>NC_073237.2:97357500-102357500 GCF_029281585.2 Gorilla gorilla gorilla | reverse complement strand
GGAGTTCCTGACAGTCTCAATGATGAAGGTAACATTCCCACGGGGGTTGTAGGAAATCAAAGTGTGTTTCTCCCACCTATCCAACTGTTACCCTCAAGTATGGCTTGGAAATTCACAAGAATGAAGGTGGAGATTGGCAACTCTGAGCCTCCACCCCAACTGGAGTCTCCTAAAGACTTTTCCTCCAGTGTGGGTGGGGGCAGGAGTTGCAACTCTGTCTTTAAGAAACAAGTTCCCCAGAAAGTGGGCATTTTCACTATTACCTGTTAGAGTAGAAAAAGCAAATTCATGGATTCATTCATAGATTATTAGCTCATGGTTTGAAGTCTTCCTCAACATACTACAGACCTAACCACAAGACTCTTTAGTAAATATTTCTTTAGTAAGATCAGTCAATTACATTAAAAAAAAAACACCTGAATGTAACAATTATCAGGACCAATTTTCCAAATTATTTTGCTGTACACTATAGTAATCTTGTTTTCCCCCTTATATTTTACGGTTTGGGGCTTATTTAGCATTGTTTCTATTTCATGTATTTTAAGTACAAAAAGCTTTTTTTAAACTTAAGTTCAGGGTACATGTATAGGATGTACAGGTTAAATAGGTGTCATGGGGGATGGTTGTGTCATGGAGGTTGGTTGCACAGATTATTTCATCAGCCAGATATTAAGCCTAGTATCTGTTAGTTATTTTTACTGCTTCTCTTCCTCCTCCCACCCTCCACCCCCTAATAGGCCACAGGGCACGTTGTTCCCCTCTGTGTGTCCATGTGTTCTCATCATTTAGCTCCCACTTATAAGTGAGAACATGTGGTATTTGGTTTTCTGTTCTTGTGTTAGTTTGTTAAGGATAATGGCCTCCAGCTCCATCCATGTCCTGCAGAGGACATGATCTCATTCTTTTTTATGGATGCATAGTATTCCATGGTGTATATGTACCACATTTTCTTTTTTCAGCCTATCATTGATGGGCATTTGGGTTGATTCCATGTCTTTGCTATTGTGAATAGTGCTGCAATGAACATACATGTGCATATTCTTTATAATAGAACAATTTATATTCCTTTGGGTAAATACCCAGTAATGGGATTGCTGGGTTGAATGGTATTTGTCTTTAGGTCTTTGAGTAATCGCCACACTGTCTTCCACAATGGTTGAACTAATTTATACTCCCACTAACAGTGTAAAAGCATTCCTTTCTCTCCACAACCTTGCCAGTATCTGTTATTTTTTGACTTTTTAATAATAGCCATTCTGACTGGTGTGAGATAGTATCTCATTGTGGTTTTGATTTGCATTTCTCTAATGATCAGTGATATTGAGCTTTTTTCCATATGATTTTTGGCTGCATATATTTCTTCTTTTGAAAAGTGTCTGTCATATCCTTTGTCCACTTTTTAATGAGATTGTTTTTCTCTTTGAATTCCTTATAGGTGCTAGATATTAGACCTTCACCAGATGCATAGTTGCAAAAATCCTCTCCCACTCTGT
The DNA here is from genome assembly GCF_029281585.2 of Gorilla gorilla gorilla. NCBI lineage: Eukaryota > Metazoa > Chordata > Mammalia > Primates > Hominidae > Gorilla > Gorilla gorilla. The sequence continues at coordinate 102,356,007 of NC_073237.2, read as the reverse complement.
AGATTGTCTATTCACCCTGTTGATATTTTCTTTAGCTGTGCAGAAGCTGTTTAGTTTAGTTAGATCCCATTTGTCCATTTTTTTATTGCAATTGCTTCTAGTGTCTTCATCATGAAATTTTTGCCCATGTCTGTCTGCAGAATGGTATTGCCTAGGTTGCCTTCGAAGGTTTATAGTTTTGGGTTTTACATTTAAGTCTTTAATCCATGCTGAGTTAATTCTTGTATATGGTGTAAGGAAGAGGCCCAGTTTCAGTTTTCTGCAGAAGGCTAGCCGGTTATCCCAGCACCATTTGTTGAATAGGGAGTCCTTTCCCCATTGCTTGTTTTGTCAGGTTTGTTGAAGATCAGATGGTTGTTGGAATGTGGTCTTATCTCTGGGTTCTCTATTCTATTCCATTGACCTATGAGTGGTTTTTTTTGTTTGTTTTTTTGTTTTTTTACAAGTCCCAAGCTGTTTTGGTTACTATAGCACCGTAGTACAGTTTGAAGTCGGGTAGCATGATGCCTTCAGCTTTGTTCTTTTTGCTTAGGAATGCCTTGGCTATTAGTATACAAAATCAATGTGCCAAAATCACTAGCATTCTTATACACCAACAACAGTCAAACCAAGAGCCAAATCACGAACTAACTCCCATTCACAAATGCCACAAAAAGAATAAAATACCTAGGAATACACCTAACAAAGGAAGTGAAAGATCTCTACAAGGAGAACTAGAAACCACTACTCAAAGAAATTAGAGATAACATAAACAAATGGAAAAACATGCCATGCTCATGGATAGGAAAAATCAATATCATTAAAATGGCCATACTTCCCTAAGCAATTTATAGATTCAATACTATTCCCATTAAATTGCCCTGACATTCTTTGCAGAACTAGAAGAACCTATTTCAAAAATATTTCTTTATTAAAAAATTAAGGCTTTTTAAAAATCCCATATATATGAAAACTAGACAATATGGTACTAAATAGCCCTTGAGTTTAAAAGACGTTAGAGGAGACACTAGAAAACACTTAGAACTTAATGACAATGAACTACAACATGCTGATATTTGTGATACAGAGCTAAAGTAGTATTTAGAAGTTTATAGGTTGAGATACATTTTATCGGTCAAAAAAGAATGATCTAAAAAATAAACAAGCTAAGCTTTTAACTTAGGAAGCTGGAAAAAAAAACATGGGTTCTAAGAAACACAAAAGTAAATGGCAAAAGTGTATAAATCAACACAAAGGATAATAAAAGAAGAGTGAAAAGCGCTTAAAAACAAATCTGGTTCTTTTTAATAAGATAGAACTTCAGCAAGACTAATCAAGGTAAAAAGAGGAAAATGTAGATATTCAAATGTAGAATTAAGAATAAGTAGCTACAAATTTAAAACTTTAAAAACTATAAAATACTATGAACAACTATCTCTTACGTAATTTGAAATCTAGACAAAATAAATACATTTCTGAAAAAAGTTATAAAGTGTCAAAATTGATGAAAGGAGGAATAGAAAACATGACTAGACCAATATGCACACATACATTAAAATTAAAAAGAAGTTAAAAAGACTTCACTGCAAAAAACTCCAGGTTCATAAAGCTCTACTGGTAATTCCTACCAAATTTTCAAGGAATGGATCATTCTTTGCTTATACAAATTGTACCAAAAATATAGTAAGAAAAGTGTCTAGATTATTTTATAATGCTGGTATAATGTTGATCCCCAAACAAAATTAACTTGGTGCCATAATTATAGTGAGCATTTAATTAGAGCTTACTATACGCTGGGTAGTTCTATGAATGCTTTCTATATTTTAACTCATTTATTCATCATTGAAAGCTATAGATTAAGTATCATTAGTATTAATTACATTTTGTAGATAAGAAAAATAAGGCTAGGAAGGTTTACTGCTTCCCTGGATCACACAGCAAGTAAGTGGCCAAACAGAAATTCAAATCCAGAGTCTGGCTTGAAAAATCTATACTCTTAAGCAATACGCCGTATTACTTCTCCTAAAGAAATTAGAGGCCCAATTTATTTTTTAGAAACAAAAGTATTAGCTAACTATAACTAACAGTATATATATTTAAAAAATCATGGTCAGATAAGGTTTATCCCAAGAATGCAAAGATGGCTCAATACCAAAAAATATTTCAAGTAAATACAACACATTAATGGGCTAAGTGGGAAAAACCCTAGATACAAACAAACAAACAAAATATATATATATGTAAGACATATATATATATTTTGTTACCTATTTATGACAAAAACTCTTAGCAAACTAGGGATAGAAGGGAACCTTACTAACATGGGAAATATTTCTGAGAATTCACTATATATTTCTTTTTTTTTTTTTTTTTTGAGACAGAGTCTCACTCTATTGCCCAGGCTGGAGTGCAATGGCACGATCTCGGCTCACTGCAAGCTCTGCCTCCTGGGTTCACACCATTCTCCCGTCTCAGCCTCCCAAGTAGGTGGGAATACAGGCACCTGCCACCATGCCTGGCTAATTTTTTGTATTTTTAGTAGAGATGGGGTTTCACCACAGTCTCGATCTCCTGACCTTGTGATCTGCCTGCCTCGGCCTCCCAAAATGCTGGGATTACAAGTGTGAGCCACCACATCTGGCCTATATTTCTTATTAAAGAAAATTTAAGAACACAAACAAGACAAAAATGGCTGTTTTTTGATCATAGTACTATAGATCATGGCCAGTGAAATAAGGAAAGAAATAGTAAGGCATGCAGAGTGGAAGAAAAGATATAAAAAGGTATTGGGGGAAATTCAGCCCCTGATATTTCACATGGATCCTTTTCTATTTTCCCTAAGTGTTGGCCGGTCTGAGAAATAAAGGGACAGAGTACAAAAGAGAGAAATTTTAAAACTGGGTGTTCGGGGGAGACATCACGTGTCGGCAGGTTCCGTGATGCCCCCTGAGCCGTAAAACCGGCAAGTTTTTATTAGCAATTTTCAAAGGGGAGGGAGTGCATGAATAGGGTGTGGATCACAGAGATCACATGCTTCAGGGGCGACAAAAGATCACGAGGCAGAACGTCAGGGTGAAACTAGAATCACTAATGAACTTTCATGTCCCACTGTCCCATTGTCAGGGTTCAGGAGCAGAGAACCAGTCTGACTAGAATTTGCCAGGCTGGAATTTCCTAATCCTAGCAAGCCTGGGGGCACTGCATGAGACTAGGCCTTGTTTCATCCCTATCTACATCTGCATAAAGGCAGACACTCTCAGGGTGGCCATTTTAGAGGCCTCCCTGGGAATGCATTCTTTTCCCAGGGCTGTTAGTTATTAATATTCCTTAGTGGGGAAAGAATTGAGCGATATTTCTCTTACCCATTTTTGGTAATAAGAGAAATATGGCTCTGTCCAGCCTGGCCCACAGGCAGCCAGACTTTAAGGTTATCGCCCTTGTTCCCTGAAAATCGCTGTTATCCTGTTCTTAAGGTGCCCAGATTTCATATTGTTCAAATACACATGCTCTACAAACAATTTGTGCAGTTAACACAATCGTCACAGGGTCCTGAGGTGACATTCATCCTCAGCTTATGAAGATGTCGGGATTAAGAGATTAAAGTAAAGACAGGCATAGGAAATCACAAGAGTATTGATTGGGGAAGGGACAAATGTCCATGAAATCTTCACAATTTATGTTCAGAGATTGCAGTAAAGACAGGTGTAAGAAATTATAAAAGTACTAATTTGGGGAACTAATAAATGTCAGTGAAATCTTCACAATTTATGCTCTAATGCTGCGGCTTCAGCCAGTCCCTCCATTCGGGGTCCCTGACTTCCTGCAACAAAAAAGTCAATAATTGGAAGTGGTGTGATCATCTCCATAGAATAAAAAAAATGGAATCATCATGCTATTAGAATAACTATGAGTTCACCAATGTTATTAAATAAAGGTGAACATATAAAAAGTAAATAGAATTTTCTTCCACAGGAACTGCCAAATAGAAACTGTAATCACGTATAAGATACCATCTAAAAAACAAGAAAAACTACACTTAATAAAGAATTAAAGCATTCAAAAGCCTCCATGGAATTATTTTTGTGTTTTCAGATCTGGATAAATGGAGATAAAACCATATACCATAAAAATATCAATTTCTCCTAATATTAAGTTACTTAAATTCCAAACTATATTTTAGGTAGGCCTTTAAGGAACTCGATTTATTCTAAAATTCATGGAGAAGAACAAAATGTCTATGATTAAGTCAGCTTTGAAAAAGTTAAACAGTAAAGACTTGCTTTTCAGATATTAAGATCTGCTACAAAACCACGGTAATAAAATCAGTATATAACAAGAATTAAACCAATGGAGGAGATTAGAGTGTTCTGAAACAGACCCATGAATTTATGGTAACCTCATATGTAATAAAGGTGACACTACAAATCAGTATAGAAAAGCCTGATTCTTTATAAATGGTATTTGCTATGGTTTGGATGTATCAGTCCCTTTAACGTTCACATATTGAAACTTAAACCCAAGGGGATGGTAATAAAAGGTGAGGCCTTTTGCAAAATGATTATAGTCATGAGGACTCTGCCTTCATTAGTGGATTAATACTCCCCTAATCCAGTGAGGTGGGAGGGAGGGCCCATGTGCCCTGTGCCTTGCCCTTGCACCAAGTGAAGGCACAGCGTTTGCCCCCTCTGGAGGACACGATGTTCAAGGTGCCGTCTTGGAAAGAGAAATCGGGCTCTTACCAGGCATCAAAGCTGCCCGCTCCTTGGTCCTGAACATCCCAGCCTCCATAACTGTGAGCAGTAAATTTATGCTGTTTATAAATTACCCAGTCTGTGATATGTTGTTAGAGCAGCAGTAATGGACTGTTACAAATAACTAGCTTAATATACGAAGAAAAATTAAAAACTAGATCCCTACTTTACACCATATACAATAGTGGTTGCAGATGAATTAAAAATGTAGGTGGGGAAGATATAACTTAAGATAATGGAGGAGAATAGTTTTATACCCAGGGGTGAGAAAGGACTTCTAAAACAAAACTCTGAAAGCTTAATACAAAAGGGGGGAAAAATTTTGTACATAAAAATATGGATATCCACAATAGACGACAGATGGGATTAAATATTTTCATTGTCTAAAAACAAGAAACTAATATCTAGAATTCACAGGATATCCAAGGGATTATTACAACTTACAATGAACGATTAGGTAATCTAGCTAGAAAACCAGGCAGAGATATGAACTGGCAATACACAGGAAAGGAAGTCCAACAGGCAAACAAGCATATAAAAATATGCTCAAAATAATTTTATTTATAGAAATACAAATTAAAACAAGGAGGTATTGCTGTGTACTCATCACTAGTACGATGTGTTGAAATGAATGTGGCAATACAGGACACGTCTCACAATGGTGTTGGGAATGAACACAAGTACAGTCACTCTGGTGCGCAATCTGGTAGTACTTTGATTAAATGTACATACATCCTTTGGCCCAGACTTTCAACTTCTGGGTTTATAGCTCATAAAAACAATCACACAGGTAGATAAGGGAACATGTTGAAAGATAATTCATTGAGTTGTTTATAATAGCGATGAGTTAGAAGCAACCTAGCTCTCTCTCCTTCACTGCCAGAATGGATGAATAAAATGTATTAGATGCATATTATGGAATTCTAAGCATTATTTAGATGCAACAAACTATATATACACAAAGAAACATGGATAAATCTAAAAACAGTGTGTGAAGAAGAAAGGACCTCGCAAGGACCATTGTGGATGATGTTCCATGAATTGAGAAATATGATCAGTTAACACTTTGCACTTAAATAATAAAGTATATATTTAAAACATGATTTTAAATTTGTATATGTTTTATACTTATATATATTTTAAGCAATATTTACTGTATATGGATATGTACTTAGATATCCATATATAAGTATAAAACATATATAAATATAAAACATATTTATATTTATACTTATATATAAAACATATGTTTTGCTATGTACACAATTAAATGCTATGCAGCCAAATACAAAGTAGACTGTTCTTACTGCTGCTGAATGATCTCCAAAATACACAAAGTAAAATATGTGGAATGTAGAATGAGGTATTTAATGTGCTACTTGTGTGTTATGTATATGGATATGTATATATGTATATGCTTATAAATATATATATATATATAATTACAGAGAAAGAAAAGGAAAATAAGAAACTGGTACCTGTGGTTGCCTCTGGGATAGAAAACTGGGTAAAGGACAGAAGTAGGAAAGAGACTTACCATTTATTCTATGTCCTTTTGTAATTTTTGAATTTTGTTCTGTTTGCATATATTGCTTAATCAAATTAATAATCAAAATTATTATGAAAATATATGCATGTACAGAAGCAAAATATTACAATCATTTGCCTGCATGTCTTTCCATCCAGACTGAGTAAAGGGGTCAGCTATATTCATTTTTGTATTTCCTGAAACAGTTCCTGCCACATAATAGGTACTCAGTAAATGCTGACTGTAGGATGGATGAGATATGGATGGTTATTAGTTTTCTCTTCACACTTTTCTATAATTTTCATGTTTTTAAAATTAATTTTTTTAATTAAGAAAAACGACACTCTGGAGAATGTACCTGAACGTGGAGGCAGGCTGATAGCTAGGAGGCTATTTTAATAGTTCACATAGTCTGTTTTAACAGAGACTAGGATTGCAACCCCTGCTTTTTTTTTGCTTTCCATTTGCTTGGTGGATATTCCTCCATCCCTTTATTTTAAGCCTATGTGTGTCTTTGCACATGAGATGGATCTGCTGAACACAGCACACCAGTATAGGTCTTGACTCTTTATCCAATTTGCCAGTCTGCGTCTTTTATTTGGGGCAAAGAAGGGCATTACTTAATGGCAAAGGGATCAATGCAACAAGAAGAGTTAACTATCCTAAATATATATGCACCCAACACAGGAGCATCCAGATACATACAGCAAGTTCTTAGAGACCTACAAAGAGACTTAGACTCCCACACAATAATAGTGGGAGACTTTTAACATTCCACTGTCAATATGAGATCAAAGAGACAGAAAATTAACAAGCATATACAGGACTTAAACTCAGCTCTGGACCAAGCCAACCTAATAGACCTCTACAGAATGCTCCATCCCAAATCGAGAGAATATACATTCTTCTCAGCACCACGTCGCACTTATTCTAAAATTGACCACATAATTGGAAGTAAAACATTCCTCATCAAACACAAAAGAATGGAAAACATAACAAACAGTCTCTCAGATCACAGTGCAATCAAATTAGAACTCAGGATTAAGAAACTCACTCAAGATAAGAAAATCGCACAACTACACGGAAACTGAACAACCTGCTCCTGAATGACTCCTGGCTAAATAATAAAATTAAGGCAGAAATAAATAAGTTATTTGAAACCAATGAGAACAAAGACACAACATACCAGAATCTCTGGGACACAGCTAAAGCAGTGGTTAGAGGGAAATTTATAGCACTAAATGCCTACAGGAAAAAGCAGGAAAGATCTAAAATCGATACCCTAACATCACAATTAAAAGGACTAGAGAAGCAAGAGCAAACAAATTCAAAAGCTAGCAGAAGACAATAAATAAGATCAGAGCAGAACTGAAGGAGATGGAGACATGAAAAACCCTTCAAAAAAAATCAATGAATCCAGGAGGTGGTTTTTTTGAAAAGATCAACAAACTAGATAGACCCCTAGCCAGACTAATAAAGAAGAAAAGAGAAAAGAATCAAATAGACACAAAAAATGATAAAGGGGATATCACCACTGATCCCACAGAAATACAAACTACCATCAGAGAATACTATAAACACCTCTACACAAATAAACTAGAGAATCTAGAAGAAATGGATAAATTCCTGGACACATACACCCTCCCAAGACTACACCAGGAAAAAGTGGAATCCCTGAATGGACCAATAACAAGTTTTTAAATTGAAGCAGTAATTAATAGCCTATCAACCAAAAAAAGCCGATGACCAGATGGAGTCACAGCCGAATTCTACCAGTGGTACAAAGAGGAGCTATTACCATTCCTTCTGGAACTATTCCGAACAACAGAAAAAGAGGGACTCCAATTCATTTTATCAGGCCAGCCAGAGACACAACAAAAAAAGAAAACTTCAGGCCAATATCCCTGATGAAGATCAATACGAAAATCCTCAGTAAAATAATGGCAAACCGAATCCAGTAGCACATCAAAAAGCTTATCCACCACGATCAAGTCAGCTTCATCCCTGGGATGCAAGGCTGGTTCAACATACGCAAATCAATAAGCATAATCTGACACACAAATAGAACCAATGACAAAAACCACATGATCATCTCAATAGATGCAGAAAAGGCCTTCGACAAAATTCAACAGCCTTTCCTGCTAAAAGCTCTCAATAAACTAGGTATTGATGGAACATCCCAAAATAATAAGAGCTATTTATGACAAACCCAGAGCCAATATCATACTGAATGGGCAAAAGCCAGAAGCATTCCCTTTGAAAACTGGCACAAAACAAGGATGCCCTCTCTCACAACTCCTATTCAACATAGTATTGGAAGTTCTGGCCAGGGCAATAAGGCAAGAGAAAGAAATAAAGCGTATTTGAATAGGAAGAGAGAAAGTAAAATTGTCTCTTGGAGATGACATAATTGTGTACTTAGAAAGCCCCACTGTCCCAGCCCAAAATCTCCTTAAGCTGATAAGCAATTTCAGCAAAGTCTTAGGGTACAAAGACTTTGGTACAAAGTCTTAGGGTACAAAGACTTTGGTACAAAGTCTTAGGGTACAAAATCAATGTGCAAAAATCATAAGCATTCCTATACATCAATAATAGACAAACAGAGCCAAATTGTGAGTGAACTCCCAGTCACAATTGCTACAAAGAGAATAAAATATCTAGGAATACAACTTATAAGGGATGTGAAGAACCTCTTCAAGGAGAACTACAACCCACTGCTCAAGGAAATAAGAGGACACAAACAAATGGAAAAACATTTCATGCTCATAGATAAGAAGAATCATTACTGTGAAAATGGCCATACTGTCCAAAGTAATTTATAGATTCAATGCTATCCCCATCAAGCTACCATTGGCTTTCTTCACAGAGTTAGAAAAAACTACTTTAAATTTCCTATGGAGGCAAAAGAGAGCCCGTATAGCCAAGACAATCCTAAGCAAAAAGAACAAAGCTGGAGGCATCATGCTACCTCACTTCAAACTACACTACAAGGTATATAGTTTATATATAATCAAAACAGCATCGTACTGCTACCAAAACATATCTATAGACCAATGGAATGGAACAGAGGCCTCAGAAATAATGCCACACATCTACAACCACCTGATCTTTGACAAACCTGATGAAAACAAGCAATGGGGAAAGGATTCCCTATTTAATAAATGGTGTTGGGAAAACTGGCTAGCCATATGCAGAAAACTGAGACTGGACCCCTTCCTTACACCTTATACAAAAATTAACTCAAGATGGATTAAAGACTTAAACATAAGACCTAAAACCATAAAAACCCCAGAAGAAAACCTAGGCAATACCATTCAGGACATAGGCATGGGCAAAGACTTCATGACTACAACACAAAAAGCAATAGCAAAAAAAAAAAAAGTAAAAATAGACTAATGGGATCAAATTAAACTAAAGAGCTTCTGCACAGCAGAAGAAACTATCTTCAGAGTGAACAGGCAACCTACAGAATGGGAGAAAACGTTTGCAATCAATCCATCTGACAAAGGGCTAATATCCAGAATCTACAAAGAACTTAAATTTACAAGAAAAAAACAACCCCATCAAGAAGTGGGTGAAGGATATGAACAGACACTTCTCAAAAGACATTTATGTGGCCAACAAACATGAAAAAAAGCTCACCACTGGTCATTAGAGAAATGCAAATCAAAACCACAATGAGATACCACCTCATGCCAGTTAGAATGGCGATCATTAAAAGTCAGGAAACAACAGATGCTAGAGAGGATGTGGAGAAACAGCAATGCTTTTACACTGTTGGTAGGAGTGCAAATTAATTCAGCCATTGTGGAAGACAGTGTGGTGATTCCTCAAGGATCTAGAACCAGAAATACCATTTGAGCCAGCAATCCCATTACTGAGTATATACCCAAAGGATTATAAATCATTCTACTATAAAGACACATGCACACGTATATTTATTGCAGCACTGTTCACAATAGCAAAGACTTGGAACCAACCCAAATACCCATCAATGATAGACTGAATAAAGAAAATGTGGCACATATACACCATGGAATACCATGCAGCCATAAAAAATGATGAGTTAATGTCCTTTGCAGGGACATGGATGAAGCTGGAAGCCATCATTCTCAGCAAACTATCACAGGAACAGAAAACCAAACACCACGTGTTCTCACTCATAAGTGGGAGTTGAACAATGAGAACACATGGACACAGGGAGAGGAACATCACACACTGAGGCCTGTCTGGGGGTTGGGGGCTAGGGGAAGGATAGCATTAGGAGAAATACCTTATGTAGATGATGGGTGCAGCAAACCACTATGGCACGTGTATACCTATGTAACAAACCTGCACGTTCTGCACATGTGTCCCAGAACTTTAAAATAGTTCACAAAGGAGATTATGAGTAGCTTAACTTGGGTATTGCCAAGAAGCCAAAGGCTCTTTCCAGATGTTTTCTGTAGCACATGCTTAATACCACCACATGCACCATTTTGAATTACGTACCCTCAATCAGAGTGGATATAGAGTGGTGGGCAGTTGCCATCAGAACAGTACTCTAAGTTGAGGCTTTCATGGCAGCTTCTTCCTCTTTTTTAGCCAAAGCTTGACTTTGTTCTGATTACCTTCTAGAAGAAAATGTAAACTGAATATAGCTCATGATCAGCAGGTGTACAAAACTCACGCAGTCTAACATTGGACTCTCACATCTGCCTCTCTAGCAGTGCCCAGCCTGTTCTTAATGGCTCCCAGCCTTTAAGCATCCATTTGACCTCCCTCTCCTCCAATTCTTTTTCTTTCCATTTCTTAACCCTCCGTTCCATCTTCACTTTCTAGCTGCTCTCCAAGTCCTCACCTTTTTGAGTACCTTTTATGTGTTAAATATCGGACTCTGTTGCTGGGCTCCAGTGAATGTTGCTTAAAACACAAAAGGTTAAGCAGAGAGCAACTTTATTGATTAAACATCCATTCTCTTGGCTTTTGTTTTTGTAAGAGCCCTTGATGTTGTCTCTGATTGACAGCCCCACCTGCACACCTCTGGCCCTGGATTCCCCTTGGTAATGTCTCAGAGCTACAGAGCACCTCATCCACTCTACACAAGCCACAGATCTTCATGTACAGCTTTCAAAGGAAGGGGAAAAAAAAAGAAATGTAACTTTTCTCTTCATTTCTTTCGCCATTCCTTAGACAGTATTTCCAGAAATCCCTGTTGAATGAAGCAAAGTAAAATGGGGAAAAGAATAGAAAGCTTTCAGCAATGACCCCTTTCTTTTATTCGAATTTCTTCAGCTAGCAAGCCTCTGAATATGCTTTTAAGAAGGTGACAACTTTATTAAATTAGCTTTCACTTCTCACCTCTCACAGTGTAAATGACCCAAAGATTCCTTACTGCAAGACTAACAAAATTACACCCATTAACGAGCTCGGCATGAGAAGCATGGTATGATGGTGGCTTTGCCCTGTTTCAACTCATGATAATGACTACATCAGCTGGTTTTGACTCTTCCTTGCTCTTCCCTAAAAGTGTAATATTGCAAATAATAGGGTGCCACATTGCCATTAGAGAAGAGGATAAGCCTCCCAAGTATAGAAGCCAAATGTTCAGTTACTCATATGTAGCCAACAATAAATGAGGTCAACTCAAAAAAAATCACCTTCTTCCTCCAAAAGCTCTATTTACACCATCAAATAAAGCCTATTCATAAGAATTGGGTGGTCAGGGATGATCACTAGGGCTGGCAGGACTGACCAGGGTGTCAAAAAGTGATGAACACTGTTTTAGCAACTTCAACTTCTGTGTGGCTCCTTTCCAGGGTCTTACCCCCACCCTGACCTCTGCTAGTTCAGTTTGAACTTTTGCTGGGAGAAAGTCCAGGTTGGATCAAATTCTGCATTAGTGTCACTAGGATTTCAACTAGATGAAAGCCGTGGGATAAAGAAATGAGGTACAAAGCTAGAATTCCTCTTTCCTCAACACTTTTTAAAACTCAGCCCTCCAGCAAAAACTGACTCAAAAGCCAAGTATGTACTAGCCCCAGCTTTTATTGGCTTGCAAGAGCTATTACATTTTCAGGAATTTTGCAAGCCAGTTGTTGATCACAGGTATTTAAAAAAATTAAGTTTTATAAACTTCTTATTAAATAAGTTATCTTAAAAACTTATCACTTCATATTTTATTACATTTTACTGCTCTCTATGCTCTTGTGGTTATTGATGTCTATAGATTCTGTATGATGGAAATAAATGAGTGTGCTATTATACATCTCTTCTAATTCCATATTTAATGATATCATGCCAGTAGCTTGAAATCAGCCAATTTGAGTATTTACACCACAGAAATTGGTAAATGTTATAAATCAGGACTTGATTTATTGTTCTATTGATTGTCAAGACCAGGGCTCAACCATATATGACTGGATGGACGAATCCAGTCCTTAGCTTATTTTTGCAGGGACCACAAGCTAAAAGTGGTTTTGACATTTAAGGATTGCACAAGAAGAAGTTGAAGAATGAAGAGGACAGACAGGGAATAGGAAGAGAAGAGTATAGGGAAGGATAGACAGATTCCTTTTTTCTGTAAAGGGCCAGATGGTAAATACTTCAGGCTTTGTGGGCTATATGATCTGTGTCACAACTACTTAACTCTGTCATTGTAGTGCAAAAGCAGTCACTGAGTGTGACTATTTTTCAATGAAATTTTATTACAAAGGTAGGTGGTGGGTCAGATTTGACTCACAGGACGTACTTTGCCAACCCCTGATCTATACTTAAGAAAGCATTCTGAAAGAATCAATTGGCTCTACGGAAGAAAGCCAAAGTATATTATATATTTTATAATTTGTAGATTTGTGCTATACATCCTTTAAATCAGTAAAGTTTATAATAAAGACAATACACACATTTTTATTAATGAGCTGTTTAAATAGTTACCATACCACTTCCTTTACTAAGTCTGTAATTCACACGTCTCTTTTCTCGAAAAAACCTTTGCTGAGAGCTTACTACATATGCCAGACACAAGAAATGAGAACTAGAAAGATGAGGTCCATGTACTTTAAGAGCTCACAATCCAGTGTGAAAAACCAATGAGCACCAGATAAATGAATGACGCAGGATAAAGAACAAATGCAGAAACACAAATGAGCCAAGTTTCCTGGGGCAGAGAGAACACAGAAACCAGTGTTCACGGTTCCAGGTGATTCCATAGAGAGAAACTGACCTAATCCACATGGCAGCCCCACGGAGTAAGTGTTATTGTCTCCATATTATATATGGGTAAACTGAGACACAGATTTAGTTAACATGCCTAAGGTCATAAAGCTGATAAAGGCAGAAATAAGATGGAAAGTCAGTACTATTTTGACATCAAAGTCCTGTCCCTTTACCCCACTTCTAGTAAATCCTTTGTTTATAAAAATAAGGTAACCATATTCATATCTTATCATATCTTGATATGAATGTCTCTCCCATGCTATTTTAGGTTTCCTCCCTCTTTAGTATCTCTGCCATATAAGTTTAGCATTTCCCCAAAAGTCAAAGTAAAAAGGACATATGTTGATGTAGCTCTGAAGTGGTAACAGTATTCAGTTGAACTGTGACCAAATTAAAAGCTCTGGCATTAATGCACACTCACATGTGCAGGTGTTTTCTCTTTGTGGAGACAGTAAGTTCTCTGAAAGTAGGAATCAACCATTCTTTCTGCAGTGTGTAGCAGAGGGCTAGTCATGCAGGAGACATTGCATCAAAGCACTTGAGCAGTTGAGGAGCAAGAGGAGGAGGAAATGTAGAGTCCTAGTCCAAGCACATTCATATGCATGTCAGTCACAGATCTTCCAGTCGGGCAGTCTTGATCTCTGGAGAAACAGAAACCCAAAAAGCTCAAGTACTTGAATCCCAATCCTCACTCCAGCTGGAGCCTGTTTGCTGCAAAGTTGACACATTTATCCGTTCACAAACATCTAAAAGAAATCAACGTTTTCTTAGATGACTAGAGAAGAAAATTTCACAATCTCTCTTGGAAATTTCTTCTAGAGTAGAGGTTCTTAAATTTGATGTGAATCAGAATCACCTGAGAGCTTGTTAAACGTATCTTCTCCTGGTCCACTCCCAGATGGTCTGATTTAGTAGGTCTCCAACCAGAACTTCACTCTCCTGGTTAGGAAATCTTCTAGAGTTTCTCAATTCCTATAGTGAATAATTTCTTCCATCGTGCCTAGCAAATCGATATGCTGCGGACCCACAAACTCTCTCATCTGCAGTTCTGAAATTCAAAAGCTCTGAAATGTAAACATCTTTACATAACTCATCTGGCAACAAAACCTGGACTTAACTCATCTGGAGGCAAAACCTCGCCTAAGCTCACTCAAAACTTTTTAAAGGCTTTATCTAACTTTGCATGGATTTGTACATTCTGCTGTGGAAATATTAACATGATAGTTATAAGGTAGGTATTACTTCAGACCCCCTGGGGTTGTCCCAAAATTTCAAATATATGCTCCATTTTACTTTTCCAAAATCATAAACATTTGACTTATGAAATATATTTGGCTCTAAGGGTTTTGGATACAGAACTGTGGATCTAAATAAACCCCTTTGTGATTTTCAGTACTCGTCAACCATGGGAGGTTTAAAGTGGTTTAGGAAGCAAAATTCACAAACATCATTTGAGCTGCCTCAGTGTTCCCAGGGTGCTTGATCTTCAAAAGGCAAGCGTGAGAAATATACAAATTGCAATGAGCACAAGAACTCCTGGTCACCTAAGGTTGGAAGCCTTGTCATCTCTAGGACTACACCCCCAACACCCTAGTATTCTATTTCAGGTACAATCAGTTCTTCAACCTTTTTGATACTCAGTACTTTTATCTCATGAAAACAGTCCAGACCACCTCATAAATCCATAGGTATTTTTAAGATTTTCATGAGTGTAAGCCCATATTATCCAGTCCCTTTCCAGGCCCAGGAAGATCTAGTGAAGATTGCCAGGAAAGTGGATAGATAATAAAGTTGGGTTCCAGGGACTGAAGTATACAAGCCAGTGAGATTCTCAGAAAAAAATAAAATGTAAAGGGCATGAGAGTCAAACCAAGAGAAAATGCCTAGTTACCAGGTGTTGAGTAAAAGCAAACAAACATAACCTTCAAAGTCCTGCATTACTTTGTCTGTGCCTCCCTCTCAGATCTCCTGTCCCTCTACTTCTCCCCCTCCACACCTTCCCTCTATTGCCCTTAATTATCTTCAGTTCACTGGAAACCCCTGCTTCCTCTTCCCCCTTTTTATATATGCTGTTCATTCTGCCTGGAATACTCTACAACACTCTGCTTTCCCTTCATCTTTGGTTTTCTACATCCCATCTCTTATCCCCCAAAGCTGTTTGCCTTCCACTGTCCAGTTCTGTCTCTACCAGAGCCCACACCCACTGTATTTTAATCACCTGGTAACTTGTCTTCATGTCTTACCAGCCTGTGGCCACCATGAAACTAGGAATCATGCTTGTCTTCCACTGTTGTGTTCCCAGTGCCTAGCAGAAGGCCTGGAAGTGATTAGATGCTCAAAAAATGTGTGCTGAATGAATGAGTGAACAAACGAATAAAAAGCAGGAGGCAAGAAACGAAGCAGGAAGGCAGGGAATGGTCCAGAACTGTTTCTGGGAACACAGTGGGCACATGCAAGCCATCTCTTGCTGGGTGGGCTTTCAGTGGTCAGTTCACTAAAGGTAAAAGGACAAGGCTGAGCAAAGACCTACATTCTTTCTCTGTTCCTTCTCCCCTTCTCTCTTCCTTCAGAGTCCAACAAAACTTTTATTATCTACTTTTGTGTGTTTATTTCCTGTCTGTCCCCAGACAGTAAGCTCCATGGAGTTAGAAACCATGTATCTGCCCCCATCTTCTGTACATTTGTACCCAGCCCCTAGAGTCATGCCTGGAGTAGTTTTGCATAGTAAATATTCATTAAATGAAAGACTGATTGATGAATGAATGGGTCTGTGATGTTTAATCTCTCACGTTCCAAAGAATCTGTGTTTTGGAATCTCCTAGTTTCCCCCAAAGAGCTGGTATTCCAGCCCTGTCATAAGTGAGCAGGAAATTATAAATTGGGAGGATGGAATGATCTCTTATAAGACAGAATTTTATCAGTCCGTCTCACAGGAATCTAGCCACTCATCCCAACTTGTTCTTAAGAAAAATTACTGAATTTTACCAAGTTATAAAAAAATTCACTACTAAAATTTTACTATAGTTGATACTGTGAAAACAGCCCACCCCTACCCCTCTTCCGTCTTTCATCCCAGAGTCCCAAGAGGAATTTCTGCAGAAGAGAAAATCCAGTAACAATATTTTCATAAACATTTTTGTAATTGTTAAAAGCTTCTTGCCAAAGGGTTGGTGAAAAAAAGGAAATGGTCTTCTCTGAACCAAACTTTAAAGAAAATTAGATGTCCTTCCATCTTTCTACCTGGAAAATCAAAGGGCTTCAAGGAGATGTTTTTCCTCAGCACAGACTTGTCTTGTGAAATGAGTAATTGGTAGACAGAACATTAACGTATCTGTATCATGATCACTACAGGTTCTAATAAAGCTGAAAAGTTAAAACAATTTCCACCTAAAGAACTCACTGAATTCGTGTTTCACTCTCCTGAATTTCTAGATTCCAAATTCTCCTTACTTTCTCCAGTTAAAAATACGCAAACCAAATAAGATGGGGTTTTTTTTTTAAGATTTCAGCTTCAAAAGAATAAAAAATTCTTCAGAACTAATGCAAATGATTCCAGAAACAATGTGAAGTGAGAGGAAATCCTTCAACATAATTTTAGTAGAAGTGGGCTACGATATATCATATAACCTTTATATTTTAGAAGAATGAGACCAAGACTCCTGAATACCCCAGTTTTGACTATTCCATATGTCTATACCATATACTCTGCCAAATTTTCTTCATCTACAAAATGGGCATTCTGAGATCCAAATACTGACTTTCTATGAGAACTAAGTAAGACCACGTGGTAAACACAAACAACAAAACCATACTGAAATATAGGTGCTGAGCAGTCCTAGAAAAATTACAAGGGGCTCCAGAGCATTGGCCTCCAGAGTCATTCATAAAAAGCAGAAATATAAAATATTAAATCCATGTATGCCATGCATCCTCCCTATGATTTTCTCTGTCCCTCCAGCCCACCACCACCAAAAATAAACCATTTTGTTCATGTTCATGGTTGGTATAAACTGAAGATTAACTTGGACAAAAGGAGTCACCCCAGCATGAGGAAACCTTGAGGCTGATTCATCAAAAACTTATATTCCCTGAAGATGTTTCCACAGACCCAACAGTCAAAATCTCAAAGAAAAAGTCAGGGGAAGACAAAGATGTAGGAAGAATGAGATAGAGAAGAAAAGGGAAAAGTAAGCAAAATGAAGTCTAAAAAGATTTCATGATTGTCCATTTTCTGTGTGAGCACACAAAGAGAAAGAGCTGGATGTTTGCAACACTTAGAATTACAATAACAATCCCATAATGTTTTCTATAGTAGATTCCTCAGATTACAGAGATAAAAGACTTTGCACACAATTTATAACACATTGTTCAGACTGATAATCTTTATAGATGTGTGTGCACATTTGTAAATATGTGGTCAAAAGAACATGCTGGTGAAAAATAATAAGCAATTACCCATTTTAAAGGAATTTATTCTAAATACTTTAAAAAGCGTAAGTGTGGGAGCAGACTTAATTCCAGTTGAGTATTCCCACCATCTTTAGCAGCTTTATCAACCTAGCAAGGATATGTTTGGCAATGTAGGACTTGTATTTAAGTCCTAGCTGCTCTCCTTATTGTGTCTGTGACTTTAGGTAAGATGCCCAACTCCTCTGATCCTGAGCTTCTACAGTTGTAAAACGGGGACAACCATAAAACTTACTTCACTGTTGTGAATAGCAAATGAAGCAATATAGCATTTCTAAAATGCCAGACTGCAACACATATTTTATAGTCTGAAGCAAAATAGGAGAATAAAGACTTGCAGATTCTTAATAAAGCTATTCATTCAATAAGAGACTAACCCCTTATTTGAGTGTTAAAGTCTTTCCAACTTTTCTTGTGTTAAGATTCTCTGTTATTAAAGAGCTGGCGAAAGTCCATCTCTTTCTGTATGATTTTAGTAAGTGGCTATTGTTTTGGGTTTTCTCTATTTTGTTATTTTCCTCAGGTGGCAAAATAAACATTTGGCAATTCAATGTTATTTCTGCAAATTGTTTCTGAACTGTTACTGGTCTTTGAAATCCAGAAGCCAGAGTATCATTGTAATAATACATGGATGGAAGTAGTCCCTGCATGGACCTAAACTATGGTCACCAGATGATTCAGCTGCATTTGAAGACAAGTAGGGACCACCAGAAGGTAGCTTTTTTGCTTGTGGGACTAAGGAAACTCAGAGGAAAATACTCATTGAAAAATAAGAAATAGCTTATCAGATATATCAGTTAATGATTAGTGGTTGAAGTCACAGGATGATTCCAAGGTCAACATGTTATCTGTTGTTTGGGTTTATGTTTTCCTTGACCAAATCTCACTGGGACGTTCAAGAGGGACTACGGTAAAACTAAAAGTACTATTTCACTAAACTTCATAAGCCATTGGGACGGGGGTGAGGGGCAAGGTAGTACTGCTTTGAGGCTCCAGGAAAGGAGCCTGACACAAAACAGGGAAAGGTTTTCTCCCCACTTGGGTGGTCTAACCACAGAGGTACTGTGAGCAGGATCTCTACGGCTTAGGTGGCATGTGGTGAGCAGCAGCACCAGGGACTTTGGGAGCACAATGAAACTGCACATTCAATATAAGCTCCTTTGATGGCAGGCACCTGTAGCCATAGCAACAGGGAGGAACCTTCACAATGCTTCAATTCAGGTGACAGATCTCACCAAAATAAACCAAATCTAGAGAGAACAAAAATGGCCAACTCCAGGCAGTGGCTAAGAGGATGTGCTTGTGAGGACTTATGAAAGGGTCTTCAGGGAATCCTAGAAATACAAGGGGACCAGGAAGGCCAGTGGTAGCAAGGAGGTGAGGAGTGCAGAAGAGAGGTAAAGTCAGTACCTGAAAAGTACCATATGTTACTCTTAGGTCCACTGGGTGAAGCCCATGCTTACTTCAACTGTGTAACCTTAGTCAAGTCCCTTAAGTTCTCAGAGCCCCCACTTCCTCATCTGGAAAATGAAATAACAATGAATATTAATAACTGGTTCACAGAATAATTTTGAGAATCCAACAAGATGATTTATTTTAAAATCTTTTTTTTTCTTTTTTTTCTTTTGAGACAGAGTCTTGCTGTCACTGAGGCTGGAGTACAGTGGCGCGATATTGGCTCACTGCAAGCTCCACCTCCTGGGTTCGCGCCATTCTCCTGCCTCAGCCTCCCGAGTAGCTGGGACTACAGGCTCCCGCCACCACGCCTGGTTAATTTTTGTATTTATAGTAGAGACAGGGTTTCACCGTGTTAGCCAGGCTGGTCTCGATCTCCTAACCTCATGATCTGCCCACCTCAGCCTCCCAAAGTGCTGGGATTACAGGCATAAGCCACCGTGCCCAGCCTTAAAATCTTTCTTAAATGTTAAAGTGCAATGTAAATATTAACTTTAATATTTAACAGTGGATGGTTATGCAACTTTCTGTGCTGAGATCTTCTCAGGATTTTAACCTGTGGCATCTCCACTGCAGACACACAGCTGAAAGCATGCCTTCAAGGAGAAAGAATGAGGAGAGAATGAGCTAACTTGATTATGAAGTGGGAGGGAAGGCAAAACCCACCCAGTTACTCCCAGAGGACCAATAAGCCATCAATGTAGGAAGGAATTGTGAAGGGAGGAAAGAAATATGCTATGTATATCAGTTATATAGTGTCATTTATTCCTTATAAAACTATAAGAAAGAGATGACCAATCTTTTTACAGATAAGGCAAATGAGACTCAGAGGTTAAATGTCATACCCAAGGTCACATAACAAATAGAAGACAGGGCTGACATTTGTAACCCAGATATTTCCTGCTTTAAAATCAGATAGCATTTTTTTTTCTTTTTTCTTTGTTGCTTCTCTATATAAGATGACAAATAAGTTACTAAGCATGTTGCACCATGCCCCGTGCCTCCATGTTGTTGCAAGCCCAATCCAAATCTTTCTGCACACTCAGTAGCCACCTTGGCTCCCCACAAAAGATTCTTCCAACTCCACTTGCACTTGAACACTTTCTAAAAATGTTCTTTTGGGTGGCAAAACATTTTATTTGTTTGCATGGGCGTATCCTGAATGCGCCAAAGTAAAATTACTCAGATGAAAAATAAAGTCCTTTCACTGTGTGTAAATGCAACACGTGTAGCTTGCATGGGGAGAAAAGAAAACTTAAATTCTAAGCACATGAGCTGAGTGAGAATTAAGTAAGCTGTTAGGAAGGATGAGAACTGTGTGTAAGGAAAGCCACAGGCCTGTGGTTTTCTGCTCTAGAACACCATCATGCCAATGGGATGATGTGGGGCTGCATTCCTGATAGAAAGACAGTGTACCATTATTCTGCTTTTTATAAAATGGGGTATGCAAGACAGCACATGTGGTAGTAATAGGAAAAATGCAATTCGCTTTGGCTGCTTTTCAAACTTTACTATTTGGATAATCTGGGGACTTTTTTTTTTTTTTTTTTTTTTAACATTGAGAAGTTCTCCTAGGACTGGCTGATTATAAGATGAGAATATGTCCTAGATGCTGCCAACAGAGAAAACTTGGCTGAATTAGATTTTTTAAGTTGTGTGTACTTTTGCTGGGACAGATTGGCTTCTCCAAATCACCTCTTCTTTTTCAGAGAACTCAAATTCTGCCTTGAAAGAGTTTTAATCTTTCCTGCACAGGATGAAGGACCTTCAGTGCCCTTCCCAAAGTAAAACCCCCTGTGCTCGTTGTCAATGTGCCAAGCCAAATACTGAAGACAAACTCATTTCTGTGATGTACTGTGCCCTAAATTGATGAGGCAACTTTCTTCTGATGAGTTAAAACCCTACAATGTTCACTTGTTTTTGCAATGCATTAAATTGTGTCTGACTGCTATGGTCCCTGGGTTCATGCTCAAGGACAAATAGTAACCAAAATGAAGAACCTACAACTTGTTCTTCCTAAAGCCAAAAAGTCTCTAGGGAAGAAGCAAACCTGAAATGTGACTTAAATGAAACCAAGCCCACATAAAAGAGGCTTTGGGAGCATAGAGGAAAGAGGATGGAAGAGTAGGCTTAGGTTTGAGTGACTGTGTGATCTCAGGCATGTTGCCAGTCACCAACTCTCCAAGCCCCATCTATAACATAGAACTAAAGATACCTCTATTCTGGGGCAAATATATTAATGAAATAACTATTATGAAAGTTCCTGGCTCACTTTCATGTACAAAGCAATGCTCAGTAATTGCTGTTTTCATTACTTCCTTCTCTGTCTACAGGATTGATGTGAAGATCAAATGAGATTATTGGGGATGGATTAAAGTGCCATTTACATGTGGGATTGTTGTAAAAAGGAAAAGCTGAAATATAAAAAAAGGAAAGGAATGTAAAGAACAAGGGAACAGATTTCAAAGAGACATCTGCACTTCCATGTTCACTGCAGCATTAATCACAATAGCCAAGACATGGAAGCAACCTAAATGCCCATCCGTGAATAAATGGATAAAGAAAATGTGGTATATAAATATGATGGAGTATTATTCAGCCCTAAAAAGGAAGGAAATTCTGCCATTTGCGACAACATAGATGAATCTGGAGAACATTATGGTTCGTGAAATAAGTCAGACACAGAAGGACAAATACTACACAATACAATTTACATAATAAATCTGAAATAGTCAAACTCAGAAGCAGAGTGGACTGTTGGTTGCCAGTAGCTCAGAGACTAGGAGATAATAATCAAAGTGTACAAAGTTTCAATTATACAAGATCAATAAATCCTAGAGATCTACTTTACAACATAGTGCCTATAATTAACAATATATTATGCTCTTAAAAATTTGCTAAGATGATAGATCTTATGTTAAGTGTTCTTGCCACAAAAATTAATAATAATTGAAGGTGATTACTAGGTTTATGGCATAGATTGTGGTGATGGTTTCATGGGTGTATACTTATATCCAAACTCATCAAGTTGTAAACATTAAATTTGTACAGCTTTTTGTATGGCAATCCTACCTCAATAAAGTATTTAAAAAATAGGGGAAAATGTGATAAGGGATACACAGCAACCCTCTCTACTATCTTGCAACTATTCTTGCAACTTTTCTATGAATATAAAATTATTCCAGAATTTAAAAAGAAAAAGACCAAGGGCCTGCCCCCCAGAGAATCCTTCTGGGTCTGATCTGGATGTTGCCCAGTTCTTTGTGACAGATTCAAACTGCTGGCAGACTCCTCAAGGAGAGAGAGACAAAACACACACCGTGCCCTTATGTATAGCCCATAAGAGACTGCAGGGAAATCAATGGAAAAAATGCCAAAATTCTAGGCCATACCATTACTCAGTCAACAAATATTTATTGAGTACCTACCATGTGCCAGACTCTGTTCTAGAGGCTGTGAATAAAACAATGAACAAATGCCAAGATTTCTGCCCAAGTTGAACTTATATTTTAGTGGAGAAAGATGAACAAAATACTTAAGTGAGCACCATAAATGCTATGATAGATGAGAAAAAGTAGAAAACAATTGAAAACATTGGGTTTTGTGATTTTTAAGTAGGGTCATAAGGGAAGCTCCCACAGGGAACGTCAAGATTTTAAAGGACTTGAGTAAAAAGAATACTGGAGAGAAATCCAGAAAAAGCCTGCAAAGACCCTAAGGCAAGAGAATGCCTGTGAAGTCCAAGGAACAGCAAGGCACCCAACGTGCATGGAATAGAGGGATCAAAGGAGAGAGTAAGGGCAGGTAAAGTCAGATAGGGGGCCAGATCATGGATGATCTTGAGGGCTCTCCTAAGGCATTTAGCTTCACTTGGTAAGGAGTGGGAAGCCACTGGAGGGTTTTGAGCAGAGGAGTGAGATTATCTAGTTTATACCTTAACAGAGTCACTCTGGTTGCTGTATTTAGGAACAAGGGCAGAAGCAAGAAGGTAAGTTGGGAGCACATTGCCATTTGCCCCTGATGGGAAAGCTGGAATATGGTAGAATTATGTATTTATTCAATGTTACAGCAGAGTCCATAAAGGAAAAGAAAATGCCTATAGTGTAATTCTCTAAACTGATTTTACCCCCTGAAAACCTGCCATCAGTCAAAAACTGGTGAGGAGTGGGGAAAGGAGGAAGTTCTGCACAGAAGTCCATCATTTAATTTCTAGATTACTGTTTGCCCCTGAGATATTATATATTTGTTATCTATAAGTGGGTAATCTACATAACCTACCAGACACTTTGAAGTAGAGATACCTTAGTAATAGTGGAAATTTACCCTCAAGTTTCTTCAGTCAAGCTCTGAATGTTTTTCAAGCATCAAAGCATTATAACTAAAAAGAGAAGAAGAAACAAAATTCTTCAATGACATGGTGATCTGACTTGTTTTCCAACTAAGTTCTCAAGTGTGGAAACAAAAAATGGAGAAACCAAATTCATCACTGGTAGAAATAATGCTTGGGCACCCTGAATAGCTGAAATATTCTGCAGGGCAGGAGGGATACAGGGTGAAAGGAATCCTAGTTTGGAGAAATTAGGTCTAAGAGATAGAAAGATAGTTTTTTCCAGGATGAAAGATCTCAGGGACAATCAAAATCCAGATGTACGAAGGAACTAGATGCATTGGTTAGAAAGAGCTTGGGAGCAGAGGACAGACACTATTGGAAAATTGTTCAGGCAGGAAGTGCCAGGAAAGAGAAAGGTTCAATAGTGAGGATTTCTCTGTATGGGAGACCAACAGAGTTTCACCACTCAGATGCATGGGGTCTACTCTGAGGGTAGTGCAATCTGAACCTGCTGGTAGAGCTAGAGAATCTAGGAGAAGCAAAAAGGTCTTATTTCCTC
This sequence comes from Gorilla gorilla gorilla, assembly GCF_029281585.2. Lineage (NCBI taxonomy): Eukaryota > Metazoa > Chordata > Mammalia > Primates > Hominidae > Gorilla > Gorilla gorilla. Next base: position 102,331,741 of record NC_073237.2, on the reverse strand, counting down.
CATGACTAACAGATCCTTCAGGGAGAGCTCTTTTTTGTGGCTTGTGAGGTTATACCATACTGATAGAGGACTGTGAAGCTAAACAGAGCTGACAGTTAGAAGTCTGAAATTTTTACCAAGCTGAATTCAACACTTCAACTCCCTGTTCATACCTGAATTCCTTTATCTGGTTACAAAACTATTTTTAGACTACCAATGACTGACAAAGCAAGCACAATGGTATGCTTTCCATGGGGGGGCAGGCGGGGGGCGGCGGAACAGAAACCAAATGAGAAATAAGGCATAAGCCTCAGGGGCCCAAGGGCATTTATGGCTAAATGATAAAATCTTTAATGGGGACAGAAGTAGAGGTGATGATAGAAAGTAACCAACAACAAAAAAGATTAAGTTCATTGAGACAATACAAAAAAGTACAAAACAGATACTTCAGAGTCTACAGTTTGACTCCCTTTGTTAGAAACCTCAGCCTGTCACTCACTAGTTTTTCTTTGTTTGTCTTTTGAGACTGAGTTTCACTCTTCTTGCCTAGGCTGGAGTTCAATGGCACCATCTCAGCTCACCACAACCTCTGCCTCCCAGGTTCAAACAATTCTCCTGCCTCAGCCTCCGGAGTAGCTGGGATTACAGGCATGCATCACCAAGCCTGGCTAATTTTGTATTTTTAATAGAGATGGGGTTTCTCTATGTTGGTCAGGCTGGTCTTGAACTCCTGGCCTCAGGTGATCTGCCCGCTTTGGCCTCCCAAAGTACTGGGATTACAGGTGTAAGCCACAGCGCCCAGCCTCTAGTTTGTTTTTGGTTTTTTGTTTGTTTTTTACCTTAGATATATCACTGAACATCTCTGAATCTGTTTCCTCAACTGTAAAATGGTAATAATTTAAAGGTCACTAATTATGATATATAAAGCATATAGCACATAGTGTTCAATAAATTTTCACTTCCTTCTTTCATCTTTGTACATATGGATTTGACCATAATATAGTCAAAGATTAAAACTGCAAAACTACAAATGACTATGTAATTTGGTTAATCACTATAGCTGATTGAATTAGTAATAACTTCACCTTGGGTCCCTCATTAATTCATCTTTAAATGGACCACAAAATTTCCCACAGTTCATTATTTTAATAAACATTTATTGAAGTTGCACTACAGACCATGTATCACATGAGACACTATGCAAGACAGAAAGAACAATGTTGTTTTGATCTTCTGCAAGCCAACATCTTAGAGGCATATAAACAAAATAATCACCACACTGTGATAATCATTATCACAGAAGATTATACCGTGAGTGTCCAAAAGGAGTAACTCTACCTGAGGAAAAATGCTAGCCAACACTAAGCACTTACTATGTGCCAGACAATATTTTTAATACTTCACATGCACCAGCCCGTTAAGCATTACAACACCGCTATGAAATTAGTTACTATGATTATTTCTATTTTGCATATCAGGAAGCTGAGGCATGGGGAAGTCAAGTCACTTATCCATAGCTAACAAGAGACATGGTCAGGATTTGAATCCAGGCATTCTGGCTCCAGAACCCACACTCCAAACTCTATAGTGTACTGTGGATACTGAGGATGCTTTATAGGGAAGGTAACATACGAAGCAGGACTTGTAGGATAAGCAGTTTGCAAGCCAGAGAAGGGAATCAGTATGGAGGGAACATCATACATCAGAGTGTGGAAACTCAGTGTTTGAAGGTAATTTAGCAGTGCATACAGCCAAAATGGGAGAACAGGTCAAAAACAGAAGCCAAGGCTGATAAAGTTGCCTGTTAAGCCTCCCAGTATTTTCTCTCCATTATTCTATGAGACTTGGATTCTTTCCAATTGTGCCAAAGCCCATCTTCTGCCTCTTTCTTTGGTCTCCTTTAATTCAACAGCTAGACTTGTCAGCTCATCAGAACAAATATCCTGTGTGGGTTAGTGATGGACTTACCTGCTTTGAATAAATAAGATGCTTAAAGATACCAACTACTTAATGCTATTTGGAGGACCACTCAACACTGAGTATTTAAAAATGATTTTAGGTGTTTGGTCATGTGACTAAGATGGCTAATATTTTTGCCATACCAGAAGAGGCCACACTATAATTTATTCATTATCTCAATGGAAAACTCTTCTAATTGTCCGTGTGTTTTATGAGGGGTGGAAGTGTCACGGAAATAAGGGAGATGCTTGCCTTAATGAACTTTAGAAACCCTAGATTCTAGGAGATCCCTAAAAATGGAAATTACAAGGATGCAAGCATTAGCTCTTTCTCAAAGTGCTTGCATCAGCCAATGTTTGCCTTTTGGTAAATTGCTACCAAGAAAGGCTGTGGGAATAGAGCAAATCATATGATGTGAGGCAAAGTATTTGGAACTGTTGGATAAATCACATGCCTGGATAGCACCCAGGATGGCCCGACATCACTCTTAGCTCATGAGACATCAAGGTGAGAACATCCGTTCTGACAAACAGCCATAAAGAGTTTAAAGAAACAGCCATAGACCACTTACTAAAACAGCTTGTTCTCACAGGAAGACAGGGACTACGGGAACAACTCTAGAGATAATTAACATTGAAAGAAGGGTTTATGTTACAGCAAATAAAACTTGAGTTTGTTATATAAGCAAAAAAAGCACACCAGGAGAGGAAAACTTGAAAATACATGACAGAATGAGGATAAGAGATCAAGCAAAACCATAAAGATGGCAGAAAAAGGGGCTCAAAATTTGCAGCTTGGAGATGCTGGATGGAAAGGGAATAAGGAGACAACTTTCCCTGATATGGAAAAAAGAGAAAGGATGTATGCTGATTCAGAAGGTAAATGAAAGAGAGGGTTGGGCTGCTGCATGGCTTCATATGCTCAGTGAAAACAAAAGTCTCCTAGTTTGACTCAGGGAATCTGACACCCATACTTGTTTCTGTCTTTCTCACTTCCCACATCAACCCATCACCTGGTTCTGCTGGTCCTATCCCCAAAGCATGTCTAACAACACAGCCACCTTTCTCCATCCCCAGCACCGCCGCCACCACAGTCCAAGTCACAATTATCTCTAGAACGGAGTCCTGCAGAAGTTTTCCAGTCGTTCCCATGTCTCAATTTACCCCCAATCCATTCTCCACATATCTGCCAGAGAGAGATTCCAAAAGTGAAAATTGACTCCAGTTCCCTATGGCCTTTTGAATACAATACAAATCCCTTAATCTGCCAAAATTATCTTAGATGTGACTCAGCTTTCTTCTCCAACCCTATCATATGCCATTCTCTTTCCCCATCTGTGGTCTAGCCATATTGACCTTTCCATTTTCAAACACACTTAGGCCTGTCTCCACCCTACTTGTTCTCACTGAAATGTTCCTTCCTGGCTCTTTTATTTATGTCAGCATGAAGGGCTTCTTCTCTTTCCTGAAGCCTCAAGCTAAATGCCTTCTTCTCAAAGGAGCTCTCAAAGACCAGCTTGTCTACGAAAATACCACGACTGCTGCCCTAAAGCAAGGAGTTAGTGGTTAAGAAGGTAGACTAAGGACACTGATTTCAAAGCCTAGCTCCCTCACTTGTGTGACCTCCAGGCAAGTGAACTTAATTGTTCTGTAACTCAGTTTTCCACCATAAGATGGAAAAAACATAATGTAGTCACAGGCTGGTCGGAAGGATTAAAAGAATCAATAAGCATAAAGGACTTACAGTAGTATCTGGTCCATATAAATGTTCAGTATGCACTTTTTATCATCACAGTGCTCTCTTCACTTCCTTCTAACACTTTAATCAGTATTTTTGTGTTTATGTTTATTATCTGGCTTATCCACTATTTCATAAGCTCCAGGAAAACAGAGAACTGGTCCATATCCCCAATACCTATGAGAACGCCAGTTGTTCAGTCAATATTTGGTGAATGAATGAGTTTACAGCATATCCACCTCAGTGTGTAGGTTTTGAGAAAGCCCAAACTACTGCTGAGAAAAAAAGCTGAACTCATTAACCATAGTAACTGTGCTAGCTAAGAATGTCCAAAAGGACAAGACATGTCTCTGAGAATACAGCGTGGTTCCCAAGCTTGAAGGCATTGTAAGTATATTAGTCCATTCTCCCACTTCTATAAGGACATGCCCAAGACTGGGTAATGTATAAGGGAAAGAAGTTTGACTCACAGTTCTGCAGGGCTGGAGAGGCCTCAGGAAACTTCCAATTACGGTGGAAGGAGAAGAATGAGTGCCCAGTCAAGGGGGAAGCGCCTTATAAAACCATCAGATCTCGTGTGAACTAACTTACTACCACCAGAACAAGATGAGGGAAACTGCCGCCATGATTCAAGTGTCTCCACCTGGTCCCTCCCACAACAGGTGGGGATTATGAGACCTACAATTCAAAATGAGATGAGATATGGGTGGGGACACAGCCAAACCATATAAATAAGGATTAGTAGAAAGCTGATCAGAGTCAGAGTGTATCAGGTGAAAGGATAGAAAGTTGTGGTAAGAGAGAAAGCATCTCAGTTTGGGGTGAAAGTGAGATCAAAATGCAGTTATTTTTACCCTCGTGACTATGGTTAGAGGACAAAGGGAGGTGATCAGAGTTGAGAGGACTAAGAAAGGGAGAGAACCAATGTATTAGAAGAGTTATCAGTGTGAAATTGAATTCCTTGAGTATAGGGTGGGAGAGAAGTCAGGAAGTAAAATGCCGAGGCAGGTGCTAAGGTCATTAAGAAGAGTAAAAGAGCATCCCAAAGGTCAATCAAACAAACAAAAAAAAAAAAGATTGACAAGTGTTGGAAGAAAAATTATCCAGAGCAGCAGCAAAGAGTGAGGAGATTGCCAGCACTCCTTCTTGAATTAAAAGTCTCATGAATTAAAAGAAATGAGAGCATCCTGACGTAGAGATTAGGAATGGGATAGTCCAGAGGAATATATCATTGAAGGGGAGAATGTGGTGCATTTTGGGGTCTTAGACAGATCTGACCAGTGTCAAAGTTGAAGAGATGCTGTGATGTTGTGATAGTCATGACACCCTGAGTTTTATCCTCTGTTCTAAAAGGGCTGGGAAACACTGGCTGATTTTTAGTTTTATTCAGATATCGGTACCATTTCTGGTAGAGTGTGATTCAACCACCATAAGTTTGCTTCATGTCTCTGTCTCAATCTCAATCTCTCTCACCATTTTTCTCTGACCCAAAGGTGGGACATAAATGTCTTCCTACAAATTGATGGAAGCATCCTTCCTGCGGGCCTCCCCAGGAGACATCAGGAAGCAAATGGCAAAAATCAAGTCCATATTTAGGTAGAAGAAAGCACCAGAGGCTACTGACAACATCATAAATCCCTAGAGAAAACCTCAAGCTGGAGTTTGTCTAAGCAGATGCAGGAATTTGCTATTTTTCTCATCCTTCCTCATGTGCACTGCCTGGACAGCCTCTTCAGACTGGAGCCAAGACTGCAGCCTGCACTGGCCAGATCACGCGGAATACTTGGGAGAAATACTAGCCCTCAGCCCTCCCTTATTTTGAGCAGTAGGTCAGGTGAATTACTTCAAATACATGCAAGGCCCTTCTGTTACCATGGTAACTGTTCTAAGAACCGTAACAACGTCAATCATAGAAACGGTGAAATCATAACTTGAACCCATCTTGCTGACAAAGATATCTTGAGAAGTAGCCACTGCTCAGTGGCAGACTTTTTGCCTCTCATTTGGGGTAGAATGTTTTGTTTACATCCAATCAGTTATGGGAATAAGACGAAATGGTGGTTAGTCATTTTCCTTCTGCTTCGCTGGGTCTACTTCTGTCTGTATTTTGCTGATATGCTTGTAACTCATTTTCCCCACTTGAAATTACAGATGGAACAATTCTTTTTTTCACCTTTCTTTCCTGCATAGGTATAAGCACTTGAAGACAAAATATTGATTTTTTTCCATCTACTTAAAAAAAAAGAACAGTGTGCTCATTTTCATTATATTGTGCCAGTTGTTTTAATTTCTATGTGCCTGTTTTGATGAAGCAATCTCACAATATCTGGAGATGAAGTTCTAATCCTGGGGCCCTGAAATAAGATCCAATGTCTTTTGTCTACACTGAGAAATGGAGCAAACATCTCAGTTGATTCTTACATGAATAGAGAAGTTAAGGAGTAATTCTTACTTCTTCCTTTCCTGTTTGTGAAAAATCTACACTCTGAATTCTAAAGTGATATCCCACAGAAATAAAATACTAAAATGGCATATTCATGACATCTGGAGCCTACATGATACTTCTTATGAAAAAAAAATAAAGTATTCTGGCACATTATCATTCAAAATCTGTTATTTGTTTAGTTTTATTTTTTAGTGTACATTGTAGGGCACTCTAGTCCTACATAATATTTTTATCCTTTCTTTAGAATTCTAAAGAATCTCAAAGCAAGAATATTTCTGTGAGTTTATTAGAGCCTTCAGTTTAGATACCAAATTGTTACAAAACCAATATTTTTTACATTTTTCTTCTTAATAACGTTCTTTGACCCAGAGAGAACTAAAAAATAAGCTATTTGATGTCTAAAATTGCAGAGATAAACTGACATTGTGTTCTGAAGGTGTCTTTTCACAAGAAAAATGGAATTTAAAAAAATGTAATCAAGTTATACAGAGCCTCTCACCCTCAGGTCATCAGTTCAGATTTGTCTGAGGTTGGAAAGTTATACAAAGTTGCAGTGGTTGCTGGGCTCTCAGTGCCCTATAAGAAATGAGTTGGAGGTCCCAGGTGAGGTCACCGCTTTGTTGCCATCATCCCATAATTGACACCTATGAATTCTTTGGAGAATAACAATTCCAACAGAAGTCCACAGATTTTGCCTAAGAACTCCAAGTTTGTCCTAAGCACCCTTAGGCTTGCAAATGTATGTTTGCAAATGTAAGCTCCCCCAAGGAATGGAAGCCACTATTTTTAGTAACTCTGGAAAGCCTCTGCACAGTATCAAACTTAATTCATGCAGCTGAGGTGTTGACAATCCTGAGGAGAATGTAGATGAACAAGGAGGAAAAGTGGGAGGAAGACAATGAGAAGGAGAATTTTTAAAACTAAGCAAACAAAAAAAGAAAGAAATGGAGAGAAAAGATGAGAAGAGGCAAGGGAAAGTAAGGGGAAAAAAGGAGGAGCAAAATAAGAATGAAGAAAAGGAAAAGGTCAGGAGAAAACGAGAAACAAATGAAGAAATAGGATATATGAAATTCTATCATGGTAGTGAGTAGAGATCTCTCCATTCCAACAGAGGTTTTATATGCATTGTTATCACCACAAGGATCTTTCTTATATAGGAATTTCACTTTTTGTAAATGCTAAATTTGATTAAAAATCCAGACTTAATAGTCATCCTCCAAAAAAAGGAAGTCACTGGCAAAGACGTTTTTGCATTCCAACCCTATATATGTGAAAGAACCCAAGGAGGCTCAGGAATTTATGGCTCCTCATACTTTGAAAGTTGGGGTGCAGATAGGACAAAAACAAAAGATTTAATTGAAAGTCTGGATTAGAAGCTGCAGATGGGTTCTCTCTTCCCCTGTTCCAGTAGAAGACTAGATGTATACTCTATGAAGAGGTTGAACCAGATACGCTGGTCTTAGGGTTATTGAGCAGAGCTGAAGGGTAAGATTTCATTCTGAAAACTGAAAGATTAGGTGAGGTCGACTTACTAAATGCTGAGAAGATCAGTCTTCTTACCAAACTCAGCAAGAAGAATGCTGGAACCAAGAATATCTCCCCTAGAAGTGAGATCAGAAAATTGATATCCGAAAAAAGTGCTCAACGCGATAGAAAAGACCTAAAGTTGCTCATAGTTGCATTGGTCCTTGCACCACCCTGCCAGATCACCATACAGTGAAACTCACCGAGTGACATCTGCTCACAGAATGATCATTTCCCCCAAGACTGTAGTATCTCACTCTCAGCAAAAAGGCCCCCATCACCAGATACTTGAGGGAAAGCTTCTGATGTGAAAAAGACCAAAACAAAAAGCAGTAAATGAACACAGGAAAGAAAAACAATGCAGAGAACAGTAGAAAACATCTCCAAAAACTAACTTCTTCACAGAAATAAGAATATTGTCAGGATAAAGTAAGAGTAGGCATATGTTTTTTTAAAAATCAATTTGTATAACGTGAGAGATTTGATATTAAAAAATTAGTGAGCAGAATGAAAATCAGTGAATGAGTTGGAAGATAAAGTTGAGGAAAACTCTCAAAAAGTATAAAATAAAGAAAAAGAGATAGAAATTAGTCAGGTAGGGGGGCAGATAAGAAAATTAGAGCCACATCTGGGAGGCCTAGTATACAAATAAGGGGATTTTCAGAGAAAAAAAAAGAAGAGAGATATCAGTGGGGGAGGGGAATTGAGGGCTGTTCTTCCCTTTTCTTGAAAAATAGCACATGTTTTCAAAATAGCTTTGCTGTCCAGTCCTATTGAATCTAAGAAGCCCAACAGCCTTTCTTCACTATTTTCTTCTTCACCCACTTCAGTTCAAATTGGCAATATTTCTACTCATATAATGCCGTCTCTATTCCTGGCTTCTGTTGTAGTGACTGATTAAATTTATGGTTCACCTTCATACTAATCTCCTTATCAAATGGTTGTTCAGCCACACCCTTGATGTTTCCCTTAGAACAAACTTTTTTACTTTTTGTAATATGTATAGCTGAGAATTTTCTAAGTCCTCAGGTTTTAGTTCCTTTTTGCTTAACAATTCCTTCTTCAGCTTCTCTCTGTCTCTCTCTCTCTCATTTTACTACAAGCAGTCAAGCGGTTAAGGGGACCTAGTCTGCACCTTCAACATTTTGCTCAGAAATCGCCTCAGTTAAATATCCAATTTTATCACACATGAATTATACTTCCACAAAACACTAGAATACAGATCAGTCAAGTTCTTTGCCACTTTATTACAAGGATTGCCTTTCCTCTAGTTTCTAAAAAGTTATTTCTCCTTTCCATCTGAGACCTCAACAGAATGGTCTTTAATATCTACATTTCTGTTAACACGATTGTCCTGTTTATGATTCTATAGTTTCTAAGAAGATAAAGGCTTTTTTCTCCAGTTTTCCTTTATTTTTAAGTCTTCACCAGGATTGCCTTTATCATCCCTATTTCTACCAATATTTCCTTTATGGCAATATAGGCTTTTAGCTTGCTCCTCAAAATGCTTCCAGGCTCTACCCGTCACCCAGTTCCAAAGCTGCTTACACAGTGTTAGGTATTTGTTACAGCAGCACCCTACTTGCTGGTACCAATATCTTAATCTGTTTGTGCTACCATAACAAAATCAGACTGGATGACTTAAACAACAGATATTTTCTTTCTTTCTTTCTTTCTTTCTTTTTTTTTTTTCTGAGACAGAGTCTCACTCTGTAGCCCAGGCTGGCTGGAGTGCAGTGGCGCGATCTCGGCTCACTACTACAACCTCCGCCTTCGGGGTCCCAGTTCAAGCAATTCTCCTGCTTCAGCCTCCCAGGTAGCTGGGATTACAGGTGTGCACCACCATGCCCAGCTAATTTTTGTATTTTCAGTAGAGACTGGGTGTTGCCATGTTGGCCAGGCTGGTCTTGAACTCCTGACCTCATGATCTGCCCACCTTGGCCTCCCAAAGTGCTGGGATTACAGGCATAAGCCACCATGCCCGGCCCCCAGATATTTATTTTCTTACAATTCTAGAGGTTAGAAGTCCCAGAACAAAATCCAGAATGGTCAGTTTCTTCTGAGGGCTCTCTTCCTGCTTGCAGATGGCTGCCTTCTTACTGTGTTTTTGCATGGCAGAGAGAGAGAAGGGGTCTCTTTCTCCTCCTCTTCTCCTAAGGCCACCAGTCCTATTAATTAGGGCCCTACTCTTATGACCTCACTTAACCTTAATTACATTTAAAGCTCCTATCTCCAAACTGGGAAAGCCCATTGGGAGTTAGGGCTTTCACAAATGAATTGTGTGAGGATGCAATCATTCCATAGCAGGTGACAAGAAGGATGTCACTAAAAGTATGACACTGACAGACTGAGGAATTTGAATACAAAGGGAGGAGGTATGTATGTCTGGCAAAGAGTTTAGAGATGAATTAGCAATCACTCATAGAAAACAAATTAAACAAAAAAAAGGATCATTATTAAATGCAGCAAAGGGAAAAAAAGTTGTAATATCCCTGATCTCTTGTAAAGAAAATGTAATCATAATACACGATATGACTCATGTATAAAGTGTAAATAGTGTTTATTTAGTCATAATTATGTAAACACTGAATCTGTTTTTAGACTTCAGTGCAGATGGTAGAGTTAATCATACTTTTCAATCTCTAGCTTACCAGCATTGGTCTTAGTGCAGCCCCTTTCTTATTTATTTGTGTATCTCCCCTTATATCCATTCCCCCACAGGCAAACACCCTGATATGTTTCATGTGTGTATTTTATTTATATGAGTTCTTTTAAAATGTGTATTATATTATTTGCATACATTTTTAATTTACACATGTAGTATTTCTAAATATCTAATTCTTTTTGTTTTTGGTGGGTTTTTTTGCTTTTGTTTTTTGGTTCTTTTTGCTTTTTTGACCCAACTATTTTTTAAATCTATCCACATTGCTGTTGTGTCTTAGTCTGTTCTGTGCTGCTACAACATAATACCATAGACTGGGTAATTTACAATAAACAGAAATTTATTTCTCACAGCTCTGGAGTCTGGGAAGTCCAAGATCAATGGACCAGCATCTGGCAAGGGCCTTCTTGCTACATCATTCCATGGTGGAAGATAGAAAGGCAAAGGGAAGGCAAGAAAGAGAGCATAAGGAGGCCAAATTCATCCTTTAATAAGGAACTTACCCCCACAAAAACAACCCACTCCCCTGATAATAGCATTAATCCATTCATTAGGGTGGTGCCCTCATAACCCAAACACCTTCCATTTAGCCCCACTTCCCAACACTGCTCCATTGAAAACCAAGTTTACAACACATGAACTTTGGAGGGGTACATTCAAACCATGGCACAGTGTATACACCTAATTCATTGCTTCTAATTCACAAGAATTCCTTAATGTATATCCATCATATATATTTACCAGGTCCTTTATTGATCAACAACTAGATTGTCTCCAATTTCCAACTGCCACAAACAAAGTAGGAAATTTCTGTAGGATGAAGATCCTGAAGTGTGATGGAGTTGACTAAGTGGTGGCAGAGTGCTCTCCAGAATTGCTACCCCAATCTACACTTCCATCATGGTACTCTGCAGTTCCTGTATGATTATCATATACCTGCCACCCTTAGCACTATCCAGCTTCTCAATTCTGACTTTACTGAGAGGAATAAAGTAATATTTTATATTTTCCTTTTTCTAATCACCAGTGGGTTAGAGCATCTCTTCATCTGCTTGCTAATCATAAGAGTTTTTTTTAATTTTGAATTACTTATTCACACTTTTGTTCATGTTTCTCTTCATTTCCCATATTTTCCTTTTGCCTCGCAAGAATTCCTGTTATAGTCTAGAAGCTGATCTCCTTTGGCTTAGGAAACTAAGCAAACAAGAACACAAGACCATTAATAATTCCATGAAAACCAAGTGCACAGGAAAGGAAATTTAATCAAACTGATGACATGACTCAGATGTAAATAATATTTGTACAGTCATAATAAGGTAAACACTGAATCTTGACATAACAAAAAAATTATTCTCAGAAGGTGGGAAAAGTGAAAGTGAATGGAAGGAAGATGTAAGAAGTATAAGAACTAAATCCTCATATTTTATGGTAAAAATACAATGGATGATAACCTGTATGGTTGAATTGTGCCCCCAAAAAATATATATTAGAGTCCTAACACCCAGTACCTCAGAATGTGACCTTAATTAAAAATAGGATATTTGGCCAGGCATGGTGGCTCACGCCTATAATCCCAGCACTCTGGGAGGTGGAGGCAGGTGGATCACCTGAGGTCAGGAGTTTGAGACCACCCTGGCCAACATGGTGAAACCTTGTCTCTACTAAAAACAAAAAATTAGCCACGCATGGTGGCAGGTGCCTGTAGTCCCAGCTACTAGGAAGGCTAAGGAGGGGAATCGCTTGAGCCCAGGAGGCAGAGTTTGCAGTGAGCCAAGATTGTGCCACTACACTTCAGCCTGGGCAACAAGAGCAAAACTCTGCCTCAAATAAAAAATAATAATAACAGGATATTTACAGAGGTAATCAAGTAAAAAGGAGGTCATTAGGTTGGGCTCTAATTTGATATGACTGGTGTCCTTATAAGAAGGGGAATTTGGGCACAGAGATAGACATGCACAGAGATAAGACCACATGAAGAAGACAGACAGAAAGCCACGTGAAGATGAAGGCAGTAATTGGGTTAATGCATACACAAACTAAGGAACACCAAAGACCGCCGGCAAACCACCGGAAGCTAGGGAAGAGGCATGGAACACTCTTCTTCACAGCCCTGGAGGAAACCCACTCTGCTGACAAGTGATTTGGAACTTCTAACCTCCAGACCGTAAGACAATGAACTTCTGTTGTTTAAGCCACCCAGTTTGTGGTGCTGATGGCAGCAGTGGCCCATCTGGAGCGGCTGCTGCGTAACACCGGCTGCAGTGGGGGAGGTGCAGTCAAGGCTGCATGCTCCGCAGAGCAGGTGGGAGCCCCACCCCTTTCTGAGACGGAGGGGCTGGAGCCCCACCCTCCCAGGCACAGCAGCAGCCACCTGGCTGCTGCTGCAGACCCAAGCATCCCTACATTCTTGGGGGCCTGGGAAGCCCTCTTGCCCCCACAGGCTCAGAAGTGCCTGCTCCCACCGTATGGGCTCTCCCTGCTCCAATTTCGGAGCAAAGCTGTGGCCGAGCCTGGGTGCTGTCATGACCCAGCCTGGTGAGAACGCACTTGGGGTGGTGCTGATACACCAACCCCCTGCCACCTCGGCCCCCTCCAAGCTTTGGGCACCAACGAGCATGGGAGAAAGGCCAAGGGGAAGCTGAGGGGGGTTTGGTGCAGACATGCAGGCGCCCCTCAGCATGAACAGCCTGGGCACCATGGATGACATATAACTGGTGGCAGGGGGCAGACAGGCTCCTGGGTGGAAAGGGATGGGTCCCTGGTGAAGCCCCACTTTCAAGCCAGGGATAGCCGGAAGCCTTGGGGCCAGGCTGCCAGTTCTGCAGACTGGAATGAGAACTTACAGTGCTTTTTCTGGGCCCACCCATGGACCAATCACCAGGCAACTTCCTCCCCTCTGAAGCCCATAAAAACTGTGGATTCAGCCAGACTCAGGCCAACCACCAGACAACCTGCCTGCAGATAGGAGCTATCCACTTTGGGTCTCCTCTCCACTGAGGGCTGTAGAGACATTGGGATAACCTGCCTGCGAATAGGAGCTACCCATTCTAGGTCTCTTCTCCGCTGAGGGCTGTAGAGATATTGGAACAACCTGCCTGTGGATAGGAGCTACCCACTCTGGGTCTCCTCTGTACTGAGAGCTGCAGAGATGATGGAATGACCTGCCTACAAATAGGAGCTACCCACTCTGGGTCTCCTCTCCACTGAGAGCTGCAGACTTGACAGGATGACCTGCCTGTGGAAAGGAGCTACCCCACTTCAGGTCTCCTGAAAACATTCTGTCACTCAATGAAACTCCTTTCAACTTGCTCACCTTCCAGTTGTCCATGTACCTCATTCTTCCTGGATGCAGAACAAGAACTTGGGACCGAGAAAAACAGCTGTATCACAAATGAGGCTGAAACACACCCACCCACCCCACTCATCAAGTTGTGGGTGACAAGAAGGAGAGAAGAGCTGTGGCCCTTTGAGAGCCCAGACCTAGGGGCTCCCCAAGCCAGGTCTATCACACCCTGTTTGGGGGATCTGTGGTTCCTGGCATGTCCAAGCTTCTGGGCACCACTGCGTTCTCCTCGTCCAGGTACGGGTGCCCACAAGAGAAGCCATGGGCAGTACATCTGGTCCAGCCGCAGCCTCGCATGAAGCCGGCACCTGTGCTGGTGTCTGGAGCTGCCCACCCCACCACAGCAGCCAGCATGCCTGGCTGAGTGCAGTGGCTGGACCCCATGATTGTTCCACCACACACTCCTTGCCACTCCACACCTGGCTCAACCTTGGCAGGTGTGGGATCCAGGCTGGCAGCACAAGCCAAGCACAGCTTGCTGGGCTGAGTGGGCAAAATGAGCCTGGTGGGCATGAGCAATACTCAGGCAAAAGGTGCCACTGGCCACAGACGTGTCCAGCTGGTGAAGCAATACCCCAAGGATCCCGTGATAGTACTTGGTTATGACAGCCCTAATAAACTAATACAATACCTTTAAAAAAGAAATAACACTATATACATTATATTTAAAACATGGAGGCAAACATAAATGTAAGTGGCTGCTACTGGGAAGTAGAAATGGGTAGGAACAGAAAAGGCATGGGAGGCTGGAGATGGCTGTTTTCTATTGTAAGTTATGTAAAATTCCTTGACTACTTTAACTGTGTTCTTATAATTTTTACAAAAATATATTCTTAAAAACTATCTTGCCATATTTTAAGCCTCTGCAACATCTTAGGGAAGATAATTTCCATATTTTTACTACCTTAATAGCAACAAAGAAGATTTTTTTGTTCTGTTAAGAAAATGTTGGTTGTTAGGCTTCAAAGTACATTGTTGTATGGTTTTGTGACGTTATATATTATGGACAACCCTAAGACTGGGGCCTAAATTTGTTATTAACAGGCAAAAGCATTTACATTTCAAGAGTTTGGATGGTGAGCGCAGAGTATTATAGACAGAGAATGAGTTTAGAGGGAGATAGAAATAGGTCTGAGTCCAAATGCCCCTGCTTATTAACTTGTATGACCTGAGGCAAGTTCATTTAAATCTCAGTTCCTCAATTTCTTCATCTGTGCAATTGGATAATAAGGGAGTACTTCCTGGGAATTTTGTGAGTCATAATGAGAAACACTTAGCACAATGCCTGGCTCACGGTAAGCACTTGATAAATGGTAGCCATATGGTTATGATAGCCATAGGAAGAAGCTTTTCCATTCTTTGCCAACTATATCTTCAGCCACTAATTTAAAATTCTTCCTTCTACTCCCATATCCTTCATTCTTGATTCAAACCATTAGTTAATTTTGCTCACTGTTTATATGACTATATTAAAAAAACATAAATCTTAAAAGAATCACTTTTAAGTCCTAGATCTGCAAATTACTGTACTGCTGGCATCAAGCAATTTATTTAAATTTTCTGAGCCTCAGATCCTTGTCTGTAATGCACATTAAATAATATCTGTTGTGATAGATAGATAAATAAATAAGACAAGGAATATAGAAATATCCAGTACAATAACAGGTAGAGTATAGATGCTCCATTTATGGAGGCACAAGGCAAAGCTTATAGGCAAACTCATTTCCCAACATATTAAATTAAGTAATGTTAAATAAACACTTCATATTCTTTAGCTATCTTATAGAAACATTTTGTGAATACTTAACAGCTAGCTCCACCCTTCAAAGGAATACTTGAGAGACATGGATATTGTAGATATGTGAAATATACATCAATTTCCAACCCCTTTGCTTTGTAAGATGCCAAAAAATTGGATTTACACAGTGCTTGAAGCAGAGCAAACTATCCATGCTACTTTAATTGAATTAATTTTCAGTGAAATTGAGAACTTTGCAATACTTGACAAAGTTCTATACAAAGGAAAGGTAATATGAGCAAGCAAATATTTACAAGATATGTAGTAAAGCTTAAAACAAGCACATTTTTGTTAGTATTGCCCACCATTCAAAAACAATCCAACTTACAAAACTTCAAATTTACAAAGCATCTAAAACTGCCATCACAAAAAGATTTCCAGTGTCCTCAATGAATTCCTTCAAATACTGGTCTTCTCAAACAGCTTTTAAATCATCTGATTCTAAAAAGCTGCCTTGCACACGAATCTTCATGAATATAGCTATTTCCCGAATGAAGAACACTCAAAATTAGGACAAGATCCTTCCTGCTTTGATGCCCATTATCAAAATGAGCAGGGGCTGAGTTTAAATCACCAAGCCTCTGCTCCAACAGTCTCGTTCCCTCTCATCCTCACCACTGCTGTGGTACCCTGTCTGGGAGAAGACATAGGGCTCTCTAAATAGTTGAGTTCAGCAATCTTCTAAAATGCTGATGCAGCTCCCTTGGCTAAGTGAACGCAATATTTCTGTGACAACCTTCCATAATGCAAGGAGCAGCTCTCTTAGGTCAGCAGAGGTTATAGTGGTTCCCTGTCAATGGGGAGAGATTACTCCAAGTTTCATTTGTAGCCTAGAAGAATTTCTCCCCTCTTTTTGTTTGCATAAACTTCACACCTAGCACAAAGTGCTGAAAGACACCCTTGAAATCTATCTTCTCTCACAATTCTTCTGTGCCTGGGACTATACCCCACACATGGGCTTGATGGCTATTACTAGTATAATGTGGATAGCCATTCAAGTACACTTGAATGTTTTGATATCGTTGTCCATGGGACTAAATTCAGCCATAGGTTGTTATTATTAAATAACAAAGATATAGCCAGCTCTCTTTTTTATTTATGAGGCAACTTAACATACTTTATATCATGTGTTCTTTCTAGAAACTATATAACATAGGGATTGTCACCTTCATGATACAGATAGGGAAATGTTTCTGAACATGGGCCTCTTTGTCGATGCTCCTCCCCAGGTGCTGCATCCAGATATGAGTTCATGCTTTTGATGAGGTATGAATAGAGCGATGCTGGGCCATGGGCCTTCAGTCAGAGTACCTGTGGGCCCCAGCACTCCTGTGGCAGCACTGCAGCCCAGCAGAGGTTCCTCTTTCTCACACAATGCAAGTACACAGGTCCACTTAGAAAGGAGGAAGGCAACACTTGAGCTATCATAACTCTGAAAGCTCAGGGACTATTTAGACCTTCTATGTGAAAATGAGGTTGCAATTTAATTGTGAGAAGAAATTACATTTGTTGAGCACTTACCATGTGCCAGACACCATACTTTGTGTTTTTCATGTATTATCTCACTTAATTCTTGAAACAAACCAAAGTGGTAGTTGCTATTATTATCTCTATTTTTCAAACGTGGGAACACAAGGAAATTAAATTGCCTACCCAGTTGATGCCACAGCCTGAACTCCAAATCTCTCTGCTCTGCTGTTCCCACCATGGTCCAATCTGTCTTGTTTCCTTTCTAAAAATAAAATGTCCCCAGTGCTCCAGTCATGCATTAATGTGGCCTTAGACTTGGAAATCAGGAATATATTTTAGTTTTCAGAGGAAATTGAGAGCATCTACCCATCCCCATTTGATAGTCATAAAAGAAACAGTCCATTTCAATGCTATTGCCTGGCATTTCATTTTTATCAACTTGCATTTTCATAGCACAAAATATATGTAAGGTACACACAGATATTGAGAAAAGTTTGTTCTCTACTCAAAGGTATCAAACCCTATGTTTAATTTACAATTTGTTTTAACATCTGGAAGCTGGATGTGCCTCAATGTGCTAGAGGTTTAAAGGTGAGTGACAGTTCCTGCCAGTGAGAAGCTGCACTGAGAGGTGGTAAGCAGGAAACAACCAACTGCAATACAACTAGAGCAAGATTAATAGCATGAACCAAGTATGGACCAAGAGCAGAGAAAAAGTAACATTTAGTTTGTGAATGGCAGGGCTATGACTTCATTGAGGTGGTGATTTTTTAGTTGAACTTTAAAGGTTGTATAGGAGTTGATCACAGAAGCAAAGGGAAGAGACAGGCACCCCAGGCAGAGGCATGGCCAAAAACTGACTGGTGCACAGGAGCCACTGGATATGGTAGAGGGTGTGTTGGGTAATAAGATCACAAATGGTGAGGGGGGAAAATTGTAAAGAATCCTGAATTCCTGATGCTTTGTAATGAGATTTGCTTAATTTACATAGCATTTTCACCTTTTCACTTGATATTTAAATTAATCATGTTAAGTTATTATTTTCTCTTCTTTGCAGAAAGTCAGAGAGGTCAGGCCCAAGTCCTCAAAGTTGGAGCAAGAAACTTTTTAGTCTTTGGCCTTAAAATCCAATGCTGTTTCCAATACTTAAAAAAAGCAGACTGCCTTGAAGAAGTTAGAAAGTCCGGAGACGGTTTCCAGCTTCATCCGTGTCCCTACAAAGGACATGAACTCATCCTTTTTTATGGCTGCATAGTATTCCATGGCATATATATGCCACATTTTCTTTATCCAGTCTATCATTGATGGGCATTTAGGTTGGTTCCAAGTCTTTGCTATTGTGAACAGTGCTGCAATAAACATATGTGTGCACGTGTCTTTATCATAGAATGATTCATAATCCTTTGGGTATATACCCAGTAACGGGATGGTTGGGTCAAATGGTATTTCTGGTTCTATATCCTTGAGGAATCGCCACACTGTCTTCCACAATGGTTGAACTAATTTGCATTCTCACCAACAGTGTAAAAGTGTTCCTATTTCTCCACACCCTCTCCAGCACGTGTTGTTTCCTGACTTTTTAATGATCACCATTCTACCTGGCGTGAGATGGTATCACATTGTGGTTTTAATTTGCATTTCTCTAATGACCAGTGATGATGAGCCTTTTCTCATATATTTGTTGACACAGGAACAGAAAACCAAACACCTCGTGTTCTCACTCATAAGTGGGAGTTGAACAATAAGAACACATGGACACAGGGAGGGGAACATCACACACTGGGGCCTGTCAGGGGGTTGGGGGCTAGAGCAGGGATAGCAGTAGGAAAAATACCTAATGTAGATGATGGGTCGGACGGGGTGCAGCAAACCACCATGGCAGATGTATACCTATGTAACAAACCTGCACGTTCTGCACATGTATCCCAAAACTTAAAGTATAATTAAAAAATAAAAGAAAGAAAGCCCAAAGACAAATCCAGGGGAAGAGCTCTCTGAAATGTTCACATTTAATTTAATTCTGTGCTCTTAGTCTTTGGCACTCTGCCGACAAGAAGAGCACAAGGTTAGCAGCCATACACTATGGCCACTTCTCTTAGCTTTTTCTTGAATGTTGTCTCCATTCGTAGTGTCTTTCTCAAGGGTGGTAGAAGCTAGGAAATGAGGTTATGGAATTTGATATATATGAGAAAAAGCCTGAAGTCAGTTTCGGGATTTCCTGTCTTTGCTCACTCATCCTCTTAATTTGCTCACTCAAAGGTTGCTCTAGCAAGGCTTATTCATATATATTTTTTTATTTACTTATATATCACCTCATTAGACAAAGATTTTGAAGCCATTTCTATAACATACAAAAATAGTAAACTATTTGTTTCTAAATCATCACAACAAAAGAAAAAGAAATTGAATTAGAATAAGAGAGACAAGTCAAGGGAAAAACAGAATATTGTTAAGCAGGTGATGGGA
The DNA here is from genome assembly GCF_029281585.2 of Gorilla gorilla gorilla. Classification (NCBI taxonomy): domain Eukaryota; kingdom Metazoa; phylum Chordata; class Mammalia; order Primates; family Hominidae; genus Gorilla; species Gorilla gorilla. Next base: position 102,312,357 of record NC_073237.2, on the reverse strand, counting down.
TCCCTACCATAGCTGTTTTTAAATTTTCCCCTAAGTTTCCCAATAGACAAAGGAAAATCAGAAACTAATTAGTGACATATTCATGAGGAGAAAACATATGGGCTCCTCAGAAGCAGCAGTGAATAACACCAACAATGAAATTTGTGTATGCTTCAAATGCAATGGAGGGTTTCTCCAGCAGTTTACAATGTTATCCAACTGCATGTGGGCTCCTGTGTCTTAGGGTCCACCAGCCCATCTTTCTTCCTGCTCCCCTTTCCTTCCATTGCTCAGAGTGCACGCAACCCTGGCATGCACACACAGGCACACACTCTCTCTCTGTGTATCTTCGTCTCTCTCTCTCTCTCTCTGGGAGCTCCCTCATGCCCCAAAGGGCATTTCACATTGGATGCCTGCTTTTCTCCTGCTTGTCAGCAACATATTTTTCAAATTAGCACTTGGTAGCTTTGAGGGAAACCCAGACCTTTTGGGGAAGAGAGTGAGAGGCCAACTGAAAAAAAACAAGAGGTCTGCTTTTTTCTCAGCTTGTAATAAATTTGCAATACAAGCAAAGAAAAATAAACACCCAGATTCTGCAACTGATATAAAAGTTCCCTGGATTGATGTGTTACCAAAGCTTGGTCTTCCCCCAGATCCTCTGCTATTTACAAGCAGGGAGCTGTTTCTCATGTGGAAGAGGCATGGCATGGCAGCTTTGGTCCTCCTCCTCCCTGTCTTCATTACTGTGCTTCCCAGTGGGTAGACGAGAGGTGGATGGACAATAGATAAATAGAAGGCTTTTCTCAGGAGACCCAGGGATTCCACCCTGCCCAGGCAGCCACACTAGGTCCTGGTGAGAAATGTCTCTTCTGAAGCTGTGCTTTTAACTCAGTGAGACACCTCCCTGCTACTGGCAGAGGAGAGGCTCAGGAAGCCCAGCTGATCTTCATTAACAAATGGGCAGATCTGTGCTCATGCCAAGACCTTCCTTGTGGCCTCTCTCCTGCCCCCTGTGAGGACTGTTCTGATCTTGACTAGGAACTAAAGATAGGGAAAGGCCAAAAAGGAAAATTTTCTCTAGGAGAAAGCTAGGACTAGATCAAGAGAAGTGACTTCTCCATTGTGATTAGGGAAGCTGCATTTAGGGTCCATTTAGAGTCCAGTGCTGTAATGGAGAAACTCATGATTTTGTAGTTTAAAGGATAGGAAAATGTTCTACCTACTACACCCTGGAAGTTGGCAACAGATCTGGGTTCCAAACTCTCCCAAATCTTTTAGCACCTACATTTACTAGCTGGATTGTTTTAAGTCGATCCTTTGTTTTATCTGAGCCTCAGTTTCCTGCCATAAGAATGCTGACAAAGGAAGTCACCTCAGATCCCAGGGCTGTGGCGAGAATCAAGTAAGATTAAACATCAGGAACTACTTTGACAACAGTAAAATGCTAGACAAATATGAGCTGTTAATTTTATTAAGCAACAGCCTACAGGCCTGACCTCTGGTACCAGTTTTGCATGTGTCTTTGCCCTTGGTGCTTTCTTGGCTGGATTTATCACATTCTCCTATGAGCTGTCTTTCCCCCGACAGTTATTTAATTCATTTCCCAATAACCAAGTTCCCTGAGTGGAGCCCCAGAAATCCATGGGGAGAATGAATCTATTCCTGTCTTTAAGGAACTTAGATGAGGCAAGGCGGAGAATAAATAACTAAAATGGCTGAAGGAAGACAAGGTATAATGGAAAGAATACAAATCCTGAAGTCAGAAAAGCTGTTTCTGATACCAGTGCTGGCTAAGTGATACAGGGTAAGTCTCTGGGCTTCTCTGAGTTTTAGCTTCATTTTCTGTAAAATGTGTCTGATAAAAATAATAATACCTTCTTCATACACTTATAATGAACACGTGATAAGATAATGCCTGCTCACAGCATTGTATAAATGTTATTTTTACTATTATCTGAAAGGAGCAGGTGCCTTAACAATAAAGAGAGCTACAACTTACTAAATACTACTATGTGTCAGGTGCTGTAGATGGCACTTTACTAGTGTTATTGCATCTACTCCTCACACCAGGAGAGGGCTATTATCTCCATTTTACAGATGAGAAAACTGAAGTTCAGGAAGGTTAGGAAAGTAAGTTGTGGAGAAAGTGCTAGATCCCAGGTCTGTCTGATTGCAAAGCTTTATTACCTATTTGATTTTTTTAAAAAAGTGATATAGTAACACATACAACTTCTCAGGATTAACTTACTAGAGTAAGAGTGGACTTCTGCAGGTACTTTCCACTCATAGTAGACTTTCAGTACATATTTTCTTACTTGGCTTCCCCCAGAAGCAGACCCGAAGACAAAGATGGGAATGTAAGTAGTTTATGTAGGAGCAATCCCAGGAAATTCCAATAGGGGAGCAGAGACATGAGACAGTCAATGAAGGGTTTCTTGCCAAGCCAGAAGTTTGATTCCACTGGAAAACTCTGGGGTCATTGTAGAGGAGTCACCTCAGATTTTTCCCCTTTGAGGGGGTGAATATGGTATTTATACACAGACTTCAGTCTGGCGTTAATTTTGTTTATTCTGAAGCAACTCAGGACGTACACACACACACACACACACACACACACACACACACACACACACACACACACATATCCCACAGTGGGGAGGAAAGGTCTTTCAAGCAAGAAATGCAGATGCTGGAAACCATAGCATCACTGAGTACATAAATGAACCAAGATCAAGAGAATGAGCAAGTATGTGGTAGTGGTGAAGTGTTGGGTAAGGTGAGGATAAAGAAAAGACAGGGAAAGGTAAAGAGAGTTACCAAAGCACTGGCTTGAGGATTTAATAGGCTCCAATCTTTCTTATCATTTTATGTCATACATATTAACAGACCTAAAGCAAACTAGATTATTGTTTCCATTTTTCATTTCCTACCCAATAACAGAATTATAAATCTATAATTCTTTGCCATGTAACTTTGTGGTGCCCTCCCTTTAAGTGGGCTATACTTCCTTACCCTTTAACTGGGTGCTTGACCATGTGACTTACTTTGATCTGTGGGAGTGTAGCAGACACAACACAAGCAAAGACTTGCAATAGGGTTGTTTACTGGGACTTGCAGTCTTATATGTTATGCCAGAGTTAACCTGTTGGTTGCAAAAGACAGATGAGTTACACCAACCAAGCCCAATCTAGATGAGCTATACTCAGTCAGTTACAGACATACAAGTGAAGCCAGCCTAGATCAGCTGAGCTGACCCACAGGCACATGAGCTTAAAAAAATGCTTTTTGTCATATAATGCCCAGACTTTTATGGGTATTGAATGCTCTAAAGCCATAAGTAACTGCTGCAAAAACTGTACTTCTTTATTCTCTGATAGTACCAAATATTCATCCAAAAAATTAATTCATCAAACATTTTGTAAGTGGCTGCTTTGGGTCACCATTTGAAATTATTTATTTATTTGTCATGTATCATCCCATCACTGAACTGTGACCTTCATGAAGTCAGGAACCTTTTCTACCTTGTTCATTCCTACATTCCAAGGGCCAAGTACAGTGTGTGTCATATGGTGAGTGTTGAATAAATATATGTTCACTGAACAAATTGGTATCAGTTATTTTGATATCTACTGCAAACATTCAAAATGTCATCCTGATTACACTCAATTTATTGGAGGAGACAAATTGACAGAACTCTAATTAAGTTCTCTTATCATCATGTTATAGAAGCATAGAGAAATAAATAATCCTAAGTGGAGAAATATTGAAAGACTCTGCTGAAATAATGGCATTGGAGCCATTATTTGTTGACACAGAATGAAGTCTGATGAAGGTGGGAAGAGAGAGCATTCCAATCAGAAAGGACATCCTGAATAAAAGTATGGAGGTGTGCAAGAATACCTAGAGCAGCTGAAGTATAACACATGCATATAGGGGAACAATGGGTAGAGTCCAACTCTGAGGAACCATAAATGACATGCTACCAAATTTGTACTTTGTCTTCTAGGAAATGAGGAACTAGGAAATATCTTTAATCATAATATTAATACAACCTTACCTCTTTCACAAAGCTCTTTAGACAGCTGTGTGGGAGAAAAATTGGATTTACTGCACATTCTAAATAAATTTGCCTTGCATTACTGTCCTTCCTTAAGACTTCTTTGTCCTAGTGGATAATGAACACCATAAGCTCTAAGATCCAAGTTACATATGCTCCCTTAAGTCTCCTCCCTTTCTTTCCCCTGCCCCCAAAACCCTGAGTTTTCTATACCTCCACCCAAATACCTAGTACACATGCTCCACCCCTGTGGCACATCTGATGTCTACTCAAAAAACAGGCATGTTGAAATTAGTCAGAAATACAACTTTGGCCATCAGCAGGAATGCACACACTTGGGAATTTTTCAGCACAGGTAAGATTAATAAATCTTAAAGGTAGGTGAGACAACCCTCACTTGCAAAACAGTGGAGGGAAATGTTCATGTATAGAAGGAATAGGAGGAGAAATCTCTCCCACTGGGCATCTGTCCTGACTTTAGACTCCCCTAGGGAGTTAATCTAAGGAGATTCAGCACACACCAAAGAATATAACTCCAGAAATCATAAATGCAAGGGCCAAATTAAAGTTACACATGGTAGAAAACATCTGTTTTATATAATCAAAATCATTATCATCAATACTCTCTAAGTCATCTTTCAATATGATTATAAGCTGGGCAATATAATACTACATGTGGTCACTGACCTGCAGCTTAATAATCTAACTCTCTTTGACTTATGGGGTGTATCAGTGACCCACTGCATTTTAGTAGGTAAAGTGTTATGAGGTGAATATGATAGTATATGATGGAAATAGCCATTTTTTATGTACTCCATTGGTTCACAGAATCAGAGAACCAGGTGGTTGTACAGTATATGCTCTCACTTCAACCTATATCATTGGTAGTCAGTTAAAGAATAATATCCATGGTATGTGGACCAGAATATGTTCACAACAGTGTGCCCATAGTTCTAGATGTAAGAATAGCTTTATCTGTACCCAAGAAGCCAATAAAGTCATTAGCCAATCCATGCATTCTGCCCATTCAAATACAAGTCTGGAGAGATATTCCCTTATGTGCACATGAATAAAAGAAAAATCCAATATAGAGCATGTGAAGTAAAATTGCAGCTAGAGGGAAGGATAGCATCATCCTTAGTAATCCAAGAAGACATGATACCTTTGAAAAATAACATATAAACCAAAAGATAATTTTATTATATTACAATAAATTTCCAAAGGAATTCAAGATGGCACGACTTCTATAAAACAAAAATAATAAGTGTAATAATAAATAAAAGACTAAAAAGAAAGGAGAGGTAAAAGGATAATAGGATAAGGTGCAAGACAGTTAACTGAGATTAAAACAGGAGGCAGGTAAGATTAGAAAGCAATAACAGAAACGATATCCCTGTTAGACATAGAATTGGTATTGTGACAAATCAAGACACTCATATAGAGGGAAAACTGAAGTCTCTAAGAACTCAAAGGAGAAGTCAATAATTTTTAATTAATTAAGTAAATAATGAAAAAGAGAAAGAAAAGTATGATATAAGTTAAGAATGAGATAATTTCAGAAATCTTGAGTAAGATAAAATAACCAAAGACATAACTGAAGAAAACTTCCCAGAGCTAAAAAAAAAAAATTTACTTTTAAAAAAAAAATTTGACCCAGAAAAATTAAGATAAACAAGCCCAAACCTAGATATCTGGAATTTTTGTTAATCATGTAGTTAAGGGAAGAGTGGGGGTTGTTATCTTGAAAGAAACAAAATTCAGACTGGCTTCAAAATTTTACTCTGGAAAACCAAAATATCAGGACGTAATAAAGCATTCTGAATACTACGCTTTGTAATATGAGTATTTTGAGCTAAAGGAAATCATTTTTTCATGTGATGTTGTGTTATATGTAATATTGGAAGAGCCTCCTAATTGGTCACCTTTCCACCCATCTCTCTGCCTCCAGTGCATCTTCCATATCCTTTGCATTGATCCTGCTTCCTTGCTGAAAATCTTTTAGAGCTATGTAATTTTTTAAAGTATGATAAAATGTTAATGATAGAATCTATATGGTGAGTATACAGTTGTTCAATGTTAAAATTCTTTCAGTTTTACTGTGTGTTTTATTTTTATAATTTAAAAACTATTTCACATCATCCTCATTGTCCACTGGATAGAATCCAAATTCCTTGCATAGTATGCAAACCTCTTCAGAGTCTAGCCTCAACCTACCTCTCTGGTAGCACCTTCTGCCTATTATTCTTATCCCATCTCCCTGTTCTAGTCACCATGAACTCCTTGCTGTTCTTGAACTACCTCTGTTAAGAGGTCCTAAAAGGATAATTTTGATTGAGATAGTACTAAACTGAATTTGTCCTGTAGCAGCTGAGTTTGAGGACAGAAAAAATGTGAATACTCTGACATCTCATACAAGTTGTGTTTTACTGTAGTGTGCAGTACAGGCTATCTAGCTTATGAGGTACAGTGCAAAATGAAATTTCAGAACCCCTTGTTCAAAAATTCTTAAGAATTTCAAGATGGCAACAGCAAAGCAATACACTAAGTGTGAGACCCACCTTTTTTGTTTGGAGACAAAATCTCATTTTGACACCCAGACTGGAATGCAGTGGTACAATCATAGCTCACTGCAGCCTCAAACTCTTGGGCTCAAACAATCCTCCCACCTCAGCCTTTTGAGTAGCTGGGACTATAGGCATGCATCACCACATTTTTTTTTTGAGAGATGGGGTCTTGCTATGTTGCCCCAGCTGATCTTGAACTCTTGGGCACAAGTGATCCTCCCGCCTCAGCCTCCCAAAGTTCCCAAGTGCTGGGATTATAGGCATGAGCCACCACAACCAGCCCGTGGGCCCTTTTTGAATGTGGTTCCCTGTGTGATCACTCATGAAGCCAGTTGTAACTACCTAAGGATATCAAGCTGACTGAGGCTTCCCAAGTATTTACTAGTTTCCTTGAGTGGCAGTAGTGGGTATCTGCTTGTCTGTGGTGATGCACTGACAAGGAATGGGAGCACTCAAGTGGAAGATTACCAAGTCTCTTCTGTCTTCCTACCATGTCTTTTGCAAGCTGTATCTCAATTGAATGTCAAGGTCCTGCATACAGTTTCCTATCCTGCTAGCAGAGTCATGGTGTTGTATTATCCATAGGTTATATTATGGTACTTGTATTGCAAAGAGGTAATGATGACTGGTTCATGATCAGACCCAATCTCTTATCTCCCACTTGAAAAGACTTAGAATGAACTGAGCACAGCATTCTAAGAGAATAAGACAATTTTGTGCTAGTCAGTCTTCTCATTCAACAATATAGAACAAGCTGTGTCACTCTAGTTATCAAAATATTCTTTGCATTACTCTGTATAATTTTTAAATTTCTTTGTGCTTTAAAAATATACTGTTTTTATTGTCACAATTATAAGTTAGGTGTTTTTCTCTATCACATCACCTAAATTTTTTTTTGTTCTACTTACTATATAAAATCTATTAATGTTTATATATTTATCTCATATGTGGTGATTTCACTAAACTCATTCATTCTAAGAGTTCTATGGTTGATATTTCCAGGCTTTCTATGAATATAAATGCATGAAAATCATCATGTCTTTGTCTCTTCCTTCACAATAGTTATGTTTCTTATTTCTGTTTGATGTCCTATTGTGTGGTCCAGAACTTTCAGAAAAAAAGTTATGTAAAAATATCTCATTCCTGATCTTGGTGGCAATAAGCCTAATATTTCACTATTAACTATTAAGTATCATCATTATTATTTTTAAATAGTTCATTTTCAGCAAATTGCAAAAATCCTACTCTTAGTTTGTTTTTCAAAATCTGAAATAGCATATTATTAAACACCTTTTTACCACCTACTAACATTGTGTAGCTCTTGTTGTTTTGCCTAGAGTTGTGATGTACTGTGTTAATCAATTTGTTTTTATTGTGGAATAAAGGAACTATCTTCATATTCCTAGAATAAATCACTGTTAGTAATTAGGGGTGATTCTTTTGACATATTACTGTATTCAGTTTGCTATAATTTTATTTAAGATATCTGTATCAAATACATAGTAAGAATGTCTATAGTTTTCTTTCTTATAAGATTAGTATTATGTCACTCCAAAAATCTATTTATATTGTGAATTGACCATACATGGAGAAATAAATATAAGAATTCCCATCCCCACAATGTTTACTTTTCTGATGGAAGCACTAATCACTATAAGTTCCCCCAAAAAATAGAATATTGCTTTAAATTTATGGTTTTTAGCAGAATGGGAGAATTCCAGAGACTTCCATTTGGCCTTTTCTACCATATCATTCCTTTATCTAATAATCACAGAGCCCAGATAAGAATTTTTCTAGTTTCTGAGGTTGTATATTCCTTCTGTACAGTCAGGGAATAGAAAAACAACTATAGAATGGGAATAGAATCAGGGTCCGACACAGCTCATGTGAGGCACACTCAAAGCAGAACTCTATTTATCACCTGAACCTAGTAAATTCCCACTCTGACTGGTTGAATGTAGTAGTATTCTGGGCTCCCAAGAATTAATGTGGGCTCATAGTCCCTGTCTAAGAATGCTGGAAGAATCTGGATATTTTTCATACTCCAGTGCATACTTACTTTGTGTGATGGTTAATACTGAGTGTCAACTTGATTGGATTGAATGATCCAAAGTATTGATCCTTGGTGTGTCTCTGAGGGTGTTGTCAAGGGAGATTAGCATTTGAGTCAGTGGGCTGGGAAAGGCAGACTCACCCTTAATCTGGATGGACACCATCTAATCAGTTGCCAGTGTGGCCAGAATATAAAACAGGCAGAAATACATGAAAAGGCTAGACTGGCTTAGCCTCCCAGCCTGCATCCTCTCCTGTGCTGGATGCTTCCTGCCCACAAACATCAGACTCCAAGTTCTTCAGCTTTGGGACTCAGACAGGCTTCCTTGCTCCTCAGCTTGCAGATGGCCTATTCCGGGACCTGTGATCATGTGAGTTAATACTACTTAATGAACACACACACACACACACACACACACACACACACACACATATATATATTCTATTATTTCGGTTTCTCTAGAGAACCCCTGAACTAATACAGATTTTTGTACCAGGATTGGATCTAGAGGAACAGAATATTAAGGAATATTAAGTTCTTCCATTGGTTTGGGGGTTTCTGGAGCTGGCTACTTAATGTGATTAGACCTAAAAATGCTAAGGACTCTACTTCTAGTAGTATGGAGGACAGGTAATTAATGGAGTTTTCACTCAGGTCCAACTTACAGTGGGTCCAGTGGGTCCCTGGATTCATCCTGTGGTCATTTCCCTAGTGCCAGAATGCATAATTGGCAGAGACATACTTAGCAGCTGGCAGAACCCCAACATTGGCTCCCTACCTGGTAGGGTGAGGTCTATTATGGTGGGAGAGGTCAAGTGGAAGCCATTAGATCTGCACTCTACCTAGAAAAATAGTAAATCAAGAACAGTATTGAATCCCTGGAAGGATGGTTATTAGTGCCACCATCAAAGACTTGAAAAATGCATGGGTGGTGATTCCCACCACATCCCCATTCAACTCTCCCATTTGGCCTGTGCAGAAGACAGATGGATCCTGGAGAATAAGAGTGGATTATCACAAGCTTAACCAAGTGGTGACTCCAATTGGAGCTGCTGTACCAGATATGGCTTCATCGCTTGAGCAAATCAACACATCTCCTCTTACCTGGTATGCAGCCATTGACTTGGCAAATGCCTTTTTCTCCATTCCTGTCCATAAGGCCCACCAGAGGCAATCTGCCTTCAGCTGGTAAGGCCAGCAATATACCTTTGCTGTCTTACCTCAGGGGTATATCAATTCTCTAGGTTTGTGTCATAATCTTATTCAGAGAGACTTTGATTGCTTTTCACTTCCACAAGACACCACACTGGTCCATTACAATGATGACACTATGCTGATTGGATCCAATGAGCAAGAAGTAGCAAACATATTGGACTTATTGATGAGACATTTGTGTACCAGGGGATGGGAAACAAATCTGACTAAAATTCAGGGAACTTCTACCTTAGTAAAATTTCTGGGGATCCAGTGATGTGGGGGGCCTGTTGAGATATTCCAAGGTAAAGGATAAGTTTCTGCATTTGGCCCCTCCCACAACCAAAAAAGAGGAACAATGCCTAGTGGGCCTATTTGGATTCTGGAGGCAACACATTCCTCATTTGGGTGTGTTACTCTGGCCCATTTATCGAGTGACCCAAAAGGCTGCCAGTTTTGAGTGGGTTCAGAACAGGAGAAGGCTCTGCAACAGGTCCAGTCTGCTGTGCAAGCTGCTCTGCCACTTGGGCCAAATGACCCAGCAGATCCAAGGGTGCTTGAGTGTCAGTGGCAGATAGGGATGCTGTTTGGAGTCTTTGGCAGGCCCCCATAGATGAATCACAGCAAAGGCTTTTAGGATTTTGAAGCAAGACCCTGCCATCTTCTGCAGATATAACTACTCTCCTTTTGAGAGACAGCTCTTGGCCTATTACTGGGTTTTGACAGAAACTGAGCATTTGACTATGGGTGGTCAAGTCACCATGTGACCTGAACTGCCTGTCATAAACTGGGTGCTTTCTGACTCATCTAGCCATAAAGTGGGTCATGCACAGCAGCATTCTATCAACAAATGGAAGTGGTATATATGTGATCGGGTTCGAACAGGCCCGGAAGGCACAAGTAAATTATATGAAAAAATGGCTCAAATGCCCATGGTCTCCACTCCTGCGATCCTGTCTGCTCTCCCCCAGCCTGCACTGATGGTCTCATGGGGAATTCCCTATGATCAGTTGACAGAGAAAGAGAAGACTAGGGCCCGGTTCATAGATGGTTCTGCATGATATGCAGGTAGCACCAGAAAGTAGAGAGCTGTAGCACTACAGCCCCTTTCTAGGACATCCCTGAAAGACAGTGGCAGAGGGAAATCTTCCCAATGAGCAGAACTTCAAGCAGTTAACCTAGTTGTGCACTTTGCATGGAAGGAGAAATGGCCAGATGTGTGATTATATACTGACTCATGGGCTGTAGCTGATGGTTTGGCTGGATGGTCAGGGACTTGGAAGAAGCATGACTGGAAAACTAGTGACAAAGAGGTTTGGGGAAGAGGTATGTAGATGGACCTCCCTGAGTCAGCAAAAACTGTGAAGATATTTGTATCCTATGTGAGTGTTCACCAACAGGTGACCTCAGCAGAGAAGGATTTTATAAGCAAGCAGATAGAATGACCCATTCTGTGGACACCACTCAGCCTCTTTCCCCAGCCACCCCTGTCATCGCCCAATGGGCCCATGAACAAACTGGCCATGGTGTCAAGGGTGGAGGTTATGCATGGGCTCAGCAACATGGACTTCCACTCAGCAAGACTGATCAGGCTATAGCTACCACCGAGTGTCCAATTTGCCAGCAACAGAAACCAACACTGAGACTTTGATATGGCACCATTTTTGGGGGTAATCAGCCAGCTACCTGTTGGCAGGTTGATTATATTGGACCTCTCATCATGGAAAGGGCAGAGGTTTGTCCTCACTGGAATAGACACTTACTCTGGATATGGGTTTGCCTATCCTGCATGCAATGCTTCTACCAAGACTACCATCCATGGACTCCTGGAATGCTTATCCACCATCATGGTATTCCACATAGCATTGCCTCTGACCAAGGCACTCACTTTACAGCTAAAGAAGTGCAGCAGTGGGCTCATGCTCATTGAATTCACTGGTCTTACCATGTTCCTCATAATCCTGAAGCAGCTGGATTGATAGAATGGTAGAATGGCCTTTTGATGTCACAATTACAATGCCAACGAAGTGACAATACTTTGCAGGGCTGGGGCAAAGTTCTCCAGAAGGCCATATATGCTCTGAATCAGCATCCACTATATGGTACTGTTTATCCCATAGCCAGGATTCACAGGTCCAGAAATCAAGGGGTGGAAGTGGAAGTGGCACCACTCTCCATCACCCCTAATGATCCACTAGCAAAACTTTTGCTTCCTGTTCCTGCAACATTATGTTCTGCTGGCCTAGAGGTCTTAGTTCCAGAGGGAGGAACACTGCCACCAGGAGGACACAACAACAATTCCATTAAACTGGAAGTTAAGATTGCCACCTGGATACTTTGGGCTCCTCCTACCTTTAAGTCAACAGGCTAAGAAGGGAGTTACAGTGTTGGCTGGGGTTAGCTGGTGTGACTGACCTGGACTATCAAATTGAAATCAGCCTACTACTCCACAGTAGAGGTAAGGAAGAGTATACATGGAATACAGGAAATCCATTAGGGTGTCTCTTAGCAATACCATGCCCTGTGATTAAGGTCAGTGGGAAACTACAACAGCCCAAGCCAGGCAGGACTACAAATGGCCCAGGCCCTTCAGGAATGAAGGTTTGGGTCACTCCACCAGGAAAAAAACATGACCAGCTGAGGTGCTTGTTGAAGGTAAAGCAAATACAGAATGGGTAGTAGAAGGTGGTAGTCATCAATACCAGCTATGACCACATGACCATTTGTAGAAACGAGGACTGTAATTGTCATGAGTATTTCTTCCTCCTTTTGTTAAAAACATGTTTGTGCATGTATACACTTGTATGAAGAAAATATCTTCATTTTATTTCCTATTCCTTTATCATGTGACATAAGATTTATTGACTTCATATCAGCATTTAAGTATTGTTAACTTTATGTAATAGTATTTGGGTTGAGATTGGTGCATTTCTGGTTATATGGTTATTAAGCATAATTATGACCTTATTATTGTCTTTATTTGAAGATTATGTATGATCTCAGGAGATGGGTATGGGTTCAAGTTGACAAGGGGTGGACTTGTGATGGTTAATACTGAGTGTCAACTTTATTGGATTGAAGGATGCAAAGTATTGATCCTGGGTGTGTCTGTGAGGGTACTGCCAAAGGAGATTAACATTTCAGTCAGTGGGCTGGGAAAGGCAGATTCACCCTTAATCTGGGTGGGCACCATCTAATCAGCTGCCAGTGCAGACAGAATATAAAGCAGGCAGAAAAACATGAAAAGCCTAGACCGACTTAGCTTACCAGCTTATATCTTTCTCCTGTGCTGGATGCTTTCTGCCCTCAAACATCAGATTCCAAGTTCTTCAGCCTTGGGACTTGGACTGGCTTCCTTGCTCCTCAGCTGGCAGATGGCCTATTGTGGGACCTTGCGATCATGTGAGTTAATACAACTTAATAAACTCCCCTTTATATATATAACCTATTAGTTCTGTCCCTCTAGAGAACCCTGACTAATACACACACTTTACAAGGTGTATTAGGGTTCTCTAGAGGGACATAACTAATAGGATAGATATGAATATATGAAGGGGAGTTTATTAGGAGAATTGACTTACATGATCACAAGGCAAAGTCCCACAATAGGCTGTCTGCAAGCTGAGGAGCCAGGCAGCCAGTCCGTGTCCCAAAACTTCAAAAGTAGGGAAACTGATAGTACAGCCTTCAGTCTGTGGCTGAAAGCCAGAGAGCCCGTAGCAAACCACTGGTGTAAGTGCAAGAGTCCAAAGGCTGGAGAACCTGGAGTCTGATGTTTGAGGGCAGGAAGCATTCAGCACAAGAGAAATATGGAAGTGAGAAGACTCACCCAATCTAGTCCTTCCACGTTCTTCTGCCTGCTTTTATTCTAGCTGCTCTGGCAGCTAATTAGATGGTGCCCATCCAGAATGAGGGTGAGTCTGCCTTTCCCAGTTCACTGACTCAAATGTTAATCTCCTTTGGCAACACACTCACAGACACACCCAGAAACAATACTTTGTATCCTTCAGTCCCATCAAGTTGACACTCAATATGTACCATCACAGTGTGTCAGGTCCCTTTGGATAAGATTAGGAGGAAGACTCCCAGTACATAGCTGTGATGTGACTGTGGGGTTATGCCATTCCAGGAATGCAGTATCCTCTTTAATCAAAATATGTCATGACCTTACTCAGGTCTGGGGATTTGGTTACTGGACATGATCTTTTTAGTAGCTCATGTCAGGCCATAGTTCATCAGATGCAGGGAATTTTCTTTTTTCAATCATACAAGTCAAGAACTTTAGTGTGCTGCCTTCCATTTTGGTCCTAGTGACTAACCAAAGATCCCTGCAGATTCTGATATGGTGATAACCTCTGATCTTACTCCCCTAGTTGTTAAATGTCATGAATGGGTGTCTTCACCTCCAAATCTTCCTATGCTGATTTCACCATCAGTAAATGCTGCTTTCTCCCATCAGTATCCCCTGTCTTACAGTAAGTAAAGAAAATTCTGTATCTAAGTTTCATTTAATACGGAACAAGATTACAAAATAATATCCTGATTTCAGTCAACCATCCAAATAGAACTGTTCCATCTGCTAAATACGGCACACTGAATCCAGAATTTCTGATAAGCACACCCATTTCAAAGTATTCAGCCCTATCTAAAGTTCTGTTTTTCCTTCCCTAATTCAGCACCCAGGCAAGCATTCTCATACACATTCTTCAGAGTCTTGGCAACATAAATTGGCAAAGTCCTACAATCATTTTGGTGTTGAAGTCTTTTTCTTCTGGGTTGTCTTCTGAGATGTGCTGAATTCTTTTAGTTTAGAAATAAAGAAGGACAGGAGTACAAACTGGCTTTCCTTTAAAAAGTAATGCCCTCTGGTAAAGAAGTCACAGTATCATTTAGCAAGATATTACTAGCATTATTATGTAAGAGAGAATAGGCTATTTGGTTAACAAGGAAAGCTGGGGGATGGGATCTCCTTTCCAAGTCTTCCGGTGTCATTCTTTTCCATACCTTTCACATAATAAACCTGTTAAGTCTATGCATTCAGCTGACATTGCACCTCAGTAAACCACATTTTGTTTGAACTAGCAAAAGGAAAGACAACTCTTTGGCACAGATATTAACATTTCCTGGGTTTCTACTTATTTGTTGAGCCAAGACATTTGAACAAGTCTTTCTCTTTCTTTAAGTTACTCAGAGCTATTAGAAGCACCTACTCTCTCTGACCATTCTGGCATTCCTTCTCCTCTCCATGCCAGGCTATTTCATGGTGATGGCCCCTTGATTTCCTAAAGCCTCCACTGGGCACTTCATTCTACGCGACCACAAGTTATATAATAATTTGCTGTTTCATAAATGCATGCCAGGCACTGCCAGTTTCCCTGAAAATCTGGATTTTCACCACCCTCATTTCTAATTAGGGCAAATAAACAATTCCAGTTGCACATGTGCACGCGCGCGCACACACACACACACACACACACACACACACTTCCCTACCTTCTGAGAATCATTTGCATGTAATCCTCTCTTATGAACATTTCTACACCAGTTAGGGTTCTTGGTTGAAAATAACAGAAATATTTCCAGGTGAAGGAAAGTGCATTCAAATCTATGGTACAGGAAAAACACTTAAAGAAACTGGTGGAATACTCGAGTGTATTTGAGAGGTATTATCAAATAGAACTGTCATAACAGACACTAACACTGGGAAACTTCATCAAAGAATGGTTTGATTAGTAAGACAGTGAATAGCTCACATAATAAATTACAAAGCTAGAAGACCAAGCCCATAAACCAAGGGAAACCAAATACGCCAGCCCACAGCTAGTGTGTCGTCATGGGCAGTACCATCACTGGGCCCGGGAGCCACTCCTACCACTTCACAACATTTGCTCTGCTACTGTTTCTTTGCCTTACTCATTCAGATTCAAAACCCTGGGATGGCAGCTTGCACAAGGCCCAGTTTCTGTATCCAAGGAGAGCAATAATATGGCTATCTGAGAATATATTATGGGATGTGGGTCTTGCCTCCTATGAAAACTCACACAAATGTAGGAAAAGAGCTCAGAAGATGCATTACCTCCCTCACAATAAAAAATGCTTCCTACATGAAAAACTCCTTTATTTTCTATGTGAAATAATGTATGTATGTATCTGTTCTTTTAAATTTTGAAAAAATTCACTACTAAAGCCATATGGCTCCAGGGTACTTTATTAATAATTATGTATTAACACTACTTATTTTATCATGATTATTAGTATATTTTAAGTACTTGTATTTGGCATATTCAAGGGTGACTAATACACAGCTACTGCCCTCAAAGAACTTATAACCAATGCTATGATGATTGTACTTCTTGTACTCAAACATTAAGCAGAATGCCTGACACTGAATAGGCGCTCCGAAAAGTTTTCTGAGAGAATAGTTTCCAAATGCAGATTTTTTTTTTAAAAAAGGTTCATTTAAAATACTGTTGTGTTTGTTTAGGTATTCTCCTGATTTAGTGAATGCGTTGTTAAGATTATCCTAAAGAAATCAAACCCACAATTAGATAACTGGATGGGGCATTATGGGTGATTCCATGCATAGAGAAAACCAGTAAATCTGTGGATTATGGAGGGATTGGAGAAGCCAAGTGTAGGTACCAATATCTTCCTCAAAACTGGGTCATTCAAATGTAGCAGTGAGCCAAAAGTAGTGAAAGTTAGCGTGCATTATACACAAAAGTACAATAAAAATTGTTTTTAAAATTGCTGAACATTGTTAATGGTAACCCCAGAAGGAATACAGAAAACTGTAATAATCAAATTGAGCCAACCACCTAATTTCATGAATATACAGAGTGACTGCTAAAGACAAGGCCATCCACCATTTGTCAGAAACATATTGAGATTTGGGACCATCAAAAACTTAACCTTCCAACTCAGCCAGTCCTTGAGATGAAAATTATAAATATTCTGGTAATCATAAGAATCCCTTTAAAAGGGAGCATATGTTTACAGAAGATATCATTATGCCCTTGCTTTCTTAACCAAGGAGCTCCAACCCAACTCAGGCACCTGAATAAGGATGTGAGGCCAGGATTAGGCAGGAAGTGACCATTTCAGAAACCTCTGGCTAACTATGAGACATGGGAGTGTTTTCTTAAGGCTTTCTTTTATTGCTGCTTTTTTTTTTTTTTTTTTGCTAACTGGTCCAGAAGGAAAATTACAAGGTGGAATGAAAAAGGGATGAAAACTCCCAGCAAAATGATGACATGTCAGTCCTTTTTAAAGATGCTTGGAAGAGTCTTTACAATGGCCCCTGTTGATTTTTAAGCATCCAAAATGTGAAAATCATTGCATTATTTTTCATCATGCCAGAAGGTATTTGCATTTTTATTTTTGTGTGGTTGGGGCAGATGAATTCCTAGAAAGGAAGCTGGCACCATGCCAACTCTCAGCAGCTGATGTGGATGGGGATCCCGCATCTTCCAGGCAGAAAGGTGACTAGTAAATGTGTTGTGTTACTGTTTCCAAGTAACTTTTTTGACATACACCATTCCACCACAACTCCATAAGGTAAGTAATTAAGATCCCAATTTAACAAAGAAAATTCAAGAAGAGTGAGTGACTGTCCAAACATCAGTTCTGTGTAACAAGATTTGGCTTCAACATTGATGCCTCAAGCAGATTTGGTTAATGTGATCACCCAGGCAGGTGTCACCTTCCCCCTCACTGCTCTTTTGAAGCTCCACCAAAAAACCTCCCAGCCAAAAGACCACATGTTAGTGATTTTTCTTAAAAGCTACAGCTTCCACAGAAACTCCAAACCAGCTTTGGCAGTCCCCTTGAGTGTAGGCAGGAATTGGGACTTTCCTCTAGCCCATAAAATACAGCAAAGGGGGTGGGATGTCATTCCTGTGATGAGGATACTGTACATAAGACTCCACCTTGTTAGTAGATTCAGTCTGGCTCTCCTGCTGGATTTGAAGAAGGAAGCTGCTATGTTGTGAACTGCCATGGTAGAGGGCAACATGGTGGGGAACCACAGGTGAACTGTAGGACCTGCAGATGTCCTTCAGCCAATAGCCAGAGAGAAACTGAGGCCCCCAGCTCCCATAGACCACCAAGAAATGAATTCTGCCCACAACCTGAATGAGCTTGGAATTGTGTTCTTCTTCAGTCAAGCCTCCAGATGAGAATGCAGCCAGCTAGACACTGTGATTTCAGCCTTTGAGACGCTGAGCAGAGAACCCAACTCAGCCATGCTTAGATTGTTGACCTATAGAAACTACAAGATAATAAACGTGTGTTGTTTCAAGCCACTATGTTTAGATAACTAATGCAGGCAGAGCTAGACTTGAACCGAGATTATTCCATCACAAACCTTTCTTTCTTGAGTTGCACAAGTAAGAACCAAGCTATGCAGCTACTGCAAGCTTATAAAATGTAAACCAAACTGAGGTGGGGCTCAGCAGCCCCAGTGTCCCACTACTAAGTGGCTATCCCTTCACTAAGGAGCTATGCTCATTGACCACCTCTTCATAAGCATGAAAAACAAACAATGAACAGAATCGGGTTCATCTGGGTCCTACCTTCTTCCTAGAGATGTCCTGGCATTATGGGAAAAGCCATAAAAATCTATGTTCTGCCATTCCTGTGCTTATTTGGGCTCATTTGAACAAGTCATATCAGTTCCCTCAGCCTTCATTATTCTTTTCTTTAAAACAGGGGCATCAAACATACTTTGCAGGATTATAGAGGGATCTGGAGCTAAAACACATACCTGACACATATTAATAATTATATATGGAAACTGTTAGTATTATATTATCTATATTATTTTCCCCATATTACAGATGCAAAACAAAAATGACTTGTCCAAGACCATGCAGCTATTATCTGCA
Source organism: Gorilla gorilla gorilla (assembly GCF_029281585.2). Classification (NCBI taxonomy): domain Eukaryota; kingdom Metazoa; phylum Chordata; class Mammalia; order Primates; family Hominidae; genus Gorilla; species Gorilla gorilla. Next base: position 102,293,625 of record NC_073237.2, on the reverse strand, counting down.
AAGCTGGGAATGGAGCCCAGGTTCTCTGATTCCAACTGTAGAGCTTTTCCTATTACATTCCCCTTCCTAATTTTTGAAAAATGTTCAAAATACAATTTAATTTATGTAAATTTGAAAAATAAATATATTCCATTCAGTTCTTTGAGGATAAGGGTTGCTGTGTAATGAAACAAAATATTTGAGCTGCCTCAAATCCTTTGTGGAAGAGGCCAGGATAGAAATGCATTTCCAAAAAAGATGGGAATCCCTGGTTTAAATAATTATGTCTAAAATAACCACTGCAATTAAGCAGCTCCTTAGCATCAAGTTTCTAAATTTTGGCAGAGGCAATTGACTTTTTCTTGAATTCTTTCATCCTCGTTACAAAACTGGATTAATTGAATCACTATGTCCAAGCTCCTTCTGCAACCCTGGGGAAGACTGCTACCATAAGCGTGAAACACATCTGTGACAGAGTATTAAGGCTTTATCCACAAATTACCAAGGGACCACCAATTCTCTAGAACTCATGACAGTCAACACATTCTAATTTAACAAAGAAAAAAAAAAGTCTGCTGTTTTGAGATTAACACAACCACAGATGTATTCACCAAAATGAAGTTTGTCTTCATTCAGTACCACGCCTTTTTTTTCTAGTTTGTCCAGCTTATAAACAGGTGAGAGGTTCTGATACCTCCATATTGCCTAAGGAAGTCAAGAAAAGCATCATATAGGGATTTGAACTAGACCTCCTTTCAGGTCCCATACAGCCCTGGGAACCCATGATTCGAATGTGTGTTTTGCTATTCCAGGATACAAACTACAAGTCTATGAGGGAAACCAGATTGAAAATAAGACTCATAGGTTCTATTTAAGTGCTGCTGCTTTGAATCACATAGCTAGAGAAGTTTGCTAAAGGCACTTATGCACCAGTTAAACTACAGGCACACAAGCATTTCTATTTACTGCCTTACGAAGGAAAGGCAAGAAGGGGAGAGCTGCCAAACCAGGAGGAAATAGAGGTGATGTTCAAAGGCCAGCTAAAAGCACATTCAATGTTTAAAGCAATCTAGAAATGCGAAACCAGGCCATTAAATAATAAGAATTAGATGAAGCGGCAACAAATATTAGATTAAGAAAAACACCCATAAATATCAATTAATATAGTACTTCAATTACCAAAAAACATTGCATTATTGGAATATATTCCCAGTAGAGAAATGGTACTGGAAACTATTAGATCTCCTATGCATGGGAAAGCATGCATAGAAATGGAGATAGAGAAAAAGAAAACGAGGAAAGATATGGAACAATTATGCTGCATCTGTTTCTTACACATCAGCGGGGGGCACTTCTCCCTAAATCAGTTGAACAGTCAGTGATGTGAAAGATGAGGGCTTATTAGGCAGCCTGCAGACAGCACCTGAAATGGTTTGTCAAACAGTCGTGCCTCTGAAAATCAACAATGAACAAGGAGGTGATGCTTCATTTATAGGGGGAAAGGCAAAAGCAATCAAGACCCAAAGACAGGGCAACTGGGCTCTATGTAGGCTCATTATGCTCAGCTCTGCCAAAAAAAAATGACAAAGAAGCCGAATGCCAGGGTAGGAAACAAAAATTAAGGCAGCAACTGGGAAGGAAGGGACAAATATTTCTTGAATGCTTAGCAGGTGTCCCATACCGCATATCATCTCTTTTTCATTTACAGCAACCCAGTACAGTGGTATTGCTTCCACTCTTCAAGATAATGAAACAAAGAATAATTTGCTCAAAGTCACAGTGTACTAGATTCAAAAACATGTATGTCCAACTGCAAACAGAAGTCTCTTGAACACAGCAAAGCTGTTTTCCAGAAAGTACAAAATATTAAGGATAATGTCTATCAATGAAAGAGACTAAGAAAGAGTTTTAGGAGCTCAGTAGAGAAAATAGCTGCAGATCTGTGACTTAAGAGCTGATTATGGATTCAGCTTATACTTCTCACATGTCAGGAAATGGAGAATCCACAGTTCAAGCAGGAATAAAGAGGAGTGGGGGAGTAAGTCTTTGTGGACTGCATCTTTGTATGGCTTTCTTTCTCTACAATAGGGATTTTGCTGAGGTACTGGTCCAAACGTTCTTGGGTAGTTCCTACAAATGCTTACCAAGTCAAGTACCCCAGTTTACATGGAGAACACTGCACGTGTCCTTCCAGACCAGGAGCCATTTGTCAGACTGTGTGAATTATCTACTAGAGGAACTTAGGGTTCTCTATTGAACAGAAAAGGTTGAAAGTAAGAAATATTGCTTAAACAAGGTAAGTCTCAGATCTCCTTTTGACCTCAGTTTATAATTTAACATGCAGCCAGGAAAAAGGCTTTTATTCACAAATATTTAATGACCCTCTACTATGTGCTGAGCATTAGGTTTCATTTCACTCATCTACTTATTTTCAGTCTTAGAGAAATCCATAGAAACCCTCAGGTCATCTTACCCGACTATCATGTGAAAAGAAAGCCCACCCTTAAATTCAAGTCAACAAATATTTCCTGAGAAGTCAAGATACCATGGAACCAAGAAGCACAAAGCATGGCTCCTGTTCTCTAAAAGGTTTAAGATTATACAGCACGAAAATGTAAGTCCCCTTGCTCATTCATAAGAGAAGCTGGTATCAGCTCAGCTTCTGCCTTCCCTAGCATTTCCACTACCAGAACTTCCATCTGAAGTCAAGGTCTCCTTCAGGTTCCAGTACAACAAATGAAAAAGCAAAAACTAGTCTGGCTCATGGACTCTTCAGAATCCTTATTGGCTTCATGATCCTCCTTTACAAACCATAGCAGCAGGTCATGTCAAACCTTCTTCCAAGTACCAACGAACAGATGTAACAAAGGTTAGGGAGGTTAAAATCCCCTCCCCACCACACCACACCATAACAGCACATATTTTCCAGAATCCTCCCAGCATTATAATAGTCAAGCATGAAAAGCATGAGGCACATTTTCAGGAGGGACAAAAGGAACACAGAGAGCCCTTAGCTCTGCTGTAGAGATATCTGTTCTCAATTGTATCATCTCGTGATCTTAGCTTCTTCTGAGGGTTCTTGGCATCTAGCAATGAATTGCACCATTACAAGAGCCCTGGAAAAGTCTAGACTAAACCAAAGAATATACTGAAGAATGCTACCAAAGTGGTATTATGATTGTGGAAGTATCACTTGAATCTACATGTCCTTCCCCAATATCCAGCATTACTAGATTAGACAGCACTACATTTACATACATTATTTTTTAATGCAGAAAAGAAAGAGATTTGGACAGTATGGTCACAAGTATTTCAAGGTTAATGAGAATGTAGGTTATTAGGTGGCCCATCCATAGACAAGAAAACAGAAGATGCTTGAGTGTTGCAGCAATAACTAACTGGAGAAGAACATGAAGAGAAACGTTGATCACTGCAGTTTTGTGCTCAGACCCCAACTAAACCCCCCCGTACACTTTGCTCCAGTTCCCATTCAGGACCCACCTTAGTAATCCTCCCTCAACAACCAGCCCTGCCCAGCTGTTGGCTCAAAGTCCTCCACCTGCCCAGACTGTAACCAGTGGAGCAATTCAGCAACTTCAACTCTAAGGTCTAGAAACAGGGCCTGTTTCTTCAAGAGGGGCCTAGACATCCATGTGAATTCCATATCTTAACCTACCTAACTGAAGGACCTTGGGTTATTTAACCTCTCTATTCCTCAGTTCCTGCATCTTTAAAATGAGAACTGATCCCTATTGGGGGAACCCGCCCCCAATATTTCAATGTAGGTTCTTTCTATTTTCCATAAGTGTCAGCCAGCTGAGAAATAAAAAGAAAGAGTACAAAGAGAGGAATTTTATAGCTGGGTCACCAGGGGTGACATCACATATCAGTAGGACCATAATGCCCTCCTGAGTCTCAGACCAGCAAGTTTTTATTAAGGGTTTCAAAAGGGGAGAGGGTGTAAGAACAAGGAGTAGGTACAAAGATCACATGCTTCAAAGGGCAAAGAGCAGAACTACTAATAAGGGTCTAACAAAGATCACATGCTTCTGAGGGAACAGGACAAAGGGAAAAAGCAGAACCGTTGATAAGGGTCCAACAAAGATCACAGGGCAAAGGGCAAAAACAGAACCACTGATAAGGGTCTATGTGCAGTGGTGAATGTATTTTCTTGATAAACATCTTAAACAACAGAAAACAGGTTTGAGAGCAGAGAACCAGTCTGACCACAAATTTACCAGGGCAGAGTTTCCCAACCCTAGTAAGCCTGAGGGTTCTGCAGGAGACCAGGGCGTATCTCAGTCCTTATCTCAACCACATAAGACAGACATTCCCAGAATGGCCATTTATAGACCTATCCCCAGGGATGCATTCCTTTCCCAGTGTATTAATATTAAAATTCCTTGCTAGGAAAAGAATTTAGCAATATCTCTCCTACTTGCACATCCATTTATAGGCTCTCTGCAAGAAGAAAAATATGGCTCTTTTTGCCCAATCCCGCAGGCAGTCACACCTTATGGTTGTCTTTTCCCTTGTTCCCTAAAAATTGCTGTTATTCTGTTCTTTTTCAAGGTGCACTGATTTCATATTGTTCAAACACACATGTTTTACAATCAATTTGTACAGTTAACACAATTATCACAGTGGTCCTGATGTGACATACATCCTCAGCTTACGAAGATAACAGGATTAAGAATTAAAGACAGGCATAAGAAATTATGAAAGTATTATTTGGGAACCAATAAATGTCCATTAAATCTTCACAATTTATGTTCCTCTGCCGTGGCTCCAGCCGGTCCCTCCATTTGGGGTCCCTGACTTCCCACAACAGATCCCTAGAAGGATTAAATTTGCTAATATATACTAAATGTTTAGAACAAAATTCAGCCCATTTGTGAGAAACTTTGTAAGTGCTTGTCATTATAATTATTATTATAATAATTATTTTCCTTCCCACCACCACCATCACTTGTCATAGGCTATATGAGCGGTTTCTGGCTTGATTTCTCTCCTGAGCCTAGATCCTTGCCCAAAATCTCAGCCACCTAGCTATGTCCTAGACATGACAAGGCTCTCACTAGCTCCCTTTCCTAGTAAGGTGCAACTTTTCTCTTTATTTACAACACAGAGTTTTGCCATGAACCAAAATACACTCTGATATCAAGAATCACACCTGACTGGACCTACTTACCTTCTCAGCTCTCTAGTTTTGGTATATGTAGCTAAAACAAACCCAGTAAGCTCTGGAACCTAGAGGGACCCAGAGGAGAGGCAAGTGACTGAAGGTAACAGGTCCCAGGGCTCTGATCAAGCTGAGTAGTATTTTTTATGGGACATAGGCCTTGGGAAAATACCGAATATATGTACATATGTATTTTTTTCCTAGTATTTATTTTATTTCCCTGGATATATATAATTTTTATTATACATAAAATAATAATTATTATAATGACAAGCACTTACAAAGTTTCTTACAAATGCACTGAATGCTGTTCTAAACATTTAGCATCTACTAACATATATATATATATATATCTCCAGAGAAAGAGTCTGGGTCACATCAATGAGGAAAATCCAGAGAAGCAGTCTCAGGTCTTTGCTACAAGTTTAAGCTAAAGCAATAAGCAAGCAAATAACCAAGAAGTCAGAAACCAACAATATTGGACACAGGTCAAGAAACAAAGTATGAAATGGCCTAAAGCAAGTAGTTCAAGCCAAAGACATGAATGGCATGCCCACAAGGACAGAGATTTTATTTCATTTGTTCCCTTGTATAACCCCATACTAAAAGGTCCTCCAATATTCATGGAATGAACAAATGAATGAATCATCAGATTGTAGAGTTCCTCTTGATATGGTGCTACCTGAATGGTACAGGAAATCCAAGAAGAGGATAAGCCTCAAAATGCTAAGGATTTGAAGAACTAGACACAGATTTTCTAGGGATCAAGCCTGAATATACCTCCAGCCTGGACACTGAACAGCTGGCTTGCTTCTCTGGTCTTCATGGTCTGGGACCTCTCCTCTGCTATTTGAGCAGAGGAGACTTCCCTCTGTCATTGCACTGATTACACTGCACTGTAATCTTCTACTTCTCTGTCTTCTGGACTGAATGTGACACAGGACCTGGCACATAATAATAATTCAGGAATGTTGTTAAATGACCCTTCCCTAAGGATTCTCCCATAGAGGCGAATAGGCAAAGAACAAGAGAATAATTCAATTTGGTGGTTTAAGTCTTATTTTTGCCTGGACAGCAGGGCACTAATTTAGCAAGAAGCAATAAGATAAATTCAGAACTAACTAGAAAATAACCAAAAGAGTTTGACTCTGTATCTCTAGATTGACAAGGATGGCAAGGGAACTTAAAACTGAATTTAAACATTAAAAATAATAACAACAATAATAACAATGGCTGACATGAAGGGTGAATGTAGGGGTATTAGTCGATGAGGTACTGAACCTGAATCAGCAGAGCCACGTGATCGCCACAGAAAATGATGCAGCCCTCAGTTTCAATGTTAGACTAGCACCCAGAACAATGGGGAAACAGCCCTGCTCATCTGTGCACTAGCCAGGCCACATCCTGAGGGCTACCCGCCCTCAGCTCGAGATTCCACACTCTGAGAATGGAAAAAAACAGACATATTCAGTTGAGCATACCGGTAAGGTAAGCAAACTCAAACCTATAACAAAATAAGACCTGTCAAAAACAAAACAAAATAAAACAAAACCAAAAAAAAAAAAGCTGTTTGGCCTGGAGATGGTCTGCAGAGGCATAAGAGCTATAGTCAATAGCAAAAGGCCTATTAGACTAGAAACTGAGGCTCAAGGAGGTTAAGTTACTTGATCAAAATCACACCATGACTTGGTGATATATACCTGGGAGTCAAACTCAAGTCTAATTCTAAAACCCAAATTAAGTATAAAATTATTATGCTTGAACTGGAAAGATCTTGATGTCTTAGAAAAACCTCTCTGGGTCTCAAGTCTCCATCTGCACAAGGGCAAAGCTACGTAACTTCGAAGCACCAGTGGTGTTTTGAAGATCTCTGCATTGGATGTACATTTAGTGAAGGAAAGAAAACCTGGGTGTCCTTAGAAAATTGACCCCAAACTTTCTCACAGGATCAGGGTGCTGACACCTACATGTTGAAACAGTACCTTTAGCCATCCTAGTCTGAACTGTGTAATAATGGATGTTGGATCAGAGTCACATTTATCAAAGTCCCATCAGGACAATGGCTGGAACCCCCATCTTCATTCAACAAATACATTTGAGTGTCTGCTCAAGCCAAAGCCCCATGCCATGTACTGGGTGCATAGCGGTTAATAAAATGACATTCTAGTGAAGGAGGCATGCATTGATCAATAAACCACAAATAAGTTGTATGTAATTACAACCTGTGATAAATATAATGAAGGCAAATAACTAGATTTTATAAGAGAAAATAACAGGCAGGTGGGGTTTAGTAAACAACGCAAGCAGTACATAACCCACAGTGTTCTTCTCTCTGGGAAAAGCTGTTTTTTGTTTTGTTTTGTTTTGTTTTGTTATTGAGATGAAGTCTTGCTCCATCTCCCAGGCTGGAGTGCAGTGGCTCAGTCTCGGCTCACTGTAAACTCCACTGCCTGGGTTCAAGTAATTTTCCTGCCTCAGCCTCCCAAGTAGCTGGGAATACAGTTGTGCGCCACCATGCATGGCTAATTTTTTTTTATTATTATTTTCAGTAGCGACAGGGTTTTGCCATGTTGGCCAGGCTGGTCTCGAACCCCTGACCTCTGGTGATCCACCTGCCTCGGCCTCCCAAAGTGCTGGGATTACAGGCGTGAGCCACCGCACCTGGCCAGAAAAGCTGTTTTAGAGCAAAGTTTCCCCTAAAACCAAAATTGAGAACTTAGAGGCTCAGGCACACCTCCAGTGAGCCCTTCAGTCCTTCAGTAAAAAGGTGGGACAGAAAGAATGATGTGCCTCAATAAAGAGGAGGCACTATCTGAGTATGTGTTACCATAGCAGAATAAGAAATACAAGAGGAGCTGTCTTATGTTGATCTCCAGAAAGGAAAAAGGAAGAGGAAAGCAGGCAGGAAGGGGCACTGCATATGAGCAGTAGTTACCTTTAACACAGGACACAACCCATTAGTGGCAGTAGCAGTAGAAATGACAACTTATGTCCACACAATGACTTGTACATGGACGTTCATAGCAAGTTTATTCATAATATCCCAAAATGGGAAAAACCAAAATGTTCAACAGGTGAATGAATAATTATGGTATATTTGTGAAATGGAATAGTCATCAGCAATAAGCAGGAATGCATTACTGATACACTCGATGGTATTGGTGAATCTCATAGATGTGCAAAGTGAAAGACCCAGACATGAAAAGACACATATCATATGATGCCATTTATATGAAATGCTAGCAAGACAAAACTAATCTGTAGAGATAGTAAATCAGCATTGGCCCGGAATGGGGGAGTAGGTACCAGAGGCAGGGGGAAGAGATTGAAGAGAAAGACACATTGAGAGAATGTTCTAAGGAAATGGGAATCTTCTATAACTCTATTGGAGTGAGAGTTACATGGGTTTGCAACCTGTACATTAGCATGCATAAATGTTGATGTATGCAAATCATATCTCAATAAAACTGGTTTTAAAATCTCCTCATTCTTGCAACTTTGTCCAATATTCTTTCAGAAGCTGAGACAAGTTTCTTAGAAGGAAGGAAGTCAACACCATGACAGTGCTGTACCCCAAATCACCTCACTATCCTGGTATTTAATTAATGTCTGGTGAATGTCAGCCCTTCCTGGCATCCAGTCCACTACCTGAGAATTGAGGACATCGTGTTCTCCCCTGACAAGGAGCAGCCAGCCCCAGCACCTCTACCACTTCTTTCAGAAGGCCTGACAGGCACTTACTCGTGCAGACCCACGCTGCCAGACTAGTGCATCCCTGGTGGTCATTCAAAGTAGGATCTCTTTGGGGAATGTGTATTTATTATAAAGCCAAGACTTCTACCCTATGAAACTCATTATTATTTTTTTTTGTTACTTAGCAAATGTTGTTGAGGACATAGTTCACTACTTTATCCTGTCTCTGGTAAAAAGAAACGTAAGAGAAATTCTTCTCTGGTCTTAGTCCCAGGATTAAGTATGCTAAACTGTTTTTCACTTATGGATATTATTATTGTTTTTGCCTTAACTGCTCAGAAATTAAATGTGTACCCCATCTCTAGGAAATGTGCACACATTTTATTCATTAACCTTATCCAAGTTTTGAACTTATTTCTCTGTTATTATTTTCTTTTTGCCCTCATTTCCTCAATTGCTTTTTTAAATATAGATTTTATTTTTTTTAGAGTACTTTTAGGTTCACAGCAAATTTGAGCAGAAAGTACAGAGTTCCCATATTCTCCTCTTCCCTGCCCCCAGCCACACTGTCTCTCCCACTATTAATATCACACACCAGAATGATATTATACATTTGTCACATTCCATGAAACTACATTGATACATCCTTTTCATCCCAAATCCATCATTTACATTAGGGTTGACTCTTGGTGTTATATGCTCTATGGGTTTTGATATGTGTATAATCACATGTGTCTACCATTATAGTATCATACAGAGTAGCTCACTGACCAAAAAATCATCTGTGCTCTGCCCATTCATTCCTCCCATCTCCCAAATCTCTGGCAGCCACTGATTTTTTACTGTCTCCGGAGTTTTGTCTTTTCCAGAATGTCATACAGTTGTAGTCACACAATATGTAGCATTTTCAGATTGATCTCTTACACTTAGTAATATGCATTTAAGGTTCTTCTATGGTTTGATAGTTTATTTCTTTTTAACACTGAATAATATTCCACTGTCTGGATATACCAGTTTATTTATCCATTCACTAACTGCTTGGTTGCTTTCAAGTTTTGACAATTATGAATAAAACTGTGTTAAATATCTGTGTACAGGTTATTATGTGAACATAAGTTTTGGTTTTTCTTTCAGTTTTTTAAAAATTTAATTTTTATTTTTACTTCTGGAGTACATGTGCAGGATGTGCAGGTTTGTTACACAGGTAAGTTTTTAATTCCTTTTGGTAAATACCAAGGAGCACAATTGCTAGATTGTAGGGTAAATATATGTTTAATTTGTAAAAAACTGCCAAAATGTCTTCCAAAGTGGTTGATATGGTTTGGCTGTGTCCCTACTCAAAATCTCATCTTGAATTGTAATAATCCCCAAGTGTCAAGGGGATTATTACGACAGTATGGTGGTTTTCCCCATACTGTTCTTGTGATAGTGAGTGAGTTCTCATGAGATCTGGTAGTTTTATAAGGGGCTTCCCCCTTCACTTGGCTATTATTCTCTCATTCTGTCTCCTGCCACACTATGAAAAGGTGCCTTCTGCCATGATTGTAAGTTTCCTGAGGGCTCCTCAGCTATGCGGAACGGTGAGTCAAACCTCTTTTCTTGGTCAGGCGCAGTGGCTCATGCCTGTAATCCCAGCACTTTGGGAGGCTGAGGCAGGTAGATCATTTGAGGTCAGGAGTTCTAGACCAACCTGACCAACATGGTGAAACCCCATCTCTACTAAAAATACAAAAAAAATTAGCCAGGTGTGGTGGTGGCGCATCTGTAATCCCAGCTACTTGGGAGGCTGAGGCAAGAGAATTGCTTGAACCCAGGAGGCAGGGGTTGAAGTGAACTGAGAGGGCGCCACTGCACTCCAGCCTGGGCAACAGAGCAAGACTCTGTCTCAAAAAAGGAAAAAAAATCCTCTTTTCTTTATAAATTACCTAGTCTCGAGCATGTCTTTATTAGCAACATGACAGCCCACTAATACAGTGGATGTATCATTTTGCACTCGCACCAGCAACTAATGAGAGTTCCTCTTGCTCCACCACTTCCCAGCATTTGGTGGTGTTAGTGGTTTGGATTTTAGTCACCCTAAAAAGTGTGTATCTCATTGTTTTAATTTTCAGTTCCCTAATGACATATAATGTGAGCATCTTTTCATGTGCTTATATGCTTATTCAACATTTGTGTATCTTCTTTGGTGTGATGTCTGTTCAGATCTTTTGCCCATTTTTGTAACTGGGTTGTTTATTTTCTTATTGTGGAATTTTAACAGTACTTTGTATATTTTGAATAACAGTCCTTTATCAGACACATCTCTTGCAAATATTTTCTCTCCGTCTGTGGGCGAGTGCCCTGTCATTCTCAATTACTTTTTAGAAACCTTTTTGTAGTGTATATTTTTAAAAGTCAGCCTGATCCTTTCTGAGACAAATTCATATATTGATAATTTTTAAATAGATTTTAAATATAAAATAGAATAGGGAAGGCTATGCCACAGGTGATTTCTCCTGCTTTGTTGTCTGTTTCACTTTGTTTTAGCTCATTTACTGACTGTCAAAGCTTGAACGAATTCCTTCCTCTTAGGGCCTCAACTTCTTCTTCTGTAAAATGAGGTAGGTGGATCAGATATGCCCAGGGTTCCTTAAAGCTTTCACAGGACACATGCCAACAGTCCAGCCAGTTGAGGGCTCAACCCCAGCTCATCTCGTGGCAACAGAGAGACCTACACCCTGAAAACTTTGAAAAATGGATTCAACGTACTGACATAGGGCATGATTCTCAGTGACTCTCTCTAATCTTCACTAACATCTGTCTGAGCAAAAAACTGGTATTATTTGATTAGCTTTTTGGAGGAATATCTGGGATAGAAATATCCCATGCTAAGCTGTTGGCTGACAATATGGAAAAACCGATATTATTGATTACAAATGAATGTAGGAGAGGTTGGGAAAAACAAGGAATTGAAAATATTTTGCAAATCTAAACCTGAAAATGGTTAGGAAAAAAGTCAAATAACAATAAGCATTTAGAGTCCATAGAATCCTAGCACCTCCAGGTATTCTCATAGCCCTTAGCATCACTTAAATTGCAGTGAAGATTTCTTGGAAGCTCAAACTCATTTTCTGTGATTCCCAATCTTACCAGGTATTACTAGCCACACTTTGTTATTTTATTTTGTTGTTGCTGTTGTTGCTTTATGAAGAAACTGAGGCTTAGATACATTAAATAATCTAAGACTGCACAAGTGACAGAAAGAGTGAGGGACCAGGTCTTCTAACTTCTGGCCCAGAGCTCTTTCCACCCCACACTCCTGCCCCATGATTGGTTCTATTTTAAACCTTTCTCAGGTAAATATCTCCCTGCTATGCCCACTTCCATTCTTACCCCTTCAATTCCAGCCACTGGACAGTTTTATAGGGCTTTATGGACATATTTCAGATGACTCCAAGTCAGGAGAGATTCTTAATATCGCACATGTCAGGATGAAGAATTGAAAATAATCCTAAAAGGTTGGAATGCAGAGCAGAAGCCACTATGCTGAAATCTTACAGGCTTAATATAAAAACCTGAACAAGCTATTTGCCACTATATGCTGTGTGCTGTGTGCTGTGTTGTAGCTCCAGGTTTCCTGCTGAGAATGCCTTTCCACCACAGTCTACCTAACCAGGACCTGCAGTTAATCCTGCAAATCCTAGCTGAATTACCTCTCCTCCTGGAAACCTTACTTAGCACACCCAGGCAGAATCACCATATCTTTCTTGTGTCACCTAGAACACACTTCTATTGATGCACTGGCCTCAGATTACTATATAAAATTGTATGTGTCTATGTCTCCCTACTCTGTGAAAACCAAAAATAGTCACAAGAATCTTGTGTGCATTATAAACTATTTCTTTACATGACTGAAAGTTCCTGGAGAGTAGGGTCTGGGTCCTATTCATGCCCATATCCCCAGGCAGCACCAGGACAAAGTACATAAACATCTGTGCCACACAGTATTCTAGTGAATGAGACAAAGTTTATATACTCTTGGTTCTTACGTTCTAGCAGAGAGAAGCAGATAATATGCATCAAGGTAAGAAAAAAGAACACTTGAGATTGCTGTACTAGGGAAAAAAAAAACTAGATGACTTAAGGGACTAGCCTAGGGTTTGTTTTTTTTTCCCCCCTTTCTTTTACATTTAAGTTCCAGGATACACGAGCAGAATGTGCAGGTAAGTGTGTGCCGTGGTGGTTTGCTGCACCTATCAACCCGTCACCTAAGTATTAGGCCCCATATGCGTCAGTCATTTGTCCTGAGGCTCTCCTTCCCCTCATCCCCTTCCCCAACAGGCCCTGATGTGTGTTGTTTCCCTCCCTGTGTCCATGTGTTCTCATTGTTCAGCTCCTACATATGAGTGAGAACATGCAGTGTTTGGTTTTTCTGTTCCTGTATTAGTTTGCTGAGGATGATGGCTTCCAACTTCATCCATATTCCTGCAAAGGACATGATCTCATTCCCTTTTATGCCTGCATAGTATTTCATGGTGTATATGTACCACATTTTCTTTATCCAGTCTATCATTGATGGGCATTCAGGTTGGTTCCATGTCTTTACTATTGTGAATAGTAGCCTAGGGTTATTTTTAACCAGGGCAAGAAGAGCCTTTGGAAAAAGCAACCTTTGAACTCAGACTTGAATGATGCCTAGGAGCCAGCCATGGGGGGAATCTAGGGAATGACCATTCCAATCAGAAGGGCAGCAGTGTCAAATTAAATCATGGAGACAGGAAGAAGCATGACACATTTGAGGGACAGCAATAAACTGCTTATTAGGTTTAGAGTCATTTCTCAATCTTCCATGAGGGTAGGGGTGAAGGATAGAAGAGTATGTGATTAATTTTTCTCGAATGCCTTCCAGATCCCTGGAACTTTACATATGCCATCTCATATAATCCTCACAGCCATAGAGCAGATTTACCCCATTTTACAGATGAGGCCCAGAGAGGAGGGGTGGCAGAAACCAGATCTGAAAGACTCTGCTTTTGTTCTTCCCACCTTGTCACTCTACACCAGTTGCCTCCTCATGCAGTAGAGGAAACGAGAGAAGAGCACAATGTACTCTAATGCTAGGTAAAAAGCCCCAAGTAGCACAGAAACGTGCAGCCTAACAGCTGTTGGTATTTTAGGACATGAAGGAACAGAACCCACCCATCTTTCCAGCTTCTGCCCATCTGTCAATGCCACAGCATACCATAGGCACCTAGCGAAGTCTTTGAAATACATTCTCTGAGCGATATGTTAAGTATCCAATTTGAAAAGAAAACTGGCTATGAAAGCTGAGCTGTGGATAATTCCCTAAGCTCTTTCCCCTTAATTATGGTGCACACAGACAGCCAGCGAAACAAAGACTTAGGCCCTCTGTTGATTCTCTGATGCCTCATCTGAAGTCTAGGTATTTATTTTAATTCAGGACTTGGTTCCTTTTAAAGAAAAATCAGAGTCCCTGAAGAGATTCTCCTGCTAAGATTTCAATCTCCATTTCCTCCGAAATGGATGTCAAAGACAAAATCCCCAGGATCCTTGTGACAGTCCACTTTGGGTTTCTAATTTTGACAAGGACACCATAATCTGGTGGTTTAACCCCTGAGGATGAATGCAAGAAGGAATGAGAATCAAATGGATGAATCGATCAAATAGAAACAGAGGTCTGCACAAAACAACATTCATGGAAATAAAATCTCCTGAGGCTCTAAGCTAATAGAAGCAGCTGGTGAAGACCACCAAAGACAAGAGAATGAGAAAGGGCTTCCAGTGCGAGAAAGCAGAGTGGCTTCTCAGGGACAAAGGAGCAGAAATTAGCATTCCAATGAACCAGCACAAAGGGACCCTGGCCAAGCCTGGGAAGGAGGCCCCTCTCCTCCTGGCCCGTTCTTAAGGTCCATTTGTATCCCTCTGCAACCTTCCCACAAAATAAGTTGGTTTCCTACACGTTATCTTCTTGTGTATTTTTAATCGAAATATGTTTTCTGCTTCATTTAGCTAGAAATAGAGGGCTCCTCTGCTTGATATTTGGGCAGAATATGGCCCCAACATTGAAATACTCACTTGTTGTCAGAACTGTGCTGTCTCTCTTTCCCTTTCTTTTAATAAAAGTTTGGATTCCACTGAGTGTTCTTCCACTCTTAAGCTCCAAACATTTCAAACACCACAAAAGATATGACAAGATGAAAGGAAGTGTCCACAAATAGACAGCTAGACAACTAGTTAGCAGCTGTCTGCTTTTCTTCAGGGTTTGTCTTTTTTCAATTTTTTTTTCTGCAGGGGGGGAAGAAAGTTTATTTTTCATTCTTGAAGAAGCCTGACTACAGACTGACTCTCTCTCTCTCTCTCAACCCTTCCCCAACCCCCTCTCTCCCTCTCTCTCTCTCTCCCTCCCTCTTCCCCTCTCCCTGTCTCTCTCTCTCTCTGTCTCTAACATTGGCCATTTTCCAAGCCTGTTGAGTGTTAGAAGGAGAAAAACACTTACCACGCCATGTGTAACCCTGACCTTTGGAACTCATTGTCCTTCTGGGGCACCGTGTGGAGGGCTGCAGCGGCTAAGTAGAATTGCTCATTCTCCATCTTTTATAGTCCAATGTTTGCAATTTAATGAGGTTTTGATGTTCCATCAAGTAAGAGCATTTCTTTAACAAAAGGAACCTGAAACACAGGTTTTTATTTAAAAACCTGCCCAGGCTTTGGAGAGCTGATTTAAATCTATTTTAGATCTGGATCAACTAAGGTTTGATTTGAAGTTATTTCTCTTGTTCCCTAGCAGATCGGGAAAGAACATTATTCTTTAATTCTTGATTTTAAATGGAGCTGCTTCACAAATTTCTCACCTTTCCTCTCTCCAGGTCTTAAGCTCATGAGATGAAGATCCTGTAGCATAAAGACAAACCTTTAGAGTGCAGCTGAGAACACCTCTTTCCTACTAGTCCAGATCCCCCCTCAGATCTCAGGTTGATATCGCTGGATGGCCCAAGAGGCAACAAGAGCTTCCCTGTGAGTTAATTTAGGGCTGGAAGTGTGTACCTCTGCTCACACTGGATCACCATTCCCCCTTGCCTATTAAATACTGCCATGGGAACTTCTGATGTATCTGACCAAACCCTACCCATCTTGCCTATTTTACAAGCTGGGTAAAAAATGAACATCACATGTAAAAGCACTTTGCAAACCAAGGGTAATGCAAACTATCACCCTCATGCTCATCACCTGCTCTTCCCCCAAGGGTTCCCTTTCTCGTGAGAGACAGTATCCTCCACCTGTCCAGAAATTAGATGGGGTCTAAGGATTTTCCTCTCTTAAGCATCACCACAACCCATCCCTCTCTACCAACGTCAATTACCTCTCCTAAACACCTCACAAATGTATCCCTGTCCTCTCCCACAGCCTTGATGGTGCCCAGGTCAAGGCCCTCTTCCTCTCCTAACTGATGTTACAGCCTAAAAGTTCCACTTCTCTCTAAATCATCCTCTGCTGCAAGAAAGATTTTTTTAAATTACTGTTATCACCCCCTTTATTACCATCTCCAAGCAATTCCCACCTTCCTCGGCATAAAGTCCAGATATAGTCTAGGTTCTAGGGCCCCTCACAATCCAACCTCTGTCAATTTCCATGGCTTTTGTCCCATCACTCACCCCTCACCCCAACACCAGTCACACTGGCCTTTGCACTCCCAGGCTTCCATGATTTTCTTCAAGGCTACCCCTTTGCTAGGATGTCCTTTCCCTATTCCGGCCTGATCAACTTTTCAGTTCACTCCATGAAAATTTTCCCTGCCCTGATTTTGCTTAATGGTCCTGCCCCTGTTCTCTCACAACTGTAAAAACACCTCTATCACTGCAAGCGGCAGTCAGCCACTTACTAAGCCTCATTTGTTGTTCCTCATTCCTGTGCATTCTGGCCAAAGAACAAATTATACATTTCCCTCCCCACAGCCTAACCCAGGACTAGGCATCACTAAATAATCGACAGGTGGATTAACTAATTAATTAAATATTTATCTATGAAATAGGTCAAAGTTTTCAGCAGTCCTGTAAGCTGTAGTAGAAAAAAAAGACCAAGAGGGCCTGTTTGTGAAAGATCGCTTAGGGCAGCTTATCCATCTAGAACTGACTGTATGTGGGACAAAGGATGGTATGTACGATGCCATAGATAAAGAAACATCCTGTGCGTACATGTGCACTTACAAGGCATAGCTTACTCAGTGACAGGGCTAACCCTTCCAAATCATAGAGAAGCAGCTTTTGGGTAGCAGAATGAGACTTGGACTAGAGTCCAAAGTCCTGGGTCCACTGACACGTACTCACTTTGCAACTCTGTGGAAGTTATATAACCTCTCTGATCCTTTTTCATGAAACAGAAAAACACTGCAGATCCTGCCTGTTTCACAAGCTGGATATGAGATTAACATCACATGTAAAAGCACTTTGCAAACCAAGGGTGATGCAAATTATCATCCTTATTTGATTTAAGGTCAGCTTACCAAATATGCCTGAATTTTTTTAAAGTCTACCCTCTACAGATGTTCTCCTATTAAAATCTTGCAGATATATTTACAAGCAAGTAGGACATAATATATAACAATAGTTTGAAGTAGTAATTAGTGTGTTTTCCTTCATGTCTGCTGTCATGGAATTTCCTCACTGTTACTCCAAGGACATCCCCTCTTTGCCTAGACACCTAGATGTGAGCCACCTACTGCTTGGAGGTAAATGACACACTGAAGAACCAGAAAACCACAAGGGACTATTCTTAAATATTGAGTTCAAAAGCCACTGGGCTAGGTATAAAACAGAAAGATTGAGAGCAGACATTGAGAGGAGATTGTTTCTGCCACTAGACTAGATAAAAGTCTCCACAGGCCAAAAGAAAGGAAGAGGAAGAATCACATAGACAAAATGAGTGAGATGGAGAGACCACAGGCATGTGCCCCAGCAGGAGCCACTCATCATCATCATCAGCCTGGGAGCAGAAAGAAAATCTGGCTTCCCCATTGTTATCTACTAACAACTAACAATCAATAGAAACCAGTGCATCACCCATGAGATGTTAACCTCCTTTCTGCCCTTAGAGATTTCCTAACCTCTTATACAATCCACCCCATGTCAAAAATGCTTCATTCAATGGCCCAGGTCTCTGGTAGGGATACACACACACACACACACACTCATATACACATACCTGCGCGCACACACACACACACACACTCACATACACATACCTGCACACACACACACACATGCACCCATGCACTAAGTAGAAAATAGGGCCCAGAAGACACAGGAGTGGTTATCCTCATGTTTGTGGAAGCGAGACTAGATGCAACCAGCAGAAAATCTCCCACCAAGCTAACATTGGGACACACACACACACACAACCCTATCTCCTTCCCTTACATATTGTAAAGTGCCTCTCAGTCTTCATACAGAACATCAGAAATTGAACTGATAAATCAATGATACATTTTTAAGGGGATAAAAAAGCTTGGCTTCTAAACAAATACAGTAGAATATTTACTATGAAGAATTGACTTAGAATAACATCAAGGTCTTACCTGAAGTAGCTTTCGTCATAAAACTTCTTTCTGAGTGCATTGCCCTTATGTATCAAAAGTGTTTGGTACATTTTGCTGAATACTGAGGAGCATTTATGAAGCCAGATGATCTTACGCACAGAATGGCTAAACATTAGCACTCATGAAGTTGGTGGGAGAAAGAAGGGTCACCTTGGATGTGTTACACAGTAAGTGCCAGAGCATCCATGCTTCTGTCCAACAAGAGATCTGCTTATAATTCATACTCTGATCTTTGTGGCAATAAGCAAGCAGGATTCAATCCGCCCCCACCCCCCCCCACCCCCCACATCTCCTAGAGCACAGTGGCTGACCCAAGCCTGGAGCATGAAGATGAGGAAAAGGCAGAGGGGGTGGGCAGAATCCTGCAAATAAACGAACAGCCCAATTCCTAATGGAGTAGTAGAGAAGTTACGGCAGGTTCGTGGCCACGCAGGTTGGAGACAGGTATACTGCACGTGAGAACAGAAGCCAGCAGGATACACAGAGCTACTGCCCATGTGGAGGTTACTACAGATGATGAAGGAAGAGAAATAACTGCCTAGGCAGCTATAACACAGTGGGATAAGTGCTGGGATAGGGAAAGAAAGGCTTCCTGTAGTGCCTCCTATTACAGAAACACCCTGGAGGGGAACTTGACATAGCCAAGGGTTAAGGGCAGGAGCTAAGAAAGGTTATTGTCAGAAGTAACATTTTTTTAATTGAGAAATAATAATTCTATATATTTTTGGGGTACAATGGGGTGTTTTGATACATTTAAGAATGAGTAAGAGTTTTCTAGGTAAATAGGATGTGATGAGTGAACCAAGCAGTTGGCAGAGTTCTCATACTAGATATTCAAGAGAAAAAGCAAAGCCACAGATCTATTTAATCTGGCTCTCAGAGCTTTGTAGGTTTGTGGATGTTGTTGTTTTTAATTACTGTCATCAATGAAGGTTTTCACATTAAAATTCTGATTTCTGATTTCTCTTGAAATACCCTCATGGTAACAACTGACTAGAACTGAATAATGACTACCCCTTTAAATGGGGTCTGATTTACTCCAGTTGCTATCACTTTTTCTGGTGCCTTCCTATGGTCTGAATATATCCCCCCAAGTTCATATGTCAAAACTTAATGGCAATTAATTATTATTAATATGAGAATGGTAAGAGGTGAGGGCCTTTGGGGCCACCAAGTTATGAGGGCAGAGCCCTCATGAATGGGATTAGTGCCCTTATACAAGGAGCCTTAGGGAGCCCCGTTTCTCCTTCTACCATGTGAGGACACTGTTCATCTCTCCTGTCACATGAGCACACAGCAAAAAGGTTCCATCTATGAGGAGCAGACATGAAAGCAGCTGGCCCCTCGATCTTGAACTTCCCAGCCTCCAGAACTATGAGCAATAAACTCCTATTATTTATAAATTACCCAGTCTAAGGTACTTTGTTACAGAGTCCAGAATGGACTAAGACATGCCCCTAGCAGTGAGGCCTTGGTCAGCTCCACTTATCATTAAGCTTGTGCTATTGTCTTTCTAATAGTACAGTTCAAGGAAAAACAAAATGTTTCTTACGTTCATGTTTCTACCAAGAGTGGAAAAGGTAGGATAGAGCAAGAAAACCATGTTTTGCCCACTCTTTTCCTTCATAGTATGGCCGTCCCAGCCCCTATATACCTGAGTGCTGAGTCCTGGCCTAGACCTACATGAGGATAGGAACCACATCTTGTTCACCTCTACAAATGGCACTTGGTAGAGAAGAAATGAATGCTTTTTGAGTGAATTTTTTTTTAATGTACAATGTCTACAATCCAAGAAGAACACATTTTATTCAGAGAACTGGAGGGAAAATTAGGATGAATGTAAAGGAATAAGGGGAAACCTAGCATGAGGGTGAAGAGCAGGACAGAGGCCATATCAGGAAAGCCTGGTCAGGCTTTCTAGAGTGGAGACTTTAAGAGCATTGGGAACGTTTTGAAAGGTTTTAAGCAGAGGGAGTGGACTTCCCTAGATTTACATTTAGAAAGAGCTCTCAGCAGCATTGTAAAAGCTGCGTTGGAGGAGCTTTCATTTTGTTCATATTAGAGGCTGGTCTAGGAAGGCATCACAGTGGTCCCGGTAACCACCGGCAAAGGCCTGAACTGGACAGGGATGGTGGCAATGGTGGATAAAGAGTTTTAAGGCATCAGAGTCCCCATCAGAAGCTGACCATTTGAGAGTAGAGAAAGGAGAGTACAGGTCAGACTTAGGCCTGGTGAGTGGGGCCATCCATGTCTAGAAATGAACAAGGCTCCCATGAATGCACTGAAGTGAGGTGAGGCCACCTTCCCTAGTCACCTTTTTCTGTTCCATAATCCCTTGCCTTTCTGGAAGTTTAACTACTATTTCAGCTAGAGTTTGATAGACAAAATATTGGGTGCCCAGTTCATGTGAAGTTCATTTGAATTTCAGATCAACAAAATTTTCTTTAATATAAGTATGCCTCATAAAACATTTGGGCATCCTATATTTTTATTTGCTAAATCTGGCAACCCTGGTTTCAGCCCTATTCCTTCCACCAGGGCTTGCCATTGTAACCCACCCTTATCTCCCAGAGTGATGGATTTGGGGAGGCATTTTCTTACCACAGGGTAGAAATCTCCAAACGCTGTTCTAGAGCAAGTTTACATACGGAAATTGATGGAGCTGTTTTTCTGTAAAACATTCCCGTGGCCCATCAGGTTTTGGTGTAAAGAAAGTATCACCATGCTCCCCCAGTGAAGTTTCCAAAGGAAGCAAGTGAGTACCCCAAAGGCAGAGCCAATGAGCCAAAATCACAGACACAAAAGGAGACAGGAGACATGAGAGAAAGGGCAACTATGAGCAGAGAAGAGAAGAGGAGTGGTGGAACAAAGAAAACCACATCTAACGT
This sequence comes from Gorilla gorilla gorilla, assembly GCF_029281585.2. Taxonomy (NCBI): domain Eukaryota; kingdom Metazoa; phylum Chordata; class Mammalia; order Primates; family Hominidae; genus Gorilla; species Gorilla gorilla. The sequence continues at coordinate 102,272,291 of NC_073237.2, read as the reverse complement.
GAATCAGGGAGAAGACTCCAAGGTCCGCAGGGAGTCTTAACATACTCACACATGGGTGATGGAATTATCAATAATATTCTATTCCTTCATCTTCACACTTTTTTATGTTTCAAAAAGTGCTACACTGAATATGTGCTACTTTTATTTTTAAAAATAGTAAATGTTATTTTAAAAAGGAAAAGCAGGCAGGCTATTCAAAGTTTTTGCTACAAAAATTTTAGGATTTGTCTTCAAACCCCTGATAGCAGTTGGCACCATCTGAGTTTATGGGGCAAATGCATTTGTAGCAAAATTGGTGGAGGTGGCTAGGTTGTCTGATGACTGCATAAGCAATAATAAATCCACAGTATTTGCATCTAGGAGCAGCACCTCCTAACGAAGAAGCTACTGGAACTAAAATGTCTCAAACCTTAGAGAAATCTTGCAACATGCCACATCTTTTTAGCAGAGCTTTCACAATGTGATGCCTCCATGCACCCAAAGTGTAGACCCAGAAAAGGAAAATATAAAATGATATATTTTTTTTGGTTACAATGCTTTTTTCCCCCACACATGAATTCCAATGGGTGCAAGCTACTCTCTCTAGGGAGGAGGGGGGAAGAGGTAATCATGACAAATTATCCTTTTTGCAAGTTATCATCCTCTTGCTCTGTCTCTGTCAAATTGTTCCTCCAACACAGCAGCCTGCAAGCCCTGCTCAGCCTTCCCCTTCGAGTGCTATTTATACCTTTTGGATCAAACCAGCACTTTTGCATATCTCAGCCTTTTCAGTGGCTGTGATGGTGAACTGTACCGTTTTCAGTCATTCCCATCAGAGTCACTCGTCATCACGTCCCTGAATATCTGTAAGGACAATGCATTCCACAATCACTTCAATCTAAATCTGTCGATAATTATGATAGAAGGGGATAGTCTAAGTTTCACCTGTGAAGGAATGGGTCATTTTTCAAACCTACACATTGCTTCCAATTATCTGTAAGCAGCAACACAACCTTGATCTGCAAAGAAGTGGTTGTGAGCCTCTTTTTTGGTAATCCTCCCAGGAAACAAATCACTATTTCTCCTAAACAAAGACCGTATTTTTCTCCTTAAGCAATTTTCTTTCCTTCATGCTGTTTGTTAGGTATTGGCTTATTTTATTGAAGAGAACACTCATGGAAAAGAAACTCAATATCCAAGGTGTTGGAGCAAAGAAAGGAGGTAAAAGAAGGGAAGGAAAGGAAAGAGTGCTACAAAGGAGGGAGAGAGGAGATGGGTGGAAAGTATGACGTTAAAGAGATGATGATGCTTGTCCTGGAACAATCAGCTTAGCAGAACGTTGCAGCTGCTTCTTTCCAACTATTTTTCTGGATGGGAAGTAAGTTCGAGTGGCTGCAGAATTTTTAAGCTTCCCCGTGATGGTTTACAAACTTCCCTTACCACAGACTCATTTCTCCAACCACATTTCCCTCTTTCTTTAGTCAACATCCTAGAAGTTTATATCTAAAGTACTTTAAATTACTAGATATAAATAGACTCAAAACAAATTAGTAATGCTACAAAATCAGGAAGTTTAAAGCTGAAAATGATACTTCTGTAAAACTCAAAGGGAGTAATAAGGGGTAGAAGGATAGGAATTTTTTTTAACCCCAAGGCTACTTTTTCCAACCCATCAAGAGTCCACACATTTGGAAAATTCAAGAAAATGTATGGTATTTACTAGAAACTTGTGGGTTTCTAAACAATCAAGCAGGCTGTGTTTCACCCATCGTCCCCAATGAAGGTTTGGGAAAATATATAGGAAGGAGCTTCACACTGGCCAGCATTTCTCTTCACCCTTGAACAAGGAAACCACTGAGTAGCCAGATTGTGTCTCCATGACCTCAAGGGAAAATTAGCTATCCCATTTAATTTCTACCCAGTAAGTGAGAGTACAAAGAGTACAGGATGTGGAATCAGGGGACCTTGATCAAGTCTTGCCTATTTGTAGATATGGAGTAAGTCTCAGTTTTCATACCCTTAAAATTAGAATAATAACTAAAAATCTGTGAGCATTTAATAACATAGAGATTTTAAAAAATACTAGATAAACTATAGAGCTCTAAGTGTTTTTTTTTTTTTTTTTATCAGAACCAACTATCCTGGCTCAAAGGGAGGATCAGTCCCCACATTATCCTCATCATTTGGCTGTGGCATTTCCTTCCAAAAATTAGCCAAAGAGGTTTCTATTTACCCTCTGAGCATGCTCAAGCTCTGTAAAAGGGCAAAATGAAAGTTAAAGAGATGACCCTTGCCTCCATGATTAAAATATGTCTCTAGACCAAAATGCTCACATCTAAAACTAAATTAGAGGTATTTTCTGCATGTTTCTTACAATGGGAACAAGGTGATTTTAAAATCCAGACATGAAAGCAAGATGGAAACAAATTAGCTTGCTCTAATAATGATAATAATAGCAAACTTATATGGAACCTTTTCTATTTAACTCTCACTCTAGTCCTGTGATATAGGTACTTTTAGTACCCTATTGTACAGATGAGGAAGCTGAGGTAGAAGGCATGGAAGCAACATATGCCCAAGGTCTCATAGTGAGTAAATGGCAGTATGGCTGGATTCTGATTAACTTGAGGATGCAATCTAGAATCAAGGGTGATACAGGGCTGGCTGGCAATGCAGGGAACAGACACATCTTACTTGCTCTGTGACCTAGACTTTATCTCTCAGAACTTCATTTTTACATCCTTAAAATGAGATAATATTCTTCCCAACAAGTTTATATAAGGATTGAAGATAACATTTATAAATCATAGAACACATAATAGTTGTCTAAGAAATGTAACTAAAAATAATTTTGTTGCTGTTTCTGCTACTATATCTCTATCATGCTTGTTATAAAGACAAAAGTTCTTCGTGTGTGAATCTTGTTCTTTGACCATTGGAGTCACTGTGCTGTAGGTTGTTACCATTATCTGATTGAGACCTATAAAGAAGGCTGCTCATTTATGGCTAAGTATAGGGATATCCCCAAAGATGAAGCCACCTGTAGAAGAAAGTTGTTCCTCAGGAAAGAAATGAGAACTATGATGGTGGGTTCTAGGTAGGCAGGAGACAGAGTTTCACTTCTCTCTCTGGATCTAATGTTAAGAGGTAAAGATGCCTGCAGCTGCTCTCCTGAAAGGTGGATGATAAAAGGGTGTCCTGTCTGCAAAGGGAGAGAGAAAGAAAGGAAGGCAGAAACTCCTATGGGTACTTTAAGCTAGAAATGTGTAGCTTAAATGAAGATCTAAATTCACAAATCCTCTCTTTATTTTCCCCTTTCTGTCTCCATGCAACTGGTGTTGTACAATGCAGCTGGACAAGTGGATGAGTCTTTTACCTAGATACTTACCACAAATGTTAAAGGCAGAAAGTGTTCTTTCGTACATCATGGTTGCAGCAGTAGTATGTGAGAAGCACCAGGAGGAGGGTGAAGCTTGGAAAGAAAGGCTGGGATTTCTTAATTCGTTTTTCTTTCCTTTTTAAGAAATTCTTCTTACAGTGCCAACTTGGAGGTTTCTGCATCTTATTTTTATTAGGAATGTGACTTTTCCATATAAGTGCTAATTAGATCCTAGAGCTTTCAGAGGGAATTTGAGATATTTCTTGCTGTTATCCTTGTCCTGGGCAACCCTGATTTGTAGAACCATAAAAGCATCTGGAGAGGAATCAAGAGATGAAGAATCAAAAGTGAGGGAGGTGATCATGGCAGATGGGAGGCAGGAATACATTGTGGCTCTGACTTAGATGAACAGAGTAGCATGTGGAGGCGCCTATCATGAATTTTTACTCCAGAATGACTGCAGGCATAAATCGGGAAACCTGAGAGGACCCACAGATTCCCTGAAGGAAGCAGATTGCTCCTGTAGGACCCAGGAGACAACCCAAATAGTGTGCTTGTATCCATGGCTGAGAGACTGACAGATGGTTCACATCACAGGACTCTGTACAGACAACCCCCAGTATCAGCCTGGAGCCTGGTAGACCCAAGCCAAAAAGTGTTCTTTAGTGGACAGCATCACGGTGGTAGCAGTAGTACATGAGAAGCACCAAGTTTACCAGGCTCCGGGCTGGTACTGGGGGTTGTCTATACAGAGTGGCCAGATCCAGAAAAGAGGCAACAATCACTACAGCTCTGGCCACCCTGTGGAACAAAAGAATCTGACAAACAGCCTTCAGCCCTAGACCTTCCCTCTGATAGAGCCTACTCAAATGAGAAGGAACCAGAAACTAACTCTGGTAATAAGAAAAAACAAGGTTTCTAATAACTCCAAAAAATCACACTAGTTCACCAGCAATGGACCCAAACCAAGAAGAAATACCTGATTTACCTGAAATAGAATTCAGGAGGTTAGTTATTAAGCTAATCTGGGAGGCACCAGAGAAAGGTGAAGCCCAGTGTAAGAAAATCCAAAAAATGATACAAGAAGTGAAGGGAGAAATATTCAAGAAAATAGATAGCATAATTGAAAAACAATCAAAACTTCAGGAAACAATGGACACATTATAGAAATGCAAAATGAACTGGAAAGTCTCAGCAATATAGCTGAACAAGTAGAAGAAAGAAATTCAGAGCTCAAAGACAAGGTCTTCAAATTAACCTAATCCAACAAAGACAAAGAAAAAGAATAAGAAAATACGAACAAAGCCTCCAAGAGGTCTGGGATTATGTTAAATGACCAAACCTAAGAATAATTGGTGTTCCTGAGGAAGAGAAATATAAAAGCTTGGAAAATGTATTTGGGGGAACAATCGAGGAAAACTTCCCCAGCCTTGCTAGAGACCTAGACATCCAAATACAAGAAGCACAAAGAGCACCTGGGAAATTCATCAAAAAAAGATCATCGTCTAGGCACATTGTCATCAGGTTATCTAAAGTTAAGATGAAGGAAAGAATCTTAAGAGCTATGAGACAGAAGCACCAAGTAACCTATAAAGGAAAACTTATCAGATTAACGGCCGATTTCTCAGCAGAAACCCTGCACATTAGAGGGGACTGGCGCCCTATATTCAGCCTCCTCAAACAAAACAATTATCAGCCAAGAATTTTATATCTAGTAAAACTAAGTTTCATATGTGAAGGAAAGATACAGTCTTTTTCAGACAAACAAATGCTAAGAGAATTTGCCACTACCAAGCCACCACTACAAGAACTGCTCAAAGGAGCTCTAAATCTTGAAACAAATCCTGGAGACACATCAAAACAGAACCTCTTCAAAACATAAATCTCACAGGACCTATAAAACAAACATACAATTTAAAAAACAAAAAACCAGGGTATACAGGCAACAAATGGTATGATGAATGGTACCTCACATCTCAATACTAACATTGAATGTAAATGGCCTAAATGCTCCACTGAAAAGATACAGAATTGCAGAATGGAAAAGAAGTCACCAACCAACTATCTGCTGCCTTCAAGAGACTCAGCTAACATATAACGACTTGCACAAACTTAAGGTAAAGGGGTGGAAAAAGATAGTTCATGCAAATGGACAACAAAAGCAAGCAGGAGTAGCTATTCTTATATCAGATAAGATAAACTTTAAAGCAACAGCAGTTAAAAAAGACAAAGAGGGACATTATATAATGATAAAAGACCTTGTCCAACAATAAACACATATGCACATATCACAATCCTAAACATATATGCACCTAACACTGGAGGTCCCAAATTTATAAAACAGTTACTAATAGACCTAACAAATGAGATAGACAGCAACACAATAACAGTAGGGGACTTCAGTACTCCACTGACAGCACTAGACAGGTCATCAAGACAGAAAGTCAACAAAGAAACAATAGATGTATACTATACCCTGGAACAAATGGACTTAACAGATATATACGGAACAGTCCATCCAACAACCACAGAATATACATTCTATTCAACAGCACATGGAACTTTCTCCAAGATAGACCATATGATAGGCCACAAAACGAGCCTCAATAAATTTAAGAAAATTGAAATTATATCAAGCACTCTCTCAGACCACAGTGGAGTAAAACTGGAAATCAATTCCAAAAGGAACCTTCAAAAACCATGCAAATACATGGAAATTAAATATCCTGCTCCTGAATGAGCAGGGGGTCAAAATGAAATCAAGGTGGAAATTTAAAAATTCTTCAAACTGAGCAACAATAGTGACGAAACCTATCAAAACCTCTGGGACACAGCAAAGGCAGTGCTAAGAAGAAAGTTCATAGCCCTAAATGCCTACATCAAAAAGTCTGAAAGAGCACAAACAGACACAGGTTACACCTTAAGGAACAAGAGAAACAAGAACGAACCAAACCCAAATCCATCAGAAGAAAGGAATAACCAAGATCAGAGCAGAGCTAAATAAAATCTAAACAAAAAAAATAAAAAAGACAAATGAAACAAAAATCTGGTTCTTTGACAAGATAAATAAAATTGATAGACCATTAGCAAGATTAACCAAGAAAAGAAGAGAGGAAATCCAAATAAGCTCAATAAGAAATGAAATAGGGTATATTATAACTGACACCACAGAAATATAAAGGATCATTTAAGGCTACTAAGAACACCTTTATGCACATAAACTAGAAAACCTAGAAGAGATGGATAAATTCCTGGAAAAAAACAACCCTCCTAGCTTAAATCAGTAAGAATTAGATACCCTGAACAGACAAATAACAATCAGTGAGATTGAGATGGTAATTTAAAAATTACCAGCAAAAAAAGTTCAGGACCAGCTGGGTTCACAACAGAATTCTACCAGACATTCAAAGAAGAATTGGTACCAGTCCTATTGACACTATTCCACAAGACAGAAAAAGAGGGTACCCTCCCTAAATCATTCCATGAAGCCAGTATTACACTAATACCAAAACCAGGAAAGGACATAATCAAAAAAGAAAACTACAGACCAATATCCCCAATGAACATAGACGCTAAATTTTTTTTTTTTTTTTTTGAGACGGAGTCTCGCTCTGTCACCCAGGCTGGAGTGCAGTGGCGCAATCTCGGCTCACTGCAAGCTCCGCCTCCCGGGTTCACACCATTCTCCTGCCTCAGCCTCCCGAGTAGCTGGGACTACAGGAGCCCGCCACCATGCCCAGCTAATTTTTTGTATTTTTTAGGAGAGGCGGGGTTTCACTGTGTTAGCCAGGATGGTCTCGATCTCCTGACCTCATGATCCGCCCGCCTCTGCCTCCCAAAGTGCTGGGATTACAGGCGTGAGCCACCGCTCCCGGCCAGATGCTAAAATTCTTAACAAAATACTAGCTAAGCAAATCCAACAACATATCAGAAAGATAATCCACCATGATCAAGTAGGTTTCATACCAGGGATGCAGCAATGGTTTAACATATGCAAGTCAATAAATGTCATACATCACATAAACAGAATTAAAAACAAAAATCACATAATCATCTCAATAGATGCAGAAAAAGCATTCAACAAAATCCAGCATCGCTTTATGATTAAAACACTTAGCAAAATCAGCATACAAGGGACATACCTTAATATAAGAAAAGCCATCTATGACAAACCCATGGCCAACATAACACTGAATGGGGAAAAGTTGAAAGTGTTCCCTCTGAGAACTGGAACAAGACAAGGATGCCTACTCTCACCACTCCTCTTTAACATAATACTGGAAGTCCTAGCCAGAGCAATCAGACAAGAGAAAGAAATAAAGGCCATCCAAATCAGTAAAGAGGAAGTCAAACTGTCACTGTTTGCTGATGATATGATCACTTACCTAGAAAACCCTGAACAATCCTCCAGAAAGCTCCTAGAACTGATCAAAGAATTCAGCAAAGTTTCTAGATACAAGATTAATGTACACAAATTAGCAGCTTTTCTACACACCAACAGTGACCAAGCTGAGAATCAAATCAAGAACTCAATTCCTTTTATGATGGCTGCAAAAAAAATAAAATACAATACTTAGGAATATACCTAACCAAGGTCATGAAAGACCTCTACAAGGAAAACTATAAAACACTGCTCAAAGAAATTATAGACTACACAAACACATGGAAACACATCCCATGCTCATGGATGGGTAGAATCAATATTGTGAAAACGACCACACTGCCAAAAGCAATCTACAAATTCAAAACAATTCCCATCAAAATACCACCATCATTCTTCAAAGAATTAGAAAAAAAAATTCTAAAATTCATATGGAACCAAAAAAGAGCCTGCATAGCCAAAGCAAGACTAAGCAAAAAGAACAAATCTGGAGGCATAACATTACCTGATTTCAAACTGTACTATTAGGCCATAGTTACCAAAACAGCATGGTACTGGTATAAAAATAGGCACATAGACCAATGGAACAGAATAGAGAACCCAGAAATAAACCAAAATACTTACAGCCGACTGATCTTCAACAAAGCAAATAAAAACATAAAGTGGGGAAAGGACACCTTTTCAACAAATGATGCTGGGATAATTGGCTAGCCACATGTAGGAGAATGAAACTGGATCCTCGTCTCTCACCTTACACAAAACTCAACTCAAGATGGATTAAGAACTTGAATCTAAGAACTGAAGCGATAAAAATTCTAGAAGATAACACTGGAAAAACCCTTCTAGACATTGGCTTAGGCAAGGATTTCATGACCAAGAACCAAAAAGCAAATGCAAGTTCAAAAAAAGATAAATTGCTGGGACTTAATTAAATGAAAGAGCTTTTACATGGCAAAGCAACAGTCAGCAGAGTAAACAGACAACCCAAAGGGTGGGAAAAAATCTTCACAATCTGTACATCTGACAAAGGACTAATATCCTGAATCTGCAATGAACTCGAACAAATCAACAAGAAAAAAAAAATCTCATCAAAAAGTGGGCTAAGGACATGAATAGACAACTCTCAAAAGAAGATATACAAATGGGCCAACAAACATATGAAAAAATGCTCAACATCACTAATGATCAGGGAAATGCAAATCAAAACCATAATGTGATACCACCTTACTCCTGCAAGAACGGCCATAATCAAAAAATCAAAAAATAGTAGATGTTGACGTGGATGCAGTGAAGAGGGAACACTTCTACATTGCTTGTGGGAATGCAAACTAGTACAACCACTATGGAAAACAGTGTGGAGATTCCTTAAAGACTTAAAAGTAGAACTACCATTTGATTCAGCAATCCCACTACTGGTATCTACCCAGAGAAAAGAAGTCATTATACAAAAAAGATACTAGTACACACACATTTATAGCAGCACAATTCACAATTGCAAAAATGTGGAACCAACCCAAATGCCCATCAATCAACGACTGATATATGATGGACTACTACTCAGCCATAAAAAGGAATGAATTAATGGCATTCACAGCAACCTGGATGAGATTGGAGACTAGTATTCTAAGTAAAGTAACTCAGGAATGGAAAACCAAACATTGTATGTTCTCACTGATATGTGGGAGCTAAGCTATGAGGACACAAAGGCATAAGAATGATAAAAGAGACTCTGGGAACTTGGGGTAAGAGTTGGGGGGGGTGAGGGATAAAATACTACAAACAGGGTGCAGTATATATACTGTGTGGGTTATGGGTGCACCAAAATCTCACAAATCAGCACTAAAGAATTTACTCATGAAACCAAACACCACTTGCTCCCCAATAACCTATGGAAATTTTAAAAAAATTGAAAACAGAGATGAGAAATCAAGTGTTCAGAAACTAACACTGATAAAACCCTAAACCAAACATACAAATTTATAGAGACCCTAACAGAACAACAAACCCTTCACCCTAGACACCATCCACAGTGGCATCCAGGATGGTGCCACAGCTCTTTAGATTGTTGCCAGGAGAGGTCTGAGCTCTTTAACATCAGCTGAGCCCTTAGTTTGACTTAACAGGCATTGCTCTTAATCATCTGTGGCCAGTTCCTTCTTTGCCCCTTCAATGGTGGCTCCAAACCTCTCCACTCACTTCAAGCCCCCTATGTCTTCCCTTCATCCCTCTCCTTCAGATGATCTCACAGACAATATTCAACAGATAAAACAAGTGAGCCAGCCTGAATTTCTTGATCCTCTTTCGTCTACACCAACAACCATCTGACTCACCCACTCCCTCTTGAACTTCTCCCTGCAGTGCCCAAGGAAGATATGTTCCTCCTGCTACTCCAGGCACATTCCTCCTGATTGTTCTTCATCTTATTGCTTTCTACCAGTGGTCCTTCAATCTGTGATGGTCCAGATCCTTCTTTCTCCTGGATCCTTCCTTTACTCCTGGGAAACATGAGCAAGTGTCTCCTAACTTTAATGTCCCTCCCTTTCCCATATCCCTATCTAGTAGCTACCGCCCTCTCCTTCCCTCTTTTTATAACCATGTGTCTAGAAAGAGTTGTCCACTTTCGCTGTGCTTAGATTCTATCATTCACTCTTCAACTCAACCCTAGACACTCTCACCAAGAACACCTGTGAACTCCATATTGCACAAGCCAACGGATACATCTCAATCCTCACCTCCATGATCCCTCATCAGCACCACTACTAGCTCAATTATCTGGGAAACATTTATTTACCCTTAAAATTTGGTTTAAGAGAGTTACCTCTTCTGTGATTCATACCTGGCCTCTCTAGGCCAGGGTGACCCCTCCCTCTCGGCACCCATGCAGTACTGAACACTGTATGCATACCTCTGCTACCCCTCTTCTCACCTTGTATTGCATTTAACTCCTGACATCTGTCTCTCTGCTCCAGGTGTGTAAGTTTCTGGAAAAGACGTGTTTTCAGTACCTGACATGTAGGCCTCCAATAAATGTATCTCAGATTGAACTGAATTCATTCTAGTCTTAAGTTCCGAGAGAGCAAGTTCAAATAATGTTTATTTGGTTAAGAAAATCTTGTGGACTAACGTAAATTAGAATGAAGTCTCTGAATTGTTTTTCTATAAATATCAAACAGGAATAAAGTAGAAGCATGAAAATATTCTCCACACTGAAGCTAAACCTCACATGTTTTGATTCAAGTTCACAGCAGCCCCCACCTTGGGTATGTCTTATGTACGTGGTTGCACGCTAATGCTGATAATAAGACAAGGAGTCTGTCTGGGAAGATGCAGTGGTGCAGCAAAAAGAATCCCCAAACAGAAAAAAAGACACTTGGGATCTATTCTCTGCTCTGCTAATAACTCACTTGGTCAAGTCCCTTCTTCTGTCACCCTATCTGAAAAATGATAGGGTTGAATTAAATGATCGATAAGGGCACTTCCTGTTCTGAATGGCTAAAATTCTATTTTTTTTCTAGCTTAAAAGATTTGATGTATGGAGTATAGCTGAAGGTCACAGATTTCAAGAGGCTGAGGAACTGTGAAACTAGCCTCTGGGAAGGGATGTCAGCAAGGATGTTGAAGTCAACAAGGTCAGCCAGGGCTGGAATTCAAGATCATTTCTTCATCTGTAAAATGGGAATAATGGTGGCCATGTAAATTCACCCTTGTGGTAATTGTGAAGATGAGTTTAGCTGATCATGTGAAAATGCAGTATCAGCAGTCAAGTAAGCACTTTAAAAAGTTTTTGTTTTTCTTAATAAATTATTAATAATAGTAGCTAGCTATAGGCAGAAACTACAGTAGAAATTTCTCAAGAACTTAAACACATAAATCAACAAATACTCTGTCCTCAGTTGAGAGTAGTTCCTCTTATATTCACCTAAAAAAAATACCAGATTTGAGTATTTTTGAGCCATCTAGATTCACTATAACCACAGTAAGAAAGATTTACAAAGGTTACCCTGACATTTGAAATATATTCAAACTGTGTTATTAATAATAATAACAAAAACAATAGTTTTCAGGATGCACTTTAGAGTTCATAAGACACTTTCATTTTACCCATAATGATACTGAGTCTCAGAGAGGTTAAGTAACCTGCCCAATGCTTCACTCTCAATAAAGAAAGATGCTGGAGTTTACCTTACGTAAACCAGGATTCCGTTTCCCATGGAACTACTAAGAAAATTTCTAAATTACATATATAAAGACATAGACAAAGTGATACATGTGATAAATAAAACTGAAACTCCCCATGCTACAGAGCTCATAAAAATGATCAGTGTGTGTGTATAAAATTTTCATTGTTTTAGAATGAAAAACCTGACAAAAAGGCCAGAGAAATGTAGCCCCAATCACATAGCAGTATCTGAAAATTCACTGAGTCCAACTTCGCGATGGGAAGGTTTGCTCCTAAGCAGATGGCAAACAAGGTTTCATTTTCCAAGGTGATAGCAGGCAAGAGGACATGGGGAGAATAGGAAACACACACACACGGAGCAGAGATTTCCCAAAACCTCGGGCCCTCATTATATAAACACACAGTCAAAGTAGTCACCAAAGGAAGTGGCACTTGCCCAGGGATACTTCCTGGTATATAAAGTCTGCCTTTTATTTCACCAGTGCACTACTTTGTAAAAGCATAGCATTCGTGAGATTCCTAACTCCATGCAAATCCAAACACTCATGAGAGGGTGGGAACTTCTTAATTGCTGCCTTTCACAGACTGGTGGGGTCTGGGGTTACTAGGTGGCAGATTGGAGGCTAAAGCTAAGAAGAAAGTTCAAAGGAAGCCTCTCCCTGACCTCCCCCTTGATCAGCAGGTGGATTTGAGGGGATTTGCACTGGGAATATCACAACTACTCCGTCACTTTAATCAAGAACCTTACTTTTTTAAATTTTCTAACCCATTGCAGTAACATTCTAACTGGAATCTGAATGCCTAATCTCAGTCCCCTCCAATTTATCTCTTCAGTGACAACTAGTGATCTTTGTAAAATGCCATTCTGACCATGTTACATCCCTTACTTAAAAAAAAAAAAAAAATTTAACTTCCAATAAACTACATCCGCCTTCAGGATGAAAAATAAATCTCTACTGAATCTAAAGTTCCCTCATCCTCTGGCTCCCTTCTGCAACTCACTTTCAACCCTAAAATTCAGCCTCCCCAAGTTAATTTCAAGACACACTCCCACGGGTACCATATTCTGCCATGTACCCATGCCTTCATTCAAGCCAGGCTTTTTGCTGGAAATGCCCTTTCCCTTGTCCATTAGGCAGCTCCTATAATGCTTCAGAGCTTCCGGTCACACGCTACCTGGTCTAGACATCAGCACCCACCCCTAAAACCCCCCAAATTAGTTGCTGTCTCTATGATATGCTCCTTCAGCCCTCTGCTGACCTGTTTCCTAGCATTGTTCTCAATATGTTACAGTTGCCTCTTGTCTTTCCCCCTAACTAGACTGTGATGGCAGGAGGGATTACGTCTTATATATCAGTATATTCCCAGTTTTGGCGAGGACACACAATAGATGTTCAATGCAACGTTGTTGAAAAAAAGCCCATGGAGCATTTATGGAACTCCGTAAGTGCACTGTAAGTATTGGGCACTGCATGTATAATGTATTAGGATCTCTAACTTCGTTAAATATCAGGGGAACAAATTGCTGGAGTGATCAAGTGAGCACACCCATTTACTTCCAAACATTGGCTCATTGACCACATCCAATTCCTAATAAAGGTTTTACTTTTTATGTAGGTCATAATAAAATAAGAATAAAGTAATATAGTTAGATTTTCTACAATTATTCCCTTCTTCCTTTTTTCGGTGCTAAAATATCTTCATTTAGTAAGATAAATAAAGCGGTAGTAGACAGCAGTTTTGTTTGGGTCTTGCTTATTTGTTTATGCCCTTACTTGGCAATCTAAAAATAAGCAAGTCAATATTGGTCTTTGTAACAGTCAGGGTCTCAGCAGGAAACAGAATTCACCCCAGATGGTTCAAATAGAGAGACTTTAATGAAAGAACCACTCACAAAGCTGGGAAGGGTGGGAGAATAAACAAGGGCAATGAGATGCCCAAAAGGGTCAAGGGAAGAAAATTGTGTCACTGGAGCCTGGTGAGTGCTGGAGCCATGGAGAAGGGGCCACCAGCAGAAGCCATAACTTTGAAGGAATATCACTACCCCTGACATGCCACACTGCAGCAGGGTTTCTCTCCTGTCACTACTCAGTCTCCTGTCAGGGACCCCCATTGGTCAACTGGAAGCCAGCCAGCAAGGAGCTGGTACAGCCCACAGGTCAGCCTCTTGGACACAGAGCAGGCCAGGGATGGGTCCAGAATGAAATGAGGGAAGACAAGAAATGAGGAATAAGCTGCATAACTTTCCCCAGTTGTTAAACTGGTCCATGAAAACCAAATCTTGGCTACTGCTGATCGAGTGGCCTGAGCACCAAAAAGGGAAATAGAATCCTGAATTATAAATTAACCCTTTTAGTTACTAGCTGGGTGACCTTAAGCAAGTTCTTTAACTTCTCTGTATGACATTTTCTTCATCTGTAAAGTGGGAATAATAATCACTGTTATACCAACTCCCACGGTTGTTGCAAGAATTAAAAAGTGTATCATATATGCAAGGGCTCATAAACTGCCAAGTACTATAGTTTAATTTAACCAACATTTATAGTTCTCACTGTGTGCCAGGCTCTGTTCTAATCCCTTAGCAAATACTAGCCCAGGCAATCCTTCAGGCAGGTTTCCCCCACATACAATATCTTTTCCTCACAGGGGCAGAAAAATATTCAACGGATGAATGATACACTCATCATTACTTTCAATGTTATAAGAGGAATCAACTTCACTCATTCTGAAACTAAAACACTAAGTTAATCTTTACATATTACACTAAGAGGTTGTAGGATATCTTGATTCTTTTATTCAAAATAACATTAAAATTTACCTTATTTTCATGCATTTCACTACTGGAGGAAAATAAGAACCAGTGGCAGACTATGGACATTACTATTGCCATTATTCTTCTTACTATTTTATTGTCAACTAAAATTGAGACTCTGTTGTGGCCTAGAGATAAACACAGAACATTCTCCTGGGAACATAATAGATTTTTATGGCATTTCTTCAGCTTGTTTTTCCAAACACTCTAAAAAAATAATAATCATGGACACCATAATTGGTTCCATCAAAATGAATAATCAGTGTGGTTCATCGCCCACTCATTTTGCCAGTTAGCCAACTATGACCACCTGCAGATTTAGACTGGTAAACGGGCTTAAAGAGTTGTTTGTTCCAAACCTGTTCCAAACGATGTTCCTTGTGCCTGGAGCTTTCATAAAACATGTTCACAAATCATCACAGACAGAGAATTTCCAGTGGAGATTTTAGAGGGCGTGGCTGGAGGGCAAAAGTCTTTGAGTTCAATTACATATTGTTATTAGGAGTATTTCTCATCCTAGAGCTGCCCAAATCCTAAGCAGTAATAAGGTAGCAGAAAGAAGACTGGCTCTGAAGTCAGACTAGGACTTAAATTGCAGATTCTCCACTTACTAGGTATGTGACCTTGGGTAAATTATTTAATGTGGCCGAACCTTGACAAAGTAGGAAAAGAATTTCTGCCTCATAGGATTATTGTAGAAATACATGAGATAATATACGATGCACCTGTTCTGGTGCCTAGCATATAGCTGGTGCTCACTAAATAAATATGATGCTGATGATGAGGAAAGCCTATGATGTCCTGACCCAGAAGGGGTGGCTGTGGACAAAGACATCAAAAGTGGATGAATGCAAGACTTGGCTTTCTCTTCAGACAGGAATCTGGGCTAATCAATGCTCTTTGGCTGTAATGAGCAGTTACCTTTTGTCTGCCTAGCACTCCTCCCTCTTTCTGGGAACAGCACTCCCCATTGGAATGAGGATGGAGTCTCCCCTTCTCCACCTATTCTGCTCTAGTACGGTTGGACAACTATAACTCCCCACACCACCTCAGGCCACAGAAAGGACCATGAAATCAGCAAAAACTGATCAGAGTCCTTCCCCAGAACTTTCCAAATTGGAACTAAGAGAAGAAAGTTTTTTCCACCCTGGAGTCAAAGCTAAGAGGATGTGACCTAGCACCTGTCTGTGCCCAAAACTTGGTGAAAAGAAACTAACATGCAGGGTAAGGTAGAAGCAAAGGCAGCACATGAGAGACAGGCCCGGTGGAAATTGAGCCCCTGGTTCCTGACATCCCTAAGGCCAGCTGTACCCCTGCCCATCCATCCAACAGTTTGGTATCAGAGCCAATAAATCTCCTTTCTGTCTAAGCCAGTTAACCTACTTTCTGTCATGCTCAATCATGCTGAGTAATACAGGGGCCATTCATCTAAATACAGGACAAAATCTAAGACACCTCTCCACCTCTTCAGAATTCAGAGTGCCAAAGAAATATCCATGAGAAGAAACCTTGGTGGTAGGGGCAGAGGAAACTACATTTCTTCCTCTATTTAGTCAGTCATTCAACAACCATTACAAAATTTTATTATGCCCCATATGCAAATCCAAGCTAATTCAGCACTGTCTACATCTTCATAGTCTAGAGATCAATGCAAATTAGTAACCATTATATAAGAAAATAATTTTATTAATGAAGGTATGTACAAAGGGCAGGCAGCATAAGGAATATTTTTCAGGCCTTCACAGAAGAAAAAAGCTAAGCTAAGACTTGAAAGTTAAGATGAGTTTGGTTTTTCAAACTCTCCCTAGTGAAAGCCTAGTTTAGTTTGAGTGAGAGTGTGTGTGTGTGTGTGTGCATGTGTGTGTGTTTTATTGCCAATCCTTTGCAGGCTGGTTTATGGTCCTACTACATCTGAACTTGACTAGTAGGCAGTTTGTACCACCTGTGACTCACTGTACAAGTTCAATAACTCCTAAACTGTCAATAACCTCTTCAATGACACGTTTACTAATCAAAGTCTTGTTTGTTACAGCAATACTAAGTTGTTATAAAATTTTTTTAATGCTCACTTTCCATTTCTGTATTTATTTTGTCCCAGAGTAGTAACTAACAGTTCATGGCCCAGTAGTGTGCTAGAGGAGCAGTAGAATTCTAGAAGGCAGGCTGGGCCAGAGCATCTCAGGCAGCATGGTGAGGGCTTCAGAGAGTTCAATGATAAGGAAAATGAAGCTCCCTCTTGGAGTTACACCATAAAATAAACACATAGTTACAGGCACCTTAACCATGCTGACTGGCTTCTAGACGAAAGTAAAACTTCACTATATTGGTGATATTACAGTCTTGAGGCAAGAAGCAGAAATCAGAATATTATAAGGTCATCATAGAAAATAAAGAAAAATGAGGAGGAGCGTCTCCAGTATCTGCCTAGCCCTGGCCCAGTGTCCCCATCCTGGCCCTGGATCCAGCACATGTTAGATGGCTGCCTTTATAGACCTTTCTTTTTCTGAGATTCCAGGTGATACAGAGTATCTGACTTTGAATCCCGCAGATATGTACAGCTGAGCTTTCAGCATTCCTGTTGTAGAAATGGGTGCATCAGAGCTAAAGGCCACTGAACACAGGGATCTTCCAACCAGGTACTTCCCTTTGTTCTAAGCCCTGACTCTCCAAACTCTCCTTGTCCTGTGGTGCCCCATGAGCCAGTGCTGGGAGACAGACCTCTGGTTAAGTCAGTGAACATGGGTCAGTTGGTATGAGAGACTTGAGTTTTCTTTCATGCGTAATTGAAGAACTGGGAATCCTGGTATACAAGTTGGTTATCGTTACATAATAAACTATCTCAAAGCTTGGTGGCCTAAAACGAGATGCACATATTACTGCACACAAGTCTGTAGGTCAGCTGGGTGTGCTACTGATCTGGGCCAACCTTGGCAGATCTTGGCTGGGATCACTCAGGTGGTCTGCAGTCTCCCGGTAGATCAGCTGAGGGCTAGCTGCCTAGAGATTGGCTGGCTTCTGGCAGCTGGCTGGCTGGTGACTATGGGAGCAGGGGTGACTCATCCTCTAGAAAGCTGGTTTGGTCTTGTTCACATGACAGTGGCAAGAATCTGAGAGTGGAGGCGTGAGCAGTCTCTTGAGGCCTAGGTTTGAACTGGAACACCATCAGTTCCACTTCATTCAATTTGCCAAAGCAAACCACAGGATAACCCAAATTCAAGGAGTGGGGAAATAGGCTCCATCCCTTGATAGGAGCAGGTACAGAGTCACATTGCTAAGGGTGGGAAATTGGGGAGCCAAGAATGGGGGCCATTTTTGAAATCCATTTGCCCCATCTGGCTCCCACTTTGGGTGTTTCCTCTGGATGAGTTACTGGCTAAGTATTAAGTTTCTGAATCCTCCAAATCCAGCCCCTAAACCATAGAAAATTCCCCAAGGTAAATGCTACTCTCCCCAGCTTTGGTAAGCAAGATCCACATCTGACTAGATGCTTTTTGTTTGTTTGTTTGGAGACAGGGTTTCACTCTGTTACCCAGGCT
Source organism: Gorilla gorilla gorilla (assembly GCF_029281585.2). Taxonomy (NCBI): domain Eukaryota; kingdom Metazoa; phylum Chordata; class Mammalia; order Primates; family Hominidae; genus Gorilla; species Gorilla gorilla. Next base: position 102,254,024 of record NC_073237.2, on the reverse strand, counting down.
GGAGTGCAGTGGTACGATCTCAGCTCACTGCAACCTCTGCCTCCCAGGTTCAAGTGATTCTCATGCCTCAGCCTGCAGAGTAGCTGGAATTACAGGCACGTGCCATCAGGGTTTCACCATGTTAGCCAGACTGGTCTCAAACGCCTGACCTCAAGTGATCCTCCCACCTCAGCCTCCCGAAGTGCTGGGATTACATGCATGAGCCTGACTACATGCTTTCTTTAAAACTCCAACCAGTATCAAGTTGAACATCCTTTTTTTCGGAGGGGTGGCGGGGAGGAGCATTTAAGTTAGCCAAGGAGCTCACAAGAAAATGTAATCCTTATGTTAGACAAAAAGCGTGCAAGAATATGGGAATTATAGAATTCAAAATTCAATTCATTCATTTAGTTATCCATTCAGTAAATGTTGGTTTAATACCTTCTAAATGCATGATGCACCTAAGATGTTCTGGGGCATATAAAGGCAATTTAGACCTGCATAGTGCCCTTACAGGAATATGACCTCATATATAGTCAGTATCAGAGGATTTGGTGCCCCAGTTCCCCTAGAAACTACTGTTGTTTGTTTACCTGTTTCTCCTCCAGCTGCCTACAAGATCCTCAAAATTGTGGGTCTCATTTTATCTACATTTAACGCATATTAAGCACTCAATGAATGTTTGCTGAAATGCAATTAAATAAATATCTGAACAAAAGAAAACTATAAACATTGACAACATAATTTACTCTTCACAGACAAAATGGTTTGATTTACTCCCTCCCCATTTAACAGAATTAAAACGTATGGAAATCATACAACTTACCCACAAAATAGTGATACTATGGCCCCTTTACAAAAAGCTTAGTGAGTTTATAAGTAAATAAAAAGGGCATTTTTGTTTTTCCCCACTCCTCTGTAGGAGCATATCCTCCGTTGGAAGGAAGAAAGAAGACAAACAGCAGCCTGCATGCTTTTGAAGCTGGACTATCAACAAAGGATCTTCTCAATCAATTCACCACTAGCAACAGAATGCAGGCGGTTCTCAGAAATGGCTCACAAAGAAGCACAGAGAAAGGCTGTCTGAAGGCAGAAGCAGGAGATGTTTCCCTCCTGAAGATGGAAATTGGACCTTCAAGCTTTTCTGTGGAGTCAGAAGTACCACGGCCATCTCAGTGCGGGTGATTCAGAGAGGGTCAGAACACTTCCTCCAGGCCACCCAGGGGAGTTTTCATTACAGCCATAAAAGTCAGATTCCCCAGCCGCCCCTCCTCCTGGGCTCTCCAGCCTCTGCCAGCACGAGGCCCAACCGGCAGTGTCCACCAGCAGAGGAACAAGAAGCATTGAGGAGGAGCACCAACTTGAGCAGCTGCCAGTGCCATCTGCACATTCCACCGGCAGAGGAGACAGAAGCAGCCTCAAATCCCATTGAATCTAAAGAACGGGGATGTTGAAGAGTGAGACTGATGACATCAGCTGGACTTCACGGGGGCCAGGGCCTAAGGGGACTCAGTGGGTCCACTCAGCTCTCCAGGTTCCAAAATACGATTTTGCCCATGCACTCTGAGCTTGTAAGAGCTGATATTCGAACTAATCTCATTTTTAAAATGATCTTTTTGAAAAATAGACTATTTTTTAAAGTAGTTTTAGGTTCACAGCAAAATTGGGCAGAACAAAATAACTATATTTTTAAATTTATAATGGGGTCAATAAACATGTCTTGAGCTGGATGGAAGTACAGCAAATAAGACTGCATTGTCCCAAAACCTAATTGCTCAAAGTGAATGAGAGAGAAAAATATGCGCAAGAGTTTTCCAAGTGAGTGAAGGCTTTAGGGGACATTTTATTCTAGGAAAAATTGATGTCCTACGATCTCTCCTTGTCCAAACCCAAGGCCAAATGAGCCTTAGAAAATCCCAACAGCCGCCTTCTCTGAATCCAGGAAGTCCTCCATGTCCATCTCTAATATCCTGCTCTAATGCTTCACCTTCTTCCCATTGCTCCTGTTTTCACTGTGAATTCAACTTCTCTTGGCAGCCCCTTCAGGTGAGTGACCCATTGGATGGTTTCCAAACCTGGATTTCAGTTTCTGCACCAGATGCTGCCTCTCTTATCACATCCACATGTGGGTGGGCTATTTCCCAGGGTACTATATCTGAGCCCAGAGCTCCATGACCCCTCTGGCTTGGTAGGGAATGGGGAGATTTGACCACTGCAGGCAGTGGAAACAGATATACAATGGTAAAAATCCCCTCTCTGAAGAGTGCTCTGCCTCATTCGGATCCCAGTGTCTTCAAATAAGGCAGAAATAGGTGTTTGGATGACATTAACTCCACACCCAGAGAATCCTAGAAGTGAGTTCTTCAGGTTGTAGCCAAAGCCCCATGAACGATTTATTCCAACTAGACAGGTGAGTGAAGAGTGAACACTCAACACACCTGAGAACACACACTGCTCTTCTTAATTCAATGTGAACATATTTAATGTTCATTAAGTGATATATCAAAGGACCATCCCTCCAGCTCTTTTCTTAAGAAGATAGCCAATTTCAGCCATTCTAGACTGATGTATACAACTGCCCCCCTCAGAAGGGAAAAGGCCTTCCAAATGTTGACGACCTCCAACTGTGAGGCCCTGTCTTGCTGCAACCCCTCCAACATAATTGAAATGAGATATTTCACTAACAATCTCCATAGGTTCCTCCCCGTTCCTTCTCCTAGAGAGAAATATTTCCTTGAAACCACCCTGGGCCTCAGCTCACTCTTACACCCATCTGTAAACACAGCCTGAATTATTCCATATAAAAGAGTTTCCTCTCCCCATCTGAATTGTGAGCTCCAAGAGGGCAGGTGCCACATCTTAAGTCATTTTTTTGTGTGTGAAATGTACACACTTCAGTGTGCACACTAAACAACATGGAGCAAGTTAGCCTCCCTGTAAAACTGGGAGAAATAACCAAATGGATGTCAGAGGGCCACTAGGAGCATTACATGAAAGGATGTATGAAAAATCCCCAGCATGGAACATAATAAGTGCTCAAAACTTATTTGCTGCTGTTATGTGTTATTAATATCTTAATTAACTAACTCTGGGTCTTAGCTTCCTCATTAATTAAATAGTAATAAAGTGGGTACTTTATTGGGTTACAGTAAGTAAATGAGACAATGCTCATAGCAACCTAGCATGCTGCCGGGCACATACTAGTCTCTTTGTAAATGGAAACAATTAATACTAATGCACTGAGAACTTGCCTCCCCTTCTTCCCTATTTCCACCCATGGAGAGGGGTACTTGACCTGGTACCTCTGAATTAAGCACCACTAGGAGACCTAAGGTACATGAGGTTGAAGATGCTCCTCTCCCCTGGGGCTCCTGGGAACTCTCAGAGATACCCTGCCCAGTGCTACCATAAAGCGCTGTTATGGGGCTCACCAGAGGCATCAGCAACCTGCCCCAGGAAAGCTGAGCATCTGAGCAAGGGACACACACCCCAAATAGGAAGCAAATGCCTACCACTGGTGAGGACTGCAGAGGGATGCCACAGCCCACTCCCCTGGGTTTTATGAATTTGTAAGCCAGGGCAAAGAGAACACTGCTTGAGAGCCTACAGAAAATCATCCATTCATTTGCTTATCTAACCATCCATTCAGCCACCCATCTGTTCATTTACAGCAGAGAGGCTCTGGAGGCAGCCTTCCTGAATTGAACCCTGACTCAATCACTTACTAGATGTGTGACTTGAACAAAGCACTCAATACCATAAGCCTCAGATTCCCCCTTTTATAAAATGGGAAATAATAACAATAAATGCCCCATAGGTTTACTTCATGGAGAAAAACAATCCCTGAGTATAGCACCTGGCACAGCATAAACATCATTACATGTTACCTGCTATTATGACAAAGATGATAATGATGATGATGATGACGATGATGATGATGTTGATGATGATGGTGATGATGTAGGAAGCCTGCACAAAGGTGGAGGATGGAGCTGCATAAACCAAACTGCAGATGGAGTGCACACAGGAAACACCATCAAAGCCAGTCCTAAATAATTGGGGCTGGGGCTGCTGCTTCTATCATTAGGCTGTTTTAAGATCTGTTGTGTTTTCAAAGGGAAGAAGATATGCTGCCACTTCCCTTGAAGTTTCCAGTGTACACGGGTCAGCTGCACACCTGCAATTAAACATTGAAGGGATTTTGGGAGGCCCTCTTTTTCAGCAGCTCCTTTTTTTTAACCATCATTTTCCAGGTTTGTTCCCACAGTCACCTGTCAATGTGTCACTTCCCTTCAACCTGCCCTCAAATGCACTTGCTAAAAAACAATTTCCAAACTCTCCTTGTTACCAACAGAGATGCTGAGAAAGAGAGAGGAGAGCTGGAAAAGCTACCGATTCTCTTTGATGAGTCAAAGATTCTAGCATTTTCCTTTCTTGATGCTCTGCCTTTGACTGACACTGGGGCCTGTTTATAAGTCTCTAACCTGAGCCAGTGATCATTTCCCAAAATCTAAAACTGCAGACCAGAATCAACCTTAGAATTGATTGCAGTGGATTTGTTTTGGTTGCTCATTTCTCCAGAGCCTTAACAAACAATCTTTCAAGGCTTGCTGGTGGGAGGGATGGATGGCCTGAAAGGAAGGAGGTGAGGGGATGAGAGCTCCCCAGGCTCCCGCACCACCCCTGCTTTCTCTCTACTACTGGGTGATTTCTTCTCTCTACTACTTTTTGAAGCTACCAATTAATTCTCTCCACCACCCTTTGCCTAAGTCAAGCACTGCTTCTGCTTATGCCAAGTCACATTCAAATTGAAAAAATTAAGGAAGTGTAGTAGCAAGAAAGATACCCCCTAAAATCCTGTTCAGTGAGTTTCAATAATTCTATTTTTTAAAATTACCAGAACATCAAGACACGGTGCACATAGGAAAAATACAGAAAAGCACATTGTCTATATTGATGATCTACACGTTGGTGTGTACATGCAAACAGGGGATGACCCCCTTGTGTCACACTGGAAGCCTCTGACAACATCAGATTCTAAATTATTAAAGTAATGAAATCTAAGATGGCCACAGCCCCTCACGATGCCCAATAACAAGTAGCTGTATCTCTAATAAGATGCATTCTCAGGCCACAAGCCCGGAGCCTGCTGAGCCACTCTACAGCTCATCTTGTTCACCAAGGCCTTTGCAGCTTGAAGGTGACAGAGTCCACACCTGCAAGGGCAGGGTCATCCCAGCAGCCACCATGGCCCCTTCAATCAGCTAATCCCAGATATGACCTCTTTTCACAGAGATGAGAAACTACATGGATCTTTCCACTTGGTCATACCCTGGGGATGGAGCCTGGTACACGAACGTGCTCAGAGACATGCCAGCCAGAAAAATTAACTAACAGGCCTGGGGCACAGAGGCCAGGGCCACCTGTGCAGGCAACCTGTGATTAGGCAGGCTCCTGGCATATCAGCAGAGGGACTATGGCCCAAGGGACAGAACCACATACCCTGTTAGGCCCAAATTTGCCCTGTCAGCCTGCAGCCTGGACAACCTCCGTTCCCACCAGCTTAAACAGAGCTGAAAGAATTGTAGGCACCTTCACCACTGCTGAGAGTAATTGAGCAATAGCCTCCCAGCAGGCTGAATCGCGATGTGTTCCTTGGGAAATTATATACTTTTAACCTCTAAAACAATATAATTTAAAGGTGAATGTATTTTTCGTCAATAGTTACAGAGCCTCTTATTTCCTCTAAAGAGCTGAGGTGGGAGGTTATTTTTCTGCTCCTACATATATATTTAAAGAGATACTTACAATGGATTCACCTCCAAATGTAAGTCTTGGTAGAGGGGTATTTAGAAGGCCTCTGAAAGTAACATTTCTGTATAGGATTTTATTTCCAATTAACCCAGTTTTGCAACCAAAGTATATGTGCGCACTCCAACCCCTTACAGAGTTTCTATTTATGACAACAGAATCTTCCCAAACACCAAGACGAGAAGAGCTATACTCATGGTGAAGAATGAAGGTGATCTCATCACTACCCTTCATTCCTCATATTCTCTCATTCAATAATTCCATCACCGAGAGTTAGTCAACCATCCAGTCTAGCCTCTTTTTCATTGAAGTGGCTCTTGTATTCATTCCTATTCAGTTCCAATATCCCTACACAAGGCAAGACTCTTCCACCCTCATGCTGGGATCACTGTGTCCATTCCAATTAAACCCCCTGGGTTCCAGCAGCTTCTCCACATGGTGCAATCCTGCACACAGCTGCTAGCAGCACCCACTTTCATGCCACTCTTTGCCAGGTCACTCCTCTGCTCAAAAATCTTCAGTGCTTTTTATCCTACCATGGTATTCAAAGCCAGCGTTCTCTGGCCATCCCACAAGCAAGATGCACCCTGCCTATCCTGCTGTATTCACAATATTTTTCAGCAAGTACTCACTATTCCAGCCACACCAACAATGTTTGGACCCACAAACACATCAAACTCATTCATATCTGAAACTTCTATATCTTTGCTCATCCTGTTTCCATCATTTGGAATTCTCTGTAATCTTCTCACTTCCTAACTCAATTCTAGGCATCCTCCAAAGTTTACCTCTTCCATGAAGGCTTTCTTGATTGCCCTGTGCCCTGCTATTCTCCCACAAGTGCTGTGTCAATCAACATTGTACTTTATTATGGACTATTTGTGACCAAGTCACTGTTTCTTGTTTTTTCAATGTCCTATTTTTTCAAAATTGCAAGAATTTGAATGTCATAAGTCATCTGTATCATTTTTTACACAAAGTCTAGAACCGATTAGCAAATAGGCAGCTTATGCAGACTTGGAAAGAAATGAAAAGATGCTATGATGCCAACCTGAGCTCATCAAGGACAAGTCACACAAGACTAGCTTAATTCCTTCCTGTGCAGGGGTTTTAGAAAGGTATAATAGGAAAATAGAATACATGCAATGCTCTGCATTTCACCAAAGTATGTAACAAAGTCTCTCCTTACCAAAAATTTAAGAGCAAAAGTACCTTTGCTGATCTAGATAATCAAATGATTATCTAGAAAGGATGCCCAAAGGATGCCAATCATTGCACTGTTGTCAACCAGCTAGGAGAGCCCTAGTGGTATGCTCATGAGTCTATTTCAAGAATATTTTTGTCAATGGCAGAATGGTAATATTTATGGCACTCTGGGGAAAATATACAACCTGGAGGGAAAATGATAATATTGAATGACCAAATAAAGTTACAAAATTTTCTGAATTGGCTGGTGAAAGAGACAAAGCTGTCAATATGGCATTCAACAGAGACAAATTTAAAGTTTCACCCACGTCCATTTATCCACCATGACAAGTATGGAATTCCTGTTGCTGAAGCTTTTCTGATATAAATTATTTTTTCATTTTTATGATATACAAAATATTCAGTATCCAAAAGAGGGCTGAACTATATGATATCAAAAAATCTTCCCAACTTTGAGATTATAGTGATGTATGATTCTATATATCTCTGTCTCTATCTCACACCAAAACTAGACTGTGAATCTATTGGCATGAACATCATGGTATGGGGAAAAGTACATGGAATTTGAAGTCAGATAGACATGAGTTCAAATAATACTTTTTCTAGTTACTAGGTGGATAACTTCTGTTTCTTCTTCTACAAATTAGAAATTGTGCAAGATATGATAGTTGACTTGAATAATGTTCCAAACGTATGACCTAGTCTAATGTCTGGCATATAGTGGGCATTGAATAAATGTTAATTATAAATATTTCTCTATATCCTTTCCAGCTGATAGACTATTAGGAATAAATTGGAATTTTAGTAAGAAATCATTTAGTTCTTTGATTTTGAGGAATGTCTTAGAGAGATTACTTGCTTATTAGAAAAGGTTTGAAGATGAAGGAAGAATAAATACAGGTATTCCAGGCAGAGAAATGGCAGGAGGAAAGGCATGGAAATGTGAATATGTAGAACATGGCATATGCAGGGAATGGGAATAACTCCAACCCACTAGGACTAGAGGTTGGAGAGAAGGTTAAGTTGGTAGAATGGCTCAGATGATGCAGAACTTGAAGTGCCACTGAGCCAAACTGTAAGCCATGGGTACCTTCTGATACTCACATGGTAACTCACCTCTATACCTCTTTTTGGCATATTTTAAGAATATTAAATAATTATTATAATCAAGACATTTTCTCTTTGGGAGCAATGGCTTGACAAAAACAATTCACAAGAGATGTCTCTTCTAGCAGCAACCAAATTACTTCATCCTCATTTTTCTAGCTTGCTTTCAAAAGCCAAGGTTTACTGATTTGAACCAGGTGCCCTATTCTACCCATGCAGTCTCTCTAGCCAGCAGAGTTTGAAGGCCTATTTCACCAGTTCTATTCTTTCTCTGACACTAACATATTTGACAGGAATATGAGTAGGTGGAAAACACAATGTTTTCAATTGAAGTTCACTAGCAAGTCTCCAGTAGAGTTATTTTAGAGATTAAAGAAAGGATCATTTGGACACATGAATTTGAATATGATTTATAGATTACTTCCACAGACATAGAGTTGCTTATCTCTCAGACAGCTGTGAGAATAGACAGAAGTCACATAGGAGGTACATAGTCTCCAGAATGGGGAAAAAATGTATATATTAAATCTTAAAGTGGCTGATGCAGCAATTAATATTTCAACCTTCCTTGTGCAAAGAAGAAAAGAGTAAGATTACAGGGATGTCGGATCCCCATGAATACGTGATTTCAGACTTGTGGGGGAAAATGCCTAATTATGTATTACAAACCTAAACCCCTCAGGCACTAATGGGCTATTTTAAAATGTTTTCTAAAAATTGTGGAGACTAAAAAATTTTGTTTCTGTCAAGGTTTCAGCAGCACATTTCTAGCATATTCCTAAATAAGGTTATGGAAAAGAAACAGTATATAGTCAAGCTCCTTTGAGAATGAATTTTCATTGTTTTTTAATTTATCGACAAGTATTTAGTAACCATGCTCTGTGGGGCTAGCGGACCACATCCTTTAACCCTGTAATCGCCACTCTATTTCCAAAACACACACTTTCTTACGCAAATACACAAGAAAAAAGATATATGGGTCAGTCCTGAAGCGTTTTATCACCAGTTTAGGGGTAGAAAACAAACAGGAAAAACCTATGAAAATGTCTTGTGCATTCACCTCTCTGACCCTGACTTGAAGTGCTTCTGGGGTTCCAGAAAGACTCTAGGTGAGCTAAAGAAGTCAAAAGAAATTTCAGAGAGAAAGTGTAAAGGCATCTGGGCCTTTGAGGCAGAAGGCAAAGGAGGCCAGGTCTACAATGAAATGAAGAATTTGTATGTTTGGCCAAAGGGAAGACATCATTTAAATGAAACAGGAACATTTTTAAGTTCATCAAGTGTTCCACCAACTCTATACACACTTTCTCAAAAATTGTATTCTGTCTTGCATTTCCAACTGATAGACCCAGCACGTGCATCACCTCCCCATTTACTGAGGTCATGTTGATATATTGATATGATAGAAAAAAAACTTTTTATGAAACCAAATATAAAGGAAGCCAGCTGTCACAAGAAATATTGAAGAAATCCTGTAATATATAAAGCAGCTAGGACAAGTTCAATGAAGATTAAGAGTTGGGAAAACCATAGCTTAGAAATAAACAATCAAAGCAGTCCTTCCCAAGCATATGACAGAGCCCAAATGGGTAGAGGACTCATTATCAGGATAATAAACTACAGAATTACAATAGGAGTGTGAGTCTTAATCAGACCTTTGCTGTTTCCTCAGGCTTACAGAGCCTATGAGAATGGCAGCAGCATTTTATGCCCTCAGGATAAAGCATGACAACTTCTCTCTAGGAATATTAGAACTGTAACTGGAAAGGGAGTTAGTACAGGAGATAGGGCCTGAAAGAGTTTGAATAGATGACTATACACTTCCACATTAGACCAGATGGATGGGAGACAGGAGAAGTCAGCTCCATTTAGGAGTAAAATAAACTAAAGTTTTCTAACTCCAGAGTAAATTTCTATTACTTTGGAGATTGTGATAAGTTTGCCAATCTACATGTTTCTTCTTTGTTTATGAACCCTACCTGAGAATCTCCCCATCTATTCACCTTTTTGGAGCCCTAAGTAAGACCTCACAATTGAAAGAGAAGCCGATTGAGAAAACAGACTTCTAAAAAATGCAGAGAAAATCCCATGGAAGTTACTTATATGAATCAAACCACTCCTTCATTTATAATCAGGATCACAAGACATTTGAGGAAATCAATTTACATTAAAACAAGATGAACTCAATATGACATCAGAAGAAATAAAAATGATTCAGAAAAGTGAAAATAATTATTAAATGTTTTCAGATGTGTCTTTAGAGATATTTGAGTGGGTGTTGAACACACATAAAAAATCAATAGATTATAAAAGCTTCCGTGAAATAAGAGTAATCAGAGTATATGAACAAATGTTGGCAAATTAAAAATATGATTACTGAACGTTAAAAAATTCAATGTATGGAATAGATAATCACAACAAATAAGGTTGAAGACTGGATAAATAGAGAAAATTTCTCATGAAAAAGAGCAAAAATGAAAAGAGATAGAAAATATGAGCTTGTGGAAGATAGAGTTAGTAAGGCAACATATATCTGACTCCTAGAAGCAGAAAATTGCAACAATAGAGGGGGAAAAATAATCAAAGGAATAAAGGTGGGTGGGAATCCCAGGGGTAAAGAAAGAGATAATTTGTGAGAACAAAGACCAGGTGGATGAACTAGCTCACCCCTGCAATTCCAATACTTTCAGAGTCTGAAGCAGGATGATTGCTTGAGGCCAGGAGTTTGAGACCAGCCTGAGCAACATAGCAAGACCCTGTCTCCAAAAATTTTTTAAAACTCAGCCTGACACGATGGTATATGCCTGTAGTCCCAGCTGCTGGACAGACTAAGGCAGAAGGATCCCATGAGCCCAGGAATTCAAGGTTGCAGTGAACTATGATCATACCACTGCACTCCAGCCTGGGCAATAGAACAAGACCCTGTCTCTAAAACAAATACATAATAATAATGAAAAGACCTGCCAAGTTAATGTGTGAACAGAAACAACACATATCTGAACAAATCTTGGTGAAATTTCAAAAATCCTAAAAATTATCATAAAGAAGGGAGGTTCTTACAGAGTAACAATATCAGAATGATAGCATACTTCTCAACAGCAATAAGGGAGCAATTCCTTCAAAGTTCTGAGGAAGATGTTTGAAATTAGAAATATATACTTATCCAAACTGTCAATCAAAAGTGAAGTAAAAATAAAGACAGTTTTAGATATTCAAAGATTATTAAATGTTGCTCCCTTATGTTTCGTATTTTTTAAAGTTCTGATGAAGGGCTCCAGTGAAACAAAATTGGAATATGACAAGAAAAATGAGATAAATATTTGAAAAAAAAATAGAATCTGAGCATGACCCAGAAAAAAAGCAAGCTTCAAAGAAATGAAGAGAGAAAACTCTGGTTTCTGTGGCTTAGGATCTTTTGAGTTATTTGGGACAACATTCCCTTCTCTTTGGATCCAATCTCTTCACAGGGATAAGTTCTATAGATACTACTTTTTCTTGGTTAATAATTGCAATTCAATTTAACCCATGGATAAAGCATTACCAAAAACAATTGTAGTGACAACAGAACGTAAATATTTTAAAACTTGACAACATAAAAATAAGCGCAACAAAAATCTAGAACAAAGGGGAGATGCAGAAATAAACATAAATGTGCTACATAGTGGGAATTCTATACATAATGTCTAAATATAAGTCATCAAACAGAGAATGGAGAATTTGTAAAGGTATAAAGCTAACCATTGGAATATCAATAAAATCTCAAGAGATAAAGAAGGGGAGGGAAGGTGTACAATACTAACAGTAACCAAATACCTCAAATTTCCATAGCAGGATGTCAAAATATACTTTAAAATGTTGATATATTAAAAAACATAAAATTCTATGATTTATAATTTTAATTGTAGCCACCAAAAATCTAAAAGCAGAAACTTGAATTTCATAGGGATAAAATTGGGGTACAGGAGGGAAACAGACAAGATAAATGTTTACTTTTCATTTTAGACTCATGAGTAGTTTAAATAATTTTTTCTGTTTGGCATAGGCAGTTTGTACTTTAGTTTTTTAATTAATTCAAAAAATTATAAAGAAAAAACTAAGTTATATTCTCTCAGCTTATCAGCAAGTGGTGCCCCCAAAATGAGCTGGGTCCTTTTAGGTATTAGGAATTTAATATGGAAGCTGAAGCCAAGAACTAGTATCTGGGATTTGAAGGTCAAAACTTTTAGACATATGTAAAATCCACAACAGGGCCAGATCAAGACTAAAAAGACACGTAATTGATTAATAAACATAGAAAAGTCATTCATTTATACATGCATTCATTCACTCATTCATTCGTTTATTCCCTCTGACTCATTTTCCCACTTATAAATCATTCATTCTTTAATTGATTCACTTATTCAATGGTTTATCAGAAAACATAAGGCAGGCTCTCTGCCTTCAAGGAGTTTAAAAATCAAGCCAGAGGGAAGGCAATAACCTAATACACTGCTCTCGGAAAGCACTGAATCATGCTAAAAGATGGACATGGGCAAAAGTTTCATGAATGGAATAATAAATGTACTGGGCTTTGAAGAATGAATAAGCTCTGACTCGGAGGAGGAATTTGTTTCATTTTATATCTTCATACTTTTATTTTTAAGTTTTAGGCTACCCTTCGAGATATTGAGGATAAGATCAGTGAGTAAGCTTTCTATAAACCAGAGCTGAGAATCCATAGATCTACCATCTCGCACTAGTCAGAATGGCAATTATTAAAAAGTCAAAAAATAACAGATGCTGGCGAGGTTGTGGACAAAAAGGATGCTTTTACATTGTGGGAGTGTAAATTAGTTCAACCATTGTGGAAGAAAGTTTAGCAATTCCTCAGAGACCTAGAGGCAAAAAATATCATTTGATCCAGCAATCCCAATACTGGGTACATACTCAAAGGAATAAAAAGCATTTTATTATGAAGATACATGCATGCATATGTTCACTGCAGCACTATTCACAATAGCAAAGGCACGGAGTCAACCTAAATGCCCATCAATAATAGACTAGATTAAAACATGTGATACATATACACCATGAAATACTATGCAGCCATAAAGAGGAAAGGGATCATATGCTTTGCAGGGACATGAATGGAGCTGAAAGTCATTATCGTCAGCAAACTAATGCAGGAACAGAAAACCAAATACCACGTGTTCTTACTTACAAGTGGGAGCTGAATGATGAGAACACATGGACGCTTGACGGGGAACAACACACTGGGGTCTGTCAGAGGGCTGGGGTCAGGAGGAGGGAGGGCATCAGGAAGAATAGCTAATGGATGCTGGCCTTAATACCTAGGTAATGGGATGATCTGTGCAGCAAACCACCATAGTACTTGTTTACCTATGTAACAAATATGCACATCCTGCACAGGTACCCCTGAACTTAAAATAAAAGTTGAAAATAAAAAAAAAAAAAGAATCCATACATAAATCCGCAATAGAACAGGCAACTAGTCCACAGAAGAAAACAAGACCTTCTTCAACCACAGAGAAAGTTCCATCACTCCTTGGGGTACTTGTTTAAGCTGTGTCTGGGTCCTCCAAAGGGGATAAGTTGCCCTGAGTAAGATGACTGACCACCCCAGTTTTCCCAGGACTGTCCTGGTTTTAGCACTTAAAGTCTTGTGTTTCTAGCAGCCTGTCACTCTCCAGGAAACCAGGACAGTTGGTCACTCTAGAGTCAGCACTCAGTTTCTAACACTTCAAGACTTACTTCATTTGATTCACACCATGAGTTTACTGTGAGTCAAGATACTGGTATCCCTACTTTTCTGATGACAACATTGAGGCACGAAGCGGTCCATTGATTGCTAAAGGCCACGTACACAAAGAAAGTGGTAGAGCCAGGATTCAATCCCAGGTCTGTCTGCTTTTATCTAAAACTATCTCTCTCCAACAACCTCACTCCATGCCCTGTGTTTCTTCACATAGACAGGCATGAGAACAGAGGTAGTGCATACTAAGGAACTCCAATTCTCTGTGTGCAGAAGTGACAGAAGGAGCAGGAGACCTTGAGCTCACTGGCACCCTGCTCCAACACAGTGAGCCAGGCAGCACAGTTATGATAAGGCAATATCTACATTTAGCATTCAAGAGCCACAGAACTGCTTGCAGGGTCTGATGAAATGCCATTTAATTAGACAGGCACTCAATAATTTTTCTGTAAATTGAGACAACATGGTTCCTTATTTTCTACAGCACACACAGTATACCATTCCTGGATAGTCATAATAGTAATAATAATAATAATGCACCACTTGGGCACAGTAGGATTTTTTTAACAAAAACTTTGCAATACCTTGTCAAGGATGTTGAAGATTATGTATCTATCCAATACAAAGAGGAAACTTCTGAGGCCTATTCCAACCCTAAAAGATGACAGTTATCAGACTCAGAGAAAATGTACCCATATTCCTGGATAAAATCTTTGCATATGTGTACCCTACTAGGGATTTTTTTTTTTTACGTATAGATTATATAAAAGAGAAAGAGAAGAGATCTGGGAGAAAATGAGATAAGAGGGGAAAGGAGAGGGTGACAGAAATAATGAAAGAGGTAGATAAAGGAAGGAATGAAAGAAAAAGAAGAGCTAGACCTGCATGATGAGAAACTAGAACAGATAAATGAAAAACGACAGTACAGAAAGTCATGGAGTGCTCAATTAATTAGTTATTGTCCATTTCCTTGAGAGACCTCAAACAAATCTGTCCTTGTCAGTGACAGGAAATCTTTTTGAATTCTTTGTAAAAGGATATTAATGACCGCTGCAAGCCTCAGCACCCCTCCACTGTGATGCTGTGATGCAGGGAGGTTGTAGGAGTTCCTCTAGGTCATACCAGGAGCCAGCCTTGGTACAGGAGCAACTCCTCTCATGTGCACACAAAGAGTACTCCTCCAGCCCACAGACTGTCAACCCTCTATCCTTGACTGGTACATGGGAGGCTGACATTTAATACCCTGGGGATATAGATGTTTGAAAGCTGGTTATTGTAACAAAGGAAGCCATCCAAACTCTGCAAGACCAAATGGATCAGATAAAGCTGACACAGAGATAAATCTGTTTTACATCCATTCTTGCACAAGTTTTGCTAATCTATGTAGTTATAGCTTTCCCACTGAAGGGGAAAAAAATAGCCCACCACATGTCGGCAAGTCCACATCGCATTCCTATTTTTAATCTCCAAGGTATAACATTCTGGGCAAAGACCATTTTTATGCTGACTTTTGCATGAACTCCATTCATGTAGAATGACACAGGAAGAAAATAAAAAAGGAGGATGAGAGAGTATAGGGAGGGGAAAAAAGAGAGAGAGAAGGGGAGAGAATTTCTTCTTGAATGGCTGTGTAAATGCAGATTTTGTTTTAAATGAATGAATTCTGCTCCATCAATGACACAGGATCGCTTCTCTCCCAGGCAGTCAGACATCTATTCTTCATTAGCCAGTATTTATGCTGCCAGATTGGACTTTCATATGGGAGCCTGAAGCAGGAATGGTGCAGATGGCAGGAAAGCTCTCATGAGATTGATAACGATGAAGAAAGATGCCACATTAAGTCAGAAGGTGCCACTGTTAACATCCCAGCTTGGAGGAGAATATTTCTAGCTAGCACTCCCCTCCAAGGTCTGTTTCTCTTCCAGCTTCAACTAAAATTCATCCCCCTCCCCAAAAGCTCTCTGCCCTACTCACTCTCTTTCTGGCAAGTAAGGGATACTTTGGATTTCCTCTCCTTTGTGTTTCAACTCTTTCTGCCTCAGGTACTTAACCTTTGCTTTCCGAAGGTGGCTGAGATCCTAGCTGTGGAGAGGAGCTGGAGGGAGCGGGGAGGAAGGGAGAAGGCATTTTAGTCCATGTTTGCTCTAACAAAGGAACCACTATATAAGAAGTTCCGAGCAGGAAACCTGAATGGTATTTATTGTTTCAATTCAGGCCCTCATTGCATCTGCTGCCTTTCAAAGACAGACGCTGTGTTCATAAAACCAGAGCCCTGCCTCAAAACCTTCGAGAAAGGGCAATCTCCAGGGTGTAGGACTGACAGAAAGTCAACACCACTGGAGGATCTGCAGTGCCAGGCATTTGCTGCTAGGATGGAGGAGCAGAGCCTCCTAACTTTCGACTTGCAAAGGAGGGACGGAGACTCATTTATACCTTCAGTTGCTGGCTAAACTAGTTGGTTCCTCATTCAAGGAAAACACAGGTCCTCATCTGTGAAGTCTGAGTCTTTCCACTGCAGAGTAAAAGAATCCACTATGTTTCAGCAAAAAAAAAGGAACAACATCTTGTTCTGATTTTTAATCTCCATGGTCCTCGTTACTGATTTTATCTGGCCAGTGACAAAGACTCTCTTTTGTGACCAAACTTGGGTCAGGCTCCTCTGAATCCTTTCTGACTAGGACAACATTGGACTTCCCTCTCTCTCCTTTGGAATCCAGTTTGAGAAGGAATCCTGCTAAGTCAGTCACTGAAAATCCCCACCCTTTGTTTCTGACCACCCTCTACATCTTATCACCCTGGTCTGCCTTCAGCAAGAACTCTACTGAGTCAGTCTAGCAAGAATCCCCCTAATCCCCCCTGTTTTCCTTTTAGCAATTTTCCATCTACCGGCCCCCACCCTGCTCCTTGGTTATAAATCCCCACTCGTCTCTGTCGGAGTTGGAGTCCAGCTCAATCTCTCTCCCCTACTGCAAGACCCTGTTCCAGTGGGCCCTATGCCCATCACCATAGCCCCACTTGAATAATGTCTGCCTTACCATCTTGAACAAGTGCCATGAAGAATTTTTTCTTTCACACCACAAATACATCTTTGGCATTAAAGCAGGGAATGAGTTTTCTGGTTTCTTCTGACATCCCAGCCTACCTGGATGGCAACCTGACACCAGGCCAGGAAGGAGAGTAGATGAAAAGTTCTTCAGCCCTCAGTGCAATCAGATAGGGAGAGCATTTCCCTTGTTCAGAAACAGTCACCCAGAAAACAAACCAACAGACAAAATGTGATATAATGAGACTTGCAAACTTAGCAGCTTTGGAAAATTTGGCTGCTTTCACGCAACCTGAGTTATACACTATCAGAGTCCATCCTAGAAAATGTAGGCTGGAAAACAAAGGGAGGCCACATCAAGGGCCCCTGTGCAGCAATCACAAAATCATGTTGGTGTGTAAGCATTTAATTAGCTTCCCAGGTTTACAGGAGCTCTAGTCAATTTAAGACACTCTAGGTAGCTCCTCCTAGACCATGCTGGCCCTCTTGGAAGCCTGGACTTAGAATGCCTACCACCAGGGAAGGGTATTCGGAGAATCTTAATTGAAGGAAATTCCTATTTTTATGTCTATATGATGTACCATCAGCATTTCCTCCCCCACAAAAATACACAGAGGCGCAACTAGTCCAAATAACTGGTTTAAATCTGTGAATTACAGCACTGCTTCAAGGAACTTTTAAGGTCGTTTTGTGTCTACGGAAAAGTTAGAAGGCATCATAAAATTTTTAGAGCTAATGTAATCTTTATACAGTGGATTCATCTCCACTGATGAGATGTGTTTGAGGCACTACCTCTCTCTCCCTTTCTTTTGACTGTCCTTGAGTCCTGAGAAAGAATTACTGCTCCAGTAATACTCATGCCATGACTGCACAAATACATCTTCCACCCTTCGGGATGCAAGATCTCAGATCCCAGGTCTTCATTTTACTTTTCTCTACCAAGGGAAGGGTTGGCTAAACATGGTTAATTTTCAGAGTTGGTTGCATTTCAGCTGTGGAGTCTAATCCTCTCTTACATCTCCTGTGTGTATTTCTTCTCGGCACTTTGGTCTTTAGTGACCTTCTCATACATTTCATTAAATGCCCTCCACCTTGGTAAATTACAGTACTTTGAACCCTTGGAGTTTAGCATATAAAAAAGCAAGCGCCTCTATATACTGCCCTGGGATAAGGTGTGATGAAAATCCCATGCAAGCTGAACTGTACTTCCTAATCAAATGGGTGTAACAGATGGCTGTTGGAGCGAACCATCACAATGGAAATATCTGCAGTTCTCATGGTAACGGAATCTGCCAGGTCTGAGGGATTTGCTGTTTTTCAGGACATCTGAGCTGCAATCTCTTTCGAGCTGTCTAGCAGTCTCCGTCTCGCTCTCTCTCACTCTCTCAGCATGATGGAGATAGAGTTGAAAGGTGGAGCTCGATTTTGCATTCCAGCTGTGATTAAAGACACAGGCACACATCCTGGGAGATAATACGCTGCATATTCATTATACTATCTAGAACCTCTTTAGCTACTGGGACACGACTGTCATGCAATTACAATATGCCTTCTTCAGGAGTAAAGGGGGGTTGGGATGAAGAAGATCAGAGAACGACAGTGAGGGAAAATACGAGGAATTAAGATGCATGAGACGTACCTTGTAATAAAGATATGGAGCAATATTAAAACGAGCAGTTGTTTCCATTTCATGGCAACATGTCAAGATGACTTAACATAGCAGGATAAAACATCTGGCCTGGGGAAAAAAATACATGATGTCAAATTTCCAAATCACAATGTAGACTATGTGGAAGAAAAACAACAGATAAGCAACTGTGTACCTTCCCAATAAGTGAAAGCATGTGGAAGATTTCTTTATACTCCGCCATCAGAAAAGAGATCCATCTCATAAGGTGGAGGTTAGCATATAGACACTGAGCTTTTATTATAAATCTAAGGTTTGGGCTTAAACCCACAGGACTGCCTTAGAAAAGGGTTTTTTCTTATTTTTTTTTCCTCATGCTATTCATAACCTTCTGATTTCACAGCAGTGCTCGGAAAGGGGAAAATAATCAGTCACAATTCTATTTTATTAAAGTCTTTTCCTCCAAATCCCTATCGATTTAAAGAAATAAGGAAAAGTATACTGTCTTCTTTGCTATAGTACCTCCTAGAAAACACACACACACACACACACACACACACACACACGCACAGGGTTGATTCACAGCTGCCTGGTCCCTTGGGTATTTGAGCTTGAAGATCAGACAACATATAAGAATTCAGCCATGACTCAAAATGGAAACAAAGAAGACCATTCTTAGCAAACCCAGCAACGTGAAATGAAAAACTACAGGCTGTAGGCCGGAGCCCCTAGCATGCTTACCACCCCCCACCCATTGTCCTTGAGGGCACTACTGTTAAATACATATGACAGCCAAAGAGATGAGGAGAATAGTTTCCAGAAAGCTATGATTGGATCTCCCTTTTCATGAGGTAGAATAGGCAGGACTATGTAAGCCTGTAAAGTAGCTCTTGAGAACAGGCCCTGGGAGGCAGCATTGTCTCCCTCTCATACGGCGCCTGAAGAACATATTATATTATATAACCTTTCTCCAAAGCCCGCCCTGCTTTGACTGGGACCCTCTTCCTTTAGAAGCCTGCTAATAACAACTTGTGGATGACAAGCTCTGTCTTAACAAGCCGGATTAGTTAGTTTAAAGCAATGAACTGAGGCCATTTGTGCAGATGCTAATCAAAAAAAGAAAAAGGAAAAAATTAGAAAAGACCCATGAGCCTCCATCTCTTGTAAGTACAATATAGATAAAGAGGAGTGCGTCCCAGGGCCACATCTGTGAGCTGACCTCTAAGGCACACAAAGGTCTCCGGGGCTGTGGGGTTATAAAAGGAGGGAAGAGGGTTTGTATGGGGCCAGTAGCAGACAAGAGTGGCTCTGAAAGGGCAGTTATCGGAGGACTGTCTGAAGCTTTTTTTCCCCCTTGGAAATTGTTCTTTATTTGTCTCTTATGAGGACTTTGCTTTTGCTTCACAGACACTTCCCAGCTCCTAGCACGGAGCCTGGCACATAGTAGAGGCGCAGATTAAATATTTGATGGATAAAAGATTAAATGGATAAGGAAAGATTCAAAAATGTTCAAATGTCAAGAACAAACATACAAATCCCACAAATATATGACTGACCTCTCCTTCCTCTCTTCACCAAGAACAAAAATAAAATTATATTAAACACAACAATCAGCACGTTTAGAAAGACATTCTGTATCTTTGAAGATCAATGGCCAGATTGGTTATTAACATTCAACCATGACTGGCACTTTAAAATATATACACAAAAAGGAAAGCTACTCAGCAGATGATTCAGATTTAGAATATTGCAGAAAATTTAAGTCCATTTTAAAAAAAGTAATCTGTCATTTCATCGGCTTCTCTGAGAGGTCACTTTTTTCTACACCACAACTAGGAAAACTGACTCATGAAGGAAGGAATGTTTGGTTTCCTTTCAAATATTCTGAGAATAACATAGTATGCACTCTATTACATTTCAAATCTGAGTATGTAATCAGTGTGAGAGAGAAAAACAAATTACTAGAGAGAATACTAGCTCTCACATTCCAGAGGCTGAAACACACACACATATGCACACACGCACACACACACACACACACACAGCTTCTATTGGCTCCTTAAATTTTAACTGCCTTCAGAGTACTGTTTTTTTAGGAATTCTCTAAGCCAAATGTTTGCTGGAATGCTAACCTCCTTAGAAGCTCCAGGATGTCCTGCTGAGATCATTCAGTTAGAAGACATTCAACTGCCCTAAAAGTTAGAGAAGGGTAAGTTTGAGAATTGGAAAGACTCTTAAAGAGCAAAACATAAAAGCTGCCTCTCTGGGTAACACTCATCTCTAACCCTCATAACAAACAATATTTTTGTACAAGAAGGTTGTAGTCAAACTCAAGAAGATACAGATATAACTCCAATGTTCCTTCTATAATTTACAGATAGAAAATACGCTCTTCATATATATTCAGCTCATACTGTCTCTCAGCCACAGAGATTCTTTTGTTTTACTGTCAATAATTATCTCATTTTCTCATGTCCCTGCCACCTCGAGCTGAGGAATAGGATCTAACCATGGTGTTGCTGCTTCCAATAAGTTTTAGGATCCAGTTTGTTTTAGACCTCACCTAATTCTCTGGAGTGTTCAAAGCCCAGGTAGGACAATCAGATCTGTCCTTTCAAAGGAGCTCTTTTATTACCAATCTTCTCTAGAATAGATCCTCAAGAATTGAACTAGAATATTTTGTTGTAGTTGAGTTCATCAAACCTGAGTAGGAAACCCACTACACACACACACACACACACACACATTCAAGATTCCGGGGGAATATAAAAGAAGTCAATACCTTCTTGTCCTGAGAGTTTACAATCAAGCTGGGACAGTTAAGAGAAGATTACTAATGGTTATAATATCAGGCAGGACAAAAGAAGTATAATCCGAGTACCTTGCAGAGGCAAAGAAGGGTTGATAAAGTGCTCTATGAAAAATTGAAAATTTGATGAAATTTGAAGGATTATATGTAAGATTTCAACAGACTAAAAGAAAGGCATGAACAAAGACATTCCAAATGGAGGAAATGACATGAACACAGAGGCAGAAAAGTGTTAAGAATAGTTCGGGCACACTGAAGAGACTTGTTTGACTAAGCAGAGCAAAGTAGAAGAAAACAAAGCTGTGGTCATATGAGAGGAAATAATATTTAATCCCAGGAGCATTTGGGAGTTGCTGACCATTATTGAGCAAAAAAACATTTTATCTGGGAACTCCAGCTTCACTAGATTCACAAAACACAACACTTTTTCAAGATTCCAAGGATGCCCCAGGCAAGCAACAGTCCCAAGGGTGCATTACCAGCAGAAAATCCAGGGGGGTCCCAATTTACACGGAGCACCTTTTTGCCCACTGCAAGTATGACCTTTTAAGAGTCAAAACAGCAAGATGTAAAACCTGTCCTGTTCTGCATGTCTTTGGAAATAAATAAACCTTTTCTATTTCAATACTTGGCATCGTGACAAGACCTAAGAGGAACTAGAGAGATAATTAATAAGGGCATGAGGGGAAAGTGCAATTAAAAATGGCAAAGACTACTTCGTAAATAAGTGCTTCATACTGCGAAAGATTATTACTGCGATCTCCAGCTTCAAACTGAAATCAAATCACTCTGAATGGATAATTTGAACATTATTAGGGGGGGAAAAGCCATCATGGTTCCTAGCCTCTAAATTACAGGAGAAACAAGATTTTATTCTGACTTCACCTTCCTGTCAGTTTAAATCAACAAAATAATCACAGTTTAGTCCCAGTTGGAATAACTCTCCATAACCTCAAGTTTTAACGTTCTTCAGTTTCTTAACCAGAAGAGGAAGTTAGATTGAGAATGCCTCAAGAAGAATCTTTTCCAGGGAACTATAAAAAAAAAAAAAGTCTCCTAGGAAACAAGAAAGGCAAACTCCCTTTATCTGAATAAGAGCCTTTGTTGGAAATAAAATCTAGCTGAAGCAAATCTGAAAGCACAAACCCCACCAGGCTTGGAGATGTTTGAACCTCTGGCCCAGTTTACAGAGCCCACTTAAAGTACTGATGTTTCCCATCTAAAAAGCAGTCCATGTGTTTGTCACTCTTAGGAGAACTTTTGGCTTCTGCCTTTTGAATGGAATGATTCAAAACTGTATCGTTTCCTGCAATTTAATTTCATAGCTAAATGCAAAGTATAAGAAGATAAGGTCACAGGGATATGGATCTATCTCCAGAAAGTGATCACACTCCCTGGGCTGCCATAAGTGGAGATTTAATTGGATACAGTAGGTTTTGCTATGATTGCAACATGGAGATAAATTATTTTTAAAATGGCCAATGACCATTGGCAGCTCAGCAGGAATAGGGGTCAGAGAAGAGTACGGCTTCCAATTATGGCTTGAGATAGAAAGAATTGCTTACATCAATTTCAGATGGTTGTGAATAGCATCATTATTTTGTAATCATCATCATTATTGTCGTCATCATCATCATCCTGACTTATATTTTTTAGTAATCTTAGAGAGGAACAATGACTAGAGGGGAATACTGTATACTGTTCATTCTCTCTTTAGCTTAGGTTGAGTAGGTCCACTAAAATAAAAATGGGATGAATAACTCCTATCATTCCTGCACAAAATAATTGGCCCAAATTCCTTTAAGTCAGAAGTCGACAAATTATACCTGCAGTCCAAATCTAGCACTCTGCCTGTGTTTGTAAATAAGGCTTTATTGGAACACAGCCATACTTATTCATTTATGTATTGTCTATAGCTGCCTTTACAATACAATGACAAAGTTCAGTAGTTAATGATAGAGACCATGTGGCCTGCAAAGGTTGAAGTATTTATTCTCTAGCTCCTCACTTTGCTAACCCCTTCTCTATCTTCATCATCAGTATCATAATCATCCCTTCCATTGTAGAAGTCATGGAGTATCTGAAGGTTTTAACACATCTTGTTTGATAACACCTTTCTGATTGATGAAGATGGAGACAATTGCAGTGCCCACAGACATCTCAGACTAGTGACACTTCTCTATGAGAGATTCAGACCTGACATTCCCTTCATCATGGGACACTCAGGATAAGGACGTCACTTTGTATATAGAGTGAGGGCCAGTGCTCCTGTTTGTCAGTAAGACTGAGAGGCATTAGGCTTGATCTATGGACTGGGGTGATTCATCAGGAAATGACAGTGAGGGCTGTTAAACTTGGAAACTGCTTATTAAACCACCTTGTGTGTAATACATTTGTAACTGCACATATTCTCATCCATCTGGAGTGGAAATATGTAAACGAAGAAACATCAAAGTTGAGTATTAACTGATTGGACTCTTATAAACTGCAGTAGCAGAATAAAATATTGGAAATAATTTAAAGCCTAGACTGACCTTAGTTCAAATCCGGACACCCATTAGCTATGAACATTCGGACAAATTTCTTACCCTCTCGAAACTTCCACTTCTTAATCTGCAAAACAGAAATGTTAATAGATAACATTTATTTTTCAGGGTTGTTGCAGGAATTAAATAAGGTGATTCCTGAACAATGCCCAACACAGTGCAGTAGATGCTCAAAATGTCAATGGCAATGACTACTGTATTTGGCTTTAACTAAGAAGACAGTAGAATCCTTTCCTAAGAAAGACTGATTTCAATGCTCTTAGTAAATTGGGCTAATACTCTTAAAAGTTATTTAATTTTGTATTCAACTTGTTTTTAATATTATACTTAAAATATTATAGCTTGCATTTTTACATCACTTCTACTCCCAAAGCTTTTTCAAATGAACCCAACATTTCTGTGTCTGAAGTATGCTATAAGGATCAGGTATTTGTCCATTTAACAGATAAAGAAAATAAAGTTATACCTAGATTCCTACAGTAAATGAATTAAGCTAAGGCTCTGGCTGTAGTGCCTCATGGCTCAAGCACTTAGTACTGCCCTGGATGTTATGTAATAGTCTTTTAAAAGTCAACCCTAACATCCTGGGGAAGGCAGGGATCCCAGTCGGAAAGCTACACTATAAGGAATGAAAGCCAGGGCAGAAGATGCTGAGAAAGAAGGCAAGACACTCAAGAAAGCAAGAATCTAACAGAAAGATGATGCTTCAGAATTCAGACAAATACAGCAGTGTGCCTTTAAAAAGGACCATGTCTATACTTCTATATTGCTTTCTATCTGAAGCTAAGCCAGAGGGATGTACATAGTGAGATCTTTGTCTCATTTCAGGAAGGATACAAGATAAAGATTCTGTGCCAGTAATCTTCCTTGGATTAATGGTTTCTCTTTTATCTGCTGTATTTCTGCTCAGATGTCTTTTCTCTGAATGAGTCAGAGGAATGCAAATGCTGGGTGCAGTCCGCCTGAAATATTTAAATCTAGTTTTGCAATGTTTTGCAGGTTTGGAGGGAAAAATTACACACACACACTTACATATGATGAAGGAATGGCAGATGAGAATTACAGACACATCAGCCAGCAATACAAAAATGTGGTATTTCAATTTGACAACAAATTCATTTTCCTTTTTCCATGTCTTTGTTTCTCCAGATCAACATTTAGATGCTTGATGTGAGTGGAAAGAATCTGCAAATTCTTTTGTGAGACTCGGAATCTCATCAAGAATGTATCTGACTACATGGGAAACCGATTTTATTTTGGCTTCTAAATGACAAGCCTTCATTAAGCAAGGAGCATCTCTCCCTAGAAACAGCATTCTCTATACCCTGATAGAAGGTGAGACATGTTGGATGGTTGGGCATGATTTGTGTTCATTTTCCTGATTCTTCCTTTTACTGATATACTCTGAACTCTTTATTCTTGCATTCAGTCATAGACTTGCAGGCAGGGTCTCACTATTGTGACTAAGAGGGCTTCCTCTAAAAGGAAACCTGAAAGGCATTAATATTCAAATCCTCTGGCTTGGTCTGCAGTGGCCTGATGGAGCTCGCACAGAGCCCCTATGCTGCAAGGGAACAAATCTTGGGAAATACAGCTGAGTAAATTGGAATTTAGCTTCTCTCCCCATGTGCAGTACTTAACATGAAACCCTTATAATGAAAGGTCTCTTCCAAAGGCTTTTATTGCTGCAAGAAAGAGTTCCTACAATGTGAACCCAAGGACAGAAGGAGGCTTTCTTATTTTCCTTTCCACCTCACGTGAAAGAATAATCTCATGCCTTTAGGACAAAGCCTTCTTTAGACAACAAATTGAAATGCCTTCAACATCCATGAACATCTCCCAACATCAATGAGACTGCTATTCATAGATGAAAAAGGAAGAAGAAAAGTGTTGGGCATGAACAATTGGTCAACATGGTATTACCCTCAAAAACCAGAAAGTCAGAATTTGAAATGTGAAACATCTCTCACTCCTATTAAATTAGGATTGATGATTTCCCAGGGTTGTTTAACATCCTTTGACTTTACTTAAATGATTTATAACTCTTATCTATGCCATGGTTTCTAAATTTTCTCCAAGCATGCACCTGGACTAAGTCTGGGGAAGGCCTGACACAAGTATACAAAATCATACTTCTTTATTTCAAGCAGTTTTTGTAAATTGGTCTGTGAAATTTTACTCAGTATTAACTAAGCACCTAGAATGTGCCAGGCACTGTGCTAGATACTGGGGCACAGATATGAGTAAGACGCAGTCCTGGCCCTCAGAGAGCACATGCCTAGTAGAGAGAGAGACAAACTAGTATCTGCAATGTCATACAAGTGCCAGAGCAGAGATGAGTGTAAAAGAAGGACCAACCAGGAGGGCAGATATATATATATATATGTGTGTGTGTGTGTGTGTGTGTGTGTGTGTGTGTGTGTGTGTGTGTGTGTGTTATGTGTGTGTGTGTGTGTGTCACCCAGGAGCCTATTTCAGAAGGTTACATGTTATAAGAAAAATCAGACTTCAGACTCTCCAAATGAGATTTCAGTGGCATCAGCCTCTGCCTGGCAGTCATCTCTCCAACTCATTCCCCTTCTAAAAAACCATTCAAACAATAAAATACTCTGAGATCTCTGGCAGCTGCAGACATGAATACAGGTCTTCTTTGGACCCCATTTAGTCTGTCAGCAGACTATCCGTTGTAGGCATCAAAATGAGAAGCAGCAGAACAGGGTACCCAAGTCATAGGCACGGACAGTCTGTCTCAAAGAGGCTCAACCAAATTTCTGTCTAGCATGGAGATACATCCTGCCAGTACAGAAATGCAAAACACACTGTGAAACAACTAGCCATTTGTATTTGCATTCCCTTGGAAGGGTTCCAAGTGCTTCTGCCATCCTTTGTGTATTCTCCAGAACCAAAGAATGATCAAGGTATATGTTAGAGTCTCAATCTGAGTGGCTACAGCTTACCCACTGAGTCCTCTTAGGGAATCCAAATGTGATACACCAAAATGCCTTTGATCTCTTGACACCAGAATTTAATGCATCATCTAAGCTACAAAGAGAAAGATTTTACAGCTCTACAAATATCTCAGCCAAAAATTTGTAGAGATTTTATATCTATACAAATACACCTTCTTTGGCTAGAATAGCATGTTGCTGAGAAGGGTTTTTAGGATGCTGGTTTAAATGAGATGGAGGCTAATTTATTCTCTGAAATGATATTGAAGCTCTGCATCACACAATGTAAAAAATGACTAAGTCCACTCATGCATCAGCCAGAATAATTCTGGCAAAGTTGATGCTGACAGCATTAAAAAAAAATGATGGAGGAGTCTGGCCTTATTGTTGTCATTTTAATTGTCACTATGAGTGACGAAAAATGCATTTCCTTCTCCAGCATACATATCTCTCAGTTCTGTAAATACCTTAACTGGGTCTGTGTCACTCAAGGGTGTGATTAAAAAATAAAAAGGAAAGGAAGTGTATATGTAAAGATGTGAGAGAAAGAGGGAGTGTGGAGAGGAAGAGTAAGAAAGAAGGGGAGAAGAAGCAGACAGACAAAGAAAGAAAGAGCCAAGTGAGCAATAGAATCTGAGAGATAGAATGCGATAAAGATAGAGAAAAAATGATATACAAACAAGGATTGTTTTGGATGGCTCTTCCTGAATATCAAACAAAGGGTGCTGTTAGTAATCTCATGAAAAAGGCTAGTTTTTTGCATCAAATCAAGAAACCTGCAATGTTTCCAAGATCTACTCAGAGTTTTCAGGCAAGACAGCCCAGAATTTCTTGTTAAAAGCTTAAGGGCTCAATTTATGCTAAGCATTCAAGGAAATGTCTCATCCAAACAGAATATCATTTTTCATATTAAAGAAGCAAACCAATCTCAGAGCATAAATGTTATTATTCACAGTCGCAAAGGAAAATGGCATTTACATTCTCTTCTTTCATAGGGAAGGAAGAAGGAGATTCTCCCTTCTTTGGGGCCAGAAGAGAGCTCAGAAATCCTATTTCTCCTCCTGAAAGAAATACATTTTTTTTCCTCAACCCCAATAGGTGAGTCCACAAGCCTCCCCCATGGCATTGATTGCTTTGATGGGTCAGCGTACAGTATGCGCATGTTGCTTTTAAACATATGTTTGGGGGGAAGAATCAAAGCTAATTTCAGTGTGTGAAAAGCTAGCAGATTCCATTAGTGATTGTGACTTTAAAGTGATAAGGCTGCTGGATGCAGGTTCTCAGAACTGAATGTCCAAATGGGAATTTATGATGTAGAACTTCAGTTTTATCAACTATTGGAGTCAACACACATACAAAAGAAGAAATGCTACATTTTTCCCCTAGCAGAAATTTTAAGGTTAATGCAGTGAACCTGTTATGCTTTTTTTCATTTTCTCCATAGTTTTTTCCTCTTGAAAACTTGTTACAGTGGAGAGTAGGGCCACTGGAATCACCATTTCTGGTTTTCATATTGAGGGATCTGAAAGAACGCACGTTACATGACCCCCCTCCCATAGCCTCTTCTACAGATGACCATGGCAAACTGCCAGAAATAATTCAAATGGGATTAGACTACAGCCCTGAACTCTCCTTACAACACAGATATCTGGTAGTACTCTTAATTATCTTGGTGTCAAATCCCAGCAAGTCATCTCCCAGCTTTATGGATAACAACCCCAAATAGAAATTTGAAGAGAACATGGTCATTGATACTCAATGGATATTACTACATTCAAAACACAACAAATCCATAAATGTACACACATAGACAACTCATATGTCCAAAAGAAAAAAAAAAAAGATATGTACTGCTAAATCCTCAAAATAGAGCATACTTTTTAAAGAAAGTTTGTTATAAAACAACATTTAGTATTTCCCCTATAAAACTGAGTGGTCTCCATTTAATGAGACATGATTTTTTTTTTTTTACAAGATTTACCTTACTCAGGATATGAAGAGTTAATAACCAGGTCCACCAGTTTCATAAGAAAAGAAGTCAGGATTCATGCCAGTTTAACATCATTTCAGGCAGCGTAATAATACCCTTCCCTGTTCTGTGTCCAGGAAAGGGAAAACAGAGACATTGAGAGTGATACTGGAGTCCTTCCTTGTTTTATTTGGCCACAGTTCCTCAGCAGCTATTGTTTCCTGTGTGTTCAAGCACAAGTTGCTATAATCAATGGAAGAAAATGTAAAGAGAAAGAGTGGCAAGAGAGATAACTAAATTCTACTGAGTGCCTACCGTGTGCCAGGCACAGTTGATTATCTGTTTCAGTTCTTATAGATATCTTGTGAAGTACATTCTCATTCGAATACCCATTTTACAGATGATGAAACTGAAACTCTAACACTTGCCCAGGATGGTATAGCTGGTAGTCGGTGTAATAGCAAATAAACTCAGATCCATCCCATCTGATTCTAAATCCCATGTTCCAGAAGACTGTACAGCAGTGGTGTTCAAACTGTGTGTCAGTGTTTTAGGGGTTCTGTCAATGTTTCATTTAAATTGTTTTCCTCAAAATACATTTTAAAATATCTTTTAAAAATATAATTTTTAAAAGGTACATTCAGCCGGGCATGGTGGCTCACACCTGTAATCCCAGCACTTTGGGAGGCAAAGGTGGGTGGATCACCTGAGGTCAGGAGTTCTAGACCAGCCTGGCCAACATGGAGAAACCCTGTCTTTACTAAAAAATACAAAAAATTAGCTGAGCGTGGTGGTGGGCACCTGTAATCCCAACTACTCAGAAGGCTGAGGCAGGAGAATCACTTGAACCTGAGAGGCAGAGGTTGCGGTGAGCTAAGATCACACCATTGCACTCCAACCTGGGCAAGATGGGCAGGACTCCATCTCAAAATAAATAAATAAATAAATAAAGACAGACAAAGAAAAAAGGTATATTCAAGTGTCCTGTATTCAATGTTCCTTTTGGAGACTACCAGGATATTAACTTGTTTCCTCACTGGCTGTGTAAAATACTGCTTTTACAACATTCAACATTTCATATGTTGAATTTTGCATATAATTTGCATAGACTAAAAGACAAGTGTGAAAATCCTTGCTCTAGGGCATGCATTCTCAGTAGGGGCCAATATAACTACCAAGGGGATGAAATTTGGTTCTTGAAGGCCAAAAACCTTAGATATTATCATGGTTTGCTCCCTGCTTCCCAAAGGTCATAGTACATAAAGAGGTATCCAGTATTTCTGTGGGATTAAAATTTCACAGGGGAGGGGATTAGCAAAAAAAATGTCTTAAAAGGCTGTTTATGAGGGAGATAATGAAAAAAAGGTTGAGAAACACTGCTCTAGAGTATTAAGAATTTCAGGGAATTTGAAACAGAGAAGAAGGACAGCTTGGTCCTCACTAGGCCTGAGCAGCCCACCTACTTGTATTATAATCCTTTGGGGAATTCTCCTTGGATGCTGTCCATTGTTAACAAGCCTGGCTTGTTTGGAACCTTAGAATTTTCTATCTGTAAAATGGTTTTACAAGCTCCAATCCTTCTGTTTCTGAGATGAGATTTAGCAACCTGAGCCAGGCCCCTCATCATATAGAAGGAAAAAGTGAGGTCTGGAAAAGCAAAGCATTTGCCCAAGGACATAGAACTGTTGGTGCCAATTGAAACTTAAACCTAGAACAGTACCTTACACAGGGTAGGTGCTCAAAAAGTCTTTTGTCAGATGAGTGAGTAAAGGGACAAATGACTTCAATTTAACCAGGAGATTTAACTGGGAAGATCGGATATAAGAATATTTTAAACCAACTCTATGCCACCAACTGACAGGGAGAAAGACGGGAAAAAGAAAACCACTGACTAAATAAATTTCCCCAGTGGTTAGGCCTCTAGGAGTCACATCACACGTCATAGCCCCAGCTGAAACAAAACAGTACTGGGAGACAATGCAAGTGAGTTCTTCCTCTGGCTGACCCAACCACAGATCTTTCCTTTGTTTGTTTGTTTTCCTTTCTTTAAAGCTCTTACAATACTCCTAGCGTAGTACCATCTGCTGAAGCGGGATGAACAGGTAGCTTTAAAATGATGATAGCTCTGGGAAATGATAATCACTAGGTCATAGAAAGCTGCACTGCAGTGTATAAATAAGATAAGTAAAAGTGCTGAGGACTGCATGTTTGCTTTAATAAAATGTGTTTTCCCTTTTTGTGGAGAATGCCTTTCTCAAATGCCTGGGGAGAGAAGCTGAACTGTAGACCAGAAACATGCAGACGGTTCCAGAATCTGGCAATGAGGGTGGGATCAGAGGGGAAAAGGATGAAATATTACCTACTGAGACACAAAAGGAAAAGGGTTGGACCAGAGCCTTTGTGTTGAATTGCTGAAGCAATGGAATGAGATAAGAACTTCCAGGTCTAATTCCAAAGCTCCCTTTGGTAGAGGCAATATGCTGCAGTGAAAAGAGCAAGGGTTTGGGTTACAGCCCAGCTCTCAACTAACTATGTGACCTTAGGAAACTCAATCTTTCTGAATCTTGATTTTCTCATACATAAAAAGGAGATAATATCTTACAGGTATATCGCAAGGTTTAAATTAGAGAATATATGTAAAGCACCAACCATAATGCCTGATATACCTTGTGTTTAATAAATGGCAC
This sequence comes from Gorilla gorilla gorilla, assembly GCF_029281585.2. Lineage (NCBI taxonomy): Eukaryota > Metazoa > Chordata > Mammalia > Primates > Hominidae > Gorilla > Gorilla gorilla. The sequence goes on along the minus strand of NC_073237.2, from coordinate 102,222,543 downwards.
TGGTGATGATGCAGTGATGAGGATGCAGATACGCAGATGATGATGACAATGAAGATGATCCACAGGCCTTCTCTAGACAGTAGCTGCATGTACACACTGAGTTCTGAAGATCATCAGTGGCTTAGAAGTTACCATGCCCTGTGAGATATGCTATTGGAAAGTGTAATTCATAGAGCGAGAATTCCCTTTGCGAAGGGTTTCAGTGAGTAAGAACGAAATCTAAAAAGATGTGCAGCTTCTGAATTTTTGAATACTGTCTTACTTCAGCTTTCCGCAAATCCAAAATATTTTCACTGACATTTTCACATTTTATTCCCATACCAGCAATGTAAGGTTGCCAGCGTACATACTAGATGCCCATTTGACAGATGAGAAAACCTGAGGCCTCAGGAAGTTTAAACCATTTAGTTACTAGCACAGCCTTGTACAGTGAGAAATGGTACCTGGACTGAAAGCCTGGTTGTCTGCTTGCTATTCTAATGGTACAACATGCGAATTACTTTAAAAATTTCTACCTAGAAAGAAATGTGGAACATATGCAGGTCTGGTGCAGGTGCAGGTATGCCCTCTCTGCATCCCTAATGTGTGGCCATCTATCCTCTCTCTGATCATTTCCACCTGAGTCAACATAGCGTTCTCATTATTCATCCACCCACTCTGTCCTCCATTCCTGACTCAAAGTAGAAAATCTGGGGGAGACTAGTGAAAGAATCCTTTGTCTTGAAAACGAATAAAGTGAGATGTCTATCAAACCAGATACATAAATGGCATCATCCAACCATTGTGCAATTGACAGGGAAGCAAGACTGAGCTCTGGAGGGCTTTGCTGTATCTCAGTGGACAAAGTAGAGCTGACTTCTGTCTGCAAGATTTCAACCCTGTTGGGGATACTCTCTCTACCCTCAAACACAATTCTGAAGGTATAAATGACGTATCTTCCTTCTCACAACAGTCCTATGAGGAAGATGGGGCTGTCCTTTTTCTTCAAGTGGGGAAACAGGAATCATAAATCAGCCACCATATGCAGGAACACAAAACTTGTTCATTGGAAAGCCAGGTCTTAAACACAGATTTCCTCACTCTAGTCCTATCTTCTTTGTGGTACACTAGATTGCTGCCTCGATCAATTAGAAATCTGGCAGCAACAGAAAATCCAAAACCCAAATCTGCTTGAACAACAACAACAACAAAAATCTGTATATCAATAATTCAAGGAATAAGTCTGGTTTCAGGCCCCAGGTAAAAATCTGGGTAGCTCCAACTTCAAACCTTACATAGCAGCTCCCTAGCAACCACAAGTTCTCCTCTCACAGAGAAGACAGTTCCATGGTACAAATCCTCTTATTACCACCTTCTGTGGGGAAGAGAGCATTTATGCCCCTGCAATTCCATGACAGATGGTGAGCTTTACTCTAGTTGGATCAGCTTAAATCATGTTCCCATCACTACACCATCATGATAGAAAGAAGGACAGGACACTTTGATGGGCTAATCAGGACCCACCACTGGAGTTAGGGTGAGGTCAACCCCACTCAGTCTACATGAATGACTATGGTGGAGGGGTGCTCTCTCAGTGGAAATTCAAGGTGCTAATATCAGGAAGAAAAGCTAATAGAAACTCGGCAGGGACTCCATAATGACAGTCTTTGAATTCCTACCATGTGCCAATTGTACTGCCAGACTGGAAGTAAACTTTTAAAAAGAAAACACCAATGTCTGCCTAGGCAGAGTTCAGTCTGGCATATCTTGACCCAGTGGTAGAAAATAGGTGTTGTCTTAGTCAGTTCAGGCTGACAGAATACACAGAGTGGCGTGAACAACAGACATTTATTTCTCACAGTTCTGCAGGTTGGGAATTCCAAGGTCAAGGTGCCACCAGCAGATCTGGTGTCTGGTGAGGGGACTATTCCTGGTTTGCAGACAGTCATCTTCTTGTTGTATCTTCACAGGATTAAGAGAGAGAAAGCAAACTTCCTTATGTCTTTTTATAAGGGCACTCATATTAATGAGCACCCCCTCCTCATTACCTGATTACATCCCCAAAGTTCTATTTCCAAATACCATCCCATTAAGGGTTAGGATTTCAATATATGAATTTGAGGGGGGACACAAACATTCAGACCACAGCAGATGGCTTCACTGCTGATGGTACCTTCAGCCACTTCCCCAGTGTACCTTCTAGCTCACCTCAATTGCTCTTCTGTCCGGACAGAGTCTGAGCCCGGCTGGTGAGAGGAACAATGGAGTGGTAAGTTCAAGTTGTTTTCTACCTACAAGGCAACTAGGTTTATGTCTTATATAGTAAAGGGGCAGTATGGTACAATGGTGAAGAGGGCAGGCTATGGAATCAGACTGCTTGAGTTTGAATCTTGAGTCAACCACTTCCTAACTGTGTGAGCTTGGGTGAGTTATTTAACCTATCTGTGCTCCAGATAGTTTAAATAGTAAAGTAGTAGCAACTACTTCATTCTGCCATTACAATGTGAAGGCAGGCATAGGTGATACCTGAACAAATGAATGCGATTCTGTTCCAGTAAAACTTTTTCCTTTAGACACAGGGTCTTGTTCTGTTGCCCAGGCTGGAGTGCAGTGGAATAGTCACAGCTCACTGCAGCCTCGACCTCCTGGGCTCAAATGTTCTTCTTCCCACCTCGGCCTCCTGAATAGCTAGGACCACAGGTATGCACACCCAACTAATTTTTTTTAAAATTTTTGTAAAGATGGACTCACACTATGTTACTCAGGTGGTCTCAAACTTCTGAACTCAAGTGATCCTCCTGCCTCGGCTTCCCAAAATACTGGGATTACAGTCATGAACCACCGTGCCCAGCCCCAATAAAACTTTATTTATACAAACAGGCAGCAGGATAGATTTTCCTGGCATCAAGTAACAGCTTCATATGATAGCTAATGTTAAAAAGCCATAGCAAATAGCATATAACTTTATTTATTATTCTCTTCCACACAAAATTCCTCTCTCCCAATAGATTCTACTTCTACCGCTTTTTGACTATACTGATCATAGATTTATGATTTCAGATATGTACACATGAACTGTTTGTCTTAATTCCTTAACTTGGTGACATAAAAGATCAAGAAAACTCCCCACTCCTCTAATTTGATTATCTTTCGCATGTTTAAATTGTCTTGTCCATATGACTTAAAGAGGAAACACTCAGCAAAAATCTTGGCATGTTGTATACAACCCAGTGCTGGGGTGATGCATAGCAAGTAAAGAATAATAACGGTGATTATTTGCTATAAATAAACTCTCAACCTCATTAGTGAATGTTCACTTGCAGACATTTACTCCCATCAAAATGATTTCCTTATGTTACAAGCCACCCCTCAAAGTTTCCTTCTCTACAACTACACTCCAGGTCCAGAAATCACAACTCAAATTTTATGGTGCTCAGTCATGCTGAGATGTCTCAAGAGACACAAAAACAACACTGGAGTTACAAGTTAATTCTTCCTGCTGGGTTAATAATTAGGTAAAACCAGTTTGAAGCAAAGGGAAATCAGTGTGTGTGGAGTTCAGAATGAATTAGTGGGGAAAGAGGCAAAATAAGGAATTACAGAGTAGGAATATAACTGCCTCTCCTCTTCTGAAGTGGTGCACTGGGCGGGAAAGGGGAGAGGACAAGGAGAGCCATTCAGGAGCCTGAACTTATAATCAGCAAAGAATCCCTAAACTCAGAACCAGATCCTTGTCTGTGAGGAGGCTTTTTAGCTAATCAACATGAATAACACTTCTGTTTATTGGTGAGACAAAGACTTAAAACTTGATAAATTATAAAATGTCTCTCCTCTTAGCACTTCTGCTGGCAGCCTGGCTCATGTTAACTTTTATTTTATACCAAAGCATCCTCCCATTAACTCAGCATTTTCCCTCAAATTTGTATAGCAAAGAGAAACTCCACATCTCATCTATTCATTTTGTTAGGATGTCTGCAACACCCAGTCAATATGCACCAATCAATATGCACACTACCCATAATGCCAAGTGACAACCCTGGGAAACACATGAATAAGGAAAAGAGAAGCTGACAATTTCTCTGCTCATTGGCACAAAAATGCACTGCCATATTTTATGTCTTTCAATAGAGAGGTACGTGGGTGAGGCCATAAATGGCCCATGACTTTGTCACTAGGAAAGAAACCAGTGGAGGTGGGAATATTCCATGTATTTGGACAAAACTGTATCAATGTTACTAGAAATAAAGATGCTCTCATCCATTGTACTCCCCTGTAGAGACCTGGACATATACCCAAAAGCATTTAGTGTAGTTAAGTCTCAAATATACCAAAGCCAAGATTAAGTTTTAAACGACTAAAATGCCACAGCTTTGTTGATCATGCTACTGGTGCCACCTACAGCCTATTAACTTGTGAGGTCAGCACTCAAGTGTTCACACAACTCTGAGCTTTTTACTCTGCTTTCTACAAGGAGAGCTCCTGATCTCATCCAAATAATACAAGCCTTTTCCATCCATCCCTTTCCCTAGGACTTGAAAATCTTAGCATAGGCTGGGCACAGTGGCTCACATCTGTAATCCCAGCTTTTTGGGAGGCTGAGGCGAGTGGATCACCTAAGGTCAGGAGTTCAAGACCAGTCTGGCCAATATGGTGAAACCCCATATCTACTAAAAATACAAAAATTTTCTGGGCATGGTGGTGCACACCTGTAATCCCAGCTGCTTGGGAGGTTGAGGCAGGAGAACCACTTGAACCTGGGAGGTGGAAGTTGCAGTGAGCCGAGATTGCACCATTGCACTCCAACCTGGGCAACAAGAGCGAAACTCCATCTCAAAAAAAAAAAAAAAAAAAGAAAAAGAAAAGAAAAGAAGAAAAAGAAGAAAAAAACAAAATCTTAGTGCAAGGAATTAAGGAATCACAAAAGTCCCAATTGCAGAGAGAAAATTAAATGGGCTTGAAGTCAGATGAGCTGTTTGAATTTCAAAACTGCCCTTACTAACTGTGTGCTATAGTTTGGATAATGTTTGTCCCTCAAACCTCGCGATGAAATCTGATCCCCAGTACTGGAATGGGGCCTAATGGGAGGTGTTTGGGTCACATACCTCGTGAATGGCTTTGTGCTGTTCTCATGGTAATGAGTGAGTCCTCACTCTGTTAGTTCCCACAGAAGCTGGTTGTTAAAAAGAGCCTGTTACCTCCCCTTCTCTTGCTTCCTCTTTCACCAGGTGATCTCTGCACACACTGACTCCCCTTTGCCTTAGGCCACGAGAGGAAGCAGCCTGAAACCCTCACCAGAAGCCAATGCCAGTACTATGCTTCTTGCACGGTCTGCAGAACCATAAACCAAATAAACCTCTTTTCTTTATGAATTACCCAGCCAGGGATATTCCTTAATAGCAACAACAAAAAAAAATGGACTGACACTGTGGGACCTTGGGCAAGTTACCAAAGTAACTTGGGTAAAGTTACTCTATTTTCACTTATAAAATAGGAATAATGATATCTGCTTTCCAGGGTTGCTGTAAGGATTAGAGAAATACATGTTAAGTGTCTAACATATAATAAGGCTCAATAAGTAAGTTATATTTTTCTGGAAAGACAAGTCATATGAGCTTGACATATAATTTCTCCAGCCTTGCTCTCTGCTCTTCCCTATGTTTTGATCATCTCAGGACCATAGGAAAGGCCAGGATCCAGAGTGCTTAAGAAGAATAGGAGAAGGACAAGTAAAAGAAGAGGAAGAGAAGCAGCAGCACTTTACTAAGTAACACTTACTAAGTACCAGGGATTGTTCTAAGGTGTTCATAAATATTGACTCACTTAGTCTTCATAGCAACCCTATAAGGTTGGTACCATAATTATCCCCACTTTACAGATGAGAAAAGTGAGGCACAGAGAGGGGGATATATGACTTGCCCAAGATTGCACTGCTAGTAAGTGCCAGAGCAAGGATGCAAACCCAGGCAGAATGGCTCCAGAGTGTGCGCTAATGACTACTGATGTGGGACCCAAAGAAACAAATATGGAATCTACTCAATTAAAGACATCAAGAGATTTAGGGGATGAGTATTTTTTTGTTTGCCAGGGGTACTAGGTCATAATTTTTAATATAAAAGAGGTAACTAATGAGCTTAAGGACACTCTCTTGACATAAATAATACAGAAAAGGCTATGTTTGTACACATACTAGTGAAAAAAGGTGACAAAGTAAGTTATGTCCATCACAACCTATGTCTCTTCAGATCATCTGACTCTAAATCACTGGAGCAACTGAGTATGCATAGCAGCACATTGGTTCCTGCCCTTCCTCCCACATCCTCTTTGCTCTTTAGCAGTCGTTGGCCATATCACTGAGTGTTATTGTTGCTTGAGTGGTACCTTTGGAAATTGAAAGTATGAATGGAAGGGAAAGGTCAAGGTATCTTCATTGCCTAGTCTTGAGGATGGAAATATAGGCAGACACCCTGGTCAAAAACGAAGAGGGAGACTTGGTTCAGATGTCAGGAAAATAGCTTAGCTGGACTGAGTGCCAAATGGAGAAGGAAACTCAAAGATACCTTAATCAGAAAACCATGGCTACACACTCCAATAGCATGGAAAAAAACATCAGGCTACATGGGCAACGTTATGATTCTCTTTCATTTTCTTTACACAAATGCGAGTGTTCCAAAGGCACTCTCACAAGGGTTTCCTTCACTTCATACTCTGGCAAAAGGAGGTCTATTAGAGCCATGTTAACTATTCAAAAGACCAAAAGATACCTACTTTTGAAACCATTTTCACATACAATGGAGTAATGCAATGTATAGATTCAAGGAGTTCTCTAGGTTCCCTTACGGTGACAATTTTGTTGTTGCCGCTGTTGCTATTGTTACAAGTGCTGGAAGTGAAAAGCAAGCATATTTCTACATGTTCAGCAATCTCCCAATCTGGAGAGCCCATGGAATTTAGACACACTTTAAGGTTTACAGTTACAACCAAAATGTTAGCTTCTATACTAAGTGTACAGTACAAATAATATGGATCCAAAAAGTACAAAGAGATAGAGAATAGGAAACTCCAGAGGTAGAACAGAAGCAATACACTACTGTTGGGGACAGCCAGGGAGGAGAACCTCACAGGAGCTATTAAAGTCCAACTCTTCCTCCTTGAGAATAAGAACGGAAAAATGGAAACGGGCTGGATACAGAGTAGGGAAACGCCAGGATCCAAGCCTCTCTGCTGTAGCAAAGTGGGAATTACTCGTGGAAAGGACAGAGGGAAGTGAGGTGATTCTGTTGATTTTAAGAAGCACCAGAATCAACCCAGCTATTCTCTTCTTAAACTTTCATGCAGCTATGCCCTCTGGTGTCTTCCAAAAAGTCCAAAATGAATTATTAGAATAACAGTGAGTCAAAGCATGATGCTAAGGATTCTTTCATATCGCTAGGATTTTCATAAATTCTAAGATTTTTATCTTAGAATTACAAAGCTACCTCAGATTAAAGCTTTAGGGAATGGTGCTGAAAGAAAGCAACAGCTTTAATGTGACAATGAGCTTTGAAAGCTACAGTAAGTAAACCAGCTACCTAGTAGTTTAGATTCTAAGAAACTCAAAGCCGATTGCTAAGGATAGCATAAGAAAGGAGGCTCATTTATGTGAATTAATTGGTAACACCCCCCACCTCTCTCTCTTGCATACACACACACACACACACACACACACACACACACACGCACACACACGCACACACATTACTTGCTTTCTGGAAAAAGCCACGTTATAAGCGGCCCTATAGAGAGGTCCATGTGGCAAGGACACATGGCTGCTTGCCAACAGCCTCCTGACAACAGTGGGTAAGCTTAGAAATAGATTTTCTAGACTTGGTCAAGTCTTTAGCACTGCAACCTTGTCTGACAACTTGATTGCAACTTCATGAAAGGCTCTGAGACAGAATCATCCATCTAGATAGCTCCAAAATTCCTGACCCTCAAAATCCATGTGAGATAATAAATGTTTTTCGTCTTAAGTGACTACATTTTCAAGTAATTTATTATACAACAATAGACAACTAACATTAATTCTTACTTAAGTCATATAGCTTAAATAGAGTGGTATATCCATTTCCCAAACCTATGCCTTTGCCACTGCAACATTCTGCCAAGCCTGTAGTAATCCTGGATTCCATAATTAATGGCTTCTGTTATGGTTCTGCAAGAAACAAAAACCCAGTCAAGCTAACTCAAGTAAACTCAAGCTAACTCAAGGCTGGGTGTCTAATAATGTATCTTTCCATAAATAATATCTATAAATGCTAGAAGAAAAAATATAAATACTTGATGGTTCCAAGAACTGAAAAAAAACAGGCATATTTTGAAAGGCAGTCAAACTTATAGTAAGAAGTCAGCACAGAGTGATTTATAGTTTTTGCAGGTATGCCCTAAAGACAACCAGAATCATGACCAAAGTAGCATTGCTGAAATTCCAAGAAAAAGTCTCCTACTTTTCTGGCTGGAGGAACTAGGAAAATTCCAGGCAAAGGAGACAATCAGAAGTTGTGGGAGAAGAAAACCGTGAAAGAATACCACCAAATTCTGTTTACACTCAGCTCAAATTTCTGGATGTCCCCTGAATTATGTATGAATGGGTCAAATAGAAAGCAGCTAGCAGTTAAGGATTATAGAATTAAACTCAGTTCTGAACTTCCACTCAGCAAAGGCATTACAGGCTTCAGTTTAAACCAAAGGAAATAAGATACCTGTTAAAATGAAACATCAACACTCTCTAGAGCAATAAAACAAAATTCAGAGTCTCTACAATGTTGCCTCTACAGCATCCAGGATAAAATACAAAATTACTCAACATACAAAGTTCCGGAAAAATGTGACCCAGTCTCAAGAGAAAATGCAAACAATAGAAGCCCATGTCAAGATGACCTGTATGTTGGAATTATCAGGAAAGAATTTCAAAATAGCTATTGTGAGTATAGTCAGTGATGTCAAGGAAATATAATGAATATAAAGATTAAAAACCTCTGCAAGAAAAAATAACATATAAAAAAGAAATGAATGGAAATTTTAGTACTAAATACTAAAACATCTCAAATGAAAAATTCAGTGGATGGTCCTAATAGCAAAATGGAGATGAAAGGAAACAGTCAGTGAATTTGAAGATAGGTCAATAAACATCATCTAATTTGAATAAGAGAGGTAGGGGAAATTAAAAAAAAAAATAAGCAGAACCTCAGGGACCCATGAAACAATTTCAATACATCTTACCAAGAAAGACAATGGGGCAGGTAAATATTTTAAAGATAAATACCAGAAAACGTCTCCAATTTTTTTAAGATGGAAATGTACAGATCTAGGAAGCTCAAAAAGCCTCAAAGGGAATTAATGCAAAGAAATCCATATCTAAGTACATTATAGCCAAACTGATGTTCAGGGAAGAGAAAGACAAAAATTTGAAAGCAGCCAGAAAAGAACATCACGTTACATATAGGAGAACAATGACAGAAATTATCACAAAATTTTCTCACAAACCTTTCCCAGAAACTATAGAGGCTAGAAGACAGTGGAACATCTTTAACATGTTACAAGAAGATAACTGTCATCCTAGAATTCTAAATTCAGTGAAGCTTGTTTCAAAAAGGAAGGTGAGATAAAGACATTTTTAGGTAATGAAAAACTAAGGGAACTGGTCTCCACCAGAACTGTACAAAAAGGTCTTCAAGTTGAAGGAAATGATATCAAGGGAAATCTTAGATTTTCAGGAATGAATGAAGAGTAGGAAATATAAATGGTAAATATATGGGTAAATGAAAACACTTCCTTCTTTTAATTTCTTTAGAATTCAAAGGATTTTTCACAGCAAAAAGTATGACATTTTCTTGTAGGATTTACATGTACTTAGATGTAATATATGTGACAACTATAACTTAGAAAGTGGTAAGATAGAAAGTAAATAGACCTATCTATGTATTACAATAATTCTACTTTTTATCATATTAGCACTGCATAAACTGTGAAAAGAATGTATAGAACAAACATGTTTTTGAAATGTACAGAAATATAATTTCAAATGAATAAGTGTCCTAAAATGGAAATTAAGATATTGAAATAACCCAAAAGAAGGTAAGATGAGGGTGGGGCAAATGAGAGGGATTCAAAATATATAAAAAATAAAATGGCTACCTAAATTCAACCATATCAGTAATTATATTAAATGTTAATTGAGCTGAACACTGCAATTAAAGGGCACAGGTTATCAGAATGGATTTTTTAAAATGAAGACCCAACCAAATTCTATCTACAAGAGAAATATCTTAAATATAAATTTAAAAGTTGAAAGTAAATGGACAGAAAAAGACACACCATGTGAAGAGTCACCATAATAAGGCTACAGTGGTTGTGATAATAGCAGATAAAATAGATCTCAAGAGTATTAGAAAAAATAATGAAGAATATTTTATAATAATAAAAGGATTAATTCATCAGAAAGGCATAGCAATTATAAATGTGTGTGTCCCTAATAACAGAATTTTAAAATAAGTGAATCAAAAATTGATAAGATTAAAGTGAGAAATAGATGATTCTACAATCAGAGCAGGAGAATTTAATACCCCTCTTTCAGCAAATTACTTAAAAACTAGAAAAAAAAAAACAAGTAGATACATAGAATAACTGAACATGTCATTCGTTTTTGCCTAATTTGTATTTATAGAACTTTATACCCAATAACTACACAATACATATTATTTTCAAATATACTTGATACATTCACCAATATAGAACATATGTTACGTCATAATGCAAGTTTCAATAAACTTCAAAGGATTGAAGTTATACAAAGTATGGTCTTTGACCACAAAAGACTAAATTATAAATCAATAACAATAATATAGCTAGAATATTACAAATGTTTGGAAACTGGACAACAGATATCTCAATAATCCATGGGTCAAATAAAAATCAAAGAATTAGAAAATATTTGAAACCAAATGATAATAAAAATACAACATAGAAATAAATTTGTGGGATGCAGTTAAGGCAGTAGAGGGAAATTTATGACTTTAAATGTTCATGTCAGGAAAAAGAAAAAAGAATAACTTGTAATTAATGACCTTGAGAAGCTAGTGAAAAAAAAGAACAAAGTAAATCCAAAGCAGACAGAAGAAAGTAAATAAAAAGCAAAAATCAATGAAATAGGAAATAATAAATAAAATAAAGCCAAAAGATGATTCTTTAATTTAAAAAAAATTCCTACATCTCTAGCTGAACTGAGTTGAAAATGGTGGTGGAAAGGGGAAGATGCAAATTACCAATATCAGGAATAAAAAGGAATATCAGGAATAAAAAACTATAAATATTACACATATTAAAAAGATAAGAAAAATTGACAAGTTAAATGTAATAAACATACTTTTTGAAAACTAGTAAAGCACAATCAAGAAGAAATAGATAACCTGATATCTACTAAAGAGATGAAATTACTTGTTTCAAAAAAAAAACCTTTCTATAAAAATTTTATTTAAAAGCCTTCAGGACAAGATATCCCTGCTGGTGAATTCTACCAAATATAAGAGGAACAGAAAAATAACAATTCTACACAAACTCCTCCAGAAAACAGGAAAAAAGAGTAGCATCATTATCCTGATACTAAAATTACATAAGATATTACAATTTTAAAAACCTACAGATTCATATCCTTCATAAACACAGGTACAAAAACTTTTAGCAAGTTAAACCTAGCAATCTATCAAAGGAATAGTTAATATATCATGACTAAGTGGTATTTATTCCAGTAATGCAAGGTTGGTTTAACATTTAAAAAAAAAAAAACCAATGCTAGTCACCATATTAACAAAATAAAGAAGAAAAAAATCCCAAGGGGGGCTGGCCGAGATGGTCCACAGAAGCAGCTAGTGTGCACTGCTCTCATGGAGGGAAATAGAAGGGGCAAGTAAACATAGCACCTTCAACTGAAATACTCAGTTACACACATTGAGATTAATTAAAAAAAAAAAAAAAAAAAAAAAACACCTTGACCGACAGAAAACAGAACAGAAAAAAGCAAGGCAGGACTGCTTACGCAGGAGCAACAAAGAACAAGGAGCCAGGGGAGTCTCCCCTGCCCAGGGAAGTGGTGAGTAAGTGAGTGACCCTGGGGACCAACACTACTCCCATAAATCTTTGCAAACCTCAGGTCAGGAGACTCCCTTGTGAACCCACTCCACCAGGGCCCACAGTCTGACATGCAGAGCTACATGGAGTCTCAGCAGAGCAGACCCTCAGGCATAAGTAGAGCCCTGTGAGCTTTAGATGCCCAGGCTTTCCAGCAAAGCAAGAGGTTAGGCCCCTGTACAGACCCCTAGGAAAAAGGCTGAATCCAGGGGGTTGAGCAGCAACAGTCTGCAGGCCCTGTTTCCACAACACCTCACAAGATAAGATCCACTGGCTTGGAACTCCAGCCAGCCATGGGTAGCAGTGTTACACATCCCTGAGATAGAGCTCCTAGAGGGAGAGGTGGGCCACCATCTTTGCTGTTTCACAGCCTTAGCCATTGATGCCTTCAGGCTCTGGGGAATCCGAGGCAACCAAGGGACTGGATTGATCGCCCCGCACAGTGTAGCAGCTCTATGAAGAGTCAGCGAGACTGCTTTTTCACATGGGTCCCAGATTCCATTTCTCTTCACTGGATGGAATCTCCCAACTGAGGTCTACAACCACCCTCACCAGTGTTTTCCAGATGGCAGCAATTCCAAACCTCTCTGGGACAGAGCCCTCAGAGGGAGGGGTAAGCCATCATCTTTGTTGACTTGCAGTCTCAGCCATTGTCACCTTCAGGCTTTAGAGAGTCTGAGGTGACTAGGGGCTGGAGCAGACCCCCAACACAGCACAGTTGCTCTATCAAAATGTGCTTTTATACAGTTTCCTGACCCCATTTTTCCTCACTGGGCAGGACCTCCCAACCCAGGCCCCCAGCACCCTACCCCACCAGCATGTCTGAGCCAGCAATAGATCCATACCCGGAGCTCCCAAAAGAAGGGGCAGGTCACCATCTTTGCTGTTTTGTAGTCTTTACTGTTGATATCTTCAGGTACTGCAGCAGCCCTATGGAAAAGTTTCCAGACTGTTTGTTACGTGGGTTTCCAATCCTATATCTCCTCACTGGGCAGGTTCTCCTGGTGTGGGTCTCTAGCCACCCAAACTGGAACAATCAATCCAGTAGCAACTCTGCAACCCCTTAGAAGAGAGCTCCCAGTAGGAGGCATAGGTTGCCATCTTGGCTGTATCACAGCCCTGGTCCTTGCTTTTTCCATATCTGGAGAGTCTGTGGGACCAGGGACTGGTCCAGATGCCCAGCACAGAGCACCTACCTCATGCAAAAGTGAGGTCTTGGTTCTCACTTCTCCTCACAGAGTAAGGCCGCCCAACCTGGGACTCCAGCACCCTGCCTCTGTCCTGACCACTTCAATCAGAGGCAGCCCAGCAGTTAAAGGGACAGCCACACACAGAGATGAGAAAGAACCAATGCGAGAACTCTAGCAACTCAAATGGCCAGAGTGTCTTATGTCCTCCATATGGCCGCACTAGTTCTCCAACAAGGGCTCTTAACCAGGTGGAATTCACTTGCATTACAGAAGTAAAATTTAGAATATGGATAGGAATGAAGATCACTGAGATTCAGGAGAATAGGAAAACCCAATCCAAGGTAACTAAGAATCACAACAAAACAATACAGGAACCGAAAGATGAAACAGACAGTATTTTTTAAAAAAACAAACTGATCTGACAGAGCTGGAAGACACACTACGTTAATTTCACAATGCTATTGCAAGTATTAACAGCAGAATAGACCAAGCTGGGGAAAGAATCTCAGAACTGGAAGACTGCCTCTCTGCATTAAGACAGTCAGAAAAAAATAAAGAAAAAATAAACATGAATGAACAACACCTCTAAGAAATATGAAATTATGTAAAAAGGCCAAATATATGAATCATTGGCATCACTTAAACGAACAGAGAGAAAGCAAACAATTTGGAAAACATATTTCAGGATATAGTGCATGGAAACTTCCCTAACCTTGCTAGAGAGGCCAACAGTCAAATTCAGGAGATACAGAGAACCCCTGCCAGATCCTACACAAGAGGATCAGCCCCAAAAAACATAATCAACAGATTTTCTAAGGTTGAAACGAAAGAAAGAATGTTAAAGACAGCTAGAGAGAAAGGGTAGGTCACCTGCAAAGGGAACCCCATCAGGCTAACAACAGACCACTCAGCAGAAACTCTACAAGCCAGAGGATATTGAGGTTCTATACACAACATTTTTAAAAAACAAAATCTTCAACCAAGAATTTTACATCCAGCCCAACTAAGCCTCCTCAGTGAAAGAGAAATAAGACTCTTTTCAGATAATCAAATGTGGAGGGAGTTTGTTACCACCAGACCCACCTTACAAGAGATCTTGAAAGGGGCACTAAATATGGAAAGGAAAGACCATTACTAGCCAATACAGAAACACACTTATGCACATAGACCAATGACACTGTAAAACAACCACGCAAACAAGCAGGCATAATAACCAGCTAACAACACGATGACAGGATAAAATTGACACATATTAATACTAACCTTGAATGTAAGTAGGCTAAATAGCCCCATTTAAAAGGCACGGAGTGGCAAGCTAGATAAAAAAGCAAGACCCAATGGTATACTGTCTTCAAGAGACCCATCTCACATGCAATGACACCCACAGGCTCAAAATAAAGAGATAAAGGAAAAATCTACCAAACAAATGAAAATTAGAAAAAAGAAGCAGGGTTGCCATCCTAATTTCTGACAAAACACACTTTAAACCAACAACGATCAAAAAAGAGAAATAAGGGCATTACATAATGGTAAAGGGTTCAACTCAACAAGATCTGACTATCTTAAATATATATGCACCCAACACAAGAACACCCAGATTCATTAAGCAAGTTCTTAGAGATGTACAAAGACACTTAGAATCCCACACAATAATAGTGGGAAACTTCAACACTCCACTAACAGTATTAGACAGATCATTGAGGCAGAAAATTCACAATGACATTCAGGACTTAAACTCAACATTGAACCAAATGGATGTGATAGATCTCTACAGAACTCTCCAGCCAGAAACAACAGAAAATACATTCTTCTCATTGCCACATGTCACATACTCTAAAATCAACCACGTAATCAAAATCGAGGGAAAAAAGTCACTCAAAACCGTGGAATTACATGGAAATTAAACAACCTGCTCTTAAATGACTTTTGGGTAAATAATGAAATTAAGGCAGAAATCAAGAAGTTCACTGAAACTAAAGAGAACAAGGATACAACATACCAGAATCTCTGGGAAGCAGCTAAGGCAGTGTTAAGAGGGAAATTTATAGCACTAAACACCCACATCAAAAAGTTAGAAAGAACTCAAATTAACAACTAATATCAAAACTAAAAGAACTAGAGAAGCAAGAGGAAACCAACCCCAAAGCTAGCAGAAGATAAATAACCAAAATCAGAGTTGAACAAAAGGATATCAAACAAAAAAAAATTTTAGAGATTAATAAATCTGGGATATGGCTTTTGAAAAAAATCAATAAGACAGGCCACTAGCTAGACTAATAAAGCAGAAAAGAGAAAAGATCCAAATAAACACAATCAGACTTGAAAAGGGGGATGTTGTCACTAACCCCACAGAAACATGAATAATCATCACAGATTACTATGAACATCTCTATGCACACAAGCACAAAAACTAGAAGAGTTGGATAAATTCCAGGACACATGCAAGACTGAACCAGGAATAAACTGAATTCCTGAACAGACAATAATGAGCTCCAAAACTGAATCAGTAATAAATAGCCTACCAACCAAAACCAAAACAAAACAAAATAAACTCAACCCAGGGCCAGATGAATTCACAGACGAATTCTACCAGATGTACAAAGAAGAGATGGTACCATTCCTACTAAAACTATTCCAAAAAATTGAGGAGGGACTCCTCCACAACTCATTCTATGAGGCCAGCATCATCCTAATATCAAAACCTGACAGAGATATAACAAAAAAATAAAACTTCAGGCCAATATCCTTAACGATGTTTGATGCAAAAATCCTTAACAAAATACTGCAAACCAAATCCAGTAGCACATCAAAAATCATGATCTACCACGACCAAATAGGCTTTTTTCCCTGGAATGCAAGGTTGGTTCAACATATGTGAATCGATAAATGTGATTCATTACATAAACAGAACTTAAGACAAAAACCATGTGGTTACCTCAATAGATACAGAAAAGGCTTTCAATAAAATTCAACATCCATTCATGCTAAAAACCCTCAATAAATTCGGTACTGAAGTAACATACTTCAAAATAATAAGAGCCATCTATGACAAACCCACAGCCAACATCACACCAAATGGGCAGAAGCTGGAAGCATTCCCCTTGAAAACTGGCACAAAATGGCCAGGTGCGGTGGCTTACACCTGTAATCCCAGCACTCTGGGAGGCCGAGGCAGGCAGGTCACGAGGTAAGGAGATCAAGACCATCCTGGCCAACATGGTGAAACCCCATCTCTACCAAAATATAAAAAATCAGCCAGGTGTGGTGGCATGCGCCTGTAGTCCCAGCTCATCTGGAGGCTGAGGCAGGGAAATCACTTGAACCCAGGAGGCAGAGGTTGCAGTGAGCCGAGATCACGCCACTGCACTGCAGCCTGGTGACAGAGTGAGACTCCGTCTCAGGAAAAAAAAAAAAAAGAAAACTGGCACAAGATAAGGATGCCCCCTCTCACCACTCCTATTCAACTTAGTATTGGAAGTTCTGGCCAGAGCAATCAGGGAAGAGAAATAAAGGGCATCCAAATAAGAAGAGTAGAAGACAAACTTATTCCTGTTTGCAGATGATATGATCATGATTCTGTATCTAGAAAACCTCATAGTCTTGGCCCAAAAGCTTTTTTAGCTGATAAACAACTTCAGCAAAGTTTCAGGATACAAAATCAACATACAAAAATCACTAGCATTCCTACACACTCAACAACAGCGAAGACAAAAACCAAATCAGAAACACAAATCCCATTCACAATTACAACAAAAAGAATAAAATACCTAAGAATACAGCTAACCAGAGAGATGAAAGATCTCTACAATGAGAATTACAAAACATTGCTCAAGAAAATCAGAGATGACACAAATGGAAAAACATTCCATGTTCATGGATATGCAGAATCAATATAACCAAATATATTTAAAATGGCCATACTGCCCAAATAAATTTACAGATTTGATGCTGTTTCTATCAAATTATCAATGAAATTATTCACAGAACTAGAAAAAACTATTTTAAAATTCATGTGGAACCAAAAAAGAGCCCAAATGGCCAAGGCAATCCTAAGCAAAAAGAACAAAGTTGCAGGCATCTTGTTGCCCAATGTCATACTGTTTTTGTACCAGTACTATGCTGTTTTAGTTATAGGCCAATAAAACAGAATAGAGAGCCAGGAAATAAGGCCACACATCTATAACCATCTGATTTTTTTCACAAAAACAAACAATCGGGAAAAGACACCCTACTTAATAAATGATGCTGGGATAACTGGCTAACCATATGCAGAAAACTGAAAATGGACCCCTTCCTTACACCATATAGAAGAACCAACTCAAGATGGACTAAAGACGTAAATGTAAAACTGAAAACTATAAAAAAACCTAGAAGGCAACTTAGGCAATGACATTCTGGACATAGGAACTGGCAAATATTTCATGATGAAATCGCCAAAAGCAATTGCAACAAAAGCAAAAATTAATAAATGGGATCTAATTAAATTTTAGAGCTTCTGAACAGCAAAAGAAACTGTCAAAAGAGTAAACAGACAACCTACAAAATGGGAGAAAATTTTTGCAAAGTATGTACCTGACCAAGGTATAATAACTAGCATCTATAAAAAATTTAAACAAATTTACAAGAAAAAACAACCCCATTAAAATGTGGGCAAAGGACATGAAAAGACAGTTTTCAAAAGAAGACATACATGCAGCCAACAAGCATATTTTTAAAAGCTCATTATCACTGATCATTAGAGAAATGCAAATCAAAACCACAGTGAGATATCATCTCACACTAGTCAGAATGACTATTACTAAAAAGTCAAAAAATAATAGATGCTGGCAAGGTTGTGGAGAAAAGGAACACTTACATGCTGTTGGTGGGAATGTAAATTGTTCAACCATTGTGGAAAGCAGTGTGGCAATTCCTCAAAGAGCTAAAAACAAAACTACCATTTGTCCCAGCAATCCTATTACTGGGTATATACCCAAAGGAATATAAATCATTTTACTCTAAAGACACGTGTACACATATGTTCATTTCAGCACTATTCACAAGAGCAAAGACATGAAACCAACCTAAATGTGGTAGATTGGATAAAGAAAATGTAGTACATATAAACTATGGAATACTACACAGCCATAAAAAGAATAATGATTAGAGGGGAATAAATAAAACTGTCTCTATTTGCAAATAACATGACTACTTATGTAAAAAACCCTCAGGATGATACCAAAAAACTACTAGAACTAACGAGGGAATTTATCAAGATCTCAGATTATAGAATTAAATTTTTAAAAATCAAGATAAAATCAACTTTAATTGAATTTTTACATATTGCCAACATACGATTGGAACACAAATTTTCAAAATTGCATTTATAATAGCACCAAATAAATATAATATCTTTAGGAATAATTTTAACAAGTGAGACAAGACTCCTATAACAAAAAGAACAAAATTTTGCTGAGATAAATTAGCAAAGATCTAAATAAATGGAGAGGTATACCATGTTCATGGATTAGAAGACAATATAATTAAGATGTCTCTTTCCAAATGTATCTATGGTTTTAACATAATGCCAAAAAACTTCAGCACAACTTTTTTGTAGAAAATTACAAGTTAATTATACATTTTATATGGAAATCAAAATGACTTAGAAAATCAAAAGCATTTTTGAAATAGAAGAAAAAATTTGTATACTTACACTGCCTGATTTCGAGTCTTACTCTTAAGACCCAGTAATCAAAACAATGTAGTAGTGCCAAAAAGATAGACATATAGATCAATTTGTATAGAATATAGAACCAAGGAATAAATTCATATATATTTGATTAGTTTTCAATAAAGGTGCTGAGGTAATTTTAAAAAGAAAGGAAAGTTTTCTCCCCAAATTGTGCTGGAACAAGTAGATACCCTTAGGTGAAAAAATTAACATTGACCCTTACCTTATATCATAAACCAAAATTAATCAAAATTGTCCATAGGCCTAAATGTGATGGAACAAAAGAGAAGCAAAGAAGAAAATCCTTGCAACCTCAGGGTAGGTAATAATTTATTAGATAGGACACAAAACCACAAACCATTCAAATAAATTGGCAAATTAGATCTCATCAAAACCTGAAACTTTTGTTTATCTAGACACCTTGAAAAAAATGAAGAGATAAGCCATATAGTGGGATAAAATATTTGTAATCTGACAAAGAGCTAGTATTCAGAATACATAAAGAATTCTTACAACTCAATGAGAAAACTGACAGAATTGTGAACAAAAGACTTGAACAGACACTTCACATAACACAGATGCTCCTCGACTTAAAATAAGCTTACAGCCTACTAAAATATTATTTCAATTGTGCATGAGAGTTCTTTCATGATTTGACTGTCTGCTTGTGTATTGTTGGTGTATAGGAATACTTGTGATTTTTACACATTGATTTTGTATCCTGAGACTTTGCTGAAGTTGCTTATCAGCTCAAGAAGCTTTTAAGCTGAGACAATGGCGTTTTCTAGCTATAAGGTCATGTTATCTGCAAACAAAGACAATTTGACTTTCTCTCTTCCTATTTGAATATGCTTATTTTGCTCTCTTGCCTGCTTGCCATGGCCTGAACTTCCAATACTATGTTGAATAGGAGTGGTGAGAGTGGGTATCCTTGTCTTGTGCAAGTTTTCAAGGGGAATGCTTCTAGCTTTTGCCCATCCAGTATGATATTGGCCATTAAAGGAAGAAACCTAATGTGCTTATTCCAACAGATAGCTGTCTCAGTTCAGGCTGAGAGATACCTCTCCTTTTTTACTCTACCTTTGATACTTCAACAATAACCAAAGTGGATAAAAAATATAAATTATTCTTGTGGGAAAGCTTTCTCCTACTCTGCCCACCATGCTTAGTATTTCAAAAGGCAAAAGAAGGTTTTGAAAAGTAATCACCAGCAGAGCCAGGGACCAAAGAACTCTACTCACTTTGTTTTTTGGCAAATGCCAAGCTCTGCTATATATATCTTTGTTAAAAGGACTATACTCATTTGAAAGATGTAAAAATCAAGCTTGAGAATTTAGAAGTTTCTGAAACAGAAGGAAAAATAGCACAGCACTCAGGATACAAAGAAGAATATAATGGACCCTACTGTATTGACTGTCCATTCTTTGTTCACGTTTTCGCTGTCTTTATAGGCCTTGGTGGGAGACAGAGGACACCTTCTACTACTGTTGCTGAAAAGATCAGAAACTTGCTTTACTAGACTTACTTGCAGTTAGACCACGGACATGTAATCTAGGTTCAGCCAGTCATGTGCATGCTTCCTGAACTACGAACCAGTGTCTAGTGATGCAAAAAGCAGAACAGTGGAGAATCCATTTGGATGGCAGAAGGGCAACCATGGCAGCAACATAGTTTCTGGAAGAAATGACAGAGGTGGAAGCTGTGGCACTGGGTGCTTGGCAAAAATAGCGGATAATGCTCACCTGACCAGTTCTGTGGTGTGATTTTACAGGATTCCAGCCATGTCACCTCTAGGTTCAGTTATCCAGTGCATGCCCTCTATTCAACAATCCAGAGACTACCCAACATCAATACTCTCAACTTAAATTAGCCAAAGTCAGTTTCTTCCACATTAAACTAAGAACCCAGACTGATTCAAACAGCTGTCTTCTGAAAATTATTTATACAGAAGACTAAAGAAATGTAGAAATCATAAATTTTAGTTTTTAATTAGGTTCAAAAGAACACAGATACCATTAAGCAAATAAAAATTGAGAGTATCAGGTGTTAGATGCAACTTTAAAAATAGGTGAACGAAATACAGAGACATAAAGATAAGCTTGCTGAGATGAGAAGGAAACTAGAAATGAAATAACACAATTAAAATCTACATTAGAAGCAGAAAATATAATCATAGACACTGTAGAAAATCAAATTAATTGCCTAAAAACAAATCTGGAAAATCCTTCAAAAATGCAAACGGCAGGGAAGAGAAGAAAATAAAATGAGAGAAGATGGATAGATGTAGAGGTGAGAAAAGAAATCAAATCTGCAGATAGTTGATATTCCTAAAAATGAGACCAAAATAAATGGAACAAAATTGAAATAGAGCAAAAATCAAAGATAAAGGTGGGGGGAAAAAACCTTCCAGCATTAAAGAAAAATTTATGTCTACTAAATAAAAAGATTTAAAAGTACCAGTCAACACTGATTAAAAAGAGGGCAACAGCCAGAAAGAACAATTGCCAAACATAAATATAAATTATTTTAAAAGATAAAAACATAGAGTCTTCTCAGATTTCTCCTTAAAACTAAACACCAAAAAAAAAAAAAAAAAAAAAATATAGAGCAAATTCTTCACAGTTTTTTAAAGGAAAAACATGGTAACTGTGATGGTCAATTTTATGTGTCAAGTTAACTGAGCTAAGGGATGCCCAGATATCTGGTAAAACAAGATTTCTGGGTGTATTTGTGGAGGTGTTCCCAGAAGAGATTCACATTTAAATCAGTAGACTGAGTAAAGAAGATCCACCCTCACCAATGTGGACGGTCATCATCCAACCCATTGAGGGCCTCAGTAGAACAAAAAGGCTAAAGAAGAGTGAGTTTTCCCTCTTCTTGAACTGGGACATTCATCTTCTCTGGCCCTTGGACATCAGAGTTTCTGGTTCTCAGGCCTTTGAACTCAAACTGAATTACACCACTAGCTCTCCCGGTTCTCAGCTTATAGACGGCAGATGGTGAAACTTCTTGGCATTCATAATCACCTGAGCCAATTCCCATAATAAATATATCAATATAATAAATAAATGTGTATATAAATATGTTTATATACATAAATAATGACTAAATAATGACAGAGTGATTAAAAGTGACTCAATCAGAAAAACTAGGAAGATATTCTCTGACAAAAACAGGACTAATAGAGATTATGACCCAGATACAACTCAGAAAAAGTAAAAAAGTACTTGAAGATAGATCCTAACTCATCAAGAGTTAACTCAAAACAAAAAAGTCAAAAATGAGACTTCCATAGTATTAAAAAAACTGGACATTATGTGAAATCAGTAAACATAGAACTCAGGGTAACCAAGTATTATAAATGTGGCTAGAAAATAGAATACTATCTTAAAAGAAAATAAATACAAAAGTGAAAAAGATAATTTAATAATAGCTCTGTGTCGATAGACAGTGTTATCAGAGTCCGGAAATGGGTAGGGGAAAAGATAAGAGTAGCAAAAACATGTTTAGTTCATTACTATATGTTGGAAAAATTAAAATTGTTACGTTGATTTGTAGAGTAATATAGATAGAAGTAGCATTACTAAAAACAAAGAAATCAATGTTCATAGAGCAAAAAATTGGAATTCAAAAAAAGTTTTAAAAAAAATAAAAATAAATGACAGACATGTCATTATCAAAATATACCTAATTTAGACTTCCATATTATAATTTAGACTTCTCTTACCTAGTGTTAAGAAGACTCTCAAGGATGTCAGTTAAGAAGATTCTCAACACTAGGTGAAATTCTTAACACCAGGTAAGATAAGTCTAAATTATAATATGTTAAGAAAATTCTTAACGTTAGGTAAGAGATCAAATTTATATTCTCAGCAACAATGCTTTGGAGAGATTAACAAAAGTGTTGGTCAAAAAAGAGAAAAACAAAAGAGAAGAGCAGAGATGACTATTAATATCAAAAAAATGAGAATTTAAGGCAAAAAATGTAATGTAAGAGAAAATGCCAATATATACTGATAATGGTCACAACACATATTGAAGGTAGAACAATCATGATTATATAAGTGGTGAATAATATCAAAATATCTAAAAACAAAACTTGTAAATATACATGAGAAAGATATTTAATGTTGTAAAATTTTTACAGTAATTAATAAAAGAACTGAAAAGATTCATTTAACTATTAGAAATTGGGAAAGGGAAAACAAATAATGTAAGGATGTTAATTCTCACTGTCCATAGTGCAGAGTCAATTAATATTGCCTACAATTGATAAATCAAGTAATGGCAGCATAAACACGTTATAAGGAGGTGTGAAAACAATCCCCAAAGAAAGTAAAAACACAAAGGCAAGAGACAGAGTAAGAATAAGAAAAGGTTGACAGGTTAACTCTTGCTTTTCAGACAAACTCATTTGTGCTATTTAATTTTTTCTAGATGTATAAATTTTCTTGAAAGATTTTTGTTTTTTTCTTTTTTTCTTTTTGAGACAGAGTCTCGCTTTGTCATCCAGGCTGGAGTACGATGGCACTATCTCGGCTCACTGCAGCCTCTGCCTCGCAGGTTCAAGCTATTCTTGTGCCTCAGCTTTCTGGGTAGCTGGGACTACAGGCGCTTGCCATCACGCCTGGCTAATTTTTGTATATTTAGTAGAGACAGGGTTTCTCCATGTTGGCCAGGCTCCTGACCTCAAGTGATCCGCCCACCTCAGCCTCCCAAAGTGCTGGGATTACAGGCCTAAGCTACAGTGCCTGGCCTTGAAAGTTTTTTTAATTGACACATCATAATTGTATACATGGGGTACATAGTGATGCTTTGATACACACAATGTATAGTGATCAGATCAGGGTAATTATCATATCCATCATCTCAAACATTTATCATTTTTTTATGTTGGGAACATAAAGTTTAATCATGGAAAACCATATGAATCCCCCAAATCATCAATTGTACGAGTCACATTTTTTGACTACGGCATAATGAAATTTAAAATTAAAAGAATGTTTATGCAAATAAAGAAAAACAACTGTTTTGAAATCTTAAAAATTATGTTGTAAATAATCATTAATGGCAAATCCAAATTACAGTGTAATTAGAAAATAGGAATAGTGGACATATTACATTACAAATTTATGCAGTGCAGCCAAATTTATCATTGGAGCCAGATTCACAGCCTTAAAAATGATATCAAGAAAGACCGAAAATAAAACAACTAATCAGTAGCAAAAGAAGTTAGAAATGGAGAACAGCAAAGCAAATCTCATAGAAGGAAAAAAAGAAAAATACGAATGGAGTATTTCTATTTTGAAAACAAATAGTGATATTACATATGTGCAACTATTGTGTATCAATTTTTAAGTGAAAAAAAGTAAATATAAAAGGTAACTTGCACCACCAGATATCAAGATGTACTACACAAGTATAATGATTAAAACCATAGAATAGACATACTAATAAATAAAAGTGAGTAGATATACTACGTTGAAATTCACATAAGCATTGAATATTTAATTACATTTCAATTCAAATAAGTGAAAATAGAGTTAAATATTTAATGATTTATTTGGGGAAGATTTTATATAGAAATAAGAAGGAAAACCTTACAAATTAACAAATGTAATATGTTCCTCGATGGAACATTAATTGTAATGTTGGAAACATAAAAACTCTATTCAATATAGTATAAGATGTTAATAAAATTCCAATCACTTAGTTGGACTTTTATTGGTTTGTCAAAATAACTTAGGAGTTTATCTGAAAGAAAATATTGGTAGTAATAACTGAACGTTTTGGGGGAGAAAAGGTAAGGAGGTAGCAACTACCATATCAATAATAAAATATTCCATAGAGATACAGTAATCAAAACAGTATGGTAATGTTTTTAAAACCAGAGAAGTATGATAGAAATTACAGAAATAAACCTCTAGTATGTAAAAGAATTTAGGAAATGATAATAACTTCACAAGTAAATAGAAGGAAAAAGGATTATTCAAGAAATTGACCAGATTTAGAAAAAATTTCTGTCTGAATCTTTACATCACACTTATCCAGAAATAAAACTCAGATGAATAAAAGAGCTAAATGTAAAAAATGAACTCAGGAAATATTTGAAAGAAAAATATATTAGAAAACATGTTTGGGGATTGAAGAAAAATGTTATGCTTTTCTTGTAAAAGCAATGGAGGAAGTCTCAAAGAAAAGTGGGATAAAGCGGCCCTCATGAAAATTAAAATCTTGCATGTATATATTTTTAAAACAAAAGTAGACCAGGCACAGTGGCTCTCACCTGTAATCCCAGCACTTTGGGAGGCTGAGGCAGGCGGATCAATTGATCCCAGGAATTTGAGACCAGCCTGGGCAACATGGTGTAATAAAACTCTGTCTCTACTGGTGAGGTGAGGTCAAGGCTGCAGTGAGCCATGATCATGCTACTGCACTCCAGCCTGGGCAACAGAGTGAGACCCTGTCTCAAAAAAATAAAAGGCAAATAAAAAACTAGGGAAAAGATTAGCACCACTAATAAATAAATAACAGCCCTTACAAATCAGTGTAAAAAAAATCACGCAACAGAAACACAGACAAAAGGCACACACAATTGACAAAAGACTAAGTCATTAACAAAAATATTAATACATATACATTATCACAAGGAGTCAAATAAATATAAGTAAAGCATCTATTCTTTTTTTTTCTTTTTTTTTTTGAGATGGAGTCTCGTTCTGTCACCCAGACTGGAGTGCAGTGGCATGATCTCAGCTCACTGCAACCTCTGCCTCCCAGGTTCATACAATTCTCCTGCCTCAGCCTCCCAAGTAGCTGGGATTACAGGCACACATCACCATGCCTGACTAATTTTTTTTGTATTTTTAGTAGAGACGGGGTTTCACTATGTTGGCCAGACTGGTCTCGAACTCCTGACCTTGTGATCCGCCTGCCTCGGACTCCCAAAGTGCTGGGATTACAGGCATGAGCCACTGCGCCCAGCCAACTAAGGCATCTTTTTTACCATCACTTTGGGTTTGTTATTTCTTTCCTAGCACTATTGCAATATACAATTACTTGTTTGTTTATTGTCTGTCTATGCCAATTAAACAGTAAACTCCTTGAGGGTAGGAGCATTGTCTCTCTTTTTCACAATTGTCCTTAACACTTAACATAATGCCTGGTACACAGGGGTGCTCAATAAATGTTTGTACCATAAGTAAATTAACAGACTTATTTTTTTCTCACTATTAAACATTTTTATAGCATTAACTGCCTGGCATTGTTGTACAAATATCAACATATTTCATTCTCAGAGAAACCCACTGAAGTATTTTATCATTAGTTTACAGACTCAAAAACCAAGGCACAGATTAATGAGATAACTAACCCAAGATCATAGAGCTGGTAAATAATAGAACCAGGGTTTAAACTGAGGCATTCTGATTCCAGTCTCTATGTTCTTAAGCACCATACTTTCAACCTAATATGTATTATATATGATTATCTTCTGCAATTTCATCTGTGATCTCTGGTTATTTCAAGAAAACCTTAGAGATCACAAATCATTATGTTAGGTATAGACTAGCAATATTAGCAAATTTCAGAAATGCAGTCATAGTTATCTGTTCACATCAGTGACTTCATTTATTATACTTTTGCTTGTGTGCATGCTTTATTTTTTAATAAACTTAGTTTAGAACACCTTTAAATTTACAGAAAAATTGTGAACATACGTCCCACACCCAGTTTCCCCTATTATAAGCATCTTCCATTCGTATGGTAAACTTCAGACAAATTATTAATCAATATTGATACACTATTATTTATTAACTCCATATTCAGATTTCCTTGATTTGACCTAACATTTCTGTTCCCAGATCCCACCCAGGAGACCATATTGCATGTAGTTGTCATGTCTCCTTAGGCTCCTCTTGGCTGTGACAGTTTTTCAGGTTTTCCTTGTTGTTGATGACTTTGACAGTTTTGAGGAGCACTAATCAGGTATTTTGTAGAATGTCTCCCTCTTGGATTTGCCTGATGCATGATTATACTGGGTTTATGGGGTTTGGGGAATAGATTTATTTGTAATGATACAACTCAAGACTGTCCATGGTGCATTAAGATGAGCATTCTCATATATGGTGAGAGTAAAAATTGCTAAACCTTTCCTAGAAATAATTTTAGTAATAAGACTATCCTTAACGAAACCAAGTGATTCCACTTCTAAGCTCCTAAAAAAGTTTTCAGAGATAAGGGCAAGGATTGAGCTATCACTCTCTAAATCACACATAAGAGGAAATAGATGAATACAGCTATATAAGACACATGACTAGGAAAAATGTCTAGAGGGAGCTCTTTAAAAGGTTCACAATGTTCCTCGCTGGATGGTATAGTTATGAATGATTTTTACCTTTGTTCTTTTCTGTATTAAAAAATTTTTTTACAATGCACATATATTACATCTATCAGAGAAAACAATGTGACTTTTTTTAAGAAAGTCACATAAATACATATTTTAGCTCTAACTATTGTTTTCAGGCCAAGGCTCATGATGGTGCCAAGGAAATCTGAAGCTATCTCCTGCATTCAAGATTCTCGAACTCTCTGCCACAGTTTGGCCTAGTATCTGGACCTGTAGCCTCTTCAGGACACTCAGCTAGCAGAGTTGACATTAAGACTGTTGTTAGTCTATTCAATAATTGAATTCAGACTATTCAATAGTTGACGTTAAGACTGTTTTCTCCTTACACTTGTCATCTGACTTACAGAATACTTATATTTACATACAGGTTTTTCTCTTTTATTCTTTTTGTTTTCGTTTGTATGTGTGTTTTCTTTCTTCCTTATCTCAATAAAATCAAGCTCAAGATCCTCATCCTGACAATTTTATCACTATTTGGCTAACCAGTACTTCCTTCACCTCAGTTCCCACAACCTTCCTTATGGTTTTTGATGTTTATCTCGAGTTTTTTGAGGGCCAGGTCAGATCTAATTCATCTTTGTTTTCACCATTAGTTCTCAATAAGTCTTCGTTCAATAAGTTGAATAAATTTTAAAAAGTAATGCTCATCCATGGTTACTCTGAACGCACATCACCCACTATCCTGGTGCCATTCCCCTGCCTGGCCTACACTTTGGCCTTCTGTTCCCATGGGCATCATTGTCAATCCTTTGAGCGTTGGCGAATTCTGTGTTCCTTCTTGAATTCTCTCCTGTGAAGATCATTTGTCCTGGCCTCTGCTTCTTCTGATTTCCTAAGACTCTATTTGCATATTGTTATACACTATCTTATAGTGTCGCCTACTAATATCAAGTGTACCTGTGTCTCAGCCAGCATCCATTAGTGGGAAGTCTCCAGAATTTGATCTAAGAGAGACCTGGGATTACAAACCAACATTGCCACTACCATCTTGGAAAAGATAGTCAAGTTTTTATACTCTTTGAGCCTCTGGTTAGCATCTGTAAAATGGAAATAATAACTCAAAGAGGCTGTGCAAAGATTAACAGAAATAATACATATAAAAAAAGAAGGCAAGATAAAAACACTTTTATTCTTATTTTTACCATTATTAAGTCTTTTCCTCCCTGAAGATTTCATAGTTTGAGACCATGCCACTTCTCTGTATCTCCCAAAGCATCTCATCCAATATTTCTGACACAACTCAGTGTCACAGAAGTTAGACAACATGTATTATTACACCATATGACCTTGAGCAAGTCACTTGACCTCTCTGAGATTCCTTATGTGTTAAATAAGGGTTATATTATAATATCTTCCCTACTTATCTCATTGTTAGTGCCAATAAAAAGATGAGGCCGGGTGCAGTGGCTCACACCTGTAATCCCAGCACTTTGGGAGGCCAAGGTGGGGCAGATCACAAGGTCAGAAGATCGAGGCCACCCTGGCTAACACGGTGAAACTCTGTCTCTACTAAAAATACAAAAAATTAGCCAGGCATGGTGGCGGGCACCTGTAGTCCCAGCTACTCAGGAGGCTGAGGCAGAAGAATGGCATGAACCCGGGAGGCAGAGCTTGCAGTGAGCCGAGATTGCGTCATTGCACTCTAGCCTGGGTGACAGAGCGAGACTCTGTCTCAAAAAAAAAAAAAAGTATTGGGGGAACCCACCCCTAATATTTCAACGTACGTTCTTTCTATTTTCCATAAGTGTCAGCTGGCTGAGAAATAAAGAGAGACAGTATAAAGAGAGGAATTTTACATCTGGGCCGCCGGGAGTGACATCACATATCGGTAGGACTTTGATGCCTGCCTGAGTCTCAGGCCAGCAAGTTTTTATTAAGGGTTTCAAAAGGGGAGGGGGTGTAAGAACAGGGAGTAGGTACAAAGATCATATGCTTCAAAGGGCAAAAAGCAGAACTACTAATAAGGGTCTAACAACAATCACAAGGCAAAGGGCAAAAGCAGAACCACTGATGAGGGTCTATGTTCAGCAGTGCACATATTGTCTTGATAAACATCTTAAACAACAGAAAACAGGGTTCGAGAGCAGAGAACCAGTCTAACCACAGATTTACCAGGGCGGAGTTTTTCCCCACCCTAGTAAGCCTGAGGGTTCTGCAGGAGACCAGGGAGTATCTCAGTCCTTATCTCAACTGCACAAGACAGACATTCCCAGACTGGCCGTTTATAGACCTCCCCCTAGGAACGCATTCTTTTCCCAGGGTATTAATATTAATATTCCTTGCTAGGAAAAGAATTTAGTGATATCTTTCCTACTTGCACATCTGTTTATAGGCTCTCTGCAAGAAGAAAAATATGACTCTTTTTGCCAGACCCCGCAGGCAGTCAGACCTTATGGTTGTCTTCCCTCATTCCACAAAAATTCCTATTATTCTGTTCTTTTTCAAGGTGCACTGATTTCATATTGTTCAAACACATATGTTTTACAATCAATTTGTACAGTTAACACAGTTATCACAGTGGTCCGGAGGTGACGTACATCCTCAGCTTATGAAGATAACAGGATTAAGAGATTAAAGTAAAGACAGGCATAAGAAATTATAAAAGTATTATTTGGGAACTGATAAATGTCCATATTAATATGAAATCTTCATAATTTATGTTCCTCTGCTTTGGCTCCAGCCAGTCCCTCCATCTGGGGTCCCTGACTTCCCACAACAAAAAAGATGATGATGCACTAGATCTTTTGAACTTGTAAAGCACCTATAACCTTTAAAATGTGACTGTGAGCTTTAGTTATTATCAAATATACTCAGTATATACATATTGACTTGGAGTACCCTGATTCAGCCTCTTTTCAAATTTTGCTTAGTCCATTTTACCCCACAAGTTTCCCCATGAGGCTCAAAGAAAAGCTCCCTCCCTAAGCTACACTCATACCAACTCTGACCTGTCACACCAAACACTGAACTGAGATGCTAGACTCCTTTTCTCTTATGGATACCATTGTTCATACAACTGATCATGTTCTCCTCTGTACTTTGGCTATGAGGAGACCAGATGCACATGTGTAGCCCACCTCTAGCAACTATACAAGAAATTGTGTATTCTCATACTAACTATGCTCCTGGCTCCTAAGCCTTCTATTTTCTCTTTGACCTTGTCCTGCTACATGTATCTCTGCAAGCCCCCCCAAATTCCTTCTGAAATGAGAAAGGACAAAAATCTGCAATGAAAGCTCCATCTATTCACTGAAGACAATGCCCTATTTTCTATTGCAGGGTGCTATTATTCTATGGCAACTGTGACATCTATGTGGTCATTCATCAGCTCAATATCAATAGGAATGGGTGTGGTAGACTGTTCACAAAAATTGACACAACAGAGTGCTTTTCTGTATGAATTCTCCTTTGCAATGTATCTTTGCAGCTCCTCCCATCAAAAGATGAAAGCTATTTCCCAACTTGTTTAATCAGAGTGGGTTTTGTGACTTGTTTCAGCAAATAGAATGCAGTAAAAGTAATGTTAAGACAGTTTTGATACTCAAGAGAACTTGCACAGTTCTCCTCTCTCTCTTGAAATCCTGTCCAAACGTCAGGTAAACAATCCCGGGTTATCCTGCTTGACAACGAAAGACATATGACCCAGTTGCGCCCATTTCTCCAGCCAATGGCCCACTAGTCCCCAAAAGAAAGCCACCCAGGTGATTGGTAGTAGATGTAAGACTGAGGCAATCCAAGACCAGAAGAATTACCCGAGTCCAGCCTGAGCTGCTGATCCATAGAATCATAATCTAAATATATGTTTATTGCTTAAGCCATTAAATTTGGAAAGGTTTGTAAGCAGAAAAAGTTAACTGATACAGTGGTTGAGCTCTTTCACAAGGCATTATTCAGCCAAAGGAAAATAATCATTTAATGGTCATGAATACTACAGAGATATGAGATATAATCAGAATCCCTTTAAGACCATCCTCTTGGAAGGCACAACTCCATTGCACGTAAGAAAATGGCGTTTGTTTGAAAGAGAAAAGGAGCAAACAACCTTACCAACCAATATTCTTGCAGTGCTAGCTGACTGCAAGCTACTAACCTCAATACTCCACATCCTCCAGGGTCCCATTCCCCAGACGCTTCCACACTCTGTGTAACTGCAGAAGAGCCTTGCCTTCACTATTCTCAAAGCTTGGATTTCAAACATTCCAGATACCAGGCAGAAACCTACTTCTAGAGGATGGTTTCTAAGACCAGAAACTCCCAAGCTGCCTGCATTTAACGAGACCTAGAGAGGAGGTAAGGAGAAAGAAACAGAGCCAAAGTATAGCATAGTGCTAGGAGAGCAACCCTTGGTTCAGACAGACCTGAATTCCCACTCCACCCCTCATAAGTTTACTTATTGGGCTTGGAGCTAGAAAACCTGGGTTCATTTCCAGAGTTCCTCCTTATTCACTTAGCCTCATTTTCATCATTTGCAAAGTGAAGAGCTTTGTTTTTTGTAGCCTTGAAAGTTAATTTTGAGATTAGAAATTTATTAATGTTCATTCTAAAAACTATAATTTTTTGAGCAAATTATTCAACCTATCTGACCTTCAGTAACCTCACCTTTAAAACAGGTTTAGTAAAACCTACCCCACAGTATTGATCTGTACATAAATTACCAAACACACTGCTGACATATAAATACTCAATAAACAGAAAGCAAGTTGGAAAAATGTTTGACTTTACTGTTCGGACCATGATTTTTCTCCTAGGATCCTATTGACAGCTTATTATTAAGAATTTTAATTTTTCTACTACATTCTCTATGAATCCTTTTTATTAGGAGTACCTAAAAGTCAAGACTCTTATCTTCTTTTATTATATGTAAGCAAGAGAAGTTTAAAAACCAGAGAATGTTTTAAAAACTAGAACGTACCTTAGCCGAACCTGTAGTCTCAAAATTACTAATTTTCAAGACCGCAAAGAACACAGCTTCTATTTTGAAATAATGAAAATGAGATCCAGTGAATAAGTAAAATCTCCAGAAGTAAACCCATGTTTTCTAATTCCAGTCCACTTTTCTTTCCACAATTTAGAACAGTACCATCTTCACCCCAAGAACCTTAATAAATATTTGGCCATGGTGATAACAACAACAAAAAAAAATATTCTACAGGAAATGTTCCCAAGTCATTTCTCATCCATCCTTTTGGCTAGAAATCCAGATTAGCTTTTGTCACTGCCATATCATCAGGCAGGCTTCACTCAAGACCCACTTATTGTCTGCAAATGTTGCTATAATTAAATCCAAGTGGCCGCTGTGAGTTATCATCACGTACCCTCTCCAGCCATTAGTCAGATTTCCAGGGCTGCAGTTCTTTATAAAGAGGTCACTCACTCTTCTCTTTCCCCTTGGCTATCCCAGCAGGTTTTTTCTTTCCATTTCTTGGGCAAGAAACTTTTAAGCCAAACTCATTTTCAGGCAATCGGCCAACCTTCCCATTTATCCCAGTGACCTTACAGCAGCCAGAATGTGTCTTGCCAGCATTGCTGATGAGCTTTGGGGAAAGTGAGAGGAAGAGCTCTGAAGCAGTCTCTGAGAGCAGTGAGGACCGGGGGCTGTTTCTAATAGAGTGCAGGACTGCTGTCATCATCATCACCATCAACATGAGAGTCAGAAATCCCTCCAGTTTGGGGCACATTACATAGTTTTTCCCCCTGGATGTTTACAATAATCCTTCTAGCAAGGGTAAAGAAAACTGTAGAAGCTTTGAGCCAGATAGGATTATCAGAATCACCTCATCCAAGCTCTTCACTTTACAAATAAGGAATCTCAGACCCCATGAGAGAAAGTACCCGCCCATGATCATTTAGTGAAAATGGCAAAATGGGTCTAGATTCAAATTTCCCACCTGAATCTCTATTCAGGAAGCATCCCACTCTTTGCTCCTAGGATCACAGAAGACTAATAAGCAATCATAATGAAACAGGTCTTGAAGCTCTCCTGAAAGAAACCACTCTGCCACCATTTTTAATCAACACTTGGAGTTGACCTTACTTCTCAGTTCCAGGGCTAAGAATATTGCCCAGACCTGGATAATTAGAACACATCCTCCTTCTGGCCACAGTTAATGGTTTGGGGATAATTAAATGACCTAAATAAGCCCAATGAGAATAACCTCCAGGAATTTTGCTGAAGCTTTTAGAAAAGAACCTATTCTGGGTTCTCTAAAATGTTAAGTTGTAAGGGCTACAAAAGCCTTGAGTTGCTAGAGACCTTCTTTACTACCATTTAGAAAAAGCGTTCCTTAGAGTGACTCCAACGTGGTAACATGATTTGAGCACCTAGATTCAACTATGCCTGAAGAACTAGAATTTTCAATTACCTGTGTCAATAAATGTTATCTTTTTTAAAGACAGTCTGATTCGTTTTGTTATCATTTATAACCAAATGAATCCTGACTGAAGCACCAGCTTTTCTTGATTACTTTCAATCATGAATGAAATGTTAAGACTCCCTTGGTACAACACAGCTTTTACCACAATCACTGACAACATGAGCACCCCTTCTTCTATCCACTTACACACCTATACCCAATGGACCCCCTAAAAGTAATTGTTCCCTGAGTCTTCTATAGAACTAATCACATTAATAAATTATTACCAGACACTGCTTTTTACATTATCTCTGACTATACCATCAAATTCTTTAAAATCCCCACAAGGAAAAATATATGCAATAATGAAACAAGAGGGCTTTTAGGACTCTGATCTACCTAATATAAAATGCCCAATTGTGAGAAAGTAAGTATCCAGTCCATCATCCAATTGTCTTGATACACACCCACCTCCCAGCCAAGGGGTTGTATTAATGATGTACACACACACAGGACAGCCCATTTAAAACACAGCCAGCCAAAAAAGTCATGGCAGCGTTTTTTTTTTAATTCACTATAAAGTGCTGTTCTTAAGAAAACAAAATACTATTATTAAAACCATCTAGAAGGATATTGTCAAGCCACCTCAGCAGTCACATCTGATTGGCCTTTTCCAAAAGACCTATCATCTAGGGGATGAAAAAGGTTATTGGAGAAGTTAATAAAGATGCTTCAAGAGTCATCAAATGTTTACCATATGCTGTGGTGTGGGAGGTGAAATTGCAACCAAACAAAATAATATTAAGTAGATTTGCTGGCACAGATATACAATTGTGTAGTGAAAAGATAAAGGACTCTGTGCCAGCATTCCACTTTTTAATGAATGCCTTACTAATGGTTACAATTTGTGGACACTGAGAAAGCAGAAGCTTGGCTATCAGAGCCATTCAGGCAAGGAAGCCATTCTTTCCAATGTAAACATGCTTGTTTCTCCGTACACAGTGAGGTATCAAATGCCAATAAACCCAAGAACTATTTTTCAAGTGTTGCATCAGAGCCTCAGAACCAAAACTATGATTGGTAGACAGATAGATGGATAGATAGATGATAGATATAGAGATGATTAGATGGATGAATAGAGATGATAGATAGATAGATAGATAGATAGATAGATAGATAGATAGATAGATAGATAGATACTGCTTCTTAATTAATTCCAGAATGAAATAATGTTCACACTTCCGCCATTGGCTCCTGGAAAAAAAATGGGCATGTGATGTGTGCTAGAAAAAAGAATATATCCCTCAATCAAAACTAATAGCACCCTTAGCTTCAGAATGTATCCCATGCAAACAAAGCAAAAGAGGTTTAATATCAGAACACAGACCACGTTAGAAGAAACCCAAGGAGTCTTTGAGTTGAGGATCCACACCTAGGTTTTAGGCTAACTACTCTGTCCGATTTCTGTCATAGAACCTCCATTCATTCTTTAAATAAATAGTTATTAAATTCTTACTGTGTGCCAAGAGTGGGCTAAGTGAATACACAATGGTGAACATAACAGGTATGGCCCCAGTTGTCCTCGTGGTGCCTACAGTCTAAAGGAGAAAATAGATAGTAATAAGTAAATAAACATGAATGTTGTTCCAGTTGTCTATTGCCACATAACAACCTACTCAAAAATGTAATGGCTTAAGGCATCCACCATTTTATTACATCTCACAATTTTGAGGGTGAGGAATTCAGGCAGAGTTTAGCTAGGCAGTTCTGTTCCACATGATGTGGATGAAAGTCAGTATTTAACTAGCAGATATGCTGTAGTCTCGAGGGTCCAAAGCAGTTCACCAGCACATCATATGCCTCAGCAGGGATGGCTGGAAAACAGGGCCCAGCTAGGACAGTTGACCAGAAAGCCTACACAGGAACTCTTCAGTGTGGCAGTGTCAGAGTAATCAGACTTCTTGCTTAGAAGCTCCAGGCTCCAGGAAGTCTTCCAAGAGATAGGAAGCAGAAGCTTCCAGTTTGTTAACATCTGAGCCTGGATACTCCCACATAATAATTTCTGCCATGTTCTATTGGTCTAGCAGCCATAGAAGCCTTCCCAGACTCAAAGGAGAGTACACAGACCCCACTTCTTCCTGACGGAAGAAGAATTTGCAGCCATATTTAATCTACCACAAATATATAATTCACAATTGTGATAAACACTGTGAAGTATGAAAACAGGGTGCCAGGAGATAGACTGGGGGACAGGCAGGGAAGTGAATCTAATTTACACTGGCAGGGCAGGCAGTCATGGGCTCTTTCTAGCCCTGAAGGACAAGTAGTCATAAGCTGTTCAGCCCACCTCCATCATCACACCATGAGCATATCCCATCTTCAATGTCATCTTTTTTCAAAAAAAAAAGGGAATTGCAACAAGGTGTTTTCTGTTTTTCTAACACCCTGGAAGACAGGCACATGCTTCAAAGCTACTGAACTCCTTCAATTCTCTGAGGAATGAAATAAAATATATGCCTGAGAATTTATTTAATGACATGGAACAGCAAATTCCACTCTAAGATCAAATACAATATCTGTAATAGCACAATAAAATAATAGGCAATCAAGCAGAAAACTTTGTTACTAAATATGAATTATTTGCAAAGAACAATTTGTCATCTTAATGTACGAAGCATTAGATGCCTCAAAATCGCCATAATTTGCATTCACTTTCTGTTATGAAAATAAATGTTTTAACTTAAAATTCCCAGGTATATTTATTTATCATGAAAATTATATAGCTGGTGAATGTGAGTGTGTATCTCTATGTAAATATCTAATCAAATGTGTAATGCAATCCATCTGTAACACCCAGCTTTTATTCAAACAGTGAGTGTCTAATTTGTGCCATTCTACCATCTTAATATAAGAATTCTACAGGTAGAATTCCTTATGCAATTGGGAACTGTCCTATTCTCTTCTTTCCTACACTGCCACTGGCCAGGTTCAAGACTGTTTCAATCTCTCCTGGACTGTTAGAACAACCTCCCTCTAGTCTGTTCCACAGTCTGAAATTCAAAGCTCTTTACAAGCAGGTTATAATCCATCTCTCCAGCCTCTTTTCCGACTTCCCCAGAAACTCTGCAGTCCAGCGTTTCCACAGCTTTGCCTGTTGTAGTCCCTCCACTCTCCCCCTTTTGTTGCTGGCTTATCCTCTAGCCCCATTTCAAAATTCATCTCCTCTGCAGAACCTTCGCTCCCCTATTCCCACAGGCTCCTGTCCTCAGTCCTGTCATAGCCTGAACCACAGCGTATTAAATTGTCCACTTACTTGTCGATCCCCGACCTCCACCCTCAGGCTGACTGCAAGAGCAGGGGCTGTGTCGTTTTCACCTTTTTCATCTCCAGTGACCAGCAGGGCTTGGCCCAATGTCGGCACTCCAAAAACATGGTTGAATATCTCCTCCTTCTGGCTCTCAGCTACCTTCTGGAAGGTTGATTTGCTGGCTTGAGGAAATTTTAGCTTTCTTAAAATATCCAAAAGCCATGATGTCAACAGAGATATAAATAAAAATATTTTTTTTTAAGTTTACTTGAACATTATTGGGGTTTTTTTTCCTATTAAGCAACGGATTCTTCTCTGTACTCATTTGTTTGTCTCTATCTTGACATCTGATGCAATTTGCCTAATTTTATTTAAAAATAATAATAAAGTTGCAAAGCTCAGTTGTTGTGAATTTGGGAATTTGTCTGCCAAATATCATCCCAGCACACTCCAACCACCACATTGGCTTATCAAACAGTTTCCTGAGAATGGCTCCTTCTGAAGTGTTCAGGATCCCCTGTGATACCAGAAACTGTCCAATGAGACAAGAAACAAGTAGGGATTGCAATGGGAACACTCCAGAACCTTACCACTTCCTAACACTAGGACCTCAAGCAAGTTACCTAACCTCTCTATATACACTTCAGCTTTCCCATCTGGAAAATAGGGATAGCATGAAAATTCTAACTTTCTCACAGAGTTCAGTGATGCAGTGCACATACAGCATCTAGCACAGCAAGGAACACCCACCTTTCTCTCCTTCTCCATCCCCAGACAATCCTTGTAGAAGAAAGCAGATTCCTACAGGCAGGGGACACAGGTGGCTGACTGGGCCCTGCCACACAGTCCTAATCCAGCCCATACTCAGGAACTTGTCTTCTCAGCCTCTAGTCACCTTTTTCAGACCAGGATCCCCTCCTGGGATGATGAAAATTAGAAGCTGACAGCACTATGTATTATTAAGTACTGGTCTCTCCTCAGTGCTTGTCCGACCTGGCTGAGGATTGCAAGAGGCAAATGGGTTTCTCCCCATCATTACAAGTGGCTGCCAGCAGTAAACCCATCTGCCTCCCTGGGCAGCACTGTCAGAGGGTCAGCACCGAGACATCAGCACCTAGCACATTCCGTTAACATCACCCAAAAGTCTCCAAACAGAAAAGAAACACTGGGCCCACCTAAATAAGTTGCAGACTGCATTTCATATAAGGACTTAGTTAAAACCAAGCTACTTCAATTGAGGTTTCTCTGGGAAGACAGTGGTAGGGAAATTGGGAATAATCAGAAGTCAGGGCTGGGAAGGAATTTAGAGAATCTCTGCTTTCCACCCCTCATTTAGCAGAAGAGAAATAATGAAGACCAGAGAAGAATAATGACTTGCTCCATGTTACACAGCAAATTAATGGTTGAAATGGGAGAGGAGACCAGAGGGCTTAAAGCCAACTCTAATATTTTTGCCAGTAAGACACTAAAAAACCAAATGGTCATTGAATAGACTTTATGACTGGGGATGGTGAGGGGCTTAACGAGCAGAAAAACCACCCAAATATGGACTAGTTGATTCATCAAATCATTATTGAATGCCCTCCATGTGTTGGGCACTGAGGCATGGATTGACAGAGTTCCTGCTCTCATGTGGTTTACAGTCAGAGCAGGGTAAGGGGCAAGGAGGGATAACATACAAGTAAGCAAACAACCCAAAAAATCACAGTTTTTCACCAGTGCCTCGAAGAAAGAGAACAAGGTGTTGTAATAACAAACAACAACACAGCGGAGAAGTTTGCTTTAAATAAGGTGGTCCAGGAAGGCCTCACTGAGGAACCGGCCTTCAAACTGAGACCATAGGGGCAAGATCCAGCCATGTGAGGAGCCAGGGGAAGAATATGCTAAGGTGAGGGGGAAAAAAGCAAGAAGCAGGAGAGAGTCTGCTCTTCTCTAGAAATAATCAGATGTCAGCAAGGATGGGAGCTTGGGAGCAGAGCAGAGACTGTCAGAGGTGCGAAGAGACAGGAGGGCCGCGGCAGATCCTGCAAGGCCTTGTGGGCCAAGATGAGACATTCATTATTTTGTTCTAGGTACAGCAGAAAGTCAGGAGAGTTCCAAGCAGGAGAGAGATGCATTTTTCTTTTATTTCTTGTAAGATCATTCTGGCTTCTCTGTGATGATAATGAGAGGTGAGCAAGCAAGGAATCAGAGAGCATAGGCCGGAACCATGGCAGGGGTCAGGCTAGAGAGAGATCACGGTTCCTTGGACTCCAGTGATGATGCCAGTGATGACAGAAGGAAATACACGGATTCATGATCAATGTAGGAACAGAACTGAGAGAATTTGTCAATGCATTAGGTTTAACTGAAAGGAAGAATCTGATATTTTACCTTGGTTTGTCACTTAAGGGCTGGCCATGTTGAAATTTAGAGAAACTCTAAAGATCTAAAATGATTCTGAGGTGATAGGTGGCAAACTCTCGTTTCCTCCAGGTAAAGTGAAGTCTAGGCAAGTTGGTAGATCTCTTTATGCCCTGGTTTTCTTAATTGTTAAGGTGGGATAATAACACCTACATTGTCCAGTGATCAAATGGATTTAACGAATATAATGCCTGGCACAGAGTGGCCCTTGATAAATAGTTTCACTTTTCCTAACATAACAAATCTCATTTGGGATTACATATGATGTGCTGAAGATTTTTTTTTTACTTAGCCCACTTTAAAGCATAAACCTTTTCAATATTCTAAATAAGTATTTTCTAATACAAACTAGTAGAGTACCTCATTATTTTATTATTAGGGAAAACCCATACAGACTTTTCCCTAATCGATCTCTAAGTCTATTTTCATTTTTTATAGCTGTTTCCAGCACTCAAAGTTAATCTCAGTTCATTTTATTGTGATTTAGTCTGGAGAAAGTCTTAAAATTCTTAAAGTTATCAACTCATGAATATGCCAACATGGTTAAAAGAACTAAAAGGCAATTGTGGATCTGTCAACCACCCATTATAAGTTTCAGTTCTGGGTCCTCAAACAATATTGTCAAAGGTGTTCTCTCAACAGAAAGAAAAATAATGTCTCCTTTGTGAATTCCTAGGGAGCAACCACTTAGGAAGAATAGTAGATCTCAAAAGGGTAGACACTAACAACTTGTATCCACTCAACCCATTAAGAAATTCAGCATCTTTTTCAAGCCAAACTCTGGAATTACAGCAAGCAGCTCTAGAGCTTCAGTGAGACTCTAAGATAATAGGGAAGAGTCTGGTCTCTCACTCTGTTACAAATGCTTCCAATGTTGGGACACAGAGAATGAGGATTTAAAGCAGAAATCAGTATTAGAAGATCACCTGAGATTTTCACCAAACATATATAAACACATATATGGAAAATGTATATAAAATTTTCTATAAAATCTTTGCCCTATGGGTTTGTTGTTCACTGGAAGAGCCAACTTTATATAATCTCTGTAATTTCTGACCTAACATTCTCATTGTAGAATCATGCTTTATGCCTTAGGGAGAAAAAATTTTTTTTCTTCAAGGCAAGTAATTTGGAGCCTGCAAGAAGAGTTTGATTCAGCTTAGCTTGGATATTAGTTTCTTATTCAATTTTCCCAAATAGAAGTAGAGATTGTATATACAACTTCTTGGAACTATGAAGTGGTATATGGGGTACACCCACAAAACTACATATACACATTTGCTATATTTCTGAGCATGCCTTTGAAAAAGATGAACAATATTCAACTACTGATAAACAAAGAATTTGCTATTTTAAGAGGAGGTGGCAGTATAATATGTTTCTAAGGCTAAATATCTCCTCTCACAGTGACGGTCATTTAAATTCTTGCCTAGCAAAGGGATTTTTATGGAAGGTTAATGCCTCCTATAACATTTATCCTGGATGGTGGAGCTTTTCACATAATTTTCTGGGCTTTATTCCTGCAGTGTTATAGAACCTTATCTTTTCTCTAATATAATAGCTTGCCAGTAAAGAGCCAGTGCATATAAAGACAGTCGTTATTTCTCAGTTCAAGCCCTGATTTAATGAAATTCCAAATCTCTAGTGAAAGAGAGCTTGAGGTTAAGCCAAGAAGAAAGGAGGGTAGGCCCAAGGCAACCTGTCATGGCTCTACCTGGGACTGGGCTACCAAAGGTTACATAGGACACAGAGCCCTGGCCAGTGGAGGCTGCAAAGAAGAGCATAAGGCCACGGGACAAGAGTGAAGAGTGACATCATAGCTTTCTTGAAGGGGTCTTCAGCAGGAGGAAGCCTCCCCATTTGCATTTGAACTAATTTGACTTTCCATCATTTTCCTAATTCCCTTTCACTATTTTGACATTTGCTAAAAAAAAGCCTGGCATTCCAATAAAACATTTTCTTCCCAGTTACCGATCTATCTTTCCTTCCTTATCCAGCAGTTGGTCAACACCACTGATAATAACTGTGGCAGACTGTATTTTCCTTACATTGGGACCAGCAATATTTCTGGTCCCAAATGCCCTTCTGGAACCTTGCCACTTCCTATCAAGAGGCAAAGTCTATCTCACCTCCCACTGACACTAGACAGAGCTTTGTGACCACCCTGCTGAATATAACATATGAGTACATGGTACATGACTTCTGGGGCAAGGCAATGGTAAGCAAAGTGACTCCATCTGATTCTAGCCTTTAGAACCCAGCCACCACACTGTGAGAAAGTCAAAGCTTTCTTCCTGGAGAGATGACACAGGGAGGTTACACGGAGAACAGCCAGCCTCAACCACCATCAACCACCAGATACCCGAGTGAATGAGTCTTCAAATCATTCCAGCCCTCAGCCTTTGAGTCTTCCAACTGAGGCCTCACATGACATAGAACAGAGATAAGCTAACGTCACTCTGCCGTGTCTGAATTCCTAACCCATGGAGTCAGGAGCATAATAAGGGGTTGTTTTATGGCATTTTGAAGTAATTTGTTTCATTGCAATAGCAGCTAGAACAATGATACACTATAATATATCCTTTGTAAGAAATTATAAATGTTTGCTGCAAAGACTTCTTGCTCTCTAATGAAGTCTCATCATGTACACTCCAAGTGATCCCTTGAGTCAATCCTTAACCACCTAATAGTCAAAGGCAGCAATAAATCAATGAAAAGGGTTTTTGGATTACCCCCCACCCCTAGACCTGGGTCCTTTCTTTTTTTGGCCTTGCCTAAGTTATCTAACCTCTCTGAGTTTCACTATTTCATCTTTGAAAAAAGGATAATAATTCCTACATCAAGAAATCAGGCATGTGAAGCTCTTGTTTTCTGTAGGACCTTGTTGACCCTATTAACATTATTGAGAATTCTTCCCAGTGCTGCTTCCTCTAGGAGGTCTCTGCCAGTATGGAACTTTTTGCTCTCTGCACCTCCATATCATTCCTTTATACTCCATCTAACATCACACTTCCTTGAGCATGTCATTATTACTTATGTATCAGAACATTTTAGCTAGGCCATTGCCTAACGCTCAGACACTGCTGGCTATTGCTAAGAATCATCCATTCCCCATCATATCCTTGTACAGCATTTGGGTTACAGATTCCCACATATCACTTTGTATCCACAAATTCACATACGAGCAAAGGAGCCTCATGGGAGAAATGAAGTTAATTAAGACTCTGACTCTCTTGCCCTCTATATGTTTATATTCAACGATTAAAAAA
This sequence comes from Gorilla gorilla gorilla, assembly GCF_029281585.2. Classification (NCBI taxonomy): domain Eukaryota; kingdom Metazoa; phylum Chordata; class Mammalia; order Primates; family Hominidae; genus Gorilla; species Gorilla gorilla. The sequence goes on along the minus strand of NC_073237.2, from coordinate 102,179,763 downwards.
CATTTTTCTCTAATACATCAGGGTAGGAGCAATTAAAATAGAAAGAGAGACACAAGAGACCACTGAAAGGGAATTCACTGAATGGGAAATATTGTCTTGATTGGTAAAATAAACACTTAAATAATAAAATAAATTGGTACGTAAATTACCAATAAAATTGGTAAAATAAACACGTTAATGGGACAAATTCTAGACCCAGTATGTAGTAAACCAAGATCCTTACAGACCCAGCTTAGCTGGAGGCAGAAGTAGGTTTTCAGGAAAAATAGTTACAAGACCTACACTCCTGGAGAGTTGTATCACTTGGAGCCCAAGTAGTTTTCCTCTAGAACTGTGTTGTCTCATATAGTAGCCACTAGCCACGTGTGCCTACTGAATACTTAAAAGGTGGCTAGTCCAACTTCAAATATGCTGCAGAGGTAAAATATACACCAGATTTCAAAAACTCCAAACAAAATCATGTCAATTATTTCATTAATAATTGTAAATAGATTTCATGTTGAAATAATATTTTAGGTATATTGGGTTAAATAACACATTATAGAAATTAATTTCATCTATATGTATATATACTTTTTTAGTGTATCTACTAGAAAATTCAAAGCTATATATGTGATTCACACTATATTTCTATTGAATGATGCCATTCTAGAATATCCCTAAGTAAAGAAGCAGCAGAAAACCAGGTGGCCCTGAGTAAATGTGTAGATATGTTATCTGTAATGGGATAACAGGCAAGTCCTGAGATCCTCGGGGCCCAGAGAAAGCTTCATCAGATACTCCTCTGGAGAAATAATAAAGTGTAAGCCCTACTCTCATCAATAGCTGCCTTCCTCCCTGGCCATGGGGTGCTGGAAGCATCCAGAAGAGCAGACAGGACTGCCAGGAAATCCTTGGTTGAGGAACTTCACCTCAAGGAAGTCATTTTGGTCTCTGCTCTCCCTTTTAGGCAGGGGATAAGTGAGCATCAAGGAGAAGCAATGATTCATCACCCTTGTGGCTAGCACAAATATTGAGAACAGGTAAACTTCAGAAAAGGCAAGAACTCCAACTAGTAGACTGAACTAGGTCCCAAACCATGGTAAGTTTTAAAATTCACACAGTTTTCTTTATAGTCTTAAATTAGTAAAGCCTCCTAATTTTGGTTACATTTATTTTTTCCCTTCTATTTACATATTCATCTCAAATAAGAAGAACTGTTGAATGGTTCTGCTAGACATTTGAAATATAGGTTGAATCATCACCAAACCCTTAAGACCTAGGTATTATTATCCATGTCTTACAGATAACAAAATTGAAGCTTAGAGATGTTAAGTCTTGCTCAAATTTAAGTAAATGACAGAACCTGAATTCAAATCCAGATCTGTCTCACTCTAAATTTTAGTCTTTAATTTTTAAGAACTAGAGAATTCTAACCAGCAAAACAAATGTGTGTTATAATGTATTTATATTGGTTAAATATGTTAAGCTTATGTATATGAATTCCTCTTCAAAGATTATATGATGCAAAATAGTTAGATGATACCACAGATAGAAAGCTGTAAGTTTCCACTCTAAGCAATGAACTCTCTGACCCTCAGTTTTCTCTTCCATAATATACTTACATATTGAAAACATGTAACAACATGTTAATTGAAAACAACATGAAAATGATAGAAATTCAGGTTTCCATCAGGAAAATACGAAAACTGGGTTCTGAACCTACCCAGTCTTGCCTCCTACTAGCTTCTATAACCCTTGAATATAGGGTCTTATCAAGCTAAAATAGTCTTTCAGTTATTCAAAAATCATGTAGTAGGTATAGTTTTGTCTTAGATAGTTTAGTCTTTATTGTGAAGGCAACAGAGCCCAGTTTTAAACCAGGCATGAGACAATCAGATTTGCATTGCAGAAGGATCCCTGTGGGGTACTCACGCACATTGGTGGGAGGGTAAATTGATACAATCCTTTTGGAAAGCAATTTGGCGAAGTGTACTAAGAGCTCTAAAAATGTTTAACACAGTAATATCACTTTTGTGACTACTTTAAGGAAATAATCCTAAAACCAGAAAAAGCTTTGTGACAAAGCATCCATTGTAGCATTACTCATAATGGCAGAAAAAAAATGGCAATTTTCTCACTACCCAACATAAGGGAATGGTCAGGCAACCTTCAGTACATCCACTAGGTAACATATTACTTAGCCATCTAAATTATATTTACAACAAGTTACCAATAACATCAACAAATGATGACCTACTAATGTTAAGATTAGTAATACATTTGTAGAAGATTATAAGAATGGCCACAAATTTTTTTGCACCCTACACCCATGCCCTTGCAATTGATGTGTGATATCCTTTAAGAAGTGGAATCTATTTCTCAATTCTTTGAGGGTAGATTGACCCTGTGACTTGCTTTGGCCAGTAAAATATTAGTAAATGAGATGCAAGCAAAGACTTGAAAAGTATTTGTGCACTGATACTTGCCCTCTCTCTATATTTGGAATCTTTCCATCACAGCATGAAGAAGTCCAAAGATAGTCTGTGGATGGTGAGAGATACAAGGACTTAGTTCTTCCTGTCACTCCTGACATCAGCTAGCAATCCCAGAAGGAGAGCCATCTAGCTAAGTGGCAGTGAAACACAGATGCACACAGATGAATGAGTGAGGTCAGTCAAGACTAACAAAAGAACCACACAGCTGAGCCTAGCCCAAATTGCTGCTCCAGAGAATTATGAACTAAATCCATAGTTGTTATTTTAAGCCACTAAATTTTGAGGCCAAATGTTACACATCAAAAGCTAACTGATAAAAGTTTGATAATTTCTGAAGGTAAATGTTGGGTGTGTGGAGGAGGGGGTCATTATAATAATGTCTTTGTTTTTGTGTATGTTTAAAACTTTCCATAGGCTGGGTGCGGTGGCTCACACCTGTAATCCCTGCACTTTGGGGGGCCGAGGTGGGTGGATCACCTGAGGTCAGGAGTTCAAGACCAGCCTGGCCAACATAGTAAAACCCTGTCTCTACTGAAAATACAAAAAATTAGCTGGGCTTGGTGGTTGGTTTCTGTAATCCCAGCTAATCAGGAGGTTGAGGCAGGAGAATCACTTGAACCCGGGAGGCAGAGGTTGCAGTGAGCCGAGATCATGCCATTGCACTTCAGCCTGGGCAACAAGAGCAAAACTCTGTCTTAAAAAAACAAAACAAAACAAAACAAAACAAAAACTTTCCATAATAAAAACATTTTAAAAATACGTGCATTTGAACTAAAGAAAAAATAAATGTCAACTAAAACATTTCAATGTAAAAATACACAGGCGTATAGCTTGATCACAACTATTAAAAAGAAATTTTCCATAGAAAAACACTGAAAGAAAAATTTAACATTGGTTGTTTCTGGGTGCTGAGACTATGAATTTTTAAAACTTACATGTATCTTCCAAAGTATCTATAATAAACCTTATTGCTTTATCCTAAAAATAAATTTTTATAATTTTATTAACTTTTATCTCACATACACCGTTTCAATATAATTTCTTTCTATAGATTATGTAGAGAATGAATTTGGAGGGGGAGAAATTAATGCAGAGAGACAAATCCAGAGGAAATAAAAATAGCCTAGGGGGATAGTGATGAAGGTCCAAAATCAAGGCAACAACAGTAGAAAAGCAAAAGAGAGGACAGACCGGAGAGCAGGGAGACAGAAAGAGGATCCACAGGCTTCAATGCCGGACATTGCCTTGCAATATGCTGTGGTTTGCATATGGCTTGTTTGTCCCCAACAAAGTTCATTTTAAAATTTGATCCCAACATGGCAGTGTTGGGAGGTGGGGCCTCGTGGGAAGTGTTTGGGTCTAGGGAGTGGATCCCTCATGAATGGTTTGATGCTGTTCTCAGGGCAGTGAGTTCTTGCTCTGGTGAGACTGGATTGGCTCTTAGGGGAATGAATTAGTTCCCATGAGAGTGGGCTGTTATAAAACCAGGACAACCCTTAGGTTTGATCCCCCTGTGCACATGCCTTCTCCCCTTTTGACCTTTCCTGCCATGTTTCAACACAACACAAAAGCCCCCACCAGGAGCTGAGCAGATGTCAGCATGATGCTTCTTGAACAGCCTGCAGAACCATGAGCCAAATAAACCTCTTTCCTTTATAAACTACTCAGCCTCAGATATTTCTTTATAGCAACACTAAATGCACTAAGACACAGTGAAAGGATATATAACTGGGACCATGAATGAGTTTCATGGGGACCTACATACCCAACCTAAAAATGCACTCAAATTTGGGTTCAAACATGTAGATGCATCTCTCTAGATGGATAATCCCTAGGTTTTTTCAGATTCTTAAATAATGAATGTGATCCCAATAGCTGAAGGCCTATTAAGACTTGTCCCCCTATAGACAGGGAAAAATTCAGTTTGGCCTTTCAACTCTATTCAGATCTGACCAGCCATAGGACATTGAAGAGGGCATTGAAATGATGAGACCTCAGTCTGGGACTTTGGTCCCTGAAGCATGACCTAAGAACATGATGGTCCAGGTGATACCAACCTTTCTGAGCCATCACTCATCACATGTACTGTCCCAGTGTCACTCAGAAGCTGGTTCCTCCTAGATTCTTCCCTAAAGAAAGCCAAACCCCTGTCAAACAGCACTTCAGTGTATCAGAGACATGGCTGTAACTGGAACCCTGACCTCCATTAAGCAAATGAAAAACCACTTTTCTAACATCTTAGGCTCAAATGGTCCCTGTTCCCCTCTCTAAATGCCTTTCTTGCCATGTTTCTCCTTGTTCTTCTTTGTTCTGGCCTATTTTAAGTTCCCAGAAATCTGTGCTTCTGCCCTCTGTAGAAGTTTTGCTATGTTGTTCCACCTCCGTAAGACTCTATTCCAGTCTCCCTTCAACTAATGAACTTATCCTTCAGAGCTTAACCTCAATCACTACTTCCCAGGCTAAGGAAATCCTTCTGATATATGCTCTCAGAACATTTAGGAAATTGATTTTGTTATGCTTATATGTGATTATTTGATTAGCATCTGCCTCCCTCCTCCAATAATAATTCTAATAAAAGCCAACGTTATTTAAATGTTTACTAAGTGCCAGGCACCATGGAAATCTCTTGACATGTATACATGTATTAGCACAACAATCTCATGAGGAAAATGGAGCACAAAAGCAAAACAACGGAACTGTGATTCCCTAGCTAGCGAGAGGCAGTGGTGGGATATAATCCTACACAGTGGTAGGATATAATCCCACACAGTGGTAGGATATAATCCCAGCTACAAATACACTGACCTGAAGCTCCATGTCTTTGTTTTCACTGTTTGTACTCCCGCACCCAGCACAAGGTCTGATGCTTAATGGGAACTCCAATGGTATTGATTGACTAAATGGACTTGCCTTGCCTTGCCTTGACCTGCTTTGACATGTGGCATCCAGACTTAGACAACTTTAAAAATCACCTTCACCAACCCCAACAGATGAGGAATAGAAGACCCAGAGAAGGAATGTGTTTCCCTCAAGGTAAACACATTTCCATCACACAGAACCAGGACTGGAAGCCAAATCTCTAACACAACCCAGTGTTCTTTCCACTACATTAAATGAAAATCCAAGTTTCCCACAGTGTAAAAACACTTAAGTATTTTTAAACCAATAAAGGACCATCACTTCCTTTCCCTATTCTAACTTTGCACTGAAATCAGAAAAGAAAAAAGATGGGTGGGTAAGGAAACAAAACTATTTCGTTAGTGATGTGTATTTGGAGAACATCACAGGGATTAGAAAAAATTGTGACTTATACAAATGGCTCCTTAAAAAATTATTTTTTTCAATTTCTTACTAGTGATGAACACTGTTTAACTCAGAACAGCTTTGCTTTAGCAAGTCCGTGTCTTTAACTTAAATCATTTCAATGCAATTCTCTGTAATCAATTTCTTTTGTTAGCTCACTTGTGCTGATCTTTATTTATGCAGAGCTGCACCACAGTGGGGGTCTCCATGGGCCTGCAATGATCGAGCTTGACCATCAGAAAGACCCTACTCATGGCTGGGGAGACACTATGCATGTAACTCCTAACAGACATTGTTCTCCAGGGACTGGGAAGGAAACAGCATGTTTCTAACACAAGCTCATCAGTACTCAGAGATTCTTCAGAGCAAAATAATACTCATTTAAAGAATACATTTATCAGCAGCATAGAAGCAGTACCTGACAGCCTGAGTTCAAACCTCAGCAATACCAATTACTAATCCCAGGACCTTGAGCAAGATACTTACCTTTTCTATTCCTTGGTTTCCTCATTGGGTGGTAAAAGTAAACATCTCACTCATATGAAACTCATATGAAAAATGAACAAGATAATATAACTCTGAAGCTAGCAGGTAGGAAATGCTCATTTAAAGCTAGCTGTTTCTACTATCAACAAAAAGAGTCAAACTCTAAAATATTTTGAAGGGATTTATCCTGAGCCAAATATAAGTGACCACAGTCCATGACACAGCCCCAGGACATCCTGAGAACACGTGCCCAAGGTAGTCAAGATACGGCTTGAATTTATACATCTTAGGGAGACATAAGACTTCAATCAATACATGTAAGATGTTCATTGCTTCAGTCTGGAAATGCAGGACGCTGGAAGCAGGGGCTTCCAGGTCACAGGCAGATTCAAAGATTTTCTGATTAGCAATTGGTTGAAAAAGTTAAATCATTATCTAATGACTCAGAATTAATAGAAAGCAATGTCTGAGTTAAAAGAAGGGTTTGTGGAGACCAGGGTTCCCATTATGCAGAGGAAGTCTCCAGGTAGCAGGCTTCAGAGAGAACAGATTGAAAATGTTTCTTCTCAAAGTTGATTCTCTCCTGGATTAGGAAAAAGGAAAGAAAAGGAAGGGGATTCTCTTCAGAATGGAGATTTTCCCCACAAGAGTCAGCTTTGCAGGAGTATTTCAAGATAGGGCAAATAAAACATATTTGTGGTTAAAATATTTTTATTTCCTTCTTTATCATGTGATGCTATGCCACAGTCAGACTGGAAAGTAAGCCGCCTTATGTAGGCGTAAATAATACCCTTCTGATGAGACTTTGTGGTTTGTAGCGTGTTATTCCCCAGGCCCCTTCAATAAGAATTTGGGCGAGAGAAGAAAAAGGTCAGTTTAGTCCTCACTACTATGATGAACTGCAATTTTACATGAGCCATAGTCTTAAACCCTGCAAGACCTACACAAGGTTCATTACAGACCAATTCAACTAACTTTTACGAAGCTTGGTGCTCTCACAAACGTAACTTCATTTAACTTTTTCCAAACCTGGTTATAAAGACTTACTTATCTTCACTTTACAGCTGAGGACACTAACGCCCAGAGAGGAACAGTGATTTGCCCAAGGGTGTGCAACAAGCCCCAGGTTGCCTGATTCTGAGTCAGAACTCGCTCCATAAGAAATATAACACCAGAGTGTCAACAACGTGATCACCTTTCACAAGCCGGGAAGCAAATGCAGAGGGGCTTGGTGACCTGCCAGTGAGCTTCAGAGGATCCAGGTCAGAGGCTGAATTAGATCTGTCTTTGCAACCAAGAGCAGTTCTCCCACAGGACCCTGAAGGACCACCACTAAAGCTTTGTAAGAAAGCTTCCTATTCTTTATTCTGACATTGCCTTTTCTACCAGCGATGACATAGAAGCTCAATCCTGGCTTATTTTAATGCTTTGGATTTTTTTAATGCCTTCTCCCTATAAAGGGCTGTGGAAAAAGTTCATCATGTGCTCTTTGGAAAGGCTCCCTGGGCACCCAAAATAGATGCCTTCATGGTTAGATGTCACCAACAAAGCCCACTGTCTCCTAATAAAAGAAAGCAAAAGTATGAGGTTTCTGTAAAATGTTCAATAAATAAATGAAATGCTTTGAGAAGAGCATTGGTAAACAGAAATGTTTCTAGAGGAACTCATCAAACTGAGCCAAAGGAGAATGTTTTCTTGGAATTAAAAAGAAAGAAAAAGAACTGAGAAACCAGAAGAGGGACAGGAAAGCTGCCTCAAACGCTTGAAGAGCTATCATGTAAAAAAAGGAGCAAGGTGTGTTCCAAGTGTCTCCAAAGGACAGAAGAGTAATGATAAGCACTACCAATGTTGGAACAGGCTGGGCAGAGGAGTCTAGGGGTTAAGGACATAAAACTGGAGCTTTGTGGGCTTAAATCCCTTTCCTGCAACACAGAAAGCTTCCATTTCCCCATCTGTAAAATGGGAATGACAATAACTACCTACCTCATAAGGCTGCTGTGCACATTAAATAGGATAATGAATCTCAAGGGCTTGCCACTATGCCTGGTGCATAGTAAGTCCTCCATATAATGTCATCTGTTATCCTTGCTGTTGGGAAAAAGTGAATTCTTTGTCCTTGGCTGTATTCATGCAACAATTTATGATCAATTAGCTGCAAAGCTGTGTTGGGAAAAAGATGCATGCATTAGGCAAAGGGTCAGATTAAGTGACCTCTAAGCTTCCTTCCACACTTGGGTTTCAAAATTCTTTGTTTCATTGAAACTGTGGTTAATGTGAAGTCCTCTATTGGACTACCCTCCTGAGCTCCAGCTTTGGGGTTTTGTTTTTCCACTTTTGTACTTGCAAATCCTTGCTGAGGAGCAAAATCTGGAGAGTGAGTCTTCTTTTGCTTGGTGACTGCATTCCTGGAATTCCCAAGATTCCAGTCCCTTTTCCTCCTCACATTGTAAACATTAGGTTCTTGTGGGGAGGACAAAAAGGTCACTTTTCGAACAGCATTTGCTCCCAGACTCTCATCTGAATAATTCAACTCAACTTCATGAAAGCACAAGACTTTGGGCTGATCTCAAGCCTGTCTGACAGAACGGTGCTGATTTAGGCTAACAAGAGGTCATTGTTTGAGCTGGAGCTAGAGAATGGCCTCCTCACTTCTTGGTGAGCAGAACCAGGTACAGAACATAAAATGAGTTCAACAGACTCCTTGCAGTTGAACCAGTAGCAGCCAAGTGCCTTCCCAAATTCTCTTCTTAACAGGACCAAGTTCTTGAGGAGGAGGAGGCATTTATTGGGGGTTGCTACAAATTCGACTTTACTGCCACTGCCTTTATAACCACAATATAAAGTAACTCCCACAACACAGTGAAGATAAGCTCTTTAAAGAAAATATAAAAGCATTAGCTTGGCAATTCACCCAAACCTCATCATGCACCATAGACATTTTTGAAGTTTAACAAAGAAAAGCACATCATTAAAGAATACTGCTCTATCACCATTCTTATGCAAATCCTTCCAGATAGTTGGGTGGAAAATTCCATCTAACATGCAGCAAGAAATAAATGTTGCAGGGTGGAAATTTCAGCTATACTGAGTGCATCTATCACTTGTATAATCCAAACTACTGTATGTGCGCTGACTACACAATTAGTATTGATCCATTCACCATGTAAACATCAAGTACTTTCTATTATTACTTGAAATAGCATGCTATCACAATTTCTATTTCCTCCTTCTATCTTAAATAGAAGTATTGCACATTAGCCCTTTCCTTCACGTACTTTTTTGCACAGCTATGTAACTACAGTGTTCAGTGTGGTGCTGAGTTTCCTGCAGACATCTGCAGTATTAGCATTAAAGCACTTTATTTTCAAGTCATCTCTGATGGAAGACAATACAACTTTCATTTACCCAGAAACCTGTTACCAGGGCTTCTCTTAGAAACAGGTACATTCTCTCTCAGTCTCTCAGTCTCTCTCTCTCTGTCTCTCTATCTCTCTAACAGACACACACACACTCCCCCGCCCTGACACACACACACACACACACACACACACACATATACACACACAGATCATCCTTTGTTTGCTACTCATTCCCATCCCGAGACCACCATCATCAGCATGTCTCCTTAGCTCTAACCCTCAGTAGGTCAGGACCACCAGGTCTCTGGAGCTCCCAGGCAGTGGAAAAATATATTTGCTAAGGCTGAGAATGGCATTTAATTTCAAGATGACTTGCTATAGAAGCTCAAGGCTTGACTCTGGGCTGCACAGTTCAAATGTCTGGATGCATGAAGAAAAATTACTTTGGAGAATAAGTTCTGCTGTTTGCAAGCATATAAAAGCCTAGTAAGAGGTGAGACTTCTCTGCTCTTCCCCTTTCTGCATTCCATGGCATGACAGCACGAGGAAATTTGAACTCGGTTCCAGACCCTGGAGGGTCAATTTTAGCTCAAATAGCTTGGAGCTACCTATCGTATAATTCATGTCTTCTGGAGCTGATGCTCTTCTCTGGGCACCACATGCATCCTGACCCAGTGCATAGTCTTCTTGTTACTCTTGCCATGCTCTGAACGGTATGCACTGCATGTAACTTAACTAGATTTCCAGTGTCTTCAGAGCTCAGCAGTGGCTTTAGTCAGAACACATACGATTTTATCTCTGTCCATGGAAATCTGTACCTTGCAAACTTTACCTACCACAGAGTCAACTTTCATGAAGGTATGTAATACCCCACTAGCACAATCCAAGTTGTTCCCCACCATTGTTTTCTTTAGACAACATGTGGAACCTGCAAATTGCCATCTGAAAAAAATCATATATATATATATTGCTTTGTTTAATGGAGAGAAAATATCTAGAACCAGTTGAGCACTGTTATGTCCAAACTCCTTTCAACCAATCTAAAACAAAATCATAATAACTAATTCATTTATTAAAACTCATTAGTAGATGGTTGCCATCCATTGTTGCCAAACTAGATGGATGCAAATTCCAACAGATGAAATTCTAAAATTGGATAGTGTGTATTAAATATTCAGAGAAGAGTGAGGAGATTATAAAGGAACTGTACATCTAGTTCTGCCTCTAATAAATCTGATTTTTTTTTTCTTAACACCAACCATTCAGTAATTGTGTTCACAGCAACAAAGTTCTATTCCCCCCCCTACTCAGTGCTCCTTCCAGAAGTGGAACAAGATTTCAGATATGGACATGCACACTGTCTTGCTTATTTACAATCATTTGAAGTGAACCATAAAATTTCCAAAGACTAAATCAGGTTGCTTCAACAATAATTGTGTTAATGTTTTGGAAAACATACATTAACTAAAATAAAAGCAATATCCTAGCAACTCTCTTGATTGCCTATGCTTTCCCCTTAACAATACCTTCTCCGATTATGACCAGGTAACCAACACTCAAGGAAAGATGACCCTCTCCCCAGCTCAGTGTAAAATCTTGAACAGATAGTAAATTGATTGAACTAATCTCACTTATTTGGGAGTAATCAGTTTAGGAGTGAAGATGTGTTTCAGTTCCAACAAATGAGACATGAGGAAATCAACCTCTGGGTTGGGGACAGGAGGTTCTTCACTCTTGAAAAGAGACTTGGTGGAGAGTTCACCAGCAGTGAAAACACCATACAATGTTGCATGTGCACACGCCCCCGAACCACAGAGACCATATTGTGCAAGATACAAAAAACCTTGGTCTTTGTTGAGCTGTTGAATTAACCAGCACTGTGGGCTTCTTGTTAAAAAAAAAAAAAATCATTATTATCTTCATGGTTGGAGTTCCCAGTACTGTAGTCAAAAGCACCATGACAGCTATAGGGAATTATTGGTGATTATGTTCAGAAATGACCCTCCACTTGCTTCCTTTCTTGCTGTACCTTTGCCCCAGATGAACTTCTTGATTGAAATAGGAACTTTCATATATTTCAGCAGATGTGAGTTACTGTTGCTCTAAAAATAAGAGACTGATAAATCTTACTACGTAGTACTTTCACACACACAAAAAAAGAATGATTTCATGATGGTCTATTAACCAAAATCTATGCTATGAATACCTATGAGCATTCAGCTAGTATGGCTTTGTTTAATGGAGAGAAAATATCTAGTACGAGTTGAGCACTGTTATGTCCAAATGAAGTTGGAACGAATGAAGCTTGAAGACAGGTCTCATATTAGGAGGGGAGGGAGAGATTATGATATAAAAGGAGTACATTCTTTGAAGTCCCCAGAACTTCACAGCTTTAGAAAATAAAGACCTCACTCTAGTCCAAGACTGCTAAGACAAAAACCCTTGCTTTCTCCAGAAGGAATAATACAGAAGCCTAATTGCAGCTCTTCAAATGGAAGAAGGGTGGGAACCTCTACCTATCCTCTTTAGTCCACGCCCACTGATGGCGCCTGAGTCATTTCCACTGAATCACTAGAACTCCCTGGAGTAGTTGTTAAAATGATGATTTAAACCAAGGATGAGGGGCCATCCAGTGTTATATGTAATACAACCTTTTAAGTTAGAAAACAGACATGCAGTCCTAACATTTTAAACAGAGAGAAAAAAAGCTTTCATTTGTAGGAAAATGTGCAAATAAATGGTGAAGTACCCTATCAACACAAGGAAAATGACAAAAATAAGGAAGTGCCCTGTCAACACAAGGAAAATGACAACCACAAAGTCAGTGAAAGATTCTTCCTTGCCTTTACATCAGGATTCTGCCATAGTCATTTAAGAATTTTGAATGAAAAGAAAAAACTACCCTAAACATAGTTTCAGACATCTGCAGGAAGACATTATAGAAATGTGGTCTGCACAGGACCACACTGTGTTCTCCATCAAAAAAGTGGGGTTCTACCATAAACAATATTAAAAGACTAAGGGCACCTTGGCAAAAATTATTTGCAACACATAACAGACAAAGCATGAATATCCATACTATATGGAATTTACAGATCAATTTAAATTTTTTAAAGGCAACTCAATATAAAAACATAGAGAAAGAGTGTAGACAGCACAGAAGAAATACAAATGACCAATAAACATATGAAAAGATTCTCAGCTTCACTCCTAATGAGGTAAATGCAAAATAAAACAATGAAATGTCATTCTTTGCCCATTATGCTTGCAAAAAATTAAGACTGATAATATCCAGGGCTGCAAATAAAGCAGAGAAATGGGCGCTCTCACACATTTGACGGGAGTGTGAATTGGAACACAGCTTTGGAGGACAATTTGGCAATGTCTATCAAACTTAAAATGCAATTCCATTTTAGGAGTCTGTGCTACAGATATATTTGTACATGCCTGCAGAGATATAGCTACAGGGATATTCACTACAACATTGTTTGTAATTGCAAACACAGGAAACAATGTAAATGTCCATCAATAAGGACCAGATTAAATATATTCTGGTATATACATAAAATAAAATAATCAAACATTAAAAACAATGAGGTAGATATGTTTATGGTAGTATAGAAGCATCTCAAATGTAAAAATAAGAATTAAGACAGCACATCTTCCCCCCAAAAACCAAAGGTAGACTATATATATATATATATATACACACACACACACACACACATATAGATATAATCTTTTTTTTATATACCTAGTACAATGCCAGGAACATAGTAGATAGCCAGTAAGTATCTATTAAAAGTATAAATGACTTGTAAATATTTGCTGGAGAAATGAATGATAAATGAATGATGAATGAATGTCCATGTAAACATATGAAGAAAATGTTGAAAGGATACACAAGTGATGTAGTTTGAATGTAAATCCCCACCAAATCCCATGTTGAATTAGTATTGGAGGTGGGGCCTGGTGGGATGTGTCTGGATTATGGGGGTGGATCCCTCATGAATGACTTGGGCCTTCCCCTTGGTGACAAGTGAGCTCTCACTCTGAGTTCACATAAGATCTGATCATTTAAAAGTGTGCAGCACCCTTCCTCCACTCTTTCTCACTGGCTTCTGCTCTGGCCATGTGACTTGCCTGCTCCCCCTTTGCCTTCTGCCATGATTGTAAGCTTCCTGAGGTCTCCCCAGAAGCCAAGCAGATGCCAGTACCATGCTTGCCATAAAGCCTGCAGAACTGTGAACCAATTAAGTCTCTTTTCTTTTTAAATTACCCATTCTCGGGTATTTCTCTAGCAATGGAAGAATGGCCTAACATAACAAGTTTACCTTAGTGTCATGGGAGAGAATCACTTTTCATTTAATACTTTTTTATAGATTTTAAAACATTTTACAGGTGCACAAGCTATTTTTACAATAACAGAAATGGAAAAGTTAAGAATCCATCCCCATGTTTTAGAAAATATGTTAATATCTTAAGCAATATTGAAAGACAAAGGAAAAACAGAATATTTGTGACACATACAGCAAAGTTAACTCCAGAAAACATAAAGAGTTCTTACCAATCAATAAGATAAACAGCCAGAAAAAAATATATAACCACATGACATGTGGCAGACACTGTAATCATCTACCAGTTGTTTATTATTTCTTACAAACAGAACCATGTTTGAGAGTGGGGCTAGCAACATGTTTGTCATTGAAATAAAGAGTACAAATGACCAAAAAGCATACGAAAAAATATTCAACTTCACATAATCAGGGAAATACAAATTAAAACAAAGTAAAATACTTGATTTTTGCTCATAACATAGGCCAAAAAGAGGGAAAAGATTTCTATGATCCAGTGTTGACAAAGATATGGAGAAAGCCATTGACCATAGCCGATGGGAGTACAAGTTAATATCATAATTTGGTCAGTAATTTGACAATATCTATCAAAGATTACCCAAAGATATATGTACAATAATGTTCACTAGAACCTTGTTCATTAGCAACAATCTGGAAACAGTTTGATTTATCCATCACTAGGTCCCCAAACAAGGATAAAAGTCAAGCTTTCTACCCCATGGATCCTGTGTTCCAAGCACCTGGAAGGGACAGACAAGAAACAAAGAAACATATAAGGAAGTTCGGTTCTGATAATGTAAATACTATAAAGGAAATAATAAACAGAAAATAAAAGAAGGTGGCTGGGGGAGGAGAGAGTGGAGGGTGAAAGGGAGGTGATTTTACATGGAGCCATGAGGGGAGGCCTCCCTGGAGGGTGACGTTGAGCTAAAGTCAGAATGGACTTTGGGGACTCTGGGGGAAGGGTAGGAGGGGAATGAGGGATAAAAAAACTACACATTGGGTACATTGTACACTGCTCAGGTGATGGGTGCCCCAAAATCTCAGAAATCACCACTAAAGAGGTATCTTTTTTTTTTTTTGAGACAGAGTTTTGCTCTTGTTGCTCAGGCTGCAGTGCAATGGCACAATCTTGGCTCACCACAACCTCTAGCTCCCAGGTTCAAGCGATTCTCCAGCCTCAGCCTCCCGAGTAGCTGGAATTACAGGCATGCACCACCACGCCCAGCTAATTTTGTGTTTTTAGTAAAGATGGGGTTTCTCCATATTAGTCAGGCTGGTCTCAAACTCCCGAACTCAGGTGATCTGCCCCCCTCGGCCTCCCAAAGTGCTGGGATTATAGGCATGAGCCACCATGCCCGGCCCAAGAATTTATTCATGTAACCGAAAACCACCTGTTCCCCACAACTATTGAAATAAAATTAAAAAATAAAAAATTAATAAAAATGAAAAGAAAAAAGAATCAGCCCAGCAAATTCAAGGCCTCCGGATACAACAGGAAGGAGAAAAGGAAGGAATGTACAATGTAGATGAGGATAATGAATAAGAGAAGAAAGGAACAAGATGAGATTGGAGAGGAAGACAATCGTCCAATCATTTAGGATTCATGTGAAGGGATTGGGTTTTATTCCTGAGGGTGATGGAAGGCCACTGGGGTATTAAGCAAGGAGGGACATGACTACATTCATGATGTTTAAAAGATCACTCCGGCTGCTAGGTGGAGAATGATTGTAGAAGATAACAATGGTAGGATGAAGTGCAATCGGGAGGTCCTGGCAAGGTAAGCCGATGGCTTAGATCAGGCTAGACACAGTGGAGAGTGTAAGCATTGTCCAGATATTGGGCAGATTTTGGAGGTAGAGCCTGCAGTATGTGCTAGGGGATTGGACATGTGGTCAGATGGCAAATAACGATTTAAGAGTATCTCCAAGCCTTAGGACTGAACCTATGTTAGATGGTGCCGTGACTAAGATGAGAAAGCCCAGAGAAGGAAGAGGTTTAGTAAAGAGAATCCAGAGTACCATTCTGGACTTGTTAAACTTGAATGTTTTAGGAGACAATCAACTGAAAATAAAGTTGGTAATTAACATACAGATTTGATTAGGTGGGCATGGTGGCTCACACCTGTAGTCCCAGCTACTTGGGAGACTGAGGCAGAAGGATCGCTTGAAGCCAGAAATTCAAGGCTGCAGTGAGCTATGATTGCAACACTACACTCCAGGCTGGGTGACAGAGTAAGACTCATCTCTTAATAAATACAAATTTTAAAATAAAACATATATATATAGATTTGCAAACACATGGAGAGAAATCTGGGAGGTTACCTACCTATCCTATTAAGGGATTTTCTCCAGGAAGTGGAAACGGAGGTAGAGGGAGGTGACATGGAGATAGGAGCTGCTTCTACATTTTACCTTAAACACAATAATAAGGTTTGAAAATTTTTTACGATGAATACATATTACTTTTGAAATTTAATTAAATGAATACATATAAAAGAAGAGTAACTAGGTGGTTTTCAAATTTTTCCACAGAGCTTTTTCTTCATTCAAAGTCTTATTCTGAATGCTCTTCCTACTCTCATCATTCAGGCCTCAGCTCAGCTATGACCTCAGAGAGCCCATCCTTAACCACCCAGTCTGAAGGAGCTCCACCTCTTCCTCCCCGCACCTAACTTTGTTGCATATCCTGTTTCATTGTGTTCCTACCGCTTACCACCCAAAATTAATGTCCGTTTGTTTACTTGTCTCCCCTACTACAGTAAAATTACCAAGAAAGCAGGGACCTTATATGCCATGTTCCTCAACTAGTACTAGAATCTAAAACCATGGATTGCAAATAGTAGGCACTCAATAAATAGGCTTTTGATTTAAAATAAACTCCAATTTGGCCGGGCGCGGTGGCTCAAGCCTGTAATCCCAGCACTTTGGGAGGCCGAGGCGGGTGGATCACGAGGTCAGGAGATCGAGACCATCCTGGCTAACATGGTGATACCCTGTCTCTACTAAAAATACAACAAAAATTAGCCGGGCGTGGTGGCGGACGCCTGTAGTCCCAGCTACTCAGGAGGCTGAGGCAGGAGAATGGCGTGAACCCGGGAGGCAGAGCTTGCAGTGAGCCGAGATCTCGCCACTGCACTCCAGCCTGGGTGAAAGAGCGAAACTCCGTCTCAAAAAATAAATAAATAAATAAAAATAAATAAAATAAAATAAAATAAACTCCAATTTGTCTTCAAGATAAAAAGCTGAGTGGCGCCGGGAGCGGTGGCTCATGCCTGTAATCCCAGCACTTTGGGAGGCCGAGGAGGGCGGATCACGAGGTCAGGAGATCGAGACCATCCTGTGAATGGTGAAACCCTGTCTCTACTAAAAATACACACACACACACACACAAAATTAGCCGGGTGTGGTGGTGGGCGCCTGTAGTCCCCACTACTCAGGAGGCTGAGGCAGGACAATGGCGTGAACCCGGGAGGCGGAACTTGCAGTGAGCCAAGATAGCGCCACTGCACTCCAGCCTGGGCGACAGAGCGAGACTCCCTCTCAAAAAAAAAAAACCTGAGTGGCTTCGATTGAATTGAGGCAGGAGTCTAGAGTCTCACCTAATGCCTCTCTCTCTGCTTCCTTCACACCACCACTGACTGCTCTGGGGCACATCGGGGGTCCTCTAGTGCGCTGCAGGAAGCAGGGTAAAAACCACAGGATTGCCTGATGGCTCGGGTCTTTCCCAGCTCTATAGCGGTTTAATCTGGGCCCCTTCTCTGGAGCCTCACTTCTCTCAGACTTCCTCCAACCCAACCAGAGCAGCTCTGGTCCAAACTCAGCTTCAAGTACCACCATCTCTTTCCAGTTGCCCTCTACCACCTCGACTGCCCTTACTTAGGCACCCCACCTCCCAGATGCTCCAGGCACTGCCCACCAAGGCTCCAAACCATGGAGTCACCAGCGAGTGTCCACCCTGGCTCAGCCCTGTGCGAGGGACCAAAGATCCAGAGACAAGCCGTCCAGGGGCCTGTCTGCTCACAGCCACTCATGGGGACTAAACCAGGCAGAGTGGACTAACGGAGCTCTCTGGCATTCTGGTGGCTCTCAGGTGCATGTGGTCAAATCCAACTGAGTCCTTGGTTTTCTTTTCAAGCCTTCCTGACTATCCTGAGGCCATACAGTCACAATTAATAAAGATTGCCTGTCTTTGTGTACTTGGTTGCTGTCTTTATGAGATATGGATGACAGCATTGCCCCCCTTCCAAGAAAGGGAAATGCCATCTGTCTCTCTTGCTTGGCCTCAGTGCCACTTCAAGCAGGGGTCAGCAAGTATCCCTGGGCACTGTCTTCTGCCCCTTCTGTGGCCCAGATGGAACAGTCCTCATCCTCAGACCACACTCCTCCCCAGCCTCAGCGCAAGCATAGGGCTTGCCTATGTGCCTGCTGCCTGCCTTGGTCTGGGCCAGCATCTCTCTGCAAGAGCCTTGCACAGAGCCAGGAACACCACAGGTGTTCAGCAGCCCTATGTAAAGGTAAGCCCTGACACTTTCAGGACCTTAGGCAGGTCAGAATTGCCTTCCTTAGGCCCAGGATTGCCCCCTGGCTACTGGCTTTGCTTCTCCTCTGTGTGGCAAGAGGGTGGAATCTCAGGTAAACAGAGCCTCAGGGGTAAAGTCCCAAGAGGCTAGAGCAGTGGAGAACGCTCTAGCCTTCCTAACCTCAGGGATTCTCAGGAAAGAGAGGGAGGCAGGAACACACTGACCCCTTCCCCAGAGCCCAGCACACGGTGCTCAGGGGCCACCTGCTGGCAGTCAGGGGCATGTGTGACTCTGGGGGTGGGGCTGCTTAGGCCCAAGGCTTCTGCAGAGACACACACAGAGCACATGGATACATGATGTGCACGCATGCACACATACCTACTTTCCACATATCCAAGCATGTATGTGCACACATGGAAAAATGCATGCACATACAGACCTGAGCCCAAGCGTGCCAAGCACATGGACATAACGCCATTACATGTGAACTCATAAGCATGCACTTGCAGACAGCCCTGGGTACACAGGTACATGCACACAATTGCATATATATGTGAGCCTGAGCCCTGGCTGAGATCTTCTCCCCTATGATCTCTACAAATCCCTTCCTCCCATATATTACCTGGGGAAAGACAGAAGCCACATTGCCTCTGCCCCCTACCCTCCTCTTCTGAGGAGACAGGTATTGCTCAGTCCGTGGCTTAGCTACCAAGAGGACCCCCTCATGGGGTCTCAGCTCCACCTAAGCAGAGGACTAACCTGTCTGCAGTTTCTCCTCATCTGCGGCCTATGGTGCATGGGGCAGAGGTGGGCTTTGGCAGCATGAAGACAGACCTGAGGACCTTGGTTGACAGTAATTTCTATATAAGGAATGGCTGCCCACTAAGTGCCACAAGGTAGGCAATAGCAGCAAAAGTGTGGAATCTAGAAAGGTGGGAGGTGATTCCCTTGAACCCTCTGGGAAGCTGAAGCTGTAGGCTGACATCTCCAAGACAGTGTTCAAGGGCTGATAGAGCCTCAGAAACCCAGGTTCAAGGATGAAGAAGGAAACTAATATTTATTGAATGCCTACTCTGTGCAGGCATTGTTCCTGTGTTTTCTCATTCCATCCTTACTTCCCTAAAAGGTAAGGAGTATTATTAGTCTTCATAACCCCTCATAGCAATCTATCACCAAGTCTCATTCTTTTCTTTCTTAATAACCCTCAGATTTTTCCACTGGTGCACCACCAAGTCTGAACCTCCATTAGCTCTTGCCTGGGCACTGGCACAGCCTCCTACCTGGGTGCACTTCTTGTCCCATCCAATCTCCTCTTCATAATTCTAACAGACTGGTTTTAACAACATGAAACTAAGATTCCTTTAAAGGCATCAATGACTTCTTGTTCTAAGGCCAAGATCAAAATACTAATCTCTGCTTTGCACATCCTCACTTACCTCTCTAGGCTCATTGGCACCACTTACCCCTCATGTGCAGATTCTCTGTGGCCGCCTGGCTGGAGACTGCCCGAGACTGCCTAAGACTAAGAGTTCCCAGGGGGAGGGGCAGCCACCAACACTGTGGCTGCTTGCTGACTAAGATGACAGCTCCCTGGGAGAGGAGTGGCAGCCATCACTGCAGCTCCAGTCTGCCGTTTTTCCCTGCTGGTGCCAAGGAAACTGGGTAGTTTGGACCCAGGAGGAATTCCCCATAGTGCAGCACAGTGGCCGTGGCAGATTGTAGCCAGACTGCCTCTTTAGGCCAGACCCGGACCCGTTCCTCCTCACCAGGTGGGGCCTCCCTGTGGGAATTTCAGCAACTCCAGCCAAGGGTTTATGGACAGAATTCTGATCTCCCTGGAATAGAGCCCCTGGAGGGAAGAGAGGCTGCAGTTTCCATGGATCAGCAGACTTAGTCTTTCCCCCTGCTGGCTCTGAGGAATCGGGCAGTATGGACAAGTGGGATTCCCCCCAGTGCAGAGCACCACCTCCACCAAGAGGCAGCCAGAGTGCTGTATTAAGCAGGTCCCTGATCCTGTGCCTCCTGACTGAGACCCCACAACAGAGGTCACCAGATACCTTATACAGGAGCATTCCTACTGATACTGGGTCGGTGCCACTCTGGGACAGAGCTCCCAGAGGAAGGAACAGGCAGCCATCTTTGCTGTTCTGCAGCCTCCACTGATGACACCTCAAGGGACAGGAGGGACTTAAGTAAATAGGGTCTGGAGTGGACCCCCAGCAAACCACAGCAGCCCTATGGAAGAGGGGCCTTACTGTTAAAAGAAAAACAAACAAATGGAGAGCAACAACAACAACAACATTAACAAAAGTCTCCACAAAAAACCCATCCAAAGGTCAGCAGACTCAAAGATCAAAGGTAGATAAACTCATAAGGATGAGAAAGAATCAACAAAAAAATTCTGAAAACTCAGAAAGTCAGAGTGCTTCTTCCCTTCCAGATGACGACAATACCTCTCCAGCAACTGCACAGAACTGGGCTGAGGCTGAGATGAATGAACTGACAGAAGTATGCTTCAGAAGGTGGGCAGTAATGAACTGACAGAAGTATGCTTCAGAAGGTGGGCAGTAATGAACTTCACTGAGCTAAAGAAGCATGTTCTAACCCAATGCAAAGAAGCTAAGAACCATCATAAAACATTACAGGAGCTGTTAACCGGAACAGCCAGTTTAGAGAAGAACATAAATGACCTGACGGAGCTGAAAAATACAACATAAGAACTTCACAATGCAACCACAAGTATCAATAGCTGAACAGACCAAATGGAGGAAAGAATTTCAGAGCTTGAAGACTATCTTGCTGAAATAAGACAGGCAGATAAAAATAGAGAAAAAAGAATAAAAAGGAAAGAAGAAACCCCAAGAACTATGGGATTATGTAAAAAGACCAAACCTATGACTGACTGGGGTACCTGAAAGAGATGGGGAAAACGGAACCAAGCTGGAAAACATACTTCAGGATATCCAGGAGAACTTCCCCAACCTAGCAAGACAGGCCAACATTCTAATTCAGGAAATCCAGAGAACCCCAGTAAGATACTCCACGAGAAGATGATCCCCAAGACACATAATCATCAGATTCTCCAAGGTTGAAATGAAGGAAAAAAAATGTTAAGGGCAGCCAGAGAGAAAGGACAGGTCACCTACAAAGGGAAGCCCATCAGACTAACAGCAGGCCTCTTAGCAGAAACCTTACAAGCCTGAAGAGATTGGGGGCCAATATTCGACATTCTTAAAGAAAAGAATTTCCCACCTAGAATTTTGAATCTGGCCAAACTAAGCTTCATAAGCAAAGGAGAAATAAAATCCTTTTCAGAAAAGCAAATGCTGAGGGAAATCACCACCACGCCTGCCTTGCAAGAGCTCCTGAAGGAAGCACTAAATATGGAAAGGAAAAACCGTTACCAGCCACTACAAAAACACACTAAATAAAGTACAAAGACCAATGACACCATGAAGCAACTACATCAACAAGTGAAAAATAACCAGCTAGCATCATGATGACAGGATCAAATTCACACATAACCATAATAATCTTAAATGTAAATGGACTAAATGCCCCAATTAAAAGATGCAGAATGGCAAGCTGGATAAAGAGCCAAGACCCATTGGTGTGCTGTATTTAAGAAACCAACCTCATGTGCAAAGACACACAAAGGCTCAAAATAAAGGGAGGGAGGAAAATTTACCAAGCAAATGGAAAGCAGAAAAAAGCAGAAGTTGCAATCCTAGTTATGGACAAAATAGACTTTAAAACTAACAAAGATCTAGAAAGACAAAGGGTATTACATATTGGTAAAGAGTTCAATTCAACAAGAAGAGCTAACTATCCTAAATGTATATACATCCAATACAGGAGCACCCAGATTCATAAAACAAGTTATCTGAGACCTACAAAGTGACTTAGACCCTCAAGCAATAATAGTGAGAGACTTCAACACCCCACTGTCAATATTAGACAGATCACCGAGACAGAAAATTAACAAAGATATTCAGGACTTGAACTCAGCTCTGGATCAAGCAGACCTGATAGATAGCCACAGAACTCTCCACCCAAAATATAACAGAATATACATTCTTCTCAGCGCTACACGACACTTATTCTAAAATCAATCACATAATTGGAAGTAAAACACTCCTTAGCAAATGTAAAACAACTGAAATCATAACAGTCTCTCAGACCACAGTGCAGTTAAATTAGAAATCAAGATTAAGAAACTCACTTAAAACTGCACAACTACATAGAAATTGAAGAATCTGCTCCTGAATGACTCCTGGGTAAATAATGAAATTAAGGGAGAAATCAAAATCTCCTTGAAACCAACGAGAACAAAGACAATGTATCAGAATCTCTTGGATGCAGCTAAAGCGGTGTTAAGTGAGAAATTTATAGCACTAAATGCCCACATGAGAAAGCTAGAAATAACTCAAATCAGCACCCTAACATCACAACTAAAGAAACCAGAGAACCAAGAGCAAACAAACCCCAAAGCCAGACGGCAAGAAATAACCAAGATCAGAGCAGAACTGAAGGAGATAGACACACACACACACACACACACACAAACACCTTCAAAAAAATTCAATGAATCCAGGAGCTGGATTTTTGAAAAAATTAATAAAATAGACCACTAGTTAGACTAATAAAAGACAGAAGAATCAAAAAGACACAATAAAAACTGACCTCACAGAAAGAATCATCAGAGAATACTACAAATAGCTCTATGTGAATAAACTAGAAAATCTAGACGAAATGGATAAATTCCTGGACATATACACCCTCCTAAGACTGAATCAAGAAGAAGTTAAATCCCTGAATAGACCAGTAACAAGCTCTGATTTGAGGCAGTAATTTATAGCCTACCAACCAAAAAAAGCCTAGGACCAGACAGATTTAAAACTGAATTCTCCCAGAGGTACAAAGAGGAGCTAGTACCATTTCTTCTGAAACTATTCCAACAATTGAAAAGAAGGGACTCCTCGCTAACTCATTTTATCAGGCCAGCATAATCCTGATACCAAAACCTGGCAGAGATACAACAAAAGAGAAAACTTCAGACCAATATTCCTGATGAACATTGATACAAAAATCCTCAATAAAAATACTGGCAAACCAAATCCAGCAGCACATCAAAAAGCTTATCCACCACAATCAAGTCAGCTTCATCCCCAGGATGCAAGGCTGGTTCAACATATGCAAATCCATAAATGTAATTCATCACATAAACAGAACTAAAGACAGAACCCACATAATTCTCCTAATAGACGCAGAAAAGGCCTTTGATAAAATTCAACATCCCTTCATGTTAAAAACTCTCAATAAACTAGGTATCGATGAAACATACCTCAAAATAATAAGAGCCATTTATAACAAACCCACTGCCAACATCATACTGAATGGGCAAAAGCTAGAAGCATTCCCCTTGAAAACTGGCACAAGACAAGGATGCCCTCTCTCACCACTCCTATTCAACATAGTATTAGAAGTTCTGGCCAGGGCAATCAGGCAAGAAAAAGAAATAAAAGGTATTCAAATAGGAAGAGAAGAAGTCAAACTGTCTCTGTTTACAGATGACATGATCCTATATCTAGAAAACCCCATTGTCTCAGCCCAAAAGCTTCTTGAGCTGATAAGCAACTTCAGCAAAGTCTCAGGATACAAAATCAATGTGCGAAAATCACAAGCATTCCTATACACCAACAATACACAAGCAGACAGCCAAATCGTGAATGAACTCTCATTCACAATTGCTACAAAGAGAATAAAATACCCAGGAATACAGCTAACAAGGGAAGTGAAGGACCTCTTCAAGGAGAACTACAAACCGCTATTCAAGGAAATCAGACAGAACACAATTGGAAAAACATTTCATGCTCATGAATAGGAAGAATCAATAACATGAAAATGACCATACAACCCAAAGTAATTTATAGATTCAACACTATTCCCATTAAACTACCATTGACATTCTTTACAGAATTAGTGAAAAAATTAATTTAAAACTCATATGGAACCAAAAAAGAGTCCATACAGTTAAGACAATTCTAAGCAAAAAGAAAAAAGCTGGAGGCATCATGCTACCTGACATCAAACTATACTACAAGGCTACAGTAACCAAAACAGCATGGTACTGGTACAAAAATAGACACATAGACCAATGAAACATTATAGATATCTCAGAAATAAGACTGCACATCTACAACCATCTGATCTTCAGCAAACTTGACAAAAACAAGCAATAGGGAAAGGATTGCCCATTTAGTAAATGGTGCTGAAAGAACTGTATGGCCATATCCAGAAAATTGAAACTGGACCCCTTCCTTATGCCTTTACACCGTATACAAAGATTAACTCAAGATGTATTAATGACTTAAATGTAAAACCCAAAACTATAAAAATCCTAGAAGAAAATCTAGGCAATACCATTCAGGACATAGGCATGGGCAAATGGGCAAAGATTTCTTGATGAAAACATCAAAAGCAATTGCAACAAAAGCAAAAATTGACAAATGGGATCTAATTAAACTAAAGAGCTTGTGCACAGCAAAATAAACTATCATCAGAGTGAACAGACAGCCTATAGAATGGGAGATAATTTTTTCAATCTATCCATCTGATGAAGGTCTAATATTCAGAATCTACAAGAAACTTCAACAAATTTACAAGAAAAAAAACAAACAGCCCCATCAAAATGTGGGCAAAGGACATGAACAGACACTTCTCAAAAGAAGATGTTTATGTGGCCAACAAACAAATGAAAAAATGCTCAACATCACTGATCATCAGAGAAATGTAAATCAAAACCACAGTGAGATACCATCTCATACCAGCCAGAATGGTGATTATTAAAAATCAAGGAACAACAGATGCTGGTGGGGCTGTGGAGAAATAGGAACACTTTTACACCATTGGTGAGAATGTAAACTAGTTCAACCATTGTGGAAGACACTGTGGCAATTCCTCAAATACCTAGAACCAGAAATAGCATTTGACCCTGCAATCCCATTACTGGGTATATACCCGAAGGAATATAAATCATTCTATTATAAAGAGACATGCACATGTATGTTCATTGAAGCACTATTCACAATAGCAAAGACATGGAATGAACTGAAATGCCCATCAGTGATAGACTGAGTAAGGAAAATGTGGTACATATACACCATGGAATACTATGCATCCATAAAATGGAAAAAAATCTTTTTTTTTTTTTTTGAGACAGAGTAGTCTCGCTCTGTCATCCAAGCTGGAGTGCAGTGGTGCGATCTCAGCTCACTGCAACCTCCATCTCCCTGGTTCAAGAGATTCCCCTGTCTCAGCCTCCCGAGTAGCTGGGATTACAGGTGCATGCCACCATGCCTGGCTAATTTTTTTGTATTTTTAGTAGAGACGGGATTTCACCATGTTGGCCAGACTGGTCTCAAATTCCTGACCTCAGCAATCCACCCGTCTCGGCCTCCCAAAGTGCTGGGATTACAGGCGTGAACCACTGTGCCCAGACCAAAATCACGTCCTTTGCAGGGACGTGTTTGGAGCTGGAAGCCATCATCCTCAGCAAACTAACACAGGAACAGAAAGCCAAACATGGCATGTTCTCACTTATAAGTGGGAGCTGAACAATGAGAACACATGGACACAGGGAGGGGAACAACACACACTTGGGCCTGTTGGGAGGGCACAGGGGTGGTGGGGGAGAGCATCAGAATAAATAGTTAATGGATGGTGGGCTTAATACCTAGGTGAGGGGTTCATAGGTGCAGCAAACCACCATGGCACATATTTACATATGTAACAAACCTGTACATCCTGCATATGTATCCCAGAACTTAAAATAAAATATTTAAAAAAGAAAAAAAAAGGCAGATATGCCATATTGGAGAGGCAGAAGAAAACTTCCTAATCATAGGACCAGGGACACAAATGATAAAGAAAAGATTGACCAAATAAAAAATGCTAACTTCCGTACATCTGTTTAAATGTACACCACCCAAAGGACAAGTCAGGTCTTTGGAGCTCATGGCGCTTTTGGTTGGAAGACCTGAAGATAAACAAGCCTCCTTTCCAAGGACAACTACATGATTTGCAAGGCCCCTTATTCAAAGATTATTAAGAATTTGTCTGTTGTCAAGAAAGTAACAACAGAGCATGAAGCCATGCTCAGGGACTTTCTAAGGGCAGAGCCCCATGCAATGACACAGATGGCATCCCGTGAAGCCAGCACTACTCCTTCAATCCAGAAAAATAAACAGGCCAGAACTGGAAAGAATCCACAATACAACTCAACTTTGGGAAACACCCATCTGCTAAGCACCTCACCAGTGCCCGGTCTTGCCCTCACAAAGCTCAGAGCCTTTTGGTGGGAGAACAGTCAGTGCACAGCTGAAAGATAAGAGGGCATAGCTTTACTCCTCTGGAGGTGAGGGAGGGGGGCTCCATTCCAGACTGAGGATCCCAGGGATGCATACGGTACAAACACACTCTGGGGAATCATCTCAGGCACAGTGTCCTCTGCAGAAGTCTTTGTGCAACATTTGCTTAGCATTTGTGGGGAGGGGGTTAGAGAAAATCTGGCTGAAGAGAGCTAGGTTAGGTGCCATACCCCTTCAGGTCTTCTGTGCCTGCAGGATGGGAGAATTGACAGGAAGAGAAGGAACAGTTTCCAAAGAAAAGAAGGAAGGTTATATCTCTGGCTTTGTCTCCTTCCAGAACTTCCAAGACACTACACAAAAACTGGATTTAATAAATCTGAGCCGTGATCCTGATTCTCCAGCTACCTAGCTTATGTGCTGGGACTTCAATTCTCTGGTCCTCAATTTTCTCATCTGTAAAATGGGAATCATGTTGAGTAATTATGAGAATTAAATGAAATTAGGTAAGTTGAAAGGATCTATAAGTTGTAGACCTATACAAATTTTAAGTGGTATCATTTCATGTAATCTGCATAAGACCTGCTAGCAGCTGGTTGATGATCCAGGTTAAGATATGGGAAAGTAGAAGAGGAAAAAACAAAGTAGAGAAAAGTGGATTAGAAGATCCACTCATCCCAGCCTAACATCCACTTTTCTTTCTTCGTGACATAATACAAACAGTCTTTGAAAAGTAACTTTTCTCTGAAGACCCTTCCCCAGGAAGCCTAGACTGCTGGCACTAAACTTCTCTTTTGCTTCCCTACACTACCAGAATCTCTTTATTGTCAGTCATGAGGCTTCTAGGCTAATACTCCAGGAAAACTGGGGTAAGATTGTGGCTATCAACCACTCACCGCTGTTTTTAAGTGTGAAGATAATTGTTTCATGCCAGTAAACTACATTCCTGTACAGGAATATTGATGATGCAAAATTGGCAACTCTGGATTTAAAGGGAGGCAAAATTGCTTCCCTTAAAATCACCCAAGACAGCTCTGCCTGTCTGTGCCAAGTGGGGTGTGAAGTTGAGGGCCTCCACTCCTGGAGTCTGGAGCTGTAATGTTCTTTCCAAAGAAGGGCTGGGAAGGAGATCAAGGTATGCTTTGACTCCCCATATACCATAATAACCATAGCCGTTTATTGTCTACAACATTGAATCAGGCATTATGTTGGGGATGTTTGCATTTAATGTTGACACAAGTTACCTAAGGTATGTCTAACCCCCACCTTGAGACTCTAAGAAGATTTTGGGGTTTATTTTTTAAATCAAACACTTATATAGCCATTACCATGTGCCAGACACTGTTCTAAAAGCTTTGCAAATGCTAACGTAAACTCATTAAATCCAGAGAACCACCTATGAAGTAGGTACTAGGAGTATCACTCCTAGTTAACTGAAGAAAATAGCCTTGCTCAGTGTCACATAGATAGGAATTGGTAGAACAAGTATTCAAACCTAGACACAGGCTGGCTACAGAATCCATGCTCTTTCTCTTGTGTTTCCCCTCTGGACCCAAAAGGCAGGTAGAATACAGTGCAGGCTTGACTCCAAAGCCTGGCCCATTAGTGTGTATGCTATTTGGATTTTAATTCCACAGGTACTTGCAAATGTCAAGGTACTACATTATTCTTTCAAGGAAGCAGCCAAAATAGATTAAGACTTTGTGCTTTGATTTCAAAATATGTGTGTTCAAATCCTACCTCTGCTATTTGTCATCTGGGGACCTTAGACAGCTAACTTCAACTCTCTGTGCCTCAGTTTCTTTACCTATAAAATGGATATTAGAATAGCATCTACCTTTTAGAGTGGTGGTGAGGATTAAGTGAAATAGCATAAACACAACTCTTGGCACAGGGCCAGGCCCAGAGTAAGCATTTAATACAGGCTCATAGCTACTCTTCTTAACACCATCATCTTCATTTCATCAACGTAAATTGAGAGCCACTAGGGCAGAGTAAGAAGAACATGGAATTTGGAGACAGGAAACCTTGGATTCAAATGTAGCCGCATAATTTGTCCACTGTGTGGCCTTGACCAAGTCACTTAACTTCCTTTCCTCCTCTGTAGAATGGACATAATAAGAGCTACCACTCCCAGCATTTGCCTAGATCATATGAGCTCATGCTCGATGAAAGGGCACAATTACCAAACAATGTACATATGTTGGACATCACTTGTGTTACATAAAATAGCCTATCTAGTAGGTTGATTGGTGGGATCCCAAAACTTACATCCACATCCTAAGCCCCTTAGTGGGTAAATGTGACCTTTTTTTGGAAAAAGGGTCTTTGCAGATGTAATTAAAGATCTTGATATGAACTCATCTAGATTACCTGGGTGGGCCCTAAACCCAAAGACAAGCGTTCTTATAAGCGACAGAAAAGGACACAGAGAGAGAAGGCCATGGGATGACAGAGGCACAACTCGAGGTGGTGCTGTCACAAGGCAAGGAATAACTGGTGCCACCAGAAGTGGGAAGAGGCAAGGAAGTGTTCCTGCTAGAGGCTTTGGAGGGAGTGTGACCCTTTTAACATCTTGATTTTGGACTTCTAGCCTCTGGAACTCTGAAAGAATAAACATCTGCTGTTTTCAGCCACCAAGTGTATAGTCATTTCTTATGGCAGCCCTAAGAAACAAATACACTGTCCCTGGGGAGAAAAAGGAATAGAAAAAGAAAACCCACTTGGAGCCTGTATTAGTGTACTTGGGCTACCATAATAGAACACCACCCTGCCTTGTACAGCAGCCACTGATTTTCTCATGTCCTGGAGGCTAGAAGTTCATGATCAAGGTGCCAGCAAATTCACTGTCTGGCAAAGTGAGTCTTCCTGATGAAGAGAAAGGCAGCTGTCTTCTTCCTGTGTCCTGGCATGGCCTTTCCTCTCCGCATGTGTGGAGAGAGTGCGCTGACATCTCTTCCTCTTTTTATAAGGACAACAGTCCTATTGGGTTAGAGCCCCAGTCTTATGACCTCATTTAACCTTAACTACCTCCATAAAAGCCCTATCTCCAAATATAGTCACCTTGGGAGGTTGGGCTTCAACATGTGAATTTGGTGGGGGAGGAAACACAGTTCAATCCGTAACAGAGGCCAGGCAATGAATGTGTTAAAATCCAGAGCCAACAGATGCAGCTCCACTGTGGCAAGTGAAGGTGCTCTGGAGAACGAGCCAATTTTCTGGAATGGGGCTTCTGGGGCTTTCCTCCTGATGGGCCAAGAACAAGCAGCCACAAAGGAAACCTGGAGGAACACTTCCACACCCCCTGGCGCCTTATCAAGCCTGCCTCACATTCCATGTATGCCTGGCCATTGTTATTCCCCTTTATTTTATTACTAAAGTGGTTGGTCTCCCCACAGAGAAAAAACCACAAAATTTGATTTTTGAAAAGTGAAGTCTTAGATTTGAAATACCTCCAAAGAGTATCTGAATCCCTTCAAACCATATAAGGGGATGTGCTTATAAATAAATATCTGGATAGATACAGGTTTTAAATAGCAAAGATGGCTGAAGTCATTTTATTACAGAATTGTTAAAAAGCCATTTATCCCCATGTGGGATGGGAAGACACATCAAATCTAAACAGCAGAAATCCGAACAGGATGTGGGATGATATAGCAAGAGCATCCGGGGTAACGTTCAGAAATTTGAAGAGTTTCTGTATGTCAAATTAAGTCCTCTGGCACCTTTTAAAATCTAAGAAAATCAGTCATATGTTTCTTTAGCAGGTTAGGTTTGGGTGAAAATAAACAATAAAAACTTTAAAAATCATCCTGACTTGAAAACAAATAACTGATTGCCACCCATTCCTGCAATGCTAATTTCCCTTGAATGCTTATAATTTATTTGTTCAATAAATATTAACTCCTATTGTGTGCCAGGCATAAAGCTAGATCCTGGGGATTTAAACATAAACAAAAATAGATAGTGCTCAGCCAGGAGAGGGGTCACTGTTAGCATTTGGGGGTCTGACCAAAGAGACTGAAGCTGGGGCATGGGAAGCCAGCCTCACAAACAAGTCACCACCGGAACAGGAAGTTAGAAGAGGGAACAGAGATGGACTAATTGCAGGGGCTGGGACTCATCGAGTTTTGCTGAGACTCAGGAATAGTAAAACCTCTGTCTAAAGAGAGCGTCCTAATACATGGGGGAGGGGGGGGCACATCTCAGGTCACAGTAGAAGGTCCCAGCAGCCAGGGCTGCATCTGTCTTTCCTTTTTTAACAAGGAGGCTGATGAAACGGAGTCTCCTTCCCTGGGGAGAAGAAAGGTACCTGTAGTAGACGCCCCCTCCCAGCCTCCATGGGGATGGGGACGGGACAGGAACAAGGGGACACCTGTAGAGTGGCATCAGTACATTCAGTTGGAAGTTGAGAAAGAGGAAAGTAGCCCAGGATGGGCTGGGACTGACTCAAACCCACTTGGGGAAAACTAGGTGGGCAGGGACTCCCTCAAGATATAATTCGCATACCATACAATTTTGCACTGGGATTTTAAACCAAATGCACCCCGTAGGGTTCAAGCACACAGTGGGTTTGGAATGCTACCTCCTGACTTTCCCAGACCCATCATACCCTACCCTCATTAAAGAGCCCCCTCTTGCCTGTTGTCCTTGTCTGCTGTGTCTCCTTGACCTGTAGCATGCAAGAGAAAATCAAATGAGAAGTAAGAAAGGAGAAAGTGCAGAGAGAGGGGAACTGCTGGCTACCGTTCATCAAATAAACTTAAAGTCAATTTCTGTACTTCTTGGAATTTTTCCATCTGGATCTTATCCTTTCTGAAAACTTGCAACTTAAATGATGTCCAAAACCAAGCAAAAGTAGGTGGCAAATAGACGTGTTTATCTGTGCTATATAAAGAGATCATGGAATTTTGATCTTGGAAAAGCCACAGCCTCTTGTAAGCCTCAGTTTTCACCTTTGAGGAATGGGGACAAATGAGGATAAAAACTAAGCTCCCAGAGCTAATGTGAGGATTAAGGAATTTTACATGATTTGCACACATGTGTACATTAATAATTATTGTTGTAGATGTCCTGCCCCACAAGGTAGAAGAGACCTGGGAGCTCGCTCAGTTGGGCCCTATTCCTCTCTCCCTAATATCCAAGTGTC
The DNA here is from genome assembly GCF_029281585.2 of Gorilla gorilla gorilla. NCBI lineage: Eukaryota > Metazoa > Chordata > Mammalia > Primates > Hominidae > Gorilla > Gorilla gorilla. Next base: position 102,147,746 of record NC_073237.2, on the reverse strand, counting down.
CCCCACAATAGCCCTATGAAGTTGTCACTCCAAAAACTCTCAAACCTCACCAAGGATAAGGAATCTATCAAGGACAATAATATCTGGCATTCATTACTCACACTATGCCTCTGACACTGTGCTAAATGTTTCTCCTGCATGGTCTCGTTTATCTTCAAAATAAGTCTGTGATATGGTGGTGGAACAATTCTGTGAACACACTAAAAACCACTGAATTGTACACTTTAAATGGGTGAATTGTATGGTATGTGAATTATATCTCAGGAAAGCTGTTAAGGCCAGGTGTGGTGGCTCATGCCTGTAATCCCAACACTTTGGAAAGCCGAGGGTGGAGGACCGCTTAAGGCCAGAAGTTTAAGATTACAGTGAGCTGTGATTGTACCACTGCATTCCAGCCTGGGCAACAGAGGAAGACCCTGTCTCAAACAATAAATAAAATCAATGTTCAAATATGTAAATAAAGCTGTAATTAAAAACAAATAACTCAATGAGACAGGAACTACTATTATCCCCATTTTGCAGATGAAGTAACCAAGACTTGCATGAAGTCACACAGCTAGCAGAGAGCGGGGCCAAGACATCCATCTGCCAGGCCTGAGTGTGTGAACACTGCATTCATTTACAAAGGGTTTGCTCTGTGGGAGCACCAGGGCCAAGCCCTTTCTGTGCATCACTATGCTGACTCTCCCCACAGCCCCCCAAGGCTTCCTGCCTCTGTGTTGGGTCATGTGAGTCTTTGGCAAGTTTCCAAATTTGCAGAGCCAAAAGCCACCTTTTCATGCTGGTCTCCCTCTGGAGCCACACAGAATAAGAATGCTCTTCATTCCACGTGGGGCCTTGGGTCTTAGAACACAGCCACAGATTCCTCCTTTCTTCTTTTCTGCAGGCGCCACATACCCAGGCCACACAGAACTACACAGACCACAGAGCTGGGAGGCCCATGGCTCCCAAAGTCAGGCTATGAACCTGGCTGAAGTGGCCGCACCAGAATCACCTAGGGGCCTTAGAAAAATCACAGAGAGACCAAGTCAGTAGAGTTAAGCCCAGGAGTCTGTGTTTTTTTAAAGGCTACCAAGTGATTCCAGCCAGGAGCTAAGTAAAGTAACCTATTATTTTAAAGAAAGGAAACTGAAGCCCACAGAGGGATGTAACTATTTCAAAATCACACGGCCATATTCAAGCCAACTCATGTCTGGAAGAGCCTACTTCGGTGTTGATATTTCTAAGTCAGGAAACTGACATGAGGCTGTAGGTTATAATGCAAAGGTAAGGGCAGGAATATGTAATCCATACAAGAAGAGATGCAATTAATCAGCAAGTCACATGGGAAAATGTTTAATCCCAATATCTACAAAAATGCAATCAAAACAATGTAGAGCATTTTACAGCCATCAAATTTAAGACTAGCAATACTCAACCTTGGTGAGGTTATCATGAAATTGGTTCATTTGCACATTGCTTATAACAATTTAAATTGATATAATGCTTTGCAAACCAATGCAACGTGACAAATTAAGAGCCTCAGGCTGGGTCCCATAGAGACATCTACTCAGTGCCATGTACATCAGGCATTAGAAATGCAGGTATGAATAAGACTTGCTCAATGTCTTCAAAAAAACTCACTGAACACAGAAAGAGACAGAAGTGAAGGCATGTTTTAATACTAAAGGTAAGGCTGGGCATGGTGACTTATGCCTGTGATCCCAGCACTTTGGGAGGCTGAGGTGGGAAGATCACTTGAAACCAGGAATTTGAGACCTCAGACTGAGCAACATAGTGATACCCTGTCTCTGCAAAAAAAAATTAAAAATTTGCCAGGCATCATGGCATGCATCTGTAGTAGTTCTAGCTAGTTGGGAGGCTTAGGTAGGAAGATGGCTTGAGTATGGGAGGTCTAGGCTGCAATGAGCTATGAATGCGTCATCACGTTCTGGCCTGGATGACAGAGTGAGACCCTGTCTCATAAAAAAGCAAAAAAACACAACCACACTAAAGGTGAGTAGTAAGCATGGGAGGTCATGAGACTAACTAAGGTGGGGCTGTTAGCCCTCCCTTGGAGGTTTAGAAAAAAGATTCCTAGAAAGGCTGACAATCGAGCTGAATCTGGAAGAATAAGCAAGTTAACGAGGTGAAGAAAGTTGAGAACAGCATTCCAGGCAGTGGGAACAACCTCAGCAAACTCCTGGAAGCTTGCAAGAGTTTTCAGTATTCAGGAAATCAGAGGAAAGTCCAGGGTTACAGGAGACACAGAGGCAGTTGGGCTCAGATTGTAGAGGGCTTTCTGTGTTCTGCTGAGTCTAGGCTTTGTCTTCGTATAAATCACAAGGAGTCATTGTAGTGTGATCAGCAAGGGAATGACATGAGCAAATGTGAGCCTTGGAATGGTTTCTTTGGCTGCAGCATAGAGGAGGACAGCAGAGAGACAAGAGCAGACAGGGAGGCCAGTTAATAGAACATGGCCACAGTCTAAGCAGAGATGGACAATGGAAGCCCACTAAGTAGTGATAGTGGGGAGGAGAGGAAGAGATAGCTGGGAGAGAAGGAAGGAATATGCTCTTCTGGATAGTCTCATTACCCAGTCACCAGAAGTCAGTAACTCTTTGATTATGGAGGTTTAAGGAAGAGATAAGAATTGAAAACAATCTCAGAGGAAGAGCTGGAAACTGACTTAGCCAGGGGTCAGTAAGGCTCTGACTGTAGTTGAGCACAATGTTGCAGCTCAGGGGAGCTGCATGAGTGGTGGCCCAGGAAAGGGGGACATCCCACTTGCATCAGCCTCCCAGGCAGTGGCCCAGGGAAGAGGACATCCTTCCCGTATGAGCCTCCTAGGCGACAGCTAGCTGCTGTGGGGGAGAGTAGAGCCCAGGGAGCGAGGACCAGGAAGGGGTCACAGGTTGCATTTCCCAGGAAGCACTCTGAGATGGTGATTAGAGTGCAGGAGGTTCGCTTGAGTGTGTTCGCTGGATCAATGCCTACGGAAGAGAGGGGAAGGAAGAAAGCAGGATTGGGCAGAGGGAGGAGTTCGGCCGCAGCCTTGATGGAGGCCTCAGCCAAGCTTACAGTAGACTCTGAAACTACTATGGCCATTCAGAGTTGTTCCAGGTTGGAGAGCCAGGTTTAGTCCTTTATATCCTCCCACCAGTCATGGTGGTGACCCAGAAAGGGGCACGTGGCCTGGGTGAGGTGGCTGTCTTCCACAAAGGCAATCCCTGTAGAGCTACCAATAGGCAACATCACCAGCAGCTGGGGAACCATGTCCTTCATTTATGAGGAGGGATCTGGGTGGCCACTGTAGCATCTACCACAGAAGAATGTGGTCTGATCACAGGGGGCTGGGCCAGGCCCCCAGCAAGGGAATTGGAAACCAGAGAAAAAGCCCAGGTATAAGGTAAAGCCACACGGTGGGGATTGTCTGGCCATGGAGCAGTCAAGGCTTCCTAAAGCTCTGTAAGTCACAAGCTAAGGGTAGCCGGACTCCTTCAGACCCATGGGATTACATCAAAGCCCAATAGACTATTATCCTCAGACATGGCAGACTGAGGGCCAGGCCAGGGTCCCTGGCAGGAAGCTGGGAACAGGAAGGGGTAGCACTGAGTCATACTATATCCACAATAGCCAAAAACCTGGAAACGACCTGCCTGTCCAACATGAGGGAGTGGTGGAGTAAATCATGGTTGAGTAAACCATTCAAATAACTGTTCTATAGCCATTAAAATAATAAGGTGGCTTTTCTATGACATGAAACAGAGGATACTTTAAGCAGAGAAAAGCACAGGAAATACCCAGCTTATCAGTGTAACTGTAAATGTGAGCTCTGCATATGGATGGACAATTGGCAGCATACACAGAAAATAAAATCATTGATTTTTATGATTGAGGGAACATGGCAGTTTTTAACTCCTGTTATCATCATTCGTAATAAATACTTTTTTCCAGTCTTGGCCATCTCTCAACAGAGGAAGCTACGGATGCTTTCATGTTGGTGTGTGGCTGGATATATCTCATTTCACACTTACCATGACAGCTGCATGCTGCCCACCAGGCAGTCAGACCTCCAAGCCTGCTCAGATATTGCTCAGGGGAAGCTATTAGCTATGTCTATGAGCAAAAGGGGTTCAAAAGTTGGCAATGAGGAAAATATTTTTAGTAGGGAAGAAAAGAAAGTTTTATGCCTCCCACACCTAACTGGTAGGTGGGATGTTAAACAGGGCAAGTTTAGATCAATATTTAAGGAAAGTCTTTGCCATAACAACTGATGGGCTATTTCCAGAGGAGTGAGCCATTACGTTTGAGCAAGTGCTAAAAGCTCATTGGTCGGGGATGCTATAGTAGAGCTTCAGGGAATCAAAGACACTAGTCAGGAGATTTTCTAGATGATGATTAAAATTATTCAAAATTTAACTCAAAAAAGGTCAACTAGGGACCAGCTGGCTGGGTCAGCTCTTCATGGATTCCTAGAGGCACAAGTGAGATGGTCCAGGGTAGTCCACAGAGAAGGGCCATTGAGAGCTCTCTCCTCAAGCACCCATCTTGCTGTGGTCAGCTAATCCATATCTGTGCTGCAAAACAATCCAGACCTTCTAAAGCCTGAGTCATTCAAGAAGCCACAAACTTCCTTCTCTTCTGATGCTCAGGAGTTTCTGAAAGCACCATGAAGAAAAACCACAAGGTTAACCCAATGGCTCTTAATTTCAACCATTTTTTTCTTAAGATACTTTTTTTTACATTTATTTTAAAACCATGGTCAATGGCGTTTATATACAGGCTTATAATGGAGTTGCATTACAAATAATCAAGTAGCCCTAAACCCCATTTAACACATTAAGTTGGCTTTGAATCTGTCCACGATGCCCAGAGGTGTTCCTTTGTAGCTTTTCTGAAGCCATTCAGCAAACATTTAGTGAACTCCTTGTGTGCCAGGAACTGTGGTAGGCATTGGAGACCCAGAGATGAACTAAGCCAGGAACAACTAGCCCGATGGCTAGACTGGTTAAGAGAAAGAGAAAGAGAGAGAGAGAGAGAAAAAAAATGCTTAGAGTAAAATCATGGCTCATAAACTAAGAACCATGTGGGGTGAGCATCAAGTGTCAGAATTACCAAAGAGGAAATAGAGCATGATCTGTGGGGTTTCAAAATTCTTCAGAGAGAGGTGCCGTCTCACCTGGAAAGGGAAGGTTAGTAGAATTGCTCCAGATGGAGAAGGTGGCACAGGCGCGACAGGAGCTGCTATTTTTAGGGAAAGAAGAGAAAGGTGAACTCTCCCAAGGTGGCAGTAGGTTAAGGTGCATAAGCCTGGAGAGGTAAGGAGGGTTCGGATCATGAAAGATTTTGTATGCCAAGCCTAAGAGTTTCCATTTTATCCTGAGAGTCATTGGGAGACACAGGGGTTTTCAAGCAAGGATCTGATGGAATTTGTGGTTTTTACTTTAATCTGTCTGAGGCAGTAAGAGGATGGACCAGAGGAAAGAGGAATAAATGGTAGGAAATTATAACTATGTGTCATAATTTAATCTGTCTCATTTAATCCCCACATCATCACCATGATTACCTGTCCTTCACTTGATGGATAACCCCCTGTGACATATATCAAGATGGGGAAAAGAAAGATTCCATGATATCGTTGAAAGAGCACAAAGTCTGAATATGGCAATTCCTCAAGGATCTAGAACTAGAAATACCATTTGGCCCAGCGATCCCATTACTGTGTACATAACCAAAGGATTATAAATCATTCTATGATAAAGACCCATGCACATGTATGTTTATTGCGGCACTATTCACAATAGCAAAGACTTGGAACCAACCCAAATGTCCATCAATGATAGACTGGATTAAGAAAATGTGGCACATATATACCATGGAATACTAGGCAGCCATAAAAAAGGATGAGTTCATGTCCTTTGCAGGGACATGGGTGAAGCTGGAAACCATCATTCTAAGCAAACTATCACAAGGATAGAAAACCAAACGCTGCATGTTCTCACTCATAGGTGGGAGTTGAACAGCGAGAACACATGGACACAGGGCAGGGAACATCACACACCGGGGCCTGTTGGGGAATGGGGGGCTGGGGGAGGGATAGCATTAGGAGAAATACCTAATGTAAATGACGAATTGATGGGTGCAGCAAACCAACATGTATGTGGTTTGTATTCTCCAGATGGAGAAGGTGGCACAGGAACGACAGGAGCTGCTGTTTTTAGGGAAAGAAGAGAAAGGTGAAACCTCCAAGGTGGCAGTAGGTTGGTTGTGCCAACCAACCAATGGCACATGTATACCTATGTAACAAACCTGCACATTGTGCACATGTACCCTAGAACATAAAGTATAATTCAAGAAAAAAAAAAGAGCACACGGTCTGAAAGTAGATACCCCCGATTAGAATTATGTTTCCTTTCCTGACCAGCTGTGCAACCTTGGAAAAGCCACCTAACCTCTCTGATTCCTAGCTCTCCCAACTATAAGGAAAAGACAAGCGTCTCCCAGGGATGCCGTGAAGACCTTGAGACAGAGATGTGAGGACTCTTGGGAAATCACAGAGCTCAGTGAAAATGCAATTCCTCCATCTGGAGGTAAACCCAGATTTGGATTCCATTTTTGCATTGTATTAAGAGAGTCTCAATAATGTATCTTTAGACAAAATAGTGCCGCATAAAAGAAAATGTCTTTCTGTATTTACCTGTGTTCCCAGGCAATGGAGGTTGCGCCAAACCACACACTGCCACTAGAGGGAGCTCATCCTTTAGCATCAAAGAAGTCATTTCAGCTCAAACTCTCAAAACAGAGGTCCTCTGTTAGGGGAGACAGAAAGCTGAAAAAGGTCAGTTGGTTGGTTTCTTGAGGGGTGTGTTTGTGTGCGCGCGCGCATGTGTGAGTGTGTGTGTATGCTAGGGTATCCTAATCATTGTTCACCATCAGTCCCAGAGTAAAACGTCTGCAATTAGACTACCGTTCAATCCCAGCGCCTCCATTTCCTAGTGTATTAATTTGGACAAGTGACTTCATTTCTCTGAGCTTAAGTTTCTTCATCAGTAAAATGGTGAAACTCATGGCTGCCCTGTGGCGATGATTTTATGAGATATTAATATTAGACATAGAGAGCCCAGTGAGTACCTAGCACAGCATAGGAATCCAGCAGATTTTAGAACCCCTTCATTTTCCCATCTTGTAAATACAACAATAATTTGGAAATGTATTTAAGTGAAATTGAAAGGCAAAGTAAACAGAGCAGAAAGAGGCACAAAGGGATGCTGAATGTGCTTGGTGTGAGACATGGACATTCCTCGTTCTCGCATCTGTTTAGTGAAGGCATCCGTGTATGTGGACACCGTTTTATAAGCCCCATGGCTAGACTAGGCAGTCATGAACAGATGGGCAGCCAGGAGTAACTGCAAAATGAAGTGGGCATATGGACCGCAAACTATGGCTCCCTCTCCTTCTGTTGGAGCCATTCCTCTCAATTCTGGAGTTGTTACCCTGAAGTGGGAGGGGGGAAATGTTATTTAATGGATTTCATGTCACTCTTACATTTCTAAAATCACTATATTCATTCTGCCTTGTATTTCCACAGAGCCACCTTCTCTCAGTGTTCCAGCAAGTAGCTCTCACAAAGGCTGTGCCAAAACCATGCCAACGCAACTGGTAGAAAAAGAAGATTTGGGTCAAACAACCAAGTTGCCTTGACCAAATTCCAAATATCAGATGGGTGAGTTTTCCTCTCTGAATTAACCATTGCTTGACTAAACTAACATGGTCAACTGGATCCTTTGATTTCTCTTAAAGGCAAAGGGAAGAGAGAATTCACATGTGTTAAGCACCATTGTGCACCAGGCTCTGTGCCAGGCACTTTGCCAACTCTCACATGACGATCACAACACAAAAAGGGGGAGGTACCTATATTAGCTTTACCGAAGAGGTGCCTATGGCTCAGAGAGGTTGAGTAACTTGCCTGAGGTCACACAGCTAAGAGCGTGAGAGAGACAACTCTGGAGCTCTCACTAGATACCAAAGTCTGAGTTTTTCCAATACATACTAAATACAATAAAAGTCTTTTTGAAAGCTCCCTCTAAAATGTCCTTGTGTGCTGCGCTCAATTTTTGGATTTCTACCCTCTCAATTTCCAAGTCTGTCCTCAGTTTTCCTTATTATAAAACTTTCTATTTAATCCACCCTCAAAGGTTCTTACCCTATTTATTCACTGTAACAATGCCCACAAAAGATAAGAAGAGTTTGTTTTATAAGCAGAGAAACTGTCTCTTGGAGTGACTTACCTAAGGCCAGTCTGTTGGCAAGTAAAAATTCTGACATAGAAAAACTACTTTCTCTCATGCAGAGATTCTGCCTCTAGACAGAGCTGGAAGAGTTCCACAGTGTCTCAACCTCTAAATGTATAGATCTAGATCCCAGGAGTCCAGCTTCAAATTAAAGCATCATCCTTAATGCTGTCTTCAACTTTCATCTCAGTACTGATTAAACAAGTCTTGAATTAGTCACCTCATCTCCATCTCCACTGCCAATGCCCAGGTCAGGCCTGGATCCCTGCAAAGGTCAGCCACCTGCTGACCCCATCTCTAGTCTTAACTCATCAGCCCAACACTTAACTGTCAATAGAGGGTTGGGTTCTGTTTAAATAAAATAATTCCATCAAGTTGCATGCCTGATGAAAAAGTTACAATGACCCCTCCTTCTCATCTCCAATGAAAGCCAGAATCCCTTAATCTGCAAAAGGCCCCCTTTATATTCTGACACAGGCTACCTCCCTAGTCACATCAATTTCACCCAACCCCCACTCCCCCACAGCTTCTTAACAAGGTAATTTAGTATTTTGGCTATAGCTAATACTAATCCATCCTTCACTTCTTCCTTTTAGTAATGAAATTCTTGAGTATTAGCTGAGTACGAGGGCTCCCTTGCAGCTGGATATGACCATGTGACTCGGTACGGGACAATGGGATGCAGGGATAGTAATGTGTGCTACTTCTGGGTTTTTGTTTTGTTTTGTTTTCATTAAAAGGAAGCTTGCTTTCCACTTTCTATTCTTTCTCAAGGGTGAGAAAATGTACATGTTGATAATAAGCCAGCTTTGACCCAGGATGATGATGACAACATTCAGGAGCTTGGGTCCCTAAGGGTTTGTGGAGTATAACACTGTTTGTTTGGTTTGGGCTTCTCTGGAGATAAGGATTCCAATGCATTTATTTCAGAGGTGATTCCAGGAAACAGCAGGAGGGGAGTGGGGAAGTGAAACAGAGAAGATAAGAAAACCAATGATACATTACCAAGCCAGCTACCACTATGGGCAGCTGGATCTCAACCAAAATGGGAAAACTGGAGGAATGTGTTGAATGTGACTCTAAGCTGTCCTGCCCTGGGGGTAAGGGGGAGCTGAGGTACTTATATATACCAACACCTGCAAACGTTGATTGAGGGATATTGGAGGAAGGGGCCATTTATTCCCTGGCACCATAAGCCTGCTGCACCACGAGGCAGAGTGCTCTGGTGTCAGGGAGAGCCCTCAGGCAGGCACAGGTGCTAGAAGGTGGAAGTAGGCCTGGGTGCATAGAAATGGTGAATGTTGGGGTGATTTAGGAGGGGTACAGGTGTGTCTGTTACACCAACCCAACTCTCCATCCCTTCATCCTAGCTTGGACTTTTATGAAATAAAGAAACCTTTGGGAGGCCGAGGCGGGTGGATCACGAGGTCAGGAGATCGAGACCATCCTGGCTAACACGGTGAAACCCCGTCTCTACTAAAAATACAAAAAATTAGCTGGGCGTGGTGGCGGGCGCCTGTAGTCCCAGCTACTCAGGAGGCTGAGGCAGGAGAATGGTGCGAACCCGGGAGGCAGAGCTTGCAGTGAGCCGAGATGGCGCCACTGCACTCCAGCCTGGGCGAAAGAGCGAGACTCCGTCTCAAAAAAAAAAAAAAAAAGAAAGAAATAAACCTTCTGTTTTAAGCCACTGTTACTTCGTCTCTGTTAACCAACCTAGCTTATACAATGATGTGAGACTGCTTGCATTCAAAGACCATCTCTGTCACTCACTAGATACAGGCGACTGATCTTACTGAGCCTCAATTCTTCTTCTGGAAAATTGGTATACTTGTTCACTGGGCTGTTTTTAAGGGTACCTGGGGTGACACTAGCAAAGTACCCTGGCAGAGAGTGAGCAAGCTGCTATTCCTGTTTCTCTTCTAGGAGCCCTTTTCCAACACTGCTCTTAAATTTGCCTTGATAGTCCACATACTCTTCAGGACTGGTCCCTACACAGGCAGAACATGATGGAGGTCCCAGAACAGAGCCCAAGAGTGTCTTTAGCAAAGTTTCAATCACAAGGGTGTTACCCCAGAATTAAAAAAAAAGAAATAGGACCTGTAGCTAGAGCCAAAGGTCAATGCCAGGAAAGGGCAGCCAACTAGGAAGAAAATGACCAAAAGAAAGACAAGACCATGGGGAAGCCAGCAGAGCAAGGGGGCAATACTGGCATTTCTCGAGTGTTCAGCAGGGGATCCCTAGGATGGCAGTGCTTCTCTGGCCCAAGCATTCAGCCAGGCCAGGCAGCAGGAAGCCAGTGCCCCATAAGTGTTTGTGAATGAGCAGGCAGGTGGTCCTGGCAATAGCCTGGCTCCATTCCCAGCTCTGCTCAGTTGGAAACACAGAAAGCAGCTCCCCTAGCACGCACTGTTGATGTCTGCAGACAGCTAGGGCTCATTTCCTCCCTAGTTTCCCTGCCCAATTCCCCAGAGAACAGGTCCCCAAGGTTGAGTAGCGGCAACTCCTTCCTTTCGAACACTGCTCAATGAGAAGAATGAATCATTAACAATTGCAGTGGGTTGCCCTAGGTAAATATCTGTTGACTCCTGATGGATAGCAAGTGCTCACTCATGAGGATTAGTTGAAATTGAACTGAGGAGAATATTGCTTTAACTGTCACTCTCCACCCGAGCTGTCACACATACAGAACTGGTCTTTAATATTAATTATTCAGTCAGTGTACATGGAGCGCTTTCCTGGGCCAGGCTCCAAATTAGCCCAGGGTCTCAGAGACAAGGAGAACTTGACTAAGTCATGTCTGGCTGGGGAGAAACAGAGCAACCAAATGACTTTAAGTGTGAGATCAGTGATTTTTAATCATTGACTGATCCGAATTACCTGAGTCTATAAATATGCCACTTCTCGGGCCCCATTCCCAGCGACTTAATCTAGGACCTGCATTTTTTTTTAAATAGACATTTTAGGACAGTTTTAAATTTACAGGAAAATTGAGATGATAGTTTGGAGAGTTTCAATATATATCCTCACTCAGTCTCCCCTATTCTTAACATCTTACATCAGAATAGTACATGTGTTAAAATTTATGAACAAATATTGATACATTTTTATGTGTTTTTTTCTATTCCAGGATCCCATTCAGGATACCACATTACACGTAATTGTCATATCTCCTTAGGCTCCTCTTGGCTGTGACATTTCCTCAGATTCTCCTTGTTTTTGGTGACCTTGACAGTTTTGAGGTATATTAGTCAAGTATTTCATAGGATGTCCCTCTGGTGGAATTGATCTCATGTTTTTCTCATGATTGCACTGTGGTTATGGGTTTTGGGCAGGAAAACCACAGAGGTAAAATATCATTTCCATCACATCATATAAAGGGTATACAGTATCAACAGGGTTTATCACTGTTGATATTGATGTTGATCAACTGACTCAGGTAGTATTTGTCAGTTTTCTCCAATGAAGGGCATTTTTTTAAATCTAGTTCCATACTGTCCTCTTTGGAAGGAAGTCACTGCATACAGCCCACATGAATGGAGTAGAAAGTTATGCCTTCCCCTTCTTGAGGGCAGAGAATCTACATAAATTATTCAGAATTCTTCCACATGGGAAATTTACATCTTCTCTTCATTTATTTATTTATTCAATCATTTTTATGTCAGCATAGATTATTGGCTATTTATTTTACACTTTAGGTTAAAATCCAATACACTTTACTTTGTTGCACAAATTGTTCCAATGTTGCCATTGGGTTGGCTCCTGTTTCCCTTTAATATACCCTTAATCAATTCAGGTTTTCATTTGTTCCATTTTGAGCACTTTCTTACTTTCAGGCACTACAGGATGTCTTATGCTCATTTTATATTTTTTCTATTCCACTCCTAAAATACTTTTCGGCAAGGAGTGCTGATTTCTTTTATTAGAGAATAGTTTTAGAAACCAAGATCTGGGTGCTAGGTGCAGTGCCTGTAATTTATGTAACTCCTTACTTGAAAATAATTTCAAACCTAGAAAAGTTGCAAAATAGCACAAAGAACACCCATTTATTCTTTATCCAGATTCATATCCTGATAATATTTTGTGTCACCTGCTATATCATTTGCTCTCTGTACATAATTTTTCTAAAACATTTGAGAAATCATGGCTCTTTATCTCTAAGCACTTCAGTGTGTAGCTGCTAAAAAGAATAGGCGTGCTCTCTTCAAACCAGAGTTACCGATTTTTGTCAGTTTAACATAGATATAATTATTTACCATTCACTTTTCAATTTTATTAATAGACTTTATATCCTGTATTGATTTTTTTCTTCCAGTACAGAACCCAGTCTAAGCTTGGGTATTGCACTTAGTTGTCATGTCTTTTTAGTCTCCCTTAATCTGAAATAGGTCATTGGCCTTGCTTTATCTTTTATGAGAGTCACATTTTTTGTTTTTTTGGTTTTGTTTTATTTTTGTTTTTGAAATGGAGTTTCACTGTGTCTCCCAGGCTGGAGTGCAGTGGCGCAATGTCGGCTCACCACAACCTCTGCCTCCTAGGTTCAAGAAATTCTCCTGCCTCAGCCTCTCAAGTAGCTGGGATTACAGGCATGTGCCACCATGCCCAGCTAATTTTTATATTTTTAGTAGGGATGGGGTTTCATCATGTTGGCCAGGCTGGTCTTGAACTCCTGACCTCGAATGATCCACTCACCTTGGCCTCCCAAATTGCTGGGATTTGAGGTGTGAGCCACCATGCCTGGCAAACATTCACAGTTTTTGAAGAATACCATCCACTTTTAAAAATAGACAGTTCCTCATTTGGAGTTTTCTGATTGCCAAGCTAATAAAACTACATAGTGTAAGGCCACAGTCCCCAAGTCTGTCCTCCCATCTGATACCAACTGCAAATTCAGGGAGTTCCCAAAATCCCTTGAAGTTTCAATAATTTGCTAGAAGAACTCACTTTAAGCTATTATACCCATGGTTACAGTTTATTACAGGGAAAAATATAGATTAAAATAAGCCAAAGGAAGAGATGCCATAGAGCAAAGTCTTGGAGGGTTCCAAATGTGAAGTTTCTGTTTCCCTCTCCATGGAGTTAGCATGCATTACCCTCCAAGTATTTGTGTGTGACAATACACTCAAGTGTTAGTGAGAAAAGCTCACTCAAGCCTCAGTGCTCAGAGTTTTCTTAGGGGTTCCATCACATAGACATGATTGATTGATTAATTGCCCCAGGGTTGGACTCAGTCTCTAGGTCTACCAATATCATGTGACCCAAAGCCCTTGCCATATTCACATGGTTGGTCTTTCTGGCATGGCCAGCCCTACCTTAAGACTGCAGGCGTGGCCAGCTCCCATCCTGAACAAAAACGCTGCAACAGATATAACACAGGTTACTTCCCAGAAGCTGAGGGTACAAGGTCAAATTCTTTATTATACACTGATATTTTTCATGAGTAGATCCAGATTATGCATTTCCAGCTGTGATACCATATGATGTATGTCCGTCTCAAAGTATCATGTCTCAAGGCCTGCACGGTCTGTCTGCCCCTCATTGATGATGTTAAATATAAACACCGTTGGCCAGGCGCGGTGGCTCATACCTGCAATCCCAGCACTTTGGGAGGCTGAGGTGGGTGGATAATGAGGTCAAGAGATTGAGACCATCCTGGCCAACATGGTGAAACCCCATCTCTATTAAAAATACAAAAAATTAGCTGGGCATGGTGACACATGCCTGTAGTCCCAGCTACTCAGGAGGCTGAGGCAGGAGAATCACTTGAACCCGGGTGGGAGGTTGTAGTGAGCCGAGATGGCACCACTGCATTCCAGCCTGGTGAAGGAGCGAGACTCTGTCTCAAAACAAAACAAAACAAAACAAAAAACACTGTCAAGGTATTGTCCACACTCTCCACTGTATAGAAACTATATTTTTCCTTGCTTCTAATATACCATTTATTAAAATGTAGTAACAATACAAGATCAAGCAAATGTCCTGATCTTAATCAAAATTCCCCTAAATTTAGCAACTATTGATATGTCTGACCCAAACCAGTCTTTACTATGATGGTTGCAAAACGTTGCTGTTCTATCTCCAGCATTCCCTTCAACTTACCAGTCAGCACTTGTCGTCTGCCATAAACAAGGAGAGACTGCAGTTTTAATCAGCATCCCCCAGTGATTACGATGCAGAAGGTCTCCTCGACATTCTCTGAGAAACATTCCAATAAGCCAATCTAACATAGAAACATAAAAACTACAGTAAGTTTTATCTTAGTGGATGAGGAGGCATTCATCTGTAGAGAAACTCAAACCCTTCGTTTTTTTGCAGAATACAATCAAGTCCTTCATAATATTTACTCCCTTGCTATTCAAAGTGATTCAGTAGCAGCAGCCCTTAGAAGCTTGTTAGACATGCAAAATCTGAGAGCTTACCACTGACTCAATCAGAATCTGCATTCTGCCAAAATTTCCAGATGGTTTGCCAGCACATTAAATTTTTGAAAACACTAGCCTGTGGGACCCCCTCCAGGCCCTGACTTCCCACCTCAGGCCATATCATCCACAGAAAGCCAAATTCAAGCCATATTGAACCATGTACACTCTCCCAAAGGCCACATATTCCCTTTAGCCTCCAAATAGCCTTTGTACAGACTAGTCCTTTACCTGGAATGCCCTTGACCTACCCCACACCACAACACTTTGAATGTTTGTTTCCTGTTTGGCCATCTGGACTCACCTGGAATCATTTCCTCCAGTCTTTCCTGGCTCCACCAACCACGTTAGAAGCCACTGCATGTGCTTCCAAGACATCCCCAACTTCTATTCTCCCAGCACTCATCCACTGTACAATAACTACCCATTTTCCTATCTTTCTCCCCACTTAAGATTGCAAGCAATTTGAGGGCAGGGACTGTGTCTTATTCATTACTGTATCTCCAGCACTGAACAAAGTCCTGAGTCCTAATGGGCACTAGCAAAATTTGTTTAAATAAATAATAGAAATGTGTTTAGTTATAATAACATTTATTTAGTGTTGACTACGTGCTTGCACAGGTCCGTGTGAGATACACACACTAATTATGCAGATATAATTATTACGCCCATTTTGCAGATGAGAACACTGAGGAACAGAGAAGTCTTGTGACTGAACCAAGATTACACAGCAAGTAGGTGCTGGAGCTGGGATTTGAAACTAGGCAGTCTGACTCCAGAGTTTGCAAGTTTCATACACTTTGTTTCCTGACACAAAACTATAGTGAGAGAAAAGCAAGCTGGTTTTTCTCTCAGTTATCACTGTGGGTGAGTATGATGTGGCAACCTGACCCTCATACCCAAAGAACCTAAATTTAAAGGCCTATCACCCAGCTGGGGACAACGTGCCATTATTGCTGGCAAGGTACCTGTGACATGGGCATCCCCTGAGTGCTGAACTTGCAAAGCCCAAAAGAGAGAAGAAAGGAAGTTCAAGTGAGCTTTTCAAGTGAACCGGACAAGCCCCCCACACTCTGGCACAGTCTTTAGAACAGGTACATGTCTTCCAGTCGGGTACATCTTAAAGGGTAAAATGCTCAAGAAAGTTTGTCATAAAGAAACAGACACATTTACAAGGAAATGTATTCTAAAATGAACCTGTTCATTGTTTCCATACAGGTATTAAGTTCCTATCACTATTAGCCAGGCATTTTGTAGGTACCAGTGATACTGAGATAAAAGAACCAGACATGGCCCTGCCCTCAAAGGACTTACAGTCTGATGGGTGTCCATAATAACTCATAGGCTATACTGGAATGAAAACTGAAGAGAATAATGTCTTCTGGCAAGAACACATGTTTTAGTGTGATGCAGTGGCAAGAGTTGAGCCTGGTCTCTTACTGGTAGTGTAAACTCAGGAACGTCATTTCAGTTCATTTGCTTCTTTACAGATGCTAATAATGCCTTCCTCACAGGCTTGCAAATCATTCCTTTACTCAACAAACATTAACTGGATGTCTGCTATGTGCAGGGACTGGGACAGAAACACAAAGGATAAGTCTCTGTCCTTCAGGATTTTATCACAGGGGAGGTAGACATATAATTTACTGTGAAATTCCCTGGTCTATTCAGCACACAGTAGGTATGCACAAGAAGTATTTGTTAGTTAAATGTAAATAGAAACATCTTAGGCTAGGTGTTAAATGTATGACAGGTGCAGATCGTTTATTCATTCAAAATTGTTTATTGAGCACCTGCTGTGTGCCAACCACTATACTAGATGAAAGGGATACAGCAGTGGACAAAACAAAGACTCCATGGGATCTTCACCCCGATGGAGTTTATTGGAGGAAAATAGATAACAGGCAAATGTGTGAATTAATATGTAATTTAATATTAAATAGTATTAGGTGCTAAGAACAATAGAGCAGAATAAGGAATCAGAGAATGTCAGGGATGGTGGCTGTTGGACCACAGGGTATGTTGTGCTTGCACTGTGGAAATAAACAATGCTGACATCTCAGGAGCATAACCTAAGTTTACATCTTGCTCTTAAAAAGCGTGCTGGGGGTTTAAACTAGGAGGGTTGAATGGCTGATTGCTGCTCAGCCTTCTGGACTGAGCTTAGAACTCATTTACTCTAGTCTTTCTGATTCTGCCAACCCAGTTAGAAGCCCCTGCTGTGTGCTCCCACAGAATGCTACTTGGGGTTCACAGATTTACAATGCTGCCCCCTCTGTAAGCTAAAAATGATAGTAATATCTTTCTCATAAAGTTGTGGGGAGAACTCAAGGAGATAATGCATGTAAAACACTCAATAAATGTCAGTTATTATGTATATATGTAAAGATTATTATTCAGAATCCTACTGCAGCTAGGAAAGCATTAGCAGAAAGCTTGAGAAAATGTAAAATGACAGGCAGTTATTCCAGCTGTGACCAGAAGGGAAAAGGAAGACAGAAGGAAACTTTATAAGTACTAACCATGTGGTAGACACTCTTAGACCCTTTAAATTCTTTGTTTCATTCACTTCTCATAATCTTCTCTGAGGAGTGAATTGGGCACTATTGTCTTCATTTTTCAGAGACTGAGTTTGAAAAAAGTTCAGTAACTTGCTCAACTCACATAGCTCCTAAGTAGTATGCTTTTCCTGACTGTAAAACCCCTTTCTCTTTCTATTACAGCAAAAGTGTTTCTGCATGTTACCAATATTCTTGCTGTTGTTCTCCATACTAAAGTTAATCATTAATCTCTGAAAAAAAGCATACCCAAAGTCAACTATGCAGATCCAACAGCAATCCATGTCAGGTGTAAGAGTGATTCTTGTTAATGAGGTTTTTAAGAAAACCACAGCATTTAATAGCAACATATTGAGGCAAATTCCCCAAACTCTGAGAGCCTTTATTTGCTTACCTGCAAAACGGTGATAATAATGCCCCACTAAATTAATGACCAGTGGCCAGTCATTATTAACATCTAAAACACCAGCCCACTAAATTGCTATAAAGATTAAATGAGATTATATACGAGAAATCACCCAGCATAGTGCCTGTTTTTCCATCTGAATCTTAAAAATCAGCCTTACTGGAATAGGTTGAGAATCCCTTAATGTCGGAAACTATTGAAATGATAATCCAACTTCTAATAGTCATGGTTTCTTTTGTAGATATGAGAAAATATTTCTTTGAGCAAATTCTTTCAGGGAATTAAAAAAGCAAAGGAGTTCATCTTTCTTTTTCTAGGTTAAGAATAAACAGGAAGACTATAGAGACTGAATTAACTCATAACCCAATATTCTAAATGTCTTAAATTGACCTACAGAGGAAAGTGTTTTGCTTTTGCTTTCTGTGAGTGGATGTGCAAAAAAAATTGCAAACACTGGATTTGTTAATATATATGTTGAATGTGTTCACTTTTAAAATCTACTGTTATTTGGGGTTAAGGAAGGAATCCTAATACAGGTACCAAAAATATCTCACAAATGTACAAAATCAGTGCTTTCCAATGTTGCCTGATAAGAATCATTCACTGGGGAAGGTTTGTTTGTTCTAAGTGGGAGCAAGAAATCTGTATTTTCATAAGTGCTCCCTGTTATTCTTAAGATCAAGCAAATTTGGAAAACACTATTCAAACCCAGCTTGCAAACTTAAAGATGTTTCACCTCCTAGTGAGTTTACTAATTTTGATCTCAAATATTTTTGGCCAACACAATTACCAAGTCATTAAACAATCCCCTAACGTGACTGACTATTTACTTTCTTGAAAATAAAGTACAGTAAGTCTTCAATTAACATTGTCAATAGGTTCTTAGAAATTGCAACGTTAAGTAAAACGATGTATAATGAGACCAATTTTATTATAGGCTAATTGATAAAAACCAGAGTTAAGTTTTCATGGCATATTGCTGGTCACAAAAACATCACCAAACTTCTAAATAACAACCCAGAACACTTCTAATGTTAAACACTGAAATAAATGTGAGCTGTACATACATTTAAGAAAGGTTATTAAAAACTAGTAAGGTAATTATATACCCACTGACGCCAACTCACAATCACAGGTGGCCAGCTCAGGAACTAGCCCTGGACAGAAGACCATCCCACACTCATGCACACACCCAACACTCACACTGACACACCAATTCATCTGACATGCACATCTTTAGTATGTGTGAAGAGACCAGAGTACCCACAGAAAACCCACGTAGTCATGGAGAGAACGTGAAAGCTCCACACAGACAGTGGCCCCAGCCAAAAATCGAGGTTATTTTCAATCATTATAACAAAATGATGTTGAATAAAACAACCTTATACAAGCACCTACTGTACTGCTATAACTACTTTTTTAAAAGAGAGTATTGCTACAAATTGAAACCTGAAGAAAGAGTATTCTGATCACCTTAGAAGGGAAAATCCCACTTTGTGTAGGGAAGAGAAAGTGCCCATTGAGTCTGTTTGGCCAGATCATTTAAATCAGGCCCTACCTAATATCCAGGGAAGCGTATTGCACTTTAGCAATTCCTGTTATTGAGAATTATTACAGAACTGAAGAGAAGCTATCAGCAAGAGCAGAGTAGAAGGGGGTTACAGAAGGTGAAGAAAATATGAACAATAAAATGAAATTAGGTCAATGACCATTTATGGCTGGGTGCAGTGGCTCACGCATGTAATCCCAGCACTTTGGGAGGCCAAAGCAGGAGGATCGTTTGAGCCCAGGAGTTCAAGGCTGCAGTGAGCTATGATCATGCCACTGCACTCCAGCTTGGGAGAGAGAGGTGCCCCTGTCTTTGAAAAAAAAAAAAAACCTACCATTTTATATAATACCATAGGGTTTACAGAGCCCTTTTACGAACATCTTCTCACTTAACCTTCAGACCAACTCTCCAAGGTAAATTACCCCCATTTTACTGACAAGAAGATAAAGGCTGAAGCTAATTATCGAATTGTCAGTGGACATTCAGTTTTTCAGATTCTAGGTTTCTGGCTCTTTTCAACATATAAAGCTGCTTCAACAAAGGTACAGAGGGAAGGAAATTCTGGGATGGAATGGACTAAAATGGAATGAAGAGGGCAATTGTTATGAATCAAAAAGAAAAAATATGTAAGCATATAGGTAATAGAAAAGGATGAAGACTCTTGAGTAGGCTGGGTATGGCAACTCATGCCTGTAACCCCAGCACTTTGAGAGGCTGAGGTGTGCAATCACCTGAGGTCAGGAGTTCAAGACCAGCCTGGCCAACATGGCAAAACCCCATCTCTACTAAAAATACAAAAATTAGCTGGGCATGTTAGTGCATGCCTGTAATCCCAGCTATTCAGGAGGCTGAGACACAAGAATCCCTTGAACCCGGGAGGTGGAGATTACAGTGAGCCGAGATCACGCCTCTGCACTCCAGCCTGGGTGAAAAAGCAACACTCTGTCTCAAAAAAAGTAAAAATAAAAAATAAGACTCTTGAGTAGAAATCAAAGGAAAGAACATTAGAGAGTTCAGAAAGATACAGTCATTATCAAAAACAGCACAGAGGTTCCTACCATATGATCCAGCAATCCCACTACTGGGTAAATACCCAAAGAAAGTAAAATCAGTGTGTTGAAGAGATATCTGCACTCCTATGTTTATTGCAGAAAAATTCACAATGGCCAAGATATGGAAGCAAACTAAGTGTTCATCAATGGATGAATGGATAAAGTAAATGTAGTATATATACACAATGGAATACTATTCAGCCATAAAAAGGAATGAAATCCTGTCATTGGAGACAATTTGGATGAACCTGAAGGAGATTATATTACATGAAATAAGACAGGCACAGAAAACAAATGATCTCATTCATATGTGGAATCTAAAAAAGTTGATCTCATAGAAGAAGCGAATAGAATGGTGGTTACCAGAGGCTGAGGTGGTTATGAGGGAGGAGGGGATGGGGAGATGTTGGTCAAAGGTTACGTAATTATAGTTAGGAATAAATTTCAAGAGACCTATTGTATAAAAAGGTGACTATAGTTAATAATACATTGTATTCTTGAAAAATGTGGAGAGTGGCTGTTATATGATCTCACCACAAAAATGATAACTATGTGAGGTAATGTATTTGTTAATTAGCTAAATTTAACCATTCCACCACTACATATATATATATACACACACTTACACACAGTTCAAAGCTTATGTAGTACATGATTTAAAAAATATTATCTGTCAACTTAAAAAAAGAGTTCAAAAAGGAAAAATGATCAACAACAGCAAATCAAATCAACCTCATAAATTTATAAAGCTGGGCTAGAGGGAGAGCTTACTGGGGCAACCCCACAGAAAGACTCTTAGCCATGGAGAGAATATTACCATTATTCCTCACCAGGGACCTGCCCTAAGAGCTGCAAGGGGTACAGCACCCTCCAGAGTCACTACAGGGTTATTTAACTAAATGTGGTGCCTGGAGATGGGAAGACCATAAATCAGAAACAGACACCCAGGGCTGTTGGGGTGGGGAGCCTGAGGTACCTCCTCCAGGTTCTCCCCTCTAGTGCCCCCATCCCCACACCCACCCCAGCCACAGTCCTGTCCAGACCTCTTCATCTCTTCCCGTTTGCTTGGTTGGTTTCCCTGCCTCCAGCCTCTCAGACTATCAACAAAGTGCTACTTTAAATTGCAACTCGAGAGCCCAACCTTATTGCTCCAGTAAAAGACTTTCAGCAACTCACATTGTGCCTGAGATGTGGTTAAGTGTGTCGCAGTTTGTAACACCAGTGCTAGAGTCAGATTGCCTGGGTTCAAAGCCCAGGTCTTTTTCTCACTAGCTGTGGGAATTCAAGAAAGTTACTATCCTCTCTGAGCTTTCTTTGTGTTAGACAGAGAGAGAGAGAGAGAGAGACAGACAGACAGAATATGAGAATGAATGATAATAACAATAGCACCTGCTTCACAATCTATAATGGAGCACTTAGTACAATGCCTGGCAAAGAGTAGGTGATCAGTAAGTGGTGGCCGGTCATTATGAACATCTAAAACAACAGCCATGGAGATATAATGATTGTTCATACATCCCATCCTTTGCTGGAAATTGTACAGAATGCACTCCCAACCATGCAAGAGGACTTCAGGTCTCCATTCACTGGCTGTTCATTCATTTTCGATAGCCTACTATGTGCCAGAAACTGTAGTCAGTGCTGGGGAATCTGGATTTTTTAAATATGCTCCACAGGTGATTCTTATCAGGTAACTTTGAAAAGCACTGATTTTGTATATGTGAGAGAGAAGTGGTGAATAATTCCCCTCAGAGCTTATGTTCCAATAAAGCGGACTGAGCCCTCCTGCCCAAGACTTTAGACTTCAGTCAATTCAGGCTGGTCACTTAAAATGAGAGCCTCTAACAGTGAAATCCGTGGGCCAAGAATCAGAGTAGGCTAGTGTGGAGGATGAGAGATGAAGCAGCAGCCCAGAGGGGCAGAGGAGCCCTTGAGATCCAGCTGATCTCTAGCCTCCATGGTCCTGAGAAACCCCTGCATCCTTATAACAAGTTATTCCCCAGGTATAAGAAAGGTCCAATACATTTATGTTTAGATACCCCCAACCAGAAAAAGATCAATGCGTGGATTCAGGGATGACCACAGGTGGGAACCAAGCTCAATGTATTACATAAATGAACATTCTGATAGCCCTGTAACTATGTCAAAAATGTCATCTGTTAATCCCAAGAACAATTATAGCAGTTGGAGCTTTCAAGTCCATTTTACACATGTCAAGACTGAGGCTAACAGAGGCAGAGCAGAAATTTGAACCCAAGTATATCTGGCCCCAAACTTGTGTTTTAGCATTGTACCTTTTACTATACAAAGACAGAGGTCATCGCCCTCCTTCAGCAGCTGAAGCGAGCGTGACTCCATGCCTCCCTTGCCTACTTAGAGTATTTTCATTTGCACCTACTCAATTCCAGGCACTGTCTCTAGCTACTGGGGTTGTGAAAATGAATCGGACACAGATTATGATCACAGAATTGCTGGGCTGCAGGGATGTCCGACCTATGATGACAATCTAAAATCTCAGTGCTGTATATCATATGGCTGCCATGGTCCCATAAGGGCCTGGCAGGTTCTTCATCCTGGGATCAGGGATCTGAATGCTTTTATCGTGTAGTTCTACTGTTTCAGAGACCTTCACTTCCTGCTGCTCAGACAAGGAAGCAGCCAGTAATATTGTAGAAAAATTGTAACTACCAAGCCTAGATGTGACAAACATCATTTCCCACCACAGTTTTCCCTGGAAGAGCACATGCAATTGTAACCATCCAGCCAGGCTCTGCTAGAGAAAACAAAGTTGGTGTCCTGTTTCCTAAGAGGTGAGTAGGCTGCAATGTCCTTTCTGCCCTTGACGGTCAATTTATGCAACCAGAGCAGTGAAGTTCTGTACCCACAAGAGACAGGGAGGGCTGGACAAACTCACCTCTGGGTCAAGCTGAAGCCCGCCTTGGCCAAAGCATTTTGCCCTCATCAGACTCCTGCCCGCAGAGCCCCAGTGACAGCTAGAGTGGACACCTCTCAGTGCCCTTCCTTGCCTTCACGCTTTTAGTGTGCCCTGACTTCCTCAGACAGGTGCAGCCACTGAAGAATAGGGCTGTTAATCTTCAAGATGAGAGCAACAGAGAGAAGGGCAGCCTCAGTGCAAAGGCTCCTGACTCATTCACAGCCAGGACTAATAACGATAACTGTACTGCCCCACGCTTAAAAGATAAGGCTGTGGTCCTCATCTCTAGCAGATTATTGAAAGCCTCTGCTTTCCTACCCTCAACCTCCCTTCTGTACGCTTACCTCCTCTACCAGATTCCCAGCACCTGAGTATTAAACAGCATCATAGAAGCAGATTTCCCAAACTTGACTACTGACAGGAAGCTGGAAGCCTTGCTTGCTAAATTTGTAGACTATCAGGCTTCTGCCCTAAAAATTCTCTGACCAAGAGCCCAGCAATCTGTATTTTCTGAGAGTTCCAAGTAATTCTTACCCTCGAAAAAGGTTGAAAAACACTGATGTGATGCATGTGGCCATGAAAAATAATTTCTGCATGTTCCCTAGCTTGAAATTATGTCATTTTTAACACTATTGCCTTAGAGTTCTGTTAACAACTGATATCTGTGCATTACTTAACAGTGACTTCATTCAAGTCTTACAATCACCATAGGGGCTAAGTGGAAACTAGGCCTGGAGAAAGTTGGTGACTTGTCCAAACTTGTCCAGGAGGAAATGATAACGTTTAGATCAAGCCGAGGCTTTCTGACTCCAAAGCAGGCAGAGCATACTAAAAAAAGCTGTGAAGCTTCTCTGAAATCTCCTCCACCTGGGCCACGTGGAGAGGGGCGAGCAAAGACACAGCTGGGAAGATGGGCTAAGAGGCTGGGTGAAAACAGGTGTGACACTGAGTTCTTCTTGTTGGGGTCATGGGAGACTGGAGCACTGGGGGTTAC
Source organism: Gorilla gorilla gorilla (assembly GCF_029281585.2). Classification (NCBI taxonomy): domain Eukaryota; kingdom Metazoa; phylum Chordata; class Mammalia; order Primates; family Hominidae; genus Gorilla; species Gorilla gorilla. The sequence goes on along the minus strand of NC_073237.2, from coordinate 102,123,563 downwards.
CAAGGAGGTCCCAGGACTTGGATTGTAACTACACAGGGTGGCTTGGAAATTATTAAAGGTCAAAGAAGGCAAGGATCCAAGTCCACGTCAGTCAGCCAAACTATCAATGACCCCTCCCCCTTAACCAGGCTCTTGGTCTCTGCCGTGTCTACCTTACTTCTGGGTATGAGGGCTTGTGTTTCTAATGGTGTACCTTTACCGAAGCTGCTGCAGCTCTCTCCTTCTGAGTGCTCTTTCTCTTTTGTTTTTTATTTTTATAGCTTCAGGGGGAACAAGTGCAGTTTTGTTACATGGATATATCGCATAAAGGTGAAGTCTGGGCTTTTAGTGTGGCCATCACCTGAATAGTGCTCATTGTACCCATTAAGTACTTTCTCATCCCTCATTCTCTCCCAACCTCCCCCCCCCTTTCAAGTCTCTAGTGTATATTATTTCACCCTCTGTGTCCATGTATACACATTATTTAGCTCCCACATGTCATTGAGAACATGCAGTATTTTACTGTTTCCGAATTATTCCACTTAAGATAATGGCCTCTACTTCCACCCATGTTGCTGCAAAAGATATGATTTCATTCTTTTTTGTGGTTGAGTAGTGTTCCACTGTATACACGTGCAACATTTTTAAATCCAATCACTTATCGATGGACATTTGGGGTGATTTTATATCTTTCCTATTATGAATAGTGCTGCAATAAAATATGGGTACAGGTATATTTTTGACAGAATAATGTATTTTCCTTTGGATAGATAGCCAGTAGTGGAATTTCTAGATCAAATGGTAGTTTTATTTTTAATTCTTTGAGAAATCTGCATACTGTTTTCCATAGAGGTTGTACTAATTTACATTCCCACCAACAGTGAATAAGCATTTTTTTTTTAGATCCTCGCCAACATCTGTTATTTTTTGACTTTTAATAATAGCCAGCTCACTGGTATAAGATGGTATCTAATTATGGTTTTCATTTGCATTTCTCTAATGATCAGTGGTGGTGTGCATTTTTTTCATACGCTTGTTGGCAATTTGTATGTCTTAAAATGTCTGTTCATGTCCTTTGCCCATTTTTAATGGGGTTATTTATTGTTTTTTATTGTTGTTGTTGGTTTGAGTTCCCTGTAGATTCTGGATATTAGTCCTTTGTTGGATGCTTAGTTTGCAAATATGTTCTCCCATTCTGTAGGTTGTTTGTTCACTCTGTCGACTGTTTCTTTTGCTGTGCAGAGCTCTTGAGTGTAAGTCTCATTTGTCTATTTTTGTTGTTGTTCCATTTTTTTTGAGTTCTTAGTCATGAATTCTTTGCCTATGCCAATATCCAGAAGAGATTTTCCTAGGTTTTCTTCCAGTATTTTCATAGTTTCAGGTCTTATATTTAACTCTTTAATCCATATTGAGTTAATTTTTGTATATGGTGAGAAATAGGAGTTCAGTTTCACTCTTGGGCATATGGCTATCCAATTTTCCCAGCAGCATTTATTGAATAGGGTATCCTTTCCCCAGTGTATGTTTTTGTCAACTTTGTCAAAGATCAGTTGGCTGTAGGTATGTAGCTTCATTTGTGTTCTCCAACCTGTTTCATTGATCTATTTGTCTATTTTTGTACCAGTACCACACTATTTTGGTTGCTATAGCCTGGTAGTATAATTTGAAGTTAAGTAATGTCATGCCTCCCACTTCATTCATTTTGCTTAGGCTTGATTTGGCTATTTGGGGTCTTCTTTGTTACATATGAATTTTAGTTTTATTTTTTCTAAATTTGTGAAAAATGAGGTTGTTACTTTTATAGAGAAAGCGTTGAATCTGTAGATTGCTTTGGACAATGTGGTTTTTTTAACAATATTGATTCTTCTGATCCATGAGCATGGTACTTTTTTCCATTTTTTTGTATGTCATCTATAAATACTTTTATCCGTGTTTTGTAGTTTTCCTCATAGAGACCTTTCACCTCCTTGGTTAAATATATTCCTAGGTATTTTGTTGTTTTTGTGGCTATTATAAATGAGATTGAGTTCTTCATTTGGTTCTCAGCTTGTTATTGGTGTATAGAAATGCTAATGGTTTTTGCACATGAATTTTGTATCCTGAAATTTTACTGAATTCATTTATCAAATCTAGGAGTCTTTTGGCAGAGTCTTTAGGGTTTTCTCGGTATAAGGTCATATCATCAGCAAACAGAGATAATTTGACTTCCTCTTTTCCAGTTTGAATACCTTTTATTTCTGTCTCTTGCCTGATTGTTCTGGCTAGGACTTCCAGTACTATGTTGAGTAGGAGTGTTGAAAGCTGGCATCCTCGCCTTGTTCCAGTTCTTACAGGGAATGTTTTCAACTTTTCCCCCATTCAGTACTATGTTTACTGTGGGTTTGTCATGTATGCCTTTTATTATTGTGAGGTATGTTACTCCTATGCCTAATTTATTGAGGGTTTTTATCATGAAGAGATGCTGAATTTTATCACATGCTTTTTCTGCATCTCTTTAGATAATCATACAATTTTTGTTTTAAATCGTATTTATGTGATCACATTTATTGATTTGCATATGTTGAACCACCCTTGTATCCCTGGAATAAAACTTACTTGGCCATGGTGTATTATCTTTTTCATGTGCTGTTGAATTTGCTCAAGCAATATTTTGTAGAGGATTTTTGCATCTATGTTAGTCTGGGATATTGGTCTGTAGTTTCGTCGTCGTCGTTGTTGTTGTTGTTGTTGTTGTTGTTGTGTCCTTGTCTGGCTTTGGTACCAGGGTGATACTGACTTTGTAGGACAAATTAGGGAAGATTCTCTCCTCTTCAATTTTTTGGAATAGGATTGGTACCAGTTCTTCTTTGTATGTTTGGTAGAATTAAGCCGTGAACCCATTTGGTCCTGGGCTTTTTATTTATTTTTTTAATTGGGAGATGTTTTATTACAGATTCAATCTCACTTCTTATTATTGGTCTGTTCAGGATTTCTATTTCTTCCTGGTTCAATCTTGGGAAGTTGTATGTTTCTGGGAATTTATCTGTTTCCTCTGGATTTTCTAGTTTGTGAGCAGAGAATTATTCATAGTAGTCTCTGGTTATCTTTTGTATTTCTGTGGTATCAGTTATAATGTCTCATTTTTTATTTCTGATTGTGTTTATTTGAATCTTCTCTTTTCTATGTTTATCTAGCTAGTGGTCTATCAATTTTGTTTATCTTTCAAAAAAACTTTTTGTTTTATTGATCCTTTGTATTTTTTGTTTGTTTGTTTGTTTGGTCTTAATTCCATTTAGTCTCCTCTACTCTTTGTTATTTATTCTCATAGTTTTGGGTTTGGTTTGGTCTTGTTTTTCTAGATCCTTAAGTTGTATCATTAGGTTGTTAATTTTTTATCTTTCTATTTTTTGATGTAGGATTTCTTGCCATGAACTTCCCTCTTAGCACTGCTTTTGCTGTATTCCGGAAGTTTTTGTTGTTGTATCACCATTTTCATTTGTTTAAAAATGCTTTTTATTCCAAATTTGGGGCTGACAAATTTTTTTTAACTACTTCGAAAACAGAACTTTAAATTTGGGGCTGACAAATTTTTTTTTAACTACTTCGAAAATAGAACCTTAATCTCTTCTGGTTTATAGGGTTTCTGCTGAGAAGTGCACTGTTTGTCTGATGGGGCTTCCTTAATAGGTGACTGACACTTTCATCTTGCTGATTCTAGGATTTTTTTTTTTTTGCCTTCATGTTGATATACAGTCTGATGACTATATATTGTGGCAAGGTCCTTCTTGCAGTGCATTTTCCTGGAGTTCATTGAGTCTCTTATATCTAGATGTCTAGGTCTCTTGCTAGAGTAGGGAAGTTTTCCTCAGCTATTTCCTCAGATACGTTTTCTAAACTTTTTGCTTTTTTTTCTCCCTCAGAAATACCTAAGAGTCATAGGTTCAAACAGTTTATGTAGTCACGGGCTTCTCAAAGCCTTTATTCATTTTTCTTAAATTCTTTTTTCTTTTTGTCTGACTGGATTAATTTGAAATACATGTCTTCAAGCTTTCAGATTCTTTCTTCTGCTTGGTCTAGTCTATTGTTGGAGCTTTCAACTGCATTTTGTAATCACTTTCATAAATTTTTCTTTTGTAGAAGTTGTTTTCTTAATAACTATCTCTTTGATAAATTTTTTGTTCACATTCTAAATTAATTTTCTGATTTCTTTGATTGGTTTTCAGACTTCTGTTGGATCTCATTGAGCTTTAAAATAAACATTTTTGAATTCTTTATCTGCACTTCAAAAATTTCATTTTGGTTACTGTCAGAACATACTGTTTTTTCATACTTCCAGAATTATCCCACTGGTTCCCTCTCATCTGGAGAAACTGTGACTACTTATTTTTGAATTTTCTTTCATTTGCACAGGACATTATATTTTTCCCCTTGAGGATGTGACTATAATCTATGTTGAATAAACTCTCTTTGTACCTCTTTCACTTTCTCTTTCCTTTCTCCTTTCCACTTCCTCTTTCTCTCCCTTTCTTTTTCTTTCTACCTCTTTCTCTAGCCCTTTCTCTTTCTCTTTTCCTTTCTCTCTCTCTTTTCCTTTCTTTCTCTTTCTTTCTCTTTACCTTTCTCTTTTTCTATTTCCCTCTCTTTTCCTTCCTTTCTCTATCTTTGTATCTTTTCTTCTCTCTTTCTGTCTTTCTCTCTCTCTTTTCCTTTTTCTTTGCCTTTCTCTTTCCCTTTCCCTTTCTCTCCTCCTTTTTTTCTTTCTCTTTCTCTTTCCCTTTCTTTCTCTTTCTCTTTCCCTTTCCCTTTTTCTCTTTGTATCTTTCCTTTTCTCTTCCTACCTTTCTCTCTCTCCTTCTTTTCCTTTCTCTTTGCCTTTCTCTCGTTCTCTTTCCCTCTTTTTCATTCCCTTCTTTCTCTTTTCCTTTCTCTTTCACTTTCCCTTTCTCTCTCCCTTTCTCTCTTTCACTCTTTTTCATTTCTCTTTCTCTTTCTCTCTCATTCTTTCTCCCTTTCATTTTTTCCTCTTTCTCTTTCTCCTTTCTCTTTCTCTTCTCCTTTTCTTTCTCTCTCTTTTTTCTATTAAATCTCTCTTTCTTTCTTTTTTATCTCTCTCTTTTTTCTTTTTTTATCACTTTCTCTTTCTCTCCACCTTTTCCTCACTTACCTCTCACATACACATGCATACCTCACAGACTCAAATTCTCTTCCAGTGGGATTTCTCTTTCTTGAAATAACACCTTCTTAACACTCACAACTTTTTAATCCACTCTTTTACACACTTTAATACTCTTAATGAACTAACTCTGTCCTTCATTCTTGCATGTATACATATACATATTCACTACCATCACAGGCTGAGGCTCAGGTGGGGGAGGAGTGAGTCATACTCATTGATGTCTTGTTTACTGATGGCACACATGTTTCCTGTCACCATGACCAGCTTTTATCAATATGCCTTTTTCCTCCTTATTGCATGCTTATGGCCCACAGTGCACAGCAGGTATGACTTGAGTCCACCTAACAACCTTTCCATTCAATTCCTGCTCTTCACTGGTTTTCCTACAGATCCAATGGCTAAAAATGTGCTGGAAGAGACTCATACCAATCAAGGGGAAAACAGGGCCCATTACAGCATTAGTCATGGCTGTGTGAGCTTTGCTAAGCAGTAAGGGCATCTCAGCTCATGAATCGATATAGTACAAGTTTCTCCAAGGCTAGACTATTCCTGTCTGGTACATTTTCCTAATAAACACCTCACACTGTGTCTTTGCTAAATGGCGATTGTGTTGATGTCTTAGAATTTTGGCTAAAGCTCAAAGCTGAAAGGTGGCCACAAGTGAGACCTGGATCTCTTAGTTCATCCTAAACAAGCTTTCAGAGCCAAAGTAAGAGTTTCTTTGTTGTCTGCCTGGCAGGAAATGTGTGGCATCCTCTTTTGCTCTCCATGGCAGGGTCATAGGGTGTGTACTTTGCCTCACCACAGCCCCCAGGGAGCTGCCTATGACTGCAGAGTGGAGAAGGACAGCCACAGTGCAAGCAAGCTCCACTTCCTCAGAAGGAAAGGCAGGGGTGTAGGTTTCCCTATGGGTTAAGGTGACTTCACCAAAAGTTGCTAAGCTGCAGTCATCTTGAAAAAACCCCTGCAAAGGAAGATTGCCCACAGACTGAAGAGATTTCAGCGGGAAGTCTGGAGATGTTTCCTTTGAGCAAGAGCTCAGGGAGGTAGAGGCAGATGATGACAGCCAGCTAGAGAATGTATCAACAACTTGGGAGAGCTGTGCAGTATCAGAGATCTCTGGGAGGACCAGGAATGTGGCTTGAAGGACTCATAGAATCTCCTTGAGCATGTGGGCCTCCACCACACACAAAGCATCAGGCCCCATTATGCCAGCAGTTGTGAAATAAGATCTCCTTCTCGCTTTTCCTCCTCGCTTATCTAGAAGCAGTAAGTGAGTAGAGAGGAGGGAGCAAAAGCCAGGAGACAGCGTCAAAAACAGACCACATCTCCCTTCTCCAAGGCAGGAAGCTGAGCTTGGGTCTGTCCTGAGCTAGGCAGTAGAGGACAAATAGAATCTGGTAAAAGAGTAAAGTTTTAATTTAAATCATATTGAGCTTTTTAATACTCAAAAAATGAGACTATTCTAATGCCTGCTATTACAAAAAAAACTTCTATCTTTGTTTGAAATGCTTTCTAGGAATAGAAAAGGGGTTCCCAACAGAACTGGTTTGAAGAGCAGTGGCAGTGGGTGTGTCAATAAAGTTATTCTTGGATTGTATTCTACCAAGTTCATTCAACATATAGGTAAGTTATACTTACAGTTCAGATGTGCTCAGATGTAAGGCATGCTAGAATCTTGGTGCAGGATGTGCAGGATGGGGGCAATTGTTAAATGTGAACTCTGAGCTGGGAGGAGAAAAACAACCAGAAGTGGGAACAGAGAGAAGGGTCTGGGGATGCTAACCTGGTTCCGGACAAGTATGTGGCCCCCCAGCCCAGATCTGAAAGTCTGGTTCTCCACATAAATGTGTTGGGTATTCTGACTGTTTGGGAGGATGATCCAACAGTAAGGTCCAAGACTCAGAGGCCAAAGAGCTCAGGAGCCAATAAGTGGTATACCTGGCTCTGGAAGGTCCCTGGCAATGGACAGGGGGCTGAGTACATTCCATCATGCAGGAGAGGGACAAAGGGAGTTAGATAGAATACCTGGGTTCCAACAAATTCACTGAGGTTCAGGAAGAGACATCCACCCAAAGAAAAGAATGAAGAATTAGGAAGGTAACTAGTAAAGTACAAGGCAGGAACCAGTCCTGTGGTGTGAAAGGAGGCAGAAGGGCTGGTTAAGCAAGGAGACTCAGTTCCATGAGTTTGCTTCCCAGGAACTGTTCCCCTATGACCCCCTCTCTGCTTAGTCCCAGCTGGATTAAAATCTCTTCTTTGATTCTTATCTCACTGTCAAGCAATTGTCCCTTACTTTCCTGTCTCCTTCACAGGGCTTAGAGGAGAACTTATCTGGGAGCAAGGATTCAGTAAATGTTTCATGAGTGAGTGAATCAATGGATGGATTAATGAATGAATGGATGGATAAAGAGCTACATAGGTGCCTTGGGCTAGCTCCTGGCAGTGCATACGTCCAAAGTTTGGTTAGCAATGAACAGGCTTTAGCAGGTAGGTTAGGGGAGGAAGGTGCCAGGGAACCTAGTGAGAAGTTGCTGGGGAAGGCAGAGGACAGGGAAACAAGATGGCAGTGGATATTGTGCCCTTTCTGCAGTTTTCCACAACTGACCTTGGAGTGTTTGCAGTATAGAGGCCATCACAATGCAAGTATATCTTCTATATTAAATAAGTCATGAGCAGCTATTCATCAATGGTGCCAGGCACTGTGGCACTACAACTTGTAGGTAGAGAAACCACATCCAAAGGGGCATATGATCCAGCTCCTGCTGAATCCGTTCCCAATGAATCACAGCTACAGAAGAATAATGTCATTTGGGAACATATGCTAAGAACACCTTCCCAATAAAATTCTTTAAATTAAAAGGCAATGTTTAAATCAGGGTGAGCATATCAATATCAATGAGATGCAATTGATTCCAACTACCTGAGGGGGAAATCAGGCCCATATTACCATGCATAGCCATATTACTGCAGTAAGTCAAGCCGGACAGACAAAGGGAGAGTGGTCAGACACCACACCCCACACAATTTCAGATCTCTGAGCCCTATGCCAAGATTCTGCCAAACCGTATGGCATCCAAGAGATGGGAGTTAGATAGGAAAAGCATATGGCTAGGGTTGGAAAGGGAGGGGTGCAGTGGGGAGGAATTGCACAAGAAACAGACTTGCTTTTCCAGAGGAGGTCTGCTTCAGCATCAGACTGTTGAGGCAAAAATATGCTGTTTGAAACAAACAAAAAAAAATGTCCTTAGTATTGCCTTTTAACACCAGGAATTGTGCACTGAAGGGTGGGCCACAAACAGCTTATACCCTGCGCACTCACAAAGTGCAGACGTGCAGATGGGTGCACACAGGGAAAGTAACCCCAGGAGTCCAGATCCTCTTGGGTGCTGTCAGAGGCATCTGGCAGAAGTAACTTGATTACTTGATTCAAGACCCACATTACATGTTTTGCAAGTATAATTTTTTTATTATTTCTTTGGGGGTAAAAAAAAAAGTACACACATAAAATTAAGTTTTAGCATATTTTTAGTGTGTTTGCCAACTGCTACGTGGGGGAAGGGTGTCAGATTTGGATCTTTAAATTCTGTATTTTTAAAGTGGTCATAAGTAATTTAAAAATTAAAGAAAAGAAAAGAAAGCTATCACAGAAAGCTAAAAGGCTATTACTACTTGGTGAGGAAAAGCCAATCTAGGAATTTCCGAAGTGGATGAATATGAAGCTTAGAGGGAACTGGGTCAAGCATTGCATATCCACGCAACAGCCTGCCTTTCCATATTTAACATGAGACCAGGCCATAAATCTAACAATAGTTAGACACTGTGTGCCCAAGGGCATTCCTTGGTTCAATAAGATATGTGACATTGAGCAACTCACCTTCTCTCAAAATTAATTAAGAGTCTTGGAAGACCTGCAATATGCCTGCTACTATGCTAAATTTCATAACCATGCACTTTTGAAAATCCTCACCACAGCTGCAAGGATGTAGAAATTATTATTCCCATATTCTGAGTGAGAAAACTATGGCTCGGAAAAGTTTTATAACCTTCCCAGTGTCACATGGTGTCCTGGAACATCAGGACTGGCCAGGAGATGGAATGTCTAAAATCAGGGAGAGCAGTGCGAAGCCAGGAAACCAGCAGAGGGAAGAGAGGAAACCAGAGCAAAGCAACAGCTGGGATCTTGCCCAATCTGGCCTCATTTTCCCCTTATCCACCTGTAAGGCTGACTTTTTACAAGCCACCTTGAAGATTCTAAAAAGCTTCCAACACTCAGGAAAGCTGATTCAGGATTCAAATACAGGTAGTGATGATCATGATGATGATGATGATGATGATGTTGATGATAACAGTGATGATTGATGGTAAGGATGATGGTGGCAATTATAAATAAAAGCAGTACCATATATTGAGCTCCCTCTATGTGCCAGACATTGTTAGGTACTTTAAATCCTTTATCTCATCTTGTTTTCACTATAACTTGGTGAGGTAGAGATTATGATCATCCTTCATGTGACAGATGAAGAAACTGAGGCTCAGAAGAGAATGGGTTCCCCAAGGTAACACAGCTAATAGGTAGTAAAGCTGAAACTCAAACCCAGGCCTTGAAACTCCAAAGGCCATGTTCTTAATCAGTATACTTGATGGCCTTCTCACAGCAATTTAGCCACAAGCCCCCAGGGAGGAATTTGACCAAAGTAATTCCTGAGGTTCCATGCAGAAATGAAATACTATCACCATGACTTTGTATTTTCACTACAAATACATCCAAGGTATGTTTGTCTTTTAAATTTCAGTAATTTTTGTTTTTGAACAGTTTTTCATTTTATGGGTCCAAACTCGAAACCCTTTCTGTTATAATTATTTTTCTATGACTTCAATACTTGGTAAAGTATTCTGCTAGAGGGGAAAAAATAACAACTCTCTTTTACTTTAATCTGTTTTCTGACTGTACATTCTTTAAACTCTTGAGTCCATCTGGAATTCATTTTTATGTATGGTAGTAATCAAATTTTAGATCCACTGACCTAGCTAACACTATTTCTGACAAAAGCCTCCTTTATTGCCTCTTCCTGCAATTATTATCACATGATAAGTCATTCTTGTTTCAAAGCTGAAGTTTTCCAAATGCTTTTCCAATTATTTGAGTTCCTGCCAATACATCTATGAGTCTCAATAATCCTAATCTATGTATAGGCAATTCTACATTAAACTTTTTGGCAGATGAACTTGACCAGAAAGTGACTGGCTAAGATGATAACTTACAGCAGATATCTGATGTCCCCACATTCAAATTTTCAGGAAATATGACAAATAAACTTTAGTTAACACTCCATTGGCAATGTAGACTGACCCTGCTGAAGACCACTAAGACTGGCATTACCCAGGGCATATACAGCATTTAACAGACAGCTGATTGGTGCTAATTGCTGGCCCACTGGAGGACAGTCAAAGTGGTCCCATGGAGGTAAGATGCCCCAAGTAAAAAACAGTAAAATCACCATATCTATGACATAAATACATAGCACTGAAGGTCAGAAGAACCATTTTCTTTAAAAAAAATGCTCTTATGAAATAGATTTCCTCCAAGAAGCAGGACAAAACGTGCAACATTCATGAGTCTTATTCTCAGCAAGATTCAAGAACATATTGCACCTATGAAACTAAACCAAAGTCATGAAGAAGTCACAATCTGACATCAAGAAAGATTGGGTAAAGATGAAAACAAAACTGTGGAATTAAAGTTGTAACGAAAGCAGGTAAATACTACAGAATATCAGATTACCAAAGTGGAAGATAAATGAGAAACACAAAACTCTAAGCAGGAAGATAAACATATTTTGTTAAACATAAGAAAAGAGGAGAGACATGGAAGATATAGTGAAGAGATCTAATCTACATATGACCCTCATGTCTACAATATTCTAGCTTTTTTAAATAACAGCTTTATTGAGATATAACTCATGTACAATTCACCCACTAAAGTGTACAATATAATAGATTTTAGTATATGTACAGAGACATCCAACCATTCTCACAATCAGTTTTAGAATATTTTCATCACTCCAAGAGAAACTCCATATCCTTTATTTTACTTTTAAGTTCAGGAGTATATATGCAGGTTTGCTATACACGTAAATTTGTGTTAAGGGAGTTTGTTGTACAGATTATTTCATTACCCAGGTATTTCGCCTAGTACGCATTAGTTGTTTTTCCTGATCCTTTCCCTCCTCTCACCCTCTACCTTCTGATAGGCCCCAGTATGTTTTGTTCCCGTCTATGTGTCCATGTGTTCTCATCCTTTAGCTCCTACTTATGAGTGAGGACATGCAGTTTTTGGAAACCCCATATCCTTTAGCATAGAAACACCTCATCTCCTTTCAGCCTTAGATAACCACTAATATCTTTTCTGTTTCTGTGGATTTGCCTACTCTGACAGTTTATATAAATGGAATTATGTGGTCTTTTGTAAATGGCTTCTTTTATCTAGCATAATATTTTTGAGGTTCATACCCATCGTGTATGATATGGTTTGGCTCTGTGTCTCCACACAAATCTCATCTCAAATTGTAATCCCCACATGTAGAGGGAGGGATCTGGTGGGAGGTGATTGGATCATGGGGGCAGTTTCCCCCATGCTGTTCTTGTGATAGTGACTTCTTATGAGACCTGATGGTTTAGAAGCGGCAGTTTCCCCTGTGCTCTCTCTCTCTCCTGCCACCATATAAGACGTGCCTTACTTCCCCTTCCCCTTCCACCATGACTGTAAGTTTCCCGAGGCTCACCCATCCCTGTGGAACTGTGAGTCAATTAAACCTCTTTTCTTCATAAATCACCCAATCTCAGGTATCTTTATAGCATCGTGAGAACAGACTAATACATGTACATCAGCGCTTCATTCCTTTTTATGAACAAATAATATTATATTGCATAGATATACCACATTTTGTTTTTTATTCATCAGTTGGTGGACACTTGAGTTGTTTTCACCTTTTGGCTCTTATGAATAATCCATTATAAACATGCATGTACAGGTTTTTTGTGTTTCCTTCATAAGTATATTTCCATTTCTCTTGGGTATATACCTAAGGGCAGAATTATTTGATCATACAGAAACTCTACATTTAAATTTTTGAAGAATTGAAGGACTTTTCCAAAGCAGCTACACCATTTTATATTCCCACAAGTAGTGTGTGAGTGTTCCAATCTCTTCATCTTCTTGTCAATACTTGTTATTATCTGTATTTTTAATTATAGCCATTCTAGTAGGTAGGTATAGTGTCTCACTATGGTTTTGATTTGCATTTCCCTAATGACTAAATTACTAATGGTGTTGAGCTTCTTTTCATGTGCTTGTTGGCCACTTGTATATCTTCTTTGGAGAAATCCTTTATCCATTTTTAATTGTATTTCACTTTGTATTATTGAGTTGTAACAGCTCTTTATATGTTCTAAATACAAATGACAGAAATATGATTTGCAAATATTTTTCTTCCATTCAACTGATTATCTTTTCATTTTCTTGATGGTGTCCTTTGAAAACTTTTGAGGCACAAAGGTTTTTCATTTTGATGAAACTATATTTTTCCTTTTGATGCTTGTGCTATGGGTGCCATATTTTAAAACTCATTGCCAAATCCAAGACTGTGAAGATTTACACCTATGTTTTCTTTAAAATTTGTATAGTCTTAACTCTCACGTTTAGGTCGTTAACCTATTTTAGAGTTAATTTTTGTATATTGTATGTAGTAAGTGTTCAACCTCATTCTTTTGCATTTGCATACCTAATGGTCCCAGCACCACTTTTTAAGTCACTATGTCATTTAATTGCCAAGGCAAATAACTTAAAACTGCAACCACATAGCTATAGAAAGTTCAGTGCCATCACCAATATCTTTTTTCCTTAGTGTCCTGTTTTCATTGTTTTGCAGCAGAATGTCCAACATAAAACATAATTACAAATATTTGGCTGTTCAAAAGAGGAACTAGTGGTTAAGTGCAAATCGGAGACGTGATTCTTTTGTTTTAAATAAATACTTGAACACAACTCACATCCTATAAGCATCTAGACTCCAGGTCTGAATAGTGGAGCTGCCTCGCCTGTGGGCCTACAATGACATCATGATTCCTGTTCCCCCATCACCCCCTCAGTAATCAATACATTGCTATAATGAACTACCTGAGACTGAGTAATTTATAAAGAAAAGAGGTTTAATTGGCTTATTGTTCCACAGGCTGTACAGGAAGCATGGCTGGGGGGCCTCAGGAAACTTAAAACCATGGCGGAAGGGGAAGGAGAAGCCAGCATGTCTTGCTATGGGGAGCAAGAGAGAGAGAGCTAAGGGGGGAGTGCTACATACTTTTAAACAACTAGCTCTTGTGAGAACTCACTCACTATCAAGAAAATATCAAGGGGGAAATCCTTTCCATGTTCCAATTCCCTCCCACCAGGCCCCACCTCCAACACTGGGGATCACAATTCAACATGAGATTTGCATGGGGACATAGAGCCAAGCCATATCACATAGAATCCAGTGCCAATGGGTGATCACAATGAGCTCCTTTTCTAGAGCCTTCTCCATCCTTCTACAGAGATAATCTGGCCAGGACAAAGGTAATTGGAATTTCTTGAAGGTCAATGGTCCCTAACAGTGTTTTCTTATTTACTGTTCAAGATTATCTTGGCTCCCATGCTTTCAAAGAGATAGATGCACTTAGATGACTTTCATCGTTAGAACCAGTATGAAGGCTCACTCCATGCCTCTGAGGATGTTAGACCATGCGCCCTTGAAGAAGGCTTTGCTCTATTCGTCTTTGAAGATCTTCGTCCAACAATCTAGGATCCCCATGTACCTGACGTCAGCTCCTTTGTGCCAGGACTGCATCATCATCCACCTCCACACAGTATTGAATGGTTACGACGCCACACCAGATCATGGCCATCATGTCTGGGCAATCATCCAGTTCACCACGATACAAGTGTTCTTGAGGTCAGGGAGTGCACCTTTGGCTGTATTGTACACACTGAGGGAGGTCACCAGGTAGATGATGGTGCCCGGCCTAAGACACTAAGCTTTGATAGAGGCCCCAGATCCCATCAGACTTGGTAATCTTCCCCAGAAAATCTCCCAGGCCTTCGAGCTCCCACGTTGTGCCCAATTTCCTGGCTGCCAGATGGGTTCTGGAAAAATCCAGGGGTAGATAAGGCAGTGAGAGGAGGCCTGGGCTGCCCCTCCAGAGTCTAGGTTCCTGAAAAATACCTTCAGAACTGCATGTGCTTGTCCACACGCACCCCCCCCGACCCCCCGCCCCAGGAAGACCTACTTGTACTTATACCTGAAGGCAAAGTTGAGGACTTAAGTGGGAAAGTAGCGAATGGCATTGGCCAGATTGCCCACCCAGAAGAAGAGCACACCCTGCTCCTTGGGTATACGGACCATGCAGTCCATGATGCCATTGACCCACTTCTCAGGCATGATCTGCTCACTGGCACGTTGCACCTGCAGCAGCAGCTTGACCCACTCACTGGGGGCCACGGCATCATGGAGATGGCTGCAGTGAGGCATCCAGCCAGGAAGTCCTGGGCAAAGGAGGTGGCCTGATCTGTCATGGCAGCCCAGAGGGCGGAGAGCCAGAGAGTGGGCAAGGAGAGCACAGGGAGGGCGCTGATGGCTCAGCTCTGCTGCTTCCCATACCAAAAGGCCATTAGCAATATTTTTAAGGATTCCTGCAGTGGAGAAGTGTGTTCATACTATCTTATCTTTCATTCTAAACTCTTGCTCCTGAGTGAGTCTTCTCTATCACAGATGCTGTATGGCTCAGAAAGTGACACCCGTGAACTATACACAAAGACGCAAAGGAAGTCCAAGAAATGCCTTCTAGTTCACTTTCCTCCAGAAAAAAGAAATCCCAAGTAGGTCTTTCCCACATATTCGCCCTGGCTGGAGCCATGTGTGTAATGTGTGAACAACCTTACCACTGGAGCCACAGATGATGGCACCAGGGAAGCGAAGGTATGAAGGAGACAGGGAACGTTTAAGATGGCTTGATACACACATTACTTAAGAGGTGCATTCCATATAAGCAGGAGCAAACTGACCCAATTGAATTCTCTATTTGGGGAATTGTAAATGCTTCCCCTGATTTTATAAAATTAATGGAAACTAGATTACCATAACTGATCATCACCAACTACGTTTTTGTCAAAGGCAAGATACTCTTGATAATGCTAAGTTTTCTAGTAAAACGAGAATAATATTTATATATTTTATGTTTTATCACTTTTTTCAGCATTTATTAAGGCAGTAATAAAGTCATTTTTAAGGGTCTTACTGTGACTCTATGGCTATGATGTCTTATTGTAATAAACTCCTAAAAGTAATCTTTTCCTTTATGGAATAAACTATTTGGTTCTGTTGTGTCATCTTTGTTCACTTTTTACTTTTTTAACATTTAAAATTCACACGATTGGTCTATAGATTTCCTTTTCATCCATCCCCATTGAGAATATTTAAATTATGCTACTTTTCTTTCTTTCTTTCTTTCTTTGAGACGGAGTCTCACTCTTGTCGCCCAGGCTGGAGTGCAATGGCATGATCTCAGCTCACGGCAACCTTCACCTCCCGGGTTCAAGCGATTCTCCTGCCTCAGCCTCCCCAGTAGCTGGGATTACAGGCATGGGCCACCACGCCCAGCCAATTTCTGTATTTTTAGTAAAGACGGGGTTTCACCATGTAGGCCAGCCTGGTCTCGAACTCCCAATCTCAAGTGATCCACCCACCTCAGCCTCCCAAAGTGCTGGGATTACAAGCATGAGCCACTGCGCCCGGCAATTACACTACTTTTGAATTGGCTTTAAACTCACCAGGTTCCACATTCTAGAACCAATGCAAATGATATGGAAATATTTCAATCCTTGTCAATTGGGAAAGAACATAATCATCTCCAGCCTAGAGTGTGGTGGGGGAGTTCTTTTTGAGATTTAATTTTTTTTCTTCAAGAAACCCATCCATTTCTTGGGGAATCGCTAATTCACTATTGCAATTGTCCACATTACTAACTTAAATTTTTAATATTCTGCATATTTATCATTATATTACTGATCTGAACTATACTTTTATATACATTTTTCTCCACTTTTAACTTGATTAAAATTTCCAGAACATTTCCAGAACTTTGTTTTTTAAGAACCAGTTCTTTTTTTTTTTTTTTTTTTTTATTTGAGACAGGGCCTCTGTCAACCAGGCTGGAGTGCAATGACTCAATCATAGCTCACTGCAGCCTCGATTTCCTGGGCTCCCACCTCAGCCTCCTGAGTAGCTAGGACTACAGGCATGTACCACCAAACTTGGCTAATTTTTTTATTTTTTATTTTTAGTAGAGACAGGTCTTGCTATGTTGCCCAAGCTAGTCTGGAACTCCTGAGCTCAAGCAATCCTCCTGCTTTGGCCTACCAAATGCTTAGACTACAGGCATTAGCCACCATGCCTGGCTAAGAACTAGTTCTAATAATTATTTATAAATTCTACTGTTTTCTATTTTTGAACTTATTTACTTATAATTCTTTATTTGTACTTTTTAAAAATTAGTATTTCATTTATTTTCTAGCTATGTGTAATATATATGTACTGAAAACTTTAATCGTGTATGTTTCTATCTTGATCTTTATAAGCGGATATTTTAAAGGTATACTAATCTGTGACTAAATCCAAATATCCCATGGACAGTTGAAAGGATATATTTCTATTTGCATACTGTTACTATAATGATATTAACTAAAATATTTAATTGTATTATTAAATTACTTCTGTTTAACATAAATAATGTGTTGAAATTTGTTATTCTCATCTTATACTTCCAATTTTTTTCTATGTTTATTTCGATACTATTTCTTAGCACATGAAGTTTCATTACCATCAAATCTTCACTCTCAATCAGTGTTTCTCACTGTGTAGTCCTTGGACCAGCAGTATCAGTCTCACCTAGGAATCTGTTAGAAATCCAAATTCTCAGGCCCCTCCCCAGACTTAAGGAGTGGGAAACTCTGTGAGTGGGGCCCACTAATCTGTTAAGAGGCCTCTAGCTGATTCTGGTGTACACTTAGAGAACCACTGATCTATTTCAAAACTTCCAGCAATGTAAAATGATTCTAAATGACTCAATTAATGATTACTATGACCACGCTGCTTTCTTTTTCTTTTCTGTTTTTCTGATATGGTTTTGCCTTCTAATTTTATGTTTTTTATGTAATTTTTGTTTAGGGATATCTAGGAACATAGCAAATCATTGCATTTATTTTATGATCAAATTAGAGAATGTTTAACCTTTTTTAATGGAAAATTTAAACCATTTACATTTATTCTCATTCTTGTTAAGCATGGTGTTTCTAAGCCATTTTATGCATTCTATGTATGTGTTTTTTTAATATTCCCTTTCCATTCTAATTTTCTCTATAAGTCACACTTTGTTTTAATCTTCTGCAAATATTTGGAATTCTGGTAAATTGCATCTAAAACTTTAAAATCCATGTTTAGTTATCAAATACACAGATTGTCATTTTTACTCTAATCTATTGGAAATGTGGAGATTAGCACTGGCATTTTCTCTTGCCCTGTAGTCTTTCCTTTCTACCTTCCTTTATTTGAATAAAATTTTATTGAATAAAAATTTTGAATTCTGATAATATTCTCTTTTAAATTTATATAATATGTATAATTTCTTTACAAATAACCTTTTGCCTTCTGTGTAACCACATCTATCACTATTACTTAAATTATATCTGTATGTTTAATATAGTCAATGCTCATGCTTATGCTCATGCTCACTGTAATTTAATTCACATCTTAATAATCTGAACAATTCATGACTAAGTTGTTGAGCACTATTATGTAGGTGTATATTTTTCAAAACATTTCTCCAGACACCAAACATATCAGACAGTGTCTTCCTATTCTCGTCACATAAGAACCACAACATTCTCCAGGAAGTTCTATATGCATCATTACATTGTTTTCTGGCTTTTAGCATTGACAATGCTTTTTGCTCATTTGTCAGCAACCAATTTCTTTCTTCTCTGTTCAGGATGCCTATAGAATTTGTTTCTTTTTCCTTGAAATCCAATTTTTTTAAAGATATTTTTCAATTCAGAAAGACTTTTCTTGCCTTTTTCTTTGTTTATTGCCTGTACTCCATTTGTTATGGATTCTTTTTCTAGAATACCTACTAATTATGAAGTGAATTTCTGCTCTCTATTGCTGATAGCTGCTATCTTCTTTCGTATTGCTTGAATATCTTTGCCCTTTTCCTCTGCACTCTGAGAACATTTAAAGTTCATCTTCTACCCGATTTAATTGCTTTTTTTCTTCTTTTTTTTTTTTCCTTTTTTTTGAGACAAAGTCTCACTCTGTTGCCCAGGCTGGAGTGCAGTGGTATGATCTTGGCTCACTGCAACCTCTGCCTTCCGGGTTCAAGCCATTCTCCTGCCTCAGCTTCTCAAGTAGCTGGGACTAAAGGCACACGCCGCCATGCCCAGCTAATTTTTTGTGTTTTAGTAGGACGGGGTTTCACCGTGTTGCCCAGGCTGGTCTCGAACTCCTGAGCTCAGGCAATCCGTCTGCCTCGCCCTCCCAAAGCGCTAGGATTACAGGCGTGAGCCACCACGCCCGGCCTAATTGGTTTTTTATGGTAGTGTGTCTTCACTTTCTTTATCCATATGTGGATTTTATTTTAGCTACTACGTTTTTTCATTTCTATGCATCATTTTATGTTCTTACCCCCCTATTCCCACCCCCCCATAACAGCCTGGTCAGTTTAATGGAAGAAAGTATCCTCTTTTTAGGAATTGATATTTTTTTTAATGGTTTCATTTACTTGCACTAAATCTATTTCAGAGGAAAGTGAATTTGCTTAGTCACAGTACATTACCATGCTTCTTTTGTGCTACAGAACTTTTCCATAAACCTTGTATTGATTTTTCTATATTCTCATCTTTATGAAGGAGATATATACTAGCCCAGTATTGAAACACTGCCAAGAAAGAATTGTTCTGGGACTAGTCAAAGATTGGGTGAGGGGCGGTGGGAGAGGGTGCTCTCCCAATTCCTTTACGTTCCCAGCTTCAGCTCCAAAGAAGGAAAGAGTTCCAACAAGTTATAAATGCATATATATATATATTTTTTTTTTTTTTTTTTTGAGACGCAGTTTTGCTCTTGTCACCCAGGCTGTAGTGCAATGGCATGATCTCGGCTCACTGCAATCTCCACCAGCTGGGTCCAAGCAATTCTCTTGCCTGAGCCTCCCAAGTATCTGGGATTACAGGCGCCCACCACCACACTGGCTAATTTTTGTATTTTTATTAGAGACAGGATTTCACCATGTTGGCCAGGCTAGCCTCGAACTCCTGACCTCAGGTGAACCACCTGCCTCGGCCACCCAAAGTGTTGGCATGAGCCACCGCACCTGGCTAAATGCATATATTAAATGACCTAGACAGTAGCAGAGCTACCTTTGGGAAGTGCTGGAGAGTGGAGGGGTACCTCTAACATCTAAAGGAACCTAAGACAGAAAAAGCCCTCATGCCGTGCCCTCACTGAATATATCCCTGGCCCCACAGTATTTTAGAGCAGGAGTAAACTAAAGCCCAGAGAGGTCAAGCCATCTCTCCAGCTATGCCATAGTCTGCACTTGAACCCAGATGCCCTGACCTCCACATTCAGGTCATCACATGTGACCACACCAGCTGTGCACTGCACATCCAGGTAGCTCCATTTACAGCACTACAATGCAAAGGGCGCCCCTAGGGTTGTGCACTGTGGCAGCCTAAATTCATGGATCTTATTTTTAAATCTCCATGGAATTTTCTCTGTTCACTTATGGCCTCTTTATCATAATATACACTTTTCATTTTATGAGTACGTTATCTTGAATAATTCACATTCTTCACAATCCTTTTAAAGTTCCCTTATTTTCCCTAAATTGTCCCCATTTTCTCTGGGGTCAGTTCTGTTTGTTCATTCTCATTTTATGCTGCTCACCCTCTTCACGAGCCTGGTGAGCACTGGCCCTCCATTCACATTTCTGCAGAATGGTCTATAGGTCAAGCTTGTTCAACCCCCGCAGCCCACAGCCCATAGGATGCATGCAGCCCAGGATGGCTTCGAATGCAGCCCAACACAAATTCATCAACTTTCTTAAAACATTATGAGATTTTTTTTTGCAATTATCTTTTTTTAGCTCATCAGCTATTGTTAGTGCTAGTGTCTTTCATGTGTGGCCCAAGACAACTCTTCTTCCAATGTGGGCCAGGGAAGCCAAAAGATAGGACATCCTTGGTAGGTTAATCAATGAAGAGAGATGGGTTTATGTTTGCCCCTCTAGTGAGGGGAGTGAATGTGGGCTTTCTGTCTGTAGGGGAAGTGTGCTCACTAGAAGGTATCTCTTCCTGGTGTGAGAAAGCAGAACAGGCAGGTGGCACTGTCTCTGACATCCTCTGACCTCAGAGCCTATATTAAGAAGACGGTCTTATGGACTCCAACCATCTACATTGTGGGGCCTGGCCCCTTCATACAGATTTCTCGATTACTTTAGAAAATACTGATTTCCCTTCAGCCTTAGATGGGAAGAACACTCATTAGTAGCCAGAGGGGCTTTAAAATCTGATCAAGGCAGCCATCCTAGAGATAGTTTGTTCCTTATCTCCAGGTTGGCCACTCCCCCTACTTACCTTCTACATTTCTCCACACCATGGACTTCTGGACTTCACTCTTGCCTTCTCTAGGGCAGAACTGAGCCCTGGCCCTCTCTAGTCTGGTTTGCACATGAGCTTAAATATGATTTGCCTTCTGCCTTCTATATTCTAGAAACTCTTCGCCTTCTCCTATGTCACCTTCATTCTCACTTTTTAATAAACTCATTTATTTTCATACCTTCTTACATTGAATTTACTTATTCCTGTTCACACTTTTAAAGGTGGAAGAGGTTGAATGTGTGTGCTCAGTCTGCCATCTTGAACCAACAGCTAGGTAAAAAAATATCCAACAGGCTCAAGTCAGAGATAAAGAGCAGCTTGGAATGTTAGAAATATTCTTTTAAGGCACTTTCTAAAGTGCCTCAAAAAATGACTCTTTTTTTCATTCTAAAACTTAAAATTTGTACATTTATATAGTATATCTTCTATATAGATTCTGTAAAAATTCTGTATTTTATATATATATATTTTATATGCTACAAACTCTATAAATTTTATTATTTATTTTATTTTTGAGATGGAGTCTCACTCTGTCACCCAGGCTGGAATGCAGTGGCGCAGTCTTGGCTCACTGCAACTTCTACCTCCCGGGTTCAAGGGATTCTTCCGCCTCACTCTCCCAAGTAGCTGGGATTACAGGCACCTGCTACGATGCCCGGCTAATATTTTGTATTTTTCAGTAGAGACAGGGTTTCACCATGTTAGCCACGCTGGTCTGGAACTCCTAACCTCAGGTGATCCTCTGAACTCGGCCTCCCAAAGTGCTGGGATTATAGGCATGAGCCATCAAGCCTGGCCCAAATTTTATAATTTTATATTTACAACATTTATGTACATTTATAACTTATATTTTATATAAACTCTATCTAAAATTCTATATATTTTTAAGCAACATGCATTTTTTACAATGACAAAGGAATATTTTTAAAGGGCATTATACAGTTATTAGAACAGTGGTTTAGAACTCTGTCCCATGAAGACCTGAGGTTTGGCAGAGGTGGCTCAAGGACAAAGAAGGAGGATGAGTGAATTAACTCCCAGTGTCCCTGCCCTACTTCAGAAAAAGTTCTGCCACTTTTATCTACTTTCTATACTTGGGGTTCTATGTAAGGTTTCGGCTGGAAAATGAGCACCAGAGCCTAAAAACTGTTTGAAACACCCTCTATTAGAGGATTCATATTTGGCGTATTCCGGGTTTCTGTGATTTATAAATAAGCTTTGTTGTTTATTTAATAAACACTAAAGAGTTGGCTGCTTCTAACAATCAGAATTTATTTTATTAATTCTCTCTGAGAATGTTTGTCCTCCTTGATTGCATCACAGGTTTCTCCTGCCACCTGGTGGCAACATATGTCTATTGCAGGGGCAATTTCTAAATTTATCTGGTATCTGCTGAAGTTGCAAATACAACTCACAAGGTAATGAAGATTTGGAGAGGGCTTTTTTACATCCATTACAAGCTACAAAGCAATTCTACATCAATTATGAATTATCTCATTTGGTCTTCCCACCCTCCCTTTCAGGTGGGTATTCATATTCTCTCCCATTTTCAGGAGAGGAAAAAGTAGCTCAAAAGCTAAGTAACAAAACAAAAAAAGCTGAGTAACTTACCTCAGATGAAGGCCAGAAAATTATGGGACTCAAACTTAGGTGCAAACTTGTAATGGTTATCAGAGACTGATAGCTTTGTGACAATCTAAAGAGGTTTAAATCTGAAGAGATCGTTGGGCTAGAGGTATAAAATTGACAGTCATCAGAACAGAGGTGATATTTGAAGGCATAGACTGATCAAAACTTGAAGCCATGGGAAATGGCACAAATGGGTGTCAAACCAAGGTGTTGTGAGCTGGTGGCAGCAGATGAGAGGAAGGTAAGTGTTTGGTTTACCAGGAAGCTCACATGTGGCCATCTAAAATTGCAATCTGAAGAATGGAAATCTTTGTCCATTGCATGAAAATACATAGTTCAAAGAAGAAGGAAGAAAAGTAGACATAACAGCTCCATCCACACAGTGCAGATCAAACCTGAAATTCAGTGCCCTACTTGTTATGGGAAGCAGATGTGAAAGCAAAAAAATAACAAAGCGTGAATATTCACAGCTTCTTTCCCTGCTTACCCCTTACTCCCAAAAGGATTCTTTCTTGCCAAATTATCCAGCTGTCCCTAAACATTTTTTGTGAGTAGTGGAGTAATTAATAAGGAAGATAATACAAGATGAGGAAGAAGATGTCAGGATTTAAAACAGAAAGGGAAAGAACTAAGGATGCGAGGAGAAGAATGTATGCAGAAAAAGGAAAGTGGGACAGACATGAAGAGAGCCCTTACAGGCTGGGTTTAGAAAAGAGTATTTTGGAGTCTATAGTAGGAGAGAAATGAGGCTTTGGTATTGCAGCCTTGCACAGAAGATGGGTGGATGGAGAGACAGCAAACAGAACTGGGCCCAGCCTCAGGTAGGTCATCAGGCAGAGAAGAGCAGATCATAGAAGCAAGAGATTGGAGCCTGGAGCAAGTCTCAAATCAAGGCAGATGACAAGAGGTGCAAAAAAGGGCCATAAGGCAAAACTCCTGAGAAAAAGCCCAAGACCAGCTTGATTCTGGGGCAAAATCTGTGCCATCCATGATTTACCTGCAGAAACAGAAACCAGATCCTCAGATGGATGGGTCCCTGCCCAAAGATGCCTGAGAAATAGGTCCCCATCCCACTGGATAAAGGAGAGAAGGGAGAGGCTGAATAAAGCTTCCAACACATTCAGGTGCAATTGACAAAACTCTGTCCAGGGCTAAAGGCCCAGCTCTGCCATTTTCTAACTGGTAACCTTAAAAACTCCCCTGGCCTCCAAGATTTCCACACCATCCTCTGCACACACAATGAGTGGAAGTAGCTGGGTGATGTTGAAGGCTCTTCCAGCTCTGACCCTCTGCCTCAGAGTCTCAAAGCATCCCAACTGGTTGCAGGCAAACTAGCTGTCTCCTTCCCTTAGAACAGGTTGGGACTGAGAAAAGCTTGTCTTCCTTTAAGGCTGTGGCTGTTGCTAAGAAGAGTCCCTCCCCAAACCCCACCCTATCCTGCAACTTTCATCATCACCATGCGCTTCATGATCGCCTCCCACCTAGTTTGGAGACATAACCTCCAGCACACTCTTTCATACACCAAGCTCCAACCACATCCTATTCATCTGAGTACCCCTTGCTCAGCTCAGGGCCTTTGCCCCTACCCGGTCCTCTGTCCACATGGAATGTCACCTGCCAAAAACTCATTCTTTATGCTTCTCAGTAGATTCTATGACAGGAAGGTGCCAGTTCCTTGCTTTCTCAGGCTACCATCTCTGATTCCTTAGAATCCTAGAATTCTGGATCTGACTGGGTTTGGGGTTTCAGATTATAATCTATATGAAGGCTCAATAAATGTTTATTAAGCTACTTATTAAAAGATTTATTAATCTAAATAAGTAATAGGTACATGGATGTATAATTATAATAAATCCAAACACTTCTCACTATATTCATGTCACCATCTTCATCTGTCACTGGATTTTTGTAATAATTCGTAACTGTTCTTTTGACATCTGCTTCCCTTTCTATCTTTCCTCCTATTAAAACCTAAGCTAGGGCCAGGTGCAGTGGCTCACACCTATAATCCCAGCACTTTGGGAGGCCGAGGTGGGCAGATCATGAGGTCAGGAGTTCCAGACCATCCAACATGGTGAAACCCCATCTCTACTAAAAATACAAAAATTAGCTGGGCATGGTGGCACACGCCTGTAATCCCAGCTATTTGGGAGGCTGAGGCAGGAGAATTGCTTGAACCAGGGAGTCAGAGGTTGCAGTGAGCCGAGATTGGGCCACTCCACTCTGTCATCCAGCCTGGTGACAGAGCGAGACTCCATCTCAAAAAAAAAAAAAAAAAAAGCTAAGCCAGGCCAGGCACGCTGGCTCCTGCCTGTAATCCCAGCACTTTGGAAGGCCGAGGCGGGTGGATCACCTGAGGTCAGGAGTTCGAGACTAGCCTGGCCAACATGATGAAACCCTGTCTCTACTAAAAATACAAAAAAAAAAAAAAAATCAGCCAGGCATGGTGGACAGGAGAATTGCTTGAACCCAGAAGGCTGAGGTTGCAGTGAGCCGTGATCGCGCCATTGCGCTCCAGCCTGGGCAACAAAAGTGAAACTCTGTAAAAAAAAAACAAACAAACAAACAAAAAAACACCTAAGCTGTATTTATCACTTCTCTACTCAGAGCCCTCCAGAGGAAAAGCCACAGGTTTTAGAATGGCTTACACAGTCAGCATGGTTAGGTCTCCTTGCTTCTCTGATCTCTCCTACCATACTCACTCCATGTCAGCCATGCTGGCCTCCTTGCTGGTTCACAAATATGCCCTACTTCTAACTCTTCCATGACTTTGCCTGCCTGGCTAACCCTTCACACCCTCCAGTCTCTGCTCCCATGTCACTTTCTCTGGGAGGAGTTTGCTGACCACCATATTTAAGATTTGCAATACGTTCCTCCCTTGGAATTCCCTATCTGCCTCTCCTGCTTTATTTTTTCCATAGTACTTATCACCCTATGATCTATGACATAATTTACTTATTTTATTTACTTTGTGTCTCTCCTAATAAGCCCTTGAGAAAGGATTTTTGGTCTGCCTTGTTCACTGTTGTATCCCCGGTAGTTGGCACTTAATATTTGATGAATAAAATCTCTGGTTCCCAAGTGGTTTGATTCTAGCATAGTGTCTCATTCAAATAAACTAGTCCAGCAGCCAAAAGTAATTTGAACCTTTTGTTGTGCTTTTAAGAAACACTTAAGGAGATTGCAATCATAACCCAAGTGACACATCTTAAAATTTCCTTTCCACCCTTCAGTAATTCTTCAATCCAGCAGCTGCTTCTTCTAAAACCTTCTTTTCCACATCTCTCCCACATGGAGACTTTCCCATGTTCTTTACTTTTCCTTCCCCTCGGGCTATTGGCCTCCGTATCCTCACCAGAAGTTACCACCAGGACTTCTGCTTCCACCATCACTGAGCGACGCTAGGATGCCTGGAGGTACCCCCTCACTTTCTACAGAGGGAAATGAGCAGAGTCCTCTAAAAAGTGAAGTTCTCTCATGTTGAGTGCTTTTCCCAAGGTAATTGCAATAAATCATATTTTTGACAATAGTTTTATTCCTTTATTACAAATGCAACCTTAGGAAGCAAAAAGCCAGGGACCCCAATATTTTCCCAAGGAGTCACTCTATGTGTTTGTTAGTGGAAATACTTGTACTCTTACTGTAAACTTATCTATGACCAGTTAGGTAGAGGTTAGAGACTTCCCTTTCCTCTAAACTTTGAGAAACTTGACATTTCTGGGGAGTTTAGAGGATGGGGGTCCAGAGGAGCATTAAAAGTCACTCGAGGAGAGAAACTGAGTCAAAGCCTCTCTCCCTCTTAAACACACACACACACACACAGGCACACACACGCACCCTGCCCCCATACCCAGGTGCTCAGCTCTCTGAGGGAGAGGGCTGGCTAACTAGAGAAGCAGATTCCAAGGAGCAGCTAGGCTACAAAGCTTTTGATGCCAGGGACCTGGTCAGCTCAACTGGTGGCCAAGACCCTGGAGTAGGAGGATATAGGCAATCATCTGGAGAGAAACCCCAGGGTGCCAGGACCCCAGAGCTCCTGCCCTGAAATCACAGGGCATCATCACTGGAGGAGAAAGGGAAGAGCTGGAACCAAAGGTGAGCCAAGCACCCAGGAATTCCCCTGGGAGCAAACCTTGTGCAGCAAAGGAAACTTAAGGAGCTTGAAGGGGTCTGTCAGTGGGTCATGAGGGGTCACTTGGTCCCAATCAGGCCTGAGGGTCCTGACTCTAAGCATACGAGGCACATGCAGTAAAGCTGCTGATAAATGGGCACAAATTGGTCAAAATGGGCACAAAATCTGGAACAGAATTAAGCCTGCAGCCAGGACCATCAGAGGCACAACGTGGCCAAAAAAAAATCAATCACTCATTTATTCAACAAAGATTTATTAAGTGCTTACTATTGCCAGGCATCGTCTGCTTGGTGCTGACAACCTGGTCAAATAGACAAACCCCTATGTAGGAGAAGTCACCACCAGGGAATGTCGCCGTGACTACTCCCATCTGGCTCATCCAGACATACTGGCCCCACACCGCTGATGAACTTTTAAAACAAACTTCAGGGAGTACGGTCTGCTTGCACTAGATATATACTTTAACCCCAGAAAAAGTTTAACAACAAAACCAAAATCATAGTGACTTGAAAAATAAAACAGTGTCGATGGCTGATTTTATTTTTGTTATTTCCTAGAACTCTTTGGCAGCTTACTCAAGATTCCAGGATTCCACAGAGCACAATTTAAAATCCTTTGTCCTCAGTCATGCTGACCTTCCAAAAAAGTGGTGGGCACACACTGTATCCCCCAAGCAGCAGTAGCAGTGAGCTACATCAGAGCAGAGTGAGCCAGGCTTCATTACAGGAGCTCTGAGGCCCGAATTGGGCCTCCCAGAGCGTCCATGTGGACTTATAAATAGACGCAGTAAAAGAGTAAATAATGAATTTGTGCAATTGCAGGGAAAAGCTCCAAAGCAGTTCTGGTGATGGGGAGACAAGCATTTAAAAAGGAGTGCCTGAGCATGCATCTCACCCAGCAAATGTAATGGCTTCATATACATTCATGAGCTTTGGTCTCCACTCTTCCTCTTTTTTAGTCACAATCATAAAAGACAAAAGAAAAGTGAGAGGGGAGAGAAACATAGATATACTTTAAGGGTACGAATTGCAAACACAACCTACAGTTTGTAAATTGCTTGGAGACCTTTGGAGGGAGAATCAAGAAAATGAAAAGTAGAACATACAGGAATATTGCTGCTTAGGGGAAAGTCTCTGCTCTGTGCATAAAATCTTGTCTAGAGAATGGTTGAGAGGCACAATACTGACTAAATGTGAGATTGCTTTGTAGAAAGGACATGCCTCCTTCTCCACTCTGCGTTCCTCCACCTGTCTCCTGTGGCCACCTCCAAGGTCATATTTGTGGAAGCTCCAAGGTTCTATGGCTTTAGTTATATTCAAAACCAGGGGAATCAGAGGTCCCTGCTATGTGTGTTGGCCTCTGCTGCCTCCAACCCACCCCCACCCCAGGTTGACCCACTGAGAGCCCAGCTGCAGCAAAGTCACACTTCCTGGGTTTATATCCCAGCTCAGCCACTTTTTCTGTAACCCGCACCTTCTTCCAGAAAGGATTCACCGTCAGCTGCAAAATGGCTTTTCAATTTTCTGCATTTATGCATGTGTTGCTTTCTAATTTGGGTAGCGAGATTTATTGGTTTTAGAAATAAACATGAAGACACAGACACACAAACACAGTGAGGAAATTGGCTTCTGGTAACCTGACGTCAAGTTATGGTTACATGCTGTGGTCTTGTGCCCCGAAAGGGAAGTGTGTGTTGCTAACTTCAGCTAGAAGGAATGCAGTGGTGCAGCTGAAAAGAATGAGAGGAAGATCACAGACCATCTGCCTTTTCCACACCAGGCTGTGTGTTTAAACCAACAGCAACGGAGCCAGCTCAGCGGGGTCACAGGGCTCTGCTGCCTCTTTCCTGCAAGTGAAACTGACCCCAGGCCCTAGCAAGCTGTTCCAGAGCTGCGGGCTGCCCGAGGAGCTGCTCTTCAGAAGGGAGGCAAGATGAAGGTCATACCTATTCGTGTTTAGCCCTGGCCTGGTGGCAGCTCTGCAAACCCTTGGCTTAGGGCCAGCATGGATAATTACATTTCACCTGCCCAAACTCTCCCGTGGTTTCCCTCAGAAACAGATCCTCTTCCATGGCTGCCATGATCCAGAACATAAATACTCTCTCAAAGGCAGTATTCTATACCTGGGCAACTGAGGTTTTTTTCCTTAGAAGGAAAATCCTCTTGTAACAACACACAGTCATTGCTTTATTCCTTCAGCAAACATTTATTAAGCACCTACTTAATAAGTGCTAACCACTGTGCTGGAGATGCAAAGATGAATAAGATTGTTTGTTTGTTTGTTTGTTTGTTGTTTTGGCCCTGAGAAGCTCACAGTTTGGTAGGAAAGCTATCAATATCAGCAGTAAATGCCTTTAAAAGTAGAATATGGCCAGAGAACTGCAAAGAGAGATTCTAAATCTCCTTAGGAGAGTCAAGGAAGACTTTAGGATCAGTGATTTCGAAGCTGAGCTGTTCAGTAGAACCTCAGTAAGCAGATAATGAGGATGAACATACAAGGCAAAGGGCAAACACATATGCCAAGTAAGGGGCCGTGAAGGAGCATGGCATTGACAAGAAAGGCGAGAGTGGTGGGAGCATAAGGCATGAGACAGAGGGGTAGGAAGAAGGGGAGGCTGGAAACAGAGTCTCTGGTTAGGTTGTGAAGCACTGGGAATCTCATGGTAAGGAATTTGTCTACTGCACTGAAAGGTCTTTAAGCAGTGAAACAACTGATTCATCAGTGCTCCACAGCAGTGTGGAGAGAAGAGTGGGCAAACTCCAGAAGCAAAGGTCAGAAGATGCAGCAAAAATATGACACTACCACACTAAACCCAACAAGAGGTAGTGAGAGCCTGAATGCAGGTGGAGAGAGTGGGAAGGGAGAAGCAGATGGAGAGAAGCATTCAGGAAAGGGAATTGACAGATTTTTAGTGGCGGGTTGGGTGAAAAGTGAGAGAGGGGAAGAATTTAGAAGGGAGGGTGGCAGGACTATTAACTAAGATGCCACAGGAGGAAGCAGAGTAGGGGAATTGAGGGGCTCAGGTGGAGATTCCAGAAGGCAGCTGGAAATGCAGTCTGGGCTCATAAACTTCCGTAAGTTTTCTGCAATGACTACAGGCTACGTTTTATCAACAGCTTATCTCTGATGGCTCTAAGCCAGTGGTTTTCAAATCTGAGCTTCAGATTCAGCTAGAAGGCTTGTTAAGGCAGACTGCTGAGCCCAACCCCAAGAGTTTCTGATTCAGTAGGTCTGGGGTGCCCAGCCTGAGAATTTGCATTTCTAACAAGTTCCCTATGATGCTGATGGCACTGACTTGGAGCCCACACTATGAGAGCCTCTGCTCTAGACTTTTGTGGGGAACATTTTCCCTACTTGATCTAATATCTTTTTAAGGAGGGTAACTAAAAAGGCTGATATAGGTAGAGTGGATTTTAAAAAAAAAAATCCCTTTTACCAACAGAATTCTAAGGACCCAGTTCTAACCACTACGAACAAGTGTTTAAATTTGGTGACTGATTAATCTCCCACTTTTATTACTCAAATGACAAGTTTTTTTTAAAGAAATCTTAGCCTATAATAATAAATAATTTTTTGAGGGCCTACTATATGCCAGGTTTTGTGCTAAGCACTTTACATACATCGGTTAATTTAGTTCTTGCTATAACCCTGTGCAAATGAGTACTGTTATAATCCCCATTTCTAAGATGAGGAAACTGAGGCACTGAATGATTACAATTAACCCAAGGTTAAGTTTCCAGCAAATGGCAGATTTACCACAGATTCTGTGTTCAAATGCCACAATATATTGCCGCCTTTTTCATCCCACGTTTTGCTCTACAAAATAATCTAGCTTTCTCCAAGACCAAAATCTTGCACATTCCATATACCATTAACCTGCAGTGGTTTCTGTTTTCGAAAATCTGCCAGCACATAGCTGGCAACCACAATGGAGTGTAATAATCATCATTCAGCCTTTTAATGACCCTTGTGCATTGAACAATCAAGAGAATGGAAGGGTCAAGTGGAAGGTAACGCCCTGTAGTGCTATGAATGTGTTGGGTTCTCTGCCATCACGCCTGGGGCATACACGGACATTCTCAGCATATTAGAGTGTAAGAGCCTCTCGCAACATCTGTTCCAACTACATCTCTAGACAGTACATGCAGTATCATCCTTAAAAGACAATTTTCAGAAAGGCTTAACAATTTTTAAGATTTTTTTGGCCACCCACAAAGAAGAAAGCAAACAAAGCATACAATTTATGTTCCAGCTCTCTATATAGAATCTAACGGTAGTTATTTAGCCCCTAAGTTACATGCCTAAACTGTGAGACAGAATGTGTCCTATGAGATCACAGGACATCAGAAATTTGTAACCTGTATCCTAGCATCATTTTAATGTAAACTCTTAAAAGCTAGGAAGTGTGACTAAGGATGCTTGAGGAAGCCGTAGGTACTAGGATTCAGCCACCCCTGCATCCCTTGCTTCTGAGAAATTAAGCCCTTTGAAGAGCATAACTGGGTGCCCTTCTGGAAAAGAGAGGCCTAAGGAGAATTTCAGCATAAGGACCATCCCCAAACTAACCCAGAGCCAAGCCAAGCAGTTCTAGACACACTGACAATGGAGACCTGGAATTATATCTTAATGTCAAGGCAAGTCCTCACATGTAAGCCTTTGTCTAAATCTCTGTCCACATTATTGGCCTTCAATATCATCACTAGAACCTGGACTTGAATCTTAGTCCTTGTGATTTAGGTTCAGGAACTCCACCCTACTTCATTCTTGCAATCCCTTTCCCCAGGGCCTGGACATTAACATCCATAACATTCCCACCACCAAAACAATTTCCCACACCTGCAACTGGCTAGGTCTTACTCTAAGCCAGGCAGAACCATTCAAAAGAAAATGCTGCCTCTTGTCTGAATTTCAGCAAAATCTTGTCTTTAGCTCCTGCTGCCCTAATCCAGACAGCACATCACCATCCCCTGGGCACAGACACTGTGTAAGAGATTGCTGTTCCTCATGAAATTTATTTCCTCTTCTTCTTGGGCCTATATCCCAGTCTCCCTTGCAGTTGGATGTGGACATATGATTCAGTTCTACCAAAGGAACATGAGAAGTAGTGTTCCAGGTCTGTCCCATAAAAACCTCCTATGTGACCACTTTTCCCTTCTAGTGGCTTGGTGTTGATGTCCAGGGCAACCTTGAAAGTCATGTATTAAAGATGGTAGATCCTGTCAGCCTGGATCCCTGGATTTCTGGGTGAAGCATAGTTATCCACCAACTGGAACTATTTTGGACTGTTCATGAGTCATCATACACTCACGAACCTTAGTTACTGCAGTTGGCCTATCCAATTAATACAAGTGGTTATGCCCCAATTAAATAGTAGTCTTTGAAGTGTCCTTCACAAGGAGCCTCCTCATTGATGAGTTAATCTTCCTGGCTTGTACTCAGCCCCAGCTTGCTTATATTTTCTACCATGCATGGCTGAGATCCCAGCATCTTTCTGCCAATGCCATCTAACTAAGAACAGTCTATGGGCTCGGGGATGGGAAAGGCAAGATTTCTGGCAAGGAAATGGGAGAGTGTACATAGCCACAGCCCTGAGTCTATTTCTCTCAGTCTGTCCATCCAGAGATGGTTTGACAAGTCTTCCTCAATGAGGGAGGATGTAAGTCTGTAACTTCAGTGCCACCCTATGCAGAGATGAAAGAATCCAAAAGCAGGCTGCAATGTTACTGATTTTCCTTGCTTTTTCTAGAGTAGATTTTTCAAACTGGTTTTTTATAAGACATGTGGAAATTGCCTTCTTTAAGGTAATTAGGAACTGCTGAAACTAAAACTTCTGTAACCCAGTTTTAAAATGTTGTAAAGGGTGTTCTGAGTCCCTATCTGAAATGTGCTCTTCCTACAACACTTGGGCTTAGGACCTTAGGTCCCTGAATCAGTAAAGAGCAGAGATGAGACACAAGAGAGAAACATGGGGGACATGGTAACACCAGTGAATTTCATGAGCATGGGCCTACTGCTGCACCTTGTTTGCTCTGAAGTGACTTCCCTGATCAGAAACAATGCCATGTGGAATTACACATATAATGGATTATGCATATAAGGCATTCTGTAAGTCCACATGATATGGTTGGCTTATTTCTAACACCCAAATCTCACACTGAAATGCAATCATCAAGGTTGGAGGTGGGGCCTGGTGGGAGGTGTTTCAGTCATGGGGGCAAATCCCTCATGGCTTGGTACTGTCCTTGTGATAAGGAGTTCTTGGGAGATCTGGTTGTCTGAAAGTGTGTGGCGCCTTCCCCCTTTCTCTCTTGCCATGTGATGTGCCTGCTTCCATTTTGCCTTGTGCCATGAGTAAAAGCTCCCTGAGGCCTCCCCAGAAGCCTGTGCCAAAGCCATGCCTCCTGTACACCTGCAGAACCATGAGCCAACTAAACCTTATTTCTTCATAAATTACTCATCCTTGAATATTTATTTATAGCAACAAAAGAATGGCCTAACACAGCACAGACAATAGTCTTGGTAGAAGCATTGCAAGCAAAGATGTCAAATCTTCACTCAGACTACATCTATTCTGGTAAGAACAAAATGCTGCTCCTTCCATAATGGAAACAATCCAGTGTAATCAACCTGCCACCAGGTAGCTGGCTGATCACCCTGGGGAATGGTGACACAATGGGAACTCAGTATTGTTCTCTGGCTGTTGGCAAATTGGGCACTTGTCAGTGCCTGTAGCCAAGTCAACCTTGGTGAGTGGATGCTCACGTTACTGAACTCGTGCATAACCTCCATATGCATTTAGAATAAGCTTTTCAAATTCTGCAAAAGTAATTATTGATATTTTGATAGCGATTGCTTTGAACCTGTAGATTGCTTTGGGAAGTATAATCATTTAAAAAATGGTAAGTCTTGCTATGCATAACCATGGAATATATCTTTTCATTTATTTAGATCTTCTTAAATTTTTTCAGCAATGTTATAATTTTCAAGCACAAATCTTTTACCTTATTCATTAAATTTATTCCTATGGATTTTATTCTTTTGGATGCTGTATCAGTCAGGGTTCTCCAGAGAAACAGAACTTATAGGATAAATGGATGGATGGATAGATGAATGGATACATACAAACATACATACATAGATTTATTTTAAGGAGCTGGCTCACACAGTTACGGAGCTGGCAAGTCTAAAATCTTTAAAGGCCAGGCTAGAAACTCAGGCAGCAGTCGATTTGCAGTGTTAAGGCAGAATTTCTTCTTCTCTGGAAAAATTCAGTTTTTATTCTTAAGCAGTTAACTTGATTGGATGAGGTTCATCCACATTGTCAAGGGTAACCTCTTTTAATTAAAGTCAACTAATTGTAGATGTAACCCACATCTGCAAATTGCCTTCATACCAACATCTAAATTAGTGTTTGATTAAATTAGTGAATATTATAGTCTAGCCAAGCTGGCACATAAAACTAGCCATATTAACCATCATAGCAGCTGAATTGTGTGAATACCCAAGTATGAGAGCCACTGAGCATACAATTACCATTATTTAATATTGCCCTGGAAGTTCAGGTGAATTTTGTGAATATATTGGTAAAAACGAAAAAAAATCACAAGAGAATCAACTGAAAAACAATCATTGAAAACATTAAAAACATGGTCGCCAAAAATGTATATTACTGTAAAGCTACAATAATAAAGAGACTGTACTGGCAAAAAGATAGATGCATATATCAATGGAACAGAATAGAAAGCCCAGAAATAGACCTACACAAATAGAGTCAAATGATCTTTGACAAACAAACAAAGGCAGTTCAATGGACAAAGAATCATCTTTTCCACAAATGCTGCTGGAAAAAAATGGACATACACATGAAAAAATAATAATAATAACAAAGTCACAGGCCATACATCTTTCACAAATATTACTTCGAAATGAACCATAAATCTAAATGTAAAATGCAAAACCATCAAACCTCTAGAAGAAAACATAAGAGAAAAACTATGTGCCCTTGGGTTTAATTATGTCTTTTTAGATGTAACGCCAAAAGTATAATCCATGAAGGAAAATAATGTTGTTGGAATTTATTAAAGTTTAAAATTTCTGGAGGAAGGCAGAACAAGATGGCCAGATAGAACCCTCCAGAGATCATCTCCACTGCAGGAACACCAAATTGAAAAACTATCCATGGTGGGGGGAAAAAGTCCCTTCATAAGAACCACGAAACAGGTGAGCGATCACAGTGCCTGGTTTTAACATCATATTTAGGAAGGAGGCACTGAAGAGGGTAGGAAAGGCAGTCTTGAATTGCTTATACCCTCTCCCATCACCTGGCAACAGCCATATGGTGCAGAGACAGAATCTGTGAACTTGGGGGAGGGAGACAGCACTGATTGTAGGACTTTGCATTGGAACTCAGTGCTGCCCTGTCACAGCAGAAAGCAACACCAGGCAGAGCTCAGCCAGTGCCCAAGGAAGAAGCATTTAGACCAGCCCTAGCCAGAGGGTAATTATACGTCCCAGCAGTCAGAACCTGAGTTCTAGCAAGCCTCTTCATCATAGGCTAAAGTGCTCTGGAATCCTAAATGAACTTGAAAGGCAGCCTAGGCCACAAGGAGTACAATTCCTGGACAAGTCCTGGTGCACTGCTGAGCTCAGAGTCAGTAGACTAGGGATGCATGCGACCTGGTGAGACACCAGCTGTAGCAGCCAAGGGAGTGCTTCTGCCACCCCTCCTCAACCCCAGGCAGTGCACCTTGCAGCTTTGGGAGAAACTCATTTCTGCTTGAGGAGAGGATGGGAAAAGTAAAGAGAACTTTGTCTTACAACTTGGATACCATCTCATTCACAATAGAATAGGCCATTGGGCACAGTTGTGAGGCCCCTAGCTCCCAGATGACATTTCTAGACATACACTGGGCCAGAAGGGAACTTGTTGCCTTTAAGGCAGAAAGAGAAAAGGAAGGAACCAGTCCTGGCAGGATTCATCACCTGCTGACTAAAGAGCCCTTGGGCCCTGAATCATGAGCAGGGGTAACCATGTAGCACTCACTGTGGGCCTTGGGGGAGACTCAGAGTCATGCCAGTTTCAGGTGTGACCTAGCACATTCCCAGCTGTGAAGTCTGTGGAAAGAGACTCTTCTACTTAAGGAAAGGAGAAGGAAGAGTAAAGGGCACTTTGTCTTGTAGTTTGGATACCAGCTCAGCCACAGTGGGTACAGTACCAAGCAGGCTCCTGGGGTCCTTAAGTCCAGGGCTTGGCTTCTGGACAGCATTTGTGGACCTGCCCTGGCACAGAGAGGAGCCCACTCATCTTAAGGGAGAGCCCCAGGCCTGGCAGCATTTGCTACAAGCTGAATGAAGACCCCTTGGGCCTTGAGTGAACATTGGCAGTAGCCAGGCAGTACTCGCTGTGGGCCTCGGGCAGTGGTGGCCACAGGGAGAGACTCCTCTGCTTGAGGAAAGGGGAGGGGGAAGACTGGGAAGAACTTTGTCTTGCAGCTTGGGTGGCAGCTCAGTAACAGTATAATAGAGCACCAGATAGATTCTTAAGGTTCCCAATTTCAGGCCCTGGCTGCTGGATGGCATTTCTGAACCCACCTGGGTCTGAGGGGGAACTCTCCACCATGAAAGGAAGGATAAAAACCTGGCTAAATTCATGACCTAATGATTGTAGAGCTCCTTGGTCTTGAGTGAATATAGGCAGTAGCCAGGCAGTGGT
This sequence comes from Gorilla gorilla gorilla, assembly GCF_029281585.2. Taxonomy (NCBI): domain Eukaryota; kingdom Metazoa; phylum Chordata; class Mammalia; order Primates; family Hominidae; genus Gorilla; species Gorilla gorilla. The sequence goes on along the minus strand of NC_073237.2, from coordinate 102,087,211 downwards.
CACTGTAGGACTTGAGTGAGACCCAGTGCTGTGCTGGCTTTGGGTCTGACTTTGGAAGGCTAAGGTGGGTGGATCACTTGACCCCAGGAGTTCAAGACCAGCCTGGGCAACATGGTGAAACCCCATCTCTACAAAAAAATGCAAAAATTATCCGAGTATGGTGGCATGAGCCTGTAGCTCCAGCTACTCATGAGGCTGAGGTGGGAGGATCACTTGAGCCCATGAAGTCAAGGCTGCAGTGAGCCATGATCACACCACTGCATTCCAGCCTGGGCAACAGAGCAAGATCCTGCCTGAAACAAAAACAAAAACTGACAAAAGAAAATACACAGTCAGAGGAGACAAAAGAAAAAAAGATTTAAAAAGAAAGAAGCACACCCACAAGATCTAGAAAATAGCTTCAAAAGGACAAATCAAAGAGTTATTGGCCTTAAAGTGGAGGTAGGCAGATCTGGGTTCAAAGTTTATTCAAAGGGATGATAACAGAGAACTTCCCAAACCTAGAGAAAGATATCAATATTCAAAGTACAAGAAGGTTATAGAACACCCAGCAGATTTAACCCAAATAAGACTACCTCAAGACGTGTAATAATCTAACTCCCAAATGTCCAAGATAAAGGACCTTAAAAGCAGCAAAAGAAGAGAAACAAATAACATACAAAGGAGCTCCAATACTGGCAGCAGACCTCTCAGTGGAAACCTTATAGGCCAGGAGAAAGCGGCATGACATATTTCAAGTGGTGAAGGAAAAAAAAACTTTTATCCTAGATTAGTATATCCAATGAAAATTTCCTTTAAACATGAAAGAGAAATAAAATCTTTCCCAGACAAACAAAAGCTAAGAGATTTCATCAACACCAGACCAGTTCTACAAGAAATGCTAAAGAAAGTTCTTCAATCTAAAGAAAAGAATGTTAATGAAACAATAAAATATCATCTGAAAGTACAAAACTCACTGGTAGTAGTAAGTGCACAGAAAAACACAGAATATTATGACACTGTAATTGTGGTGTGTAAACTACTCATATCTTGAGTAGGAAAGCTAAAAGATGAACCTAACCAAAAATTACAACTACGACAACTTTTCAAGACATAGACAGTACAATAAGATGTGAATAGAAACAACAGAAAGTTAAAAAGCAGAGGGATGAAGTTAAATTTTAGTTTTTATTAGTTTTCTCTTTACTTGTTATTTTCTTTGCTTGTACAATGAGTGTTAAGTTTTCATCAGTCTAAAATAATGGGTTATAAGATATTATTTGCAAGCCCCCTGGTAATGTCAAATCAAAGAGCACAAAAAGTAAAAGCAAGAAGTTAAAACATACCACCAGAGAAAATCACCTTTACTAAAAGAAAGACAGGAAAAAAGGAAAGAAGGAAGACCACAAAACAACCAGAAATGAATAACAAAATGGCAAGAGTAAGTCCTTACTTATCAATAATAACATTGAATGTAAATGGACTAAACTCTCTGATCAAAAGACACAGAGTGGCTGAAATAGATTTTAAAAAAAAGACCCAATGATCAATTATCTATTGCCTACAAGAAACACATTTCATATACAAAGACACATAGAGACTGAAAACAAAGGGATGAAAAAAGATATTCCATGCCAATGGAAACCAAAAAAGAGCAGCAGTAGCTATACTAACATCAGACAAAATAGATTTCAAGACAAAAACTATAAAAAGAGACCAAAAAAGTCACTATGTAATGATAAAGGGGTCAAGAGGATATAACAATTGTAAATATACATGCACCCAACGCTGGAGCACCCAGATTACAAAGCAATTAGAGCTAAGGAGAAAGAGAAACTCTGATACAGTAATAGCTGGAGATTTCAACACCCCACTTTCAGCACTGGGCAGATCATCCAGACAGAAAATCAACAAAGAAACCTCAGACTTAATCTGCACTATAGACCAAATGGATCTAATAGATATTTACAGAATATTTCATCCAACAGCTGCAAAATACACATTCTTCTCCTTAACACATGGATCATTCTCACGAATAGACCATATGTTAGGTCACAAAACAAGTTTTAAAAATTTCAAACAAAATTGAAATTATATCAAATATCTTCATTGACTACAATGGGATAAAACCAGAAATCAATAGCAAGAGAAATTTTGGAAACTACACAAACACATGGAAATCAAACAATATGTTCCTGAATGAGCAGTGGGTCAATGAAGAAATTAAGAAAAAGATTTAAAATTTTTCTGAAAAAAATGAAAATGGAAAAAAAAATACCAAAACCTATGGATACAGCAAAAGCAGTACTAAGAGGAAAGTTTATAGCAATAAGTGCCTACATCAAAAAAAGTAGAAAAACTTCAAACAACCCAACAATACATCTTAAAAAACTTAAAAAGCAAAAGAAAACCAAACCCAAAATTAGTAGAAGAAAAGAAATAGGCTGAGTGCAGTGGCATAGGCCTGTGGTCCCAGCACTTTGGGAGGCCAAGGCAGGCAGATCACTTTAGCTCAGGAGTTCAAGACCAGCATGGGGAACTTGGTAAAACCCCATCTCTGCACACACACACACACACAAAATACAAAAATATTAGCGAGTCATGGTGGCATGTGCATGTAGTCCCAGCTACTCAAGAGGCTGAGATGGGCAGATTGCTTGAGCCTGGGATGCAAAGGCTGCAGTGAGCTGAAATTGTGTGACTGCACTCCAGCCTGGGCAACAGAGTGAGAACCTGTCTCTAAATAAATAAATAAGAAATAAATAATAAAGATCAGATTCAATGCTGGAATAAAAATTGCAAAAAAAAGGGGAGGAGGGAAGAAAAAGAAAAAAGAAAATTAAAAAGATCACAGCAAAAACAAAATTGAAACAAAAAACACAAAATATTAATGAAATGAAAAGTTGTTTTTTGAAAAGATAACAAAATCAACAAATCTTTAGCAATACTAAGAAAAAAAGAGAGAAGACCCAAGTACATAAAATTATAGATGAATAAGGAGACAGTATAAGTGAGGCTGCAGAAATTCAAAGAATCATTAGAGGCTACTATGAGCAGCTATATGCCAATAAATTAAAGAACCTAGAAGAAATGGGTAAATCCCTAAATGCATACAATCTACCAAGATTGAACCATGAAGAAATCCAAAATCTGAAGAGACCAATAACAAGTAATGAGATTGAAGCTATAATAAAATGTCTCCCAGCAAAGAAAAGCCTGGGACTCAGTGGCTTCACTGCTGAATTTTACCAAACATTTAGAGAATAACTAATAGGAATTCTACTCAAACTATTTCAAAAAAACAGAGGAAGGAATACTTCCAAACTCATTTCTCAAGGCCAGTATTATCCTGATACCAAAACCAGACAAAAATACATTAAAAAAAGAAAACTACAGGCCAATATCCCTGATGAATATCAGTGCAAAGATCCTGAACAAAATATTAACAACCAGTAGTCAATAATACATTAAAAATGTAATTCATCATGATCAACTGGGATTTTCCCAAGAATGCAAGGATTGTTCAATATATGCAAATCAATCAGTCATAAATCATATAGACACAATGAAGAACAAAACCTATATAATCATTTCAATTGATGCTGAATAGGCATTTGATAAAATTCAACATCCCTGCATGATTAAAACTCTGAAAAAACTGGGTATAGAAGGATATACCTCAACACAATAAAAACCATATATGACAGACCCACAACTGGTATCATACTAAACAGGGAAAAACTGAAAGCCAGTCTGACCGTAAGATCTGGAAAAAGACATGAATGACCATTTTCATCACTGCTATTCAACATAGTACAGGAGGTCCTAGCTAGAGCAAGCAGACAAGAGAAAGAAACAAAGGGCATCCAAATTGGAGTGGAAGAAGGCAAATTATCATTGTTTGCAGATGACATGATCTTATATTAATATTTGGTAAAACCTAAAGACTCCACCAATTCTATCAGAATTGATGAACAAATTCAGTACAGTTGCAGGATACAAAATCAATATACATATATCAGTAGCATGTCTAGATGCCAACAATGAACAATATGAAAAAGAAATCAAGAAACTCATCCCATTTATAATAGCTACAAATAAAATAAGATACCTAGGAATTAGCTAAATGAAAGAAGTAAAAGATTTCTACAATGAAAACTATAAAACATGGATGCAACAAATTGAAAATGACACCAAAAAATGGAAACATATTCCATGTTCATGGATTGGCAGAATCAATGTTATTAAAATGTTCATCTTACCCAAAGCAATCTACAGATTCAATGCAATCCCTGTCAAAATACCAGTGACATTCTTCAACAGATAGAAAAAACTATCCTAAAATTTATATGGAACCGCAGAAGACCCAGAATAGCCAAAGCTATCCTGAACAAAAAGAATAAAACTGATGGAATCACATTACCTGACTTCAAATTGTATTACAGAGTTATGCTAACCAAAATAGCATGATACTGACATAAAAACAAACACATGGACCAATGGAACAGAATAGAGAACCCAGAAATAAATCCATACATCTATGGTGAACTCATTTTCAACAAAGATGTCAAGAACTTACATTAGGGAAAGGACGGTGTCTTCAATAAATGGTGCTGGGAAAACTGGATTCCCATATGCAGAAGAATGAAACCAGACCCCTATCTCTCATCATACACAAAAAGTCAAATCAAAATGGATTAAAGACTTAAATCTAAGACCTCAAACCATGAAACTACTAAAAGAAAGCGCTGAGGAAACTCTACAAGACATTAGTCTGGGCAAACATTTTTTCAGTAATACTCCACAAGCACAAGCAACCAAAACAAAAAGGTTCTGCACAGCAAAGCAAAAAAATCCATCAACAAATTGAAGTGACATCTGATAGAATGGGAGGAAATATTTGCAAACTGCCCATCTGATGGGGATTAACAGCCAGGGTGGGAGACAGGGGTGCTATTACTCCCCATATTGCGGGGGGTGCCTAACTCCCCCACGATGTGAATCGTAACAGCCAGCAGGGGAGGGGGGGTGCTATTACATCCCATATCGCCGGGGGTGCCTCACACCCCCGCGATGTGGATCGTAGCAGCCAGGGGGGCAGAGTGGGGTGCTATTACTCCCCATATCGCAGAGGGGTGCCTCACCCCGCTGAGATGTGGATCGTAACAGCCAGAGGGGGAGAGGGGGGCGCGATTACTCCCCATATCGCAAGAAGTGCCTCACCCCTCTGAGATGTGGATCGTAATAGCCAGGTGGGGAGAGGGGGCTGCTATTACTCCCCATATCGCGGGGGATGAGGCACCCCCCGCGATGTGGAACGTCGATTAATAGCATTCTCTTTCCTCCTGGATATTAGGAACAATTTCACAGGGTGTGTGCACACAGCGTGCGATATTGAAACTAATATCATCCTCTCCACCTTCGTATATTAGGAACAATATTACACAATGGGTGTACACTCTGCGAGATTTGGGGTTTATCATCCTGTGTTTCCCTGAATATTCGGAGAAATATCACAGGCCGGGGGTACACCCACTACTATATTGGGAGGAACATCACACTCTACCTTCTGGAAATTAGAAGCAATATCACAGAAGGGGTGTTACACCCCCTGCTATATTGGGAGTGATATCATCCTCTCCGTCCCTGGATATTAGGAACAATATCACTAGGGAGAGTACACCTCCTGCGATATTGAGACTAATATCATCCTCTCGCCCCCTGGATTTTAGGAACAATATCACAGGGGTGGTGTACACCCCCTGCGAAACTGGAAGAAATATCATCCTCTCCATCTTTGGATATTAGGGACAATATCAGAGGGGAGGTCTACACCCCCTGCGATATTGGGAGTAATATCATCCTCTCCTACCCAGGATATTAGGAAGAAGATGACGGAAGTGATGTACACCCACAGCGATATTTTGAGTAATGTCATCCTCTACCCCCTATTAGAAATAACATCATAGAGGGGTGTACACTTTCTGCGATATTGGGAGTAATATCATCCCCTTGCCACCAGGTATCAGGAAGAATAATATTAATTATTAATATTAATAAATATAATAAAAACTAATAGTAATCTTTGATATTAATAATTATAATGATAGTAAAAATTAATATTGATTATAAATATTAGTGATTACTATTAATAGCAATATCATTATTAATAAAATAATATCAGTAATTAATGTTACTTAAATCAATAAATAACATTGATAATAAAATAATATTCAATATTAAGATTAATAATTAATGTTTTGATGAATAATATTAATATTTAAAGTCTTACAGAATGTAATTAAAATAATTACTAATCATTAATAATATACTAGTAATTAATATTAACATTGATATTATAAAAATTGATCATTGATGGTTAATAACAATAATATTACTCCTAATACTTCAGGGGGTGTACACCTACCAGTGATATTGTTCGTAATATCCAGGGATGGAGAACATGATATTAGTTTTAATATCGCAGTAGGTGTACACTCACCCTGTGACATTGATCCTAAAATCCAGGGGATAGAGTATGACATGACTCCCAACAGCAGTGAATGTACAGCCACCCAGTGATATTGCTCTTAATATTCACGAAAGATATGATATTACTCCCAATATTGCAGGGAGTGTTCACCTCTTCTGTGATATTGTTCCTAGTATCCGGAGGGGGAGAGGATGATAATAATTCCAGTATTGCAGGCTGTGTTCACCCACCCTGTGATATTGTTATTAATATCCTGGAAGGGAGAGGATGATATTACTCCCCATAGAGCAGGAGGTGTACAACCACCCTGGGATATTGTTCCTAATATGCATGGAGGGAAGAGGCTGATATTACTCCCAATATGGCAGGGGGTGTACATCCACCCTGTGATATTGTTCTTGATAGTCAAAGGCCGAGAGGTTGATATTACTCCCAATATCATAGAAAGTGTACACCCCCGTGTGATATTGTTCCTGATATCCAGAAGGGGAGAAGATGATATTAGTCCTCATATCACAGGAGGTGAACACCCACTCTGTGATATCTTTCCTAATATGCAGGGGGAGAGAGATACTATTATTCCCAATATTGCAGAAGATGTACACCCCCCTGTGATATTGTCCTTAATATTCCAAGGCGGAGAGGATGTTATTACTCCCAATATCGCAGAAAGTATACGCCCCCCAGTGATATTGTTCCCATGATCCAGAGGGCAGAAGGTATTACTTTAAATATCGCGGGGGGTGTACACGCCTCCAGGGACACTGTTCCTAATTTCAATGTGGGAGAGGATGATATTACGCCCAGTATCTCAGGGGTTATAAACACTCCTTTGATATTATTCCTAATATCCAGGAGGGGAGAGCATGATATTCCTCCCTATATTGCAGAGGGTGTACACCCGTCTTTGATATTGTTCGTAATTTCTAGAGAGGGAGATGATATTACTCACAATATCATAAACACGCTGTGTGTTCACCGTGGATCATAATATCCAGGAAGCGATATTACTCCCCACATCGCAGGGCGTGTCCACCCCGCCTGTCATATTGTTTCTTATATCCGGGGGGAGAGGATGATATTACTACCAACATCGAAGAAGTGTACATGCCCCCTGTGATACTGTTCCTATAATCCACTTTGGGAGAGGATGATATTACTCTCAATATCACAGGGGTTGTACACCCCGCCTGGAATATTATTCCTACTATCCAGAATGAGAGAGAATGAAATTACTCCCAATACAGCAGGCGGCGTACCCCTCCCATGTGATATTGTTCTTAATAGCTAAAGGAAGAGAAGATAATATTATTCCTTATTCTGCAGGGGGTGTACACCCACCTGTGATATTGTTCCTAATATCCAGGGAGGGAGAGCATGATATTACCCCCAATATCGCCGTGGGTGTACACCCACTTTGTGATATTGCTCCTAATATCCAAGGGGTAGAGTATGACATTACTCCCAATATAACAGTGGGTGTACATCCACCCGGGGATATTGCTCCTAATATTCAGAGAAGGCGAAAATGATATTACTCCCAATATCGAAGACAGCGTACAATCCTTCTGTGATATTGTTCCTAATATCCGGAGGGGGAGAGGATGATATTACTTTCAATATCGCAGGCTGTGTACACCCACCCTGTGATATTGTTCCTAAAATCCAGGAAGGGAGAGGATATTACTTTCCATATAGTAGGAGGTGTACACCCACGCTGGGATTTTGTTCCTAATATCAAGTTGGGGGAGAACATAATATTACTCCCAATATCGCAGGGGGTGTACATCCTCCCTGTGATATTCTTCTTGCCATTCAAAAAAGGAGAGGATGACATTACTCCAGATATCGAAGAAAGTGTAAACCCTAGCGTGATATTGTTCATAATACCCAGAAGGGGAGAAGAGGATATTAATCCCCATATCGCAGGAGGTGTACACTCACTCTGATGTTTTTCCTAATATGCAGGGGGGTGAGAGGATAATAATATTCCCAATATCGCAGGGGTTGTACACCCCCGTGTGAGATTGTTCTTAATATGCAAAGGCGGAGGGGATATTAATACATATATCGCAGCAAGTCTACACGCTCCAGTGATTATTGTTCCCATGATCCAGGAGAAAAGAGGATGATACTACTTTAAATATCACAGAAGGTGTACACGCCCCCAGTGATATTGTTTCTCATTTCAACGTGGGAGAGAAGGATATGACACCAAATATCGCAGGGAGTAGAAACACTCCTGGGATACTGTTCTTAATATTTAGGGAGGGAGAGTATGATATTACTGCCAAAACTACAAAGGGTGTACACCCATCTGTGAAATAGTTCATAATTTCCAGAGGGGGAGATGATATTACTCGAAATATCGTTAACAGGCAATGAGTCCACCGTGGATCGTAATAGCCAAGGGGTGAGAGGGGGGTGCTATTACTCCCCATATCGCGGGATGTCCATCTTCTGCGGTATTGGGAGTACTAACATCATCTCTTCCTTTAGATGATAGGAACCATATCACGGGGGGGTGTACACCCCGTGTATTTTTGGAAGCAATGTCATTCTCTCCTCTTCTAGATTTTATGATTCATATCACAGGCGGGGTGTACACCCCTTGTTATATCGGGGTAATCTCATCCTCTTTCAACCTGTATATTTAGAACGATATCCCATGGGGGGGCTGTACATCTCTTCAATATTGGTAGTAATACCATCTTCTCCTTTCCTGGATATAAGAAACAATATCACGGGTGGGGTGTACACCCCTTGCAATATTGGGAGTAATATCACCTCTCCCCATGTGGTTATTAAGGACAAAATCAAAGGGTGGGTGTACAGTTCCTACGTTATTGGGAGTAATATCATCCACTCACCCCCTGAATATCAGGAACCATATCACTGAAGAGGTGTACACCCCCTTCGTTATTGTCAGCAATATCATCCTCTTCCCACCTGGATATTAGGAATAATACCACAGCGGGGGGTGTACACCCACTGCAATATCGAAAGTAATATCAGCCTCTTTCCCACTGGATATTAGGAACTATATCACAGGTGTGTGTGCACCTTCTGCGATATTGGGAGTAATATCAGCCTCTACCCCGCTGCATATTAGGAACAATATACGGGGGGGGGTTACACCCCCTACGATATTGAGAGTAATATTATTCTCTTTTTCCTGTACATTAGGAACTATATCACAGGGGTCTGTACACCTTCTGCGATATCGGGATTAGTGTTATCCTCTCCCCCACTGAATATCAAAAACAATATCACAGAAGGGTGTACACCCCCTGCGATATGGCCAGTAATATCATCGTCTCTACCTTTGCATACTAGGAACAACATCACAGAGGGTGTGTACACCCCCTGCGATATTGGGCACAATGTTATCCTCTCTTCCCCTGGATAGTAGGAACAATATCCCTGGTGGAGGGAGGTGGAGTACATTAAGAACAATATTAACTGGGTGGCTGTACACCCCCTGCGACATTGGGTATAGTATCATCCTCTCTTCCCTAGGATATTAAGAACAATATCACAGGGGAGGTGTACAGCTCCTTCGATATTGGGAGTAATATCATCCTCTCCCCCTCTCGATATAAGGAACAATATCCCCTGTAATATTGGACTTAATGTCATCGTCTCCCAATGTAGATATTGGGAATAATGTCACAGGAGATTGTACACCCTCTTCGATATTGGGAGTAATATCATCCTCTCCCCTCGGGATTGTATGCAAAATAACGAAGGGGTTTTACGACTTGTGCGATATGGGCAGTAATATCATCCTCTCCCCACCTAGATATTAGGAACTATATCACAGGAGGCTGTACACTTCTTGCGATATTGGGAGTAATATCATCCTCGCCCATCACGGATATTAAGAACAATATTACAAACAAGTTGTACACCCCCTGAGATATTGAGAGTAATATTATGCTCTCCGCTTTGGGATATTAGGAACAATATTGCAGGGGGTGTGTACACGCAGGGGGAGTAATATCATCCTCTCCCCCCAAATATAAGAAACAACATCACAGGAGGATGTACACCCCCTGCGATATTGTGAGTAATATTATTTTCTCCCCCTCTGGATATTCGGAACAATATCACAGTAGGTGTGTACTCCCCCTGGGATATTGCCACTAGTATCATCATCTCCCTCCCAGGATATAAGGAACAATATCACAAGGGGGTGTACACCGCCTGCAATATTGGGGGTAATATCTTCCTTTCCCCCGCTGGCTGTTAGGAACAGTGTCACAGAAGCGGTGTACACCCCCTGCTATATTGGGAGTGATATCATCCTCTCCATCCCTGGATGTTAGGAACAATATCACTAGGGAGTGTACACCTCCTGCAGTATTGAGACTGATATCCTCTCGCCCCCAGGATAATAGGATCGATATCACAGGGGTGTTGTACACCCCCTGCGAAATTGGAAGAAATATCATCCTCTCCACCTTTGGATGTTAGGGACAATATCACGGGGAAGGTCTATGCCCCCTGCTATATTGGGAGTCATATCATCCTCTCCCACCCAGGATATTAGGAACAAGATGACTGAAGGGATGTACACCCACTGCGATATTCTCAATAATGTCATCCTCTACCCCCCCCTGGCTATTAGGAATAACATCATAGAGGGGCGTACACTTTCTGCGATGTTGGAAGTAAGATCATCCTATCCCCTCCGGATATCAGGAAAAAGTATATTATTAATATTAATAAATATAATAAAAATTAATAGTAACCATTATATTAATAATTGCAATAAACATAGTAAAAATTAATACTGGTTACAATATTAATGATTACTATTAATAATAGTCATATCACTATTAAATCACTATTAATAATAAAATAATGATATCAGTAATTAATGTTACTTAATTAAATCAATAATAAGTAATGTTGGAAACAAAATAATAATTAATATTAAGATTAATAACTAATATTATTGATAAATGACATTAATAGTAATAATTTTATTCATGCATAATAATAAATTTAAAGTAATTAATAATTAATAATGTTACACTATTGATTAATATTAACATTGATATTATTAAAATTGATAATTGATGTTTAATAATTAATAATATTATTACTCCTAATACCACAGGGGGTGTATACCTACCTGTGATATTGTTCCTAATATCCAGGGACAGACAGCATGATATTAGTTTTAATATCGCAGTAGGTGTACACTCACCCTGTGACATTGATCCTAATATCCAGGGAGTAGAGAATGACATGACTCCCAACATAGCAGTGAATGTACAGCCACCCAGTTGATATTGCTCTTAATATTCACGGAAGAAGCCTGTGATATTACTCCCAATATTGCAGGGAGTGTACTCCTCTTCTGTGATATTGTTCCTAGTATCCGGAGGGGGAGAGGATGATAATAATTCCAGTATTGCAGGCTGTGTTCACCCACCCTGTGATATTGTTATTAATATCCTGGAAGGGAGAGGATGATACTACTCCCCATAGACCAGGAGGTGTACAACCACCCTGGGATATTGTTCCTAATATGCATGGAGGGAAGAGGCTGATATTCCTCCCAATATGGCAGGGGGTGTACATCCACCCTGTGATATTGTTCCTAATATTCAAAGGCCGAGAGGTTGATATTACTCCCAATATCATAGAAAGTGTACACCCCGTGTGATACTGTTCCTGATATCCAGAAGGGGAGAGGACGATATTACTCCCCATATCGCAGGAGGTGAACACCCACTCTGTGATATCTTTCCTAATATGCAGGGGGAGAGAGGATACTATTATTCCCAATATTGCAGAAGATGTACACCCCCCCCCGTGATATTGTCCTTAATATTCCAAGGCGGAGAAGATGATATTACTCCCAATATCGCAGAAAGTGTACACCCCCCAGTGATATTGTTCCCATGATCCAGGAGGGAAGAGGATGATATTACTTTCAATATCGCAGGGGGTGTACACGCCCCCATTGATACTAATTTCAACGTGGGAGAGGATGATATTACTCCCCACATTGCAGAGCTTATAAACACTCCGATATTGTTCCTAATATCCAGGGGAGGAGAGGATGATATTCCTCCTTATATTGCAGAGGGTGTACACCCGTCTTTGATATTGTTTGTAATTTCTAGAGGGGGAGATATTACTCACAAAATTGTAAACACGCTGTGTGTCCACCATGGATCCTAATATCCAATGTGGGATATTACTCCATATCACGGGGGGTGTCCACCCCATCTGTCATATTGTTTCTTATATCCAGGGAGGAGAGGATGATATTACTACCAATATTGAAGAAGTGTACATGCCACCTGTGATATTGTTCCTAATATCCACATTGGGAGAGGATGATATTACTCTCAATATCACAGGGGTTGTACACCCCGCCTGCGATAGTTTTCCTACTATCCAGAATAAGAGAGAATGATATTACTATCAATAGAGCAGGGGGTGTACACCCCCCATGTGATATTGTTCTTAATAGCTAAAGGAAGAGAAGATAATATTATTCTTTGTACTGCAAGGGGTGTACACCCATCTGTGATATTGTTCCTAATATCCAGGGAGGGAGAGCATGATATTATCCCCAATATCGCCATGGGTGTACACCCACTTTGTGATATTGCTCCTAATATCCAAGGGGTAGAGTATGACATTACTCCCAATATAACAGTGGGTGTACTGGGGATATTGCTCCTAATATTCAGGCAAGGCGAACATGATGTTACTCCCAATATCGCAGAGAGTGTACAACCCTTCTGTGATAGTGTTCCTAATATCCGGAGGGGGAGAGGATGATATTACTTTCAATATCGCAGGCTGTGTACGCCCACCCTGTGATATTGTTCCTAAAATTCACGAAGGGAGAGTATGGTATTACTTTCCATGTAGTAGGAGGTGTACACCCACGCTGGGATTTTGCTCCTAATATCAAGAGGGGAAGAGCATAATATTACTCCCAATATGGCAGGGGGTGTACATCCCTCCTGAGATATTGTTCTTGCCATTCAAACTGGCTAGCCATATGTAGAAAGCTGAAACTGGATCCCTTCCTTACACCTTATACAAAAATTAATTCGAGATGGATTAAAGACTTAAATGTTAGACCTAAAACCATAAAAACCCTAGAAGAAAACCTAGGCATTACCATTCAGGACATAGGCATGGGCAAGGACTTCATGTCTAAAACACCAAAAGCGATGGCAACAAAAGCCAAAGTTGACAAATGGGATCTAATTAAACTAAAGAGCTTCCGCACAGCAGAAGAAACTACCATCAGAGCGAACAGGCAACCTACAAAATGGGAGAAAATTTTTGCAACCTACTCATCTGACAAAGGGCTTATATCCAGAATCTACAATGAACTCAAACAAATTTACAAGAAAAAAACAACCCCATCAAAAAGTGGGCGAAGGACATGAACAGACACTTCTCAAAAGAAGACATTTATGCAGCCAAAAAACACATGAAAAAATGCTCACCATCACTGGCCATCAGAGAAATGCAAATCAAAACCACAATGAGATACCATCTCACACCAGTTAGAATGGCAATCATTAAAAAGTCAGGAAACAACAGGTGCTGGAGAGATGTGGAGAAATAGGAACACTTTCACACTGTTGGTGGGACTGTAAACTAGTTCAACCATTGTGGAAGTCAGTGTGGCGATTCCTCAGGGATCTAGAATTAGAAATACCATTTGACCCAGCCATCCCATTACTGGGTATATACCCAAAGGACTATAAATCATGCTGCTATAAAGACACATGCACACGTATGTTTATTGCAGAATTATTCACAATAGCAAAGACTTGGAACCAACCCAAATGTGCAACAATGATAGACTGGATTAAGAAAATGTGGCACATATACACCATGGAATACTATGCAGCCATAAAAAATGATGAGTTCATGTCCTTTGTAGGGACATGGATGAAATTGGAAATCATCATTCTCAGTAAACTATCACAAGAACAAAAAACCTAACACCGCATATTCTCACTCATAGGTGGGAATTGAACAATGAGAACACATGGACACCGGAAGGAGAACATCACACCCTGGGGACTGTTGTGGGGTGGGGGGAGGGGGAAGGATAGCATTGGGAGATATACCTAATGCTAGATGACGAGTTAGTGGGTGCAGCGCACCAGCATGGCACATGTATACATATGTAACTAACCTGCACATTGTGCACATGTACCCTAAAACTTATAGTATAATAATAATAAAAAAAGGAGAAGATGACATTACTCCAGATATCGAAGAAAGTGTAAACCCCCGCGTGATATTGTTTCTAATATCCAGAAAGGGAGAAGAGGATATTAATCCCCATATCGCAGGAAGTGTACACTCACTCTGATATTTTTCCAAATAAGCAGGGGGGTGCTAGGATAATCATATTCCCAATACTGCAGGGTTGTACACCCCCGTGTGAGAGGTCCTTAATAATATTCCAAGGCGGAGGGGATGATATTACTACATATATCACAGAAAGTGTACACCCCCCAGGGATATTGTTCCCATGATCCTGGAGGGAAGAGGATGATATTACTTTAAATATCACAGAAGGTGTACACGCCCCTAGTGATACTGCTTCTCATTTCAACGTGAGAGAGGAGGATATGACACCCAATATTGCAGGGAGTAGAAACACTCCTGTGATACTGTTCTTAATATTCAGGGAAGAAGAGGATGATATTATTCCCAATACAGATGGGTGTACACCCTCTGTACACTGAGGGTGTACACCCGTCTGTGAAATAGTTCATGATTTCCAGAGGGGGAGATGATATTACTCAAAATATCATTAACAGGCTATGAGTCCACTGTGGATCATAAAAGCCAGGGTGGGAGAGGGGGGTGCTATTACTCCCTGTATCGCAGGGGGTGCCTCACCCCCTGCAAAGTGGATTGTAAAAGCCAGGGCAGGAGAGGGGGTGCTATTACTCCCCATATTGCGGGGGGTGCCTCACCCCCCTGCGATGTGGATCATAATAGCCAAGGGGGAGAGGGGAGTGCTATTACTCCCGGTATCGCGGGAGGTGCCTCATTCCCCTACGAAAATAGCCAGGGGATATACTAGGAACAATATCTCATGGGGGGTGTACAGCCCATTCCATTTTGGGAGGAATATCGATTTCCTCATTGCTTGAACTAAGAAGCAATATAACAGTGGTGATGAACACACCCTGTGATATGGCCAGTAATATCATAGACTCTCCCCCGGGATATTAGGAACAATATCAAAAAGGGGTGTATACACTAGCGATATTGGGATTAATACCATGCTCTCCTCCCTGGATATTAGGAACAATATCGAAGAAGGGGTGTCCACCCCTGGCTATATTGACAGCAATATCATCCTCTCCCTCCCTGGATATTAAGAACAATACCACAGAGTTGGTGTACACCCACTGTGATATTGGGAGTAATGTAATCCTCTCCCTCCTGGATATTAAATACAACATCACAGAAGGGGTGCACACCCCCTGCCAGTAATATCATCGTCTCGCCCACTGGATATTAGGAACAATTTCACAGAGGTGTGTACACCTCCTCCACTATTGGAAGTAATATCATTCTCTCTTTCCCTGGATACTAGGAGTAATACCACAGGTGGAGTGTACAACTCCTGCGATATTGGCAGTAATATAATTCTCTCCCAACCTTGATATTAGGAAGAAAATAACAGGGGGTGTATACCCCCTGCAATATTGGGAGCAATATCATCCTCTCCCCCACTTGATATTAGAAACAATATCCCAGGAAGGGTGTACACCCTCTGAGATATTGAGAGTAATATCATCCTCTCCCCAACATAAATATTTGGAACAATATCACAGGGGGGTGTACGCCCTCTATGATATTGGGAGTAATATCATTCTAATCCCCCCTGGATATTAGGAACAATATTATGGAGAGGCTGTACACCCCTCGCCTTATTATGAGTCATATTTCTCTTCCCCTGGATATTAGGAACTATATCACAGGGGGTGTGTCTTCTGTGATATTGGAATTAATATCATCCTCTCCCCCACTAAATATTAAAAACAATATCAAAGGGGTATTTTCCATCCCTGCGATAGGGACAGTACTATCATTGTCTCTCCCCCTAAATATTAAGAACAGTATCACAAGATGGGTGTACACCCCCTGTTGGGAGTAATATCATCCTCTTTACCTTTGGATATTAGGAACAATATCACAGTGGGGGTGTACATCCCTTGCAATATTGGGCAAAATGTTATCCTCTCTTCCCCTGGATATTAGGAACAATATACCAGGGAGTCAGTACCACCTCTTCGATATCAGAAGTAATAACATCCTTTCCCTTCCTGGACATTAACAACAATATCACTGGGTGGGTGTACACCCCCTGCGATATTGGGTGTAATATCATGCTCTCTTCCCTAGGATATTAGGAACAATATCATAGAAGGGGTGTACAGCTCTTGTGATATTGGGAGTAATATCATCCTCTCCCCCCTCTATATTAGGAACAATATCCCAGAGTGGGTGTAGATCTCCTGTGATATTGGGCATAATATCATCATCTCCCAACGTGGATACTGGGAACAACGTCATAGAGGGTGTGTACACCTTCTTCAGTATTGGGAGTAATATCATTTTCTCCCCCATGGATTGTAGGGAAAATATCTAAGGGGTTTTACAACTCCTGCGATATTGGGAGTAATATTACCCTCTCCCCACCTAGATATTAGGAACTATATCACAGGAGGCTGTACACTTCTTGCAATATTGGGAATAATATCATCTTCTCCCATTGTTGGGAACAGGCCCCCAAATCTGGCCATAAACTGGCCCCAAAACTGGCCATAAACAAAATCTCTGCAGTACTGTGACATGCTCGTGACGGCCTTGATGCCCACACTGGAAGGTTGTCAGTTTACCAGAATGAGGGCAAGGAACACCTGGCCCACCCAGGGTGGAAAACTGCTTAAGGTGTTCTTAAACCACAAACAATAGCATGAGCGATCTGTGCCTTAAGGACATGTTCGTGCTGCAGATAACTAGCCAGAGCCCATCCCTTTATTTTGACCCATCCCTTTATTTCACGTGAGGAATATTTTGAGTAAATTTTATGACTGGCTTGCTGTCGATAAACATGTGGGTAAATCTCTGTTCGGGGCTTTCATCTCTGAAGGCTATGAGACCCCTGACTTCCCACTCCACACTCTATATTTCTGTGTGTGTGTCTTTAATTCCTCTAGTGCTGCTGGGTTAGGGTCTCTCTGACTGGGCTGGTCTCAGCATCCCATCATGGATATTAAGAACAATATCACAGGGGAGGTGTACACCCCTTGCGACATTAAGAGTAATATTATGCTCTCCCCTTCAGAATATTAGGAACAATATCCCAGGAGGTGTATACAGCCCCCACAATATTGGCAGAAATATCACCCTTTTCCCCCAAATATAAGAAACAATATAGCAGGAGGATGTACACCCCCTGTGATATTGGGAGCAATATCATATTCTCCCCCTTTGGATATTCAGAATAATATCACGGGGGGGGTACACCCCCTGCAATATTGCCACTAGTATCATCATCTCCCTCCCAGGATATAAGGAACAATATCACAAGGGGGTGTATACCCCGTGTGATATTGGGAGCAATATCTTCCTCTTTCCTGCTGGCTATTAGGAACAATGTCACAGAAGGTGTACACCCCCTGCGATATTGGGAGTAATATCATTCTCTACCCTCCTGGATATTACAAACAATATCACAGAAGGGGAACACTCTTTGAGATATTGGGAGTAATATCATCCTTCCTACACTGTATATTATCAAAAATATCACAAAGGGTGGTACACCATCTGCAATATTAAAAGTAATACCATCCTCTTCCCCCCAGATATAACAAACAATATCACAGTGGGGTGTTCACTTCCTGCGATATTCACAGGAATATCATCCTCTCCCCATTTGGGTATTATGAAGAATATCTCATGGGAGTGTACACCGTCTGTGATATTGGAAGTAATATTATTCTTTCTCCACTGGACATTACAAACAATGTCATAGTTGGGTGTACACCCCCTATGATATTGCGAGTAATATCATTCTCTCCCTTCCTGGATATTATGAACAATATCACAGGAAAATGTACACCCCCTGTGATATTGGGAGTAATGTTATTCTCTCCCCCCTAGATATTATGAACAATATCACAGGAAAATATACACACCCTGTGATATTTGGAGTAATGTTATTCTCTCCCCCCTAGATATTATGAACAATATCACAGGGGGGTGTACACCAACTGTGATATGGGGAGTAATATCATCCCTTCCCTTCTGGATATTATGAGCAATATCACAGGGAAGTAATATCACCCTCTCTCCTTCTGTCTATTTTGAATAATATCACAGGGGGATGTACACCACCTGTGATAAGGGAGTAATATTATCCTCTCCCCTTCTGGACATTATGAACAATATCACAGTGGGGTGAACACCCCCTTCAATATGGGGAGTTATATCCACCTCACCACACCTGGATATTATGAACAATATCACGGGGGGGTACACCCCCTGCAATATGGGGAGTAATATTATCCTCTTTCTCCCTGGATATTACAAACAATATCAAAGGGTGGTGTGCACCCCCTGCAATATGGGGAGTAATGTTATTCTTTTCCCCCCTGGATATTATAAACAATGTCACTGGAGCGTGTACACACCCTGCGATATGGGAAGTAATATTTTACTCTCCCCCCTGGATATTACAAACAGTATCACTGGAGTGTGTAAGCCTCCTGTGATATGGAGAGTAATATAATCTTCTCTCCCCTGGATATTACGAACAGTATCACCAGGGGGTGTACACCTCCTGCAATTATGGTGAGTAATATTATCTTCTCCTTCCCCAGTTATTACGAACAATATCACAGAAGGGTGTACACCCCCTGCGATATGAGGAGTAATATTATCCTCTCCCCTCCTGGATATTAAGAAAAATATCACAGGGAAGTCTACACCCTCTGCAATACTGAGGAGTAATATCATTTCCTGCCCCATTGTATATTATGAACAATATCACAGGGGGGTGTACACCCCCTGTGATATGAAGTGTAATATCATCCTTCCCCACCTGAATATTAGGAACAATACCACAAAGGGGTGTACACCAACATGGGAAGTAATATTATCTTCTCTACCCCTGGATATTACAAACAATATCACCGATGTTGTACACACAGGGTATTTACATTATCAAAAATAATATCTTTTCCCCTGAATATTACGAACAATATCACAAGGCTGTTCACACCCCCTGTGATATTGTTCCTAATATCCAGGGGGAGAGAGGAGGATGTTACTTCCAATATTGCAGGGGGTGTATATCCTCCTTGTAATATTGTTCCTAATATCACAGGGGAGACGTACACCTCCAATATTATGGGTAATAGAGATATTACCCCCAATAGCACAGGAGATGTACACTCCCCCTGATATTGTTCCTAATATCAAGGTGGGGAGAGAATATTACTCTTAATATTGCAGAGTCTGTACACCACTCCTTTTTATAGTTCTAATATCAATGGAGGAAAAGATGATATAACTCCTAAAATCCCAGGGAGTGTACACCCCTTCTGTGATATTGTTTCCAATATCCAAGGGGGAGAGATGATGATATTAGTACCAATATCGCAGGGGTTGTACACCATTTCTGTGACGTTGTTTTTAATATTTAGGGGGGAGAGGATGATATTACTCTCAATATCGCAGGGAATGTACACACTCCCTATGATATTGTTGCCAATATCCAGGTGGGAAGAGGATATTACGCCCAATATCTTAGGAGGTGTACACCCCCCTGTGATATTGTTAGTAATATCCATGTGGGGAGAGGATGAGAGTACTCCCAATATCGAAGAGGGTGTATGCCTCCCGTGTGATATTTCTTCTAATATCCAAGGAGGGAGAAGATGATATTACTGTCCATTTCACGGGGGGTATACACCCCCCTGATATTTTTCCTAATATGCGAGGGTGGAGGAAGGGGATATTACTCTTACTACTGTAGGAGGTGTAAACCCTTCATGTAATATTGTTTCTAATAATCAGAAGGGAGAGAATGCTATTACTCCCAATATCACAGAAGGTGTAAACCCCCTCTGTAATATTGTTCCAACTGCCCCGGGATGGGGGGAGAAGTTGATATTACTCCCAGTATTACAGGGAATGCACATCGCCCCTGTGATATTGTTTGTAATAACCAGGTTGCAAGAGGGTTATATTACGTTCAATATCGCTGGGGGTGTACACTGCCCCGTAATATTGTTCCTAATATTTAGCGGGGGAGAGGATATTACTCCCAATATCACAGGGATTGTACACACTCCCTAAGATATTGTTCCTAATATAGAGAGGGTGAGAGGATGATATTACTCCCAATAGCACAGGAAGTGTACACCTTCCTGTGATATTGTTCCTAATATCCATGGGGGGGAGACAATGATATTATTCCCAGTATGACAGAGGGGGTACACCCCACCTGCATTATTGTTTCTAATATCGAGTGGAGGAGAGGAGAATATTATTCTCAATATCAGAGAAGCTGTACAGTTCTTCTGTGATACGTTTCAAGATATACAGGAGGAAAGAGGATGACATTACTTCCAATATCGCAGGGGGTGTACACCTCCCCCCTCCTGATTTTGTTTATAATATCCAGGGGGAGAATAAATGATATTAATTCCACTATCACAGGGTTGTATACCCATTTTGTAATATTGTTCCTAATATCCACGGCTGGAGACGACAATAGTATCCCCAATAGCGCAGGAGGTGTACACCCCCTCTGTGATATTGTTCCTAATATCCAGGGGCGGAGAGGATGACATTACTCCCAGTATCACAAGGGGTTTACAGATCCCTATAATAATGTTCCTAGTATCCTACGGGTGAGAGGATAATATTCCCAATATTACGGGCCATGTACACCCTCCCTGTGATATTGTTCCTAATATCGAGGGGGGCAGAGGATAATATTACTCCCAATATCGCAGGATGTGTATGCCCTCTTTGTGATATTGTTCCTAATATCCAGGGCGGAAGATGACAATATTACTGCCAAAATCGCGGGGGGTGGGGGTGTATAGGATGATATTACTCCCAATACCTCAGGAGGCGTACACGCCCCTGTGATATTTTTCCTAGTAACAAGTGAGGAAGAAGATGATATTATTCCCAATATCACAGTGTACATCCCCCCTGTGTATTGTTCCTAATATTAAAAATTGAGAGGATAATATTACTCACTATATCGCAGGGAGTGTAAACCTCACTTGTGATATTGGTATTTTTCAATGTGGGAAATGACGATATTACCGTAACTATCACAGGGGGTTTACACCTACCCTGTGATATTGCTCCCAATATTCAGTGGAAGAGAGGATAATATTAATACAAATATCGAAGGGAGTGTAAACCTCACCCCCCATGATATTGTTTTTAATATCCAGGCATGGAGAGGATGCTGCTATTCCCAATATAGCAGGGAGTGTTCACCCCCTTTTTCGATATGGTTCCTAATACCCAGGAGGGGAGAGTATGATATTACTCCCAATATCGCTGTGGTGTACACTCCCTTTGTGATATTCTTTTTAATATCCAGGAAGTAGAGGATGATATTACTCCCATGTCGTAGGGGGTAATATTTGTTCTAATATCCAGGTTGGAAGGGGATGATATGTGATATTGTTCCTAATATCCAGATGGGGAGAAAATAATATTTCTCTCAATAGAGCAGGGAGTCTACTCCCTTTATGATATTGTTCCTAATATCCTGGGGAAGAGCGAATGATATTACCTCCAATATCACAAGTGGTGTACAACCCCCAGTGATATTGTTCCTAATAATCAGGGGGTAGAGAATGATATCATTCCCAATATCACAGTTGGTGTACAGCTCTCCTATAATATTGTTTCTAATATTCAGTGGGGGAGAAAAAGATATTACTCTTAACATAGCTGGAATTGTACACCCTCTCTGTGATATTGTTCCTAATATCCAGAGGGAGAGATGATATTACTCCCAATGCCGAGGAAGTGTACACCCCCCCCCACGTTATATTGTTCCTAATATTTAGGGGGGAGAGGATGATATTACTCCCAGTATCACAGGGAGTGTACACCCCCCCATGATATTGTTTTTAATATCCAGGGGAGAGAGGATGATATTATTCCCAATATCCCAGCAGGTGTACACACCACCTGTGATATTCTACCTAATATCCAGGGGAGGAGGCGATTATATTACTTTCAATATCGCAGAGGTCATACACATCCCTGTGATTTTTTTTAATACTCAAGGGGGAGAGGATGATATTACTCTCAATATCACAGGGGCTGTAGATCCTCTTTGTGATATTGTTCTTAATATTTAGGGGCTAGAGGATGATATTACTTCCAATATCAATGGGGGTGTACTGACCCCGTGATATTGTTCCTAATATCCAGGTGGGGAGAGGTTGACATTACTTCCAATATTGAAGGTGGGGTACACACCCGCTGTGATATTGCTCCTAATATCCAAGGGGTAGAGGATGACATTACTCCCAATATCACAGGGATTGTGCATTCCCTTTGGGATATTACTCCTAATATTTAGGGGTGAGAGGATGATACTACTACTAGTATCACATTGGGTGAACACCCTTTTGTGATATTGTTCCAAATATCCCAGGAGGTAGAGGATGATATTCCTCCTTACATCACAGGGGGCATACACCCCCTTGTAATATTGTTCCTAATATTTAAAGGGGGAGACTATGATATTACTGTCAATATCGCAGGGGGTGTATAACGCCCTGTGATACTCTTCCTAATATCCCGGGGTAGAGAAAATAATATTACTCCCTATTTTGAAGAGGGTGTACACTTCCCCGTGATATTGTTCCTAATATCCAGTTGGGGACAGGATGATATTACTCCCAATATCGCAGGAGGTGTACACACCGCCTGAGATAGTGTTCCTAATAACTACGGGAAAAGAGGATGATGTTACTTCCAATATGGCAGGTGGTGTACACCTTAAATATGATAGTGTTCCTAATATCCAGGGGAGAGGATGATCCTACTCCCAAATATCACAAAACCCCCTGTGATATAGTCCCTACTGTCCGGGAGGGAGAGAATGCTATTACTCCCAATATTGCAGAGGGTGTACACCTCCCTTGTGACATTGTTCCTACTATCCAGGTTTGGAGAGGATGATACTATGCCCAATATTGCAGAGGGTGGACACCACTTCTGCGACATTTTTTCTAATATCCAGGTAGGAGAGGATAATGTTACTCCCAATATCGTAAGGGGTGAGCATCCCTGAAGATATTATTTCTAATATCCAGGGGGGAAAGAGATGACATTACTCCCAGTATCGCAGGGAGTGGACACTTTTTTGTGCTATTGTTCCTAATATCGAGGCCGAAAGAATATGATATTACACTCAACATCTCAGGGGGTGTATGCCCCTCTTGTGATATTGTTTTTAATATCCAGTAAGAGAGAGGATGATATTAATTCCAATAACACAGAAGGTGTACACGCCCCCTGTGATACTGTTCCTAATATACAGGGGAAGAAAGGATATTACTCCCAATATCTCAGGGGATGTACACACCACCTTGTAATACTGTTCCTAATATCGATGGGGGAAGAGGATGATATTACTTTTAATATCTCAGGGGGTGCACACATCCCTGTGATATTGTTCCTAATATCCATGTGGGGAGAAGATGATATTACTCCCAATATCACAGGGTGTGTACACCCTCTTTGGGATATTGTTACTAATATTTAGGAGGGAGAGAATGATACTCCTTCCAGTATTGCAAGGGGTGTACACCACCCCTATGATATAGTTTCTAATATTTAGGAGGAGAGAGGATAATATTACTCCCAATATCGCAGGGGGTGTACACCCCTTTTGTGATATTGTTCCTAATATCGAAGTGGGGAGACAATGATATTACTATCAATATCGCAGAGGGTGTACACTCCCGCTTTGATATTGTTCCTGCTATTTAGAGGGGCAGAGGATGATATAACTCCCAATATTGCAGGGGCTACACACCCCCCCCCCGTGATATTGTTTCTAATATTCTGAGGAAGGGAGGACGGTATTACTCTCAATATCGCAAGGGGTGTACGCCCCTTCTGTGATTCTGTTTCTAATATTCAGGTGGGGAGAGCATGATATTATTCCAATATTGCAGGAGGTGTACATTCCCCCTGTGATATTGTTCCTAATATCCAGAGGGGAGAAGGATGATATTACTCCCAATTTCGCAGGAGGTGTACACACCCTGTGATATTGTCCCTAATATGCGTGAGGGGAGAGGATGATATTACTCCCAATATTGCAGAGGGGTACACATTTCCTGTGCTATTGTTTTTAAAATCCAGGGAGGAGAGGATGATATTACTCCCAATATTACAGACAGTGTACACACTCCTGTGCTATTATTACTAATATCCATGGGGGGAAAGAATGATATTACTTTCAATATTGCAGGGGGTGTATTCATCAATGCGATATATTGTTCCTAATATCCAGGAGGGGAGAGGATGATATTACTCCAAATATCACGGGGGTGTACACCCAACCTGTGATATTCTTCCTCATATCCAGGGGGAGAGAGAGAAGACGATATTACTCCCAATATTGCAGGGGTGTACACCCACCTGTAATATTGTTTCTAATATCCGGGGGGGGGAGAGAATTATACTATTCTCAATACTGCATGGGGTGTACACCTCCCCTGTGATATTGTTCCTAATATCCAGGGTGAGAGAGGATGATATTACTCCCAAAATCGCATAAGGTGTACCCAAACCCTGTGATATTGTTCCTAATATGCAGGGAGGGAGAAGATAATATTACTCCCAATATCTCAGAGTGTGTACACCCCCCCGAGATATTGTTCCTAATATTCAAGGGGGGAGAGGATGATATTACTTCCAATATCGCAGGGAGTGTACAAACCCCTGGTATATTGTTCCTAATATTCAAATGGGGAGAAGATGATATTACTTTCAATATCGCAGAGGATGTACACCCCCCAGGTGATATTGTTTTTAATATTTTGGAGGATAAAAATGATATTACTGGCCGGGCGCGGTGGCTCACGCCTGTAATCCCAGCACTTTGGGAGGCCGAGGCGGGCGGGTCATGAGGTCAGGAGATCGAGACCGTCCTGGCTAACACGGTGAAACCCCGTCTCTACTAAAAATACAAAAAATTAGCCGGGTGTGGTTGCAGGTGCCTGTAGTCCCAGCTACTCGGGAGGCTGAGGCAGGAGAATGGCTTGAACCCGGGAGGCAGAGCTCGCAGTGAGCCGAGATCGCACCACTGCACTCCAGCCTGGGCGACAGAGCAAGTCTCCGTATGAAAAAAAAAAAAAAAAGATATTACCCCCATTTTCACAGGGGATGTACATGCCTTCTGTGATATTGTTCCTAATATTCAGGGGAGAAGAAGATGATATTACTCCCAGTATCGCAGGGGTTGTAAACCCCCCTGTGTTATTGTTTCTTATGTTCAGGGGAAGACAGGATGACATTACTTTTAATATTGCAGGGGGTGTACAACTTTTCTCGTGATATTGTTCCTAATATGCAGGCGGGGGAGAAGATGATATTACTTCCAATATTGCAGAGGGTGTACAACTCGGTATGATATTGTTCCCAATATCCAAGGTGGGAGAGGATAATATTACACACAATATTGAAGGAAGTGTACACTTCCCTTGTGATATAGTATTTAATATCCAGGTGGAAATAGGATGATATTACTCCCAATATCGCAGTGTGTGTACACACTCTGTCTGATACTGGTCCTAATATCCAGAAGGGAAGAGGTTGATATTACTCCCAATATTGCAGGGGATGTTCACACCCCTTGTGGCATTTTTCATAATATCCAGAGGGGAGAGTATGAGACGACTCCCAGTATCGCAGGGGATGTACAAACTCTTTGGGATATTGTTCCTAATATTTATAAGGAATGAATGACATTACTCCCAATATTGCAGGGGGTGTACCTTAACCCTGTTATATTGTCCTAATATCCAGGGAAGGAAAGGATGATATTCCTCCCAATATCGAAGAGGGTGTACACCCCCCTTATGATGTTGTTCCTAATCCAAGGGGGAAGAGGATGATATTATTGTCAATATTGCAGGGAATGTACACTCTTCCTGTGATATTGTTCCCGCTATTCAGGGGGGACAGAATATTACTCCAATATCGCAGGAGGTGTACAACCCTCCTGTGATATTATTCCTAATATCCAGAGGGGAAGAAGATGATATTACGTCCCTGTGATTTCATCCCTAATATCCAGCGGGTGAGAGGAGGATATTACTCTTAATATCGCAGGAAGGTTTCACACATCCCGTGATACTGTTTTTAATGTATCTGGATTTAATGTATGATACTGTTTTAATTTAATTGGGAGGATATTACTCCCAATATCGCAGAAGGTGTACACCAACCTGTGATCTTCTTCGTAATATCCAGGGGGCGGAAAGGATGATATTACTTTCAATATCACAAAGAATGTGCACATCAATGTAATATTGTTCCTACTATTTACAGGGCGAGAGCATTATATTACTCCTAATATCGCAGTAGGTGTACACCCACCCTGTGATATTCTTCCACATACCCAGGTGGAGAGAAGATGTTATTACTCTTAATATTGCAAGGGGTGTACACGCCCCTGTGATATTGTTCCTAATATCAGGGTGGAAGGGGATGTTATTACTACCAATATGGCAGGGGATGTACACCTCCCTTGTGATAACGTTTTTAATATCCAAGTTGGGAGAGGATGATATTACTCCAAATATCGCAGAAGGTGTACACCACCCTTGTGATATTATTTTTAATATCCAGGGAGGAAGAAGAAAATATTACTCCCAATATCACAGTGGGTGTACACCCCCCGTGTAATATTGTTCCTAATATCCAGAATGAAAAAGAATGATCTTATTCCCAATATCACAGAGGGTGTACACTCCCCTTTTGATATAGTTTGTAATATCCGGGGGCGAAGAAGATAATATTACCACCAATATCACAGGGTGGGTACACCCTTTTGTGATATTGGTCCAAATATCCAGGGGGGAAGATAATATTACTCCCAATATCGCAGGGGGTGTACACCCTCGTGAGGTATTTTTCCTAATATACAGGGAGGAGAGGATGACATTACTCCCAATATCGCAGGGGGTGTACACACCCTTTGTGATACTGTTCCTAATATTTAGGGGGGAGAGGATGATATTACTCTCAATATCAAAGTGGGTGTACACCACCCGTGTGATACTGTTTGTAATATCCAGGTGGAACGAGGTTGACATTACTTCCAATATTGCAGGTGGTGTACACACCCCCTGTGGTATTGTTCCTAATATTTAGGGGGTAGAGCATGACATTGCTTCCAATATCGCAGGGAGTGTACACCCACTTTGTAATTTTGTACCTAATATTTAAGGGTGAGAAGATGATACTACTACCAATATCACAATGCTAGATATTCTATCTAGCATTCCAGGGGGAGAGGATGATACTATTCCCAATATCACATGGGATGTACACCACCCCTGTGACATTGTGTCTAATATCCAGGGGGGCAGAGGATAACATTAGCCCCAATATTGCAGGGGGGGTACACACTTCCTGTGATATTTAATATCCAGGGTAGAGAGGATGATATTACTTCCAATATTGCAGAGGTTGTACACACCCCTGTGATATTCCTCTTAATATCCAGTGGGGGAAAGGATGATATTACTTTCAGTATGGCAAGGGGTGTACACACCAATGTGATATTGTTCCTAATATCCGGGGGTGTTGATATTACTCCAAATGTGGCAGGGGGTGTTTATCAGCCCTGTGATAATCTTCCTCATATCCAGGGGGAAAGAAGAGGATATTATTCCCAACATTGCAAAATGTTGGGAATAATACATCCCAACTGTAATATTGTGATATTGTGATATTGTTCCTAATATCCAGGTGGGGAGAGGATGTTATTACTCCCAATATCGCAGGGGGTGTACACCTCCCCTGTGCTATTGTTTTCAATAACCAGGTTAAAAGAGGATGATATTACTCCAAATTTAGCAGAAAATGTACACCACCTCTGTGATATTGTTCCTAATATCCAGGGAAAGGGAAGATGATATTACTCCCAACATCTCAGAGGGTGTACACCACCCCCATGATATTGTTTATAATATCCCAGGGGGAGAAGGTAATATTACTCCCAATATCGCAGGGTGTGTACACCACCTTCGATATTGTTCCTAATATCAAGTAGTAGACAAGATGATGTTATTCCCAATATCGCAGGGGGGGTAAACCCCCTGATATTTTTCCTAATATCCAGGTAAGGAAAGGTTGATATTACTTCCAATATTCCAGGTGGTGTGCACACTTCCTGTGAAATTGTTCCTAATATCTAGGTGGTAGAAGTTGACATTACTCCCAATATCGCAGGGGGCGTACACCCCCTTTGTGATATTGTTTCTAATATTTAGGGTGAGAGGATACTACTACCAATATCTCAGGGGGTGTACACCCCTCTGTGATATTTTTCCTAATATCCCAGGGGGGAGAGGATGATATTGCTTCCAATATCGTAGGGGGCATACACCCCTCTTGTGATATTGTTCCTAATATTCAAGGGGGGAGACGATAATATGACTGTCAATATCGCAAAGGATGTACACCTCCCTGTGATATTGTTTATAATATCCCCGGGGGAAAAGGATGAAATTCCTCCCAATACTGAAGAGGGTGTATACCCCCCCGTGATATTGTTTCTAATATATCCAGGTTGGGACAGGATGATATTATTCCCAATATCGCAGGAGGTGTGCACACCGCCTGAGATATTGTTCCTAATAACCATGGGAAGAGAGAACGATGTTACTTCCAGTATGGCAGGGGATGTACACGCCAAATGTGATATTGTTCCTAATATTCAGGGGGGAGAGGATGTTATTACCCCCAATATCAGAGGGAGTGTACGCCCCTCTGTCATATAGATTGTCCTGTCCAGGGAGAAAAAGGATGATATTACTACCAATACCGCAGGGGGTGTACACCCACCTTGTGATATTGTTCCTAATATCCACGTTCAGAGAAAGTGATATTACCCCCAATGTCGCAGAATGTGTACACCCCATCTGTGATATTTTTTCTATTATACAGGGGGGCAGAGGATGACATTACTTCCAATATTGCAGAGGGTGTGCACCCCCCTGAAATATTGTTTTTAATATCCAAGGGGGGAGAGGATAATATTACTCCCAATATCGCAGAGAGTCTACACCTCCTCTGTGATATAGATCCTAATATGGAGGTTGAAAGTATATAATATTATTCACAATATCACAGGAGGTGTACACCCCCTACATTCCCTCTGCGATATTGCTTTTAATATCCAGTAAGGGAGATGATATTAATTCCAATATCACAGGGGGGGGTACAGGCTTCCTGTGATATTGTTCCTAATATACAGGGAAGGAAAGAATGATATTACACCCAATATCGCAGGGGGGTTACACCCCGTCTTTGGGATATTGTTCCTAATATTGACAATGAAAGAGGATAATATTACTTCGAATATCGCAGGGGGTGTACACTCCCCCCCATTATATTGTTTCTTATATCCATGGGGGGAGAAAATGATATTACTCCCAATCGCGCAGAAGGTGTACACATTTCCTGTGATACTGTTCTTAATATTCAGAGGCATAAAGGATAATATTACACCCAATATCACAGGATATGTCCACCCCCGATATTGTTCCTAATATCCAGGGGTTAGAGGATGATATTACTTCTAATATTGTGATATTGTTCCTAATATCCAGGTGGAGAAAGAATGATATTACTCTTTATATCGTAGAGTGTGTACATTACTCCTTTGATACAGTTCCTAATATTTAGAAGAGGAGAAGATGATATTACTCCCAGTATCACAAAAGGTGTACACCCCTTCTGTGATATTGTTTCTAATATCAAGTACGGGAGAGGATGATATTACCACCAATATCGAAGGAGGTGTACACACCCCCTGTGATATTCTTTTTAATATCCAAAAGGGAGAGGGTGATATTACTCTCAATATCACAGAAGGTGTACATCCCCCGTCTGATGTTCTTCTTAATATCCATGGGGGGAGAGAATGATATTACTGTCAATGTCGCAATGGGTGCACACATACCTGTGATATTGTTTCTAATATCCAGGGGGAGAGGGGATAACACCCAATATTGAAGGGGTTGTACACCCGCACTGTGATATTTTTCCTAATATCCAAATAGGGAGAGGATGATATAACTCCCAATATCACAGGGAGTGTACAGCCCCCCTGTGATACTGTTTTTAATATCCA
Source organism: Gorilla gorilla gorilla (assembly GCF_029281585.2). NCBI lineage: Eukaryota > Metazoa > Chordata > Mammalia > Primates > Hominidae > Gorilla > Gorilla gorilla. The sequence goes on along the minus strand of NC_073237.2, from coordinate 102,056,282 downwards.
GGTTGGGATGCTATTCCTCCCAATATCGCAGAGTTTGTACACCCCTCTCGTGGTATTGTTCCAAATATCCAAGGATGGAGAAATCATATAACTGTCAATATCACAAGAGGGAATACACCACCCCATGATATTGTTTCTAATATCCGGGGTGGGAAAAAGAATGATATCACTCCCAGTATTGCAGGATGTGTACACCCCCATGTGATATTGCTCTTAATATCCAGAAGGTGGAGTAATATATTACTCCCAATTTTGCAGGGAGTGTACACACCCACCCTGCGGTATTGTTCCTACAGTCCGGTGCGGGGAGAAGATGATATTACTCCCAATATCACAAAGGGTGTACCTCCTTCCTGATATTTTTTCTAATATTCAAATTGGGAAAGAGTTACATTACGCTCAATATCGCAGGGAGTGTACACTCCCCCTGTGATATTGTTCCAAATTCCAGGGTGAAAGAGGATGACATTACTCTTAATATCGCAGGGGTTGTACACCCCCGCGGGACATTGTTCCTAATATCCAGGGAGGGAAAGGATGATATTACTCCCAACCCAATAGTGAAAAGGATGTACACCTTCCTGCGATATTGTTCCTAATATCCAGGGGGGGAGAAGATGATGTTACTCCCAATATCGCAGGGGGGCTGTACACCCCCCTGTGATATTGTTTCTAATATTGAGTGGTGGAGAGGATGACTCCCAATTTCCGAGAAGATATACACTTCTTCTGTGATATAGCTTCTAATATTTAGGAAAGGAGAGGATGACATTACTTCCAATATCACAGTGGGTGTACACCTTTTCTGCGATATTGTTCCTAATATCCACGGGGGGGAAGGATGATATTACTTCCAATATCACAGGAGGTGTACACCCACCTTGTGATATTGTTCCTAATAGCCAATGGGGGAAACGATGATATTACTGTGAATACCACAAAGGGTGTACACCGCCCCCCATGATATTGTTCCTAATATCCAGGTTGGGAGAGGTTAATATTACACACAATATCGCAAAGTTTGTACACCTCCTTTGTGATATTGTTCTCAATATCCAATGGGTAAGAAGGTGTTATTACTCCCAATATCGCAGGGGTTGTACACACCTCCTGAAATACTGTTTTTAATATCCAGGGGGAAAGAGGATGATATTACTCCCAATAGTGCTGCGGCTGCACACTCCTCCTGCGATAGTTTTTGATATTCACGGGGGGCAGAGGTTGATATTACTCCCAAGAGCGGAGGCTGTGCACACCACCATTGTGATATTGTTCCTAATATCCAGGGGCGAAAGATTATATTACTCCCAATATCGCAGTTGTTGTACACCCCCTGCATGATATTTTTCCTAATATCCAGGGAAAGAGAGGGTGATATTACATCCAACATCGCAGGGGGTGTAAACCCCCCCGTAATATTGTTCTTAATACCCAGGGAAGAAGAATATGATATTACTCTAAATATCGCAGGGAGTGTACAATCCCCTGTGAAATTGTTTTTAATATTCAGGGCGGAGAAGATGATATTACTCCCAATGTTGCAGAGGATGTACACATACCCCTGTAATATTCTTCCTAACATACAGGGGAGGAGAGGATGATATTACTTACAATATCCGAGGGGTTGTACACATCCCTGTGACTTGTAATTAATAATCACGGGAAGGCGGAGTGGATGTTATTACTTTCAATATTGCAAGGGGTGTACACCACCCCAAAGATATTGTTCCTAATATTTAGGTAAGGACAGGATGATATTATCAATAATGCAGCAGTTGTAAACCACCTCTGTGATATTGTTGCTAATATCCAAGGGGGGAGAAAATGATATTACCCCCAATAACGCCGGGGGTGTACATCCCACCTGTAATATTACACTTAATATTAAAAAACAGAGAGGAGGATAATATTAGTCCCAAAGTTGCGGGGTGTGTACACCCCACCTGCCATATAGTTTGTAATATCCAGCGGTGGAGAGGGGGGTGATATTATTCCCAATATCGCAGGGGAACGTCCACCCCCCGCCATATGGGGGGTAATATCACCCCCCTCTCCCCACCCTGAGTATTACGAGCCATATGCCAGGGGGCTGTCCACTCCCTGCCATATGGGGAGTAATATCACCCCTGTCTCTCTCCATGGGTATTAAGAGCCACATGCCAGGGGGGTGTCCACCCCTCGCCATATGGGGAGTAATATCAGCCCCCTCTCACCCCCTGGGTATTACAAGCCATATGCCAGTGGGGTGTCTACCTATCGCCATATTGGGAGTAATATCACCCCCCTCCTTCTCGGTATTAAAAGCCATATGCCAGGGGGTGTCCACCCCATCCGTATGGAAAGTAATATCACCCCTCTCTCCCAGCCCTGGTTATTAAAAGCCACATGCGATATTGAGGGTAATATTATCCTTTCCATCCCTGGATATTAGGAACAATATCACAGGGGAATTGTACTCTCCCTGTGATTTTGGAAGTAATATTATCCTCTCCCCCGCCTGGATATTAGGAACAATATCACAGAAGGGGTGTACACTTTCTGTGATATTAGGAGTCATATTACTTTCTCCCCCCGTAGATATTAGGAACAATATCACAGGAAGAGTGTACACTCCCTGCAATATTGGGAGTAATATCAGTCTCTTCCCCCTTCCCCCCGCTGAATATTAGGAAAAATATCACAGGGGTGTGTACAACCCTTTCCATATTGGGTTTAATATACCCCTGGATATTACGAACAATATCACAGGGAAATGTACACCTCTTGCGACACTGGGAGTAATATCCTCTCCCACCCTGGATATTAGGAACAATATCAAAGGGGGGCTGTACAACCCCTGCGATATTTGGGGCTATTACTCTCAAAATCGCAGGGGGTGTACACCCCCCCCCGTGATATTGTTTTTAGTATCCAGGGGAGAGAGGATGATATTACTCCCAATATTGATGGGGGTGTACAGACCCCCTGGGATATTGTTTCTAATATCCACGTGGGGAGAGGTAGATATTACTTCCAATATTGAAGATGGGGTACAAACCCCCTGTGGTATTGTTCCTAAAATACAGAGGGAAGAGCATGACATTACTCCCAATATCGCAGGGGATGTACACTCCCTTTGTGATACTGCTCCTAATATTTGAGGGAGGGGATGATACTACTACCAATATTGCATTGGGTGTACACACTTTTGTGATATTGTTCCTAATATCCCTGGAGGGAGAGGATGATATTCCTCCTTATATTGCAGGAGGCGTACACCCCCTTGTGATATTGTTTCTAATATTTATAGAGAGAGACTATAATATTACTGTCAATATCGCAGGAGGTGTACAACCCCCTGTGATACTGCTCCTAATATCCCACAGGGGAGAGGATGATATTAATCCCTATATTGAAGAGGGTGTACACCCCCCCGTTATATTGTTCCTAATATCCAGGTGGGGACAGAATGATATTACTCCCAATATCGCAGGAGGTGTAACCACCACCTGAGATATTGTTCCTACTGTCCAGGGGTGGAGAGGATGATATTACCCCCAACATAGCAGGGGGTGTACACCTCCCTTGTGACATTGTTCCTACTATCCAGGTTTGGAGAGGGTGATACTATACCCAATATTGCAGGGGGTGGACATCCCTTCTGTGATATTATTTCTAATATCCAGGGGGGAGAGGATGATATTACTCCCAATATCACTGGGGGAGTGCACCCCCAAAGATATTATTTCTAATATCCAGGGCGGAAGAAATGATATTACTCCCAATATCTCAGGGGGTGTACGCCCCTCCTGTGATATTGTTTTTAGTATCCAGTAAGAGGATTACATTAATTCCAGTAACGCAGGGGGTGTACACAACCCCTGTGATATTGTTCCTAAAATAAAGAGGGAGAAAGAATGATATTACTTCCAATATCGCAGGGGATGTACACACCATCTTGTAATACTGTTCCTAATATCCAAGGAGAAAGAGGATGATATTACTCCCAATAGCGAAGGGGGTGTGCACCTTCCTGTGATATTGTTCCTAATATCCGGGGTCGGGGCAGAGAAGATAATATTACTCCCAAAATCGCAGGGGGTGTACACCCCCACTCTGCAATATTGTTCCTAACATCGAGCAGTGGAGAGGATGATGTTACTCCCAATTTCCGAGAAGGTGTACACTTATTCTGTGATATAGTTTCTAATATTTAGGAAAGGAGAGGATTATATTACTTCCAGTATCACATGGGGTGTACACCTTTTCTGTGATATTTTTCCTAATATCAATGGGGAAAAAGGATGATATTACTCCCAATATCACAAGAGGTGTACACCCCCCTTGTGAAATTGTTCCTAATATCCAATGGGGGAGACAACAATATTACTGTGAATACCGCAAGGAGTATTCCTTCTGAAACTATTCCAAAAAACTGAGAATGAGGGACTCCTCCCTTACTCATTCTAGAGGCAAGCATCATTCTGATACCAAAACCCACCAAAAACACACAAAAAAAGAAAACTTTACATCAATATCCATGATGAACACAGACACAAAAATCCTCAACAAAATACTAGCAAAAGGAATCCAGCACCACATCAAAAAGCTAATCCACCATGATCAAGTAGGCTTTATTCCAAGATGCAAGGTTGGTTCAATATAAACAAATCAATAAATGTGACTCATCACATAAACAGAACTTAAAAAACACATGATCATCTAAACAAACATAGAAAACACTTTCAATAAAATTCAATATACCTTCATGCCAAAAATCCTCAACAAACTAGGCATCGAAAAAACATACCTCAAAATAACAAAAGCCATCTATGACAAACCCACAGCCAACATCACACTAAACAGACAAAAGCTGGAAGCATTCCCCTTAAGAACCAAACAAGACAAGGATGCTTGCTCTCACCATTCCAATTCAACACAGTACTGGAAGTCCTAGACAGAGCAATCAGGCAAAAGAAAGAAATAAAAGACATTTGAATAGGGAAAGAAGTCGTCAAACTGTCTCTCTTTGCAGATGATATGATTTTATACCTAGAAAACCTCACAGTCTCTGCTGAAAGCCTCCTAGATCTGATAAACAACTTCAGAAAAGTTTCAGGCACCAAAATCACATACAAAAATTAGTGGCATTTCTAGATGCCAATAATGTCCAAGTGAGAGCCAAATCAAGAATTCAGTCCCATTTGCAATAGCCACAAAATAACAATAATAAATAATAAAATACCTAGGAACACAGCTAATCAGGAAGGTGAAAGATGTCTACAGTGAAAATTACAAAACACTGCTGAAAGAAAGCAGAGACAACACAAATGGAAAAACATTCCATGATCATGGATAGGAAGAATCAATATTGGCAAAATAGCCATGCTGCCCAGAGCAATTTGCAGATTCAATGCTATTCCTATCAAACTACCAACAACATTTTTCACAGCATTAGAAAACAGTATTCTAAAATTCATATGGAACCAAAATAGAGCCCAAATAGCCAAAGCAATCCTAAGCAAAAACAACAAAGCTGGAGGCATCACACTATCTAATTTCAAACTATACTACAAAGCTATAGTAACCAAAACAGCATGATACTAGTACAAAAACAGACACACAGACCAACGGAACACATTGGAGAACGCAGAAATAAAGCTGCACATCTACATCCATCTAATCTTAGACAAAGTTGACAAAAACAGACAATGGGGAAAGGATTCCCTATTTAATACATGGTGTCAGGATAACTGGTTAGCCATATCCTAAAGATTAAAACTGGACCCCTTCCTTTTACCATATACAAAAATCAACTCAAGATGGACTAAAGAAGTAAACGTAAAACTGAAAACTAAAAACTCTGGAAGATAACCTAGGAAACACCATTCTGGACATCTGCCTTGGGAAACAAAAGAAACTATCAAGAGAGTAAACAGACAACCTACAGAATGGGAGAAAATATCTGCAAACTATGCATCTGACAAAGGTCTAACATTCAGAATCTACAAGGAACTTAAACAAATTGACAAGCAAAAAACAATAAAAGGTTCCAAGATGGCCGAATAGGAACAGCTCCAGTCTACAGCTCCCAGCATGAGCGATGCAGAAAACGGGTGATTTCTGCATTTCCAACTGAGGTACCAGGTTAATCTCACTGGGGCTCGTTGGACAGTGGGGGCAGGACAGTAGGTGCAGCCCACTGAGTGTGAGCCGAAGCAGGGCGAGGCATCACCTCACCCGGGAAGTGCAAGGGGTCAGGGAATTCCCTTTCCTAGCCAAGGGAAGAGTGACAGATGGCACCTGGAAAATCAGGTCACTCCCACCCTAATACTGTACTTTTCCAACGGTCTTAGCAAACAGCACACCAGGAGATTATATCCCGCACATGGCTCAGAGAGTCCCACGCCCACAGAGCCTCGCTCATTGCTAGCACAGCAGTCTGAGATCAAACTGCAAGGCAGCAGCGAGGCTGGGGGGGAGGGTTGGCCACCATGGCTGAAGCTTCAGTAGGTAAACAAAGCAGCCTGGAAGCTCGAATTGGGTGGAGCCCACTGCAGCTCAAGGAGGCCTGCCTGCCTCTGTAGACTCCACCTCTGGGGAAAGGGCATAGCCAAACAAAAGGCAGCAGAAACCTCCACAGACTTAAATGTCCCTGTCTCACAGCTTGGAAGAGAGTAGTGGTACACCTAGCACGGAGTCTGAGATCTGAGAACGGACAGACTGCCTCTTCAAGTGGGTCCCTGACCCCAGAGTAGCCTAACTGGGAGGAACACCCCAGTAGGGGCAGACTAACACCTCACACTGCCGAGTACCCCTCTGAGACGAAGCTTCCAGAGGAACGATCAGGAAGCAACATTTGCTGCTCACCAATATTCGCTGTTCTGCAGCCTCCGCTGCTGATACCCAGGCAAACAGTGTCTGGAGTGGACCTCCAGCAAACTCCAACAGACCTGCAGCTGAGGGTCCTGACTGTTAGAAGGAAAACTAACAAACAGAAAGGACATCCACACCAAAACCCCATCTGTACGTCACCATCATCAAAGACCAAAGGTAGATTAAACCACAAAGATGGGGAAAAAACAGAACAGAAAAGCTGAAAATTCTTAAAATCAGAGCACTTCTCCCCTCCAAAGGAACGCAGCTCCTTGCCAGCAACGGACCAAAGCTGGATGGAGAATGACTTTGACGAGTTGAGAGAAGAAGGCATCAGACAATCAAACTTCTCCAAGCTAAAGGAGGAAGTTTGAACTCATTGCAAAGAAGCTAAAAACCGTGAAAAAAGATTAGACGAATGACTAACTAGAATAACCAGTCTATGTAGAGAAGTCCTTAAATGACCTGATGGAGCTGAAAACCATGGCACAAGAACTACGTGACGAATGCACAAGCTTCAGTAGCCGATTTGATCAACTGGAAGAAAGGGTATCAGTGATTGAAGATCAAATGAATGAAATGAAGCGAGAAGAGAAGTTTAGAGAAAGAAGAATAAAAAGAAACGAACAAAGCCTCCAAGAAATATGGGACTATGTGAAAAGACCAAATCTATGTCTGATTGGTGTACCTGAAAGTGATGGGGAGAATGGAACCAAGTTGGAAGACACTCTGCAGGATATTATCCAGGAGAACTTCCCCAATCTAGCAAGGCAGGCCAAAGTTCACATTCAGGAAATACAGAGAACGCCACAAAGATATTCCTCGAGAAGAGCAACTCCAAGACACATAACTGTCAGATTCACCAAAGTTGAAATGAAGGAAAAAATGTTAAGGGCAGCCAGAGAGAAAGGTCGGGTTACCCACAAAGGGAAGCCTATCAGACTAACAGCGGTTCTCTCGGCAGAAACCCTACAAGCCAGAAGAGAGTGGGGGCCAATATTCAACATTCTTAAAGAAAAGAATTTTCAACCCAGAATTTCATATCCAGCCAAACTAAGCTTCATAAGTGAAGGAGAAATAAAATACTTTACAGACAAGCAAATGCTGAGAGATTTTGTCACCACGAGGCCTGCCCTAAAAGAGCTCCTGAAGGAAGCACTAAACGTGGAAAGAAACAACCGGTACCAGCCACTGCAAAAACATGCCAAATTGTAAAGACCATTGATGCTAGGAAGAAACTGCATCAACTAACGAGCAAAATCACCAGCTAACATCATAATGACAGGATCGTATCCACACATAACAATATTAACCTTAAATGTAAATGGGCTAAATGCTCCAATTAAAAGACACAGACTGGCAAATTGGACAAAGAGTTAAGACCCATCAGTGTGCTGTATTCAGGAGACCCATCTCATGTGCAGAGATACACACAGGCTCAAAATAAAGGGATGGAGGAAGATCTACCAAGCAAATGGAAAACAAAAAAAGGGAGGGATTGCAATCCTAGTCTCTGATAAAACAGACTTTAAACCAACAAAGATCAAAAGAGACAAAGAAGGCCATAACATAATGGTAAAGGGATCAATTCAACAAGAAGAGCTAACTATCTTAAATATATATGCACCCAATACAGGAGCACCCAGATTCATAAAGCAAGTCCTTAGAGATCTACAAACAAACCTAGACTCCCACACAATAATAATGGGAGACTTCAACATCATTAGATGTTATCATTAGACAGATCAACGGAGAGAAAGTTAACAAGGATATCCAGGAATTGAACTCAGCCCTGCACCAAGCAGACCTAATAAACATCTACAGAACTCTCCACCCCAAATCAACAGAATAAACATTCTTCTCAGCACCACATCACACTTATTCCAAAATTGACCACACAGTTAGAAGTAAAGCACTCCTCAGCAAATGTAAAAGAACAGAAATTATAACAAACTGTCTCTCAGACAACAGTGCAATCAAACTAGAACTCAGGATTAAGAAACTCACTCAAAACTGCTCAAATACATGGAAACTGAACAACCTGCTCCTGAATGACTACTGGGTACATAACGAAATGAAGGCAGAAATAAAGATGTGCTTTGAAACCAACGAGAACAAAGACACAACATACCAGAATCTCTGGGACACATTGGAAGCAGTGTGTAGAGGGAAATTTATAGCCCTAAATGCTCACGAGAGAAAGCAGGAAAGATCTAAAATTGACACCCTAACATCACAATTAAAAGAACTAGAGAAGCAAGAGCAAACACATTCAAAAGCTAGCAGAAGGCAAGAAATAACTAAGATCAGAGCAGAACTGAAGGAGATAGAGACATAAAAAACCCTTCAAAAAATCAGTGAATCCAGGAGCTGGTTTTTTGAAAAGATCAGCAAAATTGATAGACCACTAGCAAGACTAATAAAGAAGAAAAAGAGAGAAGAATCAAATAGATGTAATAAAAAATGATGAAGAGGATATCACCACGGATCCCACAGAAATACAAACTACCATCAGAGAATACTATAAACACCTCTACGCAAATAAACTAGAAAATCTAGAAAAATTGGATAAATTCCTGGACACATACACTCTCCCAAGACTAAACCAGGAAGAAGTTGAATCCCTGAATAGACCAATAACAGGCTCTGAAATTGAGGCAATAATTAATAGCTTACCAACCAAAAAAAGTCCAGGACCAGTTGGATTCACAGCCAAATTCTACCAGAGGTACAAGGAGGAGCTGGTACCATTCCTTCTGAAACTATAGCAATCAATAGAAAAAGGGGGAATCCTCCCTAACTCATTTTTTGAGGCCAGCATCATCCTGATACACCAAAGCCTGGCAGAGACACAACAAAAAAAGAGAATTTTAGACCAACATCTCTGATGAACGCTGATGCAAAAATCCTCAATAAAATACTGTCAATCCGAATCCAGAAGCGTATCAAAAAGCTTATCCACCATGATCAAGTGGGCTTCATCCCTGGGATGCAAGGCTGGTTCCACATACGCAAATCAATAAACGTAATCCAGCATATAAACAGAACCAAAGACAAAAAACCAAATGATTATCTCAATAGATGCAGAAAAGGCCTTTGACAAAATTCAACAACCCTTCATGCTAAAAACTCTCAATAAATTAGGTATTGATGGGACGTATCTCAAAATAATAAGAGCTATTTATGACAACAAACCCACAGCCAATATCATACTGAATGGGCAAAAACTGGAAGCATTCCCTTTGAAAACTGGCACAAGACAGGGATGCCCTCTCTCACCACTCCTATTCAACATAGTGTTGGAAGTTCTGGCCAGGGCAATTAGGCAGGAGAAAGAAATAAAGGGTATTCAGTTAGGAAAAGGGGAACTCAAATTGTTCCTGTTTGCAGATGACATGACCGTATATTTAGAAAACCCCATTGTCTCAGCCCAAAATCTCCTTAAGCTGATAAGCAACTTAGCAAAGCCTCAGGATACAAAATCAATGTGCAAAAATCACAAGCATTCTTATACAGCAATAACAGACAAATAGAGAGCCAAATCATGAGTGAACTCCAATTCACAATTGCTTCAAAGAGAATAAAATACCTAGGAATCCAACTTACAAGGGATGTGAAGGACCTCTTCAAGGAGAACTACAAACCACTGCTCAAGGAAATAAAAGAGGATACAAACAAATGGAAGAACATTCCATGCTCATGGATAGGAAGAATCGATACCGTGAAAATGGCCATACTGCCCAAGGTAATGTATAGATTCAATGCCATCCCCATCAAGCTACCAATGACTTTCTTCACAGAATTGGAAAAAACTACTTTAAAGTTCATATGGAAACAAAAAAGAGCCCGCATTACCAAGATAATCCTAAGTCAAAAGAACAAAGCTGGAGGCATCATGCTACCTGACTTCAAACTATATTACAAGGCCACAGTAACCAAAACAGCATGGTACTGGTACCAAAACAGAGATATAGACCAATGGAACAGAACAGAGCCCTCAGAAATAATACCACACACCTACAACTATCTGATCTTTGACAAACCTGAGAAAAACAAGAAATGGGGAAAGGATTCCCTACTTAATAAATGGTGCTGGCAAAACTGGCTAGCCATATGTAGAAAGCTGAAACTGGATCCCTTCCTTACACCTTATACAAAAATTAATTCAAGATGGATTAAAGACTGAAATGTTAGACCTAAAACCATAAAAACCCTACAAGAAAATCTAGGCAATACCATTCAGGACATAGGCATGGGCCAGGACTTCATGTCTAAAACACCAAAAGCAATGGCAACAAAAGACAAAATTGACAAATGGGATCTAATTAAACTAAAGAGCTTCTGCACAGCAAAAGAAACTACCATCAGAGTGAACAGGCAACCTACAGAATGGGAGAAAAATTTTGCAATCTACTCATCTGACAAAGGGCTAATATCCAGAATCTACAAAGAACTTAAACAAATTTACAAGAAAAAAACAAACAACCCCATCAAAAAGTATGCAAAGGATATGAACAGACACTTCTCAAAAGAGACATTAATGCAGCCAACAGACACATGAAAAAACGTTCATCATCACCGGCCATCAGAGAAATGCAAATCAAAACCACAATGAGATACCATCTCACACCAGTGAGAATGGCAGTCATTAAAAAGTCAGGAAACAACAGGTGCTGGAGAGGATGTGGAGAAATAGGAACACTTTTACACTGTTGGTGGGACTGTAAACTAGTTTAACCATTGTGAAGACAGTGTGGCGATTCTTCAAGGATCTAGAACTAGAAATACCATTTGACCCAGCCATCCCATTACGGGGTATATACCCAAAGGATTATAAATCATGCTGCTATAAAGACACATGCACACGTATGTTTATTGCGGCATTATTCACAATAACAAAGACTTGGAACCAACCCAAATGTCCAACAATGATAGACTGGATTAAGAAAATGTGGCACATATACAGCATGGAATACTATGCAGCCATAAAAGAAGGATGAGCTCATGTCCTCTGTAGGGGCATGGATGAAGCTAGAAACCATCATTCTCAGCAAACTTTTGCAAGGACAAAAAACCAAACACCACATGTTCTCACTCATAGGTGGGAACTGAACAATGAGAACACTTGGACACAGGAAGGGGTACATCACACACTGGGGCCTGTTGTGGGGTGGAGGGACAGGAGAGGGAAAGCATTAGGAGATACACCTAATGTAAATGACAAGTTAATGGGTGCGGCACACCAACATGGCACACGTATACAAATGTAACAAACCTGCACGTTGTGCACATGTACCCTAGAACTTAAAGTGTAATTAAAAAAAAAGAAAATGTACATGTACACCATGGAATACTAAAAAGCAGTAAAAAAGAATGAAATCATGTCCTTTGCAGTAACATGGATGCAGCTTGAGGTCATTATGCTAAGTGAATTAACACAGGAACAGAAAACCAAATATATATACTCACTGATAAGTGGGAGCTAAGCATTTGGTACACATGGACACAAAGATGGGAACAACAGACAGTGGGGACTATTAGGGGAGAACTGGAAGTGGGCAAATGCTGAAAAACTACCTATTGGATACCGTGCTCCATACCTGGGTGATGGGATCAATCATATCCCAAATCCCAGCATCATGCAATATACAAATGTATCAAACCTGTACATGTACCTCCTGAACCTAAAATGAAAATATCTATATATCTATATATATAGTTAGATGACAGATACAGATAGAAGTTGAAACATATATATGCATGCATGTATGTATGTTATGTATGTATGTATATATTGATGGCATTAATGAGGAGATTCACCATTGCTTACAGAAAAACTTAAGATTTCCGTTTGGAACACAGTGGCATTAAATGAGCATTTCTCTTAAAAAAAAAAAAAAAAAACGGCCAAAGGACTGGGTTGGCGGTGGCTCACACCTGTAATCCCAGAACTTTGGGAGGCCGAGGTGGGTGGATTGCTTGAGTCCAGGAGTTCAAGACCAGCCTGGGCAACATGGTGAAACACCATCTCTACTAAAAATATAAAAATTAGCCAGGCACAGTGGTGCATGCCTGAAATCGCAACTACTCAGGAGGCTGAGGCACGAGAATCACTTGAACTCAAGAGGCAGAGGTTGCAGTGAGCAAAAATTGTGCCACTGCACCACTGCACTCCAGCCTGGGCAACAGAGTGTGACTCAGTCTCAAAAAAAAAAAAGGGGGGGGGGACTGCAGGGTGGTGGCAAAGAACATCAACACTTTTCAAAAGACGACATACACGTGGCAACAAGCATATGAAAAAATGCCCAATATCACTAACCATTAGAGAAATAGAAATCAAACCCATAGCGAGATAACCATCTCACATCAGTCAGAAAAGCAATTATTGGATGGGTGTGGTGGCTCATGCCTGTAATCACAGCACTTTGGGAGGCCAAGGTGGGTGAATCACCTGAGGTCAGAAGTTCAAGACCAGCCTGGCCAACATGGTGGAACCCCATTTCTATTAAAAATACAAAATTAGCCAGGTGTGGTGGCACACCCTGTAATCCCAGCTACTTGGGAGGCTGAGGCAGGAGAACCGCTTGAACCCGGGAGGCGGAGGTTGCAGTGAGCAGAGATTGTGCCATTGCACTCCAGCCTGGGTGACAGAGTGCAACTCAAAAAAAAAAAACAATCTCAAAAAAAAAAAAAAGGCAATTATTAAAAAGTAAAAAAAATAACAGATGCTGGTGAGGCTGCCGAGAAAAGAGAACACTTACATACTGCTGGTAGGAATGTATATTACTTCAGCCATTGTGGAAAGCAGTTTGGAGATTTCTCAAAGAATTTATAACTACCATTCAATCCAGCAATCCCATTACTGGGTATGTGCCCAAAGGAATATAAATCATTCACCAAAATGTTCACCAAAGACTTATACAAAAATGTTCAGAGTAACTTATTCAGATAACTCCAAACAAGAAACAGAACTGATGTGCATCAATGGATAAAAATTGTGGTATATCCATAGAGTAAAACTACTAAGCAATTATAAAGGAATGAACTACTGATAAATGCAACAAGACGGATGATTTCAAAGGCATTATGCTGAGTTGTAAAGAAGTCTACACAAAAGAGAACATATTGCATGACTCAGTTATATTAAGTTCAGTTGTAGGGGAGTTAACTGGAAAGGAACTTCCAGAAGTGCTAGTAACATATCTAAGTAGAAGTTTAGGTTATAAAGTTGTATGCATTTTTCAAAACTCATGGTATGCACACTTACTATTTGTGCATTTTACTGTATGCAAACCTTACCTCAACAGAAAAAACTGTAAAATAATAAATTGTTTAAGAAGTATGTCTGTTACAAACTACAGAGTAAAATTGGAGGAGCCAAGATGGCCGAATAGGAACAGCTCCGGTCTACAGCTCCCAGCGTGAGCGACACAGAAGACGGGTGATTTCTGCATTTCCATCTGAGGTACCGGGTTCATCTCACTAGGGAGTGCCAGACAGTGGGCGCAGGTCAGTGGGTGCGCGCACCGTGCGCGAGCCGAAGCAGGGCGAGGCACTGCCTCACTTGGGAAGCGCAAGGGTCAGGGAGTTCCCTTTCCAAGTCAAACAAAGGGGTGACGGACGCACCTGGAAAATCGGGTCACTCCCACCCGAATATTGCGCTTTTCAGACCGGCTTAAAAAACGGCGCACCACGAAATTATATCCCGCACCTGGCTCGGAGGGTCCTATGCCCACGGAGTCTCGCTGATTGCTAGCACAGCAGTCTGAGATCAAACTGCAAGGCGGCAGCCAGGCTGGGGGAGGGGCGCCCTCCATTGCCCAAGCTTGCTTAGGTAAACAAAGCAGCCTGGAAGCTCGAACTGGGTGGAGCCCACTACAGCTCAAGGAGGCCTGCCTGCCTCTGTAGGCTCCACCTCTGGGGGCAGGGCACAGACAAACAAAAAGACAGCAGTAACCTCTGCAGACTTAAATGTCCCTGTCTGATAGCTTCGAAGAGAGCAGTGGTTCTCCCAGCACGCAGCTGGAGATCTGAGAACGGGCAGACTGCCTCCTCAAGTGGGTCCCTGACCCCTGACCCCTGAGCAGCCTAACTGGGAGGCACCCCCCAGCAGGGGCACACTGACACCTCACACGACAGGGTATTCCAACAGACCTGCAGCTGAGGGTCCTGTCTGTTAGAAGGAAAACTAACAAACAGAAAGGACATCCACACCGAAAACCCATCTGTACATCACCATCATCAAAGACCAAAAGTAAATAAAACCACAAAGATGGGGAAAAAACAGAACAGAAAAACTGGAAACTCTAAAATGCAGAGCGCCTCTCCTCCTCCAAAGGAACGCAGTTCCTCACCAGCAACGGAACAAAGCTGGACGCAGAATGACTTTGACGAGCTGAGAGAAGAAGGCTTCAGATGATCAAATTACTCTGAGCTACGGGAGGACATTCAAACCAAAGACAAAGAAGTTGAAAACTTGGAAAAAAATTTAGACGAATGTACAACTAGAATAACCAATACAGAGAAGTGCTTAAAAGAGCTGATGGAGCTGAAAACCAAGGCTCGAGAACTACGTGAAGAATGCAGAAGCCTCAGGAGCCGAAGCAATCAACTGGAAGAAAGGGTATCAGCAATGGAAGACGAAATTAATGAAATGAAGCAAGAAGGGAAGTTTAGAGAAAAAAGAATAAAAAGAAATGAGCCAAGCCTCCAAGAAATATGGGACTATGTGAAAAGACCAAATCTACGTCTGATTGGTGTACCTGAAAGTGATGGGGAGAATGGAACCAAGTTGGAAGACACTCTGCAGGACACTATCCAGGAGAACTTCCCCAATCTAGCAAGGCAGGCCAACGTTCAGATTCAGGAAACACAGAGAACGCCACAAAGATTCTCCTCGAGAAGAGCAACTCCAAGACACATAACTGTCAGATTCACCAAAGTTGAAATGAAGGAAAAAATGTTAAGGGCAGCCAGAGAGAAAGGTCGGGTTACCCACAAAGGGAAGCCTATCAGACTAACAGCGGTTCTCTCGGCAGAAACCCTACAAGCCAGA
Source organism: Gorilla gorilla gorilla (assembly GCF_029281585.2). Lineage (NCBI taxonomy): Eukaryota > Metazoa > Chordata > Mammalia > Primates > Hominidae > Gorilla > Gorilla gorilla. Next base: position 102,040,372 of record NC_073237.2, on the reverse strand, counting down.
AGAGAGTGGGGGCCAATATTCAACATTCTTAAAGAAAAGAATTTTCAACCCAGAATTTCATATCCAGCCAAACTAAGCTTCATAAGTGAAGGAGAAATAAAATACTTTACAGACAAGCAAATGCTGAGAGATTTTGTCACCACGAGGCCTGCCCTAAAAGAGCTCCTGAAGGAAGCGCTAAACATGGAAAGGAACAACCGGTACCAGCCGCTGCAAAATCATGCCAAAATGTAAAGACCACTGAGACTAGGAAGAAACTGCATCAACTAACGAGCAAAATCACCAGCTAACATCATAATGACAGGATCAAATTCACACATAACAATATTAACTTTAAATGTAAATGGACTAAATGCTCCAATTAAAAGACACAGACTGGCAAATTGGATAAAGAGTCAAGACCCATCAGTGTGCTGTATTCAGGAAACCCATCTCATGTGCAGAGACACACATAGGCTCAAAATAAAAGGATGGAAGAAGATCTACCAAGCAAATGGAAAACAAAAAAAGGCAGGGGTTGCAATCCTAGTCTCTGATAAAACAGACTTTAAACCATCAAAGATCAAAAGAGACAAAGAAGGCCATTACATAATGGTAAAGGGATCAATTCAACAAGAAGAGCTACCTAGCCTAAATATATATGCACCCAATACAGGAGCACCCAGATTCGTAAATCAAGTCCTGAGTGACCTACAAAGAGACTTAGACTCCCACACATTAATAATGGGAGACTTTAACACCCCACTGTCAACATTAGACAGATCAACGAGACAGAAAGTCAACAAGGATACCCAGGAATTGAACTCAGCTCTGCACCAAGCAGACCTAATAGACATCTACAGAACTCTCCACCCCAAATCAACAGAATATACATTTTTTTCAGCACCACACCACACCTATTCCAAAATTCACCACATACTTGGAAGTAAAGCACTCCTCAGCAAATGTAAAAGAACAGAGATTGTAACAAACTATCTCTCAGACGACAGTGCAATCAAACTAGAACTCAGGATTAAGAATCTCACTCAAAACCGCTCAAATACATGGAAACTGAACAACCTGCTCCTGAATGACTACTGGATACATAACGAAATGAAGGCAGAAATAAAGATGTTCTTTGAAACCAACGAGAACAAAGACACAACATACCAGAATCTCTGGGAGGCATTCAAAGCAGTGTGTAGAGGGAAATTTATAGCACTAAATGCCCACAAGAGAAAGCAGGAAAGATCCAAAATTGACACCCTAACATCACAATTAAAAGAACTAGAAAAGTAAGAGCAAACACATTCAAAAGCTAGCAGAAGGCAAGAAATAACTAAAATCAGAGCAGAACTGAAGGAAATAGAGACACAAAAAACCCTTCAAAACATTAATGAATCCAGGAGCTGTTCTTTTGAAAGGATCAACAAAATTGATAGACCGCTAGCAAGACTAATAAAGATAAAAAGAGAGAAGAATCAAATAGACACAATAAAAAATGATAAAGGGGATATCACCACCGATCCCACAGAAATACAAACTACCATCAGAGAATACTATAAACACCTCTACGCAAATAAACTAGAAAATCTAGAAGAAATGGATAAATTCCTTGACACATACACTCTCCCAAGACTAAACCAGGAAGAACTTGAATCTCTGAATAGACCAATAACAGGAGCTGAAATTGTGGCAATAATCAATAGCTTACCAACCAAAAAGAGTCCAGGACCAGACAGATTCACAGCCAAATTCTACCAGAGGTACAAGGAGGAACTGGTACCATTCCTTCTGAAACTATTCCAATCAATAGAAAAAGAGGGAATCCTCCCTTACTCATTTTCTGAGGCCAGCGTCATCCTGATACCAAAGCCGGGCAGAGACACAACCAAAAAAGAGAATTTTAGACCAATATCCTTGATGAACATTGATGCAAAAATCCTCAATAAAATACTGGCAAAACGAATCCAGCAGCACATCAAAAAGCTTATCCACCATAATCAAGTGGGCTTCATCCCTGGGATGCAAGGCTGGTTCAATATGTTCAAATCAATAAATGTAATCCAGCATATAAACAGAGCCAAAGACAAAAACCACATGATTATTTCAATAGATGCAGAAAAGGCCTTTGACAAAATTCAACAACCCTTCATGCTAAAAACTCTCAATAAATTAGGTATTGATGGGATGTATCTCAAAATAATAAGAGCTATCTATGACAGACCCACAGCCAATATCATACTGAATGGGCAAAAACTGGAAGCATTCCCTTTGAAAACTGGCACAAGACAGGGATGCCCTCTCTCACCACTCCTATTCAACACAGTGTTGGAAGTTCTGGCCAGGGCAATTAGGCAGGAGAAGGAAATAAAGGGTATTCAATTAGGAAAAGAGGAAGTCAAATTGTCCCTGTTTGCAGACGACATGATTGTATATCTAGAAAACCCCATTGTCTCAGCCCAAAATCTCCTTAAGCTGATAAGCAACTTCAGCAAAGTCTCAGGATACAAAATCAATTGCAAAAATCACAAGCATTCTTATACACCAACAACAGACAAACAGAGAGCCAAATCATGAGTGAACTCCCATTCACAATTGCTTCAAAGAGAATAAAATACCTAGGAATCCAACTTACAAGGGATGTGAAGGACCTCTTCAAGGAGAACTACAAACCACTGCTCAAGGAAATAAAAGAGGATACAAACAAATGGAAGAACATTCCATGCTCATGGGTAGGAAGAATCAATATTGTGAAAATGGCCATACTGCCCAAGGTAATGTATAGATTCAATGCCATCCCCATCAAGCTACCAATGACTTTCTTCACAGAATTGGAAAAAACTACTTTAAAGTTCATATGGAACCAAAAAAGAGCCCGCATCGCCAAGGCAATCGTAAGCCAAAAGAACAAAGCTGGAGGCATCACACTACCTGACTTTAAACTATACTGCAAGGCTACAGTAACCAAAACAGCATGATACTGGTACCAAAACAGAGATATAGATCAATGGAACAGAACAGACCCTCAGAAATAATGCCGCATATCTACAACTATCTGATCTTTGACAAACCTGAGAAAAACAAGAAATGGGGAAAGGATTCCCTATTTAATACATGGTGCTGGGAAAACTGGCTAGCCATATGTAGAAAGCTGAAACTGGATCCCTTCCTTACACCTTATACAAAAAATTAATTCAAGATGGATTAAAGACTTAAACGTTAGACCTAAAACCATAAAAACCCTAGAAGAAAACCTAGGCATTACCATTCAGGACATAGGCATGGGCAAGGACTTCATGTCCAAAACACCAAAAGCAATGGCAACAAAAGACAAAATTGACAAATGGGATCTAATTAAACTCAAGAGCTTCTGCACAGCAAAAGAAACTACCATCAGAGTGAACAGGCAACCTACAAAATGGCAGAAAATTTTCACAACCTACTCATCTGACAAAGGGCTAATATCCAGAATCTACAATGAACTCAAACAAATTTACAAGAAAAAAACAAACAACCCCATCAAAAAGTGGGCAAAGGACATGAACAGACACTTCTCAAAAGAAGACATTTATGTAGCCAAAAAACACATGAAAAAATGCTCATCATCACTGGCCATCAGAGAAATGCAAATCAAAACCACAATGAAATACCATCTCACACCAGTTAGAATGGCAATCATTAAAAAGTCAGGAAACAACAGGTGCTGGAGAGGATGTGGAGAAATAGGAACACTTTTACACTGTTGGTGGGACTGTAAACTAGTTCAACCATTGTGGAAGTCAGTGTGGTGATTCCTCAGGGATCTAGAATTAGAAATACCATTTGACCCAGCCATCCCATTACTGGGTATATACCCAAAGGACTATATCCAAAGGACTATAAATCATGCTGCTATAAAGACACATGCACACGTATGTTTATTGTGGCATTATTCACAATAACAAAGACTTGGAACCAACCCAAATGTCCAACAATGATAGACTGGATTAAGAGAATGTGGCACATATACACCATGGAATACTATGCAGCCATAAAAAATGATGAGTTCATGTCCTTTGTAGGGACATGGATGAAATTGGAAATCATCATTCTCAGTAAACTATCACAAGAACAAAAAACCAAACACCGCATATTCTCACTCATAGGTGGGAATTGAACAATGAGATCACATGGACACAGGAAGGGGAATATCACACTCTGGGGACTGTGTTGGAGTGGGGGGAGGGGGGAGGGATAGCATTGGGAGATACACCTAATGCTAGATGACGAGTTAGTGGGTGCAGTGCACCAGCATGGCACATGTATACATATGTAACTAACCTGCACAATGTGCACATGTACTCTAAAACATAAAGTATAATAATAAAAAAAAAAGAACAAAGAAAAAAAAAGAAAGATAAATTCAATTATTTGGGGGGAATATATGCTTTAAATCAAGTATATGAAGGATCAGTATGAACCTTACACTTACCCACAAGTCTACATGGTTTGCTCCCTCATGTCCTTCAGGTCTCTGCTAAAATGCAATGTTAACAGAAAGGCCTGGCAGTCCTATTGTAACAAACAATCCCATTCCCCTCACTTTTTATCCTTATGTCCTACTTAATATTTACTCATAACTTTTATTGCCACCACAAGAGTATATTTGTTTATTATCTGTCTCTCCGCCACTGGAATATAAACTCCAAGGGAGAAAGCATTTTTCTTGTCTTCTCTTATCTTCAGAGCCTAGGACAATGATTGACCCATAACTGGTACTCAATATTTGTTGAATAAACAACTGAATGAATATTACCAAGGATGTGAATTACACCTGGGGCAAACACTATAAAGGGCTTTACTGGGGGGAAAGAAAGAGCATTCTGAACACATTATTCCATTTACAACATGGAATGTTCCACTCAATTGTAATCAACTTGTGATTTGAAGTAGATTTTAATGGAAAGGTGTCCGGGCTTTAAGGAATAGACAAAAAAAGAAATACACTAATCAGAGTCTCCCTTCTGTCATCTCTCTACCTTTTGGTCTCTACCCACAGGGAGGCTACCATTTCCACTGAAAGCCAACAACTCCACATATCTGGTCTCTCTCCAGCCCTTACTTGATACTCCCTCAGTAAGGAAGAGTGACTAATCTGATAAACCAGTTTGATATTCATTTGGCCATGTTTTACTTGAGAGTGACAGCACTGAGGGAAGCTGGCTCATGTTCTTGCCAGCTTTTTGTCTCCTTTTTTTTTTAAGGAGACCTATTAGGACTTGACTTTCTCAGTGCCACCTCTGATTAGCTGTGTGAGGCAGGCCTATAGGCCTTATTCACGCTTCACATTGGGTAAGGACTCTAACAATCTGCTTTGCAAATCCAAGTCAAGACTCTACAGGTGACCTGAATAGATTCAGGATGGGTTTCAGGCCTAAGCCATGTTCTCCAGTACATTTTTTACAAAAGAGCCTTGAATTGAGGGTTATAGGATACTTGCATAGATTAATAAAGTTTCTACCAATGTCCCATTTGAACAGTAATCACTGAATATATACTATATTAGTCAAAACACTAGATGAGTTCTGAAACTCTACCTCAAGAAAAATATAAAACACACATAAAAATAATGTAATACTCCATTGGTGCTAAATAACTTATTTTAATAAATTTATCTTTAATACAAGTGTAAAACAAGAGTCCTTCCATTTCAACTACAGTTAAACCGAAACTTCAAAACTGGTCAATAATTAACAATGTATTAATTTTGAAAAGTTTTTAACTGTAAGAGTATCAAATATAACACAGAGCTCTTAAATACTTAAAGCTTTCTGTCACAATATTAAAAATAAACTTCTTAGCACTCCAAGACTATGAAAAGTGCCCCCTCCCAATTTTTTAAGCAAGTAATAGTATCTGCTGGTGTTTATATTTGTTAAAAATTTAAAATAACAACAACAACAAAAAACTTCTAACTTGAACGTGACTCGAGTACTTCTAAACCATCGAAAATACCTGACACGGGGAGTAGGTTCATGGTTTTGGTAAAAGAAACTATGTCACAGAGTTGTAATATTATAACTGGACTTCTAAATAATAAAGTAAGAAAATTAACATCATTTAGTATCTTTTCTTGTTTGTTTTTTATTTTGCTAAGAGGGAACCAGATTTTATATCATCATTCTTCATCTAAATGGACTGCCATATGAAGTTCTGGTTTCTCTGTTTCTTCTTGGTTAGCTGGTTACTACCAAATGCCTAAGGACAATTCTCAGAGCATTTCCACATGAAGGTGATTAGTTTTCATTTAATAAAATTAATAACACATTACATGTAGATGAAAATATAACAAAACCATATGAAAGCTTGTCAGAGATATTCAACTAGAAAACTAAAACAGTAGCAACTAGAAAAAAGACATAGTGGAAAAATTTTTGAACGGATATACTTTTTGTTGAATAATTACAGTAATTACCACCAATATATTCAGACCAACGAAGATTAGAAAGAACATGCAAAATGCTGAGAAAAGTAATTTCTCCTACAATTAAAACAAATGTGTTTTTATGAGAGAGAAAAAAATAAGTCAAGCTCCTAAAATGAAAATTACAAAACATAGGATTAACAATTTATTAAAAATTACACCCTTGATTTTTTTGAGGCAAAAAAAAGTAGTTTTTTTAAAACAAGGGCATGAAAAAGACTTCAGATTAAGACTCATACTCTGTTCTAAATGAAAAGTAGTAAAACTACTTCTAGTAGAAAATACCTGCTATGGAAAAAAAATTTCAGATATTTTCCATTTGATGTAGGTATTAATAAAAAATATGATGTTTATATCTAAAATATAAACTAGCAATTTATTTTCATTTATAATATAAAGTGTTTTAGGAAAAGTTTACTCTTCTCAGTGTTCAAAATAAAATAGGAATTGTTCTCCATACCTAGCAATTTTAATGATAATGTCAAGTAAAAATTTAATTCTGCTGAACTAAAGCTCAAATAGATGCAAATTTTAAAAATACGAAAATATCTACATTTTTAGAAGCTTAAAATTTTTGTTACTTTGCAATGACAAATCTGCTTTTTCTAACATTTAAAAAATTTTGTCTTCTTTTATTAATATAAAACTATTCAAATAATCACAAAAGAATCTCTTATACCAGTAAAGCATAATCACATGATACACTCGTCACACTCAACAATTACAATCCAGAAAGGGGAAGTCTCCCTCAAACAAAGAATTTCTTTCTTTCTGTCACCTCCATTCCATATATATAGTCTTCATTTCACATCACATACATAGAAAAATTAGCACAATCTAACAGGTAGATAAGAAAAAAAATTTTTGGCCTTGTAGAGCTCATCACGTAAATTTATTCATTCTTCTTAGTATGTTTCTTTTTAACATTATCTGAAGCAACATCTACCGGCTTTGAGGCCAATGACCCAACGCCATTGGAAGGTGACTTTGCTTCACTTTTCTTCTCACATGATGAAAACGGCTGCTGCCAGCCAAATAGCATCCAACTCAATGTATCCTCAAAAGGAGCAAATGTCATAGTAGAAGTCTGTGTAGTCATCATGGTTATCTGGGGGAAAAAAGTTTAATTTTGAATTTAAATACAAATGATTTCTGTTTCTCAAGAGAGAGAAACAAAAGGAAAAAAAATCAAAATGCATTATTAATGTAATCTCCAGGAGAAGCAATCTAAGCTAGATTCTGGTAAAATCTCTGTTCTCCATGAGATTCTACTTAATGGAAAATAACACAACTCATTAAAAATAATACAAGGTACCATATTTTGGGGTGCCAAATGAGTAGAAGTATCTTACTTCAAAGGAAGTAAGATAAAATATCAACATTACTATGCATTTAACATGTGTCAGAACTAAGATAAGTGCTTTACATTGTCGTTCTCTTTAACTTTAACCCAACAACTATTCTATTATTACCCTCATCATTGAGATGTGGAACCAAGGCTCTGAGAGGTTAAATAACTTGCCCAAAGTCACAAAGCTAATAAGTGGTAAAGAAGTTTGCAATATCCAGATTCTGAGTTCAATTACTAAATACACTGACTATCATCATCTAAAGTCACAGACTTTTAGTGACTTGCAGAATGCTACCCTCAACAGATTGTAGAATGTCCCCCAATTTTTTCCACATATATTTTTATATAAAGGAACCAAGACCTCAAGGGGTAGAGAGTGCTCCTATTCCTTTATGTGGCAAAATGCACAGTGTTCACAGATGTTTAGATACACTCAAGAAATTAGGCTAATGCCAAAATAAATCTGGGAGGAGAACTTTCAAGTCTAGAACAGCTCAAAAGAATCCAGGAATTTCCCCAAGAGTCAGTTCCTCCAGAACACAGATAATGACTCAAACTAGAAATTCTGGGGATCAAATTTTCAAAGAAGACCCCTACATAACCTACCTGCTTGGGGAAAATGGTATCAAGAATAAATTCTCACTAGTTGCAATACAGTGTGGGGAGGTGGAAGAAAAGTATATATTCATCAGAAAAGGAATAGATAAGTTAAATGCATGCTATGCAATATTTAGAATAGAAAAGAAAAAGTGAAAAATTCTTACAACATACTGTTAGGTGAAAATGAGACACAAAACAAGAGCCATAGTGTACTATCATTTATATAAATTAAAAACACATCCACACACAACATTGTGAGAGTACTAAACGTCACTGAAATCTGTATTTTAAAACAGCTAATTTTATGTGAATTTGAACTCAATTTTTAAAAAAATTTTTTTTAAATACATACCCATGGACTTCAGGCCAGTCATGATTAAATAGCTTATATCAGGACTCAGTCTCTCACCAAAATCAACAAAAGACAGAAGTACATAAAGTAACTGCTAAAAGACACTAGGAAACAACTGAAATAGGCAGAACCTGATGGGGCTACTATTCAAGAGAAAAAAAGCTGAATAAAGTGAGTTCCACATTTACCCTTGCTTTTTCTTGTGAAGATATGTACCTAAATTCACAGCACAGGGGAATAGAAAGCAGAAGTCCAGGGGGGATAAGGAGCCATAGGGTGGAATGTGAGAAGGCCAAAGCTGTAAGGACCTGAGGTCAATACAGCCCAAAGAGGAGGATATCGCATGGAAGTGAGCCCTAAAATCCTCCTGCAATTCGCCCTGGGGGAATTTACCAATCCCTAAACTCTGCATACATAAGAAGGAAGAGAATCCAAAAGCCTAGCAGACAGCAATAGCTGACAGGCCAAAGAGCTGAGCAGATACTTTAGCAGCCAGCTGCCTGCTACTGGGAAGATAAGTTGGAATTCAAGGTCAGACAAGGTGAAACTGCCCAGGGATGTACTTCAGGCTTAAAGTAAGACCCCAAAAGGGTTACACTGTAGAAGGGCAAACTGAAGTACAATACAGCACTAAGTCTAAAACTAACAATATGATTAAAATATTCTGCTTGTGCATTAACTGTCTTCCAGAAGATGTTGAATGTAATCCCTGCCCTCAAGGAGCTTACAGACTAGCCAGAGACAGGCAAGTAAATCAGTAATTACCAAACAGTAAAGAAGAGAAAGGGCAGTAATAGAGATTTCCCAGGAACATTTAAATAATAGATATAGATCTGGAAGTCATTTATCATACAAGTGAAAGGTAAATGCATAAATATGAGTGTACACACCTGGAGAGAATGTAAAATGAGGAGTCCAAATATAACATTAACCTCCAAGTTTATGCCATTATTGGATAAGATCTAAGGACTTTTTTATATTAAATTATTCCTTAGAATAAATAGTTACAATGAGATACACTAGCAAAATTACCTCGGTCATAGCTTGACTTAAGGAACTGCAAATAAAATATAATAGAATTCCAATCAAAAACAATGGTCTACTGTCAGGAAAACAGCAACGTCTTTTTTACAAAATCCAAAAGAGAAGAGTGTCAGGGTTTAAAATATTTTCTGAGAACATGAACTATAATAAGTATTTTTCAAAGTCAAGTGTTTTAATAGAATCTCCACTCCCAAAAGACTTGTCACTCAGTTGAGAAGTATTGCTGGCATCAGAAATTACTGCTGAGATAGACACATGAGGTTCAAGGACAAAATTTTGTGAATTCAGCCTCTTATCAGACCTTGATTTAACAAGGTGACAAACGTACTTGTGACAAATAGAATAAATCCTTATTCTTTTACAAATAAAATATAAAACTGTCTCCTTATTTAGCAAACTATTAAAAGAAAAAGTATATTACCTAAATTAAATAGTATTTGGCTTCATAGTCTCTTACTTAAAAAGGAGAGGAAACAAAAGAAAATAGAAGCCCTAAAAATATTTTGGCATTTTCAACATATCCTAAAATATAAATTAATTCAGGTAAAGAAATTTGTTTAAAGCTCTGCCACATTCTTTATATCTCAAGTTACACCATTTCAAAATGTCCAGTAAAATGTGACACACAATATGGCACTTATACCTACTTTGATATTCTCTATAGTGCCTAGCACTGAGAATACACTGAATGAATAAATATAACATCTACTTCATAGCAATAATTCAAAGCATACTGAAATATATCTATATAAGAAAAATTTGCACAATTAATCTCTCTCTTCATCCAGAACATACTTCTTCCTGTCTCCACCTGCCCAAATTCAAATAATCCTTTTCAGTGTAACTCGTGTCTATTCCAATAGGCCCTTATCAGTATCTTCCAATGAAAGTCACTTGGCCCTAAAATGAATCCCTAACGGCACATGGCATATTCAAGTAGGTTTTCTGATCACTCTATGCTTTCTCCATAGATTATGTTATTCCCTCAGACTTCGCTAATTATTAACATGAATGATTCAAATAAATTAAAATCATAGGGTTTACATTTTAACAAATGTAAAAAAAAAACCTAGGTGAATGAACTGTTCATTTCTGGTATATATCTTTAAGTGTGGAATAATATTCAATGCATCAATGAATAAAATGTATACATTATACCTTATTCAATGTATATCTTTAAGTGTGGAATAATTAAATAAACCTGTGAAAGAGCATTTTGATCATTTGTCAGTCAACAAATACATATTAAAAATCAACTATATACACTAGACTCAATGCTAAGGATGCAGTGATGAATACTGCAAACTTAGTACCTCTCCTCATAAAGTTTAAAAGTCAAGTTAGCATATCTCCTGCTCCTTTTTAGACAATAATATCTTAAGAATAGGATTTGGGTCTTATTCAATGTTTATATAATCATTCATATCCCCAAAAGCACCTAAGAACAGTGTCCCTCATTCATGTATTCAATAATACATTACATCTTATTCAATGCATCAATGAATAAAATGTATACATTACACCTTATTCAATGTATATATGATCATTTGGATCCCCAAAAGGGCCTAAGAACAGTATCCCTCATTCATGTATTAAACAATACATTACCTGAAGACACTTCTCATCAGTATTCAGCACATCTACGCTCCTTAAAACTATCTCCTCCTCCTTAAAACTCTCATCAACCACCCCTTTTCCATTTCCCATTCTAGATTTCCCTTCTCTAAATATTAGAGAACTTTATGGCTCTGTCCTCACTCCTGTCTCATTCCATGCTTTTCTTCCTATAACTGCCTCCCTAAATTAGCTTATAAATTGCAATAAACAATAAACACAATTGCAATAAAAATATCAACATGGTTTTTTACAGAGCTAGACAAACTGCTATTAAAGTTCATATCAATATACAAGAATAGCTAAAAATACATTGAAAAAAACACAAACACAGAAGAAATCCAGAAAACACTGAAAAAGAACATTTGCAGGAGTGCCTGATTCTCCACAGCCTCATCAACAGAATGTGTAGCCAGACTTTTAAATTTTTCGTTTGCGGGAAGGTTGCTTGAGTCCAAGTTTGAGACCAGCCTGGGCAACATAGTGAAACCAAAATTGTACAAAAAATACAAAAATTAGCCAGGCATGGTGGCACACACCTGTAGTCCCAACTACTCAGGAGGCTGAGGTGGGAAGATCACTTGAGCCTGGGAAGTCAAGGCTGCAGTGAGCCGTGATCATGCCACTGCACTCCAACCTGAGTAACAGAGCGAGACCCTGTCTCAAAACTAAAATAAAATACAAATTTAAAATTTTGTGCCAGTTTTGATGAATGAGAAATGGTATCTCAGTGTTATTTTAATTAATGTTTCTCAAGTATGAGTTCCACATTTTTTAATATGTTTGAGGAACATTTCCTGATCTTTTCTGTGTGAATTGTCTGTTGATAACTTTCTTTAACTTTTCCATCAGGTTTTGGTCCTTTATCCCGTAATTTTTAAGAGATTGTTATATATCAGGCATACCAGCCCTCTGATATATGTTGTAAGTATTTTATCACAGCTATTTGATAGCTATATTTTGACTTTGTCCACAGTGGCTTTTGCCATGCAACTTTAAAAAACAATTTATGGAGTCAAATTTATCAATCTTTTCTTTATAGTAAAGGAAGAACCAAGTAAACCCCAAAGTAAACAGAAGGAAGGATATGAAAAAGACCTGAAATTAATGAAATCTAAAACAGAAAAACCAATGAAACCAAAAGCTGGGTCTTTGAAACAAATCCATGAAACTGACAAACCTCTAGGTAGAGTGATTTTAAAAGACAGAAAAAGAAAACACAGATTACCAATATCAGGAATGAAAGTGGAGACATTACCACAAATTCTACAAACATTAAAGGGATAACAAAAAACTATTATCAACAATTTCATGCCAACAATAAAAAACTTAAGTGAAATGGCAAATTCCGTAATAAATATAACTTAGTAAAACAGACACAAGTAAAATAGAAAATCTGCATAGCCCTATATCTATGTAAGAAATTGTTATCAAAAACCTTCCTTTAAAGAAAATTCTAGGCCCAAATGACTTCATTAGTGAATCTATCAAACATTTACCAATAAATAATATCAAACCTACATAAACTCAGAGAATAGAGAAATTCTTTTCCATTTATTTAATGAGCCCAATTTTATGTTAATACAAAAAGGAGAAAAAAATTACAGAGAAAACTACAAACCAATATCCATTAGCACACAGGAAAAAAATCCTTGAAAATATTTTAAAAAATGTATTCAGTAATATGCAAAAAGGATACCGCATCATGACTAAATGGGGTTTATCACAGGAATGAAAGATTTATGTAGCATTTCAATAATCAATCAATGTAATCCACTATATTAACAGAACATAGGAGAAAACCCCTATGATTATTTTAAATGATACAGAACAAAGCATTTGACAAAATCCCACACCCATTCATGATAAACACTTTCAGCAAACTAGAAATAAAAGAGAACTTCCTTAATCTCATAAAGGATATGTATAAGACGCTTAATAGCTAATATCTTATTTAAGGTAAGAGGCTGAATGTTTTCCCACTAAGGTCACAAACAAAATAAAGATGTCTACTCACCATTTCTCTTCAACATTGTACAGGACATTCTAGCCAATATAATAAGGCAAGGAAAAAAACAGCATCGGGGTTGAAAAGCAAAAAGTAAAACTATCTTTATCATAGACAAAACCATGTATATAGACAATGCTAAAGAATCTACACAAAAGCTACCAGAACCAACAGGCAATTTAGCAAGGTCACAGGATACAAGAACAATGTGTAAGATTGTTCTTACAAGCAATGTACATACAAGCAATGTAAAATTCCAAATTGAAATTTGAAAAACTACTACTTCTAAAGGCATCCAAAAATATGAACTACTTCAGGATAAATTTAAATTTAACAAGATACATATAAAACAATGAAAACCACAAAATAGTACTCCAAAAATTTAAAGGCCTAAATAAATGGAGAAACATACCATGTTCAGAGATCAACAGACTAAATCTTTTTAAGATCTGATTTCTTCCCAAATTAATCTATAGATGCAATCTCAAAAACAATTCCAGAAGGCGTTTTTTCCATAGGAAGTGACAACTTAATCATAAAACTTATTTAGAAATATAAAAGATGTAGACTATCCTAAGAAATATTGAGAAAATAAAGTTGGAGAAACTGTACTGCTTGATTTTAAGACTTACTATAAAGTTATGTTAATTAAGACAGTTTAGTATTGGCTAGAAATAGACATATAAATCAATAGAACAGAATATAGTCTAGAAATAGACCCACATAGGTCAAGCCAACTGATTTTCAACAAAGGTGGCAAGATCATTCAATGAGGGAAAGAACTGTCTTTTCAACAAACAGTGTTGTAACAACTTCATATTCATATGGAGGAAAAAAAAAAAAACCTGACCCTTACCTTGTAGGACTCATAAAACTTAATTTGAAACGGTTCACAGACTCTAAAAGTAAAAAGGATGAGTTCATGTCCTTTGTAGGGACATAGATGAAGCTGGAAACCATCATTCTGAGCAAGGACAGAAAACCAAACACCGCATGTTCTCACTCGTAGGTGGGAATTGAACAATGAGAACAACTGGACACAGGGTGGGGAACACCACACACCGGGGCCTGTCGTGGGTGTGGGAGGGGGGAGGGATAGCACTAAGAGATACACCTAATGTAAATGACGAGTTAATGGGTGCAGCACACCAACATGGCACATGTATACATATGTAACAAACCTGTACATTGTGCACATGTATCCCGGAACTTAAAGTATAATAATAAAAAAAAAGAAAACAGAAAAAAAAGCAAAAATTATAAAACTTTTAGAAGAAACAGGTGAAAACTCTTCAAAACCTTGAGGAATAAAATAGTTTCTTAAATAGGACACAAAAAGAAGGGCCATGAAAGGAAAATCTAGTAAAATAAACTTCATCAAAATTTAAAACTTCAGCTCTTCTAAAGACAACACTAAACAAAGAAAAAGGAACAGCATAAACTGGGAGAAAATTACTTGCAATACATATATCTCACCAAGGATTGACATCCTGAATATACAGAGAACTGTTACAACTCAATAATAATACAATTTTTAATGGACAAAATATTTAAACAGACACTATTCAAAAGATCATATATGAGTGGCCAGTAAACACATGAAAAGACGCTCAAATCTCTAGCCATCACAGAAATGCAAAAGAAAACTATAATGCGATATCACTTCATACCTATAAAACGCTAAAATTAAAATGACTGATAATACCAAATAATTAACAAGGATCTAGGACAATCAGAACTCTCATACATTGCTAGTGGGAATGTAAAATGATACAACCATTTTGCAAAATAGTGTGGCAGTTTCCTAAAAAGTTAAACATATGCTTTTCAGATGACCTAGCAATTCTCCTCCTAGTTATTAAGTGAAACGAAAATACATGTCTGGCTGGGCACAGTGGCTCACACCTGTAATTCCAGCACTGGGAGGCCGAGGCAGGCGGATCATGAGGTCAGGAGATCGAGACAATTCTGGCTAATATGGTGAAACCCCGTCTCTACTAAAAATATGAAAAATTAGCCAGGCGTGGTGGCACACACCTATATTCCCAGCTACTCGAGAAGCTGAGGCAGGAGAATCACTTGAACCCACGCAGCGGAGGTTGCAGTGAGCCAAGATCACACCACTGCACTCCAGCCTGGGTGACAGAGCAAGACTCCGTCTCAAAAAAGTAAAAAAGAAAAAAAAGAAAATATGTGTCTATGTATAGACATATATGTACACATATTCATAGCAGCTTTATTTATAACAACCTTATTCAAATAATCAAAAGCTGGAAATACACCAAAACCCATCAACAGATAACTGGAAAAACAAATTCTGGTACCTAATACTACTTAGGAATATGTAATTACATGGGTAAATCTCAAAAACAAAATGAGTACATACTATATGACTCTATATGAAACTACAGAAAAGACAACTCTAATCTGTAGTGATATAAAGTGGATAAATGGTATACTGGGGCTATGGGTAGTGGCTGGGATTTACTAGAGTAAGGTACAAGGAAATGCTCCAAAGTGATAGGAATGTTTCATACATTGACTGTGGTAGTAGTTACACAGGTATACAAATTTGTCAAAACTCATCAAAATGTACTCCTAGACTGAAGGTACTTTATTATCCATGAATATAGTTTAATATGCATAAATTATACTTCTAAAAAGTTGACTTTTAAAAATTTTTAAAGGAGCTCATTTCTAATGGTTTCATCAATAAATATTAAATGCTACTTTGCTAAAGCATTTTTTAAATTGTTACTAAACCCCAAATAATTTTAATCTCAATTTGCAAAATAATCCACATTTTACATATCTATAAACAAAAAAAGTTTTAACATACAAATGCCTTAGAAAGAATTCAATTTGGTCCAATAATTTTATAGCCAGTTTCTTTAATCCATCTTGAATTGATTTTTGTATAAGGTGTAAGGAAGGGATCCAGTTTCAGCTTTCTACATATGGCTAGCCAGTTTTCCCAGCACCATTTATTAAATAGGGAATCCTTTCCCCATTGCTTGTTTTTCTCAGGTTTGTCAAAGATCAGATAGTTGTAGATATGCGGCGTTATTTCTGAGGGCTCTGTTCTGTTCCATTGATCTATATCTGTTTTGGTACCACTATCATGCGGTTTTGGTTACTGTAGCCTTGTAGTATAGTTTAAAGTCAGGTAGTGTGATGCCTCCAGCTTTGTTCTTTTGGCTTACGATTGACTTGGCGATGCGGGCTCTTTTTTGGTTCCATATGAACTTTAAAGTAGTTTTTTCCAATTCTGTGAAGGAAGTCATTGGTAGCTTGATGGGATGGCATTGAATCTGTAAATTAACTTGGGCAGTATGGCCATTTTCACGATATTGATTCTTCCTACCCATGAGCATGGAATGTTCTTCCATTTGTTTGTGTCCTCTTTTATTTCCTTGAGCAGTGGTTTGTAGTTCTCCTTGAAGAGGTCCTTCACATCCCTTGTAAGTTGGATTCCTAGGTATTTTATTCTCTTTGAAGCAACTGTGAATGGGAGTTCACTCATGATTTGGCTCTCTGTTTGTCTGTTGTTGGTGTATAAGAATGCATGTGATTTTTGTACATTTATTTTGTATCCTGAGACTTTGCTGAAGTTGCTTATCAGCTTAAGGAGATTTTGGGCTGAGACAATGGGGTTTTCTAGATACACAATCATGTCGTCTGCAAACAGGGACAATTTGACTTCCTCTTTTCCTAATTGAATACCCCTTCTTTCCTTCTCCTGCCTAACTGCCCTGGCCAGAACTTCCAACACTGTGTTGAATAGGAGTGGTGAGAGAGGGCATCCCTGTCTTGTGCCTGTTTTCAAAGGGAATGCTTCCAGTTTTTGCCCATTCAGTATGATATTGGCTGTGGGTCTGTCATAGATAGCTCTTATTATTTTGAGATACATCCCATCAATACCTAATTTATTGAGAGTTTTTAGCATGAAGGGTTGTTGAATTTTGTCAAAGGCCTTTTCTGCATCTATTGAAATAATCATGTGGTTTTTGTCTTTGGCTCTGTTTATATGCTGGATTACATTTATTGATTTGCATATATTGAACCAGCCTTGCATCCCAGGGATGAAGCCCACTTGATCATGGTGGATAAGCTTTTTGACGTGCTGCTGGATTCGTTTTGCCAGTATTTTATTGAGGATTTTTGCATCAATGTTCATCAAGGATATTGGTCTAAAATTCCCTTTTTTGGTTGTGTCTCTGCCCGGCTTTGGTATCAGGATGATGCTGGCCTCAGAAAATGAGTAAGGGAGGATTCCCTCTTTTTCTATTGATTGGAATAGTTTCAGAAGGAATGGTACCAGTTCCTCCTTGTACCTCTGGTAGAATTCGGCTGTGAATCTGTCTGGTCCTGGACTCTTTTTGGTTGGTAAGCTATTGATTATTGCCACAATTTCAGCTCCTGTTATTGGTCTATTCAGAGATTCAAGTTCTTCCTGGTTTAGTCTTGGGAGAGTGTATGTGTCAAGGAATTTATCCATTTCTTCTAGATTTTCTAGTTTATTTGCGTAGAGGTGTTTGTAGTATTCTCTGATGGTAGTTTGTATTTCTGTGGGATCAGTGCTAAACGTTAGACCTAAAACCATAAAAACCCTAGAAGAAAACCTAGGCATTACCATTCAGGACATAGGCATGGGCA
Organism: Gorilla gorilla gorilla; assembly: GCF_029281585.2. Classification (NCBI taxonomy): domain Eukaryota; kingdom Metazoa; phylum Chordata; class Mammalia; order Primates; family Hominidae; genus Gorilla; species Gorilla gorilla. Next base: position 102,022,302 of record NC_073237.2, on the reverse strand, counting down.
AGGACTTCATGTCTAAAACACCAAAAGCAATGGCAACAAAAGACAAAATTGACAAATGGGATCTAATTAAACTCAAGAGCTTCTGCACAGCAAAAGAAACTACCATCAGAGTGAACAGGCAACCTACAAAATGGGAGAAAATTTTCACAACCTACTCATCTGACAAAGGGCTAATATCCAGAATCTACAATGAACTCAAACAAATTTATAAGAAAAAAACAAACAACCCCATCAAAAAGTGGGCGAAGGACATGAACAGACACTTCTCAAAAGAAGACATTTATGCAGCCAAAAAAACACATGAAAAAATGCTCACCATCACTGGCCATCAGAGAAATGCAAATCAAAACCACAATGAGATACCATCTCACACCAGTTAGAATGGCAATCATTAAAAAGTCAGGAAACAACAGGTGCTGGAGAGGATGTGGAGAAACAGGAACACTTTTACACTGTTGGTGGGACTGTAAACTAGTTCAACCATTGTGGAAGTCAGTGTGGCGATTCCTCAGGGATCTAGAACTAGAAATACCATTTGACCCAGCCATCCCATTACTGGGTGTATACCCAAAGGACTATAAATCATGCTGCTATAAAGACACATGCACATGTATGTTTATTGCGGCATTATTCACAATAGCAAAGACTTGGAACCAACCCAAATGTCCAACAATGATAGACTGGATTAAGAAAATGTGGCACATATACACAATGAAATACTATGCAGCCATAAAAAACGATGAGTTCATGTCCTTTGTAGGGACATGGATGAAACTGGAAATCATCATTCTCAGTAAACTATCGCAAGGACAAAAAACCAAACACCGCATATTCTCACTCATAGGTGGGAATTGAACAATGAGAACACATGGACACAGGAAGGGGAACATCACACTCTGGGGACTGTTGTGGGGTGGGGGGAGGGGGAGGGATAGCATTGGGAGATATACCTAATGCTAGATGACGAGTTAGTGGGTGCAGCGCACGAGCATGGCACATGTATACATATGTAACTAACCTGCACATTGTGCACATGTACCCTAAAACTTAAAGTATAATAATAAATTTAAAAAAAAATTTTTATAGCCAGTTTCTAGGATAAAGTCATATTTATAATTTTCTGTCCAGATTTTTAATAAAAATCAGTAATGTTAAATGGAACACTATCATTTTATAGAGAAATATTATGAAATTATATTGAGAAATGAGAATAGTCATTAAACATTAAGATTTTATTGCAACCCAGGCATTATATATTTCTTTACACTTAAGGAATAGATATTAAACCTTGGAGTAAAAAATAGAAGGCGACTTGCTTCAAGTTTGTACCAAGTCGATCAAGCAGAAACCTGAAGAACCTTGTTTTAAGATGAGAGGCATTTATACTCGGCAGGCATTTTCTTCCAATGAAAAAATAAAGTCAATGTGCCACCATCTTGACACTTATAAAAATGTTTATAAAAAGCATTTAGGACACTGATTCTCACAGTTGGCTGAATACTGGAATCACCTAGATTAAAAGAAATACTAATCCTTATACAACATCCCTAAAATTCAGATTTAATTAGTATAAGTTAGGCCCTGGGCATATAGGCTGTTTTAAAACTCCTCGGGTGACTCTAATGTGCACCAATTTGAAAACCACTAGCTTAGAGACCTGTTCCATCATCATAGAAGTCAGTCTTGAGCTGAATGATTCTATATGCCCTGACTGCAGTAGGTAATGTTGTTATTTTAAGCATCTGATAGGTGTATCTCCCTTGATTAAAAATAAATACCTCACAGAAGAGATTATATGTTTTATTTATCACTGTCTCCGCATATCTGGAACAATGAAAGACACATAGCAGTTGCTAAATAAGTATCTTTTGAATGAATATATGATTGCCTTATACTTCTTTTACGTCCCCATCTTCTAATAGATTATGCAAATTAGAATTCAAAACATACATATATTAAACAAATGAATGACTGAAGCAGTTGGGGATAATATTTAAGGCAAAACCAAATCTGATAAAATATACACGTATTTTAAAAACATACATATATATATAAATAGATTAAAAGTGGAAAAAGAATATACAAAAGAGTGCAACATTTGGCAGCTGAGAATTATATCACTGAGTTTTCAAATATTCTTCACATTCTTATACTTAGAAACAAAGAAGTAACCCCAAACAACTAATTCATTAGCTAATATCTCAGAACTTGCACATATGCAGATAAATTTTCTTTTAAAAACAGAATTATAGTTTAATCTTGATGAACACAGCTCAATTTTCAAAATTCAAGCAAATAAAATTTTAGCACATATCATGATAGCCTTACTGGATAGCTGTGTTAAAAACAAAAAGTATTTGGTATCACCTATTGTTATGTGCTCTCAGTTGAGATCTAGTTAGTCTCCTAGGAGTCTCACATTGATAACTATTTTGGTAATTCCTTACATAATGTGCTTATTTAGAAATACCTTATTAATAACAGACTTCCTTTTGATTAGCTACATTCTCAGATATGGCTTCATTTATCAAAGTTCCACAAGTATTACATAATTTTTAATTCAGTTAGTATCTTAGACTACAAAACTTTGGTTTTCTTAAAATCAGCATTGGTTGCTTGATTGTAGGTTTGTCACCAAAAAGTGCTGCTTCACTCTCCGTGGTTGGAAATCTTTTCTGATATATCAAGGGGTATTCCTTCTGAAACTGTTTTAGATTTTTTCTTTTCTCCTTTAGAGGTAAACTCTTGTTTTTAATAACATTGTCTAAAAGTTCTGTAATTGCAGCTTGAGAGGTAGAAACTTTTTGCTTTTCAAAGTCCTGAGCACTAATCTGCTTACAGTATGAATAAGTTGGCAAAGGAACAAATAGTCCATCTCCAGGATTTTCAATATGTCCCTTTTTTAAGTATTCAAGATGTTTTTCCACTGCAGTCTGTAAATAAGTTGGTACTTGAAGAATTTCCTGATGATGATCCATTAAGAAAGAAACTAATCTTCCAGCCAGAAGCTTATCAAGATCCACTTTTTCAGCACAGCATAGCACACATCGAGAAAAGGTATGTATCATCAGTGATTTCATGCCCATTGCATCATGAAGTTTGGGCATATCAACATTTTGACTCATTTGGGAAATCATACGCATTAAAAGTTGAAGCTTTCTACAATTTGGTGGCGGAAGTAACAAACGACACAATTGTAGCCCATCGATGGCAACCCTCTCTAAATGAGGTTGCAGCAAACTTCGTGTACCAGTCAACACAGAAGAAGCTGGAAGTAAAGAATTTTCTGAAAATTCTATTGAACTTTTGCAGAGTCTTTTATTGATTGCAGCACTAGACTCTCCGAGTTCACTTTGCATAGCTGTTTGCACACTTGTGCTGCTTTGTCCAACATTTGGTTTCATGATCATTTCAGCCAATGGTGTATTGATACAACTATTCCTTCTTGTACTACTTCTTAAAAGCAAACTCTGAGACCTACAAAGCTGTTTTGACTTGCATTTCCCATTACACAACTCCTCTTGGTCTTGAGCAGTCAAAGTAGTGGTTCTCTTAAAACCAGCACGGAATGGCTTTTGAATATTTTCCTCTGAATGAAGATTCAACAGGAATTCCTGTTTGGGCTTAGACTCTAAAAACAGTTTAGTATTTTGTCCTTCTATGTTTGGAAGATTGATGCCTCTTTACACTTGATGCCTCTTTACTTGAATTCCCTGACACATCTACAATTCCTTCCAAAGAACAGCAACTTAGTTTGCTATTAGAGGACAGATCATGCATACCACTTAACCCTATTAAATTATGACAGCTTCCTCCCATTATGTCATTAGCACTCACTCCTCTGTTTCTTAAATTAACTAGCTGCATTTTCTTAGCACATCTTTCTTGAAATCCTGGATTGCTTATCCGTAGTCTCTCAGTAGAATCTGATTCTTCTTTTTTCTCTATGAAGCAGACTGAGAAGAAGGCACTCCATTGATTTGAAGGAATTCAAATTGTGAAGGAATTTTTAAGACTGTGGATCATCTTGGATTCTATGTATCCCACTGGATCTATATGAAACTATGACATAGCCACAAACAACCAAAATGTTCACAAATAATTCGTAATATTCAAAAGTAAGGAGAGGTTCAAGGAGATCTAGAAAATAATCTGTGATTGTGCTGAATATATCTTGTTCAAATCCAACATAAGTTGGATTATTCATATCATCACTTCTTGGCCAATTTGCTAGGCACTTCATGGCAGATAATACCCAGTGAGGGAGGTCATCTGATTTGTTTTGTAGTATAACTACTCCATGTTTACTTGTATTGGCCATGTTGTACATTATATATTGGGGAATTACTTGTTTTGGATTTATGACTTCTTCTAGGGATGGCACACCTAAAATGGCTTGCAGGTAGATCAGAATAACATATCTCCACATTTCTTCAACATCTTCCTGGCTTAGTTTTCTATTATCATCTGCATTTTCTTGATCTTCATTGATTATTTCATGCTTTATTTTCTCGGAATTTTCCTGAGATAAATGTAATCCATGCTTTTTAGGAGTTCTACAAGATAAGTTTCGTCATTTAAAAATACTATCTTTATCTTTGGGAAAGTTCTCTATGTTGTTTTTTCTCAATTCTGGATGTCTTCGTGGCAGAGTTTTAAATGGCTAAGTTGCAAGAAATCTGAAGAGCTGGTTAGTACCATCAACATTTTCTGATCCCCACCTGCCTTTGATATCTTCAATTACATGATTCTTAAGAAATTTCCTCAACAGTTGGATAGTCTGTTGTCTTGTAACTTTAGGACCAAAACTGTTATTATTTCTTAATAGGTCATAAAGCCAATCCACTGCTTCTCCTGCTGTGAAACAACTGCCATATTTTTTAAAGTGTTGTCTGTGTTTTCTTAGAGGCATTCCTGCTCGAAAAGATGTGGTAATTTCATTCCATAAGTAGCAGAATCCATGTAAGCTCGCCATACCAGGAAGATCTGAATTCTAGCTCTGCCACTTGCTGTAGATGTGTCTTTAGAAGGATTTAACGTCTGTGAGCCTCAGTGTCCACACTGGTAAAGTAGGACTAATAATACATGCCCGCCTGAAGGGCATTCCAGCTTGGTGGCCAGATAAGGCCTGGGAGGCACACCCCAACTCTCCATAGGTCTGTCAGTGCCCACTGGTGTCCATGGCAGCAAAGGCAACACTCAGGCCCAGCGGCCCAGGCAGTAGCGAGTCTCAGCACAACCACTGGCCCTGCTGCCGATTTGAATAGCATCTGCTGAAGAATTTTTTTAAAGTGGTCCTGAAAAAGTTGTGCCCTGTACCATACCTTGGGAAACACTGCTGTTGGTTATACCTAAAAATAGAGTTAACAGGTCACAAGATGAGTGAATCTTCAACCTTGTCAGATATTGCCAAACTGCTCTCCCAAGTTTTATTCCTGTTTATACTCCCTCCAAATCCCTTTAAAATAGTTTATACTCTTCATCTTCACTTTTTTATTCACCTCAATTGATTACAATCATTTTTCTATCCCTTACCAGTCCACTGAAATTGCTTTTACTAAGGTCACCAAATATCTCTTAATTTCGAAACCCAACAGCCTCTTTTCAGTTTTAGTCATTCTTTACCGTTCCTTATGCTTTATTTCACAACAGCTCTATTTCACAATTACTCCTTTTACTTAGCAGCCAATAGATAACCGACACTTCTCAATGTTTTTTCAAATAATTTTTATTTTTAAATATTTTTAAAATATTGGTGTAGATGTGTTGAAAACGGAACACTTTTACACTGCTGGTGGGAATATAAACTAGTACAATCACTATGGAAAACAGTATGGAGATTCTTCAAAGAACTAAAAGTAGAACTACCATTTGATCCAGTAATCCCACAACTGGGTATCTCCACAAAGTAAAAGAAGTCATTATATGAAAAAGACACTTGCAAACTCATGTTTATAGCACAATTAGCAATTGCAAAAATATGGAACCAGCCTAAATGCCCATCAACCAACAAGTAGATAAAGAAAATGTGGTATGTATACACCATGGAATACTAATCAGCCATAAAAAGGAACAAAATAATAAAATAATGGCATTTGCAGCAACCTGGATGGAGTTGAAGACCATTATTCAAAGTGAAGTAACTCAGAAACGAAAAGCCAAATATCACATGTTCTCTATAAGTGGGAGCTAAGCTGTGAGGATGCAAGGGCATAAGAATGATACAATGAACTTTGAGGACTTGGGGGGAAGGGTGGGAGAGAGATGAAGGACAAAAGACTACACATTGGGTACAGTATACACCGCTCAGGTGACAGGTGTACGAAACTCAGAAATTAGCACTAAAGAACTTATCCATGTAACCAAAAAAAACCTGTTCCCCAAAAACTATTGAAATAAAATATAAAAGATAAAAAAATCATTATGATTATTAAATATATTATCAGTATCAGTAAAATCTAAATGGGATTTAGGCAAATGAATTAGTTAAAAATGAATATTCTATTTAGAAACTGGTGGATATACTTTATAATTAGGAAAATGTTGAGAAATATTATAAGAGAAGTTCAACATTGTATGTTTTCCTATTTTTAAATATCTTTATTATTATTACATTGCAGTATGGTGTTTAAGTTTGGGTGTTAAAATACAGAACTTTACATCCAGCAACAATTGTAAGAAAAATTATCATTTTTATTCCACAAATTAGGCTATGAACAAAAATTGATGCTGTAACTCAAGAAAATGTAAGATACCAGTGCTATTTATTCTTACCAAACCCATAATACACATTCATTTTCTTTAAAGATTAAAGTTAGAAACTCAAAAATAATACAGCTCCCACCCATTCAGCAAACTAGGAGTAGAAGGGAACTAACTTCCTACTCTACTAAAAGGCATCTAGGAAAAACCCACAGCCAACATTATACTTAATAGTGAAATACCAAATGCTTTCTCCCTAAGATCAAGAAAAAGACAAGAATGCTCATTCTCTCCATTTCTATCAACACTATAGTGAAGGTTCTAGCCAGGACAACTGGGCAAGAAAATTAAAGACTTGCAGATTGAAAAGTAAAGAGTAAAATTATCTCTATCTGCAGATGCCATGATCCTGCATATAGAAAATCCTAAGGAATCGACCTTCTATTTTATTATTTATTTATTTTTTGAGACAGAGTCTGGCTCTGTTGCCCAGGCTAGAGTGCAACGGCGCGATCTCGGCTCACTGAAACCTCTGTTTTTGTATTTTTAGTAGATAGGATTTCACCATGTTGGCCAGACTGGTCTCGAACTCCTGACCTCTAGGGATCTGCCAACCTTGGCCTCCCAAAGTGCTAGGATTACAGGCATGATCCACCACGCTCAGCCAGGAATCTGCCTTTTAAAACATCTATTAGAACTAACAAATGAGTTCAGCAAGGTTGCAGGATACAAAATCAATATACAAATATCAATTGTATTTCTACATATTTGTAATAAACAGCCCGGAAGTGAAATTTTAAAACAATTGTATTTAGTATAAAATCGAAGAATAAAATACTTAGGTATAAATTTAACAAAAAAACTGTAAGACTCGTATATTGAAAACAAAGATGGCCCAACTAAATCAAAAGAACTCTTGTGTTAATGAATAGGAAACATTATTGTTAAGATGACAATTATTCTCAAATCAATTTACAGATTTAAAGCAATCCCTATCAAAATAAGAGCTGGCTTCTTTGCAGAAATTGTGAAGTTGTTCCTAAAGTTCATATGGCAATGGTAGTGATCCAGAATAGTCAAACAATTCTGAAAAAGAACAACAAACTCAGAGGAGTCACACTTCTTTTTTATTATTTATTTTTCTTCATTCTTCAACTTTTATTTAACATCAGGGGTACATGTACAGGATGTGCAGGTTTGTTACACAGGTAAATGTGTGCCATGGTGGACTGCTGCACAGATCATCCCATAACACAGGTATTAAGCCCAGCATCCATTAGCTATTTTTCTGATGCTCTCCCTCCCTCCACCTCCCCAACAGGCCCCAGTGGGTGTTAGGGAGGAGTCTCTCCTTTTCAATATTTTGGACTAGATTCAGTAGAACGGCACCAGCAATTCTTTGTACCTCTGGTATAATTCAGCTGTGAATCCATCTGGTCCTGGGCTTTTTTTGGTTGGTAGGCTATGTATTACTGCCTCAATTTAAGAACTAATTACTGGTCTATTTGGGGATTCAACTTCTTCCTGGTTCAGTCTTGCAAGGGTGTATGTGTCCAGGAACTTATCCATTTCTTCTAGATTTTCTAGTTTATTTGCATAGAGGTGTTTCTAGTATCCTCTGCTTATAGTATATAGTACAGTATTCTCTATATAGATGGTTGTTTGTATTTCTGTGGGGTCAGTGTTATCATTTCTGATTGTGTTTATTTGATTCTTCTCTGTTTTTCTTTATTAGTCTAGCTAGCAGTCTATTTATAAACGTTTTCCAAAAACCAGCTCATGGATTTGTTGATTTTTTTGAAGGGATTTTTGTGTCTCTATCTCCTTCAGTCCAACTCTGATCTTGATTATTTCTTGTCCTCTGCTAGCTTTGGGGTTTCCTCTTGGTTCTCTAGTTCTTTCAGTTGAGGTGATAGGTTGTTAACTTGAGATCTTTCTAGGTTTTTATGTGGGCATTTAGTGCTATAAATTTCCCTCTTAACACTGCCTTAGCTGCATCACAGAGATTCTGGTATGCTGTCTCTTTGTTCTCATTAGTTTCAAACAACTTCTTAATTTCTGCCTTAATTTCATTAATTACCCAAGAGTCGTTCAGGAGCAGGTTGTTCAATTTCCATGAAGTTGTCTGGTTTTGAGTGCATTTATTAGTCTTGAGTTCTAATTTGATCTGTGGTCTGAGAGACTGTTATTATTTCAGTTCTTTTACATTTGCTGAGGAGTGTTTTACTTCCAATTATGTGGTCAGTTTTATATTAAGTGCTGTGTGGCAATGAGAAGAATGTACATTCTGTTGCTTTTGAGTGGAGAGTTCCGTAGATATCTATCAGCTCTGCTTGATCCAGAGCTGAGGTCAGGTCCTGAATATCTCTGTTAATTTTCTGTCTCAATGATCTAATATTGTCAGTAGGGTGTTAAAGTCTTCCACTATTATTGTGTGGAAGTCTAGGTCCCTTTGTAGATCTCTAAAAACTTGCTTTATGAATCTGGGTGCTCCTGTATTGGGTTCATATATATTTAGAATCCTTTACCATTATGTAATGCACTTCTTTGTCTTTTTTTATCTTCATTAGTTTTAAAGTCTGTTTTGTCTGAAACTAGGATTGCAACCCTGCTTTTCTCTGTTTTCCATTTGCTTGATAAATTTTCCTCCATCCCTTTATTTTGAGCCTATGTGTGTCTTTGCATGGAATATGGGTCTCTTTAAGACAGAATACTGATGGGTCTTGGCTCTTTATCCAGCCTGCCATTCTGTGTCTTTAAATTGGGGCCTCTAGCCCATTTATATTTAAGGTTAGTATTGTTGTTATGTAAATTTGATCCTATCATCATGATGCTAGCTGGTTATTTTGCAGAATTGTTTATATGGTTGCTTCATAGTGTCACTGGTCTGTGCTTCAGTGTGTTTTTGTAGTGGCTGGTAATGGTTTTTCCTTTCCATATTTAGTGCTTCCTTCAGGAGCTCTTGCAAAGCAGGCCTGGTGGTGATGAATTCCCTCGGCATTTGCTTGTCTGAAAAGGATCTTATTTCTCCTTCAATTATGAAGCTTAGTTTGGCTGGATATGAAATTCCGGGTTGGAAATTCTTTTCTTTAAGAATATTGAGTCTCCCTCTCCCTCTCCCTCTCCCTCTCCCTCCCTCTCCCTCTCCCTCTCCCTCTCCCCACGGTCTCCCTCTCCCTCTCTTTCCACGGTCTCCCTCTGATGCCGAGCCGAAGCTGGACGGTACTGCTGCCATCTCAACTCACTGCAACCTCCCTGCCTGATTCTCCTGCCTCAGCCTGCTGAGTGCCTGCGATTGCAGGCGCGCGCCGCCACGCCTGACTGGTTTTCGTATTTTTTTGATGGAGACGGGGTTTTGCTGTGTCGGCCGGGCTGGTCTCCAGCTCCTAACCGCGAGTGATCTGCCAGCCTCGGCCTCCCGAGGTGCCGGGATTGCAGACGGAGTCTCGTTAACTCAGTGCTCAATGGCGCCCAGGCTGGAGTGCAGTGGCATGATCTCGGCTCGCTACAACCACCTCCCAGCTGCCTGCCTTGGCCTCCCAAAGAGCCGAGATTGCAGCCTCTGCCCAGCCGCCCCCCCGTCTGGGAAGCGAGGAGCGTCTCCGCCTGGCCGCCCATCGTCTGGGATGTGAGGAGCCCCTCTGCCTGGCTGCCCAGTCTGGAAAGTGAGGAGCGTCTCTGCCCGGCCGCCATCCCATCTAGGAAGTGAGGAGCGCCTCTTCCTGGCCGCCATCACATCTGGGAAGTGAGGAGCGGCTCTGCCCAGCCGCCCATCATCTGAGATGTGGGGAGCACCTCTGCCCTGCCGCCCCATCTGGGATGTGAGGAGCGTCTCTGCCCGGCCGCCCCGTCTGAGAAGTGAGGAGACCCTCTGCCTGGCAACCGCCCCGTCTGAGAAGTGAGCAGCCCCTCCGCCCGGCAGCCGCCCCGTCTGAGAAGTGAGGAGCCCCTCCGGCCAGCAGCCACCCCGTCTGGGAAGTGAGGAGCGTCTCCGCCCGGCAGCCACCTCGCCCGGGAGGGAGGTGGGGGGGTCAGCCCCCCGCCCAGCCAGCCGCCTCGTCCAGGAGGGAGGTGGGGGGATCAGCCCCCCGCCCGGCCAGCCGCCCTGTCCGGGAGGTGAGGGGCGCCTCTGCCCGGCCGCCCCTACTGGGAAGTGAGGAGGCCCTCTGCCCGGCCAGCCGCCCCGTCCAGGAGGGAGGTGGGGGGGTCAGCCCCCCGCCTAGCCAGCCGCCCCGTCCGGGAGGGGAGGGGCGCCTCTGCCCGGCCACCCCTACTGGGAAATGAGGAGCCCCTCTGCCCAGCCAGCCGCCCCGTCCAGGAGGGAGGTGGGGGGTCAGCTCCCCGCCCGGCCAGCTGCCCCGTCCAGGAGGTGAGGGGCGCCTCTGCCCGGCCGCCCTACTGGGAAGTGAGGAGCCCCTCTGCCCGGCCAGCCACCCCGTCCGGGAGGGAGGTGGGGGGGTCAGCCCACCGCCCAGCCAGCCGCCCCATCCGGGAGGGAGGTGGGGGGATCAGCCCCCCGCCCGGCCAGCTGACCCGTCGGGGAAGTGAGGGGCGCCTCTGCCCGGCCGCCCCTACTGGGAAGTGAGGAGCCCCTCTGCCCGGCCAGCCAGCCGCCCCGTCCGGGAGGGAGGTGGGGGGGGTCAACCCCCCGCCCGGCCAGCCGCCCCATCTGGGAGGGAGGTGGGGGAGTCAGCCCTCCCGCCCGGCCAGCCACCCCATCCGGGAGGGAGGTGGGGGGGTCATCCCCCCGCCCGGCCAGCCACCCCGTCCAGGAGGGAGGTGGGGGGGGTCAGCCCCCCGCCCGGCCAGCCACCCCGTCCGGGAGGTGAGGGGCGCCTCTGCCCGGCCGCCCCTACTTGGAAGTGAGGAGCCCCTCTGCCCGGCCACCACCCCGTCTGGGAGGTGTACCCAACAGCTCATTGAGAACGGGCCATGAAGACAATGGCGGTTTTGTGGAATAGAAAGGGGAGAAAGGTGGGGAAAAGATTGGGAAATCAGATGGTTGCCGTGTCTGTGTAGAAAGAGGTAGACATGGGAGACTTCATTTTGTTCTGTACTAAGAAAAATTCTTCTGCCTTGGGATCCTGTTATCTGTGACCTTACCCCCAACCCTGTGCTCTCTGAAACATGTGCTGTATCAACTCAGGGTTGAATGGATTAAGGGCGGTGCAAGATGTGCTTTGTTAACCAGATGCTTGAAGGCAGCATGCTCGTTAAGAGTCATCACCACTCCCTAATCTCAAGTACCCAGGGACACAAACACTGCGGAAGGCCGCAAGGTCCTCTGCCTAGGAAAACCAGAGAACTTTGTTCACTTGTTTAACTGCTGACCTTCCCTCCACTATTGTCCTGTGACCCTGCCAAATCCCCCTCTGCAAGAAACACCCAAGAATGATCAATAAAAAATAAAAATAATAAAAAAAATAAAAAAAAAAAAAAAAAAAAAAAGAATATTGAATATTGGCCCCCAATCTCTTCTGGCTTGCAGGGTTTCCACTGAAAGGTCCACTGTTAGTCTGCTGGGTTTCCTTTTGATGGTGACCTGGTTTTTCTCTCTGGCTGCCCTTAACATTTTTTCTTTCATTTCGACCTTGGAGAATCTGATGATTATGTGTCTTGGGGTTGAACTTCTCGTGGAGTATCTAACTGGGTTCCCTGGATTTCCTGAACTTGAATGTTGGCTTGTCTTGTTAGGTGGGGGAAGTTCTCCTGGATGATATCCTGAAGTATGTTCTCCAACTTGGTTCCATTCTCCTCGTCTCTTTCAAGTACTCCAATCATAGGTTCTGTCTCTTTACATAATCCCCTATTTCTCAGAGATTTTGTTCATTCTTTTTCATTATTTTTTCTCTATTTTTGTCTGCCTGTCTTATTTCAGAAAGACAGTCTTCAAGCTCTGAGCTGCTTTCCTCGGCTTCATGTATTCTGCTGTTGATACTTGTGATTGCATTGTGAAGTTCTCATGTTGTGTTTTTCAGTTCCATCAGGTCAATTCTGTTCCTCTCTAAACTGGCTATTCTAGCTATCAGCTCCTTTATCGTTTTATCATGATTCTTAGCTTCTTTCCATTGGGTTAGAACATGCCCCTTTAGCTCAGTGAAGCTCATTATCACTCACCTTCTGAAGCCTACTTTTGTCAAGTCAGGCGTCTCAGCCTCAGCCTAGTTCCATGCCCTTGCTGCAGAGATGTTGCAATCATTTTGGGGAGAAGAGGCACTCTGGCTTTTTGAGTTTTCACCATTTTTGCATTCTTTCTCATCTTTGTGGGCTTATCTACCTTTGATCTTTGAAGTTGCTGACTTTTGAATGGGGTTTTTGTGGGGCCTTTTTTGTTTATGTTGTTGTTGTCTCCTGTTTAACAGTCAGGCCAGTCTACCATAGGGTTGCTGCGGTTTGCTGAGGGTCCACTCCAGACCCTTGTTACCTTGGTTTTTCCCAAACCTGGAGGTATCATCAGTGACGGCTATGAAACAGCAAAGATGGCAGCCAGCTCCTTCCTCTGGAAGCTCTGCCCCCGGTGGGTTCTGACCTGCTGCCAGACCGAACACACCTGTAGGAGGTGGTTACAGATCCCTGTTGGGAGGTCTCACCCAGTCAGGAGGAACAAGATCAGGGACCCACTTAAAAAAGCAGTCTGGCTGCTTTTTGGTAGAGGTGTGCTGCACTGGGGGAGACCTTCCTTGTCTGAACCATTTGGGCATTCCAAAGCTGGCAGCCTAGAATGGATGAGTCAACTGAGTCACAGAGATGGTGACTGCCCCTCCCTCTGGGAGCTCCATCGCAGGGGGAGATTGGAGAACCCTGGCTGGAATGGATGAAGTCCCCGTAGGGAGGTCCTCTCCAGTGAAGAGGAATGGATCATGGTCCGGCTTAAAAAAGCAGTCTGGTAATGATCTAGCAAAGCAGCTGTGCTGCATTGTGGCACAACTCTTTCTCATCTGTAACATTTGTATTCTCCAAAGCCAGCAGACTACAGCAGCTGAGTCTACCAAACCACAAAAATGGCGGCCACTCCTCCCGCTGAGAGCTACGTCCCAATAGAACCCTTTTGAAGTGGCTAAAGGCCCCACAGGAAGGTCCTGCCCAATGAGGAGGAATGAATCAGGGTCCTGCTTAAAGAGGCAGTCTGGCCATGATCTGCCAAGGCAGCTGTGCTGCATTGTGGGGGACCCTTCCTCATCTGGACTGTTTGTATTCTCCAAAGCTGGAAGGCTGGAACGGCTGAGTCTACCAAACTGCATAGATGCCAGCCGCCCCTCCCCCCAGGAACTCAAGACCTGTCTCAGGCAGATTCCAGCCTATTGCTGTTGGCAGGCTGGAACCCAAGCCAGTGGGTCTTAAATTATGAGATGCCATGGAAGTGGGGCCTGCAGCACAATGCTGCTTGGTTCCCTGGATTCAGCCCTCTTCCTAGGAATATGTACAGATAGATTTCCTCACTTGCTAAGCACTCCAGGGCCACAGTATATAAACTCCTGGGTCTCTGTGTATGCCTGAGCAGCTGCTCTGCCAAAACTCCACACAGCTCTGTGTATCGGACCCAAGACCCTGGTGGCATGGGCTCACGAGGGGATCTCCTGATCTACGGGTTGCAAAGGTCCATGAGAAAAGCGTGGTTCCCTGGGCAAGGTTGCATAATCACTCACTGCTTCCCTTGGCTGGCAATGGGGGTTCCTTTGGCTCCATGCTGCTCCCAGGTAGGCCATGGTCCCCCACCTCACCGCTTTTCTTCCTTCTCCATGGGTTAAGCTGTCTGCCTAGACAGTCCCAATGCAAGAACCTGGATATTTCAGTTGAAGGTGCTGAATTCACTTGCCCCTTTTCACTTCTCCCCATGAGTGCCATGGACCACAGCTGCTTCTAATCAGCCATCTTGGATCCTACCAGAGTCACACGTCTTGATTTCAAAACTAACTACAATGCTACAACAATTAAGACATAATGGTAATAGCATAAGGACGGGCACACATATGGATGGAATAAAATTGAGAATCTAGAAATAAACCCTCAAATTTACAGTCAACTGATTTTTGACAAGATTGTAAAGGCAATTCACAAAGGAAAAGAAATGTTTTTACAATAAATAGTGCTCAGACAACTATATATCCACATGAGAAAACTTGGACTGTTCGTCATACCATACACAAAACTTAACTCAAAACAGATCATAAAAACTAAATACAAGAGCTAAAACTATAAAACTCTTGAAGAAAATATAGAGGTAAATCTTCATGACCTTAGATTTGGCAATGGTTTCTTAGCTATGACACACAAAGAATACATAATAAAAGAGAAAATAGGTAAATTGGACTCATAAAAAAAATGTGTGTTTTTTGTTTTTTGAGACAGAGTCTTTCTCTGTTGCCCAGGCTTGAGTGCAGTGGTGCAATCTCGTCTCACTGCAGCCTCTGCCTCCCTGGTTCAAGTGATTCTACTGCCTCAGCCTCCTGAGTAGCGGGGATTACAGGCGCGCACAACTAATTTTTATATTTTTAGTAGAGATGGGGTTTCACCATGTTGGCTAGTCTGGTCTCAAACTCCTGACCTCAGGGGATCTGCCCACCTCAGCTTCTCAAAGTGCTGGGATTACAGGTGTGAGCCACTGTGCCCGGCCTTCATCAAAATTTTACCAGTTTATCCTTCTAAGGAAACTATCAGTGAAAAAAAAAACTTACAGAATGGAAGAAAATATCTGCAAATCATTAAGTCTGGTAAGATTCTAGTATCCAAAATATGAAAAGAATTTTACAACTCAACACTAAAACAAAATATAAATTGAAAACGGGCAAATGATCTGACTAGATATTTTTCCAAAGAAGATATACAAATACCTAACAAGCACAAAAAAGATACTCAGATGTACATCAAAACCACAATGAGATGCCACTTCACACCCACTAGGGTGGCTACAATAAAAAAGACAACAATATGTGCTGGTAATGGTGTGGTGAAATTGGAAATCTCATACATTGCTGGTGGGAATATAAAAAGATAAAGCCACTTTGGAAAACAATGTATCAGTTCCTCAAAAGGATAAACAGAATTAACATATGGCCTAAAAATTCCATTCACAGATGATATACTCAAGAGAAATGAATCACATGTCCACACAAAAATTTTTACATGAATGTTCACAGCTCATTATCCATATTAGCCAAAAAGTGAGACAATCAAAATGTCCATCAACTGATGAGTGGATAAATAAATGGCCTATAGCTGGAAATATTGGGGAAAACGTGAAATGACTTCTAAAGAATACGATGTTTCTTTTTGGAGTGATAAAAATGTTCTAATACTGATTTGTAGTGATAATTGCACAACTCCATGAATATACTAAAAAACTATTCAATTATACACTTTAAGTGCATTGTATGATATGTGATATGGTTTGGCTCAAACCATACATCACTCATATCTCCACTCTCAAATCTCACCTTGAATTGTACAAGGGCAGGGCCAGATGAAGGTAACTGAATCATGAGGGTCTTTCCTGTGCTGTTCTTGGGATAGTAAGTCTCACAAAATCAGATGGTTTTATAAATGGGAGTTCCCCTGCACAAGCTCTCTTGCCTGCCACCATGTAAGATGTGCCTTTGCTCCTCCTCCGCCTTCCACCATGATTGTGAGGCCTCCCCAGCCATGTGGAAATGTGAGTTCCTTAAACTTCTTTTGCTTTATAAATTACCCAGTATCAGGTATGTCTTTATTAGCAGCATGAGAACAGACTAACACAGTATGGAAAATATATCTCAATAAAGCTGTTAGAAAAAATATACACAGCTCAAAATTTGAGGACTGGAAGAGACTACATGTGAAGAGATTTTGCCTCCAATATTTGTTACCTGAATTACAGCCACAGATCATTTCCAATTCAGAGACTACTGAAACAAAAATAAATGATTCATACAGTGACTTCATTCTAAGACACATATTTATATAATCTATCCTGTTTTCCTTTTAAAAATCCTGTAGATAAGTTTTTAGCCAAAAATATCTAGTCTAAAATAGAGGTGGCCATAAAATTTTCTAGACTTAAATAATAATCTTATTACAAAATCAATCGTCTACTTGTGAATAGGGAACAATACTTAATCATGGTATGAATAGTCAGAATTAGCCTCATGATACAGCTGCAAACAAAATTCGTAAGATACATGAGATACAGTGACAGAAAGACACGCATCCTCTCCAATCCTCTCAACAATCGTACAATGAAGATGAGAAAATCAGGATTCAGAGACATTAAGTGGCTTGCCTATTCAGGGACTAGGCAGCAAAACTGGGATTTGAACCCAAGACTGCCTGTCTCTAACCTATCTTCAGGAAGGAATAAAGCTTCGACCCAGGCAATAGTAATAGGAAAGAATGACTACAAATATGTCCTAATATAAAATATTTGAAATTTTAGAGCTTAAAGGAAATTCAGAGAATATCTATCTCAAGTGCCTCATTTTACAAATGAGACAGTATCATCTTCGCAGTCTCTGATCAGCCTTGGCTATTTCCACTACTCTGTCTTCTCCAATATACTACTAGGCTATCTGCCACTGTTTCCTGATAGCCCTAGCATAAAGCAAATGAGAAATCACAGAAAAGCTAAGTTTCAGAAAGTCAATGGATGTGCTGAGTAAAGCTCCCCAAATTATTCCTCTTAGATAATAAATAAATGTTACTCTTACTTGCCCAGCATGCAAAATTGTATCAAAGGGGAATAGTTATACAGGATTTGTAATAATTACAGGTACTTTGAATTCTTACCTTTGTGGCCACAATAAAGATGGTATAAAGGAACATAAGATTATGCTTTGATATTGCCAGATGCTGGGTGTGCTGGAATGTGAAGATAACTGACCCCAGCAGGGTTACCTTGGCAGGGCTGAAAATAAAACACATTTTAAATCAGCAAGTAACAAATATGACATATCTCTATCTTTCTCAAAGAGTGCACTGCAAAACATTAACATAATGGGTTATTAATAGATGTAATGCAAAAATGAGTTTTGTTAAAACACTTTAAAAAGTGTTGAAAATGCTGAGTTACAGGATTAAGAAACTCACTCAAAACTGCTCAAATACATGGAAACTGAACAACCTGCTCCTGAATGACTACTGGGTACATAACAAAATGAAGGCAGAAATAAAGATGTGCTTTGAAACCAATGAGAACAAAGACACAACATACCAGAATCTCTGGGACACATTTAAAGCAGTGTGTAGAGAGAAATTTATAGCACTAGGTGTCCACAAGAGAAAGCAGGAAAGATCTAAAATTGACACCCTAACATCACAATTAAAAGTACTAGAGAAGCAAGAGCAAACACATTCAAAAGCTAGCAGAAGGCAAGAAATAACTAAGATCAAAGCAGAACTGAAGGAGATACAGACACAAAAAACCCTTCAAAAAATCAATGAATCCAGGAGCTGGTTTTTTGAAAAGATCAGCAAAATTGATAGACTGCTAGCAAGACTAATAAAGAAGAAAAGAGAGAAGACTCAAATAGATGCAATAAAAAATGATAAAGGGGATACCACCACCGATCCCACAGAAATACAAACTACCATCAGAGAATACTATAAACACCTCTACGCAAATAAACTAGAAAATCTAGAAGAAATGGATAAATTCCTCGACACATACACTCTCCCAAGACTAAACCAGGAAGAACCTGAATCTCTGAATAGACCAATAACAGGCTCTGAAATTGAGGCAATAATTAATAGCTTACCAACCAAAAAAAGTCCAGGACCAGATGGATTCACAGCCAAATTCTACCAGAGGTACAAGGAGGAGCTGGTACCATTCCTTCTGAAACTATAGCAATCAATAGAAAAAGAGGGAATCCTCTCTAACTCATTTTCTGAGGCCAGCATCATCCTGATACCAAAGCCTCACAGAGACACAACTGAAAAAGAGAATTTTAGACCAATATCCCTGATGAACATCGATGCAAAAATTCTCAATAAAATACTGGCAAACCGAATCCAGCAGCACATCAAAAAGCTTACCCATCATGATCAAGTGGCCTTCATCCCTGGGATGCAAGGCTGGTTCAACATATGCAAATCAATAAACATAATCCGGCATATAAACAGAACCAATGACAAAAACCACATGATTATCTCAATAGATGCAGAAAAAGCCTTTCACAAAATTCAACAGCCCTTCATGCTAATAACTTTCAATAAATTAGGTACTGATGGGACGTATCTCAAAATAATAAGAGCTATCTATGACAAACCCACAGCCAATATCATACTGAATAGGCAAAAACTGGAAGCATTCCCTTTGAAAACTGGCACAAGACAGGGATGCCCTCTCTCACCACTCCTATTCAACACAGTGTTGGAAGTTCTGGCCAGGGCAATGAGGCAGGAGAAAGAAATAAAGAGTATTCAGTTAGGAAAACAGGAAGTCAAATTGTCCCTGTTTGCAGATGACATGATTGTATACTTAGAAAACCCCATCGTCTCAGCCCAAAATCTCCTTAAGCTGATAAGCAACTTCAGCAAAGTCTCAGGACACAAAATCAATGTGCAAAAATCATGAGCATTCTTATACACCAAATAACAGACAAACAGAGAGCCAAATCATGAGTGAACTCCCATTCACAATTGCTTCAAAGAGAATAAAATACCTAGGAATCCCACTTATAAGGGATGTGAAGGACCTCTTCAAGGAGAACTACAAACCACTGCTCAATGAAATAAAAGAGGATACAAACAAATGGAAGAACATTCCATGCTCATGGGTAGGAAGAATCAATATTGTGAAAATGGCCATACTGCCCAACTTAATTTATAGATTCAATGCCATCCCCATCAAGCTACCAATGACTTTCTCCACAGAATTGGAAAAAACTACTTTAAAGTTCATATGCAAACAAAAAAGAGCCCGCATTGCCAAGATAATCCTAAGTCAAAAGAACAAAGCTGGAGGCATCATGCTACCTGACTTTAAACTATACTACAAGCCTACAGTAACCAAAACAGCATGGTACTGGTACCAAAACAGAGATATAGACCAATGGAACAGAACAGAGGCCTCAGAAATACTACCACACATCTACAACTATTTCATCCTTGACAAACCTGACAAAAACAAGAAATGGGGAAAGGATTTCCTACTTAATAAATGGTGCTGGGAAAACTGGCTAGCCATATGTAGAAAACTGAAATTGGATCCCTTCCTTACACCTTATACAAAAATTAATTCAAGATGGATTAAAAACTGAAATGTTAGACCTAAAACCATAAAAACCCTAGAAGAAAATCTAGGCAATACCATTCAGGACATAGGCATGGGCAAGGACTTCATGTTTAAAACACCAAAAGCAATGGCAACAAAAGCCAAAATTGACAAATGGGATCTAATTAAACTAAAGAGCTTCTGCACAGCAAAAGAAACTACCATCAGAGTGAACAGGCAACCTACAGAATGGGAGAAAATTTTTGCAATCTACTTATCTGTCAAAGGGCTAATATCCAGAATCTACAAAGAACTCAACCAAATTTACAAGAAAAAAACGAACAACCCCATCAACAAGTGGGTGAAGGATATGAACTAACACTTCTCAAAAGAAGACATTTATGCAGCCAACAGACACATGAAAAAATGCTCATCATCACTGGCCATCAGAGAAATGCAAATGATAAGCACAATGAGATACCATCTCACACCAGTTAGAATGGTGATCATTAAAAAGTCAGCAAACAACAGGTGCTGGAGAGGATGTGGAGAAATAGGAACACTTTTACACTGTTGGTGGGACTGTAAACTAGTTCAACCATTGTGGAAGTCAGTGTGGCGATTCCTCAGGGATCTAGAACTAGAAATACCATTTGACCCAGCGATCCCATTACTGGGTATATACCTAAAGGATTATAAATCATGCTGCTATAAAGACACATGCACACGTATGTTTATTGCGGCACTATTCACAATAGCAAAGACTTGGAACCAACCCAAATATCCAACAATGATAGACTGGATTAAGAATATGTGGCACATATACACAATGGAATACTATGCAGCCATAAAAAATGATGAGTTCATGTCCTTTGTAGGGACATGGATGAAGCTGGAAACCATCATTCTCAGCAAACTATCGCAAGGACAAAAAAACCAAACACCACATGTTCTCACTCATAGGTGGGAACTGAACAATGAGAATACATGGACACAGGAAGGGGAACATCACACACCAGGGCCTGTCGTGGGGTGGGGGAAGTGGGGAGGGATAGCATTAGGAGATACACCTAATGTTAAATGACGAGTTAATGGGTATAGCACACCAACATGGCACATGTATACATACGTAACAAACCTGCACATTCTGCACATGTACCCTAAAACTTAAAGTATAATAAAAAATAAAAATAAAAAACAAAAAAATAAAAAAAAGAAATTACATTGCTAAAACAATCAATAAATATCTTTTCTTAGGACTAGATGGAAAGTAAAAGCAGCTTGAGTATATATTCATCCCAAGTATGCCTTCATACTTGGATACGTAGACAGTGCTACGATCCTATTCTTTGCAAAAATATTCAGATTATTGATGCAAAATAACAGGTTATAAGTTAAAAATGGCAGGTTGACAATACTCATTTACTGTCTTCCTATATACTCCTCATATTCAACTGAAAGAATAGAAAATCTATGAATACATGTCTCATTTTTTACTCCTATAAATTTCAAGTTATTCAGGATTATCTTTTGTAAATTGTACACAGCCTTCATCCATTCTTCTATTGTTTATATTTTTCTTGTTAATTTATGATTTTATATATAAATTATATTTTACATACGAATTCTTTGCTGGTTTTAGCCATTATAAATATTTTATCCCAACCCACGGTTTTGGTATTTATTTATGATGTCTTTTGTCAAACAAAGGAATTAAACTTAGCAAAAATAAAAAAAAAGAAAATGCTGAGTTATACAAAGTTAAATACCTTTCCTCACATCATAAACTATAGATTTTAGAATAACCATACATATTCTGACCCTCCAACAAAAAGAGTACATTTCTATATACAATATTTCTGAAACATATTTGGCTATATAACAATTTTTTCATAAAGGATTTCAAAGTTCCACATTGTACAGCATGATTTGGAATTAGTCATTAAAAACCTTACAGTGCTAAAAAGCTCACAGGGTGGACTGCAGGAAAAGAAAGCCCGGATTTTTAGCATTTGCCCATTTCCATGATGTAAATACTCACATCATGGCCAATGTCAGGCTGCTGTATGGAAGAGGAGAGATGTACACAACTGGTTCTCATAAAACGATAAAAGCCATCTCCAGCCCATCATTTAGCTAACTCCAGGACAGCATATTAGTTTTAGCTAATATATTAATGCTTAAATTGTAAAGTCTAAAATAAGATACTAATTTACCAAATAAGAAGCATTACTTCATGTTATGTATTTGCCACATATTTAAAGTATATCTCAGTAACAAATCATTGTCTAACTCTCTATCTTACAAGTAAAAAAGATAAATGATAAACTCTAAGAATGCCACACTGCAAAACAGGACAAATCTAAAGGTTCCTATAAGCCATTTTATTATTTTATTTATTTAATTATTGCAAGCTAAGGACTGAGTTCAAAACAGGATGCGGTTTGGACAACAGACCAAACTTGTATTACTTTCCTGTGGCTATGGCAATAAATTACAACAAATTCAGTGGCTTAAAACAGAAAAATTTAAAATCAGTATCACTCAGTTAAAATCAAAGTGTCAGTAGGGCCACACTACTTCCAGAGACTCTAAGAAAGAATCCATTCCTTGTCTTTTTCAGGTTCTGGATCTCGCTTAACAATATGATTGGGTAACAGTCATGTTTTATTTTATTGTTTTCTTCTTATTTGTTTTTTTCTTTAGTCCCCAGATCTGTTCCATCCAAACACTGTTGAAGCAAGAAACAGAACAGCGGGACCACCAAATGCACTGCCAACAGTCATGTTTTAGAACGGTGGTCTCTAAACCTTTTTGATTGTACATTCCTATTGGTTAAAAAAAAAGTTTTACAACATTCCCAAATTATGGTTATCAATTAATTTGGAAATTATATGTATAACTGTATTATAAAATGTACACAAAATTAAAAATTTAAAAGGATAAGATAAAAACATGGAATTATATCTGTTTTAAGGTTATTCTGCTACTCTTTCCTTCTCACTATTTGTTTTCTGCACCACAGTGGCTCATTATGAGCATCACCTTGGCATACACATCTACCATTTTGGATTGTATTCTCTTAAGGGTTGAATCTAAGGAACAAGGATTTCATAGACAATGCACTGGGGCAAGGCATTGGAGAAGGGCTTAAATTTAGGAAAAAGTCCATTTTAAATTGGAGTATGGATTTGTTTAAAAGATTAGAATGCATTTAGAAAATTCTTATGCTTACTATATTAGTTTCCTCTGAAACTAGCAAACAAGTTATCTGCTTCCAAAATGCAATGGTGAAATAAGCATTGAATAACAGTTAAAGATATTGCCATTCCAAAAGGGAGAAAAGAGGAGGATAAAGGTTCAACAGTCCCAAGCCATTTTGAAATCCAGAAGGGCAAATTCCATTAGGATTCAAAGCCTGGGAATAATCTTCTGTGGCTTGAGGTGAGTCCACAGCTTCAACCTCTACATTGGTGGTTCTGACCTATGCACCTGAATCCAGCCTATGGGCCTGGCCACAGGCCTCTAGGCCTGTAGCTCCTACCATGAAGTCATTCTTCCTTTCCCTTTCTTTTTCAAGCATATGTTTGCAGCTGAGCAGTTTTATCAGCCTGATTCTGGCATGCAGAATTTTAGAAGTCTGACAGCCTTCTTTCATTTAATCCTGTTTTTCTCCTTTCAGTCCAAGATGGCAGTGTTTCTTCTGATTCAATATTTCCAAATCCCCAGTGGGTCTCCTGTGTATGCACAGCAATCCATGTCACTAGGCAAAGAGAGTCTTCCACAGATCTTTCTTGGATAACCTCCTCTCTATCCCTGGCTTCTGCTGTAACAATTGAATGGATCCATGAGTGAAACATCCAATCCCTTCAACACTAGGAAAAGTTGACCAGCCACACCCTCACTTCTCTCCAGAGTGAATCTCAGTTTTATCAACTTTGCAATCTCAATAGGCTGAGAATTTCCCAAATGATTGAGTCCTGGTTTTGAGGGGTTTTATTTGTTTGGTTAGTAGCATTTATTCCCTCAATTTAACTCTTCCCTCTTACACTTTACTATAAGCATCAGGAAGAAACCAGGCTGTACCTGGAACACTTTGCTTGGAAATTTCCTCAGCAAAAATATCCACATTCACTGATCACAAGTTATGCTTTCCACACAACTGTGGCAAACAATTATGCAGCTAAGTTTCCACCACAATATAACAAGGATAACCTTTCTCCAGTTCCCAATATCATGTTACTTATTTCCTTCGAAGTCTTCACCAGCACCTTTAACAATATTCCTACATGTACATTTTGCTTATAACAATATATGTATTATCAAAGACTATAAATTTATAGGCTCTAATACGCTCCTCCCTTCCTTCGGACCCCTCACCAGAAATGCCTTTAACATCCATAATTCTACTGCGCACATCAAAATTCCTCTAGCCTCCACCAATTATCTAATCCCAGGTATCTGTTACAGCAGCACACCACATCCTGTACCAAAATCTCTATTACTTTCCTGTGGCTACTGTAATAAATTATAACAAGTTCAGTGGTTTAAAAACAGAGAAATTTAAAATCAGTATCAGTCAAAATCAGCATCAGGAGGGCCACACTACCTCTGGAGACACTAGGAGAGAATCCATTCCTTGTCTTTTTCAGCTTCTGGTGGCTACCTTGGCTTGTGGCTATAGCATTCTAATCTCTCAGATGTGTGGTCAAATCTCCCTGTTTTCCTCTTATAAGGATACATGTGACTGCATTCCGTCCCACCAGAAATCCAGGAGGACCTCTTCATCTCTAGATTTTTAATTTGCAGATATGCAAAGAACATGTTCCCATATCAGTAACATTTCAGGTTCCAAAGGTTAAACACCATTAGAACTTTAGAAACCATTATTCAGTCTTACTGCATTTATTTACTGTAAAAATATATTTATGCAGAAAAATATAGAAATATACTGACACATTAACAGAAATTGTCACTAAACAATAGATTAGAAGTTTCTTTTATGTTAACATTTCCCCAAATTTTCCACAATACGTTATTTTACTTCTTAAAACTTGGGGGTGGAGAAGGAAAAGAAGGAAAACACTCTAAAAGAGTTACTTGTGGGGACAGGGGACAACTTGACTTTGTTTCTGGCAGGACTAGATTTTTTCATTAAATGAACTGGCAGCAATAAGCAATATGAAAGGCAATTAAGAAACAATTCCACGTACTAGCATTTAAAGAATACCTAGGGGCCGGGCGTGGTGGCTCATGCTTGTAATTCCAGCACTTTGGGAGGCTAAGAGGGTGGATCGCTTGACCTCAGGAGTTCAAGACCAGCCTGGGCAACCTGGTGAAATCTGGTCTCTACAAAAAACACAAAAATTAGCTGGGCACAGTGGCATATGCCTGTGGTCCCAGCTACCTGGGAGGCTGAGATGGGAGGATCACTAGAGCCTGGGAGGACGACAGGGAGATTGAAGAGAGCCAAGATCACTTCACTGCACTCTGGCCTGGGCAACAGAGCAAGACCCTGTTTCAAAAAAAACAAAAAACACCTAGGAATAAATTTAATGAAGGAAGTGGAAGACTTGCACACTAAAAACTATAAAACATTACTGAAAAAAGTTTAAGGCCACGAGTGGTGGCTCACACCTGTAAGCCCAACACTTTGGGAGGCCAAGGCGGGTGGATTACCTGAGGTCAGGAGTTCGAGACCAGCCTGGCCAATATGGTGAAACCCCGTCTCTACTAAAAATACAGAAACTAGCTGGGTGTGGTGGTGTGCACCTGTAATCCCAGCTACTCGGGAGGCTGAGGCAGGAGAATCACTTGAACCCAGGAGGCAGAGGGTGCAGTAAGCCGAGATCGCACCACTGCACTCCAGCCTAGGTGACAGAGCAAGACTCTGTCTCAAAAAAAAAAAAAAAGTTTAAAAAGACGTAATTAAATAGAAAGCTATCCCATGTTCATACATTGGAAGACTTAAAACCGGCCAGGCATGGTGGCTCATGCCCATAATCCCAACATTTTAGGAGGCCAAGGTGGGCAGATCACTTGAGGTCAGGAGTTCGAGACCAGCCTGACCAACATGGTGAAACCCTTTCTCTACTAAAAATACAAAAATTAGACTGGCGTGGTGGCACCTGACTGTAATCCCAGCTACTTGGGAGGCTGAGGCAGGAGAATCACTTGAACCCAGGAGGTAGAGGTTGCAGTGAGCTGAAATCACGCCACTGCACTCCAGCCTGGGGACAGAGTGACGCTCTGTCTAAAAAAAGAAAAAGGAACACTTAATATTGTTATAAGACAGCAATAATTCCCAAAGCCATCTACAGGGTCAATGTTATGTCTATCAAAATTCCATCACTGTTTTTGTTTTTCACTTGGTTACTTTTTTTTGTTTTGCAGAAATGGAAAAAATTACCTAGGATTTTTAAGGAAGCCTCAAATTCACGTGAAATTACTAGGGACCCTGAATGGCCAAAACAATCTTGGGAAAAAAAAAAAAAAAGAACCAAGTTAAAGGACACACACTGCCTAATTTGGGGACTTAACTAAAAAGCTACAGTAATCAAAATGGTATGGCACTAGCACAATGATAAACATATAGACAATGGAATAGAACAGACAGTCTAGAAATAAACCCATACATCTATGCTCAGTTGATTTTCTAGTAGGGTACCAAGTCTATTCAGTGGGAAAAGAATTCAACAAATGGTGCTAGGACAACTATACAACTACATACAAAAGAATGAAGGTGAGCCCCTATTCATATGATATATAAAAATTAACTCAGGCCAGGCACAGTGATTCACACCTATAATCCCAGCACTTTGGGAGACCTAAGCAGGAGTATCACTTGCATCCAGCAGTTTGAGACTAGCCTGGGTGACATAGTAAGACTCCATCTCTACAAAAAATAAAAAATAAAAATTACCTGGGTGTGGCAATATATGCCTGTAGTCCCAGCTACTCAGGAGGGTGAGATGGGGGCATTGCTTGAGGCTGGGAGGTTGAGGCTGCAGTGAGCTGTGACAGCACCACTGCACTCAGCCTGGGCGACGGAGTGAGACCTTGTCTCAAAAAAAAAAAAAAAAAAAAAGAAAGGAAAAATTAACTCATATGGATCTGTGAGCTTCTTTTAAGATAACTCTTAAAAGAAAACATGGGAAAATTTTCATGACCTTAGATTTGTCAATGGATTCTTCTTGACATCAAAAATTGACATCAAAAGCATAAGAAACAAGAAAATAGAGTGATGTTAGCAAGGTGGCCAACTACAAGTTCCTAACACTGTCCCCCACCCCAAAACAAACAAACAAAACAATAAATAACTACATCTTGATGAAAATAACTAAAGGAAAGTACCAGAATGCAGTAAAGGAGTAGAAGCAACTCTATATATAGAGCACAAAAACACAGTATGGCCACGTAGAGAAGGGAAGAAAAGACCTTGTCTCCACCACTACTTCCCCTGACAGGGTCAGCTTGAAACCAGGAGGGACTTCTCTCTTCCAAGAAAAGGTAAACAACAGAACCCCAACAACCCTCACCACCACCGTGAACACCCACAGTCTTCACCACTGTGGACTTCTGCAGACCTCATAGGTACTGAGCCCAGCTGAGGGAATTGTTCAGAGTCCATATGGCTGTGTTCACTCCAAGGAAGAATCCTACACCTCCCTCATCTTCTGTAGCCCAACCTCCTACTGTGCTACACCATCTTGAAAGCAGAGCCTCTCTGGGAGTGCATCCTGCTCTGTAGGCAAATAGCTACTGTACCCTTCCATCCCTGAGGTTTTGTTGTCACTGTACCATGCCTGTCTGGTGACCTGCCATCCTCAAGCCTACCTGCTACAATGCCCTACCCTTGGGGTCAAGCTGCTATGGAGCCACTCCATCCCCTGCATCCCAGTTGTTTCTGTGTCCTACTCCTCAGGGTCTAAGCTAATGCAGCACTTCACCTTCTGAGAAATAAGGACTTTGGCCAAGCAGAGCAGTCACACCTCTGACACCTGAGCCAAAGCAGCACCAGAGCTGACGTGGCACCCCAATTCCCAGGGAACCCGTGCACTGGTCTAGCCAAGCAGTTGATCCCCCTTGGCACCTGAAACATGCAGGGCCCCGCATCCCAGGGAAATAGAGCATTGGTTGAGCTGAACCACCCTGTCTTCCAGGTGGAACGGATGCAACACCCTACTTCCACAGAACTGGACTAGTCCCCAGAGTCTACGCTGCTGAGGCATCCCACTTCCTCAGAGAGTAGAGTCGTCATTGTGCTACTTACTGCTTGCCCTCCAGGGCCCAAGACACAGCTGTGCTCCACCATTATTGGGTAACTGTTGTTGCTGCACATGGTCTGACAAAACTTGGGCCTCTGCCATGTACTACCAGCCCAGGGTCCAGAGTCCCCACTGCATAGTGCCTCATGCCCCAGGGCTGAGTTTCTGGTGTGTACTCTTGACTCTGGGACTCTTACTCCCTGCGACTCAGGCCTCTGGAGCACCCCTTCTTCTCCAGAGCTATGCCAGTTCTGTGCCCTGCCCCCAGGATTAGAGTCACAGCTACATCCCTGCCCCGTGGGAACAAACTGCTGTGGTGAACCTCAGCATCACAGACCCTAATTTTGTGGCCGATCTGCATCTACTCTGACCTCATAGAGTAAATGTGCAGCCCAAGGTGCTACAGAAGTTTCAAGCTCAGCACATTGGCCCCACGGCCAATCCAAGCACGCACCCTGCAGCCCAGCACTGCTGTGACTGCCTGTGGGCCATGTCAGATCAGACACCAAGAAGGATCCCCTCAGCTAGGATCCCTCCTGTTGTTGGGAAAACAACAACTAGAGGACCCCAAAAGTCCTTGCAACTGAGGATCCTAACAATTCATGCTGCCAGTACTGCTGCCACAAGCTCTTAAAAGCTTAAGCCACTTAGGCACCCAAGGTCATCAATGACATTGATTATAGTTAAAGAAGCTGCACAGAAACTACACCAGTGTGCCCACTCAGAACAAGAGTCACCATAACCTGCCCAACTGGTACATACAGGTGAAAGCCTTTCCCTATGAAAACCACTATGTAAAGTTTGGAAGAGGTGATTATTCCACCAGATGTACAGATATAAATGCTGGACAGGACACACAAAATAGGAAAAAGCAAGGAAATGTGACACCACAAAAGAAACACAGTAATTCTCCAGTAACTGACCCCAAAGAAATGAAAAGTTATAAACTGCCTAAAAAGGAATTCAAATAATGATCTTAAGGAAACTCAGTGAGACACAAGAGAATACAGATAGATAATTCAACAAAACCAGAAAAACGATTAGTTATGTGAATTAGAAGCTCAACAGAGACAGAAATCATTTAAAAAGAACCAATCAAAAATCTTGGAGCTGAAGAATCCAATGAATGAATTTAAAAAAAAAATAGAACTGCAATAGCAGATTAGAAAAGTAGAAAAAAGAATTGTGACTTGAAAACAAGTTTTTGAAATTAATCAGTCAGGAGGAAAAAGGAAAAAGAATGAAAAAGAGTAAAGAAAGCCTATGGGACTTATAGGACACTATCTGGCAAACAAATTTTCACATTATGAAAGCTACAGAAGGAGAAGGGACAGTAAAAGGGACAGAAAGCTTATTTAATAAAATAATCCACGTGTAATCCCAGCACTCTGGAAAGCCAAAATGAGAGGGCTGCTTCAGGCCAGTTCAGGACAAGCCTGGGCAACACAGTGAGATCCTATCTCTACCAAAAAAAACAAACAAAAAAAATGTGTTTTAGTTAGTCAGGCATGGTGCAGCAATCTCTAAATACCAGCTACTTTTGAGAGGCTGAGGAGGGGAAGATCACTTGACCCCAAGAGTTCGAGATTACAGTGAGCTATGTCCATGCCACTGCACTCCAGCTTGGGCAACAGACCAAGACACTGTCTCCAAAAAAAATTTTTTTAATAAATGAAAATTGCTGAAAATTTCCCAAGTCTTGGTTGAGATACTGATATCCACATCCAGGAAGCTCAAAACTTCCCAGACAGGTTCAACCCAAAGACATCTTTACCAAGATGCATAATCACCAAACTGTCAAAAGTAAAAGGCAAGGAGAGAATTCTAAAAACATCCAGAGAAAACAGACATGTCACATACAAGGGAATCTCCATTAGATCATTAGTTGACTTCTCAACAGAAATCTTACAGGCCAAGAGAAAATGGGATGATACACTTAGACAGCTGAAAGAAAACAACTGCAGCCAAAAATACTATACCCAGCAAAGCTATTCTTCAGAAATTAAAGTTACATAAAGACCTTCCCAGATAAGCAAAAGCTGAGGGAATTCATCACCACTAGACGAGTCTTACTGAAATGCTTAAGAGTGCCACAACTGAAAGCAAAGGGACAATAATTACTATCATGAAAGTATGTGAAAGTATATAATTCACAACTAGAAGTAACTTCAAAATCAAACTCAAAATACCCCAGTGCTGTAATGGTGCTATATAAATCTTTCAATCTTCCAGTATAAATATAAAAAGCCAAAATGGTCAAAAACAACAGCTATAATTCAAAGTTAAGGAACACACAAAAGGTAAAAAAGTAAATTAAGGCAACAAAAATATAAATTAAGGATAGGGAAAATGTCTAGAGTACTTTTATGTGAGTAAAGTTAAGTTGTTATCAGCTTGAAATAGTCTAATAGTCTGTTTTAACTGAAAGATTCTTAATGTCAGCCCAATGGTAACCACACAAAAAATACAGTAAATATGCAAATTAGAGAAAGAAAAATGAAATAAAGCTAGGTAAACAACAAGAGGAAGAAAGGAACAAAGGATCTACAAAATAAACAGAAAACAATTAACAAAATGGCAGGAGAAAATCCCTCTTCTAGGATGAATTTAAATGGATTAAATTCCCAAAAAAAGATATATAATGGTTGAACTGACCAAAAAAAAAAAAAAAGATCCAACTACATGCTGCCTACAAGGAACTCACTTTAGCTTTAAGGATGCACACAGGCTGAAAGTAAACAAATGGAAAACATATTCCATGCAAATGGTCACCAAAAAAGAGCAGAGCTGGGTATACCTATATCAGATAAAAAAGATGTCAAGTCAAAAACTTTCAGAAAAGACAAAGGTCAGTATTTAATGATAAAAAAGTCAATTCATCAAGAGGACATAATAATTATAAATATATATGTTCCCAACATTGGAGCAACTAAATATATAAAACAAATATTAATAGACAGGAAGGGATGAAACAGCAATACAATAATAGTAGGGTACGTCAATACCTCACTTTCAACACATATCAACCAGAGAAAGCATTAATAAAGAAATACTGAATGTGAACTATACTTTAGACCAAATGGACTTAATAAACATCTATAGAATATTCCATCCAACAACAGCAAAATACACATTCTTCTCTAGTGCACATAAAACATTCTCCAGGATGGACCACATGCTAGGCTGCAAAACAAGTCCTAACAAATTTAATAATATTAAAGTCACATCAAGTGTCATTTTGACCATAATAGTATAAAATTAGAAATCAACAACAGGAGGAATTTTAGAAAATTCAAAAATATGTGAAAACTAAACAGGATGCTCCTGGGCAACCAACGGGTCAAAGAAGAAATCAAAAAGGAAATTTAAAAATATTCTGAAACAAATGACAATGGAAATAAGATATACCAATACTTACATGATGCAGCAAAAGTGGGTCTAAGAGGGAAGTTTATAGCAATAAATAACTACATTAAAAAAAGAAATATTTCAAATAAATAACTAACATTATGCATCAAGGAAATAAAAAAAGAACAAAGTAAACCCAAAATTAGCACAAAGAAGGAAAGAATACAGAAATAAATCAAATAGAAAAAACATAGGGGAAAAAAATCAATCAAACTGAGTTGGTTTTTTGAAAATCTAAACGAAATTGACAAATGCTTAGCTACGCTCAGCAAAAAACATAGAAGACTTAAATAAAATCAGAAATAAAAGTAGAGACATTACAACAGACACCACAGAAATAAAAAGAATAATAAGCAACTACTATGAACAATTATATGCCAACAAACTGGATAACCTAGAGTAAGTGAATAAATTCCTTAAAAAAACCAACCAACCAAGATTAAATCAGGAAAAAGTACAAAGCCTGCACAGGTCAATAACAAACAAAGAGACTGGAATATAAACTTAAAGTCTCCCAAGGGAATAAAAAGTGCAGAACTAGATGGCTTCACAGCTGAATTCTACCAACTTTCAAAAAAGAATTAATATCAATATTTCTTAAACTCTTCCAAGGAAACACAGCTAGAGGGAATATGCCTAACACACTTTCAGAGGCCAGCATCAGCTCATGCCTAATCCAAAGACACCGCAAAAAAAAAAAAGAAAGAAAAAAGAAAACTGCAAGCCAATATCTCTCATGAAAATTGATGTAAAAAACCTCAATACCATATTAGTAAACCAAATTCAAATAGCCAAGATAGGAGAACCACCTATGTGTCCATCAAGAGATGGCTGTTTGTGTTGCTATAAAGAAATACATGAGGCCCAGAGCTGAGCAGACCTAATAGATAGCTACAGAACTCTCCACCCCAAATCAACAGAATATACATTCTTCTCAGCACCACATCGCACTTATTCTAAAATTGACCACATAACTGGAAGCAAAACACTTCTCAGCAAATACAAAAGGAGAGAAATCATAACAAACTGTCTCTCAGACCACAGTACAATCAAATTAGAACTCAGGATTAAGAAACTCACTCAAAACCTCACAACTACATGGAAACAGAACAATCTGCTCCTGAATGACTACTGGGTAAATAACGAAATGAAGGCAGAAATGAAGATGTTCTTTGAACATTCCATGCTCATGAACAGGAAGAATCAATATTGTGAAAATGGCCATACTGTCCAAGGTAATTTATAGATTCAGTGTCATCCCCATCAACCTACCAATGACTTTCTCCACAGAATTCAAACAAACTGTTTTAAAGTTCACACAAAACCAAAAAAGAGCCCACGCTGCCAAGACAATCCTCAGCAAAAAGAACAAAGCTGGAGGCATCACACTACCTGACTTCAAACTACACTACAAGGCTACAGTAACCAAAACAGCATGGTACTGGTACCAAAACAGAGATACAGACCAATGGAACAGAACAGAGGCCTCAGAAATAACACCACACATCTACAACCATCTGATCTTTGACAAACCTGAGAAAAACAAGAAATGGGGAAAGGATTCCCTATTTAACAAATGGTGCTGGGAAAACTGGCTAGCCACATGTAGAAAACGGAAACTGCATCCCTTCCTTACACCTTATACAAAAATTAATTCAAGATGGATTAAAGACTGAAATGTTAGACCTAAAACCATAAAATCCCTGGAAGGAAACCTAGGCAATACCATTCAGGACATACGCATGGGCAAAGACTTCATGTCTAAAACACCAAAAGCAATGGCAACAAAAGCCGAAATTGACAAATGGGATCTAATTAAACTAAAGAGCTTCTGCACAGCAAAAGAAACTACCAACAGAGTGAACAGGCAACCTACAGAATGGGAGAAAATTTTTGCAATCTACCCATCTGACAAAGTGCTAATATCCAGAATCTACAAAGAACTTAAACAAATTTACAAGAAAAAAATCAAACGGCCGGGCGCGGTGGCTCACGCCTGTAATCCCAGCACTTTGGGAGGCCGAGGCAGGCAGATCACGAGGTCAGGAGATCGAGACCAAGGTGAAACCCCGTCTCTACTAAAAATACAAAAAGTTAGCCGGGCGTAGTGGCGGGCGCCTGTAGTCCCAGCTACTCGGGAGGCTGAGGCAGGAGAATGGCGTGAACCCGGGAGGCGGAGCTTGCAGTGAGCCGAGATCGCGCCACTGCAGTCCAGCCTGGGTGACAGAGCGAGACTCCGTCTCAAAAAAAAAAAATCAAACAACCCCATCGAAAAGTGGGTGAAGGATATGAACAGACACTTCTCAAAAGAAGACTTTTTTGCAGCCAACAGACATATGAAAAAATGCTCATCATTACTGGTCATGAGAGAAATGTAAATCAAAAACACAATGAGATATCACCTCATGCCAGTTAGAATGGTGACCATTAAAAAGTCAGGAAACAACAGGTGCTGGAGAGGATGTGGAGAAATAGGAACACTCTTACACTGTTGGTGGGACTGTAAACTAGTTCAACCATTGTGGAAGACAGTGTGGCGATTCCTCAGGGATCTAGAACTAGAAATACCATTTGACCCAGCGATCCCATTACTGGGTATATACCTAAAGGATTATAAATCATGCTGCTATAAAGACACATACACACGTATGTTTATTGTGGCACTAATCACAATAGCAAAGACTTGGAACCAACCCAAATGTGCAACAATGATAGACTGGATTAAGAAAATGTGGCACATATATACAATGGAATACTATGCAGCCATAAAAAAGGATGAGTTCATGTCCTTTGTAGGGCCATGGATGAAGCTAGAAACCATCATCCTGAGCAAACTATCAGAAGGACAGAAAACCAAACACCACATGTTCTCACTCATAAGTGGAAGTTGAACAACGAGAACACTTGGACACAGGGTGGGGAACCTCACACACCAGGGCCTGTCGTGGGGTGAGAGGGAGGGGGAAGGGATAGCATTAAGAGAAATACCTAATGTAAATGACGAGTTAATGGGTGCAGCACACCAACATGACACATGTATACATATGTAACAAACCTGCACTTTGTGCGCATGTACCCTAGAACTTAAAGTATAATAATAATAATAATAATAATAAAGATGTTCTTTGAAACCAATGAGAACAAAGCTACAACGTACCAGAATCTCTGGGGCACATTTAAAGTGGTGTGTAGAGGGAAATTTATAGCACTAAATGCCCACAAGAGAAAGCAGGAAAGACCTAAAATCAACACCCTAAGATCACAATTAAAAGAATTAGAGAAGCAAGAGCAAACACATTCAAAAGCTAGCAGAAGGCAAGAAATAACTAAGATCAGAGCAGAACTGAAGGAGATAGAGACACAAAAAACCCTTCAAAAAAATCAATGAATCCAGGAGCTGGTTTTTGAAAAGATAACAAAATAGATAGATGGCTAGCAAGACTAATAAAGAAGAAAAGAGAGAAGAGTCAAATAGACAAAATAAAAAATGATAAAGGGGATACCAACACCGATCCCACAGAAATACAAATTACCATCAGAGAATACTATAAACACCTCTACTCAAATAAACTAGAAAATCTTTAAGAAATGGATAAATTCCTGGACACATACACCCTCCCAAGACTAAACCAGGAAGAAGTTGAATCTCTGAATAGACCAATAACAGGCTCTGAAATTGAGGCAATAATTAATAGCTTACCAACCAAAAAAAGTCCAGGACCAGATGGATTCACAGCCAAATTCTACAGGAGGTACAAAGAGGAGCTAGTACCATTCCTTCTGGAACTATTCCAATCAATAGAAAAAGAGGGAATCCTCCCTAACTCATTTTATGAGGCCAGCATCATCCTGATACCAAAGCCTGGCAACAACAAATAAAGAGAATTTCAGGCCAATATCCCTGATGAACATGGATGGAAAAATCCTCAATAAAATACTGGCAAACCAAATCCAGAAGCACATCAAAAAGGTTATCCACCACGATCAAGTTGGCTTCATCCTTGGGATGCAAGGCTGGTTCAGCATACGCAAATCAATAAACGTAATCCAAACAGAACCAACAAAAAAACCACGTGATTATCTCAATAAATGCAGAAAAGGCCTTCAAAAAAATTCAACAGCCTTTCATGCTAAAAACTCTCAATAAACTAGGTATTGCTGAAACGTATCTCAAAATAATAAGAGCTATTTATGACAAACCCACAGCCAGTATCATACTGAATGGGCAAACACTGGACGCATTCCCTTTGAAAACAGGCACAAGACAAGGATGCCCTCTCTCACCACTCCTATTCAACATAGTATTGGAAGCTCTGGCCAGGGCAAAAAGGAAAGAGAAAGAAAGCGTATTCAAATAGGAAGAGAGGAATTCAAATTGTCTCTGTTTTCAGATGACATGATTGTATATTTAGAAAACCCCATCGTCTCAGCCTATAATCTCCTTAAACTGATAAGCAACTTCAGCAAATTTTCAGGATACAAAATCAATGTGCAAAAATCACAAGAATTCCTGTACACCAAGAACAGACAGAGAGCCAAATCATGAGTGAACTCCCATTCACAATTACTACAAAGAGAATAAAATACCTAGGAATCCAACTTACAAGCGATGTGAAGGACCTCTTCAAGGAGAACTACAAACCACTGCTCAACGAAATAAAAGAGGACACAAACAAATGAAAGAACATTCCTTGCTCATGGGTAGGAAGAATCAATATCGTGAAAATGGCCATACTGCCCAAGGTAATTTATAGAGTCAATGACATCCCCATCAAGCTACCAATGACTTTCTTCACAGAATTGGAAAAAAACTACTTTAAAGTTTATATGGAAACAAAAAAGAGCCTGCATAGCCAAGAAAACCCTAAGCAAAAAGAACAAAGCTGGAGGCATCAAGCTACCTGACTTCAAACTACACTACACGGCTACAGTAACCAAAACAGCATGGTACTGGTACCAAAACAGAGATGTAGACCAATGGAACAGAACAGAGACCTTAGAGATAACACTACACAGCTACAACCATCTGATCTTTGACAAACCTGACAAAAACAAGCAATGGAGAAAGGATTCCCTATTTAATAAATGGTGCTGAGAAAACTGACTAGCCATATGTAGAAAGCTGAAACTGGATCCCTTCCTTACACCTTATACAAAAATTAATTCAAGATGGATTAAAGACTGAAATGTTAGACCTAAAACCATAAAATCCCTGGAAGGAAACCTAGGCAATACCATTCAGGACATACGCATGGGCAAAGACTTCATGACTAAAACACCAAAAGCAATGGCAACAAAAGCCAAAATTGACAAATGGGATCTAATTAAACTAAAGAGCTTCTGCACAGCAAAAGAAACTACCATCAGAGTGAACAGGCAACCTACAGAATGGGAGAAAATTTTGCGATCTACTCATCTGACAAAGGGCTAATATCCAGAATCTACAAAGAACTTAAACAAATTTACAAGAAAAAATCACACAACTCCATGAAAAAGTGGGCAAAGGATATGAACACACACTTCTCAAAAGAAGACATTTATGCAGCCAACAGACATATGAAAAAATGTTCATTATCACTGGTCATCAGAGAAATGCAAATCAAAACCACAATGAGATACCATCTCACGCCAGTTAGAAGGGCGATCATTAAAAAGTCAAGAAACAACAGATGCTGGAGAGGATGTGGAGAAATAGGAACACTGTTGGTGGGAGTGTAAATTAGTTCAACCATTGTGGAAGACAGTGGTGATTCCTCAAGCATCTAGAACTAGAAATACCATTTGACCCAGTGATCCCATTACTGGGTATATACCCAAAGGATTATAAATCATGCTGCTGTAAAGACACATGCACACGTATGTTTACTGCAGCACTATTCACAATAGCAAAGACTTGGAACCAACGAAAATGTCCATCAATAATAGACTGGATAAAATGTGGCACATATACACCATGGAATATTATGCAGCCATAAAAAAGGATGAGTTCATGTCCATTACAGGGACACGGATGAAGCTGTAAATCATCATTCTCAGCAAACCATCACAACAACAGAAAACCAAACACTGCATGTTCTCACTTACAAGTGGAAGTTGAACAATGAGAACACATGGACACAGAGAGGGGAACATCAAACACGGGGGCTTGTTGGGGGCTGGGGGGCTGGGAGAGAGATAGTGTTAGGAGAAATACCTAATGTAAATGACGAGTTGATAGGTACAGCCAACCAACACAGCACATGTATACCTATGTAACAAACCTGCACATTGTACACATGTACCCTAGAACTTAAAGTATAATAATAATAATTTTTAAAAAAGAAATACATGAGGCTTGGTAATTTATAAAGAAAAGTGGCTTAATTGGCTCACAGTTCTGCAGGAGGTACAAGAGTGGCACCAAAATCTGCCCAGCTTCTAGTGAGAGCCTCAGGAAACTTACAATCATGGCAGAAGGCAAAAAGGGAGGACATCACATGGTGAGACTGGGAACAAGAGAACGAGGAGGGAAAGGAACCAGACTTTCAAACAACCAGATCTTGTGTGAACTCAGTGAACAAGAACTCACTTATCACAAGAGGATGGTAATAAATAATTCATGAGGGATCCACCCCCATGATCCAATCACCTCCCGCCAGTCCCCACCTCCAACATTGGGAATCACATTTCAACATGAGCTGGAGGGGACAAACACCCAAACCATATCAACAGATGAATGGATAAAGAAACTGTGATATATACAGGTTGAGCATCCCTAATCCAAAAATCTGAAATTCTAAATCTTCTAAAATACTAAACTTTTGGAGTACCAACATGATCAAAAGAAATGCTCATTGGAACATTTTGGTCTTCAGGTTTTTGAATTTGGGATGCTCAACCAAGTAAGTATATAATACAAATATTCCAAAATCCAAAAATATCTGAAATCCACAACACTTCTGGTCCCAACGACTTCAAATAAGAGATAGTCACCTTGTATAGACAATGGAATACTATTTAGCCTTATAAAGGGAGATCTTGCCATTTGCTACAACATGGATGAATCTAGAGGACATTATGCTGAATGAAATAAATCAGACACAGAAAGAAAATTACTGCATGATCTCACTTATACATGGGATCTCAGGGAAAAAAAAGTCAAATATACAAGGACAGAGAATACAACAGCAATTACCAGTGGGCAGGGTCCGGGGAGGAAATGTGAAATATAGGTCAGTGGATACAAAGAAGCACACATGTAGGATGAACAAGTCTAAAGATCTAATGTATAACACAAGGACTATAGCTAATTATAGTGTAATGTATTCAGGATCTTTGTTAAATGGGTAGACTGTGGCTGCTCCTGCTGCACACACACAAAATAAGAAACTATGTGAGATGATGAATATGAAGCAGTATAATGTTCTCAGTAGTCTATGAAAAATTGAAGATATAATTGCTAGTACAACCAGTAAAAATAATAATTCAAAGAAGTATAGCTAATAAGCCAACAAGTAAATTAAAATGGAATTCCTACAAATATTCTCTTGGATTCAACAGAAGGCAAAAAAGGACTAGAGGAAACAATAAATAATAAAATCATAGACCTAAATGAAACCATATCAATAATTATGTTATTTTAATACAACATATATACTCATATATTTTATCACCCCGTTACAAATTAATTGGACCAAGCCCTCCAATTAAAAGATAGAGATTGCAACAGCCTCCCATAGTACTAGGATTACAGACATGAGCCACTGCACCTGGCCTCTTTCTATTATTTATTTATTTTTTATTTATTATTTTTTAAGTGAACTGTAAAACAGCCTCAGTCAGATCCTTCAGGAAATATTCCAGAAGAAGGCACTGTTATTATAGGAGATGAAAGCTCCATGTGCATTATTGCCCCTAAGACCTTCAAGTGGGACAAGATGTGGAGGTGGAAGATGATGACATTGATGATCCTGACCCTGCGTAGGCCGAGGCTAATGTGTGTGTTTATGTCTTCATTTTTAACAAAAAAAGTTTAAAAAGTAAAAAACAAATCTTAAAAACAGAAAAACACTTATAGAATAAGAATACAAAGAAAGAAAATATTTTTGTACAACTGTATAATGTGTTTGTGTTTAAGCTAAGTGTTACTACGAAAGCTTCAAAAAGTTTTTAAAATTTTAAAGTTTATCAAGTAAAAATATTACAGTTAGAAGGAATAAGATCCAGTATTTGGTAGCATAGTAGTACAATATAGTTAACAATAATTTATTGTACATTTCAAAATAACTGAAAGAGTAGAATTAGAATGTTCCTAATACAAAGAAATGATAAATGCTTGAAGTGATGGATATCCCAATTACCTTGATGTCATTACACACTGCATGCCTGGTTCAAAATATCACATGTACCCCATAAATATGTACTATTATGTACCCATAATACTTAAAAAATTTTAAAAATAAGTAAAGGGAAATTTTTTAAAAAAGAAAAATGTTACAGTAAGCTAAGGTTAATTTATTATTAAAGAACAATTTTTTCTATACATTTAGTGTTGCCTCAGTGTACAGTGTTTATAAAGTCTACAGTAGTGCACAGTAATGTCCTAGGTCTTCACTTACCATCTGCTCAGTGGCTCACAGAGAGCAACTTCCAGTCCTGCCACCTTCATTCTTGCTAAGTACCCTATACAAGTGTATCATTTTTTATCTTTCAGACCATATTTTTACCACATCTTTTCTGTTTAGATATGTTTAGATACACAAATACCTACCACTATGTTAAAATTGCCTATAGTAGTCACTACAGTAACATGCTGTAAAGGTTTGTAGCCTAACAGAAATGGGCTATACCATATAGCCTAGGTGTGTAGTAGGCTATACCACCTAGGTTTGTGTAAGTATACTTGATAACATTCACACAATGATGAAATGACACATTTCTGAGAACATATCCCCATCGTTAAGCAACACATGACTATATACATAAACACAAACCATCATAATGAACCAGTGACCTATCTCACTTGACCCAGTTGTTGATAATTCATACAGTCATCTAGTATGTATTATCTACTATGTGCTAGGTGCTTGGGACACAAGAGCATTCAAAAGAGACAAAAATCTCTGTCCCTAGCATTTTATATTCTTTGAAGGGTGGGAGGAGGAGCCAAGGGGAGGGGAGAATAAACATAATGATTAAGTAAATTACATAATATGTTAGAAGGTGATAAATGTTGTAAAAAAAGTAAAATAGAACGAGGTGTTGCAATTTTAAGCAGGGTAGTCCTCACTGAGAAGGAAGCATTGAGAAAATACTTTGAGCAAAGTAGATAAGGGAGTTAGCCATCTAAGAAAAATCGTTCTAGGTAGTGACAAAAGCTAGTGCTAAACTAGACCATACTTGACTTGCTCAAGCATGGAGTAGAGTGAGCAAGGGAGATAATAACAAGAGATGAAATCAAAGCAAACTGGAAAGGAGGAAAGGCACATTTGGAGGGCCTTATAGGCCGTTTGGAGGAATCAATGCAAGGTTTCTGAACAAAGTAGAAACATAATTTGATTTTGGTTATAAAAGCCCAAAAAAATGTTTTATGGAAGGTGTTTCAAGGCATATACTCAAAATGAGAAAAATCTCCCCTGAATATCAAGAATATCTTATTTATAACTTATCATTAATCAAAGCTTCCTTTGTTCTATTTCTAAACTACTTCATTCAAACTTAAAGGGGTATTTTTCAAGTTAAATATCCCAAAATTTGTTAGTTCACACAAATGTACTTCATCACTTGTACTGCCTTTCCACCTTCTTCTTTTTTTTTTTTTGAGACAGAGTCTCGCCTCTGTCACCCAGGCTGGAGTGCAGTGGTGCGATCTCAGCTCATTGCAACTTCTGCCTCCCAGGTTCAAGTGATTCTCGTGCCTCAGCCTCCTGAATAGCTGGGATTATAGGTATATGCCATCACACCCAGTTAGTTTTTGTATTTTTAGTAGAGACGGGGTTTCACCATGTTGCCCAGGCTGTGTCGAACTCCTGAGCTCAGGCGATCTGCCTGCCTCGGCCTCCCAAAGTGCTAGGATTACAGGCATACGCCACCGTGCCCAGCCTCAACCTTCATTTTCAATCCATTATAATCTATTTTTAATCCAATTTAAATTAGAAAATGAGCTTATTTTTACATGAAGTCTTTCCTCACCTTGCTTATTATAGCCACCATTCTCTAAGTCTTTTCCTTCTTGAATTATGGGAACAGTAACTATACTTCTCTACTTCATTTTTAGGTACATGAGAAATGTATCTGTGACTTATTTAAGACTGAGTCTGGGCCAGGCACAGTGGCTCAAGCCTGTAATCCCAGCACTTTGGGAGGCCAAGGTGGGTGGATCATCTGAGGTCAGGAGTTTGAGGCCAGGCTGGCCAACATGGTGAAACCACATCTCAACTAAAAATACAAAAATTAGCTGGGCGTGGTGGCACACGCCCGAAATCCCAGGTACTTAGGAGGCTGAGGCAGGAGAACTGCTTGAACCTGGGAGGCGGAGGTTGCAGTGAGCCCGAGACCACGCCATTGCACTCTGGCCTGGGTGACAAGAGCGAAACTCTGACTCAAAACAAAATAAAGACTGAGTTCGGCCAGGCACAGTGGCTCATGCCTGTAATCCCTGCCCCTTGGGAGGCTAAGGAAGGAAGATCACTTGAGGCAAAAGTTAAGACCAGCCTGGGCAACACAGCAAGACCCCATCTCTACAAAAATAAAAATACTAGCTGGGTGTGGTGCTTCACATCTGTAATCCCAGCACTTTTGGAGGCCAAGGTACAAGGATGGCTTGAGCCCAGGAATTCAAGACCAGCCGAGGCAACATACTGAGATGAGACCCTGTCTCTACAAAAATTTTAAAAAGTAGCAGGGCATGATGGCAGATGCCTGTAGTCACAACTACTCAGGAGGCTGAGGTGGAAGGATCACTTGAGCCCAAGAGATCAAGACTGCAGTGACTGCACTCTAGCCTGGGTGACAGAATAAAACTCTGTCTCAAAAAAAATACAAATACAAAAATTAGCCAGGCATGATAGCACACACCTGTAGTCCCAACTATTAATACTTGGGAGGCTGAAGTGGGAGGATTACTTGAGCCTAAGAGGTCTAGGCTGCAGTGAGCTATGACTACACCATTGCACTAAAGCCTGAACAACAGAAAGAGAATCTGTCTCTTTAAAAAAGTAATAAATAAGACTAAGT
Source organism: Gorilla gorilla gorilla (assembly GCF_029281585.2). NCBI lineage: Eukaryota > Metazoa > Chordata > Mammalia > Primates > Hominidae > Gorilla > Gorilla gorilla. Next base: position 101,979,525 of record NC_073237.2, on the reverse strand, counting down.
CAGTGTCTTCAGAGAACAGATTATCTTAAATAGGTGCAAAAGGCAGTCTGTATCACACAATGGGTTATTTCTCTAATCTTTCTCTTATTTTAATCTGTAATTAAGCTCAACTGACATTTTTTAAAGCAACTCAAAGCACTTTATGATAATGTATTGATTTGATCCCATAAACTTGACATTTTACTATCAGAACTACATATATAGCCTGAAATCTGGATGATGTCATAGTCATTAATGAAAATGCCAAGAGCCTATCACCAATTCATTTTCATCCAGAGAAGTCTATTCCTACGTAGCTTTCACTTCATAAATATATACTTTTCCCACAATTCTACTATAATCTAGAGGTTTTTGTTTGGTTTTGTTTTCTAAGGAGAGAAACCCACAGAGAAGGAAAACATATATTTCATACTACATTTGAGAAAGCAGACTTTTTAAAAGAACAAAATTTGCTAGTTCTCTTCCCATTATCATTACTATTTATTTTTTCAGCTATATTCCACCCACATTTAAAGTCCCTAAAATGTTCTTATAAAGTAATTTGGTAAGATCTAAGGATAAACATGTAGGTCTCAGTATAATTTATACCAACTTACTATGACATCTTCAGCCATTCATCACCTTCTGGTTTCCAATCTCCTTTTACCAACCTCTCAAAATTCGTTATAATGGTACCACCTGCACCTAAAAATATGAAAATAAAACAAGAATATTTGGCCAAATTTTCCTGTAAAACATATTTAAAGGGAGCCATAATTCTATCACCTGATAAAACATTCCAAGAGGATTCCCAAAATATAATTCTTGGAAAGAAGAAAAAAGTTGCCTTGTACATTTAGGGTACTAAAACAACTGCAATTCTTCCCTTTCACCAGCATGTCAACTGTTAAAACTGGGGCCTCGGGCACAAAGATATGGTTAGAGGTTTGTTTCAGAACTGAAAAATAAAATCCTCTGCTTTATCATTTCCTTTCCTGATATGACCGGTTTCAGGTGCAGTATACTGTAAAAAGAGGTTACAGAGATTTGTTCAATTCCTACATGCAAAACAAAAAGGCAAGTGATGTAAAGTTCAATGATCATGAACCCATAGTCAATCATATTTACTATTTCTAGTAATTCTGAATGAAAAAAACACAGAAAAGACAGAGCAATATTTTTTATTCACATGTACCACATAATTTCTTATGTAAACTTATTTTATTTACAGAGGCACTATACCTTAATTAACTATAAATCTTTCTGGTTCTGGGGATCTTAATCAAACCAATCATAAAAATTTTCTATCATAAGACACTCAGTCTCAAAATAATGGCTTATGACTAGTACTAGTTTTGAATTAACTTTACCAGCCAACAGAAACAAGGTTTTTACCTTCCAAAAAGTCTCTGTTATTAAAGTATGTGATCCATTAATGTAACTAGAGAATTGTTCAGTAATGGTATTAATAATACACCAACAACAGAATATTTATGAACACATATTGTCAATATTACCTCGGGCCCATCCAATAGCTATCATGACTATCCAGCCATTTTTGTAATAGCTATTAGCATGTGTGACTCCACCTACTATTTTCCAAGTTCTGGTCACTTCCTTCATTCCCGAAGCCAGTAGTTGAACAGGTAGATATGAATAGCCCTGGGAAACTAGGTCATGCGGGCAAAAAAATGTAATATACCTGAAAATAAAATGTAACATTTTAATATATTAATGGAATCAGAAGAACAGAAATTAAAATCTAACCTAACAGCAATAACAATTTGGCAAAACACAACAAATGGAATTTTCCATATAAACATTTAACTTGATTTCAATAAAAGCACAACTTGGGTAGGGAGGCAATTTTTTAAATCACATGAAACATATGTCATCTGCCAAAAAGTCATGATCAGAGAAGAGTGTAAATTGTGGACTTCTGAATACTTTATAGATATATGAAATATTTAGTGAGCTCTTAATTTCTGCCTATATTGTTCTAGAAGCTAAGTGCTGAATCCAGTAACAAAACAAATGTATAATCATTTCCAGGGGTAGGAACTCCTACACAGTGTCTTTGTCCTCTGGGAAAATGAATTAGAGAAAGGGTCCTTTGGTAACAGCAAGGGCTACATTTCAATCTCAACTAACATATTCACCTGTGCCCCACTGTGCAGGACATAAACTACAATCTATACAAAGGTACATGACGGCTCACAAGGAGGCAGATTTGTATTAAGGAAAAACACATTTCTATACAGCTGAAAGAATATGAAGCTGTTCTTTAATTTAGTTCACTAAGCTTAAGTTTTAACCAAATTAAACTGTGACTAAAAATAATTCATCCCATCTATGGTAAATTATTTTTTTAAACTTCATTTGTTCTAAGCATCTATTCAAATACTAGCAGTAAGATCTATTGGAAAACATACTGCTTTTTTCTCTCCATTCTCCAAATACTCTGGCTGACAATTTTGTGCTTAAAGTAGAACATATCTTCTTTCTAACGGGGTAAATAAAAGACATGGCATGAAAGAATATCATATCTCTTTTAAAAGAAGCTATTAATCTTATTGCAATTCACGATTTATAAAGTCAGAATTCTTCAATGTTCATGAAATATGAAATGTTTGCCAAAATACTGCTTCGGCGACTAAATAAAAAGATACAATAGTCTGTTTAGCCTAAAGCACCCTTTCTTCTTTATCTCCACTTACCAATTCCTTCCTATTCTTCAAGGTGCCACTCAAATATTACCATAGTCATTGACTCTGGGATTCTTATTTTATTTTATCATCTCAGCTCAGACTACATTCTGATGGGTCTGTAAAACTAAACCAATTGGTTCCTATGCCTAAAAATAGCTCTTTCTACATTATTCTTTATAATATAAAATAAAGGCTATAATGCTCATAATGAACTATAATAGTTCTTAGATGACAGGAATCATTCATCTTGTTACCCTCTAACCTAAAACTCAGCATGATGAAAAGTAGCCCTGAATTAAATCATTTATTAGCAGTCAATCTGGATTCAAAATCCAAAATACAGCAAATCAAAGCATTAGTTGATAATTAAAGAGTTTGAGAAAAAAGAATAAACTATCTGAGAGTAGTAAAAAGATTTCTGAAGACCATTTGTATGGCTTTAAAATTGTACATGTTCTATAAAATTTTTAAAAACAACTAGTATGATTTAAAATTTTTACACATTCATAGAAAATTTGAAAGTCTGTATAGTTCTCTCTTTGAATATAGAACTAATTTCTAAGAAGTTGGTTAGGTAATGGGGGAAAAGTATACACACTTAATTTTTAAATGTATTTTTATATCTATTATAGATTACATTAAGAAAGGGGGATTTGTTTTCACCTTAGCAGTAATGAGCACCCAAAAGTAAAATATTCAAAAAAACAACCAAAAGAATGTTATAAATGACCCATTTTCATTCCTTACACTAAGCCTAACTTTAATGTGAGTTAAAAACCTATACTATAACAATAGCAATCTTGGACTTCTGTATTCAACTATGTGACATTATACTATAAGACATAAAAAAATTTGCAATTATTGCAACTCTTCTATTTAATCAGATCTTTCTAAAGCACACCTACAATAAGATAACATTTTAAACAAAAAAACTGTTTCCATTTGAGAGTTAAGTAGCCACAGGGCAAAAGAACAATTGTTTATTGTGCTCAGTAGACTTACAAGTAAACATATCAGACCAATGGCACACTCAACAACCATTCCTGCTCTATAACAAATTAGCCTTTAAAATTCTTTTAATAAATCCCTCAACCAACACTTATTAGGTAATAACCTTGTAACCCTTCTGTAAACATAATTTCACCTTTAACTAAAATTATCATATCCAAGGTAACTTTAACTTGTAAAGTGCCTAAAGAAAACATATCACAAAATGAGAGAGGAAGTGGAATGAGAAAACAACTGACTTCTCATACATTTAACTTGTATAGGTTAAGTTAATGGAGAGAAAAAATAACGAAAGAATAAACGTCTCAAACGGGATACAAACAAGACCCTAGGCCACAAACAAATGAAATTTCAACCAGTTTAAGAATAAGTGAGAGTAGAATTTAGGTATATACAAAAAGTTAGGCAGAGAGAAGCTTCCCAGGCTTAGTCACTGAGAACTCTGTTTTCACTCTACTATCAATTCCACTCCTCTATCGAAGACAGTATCACTTAACTAAGACAAAACACAATGATAAACTAAATACAGTTCATGTTAGTCCAGTATGACAGCTTTGTTCTTGCTCTTATCACTCCAACAAATTGAAAATTTTTTGTACATGCTTTGACAAATACAGACAGAATGACAACTATAAAATGATAACTTTCGTTGTATTTTTCCTCATCTAAATGTAGTCTCGGTTACACAAATGTGCCATATATAAGTAATTGATACTTGGAATTTTAAGAAAAATATATAGGAAACAAAAATAAACATACTAAAAAATTATAAAATATTTATTTCCCCCGGGAACAGCTTTTCAAAACAAATAAAACCTATGAAAGTGTACACAATACTATGACATACCAAGTTATTGTTTCTCTTTGCCAGTAGATGGTGCTAATTTCCAGATGTATACACTGTGAGCTACTGTACTAAAGATTACCTTGCTTGCTTGTTTAAAAACATTTCTAACATCATTTTATCTCTCAAATTAAAATCAAATGGGCAGGGCACGGTGGCTCATGCCTGTAATCCCAGCACTTTGGGAGGCCAAGGCGGGAGGATCACGAGGTCAAGACTTCAAGATTAGCCTGACAAAACATGGAGAAACCCCATCTCTACTAAAAAACACAAAAATTAGCCAGCATGGCGGTGGGCGCCTATAATCCCAGCTACTTGGGAGGCTGAGGCAGGAGAATCACTTGAACCCAGGAGGTGGAGGTTGCAGTGAGCCGAGATCGTGCCATTGCACTCCAGCCTGGGCAACAACAGCAAGACCCCATCTAAAAAAAAAAAAAACCTCAAATGAAGCAAAGATTACAAATTTGTTCTAAATATGAAAACTTTGAAAAAGAAAATAGTGAAATACACTATGTCTTTAAGCCATAATTTTATAGGATCTCTGAAGACAAAGATAACATTCCTGTTTCCAGAGTACAAACCAATATACTGTGTAAGTACAGATTAAAGGACTAGCTGCGCCAGGTTGGAATCCCAGCTTCAACTACTCAGTAACTGTGACACCTTAGGCAAGTTATTAACCCCTCCATGCCTCAATTACATGCTTTTTAACACGTAATTGAATAAAATAATACCTACGTCGCAGGGTTCTTGTCAGGTTTAAGTGAGATAATATAAGCAAAATACTTAGAAAACTGGGACACAGTAAATGCTATGTAATTGCTATTATTGTTGTTTTGTAATGCCTAACAAAACACCTAGAACCAAGAAAACTGCCATCAACAAAAGAATAAAATATAGATATTAATATAATGGACTATACAGCAGGGGGAAGTTATGTTCTACAGCTACATACAAACACACAGATGAATCTTAGTAACATAATGCTGAATACAAATCTTAGTTTTATGTAGTTTTAGCATATGTTTATATCCATAAACAATATAGTTGTTAAAGGTTTTATAAATAGAATCATATGTATTTTTCTGTTTAAGCTCTATTCCTGAGATTTATTCTTATTGTGTGTGGTTATAATTACTAATTTTCACCAGTATTTACCATAACAGAATTAATATGCCATAATTTATCCATCATTTCTCTGCTGACAGAGAGTTGTTCCCAGTTTTCCCTATTATAAATAGTGTTTCTAAAAACATTCTTGCACATATCTGTACATAAGCAACATTTTATCTTGTTATATGCTTAAAGATTTATTTTAGGAAAGTGATTCTTAAACTCTATTAGGTAATGCCATTATATTAATATCCATATTTTTTCTTCTGTGGATGAGCATCTTTATTGCTTCTAGTTATTTCTCTGGGCATCATGAAGTTGAAGATAATGGTTACTTCTGAAGGCGGAAGAAAAGAGATGGAATGGGAGGAGACCATAGAAGGGACATAAAAACTAATGGTAAGGGTTCTGAGAAGATGGTAGTGGCTGCATACATTCTGATACTCTTCAAATTCCCATAAAAACATACAGAGAAACAAGACAGGAAAACCAAAATCCCATGCACAATAGTTGACTCTTCAACAACATGGGGGTTAGGGATGCCAACCCCTATGCAATCAAAACACCACATATAACTTCTGACTCTCCAAAATCTGACTGTTAATACCTTACTGTTGACCACAAGCCTTACCAATAATATGAACAGGTGATTAACAGATTTTTTTATGTTACATGTATTACATAATTTTTTCACTGTCCCCTATCTGTCCCCGATGTATTCTTATAATTAAGCCACAGAAAATGTTAAGGAAGAGATAATGTACTTATTATTCATTAAGTGGAAGTGGATCATCATGAAAGTCTCCATTCTTCTTCATCTTCACAAAGAGTAGGCTGATGAGGAGGAGGGGTTGGTCTTGCTATCTCAGGGGTGGCAGAGGCAGAAGAAAATCTGCACATAAGTGGATTCACACAGTTCAAATTCATGTTGTTCAAGGGTCAACTGTACTTACAACAAAACTATGTGACAAGGTATCCCCTCAAACCCCAAAATGCAAGTGGGTAGAGAAAAATCACTAACACCCACAACACTGTACTACTTGGCAGAAAGAAGAAAGCAACAAGGTGGCAACTGATGAACTTAAGACCAAAATCATACCAAAATAGCTAACGGGTATTCACTGGAAAGCAGAGCAGACTCATTTGGAAATACACACACACACACACACACACACACACACACACACACACACACACACACACACACACACAAATGCTACAACTGACAGAGGTTCTGGCATCTCTAATACCAGATAAGACAAAGAGCCCATGATAAGAAGTTCTGAAAGGGCTGGAACAATTTAGTCCCTCTGAGCTTTAAGCTTTTGAAACTGACCCACCAGGGCTCTCTTCTATAATAAGCCCCACACTGAGAAGAAACTGAGAAGAATCAAGCCTGAGCAGAATAGAACAGAAGAAAGAAAAGGTCCACACCAAGCCAAGGAAGGTAAGAGATCCAAGAAATATCAAAAAGCAGGTCCTCATCTTTTGAACACTACATAAAAACAAAAGCAGGAGCTCTGTGAAGTCAAGAAAATATTTCCACCACATTCTGCAAGTTTATGAAAGCCAATTTCATATAAAAATGACCAAAAGTATCAAGATCAAATCCTATACAAAGTTATTACAAGAAAAAAAATAAGCAGAATAAATCCCTATAGACAATGTAAGCACTCAGGAAAATGTGCAAACAAAACAGATCAAAACTGTAAACTACGATTTCAAAACAAGCTAAAGACATTAAGAAAGTCATATAAGACATAAAAGAACACACATAAGAAGAAGCAAAACTGAGAACCAAAGATTCAACACTCAGGAGAGTAAGAGATAAAAGAAAAAAAATCATTTCCAAAATAAAAAACAAACCAGAAAACACAAAGAGAAACATAACAGATAGTGTCTTCAAAGAAACAGCAGGAGAAAAGAGAAAAGAGAAAAACAAGTGAAAAGCAGGTTAATTTTTTTAGAAATATAGATTTTTTAAAAATCCTTGAAGAAAGGCAAAGAAGAGCCAATATACCAATAATAAGAGTTCTTAACCAATGCAAAGGAAGAATATAAATACTAGTATTACTTTCTCAATTAAAAAAAAAGTGTAGGTACCAAAAAGAACACACCATGTAGAAGAGAATACTGTCGCACAACAACGAACACCAAGATATTTTATTTAAATGACTGGACCTTAATGAAAAAATAAATCTTTAGGGATCTAGAAAAAAAAGATCTTAAAAGAGAAAGAAAACTAAAAGATCACCAGACTTTCACAGCAGTGCTTTAAGCCAGAAGAAAATGGAGTAATACATTTAAAATGACAGTGTAAAATAGTACATTTATTGTTAAAATGGGAGAATTAATAGAACATATGCAATAATAATATTCTGTAATCATTGCTTTGGTAGTCTTTAACATTACTCTAAGACTACTGTGTGCATAATACAGAAAAAAATCAGTAATGTTAGAATATATTAATTTAATCACATCCTATGTCCTTAAGAATCCAAATTCTTAGGGTGGAAGAAAGGAGATATATATGTAACAGGGAAAAAATTTTAAAAAGCTATATGGTCCTGAATTTGAATTAGAAATATGAATATGAAGTCATGAGTTATTTTATCTTCATTTTTCCTAGCTCTGTTCACTAAAAAGGCCTAGACATAATGATCAACCCAATAACAGTGAGCGTCTCTAGCAATCAAATTGTGGTCTTGAAATGCCATTGCTCACCAAAAGAAACCAGAAGGTCTTAGAGAAACAAGTGATTCCAGAAGAAAAGCACACGATGAATCTTACAACACCAGGTAGAAAGTAAACTAATTCAAAATCTGTCTCAGGAGTCTATCTGAAGAGGCTTCCACTGGCTGAAGATGGGATAATTTGAGCTTCGATATGAAAATAACTGAAATTTTATTGAAACCAATGAAATACGGTTAGTCCATGAGCTCATAATTATTTTATTTAAGCTGGTATCTTTAGACGATGACAGAGATCCAGTTCATTATACTGAAAACTGGTAAATGAAGGGAAAGAACCAAGCATTACCTTTCCAGTATGAAATGTATAGCTGGTTTCCAAATAGATGATAAACAGGAAGTATCTATTTGTATTTTGGGATCTTTGGGATGTCACTTTTCTGGGCAGAAACCTTTGTGGCTGGTGGCACCCTTGACCAAGCTCTTGTCCTGCGTCCAGGAAGAATGAAGTATTCAGACAAGTGGAGGGTGAGCAAGACAAAGAGAAGCTTTGTTTAGTGTTAGAGCAGCTCAGAGAAGACCCACAGTGGGTAGCTCCTCTTTGTAGGCAGGTCATCCTGTTGAGTGTGCAGCTGTCAGCAGAGAGGAAGGTGGGTGGCTCCTCTCTGCAAGCAGGTCCTCCCATTGTCTCTGCAGCTCTCAGCAGGGAGGAGGCTCCTCTCTGCGGTTTGTAGGCAGGTCATCCCAACAAGTGCTCGGCTCTCAACAGAGAGGGTAGCTCCTCTCTGCAGCTGGTCATCCCCACATCTGCAGCTCTCAGCAGAGAGGAGGCCCTGCAGAGAGGGTAACTCCTCTGTGCTCAGCTCTCAGCAGAGAGGGTAGCTCCTCCCTGCAGCTGGTCATCCCCATGTCTACAGCTCTCAGCAGAGGTGGCCCCAAAGAGGGTAGGTCCTCTCTGCAACTGGCCAGTCAACTCTTCCTACTCTGCCCTGCCCTGGCTGAGCCCAGAGCTTTTATGGGCCTCAGAAGAGAGAAATGCATGCTGATTTGTCCACGAGCAGCCATGGGAAGCCATGGGTAGGCCCAGGAAAAGGCACTATGAGTTCCGCCTCTGGTGGCAGGACTGGCAGCCCAGCTCCAGGCTTCAGACCTGCCCGAGCCTGAAGGTGGGGCTTCACTGGGAACCCACCCCCTTCCCCCAAGGAGCCTGTCTGCCTCCCGCGTCATCCATCATGTCCAGGCTGTTGGCACCAAGGTGCACCTGCAGGCCAGCGCCTGGCCACCCTCAGCCACTCCTCAGTTTCCCCTCCCGCACTCTTCAGCACCCAAAGTCCAGAGGGGGCCAAGGTGGCAGGGGGCTGGCACGTCAGCACTGCCCCAAGCAATGGCACACCCAGCCATGCTGTGACAGCGCCTAGGCTCAGCCCCAACCCAGCCCCAACCTTGCTCCAAGATTGGGGAGAGGCCAGGCAGCGGGAGCAGACACCTCCAAGCCTGCAACAGCAAGAGGGCCCTTCCCAGACCCCACAAGAGTGCAGGTATGCCTGGGTCTGCAGCCCCGGTTTGGGGGGCTGCAGCTGTCGGGGAGGGGTTTGGAGCGGGGATCCTGCCTGCTCCATGGAGCGGCAGGTCAGGGATTGCAGCCACTACTTGAAGGCTGCAGCCCCGCCCTCTACTGCCTACTCCTGGCTCCCAAGAGCAGAGGGGTGCCTGGGTTGCAGCCATGACTTGGGCAGCGGCAGTTGCACCTGGGGAGCTCCAGCCCCACCAACTTGGAAGGGGCAGGGCTCCCGCATGTCCCCAGCTCCCTCTGCTCAGTGGTGCATGGCACTGGGCCAAGTCCCCTCACAGCCTAGGGTGGGGGCTCCAGGTCCTCACTGGGCCTGGGCTGGCATCCGGGACAGGGGCAACATTGCCATGCAAGCTCCCTTTGTGGCCCCAAAGCTCAGGGGCGACCTGAAGCTCCCCCTCGGCCGGTGCTGGAACCAGCCTGGCCCAGCCCCATCATGGAGACCCCAAGGGTGGCTGGTGGGCTGTGGGGGGTGTGGGGCTGTCCGCCTTCTCCCTGTGCCCTCCCTGAAGCAGCTGACATGATGGCAGCAGCCACACCAGATGGCCTGCGGCTGTCATCATTTATAGTAATATTCCAACTAATAAATAAGAAGAAAAGATAAAACTAGACGATCTTCATTTTGCAATTCCTAATTAATAGGCACTAAATGTAAAAGGGTGCTAATGTCACAAAATGGGACCTCTTAGAAGTCTTGGTAAAGGGATCTAGCCCTAAATCTGATTTGGATTCTGCATCAATCTTCCAACTGTGAGGAAACATAAAGAACAGAAGAATATAATGATCTATACCATGATTATGCAATCAGCAAACTCTGGACTATGGAAAAATGCAAATCGACTGGCTCTGGTTCTTCAACAGATAAAGTTTAAGGAAAAGAAAGAAATGAAGGGGTAGCCATTTTTTTAAAAAGCTTAAGAAACAAATGAAATTTTTGAATAGGCATGACTAAACTATAGTATCTAAGGATAAGCACTGAGTGATAAAATTGTTAAAATACTCAAAAAAGTGATTACCATAAAAGTCAGGATACTGGTATGTTATCATAATGGTTATTTGAAGTGGGAAGTCAGTCGGGCACAGTGGCTCAAGCCTGTAATCCCAGCACCTTGGGAGGCCAATGCAGGCAGCTCACTCGAGCTCAGGAATTCGAGACCAGCCTGGCCAACGTGGTGAAACCCCAGCTGTACTAAAAATACAAAAATTAGCTGGGCATAGTGTCATGCACCTTTAGTCCCAGCTACTCAGGAGGCTGAGGCAGAAGAACTGCTTGAACCTGGGAGGCAGAAATTGCAGTGAGCCAAGAGCCACTCCACTCCAACCTGAGCGACAGAGCAAGACCCCGTCTCCAAAAAAAAAAAAGAGAGAGAAGGGGGTTATGATTGGAATGGGACACACAAAAAGGACTTCTAAGATAAGGAGGTAAGTGACAAAGTTGTATTTCTTTTCTTTTCTTTTTTTTTTTTTTTTTGGAGACAGGATCTCACTCCTACCTGCAGGCTGGAGTGCAGTGGTGCAATCACAGCTCACTGCAGCCTCGACTTCCAGGGTTCAGGTGATTCTCCCACTTCAGCCTTCCAAATAGCTGGGACTACAGGCATGCGTCACTACACTCAGCTAATTTTTGGTAGAGACCAGGTTTTACCATGTTGTTCGAACTCCTGGGCTCAAGCGATGCCTCGGCCTCCCAAAGTGCTGGGATTACAGGCGTGAGCAACTGTCCCAGGCACAAAGTTGTATTTCTTGATTTGGGTAGTGGTTACAAGGATGTACCCTATAATAATTCATTAGGTCTTATGTTTGGCTTTGTGGTTTTCTGTATTTTCCTTTTTCTTTTCTTTTCTTTTTTTTTGAGACAGAGTCTAGGTCTGTTACTCAGGCTGGAGTGCAGTGGCACGATCTCGGTTCACTGCAACCCCCACCTCCCAGGTTCAAGCTGTTCTCCTGCCTCAGCCTCCCAAGTAGCTGGGACTACAGGCACAGGCCACCACACTCAGCTAATTTTTGTAATTTTAGTAGAGACAGGGTTTCACCATGTTGGCCAGGCTGGTTTCGAACTCCTGACCTCAGGTGATCCGCCCACCTCGGCCTCCCACAGTGCTGGGATTACAGGCCTGAGCTACCGTGCCCAGCTATTTTCACTTTTTAATACAAAGATTTATTTAAGTGACAATTTTTTTCCTAATCTAAATGATGGATATATAACTTCATTATATCACAATTCTATTTTGCATAACTTTATAAATACTTTTTGTACCTAATTCAGTATTACTTGAAATTTTGCATTTAAAAAAATCACCAGCTGCCTGGAAAGAACCAGGCAGGAAAGAAAGAACCACTGTGGTCCCAGCTTTGCGCAGAGGTAGGAGGTGGGCAGCGGAGGTGGGAGTGAAGTCTCAGGAAAAGAGGCGGTTGCCATAGCGGAGCCCTCTGGCTGTGTGTGTCTGAGGCTTGGCAGCCAGAGCCATGGACGGTTTGCTGGGCCCGTTAGTGCACCCAGTGGAGACACGCAGCCTTCGTGTCCCACTACCTGCCGTCCCCCCAACACATCTCTGTTTGTCAGGAACATAGCCAACGACACCAGGTCTGAAGATTTACGGTGTGAATTTGGTCGTTACGATCCTATAGTTGATGTGTATGTTCCACTTGATTTCCATACTCACCGTCCAAGAGAGGATTTGCTTCTGTTCAATTTGAGGGTGTTCGTGATGCTGAAGACACTTTATATAATTTGGACAGAAAGTGGATTTGTGGAGGGCAGACTGAAATACAGTTTGCCCAGGGGGATCGGAAGACACCAAATCAGATGAAAGCCAAGGAAGGGAGGAATACGTACAGTTCTTCACGCTATGATGATTATAACAGATACAGACGTCCTAGAAGCTGAAGTTATGAAAGAAGGAGATCAAGAAGTCAGTCTTTTCATAACAACTATAGAAGATCATATAATCCTAGAAATAGACTGGCTGGAAGACCACGGAGTAGCAGAAGCCATTCCGACAATGACAGACCAAACTGTAGCTGGAATATCCAGTACAGTTGTGCTTACTAGACTTCAAGAAAGATCTGAAAGTGGAAAAAGAACCAAAGAAGGGCAGTTCAAGTGACAAAGGGGTGTGTGGAAGGTGCTGCAGTATGAATACTGTACAAATATTTTGACTCTGGTCTGAAAAGATGAAAGAATGTTATCGAAAACTACATGGAATAATTGAAGTCCCCTCAAGTTTGAAAGTAAGCATTTTAGGACAAATAAAAGGACATTCAACTTTGTACTTGCAGAAACTAATCCCTAAATATGAATAAGTGTATATTGATTCATGGGTAATAGGTCCATAATAAATTATTGGAAACTAGGATGTCTGAATATCAAAGAAGACAGCCGTAGTCTCTTACAGTGCCTCTGTTGGCCTGCCTCAAACTGATTTAGGTGGGAAAAGGTATGGTCCAATATAAAAGTTCCATTTTTGCCATTATTGGCAAATCTTGCCTTTGTTTATTTTGGTGTCAGTGTTTTCTGCTTAATCATTTGCTTTGTTGGCATCTGCGTTTATTTACTTGTACACCACATGCAGTTTACATCTTCCTTAACTACTCTCCTTCCCAGGTAAATTCTAATTATATTCGACATCCAGCTAAGAGGGCCCATCTCTTCTCACCTCTATCCTAGTCAGTATGTTCAGCAAATATTTATTGAGCGCTGACACTGTGAGCAAAACATTGTACTGGTTAATTGAGGAGAAAAATAGATAATTCCCTTATTCAGTAAATGTCTACTGAGTACAATCTAGTGAATGATTACAGTATGGCCTAATTGTCTTGTTTGCGATGTATTATTCATTACAATATTTTACACCTTTCATATCTTAATATAATTATAGAACCCAATATACTACCAAAGATAAGTAATTGTGTGGTTATATGCCATTTAAAATTATCCAGTGTTTGTCTGATCCCATTATTACAACTAATTTAAAAATGATTTGTTTTAATCTGTAATAAACTGATTTATTGTGCAGTGACTGTAATATACTGGAGTTGTATTAAATTGTTTACTCAGCCTCACCAAACACATACTAGGAAATAACCCCCAAAATAAGTATTTAACTTTGCATTAGATATAAAGGAGACTGGGTGCTATAATTAGATTATTTTAAGGTAGACAGCTATTATCCCAACTGATGTAGTATGTTCTGTAATTAAGAAAATGTTCACCAAATTTTACTTTTTAGTGATTTACATGTACATTTTATAGGGGACATGTTCTATGTATAGTGAATAAATAACTTTGACAGTAAAAAAAAAAAAATAGCCAATGTGGGAAACATAGTGAGACCTCATCTCAACAAATATAAAAATTTTAAACATTAGCCAGGGGCCAGGCATGATGGCTCACTCTCTGATGGGCTATTATTCCAGTATAGTTAAAGCAACATAAAAAAAAATCAACAGATAACATGTTGGATAGCAATAATTCTAAGAAGAAAAATAAAGAAGGATGATGTGATAGTCATGGGAGAGGAAGTGCCACTTTAGTCAGGGAAGGCCTCTCTGATAAAACAAAATATGAGACTTCTGAGGAAAAAAAGATTACAAAGAGAAGAAAGCAAGTACAAAGGCATTGAGGTAGAAGAATACCTTACGTTGGAACCTTCAAGAAATAGCAAAGCTCATGTGACTAGAGCAAACTGAGAAAGAATAGAGTTGTAAGACGTTACATAAAAGAAAGAGAAAGCGAATATTTTGCAGGGTTTTACAGGCCATGGTAAAAGTTTGGGATATTGTTCTTAATAAGGTAAGAAATTACTGAGCACATGAGTGACATGTTCTAACTTAAGCTGTCCCTCAGTATCTGTAGGGGACTGGTTTCAGGATTCTCCTTCAAAATCTGTGAATGTGAGAGCCCCTATATAAAATAGCAGAGGATTTGTACATAACCTACACACATCCTCCACTACACTTTAAATCATCTCTAGATTATTTATAATACCTAATACAGTGTAAATACTATATAAATAGTTGTTACACATTATTGTTATTTGCATTATTTTTATTGTTGCATTGTTATTTTTTATTGGATTTTTTTCCAAATATTTTTGATCTGCAGCTGGTTGAATTCAAGCATGCAAAACCCATGGGTATAGAAGGCCAACTGTAATAATTTTGTCTGCTCCATGAAGAATAAAGAATAGACTCAAAGGGATAATCAAAGAAGCAGCAAGACCACTTAGGAAGCTCCTGCAATCATCAAGGAGGTTAGTATTATAGGAACAGAAATAGAAATAACAGAAAGTATCAAATTCTGGATATCTTCCTTTTTGTATAGTTTCAGCATCTATACACATCAAAAAATTCTTCCAAAATGCTAATAACTTTTAAAAATATTGTTATAGAAATAAAAGTCTTTGGGAAAGTTTTTTAAAACACATAGCAACTGGAAGACTACACTTTAAGAGATGGTTAAACAAATCTGTGAGAGATAGTGGCTACAAAGTGTGAAGACTCTAAAGTTAAAAACTTCTTGTTTTGATTCTAGCTCAACCACTTACTAGACAAGAAAGTTATAGCAGCATTTCCCTATGCCTCAATTTTATCATTTGTCAAATGGAAATAATAATAGCTACCTTATAGTACTCCTCTGATTAAATATGACAATGAATATAAAGAACTTAACTGACATATGGTAACAACTCAACACTGCCATAGGTTCCCAGGATTACTTTTTCCCATTGCTACTATTATTTGTAATATCCCTTTTAGAACTGGTTACATATTCATTTTAAAATTATCACAATAAAAATGAACTGTAAGTGTTCCTGTTATATATTTAATGATATGGTTCTTAACTGAAAACAGTTTCTGCTTTATACATAAAAAAACACTATAATTTGTATTATAGATTTTTTTAAACTTGATGGATCAATCCTCTTAAGGATAACGAATTTGGATTTGCAAGAATTCAAAGCAATTCCGGGTAACATTTTTTTCTTCACTTCAAAATTATAAAATTTAAAGATCTCATAAAATCAACAGAGTATGAGCAGAATAATTAAATATGAGCCATGATTATTTGGACTTTTTGGTTAGTTTCAGTTGGTCACATACATGATTTTATCATGTTGTATATCTGCGTGTATCAGTTAGGTTCACAAGATAAACTCTAGGGCTAAATACTTAATGCCCTTTCATATTGGAAATGCTTCTATTAAAGATACATAAGACAGGCTGGGCATGGTGGCTCATGCCTGTAATCTCAGCACTTTGGGAGGCTGAGACGGGCAGATCACTTGACATCAGAAGTTTGAGAACAGCCTGGCCAACATTGTGAAACCCCGTCTCTACTAAATATACAGAAAATTAGCCAGACGTGGTGGTGCATGCCTGTAATCTCAGCCACTTGGGAGGCTGAGACAGGAGAATCGCTTGAACCCAGGAGGTGGAGGTTGCAGTGAGCCTGTAATAAGGATTAAAAAGAAAAAAAAAAATTTTCCTCTGCTTAGCAGCTCAATTCAAGAACAGTTATAACACTGTCCAAAAAGCCAAGGACAGAAGAATGGGCTCCAGACACCCCCGCCCCCTCCAGAGCAAGGTTAAGGAAAAAAAAAAGAGAAAGACAAATTCCTTTATTGTTACTCCTTTCCCTTGCCTCTTAAGCATAACGGTGTTTTACAAATGCCTGTATTTAGCCAGTTCTTGTTTTTCTTTTGACACAGCTAAAAGGCCACCAGCTATGCAAGGCCACAAGTTATGCACTATATGATTAACTACCTCTGTTTTGCTCTTATAAGCCCGCTTATAAAAACCTCGCTCTGTCTTTATTCAAGGCCCAGCTTTTTGGAGGTAAATCCACTGAGCCGGTGTGTACCTCACAATAAATATCCTCCTGTATTCACCCATACTGGTCTCTCTAATCCTCTGCATCCCGCAACAAGCTGAGAGCGCGCCACTGCACTTGCAGTCTTGCACATAGCAAGACTATGTCTCAACAACAACAAAAAAGGTACATAAGACAATGGCAGACAATAATTGCTTCTGGGAGAAGATAAGGGAAGACAAAAAAGAAAGAGATATACTTTACACTTAAAGCCTTTGGCACGGCTGGGTGCGGTGGCTCACGCCTGTAATCCCAGCATTTTGGGAGGCCGAGGCGGGCAGATCACCTCAGGTCAGGAGTTCAAGACCAGCCTGGCCAACATGGTGAAACCCCGTCTCTACAAAAATACAAAAATTAGCCATGCATGAGGGTGGGTGCTGTAATTCCAGCTACTCCAGAGGTTGAGGCAGAAGAATCACTTGAACCCAGGAGGTGAAGGTTGCAGTGAGCCAAGATCATGCCATTGCACTTCAGCCTGGGCAACAGAGCGAGACTCCGTCTCAAAAAAAAAAAAAAAACCCCCTTTAGCATTATTTGGGTTCCTTCCTTGCAGATGCATTAACTTTTCAAGCACATAAAATATTGTTCAAAGAAAAAAAATTCATTTTACTAACAATTTACAACACAATTGTTTAATGTCACATAGGTCACCATACTGGCAGCTTACCAGATTGAAGATGCCAGTAATATGTTAGTGTGGTTTGCAAGAAACTTCAATGGAGGCTCTGCAAGCAGTAAACAGGATAAAATTCCTCCACCAAAACAGTGGAGCATAGCAGTAAACCAGCTTGAAATAGGATTCTTCCATGCCAATGCAGCTGCTCCTGAAATGGTAAAGTAAAATATGGTCTGTGATCATTATACATTTATTAAACAAGCCCCAAAGTACAAGTTGCACTAAACAAATAAACTTCTTAAATTCATAATTTTCAACAACTATTATTCATATGTGTGCCAGTGAAAATCATTAAAAATCATATCTTTTCTTCTTTAAAGCAAGACTGGAAACATTTTGTTAATGGGTGATTTTTGGCACTTTGGCACCTTTAAAATACTCTGTTCTGTTTAGGCTGTCATTGCCAGTTTCCTAGTAATGGATTATTATAAACGATATTCTCACTTATTGTCTCCTTCCATCCCAAACCCTACAGTAAGTACTCCCAGACAATATGTCAAAGTGATTTATTAAGAAAAATTTACAATCTTAAGTATATTGGAAAATAAAGAAGCTGAAATAAATAAACTAAGCTTTCAACAAGACAGGTGAGAAACAGAGTAACAAAATAAACCTAAAGGTGAAAGGTTTCTTAGGAATAGATATTTATACTACCTCAACACGAGTCTTAACTAATTACTTATTAATTGTAGAGGAAAATAATAACTTGAGAGTGGGGGAAACCTTGCAGACATCACTGTAAATAACAGTAAATAACATCAAGTAACTCCTGATATGATACACTGAGAACACATCATCACTTCTGTGGTATCTCTTTTTTTTTTTTTTTACTTTGAGACAGAGTCTCGCTCTGTTCCCCAGGCTGGAGTGCAGTGATGCGATCTTGGCTCACCACAACCTCCACCTCCTGGGTTCAAGCAATTCTCCTGCCTCAGCCTCCCAAGTAGCTGGGACTACAGGCGCCTGCCACCACGCCCAGCTAATTTTTGTATTTTTAGTAGAGACGAGGTTTCACTATGTTGGCCAGGCTGGTCTCAAACTCCTGATCTTGTGATCCACCCACCTCGGCCTCCCAAAGTGCTGGAATTACAGGCGTGAGCCACCGAGCCCGGCCACTTCTGTGGTATTTCTAACAAAAATATACAACCTGAACTAATCGAATCAGACGAACCCAAACTGAGGGCTACTCTGAGAAAACAAAAACAAACAACAAACAACAACAACAACTGGCTTATATTTTTTAAATGTCAAAGTCAAAAAACACCCAAAAAAAGGCCAATAAAACATTCTAGATATGAACAATGTCTCTAACTCAAACTATATTTATTTATTTACTTAATTACTTATTTATTTATTTTGAGACAGGGTCTCGCTCTGTTGCCAAGGCTGGAGTGCAGTGGAGTGATCTCGGCTCACTGCAACCTCAGCATCCTGAGTTCAAGCAAGTCTCGTGCCTCAGCCTCCCAAGTAGCTGGGATTATAGGCACGCGCCACCACACCAGGCTAATTTTTGTATTTTTAGTAGAGACAGAGTTCCGCCATGTTGGCCAGGCTGGTCTGGAACTCCTGGCCTCAAGTGATTCACCCGCCTCAGCCTCCCAAACTGCTGGGATTACAGACATGAGCCACCACACCTGGCTTCCAACTCAAATTATTTTATTTTAATGTACTGGCATTTAGAAAAGAAAAAAGAAATTTCTCTGTCCTACCTTAAGATGTTTGAAATACGCTATCAATAGAATTATTTTCCCCAAAATTCTTAGCAACATTTGTCACATTCAGACCTAAATCTAATTCCAAATATAAGATGTTTAAAATGCAAATAATTACATATGAACTTTAATATCAAAATACTTTCAGCCAGGCATGGTGGCTCACACCTGCAATCACAACACTTTGGTTTGGGAGGCTGAGCTGGGAGGATTGCTTGAGTCCAGGAGGTCGAGACAAGCTTGAGCAATATAGCAAGACTCCCGTCTCCACAAAATATAAAAAATTAGCCAGGCTTGATAGTACACACCTGTAGTCTCAGCTATTCAGGAGGCTAAAGTGGAAGAATCACTTGAGCCCAGGAGTTCCAGGCTGCAGTGAGCCATGATAGTGCCAATGCACTCAGCCTAGACAACAGAGTGAGACCCTGTATCAAAAATAATAAATAAATAACTTCATCATGAAATGAAAGCTACAAAGAAAAATAAAGTCACACTGTACTTCCATAAATACACTTAAAATCACATCTACAAAATAATCCCAAATTCTGGCAAAATGAATCATTAGACTACGCTTAATAGTTTTATGAACTTACAGTTATAACAAAAGTTAGAAAGATATTTTGTTAATGCACTGCATACACGACTTCTTTATTTTCTTGTACTCAGTCTATTTTAGTTCCAGAGTGTGTCCCTGTTTTTAAGAACTACTTGCACTGTAGCTATTTTCAAAACAGTTGACATTCAACTTGCTAGTGGCTGACATAACTTCTAGAAAGAAGCATGGGAATGTCCTAGCCTTCTTAAAACTTCAACTCTACATATTACATATTTTTAAATTGCATATTAGTTTACTTTTGCTTTAGTCTTTCCCCTTTATAGATTTATCTTCTTTTTAAAAAGAGAGAAAAATGAACAACATATCCTATATGCCTCAAGTATGCTTTTTCATCAAAATTATTTAAAAATAATCACGTAGGCAACAGAGGCTTACAGATTATCTATGACACAATTCAAGGAGTTTTAGATCAAGTTTGGGGGATTTTTTTGGTTTTTAAATTTTTTTAAATTTTTTCAGAGATGGGGTCTCACTATGTTGGCCAGGCTGGTCTCAAACTTCTGGCCTCAAGTGATCCTCCTGCCTCAGCCTCCCAAAGTGCTGGGATTACAGGCGTGAGCCACTGCACCCAGCCTTAGATCAAGTTTGAATCATAGTGGGCCAGGTAGATCCACATACTCACCTTGTAGTTATTCCCCAGTTCCTTAATGAGTAATTAGAACAGACATACTTGGCAACTGACTCAATGCCCATATAGATTCTCTGATTTATGGCATAAGGAGCAATATGGTATAATGGACCACATAGAAGCCCCTAGATATTCCTCTCCTCACCAACAAAATAACCAAAAACAATACCACAGAAATTGGTGCCACAACCAAAGACAAAAAGGTGGTGATAGCTATCACATTCCACTAACTTACCTGTTTGATCTAAATATAAGACAGATGGATCTTGGAGAATAGCTATGAATTATAAACACAGAAAAGTCGTGACTCTAATTGCAGCTAGTATTCAAGATGTAGTATTTTTACGGGGTCAAATCAACACAATTCTTATAACTTGGAAGCAAATGCTTTTTTCTTCCTATTAATTTGCAAAAAATCTCAGAAGCACTTTGTGCTTTGTTCAACCATTACGGTCTTGTTTCAGGTCTATGTTAACACTCTTGCTCTCTAAAATAGTCCAGAGATTTTGATCACATTGAGAGATCACACATCACACTGATCTGCTGCACTGATGACATTACACTGACCGGGTCTGAAGAGTGGCAAGTAGCAAGTACTTTAGTTATCTTAATAAGATATATGCAAACCAGAAAGTAGGAAGTTCAAACCCTACTCCAGGGTTTCTGTCCAGTCAGGAGATAGAAAATACCATTATTTAAATAGAACTCAGTAGGTATAAAATTGTTAACTAGGTTATTGAAAAGGCAAAAAGTAAATACTATGTTATCACAGAGTTCAGTTCCAGAAAGCAGTTACTACTCTGGGGGAACAATAGGCTGAAATTATTAAAATTTAGAAACTTGGTGGAGGAGCTCTTTAGAGCCCAAACTGAGACCCCCTGTGGAGGAAACACTGCTCAGGTGTTTCCTCCACAGGCCATGTGAACCCGTGCACATGGCCTCTGGCTCTTTAAATCATGTAACAAAGAGGCTTTGGGGAGTGTCATAAATGTTCTATTTTTATCTGCATATGGGTGTGTTTGAAAATCCACTGAGCTGTACATTTATGACTTTTGCACTTTTCCCTGTTTTTACATGGGGATTCATAATGATATTGCAAAACTCAGCTGCCACCACTGCTGCCACCTTTCCAGGATGCCCAGAACTGATAAATTCTAGACTTACAAACTTTCATCTCCCACAAATTACAGGAAAGGAACAATGACAAACTTTATTCCAGGATTTAATTCATAGAAACGACAGAAATCATTGAAGAAAATAACCATGTCAAGTGACACCTTATTGAGAAATTGCTAATTATTGAAACCAGGAACAGTAAATGGTCATGCAAAGATAAGGCACAGAATAGTAAGAAATTTTGGAATTAACCAGATCTGGAGTCAAGAACTAGCTCCATAATTTACTAAACCATGTGACTTAAGGGAGGTTATTTTATCCCTTAAAACTATTCCTCATCTATAAAATGAGTTAAATAATACCTACCTTACAGGAATGTGTGAGGAATAGAATTAACATACTGAAATGTTCTCCCAGTATCTAAAATCAATGATGGCTACTATTATTGTGTAGAAAAGGTAGTGCAACCTTATGTGACACTATCAAAAATAAAGAAAAAGCACCAATAAGTCTCTTTAGGGCTACAACAGCATCTTTCATTGCAGTATCCTAAACATCTAATATAATGCCCAATACAGAGTTTCAATGAATATTTGCTAAAATTAATTATGTATGACTTGAGAGAGGTTAGCAGAATAGTCATGGCAGAATTTAGAGTAAAACAATACATTTTGTGTGTAATAGAAATTACTGTAGTCAGCAAGTCTTATATAAAATGGTGGTTTGATGTGAATGTAGGATTGAAGAAATGTGTTTATTTTAATGAAGACTTAAGAGACATTTAAAATGTAAGATAAGATAGATTAAAAGTAATGATGTAAACTTCCTGTTAAAATGGCTTCTCACTAGCAACCACCAAAACAGCATATTCCAACTTCCTAATAAAATGCCCAGGAGACAGAGAAAAGAAAAACAAACAAACAAACAAAAAAAACTTACACTATCAGCCCAAACTGAAAACTATAGCCAATCACACGCAAGGGTTCAGGAGGATTCACATGTTTGTTCACGAGACAAATGGAGGTAAACAAAGAAAAAAATTAATCCCACTTGTATTACCTGATGTCTTTTATGTCTTTGCTTATGAAGCAAAAGTTACATAGAAGGCTGGAGGAGTATTATCTTTCCTGGGATTTTAAAGCCGAAAACCTGAACCAAACAAAAATGGGATGCAGTCCTTCACACCTTAGGCAGAAAAGAGTTAATCCCCTTTATCATTTTGCCTCTGGTGGCATTTTTTAAGATCTAGGCAGACAGTACAAAAGATCCGATATAAATGGTGGGAAAGTACGGAGTGAGGTATTGTTAGTGGTAGAGTGCATACCAAAATAAAGTCTCAAGGAGTAACACGTCTGAGAGGGTAAATATATGAAGAACTCTGGCAGTAGTATATATGAGAATTACAGTTTACTGTAGGTGTGAGTTCTAGAGAATCAATCACTGGGGGGATAGGAAAAAGTTGCCAATTAAGTAATGCATACATATTCTAAGTAAAAATCTAAAAGAAGTGGTGTTGGAGTAGGAGGAGTACACACATATTAGCTTCAGTTCTGACTATGAAAAAGGAATGCTGACCACATAAATAGAGAGTAATACAAGCTACTCACTCCATCTACTGACAGAGCCTGAACAAATGTATCTTATTCAAAATGAGTTAGAAGAAAAAAAGACATATATGGGGTGTAAAAAAATTACCATAGGACATAAAGTGATTAAGATCCAGAAGATTCAAGTGAAATAGATAACATTTAAGAATTAACTACCAAAGAATCCGGACAAATTTTCTACAATATAATGTAAACATTTACTCCAATAGACTTGGAAGTCTAAAAGAAATAGATGATTCCTGAGAGAGACATAAATTACCAAAATGACTTAAGTCTGGATTGGGAAAAAAATAAGATTTACCCATTAAAATATACCAAGAAACATAAAACTACATAGTTCAAGTCTACCAAATATCAAAGAACAAGCAATGCCTATTAAATAAACCATTCCAAGCTTAAAAAATAGAAAGCTTCCCAATCTATTTTACAAAAATAGCATAACCTTGGGCCCAAACTGAGGGTCACACAACAAAATAACCTAATAGGCTCATTTCTATTATAAACATAAATGCAAAAATTTTACATGAAGTACTGCCAAATCAAAATCCCTAATGAATTAAAATAATGTATCAAGTAGTTTAGTCCAAGAATATAAGGATGATTCATCATTTTTTAAAAAACGTAATAATGTAATTCACTACGTTACATTTTTAAATGGGAAACACAATATGATCTCAATAGATTTTGAAAAAAAAATAGCACTTGATAAAACATGTCACCTTCTCCACCAGGATGGTGTAAAGATATAGGGATATCCTAGAAAGTTGGGAATAAAGTAAAACTTCCTTAAAGTGTCCCTCATAAAAACCTATAGCAAACATCACTCTTGAGAAAACTTTAAAAGCATTCTCATTAAATTCAGGAATATCAGGAGTAAGACAAAGTCACTCACTATCATTAGTATTCAACAAAACACTCTTTAATATATAAGAGGCTAGAAAAAGAAATGGAACCCGGGTTTTTGGCTACAAGCAGCAAAAACCAACAAACTTAAGCCATAAAGAATTCACTGGAAGGATTTCAGTAGCTCACAGAAAAAAAAAAAAAAATGGGACGCTAAAGAAAACAAACAAGAACTAAGGACATTCCAGAGGTCTGTGCACGTGGGATGATCTTAGTAAAGGTCTAGAGCAGAACCAGTTCAATGAGCATAGAGCATACTCTGCTGAGATCATTGAGTTCCAACTGTTCTATCCAGCCATGACCAGACTTGCAAAGGACCATCTATACAACAAAAAATACTGCAGATAGATTACGAACCTATACTTTTATAGAACTATAGGATTTTTTAAAAAAAGATCAAGGACGAGTATTTTTATAACCTTAGGCCTGAGAAACCCCTTCTTAAAATATACAAATCCCAATAGTGACATAGGAGAAAAAAATTAATAGATTTTTTTATGAAAAAGTAAAAATATTATGAAATTTTTTAAACTTCTGCCATAAAAGACAATATAAACAAAGTTAAAAGATAGCAAGAGTTATGGGAAAAAAGGACTACAGACATAAATAGAATGAATATCCATGATCCACAAAGACAGTAAATAGAAGACAATAACCTACAGCCCAATAAGAAAATGGACAAAAAAAAATTAAGCAATTTACATGAAATACAAATGACCAATAAGAGGCACAAACTCATGAGTACCATGACAAACATAAATGAAAAATTGTTTTCTGATCATCAGAATGGCAAGATATTGAAGACCAATAATAGAACTGTCAAAGGAAATGGGCAGTCTAACACACTTCGGGTAAAAGGCTAAACAGGTACACTGTTCACTCTTGTGTCTGAATTCCATCATTTTTACCTCTTTACAAGTACTGGTACTGTATGATACTATATAAGTATTCAATAATCACGTGGTTCTCAAATTATGGAATCTTAGGAGCCCTCTACATCCCTAAAAATTAGTAAACAGATTAATGCTTGCCAAGGATAGGGGACAGCTTACACAAAAGTGCAGGAAGGAATTTGGGGTGGGTGAGGAAACCGTTCAGTATCTTGATTGTGATGGTAGTTGAATGACTGCATGTGTCTGTCCAAAAACACAGAACTTTTTATTAAAAATGGTGAACAGATTCTATGTGAATTACATCTTTTAAAAAATCGGACTTAAATTTCTTGACAACCCCAAAAGGTTTTGTTTATGTTGGCTACAAGTATCAATACTTAGCATCTTAGAAATTATAACTGAGAAAATTTTAAATAGTTGTGGCGGCTAAAGCAACTCCAACATCCGCCATGTTGACTTATGATTAACCCCAGTTCTGGGACTGCCTCTAAGATTTATATTTTATCTACTGTTCCTTGTGTAAAAGTATACACTTACCGATCTTGCCCTTAGGTCAAACAACCTTGACGCTATTTCACTTACCATAAATCCTGCTCTTAAGCAACTGTCCTACACATCTCTGGTTGGGGGTTGGGGGTCGGGTAATGGGGTGATCCACAATCTCCTTGGGGCCACCCAAGATATGGCTTCTGTTCTTAAGTCCCTTTTAAAGGTTTCTAAGAAACTGGATTCCTCAGCCTCTCAGCTTCCTCAGCCTTTGGGGATAGGACTGCATAGACCTGTCCACTATGCAACAATTGTTCTTCATGTTTTCATTTTTTAAAAAGTAAATGTATTAAATGTTACCATAAATAATGTATCCTTCAAGCCTGGCCAACATGGCGAAACCCCGTCTCCACTACTAAAAATACAAAAATTAGCCGAACGTGGTGGCAGGCGCCTGTAATCCCAGCTACTCGGGAGGCTGAGGCAGGAGAATCGCTTAAACCCGGGAGGCACAGGTTGCAGCATTGAGCCGAGATCGCGCCACTGCACTTCAGCCTGGGCGACAGAGAGACTCCGTCCCAAAAATAATAATAATAATAATAATGATAATGTATTCTTTATGAAAAATAACTTTTCCAAAACAAAAAACATTTAGTGAGAAGAATCACACTGTGTACATTTTAACAAATGTCTGGCTTCAAATAGAAAACTGTTAGATTCTCATATCTACTTCCTTCTGTTACAGTATCACAACTCAGGTAGCCTCTGGAAAACTCCACTGTACACTTCTGAAAAAATGAGAGTGAAAAAGATAACATCTGCATATTATTATGAAAGTAATTTTAAACTGGCAGTGTCAGAGAATCCCATGGGTCCCTGGACCACAATGTGAACATCTGATTCAGCCTATACAAAAAAAAATTTTTTTAATCAAATTCTGAACATGTAGTAGCAACAAAACTTACTTTTTTCAAATCAAGGAAATAATATCTTATGCAGATAATGCGTTCTACTTTAATGCAGTAATACCATCCTCATCCAGGTCAAAATTTGTACCAACGATTTAAACTGAGCTACAAACTTCAACATAAATGAAAAATATTTCTGAGGTCTAAGGATTTTTTAAAACCAGTAAGTAGTCCATAAGAAAGATACAGCATCATCCTCCAGACCTCACTCATCAACTATCTGTAGGGCAAGGCAGATGAAAGACAGCAAGAGCTCTCCCTCTCCCCTCTCCCCTCTCCCCTCTCCCCTCTCCCCTCTTTCCACGGTCTCCCTCTGATGCCGAGCCGAAGCTGGACGGTACTGCTGCCATCTCAGCTCACTGCAACCTCCCTGCCTGATTCTCCTGCCTCAGCCTGCCGAGTGCCTGCGATTGCAGGCGCGCGCCACCCCGCCTGACTGGTTTTCGTATTTTTTTGGTGGAGACGGGGTTTCGCTGCGTTGGCCGGGCTGGTCTCCAGTCCTAACCGCGAGTGATCTGCCAGCCTCGGCCTCCCGAGGTGCCGGGACTGCAGACAGAGTCTGGTTAACTCAGTGCTCAATGGTGCCCAGGCTGGAGCGCAGTGGCGTGATCTCGGCCCGCTACAACCACCTCCCAGCCGCCTGCCTTGGCCTCCCAAAGTGCCGAGATTGCAGCCTCTGCCCCGCTGCCGCCCCGTCTGGGAAGTGAGGAGCGTCTCCGCCTGGCCGCCCATCGTCCGGGATGTGAGGAGCCCCTCTGCCTGGCTGCCCAGTCTGGAAAGTGAGGAGCCCCTCTGCCTGGCTGCCCAGTCTGGAAAGTGAGGAGCCTCTCTGCCCGGCCGCCATCCCATCTAGGAAACAAGGAGCGCCTCTTCCCGGCCGCCATCACATCTGGGAAGTGAGGAGCGGCTCTGCCCGGCCACCCATCATCTGAGATGTGGGGAGCACCTCTGCCCTGCCGCCCCGTCCAGGATGTGAGGAGCGTCTCTGCCCGGCCGCCCCGTCTGAGAAGTGAGGAGACCCTCTGCCTGGCAACCGCCCCGCCCGAGAAGTGAGGAGCCCCTCCGCCCGGCAGCCGCCCCGCCTGAGAAGTGAGGAGCCCCTCCGCCCGGCAGCCACCCCGTCTGGGAAGTGAGGAGCATCTCCGCCCGGCAGCCACCTCGTCCGGGAGGGAGGTGGGGGGGTCAGCCCCCCGCCCGGCCAGCCGCCCCGTCCGGGAGGGAGGTGGGGGGGCCAGCCCGCCGCCCGGCCAGCCGCCCCGTCCGGGAGGGAGGTGGGGGGGCCAGCCCCCCGCCCGGCAAGCCGCCCCGTCCGGCCAGCCGCCCCGTCCGGGAGGGAGGTGGGGGGGTTAGCCCACCGCCCAGCCTGCCGCCCTGTCCAGGAGGGAGGTGGGGGTTCGGACCCCAGCCTGGCCGGCCACCCGGTCCGAGAGGTGAGGGGCGCCTCTGCCCGGCCGCCCCTACTGGGAAGTGAGGAGCCCCTCTGATCGGCCAGCCGCTCCGTCCGGGAGGGAGGTGGGGGGGTCAGCCCCCCGCCCGGCCAGCCACCCCGTCCGGAAGGGAGGTGGGGGGGTCAACCCCCCACCCCGCCAGCCGCCCCGTCCGGGAGGGAGGTGGGGGGGTTAGCCCCCCACCCGGCCAGCCGCCCCGTCCGGGAGGTGAGGGGCACCTCTGCCCGGCCGCCCCTACTGGGAAGTGAGGAGCCCCCTCGCCCGGCCAGCCGCCCCGTCCGGGAGGGAGGTGGGGGGTTAGCCCCCCACCTGGCCAGCCGCCCCGTCCGGGAGGTGAGGGGCGCCTCTGCCCGGCAGCCCCTACTGGGAAGTGAGGAGCCCCTCTGCCCGGCCAGCCGCTCCGTCCGGGAGGGAGGTGGGGGGGTCAGCCCCCCGCCCGGCCAGCCGCCCCGTCCGGGAGGGAGGTGGGGGGGCAGCCCCCCGCCCGGCCAGCCGCCCCGTCCAGGAGGGAGGTGGGGGGGTTAGCCCACCGCCCAGCCTGCCGCCCTGTCCAGGAGGGAGGTGGGGGTTCGGCCCCCCGCCTGGCCGGCCACCCGGTCCGAGAGGTGAGGGGCGCCTCTGCCCGGCCGCCCCTACTGGGAAGCGAGGAGCCCCTCTGATCGGCCAGCCGCTCCGTCCGGGAGGGAGGTGGGGGGGTCAACCCCCCGCCCGGCCAGCCGCCCCGTCCGGGAGGGAGGTGGGGGGGTTAGCCCCCCACCTGGCCAGCCGCCCCGTCCGGGAGGTGAGGGGCACCTCTGCCCGGCCGCCCCTACTGGGAAGTGAGGAGCCCCTCTGCCCGGCCAGCCGCTCCGTCCGGGAGGGAGGTGGGGGGGTCAGCCCCCCGCCCGGCCAGCCGCCCTGTCCGGGAGGGAGGTGGGGGGGGGTCAGCCCCCCGCCCGGCCAGCCGCCCCGTCCGGGAGGGAGGTGGGGGGGTCAGCCCCCCGCCCGGCCAGCCGCCCCGTCCGGGAGATGAGGGGCGCCTCTGCCCGGCCGCCCCTACTGGGAAGTGAGGAGCCCCTCAGCCCGGCCAGCCGCCCCGTCCGGGAGGGAGGTGGGGGGGTCAGCCCACCGCCCAGCTTGCCGCCCTGTCCGGGAGGGAGGTGGGGGGTCAGCCCCCCGCCTGGCCAGCCACCCCGTCCGGGAGGGAGGTGGGGGGGTCAGCCCACCGCCCAGCCTGCCGCCCTGTCCGGGAGGGTGGTGGGGGTTCGGCCCCCCGCCTGGCCAGCTGCCCCATCCGGGAGGTGAGGGGCGCCTCTGCCCGGCCGCCCCTACTGGGAAGTGAGGAGCCCCTCTGCCCGGCCAGCCGCCCCGTCCAGGAGGGAGGTGGGGGTGGTCAGCCCCCTGCCCGGCCAGCCGCCCCGTCCGGGAGGTGAGGGGCACCTCTGCCCGGCCGCCCCTACTGGGAAGTGAGGAGCCCCTCTGCCCGGCCACCACCCCGTCTTGGAGGTGTACCCAACAGCTCATTGAGAACGGGTCATGATGACAATGGCGGTTTTGTGGAATGGAAAGGGGGGAAAGGTGGGGAAAAGATTGAGAAATTGGATGGTTGCCGTGTCTGTGTGGAAAGAGGTAGACATGGGAGACTTTTCATTTTGTTCTGTACTAAGAAAAAATTCTTCTGCCTTGGGATCCTGTTGATCTGTGGCCCTACCCCCAACCCTGTGCTCTCTGAAACATGTGCTGTATCCACTCAGGGTTGAATGGATTAAGGGCGGTGCAAGATGTGCTTTGTTAAACAGATGCTTGAAGGCAGCATGCTCGTTAAGAGCCATCACCACTCCCTAATCTCAAGTACCCAGGGACACAAACACTGCGGAAGGCCGCAGGGTCCTCTGCCTAGGAAAACCAGAGAACTTTGTTCACTTGCTTATCTGCCGACCTTCCCTCCACTATTGTCCTGTAACCCTGCCAAATCCCCCTCTGCGAGAAACACCCAAGAATGATCAATAAAAAAAAAAAAAAAAAAAAAGAAAGACAGCAAGAACACAAAGAAAGTAGGCAAAGAAATGTCTGACCTCAAAGAAAGAAGAGGTCCATACAACTAAAAGGACAGTAGAATAACTACAAAAGTAAAGCAGTATTAGAGCAAAGGCACCCTGGTGTAAAATCCAATAAAATACAACTACTGTCCCTTGATCGCATTGCTAAAAGAACTCAAAATGCTGTTTCAAGACTATATCCCCATTCTGCAGATAGTGAAACTACGCCAGGTAACTCTTGCTTGTACAGTGTCCGTCGTGACTGTGAAAAGGGGAACGCACTCGCTTCTCACATGCTAGGCAGGGTGTTAGGACACTGCGTGAAGGGGAATCCTGGTCTGGCTACAGGAGGCTTTTTGTTTCAGTGCTTGTACAACTTTCATAACTGGAGAGTAGTCCGCAACCATCTATTACTCCAAGAGACTGAGTCAGAAACCTGCTGTCTCCTCACGTGACTTTCAAACACTGCGAGCGAGTGGCGGTACCGCGAGGAGGCCGCCCAAGCCCTGGGCTGGCGCGGATATCTGTGGTTCCGAAACGCTGCGGCAGCTTCTGTCAGTCCTGGGACTTCTGCGGGCGGTTGGCAAGGTCGGCCCTGCTCGCCCAGGCTACCGCGTCGCGGACCCCAGGTCACGCCTCCTTTGAGGAGTACTAGAGCCTCCGTCCTCCCCCGCGCTGTTTCCCCATCTGCACTCAGTAAGTCAGACCAACCGGCCCTTGGCGCCCCTCCAACTCTACCATCGAACTGTCTGGGCTAGCGGCCACTCAGCCGCCCACCCGACCCACCCGACTTAGACGGTCCTCGCCGTCAGAGCACTCTGAGGGGTCCGGCCCGCGGCGCCCCGCACTCACCCGGCTGACGTTTCACCGCCATCACTGACACTAGATAGTGCGCGATGTCAAAAAAGGGAAACATGGACGTGCGGGAGAAGGCCAGAGCCAATTCGTCCCATGGAGAATCCATAACGACCACCGACCGCGGCAACCGAAGCAGCCGCGGCTACTGGTTCCCCGCGCGCGCGCGATGAAGAGTAGGCGAGGGCACAGCCGCGGCTGCCCGCTCCTCCGCGCCGGCTCCAGCTCCGCGCGTGCGCCCTGGCGCCGAGGGGCGGGGCCGCGCTTCGAGGGAGCCGCAGGCTCACCGGCGCTAGGCGGGTGGGAGGGGCGAGCGGGTTCCCGGCGGCTCCAGCGGCTCTTGCCTCGGTTCTCCTAGTAAGGGTCCAGCGTCTTCTTGGTCCTGGGCGCAGTGCAGGACCTGGAGAGCGTGCAGATGAACAAAACACGGTCCTCACGGTCCTCAAGGGGAGACGCTCAGAGTTGGATTTATTTCTGTAAATTGATGTCATTCACCTAACATTTATCGAGCAACCACAGTGCAAGTCACACTGTGACTTACTGGAGATATAAAAATAAAACAGTAATATCCTGCCCTCAAGAACTATGCGTTCCCTGAAAGAGATTTTTTTATAAAAAGAGAAAAAACGCACATAATGGTACAAAAGCAGGTACTGAGAAGTATAGCTGCCGTGCGAGAGCAGTTCCGAAACGAAGATTACAATTCTGGGAAGTGAGTAAAGTGACATGTGAGCTGGACTTTAAAAGTTAAGTGAGAAACAAAAGCTAGGTGGGAGATGGAGGGAGGTGTTTTGGGTTGACTACAAAGTGAGAAATGAGGTTGGGAAAAGTCCTCGAAAGGCAGACAAAGCCAGGCAGTTTGGCTCCAGAGGTTAAATTCTTGATCAATCACTATGTTAAGCTCAGAGCCAGAATCTCTTCTCCTAATCACTACGCTAACTGGGTTGTTTGGTGGAAGGTGAGGGAGTAGAGGTGCAACCAAGCAACAAGATTAAGAATAGATTGATGAGAAGCGACGGACAGCGGAAAATCAGAGGGTATTCACTGGTCCAAGCAAAAGGTAGTGGAGGCTGTGGCAGCAGAAATTGAGACCAATTGTGGGAAACATGGGTAGAAGCAGAATATCGTCAGTGAGTGTCAGTCTGTACAGGCGGGAAACGAAGCATTTGTCAAATAAAATGAGGAACGGGTGAGTAGGAGGATTGTGGTTGCATTCTGATAAATAGGAAACAAGAAGGAATAGGTTTGGGTAAGAAAAAAAACTAGCTTGGCACACTTATTTGATGTGTGAACAGATTATGCTGGCACCAGGAAATTGGAGAAACGTGATTAGCTGCTAGGTAGGTGACAGCTTCACGGGTGTATGCACTGCAAAAGGAGAATTTTTTTATCTGAATATGTATTCATTAATTTTAATTCATTTAACAAAATGTTTTTTGCGTGCCTACTATGTAACCAGCATTTTGCTGGATGTCAGAAGTACTGCCCTAAACACTAAGTGTTTAAAACGTAGGAAAATTGTAGTAAATCTCTACACTTCATTACTTATCAAGAAAGAATAGACTTGTTCAAATACTTTTCACGTGTGGTTTTCTAAGCAAGCACTTCCCGTAGAGAAAAGTCTTAGACCTGTAGCACACTTTCTAGCAAAACTAAGGGGAAAAAAACCACCTGTGAATATTTATACTTTCCTGTTTAAGTCTGTTCTTTCCATACTTTTTACACATTCGCTTATTTTTGGAATTTTAGTTTTGCGAATTTAGGCTCAGAGTTTGGATATTACTTCTTTTTTTTTCTTTCTTTCTTTCTTTTTTTTTTTTTTTTTTTTTTTTTTTTGATATGTAATCTTGCTCTGTTGCCAGACGAGTGCAGTGGCGCGATCTCGGCTCACTGCAACCCCCAACTCGCTGATTCAAGCGATTCTCCTGCCTCAGCCTCCCGAGTAGCTGGGATTAAAGGCACGTGCCACCACGTTTTTTTTGTATTTTTAGTAGAGACGGGGTTTCACCATGTTGGCCAGGATGGTTTGGAACTCCTGACCTCGTGATCCGCCCTCCTTGGCCTCCCAAAGTGCTGGGATTACAGGCGTGAGCCACTCACACCCAGCCTGGATATTATTTCTTTAAATATTTTACATTTTAACAGTCTTAAATTTTGCAAAATATATGGTTAGTCTTTGGACTTAAAAAAATACTTAATATGATGTAATCTTTAAGACACTACTGAATTGTGTGTCTATACCAGTATTATTCTGGGGTACCATTAAATCCATTATTAACACCAATGAGACAAAATGAATAACATCAGAGGTTTTTTTAAGAAAGTAAATCAAGCACTTTACTTCCTTAAACAGAATAATTCCAATAGAAAGGAATTAATTATCTCAGACTCTAAAGATAATTTGAAAATTGTTGCATTTCAAAACAGTAAGAATAAGCTTGGTCCTATCTGCCTAGAGCCTAAAGAAATTTCCTTATAAAGGTCTAGGGGAAATTAAATCCTAATCTCACAAAAAGACAAGTTCCATCTACATTTTAAAGGCGCTCACCGTATTTGCTTCTGGTCAGTGGTTGAGTTATTTAGTCTATTAAAATGAGCATTGTAGGAGGAAATGGAGGATGGAAAGACCCCTTTCCTTCTTACCTTTAAATTACCATGCTATTGAACTTTTTAAAGTACCTTAGAGTCCACAATTAGGAAGTTTTATATTAAATGGACCAATTGCATTTTAGTTACCAATTACCTTTAAATTGGTAAGAAGGAAAGGCAAGATTTGGGAGAATTGCATGTGAAGATTCAAAGTTTTCCTGAATTTTGGAAGCAGTATACAAAATTACATAATTATTGGTGATAAAATGAATCCAATTTACAAAGTATAGCTTATTCATTAGGAAGCCAAACTGGTCTAATTGTATTAATATCCAGAAATGAGTTTTGTGGGGTGTTTTTTCATTTTGTTTTGTTTGTTTGTTTGAGACTGAGTTTCGCTCTTGTTGCCCAGGCTGGAGTGCAGTGGCACAATCATGGCTCACTGCAACCTCTACCTCCCATGTTCAAGCAATTCTCCTGCCTCAGCCTCCCGAGTAGCTGGGATTACAGGTGCCTGCCACCACACCCAGCTAATTTTTTGTATTTTTAGTAGAGACGAGTTTTTACCATGTTGGCCAGGCTAGCCAGGCTGGTCGAACTCCTGAACTCAGGTGATCCACCTGCTCAGCCTCTCAAAGTGCTGGGATTACTGCATAAGCCACCGCCCCCGGCCTGAAGAAGAGTTTTGACTAAACCTGTTGGAGGCACTTTTTAGTTCAAAAATATGTGAATCTGATTTTTATAAACCAGGTTTTGCAGCACCAGCATGATTAACATTTGGGGCTAAACAATTCTTTGTCATGGTGGACTGTGCTTGCATTGTATGATGTTTAGCAGCATCACTGGTACTAGATGCCAGGACCATGCACACACGCACACACACACACACACCCCACTTGCAACAACCAAAAATGTCTTGGCTTTGCCAAATGTCTTCTGGGGCAGGGGCAGGGGTTGGGGGACACAAGATCACCCCTGGTTCAGAACTACTGCTATAAATGAATAAATGCTTTCTTCAACAATATATGCCTCTATTAATACAAACAATATGGTCATGTCACTAATGTTCCTTATCTCTTTAATTCTAGAATAATTGTATAACCCTTCTTAGTTTCAGTTTACACACCCATCTTCCTGGGTCAAACTGACAATATCCTGAAACCCAGTATCATACATGCAATCCTAGCTGTTTCTTCCCTGCAATACTGCTTTCTACCCACTAAGTGGCATGCCTTTCACTTTGGGAAATCTATAATAATAACTTTTTATTTTATTTTTTATTAATACATCATACTTGCACATATTTATGAGGTACATGTGATATTTTGATATGTGCACACAACGTGTTATAATCAAATCAAGGCATTTAGCCTATCCACCACCTCAAACACTTATCATTTCTTTGTGTTGGGAACATTTCAAATCATCTTTTTTGTTTTTCTCTTTTGAATCTTAAAGGTCTATCAATCAAATCACCTCGTCTAGCCATTTTGAAATAAACAATATACTATTGTTAACTATAGTCACCCTACCATGCTATTGAACTTTTTAAAATACCTTAGAGTCCACGATTTGGAAGTTTCATATTAAAGGGACCAATTGCACTCCTAAACCTTCGTATCTTGGTCAGGCATTTTCATTCTAAAGTTGTTTTGATAAGCACTTGATAGCCACACTGTATCAAATGATAATGTATTAATATGTGACATTTAAGACAAAGTATATGTAATTTGAATTCAACCTTTTTTAATATTCAGGATTATCAAGGAGAATTAGCTAGAGAGCACCAATTGCCCTCAAAATACCCACTGAATTCAATCAGTACAATTACATGCCAGTGCATGAGATTTAAGTGCAACCAATTCAAGTATACATTCAACTCTTCAGACTCAGCATGCATCTAATAATAGTGCCTTTGATATTGTGTCTTGGAAAACCTGACATGGCTCACTTATTTATTGCACTGGAAACTAAAATCCTTTTCTATAATCGTCATTCATACCACTAATATAAACTAGTAAACTGAAATGTTCTCCATGTATAACAAGTACAAACTTACCTGATTAAAAACCTGATGTTATTATGGGAATACCTCTAACTTTCTTCAGCGTAAGGACTGCTAAAACTGTAGTCACCCACCAATGCCATAGCTGTCAGTTGTCTGTGGTCATCAACACTTAAGTTCACCATATTGCTCTTCAACATCTCTGTTAAAGAGTAACAGGTACCATTAAATCACAGAGTAAATGAATTTTGGAAGTTGAATGGACCCTTTAAAAAAAATAGTAACATGGAGTCCAAGTAATAGAAAACCATTCTGTGCAGCTTAAGCAAAATGAGTAATTTGCTGAAAGTCTACTAGGGAATCTCATGAAAGCCAGGAGAAGTTGAGCAGTCAAGACCCAAGAAAAGCAAGAAGTAGAGCATTTCTGGGGCCAGCAGCAACAGGTGGGTGTGCACTTCTCTCAGTCACTGATGATACTCAATGCCAACATCTCTTAGCCTCTGGGTCCCTCTACTGAATATTGCCAGGAGAGAGACCCTGTCCTGGCCTGGGACAGCTGTACACTCCTGGTTAATCAGTTCTGATGGGAGGCTGGGTCACGTGGTTCAGATCTGCCACATCCCTACATATCAGAGGCAATTTCCTGAAAAAGGAGGGAGCGGCTGGGTGCAGTGGTTCACACCTGTACTCCCAGGACTTTGAGAGGCCAAGGCAGGAGGATCGCTTGAGCCCAGGAGTTTGAGACCACTCTGAGCAACATAGTGAGACACTGTCTCAAAAAAAATAAAGAGAAAGGAGGGAGCTAGGCAGACATCCCAAGAGATGTCTAGTATAATCATTTTCTTTAACCTGTTTATTTTATTTATTTTTTAATTTATTTATTTATTTTTTTTTTTGAGAGTGAGTCTTGCTCTGTTGCCCAGGCTGAAGTGCAGTGGCGCGATCTCAGCTCACTGTAACCTCTGCCTCCCAGATTCAAGCGATTCCATCCTCCTGAGCAGCTGGGATTACAGGCACCTGCCATCACGCCCGGCTAATTTTTGTATTTTTAGTAGAGATGGGGTTTCACCATGTTGTCCAGGCTGGTCTCCAACTCCTGACCTCAAGTGATCTGCCTGCCTCAGCCTCCCAAAGCACTAGGATTACAGGCGTAGCCACAGCGCTCGGCCAACCCATTTATTTTAAAGTAGGAAACTAAGTGCTAGAGAGGTCACCATGGGCAGTGACAGACCAAAATTTGTTACTATTCTGTTACAATCAGTCTTCCCTATGTACTCCTACTAGGTTTTCTCCTGTCCAACAGAACCCAAATACTTCTTTTGAAGTTTTCCTTTACAGAGAGATTCAGCATCCCTACAGCAATGAAAAGGCCACCCACCAGATAAGGGCCAGGAAGACCAATTAGTAATCATTAGTAACCCCATCCCATTCTTTGACATTATCTCAGCAGATCCCATTGCTTTGTTGTCATTTAAGATTTCTTTTTCTTTTTCTTTTTCTTTTTTTTTAAGACAGAGTCTCGCTCTGTTGCCCTGGCTGGAGTACAGTGGTGGGATCTTGGCTCACTGCAACCTCCACCTCCCGGGTTCAAGTGATTCTCTTGCCTCAGCCTCCCAAATAGCTGGTATTATAGGTGCCTGCCGCCATTCCCAGCTAACTTAAGATATTTTTAAAATAAAATAAAAAGTCCAGTCCAGTTAAAACATCCATCTTACATGCAATATAGAACTTCTTTCCTCCCATTTGCTCAGGACTGCCTGTCTCAGAGACTTTGATGGGGCAATGGGCATGGTGGAGTCCTCCAACCTTTCTTCATCTTCTGCTCCTTTCTTCTGCTGTGTGTTCTAGGGTTAGGGCAGTGAGGAGGGAAATTAGAGAAAAGGAACAGAAGACTTTCTAGTTGGCAAATGTTGGTCATAGTTTTTGTTTTTTGGTTTCTTTGTCTTGGTTTGCTTTTGGCTATTGATATTCTTCTCTATGGCAGGCTGTCAATGCAGACTTGTTCATGGGGTTTATTTGTGGGTTCCCCAGTGATGCCATGGAGCTCACATAGCAAGATCTCCTAACCTCTACAGTTATGGCAGACACCATTGGTTGAATAACCCAGCACACATATTTAACTCTGTGTATCCGGTTAAAACATTAGATATAGTTTGTTCAGCCTCTCAGCAAGGTGTGAACTTGTGTTAGGATATTGGCAAATAAAACTTCAGGGGACCTAGGTTGACATGCTTCTCAAAACAAAGTAAGGAGAAACAAAGTTGAAGGACTGACACTGTCCAGCCTCAAGATTTACTATAAAGCTACGGTGATAATCAAGACGTACGATATTGGTGAAAAAATAGAAAAATAGATCAATGAAAATATGTGGCTTCTCTGATAAAAGGGACTATGCCCTTGACATTGGCCCTTCTCCTTGTCTTTCTGCCTAGAGCTAGGGCAGCCATGTTGTGACCATGAGAGAAAATAGATCATCGAAGTTATCAACTATCCTTCTCAGACCTCCTGTTACATGAAAAAATAATTTCTTATCTGCTTAAATAGAGTCTGAATTGGCTTGGGGGAAGTTAGCACCTCTTTCTTCACAGGGAGAGGAGTAGGAAAGCAAAGCCTCTAGCCCTCTGAATTCCCTTCCATGAATTTCCCTTCAAATTCTTGACCTCTTGGATTGTTGAAAGTGAAGTTCACTGGGCCAGCTGTTATATTTTATTAAGTCCTGCATAGACAGGGCTTAATTGTCTTTTCAGAATGTAGAAGTAACATCTTTTGTCTTAGGGGATCTAATGGAATTTCACGATAAATTAGCATCTTGTTATACTAGATGACAGGCAAAGGAAGGAGATTAGAAAATGGGGTGGATGACGCCAGATGTGGTAATTGATACTTACAATCCCAGCACTTTGGGAGGCCAAGGTGGGAGGATTTCTTGAGGCTAGAAGTTTGAGACCAGCCTGGGCAACATAGTGAGACCCCATCTCTACAAAATTTTTAAAAAATAGCCAGGAGTGGTGAGGTGCACCTGGTCCCAGCTACTCAGGGCTTAGGTGGAAGGATCACTTGAGCCCAGGAGTTTGAGGCTACAGTAAGATATGATCATACCACAGCACACCAGCCTGGGCAGCAGAGCAAGACCCTGTCACAAAAAAGAATACGATGGATGGGTGAGGTTTGAAAGAAAATGCACATGGCTGTGGCTGGGAACCCACAAAGTGTCAGTTATCTGTATAGATGGGTTGATCAAACCGAAACACTAGCAGTGAGAACACATGTACTTGATATATGGGCAAATAAAAAGAATCGTACCTAGGGATTTATAAATGTGTCCAAATACCAGAGCATGCATGGTCAGGAGGGTCCATAGACACAGAGAGGGAAAATGCAGTTGCAGGTGGATTAACAATCACCAAGCGAAATTATTCCAACGTAAGCTGTTTCCATGCGACAATTGACAATAAATACAGACTTCCTTGGTTGAGTCCAAACTTGTCTAGCTTTCATACAGAATGGGTCTACATCACATATATTTTCAGGACTATTGTTAAAGATAATGGTCAATTAGTGGAATCGTATATGTATGGATAGAATGTATAGTCCAAGGAATGTTTCAATCACTGTATGTGCCTTAAATAACTATAAATAATGTAAGATATAAAATCTGTAAAATGTAAAAATCTACTAGTATTCTATTTTTTATCCGTGAAGCTGGATATTCTTATAGTTTTGCATACAAAAATTGGTAATGCTTCCTCAATCCAAAAAAAGCTAAGGAGAATATTTTTACTATTAATAACAGCAGAGCTTTTCATAGGCATTATGATTATCTAAGAAGGGGATAATATCCCCCAGTAATTTAACCTTGGAAAGAATTTTTTCCCTGCAAGTAGTTCATAAAACTGGAAATCCATCTTGGAGAACCCCATGTAAAACCTTTCCGATCTCTGCTGTTTCAACTGGACTATCAGGTTATTTACAGTGTTTATTCACTCGGTAAATATGTATCCCATCTTTCAGATAGGAACCATCCGATTATGATAGCAAAGGCTTTCTTCCACTTCTTTTCTTTTTTCTTTTTATTTTACCTTAAGTTCTGGAATACATGTGCAGAACATGCAGGTTTGTTACATAGGCATACATGTGCCATGGTGGTTTGCTGCACCTATCAACCCACCATCCAGGTTTTAAGCCCCGCTTGCATTAGGTATTTGTCCTAATGCTCTCTCCCTCCCCTAGCCCCCCACCCCCGACAGGCCCTGGTGTGTGATGTTCCCCTCCCTGTGTCTATGTGTTCTCATTGTTCAACTCCCACTTATGAGTGAGAACATGCGGTGTTTGGTTTTCTGTTCCTGTGTTAGTTTGCTGAGAATGATGGCTTCCAGTTTCATCCATGTCCCTGCAAAGGACATGAACTCATTCTTTTTTATGGCTGCATCTTCCACCTGTTTAGCTACTTTTCTGTTAGGCTTAACTAGCCACTAGCAGCATATCAAATTACATCCTTGACTACATCTTGAGTTCATTTGAGAAATAGTCTCATCTTGGGAGGCAGTGTAGTATGGTGGTAGCATAAAACATACAGGCCTGAAAGTCAGACACTCCACTCATTGTGTAACCTCATAGAAAATAGTTGCTAGGCCGGGTGTGGTGGCTGGCTGGGCACAGTGGCTCACGCCTGTAATCCCAGCACTTTTGGAGGCCGAGGCGGGAGGATCACAAGGTCAAGAGATCAAGACCATCCTGGCCAAAAAGGTGAAACCCCATCTCTACTAAAAATACAAAAATTAGCTGGGCGTGGTGGCACGTGCCTATAATACCAGCTATTTGGGAGGCTGAGGCAGGAGAATCGCTTGAACCCGAGAGGCAGAGGTTGCAGTAAGCTGAGATCACACCACTGCAGTCTAGCCTGGCAACAGAACAAGACTCCATCTCAAAAAAAAAAAAAAAAAAAAAAAAGTTGCTAAATCTCTATAAGCCTGTGTCTTCGTCTTTAACATAAGAATAACAGTACTTACTTCACAGTGTTGTTTTCAAAATTAAGAGATCAGGTATATAAATTGCTTTCACAAGTGCCTGCCACAAGGTAAATACTTGATAAACCTTAACTATTACTCTTGTTCTAGACTATCCAGATCTCCAGATCTCTTAGTAGGAATTTGGAAGTTCCTTTCCTACTGCTTTCTTAACTGCTAATATTGTATAGATTTTATTGATTTTAGAGGCTCAGTGATTAAGACTGCAGGTGATGAGGCTAGACATCCTCAGTCAAAGCCTGGCCCTGCCAGCTGCTTGTTGAAGTATTTTAGGCAAGTTTCTTTGTACCTGTTTTCTCATTCCTAGGATGACAAAAATAAAAATCTGGACTTCATGGGTTTTTTTGTAAATATTAAATATATCGACACATGTAAAAAACAGTGCCCAGCACACAGAAATCCCTCGATAAAGGTTGGTTATTATTATTCAAAATTTATTTTCCAAATATTGTAATGACTCTTTGAATAATTTTCTCTTGTCATGAATAGAATTTAATTTGGACCTCATTTCATAAAAATTACCAACTGCATAAAAGCAGTCAAATTTGTGTTCTAGTGTATTGACCTGTTTTATCTAATTGAAATGATGAACAGAATTATCAGTGTGCAATAAAAAAGGATGCTTAGGTTACAGACTTCAGGAAGTTAAGAAAAATTGTAACATTCCAAGAAAAAAGTTTGGGAATTTTTTCTTTTTTTCTCCTTTTTGGTTTGTGTTTTGTTTTTTAGTTTTATATCCTTTTTTTAGTGTTATACATGTATAATAACATATGCCCAAGTAGAAATAACAGTAATGCTTCCTTTAATACACAAAGATGATGTTACTGCTTTGACTAAAGCCATGTTCTTGAGTTTTTCTAGTTCTGTTTTCACATCCTCCCAGCTACAAGTCCTCTATATTGAAATATACTAGTTCATTTTGGAAAAGTCTTCAATAGGGCCTCTCTGGTCCTCTAAATTCACCTAAGCTTGAGATGCCAAAATAAAAAAGTGTTAGCCAGGACATAGTCTAAATAAAGGCTGGGAATGTTCCCTACTAGACTGAGGTTAGGACAACTGGGCTGACAGCTGCTGCAAATCCATAATCAGAAGAGAGGCTGAAGATAAATTTAGATAAAAGGAGATTGAGACTGGCTAGTTAGACTGGGTGGTTGGCAAGTTTGGTCAGTCAGATCATAGTTCAGACTAAGAAATCCAACCTAAGGATAGATGAGGTGTAGTCAGCTGGCATCAATGTTACCAGAGCAAAAAGGTTAGGTGAGAAAAATTCAGTGAAGCAAGAAGACACATCAGGGACAGTGTGGATGACCAGCCATATAAAACTACTGATGCCAGCACTGGCAGAGGCCAAACAAGGATTTCTCCCAGGCAGGGGAAGAGTTGCACCAAAAAAGATTTGCCATCCAAAAGACACCTTCTCACAAAAAGCCCTAATCAGAGAAGAAAAAATTGATAAATAAGATTACATTAACATTGAAAACTTCCCGTTACCAAACGACACTTTGAGTAAAAAGGGGCCTGGCGCGGTGGCTCCCTCCTGTAATCCCAGCACTTTGGGAGGCTGAGGCAGGTGGATCCCTTGAGCCCAGGAGTTCGAGACCAGCCTAAGCAACATGACAAATCCCGGTCTCTACAAAAAATAAAAAAAATTAGCCAGTCACGGTGGTGCTTGCCTGTAATCCCAGCTACTGGGAAAGCTGAGGTGGGAGGATCGCTTGAGCCCTGGCTGTCAAAGTTGCAGTGAGCCGAGATCACGCCACTGTACTCCAGCCTGGGTGACAGAGTGAGACCGTATCTCAAAAAAAAAAAAAAAAAAAAGTAAAAAGGCAAGAAAAGAAGATACTTGTTACATGCACACACACATACCCAAACACACACACATATATATTTCCAACAATAGACTCTTACCAGAAACTTTAAAGAACTTGTATAAGTCAATAAATGAAAGACAACTAATTTTTTAAGAAAGCTCAATACAAAAATAGTCAAAAGCCTTTACACGTAGTAATTCAGGAAAGAGGATATCTAATACTCAGTAAACTTCTGAAGAGGTGCTTGATTTCAGTAGTCATCACGGAAATACTAATGAAAATGTTAAATAAACTACAGTAAGATATGCTTATCAAAATGGCTAAAATGAAAAAAAAGAGGTAATAACCAAGTGCTGGTGAGGATGCTAGGCAACTTGAACTCTCTCACACTGTTGGTGAGAATATAAATTGGTACAATCACTTTGGAAAACTAGTGATATATGCTAATAGTGAACATATTCATGTCCTCGGACCCAGCAATTCCACTTCTAAAGGGGGCATACCTTCACCAAGAACATCTACACAAGTGTTCATAGCAGCAATGCTTATAATAGCCCCAACCCAAATGTTCATTAAAAGTAGTACAAATGAGTAAATCTTGGTATAGACTTGCAATATATATACAATATTCTATACAGCAATTAGAATGAATAAAATAATGCTACCTGCATCAAAATCAATAAATTGCACAAACATAGTATTAAAAGAAGCCAGAGACTTAAAAAAATACATTTTGCATGATTCCATTTATATAGAGTTTGAAAACAGGCAAAACCAATTTATGAAATTAGAAGTCCAGATCATGTTTGCTGTTGGATGCAGGAAGGGAGTTCTGGAATTTGGGTTCTGTTTTATGGGCTTGGGGTGTTCACTTTGTGAAAATTCATAGAGCTGCATTTTTATG
Source organism: Gorilla gorilla gorilla (assembly GCF_029281585.2). NCBI lineage: Eukaryota > Metazoa > Chordata > Mammalia > Primates > Hominidae > Gorilla > Gorilla gorilla. The sequence goes on along the minus strand of NC_073237.2, from coordinate 101,936,480 downwards.
GTTTGTGTACTTTTCTGTGTGTATTTCATACTTCAAAAAATTTCAATAGGCCTGGCTGGTGGCTCATGCCTGTAATCCCAGCACTCTGGGAGGCGGAGGCAGGCAGATCACATGAGGCCAGTAGTTCGGGACCAGACTGGGCAATATAGCAAAACCCTGTATCTACTAAAAATACAAAAAATTAGCTGGGTGTGGTGGCACACACCTGTAATCCCAGCTACTTGGGAGGCTGAGGTGGGAGAATCGTCTGAGCCCAGGAGGTTGAGGCTGCAGTGAGCACAGATCGTGCCACTGCACTCCAGCCTGGGCGACAGAGTGAGACAGTCTTAAAAAAAAAAAAAAAAAAAAGACTCAATAAAGTGGGTAAAATGACATCTTCTAACAAACATGCAAGGCAACTTGGGACCTAGTAAGCAGTCTGGCTCTGTTTAGGTTTTCTGTCTCTCCAGAGAGGCCTGGGAGTAGCATGGTGAACTAAGGGATAAGAGCCTATCCTATCTTATCCTATCCTTACTCACTTAAGTGTTTGTCAGAGGCATTGCTGTGTCATCAGCTCAGTCAGAGGTTCCTTCTGGAACCCTGAGTCATAACAGCTAAATTGTATACATTTTCCTTAATCCCATGCTTCCCTGACGTCTGTTTCTCAAAGAATTACTTCCAGAGCAGATGAAGTTAATAACTCCAGGTTAATCATCCAAGATCATCTTTGGGTGCTAGTAATCTAAGGCCTTAAAAATGATTGGCTTTTCATGTCATTTACTTCTTTTTTTTTTAATTTCTATTTTTTTTTTTTTTTTTTTACATTCAGGGGCAGAGATGCTTAAAAAGCAGATAGGGTGGCAGACTCCAAGTCTACTATGGGGCTCAATTATATGCCTCTGCATAGTACAAGGGCCCTCCTCTCCTTCCCGAAAGGGAAGTAATTTCACCTAAGTAGGGGTAAGATTCTTGTCTTGTGTTATTGCTTGAACAAACATATAATTTGGGCTCCAGACACATGCAAATTTTATGAGGCTCTTGGAGGTGCCTGGCCAGGAACTAATAATACGTGTCATCCCCCCAGGACTCAGAGCTCAGTGGCGAAGGTACCTAAAATCAGCCTTGAAATTCATTAAGCAGCTGTTCTCTACTGGCTGCTAGATCCTGAGAGTCAGTGAGGATAGAGATGAGAATTCATCAATTCCCCCTAAAGACTGCCATTCAGGAGAAGTGGAACGGTGAGTGCTTCAATAGTTATTTGAAAAAATGACCACAACCATCACTGCCTACGTTGGACTCTTGGAAGATATTTATGACGAAATTCCCAAAGGCTGGTCATGCATCTAATCAATTTTATGTCCAGATAAAGAACATCTCCAGGCTTTCAGGAAGCTTCACTTTAATAGCACACAAACAAATGAACAAAGATTGTATGGCATGATAAATGCTGTAACAGCAGGAAACACAAGGTATTGTGACAGCTCTTGGAGGTTGAGCTGCTAACTCAAACTAGAGAGGTTAAGAAAGTCTGGGAACTAGCTAGCTGTCAAATGCTCTAGAATCATAACCTCATTTTATATACCATAGTGTTTTGTCTGCCTCCCTGAATTTAAAACAAGGAATTTCTTTCAGAAGGGTCCTAGCCAATCACATGGCAGCAAATTAGGCCACTAAATAGCGGACACTCTCCCAGATCTTGAGTCACAGTGTGCCCAGCTTGGAAGTTGACTAGGACTCTGGTCTCCAAGTTTGGGGTCCAAGGAGAACCCCTGAAGCTTTGCTGAAAATCACTGACATGAGGCAGAAGGCAAGTTAGGGTAATATTTTTAGGTTTTATGGCTAGCTTTGGGGAAAAGGGGTTCTGATTACTACTAATGTAACCCATCTTGGGGAAGAAGGAGTCAATTAGATTGGTGCAAAAGTAATTGTGGTTTTTGCCATTACTTGTAATACCTTCTATGGCTAGCCTCAGGGGAGAATGGGACTGAAAGACAGGACAGCAGGAAAAGATCAAAGAAAAACTTTTGCTCTTAAGGCTGATTCTGAGGCCTTCATTTTGGGGTTTGTTTTCTGAGCCCCAACATCCACAATAGCTGTCTCCTAGAAGCCCAAATCCAAGTCCATGAACTGATACAAAAATTTCTGTATTAAGTAGGTGGAAGAACAGGTGTCGTGCAGGCAAGGTGGCCACCATATGATGGACTATTCCATAGAACAGTCTCCTTCTCTTGTTTCTGTTTATATATCTAACCACAAAACCATGGGCTCAAGCACCCCAAATATCCCCTCCTCCAGCATCATATTGGGAATCTCTGAGGCCCACCGCTATATTCATTGGTATATTGGCCCCTGATCCATGGCATATGCATCTACCAAAGACTAGGCTCAGAAAGCAGATAAATTTTTATATTCTTCAGAATGATGAAGAAAGAGCTCAAGGACTCCCTCTGGCATCAGAGCAACTGCAGTGTTTAGTGGGTGGGGATCAGGAGCTGGGGAAACGGTAAATGAGTGAAACTGAAAAGTTGCCCCCCACTTCTGCGATACCTCAAACATATGGCATCTTTCCACAGCCACCTTCCTGCAAAGTCCAAAGACCAGCACTACTCTGACTAGACACCTAGTACAAAGTTGGGGGAAAGAATGCCATAGTGGGAAGCTACTGACACACAAGTCCAGGGAGCTGTGTCGTTATAAATAATGAAGGATAGTCACAGAGATGATACAACATGTCTTTATAAGAAGCCCAAATAAACCAAACCAGGGGATCTGACAACCGTCTGGTCTTTTCTGTTTGTTAACTTTCTCTGGCTTTAATCCCAGAGGTGACAGTGGACTTTGATTCTTATGTTGCATTTGCATGTGGAAATTCCCATTGTGCTACCCTAGAAACTGATCCTAGGCAAAACACCCAAAGCTATTTGGACTTGGTTTTTGGCATCCTGCCTATTCTAACCTGACATATAACTCCTTTCCGTTCTTCGTTTTGTCTGTATTACACTAACAGTAGCAGCAGCTCTTAGAGACTGCACTCAACTGTATAACTGGGGTTCGGAGGATAGTTGACATAGTATTCTACATCAGGGATCAGTTAGACTCTGCCTATGGAGAATCCTGGAATCTAAACAACACAAAAGGGAAAAAACTGTCAGAATAGATTCAGTAATACAATTTCTAGCATAATAATAATGTTTATTAGTAGGTCTTAGCTAACCTTATACAATACAAAGATTTCCTATTCATCAGGGATTTTTTTAAATGTTAGCCAGATTTTTTTAATTCCTCTAGGTTAAAAATATCTATATCACTACAGTTTTCACAAACAAATCATCTTATTCACAGAGTGATTTCTATGATAATTAATTTGAAAGTGGTCAAGGTAAATAGTTTGGTAAATCATCTACACTGCAGCCCACATCCACCCTAACCCTTAGTCGTTAGTCCATTATGATAATTTGACAAAAGAATGTGGATGGAGCACAAAAATCCAACAGGGCAGCATTACATCAGCAAAAGAAAGCCATCCACAGCAAAATTAACACCAAGGTTAAGGTGTTTAAATATTCATTGTTGTTTAGATGGCCAGTAGTAAAAGAAAGTCTGAAATTGATCTGTAATAATTAACCATCTAAGAAAATTGAGTTAAAACTATTAGTGGAAACTTTCCAGACAAAAAGCTATCCTAAGGCAATTGTGAGTTGAATAAGGATATTTTGGTGTTAAGAAATCAATTATTTAAATTTATCTGAAATCTTCCACCTCCGACCCTCTGCCCTTCCACTCCTCATCCCAAACCAGCATCTGAGGCTATGAGAATTCATAAGGATGTTCTTTAGCTTTAAAAGGGAGAGGGGGCAGGAATGAAAACAGATGAAAAGTGCCCTCCTTTTCTTCTGTTGACAGAAACTAATCATTGCTGCATATTTGTTGCAGTCTGTTTAAGCTATTTCAGGGGTGGTGGAAAGGAAGATGTGGCAAAATGAGCATCTGACTGAGAAGGCCTCAGTAATTCATTAATTTCAGGGTAGTAAATCTTTTCAGCTGTGTAAATGGACTGTGAATTACAAGAGTCTCTCAGATCAGAAGCAGGAACTCAGTGAGAGATCCAGAGGGAATGAGTCCTCTGGATAAGAGAAAGGCGTATTCCACTGCCAGCTGTGACAGAGACAGGTGTGTGGCAGACAATCTCCAGGGAAGATGTCTCCAACTGCTTGGGCTTCATCATCCAAAGGTATAGCCTGCTTAGAAACTAATAAGCAAAAGTACTGAGTGTCAACCACCCAGGACATCAAGAACCTCATGGGAAAGAGGGTCAGTTCTCCAATTTCACAATGAGTGAAGACTTTTTAAAGGCTATTAGTGTAAAATTTTTAAAGTTTTGTGTACAATCCTACTCATATGCATGAGAACTGACTTGCTGACCTTGTAAGGTCCCCTCCAGCCTTATGTGAGGTAGCATGCTGAGAGGACAGGGAACACTAGCTCTGGAATCGGAAGTCTAATTGGTAACTGGAGGATTTCTCTTCGTGGAGCCACTTAATATCTCAAAATCTCAGTTTCAAGACTTCAAAATGGGGTTGAAAATACCAGTTTTATTTATCTCATAGTCTATTATGAGAATTACACTATATACTTATATATTTTGATAAAATATAAAGCTTTGTATGAACATACATTGTCTTTAAAAACTATCTGTGATGCTGGGTGCAGTGGCTCACACCTGTAATCCCAGCACTTCAGGAGGCCAAGGCGGGAGGATTCCTTGAGCCCAGAAGTTTGAGACCAGCCTGGGCAACACAGCAAGACCCTGTCTCTACAAAAAATAAAAATAAATTAGGTGCACTAGGTGGCACACACTTATAGTCCCAGCTATTAGGAAGGCTGAGGCAGGAGGATTGCTTGAGCCCAGGAATTTGAGGCTGCAGTGAGCCATGATTGTGCCACTGCACTCCAGCCTGGGTGGCAGAGTGATACCTTGTCTCAAAAAAAAAAAAAAAAACAACTAAAAATAATGATCAAAACCATCTGTGGGAGATTATGGAAAATGACTAGCAGAGTCAGCCAACATGAGGCAGAAAGAATACAGGAATTGCAATCACCCCATTGAGGTGTTTTCTAATTTCTGTACCTAGAATATCTTTCCTTATCAAAGTATAAATTCTGAAGGGCAAGAACCAAGTGTTAGACAACTTCGTGCACCCCATAGCACCGAGCGTAGTCCTTGACAGGTAGTAGATGCCAATAAATATTTGTTGAATTGTACCACCTGACTTCAGCTTCCAAATTTACAAATTGACTAGCCAAGAGGTGAAAGTAAGTAAACTGGGAAGAGGAAGAAGAGGGGCCTTACTTTTTCACAGGGAGAAACAGCCTTGCCATTGTGGTCTTTATTGTGCCTTCACTGTGCCGCCTTTTCTGTTCTGAACATAGACCGCTCCTGAGCACTCTAAACTGTCAAGAGCTCTGTAGGCTTCCCAGAGGAGCAGCTTTGTGTGGCTAAACACAGGACATACATTCTTTTTGCACTTTTTTGGGGGTAGGTTTACTGACAAAGTCATTGTCCCTCTCTTCCTGGCCTTAGCCCTCTGCAGATCTAGTTATGCTGTTTAGGTTCATGAAGTACAAATTAGCATAATCCGATTAGATTAGCTGCTGAGGGGCGTCTTTGGTCTGAAAAGCAGAGAAAAGAAAAAAGTGTCTCACAAAGAGGGGAGCCTGGAGGATGGAAGGGGAGGGAGGGCAATTGCTCCTGTGCTGCTGGCCTGAAAGCTTGCACCTGCACAAGCCCTCTTGTAAATAAGGACTCTTAGATGGTATTAAACAGGGGACTGAGGAGTCCGGGGGAGCTCAGGGAGGTAAGCATGGGGAAGAGAAAGGCAAGACAGCAGCTCTGCATCCCATTAATTGATTTATCTGGATTGGCAAAGCAGGGGTTGCTGACAGAAAAGAATGTCCGTTTGATTCCTACTCAGCATGGAGAGTGGGTCAGCCCCGTAATCTGGTCTATCGAGATAACGTTTTAGAATCTCTGCAAGAGACTGATAAGGGGTTTCCTTGCAGGGAATAATGTCCATTGGATGTTTGATTTCAGTACTTTCTGAATTGGACTTCCGTATCTTTCCTTTATTTCTGGAAAAGAAAAAGCCAGGCGACGGTAGTTGTTTTAGGCCTTTGGGTAAGTTGTACTCAAAACCACCAAAGAAAAACCCAACAATCCACTTGTTAGAATAGGTGACACAGGAATATTTTTGGCTGGGTGCTATAGACAGTTTATGGGTTTGAAGTTTTCATGATAAGAAAGGGACTGTATTTGTGAAGTAAATGTTGCATTTCAAGCAAGTAATTTTTTTTACCATTCTTAGTTGAAAAAAGACTTTTTCCCCCAACCACCCCCTGCCCCCTCAAAAAATACGAAGGAGCCCTGAGACACAGAAGTCTCTGCACTTTCTGAGGACTGAGAATGTTTCCATGATTCTCAGGGAATATAAAATATGTTTAACTCTATGGGACTGAAAGGAAGCCATAGGTTAGGCCTGATCTATGACATGATTTACCTCCAAGGTCAGGTGCAGAAGAAAAGGAAACACCTCCAGCTAGAGAAGGCTTGTTTCTGTTGAGATATCTTCCTAAGTGTCATTCAACGTAATTTAAATGCTGCGAGCAACAGACATCCCTATCACTTATTTTGGATAATTTTTTCTTTACCAAAGAATTCTTCTGGATAGAAAACTCAGACCATCAACCAAATTAATCCATGCATGTTTTTTTCTTTATTTCAATCATTGCCTGCCTGCAGTGAGCATTTCTTTCACAGGAAGTTTCTTTCTTAAAGGCAAAAGAACATCTTAAAAGAAATTTGGCCTTTGCTGAAGGCAGACATGGGCTCAGAGCCTGCCTTGCTGTTGGCTGTGTGATCTGAAGTTTGCCTCTTAAAACTATTTTAAGCCCCAATTTCCCATACTGTAAGCTGGAGCAAATACCTCCATTAAATTGTTGTTAGAAGGATTAAAGATAGCTTTTATAAACTACCTGTAATAGGCATGCAATGAATATGAAACACTTCCTTGAAGTGTTTATATTTTGACTCTTTCCCCAAATAAAACTTGCCATACTCAGATATATATATGTTGTGTGTACAAAAAGGTGTATCCTGATACACAAGCACAGTACAAGGTGTTTTCTAGTCCCAAGGGGTGTCTTTGCTCTGTTTCCTCTGCCATTTTACCAGTTCATCCATCCTTCTCAACTTCTGTGATGGGGCATCTTTACCCCTGGAGCCTAGAGCCATAAAGCCTCTTAGAGAGGGATGAAGAAGACACTGCAAGGTTGTTTTCAGAAACTCTGGAGCCTGGGGAAGAAATTTAGTCTGGGAAGGCAGGTAGGAAAATACTTTCTTTTTTCTTGTTGGTTTTATTTTTTTTTTTTTAGACGGAGTTTCGCTCTTGTTGTCCAGGCTGGAGTGCAATGGCACAATCTCGGCTCACCGCAACCCCTGCCTCCCAGGTTCAAGCGATTCTCCTGCCTCAGCCTCCCAAGCCGCTGGGACTACAGGCGTGCGCCATCATGCCCAGCTAATTTTTGTATTTTTAGTAGAGATGGGGTTTCACTGTGTTGGCCAGGATGGTTTCCTATCTGCTAGAAGCCAAGGTGAGCATTCAGAACACCTTAAGTGTGAGATGGGGATCTGGAGGCCTCATATCCAGAGAAAAGGGTAAGAAGCAGGTAAGGGGAAGGCCTAGGAAGCTCATTGACTCTGACAGCCCATATCTCTCTCAGGCTGCAGGTGGACACGTGGTGTTGCATGCATCCTCTTACAGAGACAGAGTGGTGGAATGGCAATGGCATAAAAGCAAGTGGACAAGGTATCCTTAGTCAGACATGGTCCTCTGCATATATAAATTATTTTTGTGCTTTTCCATATAGATTTTAGTAAAGGTTCATTGTGGGAACATTTGACTTTTTCAGAAATATTTTATTATCATGGTTAAGATATAGATGAGGAAGATAATTTGACTGCATATGAAAATAAAATTATACTATGGCCAAGTAAGATGTATCCAAAATGCAAGAAAATATTATATATCATATCTATCTCAATAGCTATCAGAAGAAGATCTTTCATTAAAATTTATTACCCATCAGATAGAATGACCTTCAGCAAAAAAGAAAAAAAAATTATTATCTGGTTCTTTTTTCGGGGAGAGGGTAGTGAAGACGCTCTGCCTGCTCTATGCCCCAGGAGGCTGACCTATACACACCTCAGCCTCCATCACTCTGGCCTCCCTGCCCTCTGGTTGGGTTCTGGTTGGTTTTGGCCAATGGAATGCATTGGCAGAACAGCAGGTGGGAGGAGAGAAACAGGTCAAGGTATTTATCCCCCTTCCCATATCTACAACCACAGCTGCTTTCAGACAGCCCCTCCCCCTCCCATGGCCACACCTTCCCTGGGTTCCAGTTACCCTGGGGACTAGCAGTGGGTAGCAGGAGACTCGGGCCTCACCTTTACCCAGCCATCTCACTCTGGGGCCCCACTTGCCAAGCAGTTGTTGTCAACTGAAACTTTATTGTTGTTTCCTTCCTCTTTTGGATTTTCTTTTTGTTCCAGTCCGAGAGTATGTGTCCTCTTAGCTCAGCCAGCTAAGGGTCAATGTACAGGGTACTAATCTATCAAGACATAGTGGACCCAGGGTCCTCTCTCTTCCTTGTGTCAGAGTTCTAGGGAGCACGTTTTTGAAACTCCTTTTTTTAGAGCCAAATTTAGAATGTGGTGAGGGAGCAATTTTTTTTTTCAATTGGAATTTACTTTAAATACGTAATTTTAAGTTCATAAGAAGTCTTTATTAGAAGAGAGAGAATATTCAGCATCCCCTGGCCCCCTATTTCTTTCATCAGAAGCCTCAAAGATAGGACCTCACAGCAAGATTTTAAACTGAATCCAGAAAGTCAAAAACCTCAGAGTAAAGGAAGACTTTCTAACTACGACTCAAAATCCAGAACCATCAAATTGATTAATTGTACTACATTAAAATAAAATTTGAATATCTGGCACACACCATAAACAAAGTCATAAGACAAATGAAATATTGGGGGAAAATATCTGTAGCCCACATCACAGAAAAAGAGTTGATCTCCTTCATATATAAAGAGCTTTTAGAAATTGGGGAAGAAAAAAAGACCAACAGTCCAGCAGAAACAAAGGGCAAAGGACGTTTAAGAGAGTCCACAGAAACAGAAATACAAACAACTCACAAACATGTTAAATCAAGTTTAGCATAATGCTGCCTCCTTACATATTTTAAGTTCAGACTAAAGGTTTCTCTGTACATCGTGAACCATAACAAGTAAACCCACCATAGTCTACACTTGTGCCAATCACCAAGTTTTGGCCATTCAAATGTAGCCAACTGTTCAAACCACGTTCAAATAAGGCAAATGCCCACCTGTAACCAATCCAGCTATTTCTGTACCTCACTTCCCTTTTATGTACGTCACTTCCCTTTTATGTATGTCACTTTCCTTTTTCTGTCCATAAATCTTTCACCACATGGCTGTGCTGGAGCCTCAGAGCCTGCTCTGGCTCGGAAGCCTGCCTGATTTGCAAATTGTTCATTGCTCAATTAAGCTCCTTTAAATTTTATTTGGCTGAAGTTTTTCTTTCATCACATACGACGTCAGCCTCATCATAATAAGAAAAAGGCAAACTAAAACCACATTGAGATAACATTTTCACCTATCAGATTGGCAAGTATCCCAGCAATTGTCAACATAACATGAAGGTGAATTTGTGAAGAAACAAGAACACCCATACATGCTGCTAAGACTGCATTCATTCTACAGGTGTACCTGCACCCTTGGGAAATCACATGTTACAGGTTATTCATTGCAGCAGCATTAGTATCAGCAAAAGACTGGAAACAACACAAATGGACATGATGTAATACATGCAGATATTAAAAAGAATGAGAAAGTCCTCTACGATTTGGGAAGATCTTTAGGTTACAGTGTTACCAGAGAAAAGCAGGCCAGGTATGGTGGCTCAGCACTTTGGGAGGCTGAGGTGGGTAGATCACTTGAGTCCAGGAGTTAGGAGTTAGAGACCAGCCTAGCCAACATGGCGAAACCCCGTCTCTACTAAAAATACAAAAATTACCTGGGTATGGTGGTGCGCACCTGTAATCCCAGCTACTTGGGAGGCTGAGGCAGGAGAATCACTTGAGCCTGGGAGGCAGAGGTTGCAGTGAGCCGAGATCGCACCACTGCACTCCAGTCTGGTCAACAGAGTGAGACTCTGTCTCAAAAAAAAAAAAAAAAGAAAAAAAGAAAAAGAAAAAGCAAGATGGTGTGAAAAAGAGGAAGACATGAGAATATATAGTTATGCAGATACTCCTCAATTTAGGATTACATCCTAATAAACCCACTGTAAACTGAAAATATTCTAAGTTGAAAATGCATTTAATGCACTTAACCTACCAAACACCATAACTTAGCCTAGCCTGCCTAAAACATACTCAGGATAGTTATAATAGTGTTGGGCAAAAATCATCTAACACAAAGCCTATTTTATAATAAAGTGTTGGCTATTTATTGAATACTGTACTGAAAGTACATGTAATTTACTTTACTATGTAATTTACTGAATACTGTACTGAAAGTAAAAAACAGAAATGTTATATGGGTCCTCAAAGTACTGTTTCTACTGAATGCATTTCACTTTCTCACCATCTTAAAGTTGAAAAATCCCAGTTCAAACCACTGTAAATTGGGAACCATCTGTATTTGCATAATGAACTACTAAATGATAATTAAACTCTGAAAAGGGATGGGAGATAGGGTTGATAGATACAAGGTAGAAACAAGACTTTTCAATATTTGTCTTTTAGTATAATTTTGATTCTTATACCATATAAGTAAATTATCTACTCAAAAATACTTTCCAAAAGAAAAAATACTCCTGTTATTAATCCCACTCTTACCTTTTTTTTTCCTTTAAAAATAGCTTTAGAAAATAACTTTTCAATAACCATCTTTTGGGCATATTATCATTTTTCTCTATCTTAATTGTATCTTAAACATTACTTCTAAAATATTCAAATTATAGACCTTAAAACACCATCAACTTATAAAAGATTGCAGTTGAATTGAGGCCATTTTAATTTAATATAATTATAACCCACACATGATAATATGTACAGATTTTTAAATTTTTACACAGTTAGCTCATCTACTTAAACCTGACCAGGTCACACTTATTTTTTTAAACAGGAGTACTTAAGGGAAAACATTATGTTTACACCTTGAAAATTTGGTGTTTTTAAAGTTTTGCTTAAAAAGACCCCATTTCATACCTAATGTAGATGATGGATTGATGGGTGCAGCAAAGCACTATGGCACGTGTATACCTATGTAACAAACCTGCACATTCTGCACATGTATCCCAGAACTTGAAGTATAATAATAATTTTAAACAGACCCCGTTTTAAGTATAAATGTGACTGTATTCTGAAAACAAATTTTTGCACCTGAGTATTTCACAATCTATTTGCCCAGATTAGGGATCCAAGGCAAAAACTGATTTTTAGAGGCCTCCTGTCGCAGTTTGGCAAACACGTTGTTTGTTCATTTGTTTACTTGATTGTTTTGTCCTCGGTTGCCCTCTCTCTTCTTCCTTTTAAAATCTATTCATCCAGGGATAATTAGAGCATTTTTGGCTCTCCTCCCACATACTGCTTAAAAACTGAGCATGGATCCAGTTTTTGCAGGCAAGGTCACTAATCCTCAGTCTAGCAGGAGCTGAGGAGGGGGTGTCTCTAGGGTAATATTCCATCTGTAATATTACCATACCAAGTGACGAGATTGGGAACATTCCCAGAACACCTAGGTTACAGCCCTTGCTCCAGGCTCCTCCTCCGGACGGGATTTAGCTCATTATGTAGATCTTCTATGCTCTCCACCTCTTTGGCTAGAATGTTGAAGAAAACCCAAGACCCTGGGTCTTAAGCCAGCTGAGCCTCATCTCTTACCTTCTCTAGTCATTCACTAGTCCAAACTGAAAGGAGTAAGGGGAATGCCGGTAGATTTCACTGATATGACATCCCCTACTTCCTTTTACAGACCAAACGATCTCATGTAACAGACTATCCAGTCCTTCCCAGGCATTTTTCAGTCACCACTGTCTTACTATCAACATCTCTTTCAAAATCCATACTCTGTGTATTGCCTATATGAGGTGTGAGAGGCACAATTGTACCATCTCAGGTGTACTATAGTCAGCGGAAAGAGAAAAGGTGAACACACACAAACATATGTGTATATACACATATCCACATGCCATAAGGTAAAATCAAATCTTGATTTCTTTAGTGAAAGGTTCAAAAAATATGTTTAAGTGATCTGGCTACTGGTGCAGATGCCAGGTATTTCAGCACAACATTCCACTTCCTCCAAAGTGGGAAGAGGATCTCAGTGGCTATGAGACTATGTGCAAGGTAGAGTCTTGTTGAATCCTAGAGGCTGTTCTATGCTGTCCTTCAGTCTTTTTAAACCAGGTACTTGCATATCAATAGTTAAAAAGAACTGATGCAAAAAGTCTTAAAAATATATGAAGACAGCAAGAATGCTATTCCATATCTAGTGAACAAAACACTTTGTCTGTTTCCTTAAACCCTCCTTCCTCCCCAACTCCAGAGGAGCTAAAAGCAAAAGGGGGACAGCAGAAGATGTGGAGGAGTGGATCTCCCACCCTGGGAGTGTGCACCTCCCCTGCAAACACACCCTTGAGGCATAGGTCAAGCTTGAGCCAGGGTGGAGTTGGAGGCAGGAAGGAGATGAGATGGACTTTCAAATTGGCCCAAACTAGCCCAACCTGTCATGACTGGATGGGAAAGGAAGATTAAGCAGAGCCCTGTTAAAGGCAGTGACAGGAAAACAACAAAATCATGTCATGTTGGCACGTCACCACGTCCAGACCATGGAACTAACAAGTTGTACCTGCAGGTATCACATTCAAGCCTGCCTCAGTATGATAGTCTTTTCATGGTGTCTCACCGTGGTGGTAACTCCAGCCTGGTGCTTCCAAATAGGAAGCTTTTTTTTTTTTTTTCCAGGGGTTGTGTTTGTTTACCCAATATCATTATTGGGTAATATACCTAGTTCACGAGGTTCCATTAAGGTGATTAGGCTCAAAAAGAATTAAAGCTATCTGTGAAAAGCAACCCTGACTTTACAGAATGCAGTGATTTTGAGTAAAAACAACTAACGGTCAAATTCTGGCTCTGCAGGGGAAATTTGGGCAAGTTAGATAACCTTCTACACTTCAGTTTCTTTATCTGCAAAATGGGAACAGTGATATTAATATAGTCATGTAATTAATATTACATAGCTCATATTATATTAATAATATAATATTGTTACAAAGATTAGATGAGCTGATACACAGGAAGCTGTTGGCATAGTGCTGGCATGTAGAAAGCACTCAGCCAACCAGGTGTGGTGGCTCATGCCTATAATCCTGACATTTTGGGAGGCCAAGGCAGGAGGATCACTTGAGGCCAGGAGTTCAAGACCAGCCTGGGCAACATAGTGAGACCCTGTTTCCAAGAACAAATAACAAGTAAAAATAAAATAAAAAAGGAAGCACTCAGCTAATCTTGACTTTACCTCTTAATATTATAATTTTATGAATGTTGTAAATAGTTGTGAAATAGATACTTATGTACATAATTCTTTGATCATAATTCCAATTTTTTGTTGTTGTTGTTGTTGTTGTTGAGATGGAGTCTCACTCTGTCACTAGGTTGGAGTGCAGTGGCCCAATCTCTGTTCACTGCAACTTCTGCCTTCCAGGTTTAAGCGATTCTCCTGCCTCAGCCTCCCGAGTGGCTGGGACTACAGGCGCATACCACCATGCCCAGCTAATTTTTGTATTTTTAGTAGAGACAGGGTTTCACCATGTTGGCCAGGATGGTCTCGATCTCTTGACCTTGTGATCCGCCTACCTCGGCCTCCCAAAGTGCTGGGATTACAGACATGAGCCACCACACCCAGCCCAATTGTATTTTTTGATAGGTTCCTCGAAGGATAATGACTTAGGTTCAAGTGTATGAGCATATTGACTACATTCTTTTTTAAAAGTTTACTAATAAAGACAATTCAATAGCTTACTTCATTGGACTATCAGGGAATTCTTGGCTCTGGAAATTAAATTCTTAGAATAAATGCTAGCTGGTAGATTACAAACATAAAGTTTATCTATAAATCTAGTGCTTTTCAAAATCTCTTTGTGCTAAGCCATTAGCAATACACAGAAAATAAAATGGAGGATTTCTCTGTTTACAGTAAACTCTAAACAGCGGAGAAGCGCAAGTGTGGTTCAGGAGACCTTGTCCCTGCTTTCTGTAATCCCTTAACTGCATTCATTCCTTGGCATTCCCTTCCTAACACCTGCCCTTTAAATCCTTCACTTTGCATTGCCATTGGACTTTTAGATTTCCTCCTTATCTTTGACCTTTTTATTTAAGGATGTGACTTTTGACTAACCTTTGGCCTGTGGGTCAGCAGTTAAGCTGTTTATTCTCCCAGGCTCTTTCATCTTTTGCCTTTTTAGGGACAAAGCCAGTCGTGCATAACTTATACTTATTTTGGCCATCTCAAGCCATTCTTAGGTGATGAAACCTCATAAGGCAGGTGCTGCCAGGGGTATCCTTGAATAGGAATAATGAGAAGCTAACTTTTAAGAAGAGTATGAGACTTTGGGTTTCTCAGAAAAATTCAGCCTGTTCAAGTTTCATTTCAATGTCATCTTTTAGAGAAAGCTAAAAGAGTACTCTTAACAGGGCCAGTCTTGACATAAGTTTTCACATTTTGAAAGTGGGGATCATTTGCAGTGCTGCTGTAGAGATTAAATATTAGAAACTCTTCCTGAACTCAAGCAAATTTTAGCTTTTTAGGGGAAACAGAATACACACAGTTATCTATAACATAAGGTAGGAGAAGTAAGGATCATAAAGCATATAAGGGGATTCTAAGGAAAGAGAGGTTAGATTAAGTAGTAGAAATCTAAGAGGACTTCATGTAAGAGATGGTGTTTAAGATCCCATGGGCTGGTGCAGTGGCTCATGCCTGTAGTCCCAGCACTTTGGGAGGTTGAGGCAGGAGGATTGCTTGAGTCCAAGAGGTTGAGACCAGCCTGAGCAAGATGGCAAGACCATTTCTACAAAAAAAATAAAAAATAAAAAAATTTTTAGCCGAGTGTGGTGACATGCACCTGTAGTCCCAGCTACTCAGGAGGCTGAGGCAGGAGGATCCCTTGAGCCCAGGAGTTTGAGGCTGTAGTGATGGTGCCACTGCACTCCAACCAGAAGAAAAAACATCAGCCATGTGGAATTCGGCACAGGTGGAGGGGTGAGTAGAACAAGTGAGAATGGGAGCATTAATCCAAGCCTTTGGCATCACAGGAGTAAAGTCAGAAGTAAAAAAGAGTGGGCATGTTTGGGGATCTTTAACTAAAGTAGTTTCATTGGCATGTACAATACGTATAGGCATTGTGGAGGGTGAAGGGAAGAACACACTGGGGCCAGGATGCAGAGGGCCTGGTTTGCTAGGGTATGGCATTTGTCTCAATCTGGTAGACAAGATACTGAAGGTTTTGTAGCAGAGAAGTGATATGACTACAGCCGTGATTTGAGAAGGACCATTAGGGAGCTGTGAGAAAAGTGACATGAAGAGGAAGAAGATTGATTTCAGGTGACGCTGGGTTTTTTTTCTATACTAAAGACCACGGGGGAGCTGGTGGGGGGTGGGGGGGACATGTCAAAGCCAGGATAGTGGCTGTGAAGATGAGAGAAGGGGTGAATGTGCTTAGTAAATTTACGAAATTTTTCTTTAAATGAACAATTTCTTTTCTTAAATAATTTATTTGCAATAAATTAACAGTTAAATAACAAATTATAGTCGATGGTTAAAAACTCACAAAACATCAACAAATAAAATCTTTGGCTGATATATCTAATCACATTTTACAAAGTACAATAATTTAATTTCAGTAAAAAGACATATGAAGAAGATTACTGAATGCTATTGAAAAGAGACAAGCATAATGATAAGGTGCTTTTTCATTTTCAATCCTAAAATACTTGGTGGCTGAACAGGGCTGTAGAAAGGCTAAACACAGTGTCTGCAGACCTGGATCTGGGTCCTGGGTTTCCACTAACTGCGCATGTGGCCTCTGGAAAGTCACTTCAAATCCCTCTAGAACCATTTTCTCCTCTGTAAAATGAGGGACCGGCATTAGCCCATCAAATGATCTGTATGAATCAATGGACCTGTTTATACCTGGTTTCTAGAAATTTCTAGTGGTGTCCATAGCAGACTAAACACTTTTTTTTTTTTTTTGAGACAGAGTCTTGCTCTCTCCTGGAGTGCAGTCGTGCGATCTCGGCTCACTGCAAACACCACCTCTCAGGTTTAAGCGATTCTTTCTCCTCAGCCTCCTGAGTAGCTGGGATTACAGGCGCCCGCCACCACACCCAGCTAATTGTTTTGGAGATGGGGTTTCAACATGTTGGCTGGGCTGGTATCGAACTCCTGGCCTCAGGTGATCCTCCCGCCTCGGCCTCCCAGAGTGCTGGGATTACAGGTGTGAACCACGGTGCCCACCGCCAAACACTTTTGTTTAAGTTACAGAGTAGCATAGGTTATATAATCTGTTCAAACTATTCTGTTGGGCTCAAATGATCTATAAACAGATGTACCATCCAGTGAACCATAATGTTTTTGAATCATAAATTCTTGCTACTGCCATCACCAAGCCTTAAGTACAGGACACCAGAGAAGACTCTAGAATGATTTTTGAGTTAGCTTCCAGTCTCATGGATACCTTGTCAAGGTTTTGGTCCACAATTGACTATATTTTCTTTTTGGCAGACACCTTCTTTTTTTTCTCTTTCCTTCTTTCTTTTCTTTGAGACAGGTATCACTATGTTGCTCAGGCTGGCCTCAAACTCCTAATATCAAGCAGTCCTCCCGCCTCAGCCTCCCGAGTGGCTGGGAGTACAGGCACATGCCAACACACCTGACGTAACAGTCACTTTAACCAAACATGACTTGGTGTACAAAAATGCAAGCAGGCAAAAGAAATCATTTAGGAGGTGAAATACATAAATTAATGATTTAAAGTTTCATTTATTTATTATAGGATTATTTGCAAATTTCTTTAAATAATTTCCCCCTCACATAGTTTAATGAGAACTTGATCTCCTCATGACTTTTCAGGAGCACTCTGTCACATTTCAGTGGAAACGCCCTCTTTGTCGAAGATCATGGCCCCCTTTGACACAGATCATGGCCCCAGCAGCAGAAAAGTGGACTCATCCTGGGTAGAGGGGCAAAATCCTATATCTAGGCAAAGAGATACTCTGTGCTTTCCTTGGCAACATGTTAAAACAAAGCTAATATAAAAATACCGTAAAAAGTGTTATTTTGATTTAATTTCAGATGAGAGAGTAAGTGATGTTAATTGACAACTGTCATCAAAACTTTGAAATGTACTATCACCTGGTAATTTGGGGGTAAGCTTGTGTCCACATAAGCTAGTGAGAAAAAAAAAATGCACATTCAGGAAAACCATTTTGATCTCTTTTCTTATGTGTTTCCCTGGACTATGCTGGGTCCGTGGGGAAGTTTACCAAATACAGTTTAAATAAAGGGCCTAGAAGGAAATCTTACTGGTTCAAATAAATGCATTGTGTTACAAGTGTGAATGCTGTATAGAGTTTAATGACATAATGACCTTTCTATTTCGGGAGAATGAGATTGTAAGAGTTTCATCCAGCTTTCTTCCAATCACCAGACCAAGGAGGCTCATTTCAACCTTTCACAAGTAAAACACCTTATTTCTGAGTGGCAGGAAATTTAAATTCCTCTATTGTGTATATACTGGAAATCCCTAATCTCAAATCCATCAATTTCCTACGTATGGTTTAGAAGGTTTTAAAACCAATGTACTGTCAAGAACTTTGGGGAAAGAAAATGTCCCAGAGATAATCAAATAACATTATTTGTATTCCAGGTTCAACTATGGGATTTATCTTTGACTCCAAGTATCATCAGGGTGGCATATGGTGATGGATTCTGCCAGATCCGTGCTATTTCACTGACTTGTTGGGTACCAGCCCTCCCAGCCTAAGACTAAGCTTGATCACCCTTGATCAAATACATCTCATTTTTCAAAACCAACTTTAAAATCTGTTCTGAGGGAAGCATATGCTACTCATTCATCTGAGATCTATTATGAGAAACTTTTTTCTTTTTTGAGAAGGCTAATGTGCCATAGCAAAGAAGACAAATTACAAATTCATTAGTTCATTAGCGTCTGGTATTACATTTCTATTGTTTACTCTAAATGTTTTGTTTAAACTAAGCTCTCTGTTAAATGAGTCGTTAAATGGTAATGTTTGGATTTTCATAATTATAATTGAATTTTACAGGTCTTAAATCAGCAGGAGTTCAGGCTGAGTGAAACGTTTCAATGCATGACATGTGAAGTGAAGGCTTTAGCTAACTTATTTCAGCTGTTTTTCGTAAGAAAACTACGAGCCCTAACACATAAATTATCCAGTTGTTTCGTCTCACAGATATAATCCACTATTTGGCTTTAGAAGTCATATATATACAAATGGCTCAGCACAAGTAGCACCTCACACTTCTACAGAGTTGAAAGGACACAGAACTGTTCCACGTATCTCTGCTGCATTCCTGTAATCCCCACACCTTAGTGGCGGGGGGGGCGGGGGGTGTCTTTTCTCCACAGATTTTTCCCACAAGTCTCCCAGGTTGGTTTCTGCAGGGGTTATCTTTCTATTCATCAGTCTTAAGATTTATTTTGTTCACCTTTGATCAAATACATCTCATTTTTTCAAAACCACCTTTAAAATCTGTTCTGAGGGAAGCATATGCTGCTACTCATTCATCTGAGATCCATTATGAGAAAACTTTTGTTGTTGTTGTTTTTGAACTGAGTCTTGCTCCGTTGCCCAGGCTGGAGTGCAGTGGCATGATCTTGGGTCACTGCAACCTCCCCCTCCCGGGTTCAAGCGATTCTCGTGCCTCAGCCTCCTGAGTATCTGGGATTACAGGTGCACACTACCACACCTGGCTCATTTTTGTATTTGTAGTAGAGATGGAGTTTCACCATGTTGGCCAGGCTGGTCTCGAACTCCTGACCTCAGGTGATCTGCCCATCTCAGCCTCCCAAAGTGCTGGGATTACAGGCGTGAGCCACCGTGCCCGGCCCATCAATCTTAAGATTTATTTTGTTCACCCTTGATCAAATCTCATTTTTCAAAACAAACTTTAAAATATGTTCTGAAGGAAGCATATTCTACTTATTCATCTGAGATCCATTATGAGAAAACTTCTTTCTTATAACTGAAGACATTGAGTAAACAGTGATTTTCAGCCTTTTTTTTTTTTTACTTAGAATTTTTTCTCCAAAAGTCTTATGCAGAACGTGGATTTAAAATAGGCAGAGGTAGGCCGCTCTACCTGACATCCCTGGGGGGTGGCGGCCCACAAGTGACATTCCTGATGGCTTCTTTCAGCTCCCTGCAGCTGTCTCTGAGCCACCTCCCAGGAAGCTAAAATTCATGCTTCACGAGTTATCATCAAGTCAACTCTGGAACATGCTAAAAGTCTGTCCACAGGCAGTGATTTCTGAGCAAGTGCTGCCCTGGGAGATGACAGCCAGAGCCACACTAAGGAATGTGGTGGCTTGGACCAGGTGAAGGAACCTGGTAGTTCTCAAGCAGAGTTCTGTCCTCCAGGCCTGGCAGGTGGGGTCCTTGAGGGAAGAGCCCCAGAATGTTCCCCTGAGCAGCCACTCCCGTTTGTTGCAGGCTTTGCTCCCCCAAGACCTTGACCAAGAAGTTGATATACCTCATTGCCAGGCGAAGCGTTTCATTTTTGCTCAGCTTTTTGTCTGGAGGGTGAGTGGGAATGAGCTTCCTCAGCTTGGCAAAGGCGCTGTTGACATTCTGCTGCCTCCACCGCTCCCTGGTATTTGTGAAGATCTTCCTGGTCATGTTTGAGTTCCTGAGATGGAAAGAGAAAGGGCCCTCAGGGCCAATATCTTATAAGAGGCCTGATTGGTATCACATGTCCTGCCAAGAACCTGAGATGTTAGATTTTCTCGACTCAGAGCTTAGGAGATTCATTTCCTCATTTTCAGGTTTTTAAAAAAGAAAACAACCCCACAGGGACACAAACATACGCCTCTCACCTTTCGAGGCATCAATGACGCTATGAATTATGCATAATTTCCTTTTTTTAACTTAAAAACAACAGGGGAAGGTAAGAACAACACCCTTCAGCTTTTTCTCTCTGGCTGTTTTGAAGCCTCCAGTTGAAAGATTGCTTTGTCCCAATACTCCTGTTTCTTCCTTTATAACCAACTCTTCCTAATTGTTCAGAATCAGGTACAATATTGATTGAGTTTATGTATAAATGCAACATATGTTTGGCCAATAGAAAGTTTGTTTTTTGTTGTTGTTTTTTTTTCTTTTTTTGAGACGGAGTCTCACTCTGTCACCCAGACTGGAGTGCCATGGCACCATCTCAGCTCACTGCAACCTCCAGCTCCCGGGTTTGAGCGATTCTCCTGCCTCAGTCTCCGGAGTAGCTGGGACTATAGGCGCCTGCCACCATGCCTGGCTAGTTTTTATATTTTTAGTAGGGATGGGGTTTCACCATGTTGGCCAGCCTGGTCTTAAACTCCTGATCTCAGGTGATCCACCCGCCTCGGCCTCCCAAAGTGCTGGGATCGCAAGCGTGAGTCACGATGCCCGGCCACCAACAGAGAGTTGAATATGAATCAACAATGTATTATCAGAATGAAGTAAAAAAAAAGAAAATGATTCTAGGTTTCGTTAATAAAATAAAATTTGGAATAGAGAAGATAATACAGCTCTCTTGTTAGCTGGCAGACCTCACCTGGAGGATTCAGCCCCTCTCTGTAAGAACTAAAATATCCAGACTGGACTGTATTTAGAGGAGCAGGAACAGAATGATGAAGGGTCTTGAAACCCTGGTGTATGAAGAACAGAACTGGGGGTATTTAGTCTCGCAAAAATGAAAAGACAAGGGGCAGGTGGGAGTGGTGATTTGGCGTGGATTCTGTAGAAGATACTTGGGCCTCTTCGGGGCTGCACTGGATGACCTTTCCAAGTCTAGGAGAGTGGTTTATCATCACATACTGCCGAGCATTATGCAGGCATTTTTCACTCTTAGAGGCCTGGGCCCCTTTTTTCAGGTGGCTTGGATTAACATGTGCTAATAGGAACACTTGGGAGGCACTGGCAAACAAGCCCAAGTCTAGCCCCAGGCAGTTTGATGTTCTTGGCTTACTGCTATCGGTCTGCTGCCTGCTCCACGCTCAGCTCCTCTGGGCACTGGGCCCTTTCTAGTTCCTCCGAAGACTCATGAATATTCCCAACTCTACCCTTTCGCATGTTGTCATTTTCTGTTCCTTGAATTTCCTCCCCACTCTCTACTTACCTATTTCTTTAAACAGCAGGTGAGATCTTCCCTTTCCACCAAGCCCCGACTCTACAGGAGTCTTCACGTAACTCAGCCATCAGTGGAACCATATGCATGGTGGTCAAGAGCACAGGCTCCAAGGCCAGAACCCTGGTTTGGCTGTTGGTTATACTCACCCTAGCTGTGTGACGAGCAATCTACTTAACCTCTCTGTGTTTCAAATGCCTCATAAGTAAAGATCAGTACAGGAGTACTGCATCATTGTGAGGACACATGAAATGATACACATAAAGCACCTTAGCTCAGTGTCTAGTGCATATTAAAGGCTCAATAAATATTTAATGATTGGCGGGACTCAGTGGCTCACACCCGTAATCCCAGTGCTTTGGGAGGCCAAGGGGTGGGGCGGGGGCAGATCACCTGAGGTCAGGAGTTCAAGACCAGCCTGGCCAACACGGTGAAATTCCATCTCTACTAAAAATGCAAAAATTAGCAGGGTGTGGTGGCGCACGCCTGTAGTCAGAGCCAATCAGGAGGTTGAGACAGAAGAATCACTTGAACCCAGGAGGTGGAGGTTTCAGTGAGTCGAGATCGCGTCATTGCACTCCAGCCTGGGCGACAGAGCGAGACTGTCTCAAAAAAAAAAAAAAGAAAATTTATGATTGCAATTATTATCTTTAAAAATAAAACAGAGAAAAATAAATGTTGTAATTTATCATTTTCTTCCTAAGAAGTTATATGCATTAGAGAAGGTCTGAGCTTTGTTTATGTGCTCTTTTGATTCACTTTACAGGAATATATGGGGTGTGTGTGTGTGTGTGTGTGTGTGTGTGTGTGTGTGTGTGTGTGTAGAGCAAAAACCTGGAAGGATTCAGGCCAAACTGTCAACAGTGGTTCATTGGGAGAGGACAGTAGATTGGGAGAAGAGAAAAAAGGGAGACTTGCGGTGTTTTATTCTTTTTCTGGTATTGTTTTATGTGTATATATATAAAATCTTTTTTTGTGTGTGTGACAGAGTTTCGCTCTGTCGCCAGGCTGGAGTGCAGTGGCACGATCTCAGCTCGCTGCAACCTCTGCCTCCTGGGTTCAAGTGATTCTCCTGCCTCAGCCTCCCTAGTAGCTGGGACTATAGGCGCACGCCACTGGGCCCAGCTAATTTTTTTGTATTTTTAGTAGAGAAGGGTTTTCACCATGTTGGCCAGGATGGTTTCAATCTCCTGACCTCATGATCTGCCCGCCTCAGTCTCCCAAAGGGCTGGGATTACAGGCGAACCACTGCGCCAACTGCATTTTTCAATCATCTCTATGCCCCCCGGGACATTTCCCCATCCCAGTTCCTTTCTTGTTGCCTTTCCTGCTTGTGTCTGGGTTGGAGAGTCCAGTGCTGTGCTAAGAATTCATGGTGAACTGGAAGCACCGCAGCCCGAGGTCACCGCATGGCTTCCGGCTCCCCGCACTGTCCTCTTGCACCCACATCCTCTCTCCGTGGAGACATTCCTAGTTGGGCCCACGGACCAATTACAATACTATGCACTCCAAGCTTTGGGACCAACATTTACTGACACTACGAGCCAGGTATTGTGCTTGCTGCTGAGAGCTGAGGAGCTGGCTGATTGTATTAACGTGTGAGGGAAGCACTGTGACTGCAGGAGCAGAGAAGCAGCAGCTAGCCAGGCATTCTAGCGGGTTCCCAGGCAGGCCAGGTCTCCTTCCAAAACTGAAAGGGGTGGGCCAGGTGATCCCCAGGACCTCATTCAACTCAGAAATGCTACAATGCCCCGCCCATTTCCTTTTTCTTTTTTTTTTGACGGAGTTTTGCTCCTGTCACCCAGGCTGGAGTGCAGTGGCCAATCTTGGTGCCCACTGCAACCTCGGCCTCCCGTGACACAGTCTCGGCTCACTGCAACTTCGTCACACAGGTTCAAGTGATTCTCCTGCCTCAGCCTCCCAAGTAGCTGGGATTGCAGGTGCCCGCCACCACAGCCAGCTAATTTTTGTATTTTTAGTAGAGATGAGTTTTCACCATGTTGGCCAGGCTGGACTCAAACTCCTGACCTCAGGTGATCCACCTGCGTTGGGCTCCCAAAGTGCTGGGATTACAGGCGTGAGCCACCATGCCCGGCCACATTGCCTTTTATCTAACCTAAGTCATTTCTGAATAATCTGACCTTTGGTTCTACAATGAAAATTTGAGTGTTGTCGGAACTATACCCAAGTATATACCTAAAATATAAAAGTTTAAACCTGAATCAAGGGGATTTTAAGGTAGAAAACTATCCAGTTTTGTCCACACTGACACTGGCTAGGATTGCGGGAGCAAAGTTACATTCATGCTTCTCTTATCAAAACAGGGTTTAGCTCATTCACTAAGTCAACCATAGTCCCATGGGGGGGTCTTTTTCAAGCTGGGTGGAAAAGAGATTAGGCAGGATAAACTAACTATGGTGTTCTTTTCTAAGAGGGCTCTATCCTATTGTACTAGAAACAGACAGGAAAAAAAAAAAACAAACAAAACAAAAAACAGAGAAAACTAGCTTCTAAAATGTAGTCTGCCATCCTAGGAGGTGCTTAATCATTCCTTGTTGATTTATCCTCAGGTGTGTTCCTCTCCTTCTCCACAGGAGAAATAGAAATCAGTGGTTTAACAAGCTGGAAAAGCACAAAGTAGAGGTCACTGGAAGATGACTGAAGTACTTATTAAATCAAAGGAAAATTGCATTTAGTGTTTTTCCAGTCGCAAGGAGTGACTGCTGCTAATCGTGATCTCAGAGTAATGTAAGAGCTAAAAAAAAAAAAATACACTAGATGCCACAGAATCAGAGAACATTTGATAGATGCCAAAACAGAGGTGAAGCATTCAGGCCACACAGGGAATCAGTGGTACAGCCTGTGTCCCAGGCCTGGATATTGATGCATTTACGTCACCATTGAGGACTCCTGCCGGGTCAGGGTTCATAACCTTTTTTGTACCATGGACCTTTTAGCAGTCTGGGGAAGCCTAGGGACAGATTTGTTTTCAGAACAATGATTTTAAATATATAAAGTAAAAAGGCTTTGGTTCTCATTTCAGAATAATTATTTTAAGTCCATAAATTAAAATACATAGACACAGAAAACAACCAACTATATTTAGTAGTTATTAAAATAACTTAAAATACAATATAGCAATACATGTGCTTCATATTTAACACATTAAATAACTAGACTTATTATGATAATCTCTAAAAAGTGGTATGTAAATGATGTTTTCAAAAGATCTGCAACATCTGTGACATGAAATGCACGCATCTATGATTTCTATTGGTGACAAATTCACCGCCACGGCTAATACTACTACAGTTTATTACCCACATTCATAAATAAAGGAAACGCTATGTTTAGATGAAAGGTTAGTGGAAGTAAAGATGTAATTTTTCTCCATCCAAATTCATAGTACCCCTGAATTCTATCTCTATATTCCTGGGTGGATGCGGGTTGTGTATCCCAGGTTAAGAATGACTAGGTTGGAGGAAAGTCAGGTAGAAACACCAGGAACATGGATATGCATAAATTCTCTGTTTATATTGTCGCTACTGAAGGTAACACATTAGCAGAGAAAAGAAGGACACACTCCCCCAAGGAGGTGACCAATGCCCCTAACAGGAGCTGCTACTTTTTGTGCCAGGGGTTCCTGGACACGAAGACCGGGTTCACCAGAGAGGGTGCAGCACAGGCTCACAGCTAACACTGGGGGGCCTGTCCCAGGCATTCACTCACATACAGCTCTTTCTTCATTCCACTTTAAATTTATCTTCCTGGCATTTGGTCCGGTGCATTTGTCTCTTCTTTCACCTTTCTCTTGAAAGTAAGTGAAAATACTCGCCATGAAGGGTGGTTTATATAGTTAGATTGCGGAACAGTGCTTAACCTGCAATATGAGGCACAACTCTGCCTTTTGAAGTTATTTATAGAAGTAATACAAGCTCATTTAAGAAAGAAAATATCAAGCATACATATGTGCCTCCAGTAAAGAATAAAAGGCTACCTACCTGTCTAGCTACTCAGTCTCACTCCCCAGCCGCAGCCAGTTTGGTGTGTGTATCACACATACACACACACCCCCTTTAAAATCACCATATATATTATGCAAGTCGCTTTTCTCACTTACACAACTCTGCATGTTGATATATTAAATCAGCAGCACACAGTATGAATACTGCTCTTCAGCGCCGTTCACAGTAGCCTCACGCTGGGGGAGCCACCTGTTCTAAGATGCACCCAACCCCTGCACCGTGCAGCCTGGACGCACCTCGAATACTCTGCCCAAGCTTCTTCCCTTGCCCGCTTTGCTTCCAGGCCTTTCCCTTTTTCTTTTTATAACTTTTGCTCCCCCTTGCAAACCATTGCCTTGCCTAATGATTAAGTATTTAGGGAGTCCAGGAAAGCATCTCGTGGCTGAAGTTTAGAATCTGCCAGGTGTCCGGGAGTCGCTCGGGGACGCGCGAGCTCCTTGAAGGGCTCTGGGAGATGCGCTGCCGAGAGCGGTACAAGGGGGTCCCCGGCATCACGCATAAAAGCGACGCGGGCCCGCCAACACGCTAGAGAGTCGGCCTAGCACCCCCGGAGCTGAGCCACCGCCCCTGCCCCGCGGGAAGTCCCCGGGTCTTCCCACCGAATTGGCTCAGTGGCTGCTACCAAGTCTCCGCCGCATTCCTGCTCTCCCGGGTGAGTATGGCTCAGCGAGAGACCCGCAGGCCCCCGAGCCCGGCCCTGGTTGCGCCCATGTCCCCCCGGAGTCCACGCACCTCCTCGCAAAGAGCCCGCGCCGTCGCCGTAGCCGTCGCCCTCGCCGGCCGTGTGCGCCCTCGCCTGGACACCGCGCCGCCGCCGCCTTTATAGGACACCGCCCTTTGTCTCGCGGGGCCCCGGGGGCGCCTTCCCGACGGGGACTCCCACCGTTTCCTCCCCACTCTCCGCGCCCTGGCTTCCGGGGACCAACTCTCTCTTGTGCCCTGGAAAGGGAGCAAGGGAGGAAGGAGAGCCCCGCCTCGTGTGATACTTGGGGGCGGTAAGGGGGTCCTGCCACCCACCTGGGCTGGGGGAGCCGCTTACCAACCTCCTTCTCCAACACATTCAACCCTGGGAAAGTCCGTATCCGTTGTTAATTCATCAGATGTTTATTAAGCCCCAGTGAGCCTCCAACTGGAATTCAGCAACAACTTGCTTCAGAATCACAGGTGGGGAAGGAGGATCCCAACACCCACAACCCAGACCCAGGAAACTAGGATTTTTCAGGGTGGGGGGTGTGGTCTGAAATCTGCATTTTTAAAACCTAAGTATTTCAGGAGATTAAGATGCACAGCAGAATTTAACATTCACTGTACTGGGCAGGTTCCCGAATTTATCCATTTCAGTTTCCACAATGCCCAGCACTAATATTGGTTATTTCAGTGAGGGAGGGGACTCCTAATTGGTCTTCCTGCTTCTGGACTTGCCTCCTTCTGTCTGTTCTCCAACATCATCCAGAATGATGCTATGAAAACACAAGTCAGATTCTGGTCACTTCTCTGCTCAAAACCCCTCAGTGGCTCTCCATTTCACTGAGTTAAGCTGAGGCCTGTAAAATGGGCCCAGAGATACCTTTTATCCCTCTGAGCTGTCTGTCTCTTCTCTTCCTGGGGCTCACTCAGCTCTTGCCACTCTGGTCTCTTTGTTGTTTCAGGAACTCACCAGATACTCTCCTTCCTCAGAGCCTTTTCACTGACTGTTTCCTCTGCCTTAAACACTCTTCCCCCAAGTTATCCACGATTCCCCCCCTAACCTCCTTTCATTCGTTCAACACATTATTACTGAGAGCTTACGATGAGCCAGGCCCTGTTCTAGTTGCTGGGGACACAACTTCAAACAAAACAGATACAAGTCCTTGCCCTCAAGGAGCTGACATTCTTTAGGTCTTTACTCAAATGGCACCTTCTCAGTGAAGTCTCTGACCACAATATCTAAAATTGCACCGTCTGTCTGGCATGGTAGTGAGCCTGTAATCTCACCTACTCCAGAGGCTGAGGCAGGAGGATAGCTTGAGGCCAGGAGTCTGAGGCTGCAGTGCACTATGATCGCACCTGTGAATAGCCACAACACTCCAGCCTGGTCAACATAGTGAAACCTTGTCTCTTAAAAAAAAAACAAAACGTAAAATTGTTCCTACACACACACACACACACACACACACACACACACACACACACACACACACACACACAGAGTCTTCATCCTTCTGTTTGCTTTATTCTTCTTAACACTCATCCCCACTTGAGTATTATTTACTTATTTATCTTCTCTGCCTCTTCCCTACCCCATCTACTCCCAGTGAACAGGTGTTCATCAGATGTTGATTAATGAATGAATAAGTAATGAATTCCCAGGTACCACTCTCTCTGAAAGATCTGGTATAGGACCTGGCACAATAAATTCACAAACAAATTGCAGCTTAGTGGATAAGAGCAAAGGGCTCTGGAGTTACATTACCCAGGTGGAAATTCCTTGTCTATTCACTTACGTGATCCTAGGCAACTTATAGAATTTATGCTTGCCTTAGTCCCTATCTGTAAAATGGGGACAATGACAGAATTGTCAGGACTAAATGAGAAAAAAGTAGGTAAAGCATTTAGCAGTATGCCTAGCACATAGTCGGTATATTGTAAATTTTATTGTGGTCCATTGTATTATTGTTAATAACTATTGGCTCCCTTCCCTTGGAGAGGATTATATAGCCCCTCTGACTGCCATGTGATTGGCAGCGCCTCCCTGTAAGTGGAGGAACTATACTTCCCTGCCCCATTGCCAGGCTTGACCATACAACTTGCATCAGCCAATAGAATGCGAGCAGCCCTATCATTGATCGTGATGGAGCAGAAGCTTTACAAGGGATTGCTGGACTGGCTGCAGTGGCTCACGCCTGTAATCCCAACACTTTGGGACGCCAAGGCGGGCAGATCACTTGAATTCAGGAGTTCGAGACCAGCCTGGCCAACATAGTAAAACCCCATCTCTACTAAAAAAAAATTAAAAATTTGCCGGGCATGGTGGCACACGACTGTAATCCCAGCTACTCAGGAGGCTGAAGCAGGAGAATCGCTTGAACTTGGGAAGCAGGGGTTGCAGTGAGCCGAGATTGCAACACTGCACTCCAGCCTGGGGATAGAGCAAGACTCCAGTTGGGATTGCTGGATGGGCTCAGCCATGAGAAAGTTATGTTTGGGGTTGCTCGTGCAGCCTGGATGCCATGGAGCAAAACCACAACCAACCATATAACATGAGTGAGAAATAAATCTTTATTGTTGTAAGTCACTGAGACTTTGGGGTTGTTTGTCACACCACCACCCACCTTACCCACCTCCAAAACA
Source organism: Gorilla gorilla gorilla (assembly GCF_029281585.2). Taxonomy (NCBI): domain Eukaryota; kingdom Metazoa; phylum Chordata; class Mammalia; order Primates; family Hominidae; genus Gorilla; species Gorilla gorilla. The sequence continues at coordinate 101,907,591 of NC_073237.2, read as the reverse complement.
AACAATACAGTTTTATTATAAATTAAAAGGTGTTGCATAAATTGCTAGGTTATGGTGGTAGGAAGGGAGTGGGGTAGGACGGGGAGGTAGGCATGAAGGTGAGGAAAGCTCTGTATCTATTTTCAAGGCACTAACAGCTATTGGAAGGGAGAAGACATGACAACATGACTAATATAAGACAGACAGTCCTGAATGCGAGAGAGTGTGAAATTAGAGTTAGGGACAGAAAGGTAGAAGATTCTAGCTGGGGGATCAGAGGTTACCCATGGGACAGATGGCATTTAAACTAGGCCTTGAAGCTAGGGTGGCTCTGACATTTGTGGGGGCCATGATAAGGGTACAAATGGAGACTCCATCCCCGTCCCCGTTCTTTTCCCACCCGCTAGCTCTGTCTTTTTCTGTGAAGGGCCTTGTGAAAATGATGCGAACTCCCAGCCCACATGGACCTAGGGAATAGCCCTATCCAGGCCCTGGAAAAGGGTTCATGGTCATTTGAACAGAAATTCAGGGGTCCCAGGTTCCCAGAATATGTTCTAGAAGGTGGGACATAGGAGTTGGGTGAGCACTGGAGGAGGGCCAGAGAGGGGCCATCTAAAAGCACAGTGTCCAGGGCAGGGGCTCTGACTGCTGGGTGCCTGGTGGAAGGGTGGTAAAGACTGGGTAGGAATTATAATACAAGTGCAAGGGTGGAGGAGAAGGCAGCCCAGACAAATACAACTGTGTGCTTTGAACATGGGAATAGTATGTTTAGTCACAGGTCGCAAGACTCATTCTGGTGGCAGTATAGAGGAGGGATTGGAGGGTGGATTGGGGAAAATTAGTTGGTAAAAAGGGATCTTTAGAAACATAACCTAAGGCCAGGTGCGGTGGCTCATGCTTGTAATCTCAGCACTTTGGGAGGCCGAGGTGGGTGGATCACCTGAGGTCAGGGGCTTGAGACCAACCTGGCCAACATGGTGAAACCCCATCTCTACTAAAAAATACAAAAAGGAGCCAGGTGTGGTGGCACACACCTGTAATTCCAGCTACTTGGGAGGTTGAGGCATGAGAATCGCTTCGCTTGAGGCAGAGGTTGCAGTGAGCCAAGATCATGCCACTGCACTCCAACCTGGGCAACAGAGACTCCATCTAGAAAAACAAACAACTACAAAAACTAATATTTGCAGTAAGCTTCTCTGATTTGCTCCTCTTTCTGCTCCTCTGTTCTCCCCATATGGCAATTATAATACAGCAAATGTTACATTTTGAAGCAATAACCTGTATTAATCTTCACCTCAGCCAAAAACTGTAAGGTGATATATTTTTTTTGAATGGCATATTTTACAGCTGAGAAAAAGAACTGTGGTAACAGGGTAGCAAGATTGGAAATGGATGATGCTAAACGAAACAATAAGCTGTCAAATAGGATCTGTGTGCGAGTGGACAAGGACTCAGAGAAAGGACAAGGGCTACAGAGAAAGGAGCCCGATTGTGTTGACATCCTGGGACCAGGGTTGGTGGTTTTTTCTTTTCAAAACGTTCTTAAATGTTATTGTTGGTTTTATACTTTCAGAAGCAGGGGAAACAATCTTTGGCGCATCATTTCACTAGCAGTGATCCTTCAGAGTGATGGGTCCTCTCCCATGCCAGTCTCCCAATGTAGAGAATTTCGGGGCTAGGACCTGCAGGGGAAGGGGTTGAAGTAGGAATTTACATAAGCCGATTATTGGGGGATTAGATTTGGGCAGCTAAACGCCTCTGTGTGCTTGAGCTAAAACCCTTACTATTCATGGCTCTCACCGCCCCCTGGAGAGACTGCACCTGCGAGCTCCTGGGGAGGAAACAGAGGGCTGGGGAGGGAAGGGCAGGTCACTAGGAGAGCTTGGGCACTGTCAGGCTTTCTGGTTCTCCTGGTTTAATTGATCTGTCTGGATTAGCCTGTGAATACTGGCCTTCTAGTCCTGTATGCAGGGGTTGTCAGTTTCAGGAAAGACCAAACCTGGGATTTTTGTTTTTTATTTTATTCATAAAAGTAGAGACGGGATCTCGCCATCTTGCCCAAGCTGATCTTGAACTCTTGGGGTCAAACAATCCTCCGGACTTGGCTTCCCAAAGTGTTGGGATTACAGGAGTCAGCCACCGCCATGGCCCAAACCTGGGATTTTTGGAAGGGATTTCTGCCAGGCCAAGTGGGTGTGGGCCAAGATTGTTTTGGCTGGAGGTCAAGCATCAGCCTTAGCCACTCTTAAAACTCTCTTCTTCCCTCCTCCATTCTTAGCCCCTTTACCAATCTCCAATTCTATGTATCGAGGCCCCTATTCATCCATCCATCTCTCCATTTATCCAGTCATTTATTCATCACTTCTTCCATCCACCATTAATTTATTAAACAGATGAGTTAGCTGGTTCTTGATATTTAATACAATTTACTAGTAAATCCTTCTAGGTAGGTTTTGTTCCTTCACCTGTTCTCTCTCTCCTTAATGTTGGTACTTTGACATATAAATTTGGACCTTTTCAGATTCATTAGTAGAGTGTTATATACAGTTATTCAGTTACTTTTTAACATCTCTGTATTTTTTAATCCCCTTTCTCATGTGCCTCATGTTATGTGTTTATGATTTCTCTCTCTCTCTTCTTGATCAGTGTTGCAAAAGTCTGTTCATTTTATTGCACCTAAAAAAACTAGCTCTGGGATTCGCTTATCATTTTTATGATTTTCAAATACATTTTCTACTATATCTTTATTAAATCTGTTCTTTTGTTTACATTTATTTCCTCTCCACTCTATCACTCTTGGATTGAATGCTTATTTATTTTTACTCTTTCTTGTTTAGTAAGAAAAGCACTCCAGGCTGTGAACTTTCTTCTGATAGACCTTTGGGGATATCCTGTTTCCATTTGTAGTATCATTGTCATTGGTTTCTAATGTCTGTTGCTTATTTTTCTTTTATAAAGTGTTTTTAAATTTTCTTGTTGTTGTATTTTTTTGGCAACCATTTGCTATTAGTTTCTAATTTTATTGCAGTATAGTGAAATATATGCCCTGTATGTTTTTTGCTTTGGGATATTTATTGAGAATTTTCTCTTTGATAAAACATATATTCAACTTTTATAAATGTTTCACAGGTACTAGAAAAGGAGGTATATTCTCTGTTCGAATGGTAAAATGTCTTTTTACACATCCATTAAATAAATCTATATTCTTGGAAGTTTTGGTCTATTTGATCTATTCAAGAGAGCACTGTGTGAAAATCTCCCTTTACTATTTTGTTTCTGTTCTTTTTGTTTTTCTGGGAGTGTTTGCTTTAGATCTTTACATTTTTTGCTGCATTGCTTTTGAAGCATAAAGACTCAAGGAAGTTTTTTTATTGACTTAGAGGATTGTAGCCTATATCAATATAAAATATCTTGCTTTTTGCCATGAATTTCTTTTTATTATATTAATATTACAACCCCTGCTTTTAAATTTGCATTTTCCAAATTAAACTGTGCCCATTCTTTATACTTAATTTGTGGTGCGTGGGAGTGACTCTTCGTCATAAGAAACTCTTTTTGATAAATTTCAATTATTTTAAATCTCTCTTTTTTTTCTTTAAAGGAGACCCCAGCTTCATGTTGAATTCTTCAGAACAAATCTCATTCTAGTTTACTTGCTACATTATAAACTTCATGAGGACAAAGACTTAGTTTCCTTCATCACTAGACCCCAGGAATTGTGCTCACTGCTCATAAAAGCTGCTTGATCAGATATTTGTTGAATGAATGCAAGAAAGCTCTTATTTCTTCAGACAGCTGCCTCCAGCCTGCCCTGCTTTCTGTCAGCAGACACATAGCTTGCTTCTGTAAGGTAAATGTTTCCAAGGCCATAGAATGGTTTTTTTTTTTTAGACGGAGTCTCACTCTGTCACCCAGGTTGGAGTGCAGTGGTGCGATCTTGGCTCACTGCAAGCTCCACCTCCCAGGTTCACGCCATTCTCCTGCCTCAGCCTCCTGAGTAGCTGGGACTACAGGCGCCCGCCACCACACCCAGCTAATTTTTTGTATTTTTAGTAGAGACGGGGTTTCACCGTGTTAGTCAGGATGGTCTCGATCTCCTGACCTCGTGATCTGCCCGCCTCAGCCTCCCAAAGTGCTGGGATTACAGGTGTGAGCCACCGCGCCCAACCTGGTTGTTTTTTAAGAAGGAGAGAATATTCTGTCTGCTACATGGAGAGGGGCAAGAGAAGAGGTGGGGTGGGGGGACTAGTTAGGATGCCGTGAAAGCAATGCAGGCGAGAGGAGATGATGGCTTGACCTGAGGAGGGGGTTGACATTAAGCATCAACTCTGGTCCAGGAACTTAATCCTCTGCCCCAATTATTCAACCTTAAGTGCTAAGTGTCATGCTAGGCATTTCACCAAGGTTTTCTTATTCAATATGAACAATTATAAATATTAATTATAAAGTTACATAACAAGTTATCCTAAACAAAAAATTTATTTCTCCCAAAGAAGTCAAATACTAAAACATATACTTAAAGAAACAAGCATATGGCTGACTCAGTTTTACTGGCGGTTTTTAGACAGGCATCTTTCCAGAGCCTGCAGAAGCTGCAGATTCTCATGGATGTTCATACTACTCCATTCACAGGGCCCACAGAGCAACTTAGTGAACAGCTCACATCCTCCCAGGCTCTTCCTGCCTCCCTCATTCCAACCTCCCTCAACTAAGAAAATTATCAAGCAAGTAGCAGCAGGTGAAAGCAGGTGGCACAGGAAACCAGGGCACCTGGAAGGGGGAAACGCACTGATGTGGCCCACATCTCTGCCTGAGCAGTGGGCAATGCACCTGCAGGGTGAGACCTTTAGGAGAGATGCTAGACTCTGTGGACCAGAGTCTCTGATATACACTGGTTTTGTGGCCCTGGACAGGTAGTGGTATCCTGCTAAGCCTGTTTCCAATAACGTGGGAATAATAAATACTCATTGATTGGCCATGGACTGAGATAAGATATTGAAAAATGCCAAATAGCAGGCAGTTTAGTGTGGCAGCTAAGAGAAGACCTTTGACTTGGCTTTGGAGGCAGACTGGCTGGTGTTTGCATCCTTGCTTTGATGCTATTATAGCTGTCATCCTGAGCAAGTTACTTAACTTATCCCAGACTCAGTTTTCTCAGCTATAACTCAGAAATATCATCTCATGGGTTATTGTGAAGATTCAGTGAGCTAATGTATAAAAAGTTAGTGCTTTGGAATAAATACTAAAAAATGGTGCTAAGTCATCTAATGAAACCAAAGTTACTCAATACAGAGATTTCATTTTATTTTTACTACCAAAAAACTCTGTCTGAAAGCTTGATGGTGAACCTAAACACATGACTCTAATTTCTGCCAAAGGGCACTTTCAGTTTTCTCCTGCCCAATCCAGCATTCTGGCTCCCACCTCTCTCCTTCAAGTTACTTACTTTCTGTGCTGCTAAGAAGCTTTTATTTTTTTCTAATATTTGAAACAGAGCCCAGGACTGGATGAGGGAGAAGCCAGAGGGGAAAGAAAAACTTCTCTTGAGCATCAGGCCTTTCTCTTACATTTAACTTCCACCCTCCAGCACCCCAAACCCAGGACCCCTTGGTAACACCCACACACCCACATTTTATCTCCAAGACACCTGGCGTTAAAGCCGTGAGGGTATTTCTGTCCAGAGCAAATGTTGACTATTGCAGCATAAAGCGGTGCACACAACTACTTCAAGTGAGCTTCCCATAGTTACCAATTAGAGGGACATACAGCCCTGGGTGTGCCCAGCTGTCGACCTCTCAAGACCAGGCTGGCTTGGCCTTGACTCCGTAGGCCTGGAGCTGCGAGTGCTTCTGTTTTCAGCCAATAAACCCAAACGCAGTGGGGAAAGCGAGGGGGTGTTGGGGTGGGCAGGACCAGGTACTGGAGAAAGGAAAGGGGTGGATGGAATTCCCCTTTCCTTCTTTATTCTCTGGTCTTTGTGTAAGGGACATGACTCATCGATGGGTCTCCTAGATGAGGATTTAGATGCTCTGTGGACAGCAGATAAGAGTGCAGCCTACTTGCAGAAAGTAAATTCATTGAATACTCCCCATAAAGTCAATACTGTCAGGCTTATCAGCTGTCCTCATTTCCCACTCTGCTCCCTGGGGACCAGACTTGAAATAAAAGGCCCCAGCTCCAGGCGCTTAGAGTGAAGGTGCAGGGCTGAGCTGGGGAGGGCTCTGCCTCCTAGGCTGCTTTTCAGGCAAGCGGGGGAAATCTGCCAGGTCAAGCTGCCCAGAGCCCTCAGCTTCCCAGCCTGACAAATCCCAAACCAAATACACACACCCGGGGGATGAGGGAAGCATCCCCTTACTCCTCAAATCCAGCAGATGTTTCCAGGAGGCCCCACTGTGCTTACGAAAATTAGAGGATGTCACCTCAAATGCAACCAATAAAAAAACACACAGAGGAAACCTTAATTTCCCACAACTGTTGTTACCTTTGCTTTTCATAACAGATACTTCTGCACTACCCAGGAGCACATGCATCTTTTTAGCTGGCGGGGATATGGTTTCTTTACACACTGCCTGAACTAACTAGGTTACCAGCTGGGGTTTCAGATCTGTTTCTGAGACTTACACTGTAGCTGATGCAGACTGGTTTAATAAGATACAACCTGTGACGGGCTCCCCTCCCACTCATTGTCCCTGTGCTCTCTGCTGGGATTATAGGCTTGCCCAGGCCTCGTCAGCCAGCGGTCCCTGCCTGAGCTGTCTTATCCAGGCAGCAGAATCTGTCTGGGTGGAAACGAGGAAGAGTGAAGACAAGATGGCCTTGTTTTTATTATGGTCCAGAAAGCCACTGGAGTCCCAAGCCTTCTCGCAGAGGTAAATGTAGGGTAGAAGGTCAGTTGTTAGCACAAACTACTCTCCTAGTACAACTAGAGCAATTACTTTTTACGCCTTGGAGCCCATAGTCTCCAGAGGTGAACAGCCAAAAGGGAGATGAGGACTAAGTTAAGACCCAGAATTTAAAATCCTCACTAAGCTTATCTCCCTTCCTGGCTTCTGTTCTCCCTAGCTTTCAGTTATGCCCTGTGGCATCATCATGTGAAAAGTCTATCCTGTCCTAGTTTCTAACTGAAGCGACAGGTATAGAAATGGCTCCAGCCTCTTTCCCACATCCCTCACATTGCCTGTATTGTGGTGCCCAGGTCTAGCACTGACCATTGGTCTCCATTCCTCTGCTGTCTTCCAAAAATTGCCCTCATGTCTTCTCCACAGCCTAGAATCTCACTGGCTCTCCTGGCCCAATTCATCAAACTGAGCTTTTGTCATGGCTCTCAAAGGCCTATTCTAATTCCCTGGAACCCTCTGGATAAGACCCTGCCTTGTCCTATCACACTCCCTTTCTGTGGCTTGCAATGCTGCTCTTGAGCTCCACTTCCCAGACCATCTCCAAACTGTCCCCTGCTCACTTGGTCTCAAGCGCTTCCTGACTCTGGACTGCTTGTGCCCATGTCTAGCACTGACTGAGAATTCCTAGGAGTGACCTTACTTAAACCACTAGGGTCCTATGCCCATCTGGCTAAGTTTCTATCCTCTGTCCCTGCAACTATCAGGGTTCTAGGGTCTCTAGGATCAGTCTCGGTGAATCTGAATTCTCCTAAATCCCTGCTCTATCCTTGAAGGGGTTTCCTGAATGTTTGTCGAACCTCACCCTTAGGACAGATCCGGTGAGTAGTAACCAGGCCAGAAGTGTTTATTGAAGGCATGATGCTCCTATTCAAAACTTTTCTCTCTCATATCCAAACTTCATAGCAGAATATTCAGTCCCCTCATTTCCTACAGTCTGTTCCTTGCCCACTTTTCCAGTTGTATCTTTCACTATTTATCCATATGGCAGATGGTCTTATTCACTGTCCCATAAAGCATATTCTGTGAATTTACTGACTCCTCTTATTCACAAATGTTTTCTTTCTTCATTTATTCAAATTTTCTGTTCTACAAGTCCTAAGACTCAGCTGAACCTCATTACCCAGTCCCTGTCCTCCTTCCTGGAGCTTTTTCTAGACTTGGGTGCTCAGATGGCCATCTACAAAGTCTAGGACTTTTGTCTCTTTGCCTAAGCCTGGTCCTTGAGACTCAATTCCATTAAGTGTTATGTTTTAACCCCACATACTCTCTCCCCAAAGAACAGGCCTTGTACCTGTGCTCTTGAGGCCAGGGTCGCTTCTTAACACCAGTGCTCAGGATAGGGCCTCTACCCAGGAGGGATCTGAAATACCAATCTTACAGAAAAATTGTGACATGAGATTATCAGGAAAATACAAGCTGATAGGATTTATGCCAAAGGCAGATGTAAAACCATGTGAACATAATATTAACAATAGTTATCATTCACTGAGCATCTACCATGTACTGTACATCTACCATGTACTGAGCAGTGTGCCAGACACTGCAGATTTCTTACAATTTCTTACAATTCTTTTAATAACCTTTAAAGGTAGGTATTAATTTAGCCCCATTAGTTGAAAAAAAAATTCAGAACTCAGAAGTTGAATAGCTAGCCCAAGATCACAAAGCTAGGCTGTGGAGGGCTCTGGATTCCAGTCGACAAATCCAAAACCCTTGCTGATCCCATAAAACCCTCTAGATCTGCAATATGCTAGCTACTAGTTTTAAATTAATTAAAATTAGAGTAAATATTTAGTTATTCAGTTACACTTGCCACATTTCAAATATTCAGTAGTCACATGTGGCTAGTGGCTACAGATACATCATTTGCAGCATCACAGCATGTTCTAGATAATTCTCTGGTCTTCCACTAAGACATGGGGAAAAAGATGGCTCCTTCCACTAAGAGGGGAAATAGATGGTAAGAGAAGACATCATCCTAAAAGGAGAGCTTTTCCCTTGTTTATGAGGTCACATGCCAGAAATTTGCTTTTTCTGCTAAGCAGGATCTGGCTGGATTAGACGGTTGCCCAGTTTGGGCTCCAAAACAAACTCTTCCACACTCCAACTATGAGACTGTCATCTTCTAAGACATCTGAAAGACATTTGGTGGTATAGCATTTTCAGAACATTGGTCACTCAATTAACTTTCCTGCAAAATTCACTAGAAAACATCCTCCAAATTATTGAGATTAACGGAAGAAAAAATTTGAATTTAGAAGTTTTAGGTTGTAAAAGCCCTACTGATAAAGTTGCAGAGAACTATGAACAATAGTACTAGCTGCTAAAGGGCTTTACTGATAAATCTAATTAAAGAAAACTCGAAGAACACAAAGGAATAATAAAGAGAAAAATCATAAAAAGAGGGTTATTAAAATGACAAAGTAAATCAACAAAGAATTGGAGGAAAGGCAAAAACAAAAACCTAAAAACCTGTCTTCCAAAAATTCAGACAAGGTTATTCCTTTTTATTATGAAGAGTGTTACCTATTACGAATGTTTGTAAAATGTTTAAGGACACTCTTTAGTAAAATCACAGTAAAAACAACGGTGCACAGTACACATTAAAAAAGAAAATCATAAAAGAAACAACTAGCAGATTTGGTGTTATCATTATTTTTAATTTTAGCCATTCTAATAGGTATGCAATGATATCTCATGTGGTTGTAATTTGCATTTCCCTGGCTAATGATGTTGAACATCTTTTTCATGTGCTTCTTAGCCATCTGTATATCCTCTTCAATGAAATGTGTCTATGTCTTTGCCCATTTTCTAATTGAATTTTTCAAAAAACTGCTGAGTGTTCAGGTTCTTTATATATTCCAGGTACTAGTCCTTTGTCAAGATACACAGTTTGCAAATATTTTCCTCCTAGTCTGTAGCTGGACTTTTCAGCCCTACATGTGGGCTTTTGCAGAGCAGCAATTTTTAATTTTGATGAAGTCCAATTTATCCATTTTTCTTTTATACATTGTGTTTTTTGTGTCAAGTCAAAGAAAGAATGCTTTGCATAGCCCTAGATCATGAAGATTTTCTCCTATTTTTTTCCCAAAAGGGTTTACAGTTTTATATTTTACATTTAAGCATGTGATCCATTTTAAGTATATTTTTGTACAAAGTGTGAGGTTCATTCAAGTTGAGTTTGTTTTTTGCCTATGAATGTCCAGTTGCTCTAGCGTCATTTGTTGAAAGGTCTATCTTGGCTGGGTGTGGAGGCTCATGCCTGCAATCTCAGCACTTTGGGAGGCCAAGGTGGAGGATAGCTTGGGGCCAGGAGTTTGAGAGCAGCCTAGGCAACATAATGAGACTCCGTGTCAACAACAAAAATAAAATAATAGCTGGGTGTGGTGGCATACACCTGTAGTCCTAGCTACTTGGGAGGCTGAAGCGGGAGGACTGCTTGAGCCCACGGAGCTCGAGGTGATAGTGAACAATGATTGTGCCACAGCACTCCAGCCTGGGTGACACAGTGAGACCCTGTCTATAAAAGAAAAAATTTTAAAAAAAGACTGTCTTTCCTCCACTGAATTGCTTTTGCACTTTTGTAAAAAATCAGTTGGACATACTCATATGGGTCAATTTCTGGTTTATTTTGTTTCACTGATCTATGTGCGTATCCTTTTACCAATACCATACTGTCTTGACTACTGCATTAGACTGCTAGGGCTGCCATAACAAAGTACCACAGCTGAGTGGTTTCAACAATAGAAATCTATTTTCTCACAGTTCAGGAAACTAGAAGTCCAAGGCTAAGGTGCTGGCAGGGCTGGTTTCTTCTGAGGGATCCTCTCCTTGGCTTGTAGGTGACCATCTTCTCTCTATGTCTCTACGTGGTCCTCCTTCTGTGCCTCTCCTTGTCCTAAGCTCTTCTAAGGACTGTAGTCACCAGTGAATTGGGAATCACCCATATGACCTCATTTTACCTTAATTAGCTGTTTAAAGGCTCTATCTTCAAACACAGTCACATTCTGAGATACTAGGGGTCAGGACTGAAACATATGAATTTTGAGGGATATAAGGGAACACAATTCAGCCCATAACAATTACTATAGCTATATAATAAACCTTAATATTGGGTAGAGTGATCCTTCTCACTTTCAGTATCAGAGGCTGGTTTTAAGTCATAATCAAAAAAAAAAATTTTTTTTTCAGATCAACAGTTAAGTAGAATTGGCAGAGTGAGTGGCCACTGGATTTCAAGTCAGAAAACAAGGATTTAAGATCTGTGTTACCTCTAAATTGCAGCTTCCTCATCTGCAAAACAAGGGGTAATAACATCTACCTTATAAGATCAGATGTGGTATCTATTGAAGTGCAAGAATGAACTTAGGTCTTCTGATGCTAAATCTTTCTGCTACTTTTTCCTTATAAAGATTACTTGAGATATTCTAGAGAAATAAACTTATCACATACATTTTAAAATAAGTTTGTCTATGTCTATTAAAAACCTTGCTGAGATTTTGATAGGAATTGCATTAAACCTATTGATCAAGTTGAGTAGAACTGACATCTTTACTGTGTTGTTTTCCAATCCATGAACATGGTATGCATCTCCATTTATTGAGGTCTTTGATTTCATCAGCATTTTTAACGTACAAATCTTGTATATAATTTGTTAATTTTATACCTAAGTACTTCATTTTCTTCAGGGTGACTTTAAATAGTACTGTGTTTTTGTTCTCATGTTTGCTGTTAGAATATAGAAATGCAATTGATTTGGGGGTATTGGTCTTGATCTTGTATACTGTGACTGCACTAAAACTCACTTATTAGCTCCAGGTGTTTGCTTGTTTTAAAGTACATTCCTTGGTATTATCTATGTAAACAATCATGTCATCTGCAAATGAAAAGTTTTTAAAAATTTCTTTCCAATCTGCATGTTTTTATTTATTTATTTATTTATTTTTTGCCTTACTGCAGTGACTAGCACTTCTAGTATTAGGCTGAATAAGAGTGATGAAAGCAGACATCCTTGCCTTGTTCCTAATCTTAGAGGAAAAACATTCAGTTTTTTGCTATTAAAACATACAGGTTTTTGTTTGTTGGTTTTAGATGTTCATCAAGTTGAGGTAATTATCTTCTATTTTTAACTTACTGAGTTTTTCTCATGAATGAGGGTTAGATTTTGTCAGACTCTTTTTGTGTCTATTGATATGATTTTCTTTACTTTGTTGATATGGTGCATTACATTGACTGTTTTAAGGCTGAACTAGCCATGTACACCTGAAATGAATCCTACTGGTCGTGGCACTGTTGGATTCAGACAAACTAGAACTTTTTACTCCATGTCCTGTGTTATTTCCACTCCACCACAGTTACTTTTAACAATTTCGACATCAGCTCAAAGCCTATAAAAGACCTTTCTAGTTCCTTCTCCCTGAAATATGTTATGATTCCCCATGGTGGCTGTTTCCTCTTACTACAACAAGCTAATAAACCTAACTTTGTTTGATTACAGGTGTGTTCCTGGTGGTCTTTGGCTGGCGGGTTTTATCTCTGAGAACTTTTGGATACCCAGGTATATGTGTGCAGACTACTAGGGTCCCCATAGTTGAATTTTAGAAATACTGTACTGGTGGCAAGATTACTATTTTATCAGATTGTTTATGAATGTTAGTGTCTGTTATTTCTACTGCAAGTCTCAAAAATAAATACAAGGTATCTCAAGAGATTAGAAAAATTTTATTCATCATCCCAAACTGGATTATATATTACAAATTCTGATGAAAATAATATTAAAGGTATTTTCAAGTAGTACCACAAACTATCTGTACCTGAAGATAAAACCACACAGTAAACTGGTAAGTACACATTGAATCTATTCATCTTTAAAATATCACTTTGTTTAGAAATTCATATATATGTTTTTGTAGTTATGAAGTGGGAGGGACACACAAATAGCTACATAAGATTTTCATTTAACAAACATATGAACTATTCCCCATGCTTTGAATGAATCATCAGAAGGCTGTAAAAACCTGTTATTTTTTTCAAAGGTGCATGAAACAATATTTCATTTCCAATAGCAAAAATACAATACTTCTAATTTTCCTTATACTCTCTTTCAACCCTACTGTGAGAGCTGCTTATAATTATATAGCAGCTGTTGTTAATGGGTCCCTACAAAATCTCTGTATTAGGTTGGGTTAGAAGGTGCCAGGGGGTATTCTAGGGTAGAAGTTTTGATAGTACGGAAGCAGAGATTTCTTTCTTTCCTTTTTTTTTTTTTTTCTGAGACAGAGTCTCGCTCTATCGCCCAGGCTGAAGTGCAATGCCGCGATCTTGGCTCACTGCAGACTCTGCTTCCCGGGTTCAAGTGATTCTCCTGCCTCAGCCTCCTGAGTAGCTGGGACTATAGCGTGCGCCACCATGCCCAGCTAATTTTTTTGTATTTTTAGAGGAGACGGGGTTTCACTATGTTGGTCAGGCTGGTCTCGAACTCCTGGCCTCAAGTGATCCACCCGCCTTGGCTTCTCAAACTGCTGGTATTACAGGTGTGAGCCACTGCACCCAAAAGAAGCAGGGATTTCTTATTAGAAAATTTGTACTTGCCTCCTTTAAGCACAGGACCTATACAAAAGGTATTGCCATTGAATTAGTCTGTTTCACTTATAAACTGTAATTAGGATTTCAGTCTGATGTGAAGCAGCTTAAAATGGCATCATGCACCCTGCTGATTCTTGCCTAGTTGAGATAGAAACAGAAATTTGGGGGCAGAAAGTAGAAATGAGTATTTTCAATTCTCCTTTATTAACAATGATACGGCATTCATCAGCATAGATAATTAAATGAAATTAAGTATTCCAGATTTCTTCCCTCTCCAAATCATGGCTTATATCTAATTTCACTAACAAGGAGGTAAAGATTTATGTCTAGGAAAGGCTAGAATATTGAAAAAGAAGTCCAGGGGAGAGCAGGTACCAAATCTAGGGAAGTACAGTGAACTGCTTGGGACCAGCAAACTAGGTAGCATATGGGATAATATTAGGAGACAACTGCTTAACCAAGAAAATGAAAATACAAGTTCTATTGAGAGAAGGAGGCAAACTGGTAATGTCTCTGAATTCACAAACCATATAATTTAATTTTTAATGACTTGATACAATTTTTTTTTTCTTAAGCAAATTCAGTCATGCAACCTTTTGAGTAAAGGAATATGTTCTGACCCATGGTTTCTAGAATTCCATTTGAAGATTAGAAAAGAAACATGGAACTAGAAAACTGCACATTTCTTGAGTACGTACTTAATCCTAGGCCTGAGGCTAAGAACTGTATACTTCATTTAATCCCCCTAAAAACCCTTAGAAGTATGTATCATTTCCCCAGTTCACTAATGTGGAAATTGAGACTGAAAGGGCCCCCACCATAAATCCCACATGATTAAGCTGAAATTCAAATTCAGGCCTAACTCAAAAGCTTGTGGTCTTTTTATGGCAACACATTGCCTTCCCTAAGTGAGATGTTAGAGGTGATCTAGCCCAGGTCTTAATGATAGTGGAAGACAAGGAGGAAAGAGGGAACGTTGCTGGGATTTTTCTTGAGAAATTCTCTTGACTGGTCAGTAACTGAAGTTTTTCCAGGCATTAAAGCTATTACAACTAATAATTACCTGTTAGAAGATGGGAATGTGGCACTTTCTTGACTAGGTTTTGAGGGAATATTTCTCCTAAGGATTTATAACATTTAGGATTTAAAAAACTGTTCACTTTCCAGAAGGTGAAACTAGGGGGGAAACTTAGAAAAATATGTAGCCATAAGTTTGGGTGAGATTTTAGACTGAAGTGTGGAAGCTCATTCCAAATGTGTTTTCCAGATTTAGCTCTGGTACCCAATGTATAAATTCCTGCTTACCTATGTAATATCCTGCCTATCTATGTGCCATTTGAAGTACTGTAGTCGTGTAAGAATAAAAACAATGGCTTGAGGTCACAAACTTAAAAAGGAATGAGTACAATCTATTCTTAACTACCTGCATTTATCAGAGAGTATCAATATAAATAATTAAAAGTAGTTTAAATACTAAAAACTAGATACTCTAGTCTCCTTTCCAGCCAAGCAGATAAAAAAAAAAATCTTGAAAACTGCAAAGTGACTCCAGTTACATCTATTATTCTTTTTTGTGAATGAGACCACTACTACCAGGGAAAGTTCCCTTAGGAAGGAAAGAGCCTCATAAAAGGTCACTTTAGGAAGGGGAGAGACTTCAAATACAGGCATTTAGCAGGTTGGTGCTGATGGTTCCCTTGGGAAATAGAATGGTAAAGTGGCAATGGGATGCATCTTGAGCTTAGAGAATTAGGTACCAAAGGCTGATGTCTCCAGATGTGAACTATCTTATTGTCTGGAGAGAAGGCATTTTCCAGATAAAGGTATGAAGGTTGCCTAAGAATTCTGAATTCTGAACGAGAAAATACTTCCCCTTGACCTCTCTGTCGCCTTAGGTTCTCAATCTGAACAAAAAGATACTAAGTGGCAGAAATACCCTGAGACTTAGCCTCACTGAAGCACTGGATGCCTTCTCTGTTAAGCATCTCAAGCACTGTTAAAGACACTGTGTTGTGATGCGAAACAGACATTGGACTAGAAGTCACGGCAGTCTTGGGTTTTAGCCTCAGCTGTTCTTGTTCAGATCATTCCTTTCTGTGATTATTTATTTAGTTATAAAATAAGAGGGTTTAAAAAGAATATTACATTATGGTTTCTTCTAGCTTTTAAGATTCAAAAGCAGAATGATTTTTCACTTAAGTTTTAACTTGTTTTGTGGGGATACTGGCAAACATTCTGTCACCTAGTGGTCAATTTCAGGTTTTGCAGCTAGGGAATCAAAGAAATCAGCTGTCCCACCAAGCAGCTACTCTTAGGGATGCTCAATTTTAGGAACTATGGTTTTATTCCAGGGGCCAGATATCAGTAGCTGCAGCAGAGAAGAGAAGGACAAGTGCTCCCTGCTTAGAGAGGACTGGGTGACTACCTGGTTGTCCTGGTTGTCAATTAAGAGGAATCTTGCCTCTCAGGATGTCTCTGGAGACATTCATGGATGCCTAACTACCAACAAGTTGTCAACTTCCCCAGGTAAGCCAGGTAAACTAAACCTGAAAGTGGTCAGATTAGGAGAATGACTGCTAGAATACTCAAGTGAGGAAAGAAAAGTGATCCAATGAGGTACTGAAGATGGATATACCTAACCCAAGGTCTCTGGACACTCCACAGAACCCAACTGTTAAAATACATAAGCTGAAGTATGGATGAATCAGAATCAGAGGTAAGCCTGGCCTTCAGATTCTAGAAGAAGGCTTTTGTTTCCCCAAGTTAGGGTGGAACCCATGAGCTGAAGCCTGTGAAACCAGAAGACAAGAAAAGTATTTCAGCAGCCAGTGGTCTACGCAGGGAAGAATATAGAACCTGTGTCAATTGGGCCAAGATGTCTTGGATTTCAGACACTCTTAAGACTTTGTACTTCAGGAAAGGATAAAAGATTAATCTGAAAAGGAATGGGTAAGATCTCCTGGCAAAGAATGGGAGTCCCAATTGGAAATGGGGAGAAATGTGGAGTGTATGCATTTCTAAATACTGAGCACAAGCAAATGGTCCTCATCAAGTAGGGTGGATTTTGCCCAAAAATAGTATTATTATTTGTTCTATTATTTTTAAGCATGAAAAATGAATTTAGGGTCAGCTATTTAGAATTTGGGAATGCACTCTATGGGCTGATTTTCTAGCAAAGAGAAAATGGATTATGATGACGTGCGATTTTGGGACAAGTTTGCTGACAATCTTAAATGTCTCCAGAAACCACTCATGTTATTTAAGAAAGACCCAATAATTCTGCATTGAGAATGCAAATTAGGACAGAAGACTGTTGGTTATCATTTATCAAAGGTTTTCATGTTGCTTTAAAAATCTGGAATGGGTGGTTGTAAGTTACTTCCCCTAATTTGTTTTTGAAAAAGTCTACCAGCCCATTCCCTCAGACATTCAGGTTTCCATTTTTGAGACTACTATTGTTCTCTGGTGTCAGAGGAAAATCTGCCAAGCTCCAGAAAGTAGTCCTAAATAGCATAGATAAGATGTAAGATTCAGCTTCCTTTCCTAGACAAAGAGAAAAATAGCAGTGCTTATTGTGCCTACATTTTCCTTTACCTCTCACTTACAATATATCATTCAAGTGATATAAGAGAGATATGGGGTAAACAGCATCCCAGCTGACTCAGACATCTTGAGGGGAAAAGGAAACTAAAGCGTTCCAGAGTGTGTGGTACTTGATAAAGTAGAAGTCTGAGTTCTTGCCCCACCGACATTCAACAGACTGAAAAACTGGGGAGGGACACAAACTTTACAAACTCTATGATCTGGGGTAGGGTGAATAGTTGTCAAGTCCACCATTTAGCTTCCATTTTGGAGATCTGATATATTAGAAGAGGAGAAGAAACAGGTAGGTTTACATGCCATTTAAATTGGTATATAGACCATAAATTAAAGATATGAAGCTGTAATTGATAAATGAAGATAATAAAGAGTATGTTTTAAAAATTAGAGTATATTTAAAAAATTCTATTAATATTTTAGTGTCATTAAAATTGGGAGTGCACAGATTATAAATTCAGAAAATATAAAATATACATGAATTTCTCATATTTTTACCTAATAGACTGTCTGAGAATAAAATAAAAATGAGTTTTGTGAAATCATGGACTCTTTCAAGATCATGTCTAGTAACATGGTCTCACTTGAATGATTTGTCAACAAGTGCCATCAGAGGTCAGTGAAAATATTCTCACAATGGATGGAAATTTAAGCATTACACAAGCATAAAGTTTCTTCTCACTTCAAATATGAAAACAGTACATGTATAGAAATTTACTTATCCTGACAAGTAATAAGCTCTGATACAAATAAGCTCTCACCTTCCCTAAAAGAATAATGCCTTGTTCTCTAATTCAATTCCACATAAGATTAGTTGAAAAATGAACCTGATATCATCTTTTCTTGATGCCACTCAAAGTCTGATCACTGGAATATTAACTCAGACTCCACAATCTTAAAAGTAGCACTAACATACCAGCTTAAATGCCCAGAAGAGGAGTGGGTTATTCTTTTCAACTAGTATATCCTTCCTTAGCTTTGCCTGGTGAGCTCATCTTCCAGTTCAAACATTACTTCACGTTTTAAAAACCTGTACAGAACTTGAACTCTTCAAAGGGTGGGGGAGGGTTCCCTCAAAGGAAAATTGAGTTGTTTACCAAAAGGAGGAATAAAAGAAGTAGGTATTTGTCTCATTCATCTAGGCTTCTCCACTGTAACCTAGCATTGTATGTGGCACATGAAAATTCCTCAGTGCTAAGTGAGAGAATTACATCAGATGACTCTTTCTGTGTCTTCAAACTTGTCACTTTTTTTCTTTGGTTCCCACTTATGTTTGACAAATAGACATGTATTTTTTAAACAGTTATCTACCTTTTTTTCCAAAAGAGAAATTCTCCCATTTCAACCTACTATCTCAATATAACTGGATAACCTCATCCCACTCAGAAATAGGCCAGATTCCATTGGGTTGCACATTGGGAGGAGAGCGCTTCCAGTCCCAAGTCTTTACAGGAATCTTCCAGGTCTTACCATAGTTGGCTTCAATGTATTCAAGGGTTTCACAGGGTACATGGACCTTCATGTCTACAAACTCAGTCCAGCACAGTGTAAACTTCGGAAACAGGTATCTGCAGCAAAACAGAGGGATTAGACTTCAACAGTGGAAGAAGATCTAGCTAAGGAATCTAGCTGCTAGTGCATTATTGGCTGAAGGACAGTACTCTCCCATTACACAGCTTTGGGAAGAGAGTTGATATTTAATTAGTTTTGACTGTCCAGAATCCCTTTCCTCTTCTCCAATTTTCCTTTCCTGTTCCGAGCTCATAGGATTGAGGAGAGGCTGACCCCATCGCTAAGACTCAGGCCAGTAAGTTAGTGATTGAGGCAGGGATGGGAACATACCCAAGTCAGGCAAATCAAAGTCAGCCTTGGGCTTTCTGTTGGAACTGTAGAGGAAAGAAGTATCAAAGTAGAAAGCTGTCAAAAGATGGATGAAAATGATCTTTTTCTTTTCTTTCACAATCTGGATTTTCCAAGGATACAGAGTAAGCAGGACTCCAAGTTGCATTTCCAGGCTTTTCCTTTGGTTCCATAGCTTACATGATCCTACCTGTGGTTTCTGCCTTTCATCTCAAATGCTAAAGAACATCTTTAAACCAGCCCAAGGAATACTAGTTATAATGATTATAACTATATTTATTGCAGAACTAAGTCGATTAGTAGGTAAGTTTTAGAAATTAAACCAGGCCGGTCGTGGTGGCTCCTGCCTGTAATCCCAGCTCTTTGGGAGGCTGAGGCAGGTAGATCACTTGAGGCCAGAAGTTCGAGACCAGCCCGGCCAACATGACGAAACCCCATCTCTACTAAAAATACAAAGAAATTAGGTGGGTGTGGTGGCACACTCCTGTCGTCCCAGCTACTCAGGAGGCTGAGGCAGGAGAATCACTTGAACCCTGGAGGTGGAGGTTGCAGTGAGCCGAGATCACGCCACTGCACTCCAGCCTGGGTGACACAGTGAGACCCTGTCTCAAAAAAAATACAAAACAAACAGAAATTAAACCAAAACATGTTTCTTAAAGATCCTTTGGATCAAGTAAACTAAATTATGTATACTAGAAAAGAAAGCTAAAACTAGCAGGTCTGTTTAAGTTTATATTATAGCTCTGCTCTATATTCTGCATTTTTTTTCTGAGAAATGTTTCAATGTGGGAAGAACTTTCAGTAATGAGGTTTAAAGTGGCAATAGCAGAGATTACAGGAATTTAAAATATCAGAGGATTAAAGAAAGAACAGGGAAAAGCCAGATTTCAAAGTGTAATCATATTGTGGAAATGGGATCTAACTGGGATGTTCTCCAAGAAAAGGTCAGTTCTCATATATTCTGCCTTTGAATATCGTGTTTTACTACCAAATGAACATAAAGCCATACATGAAAAGGAGAGGCTGAACAAATTCTAAAGAAAGCAACAACTCCCTTTTACTCAAACCCAGTTAATGGACAATCCCAGCTGGCTACTGTGAAAAGGCGGACACGGAAAATCTCATAGCTGAGAAATAAGATACAGCTTAGCCCCACCATCTGCTGGTCCCAATTTTACTCTGCACACTCATGTTCACGGAATTGCTTATTTTGTCATCACACATAACAATCCATCACCAGCCTCCACCCTCTCTAATCAGATGCTGGTTAGCAGAATGTCCACCTGTCTTATCCTATCAAGTTGACACACTGAAGTTGAATTGAGGCAGAACTCATGGTCTATCTTGTAATACAGGCCAGGAAACTTCTCTAAGTATTATCCTTTGTGGTCTCATCAAAAAGCTGAAAGAGGGAAAAATAATAATAGATACAGGATAGATAAGGTGAAAGGGAATACTACAGATTTTACAAAAGCAATGTTTTGAACAATGAAGAATTTATGAGCAAAGCCAAAACATTTTAGATATATAAATAATGTGAAAATAATTTGAAGACAATTTAACTCAAATGTTAATTTTTGTACTTAAACAGAAACCTCTCTAAACTCTTTGTGGTTTCCTTTTCCCCAATTATTTTTCAATCCATTCAGCAAAAAGAAAACCCCAGCTTCCTAAGAGGAAAGATAAATAAACAATAAAATGTAAAAACTGATTATAAAATAGGATTGTAGGGAGGAAGTGAAGGAGAGTGAATGACACAGAACAGCACATGCCATGTACTCTGTCCAGGCTACCAGTAAATAATGACTAAGACTAAAATACACCATGGGTCTGCAATGTTACCTCGGCTTTTAAAGCTAAGACTAAGTTCGGCTAAGCAGTTTGTACTTTAAGGCCCTGGGATTGGACCCAGCATGTGAATAGGTTTAAATGCAGACTAAGGCAACCCTAAATCAGAATATAAGTTTAAGAGATATTATTACCACAAAAAAATCCTTCCATCCGTTTTCTATTTCATACCGCTTTTATTTCATATTATTTTTACATAAAACAGTAGTTAAACAGTTGGAATAGACCATTTTTTTCCCTCACAGATATCCTTAAAATCTATACAACTACTTGGTGGTAGTTGGATAATTTCATCAGTTTAATTACAATCAGTTTAAGCATAACCTATGAATATAACTGCTAAATGAAAAGGAAGTTCTTCCACTTTCCCAGAACCAACAGTGTTTTATTATTACTAGGCTCAGAGAGATAGAGACAACATCAACTATAACTGAACCTGGCTTTTTTAAACTTAAGTTTTACATTAACTCTAGAGTTGGAGCAGTAGAGCCATTCTTGACAAGAATTTCCTACAAAACATAAATGGTTTATTCTCACTACCAATTTTTTCTCTTCTTTTAACTTTTAATTTCTTCTCATGTTATTCCAGTGCCTAAGCCCTCTAGCATATTGTTTAATAGAAGCAGGGCTAGCACACATTCCTAACGTTTTTCTGATTTTAATGGAAGGGCTTCTAAAGTTTTATCATTAAACATGATTGCTCACTCTAGGTTTTTGTTATATTCTCTTTATTAGGTAAAAGAAATTTCAGATTTTTTTGTTGGTTTGTTTGAGACAGTCTCGCTTTGTCACCCAGGCTGGAGTACAGTGGTGTGACCTCAGCGCACTGCAACCTCCACCTCTCGGGTTCAAGCAATTCTCCTGCCTCAGCCTCTGGAGTGGCTGGGATTACAGGCGCACACCACCACACCTGGCTAATTTTTCTATTTTTAGTAGAGTTGGGGTATCACCATGTTGGCCAGTCTGGTCTTGACCTCCTGCCTCAAGTGATCCACCTGCCTCGGCCTCCCTAAATGCTGAGATTACAGATGTGAGCCACCATGCCCAGCCTAGATTCCTTTTAATCCAGATTTGCTAAGAGGTCTCTCTCCTTTTGGTTAATTATAAAATTTATCAAAAAATTTTAATGTCATCTATTAAAACAATCATAGTGTTTTTGTTCCTTTAATCTTTTAATCCTTTAATACAGAGAACTACATTAATATGTACACACTACAAAATTCTATTCATTTAGTATTTTTTCACTGTATTCACTGAGACAGTAATTTCCCTTAAAAAATTTTTTTGGTATTGTCCATGTCCACTTTTGCTATCACTCTCATAAAATAGTTACTTAGTTTTCTCTTTTTCTATTGCCTGAAATAAGCTGTACAATACAGGGATAATCTGTTCTGTGAAGGCACAGTGAAACTTTGCAGCAAACTTTCTAGGTTTTAGTATACTCTGGTAGGGAAAAGAGGGAGAAAGGAGGATTTCTGATTACTAATTCAATGTCTTGAATGAATATAGGTTATCTAGATCTTTTTGAGTTGATTTTGGTATTTATTTTTCTAGAAAATTTTATCATTTTCACATTTTAACTAATGATCACATTTACTGACCTAGTTATCTACCACATTTTGTTTTGAGAGAGTTAATGTAACACAGCTGAGTATAAACTAAAGCCAGCCAGCCCAGATTTTTCTTTTTTCTTTTTTTTAATTATACTTGAAGTTCTAGGGTACATGTGCACAACGTGCCAGTTTGTTACATATGTATACATGTGCCATGTTGGTGTGCTGCACCCATTAACTCGTCCTTTACATTAGGTATATCTCCTAATGCTATCCCTCCCCTCTCCCCCTGCCCCACGACAGGCCCCAGTGTGTGATGTTCCCCACCCTGTGTCCAAGTGTTCTCATTGTTCAATTCCCACCTATAAGTGAGAACATGCGGTGTTTGGTTTTCTGTCCTTGCAATAGTTTGCTGAGAATGATGGTTTCCAGCTTCATCCATGTCCCTACAAAGGACATGAACTCATCCTTTTTTATGGCTGCATAGTATTCCATGGTGTATATGTGCCACATTTTCTTAATCCATTCTATCATTGATGGACATTTGGGTTTGCTATTGTGAATAGTGCCACAATAAACATATGTGTGCATGTGTCTTTAGAGCAGCATGTATATATACATATACGTAATGACTACATTAAAAACTATCAATTTAAAACAAGTACTAAAATTTTCCTCAATGCCAGAGGACAAAGCCTTGGGACATAACTACATAACTTCCAAAAACTCTATAGCTCTACATAACCACATAACTTCCCAGAACTAGATCTATAGCACTTCAACAACCAGTTAGACTCCAGTTGTGCTTGCTTTCCTTCAGACAGTTTTTACAGGATTTCTCCTTGTATATAATGGATAATTTTTAAAAGAATTAAATTATAGTTTCAATTTTCATACTCAATACAAAAGGCTTTACTATCAGATTACACAATTTGTTTAATCATATGTGAAAGTCTCAAAGTTTATCATTGCAATTAGGTCTGCCCTGACCAAATTCATTGCTTTTGGTCCCATGTATCCCTCTGTTTCAACCTGTGATCTCAGACCCTTTTTCTCTTAGCATCAGTTTTCTAAGTCACAAACTGTTTTTTATCTTTTTAACATTTTTTAAGTTTAGTTTTTATTTTTTTGTAGACATGGGGTCTCCCTATGTTGCCCAGGCTTATCTTGAACTCCTGGGCTCAAGTGATCCTCTCACCAGGTCTTCCCAAATGCTGATGGGTTACTGTGCCCAGTCTTAAACTTTTAAGGTAACTTCTTTTGAGGTATAACTTAAGTATAATGAAATGCATCTATCTTACGTGATGAGTTTTGACAAATGTATATACCTGTGTAACCACAATAATCAAGATATAGAACATTTCTACCAACCCTTCGTCCAAAGTTCCCTGTGCCCCTTGTCAGTCAAGCAATCAACCCACCCTGGTCCTAGGCAACCACTAATCTTATTACACTGTTGATTGGTTTTTCCTGTGCAATTTCAAATAACAGCAAATACACAGTATATACTCTTCCTATCTGACTTCTTTCACTTAGCATCATGTTTTAGAAATTCATCCATGTTATTGCATTTATCAGTAGTTCATTGCTATTCATTGCTCAGTGGTAGTCCATTGTTTGAATATATCATAATTTTATAACTAGTCACCAGAAGATGGGCATTTGGGTTGCTTCCATTTCTTGCTAGTATGAGTAAGACTGCTATAAACATTTGTGTACAAGTCTTTTACTGAAAATATGCTTTTATTTCTCTTAGAATACTATCCTATATAATATCTTATAGAATTATGTTCAAACAACAAACTATTCGACAGTTTTAAAAAATATAACTTACTTCACATAAATGAAAGATTTACTGCTTATTCATCTGGAGGCAATCTTCTCTTAAAAAAATAAACAAAGCTTGCTATATAAATAACTGCTACTTCTACATATTGTATAAGTATACAATTCCCATATAACATGCATTCAAAGTTCTTCCCTCAATTCCTCAATTTTGCACCTGCTACTTACTAGAGGTTTGGAGGTATAATTAAGGAGACCTAAGACATAATCTGTATGTTGTAAAATATAAAGGCATAAACAGAGCAGAAAATATGAGATCATTCATAGAAAAGTCAATGTTTTAAATACAGTCATTTAAAGAAATTATTCAAATTTGCCTTTAGCTTCACAGCTGTAAGTACTAAAAAGACAAATGTGTTTCTTGGAGTTACAACTGTAGGAGCACAGTATCAATCTGTGAAGCTGAGAGAGACAATGAGTGAGGATTCAACAAATACCTCTAGTCTTTTAACTTCTTGTGAAGCAGAATGATTGAAAACGACTAGGCTAACTTAACTCTATAGTTTTAATTCTCCAACCGCATTAGGTTGGATCAAGTCATCAACCTAGTGTCACCCTATCATCTTAACAAAACAGTGTAGACTACACTTAAGAGGATCTGACTTAGTTTCATGTAGGGCTCAGGTCTGACTTAGCCAAACATGTACCAGGCCTGATTTTATCTATCACATAGAAAGGACAGACAAATCAGCAAAAGTACTCCAATAAAGCATGAGAGAGGGAAAGAAAAAGAAAATCTATAGAAATGCAGAGGAAGAGAAGATTATTTCCAGATCAAGGTACCAAGAAGCTAGTTCAAACAGACAGCAACGCAAGGCCCTTGAATGAGCAGAAGTGGGACATGCAATGATGTATGATAATCTAGTATTACTAGTGACAAGCTTAAAATCTTGGATCAAAATAAAGTTTCAAAAGGTAGAGTGTCTAAATGCAATGTGGTATCCTGGATTAGATCTTAGAACAGAAAAAGCACATTAGTAGAAAAGCTAGTGAATCCAAATAAAGTACAGAGTCTAAACTTGATCTTTACTTCAAATTACATATAGAACAATAAAGTTTCTAGAAGGTAGTACAAGAGGAATAGCTTCATTACCTTGCGATAGGGAAAGATTTCTTAAACAGGACACGATAATACTACCCATAATAGATAAACTGAACTACATTAAAATAACTTTTTATTCACCAAAAAGCACTATTAAGAGAGTAAAGAAGGGCTGGCACGGCAGCTCATGCCTGTATTCCAATCACTTTAGGAGGCCGAGGAGGGCAGATTACTTGAGGTCAGGGGTTTGAGACTAGCCTGGGCAACATGGTGAAACCCCATCTCTACTAAAAATACAAAAATAGCTGGGTATGATGGAATGTGCCTGTAATTCCAGCTACTTGGGAGGCTGAGGCATGAGAACTGCTTGAACCTGGGAGGTGGAGGTTGCAGTGAGCCAAGATCACACCACTGCACTCCAGCCTGGGTGACAACTCTGTCTCAAAAAATAAAAAATAAAAAAAAAAGAATAAAGAAGAAAGATATTTTTCTTTGGGAGAAGATATTTTCAAGTAAGAAAAAGACAGACAACTCAGAAAAAAAACCTGACAAGATACTCAGCCGGTAACTCACAAAAGAGGATATCCAAATGGTCACTAAACATGAACTTGCCTTCATTAAGTCAAGGAAAAAGAAATCTAAACTACAATTTGGTAACACTACACACCTACCAAAATGGTTACAAATTAAGAAGTCTGACAATGCCAAGCGTTGGTAAAAATGTGGGGCAATAGAAAGTTCTATAACATACTGGAATATAACTTGGAATAACTTTGGAAAACTATTTGTAAACAATATGCTGAAATTGAACACATGAATACCCTACGACCAAGCAATCCCAAACTTTATGTGTAAACCCAATAGAAAAACATTGCTGTGGTTTGAATGTTTATGTCTCCTCAAAATTCATATGCTGAAATCCTAACCTCCAAGGTGACGGTATTAAGAGGTAAGACCTTTGGGAGGTGATTAGGTCATGAGGGTGAAACACTCAGGAATGGAAACTTTATAAAAAAGGCCTAAGGGAGCTTGATTGCTCCTTTCACCATGTGAGGAGAAATCAGCAGTCTGCAACCAGGAGGAGGGCCTTCACCAGAACCTGACCATGCTGGTACCTTTATCTTGGACTTCCCATCATCCAGAACCCTGAGAAATAAATTTCTGTTTATGGGCCACCCAGTTTATGGTATTTTGTTATAGCAGCCTGAGCAAACTAAGATAAGCATGTACCAGGGCACTAAAAGACACGTACAGAAATGTTCACTACAGCGTCATCTATAATAGCCCCAAATTGAAAACAACCCAAATATCCAACTAATATTTGGGTTAGTGGACTTAATAAATATTTGTGATATATTCATACAATTAACTACTACACAGCAAAGAAAATGACTGAAGAGCTACAACATGTAAAAATATGGATGGTTCTCACAAATACAATGTTGAATGAAAAGAAGCCAGCAACATACCATCTAGTTTATATAAAATAAAAAAACAGGTAAAACTAAACTATAATACCAGAAGTTAGCATCGCTGTTACCTTGTGGGAAACAGGAGCTATGATCGTGAGGGAAAATGATATGGGTTTCTGGGGTGCTGACAAATACTTATTTTTTTTTTTTACTGGGGTGCTGGTTACACATTTGCTCATTTGATAATTCTTGAAGCCATACATTTGCTTTGTATAGTTTTCTGTGTGTATGTTACACTTCAATTAAAAACATAATAATCCACTATTTCCTAATTTTTCTCTAGCTCTAAGATTATAAACTTATATGTTATTTCGGGCACTTAGTTTTCTTGGACTCCCCTTGTTCGTAGCCAGGCATGGTGCTAAGTTCTTTTACCATTTCTTCCGGTCACCTCCTGTTTAGCATAGGTCCTCAGCCACCCAAGTCTTCCTCACTATACCAGCTTTCCATGCCTACACACACCAGCAAGAACAATATTCCTCAACAGGACTTGTGTCTTACTACATTCTCCACCAAAAGCCTTATGAGAGAGATTCTTTATTACATCCAGTCAAAAACCCCACCAAACAACAAGACTTTCTGGCAGTTAACCAGTTTACCAGCATTGCCCAATATCATCTTTACATGGCCCTAAGTCTCTTTTCCTAGAGGCAACCAAATCTAACTTAATAGCAATTCCCCATTCAACAATATTCATTCAAATTGTGCTGACTCAACCCTCACTTTCAGAGAAAACTTCCAAAGAATCAGTACTCTTTACACGTTTTTTTCCTATAAACTATATCTCTCTGCAGTTATATGTAATACAAGTTTATATTCATCTCTGTAACATTTGGTAGGCTTTAATTCACTACCATGTGATTTTTTTTTCTAATTGCTACCTAGCAATGAATCTTCCTAATCAGACTTCTATGCTCTGCCTGCCTAATTTAGAATTAGCAAACAGTTGTGAATCTATTATGTGCCAAGCACTGAATCAGGTAACTACACATTATTTAATCGAAGCATTATACCCTGTGAAGTACGCAGTGTTATTCCCATTTTAAGAGGAGAAATCTGAAGCTCAGAAGGTTATATGACACAAAAAAATAGAACTCAGATTTGAATTCAGGTCTTCTAATTCCTGGGCTCACTCAGCTAAAATCACACTTGTATAAAGCTTAAATATAAAAGTCTCTATATAATAAGTGTCTAGCAAACACCTATAACAAGACATTCAAAATGCACTGTAATATTTTAAAGCTGGATTTTGAAAGGGAGACTGGGATGACAGGGAGGGGGTTAGATGTATACTAAAAGCCAGTTGATGTTAGGAATAGTTAAGAGAAAAGTAATGATTTTTTTTCTTTTCTTTTTTTTTTTTTTTTTTTTCTGGTTTTGCTCTGTCACCTAGGCTGGAGTACAGTGGTGCAAATGTGGCTCACTGCGGCCTAGATTTCCTGGGCTCAGGTGATCCTCCCGTCTCAGCCTCCCATGTAGCTGGGACCACAGACACATGCCACCATGCCTGGGTAATTTTTTAAAAATTTTTATATAAAGCCAGGGCTTATTCTGTTGCCCAAGCTGGTCTCAAACTCCCGTGCTCAAGCAGTTCTCTCACCTTGGCCTCCCAAAGTGCTGGGATTAAAGGCATGAGCCACTGTGCCTGGCCAGAAAGGTAATAATTGTTGGTAACTTGCTACTAATGACTGACCTGGTTTTATGACAGAAGATGCCTTGGGATAATAAAAAGAAAGTGAAAAAACAAGTTACTCAAAGAAACTATCAGGGGAGTCATGAATGACTGTGAGTACAACGCAACACTCAGTATGATATAGCAAACTAAGCATGCTTGTTTATGTTGGTGACTGTATAAAATTTTGCATAACTTTTTAGGAATGCAACCTGGCAATATGTATCAAAACTCTTTAAAAGGCTCATATCTTTTGACTTAATAATTCTACCTTTGGGTATCTATTGAAGGAAACAACCCCTTAAAGTTTTTACTTTATGTATACAGATGCCCACAGAATTTTTTAAATTAAAAAATAGAAATAAACTAATTTAAAAATCATTAAATAAACCTATTTTTAGGACTTTTTCCACATTTCTCCTAAGTCTACCTAACAAATTTCTCTATTTGTAAGCCACACTTCTTTGCCATTGTTTCTAGATATGGCTGATTTGGTACTTCAACTATAGATTATACATATTTGATTACAGTACTGCTTGCTATCAGAGTACTTTAACATGTCTCATGGTCTAGATCATGAGATCCTTAAGAGCAGAAACTAAGTTACAGTCACATCAGTATCCTTAGCACATAGCAGTTACTAAATACATTTTACAGAAATGAAGTGATAAATTACACAGGATCCACACCTGGATGGGAGTGTGGTCCACAGAGGATGAATCTGAATTTTCTGAAGATCTATCCAATAAGCAGAAGCCGCAACTGTCAGAAGGTATAAGGAACCCACTACTAGCCCAAGGAGTAGATTTCCTATTAGAGGATGTAGCAGTAGTTGTATTACCCTGATAATGTTTTCATGGAAGGGGTATTAACAACATGATAGAGATCATGGTGACACTAACTTAGTAAGAACATGGGCTCTGAAGTGATACACACCTAGGTCTGACTCAGGTCTGCCTTAATTTGCTCATCCATAAAATAAAGGTGATGATGATAAAATCTCCTTTATAAACTTATTGTGAGGATTAAATAAGATAACACATATAAAAGCTTGGCATATTGATTGGCTTATAGTAAGTATTCAATAAAGTTAACTATTATTATTACCTTTCAAACTTCTGGCTTCTACCCATACCAGTTGATTCAAAATGGGAAGGAAAGAAACAAACCAAATAAATCTAGGCAGCATCTTTAGGAAATGTGAAGTTGAATTAAAAACTTCACATTCTGGAGGCATAGTTATTATATTCATCACTTTTATTACTGGCAGATTTGGATGCTGGAGAAAAACAGAATAAAGAATCCAGTCAATATTTTTAAATGGAATTTGGATTTCAGGTAAAAGAAGGGCTTCCTATAAAGAAGTGAAAGACTGAGAACTAAAGACGGAATGAGTATCATGAGACAGAGGAAGAAAATGCCTGCCTAGAAAATTACTAATCCAATTTACCACTGTGCTGAAAGTACTATACCTTATGCCAGTGCAGCATGGTAATAATAATAACAGTAACAGTAATAATGATAATACAGTACTGACAGTAGCTACTACTTACACAATACTTACAATGTGCCAGGTACTGTTCTAAATGCATTAGACGTACTAACTCACTTAACCTATTAACTCTAAGAAGAAAGCATTTAGGCTTAGGGGTCAAACAGGTCTGGCATTAAATCTTGATCTTGCCATTAACAGTCAAAAGCCTCGAGTAAGTTACTTCACTCTGAGCTTTAGTTTCCTAATGTCTAACTGGAGGTGAGAATACCAAACCCACAGGGATAGTATGAGGATTAACCAGATTTTATATATATATATATATATATATAATATATATATATATATATAATATATATATATATATATATTATATATATATATGAACTACCTATCATAGTGCCTGATAGCTAGCAGATATCCTGGAAGCTTTA
The DNA here is from genome assembly GCF_029281585.2 of Gorilla gorilla gorilla. Taxonomy (NCBI): domain Eukaryota; kingdom Metazoa; phylum Chordata; class Mammalia; order Primates; family Hominidae; genus Gorilla; species Gorilla gorilla. Next base: position 101,877,313 of record NC_073237.2, on the reverse strand, counting down.
TCTTTATTATTACTCTTAATATACTGTTAAATCTTACGACCAAAGATATCATTCTGTAGGCCTGCAGAGTAGTTTAGAAAGAAAATCTTTTTTCTTCCTTCTTGAGTTCCTCTTCTGCCTTTTAAAAAATAGTAAGCATTCTATATTATTAAGCTTTTCTCAGAATGAACTATATATAAAATAAAAAATAGGTTATTAAAAAGACAAAAAGACCTTTGGAGAAGGTGAGATGATACATTATACTGACTAGTTTGAACAGTAATGCTAATGTGCTCCCAATTATATTTGGTGTATGGTAGATTTAGTTACTGATTACAAGTAATTGATAAGTTACTGATTAGTGGCAAATATTGAGCAAGTTTACCTCTCTTTATAGATAGTGCACTTTTAAAAAATAAACCCATATTCTCAAACCATGTGGTTGAGAATATAAATTGGGGAAACATCTTTGGAGGGCAATTTGGCAATATCTATCAAAATTGAAATATACTTATATTCCCTTTAGCCCCCAAATTTGAGTCTAATACTTTATCCTGCACAGGGTTTCACACGTGTGCATAAAGACATATGGACAGAGATAGTGATTGCAGAACTGAGGGTCACAGTAAACTACTGGAAACAGCCTAAATATTCATCAATAGGGAATTGGTTGAATAAATTATGGTATTGCCATACAATGGAATAAAATTCAGCTATTTCTATACATACTCATTTAGAACATTTTCCAAGATACATAGCTATGTGAGGAAAAGAACATACAGACAGTGTGTAATATACTATAATACTATTTGTGTAAAGGGGGAGAGATGAACGTAAATACTATATGTATACGAGCATATGTTTGTCTCGGAAAGGATACATAAGAAATGAGTAATCATGGTTATCTCTGTAAAGGGCAACTAGAAACGGGAAAATGAGGGGCAGAGGATGGAGAAAGATTTACTTTTCACACACATCCTTTATATTCTTTGAATATTTTAACTATGTAATATATAATCTATTCAAAAATTTAAAATACATTAAAAAGACCCTTGAACTAGCTTTAAACATTTTGTTTTTCTTCATCCCCAAGGAATAGTAGTGTTAAAAATACTACATTTTCTTAAAGTAAATAGTGCCGAAAAGAATAAAAATGGCATATGGCTGGGGGAATCTTCCAAAGAAACTACTCTACTCAGCCATCTCCTGTTCTTTTCTCTGCCTTTTAAGGTCACAGTAACATGATAGAAAATCTGGGACTCACACCATCTGTCCAGACAGTTCTATCACTGCTCATTTCTCTTGTTAAATAATCAGAACACTTCACACTTCCCAAACACTGCTACTATAAAGAGCTGTTAAAGCAGAATGAAAGAAGCTTTTTCTCTCCAGAAATGTAGTAGTTGGAAATGAACAGTTCTTTTGAGGTTTGCAGGTTTCGGATCATGTCAGTGAGAGAAAAAATTCAAGCCTTAGAAAGTAATTTAAGAATAACAGGACTCTAATACTGGCTCTAGAAATTATCTTTCTTAGAAAAAAGGTGACACTCTTATAGAAGTTCTCTAAGAATAGATGTAACAGTTTAATATTGAGATAATTATACATGTCTCTAATCTGTAAATTTCTCATGAGAATAAGAAGAGAAATAGTTTTCTTTACTACTACTACTACTACTACTACTACTACTACTATAGTAGTATTTGTAACAGCAGGTAATAATTACTTAGCACCCAGGACATCCTGACTCTCCTCAAAGCTCTTTTTGTGTATTAATTCTTTTAATCCTTAAAACCACTCTATGTGGCAATTTCTACTATAATTTCCATTTTACAGCTGAGGAAAGTTAGGCAGAGAGGTTAAATAACTTGCTAAAGGTAATATAGCTGGTAAAATAAAGAGCTGAGATTCAACAGCAATCACACTGGCTTCAGAATATCTACCTCTGAAGGTTATTTTGAGGACTAGATGGGTTAATATATGTAAAACGTTCAGAATAGTGCCTGACACACAGTAGTATTACTCAATGTAATGGATAAAATGATTACTGTTCAGAAAATCTAAAGGCCACAAATTAGGGTGAAGCTAAGGTTTCCCAGGTCAGCCTGACTCTAAAACCCATGCTCTTCAGGTTCCCATTCTCATTTTCTCTCTCAGAACTGAGAATAGACCAGCTGTATCATCAACTTGGACTGACAAACCCAGGGACACTTCCTCCTCACAAACCGTCCTTATAGGTATTCTTACTTCACAGGCATAACTGGACTCTATGGGTAAGCTAAGAAAGTGTTAGCTGTTCACTCTGATGGTAGTTTCTTTTGCTGTGCAGAAGCTCTTTAGTATACATATGTAACTAACCTGCACAATGTGCACATGTACCCTAAAACTTAAAGTATAATAAAAAAAAAAAGAAAAAAAAAAAAGAAAGTGTTAGCTAATAATGGAGTCTTGAAAGAGATTTTTGGTTTTCTTTTCATTTTCAGTTACTTCTTTATTTCTACCTCCTGAAATTATTTCTGTAGTACCTTTATAAATAAGTACTTATTTGATTCATACTTGAATTTTTTTCCTGTTTTGGCCTGAGTGCCTCCATTCCACATGTGATCAGTTTCTTCATAGAAGAAAAAAACGTCAAGTTTTACATCATCTTTTCCCTGGAAGGATAGTTCCAAGCTGTCTTCTACCTATGGGGAAGATGAAAACCTTCACACACTGAAACAAAGGAAATACATTTTTAAAAACCTTTTTTTTAAAAAAAATAAAGAAACAGATTCTTAAGTTTTACATACATAGAGTATTCATTCTAAGATGCACGTTTTTTCAAGTTAAGGCACCTCTGAAATTGGGATGCATCAGTAACATATCATTTAATTTCTTAACTGCATCTAAAATAATGTTTCTTACAATTGATGATAACTCAGAGTAAATGACTTATGGTAATTATCACTGCAGAAAAAAAATAGAAATATCCTATTCCAGAGCAGCTTTCTGACTAAAAAAGGAAAAGAACCAAAGAAATATTATTTCCTTTAATAATCCAAATAAAACTATCAGGAAATAAGTCTCTCATAACAATCAATAAGTACTTAAGTAAAGTGGCATTCCTCATAGCCACATACATAAATAGTCTAGATCATTATACTACACACATGAAAAAAAGAAAAAAAATAAAAGTTAAGGTAAAAAAATAAATAATTCTGAGAACATTTCCCTAAAGAAAACTTATCATACAAATAATTACATTCCCATTGGACTTGGTACATCTGTCGGCCACAGCACTCATCACAGAATTATTTATGCAGCCTTTCCCCCTCCCAATTAGACAGTGAGCTTCTCAAGGGTAAGAACTATCATTTATTCATCTTTGTGTCCCAGGTGCAGAGGACAGTGCCATACTTATAGTGAATGTTTGGTAAATGTTTGCTGAATAACTAGAGCTCTGTTATTTGACTTTGACCTCAGTAAAATATTTTATTTATATTTTTTAGTAAAATAAAATAATATTTATGATGGAAAAAATAATTTTCTGGTGACTAAACTTTTTTTTTTTTTTTTTTTTTAAGACGGAGTCTTGCTCTGTCGCCCAGGCTGGAGTGCAGTGGCGCGATCTCAGCTCACTGCAAGCTCCGCCTCCCAGGTTCACGCCATTCTCCTGCCTCAGCCTCCCCAGTAGCTGGGACTACAGGTGCCCGCCACCGCGCCCGGCTAATTTTTTTTGTATTTTTAGTAGAGACGGGGTTTCACTGTGGTCTCGATCTCCTGACCTCGTGATCCACCCGCCTCGGCCTCCCAAAGTGCTGGGATTACAGGCGTGAGCCACCGCACCCAGCCGACTAAACATATTTTTACTTGCTTGTCCCCACCTCCGAGGGGACAAGCAAATTAAGAACAAGATGATTGCAAGAGATCATGGGCTTAGGGCATAGGAATCAAATTGTCTAGAGGGAGATTTCATCTAGGCCCCAATGACCTATCCCTAGTTGACGTCTGAGCAAACTGCTATAGCCTAGGACATATAAGATAAACAAGAAATTGAAGTACTTATTTGAAATGATTCTATATTTCTATCCCTTAGCAATCAATGGAATATTTTATGTTGATAATGACATCCGCAAATTAAATGACTCATGAGAAACAATGTAACTTCAGGTACGGTGGGTGGGATTCTTACTTATTAATTGTATATTATACATTATATTGATTTTATATTACATTGTTGCCTAATATAATAGCAATGCATTCACCTATAAGAGTTGAAGATCCTTCTTTTCTTATCATTATTAGTTGGTGCAAAAGTAATGGCAAAAACCACAATTACTTTTGCACCAACCCAGTAGAAAGCCAGATTTTCTTGCTTTTGCCTAGACAGTGCAGAAATTACAAGTGGTAACAGGCTTCTGCTGAACTCATCCTAGTCAATACTGAGTGATAAAATTATGTATGTAGCATTCTTAACCATATCTGAGTTGCTTAATACAAACTTTACAAGTGAGATATGTTACTTATGAAATGAAGCCAACTTTTGTTACTGACCTTCCCAAATTTGTGTTTGAGCGGAAGTCCTGCATCCTGAAATGCTAAAATAATATCAGATTTGTAATCTTGTATAAAAATTCCTAGGTCAACATCTTTGCTATAAGGAATAATGTTGCATTGTCGATACCATCCTAAAAAGAAGATTAAATTTTTTTAACAAAATTTAGGTTTGGAAAAAATTAGTTATTATAACAAATTATATTTGTAACAAGGATTTTTTTTCTTTTTTTTAAAGAGACAGAGTCTCACTATATTGCCCAGGCTGTACGCAAACTCCTGGCTCAACTGATCCTCCTGCCTTGGCCTCTTGAGTGGCTGGGGCTATAGAATGGATTTTATTTCACAGGATTAGACTTAAGATGCTTTACCAAAATTATTTTTAAAAATTAAACCTCAAACTAAATGACTTTGTTTGAGCAGTCACCTGAACCTTCTATCTATCTATGTATCTATTTTTACTGTCTGAGCACTCTCAGCTTTCTCAAAAACTTTCATGATATATTTTAGTTTCTGAATAAACCATTAGCTTTAATAATACTAAGTTGCTGATAAGAATGTTTAATCATTAATCTCTAGTGATAGAGGGGGCTGTTAAGATATGCAAAAAATATTTAATTCTTTTGCTTAACCAATATATTTTTCTTGAGCAATAATTTGTAGAACCTAACAGCTCTCAACAGTGACCACCTGATGGGCCGTATGAAGAAGAAAAGCAGTAGCAGCTTCAGTGTTCAACACACTGCCAAATGATATTTCTAAGTGTTTACCATGTATGTGCTCTCAATTCGTTGCTATAGCACTGTTCTGAAGAAATAAAACATGTACCTTAATATTATTAAGGACTCCTGGGTCTCCCCTATGATCTTTCTAATCATTTCATTCCAATTATTTCAAAAGTAAATAAATGACTGCGATTATCCTTATAGGCATTGCTGTTGGATAATATTGTTTGGAATTCTAAAATAATTCTATTAAAGAATTATAAACAATTAAAAATAAAAGTTTTCTTAAATATCATCTAATACAACTCCCTCATAAGTGCCCTTAAATCAGACAGAAAACCATGGGACTGAAAACTCAAAACAAATCATGTCAAATGACTATGAAGTGTCTTTGATGACACACATTATAAAACAATCTTGTTTCTAAAAAATTAAACCTTAAAGCAAATATCACATAAATGTGTGCGATGTACTTTTTTTTTTTTTTGGCTTATTCTAGTAGTAAGCTCCTTGGCAGGAAGAACCATGTAAATTTTCAACAAAGGCTAATAGATAGGAAAACCATATATCCCAGTTTATGCCTGTTGTACCAACATAATTATTAATGGTGCTTCCTTTCTCAAGTCTCTTGAATTGAACAATAAATTGGATGGCAACCCTATCCCTATAAAGGCAGGAGTTGAATTAAACTTTTGTACAGATATGGTTACTATAAAGAAAAAGCAAATACAGCTATAATTAACTATCATGATAATCAAGAGACAACAAATAAAAACAAAACAAAATTTAAGATTCTAAATAATTCTAAATTCCAAAGAAGTTTGATTTAATGGACAGTGGACAGAGACCCAGAAATCACTCACAGATTCTAATAGCAACCTGCTTAAGGACTGTAGAAAAGTCTGTATGTCCATGTCAGATGAACAGTGATGTCTAGTTAGTGATACTACCAATGACCTAAGAAAGGTTGATGGAAGACCTTATGACACTGCCTTTAATGTTCCTCTCATTAGAAACATTTGGTGCAATGCAAGCTGTTTGAATGGTTTATAAGTAAAGAAACAGAGGGTTTTTTATAATTATAAAAAAAGGCAATAACAATCTTTGGGATAGAAATAATAAAATGCTAATAAAATGCTAATTTAAGGATTATCTGAGAATCAACTATAGTAGTCCCACCATATCCGTGGTTTTGCTTTTAGCAGTTTCAGTTACCTGTGGACAACCACGATCTGAAGATATTAAATGGTAAATTCCAGAAATAAACAATTCAGAAGTGTTAAATCAAATCTTTCGGGGCTCAGATTTAGCCTCTGTGACACATTCCTTGATTTTCCCAGGAAATTTTCAATAGTAGACTAACACTACATCACAATGCCTACATCCTTCATCTCCCTTCATCTCATCATGTAGGCATTTTATCATCTCACACCATTGTAAGAAGAATAACAGTGAGTACAGTAAAATAAGATACTCTGAGAGACAGAGATCACACTCACACAACTTTTATTATAGTATTGTTAAAATTGTTCCATTTTATTATTTATTGTTGTCCATCTCTTACTGTGCCTAATTTATAAATTAAACGTCGTATGTATGTATAGGGAAAGAGCAGCGTATATAGGGTTCAGTACTATCGGAGATTTCAGGCATCCACTGGTGGTCTTGGAATGTATTGTCCATGGATAAGGGGGGACTACTGTATAGTCTACATGTTCTGATATACATTTTATACATATTATTTATAATTATGAGTAAACACAACCATGGCTTTTCTAACATTCTTTTTTATAATTCTCAAATTAATTTCTTTAAGGAAATCAATAGATCCTCGCTGCATGCACTCATGTTTATTCTGTCTATACACATGACACTTCAAATATCACTGATATTTTGTCATCTCAAGCAGTAATCCCTAAAGCCAGAGGACAAAATGACAGAAAGACAAATGGAAAGTCGTAAGAATTTTACCTAGACAAGTTCCACTGCTCAGCCAGAATGGTACTCCCAATTTGTTTAATGTTTTCGCTGCTAGTTGCAGTAATTCCTTTGCACTCTTCCGAAAGGCCACAGCTTCCACAGTGTTATCATCAAGGTACTGCTACAGATATAATAAATAGTCAGCTATTACAGCCATTTCTAAATTGCTAGGAACCTTTCTGTGGCATCTGAATTAAATTTGAAAATTAACCCCAGGCTGGGCACAGTGGCTCACGCCTGTAACCCCAGAACTTTGGGAAGCCAAGGCAGGTGGATCACTTGGGGTCAGGAGTTCAAAACTAGCCTGGCCCACATGGCAAAACCCCATCTCTACTAAAAACATAAAAATTAGCTGAGAGTGGTGGCCCACGCCTATAGTTCCAGCTACTCGAGAGGTTGAGGCAAGAGAATCACTTGAACCCGGGAGGTGGAGGTTGCAGTAAGCAAAGATCACACCACTATACTCCAGCCTGGGCGACAGAATGAGACCGTCTCAAAAAAAAAAAAAAAAAAAAAAAAAAAAAGAAAGAAAGGAGAAAAAAAAGAAAACTAACCCCATATAATCTTTTTATATTATAAAAACCACGTTTTATAGTTACTTGTTTGTCCCACATTAAAATGAACACTTAAGAATAGATTCTTGGAGAGATAAATTCAAAGGGAAAGAATAGAACCAGGATTCCCAAAGGATGAGACATCCTTTTATCAGCTCCCTCCTTTACATCACAATTTAGTAGCTGGACAGTCAGGATAAAATAAGGCTAATTATGAGAGCTACAAACATAGCTGAAACAAAAAGAATTTAATAATGTTTTCACCATTCAGTGATTCTATTGGTCTTTAGAGACTGTGTAGCATAGTAGAAAAAGCCTGATTTTTTGAATCAGATTATCAAATCTAGTGCACTTCTTTTTAGCTTTGACCATGTGCATATCATCCTCACTTTCTATGAGGAAAGTGCATTCATTTTATCATTATGTCTCCAGTGGGTAGAGTAGTGCCTGAGTATTTGCTGAATGAATGAAAGAATGTAATAAACAAATCTCTCTTGTATCTACTTTTCTCATTTGTAGTTTAAAGATAATTATTATACTTCGCAGGACTGCTGTGAAGACTGAAGGAGAAAAATGTCTTGCAAATTGTCAGGTCATATATATCATTTAGTCATCTTGGTTTTCTGATTCTCTTCATTTTTAGAGTGTTCTGGAGCTGAGGAAAGCACTATAAATTCTATACTGTTGCTTCGCTACCTGTGGGACAAAATCTAAACTTCTTGTCCTGGTGGACATAAACACTGTGTTCTGGTTCCTGACTACTGGGGTCCAGCCTCATCTGCATCTCCTCACACTTCATCTTATAACTTGTAAACCCCCAAATATACCACAATAACTTGTAGCTCCTCAAATATACCACAACTTTTCAAGCCTCCACACTTGTTGTTTCCTTTGTCTGATATGGCCCTGATCAATAAAATCTTTCAAGTCTCAGCTCCAACCTCTGCAAAACATTCCCCAGTTTTCCCAGGAAGACGTATGTATTTATTCTTCCAATGTTCCTATTCAGGAAGTGTTTCTATTCAACATTTATAGAGCAAAGAATTATGTTTGGTTCTAGATATACAAAGACAAATGAATTATCTTTTTCCTTAACAAGCTTATAATAGTTACCACTTGTAAATACTTTTACTATAATTCATATCATATTTAATCCTAATCATCAATTTTATATTCCCTCCACTAGAGTGTAAAGATAGTTCCCTGAGGGCAAGTACTACATCTCTTCATCACTGTATCTACAGGTTTAGAATGGTGCCTGGCACATAATATCTGAAAAACACATACTGATGAATGGGCAAATGAATAAATGATTGACTAAGCCCCTCCCAGGCCTGCAACATCCTAAAATATCCTGTAATTCTTTTACAATATAGTAGGAAAGAATATAGATCCTGGATGGACTATATGAATCTTAAGCAAAAAGTACCCCACCTTCAGTAAGAATTTCTTGCAGAGAAGTCACTGTCTACAGAATATACAAATTACACAGGATCCCTTCAATTTGAATACATCCCTTTCCTCAAAGCCATAAGTGCTCTTACAATAAATGACTGGAATGAGAGATACATGTTATAATGCTTGTTGTAGTAGGAAAAGCCTGGAGTTAAGAGGTGGAGACCTAGGATTTAGTCCATGCTCAACCAACGATGACCGTGTAACTGACATCTTGAAACATCAATTTTCTTACCTGTTAAAAGAATCCTTGCCTTATTACACAGAGTGACTGAAAGGATTAAACAGCAAATATGAAAAATTTGTGCTCTACAAAAACATCAGGTCTGATAGTTACCTGCTGCGGGTACTGCTCCCACATGGACATATTCCCACCCCAATCTACTTTTCTTAACATGACACTCTCAGAAATTCCATTTCTTTTTTTTTTTTTTTTTGGAGACAAAGTCTCCTCGCTCTGTTGCCCAGGCTGGAATTTAGGGGCATGATCTTGGCTCACTGCAACCTCCACCTCTAGGGTCCAAGTGATTCTTCTACCTCAGCCTTCCAAGTAGCTGGGATTACAAGTGCACACCACCATGTCCAGCTAATTTTTGTGTGTTTTGTAGAGCCGGGGTTTCGCCATGTTGCCCAGACTGGTCTCAAACTCCTGAGTTCAGGTAATCCACCCGCCTTGGCCTCCCAAAGTGCTAGGATTACAGGCGTGAGCCATGGCGCCCAGCCAGAAATTCCATTTCTCAGAACTGATCCTTGTATGTGTTAAAGTGCATACATGCATAGAGCTATATACCTTAAACATCTGCTATAAATTTTAAAAATTACAGTATACATACTTTTTTCATTTAAAAATATCCTGTACAAGATAGATTAAAGACTTAAATGTAAAACCCAAAACTATAAAAACCCTGGAAGATAACCCAGGCAATACCATTTAGGACACAGGCACAGGCAAAAAAATTTCATGAAGATGCCAAAAGAAATTGCAACAAAAGCAAAAACTGACAAATAGGATCTAATTAAAATAAAGAGCTTCTGCACAGCAAAAGAAACTATCAACAGAGTAAACATATAACCTATGGAATGGGAGAACATTTTTGCAAACTATGGTTTGCAAACCTTAGCTATTAGGTCTAATATCCAGCATCTATCAGGAACTTAAACAAATTTACAAGAAAAAAACCAAACAACCCCATTAAAAAGTGGGTGAAGGACACGAACAGACACTTTTCAAAAGACATACATGTGGCCAACAATCATATGAAAAAAGTTCAACATCACTGATCATTAGAAAATGCAATAAAAAACAATACGATACTATCTAATACCAGTCAGAGTGGCTAATATAACAAGTAAAAAAAAAACTAATAAAATAAAATAAAATAAAACCCAGATATTGGTGAGGTTGTGGAGAAAAAGGAACACTTATACACAGTTGGTGGGAGTGTAAATTAGTTCAACCATTGTGGAAGACAGTGTGGTGATTCCTCAATGACCTAAAGACAGAAATACTGTTTGACCCAGCAATTCCATTATCAGGTATATACTGAAAGGAATATAAATCATCCATTCTATTATAAAGACACATACATGTGTGTGTTCCCTGCAGCACTATTCACAATAGCAAAGGCATGGAATCAATCTAAATGCTCATCAATGATAGACTGGATAAATAAAACGTAGTATATATACACCATGGAATACTATGCAGCCATAAAAAAGAACAAGATCATATTCTTTGCAGGGACATGGATGGAGCTGAAGGCCATTATCTTTAGCAAACTAACATAGGAACAGAAAACCTAATACTTCATGTTTTTATAAGTGGGAGCTAAATGATGAGAACACATGGACGCATAGAGGTGAACAACACACCGTGGGTTCTTTTGGAGGGTGGGAGGAGAAAGAGGACCAGGAAAAATAACTAATAGGTACTAGGCTTAATACTTGGGTGGTGAAACAATCTGTACAACAAACCCCCACAACACAAGTTTACCTATGTAACAAACCTGCACTTGTACCCCTGAACTTAAAAGTTAAAAATAAAATAAATAAGTAAACAAAAATAAATCCCGAGTACAAATCTCAGGATTACTATACCTCTAAAAAAAGACAAAATTAATATCCTACTTTAAATATCATGTTTATTTAATTTTTCCTGTTCAGCCAATGAACGGGGACACAAAGCCCAAGAAGAATCGTGGAATCCAAAAGCACAAATCTTATATCAAAGAATAAGATGACAGAAGGTACCAACTCTTATTGTAGATGAGGAAACCAAGGCTCAGAAATTTGCCCAAAATCTTAGAGCAAATTAGTAGAAATAAAACAAAAATATTGCTATCTAGATATTCCTAGGCCAGGTGTACAGATATTTCCAACTTTCCTTTTGGTTTTTCACTGATAGTCAACAGACTGGAGCTCATTAATTATCTTGTGATGGTTTTTGCTAAAACAAAATCAAATTCAGGAAAAGGTATATTATTCTAGTTTTTGAACTTCATGGTAGATTGAGAAAATAATTAAAAGTAAATAAAGTCTCCCGCCCTTCCTGAACTATTCGATACTAAAACCATTAGATGGGGCAGAGCAAGAAAGGTTTTTGTGCAAAGGGATTGCCTGATATGGGGTATCAGAGCCTGGGCAGGTAATGAGGACATCCACATGAAGAGGGTAGGAGAGTGTCCAGTGTGGGGAGTCAGAGCCCAAGCAGGGTGAGGAAAGCCTCTCTGCAGAAGAGCAGCCAGGTGTGGGAAGTCAGAGCTTGAACAGGGTAAGAAGAATGCCTCTATCTGGGTGCAGCCCAGCAGGGGATAGCAGTGCCCAGGTAGGGTGAGAAGAACAGGGGGTAGGGAGGGGAGGACATGTGTTGGAAGATAGGTTACATACAGGGAGACTGAACAACTAAGTAAACATTAAGGACAATGGGAGTCAGATTTCTCACGATTTGAAAAGGGAGTCGCAAATATGGAAATGAACTCTGTTGTTTAATTGGAACTTTTAACCGGACTGGAGATGTCAATGTGAATTCAGAGGTTTCAATAGATAGATACAGAAATAAATACACACAGACATACACACCCTACCCCTGTTCACTGAGAGAAACTCTCTGCAGCAAAACCCAAATAGCAATGGGTACACCTGGCATCCAGGTCTTGGCTTCTAAAAGGAAACAGGACTTAAAGAAATGGCTGATCCCAGGGTGGAGGTACGAAAATTGTAAGATGAACCCAGAATATTTTATAGTGCCAAAAAGTAATAAAGTGTTCAAAAAACAACGGAGACAAGTCAAAAGGACACAGAAAGCATTATGAAGGAGTTTCTACTGGCCAAATATGAAACAATCTGAAGATCAAAATAAATAATGAAAATAATTGACTATAACCCATAGGGTAAAATAGGAAACCATGAATTTATTTATATTGATATGAACAAATAAATTGAAAATGTAACGAGGAAAACAATATTTACATAGTTTTAAAGTAACTTCTTGCCAGATGCTTATTATTATAAAGGGAAAAACAGAAACTTCATAGTGGTAAAGATATGAAGTTTCAGACAGCACTTTAATCAGGTGAACAATGTGAATATCAACAGTAATGGGACAAATCAAAATTATGCAGTGCCCAGTGAGATGTAATGAGAACACAGCACCACTTCTATACCTTCTAAAGAAGTGTAACCTAAATCTAACATGAGGAACCCCCGGACAAACCCCAAATGAGGGACACTGCACAAAACATCTGACTTGTAATCTTCAAAAGTATTAGTCATGAAAGTAATAAAAGAACTGAGAAACTGTCCCAGACTGAAGAAGACTAAAGAGACAGGAAAATTAAGACAACATGTGATTCTGAATCGAATCTTTTTATTACAAAGGTTATTATTGGGACGACTGACAAAAATTGAATACGGATTAAATGGTAAAAATGTATGTGTTAATTTCCTAACTTTCATATTAGGACATGTAGAGAATGTTCCTATTTTTAAAAAAATACTAAATTTTTTGAAGTTGTGGTCAACATCTTACTCCCAAGTGGTTCAGAAAAAAAAAAGTTATCGGTACTGTACTTGCAGCTTTTATGTATTTAAAATTGCTTTTTAAAAATTATTTAGAAAAAAGAAAGGCGGCTGCTTTATGAGGTCTATTAGATTAATTTATTGCTTTACACCAAGCATTACATTTAAGACTGTTTGGCGCCATCAAGCGTTCAAATACATGTATGTTCACTTTAATTTGAAAACTGACCCTACTGGATCTTTTCTTTATGCCAGGTACAGTAGATACTGGGCCAACACAGGTAAATAAAAGAACACTCCTGTTATCAAGAAGTTCATAAAATTTGATAAGAGGACAAGACAGATATTCATAATTCACTGTGATAATTGCTATAATAGAGATGACAACCACAGCAAACTCCCTTAGGACAGGAAGAGCGGTCAAGTTTAAGCACAAAACTCCATCTCTTCTACTTCCTGTTATTATGTGGTAGGCATATGTCAGGCAGCACTTTTCTACTAGAGTAGGCCCATCCACACATGTGGTTTTTCAGCTTTTTATTCATGAGGCTGGCTGCATAAATTTCACAGCTCCACAATGACTTAAGGAAATAGGGCTAAGAAGGCCCACTTGGGTTGTCAGGCCTCAGCTTTAGGTGCCAGTACACTGTATTAGAGAAACCTCAGATTTGTGGGTCTTGGGCACTTGACAGTTATATACTTCATTTTCGTATCCCTCGTGGACACAGCTTTCTTGGCAGGGAACCCCAGAAAATGAAGGGCAAGTGAAAGAATTCGGGTACCAAAACCCCACTGTAAATTTGCCTGTTTTCACTGTATCTCTGTGTTTCATGTCATCTCTTAGAGCTGAACTTTCATGTCTTTCAAAATCATCTTTATATCCCCAGGGCCAGAAGCCTGTGGAACGCAATAAATGTGTATTGAATTGAAAGCTGCAGCAAGAGAATAAAGTTTTAAAAGCACCTGGTCTTTGTGTAGCATTTATCTTCAAAAACCTTCATAAATGCAAAAAAATATATATTCAATGCCAACTCTGAAACAAACTGTATTTTCATGAAGTCTTTTCTAAATCTACATGGTCCATCTTCTATAGTGGCTTTATCCTACTTGGACTGAGAATACACCACCTTTCACAAAGTTAATGGGCTATCTTAAGGCAGAAGCCGGTGCTAAATCTATTAAAGTTATTCAAATAAAACAATAAATAAATATCAACCTACTGACTTAGAAAATAGTTTCTTAAGGTTAATTTTTAATCTACTTCTAAAAAAACTGAAAGAAAACAATCTAGAAGAAAAGAGACATATCAAAAAAGGATGTTTACTTTTCTATTTTCTATAAGCCCCTTCATCTTACCACCCTCAAATATTAAAAATAATCCCAATATTTTCTTTAATTTAAAAGTACACATTTGGTTGTCTCTAACCTGAAAGAATGCTCGAGCTTCTTTATACCTACACTCAATAAACCTAGAGTGTGGTACTTCTTCTACAAAGTGCATTGGATCCTTTGGAATGAGAACTTCCAGTCCATCAACAGTAACTTGCTGTAACTCTGGCCTGAAAACAAAAGTTAAGATTTATTAATGAGGGGTGGGGGAAAAGGGGAGGGAGAACATTAGGATACCTAATGCGTGCAGAGCTTAAAACCTAGATAACAGGTTGATAGGTGCAGCAAACTACCATGGCACATGTATACCTATGTAACAAACCTGCACGTTCAGTACATGTGTCCCACTACTTAAAGTAAAATTTAAAAATAATAATAATAATAATAAAAGATTTATTAAAAGGATTTAACCCAGAATACTGGCAGCCTCTTACAAATATCAAACATTAGCAAAATACCTAAACATCAAGCATAGTTTCATCAATTATGTCAGATATCAATTAGCAATTTTAATAAGACCTTGAAAAATCTGACATCAAACAGTTGAGTTTTAATTATTTTGGTTAATGTATTTATATATTAATATATTTGTACTTGTTCATACACACTTGGCATTTTAAGCAGAAACAAAAATTTCGTGACATAATTTTTAATTATCAGTTTACTTTTAGAGAAGTAAATGTTTTTAACACTTAAGACACACAAGTTAATTACAATGGCCTGAGAATCTCATTAATGGGTAAAATGCTAATCTGCAAATTATCTTATGTATTTTGGATCCCATACTCTAAAAATATTATTTGAGAGTTTTCCATTCCTACTCACATAAAATTTTACAATGTAGAGATAGCTTTTATCTATTGTTACATGTTTATGTTTAATAAGTGACAATTTTGAACTTTACTAAGTTATTAAATTTTGAAATAAATTCACAAAGCTTTAAAAAACTAAAAGATAATGTCTCCCTAAAGAAGGTCATTTGAAATACAGAATAAGAAAAAAACATGCAAAAAAGTGGTAAGAGAACAGTGAGTATTAAGATTTTTGATTAAAATAAGAGAAGCCAATAATAAAAACAAAGTATTGTTCTCCATCTCTACTCATTTTTTTTGGTCATTTTGAAAATATGGCTTGGTTCAGAAAAGTTTCGACTTTTCATACACAAAAAATATAGAAGACTTCAGTTTCGAATACCTTTTTCAGTCGTTCTCAAATATGTGACTTTAAGTACTAATAAGAAGGCAATCTCACATGATTCCAGATAGAGAGAGAGAAAACATATATATATATAATATATATATATTTTTAAAAGAAGGCAAGAATAAACATACTCTTACACTTCTCAAGTGTAACAGATAAGAATTATCTCACTGAAAGTTGCTAAGAAGGAGTTTTTAATGTGAAAATCCTTACAAATATTTACTGCTACCTTTACATCAGATTCTGCTATTCAAAGTAGACTGTAACATCATTATCGCTGATTTCAAAAGGAGAATAAAAGGGACAATTCTAGGTTAGAAACTTCATACTCCAAGTATAGTCAAGAATGTTTTTAATCCTATAATTGTTAATATTACAAACTATAGCTAATCAAATTTTATATGAATTCCTTCAAATAACTGTTTCTCACAAGAAACATTTTTATTATTGAGATAGCCAAAGACAAATTTTTGCACATGGTTTTAAAAAATATACAGGAAAGTGCATAACATAAAGGCACAAAATAATGAATTATAAAGTAAACACCAAAGTCTCCACCACAGAAATAAAATTCTTCCAGTTTCCCTGTAGTTCTCTGTGTCCTCTATCTAGTCTTTTTTGGTACGTCTTGCTTAGCCTTCTTAATACTTTTACTATAAGGGTATATACATCCATGAACATAATTTAGCATGTGTTTGAACTTTTTATAAAAGTAATAATAGAATTTACTTTCACTTTTGTATTTTCAATTTTTGTAGGTACATAGTAGGTGTGTATACTTATGGGTTACATGCAATATTTTGATACAAGCATGCAATGCATAATAATCACATCAGGGTAAATGGGGTATCTATCACCTCAAGCATTTATCCTTTGTATTAAACAATCCAAGTATACTTTTAGTTATTTTAAAATGTACAATTATTTTTTACTATAGTCACCCTGTTGTCCTAGCAAATACTCAGTCTTATTCATTATTTCTAACTATTTTTTTGTACCCATTAACCAGCCCCCTCTTCCCCTCTTTCCCCCACTACGCTTCCTAGCCTCTGATAACCATCATTCTACTCTCTATCTCCATGAGTTCAGTTATTTTCATTTTTCACTCCCACAAATAAGTGAGAACATGGAAAGTTTGTCTTTCTGTGCCTGGCTTATTTCACTTAATATAATGATCTCCAGTTCTATCCATGTTGTTGCAAATGACAGGATCTCATTCTTGTTTATGGCTGAATAGTACTCCATTGTGTGTATGTACCACATTTTCTTTTGGCTATATTTTTAGTTATCAACAGTGGTTATATTATTCCTAATATTAACTTAAATACAGTTTCCAAACTTACTGATTTTGAAATGCTGAAGTAATATGGTATTTTAAAGATTAGTTCATAATTTATCTAAATGTTGCCAGAGAGGTTTAATTTCAAAGTGGGAAAATAAATTAGTCTTACCACACAATTTGTTCTTTATATTAAAATAAAGACAGCAAAAATCAATATACTGTCTTATAATCCATATTATTTCTGTTCAAAAAGTTATGGTCTCAGCCTTTAAAGGATAGTTCACTTAAACTTTTTTGGTATGATTATGAAGCTGTGTATACATATATATCATTGTTTATTAATGAATAAAAGAAACTTTTGAATGGAAAAAAAATAATAATAATAGAATTTAGATTCTTTTGTGCCTTGTGTCATTCAGCATTGTAGGATTCATCCACAATGTGCACAGACCCCTAGTTTATTTTTCCCTGCTGTGTAATACTTCATTGTATGAACACATATATCAAAAACTATTTATTCCTTTACAGTTTTTTTTTTTTTTTTTTGAGACAAAGTCTTGCTCTGTTGCCCAGCCTAGAGTGTGGTATCACAATCTCGGCTCACTACAACCTCCACCTCCAGGGCTCAAGCAATTCTCCTGCCTCAGCCTCCCCAGTAGCTGGGATTACAGGCACCCACCACAATGCATGGATAATTTTTGTATTTTTTTTTGTAGAGACGAGGTTTCACCATGTTGGCCAGGCTGGTCTCAAACTCCTGACCTCAGGTGATCTGCCCACCTCGGCCTCCCAAAGTGCTGGGATTACATGCATGAGCCACAGTGCCCAGACAATCCTTTTATTGTTGAAGGACATTTGGGTTGCTTCTAATTTGGAGTCATTAAGAATAATGTTACTGTAAACACTTATATAAATTATATATTAGATTTCAATACTCAAATGTAAAAACACTGCAAGAATTATGACTGAACAACACTCATTTCACATTTCACGTTTTGACTCTGAACTTACCTGTCAAAAGCTCCTGGATAACGACCAAACTGTAACTTTCGGAAGGGAACAAATTTCCTGTCAATGTGTTCTTTAAGTCTCAAGTGGCCGTGCCAGAGGTAGTTGCCACTCCTCTCATGAAAGACTACCAAGTGGATCGCATGAGTGGCCAGTTTGCAGATATAGTGCAGGGGGATTTCAGTTCCAGAAAGTGAGTCTATCCCGTCTAGCCGGGGATCTTTACTCTCAGTCTTTAGGCACTGAAATCCCATATTCTCAGCTATCTGAAACCAGCCTTCCTAGAACCAAAGAAGCATCAAACATCAAGAAACAACACTTAAACATTGAATATTTAAAGCCAAATACTAGTAGCAAAACTAAAGTGATTCTTATATTGAACTTGAGCCATATTTTTGTGCTAATCTGCTCTGTAAGAACATTTTTTAATAAGGGTGATGGGCAGAAGGTAGTGGTGGGAGAATAAAGGAAAGCAGCAAAAATACAAAGTATGTAGCAGGAAAGATATAGCCAAAGACTCTCTTTATAGGTTGGGCACCATGGCTCACCCCTCTAATCCCAGCGCTTTGGGAGGCTGAGGCAGGTGGATCACTTGAGCTCAGGAGTTTGAGACCAGCCTGGGCAACCTGTCTCTACAAAAAATACAAACAAAAATTTGCCAAGGTGTGGTGGCATGTACCTGTAGTCCCAGCTACTTGGGGGTCTGAGCCAGGATGATCGCTTGAATCTGAGAGATCAAGGCTGCAGTGAGCCAAGATTGTGCCACTGCACTCAAGCCTGGGTGACAAAGTGAGACCCTGTCTCAAAAAAAAAAAACAAAAAAAAACTCTATGAAAATGAATACAAATCCCTTCCTTGGAATGAGAATGCTCATGTTAGTGTTTTCTAGTTAGTTTCTATAAAGTAAATGTTGATTTAATGACAGCACTTAAAATTAAACTTGTAATTCTTAATTTAACTTTTAATAACCTTTATCTTCAAAAGTACTTCAAAAAAGTAGTTCTTTCATCTCATAGTTTACATCCCAACTTCTTAAAATACTACCATAATAGAACACCATCATAATGCAAATCATTAGAAATTAACAAACATACTGTAAGACAAGGTTCATTTTCCAACATCATTTGTTTCATTATCAACTGTATCATTCCCTTCTTCCCTTTTCTTTCTTGGTACACCTTAGAAGTAGAAAGCACTGACTGAGGGGGAGGGTAGCCAATTCAGAGAAAGACACTACTGAATAGAATAAAAGAAAGGCATTATCAGCTGACAAATTCAGGAAATATTTAAAAGGCCGGCCAGAACTTGAGAAGAATGTGACCTTGGGTTATAGGAGGACAGACTGACAGACAAAATAGGCAGAATTATGATATGGTTTGCTTTCTTATAACCATTAACAAGAGAAGTAAAGAACAAAATAGTTGCTCTGATCAATTGGTGTAAAGGCCTAGGTCAAGGCTTTGCTGGAAAAGTCCACTCCCAGTAGCCTTGGCAGAGGTTTGCTCACTTTATGGTAATGGCATTAATAAAGAAAAATCACATGCAAATGGAGTCTTTCATTATTAGATCTAACAATCTGATTAGCTCCACATTGGGGGATGTTTTAGGGGGGACTATCCAAGGGCTCTTGAATCTCTTGAATAGTAGGATGTCATATGTACAAAAGGAGAAACTTTTGGGAGGCTGAGGCGGGTGGATCATTTGAGGTCAGGAGTTCAAGACCAGCCTGGCCAATATGGTGAAACCCCGTCCCTACTAAAAAAAAATACAAAAATCAGTCACACGTGGTGGCACATGCCTGTAATCCCAGCTACTCGGGAGGCTGAGGCAGGAGAATCCCTTGAGCCTGGGAGGCGGAGGTTGCAGTGAACAGAGATTGCACCACTGCACTCCAGCCTGGGTGACACAGCGAGACTCTGTCTCAAAAAACAAAAACAAAAACAAAAAAACCCAACACAAACAAACAAAAACAAACAAAGAATAAACTTGAACCCATGTGCTGACTCTGGGTATGGCTGAGCTTTTGCTTCTTCCTCTTGACTATGGTAGTATCAGTTTTGCCAATGGTGGCATAGTCCCCTTCTTCTAAAATAGTGGTTCTCAAGGCAAGTGGGACTGTACCCAACAGACACTTTAGAAATGTGGGGGGATATTTTTGGTTTATCATAATGACAAACTGGCATTTAGAGTCCTAGGCCAAGAACATTAGATATCCTACAATCCAAAATATGAAAATCTATCCTGTGTACTATGTAATTTCAAATGTCCTGTCACATAATCACATAGTGAAAAACTTGTTTATAATTGTCTGAGCTTTTATTTCTCAGGAATACAATAGTCATGTCAATGAAGAGACAATTTTACTTTTTTTGTTGTTGGAAACTTGCTCACTATTTTGGAAAATCATATTGCCAACAACAATATCATTCATAGTATGGGTTTATATTTGTAGCTACCACATTCTGTGATCCTACTTCTAAATACAAGCATCTGAATTACTTTATTATGTCTTCCAGTGTAGTCATTCTGGAGCATCTGCACACAGCAATACATATCATTTCCTTTTATTTCTAGGTTATATTATAGTTAATACATTATATTGATTTGGGGAATTATGTATATAGGAGGGTTATAATTTCTATGAACTTCATTTGGGGAATATAAAGGGACATTATAAAATATTCTTTGTAAAAATAAGCCTTGTAGGCTTTTTCTATGAGATATCAAACAGTTCAACAGAAATGACCTAAAAATACTGATATTGAGAAGTTTCCCCCAGCAAAAAAGCAGAATCTTTCCTCTCATCTTCCTGTTGTGAACATGGATGTGATATCTGGAGCTACGACAGCTATCCTGTGATAATGAGGTAAATGAATAAAGAATTTCAGAGACACAAGTCCTGACATCAGTGGCTAGCTAAACTAATATCAATAGCCACTAACCTTTTAACCTCTCATTATATAAGAAAAAGAAATCCCCTATTTGCCTTAGTGATTAGTTGTATTGTTATTTATAGCTGAAAATATTCCTGATACAATTTATAAAGTGTTTCAGGAAAAATTTTTAATGTTTTACATTTTAAACTAGCCTAAACCTATACTATTTTGTAAAAAGAGACACATTCCATTATCTGAAAGCAAGTCACTTACCTCATTCTTCCATATGTGATACTGCAGTGCAAATGCAGTAAAGTCTCTTGGAACACAGAAAAACTTGCATTGTGAAGGAGAGCCATGAGAAGTATTTTTGACTTGTTCAAAGTTCTTATTAATCAATTCCAGTATCAAAGGATCAATAAGAAACACTGGTACATTTTGGTTGGATGTTAACATAATAAATTTTTTAACTGCACGCTGTTTGAGAGAAAAAGAATTCTCGTAATTCCAGTAAGCCAACACAACGGTCTATTTTATAACATTTTAATTCATTAATTGTATAAGAATGCAGAGTATTTACCCAATAGATACCATGCTTATCATTGTGCTAAAAAATACAAATGATTAAATAGCACATATGGTCTCTGCTCTCAATAAGCAGTCTTCTAAGAAAGATGAACATTTTCAATATAAGGTGAAATATGCTATAATAAAAACATATACAACATATTATAAAAGTACAGACCAGTAAGCTACAAATTTACCATACATCAAAAGGATAAGAAATTTCACAGAGGAAGTGGTATCTGACATGAAAATGTGGTGCTTACAAAATTATTCTCTTAGTATTAGCTAAATCTTTTCAAGCAAAATTGAGAGAACTATCCGTCAGCTTTTAAAAATCAGTCTTGTTAATCTTTCAAAAACAAAATTCAGTTGTTTGTACCATTTTTCTTCATATCTGTAATGCTGCTTAATAATCTTTCTAAGCAAAAGACTCAGACCAAAATACACTGCCTGCTTGATGACTGCCATATATAATGTGCTTTTCTAATACCGCAATATTTCAAAATATAACTCTGCTGGGTAGTAAGTAGGGTCCCCTACTGAAAAAAACAAAAATTCAACGGTAGAATGAAAACGGACTAAATCACACTTAGGAATAAGTAATACCTAAGAACAGCAAGGATAAACAGAATATCTGGCATACACTATTGCTTAAAAGCCTACTTCAATGAAAGCAAGACTTACAGGAATGTTTGCCTATCAAAAAGGTGCCTCATGAAATTAAGAATAAATTCTTATTCCGAAAATCTGAAGGAACTCATAAAAATATATACAAGATAAATAAATAGACAAAATATCAATTTTAAGGATAAAGGATGAGATAAAGCTAAGAATCAGTCTCATTATTTGTTTTTAGTGTAGAGTATTATGCAAATGCCAAGAATACAATAATCTCTGCCTTATAGGGGTTTATTACCTCAGTGTGAGAAACAGCTAAGTAAAAAGTTAGGATAAACTATGGTACACCAAAAAATTCAACTTAGATGACACAAATTTCTTTAAAAATACAATTTAACAAAACTGCCACAAGATGAAACAAAATCTGAATTGCCCTATACCTATTAAAGAAACTGAATTTGTTAGGAAAAAAAAAAAAACTGCCCTCAAAACAACAAGGAAAAACTTCAGACTTAGTTCACTGGTGAATTCCATCATTTTTAAGGAAGAATACCAATTCTACAAAAACTTTCTCAGAAAATGGAGCAGGAGAAAATACTTCCTATCTGATTTTAAGAGGCCAGTGCCATACTTAATAGCAAAACTTCTCACGCCTGTAATCCCAGCACTGTGGGAGGTCAAGGCAGGTGGATCACCTGAGGTCAGGAGTTCAGGACCAGCCTGGCCAACATGGTGAAACCCTGTCTCTACTAAAAATACAAAAATTAGCCAGGCGTGGTGGTGTGTGCCTGTAGTCCCAGCAACTCAGGAGGCTGAGGCAGGAGAATCACTTGAACCCGGGAGGTGGAGGTTGCAGTGAGCCGAGATCACATGGCTGCACTCCAGCCTGGGCGACAGAGAGACTTCATCTCAAAAAAAAAAAAAAAAAAAAAAAGCAAAACCTGACAAAGACATTACAAAAAAAAGTATAGTCCACCATCCCTCATGAACACAGATGCAAAAATACTTAATAAAATATTAGAAAATCAATTCCAGTAACTAAAAAAAGATAAAAAAGGAAAGTAAATATCATGACCAAGTAGTATTTATCCTAGGAATGAAAGGTTACTTTAGCATTTGAAAATCAATCAATAAAATTTGACAAATCAACAGAAAAAAGTGAAAAACCATGATAATTTCAATATAGAAAAAAGCATTTGACAAAATTCAGTATCTATTCATGATTTAAAACTTTCAGCAAACCAGGAATAAAATACATCCTCAACTTGATGAAAGGCATGAACAAAAAATCTATTACTGAGTCGTGTGGGAGTTCTTCATATATCTTTGATACCATTCCTTTGCGAGATACATGTTTTACAAATATTTGC
Organism: Gorilla gorilla gorilla; assembly: GCF_029281585.2. NCBI lineage: Eukaryota > Metazoa > Chordata > Mammalia > Primates > Hominidae > Gorilla > Gorilla gorilla. The sequence goes on along the minus strand of NC_073237.2, from coordinate 101,853,763 downwards.
TACTCTGTGGCATGCTTATTCATTTTCTTAATAGTGTTTTTTGATGACTAGAAGTTTAAAATTTTAATAGTCCAATTTAGCTATTTTGTGTGTGTGTGTGTCTTTTAGGGTTATTACTTTCTGTGCTTTATACTAGGAAAAAAACAAGAAAGAAATGGTTTTGGAAGAAAGATGAGATAACAGAACTACTATATAAAAGGTACTTTAATGTTTGTTGAATGGATCTCAGGTTGGTGTTAAATACAAATATGATGAACACACTTATAGCTTCATTACCATTATTAATATAAATACAGATTAGGTCAGGGTCAAGCAGAGATTCTATAACTCACCTTCTGAACACATCCTCCAAGTTGTTATCAATACAATCATTAACGCTCCTTGGAAACGTGTCCAGTTGATTCTAAATCCAATTAATTCTAAATCACTATTATCATCTGACCTTCAGTAACTCATTTTGTTTATAAGACTGAAAAACATCTTGTTGAAAAGAGATTATGCTGAGACCATAATAGCCCATTCATCTGCCTGTGTATTAAAATTTCATTAAAACCTAAAAAGTTTTGGCAGGACTTGTTCTTAGTAAAAGCCTAGTTCCTAATTATGATCATTTTCTTTTCTAAGTGCTCCCAAGTCATCTGTTTAATAACTCCATAAACACTGAGCCCTAGAATTTTACCAGGGCTCAATATCACACTATTGATGAGATTTCACCTTTTATTCCTTCTAAAAGTTTAGAAGTATGTTAGTACTTCTCCTTTCCTGTGATTTTGCAAATATAGTGATTCAGTGACCACATTTACAATTTTTTTTAGTCCCCTCAATGTAAAAGAGTATAAAGAGAACTCACTGAATGTGGTAAGCTGCTCTTCAACTTTTTGCTTGCATACCGTGGAAGTAAAGACTTTGAAAAAAATCCATTATTTTCTCCCACCTCAAGGATCATTTCTTGAATGAAAAGGATAGAGTCACGCTACTTTTTTCTATTATTTTAAGCTTTAAATTTTTCACAAATTCCATTTTAAAATGTATCAGTGAACCTGTACCTTCTCCGACTGCTCTATTTACTAAAAGGTTTGGGAATGTTGTCAGAATGTTGTCGGTTAATACTGATAAAGGAAAACCTTTTATCCAACTGAAGCTACTACGGCTTTAAATTTTTTGCTGAAATTGCTTTTCAGTGTACAGATGAAGACTCCTAATAAATGGCAAATCTGAAAAATATATGTTTCTCTAAGTATCATCACATCTTATAATGTTAAAATGTATGAAAGATCACCCCTGTTGCCTTTGGCTGTTAAATACTGAATTTTAAATCTCAGCAAATTACTTCAACCACAAGATGATAAATCAGCTCCAAGTATTAGGTGTATGTGTTTCCTAAGGGTGGGATGGAGGTAGAGAAGGGTTACAGAGAAGCATACAAAATACCTCTTTTTAATTTAATCTAAAATCTTTATAACTGTGACTGGGTAGTATAAATTCCAAGTATATCATGCTTACCTTTATCCTCAGAATACCCTAAATTCACAGAGCAAAACAATTGCTATTTTTAATAAACTAAAAGTTTACATTGACACTTATAGACTAGAGAGCTGGGGAGCCTGATAATAGGATATCTCAGACTTTACTTTTAAACAGTAGTTCAAAATCTACTTGGTGTTAGCAATGATCTAAAATGACCACTGCTTGGTGATCTGAAAATCCACTTCTAATTTAAAGTGTTCCACATCTCTAGTTATAGAGAAGCCAAAGATTGAAGTGTATCAAGAAATATCTGGTCATTCCCATAATGTATACTAACAGAATAAATGTTGTGTTTTATTAGTAACCCAGCAATGTTTTTCTTTCTAAATTTAGTTTTAAAACATAGGAAAATATATTTTATCAATGTATAGGTTCTGAAATTTCTAAAACAAAACAAGGATATATTGTATATATTGCTGGTTTCCCCTCATCTTATAAACGAATATGTTAATAGATTTTTATTCCTGATCATTACTTTTCCCTTATTCAAATAAATCTGATTCATATATTCATTCATTTAGGGAAACACCATAGCTCAGTGAATGTGGGTTTTAGAGGCAGACAGAATCTGGTCTTACCAAATTATCAGCCAACTAAGTTTAATCTCTCTAAGTGAATTGAGAGTAACAATATTTACTCACTTCTTAAAGTTTCTATAAGGACTAAATAAGACATTGCATAAAGCACTTGGTAAAGGGCCTGTCCCTTACCTGCCACTACCAACCGGCCACCCACCACACAAGGTAGCTATTATTATTGACATCATTCAACAAATACTTATGGAGTAAATGAATGAACTAAATGAACATTATAATTGAGAAATTTCTTGTTTATTCTACATACCCACTGTGTGCTATCAAATCCAATTCGGCTTCCTTTGGATTTTGACAAACCAGCTCCATTCTAGGAAGATAACGAAAGAACTTTTTAGTAAATTCAAAGCCCAGCATGCAACATTACATTTCAGTTAGGCATGAGATTCAAAATATAATTAGCTTATAATCACTAAAAAGCATTATCAAATATCTATTTTTCATATAGCCATGAGCTAAGAATTCTATATTTTTATGACATAAAAATCCAAGATGGAAAACATCGATAGATTTGTAGTAAGTTAATTAAGTTATTAAATAATAAGGTAGATATGGTCAACATCTCTGAACCAATTAATTTCCATCAATGAATGGCAAACTCTTTGGAATTAGGGTTTGTCTGTTAAGGTCTATGTCTGTATCTGCAATCTCAACATATCGCCATGTATAAAATTAGTGTTTGTAGACTTTGGCAAAGTGATAAAGTATAATAGTGTTTATTGAAGAGCTCGTGTGTTTGACACTTCCATATATCAATTATGTATACTCATTGATCCCTCATAACAATCCTGCAAGGTAAACATTATTATTTGTTTTGCAAATAGCACCAGTATGCACGCTTTACCTAACATACATCGTAATTTTGAATGTTGAAGTTTTTATAAAAAATATTTCAGGTCTAGAGCATCAGAAGAAAGAAAATTATTATGAGTTTTCATGTGGTAGCCCCAAAATACTTTAGAGTAAGAGGAGAAAGAATGTCTGATGTTCTAGAGACAAAAGGAAGAATGTTCCAAGCGTAAAGAAGATCCAAATAAGTTTCTTATGCCTTGAGTGCATACTTTATCTATAAGCTATAGATGGGAGGATGCTGAAGAACGATTAGAGTAGTCTCACCCTAAAAATGAAATGTGCTCCAAGTTCCTAAACCTCATTTCCCCATTAAACCTCACATTCAAGGGTAGGGACAAAGCCCAATCCATCTTTGTATCACCAGTAGCACCTAGGATAGTGCTTGATGATTTTTATAGCTTAGTAAAGGTTTGTTAATTGGAAGGAGAGAGGAAGGGATGGAGAGATGAATATACTAAGTAATTAAGACTGAGCCAGAATTGGTCACTCCTCACAAGCTCTGCAACTTAGCCAATAACATTTTAATACTAAGGGATGTTTGAGAAAAAAATAACTGTAATCTTGAAACCTGAAAAGAGACTGCAAACATTGTAATACAGCTACTTGTTCACCTTAGTCCTATATTAGTTGATTAGAAATACAGCTCAGCTATATTTCTGAGCTGTTCAATTTGTTGAGTTTGGGATAAGCAAATTTCTAGTGAGCTAGCGTGTTATTTTTATATAGCTTTATTGAGATATAATTCACATACCATAAAATCTGCCTTTCTAAAGTGATTTTTAGTATGTTTAGAGTTGTGCAACTATTACCACTATCTAATTCCAGAATATTTTAATCACTCCAAAAAGAAACTATGTTCCTATTAACAGCCACTCCCCTTTCCTCCTCCACTCAGCCCCAATCATAACACTAATTATCTTCTCTGTGGATTTGCCCATTATGGACACTACATAAAAATGGAATCATATATGTGGCCTTTTACATCTGGTGTTTCACTAAGCATGATGTTTTCAAAGTTCATTCATGCTGTGGCATGTATCAGTACTTCATTTCCTTTTATGGCTAATATTCCATTGTATATTCATTCATTAGTTGATGAACATTTAGGTTATTTCCAGCTTTTGGCTATTATGAAAAATGCAATCGGAAATATTCATGTTTCATAATCATTCTCTTGTATACACTGACAACTTTCCTCCATCTGACTTCATTTTATTTGCTCAGCAAAGGCCAACTTTCTACTTATTCTGCACCTGCAACTGTGCAGCTAATGTGGCTGCTGACTGATATCACTTTATTATTATTACTATTATTATTGAGACAGGGGTCTCTGTTGCCCAGGCTGGAGTGCAGTGGCGTGATCACGGCTCACTGCAGCCTCAACCTCCCAGACTCAAGTGATACTCCTACCTCAGTCTTCCTAGCAGCTGAAACTATAGAGGCATGCACTACCACACCCGGCTAATTTTTGTATTTTTCATAAAGACAGGTTGTCACCATATTGCCTAGGCTGATCTCAAGTGATCCACTTGCTTCCGCCTCCCAAAGTGCTGGGATTCCAGGTGTGAGACACCATATCTGGCTGATGTCACTTTAAATTCATGACTACTAATCCCAAGTGGGGCTTTAATTCTGCCCAGAAATCATACTACATTCCCCTTGTGTATTAACTGTCTCATTCTCCTAGATGACTTTTCCCCCTTTTTTCTAACACCTCCCTATCCTATCTTTCAACTTATGGCATTGCTTTCTATTTCACTGAGAAAAAAGAAATTTGAAAATAATTTTCAAAAGCCCCCACCACATCTTCCCACCTACTGTACAAGAATTATATCCATATAATACACCTTCCCTTCTGTCATAACAGATGAATTGTCTATGTTCCTATCTAAGGCCAGCCTCTCCACTTATGCACTAAATCCCATCCCCCCTTGACTGGACAAAGACATTGCTCCAGCAATTTTTCTTTCTCTGATGGATCATTCCCATCAGTATACAAACATGACTATTATTTATTCCATCTTAAAACACTAATAATTAAAACAAAACACAAAAACTTCTCAACTCCTCTTTTCCCAAAGAACAACTTTCTGTCCCCCATTACAGCAAAACTCCTAATGGGTTGTCTCTTCTCATTGCCTCCAATTCCTCTCCTCCCATGAACTCACTTCATTTTAAATTCACTCTGCTGAGCATCATCAAGTTCACCAATGACCTGAACATTGCTAAATCCAACGGTCAATTATCAATACTTATCTTATTTGATATACCAAGAATTGTTGACAACCTCTGCCTCACTGAAACACTTCATTCACTTAGCTCTCTGTATCACCATATTTCTGTTTTTTCTCTGTTTCTCTCTGGCTGCTTCTTTAACTTGTCGGTTCTTCCTACTTCCCTGATGTGTTGGAGGGTCCCAAAGCTCAGATGTTGACACTTTCTTTCTCCCCCTTTAAAAATCTATATTCACTTCCTTAGTATCTCATCTAGTCATATGGCTTTAAATACCATCTATATGCTTACAGCACTCAGTTTGTACTCCCAACCCACGCTACCCAGACTTATATAGCCAATTGTCTATTCACCTTCTTCATTTGAATGTCAAATAGGCACCTGATGTGCTTTGGATCTGTGCCCCACCAAATCTCATACTGAATTGTAATCCCCAGTGTTGGAGGCGGTACCTGGTGGGAGGTGACTGTACCATGTAAACAGTTTCTCGTGACTGATTTAGCACCATTCCTTTGGTGCTGTTCTTGTGATAATGAGTGAGTGAGTTATCCTGAGATCTAACTGTTTAAAAGACTGTAGCACCTCCTCCCTCTCTCTCTTCTTCCTGCTCCAGCCATATGAAGTGCTGGTTCTGCCTTCACCTTCTGCCATGATTCTAAGTTTCCTGAGGCCTCCACAGAAGCCAAGCAGATGCCAGTATCATGCTTCCTGTACAGCCTCTAGAACCATGAGACAATTAAACTTTTCTTTATAAATTACCCAGTCTCAGGTGTTTCTTTATAGCAATGTGAGAACAGACTAACTACAAAAAATTGGTACCAGGAAAGCAGTATTGCTGTAAGGTGTCTGAAAATGTGGAAGTAACTTTGGAACTGGGTAATAGGCAGAGGGAAAGTTTGGAGGGCTCAGAAGAAGACAGGAAGATGAGGGAAAATTTGAAACTTCCTAGAGACTTGTTGAATGGTTGTGATCAAGATGCTTATAGTGATATGGACAATGAAGCCCAGGCTAAGGAAGTCTCAGATGGAAATCAGGAACTTACTGGGAGGTGAAGCAAAAGTCACTTTTGTTATGCCTTAGCAAAGAACCTGGCTGCATTGTGCCCTGGCCCTAGAGATCTGTGAAACTCTGAACTCGAGGGTGATAGTTTAGGGTACCTGGAAGAAGAAATTTCTTTTTTCTTTTTTTTGAGACAGAGTTTCACTCTTGTTGCCCAAGCTGGATTGCAGTGGTATGATCTTGGCTCACTGCAACCTCCGCTATCCAGTTTCAAGCAATTTTCCTGCCTCAGCCTTCTGATTAGCTAGGATTACAGGCACCCATCACCACACCCAGCTAATTTTTGTATTTTTAGTAGAGACAGGGTTTCACCATATTGGCCAGGCTGGTCTCGAACTCCTGACCTTGTGATCCACCCAACTCGGCCTACCAAAGTGCTGGGATTATAGGCATGAGCCACCATGCCCAACCTAGAAGAAATTTCTAAACAGCAAAGAGTTCAAAATCTGGCCTGGCTGCTTCTAACAACCTATGCTCATATGTGTGAGCAAAGAAATGACATAAAATTGGAACTTATATTTAACAGGGAAGCAGGGCATATATGTTTGGAAAATTTGCAGCCTGGCCATGTGATAGAAAAGAAAAGTCTATTTTCAGGGGAGGAATTCAAGCAGGCTGCAGAAATTTGCATTAGCCAAGAAAATGGGGAAAAGGCTTTGAAGGCATTTCAAAGACCTTGGAGGTAGCCCCTCCCATCACAGGCCTGGAGATGTAGGAGGGAAGAATAGTTTGGTGGGCCAGGCCCAGTGCCTGCCACCCTGAGTAGCCTCAAGACACTGCTCCCTGCATTCCAGCTGCTCTAGTTCCAGCCATGGCTCAAAGGGGCACAGGTATAGCTGAGGCTGCTTCAGAGGGTGCAAGCTGTAAGCAGGTGCACACAGTGCAAGAGTTGAGGCTTAAGAGCCTCTGCCTAGATTTCAGAGGATGTATGGAAAAGTCTGGATGTCCAGGCAGAAGCTTGCTGCTAATGGAGCCCTCATGGAGAACTCTACTAGAATAGTGTGCAAGGGAAATGCAGGGTTGAAGCTCCCACAGAGAGTCCCCACTGGGGCACTGCCTACTGGAGCTGTGAGAAGAGGGCCATAGTCCTCCAGACGCCAAAGTGGTAGATCCACCAGTAACCTGCATGGTACACCAGGAAAAGCTGCAGGCACTCAACGTCAGCCCATGAGAGCAGTTGTGGGGGCTGAACCCTGCAAAGCCACAGGGTCTGAGCTGCACAAGGCCTTGGGAGCCCACCCCCGTGTGCCCTGGACATGAGACATGGAGTCAAATTTTGGGGTTTTAAGACTTAATGAGTAACCTACTGGGTTTTGGGCTTGCATGGGGCCTGTAGCCCCTTTCTTTTGGCCAATTTCTCCCTTTTGGAACAGGAGTATTTACCCAATGACTGTACCCCCATCGAATCTTGGGAGTAACTAACTAACTTTTTATTTTACATGCTCATAGGTGGAAGGGACTTGCCTTGTCTCAGATGAGACTTTGAACTTTTGAGTTAATGTTGGAATAAGTTAAGACTTTGAAGGACTGTTGGGAAGGCATGATTGTATTTTGCAATGTGAAAGGATCATGAGGTGTGAGGGGCCAGGGGCAGAATAATATGGTTTAGAGCTGTGTCCCCACCAAATCTCATGTCAAATTGTAATCCCCAGTGTTGGAAATGGGGCCTGGTGGGAGGTAATTGGATTGTGGGGACAGTTTGTCATGAATGGTTTAGCACCATCCTCTTGGTGCTATTCTTGTGATAGGGAGTGAGTGAGTTCCCCTAAGATCTGGTTGTTTAAAAGTGTGTAGCATCTCCCCACTCTCTCTTTTCCTCCTGCTCTAGCCATGTGAGGTGCGGGCTCCCCCTTCACCTGCTGCCATGATTGTAAGTTTCCTGAGGCCTCCCCAGAAGTTGAGCAGATGCTAGCATCATGCTTCCTCTACAGCCTGCAGAACCATGAGCCAATTAAACCTCTTTTCTTTATAAATTACCCTGCCTCAGGTATTTCTTTACAGCAATGAAAGAACAGATTAATATAGCACCTTAAACTTAACACGTACAAAAAAAAAAACTGATTTTCACCATTCCTCAAACTTGCTCTTTCCAGTCTCATCCATCTCAGTAAACAGCAATTTGCCATTGCAATTACTTAGGACAAAAATACTAGAGTTATCCTTGACTCGCTTCTGTCACTCTAATACCCTACATCTAATCCATCAACAAATCCTGAAAACTGTACTTTCCATTTCTCACCAACTCTACCATCAACTCTCTTGTCCAAATCATTATCATCTCTTGTGTGAATTACTAGAATAGCCTTCTAACTGGTCTCTCTGTGTATTAGTCCATTTTCATGCTGCTGATAAAGACATACCTGAGACTGGGCAACTTACAAAAGAAGTTTAATGAACTCACAGTTCCAAGTAGCTGGGGAGGCCTCACAATCATGGCAGAAGGTGAAAGGTACGTCTTACATGGCAGCAGACAAGAGAGAATCAGAATCAAGCAAAAGGAGAAATCATCAGATCTCCCCTTACAAAATCATCAGCTCTCATGAGACTTATTTGCTACCACAAGAACAGTATGGGGGAAACCACCCCCATGATTCAATTATCTCCCACCAGGTCCCCCCACAGCACATGGGAATTATGGGAGCTACAATTAAAGATGAGATTTGGGTGGCGACACAGCCAATCTATTCTCATCAAAGTGGCCAGACTACTTGTTTTAAAACAATAGTCAGATCATGTCCACATAGCTCAAAACCTTCCTGTTTCCCAGTCTCACTCAGGATAAAAGGTCAAAGTCCTTACAATGGCTTACAAGACCCTAAGTAACAGGAAACTCTAACCTTACCTACTATTCTCCCCATCACTCATTTGTCTACAGCCACAATGATCTCTATGCTGTTCTCAAAACTGACAGATATATTCCCGCCGCAGGACTTTTGTATTTTCTTTGTTTTCTACCTAGTATGCTTCTACTGTAGACATCAAAATACTCATTCTCTTTGAACAGGCTGTGTCTTCTATTTGTAATGACCTTTCTATCCTTCTTCACCTGAAGAACTCCTCATCCTACAAGACCAACTCAAATTATTATTTCATCCATGAAATATTCAGTAATAGCCTTCCCAAGTATGTTATTCAGTAGTCTCTCTTCCCTGTAAACCTTATACTTACCTAAGCTTGAAGGGTCAAGGTTAAGGACATTGGAGGGTCCAGTTTTATAGGGCCTGAAGATTATACCATTTTGTTAGTACCCGCCCCCACCCCCCAGTTTTTTTTTGAGATGGAGTCTCATTCTGTCACCCAGGCTGGAGTGCAGTGGTGTGATTTTGGCTCACTGCAACCTCCGCCTCCTGGGTTCAAGCGATTCTCGTGCCTCAGCTTCCTGAATAGCTGGGATTACAGGCAGGCATATGCCACGACACCCAGCTAATTTTGGTATTTGGGGTAGAGACAGGGTTTCACCATGTTAGCCAGGCTGGTCTCGAACTCCTGACCTCAGGTGATCCACCTCCCTCGGCCTCCAAAAATGCTGGGATTACAGGCATGAGCCACTGTGCCCAGCCGTCGGCCCTTCTTAAGAAAGAATGTAAAAATAACTTTTGCAAATGTTACAAAAATAAATAGCTTTGTAAACAGATTCCTAAGGCCCCGGCAAGTCCCCTGCAAGTGAGGGGCCCTGAAGTTTAAATTTCATTATCTTGACATTTAATCCGTCTCTGGAGAGCAAGAGTTATTGGCACTCAGTGGCAGCTACAGTGGCTGCAACTGTAGCTATACAGGAAGATGCAGTCACTGTCAACCAATGACCCTACAAGTAGAGAACCAAGAGAATAAATAATCTGACCTCTCTTTCTTTCCAGTTTGCAATCTCCAGCCATATCCCATTGGCTAAACCCAACAGGAAACCAAAGGGCAAGGGAGCTCAGCTAATATAATCCATAAAGGTCTGCCTCCCCAAGAACAGAGTATGGTAAAGAGAGAATTTGGAGAGCAAACAGTATATCCAGCATGCTATGCTAAGAAGTTTGGTTCTTATTCCATAGGTATACTATGCAGAGAATAACTTGGATCAGATCTGCATCTAAGAAAAATATCTCTGACAACAGTACAGAAGAAAGATTACAAAGGCTAGATACTAGAGAACAGAAAAGTTATGAAGTGTGCTTTGAAAAAAGAGGTAACATATATTGTTATTGTTTGTTTATATGTCTCTTTATGTTTCTTAACCTCTCTCCCCTTCATCCCCCAAATTTCCCAATTTGTGAGTTCCTAGACAGAAGGATTGAACTTCATTGATCATTTGTTTCATAGCCTATTACTGTGCTTGGCACATAGTAAGCTTTCAACAAATACTTGACAAATGAATGGCAGAATGTTCTGAAAGAAATGCCATATAAAGTCAACTGGTTAAAAAAAAAACAAAATATTCTGACACACTGCCTATGGGATATTTGGAGTAAAAATTTATGGGAAATGAATAAATGAGTAAACAGATGGAATCAGATGCCAACAACAACAGGTAGAAAAAGTCTGGTAGCAACTGAACTCTAGTGATAACTGGGTCAAATAAAGATATATTATCAAAGAAAAAGCATCCAGAAAGTAGGAGGTGAAGATTTAAGAAAAAATTCTATCATTTTTGAAATGCAGTATCCAACAGTGTTTCTTATGGAAACCCTCAAACCAAATTCCTAATTCAGCATGATCATTATGCTCATATAGAATCAAACAGTAGTACTTTCAGAAAAAATTAAGTCTTCAATAACTGTCTTTTTCAATTGCTTATAAGCTTGCAAACCTAAGGATCAGAAACACTGACCATTGCCAATTCCACAACCCTCCAGATAGCCTTCCACTTCTGCCTCTCAGTGTTTCTCCTTTCAGTAGAAACATTTCTCTTATATTTACTCCCAAGCCACTGCAGTTCTTAGATTTATTAGTGAATCACTCATAAATGTGACCTTAAATGGTAGAAAAGCTGTGATTCTTAATAATCAAAACTGGCCAGAAAACCTACAAACCTACACAGCCTAATGTTTGAGAATAAATGAAAAAATGGAAAGACTATAAAAACACCCTTCAATTCTAATGAAAGAAATTATATCACATTTCTCCTGGATAATAGCAGGAGTGAGAGGGTGGTAGAAGAAGTGGGGCAGTAGTATTTATTAAAGTTTACCACATTGGATCAAGCTATCAAATATAATATTCTTCCTCCAGAAATGACCTATATGTTATCCTTGAAGGCAAAACAGAAGAAGCCCAAAAGTGAAAAAAGATAAAGGGAAAATCATATTTCTTGCATAATTTTAGCAAGTAACTAACCAACTAAAAATATTCAAAAGACTTTGTTGCACATGATCTAAATGGCTACAAGACTGATTTCCATTTCTAATAATGGCATATAAAATTGTTCACTGTGAATGACTACTGCCAAACTTGAAATCCAAACTCCCCTTTCAACTCCCTCCTCCCTCCTTCTAACCAAACATACATAGTCTACTAAATAGAATGCAAAATGAGATATCTCAGCACCCAATTCTATAAGTGGGCTCCTAGATAATACAAACAGGTGATTACTGCAGGCACTGGTGCTGCTCATTGGACTAAGTCAAGAACAATAAAAAGGCTTGGATCACTCAGTGCCCAATACAAACATAGTTCATTGGCTTTGTCTTCCCTCCACATAGGCATCAATATTTGACGACTTTCTGCTGTGCTACGGCATTCCTTAAAGCCATCTCATTTCATATCTTATCACTCATTTCTTTTGAACAAATTTATATTTACATGTTGGAATAGCTGTATGAATAAATACAAGTTTTAGGACCTGATTGGCAATCTTGAACTTAAGAAACTTAACATATCTGGACCCCAGTTAACTTGGTTTATGAAAAAGTAAAAAATATAAGCTTATAGGGACACTATAATAATTTAATACAATTTTATTTGTCAAACTGCAATGTAAACCTTAAAAGTACTAGAAAATGTAAGCTACTGATAGTTATCATCTACCATGTATCAGACACTAAGTGAGACATATCACATACACTATCTCAACCAGCAATGTTGCCATTAGACCCATTTAAAGAAACTGGTGCTCAAAGTGACTTGCTGAAAGCCAAACAATTGCATGAGGACTATGTAGCGCCCAAACTCAAAAATTATTGATACTGCCATGTATATCAAATTATGAGTTTCATGAGTAGGGCCTGTGTTCTATTTATCTCTGTATTCCTAAGTACACTGTGTAAGACGAGTGATCAATAAATACAGATTAAATGAGCACACACAATTATCATACTATCCTGTTGGTTGCATAAAAACAGTGAACAATGAAAATTCTCTTCAGGGTCCTAGAAACATGTCCTTTCCATTCTCATGTGAGCTGCAAGCCAACTACTTGAAAGTTGGCGCCCACAGACAATGCTCACAAGGACACTGCACTAAAGCAGTTTGTATTTCCAAGACCTGAAGGGTTGTTCTGGAATCTGAAGAGTCAATTCTACCCGTCTATGAAATTTTAGCAGACCCAATAAATATAATATACTAGTTCTTTATCTTCAATGCTAACATGATAACTGGATTATTCAGATCCCATTTGGAGGATCATAGAAAAGCTAGGCTTGTCTAACCAGCTAGGACCAAGACTAATTCTGTGCTAAGGCCCTCAAAATGGTCAAAAGTAAGTCTCCTTAAACTCCAAGGTAGCCAATACTAGAGTATTCTTTCCTGAAAAGCCTGAAAGCTTTGCAGTCCTTCTTACCATGGTGCTGCAGGCATTTACTGCTACTAAATTTGGGTTGGAATCAAAGATAAAATCAATTTTTCATCCCTATCTCTAACACATAATCTCAAGGGTCTCTGAAAATTACCTTGAAGTTCAAGGATGACTTAGAATCTTGGTTTTTATGTTGATGACGCTAACCTATAATTTCACACTGATCAAGAATATGATTCCATACTCTTTGGCTACCAAATCAAACATTTAATTGAACTATAAATAATTTTTACATGAATTTATTTATCTAAGCATATCCCACAAAACACTGCTCATTGAACAACAGAGGAATGCAATTTAGACGTAATCAGTAAACAAAGTTAACAATAGTTCAGGTTCTCTTCCTATGTCAGAAGAAAACCATTAGAAAACTGAGGATGCATCTATACTTCACTAAAGTTTGAGTTCAAAAACGCTGCGTATAAGTGAGATTCATAAGTTTAACAAAAACCCAAAAGCTTCAAAATTTTCCACAATGACATTGAAATAAATTTAAAAGTTGGTATCTTTAGCATCTAATTAGTCTAACTATCCTTACTATTTTTATTTTACATATGTACATATTTATTATTTTTTTTTTTGAGACAGGGTCTCCCTCTCTTGTCCATCCTGGAGTGCAGATCTTAGCTCACTGTAAACTCAAACTCCTGGGCTCAAAGGGATTCTCTCACCTCAGTCTCCCAAGTAGCTAGGACTACAGGCATGCACCACCACACCCAGCTAATTTTCTTATTTTTAGCAGAGACGAGATCTCACTATGTTGCCCAGGCTGGTCTTGAATTCCTGGGCTCAAGCGATCCTCTCGCCTAAGCCTCCCAAAGTGCTGGGATTACAGGCAGGCACCTGGTCTCCTTACTATTTTTAAATAAAGCATTTTTTTTTCCTACTGGCATAGAGAAACTACTTGTATTCCTTACAGACAGTATCCTGTTTTCAAACTATAACATACAGGAAGCATCTATACTCTCATCAGCATCTGTCCCAAATTAAATTATAAATATTGGGCAGGAAGAAACCACCTCATTGTTTCTATCGCCTTGGCAAAATACTCTACAAATTGTGACTTTTAAATAACAGTTTCTGAATTCATGAGTAAATTTAAAAATTCCATTTTAAAGGATACAATTACTGGGCTACAAACGGTTTAATATAATTTCCATATGTTAAAAAAAAATTTTAAGACACGGTCTCCCCATGTCACCCAGGCTGGAGTGCAGTGGTGCAATGACAGCTCACTGCAGCCTTGAATCTCCCAAGCTCAAGTGATCCTCTCACCTCAGCCTCTTGAATAGCTGGGACTACAGGCACACGCCACCATGCTGGGCTAATATTTGTATTTTTTGTAGAAATGGGGTTTTCGCCATGGTGCCAAGGCTGGTTTCAAACTCTTGGGCTCAAGCAATCTGCACATCTCAGTGTCCCCAAATTCTGGGACTACAGGTGTGAGCCACTGCACCCATTCCATATATTTCAATAAAATAAAAATAATCTGTGATATTTTAGAACTTAGATGTTATAATGTCTACCTATTATCAAAAGTAAACATAAAAAACAAGAATCTAGTATGAATAATGAACTTTACAAAATTAATGGTATATAAAGGTTACCTGAACTTTAATTACATACCACTTCTGTTCAAAGATTATATTTTCTTTAATGAAGAAGGCATTATTACTAAGGCAGTTTGTATGGTATGGACACAATACAACAAATACTATTTTTCATTATAAAATTAAAAAGTAATAATAATAGCCAATTTTTACTGGTTTCTTTCTGTATAACATGCATTCTTCCAAATAGTTTATGTATATCAATTCATTTAAGCTTCACAAGTCTACGAGGTGGTACTGTTATTTCCTCCCATTTTGTAGATAAGGAAACAAAGGCATTTAGAAGTCAAGTAATTAACTCAAGATCCCACAGCTAATAAGCAGTATAGATGAGGTTTAATCTCAAACTGATGTTCATGCTCTCAACAACTATGTCACATTGCCACCAAGGGAAAAGGGTTGAGACAGCAGTTCTTTATTAGAATTTAATATATAATTAAGATGGGATTTTTAAAGTAATGGGTAATTCAATAAGGGATATTGGGACAACTGGTTAATCATTGGGGAAAAATGTAAGTTAGATGTCTAATTCATACCTCATACTAAAATAAATTCAATTTAGTGAAAAAATTTAAACATTAAATAGACAAAAATACAGTTAAATATTCCCATAATCTTGGGCTAGTTATAACATAAAAATCAGATGCCCTAAGGAAAACAGATCTTGACATCTGTCTACTTATACATTAAGTACTAATTTATTGAGGGAGTACATCATGAATATAAAGTTAAAAGGCAAATTACAAGTCAGGAAAAATATTTGAAATATATATGATGAAGGTTTAATATTCTTCAAACTATAAAGAACAGCTACAGAAAAAGACAACATCATCAGGAACATATATGAAAGACACAAATAAGAAGAAGTAAGAATACAACTAAAAAGAACCAATATACATATGGAAAGATGTTTAACACCACTAGTAATCAAAGAAACGACCTCTAATGGAGTTGAATAGCTTTCAGTTTCTGAATATTACGAACACTAAAAATTAATGAATGAGGTTTTGGGGTAGACTCCTCAGGTTCATCTCCCCCACTTAATAACTATGTGATATTGGGAAAATTAGTAAGTCTCTCAAAACCTCAATGTTTTTGCTGGAAAAACAGGAAGAACAAGATCTACTCAACTTGTTTTAAGAATTAAATGATGGTAAAGTGCTTCACATAGGGCCTACTCAATCAAGCACATCAAAAAATGTTAGCTGCTATGGCAGGCACTATAGGTAAGCTGACCTGACACCCATTCCCAAACCCCTTCTCTTTTGCAATCTCTATTATAGAGGCTAGAAAAGCTAAATAACAATAGTAAAACCTTACTTCCCCAGATTCTCTTATATTTGGGAATCTGCTGGCCACTGTCACAAAAGTAGAAGCCGGCTAGATCACACTATTATTGTGTGATAGCCTTCTAGCCTTCTAGCCTTGACTGTAACACAGGAAATACCAAGAGAATTTTAGAGGCTCTAGACTTACAGATATGGACAGATAATTCCTCTATTTGTTTAAGCTACTATTAGCCAGCCATGTCTAACTGAAACAGATGCCATTATTATTGTTATTCCTATTTAGGAAAAGATATGAGAAATCAGGCATACTGCTTATCCTTATGAAGGATAACTTTGTAATATATAACAAAAATCTAAAATGTGCATATTAGATCTAGAATTTCTACTCTAGGACTTTATCCTAAGAAAATAATCAGGAAAGGGTTGAAGATGTCACAGAAAGACATTCATTGGATAAACAGCCAAGATCAAAAGTAGAATCAGTATAGTCTGTTATTTTTAAACTTATATAGCCTGGAAAAAATGGAACTAGGGACATCAGAGGTCAGCTATACACATTAGATATTGGGTGGTTTGGATAGGTAAATTATTTCACATCTCCGTTAACAGTTTTGGTTTTCCAGGCCAGTTGCAGTGGCCCATATTTGTAATCCCAGCACTTTGGGGGCCTGAGGTGACAGAACTGCCTGAGGCCAGGAGTTCAAGACCAGCCTGGGCAACACAGCGAGACCCCGTCTCTACAAAAAATTTTTTTTAATTAGTCAGGCGTGATGGCATGTGCCTGTAGTCCTCCTAACTCAGGAGATTGAGGCAGGAGTAGTACTGCTTGAGCCCCAGAGTTCAAGGTGACAGTGAGCTATGATTATGCCACTGTACTTCAGCCTGGGTGACGAAGCGAGATCCTCTCTTAAAAAAAGAAAAGTTTCAGTTTTCTCATCTGTCAAAATTAGGTCTAATAACCCCATGTAACAATGCTGCATAATAAACTTCCCCCAGTCTTATGGCTTATAAGCATCTATTTCCTCCCTCACAAATCTGTGAGTCAGCTGGGCAGCTATGCTTTGGTCTGCTCCATACATTTTTCTCTTCTCCTATAGGTCAGGGGAGCATAAAAACTAAGTCAAATTACAACAGCCTATTCGAAGCTTCTGCACATGTCTGTTAACATTCTACTGGTCAAGCCCAACATAAAAAAGGCAGGGAAGTATACTCCACTCTAGTTGAGGAGGGGCGCAAAGTGATTAATTCTAATGAATAGTTCTAATTAAGAAATGAGGATAAAAACATAAACACACACAAAAAAATTTTTTCTTCCCCATGATTGTTTTTAGGATTAAACTGAGCATGGAAAGCATCTAGTACAATTCTCAGTAATGGTAGTAATTATTATAATACACCCCAGAGGGAGTGGTTGGCAACTTTTCACAATGTAACAACACCATCTCAACTTCGGAATTCCTTATCTGGTATATTCTACGGAATCTTCAGAAGCTATTGATCTCCACATCATTGTCTCTTTTTTATTCCTATACATACAGATAAAGGTAAGTCATACCATTATACTTCCCCAGTAGGTACTAAATTAAAATATATGCTGTACTAAAATAAACTAATTTTGACATTTTATCAAAATTATTTATCATTGAGTTCATTTAAATGAAAGATAATCTGTGTAACAAAATAATAATTTTTAAATAACTAGCTCAGGAAATTCCAATAGATTAAACATCCTTGAAACTTAGCACCTCTGTCTTTAGTGTGCTATTACAAGTATATTTAACTGAATTTTTAATTGTTTGCCGCAACTCGCAAAGATGCAAGAATTTGAATAACCATGATTAATATTATGTATTGCAAAGAGAAGTGTGATCAGAAAATATACAATGATAAGAAAGGAGGAATGATAAGAAAGAAGGAATAAAATTACCTTTGTTGATAAATAGTGCTTGTAGTAGTACAACTGAAACAGCAGAAATGCAGAACTTGTCAGCGTTAAAAGGACCAAAACCACGTTCTTATTGATTCTACTCATTAGTCTGTGGTGCTCACTTGGTTGTCTTTTGAAAGTATCTCAGTCCTTTTCATCTTTTTGGATTTGGAAAGGAAGATAATTTTGTTTTCTGTGAACAAAAAAGATATTTTTAAAGAAACAAAAACCTCTTTAATTTTGTACCTGTAATAACCAACAATAGAACAAAGAAAAAATTAAATTTCCACAGGCGTTCTTTGATCTGGTCATTGTCTATGCTAAAGAAATAATCAAATATGAGACCAATGATAAAAAAACAAAAATGTTTATTATCACTTTTTTTATAACTGTAAATAACTGAAAACATAAATAGGATATTTATAAAAACTGACCAACAAGGTTGAGAGGTGCTTTTCTCCTCCAGTTTCTGATTCAGTAAATCTGGTATGAGACCTCAGAATTTTCATTTCTGACAAGTTCCCAAATGATGCTGATGCTGCTGACAATGCTGAGAACCACTTCCAAAGGAGAAACTGAGACCGTTTTTAGTCAAGGAACATGGCCTGTAAGACAGCTCTTTGTTGCTTTTCAAGTTTGTGTGTGATCTAGGATGTGGTCAGTTTTTATTAATACTCCATGTATGTTTTCAGTTTTTTCAACTGTAAAGAATGCCACAATAAACATTTTGTTCTTTCATCTTAGGTCTCATCTCTGATTATTCCTTTAGGATAAGAAATTTAATACAGTTCTACTTCTTCCTACCTTGTCTCCACTGTTTGATTTTGGTTAAACACATTTAGTTCTTCAAGTGCTTACATTTATTCCTTCAATCCTTCAAATATACTGACACCTCTATTATGCTTGATATCTAAGGTTTATATGTCTTTTGTTCTCCAGCTATAAAATAAGAAGAAACCAACAAATTTATACTACATTCTGTCTTCTCTCCTCTTTCAATCTTGACTTTTATTAATTATTTCTACATGTTACAGTTCTATTGTATTCCATAACTACAAATCTCATAGTTATTTTGGTCTTATTCCTACAATGTTCCCTGCCAAACCATTTGCTATATCATCTCTGTTCATCTACTGGATGACTGATATTCATCTTCTTGCAGTTTATCAAAAAGAACTTAGGGGTACCACTTACCTTGAGCTTTTGCCTTGTTCAAAAATAGTTGTCAATTTGGCTTTGAGGTTACACTGTCTTTCCCCAATGACTTACACACTTTGTACCATTGTCCTGTAGTGCTAAATATTCCCTTGACAATATCTGATTTCCCAAACCAACTCCTGATAGGTAATTTAATCTTTTTATTGGGATGAGCAAAGAATGCATTCCTTACCTTTGAAATCCAATTTTTTTAAAAACTAGGTTATACAAGGATGTTGATGACTGTATGTTAGCTTTTCCTCATTCAATGTGTTTCCTTTCAATCTGTAGAATAAAGATTTTTTTTTTTTTGAGACAGGGTCTCACTTTGTCGTCCAGGCTGAAGTATAATGGTGCAATCATAGCTCATTGTAACCCGAAACTCCCACGCTTAAGTGACCTTCCTATCTCAGCCTCCTGAGTAGCCATGAGTAAAAGTATGTGCCACCATGCCCAGCTAATTTTTAAAAAATTTATTTGTAAAGACAGGGTCTTGCTATGTTGCCCAAGCTGGTCTTAAACTCCCGGCCTCAAGAGAACCTCCTGCCTTAGCCTCCCAAAGTGCTGGAATTACAGGTGTGAGCTACTACTGAGCCTGACCTAAAGATGTCTTTTCTTTGCAGAAGGTTTTCTTAAATATTTTTTCTGTTATAACATTGAATTCTCTATTTTCAGAACTACAATTAAGCATTTTTTTTTTTTGAGACAGAGTCTTCCTCTGTCGCTCAGGCTGGATGGAGTGCAGTGGCACGATCTCAGTTCACTGCAACCTTCACCTCCTGGGTTCAAGCAATTCTCCTGTCTCAGCCTCCCGAGTAACTGGGATTACAGGTGCCTGCCACCACGCTCGGCTAATTTTTGTATTTTTAGTTTAGAAGGGGTTTTTCTGTGGTGGTCAGGCTGGTCACGAACTCCTCACCTCAAGCAACCCACCTGCCTCAGCCTTCCAAAGATTACAGGCATGAGCCACGGCACCCAGTCCTCACCTACTTTTCTAAATGGGAATATAATTTACTCCTTAACTATGGAAGAAAGAAATAAGGGTGTATTCTAGACTAGAGGGTAGTCTCTGGTATACAAGAAAACTCTTTCTGACAGGGTATTTTGTACATGTGTATATGTGAGAAAGGCAGAGAATGTGTATGAGAACAAGTGGGAAAAGCATTTAAACATTACTTCTTCCAGATGTCAGAGACAGGCAGCAAAGGGCCACTCACTATCTCTCCTCTACTTTGCCTCAGCAAGAGAGTGCTTCCTGCAAAGATGGGGTATCTGTGCGCTTCCTCATTCACTCTTCCTTTCTTGCTAGTTCATGTTGCCAAACAATCCAAGGAAATTCCCATTGCCTTTCTATGCATCCCGATCCCACTGTAAACAGAAGAGGACTCTTTGCTCTGCCAGCTCTATCTGAGATCTCTTTCTACCAGCATTCTCTTTTAATCTCTTCCTGCTTACATGTGGCTGCCATTTCTCAAATATTTCAATTTGGAGTTACAGGTCTTCTAGTCTCAGCAAAGATGTAATTACATCTCTTTCTCTCAGTTTCCTTGTTGTTTCATGGTAATTTCAGATAGAAGAGGGCACAAATGTCTTTACCATCTTAAAATCAAATCTTGGTTTGGGGTTTTAAAACAATCCAAATGAGCTGCCAGAGCTGATGACTATATAAAGCAAACACTAAAATATATATATATATATATATATATATATATATATACAGTCTCAAGAAACTACTTAAGAGAAATAATACCAATAGTGATGTGAACAATTCACCTGATCAACAGATAATGTATATTAAGCAAAGATAACCTAATAAATCATAATTATTTTCTATCTCCCAAAACTGTGAAAACAATATCAATCAACATTGATGATGGTATTAGTTTTTGTATTCAGTTAAAACCCATGGAAATACAATTATCAAATAGAGGTTTAGTATCCCTTATCCAAAATGCTTGGGACCAAAAGTATTTTGGACCTTTTAGGATTCCAGAATATTTGGATTACACTTACCAGTTGAACATCCCAAATCCAAAATTCTGAAATGCTCCAATGAACATTCCTTTCAGCATCATATTAGCACGCAAAAGTTTCAGATTTTGGAGCATTTCAGATTTTGAATTTTCAGATTTGGGATGCTCAACCTATACTCTGATAAGGGCAGCTCACAAGATTAACAAGGAGACTGCCCTTCATTTTCAAGATTTCAACTCAAGTTCTTGTACTTGTATTAAATAGTGCATTAATGTATTGTATGCTGATTCCTAGTGAAATCTAAAGTGGCACTCAGAGTAGGCCATAACTCAGCTTCTTCTAAGCCCAAATTAATAAATGGGAAAGAACACATAATAGGCCTATATAAGCTACTACAGGCATAAAATCTAAATTAATATCTCGTTCTTTCTTTTCTAGTTTACAACTAATTCTTATAAAATAAACCTCCAAACCATAACATCAAAAACTTTACTACATTTTTATTATCAAGATGATATCCAATTAACTTCATTATTTATTTTCTATAAATGCCAAGGCAATTCAGTCACAAAAGAGAAAGATTCGCCTATCAAAATGTTCCTTTTCACTAGCACTACCTCTTCATTAGGAATATTCAGTAACCACTTAAAAATGAATAATGTGATACTGAAAAAAAGAGGCCATAGTATGTTGATTTTACCTTTAAAATACCTCTTGCATCAATTCCTTCCTTCTTCACTGTCATTCTAAACTCTAATTGTACCTAATGTCCTAATTTTAACTGATGTCCCTGTCTCCACTTTCTCTGTATCCACAATCTTACCTATACACTGACAGATGTATCAAGTTGCTGACAGATAAATCAAGTTACACCACAATCAAAACTTTTCAATAGTTCCCTACCACCTACAAATAGTTCAAATTACATATAATGGTATAAAGGGGTATTCACAATCTGACTGAATACAGGCAAACTTACTATAAGCTTTCTCAGACTTCACATAGTCTATGGTTTTTGCATGAGTATTCCTGGAATACATCCTACACTTTCCTGCCTCTGTGTTTTTGCCCATTACCTCTTGTCTGTAATGTTCTCATTTACTTCCGTAAAACCAGTTTACTTTCTTTTCATAGCTCCTCTCAAATGACACTTCTTCAAGGAAGTCTTCAATATTCTTCCAGGTTAGAAGTGCTCCCTCCACCTCCAACCTAGTTTTACCTTCCTGCAAGAAATAAATAGTCACTGTCTACCTTAATGGGCACAGATGCCAAAAAAAAAAATGCTAAGCACTAGAGATAAAATGACAAATAAGATACACTTCCCTAATTTTGAAGGGCTTAAAGGTGAGTACAGGAGTTTTCAAGAGAAGAAGGGCAGTAGTGATAGTGGTGGAGAGAGTGATGTACCTGAAAAAGAATATGAGAAGATGTTTTCCAAAATGCACAAGCCCTATTCCTTACCACCCCCACATCAATTAAGAACCACTGTTCTAGTTTATGATGGACTCTATCAGAGATAAATATAGAGGCAATAACAATACAGTGTAGTTGCAATGAAGGAATAAGCACGGGTTACTATGGAAGCACAAGGAGAGGCAACTAACCTTGAGGCTTTTACTAGTTTCTATTTTGCATTATAACTGTTAGTGTACATGAATCATCTTCCCCACCAGCCTAAAATTGGCTGAATTAACATCAAGTAATAGTAAGTATGCTAAGTATACTAAAAATACACTGCACAATGCTCAAGAGAACAGAAAACTATTTAAATAAAGGTTTTCTGTTCTGCAGGAACTTTTACAATAAAACAGAATTTGAAATATAAAAAAAAGATTTTTAAAAGAGTTTAAAGCCCCTTAAACTCACATATCTGGTTCCAACCTTCAAAAAATAAACGTTTAAAAATATAAAAAATAACCTATAGAGAGATACGGCATAGAACTAAAACAAAAATATTGTTTCTATATACACTTCTTTTTATATGTTACATTTTAGCTATCATAATAAAAACACTAGGGAGGATAGCATTCACTTCCTTACTTACACTTAGGTAAAGTTTCCTAAAGAAGACAGCATATCATCTCTAATGGAAAAGAAAACAAAAAGTATTGCAGAGATAGTAAATTAAAATGAGGCAGTGGTTGGGAGAGAAATGACAAATGTTTTCAGGAAAAAAAAGATGTAACGAGGGGAGTTACGAAGTTTAAGTAGCCCAATTATCTTAAAGTTCTAATGCAAATATGAGAAGGTTAATATATAAGTATGGTATATTGCAACACAGAATTATTCTTAGATGAAGTGGAAGCAGGGCATAACTAGTGCATGAACTGAGATCTGGCAACGAAGAAGAAAGAAATGGGCAGATCTGCTTAACAACTAAATCATGAATGGGTTATAGGTGTCAGAGTCAACAATCCTCTCAGTCTTTGGGGCAGCTAGACCCCAAGAGTAGGTCATCTCCAGCCAAGAACACATTCTTTTATGTTTCCTTTCATCTTTTCTTGGTCAAATTTACTATGTGTCAAGATGTGAAAAGGCTTGGAAAAAAACTAGTAGTAGATAAAACCCATACACAACTGTGATGAAAAAGGTACAGGATTTGGAGTTCAAGATAATTCTCAGGCTCTTTCTACAGTGAAGAGCAGCACTGCATATTCTTTTTATTTACTTATTTTTTTTATTATTATATTTTAAGCTCTAGGGTACATGTGCACAACGTGCAGGTTTGTTACATATGTATACATGTGCCATGTTGGTGTGCTGCACCCATTAACTCGTCATTTACATTAGGTATATCCACCAATGCTACGCCTCCCCCTTCCCCCCATCCCACAACAGGCCCCGGTGTGTGATGTCCCCCTTCCTGTGACCAAGTGTTCTCATTGTTCAGTTCCCACCTATGAGTGAGAACATGTGATGTTTGGTTTTTTGCTTGAGATAGTTTGCTGAGAATGATGGTTTCTGGCTTCATCCATGTCCCTACAAAGGACATGAACTCATCATTTTTTATGACTGCATAATATTTCATGGTGTATATGTGCCACATTTCCTTAATCCAGTCTATCATTGATGGACATCTGGGTTGGTTCCAGGTCTTTGCTATTGTGAATAGTGCCGCAATAAACATACATGTGCATGTGTCTTTATAGCAGCATGATTTATAATCCTTTGGGTATATACCCAGTAATGGGATGGCTGGGTCAAATGGTATTTCTAGTTCTAGATCCCTGAGGAATCGCCACACTGTCTTCCACAATGGTTGAACCAGTTTACTGTCCCACCAACAGTGTAAAAGTGTTCCTATTTCTCCACATCCTCTCCAGCACCTGTTGTTTCCTGACTTTTTAATGATCACCATTCTAACTGGTGTGAGATGGTATCTTATCGTGGTTTTGATTTGCATTTCTCTGATGGCCAGTGATGATGAGCATTTTTTCATGTGTCTGTTGGCTGCATAAATGTCTTCTTTTGAGAAGTGTCTGTTCATATCCTTCGCCCACTTGTTGATGGGGTTGTTTTTTTCTTGTAAATTTGTTTGAGTTGTTTGTAGATTCTGGATATTAGCCCTTTGTCAGATGAGTAGATTGCAAAAATGTTCTCCCATTCTGTAGGTTGCCTGTTCACTCTGATGGTAGTTTCTTTTGCTATGCAGAAGCTCTTTAGTTTAATTAGCTCCCATTTGTCAATTTTGGCTTTTGTTGCCATTGCTTTTGGTGTTTTAGACATGAAGTCCTTGCCCATGCCTATGTCCTGAATGGTATTGCCTAGATTTTCTTCTAGGGTTTTTATGGTTTTAGGTCTAAGGTTTAAGTCTTTAATCCATCTTGAATTAATTTTTGTATAAGGTGTAAGGAAGGGATCCAGTTTCAGCTTTCTACATATGGCTAGCCAGTTTTCCCAGCACCATTTGTTAAATAGGGAATCCTTTCCCCATTTCTTGTTTTTCTCAGGTTTGTCAAAGATCAGATAGTTGTAGATGTGTGGTATTACTTCTGAGGGCTCTGTTCTGTTCCATTGGTCTATATCTCTGTTTTGGTACCAGTACCATGCTGTTTTGGTTACTGTAGCCTTGTAGTATAGTTTGAAGTCAGGTAGCGTGATGCCTCCAGCTTTGTTCTTTTAGCTTAGGATTGACTTGGCAATGCAGGCTCTTTTTTGGTTCCATATGAACTCTAAAGTAGTGTTTTCCAATTCTGTGAAGAAAGTCAGTGGTAGCTTGATGGGGATGGCACTGAATCTATAAATTACCTTGGGCAGTATGGCCATTTTCACAATATCGATTCTTCCTATCCATGAGCATAGAATGTTCTTCCATTTGTTTGTGTCCTCTTTTATTTCATTGAGCAGTGGTTTGTAGTTCTCCTTGAAGAGGTCCTTCACATCCCCTGTAAGTTGGATTCCTAGGTATTTTATTCTCTTTGAAGCAATTGTGAATGGGAGTTCACTCATGATTTGGCTCTCTGTTATTTGGTGTATAAGAATGCTTGTGATTTTTGCACATTGATTTTGTATCCTGAGACTTTGCTGAAGTTGCTTATCAGCTTAAGGAGATTTTGGGCTGAGACAATGGGGTTTTCTAGATATACAATCATGTCATCTGCAAACAGGGACAATTTGACTTCCTCTTTTCCTAACTAAATACCTTTTATTTCTTTCTCCTGCCTGATTGCCCTGGCCAGAACTTCCAACACCACGCTGAACAGGAGTGGTGAGAGAGGGCATCCCTGTCTTGTGCCAGTTTTCAAAGGGAATGCTTCCAGTTTTTGCCCATTCAGTATGATATTGGCTGTGGGTTTGTCATAAATGGCTCTTATTATTTTGAGATACATCCCATCAATACCTAATTTATTGAGAGTTTTTTTTACAGTGCTTATGACATTCTTTATTCAATTCACATAGAAAAGCATGCAGTATTAATGTAAAACAGTACAACATGAATGTAAAATGTTCAGTGCACATTAAACAGCATACAAACCCATTTTTAAAGACCTATATAGGCATACCAAATACGTTTAGAACAATACACTTTTTCAGAGCCTAAATTAAAAATTGTGCTTACCTCTTACCTATCTTCACCCCCTCAACACTCTTCACAGAAAAGTTTTGTCCTACATAAAAGATATTCTATCAGCCAACTGAAACCTCTTTTTCTTAAGTATGGAAAACACAGCAAGCAAAAATGCTACCATGCATAGTTTCCACAAAGAACAGGAACATGCAAACAAGAAACATACTACTCAAAAGAAAACTCCCCTGGAATGCAAGTGGATCAAGAACTTGGCGATGAGCTCTTTCAAACCTGTTACATCTGGAACAATGAAGCTATGATGTTTTAGGTTCCTCTAAACCCAAGTGCTCCATGCCTTCTTTCCATAGTATGCTAAATTTCTGATTTTACACACATACATACACACACACACACACAGAGGAGAAAATGTAAGCTACCTAACATAAAACAAATGTCTTCATATAGAAAATGTTTTCTTTCATACTAGCAGAACATTTTCACAAAACTGGACAAAACACAATGCTAAAAAATGCAAACATATACATAAAATCTAAAAAAAGAAAGTAAATCAATATTGGACTAAGGCTAGAGTGCTATTTCTCCATCATGGCCCTGCAGAAAAACTAGGCCATCACTAAACATAAATAAAAAGGGACAGGTAAAATAATTTCCACCCTAGGAAAAGCTTAAACTCAAGTCTCTTATTGAGCAGTGTATAGACAACACTAAAAGTTTTATTTAAGAAATCCAAGTTCTGAAGACAAGTGGGGCTATCAACAGGCCACTGTATCTAACAGTTAAATAACATTTTTTAAAAAACAATGTACATCCAACCGAGATACATATCAAATTCAGTAAAAAAACAAAACCAAAAACAAAACCAACCAACCAACCAACCCCAAAACACAAAAATAACCTCCTCCCTAACTTCTCTGGTCACAAAGACTCCCAAATAAAAATGAAAAGAACAAAGTCTTTTCAAAATGAACAATAAGCGTTCTGGGTACAGGTTAATCCACCATCCTGACTTGATACCTGACTAAAGATTATCAATTCCAATTTGTATAGAACTTTTATGAGGAAAAAAGGTAACTTTAACAACTTTTCTATTTCTCTCAGGACAAAACCACAAATGACACCTTTCTAATGAGTCAACTTTTAGTTGCTTTTGATGGGCTGGCATTGGAAAGGCTGCTCTGGATTTTTCTTTTTGTTGATTGATTCACATTTTTATTCCTCTTTTCAGGCACAAAGGAAGTAGACCAAGGAGACTGAAGGTGGTTATGAAGACTGTGCATCTCTGAGGACATCTTAAACAAAGATGACCCAAACCTTTGATCTTCAAATAGTCGATGTGAACTGCTTAACAAAATGCCCTGGGAAAACTCTGTCTGAAACAAGCAGCTTGGGGGTTTGATTTCATTAGTTACTGGACAAGAACTGGAATGGAGTGAAAAATCTTCATTCATTTCTTGGTCAGATGGAGAGAGGAGAAAAAAAGAAGTGGGTTTCCATTCACTTCCATTTTCTAACTGATCATTAGTTAGAGAACCTTTGGAAAGGTTTAGCTCAGTTTTTTCTTCCAACTTATCAGGTTCCTCAAGAAATTCACTGCCTTGAGATGACTTTGATAACCCATCCAAATCCAGTGACTTAAAACCGTTATTACAAGGGCTCTTGCTGTTGTCTGACTCTGACATCATTGAATCCAACTCAGAGATTTTGTCAAGGTAAGCAGCATCCATCAATGCTTCACTGGATGTTCTTGTCCAGTTCATTTCAAAAGAGCGAATAGAATTCAACCTTTTGGATAAACATGAGCCTGATTTCTCACTCAATTTTGAAGATATTTCTCCAACAGAATTTGCTATTGTGTTCCCCTCTGAACTTTCAAAATCTAAGTTTTGGGCATAGCTTGTGGAACAACAGTCCCAAAATCCTGTCTTTGGGGAAGAAAAACATTCTGATTTCTTTTCATTTTCACTTCTACTTATATCATCTTCTGAAGAATCTTTATTAGAAACATTTGAAGAATCACAAAAATCATCAAACACCAATTTTCTGAAATGGTTTGAGTGTTTTTTGGAACCTCCTGCTTGGACCACAGAGCTCTCTCTATTTTCTGGAGTACTGAGCTGAAGGCATCTAAGGGACAAAGGAGTACAAGGAGCTGGAAGATCATAAAGTTCTTCATCTTTGTAGGGTACACAATCACTTGGTTTATTCCCCCATTCTCTTTCCAAATAAGTATCCATACTTGTATCTGTCACATCTAACATTACTTCTACCTGTTCTTGATATAGGTCTTTGTTCTTAGAACAGTTAAGTTCTGCTTTGCTGGTACTTTCCTGCCTTGCAGAACTGGTGTCACACAGTCTGCTGCTGGAAGGCTTTGCTAGGTGGGAAGAACTGGAGGTGGATGAGCCAGGCTGCTTTCTAGCACTATCGCCTTGATTCTTTGACGCCACATCCTCCTCACTGCCTTTGCTCCCTTTGCCATCTGCAGAAAGTGCTGTCTGGCAAATGGAATTCATAGCTTCCTTCTCTTCACTTGAGTTTTTTAGCTGTGCAACTTGAGATTCTAGTTCCTCTATATACTTATCACTTCGTTCCAGGGCTTTCTTGAGGCGATTGGTTTCATGCTCATACTGTTCCACTTTGGACTGAAGAGCAGCAACTGCAAACCTTCCAAACTTTTGAGATGATCTGTTATCAACTTCAGCCTTCAGTCGTAAATTCTCCCTCACCAGATCACCATTTTCCAAGTTCAATTTTTTATTTGCCTCCTTTAGCTTATCCACATCATCTTTCACTTTTTCATAGATTTCATTAGCTGTTCTGAGTTTTTTCTTCCACTCTGCTACAGTTTCTGGGTTAATTTTACTTGGATTATCTGTGACTAGATGTTTGTCTTCATTTTGGTTGCCCTGCACCAAGGTTAAAGGATCCAGAATAGTTTTGATCTGTGACTCCAAGCCGAGATTTTTACTCTTAAGCTCTTCTACTTCTTTCTGTAAACAATCTATTTCGTCCTCATATTCTTTGTGTAGTAATTCAAGTCTAGTTTTCCGAAGATGCTTCCTGACTGTATGGCTTAGCATAGGTTCACTTTCACTTGTTCCTCAATGAATTCTTCCTGAGAGCTCTTCACTGATGCTCTGGTTACCTTCTTTGTACTTCTTAGCATTATAATAATAGCAAAGGTATTTTACAGGTGTTCTTTTTCAGGATGTTCTATCCAAATGCAAAAATGGATGAACTATTTTCCTATAATTTCTTTGCAAGGATTTTCAGGAGTGATGGGGACTCTGCAAGCTGGACACTGGCTATTATTCTTCAACCACAAATCAATACAAATCGAACAAAATACATGGTTGTTGATGCATATGACAGGCTGACGTACCTTCCCCAAGCAAATGTGGCACGTGATGGGCAGAGTGAGCGACAATGTAACATTCTGCACGGTCTGAGCCATGGCAGCGTTCAGAATCCCCTATTGAGAGTTTTTAGCATGAAGAGTTGTTGAATTTTGTCAAAGGCCTTTTTGCATCTATTGAGATAATCATGTGGTTTTTGTCGTTGGTTCTGTTTATATGTTGGATTACATGTATTGATTTAGGTATGTTGAACCAGCCTTGCATCCTGGGGATGAAGCCCACTTGATCATGGTGGATAAGCTTTTTGATGTGCTTCTGGATTCGGTTTGCCAGTATTTTATTGAGGATTTTTGCATCAATGTTCATCAGGGATATTGGTCTAAAATTCTCTTTTTTTGTTATGTCTCTGCCAGGCTTTGGTATCAGGATGATGCTGGCCTCATAAAATGAGTTAGGGAGGATTCCCTCTTTTTCTATTGATTGGAATAGTTTCGGAAGGAATGGTACCAGCTCCTCCTTGTGCCTCTGGTAGAATTCGGCTGTGAATCCATCTGGTCCTGGACTTTTTTTGGTTGGTAAGCTATTAATTATTGCCTCAATTTCAGAGCCTCTTATTGGTCTATTCAGAGATTCAACTTCTTCCTGGTTTAGCCTTGGGAGAGTGTATGTGTCAAGGAATTTATCCATTTCGTCTAGATTTTCTAGTTTATTTGTGTAGAGGTGTTTATACTATTCTCTGATGGTAGTTTGTATTTCAGTGGGATCGGTGGTGATATCCCCTTTATCATTTTTTATTGCATCTATTTGATTCTTCTCTCTTTTCTTCTTTATTAGTCTTGCTAGTGGTCTATCAATTTTGTTGACCTTTTCAAAAAACCAGCTCCTGGATGCATTGAATTTTTGAAGGGTTTTTTTGTGTGTGTATCTCCTGCAGTTCTGCTGTGATCTTAGTTATTTGTTGCCTTCTGTTAGCTTTTGAATGTGTTTGCTCTTGCTTCTCTAGTTCTTTTAATTGTGATGTTAGGGTGTCAATTTTAGATCTTTCCTGCTTTCTCTTGTGGGCATTTAGAGCTATAAATTTCCCTCTACACATTGCTTTAAATGTGTCCCAGGGATTCTGGTATGTTGTGTCTTTGTTCTCGTTGGTTTCAAAGAACATCTTTATTTCTGCCTTCATTTGGTTATTTACCCAGTAGTCATTCAGGAGCAGGTTGTTCAGTTTCCATGTATTTGAGCGGTTTTGAGTGAGTTTCTTAATCCTGAGTTCTAGTTTGATTGCACTGTGGTCTGAGAGACAGTTTGTTATAATTTCTGTTCTTTTACATTTGCTGAGGAGTGCTTTACTTCCATATATGTGATCAACTTTGGAGTAAGTGTGGTGTGGTTCTGAGAAGAATGTATATTCTGTTGATTTGGGGTGAAGAGTTCTGTAGATGTCTATTAGGTCCGCTTGCTGCAGAGCTGAGTTCAATTCCTGGATATCCTTGTTAACTTTCTGTCTCGTTGATCTGTCTAATGTTGACAGTAGGGTGTTAAAGTCTCCCATTATTATTGTGTGGGAGTCTAAGTCTCTTTGTAGGTCTCTAAGGACTTGCTTTATGAATCTGGGTGCTCCTGTATTGGGTGCATATATATTTAAGACAGTTAGCTCTTCTTGTTGAATTGATCCCTTTACCATTATGTAATGGCCTTCTTTGTCTCTTTTGATCTTTGTTGGTTTAAAGTCTGTTTTATCAGTGACTAGGATTGCAACCCCTGCCTTTTTTTGTTTTCCATTTGCTTGGTAGATCTTCCTCCATCCCTTTAGTTTGAGCCTATGTGTGTCTTTGCACGTGAGATGGGTTTCCTGAATACAGCACACTGGTGGGTCTTGACTCTTTATCCAATTTGCCAGTCTGT
Organism: Gorilla gorilla gorilla; assembly: GCF_029281585.2. Taxonomy (NCBI): domain Eukaryota; kingdom Metazoa; phylum Chordata; class Mammalia; order Primates; family Hominidae; genus Gorilla; species Gorilla gorilla. Next base: position 101,822,441 of record NC_073237.2, on the reverse strand, counting down.
GTCTTTTAATTGGGGCATTTAGCCCATTTACATTTAAGGTTAATATTGTTATGTGTGAATTTGATCCTGTCATTATGATGTTAGCTGGTTATTTTGCTCGTTAGTTGATGCAGTTTCTTCCTAGCATCCATGGTCTTTACAATTTGGCATGTTTTTGCAGAGGCTGGTATCGGCTGTTCCTTTCCATGTTTAGTGCTTCCTTCAGGAGCTCTTTTAGGGCAGGCCTGGTGGTGACAAAATCTCTTAGCATTTGCTTGTCTGTAAAGGATTTTATTTCTCCTTCACTTACGAAGCTTAGTTTGGCTGGATATGAAATTCTGGGTTGAAAATTCTTTTCTTTAAGAATGTTGAATATTGGCCCCCACTCTCTTCTGGCTTGTAGAGTTCCTCCCGAGAGATCAGCTGTTAGTCTGATGGGCTTCCCTTTGTGGGTAACCCAACCTTTCTCTCTGGCTGCCCTTAACATTTTTTCCTTCATTTCAACTTTGGTGAATCTGACAATTATGTGTCTTGGAGTTGCTCTTCTCAAGGAGTATCTTTGTGGCATTCTCCGTATTTCCTGAATTTGAATGTTGGCCTGCCTTGCTAGGTTGGGGAAGTTCTCCTGGATAATATCCTGCAAAGTGTTTTCCAACTTGGTTCCATTCTCCCCATCACTTTCAGGTACACCAATCAGACGTAGATTTGGTCTTTTCACATAGTCCCATATTTCTTGGAGGCTTTGTTCATTTCGGTTTATTCTTTTTTCTCTAAACTTCTCTTCTCGCTTCATTTCATTCATTTGATCTTCCATCACTGATACCCTTTCTTCCAGTTGATCAAATCGGCTACTGAAGCTTGTGCATTCGTCATGTAGTTCTCGTGCTATGGTTTTCAGCTCCATCAGGTCCTTTAAGGACTTCTCTGCATTGGTTATTCTAGTTAGCCATTCGTCTAATCTTTTTTCAAGGTTTTTAACTTCTTTGTGTTGGGTTCGAACTTCCTCCTTTAGCTCGGAGAAGTTTGATCGTCTGAAGCCTTCTTCTCTCAACTTGTCAAAGTCATTCTCCATCCAGCTTTGTTCCATTGCTGGTGAGGAGCTGCGTTCCTTTGGAGGAGGAGAGGAGCTCTGATTTTTAGAATTTTCAGTTTTTCTGCTCTGTTTTTTCCCCATCTTTGTGGTTTTATCTATTGTTGGTCTTTGATGATGTTGATGTACAGATGGGTTTTGATGTGGATGTCCTTTCTGTTTGTTAGTTTTCCTTCTAACAGTCAGGACCCTCAGCTGTAGGTCTGTTGGAGTTTGCTGGAGGTCCACTCCAGATCCTGTTTGCCTGGGTATCAGCAGAGGCTGCAGAACAGCGAATATTGCTGAACAGCAAATGTTGCTGCCTGATCGTTCCTCTGGAAGTTTCATCTCAGAGGGGTACCCGGTCGTGTGAGGTGTCAGTCTGCCCCTACTGTGGGGTGCCTCCCAGTTAGGCTACTCGAGGGTCAGGGACCCACTTGAGGAGGCAGTCTGTCCGTTCTCAGATCTCAAGCTCCATGCTGGGAGAACCACTACTCTCTTCCAAGCTGTCAGACAGGAACATTTAAGTCTGCAGAGGTTTCTGCTGCCTTTTCTTTGGCTATGCCCTGCCCCCAGAGGTGGAGTCTACAGAGGCAGGCAGACCTCCTTGAGCTGTGGTGGGCTCCACCCAGTTCGAGCTTCCCGGCCCCTTTGTTTATCTACTCAAGCCTCAGCAATGGTGGGTGCCTCTCCCCCAGCCTCGCTGCCACGTTGCAGTTCAATCTCAGACTGCTGTGCTACAAATGAGTGAGGCTCCGTGGGTGTAGGACCCTCCGAGCCAGGCACGGGATATAATCTCCTGGTGTGCCGTTTGCTAAGACTGTCGGAAAAGCACAGTATTAGGGTGGGAGTGACCCGATTTTCCAGGTGCCATTTGTCCCCGCTTCCCTTGGCTAGGAAAGGGAATTCCCTGACCCCTTGCACTTCCCGGGTGAGGTGATGCCTCGCCCTGCTTCGGCTCACGCTCGGTGTGCTGCACCCACTGTCCTGCACCCACTGTCCGATAATCCCCAGTGAGATGAACCCAGTATCTCAGGTAGAAATGCAGAAATCACCCGTCTTCTGCGTCGCTCACACTGGGAGCTGTAGACTGGAGCTGTTCCTATTCGGCCATCTTAGAACCCCACTGCATATTCTTTCAGCTTCCTTTTTACATTTGCATTTGTCCTTTGAAGGTATTAGTATGAAAGACTTTTGGTAACTGGTTTACCCTGACACCTCCTCCAGCCCCAGACCCCACTCTTTTGAGAATCACCTAGGTAGGGGTCTGTTTGAATGAATGAATGAATGAATGATATATCAAGAGAGATGATCCAGAAGGCAGGAGTAGGGGGAAGTGGAATCAAAAACCTTCCCTGACACCCAACTTAGGTTCATAAGATGATATGTGCTAGCCTAGCCATATCCTTATGCTGTGGGGTCCCCGACTTATTTGGGGATATTGGGGAGTAAGAGTGAGTCATGGATAGTATGAATCAGAGAGTGAAACTGCCTTTGCAAAATTATGACAGCTAAGAGAAATCTCATAGTTGATTCCATCTTGTTTCTAACCTCCAATCTGTCCTTGGTCGTTTCTGGGTGCAGGCCAAGCTAACTTTGAAAGGAATTTAGTTTACAGTTTAACCTAAAGCAAGGATGATAGTAACCTTTTCCAAAACTAAACTGCCATTGTAAAAATAATGAAAGACTACAAGATTAGGATTATGAGAGGGACCTGAATTCTGGTAACATGTAGTTAAATGATAACCAGTCTTTTTTCCAGAGGACACAGGATTTATATTTTCCCTGGCTACAGAACCTAAGATTGGTCTTTTGAGATATTTTTCAGACCTTTGCATTCTGGACCAACTGACACTACCTAGAGGTGAACTAGTGACTCATGACCCAACCAGTCACATGGCTCCCCACCCAGAGGTGGACTCAGCACACAAGGACCATTTTTCACACCCTTATCATCGCATCCCCAGCCAACCAGCAGCCCTCATTCCCTAGTCCCCTGCCACCAAACTAAAAACTATCCTTGAAAAACTAACCACCAAGTCTTTGGCGAGACTGATTTGAGTAATAACTCCTTTGCACAGCCAGCATCATTGTTAAGTAAGCTCTTTCTTTACTGCAGTAGCACGGTCTCAGTGAACTGGTTTCGTTTGTGCAGCGCACAGGAAGAATCCTTCAGGCAATTCATTAAAACAGAACTGACATTCAAATATGCCCTGAACAAAATAAAACAGGAGGCTGAACTACAGAGGAAAGAGAGTAGTGTAATTAGGAAAAGGTATAGAGAGATGAGGTAGCAGATTGGCAGGCATAAAGAGAAAATGTCTCTGAAAATGTATTCAGAGGTCAGACCAAAAAAAAAAAAAATCAACATTTTTCAGCTGTTCTCAAAAGCCAAAAATATCCCAGTAGCAACAGCTACTATCAAATCTTCCCTAAATACTGTTGGTCTTTCTTATTGTCCATTTCTTTTCCTTTGACTGCTAACTTTTCACAACTGTCAGCAGCTTGGAAGTAAACATTAGACTGCAAAGGGTTAAGAAGTTTCTTTACCTGCTTACCATTCATGCACTTAATCCTTTGCAACATAACCTCTACCTACACATGCTGTTACTTGAAGATAAAAAGCTAATGAAATTTAGTTTCTCCAGTAGATGCTCCAGAAAAATCATAAATACATAGTTACTCCTTTCTGAATGACTATGGTGTAAGAGGGTTTTGGAAAGAGAGTGGCTGAAATGAAAGATCTAGATAAGACAGGTTAGCAGGAAGGAAGGTGAAGACAGCAAGGATTGTCTTTGGGTTGGGAGGAGTGTAGGTGCTTTTATTTTTTTTCCTTATTTATCTTACGTGAACATCAATTGATTCTGTAGTAAGAAAAAAACTAAGTTTTTTTAAAAACTTTAAAAATTCTCCTCTCATCCTAAATGAAATGACAAATATTCATTTACTAGAACCCACATGTAATTATGTTAATGTCTCCCCATTTTTGAAGTAACACAAGTTTTTATTTTTTTAAGAAATGGAGTCTTGCTCTGTCACCCAGGCTGGAGTGCAGTGTCACAATCATAGCTCACTGCTGCCTCAAACTGCTAGGCACAAGCAATCCTCCCACCTCAGCCTCTTGGGCACCTGGAATGATTATAGGCATGAGACACTGTCCGGCTCCCAAAGTTTTTTTTGTTTGTTTGTTTGTTTTTTGTTTTTTGAGATGGATTCTTGCCCTGTTGCCAGGCTGGAGTGCAGTGGCACAATCTCAGCTCACTGCAACCTCCGCTCCCAGGTTCAAGTGATTCTCCTACCTCAGCCTCCCGAGTAGCTGGGACTACAGGCATGTGCCACCACACCTAGCTAATTTTTGTATTTTCAGTAGAGACAGGGTTTCATCAGGCTGGCCAGGATGGTCTTGATCTCTTGACGTCGTGATCCATCCACCTTGGCCTCTCAAAGTGCTGAGATTACAGGCATGAGCCACCGTGCCTGGCCCCCAAATTATTTTTAAGTGGCTCCCTCAAGAATGCAAGTACTTAATTGCTTGGTTCTGGACACTTGGGTATTTATCTTAATAAAATCATACAGCAAATAGAATCAAACACAGGGCTTAGAGTGTGACATGTACTTAGTGCAACACTTAAATTGTGAATGTATGTACATATGTAAAATCTGGATGAATGTTCCCAAAAATATTAATAATGGTTATCTCTGGGTAGGGAGAATTAGGAGTGATTTTTACACGATTCTTTACACTTTTCTATATTGTTCCAATATTTGTATGAGCATATATTATTTTCATAAGAAGTAAAATTATTTTATCCTAGGAGAAACAGATGATGGGTAGTGGCAGTGGCTTAATAACGGCCATATTTGCTAAACAGGATCTAGATTCTTGTCACTTAAAAGTATGGTCCTAAGAACATCAGTATCACATTGGAGCTTGTTAGTAACACAGAATTTTCAGCCCCCACCTACTGATTCATAATCTACATTTTAATAAAATCCTCAGATGATTCATATGTACATTAAAATTTGAAAAGCACTGATGTAGATGCTAAGGGCTTTACATGCAGGGAGGATAAGAACAATGTCTACCTTGCTCGTCGTTATATCCCTAGAACCAGCAGTGCTTGAAACATATAAATATTTGTTCAGTAAATAAATATGTAAATGATACCACTTCTGGGTAGACAATTAGGCAGTGGAGATTATATCTATTTGAATTATTTATTTTCTGCCAGAATTCCCAGAAGTAGGTGCTTATTATTTGCTGTAAATGCTGTTAAATTAGTTTAATAACAACACTGGGCCCCTGAGAATCTACAACTATATGTAACTTTTTTTAAAAGAACTCCTTCCTTGCTCTTAGCTCTGAGATCCACATGCCTCCTTCAATAATTTCTCCAACCTCCTCTCTATGGGTATGGCCTATAGTTACTCTCTCTACAATCTCTCCCTGAAAGCAAATCCATTCTCAAGATTTTAACTACCACCTGTGAGAGAAAACACTATTTAAATTACAGTCCATGCACTCTATCTGCCTATATTTTCAACTCTATTTCCTGCTCCTCACCTCAAATTTAACATGTTCAAAATTAACTTTTTTTTTTGAGACAGAGTTTCGCTCTTGTTGCCCAGGCTGGAGTGCAGTGGCCTGATCTTGGCTCACTGCAACCTCTGCCTCCCAAGTTCAAGCGATTCTCCTGCCTCAGCCTCGGGAGTAGCTGGGATTACAGGCGCCCGCCACCACACCCGGCTAATTTGTTGTATTTTTAGTAGAGATAGGGTTTCACCATGTTGGCCAGGCTGGTCTTGAACTCCTTGGCCTCAGGTGATCCACCCGCCTCAGCCTCCCAAAGTGCTGGGATTACAGGCGTGAGCCACCGCGTCCAGCCCCAAAATTAACAATTTTATTCTCTGTCAACTATCGTCCTCTCCCAGTCCAGAAGAAAGTAACTAGCTCTCCATCCTCACAGTCTCTAGTTTTACAGGCTTTAGAGAAGAGAGATCAGCTGGCCCAACATCACCTTATGGAGAATAGGCTCTAGAAGAATTAAATGACAGCTAAGAGGCTAGTTACTGGCAACCTCAGCACTCTACGATCTAAATCACTTTATTCCCAGTACACTATTGCATGCTGGAATTCAACAGAATTCCCATTTTTGCCAACAGCACTTAAACTTACTTTTTAGAAACGCAGGTTAAAAATATCATCACCCAGATCCAAGAAATCAAGTCCTGCGTATTGTTCTTTCGGCATTTCCCCGGTTCCTTTCTTCTTCCTTGTCAGAACACCCTGCACTTCCTTCCCACTAAGAGTTCTTTCATCGTTCAATGCCAGCCTTCCCAAATCCTCTACCCTCACTAAACATATGCCCACAAATAGAATCGCTAAAATATAAATGCTTATTCCTGCATTTGATATCTTTGTCCATGGCCCAACAGAGATGGTTTCCAATCGTTCAAACCCTATTTATCCTCAGAGTCTAGCTCAAACGCAGCCTTTTCTACTGGGCTTCCCATCTGCCCAATTTCTAACATACTGCTCTATCATTCACTTTGTCATTTGTTCACAGCTTGATTTTTACTGACTGGAAACGTGCTATCTTCAAAAGCATAAAGAATCTGATATATCATCTAGGTCCTTTTTTTTTTTTTCCACATCTGACAAAACTGAAGCCAAGAGAAATGTGGCTTACCTCATGTTAACTGAGAAATTGTAAATTTCAGGCCGGGCGCGGTGGCTCACGGCTGTAATCTCAGCACTTTGAGAGGCCAACGCGGGCGCATAACCTGAGGTCAGGGGTCACTACCCTAACCCGGCTACTACAAGAGTCTCGATCGTCCTCCAACCTTTCATCTGTCCCAGGATTAAGATTTCACCTGATGACACGCCCAGAAGTGCGGGAAGGACTGGCCAAGTGGAAGTCTACCACGCGATGCTCGTGGACTGACTGAGGAGTACCCAGCCCGGAGCGCGCTCAGCCTGTGGCCGGCCTCCTCACCAAGGGGTAGGCAGGTGCCCAGAATGCTGGAGGATGCCCGGTAAGGGCACCCGAGTCGCCAGCGGTACCTGTCTGAAGGCGCCCTCCCATCCCCGGGTACCGACCTGAGCCTCCCGTACCTTACCTCCCTCAGCAACAGGCTGCAGCCGCTCCGCTTTACGGCACTCACAGCAACCGCTGCAAAAGCCGCCGTCAAGTGCTGAGCGGCGGAGGCTGGCTTGGTTCCTGCTGGGAGGTTCCCACGGTCCAGCCCCAGCCTCGGCTTTCCTGTGACTCTTGTCGCATCCTCACCGCCAGAAGTTCACTGAGCCCTGGCGATTCCTCGCTTTTATAATCTAGCCACTTAGCCAAAGCCCTCTTTTATCTCTTGCCGAATTGACAACTACAGCAGCGCACTGAGGCGATCTGAGAGTTTAAGTTCTGAAACGCTTTCGACAGCGGAAGATGAACTGGAGGCAGCAGCTGAGCCGTTTTCCAAGCCCGTTAAATGTGAACTTCTGATAAACGAGTGATTTTTTTAGTGCGTGTGCTTTGCTAGAGGGATTCAGCATAACTCCCTGAAGTTTCGTTTGGATACAATTAGTAGAGCTAGGGGATACAGTGGAAAATAGCAGCTGCGTTCACTATTGCTCATGAAGTTGAGGTGCCTTTATGACATTCAAGATTCAGCGACCTGTTGCCCTCCAGTTTAAGGCTGGATACAATTTTGTACCTGATTAACTTTTTTCTTTTCTTTTTTTGTAGAGACGTTGGGGGCTAGCAGGGCGGGGTGTGGCGGGGGTGGGGGGGAGGGCGTCCTCACCATCTTGCCCAGGCTGGTCTCGAACTCGTGGCCTCAAGCGATCCTCCCACTTTGGTTCTTTTAACGGTGTAATCCAAAAGGTGGTTGTTAAGGCTCAGATATTAATCTTGTTATAAATTTTTGAAAACCATAAATCACTAAACCAGTTACTGTAATTATAATTTATTTCTACAAAAGGGAAAATACTCCCATCATATATTTGTTTTCTAAGCTTTGTTTTTAATTCTATCAGTACAGAAAGAAAAGGAAGAAAAAGTCTTCCTCACTTCCTACAGGTTATGACATTTACCAACTTTTTGTTTTTCCTTCCAGAAATTTCCTACGTACATACAAGCTTACTGTTGAAGTCCTCTCATCCAATGCACTCACAACGGGTAGGTACTCAGTAGGTTAATAAAAAAAAAGTGGAAGGTTACACCAAGAGGAAGTAAGTTATCAAACCTTAATGGCATCATTAACACAGGTGCTAACGTGATGGGACATGGGAAAACTTGAGCATCACATACTTGCTATTGATTGAAACACATCAAATATAAAAATTCTTGAGTTTATAATGACTCCTTAAAAAATAAAATTCAGTCGTGATTGAAGGTTGCCAAGTTGAAGATTAAATATTCTACAACTTGATAAGGGAAAACATCAAGCATTTATCCTGCCTTTCTTGTATGAACTGAATTTTAGCATAACCAAAATACTTATAAGAGTTCCAGCTAATAAATGGAGAATGATAAAACAATCACGATTTTGCAACTCCTAATAAAATAATCGAAAGGGCAACATCAATAGATGATAAAATTAAGGTGAAAGGTTGATGGGGAACTTTATAATAGACTGGCACCACCTAAACCCACTGATCTTAATCTCACTAAATTTGGAACAAGCATATATTATGTACTTCCTGATGTGATAGAAAGTACACAGCCACACCTGTGAAGGATTCTTGCCTAAAAATTGAAACTGCATTTACTCAAACTCTAGATCTAATACAGGATATAGAGAAGCAACTAAATTCAGAAAACGGGACATTCTGCCAGACAAATTCCTCGGTTTTTTTCATAAATGGCATTTAAAAGCAGAGGGAACTATTGTAAAATCAAATATTTAAGAGATGTAACGGAGTACAATGTGTGGACCCTGTCTGGATCTTGATTTGAACAAGATAACTGTAAAAAGATACTTTTGAGACAACTGAAATTTTAGTATGGACTGATCCATTAGATAATAGTACAGAATTACTGTTAATTTTGCTAAGAATGTTAACAGAATGTGGCTGTTTTTAAAAGCCATCATGGATGCATATAGCATACTTACAGGTGACATTTTAAAACAAAATAGATGGCACAAACATGGCAAAATGTTAACAATTGATTAGGTGATGAGCACAAAGCACTGGCTTTCTACTTTTCTGTATATTTGGAAATTATAATTAAAAGTAACAGGAAAAGGGAAAAATTATCAGGTTCTTAGAAATAAATACTTTCCAAGTGTATAACAAATCTAGTTCTGAATAGACCTTCTCAAAAAGGCAGTTTCAGTAGAGGGTTACAATGGCCATTCTTCTGTTCTGAACTAAGTTCATTTTAAGTATGGACCAGCTGATTAGAGTATCTCACTGTTTTTCTTACAAAACCATAGACATAATGCATCATCCATCATTTGTAGTTTCTGTTTCTGTAAAATGGACCAGGAACTTAAAGATACAAGTGAAGGAATATAAATTTGGAGTCCTGGAATTTATTTTTAAAAATCTTCCCCTATCACTCACAATTACTTTGGCCACAACTAACTGCAACTTTTTAAACTCTTCATCTCTAATGGTTCCCCTACTTTTCTTATAAGTACCTTTTCATACTCATTTCATATTTATTTTGGTTTATATATTTATATAATTGGTTTACATACTTACATGACTACAACAGTGACTACCACCTACATAAGCAGGTTTGGAAACAAACATAACTGAAGGTAAATATACAACTAAACTGGTGGCAGTGTTACTTATCAAGCATACTGAAAGGTCAAATGTGAGCCCTCAGCTCATGGCAAACGTCAAGTCAGTATGCTTTAATCTGGATAGCAAATACAGTTGAAAGAGGGGGTACAAGGATGCATAAAAACAGCCTCTCTTACAAGTAAATATTCATGTTCTATAAACCACTCAGCTGTGCACACATGTAAGGATCCTGGCCGACTCCTAACATTTGTAGGGTCTGGGCCAAGAATACAAATGAAAGCCAACCCTGACATATTTTCAGTGTCTAAATAGCTGAGCGTTAACCAACAAATGAAATGTTATACTCTTCTACTTTAACATGTATTCTCAAGGAACAGAAATCTAGGTTCAAATATGCAATTCGCAGATTCTTCAGAAGTGTACTAGAAAGTGATACTAGGTTGGCCTGCCCTTCCCTGATCCCCTGGGTCTCTTTTTACTTCTAGCTTAAGCCTGCCACAGGGGCCTATCATGCATGCATGTGGACAACTCAGTCTGCACATCCAAGCTTCATCTGTACTTCCCACAAACTGCCAGCCATAGGGGTATATACATCTGTAGTAGTCTTTTTTCAGGATGGATTTGGACAAAAGACCTGCACATATCCTGGAAGCAAGCTTCAGGCTGATGAGGCAAGGAATCCTGGGGTTCTGGCTGATAACATAGTATAGAATTCTGTGGGTAAAGGAACATGGATTCCAAGTAGGCATAGTCCCTTGGCTCCTCAATTTTTCATCCCATGAAGAGAGGCACAGCAAGAGTGTGGGGATCCGGTTAGTTAGCTTACCTTAGGTAGGTAACAAGAGAAGGGTCCTGGAGAGTCCCTGGCTCATGAGTCAGTGCCTTATCCCCAGAAGCAGCCTGGGAAAAAAGCTGCAGGCACCAATAAGGGAACTAGCACAGGGTGTTGTGCCTGGAGACATGCCCATGACTACACAGATGGAAAAACCTACGGCCCATTTGGATAAAAACGTGCACAAACCTCCAGCTCACTCAGATAAGGGAACAAGGCCTGGCATAGAAATGCCTTGGTCCTTTGTATTGTCAGCAGGTTCCCAGGAAAAGTTTATTCCCCTTTTGTAGGCATGGGCACAGTGGGCTCTGTTAAGTTCCTATGGGCGCTCTACTTTCCTTTATTAGGACTGTAAGTCCAGCTGCTGTGTATCATCACCTCAGCCCGATTGGTCCTCGGCCACACCTTCACTTCAGCTTCTGATAGGTCCTGGGCCAAGCTAAGCAGCATCTATGAATCATTTCACCTCTTGACTGGTCCCGGGCCAAGCCGAGTCACGCATTCGCCAAGACAGCCCGCAGACTAAGCACATGCCTTCCCCTTCCGTCCATAAAAACCTGGACCCCAGCCTCATGATGGGCACTCCCGTTCGGGACCCCCTCTCTGCTGGCAGAGAGCTTTCTTCTTTCACCTTATTAAACTTTCACTCTAACCTCACCTTTGTGTCCGTGCTCCATAATCGTCTTGGAGGTGGGACAAGAACTCCAGGTGTTATCTCAGACAACGAAAGACTGTTTCAATAATATAGTATATAAGTGGGTAAAGAAACATGCATTCCAAGTAGGCATAATCCCTTGGCTCCTCAATTTTTCATCCCATGAAGAGAAGCACAGCAAGACTGTGTGGTGATCAGGTCAGGGTCCCCTCTTACCCAAGTATACATGCATGCACACACCCGTTGTATCGGACTGTATATACTGCTGGATGACGTTTTTGTTTAATATCATGAATACACTTCCATTAACAGCATATCCTTTAACAGCTGTGTAGGATCACATGGAAATACCAAAATCTAACCATCTGCTCTTGTGCTGACCTTGTGCAAAAATAAATAAATAAATACAAATACACCATGCAGTGTAAGTGTAAAATGGGGTTTAGTAAGGAAAAGCTTGGGCAGAAAAGTAGAGTGCACGTAATATCCTGAGCTCTTATGCCACAGAACTCCCAGCCAGGCACAAATGAACTGGCATACCAAGGAAAAGGCTCTAATTAAGCCAATTGTCATAATGGTCTATATAACATTTATTGGGGAGGGGAATGTGCAGAATATATAATATCTAGACCACTACTTATATGGTAGTTTGCTGGTGCAGCAAGTTAGAAAAGGGGAGCCTTCAAAATTCTGTTATCACATTCTTTTGTTGAGGCAACCTGGGCCTTTTGAACCAGTTCTGTGCCTTGCTACCAAAAAAGGAAAAGGAATTTACCTCCAAGTCCATCCAAATTTGTAGGTCTTCAATTAATAATTAGGTTGCTACTATTAGCTATGGTAATGCTGCAATGAACATTGGCTTTTTTGTGAGTATATATGTAAGAGAAATACTTATAAAGGAAATTAAGGAGCATGTGCATTTAAAAATCTTAATATTGCTAAAATTGTTCTCCAGAAATGCTGCACCCATTCACTCTCCATCTTCTATAGTGGTTTATCAATCAATCTTTGTCCATTCTTCTTCCTGTGACTCAAGACTATCCAGTCTCCTTTCATTCTTCTTACATAACTTCTTAGTTACAGGCGCTCCAGTCTCACTGATTTTTTTTCTTCTAAACTGTTTTCAAGTTAGAGCAAGAATTTTAAAAATGTTTAGGTTCTGATTCTGACTCTTAGTTACCATCTACCAAAATGTAACCCAACATGTAGCAAGATCCAAAGAAACCAAATTCATAAGTAATATTATAGTTACTAACATACCATGTTTCATTTTCCATCTGTAGGTACACTGTTCAAAACAGTGGCTATTAGCAATATGCAACTCTATGTAGCCACATATAAAGTGCTCAGTAGCTGCCTATGGCCAGTCACTACTGTATTGGACTGCACAGATAACTTTTCATAATTGCATAAAATTCTGTTGAACAGTAGTGCTCTAAAATGTTAAGCTTTTTAGGCAAAGGAACTATGATTTTTTTTATATTCTCATCCCCAACAGCATATTGTATTTATACTTAAATAAAAGTTAATAAAATCAAACAATGAAGCAAAAGAGAGCAGGAAGAGAGTTTTTAAATTTTTAATGAGATATTCCAGGTGCTTCTGTAAAATCTTAACTGGGACATTCTATACAGAACACAAAATCATTTCAAAATACACGTTACTCCACTTTGAATACCCTATTTTAAAGTGAAAAAAAAAATTTTAAAAAGGCTTTGTCTTGTTTCTAAGGAAAATGAGGCCATGTGCTTCTTAAAACACTATTGTGCGGCACTGAGTGCATCATAAGTAGTTCATTAAAGGTCTTCAGCCATAACTTAAAAGGCCAAACCTGAGGAATTAGAATTTTTATTATCACAACTGCATAGCAAAACCATGTCCAGATAATAGACATACTAAGTCTGTAGATTCAGATAACCTGTAAACCATTTAATCCAATTTAAAGCAAAACAAATATGTCAGGAGAGATGCCAAGAGATAAACCAGGTCAACAAGATTTTGAAATGCTCCATCTTTTTTTAAAAATGATAATGCAACAAAGTTGTCAAATGTTCAGTGGTTACATTTTATATCATTTATCCGTGACAACAAGCTGCCCAGCCATTTGGTTGTTTGGAAAGAACTGTTTAGACCAAATACACTCTTTGCATGTGGCACTGGGCAGCCCTAACTTCAAAGTGCAAATGCCTGCATGGAAATGTAGCTTAATTCATTTATTTATGCCACTATTCTACACTGACACAACAATGCTGTGCAAGAGCTTTTACAGCTCTAGAGTAATAGGCTTGAGAAAATACAAAAAGGCTACAAGTCATGCACAAATTAAATGAATATTAAAGAACATTTTAATTGGGGTTTTATTTTTTTTAAATCATGTTAGAAATCACTGGTGATACCACTTTAAGCACACACTTTATCAAAGTAAATGCATCTAGAATTATCCAAACACTTAAATCCATTATTAGCTAAAAACAACACTTTACATTTACATAGCACTTTGCTGTTGCTGAAGCAATTTCACATACTCCATTTCATTTCCTCACAACAGCCCTGTGAGGCAGGCTGAACAACTTACACTTATTTTATAAAGAAGGCAATAGAGACCCAAAGATGATATAAACAATTTGTGTAGCGGTCACAGATCTAGTATATGGTAGAGCTAAGGTGATTAATTTTAAATACTTCAAAAAAGAAGCCAAAATCCTTTTTATGTCATATCCAGGGATTTTTAAGACTTGCGGCTTTTAATATAAATTATTCCAAAACTTTAGCTATTATCTGTCTTATAGTATGAATTAGTTATAAAGTTGATTTTAAAGAGTCTCCCTTAATAGGTAAATTAGACTCAGTGCTTTGGTACCTTAGATATATAGGAAATGTTAAAAAATATATATATGCATTCTCATAGCCCTTATGTTCTCCAGAAAGTTCCAATACTAACAAAAATGTGTTTTACCACTTATTATTTGACTTACTTAAACCGTAGTCAAAACTTAATAAGCTCCAAGCCAAAGCAAACACATTCACCTGCCTTCTGCTCTACATACTGTGAAATCCTCTACATGTCCATTCCCATGGACCAGCTTACATTGAATGGGTACCACTAAGAAAAGACACCAGTTTAAACTCACATAGCTTAAGTGTTTATGCATCAGAAGTCAGTACCTTATATTGACCCAGAAATAAGAAATATTCTTTTATTTAATAATTGAGTCATCTGAAGAGAAAAGTGTATTCTGGTAAATTCTGGTATTTATTTATAAGTCAATGCTAACTCTGATGTGGCATATCCAACAATATCTTTTCAATGAAGACAATATACACCAAATGTAATCCATTTAAACTCCAACTAATTTGAAATGCTTAAACTGTTTAGGTTAATCAAATACTCCAGGTAACAAAGCTATTATATGTGACATATCAGGATCACAAATAATTTCAGAACATGCATACTGTAAGATACACACAAAACTAAACTATACTGAACGTGAGGTAATCTTGCCATGATAATTAAGGAAACATTCATGATCTCTTATAATACTCCAGTGCCAACATTATGAAATGTATATTTTGGTTAAAAATAACAACTTTGTGGTTATCTGTATACTGAGTAAATATATGTTGACCATACACTTCCCTAAAAGAATGTATCTAGAGTAACTACATAATCAAAGAAGAAACTTTTTCAGGCCCATTACATGTGACTATATAAAAGTGAACCATTTTATATGCAGTTAATTTGATTTTTTTTTAGCAAACTATAACACATTTTAAACTTCTGACTTATTAGCAAAACATTTTTAAGAGGCAAACTCTGTCACACTACTCAAAAGCTGCAAAACTCTATGCACAGTCCATCAAACTGGTTTTGGTTAATGTACATACAAAGTAATCACATTTTTACTGCCATATCACAAACACTCAAATATTTGCTGTATGGATTAGCCAATGAATGGAGACTCATCTTTTAAAAACAAATTACGTTTTTAAAAAAATAATTATTTTAAAATATAATCAATTTCTTAAGCCTGGAATCACATATTTTACAGTAAGAAGTTTACACTTCCCTCTTTAAATAAATATTCTTTGAAATAATCATTTTCCATATACTTTTCCAATTGTTTCCATAAGAAACAATAAAATTACATAAACAATTATAATTTTATGGACAAAGTATACAGATAAAAATTAATCATTCTACATAAGTTATGAAATAGCATATCTTAGCCTAATTAAAAGATTCCATTACATTTACTTTTATCATTTATACTGCCAAGGATCAGTCACAAAAAATTCAAATTATACATATTATTCATGCTTTAATTTCATAAATAAGTAAATTAAAGCAAGCCAATATGTCTCTCTTCATAACATAGGGAAAAATTACTGTTTGCATAACAGAGTAAATAGGCAAAGTCTAGCCATACAGCAGCAGTTCACGATTTGTCAAGATGATACAGATGCCATCAATGAAACCCATGTATAGACAGGCATGTCCTTAATACTTTCAGTTAGTTTACATACACCTGGAACATTCAAAGAATTGCTGTATATTAAATTTCTGTGTGCATTAGTTATTAATGCTTGGTATCTACATATTTACCAAAATTTAAAGACATAATGACATGGTCAGCCATGAGAGTCAAAATGAATTGTAAAAAAATGCTTTTTCTAAAGTGCTTAAGGCAGCTCCTTCATTTAGATATCCAGCTTAATAAAACTGGTTTGGAATTCAGTTGCTAAAAGAGAATGCCATACTAAATGCATGTTTTTATAAAACAACTGTTTTATACCTGTGACATATCCATTATAGTCAACCTCTCAAGCATTTCTTTTATAGAAAGCAATCATGTTTGACCTGTAGAAACAAAAACTAAATAAGCAACAAAAGATGTTTCAAAGGATTTAATACTTTTTACAACGTATTAAATTGATCAAGAGCTCAATATTTTTAAATTCAAATGTAATTGAGAATATTATATAGTATAATCAAGTTAATAGTTACCTTATTTTAAGACTAAATAGGCACTATATTTGATTAGTTTTCAGTTTGAAAATGAGGATGAAAAACTTTCTCCAGTTTAACTTAACAACAAATAAACTAAAAACGTCTTAAACAAAAAACCACTTGTTCTTTAATTTTAGAGACCTTTAAGAAGGCCAGGAAGAAGAAATCCTCAGACTCTTATTTTGAAGTAATAATTGAAAATTTAGTATCAAGTAATACATGTGATGAGAATTTGGACTGTGGATTTACTGAACTTACACTATTACTACAAAACCTCTCAGAGATGAAACCTCTCCAGTGGAGAGGTTTTCCAAATGAATATTAGAAAATTTTATGTGAAGAGTTTCAAATGACAACATGAACACAAGAATCATGTACACTCCTCCAGCCCCTGATTAATATATGCATTTCCCCATGCCCCTGCAACAGAGGGCCCTCACCACTACAACAATGCTCTGTAGCTTAAACATCAGTTGACACTGCATGGGGCATGGACCAAGAGTATGCTTAGAGGAAAAAGGCACTGAATTAATGAGAAGAAAGAATTATATAAGACACACTAGTAAAAAATTTTATACAACAGCATCTGACCTTTTCTGTGTCATATTTGCTAAAATTCACTTAAAGCAACTCAACTACTAAAAATTTCTGCTTTCAGGTTTGAGTCTATGAAAGGAATTATAAATTCCCATTCATTTAGATCCTAGAATAGGCCCTCTATAGGGAACAGAACATCTGAAAATTTCTTTCAAACGCTCTCTGAGGAACAAAAACCAAAATTATATTTCTTTGGAGAATCAAAAGAGTATCTATTGGTTTACTTCATTCTCTAAACTGCCTTGCAGTCTTTAAAATTACCAACATGTCATCAGATAATAGTGCAGATATGAATGTCCTCTAGAAAAACAATATTCCAATTCAAATAAAATTCCTCACTTACATTTGTTTTATCAAGGAAACAAAACATCCTATCAGTGAGCAGTAAATTTTTAGAGAGAATGAGCTACTATTAATACTATTATACAAGTCTCTATGTAGAAAGCAACTCAAATGTAGGCAGTAATGGTCACTCCTTGGAAGAAGGTTGGTTATCATAGCACAATATATTTTAAATGAGAATGAAAAAAAGCCAACAAATGTAAAGTTTCAAAAATTAAGAAAAATACAAATTCAGACCTCTTAAAAATGCCCAAAGAATTATTAAATACTGTAATTTTAACTTAGTTTAGCTCAAAGGATGTGAGTTACAAATTATAATTGACTTTTTAAGAATAGTTATGTTCCACATAACCATGGGTTTTACCCCAAGTTTGGGAAAGATATCTATGTCAATTTTTGTAATAATTAACATTCCTTTGAAAAGAAAGTGAATGTAGCAAAAGGACTGAGAGAAAACAAACCTCTGAATGAATGGCTGCTTGAAAAAGTCATGTGCCAATTAAGTCAAAGATACGCAGATTTTTTTCAAAACAATTGCTTAAAGCATTCCATATGTTATGAAAAAGAATATATACATTATTTGAGTATTTAGGTACCTCCCTTTATAACCTATCCTTCTTAGATAAAAATTGAGTGATATACATTTTTCAATCCTCTATGTAACTTTAATAAACTTTGATTCCTATAAGAGATGCTAAAAATCAGCATAATTATTATCAGTGCCATATTCAAGTGGGAATTTTACCAAACACAACTATTAAAGGTAGGATTAAACTAGACAACAAAATCAAAAAATATAAGGCTTTCGAAAATCTTACCCATCACCTAAAGTGATGGAATGAAAAGAACTGTAGTTAAACAAGGCAACATATAAAGAATACCCCCCTTGCCATTGTTAGTGCAGTAGGTAAAAAACTGAAATTTGGGTGATTTTAAGCTGTTGTGTCTAGAAATTTCTTATCACAGTATTTTGGAAAAAAGAAAATTATATACAATCTAGTCAATAAACAAAAGAGGAAAATTCTGTAAAACGTATTTATAAAGGAGGAAAAATAAACCATTTGAAAACCTTTTTACCATTCCCAACATATGATTTCAATTTTTAGAAAACCTTGGATGACTATGTATTTTTAAAGCTTCTGTGTTAGAAGTAAATAATAGATAGTAATGAGATTTTAAAAAGACAAAGTACAGAAGAAAGAAGGCAAGATTTAAAAGCTTTTCTCCCCAGGCCTTAGGGTTACCATATGTAATTAAACATTAGAATTGTCAAAGTAATCCAAGAAATACAAAAATGAGTTTTTATGTTAATTAAACACTGCCTTTTCCCCCATTTACTCTTCAATCATCAGTTTTTTGCTTGGTATCTGCTTGCTTCTATGATACTGCACAGTAGGTTCCTGCAAATGCTTCGTACTAGGTGTTTAATGATAACAGATTCCAGGCCTCAAAGCAGAACACAGCAAACCTGATTTTCACTACTACCAAATTACTGTGATTAGTAACTGCACAGAAAAGGCCACCTAATCAAGACGGAGGGTAAACGTATTCTGAGTAGACACTATTGAGTAACAACATTGTTCAGGCTGCTGGCTGAACCAGTCATTCCATTTTCACTTTTCTGAAGTGTTCTCACAGCACTTGGAACCTGCATCCCAGTACTCAAAGAGAGTCCACCACACCATACCTAAGAAAAGACAAAAAAACCTGTCAGATTGCAAATCAAACTAGAACTTCAATGATTTTTAAATTTCCATTTCAAAGGCAAAATGCCACACATATGAACATCAATCATTCTCAAACAGATTAACTGTCATATTTCAGCTGAGGGGAAATAGAAAGACTAAATCAGAATTATTTTAGAACCACAGAGGCCAGAGGAGGTCTTGGTGGTAGCAGAACCAACTGAAGCTGCACCCAAGAGAAGGAACTCAGGGGTGCAGAAATTGAAAAACTTCATTGGCTTAATCTAGGCAAAAGGTATTACCTATCATTACTGATGCTAACTTTCACAACCAAGGGAAGCATACAAAGCACCAACTTACTTCCCACTTATGCTTTTGGTTTTGATAATGAGATATGGCCTGAGACTATAAAAATCTAACACCCCTTTGTTAACAGTAAAATCCACTGTTTTCTTCCTTACCGTGTTAACTATAAGAACTCTTATATAATTATTTAAGAAGGACTCCTGACAAAAATGCAAATCCCAATACCCAGATGTACTTCCCATGTTCTATTACTTATCATAAATGTGAATGACTTTGTGAAAGATAAAACTGCTTTGCTTAGGCTGCTTCAACATACGCAAACCAATAAACGTAATCCAGCATATAAACAGAACCAAAGATAAAAACCACGATTATCTCAATAGATGCAGAAAAGGCCTTTACCAAAATTCGACAGCCCTTCATGCTAAAAACTCTCAATAAATTAGGTATTGACGGTACATATCTCAAAATAATAAGAGCTATTTATGACAAACCCACAGCCAATATCATACTGAATGGGCAAAAACTGGAAGCACTCACTTTGAAAACTGGCACAAGACAGGGATGCCCTCTCTCACCACTCCTATTCAACATAGTGTTGGAAGTTCTGGCCAGGGCAATCAGGCAGGAGAAAGAAATAAAGGGTATTCAGTTAGGAAAAGGGGAAGTCAAATTGTCCCTGTTTGCAGATGACATGATTGTATATCTAGAAAACCCCATTGTCTCAGCCCAAAATTTCCTTAAGCTGATAAGCAACTTCAGCAAAGTCTCAGGATACAAAATCAATGTGCAAAAATCACAAGCATTCCTATACACCAATAACAGACAAACAGCCAAATCATGAGTGAACTCCCATTCACGATTGCTTCAAAGAGAATAAAATACCTAGGAATCCAACTTACAAGGGATGTGAAAGACCTCTTCAAGGAGAACTACAAACCACTGCTCAATGAAATAAAAGAGGACACAAACAAATGGAAGAACATTCCATGCTCATGGATAGGAAGAATCGATATCGTGGAAATGGTCATACTTCCCAAGGTAATTTATAGATTTAATGCCATCCCCATCAAGCTACCACTGACTTTCTTCACAGAATGGGAAAAAACTACTTTAAAGTTAATATGGAAACAAAAAAGAGCCCACATTGCCAAGACAATCCTAAGCAAAAAGAACAAAGCTGGAGGCATCATGCTACCTGACTTCAAACTATACTACAAGGCTACAGTAACCAAAACAGCATGGTACTGGTACCAAAACAGAGATATAGACCAATGGAACAGAACAGAGCCCTCAGAAATAATACCACACATCAACAACCATCTGATCTTTGAGAAACCTGACAAAAACAAGAAATGGGGAAAGGATTCCCTATTTAACAAATGGTGCTGGGAAAACTGGCTAGCCATATGTAGAAAGCTGAAACTGGATCCCTTCCTTACACCTTATACAAAAATTAATTCAAGATGGATTAAAGACTTAAATGTTAGACCTAAAACCATAAAAACCCTAGAAGAAAACCAAGGCAATACTATTCAGGACATAGGCATGGGCAAGGACTTCATGTCTAAAACACCAAAGGCAATGGCAACAAAAGCCAAAATTGACAAATGGGAGCTAATTAAACTAAAGAGCTTCTGCATAGCAAAAGAAACTACCATCAGAGTGAACAGGCAACCTACAGAATGGGAGAAAATTTTTGCAATCTACTCATCTGACAAAGGGCTAATATCCAGAATCTACAAACAACTCAAACAAATTTACAAGAAAAAAACAACCCCATCAACAAGTGGGCAAAGGATATGGACAGACACTTCTCAAAAGACATTTATGCAGCCAACAGACACATGAAAAAATGCTCATCATCACTGGCCATCAGAGAAATGTAAATCAAAACTACAATGAGATACCATCTCACACCAGTTAGAATGGCGATCATTAAAAAGTCAGGAAACAACAGGTGCTGGAGAGGATGTGGAGAAATAGGAACACTTTTACACTGTTGGTGGGACAGTAAACTGGTTCAACCACAGTGGAAGACAGTGTGGCGATTCCTCAGGGATCTAGAACTAGAAATACCATTTGACCCAGCCATCCCATTACTGGGTATATACCCAAAGGATTATAAGTCATGCTGCTATAAAGACACATGCACATATATGTTTATTGCGGCACTATTCACAATAGCAAAGACTTGGAACCAACCCAAATGTCCAACAATGATAGACTGGATTAAGAAAATGTGGCACATATACACCAGGGAATACTATGCAGCCATAAAAAATGATGAGTTCATGTCCTTTGTAGGGACATGGATGAAGCTGGAAACCATCATTCTCAGCAAACTATCGCAGGGACAAAAACCAAATACCACATGTTCTCACTCATAGGTGGGAACTGAACAATGAGAACACATGGACACAGGAAGGGGAACATCACACACTGGGGCCTGTTGTGGGGTTGGGGGAGGGGAGAGGGATGGCATTAGGAGATATACCTAAGGTAAATGACGAGTTAATGGGTGCAGCACACCAACATGGCACATGTATACATATATAACAAACCTGCACGTTGTGCACATGTACCCTAGAACTTAAAGTATAATAAAAATAAAAATAAAAAATAAAATAAAATTAAAACTGCTTGTGAACAGAGCAGCTATAATTCAATAAAGTGAGACATAAGATTTGGGACACAGTCAAAAGAATTAAAATATGAAAATACAGATGATTGACACTATCATCAACTACCGTATTTATTAATAGTAGACACAAGCTTAAAGCAAGGGAAATTCTAGAAGTTGTTTAAGTATCATCACCTTCAATTATACCCTTAAGTGTTCAATATCTACTAAGTAACTAGATTATTGTACCAAAGAATCTACTGAACTGTGAAATTTGTAATTATATAATTAACATTATAAATTTTCAAAACTAATAGGCTCAGTAATGATAACTCCCAAAATACAAAAGCAACTTTCTGATTATAAAACTACTATATTATTTTTTGGAAATTATTTAAATGATTTAGAAAAATATTTACTCAAAATATCTAACACGAAGATGCAAAGGGAAATCAAGAAGAAAACATAAAACCTTTGTGACCTTGAGTTAAGCAAAGCATTACCCATAATAGGGAAAAAAATTACTAAATTGGACTTCATAACAAAATGAAAAACTTCTCTTTGAAATGTTCAGAAAATGAAAATGCAAACCATAACCAGGAGAAAATATTTGCAAAGCATATATCTGACAAACGATTCACATCCAAACTTATAAAGAATTCTTAAAAATAGGAAAACCAGGCAGTTGCTCATGCCTGTAATCCCAGGATTTTGGGGGACCAAGGCTGGTGAATCATTTGAGCCCAGGACTTTGAGACCAGCCTGGGCAATACAGCAAAACTCCATCTGTACAAGAAACATTTTTTAAATAGCCGGGTATGGTGGTGGGCACCTGTAATCCCAGCTACTCGGGAGGCTAAGGTGGGAGGATCACTTGAGCCCAGGCAGTTGTGACTGCAGTGAGCTGTGATCGCACCACTGTACTCTAGCCTGGGTGACAGAGCGAGACCCTGTCTTAAAAATAAAGTAAAATAAAAAAATAAGAAAACAATTAAGTCCTAAAAAGTAAGCAAATAATTTTAACAGATACTTGAAATAAATTATATGAATGGCAAATAACAACATGAAACATCATTTGTCATTAGGAAAGTACAAATAAAAACACAATGACATACCACTACACACCTATTAAAATGGCTTAACAACAACAAAAAATCTGGTAATATCAAATAATGGCAAGGATATGACCAACTCTCATATCACTGATAGGAAGGCAAAAAATGGTACAGCCACTTTGGAAAACATTTTGGTAGTTCCCTATGAAGTTAAACATACACTTTCAATGTGATACAGCTACTCTATTACTGCTCTTAGGTATTTACCCAAGGGAAAATCCCATATGTAAATGTTTATAGTGATTTTATTCATAACTGCCCCAAACTGGGAAAAACCCAAGTGTCTTTCAACTGGTGAATGAATGAATAAACTGTGATACATACATATATGAAACACTACTCAGCAATGAAAAAAAGGAGAATACTGACACCACAACAACATGGATGAATTTCAAATGCAGCATGGTACGGAATCGAAAGGCTACATACCATACAATTCTATTTATACGATGTTCTGGAAAAGGTACAACTATAGGGCCTACGAACTGGTTACTGATAGCTAGGGCTGGTTGTGTGGAAGGGTCCACTATAAAAGAACGCAAAGGAATTTTCTAGGGTGATGGAAATGTTCTATATCTTGATTATGGTGGTGGTTATACAACTGCAGGCATTTGCTAAAAACCACAGAACTGCACCATACTATAAATTCAATAAAACTGACTTAAAAATTAATCTTGTACACAAAACATTTAACAGGCATTAACGTACTTAATAAAAGCAAGCCTTCAATGAAGAAAAATTTTAACAAGCTTAAAATAATTTCTTGCAGTATCTTATGACATTTAATAATATAATTAGAGTATTATTTGGAATGAAAAACAATAAACTCGGTACATACATACATGAGATAGATTCAAATTAAAAGTAAATCTACCATTTATAAAAGCACACCTAAGTCTTGGAAAAAATTTTTCTGCATTCCACATGGTAAACAACTCATCCTTGATGGACCAGTTTGGAAAAATAGCCAAAAATGCATAATATGGCAGAGGTTTGTACAAAGTTAAAAAAAAAAAAAGGAAAAAGTAACAACCCTTCCAGTATCTTTGTATCTTTATGTTTCCATGAGCAATAACTTTAGTCACTAATCACTTACTTTTAATGTAAAAATAGGTGTCCTGGTTATTAGCATTCTTTTAAACTTAAGAGATTAAAGTATCTGGAATAAATAATTACTATGGATAATGAGATTTAAAAGCACTGTATTTTCAACCCACTCTTACTCTGAAAACTTTCTCCTTATAGTTGAGAAGTTACAGTTAGGGGTGATGACAGAAGAATACACATGCAAAATATTCCATTTGAAATATACCATCTTGATTTATAGAGGTAGCCTCCAAATTTAAGGAAAGCTCTAGCCAAAGTAATGGTAACTTTAACTGGATCCCACAACTCCCCACGGGAACCTAACCTATGAAAAGATGCAGAAGGTTATGAGTTGGAAAAAGCAATAACATTTGCTTAAATAAATTCAAAACCACGTTTTATTTTGTGCAGAGAAACAAATTTTTCCTTTCAGCCTGAAATTGAGTAGACCTGCAATTACACAGGATGTAATTGCTATGTGGTGTGCATACATATATTCAGCATAGCACACAAAGACAGTCATCTAATATTGTACAAAGATGACACTGAACTATGATCTTGTCAATAAATGGTCCTGGAATAACTGGATATCCATGGGGAATTAAAGAACGTATCTAGATCCTTACTTCATACCAAACACATCAATTCTACATTGTACTTGCATTGTAAATGCAGTCTATATCTAAATGTACAAGGTAAAGCTTTTAGAAGAATATTTTCATGACCTTGGGGGTGCATACTGATTTCTTAAACAGAACACAAAAAGTGCTAACTGTAAATGAAAAAATTGATAAACTGAACAAAATTAACTTTTGTTTATCAAACAATACCAATAAGGAAAAAGGAAAGCCAGAGTGAAGAAGAGCCTACAAATTAACCCATAAGAAACAGGAAGACAACCTAATAGAAATACAAGCAAAATATCTGAATAGCCAGTTCACAAAAGCATATACCCAAATAGTCAACAAATATATAAAAAGGTGCTCAACAGCACTAGTAATCAAGGAAATGCAAATTAAAACCACAATGTAATATATCATCCACTAGAAGGACAAAAATTTTTTTAAAAGATAATACCAAGTGTTGACAAGGATTTGAAGGAACTCAAATTCTTACATACTGCTAGTTGTAAATTAGCATAACCAACCATTTCAGAAAACCGGCAATTTTACAGTTGATTATACATATACCATATGATCTAGCAACCCCAATCATAGGTATATACTCAATGGAAATATACACATACATTTATCAAAAGATATGAACAAAAGTATTCATAGCAGTTCTATTTGTATAGCCCCCAAATGGAAACCACCCACATATCCAACTAAATTAAAATTTATAAATCAATTGATATAGTCACAGAATGGAAAACTATACAGCTATGAGAATGAATGAACTATAACCACATAGAATATGGATTAATCTCACAAGCATAATGTTGAGTCAAAAAGATACTGTATGATTCTGTTTATATAAAACTGAAAAGGAAGTAAATTTAGGGTATTAAAAGTCAATACAGTGTTAACACTGGAGAAGGGCCATTAGGGACTAGAAATGGGCACTAGAGGGGGCTTCTGAGGTTCTCGTAATGTTCTAAGTGCTAGTTACACACGAGTGCAGTCCTATAAAAACTCATCAAACTACATGATTTGTGTACTTCATGTATTAACATTAACTTCAATAAAATATACCAAAAATATATAAAAACAATCACAGATTTGGGAGAGGGTGAATTGGGGAAACGGAGGAGAATATGAAGAAAAAATAAAATATTCTCCTTCTCCAAATATACAGTATAGAATATTCTCCTTAAAGTTGCCAACCAAGTAAAATATGTTAGGTATATATAAAATATAAAACATACTAACCATGAAACCAGGTAGTACTGGCTGAGTAAATTTTGTCTTAAAGGAATATAGCAACTGTTTAGAATTTGCATCATAGAATGAAAGTTGACCTAAAAAAGAAGGGAAAAAAGCCTAATTTATTATACAAAAATTTGTAACATTTAATTAATTCTAACGCACAATCATGCAAAAAGTAATAATATATAAGTTGGCATTAATTTTTGTTATAAACTATGAGGACTGGATTAATTATTCTCACTTGAAAATCAGAAGGACAAATGCTTAAGGAAAAGCCCAATCCAATTTTCTTCCCCTGGTTTTCAAGACCTCTATAATACCTCTATAATCTAGCACTATTCGACTTATTTAATACAAACTATTTCCTTATTTGATCATTATTTAACAAATGGTTTCATTAGCCCAGTGTAAACCAAGTCCATTTCTTCCTCCTTATTTTTCCTATAACCAGCCTCTCTGCCCAAATCCTAATCACCATTTAAGGTTTACTCTATTAAACCTTGTCTTCTATCTACCTGATGCCATACTGATACTCCAGTCTCTAAAATCACAATATATCTATCACTGCTTCAATTTTGTTAATTTTTTTAATAGAGGCGGGGTCTTGCTATTTTGTATAAGCTGGGCTTGAACTCCTGAGCTCAAGCAATCCTCCACCTCAGTCTCCCAAAGTGCTAGGATTACAAGCATGAGCCACTATGCCTTGACCTGCTTTGTTAATTTTTAAAATCACCTCACAGTATATCCTTCAATAGGATCATGCCCTAAAAAAAACTGTCTGTCTGACCTCCTAAACTGGCCAACCAAATGGCCTCCTTACAACTGTTATCACTTCTTGAAACTCTTCTCTGATGACCATTCCCTTGGTTTGTATCATAACCCTGGGGATAACTTCACCATCTCCTCCTTTTCTTCCTGTTCTAAATGTAGCCGCTTTGTCCACGCTCTCTTTTCTTTATACAATGCTTCCTTAATAAATCAACTGCCACCAAAGTGGAAGATAAAATAAACTAATATTTATGCACATTATTATGTAGGTTGTTTAATATTTTGAGGTAATGTATGTAAAATACCTAGTACTTTGATCTCGAAGTTGGTAAACAGCATAACGGTACATATGATCACAAAGTTAGTAAACAGCAGAATAGTAATGCTTAAATATATTGTCCTATACAATCTTCCATAGCAATTCTGTAATGCTGTCTCAAATATTTAATGTCAGCTCTACTTAACTGCTGAATTCTAGCACTGAATTTCAAAATGCTTGCAAAACATGCCACATGATTATCCTGCTGGCATTTCATTTCCCCCCAAAACTCTATGTTCCCTATCCTGTTGACACTGTCATCCTCTTGATCACACTGGCTGGAACCTCAAAGTCATCTTCAACTGTCTGTCCTCAGCTGATCTGTATTTAGTTACTAAGTCCTATGAATTCTACTTCTACACTGTCAAATCCATTCTTAATTCTCCACTGCTCAGATGCTTGTTGCCAGTTACTCAACACTTATTAAGGGCTTTCTATGTGAAAAGCACTAGCCAGGCAATAAGGGCTTAATAGCTAACAAGAGACTCAGTCCTGCTCTACACCACTTGAAGACTGCTTCCCGAAAAGTCTTATGCTTGCTATGCTTTCAATCTCTTCCATCTTTAACCACTGACTCTCTAATATTTCTAAAACTCAATTATCTTATGACTACAGTGTTCTAAAACATGCAGAACCACCCCTCCCCACTACTGAAGACCAGTCCATTATTATTTTTCAAGGCTCTCAGAATCTGATCCTATTCCACAGTACAACTTCCCCTTGCCATACTTTATGTTCTAGACTAAAAACTGTATCTCACTACTACCTTTATGGACACACAGAGTATGGGAAAGGAGAGAGAAGAAGCAAATGTTGTCTTGGTAGTTGAAAGAAAAATGTGTGCTAATAAATTTGCCATTTATCCTGAGGAAAATGATTTAACTGATTCAAGGTGAATAAGTTAAAAAACAAAAAACACAGCAAAGCTAACATGTCATCACTAAAAATAAATCAAGCCAAAATTACTTTTTCTCCTTTTTTGAGTAAATTAATTGACAGCTCACGGAATTTATTTGGGCACAATATTACTAAAATAATAAAATTTGGTGTTAGCTTAAGTGTCAACTTGGAGAAAAAACATCTAGGGAATTACTTTAGTTCAATATTATGTCATCTTCAAAATTATTATACATTAGATGACTGTAGAGAATATGCTTATGAAATAACTAATTCAATGAGCTTTAAAATTTTTTCAAAATATAAATATCAAGTAAATTTTTAGATAATTTTAAGACGGGAAATTTGGGCCAAATCTATTAAGATGAAACTAAAAAAGGGTAAATGTAATAGTCTTTATTTGCATTATATATAACATTGAGTTATTTTTAAAAACCATAAACTGGCCGGGTGTGGTGGCTCATGCCAGTAATCCCTGCACTTTGGGAGGCCCAGGCAGGTGGATCACTTGAGGTCAGGAGTTTGAGACCAGCCTGGCCAGCATGGTGAAACCCCGTCTCTACTAAAAATACAAAAATTAGCCAGGCGTGGTGGCATGCACCTGTAATCCCAGCTACTCAGGAGGCTGAGGCAGGAGAGTCGCTTGAACATGGGAGGCAGAGGTTGCAGTGAGCTGAGATTGAGCCACTGCACTCCAGCCTGGACAACAGAGTAAGACTCCGTCTCAAAAACAAAACAAAACAAAACAAAAAAAACCAAAACCATAAACTGCCTAATAAAAGAAAAAGACAATTTGACATAATGCCGTGAAAAAAGATCTAATGGATTAGGGTAGCTACAAGCTCAATATTGATCAGCAGTGCTAAGTCATACTATTAGAAATAGCATAGCCAAATTACTGTCCTTTGCTGGTCAGAGGTCATGTGTTCCACTCTAAGACCAACCTTTAAGAAAAACACTGACATACTAGACAGCCACAGGAGATTATAAAGACTTGGAAAAATTAAATTTTAACAGGGGCAGCTAATAACAGAATATATGGTCTGGAAAAACAGGGCAAGAAAGTTTTTAATAAAGGATTATCGTGTGAACATGAGTGAGGAAACGTAATTCTGTGTTTATTCAGATGGGAAAATTTAAGAGAAACAAGTTTCTGAAGTTATACGGAGACAATGTGAGTCAACTTAAGAGAAATCTTCTAACCAAGAGCTGTCCAACAATGAAACAGGCTGCTTTCTAAGACAGTAAACTTCACATTAAAAGTTCTTCAGGCACATAAGTGGCAACTACCTGCAGAGATAGTGTAGTAAGAACTGTATACTGTGTGGCAGATGGAGTAATTTCTTTTCTTTTTTGGATTAGACTACACTGTGTTAATAATTTTGTAAGTAAAGAAATTCTGATATTGAGGGGAAACCCCTTTGGCCCCTCTAAAGATATCATGAGTCATTCTGAAGAATATTTTTAAAGACAGCAACTTGAAAATTAAGAACATTCCATTCGTTTCAAGTGTGATGCAGTTTGGCACAGTAAATATTTGCTGTATAGCTTATGTTTACTAGGATAGTAGAAAATATGGCTCTGGTATCTTCTTGAATTTTTTTTTAATTTTTGTAGGTACATAGTAGGTGTGTATATTTACGTAGTATATGAGATGCTTTCATATAGGCATGCAATGTGTAATAATCACATCATGTAAAATGGGGTATTCATCCTGGGTTGGGTAATTTCTAAGATCTACTTCAACTAGAAAATTTTGACTATCACTCTTTAGAGGTAGGTAATAAAACATGGTAAGGAAGGAATTAAAATGGACAGAAGAAATGTTAGTGCTGAAGACTAAAATTGGCAAAATCTTTCAGACTTAGTATATTATAAATGAGTGCTTTTATAGGGCTCCAGGCAGACATCACATATACCATTCCAGTCAATTCTAGAATTGAGATTATGATTGCAATCAAAAGCCTACCTGATCAAAATGTCCTTCCCACAATACTAATGGAAATCCTGTATAGATGATTACCAGTGAAAGGTACTGAAATGCAAGCAACTATGATGAAATAACCTATGAGAAAATAAACTTACCCCCATCAAAATCACAAAATACACCTATTTTTTCAGGAACAGTAACATCCAAAGCTTTGACTTTATTATTATGCTTTGCTGCAAATGTGTTTTGTAGCCAGTTGTTGACATGGATACACCAACTAGTGTTTGTCTTTCCCAATTGGTCAAATTTCCCCAACGTTTTGTATGCTACTCCCACACTGTAGGATTTACAATCCTTCTGGGCCTTGACCTCCCAATAATGTTGTCCACTTTCAATAGCAGTGTCTCCTACAAAAGATCAGAAAGGTAGATTTGACTCATCTCTTCCTTATGAGTCACACAGTTTTACCTACCACTCGTCCCAAAAAAAGACACAAAAATTTTTATTCAAGTACTTTTCCTATAAGAATAATCATGTTAACACACAGACATTAAATGCTGAGTACCTGCTCTAACTTTACCTTTACGTTTAGTACTATTCTTGAATATAAAATGCTTCAGAGGTTTTCTTCCTTACTATCCCCCCTCCCGGCTTATATAATAAAGATGTGGGAACACTACGTAAGCTGAAGTAGAGTTTTAAAAGTATCAATAATAATAAGACAATCTTGAAAACTCCCCAAAGTAATTAGGCTTCAATTGGGAGAAATTTCTTGCAAAGATTTATTCAATATACAGGCAGTCACTTTGAGTGGAAAGTCCACCAGTGTGAATGTGATGCCTTTAATCTGAGATAATGAAAAACAATTACGTTTTGTCCTACCCAGCACCGTGTATGATTCTCCAGTAAAACGATCTCTACTGCCTCTTACTGCTGGTGGCCTGGAGCCTACAGATGTTCGTTTTGGGGATGGTGTACCACTTCTATATAAACAAAAAAGAAAAAAGAAAAACAAATATTTTATACTGTAAATGCTTCATAAACTAAAACTAGAAATCATGGAAGGAACCTCTGAAAAGATTTCTAATTATGTGATAGAAATAACACCATTCAATTTGATCTGAACTAGTTAATTAAAGAGCACTGTCAATTATAAACACTGAAATGTAAGAAGCTATCAATACAAAGCAGGCTGAAAACACTAATGGCATGCAGACTGAGCAAGGCTTATACAAAGAATACACGGCTGAAATAAGAAACAATGCTAAAATGTGACAAGATTTACTAAAGAAAAAAAAGAACTCAAGAAAGATAATGAGTTACAGCTTACATTTTTTTGCAGTTAAATGAAGGCAAAAATAGGTTTCTTCTTATAATCCTGACTAAATAACTCTTTTTATAAGCAGTGAGTATTTTTGCTCTGAATCTTACCTTCTTAAAAATAGAAATGGTGGCCAGGCACGGTGGCTCACACCTAAAATCCCAGCACTTTGGGAGGCGCCAAGGCAGGAGGATCACCTGAGGTCGGGAGTTCGAGACCAGCCTGACTAACATGGAGAAACCCCATCTCTACTAAAAATACAAAATTAGTAGGGCGTGGTGGCACATGCCTGTAATCCCAGCTACTCAGGAGGCTGAGGCAGGAGAATCGCTTGAACCCAGGAGTCAGAGGTTGCGGGTGAGCCATGATTGCACCATTGCACTCCAGCCTAGGCAACAAGAGCAAAAATCTGTCTTAAAAAAAAAAGGGACGGGGGCTGCACGCGGTGGCTCATGCTTCTAATCCCAGCAATTTGAGAGGCCAAGACAGGCGGATCTCGAAGTCTGGAGTTCGAGACTAGCCTGGGCAACACAGTGAAACCCCGTTTCTACTAAAAATACAAAAATTAGCTGGGTGTGGTTGTGGGTGCCTGTAATCCCAGCTACTCAGGAGGCTGAGGCAGGAGAATTGCCTGAACCCAGGAGGCAGAGGTTGTAGTGAGCCGAGATGGCGCCACTGCACTCCAGCCTGGGCAACAGGGCTAGACGCCATCTCAAAAAAAAAAAAAAAAAAAAGATGGAAATGGCAATTGTCCAAATCCTTGCACAGGATAATATCAAGTATTATCAAGCATTTCTCCTACTCAAATAGACAAGATCCACCTTGACTTCCTCTTATATCAAATTATATGATATATGGAAAACTGGAGTATTGGGATGTTTACTAACATTCAAAAACTCAGATTCAGTCCCAAAGATGTTTTCAAAAACATTTTAATTATATTGAATTACTGCATTTAACAAAAGATTTTTTGGTCAAGATTATCCTAAAAGTATTTGGGGGATATGGGGATAACTATATTCTCACCACTAGTTAAAAATAAAAACACTTTTTTCTAACATAGCACTAGAAATTTTCTTCCTAAGAAAAGATCAACTGAGTAGATTTTAATATAAGCTATCAATACTAGACTAGAAATCCCTGATGGCAAAGCAAGAATACAGATAAAACTTAAAGTCATTTCATATGATTAATTTCATATGATTCAGTGACTTCATTCTGCATTATTTAAATGTTGTCTTGCTGTCAGAAATCAGATTTATTAGACAATTTCAAAGAACTCAGGACCATTTCAACTGTCTCCTTTTTAGTGTATAATATTAAGTAGCAAAAGTGTAAGTCTAGAACTATAACACTCACATGACTTAGTTTAATTCTTCCCAAGGGATTTCAAAGGTCCTTTGTGTAAAGATGTTTCTTTAAAAAGACAACTAAAAACTGACTATAAGTTCTGTTTGAACAGATAGCATGAACAAAGCTGAATGTGGATAGGTAGATTAAAATTTCTGTGAAACTTGTGCTAAGGTAGGCAGTAGTTTCTTGCTATTGGGTACGGGGACAGCAAAACAGAACGTGAGGGGGGAAAATTCCAGAATAGTTGTTGAGATCTCCAAAATGAAGGATAGAAACAAATAAAAATTATTAAACATTTATACTCTTTATTCTGAATAACAAAAATATATGTTTTCACTTCTTCAAGGTTTGAGATGAACATGTATTCTAAGCTGATCTTATACAATACTTGTAAGAGTCATTAACTAGTATAGTAAGAAAGTAAAACTGCAAACATTGTCAACTGATAACTCAGGAAAAAAGAACTGTATCATAATTTTCTTTCTGATTCATTTTATACAAGCTGATAGAGAATGTTAAAAGCCCAATCACAAAAGGTCTGTATGTTTTCAAAAGCTTTATCTTAAGCTCAGGAGAAAAGATAACATTACATTTGCCTCAAAGTTTAAAAAAATAGTACATGCAGCTCTATTTTCCTGATCTTGTAAGGGGCAAACACTCTTGAAATCAATGGTGTTTAAACCATGTGCTGAACTCAAGGGAATCCACAGATGCCACAGAGGTACTTTGGGAAGAAGCCAGCTTTAGGGCTTCCTCCCTCCTTTAACCAGCTATACTTTTCTCTTTTTGGATTAGGCTTCTGGAAACATTTCATGAAAGAAACCATGCTGTTGCTTTTCTTAAAAAGAGGTGAAAAAACAATGTTTCAGATGCAACATTAAAAGAAGACATGAAAAGGAAGAGGGCGAAAGTAAAATTGTTTCAACACGGTATATAAATTATAACAAAAAAGCTTTTAGGTCTCCAGAACACCTATATAATAAAAGAACTTCCTGTGGTTGACAGTTATTCTCCAAAAGTTCATGTGACATTATCTGAAATGAAAGTACATTCTCCCCTAGAAAAAATGAGTGCAGAGGTCACCAAAGATTACCCAATTCATCAAGTCACCAATTCAGAAATTGACTGCATATTAATCTTCCTCCACCCAAGTTATTCAACTGCAAATATTGGTAACTATACAAAAATGAACACAGTTTTAATTAATCATGTCAGTATTTGTGAAAAATTACTTTTGTAACTAGAGAAGGAAGATGGGATACAATAACCTGAGAACACTAGCTCTTCATTATATCTAACTTCACTTTAAGCCCCAGTGCTTTTTAATATTGCTAGTACTATCTTACCATTAACAATCATGACTATGGTTGCTATTCAGCTGAGAAACAGAGCAAAGAAAGTCAACAAGATTTTGTTTTGGGTAACTAGGTAAGAATGAAATGAAAGGAGATGAGAGGTTAAAGTAAATGTGTAATCAGGAGTGAGGAGGAATTAAATGAACCAAACCAGTGGTTCTTCAACCCAGCTGCACATCAGAATCACTTGGGGACCTTTTAAAAATGCAAATTACCAGGACTTACCATAAACTACTAAATCAGATACTGGAGGGTAGGCTTGAGAAACACATGTCTGGTTTTTAAATTAAGAATTTCAGGATTTTGCTGTTCATCTGGGCTAGGAGCCACTGAGGTAAAACAAAGCAAAACTCCTCTATCAAGGAGTAGGGATTAAAAGGGTGATGAAAAGACAGGCTTTACAAATCTATCATACGGCATGCTTAGCGCTTGTTGGTTACGGCAAGTGAGGAACTTGGCTATGGAGTAGCTGAGGGAAGGGAACTAACTTGCTAGGAACCACATCTCATCTCTGTATCCTCAGTACAGAGTAGGTGTACAATATCTGACTAGAATGAGCTCAGCTGAGTAAATAGAGTATGTGATACTAACAATTAAGGACCACCTGTATCTTCCTGAGCCAAAGTACTAAATTGAAAAAACAAAGGCCTTTGGCATTTTGTAATAAATCAATGATTGTCAATTAAAAAGGCACAGCAGATTCAGAAACAATCAGGAAACTTTTTCAAAATACACTGATAGTTTGCCTCCCCAACTGGTGGTCAGAGTGTCTGCTGAGAGGAAACATGCATTCTGAAAAATATTTCCCAAGTAACTCAGGGCAACAAATAGAAAGTGAACGTCATACAAATAAAGAGAAAAATTTCACTTAGCACTCCTTCAAAATGTATTAAGAGCTCTTTTGATAACAGAAAAACAATTTTTAAAAATTTGTAACTTACCAGTAGTAAAGAAATAAAGGGAAGCATGGAGAAAAGAAAAACAGACATAACTATTGACATTGGCAGTTTAATTTCAGAGAAAAGTTAAGTAAGGAAAACTCTTCCATTGCAGCATTCCAGACTTCCAATCCTAAGTCACTTTTGCAAGAAACAACCTATAATAAGTTTTATGTCAAGCATGATCTCCTCCCAACCCCTCCCTCACCCCACTTCCCTAAAGGACACCCTGGCCACTTAACTATCTGAATTTAAGTAAGGCTCTTCAGCTACCTCTAGTCTGGATTGTTTTACCAGCTTCCCAAATAATTTCTTTACTGTCCAATTCATCTTTTTCATTATTACAAGATAAAGCTAACTCTGATTCCTCTATTTAAAAATCATCATTTACTTCTATGCTACTTACAAACGACTTAGCATGACATTCTGGTTCTTGATTTAGTCCTAATCTGCCTTTCCAGCCTTCTAACTCCTAGAGAGCACTATATAGCTAAATATGCCAGTCAAAATGTTTAAACTCACACCATCTGCTTCAGTGCCTTTGCTATGGCTGTTCCGCCTTTCACTGCAAGTCTAACAACCATACATTTTCCCACTTGCTCCAGAACCAGCCTAAATACCACTTCTTTAATGAAAGTCCCCCAAATTCTAACAGGTTAAATAACCTGTCTCAGGACTCTAGCTCCAGGCCCAAATCCTGTGTGTGATTTTTTTTCTCTCTTTTTTTTAATATTATTATACTTAAAGTTCTGGGGTACATGTGCAGAATGTGCAGTTTTGTTACATAGATATACATGTGTCATGGTGGTTTGCTGCACTCATCAACCGGTCACCTACCTTAGGAATTTCTCCTAATGCTATTCCACCTCTAGACCCCCACCCCGACAGGCCCCATGTGTGATGTTCCCCTCCCTGTGTCCATGCGTTCTCATTGTTCAACTCCCACTTATGAGTGAGAACACGTGGTGTTTGGTTTTCTGTTCTTGTCATAGTTTCTGAGAATGATGGTTTCCAGCTTCATCAATGTCCCTGCAAAGGACATGAACTCATCCTTTTTTATGGCTGTGTAGTATTCCATGGTGTATATGTGCCACATTTTCTTTATCCAGTCTATCATTGATGGACATTTGAATTGGTTCCAAGGCTTTCTATTGTGAATTGTCACCCGATAAACATATGTGTGCATGTGACTTTATAGTAGAATGATTTATAAATCCTTTGGGTATATACCCAGTAATGGGATTGCTGGGCCAAATGATATTTCTAGTTCTAGATCCTTGAGGAATCGCCACACTGTCTTCAACAATGGTTGAACTAATTAATTTACACTCCCACCAACAGTGTAGAACAGTTCCTATTTCTCCACATCCTCTCCAGCATCTGTTGTTTCCTGACTTTTTCATGGTCGCCATTCTAACTGGCGTGAGATGGTATCTCATGGTGGTTTTGATTTTCATTTCTCTAATGACCAGTGATGATGAGCATTTTTTTTATATCTTTGTTAGCATATGTTTGATAAGTGTCCGTTCATATCCTTTGCCCACTTTTCGATGGGGTTGTTTTTTTCTTGTAAATTTGGTTAAGTTCTTTGTAGATTCTGGATATTAGCCCTTTGTCAGATGGATAGATTGCAAAAATTTTCTCCCATTCTGTAGGTTGCCTGTTCACTCTGATGACAGTTTCTTTTGCTGTGCAGAAGCTCTTTAGTTTAATTAGATTCCATTTGTCAATTCTGGCTTTTGTTGCCATTGCTTTTGGTATTTTAGACATGAAGTCTTTGCCCATGCTTATGTCCTGAATGGTATTGCCTAGGATTTCTTCCAGGACTTTTATGGTTTTAGGTCTTATCTTTAAGTCTTTAATCCATCTTGAGTTGATTTTTGTGTAAGGTGTAAGGAAGGGGTCCAGTTTCAGTTTTCTGAAACTGGCCAGTTCTCCCAACATCATTTATTAAATAGGGAATCTTTTCCCCATTGCTTGTTTGTGTCAGGTTTGTCAAAGATGAGATGGTTGTAGATGTGTGGTTTTATTTCTTAGGTCTCTGTTCTGTTCCATTGGTCTATGTATCTGTTTTGGTACCAGTGCCATGCTGTTTTGGTTACTGTAGCCTTGTAGTATAGTTTGAAGTCAGGTAGCATGATGCCTCTAGCTTTGTTCTTTTTGCTTAAGATTGTCTTCACTATGCGGGCGGTTCCATATGAAGTTTAAAGTAGCTTTGTCCAATTCTGTGAAGAAAGTCAATGGTAGCTTGATGGGAATAGCATTGAATCTATAAATTACTTTGAGCAGTATGGCCATTTTCACGATATTGATTGTTCCTATCCATGAGCATGGAATGTTTTTCCATTTGTTTGTGTCCTCATTTCCTTGAGTAGTGGTTTGTAGTTCCCCTTGAAGATGTCCTTCACATCCCTTGTAAGTTGTATTCCTACGTACTTTATTCTCTTTGTAGCCGTTGTGAATAAGAGCTCACTCATGATTTGGCTCTCTGTTTGCCTGTTATTGGGGTATAGGAATGTTTGTGATTTTTGCATATTGATTTTGTATCCTGAGACTTTGCTGAAGTTGCTTATCAGCTTAAGGAGATTTTGGGCTGAAAAGATGGGGTTTTCTAAATATACAATCATGTCATCTGCAAACAGAGACAATTTGACTTCCTCTCTTCCTATTTGAATACGCTTTATTTCTTTCTCTTGCCTGATTGCCCTGGTCAGAACTTTCAATACTATGTTGAGTAGGAGTGGTGAGAGAGGGCATCCTTGTCTTGTGCCGGTTTCCAAAGGGAATGCTTCCAGTTTTCGCCCATTCAGTATGATACTGGCTGTGGGTTTGCATAAACAGCTCTTATTATTTTGAGATACAGTCCATCGATACCTAGTTTATTGAGAGTTTTTAGCATGAAGGGGAGTTGAATTTTGTCAAAGGCCTTTTCCGCATCTATTGAGATAATCATGTGGTTTTTGTCATTGGATCTGTTTATGTGATGGATTATATGTATTGATTTCTATATGTTGAACCAGCCTTGCATCCTAAGGATGAAGCCAACTTGATTGTGGTGGATAGCTTTTTGATGTGCTGCTGGGTTCGGTTTGCCAGTATTTTATTGAGGATTTTCGCATCAATGTTCATCAGGGATATTGGCCTGAAATTTTTTTTTGTTGTGTCTCTGCCAGGTTTTGGTATCAGGATGATGCTGGCCTCATACAATGAGTTAGGGAGGAGTTTGTCTTTTTTTATTGTTTGGAATAGTTTCAGAAGGAATGACACCAGCTCCTCTTTGTACCTCTGGTAGAATTTGGCTGTGAGTTTGTCTGGTCCTGGACTTTTTTTGGTTGCTAGGCTATTAATTACTGCCTCAATTTCAGAATTTGTTATTGGTCTATTCAGGGATTCGACTTCTTCCTGGTTTAGACTTGGGAGGGTGTATGTGCCCAGGAATTGATCCATTCTAGATTTTCTAGTTTATTTGCATAGAGGTGTTTATAATATTCTCTGATGGTAGTTTGTATTTCTGTGGGATCAATGGTGATATCCCCTATATCATTTTTTATTGCATCTATTTGATTCTTCTCTCTTTTCTTCTTTATTAGTCTGGCTAGTGGTCTATTTTGTTGATCTTTTCAAAAAACCAGCTCCTGGATTCATTAATTTTTTTAAAGGTTTTTAGTGTCTCTATCTCCTTCAGTTCTGCTCTGATCTTAGTTATTTCTTGTCTTCTGCTAGCTTTTGAATTTGTTTGCTGTTGCTTCTCTAGTTCTTTTCATTTTCATGTCAGTATGTCAATTTTAGATCTTTCCTGCTTTCTCTTGTGGGCATTTAGTGCTATAAATTTCCCTCTACACACTGCTTTGAATGTGTCCCAGAGATTCTGGTACACTGTGTCTTTGTTCTCATTGGTTTCAAAGAACATCTTTATTTCTGCCTTCATTTCGTTATTTACCCAGTAGTCGTTCAGGAGCAGGTTGTTCAGTTTCCACGTAGTTGTGTGGTTTTAAGTGAGTTTCTTAATCTTCAGTTCTAATTTGATTGCAGTGTGGTCTGAGAGACTGACTGTTATGATTTCCATTCTTTTGCATTTGCTGAGGAGTGTTTTACTTCCAATTATGTGGTCAATTTTAGAATAAGTGTGACGAGGTGCTGAGAAGAATGTATATTCTGTTGATTTCGGGTGGAGAGTTCTATAGATGTCTATTACGTCCACTTGATCCAGAGCTGAGTTCAAGTCCTGAATATCCTTGTTAATTTTCTGTCTCATTGATCTGTCTAATATTGACAGTGGGATGTTAAAGTCTCCCACTATTACTGTATGGGAGTCTAATTCTCTTTGTTGGTCTCTAAGAACTTGCTTTATGAATCTGGGTGCTCCTGTGTTGGGTGCATATATGTTTAGGATAGTTAGCTCTTCTTGATGCATTGATCCCTTTACCATTATGTAATGCCCTTCTTTGTCTCTTTTGATCTTTGTTGGTTTAAAGTCTGTTTTATCAAAGATTAGGGTTGCAACTCCTGCTTTTTTCTGCTTTCCATTTGCTTCGTAAATATTCCTCCATCCCTTTATTTTGAGCCTATGTTTGTCTTTGCATGTGAGATGGGTCTCCTGAATATAGCATACTGATGGGTCTTGACTCTTTATCCAGTTTGCCAGTCTGTGTCTTTTAATTGGGGCACTTAGCCCGTTTACATTTAAGGTTAATATTGTTGTGTGTGAACTTGATCCTGTCATTATAATGCTAGCTGGTTATTTTGCCTGTTAGTTGATGCAGCTTCGTCATAGTGTCGATAGTCTTTACAATTTGGTATGTTTTTGCAGTGGCTGGTACCGATGGTTCTTTCCATGTTTAGTGCTTCCTTCATGAGCTCTTGTAAGGCAGGCCTGGTGCTGACAAAATATCTCAGCATTTGCTTGTCTGTAAAGTATTTTATTTTTCCTTCACTTATGAAGCTTAGTTTGGCTGGATATGAAATTCTGGGTTGAAAATTCTTTTCTTTAAGAATGTTGAATATTGGCCCCCACTCTCTTCTGGCTTGTGGGGTTTCTGCAGAGAGATCTGCTGTTAGTCTGATGGGCTTCCCTTTGTGGGTAATCCAACCTTTCTCTCTGGCTGCCCTTCATTTCAACCTAGGTGAATCTGACAATTAGGTTTCTTGGGGTTGCTCTTCTTGAGGAGTATGTTTGTGGTGCTCTCTGTATTTCTTGAATTTGAATGTTGGCCTGTCTTGCTAGGTTAGGGAAGTTCTCCTGGATAATACCCTGAAGAGTGTTTCCAACTTGGTTCCATTCTCCCCATCACTTTCAGGTACACCAATCAAATGTAGATTTGGTCTTTTCACACAGTCCCATATTTCTTGGAGGCTTTGTTCATTCCCTTTTATTCTTTTTTCTCTAATCTTGTCTTCTCGCTTTATTTCATTAAGTTGATCTTCAATCTCTGATATCCTTTCTTCCACTTGATTGATACAGCTATTGATACTTTTGTTTGCTTCACGAAGTTCTCATGCTGTGTTTTTCAGCTCCATCGGGTCATTTATATTCTTCTCTAAACTGGTTATTCTAGTTAGCAAGTCATCTAACCTTTTTTCAAGGTTCTTAGCTTCCTTGCATTGGGTTAGAACATGCTCCTTTAGTTTGGAGGAGTTTGTTATTACCCACCTTCTGAAGTCTACTTCTGTCAATTCGTAAAACTCATTCTCCATCCAGGTTTGTTCCCTTGCTGGCAAGGAGCTGTGATCCTTTGGAGGACAACAGGCATTCTGGCTTTTGGAATTTTCAGCCTTTTTGCGCTGGTTTCTCCCATCTTTGTGGATGTGTCTACCTTCTGTATTTGATGTTGGTGACCTTCGGATGGGGTCTTTGAGTGGATGTGCTATTCCTTTCTGTTTGTTAGTTTTCCTTCTAACAGTCAGGCCCCTCTGCTGCAGGTCTGCTGGAGTTTGCTGGAGGTCCACTCCAGACCCTGTTGGCCTGGGTATCACCAGCGGAGGCTGCACAACAGCAAAGACTGCTGCCTGTTCTTTCCTCTGGAAGCTTCGTCCCAGAGGGGCACCTGCCAGATGCTAGCCAGAGCTTTCCTGTATGAGGTATCTATCGGCACCTACTGGGAGGTGTCTCTCAGTCAGGATTCACGGGGGTCAAGGACCCACTTGAGGAGGCAGTCTGACCCTTAGCAGAGCTTGAACTCTGTGCTTGGAGGTCCGCTGCTTTCTTCAGAGCTGTCAGGCAGGAATGTTTAAGTCGCTAAAGCTGCACCCACAGCTGCCCCTTCCCCCAGGGGCTCTGTCCCAGGGAGATAGGGGTTTTATCTATAAGTCCCTGACTGAGGCTGGTGCCTTTTTTTCAGAGATGGCCTGCTCAGAGAGGAGAAATCTGGCAGTCTGGCCACAGTGGCCTTGCTGAGCTGCAGTGGGCTCCACCCAGTTCGAACTTCCCAGCAGCTTTGTTTACACTATGAGGGGAAAACCACCTACTCAAGCCTCAGCAGTGGCAGACGCCCCTCCCCCGACCAAGCTATAGCGTCCCAGGTCAATCTCAGACTGCTGCTGTGCTGGCAGCAAGAATTTCAAGCCAGTGGATTTTAGGTTGCTGGGTTCCATGGGGGTGGGACCCGCTGAGCCAGACCACTTGGCTCCCTGGTTTCAGCATCCCTTTCCAAAGGTATGAATGGTTCTGTCTCACTGGTGTTCCAGGCGCCACTGGGGTATGGAAAAAAAAAAAAAAAAAAACCTTCTGCAGCTAGTTTGGTGTCTGCCTAAACAGCCACCCAGTTTTGTGCCTGAAACCAGGGCCCTGGTGGGGTAGGCACCAGAGGGGATCTCCTCGTCTGCAGGTTGTAAAGACTATGGGAAAAGTGCAGTATCTGAACCGGAGTGCACCGTTCCTCAGGCTCTGTCCCTCATGGCTTCCCTTGGGTAGGGGAGAAAATTCCCTGACCCCTTGCACTTCCTGGGTGAGACAACACTCTACCCTGCTTCAGCTCGCCCTCCATGGGCTGCACCCACTGTCCAACCAGTCCCAATGAGATGAACCGGGTACCCCAGTTGGAAATGCAGAAATCACCTGCCTTCTGCGTCTATCTTGCTGGGAGCTGCAGACTGGAGCTGTTCCTATTTAGCCATCTTAAAGATCAAATCCGGCACATCTTTCTTCCTAAGAATGCCTGGCGCGTTTTCTTAATTTGGCAAACTACGGTCAGCTCCACATTAGCCACAAGCTTCCAGCCAGCAGTCCTTGGGAAATTCTCCTGGAAAGAAGACAGCCGTGCTGTCTAGTGACGCGCATGTGCCCTGTGTGTGATCTTTCAGGCCCAAGCGTAGGCGGGCGTTGATGAGGCAGGGTGGGGGCACAGGGTAGGGTGAGCTGCCCTTCTCGCACCAGACTTGGTGCACAGCTAGTGCACTGTAGTTTCGAGAGAGAGCTGCAATTCCACTCTTCTCCCCACCATGATCATACACCGTATCTGCAATCCTACCCTAGGCACCTCTATTCAGAGGTCCCCTTACTGGAGGGAGGCCATAGGCTGAGTTGCTTTTCAGGTGTCTCTGCGTAAAACTGCTTTAGGGCAGAGGTCAGGGGAGGAGTGATGGTCTGAAAACACTTTTCTCCACTCTGTTTTAGTATCTTTCCCATTTTAGCCCCTCACTCCCCACCTTCTTGACTCTCAGGCCCATAAACTAGCAGGAACCTTTTTGTTTGGGGCTTGCTGGCAGTGAGAAGATCCACTACTTGTGATCTGTGTTGATTTACATGACCTTCACCCAGTGCCATTCTGTTGGGAAAAATTGAACACTGGGGTAGTGGATACTCTTTCCTTTGTGGCCTCTTGCTTATACTATCACAGCAAATCAATAAAGGCTTGATTATTACCTTTAGTTTGGCTATCCTACCTAACCACCTCAACATCTGGCAGCTCTGGGCATCTTTCTTCCTCTGAATACCTTTATTCACACTTACAATTCTACATATGTCTACCTTGCATTATTGCTACTTGTACATACATCTCATCTACATAAGTTAGGGCAAATTTCTTGAAAGCAGAGACAGTGTTTGTCCCTATAAATCCTATAACATCCAGCAGACATCCTACAGCGAACAAATATTTATGGAAAGAATATATAAATGCATATAACATTCGACAAGTAGCCTATACGTAAAATACTCTTAAAAAGTAGGAAGGGAGAAATAATATAACCTTAAATCATAAATATGTAGTCTATTCATAGACTATTAAATTCAGCATTTTCCAATTTATAATACACTATAAAATCACTTTTACCAATAACAAGTACATAAACTGAAAATAAGAGGAAGATAATTTTGAAAAGAGAACACATTCTGGTTTCCAGTAAAGATATGTAGTATCTTCAAATAAGCACATTATTACTCATGCAAATTGAAACAATTCATCTTTCTGGAACTGTCTTGATAATTTTAGCAATGGCCTTTATTTTTTATCCTTGTTGCTCCTGAAACTGCCTAATTATTATAAAACAGAGAACTCTTCAAACCTGCTGTGTGTCAAATACAAATAAAAGCGAAGCTATAATGTTAGACTAACGAATATTATTCAGTACAACAAGAAAGATGCCAGGTATGAGTAAAAGCAGAAAAATAAATCAGATAAGGGAAAAAAATTCAAGAAAGACTTTAAAGCAGAGCTTATTGTGTTACCGTATACAATATAATCCAAATAATATGCAGCACACTACAATGTAAATTCAAAACATAAGCTACCAATACAGTCTACACAGAGCAGTATTTTAGCTTATGAAGGCTGCCGCAATGGCTTCTGCTTATTGGTTAAAAGATAAAATTAAAGTTTTTTTAATCAGCCAAGCTAGATTATACTAAGT
This sequence comes from Gorilla gorilla gorilla, assembly GCF_029281585.2. Classification (NCBI taxonomy): domain Eukaryota; kingdom Metazoa; phylum Chordata; class Mammalia; order Primates; family Hominidae; genus Gorilla; species Gorilla gorilla. Next base: position 101,778,796 of record NC_073237.2, on the reverse strand, counting down.
CCTAGAACTAGACAGACATAGATCATCACCTTGTATGTTTCTTCAGTGAAGTAACATGGACACTGTCAGATAAAAACAGGGAACTGTTAAGAAACTGTTTTACAACTTAAATTTAACAGCTTATAATGAAATCAGATTAAAGGCCTGCTGAGGAATTTTTGGGGGTTCATTACTGTAACTCACAATGGCATTTATATTCAGTTTGAGCAAAAATTTCTTCTATTAAAAAAGAAAGAGGCTCCCATGCTTTGACTTTATTTAAATAAGTTAGTTATGACAATAACAAAAGGTCCTTGAACCTGCCTCTTAGGTTCATTGTGTTGCTGATCAGAGGCAAGACCCTAGGGTTGTACCTATTAAATGCTGTCATTTAGTGCAGACCAGACCTGCAGGTAAGATAGGTGATCTATAAGTCTAAAATTCAGGAATTATACTAGAAACTTCTTCTAAGCAATTCAAGTTGCTGTATATATAACTTTAAAGAAATGGAATACTGAAATGAAAATGTGTAAGAGGATTAGGGATGAAACTAAAAAAAAGTAATAAAAAATGTTAATGACCTATTAAACTACTGACAAATAGTATTATATTCTCCACTTTGGTGTTACTAATATACTGTAACTCTCATACGTATATTGACTAAGAATTTCAATAAAAGTTATTGTTAAATAAGAACCAGTGTACAAGCATTTGTCCACATGGCAGATTTAATGGCCTAGCTTACCTGCCCTTGTTCTCTTTTCCTTTAATTTTACTTTCTTGACCTTTTCCTCCAGTAGGATCCCACTCTACACATGTATCTTCAACTTTCAGGTTCAAATGGGATGAGGAGTTATCCAAATTGAAGTTAAGTGCTATTCAAGATAATATTTAAATATATTTTTAAAATATAGCATATCTCCACTTTCTGAAACACAGCTATCACCACATTATTTTCCTACTCAATCAATTCAATACTGAATACAGAAAACAAAGTTCAAATTCATAATCCTAGCACTTAAAGTCCTCAACAATCAGGCTATAATTTATAATTCTTATCTGATTTCCCATTATTCTTCTCTATATATCCTATACACCAACCAAATACAATGTACTTGCATGGTCACTGACATTTCTCCTGTTCATTCTACTAAAATCTCAGTGAGTACACAGTAACCTAAATTTCCTGTTATTAGGATATCAGTTGACTGTTATGACTAAATAGGAAGGGGAACTGGAAGAATTAAGGAGAAGGATAAAATTACATAGTGTAAAAAATTATAGAACCTGGCATACACATTTTCTCTGATACTCTAATATTTAATAATTTCATACCTAAACTGTCAGTTTCAAAGTAAGGCAAACATAGAGAAACTGAGGCCGTGATGGCAGAACAAGGAAACTGGCCCAGCTGATAGATAATTTACATGACGAAGAGTACAGAGGGAAAAGGGACCACATAAATTTAAAAAAAAAAACCATAAAACTATGACTTCCAGATTATTTAATATTTTGAGGAATTAACTATACTTTTCACAAGACTTACTCAGAACTGCTTTAGGAATTTAGGAAATCAGTGAAGCAAGGTATAAGCTTCTCTCCTTGGAAATTGAGGGTAAATCATTAGAATGTACTGATTCATGGCTAATCCCACCATTCCTTTTATCTTAAAATATAACTCTCGGAATCTCTATCGTGCAAGGTATCAGCTATTACACGGTTACTAACTAATCTGCCTGTTAGTTCTATTTCCCTCCAAAGGTTCAAACTTCTAGTATATATTAAGAAATACAGTATCCCTTTACAAAACCCTATTTCACTTATGGATATTACTTAATTTAGCTAAGGCTTCAGTGTGTCTGTGAACTATGACTCTCTATAGGTTTATTTTGTTTCATGATACATAACTGTTTACCTAATGAATCAATAATCCTTTTATCCCCTACTGTTCTGTAAAGAGCACTTTAATTTCAACTATGCATTGGAGCTATTGTTCATTGTTTTTTATTTATGAAGCAACATTCTGAATACAAATCTACTGACCACAGAGCTTCCAGTAAATGTCATACAGTACAAGGAAGTTCACAGCTTTCAAAATCTGCATTTAAACAGAAATGAACTTACAGAAAAAAGAGATAATGCAGCAATCATGCAGCTTTTTAGTAAAAACAGAAATAGAATTCCTTAATAGACAGGTTACCAAAAGGTTAGGATTAAGTAAAACTTATACCCTGCATTTCCAAGAATGAACTGCCTTAATAAAGTTAACATCTATATGTGAGCTATTAGGTAATGCATGTGAGAGCATCTACATTTTTGAGAAAGAATATTGGATTTAACTCTAAGGTGCCACCAATTCTCAACTGCTTGCTAAAATCCTAAGGCTGTTTTTTTAAAAAAGGAAGAAATCCTAAGGCTGTCCCATAATGTTTGTTATGCTGGAGAGAAGGGCCACCAGCAATTCTGGTGTCAAAGGTGGCAAAAAAAAAAAAAATAGATATACCATTGAAAACCACTTAAGACCATACTTATTAAATACTGCAGCATCCAAACAAAAAGGCATGGATTTCAAGCCTAAGGAGTGTCATTTTCGTATCTCTCTTTCTTTGTGGACACTACCCCTTTATGGACCTCAGTTAAGTTATAGAGCTCCTCTAATGTAACAGAGATAACACTCTATAGTTAAAAAAAAAAAAAGACTAGCCTCAAAAGTGAGGTCCTATCTCTTGTATAAGTCCTATAATATAACTAGATACTGGTTCTCATATCTTTAAGTCTGTGAAAACAAAGTACCAAAAATCAGAGTACAGATATGTTTCATATGTTTAACTTGTGCCAGTGGCTGCTTTCTTGGTACTATAAAATTATATCATAGCTGCTATCAATTAAAGTTGGAGAATAATTTGTGATTTAGTAATTTAATATCATTTACCTTCACAAGAAAATAACTAATAATATACTCTAAATATTCTGGTGATAAGAACTTATATTACTCATGACTTCTGAGAATTTCAATGCCAGAAGAAATAGTGCTTCATATGTTGGAGGGCAGAAGTAAACAATGTTCACTATTTTCCATATCAAGAACCTTAAGTGGAAGTATATGAAATTTTGGTAGGCTCAACTACTTAATCTCCACCTTTATTCCTTTCTCTCTAGTTTTTTGTCCGTACCCTAATTTCTACTGGTTGGTTGAAAAAGGCTGCAACAAGCCAAATAAATTGGTAAACAACTGTTCAGTGTGTCATTGGCAAAAATGTGGACTTTTCCTCTGCAGCTCTTACTCTCATTAGTAGCCCCACTAATGCTATGGAATAAACCTAGAAAATCTGTGACTCATGGCCATGTAGGAGTCTAACCTTATTCTGGAACTCCCTGAAGGTCAGAATCACTGTTTTGTGGGTCTCAGAGTTGAGTTTCAGTCTATTCCTACTGCAGAGGGTTTACTCAACAGTGAAGAAGTGCTGAAAAGGCCTAGAATCAACTTAGTTTCTCTCTACAAACCCCATGATTAAGAGTTTGACCAGTAACATCCAATCACTGCTAATAGGAGCAGCCAGCCCAGCTGGAAGAAAACCACAAGCCAGTGATTCATTTTCCTGTATCTATGAAATTTGCATAGAAGTTATAATTCACCACATTTAGGTCCAACTTTGGTCATTAAATATGAACAGTAAATGAAAAGAAACAAAAGAAATTTTAAAAATATGATGCTCTTGAGGAAGAATAATAGTAATGAATTTTACTTGATGGGCTAAAAACAGTTCAAGTTATATAGAAAAGATTATCTGCCTACATATGACTATTATTTTAAAATGGTAAAAACCTCTAGAGAAACCACAATAACATCTCAGTTTGATAACATGTAATACAGAGTTAACTGCATTCCTTGGCTAAGTTACCTATAGTTCTCAAATAGAAACATCTGCTAATGCAAACAAATTACTTCAAGATAGACTTTATTTCAGACCTTTGTGATGCAAACATTTTTCTGAGTTTGTCTCATCAATAACTTATAGGCCTTATATTTTGTTTTATTATACGATTTTTTTTTGTCATCCTCCAAATCCAATCAAATTTCTGGCAGGTAAACCTATTCAAATGCTATATGAACTAGAGGTCAGTGGAATGCCTTAAGTCCCAAGTGCCTACAAGAATGTGTAGAGTCTGGTTCTGGAATTAAACCCAGTCAATAACCATCTCACAACTAGGAAAGTCTCCAGCATTATAACCTTCAAATTGGTAAATATCTAAAAAATCCTCTGTATTCAAGTCTGCTACTCTAGGGAGTTTTCATTAAACCCCAATTGCTTTCAGAGACTAGAAGAACCTAGGTTCCAGGCTCATAGTAAGGGCTGGCACAAAACTCAGAAGTGGATTCTTATTCACACCTTTCCAAACTAGGTCTAGGGATCATGGGAAAGTCATTTAATATATGAAAACTCTATTTTTTCATCTGCAATATGGGTATCAATATCCAGCATACTGATCTCTCAAGATGACTTTAATTATCTAATAAAGAATTGAAAGTGTTTTGTAACCATTAATAAACTATATAAATGTTAACTGTTGCAATAAGATACAGGAAAACAGAGAGGACCTGAACTAAACAGATACTTCCCCAATACTGATTCATAATCCATTCTATGGGAAAACTCTGGGCAAATCTCAGTGATACTTACCTATTTATAACAAGATTGAAATTTATAAATTAAGCATCTCCCAGAGAATACAATACCATCATCTCAGTCTATTTTATCTGTATAAATAAAATCATATAAGAAAACCCAATGAAAACCACTACTGTAGTCCTATTTTCCCTTAAAATTCTTACTGTTGAGAAAGCTAGGTTAGGAGAAGTAGAGAAGTAATTCAACATCACATGAAGTGCTTCCTGTTACAAACTTATGAATAACTTCAGATGTTAAGCTTTGTTTTATGCTGTATAAAGAGCTACTGTTCTCACCTTTGGTCTCTAGAGTCACTGGATCAGAATACTCTCCAGCCACAGCCTTGTTACAAGCTCGCACTCTGAAATTCATATACTTTGAATCAAATTTTAAGCCTGAAAAAACGAAAACATGGTTTTCAGACATGCACAGTAAAGGATTCTATTCCCAAAAGTAAGCGTATGAGCCTTCAGGCATTAAGAACCGTGTCTCTGTATTCAGGAAGAGTATGAATTTGTTAAAAGAGTGGTATGTGGGCCAGGCGCAGTGGCTCACGCCTGTAATCCCAGCACTTTGGAAGGCCCAGGTGGGCGGATCACGAGGTCAGGAGATACAGACCACCCTGACTAACACGGTGAAACCCGGTCTCTACTAAAAATACAAAAAATTAGCCAGGCGTGGTGGCGGGCGCCTGTAGTCCCAGCTACTCGGGAGGCTGAGGCAGGAGAATGGAGTGAACCCGGGAGGCGGAGCTTGCAGTTAGCCGAGATCGCGCCACTGCACACCAGCCTGGGCGACAGAGCAGGACTCTGTCTCAAAAAAAAAAAAAAAAAGAGTGATATGTGGTCGGGCGCAGTGGCTCACGCCTGTAATCCCAGCACTTTGGGAGGCCAACTCCCGAACCTGAGGTCAGGAGTTTGAGACCTGCCTGACCAACATGGAGAAACCCCGTCTCTACTAAAAATACAAAATTAGCCGGGCGTGGCTACTCAAGAGGCTGAGGCAGGAGAATCACTTGGACCTGGGAGGCAGAGGTTGCCGTGAGCCGAGATCGCGCAACTGCACTCCAGCCTGGACAACAAGAGTGAAACTCTGTCTCAAAAAAAAAAAAAAAAAGAGTGATATGCTCAAAATAAGAGGAATCATGATTTAATTATTATTTTATTCAAAAGAAACACATATAGTTTATCAACTGTTATTTTAACCCAGTGATTAAAAAGTACCCTTTCAGGCCTCATTAAAAGTAGTATTTCACTCAGAGAGAGATGGTACAATTTACAATAACATATTCAATTTAAAGTGAACACCCTAAATAATTTTTATATTTATGAAACGTTTTTTATGTGAAAATGAATTTAAAGAGGAAGTAAAGCAGAGATTACTAACAAACATTTTGAAGTACAGTCTGGATTACTAAATCTCAGTTTAGAAATTACTAGCTATGGGACCGTCAACAACTTGACTGAGCCTCAGTTTTCTAGCTGTAGAACAGAAATAATAAAGCCAACTTCATAATTGTTGTAAAGATAAATGAGATGTATTATGCTGATTAAATGAGATGTACTATATGTAATACACTTGAGCCCATCTCCTGATAAATGGTAACTGCTCAGTAATGGTGATCCTAATATTACTCCTCATGCGTAATAAGCATTGGACAACTCAGGTAATATTTTGCCATTTCAAATATCCAAAGTCCACTATATATTGAGACATTCTTATAAAGGCTTTCAAAAGGTCAACACAAATTTCTATTATTATACCAAGTCACAGGTCTTCTTTAATTATTAACATGAAGGTAATCTTAAAACAGTAAAAGCTACAGTATTTACATTATCAGTGAAATGGGTACTGAGAACATCTAAAAAACCAACAGCTTTTTAAGAGTCAGAAAACCAAGGTAAAAATTAAATGTTATTCTGAAATACTGTTTTCAGAATATCCCTTCATATATATTTTACATATATTCTGTTTCACTATGTTACAAATGTCCAAAAGTAATAAAAACAAAGGTTTCCAGCCTGGTCAACATAGTGAAACCCTGTCTCTACCAAAAAATACAAAAATTAGCTAAGTGTGATGGCGCGTGCCTATAGTCCCAGCTTCTCAGGAAGCTGAGGTGGGAGAATTACTTGAACCCAGGAGGCGGAGGTTGCAGTGGGCCAAGGTCCCGCCACTGCACTCCAGCCTGGGAGATAATAGAACAAGATCCTGTCTTAAAAAAAAAAAAAAAAAAAAAAAAAAAGGGTTTCCTTGATGTTTCAAGAGAAAATCACTTCCATACTGAATATCTAAAAACTCAGTGTGACTAAAGAAACTTAAAAACTTTATCCTTTAAAGTAACTCAAAATATTTTTCAAGAATACATTTATCTTCTGAGAATGAAAGTCCTAAAATGCAGTCATGTTACCTGATAGTGTATATTCAGTACCCTTAATATTATCAATTATCTCCCAGCATCGCTCATCCTTTACACGTGGAAGTCCATCAAAATTAGTCTTCCTATGTTCCAGTATAAAATGGTCAATCTTATTATCTTCTTCTGGCATTCTCCAAGCCACTGTTACAGAGTTATCTGCCACCAAACACTCTACTGGATCTATCTCTGGAGCTTTGGGGACTGCAAAGAAGAAAAAAAAAAAAGACTCATTCATTCCTCATTTATTACAACACTAATCAAATATTGATATCACATTTATATCATTCAAACTGCTTTTTCATTATGCTTTTAAACTGTTCAAAAGTAGATCAGATTAAGCAAAAGGAAAGCCCATAAATGTAAAATAACTACTTTCAAAGTACACACACTAAGGATAAGGAATCGAGAATAACTTGCTACTTCTGAACACATTATATTTTTAATCTGATATTTCAAATAGCTGTAGAATATAAATTAAATCAATATTAACAAATAGAATTGCTTTGAATATAATGACTGAAATAATTCAAGAGTGTATTTTCCCTCTTGAATGTATTTTAAAATCTTGCTTCCCAACCCTGCAAAATACTTAAGGATTTTTAAATGTTTCTCCCAAGAGTTCTACAGTTCATTAAAATAAACTGAAGTAAATGAGCCACATTTAAAATGTATGAACATTAATTTCTTTTCCATGAAAGACATATTTCATAGCTTTTTAACATTAACACATGATCCACTGACATAACAAATGTAGAACATGGTCCTCCAGTGATACGGACTTGTTTGAACTGGGTGAAACTATGCAGTCCAGCAGGTACCAGATTTAAACATTTTACTGCTAAAGAAAAGAATTCAAAAGATTTATTCCTGGTATGCAAGGCTAGTTAAACATTTGAAATCAATTAATGTATTCTATCACATCAATTGCAGAAAAATTATATAATGATATCAATGAAACAAGAAAAATACCAATTATAAAGTGAAAAATAAAACTCTTTGTGGATGACATTACTGCCTATGTAGAAAATTCAAAAAACAGGCCAGGCGCAGTGGCTCATATACCTGTAATCCCAGCACTTTGGGAGGCCAAGGCAGGCAGATCACGAGGTCAGGAGTTCGAGACCAGCCTGACCAACATAGTGAAACCCCGTCTCTACTAAAAACACAAAAATTAGCCAGGTGTGGTGGCATGCGCCAGTAATCCCAGCTACTCATGAGGCTGAGGCAGAAGAATTGCTTGAACCCAGGAGGCAGAGGTTGCAGCGAGCCGAGATCGTGCCACTACACTCCAGCCTGGGCAACAGAGCGAGACTCCGTCTCAAAAAAAACCAAAACAACAACAACAAAAAAACAACAAAGAATAAAATTCCTGGAACTAACAAGTGATCACAGAAGGGTTGCAGGATATAAGAGATGAATAGGTGGAACAGAAAGGAATTTTAGGGCAGTGAAATTATTCTATATGGTAATATAATGGCAGATATAAGACACTATACATTTATCAGAACCCACAGAACTGTTTAACACAAACAGTAAATGCTAATATAAAATATGAACTTTAGCTAATAATGTATCACTGTTGATTCATCAATTATATCAAATGTACCACACTAATGCAGAATAGTAATAACAGGGGAAATTGTATATGGAGGAGTTAGTGGGTTTATGGTAACTTTCTGTACTATCATGCTCAATTCTCCACAAATATAACCCTGTTCTAAAAAACAAAGCAAAGTTGGCCCTCTGTATCCACGGATTCAATCAGCCTTGGATCAAAAAGTATTCGGAAAAAATAAAAGTAACAATACAACAATAAAAAAGTTTAAAACTACAGTATAACAACTATTGACATAGTGGTTACATTGTATTAGGTATTATAAGTAATCTAGAGACGACTTAAAGTATATGGGAGGATGTGCATAGGTTATATGCAAATAACCATTTTTTAGGGACTTGAGCATCTGTGGATTTTGGTAATTCAACGAAGGTGCTAGAACCAGTCCCCCACAAATACTGAGAGATGACTCTTGCTAATTTTTTTCAAAACCACAACAACAAAAGAATTACATATTAAAGTTAAGATGCAAAGCAACGTGAGAGCTAACAAATAATAAACCCAGTAAAATAACACCAAGATGGAAAAATTTGACTTAGAAAGGATGATCCATTTCCACTAACTAGAGTCTTCCCAAAGTTAAACTCTACATGTGTAATTGTACAATAAATACTTAGAATTGGATATAACTTATTAGTAAGACAACTGACAACCAAAAAAGCATTTATTATTTGTCATAACCATGAGTTTCCTTTATCTGTCTTGTAGGATTTCTGTCCTTATAATACATATTTGGTAGTGTCTACTACTGAAACATAAGAATTGTAGACTATTCACTGCCAAGAGAATAAAGAGACTATAGGCATTCATGAATTTAATATGCTCTGCTATGCCTACATGTAGGAAATGTAAAGGCCTATGGCCTGTAGCAATGTGAAAATTTTGCTGAGTCATAAATCTGCAACTGAAAGTCCTGAGAGGTTGGTATAAAAAAAGTCACTTAATTGGTGAGTAGGACTAGTTAGCACCCTGCTATCTACATCTCAATTCAGCTGCCATTCTAGTAAGACTGCACTGGCAGGCAGATTCTTCTTTCTTGTGAATAATGGTCCCCAAAAGAAAGTCAAGTGACAAAATGGAAACTGAGGTTAAAAAGAAAAAAAAATAAGAAAGTGGTGACACGTGGGAGGGACAAAGATATTTAGATAATTTAAGAGTGGTATGTCAAATTTAGGTTGACTTGGAGCTAACGTGGGAAGTTCACTCTAGATTCTATATAGAAGTAAGAAAACAATTCATCAAATACGGCATACAAATTCAGGGGAAGATGAAAGATAGTGTACTTATAACATATAAATATTACTTAGGCAAGGCAGAAGTCTTTGGAAGGAAAGCAATCCACACATCTACCTACATACTTCCATAAAGCAACAGTGATGAACTAGCAATAGTGTAGAAATTAGTTGAAGAATTTACTAAATGTTTTCTCTGCACCTGAATGTAAAAGGTAAGTGGCATCAGCATTGCCAGACTTATTTTCTTAGCTCCAGAAAGGAGAAAGGATATAAAGTCAAAATTTCAATGCATAAGAAATGGCTAAGAGTAGATAATGACTTTGTAATTGTCATTGATCATCATCACTTCCACTGTTAAGACTCAGGTATGTCCATAACTAATATTACTACATATAATGTACTATAGGATACATTATAGTGGCATTTATGGAATTAATAGATATTTCTTCATTTTATAAGTTAATTTGATTCCATCTTATAGAAAATTTTTATGCTACAGAATATTAAAAATTAGAGATTTAAATGCATCCTTCATGAATTTTTAAAACCTATTACATTTTTCTGCTGGCATAGTGGCTCATGCCTGTAATCCTAGTACTTTAAGAAGCTGAGGCAGGAGGATCACTTGAGCCCAGGAGTTTGAGACCAGCCTGGGCAACAAAGTGAGACCCCATCTCACTTTGACAAAAAAATCAGAAAAATTTAGTTGGGTATGGCGGTGCATGCCTGTGTGGTCCCAGCTACTCAGGAGGCTGAGGCAGGAGGGTTGCTTAAGCCCAGGAGGTTGAGGCTGCAGTGGTTGTGCCACTGTACTCCAGCCTGGGCGACACAGCAAGACCTTGCCTCAAAAAAAAAAAAAAAAAAAAAATCTTATTACAGTTTTCCTTCTGGACGAAACTCCTCCAGAAAAAGGTTTCTTTTTTTTTTTTAATCATACCTCATTTTGCCAAAAAGGGAAATCCTAACTGTTCATGCAATCTATTTGACTGTACAATAAGCATGGTCTTGGTCTGTTAAGCCATTGTTGAAAGCCCAAAAGAAGGGAAGAAGTAAGGTTGAGAAGACGGCGTTTTAAATCATTTTTTTTTTTATCAAAGTAGTAGTAATATCTATGTGTATGTGCACTCTCTGTCAGAATGTAGAAGTGATGGGAAACCTAGATAAAGAAAATGAAGATGTATACACTGGATTTTAGGGGAGAAAAGTTCTACTTACAACAGAAAACATTATGGGGAAAAAATGTTATCATTGGTATTAGTCATTCACATGAGAAAACTGAGAAGGGGATAGAAAACAGTTAAAGCCTCAACTGCTATAAATCAACATGTAAATTCTCCAAGTATGAGTAAAAAAGTGAACCTAAGATAAATACAAAGTAAAATATACAATTTCAAAGGCAACAATCAAAGTTTTCTTCCTAAGTTAAATAGAAAAGTAAAAACGAATAATGGTAGTAACAACAATAGCTATCATTTATTGAGTGCTTTCCATATTAATCCTTACCATTACAATACCATAAACTTTATATTATCATTATCTTTATTAGAGGCTCAAAGATGTCAAAGTAACTTGCTCAAGATTGCACAGCTAGACAATTAAAGAAGAAACAGGATTTAAACATAAGCAGTTTGACTTAGAGGCAACAGCCTTTACTATTCTTAAAGAAAGGCACTCTAAGCTAAGGCCATATATGTTAGTATATAAAAATATATAAAATCAAAGAGCAGTAACATGCAGAAAGATATCTGAATAATGATAAAAAGAAAAAAATATACATGAAAGTTAAACTATCTGGCCAGGTGGAAATGAGTGATCTACAAAACTAACACAAAGGGATGAATGATAGGAACCTAACTGACCTGGAAAACTAAAGGAACCTAAAGGCAGAATCTCTGAAAAGTTCTGAATTTGCCTTATTGATAATTTAATAACCTGGAAAGTACAGTCTGTGTTTGGTAAACTAACTTTTTTGGACCTAAGTATGACCAATAAGAAGAACACAGATGTAAACGTGGAAATGATGGTTGGGTGCAGTGGTTCACACCTATAATCCCAGCACTTTGGGAGACTATGGCTAGAGGATGGCTTGAGGCCAGGAGTTTGAGACCAGCCTGAGCAACACAGTGAGACCTCTATCTCTACAAAAAAAAAAAAAATTAAAAATTAGCTGGGTGTGGTGGCATGCACCTGTAGTCCTAGCAACTCAGGAGGCTGATGCAGAAAGACCGCTTGAGCCAGGAGTTAGAGGCTACAGTGAACTATGATGATGCCACTGCACTCCAGCCTGGGTGATAGAGAAATACCCTGTCTCAAACAATAAAAAACTGTAAACGATAGGAAATTTAGAAATAAGCAACAGTGTCACCTTAAAGAATTCATGAAAGCCAGAGCAAGAGGACACAATCTGAAAAAAACTTCAAAAATTTCAAATAGAAAAGAAGAGGACTCATATACTACCATAGACTGCTATAACTATCATATAACTGCCATACTCTGGAGGGATCCTATGATAGCAAAAAAAAAAATCCTGCATAAAACAATTTTATTGTGTTATATTGCTGAGCTTTTATAAATAAGGCAGTGCTTCTCACCTTGAATGTGTGCAAAAATAAGCCTAAGTTACCTCAAGTCCAACACTAAGACTCTTGAATCAGAATCTGCAGTTGATTTGCATGCACTTTAAAGTTTGAGAAGCACTGGTCAATATCTTCTGATGAATGGATTCCCTTTACAACACTGGCTTCAAGTTATTGTCAAGCTTCTTACCGAATTATTTTAGTGATGGGAAGAGTTACCATTTCCTAAAATTGATCTTGTCATAGTTAGTCAGTTGTGGCTATTAGAAAAGCCTTTCTGATATTATTAAGCTGAGTTTTCTCCATAAAACTACTCCATTTGGAAATGAAAGGGAAATAAACTATCTCAAATGCTTGAGATTATAATCCCTTGGCAAAATTTTTATTTAAATTTTAATTGAAATTGTACTTACTTAAGGAATACAGCAGAATGTCTGAGAGTCCAGCTCCAAGGAGACCCAATCATAGGAGTGTCCCCACACATTTGTGAGTTTTACCTCCAGGAGCTTACCAGGTTCTCACCATGAATAACTAACAGAGAAAAATCCCCTTATGCTTCCACAGCAGGGGGAGGAGAAAAGGAAGTATTTTGAAATACATCAGAGTTTCTGTTCCCTTAAGAGAAACTATTTAATCATAGTCTAATCTGTTGGGGTTTTAACAGAGCCTAAGTGACCTGGGGAAAGGGAAATATCCAACTCCAATCAGCTACTCCATGTGGGCAAAGGGAAATACCCAGACCAACCGCAGCCCACTCCAGCCATCCTGTTCCACCGAAAAATCCAGGAATGAGGAGTGGGGAAAACTGAGAAGTCCCTTGCAAAGTTCACGGTCCAGAGGCACAGGCTCACCAAAAGACTGAGACCTAATTATGGTGCTACAGAATGCTGCCCCTCCCACACACCTTACTACCACATTAATAAAGGCCAGTTTACATCAGTTTCTTTAAGCCAATACATGTCTGGTCATCAAGAAAAAATTACAAGACTCAGATATGGCAGAAATGCTGGAATTATCAGACCAATAATTAAAAACAGCTATAATATTCTGAGGGCTCTCATGGAGAAAGCAGAGAGCATAAAATGGAGAAAGTAGACAGCATAGAAGAACAGATGGGCAATACAAGTGGAGAGCTAGAAATTCTAAGAAAAAACCGCAAAGAAAGGCTAAAGATAAAAAGCACTGTACCATAAATTAAGAATAATTTAATGGACTTAATAGCTGACTGGAAAGAATCTTTTGAGTTTGAGGATCTCTCAATAGAAACCTGCAAGATGAAACAGCAAAGACAAAAAAGATTGGAAGAAACCCCACAGAACAGAATATCCAAAATTTACTGTGGAAGTACAAAAGGAGTAAATATGTATAATGGAAATTACAGAAGAAGAAGACAGAAAGGAACAGAAGATATATTTGAAACAATAATGACTGAGAAAATCCCAAATTAATGTCAGACACCAAACTACAGATCTAGGATGCTCAGGGAACATCAACCAAAATAAATGTTCCCTGCCATACACACATAAACAAAAACCGTATCTAGGCATATATTCAGACCACAGAAAATCAAAGACAAGGAAAACACCTGAAAGAAGCCAGGTGGGGGCGGAGGAGGGGACCTTACCTATAGAGGAGCAATTCTGTATACCTTGAAATTATCCTTCAGTAGTGAAGGAGAAATAAAAACTCTCTCAGACAAATAAAAATTGAGGAAATCTGTTGCCAATAGACATGCTATGTAAGAAATGTTTTTAAAAAGTTCTTTAAAGACAAAGAAAGAGCAGTGGAGAAGGATAAGCGAAGGTAAAATAAAAACTTATTTTTCTTATTCTTGACTGATCTAACCAGTAACAGTTAATTCAAAACAATAAGGGCAACTATTTATTTGAATGTGTGTGGTGTATCTGTGCTTACACATACTGCTGCATAAGTGAAATAAATGACAACAATGATACAAGTGATGGGAGAGAGGCAGAAAATCACTAAGTACGTGGTTGAACTCAACAACTCCATCAATCAACTGCATATAATTGATATCTACAGACTACTTCATCCAACAATGGCAGAATATACATTCTTCTCAAGCTCCTATAGAACATTTGCCAAGACAAAGACTACATTCTGGGCTGTAAAACACACATTAACAAATTCAAAAGCATAGAAATCATGCAATGATTTAATTAGAAATCACTTAACAGAAAAAGATATATAGCTGCAAAGTCCCAAAATACTTTGAGATTAAACAACCCACTTCTAGCATGGGCGTGGTGGCTCATGCCTGTAATCTTTGCACTTTGGGAGGGGGGCGGATCACTTGAGATGAGGAGTTCAAGACCAGCTTGGCCAACATGGCGAAACCCCATCTCTACTAAAAATATAAAAACCACACTTCTAAACAACACATAGTCAAAGAATAAATCTCAAGAGAAATTTTAAAATATTTTGAACTAAATGAAAATGAAAACACAACTTATCAAAATTTGTTAAATGAAATGAAAATAGTGCTTAGAGGGAAATTATAACACTGAATGCACATATGGTCATGAGCCATAAGCCATATAACAACATTTTGGTCAATGACAGACCACATATACAAAAGTGGTCCCATAAAATTACAATACCATATTTTGACTGTATTTTTTTCTAAGTTTAGATATGTTTAGATACACAAATTATTATGATTGTGTTACAACTGCTTACAGTATTCAGTACAGTAACATGCTGTACAGGTTTGTAGCCTAGGAGCAATATGCTATATAATATAGCCTAGATGTGTAGGAGACTATACCATCTCGGTTTGTGTAAATACACTCTATGATGCTTGCACAATGACAAAATTGCCAAACATCACATTTCTTAGAATGTATCCCCACCACTGACAAATGATTATATTAGAAAAGAAGATCTAAAACCAGTAATTTAAGCTTTCGCCTTGGTAACTAAAAACAACAATAATAATAATAATAATAATAATAATAATAATAAAGCCAAAGCAAGCAGAAAAGAAATAATGAAAATTAGAACAAAAATCAGGTTGGGTGTGGTAGTCACACCTGTAGTCCCAGTGCTTTAGAAGGCTGAGGTGGGAAGATCACTTGAGGCCAGGGGTTTGAGACCAGTCTAGGCAACACAGTAAGACCCCATCTCTACAAAAAAAGATTTAAATTAGCTGGGCATGGTAGCACATGCCTCTAGTCCTAACTACTGAGAAGGCTGTGGCAGGAAGATCCCTTGAGCCCAGGAGTTCAAGGCTGCAGTGAGCTATGATTATATAACTACATTCCAGACTGGGCAACTGAGCAAGACTCTATCTCTAAAAACAAGCAAACAAAAAACAAGAACAGAAATCAATGAAACTGAAAAGAGGGAAATCAATGGAAAAAAATCCTGAAAGCAAAACCTAGTTCTTTAACAGATCAGTGGAATCAATAAACCTCTGGCCAGACTAAGAAAAGAAAGAGGGCACAAATAACTAGTATCAAAAATGAAAGAGGGGGCATCAACACAGATCCCATGGACATTAAAAAGCTAATCAAGGAATTCTGTGAATAACTCTATGTCCACAAATTTGATAACCTAAAAGGACCAATTCTATGACAGACACAATCTGCCAAAACCCACAAGGAAAACAGACAATCTGAATAGGCCTCTATCTATTTTAAAAATTGAATCGATATTAATAACTTTCCAAAACAGAAAGCACCAGGCACAAAAGTGTTCACTGGTGAATTCTACCATACTTTTCAGGACAAAAGTACACTAACTCTCTACAATCTCTTGCAGAAGAGAAAAGTAGAGAGAATACTTCCTAACTCATTCTATGAGGCCAGCATTACCCTAATACCAAAACTGACAAAGATATTACTCCAAAAGAAAACTACAAACCAGTATGTCTCATAAATTAGATGTGAAAAATCCTCAACAAAATATTAGCAAATCAAATCCAACAATTAACAAAAAGAATTATACCCTTGACCAACTGGTATTTATTCCAAGTATGCAGGCTGGTTCGACATTTGAAAAATCAATGTAACCCATCACATCAACAGGCTTAAAAAGAAAAATCTCACAATCATAAAAATAGATGCCAAAAAATGCATTTCACAAATTCCAACACTCATTCAAAATAAAAACTCTCAGTGAAACAGGAACAGAAAGGAACTTCCTCAACTCAACTTGTTAAGAAATAGCTACAAAAAAAATTATAGCTTACACCATACTTAATGGAGAGAAACTCAAAATGTTTCCACTAAGTTCAGGAGCAAGGCAAGGATCCCCCTCTTTCTACTGCTTCCAACATAGTACTGGAAGTCCTAGGTAATGCAGTACGACAATACAAGGTATTCAGGTTGGAAAGAAAGAAATAAAACTGTCTTTGTTAACAAACAACATGATCATCTAGGTAGAAAATCCAAAAGAATCAACAAAAAACTCCTGAATCTAGTGATTGCAGCAAGGCTGCAGGATACAAGGCCTACCACTTTCCTGTATACCAGAAATGAACAAGTGGAATTTGAAATTAAAACACAATACCATTTACATCAGTACCCCCAAAATGAAATCTTTTGATACAAATCTAACAAAATATGTTCCATGTTTATATGAGGAAAACTACAAAACTCTAATGAAAGAAATCAAAGAACTAAATTAATGTAGAGACATTCCAATGTTTATGGATAGAAATACTCAATGTTCTTAAGATGTCAGTTCTTCCCAATTTGACCTACAGATTGAATGCAATCCCAATCATAATCCCAGTAAGCTATTTTGTGGATATCAATAAGATGACTCTAAAGTTTATATGGAAAGGCAAAGGATCCAGATAAAGGCAACACAATATTGAAAAAGAAGATCAAAGTTGGAAGACTGAAACTAGTCAACTCTCAGACATACTATGGGAGGCGGAGCTTGCAGTGAGCAGAGATCGCGCCACTGCACTCCAGCCTGGGCGACACAGCGAGATTCCATCACAAAAAAAAAAAAAAAAAAAGCTACAGTCATCAAGATGTGGTGCTGGTGAAAGAAGAGACAAATAGATCAAAGGAACCAAAGGCAAGCTTCATGAAAGAAACAGTAAGACAGGCTAAACATTATTAGAATTAAAAATCTTGCTCTGTAAAAGACATCGTCAAGGGGAAAAAAAGCCAGACAGAGAGACAATATTTGCAAAAGAAACATCTGATAAGGACTACACAGAATTCCTTTTTTTTTTTTTTTTTTTTTTTTTTAGATGGAGTCTCACTCTGCTGCCAGGCTGCAGTGCAGTGGTGCAATCTCGGCTCACTGCAAGCTCCGCCTCCCGGGTTCATGCCATTCTGCCTCAGCCTCCCGAGGAGCTGGGACTACAGGCGCCCATCACTACGCCCAGCTAATTTTTGTATTTTTAGTACAGAGGAGGTTTCACCATGTTAGCCAGGATGGTCTCGATCTCCTGACCTTGTGATCCGCCCGCCTCGGGCTCCCAAAATGCTGGGGTTACAGGCATGAGCCACCGCGCCCGGCCCAAAGAACTCTTAAAATTCAACAATAAGAAAAGAAACAACCCGAGCTGGAGCCAAGATGGCCGAATAGGAACAGCTCCAGTCTACAGCTCCCAGCGTGAGCTACGCAGAAGACGGGTGATTTCTGCATTTCCATCGGAGGTACCGGGTTCATCTCACTAGGGAGTGCCAGACAGTGGGCGCAGGACAGTGGGTGCAGCACACCCTGCGCGAGCCGAAGCAGGGCGAGGCATTGCCTCACTCGGGAAGAGCAAGGGGTCAGGGAGTTCCCTATCCTAGTCAAAGAAAGGGGTGACAGACGGCACCTGGAAAATCAGGTCATTCCCACCCCAATACTGCACTTTTCCGACGGGCTTAAAAAACAGTGCACCAGGAGATTATATCCTGCACCTGGCTCCAAGGGTCCTACACCCACGGAGTCTCGCTGATTGCTAGCACAGCAGTCTGAGATCAAACTGCAAGGTGGCAGCGAGGCTGGGGGAGGGGACCCGCCATTGCCCAGGCTTGCTTAGGTCAACAAAGCAGCCGGGAAGCTCAAACTGGGTGGAGCCCACCACAGCTCAAGGAGGCCTGCCTGCCTCTGTAGGCTCCACCTCTGGAGGCAGGGCACAGACGAACAAAAAGACAGCAGTAACCTCTGCAGACTTCAATGTCCCTGTCTGACAGCTTTGAAGAGAGCAGTGGTTCTCCCAGCATGCAGCTGGAGATCTGAAAACGGGCAGACAGCCTCCTCAAGTGGGTCCGTGACCCCTGACCCCCGAGCAGCCTAAGTGGGAGGCACCCCCTCCATAGGGGCAGACTGACACCTCACACGGCCGGGTACTCCTCTGAGACAAAACTTCCAGAGGAACGATAAGACAGCAGCATTTGCGATTCACGAAAATCCACTGTTCTGCAGCCACCGCTGCTGGTACCCAGGCAAACAGGGTCTGGAGTGGACCTCTAGCAAACTCCAACAGACCTGCAGCTGAGGTCCTGTCTGTTAGAAGGAAAACTAACAAACAGAAAGGACATCCACACCAAAAACCCATCTGTACATCACCATCATCAAAGACCAAAAGTAGATAAAACCACAAAGATGGGGAAAAAACAGAGCAGAAAAACTGGAAACTCTAAAAACCAGAGCGCCTCTCTTCCTCCAAAGGAACGCAGCTCCTCACCAGAAATGGAGCAAAGCTGAATGGAGAATGACTTTGACGAGTTGAGAGAAGAAGACCTCAGACGATCAAACTACTCCAAGCTACAGGAGGAAATTCAAACCAAAGGCAAAGAAGTTGAAAACTTTGAAAAAAATTTAGAAGAATGTATAACTAGAATAACCAATACAGAGAAGTGCTTAAAGGAGCTGATGGAGCTGAAAGCCAAGGCTCGAGAACTACGTGAAGAATGCAGAAGCCTCAGGAGCCGATGCAATCAACTGGAAGAAAGGGTATCAGTGATGGAAGATGAAATGCATGAAATGAAGTGAGAAGGGAAGTTTAGAGAAAAAAGAATAAAAAGAAACGAACAAAGCCTCCAAGAAATATGGGACTATGTGAAAAGACCAAATCTATGTCTGATTGGTATACCTGAAAATGACGGGGAGAATGGAACCAAGTTGGAAAACACTCTGCAGGATATTATCCAGGAGAACTTCCCCAATCTAGCAAGGCAGGCCAACATTCAGATTAAGGAAATACAGAGAATGACACAAAGATACTCCTCAAGAAGAGCAACTCCAAGACACATAATTGTCAGATTCACCAAGGTTGAAATGAAGGAAAAAATGTTAAGGGCAGCCAGAGAGAAAGGTCGGGTTACCCACAAAGGGAAGCCCATCAGACTAACAACGGATCTCTCGGCAGAAACTCTACAAACCAGAAGAGAGTGGGGGCCAATATTCAACATTCTTAAAGAAAAGAATTTTCAACCCAGAATTTCATATCCAGCCAAACTAAGCTTCATAAGTGAAGGAGAAATAAAATACTTTACAGACAAGCAAATGCTGAGAGATTTTCTCACCACCAGGCCTGCCCTAAAAGAGCTCCTGAAGGAAGCACTAAACATGGAAAGGAAAAACCAGTACCAGCCACTGCAAAATCAGGCCAAATTGTAAAGACCATCGAGGCTAGGAAGAAACTGCATCAACTAACGAGCAAAATCACCAGCTAACATCATAATGACAGGATCAAATTCACACATAACAATATTAACTTTAAATGTAAATGGACTAAATGCTCCAATTAAAAGACACAGACTGGCAAATTGGATAAAGAGTCAAGACCCATCAGTGCGCTCTATTCAGGAAACCCATCTCACGTGCAGAGACACACATAGGCTCAAAATAAAAGGATGGAGGAAGATCTACCAAGCAAATGGAAAACAAAAAAAGGCAGGGGTTGCAATCCTAGTCTCTGATAAAACAGACTTTAAACCAACAAAGATCAAAAGAGACAAAGAAGGCCATTACATAATGGTAAAGGGATCAATTCAACAAGAAGAGCTAACTATCCTAAATATATATGCACCCAATACAGGAGCACCCAGATTCATAAAGCAAGTCCTGAGTGACCTACAAAGAGACTTAGACTCCCACACAATAATAATGGGAGACTTTAAAACCCCACTGTCAACATTAGACAGATCAATGAGACAGAAAGTTAACAAGGATACCCAGGAATTCAACTCAGCTCTGCACCAAGCGGACCTAATAGACATCTACAGAACTCTCCACCCCAAATCAACAGAATATACATTCTTCTCAGCACCACACCACACCTATTCCAAAATTGACCACATACTTGGAAGTAAAGCTCTCCTCAGCAAATGTAAAATATCAGAAATTATAACAAACTGTCTCTCAGACCACAGTGCAATCAAACTAGAATTCAGGATTAAGAAACTCACTCAAAACCATTCAACTACATGGAAACTGAACAACCTGCTCCTGAATGACTACTGGGTACATAACAAAATGAAGGCAGAAATAAAGATGTTCTTTGAAACCAACGAGAACAAAGACAAAACATACCAGAATCTCTGGGACACATTCAAAGCAGTGTGTAGAGGGAAATTTATAACACTAAATGCCCACAAGAGAAAGCAGAAAAGATCCAAAATTGACACCCTAACATCACAATTAAAAGAACTAGAAAAGCAAGAGCAAACACATTCAAAAGCTACCAGAAGGCAAGAAATAACTAAAATCAGAGCAGAACTGAAGGAAATAGAGACACAAAAAAACCCTTCAAAAAATTAATGAATCCAGGAGCTGGTTTTTTGAAAGGGTCAACAAAATTGATAGACTCCTAGCAAGATTAATAAAGAAGAAAAGAGAGAAGAATCAAATAGACACAATAAAAAATGATAAAGGGGGTCTCACCACTGATCCCACAGAAATACAAACTACCATCAGAGAATACTACAAACACCTCTACGCAAATAAACTAGAAAATCTAGAAGAAATGGATAAATTCCTTGACACATACACCCTCCCAAGACGAAACCAGGAAGAAGTTGATTCTCTGAATAGACCAATAACAGGCTCTGACATTGAGGCAATAATCAATAGCTTACCAACCAAAAAGAGTCCACGACCAGATGGATTCACAGCCAAATTCTACCAGAGGTACAAGGAGGAACTAGCACCATTCCTTCTGAAACTATTCCAATCAGTAGAAAAAGAGGGAATCCTCCCTAACTCATTTTATGAGGCCAGCATCATCCTGATACCAAAGCCGGGCAGAGACACAACCAAAAAAGAGAATTTTAGACCAATATCCTTGATGAACATTGATGCAAAAATCCTCAATAAAATACTGGCAAAACGAATCTAGCAGCACATCAAAAAGCTTATCCACCATGATCAAGTGGGCTTCATTCCTGGGATGCAAGGCTGGTTCAATATACGCAAATCAATAAATGTAATCCAGCATAAAAACAGAACCAAAGACAAAAACCACATGATTATCTCAACAGATGCAGAAAAGGCCTTTGACAAAATTCAACAACTCTTCATGCTAAAAACTCTCAATAAATTAGGTATTGATGGGACATATCTCAAAATAATAAGAGCTATCTATGACAAACCCACAGCCAATATCATACTGAATGGGCAAAAACTAGAAGCATTCCCTTTGAAAACTGGCACAAGACAGGGATGCCCTCTCTCACCACTCCTATTCAACATAGTGTTGGAAGTTCTGATCAGGGCAATTGGGCAGGAGAAGGAAATAAAGGGTATTCAATTAGGAAAAGAGGAAGTCAAATTGTCCCTGTTTGCAGATGACATGATTGTATATCTAGAAAACCCCATTGTCTCAACCCAAAATCTCCTTAAGCTGATAAGCAACTTCAGCAAAGTCTCAGGATACAAAATCAATGTACAAAAATCACAAGCATTCTTATACACCAACAACAGACAAACAGAGAGCCAAATCATGAGTGAACTCCCATTCACAATTGCTTCAAAGAGAATAAAATACCTAGGAATCCAACTTACAAGGGACGTGAAGGACCTCTTCAAGGAGAACTACAAATCACTGCTCAATGAAATAAAAGAGGATATAAACAAATGGAAGAACATTCCATGCTCATGGGTAGGAAGAATCAATATCATGAAAATGGCCATACTGCCCAAGGTAATTTACAGATTTAACGCCATCCCCATCAAGCTACCAATGACTTTCTTCACAGAATTCAAAAAAACTACTTTAAAGTTCATATGGAACCAAAAAAGAGCCCGCATCGCCAAGTCAATCCTAAGCCAAAAGAACAAAGCTGGAGGCATCACGCTACCTGACTTCAAACTATACTACAAGGCTACAGTAACCAAAACCGCATGATACTGGTACCAAAACAGAGATATAGATCAATGGAACAGAACAGAGCCTTCAGAAATAACGCTGCATATCTACAACTATCTGATCTTTGACAAACCTGAGAAAAACAAGAAATGGGGAAAGGATTCCCTATTTAACAAATGGTGCTGGGAAAACTGGCTAGCCATATGTAGAAAGCTGAAACTGGATCCTTTCCTTACACCTTATACAAAAATTAATTCAAGATGGATTAAAGACTTAAACGTTAGACCTAAAACCATAAAAACCCTAGAAGAAAACCTAGGCATTACCATTCAGGACACAGGCATGGGCAAGGACTTCATGTCTAAAACACCAAAAGCAATGGCAACAAAAGCCAAAATTGACAAATGGGATCTAATTAAACTAAAGAGCTTCTGCACAGCAAAAGAAACTACCATCAGAGTGAACAGGCAACCTACAAAATGGGAGAAAATATTCGCAACCTACTCATCTGACAAAGGGCTGGTATCCAGAATCTACAATGAACTCAAACAAATTTACAAGAAAAAAACAAACAACCCCATCAAAAAGTGGGCGAAGGACATGAACAGACACTTCTCAAAAGAAGACATATATGCAGCCAACAGACACATGAAAAAATGCTCACCATCACTGGCCATCAGAGAAATGTAAATCAAAACCACAATGAGATACCATCTCACACCAATTAGAATGGCAATCATTAAAAAGTCAGGAAACAACAGGTGCTGGAGAGGATGTGGAGAAATAGGAACACTTTTACACTGTTGGTGGGACTGTAAACTAGTTCATCCCTTGTGGAAGTCAGTGTGGCGATTCCTCAGGGATCTAGAACTAGAAATAGCATTTCACCCAGCCATCCCATTACTGGGTATATACCCAAAGGACTATAAATCATGCTGCTATAAAGACACATGCACACGTATGTTTATTGCAGCACTATTCACAATAGCAAAGACTTGGAACCAACCCAAATGTCCAACAATGATAGACTGGATTAAGAAAACATAGCACATATACACCATGGAATACTATGCAGCCATAAAAAATGATGAGTTCATGTCCTTTGTAGGGACATGGATGAAACTGGAAATCATCATTCTCAGTAAACTATCACAAGAACAAAAAACCTAACACCACATATTCTCACTCATACGTGTGAATTGAACAATGAGAACACATGGACACAGGAAGGGGAACATCACACTCTGGGGACTGTTGTGGGGTGAGGGGAGTGGGGAGGGATAGCTTTAGGAGATATACCTAATGCTAAATGACGAGTTAATGGGTGCAGCACACCAGCATGGCACATGTATACATATGTAACTAACCTGCACATTGTACACATGTACCCTAAAACTTAAAAGTATAATAATAATAAAATAAAAAAACATAAAACTGCAAAGAATTCAGCAGGCTGAGGTGAATTTACAGACTATTTTATTTTGCTTTCTTTTGTTTATTTTTAGCTCTTCCAAACATTTCTTTAAATATAATTTGTATTATTTGAGATATGCATGCTGTTTCAGTAATTAACTCTACATACAAAGACCTTGTCACAAACAGTGATTAGAAATTTTTACTCAGAACTCCAAAGCAATATTTGCAAAAGTTTCTTATCGTAGATCAGTGGGCCCCAAAAAAGGCATATGTAGGCTTCACCATGCATTTTACCTAATAGGTGGGAGGACTGGCTATATTTCTATACCTGGTGCATTTCAGCCAGTTTTAAGATTATGAATACTCTACATCTATGTCAGTAAACACATTTTCCTTAGTTTCTGAGAGTCTATTTATAATAGTCAGCTGATATAGTCATTGTCATCTTAATCTTAATGCTTTTCTCAATTGACAGATAACAATTATAACTTAAAAAAATTGTACATGTGGAATTGTACATTTCTCTGGCTGTAAGATGGTCTAGAATAAAATGATGAGTAATTCATAGTATAATATTTGCCATCACCTCACGGTTTGTGTTAGCAGTACCAGTACTTATGAAGAACTTGATTTCCAACTTTATATCATGCCTTAATAAAAACATAAGTAGTACCAAAAAGAAAAAAAAAACCCAATGTAAAAAAAATAGGCCAAAGACCTTACAGACATCTCACCAGAAAAGACATACAGACAGTAAGTATATAAAAAGATCCTTCACATAATATGTCATTAGGGAAACTGAAATTTTAAAAAACAATAAAATACCACAATACCACCAATTGGTGAAAATGTGAAGCAACAGAACTCTATTCATTGCTTGTGGGAATGCAAAATCATACAGACACTTAGGAAGACAGTTTGGTAGTTTTCTATAAAATTTAACACACTTTTACCATACTATTCAGTAATCGGCATTTATCCAAAGGAGTTGAAAACATGTCTACACAAAAATGTGCATACAGATGTTTATAGTAGCCTTATTCATAACTGCCCAAAGTTGGAAGTAATCAACATGTGTTTCAGTGTATAAATAAACCATGGCGCATCTAGACAATGGACTATTATTCCATACTAAAAAGAAATGAGCTATCAGGTCATCAATATACATGGAGGAAACTTAAATGCATATTACTAAGTAAAAGAAAGCAATGTGAAAAGGCTACTTACTATATGATTCCAACTATACAAGATTCTGGAAAAGGCAAAACTATGGAGAGAGTAAATAGATCAGTGGTTGCCATTGACTGGGAGTAAGGAACGATGAAAATATGGGGCACAGCGGATTTTTCGGGCAGTGAAAATACTCTGTATGGTAATACAATGGCAGATACATGCCAGTATACATCTGCCCAAACCCATAAAATGTACAATACCAGGAGGGAACCCCAAATGTAAACTATAGACTTTTCAGTAATAATGATGTGTCAGTGTAGGTTCATCAATTGTAATAAATATACCACTCTGGTGGGAGACATTGATAGTGAAGAAGGCTATGCATGTGTGAAGGTATATGAGAAATCTCCATACCTTTCATTCAACTTTACTGTAAACTTAAAACTGCTCTAAAACTATAGTTTATTTTTAAAAAGCTACAAATATAAGAAAATATGTGTATTTTTACAATCTTGCAATAGTGAAGTCTTTCTAAGTAAGACCTTTATAAAATCTAAGAGTCACAAAAGAAAATTGTGATGTATTTGACTGCACTAAAATTAAAAATTTTGCTAGGAAAAAAAATCACCATAAATTCAACAGGCAAATGATCAAGGTGAGCAAGGATATACACCACATAGGACAAAGGTTGACTTCCTTAATATATTAAAAGGTCCTACCCCACATATCATTAATAAAAAGACTAACAATCCCATGAAAATTTGACGAAATTCATAAATAGGGAGCTCATTTTTAAAGTGGCTTATGAAAATATGACAAAAGCACAAACTCATTCATATTTAAAGAAATGGAAATTAAAACAATCATAATACATTTGTCACCTATTAGAATAGGAAAAAAAAAAACCTGACAGCAGTGTTTGCAGCAGTATAACAATACAGGCATTCAAATATTTTCCAGTATATATAAACTGTGAAATCTCTTTGACAACTTAAAATCTACCCAAATTTAAAATAAAAATGTACTTCCACTTCCAGGAATTTGTCCTCAAGAGATAGTGGCACCTCTCTGCAAATATATACAAGTATTTGATCATTTCAGCATTGTTTCTAATGAAAAGACTATAAACCTAAATACTCATCAAGAACTAATCACATTCATACTATCTAGTCATGAAAAAAAAAATAAAGTGATGTACAGTGATCTGGAATGAACTCCTACATACTGTTAAGTGGCAAAGCAAAATTATATAACAATGTATATGTATGCTTCCTTTTTTTGAGTTCTTGCTGTACTCTATGCTTCCATCTTTTTAAAGGAGGTGAATTATATGTTAGGTTTAATCACATGATATCGCCAAAAATTACCAATTACATGATTCTGTCTATATGATGACACTTTTACAGGCATAGACTGTTTCTAGAAAGATAAGCACATGCTAGTTAATGTTGGTAGCTCCTAGGGAAGAAAATTGGAAGTCTGAGATGAGAGGGCTACTTTATACTCTTTTGTACTACTTTAACTGTTTACCACATGCATATATTTTTTTCCAACAAAAATACTAAAATAACTTCAATATGTAAACAGATAAGCAGGAAAGGACAACTTTCCTCTCTAAGTTGCTGAAATTTTTCTTTGCTCTCCACTCAGATGGAAATTATATTAGGAATGTTCTACATCTGATAGCTATATGAAGAAGGGTGAAATTCTGAAGTTTTAGGGTCATACTGGTGGTAAGTAGAGACATATGGTTAATGTGACTTCTAAACATATTTCCTATTTTCCTTTCTTAAGTAAGAAAGTTCACATTTGGAGATATATTCCCCAGTCTGAAATTTAAGTCCCTATCTCCCAAGAGTGAACATGAAAGTGTTCTACTTAAAAGTAAAACATCAGTTAACTGGTAACCTGTGCCACCTCAAATTTTCAAAACTAAAATAAAATCCAGCTTCTTACCAATGAAATTCTACATGTCAGATTGAAAAGAACAAACCATTTTAAATTATATGGTAATCAAAATAAAACTTTTAAAAATATTTATTCCTGCTTTAATATCAGTTTTACTCTTAAGTAGAGCCCTGTGAATGAAAATATAGAAATTCTGAAAGACCAATGTTTAGGTAAATAGCCAATGACAAGTACACTTTCTTCCTCTACAACTACAGTTCCTTCTCTCATCTTTTCATTTTGTGAACTCCTCTAGAGCTTCTAATCTATATCACACAAATTAGTATTTCACTCGTGCTACCCTTCCTAGGTTCCATTACAGTGTGAGAACTACTAACTTGTTTTTCCAATCGTATTTTAAAGTCACTGACCATATATTCAAGGAAAAAAGGAATGGTCCCATATAATCAACATTCTCTATTCAAAAACAGACTCCAAAAAAAAAAGTACTTGTGCTCACGCCTGTAATCCCAGCACTTTGGGAGGCCGAGGCGGGCGATCACGAGGTCAGGAGATCGAAACCATCCTGGCTAACATGGTGAAACCCCGTCTCTACTAAAAATACAGAAAATTAGCTGGGCTTGGTGACGGCTGCCTGTAGTCCCAGCTACTTGGGAGGCTGAGGCAGGAGAATGGCACGAACCCAGGAGGCAGAGCTTGCAGTGAGCCGAGATCGCGCCACTGCAGTCCAGCCTGGGTGACAGAGCAAGACTCCGTCTCAAAAAAAAAAAAGTACTTGTAAGGAAAACATGTCACTTTCAAGAAATTCCTTGATCCCTCAAATCACCATATCTAAATAGTTTTAGTTATCAGCAACATGATGCAAAAAAAAAAAAAACAAAAAACACCTAACCAAAAGGTTGTTAAGTCATATTCCTGACTTGTCCCCAGCAAACTCATGTTGAAGTTTGGTCACCAATATGGCAGTGTTGGGAAGTGGTGCCTTTAAGAGGTGATTAGGTCATTACAATGGATTAATGTCTTTCTCAAAAGACTGGGTTAGTTCTTGTGAAAGAAGGTTCTTACAAAGTGAGGTTGACTCTCTTGTTTTGCCTTTTTTGCATGTGTCTGGTTCCCCTTCTACGCTCCATCATGTTTTGACATAGCATGAGGCTATCACCAGAAGCTGCCAGACATTGCTGCCCAGTCTTGAACTTCTCAGCCTAGAGAACCTCTTTTCTTTATATAAATTACCCAGTCTCAGGCCTTCTGTTATGGCAACACAAAACAGACTAAGATTGGTTCTTAATTGGCTCTTTTACATATGTGAATAATTTGGGACTCAATCACAAATGGTTTTGGCTACTGCAATATCCTCATGTTAATACTTTAATAAAATAATGTTAACATATTACTGAAGATAAAGTTCCATCTGAGCCAACAACCACAATAATAATAATGATAACACCTAACATTCACTGAATTTTAACTACGTGCAGGTACTATTATAAATATTTTAGAGGTATCAATTTATTTAATCCTTATAAACACCCTAGAAGAATAACATCGCATTTTAAAGATGTTAAAAATGAAGCAAGTTAAGTAAATTGTTCAAGATTACATAGCAAGTAAGCAATAGGATTCAAACCTAAGAAGTCTGGCCTTGAGACCCACTGCTAACCATCACACCATACTGCTTCCCTCTGCCAAGCTAACAATAAGAGATCCCTTGATAGGATTCTGAAAATGCAATTTTTACTACCAATAAAATCTCTAAAAATAAAAAAAACTAGCGAATTTAATTATTCCTTAGCTGAATGAAAAAAAATCACACTATACTTCCTTAATATTTACATACCAATGTTCACTGCAAAAAAATCTTGTAGAAAAAAAAAGTTTTTATACAAAACTTTACATGTAATACATGTATTTACCTGGCAAAAACTTCAAAGTTTGCAGCATCTGTCTTTCCTGTGAGAAATCCACCATTAAATGAGTCATGTTGTCACTGACCTTTGGTTTCAAAGAAAGGCGAAAGGCTGAAGCCATTGTGACTCTATGGTAAACACAAACATACTTTTTAAAATAAAGAAATAGGAAGTATCAAATCATATTTAATTTATAAAATGAAAAGACAAATTATATCACTAATAATTTCAGAGACTATAATAAAAGTTAAAAGTGAAATAGAAATTTGCTCTTAGTCTTCAAAATTAACTAAATAAAAAACTACAAAATGTCTTTTTAAAGACATTTAAGACAACTGGTTAGCAACTTTCCTCCCAGCCAATTTTTATTAAATTGCATATATATGAATAACAACAAATATCCAATAAAAATAATCCTTACCAGACTCAACATTCATCTGAACCTCGGTACACTCAATCTTACTGACTTCCTGATGCCAGCCTTACTCCTTTTCATATGCCAGATAATGAACTTAAATTCATTTATATTCATTTGAATCACACCTTGATTCAAATATTCTCCCTAGTAATAAGAGCTATCCCATGTACCCTCAAATAAGAGTAGAGGTAGATTGACCTAATATTGTATAGTTTGGTAGTTGCTAAAGATAGGCCACGGATAAGAAAAGAGAGAAGTGAAATCACTATCAATGAATACCACACTAGGTGTCACTCTGATCTATCAACATCAGCTACAGGGAAGCCTACTATAAGAAACAGCCCTGTGAAAAAGTATATGCCATGGAAGTAACAGGAATTCAATAAACATTTACTAGATGAATGTGGAGGGAAAAACAAAAAAAGAATGAAGCCACTTTATCCAAAGTACAGAGAATCTGTAGTCAAAAGAAATCCTCTTATTCTATTAATTTTTAATTTTATCTCAAATTTCAATTTTTCATATTCCAATAAATTTCCACAAGTATCACAAAGTAAGCCCCTTACTATCTTTGGTTCAAGAATGATCAGAAGTACTACAGGTAAACACTGTCCTCCTAGTACACA
The DNA here is from genome assembly GCF_029281585.2 of Gorilla gorilla gorilla. Lineage (NCBI taxonomy): Eukaryota > Metazoa > Chordata > Mammalia > Primates > Hominidae > Gorilla > Gorilla gorilla. The sequence goes on along the minus strand of NC_073237.2, from coordinate 101,748,569 downwards.
ATTTGGAAGGGGAAGGAAACAGAGCTGGTGGGACAAGGGGAATACTAGGCCTAGTCAATTGTATCTGCCAAATCAATTGGATCTGCCAAATCTACCCAAGAAGTCAATGAAATGAAAGATGTCAAACTTGCTATATTCACTTATTTTAGGATGAAAAATGTCAAGCTATTTCTATAGTTATTTTACTTCATTTTAAAACTAGTAATAATTTAATAGTAACAATGAGTAAACAACAGTTGATGTGTTTATCAAGAAGAAAGTGCTATACTGAAATATAATTTACAGCAAAGGGAATTCACACTGCTTACTATATGCCAAGTATAATGCTGAGTATTTCATGCATATTACACTAACCCGTCTCTCAAATAATACAATTTCAATAAAAAGGAACAAATACTAAGTCCTACATATGTTATTCTTTACAGCCCCAAGTATCTTTTGATTCGAGGACATCTGAAAGAGCTATAGTCAGATACATACTTACTAAATGCTCACTGAATCAGTGCATAGGTTAGAACCTACTTGGTTTATTCAAAACCTGACTAAATATTTAAATGTTTACTGAGAAATGTTGAGAAAGAAAATCCGAAAGTATTTTAGAGAATTTTAAACCTTAAACCTGTAAGATTTCATTCAATCACCATGACATCAAAGAAAAAGAATATGCCCCATAAATGCATTAGAAAGGCTTATCAAAGCTTTAAAAAAAACAAGAACAACTCTTATTTTTTAGTCAATGAAAACTTAAGTTTCCATGAATCAATTTAGATGGGCAACAATGCTACAATCTTTCAGAAGACTGAACTTTAATTTTTAACTTCATGTATTTAGACATGTGCCTCAAAGCCCAAACTAAACATCTAAAATTCATTAGATAATTCTCTACACTACAGGATCCACAAGGCTAGGTATGCTTTAATTCCCCTTGATTTTCTTAGTTCATTTCTACTAGCACAAGGTAAATTCAAGGATCCTTCGCTCCTGATTTTTGCAAAGAGAAAATAACTACAAAACATAGTTTTCATTTCCTCAAACTACCTAATTAACTTGACTCTTTCATAACCCCTCTCTTCAAGAACGAATAACTCCTGCAATATACCTCAACTAATCATATTCCAATATTATTAAGTCCCCAGAAGTACACGCCAGTAATTCTATAAAGTTATAGAGATGTGCTATTATCTTATTTCTATCTTGAGTTTTCTCTCTTAATCCTGCTGTTCCTCTGTGTAACTTCTACCATAGCAAATGATAAATGATGAGTTTTCACAGATATTTTCATTTTTTATATTTGATTTCTTGCTCAGATATGTTACACATCCTCCCTTAAAATCCATCTATGCCCTTATAAAAAGATAATCCTAGGGCGGACATGGTGGCTCATATCTGTAACCCCAGCACTTCGGAAGGCTGACGCGAGAGGACAGCTTGAGCCCAGGAGTTCGAGACCAGCCTAGGCAACATGGCGAAACCCCATCTCTACAAAAGATACAAAAAAATTAACTGGGCATGGTGGCACGTGCCTGCAGTCCCAGCTGCTCAGGCGGCAGAGGTGGAAGGGCCCCTTAAGCCAGGGAGGTCCAGGCTGCAGTAAGCTGTGATTGTGCCACTGCACTCCAGCCTGGGTGACGGAGCAAGACCCTGACCCAAAAAGAAAAAAATCCTTTCTTTGCTTGGTGAAAATAGCTACAGTAATTATTTTATTATGACTATATGTTTAAATTATTTTTATATTTTAAACGACAATAATGGAATTCTAAAAGCTCACTTTTGGCGAGTACCAAAAACTACATCAGAGAAACCTGAACATTATAAAGCTAAACATCAAATTTTAAAAATTAAGTTGAAGGGCCAGGCACAGTGGCTCACACCTGTAATCCCAGCACTTTGGGAGGCCGAAGTGGGCAGATCACTTGAGGTCAGGGGTTCGAGACGAGCCTGGCCAACATGGTGAAACCCCATCTCTACAAAACACACACACACACAAATTAGCTGGGTGTGGTAGCAGGTGCCTGTAATCCCAGCTACTTGGGAGGCTGAGGCAGGAGAATCGCTTGAACCCGGGAGGCAGAGGCTGCAGTGAGCCAATATTGCACCACTGCACTCCAGCCTGGGCAACTGAGCAAGACTCTGTCTCAAAAAAAAAAAAAAATTAAGTTGAGAATCAGAAATGTTCCTCGGGCAGGAAGTAAAAATTCTGCAGGGGATCACAAAAATGCTATAGGGTTTGAACAAGCAAAAAAAAAAAAAAGAACCACACACACACACACAGAGTTTGCCTGAACCCTAATTCGTGAGATCACCTGGATACTTATGAAATCAAGCGAAGAGGCTGGCTTAGAAGACGCAAAAAACCCAAGCTTCAGTGAAGAATACAGCCATTGAAATTGGTCATGAAATTAAATTCTGATAAAGAAATCTGGGCAAAGACAAAGAGTTCAAGGATACAGACAAGATTCTGTGATGGAAAGAGCCATATAGAATCTTGAAAAAAGGAGAGATTTTGCAAGGTCATGATTAGGAAGTAACTTCTAATTCAGAAAATTAGGAACTAGAGCAGGATGCAGTGGGATAGGTAGCTAAACAGTAAGTATAATATACCCAGGGAGGAAGATAGATGACTCATAGCAATTTCCAGACACAACCCAAATCTACCTTATCCACAAAACTGACCTATCTAGCATCCATTCCTCACACAGCTAACATTTTTCACCTTCAAACTTTCACAATCATCTTTCTAGATTCAGGATTTATAAGAATGATCCATGTCTTTAGCTACTGCCTGATGTAAAATATACAAAAAATATAAAAATTAATATAGGACCAGGCACAATGGCTCACACCTGTAATCCCAGCACTTTGGGAGGCCAAGTTGGGCGGATAGCTTGAGCTTAGGCATTCCAGACCAGCCTGGGCAAAATAGCAAGACCCTGTTTCTACAAAAAATACAAAAATTAGCTGGGTGTGGTGGCACATGCCTGTAGTCCCACCTACTCAGGAGGATGAGGTGGAGGATCACTTGAGCCCATGAGGCAGAGGTTGCAGTGTGACAAGATCGCACCACTGCACTCCAGCCTGGGTGCTAGAGCAAGACTCTGCCTCAAAAAAAAAAAAAGAGAAACCCAGAAGTAAAATTGTCAGCCAAGATTAACAATAGAGGCACTGTTTTTCACATAATCTATAATGAAAATTTTTGTGAATTATCTGATGAAGAAAAATTTAATCTAGGATTTGGAGTGGTACTTTGAAGAGCTGTGCCTTTCAGAGAATCTCATGACCCTCAGATGAAAAAACTTGCTATAATCTCAATACAGACAATACTCAGTGACTAGACAGGCAGATCCAAACTGTTCCTTCTGTGTTAATGCAATCCAAATGTTGCCAGCAACTCCTTTAGCACTCTATGTTCATTACAAGTACTAAATTCCTTTTCTTAAGCCTGGCTCTACCAATAAGAAAGAACTTTTAAACCAAAACCTTTAATAATTTTCTTTAATTTTCTCTTCCCACAGAATATTAACTAGATAGTGGTGGCATTAGAAATAGAAAGAGATGGCACCAGGAACAGGATGGAATGAGAATACAAGGTGTTAAACAGGAGGGCAGTGAAATAGGAGCGCTTTAGTTCTTGAGGACTACTTAAAATGAGTGAGTTCAAAGAAAATAAGACCCACTTACATTTAAATTTAACAACAAAAAACACATTCCAGAAATATATATTTTTAAGTTATTCAAAATAGTTCCCTCTTCATTAGTACAACTAATTAAGAACTGTTCTAAAACTAAAACTAACTATATTTCTACACCAGAAATGAAATTCTTCTGAAGCACATAATTATCCACAACTATGCTTTTAAAAAATCTTATTGATACAATGGTTATTCCAAGAAAATACACAGAGGACATTTTATTTTGTACTTGGTCATTGGGTACTTTTATCTTAACTAACACAATTTTGATTAAAAAACTATTTCTGAATTTCATTTCTGACTTCAATATTTATACTTAAGTAAAAATGTGTTTTATACCATACCTATCCTTGATCTGTCTGGCAGCCTTGGAGCCAATCAGGGAGAAGAGAAAGAAGGCAAGTTAGTGCTTTTCATGCAAGTTTCAATGGCAGTGACATGCAAGAAAAGTTAGGATATAAACCCTGCAACAGATTAGTTCATATTCACCAAAACACAAACTATAGAAAATTTATGTGTGTAGTTCACATAAGCTTTCATGTGATGTTAGAATTATAGTAGAAAATCCAGACCCCACAAAAATCACCTTTTAGGAGGAAAATTTAACACTTCAAACAAATTCCAGGTGACTATAAATGTTTTATTCTTACCTTAAGATTATCAAAACACACCTCCACTTTCATTCAGTCTGATACTCATCAACTAGAGCAACCAATCTCCTTCATGGGACAACTTCCTTCATGGTTTTCTTGTACATGTCAAATTTACTCTCTAATTTTTCTTCAGAGATCTCTTTCACTACTTCATAATCGTTGTTCCAAGTTTTCTCTATATGCCTCTATAGGGCAAGGAATTCTGAGAGTTTGCCTGCTAACAAATACAACTAGGCTGCAATTCTATAAAGCTTTACTCCAAAGAAAGTTGTAATGGCAGAAATTCAGACACAAAGAGACCAGAGAAATACTTCTAGCAATGGGGTCTTTCTCCATGATGATTTCATACATGCTACCGACTTAAACCTATATATAAGGTATCTCTTTTGTCTTTTTTTTTTATGCAAGCACAAGTTTAGAAAGGGAACTCAGCTATTTACTTGGGGCTGCATGGTCACACAAAATAATAAAAAACAAGTAAAAACTGTTGTCCCTTTTATATTTACATACAATATATCCAACAAAAGTTTTTTTCTCCACAGTAACCAGTATAGTTAACAATACATCAGACATAGACAAGGCTGTTTTGCTCAACACTGTATCCCCAGTGCCTAGCAAAAATGCTTAGGACATAGTAATACTTAATAATTATTAAACTTATTTGAATGTTAATTAGATATATGTAGCAATGCTTCTGTGGCCTCTCTTCTTCAGTTCTAATGTTGTTCCTATTCATTATTGGTCATTTTTATATCCACCCTAAAACATTCTGGTCTGAGTACTCTTTCTACTCAAAAACACAGAACTCAGATTTTTTCTTTTTGAGACAGAGTCTTGTTCTGTCGCCCAGGCTGGAGTGCAGTGGCACGATCTTGGCTCACTGCAAGCTCCGCCTCCCGGGTTCATGCCATTCTCCTGCCTCAGCCTCCCAAGTAGCTGGGACTACAGGGACCCGCCACCACGCCTGGCAAATTTTTTTGTATTTTTATTAGAGACGGAGTTTCACCATGTTAGACAAGACGGTCTTGATCTCCTGACCTCGTGATCTGCCTGCCTCAGCCTCCCAAAGTGCTGGGATTACAGGCATGAGCCAGCACACCCAGGCAACACAGAACTGAGATTTAAGAGATCAGCATATTATACAGTCTCAGCATTACTATTAATCAGTTGAGACCTTGTATATTAATCATTCTATTTCTTTTCTAAGGAATTTTGTTTCTTAATATTTCCGAAAATCATTCCCACATGCTACACAAACAAACAAATTCTGTGGAATCTGTATCTTAAGTCATGAAACTACTGTAGTACCAGAGATAGAAAATGTTTAAAAAGTTAATTTAATTGATTTTTTTAATTACTATCATTAAAGCTGGAATTACAAAACAAAGATTTTAATGTAATGTTAAAGGAAGGAAAGAAAGGACTCTTCTCTGTACCTGATATGAAACAAGTACTACCAGGATTACTCTTTGCCTCTCCATTCCCTTATTTCTCCTAGGAAAATGATATGACTTATCTGATAATGGGTTTGAAAGGAGAAACTAGACTTTCTGCTTTTTCTCACAGCTTGCTTGCCCACAGATAACATATATTCTGTTCTTTCCCTCTGTACCATAACTTTCACTGAAAGAGGCTTCCCCTGCCCATCACCTGAGGCAGCCCCTGCTGATCATGCCTGGGTGAATTTGTCTGTCTAATTCTAGCTATTTAGTATTGGGAAACTTGCCCAATAACAAAAGCCATCTTTTCCAATATGCTTTTATCATTATTTGGCCTCTTATCAGTTTTTTTTTGTCTTATTTCCTAACTGGTTTCAAACTTAGAGAAATATTACCAATCACCCTTGCATAACCCAATGATATGAAGACGATTACCGTTTTTTAAACTGACCGCAATGATTCAATTTTGTGTCAAGTGTTACTAAATTTAATAAGGTAAAAATTTTTAGTGTGTGTGTGCACATATGCATGCATGCAAAGCTTTTATGGTATCACTTCATGTACCATGCTGTTTGTGAAAAACCAGGAAAGGAATAAATGAAAAGCCAGATAATCTAGGAAAAACTGTTGTCCATGCATTTACATAGAATATACCCAGCTAGTGAAACTGAAAACTCCCATGGCTCCACTTTCATTTAGGTTCAAATTTTACTGCATATATATTGTATAAATGCAAGAGAGGTTTAAGAAGTTATTCTGAGCAATGATTAGAAGGCAGAGTTTGAAATTCTGAAGATATTTCTTTGAAAGGGCCCAATTTCAAGAAATGTCTTAAATTGGAAAATAATTTTTTTTTCTAGAATTCTCTCAAAACAGAAAGGTATCCAAAAGATACACAGTACTATACAGCTTCTAAGTTTCTATTCCTCTATTTCAAGAATGGTGACTTTTGTCAATTACAAAATTGGCAGAAAGGATTTCAATAGAAGATCTAAAGAGTGATGTTGAGTAAAGTAATGTAACTAAGCTTCTTGGAAGCTTTTCAATAATATACAGTACCATAACCTAAAAATAAATCTAAACATTCATTGCAGCTTCTTCATAACTCACTACATGGAATTATGTAGGCTCAAATAAATGTGTTGGCAACAGAGCAGTGGTAAATCTTGGAATCAGCTGGTACTAATTAAACAGATGTTTGACAAAATTCAGCATTACAATTCTACTTAAGGAAGTTTGGTCTCAGGTGACATTTCTATGACTGATTAAAGAAATGGAATTGTAAGATTTAGTTTAAAAACAATTAACTAAGAGATGGAGGGAGGCAATGAGGAAAGAGAGAGAGAGAGGGAGAAAGGAAGGCACCATCTCTGATATGAATGCAGAGAAACTGTAATACGAGTAAAGAAGAAGTAATCGCAAACCAATATTCGTAACTGCCAATTAAATTTAAAGACGTTAAACCAGATATTTTCCCAGTCACATAGAAAAAAGTTAACAGATCTTTTCCCAATCTCTTTTGTTCTTAATCTGTAACGGGTGAATATACAAACTATTTTCTTCTGTGAATTTATCAAGCACTTTGAAGATAAAGTATCTTACTGTTTCTATCTTTCTTTAATATCATCATTTCTCTTTTTATAGAAAGGGAGAGGGAAAAAGAGATAGCCTCAAAACATTATTTTCCTTTAGGCAAAAATATGTCTTTGGAAAAAAAAAGATTGCACACCAGTTGATTCCATACATTTGAAGTTTTGTATTTAGTAGACATATATTTATCTGTTCATAAAAGGAACTATTTTTCAAAAAGCATGATCATTTGAAAGAATCTGTCACAAAAGCCCCAGTGAATAACTTGAAATACACTTTGAAATACAGTACTGTACGCAACTGTTTTATGATTAGGCACATTTGTACAACAGGAGATTGCATTTCTGTGTAAGACCTAAACACCAAGAAATGAAATTAAGGTGAAAACTACAATTTGACCTATGCTTAACAAATATTTAGATCTGTTTTTTTATATTGTCCTCAAAACTGAAACATTCACGCTTTTGTTGAAGGTCCTCTCCTCTCTCCTAACATTCTTAACTTCAGCCTACAGAGGGAGCTTCTGGCAGTATTTCTGCTTACTTGATGAAAGTACTGAGTGAGCTTCTACCCACTCCTCTTCTTATTCACTCCTTCCAGTGGTCAGAGCCTAACACTCAATGGACAATATTCTACAGGCGAATCATTCATTACAACTGAGATGTGGGAAATACACTAAACCCATTCTCCGTCTTCAGCTGTGATCAAATGCAGAAGACACTGTTCCCCTTTCACCCAACTGTACTTTTTATTCCATTATAGGGACCCCATGGATAGGAAACTATTTTCTCCCTTCTACTCTGACAACCAGAGCATGTGTGGCATGATTGTGATGGCAATTTAGTTACACTGACTTGGAAATTGTTCCACTGACCCACCACTTTCTATAGAGAGAATTCAAGGTCTAAAGTCAGGGTGGGAATAGAAATACTAATTTTGGTAAAGGATTCAAGCAGTGTTCTGCAGGCCAGCTATTAGCAGAGAATGCACATTTGGTGGGATGTTGCCAATTTATTAAGTCCAGGAATAAAGCTAATGATCTGGATCCCATTTGCTGGTGATCCGTCTGCATAAATTTACTAACAACCAAACTTCTAGCAGTTAAAAAAAATTAGTGAAGGTATGTTCTAAAATCTTTTTGCATTTGTGCTATTTGTATTTGTTTACTTTCAGAAAGTAAAATGCCAGTAAATAGCATAACTTCACATTCAGTTCTCATGCTGAGACACTGCAATGTGGTAATTTAAATATTAGAACTTGAAATACTCTTTTTGAAGATAATGAAGTATGAAAAGACACACTGCCTCAATTTTTAGCCTATGCTATTTTTTTGTCCTCATGGGCCATTCATATTAATCTCATTTAAGCACTTTAATGTGGGATATTCACAAATAGTATACCTTAAATGAATTTCTTTTTCCAGACATCTAACAATATACTGCTAGACTAATAATAATCTCCAAAGTCATCTCTCCCTATTCAGTCAGCAAGTAGGTGTTTGAGGTAGGCCTGTAGTCCATGTAGCTGGCTAGGAAACTGAACTTAGTTTTTTACTTGAAATCAAATTATTATCTGGATACTATTTGGACATATGAAGAAAATAATTGCAAGCAGCTCTCAGTTAAGCATTTTTCCTAAATGATAAACCCAGATTTCTGGCTAGGAAACACTGACAGATACAGTAATGTGCCACATAACTACGTTTCAGTCAATAATGGACTGCATATACAATGGTGCTCCCATAAAATTATAATACTGTATTTTTACTATACCCTTTCTATGTTGAGATACACAAATACCACTGTATTGCAATTGCCTACAGGATTCAGTACAGTAACATGCTACACAGGTTTGCAGCATAGAAGCAACAGACTATACAATACAGCTGAGGTATGTAGTAGGCTACACTGTCTAGGTTTGTGCCATTACACTCTAATGTTCCCACAATGATGAAACTGCCTAATGATACATTTCTTAGAAGACATCCTCGTTAAGTGACACATGGTTGTAATTCATTTCACCACATCTCCAAATGGTTTAAGCTACTAAACAGTACTATAAACTGCTGCAAGACAAGACCCAAATAGTAAGAATAAGCGAAGTGGCATATTAAACCACAATGTGACTTATTTTATCAGAACCTTTCTAATTTATAATCTGTCAGGAACAAATTATAACAGAAACAAAGCTGGAAAGAATAAAGGACAGTGAAACAGAAAAGGGTAGCATTTGGGAGAAAGAAGACAGAAGAACTCTAAAAATGTCAATAGAAAGAGAAACGTGGGAGAAATAAACTTTTATCATAGTTTTTCCAAGTATCAGTCTCTCCTTAAATCAACTGGATTCAAGGCATTTTTGAGTATTAGTGTCTACATTCTATAGTTTTCCTGTCTTCTTCCTCACTCTTAGGCTGTCAGTTGGTAATTCTTGCCACTATGACTATGCCTGTCATTAACAACTGCCCTACTCCACTAAAAGGGGAATTTGTTAACAAGTAGAAAACAGAAAGAAAAATACTGAAAATAGTAGCAGTATCAAGTACAATAGTCAACAGATTCTGAGAAATGATCTTGAATAGAGGACATTAACTCTTGTCCATGAACTCTATGATGTTGATTTTGATGACTAAGACATCTTTTGCTTTCTGCATGTTTCTTAGCTATGTTCCAGACACTTAAGGTTATCACATGAATGCCCTCTAAATAAGTGATATAGTGCTTTTTTTGTTTTGTTTTGTTTTGTTTTGTTTTGTTTGAGATAGGGTCTCACTCTGTTGCCCAGGCTAGAGTGCACAGTGTAATCACAGCTCGGTGCAGCCTCAACTTCCTAGGCTCAGGCAATCCTCCCGTCTCAGCCTTCGAGTAGCTGGGACTACAGGTGCACATCACCATGCCCGGCTAATTTTTTTGTGTATTTTGTACAGACAGGATCTCATCATGTTGCCCAAGCTGGCCTCAAACTCCTGGGCTCAAGCAAACCACCCACCTTGGCTTCCCATAGTGCTGGGATTACAGGCATGAGCCACCATACCTGGCCAACATATCATACTTTTAAAGTACTTTTAAATATAGTACATTTCCCTTGTAACTCCTTTATATAATAAGTCCACCTATGTGCATTAGTAAGCTTCTTTACAACTCACCTCCAAATTTAAAGAATTAATTCATGCATTGGCTTACAGCAAAAGAACTTTTGTTTTGATTCATGTGTTTAAAAGAAGAAATCAATTAAAGTTCAATTTTAATATCCAAAGATGTAAGGTGGCAAATGTTACCTTCTCAAGGAAGTTTTTTCTACCTTCAAGTTCACAGAAAATCATAAAATGAAAACAATCACTAGGCATAAATCAGTTATAAAGCTACCTTTCTAACACAATGTAGCTCACTACATACTCCACAAAGGTGAAGTAAATAACATCAAACTCAAATTTTATCTTGATAACTACACAGTAATTTTTGCTAATTATATAGCTTAATTTCCAAATCTTTTCACATCATTTTAAAATATATTCTACATTTCTGAGTTTTGATTTGACAAAATGGTAATCATTTAAAATGACCCTACTTAAAAGAAAAATTAGAATTTACAATTTACAATCACTTAAACACCAGGATCTAAGTTAAAACATTAGCAGGCTTATTGCTCTACTTTTTACATTTTTATACTAAACATATCCCTTAAGTAAGGATCTACATTTCCATGTTGTAATAAAACATTCAGTTACTTAAATTAAGCAGTGGGGGCATTTATCTGCAATAAGAAGTTACACAATTACAGTGCTCATGTGCATAAAGTGATGATGCTTTCCCAAGCAGCTCATAGACAGAAACACAGAAACACTTTTTAAACATATTTGTTGATGACCCTAAAGACACACACTTCTAAGTGTTTGCTTTGGAATAAATGAACAGCCAGCATTTTACTTATCAAGAAACCCCAAGCCTTTATTAGTATTAGAAATCAGTAAAGAAATCCAAAACTAAAGAAAAACAAAAACGCCTTTTTAAAAATACAACTTCCCTTGTTAAGTGTATTAATGCAGTTTTTGTGTACCTTTGAAAATTCTTCAGGTTCCTTTATATCTAATGACCTTGTTGCAAATTCTAATAGTTCTTCAGAGTTCTCCAGGGCATTATTACATTGACTAATCTGACTCTAGGGAAAAAAAAAAAAAAAAACTAAGTCATTAAAATGAAGTTTCCTATTGCCATTAGAATCTTAAATATATATTGTTATAATGAACTTACAAATAATTTTAATAGCAATAATGGAGGAAAAACTTTTCAGTGAGCTATTGTAGCAAGATAATCAAGTTTTATATATATATATAAAACGTGTTATATTTGTTTTATATATATATATAACAAATTTTAATTATCTTAATACTTTGTACCTCTTGCCATAATTTATCGAAAACAGCTTCACTGCATACAGGTAAAGATACACTCATCATTTAAAACAAAAAAGGACCTAAGCGAAGCTTAGTCCACTGTCATTAATTAAAAACTAGCAATTCAAGATACATAAAGAATATGGGACAAGTAGGAAGTATTTTTCTAAACCTAAATGGCAAGGTTCCTGCTCTAAAGATGAATGCTCGCAATTCAATTTTATCTAACAAACTGCAAGTTTTAAAAATGTTTCTATTGGCTGCTCCTAGCTCCCCTCTAACAAGGCCAGAAGAACAAACTGTCCACATATATTCAAGCAGAAAGAAGGTCCCGACAAACAACAGATATCAATGAGGCACTAGGAACTGAGAGGTAACTGAAAAGGGAAAATATTACCAGTTGCACTGGAACATCACTCATGCCAGGGATGGCTAGGGGGTTGATCAAGATGCATAATGCACACTCAATATGCAAAAGACTTTTTGGTACTTGATGGGAAGAAGGAAAGGCAAGAGAAAAGACATGACCCATGGCCACTTTGGTGGCAGGTTTAATATGCAGTATGAGCTAGGGTGACAGAAATGTTGGCTAGTGGTAGATGAAGACAATTAGAGCTGCTCTGGTAAAGAAAAAGTACAGGGAGGGAAAAGGGAAGGTTGCAGATTAAGCAACTGGATGCTTAAAGGCCATTCCAAAGTGGTGCTGTGAAGAAGGGTCTGGGTCCAAAACAGAACAGAATTCTGCACAGGATGAGTTTTCGGTTGGATCTTCAGATGATGCTGAGTTGTCCTTTCTTCTACAGTGTTTTGTTTTTTAAATGAATTCATTTCTTATTAGTATTTATTGAAATGTATGGAAACTTTATGAATAAACGAATTATCCTTGAATTATTTAAGTAATACATCCCCCACCCCCAAATATGAACAACAAACCTCAACCTGGGTAGTATGGACACACTTCGAAGATACAGTATCTGATCCTTGGAAATTGTGCATTTATGGTGTGTATGTAAGATAGAAAGACAACATATGTGTTTTTCCACAGCTTTTAGGTGCTCAAAGATATCTATAACTCAAATCAACACACAAAAATTTGCATTTCTACATACCAATAATGAACAATCCAAGAAGGAAAAAAAAGAAAAAATCCACTTATAATAGTATCAAAAAGAACAGCACACTTTGAAATAAATTTAACCAACAAAGCATGAGACCTATACACCCAAAACTACAATACAATGCTAAAAGAAATATACAACAAAAATAAACGGAAAGACATTCATGTTCATAGATTGGAACACTTAATATTGTTAAACTATCCATACTACCCAAAGCAATCTATAAATTCAATGTAATCACTGTCAAAATCCCAAGACATTTTTTGTAGGAACAGAAAAAAAAATATATAAAATTCATGTAGAATCTCAAGGGACCCTGAATTGCACAATTTTGAAAGAGAAAAAAGTCGAATGCCTCAACATTCCTGATTTCAAAATACCTTACAAAACTATAGGAACCCAAACAATGTGGTACTGGCATAAAGACAGATACACAGACCAACGGAACAAAACAGACAGTCCTGAAATTACCCTTCACATATATGATCGAATGATCTCTGACGTAGGTACTAAGGCCAAACAATAGGGATAGGACAGTCTCTTCAATAAATGGTGCTAGGAAAACCGAATATCCACAAGCAAAAAAATAAAGTAGGTCCCTTACTTAACACCATACGCAAAAATTAACTAAAAATGGATTAAAGACCTAAACATAAGCTCTAAAGCTCCTAGAAGAAAACATAGAGGAAAAGCTTCATAACACTGTATTTGTCAATGATTTCCTCGATATGACAATGAAAGCAAAAATAGACAAATGAGATGACGTAAAACTTTAAAACTTCTCTATATCAAATAGAACAACCAACAGAGTAAAAAAGCAGCCTACAAAATGGGGAAAAAAAAAAACCTGTGAATCATACACCTGATAAGGAGTTAATATCCAGAATGAATAGAAAACTGCTGCAACTTAACAACCACCAAAAACCCCAAGTAACCCAATTAAAAGATGGCCAAAGAACCTGAATAGACACTTCTCTAAAGAAAATACATTGATGGCCAACAAACACGTGAAGAGATGCTCAACATCACTAGTCACTAGGGAAATGCAAATCAAAACCGTAATGAAATATCATGTCATACCCATTATGACGGCCACTATCAAAAAAAAACCAGAAAATAAAAAGCACCGGCAAGCACATGAAGAAATTGGAACACTTCAGCTGGTAGGAATGTAAAATAGTGCAGCCACTATGGAAAACATTATATAGAGGGTCCTCAGAAAATTATAAAGAGAATTACCACATGATTCAGCAATCCTACTTTGAAGTACACATATCCAAAACAATTGAAAACAGAATCTCAAAGAGATATTTAAACCCCCACATTCATTGCAGCATTATTCACAATAGCTAAGAGGTGTAAGCTGCCAAAATGTCCATAGACATATAAATGGATAAAGAAAATGTGGTATATACATAAGTGGAATATTATTCAACCACAAAAAAGGAGGAAATCCTAGCACATGCTATATAACATGAATAAATCTTGAGGACATCATGCTGAGTGGAAATAAGTCACAAAAGGACAAATGCTATGATTCCACTTATACGAGACATGTAGAGTAGTCATGCAAACAGAAAATAATATGATGATTGCCAGGGGCTAGTAAGAAGGGGAAATAAGTTGTTGATCAAGGGACATAAAGTTTCACTTGCACAAGATGAAAAAATTCTAGAGATCTGTTATACAAAAATGTGAATATATTTAACACCATCAACTGTACACTGTACAGTTTAAAATGGTTTAAGAGAATTGGCTGGGCATGGTGGCTTATGCCTGTAATCCCAGCACTTTGGGAGGCCAAGACGGGTGGATCACCTGAGGTCAGGAGTTTGAGACCAGCCTGGCCAACATGGTGAAACCCCGTCTCTACTAAAAATACAAAAATTAGCCAGGCATGGTGGTGGGCACCTGTAATCCCAGCTACTTGGGAGGCTGAGGCAGGAGAATCGCTTGAACCTGGGAGGCAGAGGTTGCAATGAACCAAGATCACTCCAGCCTGGGTGACAGAGTGAGACTCCGTCTCAAAAAAAAAAAAAAATGGTTAAGAGAATAAATTGTTTTTTTAACAACAATTTTAGAATACTTATGGCCAAAACAAAAAACCATTCTTCTACAAAGTAAGGGTATAGTTATACTTAGAAATTCATTAATTTTTGCTTACCATAAATCAAGGATTAAATAGACTAAAATTATCCATATTTCAATAGCTGTATGATCTCACCTGTAACTCTTGGGATTTACGAGCTTGTTCCTGCTTGATACAGTTAATCATACTTTCTTTTACTTCATCCAGTATAGAGTATAAACTATCAAATTCTTCATCTAACTCTGAGAGTATGTTGGACGAATTTTCCTGTTTAAAAAACAAAACAAAACAATTTTCCTGAAGCGCTATCGAACATTTAAAACCTAAAAGGTATGCCCAAAAGAGAGAATAAATTTATATTACAAACTATGTTGGCCTAATATAAAAATAACATAATTCTAAGATTTGACTTAAGGCTTTAAAAAGAGATAAATGCAACAAACTGCCTGCTAATGCTAACAATACTGTTTCAGCTATACTATCAGTTAAGTTGTCTTTTATGGACTAGCCCATACTCTCTTCACTTTACTGTTTCCACAGGACAACATGAAAGGTTGTTTTAACGTTCCCAACTTCGTCCAGACCTTCAGTCTCTCAGGCAGACTCTAAGCCAGTGGTTCTTAACCTCTGGTGCGTATCAGAATCACCGGTGAGGTATTCTTATAAAATATTCCAGAGATTTTAATTCAGTAATTCCGAGGAACACTTTGCACATACAGAAATGAGGCGGATTTTGTCTAAATTTTAAAATCTTTCAGGGTCTCTAAAACACTGCATTTATGTAAGATAAACAGAAATTAAAAGACTAAGCAATTATTTATTGGATCCTAAGATATTTATCAAATATTAAATCATCTAATGACTAGAATTTGTAGTCAAATCCTGTATTTTATTAACTAAAATACAGATAAGTTACTTGCCCAAAGCCATACAATTAGTTACTAATAACATGGTCAATAATGCATTTCAAGTCTCTTGAGTTCCCCATTGCTATATTTGCTGCTATTTCAACAAAAAATAATTTGAATTATTTGTAAAATCCCTAGATAAGCAATATCCACACTTGCAACAATTATGAGATAGAAGAAATTCTCTTAAGACATTTTTCAACTTGGATGAATCATTCAATTAAGAGAAGCGAACTGGCACTGACTAAGAGAACTAATATATACAATCTACTGTAATATTATATGTCCAAACTTTTGCTTATAATGTTTATAAAAACTAGATACCTCACAGGCACCTCATCAAAGGTGGTGGTAATTATTTTACTAGTCTGTTTACAGTGGTAAGAACAACTATAGAAGTGGAATGTGCAGTCAGGAAGGGAAAAAACCTAACTCAAATCCCACATTAGCCACTCAGTAACAGCATGACCTTATACAAGGCACTTAAATTCCTAGACCTCAGTCTATTCATTCATAAAAAAGAAACAGACTATTTTCCTCTCGATCACCAGATGGCATCTTGTTGCCTTTTGCCTACTACTAAGCTCCCATCTTCAGCAACGAGGTTGTAGTTTAATTCCCCCACTACTTTTTTTTCTAACGTTAAGGTAGAATTCTAATAATTTATCAATCAGAAGAATGGTTTGAGCTAGCTCTACATAAGTTCTCTCTTTCCAGATACCAAATGTGATGATTCGCTTGTCCACAGATCAAGAGCTTTATAGCCATGAGCTTTATGCTTATCTAAAGAAAGCTGATTCACCAATTTTCCAATAAAATAGTTCAAGATAGCTAAAATAAATTATTATTTTTTTTTTTGAGACAGAGTCTCACTCTATCACCCAGGCTGGAGTGCAGTAGTGCGATCTCGGCTCACTGCAACCTCCACCTCCTGGGTTCAAGCGATTCTCCTGCCTCAGCCTCCCAACTAGCTGGGATTACAGGTGCTTGCCACCACGACCAGCTAGTTCTTGTATTTTTAGTAGAGATGGGGTTTCACAATGTTGGCCAGGCTGGTCTTGAACTCCTGACTTCAGGTGATCCACCCGACTCGGCCTCCCATGAATGTTCTTTTTGCTAAAGATAATTTTGGTTATTCTGGTTCTTTTGTAGTTCTATACACATTTTAGAATTTTTTCTATTTCTGTGGAAAATGACATTGGTATTTGGATAGAGATTACAATGAATCTGTAGATTACTTTGGGTAGTACAAATATTTTAACAATGTTAATTCTAATCCACAAACATGGCATATTTTTCCATTCGTCTTCTTAAATTTCTTTCATCAGTGTTTTATAGCTTTCAGTATACAGATCTTTCATTTCCTTAGGTAAATTTATTCCTATTTTTTTATGCTACAGCAAATGGGATTGTTTTCTTATTTTCTTTTTGAAATAGTTCGTTTTTCATGTATAGAAGCAATACTGATTTTTGTGTGTTGATATTGCATTCTGTAACTTTACTGAATTTATCAGTTCTAATAGTTTTTTGGTAGAGTCTTTAGAGTTTTCTAAAGACTGAGGCAGGAGAATCGCTTGAACCTGGGAAGCAGGAGTTTCAGTGAGCTGAGACGGCGGCATTGCACTCCAGCCTGGGTGACAGAACAAGTCTTTGTCTCAAAAAAAAAAAAAAAAGTGGTGAGAGTAAACATCTTTGTCTTGTTCCTGACTTTACAGAAAAAGCTTTTGACTTCTCACCTTTGATAAGATGGTAGCTGTGAGATTGTTATTATACATATGGCCTTTACTGTGTTGTGGTACATTCCTTCTACACCTAATTTGTTGAGAGTTTTTATCATGAAAGGATGTTGAATTCTGTCAAATTCTTTTTCTGCATCTACTAAGATAACCATACACTTTTTTTTGTCTTTAGTTTTGTTAATATGGTGTATCACATTTATTGACTTCTGTTGAACCATCCTTGCATCCCAGGCATAAATCCTACTGGATCATGGTAAATGATCTTTTTAATGTGCTACTGAATTCAGTTTGCTAGTATTTTATTGAGGATTTTTGCATCTATGTTGATTAGGAATACTGGCCTGTATTTCTCTCTTTTGTAGTATCCCTGGTTTGGCTTTATTATTGGGATAATGTTGAATTTGTAAAAATGGATTTGGAACTACTCCCTCCTGTTTGATTTTTTTGGAAGAGGCTGAGAATAACTGATATTAGTTCTTTAAATATTTGCTAGAATTCAGTGGTAAAACCATCAGGTTGCAGGCTTTTCTTTGATGGGAGACTTCACTGCGGATTCAATTTCCTTATTCATTATTGACCTATTCAGATTTTCTATTTCTTTCTGATTCAGTCTTGGTAGATTGTACATTTCTAGCAACCAGATTATCTTGAGTTCTCTCTTCCACAATCAATATGTCACTACTTACAATATAGATTATCTCCCCAAACCTGGAACTATTTTCTTAAGTATTCCTCTCCCTTCTCAATGGGCACTTTACCTTTTATTTTTATGTTACTTTCATCTACTTCTACAAGTAGACCCCTTACCAATAACATTTTCTTTTCTTTTTGAGATGCAGTCTCGTTCTATTACCCAGGCTGGAGTGCAGTGGTACAATCAATGCTCACTGCAGCCTTGACGTCCTGGGCTCAAACGATCCTCCTACCTCAGCCTCCTGGGTAGCTGGGATGACATGTGTATGCCACCACACCCAGCTAATTTTTGTATCTTTTTTTTTTTTTGGTAGAGACGGTGTCTTGCCATGTTGCCCAAGCTGGTTTCAAACTCCTGGGCTCAACCCATCAACCTGCATCAGCCTCCCAAAATGCTGGGATTACAGGCATGAGCCACCACACGTGGCCAAAATTTTTCTTCTATTGTTTATTGCAAAAGAAACGTTTTACTTGCCAGCACTTTTGAAAAACTACAAATTGCTCTTAATTTATATTAGAAAAAATGTCAAATGGAAAAGGACTAAAGTGAGCACTCTGGTATTCCCTAACAACTACTATTCCAGAGTTTTCCTTTTCCCTTACTATTTGGATTTTTCCACGGACAAAACAGGAATTGCAATGAAAACATTTTTACTTTATCTGCTATTTTAAAACCCTGCTCTCACCTCCATTAGTTTATAACCCAAAATTCATAGAGTATATTTGTACTTCAGATTTGACTCATTGTGACATATTTAAACAAAATTTTTCATAAAACAATCATACCTGAACTCCTTTTAGTGTATGATGTAGTGTATCAATAAAGTTCTGAATTTCATCATTTTTATTTGCCAGAGTTGAAATGATCCTCTGTAGAGCTTCCTAGAATTAAGAAAAGCATTAAAATACTATATTTCAATGGAAGAGTTACAAAACTCATTAACAAGCATTCTCTAAACAAACTTTATGTAAGAGTATATTGTATAACAAATAGGAGCAATGTAAAATTTCTCATTGTTCAAAACTTCCAAAGGCTTATAATTAGAAAAGATGGGGTATATATTTGTACTGTATTAAGCCCTCTTATTCCTAATATGCAACTTAATCACCATGATACTTTTCAGATTGAAAATGATCAGTTTAACTTAATATCAATAGAATTATTTTAGGTCATCAGCCATGACAATGGAATAGAGCAAAATCTTTAAATGCTGTAAAAACAAATGGAAACGGAATACAACATCAGGAACCGAGGAATAAAAGTGAGGAGACACAAATTCATCAACATTTTATTTATTTACAAAAATAAACCTATTTTAGAGATATGAAACTAGATAATACATGTGCATTTAGAATGACAACATTCATTCCAATATTTACAGATGCTGTAGAACTATAATAAATAAAGCAATTTTAGTAGCAGATAGCTCAGACTTTGATAATGCTTCCTATTTAAATAAAACATTTGGTAAATTTTTTCTCTGGTTCAGTGCTATCCAATAAAATTTTCCACTGTGATGGAAATGTTCTATAAATGTGCTGCCCAATATGGTAGCCACTAGCCACACACAGTTAAAGAAGTCTTGAAATGTGACTAGAACTGAGGAACTAAATTTAATTTTTCCAACTTTAATTAAGTTTATATAGTCGAATGTAACCAATGCTATCATATTGGACAGCACAAGTCTAGTTGCAGTAACTCCTCGTTGGTAGCAACAGCAAAAACCAAACAAGGTTATCTATAGTCTCAGAAAAAAATCAAATGCAAGTACTTTAATACTTTGTAATTTTCTCAGAAGCATAGGACTTTTTTCTGTAAGCACCTATGAGCTTAAATATTTTAATAAAGCCTATAAGACTTTGTGGAATAAAGGTTTTCCTAAAAAATATAATCAGATATCGACAAAGGGTTATAGATAAGGAGCCCAGGAAACAGTCTGAAGGGAGATAACATTTTTTTTTTAAGTTTTTTTTCTCGAGACAGAGTTTTTGGCTGTTGTCTCCCAGGTTGGAGTGCAATGGCGTGATCTCGGCTCACTGCAACCTCCACCTCCTGGGTTCAAGCAATTCTCCTGCCTCGGCCTCCCGAGTAGCTGGAATTACAGGTGCCCGCCACCACGCCCAGCTAATTTTTGCATTTTTAGTAGAGACGGGGCTTCACCATGTTGGCCAGGCTGGTCTCAAACTCTTGACCTCAGGAGATCCACCTGCCTCAGCCTCCCAAAGTGCTGGGACTGCAGGTGTAAGCTACCATACCTGGCAACATTTTATACAAATGTTCATAAAGTATTGTAGTAGTGAAAAAAGCATGTGCAACCACACATGTGTGCTTTGGGAAGCCCAGGCAGGTGGATCACTTGAGGTCAGGAGTTTGAGACCAGCCTGGCCAGCATGGTGAAACCCCGTCTCTACTAAAAATACAAAAATTAGCCAGGCGTGGTAGCATGCACCTGTAATCCCAGCTACTCAGGAGGCTGAGGCAGGACAATCACTTGAACTGGGAGGTGGAGGCTGCAGTGAGCCGAGATCTCACCACTGCACTCCAGCCTGGGCAACAGAGCAAGATTCTGTCTCAAAAAAAAAAAAAAAAATGCCAGTCACAGTGGCTCATGCCTGTAATCCCAGCACTTTGGGATGCTGAGGCGGGTGGATCATCAGAGGTCAGAAGTTTGAAACCAGCCTGGCCAACATGGCGAAACCCTGTCTCTACTAAAAATACAAAAATTAGGCAGGCGTGGTGATGGGCGCCTGTAATCCCAGCTCAGCTATTCGGGAGGCTGAGTCAAGAAAATTGCTTGAACCCGGGAGGTGGAGGTTGCAGCGAGCCGAGATCACACCACTACATTCCAGCCTGGGTGACAGAGCAAGATTCCATCTCAAAAAAAAAAAAAAAAAAAACTTAAAAAAACTTTCCACCAAAAAAAATTATAAAACATTGGTACCAAAAAAAAGGCAGATACAGTTCAGAGCAAAAAATAAAATCTCCTTAGCATAAAATAGCTTCCTATTTACATATTTTTTGGTCTAAGTTTAGTAGCAAGCTTTGCATTTCAGAAATTACATAGCAAAAATCTGGAGATAGCTGTAACTTATTGCCCCAACTAGATAAGACCTGAGCTCCAAAGATTTTAATGAGAAGCCTTTTTTTTTCTTTTGAGGCTCTGTCACACAGGTGGGAGTGCAGTGACACAATCGTAGCTCACTGCAGCCTCAACCTCTTGGGCTCAAGCCATATCCACCTGCCTCATTATTTGATTTTTTTGTAGAGACGAGGTCTCACTATGTTGCCCAGGCTGGTCTCGAACTTCTGGGCTCCAGCAATCCTCCCACCTCAGCTTCCCAAAGTGTTGGGATTACAGGCATGATCCCTGCTCCCAGCTAAAGCCTACCTTTTTAATGTTCCTGTTTTTTAATGAGTATAGTCAAAGTCATCTAAATGCTCTAATTTTGAAACAGATCTTCAAGTTAAATCCTCTGCTCCTTTAAGAGCTACCAACCTGCTGCAAGTTAATAGACTCTGGTCCAATAGTGATGTTAGAGATCAGAAAACAGGCTTTATCAACTGTAACGTTTTCATTCTCCTTAAAGCAGTACTGTCCAATATAAATACAGTAGGAGCCAATAGCAGCCACATCAAAAAAGTAAAGGAAAAACAGGATAAATTAATTTTAATATTTTATTTAATAGATTCAAAATATATTATCATTTCAACATGTAGTCAATATTTAACAATTAATGAGTTTTTCTTTTTTTTTTGGTATGGAGTGTTCAAAATTCAGTTTGTATTTTACACTTATGCATATCTCAATTCAAACTGGCCACATTTCAAGTGCTCAAAAACCACATTATGGCTAG
This sequence comes from Gorilla gorilla gorilla, assembly GCF_029281585.2. Classification (NCBI taxonomy): domain Eukaryota; kingdom Metazoa; phylum Chordata; class Mammalia; order Primates; family Hominidae; genus Gorilla; species Gorilla gorilla. Next base: position 101,726,406 of record NC_073237.2, on the reverse strand, counting down.
AAGCTACCATCCTGGATAATACAGACTTAAGAGGTCTATGTCATCCAAACAGACCATATATTTCTAAGAGTGGAAATAGGGCAGAGATCCTCTATTAATCTTATTAATTTGCAATTAAAAATAAATGACCTAAAAGCTTTCTGAACTTTTTTCTTGGAAGACCAGAATTTCTTTATGTGCTTATGTTATGCCAGATTCTTGAATTATAATAGCTATATGTGGATATAAGTTAAAATGTTACAACCAACTTCCTTTACCAGAATTTCACTCATTTCTCAGTTTTTATTTACATAAATATTAACTCTAGAAGGTGAAAGACATTTTAAAATTACCAACTCTCAAAAGAAATTGGTACATAAGTAACACCACTTCGGGGTCCAATACCATAACAGAAGAAACAAATACACTCCTCTCTCCTGTGAAATGTACACCATTCACTCATGTTTTGGGTTAGAGAAGACTTCTTGGGATCACAGAAAGCGCAAATGTCCACGTCAAAGTTGGCAGCTAACAAAAACAAGACTGCACCTAAGGACAACTGACATACAGGTTAGACAAATTCAAAGAATCATCAGAATAATGCCTTCCATTTTCTATGATACTATCGCATACCTCCAAAAAAATACCACCCTTAGATTACAGTCAATCTTTTTTTTTTTTTTTTTTGAGATGGAGTCTCACTCTGTCACCCAGGCTAGAGTGCAGTGGTGCAATCTCGGCTCACTGCAACCTCTGCCTCCTGGGTTCAAGCAATTCTCCTGCCTCAGCCTCTCGAGTAGCTGGGATTACGGGTGCAAGCTACCGTGCCTGGCTAATTTTTTGTATTTTTTGGTAGAGACGGGGTTTCACCATGCTGGCCAGGCTGGTCTTGAACTCCTGACCTTGTGATTCACCCACTTCGGCTTCCCAAGTGCAAGGATTACAGGGATGAGCCACCACTCCCAGCGATTACAGTTAATCTTATCTTTACCATTCCTCTTAAATTCATTCAAAATTCTATTACCACAGATGAAAGACCCTTTTCAACTGTATTGGCCTAAGATGTATTAATAGCCATACCTCTGGAAAGAAACTCTACAATCTGTGTTAAAGCCTTTAGGGGAATGATATCCTATATGAATTGCCTAAGGCTGTAAAAATACTGTACTTCCCCAGAAAGTGGATGAGAAAGAAAGGTCTTTAAAGGCTGATATAGTATTTCTGAGAAACACGGTCTCATTCTTTGAAGAGAGCACTCTACAGCTCTTGAATTTAACAAGGAGTTCCAGTAGAGCATGAGAGTCTGTAATACACACCTAGATAAAGGGTCCACATTCTGAGAAAAGTTGCTTTACCCTAATGCCAAAACTGCGAAGACTAAAGGCCTAGATTATTTTCAGAGGATGCACTGCAATCTTTAGATGGGGAGGGCTTCAGAGCCTTGGCTACAATACACCACTGAGATGCTATCAGAATGGACAAGCCAGCTGTAGAGGACTCTGGAACCCCAGCATTTAATATCATCTATATTTTCAAAGCTACCGAATACATTAGTAAACCTGGCTGCAGAAGAAGCAACCATTCAGATCATAAAGAGAAAGTCATAGCAACCAATGTGACCTTGTTAGCTAATACAGATAAAATGCTGCCTCTCTGCTAAGCTTTTCTAAGCTTAAAGGAGGAAGGAAATATTCGCAAAGTTCCCCAAGGGCAGACTCCTGAGACAAAGGCTCCAGAAGCTCTGATCCACTTGCCCTTTAATCTGCAACTGCTGTAGAGAGGATGAGCAAATGAAAAAGACTGTAATCCAAGGCTCATATTTAGCATTCTAAAATAGTAAAAGTTTATCAGGGAGAGGGCCAAGGCTTCATCCTTTCTGACCCTCACAAGAATGGGGACTGGCTGGAACTAAGTGGAAATGGCATAAAGATAAAAAGCACTAAGGAACTTGGTGCTCAGTAGAACTGGAAAACAAGTTACAAGGAATCAGAATATTTAAGACAAAACTACCACCAGCACCAAAACATATGAAAACTAAAGAAACAGGATTACATGTGCTGAGTTCTGAAACTTGACCCTAGCTTGCATATGTGACATAAAGCTAAAATTTTCTCTATGGTGGTAAGAGTCAAGTAAAAGGTGTATATAAGGATAGTATGTGCCTAATATAGGAGGTATACAAGGCGAGACTGGCTGAACAGGCATCAAATCCAACAGTTTTTAAAAAGTGTTTTCTAGATATGGTAGGCAATATGCCAGGGCAGAGAAAGAGAGCAGAAAAGATCTAAAATATATCATAATTCAACGAGTTTTCTACCCCAGTCTATCCCTCCAGGACCTCCAAATTTAATCAAGAGCAAAGACAGAAAGCTAGGCCATCATCACTATCTCCTCTCCTCTAATTTGTGCTCTACGTGAAGTCACAAAGTTCTATAGATTTTACCCCTTAATGGTTCTAGTGATAGCAGCAGGAGGCAGACGTAGACCTAGGCAGATAGGGGTGGGTCCCTGGTGAAACCTGACCTTCAGGCCAAAGACAGCCTGAAGCCTGAAAACTGGGCTGCCAGTTCCTGATGGAATCCACAACCCTGAATAAGAATTTCCTTTATGCCTTTCAGTCAAACAAATGGTGCTTTTTCCACGCCCACCCATGGACCAATCAGCACATACTTCCTCCTGCCCATGGACCAATCAGCATGCACTTCCCCACTTTGAGCCCATAAAAACCCTGGACTCAGCCATCTATCAGGACTACCCATTTCAGGACTCCTCTCCACTGAGAGCTGTTCTGTCACTCAGTAAAACTCTCCACTGCCTTGCTCACCATCCAGTTGTCCATGCAACCTCATTCTTCCTGGACGCAGGACAAGAACTCAGGAACCGCCAAAAGGCAGGCGCAGAAAGGGCTGTAACACTTTCCTGGCCCACTTGCCAAGCTGCAGACAGGAGCAAAAGGGGCTGTAACATGTTCCTGGCCAGCTCACCAAGCTGCAGACAGTGACATGAACTGCAGGAGTGAAGAGTAGCAACACTTCTAAGGGCCTAGACCTCGGGATTCCCTGAGCCAGAGCTGTAACACTATAGCCCTCCCACCTTCCACCAGCATCAGGCGGCTGCCCCACATGACAGCAAGTGACAACGGGATTGGGCCAGCCTGGGAACCACAGGCCCAAGCAAGGTGGCAGGACTGAACAGGCTGAAACATGCCCTGCCACTCCCACTGGCCAAGCTGCAGGTGGCAGGAACAAGAGAGGTGTAGCACCCCTGCCCCCGACCCCTTGGGGCTCTGCAGTTACTGGCATCTCTGAGTTTTCAGGCACCACTGTGTTCACTTCATCCAGACGCAGGCACCCACAGAGGAAGCCACTTGCAGTATGCTTGGTCCAGCTGCAGCCTCGCATGGAGCCAGTGACTGTGCCAGTGCCCAGAGCTGCCCGTATGGCCACAGCAGCCAGCATGCTAGGCTGTGCACAGTGGCCGGACCCCAAACTCACTCACTCGCTCACACACCCCTCACTGCTCCATGCCTGGCTCGCCCTCGGCAGGTGTGGGATCCAGGCCAGCAGCATGAGCTAAGCACAGCCTGCCAGGCCAAGTGGGCAGAACAAGCCCAGCCGGCATGAGTGAAACTCAAGGAGAGACACTGCCAGCTACAGAGGTTTCTAGCTGGTTAAGAAACATCCGAAGTATCCTGTGACATTAGAATTATTACTACTATCTTAGTAAAAGTTACTATCATATCTCAACCTATATCTCAACCTTCACTGTAGCAAAATTTTTCTTAATCAGACTCTGATAACAATCTTTCTCCCCAGTAATCAGTTCTCTGTATACTTCAGCTAGGGTAATGATAGCATCACTCTTCCTGATCAGTATTCTTCAATAGCTTCCCATTGTACCTTGGATAAAACTGAAAATCTTTAACATGACCTATAAGATCTCAAATGATCTGTCCACTGCCTACCTCACCTGCTTCATCTCCCCAGACTTCCTCTCCTTGTTACACTCCAGCTGCATAGCCTGCTATGAATTTATCTAACCTGACTTGCTTTCTACCTAGGAGCCCTCTCACTTATCAGTTTCTCTACCTATAACCTCTGTCCTAAAACACATACACAATGTACTGATAAAACAAATTCCAAAAATGTACTTATAGAATGAGCCCATGTTACATATAGTCATTTCATTTTTTTTTCTAATCAAAGCCTTATGGGTAAAGAAGGGCAAAGACAACTTTCATCTGCCCCATGGGATTCTATCAACCTTAAAGGATGCCTACGAAGGTCTCAGATTTTTATATCAGATCTCAAGCCTCCCATTACCTTACAAACACTGATGGATAAATAGATAAACAGAGATGAATAAAGCCAATATAAATTATCTGAAGCTTATCTAGAAAATTATATTTTATAAGATTCATGTGGTGACAACTAAAAGTACTAGGTGACACAGGTCTGAAGACATGCTTTGACAAATGCCAATTCTGCTAGATCATAGTAAAATATATGAGATAAGTCTCCATAGGAAGTCTGCACAGGCAATCTCAGCAAATGTCTTTTGGTGATGTAGCACAATTACCAGGCCCTCATAACAACAACAAAAAAATACAATGATGTGACTATGGATTTAGACTAAGGCAACTGCTACACCAACAAGAAAAAGCATTATATACACCCTAGCCAAGCACATCTGCAACCACTGTTATGGAATGAATCAAAGTAATCTAAGATGTACAAGACATAAGTTACTCTCTTCAACGCAGCACAGCTTAAAGTTATGTTTATAGTCATTATCAATCAAGTAAAAGGATAATCAATAGACTGAGCAAAAGAGCACTTTGGTACTCTTAAGTGCCAAGTACTATCTTAAGCTCTATACATATTATTAATTCATTTAATCCTTTCAAGAATCCTATGAAGTAAGTTACTATTATTATCCTCATTTTCCAATGAGGAAGCTGACACATGGAGAAGGTAAGCAGCTTGCCTAGAATATCAAAGCTAATATGTCACACAGCCAGGATTCAAATTAAGACAGTTTGATTCCTAAGTCTATGCTCTTAAAGGACTACACTGTACTACCTGATAAAACAGAGATCAGAGGTTCATGAAAAGGTCAGAACGGCTAAAGGCATCCAAAGGACTAAGATTTTACTTCAAGATTAGAAATCTGGAACTGATCAACAATCTGGAAACCTGGAACTGATCAACAGGTTATAACCCCAAATCAGAGGGCATCAGCATCCATGTGGTCATAATTAGAGAAATGCTGACATATGGGTTTCCCACCAGCATCTTCTCAGACGAGGAGAAGACTTCTGAGTCAAATTCTACAGTAGTATTCCAAAAAATCAAGATACAAAAATCTAGAGCCCCTGCAAATACCACAAATAGATCTATAATTTAAGGGGGTCAAACTATTATTATAGCCAATGTAGTTAGTATTTCATTAAGCACCTTCTATGTGCCAGGCACTGTGCTGCTAATATGGAGTAACTTTTTAATCATCAAATCTGATAAAAAAGTAGTATGAGTCTTCACATTTTATGGTTGGAAAAAGGAAAGATTCAAGATGTTAAGAAACTTGTTTTAGGTCACACAGCTATCAACTGGCAGTCATGATTCAAATTCAGGAGGTTGTCCCCAGAACCTCTGCTTTTCAAATCCAGGAGGTTGCCTCCAGAGCCTGTACCCTAGGCTGCCTAAACTGTTGGGGATTGTGTGAAATAATCATAGGGTTCCTGCAACCAGAGGAAAGGGATTGATCAAACCAGCACGTAACATTCCTGGAAAATGCCCAATAATGCCACCAGAAATGATGCCACTTGCATCATCCCACACATAGACCTGTCCTTTGAATTAGGTGACTTCATGCTGAACCCCTCCATCGACTCCAGTGGGGATGGCACCAGGTTCAAGAGGCTGAAGAAACCCAGAGCCACCAAATGAGGCATGGTATTTTATTAAGGGATTACATACAAGGGAGAGAGTCCAGTGGTGGCAGGCTGAGCAGGAGAACTGCCTTATATACAGAAAAGGTCCAGTGGCAGTGGGCTGGACAAGGTAACTACACAGCCCAGTGAAGCTCAGAAGACACATTCAGGTGAGTCTGCCATACAGGATCATTCTAATGGTATGCTTAAACTATTGCTGTTAGGTAGGTTTACCATACAGTGATAAAGAGCGGAATCAAGAAAGCGCTATCCAGCTGTTAGCTAGATAATCAGAATCTCACCAGTTATTTTAACAAAAGTATCATGCTCAGATGTGATGCAAGAAGGTGAAAAAAAGAGAACTGGGAAATTCAGGAATCTAATCATAATATACCTAAATGATGGAAGGCTACACCCTCTCTAACAGTGAAACAGTTGAGAACACTACCTGTACACAGATGTAACTGAGACAGCCTACAATCAATTCTGATTGTCTAGCTTACCAGCTGAGAAAAAGTCTAAATGCTAGTAAAAGAACTGGCTGGGGAATGCTGCCTTTCTGCCCTGAACCAGTTTAAGATATCACAGCATATGAGGAGGTAATCTCCCATCTAGGATTTGAGGAAAATAAAGCACACCAGAGGATAAAGAAGCCTTAACCATGTGCAGTGGCCTTTGAACTGGCTGTTTTACCCAGTAAAGTCAAGGAAGCTCATAGTCGGCCAAAGAAACCAGAGGTCCTACCATTTAATGAAAGAAGGTGGCATTGGAGTGGAGATGCAAGTATTAGTATAAACTAACAACCCTTCTCAAGGGCAACTTGACAATATGTATCAAATAAAATTTTTGAAATAGATATACATTGACTCAGTAATTCCATTTCTAATTTATTGTAAGTGAATAATTAAGGGTGTAAGCAGAGACTTGGCTACAAGGATGCTTATCTGTGGTATTTATAACATTAAAAGGTTGGGATCAACAAAAAGGTACAACAAAAGGGTACTGTAAAACATGCATACAAAAGAATTCTGTTGAATCATTAAAAGTATTGTAGAATGATTAATATGGAAAAATATCCATAATTTATTATGTGAAATGCAAATTATAGAGCAGCATATATAGCATGATACCATAATTTTAGGAAAGTTTTTATATGCATATCAAAAAACTAGATGGTGACATAAATGTTGAAGAGGTTATCTCTGGGTGGCAGAATTGAGTGGTTTTTATTTTATTTTCATTTTATTTATATTCTTATTTTCCTACAATAAACTGGTATTACCTATATTTATAATGCAATAGAAATGCAAAAGCTGGCTACGTTAATACTTTTTTAATAAATTAGTTCAAAATTCAATTAACAGCAATCAACAAGCATCAATAACTGAAACCAGATTCTATCAGAACCTTGTGGCTGGGAAGAAGTGCCAACAAAGAGTGAAAAACATATTTTTAAAAGTCTGGAGATAAAATCCACCAACTTTAAAATATTTTCCACCCTAAGAGTAAAATATCTAGCACTACAGCAAACATTCAATATGTGTTTACTGTATAAATAATCCTGCTTACATTCAGCCAAGCATTGCAAACAAGCACTATGTTAAAATTTTTTTAAAAAAAGGTCTGCTTCACTATCTTTCTAATTTTTAAAAACTGCCAAGTTCAATTGAAAAATGAACATATCTGTATTATATATAGTGGTCATAAATATGTCAATATGGTGTTCATTTCTACTTTCTTGCTCACAGTTCTACTATAGATAGCTAAAACATTCCCTCAAAAGAGTTGAAAAAAGGGGAAAGATACATGCAGACAGACATGCACACACACGCACACACACACGCACAAAATAAAAATAGTAATTTTAGGCCGGGCGCAGTGTCTCCTGCCTGTAATCTCAGCACTTTGGGAGGATCATCTGAGGTCAGGCAGGAGTTCAAGACTACCCTGGCCAACATGGCAAAACCCCATCTCCACTAAAAATTTAGAAAATTAGCTGAGTGTGGTGGCGGGCGCCTATAATCCCAGCTACGAGGGAGGCGAAGACACAAGAATCTCTTCAACCCAGGAAGCAGAGGTTGCAGTGAGCCAAGATCATACCGCTGCACTCTAGCCTAGGTGACAGAGCAAGACTCTGTCTCAAAAAATATAAAAATTAAAATTAAAATAGTGATTTTTATTCGGGGCAACAAGAGAGACCAAATTCCAGGTTTTTACCTAAATCATGTTTTTTATCATCTATCAACTATTTTCACTACACTTAACTAGCTTCTTAACAAAAAAAAAAAAAAAAAACAAACAACTTTAGGTCCGATGTGATGGCTCATACCTATAATCCCAGCACTTTAGGAGGCCAAGGCGGGCCAATCGTTTGAGCCCAAGAGTTCAAGGCTAGCCTGGACAACATGGCAAAACCCTGTCTCTACAAAAAACACAAAAATTAGCCAAGTATATGGTGGCATGCACCTGTAGTCCCAGCTGCTCAGGAGGCTGAGCTGGGAGGATAGCTTGAGCACAGAAAGCAGAGGTTGCCATGGTGAGCCATCAGCCTGAGCAAGACAGCAAGACTCTGAGAAAGAAAAAAGAAAAGAAAAAGAGAGGAGAGGAGAGGAGGAAAGAAGGAGAGGAGGAAAGAAGGAAAGAAAGAAGGAAGGAAGGAAGGAAGGAAGGAAGGAAGGAAGGAAGGAAGGAAGGAAGGAAGGAAGGAAGGAAGGAAGGCAGGCAGGCAGGCAGGCAGGCAGGCAGGCAGGCAGGCAGGCAGGGAGGCAGGCAGGCAGGCAGGCAGGCAGGCGAGCGAGCGCCCACAGGAGGGAGGGAGGGAGGGAACCCTGCTTTATAGGGGCTTATCCCTGTTACATTTTAAGTTTCAATTACTTTAATCATACCACCATTGAAATGCAAAGAATTCAGGCAAGAAGGGTGGTAATGAAAAAACTATGGGTTGTAAAGAAAAACTTGACTTGAATCCAGACTACTATTTGCTAGCTGTGTGACTGTGAACAAGACACTTAACCTCTCTGGGCTTCATTTTCCCTAACAGTGCAACAGGAATAAGAACTGTTGTGACAGTCCGACACAATACTGGATGCAGAACAGTAATCAAATTTCATTCCTCTTTCCTCAGGAAACAATTTTTTTTAACTGAGGCGTAATTTTGGAACATGGAACAGTTGGTTGGTTATGGATGTGGTGGGGTTCTCAGAACTAGTAAGGTACAATATGAAGGCAAAGAATAGCACATAGCTTGGAGCAGGAAACTGGGATAAGGAAGCCAAGTGTAGATCTGCTACTTGTTGCAGGTTGTCATGTTTAAAACTCCTGCTCAGTTCAATCTCCCCAATCTAGTTTTGTCCAGTCAAGCCTCACCTGTCACTCACTACCCCTTTCCAAGTAGGAAGAATATGCAGGAAAAATAATGGGGAAAAGCAAACAAGTGACAATATATCTCTTGGTGACTTCCTTCCTCTGAGCTCTCATCTCCCTTCCTCTCCACCCTTTCTTATTCCTACAGTAAGTACCTTTCTTAGAAAGAGTGATCCCTATGTATGTGAATAATCTGTACAAAAAGTTAAACTATAAAATTCCAAGCTCCAAGATTCTAAAAAGGTACAAATGTCTTACTTGTTTCAACGTTTTCTTTGAACGTGCACATTTCATCCGGTAAAGAAACCTTTGGGATTTTATCTTAAAGCAAAAGGTTTGAGTATCAAACAAAAGCCACCTATCCATAACACACCCTGTTCACGAAAGCGTCCCAGAAACTCGATACAAACAAAATCCCTCTGTTTATTTCCAGGAGTTAATACTGTGGTTTTCTGTATCCAACAGTATGCCTACATACCCGGGGTTATTACGTTTTCTTCCTCTACTCAGACAGAGCATCTGCTGCTAACATTAACACTGAAGTCCAAGTTATTTTCACAAACAAAAAAGCAGCTGGTCAAGCTAATCCATTTGTTGACTAGCCACCACGAAGCTTCTGTAAGACTGTCTAGTTAAGTTAACCTCTACTGTCAGACTGCATGACTCAGAACTTCCAAACCTCTTTCTATTAGAATGTAACAACTCTTCTCTGGAACCACCACGTGAATCGTTTCTTACAGATATAATAGCAGAAAATATACTTTAAAAGTAAAAATGTCGGGCCGGGCGCGGTGGCCCACGCCTGTAATCCCAGCACTTTGGGAGGCCGAGGCGGGCGGATCACGGGGTCAGAAGATAGAGACCATCCTGGCTAACATGATGAAACCCCGTCTCTACTAAAAATACAAAAAATTAGCCAGGCGTGGTGGCGGGAGCCTGTAGTCCCAGCTACTCGGGAGGCTGAGGCAGGAGAATGGCGTGAACCTGGGAGGTGGAGCTTGCAGCGAGCCGAGATCGCACCACTGCACTACTCCAGCCTGGGCCACAGAGCGAGACTTCGTCTCAAAAAAAAGGAAAAATGTCTACACTTAATTTTAAAAGGAGAAAGTTACTTTGAAGTTAGGATTATTAAATTAATAACAGTAGCTAACAGTATTTTTGTATGCTAGGCACTGTTAAGTGGGTTTTAAAAATGAATGCAAGACCGGGCACGGTGGCTCAAGCCTGTAATCGCAGCGCTTTGTGAGGCCAAGGCTGGCGGATCACCTGAGTGAGGTCAGGAGTTTGAGACCAGCTGGCCATCATGGTAAAACCCCGTCTCTACTAAAAATACAAAAATTAGCCAGGTGTGGTGGCAGGCGCCTGTAATCCCAGCTACTCAGGAGGCTGAGGCAGGAGAATCTCTTCAACCCAGGAGGCGGAGGTTGCAGTAAGCCAAGATCGCACCGTTGCACTCCAGCCTGGGTGACAAGAGCAAAACTCTGTCTCAAAAAAAAAAAAAAAAAAAAGAACATAATCCTCACAATAATCTTGTGAGAGAATTACAATTATTGTTATCTCTGTTTTACAGATGAAGAAATGGAGACAGAGCAAACTATCCCAGCTCATACAGCTTATAAATAGTAGAACTGGAGACTTGGCTCCAGAGCCATCCTCTTACTAATGTAAAGCCCAAATCCCAATGCCTAACAAACATTCAGGTATATATTCAGGCCTTCCTCACACTTTGCAGTACCTATTTTTCTTATACTCTACTGACTGAGGTACTACCCCTACTACTATTTTCAATGTACATTCCATAACAGAAAATAGTATCTAAAAATCATGTCTGGGGTGTACTACTGTCTTATTTAAAGAGAACAATATCCAGCTTAGATCATTACTATTTGAGGCTTGTGATTCTGCAGGAATTCATATGAGAAAAGGAAGCTCAGGTTCAGAGCACTGAACTGGTTATACACATTAATCCTGGACATTCTTTTTACAGCTATAAACCAAAGGGTGTTTGTTTTTTCATTAGAAAGATTTGGTACCACCAATGAAATTCAACATATTTTCTAATATTGAGAAGTTGATTCTCAAAGATATCACAAATAAGATACATTACTACACTACTAAGAAAGAGAAGCTAATTCTTTGCTACCTCTCAGGAAACTGCACGTGGTAACCTGTAGGTACCCTAACACATCATTCGAAATGAGAACAAATAGGTTCAAATCTTAGCCTTAGGGCTAGTAGCACGACCTTCCAGGAGTCACAACTCCATGTCCTGATTCCTCATTAAAGTGAGGAATAATGCATCCCTGATGAAGTATGATGATCAATATTAAAACACATTTTTTTGTATTTTATGGGACAGAGTATTTTAGTGGTCATACTTTGTAAACTTTAAAATACTGTGTTTTCAGAACAAACTATTTTATCAGATTTTTACTATGACACTATAAAATACTCTTACTTCTACTGCATAGATGAGGAAACAGATTAATCACAGTTAAGTGACTTGCTCCTTATCACAGAGCTAGTAAATAGCATCCTGGAACCCATGTCTCCAGACTTTGCTCCTTCACTTGACCTCTGCTAATGTCCATTCAAATATCATTTCTTTTATCTAATAAGCTGAGAGATGTTTTACAAATTTAGGCAGAGACAATATTTTAAACCTATACATACTCAAAATACACAAAATGTAATTTTGTAAAAATGCCTTAAGAATAGTCATGCATTCCAAGGTGAGTTTCAAGACCAACACATACAATGAAATCATATGCATATTTGTTAAATACTGTAATAGTCAATGCTCAACACATCATTATTCTCTCATGCCCTCAGTGAAGTGATCCTCAAGAAGGTGAATCTAGACAAAATTGTAGAAAACGTTGTTCTAAGTCTTTCCCGTGCTTTCTAATAATAGAAAAGAATAGTCTCTTAGATATGTCTTTGTTTTCCCTGTTACATTATTAATACTCCTTGTTTTTTCTTTCCTACCCTGTACTATATTTCAATTACGTTATAGTCTAACAAAGAGAACAGGGTGGTTATTTTCATATGGAGATTATGACTGAATAATTCACTTCTAACTGTATTCAAGACATTGGCTTTGTTCTCCAAATACTTCTGAATTGAACCTTTACGATTATATAACCTTTCCTCAACTGTTCGGAAAGTATTAAACATTCCACAACGACCCCTAAGTAACTGTGCCCAGCAACACCAACTGGTCAGAGAGTGGGAAGGCTGCCCTAACAATTGAAGTCTTTTCCCTCCATTCAACGAACACTAAGATCTACTTAGGAAAAGTCATGGGAAGGGGAGCGGTGGGCGGTACAAAGGAGATTCGGTCCCTGACCTAAAGAGCGTGGTGCTGAGACTAGACTTGGTCGAGGAAAAAGCCCCAGCTTTCGGCGTCAGCAGGGAGACACCAAACAAGGCTGTGCCTCGGTTTCCTCACCTGCTGAGGAGGGATACACCCCCACCAGCACGCTCGCAGTCGGCAGGCATGAAAACCGGCCTAAAGCGCTGCAGAGTGGCTGATTTTAAAAGGGGGATGGCTCCCTGTTTCTCCTCCAGAGTCAGGGCCCCGGACAGCGCGCAGGGCAGAGGCCAGCCCGAGTCACCGGGCGCGGTCCCCGCATCCGTGTGGGCGCCTCTTAGCTCCCGCCCAGAGAGCGGCCGGGCGGCCTTGCCCTCCGCAGCAGCAGCCCGGACGCCCGGCCAGGCCCACTCCGCGCACCCACAGCCCACGGGCCCAGGCGCCCCGCCCACCCTGTGCCGGCCCGGCTTGTCTCGGTAGCCCCGGGCTCCCCGCCCCCGCTTACTTTCTGGGAGTCCATGGCGAGTGGCTAAGCCCACTGGGCTCGAACCCGAGACGACGAACCGTGTGAGGAGGCTCAGCGAGATCGCACACCCCAAGACCGCTACTCACTGCACTGCCCCAGCCCGCACCGGCACCGCCCGGCCCCACCCGTCCGCGCCCAGCCCGCGCGCGCCGTAGTCGCGCCGCGGTTGCCAGGGTGAAAGGGCGGCCCGCAGAAGGGAGGGGCTGAGGAGCGCCCCGCGCCTGCGCGCAGCGGCTGACTGCTCCCGGGAAGTAGCCGTGGAGGGTGGGGAGCGCCGCCCGTCGGTCTACCGCTAGTGCTTCTGCAGGCTGCACTCCCTTCCCCCATCCTTTTTCCTCCAGCGATAGCGGTCTCTCCGGCCCTGAGATAGGCCACTGGGCATCCAGCAGCCGGCCGGTGCGGAGGGCCCGGGAAGGAAAGAGTATCTGGTGCTGGAGACGGATTAGCCCACCCTCCACCCAGCACGCATCTGAAGCCCCTCCCCACACTATCCTTAGAGGGGCAGCCAGGCTTCAGCGGACCCAGCGGTCCAAAGGGAGGAAAAGGGCTGGGGTGGGGATGTAGCGAAAACGTGGGAAAAGGCCTTTAGGGGATGTGGTGGAAACGTGGGAGGAGGGATATAGGGATGAGAGTGGCGGAAACGTGGGTGTGGGATTAATATGAGCTTTGGGGCCTGGCACAGTTTTTCCCGGGGACCCACCCATCCTCCCCGGCACCTCGCTACCTGTATGATTTTGAGCAAGTCACTGCCTGAGCTTGTTTCATCTGTAAAATGAGAGAAATAATGCGGACTTTGCAGAGGATTGTGAGGATTAAATAACGTATGGTACATAATTAGTAGTGAATAAATTATAGTCATTCTCTTTTTTTTTTTTTTTTTGGAGATGGAGTCTCGGTCTGTCACCGAGGCTGGAGTGCAGTGGTGCCATCTTGGCTCACTGCAACCTCTGCCTCCCGGGTTCCAGGAATTCTCGTGCCTCAGCCTCATGAGTAGCTGGGATTACAGGCGCCCCCACCACACCTGGCTAATTTTTTGTACTTTTAGTGGAGACTGGTTCTAGCCATGTTGCTTAGGATGGTCTCGAACTCCTAAGCTCAGGCAGTCCGCCCACCTCAGCCTCCCAAATTGCTAGGATTACAGGTGTGGGTTACAGGGCGTGTGCCAGGCTCATTATAGTCATTCTTAGTGGGGAGTTAGAACCTGCTCGGTGTGGTCTGAGGCATCAGTGAAGATTTTAGAAAGCTTGGACTTTAGTAGGCTTGAGAAAGTTCTTCCTCAAGCAGACAGGCCTCATCTTCCATTTGGATGACTCTGGAGAGGCTCACAAAAGTTCAATTAGACAGTCATTTATGATGAATGAATAAAAGAGAAATACATATTGAGTACCTATTCTGTACCAGTTCTACAAACAAAATTCAGTAGTGGGCAAGGCCCTGTTTCTCTCACAGAGCTTACAATCTAGTATAGGAGACCAACCAAAAAAAAAAAAAGTTAACGTGCTAGACGGTTATAGGTGCTAAAATTAAAACTTAGGCCAGGCATGGTGGCTCACACCTGTAATCCCAACACTTTGGGAGGCCCAATGAGTGGATCACTTGAGTCCAGGAGTTCGAGACCAGCCTGGGCAACATGGCAAACCCCATCTCTACAGAAATTAAAAAAAAAAAAAATTAGCCAGACGTGGTGCTGCAAGCCTGTAGCCAGAGCCAATCAGGAAGCTGAAGCGGGAGGATCACTTGAGTCCTGGAGGCAGAGGTTGCAGTGAGCCTAGATCACACCACTGCACTCCAGCCTGGGCAACAGGGTGAGACCCCAGCTCCTAAATAAATAAATAAGGCAAATGGATTCAGAGAATTGGGAGGGTTTAATTTTCCATAGAAATGTCAGGGAAGATCTCTCTTGGAAATGACCTGAGTATAAAGTGAGAAGAGGAATTGTACAAGGATCTAGGGAAGAACATTCTAGAAAGTAGGAACAACAAATACAAAGGCCTTGTGGAGGGAAGGAGCTCTGTGTTTGAGAAACAGTATTTATTCTACAATGTTGTCATTACATCTCCACATGGATCCCCCTGACTGTACTGTGATTTTTTTTTTTGAGGGCTGAATTTCTTTTACCCCATATCTGTATCCCCAGCTCAGAGTCTGCCACATAGTATGCACTTAATACATCCTTTTTTAACTGGACAGAGATGTACAAGAAATGAAATGAAAGTTACAAAAGGGAAAAGAAGAGCTTGGCTAAGGCTGGGTGGGTAGTGCTTAGAGAGCCAGGGTCCAGGGTGGGCCTATGTGTGCCAGCTGAAAGGAGTAGTGGCATGCAGTCCTTCAAAGAGATGCCCATCTCTTAGTACCAAGGGAAGAGAGCCTCTTATTCAACCTTTCCCAACTCCGTGAGGAATAACAAGTGCAGCCAGGCACCCAGCCATTAGCCCACTGCTGCAGCCACAAAGGTCGTTCCTTCACACTGTGTACTGCAGTTGAGTCAGTTTCCCATGAGGGAGAAATGCAGCCTGGCGATTGGAGAACATCTAAAGTCTAATCACCAGACTGCGTGCTTCCTGGCTCTGCCCCTGCTTACCACTATGGGACCCACGACTAAGCGGAGGAAACAGGGCTTGGCCGATGTCCCCACTTCTCTTGCTGCAAGGACTTAACCTCATTACTGTCTGAGGGCAATTCCTAGGCACTTTATGACTGACAGGCACCACCAGAGAAAGAAGAAAGAGGCTTTTGGGGACAGTGAGTTGCAGCTGAAATGTGATCACCAGACTCTGTCACAGTCCCATACCCCAGGAGCTCACTCCTGGCTCCTTGCCTCCAGCTTCCCAAGTTCTTTCCCTGTAGCCCAGCCAGCAGACTGCAGCTTTTGACAACATCTCTACCCCATTTGGCTTCTGCCCTCACCCGATCTCTGTCTCTGGCCAGTCTGGCTCTCCTGCCCAGCTCATCCTGGGCCTTTTGCTTCCCCTCGTTCCCATCTGGGAACAGCTAGTTCCTTCTGACTGTGACTTCCGTCTTCCCCAGTTTGTACAAGTTCTCCCATCACAGCCACTTACCGAGCTGGGCTCTAAGTCTCCCACCCAATCCCTCCCAGTACCTCTGGCCTATAGGCAAGTCCTTTGCCTTTTCTGTACTTATTTTTTCACAGCCAAATCCATTTAGAAATTTTCAAAAGTAGTTTTACAAATAAAATAAAGCATTTTTCTTAAATGTGATCCCTGGACCAGCTGAATCCACATCACCTCATAACTTCTATGAAGTACAAATTGTCCGGCCTTATCCCTGGACCTGCTAAATCAGGAACTCTTGGAGTAGAATCCAAAAATCTGTGTTTTAACATTTCCTCTAGGTGATTCTGATGAACGCTAAGCTTGAGAGCCATTGAACTGAGAGAAAGCAAATTGTTTACAAAAAAAGGGGTCGGGGAGAGGACTACAGAGGCATAAAAATATCACTTCAAAACCTAGGTTTCTGGTTCTTAAAAAGCCTATCTAGTCATAGACATTTATCCTCTTGAGGTCTCTGGGCCTCCAGGAACCTCTTTCTGAGGAAACCTCAAGTTAGGATAGCCTCATAGAAAGGCCGATGTAGAGAGTCTGGCAAAACTGTCTCTCCCAGAACCAGGTTCTGTATCCTCTCTGAGTGGTGCCAGGTATTGCCTGCAGCCCTAGGCTACCTCGTATATTCTGAAATTCCCCCATCTCTTAGGAGAGAAATTTCCTTCCTTTCAGTGTTGCCAGCAGTCTATCCCTTTGGGAGTCAGTATAGGGCCATCAGCATGGAGTCAGCAGTGTGAATTTAAATCCAGATGCTGCTGCTTACCAGCAACGTAGCCTTCGGTGAGTCACTTAACCTTGCTAAACCTCAATTTCCTCGTCTGTAACATACCGATCAGAATAGTAGTAATTCCCTTTTAGGGTTGCTGTGAGGATTAAAGGGGATTATGTAGGTCAAATGCTGGCTAGTATTATTTAACAAGTAGTAGCTGTTACTAATAATTACTCTCTTACTCATAATGTCCTTCTGTTTTACCCTTGCACAGCTCTTTTTCCTTCTGGATCTTTGGGGCCTTAAAAGACCTATTCTCACCACAACTCCCCCTTTCCCTGTTATACCTGTTTTTTCTGGAGTATAATCACTAGTCAAATGCTGCCCTTTGTTGAAGCCCAAAATCTTTGCCCGTTGCTCCCTGCTACTATATCTGGCCTGAGTCTTAGCATTTGCCACCCAGCCTGGGAAGACTCCAAGGCTCTCTAAGCCTCAGTTTCTTTAGCTGTGAAGTAGGGATCATAAAAGTAGCACCTATAAGGGTTGTTGAGTGGTAAATCATATAATTCATATTAAATTTTGGGCACAGTGTCTGGCATGTAGTGAGCATTCAAAAAATATTAGCTATCTCTTCCCAACCATAGAAACCTAATTCTGATTTTTTTAACAGAGACATGGTCTTGCTGTGTTGGTCAGGATGGTCTTGAACTCCTGGCCTCAAGCAGTCCTCCCATCTTGGCCTCCCAAAGTGCTGGGAATATAGGCATGAGCCACCATGCCCGGTCTTGTTTTTCCTGCCCTTTTCTGAGTAAAAACCAAAGTCACCCAAAATCCCTGCAACCCCTTGGAAGTCAGAGCAAAAATTTCTGATCTTAGGCACTCATTATAGACAGAGTCTGCCAGGAGGATGATATGGTTTGGCTGTATCCCCACCCAAATCTCATCTTGAACTGCAGCTCCCACAATTCCCATGTGTTGTGGGAGGAACCTGGTGGGAGGTAATTGAATCATGGGGGCAGTTCTTTTCTGTGTTGTTCTCATGATAGTGAATAAGCCTCACGAGAGCTGATGGTTTTATGAAAATGAGTTTCCCTGCAGATGAAAGCTGCAGATGAAAGCTGTCTTTCATCTGCTGCCAATGTAGGATGTGCCTTTCGCCTTCCGCCATGATTGTGAGGCCTCTGCAGCCACATGGAACTGTGAGTCCATTAAACCTCTTTTTTGTTATAAATTACCCAGTCTCGAGTATGTCTTTATCAACGGCATGAGAACAGACTAATACAGACGGAAAGAACGGTTCTGCCCTGATGTGGGCTGGCGCTCTCTACTTGAAGAGCTCTAAGCCAAGTGGTAAGCAGTCAGTGGACACAAACCTGACTAGTGAAACCATGTGAGAAGAGACACAACTAAAGCATCTGTGAGTATTTAGCCTGAAAGGAAAAACTCAGAGAGGATACGATCATTGACTTCAAATTTCTTTAGGGCTATCGTATGGAAGATGAAGCTAACTTGTTCTCTAGCATCCCATAGGTATAATTAGGCCCAATTGGTGGAAGCTACAGGAAGATGGATTTCCATTCAACAAAATGTCCAGCTTTCTAACAGAGCCATAGAGAGCTGGAATAGACTGTTTGGTAGTGAGATCCCCATTAGTGCAGGTATATAAGCAGGGGCTGGACATTTGCTTATCAGAGCATTCATAGGGGGATTCAGGCACTGGAAGGGTACCTGGTAGAAATAACTTTTTTTTTTTTTTTTTTGAGACAGGGTCTGGCTCTGTCACCCAGGCTGGAGTGCAATGGTGCAATCTCGGCTCACTGCAACCTCCGCCTCCTAGGCTCAAGCCATCCTCCCACCTCAGCCTGCCGAGTAGCTGGGACCACAGGCGCGTGCCACCATGCCCAGCTAATTTTTTTTTTTTTTTTTTTTTTTTTTTATGTTTTGTAGAGATGGGATTTCGCCATGTTGTCCAGGCTGGTCTTAAACTCTTGAGCTCAAGCAATCTGCCCACCTTGGCCTCCCAAACTGCTGGGATTACAGGTGTGAGCCACCGTGCCTAGCAGAGATAACTTTTAACATCTTCCTGAACTGTGAGGTTACATCATTCTCTAAACTGGAGGGCAAAACCATTCATTCCCTTTCTGACTCAGTTTTGTAATTATACTCACGTTTGGAAGGCTCTCTGAATCTCCTCTCCCCACTCTCACTCCCATGTGGTCCATTGCAAGAAGCCCCACTCCTTCCTGGGAGAAGGCCTGGGAGGGATAGTTAATTTAACCCTAGCCATTATGATGTGATTGTGTCACAACACCTTCTCCACGTGTAATGGCCTACTTTATGCTGGCACTAGAGACACTGAGATGATTAAGGCCTAGAAGGCACAAGTGCTTTCCATCTACCCTGCCATGGCTCTGGTTGTGCCTCTGAACTCATCATATTCAGAGAATGATCAAGGACAAAGCAAATTTATCTGCCTACCAATCTCCTCATTGTGAAAGCATGGTGGCCCCCAGCCAGGTTTCTCTAACACAGAGGAATAGACTCAATGTTCCTAGGAAGAACACTGCTCAGCAGCCCCTATCCCTCTGCATATACTCTGAAAATGTTAAGGGCTGCGTTGAGACTAGGGAGATAAAGAGCCATCACAAATTCACTGCACTTCTATTTCATTGGCTAAGCACCCAGACTCTGGTGCCAGACTGTCTGAATTCAAATCCCAAGTCTTGCCAGTTGTGTCTTTGGGCAATTTCTTATCCTTTCTGTACCTCAATTTTCTCATTTCTAAAATAAGAGTATTAACAATATCCACTTGATAGGTTTGTTATGAAGATAAATGACTTAATGTATATAAGATGCTTAGAATAACGGCAGACATATAGAAAATACATAATATATGTGAGCTATCATCATTTTCTAAAACAAACTGTTGTTCTAAGCACAGCACCAGGAAATAGTAGTGTCTGTGAGCCCTTTGGTACTGCAATGCCATTGCTGCTGGTGAAGATGGTACTGTGTCAGCACTTCCGGGGAAAATAAGCCTCTTGAAATCCATCCTTCATTATGAAGGTCAATCTGTACTTTTCCATAACAAAGAGTTTGAGGGAGAAAGGTGATAGGACTTATGCTAGAAGGGAAGGACTTAAGACAAGGAGATAGAAAGGGAAGATTGGATCCTTTCCAAGCTAAAGAAACAGCCTGAGCAAAGATGGGCAACAATGGAAGAACAATCCCAAGAAATGGAGGTAGGGGATGAAATGAGTGGAAAGTGCAACTTTCAGTGCCCAAATATTGGGGAAGCATTAGGAGGACTTTAGAACATATAGGAGATGAAATGTTCTACAGCCATGAAAAGTATATTTAAGAAAAATACATAGCAGTAAGAGAGTTTATAATATTACAAATTTTTTAAATAGCTTGAATAATTTTTCTTTTTATTTTTCTTTTTTCTTTTTTGAGACAGAATCTTGCTCTGTCACCCAGGCTGGAGTGCAATGGTGGGGTCTTGGCTCACTGCAACCTCCGCCTTGCAGTTTCAAGCAATTCTCCTGCCTCAGCCTCCCGAGTAGCTGGGATTATGGGTGCCTGCCACCATGCCTGGCTAATTTTTTTTGTATTTTTAGTAGAGACAGGGTTTCATCATGTTGGCCAGGCTGGTCTCGAACTGCCGACCTCATGATTTGCCCAACTCGGCCTCCCAAAGTGCTGGGATTACAGGCGTGAGCCACCGCACCTGGCCAAAAAATAGCTAGAATAATTTTTCTAAATACAACTGGATAATGCCTACTATAGAAAAGTAACCAGTGCATTTGTAAGTTTTTATTTTGTTTATACCTTTTAGCTCAGGTGAAGTGACATCATATTATGAAAGCTCAGCCTGGCTTCCTGTGATCAAATACAAACTGTTTTTTTGTGTGTTGTTTTTGTTTTTGTTTTGAGATGGAGTCTTTCTCTGTCGCTCGGGGTTGGGGTGCAATGGTGTGATCTTGGCTCACTGCAACCTCTGGCTCCCAGGTTCAAGTGATTCTCCCGCCTCAGCCTCCTGAGTAGCTAGGAATACAGGCACCCACCACCACACCCAGCTAATTTTTGTATTTTTAGTAGAGACAGGGTTTCACCATATTGGCCGGGATGGTCTTGAACTCCTGACTTTCAAGTGATCTGCCCACCTCAGCCTCCCAAAGTGCTGAGATTACAGGTGTGAGCCACCGCGCCTGGCTACAACACTGTTTTGGTTCAAATGTTTGGGTCTCCACAAAATCCATTTGTTGAAATCTTAACCCCCAAGATGATAATAATAGGAAGTGGGGCCTTTGGGAAGTGATTAGGTCAGAGGCAGAGCCCTCATGAATGGCATGAATGGAAGAGTCCTTAGAGAAATCCCTCAGTCCTTCCATCAGGTGGGGATGCATGCAGTGAGAAGGTTCCATCTGTGAACCAGGAGGCAGCCCTTCACAAGACGCTGAATCTGCCAGCACCTTGATCTTGAACTTCCCAGCCTCCAGACCTGTGAGAAATAAATTTCTGTTTTTTTGTAAGCCACCCAGTCTGTGGTATTTTGTTACAGCCACCAAAAAGGACTAAAATAAACACCTACAAGTAGTATATGTTTATTTTTCTGCTACATAAAAGTGAATCAAAGACAAGCAAATTGGCTTTGATATATAAACTCAAATTTGGCATGATTTCCTCCTGATTAAAAAAAGGAAAAGGGAAAAAGTGGGTGGAGAGAGAGATTAGTAGGGGTCAAACTGTAATGGTCTCTGAATTCCAGGCCAAGGTGTTGGTTTCTGAGCATGTTGTGTGGGGGAAGCCACTTGCATGTTTATGAGCAATGAGTTATTTTAGGACAGTTGATTTGGCAGGAGAAATAGGAAGGACATGAGTGGGAGGAGTCTGGGGTGAGGAGTTGACTGTGGATCCAGAGGCCCAGACCTCTCCTATTCCCTGCCCCTTCCCTTTCCTGGTTAGATCCCTACAGCCCCCCTCACCTCCCACTCCATCACCACCACACCACCACCACCACCATTAGAATACAGTAGTTACCTTAGCATTATAAATCTTTAAGTACTTTTGCAGTCAAATGGAAAAAATAATACATTGGCCTGAATGAAGATGGTTGACTTTCTTCCAAAGTCATCTAAAACAGAGGTTGGCACACTTTTTGTGAAAGGGCCAAACAGTCAACATTTTAAGCTTTGGGGGCCATATGGAATCTGTCACAACTGTGCAACTCAATCACTGTAGGGCAGAAGCAGCCATAGACATGAAGGATTGGGTGTGGCTGTGTTCCCAATAAAACTTTATTTACAAAAATAGCTGGGGGCCATATTTTATCAACTCCTGATCTCAAAGAATATTGTGGGTTTTTTTAGAAGATAATTCTGTGATTCTTTTGTGCCTCTAAAGACTCCCTGGTCCTCCATCTCAGACACTTCCCACATACCTACACTGCCATCATGAGAGGAAGTATAGCATTGATAAGGTGTTGGGGTAATTATCTTTGGAGCAATAATAAGCAAAAACAACATTAGCGTGGAGAGCTTTGGAGTTAGAACTAGATTTGAATCCTGACTCTGACTACTGTGTGATCTTACACATAGGATACAAACTCTCTGAGTCTCCGTTTCTTCGTGGTCAAAGTGGAGATAATAGGTGCAACCTTACAGGGCTATTGTGAGGATTAAACTTATGTAAAGCACCCAGCCTAATGCTTGGCATGGAACGGGCACTCAATAAATAGTAGTTATTAACCCACATTGGCTCTATAAATAGCAGAGTCAAAGTTGACAGACCCAGCCTGAACAAGAATTTCGCTCGGGATCTAGCCTTCAGGCCAGTATTGGCGCTAGAGTGAGAAAAGGGAATCATTTAAACATACCCGAGGCTAGAAGAGAAAGCAACATTAAATGTGAAGACAGTGCTGCAAGACAGATTTCTATCAAATGCTTTTGATTATTTATTAGACAGCCGCACTGTACCAAATCCACTTGGCTGTTGGTGGTTTGAGAAACTTGTTACATGCTTTCATTGAAGTAATAAGATCCTGCTCTTCATAATCGCAGACTCTCAACAGCTGGTGAGTGGGAGAACCTCATGTAAACAACCTCCTCTGAATTCATTCTTCCGGGCTCATGAGACCAGTCACCTTTTCTTCAGCTGAAAAAACACATCAAGAAAATGAATGCTTCTGTCCTAGGGGAACATGACACAATGAGAAGTAATCAATAACTAGAAATAGTGTGGGATCGTCTTTAAAGAAAACATTATGAAATGTAAGAAGGCTACACACACACACACACACACACACACACAGATTAACAAATTTAAAAAGATATCTGAGAGATCCCCTTATCAACTGTGTATTCATGCACAAGTTATTTAAAATCTGTGCCTACATTTCCCAATGTATAAAATTGAGAAAATTATGGTTTCCTTAAGGTTGTTGTAAGGATTAAATGCATTGGTAAATACAAGGTACTTAAAACACTGTCCGACACATATCGAGGAAGGCTAGATTAGTGTTTGCCATTGTTGGCATTAGTATTGTTCTTTGACAAAGAGGTTTTTAGAATAGTTGAACTGAATCAAACAAACCCATGATGAGTCAAATTCAAAGCTGATTTGCAAAACTTGATTCTATGGTACTCTCAAAGACCAAAACCTGAAATGCAAATGAAACTTTGAATTTTTCACTCCTGTAATTCCGTTAGCAGTGGGTCAGATCAGACCAGGATAATGGGTGTTCTAATAGTTTGGTTCAATTCAAGAAATAGTGACTAAGTAAATGAACTGAAGGTAAGAAGTATAACATGGTTCTTTTAAATGGATATTCTTATTCCTAGGAAATACACATTGAAGTATTTAGGACTAAAGGGCAATGACGTATATACATTATTCTCAAATGATCCAAAAGTATTAGGTATATACTATATACCTAATAGATATGTGTGTGTGTATATATATATAGAGAGAGTATGGACCTAATATTCTCTGTATATATCTATATCAATCTGTCTAGATACTTATCTAGACAACTATCTATCTAGATCTCAATAGCTAGTTATATCTATATCTATAGACATCTATATCTATATCTAGATCTCAATAGCTAGATATATCTAGATATCTATCTATACATATAGATATAGATATATCTATAGATAGATATCGAGATCTAGATAGATATAGAGAGAGAATGGATGAGAATATGGGGTAAAATACATGTTTAACAGAGGTGTAACAATATGTAGCATGGTGTTCTATGTACCATTCTTATTCTTGCAGCATTTCTATAAGTTTAAAATCATTTCCAAATAAAAAAGCCCCATTAGGATGGGTTAAAAATTAAAAATAAGGGCAGGCTCAGTCTGATTATCAAACAAGCCCAGAGCCACTGCAGGATAAGCAGAAGTAACAAGATACAGTCCTAACCACAAGATGCCAGGAGAGCTTGGACTTGGAAGAAGGGGCTATGAAATAGCTCTATGATTCAGATATCAAATGAAGTCAGGTGAAGATCTGATACATCTGTCTCCACAAGAGGCTCTGCTTGTCTCCAGGTGCTTCAAACAGGTCACATGTGGCACTAAGAATAACGTTGCTTGAAACCCTTACCAAAAGTTTCATTTTAGGGTTTTATTCTTGAGATTTTAGTACATGCCACTTATTGCTGATCCCCCGGCCTCAGATTTTTCCCAACTTCAATCCATTTGGCAGGCTGCTGATAGAATAAATCCCTAAATTGTTGCTTTCGCCACATTAGTTCCTCACTCAAGAAATTAGCAATGGCTTCCTATTTTCCACAACACCTCACCTAAACTTTGCTGTCTTACCAGTTTCATTTTATTTATTTATTTATTTGAGACAAGGTCTTACTTTGTCACCCAGAACGGAGTGCAGTGGCATGATCATAGCTCACCGTAACCTCAAACTCCTGGGCTCAAGCAATGCTCCCACTTCAGCCTCCTCAGTAGCCGGGACTATAGAAGGTCCATGCCACATGCTACTCCATTTTTATGATTTTACATACTTTGACTTGCAGTTTCAACTTTCATGATTTTTTCCCCTTTACTGAAAATAACAGGACCTATGATTAGACTGACATCTGACTGATTGTTGCTTGGTTATGATCATGTGGCCTAGTCACTAGGCTTATGCCAAAGTTGTGATTTGTCTGATGTTAAGATAAAAGTTCTTTCCTCCTATTTTTCTATTTAAATAAACTTTTTTTTGTTTTCTGTTTTTGAGATAGAGTCTTGCTTTGTCGCCCAGGCTGGGGTGCAGTGGCACAATCTCAGCTCACTGCAGCCTCTGCCACTCGGGTTCCAGCGATTCTCCTGCCTCAGCCTCCTGGGTAGCTGGGATTACAGGCGCACACCACCATGCCAGGCCAATTTTTGTATTTTCAGTAGAGATGGGGTTTTGCCATATTGGCCAGGCTGGTCACAAACTCCTGACGTCAGGTGATCCGCCGGCCTTGGCCTCCCGAAGTGTTGAGATTACAGGCGTGAGCCACCATGCCCAGCCAAATAAACTTTTTAATTTTAGAATAGTTTTAGGTTTACAGAAAAGTTGCAAAGATAATATAGAGTTCCCATCTACCTCGTGCCTAGTTTCCCCTATTGCTAACATCTTACATTACTATATTTGTCACAACTAGTGAACCAACACTGGTACACTGCTATTAGCTAAACTCCATACTGTAAGGTCCTCTGAACAGGCTACACCATGGTCGAGCCATTGTGACCCCTCTGACCCATACATACAGGCCTCCTGGAGTCACAAAACCTGGAGCAACAGGAGAACCACTAAAGAAAAAGAAACAGCTAGTTCCTGCCTTAACTGATTAACCGACTTTGCAGCATTCCACCATTGTGATATGTTCCTGCCCTGCCCTAACTAATCAATCGACCTTGTGATATCATGCCTTGTGACCTCCCCCCACCTCATGACTATGCACCTTGTGGCATTCTTCCCCTGTCCAAAAAAACAGCCCCTAACTGTAACTTTCCATTACCTACCCCAAACCTATAAAACCAGTTCCACTCCCACCACTCTTTGCTGACTCCTTTCTCAGACTCAGCCCACTTGCACCCAGCCTTGTTGCAACAGCCTTGCTGCTCACACTTAGCCTGTTTGGGTAGTCTCTTCAATTGGGTGCAGACATACACATACTTTATTCAGATTTCATTAATTTTCTCTGATGTCCTTTTCAGTTCCACAATCCTATCCAGGAGACTATATTATATTCAGCTTTCCTTCTTTTGTTTTGTTTTGTTTTGTTTTGTTTTTTGAAACAGACTCCTGCCTTGTTGCCTAGGCTGCAGTGCGGTTGCATGATAACAGCTCATTGCAGCCTCAACCTCCCAGGCTCAATGGATCCTCCCACCTCAGCCTTCTGAGCAGCTGGGGCTACAGGCCCGTGCCACCACACCTGGTTACATTTTTTGTATTTTTTGTAGAGATGGGATTACACCATGTTGCCTAGGCTGGTCTTAAACTCTTGGGCTCAAGCAATCCGCCTATCTTGGCATCCCAAAGTGCTGGGATTATAGGCATGAGCCATTGTGCCTGGATCTCTTCCTATTTTTAAATTTTAAAATATTATTTAAAAAGCTAAATGCAACCCTTAAGACTAAAGTATACAGTCTGATAAATGTGATTTCATTACACTTGGATGCCGTGTCTTTCCTACTACCCTTGAATATGAAAACTCACAGCATAATCTAGCTCATCCCAATGAGTGACTGGAAGATTCAGTTCAAAGCTTCCTGAATCTTCTGTTTGTGTCAGATCCCTTGGGAGCCCAGAACATCCTTCTCCAACTTAAAGTCCAAGACTACATCTAATTAACTGGTCCAAACAAGTTTTCCTTCTATAAATGTGTGGTATAAAGGAATTATTATATGGATATTGAATCCCCTGGAATGAATCTCTACTTTTATCTTTTCCATCTTATTTTTGCCCTACTTTCTAAGAGACTTCTTCAAATTCATCTTTCAACCCTTCTATGAGTTTTACACTTTTTTCTATTTTAAATTTTTTTGTTCTCTGAATCTTCCTCTTTTAAATAGCAAACTATTTTATTTCCTTTTTTTTTTTTTAAGACGGAGTCTCGCTCTGTCACCCAGGCTGGAGTGCAGTGGTGCAGTCTCGGCTCACTGCAACCTCTGTCTCCAGGGGTTCAAATGACTCTCCTCCCTCAGCCTCCCAAGTAGCTGGGATTACGGGCATGCATGACCATGCCCAGCTAATTTTTGTATTTATTTAACAGAGACGGGGTTTCACAATGTTAGCTAAACTGGTCTCAAACTCCTAAACTCAAATGATGCGTCCGCCTTGGCCTCCCAAAGTACCGGGATTACAGGCATGAGCCACCGACCAGCCTAAATAGCAAACTAGTTTTTTGATTACAATCCTTTCTATTATCTGAGTTTAGTAATTTACAGTTTTCTTCTACCTTATAGTCTGTTTCCTCTAAGTTGCTTTGTTGTTGTCTTTCTCTTTGTTTTGATCTCTGTCTTTCACGGTAGAGACTTGTCCCAAGGGTCTGGTAATTCTTATTTAAGAAAGCAGCACTAAAATTAATTGGAAGTTTTTATTCGTGGGTAGATCTTGTCATTGAAATGCTTCACTGTATAATGACTTGATTGGACTTTCTAGCTAGAGAACCCCCTGTGTGAGCATCTTTAGGCATTTTCCTTTGGGCTGGTCAGATTCCCTGGAGAATATTTTTCAGTTTCCTGCTTGGTGGGTAAAGGCCTGGTTGTGAGAATTCTAGGAGATGGGTTGGGCAGCGGAGGGGTGAAGCAGGGGCGGCGGGGGAGTGGGGTGGCGGGGGCAGTGGGAGGGAGTGCGGTGTCTTAATCCCCCTGACTTAATATGATACCACTGTTTTGGATGCTCCTCCCTTAAGATCTGTCTTAACTTCTTCAGAGAATACCTTTCTGTCTGCTGAGCAGGAAAAAAGGCAGTTGCCTGACTGTACAGAGTAGGGGATGGTGTCTGAAGATGTTAAGCATCATTTCATATGCTCTATCCTTTTGGCTATCCCCTTTTGTGGGGTACCCATTTAAATCTTTCATCCATTTGGGATGCCTTTTTCTTACTGATTTGCGAAAGTTTTTTGTTTGTTTCTTTGTTTGAGATGGAGTCTCGCTCCCATTGCGCAGGCTGGAGTGCAGTGGTGCGATCTTGGCTCACTGCAACCTCCACCTCCTGGGTTTAAGCAATTCTCCTTCCTCAGCCTCCCGAGTAGCTGGGATTACAGGCGCACACTACCATACCCGGCTAATTTTTGTATTTTTAGTAGAGACAGGGTTTCTACTAAACCAGCCAGGCTGGTCTTGAACTCCTGACCTCAGGTGATCCACCCCGCTTCGGCCTCCCAAAGTGCTAGGATTACAGGAGCAAGCCACCACGCCCGGCGATTTGTAAAAGTTTTTATAAATTTTAGTTTGGAGTCCTTTACCAAATATGTACTTTGCAAATATCCTTTTTTAGTCTGTGGCTTGCCTTTTCTCTCTTTTAATGGTGTCTTTTGATGAACTGAAGTTCTTATTTTTTACAGTGTCAAATGGAAGCCTCAAACGACTCGCCTGCCTCAGCCTCAATTTTAGCAACTTAAAAAGGAATAATGTAATTCAGAAGTCTGGCTATCTTTCTGAGCTTGCTGTAATAACGCTGCAATAGTACTTGCACTGAGCAGAAAACCATCTTTGTTCCAAGGTTCAGGGTTATGTTTCTTGTGCCAGCTGTCATCAAGATTAAACATTACCAGACACAAACTATACCTTGCTATTCTAGGATCTCTGGCACCAGTAAACAGGAAGAAAGGGATCAATCTTGGATTGTTATGGCAGACCATATGGCAACAAAGCTTTGGTCCCTAAAGGCAGAAGGATGAAGCTTCCAGGCCCAGGGAATAATTGTCTCTGCTTCCCTTCTTTACAACTTGCATGTTAACCTAATATCATTTTGGATAAATTTAATGCAATCCTGCAGATATCTTGCCACTCCTACCTTCAACAAAGCAAAACAGAAGGTCCAAACATTCCGTTATACACAAATGATAAGGTTGTATTACCTTTAACAAGGAGTGGCTTGAAGAGACAATTGGCCTACTGGCTAATTATTGACAAAGAGAAGGGCTATAAATCAACTTTTCAAAAATAAGAGCCACCATTCAACTGTTTTTGGCCTATAACAATGGTAACTTCAGGCCAGATGCAGTGGCTCACCCCTGTAATCCCAACACTTTGAAAGCCTGAGGTGGGCGGATCACTTGAGGTCAGGAGCTCGAGACGAGCCTGGCCAAAATGGTGAAACTCCATCTCTACTAAAAATAAAAAAATTAGCCAGGAGTGGTGGCGCATGCCTGTAATCCCAGTTACTCAGGAAGCTGAGGCACAAGAATTGCTGAACCCAGGAAGCAGAGGTTGCAGTGAGCCAAGATTGTGCCACTGCACTAAAGCCTGGGCAACAGAGTGAGACCCTGTCTCAATAAATAAATAAATAATGATGCCTTCATACAATCAGCTTACTGTCTTTGGCAACTTTGCTGCAAGTAGTTTGTTGGAAGAATGCCAGGAAATAAAAGTCCTCAAATTAAAGCTGCTTTGTTGTACACAGCACAGAATAGGGACTCCATAAATATTTATCAGGTGAATTTGAGGGTGCTGAGATGGGTGTATGAGTTATACCTGCCTAAAAATTACTAGGCTTCAGATTATTTTAGCCAAGCTATATGGACTGGAATTTGGACCTTATTTGTCTTTTTGTCTCTATGGAGACTCTTGGAGCTGATCAGAGGTACAAACTATTTTCAGGCACATGCCCTTCTTATGATCCTCATGTCTCAGAGGAGGCTGTCAATCTCTTACTCATGTCAGCTGACAGGTAAGCAGCATGGGCCAGTTAGTGTTCAGCTATACTCCAGCCACTTGTTAGAGAATGAAATATACTCATCTCATGCCAGTGTTTATCAAGAGCTCAACTAAGACCTATAGACCAATGGAATAGAATTGCAAATCTAGAAATAAACCTATATATCTATGGCCAATTGATTTGGACATTGACATGATATCAAGACTATTCATTTGGAAAAAAATAGTTGTTCAACAAAGAGTGATGGGACAACTGGATATCCACATGCAAAAGAAGAAACTTGGACATCTACAAATATATCATACATATACACCTACATATACTCCGTATATGACATATATAAAATTAATTCAAAATAGATCAATGACCTAAATGTATGAGCTAAAACTATACAACTCTCAGAAGATAAACTTAAAGCTAAATATGTATGACCTTGGATTAAACAATGATTTCTGAGTCATGATAACAAAAGAACAAGCAACCAAGGAAAAGACAGATAATTTGACTTCATCATATGAATATATGCAAAGGTGCTTAACATCATTAGTCATAAGGAAAATGCAAAACAAAACCACACTGAGATACAACTTCACACTCACTGGATGTCTATAATCAAAAAGATGGAAACTTACACTTGTCGAGGATGTGGAAAAATTGGAACCCTCATACATTGCTGGTGGGAATGTAAAATGGGGCAGCCGCTGTGTAAATCAATTTGGCATTCCTCAAAAAGTTAAATACAGGATTACTGCATGACCTAGGAATTCCACTCCTACGTATATAACCAAAAGAATTGAAAACATATGTCCGCACAAAAACTTGTATACGAATGTTCATAGCAGTATTATTCAGAATAGCGAAAAGGTGCAAATCCAACCTAAGTATCCATTAACTGATGAATAAATGAACAAAATATAATATATCACACATCAGAACATTATTCAGCCATAAAAAGAGATGAAATACTGGTATATGCTACAACATTATTGAAACTTGAAAACATGCTAAGTGAAAAGCTGACAAAAATAATTCTACATATTGTATAATTTCTTTCACATGAATCCAAAATAGGCAAATCCACAGCAAAATAAAGTAGAATAGTGGTTTCCAGGGGCTGGTGAGGGGAATAGGCACTGACTGCTAAAAGGCATGGAGTTTCTCTTTGGGCCAATGAAATGTTCTAGAGTCACATGGTGGTCATATTTGCACAGCTTTGTGCATTTGCCAAAAACATGAAGTAAACACTTTAAAATGGTCAGTTTTATGATATGTTAATGATATCTTAATTTTTTAAAAAAGAGAAAGAAAATAACTATGAAGTAATTTAGTAATAGATGATTGAGCTCCACATGATAAGAACTATAATTAGGCCAGGCGTGGTGGCTCATGCCTGTAATTCAGGCACGGGGAAGCCAAGGGAAGAGGATTGCTTGAGCTAAGGAGCTGGAGACATAGAGGGACCATGTCTCTACAAAAAATTTAAAAATTCGCCAGGCATTGGCGGCACATGCCTGTAGTCCCAGCTGCTCAGGGGGCTGAGGCAGGAGGATCACTGAGGCAGGAGGAGCCTGGAAGGGTCAAAGCTGTGGTGAGCTGTAATCATGCCACTGCACTCCAGCCTGAGCAACAAAATGAGACCCTGTCTCAAAATATATATATACTTGTAATTTTACACCCTATAATTAAGGTATATACATGCATAAAGAAATATGAAAGAAGATTTAAATAAAATTGAGATCACACCAAATTTCTGCATACCTTGAAATGGTTCCTAAAAGGCTTCTCCGTATTTGAAGATTTAAGTGTTAATGTTTTTACTATTTGCAATAAATTCTAAATCTTGGATGATGATTAATCTGTAACTTCATTGAGGTAAGCACTTTTTCCAAGGGTACATCTTCATTGTTTTCCCCTTAGTATGCATAATTATTGTCAAAAATTAAAGTAATACAGAAGGGCCAGGTGTTGTGGTGCATGCCTATAATCTCAGCACTTTGAGAGGTCAACGCAGGAGGATAGCTTGAGCCCAGGAGTTTGAGAGCAGCCTGCGCAACATGGCAAAACCTTGTCTCTACAGAAAATTCAAAAATTAGCCAGGCACGGTGCCACATACTTGTAGTCCCAGCTACTCGGGAGGCTGAGGTGGGAGGATGGCTTGAGCCCAGAAGGCGGAGGTTGCGGTGAGCTGTGATCATGACACTGCACTCCAGCCTGGATGACACAGCCAGACCTCGTCTCAAAACAAAAACGAAAACAAACAAAAAAGATTAAAGTAATACAGAAAAGCCCTACTCCTAAATCACTCTAACCTTTGCGATAATCTGGTTTTATATCCTGTCAGTTCTTCCTTTTAAGGCAAGATACAAATTGTGTGCCCTGTGGATGTGGAAGTGTATCACTTACCTGTGAGTGAGACAAGCAAACAGCCACTGTGGAGATGTGAATGCAGCTTTGTTTTATTCTTTGACCACATGCCCAGTAACTCATTAAAAGTTTGAAGTGAGTATTCCTGCACCATTCAAGAATATCAGAATTTATTAAAGTTATGAATAACCGGCCGGGTGTGGTGGCTCATGCCTGTAATCCCAGCACTCTGGGAGGCTAAGGCAAGCGGATCACGAGGTCAGGAGATCGAGACCATCCTGGCCAACATGGTGAAACACTGACTCTACTAAAAATACAAAAATTAGCTGGGCGTGGTGGCGTGTGCCTTGTAGTCCCAGCTACTCCAATTCCAGAGGGTGAGACAGGAGAATCGCTTAAACCCAGGAGGCGGAGGCTGTAGGGCGCCGAGATTGCACCACTGCCCTCCAGCCTGCGCAATGGGAACGAGACTCCATCTCAAAAAAAAAAGTTATGAATAACTTCATCGATATCATAGTCATAATTCTAGTAGTGAATGCATACTGTACTAAATGTTTCCTAGGTAGCACAGCCCATGCTGACTGTTCTTGCATACTCAGGATAATGGAATCCTCCCAACAATCAGTCTTTCACAGATGGGGAAACTGAGAATTAGATGGGCTAAGTAACTTGCCCAGGACCAAAAAGATGGCAGAGCTAGGATCTGAACCCAGATGTGGTTGATCACAGAGTCTAAACTCTGAACAACTATACTTCTTAGAATATCATAGATCTACTCCATATGACAAAATATCCACACAAGTTGATGGGGGAAGGAATAAATTACATAACAAATGGGCCTTACTCCGTATTATATCACAAAATTATTTCTAGCTATTAATAAGTATAAAAAGTGAAAGGAAACCATTAAAAATAGAATATAAATTGTATCTTAATTTATAAGAGAAAATAATTTTTTAAAAATAGAAAATATAGGTAACTATTTTACTGATTTGGGGGCGTAAGGGAATTATCAATAAATTTACTGATTTGGGGGCTTAAGGAAATTATCAAAAATTTACATCGTATAGATTATAGGTAAAAGTATCACCAACAAAATTAAAAGACAAACTACAAAGAAGGAAAAAGATTTGCTACTAATATGACTGAAAAAGTACTAGTATCCCTAATACATAAAAATCTTTTATTCAACAGTAGGAAAAATGGTGACATCTCAATAACAAAATGGCAAAGGACATGAATACAGAATTTACGGAAGAGAAAACATAAAGGACTAATAAATTACTAAAAAATACAAATTAAAATAACAAGGGGCTGTCATCTTTTGCCGTTATTATTAAGGGTGATAAGAATGATGATATGAGTATCTGCCAGATGTGGAAAATGGTGACATTCATAGACTTTAGTACAAAGGATTGGTAGAGCCTTTCTGGAGAGCAATTTGGCAATATGTATCAACATTCATAGAGTGCCTTCACCACTTGATGTAGTAATTCCCTTTCCAGAAGTCTATCTAAAGGAAAGAATTAGCAGGGTGGCAAAGATATCTCTATAATAAAAAGATTATAAATAAAAGTTTAATAAAAGGGAATATACTTCCACTATTAAAAATCATATTTCTGAGGCCGGGTGCAGTGGCTCACCCCTGAATCCCAGCATTTTGGGAGGCTGAGGCAGGAGACTTGCTTGAGCCCAGGAGTTCGAGACCAGCCTGAGCAACGTAGTGAGACCTCTGTCTCTATAAAAAAAAAAGACATCATATTTCTATACAAAGATGATCATTATAGCATTATTAATAATCCCTTAATTTTGAGAGGAAATTGCTGAATTCAATTATAGGAGAATTATTGAATAGAATATAGTACATTCAAATGAAAGAATATTATAACTCGGTCCTGCTTTCAAGGAAGTTTTAACACCATTGGGAAATTCTAATATGTTAAGGAAAAGAGAAGATAGGCCAGGTGCAGTGGCTCACGCCTTTAATCTCAGCACTTTGGGAGGCCGAGGCGAGTAGATCGCTTGAGCTCAGGAGTTCAAGACTAGCCTGGCTAACATGGTGAAACACTGCCTCTACTAAAAAATACAAAAAATTAGCTGAGCGCGGTGGGCCTGTAGTCCCTGCTACTCCGGAGGCTGAGATGGGAGAACTGCTTGAGCCTAGGAGGCGGAGGTTGCAGGGAGCCATGATCGCACCACTGTACTCCAGCCTGGGCAACAAAGCAAGATTTTGTCTCAAAGAAAAAAAAAAAGGAAAAGGAAAAACAGAAGATAGGAATTATTTAATATGTATCCTGTCTTTATCTTTGGGTCATGAGAATATTATTTTGTCATGCTTGCATATTTTGGGTTATATTTTTTACTTGGTTGTAACTAATATTTTATCTATAATGAGCAATTTATTCAATTCACCTGTGTATAATCATCCTGTTTACTTACTCATTTATTTGCTTATTTACCAATTTATCCACTTAATAATTTGTTTATAGAGACTGGGCTTGAATTCAGGTTCTGGCAGATAATAATTGTGACTTTGGGCAAATTACCAATCTTCCCTAGTCTCTGTTTTCTTGTCTATAAATGAGAAGAAATACATCTACTCTGCATGAGTAAATGAGGTAATGTATATAAATACTCAGCATGATAACTCACTCCTAAAAGCTGCTCAAGAAATAGCAATTGATATTATTTCATTATTGTTATTTTTTAAGTAGATGCAAAGAAATAGTGGGGAACCAAAAATGTGCGGGCAGAGACCTTCACATTCTCCCAGTCAAGGGAGTTATTGAAATTATAATTTTAAAACAAGAACTGTAAAATATATTACATTTTTGGAACTTAAAGGGAATGTAAATGTCAATGTAAATCAAGGATCAAACATTGAAAAAATATAACCTTAGAAATAATGCAGTGCACTGAGTAACCCCAGGACATTCTCCAGTGTTGCTTAACAACTATGCCATTGCCACCTAGTGGAATTAGTGATGCATTACATAGCCCAGAAAATTTGAGATTTTATTTTGAAGTATTAAATGGTTTATATAGAAAGGCCAAATTACACAAATATTCTCCTATATGTCCCCATCATCTCCTTTGGACTACTGAAATACTCATCTAACTAGTCTTTCATCTTACATCAGAGCCCCAACCCATTCTCCTACACAGAACAGGCAGAGTAAGCTTTCTAAGATATAAATCAGATCATGTTACTTACACAGATTGAAAATGCAAAATACCTTGCATGGCATGGAAGCTCTCCAGCTTCATCTGTCCCAGCCTTGCTGATTACAAGTCTCACTGACCATCTTTCCAGTAAGAATTTTCTGCCTCAAGCCTCCCAAATATACATGGTTTTTTGTTTGTTTGTTTGTTTTTTGACACAGTCTTGCTCTGCCGCCCAGGCTGGAGTGCAGTGGCATGATCTCGGCTCACTGCAACCTCTGCCTCCCAGGTTCAAGCGATTCTCTTGCCTCAGCCTCCCAAGTAGCTGGGATTACAGGCACCCGCCATCACGCCCGGCTAATTTTTGTATTTTTAGTAGAGACGGGGTTTCACCATGTTGGCCAGGTTGGTTTCGAACTCCTGACCTCAGGTGATCTGCCCGCCTCAGCCTCCCAAAGTGCCAAGATTACAGGCGTGAGCCACTACACCTGGCCCCAAATATACAGTTCTCTCTGCCTAGAATGTTCTTCCTCAGCTTTTTACATGCCAAATTCGTCATCCTTCAAGACCAAACTTATTTCCCTCAAACAGATCTTTCCGCAACTACATTATGTACCTCTATTATTTTCTCTCATAGTATTTTGTTCTTTTCCTTTATGACATTTCATCACAAATTATGCTCAGGTATTTTTTCCTGTTTGGTTAATACGTGTTTCCCCCTTCAAACTGTGTGCACCATGTTTAACAATGTATATGTCAAAGCTTAGTACTGTGTAGTACAATGGTATGTGTGCATTAAGGAATCTATATAATGGAATGCCATTTAGTCACCAAAAATAGTGTGTTCGATGGGTATTACTGACATAGAATGTTGTACATGATATAACTTTAAGTGAAAAAAGTAGGTTTTATGGTAATACAATCATTTTTGTTTTTAAAATATGAATATATACTACACACATATTTACCATATATTCCAAATATATGTGTTTAAAAATCTGCAAGGTGTTACCATGGTTATTTAAGTTAACAAAATGTGAGTGTAGTTAGTTTTCTTTCTTTCTTTCTTT
Organism: Gorilla gorilla gorilla; assembly: GCF_029281585.2. Classification (NCBI taxonomy): domain Eukaryota; kingdom Metazoa; phylum Chordata; class Mammalia; order Primates; family Hominidae; genus Gorilla; species Gorilla gorilla. The sequence goes on along the minus strand of NC_073237.2, from coordinate 101,690,041 downwards.
CTTTCTTTCTTTCTTTCTTTCTTTCTTTTTTTTTTTTTTTTTGAGATGGAGTCTTACTCTGTTGCCCAGGCTGGAGTGTGCAATGGTCTGACCTCAGCTCACTGCAACCTCCGCCTCTTGGGTTCAAGCAATTCTCCTGCCTCAGCCTCCCAAGTATCTGAGACGACAGGTGTGCACCATCACGCCTGGCTAATTTTTGTATTTTTGGTAGAGATGGGGTTTCACCTTGTTGGCCAGGCTGGTCTTGAACTCCCGACCTCAAGTGATCCGCCTGCCTTGGCCTCCCAAAGTGCTGGGATTACAGGCGTGAGCCACTGTACCCGACCAATTTTCTTATTTTTGCTTATCTTTTAAAATATTAATTATTTATCACCATTGTTGATATAATAGTTGAAGTTGAGATCTAATGGGATCATATCCTATATGGGACTGAGAAAGTTAGTTAGTATGACTAGTTAGCAGTAAACATTGCATTCAGGATGACTACTAACATTAGTGAGGTCTGAGGCAAGAGGACAAATGGAAGACTCTGCTCCCATTCTCTTCCCACTCCTCACCCCAGCCCACACTAGGAGGGGCTGCTCACGTTTACCTGTGGACACCTGAGCCCACAAGGGCAAGCTCCAGCCACATCCCCTGCTACAATCACAGCCAGTATCCATCCTTAGGAAGAAGTATCTGGAGAAGAAACTCATACAGGCCTTGTCTTGGGAGGGAGTTCTAGGGTACTAGGTTTCTGGAGAGTGGTCTTAGGCTTAGGGTGGGCCTGTCCCCTTAATCCCATGGTGGACTCCTTGCCCCATGGAAGAGGACCAGAGAGAGGAGGGCAAGAGCAGGGAGCCTGGTGTTCAGGATCTAAAGATTGTACTGATTGCATCTAATCAAAATTAACTCTGAAAAATCTCTTAAATCATCCATAAAGTACAATACCGTACATATGTGTTTTATGTATGCAGCCCTATATTATTATTTTTAATTTTTCCTTGTCCATATTTCCCTATGGCTCTCAATTAATTTAATTTCGTCTTCCATGATGTTGGAATCAACGCCCACTTACCTGGTTACTTGAACAATGTTTCCTTCTATATCCATGGTGAGTAAACCCTTAAAAGCATTCAGATTTTCTTGATAGATTGGCTTTTAGGCTTGATGACATCTATTGCTCTCTTAAGTTAATACACCTATAAGATGACTCCTTGTATATTTTGGAAAATGGCAAGACTCGAAATGACAAGTTGAAAGAAAGGGAAATTTAATGATTCTAGGTTACCAGCTTGAACAACTGGTTTAACAGTGTTACTATTTACTGAGATAGGAAAAGTTAGAGGAAGAAGCGGTTTAGATGTATTATAATTCATTCACCTGATTCTCTATTGTTGGGTATTCAGGTTGGCTGCAATATTTTATAACAAGGAACAATAGTCTGATTTGCAGCAAAATCTTTTCACATGTCCTTAATTTCTAAACACAGAATTGCTGGGTAAAAATGTGCACATTCTTGAGATTTTATTTTATTTTATTTTATGAGACCGAGCCTCGCTCTGTTGCCCAGGCTGGAGTGCAATGGGGCAATCTCGGCTCACTGCAACCTTCATCTCCTGGGTTTAAGTGATTCTCCCTGCCTCAGCCTCCTGGACCAGCTGGGATTACAGGCACGTGCCATCATACCCGGCTAATTTTTGGATTTTTAGTAGAGACAGGGTTTCACCATGTTGGTCAGGCTGATCTCGAACTCCTGACCTCAGGTGATCCGCCCACCCCGGCCTCCCAAAGTGTTGAGATTACAGGCATGAGCCACCATGCCTGGCCCATTCTTGAGATTTTTAATACATGTTTCCAAATGACTTTCAAAAGAGCTGTTTCCTCACACTGTTAACATGAGAGTAGATTTCAAACACTCAAGTTCTAAGTCTCCCTCCCTCTTTCCTTCCCTCCCACTTTTCCTTTGTTCATTCAGTAAGTACCTACTATGTCCCACACAGGGCCTGACATAAATCTAACTTTGCTCCTTGTTAGGGGTTAGGAGATGATCGGGGAGAAGGAAGTGTGATGGAGAACTCTAGAGTTTTTAATATGAGTGACTTGGATATTCTACCCACAAACTTGTTTGACTCTGGACACCAGACAAGATAAGCTAAAATTCCCTCTTTATTTAAATTGGTGGTGCCACTGAGAGTTTGTAAGAAAAAGTGTTCAACTTCACGCAAACCAGAAGTAGGACACTGAAAAATAGGCTTTGCCCCCAGGGAATTATAATTTAGTGGGTACCATTTTACAATGCAAATTTGGAATTAGCCAAACGGCCACAGCAATTCTCCAGCATATGAGGTAGGTCTGTCCTATCTGGGGATCTGTCTCATGGCCGCTGATAAAAGATGGGGCTGGGCACGGTGGCTCACACCTGTAATCCCAGCACTTTGGGAGGCTGAGGGGACAGATCACCATTTTAAGAGATCGAGACCATCCTGGCCAACATGGTGAAACCCCGTCTCTACTAAAAATACAAAAATTAGCTAGGTGTGGTGGCACGCGCCTGTAGTTCCAGCTACTCAGGAGGCTGAGGCAGGAGAATTGCTTGAACCCGGGATGCAGAGGTTGCAGTGAGCCGAGATGGTGCCACTTCACTCCAGCCTGGCTACAGAGTAAGACTCTGTCTCAAAAAAAAAAAAAAAAAAGGATGGAGCAGGAGGCCCAAGGTCAGGGCAGGAGTCTTGCATCATGAGATCATGAGGGCCCCTTTCTGTGCAGTACAGAGGGACCAGCTTCCACCCTGCTGATTTGAGGGGAAATTTCTAACTACTTGGCTTGAGTACCTAAGTTGCTAGATGTAACTCTGACCTTGAGGAAAAAAGGAAGTTGGTGGACTTCCTTATTGTCATCACTCAGGTAGGAGAGTCCAACCTAACGCTATCACCTCTCTCAACTGGCACTCAGTGAAACACTTGAGTATGCTCAGTACTGTAGTCACTTCTACCAGAGGTCCGAACTTACTGGAAAAGTTAGGCCTGTGCAAGACTGAAAAATACTGACAATGCACCAGTGTGCTGAAGGAATTCAAAGCAGATTCCTGGCTGGGCGCTGTGGCTCACGCCTGTAATCCCAGCACTTTGGGAGGCCGAGGCGGGTGGATCAAGAGGTCAGGAGATTGAGACTATCCTGGCTAACACGGTGAAACCCCGCCTCTACTAAAAATACAAAAAATTAGCCGGGCGCCGTGGTAGGCACCTGTAGTCCCGTCTACTCGGGAGGCTGAGGCAGGAGAATGGCGTGAACCCAGGAAGCGGAGCTTGCAGTGAGCCGAGATCGCGCCACTGCACTCTGTCTGCCTGGGCTACAGAGCGAAACTGTCTCAAAAAAAAAAAAAAAAAAAAAGAGATTTCTGAAGTCTTGTGAACCTAATGCAAGATTGGATTATGAGTGTCGCTGCTCTATTCCCTGAATGTGGGTTACTATATAAACTCCTGTAATCCAGAACTCTTTTAATGACTGTGGCTCTAATGCTTAGTTGAATAACTTGCCAGAGCCTCTCTGACCTCTAGTAATATCACTTAAGTTTCTGAGTCATTGTGATCTCAACTTTAAAATGGGAACGACTCTCTGTCTCATGATTCTTACAAGGATTTAAAGATAATGCCTAGAAAGCCCTTAGCACAGTGGCTTTTGCTTACTAGGCAAAAGGAGAAAAAGTGTTCAGTAAATGATAGCTGTTCCAGGAGCAATGTATGCCATTCCAGCACATCTAATTCATAAAATATTAATGCATTCCATTTATCACATCATATATTTGAAAACCAGAGGAACCACTTCCAGGTATTGTTTTATAAGGAAAATAAATAATTTTAAGGTGAAATAGTTTTTAAAAGGCTTAACACCTGCCTTTTAAAAATATATGATACGGTTAAACGTATGGAACTCCGGATATTTGTTACTTTATTCAACATTTTCTGAATTGTTTTTATTTATCAAAATTATGCTATATATCTGTGTCTTTCTGAATGGACTCTTGCAGTGCTTAACTCAGTAGGACATCAAAGCAACACAACAGCACGTCTATCTAGACCATCCTTTTTTTTTTTTTTGAGATGGAGTTTCACTCTTGTTGCCCAGGCTGGAGTGCAATGGCGCGATCTCAGCTCACTGCAACCTCTGCCTCCTGGGTTCAAGTGATTCTCCTGCCTCAGCCTCCCGAGTAGCTGTGATTACAGGCATGTGTCACCACGCCCGGCTAATTTTGTATTTTTAGTAGAGAGGGGGTTTCTCCCTGTTGGTCAGGCTGGTCTTGAACCCCCAACCTCAGGCGATCTGCCCACCTCAGCCTCCGAAAGTGCTGAGATTACAGGCGTGAGCCACCATACCCGGCCTAGAACATCCATTTTGGATAAGCTTGGCACTGACTCATAATCAGCTCAAAATCAGCTCAACTTTCTGGCACATTTTTAATTTGAAAGAAAAGAAAGAGATATATTAAAAAGGGATGCATGATTCTCGGTGAAAGAAAAGAGTCTTTGTAACTCTCCCTTTTACCTCACCATGCACATGTCTCCGGGACAAAGGAAAGAGTGTTTGTAACTTTAATTTCCCATGCCCAATAGAACGCCGACATTTTGTAAATAAAAAAAGTCACCAATTTTCCTGACTTTTATTTAATCAAGTGTTTTCACTGCCTTGGTCTTTCTAGAACTCTAACAAGAAGTAAAATAGGACATTTGGCCTCTTTCCTCTGTTCCTGCCAAAACCTTGGGGTGATGCAAGGCAATAGGGCACATTCTGCTAGGGTCAGGGTCAGGGGATCCTGGATGGGGAGGGCTTGGAGACCATGCATTTGTTCTGAATAATGGCAGACAAAAGAGACCTCTAATCAAATGCTTCCTCTAATCAAATGCTCGAAGAACTGCTGAACGGCATAGGCACTTGCTGTTCCAGAAGACAGAGCAAGGAGCACTGCATGGGAGGTAGGAAGCAACAGATTTTGCTCTCAACTCTCAGAGCAGGCAGCATGGAAACATATTGCCTTCTTTTTTTTTTTTTTTTTTTTTTTTGAGACAGAGTTTCACTATTATGGCCCAGGCTGGAGTGCAATGGTGCAACCTCGGCTCACTGCTACCTCTGACTCCTGGGTTCACGTGATTCTCCTGTCTCAGCCTCCAGAGTAGCTGGATTACAGGCACATGCCACCATGCCCGGCTAATTTTTGTATTTTTAGTAGAGATAAGGTTTCATCATATTGGTCAGGCTGGTCTCGAACTCCTGACCTCAGGTGATCCACCCACCTCGGCCTCCCAAAGTGGTATTATTACAGGCGTGGGCCACCGCGCCCAGCTAGAAATACATTGCCTTCTAAGAGAACTTCTGAACTAGGTAGAAGGTAGAAATTACTAAATTAATTTGTATTAATAATTAACAGTTGGCTATACCTGTAAGTTGGGAGTTCCAAAGCAAATAAGAGGCTTCTCGGAGTATAGATGTTCAAACCTTCTAATTCTCAGATTGCAACATATGGTCTTTCCAAAGACTGGTTTTCCTTTTCCTGTCTTGTGTATGTCTTGAAAGATACTCTCTTTATAAAACTACAATCAAGGCACAATCTCCTTTCTTATCCTGTGAGCTTATTAAACACAGATACAATTTACTTTGAACATACTTTAAAATCCTTCAAGTACAAATACAGCAGGGTAATATTTCAGGATCATCATTATCTCCCCATATCAGGCACCAGCTTTGTCTTGCAGCCACATTTGAGCAGGCATTTATATTAGTGCTGTTCTGTGCTACAGCTTTGCAAACTCGCATTTTTTTTTTATAACCATATGTCTCTATGCTAACTCTAGCGTTCTTCAGCTTGTAAGTCTTTTTCTTTTGTGTCTTTTCAAACTTTTGTCACTTGGCTCTATTTTGATTGTCAAGTTCACTGCCAAATTTTGTTCAGTTACAATCTGCCAACATCTTGGCATTTCCAGGATATTACATTAAGAGTAGATGAGTGCAAACAGAGCAAACTACATGCAATGAAGACTGTCCCCAAAAATGTTGTCCCTCTAAGTCAAAGATTAACTTTTACCTAAATTTTTGAGAGTAAGGTCCTTTAGGCTGTTGACTTGGCCAATGAGCAAGAATCCACAGTCTGTTAGGCAATATCTGCTAATAAGAAAGTCACATTTCCGCACGAGTGGCTAAGAGATTCTCTCCTGATTTGGGGGCAGGCCAGTCAGGCACAAGCTGCTTATCTGTGCAATTGGTGCAGCTTAACCCATAGGCCAGGAAAGCCTGGCTTTGGGAATCATTTCAGGGTTGTGGCCCACGTCTAGTGGTGAGCAAATATTGACAGAACTGGGGTCCTCTTGGAACAACAGGAGAGCGGGAAGGGTGGGGGCTAGTTAATGACTGTCAGACTCCATACCCAAAACAGCTCAAAATCTTTACAAAGACATCAAGACAGAAAATCTGTACGCTAAGAAGCATGATTTTATTTAATTAACCTGTTCCAGAGGTAAGCCCCATAGGACAACACTGAACAGCATGATCTAATGGCCAATTACTACTGTTGCAGTGTGAACTGAAGGCTGTGAGCTTCCTGGTCTTTTAAAAATTATTTACTTCTAATTATCTTTTTCTTTCTTTCTTTTTTTTTTTTTTTTTTGAGGCGGAGTTTTGCTCTTGTTGCCCAGGCTGGAGTGCAATGGCGCGATCTCGGCTCGCTGCAACCTCTGCTTCCCAGGTTCAAGCGATTCTCCTGCCTCAGCCTCCTGAGTAGCTGGGATTACAGGCATGCACCGCTACACCCGGCTAATTTTTTGTATTTTTAGTAGAGATGGAGTTTCACCATGGCCAGGCTGGTCTTGAACTCCTGACCTCAGGTGATCCGCCCGCCTCGGCCTCCCAGAGTACTGGGATTACAGGCGTGAGCCACCGCACCCAGCCTATTATCATTATTTTTAGAGACAGAGTCTCATTCTGTTGGCTAGACTGGACTGTAGTGGTACAATCATAGTTCACTGTAGCGTCAAACTACTGGGTTCAAGCAAAACTCCTGCCTCAGTCCTCTGAGTAGCTGGGACTATAGGCACATGCCACCATACCTGGCTAATTAAATTGTTTTTGTTTTTTTTTTTTGTAGGGATGAGATCTTGCTATGTTGCCCAGGCTGGTCTCAAACTCCTGACTACAAATGATCCTCCAGCTTCAGCCTCCTGAGTAGCTGGGATTACAGGTATAAGCCACCATGCCTGGCTGCTTCCTGGCCTTCTGATGGCTCACTGATATCAAGGGCAAGATAGAAAAAGAATGGAAAGGACTAGCATTTATTAAGAATCTGCTGTGTGTTGGGCACTGGTTTCAGGATATAATCACACTTTTCACTCAATCTTCAAGAGAAGGCATTATTACCTCCTTTTGCCAGGTAAAGAAAGAGAAGTTAAGGAACTTGGCAAGGTGATGGGGTGGGCAAGATCCAAACTCAAGTCCATCAGATTCCAAATTCCATGCTTTTCCACCAGACCATGATAAGTGTATAAAGACATGCATGGTATGGCTGAAGACCAAGCAGGAGGGAGGAGGGTGAAACAAAGGGATTCTTTATCCTTCTTCCATGAGGGAAGGTCCTGATCATGTGTACGACCACAAAGTGAGCATCTTACCCTGTTGTGAAAAGCAACATGGTAATGTATCCATTATCACTTATTATTTTAAAAGCATGCGAAATTATGCAGAAAACAATGAATTGGTTTATTTCATGCCTCAGGTTCTAGGAACCAGTGCTCAGCGTTTGGCCCCAGTGAGGACACCGATGGGATTTTCTGGGGTCTGTGTGAGGGGAATGCTGTGTGTGAGTCCCTGTTAGGACAAGGAGAGGAGGCAGTGCAGCAGCTCACACATAAAAGGCACAGAAATTCAGCTCTGTTAAATATCTACATTAAAACTAAAACCAAAACCTCTTACAGTGCACAGGTCAAATGTAATTACCAGAATGCTAAGATACTTTCCAAAGGGACTGGGACTTTTTGTGTTTAATCTGCATGAAATTCTCAATTAATAGATATAATCTTAGGCCTTTTGACTCAGTTTTGACCACTGTCAGATAAGTAGGATGTTCTATACTTGGTGCATTGATATTCCAGTGGGATAAACAACCTGATAAAAAGCAAATCTTAAATTTAAACTATTCTGTGGTTATTCACCACCTACAGGATAAAAGCTAACCTTCTTGGCAGGTGGGTGACACGTGGCCTGACTCCTTGGCCTCATCTCTTATCATTTCCAGCCTCACACTTTGTAAGAACATATTATTTGGAGGTTACTGCTTTCCAAGTGCATATGCCGCAAATGCTATTTCACACCTTTATGCCTTAGCACACACCAGTCTCTTTTCTGGGAACTTCAGATCTGGCGATGTCTGTGGAGGATTTGGAAGATCACACTTTTCCCCTAGGCCTCAACTTATTCCTTGACCCACCCCAATGGAATGAATTGTTGCCCCCACCCCCAACTACTGTGACACGTTATACACACTTCTATTGCTACACTGACCACACCTACCCCCTCTCCATCCCTCAACTGTGAGCCTCCCTGAGAGGAATAGTGGCATATAGTAGGTGCTCAGGAAAGTAGAGGAACCAATTTTTCTCTAAGATATCATGGTACTTTTTTTTTTTTTTATCTTGCCTGGAGTCTTTGATCTTAGATAAGAATTAGCTTCTTCTTATTTCCATAAAACAATAACAGAGAACAAATTCCCTAGTCAAAAAGTTCAGTAGGCTGGGTGCGGTGGCTCATGCCTGTAATCCCGGCACTTTGGGAGGCCAAGATGGGTGGATCTTTTGAGGTCAGGAGTTCTAGACCAGCCTGGCCAACATGGTGAAACCTCTACTAAAAATATAAAAACTAGCTGGGCATGGTGGTGGCCACCTATAGTCTCAGCTACTCGGGAGGCTGACGTAGGAGAATCGCTTGAACCCGGGAGGTGGAGGTTGCAGCGAGCCGACATCGCGCCACTGCACTTCAACCTGGGCGACAGAGCAAGATACTATCTCAAAAAAAAAAAAAAAGTTCAGTCAGTCCTTTCAGAGAATATCCAAAAGTTGATCTTTTTTCAAATGAACGTAAAACGGGAACATTCATTCTAAGAAACATGTAAGATAATCGAAGGACAATATTCTTCAAGTATATATTGTTTCTACCTGAAAGCTAGTGAAAAGAGAATACACATATAAAAGTTAGTGTCCCATACCTGGGGCTTTTGGTATGTTAATTACCGCTGTTAGAATGCAAACACTAAATGCCTTTAGTATTGGAGGCCCCATTAGAGAAAACACCTGTGTAGTTTCAGGGATTGTTAATTGTCCCTCTCAACCAGCAGGTGTCACTAGAGACAAGCACACGTACTATGGCTGCCCTCTCAAGGACGACCACCCCAAAATCTTGCTCCAGCTGGAACTCCTGCCTCCCTCTAAGGTTCCGTCCCTCCGTGGAAACTTCAGCTGGAACAGCATGCGTGTCCATAGTTAGCAAAGTTTATTATACAGCAGAATCCTCTGGACTGGGTTGGGGTTTGTTAAAATGCAGATTTCTGTCTGCCGGCTGCAGAGATTCTGATTCAGCAGGTAGAAGTGAGACCCTGAGTAATTTCTGTTTTAAACGCTGCCTTTTTACCTTCCTTGCACCCCCTATTGTGATGCCTTTTGAGAAACACTGATTTCTATCCTGTGTGGGCTGTTCAAAATCATCTACTCAGAAACAATCAAGCTGCCAAAGGATTCATTTGTTGATTCACTCAATAAACCTCTACTGTGCCCTTAATAACTCCCCAGTTACCCTCGGCTACCTTCACAAAGTTGTGCAGCTCATCCTCCTATCTCAGGCTTGGGATCAACCATAGAACCCAGTAAAGTCTTGACCTTTCCTTTCTTATGTTTGGTGGGTGAGTATCCCACCAAAGAACCTGGCTTCCACTCTGAGAGGAAAAAAAAATCTCCTTTTCTCATCAAGAGCATTCATGTATTTACAGAAACTCTGCCAATAAATGGATCCCTAATGGTTAGTTTATGGGACATAAACATTCCAAAGTGGTGAAAATGCATCTTATTCCTATGGTTTTTTTTTTCTTTTTTGTTCTAGCAGGGTCTCGCCATGTTGCCCAGGCTGGAGTGCAGTGGCTATTCACAGGTGTGTTCATCACGTACTACAGCCTAGAACTCCTGGGCTCAAGAGATCTTCCTGCCTTAGCCTTTTGAGTAGCTGGCACTACAGTTGTGCACCATGGTGCGCAGACTACTATGATTTTAAACACATATAAAAATAATAAATCTATTACTATCTAAAAATTAAAATGCTGCTGTTTTATGGCAATATTAACTTTGTAAATCCAAGATAAATAAAAATTCTAGTCGTAAAAAAAGGGATAAATTAGATTGCTACAAATAAGTTACAACAAAAATTTCATTAGAAACTTAAAATTGCTATAATATGTTTACCCAGGGGGTGCTGAGGGAGCATGCATTCTTAGGAACTTTAATGAAAATCATGGATCCAAATGCAGACTACAGCTAAAAAACACAAACTGTCGGCTGGGCGTGGTGGCTCACGCCTATAATCCCAGCACTTTGGGAGGCCGAGGCGGGCGGATCACGAGATCAGGAGATAGAGACCATCCTGGCTAACACAGTGAAACCCCATCTCTACTACAAAAAATTAGCCAGGCATGGTGGGTGTGCCTGTAATCCCAGCTACTTGGGAGGCTGAGGCAGGAGAATTGCTCGAACCCGGGAGGCAGAGGTTGCAGTGAGCCAAGATCGTGCCACCGCACTCCAGCCTGGGCGACAGAGCAAGACTCTGTCTCAAAAAAACAAAAATACAAAAAAAAAAGCACTAACTGTCCAGCTAAAGCTTAGCATGCCCTGAGTTCATCTATTTTTTTTTTTTAACTTTCTGACTCTTAGAAAAATTTTTGCACTAGAATAGACTTAAAAGGTCATTGAATTAGCCTTTCACTCTGTGCTCAATACTGCTTTACAACATCCCAGCTGCAAAAGTACCACCCAGCCTCTACACACATTCCTTCGTAGTCAGGGGGATCACGTCTTCTCCTGGGGTTAAGTCCATCTTGGTAGTGTTCCAGTTTTTAGGAAGTCTTCCTCACATTCTGTCTGATAGGCAGGAAAAGCCAGTGACTCCACCAGGTGGCCTTTCCCCTCCTAGGACTTAGCATAGTGCCTGGATTAGGACTGCATCTCAGCTGCATTTAACAGAAACCTATTACAGTGGCTTAAACAAGAAAGGGATTCATTCTTCTCGTGTAACAGTAAGCCCAGAAGACAGCAAGCCCAACTGTGGAGAAATCAGGCAAGAATGCTTTCTGGGAACCAGGCTCCTTCTATCTTTTGGTTCTGCCATCTTTGGTCTGTGGTTCTGTTGGTGTTTGTAATATGTCTTTTGTTCTTTCAAGTAGGATCACATCTGCATTCCAGACAGGCCAGAGAAGGGGAAAACCAGGAAGATGGGTGGCACCTATATCGGAAAGGTGAAATTTTCTTGGAAATTGCCAGTATTCTTCAGCTTATATCTCATTGGGCAGAACTATGTCATACGGCCACTTCAAGCTTCAGGGAAGTATGGAAAGGTGAGTATTTTAGTAAGGCATTTTGCTAACCAGAATGATATCTGGGTTATATTCATGAAAAAGATGGGCAGAAGAGCAATAGCAGGGCAATCAGCACTCACTGCCACAGCCTGATAGTAATAGGTGATTAACATATGTTAATTGACTGATGAAACAGAAGTCTCTTTTTCCAACCATTAGAACCCTTTAGGGGCTCAGGACGTGACTATAGACACCATTTTTTCTACAACATCCCTTTAGATATTTGAATATAGTAATCATTGCTTTTCCCTTTCTCTACCCCAAGATGTCTCTTTTCCCAGTAGATATCTTCTCTAGGCTTGTCTCTGAAAACACTCTCATTCGTTTATATTCCAGGTGTGGATTGACCTATAAAAAGTAATGCAGAGTAGGCAGGGCACGGTGACTCATGCCTGTAATCCTAGCACTTTGGGAGGCCGAGGTGGGTGGATCATCTGAGGTCAGGAGTTCAAGATCAGCCTGGCCAACATGGTGAAAACCGGTCTCTACTAAAAATACAAAAAATTTAGCCGGGCGTGGTGGCAGGTGTCTGTAATCCCAGCTACTCAGGAGGCTGAGGCAGGAGAATCGCTAGAACCCAGGGGGCGGAGGTTGCAGTGAGCTGAGATGGCACCACTGCACTCCAGCCTGGGTGACAGAGTGAGACTCCCTCTCAAAAAAAAAAAAAAAGAAAAAAAAGTAATGCAGTCATTTCCTTTCTCCTGCTGTATATCATGTGGTCGCTATTATCAAATAGGTACCACAAAAGCACATATTGTGCCCAGACCTTGGTTTCCAAATACCAGTTTCCATTAAAAGGAACCAGGGCTCACTTGAAGACTTGGCTGATTACAGAATTGAGACCAGGAAAGCATAAGATGAGCTTGGAACATCTGGTTGCGTCAGTGAACAAGGAAGTACTCAAAGAATGATGGGGACAGATCAAAAGTACAGGAACCAGCTTGAATGGGCTCCTATTGGCTAAATCTGAGACAATGTGGGCATAAAAATAAATGAGGATAACAGAAAAATGTAACAATCTGGGATTTGATATTATTTATTTGATGAATAATCAATATTTATTCAACAAATAAATATGTATTTGATGACTAATTAAAACTTTATTTGACGTATATATTATTTGATGAATAAATATTTATTTGATGAAAAACTAAGTGGGTGAGAAGAGATTTTCCTTACGGTAGAACACCAGCTAATAAATATAGGAAGAATGATGAAATTAGAAAATCATCATTATATGAAAACACCAGTAATAGCTGTTTCAGAGAAGAATGTGAATAGATAATGTGAAAAGTTGATGAGAAATAGGACTTTTACATAGTCTCAAAATATGTCTCAAGATACTTATTAATTACAAAGGGAGAAACAGTACATTTACATTGGAGAGACCAGGAAGATCCACCTTAGCCAAATGATCAAAGTTAGCACACAGTAATGGGACAAATGAGATCATGTGCCTCCTGATATGATGCACTGAGAAGGACACAGTTATGCCTTCTGTGGTATTCCTGCCAAAAAGGCATACCTTGGATCTAATCATGAGGAAGCTTTAGACAAACCGAAATTGAAGGTCATTCTAGAAAATAAATGGCCTGACTCTTCAAATACATCAAGGTCATGAATGACAACAAAAGACTGTGCAATTGCTCCAAGTTAAAAGAGATTAAAGAGACATGAAAATGAAATGCAATGTGTGATCCTAGATTGGATTGTTGACCAGAAAAAAAAAAAGCTTTTTTCCATAAAGAACATTAGTGGGACAACTGTTAAAATTTAAAGAAGGTCTGTAAAATGCACACACACACACACACACACACACACACACACACAGAGAGAGAGAGAGAGAGACCAAGAGAGATGGAGACAGAGGGAAATGGAGACAGAGCAAGAGAGAGGGAGGGAGAGGTAGGAAAAGGGAAGCAGGGGAAGGGGAAGGAGAAGGGAAGAAGGATAGAGGAGTGGAAATGAGGAGAAAAAGCAAATGCATTAAAATACTAACATTTAGGGAATGTAGATGAAGGGTATATATAAAAATTCTTTGAACTATTCTTCTAACTTTTCTGTATGTCTTTATTTTTATTCTGGTAAAATATATATAACACAAAATTTACCATTTTAACCATTTTAAAGTGTACAATTCAGTGGTATTTAGTTCATCCACAAAGTTTTGCACCCATCACCACTATACAGTTCCAGAATATTTTCATTACCCAAAAAGGAAACCGCATTTCCAATAAGCAGTAATTCCCCATTTCCCCAGTGCCTGATAACCATGAATATGCTTTCTGTCTCTATGGATTTTGCCTATTTTAGATATTTCATATACATGGAATCATACAATATGTGGCCTTTTGTGTCTGGCTTTTTCCCCTTAGCATCATGTTTTCAAGGTTCATCCATGTTGTTGCATGTATCAGTACCTCATTTCTTTTTACAGCTGAGTAGTATTTTGTTGTATGGATATACAACATTTTGCTTATCATTCATCAGCTGATGGACATTAGTTATTTCTACTTTTTGGTTATTGTGAATAATGCTACTATGAACATTTGTGAGCAAGTTTTTCTTTGAACATCTGTTTTCGATCATTTGGGGTATATACCTGCATCCCATGGTAATTCTATGTTTAACTTATTGAGAAACTGCCAAACTGTTTTCCAAGTGGTGGCACCATTTTACATTCTCACCAGCAATGTATGAGTGTTCTCGTCAACACTTCTTATTGTCTATTTGTTTGAGTATAGTCATTCTAGTGGGTTTGAAGTGGTATCTCCTTGTGGTTTTGATTTGCAATTCCTTAATGACATTGAGCATTTCTTTATGTGCTTCATGGCCATTTTTAAACTTCTTTGAAGAAATAGCTCTTCAAGTCCTTTGCTCATTATGGGTTGTTTATTTTTTTGTTGTTAAGTAGTAAGAGTTGTTCACATATTCTGGACAGTAGACCTTTATCAGATACATGATTTGCAAATATTTTCTCCCATTTTGTGGGTTGTCTTTTTGTACTTTTGATTATGTCCCTTGAGGCAAAAATTTTTCAATTTTGATGAAGTCCAATTTATCTATTTTTCTTTCATTGCTTGTGTTTTTGGTTTCATAGCCAAGAAACCATGGCCCAATCCAAGGTCATGAAGATTTACTCCTATGAGTTCTTCTAAGAGGTTTAGGGTTTTAGCTCTTATATTTAGGTCCATTTTGAGGTAATTTACTTGTTATTTTGATAACATTTTGAGTCAATTTCCTTGTTATTTATTTCTAATTTCATTCTATTTGGACCTAGAATATACTTTATATGATTTAAATCTTTTAAAATTTACTGTGATTTGTTTTGTGGCCTAACATGGTTTAGCCTTGAGAATGATCCATGTGCACTTCAGAAGAATAGTGTCGAATAAAGTGCTCTACAGATGTCTATTATGTCTAGTTGGTGTATGATGCTCTTCAAGTCTTCTATTTTCTTCTTGATCTTCTGTCTAGTTATTCTATCCATTTTGAAAATGAAATATTGAAGTCTCAACTATTATTGTTGATTTGTCTATTTCTCCATTTAATTCTGTTAGTTTCTGTTTCATGTACTGTGGATTCTCTTATTAGATGCACATATGCTTATTTTTTATTTTGTCACCAAGGTTGGAGTGCAGTGGCATGATCATAGCTCACTGCAACCTCGACCTCCTGGGCTCAAGGGATCTTCCCACCTTAGCCTCCTGAGTAGCTAGAACTACCAGCACACGCCACTACACCCGGCTAATTTTAAAACTTTTTGTAGAGACAGGGTCTTGTTTTGTTGCTGAGGCTGGTCTTGAACACCTGGGCTCAAGTGACCCTCCCACTTTGGCCTCCCAAAGTGTTGGGATTACAAGGGTGAGCTACTGCACCTGGCCCACATATGTTTATAATTGCTATATGTTATTGATGCGTTGTTCCTTTTATGACTATAAAATGTCCTCTCTAGTAACAATTTTTGTCTTACTGGCTGTTTTGTCTAATATTTCTATAGCTACTCCAGTTCTCTTTTGATGACTATTTGCATGGAATATCTTTTTCCATCTTTTCACTTTCATCCTATTTGTGTCTTTGGACGTAAATTGAGTCTCTTGCAGATATTATATAGTTGGAGTCTGTTTTTTAATCTATCCCACTAACTCTGCCTTTTAACTGAAGAGTTTAATCCATTTACATTTTAAAAAACTGGTAAGTGAGGCCTTGCTTCTGCCATTTTGTTGTTTATTTCCTTTATATCATATCTGTGTCTTCTCTTATGTTTAATTGATTTTTCTAGTGTATTATTTTGATTCTCATTTCCTTTTATGAATGTATATTTTTAGTTATTTTGTTAATGTTACCTTGGGGGTTATAATTAACATCCTAAATTTATAATAATTTAGTTTGAATTAATACCAATTTAGCTTAAATAATGTACAAACACTGTGTTCCTGTGTAGCTCCACCTTCTCCCTTTATGTTGTTATTGTCATACATTATATCTTTATACATTGTGTGTTCATTCAGATACATTTATAATTATTGTTTTATGCATTTGCCTTTTAAATCATATAGAAAAAAAAGTGAGTGACAGGCCGGGTGCGGTGGCTCACGCCTGTAATCCCAGCACTTTGGGAAGCCGAGGTGGGTGGATCACCTGAGGTCAGGAGATCGAGACCAGCCTGGGCAACATGGTAAAACTCTGTCTCTACTAAAAAAGACAAAAATTAGCCAGGTGTGGTGGCATGCACCTGTAGTCCCAGCTACTCAGGAGGCTGAGGCAGGAGAATCACTTGAACTCAGGAGCTGGAGGTTGCAGTGAGCTGAGATCATGCCACTACACTCAGCCTGAGCAACAGAGCAAGACTCCGTCTCAAATACAACAAAAACAACAACAACAACAAATGAGTGACAAACAAAAAATACAATAATACTAGCTTTTATGTTTACCTATGTAGTTTCCTTACTGATGTTTTTATGTTTTATTTTTTTGTATAGCTAGAGTTACTTGTGTTCTTTCATTTCTTCCTGAATAATTTCCCTTAGCATTTCTCCTAGGGCAGGTCTACTAGAAGCAAACTTCCTCCACTTTTGTTTATATGAGAATGTCTTGATTTCTTTCAGTTTTTTGTTTTTATTTTATTTTATTTTTTGAGATGGAATCTCAGTCTGTCGCCCAGGCTGGAGTGCAGTGGCGAGATCTCGGCTCACAGCAGCCTCCGCCTCCCAGGTTCAAGCAATTCTCCTGCCTCAGCTGGGATTACAGGCGCCTACCGCTACGCCAGCTAATTTTTGTATCTTTAGTATAGACAGGGTTTCACCATGTTGGCCAGGCTTGTCTCCAACTCCTGACCTCAGGTGATCCACCTGCCTCGGCCTCTCAAAGTGCTGGGATTACAGGTGTGAGCCACCGTGCCTGGCCTTATTTTTATTTTTTGAGACAGAGTCTTGGTCTGTTGTCCAGGCTGGAGTGCAGTGGCATGATCTCAGCTCACTGTAACCTCCACCTCCCAGGTTCAAGTGATTCTCCTGCTTCAGCCTCCCAAGTAGCTGGGATTACAGACATGTGCCATCACACCCAGCTAATTTTTGTATTTTTAGTATAGACAAGGCTTCCTCATGTTGGCCAGGCTGGTCTTGAACTCCTGACCTCAGGTGATCCGCCTGCCTCAGCCTCCCAAAGTGCTGAGATTACAGTGGGATTACAGGTGTGAGCCACTGTGCCTGGCCTTCTTTCAGTTTTGGTGGAGAATTTTATTGAATACAGGATTCTTGATTAACAATTGTTTTTCTTTCAGGGTTACTATACATCATCCCTCATTCTGATAAATCAGGGAATAATCTTATTAAGGATCACTTATATGTAGTGAGCTGCTTCCCTCTTGCTGCAATCGATATTTTCTATTTTTCTTTGTCAACAATTTTGTTATAATCTGTTTGAGTGTGGATCTCTTTAGGTTTATTTTATGTGGAGTTTGTTGAGCTTCTTAGATGTGCATTCATGTCTTTATCACTTTTGAGAAGTTTTCAACCATTATTTCTTCAAGTATTTTTTTCTTTATAGCCCAGACCTTATAAGACAATATTTCTTCAAATATTATTTCTGCTCCTTTCTTTCTCTCTTCTCTTTCTGGGACTCCCATTCTGTGTATGTTGGTGTGCTTGAGGGTATCCCACAGGTCTCCTAGGCTCTGTTCAGTTTTCTTCACTCTTTTCTTTTTCTGCTCCTTAGACTGAATAATCTCAGTTGATCTATCTTCCAATTTGGTGATTCTTTCTTCTGCCTGCTCAAATCTGCTACTGAACCCCTCTTAGTGAATTTTTGGTATCAATTATTTTCAACTCCAGGTTTTCTATTTGGTTCCCTTTTTTATCATTTCTATATTTTTACTGATGTCTTCTATTAGGTAAAACATTGTTCTCTTGATTTTCTTTAGTTCTTTGTCCTTCACTTTCTTTATCTCTTTGAGCATATTTAAGACAGTTGATTGAAAGTCTCTGTTTAGTAAGTCAAATATCTGGGCTTCTTCAAAGACAGTTTCTTTTTAAAAAAATTTTTTTTAAAGAGATGAAGTCTTGCTCTGTCACCTGGGCTGGAGTGCAGTGGCTCAATCTCAGCTCACTGCGGCCTTGAACTCCTGGGCTCAAGGAAGCCTCCCACCTCAGCCTCCTGAGTAGGTGGGACTACAGATGCATGCCACCATGTTTGGCTAATTTTTCTATTTTTTGGTAGACATGGGGTCTCACTATGTTGCCCAGGCTGGTCTTGAACTCCTGGCCTCAAGCAATCCTCCTGCCTCAGCCTCCCAAGGTATTGAGATTATAGGTGTGAGCCACCACGTCTGGCCAGTTTCTGTTAATTTCTACTGTTAATAGGCTGTACTTTCTTATTTCTTTGTGTACCTTGTAATTTCTTGTTGTTGAAAACTGGACATTTTGCATATTATAATGTGGCAACTCTGGAAATCAGATTCTTCCTCCTCCCTAGGGTTTGTTGTTGCTGGCTTATTGTGGGTTATAGTTGTTTATTTGTTTAATGACTTTTCTGAACTATTTCTTGTAGAGACTGTATTCTTTGGTGTGTGTGTATGTGTGGTCACTGAAGTCTCTGTTTTGTTAGTTTCTGGTCAGCTAGTGATTTGACAGAGTTTTCCTTAAATACCTGGAGCCACAAAAAAAAAGAGATCACCTTCCAGTCTTTGCACATTCATTCTTTATGGCGGCACTGCTTAACACTTAGCAAGACTGTTTACAACTCTGCTCTAGCCTTTACTTCCTGCTTGCATCGAAAGGTTAGCCAGAAGCGAACGTTTGTGGTCTTCTCAGGTCCTTCCTGTGTCAAGCCCTGGGCATGTGTGTGGCCTTGGACATTTCCTAGTATATGCAGGAGCTTTTGAAAGCTGTTATTCCTCCGTGTATGTCCTTTTCTAGCCTCTTCTTTCCCAGGCTTCCATCTGTCTGCTGTTTGCCGCATCTGTTATTCTTCACCACAGGTTGCTGCAGCTAGTATATAAGCCTTTAAGTGCCATTGACAAATGTCACTTGGGAGATCACTTCAACCCTAAGAAGCTTCTGAGGCATGTGACACAAAGATAAACCCCTGAGTTGATCATTCAGGGAGCCACCAGACAATTCAAAACACACAACCACAATTTTTTTTTTGAGAACAAGGTCTAACCACACATTGCTTACTTGGGCATTGGCAAGCCACATCAGAAACATGAGCCACCACTTTCACAGATGCTGCTAAGCTGGTGAGTGGAGATGGTATGCAGATAAGTTAACATGCCTCAGTGCTCTTACTGAAAGTCTTTATTTAGCATTTGCCTAGGTGTGTAAGTTCTTTATTAGATTCTAGAATTTGGTAAAAATTGATTGGACAGTTTTTGCCAATTTGATCATCATTTTTGTGGAATGATGGAGTTTTGGAATTTCCTGCTCTGCCATTTCAATCATATCATCCCACCATTAGCTTTTTTTTTTTTTTTTAAATGGAGTCTTGCTCTGTCGCCCAGGCTGGAGTGCAGTGGCAAAATCTCGGCTCACTGCAACCTCCGCCTCCCCGATTCAAGAGATTCTCCTGCCTCAGCCTCCCGAGTAGCTGGGATTGCAGGTGCCCGCCATCACACCCAGCTAATTTTTTGTATTTTCAGTAGAGATGGAGTTTCACCATGTTTCCCAGGCTGGTTTCGAACTCCTCACCTCAAGTGATCCACCCACCTTGGCCTCCCAAAGTCCTAGGATTACAGATGTGAGCCACCGCGCCTAGCCACCATTAGCTTTTATACATAAAACTAGCATGGAGACTCTAGCTTGTTCTGTTCACTTTTATATTCTTGGCTTCTAACACATAGTAGGTACTCATTAAATATCTGTTAGCTAATGAATGAGTGAAATGAAAAAATTATCATTGTCTTACACAATCCCTATAAAACATGACTATTCCCATTTTACAAAGGAAGATCCTGAGCCTCAAAAAGGTTTTGTGGCTTTCGCAGGTTACCCAGCTTCTACAGCAAGAGGCAGAGACAGATTCAATATCCACAGTGCCAAACCTTTGTTCTCTTCCTTATACGATGCTGTCTCCTTTAGGCATCAGAAAATAAGGAGATAACAACTCTGTTGTATTTAACTGCTTTCGAAGCATATTCCTATCCCCTAAGTTCATTTATTTATCATCATAGTCCTACAGCACAGGCTGAGCATATAACATTTTATAGTCAAGAAAACAGGCAGAGAGGACAAACAACCCATGATTGGACTGGAGGCACCGGCAATAAATTCAAATACTCGAAATCCTATGTCAGTGCTTTTTCTGTTATTTTATCTTGTCTCTTTATGAAAGTAAATACGGCTTCATCTTAAAGTGGTTCTTTCCAGGTGAAAAGTAAATTATTTTCCAATGCAGCATTGCATGCAAACCAGGACCTGGAGATTCACTCTTCACTCCTGTCTTTCTTTCACTTGGCCCCTTACACCAACCAATCATCCGTTTTTGATGATTCTATCCCTCCATTAGCTTTTAAATATATCCCTTTCTCTCCATTCTTTTTTTTTTTTTTTTTTTGAGATGAGTCCTGCTCTGTCACCCAGGCTGGAGTGCAGTGGCACAATCTTAGCTCACTGCAACCTCTGCCTCCCAGGTTCAAGCGATTCTCCTGCCTTTTCTCTCCATTCTTATTGCTAGTGCCCTAGTTGGAATTCTCATTCTGAATCACATGGTATATTACAATGGTCTCTTCACTTTGTTTTCCTGGCCCAGAAGCAACTCACCCCATGCCATACTCCCCACTGTTGTCAGGGTAATTTTTCCCCTGAAAGGCAAATATCTCCAAACATTCCTTGGTTAAAATCTTTTAGCAAGTTCTCATTTTCTGCAGCATAAAATCAGGACCGTTAGGGTGGCCTGCAAGACCCTCGAGGTCTGATGCCTACTGACCGCTCCAATTTCATGTCCCCACACCTACACTTCAGTACAGATTCACAGACACATCATCATTTCTTCACACACGCTATTCCTCCTTGGAACGCTCTCCACTTCCCTTTCCCCAAAGGCTTATTTACTTATTACAGCCCCACCTCCCTGCCCCTCCCACCTTCAGGTGGGTCTCCCTGCTACTCCTGAGTTAACTCTGTTAGAGGGGCTGGCACACTAGATTACAATCATCTGCTTACTCCTTTGCTTCCTAAATAGGGTGTGAGTTTTCAGAGGGCAGAGGCTGGGTCTCTTATTCTGGTATTCTTAGCTAATATAGAACTCAGTGAATGTATCCGAAATAAATGAAGACTTATCTTTCTGTTTTATTTACACCCAAGAACCATGTCGTGTAACTCATAGTAAAACAGATCTAAATAAGGTATGAGGTAACAACTTCAATGAAAGCACCAGGAAATTACATGCTGGGACTTCCCCAGCTTAGCATCCCCAAATCCCAATTTAAGAGCCATATGTGGGTTATTTTTGCTTCCACAGTAAACTGAAGAATGCATAAACCTTCTTCTACCAGAGAATAAAATTCTATTGATCTTTGTGTTTTCCTTTTCTATCAGGTTGCTAAGAAAGCTGAAAGAATTTAAGGCTTCAGTGCACTGTGACCATATTAGTCCTAGAGTCTAGCATATTTGTTTCTTCCTGTTTATGTCTTTGCTTTTATATTTTTAGTTTAATAATCTTTTCGGGCTGGGCATGGTGGCTCACACCTGTAATCTCAGCACTTTGGGAGTCCGAGTTGGGAAGATTGCTTGAATCCAGGAGTTGGAGACCAGCCTGGGCAACAAAGCGAGACCCTGCCTTTCCAAAAAAAAAAAAAAAAAAAAAAAGCTGGGTGTGAAGGTGCATGCCTGTACTCTCAGCTATTCCAGAGGCTGAGGTGGGAGGATCGCTTGAGCTATGGAGTTTGAGGCTGCAGTGGGCTATGATGGGATCACTGCACTCCAGCCTGGGGTTAAAAAAAACTTTTTGTATATGTGCCTTTTTGGAAAATAAAAGCAGCATAAATATATAAACAGACACTAAAAACATACTGCATGTTATTTCTTGTTAGCATAGAAGCACACCAATGGTTAGCGTGACAATGTAGAAGAGTAGAGTTGGAGTCATTGAGAGAAGGTTTGTCTGCAACTACCTAAGCAACACACGCCTTTGTTATGTGGGGAGCTGAAAACCAGAAATCATTATCAGGGAGTGGAAAACATTTTTTGCTGGCACAGATAAATATTTTCAGGACCTCTAACTCTTCTTTAATGGACTCCTTCCTATCACTACAGAGATTTTACAACAGTTAGCATGGAACAGAAAAGGTAAATATTTCCAATATTCAATGAAGTAGAGAATCAGAGCTTAGATGAATTTGACCATCTGGCAAAAGCCCCTATCTCTAAATGAAGAGATGGCACACATCATCCTGAGTATAGGCCTTCATGATTTATTTTCCCTTTCCCTCCAATTTCATTAGTCACCAAGCCTGTTGGATTTCCCGCTGGAATCCTGCTCTTTTCCAGTCTGCCTCTTAGGCCCCAGCTCAGGCTTCCTTCCTCCCAAGTCTTTCTCTTCTAGATTTCCACTCTCAACGCAGTCTCCATATGGCTAGATTGCTCCTCTGCTTACAACCTGTCACAGGCTCCCCACAACTCACACTTTAGGTCTGAACACACATGTAAGAGTCCTGTATCCTCTCCAGGGTCACCTCTTGGTGCAAACCCACATCTTCTTTGCTCTGGACATCCTGAATGACTTGTGTTCCTCATGTTGCTATATGAGTGCCAAAGTGCTTCTATTCTGGGTAGAATCACCCTCCCACCCCTTCATCATCTGGCTAATCCCTGCTTATCCTTCAAGACTCAGCTGAGACAGTTTCTCCCAATGACCTCAACACCTTCCTGTGTGCTCCAAAGCACTCTCTACTATCACTGCTCTCTGCGTCCGTCATTAGGCTGTGAGCTACTTAAGATCAGGGAGTATTTAGAACTGAGCTCCCAGAATATAACTCTGGCTGACCAAAAGAGGTCTCAGCAAATGCTTGTTGAATGAAAGTGGATACATTTAGCACACTGCTGTGAGCATGCTTAGGAAATGCATCTGAAATGGGCCTCGCACATCACAATTTCCATGAAATGTGAGATGTGCATCTCCCTAATCCCCACCTATCATTTCCATCATCCTATTATTTCAAGTCTATCATTTCTATTATTTCTTCTAATCTTTCTAATTTTATCAGATCCTCTCCACTCCTTCTCCTGACCTTTCCCTGGTCTAATAATAATAATAAAAAAATCCTAAATCCATTTAGATTTGACTTAGATTTGTTTTCAAATTGAAAGCCCATTGTCCTAAATTACAATTTATTAAATGGACCCTTTCCTTCCTTATTCATTTTAGGTATATTCTATTTTAAGTATAATCCCTTATAAATAATACGATTTGTTTTGGAAACTTTCTCTTCTATTCCACTGGCCTATTATCACACTGGTTTAGTTACTATCATTTTATTATCTTACCTAGCTATTTGTGTTTAATATAATTTTTTCCTGTTAAAAACTATAGAGGAATATTTTAAATATACAAATAAGCAAAGGAAAAGCTAAAATTACTCATAGTCCCACAAAACAGAGATAACCATAATCATCATTTTTATGTAGATGGCTTTCACAGCTGGCTTTCACTTAACCATTTTGCCAAATAAACTGATCTTTTCCAAGCTTCTGTAGAATGTACTGGCTGATGACTGTCGTATGCTGAATGTTCCTGGAGAGGGGCTTCCACTCAGAGGCCTGTGTTCCGTGTTCTCATTCTCAGCATCAGGAGGTTGTGCTAACAAGGGTCAGGTGTGTATATTTCAACATGTTATGCCAGGTGTAGTGGTTACACTACTGCCAGGATTATTTAAATATTATGTATATTGCTAAAAACAACGAATATGAAGAGAGTAGTTTCTATAAAAATTAACCCTTTAAAAAGTTGAATACCTTGCAAAGGTTGAATAAAGGTAAGTGCTAAAACTACTACTCTCAAGTTATATGTAGGTGAGAAATACAAACACTGCAAAGAAATTATAAAAACTATAAAAACCTGGGAACCTATATTCAGTGGGCTTTGTAAGCACTTCTAAATTTTTTAATCCATTTTAATAAATCAATATTTCATATTATTGCACTTTCAGGAGGTTACATTATTGGTGTCTTTAATGTCAAAGACAGTAGACATCTTCAGATGAGTCAGGAGTCAGAAAGAAGAATATACCTATGTCAACAATTGGCCAATAAACATTGACATGTTGTAGTTTAAAACAATTTTCTTTTTCTTTTTCTTTCTTTTTTTTTTTTTTTTTTGAGATGGCGTCTCGCTCTGTCACCAGGCTGGAGTGCAGTGGCAGAATCTCGGCTCACTGCAACCTCCACCTTGCTGGTTCAAGCGATTCTCCTGCCTCAGCCTCCCGAGTAGCTGGGACTACAGGCATGCACCCCCACACTCAGCTAATTTTTGTATTTTTAGTAGAGACGGGGTTTCACCATGTTGGCCAGGACGGTCTCGATCTTTTGATCTGGTGATCCACCTGCCTCAGCCTCCCAAAGTGCTGGGATTACAGGCACAAGCCACCGCACCCAGCCTTCTTTTTCTTTTGAGACGGAGTTTCACTCTTGCTGCCCGGGCTGCAGTGCAATGGCACGATCTCGGCTCACTGCAACGTATGCCTCCCGGGTTCAAGCAATTCTCCTGCCTCAGCCTCCTGAGTAGCTGGGATTACAGGCAGGTGACACCGTGCCCGGATAATTCTGTATTTTTGGTAGAGACGGGGTTTCTCCATGTTGGTCAGGCTGGTCTCAAACACCTTACCTCAGGTGATCCACCCATGTCGGCCACCCAAAACGCTGGGATTACAGGCATGAGCCACTGCACCTGGCCAAAAATTTTCATTTTTAATGATTCTCCTCCTTAACCCAATTTTTCAATTAACCAGTTAACTACCAGTGCCTACAGGGCTGAGAGAGCACCTACTATATTTTAAGATGTCTAAGAAAATTTATTTCATATAAATGAGATCGTGCATTGCTTGAGCCCCTGCTTTCTTCACTAACTATATTATAAACATTAATCCAATGTATTAAATATTATTTACATCATTGTGAATGCCTGCCCAGTCCTTCCTATTGAACTTTTATTTATGCTTTTTAAAATTTAACATTAAATATGTACCTTTCTTGATTTCCTCTTTGACAGGACTAACAGGAAGCTTGGAATTTAGTCATATGCCTAGCCTGGGATTCTTACATAGCTAATCTCCTTTTCTCAATTTTTTTCAATTTGCTTATTACACAACTTGTGTGTGTGTGTGTTAAAATTGTTTTATTTTGTTGTAAGCTGTGAGAATCCTTTCTGGAAGATGGAGTGAGTAGACCAACCTTAAATACCTAATAGCCTGTCTCCCAATGTGAGGTTACAGGATGCAACCTGAGATTGACTGAAAGCCACTTTGTTTTGCCTTGAAGGCAGTTCCTTACTGTTGCCTCTCTAGTCTGACAGTCCTGGCCAGGGAGCTTGTAAGTACCTAGAATGCTTTAAGTTTTCTATTGAAATTGGTGATAAGCCCATGAAATGGTCTAATAGCTTAGCTTTACTTTTTCTGGAATCCTAAATTTAACCTAGGTGAATCTGCTAAAATTATTTTTCTTGGAATTGGGACAGTAAATGAGGCACATCAAATTAAAAGCATAAAGCATTTCTTATTTTCACTACTACTTGCCACAAGTGAAAAAACAATGTGTAGAGCAAGCTTGTCCAACCCACGGCCCGCGAGACGCATGCAGCCCAGGACGGCTTTGAATGCAGCCTGACACAAATTCGTAAACTTTTTAAAAAGATTTTTTCTGTGTGTGATTTTTTTTTTCTTAGCTTATCAGCTATGGTTAGTGTTAGCGTATTTTATGTGCGGCCCAAGACAATTCTTCC
This sequence comes from Gorilla gorilla gorilla, assembly GCF_029281585.2. Taxonomy (NCBI): domain Eukaryota; kingdom Metazoa; phylum Chordata; class Mammalia; order Primates; family Hominidae; genus Gorilla; species Gorilla gorilla. The sequence continues at coordinate 101,663,979 of NC_073237.2, read as the reverse complement.
TCTTCCAGTGTGGCCCAGGAAAGCCAAAAGATTGGACACCCCTGGTAGAGGCAGAAACTCACTGGGTTAGTTCCACAGCATCTGATCAAAGATATGAGGCCAAAGAGCCTCTCGAGGTACTGGCTTCCTTCTGAACCCTTCAACATGTGTAAGAGTTTTGAGCTGTACAGCTATTTAAAGCAGCTAAAATTTTAATCACTACTTACATATTAAGATACGGTGCGTAAGTTTTGTGCCTCCTGAAAGAATCCTCTAGATTTTTCTTTATTTCCTTCAAGTTGAGGTTAAATACAGAGTACGCTTTCCATAGTCAAACAGAAAGAAAAGACTTTCAGGTACCTTTCAGATGTGAGGCTTTTCACAGGCTCTTTAATCCTTAGGTGGTCTATATAATAGAAATTACGTAAATCTGCATCAGAACCACTCAAGAAAAGAAAGAACAGTCCAGATTGGTTAATATTCTACAGAATCTCAAATTCCTCCAGTGTTTAAGACTCCTCACGATTATTCTGTAACAACTCTTTTTGGCAGGATGGTGTAAACAACCAGGACTATCATCAGCTCACATTTGCTAATAAAAGGCAGTTTACAGTGCAGCCCCTCAAGAAAAATCCAAAATAACAAATTAGAAGAGGTTTACGGTATTCCAAAAGGTCTTCCACTTAAGAAGAACATCCCTTCCTTCGTCCCTAACATTACCTAAAATTATTGGTTTTTAAAAAGCTTGATTTTTCTAAACTTTAAATGGGGCACAGCTACTGCCTAAATGATGGCACACCACACAGTTTCACAAACGCACTAAACTCATTACAGATCCAGGCTCCAATTCACGTGCAGGGCACTGAACCAGGCACAATGAATGTCTTCCATGATGGACACTGTCCAGCGGAGGCTTTTCTTTTCTTTTTTTCTTTTTTTTTTGAGACCGAGTCTCGCTATGACCCCCAGGCTGGAGTGCGGTGATGCGATCTTGGCTCACTGCAAGCTCCGCCTCCCGGGTTCAGGCCATTCTCCTGCCTCAGTCTCCCGAGTAGCTGGGACTACAGGCGCCCGCCACCACGCCCGGCTTATTTTTTTGTATTTTTTTTAGTAGAGACGGGTTTTCACCGTGTTAGCCAGGATGGTCTCGATCTCCTCATCTTGTGATCCGTCCGCCTCGGCCTCCCAAAGTGCTGGGATTACAGGCATGAGCCACCGCGCCCGGCCCAGTGGAGGCTTTTCTACTCTGCCTGATGATTGAGTTCAGTTGCAATCTTAGCATTCACGTGGCAACTCAGACTCCAGCTATGAAGCCTGGCCAGGCAGTGGATGAACTTTGTACTTCAGAAATTGGTTTAGGTGCATTTATAGTTGCTATTCCGAAGCCCCCAGAACATGCTGTGAGAGACAGAAAGGAACAGCTGGGAAATTCTGGGGCACCCTTGCAGCATACTGACCTAATTTGAAACGAAGATGTTGCCCATGATTTTATCAGTCACCACCCTGGGCATGGGGAAGTGTTACAACACAGTAGACAATAACATTCTTTCCTATAAAATTTTATTTATTACATAAAAAATTCTATACATTTGTTAGACTAAAATACAGTTTTCATTATAATTCTGGCAACTGAGTCAGTACACAGAGAAAACTTAGCATTAGATCAGCACTTTTCTTTCTAGTTCGTATTTCTGCACAAGAAAAACATTTCAAAGCTCCGTTTCATATAGGCTGATTGTTCTCTGAAGCCAGATGGAATTCCATCCAATTCAGAGCTCTTGGAAGTTAATTTCCCAGCAAGATTTGATAACTCCAACTCCAGAAAGTTAATTGCTTAATATACATATTTTTAAAGTCCTCTGAGAGCATAATGCTCCATCTGTAAAGTCTGCACTGTGTCAATAACGACCGTCACAAATACTAGGGCTACAACTGTGTCTGTGGGGCATGTTCAAGCACCTACATGTTTGTTCCCCCACATGAATACAGTGTAGTGACACTGTAATAAGAAAAAAATCCAAAATAATGGTAAGGTAAATGATTCCAAACTATGAATTCATGGAAGGCTTAACTGTGATCCTCCAGTTTATAATGGACAAAGACAAGACAAGATACAAAAATTCATTTTGGCACTATGAAATAGGATGCAAATGGCAAAAAAAAAAAAAAAAGACAAAAAGGCATCAGACTGAGAAATATGTGACACCACAGCATACTTCTCATGCCACTTTACACAGCTGCGAGAAATCAAGACAGACTGATGTGTGTTTTCTGCTCATATCACCCCATATGCTGGGCTGGGCTTGACACTGGATGTGAAGACTCAGTGCCTGAGAGATCAATAGCAGGTCCCTACTGTATTGACTGATCTTTAAATTTGGCCGCCTTATTATTCTAGGAGCTCTATTCTAAACTCAAGGAGTTCAGAAAGGCTGTGCCAGCCAGTAAGTAAAGTTGGACCTTTGGTCTTCAGAAGATAGGGTTTTGTCTTTGGTTGTTTTTTGAAGCCCCTGTCATTTTGCTTGATGCCCTTCACACTTTTCTCCCTGCCTTTTTGTTAAAGTTTTTTTCTCCTGTAATAAAATCAGTTAATAACCACTGAACTAACTTCTTTAGATTAAAGCTCTATTAGAAGTGCATTCAGTGGTCCAGAATATTCTGAGAAAGTATAACAACTTCTTTCATTATGGAGCTCTCAGTATCTTTTTATAGGGAAGAAGTCAGAAAACTCCAACAACACAACACAATCTAGTAGCATTAAGGCAACACAGCAGAAGAAAAGTTAACTGTCCCCATGTGATCATCTCTGAAAATCAATAGGCAAAAACAATAGGGGCCAAAAACCAAGTTCTGAGCACAGACTACAGGAACCTAGAGGATGGGGAAAATCTAATTAATAGTCCCTATTTCAAATCACCAGCCCCCAAAGCTATCCTATTATTGTCACATTCCTGTGGGGTATCTAATACAATTTACGAAAAAAAAAAAAAGTCACCACCTGATTATTAACATGGTAAATGAAGAAGGAGCTCACATTTTCTAGTGGCAACTAGAATGATCCATGGAACCCATTCTATCTGCCCAATTATTCCCAAGTCTTCTTTACAATGCCTACTTTTTTTACTCATATGGTTTAACACATGCTTCTGAAACGACAGTTCAAATTATAATCCTAGCTGACAGGATGGGTGGATCAGATTCATACACGAAGGTCAGAATATTCCCTTTAAGTCTTACACTTCTGTGACAAAAGGACATATCACATTTAGATACTTAGACTGGACTTACGCCCTCTTCTATCCAATATGGGAATTTCCACCAGTGGTCTCTGCATTTACTACTGTGGAAGGTTCATTAAAACTCTTCTAGGCCAGGGGCGGTGGCTCATGCCTGTAATCCCAGCACTCTGGGAGGCTGAGGCGGGTGGATCACCTGAGGTCAGGAGCTCGAGATCGGCCTGGCCAACGTGGTGAAACCCCGTCTCTACTAAAAATACAAAAATTAGCTGGTTGTGGTGGCACATGCCTGTGGTCCCAGCTACTCAGGAGGCTGATGCAGGAGAATCGCTTGAACCTGGGAGGTGGAGGTTGCACTGAGCTAAGATTGCACCACTGCACTCTAAGCTGGCGATAGAGCGAGACTCCGTCTCAAAAAAACACCAAAAACAAACAAAAAACCCCCCAAACTTTTCTAGGAGTGTGGGGCGGGGTAGGGGGCTGACTTTTCTCCTTTCTTCACCAGCCAGTTATGATATTTCCACTTTCTTCAGCCTGAAAAGGTGGGAAACGGTTTGATGCCTGACTGTAAGTCATGAGCCACTGGGATCAAATTTCACAAGAACTTCAAACCCCTTGATGAGTTTCTGCCTGCTTTTTCAAGGGCCCAGGGAGCCTTCCATGTAGATGCAGCACCCTTACCTAATAGTAAGGTGCAGATGTGAAGAAATCCACATGCTTCCCTAAAGAAGATAGAGTAGGTAAGGGACTGGGGGCGGAGTTCTATTGGCAGAGGAGTCTGAAGCTGCTCTAGTGGGTGACTGGAAAACACTAAAACAGAACACACCTCCCTGATTTATGCAGGGAGAAAAAACATCTTTTGCATTTCTACCTTCAGCATCTGCTCCTCCAACTTTCTACCAAATTTATTTTTTGCCAACTATGGACTACCCTTGAGTTTGCTAATTTATCATCATCTTCAACTGTTGTTGGAACTGGACATGTTGACAAATATATTTTAAGACAGTAGTATACTGATAACACTAAGCCACATAATGTCGTAATGTCATAGCTGAGCTACAATAAAAAGAATCAAGTGTTTTGGTAGATGGATTAATTACAAGGATTCCCTATTTATTTCTTCTTGGATTTTTTTTTTTTGGCTCACTGCAAATAATCTGGTACCTTGCCCCCAAATAACTGCCAGGACACACACACACACACACACACACAAACACCCTCATACCTCCAAGGAAAGAAAATCTTACTGTCATGAAGATTCAGTGTTGATCATCTTGTTATTCCTTCAGATTAGTGTGGTTTCTATTCCCTAACCTGCTACTAAATTACATAAAGTCTTTAAGTTATAAAAATGATTCCAGGTCAGAAGGTGGTAAGCATCATCTCAAAAGTATCTCTAGTGGAGGCCTAATCACTTCCTCATTTCAAAACACATTATCAGAACAACTTTAGAGCAGGCTTTTGACTTGGGTTCATTAGCCCCTGAGGGGGTACAGGGGTGGAAGCTGGCAGTCTGAGGGCCCTGAAATTCTATGAGCATTTTGAGTGTTCACAGACATGTGATGTGCATTTGAAGGAAAGATAGTCCATAGCTTTCTTAAGCTCAAAGAGACCCATTGTCCCTTCAAAATAACTTGTTTTTGAATATCAAATATTAAATTCAGGTCTTAGCAAATAAAAGTGAGAAATTTCTGAGACATTTGTAAATTACAATGTTTCCATGTTCAACTAGATCTTCACTAGACCATTAATAAAAGCTTTATTATTCTGAGCTCCGTGTCCTGGAGAAAATCATTTAAGTTGTAAAACTGAGCATCAAAACTGAAGAGCCTAATAGGTCTCGAACAATCTCACGTTTTTCACAAATTTACTAATGAATTTCCTTAGAACACATTCTGTCCATATAATTTACAAAGTGGCAATTGTTCATGCAATATTGAAACTGAATCATCATTTGTCTTTACATGTACACAATCAAGACGGGAAGAAAGGGCACTATAGTATTTCTATAGAAAAGAAAGGTTTTCCACAGAAATCAGTAAGTTTAAAAACTGCATTAAAGTTTTCTATAAGAAAGATATTTTCAAAGATTTAAATCTTGGATTAAAATTATCCTTTTAAAATTAAAACATGGAGTATAAGAATTTGGCTCAAATGTATGAAATCTGAATGGAAAAAGTGTGCTATTCTAAATTCATAAGTGTACACGACGTGTAATTTTTGTTTTTTAAGTTTGCTAGCTTTAGATTTTCTCTTGGCATATTCAAGGGTCTTGCTTTTTAAAAATTTGGACTATATGCCACTAAGTTAACAAAGATGAGTTAATTCCAAGAAGCTACTGTGTATGAATAGTGCCTACTTTTCAAAAGGGCTAACATGCATTCTTAGCACACAAAGATACATGAATATGCATTTAAAGCAAAAGGCAGCCTACGCTGTGAATACAGAATACACAAATATCTGCATTACGCTTTTACTTATGAACCCACATTTTCTCAATATACATTCACAGACCACTTCTTACCAGTTCTAGGCAAGCCATTATAGTGCACTCTTATGTGTCAGATGGAATGTATGAAAAGAATACAGAAATTAACTGTGGCAGGTGCACTGATAAGCCTCCAGACTCTGAGAGTTTTATTTATTGTTTTTTTTTTTTTTTAAAGTAGCAGTAGAAAAGCAGTAAAGAACTTACTTATTGAAAAGTGAAAGCTTAAAGACCTTTCTGGAGGAAACTTCTCAGAGGCCATGTTAAGGCTATAGGAAAGTCCAATTTAAATGACAAGGTTACTGACCAAAAATCAAATAAAATATTCAAGTCATCATTACTGGCAGTTCTGGTTTTGGAACTGATCCCAGAATTCTACCTTGCAGGCTAGGAGATCTCTTAAAATGGCTGTTAGTAGCTAGTAATAGTGCATGGTGGAAATAGTTGAAGCCTCAGGGGCAGTGATGTGGCCTCACACATATGTGGTGCCTGCAGTTCCTGTAGCTGTTTTGAAGAGGGAGGGAGAGGTATTAACTCTGCTCTAAAGCAGTTTGGGTCCAGAATAAAGGGGTCAGTGCCTCATACCCCCTACTAGGGTGAAATCCTAAAACTGCCCAGGGAAGGCAAGGAAGCCCTTGGCAGATACCAAGATCAGTGGTATTGGAAATAACTTACAATCAGCAGCCTAATGCCCTCACGGAAAAAAAAAAAAAAAAAAAAAAAAGAGAGAGAGAGAGAGAGCATCTCTACAAAAGAAAAACATTTCTAGCATAACTTTAAAATAAACTCAGTAAGTGCCTCCTCCTTAACCATTATAGAAAAAGTTTGGGTACCAACATACAGTTAAGCTACTTAAGTTGTAGTTACTTAGGACTTAATTATCTTATAGGATAAAATAAAAACTTTAATCCTAAACATTAGCCATTGCATTAAATGCTTTAAAGGAACAACTGGCTTTGAGCTCTGCTCATCCATGCAAGGATTATACAATCTCAGTGCTCTAGCTAAATTGCTAATGTTTTATTACTAATGCACTGGTAAGCCTCTCATAGAAGATGGGTCTCTTGGATTTACACTGAAATATAACTTTTCTCTTCCATATTATGGAAGACCTTATTCTTCAGGCAGGAGCTTAGAAAGTCTAAATTATGCACCAGAGCCTTAATTATCTGATGGCAAAAACCACGATACTCTGGTCACTACTACAATTGACAATAGAGGACCCCAATTAAAACTCTAGAAATATGAGTCCTGAATGCAGTTTTGAAGATTCACCACAGAAGAAGACAAAAACCACTACATAGAATCAATGATTTATGAAATTATTTGGGTATCCACATTTCACAGAGAAATTTCTGTTCTTCATCTATTCTTCTCACTTGGGCAGAAGATGGAAGCAGTGAGCGAATAGCAATAAGGCAGCCCATAGCTAGCTGAAGAATGACTTGAAATGAATGAAAAGAGGCAGCAGGAATATCCAAACATAACCTCAACACATTTAAATATTGCTTAAAATCCTCTGTGAGACTTTATCAAATTAATCAAGGAATAAAGCTCATGAAAGAGCGATATTCCACATATTAAATATCTCTCTGTGTGTGCCTGTGTAATGCATATCTGCATATTTCTACATGGCACATGAATTTACTTAAGGAAAACAGCCTGGCAATTAATTTGCAACTCAAATGACATGGTTACACATAGATTATAATTTCTAAACACAATGTTAGTAAAACAAAATTTATTTGTAAAACAGGACCTGTTATATAAAATGGCACACAATCAAGTTATACAAAAATACAAAATTTCTTTCTGATTACAGTTCTAGTTGCAAATGATAATTAGAAAGCATTCCTGGTGGCTTCCAAATAGCTGAGATTGCGAGCATATGGAAGAGGGAGCAGCAACAGTCCATGATGCAGGGATGTCCAAGTGAGTAGAACCTAATTTCCAAGTTCAGGACTTCCATCAGGTCACTTTGGAGGGACACCTCTTAAAATTGCTAGCTCCTGGAATGTCTTCTGTTTTGATACCCATCTTCTAGACTTTTGCCAATTCTAAATTTAGTTCCCAATGTTTGTGAAAGTCCAAAATCTGTGCGGCTATGAAACAGATGGTATTCTGAATTTTCTCACATGATTTGCTCTCTCATCTATTTGGACAATTGTTAGTTATATAATTATATTTATTCATTTCAAATGAATAAAAGAGAACAGCGATACTGTTTGGTGATACTAGATGTTAGATGTTAACTTCTGGAGAATTATTCTTTCAAAATAGCTACTCTCGCAATGTTGGTTTCCCAGATCTTGCTAAGACATGAGCTCTTAATTGTGTGTATGCATGTGTTTTTTAAAATCCAGACTCTTATTGCAAATATTCTGAAAAATCAGAAATATTACATGAACTTTTAAAAGAAACCAAGGCATTTAGCAAATTTTAGCCTAGCTAGAGTAAAGAACACCAATACTTAAAAAAAAATACAATTTACCTTTTGCAGCAATTTAAAGGTCCAACCCTTTGAAAGGAAGCACATTAGCAAATGGCTGCTTATTAAGCCCTAGTGACATTACTTGTATGCATTTCCATAATACCGATCTAATTCACTGTCTAGTTCTGGTAGGAGGCAATGCTTTCTTTCAAAAGATTCTCCTTCCATGGAATGATAAAATGCTGAGGCTTTTTTTTTTTTTTTTTTTGTACAGAGCCTGTATTTAGTGCAATAAGTTTAAAAAATTTGCTCTGAAATATTTACTTTACATTAACAAAAATAGCTTTTTTTAAAAAAATTGTAACAAAAAGGAGTTATCGCATAAACAGATCATGAATTATTCTTAGCAAATTACACTTTTTTTTTCTTAAAGCATTCACCATTACAATAAGCAGAACAATGGAGTATTAGCCATTCATATCTGGTAAGCTTCAGGAATAAAAAAGCAAAAAACCCCAAACCCACCCCCAAACAAAAACAACAGTCACACTGGAGGATCAAAACATTAGCCAATTCTTCAGTTAAACATCGTAGAACTCTGGATACTCAATGAATTGCCAAGGAGAGGAGCACCTGCCAGTGTGTTTTCAGATTGTATAGCAAGCATTTGAATAAAATGGCCGTTTAACCCTAAGCCACTGGTTACTCTGAAGCCGAAGCCCAAGCACCGGAATTTTCAATGCTTTATGTTCCATGTTTCTGTCCCTTCTTTATTCCTCCCAGCATTACTTAATCTGCAAATCAATACACAGAAACTTAAAGGCTAAACTCGCTGGGTGCCCCAGCTTCCTTTCAAATCAGGCACACAAATGTGTGGAGGATGCTACTAAAGTCAAAAAGGAAAGAAAGACAAAATATAAGGGAAAAGTTTGCATACGAAAGATTATCTACCCTTTTCTTTTTTTACCTACTTTCTTTTAAAGAAGCGTTAGGGTAAACTACAAATACCTGAGGAGTTGGTTACCTTTTAATGTTGGCTGACAAATGTATGAACTATTATGAAAATTCCCATATTGGGCCCACTTGTATGTTTCTAAAAGTAAAATGACATGGCTTCTTTGATTGGGGAAAACTGATTGGAGTAATTCCTCATTTATCTGAAAGCATATGCCTAGTCTTGACCCACTAGGACTTATGCATCAGTAAAATAAGATCTTGATTTTATACAGACATCAGGGAAATTACCCCTGAATAAACTTTAGACATAATTAGGTACAATAATTTTACCTATTTTTAAATAAAGTTAAAATCTCCTCTAAGTTATTAAAAATGTTAATCAGATATGAATTTTAACATTTCCATTAAGACAATTACAGTTGAAAACATTAAATGACGGAAGTTGCCTTGTAAAAGCCACCCGTATGAAAGGAGTACATGTTTGACAAAAATAAGCATAAAAAAGGTATTAAATCCCTGTTCCTTTTCTCTGATTTTGGCTGATTTATGTGTGTGTGTGTATATACATATACATATATACACACATACATATACATATATACACACACCCACACACACAAATACATAGTTATGTGTATATATTGTTTTGGAATGTCAATGGGTTTCCATAACCGTCGGCTAGGTTCAAGCAGAACTTGCTCCCGAAGCCTAGAAAACAAAGTCATACAGAGTATAATCTTAGACAATTACCATTAAAAGGAGATCATGAATGATGTTACAAATATACATATGGTCACAAACAGCAAGACAGCAAAATAGACTGAGAACCCTTCTCCCCTGAATTCCTGGAGCTGAAATTCTTATGAATGTTGAAAGTCACACTTTATCCAGGATCATCTCTGAGATACACAGAGCATACTTCTCTAGCCCATGTTCCTACAGTGTCTAGGATTTTTCCTCCCTTTTCTCTTTAAGTTCTTTCCTATATGATAGCAAGCAGACAGTCAGAAAATCTCTTTCCTAAACCTCTTCATCACTTTTGGTACATTTTTCCAAAATCACTTTCAAAGAATCATAAAAAAATTCATAAATCTTTAAAGTTTCCTTAACTAGCGAGCCTCTCTCAGGGAAAAGTTCAAGAACAAAACTGGAAGTTCTCATGTTTAGTTCAATGATCTCCTGTCAAAAGGAAAATATAAAACCTCATTTTACTGAACATTATTTTATAGGCTAAAAATGAAGCCTAAATTAAAATATCTCATTGAGGAGGGAGGAAGATAGTGAATTCAAACAGCAGTAATGTTTCTAGAGCTAATGCAAAATAGGCATGATGCTCTTTTATAGAACTTTCATCTACAGCAACAATATGTGAATTATATCAAGCAAATACAAATAAGCAATCCTAAATTCTATCAATCCCCAAACTTTCAGTAGAAATTTCTGAAATACTTTTTTAGAAACACATGCTAAGGAATGGTGTTAGTAGGGGCCAACTCTAATCATGCATACTATGGAAGAGAAATAAAGAAGGTACTAAGGTGCTGAAAAAATAAAACTACTCTGTGAGCAGCATTTCACACTTGTCTTCTGGGAACTTTTTAACCATTTAAAACATCATTCTTAGGGACCCAATGCTACAATGTCCAAAGCACCAGAACAATGCACATAGAAGATGTATTTTGGGATGCAGCAGAGGGTTTTTGCCATTAATCTGCAAGCAATGAACTGATGAACAGCATAAAATGAAAGCAAAAATTAAATAAAGATTTTAATGCATTGTTTGAAGTAAGGGACACTATTTCAAAACTGAAAATACTAATAGGAAATAACTCTTTCTAAAATATTTGGCATCTGGTAGAATGCCACATAACCTGGGCAATTCTCCCAGGATTATTACCTATAAATTAGGAGTTTAGGTAAGGAAAGTATACTTGCATTCTGATCTACTACAATTCATCTACCATTCATTAAAGAATACTATAGAAATCTGTGCCAACTCATGGCCAAATTACCTAGTCTTCAACCTCAAAATACTTCTCCCTTTCTTTAAATGCTTATTACTGAATGATGTAATGAAAGCTTCAATCACTAGAAAGACAGAAAAGGGGGAAAAGCTTGGTTTATATTTTAAGATTTCATATGTCTTGTTAAGTTTTGGGCTTAGAATCGATTTGCTGAACAATTAGGACCTCCAAGCAGTAGAAGGAAGGAAGCCTTCCTCATTTCTCCATGTTGCCATAGGGTTGGCAGAATCTCCACTGCTGCCCTCCTCAGCCTTTGTGAAATAAGAGGGATACAGAAAGGTGTGGAGGGCAGGCATGGAACCTGATGGGAAGATTACTGGTGCGCCTCCATCTGCCCAAGCAATCATGTCTAGGTGATGCAAACTTAAAATTCAGAGCTATGTGGGTACTAGAGTGATCTGTGCTCTGGGATTCTAAACATTTAAATTTGATTTTATAATTATTCATGCTATTAAGTAAGAGTAACACCGAAATAGGCACTGGAAAGGGTTACAGAGGAAAGGTTTTATATCTAAATATTTTATTGAGGCTTTAACTTAGGTTGAATATGCGATTAGTTTGAATATACATATAGCCTCCCTGCCTCCCTCCATAAATAAACCTATTTCCTTTACTCTTAATTAAATGAGCTTATTTTATATCACATATATATATATATATATATATATATATATACATTTTTTTTTTTTTTTTGTGAGATGGAGTCTCGCTCTGTCGCCCAGGCTGGAATGCAATGGCGCGATCTTGGCTCACTGCAACCTCTGCCTCCCAGGTTCAAGCAATTCTCCTGCTTCAGCCTCCCAAGTAACTGGGATTATAGGCACACGCCGCCATGCCCAGCTAATTTTTTTTTTTTTTTTGGTATTTTAGTAGAGACAGGGTTTCACCGTTTTGCCCAGGCTGGTCTCAAACTGCTGAGCTCAGGCAATCCACCTGCCTCGGCCTCCCAAAGTGCTAGGATTACAGACATGAGCCACCATGCCTAGCCTACTTAAATGAACTTATTTTATAGCATATATTTTAAAGTTGAAAACCTACAAATCAGGGGTATCCAATCTTTTGGCTTCTCCAGGCCACCCTGGAAGAAGAATTGTCTTGGGCCGCATATAAAATACATTAAGGATAGCTGATGGGCTTAAAAAAAAAAAAGGCAAAAAATCTCATGTTTTAATAAAGTTTACGAATTTGTGTTGAAAGCCTTCCTAAGCCATATGCGGCCCACAGGCAGCAAGTTGGACAAACTTGCTATAAATCAAATCATTTACTAAAGTGTAAAGAAGACAGAAAGGAAAGTCCTTACCTCACACTTTTGAACATTATATGCAGTCAGGGGACACATTGTTTAAAATTATTTAAGGATGCAGACAATTATATAATATTTGAAAATAAACATGCTATTTAAAAAAATACATGTTTAAATTAGGAAGTAATTAGACCAATATATGATAGAGGCATCTGTTTCTATGCTATAGTGACAATATCCATGTGAAAAGCAGCTCAAGGTTCTCTTACACTCATTAAGCTGCTTTTTTCAAATAAAAGTGGAGTAGAGAGATATATTTGTGTACATATACATATATAATATCAACTACCAGAAATAATTTATCCATCTCACAATTAAACTGGGAGAAGACTAGATTGTCTTACTGAGTGGGAATGTGGGTATTGATGAAAACAGCCTTGTTTGCTACTGAAAAATAGCTTAAGAAACAAAGAAAGTACAACCTAGGCAACAGAAGAAAAAGTCAGCCAAGGGAAAAGGACAGCAATGTAAGCAGAACCATACGTTTAAAAGGGGGAGTATGAATTTTAGCAAGTTGAAAGGAATTGCTATGATCACCTTCCAAAATGATAAAAATCAAACCGTCAGTTCAAGTGTAAACCAAAATGTTCAGTCTGATGAAAGCCAAACACTGACAGTTAAAAAGGAAACAAGAGCAACAGCAGTTTTACCTTAGGGAAAAAACCATCATCCCCCACCCGCCCCCGCCGAGCACTGACGAGGATGCTGTTCCTTTCAGCTTACTTTTATAGAAGGTGGTCTCAGTTGTGACAAGAATTCTGCCATCCAAGTGATGGGTAAGCACACAAACAGAAAGAGCAGCATGTCCTGCGTGATACAGATAACAAAAGCTTCTCCTGAAGAAGTGCAGTCAGTGAAGACAGAGAGAGAGAAGAAGTGAAAGTGAAATTCTTGGAGGGCGGCCACCTCCTCATCTCCACCTACCATCGGCTTTAGCTCTCTGGCATCAGCGACGCCTCCCTTACCAGCTTCTTTCATTGCTTTCCTACTGTTTTCCACAAACTCCTGCAAAATATGGACCATATTGAATAAATTCTTGGGTCCTTTCAGATTTGTTAGTAGATGAATTCTAAAGAACATTTACATTTTTGACTCAATCTTGGTAAATGGATGGCTTAAAAACATAGCAATAAATAATGTTTAATATCACACATGAGAGTTGCTAAATTTGTAGAAATGGACTCTGCAATTCGCTGATTAAAAAAATCTTCTTTCCATCCATTCATTGTGACAATCTTACTAAGGCTCCAAGAGATAATGTTAGTTCTACCTGGAAGAGAAAATACCTAACATTTTTAAGAGGCTATTTTCTCATACTCAGAATATCATTTTATTTGTTGTTGTTTTTTTTTTCTATATCAAGGTTAAACGAAACAAAAGAACACGTTACTCCATAAGCCTCCACTTTTAAATAACCATAGAAGGTAAAAGAACACATTGATACTGCTAAGCACATAATGCTTTTTTTCTTAACCAAACCATAAACAAACTACTCTTTTTTAAAAAAAGTGTCAATCTGACCATGACATTACTTCATGAAGCAGGAAGACAGGGTGTATCAACCAGAACCTATGGTTAGTAGTAGTCGAAATGGGAATGTGCCCAAAGGGAACATTTCTATTCTGTCAACGTTTACGGGGCACTTCTTCATTAAATATCCTCACCATTCCTACAGAGAAAACTGAAGGGTGGAAAACAGTTATTTTTTACTCTGCTTTTGATCAGTGACTTAAAAAACAGTAACACTCTTCTAAATGCTTTAATCACAAAAGAGATGCAATAATCATGATCAAATTCCATTAAGAAAATAACCAGTTAGAATTAGTTTAGACATTAAGAAAATGTCCACAATTTAGCTGATGTTGCCAGAAAAAGAGAAAATCAGTGCCAAACAGGTCAGCTAAATCATTTGGAATTCTTGCTATTGAAAAGAAAAAAAAAAATCTAGGCTGGGCATGGAGGCTCACACCTGTAATCCCAGCATTTTGGAAGGCCGAGGCAGGCAGATCACCTGAGGACAGGAGTTCAAGACCAGCCTGGCCAACATGGTAAAACCCCATCTCTACTAAAAATACAAAAATTAGCCAGGAGTGGTGGCACACGCATGTAATCCCAGCTATTTGGGAGGCTGAGGGAGAACTGCTTCAACCTGGGAGGTAGAGGTTGCAGAGCCAAGACCATGCCACTGCACTGCAGTCTGGGTAACAAAGCAAGACTCCATCTCAAAAAGAAAAAAAAAATCTAGCTTATTTATTAATACACTTATTTTAGATTTAACTGGATAAAATATGCTCCTGGAAAATGACTTGTTATTTCAATGTATAATGCTTAGTATTCAATATTACCCATTTTGAGATAGAAATATTTCACAGCTTAATAGCAAACTACTATTATTTAGAAAGCATCTTTACTTTGGTAACATTTAACACTGATTATAACAGTACTTAAACCATTTAATAAGGTTTTCAAATTTTTAAAGAAATTTAATTGAGGGTCTAATATGAAAAATCTGCATATAATATCTGTGTAAAGGTTCAGATCTTGACTAATAAATAACTATACACTCTACCAGTCATGGGTCTGTTATTGGTATTCATCACAAAATGCTTTCAATTTGGCCTACCATATTTAAGATGAGTTTTAACCAGGGTTGACAGCAGTAATGTTTGGGGCAGTGGTGGATAGAGAAAGACAGGTAGGCACTAGGACCTGGGAAACAGGATATTTTGTCTTTGAGCCCCATTTCAGGAAAAGGCTAGAAGCTAGTTTAAAAAGTCAATTCAAATCTATCTAACTGCAGAGAGAGGGGCAGCAAGAATAGGGTGAACTTAGGACTATTAACGAGTACTGCTCTAGCTAGGTGGATCTGAAATGATCTTGTCCATGCCAAGAAGCCTTCCTCCCTGACTTACCCTAGATTAACCTCATTTATGAGTCAGTGCTACGGGGTTAATTCTAAATTACTCAGTTGCATATAGTGTGAATTAAATATAGAGAATGTTTTACAAAATATTTTTATTGGTATTTTTATCCCTAAAATAGGAAAGGGCATTTGAAGTACTTACCATCAGCACTTTATCCATATAGAATTCTCTGCCAGGGCTCCCATCATTGTATTTTGTATCAATGGCAAAACACAAGAATAATACATCCACTACCATTTCATAAATAGACAGGAAGCAATGAGCGACTAGGAAAGCAAAGAGGCAGACGATGATCAGAGGCAGCACCCATACTGTGTAGTCCTGCTGGTAGTTGAGCAGCATAATCCCAGCTAAACCTGTGCTGCAGACTATCAGCACCTGAAGCAGAGAGAACAAAGATCATATTTAATATTCTACTGAAGTAAGCCACTCTTTTTTCACCATTTGCAGACTTAAAATTCTACTATTTATAAATGATGGTTGCATGAGGCCATTCCATCCCAAATGAGGAAATATAATCCACATATTCTCATATACACCCAGAGTTATACATGCTTATCATATAATATAAATTTTAAAATCATACTTTAAATGATTCTGGTTTAAACATAATTAAGTTTTCCAAATGCTATGCTGAACCCTAAAACTTAATCTATTTAGAATCTGTGGCAATTTTTAAGATAAATGTATGCATATTTTAGAAAAAATTTACACACTCTTAGCACTCAGAAAAAAAGTGATATTTCAGTGTAATGGTATGTATTTTTTTCTAAGCATTTTCACATATATGAAATAGTATTATATAAACAAATCACTATAAGCTTTTCATTAATACACATAGAAGTATCATTATAAATGCTTCATATTTACTCAGCTACATAATTTCATTTTATGAGTGATTTAAAATACATGTAACCATTCTCTTACTGTTAGAGATTTATATTGTTTTCAGATATAAATAATGCTGCAACAAACATGTATAGTCTTAGAACTTTTTCTGTGTTTCGTATTTTATTTCACACAGAATATGTGGTAAATATAATTTGCCATGAAGTGTATATTTGGACTCTCTGTGAAGAAAGAGGTTGCCAAAAACATCCATGCTAAAAGAATAAAAGAAATAGCCAATTTAGTTATTGTCAAGAACCACCCACTCTGATGCTTCATCATTTCACATGCAGCATTTTAAATTTTTTGTGGTTTTTAAAATACATTTTATTCCAGCTTTTCAATAACCCTATGAATCGTTTATGGCAAATATTATCATCCCATTTTATAGCCTTGGAAACACACTTACAGACGCCAGCCGACCTGAGTAGAAAAAAAAGAGTAGATCCAAGGTCAAGGTCATAAAAGTAGAAAAAAAGAACAGATCCTACTCAAATAATGGTCTTATGATGTCAACTCCAGTGCTCTTTTCAGATAAAAACTCAGAAATATTTGGATATTGATCCACAGCAGTAATGGATTCTACTGAATTCTAGACACACTCTTTCCCAGCCCTTTATTTTGTCTTGTATAAGGCTTTAAGTAAAGGGAAAAAAGAGACCCCTAGAATCATGGCAGCCTCTTCTTGTCTAGCATTAAGAATAATAGGCAGACCATGAATTCTTCTTTGGCATTTTCTCCAATATTTATCAACATCAAGGCATTTCTCATTCACCATTATCTTAACTCGGAGTTAAAATGCATTAGATGATACATTGGTTAAGCTATAAATTGATCCCTCTCTCAGATGCTTCTAGGGAGCAAATCTGGGTCTGCCCAAGCTTTGGAAGACTCCCCACCATTTTTGTAGAAACACACTTATGAATCTTCTCTTATAGTGACTTATTTTCTGGGGTTATTTCCATAGATGGTTAATTACTTCCATTTTCCTTTCTTTCGCATTTTCTGGGGTTATTTCCATAGATGGTTAATTACTTCTATTTTCTTTTATTTTTCTTCTTTTTTTTTTTGAGACAGAGTCTTGCTCTGTTGCCCAGGCTGGAGTGCAGTGGCATGATCTTGGCTCACTGCAACCTCCACCTCCTGGGTTCAAGCAATTCTTCGCCTCAGCCTCCCAAGTAGCTGGGACTACAGGTGCTCGTCACCACACCTGGCTAATTTTTTTTTTTTTTGTATTTTTTAGTAGAGACAGGGTTTCACCATGTTGGCCAGGCTGGTCTCGATCTCCTGACCTCAGGTGATCTGCCCGCCAGGGCCTCCCAAAGTGCTGGGATTACAGGCGTGAGTCACCGCGCCCGGTCATTACTTCCATTTTCTTCCACTCTCCTGGTTTCAATTTTAGAGTGAGTTATTTCCTATACTCTCCAAATCTTGCACATTCACCCTCTTGGAGGGCTGAGGTTCTTCATGCTCTCACCATGCCATTAAAAGTTAAACCCCTTTGAAATGTAAAGTTAGTTATAGAAAAAAGGTATGGCTCAAACAAACTAGACGTTGAGACAAAAAGCTGGTGAGATGGAAGGTTAGATATTCTCATGCAGGAGGTAACTTCAACAATTAGTGATGTTTAGCCAAAAAAATGTAGTAGTTATTCCCAAATATAATGAAAGAGTGTTATGCACTTATTCAAACAGATACATTAATGGTTCTCAAACTGTAGAAAGGCTAAGAATGCAGATTCCTGGGCCCTAATCCCAGAGTCTGGTTGGTTGGATCCATGATAAAGCTCCGTAGTTTGCATTTAAAAAGTATCCCGGGTGCTGATAAAGACTATGTCTCAAGAAGTACTGGTCTATATCAGTGATCTCCATGGTGGATGGAGATCCACATGGATGGAGATCCCCACGTCCTAGGGAGTATTTAACAGGATCACCTGGGACTTCTATTATATTTCTCATACATTTAAAATGTCTTCTTTCGTATGCTTTATAAGGCATATATTAGTAACAGCTATATATATATAAATATTTACATTTGATAAATATTTGATAAATAAATGTAAATATATTGAACAACTGTGATCAAACTTTTTTCTTAATAGGGCGCACGACTTTAGAAGTTAAGAGATCCCTAGCTGGGCATGGCAGCTCACACCTACAGTCCCAGCTACTCAGGAGGCTGAGGCAGGAGGACTGCTTGAGCCCAGGACTTCAAGACCAGCCTGGGCACAAAACAAGATTCCGTCTCAAAAAAAAGAAAAAAAAACAGACGTTCCTGTTCTAGAGGATAAATTATTGGAATGCAGTAGAAGAGATTCATGCTTTAGTTAGGATGTGGGAAGCAGGAAGGAAAGGATACTAGTTTTGGAGTCAGAAAGATGTAGATTTGAATTAAGGAATTAGTACTTAGCTTTGTAACTCTAAGCAAGTTCACTTAACCATTCTGAGCCTGTTTTTCCATCTTTAAAAGAGACATAATAATACATACATCCCACGATTGTTAAAATAAGCATTCTAAAAGTATTTAATGCAATGCCTGGCAATGTTTCTCCCTCTCTCCCTTCCTTTCTTTTCTTGCCATCATAAGTGCAACATTTATGATGCTCTTTCTCTAGAGAACCTACATTTTGAAAGATATTATTTACAAATAAAATAGCATTTATAAGTAATAATTCATATTCTCAATTTTTATTAACCCAAGTCAAATAAATTGTCAACTAGAAGATATAATTAGTGTGAGAAAAGATATTACCAAATGGAAGTAAAGTAATTTCACACAGAAGCAAAGGAATTTGAGATTGAGGGGTTTTGGGATAGCTTTATTAGGACAAATATCAATACCTAAAAATATTTAAACTGGATTATAAACCTCTATTCTTACCTTTAGGACCCTATTGGCCAGTGACCATATGTTACAAGTCACTAAACTAGAAGAGCTAAGGTCCCTTACAAATCTAATTCACATTCCACAAAAACTATTAGAGTACCATAGAAATGGAACCCATAATGATGTCTTTTTTTTATTTTTAAATTCAGAGTTTTAAAATTGAATTTAAAATTTAGAGGTAATTGTGAATTCACATGCAGTTGTAAGAAATAGTAGAATGGTTCCACGTACCCTTTACCCAACTTCCTTCAATGATAACATCTTGTAAAACTATAGCATACTGATATCACAACCATGATATTGACATTGATACTGTGAAGATGCAGAATATATCCATCATCACTGGAACCCTTCACTTTGTTATTTTATAGCTATTTCCCCTCCTCCTCAACCCGATCTCTAACCACAAATCCATTCTCCATTTCCATACTCTTGTCATTTTACTTTTTTTCTTTTTGAGAAAGAGTCTTGCTCTGTCACCTAGACTGGAATGCAGCAGTGTGATCACGGCTCACTGCAGCCTCTGCCTCTGGGCTGAAGCGATTCTCCCACCTCAGCCTCCCGAGTAGCTGGGAATATAGGCGCACCCCACCATGCCAGGAAAATTTTTGTGTTTTTTTGTAGAGATGGGGTTTCACCATGTTGTTCAAGCTGGTCTTGGACTCCTGGGCTCAAGCGATCCACCCTCCTTGGCCTCCCAAAGTGTTGGGATTACAGGCATGAGCCACAGAGCCCAGCCCTGTTGTCATTTCTATTATATAAATGGAATTAATCTTCTGGGATTAGATTTTTTCGCTCAGCATAATTCCCTCAAGATTCATTCAAGTTGATATGTATATGAACAATTCATTTCTGGCATCATGTTTTATAATGTTTATTATGATCTATTAGTTGAACTACCTGATTAGAAACAAATTCTGCATGCTAGCAGCCATTGAATTGTAATGAAAAACTCTTTTCAAAAGATTTACTGTATTCTATGACCAGAACTATATTTTTAGGAAAGAAAAACTAAAGAACATTTATATTAAAATGTTAGAAACCCAGAAGATTTCTCTTCCTCTTATTTTTCTCTTTTCTGAATTTCTCAATTAAAAAAATGTATTTATCTTTTATGGTTTTTAAAGTCATTTGAAATATTATAAATATTACATTATTAAAAATATATCTTTCTGGAAAGCAATCTGGCAATGCACACCAAGAACCCTAATTAATTCTAATTCTAGGATTCTGGCCTCAGGAAATAAAGATTGATGTGGGCAAGATTTACACACAAATACAAACTTTAGGTTAGTAAAAATTGAGCACAGCTCAACTGTAAAAAACAGAAAACCTGAGGATTGATTAAATAAATGACACAACAGTTGTATAACCATAGTTAGAAAAGTTTTAAGAAAACAAGAAATGCTCATAATGTAACACCAAGTGAAAAGAGGGATACAAAACTGTCTTCTCTACTAGGTTTCTTTTGTTTTTGTTTTTGAGACAGAGTCCCGCTTTGTCGTCCGGGCTGCAGTGCAGTGGCGCTATCTCAGCTCATTGCAACCTCCACCTCCCAGATTCAACCACTTCTCATGCCTCAGCTTCCGAGTAGCTGGGATTACAGGCATGTACCACTATACGCCTGGCTAATTTTTGTATTTTTAGTGGAGACGGGGTTTCCCCATGTTGGCCAGGCTGGTCTCGAACTCCTGACCTCAAGTGATCCACCCACCTTAGCCTCCCAAAGTGTTGGGATTATGGGCGTGAGCCACCCGGCCCTCTACTAGATTTTAAATTCTATGTATTGATCAGTATATAACCAGGACCTGTAACAGTCCTTACCACATTACTAGTAGACACTCTATAAAGATATGAATAAAAAGATATGATAAAAAGTTTTAACAGGTCACTAGGCTGCTAAAAAAAGCCAATTTTAGAACATTGTGTTTTATCATCTTTATATTCTTCTCTCTCTCTTTTTTTTTTTTAGACAGAGTCTTGCTCTGTCGCCTAGGCTGGAGTGCAGTGGTGCAATCTCGGCTCACTGCAACCTCTGCCTCCTGGGTTCAAGCGATTCTCCGCCTCAGCCTCCCAAGTAGCTGGGACTACAGCCGCTCGCCACCACGCCCGGCTAATTTTTTTTTTTTGTATTTTTTAGTAGAGATGAGGTTTCACCACATTGTTGGCCAGGCTGGTCTTGAACTCCTGACCTCAGGTGATCTGCCCGCCTTGGCCTCCCAAAGTGGTGGGATTATAGGCATGAGCCACCGCGCCCAACTCATCTTTTTATTTTTCATTAAAAAAAAATGCATACTCAATATAGAGAACACTATCTTACTACAATAAAGTGGGGTAGGGGTTTAGAATTATCTATATTTTCAATATCCAAAAGCAATCATTGTTAACATCTTCAGATATTCATTTCCATTCTTTTTCTTATAAACATTTTTAAACACTACTAAAGCCCAGTAGTTTTACTCAGCTTTTTCATTTATTACATTATATGCATTTCTTCATATTGTAAACTCTTAATAAAAAACATGGCTTAGTAGGTGAATAACAGTCTATTGACTATTATTCCCAACCATTTCTCTATTGTTAGGCATCAGATTGTTTACAATTGGTCACTATATAAATAATGCTGTATTTGTTGCAGTTACTACTACCAAGAGTGGCTTATCATTGACTCAGAATTACTGAGTCAAAAGGCTTTTAAAAAAAATTTTAAAAAGGCCCAAGGACAAATTTAGTGTCAGCTGAGGCAATTATAGCACACAGTGATTAATAACTTAGAAGTCAGACAGACCTGAGTTTGAACGGCCACATTCTAGTTCTCTAAATTTGGCCAATTTAATTTTTCTCTAAACTTTATTTTAGAGTAGAGAAAACCAAAGATAATACTAGTAGCTCACCTTACAGGGGAGGACCAAATGTAACACTTAACAAAAGCCCTTCACTCAGTGCCTGGTACCCAAAGTATCTTAATCAGAGTTTACTAAAATCATCGTCATCAAATATTGCCACTTTTAGTATCTCCCTTATTCCTCTAAATGGCTTCTTATTTCCCTTTGTAAAAAACGCTGTGGGCAGTGGCTCATGCCTGTAATCCCAGCACTTTGGGAGGCCGAGATGGGCAGATCACCTGAGGTCGGGAGTTTGAGACCAGCCTGACCAACATGGAGAAACCCTGTCTCTACTAAAAAATACAAAAATTAGATGGGCATGGCGGTGCATGCCTGTAGTCCCAGCTACTTGGGAGGCTAAGGCAGGAGAATCGCTTGAACCCAGGACGTGGAGGTTGCGGTGAGCCGAAATTGTGCCATTGCACTCCAGCCTGGTCAATAAGAGTGAAACTCCATCTGGAAAAAAAAAAAAGCGGTGTATGTAGTGTGTGTGTGTGTGTGTGTGTGTATACATATATATACTTTTATTCTAAGTTGCTTCATATCTTTCTTAGCTGTAGGGATAAATTATAAATACGTAAACAAAAATAAAAATAAAGATGGTGAATTCTGAATCAGCTGTAGAGAACCGACCCACTTCATCACACACAATGCTATATATACTTCTCCATGCCAAACATATTTTCTTTACAAAAGCACTTAAAAAATACAGTTGGCTAGAGCAACCTAAGGGTTCAATAGTAAGAGAATGTTTACAAATAGTATTTGATGGATATTTAACATGGTAATAATGAATAATTGTGAAGATTATCAAAACAAGATGGAAAATGTATATGATGTAACGTAAAGAGAAATGGGCGGGACAAACAGGTACGTATGCTATGATTGTTATACTATAGAAATACAAGCCGATAAAAAAAATGGGAAATTATATAGAAATAAGTTATTTAGTTATAGTGATGGTAGTATAAGCCTTTTTCTTTCCTCAGTTTAAAAAATTTTCTGAGTATTTTATGGTTTAATACTCAGATACAATGAAATCTAATTATGTTATTGAATATTTTGCAGTATTTTAATAGTATAGAATAAAATGCCTCTTGTTCGACACTTCTAAGGAAAGTATAAGTCTCGTTCTCTAACAGCTCTATTTTGAAGGGGCTTATACATAATACTGTAATAATAATGATGACAACTAACATTCACTGAGAACTTAAAATGTGTCAAGCACTCTCCTAGATACCCTACATGTATTAACAATGCATTAATCTCATGACCCTAGGAGTTTGGCACTATTATATTCCAATTTTACAGATGAGCAAACTGAGGCACAGAGTGATTCCCTTATCTAACCTGCCCAGGTCACACAACTATCAGTGATAGAGTCAGAACTGAAATCCAGGCAGTCAGGCTCCAGTTGCAGTACCACTAACCTGGAGGAAGACTATTTCCTAATTCTTTATAGTTCAAAACACGTAAAGAGGGCCGGGTGCAGTGGCTCATTCCTGTAATCCCAGCACTTTGGGAGGCCAAGGCGGTTGGATCACCTGAGCTCAGGAGTTAGAGACCAGCCTGGCTGACACGGGGAAACCCTGTCTCTACTAATAATACAAAAATTAGCCGGGCGTGGTGGCACGCCTGTAATCCCAGCTACTCGGGAGGCTGAAGCAGGAGAATTGCTTGAACCCAGGAGGCGGAGGTTGCAGTGAGCTGAGACAGCACCATTGTATTCCAGCCTGGGCGACAAGAGCGAAACTCCGTTTCAAAAACAAACAAACAAACAACAACAACAAAAAACAACACAGAAAGAGAAACATAGGCACATGACTTAGCCTTTCCATGCCTCAGTTTCCCTCTCTGTAAAATGAGGATAATAATGGAACTTACCTTAAAAATTTATTGTGAGGATTAAATGAGCACAATATATGTCAAGTACTTATCACAATGCTGGACACACAGTAAGGGCTTTCTAAGTACTTGCTATATATTACTTTTAGTTTTTTGGTGGCCTGGATATTTTTAAAATAAAAGAGCAAATAAATATATGCAAAATTTTACTGTATGTTGCAGAAAAAATACTTGGTCTTACCTTGCCAAGGAATAACATAAAATCTCCTACTGTGTTGATGGTAGCCACTCGCAAAGCATTCTCCACCAGAATGACAAAGGCATCCTTTGCTGAGGTGCAGAAGTTGGTGCTGTTGATAGCTGTGGCTGTGTATGCATTCTGGACAAAAGCAAAAACAACATTTTCATCAACAATCGAAACTTCCTTTGTTAAGATATAAACTGAGCATAGCTAAAACATAGCCTTTAAAAATATTTCAGTCAAACACATGGCACCCTTTAATGAGGTACAGATCGAGACTGAGTACAAGAAAATATAAGATTTAAAGCCTCATATGGTAAAAATAACTTTCCATTTGGCTTAGTTTTGGTCCTTTAAAAACATCGTTATTTATTAAAACATACACAAACCTTTCTAACACCCATTAACTTCTTCCCTGTTTTAGTAAATCAAACATAATTTAATCTTTCCTAGATGTCTCAGGGTTGTGACTGTGAACATCAGCAGTGCACTGTAATCATTTAGGTGATGCTTTAAAAGCTGAAGAGGCAGGTGTGAGCATCAGATTGCTGTGGTGTTTTATCTGGACTATCCACTATCTCCTCCTTGGTGGCTTTCTTCTATCCTCTCACTTCTCACAGCTCTTGTAGTACATAGCTCTTTGATGGCTGGCATTTTATACCCCTCCTTTTCCTGGGAGCAGAACCCTAAATCTTTTTTGAGAAAACAGTCTTACCCCATTCCCTGTCTCAGTCCCAGTGAGACTGTCACTACCTCCAGCTCTGGGGATGGGTCTTGATTGACATAAGCCAATTAGCATACTATACCTACTGGCCACAATGATTGGTTCAGAATTGGTGAATAAACCAATCAGAGCCAATGAAAGCAAAAGTGATGTTCCCTGGGGCTTCTGGGAAAAAAAGGCTTTCTTTCTCTTCCATAGGTTCTCTTGAAGGTGTGAGGGTTTGAATGGCTATAGCTGTTTCGCTAACATAATGAGAAGAGCTGCTGAAGGTCACAGTGTAAAACTGAGGGTGAGGCCAACACCATGAAGTCAGAGCAGGGAGAACCAGGTACTTCAACCTGGTGACAGTTGGGACATTGGGAACTTGCCAGATTTCTGAACTTTTCAGTTATAGAAGCTAATAAATTGCTAAGAATCCCAGCTCTTCCCTGCTGCACATTCCCCTCCCTCTCCCTTGTTCAGGTCAGATTGAGCTGAGCCTTCTGTTCCTTAAAATACTGAGTTCTAGCTGACACGTTTTCATTCAATTATACCTGCTTCTGCTGCCCCATGTGCTCTTTGACCTACTAGTCATAGACTGATTTTTTTTTCCATTCTTTTTTATGTTACATTCTAGAACAGCATTGATGTTTTCTGGGAAATGTGAAAAAGTATTATAACATCAAATATGTTTGAGTCTTAGGAAGGAAAAGTATATGAACTTTGTGACTAAAACTTTTGGTCCTGAGGAATTTGGGTTTAGTGCTGACTTAAATTGTTTCTAGGTCCCAAATGTTGAGATTGCTGGGAAACTGTTGGAGATAAAGGGCTTACTTTATACTGTGTTGTCTATAAAGCTTTAACCACTGAGCCCAGGAGAGATAGTCTACAATTTACGAATATTCTAGTTATAAGCTTGTTAGTTATTAGGAGTCTGTAATGAAGATGAGGTTTGAATTACCAAAAATTTAACTTGCCATTATATGATTAAATTCACTGATTAAAAATGCTGAACATTTCAGAGCCAAAGAGAGTATTGTACTGAGCAGGTCACTACCTGTGGTTCTTAAGCTTTTTTCAGTAATGGGGCAATAGGAAATAAATTATGGTGCTCTTTAAGAAACACAGTATGAAGACGGGTGTGGTGGCTCATGCTTGTAATCCCAGCACTTTGGGAGGTCGAGGCAAGTGGATTGCCTGAGGTCAGGAGTTCGAGACCAGTGTGGCCAACATGGTGAAACTCCGTCTCTACTAAAAATACAAAAAAATTAGCCGGGCGTCCTGGCATGCGCCTGTAATCCCAGCTACTCGGAGGCTGAGGCAGGAGAATTGCTTGAACCAGGGAGGTGGAGGTTGCAGTGAGCTGAGATCGCGCCACTGCACTCCAGCCTGGGCCACAGAGTGAGACTCCATCTCCAAAAAAAGAAAAACAAAACAGAAATACAGTATGATTTTGATATATAGAATTCCATCATACAAATGGGGAAGTTTATTATCATCAGAATATTATTACTATATTATGTTTGCAAGTCTTTTTATCTCAAAAACTAAAATACAGAACATCTTAAAGAAATCATACTAAGTGTTTCTGTTAGCATCCACCTGCTTCTTGCTCCCTTATATTGTCATCTGTCAGTGCTTCTTATCAGATAAAAGATAGCAGGCACCACACAGTTAACTACCTAACTGCAGTGGTCCAAGTGTTTTTTTCCATCTTCTACAAAAGCTTCTTTTGAAATACTCTGCCAAGTGCCTCAATGAAGTAAAAATAAACTATACTTTTGATCTTGTGTAACATTAACCTTGCTGAAAAACGATGAAGAAGAACTGCCCCAGCCAGTTCTATTCTGAAAGAACACAGATTGGTTCCCAGTTCACACCAGTTCCCTAAGTACTCACAAAAACACCCAGTTAACAATTTATTCTATAGCAGGGGTGGTCAACCTACCACCTGCAGGCCATATCTGGCCTGCCAATTACTTTTTTTTTTTTTTTTTTTGAGATGGAGTCTCACTCTGTCGCCCAGGCTGAAGTGCAGAG
Source organism: Gorilla gorilla gorilla (assembly GCF_029281585.2). NCBI lineage: Eukaryota > Metazoa > Chordata > Mammalia > Primates > Hominidae > Gorilla > Gorilla gorilla. The sequence goes on along the minus strand of NC_073237.2, from coordinate 101,637,149 downwards.
GCACGATCTCAGCTCACTGCAAGCTCTGCCTCCTGGGTTCAGGCCATTCTCCTGCCTCAGCCTCCCAAGTAGCTGGGACTACAGGCGCCTGGCTAATTTTTTGTATTTTTAGTAGAGACGGGGTTTCACCGTGTTAGCCAGGGTGGTCTTGATCTCCTGGCCTCGTGATCCGCCCTCCTTGGCCTCCCAAAGTGCTGGGATTACAGGCGTGAGCCACCGCACCCGGCCTGCCAATTACTTTTGTAAATAAAGTTTTACTGGCACACAACTGTGCTCATTGTTTACATATTGTCTATGGCTGCTTTCATGCTACAGTGATGGAACTGTGCAGTCGTGAAAGATCCTGTGTGGCCCACAAAGCCAAAAATATTTACTCTCTGGTCCCTCACAGAGAAAGCTTGCTGACCTCCTGTTCTAGAGTACTGCCAAGGATTAATATCAACCTCATCTACTCACTCATCTACTGTATGTGGAACCCACCCTCTTACTGGAAATACAAACCACATTTGCTCATTTCAAGTTTTAGTAACTTCCTCCACAACTTCCAATCTTTCAGCATCTTTCACTGTAATTCTTCAGTTCAACAATTTAATTGACAAAGGTCTTCAGTGATCTGGGATATAACTCCTTTGAGGAGAAATACCTTATTTCCCACATTCTAAGATATAATCAAGAGACTAATAAGCCAGTTATTCATAACAAGTTTTCAGGAGAAAATATCCTACCATATTAAATACACATATTGATTATGAGATGCATCCTGATGCTAAATAGCTTCATAATGTCTAGAATCAAGGAAATTGGACAACCCATTTAAATCAACTAGGTACTAGCTTATGTTCACTCCCACCCTCAATGGGAACAACCCACTCTTAACTACAGTGTTCTGCCCTTTCCAGTTTACCATGAATTTCCTTGAGACGGAAGCAAGAAAGGACCCACACGTCTCCATTCTCTCTCCTCTGTTATCATCAGACCAGCTTACATGAGGAGAATGCCCAACACTTCCAAACTAAACTATAAAAGCTTTTTTGTTTCCCTCATTAGTTTTTAGAAGCTTCATTTCATTTGAGAATTATTATTATTCCTCTTTTGCTTCTTTCTTATCACCCCACCCTGCCCCATTCCATCTGCTTTTAGGGCAGAAATCTATTTGTTTGTAGATAAGCAGCAATAATTTCTTTTCTCCACCCCTCTGAGAAATTTCTGTGAGGGTCAAATGTCCAGAAATTTAGCCTTTTAAAAGGCAATATTTCTATAGATCTATGCAATTCCTTTGTATTCAACCCAACTGAAAAAAAGTAGGTGGATATTTTGCAAGCTCTTTCACTCACTCCCAAGGCAGGAAGATGAACTGGATACACAAAGGTCAAGATGATCTCTTCAGGAAGAAAAATGTGCTGCAGATCACAGCAGGCAAATGAAAATTCCCTCCTTTTCTATACTTCCTAGTCTAAAAGAATTCTTGCTTAAGTTCTTAAGAATTTCGGAGTCCTTTGTGGCTTTTTCTGATAACTATTCTCTGAGCTTTCTTCAGACTTCTTGGTTGAGATTTTTAGAGTCCACCCACCTTCTCAGACAGCCTTCCTTATCTGGAGTTAAACTGCCCACAGACAGACATCACTGATTAACATTTAGCCCACGTTCAACATTTGCTTGGGCAGGACACAAGCTTGAGAATATTCAACCCCCAGGAGCAAGGTGAAGGATGACCACCATCCAGGAATCTTTTTAAAGGATGCCTGTTAGCCTACGCAATCCCTGGCTGTACTTTTGTGTGATGGGATATAGTTAAAAAGTACTGATCATGTGAAAGAAAATATGTTAGGGCAGAGGGTCACCATGCATGGAACAGGCCTGTGTGGCCATCTGTCCCAGAATACAACTTCTTCATTTTCACATCTTCTTTCCTTTCTCTAGTGAAGGACCCAGAAATTCTCTTAAAGTTTAAAATATTCACATAATGACTCACTTAATAGAGGCAAGCTAGACAACAATGCTAAGGGAATATAGGGTATGTGCAGTTCTGTGTGGATTCGTATAAATTAAATAAATGAAAGGGTAATTACAATTATTCCTTTCTTATTTGAGGCAAAGGGGAGAAGGGGAATGCTATGGCCTGAATGTTTGTGTCTTCTCGAAGTTTGTACGTTGAAACATAGTCAGCAAGGTAATGGTATTAGTAGGTAGGGTCTTCAGGAGGTGATTAGGTCATGAGGGCTCTACTCTCATGAATGGATTAGTGCCCTTATTTAAAAAAATACCCCAAAGAGCTGTTTTGTCTCTTCCACCATGTGAAGTCACAGCAAGAAAGCACCATCTCTGAACCAGGAAACAGGCCCGCACAAACCACTGAATTTGCTGGTGCCTTGATCTTGGATTTCCCAGCCTCTAGAACTATGGGAATAGTTCTCATCAACTACGTAACTATGAAAAATAAATTTCTGTTGTTTAGAAGCCACCTAGTGTATGGTATTTTGTTATAAAAGCCTGAACAGATTAAGACAGGGCACAAAGTCAAACCCATACTGTAGGCTTTATCTAATTTTGTTCTAAATTCTTATACTTTTTCAAGGTCATAAAAATTACAAGTGTGTTGCAAATCTTAATTTCAACAGGCTTTCTTTCTTTCTTTTTTCTTGACAGAGTCTCACTCTGTTGCCCAGGCTGGAATGCAATGGCTCAATCTCGGCTCACTACAACCTCCGCCTCCCAGGTTCAAGCGATTCTCCTGCCTCAGCCTCCGGAGTAGCTGGGACTACAGGCACGAGCCAGCACACCTAGCTAATTTTTGTATTTTTAGTAGAGATGGGGTTTCACCATGTTGGCCAGGATGGTCTCAAACTCCTGACCTCAAATGATCCACCTGCCTCGGCCTCCAAAAGTGTTGGGATTACAGGCGTGAGCCACCGTGCCTGACCTCAATAGATTTCCTTTAAAAAAATCATTGTCTTAGTTTACAGAATGAATCGTTACAATTTAAGATGTCTGCATATTTTCTATAATAAACCATATTTTTGTTTGCTTACACCACTCAGAAATGTATATATATTTATATGTATATGAGTGTGATATAATGGCAGCAGTGTGATATACTGGAAAGAGCGAGGCAAAATGATTTGAAAACTTCTTCCACCTTTAGGTCTCGTGATTTGCCACAAGATGCCAGTCTCAATTTTCTCATCTATGAAACAGATGAGAAAATAATGCTAGCCTTACAGAGTTGTGTTGACCACATTTCAAATGTGGCATCTCCTATGAGCCCAGGAGACATGAAGCTCTGCAGGTGATCAGTCCCCACATTGTAGCACTTTGTATTCCCAAATAGAACTACAAAGTATGAGTTCAGAATAACTCTCCCTAAGCCTTTCCTCACATGTTTGATTTACTACTATTTTAATGTTCCACTTAAAACTTCAAACATCATGCCTACGAAATGCTGATCCAAAATGGACAAAACCTGTAAAAAAAAAAAAAAAGACCAACATCTCAGGGTTGTTGGTACTAAATCACTGACTAATGTTTAGCTTGGGATATGCTGAAAACCTTCCATTTGTTAACCTTTTATCGACTATCTTGATATCATATGACTTGTTTTCTTCCTTCAGTATAACTGCACATCTCCTTTTCAGGATTTTTATAGTTTTGTATCACCCTGTTAGTCTTTTTGAGTCTAAATATTCACTAATATAATTAACAGTTCATTCAGAAAACACTTAAAGACCACCCATTGTATACTGGGCACTGTGCTAGCTTCTGAGGAGACCAAGAAAAAGAAGATCTTTACTTTAAAGGAGCTAGAAGTTTAAAGGTAAAGTTAACAGATAACTTCGATATAGTGTTGTTAGTATTTGAATACTAAGGTATGACCTCAGCTTCTAACTCTGCTGAGTTAGAAGCTCAGCAGAGGGGCTGGGGTGAAGAGGGATGGCTTCTTGGAGGTGACGCTCAGGCAGAATCATTAAGATTCAGTAGGAACTAGTCAGATTCCAGGCACATTTGGAAAACTGCAAAAGCAAAAGGTGCCTGGGGGGTACGGCAGTAGGATTGAAACTAGAGATCTGGGCTTAGCACATCTCTCCGAGGATAAACTATTTAGTGATGGGTATAAAAATGCAATTATGATCATCTTTAGTGTATCCATCACCTTTCTGATAAAGATGACTTGGCCTCAAACCAATTTTAAAGAACACAATTTTTCAGGTTGTTATGGCCTTACTAATTATTTTAAGAATGAGCTTCCAAACACTTGTACATCCATAGGGAATATTATGACCTATAAGAATGTATTTTGCTAATGAAACATCATACCTACTTTCTCCTATTAACCATAGAACCCAATAAAGCAAAGTCCGGGCATGCTCAACACCATGGGCATAGAACTATCAACCTGTGACTATCTTGGAGTGAATGGAAAGTGCAATGCTACTCTTCAATCACTTAGCAGTAAATGGTGAGAAAGTCAATTTTATCTCTGGCCTATTAGATGAGGGCATTAATACATTAGAATTGATTTTTAGGGAATGGAAAAGTAACTTAAAAAAATAAAGAAAAGAAGGAAGGAGTGCCCCACAGAGACTCCTAGATCCTCAGATATAGAAAGATAGAGGACTAACCCATTCCCCTAGGCCCTTTTATCCTATAAATATCAATTCTTCCATTCAACCTTATAAGTAGTACTTCCTTTGATAATATTTCCCAGGCCAATATCATAGTGTTTAGCAGTTGGGTCAAAAAAAAAAAAAAGTATCAGCATAGAGAGCACACTAGTTCGAATGATAGCAGCTAGTTGCAAAGAGGGATAAAGTGTCACAACAGCTTTACACTGAAGTTTTCAAACAACATTTTTAAAAATGAAAGGGTAATCATAGCCACAGTAGTCAGATTCTTAGGGAAAACTTAAAAAATGAAGGAATGTGAATTAAGGGATGAGAGATAAATGTTTTTCCTGAAAGACGAACCAGAGTGATGTTTTATCTATTTATTAAAATAGAAATAATAACATATGTAACAAATCTGTACATGTGCTCCCTAAACCTAAAAGTTGGAAAAAATTAAAATAATAATGAGCCTTGGTAAGCATATACATTAATTTAAAAAATAAGAATATGATTGAAATAGACATACTTTATCAAGGTACAATGTACAATACCACAAGAAAAACATAACATCTTTCAATTAAGTTTATCTTGGGAGAAGAAACAATGAACCTATCTTTGAAAGTAAATATTAGATTTATTTTTAAAATATTTTACCTGATTTAAATAATTTAGGCACTTTTCAAGACACCAAAGGCAACAAATGCAAGATTTCAGCACACATCGTGCACAAGCATTTTCCTGGATGGGGGAAAAATGGAAATAATAAAAAAAAACAAAGAAACTGTCACATAGAAGACTTCAAACGTTAGAAAAATAAATAAAAATTTAAAAATCACAATTTATGCTTCAAAGCCTCCATACTTGTCCACTTCCTCCTTAAAACATAATGACAGAATTATTTTTAATAAGTTCAATTAAATATTTATTTAGTCTCTACTGCATATACAGTGAAGTTTATAACACCTGCAAGGAACTTACAATCTAGTAGGAGAAAAAAATAACAAACACGAAAAAGGTTAGAATCAGAATATAGTATAGATACTAAGTGTTATGAGAGTGGAGAACAAAGAGACAGCATTGTTTGGGAGATGGGAGGAATCAGGAAAGGTTTCTACAAAGGGGTAGAATTTGAGCTAAACTATGTTGAAATGCATGTTATTCCCACAGTCAAGGATAGGGAAGAAGTTCTAAGGAGGAAGGTATGTGAGTCAACAGAGAGGAAGAGCAGCACAGGATACTTTTAGTTACTAGTGATTGGATGAATTTTGCCAGAGCATATGGAGTGCACGAGTGGGAGACAAGGGAGAAGGGCTGGACTTTGCCTTGTAAAGACTTTGAAGAAAACACAACTTTGTATTTAACATTATTGGGTGCTTTACTACATGCAGAACTGAGGTCTGGAATGTGCCCACAGAAAGTACAGAAATGCATTTTCCCCTTACCTTTCCTTTGAGCTGACTGTGAATATACATAAGGATCATTCGCGGAATTTTGACTAATGTGATAATGAAAGATCCTTTTGCCACCGTACCTAGGTGGTAACGAATAAGGCGATTTACTGATGCCAAAATAGGTGTAAATGGCAAATTCCTTTTATCCCTATTTAAAAAATGACCAAAAAGACAATTAAAACAAAGCCTAGATCGGGATGGAAACACAGGTATGGTTTAGAGTCCAATGCAGTGAAAAAAAAAAATCAGCTCATCATTCTTATTTTAGCTTTATGACAAAATGGCCAAGTGATACATAACTATTACAAATGCTACAGACATGCTATATAAAATTAACGTCATTGCTCTATGGTAGTTTCGTGGGGTTCTGATGCTCTAATACTTCAAGTTAAATAAAACTGTGCTCTGAAAGCTTTTATTAGTGAATACTTATGGGGTTATCAGAAAACAGAATTTAAAAAGATGTTAAATTTAGACTTGGCATCTAATTATAATAGAAAATTATGAGACCTAAAGCTTTCATATTTGGCTCTAAAGTTAGCAAAGGGAACTCACACTTGTTCCGGTCTAAACAAACTAAAAAGACTTGTTGTCCTTTGATGGACTTTTATATAAAGCAAAAGTACATATGGCACCACTATAAGATTTATTCTTCTGCTAAATACAATTTGTGACATCGCAATAAATTTTATGAGACAACTGCAGAAAAGTATAAAGAATAAAACAACAATCTCTCATTTGACCACCTCCCAGAATTATCAACTATATATAACACTCTGTCATATTCATTTCTAATTCTTTTGTTAAAGAAATGAAACTCCTGCCAGCCCCAGTCTGATTCCCTTCCCCTCCAACCTGCGGACACCATCCCTTAGATGAACTTGAGTTTTCTAATAACAACAAATTCTTACCTGGTAAAATAGTATGTTACCACAGCTCCTGCCACTGTCATCTGCTGACATGCTAGAATAAATTCACTGATCCAAATCAGGCCCACCACATGGTACCACCACATGTACTGCAGAGGCCCAGAAATTTTGAACTCCACAAAGCCTTGCTCATTCTGAACAGGACTGCCTAGGAAAATATCAAGGAAGGAAAGAAGAAGCACATAAAGTACAAATCCAGAAATACGGCAGTTAAGTAGAAGGCAATAGGTCCCTACCCCAAGCCACAAACCTTCTGATCCGTGTGGTATTTCATAAAGGGACAGAAATAACTATCACTTGAAAAGTTGTGAAATTAAGAATTGTACTATTAAGCATTTTGATGTCCTCAAAGGCATCATATAAAGCTTTTAAAAGTTGTTCTATTTAATAAAATTCTTCTTATATTATCAATTATTTAGTTTAAGCATGAATTTTCAAACACTTCAGTTTTTTTCAAGACCTATTATTTATCCAATCATTACAGATTTCTTAGCAAAGTACAGAAATTATTATTATATTCAGTTGCTAAGTGTGTGTGCTGAATGGACAGACAAGTTACATAGTTATATAAAAATTTACTATCCTTATGATACTCTTTACAATTAGTTCCATTTAAGCTTAACCTTTGATATTCAGTACGGCTGTAAGAAAGTCTGAGTGTCTAACTATGAACTATATCATCACTTGGAGCTCTAGCGAGGGTCAGATCATTTCGAAACCAGAAAATCCCAAGGAAGTAAGTAGATCCTTGGCTATACCTGGGATTTGAGGTAACTCCTGAGTGACACTGCATTCACTGGTTCATCTTAGAATGAATCTAAATGTCTGAGTCAGTATTGGAACTTACTTCAAATTCATGATCGTTTCAAAATTAGAGTGCAATTTCAGGCCTTCCCTGATCTAGACTTACATTGCTAGGATGTTCTAAAAAATCATGAATATGGGCTGGGCACGCTGGCTCACACCTGTAATCCCAGCACTTTGGGAGGCCGAGGTGGATGGATCACATGAGGCCAGGAGTTGGAGAGCAGCCTGGGCAACATGGAGAAACCCTGTCTCTACTAAAGATACAAAAATTAGCCAGGCATGGTGGTGCATACCTGTAGTGCCAGCTGCTCGGGAGGCTGAGGCAGGAGCCTCAGCTTAACCTGAGGCTATCGCTTAAACCTGGGAGGCTGAGGTTGCAGTGAGCTGAGATCACACCACCGCACTCCAGTTTGTGTGACAGAGAGACACTCTGTCTCAAAAAGAAAAAAAGGCCAGGTGTGGTGGCTCACGCCTATAATCCCAACACTTTGGGAGGCCAAGGCAGGCCTCCTGACCTGATCATGAGGTCAGGAGTTCAAGACCAGCCTGGCCAATATGGTGAAACCCTGTCTCTACTAAAAATACAAAAATTAGCCGGGCATGGTGGCATGTGCCTGTAGTCCCAGCTACTCAGGAGGCTGAGGCAGAAGAATCACTTGAACCCGGGAGGCGGAGGTTGCAGTGAGCCAAGAGAGCGCCACTGCACTCCAGCCTGGGTGACAGAGCAAGACTCTGTCTCAAAAAAAAAAGACGAATATGAAGTAGGTTGTTGAGGAGCCATAACCACTACAAGTTCTGATGGCTACTGGACCTTCATCAACAAATGTCTGAAGAATTACCTCTCTCTGATGTTCTAAAATACTGGAATGCAAATCACGTTTGTCACTAAGAGAAAGAAGCCTATCTTCTTACCGGTAGTGCCAAGAAAAAGAAGTGTCATGATCCAGTACACCCAAAACAAGACAAGAGCAAAGAAAGTCCAGAAGGGCTGGAAGACTAGCAGTGGCAAGTGAATGAAGACCTTGCCAGCTACGTGGAACAAGGCGATGGTAAGAGCAACACGTTTGCGCATAACCAACATTATCAGGAATAAGATCACCTGTACGGAGAGAATGGTTTCAGTTATTATTATAAGTAGTGAAAACAGAAACCGAAAATAGTAGAAATTTCTAACATAACCCTTCAGCCCCAAACCTGGAGGTAGCATTCTTTGAATTTCAATAATACTTTATCAGTAAGTATCTCTCTTGCAATATTTATTGTCAATTTTATATTATGGTTACCAAGTGTCCTTTAAAGCAAAACATAAAAGGATTTCTCAACTTATTAATACATTCTAGAATTTTTTTCCTTTTCCCTTTGCCACTCATTATGAATCAAAACATACTGTCAGTCAGGATGAGACTCTTAGTTTATTTAAACAGATACACCACAAAAATGAGGTTTTTATTTGCATCTTCCTTATTAGACCAACAGCTCCTTAAAAGTGGGATCTGTGTCAGATTCACCCTTTGCCTCCTCCCACCCCCACATCCCATCTTCAGCAGCTGGCACGGCAAATTGTACCTAAAGTGAGATTTCATTCATATTTTGTTGTAATATCTGTATAACAATAACTAACAAATATCTTTTGGCACCAATGGTTTTATGATGGCTTTATTTTTTGTTTCTGATGCTCAATAAAAAGCTTGGGATTGCTCTTAGAAGTAGACTGATTTTTTTTCTTTTTTCAGAGAGAAGACGATGATGAACCAAAGGTATACATATAAATTATTTAACCACATGTTAATTGGTAATTTTATTGCTTAATACCTAAGCAGCAAATCTGACACACACACACACACACACGCACACACACACAAACACATATATATATTTTGGAGACAAGGTCTCACTCAGGTGCCTAAGCTGTAATGCAGTGACACAATCATGGCTCAAGTGACCCTCCCACCTCTGCCTCCCGAGTAGCTGGGACCACAGGTGCACACCACCATGCTCAGCTGATTTTAATTTTTTGTGAAGACAGGGTCTCACTATCTTGCCCAGGTTGGTCTAGAACTCATGGGCTCAAGTGATTCTCCCACTTCAGTCTCCCAAAGTGCTTGCATTATAGGCATAAGCCACTGTACCTGACCACACCTATATTTTTGAAATAACGCCATAAAGTTTAATGAAAAGTTTGAAAGACAAATGGGAAGATAATTAGCGAACAAGTAAATGGAATGATATATTTTTTAACATACTTTTCTACAGTAAAGGGAACCATTTTTAAAAAGTAATTATCTTATGACAATAAGAAATATGTTCTTGTAAGCAAATGGTAATGTAAATATTCTAGGTGAAAATCCTCTCTCAAAAAGCAGACAGGGTAGAAAAAATGTTTCATCAAATAGCACTCATCCATGAGGGAAGCCTTCAAGAGACTTTTTAGTGTTTCATACACTATGGCACAGAGATATTATCTACTGGAGATCAGGGTTAGGAATGCAAAAGCTAGATTTGAGTTTCTGCTCCATTAATGATCTCCTGCAAACAAAAACACAAAACCGAAAGACACGCCAAAGCCTAAACTCACTGTGAACACTGTAGCTGAAATGGCATAAATGAGGAGGGCCCGAAGATTGTCTTCAGCTATCTGAAGCTGCTCAGGAGTAACCGTTTCTTTGGGAGACCTTCTTTGCTTTGCATACAGCCACCATAGTACACCTGTGCCTCCTGGAGACAAAAGACCCAATTGTTAATGCAATAATTAGGATAAGAAAATGTGTAACATAAATTCTCAATTTTCTTGACCCTTCCTACAGATCATCATGGGACTAATGCAGTGACAATCCATTTGGCTGGGAAGTACATAGCTATAACTTTTTGCCAGCATAAAGAAAGTGTCCATTGCTCTATTATCATCCTCCACATTAAGCATTTATAAACCCTTCAGTGTATCAAATAAGCTTCCTTCAAATGTATTTATTATTGACTATGAAGCTAAGAGCGAGCCAGTAGAAACATACACCCCTGACAGGAATTGATCACAAAGAAAGAGCCTCAGCATTTAAGCTGAGGAGGCTGGAGGAAGGAAATAAGCATCACAGAAAACATCAATGAAGCTTAAAGAGGGCAAGGATCTTCTCTGTTGTACTCATCACAGATACCTCTGTGACTTGCACTGACACAGTAATGCAGTTGATTAAGTATTTGTACAATGAATAAATGCAAAGCAAAAGAACAGTTCCCGCCAAAGGGAGGAACAAAGAGGAAATCTCTGATAGTGGTGGGTGCTAGGGATGAGCATTTTTAAATCTCCAACACCGGTTGAGAGATTCAAAGAAGCAGACTGAAGAGGGAGACAAACCTACCTCCACATATGAGAGTTGACTTATATACCTACATTCAACCCATTCAGCAAACATTTTGAATGCTACGGCACCTATTGTTCTAGCTGGAGATAGAACAGTAAACAAAGCCAAGTTCTTACTCTTGCTGCTCATGGAACTTACATAATAATAGGGAAACAAAAAAATAAGAAAACAAGGAAAAATACAGTATATTAAGTCTAAAGAAAAAATGATCTCCTGGTAAGAAGGATATAGAGTGTCTGGGTAGGAAAAGCTTTGCAATTTTATATAAGATGGGTAAGCAAGGCCTCACTGGTATTAGTAAGATGATATCTGAGCAACGGAATCAAAGACAGAGAGCAATCTATGACACTATCTAAGGAAAGAGTGTTCCAGGCAAAGTTCAAAGAGACTGAGGTAGAACCATGCCTAGTATGAGAGAAAGAAGACCAATGTGGCTACTGCAATGAGCAATGCGGAAAGTGGTAGAGATGTGGGCAGACAGGTAGCTGCGGACCAGACCACACTGTAAGGCCTTGTAGGTCACAGTGAAAAAATGGATGATTCAGAGTAGAGACATGTGTGTGTGTGGCTGATATGATAAATGTCTGGGATATAAAAAACTGAAGCAAAGTCGATGTACATCAACATCTGCACTCAAGAGTTAATGAGGTCAAAGGCAAATTCCATTACCTATTTGTTGGCAAATACCAAGTACAAATTTTCCATCTGTCGAAGAGGAGGAAACAAATCAAAACTACCAGAAATTGGTGAAAAACATTTTAGAGCAACGGAATGTTTCCATTTTGAAGTCTTGCAGGCACAAGAAAATTGTCTGGAAAAATGTTTAATATATTCAGAAAATGGAAGAAAATATGTTTCCTACATACAGAAATGAATTATAGGAGAAAAGCTGAAGTTAAAAAAATAGAATGAAATTGAAATAATGATGTCAAGGAGGAAGCTGTTCACAATAGCCATGGTAGACAGTATTTATTATTAAAATTTAAATTTGTATTAGGAACTGTGCTAAGTCCTTTATAGATGTGATCTAACTTAATCATTATAACACTATTCATATCTAGAGTTTTAAAGTTTTGTCTGATTCTGAATCTTAATGAAATTTGCCTATGATCTTTTGGGGGAATCTTTTTCAATTCTGAAATTTTTTATTTCTGTATTTGATTATTGTTTCTGTTCCATTGGTTTTTTTCTCCTAAGGTCATTGTTTATTCTTCTGCTGTCATCTTCTAACTTAACAGTTTACTTTTTTGGTAATTTTCCTTTACATTCAGGAAGACTTCTTCAAATTTATTTCCAAATAACTGATTTAGTTTTCCTTACTAGCAGTTCTGTACTACTTTATGGAAGAAGGACCAGTAGTTCCTACTAAAACTAGTCCAGGAAAACATAAATGTAAATATAATTATAAAAGTTTTTAAGGCAAAGATAAACAAGAGTTTTAAAAAGATACAGCAGGTGAAAGTAATATTTTAACTTTAATTATAACCTGAGTACAAAAGCTCAGACTATTTAACAAGGGCGAAAAGTGGGAGGGAGCAGAAGAGAGTAGGGGATGAAAGGAAGGAAAGTTTATGTTAAATTTAAGGGAGGCAGGGAAGAACTCAACATATATCATCTTATTTCTGACTTTAATAATCACAGTAGTCTAAAGAATATTTTCTGAAAACAACTGTGGAAGTGAAAACGTAACGTATACCATCAAAACAAGGGTGAAGATAACCAAAGAAAACATAGTTCATATAGCAAAGAGAGAAAACAAGAATGAATGAATTTCAAGAAAGACAGAACAGATGAGAACAGTAAGACCAAACATACCAGTGAAGATGATAAATGTAATGAGAACAAATTCCATTACTAAAAGGTTTCATATTCAGCTGGTGAAATTTAACTGTATATGTTCATATACATATGCATAGAAAAAAGGTCTCAACTTCAAATGCCAACAGTGATGAAATGAGGGGAGGGGCAAATATAATTATAAGAAATTTTAAGGCAAAAATTAACAGTCTTCCTTGAAGATATAGCTTGTGAAAATATAATTTATTTTCTTCTTTATATTTCTATTTTCTACCAAAGTAGTTAAGAGGCTGAGGTAGAAAACAAAGAAATAAATAGCTTACCAAGTGAACCGAGTATGACCAGAATCGTTAAGATCCACACAAGTACTCTTGATATATACCTGATTATCACCATCAAAATCATGGATAGAACTGCAGGGAAGATAGAGAACATATAGAATATTATTTGAAAATGCAGGTAAATATAAATAAAAACACTTTAAATGGTTGCTTTTTTCCCCAGGGAAATAATCTGTTGCTATTGACCACAATTTAGATAAGGAAGGAAACTAGCTGCTGTCGTATTTGACTCTGCTACCTGTACCACTTAAATAGCATCACTCGAAACCAAAGTCACCTAACTGTGGGTTTATAAACTACAGAAAAAAATACATGCAAATGCACATGGTGACTCAAAAACAGCACAAGACTGTTGTGGATTCACCATGGAGAAGACATCAGACATGCAAACATACATGCCAGCACACAAAGTGTAGAGAATGACATGTCATGTTGGTGACAAGAAAAATTACTACACACAGACAGAGATCAGTTAAATTAGGAGCTACACTTTATTGAGTAATCTATGTATTTCAGGAGCAACTAACTTCTCTGACAGTCAGTCAAGAAGCTAAATGGCATCTTATCCTTTTCTGGCTGTTTCTCCTCTAGAACTCCAAAGGATGGTCCGACTCTGTGGAATAACATCCTGAAGCCTACTGTGGCCGAACTTCCTCCGTCTAATTTCTCAACTGAGGTCAGGGGTCCCAGGTGAGGAGACCTTCCTCAAAAAGGAGCAAAGCTGTTTGAGTTATACAGCCAGTTCTTCTACCTGCCCCAAGCTAAATCCGATGTGCTATAATCCTGAGTAAAAATCTTAAAGAAGAAAGGAAAGATTTAACCCTTGCATGGGAAATACGTTTCTGAAATAATAATTTATAAATTTCTTAATTATCTAAAGGCCCATTCCACAAACAAATGAACAAAGATTTTTTAAGTTTATATTACACTCTTAAGCCTCAAAAGAGAATCACTCTAATAAAATATAGAATTCTGATGGCTTAGCATTATTGGCACTATTTTTTAATTGGATCTTTAGTTTTTGGTTAAAGTTTTAACTATTTCAAAAACCAAATAATTTTGATATAAAGCTAGACTAACAGTTAAGTTTCTTTGGGCCACTTGCAAAGCCAAATAAATGGTTGGGATTTGTGTCTAGGTAACATTATTAAGGTACTCACTTTTGCAATAAATGTACAGGAACCAAAAACAGATGGGAGCCTTTCAAATATCACAGAAATAGATTTTCATATGGACAGCATTATTTCAATTGAGTCAAGTACTACCTAAGCAAAAAGAAAATACTCTCTAATGACAGGAAAGACGGAAATACAGCTTGTATCTTCTCAATGGCTATAATTGTTAACAGGCATAAATACTAAGTTTACTTATATAATGAAATAGCTGTTGGTTCCTACCATAGTTTACTTCTCCCAACTAAGAAGGCCTATACATTCTGATAAGGTACATATAGTTCTAGAATAATATAGGGAGTTTTAATCTTGAAAATAACATTTTTGTTTGATTTGTTATCTATTTATTGACTAGAAAACTCAGTGGCTAATAGGTGGAGATTTCCTAATTTTTCCAGCAATACACTGATACTATGCACTGTAGCAATGAAAAAAAAATTACACACTTCAAAAGTAATCTATCAGAAATCTACGTTCTTAGATGGGAATATATAAGAGAATATGTCGCCCCCTGTATAAGTAAATATACCTTTTAGGAATCATAACTAAAAACAGAGAGTTGTTGATTCATTAAAAGAAGCCTCCTGCTATCATATTAAAGTAGCTATAGACTTAGTAAACAATGTTGGGGAAAACACTAGTTTTCTCCAGTGAAAGAAAAAAAGAAGGGAATGAGTTTCAGATATATATATATACTTATATGTACATATTCTTAACTATATATAATCTGAAACAATGATTTTGGCTATGGGAAGTTAAACATTTTACAAGTATCCCCAGTTGTATTCATATTTTGGCTAAAAGACAAAACAGTCTTCTTCTGCAATACTATGCAATAGCTAATAATGAGAAAAACAATTACCTAGTGATAACAAGCAAAGTCCCAATATAATTTCTTTGCTGGTCATTACTCCACTAATCAGCCTGTGTAAGACACTATTGTCACTGACAAAGGTGATCAGGGCCTCTGCAAACTTGGCATAGCAGGAAATGTTCACAGGAGCACAGCGATGGAAGAATGGAATAGGTGCACTGGTGACACAAGAAAAAAAAATCAGAAAAAAAATTACTCCTACTTAATATAAATGCCACATCAAACACACAAATGAAAGGTGAATATGGCTGCAATACACTCCACCCTCCACACATCATTATGGGAGCTAAGAGCTGTGTGCTTAATGCTATGAGGATGGCTGTCATGGGTAGTGATGCAAATCTTACCACAAGCCTTATCAAAGAGGGTGGAGTGCATGTTCCAACAGAAGACATTACCCTCCCCTTCTGAAAAGAAACGCACACACACACACACATACACACACACAACTACCAAAAGCAAAACCAAACACTTAAAACTCCTTAGCCTGCACATCTACCAGTCAAGGGGCAGATGACAAAGCTTACAAACACATACTTTATTGAACCGAAAATGAATTTTTGCCATAAGCGATTTAAAAATAAAAAGCACATGCTTTTACTTGAAATGTGCCACCATTAATAGAATGTTTCCTCTAACAAAACAGCATACAAAATCTCAGATTAATAAAGGTGTTTACAGCATAAGCTTAATACCTCTCATATAAACAAAGTCATGCTGAGACATCAACAAACAGCGTAATAGGCAGCTATTTAAAACAGTAACCATGAGTACTAATATATGGAAATGCTTATAATGTAATAATATAAGGGGAAAAGTATATCTAATGTGATATCTCTGCATAAAAGGTCACACATAATCATGAGAACAGAAAATAATTAACAAGTGAAAAATACTGGACTTGTTAGGATCACAGAATTCTGGGCTATTTTCTTTTTATCAGTTACTATTAATCTAAGATTATCTATGTCTAAAAAGATGTAAAATAACCAATTACTTAGTCATTTATATTAGGCTTATATGGACTGAAATTTTTACTTGTGAAAGACTAGAGCTATGTGTAAACTGTGACATTAATCTGGTTTGTTACAACATGGTTCAACTTCTGAGAGGATAGTATACACTAATCAATAAGAGATTTTAAGCAAAGAACTACGAATATGCCTTTGGTTGTGATTTACTCGGATTCTACGAGAGCCATACGTATGTCCATGCATAAATACACACTTATATGTGCATTATGTTAAAATTTAGCCATCGTTAACGTGAATCCCACATTTCCAGAATTGTTCTTACAACTTTTTTTAAATGGTATCCATGAAAATATGTTCACAGAACTTTAAGTCCCAACTACAACTACAGTTTTAACTGGAATGATACAAATGTGTTCCTCATTCTTGGTTGGCACTATATTTTGGTCCAATGAGTGGATAAAATTACATGGTTGGGCACTACAAGGTTTCTAATCTCAGCAAAGCAACTTTGTATGACCTGAAGCAAAACACTATCCTTGTTTCCTTCCCCGAAAAATGCTTCTTTTCAAATAAGAATATAAGCACACTATGTATTAGTTTCCCTTAAATGTTAGTAAATGAGCACCATTGATGGTAAGAAAAAGTAACATCTTTCATGCTGTCATATTTGGTGGAACGTTAAAATAATATAATTTTAAAGATCTAGCCTTGCCTTAGTCTTGCTTTAGCAAATATATCAAAAAATGATGACATAACAATATGACATGAATATTCGTTTTTTAAAATTGCCTCTTGCATCCCTGTGTATTTGTGTCAACCTCCAAAATGGTATTAGTGAAAGTTATGCCAAAGGTTTGATATTGTATCAGAAAGCGCAGGAAGCCACAGCATTCTAAGAAATGCTTGAATTATAGGTATTCAAATCATTGTTTTTTTAACCAAAAAGTGCTTCACTAATGATGCAAAAAGATATTAAATTATAGAATACCTTTAAGTGAAGTAGATTTAGTTAAAAATATTATGAGAATCAAAAAGGATTAACTGTAAATTTCTAAGTCAATAGAAGCTGATGTGTGACAGAAACCTTTAAACTGACAACTTCGTCATGATGAAGCCTCTTTTCTGATGTTGTCTGGATGCCATCTCTGCAAGTTAATATCTCTGCCTAAGGACTCTTCTAACCATATTTTTAAAATAAAGCCTGGTTCTCTATCCTTCAAAACTAAAATCCTCTCTGTTTCATGATTATCTATAACTCCATCCTCTTTATTTATTACCCTATCATGTGTGATTTAGTCTCTGTTTAACTCACTTGCCTCCAACCTTGAACATAAAATATATTCACTTAAGGATGCTGATGTCTTTTTCTTGTTTTCAGTACCCACTATTTTTCTCGGCCCTGCCTTCCTGTTTTCTTTTTCCTGCTAGGCAACTACAAAAGCCCCAATTCTTCTAACCTTGCACCCTGCCTGTACCTCCATCTCTCTCTCTTACTTTCTCCATTGGTTAGCTGAAAGAGTAGGAGTAAGCACTCTGTAAGTCTCTTCAGATCATCATCATCACCATCCAAGAGGGCACCCATAAATCGATGATACAAAATTATATAGGAACAGGATGCCCAATATGTTCAGTGTTTCTTTTCTTTTCAAATTTAGGATGAGAATAGATGATTTTAAAAGCGAATGACCAGAACTCTCAAAATGAAAATCCTTCATTTTTATTTAGGAGGAAATGCTGGGTAATATCTGCCCTGAACTTAACCTTTCAAACATTTTTACACTGTTTATTAACAGTTGGCCAATTGGAAAGAGTACTTTCATAAGTATTCTTCAAAGAACTGGAGCAAAATAACAACAGTCCTTTGCACCAAAATTCAATCTATGTCAGTTTAAAAAAAACAACAACCTGATACTCTAAATTTAAAGGTATAAAATTAGCACATGCTGATTAACTACATTGTCTAGCTGATAGTCAAAATCTGTTCCTAGTGGTAATGAATAACAAAAATAGAAGGCAAACATAAGAAGAAATAATATATAGGCACATTATTCAAAAATAAGATGAAATACTTAGCTTTAAAGTAAAAAGCACTAGATTCCCTTGTTTGAAATCTAAACAAACTAGACTTCCTTATTTGTCATTCTTTTTCTCAACTTTTCCCCAAACAAAAACAACTCTGCCAGCCACGGGGTTTTGATACTTCAATTGTTTTCTTATAAAAAAAATTAAGTAATAATTGTGTCATTGAAATGGTTTGTTTTACATTTTAGCGTTTAAATCCCATGTGATTTAATGAATTTAGGTGGAGGTGAATTCACCGATTTCATATACCTCTGAGAAAATAATACTTTTGAGGAGCTAGTATTACGAGATCATTTCTACTTTAGTATCTTACCTAAATGACACATTTTGTGCTTCTTAATTAAAAGGACAAGCATGAAGTATTCTATATACAGTAAGTTTTTCTCCCTTCCACCAAATATTGAATCTTTAATAAGTCGATGTAGTCACATTAGGAAGTGATGCTGTTTTACTTGCTGAAGCAGTCAACAAGAACAAAATGAACTTATAATGAGTCTTTTAAAAATTTTTACATTAGTCCCTCATATGAAAATTATATCTTACCTTGGCAAACATACTGTCCATTTACCTTTAAGTTCAGATCATCACAGTTAATAAGCTCCCTAAAGTGTGATGACAAACAGTGCCTAATACCACTTGCCCATTTGCCTTCACAAGAAGGCAGGGGTCTGCATCTCATATAATTACTTTAGAACCTCAGGTTATAAATAAACAATTACACATGATTTATAGCCAAAGTTTTATTTAAGTAAGTATAACAATAAAGTATTCTGGCAATATCTCTATGGTACAGTAAAGGCAGGAATTACGAGTCTCAACATGGAGTGGTGTTTCTTTTTTCTCTTCTTTCACCCTTTTTAAAACATTTTTATTATTCATTTATTTATGTTTTATAGAGAGAGAGGGTCTTGCTATGTTGCTCAGGCTGGTTTTGAACTTCCAGACTCAAGCGATCCTAACACTTTGGTCTCCCAAAGTGTTAGGATTACAGGCATGAGCCACTGTGCCCGGCCTTCTTTCACTCCTATACTCTTTGCTGTTGTTGAACACTCACTGTGGTATAGACTACAACATCCTGGATTCAAATTCCAATTTGCAACAATTAGTGGTGTGGCTTTAGATAACTTAACCTCTCTCATCTTCTTTTTCCTCATCTACAAATTGGGGGCAATATCTTGACAGATTTTTGTGAAGGTTAAATGAGATAATATATATGAGAGATACTGTGGGATAGCTGGCATGTAGTAGATGATTTGTAAATGTTAATTTATCCTTGAATCCTCCATTGAAAAATATGAACAGATAACATTTTTTTCTTGGTTATCAATTTCTTTCTTTCTTTCTTTCTTTTTTTGAGACAGGGTCTTGCTCTGTTGCCCAGGCTGGAGTGCAGCGGCACAATCTTGGCTCACTACAATTCCACCTCCCAGGTTCAAGCGATTCTCATGTCTCAGCCTTCTGAGTAGCTGGGATTACAGGCATGCACCACCATGCCCAGCTAATTTTTGTGTTTTTGGTAGAGACGAGGTTCCACCATGTTGGCCAGGCTGGTCTCAAACTCCTGGCCTCGAGCAATCCACCTGCCTTGGCCTCCCAAAGTGCTGGATTACAGGCATAAGCCACTGCATCTGGCCTTTGGCTATTAATTTGTCATCTTTACATTATTGTATCATTAATTCCCCAGCACCTAGTAACCTTTCTGGCATCCAGAGGTGCCCAAATACATGATGAATAAACTGAATTTATGTAATCCGTTTCTACTATTGCTGTTTTCTCTGGCTATTTCTAAAAGCACTGTAAGCATACTGGCTAGCTATTCCCCATATTGCCACCATGGTTGGCATTTCACCAATAGAGAGTAATGAATTTGGATAAAATACAACTCTTTCTAGGCATTTGTTTTTAAAATTCAAAAGCTTTTAGGAATGGTAATCATCTGGTTATTATGTGTCACTAATGCTTCATTGAAAATTAGTTTACAATTGCTTTTCTCTAAAACAGGTGCTGCTTTTAGCTGTAGAAGGCCCCTGGATACCCAAGAAAGATGGGCCAAAGGAAGAGGTTCTAGAAGTTTAAAGAAATACCTCCTAAGTCAAGTGCCAAGCACATAGATGTTTAATGTATATTATCTTGTTTAATTCTTACAAATCCTTGAGGGGAGTATGACTATTCCCACTTCACACATGAGGAAACTTGGTTTACAGAGAGGTTAAGAGACTTGCTCAAGGTGACAAACAGAAAGTAATTATATGGAATTCACCCCAGACTTATCTCAAAGTTCAGGTCCTTCCGTCCCAGTAGTATGCTCCTAGAAGGACACCAAAAGAGATGTGAAGGATGCTGAGGGGTACTTGCCTGCCTCATAGTTTTGCCTGGTGCTGGTCTTTTGCCATTAAAAAAAGTCACCAAAAACATAGAACCTACTAGACTATGAGTTTAAAGACAGAGACTAGGTCTTACTCATCTTTGGAGACTTGGTATCTAATACAACGATGGGTGGAATGGGGTGATGCCCCAAGTCTTTTTATTAAAACAAATTTATTCTTATTCTCAGATCCTTTCAGTTTGTTTATCTAATACTATATAGCTCTGGTATTTACAAGATTTGCCTTCTTTCTATCAAATGTTCTTCTCTTTTACTTTCCAACTGGCTTAGTTCAGACAAAAGTGATAACATACTTAGACTGTGATGCACTAAAATAAGTAAAACATAAGGATCTTTAAACACAGCATAAACACAGCATGCCGTCAGTTTTCAGATGGTATAGGTTCAGCACTGCATTTTAGATTAGTGAGATATCAGATGATGACCTTGTTAGAAGCCATTTCTGTCCATCTCTAAAATCTTCTCCCCTAATACTATTCTTTGTCTTCCAGTGAATACCCCTAGGACATTGTGAGATGCATATGTGTACCAAAAACCGGAAAACCCAAAATAACCAGGAACAGGCAGTCCTCAACATAGTGGCATCAGAGGTCAGAGGCGGGGAAGGATGTGCAGGATGAGCTGAGCTGCCCCCACCTGACATCCTGCCCCTATTACACAGGAGCAGAGACCTCCCTCTCACACCCAGGCTTTCTGGCTATACTGTCATAATATGTTTTAATTTTGAGAGCATGATTCTATATTCAAAGAATATATTTAAAACAGACTTTACCAGTTGGATAGATAAGGGTATAGAGCTTTTCTCATTTTTATATGGATAAATTTTCTCCTAAGACTATTCAAAGGATCCCCTTTTCTTTACTGCCACAGCCTCCCTAATATTCTCAATTTATATGAATGTAATCTCCGTAGCTGTTGGTTTAAGGCCATAATTTGTAGGTCTCTCTTACTATCTTTTAAAATAGTCCCTTTAGTTTTATGTCTACAGGCTTTAAATTTTGATTTTTCAATAGGAACTTGATAAGATTAATGAGCTGAAAATATATTTAACTGATATATCTTTTTTCTACTTTCAACAGAAAATTTCAAATTCAAGTTAATAAAACCCAAGTTACACCCATAAGTAATCCAAAAGAAAGTAGACATGAGTCTCAAAATTTTTTATACAACAGCTTCCTATAATATATTGAGATACAATTAAAGTGGCCTCAAGTACATTTTCCTGGAGAAGTTGACTCATGTTACACACAGTTGGCAATATACACTAAGGTTGTGATCTGACCAACACTCCAAAGTATGTGGGGGTGTGTGTGTGCACAAATATACATACACACATATACAGATACGTATACCTACCTAATTCTGAGCATATATTTTACAATGCTTGATAATTCATTTCCTTTCAAAAAATCTATTTATAATTTTAAATGTTGCTTTACTTATCACTACTTTGAGATCCTTCCAAAGAACATTTCTTGTTTCATCTTTGTATCCATTATGCACAGTAGGTACTTAATAATAAATGTTTGTTGAAGAAGACCTTGGATAAGATATAGCAAACAACTTAATACAGAGAATGTTACCTAAAAAATATAACCTGAAAGAAACTATGGGGAATAATCACTGGCAGACTTTCTAAATTTACAAAATAAATTTAAAACAATCCCAGTAAATATTACTAGGATAAATCAAAAAAACTCTTTGGAGATTGTGAGACTTGGTTTCTAAGTTTGTTGCAGATTTTACAGCAGTTCAGTGGTTTTGTGCACTTAAAAATTATGGCATGAAAATAAAAACAAAAAAAGCAAGCCCCTAAAAGAAATTTAAAATATGTCAGAACAAGAAAAGTTGGTTGCCTATGTGTTGTTTTTAAATATTAAATATATAATGTCATTTCTATTGCTACTTTAAATTTTTTTTTATAAAAGTATTGGACCTGGCCAACAGGTATCAAATGACTATTTTCTCAGAATAACATATATTGTTTAAAATTTACCTACAAAAACAACAGTCACAAGTTAACAACTTTGCAATAAAATTTACCTCGCTGGAACTGGTAGTTTGGGGCAGAGAACAGAAGATTTTGGAGATGTAGTGTATTCAGAAGGCTTTAGGTTGTAGCTACATAGGGCTGAACCTGTTGAAAGAAAAATTATATGTTAGGTGGCAGAACAGTCTGAAAAAATTCCCTTACTATTCATTTTAATTTTGTATTATTCAACATATGCAACTTTCCAAACATTATAGAATTCATAAAAATCTGATTTGATCCATATTATAAGTCCTCAATCATTTAAAACTGATTCTTCTCTAAAATTACTATTAATGTAATTCATGTACAAATTTTAATTAATATTAAAGGTAATAACAATAAGTACTAGAACTACCTTTATTGAGTGTCAGGTTCTCTGCAAGATGACATTTATGTATTATACAATTTACTATAATTCTGTAAGGCAGGTATTATTAAGCCTACTTTAAAGAGAAGGAAATAGAGGCTAAGAGATAAGGTAAATAACTTGCCTAAGAACACAGAGCTAGTATGAGTAGAACTGGGATTAAACACCACATCTCTTTCACTACAAAGCCTGTGCTCAACTACACATTATGCCTGTTTTTCCTATGCTTTCAATTACTAAATGCTTACAATTAATGCATATAACACATGTAAATTCAGATAATACATTACTTATTTAAAAAGCAGGAAACATTCCTAACTGTAAAAAAACTGAAAAAATTGATAAAACTGATAAATAGATAAAAGTGACTCCTAGTTTTCAGAGTTTAAGACAGCTTAAATTCAACTTTAGATCGGCTATGCAAAAAAAATTAATTTTTCTGATTATATGGCCAACACATATCTAATATATGTAAAATGTACACAATGTAAAATTTACATAATACATTTATGTATTATATAATTTACTATAACTCTATAAAGCTGGTATATACATTGATTTCCTTAGTATAGATAATTGAGATGGATAAAGTCCACTAAATCCAATATACGTCTTATTTTCCTGATCCGTTAATTTTAAAATACTGCAACTAGAATACTGGAAGGTTCATTGTATAATATATTGTTTATATTGTTAAGTGAGGAGACCCAGGCTCCAGTTGTAATTTTGCTGCATTTCATCACATAAACTGTTTATATTTGATTAACTGATGTTCGTACCAGATTACTAATCTGGTCAAATACTTTATTATTAAATAAACAGAATAGCTTTGCGTTTGTGTTATGAAGATACTGAACTTTTATATTGTACCACCATGGAAAAAGCTTAAAATATAATGTGAACAGCAGACTGCAACACTGAGTTAATTATGGAAAAGGCATGTGACCATATGAGAAGGAACTGGAAGGGAATATAGAAAAAAGAATATAGCTTGATTTAATGGGACAACAAAATTGGGAGCAAATTTATTTCATTTATATCTTGTCCTATCAATCAAAATAATTTTTAGAAAGGCACAAACCACCATTTAATTTAGCAATGCTGCCCCAAACCAGCAAAAAACCTAAGTGATTAAATATGTGAGCCTTAATAGCATACTGAAATGAGTGCACGTAGCATATATTTTATATAATGATAATCTGAGTAATCTGACAATGCAAAATATTTTTAAAGCGATAATTACAAGTTACATGGCACTGTTCTTCAAGCTTTTTAAGCTTAAGGTAGGCTCAATATGAAACTACGTCTTAAAAATTGTGCTTGACTATTCTTTTCCATTTTAATGATCTATTTTTTAAAAAGCTAAGCATGAATATTAAATATTTAACTCTTCTAAGAGTACTGTCTTTCATACTTGAATATAATGCCACTAGATTACATTTATAGCAATTTTGCAGAAAACACGACAACAATGGTAAACATTTTAGACTAATCCTGAAATAGCTAGGAGTCCTAGTATAGAATTGCTCATGAAAAATAGCAACTGTGCCAATAAGTGCAGAGCACCCAATGTGATTATCAACTTCCTGATCTGAATTGTCAACTTATTTCTTTCAGAGTCCAAGATGGAATCGATTTGCACAAAACAAAAGGCCCTAACTAAAGCACTTTGTGTCAGTGCTGCCAAATACACTGCTTCATCTGAATTCAGTTAGCATAATCTCTATCCCCACCCTTTCTTCGTTTAAAAAAGGAGGTCAGCAGGTGCAATGGAGTTCAATTTTATAAATACTTTCCCAGGATAATACTCAATGAAAGGATAACAGCCTTATCTCTGATGGTATTCTGGGACACAAGCCAGTACTAAATAGATCCTGTACTAAATGGATTAAAGGAAAAAGATCTTTACAATGTATTAGTAGTAATAATCATAAGAAACCTTATACTGCTTCCTGCTCAAAGGGGTTGATGAACAGAGAAGCCTCAATGAAGAACATTAAAACAATGCAGTAACAGCAAACATTTTACAACTGTTTTTCCTTTCATGTTCATTAGCTAAGGCATTTTCAGTTAACATTTTGAAGGTAGTATGTGTTTTTTTTTTTTCAGTGAAAGTATAAAAAATACTTAGCACAAGAGGTTCGGATATAACCAGTAAGACAAAGTTTTCCTTCTAATGCAAAAGCAGGTAAAAGTTATACATGAGTAATGAAAAGTAGAAAACTAAGAACAAAAGCTTATCTAAAGCACACCAGAGGCAATCCATGCAACTCAGCCGATGTTACTCAAAGACTATCAAAATGAGTGATCTTAGGAACCTAACTTTAGTGTATAAACATTTATCATGGTAAGTGATTGCTATGGCCCCCAAAATGTTTAACTACTACAATTTTTCAAATGCTGTATAATAGTCAATTATTTAGTCTTAATTTATTATTCTTTAGCTCAGTATCAGTTATATCAACTCCCCTAAGAGGTATGTTTCCATCACCACACTCCAAACATTACAGATGAAAAAAAAAGTAATATTTCCAAGGCCTTAAACACAATCCCTGGCATATTTAGAAGTGGAATTCTTTGCCCCTTAAGCTGCCATGCTTCCTTTGTGCCATTGCTAATACTCATAATTGGGCAAGTATTCAATAAACTCCTGGGCCAAAAAACATACGTTCTACAGATACCTCAAAAAGAACATCTTTGGAGAAAAATTAGTTCCACCATGTACTTTCTGATTTTATATTTTCTGTCCTGGCTAATGGTTCCATCATCCGTGAAACATACAAGTTATCATACATTTTTTTATCTACTGTTTTCCTATACCATTCAAGAGATACTACATCCTGACATTAGACCTTCCTATGTTATCTCAGACCTTCATGACCTCCTACTGTGTCAGTTAAAATACTGTAAAGTGTTTCTCATCTCCATTCTGCATATAACCATCAGAATGGTCTTTGTACAATGCGGATTAGTCATATCATATCCCTATCCTCAGGATGAAGTCCAACTATCCCAGATTCAAGGTCCTCCTAAAGCAGGTCTCTACCTAAAACTCCAGACTCATCTCAATATAATAAACAACATACAATCAATGCTTGCTGTTTAACAAGCTTCCAGGCTTTCACACATGCTGTTCCCTCTGCTTGCGCTGTCCTTTCCCAGCTAGCACCTCAGTGTTGACGTCTGAGCAGAATTTCTACACACTACTCAAACTTCATCTCTTCTGTCAAGCCTTCTCTGACCAACCACACAAAGCTATTTACTACTTAGCTCTATGATAAAATATGGCATACTCTTTTGTAATTTTTTGTTTATATATCATCTCTATTTTTATAATGAAAACTCTTTGAGAACTCAAACCTTATGCCTTTGAAATGTCTGGAACCTATATTTCCTGATACATAGATGTCATCCAAAGCCTTCTGTTGAATAAAACAGATATCCTGAGTGGAGAAAAAATGAAATAACTGTTTTTAATATCTTATGTTTTGGTGTTATATGTTATATACAATATTCGGATGCTTTTCACCATTTGCTACAAATACACTACCTAAAACAACATTCCTCAATCTTGGTATTATGACATTTTGTGCTGGACAATTCTTGGTTGTAGGGGGCTGTCCTGTGCATTGCAAGATGTTTAACAACATCCCTGGCCTCTATCCACAAGATTCCAGTAGCCTCCCCCTAAGCTCTCACCCAGTGTGACAGCCAAAAATGTCTCCAGACATTGCCAATTATCTTTGAGGAGGCAAAAGCACTTTTAATTGTGAACCAATGGTTTAAAACATCACATTATTTGAAATAAAGATACAAAACAAAGAGTTTCTATGCTGGGGGCTAATTTTTCTTGCTTTAAAATTTTGTTTAATTTACCACCACAATATTTGCAGGATAGATTAAAATTAAGGAAAAATATTCCTTAAAATATGATTTAAAAATTTGCAATTAATAAGAAAGTCTCTCAATGCAGAACAGTTTTTATTATGAAAGATTTCCACTGCCTTGTGATGTCTAATGAATTTAACCTCTTTTTCACTAATTAAGAAACACTATATGCTGGGAGAATGGAAGATAATTTTCCAATTTTAATTCCTAGTAACCCATGAAAAATATGGACATATTTGCAATTCCCAAGAAGCATCCACCTACAGAAATTAGCCAGGTAAGAATGTGGCATCGTCTGTCAACCACTGTTGGCACACACTAGGCACACATAATAAATATTTGCTGAGTGAATTAATTTTGAACATCTATGTACAAGACTTCTACTAGGTGTTGTGGAGGATAAGGAGAATTCTGACTCAACTATACTGCAAACTCCTTAAATGTGGGGACTGTACTTTGTATCTGATGCATACTTAATGGGTACTAAGTATTTGTTGAATGAAAGAATTAGTTTAAACTGCATTATCAAATGTAAGGATTTTCCTTCTTTTTAAACAACCAAGCATCATTGCTGATCTCTGACTTGGAGACAATTAATTCAGTTGCTAGAGTTGATCATTTCATTCATTTATAAATGATATCAAGTCAAATCTTTTGACTTACTGTGCCAAAAAGAATAGATAATTACTCTGGGGTTTAAATTTTATTCATACTGACTGGTAAGAAAAAGGGTAATATACTGATCATCTATTGATACTGATTAATCTAACAACCAGATAACAATAATCAGAAAGACTTATTAGTATTCACAATTAGCATTATCTGAATAGATCACATAATCTGTTAAAGTTTTTAATGGCTAAACAGTAATCATTAAGAAAACACAAGCTTCATGGCTCTACTCAAAATGTGAACACTATCTCAAGGGCAGATTATAAAGCTCTCAAATTTTTTTCAAAATATAGTACATTGAAGAAGCACTCATAAATGGGAGTGCTTTTTCCACATACTATAAATGGGAGGCAAACAAAAGGAAAACAAGATTTCTGCCAGACTTTACTACTGTGTTAGGGAAGATAAAACATGTATGATAAAACACTTTGATAAGAATAATGGAAACGGTAATAAAAATTCCATGTGAACTATTAGCACTGAGAATCTATAGTCAGCCCCTAACTTACTCACAGGTTATGTTCATTTCTATTTATTTATATATTTATTTATTTATTTTTTTAGAGACAAGGATCTTGCTATGTTGCCCAGGCTGGCCTTGAACTCCTGAGCTCAAGTGATCCTCCCACCTTGGCCTCTCAGTAGGCTGGGAATACAGGCACGCATCACTACACTTGGAAGATTGTACTCATTTCTAAACTGCCATTTAGAATTTAGATAGCAAGTGCAAAAATCAAAACAATACGCAAAGCATCTGGTGGAGTCCATGGCATACAATAGCTACCAATAAATGGTATGTTGAAACAAAACTCAGGGCTTACATCTGATGTTTCTATTCCAATTCAGATGCCCATGCTGAACAATGGGGACAGTGGAGTGAAGTGAAGGGTGGTCTATGGACCAGAGATGCTGGGTCAGAATTAGAGCGGGGAGAGAGAAAGGAGAAGAACTGTCTGAGCAGGCATTGTCTTCCCCTTCCCTTCACCACCTGTCTTGGTATGGCTGGGCTGAGATGAAAGCTGAAGGAGGGAGATTCTCCTCTCCCACTACAATGTACATTGCTCCCTCTGATCCATCGGAATGCATTCCAAGACTCCTCGGTGGATGCCCGAAGCTGTGGATAGTACCAAACCCTCTATATGCTATGTCTTTTTGATCTGATAACTGATAGGGCTACTAAAAGACTAACTGGTGGGTAGCATACACAGTGTGGATATGCTGGACAAAGGGATAATCTGTATCTGGGTGGGATGGGGCAGGTCCGTGCAAGATTTCATCATGCTACTAAGCAAAGTGCACAATGTAAAACTTATGAACTATTTTTGGAATTTTCCATTAAATATTTTCAGACTGCAATTGACCATGGATAACTGAAATTGAACAGTAAAACTATGGATAAGGGAGAACTACTGTATGTGTTATTTGAATTTTCAAAAATAATGATAATAAGGAGGAAAGTAGCCTGTTCATCAGACTGAAGAGAAGGAAAGTGAAAGTAAGATGGAATTCACGCCCTGCTGAAAATAAGAACTCAGATGAGAGCATTCACCAGATGGTTTCAGTTTTCTCTGTAGGGCATAAGTTTTGGAAAGAGTACAAACAAGAGGGCTTAAGAGAAGAAGAGATATGAATAATCACTTGGATAGTATGTATAAGGGAGATAAATGAATGAATAAAATGAGTTATTTAGAGACGAATAAAAATAACTGATTTCACAGAAATACTGGTTAGATTGGAGAACAATTTACCTGCTGGTGTCAACTCACACAGATACAGAATTGAGGATAAAGTGTTCTGTGAGAATGAGAAATTATTAAGTGGCAATAGAGGAGAACAGGGAAATCCAGCCCATCATTCTTTCAAAAAACATTTATGGATATCTACTTATCTACTACGTGAGCCTCTATATTAGGGCCTGGATATTCCCAGATGAACAGAGCATGAGCTTGCCCCTAGGAAATTCATACACAACTGCAAGAAGTTTGATACTGAGTCCTTAAGGTATTTGGCAACTTCAATTTTTTAAAGGCAATTTTTAAACTGTTTTCTTCTCTAGCATTATGTATTTATAATATTTGTGTTACATGAATTATGAACCATAAAAATAAATGCACATTTGTACCCCACCACCCAACTCATGTACTAGCATTCACAGTTCTTTTATTATTATTATTATTTTCTTTTTCTTTTTTTTTTTTTTTTTTGAGACGAAGTTTCGTTCTTGTTGCCCAGGCTGGAGTGCAGTGGCACGATCTCAGCTCAGTGCAACCTCCACCTCCCAGGTTCAAGCAATTCTCCTATCTCAGTCTCCCAAGTAGCTGGGACTACAGGCGCATGCCACCACACCCAGCTAATTTTTGTATTTTTAGTAGAGATGAGGTTTCACCATGTTGGCCAGGCTGGTCTTGAACTCCTGACCTCAGGTGATCCACCCACCTTGGCCACCCAAAGTGCTGGGATTATAGGTGTGAGCCATGCGCCTGGCCAGCCCTCACATTTTTATATTTGTCTGTCTGCCTTTAAAAGCCTTTGTAATATGACAGCATCTCCACATTACCAATCTAATTTCCAGCTATTTCTTCCAAACTGTCTATTGTAGTCATACTTGACAGGGGCATTCCACGAACTCTAAGTGCCCAACAAAACAACTCCTTTTTCTTGTTTAAAAGAAACAAAGATTTGAGGAAATAATTTATTTGCCTAGTAAATACATTTCTTACAACCACCACCATAGGAACTAAGAGCTTCTTCCCCTTTAATTTCTAGAGGTAATAAAATTTCATGTGAATGGATGGTTGTAAGTGCTAAAAAGTACTTTCAAATGTTGTCATGGAAACTTAAAATTCTTTGAAAAGCATTTATATTATCTTCTCATTCTAGTAAGAAACATGTTATATTGCCTTGCATCTTAAAATAAGGTATAAAATTAGCACTTGAACTGTTACTACCTCAAGTGGGACTCTTTCATGAACTTAATAAAAATTATGATAAAATAAAGACAACATAAAATTACTATCTTAATCATTTGTAAGTGTACAGTTCAGTGACATTAAGTTCATTCAAACTGTTGTGCAAGAATCACCACCATCCATCTCCAGAACTCCCTTCATCTTACAAAACTAAAACTCTTCACCCATTAGACAATATCCCCCTTCCACTCTCCCTGCTACCCTGGCAACTATCATTCTACTTTCTGTCTATATAAATTTGACTACTCCAGGGTGGAATCATACAGTATTTGTCCTTTTGTGACTGGCTTACTTCACTTCGCATAATGTCCTCAAGGTTCATTCATGTTACAGCATGTGTCAGAATTTATTTTCCTATTTCTTATTGTGGTAAAAAATGCATAACATATAATTGACTGTCTTAACCATTTTTAAGTGTACAGTACAGCACTATTAACTATATGCATATTGTGGTACAACAGATTTTTAGAACTTTTTCATCTTGTAAATCTGAAACTCTAGTCATTGAATCACAACTCCTTTTTTCCCTCTCCTTCAGTTCCTGGCAACCACACTTTTACTTTTTGTTTCATGTAAGTGGAATTATGCAGTCTCTTTCTTTTTATGACTGACTTATTTGACTTAGCATAGTGTCCTCAATTTTCATGCAAGTTGTAGCATATGACATTCTTTCCTCCTTTTTTAAGGCTAATATTCCATTGTATGTATACACCACATTTTCTTTGTTTTTGTTTGTTTTTGAGGTTTTTTTGAGACAGGGTCTCACTCTGTCACCCAGGCTAGAGTGCAGTGGCATAATCTCAGCTCACTGCAACCTCCTGGGCTCAAGCAATCCTCCTGCCCCAGCCTCCCGAGTAGCTGGGAGTACAAGTGCATGCCACCATGCCTGGGTAATTTTACTTTTTATAGAGACGAGATCTCACTACGTTGTGCAGGCTGGTCTTGAACTCCTGAACTCAAGTGATCTTCCTGCCTCCGTTTCCCAAAGTTCTGGGACTACAGGTGTGAGCCACCACGACTGGCAGTTCACCATATTTTCTTTATCCATTTATTGGTCTACCGACATTAGGTTGCTTCCACCTCTTGGCTATTGTGAATAATGCTACAATGAACATGATTGTGCAAATATCTCTTTAAGATCCTATTTTCAATTCTTTTGGATATATTCTCAGAAGTGGGACTGCTGTATCATATGCTAATTTTATCTTTAATTTTTTGAGGAACCTCCATACTATTTTCCACAGCAGCTGCACTGTTTTACATTCCCATCAACAGTACACAAAGGTTCCGATTCCCTACATCCTCACCAACACTTGTGTGATTTTCAGTGTTTTTTTTTATAGTAGATCTTCAGATAGTCTAGATATTAACTGCTTACCAGATATCTGATTTATAAATATCTTCTATGGGTTGACTTTTCACTCTGTTGATTTTTGTCCTTTGATGTACAGTTTTTAATTGATGTAATCCAATTTATGTATTTTTTCTTTTGTTGCCTGCGCTTTTGGTGCAATTTGGTGCCATCCAAGAAATTATTGCCAAATGCAATGCCACGCAGCTTTCTCCTACATTTTCTTCTAAGAGTTTTTGCAGTTTTAGCTCTTACATTTAGGCTCTTTCATGGACCTTTAACTAGCCCCTCTTACTGATTTGAAAATTTCCCACTTAAGTTTGAATTATATATTAAAGGTATTCCTTTCTGAAATTAATGATTGAGGTCTATATATTTGAGGCTAAAGGGTCTGTGTATTTTCTAACAGAAACATGTTGTAACAACATGCAGACATAGATTCTAATAAAAATTATTTGCTACTCTTGAATCAACTTGCACCTCAAATGATAGAAAGGATAACTGAATGGCCAGGTGTCTGGCTCATACCTGCAATCCCAGCACTTTGAGAAGCCAAGGAGAGAGGATCGCTTAAGGCTAGGAGTTTGACACCAGCCTAGACAACACAGCAATACCTCACTGCCATATAAAGTAAAAAAATTATCTGGGCATGGTGACACATGCCTGTAGTCCCAGCTACTCAGGAGGCTGAAGCAGGAGAACCACTTGAGCCCAGAAGTACAAGACTGCAATGAATCATGATTGTGCCACTGTACTACAGCCTAGACCACTGCACTTCAGCCTGTCTTTTAAACAAGAAGAAAAAGAAAAAAACCAGATAACGTAAAAAGACAAAAGAAGGAAAAATAATGCAAAAAGCAGAGAAATAATTATCTCAGTGATAAGGATAATATTGGAATTAAATCTTACCAGGTCTAGTTTTAAGTCACCAATTTAAACAGCAGGATAGGTTCTTTCGAGAAATTCAGAAATTTCAACTTAGGGTTGCTACTCAAATAAGGTATTTAGGCCTCTATACAAAAGGCTCTCTCTCTGATATAATTTTATAGCTTTTCTATTTGCCTGTTAAAATTTTGTCTTCTCTATCCTCCATTGTTGTGCTTCTGGATGCCGTCATTTTTTTATGGCTACCTTATTGACTTACTATTCATACAGCTGGCACAAAACCCTAATGGTGCCTTTGTAGCTAGGCACCAATTTAAAAAGTCTGTTTGCTGAAATAATGTTTATTCATTAATACATCTTGAGCACCTACTTTGTGCAAGACACAGTGAGAAATACAAAGCTGTAAAACCCACCAGGAGGGTCTTCTTACCTAGACCTGAACAGGCCACAGTCAGTATCATATTCACTTACAAGGATACCAGCCTGGAAACAAAGCATACCAGCAGGGGACCATAGGGCATTTCTCCTCCAGTGAACATCTCAGCAGGCCACACAGCCAATAAGGACCTAGTTCTCTTCTAGCCCTCCAGATGACAGCTCAGGTTCAAGGGACCAAGACTCACATCTAGTGGGTTTTTTGAGAAGATATATTGGAAGACAGTTCAAGACTAGATCATAGCTTTGAATGATAGTATAAGACATACAGACTTTTATTTTTTACTATGGATGATTTCCGAGCAAGGGGTTAGCATTGATTGAAGCTCTAGGAATGTTAATATGTCAGTAATATGTAAGAGAGCTAAAATTAGAGAGAGACTGGAGGCAGAAAGACTATTACATTCCATTAGTGGAATAATAATAATTATAATGATAATAGCAGCAGCCAATAATTTTTCTTAGCAACTTAATATTTGCCAGATACTGTTCTAAGCATGTTCATGTATCAAGTCCTCATAACCATCCTATGAAGTATATTAGGTACGAATATTGTCCCTATTTCATAGATGTGGAAACTGAGGCAAGGAAAAGTCAAGTAATTTGCCCAGGGTCTCACAGCCAGTAACTGGTAGGAGCAACATCTGAACCCAAACAATAGGACTCCGGAGCATATACTTTTAACCACTCAACCACACCACTTGTCAGAGTATACTCACATTGTCTAAAATTCTGGAAAAACCCTTAAGGAAGGGCTCACCCCTCCCTAAGAAACCTTATAATGATGAGGCTGGTAGTTCTGGTATGAGGCTCAGCAACAACACATGTGGGGATACAATATGGGAATAAAAAATGAGATCGTGAAGAGTGGTTGGCACTTCTTTATTCAAGTACCTACCAAGTGTCCAGTATTCTTCATACATCATCTTATTTAATCTTCATAACAACTTATGAGGGAGTATTATTTTTAATCCACATTTTTTCAGATGAGGAAACCTAGGCTCAGAGAACTTTTACCCTTTACCCTCATTACAGAGCCAGTCAGTGACAGACAGCACTGGAATCCAGACCCAAATCAACCCATGTTATCCTATGCTGAGGGCATGGAACAACGGAACAGGGATACTGCCAGCCTGGAAGGCTGCAGTCCTCCTGCCTTCAGAAGGCTAGCATCCCCAACTGGAAGACACTGGAGCCATGCTAGTGTGTGTAGAGCTATGGTTCTAGGCTGTCTGTCCACCCAGCTAGAAGTTGTACCCACTGGATACTTGGGTCATTCCTTGTTCCAAGCAACCAGCACTAGCCTGTGGATCTGGGCAGGATCAAGGCAGCTCTGAGGATTCCTACACACAAAATACAAGCATGAAACCTCAAGGAAATTCAAAAATATAGGTCTCTACAAAGGGTGGTTAAAAAAACGATTCTCTGAAGAGAACTGAGGCAAGCCATGTGGACCTGAGGATGGTACTAGAGATAAAATGCCTCAGAGAACAGAGCTAGATTTCAGGAAACTATGTTAGTTTTCTCAGCTAATTCCTCTATCTTTAGCCTCAAAGTTGCTCACAATTATTATCAGAAAAAGAGCTATGACAGAACGTTAAATTTAAAAAGCAGAACACAAAACTATATACACACCGACTCATTGAAAAAGTACTGATGCTAGAATTTAAATTTCTACTTCTTATTTTTTCTGAACTTTTCAAATTTCCTATAATATGCATATGTTACATCGCTAACCAGGGAGATATATATATATATATACACACACACACACACACACATGCACACACACACACACACGTATGTATGTATATATATTGTTTCAACACATAAAACTTGTTTCAATTTATATATATGTGAATTGAAATACTTTTAACCAATACTTGGGAAGGG
Organism: Gorilla gorilla gorilla; assembly: GCF_029281585.2. Lineage (NCBI taxonomy): Eukaryota > Metazoa > Chordata > Mammalia > Primates > Hominidae > Gorilla > Gorilla gorilla. The sequence continues at coordinate 101,601,887 of NC_073237.2, read as the reverse complement.
GGAATAAGAAACAAATTTTACATAGTGTGGTTTAGTAATTTCCAAATACTCAATAGACTACATCAAAGTCACCTGAGATATTTATTTTAAAAATACTAACTTCCAGAGCACAAAGACCCACTCAGTCAGAATTTCGCTGGGTGGGGCCCAGGAATCTGGAGTTTAACAAGCTCCCTGGGTGACTATAATATTTTTTAGCAAGGAAGTCCAAAATTGCTTCAATTATCTAAGGTTCCTTGATAATTTATTTAACACTAGGGCAAATTTATATTTAACAAAGAGAACAAGGTGACAGGACATAGATTTGGATGGCCTAATGTCTCACCATTTATCTCTGCAAACTTCTGAACATCACTCAGAGTTTTCAGTTCTTGCCTTGGACATGCTGCTACACACAGTGCTACAGACTTAATCTTCCGGTTTATCAAGTCCAGGTTGCACGGATCCAAAAAGAATACATACCTAAAGCATGGAGAAAAAAGCTGAGATATTATTTCACAAAACACATTGTGGGTCCCTTCATATTTGACTAAGCCTAGAGCAAAGAACATCTATTCCACACTCCTCCACGATAAAAATCTCATCATAAATACATTTAAAAAAAATTGCTTATTAACAGACTAACAGTGGGAATAGGGGAATTGTAGGACTTATAATTTTCATGATCTGTTTTTCTAATATTTAAATGTTTGTATTGTGCACATGCATATTTTATAATCAGAAATCATCTATTTTAGTTTTCTTCAAATCATTAATTTTTTCTTATTTTGTCAAACTTGTACCAAAAAAAATTATTGGAATATCATAATACTGCTATATAATAAAGCATGAATAACAGTTTATATATAAACTGTAAACTTTAGTTAATAAATGTAATTCATTCATTATATATAATTTATATGAACAGAATTATATAATTCCAAAAATGAATATATATTATAGATATCAATGAATATATACAACTGAATATACAAAGTTAAATGGGGACTAGAGGGAAATACACCAACATTTCAACTACAGTCATCGCTGGGTGTTAAAATAAAGTGATTTTTAATTTATTTTACCTTTCAGAATCCACACCTTTAGAAAGAATGCCAATTACTTTTGAACTGATATAACTGCAGTAAATATTGTTTATTAATAGTTTAAATACTGTCCATTACAGATAGACAAAATAATCCCCAAATCTGAAATTATACCCTTTACGTCCTGTATACTTGTATTTTAGAAAAGGGAAGATTAATTAGAAAGCACGCTAAAGCATGTATTTTTAATGTTATAAAGTAGATGAGATGATAAAGATTGTAGATGCTAACATTTGCTCAAAGAGAAAGTAAGGGCTAAACATACTCAACTGAGATAAGCTAAGTGCAATAACACAGATCAAGGAAGGGAGCACAAGAAGGAATGCTTCCACCTAAAATGAATCTCCAGCCAGGGTTCAATTCCACTGAGTCCATAGGAAGTTTTATAAAATCATGCATCTGTCAATAGCCTTTCACACAGTTAAACTCTGTTGCTATGCAAAATGTGGTTTCAAATCTGGAACAGGAAATATAACCTAATATAAAAATTAGGAGAACAAACTGAAAAGCAGAAAAGGTAAAGTCAATACATATGCTAAAATGGAAACTATAAAGGAAAAAAAAAATAAGTAGGAAAAAAAAGGGGGGCTACTACAGAGGCCTTTGCAGATCAAGTAACACTGCACACTTCAGCGCAGCAAGGGGATTTGGGAACCCGGCATGAAGGTCAGGTATAACTTACCAAACGAAAAAAAAAAAAAATGTGTGTGTGACCCTATCAGTGACTCCAAACCCATTAATGTTCTACCTATGCAGATAGAAGGGAAAGAAAAAAAGCCAGGCAGAAAGATGAGGTTTAGAAGTAGGTTTTGTGGACTGTTTCCATGGCTGATAACAAGGAAGCAGGGCATACAGAGAATTGTTCCTGGCAACTTCTGAGTAGAAACAAGCATTCTCTTACTAATTCTCCCTTCTTCTACCCTGGGCGTCTGACTAAGCATGTCTATGCCTTTGACCCTGTATAATGAATTGCACAAAGACAGATTCTGGACAGGGAACAATCAGGTCCTTGAGAAATGTGTCATAAAACCTTTGAATCAACCACTACTGCTACCACCACCACCACCACTATCACTGCTATCATTGCCATCACCACCACCATCACTACTAAGAATACTTCTTTTTTTTTTTTTTTTGAGATGGAGTTCTGCTCTGTTGCACAGGCTGGAGTGCAATGGCGTGGTCTCAGCTGACTGCAACCTCAGCCTTCGAGGTTCAAATGATTCTCCTGCCTCAGCCTCCTGAGTAGCTGGAATTACAGGCACCTACTACCACACCCGGCTAATTTTTGTATTTTTAGTAGAAACGGGGTTTCACCATGTTGGCCAGGCTGGTCTTGAACTCCTGACCTCAGGTGATCCACCAGCCTTGGCCTCCCAAAGTGCTGGGATTACAGGTATGATAAGCCACTGTGCCTGGCCTAATAATACTTAATGATAAAGACTTTTAAAAATGATAGCCAATTTTATTGAGTACTTACTATTTATCAGACACTGTATTAAACACTTTACATGTATTAACTCATTTAATTCTCACAGTAATTCTGTTGTGTGTTTCTCTATGGGGTGGGAGGTGGGCAGTGGAACTGGGATGGGAGAGAGGCATTGAGTACACAGTTCTAAGTGATGAGCAATGCCTTGAGAACCATCTGGGGAAATCACATCACGTAGAAAAAGAAGCTTAGGGAAAAGGAAAAAAAAGCCAGAAGCTGCCAGGGCCTTGCTGCTGGGCCTAGGCTGGATCAATGACAACCTCTTGAGAATAGATGCACTGTCTGTCCTGTAGGCTTCAGCCTCCTCCAAGGGCAAAAGTATCCCTATTATATTTCTAACTTCGTTTATACCTTAAAACATATTCCTTTGATTTATGCTAGTGACTGGGCAGCAACCTTATCCCTTGCTTTAGTCAGACCAATGTGAACTTGCTTTCTGGTTCTCTCTTAATAGTTCTCTGACCTTGGAAAATATATTTATCCTTCTGAGCCTCAGTTTCCTTATCTGAAAAATTACATATCACCTATTTGATAGTTTGTTGTAATGTGATCAATTATATAAAGCACCTAACATAGTATGCACTCAGTGATTTGTGTCATTACCATTAAGAATACTATTTGCTTTCCATACATCTTACATTTCACAGTAAGGAACTAAACTCAACACTTTCTTACATGGGCATAAAACAGGGATACAATACTAACATTCGGTTTTCATTTAGGAAAAAAAAATCTGTGTAGGAGTATTCATGACTAAGGGTAAGGTCATTACCCTTGAGAACTAAGTAGGCCCCCAAAACAGATCCAGCACAAGGAAAACAAGAACAGGAGGGTGAGAAGAATGCTACCATGACTACAACACTGTGAAATGAACACTGCACATTTTTCAGCCCGTGTATATGGTTTGAAAAGATCTAAAAACTTATTTGAATAAGAAATACACATCTTCAAGAAATACACACTCACATACATCACATGTTTACACTCTGTATCTTACCTGCCTTCCATAGTCTAAGAATATATTAAGCTGGCCAGGTGCAGTGGCTCAAGCCTGTAAACCCAGCACTTTGGGAGGCCAAGGTGGGCAGCTCGCTTAAGGTCAGGAGTTGGAGACAAGCCTGGACAACATGGTGAAACCCCATCTCTACCAAAAACACAAAAATTAGCTGAGCGTGGTGGCAGGCACCTGTAATTCTAGCTACTTGGGAGGCTGAGGCAGGAGAATCGCTTGAACCCGGGAGGCGGAGATTGCAGTGAGCCGAGGTCGCACCACCGCACTCCAGCCTGGGCAACAGAGCGAGACTGTGTCTCAAAAAAAAAAAAAAAAAAGAAACAAAGAAGGAAAAGAAAAGATATTAAGCTTAATTCTCTATGCCTTTCACATATTCAAATGCACACACATAAAGTTAAAAATAACATACAGACCTTGACCTTAGGTTCAGATTCTATTAACATTTGTTGGGTGTGTAGGTATTAGTCACTGTCACATTCAAGACCTTATTTGATCTTTGCAACAACTCTGTGAGGTAGGGGCCATAACCATTCCAAAGATGTTAAAACTGAGGCCTTGAGGCCTAACCACCAGGCCCAAGAGAGCTAGTAGGTGCCAAAGCATGAATTCAAACCTAGTACCTCTGATTCTGAGTTTCACTGTTTCCATTCTGCACTATTCCAAAATATTTCCTACAAATATCATTAGTAAATTTAACTGTTCTCTGTTAACTTTGAATATTCTGTTTCCAGCATTCTGAAGTTCATCCAATCCACAGCAACATGCTTAAAAGTAATTATACTTTAACTAATTCATATTTAACTGAATATTTATAGGAGGCCAAGTGCTTGTATCAAACTAATTTATGATTTATTAAAACTGCACTTTCTTGCCTTTTGATTGGAAAATGTCCTTAACCAGGTAAATAAATGCTTACATTAGTTTTTCAGTTTTCACTTTAAACAAAATGAACTGATAGTTTTATTTTTATTTTTTGACAATGAAACAAATAATCGTAATAAGCATGGTATTGACAAACCAGATTATTGTAACTGAAAACTACAGATGAGTATTTCAGCTGAGAGGGTAACACGCAGTATCCACCTACTTTCACTCCCAACACGGCAAGGATCAGGAAAGAGATGCAGCACATACATTTTGAAAAAGCTTCTCAGGCCAACTCTGATTATGTGCTTTGGCCTCCATACCTCCTCCTTCCCTATGCCATCTCCAAGGTGGAGATCCCATGTCACAGATAATCCATAAACCTAAGTTAAGAGCAAGTTTGTCATTGTTATCCTCAGTGAATCTTTTACTAAGCTTATTAATAACTTAAATACAGCTTTAAGTTTCATATCCTTTAGAGGAACAGGAATAAATAAAATACCAAAAGTGAGAATGAAAGACAAGAAGCAGTAACAGAAAAATACTCTATAAACAAAACAGCCTAGACACCTGCAGGCATTGGCATATACAATATGCACATAGCATGATCAGATGATACAGAAATGCATTTGCAAAGGGAATTGCAAAACAGCCTAAGTAAGCTTTGAACTTAAAAGGTAGATGGGAATGGAGAAAAATGCTCAGACCAAACTGCAAAGCAAACATTACAGAGGACAGCAGGTAAGGCATGTAAATGTGTATTTATTACAGTTGGAGTGGTTTCCAGAAATTATTTGAGGAAGAGAAAAAGGTTTATTTTTAAATGGATATTTTTGAGATACAGTAACAAATTATCCCAAAAGGCAGGAAAAGGAGAGATGTCTGAATAAAATGCTCTGTCTACAAGGTGAACGAGGGGGACAGATGCACCAAAGATGAAAACAGGGAAACGAGACAAAGGCGGGACATTATATCACTGAAACTCAGGAAAAAGGATAAGAGCCACAAAAGAAGTGACTTTTAAAGCTGCACTCAGAGCAAGATTAAAATGAATGATATGATGCCACAGAAGGTTTAAAACTGGTTTAAACTTCTGTTTTGCTTTTACTTTCTTTACTGAAGATAGGAGAAGGTAAAGAAAATAAGATTCACCAATAATTTACTTTGAGTCACAGAGCATTACAGGCTTTAGCCTCACAACATCCTAATTCAACAAATGATGGAACTGACTGGCAAGCTGGGTGACTAACCTAACTTTCCAGTTCAAACTGTAAAGTGAGAATAAATGCAAAGGAAAGTGAGTTACAGACCAGCAAGTCAGTTGATTAAATCAGTGCAATCTTCTGGGATCCCTGGAGATCCCTAATCTTCTGGGATCCCTGGCAGACAAAGCCCTACCTGTACATGATATAGGGCTGTACTCTATGTGGTATGCAACACTCACGTGACAGGAATTAAATAGGATAAGAAAAACTTCATTTATAACAAACATTACTAGGTGTATACTCCTGGGCCAGACCCTTTGGATACCAAATTCATAAAATATAGTTCTTGAATGCAAGTAAGTTACAGTCTAGAGAAGAACACACAAAAATATATACAGTCATTTAAAAACCATGTGATAGGAGGCAAGGCTGAGATGGCAGTGGAAATTGTGTAATTCTGCATGGAGGATAAGGGTTAGAGAAACCATTAAGGAGGAGGAGGCAGTATCTAAGCCATATTTTGAAATTGAGTAGGAATTTTCCAGACAGATGGGGAAGGGAGCACTCTAGGCAGAGGAAACTGCATGTCTAAAAGCACAGAATCATGAAAGAGCATATTTAAGGAACTGCAAATAATCTGATAAAGTCGACTATAGGATGGGGTATCAAAGAGCTATGTACCAAGGAGAAGCAGGGAATAGAAAATGTAGCCGTCCTTAGAATCTGGAAGATCTTACAGCTCTTCCATTAGGCAACACGTACTCAAATGGCCACGGAACAGTGATACCCTGGTATGGCCAGCCCCTCGAATTGAAGGCTAGAGAGGGAATGGCTGGGGAACAGCAGCGCTGCTCCAGAGATGAGCCTTTGCCATTAAATTGCCTCCTGCTGCCATGGCAACTCTGCGACAAGGCTTTTTGGAGCAAAAGGTGGCAAGCAGATACTAGGTCTGCTGGCCGCCTCCTGCCGAATTTGGCTGCCTCCTGCCGAATTTGGCTGCTCTCCTCTCTAATCAGGATGGAAGCACTGCAGCACTAAAGCTGGAAAGCAGGCTGAAAAATCCCTCTGTCACCTTCTGCTTTAGTGATTCCTGATATGTGTCTTCCCCAGAGGGGAATAAAAATGGAGTCTGATCATTTTTCCAATTATTACCTCATATCAATTTACAATTTATAGCCCCTTTCCACAGAGAGTGTTGCCGTGAGTGAATCATACCAAACTGAAAACCATGACAGCCTAGCGGAGGCTTGCTATTGCTAAACATAGGCTACAGAGAGCCCCGCAGATCTGTACTCCACCCACAGCGGAATTCTGCCCAGAGGAGGCCTCTTATTTCCAGAGGGGCTGGTGTTGGGGTGCCAGCAAGGCAAGTCCAGTCATCTAATCTGGGGTGGGACCCAAATGCCCCCAGAAGAGCCCTGTTATACTAGGAGAGAACTACCGGGCCAGCACACCAGAGTTGGTGAAACCCAAGAAACCCAACCCATGAGGTTGCTGACAGGGGTGTGCCTTTCCCCACTGCTTCCTCAATCCTAATTAGGAAGAGGCAAAAATCTCCTAAGGAAGAGGTGCCATTTGTTAAAACTAAAACCTGAGGATCCATCTCACCAACCCCCAAAGAGACAATTGAATTCTAAACAGCATGGCAGCCTCCTCCGCCAGCACTTCTGTAGACCTTGATTTACAGGCAACTGCTAAGAAGAGAAACTTTCATGGCCCTTTCTGGTAATTCACAGCACTGAGAGCTGAAAATAACTTTAAACTGCAGAGGAAGCCCAAGGATCAGACTAAGACAGCAATACTCAGAGAATGTGCACCTCTCTAACCTCACCTTCGCCTAGTCTCCCACTGGTCTCCTTTCTGTTCCTCAAGCAACCTGGCACACTCTCACCTTGGGGCTGCTGCACTGCCTATCTGCCTGGAATGTTCTTTTTCTAGAGAGCAACAGAGCTAGCTCCTTTCCTCCTTTGAAGTCTTCACTCAAAAGACATCTTCTCAGTGAAGCCTTCGCTGGCCAACCTGTCTAAAATGCCAACTTTCCACTCTGATGTGCCTTCATCTTTCCTGCTTTGTTTCTCCTCAGACTTACACTCGTTCACACAGTGTATTTTACTTATTTATCTGTTTATTTTCCACCACCACCACTAGTAGAATATCAGCTCCAACAGGGCAGAGATATTTGACTGCTTAATTCATCCCTATATCCTTAGTGCCTAAAATGATGCCTGGAATAAAGAAGAAGCTGCATATTTCCCAAATTAATAAACAGATGGTAATTATATAAGATTTTGCTAAGTGGGGCCAGAGGGGAGTGAAGGTAGGGAAGAAAATATTTCAGGAACAGAGAAATACTCCCGTTTATTCAAAAGAATTTTATCAAACACCTATTCTGCCAGGTGTAGGCCTAAATAAGTACTAAAGATACGATGATAAAAAAGACCACACAAGTAAGTGTCTCCCTTCTTAGTGTTCACAATCCAGAGAGTACGAAGACAATTACAAACAGTGTGCTAGTGCTAGAGCAGGGAAAACAGGATTATAGAAGAGGCATCAAACGTACCCCATTAATGGAAAATCAGGATAGGTGTCCTGAGGAAGGGATATCTAAAGCTGGGACCTAAAGAATGAGTAAGAGTTAACCAGTGTGGATGAAAGGGGGTAGGAACAGGGCAGGAACAGAGCAGGCAAAGGCAAAAAGGTGAAAGGGAGCATGGCACAGCTGAAAACAAGAAAATGGTCAGGATGGTTCATAGACGGCTGGACAGGCAAGCTGATACTAGATCATGCAGGGCCTTATAAATGGTACGCCTGTAAATCCCAGCACTTTGGGAGGCCGAGGTGGGCAGATCACTTCAGGTCAGGAGTTCAAGACCAGCCTGGCCAACATGGTGAAACCCTGTCTCTACTAAAAATACAGAAATTAGCCAGGTGTGGTGGTGTGCGCCTGTAATCCCAGCTACTTGGGAGGCTGAGGCAGGAGAATTGCTTGAACCTGGGAAGTGGAGGTTGCAGTGAGCTGAGATTGCACCACTGTACTCCAGCCTGGGTGACAGAGTGAGACTCAGTCTCAAAAAAAAAGATGTTAGAAAGTTTGGAGTTCATCTTAAAGACACTGGGAAGCCACTGGGAGCTCACCAGCTGCAAGGTGCAGAATGAGTCAGAGGCAAGCAAGAGAAAAGAGACTGGCCAGGAGGCTACTAAATTTCTACCAAGAAATGATGACTTGAACTAGGGTGGGAATGTGAATAAAAAGGAGATTTCAAAAGTTTAGACACAATGAAGAAAACTTTATGACTAATTATACATAGGTGGAAAGGAAAAAAATTAAAGATAATGCTTAGCATCTCAGACTAAATGGTTAGGACATTCTGGTTTGGAATCCTGCTCAATTCTGTAAGATAGGGGACTCAGGAGGAGGAGCAGAGTACCGAAGGACAAGGATGACGTTCCAACTGCAGAGAATTTAAGTTGGAGATGCCTATGAAGTGTCCAAATGGACCTATACAGTTGGCTGTAGGATTCTAGCAGAGAAATCTGGACAGACGACAGTGATTTTGGAATAATCAGCATATAAATGGTAGCTTTCCCCTGGGAGTGCATGAGATCACCAAAGTCAGTGGGTAGGGTTAAGATTCTTAACCTGGGTGAAATCTGTGAGCCTCCAGAAATCATAAGCAAAATCTGATGTGCAAATCCATATGTATTTTTCTGAAGACAGATTTTATACTTCATAGTTTCGAATAGATTGTCAAAGGCCTCGTAAGAGTGAAAAGCAAGATGACGAAAGAGCCAAAGAAGATACTAACATTGCAAAGCAAAGGCATGGAACTGGAAAAGCACGGGGGAAGACTCCCCTGTTTAGCTACAATGCCTGTCTCCTGCTTATCCATGTACCATGGAGGGAGACATAATTGTCAGAATGGCAACCAAGAGTCACTTATAGCAAATGATATTACCTATAATAAACTGAGGCAAGAAAGTAAATTAAAACAACTTTAGCTGGGTGCATTAGCTCTTGTCTGTAATCCCAATACTTTGGGAGACAAGGGCAGGAGGATCACTTGAGGCCAGGAGTTTGAGACTAGCCTGGGCAACACAGCCAGACCCCATCCCTACAAAAAATACAAAAATTAGCCAGATGTGGTGACACATGCCTGTAGTCCCAGCTGCTTGGGAGGCTGAGCTGGGAGGATTACTTAAGCCCAAGAGGTTGAGGCTGCAGTGAGCCAAGGTGGTACCACTGCACTCCAGCCTAGGTGACAAAGCAAGACCTGCCTGGTCTCTTAAAAAAGAACATTTCACATGAAAAAAACAATTTTCTACTTAGTCCAATAAATTGAAAGAACACTCCTAAATCAACTTGTTTCAGCACTCATACTGAGAAATAATATGTGTCATGGGCCAATGGCCAGAAATTTCATTTTCTTTTTAGTTTATCAGCTTTTCTGAAATATAATTAACATACCATAAAATTCACCTGTGTAAACTGTGCAATTCAATGTTTTAAGTATATTTGACGGAGTTGTTCATCTCGTTACTACAATCTAATTTTAGAACCTTTTGTCACCCCCAAAAGAAACCTCGTATCCATTAGAATTACTCCTCATCTGTTATGGTATAAATATTTGTCCCCTCCAAAACTTATGTTGAAATTTAATCCCCAGTGTGGCAGTATTGAGAGGTGGTGCCTTTAAGAGGTGACTGGATTATGAGAGTTCCGCCCTTGTTAATGGATTAATGAATTATCATGGGAGGGGAATTGGTGGCTTTGTAAGAAGAGAGATGTGAGCTAGCATATTAGCACACTCGACCCCTCATCATGTGATACCCTGAGCTATCTCAGGACTCTGCACAGAGTCCCCACCAGCAAAAGGCTCTCATCAGATGTAGACCCTCCATCTTGGACTTCTCAACCTCCATAATTATAAGAAATACATTCCTTTTTCTTTATAAATTACCCAGTTGCAGGTATTCTGCTGTAGGCAACAGCAAACGAGTGAATACATCATCCTTCCATGTCCAACTACTCCCCAGCGCTAGGCAACTACTAATCTACCTTATGTCTCTATACATTTGTCTATTCTATACGTTTCATATAAAGAGAATTGTACCATATGTGGCTGGCTTCTTTTATGTAGTATAACACTTTCAAGGTTCATCCATGCCATGGCATATATAAGCACTTCATTCCTTTTAATGGCTGAATAACTTTTCATTGTGTGGATATACCACATTTTGTTTATCCTGTCATCAGTTGATGTACATTTGTGCTGTTTTCTGTTTTTGGCTATTAGATGCTGCAGCTGCTATGAATGTTCATGTACAAGTCTTTGTGGGGACATCTGTTTTTAGTTCTCTTGGGTAGATACGAAGGAGTGGAATTGCTGGATCATATGGTAACCCTATGTTTGATATTTTGATGGACTGTCAGATTGTTTACAAGAGCAGCTATCACATTTTACATTCCCAGCAGCAATGTATGAGGGCTCCAATTTCTCCACATTCTCACCAACATCTGTAACTGCCTTTTTATTATAATTATTCTAGTGGATGTGAAATAGTAACTTATTGTGGTTTTGATTTGCATTTCTTGATAGCTAATGATGTTGGCTATCTTTTCATGTGCCTGTTAGCCATTCACATAGCTGTTTTGGAGAAACGTCCCTCGGAATCCTTTGCCTATCACAGATTTCTTTCAGATCTCTGAGTAAGACAGAGTAAGGCACAGATATTCACTAGATATTGTCACAACATTATGAAAAAATTATATTACAACAAAAAGCAAGGATGACAGTAGAGTAAAAAGAGCACTTGGAGGCCAGGCGTGGTGGCTCATGCCTGCAATCCCAGCACTTTGGGAGGCCGAGGCAGGTGGATTGCTTGAGGCCAGGAGTTTGAGACCAGCCTGGCCAACACAGTGAAACCCCATCTCTACAAAAAAAATACAAAAATTGGCCAGGTGTGGTGGCACACAACTGTAATCCCAGCTACTCAGGAGGCTAAGGCAGGAGAATCACTTGAACCCAGGAGGTGGAGGTTGCAGTGAGCCAAGATCGCCCCACTGCACTCCCACCTAGACCACAGAGTGAAACTCTGTCTTTAAAAAAAAAAAAAAAAATTCCGGGCGCAGTGAATCACTCCTGTAATCCTGATCACGAGGTCAGGAGATTGAGACCGTCCTGGCTAACATGGTGAAACCCCGTCTCTACTAAAAATACAAAAAATTAGCCGGGTTTGGTGGCAGGCGCCTGTAGTCCCAGCTACTCGGGAGGTTGAGGCAGGAGAATGGCGTGAACCCGGGAGGCGGAGCTTGCAGTGAGCCTAGATCATACCACTGCACTCCAGCCTGGGCGACAGAGCAAGACTCCGTCAAAAAAAACCAAAACCAAAAACAAAAACAAAAAGCACTTGGGAGAAAGTACAGGAGTCAAAGGACTAGAGGTCGAAGAATGGCTGCAGTGGGCAAAAAAGGACATGCAACGCAAGACGGAAGGACAGAAGACCATGGTGAGAGTGGGGAAAGTTTAGAATTACTCTGAATTGATTTTATAGATAGAACAATTAAGGGTGATGACAAAGACCAAGCTGTGTCTATGAAAAACGGAACCCTGAAAGCCTCCCCTGAGAAAAAATTTAAGCAGTTCCCAGGGATAGTGAGAATCAATGAGATAGAATATGTGAGAGTGCTTTGTAAACTACATAAATTTAACAGTTGGTTAAAATAGCTGTGTTTTCCCCATCTAGGTTAAAAAGGGACGAAGCCTTGATTAAGTAACTTTGAAGCTTGTTTTAGATGATGATAATGAAGATGATTATAATAAACAACAGTTAACGTTCACGATACCAGGCACTGTGCTAAGGAGTATACATGATTTATGATCTTTACTCCTCTAAAACACCCAAGGAAGTACTGCTATTATTTTCATTTTACAAATGAAGATCTTTAGGCCAAACATTACTGTTGTTATTTTCAACAGTGTAACCTGTCCTTTGATTATCTGCCTACTGGATCTACTCGTACAGATACATCCCCAATTGCATGAAAAATCTTACCTATTATAGAAAAACTCTAAATGTTGTTCCCATTGTATTGCTTTTATATCAGAGAATCAAATTTTTGATAATCAAATATGCCTACCTTGGTATTATTTAATTTCTTTCTTTTTTTTTTTTTTTGAGATGGAGTTTCACTCTGTTGCCCAGGCTGTAATGCAATGGCATGATCTCGGCTCACTGCAACCTCTGCCTCCTGGGTTCAAGCAATTCTCCTGTCTCAGCCTTCCAAGTAGCTGGGATTACAGGTGCCCGCCACCACGCCTGGTGGTGTATTTTTTTTTTTTTTAACAGACAGCGGGGTTGGCCAGGCTGGTCTCAAACTCCTGACCTCAAGTAATCCGCCCGCCTTGACCTCCCAAAGTGCTGGGATTACAGACATGAGCCACTGCGCCCAGCCTTATTTAATTTCTTTATTGCCTCAACAATGTATCAATTATTGAAATTATACAAAGTACAATATTCATTTATAATATTGAAATTATACCAAATATAACAACCATTAAAGTATAATATTCATTCAATTATACAAAGTAGAACATTGATTTTAAAATATTTAACCCATGTGGAACTTATTTTGCATGGTATGAGATTAAAGTAGATCTAAATGTAGCTTTCTTCACAATATCACTCAACCCAATATTTTTTGTTAAACACTGACTACTTTCACAGTATTTATTTCTGCTGTTTCTATTTTGTTCCCATCACTGTTCTTAACCTATGTCCAGGTAGTCTTGTTGTTGTCCTTTGGAACAGGTTTCGGCCTAGAATGGCAATACCCCTTTCATTCTCCTCTAAGTGACACAATTATTAATTAGATAATGACAACTATAGATACACGATCTGTACTCACACAATGAGTAACCCTTCACTCCCACCTTTTATTTGGCTAGTATGCTAACTGCCAACATTTAAAAATCATAAGACTGATACACTCTTCTTCTCATTAACAGACTTCTGGCTTCTTTTGAAAACTTAGCATCACTGGCCCCATCTACCCATATGCCAAAACTCACCCCAATTAGCAGCTATCTCCTTTACATGGGGCACACACACGTAAAGTCCAAAGTGTCCAATATTCCCTGTTGTCTTATACCCAACCCATGGTGAAACCCATATGTTTCCCTTCCTGCCTTCAAAACCAGAAAGTTCACAGCTAATTTAGTGCTTTATGTCAGTAACTACACTTAGCCTAGATTTCTGGTCTCATCTCTTCTCCACTTCCACGGTGTGCCTCCTGATCTTTTTTATTCCCATTTCATTGTCTTACAATATATACACCTACTTCTAATCCTTTCAAATTATTTTATGAATGAGAAACAATTTAAAAACATTTCTCCTCTGAAATTCTTCCCTGATCCTTTACTCTGTGATTTATACTATCAATCAAGTTCAATGCACATCCTACTGGGATCTTAACTGGCACTTTATTAAATCTATAAATTAACTTTGTTAGTATTGTCATCTTTACTATATTAAGACTACTCAACCAGAAGTAGATTATATCTCTCGTTTTTTTTTTTAATTAAAATACTATAACTCTCTGTATTTGGTCCCACATATATCTTGTTAGATTTTATTTTAATAAAACAAGCATTATATTTTTCATTGTATTTTCTGTGCACTGATAAGACAAACGACTGACTTTAGTTAGGCATCTGCTTTATAACCTATAATTTAAGCGCCTCATTTCAAGATATGTTTTTGTTGAATCTCCTAAACATTCCAGGTTATAGTCCCTTGTCACTGGCAAATAGTATTATTTTTCTTTCTAACCACCTATACGTATTCTATTTATCTCTTTTATTATGATTTGCTGCAACTAGTTATTTAAAATAGTGCTATTAAAAAGATGATGTCCTTGCTTATTTAATTTGAGGTAAACTATTTCTATTTCTCCATAATACTGGTAGCCGCTATTACTAGAAACTCCATCAGCCTCCTTTCATGCCATCAAACCTATAATAAAATCTATTTTTGACAAAGGTGGCAAAGTAATTCAATGGGGAAGATAGTCTTTTCAATAAATGCTTCTGGAATAACTGTATTTTTGTATGGGAGAAAAAAGACAAACCTTGACCTTTTCTTCACACCATAATCAAAAATTAAATCAAAATGAATCATATATATCAACATAAGCGCTAACTAAAAAACTTTCAGTAGCAAGCACAAAAAAAATCATTGTGAATTTGGGGTAAGGCAGTAATTTCTCAGATAGTACACAAAAAACATGAGCCATTAATAAAAACAAACAAATTCAACTTTATCAAAATGTAAAACTTTTGCTCATCAAAAGATGCCATTAAGAAAACAAAAAGCAAACCAAAGATTAGAAAAAATAATTGCAAAACACTTACCTAACAAAGGTCTTGTATACAGATTTAGTGCTTATAACTCATTAAGACTAACCAGTTTGTTTTAAAATATGCAAGATATGAATACTTCACAAAAGAAAACAGATGGATGGTCAACCAGCACTTAAAAAGATGGTCAGCATCATCGGTCATTAGAAACATGCAAATTAAAACCACAGTGAGATACCACTACAGATTCACTAGAATGGCTAAGAATAAAAAGAACAGAGACATGCATGGTGACATGCATGGGACTGTACCTATAGTCCCAGCTATATGGGAGCCTCAGGGTCACTTAAGGCCAGGAATTCGAGGCTGTAATGTGCTATAATCATGCCAATGAATAGCCATGGCACTCCAAACTGTGCAACATAGTGAGATCCTATCTCTAAATAAAATAAAATAAAATAAAATGTAACAAATAACAAAAAGTCTCATAATACAAAATGTTAGGAGGAAGTGAAGCAAATATAACCCTCCTACTATTGTAGTGGGAATGCAAAATAGTGCAGCAACCACTTTGGGAAACAGCTTGATAATTTCTTATAAAGTTAAACATCCTCACCACATGACTCTGCAATCTCAATGCTATATATCTAACTCTCCAAGAGTAATGAAATATATTAAATTACATACACAAATTGTTAAAGCAGTATTACTCACAATAGTAAAAAAAAAAAAAAAAAAAAAAGTTAAATATTGAAATAACCCAAATAGCAAAAAACCTAGTGAACAGATAAACTGTGTTATAGCCACACAATGGAATATTTCTCAGTAATTTAAAAGGAACTAACCACTGATGTATTTAACAACATGCATGAATCTCAGTAGCATTATTATGATATGTTTTAAAAGGCAGACACAAAATACTACATAATATATAATTATTTGTATATGACATTCTAGAAAAAACAAAACTATACTATGAAAAGCAGATCAGTGGTTGTCTAGGGACAAGAATGGGGGCAAGGACTGGCTACAAAGGGGCACAAGGTAATTTTCTAAGAGCAAAAGAAGTATGGATTGTGATGGAGGATGCATGACTGCATATAGTTACCAAATTCAAACTACACTTGAAAGAGTAAATTTTACTATATGTAAGTTATAACTCAACAAAACTATAAAAATGAAATATTTTTAAATTTCTTCCTGAAAATCGACTTTACAAAATCCAATTTAATTTAATGAGCCCCAGTGTGTAGTAAGAATTTAACCTTACTCAGAAAGAGATCTGGACTTTGCCCTTCACTTCCGGGAGTTAATTTCTAAGCCTTATAGGAGTGTCTTTGTTTACTTGGTGCTCTTGGGTCACAGAAGTCTAACAATGTGTTTTAGGGTTGGGGTAGACCACTCCACATAGTATTTAGGGTGGGCGTCGACCACCCTAGAAAGACCAACAATGTTGTTTACATTAAGAGTTTGGGATCACATGGTATCAAATTGACCAGAGGAGCTGGAGACTGGAGCCTGAGTCAGCCATATAATGGAGTCCCAACAAAAATTATGAACACTGAGGCTTAGGTGAGCTTCTTTGGTTAGCCATACTCTGTGTATTGTCACACACTGACACTGAGAAAGTACTGTGCCCGAGCACAGTGTACTCCACTCTCCCCAAGGGAGACAACAATGGAAGCTCTGCCCCATGCACTCCTTTTGTTGGCTGATTTTACTCTATATCCTTTCCTAAAAATAAACCATAACCATGAGTACAGTAGCGTTCAGTGAGTTCTGCAAGTCTTCCTGGCAAATAATTTGCCAGGAAATAGGTGGTTTTATGGACCCCTGATCTTGCAATTGGGGTCAGATATAAGGGTGGTTGTGTGTGGACTGTGTGCCCTCTAACTTCTTAGGTGCCCTCAACTCTCACACCCAGGTGAACACAAGTGGATGGCAAACCCACTTGATTGCCATCAAACTCATAGTTGAAGCAGTTAATAATTACCTGAATTATATTACAAAGGTCATTGTCTATCAGCTCACGAACAATGACTAAAGCTTGTAAAAATCTTTACAGGTGTCAGGTAACCTAGAACCAACTCAAGTAGTGAGACTTCGGATTGAGCATTTGTACCAGCTGTTTAACTTAGACATGGCAAATATATACACCTAGTCAAACAACATGGAGAAAAACCAATCATCCCTTCCTTGCCGCCTAGCTGCATACATGTCATCTAATTCTGTTAAACAGGTTTTCACTTCCCTATTTAGAACTGGCAAAACATTTTGACTTTCAACTCCTGCATTTTCTAAGGTACGTAGCTGGATCTCCTCTTTCAAATTGCTCGCAGTATTTTCCACAGCAAGTATTATCCTAAAGGCAGAATTGCACTAGCAATACAGATGTTACCTTTGTAAAGAGTTTAAAAATTTAGGCTAAAGAGTAGGATGGTCACAAAATATGACAAAAAATCTCCATAAATTTACCTTCTGAAAATTTAGTTAGCGTCTTTACAACTCCTAATATTTTCCATGAGAGAGAATGAAAGTTTAGAAAAAAAACTGTATAGGCTGGGTGTAGTGGCTCACGCCTATAATCCCAGCACTTTGGGAGGCTGAGGTGCGGGGAACATTGAGGTCAGGAGTTCAAGACTGGCCTGGCCAACATGGTGAAACTCCATCTCTACTAAAAATACAAAAATTAGCTGGGTGTGGTGGCAGGTGCTTGTGATCCCAGCTACTTGGGAGGCTAAGGCAGGAGAATCTATTGAACTCGGGAGGCGGAGGTTGCAGTGAGCTGAGATCTTGCCATTGCACTCCAGCCTGGGTGACAGGGCGAGACTCCATCTCAAAAAACAAACAAACAAAAAAACCTGTATAAATAATACAATAAGTTTTCATTTAGAACGTCACAGATGTTACTATTTCCAAATGCTTGTAAATTTGGGAGGAAATAAGTTCTCAAATACAAGTTTATGTGAGGTATCTATCTAGGCTGCTCTTTTCCACTTTATGCTAAAGTGGGAGTGATAGTAGGTTAGAGTTAGAATCAGAGAGTACTGACAGGAGACAGAGAGAGGAGTGCTTTCCCTCAAAGCAAAGCCAAATTCATCAAAGGCTTAGAGCATCTCCATTTGTTTAAACGTATCCCTAAGTGTGGGAAGAAGCAGGTGATCTACTGGGCTGCTCTGAGGAATACCTTGACAACAGGTAGGGAGAATACTCTGTAAAACTTAAGAATTAGTCCAATGGACAAATGCATACCTCTCTTCTTCTGAGCTTCTACAACTCCACAAGATAGAGTCAGGAGTACAAGATAGAGTCAGGAGCACCTTCCTGTGTGTGCCAGTCTTCTCTGGGCTTTAGGATGTCCAACAAGAATTCCAACCTGTAGACTCAACCACACTATTCCTCAGACAGTGAGAACCAAGCTTGGTATTCTAATCAGAATTCCATCTTCACCAGAAGATGGGCTCCTGGAGCCACCTCTCAGTCCCCAAACCTTCATAACCATCTATTCACCTCTTCGTCCAATCACCATTATGTGTACCATCCTTCCACAGCCAACTTTACTTGACTTTACCCTGATAAAATGCAAGCCCTGCCTTGAACCCCCAAAATATGACAAAAAATATTTTCAAAGACATCTCCATAAACTTACCTTCTGAAAATTTAGTTAGCATCTTTATACCTAAATGAGGCTCCAAAACTCTGCCTAAAATTACCCTGTCCCTGAACCCCTGTCATGGCTGAGAGTCTTCAACTCATATGTACAACCTGCAACCAAGATGCTGCCCTAAGGAGAGGTCAGAGAGATTCAAGATTGAGAATCTGACCCAATTTTGCTGGAGGAAGGGAGTCATGAGCCATAGAATATATGCTATAGAATATATGTTACCTCCAGAAGCTGAAACTGACTCTCAGTTTATAGCCAGCAAGGTGATAGGAAATCAGCCCTACAGCCATGTGAAACTGAATTCTGTCAATAGCCTCAATGAGCTTGGAAGAGGATTCATTCCCTAGAACCTCAAGAAAAAAATCACAGCCCTGTCAACACTTTGATTTCAGCCTTCAAAACCCACAGCAGACAACCAGCTAAGCCATGCTGTGCATAGACTTCTGATTTACAGAACTTCGTTGTTAAAAGCAATGAATTTGCTTCAGTTTCTGATTTACAGAACTTCATTGTTTAAAGCTTCTTACTTTATCGTAATTTGTTACAGCAACATTAGGAAAGTAATACAATGGTGGTTCCAGTACTATCACCAAATTGCCTTCTTTTCCTCTCCCCACCAGCCTGCTGTTAGGAACTCAGGAAAGTGGAGTCACTCAGCTTTCAATAGACAACACTTTTACATGACATTTCATCACTGAACTGTCATAATTTCTCTATGTATTTTGTCTTCCCCACTAGAATGCAAGGTCTTCAAGCACAGGGACTACAGATGTCTTTTTATCCTTTTTTTTCATTACCCAAGTAATATATATATCGATTGTAGAAAACTTAAGAAAAAAGAGATAAGTATAAAATTAAAACCATTCATAATTCAACAGCTAATCACACTGTTGACATTTTCATGTCATTCTATACTTTTCTATGTACATGTATATTTTTACATTTATAAATAAAATCATGCTGTACATACTGGTTTGCAATTTATTTTTCCCTTAATAATGTTATGCATATATTGCATGCTATGGACATACTTCTACAGCATCATTTTTACTGACTCCACAGTGTCTCAGACCGGGCCAGGACCTCCCATTGTAACCTCTCTCATGGCCTTCCCATTATAACCTCTCATACCCTTACACCTCTCTCTTCAAAACACTTCCTATAGCTATAATAATTTGTGATTGTATGATGATTTTATTGTTGTCTCCACAAAACTGTAATTCCCATGAGATAAAAAAAAAAAAAGCATGCTTATTTTGCTCAAGACTATAATCTCAAGTGCCT
The DNA here is from genome assembly GCF_029281585.2 of Gorilla gorilla gorilla. Lineage (NCBI taxonomy): Eukaryota > Metazoa > Chordata > Mammalia > Primates > Hominidae > Gorilla > Gorilla gorilla. The sequence goes on along the minus strand of NC_073237.2, from coordinate 101,581,925 downwards.
AACTCAAAGAAGATGGCCAGGAAACAGAGTTCACAAATGAATGAATGAATGAATTTAACCAAATCCTTTTTTCAACCACTTAGGTCGCTTGTTATTTTAGTATTCGTAATAGTGGTCTGTAGCACACAGCTGATTTTCCATAAATATTTGCTGAGGGCTAAATAAAATAATAAACATAATTTTCAAAAAAGGTGAAGGATAGTCACTCAGTAAACAGCAATATGATTTAAGTCATCACGAAGAGAAGTCCTAGTCACATAATGAAACACTGTGCAAGTACTTAGCTGATAAGAGGACCTTCCATGCAAATATTTTAGCATATTTTATCTGTATTTTTCTAGTTCTTTTTCAAACAGGAACAGGTATGCAGTCGATAAGATTCAATAACTCTTTAAAAAGTCTTCAAAAGAGGCATGTTTTACATGCTAATTAAAGAATAATATTCTCCCTAAAATAGATGGTTATGTGGTATAGTACAGGCTCATAAAGTTTGGCAATCATTTAAAGTGTGAGCACAGTTTTCATATTGGTACAATCCCCTAAATAATCCTCTGCATAAGTTAATATGTGATCACGGGGTAGACTGAACCAGAGACACTAAAGGTACAGGACTCTGACTTTAAAGAAGGTGATCAGTGGCCACTAAAGTCCTATTCTGTATATGTGTAGATATTGTAAAAATGGAGTTTCCTTAAAACAAGACCACTGTTTATTAAACAATCAATTATCTTACTTAAAAAAACCCTACTATCAATTTGAAGCTAAGTATTTTTCAGTAAATATTGAAAACATACAAATGGTAAAAAAAAAAAACCAAACAAAAAAACGCAGTTCATCATCACAATTCATATTCTTTTTTTGACAGAGAAAGAAGTAGACAAAATTGCCTTCAAATTACTCAAAGCCTTCCTAGATTGTATAAGGGCTTTGGTTCCTTTCAAAGTTTTTTAAATGTGAATGGGGACTCGTCAAGTTCCCCTAAAAATTTCTTTCATCTTTAAACGTTGGGAGGGAGAAACCCCCAAAGCAAAAAAGGTGGGAAACTGGAATTACCATACAGCTCACCAGATCTATTTTAGTGTATGATGCGAAGAGCACCGACTGAGGGTGAGAATTGAGTGCTGGTCTGTCTCCATCAAGTCACTCATGTTTCCTAGACTCAGTTTCTTCACCTGTAATATGATCTCAAGGATCGTTTTAGCACAAACATTTTAAGCTTTGAGTATCTTGCCAATGAGAACAATTAAGAGAAAGAAGTAAAACTCACACTCTGATTCTGTTTTTACTAGGTAATCTGGTAAAGATTATGCAGGAAATTGAAAAGAGCTCAAATAAAATGCACCCCCTATAGATTTTACTCATACATAGATGCTATCATCCTCCACAGACTTCTAGTTCTTTACATCCTGTTAATACAGATTATCTGACATTGGAGAGGCATTTTAGGGCAATGGAGACTTTATCAGTGATTGGGACTTTAAATGGCTTCCTTGGAAGAAAGACAAAAAGATAAAAAAGAAAATTAGATTTGTGCAAAAATATATCTTTAAAACCTCTATGGAATAATTGATACTGATGTGTGAGATACACTGGGAAAACTTCTTGGAGTAACAAAGAAAGTAGACACTAAGCTCTGTGTTAGGACTGTTTGAAGAATGAGGGAAAAGTTCTAATAATGATTTAATACTTATGTCAAAAAGATTAAGAGCAGTTCCTTACTTACTGTCACCCAGTTTTACAATGATGACCTATGCTTACTAAGAGCTACCACCACTTTGCCATACCTTCCCCCATCTCAGGCACCCAGCACATGGGAGCATCTTTCATAGAAGCACAACACCCCTGCCCTCACCCCAATCTTCTCCCCAGAGGCAAACAAAGCTAGACCTTTTGTCCCAGCTCAGTCCACACACTCACTAATTCAGGCATCTTGCAACTAAACAGGACCATTTCTGCTCTGTCCAAATTGATACGGAAGACAGCAAGCTTCCTCTGTGGCAATAATAACAATAATAGTAATGAGGCTGGCGCAGTGGTGCACACCTGTAATCCTAGCACTTTGGGAGGTCGAGGTGGACAGATTGCCTGAGCTCAGGAGTTCGAGACCAGCCTGGGCAACATGGCGAAACCCAGTCTCTACTAAAAATACAAAAAAAATTAGCCAGGCACGGTGGTGCATGCCTGTGGTCGCAGCTAACTCAGGAGGCTGAGGCAGGAGGATCGCTTGAACCCAGGAGGCAGAGGTTGCAGTGAACCAAGATCACGCCATCGCACTCCAGCCTAGGTGACAGAGAAAGACTCTGCCTCCAATAATAATAATAATAATGATAATAATTTTTTATCTAAAATTGACATATATACTCTAAGCCTACTTATATATTATAGACCTAAAGATTGTAGACAATCTAGAATGTGACAGAAAAAGTATGTTTTTGGAATTCCCAATCAGAGTTCAAAATATATTACTACCACCCTGATCCCCACCATCAAAAAAATGGCAGCCAGCAAGGAACAAAGGCCCTCAGTCCAACAGCCCTCAAGGAACTGTATGCTGCCAACAACCACAGGAGCTTAGAAGGGGAACCTCCCCTCACTGAGCCTCAGATGAAATCCCAGCCCTGACCAACAACTTAAGTGCAGCCTTATGAGAGACTCTGTGGCTGAAGACCCAGGTAAGCCACATCCAGATTTCTGACCTACAGAAAGTGATCACAAATGTGTCTTGTTTTAAGCCACTAAGTTTACAGTAATACTGTTACCTAGCAACTGCCAATTAATACAGACAGATGAGAAACACACAATATAATTAGAGTGCAAAACTGAAGGCAGTAGAATAACAAGTGTAATATAGGGACGTTCAGGTAATCAAATTAAAGGAAAGCTCACTGCGGATAAGGTGAGTTTTGAAACATTTCATACAGAGGTTAGTTATGAGACGCGTCTTAAGTGTTTCAAGAATTCAGACTGGCAGAAAGGTAGAAGGAACAGCAAAGAGGTAAGAATCAATTGAATGTCTCAGACAATAAGAACATCACACTGAGGAACAGTGGGAGGAGACTGAATAGGTGAAACGGGTCCAGATCACAGGAGTCCTGGAAGGGCAGGGCTGAGTGGGCTCTTCTTTGATGCTATAGACAACACCACCAAAGGAAAGGCTCTTGAGGAGGGAAATGACAACATAAGAGCCCTATTTTAAACAACTTAATCTTATCACAGTATAAAGGATGGAGCAGATTAGAGATAAGACGACCAAGAATAGATACGCTAGCACAATAGTCTTCATGAAAGGCTAACAAACATGGGGAAAAAAGGTTCACACTCATTAATAATCAAAGACATGCAAATTAAAACTATAAAACACCATTTTCTGGCTTAAAAAATTAGTAAATAATAAAAACTAATAATACTAGCAAAGATAAAGCAATCTCAAACACTGTTGGTGGGAATATAAATGGAACGGTCTTTATGGAAAGCCATTCAGCAATATGCATTAATAATTTTAAAATATACAAATCCTCAGACTCACTAATTTACTTCTTAAAACATATTCTAAGGAAATAAATTGATTCATCCATTCAACAAGCATTTAAATGTGTGCCTACTATGCTCTAGGCAGTGAACTAGGATCTGAGACATAGCAGCGAATCAAATATATCTCATTTCTTCTCTCATGGCACTTAGAATACACATTTAACAATCAAAAAATAAGCATATAATTACACATATTACAGGATATAATGAGAGTACTTTTGAATATTGGATTTAAATTATGAGAACAAAAAGACCTCTCTGGGAAGTGACATTTATGCTGAGAGCCGAAGGATGAGTAGAGTTTGGCCATGTGCAGATTGGGAGGAATTTTTTTTCTGATAGAAGAAACAATATTCATGAAGTCAAGAAAGAGCTATAGTTGAGATTTTAGAGGACTGATTTGTTGACTTTTTCAACAAATATGTATAAAGGTCTTAGTAAGACCAGCTACTGTACTAGCGGCTGACAATAAGGAACGGGAGAAAGTGATCAAGGTTAGGCTGAAGTATTAGCAGACAAAACAGGTGTAAAAATACTATATAGCTACACAAGGGCCTACAGTTCATAAGGAAGCAAAGAAGTATGAGGAAATAAGTGTAAAGGAAGGAAACCAATACATTTTCAGGAGAAAGAAGAGGATGGAATGAAGGTGACAAACACAAAGACTGCTGCTTTTCTGTCTGTTTTCAGATCAAAGTATTATAGACTTATCTGAGAAAGGTAAAAAAAAGTCTGTTCATTTTTTTACAAAAACACTTATAGACAGAAATACTTAAGTAGGTTAGCACTAAAAAGGTCATACAGTAAGAGAAGATGAAGTAGAAATCAAAAATAAATTTTAAACATGTGTACATGAATGAAGGAACAGCTACACCTGGGAAACTATTTTCCCTCTATATGAATGGCTCTTGACTATGCTAAACATTCAGGGAATAGTGACCACTTTTTCAGAATCATAAGTAGCCTCTCTTGGAAGAGGCCAAAAGGTACACAGAATAATCCAAGTATTTGCAGTCTGCTCTACTGAACAGATGAATCACCACAAGGTTAAATATGAAGAGTAGCATTTACACAAACTTTATGGTAAGAACAGGCTTGGAGTCACGGCAAGTTATGAAAGGAGCCATAAAAATGATTCCAATCCCATGTAAGCAGAAGACCTGAGGGAGCAGATCCCTTTTCCTCTTATCTCCTCAATTATCTAAATTGTAATATTTTATATTTGATACCTGTCAGCAGCATTAAAGAGTTAAATAATATTTTACAGAGTAGATGCTATCTACAAAAAATAGTACTGTGGAACTCTGTACTATATTTGCAACTTATATGAGTCTAAAGTTATTTCAAAATAAAAATAAACAAAAAAATCATAGTCTTGCTACAAGAAATAACATACAGTCTAAAATTTGCATTAGTTTCATGAAGCAATCATAAAGAAGAAGAAATGTAACAATTCTTCAAATTGCTGAGTCCAACTTTCACTTCTCTCAATGGATGCAGGTGCATATCAAGAGAAAAACTCATCTTCTGGGCTGGATATTCTACAGCCCACCAGACATGTGACTTTGGGAAAATTACTTTAATCTTCCAAGCCTCTGTTTCACCTACCTCACAGGGTGGTATCACATGCTAGTTGACTTTGGGATGCCATACAAACACTCATTTTTGTTATTTACAATTTTGTTTATTTAAACTGCATTATCTTATCTTCATTAATGGGAGGAATAATGCTGAGAAATTAACTATTTGGATTTCTTCAGGTTTGTGACATTACCAAATTAATCTTATACTTCCCACTAGGGGCCCAGATTTAACCGACAGATTCATATAATAATAAATACAGTTATTACATACTACCTTCCTGGAAAATGCTTTATAATAGACCTATAACCTTAAAAATGATACCTGCTTAGCCTTTTCCTATAAAGTGCATTAACTGGATTAGTTAGCCTACTACCTTAAAATTAGTTTTGTTAATTCTGAAGAACAAGTTAGATACTTAAAATGCCTAATAAGGTTTCATGGGGCATAAATATATAGTCTGTACAAATATATTAGCATCATACATAAAATATGCTAGATGAAATCTATTTTCCCCACAGGTATTAAAAACAAAATGATAGTTCTTTTGAAGAAAACAGTCAATTTAGTCAGGAATTTCATGAAATCTAAAAGATGAATATTGAGAACCCAAAGCAAATTTTAAAGTCTGACAAAATGTATCTTTTATAAAGTTGGAAACTGATGTATACTTATAAATGATACAACATAAAATATTTTCTATAATGTTAATATTTCAAAATCCATTATCATCCCTCTGTCTCCCATTAAGCATAATCTTAGAGGAAAAAATGTTACAGGGTTAAAACTAGTGTATAACTTAAAGGCTAAAGAAAAAAAAAGAGTAGAAGAATAACCTTTTCAAATCAAGCCTTTACCCATTAACATGGGTAAAGGTAGCCCATTTTAACATGGTAGCTAATTCTGTTTCCTGAAGAATGTATTTGTAGACCAAAAAGAAGAATCATTCAAGGGTTCAGTGAAAAAAAATCAAACACACCAACAGAAGTCACATAAAAATAATATTTGGTAAGAGATTATCTTTAAAACAGCAAGAACAGCAGGATTTTCTCTGTGCCTCTTTCAAAGTTTCCATGTGTTCATCATTCAGCAAGTCTACTCACTTCCGCTGGGTGTGGTCCATGCCACTGTTTGGTATTGCTTCCAACTTTGTATTTTTCTGCCCACAGATATTTCCATAGCTGTCGTATCCTGACACTAGTCTTGCTGCTGCACCTGTTGCTATTGAAAAGCCACAAATAAATCCCTAGGAAAGAAACAGAAAAAAACATACAAATAAACCATTTCAATAGCCAACAGTCACTAGTTGATACTATAATGAGCTTCTTTTGTCTGCTGAAGGGAACAAAGAGTTATCTTTCCTTACTGCAAACACTATTCCACTGTTTTCCTTGGATTGCACATAAACAGTACAAAGAAGTCCATAGGGAAACACTATTTACTACCATAACAAAACAAATCCCAACCTTTACATCATAAGGTCAACTTTGAATTTTATAATAATAATAATAGTAATAATAGCAGCTCCCCTTTACAGAACATCTGCTCTGTGCCAGTTTGTGTACTCTTAATAGGTGCTTGTAGTACGTTATCTCTAATTCTCATGATGAAGAAACTGAGGCCTAGAGATGTTAAACAAGATATCCAAGGCCATCAAAGCTAGTAAAGATCAGAGCATAGAATCAAACCCAGCTTCCCTCATTCTCTAGTTTCATTTGGTTGTAAAGGGGTTCTGTTAAGTGAACATCAGCAAAGGATGAAAGAAAAAAATTCAAAGAACAATAGGAACGTGGGTTTTGAATCATTATCGCTTCAGTGCACCCAATACTTCTGTTTCCTTCCTGCAATAAAGCTGTATACAAGTCAAAGAATTACGTCGTGAAGCACTGCCATGCTCTTAATATTGAAGACTGGAAGAGAGTAAGGCACTGGCTTTGTATACTGCAAAGGTCACTTCATTTCATGGGAATATGCTTCATCACAGTACTAAAGGCAAATGGTAGATACTTCAGAAGCACATCATGCTTGCTAAGTCAAGCATGCACTGACCAAAACAAAGCAATAAAAGCCTACGCTTGACAGCAAGCTACTAGCCAGAAGAACAGAAAGTGAATCACTACTGATAAATTGATTGTATTGGGGGGAAAGACTGAGGTTAAGAACTATTCTTGCAATCTGATCGTTAAAAGGTTACATTTTTATTATCTTTAGTTAACTGGCTAAGAAGGCAGAGACTATCATTATTTAATTAATCACAGCCAAGTATCACGAGTAGTATTTATGTAAATAGCCCTGCTAGATCCAAGGCCTACAGTGGAAAATACTATACTCATATGCAATTCCTCAGAGAAAAGTATTTCCCCTTTAAATATACTTACCCAAAAAGGCGAACAAACTGTGTTCTAAATAAGCCCTGTACTTTCATTGTGCAGGTAAGGGAGCTACAAGGAAAGAATAGAGAGCATAGCTACAGTCAGTAGAAACTTCGTGAAGCTATACTTCGCAAAAAAGTAGACTGAGAGTAGAGACTAGCCCTGATTTGCTACTCACTAGCTTCAACTTTCTGTCTCAATTTACTCATCTGTAAAATTGAGATAATTGTAGCTCGTCAGGCTGTTGCGAGGATTAAATGATGTAATCCAGTAAAGTGGTAAAAAACCTGCCTGGCATATAGTAAGAGCTCAATAAAGTCTCAGCTATTATAGTTGTTAGGTACTATTATTAGAAATGAGAATATGCTATAAGGGAAAGATGGTGGGCTTTGGGGTCAGAAAAGCCTGTGTTGATCAATGGAATACTGATGAGTCCATTTTCTTCTTGGGTGACCTTGGACAAACTTACTTAATTCTGTGCCTCAGTCTGCCATCTATAAGTTAAAGTTAAAACCACTTACCACAAAGGCTGTTATGAGAATTACATGAAATAATACATGTTACATGTAAAGTGCAAGTCTCAATACATGTTAGTCTCCTTCTGCCTCCAAGCAGCACAAACTGCTAGCAGTAGGGTTAGACACAGCTGGTCAGTACTTACTCATTCACACTCACCCTGTTGCCCCTCTCCCCCTCTCCTGACTCCACCAAGGACACTGTAGGGCAATCAATCCCACCTCAGAACTTCAACCCAATGCTAAGACATAGAAAAAAAATATTTAATCCTCTGCATACATATTTGCATATTTACATGTGTGAATCAGCATACCATTTTAAGCATATCTTTGAATTCCAAATTAGGAAGCCCTGTGCTGAGTAAAAACTGGAAAAGGAGGTTAAGTATTAGGAGGTGTAATAGCTAACCTTTTTTTTTTTTTTTTTTTTTTTTAAGATGGAGTCTAGCTCTGTCACCCAGGCTGGAATACAGTGGCACGATCTCGGCTCACTGCAACCTCTGCCTTCCAGGTTCAAGCGATTCTCCTGCATCAGCCTCCTGAGCAGCTGGGAGGACAGGCATGCACCACCACATGCAGCTAATTTTTGTATCTTTAGTAGACACAGGGTTTCACCATATTGGCCAGGCTGGTCTCGAACTCCTGACCTCAAGTGATCCATCTGCCTTGGCCTCCCAGAGTGCTGGGATTACATGTGTGAGCCACCGCGTGTGGCCTCCAACACATGTTTTAACAAGAAGACTCAGATTAATGGCAAGGGAATGGACTTCGTATTCAGTAAGACCTGGATTCAAACCCTCACTCTGCCAATTACTATCTGTGTAATTTTGATCTAATTACATACTTAGACTCTGCTCCCTCCTCATCTCTAATACAGAGTAATACTATCTATTTCACAGCTAATGATGAGAACTAAATGAAATAACGCATATCCGATCCCTAGCTGAATGTCTGGTACACGGCAGGTGATCAATAAATGGTAGCTGTTAGGGGTGAATTTGAATGGGAAAGTCAGACTAAAGAGGTTAACAACAGTAACTGGGCACTAACAAAAACCCCTTTGGTTCTCTATTTTAGAACAAAAATTTCTAGGCGGAACAGTGAGAATGTCAGTAATTTCGTTACCGTACAAAAATATTTTCAGACCACAATTACAATCTTCTTTCACTACTAATCTAAAATAGCAAAGTTGTTACATAATTAAAAGGTTATGTTCTTCTTTTACTTTTTATAGGAATTCTCTTCTTATGTTTGATAAGTACATTGTGTTACAGATACCTTTAAGTGGTTTCTGATTTCCTTTTCTGACTATTTTTAACTGTACTGTTGGACATGCGGGTTTTTTTCTTTATCATCATAAGCCACCTCACAACCCTCTCGGATGTAGGCAGGGGTATAAATTGTAAATGTTACATATATATGCTAAAATGGGACACTGACATATTTTCACATAGGCCACTTAAACTTCTTAGTAGCTTCCAGAAGCATTAGAGAGGGTGGGAAGCTGCCAGGGGTGGGGGGTGGGCAAGGAGAATAATAAGCTAATAAGATGGGAAAAAACCATGACTATCATCCTAGGGACTTCTCATACGGTACAAGCATTGACAATGGGGAAGTAGGCCAAATATAATTAAAAATACAATCTCTTTAAAAAGAAGAATTCTAAAATCCGAATGTGGGAAGCAATATAGTTTCAGAAAGGAAAAAATGTGGCACATGAAATTAAAGTGGGGTGAGAGAAACTTTACAGAATACACTCAATAATTTAATGGTTCAGCAGAGAGAGAGGGAAAAGGCATTCAACAGAAGGAAAAATCACATTAATGAAGCAAATGATAAGGGGATAAGGAAGGCTTTCATAAGCATGGAGTAGGAAGCAATCTTAGAGAGAAAGTAAGACTATTAGCAAGGAAGAAAACCACGGCTAAAATGTTCAAATGACTGAGCTATGGAAGTGCTTTCAGCACTGCTATTTTAAGAGAGAGAAGAGGAACAGACAAATTTATTCACAAATAGGAGGTGACTTAAATCAGATGAAGGCATACAGGGATGGTGGGTCAGAGGCATGCCCTGGCAACTCATAAGTACCAACTGCCTAAGTAGAGAAAGACAATTTACTCATTAATGAACTGTGCTCATTTTCCCTTCATATCACAAGGTCTAGTTGTACCTAAGTAAAGGCTTTTGCTTAGTTTTATTTGCTATTAGTAAAAAAAAAAAAAAAATAGGACACACTTTTATTTCACAAACATGTTTGAATTTTACACATAGAGCTTTTACTAAGTAACTGAGCAAAGCAGAAGGACTAAATTTAGTTTTGAAAAAAATGGTCAACAAAAACATGTATAGAGTGGGTGGGAGATGGTGTATGAGTATGGGAAAATGTTTCAAAATAAAAAGATAGGGAAAAAAGGAGTTCTGCTTAAAGCCCTCTCCCTGGAATTAATGAAAACATATATTGACTCTCTTTTTCTCAGATACCACCTCCTTCACTTCACCTCTATAAAGCCCGTATCTCATCAGTGCTTGGGCTCGAGCTCATAATAACTGATTTGTAAAATCTTGGAACATTTGCCTTCTGTTTCGCCTCTTTTGAGGACCTTAAGATACAGAGGGCTATTGGGACCCAGCAGATAGGGCAGGATAAAAGGCCTGATGCAGAGTGAATATTTATGTAAACAAATTAAACAAAATTAATTATAAACTTGTATCAATCTGTCAGATTTCCAGACTTTTAAAAAAATGTAATAGGATGCCTCTCTCTAAGAATGAGGAAAGAAGAAGGAAAAAAAAAAGAATGAGGCCAGGAGCAGTGGTTCATCCCTGTAATTCCAGCACTTTGGGGGGCTCAGGTGGGAGAATTACTTGAGGCCAGGAGTTTGAGACCAGCTTGGGCAACATAGTGAGACCCTGTCTCTACAAAAATAAAAATATTAGCCAGACGTGGTGGCACATGCCTGTAGTACCAGCTACTCAGGAGGCTGAAGCAGGAGGATTGCTTGAACCCAGGAGTTCAAGACTGCAGTGAGCCATGATCATGCTACTGTACTCCAGCCTGGGCAATAGAGTGAGACCCTGACTCTGAAAAAAAAAAAATGATAGAAAGTCTAGGGAATAACTACTCAATAAGCATTTATTGAGCATATACAAATGCAAGGTTTACCCTAAAAGAACTGAAATGTTCTCAAGAGGGAAGAAAATAATCGGCATGAGAGTGTGAAATCATAGGCTCAATTTCATGGGCAGCTAAAACAATGAAAAGAACACAGACAAGGAAGACTGAAAACTGACCCTCACTTTGCCATGAACACTCCTTACCATCATGAGCAAGTAACTTTTTATTCCCTGAGCCTCAGTTTCCTTATCATCACAAGGATAGAATTAGATGAATCTCTAAAGCCCTTCCTCTTCACAACTATTATGATTCTAAGGGAAAGCAGACACAGAGTACAATTTTTAAGAGTATACTTGCAGGGAAAAGTTCACACCCGTTTGGTTTACTACAATGACTGAGAATAAATAAAGCAAAAGCAGATTAAAAACAAATGAATTTAACTGAACTACATACTTAAAAATAGTTAAAATGGTAAACATTATGTTAGGTACGTTAATAAGCAATAATCACAATATTAAAATAAAGAAAGGAAACAGACTTAATAGAAAGTAGCAAGTCATTTGGATCAGGTAACCTTATGGTAACTTTTGGAATGTTGTTGTTCTTATTTCTGTGATCCCAGCAAAGAACAGCCCATCAAACAGGTGACTAAGTACTGCAGTGAATCTCTCACTCTGTTCTGCATGCTCAACAATAGTTGATGAGGTAGAAACATCATGCCCTGGGAAGTAAACCAATGCTATAAAATAGAAAAGGTCCTTCCTTGAAAGCAGTCTGAAGGGACAAACTATGAGATGATGTCCCCTAAATCCAACTCTAGTCCAGATCATTCTCCAAGATTCCAACTTTGCATTTCCAACTGCTTCTCCTTACTCACAAATTCTACATGTCCACAACTCATTTTCTCATTCCACACTTCCCTTTCCTCCATATACTCTATCTCCATTGGTGGCACCACTTATCTACTAGATGCCACACACAAGATATGAAGTGGAAGACTGCAGTCTCCTTTCTCCATGCTTCTGCTCCTCACCCTAGCTTCCTAACAACACACTAGAGGAAGAGGTGATGCCAAGCGATTTGGTCAGAGCCTGAGATACTGATGAGACCACATTTCACTGGCAAGCAAGGTTACTGGTCCTACAGGTCCATGTTCTGAACAACTTTTTCTGTTGTCCTCAATTCCAGGCAACAGAGTGGGGTCTACCTCTTGAGGCTTCCCCTTCTCCCTCTTCTCTTCTGGGTTCAGTGCTGCCACTATGTAATCTTAGACAGTTATTGAGCTTATCTCTATGCCTCTGTTTCCTTCTCTGTAAAATGGGAATGTGATAACAACAATGTATACGTCCTTGAGCAGGTGTGGGAATTAAATGAGTTTCTATATGTCAAGTGCTAAGAACAGTGTCTAGTTCATAGTAAGCAGCAATAACTACTAGGGTAAGTAAGTTGTAGGGGGTCTCTGTATCTTCTGTTTTCCATGGTAAGCACTCTTGTTAGGGCCATCCAGCCTCCCCCCTTCTTGCCTTTTTGTGGTAAGCTGATCTGGGCAGATTTCATCCAGGTAGATCTCCATTCTCTCTTCTTCTCCTTTTCTGACAAATACCTCTCCTTGAGGCAGAATGAAGTCAGACCATCCTAGATGGGAAGGAACTTTAGCCTTTTGGGCCCAAGCTTCATTCCACAAGTTATTTTTACCAGGGAGTACCTTACTGGGCATAATCAGGTATCTACTAATAAAGTGGTGCTTTATTTATCCATCCCACTCTTGTTTCCTGATGTGTACAGAAACTGTGGTTGAGAACCCAGGAGGAGCTGGGGTGGGATTTGAGCTGAGAAACCTATCCTGAACCCCTAACAAGAACCTCTTAGTCATCCTTGATCTGTCTCTCACTCGTCTGCAACACTGATAACACCATTGATAAATGTTATGGATCCTAATTCTTCAATCTCTCTCTTCCTCTCCTTTAGCACTACTTTATTTCAGGTTTTTCACCTCTTATCTGGACCATTACATCAGCCTCCAGAGTGATCTGCCTGAAACCTCTTTCAACCTTCCAAGCCATCTTTAACATTAGCTGCCAGCGCCATCTTTCTAAACCCACTCATATCACTTCTTGCTCAATACTTTTCAGTGGTTTATCCGTGCCTATAATAGTGGGTCTCAACTTTGGCTGAACATCAGGTTTGCAGAGATTATATGAGAATCCCTGAGGTAGGGCTGAGGAATTAGGTTTTTTTTTTTTTTTAGAAAAGATCCCAGCTAATTCTAGGCTGGGCACAGTGGCTCACACCGGTAATTCCAGCACTCTGGGAGGCCGAGGCATGCAGATCACTTGAGGTCAGGAGTTCGAGACCACCTGGCCAACATGGTGAAACTCCATCTCTACTGAAAATGCAAAAATTAACCAAGAGTGGTGCTGGGTGCCTGTAATCTCAGCTACTCAGGAGGCCGAGGCAAGAAAATCACTTGAACCTGGGAAGCAGAGGTTGCAGTGAGCCAAGATCGCACCCTGCACTCTAGCCTGAATGACAGAGCAAGACTCTGTCTCAAAAAAAAAGAAAAGAAAAAAAAAGAAGAGATCCCAGCTAATTCCAATGTACAGCTAGGGCTAAAAACCACCTGTTTACTGCCTTAATGAAATATACAAATTTATATTTGTATATTTATACAAATGTGCAATGTTACAAGTAATTCTTTGGAGCAGAGTTAAGTATATGCCCAGTAATTCCAAAATAGTGATGAAAGTTCAAACGTAGAAGATAGAACTTAAGAAGGCTGATAGCAACTTGCTTTGAAAAACACTCTAAGTTCTAGACAACTCAAGCATTAGAAAAACCTTGAAACTAAGGGAAGAAATAAAAGAGAAGTACAAATATTGATGAAGAGATGAACATGTATAAGATTTAATGGTAGAGATGAGTGAAAGATGACAAGATCTTAGAATATTTAAGAACTAGACCATAGGTATCAAAAAATCAGCAAAAAACTGCAAATAAAGTCAGAGAATAAAGGTATGGTTTGAGTGTCAGGCTGCAAGATTACTAAGAAGAAATAATCTGTAAGAGAAGCAGGCAGCTGGGCCGCTCGATTAAAAGGACATAGCCAGAAAGTTCCAGTTCCTATTCTATCTTTGCCACTTATTTCCAGCAGTATATTCTTAGACAAGCTAATATTTAACCTTGCTATACTTTGTCTATAAGCAGGGGATAAAACCTATTTCATTGAAAAAAATTAAAAAGATACATACAGATATATATATATACACGTACTAAAGTTTGAGCATAGATTAATGCCCAACAAATGTTTGTTAAATGTTCATTTTAAAAGTACTATAGAATGAAATCCAAAGAGAGAGAAATCTTCTAAAAATCGTTTAAAACAAATACTCAGAAGCCAAAAAATGCTGAATCTCTGTTGTGCCAGGGAATAGAACTTTGAGATTTCTTATTTCCACATGGCAAAATACGATCTTAGCTCAATTCCATGAAGGTAATCCATTAACAGAATCATTCGAAAACAAATAATGCTATGCCAACATTTAAAAGTACACACAGTGGGTCTTAATTACGATCATACTGAAATCAACATTATATTAATTACCATTGCATTAAAATGTTTCAGTAAACAAATAACTCCTTAGTCTCAAGTCACTCCCAAATCAGCCTATTAACATTAATGATTGCACTTTCCTGACCTATTTTAGCACAGAAAATCCAAAGCACCTCGGGTGGCATGGTATATGTTTTTGTAAACAATTTTGAAAGGTCAGCTGCTATTTGTTCCAGGGTTACATTCAGGGAGTGGGGAAAGGCTGTGGACTAATTCTGTTATCAAAGAATCTTTCTATGGCAGGGTGCGGTGGCTCACGCCTGTAATCCCAGCACTTTGGGAGGCCGAGATGGGTGGATCACCTGAGGTCAGGAGTTTGAGATCAGCCTGGCCAACACAGTGAAACCCCATCTAAAAATTCAAAATTAGCTGGGCGTGGTGGTACATGCCTGTAATCCCAGCTACTTGGGAGGCTGTGTAAGGAGAATCACTTGAACCTGGGAGGTGGAGGTTGCAGTGAGCCGAGATCACACCACGCACTCCAGCATGGGCAACAAGAGCGAAATTCTGTCTGGAAAAAAAAAAAAAAATTTTTTTTTCTTCACACGCTGCATAAACATTCATGCATGTTATATTTCAGCTGCCATTCCATTAAACTAAGTAAACTTTTGAGCAATATCTTTTAAGTCATTAAGTTAGGAGACGAGTATTTTGACCTTTCCTAAATATCCTAAATTTGGTGAAACTGCGCTTTTTATCTTTAAAATAAACACTCCTTATTTTACTGGATTTATCATATCTCATTAAAATGTATTGCTTTCTTTTCCTTTTCTCAGAGGCAGAACTGGTACCTACAGTTGTGCCTATTAGCCAAGATGACAGTTGTTCTGTGATTCACAAATGGCGCTGGCCTGGTGGGCAGTCAGAGGAGACAAAGAGCAAGATTTTCATAAAGAAACTCTATAAAAGGTATAGTAAGAAGGGGGTTAAAAATACACATGAGTAGGAACAAGGCTGCCTGAGGTAGTGTAATTGCATTTTGAATTGTAGAAGACTAAGAAAGAGAGAGCAATAATGTATCTGCAGAGTCCCCTTGAGGAAGAGGAAATGGGGTGTTAGAAAACAGCATTGATCTGGAAGTGAACAGACCTGGGCTCTGTTCTCAGCTCTGTCATGAACTAGCAGTGTGGCCTTGGGATAGTAATTTCCATCTCTGAGTTTGATGTTTTTAATCTGTAAAATAAGGGCGATGGACTAGATGAGGATTTCCATGTCCTTTCTACTTCTAAATATCAGACCGCTTTAAAAATAGCAGTTTTCTATCTTTTTTCCAGCCCAGCACACTGGCAGGGACTCTAATGCCACTGAAGTCTGTCAGAAACTCCTGTAGGGCAGAGTGAGTATGCAATTGAATGTGCACATCCTTAATACCTTGTACCAGCAACTCTGCTCCTCCATTCTCTATACCCACTGGAAAATCACCAGGTCCCTTGATCTCTAATTGAAAGATGCCATTCATTACAGCAGACACAGCAGGCAGCAGGGGCCATTGGAAAACCACCAGGTCCCTTCATCTCCAATCGAAAGATGCCACTCATTACAGTAGACACAGAAGGCAGCAGGGGCCTAGGACAGGCAGAAGGAGGAAGGAGCAGTGAGCAACCAGCCTCCCATCTAGGAAGAACTGTGGAACACCAAGTCCCTGAGAGGAAATGACTGCCCTAAAGATAACCAACAAGTTGGTGTGACTGGGTTGGGTGAATATGCAGGGCTCGTGACTCATGGTCACTGTTTTGCTCACCACTCTATCAAGATCAACATTCAGAGACTTACGTCAAATGATTTGCTTTCTGAAATGGTCTATTGAATAGCATATGAGTCCCAGCTGCTCCTTAATTTGAGCTCAGTTTTCATGTAGAAAAACAAATCAAGAGTGACACAAAATACCACTGAATTGTATGAGGACTGGTATATTCCACAAATGCCCTCATTAAAACAACTACTCGTCATTCCCTTGGATCATGAGTCCAGTTTGGACCATCTGTGAGAGTTTCCTTACCATCCCAATGCAGAAGAGGATGAAGAGCAGCAGCCATGGTATGTCTGTGCAGCTACGGTCCTCCAGTGGCTTCCATTCTCGTTTGGAGCTCTAATTGGAAATACAAAATAAGACAGTGTTAAATGTTAAGTTTAGTTAAAGTTAGAAGGGCACAAATACACCAGCTATAGCTAGAGCGCTTCTTTGCCAAACAAGTTTCTATTGAACCTTTAAGACACAACTCAAATATTTGTCACCTTTTCTGTGACGTTTATGCTAACCCCCACAGCTAATAACTCCACTGGCCCTACTCCCACCCCTCTTCCTGGCCAGGCCCGGTACTGAGTTCATCGCTTTTTTGGTACCTGTATTAGAGTTTTTAGCAGGCTAAATTGTCATTCTTATTTGTTATGCTGTGTCCCAGCAGACTGTGAGTGCCATAAGGAAGAGACCAGGCTTATTTCTCGGCATCTAACATGATGCCTGAGGGTTCATAATATGTACTCAGTGAGGGCTTTTTAAAAATGAATAAATAAATGAATACACTCTTCCAACTTTAGTCTTAATGCTAGCTTTTTCTTTGTGTGTCCAGATGCTAAACTTAAAAAAAAAGTTAGAATGTGCTGTTTATATATATGTTCTCTTCTAGGAAAGATGCCCATCAAAATGGATTCCTATTCAGGCCGGGCCCGGTGGCTCACATCTGTAATCCCAGCACTTTGGGAGGCTGAGGCAGGCAGATCACCTGAGGTCAGGAGTTTGAGACCAGCCTGGCCAACATGGTGAAACCCCGTCTCTACTAAAAATACAAACATTAGCTGGGCGTGGTGGTGGGCTGTAATTCCAGCTACTCGGGAGGCTGAGGCAGGAGAACCGCTTGAATTCAAGAGGCGGAGGTTGCAGTGAGCCGAGATCGTGCCACTGCACTCCAGCCTGGGCAACAAGAGCAAAACTCCATCTCAAAAACCAACAAACAACAATAACAACAACAAAAAAAACGGGATTCCTATTCAGGGGTAGATTTTTCTAAGTCAAAAAAAAATCCAGTTTCTATAGACAGATCTGTGCAGCTCCTAAACAATCCATGCATTTTCATTTTGTTCCTAGAAAATGTTAGTTTCTAGATCAAACACAGAGAATCCTGAACTACAGAACTAGCGGCATTCTAAAAGTTAACTTGCAAAGTATTGACTGGAATTCCAACTGCATTTTTTTTTTCTTATTTCAATAGTCTTAGGATCTCGGGTCGGCTCACAAATCCCTTTTAATGGAAATCTAACTGAATGAAATAACCCCCCTGAGCTTTCTAATGAACAAAAATGCCCGAGTCTCACACCCTCTCCTGGAAAAAGTAAGCAGCGAAGGGAGAAAGAAGGTATCCTTGGGAAACCTATGGGAAAGGTTCCTCTGAGAAGGTTCAGGCCTCCAGTGGCTTCCGTGACAAGATCCAGGAAGCTATTTGGAAAAGTCTTGTCAGGAGGAAAGGGCATCAGCAGGAGGGGGCTGGAGATAAGGGAGCCCTCTGGTACAATTAGTATATATAGAGTACAACCAGGCTTAGTTCTCTCTCCCTCTAAAACCATAGTGTTGAACTATGTATCCTTTGATAACCTGATGAAAACTACAGACTCTTTTCTTAATATGTAAGCACAGGCCAGGCATGGTGGCTCATGCCTGTAATCCCAGCACTTTGGGAGGCCAAGGCGGGCGATCACCTGAGCTCGGGAGCTCGAGACCAGTCTGACCAACATGGAGAAACCCTGTCTCTATTAAAAATACAAAGTTAAACGGGTGTGGTGGTGCATGCCAGTAATCCCAGCTACTTGGGAGGCTGAGGCAGGAGAATCGCTTGAACCCGGGAGGCGGAGGTTGTGGTAAGCCAAAATCGTGCCATTGCACTCCAGCCTGAGCAACAAGAGCAGCTCCATCTCAGAAACAAACAAACAAAAAAAGTAAGCATATATTCACATAATTTTCATAAGAATTTAGGGAATTCAAACCCCAGATTAAAAAACACAACTTTAAAATATCTGCCTATCAACAATGAGGGCAGAGAATTGGAGTTAAAACAATTTCTTCCTAACCCCTAAAGTGTTAAACAAATGCTTTGTTATTGCCTTACACTGTACAATTGTTATGAACAGAACAAAACAAAAAACACAACCAGTTAGCTTGTTCCCAAACACCCACACAGAAAACAAAAGAGCGCTAGTTAGTCATGGAAAAAAACCTTACCCTAAGACTCTAACTAGCATTAAAAACCAAGAATGAGTAGGCAGGGTTTTTTCCAGAGGAATGTAGCATTGTGGCATAATAGATGAAGGACTGGTTCTCTCCCTGGCTGTCATTAGTTAGCTACATGAATTTAGATAAATTGCTTCATATCTCTGGGTGGCAGGAAGGAGTTAGTCTGGATCTCTTAGGTTCCTTCCAACTCTAAAATCTATGATCAAGAATGCACTTTTGTGGAAACTTTGTTATGACTACGAAAAACTGCAAAATAATTTGACATAATTCTCTGTATTATTCATATAAGAATGCCTGTATTGTGGTCTGTATTTTGGAAGACAGTTGTTCACAGTGTGAATAAAGAATGTTTCTTTGTATTAAATAATTTCAGTCTTGAATAATACCCATACAGTAAAACTGCTTCCAAACAGAGAATTTGGACACATGTTTGATATTCATTACATTTTACTCTATGATAATTTATAAAGCAAAAGCTACTTTGAAATGCTGTATTTGTTTGTCTTAACAAACAGCATGTATGGTGAGGGAAGAAAGGGAGAAGCCTCAGGTTGGTTGTGTAGTTTCTTTATCCCCAACTATTTTCTTAGTATTTTTACCAACATCCAGTTCATTAATGCCTAAATTTTCATCTATAAGATACAGAGATAGTTCATTTTTGACCAGAAAAATACAAGGATTCAGCATCTCAACAAGTCCATTCAACTTGCTGTGGGTCACTTCTGTGCCAAATACACAGAAATTCTTTCACTGGGAATGAGAAGTGGAGAGAGGGTAGGAGTTATATATAAAAAATATTGACAGAGTCTTAAGTAGTATGGAAGAACAAAAGTGATCACCCTCACTTGGACAAAGGAACACTCAGCGGAGGAGGGGTGGCTTACTTCACAGGGCTGTTTTGAGAAGTAAATGTGAGCACCAGTCACACAGCATGCACTCAATTCTTGGTTATTATTACTCATCAATACTTTTCAGTTAACCCTCTCTCTGTTATTAAAATATCCTTTTACCAAGTGGACCTTCCCACTAAAAAGGATATAAAGAATATTAAACTCTTTTTCCCTTATACTTACTAAAATTTTGACTTAATGGTGGCATATTTCATTTTAGCTGCCATTGTTACTGCCATCAGTTATTGACTACTATTAATCAGACATTAGACTCAAAGCTTTACAAACATTATGTCTTCTACATTCAAAACAGCTCATGTAGGTATCGTCTCTATTTCACAGATGAGGAAACTCAGGCTCAGAAGTTAAATAATCAGCCTAAGGTTTCACACCTGCACAATCAGTCTTTGGCGCCCCCACCCCAAGTCTGTGACTCCAAAGCCTATTCCTGTAAGACTATTTTTTATTTGTACTAGTTAGTAAAAAGCAATAACCTCAATTAGTTTCTCCTCACATTGAAAAATTTGGGAGCCAACTCAATAATTTTAAATCCTGTTGGTACAGGGAAAGCAAGTGAGATGTGTTATGAGCCATGAAGTTTCTCAAGTGAGTCAGAAAACCGAAGAGTTGAAAATTTTTAATAATTCTTTAACAGATTTAACCAAGTGGCAACAGGATTTAATGCTGTTTCTTCCAATTAAAATTCTGCATAGACCTAGCAAAAGTAAACTGTTTTGCAACAGCACTTTTTAAGTGTGATTTTACCCCTTTCTCAGATTCTACATGAGATTAATACCAGGCTTTCAGTAAATGTTAGGTCTCTCCCCTTCACAGGATCTTGCAGTTTAGGAACTGAATAGTACCAAAATAATCATATAATCCAAGCCTTTAGTGAGAGTGACTGAAACCCAGAGAAGAGAAGAGGCTTGCCCAAGGGCATACATTTATATTATCTATGACCGCATTTGATTCCTAAAACAATTTTGTTAATTACTATATACTCATGACTTTTCTAATTTATAGAATAGGAAAACAAAAATCAAAGAAAACAAGTGGAAAATCTATGTCTGAAACCTGAGTCCTCAAACTCTAGCAGAAAAACAGGAACTGTAAGACAGGATCCAGGGACACTAAAAACAAACAAACAAACATGGTAACAAAGATGAAGAATGCCTTTCTCAGGCTCATCAGTGTACTAAACACAGGCAAGGAAAAAAATCAGTATACTCAAAGACAGGTTAACAGAAATTATCCAAACTGAAACACACACACACACACACACACACACACACACACACACAGACTTAAAATTTAAAAACCAGAATAAAGCATCCAAGAACTATAGGATAATAACAAATGATATGACATACATGTAATTGAAATCCAAGAAGAAGACAGAATGAGGCAGAGGAAATATTTGAAAAAAATGACTGCAAATTTTCCAAAAATAATGAAAGAAATCAAAGCACAGATCCAAGAAGTTCAGAGAATCCCAAGCAGAATAAATACACAAACACACACCCCCTACACCTATTATACTCAAACCCTTGAAAGCCAAAGATACAAAGATCTTCTTGAAGACAGCCAGAGGGGTAAAAAAAGACACATCACATACAGAAAAACAAAGATTACAGTAGTCTTCTTGTTAGAAACTATGAAAAGTGGAAAACCACAGAATGACATCTTTAAATCGCTGAAAGGAAAATGAAAAAAAAAACTACCAACCCCAAATTCTACGCTGACAGAAGATCTCTCGGACGCTGACAAAGGATCTCTTAGACATGAACACTTTTCAAACCAAAAAACGTGACAGAATTTATTAGCCATAGACCTGAACTGTAAGAAATGTTAAGGAAAGTTCTTCAGGCACAAGGAATTGATACCAGACAAACTTGGAGGTACAAAAGAAGATTTAAAAGATTTCCAAAAATGGCTAAAATGAAGGTTTGAGATTTTCCATAATAAAAAGTTTTTTAATGTTTAAAAATAAGTGTGTGAATATATTCCTACAACAATATCCACAGTACAGGCTTTTTTGGCACACATATACAAGGTTAGTAATCTAGAAGGCAGAATTACAATTTCTAATACTACTACTGGAGAATTAAAGAACAATTCTAAGTCAGACCACAGCTGGCACATACCTCTTGTTTGTACATTTATATCCTTAAAGTTAGGGAGGAACAATGTGTAACACCTTCACATGCCTTCCTATATTTTGTACAGCATAGATATCTAATTTTTTAGCTTCCATGGTATCTCTTATAGAAGTCATAGTACTACTATGTCTTAGACTCCACATTCACTATGAGCCCTAATAACTAAACCCAAGGCCTTCTGGTGAATTTGATATGCTATAGTAAGGGTGTATTTTTTTTAGTAAATAAATCTGTAAAATGTTTTAATCTAAATTTCCATGTTATTGCAAATAAAGATACAGTTGTTGAATAAATGTATTTGTAGATAATAGTAAAACACAGAGGTTTTGGTAAGTGATATGTTATAAACAATTAGGTCAAATTAGCCGTCACTGGAGGCATCAACAGTGATATGGCAGGCAGGGTGGGCCAACGCCAGGGGCCAATTAAATAGGAAAAGGTCTGGCAATTATGCATCAAGTGCACAGAATTAGGCCAGGCTGGCAGGACTAGGAAGGTATCAAAAGATCAGACAAGCATTATCAATGATCCAGATTACATACAAAAAGAGTTACTAGGTCTCAAATATTGAGGCAGGTAGGGTCCAAAACCCTGGAAGTCAGAAGACATCTGGGTAATATCTAAAGGCAAAGACTGAATATTCCTGCTCCCTTTTCATACTCTGTGCTTACTGCCTGTATGACTTTCTCCTAATTAAGGCAGAAGTACAAAGCTTCCCAAAAAATTCTTATAAGTAATATAATAAGAGTACTACCTAATGCTATCAATCTTTCCTTCATACACCAGGTTTTAAAATAATGGAAAATGTGCTATAAAAAGGTTAGAGTCAATTACATGAAGCTGCTTGATTTTCAGAAAATATTCTTTTTTTTCGAGACAGGATCTTGCTCATTCACCCAGGCTGGAGTGCAGTGGCACAATCACGGTTCACTGCAGCCTTGATCTCCCAGGCTCAAGTGATCTTCCTGCCTTAGCCTCCTGAGTAGCTGGGACTACAGGCACACACCACCATGCTCCGTTCATTTTTTTTTAAAAACGGATTGGGTTTCACCATGTTGCCCAGGTTGGTCTCGAACTCCTGGATCAAGCCTTGGCTTCCCAAAGTGCTAGGATTATAGGCGTGAGCCACCAGACCCAGCTTCAGAAAATATTCTTAAGCATTTCTTTGATTCTTCAAATAAATACTGGGCACCACACAAAATACTTGAGATGCAACAAGACAGCCCCGGAGCTCTAGTTTAAGTGGGAAAGAGACAAACCAAGTACTACGATAGCATGAGCTTTGCCAAGATAGAGACAGAAAAGGTACTGCAGGAATAGACATGGGGAACATTAAGGAAACGTTTGTGAGAACTGTTGAAATTACCTCATAAACTTTTGCAGCTTATATTCTGAGGCAAACATTAAAATGATCTTTCAGTGTCTAAAATAGAATGTGTTTTGTGCCCCCAAAACATTCTAAAAATTCCTGATTGTTATCATGGGGAAATATTGACTGCTAAATAAGAATTATTACACCCAGAAATGTTTAGTAGCAAACAGGACATTAAGTTGCTTTAAAAAAAAAAAAAATCAGCCATTTCTCACTTCATTTCAAGATTTTTTTTACACACTAAAGATTTTGTGGCTCCAGTTAGGAAGAGGCCTTTCAGCCTCAGAAATGAGGAAAAATCTCTTCGTTTTCTGACACTTATTGTGTAGGGTTATATTTACTAAGCTACTGGAATAATATTTTCATGTAGATGTCACTGGTGAGATTCCTACTAACAATGAGTTAAGTACTATCTGGTCACATATATCTAGAAGTGCTGCAACTTGGAATTTCTGACAGGCTAAGGACTACGTGCTCCTTTGGCATTCCCCCAGACTAAGCCAGAGAACTGCATTCTCCGACATTCAAAGTAACAATAAATAGCAGCCTCGGAGGCTAGTCCCAGGGAAGAGAAGTGGTATATGGGCAGGGTTAAGCCTGCAAACAAATAAGAGACCAACCATTATAGATTCCAATACCATTTGGGCTGCCATTTCACAATTACAGCACCACTCATATTCTTGTATTTTTTTCTGATCAACTGGGAGGTATAAAAGTATTAACTACTAATAAAGTACTGAAGCTTAGAAATTTAAGCACAATCAAGAGTATCCTTCTGACAGGGTTATCAACATATACTTGTGTTCTTACAGGTCACTAGTAAGGAGAGTTAAGCTGGCAGGCCAGGAATCCCATATAACCTGAAGCCTATACCTCATGACAAGCAAAGGGATGCTATTCTTCCTGTGTGCCTAGAGCTTTGCAGCACAGATCCATCACTGCTACTTTTCCCAGATTCTGATGAAAAGCCACTATACCTGAGAAGGCCAAAGCAAGCTAAGATGTACTCTCATCAAGCACAGAGTCCAGAATGTGTCCTTGGGTTGAATTGGGTAATTTGTTGAGTAATCAACCCCTCCCCCAATTTTTTGTTTGAACATCACAGTCTTCACTTCCTGAGGTAGCCGACCATCTCCAAAACAGTCCCACAGTTCCAGCAGCTCTGCTGTAGTTTTCACTGTCCTAACTACTCCCTGACATACTTCAAAAGCCACTATAATAGTCACTGAATGCATCCATCTCCAAGGTCACCGCTGCATAGACATTTGTGCGATTCAAGTGTGTATGTGGCAAACATTGGTCCGTGAAGACTTTATTTTGCTCCTGCCAGTTTTACACAGAAACCTCCAGTATTAAAGACAAATAGTTGTACATTCAG
This sequence comes from Gorilla gorilla gorilla, assembly GCF_029281585.2. Classification (NCBI taxonomy): domain Eukaryota; kingdom Metazoa; phylum Chordata; class Mammalia; order Primates; family Hominidae; genus Gorilla; species Gorilla gorilla. The sequence goes on along the minus strand of NC_073237.2, from coordinate 101,557,177 downwards.
AATCTTAAAAGCTCCCTCCAAGGACATACTGCTTCATTAAATTCCCCAATATGCTTTTATTTGCACAGAGTGGTAACAAAAAAATAAAAGAGCTGATGTATATCATTTTTGCCACAGTTTTCAATAGAGTGAGCAGACCCGATGAAGTTGAGTAGCAATAAACTATGGAGGCTCTAGCCTTCTGTTCCTAGCATCTGCAAATAAAATCTTGTAATAGGATTTTGAAAGACATTGCCTGTCCTTTGGGAAGGCTCTGTCAAGGATCTGGAGTGCATAACTACTTACGGTTACCATAAGTAATCTGTTTCATTTGCTAAGCCTGGTGATGGCAATTCATTATGGAAAGGTAAAACTAAAAGCATTATTTTAACAGACAGTTAAAGGTATTAAGATACACTGCGTGGAAAGATACAGGATTCTGTGCCCAACTGCTTTTCTTAGTTCATGAACTTTATGCTAAATCACAAACATTCATCCATTTAAGGAGAAAGGGGGAAATGGCAACTAGAGCTGCTTTGTAAGTTAGGTATTTATATAGTGATAGAAAGATCACAGGGAGATAAATTGCCAATGACTTCATTCTGCCTCCAATTCCCCTAAAAAATAATTGTGGGCCTGTTACAAAGATGTCTCTCTTGCATCAGACTTCTCAATGACTGTCTTTCTTGCATATGAACACGTGATAATTATGGGGCAGAGGCCAAGTTAATCCTGCTCTGCAACATAGCTAATAACATATTTTACCTCTATTATCAAAGAAACAATCAAAATTATACAGACAAGCCTTGACTGCAATCCTCAAACAGTATCTCTAACTTGTCTTTCTCCTGAATCAGTGGTAAGCAACCTTTATAATTTAAAATTACTATTTAATTTTTTAAAATTATAGTTTTCATGGGCTTCATTTTTTTCCTATCACATCCTACAAGGGTCAGAATTTCTTCAGTACTTAATGATACCAAGGACAGACTGATAGACCAAAGCTCTACTTCACACCTCCCATCTGCTACAGTATAGTCAGTTTCCAGACTGTTAATGGGTGTATTGACTTTTTTGGCTATGCTGTAACCATTTTTAAAAATTTCATGCATATGCAATATAAGATTCTTACTCCAATCTTGCTCTCTTTTCCATGATGGAACAGATAAAAATTGACTTATAGGCCAGGTGCGGTGGCTCACGCCTGTAATCCCAGCACTTTAGGAGGCCAAGGAGGGTGGATCACCTGAGGTCAGGAGTTCGAGACCAGCCTGGCCAACATGGTGAAACTCTGTCTCTACTAAAGATACAAACAAATTCGCCAGGCATGGTGGTGGGCAACTGTAATCCCAGATACTCAAGAGGCTGAGGCAGGAGAATCACTTGAACCTGGGAGGCAGAGGTGGCAGTGAGTTGATATTCCACCATTGCACTCCAGCCTGGGCAACAGAGCAAAATTCCATCTCAAAAAAAAAAAAAAACACTGAGAACTGACTTATAATGACTTATACAGAAGTAATATAAAGATTGCACTGATCATAATATAGCAAATAGGTGGGCAGAATTTGGTAAATTTATGTTCTAAATCAAAATTAGGTATTGTCTTTGTCAATTAAGATGTTTTTAGTTCACGGCAGTCACGCATTGAAACAAATATGTGTTCAGTTCTACGACAGTGGCATAAAACTCTTAAGTGAACCAAATCCCTACCAGAGGAACCCGTAAGGTGAACTAGGTTCCCTTCCTTTGTGTTTCTACAGCACACTATGTAAATACCATCACAGTAATTATCATTCCATATTATAATTATTTATGTTTTCCCAGTAGATGACCTTTTTGATGGTAAGTGTAATGTGTCTATTTTTTGTTTAACCCAGGGATTAACACTGTTTATAGAAAGCACTCAAATATTCTTCAAATGAAAACCTATTCCATGCAAAACAATGTGTACAGAAGCTTCCCCTAAATGGTTGCATATATAATGTTTAGTCTTCCCACTTTATCATCTACTTGGGTACAGGGACTTGACTTTGTTAACTCCTATGTCCCCAATAGTTACCGCAGTTAGCACATAAATAGGCTCTCAGCACATTTATTTAGTGAATAAATAAACCAGGCTAGGTCTCTTACCACTGGAGTGGCATGATGTTAGAACAGACAGCCTTACTGCTTCTCTTACATGAGATTTTTTACCCAAATAGTATCTATTGCATCATAAGCAGATTCCTTTTCCCGCAGATATTATATGGCTGGCATTTCCCAAAGATGTTTGTTAATGGATTATATGAGAAAAATTAATCCCATTTTAAATAAGTTTTGGAAATGCGGGTTAACGAAGTCCAGTCTTCCAAGAAGGATTTCTTTGAGCCTTTATTGTAAGATTCTCCAAAACATATTTGGTCACACAGCCATTGGGGTAAGTGGTTGCAGACAATGCTGACCTCTCTCATTATATTTCTAGAAATCAGAGAATAAGAATTCATAGTTAGGAAACTACTCTCACTGAAAAACTTTCAGAACGCTGATAACATTGGTTAAGAAACTGAAAGCAATGTAAATTGGTTAACCACTTTTAGAAAGTAATTTGGCAATACATTTCAGAAGCCCAAGGAAATAATCCAAAATATTAAAATAGGACCAGGCATGGTGGCTCATGCCTGTAGTCCTAGCACTTTGAGAGGCTGAGGCTAGAGGATCGCTTAATCCCAGGGGTTTAGTACCAGCTTGGGCAACATAGTGAGACCTCGTCTCTATAAATAATTAAAAAATTAGCCAGGCGTGGTGGCACACACCTGTGGTCCTAGCTACTTGGGAGGCTAAGTTGGTAGAATCATTTGAGCCCTGGCAATGGAGGTTGCAGTGAGCCGTAATCATGCCACTGCACCCCGGCCTGGGCGACAGAGCAAGACCCTGTCTCAAAACAGAAAACAAACAAACAAAAAAAACATTAAAATAGCTCCACATGTTCAATACAATGCTATTATGAGAAAAAAATTACAAATTAACTATCCAATAATAGAAAATAAATCTACAACTGGGATATTAAAGTCATAAAAATAACTATGAAGACTGTATAGTAACATATAAAAATGATTATAATAAACAGTTGTGTTAGAAACATGGTTTGAAATTGCATCTATGCTCTGATTATACAAATATGCAAAGGAGAATATGCAAATATGTAAGCACTAGAAACAGATGATGCAATTTTTAAGTAATTTGATTTATAATGCATTTTTCCCATTCTGATTTCCATTAATGCTATTTAATTATGAAAGAAATAACATACATATATATAATATATGCTCCCATTTATCCAGATTATGCTTTTTCTACTTCCTCATTATATCACCTATAAAAAGATACAGTATCAAAACCACCAGAAAATGTTTAAGTCATTTAACCTAACACTTATTGATGGGAGATTAGAACACTTCAAATTTCCTTAGAAAGCTGTATGCTGAGAATGACCCAGGTAGGAGCAAGATTTCTCCTGAAGAATGCAGGAAAACTGGCAATTTAGAGAGGTAAACAGGTATGGAGAGGGAAAGGAACACAAACCTGGGCCTGAATTCTAGCTAGTCTTCTAAATAGTAGTATGATCAGCTGAACTGACCTCCCCACCTGCAAGGTAAGGACAACTACCCTATAGCATGCATTGTTTTCAGGATAAATGATTTTAAGTTCCTAGGACTAGGCCCTAAATCATTGTTACGTCCTTTCCTAGTGGGATACAGGAAAATCTTCCCTATGAAGCATTAAAAAAAGTGAGTTCCCATAAATATTCATCTCAAACATCTTTAAGTTGTTCCCATACTGTACATATTATAAAATGTGTGTTTGAAAACTGAAAAACTAGTTGTAAGGGAAATACAACCAGAAGCAATGAATGAGTACGCAGTTTTATAGACAATTGTGTAAGAAACAAATAGTAACTTTCAAATGACAATACAATGAGAAAAACTGAAATGCCTTTTTTATAGCTTAAATTTTCCACCCAGCTTTACTGAGGTATAATTGAGTAGTAAAAAGTATATATATCTAAGGTGTACAACATGATGTTTTGATAAACATACAGACTGTGAGGTCTTAAAGTTTTAAAGGAAGTTGAAGGAAACTTCAATTCTGAAACCCATAATCAACCAAACTATTAAAAATCCATTCATTCAATAAATAACTTATCATATAAAAGGAAGGGTGCTGGAGCTTAAGAGATTCAGCTACTTTACTTTCACCTTTCTGCTGTTCTCTTGCTAATTTACCTTCTTTATCTCTGGGTTCTACCTTTTCTGTCCTCCCTTTCATATTTTATTTTATTTATTTTTTAAAGAGAGAATCCTGTTTTGTCACCCAGGCTGCAACACAGTGACAGGATCATAGCTCACTGCAGCCTCAAACTTCTGGGCTCAAGTAATCCTCCCACCTTAGCCTCCTGAGTAGTTAGGACTACAGGCATGCACTGCCATACCTGGCTGATATTGTTATTTTTTGTAGAGATGGGGTCTCGTTTATGTTGCCCAGGCTGGTCTCAAACTCCTGGCCTTAAGTGATCCTCCTGCCCTGGCCTCCCAAAGTGCTGGGATTACAGGCATGGGCCACTGTGCCTGGTTGTCCTCCCTTTTATAACACAACCCATTTGAGTTCGTAATTGAGGGTTGGCGAAATTATAGGAAAAGCTGCGCGTATTAAGGTAGAAAAAGATTATAGATCAATCAAAATTAAGACTATTACCAAAATGATGTTTTATACAAGTACTTAAAGTGACTGTGTAACACTAAATCATAATATCATACAAAGAGACAGATTTTAGCTAATATTATTGAGCATATTCCATGTGCCATTTTGCCTGTATTAACTCATTTATTCTTCAGAACAAGTGTTATGAAGTTGATGTTGTTATTATTCCCATTTTACTGATGAGGAAACTGAGACAAAGGGGGTTAAGTAATATGCCCAACTCAAATGGTCAGTACGTACTACAGCAGGAATGTGAACCAGACAGTTGGGCCAGGACCCATGACACTTTGCTGTGCTCTGTTTACTGTGGTTAGCATATCCTGTGTAGACACTGTGGAATGAACTATGTGGAAAAAAGGAGGGAAAAGAGGAAAATGAGAGGCATAAGAATTGCAGTAAAAATACCGCAGTACATTCTACAGCTTAATTTATCTAAAAAAAAAAATTTTTTTTGAGACAGGGTCTCACTCTGTCGCCCAGGCTGGAGTGCAGTGGCGCAATCTCGGCTCACCGCAACCTCCACCTCCCAGGTTCAAGTGATTCTCCCACCTCAGCCTCCCAAGTAACTGGGACCATGGGCACATGCCACCATGTCTGTGTAATTTTTGTATTTTTAATAGAGATGGGGTTTCATCATGTTGGCCAGATGGGTGTCAGGCCTCTGAGCCCAAGCTAAGCCATCATATCCCCTGTGACCTGCACATATACATCCAGATCACCTGAAGCAATTGAAGATCCACAAAAGAAGTGAAAATAGCCTTAACTGATGACATTCCACCACTGTAATTTGTTTCTGCCCCACCCTAACTGATCAATGTACTTTGTAATCTTCCCCACCCTTAAAAAGGTTCTTTGTAATTCTCCCCACCCTTGAGAATGTACTTTGTGAGATCCACCCCCTGCCCGCAAAACGTTGCTCCTAACTCCACCACCTATCCCAAAACCTATAAGAACTAATGATAATCTACCACCCTTTGCTGACTCTTTTCAGACTCAGCCCGCCTGCACCCAGGTGAAATAAACAGCCTTGTTGCTCACACAAAGCCTGTTTGGTGGTCTCTTCACATGGACGCGTGAGACAGTGGGTAAATTATTTTTTTTTACATGGTTAACTTTTTCTTACAGGAAAATTATAGGTCATAACCAAGAATAACATGTTATTAACATATTTTGTCTTTTGATTTCAAAGGTAATTTCCAAATGTCCAAATATTACTCTTGATATTTGAAGAAAACACCTGCAGTGATATTTAACAGGCAGAAACAAACTGTTGTTTCCTCCTAGCAATCTGTAACTTCCACCTAAATTCTGTAAAACACTTGATTGTATTTCAAAAACAATAATACTTAAAGTGCTACTTTGCTATTAAAAAAAATCACATACAATGCCCATCAACTGATGAGTGATTAAACACAATATGGTACATCCATGCCATAGAATATAATTTTGCAATAAAAAGGAATGAAGTAGTGATACACACATGCTACAACATGAATGAACCTTGAAAACATTCTAAGTGAAAGAAACCAGGCACAAAGCCCATATATTATATAATTCAATTTATATGAAATACCCAGAACAGGCAAATCTATAGAGACAGAAAGTGGGAGTTGAGAGGAAATAGGGAATGACTGCTAATGGGTATGGGGTTTCTTTTCAGGTGATAAAAATGTTCTAAAACTGATTGTGGCGGTGGCTATTCAACTCTATGAACATACTAAAAATCATTTTGTATGGTATATGAATTATATCTCAATAAATTTGTTATATGTATAAAAGAAATCACATTAAAACACTTCAAAGGGTCCACATTGGCCACTTCACCTGCAGAGTTCTGCTGACTTCATGACAGACTCCATATGAACACTTTTCATATAGCTACCGCATCAGATATACGAGATGAAAGTGGAAGGTCTTTAAGGTAAAGACTTGGGTAATAATGAAATTTGATGAACAAAATCATGTTTCTGAGAAATCAGAAGTTACTAGAATTACTAGATAAGGTGCTGACTTTCAATCCCTCTGTAGGCAACACAAGGGAAGAGGGTAAATAATGTTGCAGACAACTAAAATATAACATAAAATAGATCTGAATTAGAAAAATCATCTTATAGAGATCAAAGGACTCACGTGACAAGGCAAAACCAGACTGCAGTATAAACACAGCTACAGAAAGATTGTACTTGTCAGGACCGGGTGCAGTGGCTCATGCCTATAATCCCAGCACTTTGGGAGGCTGATGTGGGAGGACTGCTTGAGCTCAGAGTTCAAGACCAGCCTGGGCAACAAAGTGAGACCCTATCTCTTAAAAAAAAAAAAAAAAAAAAAAAAGACTGTATTTGTCAGAAAATAGGAAATGGATATGGCAGGTAGACACATACTACTATTTACTTAGCACCTATTAGGTGCCAGGATTTGTACCTGGGTAGTTATAGTGAAAAATAAAAGTGTGACAGATAAACCTTGATACTGCCCTTCCAAACTGTGTTGGGGAAAGGGTCCCAGAAGAGTGAACTCTGGCACCTAGCTTCTCATGCAGACGTACTTTTACTGCTGAATAGACAATTCAGGCTACTGAACTGAGGCTGCACCATGGGTCATCCAGCCTACTCCCCTTCCCTTCATCTGATTCCATGTCATCAGGCAACCTTCTGACTGTGCTCTTGCCTTCCACAGGTTGACAAGTGGAGTGCACAACATAACTAGAGAACTACAGAAAAATAAAGCAATAGAGCAATGGAGCTTATTGCAATTACAGACACTTGGGAAGAATATATACAGACTAAGCTGCTAACACTTGTTATAAGGTGGAATGAGAAAGGACTCGCACATATTGGGATTGGATTTTTAAAAAATAATCATACTACTTTTCTATTAAGAATAAATGTAATAGTTCTTAAATAATAATAATTTGGCTTTACTTTCACGCTTACCAAACTGACAAAAAATTTCTGGTCTGCCTGTCAGTTGATTCTTTAATAAATTAGCCTTCTGGGTTGATAGGTGTGTCTTATGATGTAGTTTTACATGAATTCTACGTTAAGAGAAGAGTACACTTTAAATCTAGCAAAATAAAGTTCTAAGTCTCCAAAGCCCCAGAGCTTTGTGGATTCTAAGGTCAATGACACTTAGCAGAGCGCCTCTTCACAGCCATCAGCTGGCCTTCCTTGCTAAAACCTAAACCACATCAAGTACTTACCATTCAAATTCTACAAGCAGAAAATATTAAAGAACTACAATTTAGACCATTTCCAGAGAACTTCTCCTAGCATTTCAGTATAATTTACAAATAAGCAGCTCTTAGATCTGCAGGCTTGCCTTACTATCTTTGGATAAAACAAGGTTGTTTCTCCACAATCAACCAACCTTCAGCACCCGCTCCATGCCCGGAAATAGATCAGAACCATGGAGGAAGTCCTAGGAGCATGAGAGTGCTGAGTTTAACGTGGCCTTACAATTTGGGTCCAAAGTCCAACTAAACTCCCACCTGTGGCCCAAGGTTTAAAATTAAAGGTTGAAGTATCCTGCAGCACGGGCCACTGAATGTGCACTGACATTTCTGCATCAGATAACCAGCTGACCTTCAGCTACCCCTAAGTATGACCAATGGGTTATCTCCAAGTGACTGCTGTATATGAAGATGATATATCGTCACAAAACCCCCAAATCCTCCTTCTTGGCAAATTCCAACTATTAAAAAATCAAGACGTGCCAGGCGCAGTGGCTCACGCCTGTAATCCCAGCACTTTGGGAGGCCAAGGGGGGTGGATCACGAGGTCAGAGTTCAAGACCAGCCTGGCCAACATGGTGAAACCCCGTCTCTACTAAAAATACAAAAATTAGCTGGGCATGGTGGTGCACACCTGTAATCCTAGCTACTCAGGAGGCTGAGGCAGGAGAATTGGTTGAACCCAGGAGGCGGTGGTTGCAGTGAGCCGAGATCGCACCACTGCACTCCAGCCTGGCTGACAGAGCAAGACTCCATCTCAAAAAAAAAAAAAAAAAAAATAAAAAAAATCAAGACCCAATCTATTATTAAGAAGGAAGTAGAGAAGGAAATAATACAGAGGACTCAAACATCAAATTGACAGTCTGATCAGAAGACTATTGCAGTCCTTTCCAACTTTGACATTCAAAGTTGGAATGATGATGAGCAAACATTCACAAGAAAACATATGGGCACACCAGAAGCTGAGTTAAGGAAAACCAGCTAAAGACCAAAAGTGATTAGATTAGACACACTCAAATAAGTGAGGGGGAACAGTGAATCATCAAATTAATAGCTCTACAAATGAGAGATACTAAATTTGTTCTTAAAAAAAAAAAAGCAACCAAGAAAAATGAATGCTAATAAGCCTAACTTGAATAAGTAAATGCTCTAAAAACACAGGTATCTATAAACCTCCACACCCAATGAGTCATTAAGACATCCCACTTGTAAAGCCAGGTCCCAAGCTCAGACAGACCTTGACTGGTTTGTATACAATTATGGCAATTTATCTTGCCCACCAGCCAGTCTTCTATGTGTCTGTTACAGCTACTTTTCTCACAGTGTAAAATTAATCTGTGTTAATCCCACAAAAGTAACTATTTTCTTCTCTCCTCAGTCTCTGTACCCCATCCCACTCCATGTCAATTGGTTCTTTCTGTACTGCCCTAAGTAATGATTCTCAGTCACAGGCTTCAAATAACTATACAACTTAAACAATATGGCTCCCAAATTCACAAAGTCTTCATTTCTCTGCAAGCCAGTTAAATCCTGCTTCTTTCCACAAAGTCCACCCAAGAATAAGCTGATCTTCTATTAGAACTACAGATGCAATCACAAAGGAACAACCCATTTTAAGATGGCACATGTAAGCCTGGGTTACGAAATGACCAGCTAGTAGTCATCCACTGTAGAATAAAAAGTGCAAGCCCCTGATGGAAGCCCTATGTCAACAAACATGGCAAAGGACCCCAAGCCTCTATACCTTCAAACCTCCCTTCCTGACGATATCATGTCTGCCTGGCCCGTATGAGACACATCCTTTACAACAAGATATCACCTGAGTCGTCGCTCCTAGACACAACCCTTCATGCATTCATATACTACCACTGCCTCCATGACTCATCTTTCTGGTGACCATATTTATGAAAACTATTATAGGCAATAATTAAACAATATCAAAAAGATAGTAAAAAAACAAAGAGAAAGACTATAAGCACCTTACCAAGGAAGAGAGTAAAACACATGTGCCACTGCCAAGAATATCACAGGTTTCGGAAAGAGAAGAAGGCACCAGAGGAACATCTCTGTTCTGGTCCAGAGCATTTGCCTAGCAACACCCCTCTCCTTAATCTTCAGTCATTGTATGACTTTGTTCCCAAAAAGGCTGCTCCCAGGGTAGGCACCAGCCACCCTACAGGGATTTCTCTACTGAGAGCATCTACAGGTCCAGCTCCCTGTCAAGGTGCTCTCCATGACAACAGTGAATTTTTTGCTCTGTTATGTCTATCTTATGCTTCCTGGGGAAGGCAACTACAAAAAGGAATGTGCTCTGGCCTGGGAGTCACAGGTTCACCTCGGTGGGCTGGGTGATCTTGAGAGGGTTTCTCAGCATGTTCTGCCATGTCTGTGCCATTTGTGTGCTGCAGTGAGCTCACATTGACTCACACCAGCTCATGAGAGACAACCTTGCACATTTCTTCCTAACTTCTGCTCATGGACTTTACATCAGTAGCTTAAAATTAGTCATAGTGGGAGTATATACACCATGGAAATCAGCAAATGTAGCAAATCTGGATTTTTTTTCTTCACTTGGAGAGCTGGTTGTTAAACACCAATACAACACTACTTGTGCCTCAGTTTGTTACCCAATTTGTTTTTCTTTTTGTGGAAACAAATTTTTGTACAGCCAAATCAACTTGACTTTAGACCTTGTCTCAACACTTTAAAGTTCTTCAGCTATTTAATACTGTTTTCTTCTATTAATACCTGTTTATGGTTTCATGGAATTTATTTTGATATATAGTGTGAGTAATACTCACTGTTAATTCAGAACAGCTGATTTAACAAATAATAAATTATTATTTATACTATGGTCTATGTGTAGACTATTACCTTCCATTAACTTTTGGTCAACAACAAAATAGCAACTAACATCTTTTTGAGTACTTCCCAAGCACCAGCAATTTGCTCAACTCTTTATCTCATTTAATCCTACACTTTACAGGTGAGTAAAGTTATCCTTGAAGACATTAGGTACCTGGGCCATAGTCATGTGGCTGATAAATCAGAGCTAGACCTGGAATCCTACACTCTACCTCTAATACCTCAACTCATGACCATTATTGCTAAACTGCAACACAGTGCTGACCACTATTTTTTAATTTTGATATTAGTCCTCCCTTTATGCTTCTTGCTTAGAATCATTTTGTAAATCATTTTGTCAATTTTACTCAAATCACGTTAAATTTAATTGGAACAGTGACATCTCAGTATTCTAGTTTTTGTATTCAGAAACAACGTATGTCCCTCTAGTTCATTTATTTATTTTAAAAACCTCAAGAAAAGTTTTATAGTTTTCTTCATTTCAACTGGACATATTTGTTAGGGTTATTTCTAATTTTACATTTGCTGAAACTTTGATAAATGGGATTTTTTTACGCTACATGTTTCTAACTGGTTATTGCTAACACTTGAGAAAGATACTGATTTTTGTATACTTACCAAATACAGCACTTGTAATTTTTAGTTGATTTTCTTTTTTTTGTATTTTATCTCCTTTCAGATCATTATACTTACTTTGGTATGGTGGATTATTGCACGAGTTAGAACTTCTAGAACAATGTTAATGGTGATAGAAGGTTTATATATTCCTGATGTAAACTAAAGATGCTCTACTGTATCACTGTCGAGTACAAGACTGACTTGTTGGTTTAAGACAGTGGATCTTATTAAAGATACAGTTTTCTCGGCCAGGCGCGGTGGCTCACGCCTGTAATCCCAGCACTTTGGGAGGCCGAGGCGGGCGGATCACGAGGTCAAGAGATTGAGACCACCCTGGCCAACATGGTGAAACCCCGTCTCTACTAAAAATACAAAAATGAGCTGGGCATGGTGGTGTGCAGCTGTAGTCCCAGCTACTCGGGAGGCTGAGGCAGGAGAATCAGCTGAACCCGGGAGGCGGAGGTTGCAGTGAGCCAAAATTGTGCCATTGCACCCCAGCCTGGGCAACAGAGTCAGACTCTGTCTCAAAAAAAAAAAAAAAAAAAGTTTTCTCTTCCTAGTTTTAAAATGGCTTAAAAAAATTAGATGTTGAGCTTTTTCAAATGTTTTTTGAGCATACTATTAAAATAACTTAAAGTTGTTCTTACTGAATACCTTTTTTCTTTTTTGAGTCTTGCTTTGTCGCCCAGGCTGGAGTGCAGTGGCGCGATCTCAGCTCACTGCAAGGTCCGCCTCCCGGGGAATACCTATTTTAAACTGAAAAATCCTAGACTATCAATAAGGAGGTAGATCTGAGTTTGGTTCCCGGGTTGAAGGGCAAATCTAAGGAGTCCTAGGTCAGCAGCACAGTTTGTTCTGCTGCAGTTTCTTTGACAGGCATTACCTCATATCTGACTGGCAACAGATGAATACTGTTGGCATAATGGTGAAGTCACATTGGCTCACATGCAATTTTTCTCAGCATAATAATGTTTTCAAGCAGAGACAAGTTTTCTCATGATTAAAGAGAAAGCCTTGGCAATATAAGATGACCTTAAAGGCAGAAAAAAACCTGAAACTCTACAGAAGTGACTTACTTTAGCATATGTGGTAGTTGATTCAGTGGCTTCAAAAACCACTATACTTTCCTTCTAAGTTATCTGGCAAAGCTGCAAATGCAGATGAGAAAGCTGCAAATACAGCCAGGCATGGTGGCTCATGCCTGTAATCCCAGGACTTTGGGAGGCCGAAGCGGTTACATCATTTGAGGTCAGGAGTTCGAGACCAGCCTGGCCAACATAGTGAAACCCAGTCTCTACTAAAAATTCAAAAAGGCCAGGCGCGGTGGCTCATGCCTGTAATCCTAGCACTTCGGGAGGCCAAGGCGGGTGGATCACAAGGTCAAGAGATCGAGACCCTCCTGGTCAACATGATGAAACCCCATCTCTACTAAAAATACAAAAAATTAGCTGGGCGTGGTGGCGGGCGCCCGTAGTCCCAGCTACTCGGGAGGCTGAGGCAGGAGAATGGTGTGAACCCGGGAGGCGGAGTTTGCAGTGAGCCGAGATCGCACCACTGCACTCCAGTCTGGGCGACAGAGCGAGACTACGTCTCAAAAATAAATAAATAAATAAATAAATAAATAAATAAATAAATAAATAAATAGAAAAAGAAAAAAAAATTAGCCAGGCGTTAGTGGCACACCTGTAATCCCACCTACTCAGGAGGCTGAAGCAGGAGAATCGCTTGAGCCTGGGAGGCAGAGGTTGCAGTGAGTGGAGACAGCACCACTGCACTCCAGTCTGGGTGACAGAGTGAGACCCTGTCTTAAAAAAAAAAGAAGGCTGCAAATACATTCCTCCCTGTATTAAAACAATGGATTAAGAAGGCTATATGCTGCATCAGCGTTTCAATTTTTATCCAAATGGTCTCTATTGGAAGCAAAATACCCTCTAACACCTATTTCCCAAAGAAGAAAGCATGAGCCCCAGGGTTTACAGCTACACAGAATTTTCTGACTGTGATACTGGAAACAAGTACCAGTTAGAGTTGACTGTGCTGGCTCTTGTTTTATTTTGTTTTTTAGTACTCTTGTGTCAACAACAGAACTGCCACTAACATTTTTTGAGTACTTCCCATGCACTACTTGGTTACATGGGAAGGACCAAGCCCTATTAGGCTACTTGGTTTACAAAGTTCCTCAGTTTTAGTTGGTCCATCCCAACTCCCATCAGCCCTATTGTTTTCAGTGCCTGATTTTGCAAACATGGGTTGTTTATTGTATTTTTCAATTATTGTTGAGGCTTCCATTTTATTCTGTTTTTGTTTGCTTGTTTTTTCCAGGTTCACCTATATGGTGTGGCAGCAGAAACATTTGGGTCCCCATAGAACCACTGGATCTTGTGCTACCTGCTTACCAGAGTGTGGCCTGCTTGAGATTTGAGATTTTCTTTGAAACCCAGTTAGCTAACAGGCACGAGTACCTGCCATCAGGGAATCTAAGACACTTGATTTAAACACTGAAAAGTTTAAATCATTATCGTGAATGGAGTAACTGCAGTAAAGAGAGGGTTGTGCAAATTTCTGAAGTGTATTCAAGAGATGAGGCTGACCACACTCACGTTCCATTGTCTCATCCACAACACACATCTATTACCAACTCCTGATATTCTACACAACCTGCTCCACCAACAGCCTTCCCTACTTCAGTAAACAGTAATTCCACCTTCAGGTGTTCAGACTGAACACCTTATTGCCACTTTCTCACAGCATCTATCCAGTTCATCAGAAAATGCTGATGGCTCTGTCTTCCAAATATGGCCAGAATCTGACCACGTCCTATCAGTTCTCCACTGCTACCACTCTCGTTCAAGTCACCATTATCTGTCACCTCTATTACTGCAATAGCCTTCTATCTGCTTCCACCCGTGTCCCCTCAACACTAGTTTCAATAACGTGATTGGAAAGCCAGATCTTATTATTCCTCTGCTCGAAACCCCATGATATCTTCCTGTCACACGCGGAACAAAAGTCAAGTTTTTATAATGGCTTGGAACAACACCCTAGATGCTTGGGCACAAAATAGCCTGGACCTGCTGTTCCCTTCCTTCCACTTCTCAGACCACTCTGGTTTTCTTGATGCTACTGAGCTCTCAGGATTGCCTCCTGACTTTTGCACTTGCTATTCCTTCTGCCTGGAATGTTCCTTTCTTAAATATCAAGTTTGTTTGCCCCCTCATCCCAGTGAGGCTTTTCCTGACAACCCTATTGTAAACTGCAGACACACACACACACACACACACACGGCTCCCCATCCCCGTTTCCTAACTTAATTTTCTCCAAAGCAGTACATATCTTCATCTGCTATACTATATATTTTACCTGTGTCTCTGTTTAGTCCCCTTAAAAAATAAGTAAGCTTGGTGTTCTTTGCTGTATCCCCAGTACATAGAATAGTTCCTAGGGCACAGAAATCTCAAAAACTACTTACTGAATGAATGAATCAGGTTCACTGCATGACATGATGAAAGCAGTGACAGATTGAGATTGTGACTCTTCAGTCACCTTAATCTTCACAAATCCAAGAAATATTTGAAGAGGTGTAAAGAAGTTGACTTCATTTTAATGCAGTCATATGGCTAGGCTGTGAAAACCTGTTCAAGAGATTTATTAAGCTGCTTCCTCAGATCAAGGACACTTGGAATTAAAGGGCTTGGAGTGGCTCAACTTGTCAGACGCCCTGGTGACTCTAAGATTGTTCTTCCGGGCAGGCATGGAGGCTCACATCTGTAATCCCAGCACTTTGGGAGACCGAGGTGGGCGGATCACCTGAGGCCAGGAGTTCGACACCAACCTGGTCCAACATGGTGAAACCCCGTCTCTACTAAAAATATAAAAATAAGCCGGGCATGGTGGCAGGCACCTGTAATCCCCGCTACTAGGGAGGCTGAGGCAAGAGAATTGCTTGAACCCAGGAGGCGGAGATTGCAGTGAGCTGAGATCGCGCCACTGCACTCCAGCCTGAGCGACAAAGCAGCACTCCATCTCAAAAAAAAAAAAAAAAAAAAAAATTGTTCTTCCATGATGTGACAAGACAGCTGAACACACCAAAACTGAAACTACAGGGGGAAAAAAGCAGTAGCACTGCTGATATGATCAAGGAAACACAAGTGCTCTGATTCAAACCAGACATGTGGATCAAATAAGTGGAGACTGCATTCATTTTTCATAAGCTGACCAGTCCTCAAACTCAACAGAATCACTAAATTTAAAACTTTGAGAATATTTCCTAGAACTCAATTTCAAAAGAAGGTTACAAATTTCATAAGGAATCACACTTTCATTGTCTGTGTTTACCTCCAAGGTGGATCCCTCAGGGACAGGCCTGAATTACCAAGCATTTATCCCATTGCATGGCTCACATTTTCATGAACAAAATGCAAGAGCTGAAAGCAAAATATGACCAACAAAAACTCAATATTCATGACATTCTGAAGATGAATTTACTAAGCTTAGAGCTATGCCAAAACTTCTGACATGCACTCAACTTTGGAACTTGTTTACAATCCCTGATACTGTAAAACACATTATTTTCCATGAAAGAGCTAAAATCAAAGCTGAAGCTACCATCTGTGATGTAAATCTAGCATTACAACAAATTGAGATAGGCCTCCCTAATACATGCTACGGTTGTATAGTTGTTTCTTAAACACCACTCTCCTGTCAAGACTAGCTCCAAGCCTTTAACTTTGTACTTCTGAGGAAAAAAATGTATTATTTTTCAAACTGACTTCAAATTAAATTTGAAATCATAATACTATTGAACTGTTTTATATCATTATTGTTAAGAATTTAAACTTCACATGGGTCCACATGTGTGGATTTCAAATTATATAATTCATTGCTCTAAAAGTACAGGTGCTTACTTTTCAATAGGATCAAGGTTATGAAAGATAGAAACACCTGAGAAACTCACAGATTGGAATGGATGAGATAACTAAGAGTTCCTGGCTCTACTAAAAAGAAGCTACTACATGACATAGGCAAATCACTTAACCCTATATGTGCCTTATTTTCCTCACCTGTAACAGTTGTGAGGTTAACCACGGTATATGTAAAATACGTACCACTACATATAGCAAATAAGTAAACAATGGATACATAGTTGTGTTACTGTTATTTACTTTACCCATACTGTTCAACAATATGTTATTAAATTCTGGGCAGAAGAACTTGTTTCATGATCAGAATGATAGGGCCTCATCCTATGCTTTAAAAGATTCAATATTTCTATAGGTAGGTGACATGAAACACTTAGTTAACAATAGCCAAGGTAATTTATGCTGTGTTCAGAGAAGGAGGTGGTCAGTGTGGACTGAAGAGGAAGGCTTCTTGAAAGGAGGGAATATGAACTGGCTCATCAGGATAGGATTCAGATAGGAGGAAGAAAAATTCCAAACAAGAACATCATAAGTAAAAGCAGTGAGGCAGGAGTGAAGATGCTCATTCAAAAAGGCCAATACACCTCCACGAGTACAATTCTTGTTCAGTGACAAAGGCCAGATGAGTAAACTGAGGGCACAGTCCAGGGGTAACTTTGAATCTAATGCTGATAGAAAAGATATATTGCAAAATAGAATCAAAGCGGAAAAGGAGTAGCTTCATATTGCTTAAGGGGAACATCTGGTAAAATGCGAATTAGTGGTTTATCTAGTGAATGAATGAAGAGTTTGCTATAATGAGCATAAGCAAAACCTCACTGATGGATATATCCTTTACTGGTTTTTTTATTGGCTTTATTCACTACTTTTACCTCTAACATCAGTGTCAGTATTACTACCATACCCTGTCTTTAAGTACCATGAAACATATTTATATGCATAAAGAAATAATAACCTACAGAACTATCATATTCATTAACATGTGACTGTGTGGGTGTGTAAAAGCAGAAGACAACAGGGTGGAAGATTCCTTGCAACTTAAAAATGCTGTTTGATCTCTAAAGAGCATCACAGCCAGGGAAAATAGATTATTATTAATCCTACTAAGAGAAAAAAAAATCAGACACATATTGTTGAGGAAAAAAGCAAAAACAGTGATTTTAGAGCAATACAAAACTGCTTAACGAAGCATGATACGGCTATGTACAATGGTACGAACTGTCACTGCTCTGTGACTGCAGGTAAAAAAAAAACTCAGACAATATACTCAGAACACAACATTTGCTAGTAATGGACTCACATCTTCAAGATTCCTACTGCTTGAATGAAATTCACTCAGTTGCAATTTTACACAAATTATCCACCATGAAATGATATAAGAGCCCAGCATCCTGAGTTTACATGTGAATTTTTCAAATCAATCCTGTTCAATAAGAACTAGAAAAAAGCAAAAAAGGAAAAATACAGCTTGTAAGCATTAATAAAAGCCAAATGTAATCCATTCATCTCCACAGTCTACATGAACCATGTTGACAATAAGGAATAACATCCACTCCCTTCTAATTCACCAATAACTCTATGTTTTAGGAATAGATTTTGGTCACTCATACTCTAATCAAGCTTACTGTAATAAAAATTATTGGGCTGGGCACAGTGGCCCATGCCTGTAATCCTAGCACTTTGGGAGGCCGAAGCAGGTGGATCACCTGAGGTCGGGGGTTCGAGATGAGCCTGGCCAACATGACAAAACCCTATCTCTACTAAAAACACAAAAATTAGCCAGGTGTAGTGGTGGGCACCTGTAATCCCAGCTACTAGGGAGGCTGAGGCAGGAGAATTGCTTGAACCTGGGAGGCGGAGGTTGCAGTGAGCCAAGATCGCGCCACTACACTCCAGCCTGGGTGACAGAGCAAGACTTCATCTCAAGGAAGAAAAAAAAATTTTATATATATATATATATATTTATATATATATATTTATATATATATTATATATATATATATTTATATATATTTTATATATATATATTTATATATATTTTATATATATATATTTATATATATATTTTATATATATATATTTATATATATACACACACACGTATATATATATACATATATATGTGTATATATATACACATATATATGTATATATACGTATATACGTATATATGTATATATATGTACATATATACGTATATATGTGTATATATACGTGTATATATATGTGTAATATATGTATATATGTATATATATATGAAAGAAAATTAAATGTACTGAATGAAATTATTTTAACATTATACTTACTGTGGCAATAAAATAATATTTACTGTTCTTTTTATTACCTACTTTCATGCATGTGTCACAAGAAAGGCTAGAGGCTTTGAATTTGCTTATATCCCTTAGCAGATGAGGACACCTACTTTCAGCATTTGTGCTAGCCAATGCTACACAAATTGAATTTTTTCAACTGACCAGTACGCCATTCATCAACCTTAAGTGGAATTTGGGATACCTAAAAAATAGAGGAAAGAAAATAATATAAGACCTGTGTTCTAATTCCAACTCATTTGCTTACTAGCTAAATAATCTTAGACCTTTAACCTTTATGAATCAGCTTTTTCACCTGTAAAGAGAATAGTGATACCTAATACATACGGCTTTTTTTTTTTTCTCTCAGCCTTTCTCAAAGGTATATAAGTTTGTTCTTGATGGTGGTTCCAGATTTTCTGCATTGAGGGACACACGCAGTTCTCTGATTGGAAGCAGGTACATGAACATGCCTCTGCATAGCACTGCATTGAAGATTATGAA
The DNA here is from genome assembly GCF_029281585.2 of Gorilla gorilla gorilla. Classification (NCBI taxonomy): domain Eukaryota; kingdom Metazoa; phylum Chordata; class Mammalia; order Primates; family Hominidae; genus Gorilla; species Gorilla gorilla. The sequence continues at coordinate 101,538,017 of NC_073237.2, read as the reverse complement.
AAGATTAACTGTCCTATCAAAGAATGGGGACTTGACGGAGATACTGAGGAGTTAAATATCTCCCAAGCCCCTCTCCTTGATCCCAAGACTGCCTGTTGTGGTGATTACATATTACAAAAAGGAAAAGTGAGGTAGGAGATATAAAGAAGACAAAAAAATGAATATCTACAGTACAGACTCATATAAGGTGTACAATTAAAAAAGTATGTATTTTCTCCTTTTGATTAATTCAGTAGAAAGAGTCCAGGCTTCTAGATTTTCTTGCGAAAATTAAACCCTTTTATCAGAATTCAATTCAACTCAACTTTGAACTCTTATTATGTGCAAGCTACTCTATTAGATACTGTTGAAGATGAGCAAAAAATAAAAACAGACTCTTGCTTTCAACTAGTATGTAAAACATAACAAAATAATTTCTACACCAGAGAAACAAAAATATTATGAGACCAAAGTACAGACTTCCATAACCCTAAAACTAGCATTTAAGATCACAATCAGGCCAGGCGCAGTGGCTCACGCCTGTAATCCCAGCACTTTGGGAGGTCGAGGCAGGAGGATCACCTGAGGTCAGGAGTTTGAGACCAGCCTGGCCAACATAGCGAAACCCCGTCTCTACCAAAACTACAAAAATCAGCCAGGCGTGATGGCAGGTGTCTACAATCCCAGCTACCTGGGAGGCTGAGGCAGGAAAATCACTTGAACCTGGGAGGTGGAGGTTGCGGTGTGCTGAGATTGCGCCACTGCACTCCAGCCTGGGTGACAGAGTGAGACTCTGTCTGAAAGAAAAAAAAGAAAACGATCACAATCTACCTTTCCGGCCAGACTTCACACTAGAGATAAACACACACTCCAGCCATCCCAAACCACTTTTGCCAAACACATTACACATTTCACACTTCTATGTGTTTGCTCGTACCATTCCCGCAGACTAGAGTTCCTTTACTGATATTCCAACGAAGTCATTATTCATCCTTTAAGACCAAATTCCATTCCTTTTCCTTCCACCCACCTGGAATTAAGGGAGGTAATTTAGGAGGAAAAAAAGATACAAGGGAACATAGGAGAGGAATGAAAGATTCTGTACCAGAGGAGCAATAAGATAAATGAGAGTAAGGATTTGTCAGAACCTTCTAGAAAACCATCATTCCATGCTATACAGAAAATTAACAAGCCTAACAAGGTCTGACAGGAGGAATCCAAGAGGTGAGAGAAAACCTGTCAAGATTATGGGATAACAAGAAAACCTGCAGCAGAAATTTGAGAAATGTGTCCAGGAATTATAAAACAGGACTTAAAGCCACGCTTGGTCTTTTCATCTATTATTCCAACAGGAAAGAAGCGTGTGAAAGTTAACCACTGATTACACAGATGGCATCAAAGAATAGAATTTAGTTTTTACCGTTTTAAGATGCTGCAAAGATTAAGCACTTAACCCTAGAAGAGGGAACCTAATTAAGTCTGGAAGAATGCCTTTGTTCAGAAACGCCTGTCTCATCCAAAGGGCTCTGAACTAAAAATGAAGAGGTAGAAAGAAACAATGTAAGTTGATATAATTACTGCATCATTCGTTCAACAAACATTGACCAGGCACTGTTCTAACACTGGGGATACAGCAGTCAACAGACCTGACAAAATCCCAGTGCTTATGGTGGGAGAAAGCCAATACAAAAAATAGATAATGATTTCAGGTGATGATCAGCTTTGAAAAAAATACAGCCAAGTAAAGAAACAGAAAATGACAGCTAGGGTACAAGGTGTAGAACTGAGGGAGGAAGTCTGGCAAATCTAAGGGTAGAGCCAGAGAGAAAAGGAAGGCCCTGAAAGACAAAGGATCTGGAGGTGTTTGACAACAATGAACTTGGCCAGAACATAATAAATGAGAAGGATGGTAGTGGGGAGGTGAAGAGGGAGGCAGAGCCAGAGTAAGGTAGAGAAGAAGTCTGGATATTATATTTAAGTGTGATGGAAGCCTCTGGAGGGGAGAGGATGTGGAGTCTGAATCACCTTTTTGATCACTCAGGCTATTGAGTGGAGAAAGGACTGTAAGCAGCTAAGCACAAGAAGACCATGAGTTGGGCTAGGGTGGCAGCAACAAAGTTGACCCATGTCAGATATGATTACGTAAAGAAAGACTACAGACAGTCTTAGGAGAAAATTTTTTAGAACAAGGGACATCACATATGCCACCTCCAATGTCAATAAACAAGTGGAGAGGATGATCATGCACAAAACATCACTGAGTTCCATGACAGTAAGAGCTGTCATGTGTTGTGATCTCTCCAAAGCCCAGCACGTCGCTTGGGACATTAGCAGGTACTGCGAAAAGATATTTTTTTCAATAAATTTTAACACTTTAACACAAGAAAGCACCTTACATGTATAACCAAAATTTAGTGGGATGGGATTCAATATCGGTCTATAAACATTGAAGCTCTAGTAGGTGAGTAAACTGTTTCAAATAAACAAGCTTACTGAACCATTTACTGAGTGTCTTCTACACGTTACCAGTGTGGCACACTAAGAACAGAGAGTTTAAGACCTGCCTCTCCTGTCTCCCAAGTTAGAGTTCACACCCTGGTGGTCCAGACAAGTCACACGCCTGAACAAACACCAAGAGGATTTGTGCAAAGAAGACTGCTGACAGCTGTCAGTAACCTTCAAGCAACTGTAGAGAACCACAGCAATACAACACAGAGAGGAACATGGCAGCATCCCTGGTTTTAAAAGGGGGAAGAAAGTGAATGCTACCCACTTAGCAATTGAGCATAATGTCAACTCTCAGTAAAACTGTACAACAAAATATCAAAGGGAGGGTTTGTGGGCACTTACACAAGAAAGAGGGGACCAGTAAGAGCCAACACATGCACCTGAGTAAGCCATTCCTGGCTAAAGTCTTGTCCTTTTTTGATAGAAGAATGGAGACTGGGAAATACATGATATATCTGAATTTTATTAAAATTTATTAATCCTAACTCTAGTAATATTTCAGGGGATAACATGGGAGGAAATGGACTAAAGTACAGGTCAGCTGTATAGGAAACTGCCAGAATGGTCTTGAGAAAAGAGGTGACCAGTTAAAAAGAGTGTCTAAAGAGAGGATCTGAAAGGAAATGTTTAAAAATAAAAACGAAATGATAAATAATATCAAGGCCAAAAGATATTGCCATTAGGGGTTTCTCAAGCAAACAGGCCAGCCAGGCCACCCTACAGTGAAAGCCACAATTAGGAGGTGTTCCCTAAATTAATATGCAGACATAAATTTATTAATATTAATCAGATAATAGAAACCTGGGAAAGGAAGAGCACATACACTGGATAATAAAAATAAAAGCTATAAAGCTGGGCAAAAATCAACAGCTTTAAATTTCTTGGGGAAAATTCCAACTTCATACTTATGTTTTTAAAATTCTACAAGAAACAACAGCACAAAAGAGAAAGTTGGCTTTCTTAAGGGCTTTTGGTGAACGGCAAGGTAACGTAAGTGAAGTTGTTGAAAAAGCGAATTCAACATTAGGCAACATTAAGAATCCAGAAGAAAGGACCACCTATATCTACTTTAGTGAGTTGCTTTTTGCATACCCCACTTTAAGAAAATTGTTGGCCAGGCACAGTGGCACCCGCCTGTAATCCCAGCACTTTGGGAAGCCAAGGCGGGTGGATCACCTGAGGTTGGAGTTTGAGACCAGCCTGATTAACTTGGTGAAACCTTGTCTCTACTAAATACAAAAAATTAGCTGGGTGTGGTGGTGCTTGCCTGTAATCCCAGCTGCTCAGGAGGCTGAGGCAGAATTGCTTGAACCCAGGAGGTGGAGGTTGCAGTGGGCAGAGATCGCGCCACTGCACTCCAGCCTGGGCAACAAGAGCGAAACTCCGTCTCAAAAAAAAAAAGAAGATCGTTAAAATAGAACTCAGACCAATGAAAGAGATTTGGATAGTCTACTTAGAGTAAATGTTGACTAACTGAATACATGCACTGAATTCTGCTCCCTTCCAAAACTCCACTGAAATAATAGAGGGATTTAAAACATTTGGAACTACGAAGGAGGTGGGAGAATAAATTGACCTAGTACACTCGAAAAAGCTGAATCCCGAGCCAGCGGTGGGAAAAGATAGTAAGTGAACCCACTTACACCACAAAACTCCCTCAAAACTCAGGAATTCGTGGTTTAATATATCTCTGGAACTGGAGATGACAATGGGGCTAAAAATGAAGGATTCATTGGGTTGCATGAGAGCATTCAGATCTTCTGTGCAGTTGGACAACTGCCCCTCTTCTACCCAGAAGAGTTGGACCACACACAGGTACCACACAGAAAACAAAAGGATGAAGTGGAAGTTTATACACTGAATATTGAAACCAACACCCACCCCAACCTTCTTTCCCTGCTTGAGTCCCAGGACTCTGGCAGCCAGATTAATATCCTTTCCAGGAGCCCAGAAGAGACTTGTATGGGGAAATCTGATGAGTCCAAGAGAAATGACCAAACGATACTGACAGTTAGTGTTTCCCAAAGAAAAAGGCGAGCCAGACCACTCTACAGAAAATGCCACAGCCAACAATCCCATACCCAAAGAATACAATGCTTTCAAACAATCTTTTAGGGCCCTGTTCCTAAATATTAATAATAACTAGATAGCTAAGGATGACCAGACAGTTAAGGAATCTTTTACCATGACAAACAGGAAAAAATAACTTGGAAGAAAAAGATGACACAGTTGCAGAGAGAAGTGAAATTAAAACACACACAGAGAGATAAGAACAGATGATGTAAAGACAAAAAAGAATACTGAAGAGAACAAAAGCACCCACTAGGAAATTAGAAATCATAGCAGAAATAAAAACGCAATAGAAATAATGAAAGGTAAATTAAGGAAATCTATTGCAATGTGGAGAAAAGACAAGGAGTTCAAAAATACTTTTAAATGGTAAGAAAATTCAGAAACGGGGAAGAAATGGGGGGAAAAATCCAAGAAAGAATTAAGAAAAAATTTTCCCAATTGCAAACCAGAAATTTCCAGACTGAAAGAGCCCATACTGTATCCAGCATAATGGATAGAAGGCCCATCACTGAAAAATGTCAGAACTTGGGTTATAAGGAAGATCCTAAAAGGTTTGAGAGAGAATAAGTTTAATATGAAGAATCAAGAATCACAATAGCAGACTTCAACAGCGACCCTAGAAGTCAGAAGGCAATGGAACAATTCATTTAAAATTCTGAGGAAAAATAATTTCCAACCTAGAATTCTGTATCCACTCAACTATTACATATGTGACATAAAAATAAAAACATGCCAGGTGTCAAAAAACTTCCCTCATGGAGCCTTTCTCAGTAAGCTACTGAAGGAGGTGGTCTACCAAATCAAGGAAATAAACCAAGAAAAATAACACCAGTACAGAAACACTGATGGGGAGAAAAAAAACTCAAAGAAGGCTTAAATCAATGGAGAACTACACCACATTCATAGATTGGAAGAATCAGTATTATTTGACAATTAATTCTTCCCTAATGGATCCATGCATTTCAATGCAAGCCAAATCAAAATCGCAGCAAAATTTTTTGTAGATATTAACAAGCTGATTCTAAAATGTATAGGGGAAGGCAAAAGAACTACAATAGTCAAAATAACTTCGAAAAGGAAGCAAAAAGTTAAAGGACTCACATAACCTGATTTCAATATATACTATAAAGCTACAATAATTAAGACCATACAGTACTAGTATTAAGACAGACAAACAAATGGATGAAACCAAACAGAAAGTTCTGAAATAGATCCACACATATATGGTTGATTTTTTTTTTTTTTTTTTTTTTGAGACGGAGTCTTGCTCTGTCGCCCAGGCTGGAGTGCAGTGGCGCGATCTCGGCTCACTGCAAGCTCCACCTCCCGGGTTCACGCCATTCTCCTGCCTCAGCCTCCCGAGTAGCTGGGACTACAGGCGCCCACCACCACGCCCGGCTAATTTTTTGTATTTTTAGTAGAGACGGGGTTTCACCGTGTTAGCCAGGATGGTCTCGATCTCCTGACCTCGTGATCCGCCCGCCTCGGCCTCCCAAAGTGCTGGGATTACAGGTGTGAGCCACCGCGCCCGGCCATGGTTGATATTTGAGAAAGATACAAAGGCAATTCAATGGAAAACATAGTCTTTGTCAATAAATTGCACTGAAATAAATGGATATTCATACACACACACAAAAAAAACAACTCAACCTGTACCTCAAACCTTATATAAAGATTGGCAAAATGGATAATAGACCTAAGTGTAAAATGTAAAACTAGAAAATTTTAGAATAAAACATAGGAGAAAATATTTGTGACCTTGAACTAGGCAGTGTTCCTAGCTATGATATCAAAAGCATAATTCATTCCCGAGCCAGTGGTGGGAAAAGATGAGAAGCGAAACCACTTATACCACAAAACCCCTCCGCTAAATAAGCAATGAAGGCCAAGTATGGTGGCTCACACTTGTAATCGCAGCATTTTGGGAGGTCAAGAAAGGAGGATCGGTTGAGGCCAGCAGTTTGAGACCAGCCTGGGCACACAGTGAGACCCTGTCTCTACATAAAAATAAAAAATAAATAAAAATTAGCCAGGTACGGTGGCACACACCTATAGGCCTAGCTACTTGAGAGGCTAGGACAGGAAGACTGTTTGAGCCCAGGAGTTTGAGGCTGCAGTGAGTTATGATTGCACCACTGCACTCCAGCCTGGGTGACAGAGTTAGACCATGTCTCTTAACACACACACACAGAGAAAGAGAGAGAGCGAGCAATAATTCGAAAGATACAACACCAAGAAAGATATACAGATGTTAAATAAGTACATGAAAAGATGTTCAACATCTCTGGTCACTAGGAAAATGCAAATTAAAACCACAGTGGGATATCACTAAACGTCTATGCCAACAATTTAAAAAATAAACTGAAAATACCAAGTGCTCACGAGGATATGGAACAATTAGAACTCTTCTTATATGTTGCTCATGGGAATGCACAATGGTACCGCCCATTTGGAAAACAGTTTGGCAGATTCTTATAAACATTCACTTACCATACAACCCAGCAATTCCACTCCCAGATAGTTACCAAAGATAAATGAAAACATTCACACTGCATATAAGTGTTCATAGGAGCTTTATTAATAATCATCCCAAACTGGAAACAACCCAGTGTTCTTCAACTGGTGAATAAACTATGATATATTCATATAATGGAATACTACTTAGCCATAAAAACAAACTATTGATGCATGCAATAGCATGGATGCATCTCAAATGCATTACACTGAAGAAAAGAAGCCAAACTCAAAAGGCTACAATACTGTATGATTCCATTTATATGACATTCTGGAAAAAGCAAAACTACAGGAATAGATCAGTGGTTGCCAAGGTTAGAGGAGTGATCTGATGACAAAGGGGCAGCTCAAGGGAATTTTTGGAAGTGAAAACTGTTCTGTAACTTGCTACTGGTGGTGGTGGCTCCATAAGGCCATGCGTCTGTCAAAGTTCATACAATTGTAGAACAAAAAGTGAATTGTACCACATGTAAATTAAAAAGTAAACTAAAAAAGCACATGGGATCCAGATAATTGGGAATCCAATACAAGAAAGAATGGGCCTGGCACGGTGGCTCACACCTGTAATCCCAGCACTTTGGGAGGCCAAGGTGGGCAGATTGTCTGAGGTCAGGAGTTCGAGACCAGCCTGACCAACATGGAGAAACCTCGTCTCTACTAAAAATACAAAATTAGCCAGGCGTGGTGGCGCATGCCTGTAATCCCAGCTACTCGGGAGGCTGAGGCAGGAGAATCACTTGAACCCAGGAGGTAGAGGTTGCGGTGAGCCGAGATCGCACCTTTGCACTCTAGCCTGGGCAACAAGAGTAAAACTCCATCTCAAAAAAAAAAAAAAAAAAAAATTCCAGGTATGATGTGAAGGGAGATCTTAAATTGACAGCTTTGTAAAAAAGCAGGCCTGAAGAGTATCCAGCCCAGTTTGGAGGTATGGGAGAGATCTATTCAGGAAACTGAAACTGAAAGAATATCTAAGGTATCTGAGCTTACTCAAAGGAGAGTCACACAACTAGGTGAGAGTTTATAAGCCAATTAGTTATAAGTGCATATTAATAGAAAGCTGGGTAGACAGTAGAACAAGACAACCACGATCTCCAAGAGTGACAAATGATGAAATATTACATGACTCGGCTGTTAAGAGCAACCACTTAGTCATAAGATGAAGACTAAACATTAGGCAGGGTGTGAGGGCTCACGCCTGTAATCCCTGCACTTCGGGAGGCCAAAGCAGGAGGATCGCTTGAGCCCCAGAGTTTGAGACCCTCCTGGGAAACATAATGAGAACTCATCTCTACAAAATAATTTTTAAAAATCGGCTAGGCGTGGTGGTGCAAATCTGTGGTCCCAGCTATTCAGGAGGCTGAGGTGGGAGGATCACTTGAGCCTGGGAGGTTGAGGCTGCAGTGAGCTATGATCACACCACTGCACTCCAGCCTGGGTGACAGAGTAGACTCCATCTCAAACAAACAAACAAAAAAGACTGAACATTGATCCACACAAAGTTATGATGATATATCTGCAGCAGAAGGATAAGGGCAACCTGAAGTAGGTGCACAGGGTAGGACAGAGGATGGTGTTGGAAGACAGCTCAATCTTTATCTTCTACAGTGGAGTCCAAAATTAATGTCAAAAATTGAAAAGCGAGGAGGTAGCAGTATAAGCATATTAAAGATATATAGGGGGAAAAGCAAAAGAATTAAAGATTTAAAAATGGTGGTCTCAGGGCAGCAGAAAATGGGGGGGGGGGGAGCTTTTCAAAATAACAAGCCCTAGAAATGCTTAACTCTTTAAAATACAAACATATGAGCTAGGCGCAGTGGCTCACATCTGTAATCCCAGCACTTTGGGAGGCTGAGACGGGTAGATCACCTGAGGTCAGGAGTTCAAGACCAGCCTGGCCAACATAGTGAAACCCTGTCTCTACTAAAAATACAAAAAATTAGCTGGGCATGGTGGCGGGTGCCTGTAATCCCAGCTACTAGGGAGGCTGAGGCAGGAGAATCACTTGAACCCGGGAGGCGGACGTTGAGTGAGCCAAGATCGCGCCATTGCACTCCAGTCTGGGCAACAAGAGTGAAATTCCATCTCAAAAAAAAAAAAAAAAAATACACACGTGTAACTGATAAAAATAAAAATTACATAGATTTAATCATGAAAGCATAAAAGTAAAGTAAAGAAGTGGCCCAGAACAGTAAAGGTTCTGAAAGTCTGACATTCAGACACGGTTGTAAAAACTAAAGGTGTTTAACTTTAAAACACACACACATACCTTGGCACACACTAAAGGCCAAGGTTTTTTATTCTGTTTGGCTAATGGGTGCAGAATCAGAACAATGAAGTTACGTGGACACAGAGCTCGGTAGTGCAAAATGAAATTTCTAATAACTGCCTGAATGTAGAACAAATGTCTCAGGAAGCAGTAAGTTATCTGTTGCTGGAAGTGTTTAAACAAAGACTGAACAAAATCCATGTAGAGGATGTGATATAAAATTCATGGCTACCTTGGTAGACCTCTTAAGCCCCTGACAGTTGTGTAATTCTGTAACAGGATTCCATGTGACAATTTCCTTTGAATCAGTATCATTCTAAAATAGGACTAGAAACACTGGTAGGTGAAGAAGCTCAGGCACTCAGTACATTTGTGCTGCTTTTTCCTTTTATCCCACCTCCACCTCCTTTCAGCTTTTGGCTTTTCATTTCAAAAGTCTTAAATATATTTACATTTTATTAAAAATTACCTAAAACATTTTTGGAACCAAATGAGATATAAAAACTTAAAAAGCATAAACAGAAAATGTATGTCTGAATGGGAGAAAGCTGGAAGGTAAATGGAAAGGTGGTCTGATGTAGTGGTAGGAAACAAATTGAATACTTGGGTGTCCCTGAATCCATTCTGGACCCTGTGGTTTGTTCATGGCCATGGAACACTAAACAGGTCACTGTGCCCAGTTAGGTATGAGACTTTGGGACTATGGCAAGAGCAGATGGATTTCCTGGCAGGGTAACAGGGCAGAGATACATGACTAAGTCATAAACACATAAGAGCAACAAAAGAGCCATCATAGGTTAGTCAACAACGACAGAAGAATACTTTTGATGTGTTCTACTTTAAAATTTCTAGAATCTGCTCTATCAAAGAAGAAAACTCATTTATTAGCTTAAAAGCTGGTCATTTCAACATGAAAATTAAAATATTACCCATATTATAGATACAATCTTTTCTATGGGACTGCCTCAAAAGTCATTGTGACTTGCATACAGGCATCTGAAGCTTTGTTATTTTCTTACTCAAGGACAGTATTTTTTTCACTCTGTATAATAAAATGCTGTCATGCCTACAGACACAATAACTTTATCCTAAAGTTTACTGAACTTCATCCTTACCAGTGAAGCACAAACACAAACCAAACTTCAAAAATAACATCTATGTTCCTTTAGGGCACTTTTGTATTTTTAGTTTTTAGTTTTGAAAATTAGTTTAAAATCTAGCAAGGAATTATCAGTGTTTTACACCTTGTAAACTATACTAATATTTAGCTATATAAGAAACACAGGGCCAGGCGCGGTGGCTCACACCTGTAATCCCAGCACTTTGGGAGGCCAACGCAGGCGGATCACCTGAGATCAGGAGTTCGATACCACCCGACCAACATGGTGAAACCCCGTCTCAACTTAAAATAAAAAAATAAAATTAGCTGGGCACGGTGGCGGGCGCCTGTAGTCTCAGCTACTTGGGAGGCTGAGATAGGAGAATCACTTGAACCTGGGAGGCAGAGGCTGCAGTGAGCCGAGATCGTGCCATTGCACTCCAGCCTGAGCGACAAAGTGAGACTCCCTCTCAAAAAAAAAAAAAAAAAAAAAGAGAGAGAGAGAAAAACACAGATTCAGCTGGGCTCTGGCACACTGACAAAGCTACATTCCTCCATAGCATCTCCCTTAACAGACTGCACACTTACAGAAGGAAAAGTCTCATTCTTTGTTGAGCCCAGTACTTAGCCTGACAGCACACCAGCCCATGAACATTGAACAGAACCAAAGCATGCAGCCAGCTTGGGATTCTCTTTTTATTCTACCGATATTCTCGGTTCTTTTATTTTACTTTTCAGCATCTTCCCTTTGTCCTGAGTTTCGTCACTGCTGCACTGGGCAGAAGCAGTGCTGCTTGTCATCTTCCAGGTCACACTCTGAACAAAATACTTAAGACTGGAGCTTTACCCAGTCTACTCCCAGGCAGGCACTGAGAAAATGGGCCAGAAGAGCTTTCTTTATGCTCTGTGGGCCAGAAACAAGAGGTGTGTTGCAGGGAAATGGGGGAAGGGGGTGTGGCAGAAGGGAAAGAAGGCCCTCATTCTTATATAATAAATCTATCGTCCAGTGCTGATTACCTGTCATACTGAGGTTTTGATGAGGCCCAGAGGGTTCTACCTTATGATGTGCCTTTTTTCCTGATTGGCTAATATTAACGTATACACCAAGACTTCATTATAACCTAGGAACACATGCTAGCAAGGTAGAGTTCAAAAGCCCACCAGAATTAAACATTTTGAATGGCAGCTAGTTTTAATTTTCAGGTTCATTCCCATTTCTCTCCATTGGCAAGTTATATTTGTTTTAACCATAATCTTGACAAGTATCAGCACCACAAACTAAATGTTTAGTCTCTGAATACTCCATCCCTGTTCCATATGTATTCAATAAACATTTATTGAGGATCTATTATTTGCTTGGCCCATCATCCCTATCCTCAATTCTTTCTCCAACCAAAGATAGCATTCCATCTTCGGATGGTCATTTGGAGTTTAAGTGATGACTGTGACTGCCCCTCTGCTGCAGCAGACTTGAAGAAAGGAGAACATCCTCCAGTGCAGATCATGGCTCCCCTTCTTGCTGTTGGCCCAGCTGACCCCATAGCAGTTCATATTATCAAGTTTCAAACTTGAAGGATTCTTTTGTCAATCATTTTACCCTACCTAATATCCCTTGGAGATCTCAAATCACTAATCTGAGAAACAATGATTCATGTGAAAGGGTTTTAAGTTATAATATACTTGAGTGACTTGAAATTTATCTACTTTTGCCAATATTTTAAAGAAGAACATGAAGTTTGTGATGCACTTAAAGTCAGTTTCAGAGCTGAGTGATTCTTAGTTAAGAGTCACCTGATCCAACAACCTTATTGTTGCTTCTGGTTTCACCATAATCACTTTTGTTGTCATTTGGGAGAATGAAATTGAGAAGCAGTATTTCAAGCAGTGTTACTCAAAGTGTGCTGTGTAGAAGAACAGTTCAAGATATAGTGAAAAAAATTTTAAAGGACAGATAAGTCCAATAAAGTCCAGTTAAGCAGTTAAACTGGTTTCCTGGGAGGCAGGGCAATGACCCTAAATATGTTAATATGCATGATTACTTTTCAAATGGGGTTGGGAGGCCAGTGAGGGGGTGGTATGAAGTGAGCAAGAAGAACCTCTCAAACTTTTCTGACCTCAGAACCCTTTTTTTGGCAGAACACCTTGTAGCCCTGGTGCTTTGGAAGCACATACTTGGGAGAAATCCTGATTAAGATATTCTTACATAAGAAACATTTAAATCTTTCAAAGTGATGGCATGTAGAGCACCATCTATCATATCTTAGAGCCTGATTTAAGTAGCAGATCCTTCCTCACCCAGAAGGCTCCCAGCTCAATTTGCCTGTTGCAACCTCAAGATAAATAAGTGTTTCCACTTGGTCTTGGTTTACTTTCTCAGATTACATTAAACTATAAACTTTTTAAACTAGCAGCAAACTAGAATTGCTTTCAGTTTTAAAATGAAGTGCCTTATTAAAGTATTATTTCCAAACTTTCATAACTGAAATCTGCTTCTATCAGCAGTGTACACTGAAAAATGTTTTTCTTGATTAAAACTATGGCTAGTTTCAAAATATGTCAAAATATATTTAAAACTTGGTATCTTTAGAATTGTATTCCAACACCTGTGGTTTCAGAATTGTCATGAAAATACAAAACCACATGCAAAATAGATTTGGAAAAACTTTGAAGCTTAGCAAGCAAGGAATAAAACTCTCTTAAATATGCTGAGTTTTTAAAATGAAGTTTATTATTTTAAAAATTCCAGCTCTTGCTCTGATGGTAGGAATCTCTGCCTTCGTAATTTGATCTTAATGTGCACACTAATCATTTGCGCTCCAGAGTCAACTTTATTGAGGCCATTTTCTTCACCCTTTCCTCTCTTACTGCTCTCCAGAGCCTTGTTGGCACTCAATATTAACAACACAAGCATCAATTACATTAACCCTTTCGAAGGCCATGAATCTCCAAAGACTGACTAAACATATAAATATCCATTACTTATTTAAAAGTGTATTTTCAGGAATTGGTGAATTATGGGGAAAGAACACAATTACAGTAACAAGTAGTAAACTTGCTGTCATGACAGACTTGTTCAGACTTAGTTCTTAGAAGAAAATATAGAAGGGCCCTGGAGGATACGCACAGTAGCCATTGGTCCTTACTTAGAGTCTGAAGTTTATAACCACCACTTTCAGACTCTGCTCCAAACTGTCGTACCCTGGCCTCTATAGTTTGAGGTGCACTGATTTAAAACCAACCTACACACAGACTTTAAAGAGAGAACAAACAGGTGTGGTGGCTCACACCTGTAATGCCAGCATTTTGGGAGGCCAAGGCGGGCGGATCACCTGAGGTCAGGAATTTGAGACCAGCCTGGCCAACATGGTGAAACCCCATCTCTACCCAAAAAATAAATAAATAAATAAATAAATAATTAGCCAGGTGTTGTGGTTGGCGCCTATAATCCCAGCTACTTGGGAGGCTGAGGCATGAGAATCCCTTGAATCCGGGAGGCAGGGGTTGCAGTGAGCCAAGACCGCGCCACTGCACTCCAGCCTAGGCAACAGTGCAAAACTCCGTCTCAAAAAACAAAACAAAACAAAACAACAAACAGCAAACAGCACACACAACCTCTGAAATTAAGAGACAAAAAAGTGGTATCTAAGGTACATTCAATCTACCATTTAATATAGTAGTCCTTGGAACAGCAGAGGGAAATACAGCAGGAAGTGCACAGGCATGGAACTACTCCCAATTTTACACTACTTGGGCGATCCTAGGCAAGGTACCTAGCCTTTCTGAGTTTCTGTTTCCTCCTCTGTAAAATGAGGCTAACTGGGACCCACCTCAGAGTTATGAGAATAAAATGAGAACTGCATGTAAAGCGCTTAGCCCAGAGGCTACCACACAGTAAATCCCCAGCAATGACTGGTGTTCTCTATATTCTACATGCTCATGACTTAAAGCATTTTCTGAAATCCAGTTCTGGGTCTTCAATTCCCTATGGAAAATACCGCCTGGAGGTATTAATATCAGTACCACCTCAAGTCAGTCCATACAAAATTGAATTCATCTTCCCCTCTCCACATACTAGTCCCCATCTCAACTACCATGTCTAGCCATTATAATACCCTTCTTCCATGATGCGGCGTTCAAAACACCTGTTCGTTCCTTCTCTTTCATCCCACATATCCAGATTAAATCAGGAAGGTCTATTTTATTTTGACTCCACAATAACTCTTCTCTGTTTCCTGTTTACACTGGTATGAGTTACTGAACAGCTTCCCGGGCGGCCTCTGCCTTCTATTTCTCCCATTCAGGTGCAGGTATGCGTCAAATTAATCTTCCTTAAACCACTCTGAAAACTCCTCCATGGCTGCCCATTTTCCTCCCCTTCAAATATGAATGCCTTCCCCACATGCAACATAACATCTCTTCACTCCACTCTGGTCAGGTCTCCTTTCCATACTGACAAGCAGCAAGTTATTGTCTGCTTCCTTGCCTTTGATCAGCTGTTCTTTACACTGGAATTCCTCTCCCTGCTTTCTACTAAAATCTGTCTGCCCTTCACTTTTTCTAAACCCCATTCTTCCAGACCAGATCTTTTGCTGGAGAATCATTTTCAGGAAGCCCACTCCCCAACTATTCTTTCCTCTCTTGGTTTCCCCGTCCCCTGAACTCCTTGCCACCCAATTTAGCCTCTAATTATTTATGTTTGTTTCTCTCTTTGCACTCATTTTCTAGACACAGTTTACAATCTGGGGGCCAGGCACGGTAGCTCATGCCTGTAATCCCAGCACTTTGGAGGCCAAGATGGGTGGATCCCTTGAGCCCAGGATTTGAGACCAGCCTGGGCAACATAGGGAGACAAGACCTCGTCTCTACAAAAAAATACAGGCCAGGCACAGTGGCTCACGCCTGTAATCTCAGCACTTTGGGAGGCCAAGGCGGGCAGACCATCTGAGGTCAGGAGTTCGAGACCAGCCTGATCAACATGGTGAAACCCCATCTCTACCAGAAATACAAAATTAGCCAGGCGTGGTGGCACATGCTTGTAATCGCAGCTACTTGGGAGGCTGAGGCAGGAGACTTGCTTGAACCCGGGAGGCAGAGGTTGCAGTGAGCTGAGATCGTGCCACTGTACTCCAGTATGGGCAACAAGAGCGAAACTCCGTCTCAAAGAAAACAAAAACAAAAACAAAAAAAGGCCGGGCGCAGTGGCTCACACCTGTAATCCCAGCACTTTGGGAGGCCAAGGCGGGTGGATTATCTAAGGTCAGGAGTTCGAGAGCAGCCTGGCCAACATGGTGAAATCCCACCCCTACTAAAATACAAAAATTAGCCCTCTGTCGTGGTGGGCACCTGTAATCCCAGCTACTCAGGAGGCTGAGGCAGGAGAATGCTTGAACCTGGGAGGTGGAGGTTAAAGTGAGCTGAGATCACGCCACTGCACTTCAGCCTGGGTGACACAGCAAGAGTCCATCTCAAAAAATAATAAAATAAAATAAAATAAAAATAATACAAAAATTAGCTGGGCGTGGTAGTGCATGCCTGTAGCCCCAGCTACTTGGGAAGCTCAACCAGGAGGATAGCTTGAGCCCAGAAGATTGATGCTGCAGTGAGCTGAGATCTCACCACCGCACTCCAGCCTGGGTGACAGAGAGAGACCCTGTCTCAAAAAAAAAAAAGAGTTTCCAGCCATTTTGTAATCTTAAGAATGAAAGCCATATGCTTACATAATGAAACCAAAAGGAGAGTGGGTCTTTGATAAACAAGGAGTCTCATATTAGCCCTGAAACACTACTTCTGGACTTACTCTGGGTAAGAAATACATTTTTATCTGGTTTATCTAGTTTCTTTCAGTTTTCTGTCGTATGCAGCTGGATCTAACTCTTAAATGATACTCTGTCTCACAATAAAATTACCACAAGAA
Organism: Gorilla gorilla gorilla; assembly: GCF_029281585.2. Classification (NCBI taxonomy): domain Eukaryota; kingdom Metazoa; phylum Chordata; class Mammalia; order Primates; family Hominidae; genus Gorilla; species Gorilla gorilla. The sequence goes on along the minus strand of NC_073237.2, from coordinate 101,521,664 downwards.
TATAAACCGGGCTGGGTGTGGTGGCTCATGCCTGTAATTCCAGCACTTTGAGAGGCTGAGGTGGGCAGATCACTTGAGCTCAGGAGTTCAAGACCAGCTTGGGCAACATGGCAAAACTCCATCTCTACAAAAAATACAAAAATTAGCAGGCATGGTGGTACATGCCTGCAGTCCCAGCTACTCGGGAGGCTGAGGTGGGAGGATTGCTTGAGTCTGGGAGGTGGAGGTTGCAGTGAGCCAAGATCCACTACTGCACTCCAGCCAGGGTGACGGAGCAAGACCCTGTCTCAAAAATAAAAATAAAATTTTTGGAAGTCAGGGTACCTTTCCAAAACTCAAACACAAAAACATTTTTAAGGGAAGGATTAATGGTTATTAGAACATCAGGGAGATTTAGTTTACATTAATATTGTAATTTCTGAGATACATTCATGAGTTGTGCAGTTTGCTAAAAGTATCTGAGGCAAGTTTTATTATTGTTTATATTTTATAGCTGGTGAAACTCAGGCACCAAAGGTTAAAGAATGTGGCCCAAATAACTCAGCTAGTGACAAGGCGGGATTCAAATCGATATAGTCTGGCTATAGAGCCCACCCTCCTGCCAGTACACAATGATGTTCAATCCTCTGGATTCTAACAGCTGTTTAGAGAAGAAATAGTGAAAGAACTTCTGAGGAAGGCAAAAGGCTACTCAATGACTAAGGGAGGATCATTTAGTTGGCAATGAGGAAGTATAACAGACTAAATTCAAATGGATTTTATTAAGAAACAGGAAGAAAGTTTTACAGCAAATATATGATGTTTTAAATTAAACTTTTTGCCATTATAAATAATGCTACAATAAAAAGATTCTTACATATAGCATTACTCAACTTTAGAATTACCAAATAAAGGATGTTAACTTTTTTATGGCTTTTAATGTATCTCAAGAGGGTCATTCCAATTTATTCAGCAAATCAATAAAGTATATTTGAGTCAAAACCACTTGGGCAATTAATATTATTTTGTTAACTATTACCAAAGTTACAGCTGTGAAAGGATGCCTCTATGCTTTAATTTGGTTGTTAACAAGATTGAACATATTTACACACTAGTTTATTTCCTTCTGTAAATTATGTATTGCAAGGATGCATTTTATATACTGTGAGAACTCTTTATATCAGAGATATTCTAAATAATGACATGACTTTTCAGTTTAATTATTAAAAAAAAAAAAAACCTGAAAGCAGGTTAAAAACAAAAGAAAACAGAGGCACTCTTTTTTCCCCTCTTTAGTATATTGTACTCAGTATTACAGCTCCTTAAGTGTATTAGCTGGAGGTGGAAAGAAAAATAAGGAAAATAAAAACTATCAGTTTTTTAATACTCAATTTTGAAACAGAGATAAACACAGACAGAAGCTGAGACTTCAAAAGAGGCAGAAAAGGAGATTGCAAGCTAGAGAGAGAAGAGGTTATACTAACACCCAAGGTGCTCTTGAAGGACCACGGCTTGCAAGAATACTAACTCACCACTTAACCATTATTCCAACCTCAAATGCTCTTCTTCATCTGAAGCTGTCCTTAGCTCAGAATGGGAAAGATGCAGCGGGGGTGAGCAAAAAAGAAAGACAGGGGTCTCAGCAATGGCTTGAGCAGCATCACTAGGACAAGAAGATAACTAACTGTGTGACTGAACTACGAACTGTGAAGTTCATAATGGGGCTATAAGCAAAATGTTAGGAAACACTATAGAAGTCTGATTTAAAGACAAAAGAAAATGGCAAAACCACAGCAGATAGTATTGGCTGCCTACCCAGTCACCATGCCCGATCCTGCATCCCTGCCGCCACCTTGCTGGCAAAGTCCTCCTTTTGTTCCGGTGTTGCTCTGCCCCTCACTTGACTCAGAGGGAAGTCCTGGTTAGTCTAAACCAATTGCAGAGTCCTTTGCCTTCCTCTTGTTAGAGCTTGTTTAGGGATGAGTGTGCAGCCCTCTCTAATTCCCATGAAAGGAAAACCACTGGAGATTGTCAGCTCAGCAAAAGACGGTAAGAAGAGCCATAGCCATCTTGGGATCTTGAGGGGAGCTAATTAAGAAAAAGCTACCTTCTGTAAAATGACAAAAAAGAAACAAGGAGAGAACTTATGTCCTTGCTGACATCAAGCCACTGAACTAACCAACCTGAAAGCTACCCTACCCCTTGACCTATAGGAGATAATCAATTTTCCTTAATGTTTTAGCTATTTGGATTTAAGGGTTTTTTTATTATTATTATTTGTTTGTTTCTTTGTTTAACACAGGGTCTCAGCCAGGCACAGTGGCTCACGCCTATAATCCCAGCACTTTGGGAGGCCGAGGCAGGCAGATCACAAGGTCAGGAGTTCAAGACCAGCCTGGCCAACGTAGAAACCTCATCTCTACTAAAAATACATAAAATTAGCCAGGTGTGGTGGCGGGTACCTGTAGTCCAAGCTACTTGGAGGCTGAGGCAGGAGAATCACTTAAACCCGGGAGACGGAGATTGCAGTGAGCTGAGATTGCGCCACTGCACTCCAGCCTGGGCAACAGAGCGAGACTCTGTCTCAAAAAAAAAATAAAGACAGGGTCTGGCTCTGCCACCCAGGCCGGAATACAGGCACGATCATAGCTCAATGCAGCCTCAACCTCCCAGACTCAAGAGATCTTCCTCCCACCTCAGCCTCCTGAGTAGCTGAGACCAAAAGCACACGACACCATACCTGGCTAATTTTTTTTGCTATTTTTTGTAGAGATGGGTCTCACTATATTGCCCAGGATGGTCTAGAACTCCTGGCTTCAAGTAATCCTCCTGCCTCAGCCTCCCAAAGTGTTGGGATTACACGTGTGAGCCACCAAACCCAGCCTTTTTTATTTCTTATAGCTGTAACATCATAAGTAGTTCAAAATGAAGAATTTTCTGAGATCATAATCATATTATCACAAATCTACAAAAACAAACAAACTTTAATACCTTCCCTGCTACTTAAATATCTTGAAGTAATCATGTTTCCAATTTTTCCATCTTCCTGCTGGTTTTTTTATTTTACATATTATAAACATATCCAGAAGTCAAACACTTCCATTTAATAATTTTCAGCATTTCTGGCAACCTTAAAAATTGGAATAAAAGTTGCTTTTAAGGGTTTTCCTACTAAATAAAAGTCTAAATATCTGGTTGTGGGATATTGTAGAGAGCAACTAAAAGGAATAATAATATTTTCACAAAAAAATTAATTCCAGGGGTTTATCAACCAAATGTTTGTTAAATGAATCCTATTATACAACATTATCATATTATACAATTACAAAGGAGTCCCCCAGAGGGGAAAAACTGGCATCCCTCTATTGAGTATAATAAAACATACTGAAAAATGTAAATCTGTTTTTTAAATTGCCAAAAAAATTACTAAATTTTATACAATGCATAAATTCAAAATTGGAACATTATGCTATGCTATATTCCAAATAAATTAGAAAACAAAAAGTATCAAAAAGGAGGAAATATTACTGTGTCAAAAACTTTAACCATCTTCACAGAGTGAATTCCCACAGCAGGGATAACAATGTCTAACTCTTTAATGACTTAAATTTTTCACCAGCTCAAACACGTTTTCTTTACAACGCTTGCCATAAAGTCTCACCCATTTGTGCCTGCTATAAAAACATCAGCACTGTAAATCTGACTGGTCCATTACTTGAGCGCACTAGCCCTTTCCCATCCACCTTGACCCAGTAACTTACACCTTTATAAGTATACTTGCTCCATACGTGACATGTATACCTTCAACAGACAAGCTGCTTAAGAGAGCCCTGAACATTCTGTTAAGAATCTTCCAAAGAAGAATCGTTTTAAAATTCTTACAATGAATTTTAAAACCCCAGTGTTCTAAGGTAGGAGTTCAATCACCTCTATCCATGGAGGGAAACAGAATATCTGTTAATTCATTCAAATATTTCATGAGTACCTATCATGTATTGGTACCAGCTAAGCACCAAGATGGCAATAAACAAAGCAAACATGGCTCCTGTCTTCATCAACTCAGCCTAGAGCAAGGGTCAGCAAACATTTTCTGTAAAGGGACACAGAGTAAATATTTATGCTTGCAGGCCATAAGGCCTCTGTCACAACTACTCAACTCTGCCACTGTCATATGAAAGCAGCTATAGACAAGTAAATGAATTAGTATGACTGTGTCCCAATAAAACCTTGTGAATGAAATTAAAATTTCATAATTTATTAAATAAATTTCTCATGAAATCACATTCTTTTGATTTGTTTCAACCACTTAAAAATGTAAAGACCATTCTCAGCTCGCAAGCCATACAAAAACAGGTAGCAGGTCAGATTTGGCCCATGGGCTGTAGTTTGCCGCCACCTAGTCTAGACATTAATATTAACTGTAAAATTACGTGTTTACTGCTTTAAGTGCTCACAGGGAAAACACACAAGGCTATGAGAGTTTAATGAGGAGACATGGCCTAGTTTGAAGGGATCAGAAAAGGCTTTTCGAAGGAAGTGACTTTCAGACTGAAACGTAAAGCAACCAGCCAAAAGCCAGGGAGCAAAGCAAAGAGCCTCCTAGACAAGTGAACCACATATGCAAAAGCCCTCTAAGAGGAAGGAATACAACCAACTGAAGAATCTGTGAGGCTGCAGTGCAATGAGCAAAGAAAAGCACACCACAAGGTGACCCTATAGAGAGATGGAGAACAGCCACACACAGGGTCTTGTTGTCCAGGGTCAAGGGTTCTGGTCTTTGTCCTAAGAGCAATGGGAAACCATTAAAGGGTTTTAAGTAGGAGAGGAACACAATCAGCTTGAGATTTTTCAAAGATCACCAAGACTGCAATACGAAGAAAAATTAGAAGGGAGCATGAACAGTTACGGAGAGATCTGTAACCAAGGTACTGGGCTGGAGATGACAGAGGCTTGAACCGGAGTGCTGGCAGTGACGTTGAGAAGGTCAAAGAGGCAAGATGTGGTGACTAGATATAGAAGAGTGAGAGGCAGGTTCCCTACAGGACTCGAGTCTCCAGTTTCCACAACCAGGACATTGGTATCATTCGGTGAACCAGAGATAAAGTACTGAAAAAGCCGGGGGGTGAGGGGTACGATTTTGAGGACAGATTTAAACATGCAGAGTTTGAGTTGCCTGTACAATATTCTAGTGTAAATGCTAATTAATCAGTTGGATATAAGGATCAGCGACCAGGACAGTAATTTACTTTGGGAACTGTTAACATACAGACTGTAACTGAAGCCATACGAGGGATGAAATTACCCAGAGAAAGGGTAAGGAAGAGTGGCTCTCAAACTTGGTGACACACGAGGGCTACCAGGGGAACTTTTAAAAGTTTTGATGCTGGCTACTCTGGGTGTACTACTATGGGTTAGCCCTGCTCTGCAAGAAGCACTTATAAAACAGAAAAAAAAATTTTTTTGATGCCCAGCCAGCAGTCTTGGGCCAATACATAAGAATCTTCGGGAATAGGATCCAGTCATCACTTCCATAACATTTGTAAACTTCTCCAAGTGATTCCAATGTGCAGCCAAGGATGAAAGGAAAAGAAAGCCTGAGACATTAAGAATTAATAGTACTGTACTACAGAAAGGACAAGAGATTAAGAGATTAAGCAGGTTGCTAATCCCAGCTACCTCATAATGTATCTCTCTGACCTCAGTCTACTTCGTATCTCTACATTCTCGTTTAGATCAACAGAAAAGTGATAGTAGGTTTATCTCATATATCCCCTATAGTCCCAAAAATCTGAGGCAAAATTACAAAATTGAAATATTTCATTCTTTCTTTGCAGTTTGAGCAGGGGAAAGGGGAGCACAGAAAAACAACTATCAACCAATTACTGGTAGTAGAATATATTTTTATGAATAATTTTCCCAAGCCAATAACATTTTTAAATGACTGTACTGTTAACACATCAAATAGTATTTGATAGTATAGTATTTGTTAAGCCTGGAAGCATTCTAAGTGGACTAGCTTTGCTGTACCATGCTACTCTCCAGATGGCAACTGTAGAAAGTTCAAAATGGTGGTGTGAAATTTAACTTGGAAATCCCTTAATTCAAAATTTTATCTTTAGAAAAGTAAACGTTTTCTAAAGATAAAAAAGTAGGCTGGGTGCAGTGGCTCACACCTATAATCCTAGCACTTTGGGAGGCCAAGGCAGGAGCATAGTTTGAACCCGGGAGTTTGAGACCAGCCTAGGCAACATAGTGGGATCCTGTCTCTACAAAAAATTTAAAACATTAAAAAAATAGCCAGGCGTGAGCTCGTGCCTATAGTCTCAGCTACTCAGGAGGCTGAGGTGGGAGGATCACTTGAGCCCAGAAGATCAAAGCTGCAGTGAGCTATGATCATGCCATTGCACTCTAGCCTGGGTGACAAAGCAAGACCCTACTTCTCAAAAAAAAAAAAAAAAAAAAAAAAAAATTAATAAACTGCAATTTAAGATTTGGGAATTGGCCGGGCATGGTGGCTCATGCCTGTAATCCCAGCACTTTGGGAGGCTGAGGTGGGTGGATCATCTGAGGTCAGGAGTTCAAGACCACCCTGGCCAACATGGTGAAAACTCATCTCTACTAAAAATACAAAAAAAAAAAAAATTAGCTGGGCGTGGTGGCGAGCACCTGTAATCCCAGCTACTTGAGAGGCTGAGGCAGTAGAATCACTCGAACCCGGGAGGCAGAGGTTGCAGTGAGCCGAGATTATGCCACTGCACTCTAGCCTGGGCGACGAGAGCCAAACTCTGGCTCAAAAAAAAAAAAAAAAAAATTACCATTTCTACATTATTTTCCAATTTTGAAATTAACTTTGATTTACATATTTTGAGGAGTAGATCCTCTATGCTAACAACACAGTATTCAGAAGATGAAGGGAAAAAAAGGCTTCATGCCATGACTTCTGTTCCCGTTAGATCAAGTTTACTTTGCAGGTCATAATTTAACTGAGCAACTTTAGTCTCTGTGGGTAATTCCCACTACACTCTTCAAATTTAATTTTTACCATCTCACTTCAAACTCCACAAAGCTGATATAGATGATGGTATTATTAAAATTGTTAAAGCACAGTTAGCATATGCAAATATTAACCAGCATTTGTAAACCACTTCTGATTGTTATTACTCCCAAAACAGAATATGAGTGCTACAAAAAGACAGTTAAATATACAGCCTTCAATTTGAAGACAATGGGATGAGACAGTGGACAAAAGTCTCCTAAAGCTAGACAGACAAGGGGCAGTTTGTTCAACTTGAAAGATTCTCCTCCATCCCTCTTACAACATTTAAGGTTAGAAGTGAAGGACACAGAACTTCATAGAACTTGCAAAATCTCCTGGCCTCTAAAGCACTGCTGTGAGAAATAATCATCTAGCCATTAAGGACAAAGACTTATGGCAATTTGCTAAGTAATCTTTCAAAAGATTCATTCAAACTGGTTTGTCAATGGGAAAGAGCATTTAATAAATCTGAAGATTTACAAGTGAACTTTGAAGTTTAACATTACAAGGATAGAAATTATGTCAGGTTATACCAGAACAAACGAATTATAGGGAGATGGGAATAAATTTTAAGAGCCTTAGGGAGGATTAGCACTGTAAAAAGAAACTCAAGACTATCTTACTTTTACGTTCCCCTCAAAAGACTTTTAGGCAAAGACTATCCTGTGTTGGTTTGTATTGAGCAATTACCAATATTAGTAAACAACTTGTAATGGTCACTAATTTTTAAAAAATAATTTAAAAAGTTCCTTAAGAGCCCTGACTCACTAGACACTTTTAAGATCCTAGATGTACATAGCTGATACAGCACAAATTATTTTGCCAATAATCTGCTCCTCTAGCAATGAAATGCTAGTATAGAATGTGACACTTTTCTTTGATCTAAATCCTAAAACAGTATAATTATTTTGATGGAAAATTATGATACCCAGACACCGCCAAGAAAATGAAAATAATACCAGGACAGATTACAAGAGATCAAAGTTTGGAAGACCACAAACTCTTTCATGAGAATCTACAACATAGCAAGAGACTGTAAGGGAAAATAAATTATATTTCAAAAGTGAAGCCCTGCTACAAAAAGAAAATGCACTTTATTTACATTGATAAAACCTGCCAGAGCTTTAAAGTTGCTGAAGACACTGCTGAGAAAAGCTAAACTGAACTGCAGATTACCTCAAAGCACACTGTTTTCCTGTGTTGTGTAGGTTATCATTAGAGTTTGCAGACAAGCTCTTTTAAGATGTTGTAGCCACTGCTCCATCTAAAACATACACATTAAGCAGGTCATCAGGAGCAAAGGAAAACCTTGAACAATTTTGCAAGCTGATGGTACCACTGAAAGAACAGGAAGGGATATAGAAAAGGCAGGTAAATTTTAACTTAAACAGTCCAGGTTTGAGTTTAGAAGAGGACGGCTTGGCAAAATTAATCAACCAGCCCATAGAATTTACAAACAGTGGATGGGTCAGGTCTAGATTCATATTCGATGCCACTTGCCAGCCAGAGGTTCAAATATATGTCTACATATTCCCTCCAGTGACTACTGATGAGCAACTATTAAGTACAAGGTACAGTGAGGCACTGCAGTAGATACACAAATAAGGAAAACAAAAATAGTTCCTGTGCTCAAGAAGCTTACAATCCAGTAGAAGGCATGAAACAAACATATTCTGAGTGAAAATACATTTGAGACCCCTGATAGGGAGCGGTCGCTCATGTCTGTAATACCAGCACTTTGGGAGGCTGAGGTGGGTAGATCACCCGAGGTCAGGAGTTCGAGACCAGCCTGACCAACATGGCAAAACCCTGTCTCTACCAAAAATACAAAATTAGCCAGACGAGGTGGTGCATACCTATAATCCCAGCTACTTGGGAGGCTGAGGCAGGAAAATCGCTCGAACCCAGGAGGCGGAGGTTGCAGTGAGCTGAGATCGCACCATTGCACTCCAGCAGCCTGGGCAACAAAAGCGAAACCCCGTCTGAAGAAAAACAAAAAAAAGAAGAAAATATTTTTGAGACCCCTAAGAGAGGCTGGAGAAGATGTGGAGTTGCAACCCTATTTTGTTTAAAAACACATATAGGAACAACAGTATTCTAAAACTGGTAATGCTCCTGAAAGGAGAGTTAAAATACCAGCCGATTAGTAACATTTCACAAATGAAGGATGCCAAAAATCTCAAATAAGAAAAAAAAAAAAAAAAAAAAGACCAGCTCCTTGGCACAAAACCTGCTCCTCAATGCTCCACTGAACACTACAAGTCCCTAAAGCTGAACTTAAAAGCATGTGACAGCTGTTGATTGGTTATAGGAATCCACAGGAAAAAAATGCACCCCTTGGGTGCATGACATGCATCTTATCTGTGGAACAAGGCATGTTCTACAGTGAGAGGAGGTAAAAGAAAAGAAAACGTATATGATAGCATTCTGAAAAGTATGACGTGGAGTTAGACAAATGCAAGACCCACTATCGGTTTTAAAGCAGAGTTCTGATGCAGCACCCATCCCTCCCAAATTTAACTGGTCATGCACTGAACAAGCTATCCATAAACTATCAATACTTTTCTGTCTTAAAGGCATTTCACCACCAAAAGGGAATGTAAATTAACTCAATTCTGAAAAGAAAGGCAATCTGAAAAACACCTTTTTGGTGAAAATTATATTTAAGTAAATATTAAAGAGCACCCAACTAGACCCCCACAAATTCCTAACCAGTTGAAAGTTATGTGCAATTCTACACCTTTATATGTTAATATGAAAACTCTGATATACCAAGCCTCTCCTTCCTAACACCTCTACGTATAGTTTTTCTTTGCTATTATAACTGAATAGGAATCTTTAACTACACCAAAAAGCCTGACTATAATGCTAGCAGAAAAAAAAAAAAGCTAACGGGTAAGCAAACACTCAAAAAAAAAAAAAAAAAAAGACTGGAGGAATAGGATGATAGGATGGATACCTAATAAAACACAAATGTCCCCCATTCATCTGCAATTCTAGTCATTTTCTCTCTAACAGATCTCAGATTTTCAGAACAAGTATGCAGGTTATTTAAAACTGAGTTATATATAGTCATTTAGCAGCAGCAAAAACACTTCTGGCATTATCACAGATGCTAGATTTCTGGAGGAATTTTTTCCCCCCAAACTAGCATTTTTCTTCACCAAGAACCAACCATCCTTTATTTCTAAAAACAAGAGCCCTTTTCTGCCCCCTAAAACAAACAAATCACAGACCACAGTTAATGAAACTACGCTAAAGAAACGGTGAGATTACATCCCAGGCGTTGTCAGAGCCTATTTTTCATACACCACCACAAGACAGTTTGATGCAGTATTCCTGATTGCTTTTTATAGTATTTGTAAATACACTCGCTAATCCACTAAATTAGGTAATTTACAAACAGGTCCTCTCAGTTATTAGTGGCCAGTAGTCGAGTTCTATTACATTTGATCCTCGTACAGTTGTCTAAACATTTCCACCCAGGTTAAGGGCTCGGATCCGAGAGAAGGAGGTTGGCGAAATTTGGATGGGGGCAGGGTAGAATCTGGGAGAAATCTCTGCATCTCAGCCCTCAGCGACAACATTCAGCCAGTGCCCACAGAAAAACTAAATTCGGAACCTCTTCCTCCTGTTACACTGGCAACAAAGAGGGAGTTTCCGTAGCGCTCCCGTCACCCACCAGGTGCCCAATCTCCTTCCCAGCCCAGAGTCGGCGCTCCCGCAGGGGCCTCCGAGTGCGGGGAGGCCGCGGGGCCCGGGTCACGGCACTAAGGGGGGATGGGGTGCAAGCGAGCAAGCGAGGTCTGCGGAGCGGGCCGTGGAAGGGCTCCGGGACCCGCTGAAACCATCTGAACCCAGCCAGGGGGCAGCGGGCAAGAGAAAAGGGGCAGAATATCTAATGAAGCAGAAACTGGAATTCGGTGGGAGAGGTGAAGAGCCCTTGCTGGGGGTACACCTGCGAGGAGCACAGAAAACGGGCGGCGGATGGCGAGGAGACTCCACGGAGGTGGAAGAGAGGAGCCAGGCCCGGAAGAACAGGGAAGGGGATGCCACCTGGGGCAGAGGAGGCGCCAGTGCAGCCTCTACCTGCCGGCGGGCGGGACGGGCCGCTCAGGTGTGACTGGGAGGAGGGGGCCGACTGGGGAAGGGGCCGGGAAGAGCTGAGGGCGCACTAGGGGCCGCGCAGAAGCGCCTGCGAGTCGGCAGCCGCGGAGCCAGCGCACGGGCATCGGCGGGACCCGGAGGACGGAAAGGCGGAGTGGGGGTCTTTGGACTGCACGGTGCGCTCAGGGGAGGCTGGGGACAGCGAGAGGTATCGGGCGGCGGGCGCCCGCCGCGCGACGCGGCGCACGGGAGGCATCCGGGCGGGCGGCCGGGAGGCGGGAGCCCCTCACCTGCGCGGCGGAGGAGGCGGAGCTGCAGCAGCCCATGGCGGGGCCGAAGGAGCCCGGAGGCGGCGCCGGGCGCGCAGCTACGCCCCGGAGCCCCTCGGCATGCGAGCCGGCGGGCGCCCGGGGAGGGCGCGGCCTGGCACCGCACGGCTAGGCGGCGGCGGCGGCTGCAGCGGTGGCTGGTACTCAAGAGGCGGCGCGGCTAGGGGCAGGCGCCGGCCACATCCCCCGGCGGCGGCGGCGGCGGCGGCGGCGGCGGCAGCTACGCGTCTCCTGCTCTGCTCCTGCTGCAGCAGCTGCTCCCCAGCGGAAAGGGGCGGGCGGCGGCGGCGGCGGCGCCTCCCTCTGTCCCCCCGCCTCCCGCCTCCCGCGCCCAGTCCCTCTCCCGCTCCCTCTCCCGGGCCGCCGCCTCCTCAGCGCCGCGCGCGTCTCCCATCAGACTCCCCGCCCCCAGTGCAGCGCCGTGCGGGCGGCAGCCAGAACAAGGCCGGGCCCTTTCGCGCGTGTCAGAGGCTGCGCGGGGCCGGGCTTATTTAGTTGTGGCACCGAGGCAGCTCTCTGCCTCGAGGCTGGAGGGCAACGCGGTCTGAGGCAGCCAAAGACCGGGCCAACTCGCTGCCAAAAAGGGGCCGGATTGCTTCCGGATCTAGGAGGCAAGCGGGACTTCTCCCTCTCCCTACTGGACGCACAACTCAGGATCCTGATGGCTTCTTACCGCTCCGTCGGCTGTTTTTTTCTCCAGAGGAAAGCGTACACAAGAAACCTTTCCTGGAGAAGGAATAGGTGATAAGAAGACGGGAAGAAACAAGCATCTGTTGCTACTGTCCCCATTTTGCTGATGTGGAAACTGAGGCTTGAAAGGGACCAAGAACCTAATGAAATGTCCCCAAGGTTGAAATGGTAATAAATAGCCAGAAATGAGGAAAAGGCAAAAAGTTATCCAGGCTCGCAAGTCAAAGCCATACTGGATCTAAGCTAAACTTTCTTATACAGGATAGTCTACAAAAAACAATACGGGGACATTAATTTATTCATATTAAAAATACTTACTGAAGACACACTACGTTCCAGTAACTGGTACTGGGAATAAAGAGACGAACAAAAGAGACTTACCAAGTTCCTGTTGCTAAATCAGTAAGACTCAAGGAAGTAGCAACAAGCTAAAGTAGACGTGGTAACTACCTTCAAGAAATTTACAATTCCAAACGAGTCGTTAGGAAATACAGTATGAGGTGAAAACAGTTAAAAAGTGAAAGAAATAAAACTAAAGATAATGTTTTATTATCTTTAGATGATGTTAAAAAAACATTATCAGGCACTGTTATAGCCTTCATATGTCATTTCATCTTGTCAAAGAATGTCTCAAAAGACAGCCACAGGAAAGAAAAGAAAAACTTTATTTGCAAAGATGCAAGGGAGTGAGACTTCCAAAAGGACTGATTCACCAAATATGAGACATCAAGTTTTAAAGATTACTTAAAATGTAGAGGGAAGAAAAGAACACAGAATTAAATTGACTTTACATGCACTGAAAGGGAATCTAAGCCAAGGAAAGTTGGAATGGTAGCCTGTAAGGGGACAGCTACAGAAAGGGCCAGAGAAGAAGAATTCCTAATTGATGTTTTCCTATGCCATTTCCTGAGTTCGTGACTGTGGACGAGTTATCTCTCCAAATCTCATTGTCCTCTTCTGTGAAATGCTGGTAGCAGGGATGACTGCAAAGGCTTGTGGTCAAGATTAAATAACATAAGAAAGTGTTGCTAGGTGAGCAAGTACTCAACTGCTTGAGATCTTGAATTCTTCTGCATTCTTTCTAGTTTCGTTTCAAGTTAATCAGAGGGTCCACCATACCACGGAGCTGGCGAATCCTACATGTGTTTCCCATAACCATTAAACCAATAAATACAAGTGAAGACATAAAACTAATGGTTCTAGTCCCAATTCTGGTTGTAAACTCCAGAATTAGATTGTAAACTCCCTGAGAACAAGGAAAAGTATTTTCTCCTTTGTATCTCCCTCAGCTCTCTCAAATGTTTGTTGAATTATTCAGTGCAGCCAAGAATAAAAAACATTCCCTTGAGATTTTCCCTCAAAGCCAGAAAAGTACATCTTGTTTTTAACTCGGGGAGGAGGCTGAAAGTAAAACTACAGTCCTAAACAAGAAGCCATCTGTCTTCCTTCTTTATAGTCAAGGAAAGGGGAGTTGTTTCTCTTTGCAGAGTCAATATGGGAGCATTTCTCTCAGATTAGAAAAATCTTTTTGGCTAGTGCTGCTGTTCCGTGTAGTAGCTAGTGCTTATTCTGTAATTGGAACTGTAGAAGGAGATAAATGCGTAACAGACTGTGGCAGTGCTTCATAAAATGTATTTTGCTTTTTTAGAGATCTCTTCCCTAGACATAGATAATGGGTGAATATAATTGAAAGCAAGCACAGTCCATTGTGCTTGACTGATCTGAACTCTGGTTTTCCCTTTAAGGGTTAATAGAACTAAGAGTTCTAAGATTCTGCAAGGTGCTTTGTAAATACACCAATTATGTATGTATGCACCATATATGCATATGAATGTGATGTTTCAAAATTATACCTCGTCATTAGCATGAGGGAAACTAACAGCTCTTGCATTGATATGCTGTACCTTCTAAGAATGAGTCTCTTTCCCATCCCCCTCATGCCCAAAAAAAGCCTCGTAAAAGGAGTGATTTAGAGAGGGGCAAATTACTATTCCTTTTCACTCTTATAAACAAGTACACACAGCATTCAATGAAATTAAACCACAGCAAACTCAGAAATCACAAAAGGGATTTTTTTTTTCTTAAGCCAGTGATCAGGGTACTTATCTACCATGGTGAGATGTTACCAGGGCAAGCCCCTTCGTAGGGGCTTAGGTTGTTCTTCTTTTTCTTTTGGGAGAAAGGAGGTTTTTAGAAACTTATGTAAAAACCATCTGCGCTAACCAGGATAAAATTATAAGGTCTATCAATCTTGGTGCTGCAGGGTAAAATCAGATCACCAGCTGAGCCAGCCAGAAATGCTTCCCAGTGGTCTGGTATTGCATAATTGGCTGTGTGAATTCCAAGGGTTCCAGCTTCAGATGGAGGTCTTGGTGCTGGTCACTCACTGAGGGAAAACATTGAATTAATGGTCTTTCCAATGATTTTTATGAAGCCTGACTTGTTGTTCACATGATTTCAGGTTTTGGGGTAACAGAAATACAAATGCGTCTCTACATGTATATGTCTATAACTGCTCAGAATAGTCCTCTTAATTTAAAAACCATGGCATTTGGTGCTGTGGCTGTGTTATTTACATTTTAGCACATACTGTGCTCACAGTCACATCCCACAAGAGCTTATTTGCTTCAGCAGAGCCCTAGCTTCCAGATTTGCCTCACAACCTCTTCCTCCTGAGCATTCACATATCACCCCAGGGAGATGCTCCAAAAGTCAAAACTAATTGTAACCAAGGGCTGTAACTGTTCATTCATTGCCAGAGAGGCAAGAGCAGTCTCTATTTGAGAAGGTAGAAATGTATCTCAGCCTCCCAGTTAAACCAGAAGTTAGAAATCCACTTTACCTGAACAGAGCTTTCCCTAACTCAGGCATGCAACAGAAAAAGACAACATTGTATTCAGCAAGACTGGCAATTCTTAAGTCCTTAGCTCTGCAACTTTGTTTCTGGTCACACTTGTAAGTTGATGTTCCTCCAATATTTATTAATAATTCTGGCTTTTATTTGTGGTTTCACTTGGATTTTTGTTGCAAGATCAAACAATGTATGAATTCTCTTTAAAATGCTTGTTATAAACTTGTGTTTAGAGGGGTGTATCTTCCTCCTACTACTTTTCTGAATGACTTTTTAAAACACTGTAGTCATTCAATTCATTTAATAATTTTTGTATTGACTGCTTTCTATGAGCTAAGCATGTTTGATTTTGATTAAGTAGCCTGTGCTCATGCATCAGTCCTCAGGGATTTGAGCTGTTTCCAACATAAAATTAGTGTTGGTTTTTCATTTTGGGATACTGGGATGAGGAAGGAGAGGAAATGGAAGCAGGGTTATGAGTATTAATTTGAGAAGGAAAGAAGAAATTTGTAAAGTAGGGAAATCTATTTATTTAACAGTGCATGTCTTGAGCCATTATAATGAACCAAATACCTAGCTGGGTGCCTGGGATTCAAAGACGAAGTACACTCCTTGCCTTTAGATCATTCTTAAGGGGTGGAAAGATATTTAAACCAAGAACAGAGTATAGTTTAAATGTAATGAAAGGGAAACGTCCACATACTATATAAGCGTAAAGGAGGTCCACAAAGATCGATTTTTTTTTTATTTAAAAAATGCTGTTACATTTTTTTCCCTGTTAACCGTTTCTTACTTCCACTAGACAAGTTCCCACTGTGTACCAAAAGCCTAGAAAATAGTTTGGTATCCAGGAATGTTTCATAAATATTTATTCAATGAATGAATGAATTTTGTCAATGAGTCCCTAGGAATTTAGATTTATAAATGCCTAGAATGTCTCAAAGGAAAGCTTATCTTAAATATTAGATTACTACTTTTTAAAATACTTGTTGTTGTTGTTGTTTTACTGTAAAACTTCTGGTATAAAATAGGTTTATTTTTCTGGCTGGGCACAGTGGCTCATACCTGTAATCCCAGCACTTTGGGAGGCTGAGGCAGGCAGATCGCTTGAGCTCATGAGTTCGAGACCAGCCTAGGCAACATGGCGAAACCCTGTCTCTACAAAATATACAAAAATTAGCTGAGCGTCGTGGTGTGCATCTGTAGTCCCAGCTACTCAGGAGGCTGAAGATGGGAAGATGGCTTGAGCCTGGGAGGCAGAGGTTGCAGTAAGCCAAGATGGCACCACTGCACTCCAGCCTAGGCAATAGAGCCAAATTTTGTCAAATAATAATAATAATAATAATTTTTCTAATATTGGAATTATAAAAGGCTTTTCTTTGGATAACACTAACCTAATACCATAGTAAAAGACAGATAGGATTAACTACATAAACATTTTAAAACTCCTACATGCAAAAGATACTACAAAATGAATACAAATGACAAAGAGATAAATAATACTTGCAAAGTCTATGTAAAGGTTTACATAATACACAAGAAGCTCCTATTTAAAACCAAAAGAAAAAAGAAAAAAAAAACCCACTCCACAGAAATATGAGTAAAGGACATAACAGACAAAATCCACAGTGAAAGAAATACAAGAACTAATAAAACGTGAAATGTTGCTCAGCCTTACTAATAATAAAACTGTAAGCTTAAAAATTAGGAGACATCATTCCTCACCTAGCAAATTGGCAAAGATTTAAAAGCTTAATAATAACCAGTGTGAGAGAAGGTCACAGTACTCTATACATGATTAATGGTGATATAAATAGTTACCCTCTTTCTGGGGAGAAATTTAAGAATTTGTATCAAAATGTAAAAGGTGTATTCTTTTAACCCAGCAGTTCTTACCCTGAGAATATCCAACAGCAATACAGTTTTGTTTTTAATAAGGAAAAATTGACAGAAAACTAAATTTCCATAAACAGAAGATTGGTTAAGTAATTGCTTAAATAATAGGAAGCACTATGCAACTGTTAAAAAGTAAGAGCAATCTGTATTTAATGACATGGGCTATGCATAACTAAAATATACGTCAACTAAAAACAGTAGTTTACAAAACAGGATTATGATGGAATCCTGTTCATGTCAATCGTGTGTGTGTGTGATGTATACTGTGTGTGCACAAGCACGTGTGTGCATGTTTGTGTAGATGAGGTTTTGAGGAACATGTACCAATCTGTTAACAGCAGTAACCTTTGGAGAGGAGGTGGGGATAAATCGTGGTGAAATAGAACAAGACAGAAGAGAGACATGTTCTGAATTATAACTTTTGAATTTTTTGTAGTTTTGACAAAAGCATGTACTTAAAAAAACTATATTTAAATATTTTAATATTATAAAACATTTTATTTTATTAAGGACAGGGAGGGGGTTCTCCTGAATGACCTGTTAATCATGAAGAACATATACAGTGTCCAGAGTACAGGGAAAGAACAGGTCACAAATGCAATGATTAGGAAAGGCTTCATAAATTGTGTTTCAGCTGGTCCTTAACACGTAGCTTTGGATAAGTGAAGATGATGGGAGAAAAAGAGAACTCTCAGGTATAAAATGACTTAAGCAAAGGTGCAGGCTTAGAAATCAATAAGATCTATTGCATGTTCCAGTTATCTGTTGTTGTATCCCAAACCAAACTAAAACTTGATGACTTAAAACAACAACAGTCATCAACTCTCACTGTTGGGGGAACAGAGTAGGCTCAGCTAAGCGGTTCTCGCTTGAGGGTTGTCACGTGATTGCAGTTAGCTATGAGGCAGGAGTTATCTTGAAGTTTCCTCATGCCTGGAGGTTGATACTGTTTGCCATCAGCCAGAATACCTACTTGGAGCCTTGCCACATGACCTGGGTTTCCTCACGGCTTGGTAGCTGAGTTCTAAGGGTGAGCATCTTTTTTTTTTAAATTATTTTTATTTTTATTTATTTTATTATTATTTTTTTTTGAGACAGTCTCACTGTCACCCAAGCTGGAGTGCAATGGCACGATCTGGGCTCACTGCAACCTCCACCTCCTGGGTTCAAGCAATTCTCCTGCCTCAGCCTCCTGAGTAGCTGGAATTACAGGCACCTGCCACCACACTTTTTGTATTTTTAGTAGAGTCAGGGTTTCACCATGTTGGCCAGGCTGGTCTCCAACTCCTGATCTTAGCTGATCCACCTGCCTCGGCCTCCCAAAGTGCTGGGATTACAGGCGTGAGCCACCACACTCGGCCAGGGTGAGCATCTTTAGAGGACCAGGCTAACACTGCATTACCTTTTACTTATTTATTTATTTAATATTATTATTATTATTATTATTATTATTATTATTATTATTATTTTGAGACAGAGTTTTGCTCTTGTTGCCCAAGCTGGAGTGCAGTGGCGTGATCTTGGATCACTGCAACCTCCACCCCCTGGGTTCATGTGATTCTCATGCCTCAGCCTCCCAAGTAGCTGGGATTACACGCATGTGCCATCACGCCTAGCTAATTTTTTGTATTTTTAGTAGAGATGGGTTTTCACCATATTGGCCAGGCTGGTCTTGAACTCCTGACTCAGGCGATTTGCCCACCTCAGCCTCCCAAAGTGCTGGGATTACAGGTGTGAGCCACCGTGCCCAGCCTGCATTACCTTTTATAACCTGGCCTCAGGTAGCACATAGCATCACTTTTGCTATAGTCACGGGCCCATTCAGATTCAAGGGAAGGGACCATCGGTGCTCTCCAAACCCTACCCTTGAGGAATTATCAATGTCACACTGTAAGAAGAGCATGTAGGTTGGGAGATCTTGGCCTGAGCTCTTCTGTTTGTCACAGTTTCAAACACTCTCTAAAGTCTCTTCTGACTTTAGAGGGGCCAGTTTTTCCTATCTACATTACCCTCTGGCATTCATAGGCCTTGGAATTTGTACCTCCTACAGATAAGAGAAATTCAGAGGGTTTTGAGTAAAGTAGTAATACGGTAGGCTTTTTGCTTTAAAATGATCACTATGGTGGTATCTTACAGGGAGGACTAAAGGGAGGAAAGCTTAAACAATAAAAACAGTAGTTGTTAGAGCTATGCCCCTACTCATCAACTCCCCTATTCAATTCAGAAAAATGGTGCCTAAGTATGATTGACAGGAGTCTTCCATATTCCTTACCAAAGCCTTCAGTCTTCGGAATGCTTTCAATGGGCCTCAATTCTTATAGAACCAGATGCTCCTGTGCCTGGCAGGAAATTACTAGGCCTTGGGAAGTAATTGAACTTTTTGAGAATACCAAGGTACCACTTCGGGGATACTAACTGATATTTCTCCCACTGAGCAAAGGACATAGACTCCTTGGAAATTAAGCCTGACTTGACCACCAACTTACTCACTTCCCAAGTGCTCCAATAGTTTGTCTCCTAGTGTGGTGCTACAGAACAACATGGAGGAATGGGGAGGCAGAGCGGGCTACAGGGTCTGCACACATTGCTGGACTAGCAATTTGAAGCTTAGCTACAATCATTCCCAGCTTCCCTCAAGTCCTGTTAAGAGATTTGTGTAAGGCAATGAAAAGTGTACTATTAGCTTGGTTTTTGAAGTTTCTTTCCCTATTATTATTTTATTGGACAAACTGTCAAAATCCACCTGTTCTTTCTCAGAGATGTCCTTTCTTCCTTTTTCATTGGTGCTAGACAGAGTCGTTTTCCCTAATACTATGTAATTTAGGAGAGGCTGTGTCAATTGCATAAAATATTTCTAATCTCCATAATTAAGATGCTGCTGGTCTGACAGTTTTGCTCTCTTACTCCCCCTCAGCTAGTGGCAGGGATGTAGAAAGACATTTTAAAAGAGTACTAAAGCAAAAATGACATGCTGTTCCCCTCCCGAAGGGCCTGCTCATGACTGTCACTAGCTTCCCTATGCTCCTTCCTGGAGAGTTTCATTTATGGCTTCCTCAAAAGTAGGAAAGAGAAACTATGCTAAGGTTCTCCAGACCGTCTTCTCTCCATCCCCCAAAAATGTATACCCTGCCTTCAGTTTAAATTCAGGGGAAATCCAGATTGTCCCTTCTTTTTCTCGCTCTGTCTCCCAGGCTGGAGTGCAATGGCACGATTTTGGCTCACTGCAACATCTGCCTTCCAGGTTCAAGCAATTCTCCTGTCTCAGCCTCCCAAGTAGCTGGGATTACAGGTGTGCACCACCATGCTCGGCTAATTTTTTTTGTGTGTGTATTTTTAGTAGAGACAGGGTTTCACCATGTTGGCCAAGTTAGTCTCAAACTCCTGACCTCAAGTGATCTACCTGCCTCAGCCTCCCAAATTGCTGGGATTACAGGCATGAGCCACCATGCCTGGCCCTGGTTGTCCCTTCTTATAGACCACTCTTGAGGTCAATTCCCAGCACAGCATTTGACAGAGAATAATCACTGATAAATCTGGGTTGAACACCTGAATAACCAAATTCTGAGGTAAAGAGAAATGTAGAGGTGAGAAGTAGCAGAACATTGCAGTTGCTGGCACAGAATCTTTGAAGATCATGTAGTCCAGTTTCCTATAATTTTGGGGAAAAAAAACAGAGAGATAACAAGTCACCAAGATTGCCATATATTCAACTTTTTTCTTACCTCTTGGTAGATTGATAATGTATTCAGGTATAACATATAAAAGTCCTGCTTCATCCTTACAGTAAGTCTATTAAGTAAAAATTATTATTACTATTTTAGAGATTAGTCAAATGAGATATAAAAGATAGTCTTGATAGACTGTATTATGCTGCTATAACAAACTAATTCTCAAACCTAGGTGGTTTAATAGGAGAAAGTTTATTTCTCCCTCATAGTATGTATGACACAGCAGTTGGTCCAGAGGGAGAGATGGCAATAATACTGTCTGCTTTACATAGTCATTCAGGTGTCCAGGCTTATGAAGGCTCTAAGATATTGTATTTTATTTTTTTGAGATGGAGTCTCACTCTGTCACCTAGGCTGGAGTGCAGTGGCACGATCCTGGCTCACTGCAACCTCCACCTCCCAGGGTTCAAGCGATTCTCCTGCCTCAGCCTCCTGAGTAGCTGGTATTACAGGTGCATGCCACCATGCCCTGCAAATTTTTGTATTTTTAGTAGAGACAGGGGTTCGCCATGTTGTCCAGGCTGGTCTTGAACTCCTGACCTCAGATGATCCACCTGCCTTGGCCTCCCAGAGTGCTGGGATAACAGGCATGAGCCACCGCGCCCGGCCTTCTAAGGTATTTTAGCTGCACCCTGTGTAACTTGAAGTCTTCCAACCCTCTCTCTGCAAGAAGAGAGTGTTGGATAATTACCCATGGAATTTTTACTGCCTCAGCCTAGAAATGACACATACCACTTTTGGTTGCATTTTACTGGTTAGTAGTAGTCACATGTCCTCACATTATCAAAGGGGGATGAAATGTAGAAGAAGTGGATTATTTGGTAAGCATTGCCATTGTCACTGCTCCAAGAGATAATTTGTACACTGTCCAATAGCTATTGAGTAGCAAGGTTAGCGTCCAAACTCAAGCTGTCTGATGCCATAGTCCGTGTGATTTCTTTTCATAACTTGATAATGCCATGTTGGACATGGAAGTGGCCATAGTGTGGAGAGGCAGCTGTAGCATGATGGGAAAAGCCCTAGACTTGAGACAATTGAGCTAACATATCCATTTTACCATCTACTAGTTATGAGACCTTGGGCAAGTCCCTCAGCCTCTGCTAAAAGCAATTTTTCGCCAGGCACAGTGGCTCATGCCTGCAGTAGTAGCACTTTGGGAGTTCGAGGTGGGAGGATCGCTTGAGCCCAGTTCAAGACCAGCCTGGGCAACATAGTGGGATCTCATCTGTACAAAAAATTTAAAAATTAGCCAGCATGATGGTGCATGCCAGAAGTCTCAGCTACTCTGGAGGCTGAAGTGGGAGGATTGCTTGAGTCCAGGAGGTTGAGGCTGCAGTGAGCTATGATCATGCCATTGCACTCCAGCCTGGGTGACAGAGTGAGACACTGTCTCAAAAAAAAAAAAAAAAAAAAGCACTTTTTCTATCTATAAAATAGGAACAAACAGAACTCTCATGAGATTGTTGTGAAGGTAAAAGTATGAGAGCCTTCAGGACATGTAACACACCCTCAATGAATGTTGAGGTCTGAATTCTTATTTATTCTTCTAGCCCCTCTTTCTGCCGACACAAGTACCTTCCTGGAAATGTAAGGCCTTCCATAGTGAGACTTTCTGCTGAAAGTTCTAGTTGAAATTTTGCCAGAGGAAAGACTTTAGTAACCTGATCCCAACACTTCCCAGCATTTAAATTCTGATTCTATTACCAGACCTTTTCCTGATATCAGCAATTTTCTTCATGTGTTGCCAACCACAACTCATTCATGACTTCAGGGAAAAGGAAAGGATAATGTCACATTGGAATTAAAAGTTGTGGCTGGAGAGCAGTCTTGCATTTAAAAACACTGTAAATGCTGGCACCTCTCTAGGAAGTAAATGTCAAGGCACGTGTAATACAGAGTGAGCACCAGTGCCTTCAGGTATTAACCTATTGAGAAAGCCCATTTGGCTCATTATTACATCCTTGTCTCAACTCCAAAAATAGATCCTCTTTATTATTTTAATATTATTTAGAAAAAAATTAAATTTCTACTATGTGACATGAGAAAATGCATTTGTTAGAAGGCTAATGGGCCTTTTTTTGTTTTGTTTTGTTTTGTTTTTTTGTCCTGACAAAGGAAAGTAAATTGCTTCCTATGGAAAGGTGCATAAACTCCTTCAGGCCCCTGGGTAATTGCTTAGGAGAGTATTGGTACAGATAATTGACAATCTAAAAACCAAGGTTCTTGGCAAAAGTAATGAACTTCCTTGAAGCAAGTCTCCTTTTTCAAAATGAACCTGAAGCTCAAAAACCTTTATTCCTCACTTTGCCTTTGTTGTTAGCAACTCAAACATCTTGACACACTGGTTACAATCTTGGGCTTAGGAGTGAGACAACTGTGGGATTGATAACCAGTCCAGCAAATTCTAGCTGTGGGACCCTGCCCAAGCTACAGAAGTTCTCAGAACTCCTCATCTATGACATTGCATCATGATTATTAAATGAGGGAGAGCACTTTGCAAGGTTACAATGGTGTATCTGGCATGCTTGACACGAGAATGACAAAACTATTAACAGTAATCATCATTTTCTTATTCTTTAGTTAGAAGCAATGAACAATTTAAAATAATACATTTCAATTTTTAAAAATGAAAATGTATGTTTTGTATGAACTGAAATTTATACTGTCTAAACAAGGTATTACACCTTGCAGTTTATACTGTTTCACTTTTTAAATTTTTAAACCCAAATTAAATGTACAAATTGTCATATAGCATGATTAAATTGAATTAATCCAGTTTTACTTCTTCATCTTGAGAAACACTGTGCTATCATTATTTATATCTACCGTTTAAGTGTAGAGATATATTGTACTACAGGGATTTGAGACATGAACAATGACCTCAATGAGTTTGAACAGTTCCTAACCATTATGAACTTACTCTTGAAGCAACCCCATGCAGCCATGTCCACGTGTGTCTGGGTGGATGCATAACTAGTGGTTGTCTGGATTTGTTTCCATGTAGAATATAATGCTTGGTAAGACATAAGTAATGTTTGCTAATTCGAAGCATATATATACACACATATAAATATAAGTATTAGATATATATAATATATATCTATAAGTATGTATATATACACACACACCACATTATTAAAATTCAATAGTTTTGAAGGTAGATCAACCAAATTTTTTTTTAAGGAAGAGTATTTTTATTACTGACATTGCTTTTTGTTTTGTTTTGTTTTCTCATTTGGGGTCTTGCTCTGTTGCTCAGGCTGGACTGCAATGTTGGGATTACAGGTATGAATCACTGTGCCTGGCCAACATTGTTTAAAATTGTGGGCACATGGTGATAATAAAAAGCAGACAAATGAGGTTTTATTGCTTTTTCACATCCTCTGCAGACAATTCACCCCCTATTGTTGCACCAGACTAGGCTCTTCCACTGCTCTGCCCTTGGAATACCACTGCATAGTTCCTGGCAGATAGTAAGAATTGCATACCTGTAAACTATTATTATTTCACTACAGGTCTTTTAAAACTTGAGAGGTTCCTAGAATTTTACTTTTTTCTTTCTTTCTTTTTTTTTTTTTTTTTTTGCAGAGAGAGAAACAATGACATGGAAATATGACTTAATTCCCCAATAAAGAAGTAGTATTATCAGGCCAGGTGCGGTGGCTCACGCCTGTAATCCCAGCACTTTGGGAGGCCAAGGTGGATGGATCACCTGATGTCAGGAGTTCGAGACCAGCCTGGCCAAAATGGTGAAACCGCATCTCCACTACACATACAAAAATTAGCTGGGTGTGGTGGCACATGCCTGTAGTCCCAGCTACTTGGGAGGCTGATGCAGGAGAATTGCTTGAACCTACAGTGAGCTGAGATTGCACCACTGCACTCCAGCCTGGAAGACAGAGTGAGACTCCATCTTGAAAAAAAAAAGAAAAAAGTAGTATTATCTTAAAAAAAATTTTTTTTCTGTGATAATAGTTTTGGTGCCTTTTAATTTAGAAAATATACAAAAGTGTTTTTAAAAGTAAACAAAAGAGGCTGGGCGAGGTAGCTCAAGCCTGTAATCCCAGCACTTTGGAAGGCCGAGGTGGCAGATCACTCCTTGAGGCCAGGAGTTCCTAACCAGCCTAGCCAACATGGTGAAACCCTGTCTCTACTAAAAAATAAAAAAAATTAGCCGGGCATGGTGGCACATGCCTGTAATCCCAGCTACTAAGGAGGCTAAAGCACGAGAATTGCCTGAACTCAGGTAGCGGAGGTTGCAGTGAGCTGAGATAGTGCTCCCGCACTCCAGCCTGGGCAACAGAGCGAGACTCTGTCTCCAAAAAATTTAAAAAATTTAAAAAGAGGTATACCAAAGACAATAAAACCCCCTATAGTCATGCTATCCAAAATACAAAAATAACAATCATTTATTGATTACTCTATCTCAGGAGTCCTACATTCATTCCATTTATTTTAATCCTTCCTGGGAACCTATGAAGTAGTTTCAGGTTTTACATTTTTCTTTTCTTTCTTTCTTTTTTGTTTTTGAGACAGAGTTTCGCTCTTGTTGCCCAGGCTGGAGTGCAATGGCGCGATCTCGGCTTACTGCAACCTCTGCCTCCCCGTTTCAAGCGATTGTCCTGCCTCAGCCTCCTGAGTAGCTGGGATTACAGGCATGCGCCACCTCGCCCGGCTAATTTTGTATTTTTAGTGGAGACGGGGTTTCTCCATGTTGGTTAGGCTGGTCTCCAAATCTCAATCTCAGGTGATCCACCCTCCTTGGCCTCCCAAAGTGCTGGGATTACAGGCATGAGCCACCGCGCCCAGCCACATTTTTCATATTTTTTTTTAGAGGAGGTTACTGAGTCCTAGAGAAGTTACAGAAGTAGCCCAAGGTTGTAAACCTGAGCTTGTAAGTGGCAGGCCAGGATTCAGACACAGCTCTGTTTGACTGGAAGCCTAATCTCTTAACAACTCTGCTGTTTTACAACAACTCTGTGTTCCCTACTGACCATTATTAATATTTTGGCGTTTTGCCTTTCAGTTTATTTTATGTGTATACGTATGTGTGTTTTCTAAATGTATACGTAGCTTTTTGAACAAAATTGGGATCGTGTTGTGTATAATGTTTTGTATCCTACTTTTTAACCTAATGTTACAGTGTAAGCATTTTCCGCATCATTATATATGGATTCAAATATATATAGGATTCAAATATATATAGGATTCAAAAGTATGATTTTCAATGGCTACATAATAGTCCATCATATGCTTTACCATAGCTGAACAAACAAATCGTCTTGTGTGGGACTCCACTTTGAATAAAGTTCTTAGAAATGTAGTTTGTTACAACCGTTCTGAAAGTCAGTTTGGTAATATATCGTGAACTGTACAAAGCTCTTACCTTTATAACCTCGCTTCTAGGAGCTTATTCAAAGGAAATAAAATTATGGTCAAAGATTTATGAATGAGGGTGTTTATCACAGTGATAGTAAAAACATATTTGTGTGCATAGAAGAAAGATGAGAAGAAAATGATACATTAGCAATGTATCATTAGTTACTGGTATAACTTTTATTTACTGAGTTATTGATTATTTTTATTTTATTGCACTTTATTTTTTGTATTTTTATTTTTTATTTATTTATTTTTCGAGATGGAGTTTCGCTCTTGTCGCCCAGGCTGGAGTACAATGGACGATCTCAGCTCACTGCAACCTCTGCCTCCTGGATTCAAGCAATTCTCCTGCCTTAGCCTCTCAAGTAGCTGGGATTACAGGCATGCACCACCACACCTGGCTAATTTGTTTTGTATTTTTAATAGAGACGGGATTTCACCATGTTGGCCAGGCTGGTCTCGAACTCCTGACCTCAGGTGATCCATCCACCTCGACCTCCCAAAGTGCTGGGATTACAGGCGTGAGTCACTGCACCTGGTCTTATTGCACTTTAAATTGTATTTCTTATATATCTTTTAAAATTTTTATTATTTATTACATTTTTCAGTATTTTCTAAAATTCCTGTAATAGGCATGTATAACTTCTAAAAATTAAAAAGAAGTTATTTTTAAAATGTTGGTAATTTTTGGTGAATCTTCAACTCACCAATCACTGAATCCTGATCTTACATACAAAGTTACAAAGTCTGATTAAAATGTTCTGTACAGCTCACGCTTTCCAACAATATCTGGTCTAGGCTGGAATTAAATGTCACTTTGTCTTCTCCCACGGTTCCTTTAATCCTCAACTGTTAGTGGCTTTTACTCCACCAACTCTTTGATTGCTCCCAACCTTACCAGGGTGAAGGCATTCATTTACTTCTACAACTGCTTGTTTTAAGGATAACCAATTTATTTCTCTCATTAGGAAATTAAAGAAATATTGACAAGCCCAACTTTTTCAGATCAGATGAAATTTTTTTTCTAACTTCAGAAAAAATTCCTTCTGTGTACTAGCTCTCTCTAGAAATTTTGGACATGGTTAGCAGTTTCCATCACAAGCATAAGCTTCCTGAATGTCTGGGCAATGATATGTTAGCTGTTATCCTCAGCCAAATCTGTTCACTTAGGACCCAGTTTTCTCATCTATAAAATGAAGACTTAAAGTCATTGAGCTGTAGGGTCTCTGCCTACTCTTAATCCTTAGGTAAAAACCCACCAGTAAGAGACTGAATGTTAGTTCTTTCTGGTCCCAATTCTGAAGGAGAATGTAAATATAACATATTAAATATAACTGAAGACAGAATAAGAAAACTAAAAATAGGTTAGAAGAAATTACTGTAAAAGAAAAATATACTGAGAGATATATTTATTAAGGTAAGTATATCAATTCTCTGAATGATACCCAAGCAATGAGTTTAGTATAGAGGTTTAGTGTACTATTAAGGGAATGTGCTGAATTTAGAAATAAACAGACCCTGAAAGGAGGCTTGACTGTCATTTATTAGCTGCATGGCCTTGAGCAAGTTATGTAAACCCATGGCTGCTTTTTAGAGTTTCTCTTTGTCTTGATATTCTGAAGTTTCTGTACAGTGTTCAGATGTGGATTTATTTTTGCTTATCCTGCTTGGGAATGGTTGGGATTTTTGAATCTGTGTAGGTAGTATCTTTTATTAGTCTTAGAAAATTCCTAGCAATTCAAAATTCAAATATTGCCTATAAAAGCAAAACAATATGACCTCTGGGAATGGCTTTAACATATTTTAACAGAGAAGGAAATAAAAACAAAGAAAGAAAATAAACAAATGTGGCAAAATCTTGATAACTGTGAAGTCTGGGTAATAGGCATATACAGTTTATAGTACTATTATCTACTTTTTTCTTTCATGTATGCTTAAATAATTTTATAATAAAAAATAAAGAGCTATAAGAAAATTAACAACCATTCTGTCTCCTTCTCCTTGTGGAGCTTCAGTGGAGTGTACCTCAGACCTTGTTCTACACTTCATGTCTCTGAATGCTCATAGTTTCCTTATTTTTATCTCTTGTGATATTGTGAATAATTTTTTCTAACCTACATTTAGTTTGCTTATTCTGTCTTCAGTTGTATTTAATGTTATTCAGTATTTAATTTTGGTTATTATAATTTGTATTTATAGACATTCATTTTGGTTCTTTTTCAAATTTGTTAGGTTACTTTATCCCTTATACTTTTTCTCCAACCAGAAGTGAGCTTTCTCCAAGTATTAAAACACACACACACACACACACACACACACACACACACACACACACACACACACACAACCTCCTTCCCCAGCTATTAAAAAAATAGGCATACTTGTTTTAAGTATATTGTTCTATAGCCTAAGTCTCATAATTCCAACATCAGAAATATATGAAAATCTGGTATATTTTCTATGTGTTCTGTGGTTTCTAAAGGTTCTTGCTCATGGTATCTTGCTTGTGTGCTTGATTATTTTTGACTGTGTGCTGCATATTTATTTGAAAAATGATATGTGGGATTTTTTTCTGGTCTAGGATAAAGGTGTTTTCCTCTAGAGTGGATATGTATTTGATTATTTGGTGTTCGAAGGCATTAACAATCCAGAACAATTTTTAAATAAATTCAGAAGTTGACAATTTTTTTTGACTAATCAAATTCAGTGATGTGTCTGTAGGCTGCAAATTTGAGTGATGATTAACTTGCCGAAGCTTTTCAGTCCTTTTCCCTCTCTCTTACGCTCAGCAACAAGGTATTTTTCTTGTAGCCCTTGGAGTAGGGGAGAGGTATAAACCTTTGGTACCCCATCTTCATTGGAGTGAAGGGGTCCCTCCTTAGAGATTCTATTTTGGATGGACATTGGCTTTGATTTCCTTCTCCCTTGCCATGGGAGGCTATCAGCACTCTGGGAAAAAAAAGCAGCCTCAGTGTTTTCTCTTACCTTCCTGGAAAAAGATGAATGATAAACTCTTCTAAGTTCCAATTTCTTCATATGTAAGATGAAGTTAATATTGCTTTACTTACAGAGTTGTGTGTTAAGCAAGATACAAAATGCCCTTTTTAAATTGTAAATTACAATATAAACTTACTGTGGAACCCAGGGCCCTTAAGGTTTGGGAAACCTCTTCAAGTTGCATAGATACTTGAGGGTGTGTATATTTTTCTATGTGTGTTTCAGAGGGTGCTCATGTATTTAATGAGTTTCAAATAATCCATTGACCACCAAAAATTTTTAAAGCGTTTGAAAATGGAAATTATTATTTGAAATCAAATAAGTACAGGAAGGAGGCAGAAGATTGGATTTCTGTTTATTCATTTAGATGTTGCTGAAGTGGGCCGGGCATGGTGGCTCACACCTGTAATCCCAGCACTTTGGAAGGCCTCTTGATCACGAGGTCAGGAGTTTGAGATTGGCCTGGCCAACATGGTGAAACCCTGTCTCTACTAAAAATACAAAAAATTAACCAGTTGTGGTGGTGCGTGCCTGTAATCCCAGCTACTTGGGAGATTGGGGCAGGAGAATCACTTGAACCCAGGAGGCAGGAGTTGCGGTGAGCAGAGATCACGCCATTGCACTCCAGCCTGGGCAACAGAGTAAGACTCTGTCTCAAAAAAAAAAAAAAAAAAAAAAGATGTTGCTGAAATGTTTTAATCTTTGCCAATTACTAAAATAGTGATTATTTGCTCAATAAAACTATGTTTTATCTGTTCTCTTCTAGACTATAATTTCATGTGTGTGAAATTCAAGGGGAAAAAGGAAACAATACATAATCCAGGTAGGAAGAGCATTTTGTTCCTTTTGTTATTTATTCCTTGCAGACTTTCATTCATGGATGCTTATACTCTTAGAATGTTAGAGCTGCTGAATCCGTACAGATCAGCTAATTTAACCTTCTTAGTTTACATTTAAGG
This sequence comes from Gorilla gorilla gorilla, assembly GCF_029281585.2. Classification (NCBI taxonomy): domain Eukaryota; kingdom Metazoa; phylum Chordata; class Mammalia; order Primates; family Hominidae; genus Gorilla; species Gorilla gorilla. Next base: position 101,491,713 of record NC_073237.2, on the reverse strand, counting down.
ACACCAAAGAAAGGAAACAGATAAATTTACTAGAATTATAAATGTGACAAATATTCCAGAGCTTTTCTGCTAATTAAAATGTTGGTTTTGTCTAACAAAACATAGCAGAGTTTGAGATTTCCCACTTTTCTTCTATAGCATCACCAGTGTCACACTTCAGGGCCTGATTAAATGTTTTATCTTCTGAAAAGCTTTCCTGGCTCAGATGAGGTGACTCATGTCAGCCTACACAAAGGCTTCTTCATATACTAGAATTTCTACTATAATTTTTCAGCCTTTCCACAAAACAAGTCTTACCATAATCCAGCAACAGAACAAAAGAGAAGTCAATGATGAGAAGCTTGATAATGTAAAGGTTTAGTTCTAAGGTGGGTAGCAGTCACTCTTTCACTCAACAAGTATTTATTAAGTACCCACCATGAGCTGGGTGCTAGAATTACAATGATAAACAAAAGATGTGGTCGTTATTTCTACATTTTCACACCACCTCTTTAGTCACTACTTTTCTTTCTCTTTCGGACAACTCAATGTATCCTCTAACTGGTGTTTCTGCTTATACTTTGATCTCCCTTTGATCCATTCTTCACCCAATAGTCAGAAGGATCTTTTGATCATTAAATCCCCTCCTTAAGCCTCTCAGAAGTTCCACTTGTGGAACAGCAGTGTAAGGAGCTCTATGTACCCACTCCCCAGAGTCAGCCGTAACTATTGAACATTATATATTTTTTAAAAAGCCAGTCATTTATAAATCTCTGGAAATTGTCCTAAGAGCATATAGCAAATGAAGAAACATTTATTAAAGAAAATCTATTAGATCTTGGCAGGAACAAAAGGAACCTTTGGCACAACCCACCCCCTTCCTCCTCCCTTCCCATCTCAACCTGATGACAGAAGTTCCAATCTGGTCAAATATCACCAAGAAAATGGGGCTCCTCTCCCCTCTGCTCCTAGTCAAGGGATACAGTAGCACTCTAGGAAGGGCAGGCCACTAGCATTTTTCATCACCCACCTCTGAATTGCAGAAGCTAAATTCCTGGTGAGTGTGGCTGAGGGATGAGGGGCTCCCTTCCTCCACCCAACTCCCACTCATAGATGGAGGCTCTGCCCTAGGCATGGGAGGTCAAGAGTACTGGGGACACAGTAGTCCTTGTTCCAGCTTACTTTTAGGGTGGAGGTTTCATGCCAGGAGAGGCAAGACAAGATCTGAAGCTACCATTCCCATCTTCTACCTTGTTTGTAAAGCAGGGGTGTCAGTTCAAGAGAAGCAGGCTACTGTCCCTGTCCTCACTTTCAGGGCAGTGGCTCAGATATTCTGCCCTGGAGAAGAGGAAGTCCCTAAGAACAGAGAGCTCTAACACTCTCCCCAAAGAAACTGACTTTATTTAAAACAGAATATGGGAAAGCTCAAGTCTAAAAATTCTCTCAAATACAATGGAGATTTTGGTGGTAAGCAGTTAAGAGAAGGCTGGTAACTCCATGGGAGCAGGAAGCTGAGCCATAGACCAGTTAGCTTACTAGAGAGAACCAGGGAAAGAGACAACTAAGAGGAATCCTCTTGGAGTCACAACAAACCTCAAAAACTGGGCTTAGAAACTACCTCTATTTTTCTGGGGTTTAAATCTAATTGGATCAGACTGCGGAGCAGTTTATGTCCCAGGGCATTGTCCAAAAAAAAAAAAAAACCAATCACCTGACAATTAGGCAGTGTCTAACAAAGGCAGGTAGCTTAACAGAGGGATCAAGGAAAGAGAGATAAAGAGAGTCCTGCGGAAACTACTGTCACCCCACAGTTACTGTTCATGTCCAAGTCTGTGCATGTCCTCTGAGGAGCAACATCAGAGGCTTCATACTGTGAGGGAAATAGACTTTACTAAAATTATCTAAGCAAGTCACTAAATAAATAAGCAAAAAGGAACAAAAATAAGCCCTGGAGTTGAGGGGGTACTCAATATCTAGAATTGCTACAATCTATTACCTGAAATGTCTATACAAAGACATACAAAGAAACAGGAAAGCATGGCCCATACATAGGCAGTAAATCAGGCAATAGAAATTGCCTTGAGAAGGATGGCCCAGATGTCAGATGTGATGGACAAAGTGTTCAAAGCAAGCATTATAAGTATGTTCAAAGAACTAAAGAAAACCATGCTTAATGAAGTAAAGAAAGGTATAATGTCAACATGTCATTGAATAGAGAAGATCAGTAAACAGATATAAATTATAAAAAATTAACCAAATGAAAATTTGGAATTCTAAATTTGGAAAGTGTAATAACTAAAATTAGAATTTCACTAGACACATTCAACAGTAGATTGGAACTAGCAGAAGAATCAGCAAACTTGAAGATGGACTGATAGAGATTATGTGACTAAAGAACAAACAGAAAAAAGAAAGAAGAAAAATAAACAGAGGCTCAGAGAAATCTACAATCCAAGAAGTTTGAAGAGCTCCAAGTAGAACAAATGCAAAGAAATCCACACCCAGACACGTGACAGTAAAAATGCTGAAAGAGAAATTTTCAAAGGGAAAAATTTGAAAGCAGCAAGAGAAAAATGAGCCAGGCATAGGCAGAGGCAGGAGGATAGCTTGAGCCCAGGAGTTTGAGACCAGCCTGGGCAATATAGCAAGACCCCACTCTACACAAAAATCATGGGGGAAAGACTCCCAAAAAAGGAGAAAAATGACTTATCACATTCAAGGGAACCTCAATAAGATAACAGATGATTTTTCATCAGAAACAATGGAGGCCAGAAAGCAATGGGATAAAATATTCAAGGTGCTGAAAGAACAAAAACTACCAATCAAGTATCTTATAATGTCACAGGGTGAACCCCAAAATTGAACCTCAACCTGGGAGGTCACATGGGTTCTTGACCTCATGCAGAAAAGAATTCAAGAGCAAGCTGACAGTAAAGTGAAAGCAAGTTTATGAAGAAGGGAAAAGAATAAAAGGGTGGCTACTTCATAGGCAGAGCAGCCCCAAGGGTTGCTAGTTGGCTATTTTTATGGTTATTTCTTGATCATATGCTAAACAAGGGGTGAATTATTATTGAGTTTTCCAGGAAAGGTGCAGGGAATTCTTGGAATTGAGGGTTCCTCCCCTTTTTAGACCATATAGGGTAACTCCTGTGAGTTGTCATGGCATCTGTAAACCATCATGGTGCTTATGAGAGTCTCTTTTAGCATGCTAATTTATTATAATTAGTGTATAATAAGCAGTGAGAATAACTAAAGGTTGCTTTTATCACCATCTTGATACTGGCTGGTTTGGGCTGGTTTCCTTAACACATCCTGTTTTATCAATGGGGTCTTTGTGACCCGCGTCTGGAGAAACAAGTCTTGCTAAACTCCTGTCTCAAAACAAAAACAAAAACAAAAAAACCTCAAAACCTTCAGTATCTTTTAATTACTTTGGATGAAGTCAAATTTGCTTATCATGATCTACATAGTCTGCCCACCTCTCTACCTTCTTGAACCACACTTCTCTCTCGAGCTTGATCACGCAGGCATTCTTTTAGCCTGTTCCCTCCTGCCTCGAGGCCTTTTGACCATGTTGCCCCAAGTGTCTGTCTCACTATTCTCTCACCTCTTTAACTACATATTACTCACCCTTAGATTTCAGCTTAAACTTTGCTTCTTCTGGGAAACCTTCCCTTATCTCCCTGCCCATGTGAGATAGTACATACTGCCATGCATCTCTTGTCACCTCCTTCTTGAAATTTTACATGAATTGGTACATTTAATTAATGCTTTTATAATATAAATTTCACATAGATAGGAAATGTGTGTGTGTGTGTGTGTGTGTGTGTGTGTGTGTGTGTATTGTGCTTTAGGTTGCAAAAACTAAAAGTCACTGAAAGGTTTTATCTGATGAATGGCATTGTCAGATTAGCAGGTTTAGGATGTTTTTCTAGCTGTGCTTTTAGAAAGTACTGGACAAATTCCTATTGTGGATATAAGGAAGATGTTGTAGTATTCCAGAGGAGAGGTGATCAAATGCTCAGACCAGGTCAGGGTTTGGAGATGAAAAGTAGACCAACTTGAGAACTACAATCAGAGAGGAAAGGACAGTTATCACTGGGTGGAATCCTAGGTTTCTGACTTGTACAATTCAATACAGTGGTTCTATTTACGAGGAGAGGGAGAACTAGAGAGAAATCAGACTATTAGGGGGTGTGGATAGAGGTAAATCATGATTCAGTTAGGAACTGTTGAACTTGAGGTGTCAGTGAGAAATTAGTGAGAACTCCAATAGAGATTTTAGGTAAGCAATTGGATACAGGATTCTGGAACTCAGAGAACTTGAGACTGCAGATATGCAAAGCCAATCTGGGGAAAATATGGTTGCCTGTGAGGACCTACTTCTCCTTCACTACCACCAATGCTGGCAGCCTCTCAGCTGCAGTTCTGCTTTGTCCCAAGCCTATCAAAGGCCAGAAATGTTGTTCTCCCTGCCCCTCCAGCTGATATATTCCTGCTTATTCTGTAAGGCCCTCATTTCTCTGAACCCCAGCCTGCAGTAGGGTTGTGCCTGGGCTCCTGGAGATTTTTTTGTACTGTGCTGGTCCCAAGAAGAACAACTTCTGAGTTAATAAAAAGCTCCTGGACGGGCATGGTGGCTCATGCTTGTAATCCCAGCACTGTGGGAGGCCAAGGCGGGCAGATCACGAAGTCAGGAGTTCAAGACCAGCCTGGCTAGCATAGTGAAAGCCCATCTTTACTAAAAATACAAAACTTAGCTAGGCGTGGTGGCACATGCCTTTAGTCCCAGCTACTTGGGAGGCTGAGGCAGGAGAATCACTTGAACCCGGGAGGTGGAGGTTGCAGTGAGTGGAGATCGCGCCACTGCGTTACAGCCTGGGTGACAGAGGGAGACTTTGTCTTGAAAAAATAAATAAATAAAATAAAATAAAAAGCTCCTTTTGGGTGCATCTTACTTTAATTTGATCTTCTCAGCCTGAATCCAGGAAGGGATACGCGTGTTGAATTCTGAGGGCAAAGGCGTGTTTTTCTGCTTGCTGGATAGTTCTCAAAGGTCAGGCAGCAGGCCTTAGTCATGCTAATGGAGATCTAACCTTTCATGGAATCAGAGATTTTTTCCAGCTCAAGGGCATTTCAATAATTTTCCAAATGAGGCCTTTGTCTCCAAAACACAGTGATAATTACCAGCAAAGTCATAACTTGAACTCAGGTCTTCTGACTTGAAGCCCAGTGCTTTTTTTTTTTTTTTTCCCCACAATACTCCCATGTAGTATAGCATCTGGCTTCTGGATGGACTTTTGCAGCACCAACCACCATTTCTAAGACACAGTAGTGTCATAAATGTTGTTGAATGAACAAATAAAAGCTATTCTACTGCCCAATCCTTTCTTTTTCCCTAGAATAGCAGAGAGTAAAGAAAGCAAACCAGCAGAATGTATCTGGGGTTTCCAAGCATCATTATCAGCATGAATGCATGTCCTTTGGAAACTCTGCCACTGAAGTCATTCAGTCAAGTAGAAATTGAATCAATGTCCATTCTTAGCACAATAATTAAAGGATACCAATATCTCAGAACCAGCTGGTGGAAAATAATCTCTGGTCTGTTTTATAAGCAATATCATATATAAAGGTGGAAGACCTTCAGTGTTTTTCCCTGAACAGCTTTCTATGGTACAGAGCATAGACATCCAGGCAAAAGGAAGACAAGCTGGTTCACCGTCATCTCTGATTTCTCTCCAATCTCCACACTACCTCCAACATGATAGCTTTAAATGCAACTTGAGAAGTGTTTCATCCAAGATTATGTAGCTAGTAAGCAGTGAAGCCAAGACTACAGCCTGTGAATTTGGATTTAAATACTTTGCCACCCATTTATCACACTTTTCATCAGATTTGGATCCACTGTAATTGGCCCCTTTTTCTGACGGTAGCCATGTATTTTAGAGCTGCATTGTGCAATACAGTAGCTGCTGGCCTCCTGTGGCTATTTAAATTTAACTATGGTGGTGCGTGGCTGTAGTTCCAGCTACTCAGGAGGCTGAGGCAGGAGAATCGCTTGAACCCAGGAGGCGGAGGTTGCAGTAAGCCGAGATTGTGCCACTGCACTCCAGCCTGGACAACAGAGCGAGACCCTGTCTTAAAAAAAAAAAATAATAAGTTAACTAAAATCAATGGCTGGGCACTGTGGCTCATGCCTGTAATTCCAGCAGTTTGGGAGGCCAAGGCAGGTGGATCACCTGAGGTCAGGAGTTCGAGACTAGCCTGGCCAACATGGTGAAACCCTGTCTCTACTAAAAATATAAAAATTAGCCGGGTGTGGTGGCATGCACCTGTAATCCTAGCTACTTGGGAGGCTGAGGCAGGAGAATCACTGGAACCCAGGAAGGAGAGGTTACAGTGAGCTGAGATAGTGCCATTGTACTCCAGCCTGGGTGACAGAGCAAGACCCCATCTCAAAAATAAATAAATAAAATTAAAAATTTAGTTCCTCAGCCATACTGGTCCCATTTCAAGCACACACTAGCCACAAGTGGCTAGTGATTGTATGTTGGACAGTGCAGACATGGAGCATTTCCATCATCACAAAAAGTTCCACTGGACAGCACTGCTCTAGAGACAGATTTCCCTTTTTTTTGTCTAAGGTTACTAGGGTCAGAAAGTCTGATGGAATATTTCCTCTCTCCAAACGGCAAATGAGGCCAATAGACAGATGGGAGACTATGAGCTACTTATTCTATTCCATACTTTCTAAACTCTTAAATGGAATTGATAGGGCCTAGCTACTCATCTCTGGGATGGGTAAATCTGCAACATGCTACTTAGAAAAGGATGATTAATCTGTTGTCATATCAAGTCCCTTGAACATACAATATAAATAAATATAAATTAAAGTATGCATCTCTCTGCCCTACTCTGATCTGTTATATGAGTATATATTTCTTGGGATTTAGAAGAACATTATATTTCATTCTCAGGCTAGTGATTCATTAAGAATACATTTCTCAATGACATTTCCACAGATCATCATTCTCTAGGCAGACTATCTTCCTAGGTCTCTGGGCCCATTTTCCTTCCAGACTAAAATCCTCTGGGAAAAAGATCTAAACATTTCAATTCTAACAGGTTGTAAAGCTCTCTAGTTGAAAATTTGTAGCAGATATTCAAATTGGGAAATGATAACTATGGTGTGAAATAAACTATATACAGAAATGTACAAGTGAAAGATTATATTGTCACCTATATACCACAAGTGAGTTATTCTACCAGAAAAAAAAAGATAGCTTACTTTGCTTTGTTGTATGTCAAATGACAACAACAACAACAACAACAATAAAAGATGAACAATTTACACACAGAACCCAGGGTGACCATTTCTTTTTTGCTTGACATAGTTTGTATTTCCAAACATTCCCCATTCATTTGTGTGAAATAATTGGAAAAATGCACGCAATTTTCACAAAATTGGAGAAGGAAGGGGGGTCAGCTTGCTGCTCTAGTGCTCCCTTGTTGGGTGGGTAATTTGGTATCAAGAGGTAGCCATGGTGACCATAAAACTTACTCATGTGACTAACGATGCAACTAATGATGCCCACAATTACTTAATCGCAGGCATGCTTAATGGCTTTTGCCATTTTCAGATGGTGCTTATGGCTAATTGTGGCTGCAAGTGGGTAACTACAGGTGCAATCAGATACGTTCCTAATTTTTACATTTGTGCTGACGGCAGAAGAAACCATTCCTTCTAAAATGAGGCGTTATAAAAAGAGAGCTGAAATTAGTTCTTTCAAGTCCACTGATGATAGAACAGCCTCTGACACAAAAACAAACACAAGTCATTTCATGTTGAAGCAGAGGAAAGTTCCAGATGATCAATGGACCTTTTGCCACACTCCAACCCCACCTGTGCGTTCTCCCCTTTCCCCTTAGTGTTCTCCCACTTAAATTCCTGCTACTGCCACTACCAAAAGGGGACTTTTACTTTTTCCTTATAACTCTACAGTTCCTGTCCCATCATGGAATATATATTGTTTTTTTTTAACGTTGCATTGTCTGTATTTGAAAAGATTTTTTTTTTTTTTTTTTTTTTTTGAGACAGAGCCTCGGTCTGTCGCCCAGGCTGGAGTGCAGTGGTGCGATCTCGGCTCACTGCAGCCTCTGCCTCCCAGGTTCCAGCGATTCTCCTGCTGGGTAGCTGGGATTACAGGCACATGCCACCATGCCCAGATAATTTTTGTATTTTTAGTAGAGATGAGGTTTTACCGTGTTGGCCAGACTGGTCTCCAACTCCTGACCTCAGGTGATCCGCTTGCCTCAGCCTCCCAAAGTGCTAGGATTACAGGCATGAGCCACCGCACCCAGCCTTGTATTTGCAAATACTTTTAATACATGGCATGATACGTATGTGCTCGAGTGACTTCTAATATATATCCTGGGGCAGATAAGTTAGCTTTTGAAGTTCTCTCATCAGGACTTAACACTCCAAAGATGGCTATGCAGTACTTTGAAATCCTTATCAAAATCTCACCTGAGGGATTTTAATCAGAGATAATTTTTTTTTTTTTTTTTTTTTTTTTTTGAGATGGAGTCTCAGTCTGTCACCCAGGCTGGAGTGCAGTGATGTGATCTCTGGTCATTACAACCTCCACTTCCCAGGCTGAAGCAATTCTCCCACCTCAGCCTCCTGAGTAGCTGGACTACAGGCATGCACCATCACACCTAGCTAATTTTTATATTTTGTGGGGTAGAGACAGGATTTTGCTGAATTGTAGTTCCCAAATCCGCCTGTGTCATGGGAGGGACAGAGTAGGAGGTAATTGAATCATGGGGATGGTTTCCCCTGTGCTATTCTCGTGATAGTGAGTAAGTCCTCACGAGAACTGATGGTTTCATAACGGCCTTCCCCCTTATAAAACTCTTATAAAACTCTCATTCTTCTTTCTCCTACCACCATGTAAAGAAGGATGTGTTTGGTTCCTCTTCTGCCATAATTCTAAGTTTCCTGAGGCCTCCCCAGCCATGCAAAACTGTGGGTCAATTAAACCTCTTTATAAATTACCCAGTCTTGGGTATGTCTTTATTAGCAGTATGAGAATGGACTAATACAGATGGTGTCCTGTGAGTAAGCCCTGTACTCTACTAATTGTCAACTCTTCTTGTTTGGGGCCTGAGGGATCAACTTTAGCCATAGCCAAATTGCGGAACTATGAAGACTTGCAAGTAATGAGGTGGAGAAAATGTTGGTTACCAGAACCGTCTGAGGGAGAGCCCTTTATCTGATTAGAAGAAATTCTTTGAAATGACATTTGGGGTGGAAGGTGAAGTCTCAAGGGCCTTCTCCATCAAGAAAAAAATGTTTGCTAAACTGCTTTGCATGAGACAAGGATAGGAATTGTATTTCTCCTAAAAGACAGTGAAGAAGGGGGAGGGCAGGGAGATGGGGGAAAGAATGCAACCGCAACACTGGCAGAAAGATATCTGCTGCACAATGGAAACTTTTGTGTCAGTACACAAATTCTCATAAGATATACTAAGCTAATGAATGTCTAGTATGCATGATTATCTGTGAAGATTCGTGAAGAGGTTGAGTTTGCTATCTGGACTGAAGCTGAACACTATCTCTGAAGTTTGGCTCACAACATCCCTTCTCTCTCTGTCTGTCTCTCTCTCTCTCTCACACACACCCCCATACACGTACACACACACTACACCCACCCCCACACTGTGATACAGAAAGGGCACTGGGTAGAGGCAGGTAAAAGGAGAATTATTCTGTCACACTGTGACATGACAGGCAGGCTGAGGGTACCAGCAGGCTTGCAGAAACGGGCATGGTGCCCAGGGTTTGGGCAGCCACAAGTCAGAGGATGATTAGACAATGGAAATCAACAATTTATAAAGGCTGGAGGACAAGGCCACAGGGATTGTTCAAAGTCCAGGCACACAATCACCATTCAGGGTGTGTGCCTGTGCTGTGGGATTTGAGTGAGGTAGAGGAGCAAATGGCTGAAAATTTCTCTCAGCTCCGTGGTGTGCCTGACCCAGTGCTGGAGATTCCAAAGGGAGTAAGATGCTGCATCCCCCTTTGCACTTGGAGAGAGAGCATCAGAATACAGTCATAAAATTAGGGTAGTAGGAAGCTCAGAAGAAGCTGGCAGGTTAGGGAAGGCTTGCACAAGGACATGGTTCTTGCTATGAGCTTTGAAAGGTGAAGAGTATATAGAAAGATTGTGAAGAAAGGTTTTTCTGGGCAGAAGGATTAGCCTATGTGAAGAGGCAGAGGCATGAGAGTACAGGGCAACTGAGGCAGGAGATGAGGGTCTCAAAGATCTAAATGGCTTTGCTTGCCATTTGAGGACTCTAAACTTCATCTAAAGGTACTGGGGAACCATGGAAGAATTTAAAGCTGGTGGAAAGCATGACTAAATTTGCCTCTTATAAAGATCTCCCTGGTTTACGTGCCCATCTTCTGGGTTCTCAAAGTATTGACCTGTCAGTGTTTCCATTTTTTTTTTTTTTTTTGAGATGGAGTCTCACTCTGTCACCCAGGCTGGAGTGCAGGGGCGTGATCTTGGCTCACTGCAAGCTCCGCCTCCCGGGTTCACGCCATTCTCCTGCCTCAGCCTCCCGAGTAGCTGGAACTACAGGCGCCCGCTACTATGCCGGGCTAATTTTTTGTATTTTTACTTGAGATGGGGTTTCACTGTGTTAATCAGGATGGTCTCGATCTCCTGACCTCGTGATCCTCCCGCCTCGGCCTCCCAAAGTGCTGAGATTGCAGGTGTGAGCCACCGCGCCCGGCCTCAATTGTTTATTTCTCCACCTCACTACATTGTGAGCACCTTGTGGGGAAAAGCTGTATCTTTCATCTCTGCCCATAGTGTATTGTCCAGGGGACATAGTAGGTATTCGATGGATTTTTTTTTTCTTTTGAGACAGAGTCTTGCTCTTGTCACCCAGGCCGGAGTGCAGTGGTGTGATCTCAGCTCACTGCAGCCTCTGCCTCCTGGGTTCAGGTGATTCTCCTGCCTCAGCCTCCTGAGTAGCTGGGATTACAGGCACCCGCCACCACGCCCAGCTAATTTTTGTATTTTTAGTAGACACGCGGTTTTGCCATGTTGGACAAGCTGGTCTCAAACTCCTGACCTCAGGTGATAAGCCTGCCGCGGCCTGCCAAAGTTTTGGGATTACAGGTGTGAGCCATCGCGTCTGACCTCAGTGGATTTTTTTTTTTTTGGAGACCGAGTCTCGCTCTGTCACCCAGGCTGGAGTGCAATGGTGTGACCTCAGCTCACTACAACCTCTGCCTTCTGGGCTCAAGCGATTCTCCTGCCTCAGCTTCCCAAGTAGCTGGGATTACAGGTGTCTGCCACAACGCCTGGCTAATTTTTGTATTTTTAGTAGAGATGGGGTTTCACCATGTGGGCCAGGCTGGTCTTGAACTCCTGACCTCAGGTGATCCACCCGCCTAGGCCTCCCAAAGTGCTGAGATTACAGGCATGAGCCATCGTGCCCGGCCAGTGGATTTTTAAAATGTATCCTATCCAGAAATGAACAGTTGGAGGGTGGTACAATAAGACAGAGAAATGAGTGAGGAGGTTAATAGAGCAATCAAGATGGAGATAGTGAAAGCCTGAGGAAAATGTAATGGCAATGAGGATTGAGAGAAGGACCCTAATCTAGAGATATTTATAAAGTAGAATTTACTGGACTTGGTGATTGATTCGTTTGTTGAAAAAATTGTTAGAAAAAAGTATCAAGGATGACCCCGAGTTTCTGTCCTTGGTAACAGCTTGGATCCTATGAAAAACAGGAGGAAGAATAGGTTTGTTTTTAGAGAGGAAAGGGAGATTATCAGTTCCCTGAGTTTCAGTAGCCTATGGAACATCAGAAGAGATACCTACCAGGCTGCTACTGGATGGATTATGCTCACTATAGACCTAGATCTCTAACATGGAGACTGTGGCTTGGAAGTAAAAAGTCTACAGATGATCTTTCAGATGTGAGTGTAGAGGTGCTCTTATAGGGAGAGTATGTAGAAGAGGGTGGAGGATAAAACCATGAAAAATGCTAACATCAGTGAGGTAGATACGGAAAAGAGTTGCTCTTGAAGGAAGAGTTGAAGATGTAGGAAGAAAATTGGGAGATAAAAAATTATTACAGAAATTCTTATAATGGAAATACTTATTCTTTTTTTTTTTTCCTTTTTTTGAGAGGGAGTCTTGCTCTGTCGCCCAGGCTGGAGTGCAGTGATGGAATCTCGACCCAGTGCAACCTCCGCCTCCTGGGTTCAAGCAATTCTCCTGCCTCAGCCTACTGACAAGCTGGGATTACAGGCGCGCACCACCGTGCCCGGCTAATTTTTGTATTTTAGTAGAGATGGGGTTTCACCTTGTTGGCCAGGCTGATCTCGAACTCCTGACCTCAAGTGATCTGCCCACCTTGGCCCCCTAAAGTGCTGGGATTACAGGCGTGAGCCACCACGACCGCCTGGAAATAATTATTCTTCACTGCATTTGCATGAGCTCTTCCACATTTCCCAGTTCCCCTTCTAGAAGGTAGGGTCAAGTGGCTAGTTCTGGCAATGTGCTCTGAGTAGAAGGGGTATGTGTCTTTTCTGCATAGAAGCATTTAAGAGCTGGTGCGTGACGCTACAGTTATATCTTCCTCTGTCTTAGCAACCACAGAGGCCTTTTTTTTTTTTTTTTTGAGACAGAATCTTGCTCTGTCGCGCAGACTGGAGTGCAGTGGCGTAATCTCGGCTCACTGCAAGCTCCGCCTCCCAGGTTCATGTCATTCTCCTGCCTCAGCCTCCCGAGTAGCTGAGACTACAGGCGCCCGCCACCACGCCTGGCTAATTTTTTTTTATTTTTAGTTGAGACTGGGTTTCACTGTGTTAGCCAGGATGATCTCGATCTCCTGACCTCGTGATCCGCCCACCTCAGCCTCCCAAAGTGCTGGGATTACAGGCGTGAGCCACCGCGCCTGGCCCAGAGGCCTGTTTTTGACTTGACAGAGCCGCAAGATGGAAGTAACCTGGATCATGGAGTAACCACATGGAAAGCCCTAGGCCATTCACTTTTGCATGAGTGAGAAGTAAATGTTTGTTGTGCTAAGCCACTGAGATTGGGGGTTAATTTGTTACTGCTACATAATTTGGTCTACCCTGACCAATATCATCAATGGAGGAGAGTTTCAAGAAAGGGAAGGCCAAATATGACAAAGAAATAAAGTAAAAACGATCAATTAGTGACTAATAGTGGATTTAGAAATTAGGACATGAGAAGCAAGGTGGGAGGGGATTTTATTGTGAGAAGTCAAGGATTGAACAGGAGGAAGGACAGTGGGAAGAGTGAATGCAGATGGATCCTTTGGAAAGTTTGTATAAGAAGTGAAGAACAAGAAGCAGTCACTGGAGGGGGACAAGGGAACATGTGGTAAACAAATTTGCTTTTATCTTTAAGAAGGATGTTTATAGGCTTTTGGGGAAAGGGAGTAGAGAGTGAGACACTGAAGATATAGAAAAAGAAGAAGGCCAAGTGTGGTGGCTCTCGCCTGTAATCCCAGCACTTTGGGAGGCCAAGGCATGTGGATCACTTGAGGTCAGGAGTTCATGTCTAGCCTGGCCAACATGGCGAAACCCCATCTCTACTAAAAATACAAAAATTAGCCAGGCGTGGTGGCAGGTGCCTGTAATTCCAGCTACTCAGGAGGCTGAGGCAGGGAGAATTGCTTGAACCCAGGAGGTGGAGGTTGCAGTGAGCCAAGATCGTGCCACTGCACTCTTGCCTGGGCAACAGAGCAAGACACCATCTCAAAAAAAAAAAAAAAAAAAAAAAGACAACGAAGATAACAGAGAAGGCAATGTTCCTGGGGATTTAGCAACCATAACTTCACTGGGACCAAGGCATGTGCAGAAGAACCACCCTGTCAATCCAACGCCCAAATAAATGTTTGTTTCTTTTCACTCAGTTCACAAGATGTTAGGAGGCTCCCTCAACCATAACCCATGGACTTTTAATGGACAGCAACAATGCTTTGAGAGGCCATACTTGGCATACTCCTATGACTCAAAATATGAGCGAGTGCACCTGCGGTTTTACCCAGGCCATTGTCCCTTTGGTGGTAGAGAATTTGGTGAAAAGAGTGAGGGCTGAGCATTCTGGAAGCAGGCTACAGAGGGGTACACAGTGAACTGTACTGTCTCAAAATTTACAGGTTGAAATCCTAACCCCAAGTACCTCAGAATGCAACCATAATTGAAGATAGGGTTTTTGTTTGTTTGTTTGTTTGTTTGTTTGTTTGAGACAGGGTCTCACTCTGTTGCCCAGGCTGGAGTGCAGTGGCATGATCATGGCTCAATTGCAGCCTCAACCCCTTCTGGCTTAAGCTATCCTCCCACCTCAGCCTCCCAAGTAATTGTGATTACAGGTGGGCACCACCACACCTGGTGAATTTTTAAATTTTTTGTAGAGGCTTGCTCTCCCTATGTTGTCCAGGCTGGTCTCAAACTCCTGTCTTGGCCTCTCACAGTGTTGGGATTATAGGTAATGAGCCAATAGTCAGCCAGAGAGAGAATTTTTAAAAAGGTAATTACATTAAAATAAGGTCATTATGGTGGGCCCTAATCCAATGTGACTGGTATCCTTATGAGAATAGGAAATGTGGACACAGACACATAAAGAGAAAAGAGTATGTGAAGGCACAGGGAGAAGCCATCTACAAGCTGAGGAGAAAGGCCTGGAACAGATCCCTCCCTCATCGCCCTCACAAGGAACCAACCCTGCTGACACCTTGATCTCAGCTGTCTAGCCTCCAAGACTGTGAGAAAATAAATTTTTGTTGTCTAGGTCATCCAATCTGTGTTCCTTTGTCATAGAAGCCCTAGAAAACTAACACAGTGGGTTTGAATTCCAGTTCATCGACATCTCAGCTCTTCCATCTTGGGTAAAGTATATAACCTCTCTATGTCTCCCTTTCCTTATCTGTAAGTCAGAGATAGTAATCAAAGCCTAAAGTCAGGTCTCAATAAATGTTAGCTTCCATTATTATTATTACTATTGGTAATTGTTTTTAGCTTTATGATATAGTTTCAGTACAGTAAAACTTAAATGGCTCCAAATTATTTTATTGTTATTATTGTTTTTAAATTTTTTTGCGACAAGGTCTCACTCTGTCACCCAGGCTGGAGTGCAGTTGTGTGATCATGGCTCACTGCAGTGTCAACCTCCTGGGCTCAAGCCATCTTCCTGCCTCAGCCTCCCGAGTAGCTGGAACTACAGGTGCACACTACCACGCCTCAGTAATTTTTGTATTTTTTGTAGAGTTGGGGTTTTGCCATGTTTCTCAGGCTGATCTCAAACTCTAGGGCTCAAGTGATCCAACTGCACTGGCCTCCCAAAGTGCTGGGGTTACAGGCATGAGCCATTGTGCCAGGCCCAAATTGTTTTATTAATTCCACTCTGTCTCAATCATAATCATGAATGTAGCCATGCCTGCAGGAGTAACTCACAGCACTCTCTCATGCATCTGCAGTAGAAAATGTGTTTTAATGAAGAACCTTAAGCAGGTCCTTTCAGAGAGAGCCATGTGGCAGGGGCTGGATCCTTGAGATCAAGCATCAATCTAAGGAGCGGCATCTTGCTTCCTCCACTCTGGACCTTTTCCTGATTCTTTTCAGAGCTGAGAAGCCAAAGCTTCCTCACAAGCAGAACACATCCCCACATCCAAAATATGCCTTCTGGTGAAACAGACTTCATATGCCTGCTGGCCACGTTTTGAAGGTAGCCCACTTACCTGTTGGGTTTGTTGTTACTTGGTTTTGTATTTTACCTTTTTCTTGAGAATCTGAAATAGATACAGAAGTGGACAAAATCATTTTAAGAACCCCAGGTGTTACTCATGAGACCATGAACAAGGCTGCCCACCCATCCCCACCGCCCATGTTCTTCTTGAACATTCCAGACATTATATAATTTCACCATTAATATTTAAGAATCAATCTTTTAAAGATATAGATTACTATTATTATTATTTTTTGAGACAGAGTGTCACTCTTGTTGCCCAGGCTGGAGTGCAATGGCATGATCTCGGTTCACTGTAACCTCCGCATCCTGGGTTCAAGTGATTCTCCTGCCTCAGCCTCCCGAGTAGCTGGGATTACAGGCATGTACCACCACGCCTGGCTGATTTTCTATTTTTAGTAGAGACGGGGGTTTCTCCATTTTGATTAGGCTGGCCTCGAACTCCCAACCTCGGGTGATCCGCCTGCCTCGGCCTCCCAAAGTGCTGGGATTATAGGTGTGAGGCACTGCACCTGGCCAACACTGGCAAGATTATTTTTATTTAAAAATAGTACCATTAGGCTGGATGCGGTGGCTCATGCCTGTAATCCCAGCACTTTGAGAGACCAAGGTGGTCAGATCACCTAAGGTCAGGAGTTTGAGACCAACCTGGCCAACATAGTGAGACTCCATCTCTACTAAAAATACAAAAATTAGCTGGGCATGGTGGCCTGTAATCCCAGCTACTTGGGAGGCTGAGGCACGAGAATTGCTCGGGAGGCGTAGGCTGTAGTGAGCCGAGATTGTGCACTCCAGCCTGGGTGACAGAGCAAGACTGTATCTCAAAAAAAAAAAAAAAAAAAAAAAAGTACCATTATTGAGTGGATAAAGAAAATGTGGTGTATATACACCATGGAATACTTCTCAGCCATAAAAAAATAAAACAATGTCTTTTGCAGCAACTTTGATGGAGCTGGAGGTCATTATTCTAAATGAAATAACTCAGGAATGGAAAATCAAATACTGTATGTTCTCACTTATAAGTGGGAGCTAAGCTATGGGTACGCAGAGGCATCCAGAGTGATGTAATGGACTATGGAGACTCAGAAGGAGAAGGGTGTAAGGGCACAAAGGATGAAAAAAAACTACCTATTGGGTCTAATGTACACTACACAGGTGATGGGTGCACTAAAATCTCAGACTTCACCACTACACAATTCATCCATGTACTCAAAAACCACTAGTACCCCCAAAGCTATTGAAATAAAAAAAATTTTTAAATAAGACCACTATTACATGACCCAAATAATTAACAATATCATATTATTCATAATATCATAATATTCAGCCAGTGTTTAAATTTCCTTTCGCTTAAACTCATTATATTTTATTTTATGTATTTATTTATTTTGAGATAGGGTCTTATTCTGTTGCCCAGGCTGGAGTACAGTGGTGCAATCACCACTTGCTGCAGCCCCTCGACCTTCCCAGGCTCAGACTCTCCCACCTCAGCCTTCCGTGTAGCTGGGACTACAGTTGCACGCTACCATTCCCGGCAAATTTTTGTGTTTTTTGTAGAGACAAGGTTTGACCATGCTGCCCAGGTCTAGAACTCATGGGCTAAAGGGATCCCCTTGCTTCACCCTCCCGAAGCCTCATTATTTTTTACATGATTTGTTACCACACCACCCCCAGCCTCATTATTTTTTACATAATTTGTTTGAAGGAAGATTGAAATAATTTTCATTGTTTAAATATGATTCACACATTGCAGTCAGTCAATATGTCTTTTTTTTGTTTGTTTTGAGACGAATCTAGCTCTGTCGCCTAGGTTGGAGTGCAGTGGCATGATCTTGGCTCACTGCAACCTCTGCCTCCCAGGTTCAAGCATTTCTGCCTCAGCCTCCAGAGTAGCTGGGATTACAGGCACCCACCACCACGCCCAGCTAATTTTTGTATTTTTAGTAGAGACGGGGTTTCACTGTGTTAGCCAGGATGGTCTCAAACTCCTGACCTTGTGATAGGCCCACATCTGCCTCCCAAAGTGCTGGGATTACAACCATGAGCCACCATGCCCAGCCAGTCAATATATCTTTTAGGTCTCTTTTAATCTATAGATTTCTCTGTATTTGTTGAGGAAACCTGATTCTGTTCAGTAGTTTCCCACAGTCTGGAGTTTTTGCATTCATCCCTGTAGTGGTATTTAACATGTTCCTTTGTTCCTTGCATTTCCTGTTCATTGGTAGTTAAAACTAGAGTCTATATCAGACCCAGGTTCAATTTTTTAGCCAGACTACTTCGTAAGTGGTGTTGTATTCTTCCATCAGGGGCATATAATATCTGGTGGTCTTTCTCCTGCTTGTTTTTCATTCATCCTTTCTCATATTTTCATATCTCACCTTTATGATTCCTGGAAAGGGGGCTGGGAGGTTGTGGGTCTGGCGGAGGGATTGCCAGCCTTTCTGCCTGCTCCTGTCATATTGCGTTGCTCTATTCCCTTGTTATTGGTCTATGCCATCAACATGGCTTTCCACTCCTATGGGGCATGATGGTGCTGCTAATGCCCTTCCCAGAGCTAAGGGGGGAACAGACATGTTGAAAAAACTTTAGAGGTTAACATTTTTTATTGCTTTTCTTCTTCCATGCTAGGGAACGCCAAGTCTGAGCCCTGCTGGCTTGTTATTGGTTCAGATGGCAAACAGCTATCAAGCAGGGAAGGGTCTGCTGGATAGGAAAGTAGCTGATGTACTTCCTTCCTGATCCATGCAGAATAGGAACGTAATTTCCAACTATTATTTGGTGCCCAAACTTCAAATTTAATGCTTCAGGCCTAAAGTCCAAACATAGTTGAACGCCATAAGAATGTTCCAGATTCCCTAGAGTTCGGTCAACATGGGACTGACATATGTGAAGGATTTGCCTAGCCATATATTGCCCACAGCAATATTGAATCCTTGCTCAAATTCCAGGCTAGCGTGTTGATTAGAAGTCTAGAAAAGAGAAAAAAAATGTCGTCAGTCATTACAGCCAGCCTTTCTACAAAATAATCTTTTTTTTTTTTAAAGATTCAGTAACACAGAGTATTTGTTTCTATTTGACCTCAATTTCTTCATCAACTAATTTTACCTCGTTGAATCCTAAGTGTAGCAGATTCTGTTGACACCTAGCCCTGTATCACTCTGGCCCACCTTTGAGTTCGCATGCAGCTTGAGTGGGTCAGCTCCTGGCCACATGGACAGGTGCCTACCTTATGTGCTTGTGGCTCCCTACTCTTCGCCCAGAGGGTTTGCTCCTGTTCTACCAGAAATTATCAGACTACTCAGGACATTGTGGAGGTACTGGGAACTTAAGATCCCCAGGTGCAACCCTTGACCCCTGAGAAATGAGAGTCAGTGGACACATCCCTCAGCTTCCCCATCCCTTGGCAGGATAATCCTGCGGCATGTCCTCCATGGAGCTTCAGAGGGTTCCCTGTAGGATTTATTGGTATTGGACTTTCCTGCTCACTGATGCAACTTTGAACTTTTGTTCCTTTTCAGTCTTCCTTTCTCCACTATTTCACTTAAGTTTCCTGCAATCACTTCCCAAATAAGCCACCTAAACCCAATTTATTATGTCAGAGCCTGCTTTTGGGACAACACAAACTAGTCAGGAAATAATTTTGTAAGTGACCTCAAAACGCTTTGGAACAAGTGAGTGTAAATAACTAAATATTGAGCATTATGTGCTGGATACATCCACATGTGAGTCATCTCTAATCCTATGAGTGAGCTATTGATATCTCCACTTTTTTTAGATGAGAAAACTGGAAATATGAGACATGCAAATAAATTGCCCAAGAACACATAACCCGTAAGAACGGAGATGCAAATCCATAAAGACCAGCAACATTGTCTTGGCTCTTGTTCTCCATTATGTTTTTGGTGGAAGATTTTCTCTAATAGCTGGCAGGTTTCTGTCTTTCATTCTTCCTTTTTTGAATTGTTCTATTTGCTTATCTATATTTTGAATGGGTGAATTTCCTGCCAGTTGAACTTCAAGTTGTAAGTAAAAAGGCCTATCTTGATGTGGTCTCCTAGCAACAATTTATGAAGCACTTTAAAGCAATTATTCTTCTCAAGCACGTCTCCAAATGTTGAAGCATGTTCATTCACTTCGATCATTAAAATCTCCAAGAACGTTCATTCTGTAGCACACAGTTCTGGTAATTATAAGCTCATCAACAGGTTGCTTAGTGAGCGGAGAGCAAGGACAAACCCCACTCTCCCCAGGAGCTGAGCACTTTGTTTCCAGCCTAGCACGGCAGGGCAGGGCAGATCCACTGCTGCCCAAATGAGTCTTAGTTGATTTGTGGAGTGGTGAAGGGGGAAGAATATTTAAACCCCAAATAGCTCTCTGTAAAATGTGGAGTCCATGGCAACACACACAGTCCTAGGGAGGATTTGAATATCTAAGGCCTGAGTCTGCCATTCAGTTTTCTGCGCCTCTTCCTCTGGACCCTTCCCTCAGCCCACCCTAGATCTGGAGACTCAACATCAGGCAGAGGCCTCATCTCGCCTCCCATGGGTCCTCAAACATGTAGTTCTGCCCAAATTAGCCATTGGCCCTTCAATTTGTCTTTCTTTCCTTGTCTTTTTCTAAGAATTCTCTTTTATTTTTATCTTCCTTTGAGTGTTTTAGGACACAAGTCTGGAAGGGGATCTGGATTGCTGGCAGTCACCCTGTAGGTTCAGCAAATAGGAATGTCCATTTGGCAAGCTAGAGAGTTGTCCATCTGGGCTATGGTTGTGAAACCATCAAGCCTGACTCCAACTCCACTGGAGAGGAAATTACAATCAGGATGGTGCCTTGGACAAAAATTAAGCACTCCTGGGATGTTTTAGATCTAAGAAAGGGGAAGGTTGACTTTCCTACTAATCCAGGAAGCTGTTTTTTTAAAAAAACTCTTTATTTTGAAACATTTTAATTCACAAAAGAGTTTTTCTATACCTCTCACCTGCTTTCCCTAAGGTTAACATCTTATGTAACTGTAGCACACTTATGAAAATTAAGAATCAGTTGTATTGATAGTGTTCTTATGAAGGGAAATTGTACGAATCCCAGGATAGTAAAGGCGAGATGCATGCACACACACACACGCACACACACACACACACACACACACCAGATAAACATATACAATATACAGACACATACACACCAGAAACACACACAACATGCATACAGATATTCACACAAATACAGATACATACACAACATAATACAGATATACACAACACACAGACACACACACACATCAGACACACACAACATACAATACACAGATATACTTAAAACATAATACAGATATACACAACATACAGACACACACACATCAGACACACACAACATACAATACACAGATATACTTAGAACATAATACAGATATACACAAGATATTCATACATGACATACATATAGATACATACAACATACAGATATACACATGTGCATGCAGCAAGACAAAAATAGACACATGCAACATATGTACAAGCACAAAGTATATACAGATATACATGCAACATACATACATACAGAGATATATGAACACATACAACATATGTACAGAGATACATAGCATACATGCTCTTAAAATTATGGCTCATACTTTATATACTGAGAGTGCTTCTGGGTGGAATTTGAGCTGGTTGATGGAGGCAGAAAAGTGCTGAGAGAGAACTAAGGAACAATGGTGACGAAGCAGTCAGGGCATGAGGTCAAGAATGACTCTCTCTACCTGGAAATTGTTATTTCTTTGTGGAAATGGGGCTGCCATCTACCATAGTAATAGTTTGGATTGCAAAATCTGACCCACCAAACAGGTCAGGGGAGACTTGTTCAGATAAACTTTAGATATAAACTGTTCTGCCCCATTGCACCAGTCAGGGTAGGGTAGGTACAGCCAGCCCAAATTTCCTGGGTTCCCATTCAGGAACAGGAGCAGAAAGGAGAGATGTTTCATCCTGAGACTTGGCTAAAATGACATAAGCATTTATTATCTCTTGTAGTTTCTGTAGGTCAAGAATTTGGGAGCAGCTTAGCTGGAAGGTTCTCGCTCAAGGTGACTCAGGAAATTCAGTCAAAATGTTGGCCAGGACTACAGTCATAGGAAGATCTGACTGGAGCCAGGCAATTTGCTTCCAACACAGCTCACATACATGAATGGCAAGTTGATGCAGCCTGTTGGCAGGTCGGGGCTCAGTTCCTTACCACATGGGTCTTTCTGTAGGGATCCTGGGTGTTCTCCTTGGCATGGTGGCTGACTCCCCCAGAGCGAATGATCTAAGAGAGCAACGCAGAAGCCTCAATGTCTTTTATGACCTAGCTTTGGAAGCCACACTTTGTCGTTTCTGCAGTGTCCTATTAGCTAACAGGTCAGCCCTATTTAGTGTGGGAGGGGACTATCCAAGGGTGTGAATATCAGGGGGCCATCTTGGAAGCTAACTACCACATGATCTTTTTTTTCTGATGATTTCATTCCAATTTAATAAAGCACTTTTAGACTAAACCTCAAGGTATAGTCAAATATAGTCAAACTTGGTTTCAAAACCAAGTTGGTGAAGTTGGTGAAAGCTAAAGTTAGGTCTCCTAGATAAGATGATATTTGAGTTGGGAACTGAAGGAAATATAAGAGTTATGGAGAGAGTGGTGAGAGATGAGGTTAGAGAGGTGTGTGTGTGCACGTGCGTGCCTTGTAGGCCATTGTAAGGACTTGTGTATTTTATTATTTCCATAATTTGAGGAGCCTTGCAGGTAATATATCCCTGAGTGCTTTTGTCTTCTTCTTCCTCTTTTCCCTCTTATGTGTGGAGTTCAGATGACATGTGGGATTTTGGTGAGTTGTGAAGGAAGGAGGCCAGGACATTTGAAACAGAAATGGAAAATTTGTTTGATAGAAGTCACTGTTGGCCAGGCCTAGTGGCTCATGTCTGTAATCCCAGCACTTTGGGAGGCTGAGGCGGGTGGATCACTTTAGGTCAGGAGTTGGAGACCAGCCTGGCCAGCATGGTGAAACCCCATCTCTACTAAAAATACAAAAAAATTAGCCGGGCATGGTGGCACGTGCCTGTAGTCCCAGCTCTCTGAGAGGCTGAGCCAGGAGAATGGCTTGAACCCAGAAGGTGGAGGTTGCAGTGAGCCAAGATCATGCCACTGCACTCCAGCCTAGGCGACAGAGCAAGACTCTGTCCCCACCCCAAAAAAAATAGAAGTCACTGTTTTGCCATGAACAAACTGTGCGTGTGTGGTTGTGTGTGACAGAGAGAGAGACAGAGAGAAACGGAGACAGATATAAAGGGATTCAAGAGAGCAATATGGATTGGTAAAGCCTGTAACAATATTCTTTTCTTTTTAAAAGTTATTTTAACAAATTTGTACTTTAAAATTTTCCTGATTATCCAAGTAATATATGTTCATTAAGATAAGGCAAGAATCATGCATGATGTCATCACCCAGAGGCAATAAAATGCTTTGACATTTTCTAGATCCTTTTCCTGGGCATGTCTTCTTCCTTAAGTTGAGGTTATATTCCTTCTGTAATTTTGCATTCAGCTTTTCATATGCATTTTATTGAATTATTTAATAGCTTTTAATAACCATTAGAGAAAAAAATGTGCATATGTTTCTTCTCTTGGTTTACATGCTTGCTGTAAAAAAAAAAAAACAAAACAAAACCCACTGAATATAATTGTATTAGAGAGAAAGGAAAAGTACACCCAAATATTACTTCCTAAACCACTGTTGATGGTATAGTTTAATATCCTTCCAGACATATTTTTCTGTGTATTTGTAAGTGCATGTAGATAACACTTATAAATAAGTATTTGGAAATGTTCTATAATTTATTTTACTTCAGTATCACTATTATTAATGTTTTCCATGTCAGTGAGTAGTACTGCATCCTTTAAACATCTTATTTTTTTCTGATTACAAAAGTAAGAAATGCTTTTTCTAAGTATTTTTTATGGTTGTGTAATATTCCATCATATAGAGATATACCATTATTTGGGTAATGGTTACCCTGTTATTTCCATTTTTGTTATTATGAACAATCCCATGAGAACCACCTTTGTAATCCCCCCTGCATTTCTGATTATTTTGTCTGGTTCAATTCTGAGTATTAGAATTTCCAAGTCAGGATTTAACAACTCTATAGTACATATTTGCTATTTGTTTCTCCATCATTCTATGCATTGTGAAAACAGTAAAAACTCTCAATTATTTTTTCTTAAAAATATTTAACAAATCCCACTGTAATAATGTAAAATTTAAAATTTGAAAAGAAATCATATATAATCTCTCCACCATAATAAATCAACTTTTTTTAAAATATTCTCTTTTGATCCTTTTTTATGTACACGCCTATATATACCTTTAGACCAGAAGTCAACAAACTTTTTCTTTTTTTTTTTTTTGAGATGGAGTTTCGCTCTTATTGCCCAGGCTGGACTACAATGGCCCAATCTTGGCTCACTGCAACCTCTGCCTCCTGGATTCAAGCGATTCTCCTGCTGCAGCCTCCCCCGAGTAGCTGGGATTACAGGCATGTGCCACCATGCCTGGCTAACTTTGTATTTTTAGTAGAAACAGGGTTTCTCCACGTTAGTCAGGCTGGTCTCCAACTCCTAACCTCAGGTGATCCGCCCACCTCAGCCTCCTAAAGTGCTGGGATTACAGGCGTGAGCCACCACGCCTGGCCAGACTTTTTCTTTAAGAAGCAGATATTAATATTGTAGGCTTTGTGTGCCACATGGTCTCTATTAAAACTGCGCAACCCTGCCATTGTATCATGAAAGCAACCATAAACAACATGTAAATATGAGAACGCCATAAAATTTTATTCACAAAACCAGGTGGCTGGCCTGTGTTTCTGGAGCTATTTTAGGCAATTGTTCTTTATAATCAGTTGAAACTATTTGATCATTCATAAACTGAACTAACTTTCTGAGTCTCTTTTATTTGTAACTGTAATTAATTTTTTAAATTACTGTTATTTTCCCCAGATCTTGTTAACCACACTAGATTCATAGAGCTGAAGTTCTTACACTAATTTGTTTTTAGTAAAGCAATACATTCAATGCATTTACTGATTATAAAGATACAGAATATTTCCTTACTGTGGGCTTCAAGGATGGCTTTTTTTTTTTTTTTCTTTGAGACAGTCTTGTACTACCTCCCAGGCTGGAGTGTAGTGGCACGATCTTGGCTCACTACAACCTCTACCTCCCGGTTCAAGTGATTCTCCTGCCTCAGCCTCTCGAGTAGCTGGGATTACAGGTGCCTGCCACCATGCCCAGCTAATTTTTGTATTTTTAGTAGAGATGGGGTTTCACCATGTTGGCCAGGCTGGTCTCAAACTCGTGACCTCACGTGATCTGTGTGCCTCGGTCTCCTGAAGTGCTGGGATTACAGGCATGAGCCACTGCACTCAGCCAAGGATGACTTTTAAAAGAAAGATGTTTAGGCCTGGGTGCAGTGGCTCACACCTGTAATCCCAGCACTTTGGGAGGCAGAGGCGGGCAGATCACCTGAGGTCAGGAGTTCCAGACCAGCCTGGCCAACATGGTGAAACCCTGTCTCTACTGAAAATACAAAAATTAACTGGGCATGGTGGCGGTGCCTGTAATTCCAGCTACTCAGGAGGCTGAGGCAGGAGAATCGCTTGAATCCAGGAGACGGAGGTTGCAGTGAGCTGAAATTGGCCACTGCACTCCAGCCTGGGTGACAGAGCAAGACCCTATCTCAAAAAACAAAATAAATTAATTAAATTAAAAAATTAAAATTAAAGAAAGATATTTAGCTGTAACTCCACCACATAGCAAAAGAGTTATGATCTTTTAATGCCTTGATCAATGAACATGCTCTTTGATGATTCTATTAAGGGAAAAGATGATAAAACAAGAGTAATTTTGAAAAAAAGATCACCTCTGTTTCCACTAAACTGATGTATTTCTAGTGCTTGTCCACCTGCAAATGTGCCTTTATATGGCTGTAATAATATGTGCCTATCCTTATAAAGTATTTTTTACATTTACTGTAATGAAGACATATTTTCAGCTATTCTGTAGTTTTGATCTTCTGCAGGAATTTCAAAATGCAGCTACCCTATTCAGTGTATCTTCCTCCCTATCATTCTAAAGCAGTTTAATCTAATTAAATATTTATTTGTACATTTTCACTTTTTACTATGAAAAATTTTAAACACACAGAAAAGTTGAAAGAAGAGGATAATGAACATATACATACTAACCACCTAGATTCAGCAATGAATAACATTTTGCCAGGTTTTACATATATACACACGCATAGTTTTTTCTCAATCATTTGCAATTAAACAGCAGACATCATGATATTTCACTCCTAAATACTTTAGCACCTAACAATAAAACTGTTTTCCTGAATAACCACAATACTATTGTCATAACTTAAAACAACAAATAATAATTCCCAAATATCACCTAACATCCAGTTCATATTCACATTTCCTCAGTTGTTTCCAAAATGATCTTGGTTCTTTTTTTTTTTGAGATGGAGTTTCGCTCTTGTCGCCTGCCCAGGCTGGAGTGCAATGGTGCGATCTCTGCTCAGTGCAACATCTGCCTCCTGGGTTCAAGCAATTCTCCAGTCTCAGTCTCCTGAGTAGCTGGGATTACAGGCACCCCCCACCAGGCCAGTCTAATTTTTGTACTTTTAGTAGAGACAGAGTTTCACCATGTTGGCCAGGCTGGTCTGGAACTCCTGACCTCAGGTGATCTGCCCACCTCAGACTCCCAGAGTGTTGGGATTATGGGTGTGAACCACTGTGCCTGGCCCACAAAATGATTTATACAGTTGGCACCCTTGGAGCAAGGATCCAATTAAGGTTCATGCATTACATTCAGTTGTCTCTTCAATCTCTTTTAAGAGAAAACAGTTCCCTGACTTTTTTTTTCCCCCTATAACATTGACTTTTGTAGAGAGCAGGACAATTGTCTTTTTTTCATAGCCTGGGTTTGTCTGATTGTTTCATCATGGTATCATTTAAGCTATTTATTGTATACTGTAGACTAAGTATAAAAGTGAAAGAGATTGAGGTTAAACCTAAAATAATAAAAATATTTTACCATTCACTCCTATCAACTTTGACTCATTAATATTCTTCTAAGATATCTAAAATTAAAACATGTTACAGGTGGCATAGTAGACAAGATCTGCTTTCGAATCAGAGGTTTTATAGCTAGAGATCCTGGGAAAATAATTTAATTTCTTTGAGCCTCAGTCTCCGCATATGTGAAAAAGGTATGGTCGGTGCTCATAAATGTTTGCTCTCTTCCCCTAGTCTGTAGCTTCTCATGGATCGTGCAAAGCACCACCAGGACAGACATCTCAAGCACATTTGAAGAGCTCCTGTTTCCTAAGTAAGACAGCAGCAGCAAGACTGCAATCATTTCTGGGAAGGCAGTATCATCATAATGCAATATTAGCTACTGTGATCTTCTATCATTTCCTTCCTGGAGAGTTATGACTGTGGCATTGAAGATTTAAGACCTACAGCCTGAACACTACTTACTACAAATCTCTCACAAAGCTGCTGCAAGAAATCTTGTGGAGGAAAGTCATTGCATAAAAAAATCCTCAACTCCAGGGAGTTGGCCATTTATTTTCCTAGAAAAGGGGCTGTGATGAGAGACACTCCATGCTCCTTTAACTCCATGGAACAGAACCCAACAAAACATTCATCATGGAAAGTTGACTGATGGGCCCAATGAGACTAGCTGGGGAAGGAAGATGGAAAGAGAAGTGCCCCATCCAAGGCCTGCTCCTTTTCCTAGCTGCAGCCCGGAGGGATTTCCTCTTAGCCTGAGTATTGACTTTCCATAGAATCAGCACCACTGAGGGTAAGCTTCCCTGAAGACAAACTCTGTCATTGGAGAGCTCAACCAGGGGTCTAAAACTGGACCCTATGGACTCCACAGATTTATTTAGTCTGCACAGTGTTTAAAAATGTTTTTAGTTAGGGCCAGGTATGGTGGCTCCCACCTGTAATCCCAGCACTTTGAGAGACCGAGGTGGGTGGATCACCTAAGGTCAGGAGTTTGAGACCAGCCTGGCTAACATGGCAAAACCCAGTCTCTACTAAAAATAAAAAAATTAGCTGGGCATGGTGGCTCAGGCCTGTAATCTCAGATACTCGGGAGGCTGAGGCACAAGAATCACTTGAACCTGGGAGGCGGAGGTTGCAGTGAGCCAAGATCGCGCCATTGCACTCCAGCTTGGGTGACAAGAGTGAAACTCCATCTCAAAAAAAAAAAAAAAGTTTTTAGTTAGTTCCCAACATAAAAAATTAACAATTTTGCAAAGAAAGATAAAATCCAGATTTTGGGCTCCCCTAAACAAATTGGGATAGCTGAAAACAGTGGGCCACATTCCTACATTCCCGCCCCTGCTGACAGTATGTGCCTGCTCTAATTTTACTTCCCCTTTTACCCTAACTGCCCTGTAGGGAATGGAGTTTGCAATCCCCATACTAATCCATCACCCTGCAGGTCCATTCCCCTCCTCCCTGACCTCTGTTCTGATAAGGGGTGAGAGAATGAACCCCCATATGTATTGAATGGAAAATACATGTATTGGCCAGGCACAGTGGCTCACACTTGGAATCCCAGCACTTTGGGAGGCCAAGACGGGCAGATCACCTGAGGTCAGGAGTTCAAGACCAGCCTGGCCAATATGGCGAAACCGTGTTTCTACTAAAAATAATTAAAAAACAAAATTAGCCAGACATGATGGCAGGCACCTATAATCCCAACTACTCAGGAGGCTGGGGCAGGAGAATCGTTTGAACCCAGGAGGCGGAGGCTGCAGTGAGCCAAGATTGCACCATGGCACTCCAGCCTGGGCAACAAGACTGAAACTCCATCTCAAAAAAAAATAAAAATAAAAATACATGTATTGATGAGAAAATACAACTGACTAATCCCACCTAAACCATGACCTCATATAAATTCAGAAGATCTTTCTAACATGGCAGGGAGGCAGCCTAGTATAAAGCAAAGAGCACATGCTTTGCGAATGTAAACCAAAAAAAAAAGTTGAAGGCCCTCCTCACCACATGAATGGTCTCCTTCCTTTGCCAGGGCACCCTAAAATTTAACTGGTTGAGGCCATGATGGGTAGTAGGGGTTGGACATGCCTCATTATACCCTTCCAGCAGTAACATCAACACAGACTTTAAGTCTGATAAGAAACATTTACAGTCTATTTTCTCTAAAGCCTGCTATTTGGAGGTATAAAACCTAGGTCTCCACAACCCCTATTGTAACCCAGCCATTTCTTTCTACTGATAATAAGTCTTTCAACCAATTGCCAATCAGAATATGTTTAAATCTTCCTATGAACTAGAAGCACCCCACTCTTTGAGTTTTCCAACTCTTCCAGATTGAACCAATGTAAATGGTTCAATTGATTGATGTGTTATATCTCCCTAAAGTGTATAAAAGGAAGCTGTACCTCAACCATCTTGGGCACGCGTCTTCAGGAACTCCTGAGTCTGTGTCACAGGTGTGTCCTTAACCTTGGCAAAGTAAACTTTCCATTACTTATAATGGCAAAAACTGCAATTACTTTTGCACCAACCTAATAAATGGATTGAGACTTGCCTCAGATACTTATTGGTTTATACCTAGAGGCAGACCTTGGCTCACATCCCATCTCTCCCTTACTCTGGGATATTGTCCAACTTGCTCAGCCTCTTGAAATCTACTTTGCTTACAGCAAAATGGGTATAACGGGATCTTTCACCCAAGCCTTTTGTGAGGACTAAATGTGGTAATGGACATTAAGTGCCAAACCCCTTGAATGTGCCATCTTCTCTCAGCTTCTATAATGTCATGCTGTCAGTTCCCTCCTTTTCTTTTTTTCTTTTTTTTTTTTTTTGAGACAGAGTCTTGCTCTGTTGCCCAGGCTGGAGTGCAGTGGCACGATCTCGGCTCACTGCAAGCTCCGCCTCCCGGGTTCACGCCATTCTCCTGCCTCAGCCTTCCGAGTAGCTGGGACTACAGGCGTCCATCACCGCGCCTGGCTAATTGTTTTTGTATTTTTCGTAGAGACTGGGTTTCACAGTGGTCTCGATCTCCTGACCTCGTGGTCCGCCCGCCTGGGCCTCCCAAAGTGCTGGGATTACAGGTGTGAGCCACCGCGCCCAGCCTAGTTCCCTCCTTTTCATGGCTTCTTTGCTTCATCTTTTCTGTCTCCTTTGAAGGTATGCCTTCCTGGAATATACCATAAATGTCAGTGTTCCTCAGGATTCTATCTTGACCTGACTCCCCCCACCCCACTGCTAGCTTTTCCCTCTGTCTAATGCTGGTACAGATACATAAACTGATAGGTAGATTACAACACAATTCGATTTTCTGTTTTGCTTTTTTTTTTTTTTTGCTTATTATTACATAAACTTTTTTTCATTGCTGCCATACATTCTTCAAAATAAACACTTCGGGGGGCGAGCTGGCCCAGCACTTTGGGAGGCCAAGGAGGTGGATCACTTGAGGTCAGGAGTTCGAGACCAGCCTGACCAACATGGTGAAACCCCCATCTCTACTAAAAATACAAAAATTAGCCGGGTGTTGGGGCAAGCACCTGTAATCTCAACTGCTCGGGAGGCTGAGGCATGAAAATCACTTGAACCCACGAGGCAGAGGTTGCAGTGAGCCAATATAGTACCACTGTACTCCAGCCTGGGCAACAGAGCTGCGAGACCTTGTCTCAAACAAAACAAAACAAAACAAAATAAACACTTCATGGCTGAACAATATGCCATTTCCTGAATAGATTGTAATTTACCTAATCATTTCTCTAATAGTGGACACTTAGGTTGTTCTAATTTTGAAAGGCAGGAATACCAAGAATGTTTTCTTGCACATGGCAGATTATTTCTCAGTATAGGCTCATCCTTTCGAGTATATGGCATCTTTTCTTCTTTCCCTCCTCTCTCTCCTCAGAAGTACTCAAGGCCCCGGAGATACTTGGGCTGTATCCCCACCAATCTCATCTTGAATTGTAGCTCCCATGATTCCCATGTATCCTGGGAGGGACCCAGTGGGAGGTAATTGAATCATGGGGGCAGGTCTTTCCCGTGCTGTTCTAGAGATAGTGAATGAGTCTCACAAGATCTGATGGTTTTATAAAGGGCGGTTCCCCTACACAAGTTCTCTCTTGCCTGCCACTTTGCTCCTCATTTGCTTTCTGCCATGACTGTGAGCCCTCCCCAGCCATGTGCAACTGTGAGTCAATTAAACCTCTTTTCTTAATAAATTACCCAGTCTCTGGTATGTCTGTATTAGCAGTGTGAGACAGACTAATACAGCCCTTATGTGTCCAGAAGTACTGACTTTCTTGGATGATACACCTTAAGTAAAGCCTAATAAAGCTTTAGTGACTGATACATTTTTTAAAATGAAGTAATTATTTATGTGTAATGAGACAAATTATTTATTTCAGAGTGTTATTTGCCTTACTCTCTTCCCCCAGCAAAAGGAGTCCTCAAGTGGCCAGCCACATTTTCTCATTTCTCCTTTCTTCAAAAACTGATGGGATCTTGCTTGATGAAGAGAAGTCACATAACAAGTGAATACAGCAAAGAGAGAGGGAAGGGGAAGGAAATAGCTGTTGGGAATGGAGTGTTGTTGGATGAGCTTTGTGAAGTGTGGGAAGAGAAAGATACTAGAGGAGACCGAGACAAATGGATAGGTGAAGAAACAGAATTTTAGTAAGTGGTGCTGTATGCTATATATGTGGATTTGCCTCAAAGTTTTAAAAAATGGCAAGCAGAAATGGAATTCTTTTTTAATAATCACCTTTGGTTATTGTATAATGTTATTTGATTATAATATAGTTTTGAGATTGATTGACATAGATCTTTGAATTAATAAAAATCACAATATATTTATGTCTGCCTTCTTCTCCAAAGGATTTGTGGCAGCTTCCAAAAATATACAGTATACTACAGTAAACAATTAAGTAGGGAAATCTGAGCAAACAGAAAAAAACAAAGGGTAGCCAGATTACAATAAAGTAGCAAAGAGTAGCAAATTATAGTAAAGCCAGAGATAAGGTCAGCATACAAAACTTTGAGGTCCTACGCATTGTTAAAGATGGGCCACCAACTTAAAATTGAGCTTCCTAAAATGAACACAAAGAGGCCTTATTCACAGTGTACGTGAAATAAAGTCAAATTCCTAGAACTGAGAATGAAGAGAAACTTCTCTTGCGTAATCCTCCAGAAAATACTTTGTGACAGCCTTTGACAACATGTCTATAAAAGGCTCCCAAACAAAATTTTTTTATGGTCTCTTAAAAATGATCTCCCTCCCTGTAGGTTAATGTCAAAACACCAGCCACAACAAGCAAAAGCCAAATCAGTTTTCTCTGATGGTTTGACTTGATCCAAAGATAACATTTTGATGGCTCAGAGGAATGGTTGAACTACACATCCTTTAGGTAATTCTTCAAAAATATTATTTTCTGCAACTGGAACTTGGATAACGATTAGATACTTGAAAGTTTAGTGTTTTCTCTGGTGTCAACCTGCAAGAGAAAGGTTGTGTTGTCAATAAACAGTCAAATGCTTTGACAAGCTACTTGTCAAAAAGGCCCTAAATAAGCCATTTGGAACCAAGGAGCAACAATTTAATGTACAACTTTTCTCAAGGTGGATTTAAAAAAATGAATGCCTAGGATCTGTGACACCTAGGTGATATCTAGGTGGGGCAGTATCTCTGAAAGTAGGAATAGTCATTTCGCTGTCCTGGTACAGAGTCAGATAAACAGCATCTAGAATAAGAAAGAGATAAGTCCCATCCATTTGAGAGAATATGTTAATTTGGAAGTAAAGGAGGAAGTGTTGGATTCAGTTAATGTATTTTAAGTGCCTGCCATGTGTTAGGCATATGGACTAGACGGTGCCATTGGTCCAGGATAGCTTGGCTGCTGAACAGAAATATACTGATAAAAGTGAGAAAGACAAAGTTGGGTTTGCTAGGGACGTGGGGGGCAACCATAACCACAGGTAAGGCTGCCAAAAGGGAAGCAGTGGGCAAACAGCTATGTGTGACAATTTGGCCCTTGGTAATTCAGTGGGTGGCTAGGGTTATCCTGAGACTGTACTACCCCCTATGGAGTAATGTCCCACCCGGGGTCACCAGGGTAAATTAATGAAGACAAACAACAACTTTACACTAAGTATTTCGGAGAAGTTTATTGTCCATGTGAAGCCAGCTGGTGGCACAGAAGTAGGCGATGAAAAGTCTCAAGGTCAACTCAAAGTAATAAGCCGTTCCCCACATAGTTTTTATAGGTTAATTCCTTTTTCCTCACTGTAATATCTTCTTCACTCTCCACCAGATTTAGCATCCCTTTCCTGTTGTAGATTAACAACCGTATCCTTTACG
The DNA here is from genome assembly GCF_029281585.2 of Gorilla gorilla gorilla. NCBI lineage: Eukaryota > Metazoa > Chordata > Mammalia > Primates > Hominidae > Gorilla > Gorilla gorilla. Next base: position 101,458,487 of record NC_073237.2, on the reverse strand, counting down.
TGGGACTATTACCAAAAGAAGCAGAAATAGGAGCATTTGCTATTTCTCTTGGAGAGCCCATTCACACATTCCTCTTCTTGCAACTGCTTGGTATCTTGAATCCCAAAGAGCCGTAGCAGTATCTGGCCTCTTCTGACATCTTAGAACCACACATACTATTTAAATGCACGTGATTCTTTGCTACATTCAAGCAACTGAGCCACATAAATCTTAAATATCAAATAAAAAAGAAGGCTTTCTAACTGGTTAACGAAACTGGTTGTAAAAAATGTCTCCAACCGAGAGAGAACACAGACCTGCCTTTAGCTGCCTCTGTTCTTTAAAAGTGAAAACGCAGCATGTTAGAGAAAGTAAGAGAGTGGCAGCCTTCAAATTCTGTCTTGTAGACTGGAATAGTAAAACGAACCCCAATTCTGCTCAGGTGTCTTCCTTTAAGCCTAAGTGAAGACTGTAAGTCTGTTGTAACAGCAATGGGGCCAGGCTCAGTGGCTCATGCCTGTAATCCCAGCACTTTGGGAAGCCAAGGTGGGCAGATCACTTGAGGTCAGGAGTTTGAGACCAGCCTGGCCAACATGGTGAACCCTGTCTCTACTAAAAATACAAAAATTAGCTGTGCATGGTGGCATGCACCTGTAGTCCCAGCTACTCGGGAGGCTGAGGCAGGAGAATCACTTGAACCCGGGAGGTAAAGGTGCAGTGGGCCAAGATCGCACCACTGCACTCCAGGCTCGGTGACAGAATGAGACTCCTGTCTCAAAGTAAAAAGAAAAAAATGGGAAGCAAAGGGAGGATTTTGGCTGCTTTTGCATTTTGAAGCCCTGAGAGATTCATTTTCTTTCAGGGTACCTTGGAAAAGAGAATAGTTTAAGAGCAGCCTCAAGGGAGTCCAGACAGCAGAAGAAAAGTTAAAGAGTCAGGAGGGTTTTGTTTTTTTGTTTTTTGTTTTTTTTTTTGGAGACTTAGACAAATTTCAGTGTGCTGATGAATCCAACACAGTCCCAACTATCCTGTCATAGGAAATGAAATTTTGATCTGAAGTTAGGTTTCAGAAACACTCAGGAAAGTCTGTAAACCTAGCAAAACCCCAATTCAGCTGCTTTCTCACGCTCTTCAAAAGCACTCTGAATCCTGTCCTTTTCTTTTCCTTGACTGAAGTGGCTGTAGCACTAAAGAGTTAGCTAGCCAAGGTCATGGCTCTGGTGTAAAATGACCTAGTTTCCCGGATCACTCCTCCTGGGCAGCTAGACCCACTGTTGTCTCCTGTTTGATTGTGAAAGCATTGAACTTTCGACTTACAAAACTGCAAACTGAAAAATGGGTGTTGTTTTAAGTCACGAAATTTGTGGTAATTTTTATGTAGCAACAGAGAACAAATACAAACACCTTCCTCTTTCATTCCTCAGAAAAAAAGTTGAGAAGACCCATTACTCAGCTGTATGCACGAGGAAAAAGGGCATTCCTAGAATATGGGTGTGGATCTCTATAAAACAGGCATTTGTGAATACAACTCCCTTTTTGAGAAAGGATCTGGGTGTCTGAATCCTCACTAATGAAACCGTGGAAATACTGATTCCAACCTAATAGAGGAGTCTCTCCTCTTTAGAGTATAGCAGATCCAACTCAACGGTTGCAGCACATTTAAAGTCAGCTAAAATGTGCAGCGAGTATTGCACACAGTAACACAACAGGACTAATAACAGGATAAGAAAACAGAGTCTAGGGGCAGTAGCTCATGCCTGTAACCTCAGTGCTTTGGGAGGCCAAGGCGGGAGGATCACCTGAGGTCAGGGGCTCGAGACCAGCCTGACCAAGATGGTGAAACCCCGTCTCTACTAAATACAAAAAATTAGCCCAGTGTGGTGGCCCATGCCTGTAATCTCAGCTACTTGGAAGGCTGAGGCACCAGAATTGCTTGAATCTGGCAGGCAGAGGTTGCAGTGAGCTGAGACAACACCATTGTACTCCAGCCTGGGCGACAGAGTGAGACTCCATCTTTGTTGCTGTTGTTTTTTCTTCTTTTTTTTGAGACGGAGTCTCGCTCTGTCACCCAGGCTGGAGTGCAGTGGTACGATCTCAGCTCACTGCAAGCTCCGCCTCCCGGGTTCATGCCATTCTCCTGCCTCAGTCTCCCCGTAGCTGGACTACAGGCGCCCACTACCACACCCAGCAATTTTTTTGTATTTTTAGTAGAGACGGGGTTTCACAGTGTTAGCCAGGATGGTCTCGATCTCCTGACCTTGTGATCCGCCCGCCTCGGCCTCCCAAAGTGCTGGGATTACAGGTGTGAGCCACCGCGCCCGGCCTGAGACTCCATCTTTAAAAAAAAGGGAAACGGGACTGCTGGGGGCAGGGGGTGGCCAAGGTGGTTGACTAGAAGCAAGTAGTGTGCGTAGCTCTCACAGAGAGGAATCAAAGGGGTGAGTAAATACAGTACCTTCATTGAAACATCCAGGTACATGCATTGGGACTAATCAAGGAAACAACTTGACCCATGGAGAATGGAGAATAGCAGGGAGAATAGGATCTCCTTGTGTCAGGAGATCCCCTCGTGAACCCACTCCACCAGGGCCTTCAGTCTGACACATAGAGCTACATGGAGCCTTGGCAGAGCAGCTGCTCAGGTACATGCAGAGACCCAGGAGCCTTAGACACCTGGGCTTTCTGGGCTTCCTGACAAAAGTAGCTGCAATTCCAGCAAAGTGGGAGGTTAGACCCCCCTAGGAAGGGGGCTGAATCCAGGGGCCCGAGCAGCGACATTCTGCAGGTTCCACTTCCATGACACCTCACGGGATAAGACCCACTGGCTTGGAATTCCAGCCAGCCACCAATAGCAGTGCTGCACTTCCCTGGGACAGAACTTACAGGGGAAGGGGCAGGTCACCATCTTTGCTGCTTGGGCTACTTAGCTGTTTCAGCCCTGGCTTTGGCGAGTCCAGGCTGACCGGGGACGGAAGTAGTCCCCCAGCACAGCACAGCTGCTCTACGAAAATGTGGCCAGACTGCTTTTTAAAGCAGGTTCCTGTTCCCATTCCTCTTCACTGGGCAGGACCTCCCAACCAGGGTCTCCAGCCACTCTCGCCAGTGTTCTTCTGCTGACAGAGATTTGAAACCTCCCTGGGATAGAGCTCCCAGAGAGGGACCGGGCCACCATCTTTGCTGTTGGGCAACTTAGCCATTCTAGCCTTTGGAGAGTCCAAGCCAACCTGGGGCGGAAGCGGTCCCCCAGCATAGCACAATGGCTTTACATAAACGTGGCTCAACGATTTTTTAAGTGGGTCCCTGAACCTGTTTCTCCTCACTGGATGGGACCTCCCAGATGGGGTCACCAGCCACCTCCTACAGGTATGTTCAGGCCAGCAACAGGTTTGTACCTCTCTGCGACAGAGTTCCCAGAGGGAGAGAAAGACTGCTGTCTTTGCTGTTTTATAGCCTTCACTGTTGATACCTTCAGGTTCTAGAAAATCCAAGGTGACTAGGGAATGGAGCAGGCCCTCAGCATACTGCAGCAGCCGTACGGAAAAGTTGCCATACTTATATGGGTGTCCGTTCCCATACTTCCTTACTGGGAAGGTCCTCCAGGCCTGGGTCTCCAGCCACCCTGCCACCAGAGCTATCGAGTCAATGGAAGCTCTGCAACAACTTTGACAGAGCCCTCAGGGGCAACTGAAAGCTCTCTGCCACCACCTGTGCAATGGAACTGCCCTTACTACCCTCAGACTAACATAGGAGCAAAGACTCTAAGTGCCTTATCCATACCTCCAGCAAGCTGCAGTTAACACAAGGAGAGGAGGTCAATCCGTGTCCCACAGGAACCCCTTCCCCACCGATCTGCTCAACACTAGACAGGGAACCCCTGTCCCACAGCATAGACTCTCCATCCTGGAGTGATTGCATTGAGGGATTGCTGACCTGCATCACTCTGGGGTGGAGCCGCCAGTAGACAAGCAAAAGACCCTTGACCACAACCATTACTAAGGTCGCTTCCTCTCCTACCTCCAAGATGGGGAAGGAGATAATCCCAGAGCTGCAGTGGGCAGTCCAGCAGTGTCAAGCCATAATCTGCAGCCAGCACTCAAGGGGGAGAAGAACCCACAGTTTCAGAGCCACTTTCAGAACACTGAGAGGGAACATGTCTGCAACTGTGAGGAAACTTAGGGGCCATACAACTTAGCAAGAGTCTACCAACTGACCAATAAGTCTTAAGTGCCACCTGCTGGATTACACCTCAAAGCTTTCAACACAAAAAACACCTCACTAACATACCCTCTCTGAAACCAGAGATGAAAAGCCAGCTTCAAGTAAAGACCCTGCACAAAGCTATGGCCCAGTGAAAACATCCAGAAAAGAAGTCTATTGACTGTACTCAATCTACACTGCAGTTAAAGGAAAATCCACATGATGAGATGAGAAAGAACCAATGCAAGTACTCTAGTAACTCGAATGGCCAGGGTGTCACATGTCCTTCAAACAACTGCACCAGTTCTCCAACAAGAGTTCTTAACCAGGTTGAACTGGCAAGAATAACAGAAATAAAATTCAGAATATGGATAGGAACAAAGTCATTGAGATGCAGGAGGATGGGAAAACCCAATTCAATGAAACAAAGAACCACAATAAAACAATACAGGAGCTGAAGGACAAAATAGCTGGTATAAAAAAACCTAGGCCGGGTGCGGTGGCTCATGCCTGTAATCCCAGCACTTTGGGAGGCCGACGCAGGTGGATCGCGAGGTCAGGAGATCGAGATCATCCTGGCTAACACGGTGAAACCCCATCTCTACTAAAAATACAAAAACATTAGCCGGGCGCTGTGGCGGGCACCTGTAGTTCCCGCTATTCGGGAGGCTGAGGCAGGAGAACGGCATGAACCCGGGAGGCGGAGCTTGCAGTGAGCCCAGATTGCGCCACTGCACTCCACCCTGGGCGACTCCGTCTCAAAAAAAAAAAAAAAAAAAAAAAAAAAAAAAAAAAAAAGAACCTAACAGACCAGACAGAGTTCAATAACACAATACAAGAATTTCACAATGCAATCACAACTATTAACAGCAGAATAAATCAACAGCAGGCTCTCAGAACTTGAAGACTGGCTTCTGAAAGAAGACAATCAGACAAAAAAAAAAAAAAAGGAATAAAAAGGAATGAACGAAACCTCCTAGAAGTATGGAGTTATGCAAAGAGGTCAAATCTATGAATCACTGGCATGATTCATAGGGGAGGGGGAGAAAGCAAACAACTTGGAAAACATATTTCAGGTTATTGGCCAAGAAAACTTCCCTAACATTGCTAGAGAGGCCGACAGTCAAATTCAGGAAATTCAGAGAACTCCTGCAAGATTCCACCCAAGAAGACCATCCCCAAGACATATAATTGCCAGATTTTTCCAAGGTCAAAATGAAAAAAAGAATATTAAAGGCAGCTAGAGTAAAAGAACAGATCATCTATAAAGGGAACCCCATCACGCTAACAGTGAACCTCTCAGCTGAAACCCTTCAAGCCAGTAGAAAATGGGGCCTATATTCAACTTCTTAAACAAAAAAATCTTGGGCCAGACATGCTGGCTCACACCTGTAATCCCAGCACTTTGGGAGGCCGAGGTGGATGGATCACCTGAGGTCAGGAGTTCGAGACTAGCCTGGCCAACATGGTGAAACCCCCATCTCTACTAAAGATACAAAAATTAGCTGGGCCTGGTGGCACATGCCTGTAATCTCAGCTACTCGGGAGGCTGAAGCAGGAGAATCACTTAAACCCAGGAGGCGGAGGTTGCAGTGAGCTGAGATCGTGCCCATTGCACACCAGCCTGGGCAACAAAAGCAAAACTCCGTCTCAAAAAAAAAATCTTCAACCAAGAATTTCATATTCAGCCAAACTAAACTTCCTAAGGGAAAGAGAAATAAGATACTTTTTAGATAAGCAGATGTTGAGGGAGTTCATTATCACTAGGCCTGCCTCACAAGAGATCTTGAAAGGAGCACTAAATATAGAAAAGAAAGACCACTACCAACTAATACAAAAATCACACTTAAACATACAGACCAAGGCCAGGCACAGTGGTCCATCCGTGTAACCCCAGCACTTTGGGAGGCCGAGGCAGGCAAATCACCTGAGGTTGGGAGTTCGAGACCAGCCTGACCAACATGGAGAAAACCTGTCTCTACCGAAAATACAAAATTAACCAGGCGTGGTGGCGCATGCCTGTAGTCCCAGCTACTCAGGAGGCTGAGGCAGGAGAATCCTTGAACCCGGGAGGCGGAGGTTGCAGTGAGCCGAGATTGCGCCATTGCACTCCAGCCAGGGCAACAGGAGCGAAACTCTGTCTCAACAAAACAAAACAAAACAAAACACACAGACCAATGACACTAGAAAGTAACCACACAAACAAGCCAGCCTAATAACCAGCTAACAATACAATGACAGAACCAGAGCCACAGATGTCAATACTCACCTTGAATTTAAACAGGCTAAATGTCCCACTTAAAAGGCACAGAATGGCAAGCTGGATAAAGAAGCAAGACCCAATGGTACACTGTTTTCAAGAGACCTGTCTTACATGTAATGACACCTATGGGCTCAAAATAAAGGGATGGAGGAAAATATACCAAGCAAACAGAAAACAGAAAAAGGCAGGGTTTGCAATCCTAATTTCAGACAAAACAGACTTTAAGCCAACAAAGATCGAAAAAGACAAAGAAGGGTATTACATAATGGTAAAGGATTCATTTCAGCAAGAAGACCTATCTATCCTAAATATTTATGCACTCAACACAGGCATACCCAGATTCATAAAGCAAGTTCTTAGAGACCTACAAAAAGACATAGACTTCCACACAATAATAATGGGAGAATTCAACACTCTACTGACAGCATTAGACAGATAATCAAGTCAGAAAATTAACAAAGACATTCGAGGACCTGAATTCAACATTGAACCAGCTATATCTGATAGACCTCTGCAGAACTCTCCACCCCAAAACAGCAGAATATACATTCTTCTCAATGCCACATGGCAAATACTCTAAATTTGACCACATAATTGGACATAAAACTATCCTCAGCAAATATTAAAGAAATGAAATCATACCAAACACACTTTTGGACCACAGCACAATAAAAATAGAAGTCAAGACTAAGAAAATAATTCAAAATCATGCAGTTACATGGAAATTAAAATAACGTGCTCCTGAATGACTTTTGGGTAATTAATTAAATTAAGGCAGAAATCAAGAAGTTCTTTGAAACTAATGGGAACAAAGATACAACATACCAGAATCTCTGGGACACGACTAAGGCAGTGTTAAGAGGGAAAGTCATAGCACTAAAAGCCCATGTCAAAAAGTTAGAAACAACTCAAATTAACAACGTAACATTACAACAGAAAGAATTAGAGAAGCAAGGCCGGGCGCGGTGGCTCACGCCTGTAATCCCAGCACTTTGGGAGGCCGAGGCGGGCGGATCACGAGGTCAGGAGATCGAGACCATCCTGGCTAACACAGTGAAACCCCGTCTCTACTAAAAAATACAAAAAATTAGCCGGGCATGGTGGCGGGCGCCTGTAGTCCCAGCTACGCGGGAGGCTGAGGCAGGAGAATGGCGTGAACCCGGGAGGCGGAGCTTGCAGTGAGCCGAGATCGCGCCACTGCACTCCAGCCTGGGCGACAGCGAGACTCCGTCTCAAAAAAAAAAAAAAAAAAAAAAAAAAAAAGAATTAGAGAAGCAAGAGCAAATCAACCCCAAAGTTAGCAGAAGAAAAGAAATAACCAAAATCAGAGCTAAACAGAAGGAAACTGAGACACAAAAAAACCATTCAGAAGATAAACAAATCCAGGAGTTTGTTTTTTGAAAAAATTAATAAGATAGATAGGTTGCTAGCTAGATTAATAAAGAAAAGAGAATCAATACAATTAGAAATAAAGGGAATGTTACCACTGACCCCACAGAAATAAAAATAATCATCAGAAACTACTACAAACACCTCTATGCACACAAAGTAGAAAACCTACAAAAGAAAGATAAATTCCTGGACACCTACATCTCCCAAGACTGAAACAGGAAATTGATTCCCTGAACAGAACAATAACAAGATCAATAATTGAATCAGTAATAAATAGGCTACCAACCAAAAAAAGCCCAGGACCTGATGGATTCACAGCTGAATTCTATCAGATGTACAAAGAAGAGCTGGTACCATTCCTACTGAAACTATTCCAAAAAATTGAGGAGGAGGAACTCCTCCCCAGCTCATTCTATGAGGCCAGCATCATCCTAATACCAAAATCTGGCAGAGACACAACAAAAAAATAAAACTATGGGCCAATATTCTTAATGAACATTCATGCAAAAATCCTCAACAAAATACTTGCAGATTGAATCCAGCAGCACATCAAAAAACGAATCCACCACAATCAATAGGCTTCATCCCAGGATGCAAGGTTGCTTCAACATATACAAATCAATAAATGTGATTTATCACACAAAAAGAACCAAAGACAAAAACCACATGACTATCTCAATAGATGCAGAAAAGGCTTTCAATAAAGTTAAACACTTTTCATGTTAAAAAACTCTTAATAGACGAGGTATTGAAGGAACATACCTCAAAATAATAAGAGCCATCTATGACAAAACCACAGCCAACATCATACTGAATCAGCAAAAGCTGGAAGCATTCCTCTTGAAGCCAGCACAAGCCTTCTCTCACCACTCCTATTCAACATAGTATTAGAAGTTCTAGCAAGAGCAATCAAGCAAGAGAAAGAAATAAAGGGCATTCAAACAGGAAGAGAGGAAGTCAAACGATCTCTGTTTGCAGACAACGTGATCCTATATCTCAAAAAACTCACAGTCTCGGCCCAAAAGAGAGCTGTTTATCAGCTCCTTCAGCGGATAAACAACTTCAGCAAGTTTCAGGATACAAACTCAATGTCCAAAAATTCACTGACATTCTGATACACAAACAACAGCCAAACTGAGAGCCAAAGCAGAAAGGCAATCCCATTCACAATTGCCACAAAAAGAATAAAATGCCTAGCAATACAGCTAACCAGGGAGGTGAAAGATCTCTACAATGAGAATTATAAAGCACTGCTCAAAGAAATCAGAGATGACACAAATAAATGGAAAAACAGTCCATGCTCATGGATAGGAAGAATCAATATCATTAAAATGGCCATACTGCCCAAAGCAATTTACATAATAAATGATATTCCTATGAAACTACCAATGACATTCTTCATAGAATTAGAAAAAACTATTTTAAAATTCATATGGAACCAAAAAAGAGCCCAAATAGGCAAGGCAATATTAAGCAAAAAGAACAAAGCTAGAGGCATCACATTACCTAACTTCAAACTATACTACAGGGCTACAGTAACCAAAATAGGATGGTACTGGTACAAAAACAGGCACATAGACCAATCAAATGGAATAGAGAGCCCAGAAATAAGACCACACACCTACTATCATCTGATCTTCAACAAAGCTGACAAAACAAGCAATAGAGAAAGACTCCCTGTTCAATAAATGGTGCTCTGATAACTGGCTAGCCATGTGCAGAAGACTGTAGCTAGATCCCTTCCTTACACCATATATACAAATAAACTCAAGATGAACTAATGACTTAAATGTAAAACCCAAAACTATAAAAAACCTGGGTGACAACCTGGGCAATACCATCCTGGATATAGGCATGGGCAAAGATTTCATGAAGAAGACACCAAAAGCAATTGGAACAAAAGCATTTTTTGTTTGTTTGTTTGCTTTTTTGAGACAGAGTCTTGCTCTGTCATCCAGGCTGAAGTGCAGTGGCAAGATCTCAGCTCCCTGCAACCTTTGCCTCACAGGTTCAAGCGATTCTCGTGCCTCAGCCTCCTGAGTAGCTGGGACTACAGGCGTGCACCACCATGCTTGGCTAATTTTTGTATTTTTAGTAGGGACAGGGTTTTACCACGTTGGCTAGACTGTTCTCAAACTCCTGGCCTCAAGTGATCCATCCACCTTGGCCTCCCAAAGTGCTGGAATTACAGGTGTGAGCCACAGCACCAGGCCAAAAATTGACAAATAGGATCTAGTTAAACTAAAGAGCTTCTGTACAGCAAAAGAAAGTATTAACACAGTAAACAGACAACCTACAGAATGGGAGAAAATATTTGCAAACTATGCATTTGAGAAAGGTCTAATATCCACATCTATAAGTAACTTAAACTTACGAGAGAAAAACAAACAAAACCGTTAAAAAGTGGGCAAAGGACATGAACAAACACTTTTCAAAAGAAGACATAAATGTGGCAAACAAGCATATTGAAAAAAGCTCAATATCATAGATCATTAGAGAAATGCAAACCAAAACCACCATGATATACCATCTCACTCTAGTCAGAATGGCTACTATTAAAAAGTCAAAAAACAACAGATGGGGAGAGGTTGCAGAGAAAAGGTAACACTTATACACTGTTGGTAAGAGTGTAAATTAGTTCAACCATTGTGGAAAGCAGTATGGCAATTTCTCAAAGAGCTAAAAGCAGAACTATTGTTCAATCCAGCAATCCCATTATAAATAAATAAATAAATATCCATACATTCATACTGATAGGAATTCCAAATAATGGATAATTCCAAATAATGGATAACTCCATTATTTGGAATATCTATCAGTATGAATGTATGGATATTTATTTATTTATAGACAGAGTCTTGCTCTGTTGCCCAGGCTGGAGTGCAGTGGCACGATCTTGGCTCACTGCAACCTCCACCTACCAGGCATGTATCAGGTATACACCCAGAGAAACATAAATCATTCTACCATAAAGACACATACACCTGAATGTTCACTGCAGCACTATTCACAATAGCAAAGACATGGAATCAACTAAATGCTCATCAATGACAGATTGAATAAAGAAAACGTGATACATATACACCATGGACTACTGTGCAGCCATAAAAAGGGATGAGATCCTATCTTTTATGGGAACATGGATGGAGCTGGAGGCTATTACCCTCAGCAAGCTAACACAGAAACAGAAAACCAATGCTTCATGTTCTCACTTATAAGTGGGAGTTAAATGATGAGAACTTATGAACACAAAGAAGGGAACAACAGACACTGGGGTCTACTTGAGGGTGGATGGTGGGAGAAGGGAGAGGAGCAGAAAAGATAACTACTGGGTACTGGGCTTAATACCCGGGTGATGCAATAGTGTGTACAACAAACCTCCATGACACGAGTTCACCTATGTAACAAACCTTCATGCGTACCCCTAAACCTAAAAGTTTTTTTTTCTTTTTAATAAAAAGGGACTGGTTAGGAGGGACATCCTCCCACTGCCTCATCCATGGATCAGGGAGGCACGCCAGGGAGTAACCCAGTTCTGCCCAGCAAGCTACACCCCACTAACTCTGGGCCCTGTGTGTGCTATTTAACATTTCATTCAAACAGGAGCTCCTGGGAAGAAGCTTGGCTCAGTATCCTTGGCAGATCACCCCTCAAAGTCTCCCTCAGGTATATTCTAAGTGAGGACGGATCCCATATATACCTCACTTAGGCTTTACTCTGCTCTGCAAGCACAGGCAAGACCAGCTACATCTTTGCACGCCACCCCTCGTTCTTAGTAGGCCAAGAACCTCAGAAACTGGGAGGGCACTAAGAGCTGTATTTTAGAAACTGTGTTGAGGTTACATTTACTCAGCTTTGTTCTGGGTGGGCCCTGTACCTGGCACTGCTAACGAGTGTTTCAAGAAGGTGCAAAGGAGATATTTTTCCAGGCAAAATAGAATATATTTCCTCGGCCGGGCGCGGTGGCTCACGCCTGTAATCCCAGCACTTTGGGAGGCCGAGGCGGGCGGATCACGAGGTCAGGAGATCGAGACCATCCTGGCTAACATGGTGAAACCCCGTCTCTACTAAAAATACAAAAAATTAGCCGGGCGTGGTAGTGGGCGCCTGTAGTCCCAGCTACTCGGGAGGCTGAGGCAGGAGAATGGCGTGAACCCGGGAGGTGGAGCTTGCAGTGAGCCGAGATCGCGCCACTGCACTCCAGCCTGGGCGACAAAGCAAGACTCCGTCTCAAAAAAAAAAAAAAAAAGAATATATTTCCTCTTCAGGTTCATTTGACTGCTTGTTTAAAAAAAAATATGAAGATAGTGCAGAGAGTTCCCATATACCCCTCATCTAGTTTCTCCTTTATTAACATCTGCCATTAGTGTGATGTATTTGTCACAATTAATAAACCCATAGTGATACATTATTGTTGGCAAAAATCCATACTTCATTCAAATTTCCTCTGTTTTTTCCTAATGTCCTTTTTTTTCTATTCTAGGATCTTATCCAGGATACTGTATTACATTTAGTCAGAGTGTCTCCCTGCGTTCCTCTGGAGAGGACTTTCCTTACTTTTGATGACCTTGAATATCTCGAGGAGTATTGGTCAGGTATTTTGTAGAATGTCCCTCTGCTGGGATTTGCCTAATGTTTTTTTCATGAGTAAACTGGGGCTATGTGTTTTTGAGAGGAAAACCGGAGTTAAAAATGCCATTTTCATTATATCATGTCAAGGGTGACATACTGTCACTGTTGATGTTAACCTTGATTGCCTGGCTGAGTTAGTGCTTGTCAGGTTTGCCTACCGTCAACTTCCTCTTTATCTTCCCTGTTTTCATACTCTACTTGTCGGCAGAAAGTTACTATGTAAAGTCTGTGCTGAAAGAGTTGGGAGTTATGCTCCACTTCCTTAAGGGTGGAGTATCTGCATAAATTATTGGGACTTCTGCACAGATTTGAACCTTCTCCCATTTATTTTTGAATCATTTATTTCTATCAGTATGAACATATGGATATGTATTTATTTATTTATTGAGACAGAGTCTCACTCTGTTGCCCAAGCTGGAGTGCAGTGGTGTGATCTTGGCTCACTTCAACGTCCACTTCCCAGGTTTAAGTCATTCTCGTGCCTCAGCCTCCCAAGTAGCTGGGATCACAGGCATGCACCACCATGCCTGGCTAATTTTTGTATTTTTATAGAGACAGGGTTTCACCATGTTGGTCAGGCTGGTCTTGAACTCCTGACCTCAGGTGATCCGCCCACCTCGGTGTCCCAAAGTGCTGGGATTATAGGCGTGATCCACCTCACCCAGCCTAATGTATGGATATTTATTCTATATTTTGGATGAAAGTCCAATACTACTTTATTTATTTTGTTGTATATAATTTTATTTCAAAGTTCTGCTTCTTACAATATGTGGCTTGTGCTCTCAGTGAGATGTCAGGAAGTAGTATTTGGCTAAGATCTAAGATTGCATGCACCAGCATCCTTTTGTGCCTCATCCTCCCCTCCTTGAGGTTCCCAGGGGAGACAACTGCCAGAGGACAAGGCCAGCACAAAGGAATCCTCTATTATCACTAGATCAGCCTCTACCCTCTGTTAAATTATAAATTTCAAAAGTGAAATAAAAATATGACTTGTATAAAACAACAGAATAAACATGTATTAAAGATGTTATTTACCTCATTAATTAGTGAAGGAACCAGTAAGATAGTGTACTAGTCAGGGTTTTCTAGACAGACAGAACCACTAGGATGTAAATAGAGAAAGAGATAGAGAGATTTATTTTAAGAAATCGGCCCATGCAATTATGGAGGTTGGCAAGTCCAAAACCTGTAGGATAAATTGCCAGGCTGGAGACTCAGGGAAGAGCCCATGTTGCAGATTAAGTCTGAAGACCATCTACTGATAGAATTCCCTCTTGTTCGGGAGACGTCAGTCTTTTGTTTTATTCAGACCTTTAACTGACTGGATGAGGCCCACCCATATTATGGAAAGTAATCTGCTTTGCTCAAAGTTCACCGATTTAAATATTCATCTCATCTAAGAACACCCTCATGGAAACATCCAGAATAATATTTGCCCAAATATTTGGGCATCATGGCACAGCAAGTTGACAAGCCTATTTGAGGAATGGGCTATTTGAAGGCAATTTTTAAAAACAACATCAGAGTAAGGTCACTGGGCTAGATACATTGTTAATATCCTATAGGGCAATACACTACAACCTTTGGGAGTTTCTACTTTTCAGAAATCATTTGCTTCTCTGCTAATCAAAAATCTACAAATTAACATGCAACATCACTGATGATTCTCAACCTTAATTAATAGTAAATAGCAAAGTCATAGATGATACTGTCTCATTGCATGTTACATAATTCTTGGATGAGCCTTTTCAACAATGAATGGTTCAGTGGGTCACGAAAGGACAGCTTGAGGGCGAGGTGCTGTGGCTCCAGCCTGTAATTCCAGCTACTCTGGGGGCTGAGGCAGGAGGATCCCTTGAGTGAAGGAGTTTGAGGCTGCAGTGAGCTGATTGTGCCGCTGTACTCTAGCCTGAGTGACAGAACGAGACCCTGCCTTAAAAAACAAATAAAAAAGAGGCCTGGTGTGGTGGCTTATGCCTGTAATCCCAGGACTTTGGGAAGTTGAGGTGGGAGGATCACTTGAGCCCAGGAGGACAAAGATTCGGTGAGTTATGATCTCACCACCTCACTTCAGCCTGAAGGATAGAGGGAGACCCTGTCTCTAAATAAATAAATAAATAAATAAAGGACAGGTTGTACTCTCTTGAACTAATGTTTTGGGTATTTTTCTTACCATGTCATACCCCAATGTCACCTCCTATGAAATTGCAAGAGAGCATTTTGCCAGCCTATGTCGACCTGGTGGCCTCTCCCTAGGCTTCACTTTGTTTCCACTCAAGGAAACAGAAGATCATTCCCAGTGGGGAGGTAGCTCCATGCCTCTCTCTCCCTAGTCTAGGAAGAAAGAGAAGACTGTGAAGAGATAACAGCAAAAGAGGTATCTGAGAGGGGCCACAGAGAACTTTCAGAGGGCTATAGAACTTTAGCTTCTTTTCTTCTCACACCCAAAGCACCACTTCCTGGCAGAGTGGTCCAAGAAATACTAAATCTGATCAATGGATTGATTGATTGATTGAGATGGAGTCTCGCTCTGTCACCCAGGCTGGAGTACAGTGGTGCGATCTTGGCTCACTGCAACTTCCGCCTCCTGAGTTCAAGCAATTCTCCTGCTTCAGTCTCCCAAGTAGCTGGGATTACAGGTGCTCACCACCACACCTGGCTAATTTTTTTGTATTTTTAGTAGAAGTGGGGTTTCACCATGTTGGTCAGGTTGGTCTCAAACTTCTGACCTCAGGTAATCCACCTGCCTCGGCCTCCCAAGGTGCTGGGATTACAGGCTTGAGCCACGGCCAAGAAATACTAAATTTGATTGATTTATATCAACATCCTCTTCCTTGATGGTGGGGTAAAATGAGGCTTGATGGAGTGATAGAACCTTAATTTTCCTCAAGAAAGCAAAATATCCTAACGTGGCTTCCAAATTTTAACATCGCGCAATTGTACGAATTTTTATTTAATGCCTTTCAGACTGAGTGTTGAAGGCCAGGCTGTGTCTTCTACGGCTTTGCATTCTCCACAGCATCTGGCATTAGGCCCGGCATATTGCAGGCACTCTATAAATGGCAGCTGCCTGAATAAGGGGGTATTATCATTTGGGGGTTTTGCTAAAAATGGGATCACGAAGGAGAAAGTGTTTGGAGGAGGCTGCATGAACAACTCGCTATTCGTAAGGCCATGCTGTGAGGGAGTGTTTTGAGGACACACTATCCCGGAAGAAGTGGCTTCCAGAAGCACAAGAAAGCCTTTTATTTTGTGAAATGAGACCCAGATGGCAATATCAAATAACAACAATTATGATGATACATTTTTTATAAAAGATCCCAGGCCTGACAGTGTCTGGCTTTAAATTATAAATTGGCTCATTATCAGGAAAAAAATATTTATTGAAACACAGCAATGACCAATGAGCTCATTATCCTAAGGTGGCAGCCAAGAAGTCCTAAGACACAGGCCTGTTGTAAAAATCAGGCAGTTATTTGTACAAGCGGTATTTGGTGCATAGCTTCTCAACAGGGATAATTTTGTTCCAAGATGAGTACCAGGGACAGGAATCGGACTTTGGGGTCCTAGTCGATCATCTGGAAAATAGGTCCAATTGGGATGTGTCCCTTCGAGGTTTGCTTCATTAATTTCTGGTTGAGAGCTCAGAAAGCTTCGAATCAGACTCCTCAGCACTGTGCTCAGCCTTATTTAAATACCTACCTCAAACTGCTTAGTCTATTTCACTTTATTTCTTAAGCCTCTCTGTTTTTTGTTGTTGTTGCTACCTTAAGACTTTCTTAGGAATTTGCCTAGATTCAGCTAACCGTCCCTCTACTTCCTTCTTCAGAAGACTCTTTGTGTCTCTTGGGGCATTTTAAATATTATTTAACATAGAATATACTGAAAGACTCGGATACCTCTGAGGTCACAAATAATAAAAGGGAATGTACCAGAAGATCACCTGGAGTGATGGTTTCTACAACAAGCAGCCTGGTGGAAAGAACTTATGTGTCAGATGGCTCTGAAAGGGAATCAGGAGTCTAAATGTACTAGGTATTTGACCTTAGACATGTTATTTTATTATTTATTTATTTTTGAGATGGAGTTTTGCTCTTGTGGCCCAGGTTGGAGTGAAATGGTATGATCTCAGCTCACTGCAACCTCTGCCTCCTGGGTTCAAGTGATTCTCTTGCCTCAGCCTCCCAAGTAGCTGGGATTACTGGCACCCACAACCACACCTGGTTAATTTTTGTATTTTTGGTAGAGATAGGGTTTCACCACATTGGTCAGGCTGGCGTTGAATTCCTGATCTCAGGTGATCCACCCACCTTGGCCTCCCAAAGTGCTGGGATTACAGGTGTGAGCCACTGTGCCCAGCCCTTAGACATGTTATTTAGTGTTATTGGGCCTCAGTTTCCTCATCAAAAACAATGAGAATAATACCTACTTTATAGTGTGGCTTTAAGAATTAGAAACAATGTTTGTGTAGTTGTTGCAGCATAGCAGCTACTTAATAAATGAAAGCAATTATTATCATCCTTCCAAGAATACCAAAGTTAGGAGACCTGGTGGGGAAAAGAGGAGGTTTAGGAATTCTTTCCTAAGGTGTCCTGAGCTGGCAACAATGGTAGTAGGAGTTCCTGGTCCTAAACAAATGTTGCCATCTAGTTCCCTTTACAGCCATCAGCGGTAAAAGAAACATGCTGGCAATGTTTAAAACTCAAAAAAAAAAAAAAAAAAAAAAGCAGGAAATGGAATGAGTGAGAATCAAATAGACAAGACTGAAAGAAACAAAATTTGTCACTCTCAACTAGGATACAGATCACCTCACTTCATAAACCAGAAATTGTGGCTCATAGAAGTAAAATAGAGTAGTATTTAGGAGCTCAGACTTTGGAGCCAGACAGCAAGACATGCTCTAAACGTGTTTCAGTTTCCTTACCTGAAAATGAGGATTTATTAGTCAGGATAGGCTAGGTTATGCTGTGGTAACAGACAATTCCAGAGATCTCCAAGACAGATAACAAACATTTATCTCTTGTTCATACTTTCTGTCCTTCATGAGTTGGCCATGGCTCCATACCAAGCTTTCTTTTTTTTTGAAACGGAGTTTCGCTCTTGTTGCCTAGGCTGGAGTGCAACGGCATGGTCTCAGCTCACTGCAACCTCTGCCTCCCAGGTTCAAGCGATTCTCCTGCCTCAGCCTTTCAAGTAGCTGGGATTACAGGCACCTGCCACCAAGCCTAGCTAATTTTTGTATTTTTAGTAGAGATGGGGTTTCACCATGTTGACCAGGCTGGTCTTGAACTCCTGACCTCAGGTGATCTGCCTGCCTCAGCCTTCCAAATTGCTGGGATTACAGGTGTGAGCCACTGCATCCAGCCCATTCCAAGCATTCTTCATCCTCAGACAGAGCCACCACTAGCTGGGACACTGCCAGTCATCGTGGCACAGGAAAGGAGAACACGGCCAAGCACTCACTGATTTTTAATCCTTCTTGTTTGGAAGTGTCACATGACCCTTTATGACTTTTATTGGCCAAAGAAAGTCATGGGGTCACTCCTCTGTTCGACAGGGCGAAGATGGTTTAAACCTCCTACCAGCAAGAATTCTGAAGAAGGGAACCCAAAGTATTTGGTGAATAGTCATCTGGTTTACTACAGGTGATGATAATGATAATAAAAGACCCCCTTGTGGGATGTCCTGACAACTGAGTTATTATTACACATAAAGAACTTAGAAGGGCGAGTGATGCAGTGATGCACATTTTTTTTTTGAGACAGAGTCTTGCTCTGTTGCCCAGGCTGGAGTGCAATGGAGTAATATTGGCTCACTGCAAACTCCGCCTCCCAGGATCAAGTGAATCTCCTGCCTCAGCCTCCCGAGTAGCTGGGATTACAGGTGCATGCCACTACACCCAGCTAATTGTTGTATTTTTAGTAGAGATGGGCTTTATGCCATGTTGGCCAGGCTGGTCTTGAACTCCTGACCTCAGGTGATCCACCCACTGAGACTACAGGAGTGAGCCACCGCACCTGGCCACAGTGATGTGCATTGACTGTAACATGTGTTTGCTGTTATTATTGCTGACCATTATACAGGGGATTAGTGATGGAGCTAGTGAAATAGATCCCAGCTGTCCTAACTGAAAGGCAAAAAAAAAAAAAAAAACCCTTGTATTTGTACTGAGAGCTATGGATCCACAGACAACCAAGGGCAAAACACATGTAAAAACTGTCATAAAGCAGGTTTTAAAAAGAGAGAGTGAGGAAGCTGAGGGAGAAAGGATAGAGGGAAAGTGAAGGAGAAAGAAAGAAGTGAGAGGGAGAGGGAGAGGGAAAGAAAAGAAGTAAAGGAAGAGGCCAGGCACGGTGGCTCACACCTGTAATCCCAGTACTTTGGGAGGCCAAGGTGGGTGGATCACTTGAGCTCAGGAGTTCGAGAGCAGTCTGGCCAACGTGATGAACCCCCGTGTCTACTGAAAGTATAAAAATTAGCTAGGCGTGGTGGCGCAGGCCTGTAGTCCTAGCTACTCAGGAGGCTGAGGCGGGAGAATCGTTTGAACCTGGGAGGCGGAGGTTGTAGTGAGCTGAGATCACGTCACTGCACTCCAGCCTGGACGACAGAGTGAGAATCTGCTCAAAAACACAAACAAAAAAAAGTGAAGGAGGAGAGAGACGCCACCCTGTGAAAACACAGGGACAGAAACTTCAGGGAGACGGGGGACTCAATAACTCCTGAAGCACCATGGTAAGAAGCTAAGCTGCCTTTGTCAATTCCTTCTTTTGGTTTGGACTGGTCTTTCTAGTAGGCTTGTTTTGCCTTTCATTAAACTACTGATTTCCTTCTGCAGCTAGCACCTCTTCCTTTAATTGTTCTCATCAACTTGAGTCAATGGTGGATGGAATGGTCAGGGCACTCACTGAGAAAGGAAATTTCCCCTGGATTCTAGCCTTAGGTGATGAGAGCAATCCTGTCTCAGTTGTATTCAGTGCTGGGGTAAGATCAAGTTGAAAGTTAGGCTCAGGTAGAGGGCTGGACCGCTCTCTTCCCAGGCTCCCAACTGTGACACAAGGTGCAGTGGTAGAAGGTAGGGATGCTGCCTGAATGTGGGACAGGGGATTGTCCCTGAGTCTGCTTACTGGGGCCAATAATAAGAAGAACTAACATTCGAATATCATTATGTGTACAACACTACTAAGTGCTCACATCTATTAACTCATTAAATCCACAACTCTAGGCTATATGAGTATTGCTTCCACTTTACAAATGCAGAAACTAAGGACACATTGGCACATAGCTTGCCTGAACTCACGCACACAGTTCACAGCAAGCAGCTGAGCTGGGATGTGAATTCTGGCAGTTTGCTCAGAATCCACGCTCTTGACAACTATAATGCAACATCCTCCTTTCTATTGCCTGCTTGGGGTCCTACTTCAATTTTTTGTGGCCTAATAAAGAAAATGAGTCCTGCTTTTAGGTTCTGGACATACAAAACTTAGAATTTAGTTTGAGGGGCTCATCCTTTCCATGCTTATAAGCAAAGAAAGGATTTTTTGCTTATAAAAGAACTTACTGCTTTAAAAAAAATGCTGCTAATTATTATTACTTTGGCTTCATTTGCCATTAATTTGTCTCCAAGAAACACAATCAGCACAAACATTGAGAGCTTCCTTATAGCCTACCAGGAGAGTGTTGGTGGGTCTCAGCAAAGTGTTCCCTTTTGGGAGGTGGCTCCCCCGAGCCCTTGGACACAGAATCTGCTCCCAGATCCTCTCAAGCATCAATCTGCACTGATTGCCTGTTCTCAACTCCCACAGGCAACCTGCCTCCTCTTGACTATCAATAGCTGTCACAGCCTAATTTGATTGCTGAGTCAGACAATCAGTCTTAATTGCCTGTTTCCACCTCCAGCTGTATCTCTTCCTTGTGGACGGAAAAACCTCTCTCTTGGTGCACTGCCCGTCCCCCTGGATCAGAAGCCCAGGTAGCGGTCCAGGCCACCTATAGGATCATCTGCAACTTCTGATCCCACAGGTTCCCCATTTTCCTGGGCTGGACCTGGAGGGAGGTGAGGGTTTTGTTCACACACTGAGTCTCTGCTATTAGCCTGTACACCACCCTCACTTGGTCCTGCTCTAGTAGCAGTAAGTTCTTTTATAAGCAAAGAATACTTTCTATGGGGTGGAGAGAATGAGCCCCTGAAACTAAATTCTAAGTTTTGTATGTCCAGAGCCTAAAATCAGGGCTCACCTGCTTTATTAGGCCACAAAAAATGTAAGTGGGGCCGGGCGCAGTGGCTGACGCCTGTAATCCCAGCACTTTGGGAAGCCGAGGCAAGCAGATCACTTGAGGCCAGGAGTTCAAGAACAGCCTGGCCAAAACATGGCGAAACCCCACCTCTACTAAAAATATAAAAATTAGCCAGGTGTGGTGGCGCTTGCCTGTAGTCCCAGCTATTCAGGAGGCTGAGGCATAAGAATTGCTTGAACCTGGGAGGTGGAGGTTGCCATGAGCCAAGATTGAGCTCCAGCCTGGGCATCAGAGTAAGACTCTGTCTCAAAAAAAAACAAAAAAAAAACAAAAAAAAAAAAAGAAAAAAAAATTGAAGTGGGACCCCCAAGCAGGGATTAGAAAGGAGGATGTTACATTATAGTCATCAAGAGCGTGGATTCTGAGCAAACTGCCAGAATTCATGTCCCAGCTCATCTGCTTATTACAAACTGTGCGTGGGCCTGTATCCTCTTTTTGGCTCTACAGACTCACTCTTGCTGTTCTCCAGGCTGCTACCTGTCCTGGGAGCCTGACCTTTAAGGATCAAAGGGCTTCTTTGCTTTTTGGCTTCTGGCTGGGTTCGGGGAGTGAGCAGCCAGAGAGAAGACCTGAGGGAGTCAGGACACGTATTCCTCTAGCATCTTCCCTGTGGGATTTCTTCACATTCTTTCAGATGGAAGGTCAGGCCTTCTCTCAAGGGGTCTTCTTATGACTTTCTGGATTCTATTACGGGCTTCCCTCCCTTGCTTTCAGAGTGTGCTGCAGATGAATTATTGGACTTAATTCTTCACCCCTCCTGGTTTCCATGCTCTTTGCCTGAATGTGACTTTGTAGTTACTCCCCACCAAAAAGGAGGGATATATTGCCCCTTGCGTTTGGGCTTGGTTTTATGACTAGCTTTGGCCCATGAGATGTGGGTACACCCAACCACCTGCGCCAGTTTCAAGCCTAAGCCTTAAGGAAAAGCCTTAGCATTAAGAGGAAAGCCATTGCGTGGGGGTTGTTTGGTTTTGTTTTGTTTTTGTGCCTGTCATCTTCACGGGAAGAGCTTCCCCTGGGCAACTGCTGCCTCTTTAGTCTGGGGCCCAGAATGAACACATGTGGAGTAGCCCAGAGCTTGATCGACAAAGAGGAGCCAAGCCCAGGTGGAGACACCAGCTTGAAACAGAGCCCCCAGCTGACCGCCATTCAACCTGTATGCCCATGAGAAATACATGCTCATGGCTGCATTCCACCAAGAGCATGAGGGAAAGCTGGTGACATCTGGGGCTACCAGCACAGGCATCCCTGCAGGACTCCTTGTGCTTTCTCTACACTCTGCTTCTACTCCATAAATACTTCCTTTACTAAGCCCTCAGGGAACCATCCTAATTTGAGTGTCAGCTGTTTCCTGTACTGACACTGAATGAATGATACAAGCACTGGGCCCAGTCCAGCCCCACAGCCATGTCACATTGTCAGCAAAAGTTCAAAATACTACACTTGAGACCAACTGCCCCTACCCCCATTTGTTTCCCATTTGCTATTTAAACTGAAACCCTTATCTTAGAAGCTGGTCATGAGATCTTATTTTATCCTTTTTATGTATTAGTTTTTAGAATTTCAACTTGTTATTTGGAAAAAATTTCAAACATATACACAAGTAGAGACAGCATTATAACAAACACCTATGTACCTGTGATCCAGCTTCAACAATGATGGACATTTTGCCACTCTTATTTGATCTATTCCCCTACTGTTTTTTTTTTCTCTCTAAATCTAATGACTTTTCAAATTCCAGAGGAATCTAGAGATTCCATCGTACTTCTAATCTTCTGTAATCTCTTGGCAGCATTTGCTACTATTGCTCACTCTTGCCAATCTGCCATTGCTGTCTCCTAGTTCTTTTATCTCTTGTGACTGCTCTCCATTTCCAGTTTTTGACTCCTGGTCTGACTCTTAAATGTCAGTGTTCCTGAGGGTTGGCCTTGTTCTTCGCCATCTTCTTTCTCTCTATGCTGCCTTCCTGAGTGGTCTCATTCACTCCCATGGCTTAATCTGTAAGCCCACTCCATTTTCCTGGGCTATCCTTTCTGTCTGTCCACTAAGGATCTTCACTTGGAGGTCTGTAATCCCTTCACATTGAGCATGTCCAGCCCCAGCCAAACTTCACAACTTCTTCTCGAACCTTCTCCCTCTCCACTTCTTTTTCTGGATTCTTTCATACCTTCTCCAGTACCCTGCCACATAACTAGATATTGTACACCTCTCCTTACCCAGAGCTGACTATTCTGCTTCTGAATGGTCTTTCCAATCCTTCCCCTGTTTCCATTTCCACCCGCTTGGTTAAGACCCTCATCATCTCTCACTTGGGACATTTTAATATTCCCTCTGACTAGTCTCTAATGGCTGTTTCCTCTGCTAAGTACTAGCATCACTTTTCTAAATCACATTATCAAAACATGCTAACCCCAGCTCCAACTTATAAATCTTCTATGGTTCCATTCAGGATATATTCTAAACATTTTGGCATGATATTGAAACCTCTTCACACCTTTTTTTCCTTTTTCTTTCTTTCCTTTTTTTTTTTTTTTTTTTTTTTGAGATGGAGTCTCGCTCTGTCACCTAGGCTAGAGTGCAGTGGTGCAATCTTGGCTCACTGCAACCTCCACCTCCCGGGTTCAAGCAATTCTCCTGCCTCAGCCTCTCAAGTAGCTGGGATTACAGGCATGTGCCAACACGCCCAGCTATTTTTTTTCTATTTTTAGTAGAGATGAGGTTTCACCATATTGGCCAGGCTGGTCTTGAACTCCTGACATTGTGATCCGCCCACCTTGGCCTCCCAAAGTGCTGGGATTACAGGCATGAGCCACTGTACCCAGCCCTTTCACCACTCTTTTTTCTAATCTCACCTCCTGACATTGTCCTCTGTGTACCCTGTCCTCCAAATAATGTGGCTTTGCTTTTTTGTCCCCAACATATCATGCTTTCATGTGGCCTTTGACATGCTGACCACTGTCTTGTTTTGTAGGATAAAAAATGACGTTCTAGTTCTCAAATAACAAACACCTATGTACCCATGAACAAAGGTGTTTATTGTTTGAGATTTCGAAGTGCCCCTTCCACAGCTCTTGCCCTTCTGAGATTCTTGATGGTATTTGAATTTGTTCCTCCCAAAGGAAATTGTCAACATGGTATTTAACTTTTTTTTTTTTTTTTTTTTTTTTTTGCGACAGAGTCTCACTCTGTAGTCCAGGCTGGAGTGCAGTGGTGCGATCTTGGCTCAGTGCAACCTCCGCCTCTTGGGTTCAAATGATTCTTGTGCCTCAGCCTCCCAAGTAGTTGGGATCACAGGCACGCGGCACCATGACCAGCAAATTTTTTGTATTTTTGGTAGAGATGGGATTTCGCCCTGTTGGTCAGACTGGTCTTGAACTCCTGACCTCGTGATCCGCCCACCTTGGCCTCACAAAGTGCTGGGATTACAGGCATGAGCCACCGCACCCAGTCGGTATTTAACTTTTTGAGCAATCTCCTTAGAGTTTCTCTGTTCAAAAGGGGCCCATTTGCCATGGTAATGGTATTGTCTCCATAGACAAACTGGCAATATAAAGTTTCTAACTCTTCTGTAGGACTTTGGGTGTCCCTGAGGCAGAAATGATGTGTTACTCATCTTTTTATATATCCCCAGTGCCTGGCACATATGAAATACTCAGTGTTTGTTTGAATTGCATCTAAATTAGTATTGAGACTAGGGAGTAGGATCTGGAGAAGGCACAAATGTTGCCAACCAATTGCAGAGAAAGCTGCCAAACATATAATCTATGAGCTGGGAGGCTGGGGTCACACCATTCCCTGCAGTGAGGGCCTCCAAACCTGTCAGATGTCAGTTGCATCTGCAAAACTAGGAATTCAGGTGGAAGGTTGGATTTTTCTTCATTAAACTTGTCATTCCCTAAGGTGGGGCTCTGACAGAAGCCCAGCGAGATGTCAAGCTAAGACAGCTGTTGCCAAACCTGGTGGAGGCATTTCAGACAGCTGGGGATACAGCTGCTGCCCCAGACTTCATTTGCAACAGCCTTTTCTTCTTTAAGGAGGTCAAAATGCTTAACAAATACATAGCAATAGTAAAGCAGCTATGGTGTGGTGCAGACAAAATTGGATCTGAGTCAGATCACGTGGATCAAGTATCAACTCTAATTCTTATTAGCTGTGTGACTTTGAGCAAGTTATGCCACCCCTTTGAGCCTCATTTTCCATACTCATAATACTGACTGCTGTGAAGACTGAATGAGGTAATGTATATGGAAATATTTTATAAACTGTAGAGCACTGCTCAACTATTAGGTATAATTGGAATACATTAAAATTACATTTAGTCTTCATCTCTCACACACACACATATACACACAGAGTATAGAATAGTGTAATGATTAATTACATGTCAGCCTGACTGGGTCATAGGATAGCCAGGTGTTTGGTCAAACATTATTTTGGGCATGTCTGTGAGAGTGTTTTTGGATGAGATTAACATTTGACGTAATCCCAGCTACTCGGGAAACTGAAGCAGGAGGATTGCTTGGGGCCAGGAGTTCAAGACTAGCCTAGGCAACATAGTGAGATCCTGTCTCTAAAAAAATAATAAAATTATTTGGGCTTGGTGGCATGTGCCTGTAGCCCCAGCTACTCAGGAGGCTAAGGTGGGAGAATCACTTGAGCCCGGGAGTTCAAGGCTGCAGTGAACTATGATCATGCCACCTGCACTCTAGCCTGGGTAACAGAGTGAGATCTGATCTCTAAAAAAAAAAAAGCAGATTGCCATCCCTAATTTGCTGGGCCTCACTTAATCAATTGAAGACCTGAATAGGACAAAAGGTCTGAAGAAGTGGGAGCTCCTCCTACCTGACTGTTGGAGCTGGAACATAAGTCTTTTCCTGTCTTCGGGCTTGAATTAAAAAACTAGTTCTTCTTGGGTCTTGAGCCTGCTGGCTTTTGGATTGGTATTTACACCATTGACTCTCCTAGTTCTCAGGCCTTCAGACTCAGACAGATACTTAAAGCATTAAGTCTCCTTGTTCTCAGGGTTTTGGACTTGGATTGGGACTATACCATTGGCTCATCTGCATCTCCAGCTTGTGGACTACAGATTTTGGGGCTCTCAGCCCCCATAATTCTGGGAGCCGATTCCTTATAATTATCTATCTATCTATCCAGCCATCCATCCATCCTATCTATCAACTATCTGATGTGGTTTGGCTGTGTTCCCACCCAAATTTCATCTTGAATTGTGATCCCCACGTGTCATGGGAGAGACCCAGTAGGAGATAATTTAATCATGTGGGTGATTACCCTCAGGCTGTTCTTGTGGCAGTGAGTGAGTTCTCACAAGATCCGATGGTTTTATAACGGGCTTTTCCCACTTTTGCTTAGCACTTCTCCTTGCTGCTGCCATGTGAAGAAGGACGTGTTTGCTTCCCCTTCCACCATGATTTTAAGTTTCCTGAGGCCTCCCAAGCCCTTTGAAACTGTGAGTCAATTAAACCTCTTTCCTTTATAAACTACCCAGTCTTGGTTATGTCCTTATAGCAACGTGAGAACAGCCTAATACACTATCTCCTATTGGTTCTGTTTCTCTGGAGACCCCTGACTAATGCAAATGGTCAAATTGCATCAAATTTGCTTATTGTCTATTGTATGCCCAGCTCTCCACTGGGAACTGTGATCAATGCATAAGTTAAGTCATATTTTCCTGATATTAAGAAATTTACAGTTGATTTGGGAGATGAGATCAATTTATTCCTCAATCCTTGTGTTTTTATACAGGGGAAGACATTTCTACTCCACAATCATGTAGAGCATTTTTCGTGTTTCTTCACTCATTCTTCCCAGGGGATAAGAAGGAACTTCTATGATTAGTGAGCTTGGGCAAAAGTGTTGCTGTGATGAGCGTGGTGGCTGAGCACCTGTTGGTTTCTCATTTCCTAAACTGATAATTGAGAATGCATGCGTTCTGTATTCTTTGCCACAAAAGTAAGCCTTTGCATCAGATGAGATTGGAAAAGAATGATGGTTGTCCAGATCTTTCTGTGACTATATTGGTAGCTTAAGTTCTGGAGAAAAGTATTGGGAGGTGCATTGTACTTTGGCATTTAATACCAGTTCTTATTCTTGATCTCATCCTAAGATATGTTTATTTCTTTAAATATTTACCATCCTAATCTCCTTCCATTCTGGGGGAAGCACCAAGGTACAGATCAACCCTACAAAAAAGAAGGGTATCATGTTTTATGAGCTGCTTCATGATTGGCAAATCCACCACTGCCCACAGTGGAGCTGATCTTTCTCATTATTTTGTAGAGGAATATTAGTGTCTTTCATTAGTCACCTCCTGCTTTCACAATTTTGTCTCTTCTCAAGCTTGCCAGAAATAATAAATTGGGTCCATTAGAGAACCACATGCCACCTGATGGCCACTACCAAGATTACCCAAAGACCAGGTGAAAGCGTTGAATTTGCTTGTGTGGGCATAAACAAAGTTCTATCCTCCTCTTCTTCTTTTTTTTTCTTTCTTCTTCTTTTTTTTTTTTTTTTAGACAGAGTCTTACTGTAACCTCTGCCTCCCAGGTTCAAGCAATTCTTGTGCTTCAGCCTCCCAAGTTGCTGGGATTACAGGTGCACACCACCACACATGGCTAATTTTTGTGTGCACACACCACACATGACTACTTTAGTAGAGATGGGGTTTCACCATGTTGGCCAGGCTGGTCTCAAACTCCTGACCTCAAGTGATCCGCCCACCTTGGCCTCCCAAAGTGCTGGGATTACAGGCATGAGCCACCATGCCCGGCTGGCTCTATCCTCTTGCCCTGTGGTCTGGGGTGGAGTAGAGGGAGTGAAGTGATGGGGAGGGAAGTTTCATTCTTTATTTTTCCAGAATAGCTTCGTTTGGATTATTTTATTCTTCTAATTTTGAGTCTTGGCTTTCATTTAAAAATTAATGTTTAAGGGACAGGTAGAAAGTATATCCATCTGGGTAGCAGTGGGGAAGGTAATGGACATTCTAAATAAGGGAGTCTGGATGACATTTTTCTTCTCTAATATTTTCCAACACTTCTGGCTCCCACCATGGCCATTGTTTTATATTTGTTGGTTTGTCCAGCATTGCCCAACCTATCCTTCTTTGAGTAATAAATCCCACTCCCTGACCACAGGAATGGATACACGATGCTTGTTAGTTAATCTAGCTAACAAGCATCCACCCTTCTGGGCACAGTGATTGACTTGAGGGGTAGGAACATATTCAAGCCAGGCCAATGAGGGATTTAAATTTTTTCAACATTTACAAAATATTATATTATTTATATGAATATTAAACTTCCTTTAAAACTTAAAATTATGGTATGTATAAAATACAAAATGATAGTACATGTGCAGTTTAAAGAGTAACATTAAATGAATACTCACACCACACCATCTAGGTTAAGAAACAGAATATTAGTGATTAGTAGTAACTTGTTTTATGAATTTGATGTCCTTTTTTCAATTATGTCCCTCTTCCTGCTATATGTAAGCTCTAAAATACAAAAAAAAGTACTATATGTTGTTGAATAAACATTTAAACAACATGCATAAAATAATAAACACCAAATTCAAGACAGTGGTTACCTCTCTAAAGGAAGGGGAATGGGATTCGGTTGGAGTACACGGTGGTTCAACTGTATTTGTAGGGTTTTTTGTTTGTTTGTTTGTTTTTGAGATGGAGTCTTGCTCTGTCGCCCAGACTGGAGTGCAGTGGTGTGATCTTGGCTCACTGCAACATCCGCCTCAGGTTCAAGCAATTCTCTGCCTCAGCCTCCTGAGTAGCTGGGATTACAGGCATCCACCACCACACCTGGCTAATTTTTATATTTTTAGTAGAGATGGGGTTTCATCATCTTGGCCTTGAACCCCTGACCTTGTGATCCACCCAACTCGGCCTCCCAAAGTGCTGGAATTACAGGCATGAGCCACCGTGCCCGGCCTGGCTTGGTTTTTCTTGAGACAGAGTCTCACTCTGTCGCCCAGGCTGGAGTGCAGTGGCATGATCTTGGCTCACTACAACCTCCGCCTCCCAAGTTCAGGCAATTCTTGTGCCTCACCCTCTCAAGTAGCCGGGACCATAGGCACGTGCCACCACACCTGGCTAATTTTTGTATTCGTAGTAGAAATGGGGTTTCACCATGTTGGCCAGGCTGGTCTCAAGCTCCTGACCTCAAGTGATCCTCTCGCCTTGGCCTCCCAAAGTGCTGGGATTCCAGGCATGAGCCACCATGCCCAGCCAGGTTTTATTTTTTTTTAAATGATGTCAGAGAAATGGGGAAAAATGCTTAGATCTAACTAGATATTTATTATATTATTCCCAGAGGGCATAAAGGTAAAATGACACAATGGATGAACTGCACACATTCAGGGGCCAGACTGGTTTAGATTCAGTTTTGACTTAGTAAACTGCTATAGAAATTGCATAAATTACTTAGTCTCTCTGTGACTCAGTTTTTCTCAACTATAAAATAGGGATCATAATAATACTTATTGACAGTATTGTGAAGATTGCATTACTTAGTTTATGGAAAGTCTTGGAATAATGTTTGGTATATAATAAGCACTTGATAAGTATTAATTATTTTTAGTAGTAGTTTTACATATTTCATAAGCTTTTCTCAAGAAAGTGAAAGCATATATATATATACCCAATCCCAAAACTATAGATCTACAATCATTTATTTGAAGCTCTTGGGGAAGATAAGTTACATAATTGAGAATTTGGGGTTGTATATTATACAACACTAGTGGGGTCTAGGGGAGACCTCCCTAATGAAACACATTATTATTTTTGCATTGAAAATTATGAATATTCACTAAGTGGGATAAATAAAGACTCTAAATAGCTTCATGTCAGTTCACATCAGGTTTTACCACCAGATGAATTTGCTGTAAATGTACCAAAAACATTCAGTTTTCAGAATTTTTGGATCTAAAATTGCATATAAGGGATTGTAGATCTGTACTTCAGTGCATCTACCTGATGAATACTAGTTTGTCCTTAAAAAGAATGAGATAGACCTATACATACTGAAATGGAAAGGTATATTGTTAAGTAATACTATATATGTTATAGTATTTGGCAACTGACCGAACAGTACATATTGCCTTATCTTTGTCATATTTATAAAAAGAGACATCTGTATTTTCATACATATACATGATAAATGTATTGAAAATAGACTGGAAAGATACCTGCCAAACAGTTGAGAGTGGTCACCTCTGGAGAGGGGTTGGGGAAGGCTAAAGGCGAGCTGCCACCTTTTTCTCTGTATACTTCTGAATTTGTCTTCTATGAGAAGGTGTTCACACATATCTAGGTAATAAAAATGAAAAGGCCAGGTGCGGTGGCTCATGCCTGTAATCCCTGCACTTTGGGAGGCTGAGGTGGGATCACAAGGTCAGGAGTTCGAGACCAGCCTGGTTAATATGGTGAAACCCCATCTCAGCTAGAAATATAAAAAAAATAACCAGGTGTGGTGGCGGGCACCTGTAGTCCCAGCTACTCAAGAGGCTGAGGCAGGAGAATCGCTTGAACCCAGGAGGCAGAGGTTGCAGTGAGCCAAGATCACACCACTGCACTCTAGCCTGGTGACAGAGCAAGACTCCATCTCCAAAAAGAAAAAAAAAAACTGCTTAGAAAACGAAATCAGGGAAGTGTTGTGGAGAGCCTGAGAAGTCTGTATTTAAATCTAAACTTGAGGAGCTATGGATATGTTTGAACTAAGTAGTAACAGCAGGCTCAGGAGAAAAAGTAGTTGGAACAATATGGTTTGGATTTACCTATGGGAAGAAGCGATATTGAGGATCAGTCTGAGTAAATTTTCCACTTGAGTTCCAGCTTCAGAATCAGCATAGTACTCTGAATTATTTCCCCAGTGTGTGCAACTGGGGAATAATGAAGTACCCAGGAGATGTTCTGTGGTGACAACAGAAATGAACCTAAAGGGCTTCTTAGCCTCTACCAGAGACCAGGAATGTTGCTGTGTCGCAGAAGGCAGGAGAAGAGAGGATTTCACCGAGGAACAGCAGGGTTAAGCGGGGCTTGCATTTGTGCCTCTGCCCAGTATATTCTCCACGTAGCAGTCAGGGGCATCTTTTAAAAGCGCAAGCCTGGTTGTGCTACTACTTCAGTGGCTTCCCTAGAATATTCCTAAGTAGAGCTGGTGAGAAAGGGCCCTTGGTTCCTTTCTGGTTATAAGCCTAGAGTTCCTTGGGGTCATTTTTTCCTTCCATTCTCCTGCTGGAAAAAGGTGGCTTGAGAAAGAGATGCTGACAAAGCAGAGCAGTAGAGATGGAAAACAGAAAGGGAGGGCTAAGAGTATTTGAGTCCCTAAATCCAGTCTTACCTTGAGGCCCAGCTGGCTATCATTCTTTCTGAATTTGGCTACCATGTTTTTGCCCATGCTAGTTTGAGTTGGATTTTTTTCACTTGGAACCCAAAGACTCCTGAATAAAACCCTCCTCTTCAGTGCTGGATTCCCTGGAACATTTGACTGGGACTCAAATTTGATCTGCGTTAGCAGTACACTTGAACTGTTGTACTGGTGAGGTTGATGAGCCTAACAGTCTCTAGTCTCTGCCTTATGCAAACAAAGAATGCTACATAGCTGAAGGGAAAGGAGTGGGAGTGACTCCAGGAGTCATCACGTTTAAATCTGAATAGGTGTTGGCTGGGCGCAGTGGCTCACGCCTGTAATCCCAGCACTTTGGGAGGCCGAGGTGGGTGGATCACCTGAGGTCAGGAGTTCGAGACTAGCCTGATCAATAGGGTGAAACCTCGTCTCTACTAAAAATACAAAAATTAGCTGGGCATGGTGGCTCATGCCTGTAATCCCAGCTACTTGGGAGGCTGAAGCAGGAGAATCACTTGAACCGGGGAGGCAGAGGATTCAGTGAGCTGAGATGGTGCCACTGCACTCCAGCCTCTGTGTTAACAAAAAAAACAACAAAAAAGTCTTTCTTATTTTACTGTATTTTTTCTTTTCTTTCTTTCTTTCTTTTTTTTTTTTGAGACAGAGTCTCGCTCTCTCACCCAGGCTGGAGTGCAGTGGTGCGATCTCAGCTCACTGCAAGCTCCGCCTCCCGGGTTCACGCCATTCTCCTGCCTCAGCATCCCGAGTAGCTGGGACTACAGGCGCCCACCACCACGCCCAATTTTTTGTATTTTTAGTAGAGATGGGGTTTCATCGTGTTAGCCGGGATGGTCTCAATCTCCTGACCTCGTGATTTGCCCACCTCTGCCTCCCAAAGTGCTGGGATTACAGGCGTGAGCCACCGCGCTCGGCCATTTTACTGTATTTTTTTCAAAGTCTCTTGTTGGTAGTGATCTGATTCTTATCAAACTTTTTCATTGTTAACTCTACTAGTACTATTCAATTTGAATACACTCAAAACAGAGGCCACTCAATTTTAAAAAAGGGAACCTTCTAGTTCTCAAAGTTCCATTTTAATTTATGGTGGTTTGCTGTACTGTTCTTGTCTTTGCGTTATGCTCATTCTTAAGAAACTGTTTGTCTGGGTTTCTAGGTCAGAATTTTACATGTAGAGCAAATGGTCTTTATGCACATTTACTGTATTATTTGTTGAAGATGAAGTATGTGAAGATTTTCAAAGGATTGGGGGTAAATTTTACTCAGTTTAAAGGTCAGAGGTTTACAATCATATGCTAACCTATAGTGCATTTATAACTTTTATATCATTGTGTGTGCATGTGTGTGTGTGTGTGTGTGTAAAATCACTGCATAAGGTCACCTTATGATAATTAGAATTTCTCTATTTCTGGTAGTTGTACTGTCTGAGTAATTCAAGCTGGAATTCTTTATTTTTCCCAAATTTGATATATAGATTTTGGTACTTGTTTATTGCCGCTCACTGTAGAAGTCCTGCATATTTAAGTAATACCTTGGTGTCAAGATTTTGGGAGCATCTAGATCATCTGGGAACTTTTGCAATTCTTATGAGCGGGTGTTAACAACATGTCACAAGATGCCAACATCCTGTATGAAGGTAAAATAATCAGGTGAGACCCTGGAGGTGAAGCTCAAATTTGTGGATGACTGTGTGTGTGTGTGTGTGTGTGTGTGTGTGTGTGTGTGTGTGTGTGTGGTGTCCAGGGAGGCCACAACTAGTAAGGGGAAAGGAAACCCAGAAGTGGTAACAATATTGGTCATTGTGCGGAATGATCTTGTGCAGAAATCTGGCAAGAAAAATATGATGGTAGCCTTTATTGACCTGTTATTGGCCTGTCACTCTAAGTAGCTCGAGTTCAGTAGAGACACTGCATTATTGATGCTCCTACAAAACTTGCATTTTAATGCCCCTCAAGAATTTAGGATTGATAGAAATAGTGTTACAGCTTAATCAACTGAAACTGTAGATAAAAATAGATGGCTGCTGTCCTGGAACAGGAGGGTAAATGTCCTCCTGGGTGCTGATGAAATGGTTTTAATGTCATGGCCCAAGAATGTCCCTAGTAATTGGTTCTGAGTAATTAACCATTGTCGGTACTTTTAATGCAAAGTCTTCCAAAGATAATATCATAATTATTGGCAGATATTTCCCCAAATTCATTTGACTTAAATAACAAAATCCCCCACAAAACAACAATCACAACAAAACAGAACCCAAATCCATCTAACAAGTACAGTCATTCAATTTCCTTGAGACTCATTCATCCTGTCAAATCCACTGGAAAGCCATAGGATTTATTGATATATTATTGAGAGTTTTAAATACCCATTGGGGTAAATGTTGATATTTGCTTTGGATATTTTTTAGTTCATAGTAATCTCAACCATGCTTTATGGTATATAACTTTGTGCAGAGAGATTCAGCCCACTTCCTGAAGAAAAAAATTAACCTTGCCAGCAGATTAATTTCTATGTGGATCCTGGTTAGGCACCTCAATTTTAAAAATAGGGCAACAACATCACTACCTGTGCAAGTATGTTCTCACACAGCACTGGAGATGGTTCTTACTGGTTTGTTAGACTGTGTGCACCTTTCTCCACATCCATGTTCACTGATGTCAAGTTACTAGCTTGAAATTGGTTATAGCAGGAGTATTTACACCAGTGATTCTCAATGAGAAAGATTTTGCCCCCTAGGGCACGTTTGACAATCTCTAGAGACATATTAATATTTTATTGTCACAACTGGGGGGTTGCTACTGACATCTAGTGGGTAGAAGCCAGGGATGCTACTCAATATTCTTTAAAGGCCAGTGCTTTTTAAGAATTATCTGGCTCCAGGCCAGGTGCTGTGGCTCACACCTGTAATCCCAGCACTCTGGGAGGCCGAGGTGGGCGGCCCACAAGGTCAGGAGATGGAGACCATCTTGGCCAACATGGTGAAACCCCGGCTCTACTAAAAATACAAAAATTAGCTGGACGTGGTGGCGTATTCCTGTAGTCCTAGCTACTCGGGAGGCTGAGGCAGGAGAATCACTTGAACCGGGGAGTCAGAGGTTGCAGTGAGCCGGTATCACACCACTGTACTCCAGCCTGGCAACAGAAAGAGACTCCGTCTAAAAAAGAATTATCTGGCTCCAAACACCAGTGGTGTGGAGGTTAAGAACTCCTGATTTACACCATGGAAACTGGCAAACATTATAAGTTTGGACTTCTTTTGTTTTCTTTCTTTCTCTTTTTTTTTTTTTTTTTTAAGAGTACCAGTTTATCAGCTTCTAAACCAAAAAGTGAATTCTTAGGACTTCATCACTATATCATCTGTAATTCTTATTAGAAGCCAGCTGGAGGAATGGATGTTTTTGGAAGACTGAAAGCCATGTTCTCCCTGGGTAATTCATACAGACCATGAATTGGCAAACTTTTTCTATAAAGGGCCAGATAGTAAATATTTTAGGCTTCTCAGACCACACGGTCTCTGTTGCAACTACTTATTTCTGTCGTTATAGTGTGAAGACATCCATAGGACAATATTTAAATAAATGAGCACGGCTGTACTCCAATTAAACTTTATTTACAAAGCAGGCTGATAGTTCACTGATCCCTGACTTAGACTATTAGTTTAGCCCCATCTCAAACATTGCTTTCACGGAAGCTTTATTCTGATGCCATGAGCCATCTGCTCAAGCTTTAAAAGCTTCCTCTCCAGCTCTTGCTGACACATTGGGCCAATATGAAAAGGTGGGCCAATATCAAAAGGTCCTACAGATGCCAGTCACTTAGATTTGTATTCTCTAATCTTGTCCATGAAGTTTCTACACAGGATCAATTTCCTTATTAAATGTCACTGCTGTTATCACCAATGTTCTTGGGAAAATGGACTGAAACTGCTGACAGAAGCACAGAAGAGACCCCAAAGAGCCTCTAAAGAATCATAGTGGGCGGGGCACAATGGCTCATGCCTGTAATCACAGCACTTTGGGAGGCAGGCTCACGCCTGTAATCACAGCACTTTGGGAGGCAGAGGCGGGCAGATCACCTGAGATCAGGAGTTCAAGACCAGCCTGGTCAACATGGCGAAACCCCATCTCTACTAAACGTACAAAAATTCGCTGGGCATGGTGGCAGATGCTTGTAATCCCAGCTACTCGGAAGGCTGAGGCAGGAGAATCACTTGAACCTGGGAGGTGGAGGTTGCAGTGAGCCGAGATCATGCCATTGCACTCTAGCTTGGGCAACCAAGATTGAAACTCCGTCTCAAAAAAACAAAACAAGAAAGAAAGAAAAGAAAAGAAAAAAAAGAATCACGGTGATTCTATGTGTCTTGCATAGAACCTCTGGGGTCCCAAGTGGCCATGGAGGCCACAGTTCTACTTCCGGCCCTAGCCCCGCCCCTACCCGCCTACCCGCCATCGCAATGCATGATGGGCCACCACTTCACTTGGGCCACATTCACGGGACCCGAAGCTTCTTCCAGGTGGTGTGTGGCTGCCCCAAATGCACTTTGAGAACATCCACTCCTTCCCCAATTTATATTGGGGGAATCAATAGTTTTTGTGCCTATCACCTCGTGTAATCGCAAAGATTTGTGCATAAAAGTTATGCCAGGCCGTGCACGATGGCTCAAGCCTGTAATCTCAGCACTTTGGGAGGCCTAGGCGAGTTGGATCACCTGGGATCAGGAGTTCCAGAGCAGTCTGACCAATATGGAGAAACCCCATCTCTACTAAAAATATAAAAATTAGCCAGGTGTGGTGATGTGCACCTGTAGTCTCAGCTACTCTGGAGGCTGAGACAGGAGAATTGCTTGAACCCAGGAGGCGGAGGTTGCAGTGAGCCAAAAGCGCGCCACTGCACTCTAGCCTGGGCGACAGAGCGAGACTCTGTCTCAAAAAAATAAATAAATAAAAAATAAAAAAGTTATCCCATTTCAGGTTAAGGGGATCACTGTATTTACTCCTCTTTTTAAGTCCAGTGGAAGTTAGAGATGAAATTGCCCAATGTGAGCCATGCCTTTTTAGTCTCGTAATTTGTTTCTCCCTGGAAGTCCTTAGCAACAGGCAGGAGACAGCAAAGTTCCCAGTGCACTCTGCTGAGTGGCAGAGGGTAGACCTGGCTCCATAGGAAGTCTGTCAGCCACAGACTGAACAGCTCCGTGGCTTTTGACCATATTTGCAGTATCTCCCAGAGTTGTGAGCAGAAGCAGAGAGAGGATGCTGTGCATCAAGCGCTTGTAGGATCAGGCTTGCCCTGGCAGTCAGGCCATGGCTCTGGTGTCCAGATGGTGGAGGGCAGGCCTCTGTGCTGTTGTAGCCGGGCTAAGCAAGTATGTTAATCTTCCTTTGTCACTAGGTGGCAGAATATAATTAAGATGTCAGAATTTCTTCCATAACATTGGAAGGCGTTTCTAGTTCCTTCTTAATGACCTCCTTCATTACTTTGCAGTATTTGCTAATGCCATTTAGGACTGAGGCAATGAAATAAAATTTCCTTCTGCAAACATTTTCTATATTTATCCAGGATTCTACTTTTTTCATTTAACCGGCTTGCCTTTTAGGGAGAAGCATCCTTAACATAAAGTACATTCTCTTCCTAATGGCTACTGTTTGGACAATCCAAGCTTCTTATTTTTATATATTATTTTGTTACTCTTTGTGGGGTAGAAATAAATACTCTCCTGTCACATGTAAAATTTCAAATAGGTTTATTATAATGCATAATGTGATAATCCATTTTATAAATTAAAAATCCATGAGTCCACATTGATAATAAATAGCTTTATTGATTTTCCTAACTATAAAGGCAATAGACGCTCATTTAAAAAATTCTGAAAATACAGAAAAGTATAAAAAAGAAAAAATAATAACCAGTAATCCCACTATTCAAAGAGACCAAGCAGAAGGATGATAGAGTACCCCTGAATAATTGATCTTATCAAGTTGATGAAGCAAAATTCTAAAAAAAACACATGGGTAAATATATGCCTCATGAAATATAATCCTTGGCTACCTGAAGGCCTGGGTCAGCACTTAACTCTTTTTTTTTTTGTTTTGTTTTTTTTTCAGATGGAGTCTCACTCTGTTGCCCAGGCTGGAGTGCAGTGGCATGATCTTGGCCCACTGCAACCTCTGCCTCCCGGGTTCAAGCGATTCTCCTGCCTCAGCCTCCCGAGTAGCTGGGATTACAGGCATGAGCCACCATACCCAGCTAATTTTTGTATTTTTAGTAGAGACAGAGTTTCACCACGTTGGCCAGGCTGGTCTCAAACTCCTGACCTCAGGTGATCTGCCCACCTCGGCCTCCCAAAGTGCTGGGATTATAGGCGTGAGCCACTGGGCCCCGCGAAAACTATTTTTTATTAACATTTTATTATGAAAAATGTAAAGCATATACAAAAAAGTAGGAAGAACTTTATAACGAACCTGATGTATCCACACCCAGCTTCAAAAATTACCAATACATGGCGAATCTTGTTTCATGAATGCATGCTGACTTTTCTCCTCTCTAGTCTAGATGATGTTGATGATGATGATGATTACTGTTATTATTTGAGATAGGGTCTCACTCTGTCTCCCAGGCTGGAGTGCAGTGGTATGATCATGGCTTGCTGCAGCCTCGACCTCACCAGGCTCAAGCCATCCTCCCACCTCAGCCTCCTGAGTAGTGGGACTACAGGCAGATGCCACCACACTTGGCTCATTTTTAAATTTTTCCTAGAGACAGGCTCTCACAACGTTTCCCAGGTCTGGCCTCAAGCAATCCTCTCTCCTTGACCTCCCAAGGTGATGGGGTTACAGGTGTGAGCTATCGTGCCTGGCCCTGGGCTAGATTATTTTGAAAGAAATCCCACACATTGTTTCTCTTAACTTATACATATTTTGTCTGTATTTCTAAAATAAGTTCTATAGAATCTGTGCAGTTTTGATGATTAACACATTAAATAATGCAATATATTCCTGTGAATTCTACTAAGGACTCACACGGTTGCCCACAGAAATGCAGCTTTGTAGAGGGTGTGGGTGATCTGACTGGAGTGGGCCAGATCTCTTGCCTGTGGAGTTGGAGATTTACTCTGCTGGGGAAAATACATCTCTGACCCAGTGTGTTATCTCCCTTCAGCCTTCAGATGAGTGTATGCAAAGAGTTTCAGTGAACAGACAGCAGCAGACCAAAAGTATAGATAGCATATATCAGCTGAGAGTCTCCTCCAATGCCAGTCTTTCACATGCCCCCTGGTCCATTTTCAGTCATCAGAGGAGCAGAGAGTCTTCAGCTGAATCTCCTGTGCTGGAGGTCTTTCTCTTCTGGGGTCTTAGTATCGTGCTCCATTTCTTGCTTTTCCAGGAACGGGCTAAACTCCTATGATTTCCTCAGCTGAATGTTCACCTTCCTCATTTTCCCCTGATTAGCAGCAGCCCGCAGTACCCCTTTTACCCTTTTGCCCTAGCTGGGTTAGGTACACCTTTTCTGCAAGGGTTGCTGTATTTTCCTCCCTCCTCACTTCCTCTCCAAGCTCCCACTATTACACGAAGGTCCTAGTCAGTTTCCTTTTCCAGAGTGCTAATACCACAAAACTTGGCTGGTTGGTCCTGCTGCTTCTCTTTTCCCACTTCCACTTCCCCATGTACTGGATACTTGCTATGTGTCAGGGACTGCATTCTGTGCTGGGGATAAAAGAATGAAAGAAACAGAACCCTCCTGGAAGAGCTTGCAGACTGGCTGGAGGATCTAGGTGAACAAGAGAGGGAACATAAATAAAGGCAGTGAAACATAAAATGTGCCAGAAAACATGATGACATCAACAGTGATGACTAATGTTATTAGTGCAAAGTATTACTACCAACAACTAACATTTAATTGTACGGCTACTGTGTATGAGATGCTGTAACTCACTCCTTGTTTACTGTATTTTTAAATATTTTTGTTTCCTTTTGCTGTAAAATTTTTACATGTTTGTTTTAAATTTATTTACTTAATTGTAGGTAACTTTTTAAGCCACTTTAAATCCATTTGGAAACAAAGAGAGGAATAAAAGGTAGGCCAGGCATGGTGGCTCACACCTGTAATCCCAGCACTTTGGAAGGCCGAGGTGGGTGGATCACTTGAGGCCAGGAGCTCAAGAGCAGTCTGGCCAACAGGGCGAAATCCCATCTCTATCAAAAATAGAAAAAATTAGCTGGCCATGGTGGTGTGTGCCTGTAATCCCAGCTGCTTGGGAGGCTGAGGCACAAGAATCACTTGAACCCAAGAGGCGGAGGTTGCAGTCAGCCGAGATCATACCATTGCACTCCAGCCTGGGTGACAGAGTCATACTGTATACCCCCACCTCCCAAAAAGGGTGAGCTTACTCTGCTTGGGGGAGTCAGAAAAGGATTGCTCAGAACAAGCATTTTCTTTTTGTATTTATTTTAATTTTGAATCTGATTATACATTCATATAGTTCAAATGTATAACATAAAAATTATAAACATATATATACATACACATATATATATACATATGCACACACACATACACATATATATATGCATATATACACACACATATATATATCCCCATTACCCTTTTGTCAATCTCCACATTCTCCAAAGGTAACTACTGCTATTAGTTTCTTGTGTGTCCTTCCAGAATTTCTGTGTGCATACATGAGCAAACAGAAATAAGTTTCTTTCTTCCTCCCCAAATGTAGCATATTATACTTACTGATGGGTAGTTTGCTTTTTTAAAAAACATTTTATCATTTAGTGGTTAATAAAATGGACTCTGGATTAGAATGCCTACATTCAAATCTCAGTTCTGTAATTTACTAGCTGCATGAACTTGGCAAGTTATTTAACTTCTTTGTGCCCTAATGTCTATTTCTGTATGTGAGGTCTTCAAAATCTTGCAACTTTATTATAGACTAAACTTTATCATGTACTTTATGCATATATATGATGCAACTTTATCATAAACTGAAATCTCTTATGGACATTCTATTCTGTTCTATTGGTCTATCTGGTCATATACCTATACCACAGTTTTAATTTTTGAGGTTTTACATCATATTTGCTATCTAATAGGGCTGGACCCCAGATGGGGATTTGAAAGATGAATTGAATTTGAAAGATAAATGGAATCCTCTCGGCAGAGATGATGACATCAACAGTGACAACTAATGTTATTAATACAAACTATTACTACCAACAACTAACATTTAATTGTATGTCTACCATGTATGAGATGCTGTAACTCACTCCTAGTTTACTGTATTTTCTTTTTCTTTTTTTTTTGAGACGGAGTCTCGCTCTGTCACCTAGGCTGGAGTGCAGTGGTGCGATCTTGGCTCACTGCAAGCTCCGCCTCCCGGGTTCATGCCATTCTCCTGTCTCAGCCTCCCAAGTAGCTGGGACTACAGGGGCCCGCCACTACACCCGGCTATTTTTTTGTATTTTTTAGTAGAGACAGGGTTTCACCGTGTTAGCCAGGATGGTCTTGATCTCCTGACCTCGTGATCTGCCCGCCTTGGCCTCTCAAAGTGCTGGAATTACAGGTGTGAGCCACCGTGCCTGGCCTGTTTACTGTATTTTTAAATATTTTTGCTTCCCTTTTGCTGTAAAATGTTTACATATTTATTTTAAATTTATTTACTTAATTGTAGGTAACTTTTTAGGCCACTTTAAATCCTTCTGGAAACAGAGAGGAATAAATAGAAAAAAAACCAGGAACTGTATCAGGTGCTTTGCATAATAAATCCCTAATCTTTATAATAACCTGTCTTAGTCTGTTTGGGCTGCTATAACAAAATACCTTAGACTGGGTAATTTATAAACAATAGAAACTTATTGCTCACAGATCTGGCAGCTGAGAAGTCCAGTAACTAGGCATCAGCAGATTCACTGGTGAGGGTCTGTTTCTCATAGATAGCCACCTGCTATGTGTTCTCACGTGGCAGAAAGGGCAAACAAGCTCTCTGGCTTTTTAAAATAAGGGCACAATCCATTCACCAGAGCTCCACCCTCATAACTTAATCACTTTCCAAAGGCCTCACCTCTTACTATTACTACATTAGGAATTGTTTCAACATCAGTTTTAGGAGGACACAAACATTCAGACCATAGCACAATCCTACAAGGTAGATGGTATTATCCTCCTTTTACAAATGAAGATACTGGTGCTTGTAGAGGTCAAGTAATTTTCTCAAGACTGTAGAGCAAATAAATATAAAGTCAAGATTCAAACCAAGGTCTGCTGATAATACACTCTCTGTGGTTCCTCGTACTTATTTAAACAATACTGAATGAGGTTCTTCATTAAGGTCCTTATAAAGATAGTAGAAAAAAAATACCTGAAAAAGAAATAGAATGGCTGGGCCTGGTGGCTCATGCCTGTAATCCCAGCACTTTGGGAGGCTGAGGTGGGCAGATCACTTGAGGTCAGGAGTTTGAGACCAGCCTGGCCAACATGGTGGAACTCCATCTCTACTAAAAATACAAAAATTAGCGCGGCCTGGTGGCAGGTGCCTGTAATCCCAGCTACTTGGGAAGCGGAGGCAAGAGAATCACTTGAACCTGGGAGGTGGATTTGCAGTGTGCCGAGATTGCGCCACTGCACTCCAACCTATATGGCAGAGCGAGACTCGGTCTCAAAAAAAAATTAAAAAGAAAAAGAAAAAGAATGCATGATAGGGAATAATTATATACAGTTTTCCTAATAGTGAATAGATATATATAGTAAATATGGACTATGTCAATGCATCATTACCATGTGATTTAGGTGTTAACCACTGTGCTAGGTGTTGAGGATACAATGATAAATGCGATCTGGCCCCTACCCCTTAACTCCTCCTTTGAGAGTTAGCTAGCAGATCTTTTTGGCCTAGACTCTCCATCTGTTGCACCCTAGGAATCATCTAGTCTGTTTCTTTATCCTAAGCAGCTTTATGCCAGCCCTTTTTTGTTTCAAAGTTGTTAATGCATTTATGATTAACCAGTAGTGGCTTCTTGAAGTGCTGTTTTAAAGAGTATACGGTTATATCTGGAGTCAGTGGCAAAAAATGCAGTGATTAGTCATGCCTTCCATGGGGGCAGGCGGGAGAAATGAAGGCAAACAGAACATCTATTTGTTATACCTGAACTAGTTGTCCAGAATGACCAGTTTCTCTCTGCAACTGTTACAAATGATCATTTTATTGCTGGAACTCGCCATTTCTTAAATCAGTGTATAAACTATTCCCCTCTTGGGAAGTCCTAGAGCAAAGGAATCCATTTAACTTCGTTGTCACAGTATCACAAACATATTTTTTTGTCCAAGGAACCTGTCTCTTCTTCATTGCTAATTATATAACCCATACCAATGCTGGAGGTGTCACTCTGCTCCAGGTCTGTAGATGTGTTCACCATCACTGCACATGAATGCTCTTGATTTCCCAGTGTTGTCACAGTGACTTTTGTTGAGGTGGGAAACCCCTGGGCTGAATGCTACCGTGTTCTATGGAGACCCTTATTTAATAGCTTTTCCCTCTATTTTGCCATTTAAAATTTCACTTCCTGTCACAGCTGGAGTTAAAAATGCTTACTAGTTGCCTGTCTGGAGTTTTCCTCTTTAAAATTTTCTCATTTGCCACACACAAATGAGTTCTTGCATTTCTGAGGTGTATTAGAGGTGGTTTTGTTTATTCTATTTGTTGGCTGAAAGCCATGCTCATCAAGGAAATACTCTCTCTAAGAAGTTAATCCTTAAATGTCTTTTACTTCTTGGGAAATGCATTTGGACAGCTGAGGAGGTTTCTATTCTCTTGTCGCTACCTGTCTGGCCACAGAAGGTGGAGAGAAAATGGAGGTTGTGCTATATCTTGGTGTAGTCTTGGAAAGAGTATTGCATTTAAAGTCACTAGTGGCCGGGCACAGTGGCTCGTGCCTGTAATCCCAGCACTTTGGGAGCCCGAGGTGGGTGGATCACTTGAGGTCAGGGGTTTGAGACCAGCCTGGCTAACATGGTGAAACCCTGTCTCTACTAAAAATACAGAAATTAGCTGGGCTTAGTGGTGCGAGCCTGTAATTCCAGCTACTCGGGAGGCTGAGGCAGGAGGATCACTTGAACCTGGGAGGCAGAGGTTATAGTGAGCTGAGATCACGCCACTGCACTCCAGCCTGGGTGACAGCAAGACTCGGTCTAAAAAAAGAAAAGTCACTAGCTCTGGATGTAAGTCCTGGTACCATTGCTTAGTTGCTATGCAGTCTTGAGCCAATTAACTAAACTGAACATCATTTGACTCAACTATAATATAAAATGAAGATTATTACAATATGGAGTTGTTGAGAGGAATAAATGGGATGGTATAGGAAAGCACCTTTGCAAAAGCATTATTGTTAGATGTCTGGGTTTGCATTTTTCCTTGTTGGTTTCTCTATTATTCTTGTCTTAATCAGATGCAGTGTGTATGTGAAATGCAGTCTTTCCTGCAGCATCCAGACGTGCTTTTTATGAAAAGCTGGTAGACCAAACACCTGATACTAAATCCAACTTGGTTTTGGTGGTGGGACTCGTCTTGTTTTCCCTTCACTACTCTTCTTGTTCATCATGTAGATCTTCAGCACAGTATTGATCATCATTTATAAATTACACCTTAATTGTAATGTCTTTTAACATGTTTGTGAAGAAAAAGAGGTGCTCTCTCTCCCACAAAATTTTATTTTTTATTTTATAAATAAAAAAATATTTTTAGAGACAAGGTCTCACTAAGTCACACAGGCTGGCCTGGAACTCCTGGGGTCAAGGAATCCTCCTGCTGCAGGCTCCTGAGTAGCTG
The DNA here is from genome assembly GCF_029281585.2 of Gorilla gorilla gorilla. Classification (NCBI taxonomy): domain Eukaryota; kingdom Metazoa; phylum Chordata; class Mammalia; order Primates; family Hominidae; genus Gorilla; species Gorilla gorilla. The sequence goes on along the minus strand of NC_073237.2, from coordinate 101,414,509 downwards.
AGATTATGGATGTGCACCACCATACCCACCTCACAAACCTTAAAAAAAAAATTTAGTTGAGCGAATGCAGCAGCTAGCTCATGTTCTGGGAGAAATGGGAGCCTAAGAAGGAAAACACAGAATGTTAGAAGAGAATTACCAGCCAGGTGCGGTGGTGCACGCCTGTGATCCTAGCACTTTGGGAGGCCGAGGCGGGTGGATCACTTGAGGTCAGGAGTTCGAGACCAGCTGGCCAACATGGCAAAACCCTATCTCTACTAAAAATACAAAAATTAGCTGGGCGTGGTGGCAGGCATCTGTAATTCCAGATACTTGGGAGGCTGAGGCATGAGAATCGCTTGAGCCTGGGAGGTGGAGGTTGCAGTAAGCCAAGATCGCACCACTGCACTCTAGCCTGGGGGATAGAGCGAGACTCTGTCTCCAAAAAAAAAAAAAAATTAGTCAGGTGTGATGGTGCACGCTTGTAATCCCAGGCAGTCAGGAGGCTGGGGCACAAGAACCACTTGAACCCAGGAGGCAGAGGTTGCAGTGAGCCAGGATCGCACCACTGCACTCCAAACTGGGTGACAGAGTGAGACTCTGTCTCAAAAAAAAGAAAAAAATAAAAAGAGAGAATTACCTACTTGACAAAATGTTGAGAGTCTGTACTCTGCATCTTAACTCAGGTGAAGATGATGATCCGTGAGGTGGGATCCCATTGCATAATGCACAGCTTCCTGCCATCTCTCTGGCTCTATCTCACTCCTTTTTCTTCTGTCAACTTCTCTTTCCTTCCTGAAACAACTGTCACATTCCTTTCTAGTGGACATTTACACCACTCAGACCCCTTTTAAGAAGGACTTGCTGCCCATGTCCAGGGAGTGGGTTTGCAGACAGCCTCCAGCTGTCCAGCAGCTTCAGGGTCTATTCAAGCAGGGAGAGCTGCCTTGCCCGGGGTCATGCTATTCCCTGGGGAGCCCACATCCGGTGACTGAGCGGGTAGAGGCATAAAGGCTGGGCCATTTCAGCCTGATGGGAGACACTCTGATGGGCATACTTGCTCCAGAGCTCCCTCCCTGGTTAGTTGTGGCTTTAGTGGGCCTGCATCACAAGTCAAACTCTTCTGCCCAATCCTGCCTCCTCCTCCTTTCTTTCACAGATATTGATTCCTAATAAACACTTTTAAAATATGTTTAAAATATATCAGTTTTATTGAGATATAATTTACATACCATAAAATTTGCTCTTTTAAAGCGTACAGCTAAGTGGTTTTAGTGTATTTATAAAGTTGTGCAATCATCACCACTATCTAATTCCAGAATATTTTCATGACTCCTAAAAAGAAGCTCCATACCTATTAGCAGCCACTCCCTATTTTCCCTTCCCCTATCCCCTGGCAGTCATTACTCTACTTTCTGTCTCTAGATTTGCCTATTCTGGATGTTCCATATGAATGGAATCATATAAGTGGCTTCTGTGACTGGCTTCTTTTTTTAGCTTAATGCCCAGCCTGGGCAACAAGAGCAAAACTCCGTCTCAAAAAAAAAAAAAAAAAAAATTAAAAAGGGAAGAGAGAAGGACCAGTTGAGAGGTGATGCCAGAGGGACTGGTAAGGGCTGCATTGTTAGTGGCATTTATGTCATGATGAGATATTTGGACCCTTCCTGAAGCAGTGGAGACTCAGAGAAGGCAGGTAAGGTGTGATCAGATGCGCCCTTGCTTCATTTGTGGATTACAAATGGTGGGCAGCTCTTCTGTCTTCGAAATCATTCTGAGTCAGTTGGAGCCTGGGAGGAGGGATGTTGCTGGAGGTGAAGGGATGAATTGTAGGTTGAAGAGGGCATCAGAATGAATATCAGGGGTGCAGGATATGCACATGAGACTCAAGGGAAGGTGGAAAGGTAGCAGGGGAGACAGGCAGTGTGGCATGTTGCAAAGAGCATGGGCTTTGGAGTCGGACACACCTGGGTTTTGATTCCTTTTTCATCTCTTAGCCACTCTGTAGTGTTAGGCAGATTACCTAACTCCTTTGATTGGCTCTTTCTTAATCTTTAAAAGGAAGGTAATAACCCTAACCTCTCAGTATTTCCTTGTGAGACTGAAGTGAGGTAACCTATATAAGGCAATCAACTCCTCTTAGCTCATTTTCCCTGTCTCCATTCCTAGGGCAGGCCCAAGAGGTAGCACCCAGGGTGGAGGCCTAGAGTTGGATCATCAGGTAACCAAGGGCAGAGGGCAGGGAAGGTCAGGGGAGCCTGGACCAAGGAACAGGAAGTGGGAGGGAGAGGAGGGCCAGAATTTAGGGAATTGCAGGGCTGGACCCAGGCAGAAGTATCTCTGTATGGATGAAATTTTTTTGAAGCTTAATTCTTTCTGAAGTTCCAGAACTACCTTTCTCTGAAACACTAATTCAGGCCTCTCTGCAACTGTGAATGGTGGCCACTGGGGTCCATTTGGATGATGGAGCCTGACAAACTTCACACTGAATTTTAGCCTCTGACAGTGGGCCAGATACAGTGAAGCCAAAGGCTGTGTTTTGGAAGGCACAACTGCCTAGGGATGAAGAGTCTGTAACCAGCCACCTCTATCCGTTCTTGCTTTCTTTTTCTTATTTATTTATTTTTTGGAGGCAGAGTCTTGCTCTGTCACCCAGGCTGGAGTGCAGTAGTGCCATCATGGCTCACTGCAGCCTTAAACTCCCGGGCTTAAGCGACCCTCCTGCCTCAGCTTCCCAAAGTGCTGGGAATATGGCCGTGAGCCACCATGCCTGGCCATGTCTTGATTTTTAAAAAGCTACTTCTCATCTGTTAGTTTTCACTTCCAAATGATACATGGTTGAGATCCATGGCCTCTGCAGCTCCTTGCCACCCTGTGATGCTGGGACTGAGAGTCAAGTGGAGTTTGGCAGCTACTTCTGAGCCATCCTGGACACTTGCCATCCCAGATGCTAATCTCATCCATCCCGGGATCTGCCACTTATCAGCTGAATGGAAAAACTGCCGACCTCCAGAATCATAAAGACAGTGCAGAAAACCATGCATTTGACCTGTTAGAGATCACTCTTCTTCTGTGGGGAGATACTGCCAGCCTCCCGAAAGAAGAAAATGATACAAGAGCTGTGTGTTGACCTGTTGGGAATCTCTCATGGCACCACCATGTTTAAGAGTGCAAGGATAATTGAGGCATGTGGTAAGGAGCCCAAGGCCACAAGAAAACCTAAAGCGCTTCCTTTCTTTGATGCTTAATCAGTATTTGTGGGTATGTGATTGTTCCGTGTTCATTTATTTGGCAAATGTTTGCCCAGAACTTCCTATTACTGTGGAATGTATGCAATTGCATTTTTTTGGATTAAAGATGATAAAATAGAAGCAGTTTCCCATGGTATGATCTCATATATGACAGGCACCATGCCAGGAGCTGGAGATGCGAAGAAATGAAACATAGATTCTGGCTGAAGGCGCTTACAGAGTCCAGAGAGGAGGTGGACACAAATAACTGGAATTCAAGTGATACGGGTTCTATTACAGATGTGTACAAAGGGCTGTGTGGTACATACCCAAGAGGGAAGGACCAAAGCAAAGGCTTCCCAGAGACACCACTTGGGTTTTAGTATATGGAATAAGAGTTTTTTTGGTGAGGCCGGGCGCAGTGGCTCATGCCTGTAATCACAGCACTTTAGGAGGCACAGGAGGGCGGATCACCTGAGATCAGGAGTTCACAAGCAGCCTGACCAACATGGTGAAACTCCGTCTCTACTAAAGGTACAAAAATTAGCTGGGTGTGATGGGGCATGCCTGTAATCCCTGCTCCTTGGGAGGCTGAGGCACAAGAATCTCTTGGACCTGGGAGGCGGAGGTTGCAGTGGGCCAAGATCATGCCATTGTACTCCAGCCTGGGCAAAAAGAGCAAAACTCCATCTCAAAAAAATTTTTAAGAAAAGAGAGAATTTTTTTGTGAAATTCTCAAAATAGATCAGCTATGCTAGGGATACACAGTGAGGTGGCTTTGTACTATGCCAGGTTAGCTTAATGTCTATAATAAATTCTTTATTCTACATTACCTATCATCGTTCCGCTTCTCTGATCCACCCCTGACTTTTGCACACAGTTAGTCTCCATTCACACTGTGTTTGATTGATCAGCATTCCATAGTTAATGACTACGTTAAGTAGCAAGGAATGATGTATTTTCAAATGTCAGCAACTACAAAGATGCCCCGGAAACTTTCTTGCGGGGAAGTCTATCATTGCTTTCCCAAAAGGCATCATCACTCTACTTTCTTTTCTCTTCTCCTGACCCAGCCCATCAAGTCCAGATCCCAGGATGTATAATAGGAGGCTCTGGAAAGCCAAAAGGCTTGAAGGATTTAGAGAACATGCATCTGAGGAACATTGGTGACAGATAGGACTTCTGACCGGGGAAATGGTCCTCTCCCCACTGACCCCCACCATTAGTGTGTGACAACTCCTAGGAGCTCTGCTAAGCTATAAAGAACCTTGGTGCCCTTAGTAGCACTGCTCTCAAAAGAAGTGTTGTTGTGAGGATTAAATGACACAATCTGTTTATATCTCTTAGCATACTGTCCATAGTACATTGTAAGCACTCAATAAACGTTAGCTTTCACTATTCTTTATTGTGGTAAAATATACATAACATTAAACTTACCACTTTAACCACTAAGTGTACCGTTGAGTGTATTAAGTATATTCACATTGTCTTTCAACAGTCACCACCACTCCATCTCCAGAACTTTTTCATCTTCCCGAACTGAAACTTCATACCCATTACACAATAACTCCCATTTCTCCCTCCCTCCAGCCTCTGGCAACTATCATTCTTTCTGTCTCTATGAATTTGTCTACTCTAGGAACCTCATATAAGTAGAAACAAACAATATTTGTCCTTTTGCAACTGGCTTATTTCACTTAGCATAATGTCTTCAAGGTTCATCCATGTTGTGGCATGTATTCAAATTTTCTTCCTGGCCAGGGTGGGTGGCTCACGCCTGTAATCCCAGCACTTTGGGAGACTGAGTTGGAACAGGACATGAGAGGAAGCCGATGGAAGGAGGGATGGTGGGAAGATTAGGTTACATAAACAGAGAGAGCAGCCCTATATGTGTCACAGGGGTGACTGGACACCTGAGGCTTTGGGTGTGGAGCTCAAGTGTTGCTCTGTTTTCCTTTCCCACTGGGGGGTGTTGAGAGGGGCACTGGTGCAGTGGAGAGAAAGGCCTGGGGATGCACACTGTCATGGCACTTCATCCTGTAGGACCTGCAGCCAGGTAGTGAAGGCAGCATGAAGTTGACTGAACTGGCAGCCTTGGGGAGCCTGAAGGCCAGGGCTGCTCAGGACCTGGAAAACATCTGGGAACTTATTCCCAAAAAACCTCAGAGCCCTAGTTTTTAAAAATGGCTCCCTCCTTCACAGGGGGGCCAATAATGTGTATGAAAGTTCTGGAAGATATGAAATGGTATCATCCGTGGCTAAGTTCCTTCTTCACAAATGGCTGTTACCCTCCCAGATCCCTGGCTTCTGCTTCCTCCTGGTGGGATGCTGTCGGGTATCTCTTGGGCTCAGCCATGTACCCAGTTATGAGCCAACATTCCCCTCAGTGCAAGTACGTAGAAATGGGCGACTCTCTCAGATGCATCAGCACGCAGTTCTGCTCTAATTCCTAGATTTCCTTTGGTACAAATCAGACTCCAGTTTTTTTCTCAAAGGTCACCCTCCTTCACTCAATATCATATAGCCCAGGAGTTACGAGTCTTCTTTGCCAGCCTCCTTCCCAGAGATTATTGGGGGTGGCAGTTCTCCTTCATAAAGAATCTCAAATTTAGACTTTTGGGGTTCTTTCCAAATGTGGTTATTCACACGAAGATACAGGATAAGAAGATCACATTCATTACACAACCATGAACTTGTGACGCATTACTGGTCATTTTGACAACAGTGTACTATAAGTTATTTTAAAAAACAAATCTTAAAAGTGTCTTGTCAATGGAATAATTATATCATGTTTGGGTTTTTTTTCACTGTTAAAAGCATTAATTTAATATATTTAAAATATGTCATAAATTTGGTATCCATTCCTGGTTTGGCTCAGCCTGCAGAACTCATCTACCCCTTAGTCACTGTGGTTTTATTTCTAACTTCAGAGTAGGAGTAATGTGCTAGACCTCAAAGCGGAGGCCAGAGCCCTGCTGTCTTGCACGGTTGAACCAGACCTTTTTCTAGGACTGGCGCAGTTGCTGCAGAGGTTTTTTTGGGTGGGTTGTCAGTGGTCACTTTTGTGGATTCTAAGCGGTGATACCAGGTTGGAGTCTCCATTGCTGGCCACAGGTCACCTGGTTCTGTCTTGAGTAAATTGTCTACAGTTTAAACTCCTGTTTTTTTTTTGTTTTTGTTTTTGTTTTTTTGAGACTGATTCTTGCTCTATCACTCAGGCTGGAGTGCAGTGGTGTGATCTTGGCTCACTGCAACCTCTGCCTCTCAGGTTCAAGAGATTCTCCTGGCCTCAGCTGGGATTACAGGCGTGAGCCACCACACTCAGCTGTACTGTTTAAATTCTGTTCAAGACTGTTCTCAGACACAGATTCTGGACCTCCTGGTTGCATCTGTGGAGTAAAGCCTGAGCATATTTAGGCCGGTTTTCTTGGACCCTTCCCCATAATGGTGTGTATATTTTTACCAAGCCCAGTGATATAATTATTTCTTGCTGCATGATAGATTACCCCCAAATTTAGCAGCTTAAAACAGCAAGGATTTATTATCATACACATTTTCTATGGGTCAGCAGTCTGGGAGGGGTTTAGCTGGGTAATTCTGGCTCAGGGCCTCTCACGAGGCTGCTGTCAAGCTGTCAGCCCAGGCTGCAGTCATCTCAGGGCTGGAGAATTTGTTTCTAAGCTCACTCACTTGGTGGTTGCTAGATCTCAGTTCCTCATTGGTTGTTGGCTAGAGTCTCCCTCAGTTCCTCGCCATGTGAACCTCTCCATAGAGTGGCTGACAACATGGCAGCTGGCTTCCCCCAAAGTGGTTGGCATCCCCCAAAATGAAAAAGAGATCCCAAGCTGGAAGCCACAGTCTGTAATGACCTAATCTCAGAAGTGACATGCCATCACTCCTGCATATGCTACTGATCACACAGACCAACCCTGCTGCAATGTGTACAGGGTGCTGCACGAGGCTGTGAATACCAGGAGATGGGGATCACTGGGGTTCATCTTGGAAGCTGGCTGCCCCACCCAGCTCCTCACTCAACAAGCCATGCCTCCAACTCCCGCATTATGATAAAGGCAATTGTTTAATCCAGGTAGTACCTTCTAGGGAGTTCCTAGTAGGATCTAGGCACTGTCCTAAGAGCTTTGCGTGCATTAACTCACTGAATCCTAGTAACCTAGAGGTTGATACAAGGGTTCCTGTTTTGTGATTTCAGAACCTGGAGCACAAAGTGGTTAAGTAATCATTACTTTACATTGTGTCCCGGAATGAAAGAGATATTGCTCAGAGCTCCACATTTTTCTTCATTTTGCCAATTTTTTGGCTAGAAATAGAGATCCTTGATCTCTATTTGTTTATACGTATAAACCACACTTATATGTATAAGCCCCTTTCGGGGCTGGCTGTATTGTCTGCCTTTCCCAGTCAAAGACTGAGTTCCTTAAGGAGCCCAGGGCTCTGACCCTTCAAAGGACCCTGGAGAAAAGAGCTTGCCTTTGAATTTCTCCTTAGGGGAGGATCTTCCTGGGCCTGCCGTCCTCTTCTCTGCTGTTACTTCGGGACACCAGTTGCTGCCAGTCTGAGCCAGGGGAACGGAAGGGTTCTAAATTTCAGAAGATAGAACAGTTTAGCAGAGGACTGAGCCTTGAGAGGAAGGAGAGCGGGGAAGATACAAAGCTACTGCTCCAGTCTACAGTTTAAGGGCGTCTGCAGTCTTCTCACCAACCTGCCTTCCCAGGCTATTTCCCATCTCTCACTCCCAGAAACAACAAATCACTCATGGTTAATAAACACATTGTCATTTGCTTTGCCTTTGTGCCCTTGTTTTCCGGTTCCAGTTCCCTGCTCCCTCCTACCCTTCTCTGCCTACTAATGCCTACTGACTTCAAGACCCAGCTAAAAATCACCCTGAGATATCTCCCTCTGGGCCGGTTCATCACAGATTTTAATGTAAACAGAGCCCTTGTGCAAGAATTCATTTTGAGGCCCTGTTAAATTACAGACTTTTATTCGGTAGGTCTGAGGTGGGGCCCGAGAGTCTACAACTGAAAGAACTCCAGGGTAGCGTAAATGCCATTGATCTCAACCACACATTGAGTAGCAAGGCGCCACATCTCATCTTTCCTTTCGTCCTTTTTGGAAATGTAAGCCTATTTCATGGTAGAAGCTATTTTAAGGGAAACCAGATGTCTTATACTGGCTAAAATTAATTTGGCATTCAGCAATTATTAAATTATTTGGTAGATATGAAGGGTGACCAATGCCCTGATTTGTCTGGCATTGTGGGGTTTCCTGGGACGTGAGACTTCCACTGCTAAAACTGGGAAAGTCTTAGGAAAACCAGAATGAATTAGGTATCTTGCCTCTGGTGGTTAGAGTGAGGGCGATGTGTCCCTTTTCTTATAACCTTTCCACCAGGTGCAGTCTTGACAAAATTTTACTAAAGCTATGAATGTTTATTAGCCAGCAGGCAGAAGAACTGTCCTAGGCCAGGTACAGTGGCTCACACCTGTAATCCCAGCACTTTGGGAGGCTGAGGCGGGCAGATCTCTTGAGCTCAGGAGTTCGAGACCAGCCTGGGCAACATGGGGAAATGTTGTCTTTATATTAAAAAAAAAATATATATATATATATATATATATATACCGGGTGTGGTGGCATGGACCTGTAGTCCCAGCTACTCAGGAGACTGAGGTGGGATGATCCCTTAATCCCAGGAGGCAGAGGTTGCAGTAAGCCGAGATTGCACCACTGCATTCCAGCCAGTGCGAAGACCCTGTCTCAAAAAAAAAAGAACTGTCCTACGCTGGTTCTTGGGGCTTTGGGGAGAGCCATTCTCTGCCTCAGGCACTACAAATAACACAAACATGGTCGGTTCTCTCTAAAATAGACACAAGGAAATTACAGTGACAGGACCAACTAACCTTATAGTAGGTTAAAGTTATAGCCTCTGTGGAAAGAGACACAGCACCAAGGGAGCAATAGACCTTGTCACTCCACCAAAAATGATAGACTGCTTATTGAATTTGTATACTTCATTCAAACATGAGCAGTGAGCATGGTCTTGCAGTTAGTGAGGAGCCCTGAAGGTTTCAGAGGCGAGTGCCTGTCTCAGGGCGTTGAGTCAGCCAGGGAATCAGCTCTGTGTCTTTCTCAGTTTCAGGTTTTGTTGGTCTTTGTGATATTTTGCCTGGAGGATGGGTGGAAGGTCATCTCAAGAAGCGACCACAACTCAAAATTATTTTATTCTACATTGCAAAGTATGCCAGATAGAAGAAAATGCCCTTTAGCTTCCCTTTGTCATTCAACACCAGGAAGAAAGAGGAAAATGGAATTGGTTTTCTCTTTTTTTTTTTTTTTTTTTGAGATGGAGTCTCTGTCGCCCAGGCTAGAGTGCCATGGCGTGATCTCGGCTCACCGCAACCTCCACCTTCCGGGTTCAAGCAATTTCCCTGCCTCAGCCTCCTGAGTAGCTCGGACTACAGGCACCTGCCACCACGGCCAGCTAAGTTTTTTGTATTTTTAGTAGAGATGGGGTTTCACCACGTTGGCCAGGCTGGTCTCAAACTCCTGACCTCAGGTGATCCACCCACCTTGGTCTCCCAAAGTGCTGGGAGTACAGGCGAGAGTCACTGCGCCCTGCCTGGAGTTGGTTTTCTTTGGGCTCTGAGGAACACACAAAACAACAAGACCCGTCAGAGTTCAGAGAAACCAATCTCGTGGGGCTACATTGGAACAGCTGAAGGTTTTTTCTTTTTTCTTTTTACATTTTTAGACTTCCCTTTGTTTTCTTACAAAACATAAAAACTCAGACTTTAGTTGCCTCTAGGCCTTTCAGAAGAAGCCAGCTGTGGAGAGGGAGGCGGGGCCGCTAGGAGTTCTGCGAACAGATTTTTCAGAGCAAGTGTTAGCATCAGCGGAGCTCTGGTCCTCCCTGTGGATTTGTAAACCAACCTCTGACACCCATTCAGCAAAACAACTCCACCTTTCACCTACTTTCTTTGTTTTCCAGCTGTTTGGTGCATGTTCTGTGTGCATATGTAAGCAACTCTTGATGATTTTGTTTGCTTATACTATTTCCTTCTCTATAAAGAGAAAGAATAGGGCATGAGCATGTCACTGTTGGGCGGGACCCCAAGGGGATCTAGAGATTGTGACCCAGCATCAGATGACAACCCTGGCCTCAGACAAAGACCCTTTGTTTCACAGATGAAGCAACTGACACCTGGATGACTTGCTCCATGCTGGCAAAGGAATGATTGGATCTAAAACAAGATTTTTTAATGCTCTCAATTAAAATTCAGAGTCTCAAGGTTGAAAAGGACTTTGACAATTACATATCCAACCTCACACAGATGCTTGAATTCTGGTCTCTAACGAGTGTACAGTGGCCGGGCGCGGTGGCTCACACCTGTAATCCCAGGACTTTGGGAGGCCGAGGCAGGTGGATCACGAGGTCAGGAGTTCGAGACCAGCCTGACCAACATGGTGAAACACCGTCTCTACTAAAAATACAAAAATTAACTGGGCATGGTGGCGCATGCCTATGATCCCAGCTACTCAGGAGGCTGAGGCAGGAGAATTGCTAGAACCCAGGAGGGGGAGGTTGCAGTGAGCCGAGACTGTGCCACTGTACTCCAGCCTCGGTGACAGAGAGAGTGAGACTCCATCTCAAAAAAAAAAAAAAAAAAAAAAGTGTAGAGTGGCCACGTGGCCACTACTGGTCTCACTGGAAGATGAGGAGATCACAACTGTCCCAGCAAATGGAAGCTCCTTCATTTATTTCCATGGGTGCAGGATATCGCCCAGGCTGCAGTACAGTGATACGATCTTACCTCACTGCAACCTCCACTCCCGGGTTCAAGTAATTCTCCCTGCCTTAGCCTCCCAAGTAGCTGGAAATTACAGGCATCCGCCACCACACCTGGCTAATTTTTGTATTTTTAGTAGAGATGGGGTTTCGCCATGTTGGCCAGGCTGGTCTTGAACTCCTGACTTCAGGTGATCCATCCGCCTTGGCCTCCCAAGGTGCTGGGATTACAGATGTGAGCCACTGTACCTGGCGAGCTCTCTGTTTTTGAATCCGTTACTTTCTATCAGAGTTATACAAATATCAATGAATTTTCATTAAAAAAGTATTTCCTGGAGCACACTTCATTTACCTTTGATCAATTAATTGGAGAACACTGAGAAGCCTTTAATTTCCACAAGGGATATAGCCTTTCCTAAACATAACCTGCTTATTTGAGGCAGAATATCTTGTAACTCTAACCTTACATAGAACAAATTTAGGAAAATGCTGGTTTGAGCTATGGAATAAAATTCTTAAAAAGGTACATGTTAATTAATTTTTTTGTGAGTCAAATATTTTAAAAGTAATAAGAGGAATTTACCACTCAAAAGCAACCAATGGAAAATATATTGCTAAATATAAAGAAGATTATTTATGTAATATAAATAAAAATGTTGGTGAACATATTCTGTATTATGAATCATTCTGGAATGATGTATGCAAATCTCTCACTCATTCTTTTCGAGATAGGGTCTCACTCTGTCACCCAGGCTGGAGTGTAGTGACACGATCATGGCTTACTTTAGCCTCAACCTCCTGGGCTCAAGTGATCCTACTACCTCTCAGCCTCCCTAATAGCTGGGACTACATGTGTGCACCACCATGCCCAGCTAATTAACAAAAAAATTTTTGCCCATGTACGGTGGCTCATGCCTGTAATCCCAGCGAGGCAGGAGAATACGGCCTGGAGATAGGGAACGTGAGGCTGATCCAAGCTGACTTCCTAGAAGTAAATCAAATAAAAGCACTTCGGCAATGACAGAAATGTGAATGGCTTTGTAACTTCACTTCATCCTCTCCATTTACATAGATCACATACACCAAGTAACATCCTCTCCATTTACACTAGGGTGCATTCTGAGTAAACGACTCTGTGACTTAACTTCATTCTCTTCATTTACATAGAATATTTGCCAAGTAACCAATGGGAAACGTCTAGAGTATTGAAACCTCAGAAAATTCTGTGAGCGGGGCTCTTGAGCACCTGTGCTCGGGCCTGCTCCCATACTGTGGAGTGTACTTTCGTTCTCAATAAATCCCTGCATTTGCTTTCCTGTCTTTGTGAGTTTTGTCCAGTTCTTTGTTTGAGACCCCAAGAACCTGGACACCTTCTATCAGAACACCAGCACTTTGACAGGCCGAGGGTGTGGATCACCTGAGGCCAGGAGTTCGAGACCAGCCTGGCCAACATGGCAAAACCCTGTTTCTACTAAAAAAAAATTTAAAAATTAGCTGGGCGTGGTGGCGTGTGCCTGTAATTGCAGCTACTCAGGAGGCTGAGGCAACAGAATAGTTTGAACCCTGGAGGCAGAGGTTGCAGTGAGCTAAGATCAACTCTCTGCATTCCAGCCTGGGTGACAGATGGGGGAGTCTCACCACATTACCCACGCTGGTCTTGAACTCCTGGGCTCAAGCAATCCTCGTGCCTCAGTCTCCCAAAATGTTGGAATTACAGGCATGAGCTACTGTGTCTAGCTACAAATATCTTAATGCTTATTTTGTATGTAAAATTTTGGGGAAACTTTTATTTTTTAATTTTGTTTGGCTGCATTTTAAAAATTTCTATATTGGGCCAGGCACAGTGGCTCATGCCTGTAAGCTACTTGGGAGGCTGAGGCAGGAGAATCACTTGAACCCGGGAGGTGGAGGTTGCAGTGAGCTGAGATCACGCCACTGCACTTCAGCCTGGTGATGGTGCGAGACTCCGTCTCAAAAAAAAAAAAAAAAAAAAAAAATTCTAAATTGAACACAACTAAGTTTTAAAAAAGCAGCCCCAACAGCAAAAAGACTCAAGACAAGAAATGACAGATCCTATAGGAAACTGAAGAATGTGTTTGGTAGAGAGAATAAGCATTATTTCTTCTTTTATCTCTTGTTTGTTTGTTTATTTGTTTTTTGAGACAGAGTCTGGCTCTGTCACCCAGGCTGGAGTGCAGTGGCCCGATCTTGGCTCACTGCAAACTCCGCCTCCCAGGTTCACACCATTCTCCTGCCTCAGCCTCCCTAGTAGCTGGGACTACAGGCGCCCGCCACCATGCTGGCTCATTTTTGTATTTTTAGTGGAGACAGGGTTTCACCATGTTGGCCAGGCTGGTCAACTCCTGACCTCATGATCCACCCGCCTTGGCCTCCCAAAATGCTGGGATTACAGGCATGTGTCTTTTATCTTTTGTGTAAGCCAGGGAGATATTCTCTCTCTCATCCTGTGTAAGAAATGCATGGCTAAAGTATCATATTCTTCGTATCATTTTTCTGATCAAAAACCTACTGTAATATCTGCTTATAAATTAAGTCTAACCTCCTCTGTCTGATTTTTAAGATGCTGTGTAATCTAACCCCCTTTTGTCTCTCAGATTCACCTAATGCTGGTTCCTTTCTGATAACATGCCACTCCAGCCAGGCTTACTTTTTCTTTCCATTCCTTTTGTCCCTATGCTCTTTGCTGCTTCAGTGTCTTTGTTTATGTTTTTCAGACCAGAATGTCCTTTCTACCTCTCCAAATTCAAGGCCATTTGTACCCCACACTGATTTTTCCTTTTCCTGACCTTTGATGGCATTTCTAGACTATACCATACCATTTATCATTGACTGATTCACTGGGCTTACCTAGGCTCAGCCCTTGATGCTGACTGGCAGAGGCAAAACTTAGGTTGCTGGCTGCCTAGGTTGCTGGTGTTACCAGAAAAGGGGTCCGCACCCAGAGCTCAGGAGAGGGTTCTTGGATCTCACGCAAGAAAGAAGTCAGGGCAAGTCTGCAGAGCAAAGTGAAAGCAAGTTTATTAAGACAGTAAAGGAATAAAAGAATGGCTACTCCATAGACAGAGTAGACCCGAGGACTACTGGTTGTCCATTTTTATGGTTTTTTTTTATGATATGCTAAACAAGGGGTGGATTATTCATACCTCCCCTTTTTAGACCATATAGGGTAACTTCCTGACGTTGCCATGGCATTTATAAACTGTCATTGGCGCTGGTGGGAGTGTAGCAGTGAGGACGACCAGAGGTCACTCTTGACGCCATTTTGGTTTTGGTGGGTTTTGGCTGGCTCCTTTACTGCAACCTGTTTTATCAGCCAGGTCTTTATGTCCTGTATGTTGTGTGACCTCCTATCTCATCCTGTGACTTAGAATGCCTTAACCATCTGTGAATGCAGCCCAGTAGGTTTCAGCCTCATTTCACCCAGCTCTTATTTAAGATGGAGTTATTTCACCCAGCTCTTATTTAAGATGGAGTTGCTCTGGTTCACACGCCTCTGACACTGGAATTGAATACCTGGAGGGCATGTTAAAAGGGGAGAAATAGCAAGGAATTAATCGGGAAGTTAGAGTCTAGAGAAACAGACCAACCAGACATCAGTTGGAGTGGCTGAACAAATGAAAAGCTAGAGAGATGCTAGAGCAAGCAGAGGCCCAGTGTAGATAAAGATACAGAAGGTGGTGGCTGTCTTGTTCCTCTTGTGTTGGGTTTGGTGTGTTCAGCCTGCGGTGGGGACAGCCTGCCACTGCATACTGACACCCTCTTTAATCATACCCTGACAATGATAGCAAAGTTAGGAGTTCCCAAGGGGCCCTTCTGGAGAACTTTACTTTTTTTGTGCCACCATATAGTGTCATCAGAAGTGCAGATTGACTCTGACACTTTATCACCAAATAGAAGAATCTCAGGCTGGAAGCAGCTTAGGCAAAAAACGCAAATGTACTTGCTCATGGAATCCAATAAACAATCAGGTGTAGCTTATCATACCTGCAAACCAAACGGCAGGAAGCATGGCTGCAACTTGGTCTCAGGAACAACTGGATCCCGAGACTTGCATGCTGCCAAGAACTCTTTTTTACCTCCCTAGCCTCTGCTTCTTTTTACCCTTTCACCTTCTCTAACTGCAAATAGCCCTTCTTCTCATGGTTGTATATGCGGCTATTAAAAGCTCCTGAAGTTTACATCTTTCAACCTCCACCACCAAAGGGAGACTGATTCTTTTATTCTAGTAGGGATGAATCCCAAGCAAGGCTCTGATTGGCCCACCTTGAGTCAAGTACCCAACCTTAACTAATCAAACATGGAAAGAGAAGACAAGACCAGATAAGAACACGCCATGTGGGCCAGGCGTGGTGGCTCATGCCTGTAATCCCAGCACTTTGGGAGGCTGAGGCAGACCGATCACCTGAGTTTGGGAGTTCAAGACCAGCCTGACCAGCATGGAGAAACCCTGTCTCTACTAAAAATACACAATTAGCTGGGTGTGATAGTGCATGCCTGTAATCCCAGCTACTCCGGAGGCTGAGGCAGGAGAATCGCTTGAACCTGGGAGGCGGAGGCTGGGGTGAGTCCAGATCGCGCCATTGCACTCCAGCCTGGGCAACATGAGTGAAAATCCATCTCAATAAAAAATAAATAAACGAACACACCGTGTGGACAGGGGCGGGGTGAGTAGTTTCTAGGAGGAGAGGGTTTGGGGCGAATAATCCTATAGATGTCCAATATGATAGCATACCAGCAACTGCATCCACAGGCATGTAAATTGGTATGTTGGAAATCAGGAAGGAATAACTGTAGTCTAGCACACCGCCCTTCCTATTGCCACAACAGTCAGGAAGCCTTTATTAAGAGTTGCTCCTGGGAACTTGATAATTGTTGGAATAGCCTGCAACTCTACGCTGTCATTTTTTCTTGCTATGTTAACCCCAGGACCTTCAGCTCTATTCAGACACCTAATAACCCTGGCATTTCTTTGCTCTGCAAGGAACCACTGATGGCACTGTTATCTTTGTGTTTGTGACTGCTGAGTCACTTCATTTCCCAGAGGGAGAATGGTGAAGTCACCAACACCACCAGGTCACCAGCAACCTTAAGCTCTGGATGGAATGATGCTAGGGAAAAATGTGAGTAAGAAAAGGAGACTGACACTATTTCTTTTAAAGGAAAGCCATTAGCTCATCTTGGGAAAGTCAGCTGGCTGGCGGGGAAGAGGAGGTAGGAGGAGCGTTAGCAGAAAATACCTAACTCTTGCTGTACAGGGTGGCTCACGCCTGTAATCCCAGCACTTTGGGAAGCTGAGGCAGGCAGGCAGACCTGAGGTCAGGAGTTTGAGACTGGCCTGGCCAACATGGACCCTGTGTCTACTAAAAATAAAAAAAACTAGCCAGCATGGTGGTGGCACCTGTAGTCCCACCTCCTTGGGAGGCTGAGGCAGGAGAATCACTGGAATCTGGGAGGTGGAGGTTGCAGTAAGCTGAGATCATGCCACTACACTCCAGCCTGGGTGACAGAGCAAGACTCTCTCTCGAAAAAAAAGCCTAACTCTGGATGGATCTTCCCCAGTTCTAGAAGGCACCAATGTTAATAAGTTCCTGATGCGCAAGGCTGGCAGAGAGTCAGCTGTGGGAGATAAATCAAGAATAAAGCTGTGAGATAGGGAAGGCGGTGTAGCATAAAGACCCAGACAAACATGTCTGGGTCACTCTGTTCCATTTCTGCTTGCTTGGCTGTGGCCTCTGCTGCTGATCTGGCCTTCCCAGATGCCCGCCATGCCATTGCTAACACCTACTTGGCCTTTTATCTGGCTTTAGACTTAGCATTTACTTTGGGATTTATGCTGTTGCTTCTCTCTTCTGCATATTGATGTTTATTGGGCTCTCCAGTGGTCCCTTGACTTGTCTGTGGAGCCCTTTCTTTTTGTCACCTATTCTGAAGGGAGTTTCATCCAAGTGACGCTGATCAGGCCATGCTCCACATCCCTCCCTGGCACCTGGCTTTGAGCTTATAGGTGCAGCTCCCTTGGGATTGGAGCTGCTTTCTCCACAGAGCCCCCATGGGTGCTGTGTGGGTCTTAATCCAGACTCTACTAAGCATAGCCTGTTTACTCATGGCTGCCGCCCCTCGAGGCTGAGTCTGTCTCATCTCTGTCCCTGCAGCATCCAGCACAGAGCCTGGCACAGAGCAGGCTCAGTCCTGTTTGTCACAGGATTGGGGAAATAGGCATGGTGGCCTGACTGTGGTTGGTACCCTGCTTTTCTCTGGTCATCCTCTGGGTTCAAGTGCAGTTTATCAGACCTGCTCCTTAGAGTCTCATGTTTTGAAATTGCTTCTTTTGAGAAAGCACAGAGTCCCTTCTCTACTCCGGAGCAAATCACAGACACAGGGCCCAGCAAAAGACTTAACTAGAAATAAAAAGACCTGCTTTCCTACCTTCCCCCACCAGTCTGTCTGTAGTGAAGTGTAGTGTATTGTAGTGGAGTGTAGTGGTTAAGAATATGGATCCTGAAATCATACTACCTGGTCTTAAATCCCGGCTCTACTACTTAGTAGCTGTGTCACTGGTGGCAAAAGACTTTGTTACCTGTGCCTCAGTTTCCTCATCTGTCAAACAGGAATAATAACAGGACCAACTTCATAGGGCTATTAGGAGAATTAGATGTGTTAATATGAGTAATGTGCTTGTAACAGCACGTGGTACGCAGCAGGCATTCTAGAAGTGTTTGCTGTTGCTATTGTTCTCTACCTTCATTGCTGACTCCAGTAAGGGTCCTCTGACTTTGTTCCCTCCTATGTTCCTGGACTAACCCCTGACCTTCCCTCTCCTGGAACTCAACTTTTAGGCCTCAGTCTCATGCTGTGGTCCACATAGTCAAATACTTGCAAACACATATTTCTAATTGGTTACTCAGTTATAACCCAGGAGATGTCCAGTCTCATTCTTTTTTTGCCCATGCTAAAGTGCAGTGGTATGATCTCAGCTCACTGCAACCTCCACCTCCCAGGTTCAAGCAATTCTCCTGCCTGAGACTCCTGAGTAGCTGGGATTACAGGCACCTGCCACCACGCCCGGCTAATTTTTGTATTTTTAGTAGAGACGGAGTTTTGCCATGTTGGCCAGGCTGGTCTTGAACTCCTGACCTTAAGTGGTCTGCCCGCCTCGGCCTCCCAAAGTGCTGGGGTTACAGGTGTGAGCCACCGCACCCGGCTGCCTCATTCTTTGTGTTAGTGTCACCTGACCTACTCCTGGTCCTTTCCTCAGGTAAGTCCTGGCTTGAACATTGTTTTTTTTTTTTGGAGATAGAGTTTTGCTCTTGTCACCCAGGCTGGAGTGCAATCTTGGCTCACTGCAACCTCCGCCTCCCAGGTTCAAGTGATTCTCCTGCCTCAGCCTCCTGAGTAGCTGGATTACAGGTGCCTGCCACCATGCCTGGCTAATTTTTTTGTATTTTTAGTGGAGACAGGGTTTCAGGTGTTGGCCAGGCTGGTCTCAAACTCCTGACCTCAGGTGATTCACCCGCCTCGGCTTCCCAAACTGCTGGGATTACAGGCATGAGCCACCGCACCTGGCCAAACGTTGTTCTTTTAATGGCCAATTAGGGTGGCTGTAAAGGAGTAAGGTTTGTCTAGTTTGCTACACCAAGAGTTGGCAAACTTTTTTTGTAAAGGCCTAGGTAGGAAATATTTTAAGCTTTGTAGACCACACGTGGTCTCTCTCACTCCTTCTCTTTCTCCTACCCCTTTCTCCTCCTCCTCCTCATCTTCCTCCTCCTTCCTTTTGTTCTTCCTCACAACCCTTTAACAATGTAAAAACCATCCTTAACTTGAGGACTGTTTGCTGAAAGAGGTCCTGAGCTACCTTTGGCCCTCAGGCCATGATTTGTAGACTTCTGTGCTAGGCAACACATTCCATGAGGGCAGGAACAAGTCTGTCTTCTCTGTGGTCTAGCTACTAACCTGGAACATGGCAGATCCTCTATTTGTACCTGTCAAAGGAATGAATAAATGGATTCAAATGAGTCTCTGGCTTCCAAACTTAAGAGAAAGAATCCCCATGTAAATTCTATAGTGAACAGAAGAACCCCCGGGAAGGGATCTATTAAGTTTGGCTCTTTGCTCTGTCTGCAGTTACCCAAGGGCATAGGTGTCTTTCCATGGGGTGCACCTTAGCCTAAGTACCTACCTGCAATTCTAGTGCCTTCTTTTTTCAGCCAAGAACAGAGTTCTTCTCGCAGCCTCAGTTCTATAATAAACTATGCCAGCAGTGTGCTGGTAAGTATTTAACAACCAGCTGCCCAACAAGCAAGCGAACAATCCCTGACTTATATAGCATTTGCCAATTTCCATGGTGTAAATACTTCTGCCATGGCCAATTTCAAGCTACAGACGTGAAGACACTAAACATGAATCTGGAAGGAGATAATGCACAATCAGGTCTCTCCAGCTGTAGCTTACCACTAACCATACTGTCTTCCCTGCCCACTCCTGCAGCCCTATGGACTACACACCTCCTGGGAGAAAACTTGACAGAAACCTTAGTTTCCACTGTTGCTGCCCCAGGATTAGGCTCTTCTCTGTGTTTTGGTGGATGGGTAGCATTATCTTACTCTCTCAGACTTCCTGGATTTCAGCTTTGCCTGCTTTGATCCCCAATCCCTGACTGTTCGTTTGACCCCCTGACTCCCTGGGATTCTTGCAGAGTGCAGGAGGCCATACAGTTCCTGATCAACCCCGGCTTCCTGGCTCTCACATGTCTGACATGCTTCTGAGCACAGAGAAGAATAAACACTCCACCGCCTGCAGGGTCTTCTGTTTTTCAAGCTGGGGCCTGTGTGGTCCCTCCCTTCCAGTTCTTGCAGCACACCTCTCTTGACTGCCCCGTTCCCTTCTATCCTCAGTTCCCAGCTCAGTTTTCCTTCCCTATCCTTTATTCCTATCTAATTAGCACCGTCTGTCTGCTAACCCCGTACATGCTCTTCACCTTTATTGTTTCACACAAAAATTAATTACTGAGTACTTTTTGTGTGCCAGACTCTGTCTAGGCCCTGGGATACATCAGTGAACAAAACAGATAGGGATTCCCTGCCCTTGGGGGAACTTTATATTAAAGTGCAAAGGGCTGGGCATGGTGGTTCACATCTATAATCCCAGCACCTTGGGAGGCTGAGGCCGGCAGATCACTTGAGGTCAGGAATTCGAGACTAGCCTGGCCAACATGGCAAAACCCCGTCCCTACTAAAAATCCAAATATTAGCTGGGCCTGGTAGTGCAGGCCTGTAATCCCAGCTACTCGGGAGGCTGAGAAACCCAGGTGGCAGAGGTTGCAGAGAGCCAAGATCACACCACTGCACTCCAGCCTGGGCGACAGAGCGAGACTCTGTCTCAAGAAAAAAAAAAAAAGTGCAAGTAAGCACATGCTAAGCAATAGGCATAATAATAAAATAAATAATACATTATAAAAGAAGATTATACGCATGATGAAAAAGTGAGCAGGGAAAGATGGGTTAACCATGCTGATAAGAGGCAAGCAGTTAGAAAAGCATTTTGAGAAAGTGACATTTGAGCAAAATATTAAAAAAGGTTCCATGTCCAGTAGCCTGATTCACAGCACTTACTTCAACATCAACATCAGGTCATACAGGTATGCAGCTTGACTTAGCCTGAGAACTTCCAAGACTTCAAGTTTCTCACAGAGACACTATTTCCGGTAAGAGAGAGGCAGGAAGTGTTGTGGTTATTGTTTGAGCTTTGTTGTAGAAAACAGGAGTTGGAATCCTGGCTCTGAGGCCAATTAGGGCAGCTGTAGAGGCCTGAGGTTTACCTAATCTGCTAGATACTGGGTTTCCTGAAGGTGGTGGCTAAGTCTGTCTTGTCTACCAATATAGCCTAGTGCCTGTGCCTAGCAGAGTAGTGTCTGACACATAGGGGGAACTCTGTTAACACTTGCTAAATGAAAGAGTTCAAAGTTATGGCTTTGGTTTGTTTATTAACCTCATTGTCCGGGGAACATTGGTTAACCTTTCTGAGCCCACAATTCCTCATGTGCAAAATGGGTATGTTAATCATGATGGTACCAGTTCCCACCTCACAGAGTTGCTGTGTGGATTAAATTGTAATAATTCATAATGCATGTAGCGTACTTGGCACAGCGCCTAGAAGACAGTGAGTGCTCACTCAATGTTAGAAATGGTCACTTGTTAGAGTCAGCATACTGAATTAAATGTTCTCCAATTTGCCGGGCGCAGTGGCTCACGCCTGTAATCCCCAATACTTTGGGAGGCCGAGGTGGGTGGATCACGAGGTTATGAGATCGAGACCATCCTGGCCAACATGATGAAACCCCGTCTCTACTAAAAATACAAAAATTAGCTGGGCGTGGTGGCACGTGCCTGTATTCCCAGCTACTTGGGAGGCTGAGGCAGGAGAATTGCATGAACTCCGGAAGCGGAGCTTGCAGTGAGCCGAGATTGCGCCACTGCATTCCAGCCTGGTGACAGAGTGCGACTCCATCTCAAAAAAAAAAAAAAAAAGTTCTCAAACTTGAGATAATAATATGAAAAGATTCCTTGCTTCCTTAATAACTTAGTCTCATGGACTAAGCCCTCACAGTGCCTATTGTAACCACTAATGGAGTGAGAGGTGTGTGTGTGCATGTGCAGGGGAAGTAGATGCTGGATAGAGTGGGGCCTGGGAGCCTGCGGACAGAGGAGAGAGCCCAGACATCAGGACTGAGGTCTCTGGAGCATCATAGCCAGAGCAGAGGCAGTTGTCTAAACAGCCAGGATTGGGACGAGGATTTACAGTGTCCCTATAACAGCATAGGGCAAAGGAATTAATAAAATATTAGCTGAGAACCTGGAACCTGGTTCTCAGGCTGGGCGCGGTGGCTCACGCCTGTAATCCCAGCACTTTGGGAGGCCGAGGCAGGCGGATCACGAGGTCAGGAGATCGAGAGCGTCCTGGCTAACACGGTAAAACCCCGTCTCTACTAAAAATACAAAAAATTAGCGGGCGTGGTGGTGGGCGCCTGTAGTCCCAGCTACTCGGGAGGCTGAGGCAGGAGAATGGCGTGAACCCAGGAGGCGGGAGCTTGCAGTGAGCCGAGATCGTGCCAGTGCACTCCAGCCTGGGTGACAGAGCGAGACTCCGTCTCAAAAAAAACAAACAAACAAAAAAAAAAACATAGCTGAGAACAAAGAGAATAGCTGTTATGAGCAGATGGGGATTGCAGGTGGGGCGTGAGGACAAGGCCTAGACCCTAAGTCCTGTGTCAGGGTCTTTCTTCATCTTAAAGTGACCATGTTTTCCCAGCGATTCAAAAGCTAGTGCCTGGCATTTCTCAGCTAAGCCCTTTTTTCTCTGGCTGCTGAGCAGGATGTTTCTCTTCTCTCTTGAATGTTGAGCCAAGCTGAGCTATCTTCCTGAATTCACAGGCCTCCTTAGAAATCAGCTTTTGTCTGAGTCTGTCAGTGTAGCCTGGGCTCAGCCTGGACAGCCTTGCAGCCTGAATTCCCTGGCTTTCCCAGCAGTTCTCAGCATCTACTGAACTGACTTTCTTGCCTCTTTGATTCTATCTCGTCTGGTCTCCTGGGTTTGTTTTTTTACGAGGTACTCAGTCTGGAAAAAGAACCCCTACTCTCTCTGTGGGCATGGTGAGAGGTATTGCGTATGAAATCACTGGGCATATAATTGTCACTTTAGTCATTCACAATGAAAGATACACAGAAGGCAGCATCCTGACCAAAGAGGCCCAGGAGGTAGAAGGCTTCTCTTCCAACCAGACTCCTGGCTGGAAGCAAGATGCTGTATAGAAGTTAGTTGCCATCTAGAAAGTTAGCAGCATTTATTTGGGACCTGCTGCACGTCTATCCCTGTAATGAGGGAGACAGTATTTCAATGCAGAAAAGATAATGTTCCTCATCAGAATCTCTGATTATTTCATGACGACTGAGTCCTAGAAGTGGCTTTATCTTTCCAAGAAGTAAGAATACTTAAGGCTTTTTGATACATGTTGCCATATTGCCTTCCAAAACGGCTGTACCAATTCACATGCCAACTCGTTGCATTTGATTGTACCCACTTTATCATACCTTTGCCAATACTGGGTATTATTACAAGTTTTGCAATCTATATAATGGGGAGGCAAGTGGTGTTGCTTTGATTAAATTATCATTTTTAAATTAATGAGGAGGTTGAACATTTAAAAAACATTGTTTGCTATGAGGATGATGCTTGGTATCCACTCCAGGATGGGTCTGGAGGAATGTGGACTAGATTTTTTTTTTTTTTTTTGAGATGGAGTCTCGCTCCGTAGCCCAGGCTGGAGTGCAGTGTGCGATCTTGGCTCACTGCAACCTCTACCTCCCAGGTCTTGGTTCAATCTATTCCCTTGCCTCAACCTCTGGAGTAGCTAGGATTACAGGCATGCGCCACCATGCCCAGCTAATTTTTGTATTTTTAGTAGAAACAGAGTTTCACCATGTTGGCCAGGCTGGTCTTGAACTCCTGACCTTGTGATCCACCCACCTCAGCCTCCCAAAGTGCTGGGATTACAGGTGTGAGCCACCGCGCCGGGCCTGACTAGATTTTTTCATGGCTGAGTTTTATATGTTATTTATTTTTAAAATTTTTTTCTTTCTTTCTTTCTTTCTTTGAGATGGAGTTTTGCTCTTTCACCCAGGCTGGAGTGAAGTGGTGTGATCTCAGCTCACTGCAACCTCTGCCCCTTGGGTCCAAACGATTCTCCTGCCTCAGCCTCCCAAGAGGTGGGATTATAGGCCCCTGCCACCACGCCTGGCTAATTTTTGAATTTTTAGTAGAGATGGGGTTTCTCCATGTTGGCCAGGCTGGTCTTAAATTCTTGATCTCAGGTGATCCACCCGCCTTGGCCTCCCAAAGTGCTAGGATTACAGGCATGAGCCACCGCGCCTGTCCTATTTTTAAATTTCAACACAGTAAAATTTACTCTTTTATTGTATAATTTTGTGATTTTGACACATACATAGAGTTGTGTAACTACTTACACAACCAGAATATAAATGGTGATCTCATTCCCTGAAATTCCCTTATGTAACCTCTTTGTAGTCAAACCCTCTGTCAATCCTTAACCCCTGGCAACTACTGATCTATACCTCTATATTTTTGTGCTCTCTAGAATGTCTTTTTTTTTTTGAGATGGAGTCTCGCTCTGTCACCCAGGCTAGAGTGCAGTGGTGTGATCTCGGCTTACTGCAACCTCTGCCTCCCAGGTTCAAGCAATTCTCCTGCCTCAGCCTCCCAAGTAGCTGGAACTACAGTCATGTGCCACCATACCCAGCTAATTTTTGTATTTTTAGTAGAGACAGGATTTCACCATGTTGGCCAGGCTGGTCTCACACTCCTGATCTTAAGTGATCCACCTGTGTCAGCCTCCCAAAATGCTGGGATTACAGGCGTGAGCCACCGTGCCCGGCCCAGTGTCTTTAATAGAGCAAAAAATGTTAAGTCTAACTTATTCACAGTGTGCTTTTGTTGTCCTACTAAAAACTCCTTGCCTAATCCAAGATTATTAAAATTTTCTCCTATATTTTCCTCTAAAAGTTTTCTAATTCTACCTTTTGCATTTAGATCTGTAATGCATTTTTATTTTTTATTTTTTATTTTTTTATTGATCATTCTTGGGTGTTTCTCGCAGAGGGGGATTTGGCAGGGTCATAGGACAATAGTGGAAGGAAGGTCAGCAGATAAACAAGTGAACAAAGGTCTCTGGTTTTCCTAGGCAGAGTGTTTGTGTCCCTGGGTACTTGAGATTAGGGAGTGGTGATGACTCTTAACGAGCATGCTGCCTTCAAGCATCTGTTTAACAAAGCACATCTTGCACCGCCCTTAATCCATTTAACCCTGAGTGGACACAGCACATGTTTCAGAGAGCACAGGGTTGGGGGTAAGGTCATAGATCAACAGGATCCCAAGGCAGAAGAACTTTTCTTAGTACAGAACAAAATGAAAAGTCTCCCATGTCTACCTCCCTCTACACAGACACAGCAACCATCCGATTTCTCAATCTTTTCCCCACCTTTCCCCCCTTTCTATTTCCACAAAACCTCCATCGTCATCATGGCCCATTCTCAATGAGCTGTTGGGTACACCTCCCAGACAGGGTGGTGGCCGGGCAGAGGGGCTCCTCACCTCCCAGCAGGGGTGGCCGGGCAGAGGCGCCCCTCACCTCCCGGACAGGGCGGCTGGCCGGGTGGGGGGCTGACTCCCCCACCTCCCTCCCGGACGGGGCGGCTGGCCGGGCAGAGGGGCTCGTCACTTCCCAGTAGGGGCAGCCGGGCAGAGGCGCCCCTCACTTCCCGGACGGGGCGGCTGGCCAGGCGAGGGGCTGACCCCCGCACCTCCCTCCCGGACGGGGCGGCTGGCCGGGCGGGGGGCTGACCCCCCCACCTCCCTCCCGGAAGGGGCGGCTGGCCGGGCTGGGGGCTGGCTCCCCCACCTCCCTCCTGGATGGGGCAGCTGGCCTGGCGGGGGCTGACCCCCACCTCCCTCCCAGACGGGGTGGCTGCTGGGCGGAGACGCTCCTCACTTCCCAGATGGGGTGGCAGCCGGGCAGAGGGGCTCCTCACTTCTCAGACGGGGCGCCTGCCGGGCGGAGGGGCTCCTCACTTCTCGGACGGGGTGGTTGCCGGGCGGAGGGTCTCCTCACTTCTCAGACGGGGCGGCCGGGCAGAGACGCTCCTCACCTCCCAGACGGGGTCGCGGCTGGGCCGAGGCGCTCCTCACATCCCAGACGGGGCGGCAGGGCAGAGGTGCTCCCCACATCTCAGACGATGGGCGGCCGGGCAGAGACGCTCCTCACTTCCTAGATGGGATGGCGGCCGGGAAGAGGTGCTCCTCACTTCCTAGGTGGGATGGCGGCCGGGCAGAGATGCTCCTCACTTTCCAGACTGGGCAGCCAGGCAGAGGGGCTCCTCACATCCCAGACGATGGGCGGCCAGGCAGAGACGCTCCTCACTTCCCAGACGGGGTGGCAGCCGGGCAGAGGCTGCAATCTCCGCACTTTGGGGGGCCAAGGCAGGCGGCTGGGAGGTGGAGGTTGTAGGGAGCCGAGATCACACCACTGCACTCCAGCCTGGGCGCCATTGAGCACTGAGTAAACGAGACTCCGTCTGCAATCCCGGCACCTCGGGAGGCCAAGGCTGGCAGATCACTCGCGGTTAGGAGCTGGTGACCAGCCCGGCCAACACAGCGAAACCCTGTCTCCACCAAAAAAATACGAAAACCAGTCAGGCGTGGCAGCGCGCGCCTGCAATCGCAGGCACTGGACAGGCTGAGTCAGGAGAATCAGGCAGGGAGGTTGCAGTGAGCCGAGATGGCAGCAGCACAGTCCAGCTTTGGTTCGACATGAGAGGGAGACCGTGGAAAGGGGAGAGGGAGGGGGAGGGGGAGGGGGAGGGGGAGGGAGAGGGGGAGGGAGAGGGAGAATTTTAAAAAATTTTTATAAGGTGTGAGTTGTAGGTCGAGATTCATGTTTTTGCATATTTATGTCCAATTGTTCCAGCACCATTTGCCAAAAAGTCTATCACTTTTTTATTTAGTTGCCTTTGCACCTTTGTCAAAAATCAATTGACCATTATGTGTATACGTCTCTTTTTTGCTCTATTAAAGACACTGAGCCGGGCACGGTGGCCTCTCTATCTATCTTATACTCAATATTACATGGCGTTTTTTTTTTTTTTTTGAGTTGGAGTCTTGCTCTGTTGCCCAGGCTGGAGTGCAGTGGCGTTATCTTGGCTCACTGAAACCTCCACCTCCCGAGTTCAAGCAATTCTCCTGCCTCAGCCTCCTGAGTAGCTGGGACTACAGGTGCATGCCACTACACCGGCTAATTTTTTGTATTTTTAGTAGAGACGGGGTTTTACCATGTTGGCCAGGCTAGTCTTGAACTCCTGATCTCAAGTGATCCGCCTGCCTCGGCCTCCCAAAGTGCTGGGATTGCAGGCATGAGCCACCGTGCCCAGCCACATGGTCCTGATTATAGTAAGTACTTATATTTTTGCCTCTTCCAGAATGACATATAAATGGAATCATACAGTGTATAAATTTTGGCTGGGCTTGATGGATCATGCCTGTAATCCCAGCACTCTGGGAAGCCAAGGCGGGTGGATCACCTGAGGTTAGGAGTTTGAGACCAGCCTGGCCAACATGGTGAAACCCCTCTCTACTAAAAACCAAAAAATTAGCTGGAGGCTGGGTCCAGTGGCTCACGCCTGTAATCCCAGCACTTTGGAAGGCCGAGGTGGGCAGATCAGGGGGTCAGGAGTTTGAGACTAGCTGGCCAACATGGTGAAACCCCGTCTCTACTAAAAATACAATTTTTTTTTTTTTTGGAGACGGAGTCTCACTCTGTTGCCAGGTTGGAGTGCAGTGGTGTGATCTTGGCTCACTGCAACCTCCAACTCCCTGGTTCAAGCGATTCTCCTGCCTCAGCCTTCTGAGTAGCTGGGATTACAGGCACGTGCCACCACACCCAGCTAATTTTTGGTGGCAGGCACCTGTAATCCCAGCTACTCAGGAGGCTGAGGCATAAGAATCGCTTAAACCTAGGTGGCAGAAGTTGCTGCGAGCCGAGATTGCGGCACTGTACTCCAGCCTGGGCAACAGAGTGAGACTCCATCTGAAAAAAAAAAATTAGCCAGGCGTGGTGGTGGATGCCTGTAATTCCAGCTGCTTGGGAGGCTAAGGCAGGAGAATCTCTTGAACCCAGGAGGCAGAGGTTGCAGTGAGCCGAGATCACGCCGTTGCACTCCAGCCTGGGCAACAAGAGTGAAACTCTGTCTCAAAAAATAATAATAATAATAATAATAATTGAGTCTTCTAGCTTATTTCACTTAGAATAATGAATGACTTTGTGATTCATTCAAGTTGTGTACTTAGTCTTTCAATTATTCGTATTGCTCAGTAGTGTCTATTTGTTTAACCACTTACTTGCTGTTCTTATTTTTCAAAATTGGTTTGGCTATTCTAGTTCCTTTGCCTTTTTAAGAATCAGCTCGTAAGTATCTGTAACAACTTGCCCCCTTGATGAGGGTACTGTCTGGATTTCCATAAATCTACAGATCAATTTGGGTAGACCTGTTGTATTAACAACATCCAGTCTTCCAATCTATGAACATGGAGTATCCATTTATTTACCTCTTAAAATTTCTTTTGTTAGTGTTTTGTAGATTAGCTTATGCCTAAGTAGTTCATGTTTTGGAACTGTTAGTGGTACTGGTTTTAAAATTTCAGTTTCAAAGCATTCATTGCTAGTATAAATAAATCCAGTTGATTCTTTGTCTATTGACCTAATTCCGATTTTGCTCTCTTGGAAGCCACCTGCCATGTAAAGATGGCCAGGCTATCCTGGTGGAAAGACCATGTAGAAAAAGGCCCTGGAGGATAAAAGACCATGTGGCAGACAACTGAAGTGTCCCAGATGGTAGCTGACGGAGCAGGAGCACTGTCATCTCCGACAAACACTGCCACTTTAAGTTCCAGCTTCCTTTCTAGCCTTATGCATTTCAAGGAAATCACTTCTCTTCTAACAACAAGCAGCCAAAAAGAGCAGACAGTAAAACACAGATAAGACCAGCTAGGGCACAGAGGGAGGTTAGGGGGAAGTCTCTTGGGTAAGTGCCAAGCTAAGCTTCACCCTCATACAATGGGTCCTAGTAAAATAGTGGGCCTTAATAAGCACATTCCTTTCCCTTCAGGTGCACTAAGATAGGGAAGCTAAAAGCAGACTCGGGGGTATGCCTGCAGGTGCAGGAAGATGTATGGGAACATACACAAAACTCTCCCTCCCAGATAAGCACAACAAAGAGACACAGAAGCAGTCCAAGCCTCTGATAAACTCTCCTGCCCTGAATCCTTAAAAACTCAGTCTGTAAGACTGTGTCTCTGACCTAACTTGGCCAGAAGCTCCTCTCAGGTTTGTTTTCTCTAAAATAAACCTGTCCTTGACTGTCAAGCCACCTTTCGTGTTTCTTTCATCTTTCTTTAATTCTTACAGTAGCCAGAACCAACTGCCAGACATGAGAGTGAAGCCATTTTTGATGTTCAAATCCCACTGAGTTCCTAGCTAAATGTAGTCATGTGCGTGAACCCAGCTGGCATTACTGAAGAACTGCCCATCTGAGCCCAGCCAACCCACAAAATTGTGACAAATAACACATCTTGGTTGTTTTATTTTTATTTATTTATTTTTCTGAGACAGAGTCTTTCTCTGTTGCCCAGGTTGGAGTGCAGTGGCACAATCTTAGTTCACTGTAACCTCCGCCTCCTGGGTTCAAGTGATTCTCCTGCCTCAGCCTCCCAAGTAGCTGGGATTACAGGCATGCACCACCATGCCCGGCTAATTTTGGTATTTTTAGTAGAGATGGGGTTTCACCATGTTGGCCAGGCTGGTCTCGAACTCCTGACCTCAAGTGATCCACCCGCCTCAGCTTCTCAAAGTGCTGGGATTACAGGTGTGAGCCATCATGCCTGGCCATCTTTGTTGCTTTAAACCATCAAGTTTTGGGATGGTTTAAAATGGAACAATAGACAGCTGATATAGGGCTTAGCAACAGTTCAATTCTTCAGCCCTGGGCTCCCCGGCCTGGTCATGACTGCTGGGCTTTGATATGCCTTCCTGAGTTGTCTTGTTGCCAGTCAGACTCGGGGCTTATGTCCCCAGGGATAGCAGCTGGCTGCCAAGTCACAGCTCTCCCTCTTCCCTACTCACTCCAGAGTGGTGTAGTTCAAATGGCCTGCATCTCTGCTTGAGCCCATGTTTCACTGCAGAGAGGCCTCTGCCATCCTTGCTTGTACTGATCCCTAGCTGTGGACTGCTTCTGCTTGCCCACTTGATTGACAGCTGCCAGTTTTCATAGCTCTCTGGGTCCCCACCACAATGCCCTCTTGGTGCCCTGATTGAAAGTCTCAGGAATGACCATTTGCAGCACCTTTTTCTCACCTTCTGATATGAGCGTCTCCTCTGTTGGGCCTGTTTCACTCTGCGACAAGTGATCAGTATTCCTCAGGCCTGAATCCCCAGTTACAGTTTCATGAATTGGTAGCCATTTAAACCTGACCTAGAACCTGCAGAGTGGTTTGATTTTATTACCCGTTTAGTACAAAGACTTGGAACCTTGGGGCTAGGTTAATTAGTTTTGCTTTTTTGTTTTTTGTTTTTTGTTTTTAAACATGTAAGACAGAGCAAACACCTCCTGGCCTGTCCTTACTAGCTATACAGTCTGGGAAAAGTTCTTAAGCCCCTATAAACCTCATTTTCTTCACTTGTAAAGTAAAGATAATAATATTTGATAAGATAACACATGTGCATTGCTGATCAACATGCCTGGCACACAGCAACTGTTTCATGATAGTAATTATAATTAATATTGAAAGTCAGAGATAGAGGGGCCCTTAGGGATTATTTAATCTAAGATTTTTCAGTGGGAGAAAGTGAAGCCCAGGGAGACTGAGTAATTTGCCCAAAGTCACACAGCTCATTAGTAGTTGAACTAGAACCTTAGTTTCTCGAACTCTAATCTCATGTCTTTGCCATTGCATCACAATTGTTTCCCTTAGGAGGTCTTGGAGGGAAAAAAGTGGTAGAAAGGAGCTACCAACCGCCAAGTATCTACTTTATTGGTGCTTTACATACATCATGTTATTTTATTCCCATAATAATTCTGGGCGTCATTATCCTCACTTTATTGATGAAGACACTGGACTCAGAGAAGTTAAAATCTTGCCAGCCAGGCACAGTGGCTCATGCCTGTAATCCCAGCACTTTGGGAGGCCGAGGCAGGCTGCTCAACTGAGGTCAGGTGCTTGAGACCAGCCTGGCCAACATGGTGAAACCCCATCTCTACTAAAAATACTAAAATTAGCCGGGTGCAGTGGCACACGCCTGTAGTCCCAGCTACTTGGGAGGCTGAGGCAGCAGAACTGCTTGAACCCAGGAGGCAGAGGTTGCAGTGAGCTGAGATCACGCCATTGCACGCTAGCCTGGGCAACAGAAGCAGAACTCTGTCTCAAAAAAAAAAAAAAAAAAAGTTAGAAGTTAAAACCTTGCTTGCAGGCCCCACAGGCAGTAGAATGGGGACTCCAACCCGGGCCTGTCTGACTCAAAGCCAGCCCGTGCTCCTCTACCTCTCCTGCCCTTCCTGGGTCAGGCTGGAGAGCCTGAGAACCACAGGGAAGAAGGGTTTCTTCAGGGTCTGGCACCACCCTGGCTACATTTCTTCTTAGTCCTCAGACGCAATAGCTGGTCTGCACGCAAGAGCCTTTTATCCTTCCTTCCACACAATCCTTTTAACTGAAACCAAGTGGCCAAAGCTTAACTGTAATTCTACAAAACTGGTGGTGAAAGGCCTGGCTGGGGCTTGGGCCACTCACCCCAAATGTGATGTGCATAGAGAGTGGGGCTGACATTGTTTAGCTCCCTGCCTAGCAGTGCCCAGCCAAGCCTCCCAATCTAAATTGAGCCCTTAATCGTTTCCTGGCATTTGCTCAGACAGGATTTTATTTTCTAGTAATAAAAGCTCCTACGTTGTAGGAAAAGAAACCAATCTGCCTTTTCTCCTGTTAGCTTTTGTGAATGCTTTGCCACCTGTCCTTTTCCCCCTTGTCCTTGTGCTTGGGGCAGAGCCACGTTGTTTTGTGCCCACTGTCAAGTTTTGAGGAGTTCTGAGTGGGCAGAGAAAAGCACTCACATTGACTGTGCCTCTTCGATCATTACTGGCAGCTTCCCTTCTCGTGGATGGACAGGTTTCATCCTACAGTCTTGACTTCTGGGTCTGCAGGTGGTATGAGGAAGATAGTCCCAGGGAAGTAGGAGCAAGTGAGTCACCGAGGGCCTCCCGCATAAGCAGCTCTTGATGGCTGGTGTCTAGTTGCCTTGGTCTTCTGCTTAAGAATTTTCAGTGGCTCCCCAGTGCCTGCAGCATGAAGCACACACTTTCTAAAACGGTATTCAGACCACCTACCTCCTCGACCTCTTCTCTTTTTTGTTGGTGAAAAAAATAAAAAAAAAATAAAATGCAGAATAGAAAGAGTAAAAATGAATCTCTCCAGAGTCTTCATCGCCAAAATCAATGCTAACATATTGACATATATCTTTCCAGATCTATGCATAAATATATATATATTTAAATTTGTGAGGCCTTTTCAGTTCTAACTTTCCTTTGTAGCTTTATCTTTTACAACTCCCACGGTACACTAAACATTATCTACACGTAATTCACCTGTGTATAGGCAAATGCGTAGAATGTGCCTATTCCGATTAAAGGAAATGTGAGATGTGTGTGTGGGTGTGTGTGTGTGGGGGGTGTGTGTGTGTGTGTGTATATAATCTATACCATGGAATACTACTCAGTCATAAAAAAGAATGAAATTTTCTTTTATAGCAGCATGGGTGGAATTGGATGCCATTATCTTAAGTGAAATAACTCAGAAAGTCAAATACTCATGTTCCCACTTATGAGTGGGAGCTAAATTATGTAAATTATGTATATATATACAGACATGGACATAGAGAGTGAAATAATTGACATTGGAAACTCAGAAATGTGGGAGGGTGGGAGGGAGGTGAGAAATGAGAAATTACCTAATGGGTGTAATGTACACTATTTGGGTGATGGTTACACTAAAAGTCCAGTCTTCACCATTATGTAATATATTCATGTAACAAAGCTGCACTTGCACCCCCTAAATCTATAAAAATAAGTTTTTTACAAGAATTAGCCTATCCATATAGCATGCACTTTCAGATTTTTAAAAATTCACACCAGCTGTTCGCTCTCTCTGAAATGCCCTTTACACAATGCCTGCACATAGTAAGCTCTAACAAAACTCTAGCTGTTCCTTTTAATTTCCTTTCCTGCTTGGTGAGCTCCAACTTAACTATTTAAAACTCTGCTTAAGTAACTCTACATCTAGGAAATGCCCCTCTCTCCCCAAACCCTCACCTGTCTGCTCACCAGTTGGCTACTCACCACCCGTTTTGGGACCCATGGATCCACTGCCCTGCCACCCTATCCTGTCCTAAGCCAGCTCTTCCAAGGCAGTCAGGGGTCATGTCTCTTTCACTCAGGCCCATGATTGACACTCAGTACAGGCTGGGAAAATGGACATCAGACTGTCAGAGGCAGCAGTTTGCTGGATGAAGCTAGTCCGAGGCATACTGCAGGGGCCCAGGGCACTGCTGGACAAGTCAGAGTGGCTGTGAGCTGGCATTTGTACAGAGATTCCAAACTGCTAAGGAGACCCCTGTTGTTTGCTGGGCTCCTCCCTGTCTGGCAAGAGCTAACCTTCCACCTCAGAAAGCATTATGGTGCCAGAGAGCTGTCTTGGCAGACCTTGGATGAATTATTTACTCTCTCCTTGTTGAGTGAATGCAGGCACATTTGAGGCTCCTCTAAAGATGCTTGGTCCAGAATTCTAGCCTTAATGGTGGTGGGCTGCAGAGAAAGAGAAAATAAACCAATGTCCCCACCCTTGGCCAGACTTCCTGCCATATCTTTAGGGGGGGCATTTTGTTCTCTTTGACTCACCTTTGCCCCCAGCTCCCTGCACTGTCCCCCAACTCCAACTCCACTTAAAAGGGACATTTTGGCCAGGAGCGATGGCTCATGCCTATAATCCCAGCACTTTGAGAGGCCAAGGTGGGCGGATCACTTGAGGTCAGGAGTTCTAGGCCAGCCTGGTCAACAGGGTGAAATCCCATCTCTATTAAAAATACAAAATCAGCTGGGTGTGGTGGCGCGTGCCTGTAATCACAGCTACTTAGGAGGCTGATGCAGGAGAATCACTTGAACCCGGGAGGTGGAGGCTGCAGTTAATTGAGATTGCACCACTGCACTCCAACCCCGGGCAGACAGAGCAAGACTCTGTCTCAGAAAAAAAAAAAACAAAAAAAAACAAACCGGACATTTCACGTTTTCTTGTTGGTGCACAATTTGTTGCTCCTCTCTCCTCCTTTACACCTCACCATGCAGCTCCTGTGTCATAATCTTACACATCCTTCTGTCTGCATTCCCTCAGCATTGGAAAACTCTGAGATGAGAACCAAGAGCAATGGTTTACTGGACACTGCAGCAGCTTTAAGCAGCATTTGTTGAAAAGCACACATCGGGTACTTTCCAACACCTCGGCTCACTTCTGGGTGGTCTTTGTTAAGAGAAGCGGCTTCTAGCCTCGCTGGGTAACACATCTTCCTTCTCAGGTTCCCTGAACAAATGAAGCAATTGAAGCAACTGGAAATAGCAGCTACTGGCATGGGAACACACATGGCATCTAACACTCATCCTGACAGAAGAGTCATGTGGCCGAGTTTCTCCAGGCCTCACCCACCTGTGAGTGTCACTGTTGGGGTCATATTAGGGGCAATGGCCTGTCATTGCTGACCCTTGCCCCTGAGACTTTGTCCCCATGAGCATTTTGCAGCCACTCACAAGTACTCCTGTTACACTTCCTTTCTCCCCAACATTGGCAATGTCTCCAGGTCACCTGACAACCCCAGGGGAAGGTGCAGCAGATGCCTTATATGCTATATCTGCATGGAGAATGTGTTCCTCTGGTGAGGAAACTCTTCAGGTGATTAAATGGTGACAAACGCTCTGGAATTCTCCCTGTGCTGGGAAGACAGCATGTGCCTTCACCTCCACCTCCCTTTCTGCATTTTGGTTTGTCAGCAGGCCTGAAAACGGCAGTGGTAACATCGCCCTTTGAAAACAGTGAGGAGCCCCTCTCTCTGCTGAGTTATTATTTTTTTTTTATGTGTTTTTTTGAGACAGAGTCTCACTCTGTCACCCAGGCTGGAGTGCAATGGCGCGATCTTGTCTCACTGCAACCTCCACTTCTCAGGTTCAAGTGATTCTCCTGCCTCAGCCTCCCAAGTAGCTGGAATTACAGGCGCGTGCCACCATGCCCAACTAATTTTTTTTTTTTTTTTTTTGTATTTTTAGTAGAGACGGGGTTTCACCATGTTGGCCAAGCTAGTATCAAACTCTTGGCCTCAGATGATCCACCCCCCTTGGCCTCCCAAAGTGCTGGGATTATGGGCATGAGCCACCACACCCAGCCTCTCTGCTGAGTTCTGACTTCCGTCCACAGAGCCAGGTTAGGCATAGATTATCTGAAGCTTCCCACATGCTGCCCAGCCGTCTTTGCGTCTTTTTCTGGCATGTGAGCCAAACCACTTCCTCATCCTCACACGGAGTGACACCCAGAAGCCCCACAGACCAGGTCATCAAACACACCCAGGCATGGCTGCAGCCCAGTGCAGACTCAAGTTGAGACACCATTAAAATAAGAAATGTTTTTCTAGCTCTTTAAAGTTTACAAAACCCGTGCATATACATGACTTCCACTTAATCCTTGAAACGGCCCTTTGAAGTTTGGGTTGTCTTTATTCTCATTTTATAAGGAGTAAAACTGAAGTTCAGGAAGGTTAGAAAAGGCAGACATGACTATTTAGTAAGTGACAGAGCTAGGGATTTTCAGTCCTGTCATATGGAACCCTAGGTTCCCTCTGTGATAAGATTACAAACCTGAGACTTAGTTAAGGGAGACGTAGATCAAGTAGCAACAGCTGTGCCTTCAGACCTGTAGTTCAAGGCAGCTGGCATCACCCAGAGGCAATTAAACTCTCGGATAGAGTGATAATTAGAATTGGGCTATCCAGGCAAAAATAGCCATGGTCCCTTCTCAAGAAGTTTAGGAGACTTTTCTGTTCTTCTAGGTGTTCTTCTTTTTCCCTCTGTGCTCCACAGCACCTGGATGGGACTTCTCACAGAGTTATTTCTGTGAATCTCCCATCATGCTTGTTCTACTGTAGGACCCTTGAAGCCAGAGACTATGCTATGAACATAGGAGGTACTCAATAAATGTTAGTGGAATGAAGGGCTGTTTCTTAATGTCACTCCATTAGACCTCTAAGTAGGAAATTTAACTGTAGTCATTTCTTTCCCATGAGCACCTCCACCAGAGAGTGGGCATGCATGGTGCACAGTAAAGCAGAATAAGTCAACCCTATTGACCTCCTGCCTCAGTTTCCATGCCTTTATGTTGCCCAGCTGCTCCCCTTTGGGTCCACTGATGCATCTCACTTTCAGCTGCCACCCTCCCACCCCAGCTCCTGAGTCTGAACAAATTCAGGCAGGAAGTAGATTAACCACCTCAGTGCCTCTGGTGGGACTTGGTACGCAGTCATCCACTGAAACGTGGAGGTTGTTAGTCCAGTAACATCCTCTGACAGTCATGTTTCCCCGAGTGATATCTGTCCTCTCTCTGGCTATTGTTGGCCCAACCCAGAGATCCAGCTTCTACCTGATCCCTAACTCTCCCGCCCAGAGGCACGGTCCCCTTTTAGGACTGCACACTGCTCCTGAACTCAGCCTGGGAATGGGCCCTGGCATACTATGTGGCACTTGCCAGCCCTTTTCCCTGGGACAGAACCTAGATCTTATCCATTGCTACCCATGGACAATGTGTCTACAAATAACCTCCTACCTGCCTGTTTGCTGGCCTGTGTGCCTGACTGGGGAGGGCAGACAAGATGCTTGGATTCCTCTCCGTTTGCTCCACCCATTTGATTAGAGAGTTGCTTCAATCACGCCTGGGCTTCCTGTGTCCTTTGGCCATTGTGTCTCACCCATCAGGCTACCAGTCTGAGATTTGCTTTTGTAGCTGGGCTTATTCCTCCTGCCCAAGATTCAGCTGTGTAGATGCAGGGTCAGGTTTTGTTTCATCCTCTCTGTCTGATCTGCATGGCTGTGAGATGCCCACAGTGCCTTGTTTATGCCCAAGCTAAAACTTCATTTGGTTTCATCTTATGTGCTCTTTAAGAGGTTTGGTGTGGAAGAAAGTTTGAAACTAATAGGCTAAACTAAAGATGAATGGTTGGGATTATTTTTATTGATTTATTCTGTCTCCAATATTAAAACTCTATTATTATCTTTTTTTTTTTTTTTTGAGACATTGTCTCGCTGTCGCGCAGGCTGGAGTGCTCTGGCCTGATTTCGGCTCACTGCAACCTCCACCTCACAGGTTCAAGCAATTCTCAGCCCCCCAAGTAGCTAGGATTACACCATGCCAAGCTAATTTTTATACTTTTTTTTTTTTTTGAGACAGAGTTTCGCTCTTGTTGCCTGGGCTCACTGCAAACTCCGTCTCCCAGGTTCAAGCGATTCTCCTGCCTCAGCCTCCTGAGTAGCTAGGATTACAGGCATGCACCACCACGCCTGGCTAATTTTTGTACTTTTAGTAGAGACAGATGGGGTTTCACCATGTTGGCCAGGCTGGTCTCGAACTCGTGACCTCAGGCGATCCACCCACCTTGGCCTCCCAAAGTGCTGGGATTACAGGCATGAGCCACTGCGCCCGGCTGCATGATTTCTTTAACATCTGGACTTCAAATGTGATCCCTCTGCTTGGAGTCTTCTTCCCTGTACCTCCTATGCCACCATCTAGGTCTTAGTTTGGATATCGCTTACTTCAGAAAGTGGTAAGGCCAGCCTGGCTTTCCAGGCTGAGTTAAGTGTCATATCTCTGAATTCCCATGTTATTCAGTTGTTCCTCCTCCTCCTCTTCCTCTCCTTCTCTTTCTCCTTCTTTTTCTGCTTCTTCCCCTCCTTCTCCTTCATCTTCTTCTGAGATGGGGGTCTCACCATGTTGCCAAAGCTGATCTTGAACTCCTGGGCTCAAGTGATTTTCCTGCTGCATCAGCCTCCCAAGTAGCTGGAATTACAGGTGCAAGCCATCATGCTTGGCCAGTTCTCGCTCTCTCTTCTTTTTTTTTTTGAGACAGGGTCTCGCTCTGTCGCTCAGGCTGGAGTGCAGTGGCGCAACCTCTGCTCACTGCAGCCTCTGCCTCCTGGGTTCAAGCGATTCTCCTGTCTCAGCCTCCCGAGTAGCTGGGACTACAGGCATATACCACCACGCCTGGCTAATTTTTGTATTTTTGGTAGAGACTGGGTTTCACCATGTTGGCCAGGCTGGTCTCAAACTCCTGACCTCAAGTGACCTGTCCGCCTCGGCCTCCCAAAGTGCTGGGATCACAGGAATGAGCCACTGCTCCCAGCCTCAGTTCTTCTCTTTTACCATATTGAACTGCAAGTATCTGCCTCCCACACCAGATCATAGGCTCTCTGATGGCAAGAACTATGTCATCTTGTTCGTGCTCGTATCTCCAGTATTTGCAAGTGTGCCAAGCACAGGTACTAGTTTCAGTGAATAGATGAATGAATAACTGAGGTTTGGTGTTGTTATGGGTTGAGAACTGTGTCCCCACAAAAAGATATGTTGAAGTCCTAACCCCTGATACCTGTGAATGTGACCTTATTTGGAAATAGGGTATTTGCAGATGTAATGAGGTTAAGGTGAGGCCATACAAGATTAAAGTATGTCCTAAATTAAATGACTTGTGTTCTTGTAACATAAGGGAACTTTAAAAACAGACACATATGGAAGAGGAACCAAAGATCCTCTCATAGTACCTTCAGAGAGAGCACGTCCCTGCTGATTTTGGACTTTTATCTTCCAGAACTGCAAGAGAATAAAATTCTGTGTTTTTTTTTTGTTTTATTTTTGAGACGGAGTCTCGCTCTGTCACCCAGGCTGGAGTGCAGTGGTGCGATCTCGGCTCACTGCAAGCTCCACCTCCCGGGTTCACGTCATTCTCCTGCCTCAGCCTCCCGTGTAGCTGGGACTACAGGTGCCCGCCACCACACCCGACTAATTTTTTGTATTTTTAGTAGGGATGGGGTTTCACTGGGTGAGCCAGGATGGTCTCGATTTCCTGACCTTGTGATCCGCCCGCCTCGGCCTCCCAAAGTGCTGGGATTACAGGCGTGAGCCACCGCGCCTGGCCCACTTTTGTTGTTTTAAGCCACTAAATTTCTGGTACTTTGTTACAGCAGCCCTAAGAAATGAATCCAGGTATATAACATATGTCAGATAGATTGTAGTCCAGGTTCCTTTTGGAGGTATCATATTTCACTTGGCTAGATCTCCTACAAGTCTTGGAAATTACACCTTGGCAATCACCATTTGTGGACTCTTTTAACATAATTGTTGGAAGACATGTAGTCATAGCTTTCTTAAAAATAACAGTAAATTGCAGTAGCATCTTTTAAAAAAAAAAAAAAAAGTAATACACATTGGCCAAAATGTCTGGTAGATTGGATTCAAGGTGTGAAGGAAAGAGAAGAGTTGAGGAGTAAATTATATTCCCATTTAGGAAAGTAGGTGAGGGCTGGGTGGCTCATTCCTATAATCCCAGCACTTTGAGAGGCTGGGTGGGTGGATCACTTGAGGTCAGGAATTCTAGACCAGCCTGGCCAACATGGCAAAACCCTGTCTCTACTAAAAATACAAAAATTAGCCAGGCATGGTAGCACACACCTGTAATCCCAGTTGCTAGGGAGGCTGAGGCAGAAGAATTGCTTGAACCCACAGAACAGAGGTTGCAGTGAGCTGAGATCATGCCACTGCACTCCAACCTGGGCGACAGAGTGTGACTCAGTCTCAAAAGAAAAGTAGGTGAAGGGACACAAGGTGAAGTATGGAAAAAATCATGTCACAATTTGACAATGGAGCAGGGTAAAGACCTCAATCTTCAGAGAAAAAGCCTTACCATTTTACCTCAATTAAAAAGAAGTTTAAAATGCAAAATAAATAAATAAATAGGAACATATATGGAAGTGTTAAAAAGGAAAACATTGAGTTTGACAGATACTATCATAATTAAATACTATTGCTTTGCAAGGAGGTGGAGGGACTGGATAGCTCAGTTCTTTCAAAAATCACCTCAGTTCTATGAGCCACCTCCACTTGGTTTTGTAACAGACATTTCAAATGCAACTTGTGGCTATCCTCTTCTGTCATTCCCCATCCCTCTTTCAAAACTGCTTCACTCAAAGCCATCTACATTTCAGTGATAGCATCTCTCTTTCTTTCTTTTTTTTTTTTTTTTTTGAGAC
This sequence comes from Gorilla gorilla gorilla, assembly GCF_029281585.2. Taxonomy (NCBI): domain Eukaryota; kingdom Metazoa; phylum Chordata; class Mammalia; order Primates; family Hominidae; genus Gorilla; species Gorilla gorilla. The sequence continues at coordinate 101,374,493 of NC_073237.2, read as the reverse complement.
AGAGTTCCCCTCTTGTCACTCAGGCTGGACTGTAGTGGCACCATCTTGGCTCACTGCAACCTCCGCCTGCTGGGTTCAAGTGATTCTCCTGCCTCAGCCTCCCGAGTAGCTGGGATTACAGGTATGCGCCACCATGCCCAGCTAATTTTGTATTTTTAGTAGAGACAGGGTTTCTCCAGGTTGGTCAGGCTGGTCTCAAACTCCCGACCTCAGGTTATCCGCCCACCTCAGCCTCTCGGAGTGCTGGGATTACAGGCATGAGCCACCGTGCCCGGCAATAGCATCTCTCTTTTCCAGTTGTTCAAACCCCAAACCTTGAGCTCATCCTTAACTTCTTTCTTTCTTTCACACCTCGAATCCAATCTATCAGACATTCTCTGAACTCTGTGTTCAAAATACATTAAGCATTTGACGGTTTTCCACCATCTCCATTGTTACTTCACTGGTCATAGCTATCATTGTCTTTCATTCCCTCCTTCCAATTTATTCTCAATGTAGTCTTCTGCTTCGGCCATGGTTCTTAAAGTCTGCTGTGGCTCCCCAGTTTACTCAGAGTAACAGCCAAAGCCCTTCAATTACCTTTCTGATTTCTCCTATCACTTTCTCCTTTGTTTACTCCATTCTAGCCATGCTGACCTTGCTTTTCCTGGACTATGTCAGACATGTCTCTGCCTTAAGGCCTTTGCAGTGGATGCTCCCCCTTCCTCCTTCTTCCAGATTTCTTCCCCCAGAAATCTGATATCAGCTTGACCAACTCCGTATCATCCTCTGAATCTTTTCTTTTTCTTTTTTTTTTTTTTTTAAGACAGAGTCTTGCTCTTGTCACCCAGGCTGGAGTGCAATGGAGTGATCTCAGCATTGCAACCTCCACCTCCTGGGTTCAGGCAATTCTCCTGCCTCAGCCTCCCGAGTAGCTGGGATTACAGACTCGTGCCACCACGCCTGGCTAATTTTTGTATTTTTAGTAGAGATGGGGTTTCACCATGTTGGCCAGGTGGTCTCAAACTCCTGACCTCAGGTGATCCACCCACTTCAGACTCCCAAAGTGATGGGATCACAGGTGTGAGCCACTGCTCCCGGCTGAATCTTTTCTTAAATGTTACCTTCTCAATGGTGCTTTCCAGGACCACTGTTTCAAATTCTGCTCCCTGCCCCTCTGTCTCTTCTAATCCTTTTAACCTTATTTTACATATTTCCTCATAGTATCTATCACCTTCTAGCATACTATCATAATTTATATATTGTGTCTATTGTTTACTGGAAAGTTTTTAGCACAGGGTCTTTCTTGCCTAGAGTAGGTTCTTAACACAGGTTAATTCTTGTTTTTGTCAGAGGTTATGACTTAAAAAAATCTTTTGATTTAGATTTGCTTTGCAAAACGTATAACTTCCATCTTTTAAACATTATTAGTATGGAGGTAAGAGTCACATAACAGAAAATTAACCACTTTAAAGTGAACAATTCAGCTGGACGTGGTGGCTTACGCCTGTAATCCCAGCACTTTGGGAGGCCAAGGTGGCTGGACCATTTGAGGTCAGGAGTTTGAAACCAGCCTGGCCAGTATGGTGAAACCCCGTCTCTACTAAAAATACAAAAATTAGCTGGGCGTGGTAGTGGCCATCTGTAGTCCCAGCTACTCGGGAGGCTGAGACAGGAGAATTGCCTGAACCCGGGAGGCGGAGATTGCAGTGAGCTGAGATCACGCCATTGCACTCCAGCCTGGGCAAAAGAGTGAAACTCTGTCTCAAAAAAAATAAATAAATAAATAAATAAAATAAAATAAAATAAAATAAAAGTTCCTCTATGTTTATAGGCCTTAAGAAACAAACCAACTTTCTGTGAAGGTGAATGATTTTGTTAATTGTTTCAAGATGTTGAGTGTTTTAAACTATGTTGTAAAAGCCCTACATGATGACAAAACAAAACTCATTAGTTAGTTTTTCCCTGTTGGGCTTTTACTTAAAAATATAAAATGTAGACATTCACAGGCAATTTTACACCTGCAAATTTAAACCAAGTATAATCAGAAAAGGGGAAAAATGACATAATATTGATATATCTGCTTTGTTGAGCTAGATCTGAGAGTAATATATCTCACTCGCTTCATTCTCTCCTTTATCCTTCAGTGTGCTATAAGGTTAATTCAAGAAAATTTCTGGAAGGATACAAAAGAAGCTGTTAACAGGTTTTTTTCTTCTGAAGCAGGGTTCTAGGAGGAAGACTTATTCTATAATTAGATAATATACCTCTTTATACTGTTTGAATTTTTACCCTAGGCTTGTATTACAGTTAAAAAAATATAATAATAACAATGTCAACAACAAAAATCCTAAATTTGTGTTAAATTATCCCTCTGTGTTCCCCACGGTTCTGGGCATGTATTCGTCAGGACTCTTTTTTTCTTGTCTTTTCTTTTTTCTTTTTTCTTTTGAGACAGGGTCTTGCTCTGTTGCCCAGGCTGGAGTGCAATGGCATGATCTTGGCTCACTGCAACCTCCACCTCCCAGGTTCAAGCAATTCTCATGCCTCAGCCTCCTGAGTAGCTGGGATTACAGGCATGTGCCACCATGCCCAGCTAATTTTTGTATTTTTAGTGGAGATAGGGTTTCACCATGTTGGCTAAGCTGGTCTCAAACTCCTGACTTCAGGTGATCCACCTGCCTCAGCCTCCCAAAGTGCTAGGATTACAGGCACGAGCCACCACGCCTGGCCTGTCAGGACTCTTTAAAGTGATGGAAACCCAATTTAAACTAGACTCTGCAGAAAAGGGGGTGGTTGTTACTAGAGCACAGAGCAGGAATGGAGTAGTTTACAGAACTAAAGGAAGAACCATGATCTCAGGGGCTAGCACTGAGGCCTCCCTATGACAAGCTTGTTTTTTCTCCTGTTCTCATGATCATCATTACTTGTGTTTGCTCTTCTGTTCATGTTGGTGTCATTCTCTCTTGCTTCTCCATATGGATATGGCTGTTGGTAGTCCTAGCTTAGGAACCCCAGAGAAGAGAAAAAATATCTTTCTTCCCAAGTCTCTATTTTAATCCTGATGAAGGTTCTCATTGATTTTGCTTGTGTTGCATGCTTCCCCTTGAACTATCGCTATTGCCAAGGGAATTGGCCAGACCTGCATCATTTACCCAGTGTGTGGCCAGCATAATGGAATCTCTTAACAGAAGGAACAAGTGAAAGCTTCCTGGGAGGAAAAGTAAGTAACCACAGTCTGCTACAGTCTACCCCTTGACTGCTTAGTCTAATACAAACTCTCCTCCCATAATAGTATTCCAAGACAGTTCCTGGAAATCACACAGCCCTCATACAGATACCTAAAATATATTCACCCCCTTTCCCACAGCAAAACAATTTGATGTATTTAACAGCAGGTTAAGCTCCAAGTCCAAAGTTCTGGGGGATCTTTCTTCTTCTTGGGCTGCTTTGCATATGACTTCTCTCGGTTCAGCGACCCATGTTTAATCGAGGAAAGTAATACAATAAAAAACTTTAATTTAGAAAAGAGGAAAAAAAGGGCCAGGCGCAGTGGCTCACGCCTGTATTTTATTTTTTTTTCCCTTGCCCCCAAAGAGCCTGTTTTTGGCCGGGTGTGGTGACTCACACCTGTAATCCCAACACTTTGGGAGGCCGAGACAGGTGGATCACCTGAGATCAGGAGTTCGAGACCAGCCTGGCCAACATAGTGAAACCCTGTCACTACTAAAAATACAAAAATTAGCCAGGCATAGTAGTGCATGCCTATACTGGGAGGGATGAGGCAGGACGATCACTTGAACCTGGGAGGCAGAGGTTGCAGTGAGCCGAGATCGTGCCACTGCACTCCAGCCTGGGCAAAAGAGCAAGACTCCATCTCAAAAAAAAAAAAAACAAAAAACAAAAAACAGACTGTCTTTTTTTGAACTATTTGGAACTAGAAGAAATCATTCATCTTACTTTAAAGCAGTGGCTACCTTCCTTAAAATAGAATCTGTATGTCCATGCTGTGGTTTGAATGTGTCCCCTCCATAATTCAGGTATTGAAACTTAATGGCCAATGTGATGGTATTAAGAGGTGAGACCTTTAAGAGGTAATTAAATCATGAGCGGTCCTCCTCTCATGAATGAGATTAAAACTGTTATATAAGAAGCTTCAAATAGCATTGGACTCACTTGTCCTTCTACCTTCTGTTATGTAAGGACACAGTGTTTCTCCCCGTGGAGTATGCAGCAACAAGGTGTCATCTTGAAAGCAGAGAGCAGCCCTCATAAAAAAACTGAACCTGCCAGTGCCATGATCTTGAACTTCCCAGCCTCTAGAACTGGGAGAAAGTAAATTTTTGTTCTTTATAAATTACCAGTCTCAGGCAGGGCACAGTGGCTCACGCCTGTAATCCCAGCACTTTGGGAGGCTGAGATGGGTGGATCACAAGGTCAGGAGTTGGAGACCAGCTTACATGGTGAAACCCCGTGTCTACTGAAAATACAAAAAATTAGCCAGGCATCATGGCGCGTGCCTGTAGTCCCAGTTACTTGGGAGGCTGAGGCAGGAGAATTGCTTGAACTTGGCAGGCAGAGGTTGCAGTGAGCTGAGATTGCGCCACTGCACTCTAGCCTGGGTGACAGAGTGAGACTCCATCTCAAAAAATAATAATAATAATAATAATAAATAAATAAAATAAATTACCAGTTCATGGCCGGGCACAGTGGCTCATGCCTGTAATCCCAGCACTTTGGGAGGCCGAGACGGGGTGGATCATCTGAGGTCAGGAGTTCGAGACCAGCCTGGCCAAAATGGTGAAGCCCTGTCTCTACTAAAAATAAAAAAATTAGCTGGGTATGGTGGCACATGCCTGTAATCACAGTTACTTGGGAGGCTGAGACAGGAGAATCGCTTGAACCTGGGAGGTGGAGGTTGCAGTGAGCCAAGATAGTGCCACTGCACTTCAGCCTGGACAACAGAGCAAGACTCCGTCTCAAAAAAAAAAAATTATCAATTTCAGGTGTTTTGTTATAACAACACAAACTGTACTAAGACAATCTACACCTATTTCTTAATCTCTCTCTCTCTCTCTCTCTATTTACCTACCTATCTATCTGTCCTCTGTCTAACCTCCCTTTCCTTCCAGGAAGTGAAGATTTAGGCAATAGTGTTTTGAAGACTATCGTTTCAAAAATGCTTCCATGCTCTTGAGAAAGGGCTACTATTTGTTGCTCATTGCTTACTTTTTTTTACCCTGCTTTGGTTTTTCATTGGCCATCAAAGTTCTTACTGATGATCCTGAGTCAACTCATTAAGGACTCTGATGGGGAACTGGGAAGGAAGGAAGAAGGAATAAACCTTCAAGTGTGAAAGGACGAAAGGGATATAGTGAGAAAGAGGGACCATTGATCCACAGTCAGAAAAGTGGCTCAGGATTGGGGTCACCACCTGAAAAATCTGGACAAGTGAATTGAGAAGATGTCCATAATAAGCCTTGTCTTTGTGCCCCCGGAGTCATATTGGATTAGAAACTTTGCCAGCTGACTGTGCAGTTTTCACAAGATTGAAAGCCTTATATTACTTATCCCCTGGCTTCTGAAGATCAGGTATTCACCCTTCACGAAACCTTGCTCATTTTACATCAGGTCTCCTCAATAGTTTTCCTTCCTGTAGAAGCAATGCTCACCTTGAAGCATATATCTATTTCTGCCACTGGCCAATTACCTCTTAGGGTGTTTCTACCAAAATACCTTTCCTCTTTGTTAGACTAAAGATGACTCCTAGACCCTCAGAGAAATGATGGGAAAGAGTTTCCACAGCTGTACTTAGATGGCTTAACTAAGACTACCAGATCTCCCAAGTTGGGATAGCAATAAATGGATTCTACCAGTCCCCCAGAGTGTTCTTTTCCCCCTTAATCTATTTCAAGCCAGGCAATCTGGAACTGAGTTTTATCTTTCCTCTATCTCACGATACTCTTCTTAAAGTTACATGGAGATGGAGACTGAAGGTTAAAGTTTAATCAGCAGATTCTCAAACTCTATATCTCAGATCTCACACCTCCAACTTTTTTATCTGGGGTGGAAGGTGGTGATGGGAAGGGAAGAGAGTATCACAGTTCTACAACAATCATTCCTAGTTTCCTCTTAGTGCTTGTTTGCAATGCCTCTTCCTGGGACCAAATTATTCTCAGGAACTGTTTGGTTGCAAGGAAGAGAAACTCACTAAAATTAACCCAAGTAAAATGGTACATTTATTATCTGGCTATAACAACTAATGTCCAGGACAGTGAGGCCATGTTATAGACATCTTTGAAGAAGAAATAAGGTATACATAGTTGGGCCTCAGAAGGTCTATAAAAGGTAGATAGAAAGTAAGGAAATAAGGCTGTTCTTTTCCTAAGACCCTTTCATCTTTCATCTCTGCTTCTTTTAATTCTGGCTTTCTCCCTGCAGAGAATAAATTTCTCCTTATTCATGGTGTCTTTGACCCTGTAGTTTCAGCTTGGTTCACTGTCTCACAGTGGGGGAAAGTGTGTTATCCAATAGGAAACTGGAGTGCTATTAGGATAGGAGAACAAACTCTAGGATGCCAAAATACGAAAAGTTACCATAATAATGACCAATCTATCCAAGCTAATTCAAGTTGGATAAATAGTTTGCCATATCTGAAGTGGAAGTCACCAAGACACCAATCCATAGTGCCTCACTCTGTCCCTGGAACTTGAAGGCACCCAGTAATTGTTTGCTTAGTGGATGAATAAATTAGTGAATGACTGGAGTTGAATGCAATTCATGTCTGATTTATTTTGATTCATCTTGGTAACACTCATAGCACCTGATATACTGGTGTGTGTGTGTGTGTGTGTGTGTGTGTGTGTGTGTGTGTATGTTGGTATATGGTAAGTACTCAATAAGCAACTGGATACTTGCTGAGCACCAACCTAATATAATACCTTACTGTATTAGCAGAATAACTCTCACCTCCTTTAAGTATTGTGCTTTTTGAAATGGCAAAATTGGCCAGGCACGGTGTCTCACACCTGTAATCCCAACACTTTGGGAGGCCAAGGCAGGTGGATCACCTGAGGTCAGTAGTTCGAGACCAGCCTGGCTAACATGGCAAAACCCTGTTTCTACTAAAAGTACAAAAGTTAGCCGGGCATGGTGGCATGCGCCTGTAGTCCCAGCTAGTTGGGAGGCTGAGGCAGGAGAATCGCTTGAACCTGGGAGGCAGTGGTTGCAGTGAGCCAAGATCGCACCATTGCACTCCAGCCTGGGTGACACAGTGAGACTCTGTCTCAAGAAAATAAAATAAAATAAAATGGCAAAATCATTGTATAGTATCGTGGTCTCCAGTGTAGAATGTGTATGGCAACGCACCATATAAAAAATTATTATGACCTCTAAAAGAAAAATTGTGTTGCCAATATCTAATATACAGGTTGATATTTGTGTCTTCACACAGGTCAAATGTCAAGAATAGTTCATGAGTTCTCTAAGGGAAGAGTGGGGCTTCCACAACATGGAGGACTTGACTGAGTTGTCTTCTTCTGGGTGTTGGCTCTCAGCATCCTGTGATATATTGCAGTTTACTTGGGCCAGTGTGGATTCTAAGAAAAATGCATTATCTAGTTTGAACTAAAGTAACTTTCACAAAATGAACAAAAAGCTTAAAAAGATACCTGTAATGAAATTGTAAATTTAAGACAATACCTATAATGGAAGCATAAGGAAACAATGAGAAAATGGCAAAACAAACATTTCTGCTCTGTTATGAGCTCTTTGTCTGCCACATTAAGAGATAAAACAATGATATCTAGTGAGATGTGACAAGAGGTGTCGAAAAAATTAGACATTATCATGGAGCCCTGTTTGAACTGTGGATTTAAGTCTAACATCACTGACAATGAACATTGCCCCAACGTGTATCTTGTGCTTGAGTTTTATCCATAAAATTGTCATGGTTATCATGACATTTAGAAATGAAGCATCTAGAGTATGCAGTCCAATCTTACAGCTTTTTTACAGGGATGTTTTAATCAGGCACTGCTCAATTTCACTTAATTTCACTAACTTTATAGATTTTAGCTTAACAGCAGAGGTTAAAAAGCTACATACTATTAGAGAAATATGTGTTCTTCTGCCCTGGTAAAACGTGGCAGAAATAATAAGAAAAATGTGTTCCTTTGTCAGCAAATATCATTGGAAAATGCATAGAAAAGATTGCTGAAGATCTGAGGAAACAAGCATCAGGGTAGATTTGACATCGTGGAAGGTTTCTGATATAATTGGATGAAAGTACAAATATTTCTAACTTGACTCAATTTATGATACTTGCTGGATTCTGGTTCAATAGTGAAATACATAGAAAACAATTCTCTCTATCGCCATTAAGAAAAATGTATCTTGGAGGGGCTATATTAAGATATAATTATACCTTCAATTATAATTATAATTACTTCTTAAATACAAGAGGGATAAGGCTAGAGGAATAGAGCATAAGTGAAATTTAATGACCGCATCATTCATATGTAGTTACTGTAGCAAAGAAGTTAGAGCCATAATAATTAAAATTCCAGGAATTTTAGGTGTGATAAATTTTGTGAAAACAGAAACTTTAATATTAAAAACTTCATAATGATGTATAGCAGAAGTTGGCAACCTTTTTTGGTAAAGAAGATAGTCAGTATTTTAGGTTTTCCAGGCCATATGGTCCCTATTATAGTGATTCAGTTCTGCCACTGTAGGGTGAAAGCAGCCATAGACAATATGTAAATTAATGAGTGTGATTGTATTCCAATAAAACTTTATAAAAACAAGAGTGGAATGGATTTGATGTAAGGGCCATAGCTGGACCCCTGCTTTATAATGAGATGGGGTAGCCATAAACACAGAGGTTCATTGTTTATCTTCTGTCAAAACACTTTAAAAGGTTGTTGAAGTTAAAGACAAATCTGCCATTTATTGATTTTCTTTTTTTGAGACAGAGTCTTGCTCCATTGCCCAGGCTGGAGTGCAGTGGTACAATCACAGCTCAGTGCAGGCTGGACCTCCTGGGCTCAAGCAATCCTCCTACCTAAGCCTCCAGAGAAACTGGGACTACAGGTATACACCACCACACCTAACTAATTAAAAAAAATTTTTTTGTTGGCGAGGTGCGGTGTCTCATGCCTGTAATCCCAGCACTTTGGGAGACCAAGGCGAGTGGATCACGAGGTCAGGAGTTCAAGACCAGTCTGGCCAAGATGGTGAAACTCTGTCTCTACTAAAACTACAAAAATTAGCCAGACACAGTAGCAGGCGCCTGTAATCCCATCTACTCAGGAGGCTGAGGCAGGAGAATTGCTTGAACCCGGGTGGCAGAGGTTGCAGTGAACTGTGATTGTGCCACTGCACTCCAGCCCGGACAACAGAGTGAGACTCCGTCTCAAAAAAAAAAAAAACAAAAACAAAATAAACAAACAAAAAAAATTATCTAGAGATGGGGATGAGGTAAGGGGTGTGGGTGTCTTGCTATGTTGCCCAGGCTAGTGTGAAACTCCTGGGCTCACTTGATTTGCCCGCCTCAGCCTCCTAAAGTGTTGGGATTATAGGTGTGAACCATTGCACCCAGCCAATTTATTGGTATTTTATGTATCCAGTGGGTGTCAATAGTATGTTACCTAGCAGATAAATTAAAGGAAAAATAAGAACAGCTTAAATAGCTTGTTTCTTCAAGGTAAAAGTGACATCTAATAATGAGAAACAAACTGCTTTTTAAAAGATACGCAGAGGACATTTTTGAAAATGACTCTGAGGAAATGTCTCTATTGGAATATTGTTGTGGAAAGTACATATGTTTGTCATCTGCATGCTGAATGCACTTGGAAAAAGAATTTTCTAATACGTTTAATAATCTCCTAAAGAATTGTAGTGGGTTTTGAATCTAATTGTTAAAAAATATAAACATGCAACCCCTTCTAATTTGCTTGCTGGGTAATTTTTTGGCGTTAAGAATGATGGAAATCAGGCCAGGCACAGCGGCTCATGCCTGTAATCCCAACACTTTGGGAGGCCGAGGTGGGCGGATCACCTGAGGTCAGGAATTCAAGAGCAGCCTGGCCAACGTGGTGAAACCCCTTCTCTACAAAAATATAAAAATTAGGCAGGCATGATATTGGGTGCCTGTAATCCTAGCTACTCAGGAGGCTGAGGTGGGAGAATTGCTTGAACCCAGGAGGCGGAGGTTGCAGTGAGCTGAGATGGTACCATTGCACTCCAGCCTGGGAGACAGAGTGAGACCTCATCTCAAAAAAAAGGCTGGACGTGGTGGCTCATGCCTATAATCCCAGCACTTTGGGAGGCTGAGGTGGGCGGATCACTAGGTCAGGAGATCGAGACCATCCTGGCCAACATGGTGAAACCCCATCTCTACTAAAAACACAAAAATTAGCTGGGCATGGTGGCGTGTGCCTGTAATCCCAGCTACTTGGGAGGCTGAGGCAGGAGAATCACTTGAACCAGGGAGTTGGAGGTTGCAGTGAGCCGAGATTGTGCCACTGCACTCCAGCCTGGCAACAGAGCAAGACTTCGTCTCAAAAAAAAAAAAAGAGTAATGAAAATCTATGGGCCAAATTTCAACAAAAACCTCTGCATGAATGATGGATAGGATTTAAAAGATGGCAATTATGATTTAGTAAGTGCAGCTAAGCAAGAGAGTTCTTCCATTTGGTTCTATTTGGAACCTCCATGTGAGGTTCTTTTTCCATCTATGTCATCCATTAGAATTAAGTGTTGATCATAAACTGAACTTAAATGCAGGCCTTCAAATTGCTGTGACACAAAACATTAAACTAAGATTTTTATTTATTTTTATATTTACTTTTTAAAATTATATATATATATTTTATTATTATTATTTTTTGAGATGGAGTTTCTCTCTTGTTGCCCAAGCTGAAGTGCAATGGCACGATCTCAGCTCACCACAACCTCTGCCTCCTGGGTTCAAGGGATTCTCCTGCCTCAGCCTCCCAAGTAGCTGGGATTACAGGCATACACCACCATGCCCGGCTAATTTTGTATTTTTAGTAGAGACAGGGTTTCTCTATGTTGGTCAGGCTGGTCTCGAACTCCCAGCCTCAGGTGATCTGCCCGCCTCGGCCTCCCAAAGTGTTGGGATTACAGGCGTGAGCCACCGTGCCCAGCCTATTTTTTAAAATGTTTTGAGACTGAGTTTCCCTCTATCGCCCAGGCTGGAGTACAGTGGCGTGATCTTGGCTCACTGCAACCTCCGCCTCCTTAAACCAACATTATAAAAATAATGAAACACATTGAACACATCGCTTACAGATATTTTTTGTTCTAGAAATTAATAAAATAAATATTATTTAAAGATTTTATTTCATACATTGCGTGGCTTTTAACTATCTCTCTTGTAATAAGTTTTAACATGTAAAGTAGTACTTGTATATTATATAAATATATGAATATGCATATTTTGGTATTTTGGAGTCTGTATGCTAAACCTTTAAAAAATTATGGTGATGGGCCAGGCGCGGTGGCTCACGCCTGTAATCCCAGCACTTTGGGAGGCCGAGGCAGGCGGATCACAAGGTCAGTAGATTGAGACCATCTGGCCAACATGGTGAAACCCCGTCTCTACGAAAAATAGAAAAATTAGCCAGGCATGGTAGTGGGTGCCTCTAGTCCCAGCCACTCGGGAGGCTGAGGCAGGAGAATCACTTGAACCCAGGAGGCAGAGGTTACAGTGAGCTGAGATCATGCCACCGCATTCCAGCCTGGTAACAGAGCAAGACTACATGTCAAAAAAAAATTATAGTGATATATTATCCAAAAAGTTTGGAGACTATCATTTGGGGTAGGGAGGTAGTATGCAGAGCAGAACATTGATGGACGTTGGAGCTACACAGACCAGCTGTGAGTAATAATAGTAATTACCACTTAATGTCGCTCCTATGGCTAGGCACCATGTAGGATGTGTTGCAGAAATTATCTCATTTTATCCTGTCCAAAACCATATGTGAGAGGAAAACATGGCTGCATTTCCTTTTCTCTCTGCACTGGACACATTTCCCAAGATGCTTTGGGGCAGACTAGGTCTTCTGCTCCTATGAGCCCCGTGGCCCTCAAATTCTCTTTAACTCTAAGATTGCTGCTCTAAAATTAGGCTCAAGTCTGCCAAGCTCTGGAAAGCATTTAAGGGGATTTCTATGTCATTCATTGAACAAAAGGGAAAAACCCATAACATCACTTCTTAACATATTATTATATAGTGAACTTTCAACTTTATATTCAATGTGGGTATTGGCAAGTAAGGATGGAATGGCACGTTCAGAAAAATCCAAAACCACAGTTAAAACAATATTATAGTCAATGCTCCATTATTTGGAGAAGATGAACTATAATTATATTGTTGGCTAGACCTGGGAGGGGTTCATTTTTTCACTGAGGCTGGGCTTTGGAAGAGGGTCAGACTAAGTCCATACATTCAGGGAGACTCAGAAGGCAACTGGTCCCTGCTCATCCTGCCCCTTGTTGGAGTAGAGGCTGGTAATCTGAACTCATTAATTTCTGCCTAATCACTAACCCTGCAGGTTGGGGAGGCCTGCCCCTCTCAGATCCATGCTGCACTTGACTGCCATTGCTACACCCTAAATAACAGAGTGTGGACTGACCATTACATTTAAAAATAAGAAAACTGAGGTTTAGAGAGATTAAGTAATTTGCATACTGACAGAAAGCCAGTGTCAGAGTTGGAGTTAGAGGCCAGGTCTGGCTGATTCCAAAGCCTCTGTGTCTTCCACTACCTCAACTTGTGCAGTTTGGTCCTTGGCTACTGTGACAGAGATATTTTTGGATAGAGGCTCTTCTTTCTTGACTCTCAAAGTATTATATTGGCATATGCCAATTCTGCTTATGCCAGATGAAAGCCTTGTGATTCTCCTTTTCTGTGACTTTGCTAAGAGTCATAAGGGACTTTGAAATCATCCATTCCAATGCTCTCATTTTGCAATGAATAAATTAATACCCAGAAAGATAGAGTAACTTCCCCTAGCTCCCCACAGTAATTAGTGATGGCTGTAAACCTGCTTGATCTGAAATTTTTTTTTTTTTTAGGTAGATTCTTGCTCTGTCACCCAGGCTGGAGTGCAATGGTGCAATCTTGGCTCACTTCAACCTCTGCCTTCTGGGTTCAAGCAATTCTCCTGCCTCAGCCTCCTGAGTAACTGGGATTACAGGTGTGTGCCACCACACCTGGCTAATTTTTGTATTTTTTAGTAAAGATGGGGTTTCACCATGTTGGTCAGGCTGGTCTTGAACTCCTGACCCCAAGTGATCCACCCGCCTCGGCCTCTCAAAGTGCTAGGATTACAGGCGTGAGCAATCCCACCCGGCTTCGATCTGAACTTTTGAACTCTTCACATATTGGGAAAATGATCCCAGAGTATAGATGTGTGTGATTCAGCTTCAGTTTTCAAACATCCATAATTGAGCACCAGAGTTATAATTTTCTTTAAAAAAAAACAGACCAAGCATGGTTTCCCACCAAACTTGGTTGAAACTTTAAACCTGTCTGGGGCAGTGGTTATAGTGTACTAATCCTGGGTTTGTTTCTTGTTCTTATTTGCCTTGATTTGAAAAGATGAGCCATATGATTCCCAAGTGTTTGGATGCTTTTCTGATGCTTTCAATAATACAGCATGTAGAGAGTAGGACTTTTTATGGTCAAGAGGTGGTACATAACCATCACAAAATCCTATCCTATTTCTTTGGAGGTTCTAGCAGGGGAGCGCAGCTATTCATATACCCTTGACTGAAGACTGGTCCTCCTCTACTGGGGATGGTTGTCCTCTTCGACCAAGTGTGCAGCTTCAGCAGGGACACACATGGAACAGTGAGGGTGGAAGGGGACACCTGCCTAGCCAGCCAGATCAACCAAATCATCCCTGGTGATCAATGGGTGGCAGATGTCGCAGTCAGATTGCCCTCACATCCATCCTATCCTATTTCTAAGATTGAATTTCTGAAAAACTCTGATTAGGTTGTGTGTGTGTGTGTGTGTGTGTGTGTGTGTGTGTGTGTGTGTGTGTGTCTTACACCTGAGCCTGTAGAGTTATGCCAGGCCTCTAATTTTGTCTTCCTGTTATAAATAATGAATGAATTTACTAAGTGACAGCTAAAAGCAGAATTTTTTTTTATTGCTTTCACTCCTTTATTCAAACATTAAAAATACATTGAGTACCAGGCCGGGCACAGTTACTCATGCCTGTAATCCCAGCACTTTGGGAGGCTGAGGCAGGTGGATCACCTGAGGTCGGGAGCTCGAAACCAGCCTGACCAACATGGAGAAACCCCATCTCTACTAAAAATACAAAATTAGCCAGGCATGGTGGCACCCGCCTGTAATCCCAGCTGCTTAGAAGACTGAGGCAGGGGAATCGCTTGAACCCAGGAGGTGGAGGTTGTGGTGGTGAGCCGAGATCGTGCCATCGCACTCCAGCCTGGGCAACAAGAGTGAAACTCCATCTCAAAAAAAAAAACAAAAAAAAAAACGAGTACCTACAATATGCTAGACTCTGTGCATATCCTTGTCCTTGAGAGTTTCATGGTCTAGAAGAGGAGATAAAATTATAAAGACATATAAGATTTGAAAAGACACATGATGACTATTGTCATAGAAGTGTGTGGGCACTGAGAAGCTTATATTTGTCCAGAGGAGTGGGGAAGACACTGGAGGAAGCGATATTTGACCTGAGTATTAAAGGATGAGCAGGAATTCATCAGTAGAGAAGGGGAAAGGTTATATCAGAGGAAAAGACTAATGCAAACAAAGGTAGAGAGGAGTGGATCCCCACTGGGTTGTAAACTCTTGGTGGTTGGTAACTTAAATGTGAATGACTAGTATTTTAACACTTAGGGCCCATAAAGACTGATTTCAAGCTTTTAAAATCCGTTTTTAAAAATTAATTTTTAAAGCTAAGTTGTAATTATTGTTTGGCTTTGCTGGCTATTATTTATTTGGCATCTATTATGTGCTCTTAACTGTGTTAGGTGCTTTAAATATCTAATTCCTATGGCAATTCTATACTGTAGCTACCAAAGAGGAAACTGAGTATCAGGAAGCTTAAATGCTTTGCCACGGTCTTGACGTGTAAGAGGCCAAGCAAGATTTTTGCTCTTCAAACATACTTGTACTCACCAAAGTCATTTATTTTTAACTGAAGTAATAGTCTCTACTACGAAGTGTAAAACAGATCTTTAAGAATGAATGCTTTTGTTTTTGTTTTTTTCCGAGATGGAGTCTTGCTCTGTCTCCCAGGAGGGAGTGCGGTGGCATGATCTCAGCTCACTGCAACATCCACCTCCTAGGTTCAAGCAATTCTCCTGCCTCAGCCTCCCGAGTGGCTGGGATTACAGGCATACACCACCATGCCCGGCTAATTTTTGTATTCTTAGTAGAGATGGGTTTCACCATGTTGGCCAGGCTGGTCTCAATCTCTTGACCTTGTGATCTGCCCGCCTCGGCCTCCCAAAGTGCTGGGATTACAGGCATGAGCCACCGCGCCCAGCCCAAGAATTATTTATTAAAAGAACTTAAAAGTATTATAGAAGACTATTTAAAAGCAGCTCATCTAACTTTGAGGTATAGATCAAGAAAGTCATCCAGAGAGGTTAGGTGACATGCTCATGGCCCAGCCAGTTAAGATAGCTTGCTGATACTTGATCCTCTGCTTCCTTCAACACTGCTCTGGCTCTTTGACACTGGATCCCAATTATGCACCTGGGAGATATAAAAGTGAATAAGAAATACTGCTTACAGGAAAGCTCAATAACTTGCCTAAGGTCACAAAGCTCAGGAGGAGTGGAGCTGGCACGGAAGCCAGGCAGTCTGGCTTCAGAGTCCATGGTCTTAACTATGCTCTTACAGAGGTGTAGAGATGGGAGGATAGGATGGGCAGCCTCTCTTTAATCCTGCCATTATTTGCTCAGGGACCTACTAAAGACATTACTTAGGCCAGGCGCAGTGGCTCATGCCTGTTATCCCAGCACTTTGGGAGGCTGAGGCAGGTGGATCACCTGAGGTCGGGAGTTTGAGACCAGCCTGGGCAACATGGTGAAACCCTGTCTCTACTAAAAATAGAAAAAAAAAAAAATTAGCCGGGTGTGGTGGCACATGCCTGTAATCCCAGCTACTTAGGAAGCTGAGGCAGGAGAATCACTTGAACCCGGGAGGCAGAGGTCGCAGTGAGCCAAGATCATGCCACTGCAGTCCAGTCTGGGTGACAGAAAAAGACTCCATCTCAAAAAAAAAAGACGTTACTTAAACTTATTTAGTACTTTAATGTTCCCAATCTGTAGTCACATTTGCCTAACATGTCACCATTTACAAAGTACATTAATAAGCTTGACTTTGATGGCACTTCACAACAACTGTGGGAGTTATAGCCAGGGCGGGTTTTGTTATGCTTATTTACAGATGAGGAACCAGGCTCAGAGAGACTAAAGGAGTTGTTCAGCCTTACGTATCGCTATGCAGAGATGGGATTAGAATCCATTACAAAGTTAGTAGTCACTGTCTTCAAGATACCTTATATAATATAAACAGAGGCAAAATCATGTCTGAAAATGAAAGGCAAAATGTGATGTGTTCTCTAGGACATACTGGGTAGGATGATTGGAGGTTTAGAAGATAAGAAAATTGTATCCCATTGGCTTTCTGTCAGAGGGGGCATATGAACTAGCTAATAAATATGGAAAATATATAGACAGGTGGTAATAGTGAGGAGGGCATTCCATGGGAAGCATGAATAGACCTGGGGTGTGAGCTTCTGTTTCAACCTCAGCTCCTGGCAGCTGGTTCATTCATCACTGTATTTGAAGGCTCAGCCTGTCCAGGCCAGTCTAAACAAGAGGCAGGTAGCTTGGCTCTCCCCTTTTGGATCTGAAAGTTTCCAAAATGTTCCTGGGCTCCCACAAAACTTCTCAAGCCATGGCCCTTTTGCTTTGGTTTTTGCTGCCCTTGTTATTGACTGCCCCATATTTAGAGCCTGCCTGATTTGCTGTCTAATATCTGTGGCTTTGCTCTTCCATGAACACATACATGGATGATGTTTCCTGCTATCACCACTACACAGAGCTGATTCCATGCAGTTAATTACTCAGGTAGCTGTGGGCTGCACCCCACCTTCCACTTCTGTCTACTCAAAACGCTTCAAGCAGTGGATTTCGTCTGCCAGACAGCTGACAGAGAGAAGGTACTTCATAATACTATCAATCCTAAAATAACCACTAAAATAATGCAGCAAAAGTTATAGCTAATAAGCCAGTAAAAGAAATAGAAGGGAATAAAAATAAATTAATGAATCCAAATGCAGGCAGAAAAAGAGGAAAAAGCAGAGAACAAATGAGATAAATTGAAAGCAAATAGCAAGTGGGTAGATTAAAACCCAACTGTACCAATAATCACATTAAATGTAAATGGTCTAACACCCAAATGGAAAAACTGAGATTGTCAAGTTGGATACAAAAGCAAATCCCAACTATAAGCCACCTGTAAGAAACCCACTTCATTTACTTATTTATTTATTTATTTTAATTTAATTTTTTTTGAGACAGGGTCTTGCTCTGTCACCTAGGCTGAGTGCAGTGGTGGAATCATGGCTCACTGCAGCCTTGACCTCCTGGGCTCAAGCAATCCTCTCACCTCAGCCTCCCAAGTACCAAGTAGCTAGCTGGGACCATGGGCATGCACCACCATGCCCAGTCTTTTTTTTTTTTTGTAGAGATGGGGGTCTCACCTTGTTGCCTAGGCTGGTCTCATACTCCTGAGCTCAAGTGATCCACCTGCCTCAGCTTCCCAAAGTGCTAGGATTACAAGCATGAGCCACCGTGTCCAGCCAAGAAACCCACTTTAAATATGAAGACATAAATATGTTAAAAGTAAAGAGATGAAGAAATCATCTTCATCTTTCTTCTCTGGGAAATTCAACCGTAGAAGGTATCCTAAAGGGATTCCTGCCCTGGGGCTCTAGGTCTCTCAGGAAGTCCCCAAGCAAGGAAAGTGAACTGTTTCTGACCTTCATTTCCATTAGGTGTTTCCTTCATTATACTGTAGTGAGGGTCCCAGAAAGGTTATGCTCTCTGCACTCCCCTCAGGCTCTTGAATCCTATCTGAGTTATAACCTCCTGAGCTTTCCTCAGAAAAAAAATGAGGGGAACTTGGTGATTGATACCAGCTTTCCCAAAATGTTAGTTTGGTCTTGATGAAAACACTTTAGTGGGCCGGGCATGGTGGCTCATGCCTGTAATCCCAGCACTTTGGGAGGCTGAGGTGGGAGGATCACCTGAAGTCAGGAGTTCGAGACCAGCGTGACCAACATGGTGAAACCCTGTCTCTACTGAAAATACGAAAAATTAGTTTGGCATGGTGGTGTGCGCCTATAGGCCCAGCTACTCGGGAGGCTGAAGCTGGAGAATCGCTTGAACCCGAGAGGCGGAGGTTGCAGTGAGCAAAGATTGCGCCACTACCCTCCAGCCTGGGCAACAGAGTGAGATGCCGTCTCCAAAAAAAAAAAAGAAAACACTTTAGTGTTATACCACTGCACTTAGAATAAAGGCAAAATTCCTTAACCTAATTTACATGGCCTTTTATGACCTCCCATTAATAGGCACACATGAAAAACATAATAAATATGAGTTCAATAAACAAATATATGAAAACATTTAAATAGAGAGGAGAAATAGATTAGTCCTTGCTCACCTGTCCAGTTCATCTCTCAGTGTGTCCATCTCCCCATCGTATGCTATATTCTAGCCATACTCAGCCCTTGCAATTTCTTAAAATCTCTGTGCTTTCTTTACTTTGGCTTCACACATGCCATTGTCTTATTCTTGAAACATTCTTTCTTGCTTTCTCACACTGAACACAGACACACACACACACACACAATTACCCCTGTCTCCCATCCCCAACACCCCACACTTGCTTAAATAAGTCCTCCTCATTCTTCAGGATTCAGCTTAAAAGTTGTTCAGAAAGTTTTTTCCACCCTTTTAGTTGGTGGGCCTCCTGTGAGCTCCCATAATTCCCTGTGCTTCTCATTTATAACAATTATCATTTTGTGTTGTAGTCATTTAATTGTCTATCTTCCCTGTTAGATTGAAGCACAGGAACTCAATAAATTGCTTTTTAAAAATTAATGAATAAATTCATGAAAGATTCTACACTCAGAATGAAAACGAAGGCTGCCCCACCTCTATGGCAGGATATCCCAGTTGGGCAGAGAGAAAGAAGGAGGAGCTGAACCTTGATCTGGAGCCCGGCTTAGAGTCCCTGGGGAGGGGTATTTGTGTGTGCTATCATTCAGCCTTTTCAGGGAATGTGAAGAAAGGAACTGTCATACTAAAAAGGGCTACCCACCTATGAGGGAACTAATAAAATGTCTCTTCAACGGCTGACTGTCCAAGGTCTGGCTGTCCCAGTTCTGGCTGAAGGAGCTGGGCTCCATATCTCCGCACTCTGTAACAACCTTTGAAGGTCTGAGAGTGGAATAGCATGTGTGAGCATGGGAAGGGACGCTCAGCCAACTCCAGCAGTTTTGCAATGACATTTGCTACCATCAGGAAAGCATCAAGGGTCACTAAAGGAGATCCATGAAAAATAGTTTCCAGTAAAGTAGCAGGCAAAAGACATTTCTAGAAACCAAATCTTTATGCTCATTGTCTTTCCTTTTGAATTCAAAGACTTTCCATTGGAAATAACTTCCTAAAAGTGTGAGGAAAAATTACGGAAAAAAGGGGCTAAGCAGGTGATTGTGGTTTGGAATATCAGGTTTGCTGACCCAGGTGTCATACTTACATCACTTTTAGAGGAGGTAGCATTTTTCTGATCCTGGAATTTCTCTCTGGCCATCATGATCTCATCTCCTTCTTCAGGGCCACAGAAATTTCAGCAGTGGTCTGCCTTTTCTTGATCCTCTCTTCTTTTTTTTTTTTTTTTTTTTTGAGACAGAGTTTTGCTCTCATCACCCAGACTGGAGTGCAATGGTGCGATCTCAGCTCACTGCAACCTCTGCCTCCGGGGTTCAAGCGATTCTCCTGCCTCAGCTTCCTGAGTAGCTGGGATTACAGGTGCGTGCCACCATGGCTGGCTAATTTTTGTATTTTTAGTAGAGACAGGGTTTCACCATGTTGGCCAGGCTGGTCTCGAACTCCTTAGCTCAGGTGATCCACCCACCTCAGCCTCCCAAAGTGCTGGGATTACACGTGTGAGCCACATGCCAGGCCTCCAAATGTATTATGACCACAATAATTAGTTTTTTGCATAACCTTCCAGATATGTTCTGTGCTTAAAGTATTTTGGGGAAAATGTCAGCAGAGAGAAATGACTGAAGCTTGAAAATTGCTGGAGAGGAAGTGGGCAAATTTGGAACACAGGGGCCTTTGCAGGAGCAAAGGATTCAGAACGCTTCCTATGTAAGAGTTAAAATTACTGAAAGCGATTGGGTTGCACCTGATTGGCAGAGAAGCCATTAAGACTTTTAGGATAACATCTCCATCAAAAGAGAAAGAGATGGGCGTTGGGCTGAAAGTGTTAGCTAATGATGGTTCTGGGTCTGTGTGCCAGATAGCTTCCCTTTGCCCTTTTTCCAGCCTGATCTCAGCCCCACTCTAACCCTCAGGAGGCTGACTTGTACAGACTACTATAACACTTCATCAGGCTTCCTTGTCTTTTGGCCTTTGCTTGATTTTTTCGCAAATGAAAATCTCCAGCAGGAAATCAGAGGAGGGTGTGGGAGGGAAGTCTGGATATTTATTTCTCGGGCTCACTCTCTGCAGTGTTACCCAAAACAGGCTATATCTCTAGACTGAAGCGCACAATTCCTCTCAAAGTGGACTTCTCTGCATGAGTCTCTCTATTAAGGTTCCAGTAGCTGCTCCTTCCTCTCATCTTTACGGGCATGAAGGTGGTAACATCCCACTGTTACTAGTCTGGGGTTACTCCATTGTCCCTTGTGAGTCCTTTACACCTACTTTTTATAAATAGTCCTTTACTAAGAACTCAAACAATTCTAATTTGAAAGCACCATCAACCTTCTGCTGTGATCCTGAGATATAGTCAGTTTGGCAGCAGACTCCAGAACCTGTCCCAACACAGCTATCTTAATGGCAGGCTAATGTCCTGGGGAAGTGGCTAGAGGACTGGTTTGAAGGACTTGTAACACTGGAAGCCTAAGTCAATTTTGCCATGGAGCAACCATCTCCAAATATGATGCAGAGAGAAGTGTCATCTGCCATTGCTTTTGAGAAACAGCGTCTTCTGGGCAAGAATTTTCACTATCATGTTGGCAGCAATTGGAAGCAAAAGCTCAGCCCCAGCCATGTGGCTTCAGACATGCCAGGCAATAGTGGCATGGGTATGTATGATCCTGTACCAATTATCTATTGCTGCACGTCAAACCTTCCCAAAAGAGAATAGCTTAAAACAGCCATTTTATTACTCCTTATTGTTCCATGGGATTGTTGTGGGCTCAACAGGAAGGTTCTTGCCTGTGGTCTATCATGCAGTTGCAGTTAGATGGTGGCTGGAGCTGGAGTCACCTGAAGGCTTGACTGAGTTGAATATCCAAATGGCATCTTCATTCTCACATCTGGTAAACTGGTGCTGGCTATTGAATAGGATCAAAGCTGGAACTATCAACCAGGCATTTGATTTTCCTCCACAGGGCATATTTACATGGGTAGCTTGGGCTTCCTCATAGCATGGTGGTCTCAGAGTAGTTAGAAGTCTAGCATGAAAGCTGGCTTCCCCAAAAATGCATTTTCCAAGGGAGCCAGATGAAGGTGCATCATTTCTTATAACCCAGCCTTAGAAGACATGCTGTATCACTCCAGGCACATCTATTCATCAAAAGTTAGTTCTAGGCCTTCCCAGATTTAAGGGAAGGGAGTGAATATCCAGAGCCATGGATTACTGGGAGGCCATCTTTGGGGAATAACTACCGTAAGCTCCAGGGGTGGTTATTTTAGCACAAGTGGTGGCAGGAGCAAGAATTGTAGGTATCTCTTTGGAATGCCAAGGTTTCTGCTGTCGGCAAGATAACAGCCTTGAGAGCAAACGTAATTGGCTTTTCATTTCATCCACATATCTGCAGGCTAGGGGAGCTCCTTGGAAAATCAGGAGAGGGACTAGACTAGGAATCTTGCAAATCCAGGGGCTTAAGTGTCCTACTTTAGGATACATTGTAGTAGGAAGGCAAAACTACCCTGGTTTGACATAGATGAGCAAGTTGAGGCTGAAAGAAATTAGTGGTAGAATCAAGATTCAAACCTAGGCCTGGCTGCTGTCAAAAACTCTTAACACTAAGTCAGAGGTAGATTACTCAAAATGTCTACAGGGGCCAGACACGTTCAATAAATACATCAAGCTAGTGTAAGACAACTGGCAAGAAGCAACCTATGTTGCAATCAAGCTGAACACCTGTTTTAAAACATCTGCCTTTTAACATACTTGTAGACAAATCCAAACTAAAACAAAATTCAAAATTCAGCCCAAGGGCAATGGTGTAGGTGGTGTAAATGGTGCCTGCAAACAATGGAAATGAGTTTGAGCCTTTTCTGCCTTTGGAAGGGGCTAGAATTTGCAAAGATTGTTGTTTTTCACCACTTTCTTAGGGAGTGGCACATAGAAATGTTAAGTTCTCTGCTCATACTCCTTCCCATATCCTTGCCCAAAGGCTGTCAATTTACAACCTACCTACTAAATTCTACTACTACTTCCCCAAATATATATGTATGTATGTATGTGTGTGTATATATATGTATACACACATGTATATATGTGTATATATGTATACACACATGTATATATGTGTATATATGTATACACACATGTATATATGTGTATATATGTATACACACATGTATATATGTGTATATATGTATACACACATGTATATATGTGTATATATGTATACACACATGTATATATGTGTATATATGTATACACACATGTATATATGTGTATATATGTATACACACATGTATATATGTGTATATATGTATACACACATGTATATATGTGTATATATGTATACACATATGTATATATGTGTATATATGTATACACACAAATATATATATATATATAAATATATATATATATATATATATATTTTTTTTTTTTTTGAGATGGAGTCTCACTCTGTTGCCCAGGCTGGAGTGCAGCGGTGTGATCTTGGCTCATTGCAACCTCTGCCTCCTGGGTTCAAGCATTTCTCCTGCCTCAACCTCCTGAGTAGCTGGTACTACAGGCACAAGCCACCACACCTGGCAAATTATTGTATTTTTAGTAGAGACAGGGTTTCACCATGTTGGCCAGGATGGTCTTGATCTCCTGACCTCGTGATCCACCTGCCTCAGCCTCCCAAAGTGCTGGGATTACAGTGTGAGCCACCACACCCAGCCCCCAAATGTATTATTTTATGTAATCTTTACATAACCTTGTAAAGCAAGAATTACTGAAACCACCTTTGCAAAAATAATAACAGTTAGAAATTATGACAGTGAAAGAGATCTGGTCTGACCAACCCCCATCTTGCTTTTAACCTCCAAACTGCCCTTAATCATTCCTGGGCTTAGGTCATGCTAACTTTTGGAGACATTTAGTTTATAGTTTAAATAATAATAGTCTTTCCCCCAAACTAAACCACGTTTGTAAAGTTAATGAAAGACTACTAGGTTAGGAGGATGAAGAGCCTGAATTCTGCTAAAGTGTGGCTGTTGTAAACCAAAAAGTATCTGAAACAAGCCTCAATACATTTAGAAAGTTTATTTTGCCAAGGTGAAGGATGTACCTGTGACAGCCTCAGAAGGTCATGACAACACGTACCTATGGTGGTCACAGACAGCTTGCTTTTATACATTTTAGGGAGACATAATACATCAATTGATACATGTTAGATTTACATTGGTTTGAACTGGAAACGGGGGACAACTTGAAGGGGGGAACTTCCAGGTCACAGTAGATTTAAATATATTCTTTTTTTTTTTTTTTTTTTTGAGATGGAGTTTCGCTCTTGTTGCCCAGGCTGGAGTGCAGTGGTGTGATCTCGGCTCACTGCAACCTCTGCCTCCTGGGTTCAAGCAATTCTACTGCCTCAGCCTCCCAAGTAGCTGGGATTACAGGCGTGTGCCACCACACCCAGCTAATTTTGTATTTTTAGTAGAGACAGGGTTTCACCATGTTGATCAGGCTGGACTCAAACTCCTGACCTCAAGTGATCCACCCACCTTGGCCTCCCAAAGTGCTGGGAATATAGGCATGAGCCACCATGCCGGCCAATTTAAATATATTCTATTGTTGTTAGTTAATCTGTTCCAAGATGGCCGAATAGGAACAGCTTTGGTCTGCAGCTCCCAGCATGATCGACACAGAAGACAGGTGATTTCTGCATTTTTTTTTTTTGAGACGGAGTCTTGCTCTGTTGCCCAGGCTGGAGTGCAGTGGCATGATCTCGACTCACTGCAAGCTCCGCCTCCTGGGTTCCCACCATTCTCCTGCCTCAGCCTCCCGAGTAGCTGGGACTACAGGCACCCGCCACCATGCCTGGCTAATTATTTTTTTATATTTTTTAGTAGAGAT
The DNA here is from genome assembly GCF_029281585.2 of Gorilla gorilla gorilla. NCBI lineage: Eukaryota > Metazoa > Chordata > Mammalia > Primates > Hominidae > Gorilla > Gorilla gorilla. Next base: position 101,349,883 of record NC_073237.2, on the reverse strand, counting down.
GAGCTTTCACCGTGTTAGCCAGGATGGTCTCGATCTCCTGACCTCGTGATCCACCCACCTCGGCCTCCCAAAGTGCTGGGATTACAGGCGTGAGCCACTGCACCTGGCTGATTTCTGCATTTCTAACTGAGGTACCTGGTTCATCTCATGGGGACTCGTTGGACAGTGGGTGCAGCCCACAGAGGGCGAGCCGAAGCAGGGTGGGGTGTCGCCTCACCCAGGAAGTGCAAGGGGTTGGAAGATTTCCCTTTCCTAGCCAAGGGAAGCCGTGACAAACCATACCTGGAAAAACGGGACACTTCCACCCAAATACTGCACTTTTCCAGTGGCCTTAGCAAATGGCAGACCAGGAGATTATATCCCACACATGGCTCGGCAGGTCCCACGCCCACGGAGCCTTGCTCACTGCTAGCACAGCAGTCTGAGATCGACCTGCAAGGTAGCAGCCTGGCAGGGGAGTGGTGTCCACCATTGCTGAGGCTTGAATAGGCAAACAAAATGGCCAGGAAGCTCGAACTGTGCGGAGCCCACTGCAGCTCAACAAGGCCTGCTGCCTCTATAAACTCCACCTCTGGGGGCAGGGCATAACTGAACAAAAGGCAGCAGAAACTTCTGCATACTTAAACGTCCCTGTCTGACAGCTCTGAAGAGAGCAGTGGTTCTCCCAGCATGGTGTTTGAGCTCTGAGAACGGACAGACTGCCTCCTCAAGTGGGTCCCTGACCCCTGTATAGCCTAACTGTGAGATACCTCATACAGGTGGGTGCCCCTCTGGGACAAAGCTTCCAGAGGAAGGATCAGGCAGCAATATTTGCTGTTCTGCAGCTTCCGCTGGTGATACCCAGGCAAACAGGGTCTGGAGTGGACCTCCAGCAAACTCCAACAGACCTGCAACTGAGGGACCAGACTGTTAGAAGGAAAACTAACAAACAGAAAGGAATAGTGTCAACATCAACAAAAAGGACATCCACACCAAAATCCTATCTGTAGGTCACCAACATCAAAGACCAAACATAGATAAAACCACAAAGATGGGGAGAAACCAGAGCAGAAAAGCTGAAAATTCTAAAAACCAGAATGCCTCTTCTCCTCCAAAGGATCACAGCTCCTCACAAGCAACGGAACAAAGCTGGATGGAGAATGACTTTGACAAGTTGACAGAAGTAGGCTTCAGAAGGTTGGTAATAACAAACTTCTCCAAGGTAAAGAAGGATGTTCAAACCCATCGCAAGAAAGCTAAAAACCTTGAAAAAAGATTAGACGAATGGCTAACTAGAATAAACAGTGTAGAGAAGAACATAAATGACCTGATGGAGCTGAAAACCATGGCACGAGAACTTCGTGATGCATGCATAAGCTTAAATAGCTGATTCCATCAAGTGGAAGAAAGGGTGTCAGTGATTGAAGATCAAATTAATGAAATAAAGTGAGAAGGTTAGAGAAAAAAGAGTAAAAAGAGACGAACAAAGCCTCCAAGAAATATGAGACTATGTGAAGAGACCAAATCTATGTGTGATTGGTGTACCTGAAAGTGACAGGGAGAATGGAACCAAGTTGGAAAACACTCTTCAGGATATTATCCAGGAGAACTTTCCCAACCTAGCAAGGCAGGCCAACATTCAAATTCAGGAAACACAGAGAATACCACAAAGATACTCCTCGAGAAGAGCAACTCCAAGACACATAATTGTCAGATTCACCAACGTTGAAATGAAGGAAAAAGTATTAAGGGCAACCAGAGAGAAAGGTCAGGTTACCCACAAAGGGAAGCCCATCAGATTAACAGCAGATCTCTTGGCAGAAACTCTGCAAGCCAGAAGAGAAGTGGGGGCCAATATTCAACATTCTTAAAGGAAACAATTTTCAAGCCAGAATTTCATATCCAGCCACACTAAGCTTCGTAAGTGAGGGAGAAATAAAATCTGTTACAGACAAGCAAATGCTGAGAGATTTTGTCACCACCAGGCCTGCCTTACAGGAGCTCCTGAAGGAAGCACTAAACATGGAAGGAACAACTGGTACCAGCCACTGCAAAAACATGCCAAATTGTAAAGACCATCAATGCTATGAAGAAACTGCATCAATTAACAGGCAAAATAACCAGCTAACATTATAATGACAGGATGAAATATCACACATAACAATATTAACCTTAAATGTAAATGGGCTAAATGCCCCAATTAAAAGACACAGACTGGCAAATTGGATAAAGAGTCAAGACCCATCAGTGTGCTGTATTCAGGAAACCCATCTCACATGCAGAGACACACATAGGCTCAAAATAGATGGAGGAAGATCTATGAAGCAAATGGAAAGCAAAAAAAATCAGGGGTTGCAATCCTAGTCTCTGATTAAACACACTTTACGCCAACAAAAATCAAAAGAGACAAAGAAGGCCATTACATAATCGTCAAGGGATCAATTCAACAAGAAGAGCTAATTATCCTAAATATATATGCACCCAATACAGGAGCACCAAGATTCATAAAGCAAGTTCTTAGAGACCTACAAAGAGACTTAGACTCCCACACAATAATAATGGGAGACTTTAACACCCCACTGTCAATATTAGACAGATCAGTGAGACAGAAGGTTAACAAGGATATTTAGGACTTGAACTCAGCTCTGCACCAAGCAGACCTAATAGACATCTACAGAACTCTCCACCCCAAATCAACAGAATATACATTCTTCTCAGCACCACATCACACTTATTCCAAAAGTGACCACATAGTTGGAGGTAAAGCACTCCTCAGCAAATGTAAAAGAACAGAAATCACAATAAACTGTCTCTCAGACCACAGTGCAATCAAACTAGAACTCAGGATTAAGAAAGTTACTCAAAACCACACAACTACATGGAAACTGAACAACCTGCTCCTCAATGACTACTGGGTAAATAACCAAATGAAGGCAGAAATAAAGATGTCCTTTAAAACCAATGAGAACAAAGACACAACATACAAGAATCTCTGGGACACATTTAAAGCAGTGTGTAGAGGGAAATTTATAGCACTAAATGCCCACAAGAGAAAGCAAGAAAGATCTAAAATTGACGCCCTAACATCAAAATTAAAAGAACTAGAGAAGCAAGAGCAAACACATTCAAAAGCTAGCAGAAGACAAGAAATAACTAAGATCAGAGCAGAACTGAAGGAGATAGAGACACAAAAAACCCTTCAAAAAAATCAATGAATCCAGGAGCTGGTTTTTTTGAAAAGATCAACAAAATTGATAGACCACTAGCAAGACTAATAAAGAATAAAAGAGAGAAGAATCAAATAGATGCAATAAAAAATGATAAAGGGGATATCAACACTGATCCCACAGAAATACAAACTACCATCAGATAATACTATAAACACCTCTATGCAAATAAACTAGGAAATCTAGAAAAAATGGATAAATTCCTGGACACATACACCCTCCCAAGACAAAACCAGGAAGAAGATGAATCCCTGAATAGACCAATAACAGGCTCTGAAATTGAGGCAATAATTAATAGCTTACCAACCAAAAAAAGTCCAGGACCAGACGGATTCACAGCCAAATTCTACCAGTGGTACAATGAGGAGCTAGTACCATTCCTTCTGAAACTATTCCAATCAATAGAAGAAGAGGGAATCCTCCCTAACTCATTTTATGAGGCCAGCATCATCCTGATACCAAAGCCTGGCAGAGACACAACAAAAAAAGAGAATTTTAGACCAATATCCCTGATGAACATCGATGCAAAAATCCTCAATAAAATAATGGCAAACCGAATCCAGCAGCACATCAAAAAGCTTATCCACCATGACCAAGTGGGCTTCATCCCTGGGATGCAAGGCTGCTTGAACATATGCAAATCAATAAACGTAATCCAGCATATAAACAGAACCAAAGACAAAAACCACATGATTATCTCAATAGATGCAGAAAAGGCCTTTGACAAAATTCAACAACACTTCATGTAAAAACTCTCAATAAATTAGGTATTGATGGGATGTATCTCAAAATAATAAGAGCTATTTATGACAAACCCACAGCCAATATCATACTGAATGGGCAAAAACTGGAAGCATTCCCTTTGAAAACTGGCACAAGACAGGGATGCCCTCTCTCACCACTCCTATTCGACATAGTGCTGGAAGTTCTGGCCAGGGCAATCAGGCAGGAGAAAGAAATAAAGGGTATTCAATTAGGAAAAGAGGAAGTCAAATTGTTCCTGTTTGCAGATGTCATGATTGTACGTTTAGAAAACCCCATCGTCTCAGGCCAAAATCTCCTGAAGCTGATAAGCAACTTCAGCAAAGTCTCAGGATACAAAATCAATGTGCAAAAATCACAAGCATTCCTATACACCAATAACAGACAGAGAGCCAAATCATCAGTGAACTCCCATTCACAATTGCTTCAAAGAGAATAAAATACCTAGGAATCCAACTTACAAGGGATGTGAAGGACCTCTTCAAGGAGAACTACAAACCACTGCTCAACAAAATAAAAGAAGACACAAACAAATGGAAAAACATTCCATGCTCATGGGTAGAAAGAATCAATATTGTGAAAATGGCCATACTGCCCAAGGTAATTTATAGATTCAGTGCCATCCCCATCAAGCTACCAATGTCTTTCTTCACAGAATTGGAAAAAACTACTTTAAAGTTCATATGGAAACAAAAAAGAGCCCGCATAGCCAAGACAATCCTAAGCAAAAAGAACAAGCCGGAGGCATCAAGCTACCTGACTTCAAACTATACTACAAAGCTACAGTAACCAAAACAGCATGGTACTGGTACCTAAACAGAGATATAGACCAATGGAACAGAACAGAGGCCTCAGAAACAACACCACACATCTACAACCATCTGATCTTTGACAAACCTGACAAAAACAAGAAATGGGGAAAGGATTCCCTGTTTAATAAATGGTGCTGGGAAAACTGGCTAGCCATATGTAGAAAGCTGAAACTGGATCCCTTCCTTACACCTTATACAAAAATTAATTCAAGATGGATTAAAGACTGAAATGTTAGACCTAAAACCATAAAAACCCTAGAAGAAAACCTAGGCAATACCATTCAGGACATAGGCAAGGGCAAGGGCTTCATGACTAAAACACCAAAAGCAATGGCAACAAAAGCCAAAATAGTCAAATGGGATCTAATTAAACTAAAGAGCTTCTGCACAGCAAAAGAAACTATCATCAGAGTGAACAGGCAACCTATAGAATGGGAGAAAATTTTTGCAATCTACTCATCCAACAAAGGGCTAATATCCAGAATCTACAAAGAACTCAAACAAATTTACAAGAAAAAAACAAACAATCCCATCAAAAAGTGGGCAGAGGATATGAACAGACACTTCTCAAAAGAAGACATTTATGTAGCCAACAGACACATGAAAAATGCTCATCACTGGTCATCAGAGAAATGCAAATCAAAAGCACAATGAGATACCATCTCACACCGGTTAGAATGGCAATCATTAAAAAATCAGGAAACAACAGATGCTGGAGAGGATGTGGAGAAATAGGAATGCTTTACACTGTTGGTGGGAGTGTAAATTACTTCAACCATTGTGGAAGACAGTGTGGCGATTCCTCAAGGATCTAGAACTAGAAATACCGTTTGACCCAGCGATCCCATTACTGGGTATATACCCAAAGGATTATAAATCATGCTACTATAAAGACACATGCACACACATGTTTATTGCGGCACTATTCACGATAACAAAGACTTGGAACCAACCCAAATGTCCATCAATGATAGACTGGATTAAGGAAATGTGGCACATATACACCATGGAATACTGTGCAGCCATAAACAAGGATGAGTTCATGTCCTTTGGAGGGACATGGATGAAGCTGGAAACCATCATTCTCAGCAAACCATCACAAGGACAGAAAACCAAACACCCCATGTTCTCACTCATAGGTGGGAATTGAACAATGAGAACACTTGGACACAGGGAGGGGAACATCACACACTGGGGCCTGTTGTGGCCTGGGGGGCTGGGAGAGGGATAGCATTAGGAGAAATACCTAATGTAAATGATGAGTTAATGGGTGCAGCAAACCAACATGGCACATGTATACCTATGTAACAAACCTGCACGTTGTGCGCATGTGCCCTAGAACTTAAAGTATAATAAAAATAAATAAATAAATATATTCTGTTGTGATGGGCAATTAGTTGAAAAAGTTACTATCAATAGAAAAGAGCGTCTGGGTTAAGACGGGGATTGTGGAGATCTAGGTTTTATCATGCAGAATGCCTCCAAGTAGCAGGCTTTAGAGAGAATAGACTGTAAATGTTTCTTATCACACTTAAGGTCTGTGTTGATGTTAATGCTGGAGGGATATATTGAGGCATGTCCCACCCCCATTTCCCCTCATGGCCTGAACCAGTCTTTCATGTTAAATTTTAGAGTGCCTTGGGTGAGTCCACTCAGATGGTTGCAGAGAGTCTTCTAATTTTATTTTTGGTTTACAACATAAATGATTACCAGCCATTATTCTGGAGGTCACAAGATGTGCAACTCCCCAATTACTCCTGCAAATAATATCACTATTGTAGAACCTAAGATTGGCCTTTTGAAATGTCTTTTCAGGATTTTGCATTTCTGACAACCAATGGCTTCATCTGGACCTGTTGACTCCCACCAACTGGTCCTTGTGGCCCTACCTAGAAGGGGTCCACCAAACTGTCCTTGAAAAGGCCTAGCCTCCAAATTTTTGGAGAGATTGATTTGAGTAATAACTCTGTCTCCCTCTGCTGTGACCAGTGTGAAAGGAAAATAAATCTTAGGACCCCAAATATAACTAAGCCAAAGGGAAAAGTCAAGCTGGGAACTTCTTAGGGCAAATCTGCCTCCCATTCTATTCCTTAAAAAGATAGCTACTAAGATTAAAAAAAAAAAAAGCTACACGGGGGCCGGGCGTGGAGGCAGAGGTTGCAGTGAGCCGAGATTGCACTATTGCACTCCAGCCTGGGCAACAGAGCGAGACTCCATCTCAAAAACAAACAAACAAAAAAACTACATGGAGCCCACTGCCTGTGATTCCAGCACTTTGGGAGGCTGAGGCAGGTGGATCACTTGATGTCAGGAGTTCAAGACCAGCCTGGCCAATATGAAGAAACCCCGTCTCTACTAAATATATGAAAATTAGCAGGGTATGGTGGTGTGTGCCTGTTATCCCAGCTACTGGGGAGGCTGAGGCAGGAGAATCACAGGAATCCAGAAGGCGGAGGTTGTAGTGATCCGAGATTGCGCCACTGCACTCCAGCCCAGGCCACAGAGCAAGACTACATCTCAAAAAAAAAAAAAAAAAAAAAAAAAGCTACATACGTTCCTCACAAGGAATTTCCTTGTGGACAAAGGACAAACAGAACTCAAAGTCATCCCTCTGCTCACTGAGATAAATGCACATCTGATTGCCTTCTTTAGAAAGCCTGGCTAATCAGAAACTTAAAAGAATGCAACCATTTGTCTCTTACCTACCTATGACCTGGAAGCTCCCAACCGCTTCAAGTTTTCCTGCCTTTCCAGAAGGAACCAATGAACATCTTACCTATATTGATTGATGTCTCATGTCTCCCTAAAATGTATAAAACCAAGCTGTGCCCCAACCACATTGGGTGCATATCATCAGGACTTCGTGAGGCTGTGTCACAGGCGTACATTCTTAACTTTGGCAAAATAAACTTCCTAAATTGACTGAGACCTGTCTCAGATATTTGAGTTTCACACCGGTGTAAACCGAAAATAAAATTCTAAGACCTCCCCAACCAACCGAAAGGACCTGTCCTCTCAGCCAACGGCATTCTAAAGTAACCCTGAAACACTAGTTCAGGCCGTGATGGAAATGGGTGGTCAGACATGCCTTATTATACCTTCCTCCCAGTGGAATTCAGGTACAGGTGACCAACATTAACATTAAAACAGAGACCTTAAGACTGACAAAAGAGACTCTTTGTAGCAGTAAGATACCAACATGACACATAGCAGACCTTGAAAGAAATCGAAGTATTTTACCTCAAAGTATATTTCTTTGGTAAATTTTGAAATGGCCCTGCAAAGCTGTCTCTTGTGGGGAAAATCTACGTTCTGTAGAGACTCCCCTTCCCTTTCCAGATTGCTTTCCTGATCCAGGAGAGAATGAACTAAGAGTCTAGCCCCTTTTTAAGTCTGATAAGAAATATTTGCAACTTATTCTCTCTGAAGCCTGCTACCTGAAGTCTTCATCTGCATAATGAGAATCTTGGTCTCCACAGACCCTTATCTTCATGGAGACACTCCTTTCTATTGATTCCAGGTCTTTAGATAAACTCTTTCAAACAATTGCTAATCAGAAAATATTTGAATCCGCTGGGCATGGTGGCTGATGCCTATAATCCCAGCAACTTTGGCAGGCCAAGGCAGGTGAATCACCTGAGGTCAGGTGTTCAAGACCAGCCTGTCCAATATGGTGAAACCCCTGTCTCTACAAAAATACAAAAAAATTAGCCGGCATGATGGTGCCCACCTGTAATCCCAGCAACTCCGGAGGCTGAGGCGGGAGAATTGCTTGAACCCAGGAGGCAGAGGTTGCAGTGAGCTGAGATTGCGCCATTGCACTCCAGCCTGGGCAACAGAGCAAGACTCTGTCTCAAAAAAAAAAAAAAAAGTCATGCATGCATGCATGGAGCTGACATTCTATTGAATAACCCAGGCAATAAACTAAATACATATGTAAATTATATAACATTTTATAAAATGAGAAAAATCAAGCAAGAAGGGGGATTGAGAGTAGTGAGGGGTAGTTGCACTCATAAGAGGTAAAGGAAGACCTCTCTACCCAGAGGAGGCCTCACATCTTCTTGCCCAGGAAGTGGCAAAGTGCAACCCATTGGCCAAATCTGGCTGTGGCCCATTTTCTTAAGGCCACAAACTAAGAATATTTCTTTTTCAAGTTTTTAAAGAATTGTAAAATAAGAAAAAAGAATACATGAAAGAGACCTTACATAGCCTGCAAAGCTTAAAATAGTTACTATCTGACCATTTACAAAGAAAGTGTGCAGACTTGGCCCACCTTTTATGTCATTGCTTTGGCAACCAGCTCTACACAAGTGTAGACTGACAGTACCTGGCCTCAGTTGCACTGAACATCTTTTGTTTTCTTCCCGCACTTCCCACCTACCCACCCACCAGGGAAGTCAGCCTGACACTTACACCTGTGCCTCCTGGAGATGTGAATTACTTAACACTCTATGAGGCAGCCTTTGACAATGGGGGCATGGGAGCTGACAGGTAATTGCTCGCGCCCCTGTTTCCCTCTCCTGGGAAGATAATTCTATATTACTGTCTATATGCTTCAGAAGGGCCAGTTACTCAAAGTTGTGACCAACTTGATAACACGTGGGCTCATCCTCTTTCTGTTTCTTTCTCTCCAGTTTCCTACTCTCTGAGCTCTTGTTGTAGGATCTACTTTTGACGGGGAGCCCAGGCTAAGACTGTAACTGCTGATGCGTTCGCCCTGCTCACTACACAGACAAAACTAATTCATTTAGACCATGGCATTGCAATAAAGAAAGAGTTTAACAGACATGAGGCTGGCCAGGCCATATGGGAGACAGTTATTAGTCAAATCAATTTCCCCCCAAATTCAGAGGCTAGGGTTTTTCAAGGATAGTTTAGCAGGCCAGGGAGTTCACTTCTGGCTGTGGCCACAGGACTGGTTGGTGGGGCCAGGTGGAATCATTGATCAGAAATGCAAAAACCTGAAAAGACATCTCAAAAGGCCAATCTTAGGTTCTACAACAGTAATGTTATTTATCCACAGGAGTAACTGGAGTAGTTGCAAATCTTGTGATCTCTGGAATAATGGCTGGTTATCATTTATGTCTGCATCTTAGCAAAATTCAGGTTCTTCATCCTCGTAACCTGGTGGTCTTTCATTAGCTTTACAAAAGCAGTTTAGTGGCCAGGTGCGGTGGCTCACACCTGTAATCCCAGCACTTTGGGAGGCCTAGATGGGTGGATCACGAGGTCAGGAGTTCAAGACCAGCCTGGCCAACATGGGGAAACCCTGTCTCTACTAAAAATACAAAAATTAGCCGGGCATGGTGGTGGGCACCTGTTAGTCCCAGCTACTCGGGAGGCTGAGGCAGGAGAATTGCTTGAACCTGGGAGGCGGAGATTGCAGTGAGCCAAACTGTGCCACTGCACTCCAGTCTGGGCGACAGAGCAAGACTCTGTCTTGGAAAAAAAAAAAAAAAAAAGCAGTTTAGTTTTGGGGAAGGGTTATTATCATTTAAACTGTAAACTAAATGTCTCCCAAAGTTAGCTTGGACTAAGCCCAGGGGTGATTTAGGGCAGTTTGGAGGTTTAAAGGCAAGACGGGAGTTGGTTAGATCAGATCTCTTTCACTGTCATAACTTTCTCACTGTTATAATTTTTGCAAAGGCATTTTTAAGACAGTTAGTACCAGGAGTGACCCTAGAAAGCTGACTCTTATTAGGCTGGACTCTGGAACTGATTCACTTGCCAATCACCCCACTGCTGGTGGTGGGCATGGTAATGATAACCCTGGCATGCTGGGGCATCACAATTGCTAAGACTCTCACTAGTGGTGGATTAGAATGGGGTGTGGGTGGAGGGGAAAGCATTGGATTATGAGCTAGCTAAGGCACCTGATGGTATAGGCGTAATAGGATTTTTTTTCCTTTATGAGAATTGCAGAGTTGGCTGACTTTTATTACCTTCTTTAGAAACCATGAAGGTAAATGACAGATGCCTTTTTTTTTTTTTGAGATGGAGTCTAGGTCTGTCGCCCAGGCTGGAGTGCAGTGGCGCGATCTCGGATCATTGCAACATCCGCCTTCTGGGTTTAAGCGGTTCTCCTGCCTCAGCCTCCTAAATAGCTAGGACTACAGGCACGCACCACCATGCCCAGCTAATTTTTGTATTTTTAGTAGAGACGGGGTTTCACCATGTTGGCCAGGCTGGTCTTGAACTCCTGTCCTCAAGTGATCCACCTGCCTCAGCCTCCCAAAGTGCTGGGATTACAGATGTGAGCCAACGCGCTGTCAGTAAATGACAGATTCTGGTCAAACAACAATTAATTCAAGGTATGTTGTGAAAGTCAAAAGGACTTTATGGTAGCTTTAAGAAGAACCTCAACTCCTGCAACCTCAGGGCAGACAATGCTGTAAATCAGGATTTAAGAATGACTGAGCTATGAAGAAGACAAAATGTAAAGCCTCACCAGGTTCATGCAAACTCAGGGCCCTAATAGAAAAGGAGCAGGAACTAACTCCTGGGATGGGAACATATGAGGGCATGAACCTAAGAATCTTGCATCTCCAGATTCCTATCACTTCCTTCACTCTTGTTAGGGGAAAGCAGTCTCCCCTTGACTGGAACCCTTTAAAAAACTCTCCATAGCCAGGTTCCTTGCAGGATGATACTTGTACTCCTTAAGATCTGCTCTTGCCTGCCCTCATTACCCTAAGTGTGATAATTAGGGACAAGCTGCATCAAAGCCTGAGGAAAAAAAAAAATACAGTTCGTGCTCTACAAGGAAATAATGTACATACCACAGAATTTTAGGAGCTGGCTAACTGGAACCAGGGCAACATGTGTGGAGTGGATCTTGGGGAATGCTGAATCAGGGGAGGTAGAATATAAGGGTACAGGGTGAAATTTATTAATGTGGGAGCACTATCTCAAGACTCAGTGGTTAATGTGCTGGTAAGGACACCAGGAGCTGGCTCTGAGAACTAAATGGTGAATAAGAAAAATATAGCTTGGGGGCCGGGCAAGGTGGCTCACACTTGTAATCCCAACACTTTGGAAGGCCAAGGAGGGTGGATTACGAGGTCAGGAGTTCAAGATTAGCCCAGCCAACATGGTGAAACAGCGTCTCTACTAAAAATACAAAAATCAGCCCGGCGTGGTGGCGGGCTCCTGTAACACCAACTGCTTGGGAGGCTGAGGCAGGAGAATCACTTGAACCTGGGAGGCGGAATTTGCAGTGAGCTGAGATTGTGACTCTGCACTCCAGCCTGGGCTACAGAGCGAGACTCTGTCTCGAAAAAACAAAACAAAACATAAAACAAATACAGCTTGGTCCTCTTAGGCACTCATAATCTAGTAGGTTAGGTGTTTATAATTCAGTGTTATAAATTCCATAGTTATTAGATGAAGGGCCCTAAGATCAGGAAGAAGAAGAAGGAGGAGGAGGAGAGAAAGTAAAAGTTCCCTGATATTAAGTCTACTATGTACCTGACTCCTTAGCTACTGTTTCCCATTAAGTTTCATTTAGTCTTCTCTGTACATCTGTTAAGTCAGGTATTATAAGTAGTAGTGGTGGGGGTTAATAGATTAAGGTGACATTGTCTGAAATTTTGTAAGCATGTCTTAATTCTATAACATAAAGGAAATATCTAAGCTTATGCCAAAAACCTAGTACAGATTCCCGTGATACAGGCAAGGCAAGGCCTTTGAAGTCTTTTTTCCTCTCCCTAAATTTTTTTTTTTTTGAGACGGAGTCTCGCTCTGTCGCCCAGGCTGGAGTGTAGTGGCACGATCTCGGCTCACTGCAAGCTCTGCCTCTCGGGTTCATGCCATTCTTCTGCCTCAGCCTCCCGAGTAGCTGGGACTACAGGTGCCCGCCCCCATGCCCCGCTAATTTTTTGTATATTTAGTAGAGATGGTGTTTCACTGTGTTAGCCAGGATGGTCTCGATCTCCTGACCTCGTGATCCGCCTGCCTCAGCCTCCCAAAGTGCTGGGATTACAGGCATGAGCCACCGTGCCTGGCCTCCTCTCCCTGAATTTAAACACAAATCTTAGGATGCCACAACTCTGACCAGCTACTTGGCAGGAAATCAAGGAATAAGTGCAAGATGGCTGCCCTCCTTCCATATCCAGGAAAGGCCTGCTTCTCAGACTACTTTTGCTCCAGGGAAGAGGAGCAGGAGAAGAGAATCACCAATCTACTCACTCCATGAAGAAATAATGTACATACATTATTTCTACAGTTAGCCAGTAGATCCTGGCTAACTGGAACCAGGGCAACATGTATGGAATGGATCTTGGGAAATGCTGAATGTGGGGAGCCAAAGAGGAAAGTAAGCTGGGAACTGCTTAGGGCAAACCTGTCTCCCAGTCTATTTCTAAAAAACATGGCTACGAAGATTTAAAAAAGCTACATATATCTCTTACAAGAAATTTCCTTGTGGACAAAGGACAGACATCATGACAATAACATAAAAGGCTGGCCAAGTCTGCACACTTTCTCTGTGAATGGTCAGTGGAGAACCTGGAGTCCTCATCACTAACAGAAAGACCCAGCCACTGTATACAATTCAGATTAGTTTTTAGTCCCCTTGGGAGAGTGAGAGGTAAGTGGGCAGAATAGCACAGAATCCCTTCCTCTCTCACAGATAGGATTACCTCCCTTTAACAGACAAAAGTTTAATACCTAATCCTAGCTCAGGTAGGTAGCAAAGCCTAATCCAGGTCTGACTTACTGCTCTGCAGAACCATCTCTATGGCCTTTGAAAGGATAACCTTTGGCCAGGTGCGGTGGCTCACGCCTATAATCCCAGCACTTTGGGAGGCCGTGGCGGGTGAATCCGCTGAGGTCAGGAGTTCGAGACCAGCCTGGCCAATATGATGAAATGCCATCTCTACTAAAAATACAAAACATTAGCCAGGTATGGTGGCGGGCGCCTATAATCCCAGCTTGTCGGGAGCCTGAGGCAGGAGAATCCCTTGAACCTGTGAGGCGGAGGTTGCAGTGAGCGGAGATGGAGCCACTGCACTCCAGCCTGGGCAATAAGAGTGAAACTTGGTCTCGAAAGGAAAAGAGAACCTTTGACCAAATGGAGGGGAAAAAAAGGTACACAGCAGCTTAGAGGCTGCTTTTAACGTTGTAGAAGGCACAGGAATTCCCAGGAGAGCAGGGAGTGCCTGGACAAATGAAATTTATGGGTCACGTGGCTGAGCAGGCCAGGAAAATATTGGGCTTGTCAGATGTCAGCTCTTTCTGAGTAGAGTTCAGGTCAAGAAAACAAACTTAGATTAGCTAAGGATTACCCAGATTTTTGACCCTGTTGAAATGTTTCTCATGAGATTCTCACTGGATTTCAACCTGGTGTGCTCCTGGGATTTTTAAATAATTTTTTGGAATATTAAAATAACTTTACCTTTTGATTATAAAAGCAACGTATAGTCATTATAACACATCATAAATATAAACATTTACAGAGAAGAACTTAAAAATTCTCCATAATCCCACAATTTAAAGATATCGCAATCGGCCGGGCGCAGTGGCTCACACCTATAATCCTAGCACTTTGAGAGGCCAAGGCGGGCGGATTGTCTGAGCTCAGGAGTTTGAGACCAACCTGGGCAACATGGTGAAACTCCCTCTCTACTAAAATACAAAAAAATTAGACGGGCGTGGCAGTGTGATCCTGTAGTCCCAGATACTTGGGAGGCTAAGGTAAGAGAATTGCTTGAACCCGGGAGGTGGAGGTTGCAGAGATCGCACCACTGCACTCCAGCCTGGGCAACAGAGCGAGATTCCATCTCCATTTAAAAAAAAAAAAAGATATTACAATGAATTTACATGTCCTTCCAGATTTAAAAAAACATATCTAAGTTTGCCACTGTGACAACATGCTTCCTTCTCCCCACTTTCTGGTACATTCCAAGTTTCAGGTACCTTAGGAAGGTCTTTCTTGGTAATGCAACTCCAGAAAGAACAAATCACACTCACCATGAGAACCTCTTTTTCTTTTTGTCTTCCTCACCTCTGGGGTCTGGGGTAGCCCCATTGGGTGTCTCATCTAAATAGAAGGCTTTGCACCTGTTGAGAAGTTGAAGAACAAGTATATAGAGGAGAGACACCAACTCTAGAGTCTCCAGGCCTATAGGCTCTGGTTTGGAACTCACAGTAAAGTTTTGATCATTCTTTTGGTCTCCATGTGTGCTCTCAATGCACTAAAGCTGAGATCAGCAAACTTTTTTTTTTTTTTTTTTTTTTTTTTTTGTGAGACAGAGTCTTGCTCTATCGCCCGGGCTGGAGTGTAGTGGCACAATCTCAGCTCACTGCAACCTCTGCCTCCCAGGTTCAAGCAATTCTCCTGCCTCAGCTTCCCGAGTAGCTAGGATTACTGGTGCGTGCCACCAGGCCCAGCTAATTTTTTGTATTTTTAGTAGAGACGGGGTTTCACCATGTTGGCCAGGCTGGTCTCAAACTCCTGACCTCAGATGATCCGCCCACCTCAGCCTCCCAAAGTGCCGAGATTCCAGGCATGAGCCACCACACCCGGCTTCAGCAAACTTCTTTTGTTTTCTTTTTTTTTTTTTTTGAGACAGAGTCTCATTCTGTCACTCAGGCTGGAGTGCCGTGGTGCAATCTCGGCTCACTGCAACCTCCACCTCCCAGGTTCAAGCGATTCTCCTGCCTCAGTCTCCCAAGTACCTGGGATTACAGGCATGCGCCACCACACCTGGCTAATTTTTATATTTTTAGTAGAGACGGGGTTTCGCCATGTTGGCCAGGCTGGTCTCGAACTCCTGACCTTAGGTGATCCACCTGCTTCGGCCTGCCAAAGTGCTGGGATTACAGGCGTGAGCCACCATGCCCCGCCTAGCTTTTTGTATAAAGGATCAGATAATAACTATTTCAGGCTTTCTGGACTATACTGTCTCTATTGCAGCTACTTGACTCTGCCATTGTTGGATAAAAGCAGACAATCCATAAATGAATGGGCATGACTGTGTTTCAATAAAACTTTATTTATGAAAACAGATGAGAAGCTGGACATGGCTGAAGGGCCACAGTTTGCCAACCCTTGCACTAGCTAAAGGAAGAGCATTAGGGAAGAAACTGTAGCATCTTCCTCTCATTACCAAAGGCAGAACACTAGGCATAACTATACACACACACATGCACACACATATACTCAAACATTTGTTTAAAAAGAAAACCTCACACATTTGTGATGAAACTATAGATTCAATTCTTTAAATTGTGGTAAAATATACATAACATAAGATTTACAATTTTAGCCATTTTAAGTGTGCAGTTCAGTGGTATTAAGTACATTCACATTGTTGTGCAACCATCACCACCATCCATTCGTCTCCAGAACTTTATTCATCTTGCAAAACTGAAACTCTATACCCATTAAACATTAAACCCTATTTCCCTCTCCCTCCAGCCCCTGGCAACCACCCTTCTATTTTCTGTCATTATGATTTGACTACTCCTGGGACCTCATATAAGTGGAATCATGGCTGGGCATGGTGGCTCACGCCTATAATCCCAACACTTTGGGAGGCTGAGGAGGGTGGATTGCCTGAGCTCAGGAGTTCCAGACCACCCAGAGCAACATGGTGAAACCCCATCTCTACTAAAAATACATAAAATTAACTGGGTGTGGTTGTGCAAGCCTCTAGTCCCAACTTCTTGGGAGGCTGAGGCAGGAGAATTGCTTGAGCCCCAAGAGATAAAGGTTGTAGTGAAGGCCGAGATCACGCCACTGCACTCCAGCTTAGGCTACAGAGTGAGACTCCATCTCAAAAAAAAAAAAAAAAAAAAAAAAAGAAAGTGGAATTGTACAATATTGCTCTTTTTTGATTGGCTTATTTCACTTGGTTCATTTATTTTTATTTATTTATTTATTTTGAGATAGAGTTTCGCTCTTTTGCCCAGGCTAGTGTGAAGTGGCACGATCTTAGCTCACTGCAACCTCCGCCCCCCGGGTTCAAGCAATTCTCATGCCTTAGCTTACGGAGTAGCTGGGATTATAGGTTCCCACCACCATGCCCCACTAATTTTGTATTGTTAGTAGAGATGGGGTTTTGCCTTGTTGGCCACTCTGGTCTTGAACTCCTGACCTCAGGTGATCCACCCGCCTTGGCCTCCCAAAGTGCTGGGATTACAGGCGTTAGCCACCGCGTCTGTCCTTTAAGGTTAATTTATGTTATAACATATGTCAGAGTATAGATTCAATTTTATAAATTTTAAAAACCTAACGATATTTCCTGCATACTTTTCCAGGTCATTAAAAACTTTTGGTAAATACAGTTTTTAAAGGGTACATAATATTTCACTGAATTAGACTGACTAAAGGAGAATTCATTAGAGGCCAGGACAACCTTCTCTACTTTCGAGGAGAGCTAGCCGCTCCCCTAATCACAGATGATTGGATTGGGAACCAATGCAGTAGCAAAGGCTACCCAACTACACATGAGCTGGGCCCTGGCTGCCCAGTGGAGATGCTGCCTGTAGAATGGCCCTGAAATGAATCAATAAAATCTGGGATAGTAGAACTGCAGGGCAAACAAAATGAAAGCAGGTCCCACTGTGTTAGGAAATCAACTCCATCCTAATAAATAATCTGATTTTGTCTCTTCTGTTTATCCTGATGAACTTGGCAGGCATAACTTATACATCCATCATGTGGATGATTCATATTTATAAGCATTCTCCTTTGGTGGACATTTAGGTTATTCCCAATATTTTGCTATTACAAATAATGTTTCAATAAACATCTTTGTACATAACCCTTTTTTACATATCCAGTCACTTCCTTGGAAAGGCTGAGGGAGTGTATCTTTGGCAGCAAATTCACTGTGACTGGGAATTGTTTAGCCCTTTGGCCTCCAAGAAGTTTGAGGATCCAAGATGGCTCCACTGCTGAAACATTGATTGACTGCTCATAAGGAGAACTGGCAAGAGCTGAACAAGATATGAAGCTTCCAGTCCTACAAAGTTTCTTATTAGGATAAGGCTCAAGCTCAGAGGGGCAGGCCAAAAAATCAAGCAGGACAATAGGGCAAGACTGGCTAGGAAGAAAAGCCTAGGTCATAAGCCCATGCTGGTGAACTGAGCCTGTTCATTGTGGAGTGGCATTGAGGTTGAGGGTGACATGGGGGATAGAGTCTTCTGATGGGTGGTTATACAAACAACAGGGCCCTTCCTTAGCTTAATGAATCCTTGGTCTATTGGACCTACAGGAAACTTGAAGGAAGAAAGTAACTACACAGTAGTATCACACTCTGTGTGCTGGGCTGCAGTAAAATTATTTACTCATATCCAGTTCTCCTCCACTTTCTGGTAATAAGGAAGGTGATGATTCTTAGGCCCTTGCAGGTTGGCAGGGCTACATGACTAGTTCTAGCCAATGGACCAAAACTGGAATGCCATTGTATCATTTCTGGGATGAGATGGTTAAAACCTCAAACTTGGCCCATCCCTCATCTTTCCCCTGTCTTAGTATCCCTGAACACCATGTGTTGTGATGGTGCCATTATAAGCTGGAACCTTTTTCAGCCTGGGTTCTTGAGTAATAATATGGAGCACTGCCTTCCACTAACCTATGTTGGACATATATTGTGATGAGAAATTAATTTTCTTTTTTTGAGATGGAGTCTTGCTCTGTCACCTAGGCTGGAGTGCAGTGGTGCCATCTGGTTTCACTGCAGCCTCTGCCTCCTGAGTTCAAGCAATTCTCCTGCCTCAGCCTCCCGAGTAGCTGGGATTACAGGCGTGTGCCATCACACCCAGCTAATTTTTGTATTTTAGCAGAGACAGGGTTTTACCATGTTGACCAGGCTGGTCTTGAACTCCTGACCTCGTGATCCGCCTGCCTCGGCCTTGCAAAGTGCTGGGATTACAGGTGTGAACCACCGTGCCCAGCCGAGAAATGAATTTTCTTATTTAGCATTGTTGACTATCCTAACCTAATTGAGACACTGGCCTTGTGCAAGGTTAAGTGGCAGAGTTCAAATTTGACTCTAAGTCTCTCTAACTTCAGAGCCTGCATTATTAGTCCTAGATCATTCAGATCTGGTTGGTGGGATCTTGTGAGTCCATTGGCTTTGAGGGTAGAACACCAGATCTTGGATCTGGGAGTGTGATCATTTCCTAAACTCCTAAGATCAAGGAAGAGGGCCGGGCGCGGTGGCTCACGCCTGTAATCCCAGCACTTTGGGAGGCCGAGGCGGGTGGATCACGAGGTCAGGAGATCGAGACCATCCTGGCTAACACGGTGAAACCCCGTCTCTACTAAAAATACTAAAAATTAGCCGGGCGTGGTGGCGGGCGCCTGTAGTCCCAGCTACTCGGGAGGCTGAGGCAGGAGAATGGCGTGAACCCAGGAGGCGGAGCTTGCAGTGAGCCGAGATCGCGCCACTGCACTCCAGCCTGGGCGACAGAGCGAGACTCCACCTCAAAAAAAAAAAAAAAAAAAAAAAAAGATCAAGGAAGAGAACAAAAAAGGTGGCTGGGCACAGTGGCTCATGCCTGTAATCCCAGCACTTTGGGAGGCGGGTGGATCACGAGGTCAGAAATTGACCAGCCTGACCAACACGGTGAAACCCCATCTCTACTAAAACTACAAAAAATCAGCTGGGCATGGTGGCAGATGCCTGTAATCCCAGTTACTCAGGAGGCTGAGGCAGGGGAATCGCTTAAACCCGGGAGGCAGAGGTTGCAGTAAACCGAGATTGTGCCACTGCACTCCAGTCTGGGCGACAGAGCAAGACTCTGTCTCAGGAAAAAAAAAAAGGGCTACTGATATTGCCTCTGCTCCTGTTAGGAGTGGGAACTGATTTGGGAAGGAGGTTGCTCTTGCAGGTGAAGACATCAGTAGACTCAGTATTAGGTCGCTGAGTAGGACGCTGAGTAAGTGGAGAAAAATGAGGTGGGGCTGAAAGATGGTAATATTCCTGTTATCACTGAAGATCAAGTCATTTTCTCTCCAGGATGACAATTGACAATGCAGACTAATTTTTTCACAAATGTTCATTCTTGCTTCTACTGGTGACATGTGGGCAGGCACGGCAGGAGGAGGTCACAATCATCTGAGTGTTGCAGAGTTATTCATCTGGTGCAGAATGGGGTGACAGCTCACTGAGACTTAGCATTCTGTTGGATTGAGTCACTCTGCATGTCATGCTGTCTCAGCATCAAATCATCCTCTTACGTCTAGGCTTCAAAGGGGTCCTGAGAAGTAAGTCCCTATAGTTTCTAAAGTCTCTGGGGACCTTCTTGGCTCTGTTGGGGTTCCCCACATCAAATTCCTTCATAGCTTTTAGTCTCTCCTGGGCCCCTAGAGAAAAAGGAAGAGTATTGTTGAGGTGTTCCTCATATTTTCAATTCCATATTGGAGCTTGGGATCAAAACTGGGACTTCAAGAAGAGAATTGCAGTGGAATCTCAGGGTTTCCCAGTAGGACAAAAACAAACAAACAAAAAACCAAGAAATACAAGAAATTTTATCTAGGCCGGGCGCTGTGGCTCATGCCTTAATCCCAGCACTTTGGGAGGCCGAGACGGATGGATTACAAGGTCGGGAGCTCAAGACCAGACTGGCCAAGATGGTGAAACTCTGTCTCTACTAAAAATACAAAAAATTAGCCAGGCGTGGTGGCAGGCATCTGTAATCCCAGCTACTCGGGAGGCTGAAGCAGGTGAATTGCTTGAACCCGGGAGGCAGAGGTTGCGGTGAGCCAAGATCACGCCATT
This sequence comes from Gorilla gorilla gorilla, assembly GCF_029281585.2. Taxonomy (NCBI): domain Eukaryota; kingdom Metazoa; phylum Chordata; class Mammalia; order Primates; family Hominidae; genus Gorilla; species Gorilla gorilla. The sequence goes on along the minus strand of NC_073237.2, from coordinate 101,329,369 downwards.
GCACTCCAGCCTGGCAACAGAGCGTAACTCCGTCTCAAAAAAAAAAAAAAAAAAAAAAAAATTATCCCTTCAAGATGGACATAATACCTATCTTATAGGGTTGAAGCAAAGATTATGTGGCGTACCTTGGCAGGAGTGGGACTTAGCATTTGTTCTTGTTCCTCCTGTTCCATTCCAAACCATCCTATTCCTTGTACAGATCTTGCAAGGACGCTGTGTGAAACAGCGTTGTTGCAACTCTGAACAAGAGGATGAACAATCACACAAGACATTGGCAGGAGTTCCTAGGACAGATAAGTCAATCAAACATAGCCTGTGGGCCTTACCCTCTATCTCTGAATTGGGTTCTTTTCATTCCAAGGGATAGAGACTCACTCAAGAAAGGTCTGTGGGCAAAACGGAGGCAGTCTTGTGGAAATGTGAGAGGGGAAGGCAAAATAGGACCAAACTGCATGGTACTGGAGGTGGAGGGTAGACCAGCACCAGGATCTCTGCAACAGACTTTAAGGATTTTCCCTGAAGTGCTCCCCAAGAAATGTTACCCAAGTCCTTTAGGTCTCTTTCTCTGTTTCTGCCCACTTCTCTTCTTGCTAAACTCTTGATTTTCTCTGTCTTTTCTCTACCTCATGCTATTTGCTGACTTCTAGCTTGGTTCACTTAATTGCTAATTGTGGCCTCTCCAGCCTGTCTCAAACTTGCATCCTAAGCTTCTGTAAAGTGCCTGATTTTATCTGTATTTCCCAATTTACATTTCTAAGAGTAATATTGGGTTGGTCTAGGCTTCCTTATTAGGGCAGGTCTTTCCCTGGGCTACACAGTAAGCCTCTGTCTGCCCTGGGGTCAAGTGTTCACATAGTTTTCAATCACATAGAGGTGAAGGGAGGAGTTGGGGGTTTGGAGAAAGCCAGATGGCTGCATGGTGGAGTTCAGAGCATGGCTGCCTGGAGCTAGGGGCTGCAGAAGATAGTTTCCTGTAGAGTAGACGTGGCCATGCATGTGGCAGACATGCCATGATTGCCATATCTAGTAGACACATTGAATTTTGAGGTTTTCATTGTCTGGTTTGTAGCCTTGTCCAAATGTGTAGTTTACCATATGAGAAAGGGAGGATCAGAGAGGTAGAGTAACCTACCCAGGGTCACACAGTAAGTGGTACAGCAGGAATTAGGATTTAATTTAGTGTTTTTTTCTAGTATATTACATGTAAATATATAAAAAATTGACGGATAGTCTACTCTGGGCCAGAACTATTCCAGGCACGGGAACAAACCACACCAAAATCCTTGTCCTTGTGGACCTAATATTCTAGCGAGGAAATAACAACTGTAAAAAAAAAAAAAAAAAAAAAATCACTAAAAAAAACAAATTATATAGTATGTTAGAAGGTGACAAGTGTTACGGAGAAAATAAGAATGGGGGAATTAGGGCTGGGTGCAGTGGCTCGCACCTGTAATCCCAGCAGTTGGGGAGGCCAAAGCCGGTGGATCACTTGAGGCCAGGAGTTCGAAACCAGCCTGGCCAACATGATGAAACCCCATCTCTACTAAAAATACAAAAATTAGCCAGATGTGGTGGTGCACGTCTGTAATCCCAGCTACTTGGGAGGCTGAGGCAGGAGAATCGCTTGAACCCGGAAGACAGAGGTTGCAGTGAGCTGAGATGGCACCACTACACTCAAGCCTGGGCAACAGAGTGAGACTCCATCTCAAAAAAAAAAAAGAGAGATATACCTTGTCCCCAAAGAGCCTGTTTTTAGCCAGGTGTGGTGGCTCATGCTTGTAATTCCAACACTTTGGGAGGCCAAGGCGGGCTGATCACCTGAGGTCAGGAGTTCGAGACCAGCCTGGCCAACATGGTGAAACCCCATCTCTACTAATAGTACAACAATTAGCTGGAGGTGGTGGTGCATGCCTGTAATCCCAGCTACTCAGGAGGTTGAGGCAGGAGAATTGCTTGAACCCTGGAAGCAGAAGTTGCAGTGAGCTGAGATCACGCCATTGCACTCCAGCCTGGACCACAACAGCGAAACTCTGTCTCCCAAAAAAAAAAAAAGGGGGGGGGGATTAGGAGTGCTGAGGGGAATTATAATTTAAAATAGGGAGTTCAGTGTAGGTCTCGATGTGATGGTGAGAGACTGTTCACCTCACCACACTTTAAGCTTCCTGAGAATAGACTATGCGTCTTCCTTCTCCTCCTCCTGGCCCAGTGCCTTGGCTGTGGTGAGTATGAAATAACTGTTAGTTGAACTGAACACTACAGGAATGTTCTGAAGGTTGGGGAAGACAAGAAAAGGCTTTAAGTTTGTATTGGTCTCCTCTTGTGTAACTTCCCTGCCCTTTGTGAAGGGCAGCATGCTTCATGAAGCCCTCCATATTGTTAGATTCATTGCAGAAATGTGCCTTTCCACACTCCTGAGATCATTAGACCTCATGAAATGCCTTGTAAGGGCTCTTAATATGAAGCTGTGGCCAGAAATTTAATTAACAGAGAAAACACAACCTAAGCATGCAAGACAGCACGACTCAAAGTCTCATAAAAGCCCATTTCCTTGGAGGCACTGGAGCAGTGGAGAGCCTCTTCATTAGTGGTGAGCTGATAAATGTTTAACAACTGGCTCTGTAGGGCAGGGAAGGGATCATGATTTGTAGGTTTGCCCATTCCTGTGGTGTAAATACTCTATGGCTGATTCAGGTTTAAAAATTGTAATAGGACTGAGCATTTCCCTTTTCTTTTTTTTTTTTTTTTTTTTTTTTGAGATAGAGTCTCACTCTGTTAACCTAGGCTGGACTGCAGTGGCGTGGTCTTGGCTCACTGCAACCTCTGCCTCCCAGGTTCAAGAAATTCTCCCACCTCAGCCTCCTGAGTAGGTGGGACTACAGGCACGTGCCACCACACCCAGCTAATTTTTTTTTGTATTTTTAGTAAAGACGGGGTTTCACTATGTTGGCCAGGCTGGTCTCAAACTCCTGACCTCGTGATCCATCTGCCTCAGCCTCCCAAAGTGCTGGGATTACAGGCGTGAGCCACCATGCCCGGCCGAGCATTTCTATCACAGAAATATAATAGATATAAATCACTTTAAGAGCATAGATGGTAGTAAAATACAGTATAATAATTAGGAAGTGATGAGTTTTGAGTGTTTATTATCATTGATTTTAATATTCACTTAAGTTTACATAATTTTAATCATGGTCACATTTATTTATTTATTCATATTTTTGGTTTTTTTGAGACAGGGCCTCTCTCTGTCACCCAGGCTGGAGTACAGTGGCATGATCTCAGCTCACTGCAACCTCTGCCTCCCAGGTTCAAGCAATTCTCCTGCCTCAGCCTCCTGAGTCACTGGGACTACAGGCACATACCACCACGCCTGGCTAATTCTTGCATTTTTAGTAGAGACGGGGTTTTGGCACTTTGGCCAGGCTGGTCTCGAACTCCTGACCTCAGGTGATCCACCCGCCTTGGCCTCCCAAAGTGTTGGGATTACAGGCGTGAGCCACCGCGCCCAGCCTTCCATGGCCACATTTAGTAACTGGTTTGCAAACATTCTGAAAAAGTAGCAATTGGCTCTTGTGGGCCATGATCCATGACAGCTCTAGCACACCACCACTCTGGTCTTCCTCAGTGTGCACCTGTTTCTTGGCAAGGACCAGCTCATATGAATCTTGAGCTTCAAATGCAAAGGCAGCTCCATTGCTTCCTTGTCACCTAACTGGTCACATCTCCCCATGGCTGCTATCTTGTGCCTCTGCCACATGGCTTCTCCATCTTCTATGGTAAGTGGGGTTTTGCAGAGTTTCTGGGAGAGTGTCCTTCTCCAGGCTGGAGCCCCCTGTGATGGACACAGGCTTTTATTCTTCAGCGAGGATCTTGGTCTCACATCCTTGTACTCTCCCCTAAGGTGTTCTTGCTCACTTTACTGTGAGCCACCTTGGCATATTGGGCTGTCAAGTTCCATCTGGTCAGTGAGCATTTGTGGAGTCCGTACAGTGTGCTGACTCCTCCTGTTTGTGTTTCTGGTGCCAGGTCCTGTGCTCTGACATCCATTCTCTCATTTGGCCCTTAGAGCAGTCCTGCTGGATGAGTCTTATTTTTTCGACATTTCACATGAGGAAACTGTGGCCCAGAGAGGGGAAGTAATGTGCCCACAGTCCAGAAGTCATGTCTTTAGCAAAACATTGCCTTTGATATGTAACGTGCAGGGAAACATCTTTCACCCCTCAGCTGGCTGCTGCTGGTTGTGGACTCACTTTGCTCAACTAAGGGAGGATTTGGAGTTGTTTTCTGGGAAGGCTCCACCACAGAATTGCAGCAGAGGGACATTTAGATAGAAGGGCAGAACTGGAGTTGGAGCCAGTCATGAGCCCCAGGAGCATCTGTGATTCCATGTTATTCCTAAAGAAGGCAGAGCTGGAACTGGGGTCAGGTCTGCTCCCTGGGAACATCTATGACCCTGTCTCATTGCCTTGCACCCCTCTGTGCCTGATGCTGGAGCCTGGTTCCTGGCTCCTAAAGGAGAAACGCCATTTGGAGGCAAGTATGGTCCTTCCCATTGCAGGAGCTCCTTTTTTTTTTTTTTTTTTTTTTTTTTTTTAAGATGGTGTCTCATGCTGTCGCCCAGGCTGGAGTGCAATGGCACAATCTCGGCTCACTGCAACCTCTGCCTCCCGGGTTCAAGCAATTCTCCTGCCTCAGTCTCCCGAGTAGCTGGGATTACAGGTACCTGCCACCATGCCCAGCTATTATTTGTATTTTTAGTAGAGAACAGGTTTCGCCATGTTGGCCAGGCTGGTCTCGAACTTCTGACCTCAGGTGATCCGTCCATCTCCTCCCAAAGTGCTGGGATTAAAGCATGAGCCACCATGCCCGGCCTGCAGGAGCTCTTAACACCCGTGCAGAGAAGGCTGGGCACCTTGCAACTGAGCAGCAGATGTGTCTTATGAAGGGAAGCCAGCTTTAGCTGTGGAGCAAATGCTGAGTGCCAGGCTGGGGAAGGTGGGACAAGAAGAAGGTGAGAATTGAAGGATCATGGAAGCCCGTTTCTCAGAAGACCTGGATTCAGATCTAAGTTCTCCTTACTTACTAGCTTTGTGGACTTGGGTAAATCATTAAGCCTCTGAGTTGTTTGCCCCTCTGTGGAATGAGGGAGATAAGGATAGTGGCTACTGTTTGTTAAGGGCTCTCTACGAATTAGGTGCTGCAGTCAGCGTGTACTAAACATTATGTACAAGGTAATTCCGATAAAAGACTGAACCCAGTGCCAGAAACATGGTCAATGTGCACTATATGGCAGCTGTTAATGTTTTGTTGATCCTCCTAACAATCCCCTGATTAATAATAACCACAGAAATAATAATAGTTGCTAGCATTTATGGAGCACTTTGTATGCATCCAGCCATTGTTTTGAGTGCTCTAGGTGTATTAACTTATTTAATTTTCCGAGCTATCCCAGGAGGTTGGTTCTATTTTTAACCTCATTTGACATGTGAGAAAATTGAAGCACAATTAAGTTAAATGCATTGCCCAAGACACGTGACTAGAAATTGACAAACAGCTAGAAAGCAGAAGAGGTGTTCTTATTGTTGCCCATTTCACAAGGACAGTAACTAAGGCACAGAGAGGCTGAGCAGCGTGCCCAGGGTTGGGGTCGGCAGGACTCTCCTCTGGGTTTTTGGGCAGATGAAATGATATAATGGATGGGAAATGGCTTTGTGAACTGTCCTTCCGACTGTTTCAGCCAGCAGTGAGTAAGCTTTGCATGTTCTGTTTTTTCTAGTCTAGTTGCATCAGCTGGTCTGAGAGCCAGGGGCCTTTAGGAGGACCTGCCTGGACTTAGCTTCTCATTGGATAGGTGCTTTGTGTGTAGGTCCTGGACTTACATCCCCTCGGGACAGCCTAGGAGCTGTGGCTTGTCTGACTTCAAAGCCGTTGCCAGCTGGGAGGCTTTGGGAGGAGCCAGCTGGCAGCTGGCCACCATCATGTGCAGCTGGGGTTACCAGCAGTCACTCTCCGGCCTTCCCCCAACCACACTCACTGTCTCCAGTGGCTGATTCCCAGACACACCCAAGAGAGCAGGCAGCCAGGCAGGGGGAAGAGCAGCTCGAGGCTCCTAATGGAGTGGTGCTAATCAGGGAAAAAGGGAGCCTCTTTTTGCTCCCTTCCCCACTATGCTTCTGGCATAACCCCTCTTCCACAGGGCTCCTCAGGCATGACATCCTAGAAATTCCTGGGTGCATTCCTTCTTCCCAGTTACCTACGTTCCAAAATGGAGTAGGTAGGGCTACTGGGTCTTTGTGGAGGGGTCACTGTTACATGCCTCTAGGGCTATCTCCTCACCTCATTGGGAGATCCTCCAGCAGGGGCAGGATCTCCCCTCTCCTGAGCCAGCATCGGGAGGGCCTGGGAAGGTGTTCAGTATTGTCACGTTTCCAGAGGGAAGGCCAATTCAGCTATCGGGCTGGAACTTGGGTGCTGTGTGTGGTGATGGTGATGGTGGCAGCTTGTGTGTGTCTGGAGGAGGGAGGAAGTTTGGTGGGGGAAAGGAACCAGAGGCAGCCGAAGCTGAAAGGGCTGAGATGCGGGGGCTCTCGCCTGCTGGTGTGGCAGGAAGGGCTTGGGCTCCATACACACATAGATGTGGCCTTGACTCCTCACCTCATCACGCACTGTCTGAATGAGGTGTTCATCTCATGTGATTCTTCCCCTGGGCCTCTTTGTTTATGAAGGGAATGGAGGAAGGTAAAAACCAGACTTCAGTTTGGTTTCTCTCTGGCAGTAATGACTAAGCCCTCTTTTTTCCTGATTAGTCTTAGGCAAATGTCTGTACAAGAATTATTTTCTTATGAGGATCACACAGTCCAGTGTAACATGAAATTCCTCCAATTAAAATGACTTTGACTCTCCATGTTGTGAAATATTAACCTTGATATTATTGTGCTAATAGTACATGCTCCTATTCTCAGATCCTATTTTCACTTCGAAGGTACTCTGAGTCCATCGAGATGGACTAAACTTTTCTATATATCAGCTCTATGATCCCCAGGTCTTCCCTGAGAGGTGCTGGGGGTAAGATGGAGAATCTCAGTTCATCTAGCCACAAATATTTGGTCCTTTCACTTCCCTTAAAGAATTTTACAGTTCAGGAATCACTTCCACATGCTTTATGGGAAATCTTTTTTTTTTTTTTTTTTTTTTTTGAGATGGAGTCTCGCTCTGTCGCCCAGGCTGGAGTGCAGTGGCGTGATCTCGGATCACTGCAAGCTCCGCCTCCCAGGTTCACGCCATTCTCCTGCCTCAGCCTCCCAAGTAGCTGGGACTACAGGTGCCCACCACAATGCCCGGCTAATTTTTTGTATTTTTAGTAGAGATGGGGTTTCACCATGTTAGCCAGGGTGGTCTCGATCTCCTGACCTCCTGATCCGCCTGTCTTGGCCTCCCAAAGTGCTGGGATTACAGGCGTGAGCCACCGTGCCCGGCCTTTTTTTTTTTGAGATGTAGTCTCACTCTGTCGCCAGGCTGGAGTGCAGTGGCACGATCTCAGCTCACTGCAACCTCCGCCTCCCGGGTTCAAGCGATTCTCCTGCTTCAGCCTCCCGAGTAGCTGGGACTACAGGGGTGCGCCACCACGCCCAGCTAATTTTTGTATTTTTAGTAGAGACAGGGTTTCACCATGTTGGCCAGGATGGTCTCCATCTCTTGACCTCGTGATCCACCCGCCTCAGCCTCCAAAAGTGCTGGGATTACAGGCGTGAGCTGCCGCGCCCCGCCGCTTTATGTGAAATCTTTAAAACATATGTCTGAAGTAAGTATTCTCCCCCATCATTAAAGTGTAGATAGAGAATCTAAGACTCAGAGAAGGTAACTGAATTGCCTAGGGTCACACAACCATTGAGCAGCTCTGAGTTCCTCACGGTGCCTTCTGTGTCCTCTTCTCTCTGCTCAACTGCATCCGTCTCTGGCTGCAGTGCCAGCTGCTTCAATCTGTTCTCTCTGTGGGAGGCCGCAAGCCACCAGGCATCAGTCAGGAGCAGAAGTGTTCAAAAATTGTCCAGCTGCAGCTGGGCAGAACTCAAGGAGTTGTGGTCCCCCACTGCAGCTGACAAGGATAGCGAGAAGCAAATATCCTGAAGGTTAGGAGCCCATCAAGGGAGGACTAGAGGGAATCAATTCATCAGCTGTGTCCAAATGCCCCACCTCCCAGCAGAAGGCCCCACCATCTACCAGTGAAACCTGCTGCAATCTTGACCCTTGAATCCTCACCATGATCCAATATCCTCTTGGCTCACCACCGCACCCCTGCCAATGAATCACTAGGTGGTTTCCAGTCTACCTCTGATATAGCTCCCTAATTTTTCCCCTCCTCTCCATCTCCAGCCAGCACTCTAGAGCTGCAACCCCCTTCCCCAGTCCACTGCACTCTGCCTCGGGGATCTCTCCCCTCCTGCAACCTCAAGGGAATTCTTGCAGTGATTTTTAGAAAGAAAAAAGTGTAGGCTGGACATGATGGCTCACACCTGTAATCTCAGCACTTTGGGAGGCCGAGGCGGGTGGGTCACTTGAGGTCAGGAGTTCGAGACCAGTCTGGTCAACGTGATGAAACCCTCTCTATAATAAAAATACAAAATCAGTGGACAGTAGTGGTGCACCCCTGTAATCCCAGTTACCCAGGAGGCTGAGGCAGGAGAATTGCTTGAATCTGGGAGGTGGAGGCTGCTGTGAGCCAAGATTGTGCCACTGCACCCCCGCCTGGGCAACAGAGCGAGACTCCATCCCCCCTACCAAAAAAAAAGAAAAAAGAAAAGAAAGGAAAAAAGTGCAAATCTGCTTGTATTGTGCTTCAAAATCCTTCACCATCTACGCATTGCTTTCTAAATGCAGTGACAGTCCTTTAGCTGATGCTCTCTACTTGTGGGCTGCCCTGTTATTTTTTTTTTTAGATGGAGTTTTGCTCTTATTGCCAAGGCTGGAGTGCAGTGGCACGATCTCCGCCTCCGGGGTTCAAGCGATTCTCCTGCCTCAGCCTCCCAAATAGCTGGGATTACAGGCATGTGCCATCACACCTGGCTAATTTTTTGTATTTAGTAGAGATGTGGTTTCACCATGTTGGTCCAGCTTGTCTTGAACTCCTGACCTCAGGTGATCTGCCTCAGCCTCCCAAAGTGCTGGGATTACAGGCGTGTGCCACCACGCTGGTGTGCCCCATTACTCTATAGCCTCACTCCTTATGTGTATGTTCTACTCTATCAATGCTAAATTTTCCAGTCTCCGTGGGTTGTGCCATCTGCCTTCTTGTCCTGGGTAACTCCTGTTCCTACTTCATATGTCTCTTCCTCTGGAAAACCTTTCGCTTGATACGCCTCCAAGACTGGCTTAGGGGTCCCTCTTCAGGGCCCTCTGTTTATCCCTATGGTAGAACTAATACTGGGATTCCCTCTTCTCAGGTGTAATGAAGTAAAAACAAAAATGGATCAAACAGCTGGCACCGTGAGTTTGCTACTGGAAGATACTTTGGTAGAAATGCCTTGAGAATCTGCCTGGGTTGAATGTGAGGTTCAGAGAGCAGGAACCAAAGCAACAAAAGATGCTGAGCAAACTGCTCTGAGTGAGACAAGAAGAGAAAGATGCGAGGCAGTAGGAGAAGCTGGGGTGATAGTGTAAAGGACCCTGTGGAATGAAGGGCCAGTGGAGACTCCTCTGGGGTGGGTTAGCCAGAAGACATTTTGAATAGATAGGCCGCATGTTTAGTGTCAAGCTCGTTTGTTTTAAGTGAGGCAAACCACTCTGACCTCCTCTCCCCTAGATCTCTCAATCTTCAGTAAAGCCTGAAATATTCACGAATCATTATAGGAGTGGGTTTATGTGTTTGTGCCTGTGGAGAGGGGAAGTTTGTGGAAGTGTTATAAGAACAACAGGTTCGTACGCCGACTGTGCAGTAACAGACGAATTACACTGAGACAGCAGGGTTTGCAGCACAGAAAGAGCTCAATGATTGCAGAGCTCTGAGGGAAGGATGGGAGGAGACCCTCAAATCCACATACCCAAGGAATTCTGGGCTGGGGTTTTTGAGGGTCATGGAGGGTGAGCGGCTTAAAAATAGGCTGGGCATGGTGGCTCACACCTGTAGTCTCAGCACTTTGGGAGGCCAAGGTGGGCAGATCACTTGAGGTCAGGAGTTCAAGACCAGCCTGGCCAACATGGTGAAACCCTGTTTCTACTAAAAATACAAAATTAGCCAGGTGTGGTGGCACACACCTGTAATCCCAGCTGCTCCGGAGGCTGAGGCAGATGAAACCTCTGAACCCAGGAGGCAGAGGTTGCAGTGAGCTGAGATTGTGCCACTGTACTCCAGCCCGGGAAAGAGAGTGAGACTCCATGTCAAAAAAAAAAAAAAAAAAAAAAAAGAAATTGGGGTAATCGATTGGTCAGGGCAAGGGGGATGAAATCATTACGATGTAAAAACTGCACTCTTTAGTCTGGCGTGGTGGCTCACACCTGTAATCCCAGCACTTTGGGAGGCTGAGGCAGATGGATCACTTGAGGTCAGGAGTTCAAGACCAGGCTGGCCAACATGGTGAAACCTTGTCTCTACCAAAAATATAAAAAATTAACTGGGCATGGTGCTGCATGTCTGTAATCCCAGCTACTCAGGAGGCTGAGGCAGGAGAATTGCTTGAATCCAGGAGGCAGAGGTTGCAGTGAGCCGAGATCATGCCACTGCACTCCAGCCTGGGCAACAGAGCGAAACTCCATCTCGAAAAAAAAAAAAAGAAAGAAAGAAAAAGAAACTGCATTCTTTGATAAATCAGTTCCCCATGGGATCCTTCAGATCAGCTGATACTAGTAGTTCCACTGGTATCCAGGACCTGAAAGGGTATCTCAAAGGGAAAATTTAATGTTTCATAATGTTGAAGTTGTTATAGTTGTTATATTCCTTTTCTTGGGGAAAGAAGTAAGTATAATATCTTTCCTTGTTATAGTTGTTATACTTCTTTCCTCATATTTTAATTTTACATTTAAGTACTTATGCAGTTAATGTAGCTTAATTATTTAAAGCAAGACACTGAAAACGTCTTGCTCTGTAGACAGAGCAGTTAAGGGAAATTATAATCTTAGGAACTGCTTGGATCTACTTGATTCACACACAATAGGCCACAAACAACAATGTGGAAGTGGGCCAGAGAGCAAGCTACCTAATGATTAACGTTGAATGTGCTGCAAGCTTGGTTTATTTTTATTTCCCCATCTCCCTTCTTATATTATTAATTTTATAAAGTTTATAAGGACAGTTTATTCCCCCTGGGCTTGATCATACCTCAGTCCTGAGGTGAGAACTAATATGGTGGGAATTGGCTGAAGATCACTCTAGCTTCTTCCTGCTAGCAACGGGCACAGACCATAGTCAGGATTAGAGGAATGAAATTGCCTGGCAGTAACCTGTAAGTATTCATGAGTGCCTGGTTGGGGATTTTGGGGGTGCAGCATGAACACATTAGTGATCCTGTCCACTGTCTTAGCATGGGGCACATTTAATTGCTAACCAGACTGGCCAGGCGTGGTGGCTTATGCCTGTAATCTCAGCACTGTGAGAGGCCGAGGCAGGTGGATTGCCTGAGGCCAGGAGTTTGAAAACAGCCTGGCCAACATGGCAAAATCCTGTCTATACTAAAATAACAAATAAATAAAAACTAGCAGGGCATGGTTATGGGCGCCTGTAATCCCAGCTACTTGGGAGGCTGAAGCTGGAGAATCGCTTGAACCTGGAAGGTGGAGGCTGCAGTGAGCTGAGATCATGCTATTGCACTGTAGCCTGGGCAAAAAGAGTGAAACTCCGTTTCAAAATGAAATAAATAATTGCTAACCAGACTATAAAATAAATTATAAGTGCAATTGTCAGAATTGTGAGTCCAAATTTCAAAAAAGTCCTTGTAAAATCAACTGAAAACATTGGGGGTATCCATGAGATCTTATTGTCACAAAGAGTCTGTTCTGTCAGTTTTATGATCTTCATTTTAACATTAATGTTGGTCAGTTGTGTCTAGACCACAAAAAGGAGGCGTATAATGGGGAATGTCTGACCTCTCATCCTGTCACGGTCAGGATCTCAGTTTTAAGGGTTTTGTGTATGTGGGGGTCCCCTTGGCCACAAGGGGGTCCATTCAGTCAGGGAGTGGGGCTTAGGATTTTGTTTTTTAGTTTATATTACCTCCTTTTGGGTCGAAATTTGCCAGAGACAGTATCTATGGCTACAGTTTTATTTTGTTTTATATCATTGCTGGGGCTACCTGCCCCAGGTCCATCCAGTCCATTGGTGGGACCCCTATGGCCGAGGGACTGAGAGCCAAAGGCTTATAGCCAATTAAACATTCTAGGCCAGATGGGCATGGAAGTGGGAAGGCACTAATTAATCCTTAAAAACCTTTTGAGCTGGCCAGGCGCAGTGGCTCATGCCTGTAATCCCAGCACTTTGGGAGGCCGAGGGGGACGGATCACCTGAGATAGGGAGTTTGAGACCAGTCTGACCAACAAGGAGAAACCCTGTCTCTACTTAAAATACAAAATTAGCAGGGTGTGGTGGCACATGCCTATAATCCCAGCTACTTGGGAGGCTCAGGCAGGAGAATCACTTGAACCCAGGAGGTGGAGGTTTTGGTGAGCCGAGATGGTGCCATTGCACTCCAGCTTGAGCAACAAGAGTGAAACTCCGTCTCCAAAAAACCAAAACCAAAACAAAACAAAACAAAAAACCTTTTGAGCAATATAAGAACGAAAAACCAAAAGCCAAAAAGTAAGGTTACAGAACGGACTTATCTGTAAGTTGCATATATTGAGCCATTAGCTCTTTAGGCATCTGTGTGCCCATTCTTGATTTGGAGGGTCTGAACTAATTTTATCCCTCAAAACCAGCCCTTATAATCTCACATGCCCACCTTTTCTGTGATAGTCCCTGGGCCTAAAGGGATTGAACAGTTTTAATTTCCAGCCCTGTGTCTCAGAAAGGATTCATTTTGACTGTCAACTTCTCCTGGGTCTGAAGACAAGTCTTTGGTTAACTTAAGTTTGGTATCAGATACTGGTGTCCACGTTCAAGATTTAGCAGGTGTCCAGTGCCTTTTTCAGATGAGATATGTGTACCCAGGAGTCAAAACCCTATAACTCAGCACAAAGATTAGGTAACAGCACCTGATAAGACTCTTTCAAGGAGGCCAAAGAAAGGCCTTTAACCGATGTCTTTTCCAGTATATGTGATTATTAGGCTGAAGGTGGTGACACTGGAGTGCCTTTAGTTTGACTGAAAGCTGTAAAAAGATTCTACAACCTTGTGGGGTTTATTTATTTATTTATTGAGACAGAGTCTCTCTCCATCACCTAGGCTGGAGTGCAGTGGCACAATCTTGGCTCACTGCAACCTCTGCCTCCCGGGTTCAAGCTATTCTCCTGCCTCAGCATCCTGAGTAGCCAGGATTACAGGTGCATGCCAGCACACCCGGCTAATTTTTGTATTTTTAGTAGAGATGGGGTTTCACCATATTGGCCAGGCTGGTCTCTTGGCCAGGCTGGTCTCGAACTCCTGACCTCGTGATCTGCCCGCCTTGACCTCCCAGAAGTGCTGGGATTACAGGCATGAGTCACTGTGCCCGGCTAGGGATTAGTTTTATAGCTTTGATAAGCCCCAGCAATAAGATTTCATTTAGGATTGGATTTGGAGAACGTTTATCAAATATATTAAATGGCTTTAAATGTTTGGTCAAAACAGAATCACAGGTCATTGTAAAATAATGGTTATTCACTTAACCAAAGACTTTGAAGGCAATATAGAAAGTTACATGGATGCTGGCTGGGCACGGTGGCTCATGCCTGTAATCCCAGCACTTTGGGAGGCCAAGGTGGGCGGATCACCTAGGTCAGGAGTTTGAGATCACCCTGGCCAACATGGAGAAACCCCGTCTCTACTAAAAATACAAAAATTAGCCAGGCATGGTGGCGCGTGCCTGTAATCCCAGCTACATGAGAGGCTGAGGCAGGAGAATCACTTGAACCTGGGAGGCTGAGGTTGCAATGAGCCGAGACTGCACCATTGCACTACAGCCTGGGCAACAGAGCAAGACTGCATCTCAAAAAGAAAAGAAAAGAAAGTTACATGAATGTAAAAACTTTTCTTCTTAAGCTCAGTTTTCCGAAGTTGTCAAAACCCTAATAAAGACAACAAAAGAATTATCTTAATAAAAGGTAAAATCTTTGTTTCTTAGGCCAGTCACCAACAGGCAAAGAAAAACCTTCTGCAGTGTCATTGCTCCTCCTTATGGGAGCCCATTTAGATAACCTGAAAGTCAATCCTGATGAAGAGGGCATTAGAATTGTTTAGACATAGAAAGAGTGTGTTCAGGGTCATGAGTGAACATTATATTATACACTTATCATATAATATCTCCATGACTCTTAGTAACAGCATGATAAGTTTCCTGGTTACATGGAACAATTCAGACATATCAAGGACAGCCAAGAGTAGAGAAGCAAGTTACACTGGAGGAAGACATTGCTTTTCTAGACTTTCAGGATAAACATTTTAGCATCAGGTTACAACAGCAATTAGAACCAGAGAAAAAAAGTTTTTGGAGCTCACAAAGAAGTTGAAGGAGAGAGTTATCATCTCATGCCTTCTCAAAGGGAGAAAAAGCTGAAAGCGGTGAGCCTCAGCAGAAGTTGAAATCCCGAGATAGAAATCTGAGAAGTTTTCAAAAAGAAACAGGTTATAGAATTAAAAATGAAAACCTTCAAAATTTTATTAAGAGCCAAGCATGCCTTAAGAAAAACTTGTTTTAATATAGAGACCAATATATATATATTTAGTGAGATGGAGTCTTGCTATGTCGCACAGGCTGGAGTGCAGTGGCGTGATCTTGGCTCACTGCAACCTCCACCTTCTGGGTTCAAGCAATTCTCATGCCTCAGCCTCCCAAGGAGCTGGACCTACAGGCACATGCCACGACAACCAGCTAATATTTTTGTATTTTTAGTAGAGACAGGGTTCACCATGTTGGCCAGGTTCATTTCGAACTGCTGGCCTTGAGTGATCCATCTGTCTTAGCCTCCCAAAGTGCTAGGATTACAGGCGTCAGCCACTGCGCCTGGCCAGGGGACCAAAATTATAAAGGCTATTATAAATAATTTTCTTTTCATTATACCCAGCTTAATCTTGTAGAAAATTCTTTTTTTTTTTTTTTGAGACAGAGTCTCACTCTGTCACCTAGGCTGGAGTGCCGTGGCACGATCTTGGCTCACTGCAATCTCCGCCTCCTTGGTTCAAGTGATTCTCGTGCCTCAGCCTCCCCAGTAGCTGGGATTACAGATGTGGGCCACCACACCTGGCTAATTTTTTGTATTTTTAGTAGAGACAGGGTTTCACCATGTTGGCCAGGCTGGTCTCAAACTCCCGACTTCAGGTCATCCCCACTTTTTTTTCAGTTTTAAATGAGTTTTCAATGTTTACATTTTAGGTAGCACTGGCTGAATTGTATAAGAAAAACAAAATCTCCAAGTAGTTTTGAATTAGTAATACCATAAACAGTGAGTCTCATCTCAATACCAGTAGCTTAATAACAACAGATTCAAAGCAATCAGAAAAGAAAAGATAGCTTTAAAAGACTCTATATTTAATGTACATTTTAACTAACTCCATTTAACTCAGTTGTGAGCTCTGAATTTTCCTTGCTGTAATTTGCTCATCAGTTTAAAAATGTGCACAAGAATGAGTCATAATATGTAACCAGCTGGAGTTCTAGAAAACCTGGCATGCCTTTGACCTTTCCCATAGTTTTTCATAGGACTCCTGCCTTTAATGGGAAAGTTACCCATTGCACTGACCTGATGAGGATGTATCTTGTCTTCCCAACTCGGCAGGATGCAGCCCAATGGACTGCTTGGAATCAACATGTTGAAATCAACGTTTCCCATTCCAGCCAAGGCAATGTACAATCAACAAAACACAGACACTAGTCACATCACTCAGTGCCTAAGTTTGACCCGGCAAGATTCAAACTTGCATCTGTTGGCCTCCAGAGCCCTTGCTCTACTCAAAATGGGGAGAAATGAGTAGATCTTGCTGTGGTGGTCTCTGGGCAAAATGGGGAAGTGGATGGTCACCTGAGTTAGGTCACCTGCTAGAAATTCCTTCTGAAATCCTTTTCATAAACATAAACATACATAACTAGACAAAGACAAACAAAAGGCCCTCCAAAACCAAGTTCCAACTTTCAGAAATCAAGAGTATCTCTCCCAAGCAGTGCCCTTTATTCTCCTTCCAATTTAGGGTAAATCCCCTCAAAGAAGGCCCTTCCTGTTGCCAGGGAGGGTCAACGAAACCTCAGAAAGGTCAAAAGACCTCTGAGGAGGCCAGCAAACTAGGAAAGGGGGAAGAGGTGCTGGCTGCACAGAGAAAACTTACCAAAGATGTCTTTCAAAACCAGGAACAATTTCTTTGCTGCAAGCTATTTATGCACTGAAGGTCACCACTGTCCCATTGACAAGCAAGGCACTGGAGACAGTCCCCAGTTCAATGGAACCAAGCAACTGCTTGGACTTGTCTCCAGGTCTGTCCCAAGGACAAAGGGGCACTGAGCCATGGGCAGATGCTCACAAGGGGCTCTAGGTTAGGCTCACCAAAATCGTTTATGGGACCAACAGATTCATATGCCCACTGTGCAGTAACAGACCAATTATACTGAGATAGCAGGGTTTGCAGCACAGAAAGAGTTTAATGATTGCAGGGATCTGAGTGAGGAGATGGGAGGAGGCCCTCAAATCCATACCCCCAAGGAGTTCTGGGCTGGGATTTTTTTTTTTTTTTTTTTTTTTGAGGCAGAGTCTCACTCTGTAACCGAAGCTGGAGTGCAGTGGCGCAATCTAGGCTCACTGCAGCCTCTGCCTCCCAGGTTAAAGTGATTCTCCTGCCTCAGCCTCTGGAGGGAGTAGCTGGGATTACAGGTGCCTGCTATGACTCCTGGCTAATTTTCAAATTTTTAGTAGACACAGGGTTTCACCATGTTGGCCAAGCTCGTCTTGAACTCCTGACCTCAAATGATCTGCTCGCCTCGGCCTCTCAAAGTGCTGGGATTACAGGCGTGAGCCACTGAGCCCGGCCTGGGCTGGGATTTTTAGGGGGATTGTGGTGAGCAAGGGACTTAAAAATTGGGGTAATTGGTCAGGGCAAGGGTGATGAAATCATCACAATGTGGAAATCACCTTCTTTGGTGAGTCAGCTGCTCGTGGTGTTCCTCCGCTCAGCTGAGTCAGTGGGGTCCTTCAGAGCAACTGATATCAGTAGTTCCACTGTTATACAGGAGCTGAAAGAATGTCTCAAAGGGAAAACTTAATGTTTCATTATGTTCAAGTTGTTATCTACAGAGCAGTTAACAGAACTATCATCTTGTAACAGAGTCTTACTTGATTCTAGGACAGTAGGCAACAAACAATTATTAAATATGCTGAAGCAGGTCGGAGAGCAAGCTACCTAATGATTAATGCTGAACATGCAGCAAGCTTGGTTTATTTTAGTTTCTCCTTCTCCCTTCTTCTCTGATTAATTTTATAATATTCAGAAGGGTTCCTGTTGTACACCTAGGTCAACTTGAAGACCGCAGGTGTGTGGAAGTAAGACATAGATCCAGGATCAACGTGGAGACCTCAGGTGTGTGGAAGTAAGACATAGATCGGAAAGTGACCCTTGGAATGTTGTGAGCTCCTGGAAAGCCATGGAGTCTCAGCAGGGGCCTTTGAACTGCCACAGGGCATCGACTGGGGATTTTGACCCAACCTAACTAGAGGAGCATCAGTCTTTTCCTGACGTATAAATTATGTCAGAAATTAAAGCAAACCTCCAAGGGGTACTGTAGAAGTGAGAATAAGACACATTTTTTGTATTTTAATAATTTAGCTGCTAGGGCGGGGATTGGTGTATGTGTGTGGTCAGGAGGGGAAGCTAGATGCTCTTCCCTGAGATACTCATGGCTCCTTCCTCATGTTCATCATTCACGTCTCTGTGCAAATGTTCCCCTCTTTAGCCCAGCCTTCCGTGACCAGCCGAGCTATGACAACAACCCTCATCACTCTTCTTTAGTTCCTTCTAGCCTAGGAAATTCTTTTCCTATTTCAGTGGATGTAAAATGATTTTGAGGTCAATGAATTTAGGGACAGTCTCAGTCTTGAATTCCAGCCCTGTTTTCATTCACTCATTCGAAAAGTCTTTACTATTGACCTACTATGCACCAGGCTAAGCACTCAGGATATATCTATGAACAAAACCAGCAATCATCACTGCTTCCGTGGATCCCGTATATCCAGTGTGTATCCAGTGTGTGTCCTGTGCATTAAGGCAGCATTAAGACAAACACAATCTTAATTCTAATCATCCTAGCCCCACCCATCTGCAAAGGAAGCTCTTACTCTCAGAACTCAAAGCACTCTCTAGGGCTTCTTACGTAGGTTGCTTCCTGATAACGGGTGCATATCCAGCTGCTGACACAATGAAGTATTAAAAATATTGTTGGCCGCGCATGGTGGCTCAAGCCTGTAATCCCAGCACTGTGGGAGGCCAAGGTTGGCGTATCACCTGAGGTCGGGAGTTTGAGACCAGCCTGACCAACATGGAGAAACCCCATCTCTACTAAAAATACAAAAAATTAGCTGGGTGTGGTGGCACATGCCTGTAATCCCAGCTACTCAGGAGTCAGGCAGGAGAATCGCTTGAACCCAGGAGGTGGAGGTTGTGGTGAGCTGAGATCGCGCCACGGCATTCCAGCCTGGGCAACAAGAGCGAAACTCTGTCTCAAAAAAAAAAAAAATTATTGTCGACACAACCGTTTCCCTAAAATGTTAAGGTAATGGATTTTGTGTTTGCATAAAAGGAATAGTTTGAGATGTGAAATTTCAAAAGCCTCTCTCTTAACACCAGAATAGTCAATGAAAGGAGGCCAGATCAAATCCAAGTTGTTTCCCATTTGGTTATCACTCCAACCTTCAGCCTTCCGCCAGACAGCAAGAGTTCAGTGAGCACTACTGAAATTAGACCCGTGCCCCTAAGACACTCGCTATGTAGAGAGGGAACATCCATGGAATCAAGCCAGAAGTACACAGCAAGATGGGTTACTGGAGACCTAGATGCAAAATGCTGTAAGTACACAGGGAGAAGGAACCTCAAACTCTCTTTAGAGGAATTTTGTAAGCTTCCAAGAGGAGATGACTCTCAAGCTGGCCGTCAATGAGGGAAGGATTTCACCAGGTAGAGATGGGGCAGGCACTCTTAGCAAAGGGAACAGAAGAAAAGCCATGTAAACAAAAAATGTCATCATGGATTCTGTGAAGTTCACTGTGACTAGGGTATGTGCTCTCTACACAAGGGTGTATAAAGGATGTGGCAGGAGATGAAGCTGGAAAGGTGAGCACCGTCAGGTAATGAAAGACTTTGCATCTTATCCTGTGAGCAATGGGACAGAATTGGGACAGCAATGGGACCCATCAAACCCCTAAGAAGCGGAGTGACACAATCAGGCTTGTGTTTCACAAACATCATTCATAGAGCAACCTGAGGAATCAAATTAGAGGTGGGAAGCCAGTTAGGTGGCTGTTTCAGCAGTCCAGGTGAGAACAGTTAAGGACCTAAACCAGGGCAGAGGGGATGGAAAGAGGGATCAAACACTAGAGAGGGTTCAAGAGTAAATTGGTAGGACTTATGTGGAAGGGAAGAGAAGAAAAGACCAGGTGGCAATGAAGTTTCTTGCTTGGGTAACTTGTTAAATGGTGGAGCTCCCAAATGACACCTCCCTCTCTGTTACTTCTTCCTCACAACATCAGGATGATGATCAAATTAATTTTATTCTTTAAAAGACTAGACATCTTTCATTTAAATACTTCACCAAGTTTGGAGAATTCTCTACCTTTCAGGCCCATGCCAACCCAAAGGAAAGGCCAGAAACCTGCCTTCCCAGCTTCCTTTGCAGCTGGGATGAACACACACGCATCCAATTCCATTAGTCAGACATACTAGAATTGTTTTGGATGCTAGAGACATGAAGAAGAGGTGCCATGAAATCCAGCCTGGCGATGGTGTTCACAGATGCATGCAGTTCCTGGAGATGTCAGAGGTGTTAGAGATGATCTCCAGACCCCATAACCATGAGGTGAGCTGGCTGTCTTTGCCCAGCCATGCAACAATTATGAGGCATGGGGCAACTGGGACCCCTGGGGCAACTCTGTGCTGTGATTTGGAAGGTATGACTAGCTTAGATAATTGATCACCGGGAGAAGAGGCTGCCAGGTTGGTAATAGACAGGGTCTGCCACATAGGCTGATAGCAGCTGTGAAGAGAACATAGGAGTTCTCTGGTCTGGGCTGATTTATTTATTTTCTCAAGAAACAATTATTTTTTTTTTCTTTGAGACAGAGTTTTGCTTTTGTTGCCCAGGCTGGAGTGCAATGGTGCGGTCTCGGCTCACTGAAACCTCTGTCTCCCAGGTTCAAGCAATTTGCCTGCCTCAGCCTCCCAAGTAGCTGGGATTACAGGCATCTCCCACCATGTCCTGCTAATTTTTGTATTTTTTTTTTTTTTTGAGACAGTCTAGCTCCCTCACCCAGGCTGGAGTGCAGTGGCATGATCTCGGCTCACTGCAACCTCTGCCTCCCAGGTTCAAGCGATTCTCCTGCCTCAGCCTCCCAAGTAGCTGGGATTACAGGTGCCCGTCACCATGCCCAGCTAATTTTTGTATTTTTAGTAGAGACGGGGTTTCACTGTGTTGGCCATGCTGGTCTCGAACTCTTGACCTCGTGGTGTGCCCGCCTTGGTCTCCTGAAGTGCTGGGATTACAAGCGTGAGCCACCGTGCCCGGCCCTAATTTTTGTATTTTTAGTAGAGACAGGGCTTTACCATGTTAGCCAGGCTGGTCTCAAATGCCTGACCTCAGGTGATCTGCCCGCCTTGGCCTCCCAAAGTGCTGGGATTACAGGCATGAGCCACCATGCCTGGCCCAATTTTTAAATTACAGCTGAGTGCTGTATGATGTTTGGACCTGGCCTTTGTTTTCTGTGTATTTCTGGCAAGCCACTTAACTTCTCTGGGCCTTGACCTCCTTATCTCCCAAATGAGATCGCCAGAATGGATAATTCTAAGGTCTTTCCTCATATTCCACTCATTTTTCTCCTCTCTCTTTTGTAACACTTTTATGTTTACAGCTCCAATTTTTTGTTGTCAAAGACCTTGTGGATATGGCTAGTGTTGCCAATAGGCTTAGCTATGTCCCCTTACCACCTACTCATGGCTTATGAGTGGTGAGTTAGTGGACAGCAGAAGCCATGGGATAAGCATGCTGTGTCTTCCAGGGCCGTCAGTTTTACTGAAAGATTTGGGAGAGCCGGGCGTGGTGGCTCACACCTGTAATCCCAGCACTTTGGGAGGCCTAGGTGGGCGGCTCATGAGGTCAAGAGATCGAGGCCATCCTGGCCAACGTGGTGAAACCCCATCTCTACTAAAAATACAAAAATTAGCCAGGTGTGGTGGCACATGCCTGTAGTCCCAGCTACTCAGGAGGCTGAGGCAGGAGAATCGCTTGAAACTGGGAGATGGAGGTTGCAGTGAGCCGAGATCACCCCACTGCATTCCAGCCTGGGCAATAGAGTGAGACTACGTCTCAAAACAAAAACAAAAACAAAAAAAGATTTGGGAGAAAAGATTTGGGAGAAAAGCATTGGAAAATTTTGTTTTCTATTACATAATGTGGGCATATAATGGGATACAGTGTAAAATTCTCAGACTTGATAATAGCTACATTCCTTTGGGGGATGTGTGTTTGTTCTTTGTGACTGGAAATCCTTTGATAGAAAATTGTGTGTAGCAATGATAATTAATATTTTCTGAATTTGACAAGTGATTTAGGTCAATTCAATATCACTTGGGCTTTCTATCCATATTATGTTTCTCAGCCTCAGCACTAGTGACTTTTTGGGCCAGATAACTCCTGGTTGTGGGGGCTATCCTGTGTGTTGTAGGAGGTTTAGCAACATCCTTGGCCTCTACCCACTAGCTGCAAGTAGCAATTCCCTAAGTGTGACAACCAGAAATGTCTCCAGACATTGCCAAATGCCTACTGGGGGACAAAATCAGCCCCAGTTGAGAATCAATGATGTAGATGGATATGAATTCCTACTCTGCCCCTTACTTACGATTAATAGTTTTGTGACCTTGGACAAAGTATGCAATATCAGTAAAGTTCATCTTCCTTATCTGCCAAATGGGATCAGCTCATAAGATTGTTGTCTGATCTAAAAGAGGTCTCGGGCGTTATGATTTTAGCACAATGTCTAGTTTGTCCATGAATCTTAATTCTTCTTCTTCTCTTCAGATTTCTGGGGCTGTATAACTTTCTAGTTGAAACAGATCTTAAAAGTTATCTTACCAGAACTCTTCATTTTATAAATTAAGAGACTGAGGTCCATAGAGATAATTTGTCTTCTCAACCCTAAGTCTGTCTTTTACTCAAGTAGTGAAAAAGAGACATATCGAAATGGAATTGTACAGAGGTGAATGAGTTCAAGGGCTCTCTCCTGTCAAGGTTGATTTGCAAGACTCTTGTCCCTGCAGATTTCCTCATGATGTATTACCTCTGAGATAATTCCTGAAGCACTAAATCCCCATGTGACTCAGAGTGAGTTCAGATGTGTGGTTTCAGGGACCATCAATTGTCATGTTGGAAACACTTGTCCTGTGGACTTTGGATGTTGGGGAATGGTAAATATTGAGACAAAATATATGGAATATGAGAGTTAATGTTCTAAGCAAGTCAACCTTTGAAAAAAATTTAGACTCATCAAGAACAGATAAAAGCGTTCAAGAGACAGAACAAAAGAAAGAATCAGGAAGATTATTGGGTAGGTCCAATCTTGTTGTTTCTTCTCTGTCAAGAATAAGGATATTCCGACTAAAAAGACTGGCACAAACTAATTAAAGAGATGAAATCTTCTCAGAGGGGAGAAATGAGGTAACAGCTGTCTGGACTTTGTCTCTTGGCCTAAACAAATCACTCTTCAAGCTATCACTATGTTTGCTAGTAAGACCACAGGATTGCTGCTGATAATCTCAGGGACTGATGAAAAATAGGAATCATACTGGAGGACTAAGGATGGACAAATGCCTTGATTTTTAGGAAATGCTATTAATTTTTCCCTCCCTCTTTCACCCACTATGGATTCATGAGCTTGGCACCAGTCCTAGGCAAAATTCCATAAGAGATTATTCTACTAATGGCTTATGACTGCTTACAAATTAAGCAGCAATCCCTCTAAGCCAGTAGTGTTTCAGTAAAACAGGTCATGCTAGAGTAATCTAATTTCCTTTTTTGATTAAGGCCATTAGACTGGTTGAGCAGATATGTGGAGTGAGCACAGAATATCTGGATGACAGCCAGACATGTCTCATGTGACATTATTGAATGCAAAATGTGGAAAGAGAGGCTGGATACAGGTATCATGCGGTGGCTTCATAATTATACCCAGTGGATACCAATTAATGAATGGAAAGTGATATGGAAGCAAGCCCCTTGTGGCTGCTGCAGGGCATTAGTCTTGGGCCTGTGCCTGTCCGTACTTTATTTTTATTAGCATATACCAGGTCAAGCAATGGATGTGCCATATCCTTTGCTCTTTGGGGAGCTCCTTGGTCCACAGACCTTTAGGAAGAGATAGATATAGTTAGCCATAGTTTGTGCCAGGTGACCCAAAATTCCAGGGTACAGCTTATTAGACACATTGCCTCAGGGATATATTTCATGGTATTGAAAGCACTTGTAGATCTGGCCCCTGGCTACTTCTCTAGTCTCATTTTTTTCTGTCCCCTTCCCCATGCTGCTAGCATTTCGCCATACCAACTCACAGTACTGTGCATACACCATGTCGTTTTATGCCCCCTTCATTTTGCCTTTTCTTGTCTCTGACTGGAATGCCTTCCTTTCTCTTCTACCTACTTCTTGATCTGTCTGACAAGCTCCTACTCATCATTCAAGACTCAACAAAAGACTGTGTGGTGGCCCACACCTGTAATTCTAGCACTTTGGCAGGATGAGGCAAGAGGATCACTTGAGCCAAGAGTTCAAGATCAGCTTGGGCAACACAATGAGACCTCATTGCTACAAAAAAATAAAAGTAACCAGGCATGGTGGTGCCTACTTGTCTCAGCTACTGGGAGGGCTGAGGTGGGAGGATTGCTTGAGTCCGGGAGGTGGAAGTTGCAGTGAGCCGAGATCATACTGCTGTACCCTAGCCTGGGCCACAGAGTGAAACCCTATCTCAAAAAAAAAAAAAAAAAGTCCACAAAAAAAACTAGCCAGGGCATGGTGACATGTACCTGTAGTCCCAGTGACTCAGGAGGCTGAGGTGGGAGGGTTGCTTGAGCCTAGGAGGTTGAGGCTGCAGTGAGCCATAATTGTACCACTGCACTTTGGCCTGGGCAACAGAACAAGACACTGTATCAAAAAAAAAAAAAGAAAAAAAAAAGGCTCAGCTATAGCTTCATGTCCACTGTCAAGTCTTTCTTCTCCTTCATACTTTTTCCCTACACCATTTCTAATGCATTATTCCCCATCCGAATTTTGATGCTTGTACCTACCACTGTTTTAGTAATTATCGCAGTGTATTAATAACCTGTTTACTTGTCTGTCTCTCCTGCATTCTGTTCTCCACCCACACTTCCCTTCCCATATAAACACTTTCAGCTCATTGAGGACACGGACTGGATCCCACCCAGTGCTTGGCACTTAGCAGAGACATTCAGTAAAAGAATAAATGAATAAAAATGAATGAATGAATACCTTGTATAAAAACCCATTATTCTGGCTCTTTGTTAATGAGTCTCAGCCTGCTGAGAATCACAATTACATTTCCATGTAGCCTAATCCAGCTTCCTAAAGGATTTCTTAAAAAAAAAAAAAAAATACTCAACAGGAGTCCTTTTCCCTCTAGTCACCTGCTGTCTCAATAAGGGCTTATAAATGCACTGGAACAGCAACAGGACTCTCATACACAAACCTCAGGACCATAACCTTGCAGAGCCCCCCAGGGATGCCAGTGCCTTGATTCACTGGGAAGTACCCAGCAAAAATCCAATTTTTCAAGGCTACCCTTCTGTAGCCCCCAAGAAGGCACATCCAAGCTTACTAGATAGCAAGAAGCATTTTTAGATCTCTTGTCTGCACTGTTTTTTTTTGTATGTTTGTTTGTTTTTTGAGATAGACTCTCGCTCTGTCACCCAGGCTGGAGTGCAGTGGCATGATCTCGGCTCACTGCAACCTCCGCCTTCCGGGTTCAAGCAATTCTCCTGCCTCAGTCTCCTGAGTAGCTGGGATTACAGGCTTGCACAACCATGCTTGGCTAATTTTTGTATTCTTGGGAGAGACGGGTTTTCACCATGTTGGCCAGGCTGGTCACGAACTCCTGACCTCAAGTGATCTGCCCGCCTCAGCCTCCCAAAGTGCTGGGATTATAGGCATGAGCCACCGCACCCGCCATTGTCTGCACTTTTTGAAAAGGGAATTGAGCCTCACTCATCTTATCCCTTTTCTTCTAATTGTTTCAGAAAGTACCTACCAACTTGTTTAAATGCAGCCAGATCAGGGAGACAGAAAGAATAATTCAGCCTTCCCGTTGCTGTAGGAAGAGTCTAATTATCCTGGGAGGATCTGGACCTTTAAAAAGGATGCTTTGTGGCTTAATGAAAGAATTCAAATTCAAATGGGAGCACCAAATGCAAGTCAGCAGGCATCTATGTCTGTGCCAATTATTCAGTTCTAAATAGTTAGACCAGGCAGTGTTTGTTGCAGGTTGGCCGAGATGCCTGAGTGGAAGACTGGCAGTCTGGCCTGATACCAATGCTCCTGAGCTCATTTTGGTCCCCATGTAATGGGAGTTGGCATTCAGCACACTCCAGAACGCAGGGGATGATGCCCCACTGGTGACCCTTCACACTCAAGGCTAGGACTGGCCTCCCATGGAGATTCCTGCCAAACCAGAGAGATAAAAGCCTGGAGCTCTGGAGCAGACAGACCAGTGTGTAGATCTTCAGTGTGATCATAGAGTCTGAAGGGGACTCAGACCTAATTAATCACCTTTAAAGGGGCATCCAAATTTATTAATAATGTATACATGAAGAGTTTTCTGTTTTGATCACAAGGCAAGTATGAAATACTTAGAAGCTTATAATCCTTATTATATGACACTCTGGTCTGTTTGTGAAACTTTCATCTGAAGCTCTCAAAATACTTAATGGCTAATGCTTATTAATCATAATGTCATATGCTTGGGCAGAAATTTTCCTTACGGGCTCCATGTCCTCACAATGCCCTGGCTAGAAAGCTCTAGAACTCTTGGATCCTGCCTTGTAGTCGAGAAACAAGGGTTAGAGGGCTTACTAGAGTGTGAAGATAAGTAGAAATTTCACACTTTTCTGGCTATCTCTTCAGGGTGTCTAAGGGGACGCTGTCATGAGCAAAAATCCCCCCACAGATCAAGATGGGGCATGCCTTTTGTCTGCTATAGGTCAAGCTCCCAAATTTTGGAGACAAATAGACTAGATCACACCCATTATTTTCGTCTATTTGTCATTTGAGGTTTGAAAAGGCATCTGTAGGATCTAGAGAATGGAAGGCCAAACTAAGAGAAGAGAAGGAAGTTTGTTGAATACCTTTGTTAGCCCCTACAGTCTAACAGAAGAGAATATGAGGGAATCAGGGCTTTGTGGGACCTCTTATCAGAAAGAGAATAGGGAAAAGATAAAGTTAGATCCCTGACTCACTCTGTGATGGCAATTTTGTGTGTCAACTTGGCTAGGCCACGATATCTAGCTCTTTGGTCAAATACCAGTCAAGAGATCTCTGTGAAGATATTTCTAAGATGAAATTAACATTTATATCAGTAGACTTCGAGTAAAGCAGATTACCCTCCATAAACTGGGTGGGCCTTGTCCAATCAGTTAAAGGCATTAAGATTATGAAAAATTGAGGTCTCCTGAGAGAGAATACTGCCTCTGAACTTCCTCCTCCTCCTCCTCCCCCTCCTTCTCCCCCTCCCACTCCTTCTCCCCCTCCCCCTCCCCTTCCTCCTCCTCCTCCTTTTTAATTCCTCTTCTTTTTTTTTTTTTTTTTTTTTGAGACAGGGTGTCTGTTGCCCAGGCTGGAGTGCAGTGGCACAGTCTCATGGCAACTTTTGCCACCTGGGCTCAAGTCATCCTCTGGCCTCAGCCTCTTGAGTAGCTGGGACTATAGGCACACCACCACCATGCCTGGCTAATTTTTGTATTTTTTGCAGAGACTGGGCTTCACCGTGTTCCCCAGGCTGGTCCTAAACTCCTGGACTCAAATGATCTGCCTGCCTCAGCCTCCCAAAGTGCTGGGATTACAGGCATGAGCCACTCACCCCAGACTCCTTCTGACCCAAGCTACAACATTGATTCTTCCCTGGGTCTCCAGCCTGCTACCTGCTTTGCAGACTTTGAATTTGCCAGTCACACAACTGGCTCAATTCCTAAAACCTCTCTCTCCCTCTCTCCTCTCTTTCTGTCTCCATATACATATCTTATTGGTTCTGTTTTTCTGGAGATCACTAACATGCAACATCATATATCAGAATAAATGGAAATGGATTAAGGAATTAAATATAAACAAATAAAAAGATAAAAGTACTAGAAGGAAATACTAACAAATATCTTGATAGGGAGTGAAGAGAGAGTGAAGGTCTTTTTAGAAAATGTCACCATAGACAGAAACCAGAAAGAGGAACACAAACAGATTTACCATGAAAATTCTATTTCTTCTAAATATCCAAAAGTACCATAAGCATATAAAAATGCAAATGACAAACTGAAGAAAATTCTCAATCTATGTATCAGACTGAAAGTGAATATATTGAGTATGCAAAGAACTGTTAAAGAATAAAACAAGCTCACCATCCTAACTTTTAAAAATGGGCAAGAACAAGAAAGTGATAAAATAAAAACAAGTGACCAACAAATATGTGGAAACTTTGCAAAGAAATGCAAATACAAACAAGATGTAATTGTTGCATCTTTTGCCTATCAAAAACTTAAAAGCATGCTAATATGCAATGTTAGCAATGATGTGGCAGAAGGGCCAATGTTGATGAGGTAGAAATTAGTATACCTTGATTTAGAGCTCCTTCAACTTCCATGCCTAGGTTTAACATTGGACAAATGCGCAAAGATATTTATGCAAGTATGCTAACCCATGCAATAGTTATAACAGCATATAATTGAAAACAACCTGAATGTCCATCCATCTGGTCTTAGATAAATTATTTTAAGTCAATATAATTCAGATAATTAATATGGGCTTGTGAATTGTATTTATTTATCCAGGTGGGTGCCCATTATTTATTAAAGAAAAACGGCAGTTACAAAAATATATGAACAGCTGGGTGCGGTATCTCACGCCTGTAATCCTAGCACTTTGGGAGGCTGAGGTGGGCGGATCATCTGAGGTCAGGAGTTTGAGACCAGCCTGACCAACATGGTGAAACCTCATCTGTACAAAAATACAAAATTTAGCTGGGTGTGTTGGTGTGTGCCTATAATCCCAGCTACTCGGGAGGCTGAGGCAGGAGAATCGCTTGAACCTGGGAAGGAGAGTTTGCAGTGAGCCGAGACCACACCATTGCACTCCAGCCTGGGCAACAAGAGTGAAACTCTATCTCAAAAAAAAAAAAAAAAAAAAATTATATATATATATATATATATACATATATATATATGAACAGTAAAATCCCAGTTTTGCAAAATATATGATTTATATATGGGCATAATCTAACATTTTGAGTAGAAGAAAGCCTGAAAAGAAATAACACCAAAATGTTAACAATGGTGGGTGAACAAGTTATAGAGGACTTTAAGTTAAATTTCAATTTGAGTGTGGGTATGTGGTAGGGAATGAGGAATGTTATCTGGAATTTTCTACTACAACCCTATGTTAAAAAGGTTATTTTTCTTCTTCTTCTTTTCTTTTTTTTTTGGAGACGGAGTCTCGCTCTGTCACCCAGGCTGGAGTTCAGTGGCGCGATCTTGGCTCACTGCAACTTTCACCTCCTGGGTTCAAGCGATTCTCCTGCCTCAGCCTCCCAAGTAACTGGGACTAAAGGCACCCTCCACCAGGACTGGCTAATTTTTGTATTTTTAGTAGAGACGAGGTTTCACCATGTTGGCCAGGCTGGTTTCAAACTCCTGACCTCAGGTGGTCCGCCTGCCTTGGCCTCCCAAAGTGCTGGGATTACAGGCGTGAGTCACTGCACCTGGCCTTTTCTTCTTATTTTTTAGAGTACAACACGTGTGGGGTGGAGGAGGCAGCAAAGTGGGGGTGGGGTGCAACAGTAGAATTAGGGAACAACAATTAGGGACAGTAATTTTGAGAATGTTGTAAGAGTTCAGAAACCTCTGTTCTGGTCTCATCTTTGTGATTTTTTGCCATCCTTCCATTTCCCTGACTTCATTAGAAGTAATAGTTAGGGGAAAAGGGACTTATCTGGGGGGAGCCGAAAATGAGAAGCAAAGGAGACTGCATCCTGTTCCATAACCTGTCTGACAGAGGTGAGAGTGGGAGCAGCGAAAAAGAAGGGGTATAGAATCTATAGACAGAGTAGAAAGCAGATGATCCCTGGGCCACAAGGAGGAGGGAAGGGGCTGTGCCAGATTAGGGAGGAATGGCTGCCCTAGAGGATGTGTTTTGTCCCCACCAAACTCAAGAGAGTTTAATTGCCAGTGTGGCAGTGTTGGGAGGTGGGGCTAGGGGGAGGTGCTTGGGTCATGGGGTTGGATTCTTCATGAATAGATTAAAGCCATCTTGTCTCTTGGGAGTGAGTACTCACTCCTGAGACTAGATTAGGTCCCTGGAAAGCGGGCTGTTATAAAACAAGGTTCCTCCTTATGTTTGTTCCTTTTGGCATGCTTGCTTCCCCTTCACATCTCCACCAAGTTATGATGTAACATGAAGCCCTCACCAGAAGCCAAGCAGATGCTAGCACTGTGCCCTTGGACTTTCCAGCCACTAGAATTGTGAGAAAAACAAAAAACAAAGAACTCTTTCTTTATATATTTCCCAGCCTCAGGTATACTGTTACAGCACCATATAGTACCACTAAATGAACTAAGAGAGTCCCGTATACATATCTCCAGATTTTTTTAAAACCACTGCCTACTGTAGTCACAAAAACCCAGCAGCCCTGCAAGTGCCTCACAAGTAGAAAATTAAAGAATTATTTTCTGGAGAAACATTCCCAGGTGAAAAGCTTCTATATACTGACACTCCCTATGAAGAAAGGCAGTTTGCTCATTCAACAAGCTACCCATGCAAACATAGCTTCCATCAGCTTTTTGGTGCTTCATCATTAACCACAAATGGACAAGCAGGCATCACCAAATATATAAGGAAAGTCTCCAACGTTAAAGAGAGAGACCAAAACCAAGTAGAGGGAGAGAAAGGCAACATATGGAGCAATACCTACAAAGTGTAGAATTAAAATTCTCCACAAGGTAAGAGAAGATATTGTATACCTTAAACAAGAGCAGAGTGCTATGCTTTTTAAGAAGAGGTGCTACCAGAGAACAAAATAGAATTCATAGAAATAACTTATATATATATATATATATATATATATATATATATATATATATATGAGATAACTGTTAGTTTGGGGCATTTCCTTGACTACCCACACATTCAGTGATTCTCTAGAAAGACCCAGGACTCACAGACAGTTGTAATCATGGCTCTTGTTTATTACAACAAAAGAACACACAGGATCAACAAGGGAAAAACACGTCAGGCAGAGTCTGGACAAGTCCAGCACAGGCTTCCAAAGTTTTTCCTCTGGGTGGAGCAGTGGTTATCTCACATAACATACAGAAGCAGTTAAATGCAGGAACACATATGCAGTGTTTCTAACCAGGTAAGACCATTTAAGACTCAGAATCCGGGGTTTTTGATGCTGGTCATTCAAGTATTCTCTGCCTGTGCAACCAGCCACGTTACCAAAGTTCCATACCCTCAGAAGGAAAGCAGGTGTTCATCATAAATCATGTTATTTGCATATGCACTCTAGGCAGGCTGGTACAGAATGCAGCGTTGCAGGTACAAAAACAACCTTATCACTTCAAAGCTTAGGGAACATACCAGAGGCCAAGTTCTCAGGGGCCATCTCCCAAACCTCCTAGAGATAGCAGTATTAGGCCTGCTATGTTAACTGTTTCCTGCAGACTGAAATGGAGAATTTGATAGAAAATATGAAAGATAGAATTGAAATCTTTTAGAGAGAAGGGTGGAAAAGAAGACATAGAAAAGAAACTATAAAAATGATAAGAAAATTTGGGAATCAATTTAGGAAGTCTGACATCCAGGAAAAGCAAACTGAAAAAATACATGGAAGGAAAATATAAAAGTTGCCACAGAAAAAAAAATTCCAAAACTGAAGGACAAGAGTTTCCAGATTGAAAGATCCCATTAACAACCCAACACAATGAATTAAAAAAGTCCAACCCAGGCACCCTCTTATTAAGCTCTGCAGTACGAGGACTAAAGATGACTCTAAAAGTGTCAAAAGAGGAAAAAACAGGCCCCACGTGCCCCGGTAACAAGAAATGGCATTGGGTTTCTCAATAAAAACTCCAGCACTTAGTGAAGTAGTACCTTTAAAATTTTAAGGGAAAATGATTTTAAACACGGATTTTGAAACCCAAATTGTTAATCAAGTAAGACGGCAGAGAAATGACATTACCAGTCATGCAAAAACACAAACTAATTTACCTCAAAATCATCATTTCTCCGGAAGACCCTGGAGTAAGAGCTTCACCAAAAAGAGGAGTAAATAAAGAAAGAGGGAGATGTGAGACCAGGAAACATGATCCAACTCAGGAATGAACCAAAGGAAAGTCCCAGGAAAACAGCTCAGGGTAGGGGTAGGCAGAAAGAGCAAGTCCGAATTGAAAAAGGAGAATGATAAGCCCTAAAAATGAGTTTTCTAGGAAAAGAACCAGAAAATTGGATCTGGGAGATTTTATGATTATTTTTTAACGTGGAAATTAGTATTAAGAGCGGTTTTATAAATCTGTTGGGGAATTTGAGAAGAATTTACGAGCCAGTTGGAGCATTTGAGTAGTTAAAGCTTAACCTTAGAAAACCCAACATATATAAGAAAGGAATCATAATCAAAATACAGCACATGGCCCAGCGGTAAAGAATGTTTATAGTTGTAATTAAGTAAACATTGACTATTGATTTAACAAAAGATTGTAATATGAGGCTACTTGGAAGTTGGAAAACCCAGAAATTGAGTAAGGAAGTAAAATAAACCTAAATATTCACTTGCCACTCTGGAAAGTTAGTAGATAATGTCTAAAATGAATGAATCAATAAAAAACGAGCTGACCATTTCACAATATGGATGTCAATAAAGGTATAAAAGAGAAAAGTGATTGCCTCTGGGGAGCAAAATTGGACCAGTAGGAGGAAGGACAAAACGAACTGCAGTTTTTTCTTCATAAGCCTTATTTATTTAATTTTTTAAAAATTTATTTAATTATTTAAAAATTAATTAATTATATGCATATATTCTTTGAAAACTAGAAAACTAAATAAAAACAAACAACTGGTTCAACAACCAATAATCGGAAAGTAATTTAAATCTTTGCTAAAATAAAATTTAAATTTTTAACTCTTGATTTATATTAAAGGATTAAGTTTACAAGGCGTGGCAGAATGTAACCTTCTCTTTCCCAATTTATCTCTCTCTAACATAGCAACTTCTCTTATCTCTTTCCTCCCTCTGTCCAAATCCCTCTCCAAATTCTCTCTTAATTCAAATCACTACTTTTTTCTCAATATATTATTTTTCCCATGACTAAATCCCAACTCTTTCCAGTGGAAATAAAATCAAGCTAATTTTGGAAGCACCTAATTCATCTCTGCCTGTTACTCTAATTCATCACAAGAAATGCCCAAACCAGTGGGCAAAGAGAATTCTTCTTTGCCAGGGACTAGAGAGGCTAGGATTACTTCTACATTGATATCTTTTTCCAGACATATAATGACATCACTCCCTCACTTTCCTTCTTTTTCAGCTTCTTCTTTCTCTTCTTATTCTGTGATTTCAGTGACATGTATGTTAAACTGCTGGATATTGTCCCACAGCTTTTGAATTCGTTGTTCTATTTAATTCACTTGTTTTCTTCCTCTCTATTTCCATTTGAATAATTTCTATGGACCTTTTTAAATGTCACTGATTCTTAAGTTGACAAGCCCAATCAAAGAAATTAATCATATCTGATATATATTTTATTTCTAATATTTCCATTTGACTCTTACAGTTTTTATCTCTCTGGTATCCATTATTTCCTATATCTGAGTCATCTCTAAGTCTGGTTCTATTGATTATTTTATCTCCCACTAATGAGTTGTTTGGGCTTTTGTTGTTGTTGCTTTTTAGCCTCATAATTTTTGATTGACTGCCAGGTATCATGTGTAGAACAGTAGAGACTGAGGTAACAGTATTTATACCTGAATATATGTACACCTCTCTTCTGTCAGGCCATTAGTATTGGGGGATTGAATCAATCTAATCAGGACTTGAGCTGGGTTTGGGTTTTCTTGTTCTTATTATTACCATCAGTATACCCCAGACTTCAAACTTCTCTAGTGGTGGGCTGCTGTTTCCAAATGCTGACGTTTTCCTGGGGAAGTCACTGGAAAAATCACTTCACATATTATCTATATTCTTCTTTTCAGTAACTTTGTTTGAAACTTGCTCGTTTGCTAAGTCACTGAGGAAAAAGCATCTCTATTTGCTTTTTATCTTCCAACAGTTCCATGATCTCTGTCATCCTTTGTTTATCCTTTTCCACTGTCTTTACTCTCGTAGGGTTTTCAAAAAGTCTTTTTTATTTAATGTCATTTTATCTGGGTTTTAGGGGGGAGTAGAGATAAATATATAATTTCATTTTGTCATATTTATATTGAATCACTGAATGCAACTCTAAGTAGGGGCTGGGTCATGCAATGACCCAGCTTTATGTAGGTTACACAGGAGTTATTATTATTATTATTATTATTTTTGAGGCAGAATCTTGCTCTGTCACCCAGGCTGGAGTGCAGTGGCACGATCTTGATTCACTGCAGCCTCTGCCTCCTAGTTTCCAGCGATTCTCCTGCCTCAGCCTTCTGGGTAGCTGGGATTACAGGCACCCACCACCACTCCCGCCTCATTTTTGTATTTTTAGTAGAGATGGGGTTTCACCATGTTGGCCAGGCTGTTCCTTAACTCCTGACCTCAGGTGATCTGCCCACCTCAGCCTCCCAAAGTCCTAGGATTACAGATGTAAGCCACAGTGCCCGGCCAGAAATTATTTACTTTTAAAAAAAAAAATGAATGATTTTCAAACATTGGCACTTTGCTAATTTTTAATAATAATGAGGCATCTGTCAATTGACCTCTACATTTAAATATAGTGGGACATTACTGTTAAGTATTTGGGAGCTAGTCAAACAACTCAGGAATTTTAGTAAAACTTTCCATCTAGTTTTTCCATATAAACATTTCTTTTTCTTTCTTTCTTTCTTTTTTTTTTTCTTGAATTAGTGAGGAAGTTTTTTCAACTCTTCACTTGATCTGCAAACTCTTTAGTTTCTGGCTGAAAATTGATGTGTAAGTTGTTCATGGGGTGTGATTGGCCTTTTGGTCAATAACATTTGGCATCTTGTAACACTCATCTGGCAAAGGACTGAAGACAAAAGACCTAAGAGTTCTTTTGTGAAGGCCCCAAAAAGAGAGTGTAAGTTGGCATGTTTTCCTCTCTTCCTAGGGAACTGTGATTTCTCTTCTTGGTCTTGGAGTTCAAATTGTCTCACAGCACATTATTAAAGAGAAGCTAGTCAGCTATGTTTTATTTAAGATATCTTTCTGCACATCAAGAAAATCTTAATAAGTTAATCATATTTTACAATTTTATTTATTAAGATTTATTAAGGCTGGGAGCAGTGGCTCACACCTATAATCCCAGTATCTTGGGAGGCTGAGGTGGGTTGATTGTTTGGGGCCAGGGGTTTGAGACCAGCCCAACTAACATGGCAAAACCACATCTCTACTAAATACAAAAGTTAGCTGGATGTGGTGGCACATGCCTGTAATCCCAGCTACTTGAGAGGCTGAGGCACAAGAATCATTTAAACCTGGGAGGCAGAGGTTGCAGTGAGCCAAGATCATGGCATTGCACTCCAGCCGGGGTGACAGAGCAAGACTCTGTCTCAAAAAAAAAAAAAAAAAAAAAGATTTATTAAGATGCATATAAGTGTGGCAAAATATAAATAAAATACTTTTCCTTATTGTGGCAAAGTATATATACATAATATTAAAATTAAATGTTTTCTTTTTTGTTTTTCATTTGTTCATTTGTTTTGAGACAGAGTTTCACTCTTGTTGCCCAGGCTGGAGTACAATGGCATGATCTCGGCTCACCTCAACCTCGGCCTCCTGGGTTCAAGCGATTCTCCTGCCTCAGCCTCCTGAGTAGCTGGGATTACAGGCATGTGCCACCACACCTGGCTAA
The DNA here is from genome assembly GCF_029281585.2 of Gorilla gorilla gorilla. NCBI lineage: Eukaryota > Metazoa > Chordata > Mammalia > Primates > Hominidae > Gorilla > Gorilla gorilla. Next base: position 101,293,740 of record NC_073237.2, on the reverse strand, counting down.
TTTTGTATTTTTAGTAGAAACAGGGTTTCTCCATGTTGATCAGGTGGTCTCGAACTCCCGACTTCAGGTGATCTGCCCTCCTCAGCCTCCCAAAGTCCTGGGATTACGGGCAGGAGCCACTGCGCCTGGCCCAAAATGAAGTATTTTTTAACATGAAAAATATCTGCAGCCTCCATGGAGTTCCTTCCCTACTCTGGGCCTCTATTTCCTCAACTATAACATGAAGTTTAATGACTGAATAATTTCTAAGGTTTCATTTAGGGTTTTTTTTTAAGCAGCTTTATTGAGCTATATAATTCATATACCATTTAATTTACCCATTTATGGTGTACAGTTCAATGGTTTTTGATACATTACTTTTTTAGCTGTGGCTATATATATATATAATGATATATATAATATACAATGTATCATTTTAACTATTTTTCAGTGTATAATTTTGTGGCATTAATTACATTCACGATGTTGTGCAACCATTGCCAGTATTTCCAAAACTTTCCCATTATTTCCCAAAAGAAACTGTGTAACTATTAAGCAACCCACTTAGCTTTTACATACTGGGAATTATTCTGTTCTCGACAAAACCCTTCAAAGGTCCTCAAAACCCAACTGGAAAAAGAGTAAAATTAATTCCCAATTCCAGTGTTATCAGGTCTGTTGTGTGCTATTACACATTTACACACAATCTGAGCATTGTTCTAAGCCCCATCATGGGCATATTAATGGCTCTAAAGGAAGCCCCAGACAAAAGAGGAGGATAAAATGTGGATTTTTTTTTAGTTTGGATCTCGTAATTATGAGCCTTCAGAGTCTTCCTACTCCCATCAGCAGGTTTCAGTTAATTTTTAAATATAAGCCAAATGTCTTTCAAAAAATACCCACTCCCAGTTGGTGAATTTTGGAGCTTTTGAAGGCTGTAGTGACAGATTCTTCTCAGGAAGTGGCCTTAAAGCTGTTACAGAGACTTGCAACTGAGAAAGTTTCCACATGTCCACAGGTATTCATTCAGGGTTTACAAATTGTTTGTGGCACAGGAGCCATCTATTTACTTCCTGGTCCTGAGGACTTCAGAGTTATCCTTACACATGGGAGTATCTTCTTTGAATTGTTGCTAGATTAATATCTCTATGAGATCAGAGAGATATAAAACTAGATAGGTTGTATCTTTCTAATTTGCCTATTGACCACATAAATTGAACTGGCTTTACTTGGAGTTGCTATTTCTTTTTTTCCTGTTTTTCCTGAAGTCCTTTGGGGACACTGCTCCGTTATTATCCAGAACTTGCTCCATTGGGTAGAAGGCTCAGGGAAGCAAGTTTTGGCTGCCCTAAAATTAAAGAGCTGCCTTCTTAGATAGTAAACTTTTTATCACTAGGTATTCAAACAAAAGGTAGATCATTATGTATCAGAGGTGTGGAGGAGCCTGAGAAGAATGATCAATGAAATTCCTTCAAGTTCTTAAATTCTGTGACATTGTGGCAGCATTGCATAGTTGCAAAGAATTTAGATTTAATCATGCAGGCATGGATTCAAAATTTGGCTCCTTTGCTTAACTTTCTACATAGCTTTAAGCAAATGTACTCTCTCCAATACTCAGTATTTTTGTCAGTAAAATGAACATAATCATAGGATTAAATAAATTAATGCAAATTAATTCTTAGAACAGTGGCAGTTTAATACATACTCAATAACTGTTAAGCATTATTTTTTATAAAAATAGTAAGAGCCACAATTTTTGAAAAATGAATTAAAAGTTCTGGACTTATAATACCTAGCTCTGTTTCTCAATATCTATGACATTGGGCAAGGCCTAGAGAGGCCTTCATTTCCTCATCATAGATGGTTTAGATGCCATATATTTCCTTAAGATTCTTAAAACATCTTTTTTCCTTCTCCTAGTTAAAAAACTCTTGTTAGACCTTAGGAAACACTGGAAAACTGAAAGGCAGCCTGGTCTAAGAGGCAAAGGACTGAAGCACATGTTCAACTTCTGATTTAAGTTTTGAGATATTAATTCTGTGCTGTCTTATGCAGCCTTAGACCACTCTTTGATAACTGTGTCTAGGTTGGCTCAACAAAATTAAAGATTACTACCTATGCCTTATTTTTGCCATCAAGAAATGGTTTGGGGTGCAGTGAAATAAATTCATTAAAGCAATTTGATTTTTGCTGAAATAAAATGGCCTCTGATAAATGTAAGGTCCTGCTGTTTTTACAAGCTAGAGATTCACATGGTAACCTATAATTGACAAGGTTAAATCATCTTTTTATATCAAAGTTTTGATCTCTGAGAATACTTGAAGTTAGAGGCTAATTTTTTTTATTTATCTGGAAGAGCAAAGTAGTAGGTCATCATTGATCTAATGTTGTGATTAAACATGTTTCCCTACCTCTGTATAAGAAATTTTAGAATGTATATTTTGTGTTTCTGGACTGGTTATAATTTTTACTGTTGCAAAACAGAACTTTCCAGTTCTCTTTCTGTTTTTTTGTTTTGTTTTGTTTTTGCTTTTTTTTTTTCAGACAGAGTCTAGCCCTGTAGCCCAGGCTGGAGTGCAGTGGCATGATCTCAGCTCACAGCAACCTCCGCCTCCTAGGTTCAAGTGATTCTTGTGCCTCAGCCTCCTGAGTAGCTGGGATTACAGACATGCATCACCACGGCAGGCTAATTTTTGTATTTTTAGTAGAGACAGGGTTTCGCCGTGTTGGCCAGGCTAATCTTGAACTCCTGGTCTCATGTGATCTGACCGCTTCAGCCTCCCAACACTCACAGTGGCTTAAGCCACCAAGCCCGGCCATTTCTCTTTCTTATATCATTTCTTGTGAGATCCTTAATCAGTTGGAAAACTGTGGGAGTGTTAAGAACGAACAGGAGACCAGGTGCGGTGGCTCATGACTGTAATCCTAGCACTTTGGGGGGCCGAGGCAGGAAGATCATTTGAGGTTAGGAGTTCAAGACAAGCCTGACCAACATGGTGAAACCCCCATCTCTACTAAAAAATACAAAAAAATGGCCAGGCGTGGTGGCTGACGCCCATAATCCCAGCACGTTGGGAGGCTGAGGTGGGCAGATCACAAAGTCAGGAGATCAAGACCATCCTGGCCAACATCGTGAAACCCTGTCTCTACTAAAAACACAAAAATTAGCTGGGTGTGGTGATGTGTGCCTGTAGTCCCAGCTACTCAGGAGGCTGAGGCGGGAGAATTGCTTGAACCTGGGAGGTGGAGGTTGCAGTGAGCCGAGATCGTGCCACTGCACTCCAGCCTGGGTGATATAGCGAGACTCCATCTCAAAAACAAAAAACGAACAAAAACAAAAAAGTTAGCCAGGTGTGGTAGCGCAGGTCTGTAGTCCCAGGTACTCAGGAGGCTGGGGCAGGAGAATCACTTAAACTTGGGAGGCAGAGGTTGCAGTGAGCCAAGACTGTACTCCAGCCTGGGTGACAGAGCAAGACTCCATCTCAAAAAAAAAAAAAAAAAAAAAAAAAGAATGAACAGGAATGGTGAAAGGAATGGATGTAAGTCTTCCATAGTATCTAGACTTAATAATGACTGGATCATGAGCCAGAAGAGGAAGTTATAGAGGCTTTGTAGAATCAACTGGGGTGCTTGCTCTGAGATTCACATGGGGAATTGGAGTCTGCTGGTACTCAGATGAGGGGAGAGGGAATAGCACAAGTAAGCATTAAAAAAAGAGGAGGGCTTTGAACATCTATGAAGACAGGCTCAAATTTCTATCTATGCGTGGAAGACCTGATTTCTCTGCCCCATTTTACTGAGCATTTCCCTCTTCTACCATTCCCAAACCTATTTTTCTAGCCCATCCTTTTCTCTAGAGCTCCGGCCCTGGATATCAACCGCTACTGGGTTGTACCACTGGTACCTCAAATTCAACATATCCAGCTGGGCGTGATGGCTCACGCCTGTAATCCCAGCACTTTGGGAGGCTGAGGCAGGCAGATCATTTGAGGTTAAGAGTTCGAGACCAGCCTAGCCAACATGGTGAAACCCCATCTCTATTAAAAATAAAAAATGCAGGTGGCGGGCGCCTGTAATCCTAGCTAGTTGGGAGGCCGAGGCATGAGAATCGCTTGCGGAGGTTGCAGTGAACCAAGATCACGCCATTGCACTCCAGCCTGGGTGATACAGCAAGACTCAGTCTCAAAAAAAAAAGTCAACATGTCCCAACCCATATGCAAGTCCTTTCCCTCCACCCCAAAGTTATCGTCCTTATATGTTTCACTCTCAGTCCAATCAACCATCCAAGTATCCAAGCTAAAAAAGTCTACTGCCATCCTCAACAATTCCCACCCTTCATTCTGCACCATTCATTCAGTAAACATTTACTTAGCATTACTATGTATTAATATGACTGCTAGAAAATGTGCCATAACAGGAGAGACAAGGATGATTAAGAGATGGCTCTAAATATTAGCAGCTCAGTTTAGCAAAAGCAGCAAACAGGCAACGGTGATACACTCACATACAAATCTTATTGTGTTCTCATTTCGTGTGTCTCTTAAATGATTCTTAAACAAAATTTTCCCTCTCCATTCCTACTGCCAATGCTTCAGTTCAGACCTTTTTTTTTTGGCTTGGATTACTGCAATTTTCTGGTGTAGTTCCTTTCTGCTCCTATTCTGGAAACACCCAGCTTCCAGAGTAATTATTTAGCCAGGTGTGGTGGCTCACGCCTATAATCCTATCACTTTGAAAGGCTGAGGCAGGTGGATCACTTGATGTCAGGAGTTCGAGACCAGACTGGACACATTGTGAAACCCTGTCACTACTAAAAATACTAAAATTAGTCAGGTGTGGCAGCGGGCGCCTGTAATTCCAGCTACTCGGGAGGCTGAGGCAGAAGAATCCCTTGAACCCAGGAGGTAGAGATTGCAGGGAGCTCAGATCACATCCAGCCTTGGCAACAGAGTGAGACTGTGTCTCAAAATAAATAAATAAATATGTAAATAAATAAATAAAATCCAGAGTAATTATTTTAAAGACATAATCTGGGCCAGGCATGGTGGCTCACACCTGTAATCCCAGCACTTTGGGAGGGAGAGGCAGATGGATTGCCTGAGGTCAAGAGTTTGAGACCAGCCTGGTCAACATGGTGAAGCCCCATCTCTATTAAAAATACAAAAACTAGCCAGGCATGGTGGTGCATGCCTGTAGTCCCAGCTACTCGAGAGGCTGAGGCAGGAGAATTGCTTGAACCTGGGAGGCGGAGGTTGCAGTGAGCCAAGATCATTCCACTGCACTCCAGCCTGGGTGAGAGAGAGAGAGACTCCATCTCCAAAAAAAAAAAAAAAAAAAAAAAAAAAACAGAAAAAAACACATAATCTGTCCTCAACACACAGACCTTTCCAGATTTACCTCCAAGCATTCCATATGTAATTCTCTACTCTACACTCAATTTTAGTCACCAGAGCTGTTGTAGTTATTCTTTTTAAAAAATTGTTTTATTTCAATAAATAAAGCTGCATTCTTTGTACCATTGTATACTACTACAAGTTACAGATCATGGTTTGAGTTCTTGGGAATTGTCAACTGCATTAGGGGTGATAAGATTGTCATATAAAGTCCCTGGTAAGACTTGACAATTATTTAGTGAATTACTACTCTGCAGAACAGCAACCTAGAAAATTTACGATTTTTAAATTTGGAGGTCTAATATGCAGTTATTTGAGGTCATGCTCTAGATTGCAAACAGGAATTTTGGGTTATAAAGAATCAGGATGGGCTGGGAGCAGTGGCTCACTCCTGTACTCCCGGCACTTTGGGAGGCCAAGGTGGGTGGATCACTTGAGGTCAGGAGTTCGAGACCAGCCTGTCCAACATGGTGAAACCTTGTCTCTACTAAAAATACAAAAATTAGTCGGGCATGCTGGCGCATGCCTGTAGTCCCAGCTACTCAGAAGGCTGAGGCAGGAGAATCACTTGAACCTGGGAGGTGGAGGCTGCAGTAAGCCAAGATCGCGCCACTGCACTCCAGCCTGGGTGACAGAGTGAGACTCTGTCTCATAAAAAAAAAAAAAAAAAAAGAATCAGAATGTTATAGTAATACTTTATTTGCAGCATGTATAGACCCCAGTTGAGTTCTTCCACCACCAAATAGAGTATTGCTAATTATTTCATGAGACTAAGCAATGTAGATAAACCACCACCATTGTTAATGAGGAAATGATGGTTAATTAACAATGAGGGCTGTGAATAGCGGATGAAGTGATAAACTCTAAGAAATTGGCAGAAGTTTTACAATCATCTAGTCCAAGCCTTTCATTTTAGAAGATGAGGCCCCAGAGAGAGACAGGGACCTACCCAAGATCTAGTAGTTACTTGATGCCACAGTCAAGATGAGAAAAGCCAGATCTTGACTCTTAAAATAATGCTAATTTTATCCCAAGCTCCCTTTGTGAATTTAAAGGTAGTTCACAGCCAATCTGGACACACTGGATTGTATTTTTTTTTTAAATAAATTCACCTGTTTATTGCTAAGGTTTCTCTTTTCCTTATGCTTTGATCATTTCATCTTTATATGTCACAAACTAATAATAATTTTTTTTTTAAGATGGAGTTTTTCTCTCGTTGCCTAGTTTGGAATGCAATGGCACGATCTCGGCTCACTGCAACCTCCGCCTTCCAGGTTCAAGCTACTCTCCTGCCTTAGCCACCCGAGTAGCTGGGGTTACAGGCATGTGCTACCATGCCCAGCTAATTTTGTATTTTAGTAGAGATGGAGTTTCTCCATGTTGGTCAGGCCGGTCTCTAACTCCTGACCTCAGGTGATCTGCCTGCCACTGCCTCCCAAAGTGCTGGGATTACAGGCATGAGCCGCCACACCCAGCTGTAAACTAATAATTTTTATAGCCCAATCTATGTTGAGACATAATTCTATTGTATGTATGTACCAGACTTATTTCCCTATTCTCCTATTGATGGACATTTAAATTGTATTCAATTTTAAAAGTTACAAACAGTGCATATGGTAAACTTTTTATAGGTTAGAATTTTAAAGTTTTTAGTTGGTAGTTGATTCATTGATCAGACATTTGTCAAGGACCCATTATGTGCTTTTTACAACACCAGTAGCTCATATATCAGTTCACAAGATAAAAATGGTATTTCTCTATTACCTGTCCGGCCCATAGTAGCCTTCATAACAAAAGCTAGTTTCAGGAGAGCTTTCTCTGTACCTGCTACTGTGCTTGACCTTTTATAAACATTTATCTATAGATAGGGAACTAGTATTCTCATTGCACAGATGAAGTAACGGAATCCTAGAGAGGACAAGAAACCTATGCAAGGACACATTATAAATAAGCGGTTGAATTAATTAATTCATTCAACATTTTTTTTAACAGCTACTAAGTGCCAGGCATTATTCTGGAGTCACACTGAAAGTAATACAGTGGTGAATAAACCAGATATGAATCTTACACTCTGGATAGCAGACAATAAGCAAGTAAACAAAGGTAGAAATGCACAATTTTAAGTTGTGACAAGTGCTGTATAGGAAATGATTGGGTGCAATGGTAGAGAATATTGGGGGCAGGGTTGGGAGGAGGAGAACTACTTAGATTGGGTGATCAGACAGGCCTTTCAAGGGAGCTGAAATTTAGCTGAAACCATAAAAGGAGAAGGCAGAGTTCTTCCAAGTAGAGCACACAGCTGGTTTAAAGGCTCAGAAGTGGGAAGAAGCTCAATGTACCCAAGGAACCAAAAATACTCCAATATAGCTGCAGGAACGCTGGTGAGGTCACAGAGGCCCAGGATGACAGTGGAGAGAAGGCAGCTCTAGTCCTATCAGATTTCTTAACTATGAAGAGGAATATACGTTTTATTTGTGATGGAATGGGTCAGTCTTCAAGGGTTTCAAACAGGAGGCAAAATGCTCTAATTTTTTTTTTAAATAATCACTTTGGCTTCTCTGTAAAGAAAAAGGTTAGAAAGATGAAAGAGTGGAAGTGCTGAGAAAAGCAAGGTGGACATGTCAACAATCCAAGTGAGAGATGACAGGGTCTTGGGCTAAGATTCTACTGAGGAAGGATGGAAGTTGAAGATCTACCTGTTCCTTGGTGGGATAAATGACAGGACTGTGACTCCAGAATCTGCTCTCTTTCCTCTGCCACAGAAACTGCACCTCACTGGCTGGGAATGAGGATATCTTACGGAAGATTCTTATTTTTGGAACTTTTTGAACTCTCTCTGTTGGCTTCTGAAAGCTGAATGCTCTTTCAAGGGACCTGAAGATTTCTTTTGTCCTCAGTTACATTGAGCCCACATTTATGAGGCACTGGTAAAACATTTCTGCAGGAGGGAGTTATGTGCATTGTTCCTCTTAGAGAAATGTTGCTCACACTAACTCCTGACTTCATGCATTTTGCAAATGCACAGCTCAGTGAGTGTGTCTTCCTGTTGTTTGCGGTTTACAGTCCTGCAAGAAATGGCTTTCTATGAGGCAAAATGGATAATGGCCTTTTATTTTAAGTTACAAAGAGTTGGGTGGCAAGGGGGTAGGGAAGGCAACCCTAAATGCTTTGAATGAATTATTGAATTGACATGGTCCAAAGTGACATTTCTTTTTAAAATGTTTCTTTTATTAGTTTTTTCCTTTTTCTCAAAAATAATGAATATTTATTACTGGAAAACATGAAACTACAAAGAACAACAGACTCCACAATTCCACTTACCCAGGGATATTCACTATAATGTCTTAATGTATATGAAGGTAACTCTTAAACAATTTGTTTTATTTTTACTAAAATTAAAAATCAGTCATTCTTAATACAGACAGTTTACAGAATATAGAAAAGCAGAAAGAAGAAAGTAACTCACCATCCAAGGATAGCTGTTGATAACATTTTAATATGTTTTAAAGTCCTTTTTAATGCATATTTTATATAACTATTATTATATCATCCATTTGTTTTTCCACTTAATATTGCCACCTAATAATTTTTCTGTTACACAAGTTATTAATAATTATATTTATAAATTTGCATAAATTCGTATTATAGCAAACACTGATTATAGTTTTATGTATATATAATTTATGCAAAATTTATATGCATAAAACTATAATCAGTATTTGCTACATGGTGCCTTGAATCCCTAATTGTAAAACAATAAATACATAAAATAAAAATAATACCAACCTCACTGGGTTGTTGTGAGAATTAAATAGGTTAGATGAGTTGATATACACAGAGCAGCTCGTATCACTTTCTTCCTATGAATTTAATCTACTTCATTTTTTTATTATATGTAAATTAATGAAAATTCTTATATGTAATTTCATTATTATATGTAATTCCTTACAGAGCTTTGTCAATAAAGCTCTTTCTGTATGGATTATTTCCATTTCTTTTAGATTTAATGCCCAGAAGTAGACTTACTGGGTCAGAGGGTAGGCACAACATTAAGAAATTTAATATTATGTTTGCAAATGCCCTCATGGGATATGGATTTGGGACTTGTAAAGTCTCAAGATTTATTTATTTATTTATTTATTTTTTGAGATGGAGTTTTGCTCTTATCGCCCAGGCTGGAATTCAGTGGCGCGATCTCGGCTCACTGCAACCTCCACCTCCCGGGTTCAAGTGATTCTCCTGCCTCAGCCTTCCAAGTAGCTGGGATTACAGGCACCTACCAGCACACCCAGCTAATTTTTGTATTTTTAGTAGAGACGGGGTTTCACCATGTTGGCCAGGCTGATCTCGAACTCCTGACCTTAGGTGATCTGTCTGCCCCGGCCTCCTGAAGTGCTGGGATTACAGACGTGAGCCACCGCACCTGGCCAATCCCAAGATTTAGATTGTGTTACAAGTGGCTGCCTTGTTAGCAATTACCATGAGTAGGTGGCTAGTGTCACACTGGATGACCTATAGGGTTAAAATTTTGTATTTGGAACAATATTGATTCTCCCCTGTAGCATGGGACAGAGGGAGGAATGCCTTTCTACCTAGGTATAGCAGAATCATCCAGGCGAGTTGTTAAAAATGTTAATCCTCCCTTCTTTCTCGACAGCATCCTAACATTCTTTGCCAGGAATGCCTTTTCCCTCTGAAAATCCCAGCATCCTCTGCCTCCCAAATCACTGATATAATAAGGGCCACTTTACATACAGAGGTGTATTATTTCCTTCAGATGTGTTAAACAGGCAAAAATTTTGAGAAACTACCAACGGTTTAGGTGATGACAAATAGTGGTTAGGACTCAATGTCTGAAGCAAAAGAGGAGATTGCATTAGTCAATTTTGACAAAGACTGCTTGGTGCATCCCTGTGGCTGCCCATTGTAGCTCACAGCGTTGCACTGGGCCCCGCTGTAGATGCCCAGGAAGGCTGTCTCCTGAATTGAAAGAGTGTGGCGTTAAAAGTCTCCACGGAACCACAGAGATCTTTTCATTCAGCTCTGAGACCCATTTTTAAACCCTGGGTGGCTCCGTTTTAATTCCTAGCCCCTATAACTCAGCCTGGATGGTTTCTCCTTATCAAAGCTACTATCTCTCCTCTTCCTTGCCCAGGCTGATTTTTTTTTTTTTTTTGAGATGGAGTTTCGCTCTTGTTGCCCAGGCTGGAGTGCAATGGCATGATCTTGGCTCACTGCAACCTCTGCCTCACAGGTTCAAGTGATTCTCCTGCCTCAGCCTCACAAGTAGCTGGGATTATAGGTTCCTGCCACCATGCCTGGCTAGTTTTTTTATTTTTATTTTTATTTTTTGTATTTTTAGTAGAGACGGGGTTTCACGATGTTGGCCAGGCTGGTCTTGAACTCCTGGCCTCAAATGATCCGCCCACCTCAGCCTCCCAAAGTGCTGGGATTACAAGCGTAAGCCACTGCACCCAACCCCAGGCTGAATATTAATGGCACATAACTTTCTGGTTCCCCCATTCCATGCTATTTGGGTGGGGCTTAGCTCACCTCAGCCTCAAGCCTGGCCAGTTAGACTATTCCATCTCCTTGGCCACAGTGATTGGGTCAGGGGCAGGCACGTGACCCAAACTGGACCTTTCTGCAGGAGCTATCAGGAAAGATAGCTTTCTCTGAGGTGCAAGCTGTGTGGATGATGCAAGTGCTAGCAGCTTGAAGCCATTGTGGAGAAATTGTCTGCAGAAGAGGCCAACTGCAGAGAGAAGCAGAGCTGAGAGATGTCACTTTGGACCATGTCAATTCAAGAACATTGAGCTCCTGGTTTGAGTTGTAGAAGCTGCAGGCTTCTGTTTAATACTCCCTCCCTCTGCAGTATGTTTTTTGTTTTGTTTTGTTTTGTTTTTGTTTTGAGACGGAGTTCTGGTCTTGTCACCCAGGCTGGAGTGCAGTGGCGCAATCTTGTGCAGCCTCCACCTTCTGGGTTCAAGCGATTCTCCTGCCTCAGCCTCTGAAGTAGCTGGGATTACAGGCGCCCGACACCACGCCTGATTAATTTTTGTAATTTTAGTAGAGATGGGTTTTCACCATTTTGGACAAGCTAGTCTCAAACTCCTGGCCTCAGGTGATCCGCCCGCCTCTGCCTACCAAAGTGCTGGGACTACAGGCATGAGCCACCATGCCCGGCCTGCAGTATGGTTTTGTTTTTTGTTTTGTGTGTGTGTGTTTTTTTTTTTTTTTTTTTTGAGACAGGGTTCCGCTCTGTCGCCAGGCTGGAGTGCAGTGGCATGATCTCGGCTCACTGCAACCTCTGCTTCTCGGGTTCAAGTAGTTATCCTGCCTCAGCCTCCCGAGTACCTGGGATTACAGGCATGTGCCACCACATCCAGCTAATTTTTGTATTTTTTAATAGAGACAAGGTTTCACCATGTTAGCCGGACTGGTCTTGAACTCCTGACCTCAGGTAATCCACCTGCCTCAGCCTCCCAAAGTGCTAGGATTACAGGTGTGAGCCACTGCGCCTGGCCCAGAGCTGTTTTATTTTTATTAAATGCTGCATAGAATCGATTGTCGAAATATGTTTGGGGCCGAGTGCGGTGGCTCATATTTGTAATCCCAGCACTTTGGGAGGCCAAGGTGGGCAGATCACTTGAGTGTCAGGAGTTTGAGACCAGCCTGGCCAACGTGCAAAACCCCATGTCTACTAAAAATACAAAAATTAGCTGGGCGTGGTGGCACTTGCCTGTAGTCCCAGCTACTCAGGAGGCTGAGGCACTAGAATCACTTGGACCCGAGAGGCAGAGGTTGCAGTTAGCAGAGACCGAGCCACTGCACTCCAGCCTGGGCAGCAGAGTGAGACTGTGTCTCAAAAAATAAAATAAAATAAAATAAAATAAAATAAAATAAAATAAAATAAAATAAAATAAAATAAAATAAAATGTTGTATATTATTAGACCAGGTTCATTTAGATTGACATATATGTTGTTTGCAAGCTTTTGGTATTACAAACAATGTTGCAAATATTCATACATATATCATTTTGTGGGAGAATATCTGTAAGCTAAATTACTAGAAATAAACTTGCTGTTAAAAGGTACATTTAAAATTTTGATAGATCTTGTCAAATTACCTTACACAGAGGTTACGCTATTTTGTGCTGTCTTCAGCAATGTGTGAAGGTGCATATTTTTCCACACTCTTGGCTATCACGTGTTATTAGTTTTTCCATCTTTGCCAATCTGATGGGTGAATAAATAGTAACTCATTGGAATTTAAATTTGCACAGAGGAACTTTTAAACTTACAAAGCTTTAGGGATTTGTACTGCATGGTGAGATTGCAGAATTTAGAGCATTTGAGCCATCTCTTGCCTCCATTTCTTTGGAAAGCAGTTAATATAGTCCTTTTCCTTAAGTATTAGAATGATCTCTGAAGTTTGAGACCTTGCGACCATAACAGGTTCCCTGGTCTGAGTTCATTCTAAAAGCAATCACAGTTATGGTATAGCTACTATTTGTCAGACTCTCTATAGGTGCTATCATTTATGTAATCTCATTCATATTGAATACTCCAAACAGACTTACACAGTAGGTAATATGACCTCCACGTCAGTCGAAGAAATGGAGTCCCAAGTACTTGCCCAACATCACAGAGCTAGTAAGAGGCAGAGGCTATTCAACTTGACTTGGAGCCTGCACTTCCCCAAGACTTTATCATTCTAATTGTAGACAGGACATAATATATGCAATCGTAACAAATCCCTGATGTTCATGCAGTTCATTCTATCTATCCACAGTCACATTTAAAGAAGAAACAAGAATTCCCCCCAAAGTTATTAAAAATGGATTCTATTTTTTTATTCATGTCTCTTATAAATTATTGAAGGGGATCCAGTTCCCAGCGCAGAACCGCACATCTCAAAAACTCCTTCCTCCACTCTCCAATTCTGTTATATCTTGAATCTGCTCTGGAATCTCTCATGTGCCAAACTCCCATCCTCCGCCTTCAGCCCTGGCCCCATTTTCTTCTACTACTTCCTTTTTAAAATAGGAATAAAACAAAAAACAAACAAGAAAACCCCTCATAATATGAGATCTACCCTCTTCAGTTTTTAAGTGTATAGCACGTTATCGTTAACCAGAGGTGCAGTGTTGTACAGCTGCTCTCTAGAACCTTTTCATCTTGCATTATTGAAACCCATTGAACAGCAACTCCCCACTTTCCCTCTCCCCCACCATTTTACTGTCTGTTTTTGCTTCTATGAGTTTGGCTACTTTAGATGCCTGATATAAGTGGAACCACGCAGTATTTGTCCTTCTGCGACTGACTGATTACACTTAGCATAATGTCCTCACCGTCCATTTGCTTCTGTCTCCTTTTCTACTATAGCCCAGCTCTTATGAAAAACTTGATCTCTTATAAAACTGGGTATCTTGTTAAATTCTTCCCCTGCTTCTTATATCTGTACTCATTCTATAGATTCTGCATCTCAAACTTCAGGGAACTACCCCAGCCAAGAGAGAGAGAAACTAAATGGACAAGAACACACATTTTTTTTTCAACTTTTATTTTAGATTCAGGGGGCACATATGCAGGTTTGTTACAAAAATATACTGCGTGATGCTGAGGTTTGGAGTATGATTGAACCCGTCATCCAAGTAGTGAGCATAGTATCCAAAAGGTAGTTTTTCAACTCTTGCTCTCTTCACTACCTCCTCCCTCTTTTATTCTCCAGTGTGGTGTTTCCATCATCATGTCCATCAGTACCCAACGTTTAGCTCCCACTTAGAGAATATGTGGTATTTGGTTTTATATTTCTGTGTTAGTTTGCTTAGAATAATGGCCTCCAGCTGCATCCATATTGCTGCAAAGGACATGATTTTGTTCTTTTTGATGTCTGTGTAGTATTCCATGATGTATATGTACCACATTTCCTTTATCCAGATCACTATTGATGAGCACCTAGGTTGATTCCATGTCTTTGCTATTGTAAATAGTGCTGCGATGAACATATGGGTGCATGGGTCTTTTTGGTGGAATGATTTGTTTTCCTTTGGGGTATCTACCCAGTAATGGGATTGCTGGGTTGAATGGTAGTTCTAATTTTTTTTTTTTTTTGAGAAGGAGTCTAGCTCTGTCGCCCAGGCTGGAGTGCAGTGGCATGATCTCGGCTCACTGCAACCTCTGCCTCCGGGGTTCAAGCGATTCTCCTGCCTCAGCCTCCAAGTAGCTGGGATTACAGGCACCCACCACCACGCCCAGCTAATTTTTGTATTTTTAGTAGAAATGGGGTTTCACCATGTTGGCCAGGCTGGTCTTGAACTCCTGACCTCGTGATTCACCCACCTTGGCCTCCCAAAGTCCTGGGATTACAAGTGTGAGCCGCTGTGCCTGGCCTTTTTTTTTTTTTGAGACAGAGTCTTGCTCTTGTTGCCCAGGCTGCAGTGCAATGGTGCAATCTTGGTTCACCACAACCTTCGCCTCCCAGGTTCAAGTGATTCTCTTGCCTCAGCTTCCCAAGTAGCTAGGATTACAGGCATGGTCCACCATGCCAGTCTAATTTTTTGTATTTAATAGAGAGGTTGTTTCACCATGTTGGCCAGGCTGGTCTCAAACTCCTGACCTCACGTGATTCACCCGCCTCGGCCTCCCAAAGTGCTGAGATTACAGGCATGAGCCACCACGCCTGGCCTGGTAGTTCTATTTTTAGAAGACTACACTTTTTTTTTTGATCCAAAGAGAAGATTATTAACACTCATATATTCATTGAATAAATAAACATTTTTGTTAGAGCCACTAATAGACATCTTAGGACAAAAGAGAACCAGAGTTTTACTGGGAGATAATGGTAGAAGTCAGATTAAAACAGAGAAAAGGGACAGTTGGAATATTTTGGGTCCTTGAATTGCAATCACAAATATGGTTAGCTGTTGGTCACATGTGGCTACTGAGTATTTGAAATGCATGTGCCTGTAGTCCCAGCTACTCAGGAGGCTGAGGCAGGAGAATCACTTGAACCTGGGAGGCGGAGGTTGCAGTGAGCGGAGATCGTGCCATTGCACTCCAGCCTAGGACGAGACTCTGTCTCAAGAAAAAAAAGGAAAAAAAGAAATGCAGCTAGTTCAAACTGACATGTGCTATAAATATAAAGTACACACTGGGTTTTGAATAAAGACTTAGAATGAGAAGAGAATGGAAATATTTCATTAACAATTTTTAATACTGACTACAGGTCAAATTGATAATATTTTGGATACATTGGGTTAAATAAAATATATTATTAAAATAAACTGTATCTGTCTCTTTTCACTCTTTAAAAAGTAAAACTGAAAAAATTAAAGTTAGATATGTGACTCAGATAATATTATTTCACAGAGTTCTTCTAGAAGGATTCACAGTAGCCAAAGGGCAAGATAAGGGCAAGGTGCTAGGGCTAGAAAGGGTTGGTGAAGTGGGTGGAGGAAGGACAAATTGGGGGCAGCAAGAGGGCCCTGAGATCATGTTTCTCTAGTTTCTCAATTGTCTTAAGGTTGTCTTGTGTTACATGTACAATACAAATATAAGCACATCCATATGCATATTTTATTATAATTTATAATTAATATACATTGTATATAATTTATATATTTTATCCTAATTTCATAATTTGACACTTTTTTGGGTGAGTTCTGTCTTTTTTCCTTTGGCTTTTTTTTTTTTTTTGACAGAGAGTCTTGCTCTGTTGCCCAGGCTGGAGTGCAGTGGCATAATCTTGGCTCACTGCAACCTCTGCCTCCTGGGTCCAAGTGGTTCTCCTGCCTCAGCCTCCCTAGTAGCTGAGATTATAGGCACGTGCCACCACACTTGGCTAATTTTTGTATTTTTAGTAGAGACAGGGTTTCACTATGTTGGCCAAGCTGGTCTCGAACTCCTGACCTCAAGTGATCCGCCCACCTTGGCCTCCCAAAGTGCTGGCATTACAAATGTGAGCCACCATGCCTGGCCCTTCCTTTGGCTTTTTTATCATCTGATAAAATGGATTGCTAGCAATATAACCTTGATGAAGGGATTTAATGTTTCAGAGCCTCAGTTTCCTTAACTTCAATGGGAATAAAACATCCATTGAATAGCAACTTCTCATTTCCCCCTCTTCATATTGATTAGGTTTTTGTGAGGGTCAATTGTAAATTTAAAATTGTTTGACAAATAAAATTGTTAATCTGCATTGTTTGAGAGAGTCAAGGATTCTCATCCATTCCATCTGAGAACATTATCTGAATCAAGGTCAACTTGAAGAGGATCTTAATAAAATTTGGAAAGATTTGACTAGGAAATCATGTTGTTTTCCTTTCTATGTTCAACAAAATATTTCTGATAAATTGGGGATGATGAGGAGTAGAGAGGTGGACTGGCTAAAGGTGAGATTGCAGGGTGCATGATGGACCACAGAGGGAGAGTTTATTTTGTGGGTGGCAAAGTGAGCTGGCATGGAGCATGAGGGCTGGTTTTAAGTTAAACATGTGGTAGGCAGAATAATGACCCTCCAAGAATGTCCACATGTCAATCCCCAGCACCTGCAAATATGTTACCTTACATGGAAAAAGGGACTTTGCAGATGTAACTAAATTAAGAGCATTGACATGGGAAGATTATCCTGAATTATCCAAGGGGAGTCTAAAGAAATCACAAGGGTCCTTAGAGAGTAGAGACGTGATAATAGAAGCAGAAGTTGGAGTGATGTGCTTTGAAGATGGAGGAAGGAGCCATGAGCCAAGGAATGAGGGCAGCTTCCAGAAGGTAGAAAAGGTAAAGAAACAGTCCCTCAGGGCCTCTAGAAAGGAAAACCCTATTGACTCCTTGATTTTAGCTCTAAAATCCATTTCAAACTTCTGACCTCCAAAACTGTAAGATAATGTTTGTGGTTTATTTTGTTTGATTGTTTTTTGAGACGGAGTTTTGCTCTTGCCCAGGCTGGAGTGCGGTGGCGCAATCTCGGCTCATCGCAACCTCTGCCTCCTGGGTTCAAGTGATTCTCCTGCCTCAGCATCCTGAATAGCTGGAATTATAGGCATGCACTACCATGCCTGGCTAGTTTTGTATTTTTGGTAGAGATGGGGTTTCTCCATTTTGGTCAGGCTGGTCTGGAACTCCTGACCTCTGGTGATCTGCCACCTCGGCCTCCCAAAGTGCTAGGATTACAGGTGTGAGCCACCGTGCCCGGCCTAGTGTTTTTTAAGCCACTAAATTTGTGGTTATTTGTTAGAGCAACAATAGGAAACTAACACAGTAAACAATCTACCCTGAACCATGAGTATAAACCATGGAGAAAAAGGGTTATATGAGCAAACTGGAAGAATTCTTTCAGTAAACTCTCTAACAGTTTGGCAGCCATATGTAGGACAACCTCTAACTAAGCTTATCACAGGAAGGGGCCACATTTTCCTTCTCATTGGGGTACTTCGGGGTATATTCCAGGGACTGGCACTGAGGAATCAGGGGAGACAACAGTGATGGGAATGGGCTCTGATTCCAGGGACATAGAACAGCCTAAGTTCAGGAGAGCAGACGATCATCTCAGAGAAAGGCCTCTGCATGCTGATTCTCAGCTGAGATGCCTGGCTCAGTAGCTATACTAGCAAGTGTCAAGGATGGCTCTGTGGATATATATAGGACCCTGCACATTTCTAAAAGTATCTGAGGAATAGAGACCTTTGCAATGTATTGCAAAACTTACATGAGTAGAAATAACTTTGGAGCTGGTGGATATCAGGTATGAATAATATTGTGACCACTTTTGTACTTGTAAGTTGACGTACCTGGACTATTTGCCTTAGACTACCACAGTAAGTGGACTGTTGACTTGGGCTTAAAATTGGGGCCTGAAAATGAGCTCAAATTCAGGACCACAGAATCTGCAATTCTGAAATCCCCGAACCTCTGAAAATTGAAAACTTTTATTTTTATTTGTCTAAACTTGCTGCCAAATTTTTAAAAACTGGAAATAATATGAAATTATGTATTGTCTTTATTCATCTTACTTGGTATGAATGTGCATACTCTTGACTGCAGAAATAGTAATGTGCTTGATTGTGGGGTGTTGTTCCAGATCTTAATGGAGTATTATGTAATATATGGTATATACCTGATATTTTCTTTCTAAAATCTAAATCTAAATCTTAAATAATTTGGTTGCAAGAATTCAGATAAGGGATTATCGAGTTGCAAAGGGAGCCAGATATTTAATAATATTTAATAACAGTGTATATTAACATATATATGAAGAACCCCAGCATGCTACATCTTCACAGATGTAATTAGTTAAGATGAGGTCATATGGGATTAGGGTGAGACTTGAACCCAACGACTTGGTGTCCTTATAAGTGAAGACACACAGAGAAGAAAGCCATGTGATGATGGAGTAAGAGATTGGAGTGATGCTAAAAGAGAGACAAGGAACAGTTCTTCCCTGAGTCTCCATAAGGAATCAACCTTGTGAACACTTTGGTTCTGGACTTCTGAGCTCTTGAACTGTGAGAGTAAATTTCTAGTGTTTTAAGCCACCCAGTTTGTGATAATACATTATAGTGGTCCTAGGAAATTAATATACTGGGCCAGAACCAATTTAGTTGTAGGAATAACGTTGGGAATATCTTAAAATCTTTGAAGTTTTATTAATTCATTCAACATAATATCTCTTTTAGTAAAGGAACAGTGGCAGGACTATAGCTTACATAGTTATACTATATTCTTTTTAAAGCAGTGTTATTAAGATATTCATTACAGGACTACTTTCAATAGAAAAAATGAAAAGCATCATTTAATTATAAGAAATGATAAAATCAATTAAGATACATCCATACTATGGAATAATAACAAGCTAAAAATTTTATATTTTTATGACATGAGAAATTGCTCATATTGGGTCAAAAATAGGATATAGGAGCTGTCAGACTCATCAGATTGTATATGTAAGATTTATGCATTTTACTGTCTATATGCCACACACTAAATATATATATAAATGAACTACAAACAAATATTGAGCTTTAGTCAAGATATTTGCTTTTTGTAGAGGTGAGTTAGCAATTCTGAAACTACTGTGTATACTATGCTTAAACAATGAGTAGGTAAACTGAGGATAATGGGAACTAGTTTTTTCACTGTTAAAGAAGAGAGTTACATGTGTGAATAGTGGAAGTCTAGAGTGTACTCCAAAGTGTTGGATTGCAACAGGAGGTATCATTTGAATTCATGGCTTTTATATATATATTACATATTATATGATGTGTAGAGAAATGAATATAGAAATAGCATAAATATATAGACAAAGAGAGAGAGAGAGATTTCCTAGCTCTGTCAGCTAGGAGAGCCTAAAAGAAATAACTAAGTAGTAACAATGAGCACACCTGCCACCCAGAACTTGGTTTCTAAATACCATTCTCCAGTTAAAAAAACCAAGGCTTGTTAGAGAAATAGCTGATTCCAGGGCTAGGTCAGGGAAGCACAAGATGAACATAGATCATCTTACACCAGAAAGTAAGGCATTTCTTAAAGAAAAAAGGGAACATATCAAAAAGACATAGGAGATAACTCAAAGACCACTGGCCAAATATGAGATAATTTGTGTGACAAAATAAATGATGATAGTAATGGATGATAACACATTAGATAAAACCTATGAGACCATACTGATATCAATAAATGAATTCATGAGTAAATAAATAAAAAATGAAAAAGGAGGAGAGCTCTTTCAGTAGGATGCCAACTGACAAATATAGATGGAATGATGGATATAGAAAATAATTAATGGTTGCTAAACTAGCAGATGAAGATTAATGAGGAATAGTTATTTACATAGTCTCAAAGTATCTCCTCATACATCACATATTAATTTTAAAGGGAAAAATAGTAATATTAGAATGGAGAAAAGTGACAGACTACATTTTAACCAAGTGATCAACTTTAAAAAACCAATATCATTTTTCTCTTGATGGGATGTACTGATAAGGATACAGCATTACTTTGGTGAGATTCCTGCCAAAAAGATAAAATCTAAATCTAATCAGACAAATTCCAATCAAGGGACATTGTACAAAATAACTGGCTTGCACTCTTCAAAAATGTCAAGGCTTCAACAAGAAGAGTAAACCATCCTAAATATATATGCACCCAACATTGGAGCCTCCAGATTCATAAAATAAATATTTCCAGACCTACAAAAAGATTTAGCCACACAATAATAGTGGGGATCTTCAACCTCCCACTGACAGCATTAAACAGATCATCAAGGTAGAAAACTAACAAATAAAGTTTGCACTTAAACTCAACACTTGATCACTTGGACCTAATAGACACCTACAGAATACTCTACCCATCAACCACAGGATATACATTCTTATCTGCACATGGAACATATTCCAGGATTGACTACATGCTTGGCCATAAAGCAAGTCTCAATAAACTCAGAAGAACTGAAATTATACCAAGCACATTCTCAGACCACGGTGGAATAAAAACAGAAGTCAATACCAAGAAGATCTCTCAAAACCACATGATTACATGTAAATTAAACAATTTGCTCCAGAATAACTTTTGAGTAAGCAACAAAATCAAGGGAAAAATAAAAAAAAATATTTTGAAAGAAATGAAAACAAGACCGGGCGCGGTGGCTCACGCCTGTAATCCCAGCACTTTGGGAGGCCGAGGCGGGTGGATCACGAGGTCAGGAGATCAAGACCATCCTGGCTAACACGGTGAAACCCCGTCTCTACTAAAAACACAAAAAATTAGCTGGGCGTGGTGGCGGGCGCCTGTAATCCCAGCTACTGGGAGGCTGAGGCAGGAGAATGGCGTGAACCCAGGAGGCGGAGCTTGCAGTGAGCCGAGATCGCGCCACTGCACTCCAGCCTGGGCGACAGAGCGAGACTCCGTCTCAAAAAAAAAAAAACAAAAACAAAAAAAAAAAAAACAAAAACAGAGATACTACATACCAACATCTCTAGGATGCAGCAAAAGCAGTGTTAAGAGGAAAGTTTATAGTGCTGAATGCCTACCCATCTCAAAAAGTTAGAAAGATCTCAAATTAACAGTCTAACATCACACCTAGAGGAACTACAAAAACAAGAACAAATTAACCCCAAAGCTACAAGAACAAAAGAAATAACTAAAATCAGAGCTGAACTGAAGAAAATTGAGACCGAAAAATCCTGTATGCATTTTGTATAATTCATTGTATAAGAATTAATGAAACCAAAAGTTTGTTTTTTGAAAGGATAAACAAGATCAACAGACTGCTAACTAGTTTAACAAAGAAAAAAGAGAGAGAAGATCCAAATACGCAAAATTAGAAACAACAAAGGTGACATTACAACTGATCCTACAGAAATACAAAAGATCCTCAGAGACTCTTATGAACACCTCTATGTGCACAAACTAGAAAATCCAGAGGAAATAGATAAATTCCTGGAAACATATAACATCCCATGATTGAATCAGGAAGAAATGGAAACACTGAATAGACCAATATCAAGTTCTGAAATTGAATTAGTAATAAAAAGCCTACCAACCCAAAAAAGCCTTGGACCAGATGCATTCACAGCCAAATTCTACCAGACATACAAAGAAAAGCTAGTACCAGGCTGGGCACGGTGGCTCATGCCTGTAATCCCAACACTTTGGGAGGCTGAGGCAGGTGGATCACGAGGTCAGGAGATCAAGACCATCCTGGCCAACATGGTGAAATCCCGTTTCTACTAAAAATACAAAAAAATTAGCTGGGCGTGGCGGCGGGGCACCTGTAGTCCCAGCTACTCGGGAGTCTGAGGCAGAAGAATCACTTGAACCCAGGAGGTGGAGGCTCCAGTGAGCCGAGATCGTGCCACTGCACTCAAGCCTGGCGACAGAGCAAGACTCCGTCTCAAAAAAAAAAAAAAAAAGAAAAGCTAGTACCAATTCTACTGAAACTATTCCAAAAAATCAAGGCATAGGGACTCCTCTTTAATTCATTCTACAAAGCCAGCATCACCCTGATACCAAAACCTGGCAAAGACACAACAAAAAAGGAAAACTAATGGCCAAAATCCCTGATGAACATAGATGCAAACATCCTTAACAAAATTCTAGCAAACCAAATTCACCAGCACATCAAAAGTTAATTCAGCATAATTCATCCCTGAGTTACAAGGTTGGTTCAACATATGCAAATCAATAAATGCGATTCACCACATAAACAGGTTTAAAAACAAAAACTGTATCATTTCTTGGCCTTTTGGCTAAGATCAAGTGTAAAAACAAAACCATTTGATCATCTCAATAGATGCAGAAAAGGCTTTCAATAAAATCCTTCATGATAAAAACTCTCAAGAAAATAGGCATCAAAGGAACATACTTCAAAATAATAAGCCATCCATGACAAACCCACAGCCAATATCATATTGAATGGGCAAAAGCTGAAAACATTCCCCTTGAGAACCAGAACAAGACAAGGATACCCACTCTCACCACTCCTATTCAACATAGTACTGGAAGTGCTAGCCAGAGGAATCAGGCAAGAGAAAGAAACAAAAGGCCTTTTTTTTTTGAGACGGAGTTTCGCTTTTGTTGCCCAAGCTGGAGTGCAATGGCACCATGTTGCTCACTGCAACCTCCGCCTCCCGGTTCAAGCGATTCTCCTGCCTCAGCCTCCCAAGTAGCTGGGATTACAGACACCTGCCACCATGCCTGGCTAATTTTTTGTATTTTTAGTAGAAACGGGGTTTCACCATGTTTGCCAGGCTGGTCTTGAACTCCTGACCTCAGGTGATCTGCCTGCCTTGGCCTCCCAAAGTGCTGGGATTACAGGTGTGAGCCACTGTGCCTGGCCACAAGGCATTTAAATATGAAAAGAAGAATTAAAATCATCTCTCTTCACTGAAGACATAATTCTATACTTAGAAAACCAAAAGTCTATTAGAATTGACAGAACAATTTTAGCAAGCTTTCAGAATACAAAATCAATGTACAAAAATCGGTAGCACTGAAGTTGAGAGCCAAATCAAGAATATGATCCCATTTACAATAGCCACACACAAAAACATACTTACGAATACATCTAACCAAGGAGAACTACAAAACACTGCTAAAAGAAATCATAGGTGACAAAAATGATGGAAAAACAGTCCATGCTCATGGATCAGAAGAATCAGCATCATTAAAATGGCCAAACTGCCCAAAGCAATCTACAGATTCAACACTATTCCTATTAAACAACCAATGCCATTTTTCACAGAATTGAAAAAAACTATCTTAAAATTCATATGGAACCAAAAAAGAGCTCGAATAGCTAAAGCAATCTTAAGCAAAAAGAACAAAGCCAGAGTCATCATGTTACCCGAGTTCAAGCTATACTATAAGGCTACAGTAACCAAAACAGCACGGGGTACTGATACAAAAACAGACACACAGACCAATGGAACAGAATAGATAACACCAAAATAAAGCCATACACCTACAACCATCTGATCTTTGACAAAACTGACAAAAATATGCAATAAGGAAAGAACTCCCTATTCAATAAATGGTGCTGGGATAGCTGGTGAGCTATATGCAGAAGAATGAAATTGGACCCCTACCTTTCACCATACACAAAAATTAACTCAAGACAGATTGAAGATTTAAATGTAAGACCTCAAACTATAAGAATCCTAGAAGAAAATCTAGGAGGCTGGGCACGGTGGCTCACACCTGTAATCCCAGCACTTTGGAAGGCCAAGGTTGGTGGATCACCTGAGGTCAGAAGTTTAAGACCAGCCTGGTCAACATGGTGAAACCCCGTCTCTACTAAAGATACAAAAAAAATCAGCCATGCCTGGTGGCGGGCGCCTGTAATCCCAACTACTTGGGAGGCTGAGGCAGGAGAATCGCTTGAACCCGGGAGGTGGAGGTTGCAGTGAGCCGAGATCGTACCACAGCACTCCAGCCTGGGCAAAAAGAGTGAAACTCTGTCTCAAAAAAAAGCAGATCTAGCAAACACCATTCTGGACACCAGCCTTGGGGAAGAATTTTTGACAATGTCCTCAAATGCAATTGCAACAAACACAAAAATTGACAGGTGGGACCTAATTAAACTAACGAGCTTCTGCACAGCAAAAGAAACTATCAACAGAGTAAACATACAACCTACAGAATGGGAGACAATATTCACAAATTATGCATCCAACAAGTCTAATATCCAGAATCTATTAAGAACTTAACCAAATGAACAAGCAAAAAACAAACAACCCCATTGAAACATGGATAAAAGACATGAAAAGATACTTCTCAAAAGAAGACATACAAGTGGCCAACAAACATATGAGAAAATGCTCAACATCACTAATCATCAGAGAAATGCAAATAAAAACCACAGTAGATACCACCTCACACAAGTCAGAATGGCTATTATTACAAAGTCAAAAAATAACAGATGCTGACGAGATTGGGGAGAAAAAGGAACGCTTTTACACTGCTGGTGGGAATGTAAATTAGTTCAGCCACTGTGGAAAGCAGTGTGGAGTTTTCTCAGCTAACTGAAAACAGAACTACCATTTGACCCAGGAATCCCATTATTGGGTATATATCCAAAAGATAACAAATCATTCTACCAAACAGACACATGCACTCGTATGTTCATTGCAATGCTATTTACAGTAGCAAAGACATGGAATCAACATAGGTGCCCATCAGTGGTGGATTGGATAAAGAAAATGTGCTACATATATACCATGGAAAACTACACAGCCATATAAAAAAGAACAAAATCATGTCCTTTGTAGCATCATGGATGCAACTGGAGGCCATTATCCTAAAGGAATTTATGCAGGAACAGAAAACCAAATACTGCATGTTCTCACTTATAAGTGGGAGCTAAACACTGGGTAATCATGGATATAAAGATGGGAATAATGGGCACTGGGGAGTACTAGAGGGGGTGAGAGGGAGCAGGTAAAAGTTGAGAAACTAACTGTTGGGTAATATGCTCAGTACCTGGGTGATGGGATCATTTATATCCCAAACTTCAGCATCATGCACTGTACCCAGGCAACAAACCAGCACATGTATTCCCTGAATTTAAAATAAAAGCCCCAAAAAATGTCAAGGTCAAGAAACACACACACACACAAAAGGGTGAGCAATTGTTCCAAATTAAAGGAGATTAAAAAGATATAAGAATTAAATGCAATGTGTTATCCTAAGATTTGATCTTAAACCAAGAAAAAACAATCTATAAAGGACGTTGATGCAACTGATTAAATTTGAATATAGATTGTGAACTGTGACTTGCAGCAATGTTAAATTACCTGATTTTGATAGTTGTACTGTGGTTACATAATAGAATGAATGCCCTTATTCTTAGGAAATACACATTGATGTCTTCAATTTACTCTCAAATGATTCATACAAAATAATGTGCATAAATATAAATACACATCTAATGATAAAACAAATGAAATGAGGCACAATGTACAAGGTAAAATGTATATGAGAGTTCTTTGAACTTTTCTTGCAACTTTTCTGGAGGAAACATTTGAAACCATATCAAAATAAGAAGTTATAAAAATAGGATTCAAATTCCTGTACAGTATAATCATTAATTTAAAAGAGTAAAGCATTAAAAAACTCTCATATTTATTTACCTCTTTTATATACATAGGAAAAAATACTACAGATAAATGCAGTAAAATATAATTAGTGGCTAAGTCTCCATTTAAGTTTTAGGAGTTATGTTAAAACTTCTCATTTATATTTTCAAAATGTTCTGTCTTCCTACCACACTTAGAATAAAACCCGATGACTATAAATGCCCATGTACTTCTTCAGTGGGAGGTCTTTATTTATCACTAATCTAAAACAGTCACCCTCCTCTTCTCAATCACTTACTATCTCTTTTTTTCTGTTAGTGGTGTTAGCTGCTTTAAATGGCAAAACTTGGGCCGGGCATGGTGGCTCACGCCTGTAATCCCAGCACTTTGGGAGGCCGAGGCACGCAGATCACTTGAGGTCAGGAGTTTGAGACCAGCCTGGCCAACATGGTGAAACCTCGTCTCTATGAAAAATACAAAAATTGGCGAGGCATGGTGGCAGGCACCTGTAGTCCCAGCTACTCAGGAGGCTGAGGCAGAAGAATCACTTGAACCCGGGAGATGGAGGTGGCAGTAAGCCAAGATCATGCCACTGGACTCCAGCCTGGGCCACAGAGTGAGACTCTGTCTCAAATAAATAAATAAATATAGGCAAAACTTTGGAAATAAACCTCCAATCTCAAGAAGATTGGTATATAATTGTATCTATACCACATATATAGCATAAAAATAGTGTATACGTGTATGTATATACTAGTATATAATAGTATACATATAGTGGTATATGATATATACACTGGCATATGTATATACAAACATATAATTATACAGCTATATTCTGAACTACTAGGCAGTTGCACACTAGGAAACCTATACTATATGTTATCCCAAACAGAGCTTTGCTGTCCTGTTTCCATGGTCTGTGATCAAGGTCTTAGAACAAATTTCTTTCTTCTTCTAGCCTTCTTCCCTCTTTTTCCGGGCAATTGGAGATGTCAATAGAACCTAGAGTTCAATCCTATTGCATCTCCACTTACTGGCTATATGACTTTAGGCAACTTGCAAGTTATTGAAACTCTGAGCTGTAGTTTTCCCATTTGTGGACTAGGAAAAATAATAAGTGCCTCACGGGGTTCCTGTTAAGAATCAAGGAGACAATGCACCTAAGGCCCCAAGCACAGCACCTGCTGCACTGCGGATGGTCAAATGCCAAGTCTCTTACAAATTCTTATTTACACTTTTTTTTGGTGAAATCTTCACAGGGTCCCCAGGCAGAACCAGCTGTGCTCCAGTGACTTTTTCTTCTTTTTCCTAAAAGAGTATTTGCCAAGGAGGGTTAAGATTTTTCTTTTTATGAGTTTCTCTTTCCTGGTTAGACTGGGAGCTTTTCGATGAGCACAAATGGGCCACTTTCACCTCTGAATCTGCAGTGCCTGGCACAGAGACTGGAGAGCAGCAGAACTCAGTAAATAAATGCTCATGGAAAGTGGGAATTCCAGTCCTCACGACCCTTCTCTCATGACATTTCTTGATCCTCTAGCTGGAAATAATTTTTCCCTCTGGTGAGAACTAAGAGTGGTCTGACCACATTCTGCCTTGAATCATAGTTACTGGTGAGTGTTTTTTGTTTTTTCTTTTCTTTTTAATTTACCCTCCCCGGCCTCACACAGCCCCCGAGTCATATGATTGCTGGAACTGCCTCTTATTCATCTCAGAAGCCGCGGCAGTGCCTGGCCCAGGCATTCCATCATTTGTTTCTGATATAATTCTTCTTGAGCAAGGAGCAAGGGATATGACTCACACATATAACGCACAATACAGTTATTGCTTTTTCTGTGTAGACCCACTCAGCAAACCACTTCCCCATTGCACAATGAATTGGAGGTTGGGGCTGTTCCCTATGTTAAAATCAGTAGGGTTACCAGAAGTCATTCACCTACCTCTGGATAAAAGAGAGTGAAAAAACATTAATCCATGACATGACTTCAAATCTGGGCCTTTCTATTTCCCTGAGAATGTCAGGATAAGAATCTGAATCATTACATATGTGCAAAATACAATGCAAACTCTGAGCAAGACAAGGATTATTAGAGCTGATGAGAAGAGGAAGTAAAATTGGAATACTATGATAGGATCACAGTTTCTATGAACGCGGAGGTTTAAAAATCTTGTCTCACTTTAGCAGCTATTAAATTGTACTATCATGCATGGCTATTGAAGATGAATTGCATTGGGGGGCATTACATGGTATTAAACTTGCATTATGGATATACGGCAACTGAGTAGAAATTTTGCCAGGGACCAGTAACACCTTGGTGAATTTTTCATCCATTTGACAAATGTTTCCTAAGCTTCTACCACGTGCCAGCACTATGCTAGCTAGAGAGCTAAGACAGACCTTACTTTTGTCTTTATTTTTTTCTTTCCTACTATTAAGTAGTCCACATGGACTATACTTACCCTGGTCACCAAACATGCAGATTGCTATAGGGAACAAAGAGAATGTTTATAAAGTAATTCTGGTGTGTTCACAGGTCTTATGTAAGATTATTCCCCAGCACGATGTTAATATGTTAAAAGTCAACCATGAAAATGCATTTCTAATGCATTTTTTTTTTCTTTTTGGCATGATCTCGGCTCACTGCAACCTCCGCCTCCCGAGTCCAAGTGATTCTCCTGCCTCAGCCTCCCAAGTACGTGGGACTATTGGCACATGCCACCATGCCTGGCTAATTTTTTGTATTTTTAGTAGAGATGAGGTTCCACCATGTTGGCCAGGCTGGTCTTCAACTCCTGACCTCGAGTGATCTGCCCACCTTGGCCTTCCAAAGTACTGGGATTACAGGTGTGAGCCACCGCTCCTGGCCAGGCCCTCTTGCTTTTGACTTAAAAATTTCATAATAGTCAAGTCTACTGAATCTCATTTGATTGAGTTTTTAAGATTAAACTTGTTTGCACCATTTAACAAAGAAATAGTGTTTTCATTATTACTCTTAGAACATAAATGCACCACTCTGGGTAATATTTCATGGAGTTATTTTTCTTTCATATCCATATTTCCTCCTGAATAGAACTTGGGTATTATCTAACCCAATGCTAGTCAAACACTTCCATTCTTTTCATAACTTTTGAAAGTCTTTCCTTTCTATGGGCTGAAGGTTCTGGAAGACTTTTGCCTATCAAACAAACTGTATTTAATTATTAATTATTATAATAATATTTTATTTTCTTTTTTTAAAGACATATTACTCCCAATCAGAGCTTCCAATTATCATGAAGTAATTAGAATTAGCAGTAGGTAACGTGGCTATTGATTCTGGAGTCAGATTACCTGAGTTTAAATCTTCCCTCCAACACCAACTAGCTGTACAACCTTGAGCAAATTCCATAACTCTCTGTGCCTCAATTTCCTTATCTGTAGATCAGTGATAACAACAGTATATACCCCATAGAGTTGTGAGGAGTCCTGCATTATCACAGCCCAAACAAAGAAAAGTGCCTCCATTATTATCCTACCAAACCAATATAGGATAAGTGTACATTTCCATGAGAGTTTCTAAAATATTAGAAATAGTTTGGCTTATGAATACCCATTACTACCCTTAAGACTCCAGTGATATTCTAGGATCCCAGTCTGGGAATCACTATTTGAGAATAAACTTCTCTTTTAAAGATGAGGAACTTGAAACCCATAGGGGTGAGTATCCTGAAGACACCCAGCTAGTCAGGACTAGACCTGGAAGTAGAACCTGAAACTTCCAGATTGTGGGATTGTGCATTTATTAGGCGAATTAGAGATCTGTCCATAAAGGTCACAGATGCCCCTGGATCATGGGGTGTGAAACAGACAGAAAGGGGACATTAGAAGCACTTATTCATTGCCATAGATTCTATGCCCACTGAAAGCAATCAGGTATTGAAATTCCATTTCATTTGGAATAACAGAAAATTTTTGACACCTGTAAGGGATGTCTCCAGAATTTGGAAATTCCAATTGCCAAACATCACTGTAGCATACAACTTTCCCCAGAAAATGCGTTAAGGAATGACTGAGACATTGAAGTAACTTCATTAAACCCTTAATAAACCTATAACTACTAGACTAATCTAACTTAACAAGGCTTTTAAAATAAATTCTGCTACAGAAATAAACTTGACACTATATTATGACATCACTACTGAAATAAAGTGAATCACGAGCTTACCTGAATGTACAAAAATTCAGGGATGATGATGGGTGTCGATGACTGCTTCCTGCCCAGTAATGCGCTGATGAATGGAGGCAGTACTGAGATGCAGCCACACTGCAGAGTAAAGTCAGCAAGGCCCTGCTCAGAGCTCCTTCACCAAATGGAGACTCTGAGACCTCAGCTAGACTCATAGAGTGCTAAGTGATCGCCTCACATCAGTCGTGACAGTTTCCCACTCCTGTCTCAACCAGTTACCAGTTACTACATGTCAGGAAACTTCTGGGAAGTTCCAAGGGGTGGAAATTTGAGAATGATAAGCCCAAGAATGCCAAGAGTCTACTGTACTCAGTGATGGTTTGAGGGCTCACTAATACTCATTTATATTGCTGGTGGGACCATAAACTGTTGCAAATTGTGGAGAGGACAATTATTCTAAGTTTTAAAAATTTGCATTTTCTTTGACCAGTAAATCCATATCTAGAAATCTGTTTTAAGGGAACAATTAGAGACACACAGATAAAGAGATATGCACAGCATTGTACAATATTATACAATAGCAAAAAATAGAAAACAATCTCAATGGCCATCAACAGGAAACTGATTTAAAAATTATTGTATGTTTATACAATGGAAAACTAAACGATTGTTACAAATGATACATATTTTTTAAATGTTGGTGGGGCGTAGTGGCTCACGCCTGTAATCCCAACACTTTGGGAAGCCGAGGTAGGAGGATCACTTGAGCCCAGGAGTTTGAAACGAGCCCTGGGCAATATAGTGAGACCTCATCTGTACAAAAGCCTTAAAAAATTAGGCAAGCAGCCGGGCACGGTGTCTCACACCTGTAATCCTAGCACTTTGGGAGGCTGAGGTGGGCGCATCACCTGAGGTCAGGAGTTCGAGACCAGCCTGGGCAACATGGTGAAACCCCATCTCTACTAAAAATACAAAAATTAGCCAGGCATGGTGGCGAGCGCCTGTAATCCCAGGTACTTGGAAGGTTGAGGCAGGAGAATCGCTCGAGCCCTGCAGGCTGAGGTTACAGTGAACTGAGATCGCGCCACTGTACTCCAGTCTCGGAAACAGAGCAAGACTCTGCCTCAGAAAAAAACAAAAAAATTAGGCAAGCATGGTGGTGCCTGCCTATAGTCCCACCCCAGCGAGGCTGATGAGAGGATCCCTTGAGCCCAGGAAGTGGAGGCTGCACGAGCCACGATTGCATCACTGCACTCCAGCCTGTGTGACAGAGAGAGACAGAGAAAGAAAAGAGAAAGAAAAAGTCCGGGGCGGTGGCTCACGCCTGTAATCCCAGCACTTTGGGAGGCCAAGGCAGGCAGATCACCTGAAGTCAGGAGTTCAAGACCAGCCTGGCCAACCAACATGGTGAAACCCTGTCTCTACTAAACATACAAAAATTAGCTGGGTGTGGTGGCGTGCACCTATAATCCCAGCTACTCGGGAGGCTGAGGCAGGAGAATTGCTTAAACCCGGGAGGTAGAGGTTGCAGTTAGCCGAGATTGTGCCACTGCACTCCAGCCTGGGTGACAGAGAGAGACTCCTTCAAAAAGAAGGAAAGGAGAGAGAAAGAAAGAAAGAGAAAGGAAGGAAAAAGTTCATTAATGTGAGAAAATACTTACTATATGAGTCAACACATCAGAATACAAATCTATACATGCACATTATGAACCTGTTTGCAAGAAAAAAAATTTTTTTTTTTGAGACAGAGTCTCGCTCTGTCGCCCAGGTTGGAGTGCAGTGGCCTAATGGCAGCTCACTGCAACCTCCGCTTCCCAGGTTCAAGCAATTCTCCCTGCCTCAGCCTCCTGAGTACCTGGGATTACAGGCACCTGCCACCATGCCTGGCTGATTTTTGTATTTTTTAGTAGAGAGGCAGTTTTTTCACCATGTTGACCAGGCTGGTCTTGAACTCCTGACCTCAGGTGATCTGCCCGCCTTGACCTCCCAAAGTGCTGGGATTACAGGCTTGAGCCACCACACCTGGCCTGTAAGAAAATGTTATGTCTTCAAAGAGAAGGAAGACAGAAAAGAAATACGCTACAATAATGGTACATTTTAGAGGTGGGATTATGGGATTTCTTCTTATTATTATTTTTGAGACAGAGTCTTACTCTGTCACCCAGGCTGGAGCGCAGTGGCGCAATCTCAGGTCACTGCAACCTCCACCTCCTGGGTTCAAGTGATTCTCCTGCCTCAGCCTCCAGAGTAGCTGGGATTACAGGCACACACCACCATGTCTGGCTAATTTTTGCATTTCTAGTAGAGATGGGGTTTCACTATGTTGGCCAGGATGGTCTCAATCTCATGACCTTGTGATCCGCCTGCCTCAGCCTCCCAAAGTGCTGGGATTACAGCATGAGCCACCGCGCCCAGCCGGGATTATGGGATTATGAGTGATTTTTATTATACTGTATGTTATATGGTTTCTAAACTAAGTATATAATACCTTTAAAATCAACTAGTTTTATTAAATACTACAGGTGTGTGTTTACAAAATTCAGTATGGGATGAACAGTAATCCAGACATCTCGTACCTCTTTACAGAAACAACACTATTAACAATTTCTTGTGTGTCCTTCCAGATATTCTATGATATAGGAGTTATTTGTATGTGTTTGTGTATTCACATTCATTCCATCACAAATGAAGAGTATTACAGACAGTCTTATACTTCACTTTTTTTTTCACTTATCAGTATATCTTGGAGATCATTCCACATTAGCAAATATACAGCTACCTCATTATTATTATTACTATTATTATTATTATTTTGAGAGAGGATATCACTCTGCTGCCGAGGCTGGCACAATCACAGCTTACCGCAGCCTCGATATCCTGGGCTCAAGTGATCCTCCTGCCTCAGTCTCCAAAAGTGCTGGAATTACAGGCATAAGCCACTGTACCCCACCTACCTCATTATTTTTAATGGCTGCATATGATTCCCTAGCATGAATGGAACATAATTTGTTTAATCAGTCCTGTATTGATGGACATTTAAGTTGTTTCCTAACTTTTGCTACAAACAATTCTACAAAAAACAGCGTTGTGCCGGGTGCGGTGGCTCATGCCTATAACCCCAGCAGTTTGGTAGGCCGAGGTGGGTAGATCACCTGAGGTCAGGAGTTCAAGACCAGCCTGGCCAAGATGGTGAAACCCCATCTCTACTAAAAATACAAAAATTAGCCAGACATGGTGGTGAATGCCTGTAATCCCAGCTGCTTGGGAGGCTGAGACAGGAGAATCGGTTGAACCCGGAAGGCAGAGGTTGTAGTGAGCCAAGATCATGCCACTGCACTCCAGCCTGGGTGACAGAACAAGACTCCGTCTCAAAAAACAAACAAACAAACAAAACAAACAAAAAATCCAGCCTTTTAGATATGTCTTTATGCACTGGTATGGGTACATCTATACAGTAAATTCCTTCGTATAGAATCACTGGGCCAAAAGCTTATCTAGAACAAAAAATAATACTCAAATTTTAAAAGTTTATTTAATAATAATGGCACATGATCCAGGAACACAGTTTAAAAAAATTAATCCTAGGCCAGGCGTAGTGGCTCATGACTGTAATCCCAGCACTTTGGGAGGTCGAAGCATGTGGATCTCGAGGTCAGGAGTTTGAGACCAGCCTGGCCAACATGGCGAAACCCCCATCTCTACCAAAAATACAAAAATTAGCCAGGCGTGGTGGTGGGTGCCTGTAATCCCAGCTACCCAGGAGGCTGAGGCAGGAGAATTGCTTGAACCCGGGAGGTGGAGGTTGCAGTGAGCTGAGATTGTGCCACTGAACTCCAGCCTGGGCATCAGAGCAAGACTCCTCTTGTGGGGGGTGGGATATTCATCCTAAATGCCTTATTCATTTTTGTTAAATATTATTATTTTTATTTATCATTATGTGTCTTCCCATTATAAAATAAACAGCATTTATTATTGTTTATTGCAGAGGCAATGTCTGTCTTTTCCATTGCAAGTTTCTCCAAGTCTCTGAAACAGTAGGTATTTCAACACCTACTGTATTGAAATTCACAGTTTGCAATTCAATAAATATTGATTGAATAAATGAATAAAGAAATGCAAATGTAGTTTTCATTACTGGCTACTTATAATAACAGACCATTCTAGGCTGGGCGTGGTGACTCACACCTATAATCCCAGGACTTTGGAAGGCTGAGGCGGGTGGATCACCTGCAGTCAGGAGTTCGAGACCAGTCTGACCAATATGGTGAAACCCCGTTTCTACTAAAAATACAAAAATTAGCCGGGTGTGGGGGAGTGCGACTGTAGTCCCAGCTACTCGGGAGGCTGAGACAGGAGAATCACTTGAACCCGGGAGGTGGAGTTTGCAGTGAGCCGAGATTGCCCCACTGTACTCCAGCCTGGGCAACAGAGCGAGACTCCGTCTCAAAAATAATAGTAATAATAATAATAACAGACCATTCTTGAGTGAGGTCAAGTTTGATCTTAGGTCTAGAAGCAGAGCCTGAGACAGGGATTTGGGTGTATCTGTTGACAGATTATTCACCAAAGAAACCTTTAAGAGACTGAGGGCAGCAGGATAGGGAAGGTCCAGGAGTCAAACAAAGATAGTGCTTCAGATAAAGCCCAGTGTTGGCCTGACCCAAAGGGTTTCTGGAGCCTAAATCACATGCAGAGTTTGTTCCACCCTGAGATGAGATGCCAGATATTTTAACTCCGTTATCAGTCAGTTTTTGCTGCAAGCTGAGGTGTGGAGAATATAACCTCTAGGAGAGTCAGTTTCCATTCGACAGAGGGCAATTTCTGGAAAAGTGAGCCATTGTGAGTCATGAGCAGTGACCACTCAAAGCAGCTAGAGGACAGACGGGTGCTTGGACTGCAGGAAATCCAGACAGGGCACCCAACAGTGTCCACTACACCCAGGCAACCATTTCCTAGTTTTATTCATATAAAAAAAAGTTCATTCATAAATGTACTCATTGTCCTCCCTAGCTATTGACTTCAAAGGTCCTCATTCCTTATCTAAATACATACATGTGCTGAAAGGTAAACAGACAAATTTGTTGTTTCTCCTAATTAATACAAGTTGGCACAATATTATCTGAACCAAATGTTTGCGCTTCCTTTAAAAAACGTACTCAAGACATAGCAGAATAAATCGAATAAAAAAAAAAAGGTTAAATTTGGGCTGGGCGTGGTGGCTCATGCCTGTAATCCTACTGCGCTTTGGGAGGCCAAGGTGGGCAGATCTCTTGAGCCTAGGAGTTTGAGACCTGCCTGGAAACCCAGTGAAACCCCGTCTCTAAAAAATGCAAAAATTAGCCAGGCATGGTGGTGCATGCCTATAATCCCAGCTACTCGCTGGGGAAGTTGAGGTGGGAAGATCGCCTGAGCGAAGTCGAAGCTGCAGTGAACCATGATCCCACCACTGCACTCCAGCCTAAGCAACCAAGTGAGACTTTGTCTCAAAAAAAAAAAAAAAAAAAAAAAAAAGTTTAAATCTAACTTAATTTAGTTTAACTGTTGGCAAAGAATGAAATAATACTCGTACTGTTCTCAAGTACACATTTTACTGAATTAGACTTTGTTCCTGGATTACAATTGTGTGTGGGTGTTTGTGCTTGAACTTTAATATATGTCCATGTTTCTTGTTTGAAGCTTCTGAAATATCAGCTACTAGTTTCAAAACTCTCCCTTCTTTGGAGGCAGTTAGCATAACTACAAATCCAAACTAGAGATGACTGATAATTAAAGGGGAATCTAAAGATTGAATAACTAAACCTCTAAGTTTGTAGTTGTGAAACTGAGGCTGAGAGAAGGAAAACGATTTAGCAAAGGCTGTCCATCTCTCTTTTTTTTTTTTTTAAGATGGAGTTTCACTCTATCGCCCAGGCTGGAGTGCAGTGGCACGATCTCGGCTTCCTGCAGCCTCTGCCTCCCGGGTTGAAGTGACTCTCCTGCCTCAGCCTCCCAAGTAGCTAGGACTACAGGTTCATGCCACCAGGCCTGGCTATTTTTTTTTTTTGTATTTTTAGTAGATACAGGGTTTCGCCATGTTGGCCAGGCTGGTCTCGAATTCTTGACGTCAGGGGATCCGCCTGCTTCGGCCTCCCAAAGTGCTGGGATTACAGGCGTGAGCCACTGTACCCAGCCTGCCCATCTCGATAGCGGTAGAAACAGGGCTCAGGTCCCCGTCCCTTGGCTCCCCTTCTAAGCTCTTGCAATGACTGCCTCCTGATTCCCCCAAAGGCACATTAAATCATTGAGATGTGTTGAGCTTGGAGTCAAACTTACTGTTTTTTTTTAAATAGCCCTGACACTTTTTCCCAATGACAATTAACTCTGTAAAAAACAAAAACCCTTAGGGAATTAAAATTTTCTGTAAACTCACTACAATGAATTCAAGTGTGAAGAGGGAAAAAGACTAGTATGGGTTAGACTTGGGTGTTTCCTTGAGACCTCAGCATTTTGGATTATTCGAGAAATACCTTAGAGGCTTAGCTTTCCTCTGTATGGTTGTCCTTAGAATTGTCACCAAGCTCAAGGAGGAAATGGGGTTCACACTAATTGTTTTCAACAACTTTCCAGGGGGACTAGAGCTCGTTCTCTGTGGACAGGTTTTAAGATCCCAGCCCTTCTACATCTCCACCCTAAGGAAGCCAGCTCTGACAGGTTACCCCAGGGAACAGGGGGAATCTCAAGGCAAGACATCTACACGGAAGGGTAATTACAGTCTTCAGACAGAATGGGGTTATGCTTAATTAATAGAGTTGGTTTTTTCCCAAGGAGCCAACACTTGCATCAGTTTTTCTGTGGATAAGATGGAAGAAAGCAGACATTTCTGAGTCTAGCAGGAGACTCTGAAGCCTTTCTTGGGCCTATAATTTTAAGAGAAGCTGTGTGGCTAAATGCAATGAATGAGCTCAGCCTTATTGAGCTCTGACCCCTGATCTGGTATTTACTTAGTATGGGGGAAAGAAAAAGAAGCTGCCATTTTTCTAGAATTTTTCACTTCCCTGGCATCTTGGTGGCTACTTTACCTTTGTCATCTTATCTGATCCCTACACCAATGTTGTAAGGTATGAGAATCTTTATTTTATAGACAAAGAAAGAGGCATAGAGGGAGGTGACAAGCCAAGGCCACAGAGCTGGTCAGTGAGTCAAACCCAAGGCAGCAAGGGTTTAGTTGCTCACTTTCCTTCTAACATAACCAAGAGGCATCCCCTAGGGTTTTCTTTTCTTCCAGCTCTTGTAAGTCTCTCTGGGTAAAACAAGGAAAATATTTGATATGGCCAAAGTGGAATTCTACTCTGGTTTTTTTTTTTTTTTTTTTTTTTGCTAAAAGGCATAAACCCACATTTGTTTTCTTCTGTCCTGAGCAAAATAGGCTCCATCCTTGGCATTTCAGCCAAAATCCATCTTTTGGGGGGAATTTCTCCTTCCCCAGCATGATTTTTTTTTTAATTTTGAATTTCTGTGGGTACATAGTAGGTGTATATATTTATGGGATACGTGAGATATTTTGCTACAGACATGCAATGCATAATTACCACATCATGGAAAATGGGGTATCCATTTCCTCAAGCATTTATTATTTGTCTTACAAATAATCCAATTATACTATCTTAGTTATTTTAAAATGTACAATTAAAGGCCAGGCACGGTGGTTCACGCCTGTAATCCCAGCACTTTGTGAGGCCGAGGCTGGTGGATCACCTGAGGTCAGGAGTTTGAAAACAGCCTGGCCAACATGGTGAAACCCCATCTCTACTAAAAATACAAAAACTTAGCTGGTCGTGGTGGCAGGCGTCTGTAGTTCCAGCTAGTCAGGAGGCTGAGGCAGGACAATCACTTGGACCTGGAGGCAGAGGTTGCAGTGAGCCGAGATTGTGTCACTGCACTCCAGCCTGGGTGACAGAGTGACACTCGGTCTCACAAAAAAAAAAAAAAAAAAAAAGGCCGGGCACAGTGGCTCACACCTGTAATCCCAGCACTTTGGGAGGCCGAGGAAGGCAGATCATGAGGTCAGGAGTTCGAGATCAGCCTGGCCAATATGGTGAAACCCCGTCTCTACTAAAAATACAAAAAAAAAAAAAAATTAGCAGGGTGTAGTGGCACGTGCCTTTAATCCCAGCTACTTGGGAGACTGAGGCAGAAGAATCACTTGAACCTGAGAGGCAGAGATTGCAGTGAGCTGAAATCACGCCACTGCACTCCAGCCTGGGTGACAGAGTGAGACTCCTTAAAACAAAAACAAAAACAAAAACAAAAACAAAGTACAATTATTTTGACTATAGTCACTGTTGTGCTATCAAATACTAGGTCTTTTTCATTCTTTCTATTCTTTTTGTACTGATCCCTGCACTCTTAAACCCTCACATCATTCTATCCTTACAAGTTCTATATTTGTTTGAGGCCCACTCTGAATGTTAAGGGGGTAGCATCTAACGAAGGCTCAATAAATTCTGGCTGCTGGGAATTCAGACTTGACCCAAGCAAGACAGAGGCACAGTGAGACAGCAGATTTCTCACTGAATTAAGCTGTTCTGGGATGCTCCTTCCTCCTGCAGCCACTGTAGTCAAGGGACACATTCATATCTCAGAAAGGAAGAGGCAGACAAGCCCAAAGCTCAGATGCAAGGCCCAAGACATATTTGCTGAGTTTCTACACTACTCCCAGGGAGTAAAACTTTCTGCTCTCCCATTCTTGATGCTGCCTGGAAACCCCCTAGCCCAGAATCCCTCTTACATCTCAAATGTATAGCTCTCCATTCCCTTTTCCTGGAGAGGCTAGGCTTCGTGACTGATGAGAAAACACTCCCCATATTCTCTTCAAATTAAATTAAATTAATAGCATTTGGTACTTATCAACCCCTTTCTCCCACCCTCGCCTTTTTTTTACATATCACATATTATTAAATTCCCTTGCTATCCTTAAATTACTCATTTTATATATGCACTCATTTTATTTATTGATTGTTTTTTTGTGGTGGGGGTACTGAGTCTCACTCTTGTCGCCCAGGCAGGAGTGCAATGGCACAATCTCTGCTCACTGCCACCTCCGCCTCCCGGGTTCAAGTGATTCTCCTGCTTCAGCCTCCCAAGTAGCTAGGATTACAGGTGCCCACTGCCATGTCCAGCTTCTATATATATATATATATATATATATATATATATATATATATATACACACACACACACACACACACACACACACATATATACACACACACAGACACACATATATACATATATACAGACATATATACACACATATATACATATATACACACATATATATATGCACATATATACACACACACATATATATATGTTGTTTATTTTTTTGAGACAGAGTCTCAGTCTGTCTCCTAGGCTGGTGTGATCTCAGCTCACTGCAACCTCCGCCTCCTGGGTTCAAGTGATTCTCCTGTCTCAGCCTCTTGAGTAGCTGGGACTACAGGCACGTGCCACCACACCTGGCTAATTTTTTGTATTTTTAGTAGAGATGGGGTTTCACCATATTGGCCAAGCTGGTCTCGAACTCCTGACCTTGTGATCCACCTGCCTTGGCCTCCCAAAGTGCTGGGATTACAGGCCTGAGCCACCGTGCCCAGCCCTAATTTTTATATTTTAGTGAAGATGGGGTTTCACCATGTTGGCCAGGCTGTTCTCAAACTCCTGACCTCAGGTGATCCACCCGCCTCGGCCTCCCAAAGTGCTGGGATTACACGCATGAGCCACTGTGCCTGGCACACTCATTTTATATATGGGGAAAATGAGGATTGCTAAGATTAAGTGATGTGTTGAAATATACACCTTAACAAGGGCACGGACTCAAACGTCGGAACTTACGTTTTCCTCACCTAGGAAGCAAAGACCATATCTTATGCACTAACCTACTTAGTGCTTCATAAAGAGCAGTAGCTCTTTTTGAATGGAATGAAAGTCTTTCCTAATGATAAAAGCCAGCAGCACAAATCACATACGAGACACCCAGAGAAGCAACTCAACAGGGAGGGGACATGGACCAGATGGACCAGGGCTTTGCTGCATCCACTTTCTGTATTTTTACTGATAACCTACTAGGGTCAGTAAATCTCTCACCAATAATTTAAAAATAAGAACTTCAGGCTGGGCACCGTGGCTCACACCTGTAATCCCAGCACTTTGGGAGGCCGAGGTGGGAGGATCACGAGGTCTGGAGTTCAAGACCAGCTTGACCAACATGGTGAAACCCCATCTCTACTAAAAAAATACAAAAATTATCTGGGTGTAGTGGCGCACACTTGTAATCCCAATTACTCAGGAGGCTAAGGCAGGAGAATTGCTTAAACCTGGGAGGCGGAGGTTGCAGTGAGCCAAGATCGTGCCACTGCCCTCCAGCCTGGGTGACAGAGCGAGACTCCATCTCAAAAAAAAAAAAAAAGAACTTCAAATTTCAACAGGACCATAAACTTTATCTGTGAGCTTAAGGTAGGGAAATTGCTATCCTAAAATATTTGCATCTCACACTGAAATTCTTCCCTTCCATATACTTTGATATTCTTATTCCTTTATTCAACCATTTGGGAAATAGTGATTGAGTGTTTACTATGTGTCAGGCACAATTACAGGCACTTTATCGACCGTCATTCTCTGCCTTCATTCATTCATTCCTCTATAAAGTCACTCATTATTTAACTGTGTGTAAGGCCTGGAATTTTCCTTGTTCTATATTTTTATTGAAATTTCTCTGGGATAATTAGGGAAGAAAGGAAGAAACCTGGGGACAATTTTCCCAGCCAGCTACAAGAACCTGTCCTATTGGGGTGTTGGGTTTAAGTGCCTAGAGCAGGAAAGGAGCTGAGTCTCAGCCATGCGTTTTACTGGTGGGGTGATGTGGGGAAATCACTTACCTCCTCAGAGCCTCCGTTTCATACTCTCCAAAACGGGGGTCACACACTTACTGCATAGGGCTGTGGAGGATCATATGGGAGGGAATTCAACTACAAGTGTCAGCACAGGGCCCGGCATGGCCAAAGCTCTCAACCCTCCACAGGGTGCTGATGTAAGTTACCAAGCAGCCTTCTTCCTGCCAACACCAGCAGGCAGGCAGCTCACACAGGCATCTTGACAGCATCAGGCAGCACATGATCTCCCCTGGTCACCTCAGGAAGGCTTCAAGGCAGGGTTACATTCGGGCAAAGCGAGCCCAATTGCAGCCTTTGTCTTTATCAGCCTGAGCAGCAACACAGTCTTGGGGGACAGGGCAGTGACATTCCAATTCTCTGACGGCACACTCAAGGGAGGGGATTCTTGGAAAGAAATGAGGGTAGCGGGGGCAGACCCACTTTGCTGCAGCTTTTTCTGCTTCCCTTGCATTTCCCTTTTGGGGAATTTCCATTTGCATCTCCCTCTGTTTCCAAAGCCTCCTAGGAGAGGAGGAGAGCTGCTTCTGTTTTCTGGCCTTTGTGATTCTGAAGAGCAGCTGAGGCACCAAGGGGTTGGTGGGGTGGGAGGAGTTGTGACTGGGTTCCGGTGCCCCTCCCTGGGTGGTCTACTTCTTGTGTCACAGGAAACCCTGACAGGGTAGGGGGATTACATGGCTTCTACCATGCATGGAGATGGGCAAACATCCAGACATCTAGGATTGTTATGAGTGAATTTTTGTGCTCCCTTCCACCCAGTTCATAGGTTGAATGCCTAACCTCCAGTATGATGATTAGGAGGTGGGTCCTTTGGGAGGTAATTTGGTTTAGATGAGGTCATAAGGGTGGTGCCCCCACGATGGGATTCATGCCTTATAAGAAGAGACTCTAGAGAGAAGTCTCTGCTATAAGAACGTACACTGATAAGATGGCTGTTTGCAAGCCAGAAAGTGGGGCCTCAACAGGAATCAAATCAGCCTGCACCTTGAATTTGGACTTCCAGCATCCCGAATTATGAGAAATAAATGTCTGTTGTTTAAGTACCCAACA
Source organism: Gorilla gorilla gorilla (assembly GCF_029281585.2). NCBI lineage: Eukaryota > Metazoa > Chordata > Mammalia > Primates > Hominidae > Gorilla > Gorilla gorilla. The sequence continues at coordinate 101,251,648 of NC_073237.2, read as the reverse complement.
CGAGAAGACTAAGACAAATACTCAGAGCAGAATTTTCAAGAGAAGCAAAGCATTCCTGTCCTTTGAAGTTCCCATCTGTTTTCCAGCTATATAAACACCGCAGAGTGCATGATAAGTATGTTTGCTGCGTGAATGCAAGAACCCTCCTCTGGGAAAAGTCACAAACAAGCTACTTCACCCATTGCCTGACACAAAGGCAGCTTCCCCCTTGAATAATCTGGGATTGAAAATGAGTTCATTCAGCTATAAGCTCACCGAACGAACACCAAATTCAGCAACTGTGAGCAGTGCACTCTGTCCCTGCCCTTAATAAGTGAACAACCCAACTGTCTTCTAGAAGGGTTGATCACTTTGTAATTTTGTAATGGAAACCCTCAAGGGAGACCTCCAATAATGAGAACTTCTTTGTCTTTAGTATGGCCTGGGCCACTCACCCCATAGAGCATGAAGCTCTGATAGGTCTTCAGATTGGCGATGGGAGAACGTGACTTTGAGCTTTCAGCTTTTTATCTCTCTAAAATAGGACAGAAAATCTCAGCTCTGATATTCTCTGTGGGATTCCAGAACAACTTCCTTGAGTCTCAGTTTCCCCATCTGCAAAAAGAAAATAGTCACAGCACCTACTACCTCATAGGTTTCTGATAAGGATGGAATGAGTAATGCCTATGAGGGTGCCTTGCCAAATGTGCTACAGGTGTCGTTTGTGTGTTTTAGGGCCAAAAACCCACTTTGAAGCACGGACCCTTCATGGAAATTGCCCTTAACTGATTGGATGACCGTGGGCCAATTAAATGAACTCACAGGGCCTCAGTTTCCTCTTCCATGAGAGGTCATTTTCAGGTCTTTCAAAGGGTTGTGAGAATCAAAAGAAGGGCGCCCAGCACCACGCCCGCCGCGCACACACATGGCATTCAGTAAGTGGTTCTCTCCCCTGCACCGCGTCTGGACCTCATTTCTCCACAGAGAGTGGGTGGTAGGAATTTTCCAAATCGGCTCGATGTCCCCACTCCATCGCTTCATGCACTGGCCCATGACACACCCATAGTTTGGCGAAGTGCAGACTTGGAGAAACTTGGGGGAGAACAGAACCCAAGGCCCAGCCCCGCGCACGCGCGCCGCGGCCTTCGCCCAGAGCAGCGTCTGCTAGTTACCTTTCACCTACTTCGCTGCGACTCGCCGCGCGGGGTAACTCGAGGTCAGACTCGGGGCCCCGCACGCTTGCGCGCCGCCCGCTGCCCGCCGCGGCTGGGAGTCCGGAGCTTTTATCTTGTGATGGTTTCGGTTCGGCTCTCAAATGGAGGGTGTGAGCTTTGCAGACGTGCCCTAATTTCTGGGTCTGGCGGGGCGACATTGGGCCCTCTGAGCTGCCACCCTGGCCCTGACGCCCCTTACTCCTCGTTCCTTCTTCCCCCCATCTGTTGTCACGCTCTCCCTTTTCCCACAGCTGGCCCCTATTCAGCTGTGCCGATTGCCCCACATCCCTTCTTCCTGCAAAAGGCAGATGGGAAGGGAGCTCTGTCTCGCCTATTCCGGACAAGAGCTCCGGGCTTCCGAGTGGAGCATACGCCCGCGGAAGAGCCACGTGGGTGCAAACTAAACGTTCCCACTCCTGCTGGGGAGGCGCCGGACTTAAAGACCAGGTTTCAAATGAGAAGGCGCACATTTTCTGGTTTTTGTCTTCCAGATGGCTACGTTGAAGACAGCTGGGGCTGCCGCACGCCTCGGGGTTACTGTCGGGCACCCGGCGGGCGGGGCCGGCGCTGGGGCGGGGGAGGGCTTCCTCGCCCTCAGAAACCACATTCGCAGAAACGCTTTTAACTAGCAAGGTTTCGAGTTCCCAACCACAGCACCCTCAGTGATGGTTTTCAGAAGACCTTGTTAGCTCCTCTGCTCCAGAGACCCATCCTTCGCTGACATCCCACCGATTTGGGAGCAGGAAAAGACAGACTCCTGCAAAATACCTCTTCTTCCAGTGCCCTGTACCCCTCTCTACTTACTTCGAGTCCCTGCAGTCCAGCAACAACCCCAAACGAGTGAAGGGAGGAGACATAGGTTTGTCCAGGCTCTGCCACCGACGGGTGATTTGGGATGAGTCCTTCTCCAGTATCATTATCTTCAACTGTAAAACATGAGGGTTAGTCCGAATGATCTCCAAACGCTTCAGCATTAAAGTTAGGTGCTGAATCCTAAGATTTTGCAGTTCTATAATGTCACATCTCCTCCGTTTCAGAGAGGGCCCGCAGGGAATCTTGTTAAGGACAACTGCCATCGAAGTTACAAGTTTGTTCTGTGATTGAAGAGTTTGAGGTCTTCTAGATTTCTTTGGCATGACGCATAACTATTTCAAGATACTAACATTTGGGCAGGGCGCGGTGGCTCAGGCCTGTAGTCCTAACATTTTGGGGGGCCGAGGCGGGCAGATCACCTGAGGGTAGGAGTTAGAGACCAGTCTGGCCAACATGGTGAAACCCCGTCTCTACTAAAAATATAAAAATTAGCGGGGCGTGGCGGTACATGCCTGTAATCCCAGCTACTCAGGAGGCTAAGGCAGAAGAATCGCTTGAATCCAGGAGGCGGAGGTTGCAGTGAGCTGAGATCACGCCACTGCACCCCAGCCTGGGCAACAGAGGGAGACTCCGTCTAAAAAAAAAAAAAAAAGATATTAACATTTAAGGTTAAGAATGTAGGTCATTTCCCCAAAGGACTAACAGACTCGAGGGCACACACCCCAAATTTTATTTCTTTGACTCTGCCATTGCCCCCAGAACAGTATATAATGTAGCCAATTGTTGTGGATTTATTGTTAATGAATAAAATAAAATTTGTGACTAGCAGGGATAGGGGTCCTATGCTGTCATTTTAATATGAATAGAGTTTTTAAAAACTCACAGATAAATGTATCACATGAGAAAAAAATACAAAGGCTGAACATAGAGCAGCAATGTTAATCTGATAAATCGTAAATAAGTGTATACATTTTAATAGAGATTAGTACAAAGACCTGTAATTAGTTTTTAAAAAAACTACCAACATCATTACAAGGACAATGGAAATAATGTACCAATAAACATGGAGCTTCCTTATATTTCTACCTTATGTAATCCTCACGATGATGCTGTGAGTTAAGTCAATACACAATTATGGTTTCCATTTTACAGAGGAAGAAACTGCAGCTTAGAGAAGTTGAGCATCTTTCTTAAGGTCATGCAGCTAGCATGTGATAGAACTGAATCCAGCCAGGCGTGGTGGCTCATGCCTGTAATCCCAGCACTTTGGGAGGCTGAGGCGGGCAGATTGCCTGAAGTCAGGAGTTCAAGACCAGCCTGGCTAACATGGTGAAACCCCATCTCTACTAAAAATACAAAAAAATTTAGCCAGGCGTGATGGCACATGCCTGTAGTCCCAGCTACTTGGGAGGCTGAGGCAGGAGAATCACTTGAACCCACGAAGTGGAGGTTGCAGTGAGCTGAGATTGCACCACCGCATTCCTGCTTGGGTGACAGAGCAAGATTCTGTCTCAAAAAAACAAACAAACAAACAAACAAAACTGAATCCAGGGTTCCTAAGGCCAGATTTTCTGTTTTAGGAGAGTGCGTTTCAGTAATGGGTTTGTGTGTGTATGTGTTGGGAGTGGGGGAAGATGGGGAAGTGGAGAGATCAAATTTGTCTGGAAGTGGGAGAAGAGATGGGCATTTGTAAGTATTACTATTACATCTAATGTTTGTTGAACTTTACAATGTTCCAGATACTGGGTTAGCATTATGCATGCATTAATTCATTTAATTCTTCTAACAGTTTTATGAGATAAATAGTATTGTTGTCTCTTTTAGTGCAATCAACAATACCCTTGATTAAATAAGAGAGCTGAGTTGCCTAAATTCTCATAAGAAGTGGTGAAGCAAGGATCCACCCTGGGGTTGATGCCGGAACTTAAGGGGGACCTTTGTTTTAGGGGTTTCCACTGGCTGAAAGCCAGGAAAGAATCAGCAATGCAATTTGGGTTCAAGGAGCCAAAGGCACCTCAGATTTCATAACTAGAAATCCAGAGTAAAGAATATAGTGGGTGGTTTTGCTCTCATGTGTTCTTGTCAGATCCCACCTGGAAGGCTGGGCTCAGGTCTGGGCATGGTGTAAGAAGACATCTACATTAAGATGGCAGCCAGGAGAAACAGCTTGGGGTTGTCCAAGATGCAATTGGCTCCCTCAGGGAGGAGTTGCATTTGTTTCCTCTAATCTCTGTCATCACTTTGGGATACTTCAGATTCATAAGGCCAAGCATAACATATGAGGCAGTGTGGTGTAATGAAAGCAGCAAGGGATTTGGTGTCAGACTGACGTGGTCCCATGGTCTTGACTCTGTTCACCCCTTCCCAACTAGATGACCTTGAGTGTATTCTTTAATTTCTCTGGTTCTCAGTGTTCCTAGTTATAAAATTGGGGGGAATCAGACCTACCTTGCAGTATTGCTGTGAGAACTAATTGAGATAATGTGTGTTTAATAACCACCCTTGGCCGGGTGCAGTGGCTCATGCCTGTAATGCCAACACTTTGGGAGGTGGAGGCGGGCGGATTATTTGAGGTCAGGAGTTCAAGACCAACTTGGCCAACACAGGGAAACCCCGTTTCTACTAAAAGTACAAAAATTAGCCTGGCATAGTGGCTCATGCCTGTAATCCCAGCCACTCAGGAGGCTGAGGCACAAGGCTCGCTTGAACCCAGGAGGTGGAGGTTGCAGGGAGCCAAGATTGTGTGCTACTTCACTCCAGCCTGGGCAACAGAATGAGACTCTATCTCCAAGAAAAAAAAAAAAAATCCTCTTCTCTTTTCCATCTACATACAAACACAAATGAGAATGAGTTTAATTTCTGGCCAATAATTTAATGAAGTCCTTAAAAAGGATAATTTTTTAATCTTTAGCAAGGTTTTTGAGTGACAGAAGTGTGGTCTTTAAAAGTTTAGCCAGGTTTTTCTTTTTTCTTTCTTTTTTTTTTGGAGACAAGGTCTTGCTCTGTTGCCCAGGCTGTTGCTCAGTGTTGCAATCATGACTCACTGCAACCTCAACCACCTGGGCTCAAGTAATCCTCCTGTCTCAGCCTCCTGAGTAGCTGGGACCACAGGTGCATGCCACTGCACCTAATTTTTTAATTTTTGTAGAGATAGGGTCTCAATACATTGCTCAGGCTGGTCTTGACCTCCTGACCTCAAATGATTCTCCCACCTCAGCCTCCCAAAGTGTTGGGATTACAGGTGTAAGCCACTGCACCCAGCTGGCCAGATTTTTAAACAGCTGGTTAGAGAGAACTTAATGGATTTTTCTGCGTTATGGAACAAGAATTTGGAGTCTGGGGCAATCTGGAGTGAAGGCGTAAGGAGGAAAGATAGTAGGGGCTATGGTCTGAATGCATGTGTTTCCCCAAAATTAACATGTTTCAACTTAATCTCCAGTGCAATAGTATTAAGACGTGGTCTTTGGGAAGTGTTTAGGTCATGGGGAAAGATCCCTTATGAATGGGATTAGTGCCCTTATAAAAAGGACTAAGGGAGCTTATTTGTCCCTTCCACCTTGTTAGGATACAGTGAGAAGGTACCATCTATGAATCAGAAAGTGGGCCCTCATCTGAACATGACCATGCTGGCACCACGATCTTGGACTTCTCAGCCTCCAGAACTGTGAGCAACAAATTTCTATTGTTTATAAATTACCCAGCATAAGATATTTTGGTATGGCAGCCTGAATGGACTGAGACACTAGGAAAAAGGAAGAGAGAGAAAGATTAAGGAATTCAGCAGGAGGCCAGATCTTACAATGTGGACCTGGTCCAAGGCCTTAAAGAATAGAGATGACTGATACTGAATTTAAAATTGATTGGGTTCTGGGAGGCGGAAGTTGTGGTGAGGCGAGATCTCACCATTGCATTCCAGCCTGGGCAACAAGAGCGAAACTCCATCTCAAAAAATATATATAAATAAATAAAATAAAATTGACGGTTTTTTTGTAATGTAAAACCTCCTTTTTTCCAAACTTTAGTAAATGTCACTACATACGTGAACGCCTCTCTAAGTTTCCTGTGAGTATTAATTTGAGTTAAACATCTGTGAGATACAATGTGGACTACAGCAAAACAATCCCTTACGAGAATAATTCTGAAGAAGCTGGTGTTGGGAGCCTGAGCTAATCAAGAAATATAAGGAACCCTTTGGAATTCAAAGAAGTCTTGGGAAGATTATTTGGTTTACCATAATACACAGAAAAGGAGGTCTAAACCACTTACTTCCGTCTGAGGGGTCAGGATAACTCCAGCTGGCATCTGAATTTCAGATGTAAAGAACCTAGCATAGAGTAGGCACTTCAAAAAGTGGAATTTAAACAATTTAATTGATTGAATCCTTATGGAGTTTTTTTTATGCCAGGAACAATTCTAAGCACTTTACATATATAACACTTTTAATCCTCATTATAACTCTATATGTAATATTATTACCCCACTTGAAAAATGCATACACTGAGTCACAGAGAACGTACCACAGTTAGCAAGTGGTGATACCAAAGTTCAAATACAGGCACATGTATATTCTAACTAATAACTATTGTGGTCTCTGCAACTATAGCTGGCGTTACTCTGCACTGCCAAGCTCATGCAAGACTCCCTGTCCTCTGGGTGTAGGCACAATTTTAAGCTTATTGACCACCGACTGTGGAAGAGGTTCCAACAGGCCAGGAAGTTATCAGGAGGGGAGGAAGTGGAGAAGTAGCTTCAAGCCTGGAGGCTTTCTGCCCATGGAGCATGTCCAGTGTGGCCAAGGAAGACATTGTCTTCCCTGGCTGTTTGTTGTCTAAGCTAGAAATTATCTTAAGGAGATAGTAATGTGCAAAAAGTGATTGCTTTCCTGGCTGAGATGTCCTGAGGGGGACGGAAGTAAACAGACTTTGAAGGGATGGGATACTTAGGATGGCTGGAAGGCAGCCCAGGGGCTCTAAGGGGATACAAGAGAGGGCACTGCAAGGGGACAGTGATGTCACCAGGACACAGCGTCCCCCGAAGCCAAGGGAAGCAGTAGCTTAGTGGCTCATAGGACTGTGCCACCCTTTTCCACTCCTAGCACTCACCCTCCAGGCAACCTCAGGTGGGCTCTTCAGGCCTTTGAGAGATGCCAAGGATCATGGAATTGGCTTGGAGGGAAAATCATTATGGAAATCTAGGAGATGCTTGGCAGAGATGCCCCCGCCCCTCCCCCCACCAAAAAAAAAAAAAAAAAAAAGAAAGCTCTTTGTGGGAACTGTGACCATAGATTGCCATTTGTTGGAAGACCCAAAGAAAGCTAGTATAGTAAAACAGACCCAAGTTTGGAGACTGTTGTTAATTAATTTCTGTAAGCCTCACTTATCTCAAGTATAAAATGAGGATAATGACACCTACCTCACAGGGCTATTTATAAGATAAAATCAGAGAATGCAGGTGAGGATGCTTTGAAACTATAAATACACCACAGAAATGTTATTTGCATTGCTGAGAGAAACAGTGTTTGGAACATTGTTCATAATCAATCAACTCAATTTCCAGCTACATTTTGATAGTCAAAATCCAATCCCACCCCCAAAGAGAAATCAGTGTCCCCTCATCAAAACTGAAAAGAAAAACACTTCGATTTGTGATTGGTTTGCATCAGCTTATTCCCAACAGATATTCCATAATTTTTTACACTGGATCTTTCCCCTCTGCTGCTAGCTACAAAGAGAGATTAGATGAGCCATCTGGCTGATAGGGAAAGTGCTTTCTCATCTTTTAAAGTATCTTCCTCATCCATCAAAGGGCTCAGCATGATTGGATGCTTCTCTCATTTGCTCCCTCTTTTCTTCCTCTGTCAAGTGTCTGTGCCTTTCAAATTGTAAATAATTTCCCAGACACAGATTACCTTCTCTTGGGCCCTCCTGCACCCACCCCATCAACTGTCCCTTAGCTACTGATGCATTTTTCCTCTCACATTCTGGCACCCCCAAGCTTCCAAATAAAGATATTTAATAGCCATTCCTGCTCTGTAACAAGAAATCAATATACTAAAGGAAAATATGGATTTGGGGATGGAACAAAAAGGTTCTAGGAAGCAGAACATCTGTCGCCTTCATAAATTGTGCCAAAGCTTCTCATAAATGAGACAGTAAGTTCAGAGTTTCCCCTTTGATCTCTTTCACTTCATAGACATTAAAGGTAAAGGGCTGTGACTCTTTGTTTTGTACTCATTTGCTAGATTCAGTTACCAAATATGTTTATGAGAAATATGGGAATTAAAAAACCTACAACTGGGAAACATCAGTCATGAATGCAGTGTCATTAAGAGGCAAGTTAATTATAATCAGAGTGTAAAAACAGTGGGCCTGAGGAAGAGAGATTATCCTTTTTAAAGTTGATATAAATGAAGTCTACAAACTGATAAACACTCAAAGCAGTCAATGTAGGTTATTTTATTCTCGAACCTGCTGCGGCTTGGACTTTTACCAAGTCCACTCTTCCATCCATAACCAGGATTTAATAATAGCTATAATTATTAAATATTTATTCTGAGCATTGGGCTAGCATCTTATGTACTTTATCTCTTCCAATCTTCTTAATAATATCTCGTGAAGTAGCAGCCTTGAAGATGAGGAAGTGGAGGCGATGGGCTGTTAGCCACTTTGCCCAAACTCCCCATTCTGATAAGCAGCAGGGCTGGCATGTGAACTCAGCTTGGCTAACTCCAAAGTTCAGGCTCCGAAGTATTATTTAGAGTTCCTTCCCTCATTTCTGACATCGTGTCTTCATTCAAATTTCCCCTCCATTTTTGGTTTCTGTACTTCTCATTCTAATAAATTACTTTTATAAATATTGCTTTATTGAACAAAGCCAATAGTTGTAATTATAAGAAAAACAACAATATCAGTTATCATTGGAGGGTTTACTGAATGTCTGTCCCTGAGCTGGACCCTCACAAACACAGTTAAATTCAGGTTTGAAGAATCCTGTACTCACATCTATTCTTCATTATCATCAATGTGTCAAGAAATAAGGGAAGAAAAATGAGAGAAAAACAAAACAACACTGGACTGAGAATCAAAAGTCCTGGAATTCTTTACTTGCAAAATTAAAATAACAGCCACTTTCTGTTTACTTTACAAAGTAATTGTGAGGCTTTAATTAGATAATGCATTTAATCATGCTTTGTAAACTAGTCAGATCTCTACAAGATGTTATAGTGAGCTATGTCAGTATTTAGTGTGTGATCTTGGCAAGCCATCATCTCTGAAGTTCGGTTTCATCACGTGAAATGGGAATCATAGTTCCTACCACTCAAGGTTGTTGTGAGGATTAAGGACTGCCTGGTCCACAGGGCAGGGTAATTGGATCTGTATTTCACTGATACTCTTTTAAAGTTTGTTTTCAAGACTGCTTTCTTTCCAAGTGCTTTTCTTTCTCTTGTTCCTAATTATTTTCTGGCAATTTCTTCCACTCTCATCCCTGAGTTGAAGCACTCAGCTTTCTGGCCACCTCTGCATTTGTTACAGGATGGAAAGTCTTGACTGTGAGTAGTCTAGGTTCTTGGCACATTGAACAAAGAATTGAACAAAATGCACAAAGCAACAAAAGAATGAAGCAATGAGAGAAGACAGAAACAATGAAAGTGCAGATTTATTGAAGTGAAAGTGCAGATTTATTGAAGTGAAAGTTCATACTCCACAGAGTGGGAGCAGGCTCCAGCAAGCGGCTCTAGAGCCCCAACTACAATGTTCTTCTACTTGAGATGGAGTCTCACTCTGTCATCCAGGATGGAGTGCAGTGGTGTGATCTCAGCTCACTGCAACATCTGCCTCCCAGTTTAAGTGATTCTCCTGCCTCAGCCTCTCGAGTAGCTGGGATCACAGGTGTGCACCACCACACCAGGCTAATTTCTGTTTTTTTATTGTTGTTGTTGTTGGTAGAGATGGGGTTTCACCATGTTGGCCAGGCTGGTCTCCAACTCCTGGCCTCGAGTGATCCGCCCACCTCAGCCTCCCAAGGAGCTGGGATTACAGGCATAAGCCACCAAGCACGGCAGGATTGCCATGTTCTTTAGAGTTTTTATTAAACTAAAAGAATTTGGTAACACCCCTAGGTACCCTTTAGAGGCCTCCAACTGGTTACACCCTATGAAGAACTGGCCTGCGGCCAATCAGAGGCTGAAGTGGAGACTTGGCCTGTGGTCAATCCAAGGCTAAAGTGGAAACTTCTATCTTGTTATCGCAAGAGTGAGGATGTGGCCTGTATGCTGCCTAATCTTGCCTAGAACTGGTTGCACCTGCTGTTCTTTTGCTATTTGTAGCATAACAAATATCTTAACCCTTGGTTACCCTAACTCCCTATTTTCCTGTCTCACACTCACTTCCTTAAGGAGCCAACTGGCACACAGAAGCCCAACCATCACTTTACCTACAAGACTCCCACGCCTCTAGTCTGTGCTACCAATCTCCCCAGTTTCTAACTTTTCTCTTTTCTGAGATCTTCTAGCCCCATACTTGGGATCTTGTTAAAATCCAGCTTCTGATTTAGCAGGGCTGGGGTTGAGCCTGATTTTGCAGTTCTAGCCAGCTTCCAGGTAATGTCCATGCTGCTGGCCAACGAATTACACTTGAGAAGCGAGGATCTAGCTTAAATGCTACACCAGAAATCACCTGACCAGCATCTCTCAGATCCTGTAATCTTCACAGCCTTTTACTGGATCTTTTCAAAGAGACTGTCATAGGCTTTTAACCGTCTGGACTTGTGTGACAGAAGCCACTAACCTTCTCCTAATTAAGTCTCTTTCTCAATGGTGATAAAGCCTCCTCTACCCCCATTTTTAGATAGGCACTTGGCCATCCGGAATAAAACACAAAGTGTCCTCGTCTTCCGTCCAGCTAGGAATGGCCATGTGACTACGCTCTAGATATAAGCAGAAATAGTTTGTGATACTTTTGGAAAGTTTCCTTAAAGGGAGGGAATAGGCCATTTTTCTCTCCTTTTCTTCCTTCCTGTTGGTTGCAATGGGGTCATGGTGACTGAAGCTCAACAGTCATCTAAGGCCAAGAGGTGGGTGTGGCAAGCAGAGCAGTAGTGTGGAGCAAAACTGGCTTCTCCAGACTTCTTTCACACGGGAGGGAAATACGAGGCTTTTCCACTTAAACCGCTGATATTTGGGGTTCTCCATGTCTCACAGTTTAATCCTAATAGATGCTGCTCACTAATGAACTCCCCTCCATGTCTCTGTCCAGCAGAGCCAGCTCAAGTGTTCCACCCTAGCCTCTGAGGGGTATGACAGTTTCAGCACTCCCCCAGCCTCTACCTGAGTTCTTCCCTCAGCCCCAGGTTTTATCATTTTCTATGAAACTCTTTTCTTCTCCCAATCCCTGCCTCAATTGTCCTCTAGGAATCACCTGGTAGTTTTGTTTGAAATACAGACTAGAGTTTCTCTGGTCCTAGGCCTAGCAGGGGTCCAGCAATCTGCATTTATCTGGAGTGATGTTGATGCAGGTGGTTTGTGGACCAAATATTGAGAAACACTGCCCAAAGCTTTTTTTTTTTTCTTTTTGGCTAATTTATAAAATTAGGAACTGTTTCAATCATACAGAAAAAAAACAGAGTAGCATAAAAAATACGTTAGTACCTACCACCTAGCTTTGTCAAATTTTACTTATTTTAAGTGTTGTAAGCTATGCCACACTACATGAATTAACAAAAATGTATCTATTGTTCTGTTGATGGACATTTAGTTTTGTTTGTTTTTTTTTTAAAACCAAACTTTGGCTATTAAAGATAATGCTGGAATTAACATTCTTGAATGTAGCTCCTTGTGCACACTTGGGAACATTTAAAATATACTCCACCTGCAGCTTATGCTTGCATCACAATTATACAAGGCACTTTATATACATTATTCGACTTTGAAATCTATTTTTTTTTTTTTTGAGACGGAGTCGTGCTCTGTCACCCAGGCTCAAGTGCAGTGGCGCGATCTTGGCTCACTGCAACCTCTGCCTCCTCGGTTCAAGTGATTCTTCTGCCTCAGCCTTCCAAGTAGCTGGGATTACAGGCATGTGCCACCCTGCCCAGCTAATTTTGTATTTTTATCGACTTTGAAATTTTATAACAACCTTGAGAGAGGACACAGGAAAAGCCTTATGATCCTTATTTTCCAGGACAGTAAACAGCAGCTGAAAAACGTGAAGTGTATTTCTCAAATCAACCTGCAAGAAAATAGAAGAAGCAGAACCTGAAGCCAGGATTGTGGGGTCTGGGTCCTTTGCTTCTAGCCCAGCTCTTTTTCCTCTAATTGGTCTAATCACCAATCCACATGTTCTTTCTTGCACCAATGCATTCATGTGTCTTTATCATTCACATTTCAAACAACTAGTATGGTAGACATTGCTGGTTGCCTACCTAATATTTATTTGTCCTTTCTTCATTGTGAGCAGAGCTTTAGTTTTGTTTGGGATGGCAATATGCCTAGTTTTTATTTTTTAAAAAAGAAACATTACTCCCCATTTCCCACAGTGCTGGGCAGGAGTGGGAGTGGGGTGGAAGACTCTGTGACTCAGGTTTGCCACTGAAGCTACGAGAAAGTCTGCTGGGAAGTCACCAGAAAGTCTTGTTTTTCTGATGTCTGTGTTGTCGTCCCCTTCCTTCTTAGCATGTTTCTGCTTCTTTTTGCCTGAAACAAGGATGAGAGGCTGGAGGTAGAGCCTCCACCTTGAATCATGAAACTGAGGCCACATGTGGAGTCTGTCAAAGCAAATCAACAGGGTGTATCGGTTTGTTAGGGCTGCTGTAATAAAATACCACAGACTGAGTGGCATAAACGACTCACAGTTCATGGAAGTCCAAGATTAAGGTGTGGGAAAGTTTGGTTTCTCCAGAGGCCTCACTCCTTGTCTCACAAATGGCCACCTTTTTGCTGTGTCCTCAGATAACTTTTCCTTTTTGTGAACTTTCCCCTGGCGTCTCTCTGTGGGTCCAACTGCCCCATTAGATTGGATGGGGGCTCACCCTACCAGCCTCATTTGAATTTAATTACTACTTTAAAGCTTCTGTCTCGAAATAGGTCACTTTCTGAACTCCTGGGTTTAGGATTTCAGCATATGAGTTTGGAGGAGAGGGACGCAATTCAGCCCGTGACACAGGGAGAACCCGAATCCTAGGTGGCATCACGGGCCTCCATACCAGCCTCAGTGCCCACCTGTAAGGTTCTGTGTACATGAGAGAAAGAAACTTGTTTTGGATTACGCCTTCACAGTCAGGTTTTTGTTCAGGGCAGCCAAATACAATCCCTAACTGATACAAATAATTTCACTTCATTCATTTGTGTTTGCTCCTCTCTTTCTTTGAGTCCTTTATGGACTGGGGCCGTCTCTTGCGTTAGATCAGGTTCTTGGACTATGCTGGTCTGTATGTAGGTAATGATAGGTAAGTGTTTTGGGCTAATTAACTAAAATTTCATCTTTAAGCTGGCAAATTCCAGGCAATTTGTGGCCCTCCCAAATCCATTAAGTTGAATGATTCCGATTCTCTGCCACAAGATCATCTAATTTTTACTTTAGTCTGACTTTCAAAAAGTTTCTCTGGCTAAGAATGCAAGTGAGTTATCATATGTGAAATAATGATTTAAACATTGCCTTCATAAACTTAGACCTTTGTGTGTGTAAGTTTTAAGTAGTAACATAAGCCGTAACATTGAAAGTAAGATCATTTATTTCAAAGAAAATAATCATTTATTTCTTTGAAAATTAGGGTTCATTTCTAAGGCTGGAAATTTAAATGATACAGAAAGAGGTTTTGACTGTTCTGCTGAAATGTATCTAGAGAAACTTCTGTTTCGAATAAAGTGAATTATTGTTCATCGATATTTCACTTGAACCCTGTCAGCATCCTCTTGATAACTGCATACTTCTTTTTATGCTTGTCTTCAGGAATGCTGAGCTAACTCACAGTAGGGCTTTGTTGAAATACTAATAATATGATTGGCATGCATTTTGTAAATATAAAGTACTAACCAGATGCACAAAACAATAATATGGCACTATCTAGGCAAAAACATGCTGTCTGATGCAACCCTGGAAGAGGCATTAAAGTATTATAAAAATAGTCATCTAGCTATGTTCAATGTACAGTCAAAGTTAAAATTCTAAATGTGTGTTTTGGTGATACCATGAAATAAATTATATTTTATTTTTTATTTTTATTTTATTTTATTTTTTTGAGATGGAGCCTTGCTCTGTCACCCAGGCTAAAATGCAGTGGCGCGATCTCGGCCCACTGCAACCTCCGCCTCCCAGATTCAAGCGATTCTCCTGCCTCAGCCTCCCGAGTGGCTGGGATTACAGGCACCCGCCACTGGGCCCAGCTAATTTTTGTATTTTCAGGAGAGATGGGGTCTCACCATCTTGGCTAGGCTGGTCTCGAACTCCTGACCTCGTGAACCACCTGCCTCAGCCTCCCAAAATGCTGGGATTACAGGCGTGAGCCACCACGCCTGGCCAACTATTTTATTTTTTAATTTTAAATTGTTACTGTCTAGTAGTGTATAGTCTTGCCTGTAATTTAAACAATAATTCACTTAGGAGTATGAAGTTCATACTTAATAGTACAGTCATTCATACAGAATCAACTATACTATGATAAATAAATAGTTAAAAATTAGTATTAACAGTTTATAGATGGGCTGTTATTTATGAAAACAAATGTTAAAACTATTAAAATGGAAATTAGAGCCTGATCTCTCTTCAAACAAAAAATTATTTGCTTTTCCAGCAACACAGAGTTGTTTTTTGTTTTGTTTTGTTTTGGTTTGGTTTTTTTGTTTTTTTGAGACAGGGTCTCACTCTGTCACCCAGGCTGGAGTGCAGTGGCACAATCACAGCTCACTACAGCTTTGACCCGCCAGGCTCAAGTGCTCTTCCTTCCTCAGCCTCTCAAGTAACTGGCACTATAGGTGTACACCACCATGCCTGGCTAACTTTCAAAAAATGCTTAGTAGACATCAGGTCTAGCTGTGTTGCCCAGGCTGTTCTCAAATGCCTGAGTTCAAACAATCCTCCCCTGCCTTGGCCTCCCAAAGTGCTGAGAATACATTGCACCTGGCCCAGTTCATTCATTAATTCAACAAATATTTAGATGACTATTATATGCCAGGCATGAGGAAAGGGACTGAAGAGAGTTGTAAGGATTAAATGGGACAACATATATGAAAACATCCTGTATGCTCTTGGTTGCTGCTAAGGAGAATCAATAACAGAAGGGCCCCAGAGACATAGAGAGGCAGTCTAGAATAAAGATGGAAATAATGCAATAGTCTATTCTGATAAGGGTTTTGAAATGGAAAGTGAGAATTTGGGGACTGATTTCTGTAACAGTGGGCAAATTACTGCAGTGCCTTAGGAAGGTAAGCAAGGCCAGAGAAAAATGGAACTGTAATGGGATGGAGGATTTGGGATAATGGATCAAAGAAGATGAACTTCTACCATGAAGAGTTTGAGAACATGCTTGTCCAGTGATCACCAGACCTGATAAAGAGGACTTTAACTGACCATGAAGTGGGAGGGGAAAGATGCCTAGATAAACCTGTTAAACCTGTTACCATGGAGTAGGTATAGTTCAGAGAGAGGAAAAATGGTATAGGAGTTACCTAGTGAGTCACATGAAAAAAGAAGTGGGATAGGACTTGGAAACAATACTTTGAGCTTCATAAATCCATATGCCAATGGGTGGTACCTAGGTAATAAACAATGTGCACTAGAAATTATAACAGATGGCAGTAAATGGAATCTTTTAAAGCCTGTTGAGCCATGGTTGTATGGGAATCAACCTGCCGCCAGTTCCTATTGCATCAGATAAGAGGGCGTCTATGATACTGAATGTGAATTACCTACCATGGTGCCTAGCACAGAGTGGTTATTATTTGAAATAGAAAAAAAATAGCTATAAAGCCCTTGCAAATTCCTTATCCTCCCATCGCCCTTGCTCCTATCCCAGTACATACACCATAATCTATTCAATTTTGCAAGCCTAGAAACCCAACACTCTCCTGTGTTTATGAAGAGGAGCAAATGCCAAGTCTTGTTGCTTCTACCTCATAAACTATTTTGGCATCGCCCCATTTTTCTGCCTTCCTACTATTACCACTGTATTATAATACCATCATTTCTGGGGGGCCATTGTTTTAAAACAAAATCGATTTGTGTCACTTTCTGCATAAGACCCATCGCTATTTCCTATCACTCTGGGTAAAAACAAAGACAACACTTGGACATAGCCTGTAGCACCCAATTGTTCTGGCTGCCGCTTGGCTCTCCAGCCTCATCTCTCTGTCATTTTCTGCTCAACTTTGATCCTAAAATATGTCAGTCTCCTTCTCGCCTTACGTCTTTGCATGTGCTATTGAATTTGCCTAAAACACTTTCCCCTGCCATCTTTGCCTAGTTAATTCCTATTTATCTTTCAGATCCCAGTTTACCTGCTGATTTTCTTTGGCAAAGCCTCTCCTGACCACCTATACTAAGGCAGTAATCCTATCATACACCTTTGAGCATCTTTTGCTTTCCCTCATCATAGTTTATAACTAGTTTTTTTGTGAAATTATCTTTTTTTTTTTTTTTTGAGAAGGAGTCTCGTTCTGTTGCCCAGGCTGGAGTGCAGTGGCACCATCTTGGCTCACTGCAAGCTCCGCCTCCTGGGTTCATGCCATTCCCCTGCCTCAGCCTCCCAAGTAGCGGGGACTACAGGTGCCTGCCACCAAGCCCAGCTAATTTCTTTGTATTTTTAGTAGAGACAGGGTTTCACCGTGTTCTCTAGGATGGTCTCGATCTCCTGACCTCGTGATCTGCCCACCTCGGCCTTCCAAAGTGCTGGGATTACAGGCGTGAGCCACGTGAAATTGTCTTTTAATGGCTCTCTCTCCTCCACACTATAAACAACATTATGGGCAGGGATCATGTTTGTTTTGCTCACTGATGTAGCCCTAAAATCTAGCAAAATGCCAGGCAAATGACGAGATTCTCACTGTACGTTCGTTAAATAAATAGAGCACCTGTAATCTGTATCTGATTGAAAGATTATATTGTTTACAAAACTACTGCAGTACTAGATGTTGCTAGTGGAGGAGGCTGTGCATGTGTAGGGCCAGGGAGCATATTGGAACTCACTGTACTTTCTGCTCAATTTTGCTGTGAACCTAAAACTTCCCTAAAAATGTCTTTTTTTTTTTTTTTTGAGGTGGAGTTTCACTCTTGTTTCCCAGGCTGGAGTGCAGTGACGCAATCTCGGCCCAATGCAACCTCCGCCTCCTGGGTTCAAATGATTCTCCTGCCTCAGCCTCCTGAGTAGCTAGGATTACAGGTGCGTGCCACCAAGCCTGGATAATTTTTGTATTTTTTTAGTAGAGATGGGGTTTCACCATGTTGGCCAGGCTGGTCTCGACCTCAGCTGATCTGTCTGCTTCAGCCTCCCAAAGTGCTGGGATTACAGGCATGAGCCACCACGCCCAGCCCAAAACAGTCTATTAAAAATTAAAAAGAAAACTATTATGAAAAATTTATACACAATTAGGGAGCGGCCAGGCATGGTGGTTTAGGCCAATAATCCCAGCACTTTGGGAGCCCGAGGCGTTGGATCACCAGAGGTCAGGAGTTCAAGACCAGCCTGGCCAACATGCTGAAACCCCCTCTCTACTGAAAATACAAAGATTAGCTAGGCGTGGTCACGATCTCCTGTAATGCCAGCTGCTTGGGAGGCTGAGGCAGGAGAATCACTTGAACCCAGGAGGCAGAGGTTGCAGTGATCGGAGAGCTCGCCACTGCACTCCAGCCTGGGTGACAGAGCGAGACTCCATCTGAAAAAAAAAAAAAAATTCAGAGAATAGTATAATGGATCCTCATGAACCTACTACCTTAGATCTTAATATAATTTGAGTATTTGAGGAGACTCCTGGAATCATTTCTTTTCTAATTGAGTTCAAATTTCATGACTGATATCACGAGAATAAAATGATTTACTTACATATCCTGTGCAAGTGATAAATGATAATTCCTTTGCCTTCTGGATTTTGGATTTTTGTGTCCCTAAAGGATCCTGGCACCCTTTCCCAGCTCTCTGAGTTTGGTGGAACAGCAGGGCACGTGGCATTGACCACTTTGCTATGTTATTTGGATATCAGAGTGCACTGGTCATCTCAAAAGCATTTGAAACCGACATGAAAACCTTAATTCATTTCAATGACCACTTACCCTTACACTTCAGCACTTTTGGACAAAAGCACAGACAGCCACTGTGAGCTATAAAAAAAATAATAATGATTTGAAAACAGAATGACTAAGATTTTTACCCAAAGAAACACAGTTCCTTGAATGTTTTGGGCTGCATCCCACTCCCCAGGGTTTTTGTACTTGCTGTACCTCTGTCCAGATGATGCTCCTGTCTGGATCGACCAAACCCCCATTTACCCTTCAGATCTCAATTTGAGTGACCCTTTTCCTGGGAAGCCATGGCCTATCCTCCTCCCCGCCCCCAGCCCCCGACATAGATGACCTTCTCTGTGTTCCAGAGTTACTCTTTGCTAACCTCTGACCCACTTGTCTGTCTTCCCAGCTGTCTGTAAGGTATGTGAGAGAAGAACCACTGATCTGTATAGTGGGGACTTATAATGTAGGTATTAAGTAACAAGATACAAACTTTGGAACTTGAGGCCTGGATTCAAATATGATCCCAGCACTTACTGGCTGTGGGGCCCTAGGCAAGTTCTTAAATCTGAGCCTCAGTTTTGTCATACCTTATGTGAAGATACTAATACCCACATCACAGAGTTGTCATGAGGTTCGTGAGACATTATGAGTATAAAGCAATTAGAAGAGTGAGTTCCTAGCTTAGAGTTAATATTCAATAAAGATAGGCAGAATGAAAGAAAAACAAAAAGAAAGGAAAGAGGAAAAAGAGGAAGGGAGTAGAGTGAATGATTGCCCAGGCAAAAAGCCAACATGAAAATTCCCCACGACTGAGAGATTCTAATCTTGAGGATTGCTCTTCTCTATTTAGCTATGGCCAGATTACAGGAACCTTAACGTTTTGAAGTTCAAAGTGTATAGTTTTCAACTACATGTTTGCACTCAAGACTTTTATGGAGAAAAACAAGTTTTTCAATTCTTTTAAAGCCACTACCCTGAAGGGGAATGCACGGGGCTACTTTCTCATTTCTCCTCAGGGGCTGATGTGATTTTCATCTTTCTGCTATGCTTTTGGACTCTGGGGCTCATCCATACTTAGATGGCCTCATGTCCTTATTTATTTGAAAATTATATTGACTGAGCACCAACGAGTACAGAGCATTACAGCTAAAACAAATATGAAATAATATGGTCTTTTCATGGCTGGGCACGGTGGTTCATGTCTGTAATCTTAGCACTTTGGGAGGCCAAGGTGGGTGGATCACCTGAGGTCAGGTGTTCAAGACCAGTCTGGCCAACATGGTGAAACCTCGTCTCTACTAAAACTACAAAAAATTAGCTGGGTGTGGTGGCATGTGCCTGTGGTCCCAGCTACTTGGGAGGCTGAGGCAGAAGAATCACTTGAACATGGGAGGCAGAAGTTGCAGCTGAAATTGTGCCATTGCACTCCAGCCTCAGCAACAAGAGTGAAACTCTGTCTCAAATAATAATAATAATAATGATGTGGTCTTTTCAACTTTGCCTGCCTGTATCACCCAGAGTTTGGCAACATTAATTGTGCATGAAGCAAAGTGGTGTTATTAAGAGATTCAATATGTATAGCTGTTGGGACTCTCATTGCTGGAATGGTGGCTCTGAATCACAGATACTTTCATTTTTCTCAGAACAGTTCAACTTGGAGCACCCGCTATATGCCCCACGCTGTGACAGACTCTCAGGGGACACCAAGGGAAGTAAGGCCCAGCTCCCGCGTCAAAGAGCTGACCATCAACTGGCGGGGATTAGACAATGAGAGAAGTCCAAGCTAAAGAAAGTGCCACAGGAGAAACACCAGGCGCTTGAGGTTTCAAAGGAGGGAAGGGATATATCAGGTTGGAGATACTAACAAAAGACTTTATTCATTCATCCATGTATATCCAGTGAAAATATTTATTGGGCGCCTAGTATATACCAGGCACTAAGTTAGCTATCAGGAATAAGATATAAGTAAGCCATTATTCCTAGCCTCAAAGACTTCATAAAAAAGTAGGAGGAACACACATGTAGACAAACAATAATATTCATTAATTCATTTATTCAACATTTAATGAGTATCTATTAAGTCCCAAGCTCAAGAGTGGTGAGAAGAAAGGTCTCTGTGGTAAAGGAACCCACAGTCTAGCTCAGATGATAGGTGTATAAACAGAACATTTCTATGTAAAGTAGTGAGTTCAGTGCTGTGATAGGTATGTTTAAAAAAAATTGCAAAGTCTCAAGATAGAGGGTGAAGGGCAATAAACTCTTTCTGGGGTCAGAGAAAGATTCTGTAGAGAACACAAAAGAGGGAGTATTACAGGACGAAGGAGCTTTTCAGGTAATTATAGAGAGGCAGGAGGAAGAGTATCTGAGGCAGGTTGTACCAATATGGCTGGAATAAGAAGAGTAGAGATGTACCAGAGACAGAGGGTGGCCAAATGGTGCAAGGTTTTAGAGCCCTTCAGCTGAAAGAATGGAATGTCAAGGTATAATGACCACTCAGAGGAGCAGGTAAACAACTGAGTGCAGGGTGTGGATGGAATCTCAGGGAAAGGTTCCTGGTGGAGTACATATCTGAGAGTTTTAAGTAATGTGCAGGAACTTGTTAAGAAGAAACAGCATTCCTCAGAATGGATTTTGCAGGTGAAAATAACGGAGAGAAGAAATTTCAGAAAGAGTCAACAGCTTGAGCGAAAGCAAAGAAGCAAAAAGCCCACGTACATACAATCAGGGAGAGGTGAGAGCCTGTGAAGGCGGCTCTTCACGTGTCTCTAATCTCAGCGAACTCTGTGTTTCTGCCCTGACTCTGCTCATCGTACAACATGGGGGAGGGGTCCTCCTTCCATCCCTTTCTCCTCTTCAAGGGTGACTCTTGGGTACTCAGAGTTTTATGAAATTAGGAGACCAAACTTGTTTTGTTCGTTTGTTTGTTTTTGAGACAGAGTCTTACTCTGTTGCCCAGGCTGGAGTGCAGTTGTGCGTTCTCGGCTCACTGCAATCTCTGCCTCCCAGGTTCAAGTGATTCTCATGTCTCAGCCTCCCGAGTAGATGGGATCACAGGCATGCACCACCATGCCAGGCTAATTTTTGTATTTTTAGTAGAGACAGGGTTTCACCATGTTGGCCACTCTGGTCTTGAACTCCTGACTTCAGGTGATCCAACTGCTTCAGCCTCCCAAAGAGCTGGGATTACAGGGGTGTGCCACCACACCTGGCCCAAACTTGTTTTTACGGCCTCCAGATCAACAGTGGCTGCTACAGGCTTAAGAGTATGGCAAAAAAAAAAAAAAAAAAAAAAAAGGCTCTAGGCTCCAATGCAGAAGTGACCAGGCTGAGCTCCTCCTTCCAGACTACTGACGCACACCAAAGCCCTCTGCCCTATGTTAGAGGCTGGGGATGCCAAAAAGGACTATTCCTGGTTTTTCCTTCTGGGTTTGGAATTTACTGAGAAATAAGACCAGGAGGCAGACCAACAGGGATCAAAGTGTCAACTTGATTTGATGATAAAGCTGACAGTGTGGTTTGACCTGCAGCCAAATGGGTTTTCTGACACACCTTTCCAATCTTTGCTTACCCTGGAAAACTGCCAGCTTCCCTGTGCAGGACAAAATGTGCCTGGCCATGCTCACCACAGGGCAGACCAGAATGAAAATCACCTGCAGACAGGCTGACTACATAAAGGACACACAGAAGAGGTGGGGCAAATTTATCGATCAGGCTAGTCTCCCCTTCCTTTGGGATGGAGAGAAGCTCAGGAGTTCCTTCATGCTCCCGCCTTTCAGGGAAATGATATGGAAATTCCCTTCTCTCTCTGTGAAACACAAAAAGCAGGGAATAACTACTGAACATACACACAAACTGTACCTTCTTTATTTTGTAGGATTTTAATTTTCTAGCACCTAAGCACTTGGTCATTTACTTAAGTGGGAAGACTTATTCACCTCAAGTTTGCAAGCTCCTTAAGGTTGGAAAGCATCATTTCATATTTTTAAAATCTCTCCCTCCTCCCCTGATACAAACTAGGAAGGGAGAAAGGAAGAAAGAAAAGAAGGAAGGAACCAAGAAAGGGAGGGAGGGAAGAATGAATCTGGTAGTGCTTTCAATGACTGCCTCCTCAGCTTTTCCCTGAATTCAAATGACCCCCAGGGTTTCCCACCCCTACAGCTGGAGTCAGAATTTTTGGCTGCAGGCTCTGGGACCAATTCTGAGGACCATGGCTTCTGGCCTAGTCTCAGGTCACCCTGTATTCTAGTTCCTAGAATGGGGCTCCTGCCTCCTGGGATTCCGTGAATTCTGTTTACTCCAACTGGCCCTTTTGGAGACGAAATCCTCTACCAGAACCTTCACTCTTAAGGCAGAATCCTTGTTTCTGGCCTCCTGCGTTGCACATCCGGGCTGGTTCCTGCCCCTGGCAGTGATACTCCAATACCTCTTCCCTATCTCCAGGTTCCTGCTTCTTGACAAGATCTTCCCCAACAGTCTGTACTGTTCTGAGCAAGTCTGACTGGTTGTTGAGCCTCTGCTTTCCCTCTCAGATTTGACCTGTTGGATTCCTGGTTCTGACACCAAGAGGCTGACTGCTTCGAACACACACACTACTAACAAGCATCCAAACTGGGGCTGTCATTTGAGCCACCTGGGAAGTTTGCATTACATGCCTAGTCCAGGGATTCCACTATCTTGGAAGAACACTTCTGAAATTCCTTTGTTGGAATTTCATGGGGTCACAGTCAGACCCATAGACACCACCCACCCAGTTCTACTCTTCACTTCGTATGTGGGGTCACCAAGGCCCTGGAGCTTTGAAACCCACTGAGACAACATTTCCAATTGCAGGCACAGCTGAAACCTATCCTCTGCTTTCCTAAGACATGACTTTCCTTCAGAGCCACTTTACAAGCCACAGAAGAAATCCTAAGATTTCTTAGGATTCTCCTAAGAATTCCTAAGATCTCCTGAATCTATAGCAGTAGTTGTTCATTTTTTTGAATCATGGAGTCCTTGGGGAAAATCTGTTAAAGCTAAAAACAGGATCCCTCAGTAAAGAACACATACAGCCAGGTGTGGGGGCTCACGCCTGTAATCCCAGCACTTTGGGAGGCTGAGGCAGGTGGATCACTTGAGCTCAGGAGCTCAAGACCAGCCTGGGCAACATGGTGAAACTGGTCTCTACCAAAAATACAAAAAATTAGCCAGACATGGTGGTACACACCTGTGGTCCCAGCTACTTGGGAGGCTGAGCTGGGAGGATTGATCCCTTGAGCCTGGGAGGCAGAGGTTGCAGTGAGCCAAGATAATACCACTGCACTCCAACCTGGGTGACAGAGTGAGACCCTGTCTCAAAAATAAATAAACAAAAATACACATATACTTAAAAACTTCCACACACTCCAGGATGAGAACTCTTGCCCTATGTCAGCATACTAACTCCTTCCTCCAAATTTCAACAGCAGCTATCATGCAGCATGATCATCTTCCTCATACTCCAGACCTCCAGCCAAGTGACTTCTGGCTCTTCCCAACTATCAAATCCCTAAAGGAACGAGATGTTCCTGTGCTGAGGAGGTCCAAAAGAATGTGCTGTAGATTCAAAAGCCATTTCCACAAGGAGCATTCCAAGGATATTTGAAGAAATCCAGAGTCCCTGGAAAGCACAGCTTCTCCAGATGACCACCTAGAAGAGGGTAGCATCTCCATACCTGTGCTGGTTGGCTCTTAAATAATCAGTCCCTTTCCCAGACAAGGCTCATGGGGAGCCTTTGGTGTGATAACTTCTTATATGCTAATACAATAATGGACAATTCCAAAGCTTAGCAGAGAGCCCCCATTAGCAGATACTGCCTTCTCCATTCAGGTTTTTGGAACCACGCCAGTCAGTTATGTGCATCTGCCTTCCTGTTCCAAAACTTTGTATAAACATGTACCTCTATTTTCTTTTTTTTTTTTTTTTTTTGGTGGCGGGGGGGACGGAGTCTCACTCTGTCGCCAGGTTGGAGTGTAGTGGAGCGATCTCGGCTCACTGCAACCTCCACCTCCCAAGTTCAAGCGATTCTCCTGCCTCAGCCTGCCGAGTAGCTGGGACTACAGGCATGTGCCACCACGCCCAGCTAATTTTGTATTTTTAGTAGAGACAGGGTTTCACCATGTTGGCCAGGATGGTCTCCATCTCTTGACCTCGTGATCTGCCCACCTCGGCCTCCCAAAGTGCTGGGATTACAGGTGTGAGCCACTGTGCCCAGCCTACCTCTATTTTTATCTCCACCTCTCCCAACAGACTCTGGGCACAGACATGAAGGTCAGAGACTGGACTCATGCATTCATCATTTATATGTCTATTTGACATGTATGAAAAGGCCACTATATGTTAGCACTGCTAATACAATAGTGAACAAAATAGTGCTGCAGCTTCTCAAGCAAGGCAGGCAAGCCAAGTAGGGTGGCTCGTGTCTGTAATTCCAGAACTTTGGGACGTTGAAGCAGGAGGATCACTTGAGCCCAGAAGTTTGAAATCAGCCTGAGTAACATTGTGAGACCTCCTCTAAATTTTTTTTTTTAATTAGCTGGGCATGGTGGTGCACGCCTGTACTTCCAGCTACTCCAGAGGCTGAGGTGGGAGAAGGATCGCTTGAGCCCAGGAGTCTGAACTTGCAGTGAGCTATGATCGCACCACTGCACTTCAACCTGGGTGACAGAGGGAGACCCTGTCTCAAAGAAATAAAGAAAGAAAAGAAAAAAAAAAACAGGCAAACAAGCAATCATATAACAAAGTGTGGCTAATACTATCCTTTGGGAAATACAGAATACTTGATAGGACAGCCTGGTCTCCTTGGGGGAAAGGAACCTTTTAACTTAAGATCTGATGTACATCCTTTCCAGGGCCCAGCACAAAGTATGTGCTCAGTGTGAAACATTACCCTGGGCAAAATCCTCCGGGCTTGCTGGAGAGGTCACTCACTAAGGGGCAATTGTTAGTCAATTTAAGAGTGGTTGTGGTGAGCCAAGGGCCCAGGGCCTGAGCATTCCGAAAGCCAGCTAGCGTCAGGTGCAGCTGGTCACCTCCTTCAGCTCTTTCTGACACATTTGTGAAGTGGAAGGAAAAACAATAGACTTAGAAGTCCTGTAGGGTTCAGTCCTAGGGTTCTGCCACTGATTACATTCGTGTGTTCTCACTTGTCCTTTTGTATAATGATGCCACCTTCCAGAACAAACGAATCTATGAAAGCCTGTTGCAAATGTAAGGACATGGAATCTATTTATCTAATCTATCGCCTGGCTGTCTCAATTTGCAGGGGAAGAAGAAGGCAGGGTAAACAATAAGTTTAGGAGAACTGGCAGGGGCACTGCCTTGTAGGGCCTGTGCCTCAAGCCTTTTGTTGTCTCGCATGATCTGGATTTGGCAAGGAGGGGGCAGCTTGAATTCCAGGCGGGCTAAAAGGCCTTGGCTGAGGTCTAACGGATTTCACAACACAGTATGGAAAGGCTTCCCACGAAGCGATCGGGGTGGGGGATGGGGAAAGCTGCAATTCTGCAAACTGGGAAAGGGTAGGAGGTGGGAGGTTCCCGAAAGCCAGGATGGAGTAGCGATGAAAACCCTTGATTACTGACACTACCCAGCACCCCCAACCGACCCCCTTCAAATCTCTGCCTTAACAACCGCAGCCTACAGGCAGTGTTATCACAAACTTGCACCGCAGGCCCTACCTATGAGCCCAGTCAGCCCTAAGGCAGCAGCCAGCCCTTGAGAGGCGCGGAAGGAGCGGCCCCCACCTCCGGCAGCCGCGCATGCGCGCCGCTTACTCTGCGTTCCAACACCTCTAACACTCATCAACGGCGCCCCGATCCTAAGATTAAAGGAGCCTTCTCCCCTTTTAACCCCGGCTGTGCCCCATGCTCAATACACAGCAACTCCAGAGTCCATAGGCCGCTGTGCGGCGGTGGGGGCAGAAGGAAACGAGTCAAGAAGCTCTCGGGTCCGGCCCGAAACTACAACTCCCAGCAGACCCCGCGCCTCCCCTCCTTCTTGTGGGCGGGCCGAGGGTACCCAACGGCTTAAAGCGGCGAGATCGCGACGTGTGTGGAAGGTTGGGTGCATGGTTTGCGCTCTGTGATCTGGCGCTGGGAGGGTGGAGAGAGCGGTGGCATCTTTTTGTCTTGCCTGTTGTACCTGAACTAGCAAACAGCACAGTTGATATAACCTCTGAGCGCGTTTAGAGGCGTCTCTCAGGTTCAGCAACTTGTTGCCCCTACTTCACAAATTCTGCATTGTTGGTTTAGCAAATGAGAACCTGAAAAATCGCCTGTATGTTAAATTTCTTTTTCTTTCTTTCTTTTTTTTTTTTTTTTTTTGAGACAGAGTCTCACCCTGTTGCCCAGGCTGGAGTGCAGTGGCGCGATCTCGGCTCACCGCAACCTCTGCTTCCCAGGCTCAAGAGAGTCTCCTGCTTCAGCCTCCCAAGTAGCTGGTATTACAGGCGCGTGCCACTACCACCCAGCTAATTTTTGTATTTTTAGTAGAGACTGGGTTTCACCATGTCAGCAAGGCTGGTCTTGAACTCCTGACCTCGGGTGATCCACCCACCTTGAGCTCCCAAAGTGCAGGGATTACAGGCGTGAGCCACCGCGCCCGGCTAAATTTCTGTAAAAATAAATTATTTTCCCTACCATGTCCAAGCAACCCTATTTTTTTTCCTAGTTTGCAGGTGTCAGTGGTTGATGTTTACTATCACTTATTTTCCCTAAAGACTCAACACACAAAAAAGAGGGGAGTCTGTTTAAAGAAATTCTGCAGTGAATCATCCTGAAAACGTAAAAACTTGTTTTGATAAGTTTTATACTTTAATTTTCTAACTTTTGTAATGAAGTGTCTTTAAAATGCAGCACACTTGAAATCCTTTTTTAAAGTGCAGAGTTAAGTGGTATCCTAATTTTTGAATAGGACGCAGAGAAGTTTAAAGAGCTTTAAGATCTACTCTTTGCTTCTTGCTAACGATGCAAAACGATGGTTCTTAGAGGGCACGAGGGATAGCTACCTTCTAGAATAGTGCTATTGGTCAGCACGACTGTAGTGGGTTTCTTGAACGGTGTAGTTTAGACTGTGATTTCTTACAGCCGCTAATGAACATCCTCCACATGCTAACGATGAACTCCTTTTGTTTTTGTTTGTTTGTTTTTTCCAAACAAATACAATTTAAGGGCCTCCATGGGAGTCATTTGGGAACTTAAATGCAGAATGGTTTAGAGTGGGATTTTTTCTTTGTTTTTGGAGTTAGCTTCAGCCTGCTGTTTTATGACCATGTGTGTGTTCACTCTGTTTAGTGTGGCATTTATGGATAACATGAAATTGGCCAACTTGGCCAAAAGTTAACAAGATACATAATTTTTTATTTGTTCTTTGTGTGGGGCAGCCCAGCAACAGGCATACTGAAAAATTGAAATAATAGTTGATGTATAGTGGTTTTGATCACTAGAGCAGCTATTGTGTTCTGAACAAACCCCCCATACACTGTGAAACATTAAAAGGGAGGAAGCGATACTTGTGATATTTGGTAATATTTAGATTTTTCCTTTTTTTTTTTTTTTTTTTTTTTTGAGATACAGTCTCGCCCTGTTGCTCAGGCTGGAGTGCAATGGTGCGATCTCGGCTCCACCTCCTGGGTTCAAGTGATTCTCCTGCCTCAGCCTCCTGAGTATCTGGATTACAGATGCACGCCACCACACCTGTCTGATTTTTTGTATCTTTAGTAGAGACGGGCTTTCACCATGTTGGCCAGGCTCATCTCAAACTCCTGACCTTGTGATCCACTGGCCTCAGCCTCCCAAAGTGCTAGGATTATAGGCGTGATTCTCAAATGTTCTTTTTTTTTCTTTTTTTTTTTTTGAGATGGAGTCTCACTCTGTTGCCCAGGCTGGAGTGCATTGGTGGGATCTTAGCTCACTGCAAACTCTGCCTCCCAGATTCAAGTGATTCTCTCATGCCTCAGCCTTCCAAATAGCTGGGATTATAGGCATGGGCCACCATGCCAGACTAATTGTTGAAGTTTCTCTATTTTGGCCAAACTGGTCTGGAACTCCTGGCCTCAAGTGATCTCCCCGCCTCGGCCTCCCAAAGTGCTGGGATTATAGGTGTGAGCCACTGCGCTGGGCCAGAAGTTCTCTTTATAATCAGGAATAGAACAAGCCTTCTGGCTACTTGCTTTTCTATTATACATTTAATTTATCAAGTCCTAGCCCCCCCTCCACCCGCAGTAAGACAAGAAGTTGTAAGATATAAGACAATGTTATTGTGTACAAGAAAATTTCAAGATAACTAACAAATTACTAACCCTTTTAAGTGAGAACAGCTGGGAGAAAAAACTGCAATTGTACAATAATCAATTTTATTTCTATCACCACCAACAAAGGACCAACATTAATTTGATAAAAGATACCACTTACAGTGGTTAAAAACAAAAAGACATGCAAAAGCTTTACAGAGCAAAATACAAAACTTCATTGAAAATCATAGGCCAGGCACGGTGGCTCAAGCCTATAATCCCAGCACTTTGGGAGGCCAAAGCAGGCAGATCACTTGAGGTCAGGAGTTTGAGACCAGCCTGGCCAATGTGGTGAAACCCCATCTCTACTAAAAATACAAAAAATTAGCTGGGCATGGTGGTGGGTGCTTGTAATCCCAGCTACTTGGGAGGCTAAGGCAGGAGAATCGCTTGAACCTGGGAGGCGGAGGTTGCAGTGAGCCGAAATCGCACCACTGCACTTCAGCCTGGGCAACAGAGTGAGACTCTGCCTCAAAAAACAAACAAACAAACAAACAAAAACAAGTAAGCACACAAAACTTCTGTACATTAACAATAGAAAACATGAAAGTGAAAAGACAAGGCACAGACTAGAAAGATATTTACAACTCAAAGAGAGACAAAGGATTAGTGTTCAGAACATTTAACATTATACATCAATAAGACAAAGACAAGTGATACATTTTAATGATACAATATAAAATGAAAAAAGACATAATTTGGCAATTCCTGGAAGAGGAACTTTGAATGGCTAATGTGAGAAGATTTTTACCCTCACTGGTAATCATGGAAAAATACTAATTAAAACAACAAAAAATTGTTTCACACTTATTTGATTGGAAACATTTAAAAGAACAATAATATCAAGTTTTGTCAGCCAGGTGTGGTGACTCGGGCCTGAATCCCAACTTTGGGAGGCTGAGGTGGAAGGATGACTTGAGGCTAGGAGTTCAAGAACAGCCTGGGCAACATAGAGAGACCCCAACTCTACAAAGAGAAATTTTTATATATGTAATGTCAAAGATGTTGAGCCACAGAAAATCTCATCTACTGTTGATGTTAATGTAACTTGATTCTGTTTGGCAATATCATAAAAGTCAAGATTACAAAGCAAGTTCACTCTGGGCATACATTCTAGAGAAGCTCTTGTATATACGCATAAAAGGACATGTCAAAAATATTCATGACATTCATGATGATGACAGCCAAAAATAGAAAACAATATAAAATGTCCCTTAAGAGAAAAATGGATAGTTGATTACTTCATTCACTGGAATATTACAAAGCAAATGAAATTACTTATTTTATTTTGTTTTTTGAGATGGAGTCTCACTCTGTGGCCCAGGCTGGAGTGCAGTGGCATGATCTCAGCTCACTGCAACCTCCACCTCCCAGGTTCAAGCGATTTTCCTGCCTCAGCCTCCCGAGTAGCTGGGATTACAGGCGTCTGCCATCATGCCCGGCTAATTTTTTATATTTTTAGTAGAGATGGGGTTTCACGATGTTGGCCAGGCTGGTCTGGAACTCCTGACCTCAAGTGATCCACCCGCCTCGGCCTCCCAAAGTGTAGGGATTACAGGTGTGAGCCACTGCGCCCGGCCACTTGCAAATGAAATTACAAAGAAAATGAATATTATAAAGAAAATGAGTAACTGCATTATCAACATGTATAAATCTCAAAAACATAATTTGTGCAAGAGCAAGTTACAGAATGATGTCTACAGTGTCAGTATGATACCACATATAAAGTTTGGAACATACAAAAGAATACTAGTTATTGATTATGGACACTTTTATGTAGAAAATATAAAAAGCTTGTATGGGATTAATAAACACCAAATTCAGGGGAAAGGAAGGAAATAAAATTGGAAGGAACTTCAAACATGTCTGTAACATTTTATTTCTTTATTTCTTGAAATTGTCCATCAAAAAGAAAAAAAAGGAAAGAAAAGACGGACCAGTTTGGGGAACTGAAGTTACACTTACATTTTCTTTCTTTTTTTTTTTTTCTAAGATGGAGTTTCTCTCTTGTTGCCCAGGCTGGAGTACAATGGCACTATCTCAGCTCACTGCAACCTCCGCCTCCTGGGTTCAAGCGATTCTCCTGCTCCTACTCAGCCTCCCGAGTAACTGGGATTACAGGCATTGTGCCACAACGCCTGGCTAATTTTGTATTTTTAGTAGAGACGGGGTTTCTCCATGTTGCTCAGGCTGGTCTCGAACTCCCAACCTCAGGTGATCTGCCTGCCTCAGCCTCCCAAAGTGCCGAGATTCTAGGCGTGAGTCACTGCACCCAGCCACACTTAACATTTTCAAATAACTTTCTGAGTTTATCTTATAATTCAATCCAATGAGCCATCACTCACTACAGGATCTCCTTAGCACTGAGAACTAAAGCAGGTAGGATCTTGCTGACGGCCATCTGTGCAGCTTTCTGTCTCCACATTCCTGCAACACAGTGGGACTAGTGGAGACAACATGGCTAGCTGACACTAAGTGTCCTAAATTTGGCCAAAAAATTCTTACTCTAGGAGTGGAGCAGGTGCAGGCTGAGAGCATGGCTTTCTACTACAGGTCTATGGTTAATGCAGAGAGAAGGTGCAATTGTAAGCACTAAACACATCTCTCCATTGGCATCTTCAAATCAAAACGCCAGATTAATCTATTGGAATTATATATACCAGTGAGTTGGCAGGTGAGCCAAATTCTTACATGAGAGTCTCTTCTCTCCCTTGCAATCAGTTTTCAGTTTTAGAAAAGATGTTTTTTGTACCTTTTTTAAAGGATTGAAACAGCAAGAGATCCACCTGCAGAGAACGTATTGTATTTTGCTATATTAAAGCTATTTAACCGAAAATCCAGTTCTGCTGAAAAGTTTTAACCCTTGTTTTCTTATTATTTTAGTAACACATTGTCACTATAATAATTGGCTATTGAAAAATGTGTCTTTTTTTTTTTTTTCGTAACAAGAACACATAGGACTTGTTTTCTGGTTTCCACCTTCGACTTTATACCTTGAATCACAGGTCCTCCTGGATTCTCAATAATGTGTATGGGAATGCCTTTCCATTTATCAGCAAACAAGACTTATTAATTAGGAACCCACATTTGCACACTACTCTACTGAGCACCTAATGAGTAGGTTTTATTTTATTTTATTTTATTTTAGTTTAGTTTACTTTATTTTATTTTATTCTATTTGAGACCGAGTCTCGCTCTGCCACCCAGGCTGGAGTGCAGTGGTGTGATCTCGGCTCACTGCAGCCTCCACCTTCCGGGTTCAAGCAATTCTCCTGCCTGAGCCTCCTGAGTAGCTGGGACTACAGGTGCATCCTCCACGCCCGGCTAATTTTTTGTATTTTTAGTAGAGACGGGGTTTCAACGTGTTGCCCAGGTTGGTCTCGAACTCCTGAGCTCAGGCAATCTGCCCACCTTGGCCTCCCAAAGTGCTAGGATTACAGGCGTGAGCCATCGTGCCCAGCCTATGAGTAGGTTTTAAAAAAGACACCATCTTTACCTGATAGAGCCTAGAGTTGTGTAAGCTTTTCAGTCTTCCTCTTTGGCCATACTGTTTTTGCTAATCGTTTTATAACCTCTGAATTGTTGGAACTGTTTGAGGCCAGGACTATAACCCCGTTCATGCCTTGGCTGAAGGTGGTAGGAAAGAGTTTCTCTGTCTTTAAGGAAAGCCTGCTTAGCTTTTGGCCATGGGCAATTGACTTTTCACCTTCTCAGCTGGTTTACACACAAGATTCTCTGTGAGGCAAAAAGCCAGATACAACCTATTTCAATTGCCTCGCACCCGGAGAAGGGAAAAGTGGTCCATCTTTACACCATGGTGTAGAGCTACAGCAAACAGAAAATCTTCAAGGCAGTGTCAGCAGCTAATAACATCCACCCACACACACTTGAATTCACTTTATGGGGCTTACTCCCATATGAAGTAACGCCAAAAAACATTGACCTGTATAAACATGATCAAGTTCTATTATCATACCACTGGAATAAACAGTAGCAGTTTAGAAAAAAAAAAAGTTCTTAGTTAACAGAACTATGATCAACATACTTTTATGTGAGGGGCTCCATTTCTACCAACAAAGAGAGCGATGTTTTAAGAGTGAATTTCTCGCTTAAACATTGTTACTTTAGTTAGTTTATCAATGTATAGCCCTGGCTGCTGATTTTTGGCTAGCATGGCTTTCCAGGGCAGAGGTTTCAGACTCCCAGGCAGGTGAGGACTTAGGTCTCTCCGAGAAATGATGTAGTAGAGCTTTCTCATTTGAAAGAACAGGAAATCAGGCAACAAAGTTTACTAAGGGTCAGGATGACTCATGCATCCATATGCATGAGGGCTATATAGGGAGCTGTGAGTATGGAGGTGGGCAGAGTCTGCCAGTAAGAGGCACCAACGCCTCACCACCTTCCCAGAGGACCATGTGAGAGATTGATTTTTTCTCTGCTTTTTGTTGGTGGGATGTGAAATATTGTTAATCACCAAATGCTGACTATCCACATGGATGGTGGGAACCCTTGGGGTGGGCAAAAATTATTTCTTTGGGCTCGTTCTCCTATCCAGAGAGCTGGGAAATTAGATGCTTCATAGCCTGGTCATTTCTGATTTCCAAGTACTCTATCCACATGGTATCAAAAAGAACTATTCCTTTTTTTAATTTTCTTTTTTTCTTGTTTCCATTTTCCCTCCCTCCTTTCCTTCCTTCGTTCCTTCGTTCCTTCCTTCCTTCCTTTCCTTCCTTCCTACCTTCCTTCCTTCCTTCCCTTTCCTCCGTCCTTTTATGCAGCCAGCCAGCCAGCCAGCCAATATTTACTGAGTACTTTCCACAGCCATAGGCAAATGGCTGTGGTCCAGGAATAGAGAGGGTCGAAGCCTTTTCCAGTGGGGCAGGGCCAGAGTGATGCAGAGAAGTGAGGGAGCTGACAAGAGGTGGCAACCAGTAGGAGGTGAAGGGTGATGGAGAAGGAGGAGTCAGGGATAACTTCTGACTGGAAGACTTTTCCTCCCCATTTTGTATAGATCTACAGTCTCTGCTAGAAACTCTGGAACTTGGGTATCACCAGAAACAAATGAAATGTGAAAGATATTGTTTATCTATCTATCTATCTATCTATCTATCTATCTATCTATCTATCTATCTATCTATCTATCTGTCTATCATCTGTCTAATCTATGTATCTATGTATCTATCTATCTATCTTTAAAATGCTTAGACACACTGCACTAAGGTTCTGCTGGGCAAAATTTTCACTTGATAACTGTCATCAATCAATATGCTATCATCCAGTGATTGTGTACCAGTTTACATAGTCAAAAGTTATAAGAAGCAAAAATGGCTTAACTGTATGAATGAGCCTTAAAAAGTCATACAAGACAAGCTAGTGAAACAGAACAGAGACTCGAGGAGACCAAGTCTAAAGACAGAGAACACTGATGAAATAGAAGACGAATTGGGAATGAGATATGTAAAAATACCCTGGGACCAATTATATAGAAATGCTGAGGATATATCATTCATGAACCTGTAAAAGCATACAAGAAATATTTTTCTAACAAAGAACACCTCAGTGCATGATAGTTAACAATGCATGACTGTCTGATAGAAGGATTTCTCTTGATTCACTGTTGGAGATGCCTGCTCTAGCATAAAAGTTGTTTACAGGAAACAGGCAGAGCTGAGAGTTGCAGAGAATATGTGCAGGAGGACAATTCAGTATAAATGTCTCTGTATTGTTAAATCCAATCACAGAACCATATGTTGCTCTCTCAAGTGCTTGATTATTGAACTCATTCAGTGCATCTAAGAACATAATTGTTAATTTTGCGTACAATAAAATGTGTAAATAATTAAATGCATTAAGACTTTGGTAAATCTATTAAAATATGATAGCTTGTAGAGGTGGAAAGCACCAGGGAAGGACAGGGAAGGGTGAGCATTCAGCTGGGGAGGTCCCATGCTGGTAGTTACCTTCTGTATCCCAGAATGTGACAAAGAGGTCCCGAAGACTGAAACACCAAGGACAGTTGATGTTTTCGTCTTGAATGTTCTACTTCCTATGGTAGGCGCATATCCTAAAGCAAATTTAGAAAGATTTCTAGTAATAAGAATAAAAGCAAAAGTACGTTTGTCTTTAGTGCTAGAAAGGGGGATGTAGCTAGCAGGAGTCACCTTAGGTCACTTGAATCGCGATTCAGTAGTCTTCCTTCTTCATCACACAACTTAATATTTTACTGCAGTTGTTTATTTTTAATTTTGTTACAGAAAAATTCACTCTTTTTAGTGTGTATTTCCACGTGCTTTGAAACATACATACAGTCATGGAATCACCACCAAAATTAAAATGCGGAATTGCTCCACACCCGAAAAAGCACCCTTGTGCTGTCTCTTTGTAGTCAACGCTTCCTCTCACCTTTAAACCCTGGAAACCACTGATCTATCCTCTGACTCTTTAGCTTTGCCTTTCCCAGAATAACATGAAAATGGAATCATGTAGTAACACAGCATCTTTTACATTAGGGAATTTAAAACAAAAGCAAGTAAACAAGCAAAAACAAAAACTAGAGCCCCATTCCCTGAATATTCTGGTTAAGTAAAATTTAGTATGTCAGACACCTCACATCTTCGTAATACTTCTCAAAATATTTTTCCCAATCAAAGCAACTTTTGTTTTTCTTTCTCTCGGTCCTTGCCCTCAATTGCTTAAGAATTTGAGAAGAAGAGCGGGTAACTTTGCATTTGTTTCATGTGTGATCATGACAGTAATTTGGCTGTACAGAGGAGATTGCTTTGTAATATTTTGTCTGGGGGTGAGGCAATGTTGGTGTTTTTCTAGCAATTTTGTAAATATAATCTGAATTAGAGAGGAAAACTCACTCCATGGTGTCCAATTAGAATTTTTCTGAAAGAGAGAAGATAAAAAGGGTGTGGGATGAAGCATAGTTAGGCACATAAAAATTAGAAAAAACTCTAAGGACACTCATTTGTGATTGTCAGCTTCCTACATAAAGGAATATAAAATTCTTGAAACATGAAATTGCAAGGCATGCAAGGGAAAACCAATGCATGTGGGTTTGTTTGGATGCGCACACAAATTCAACTGCCTGCTTCATTGAGGCAGGCAGACCAGCTCAAGGTGCAGCAGGAGTTAGTTGTTTTAATTTCCAACACTCTTTCTGCTCTTATCTTCATGATCTAGAGCACATTAAATATAAAAATGAAGGCCAGGTGTGGTGGCTCACGCCTGTAATCCTAGCACTTTGGGAAGCCAAGGCGGGCGGATCACCTGAAGTCAGGAGTTTGAGACCAGCCTGGTCAACATGGTGAAACCCCATCTCTACTAAAAATACAAAAATTGGCCAGCCATGGTGGTACGTACATGCCTGTAGTCCCAGCTACTCAGGAAGCTGAGGCAGGAGAATTGCTTGAACCCACGAGGCAGAGGTTACAGTGAGCTGAGGTGGTGCCACTATGCTCCAGCCCACACAACAAGAGCAAAACTCCATCTCAAAAAAGAAACAAAATGAACGTTACAAGAGCAAAATTTTACCTTCACTTTCCCTTCACAATTATTGCTTTTAATTAAAAAAAAGGGGGGTGGTGGTGGTTGGGAATGTGGGCTTATTTGGTTTCATTCCATAAACTATGGAACTGACATTACATATTGGGGGTCAGGGTGGGGTATAATAATATAATATAGGCTGCTGCTGGCCTTTCTCATCTTACTAGGTCATATTTATTGTGCATCCACACTGGAATAGGACAGCTGCTGTTTGGCTGCTGCTATCTTGGTGTAATTTCTTTCTAGTATGTCACCTTGCTTTTCCTACCAATTATTAAATCATTTGCATCAACCCCTTGTATATGTCTGAGGTTTGGGCTCTGCCTTTGTGCTTATCACCAGTATTAAACATAGGAGCACCGAAGGGCACCAAGGGAAACACCACATAAACACAACGATGGATATAGTGGCATAGCAACCCAGGGGGTGCAACATATGGGTTAGAGCCTCATGTTTTCTCAACTTTCAAGTTGTGATAGAATCAGGGCCCTCACAAGCTATAAACATAGATTTTTATCTGCAAATGCATTATATTCAAAGTCTTGCCCAAATCTGTTGTTTTATTAATAAAAATAAAACTAAATTTAGTTGTGCATGAAATAAATCTAACTTTTAAGATAGGAAAAAAATCATAAAATTGGTGAATCTGATGTTCAATCGCTGGCATCAGATGGTGAACAGATGGTTTATAAACACATAGCACAGGAAACAGCATGGGTTTACTAAGAGCAAGGCATGCCAAACTAACCTTCTTTCCTTTTATGATAGAGTTGACACTGAGAGGAGAGAAATTTTTAAAAATAGTGTATCTTGATTTCAGTCAGGATAAAATGTTTCCTTGAGACAAGATGGAGTGAACTCAAACTGAATAGTAAGATGATAGATCCAGGCCAGGCACGGTGGCTCACGCCTGTAATCCCAGCAGTTTGGGAGGCCAAGGCAGGCTGCTCATCTGAGGTCAGGTGTTCGAGACCAGCCTGACCAACATGGAGAAACCCCATCTCTACGAAAAATACTAAATTAGCTGGGCGTGGTGGCGCATGCCTGTAATCCCAGCTACTCGGGAGGCTGAGGCCGGAGAATTGCTTGAACCCAGGAGGTGGAGGTTGCGGTGAGCTGAGATCGCGCCACTGCACTCCAGCCTGGGCAACAAGAGTGAAACTCAGTCTCAAAAAAAAAGATGACAGATCCATTGCTGATTAAACATAATTAATGGGCCAAAGGCAACTTCAAACAAGGTCTATAATGGCATGCCACAGGGCTCTAAAACTTTGCAGTTTTATCAGTAACTCAAATGAAATGTATACATGCCCTTACACAACATTTTGAGAGACAACAAATACAATGAATATCAAGATACATATATATTATATATATATATATATATATATATAAAATATGTCTTTTTTTTTTTTGAGATGGAGTTTCACTCTTGTTGTCCAGGCTGGAGTACAATAGCACGATCTTGGCTCACTGCAACCTCTGCCTCCCAGGTTCAAGCAATTGTCCTGCCTCAGCCTCCCAAGTAGCTAGGATTACAGGCATGTGCCACCACACCTGGTTAATTTTGTATTTTTTAAGTAGAGATGGGGTTTCACCATGTTGGTCAGGCTGGTCTTGAACTCCTGACTTCAGGTGATCCACCTGCCTCAGCATCTCAAAGTGCTGGGATTACAGGTGTGAGCCACCCCACCCGGCCATATATATATTTTTTTGAGATGGAGTCTTACTCTGTCACCCAGGCTGGAGTGCAGTGGCTTGATCTTGGCTCAATGCAACCTCTGC
Source organism: Gorilla gorilla gorilla (assembly GCF_029281585.2). Lineage (NCBI taxonomy): Eukaryota > Metazoa > Chordata > Mammalia > Primates > Hominidae > Gorilla > Gorilla gorilla. The sequence continues at coordinate 101,213,788 of NC_073237.2, read as the reverse complement.
CTCCCATGTTCTCAGATGATTCTCCTGCCTCAGCCTCTCAAGAAGCTGGGATTACAGGTGCATGCCACCATGCCCAACTAATTTTTATATTTCATCATGGGGTTTCACCATGTTGGCCAGGGTGGTGTCGAACTCCTGACCTCAGGTGATCTGCCTGCCTCGGCCTCCCAAAGTGCTGGGATTACAGGCATGAACCAATGCGCCTGGCAATATTTTTTTTAAGAAAAAAAAATTTCAGGTTGCAACAGCATCCAAAAAGTAACCAATGATTTTAGGTGAAGGGTGAAGACAAATGTAAACTCTTTTTTTTTTTTTTTTTTTGAGATGGTGTCTTGCTCTGTCGCCTAGGCTGGAGTGCATTGGCGCAATTGTGACTCACTGCAACCTCCACCTCCTGGACTCAAATGATTCTCCTGCCTCAGCCTCCCGAGTAGCTGGGATTATAGGCTCGCGCCGCCACGCCCCGCTAATTTTTGTATTTTTGGTAGAGACGGGGTTTCACCATGTTGGCCAGGCTGGTCTCAAACTCTTGACTTCAAGTGATCCGCCTGCCTTGGCCTCCCAAAGTGCTGGGATTACAGGCTTGAGCCACCCGGAGAAATGTAAATTGTTAAACCTGTATTTTTGAAAATGCATAAGTATAGGATAAGGGAGAATTGACTTTCTGAAGACCAGAACATTTTAGTCAATTTCAAACACAATGTGAGTCAATTGTATAAAACACTTTTCCTTATCCTGATGAGGATAAGAATAGTATCCTTGTCAGATGGAAATGCCCATTCAGCTGTACTTTCTAGTGGTTACGCCCATAGTAGCACTGTTGATGGAACCAGGTATCTGACTTTAGGAAAGATGTTCCCCAACTGGAGCTGACCCAGAGGAGCCTGACCAACTTGGGGAAAGTTTAAAGATCTCATCACGTGGAGAATAGGGGAAGTCACCAACACGTATTGAGTGTCTACTTTGAGCTTAAGGGAGAAGGAGAAAAGGCAGGGAATAAAGGGAGGATGGAATAAGAATAGGTAATCTTCCTTAGGTTTAAATAATAAGTACTTGCCATAGGAAGGAGCCCCAGAACACTGTTATCAATAATAGAGACTCACGCAGAGCATTCTACACTAGAGCTGCTGTCCTCTTGACCAGAATAAGGGTAAGGTGTGTGTGCCTGTCCAGGAAAGCAGGCAGCTAGGAGGTGATCAGAGCATACACTCCTGCCGCCACAATTCTAAGTGTCTTCCCCTAGGGGAATCCTATTTCTTCTCAGGCACATTTGTTTATTCATTCCATGTTCACTCTTGTTACTTACTTCTTGCCAGGCTTTGTGTTAAGAATTGGGGAAACAAGGTTGAATAAACCCAGTCTGTAAAGAAAAGGAGCTCACAGTCTGGAGGGGCAAATGGCCATTGTGCCTGCAAGTTGGCCCACTGAGAGCCTAAGAAGTGAAGTTATGAATCCAGGATTACTCAGTTATCAATGAAGTAATTAAACATCATCCATACAGACCTTCAGAGCTGGAGGGAATTTTGGATACCTACTCAGCACATAGTTTTCAAACAGTGCCTTGTGGAACCCTAGGGCATTTCTTAGGGATTGCTGTGTGTGAGAGAGGAGATTGAATCAGAAGGTGTCTGGGACCATTCTCTACTCACACTTCAAGCAGAGCAGCTCCACTTCTATCTGTATTATTATTTTTATTATTTATTTATTTTGAGACGGAGTCTTGCCCTGTCGCCCAGGCTGGAGTGCAGTGGCACGATCTCAGCTCACTGCAACCTCTGCCTCCCGGATTCAAGAGATTCTCCTGCCTCAGCCTCCCGAGTAGCTGGGATTACAGGCCTCTGCCACCACGCCCAGCTAATTTTTGTATTTTTAGTAGAGACGGGGTTTCACCATGTTGGTCAGGCTGGTCTCGAACTCCTGACCTTGTGATCCACCAGCCTCGGCCTCCCAAAGTGCTGGGATTACAGGCATTAGCCACCATGCCCGGCCTCTCTGTATTATTTATTCATTATTGCTATGTGAATGAACCTGAAGAATGCTTACTGTTACTGCTAAGTATTTAACCACACCCCATGCCCATGCAGGACGATAGTGAATAGTGGCCAAAAGATACTATAATTAGACTCATGTAATTAAGGAATATTTTTGTCTTGTACCTATTATGTGCCTATAAAGACTATGAAATCTATTTATTCAGTGATTTATTGGAATACCAAATAAGCAAAGATCCTATGTGCTAAAGATTCTAATATTGTGCTAAGATTTTCCCTCAGATGTTTGGCTTTCGCAAATTCCCTGAGGGCTAGAACTTTGCCCTACTCATTTGTGTTTCCCAAGGGTCTAACGCAGTGCCTGACACATACAGGATCTCCAAACACTTGCTGAATGTGTGAGGAAGGAATTAAAATAATGTACCGCCGGGCACAGTGGCTCATGCCTATAATCCCAGCACTTTGAGAGGCCGAGGTGGGCAGATCACTTGAGGTCAGGAGCTCGAGCCCAGCCTGGCCAACATGGTGAAACCCCGTCTCTACTAAGAATACAAAAATTAGCTGTGAGTTGTGGCAGGCGCCTGTAATCCCAGCTACTCGGAAGGCTGAAGCGGGAGAATCACTTGAATCTGGGAGGCAGAGGTCGTAGTGAGCCGAGATCAGACCACTGAGCTCCAGCCTGGGTGACAGAGCAAGACTCCATCTCGAAAAAGAAAAGTTAAATAAAATAATGTACTAACTGGACCCAGAACAGATTTTCCAATTGATTATGGACAACAAAGGAATCTGAATTATCTAATAAGGTGATTAAGTCCATATTCATATATATATGTATATGTGTGTGTATTTACATTTTTATAGAAGTGTAAAAGTATATATACTTTTTTTCTTTTCTTCAGGTAGAAACCTCTCCTAGATTGTCACTGAATAAACATTAGCACTAACTACGGCAATCGAATCACATATTGATTGGTGTCAGAGAAGAATTGAACATTCAGCTCTGAAGCAGTGTTATTTCTTCCATCTGCAAACACTCTGTCCCCTATCCCTTCTTTGTGTATCCTGGAATCCAAGTCATAAATAATGATAGGTATTTCTGTCAAAGGTATTTCTCAGAGGAGTGATATGTAACTCCCTTTCCTCTGATACACTGACTCACTAAGCAGCTACCCTTGTGAATTCCAATTAGCAATACTTCTTGCTATGTCTGGTCCAACTTTCAGACAAACCTAGTCTTCAGGATTCCTATAGCCATTTATAGGTGTAGACAGGAAGCATTCAGATATCCCCAGAGGTACCTGATAACCAACTGATCCATGACTGTCTGTCTTGGGCTTGGCCAGCTTGAAATCTTGACATTGTGGTTCTCCCCAGAGAAGGTGCCTTTTGGATGTGAGATAAAGACATTATGACTAGATAGTGCATGGTGAGGGTGTTTTTCTAGTTTTACCAAAGTGTTAATCTGTAAAGCTGCTACCAGCACATACACACACACACACACACACACACACACACACACACACACACACACACACAATTAACCACAGATATCCTCATGGGAAATTGTCTTTGGAAAGAATGGAAGCCAAGATTTTATATATAGACCACAGAAGGTGATGGGTAATGTTCTTGGAAGGGAGTTGACAGGCAATAGCTATAAGTTAACTCAGGAAAGCAAAGAAAATCCCCAAAGAGCTAAGGGAGAGGTTAGAGATTCTGCTTTTTATTAGCAATTCATAGCTCTCAAGTTTTATACAGTCTTTAAGGCTCCCCTCTTCATATAGAATAAATGAAATTATTTTATAAATTGTTCCTCAGATTCGTATCTGTACATTCTGGGACCATGAGTTGTAGCAGGATGTGATTTTCCTCATTCTGGGCATCTAAGTTCTACAGTTAAGGACACTGAAACAAACCTTCAGTCAAATAAAGATTGGCACATTGTTTCTTCTCCCATAAACATTGAATGGTCCAGGAAGGGCCAGGTGTGGTGGCTCACACCTGTAATCCCAGCACTTTGGGAGGCCAAGGCAGGTAGATCACCCGAGGTCAGGAGTTCAAGACCAGCCTGGCCAAGATGGTGAAACCCTGTCTCTACTAAAAATACAAAAAGGAGGAGTGGTAGTCCCAGCTTTTGCATGAATGTCCACATTGGGACTTTATCTTAAATGTGCAAGAGACAACTCTTGGCCAGGCGTGGTGAACCGAGATTGTGCCACTGCACTCCAGCCAGAGTATGCACTCCAGCCTGAGCAACAGAGCCAGACTCCTTCTCAGAAAAAAAAAAAAAAGACAACTCTTAAATTGGTGTTCTACTGTCCTTGAACCACCATACCTTTGCAGAAGTCATTCTAGATCATCAATCTGACCATAAAACACAGTTTGCCAAACTGGCAACTAACTGCACCTATTTGTGATTAGTTTGGAAGAAACTTGAAAGTGCCCCTTTTAACTGTCCACTTATTCCCTGCCTGGGCACGGAATTCTCTCCCACGCTTAATAACAGACACTTTTAAAAATTATTTTTACTCCCCACAGAGTTGGCAGATTGCCGTTTCAGAGAGTTAAACGGAATGCCTCCAGTGGAAGTATCCTGTTTTCTAGAATGGAAAGTCTATCTTCACAGTGTCATAATCCAGGTGCCCTGGGCTGAGACTTCCCTTGCCTAGGCAGTACCCTGGGTAGCACAGCTGAACTGGCTGTGAACTAAACATTCATTTTTTATCAGCAGCCAGGCTGGACAGAGATCACATAAGACCAACCTGACAACAGCAGCATGCTGCTCTGCTTCAGAAGTAATTTTTTTTTTTTTTTTGAGACAAGAGCCTCGCTCTATCACCCAGGCAAAGTGCAGTGGCATGATCTCGGCTCACTGCAACCTCCACCTTCTGGGATCAAGCGATTCTTCTGCCTCAGCCTCCCAAGTAGCTGGGATTACAGGCGCATGCCACCATGCCTGGCTGATTTTTTGTACTTTTGTATTTTTTTTTTTTTTTTGAGATGGAGTCTCGCTCTGTCACCCGGGCTGGAGTGGCCTGAGCCACCGCGCCTGGCCCTTCAGAAGTAATTTTTAAGGAAGGATCTTGTCCTGGGTGGGGGGTTGGGCAAGGCTGTGAAAAGCAAACAAAAATCACATGTGGCCTAATAGGAGGCCAGTGGAAATACACATGATGAAAAAGAAACTTACAAAAGCACATTATTAATTTCTGAACATGCTAATACCATCCAATAACAATAAGATCTAATATTTATTGAATGCTGATTATGCATCAGCTACATTCCAAGTACTTCTACATGTACAGTTATGTGACACATAAGATGTTTAGGTCACCACTGACAGAATGTATGATGGTGACCCCATAAGATTACAAAAATTCCTATTGCCTAGTGACATATGTAGCAGGATGCATTACTCACGTGTAATAAGTAATGTGATGCTGGTGTAAACAAACCTACTGTGCTGCCATGCCTATAGAAGTCCAGCACGGGCTGGACACGGTGGCTCACGCCTGTAATCCCAGTACAGTGGGAGGCCAAGGCAGGCCGATCGCTTGAGCCCAGAAGTTCAAGACCAGTCGGGGCAACATAGTGAGAGCCTGTCTCTACAAAAAATACAAGAACAAATTAGCCAGGCACGGTGGCATGTGCCTTTGGTCCCAGCTACTCAGGAGGCTGAAGCAGGAGGATCACTTAAGCCCAGGAGGTCGAGTCTGCAGTGAACCATGATGGTGCCACTGCACTCCAACCTGGAGAGAGAGTGAGACCCTGTTTAAAAAAAAAAAAAGTCTAACAAATAAAAGTATGTATAGTACAGAATACTTGGTAATGATAAACAGTATGTTACTGGTTTATGTGTTTACTATACTTTTTATTTTTTAGAGTATACTCCTACTTATTTAAAAAGAAAAAAGAAAGTTAACTGTAAAACAGGCTTAGACAGGTCCTTCAGGAGGTATTCCAGAAGAAAGGCATTGTTATCACAGGAGATGAAAGCTCCATGCATGTTACTGCCCTTGAAGACCTTCCAGTGGGACAAGATGTGAGGTGGAAGTCTATGATAGTGATGATCCTGACCCTGTGTAGGCCTAGACTAATATGTGTGTTTTTAACATATTAGTTTTTAACAACAAAGTTTAATCAGTTAAAACAATTTTTTTAATAGAAAAAAGCTCATAGAATAAGGATATAAAGAAAGACAATGTTTTGTTTGTTTGTTTGTTTTTTGAGACAGAGTCTTGCTCCATCACCTGGGCTGGAGTGCAGTGGCACAATCTCGGCTCAGTGCAACCTCTGATTCCCAGGTTCAAGCGATTCTCATGCCTCAACCTCCCAAATAGCTGGGATTACAGGCACCCATCACCACACCCAACTAACTTTTGTCTTTTTAGTAGAGATGGGGTTTCATCATATTGGCCAGGCTTGTCTTGTACTCCTGACCTCAGGTGATCCACCCTCCTCGGCCTCCCAAAGTGCTGGGATTACGGTTGTAAGCCATCGTGCCCGGCCAGAAAGAAAATGTTTGTACAGTTGTACGATGTATTTGTTTTAAGCTAAGTGTTATTATGAATGAATCAGGTGGGGTGTAGTGGCTCATGCCCGTAATCCCAGCACTTTGGGAGACCGAGGACGGAGGATAGCTTGAGTCCAAAGTTCGAGACCAGCCTGAACAACATGGTGAGACCTCGTCTCTACAAAAAATAAACAAAATTATCCATGCGTGGTGGTACATACCTATAGTCCTAGCTACTCAGGAGACTGAGGTGAGGGGATTGCTTGAACTCAAGAGGTTGAAGCTGCAGTGAGCTATAATTGTACCACTGCATTTCGGCCTAGGTGACCCTGCCTCAAAGAATAATAATAAAAGCTGGGCACGGTGGCTCACGCCTGTAATCCCAGCACTTTGGGAGGCCAAGGCGGGCGGATCACTTGAGGTCAGGAGTTTGAGACCAGCCTGGCTGACATGGTGAGACCCCGTCGCTACTAAATACAAAAAATTAGCCGGTCGTGGTGGTGTGCACCTGTAATCCCAGCTACTCAGGAAGCTGAGGTGGGAGAATTGCTTGAACCTGGGAGGCGGAGGTTGCAGTGAGCCAAGATAGCGCCACTGCACTCCAGCCTGAGCAAAAAACAATAATAAATAAATAAATGAGTTTGAAAATTTAAAATGTTTATAAAGTTAAAAAGTTACAGTGAGCTAAGATTTAGTATTAAAGAATTTTTTTATAAACATGTAGTGTAACTGTACAGTGTTAATAAACTCTACAGTAGTGTACAGTGACATCCTAGGCCTTCATATTCACTCATCACTCACTGACTCACCCAGAGCAACTTCCAGTCCTGAAAGCTCCATTCACGGTAAGTTTCCTATACAGGCGTGCCATTTAAAAAATCTTTTAGGCCAGGCGCGGCGGCTCACGCCTGTAATCCCAGCACTTTGGGAGGCTGAGGCAGGCGGATCATGAGCTCAGGAGATAGAGACCATCCTGGCTAACACGGTGAAACCCTGTCTCTACTAAAAATACAAAAGATTAGCTGGGTGTGGTGGTGGGCGCCTGTAGTCCCAGCTACTCGGGAGGCTGAGGCAGGAGAATGAATGGCATGAACCCAGGAGGCGGAGCTTGCAGTGAGCTGAGATCACACCACTGCACTCCAGCCTGGGCCACAGAGCGAGACTCCATCTCAAAAAAAAAAAAAATCTTTTATACTATATTCTTATTGTACCTTTTCTATGTTTAGATACACAAATAACCACTGTATTACAATTGCCTACTGTATTCAGTACAGTAACATGCTATATGGTTACGTAGCCTGGGAACAATAGGCTATATTGTTCCTAGGTATAGGGATGTGGTATCCTATACCATCTAGGTTTGTGTAAGTTTATTTTATGATGTTTGCATGACGACAGAGTCACCTAAGGACTCATTTCTTAGAATATATTTGTAGTTAAGCAATGCATGACTCTATTGACTCATGAATCCTTACCACAGACCTATGGGGCAGTACTATTGTTACCATCATTTTATAAATGATAAAACTGAGGTACAGAGACAGTAAATAACTTGACCAGGGTCATTCAGCTACTCAAGAGTCAAGGCTGGGATTTAAAACCAGATCACATGGTTTCAGAGTGTTCACACTTACCTACTATACTGTCTCAAGAGCAAGGATGTTTTGGTTCACTTGACAAATGAAGATAGGGAACTCTTTCATTATAAGCCTATTTCAGGCTAAAATAGAAGGGAAGGGGACACAGTGAATCCAGGCCTTCTGGCATGGCTCCTTAGCCCTTTCTGAGCTGGCCTGGGACAGCCTTCCTACCTCACTGATGCCACTTCCTACTGAGCGACTTTCCTGCCTACCTCACTGATGCCACTTCCTACTGAGCAACTTTCCTGGGCTCCAGACCCAGTAAGCAACTTTGCCTGCACCCACCTTATTTTGCTCTACTCCCTGTGCTTTTATGCCTTTACCCATCTGCCCTGGAAAGCTCTTCTAACCTTTGAATGGGTAAAGGTATAAATGTATGCTGGAGAAATCCTCAGCTCAGGGCCAGGCACGCTGGCTCACGCCTGTAATCCCAGCACTTTGGGAGGCCGAGGTGGGTAGATCACCTGAGGTCGGGAGTTGGAGACCAGCCTGACCAACATGGAGAAACCCCTGTCTCTACTAAAAATACAAAATTAGCTGGGCATGGTGGCACATGCCTGTAATCCCACAGCTACTCGGGAGGCTGAGGCAGGAGAATTGCTTGAACCTGGGAGGCGGAGGTTGCAGTGAGCCAAGATTGTGCCACTGCACTCCAGCCTGGGCGACAGAGCTAGACTCTGTCTCAAAAAAAACAAAAAAAAAAGAAAAAAAAGAAATCCTCAGTTGAGTTGTCAACTCCTCTTTGAAACTTTCTCAGACCTTTCAGGCTGAGTCGTCGCTCATTTGTGCTTCCTCAGTTCCTGGCTTCTACCTTCTTCATAGCTTGTTTCATGTAATGTTAATTCTTACTTGCTTTCTCCCTCTTCTAAGCTGAGAGCTACTTCAAAGCATGGGTAGGACCTAGCACGGTATATGGGACATGGGTGGTACCCCGTAAATGTTTACTGAAAAAAAATGCCTAAAGCAATTGTTAACATCATCAGATAGATAATTATGGGCATTCAGAGATTCTGTCTTCAAGCTTATATAAAGAACTTATTTTTGCCTCTAATTATCCTGATAATTTTCTCATTACTTTCACTTATTGTGGCTTGTGGATCAATTGTTGACATTTTATAAACATTTCACTATTTGACAATGATGATACTAAAATATGAATTAAGCAACCATTCTAAAGATAGTGATGATGATAACATATACGCTGGTAACATCTTTATTTTCAGACCCTATCATGGAATCCTCTCTTTCCATTCTGCTAGGTAGGCAAGTATGCAGGTAGAACTTGTGAGAGGATATGGTTTTTGTTTCCATCTTGAATATGACAGGAACTTGGAATTTTTGACATAAATGACGAACATCCGGGATTCTTAAACAATCTTTAAAAATGGAATGCCTTAAAAGCTGGGCGCGGTGGCTCACACTTATAATCCCAGCACTTTGGGAGGCTGAGGCAAGTGGATCACTTGAGGTCAGGAGTTCAAGACCAGCCTGGCCAACATGGTGAAACCCCATCTCTACTACAAATACAAATATTAGCCGGGCGTAGTGGCAGGCGCCTGTAATCCCAGCTACTTGGGAGCCTGAGGCAGGAGAATTGCTTGAACCCGGGAGGCCTTGGAGATTGCAGTGAGCTGAGACTGCGCCATTGCACTCCAGCCTGGGCAACAACAGTGAAACTCCATCTCCGAAAAAAAAAAAAAAAAAAAAAAAGGAATGCCTTTGGGAATAATTTATTTATAATTTATGTATAACATATAGACAAACCATTAGTTGATTTTACTAAAGAGTTACAACTAATTGGCCTGGCGTGGTAGCTCACACCTGTAATCCCAGCACTTTAGGAGGCGGGGGTGGGCAGATCACGAGGTCAGGAGATCAAGACCATCCTGGCTAACACGGTGAAACTCTGTCTCTACTGAAAAAAAAAAAATACAAAAAATTAGCTGGGCGTGGTGGCAGGCCCCTGTAGTCCCAGCTACTCAGGAGGCTGAGGCAGGAGAATGGCGTGAACTAAGCAGAGGCTTCCCTAAAAGTGATCTTCAGGATAAAGGCAGAGGAAGAGGCTCCATGACTGGGATTGGTGTTGAGGAGAGCCAGAGAAGCAAGCTACAGAAAAGAGAAAAAATTAATATGCAAGAGAGTAAACAGCACAAAGGAAAAGAACCCAGTGTGGAAACACTACACGTGAGAAAGGTGTCTGTAAGGATGTTCTACAAAGCAAATGCTTGGATATTAATTCATTGCAGCAGGAGATGGTAAGCCTCATGATAAAGAAGGAGAAAAAATCAACTCGAGGGCTCTGAGGTACTGACCCAGGTATACTTGACTATGCCAGCAACTGTTTAGGGGGAGATTTGAGCTATACTTGTAGCAAAGGCAAAATCTGTAATTAGTTGTAACTCTTTTTTTTTTTGAGATGGTGTCTCGCTCTGTCCCCCAGGCTGGAGTGCAGTGGTGTGATCTTGGCTCACTGCAAGCTCCGCCTCCTGGGTTCAAGTGATTCTCCAGCCTCAGCCTCCCAAGTAATTGGGACTACAGGCATGCACCACCATGCCCAGCTAATTTTTGTACTTTTATTACAGACCATGTTTTGCCATGTTCACCAAGCTGGTCTCAAGCTCCTGACCTCAAGTGATCCGTCCGCCTCGGCCTCCCAAAGCGCTGAGATTATAGGCCTGAACCACCGCGCCTGGCCTAAAGAGATCTAATTCTTAGCAAAGTTTCACCAGGGAGTCTCTCCTCACCCCCACCCCATCCTTCCCACAAAGAATTAGAACAATGTCCCTACTACCCCTGCTGTATCTCTGACTTTTTACTTTAAATCTCAGCAGAATATTTTACTAAATGTTTTGATGTGGTTATATAAAATCATCCCTGCTGACAAGGAAACACTTTTTGAAAAAAGTTTTCATTATCAAACAGTAAGTACAGCTGACTGCCGTGACCTTTAACCCATTTCTGAGTCTCCCCTCATTGGACTTGGGTGGAGGGGACTGGTACCAATAAAATCAAATGCTTAATAATTTATGTAAGTGCTTGAAGAAATTTGAAGTTGAATATTTCTAACATCTTGAAATGGAGAAAGAATCTGTAAACAGCAAAGTCAGATGCCCTAAAGGAAAAGATTTACAGATTAAAATAAGATTGCAATCTGGTAAAAATATTTGCAACACATGTAACAGTCAGAAAGTTGAAACACTTGGTTTAACAAGAGCTTTTAACAAATAAATAAGGAAAGAATAAACATTGGATTTTAAACACCGATAAACATGAAAAGATGTTTAATCTTTATTTTTATTTAATCCATATTGATTATTTTTCAGTTTAATCAAAGAAAATATAAATCAAAACAATAATACATTATATATATATATATATAGTGGGCATAAGTTAAAGACTGATAAGACTGTTGAAAAGGGATGAGAAACTAGGCTTACTCATACCAATATATATCTATTAGGATGGCTAAAGTAAAAAATACTGAAAATATCAAGTGCTCAAAAGGATATGGAGCAATTGGAACCCTCAGACATTGCTGATGAGAAAACAAAATAGTACAGCCACCCTGGAGAACAGTTTAGCTGTTTCTTGTAAAGTTAAACATGCGCTTACCATATGACTCAGCAATCTCACTCCTGGGTATTTATGCTAGGAAAAGGAAAATTTATACTTGCACACAAAAAACTTGTAAGTGAATCTTTATAGCAGCTCTATTCATAACTGCCAAAAACTGAGAGAAAATGTCCTTTAATGTGTGAATGGATAAACCAACTGTGCAACATCCATGTAATGAAATACTACTTAGCAATAATAATAATAATATTAAAAACCCCAGAACCACTGATGCATGCAACAAATATGGATAAATCTCAAAAGCATTATGCTGAGTAAAAGAAGTCAGTCTGAAGGATTTCATACTCTAGGATTCCATTTATATAACATTATTGAAACGACAAAATTATGGGGACAGAGAATAGATCAGTGGTTGCCAGGGATTTAGGTGTGTGGAGAGGGCGTGGCTATAAAGAGCATGCAAGGGAATTTTTTTGGGAGATGAAATGGATCTGTATCCTAATTATGGTCATGGTAACACAAATCTGTACATGTGTTTAGATTCATAGAACTGTATACCAAAAGAAAAAAAGTCATTTTTACTCTCTTAAAATGAAAAAAGAAAAAGCCTGGGCATTCTAACACCTTGTTCATGAGAGTACACATTGATACCAAGTTTTATGGTGGGCAATTTTGCTATGTGTATAAATATGGAAAGTTTGTCTGTTCTATTATTCAGCAATCCCAGTTTTGCAAAACTATGCTAAAGAATCTTTGGGGGCCGGGCACGGTGGTTCATGCCTGTAATCTCAGCACTTTGGGAGGCCGAGGTGGATGATCACCTGAGGTCAGGAGTTTGAGACCAGCCTGGCCAACATTGGGCAACCCCATCTCTACTGAAAATACAAAAATTAGCCGGGCATGGTGGCGCCTGCCTGTAGTCCGAGGTACTCGGGAGGCTGAGGCAGGAGAATCACTTGAACCTGGGAGGCAGAGGTTGTAGTGAACCGAGATCGTGCCACTGCACTCCAGCCTGGGCAACAGAGTGAGAATCCGTCTCAAAAAAAAAAAAAAAAACAAAAAAAACTTTGTGTACGTGTGCAAAGAGAATACAAAGATGATCATGGCTGCATTTTTTAAATGACTATAAAAAAGAGGTACAACCAGCCAGGTAAAGTGGTGTGCACCTGTAGTCCCAGCTACTCGGGAGGGTGAGGTGAGAGGAACACTTGAGTCCAGGAGTTTCAGGCCAGCCTGGGCAACATAGTGAGACCCCTGTCCCAAAAACAAAACAAAACACCAAAATGTCTAACTGTAGGAATTTGTTTTCAAGTTGTGATACATAGGTACAGTGAAATACTATACATTCATTTAAAATGATGATAAAATCTGTATTTGTTTACATGAAAATCTGTCCACTATAATGTAGTGAAAATAATAGATTACAAACAATATATATGGAATAAACTTGTTTAGAAACAATTTCTAGAAGAAGGTACAATGGACAGAATTATCTCTGGGAAGTGGGTTTATAATGATTCTCATTTTCTTCTTTGTATCTTTTTCATAGTCTTTCTACTTTTGTTATGTCTGGACATTTGATTATGAGCATGTATTACTGATCTATTTTAAAAATTTATTTTAATTTTCACAAAAACTCATGTAAAGCTTGAAGGTTCGCATTTTAGACCATGTTAAAATTTTCCTGGATCAAAACAGATTTATTCAAATATTTTGTACCCCGTCCTCCAAAATTGCCTGCCAAAATACACTACAAAAGAGAGCATTTAGCTGCATATTTTTTGGACTGCTGAGATCAACAATATTATTTCCATGGCTTAAATTTTTACCCTCCAGTATGTGTGGGTTACAAGCACTCTTCCACATTTTTGAGGCATTGCTTTTGATATTTTAAATGTAAATTCAGCCGTGCGCGGTGGCTAACGCCTGTAATCCCAGCACTTTGGGACGCTGAGGAAAGGATCACTTGAGGTCAGGAGTTTGAGACCAGCTTAGCTAACGTGGTGAAACCCCGTCTCTTTTAAAACTACAAAAATTAACCGGGCATGGTGGCAGGCACCTGTAATCCCAGCTACTCAGGAGGCTGAGGCAGGAGAATCACTTGAACTCAGGAAACAGAGGTTGCAGTGAGCCGAGATCATGCCACTGCCCTCCAGCCTGGCCACAGAGCGAGACTCCATCTCAAAAAAAAAAAAAAAAAAAAAGGCCAGGCGCAGTGGCTCACGCCTGTAATCCCAGCACTTTGGGAGGCCAAGGTGGGCGGATCAACTGAGGTTGGGAGTTCACGACCAGCCTGACCAACATGCAGAAACCCCGTCTCTACTAAAAATACAAAAATAGCCGGGTGTGGTGGTACATGCCTGTAATCCCAGCTACTCGGGAGGCTGAGGCAGGAGAATTGCTTGAACCCAGGAGGTGAAGGTTGTGTTGAGCTGAGATCCCGCCATTGCATTCCAGCCTGGGCAACGAGCAAAACTCTGTCTCAAAAAAACCAAAAAAAATTCCCCCCAAAAAACAAAAAAAAAGCAACAACAAAAAAATCAAACAATGTACCTTGTTTAGCATAAAGCATAATTATATGCATATGGTGATTGGGAGGATGAAATGGAAAGGTTATTTATTACTGACTTTAGAAATTATGTCCTGATAGATTGATGGTTGATTTAAATATAACTTCTTGTCAAGCATCTGTTTTTAGAATCAAATTACTATGACTCTGCAGTTTCCTTGAAATCTCATAGTATCACATCTCTGTTTGCCTTTGCATGGTTTTAAGAAAATCAGGAGTGTGAAACTTCAAACTTCGTTTTCATTGTGTTACATTTTTTAATGACACACTGGTCATTTCCTAGAAATATAAGGTGACAAATATTTCACAGAAATATAAGGTGCTATTATCTCATTCAATCTTAGGTCACTCAAAATTCTTTCTCTCCCACACATTGAAGATTCATTTGGGAATGCTTTTGTCTTATTGTGCACCCCCAGTGAAGGGGTGGTAAGTGTTTTTCATTTTGCTTCCTTTGTTTATCTACAGGGTTCCATTCAATAAACAAAGGGACTTGGGTCAAACTTCAGGCTCTTATGGGTTTGGATGTAATCTTTGGTCTCATTTTTAGTTACCAACAGAGAGTGTTGCTTCTGACCTCTTTGACTCTTCCCTGCTGAATTTACTATGCCTTTGATACTTGTGAAGGGTGAGATTTTCGAGGAGTACTATTGTTTTTGTTAGAGGTTGTAATGTCTTTCTTTGCTTTGTGATTCAAGTTGTGTTCAGTTACAATCATAAGCATGTGCCTAAAAAAATCAGACGCAAACTAGCAAAAGTAGAAACTCAGGGTGACAATCTTTAAGAAAAGATGCAATTCTTGGGGCTGGGTGCGGTGGCTTATGCCTATAATCCCAGCATGTTGGGAGGCCGAGGTGGGCAGATCGCCCGAGGTCAGGAGTTCGAGACCAGCCTGGCCAATGTGGTGAAACCCTGTCTCTACTAAAAATACAAAAATTAGCCGGGCGTGCTGGTGGGTGCCTGTAATCCCAGCTACTCAGGAGGCTGAGGCAGGAGAATTGCTGGAACCTGGGAGGTGGAGGTTGCAGTGAGCCTAGATTGTGCCATTGCACTCCAGCCTGGGCGACAAGAACGAAACTCTGTCTCAAAAAAAAAAAAAAAAAAAGATGCAACTCTTATTACTGTCACAGAAATGAAAATTTAGTTACATAGTATTGTAAAAGGACTATCAGCTAGGTTTAACTTTACCAAGATTTAGGTAATTCACTCCCTGCTACACTCATATTCTCAGCCACTTCCCTCATCACATTTTCAGGCTGCAGTATATAATAGCGTCAACTTGTGTAATTCCCCCTACTCCCCATGAACTTCTAGGCCAAGGGGCCACACGGGGTGGGGCATATAGTATAAAGGAGTAAGGCAGACTGTTGGAGAAAAACAGGGATTAGGCCAGGTGCGGTGGCTCATATGTGTAATCCCAGCACTTTAGGAGGCTGAGGCGGGCGGATCACGAGGTCAGGAGTTTGAGACCAGGCTGACCAACATGGTGAAACCCTGTCTGTATTAAAAATACAAAAATTAGCTGGGCAGGGTGGCAGGTGCCTGTAATCCCAGCTACTCAGGAGGCTGAGGCAGGAGAATTGCTTGAACCTAGGAGGCGGAGGTTGCAGTGAGCCAAGATCACACCACTGCACTCCAGCCTGGGTGACAGAGTGAGACTCTGTGTCAAAAACAAAAACAAATACAAAAACAAAACAAAACAAAAAACAAGGATTAGTGAGAACTTTGCAAAGTGCAAACAGCATGCTCCATCTAAAGAGAGCTTTTCAGTACTAGCTGATTGTTGTTGTGTGGAAATACGCCTTGTATGGTGAGATCTTCCACCTTTTCAACAGAAATGAGAAACACAAACATTTCTGTGTGACACTTCCAAACTTGTTGGCTATTTCTGGTTTTTTTTTTCTTTCTTTTTTTTTTTTTGAGGCAGAGTTTTGCTCTCGTTGCCCAGGCTGGAGTGCAATGACGTGATCTTGGCTCGCCGCAACCTCTGCCTCCTGGATTCAAGCGATTCTCCTGCCTCAGCCTCCCAAGTAGCTGAGACATGCGCCGCCACGCCTGACTCATTTTGTATTTTTAGTAGAGATGGGGTTTCTCCATGTTGGTCAGGCTGGTCTCGAACTCCCGACCTCAGGTGATCCATCTGCCTAGGCCTCTCAAAGTGCAGGGATTATGGGTGTGAGCCACCGCGCCCGGCCCTAGTTGGTTATTTCAAACAAAATACTAACACTCTTCAGCCCAAACCATGTGTCAGAGAGCTGGGTGTGGCCAGTGGGCCCCTGGTGTGCAACCAGTCTTCAGTGATGCTACTGTATGCTAGTGACAGCACAACTGACCACTGAAAATATGGAGCACGATGGTGAACAGATTGGATTTCCCATATCTCTAGAACCCCAGGGCTTTGAGGCAATTCTGATAGATGGAGGGGGAGTGAGAGAGAGAAAGAGGAGGGATAGGTATCACATCAAAGAGATACTGGACTTTCTGCTAATAAATGGGTGGGTATTTGCGTGAGTAGATAGGAAATTAAAAAGAAATATGAGAGATGGGCGTGGTGGCTTGTGTCTGTAATCCCAGTGACTTGAGAGGCTGAGGTGGGAGTATTGTTTGAGACCAGGAGTTTGAGATCAGTCTGGGCAGCATAGTGAGACCCCGTCTCTAAACATAAAATTTTAAAAAATCAGCTAAGCGTGGTGGTGCATGCCTGTAATCCCAGCTACTTAGGAGGCTGAGACAGGAGGATCCCTTGAGCCCAGGAGTTAGAGGCTGCAGTGAGCTATGATTGTGCCATTTTACACTAGCCTGGGTGAGAAAGCAAGACTCCCACGTCTGAGACAGAGAGAGAGGAGAGAGGCAGACCATATTTGAACTCCAGGCTGGTGAATAATTCATACTGATTAATTTAATTGAAAATATTTATTTAAAATTTGCAGATTGGAGTTTTGGAAAGGTTACATTTATTAAATTATTGTTGGACTATGAGGAACACATATTGTTGCTTGGAATAATATTTAATTATGATGATGATGATGATAATAAATGACAATAATAAACAACTATCATTTATTGAGCACATACCATATACCAGGCCCAGTACCAAGCAGTTCACATATATTATACATCTAACACCCAGAGCAACTCTATAAGGCAGCTCTATATGTTGCTTCCATTTGAAAGATGAATAAACTGAGGTACAGAGATGTGAAGTAACACGCTGATGGACACCCAGATATGATCTGCAGATAAGAAGGATAAGTCAGAAGATCAGATAAGCAGAAAGGTTTAAACACACAGGACTTTCATTTAGTAGTAAACTCTTATGATTGGTCTAAAATTCTATTTTCTTTTACAGTTTACCTACTCATCAAATCTGTCTTAACTATTTTTGTCTCTCCAAATTCTCTTCTGTTCTTTGTTACTATGTACACATGCTTTTAAAATATGTTAGGATTTGCTGTTTCCATGTGGTAATTTCTTGTTTGCCTTTCTTCATTTATAAACTCTTTCCTCCTACTAATTATTGACAAACTCTATTTTTCTTTTTTTTTGAAAAACTCTATTCTTCATATCATTTTTCTAAATTTAAAAATAACATATAAGGCTGGGCGCGGTGGCTCACACCTGTAATCCCAGCACTTTGGGAGGCTGAGGCGGGTGGATCACCTGAGGTTGGGAGTTTGAGACCAGCCTGGCCAACATGGTGAAACCCTGTCTCAACTAAAATTACAAAAAAAAAAAGTTAGCCGGGCATGGTGGTGGGCACCTGTAGTCCCAGCTACTCAGGAGATTGAGGCAGGAGAATCACTTGAACCCGGGAGGTGGAGGTTGCAGTGAGCCAAGATGGGGCCACTGCATTCCAGCCTGGGCAACAGAGTGAGACCCTGTCTCAAAAAATAAAGTATATATATATATATAAAATATATTTACATGTGTGTGTGTGTATATATACATATATATAGCATGTGTTTATTTTATACATTTTGTAAAATACAGACATATATGAAAAAAATTACCTATAATCTTACCATCCACAGATGATTGCTGTTAGCACCTATCTGGGATTTTTTTTTTTCTTTTTTCTTTCTTTTTTTTTTTGCAGTCTTTTCTAGGCACATATATTCAATGAAAAAGGTTATCAATATAGTAACAGTTATTTTTTTACTGAATGTGAATCATACACATAAATATAGCTTTGCTTTTTTTTTCAATTCGCATTTACCATGAGCAGTTTCCTATATCACAACTCTTTGAAAACATTATTTTCACCTTTCATGGCTATATAACATTCTATCATGTGAATTTATCAATGTGTATTTTAGAATTGTTATCAGATGATTAAGTATTTTTAAAATGGTCACTCATCAATAAAATAGTGACAACATTCTTGAACATAAGTTTTTTTTACCATACTATCAGATATTTCCTTAGTATAAATTCCTCCAAGTAAAATTAGTGGGCCAAAGGCTTTTTTTTTTTGAGGCGGAGTTTCGCTCTCGTTGCCCAGGCTGGAGTGCAATGGCGCGATCTCGGTTCACCACAACCTCCTCCTCCCAGATTCAAGCAATTCTCCTGCCTCAGCCTCCTGAGTAGCTGGGATTACAGGCATGCACTACCATGCCTGGCTAATTTTGTATTTTTAGTAGAGACAGGGTTTCTCCATGTTGGTCAGGCTGGTCTCAAACTCCTGACCTCAGGTGATCTGCATGCCTCGGCCTCCCAAAGTGCTGGGATTACAGGCATGAGCCACGGGTCCTGGACCAAAGCCTCTTGATACATGTTGCTAAACTATCAGAATGTTGGGCCTCTTTGCACCCTACTAACACCCTCAGTTTTTATGAGTATGATTACATTATTTTCCCTCTTTTCCCCAACCTCCTATTCTATTTTCCTTAGATACCTTAAGACTGCACCCCCAATTTAGCTTTCTTTTCTCATTCAGGCAGTGTGTCCAGGGCTTCCAATCCCAGTGGTGAGTAGGCAGATGTGGGGGCTTCCTGTTGAACTCTGTTAGGTGATTGAGCCACTCAAGGGGAAACCAGCTTTGGGGTCAGCTCTGTGGCAAGCCCAGGACTCTATGAATGGAGCTCATTCCTCACTAATTTACACACCAGGACAAGTAGCCAGCTAAGAAATTGCTCTAATTTCACTGGACGTCAGTCACCAGAAGAATGGAGATACAGAAGGAAAATAAAAGGCCTGCTCCCACAGTGGGGTCATAGCACATCTCCACATTTAACCTTTGACAAGGCAAAAGTATTTCTTCTGTCCAGACAATTCCAGAAGTCATAAGGAATACTGGGCAAGGATGGGTCAAAACAACACAGACTATTGAGGGCAACAAAGGAAAAACCATGCACTCCTGAAGAAATCGTTCCCGAAATGCTGAAAGAGAAAGAGGATTGTCTGTCTAGAAGTCTAATAGAAAACAGTATCTGGAACATTTCCTAGGATTTTTTTTTTTTAAATGACTTACTCTCTTGTTAATATGTCAGAGAAAAGAAAAGCTCCTGGCTAAGAAATAAAACAGTCCCTCATCCCAGAAATCACAGCCAGGAATATGGATTCTTAAGTGTCAAAAAAGTACTCTGAATAAGGAAAGAAACACAGATGCACTACTTCTATTATAATAAGCGCTTGATTTCTTTTAATCCCAAGTCCAATTATTTTCTTGGCAAATTTAAGGGTACTGACTGCTTCTGTGAATCTATTGTTACACTTGATAATGGATCTGAGTTGGGGGTAATATTTGCCTATCAATTTGGATACTTAAAAATCTCTCTCTCTTTCTTCATATACCCTCTATCTCACAACTTTCCATTTAATGAGGGAAGTGAATTTCTTCTTTTTTCTGCCCCTCTTTCCTACTGCTTCTAGAATAAAAGCATAACAGGACGACAGGAGTGGAGATGAGAGGAAGGGTTTCCAAGCAATGGGAAAGTATGATGAGAGTCATAAGTTGGTAGAATGGGGGTGAGTAAGGGGTGGGGTGTGGATGGATGGAAGAGGATGGAGGAGGAAGAAGGTCATATGATCAGGCTTCAAAGGCCTTCCAATGTCATGTTTTCAGAGCCTTTGTAGGTCTTCTTACAGAACTTTGAGGGTATTTTTCCTTTGTGAGCAAAGGAGAACCATAGTAAATTTTGAGGGATGGGCTGGGCGCGGTGGCTCACGCCTGTAATCCCAGCACTGTGGCAGGCAGAGGCAGGTGGATCATTTGAGGTCAGGAGTTCGAGACCAGCCTGGCCAAAACGGTGAAACCCCGTCTCTACTGAAAAAACAAAAAGTTAGTCGGACGTGGTGGCATGTGCCTATAACTCCAGCTACTCAGGTGGCTGAGGCAGCAGACTTGCTGGAACCCGGGAGGCAGATGTTGCAATGAGTCGAGATTGTGCCACTGCACTCCAGTCTGGGAGACAGAGTGAGACTCCTCTCAAAAAAAAAGAAATTTTTTTTTTGGAGGGAGAAAATATATGATTAGATTGTTTTTGTGTTGGTTTGCTTGTTTGTTTTTTTCCCCAAGCAAAAAATCACTTTACTGCAGTAGGGAAGACAAATAGGAAGGGGAAGAAACTAGAGACAGGAACAGCAGTTTGGAGGTTCTGCAATACAGAAGCCCAGATGTTTGGCTTGGACTTAGACACTGGGAATGAAAAATAAATGATGAATTAAAAAAATAAAATATTTGGGAGGTATACTTGACCTGACCTTGGTGCTTTTTCAAATGAGAAGAGAAAGATAGAGACAGATGAAAAAGTTAAGCAAGGATGACTATGATTTCCCATAGTGAATGTTTGGATGATGATGTCATTAAATGAAAATTTTTAAAAAGGCAGATGGTAGAAGGAGATTTGAAGGAAAGACAAGAAATTTGTTTGTTTTGGATTTACTTGTAGAATGACCTGCAAAATTTTGTCCTAATAAATGTTAACAAGTGGCTTTCCATACAAAAACCAAACCAAACAAAACTCTGATGTAAACCAAAAATAAAATTCTGAGGCCCCCCCAACCATCTGAATGAACTTCCTCCTCTGCAAGGGCACTCTTAAAATTTAACATGAAAGACTGGTTCAGGTCATGACGGGAAGTGGGGGTCGGACAGGCCTCATTATGCCTCTCTGGCATTAACATCAACACAGACCTTAAGTCTGTTAAGAAGCATTTACAATCCATTCTCTCTGAAGCCTGCTACCTGAAGGCTTCCTCTGCACACTGAGAACTTCGGTCTCCACAATCCTTTATCTTAAGCCAGACATTTCCTTTCTATTGATCCCAGGTCTTTAGATAAACTCAACCAATTGTCAACCAGAAAAATTTTAAATCTATCTATAACCTGGAAGCCCCCACTTCAAGTTGCTCTGCCTTTTTGAACTGAACCAATGTATTTCTTAAACTTATTTGATTGAAGTCTCATATCTCCCTAAAAACCAAGCTGCACCCCAACCACCTTGGGTGCATGTTCTTAGGATCTCCTGAGGGCTGTGTCTCCTGAGGGCCAAGATCACTCATATTTGGCTCACCATAAATCTCTAAATATTTTACAGAGTTTTACTCTTTTCATCGACACTAATTTATATTGGATGTCCAATGGTGTAATATTCATGCCATTGGCCGATTTCAAGCTAGCTGGTAGAGATATGCAAACAAACATACAAAAAAAAGAGATATGCAAAAACAACTCTTGTGAGCTTGTGTGCTGGCTCCAACACACCATGCTGCTGGATATTCTACCAGGCATGCATAGGGCGCACGGTGGGTGAGCCTGGCAAGGAGACAAGAGCTGGCAGTACAGGGCTTAAATGAAGCCAAGGGCGTGAATAATATTGATTAGGAGAGCAAGTAGAAATGAAAAGAGAAAACCAGTATTAGGAGATCTATAAAGAAACAATAGTCAGAAAAAGAGTGGTTAAAGAGGCAGAAGAATCAGAAGAGAACCAGATTCATGAAATAAAAGAGAGGAATCAGTTTCAGGAAGGAAAGTGTGGTCAGTAGTGTCAAATACCAGAGACTGAATAGCCTAAGGATTTAAAAGAGGTCAACAGCACTACCAATTAAGCGGTTTTTCTGAGCTTAAGATATTTTTCTTTATTTTTCTATGTTAAAAATATTTTATAAAGAAAAAGAAAAAAAGAGATCACATTTGAGCCCCAACCGGTCCCTGGCCTCTCTCTCTCTAAGGAAGTCGTTAATGAATTTGGGCTGAATAGATTCAGAGCTGTGAGAGTGAAAATTTGACTGCAGTGGGTGAGGTGTTAATAAAAGGGAGGGGGTAGAGATGAAATCTTTCCAGCAGTTTGGCTCTTAAAGGGATAGCTTGAAGGAAAGAGGGTTGGAAGGGTGGTTTTTAAAAAGAATTATCACTCACTAATCAACTAGAAATCCAGTGGAATATGCAGTATTTGTCTGTAATCCAGCAGGCTAACCTCTTTTTTTTTTTTTTTTTTTTTGGAGACGGAGTCTCACTCTGTCACCCAGGCTGGAGTGCAGTGGCATGATCTTGGCTTACCGCAACCTCTGCCTCCCAGTTCAAGCAATTCTCTTGCCTCAGCCTCCCAAGTAGCTGGAACTACAGGCATGCACCACCATGCATGGCTAAATTTTTTTTGAATTTTTAGTAGAGATGGGTTTCACCATGTTGGTCAGGCTGGTCTCAAATTCCTGACCTCAGGTCATCACCCGCCTCGGCCTCCCAAAGTGCTGGGATTACAGGCCGGAGCCACAGTGCCCAGCCAAGGCTAACCTCTTGATCCCAATGACAAACAGAACAAACATCTTACTCAAGTCCAGAAGCAATAATAATTTTGAATCTTGCTTGCATGTCAACAGGAGCCACATTAATACAGAAGAGGATCACATTGGTCCAATTAAATTGAATTGATTGAGAGCCTCTGCAATACATGGTCTACTGCACAAATAATGATGGTTCCTGGTACATTTTTATTTGACCATTGATTGCTCGATTTGTTTCTGTGTCTAACTGTGTATTGGAATTAAGCTGACTCAATTTGAACTGCAGGTCCTTTTATCCCTCTTATTTTTTATTTATTTATTTATTTTATTTTAAGGCATTTCTCACTCTCCAGAAAATCTCTAAGACTTCAGCTATTAGGTATTCGTCTTTTTTTTTTTTTTTTTTTGAGACTGAGTCTTGCTGGGTCGCCCAGGCTGGAATGCAGTGGCACAATCTCGGCTCATCACAACCTCCACCTCCCTGATTCAAGTGATTCTCCTGCCTCAGACTCCCGAGTAGCTGTGACTATAGGTGCAAACCACCACGCCCAGCTAATTTTTGTATTTTTAGTAGAGACGGGTTTTCACTATGTTGGCCAAGCTGGTCTCAAACTCCTAACCTCAAGTGATCTGCCCGCTTTGGCCTCCCAAAGTGCTGGGATTATAGGCATGAGCCACCAGGTCTTCTTAATCATAACAAATTCATCTTAAAACATCATTTTAGAATATATTATTTTTTATTCTTCATTGACTTCCTGCATTACTCTATTTTTTCAGAGTTTCTAGCAACCAGTATCATTGGTATTTTAAACAATGTGTACATGTACATTTATGCAGATGAGTTAACATATATCAAAGCAACCTCCAAACAATGCCATTTAGGTAATCTCCAATTAAAAAGCCTCAATAGAATGATAAGATTGAGCTTTTCTGTAGTTCCATGACCTCCAGCAGAGTCTGCAAGGCCACAGCTGCCTGAAGGTTGATTCTGTAATTAGAAGATGCCAGGGTCATCTCAGAATAGAACCTCAAGCCACCCAGGCTACATTTACAGAATCAGCCTCTCCAGAAAAACAGCAACAAAGGAGGGCCTTCCTATGTATTTGGAAGGAGTCACCTAGAGGAGGGACTTGGGGTTTTGGTGTTGGTGTGGGGGGCAGGGATGGGATGGGGAGGGGGAAGCTTATTGAAATATACTAAAAGACAAACCAACCTAAGGGCTGGAGGGAAGATAATTCACACTTGTAAGCTTCTTTTTCAAGGGGCATCTCTTAGGCTCTAGCTTTTGAGATTCAGTATATATATTTTTTTGAGTCTTGCTCTGCTGGAGTGCAGTGGTGTGATCTGGGCTCACTGCAAGTTCCGCCTCTCAGGTTCACACCATTCTTCTGCCTCAGCCTCCCGAGCAGCTGGGACTACAGACGCCTGCCACCATGCCCAGCTAATTTTTTGTATTTTTGGTAGAGACGGGGTTTCACCCTGTTAGCCAGGATGGTCTCGATCTCCTGATCTCATGATCCGCCCGCCTCGGCCTCCCAAAATGCTGGGATTACAGGCGTGAGCCACCGCGCCCGGCCCAGTATTTTTGTCTTATGAAGATATTACATTTGTAAAGTATGAGCTTGGTGTCAGCAAACTTATATCCCTGTGTACAAACTGGCCGAATCACTTAGCCACTTTGGGCCGAATCACTTAGCTCTTCTAACAGTAAGAAATCAACAAGAAAAATAAACATTTCAAACATTACAATGTGTTCATGTATTCACTGTGGGGGATGACCAGATTCTCGAAACCACAGGTTGTTCTTAGTGAAACAAGTTTGGGTTGGGGCCATAGACTTGTGTATTTAGAATCAATGGCTGTTCTCTCTCTGGGACTTTGATTTTTTTCTTGGGCTCATCCCCTTTTTGTAGTATCTTATCTTTGTCTTATATTGTATAGGACTTAACTGTTGCCCATTCCCTTATTAGAGCAATCTAAGTGATTACCTTCATACCTTTTGGAATTATATGCTTCAAAATTCCAAAAAGAATGACTTTGGGCTGGGCACAGTGGCTCACACCTATAATCCCAGCACTTTGGGAGGCTGAGGCGGATTGCCTGAGGTCAGGAGTTTGAGACCAACCTGGCCAACATAGTGAAACCCCGTCTCTACTAAAAAATATAAAAAATTAGCCGGGCATGGTGGCGGGTGCCTGTAATCTCAGCTACTCGGGAGGTGGAGGTTGCAATGAGCCCAGATCACACCATTGCACTCCAGCCTGGGCAACAAGAGCGAAACTCTATCTCAATTAAAAAAAAAAAGAATGATTTTGGTGGTCGACTTCAAATAGGTAGGAGAAGGAGGAGAGAGGACATGGAGGGTCAGGGAGATCTAATTACTCTCTAAAATCATGCTAGGAAAGATAACACCTTTTAATAACACTCTCTGCTTTCATAACATCATTCTGCCAAGGAGCTCAAAGGTTTCAACAAAGTTCACTTTCAGAAAACCCCTGTGAGGAAGACAGAATATACATCTTCTCTCCATTTTAAAGATGAAGAAACAGGCCAGGCACAATGGCTAATGCCTGTAATCCCAGCACTTTGGGAGGCTGAGGCCAGAGGATTGCTTGAGCTCCAGAGTTTGAGACCAGCCTGGATAACATGGCAAAACCCTGTCTCTACAAAAAAAATACAAAAATTAGATGGGTGTGGTGGCATGCACCTGTGGTCCCAGCTACTTGGGAGGCTAAGGTGGGAGGATCGCTTGAGCCCAGGGAGTCAAGTCTACACTGAGCCATGATTGGATCACTGCACTCCAGCCTGGGTAGACAGAGCAAGACCCTGTCTCAAAAAAAAGAAATGAAAGAGAAAGAAAGAAAGAGGAGAGGAGAGGAGATGAGGGGAGGGGAGGGGGGGAGGAAGGAAGGAAGGAAGGAAAAAAGATGAAAAAAGAAAAAAACAAGATGAAACAGAGGCAGAAAGACTTTACCTAAATTGCTCATCATATGGTTGTCACGTTTGACCCCAAAACCCAATTTATTGACCAAGGTTATTCTTTGACTGAGGCAAGGGGGTCCCCTCTCTTGGGCCTTGGGCTTTAGAAAGCTCATCTCTGGCCTTTCTGAGATCCATCCCTTTCTTTTTATTTTTCTTGACACGGAGTCTTGCTCTGTCACTCAGGCTGGAGTGCAGTGGCATGATCTCGACTCACTGTAACCTCTGCCTCCCGGGTTCAAGCTATTCTCCTGCCTCAGCCTCCTGGGATAACAGGCACCTGCCACCACGTCTGGCTAATTTTTGTATTTTTAGTAAAGACTGGGTTTCATCATGTTGGCCAGGTTGGTTTCGAACTCCTGACCTGAGGTGAGCTGCCCACCTTGGCCTCCCAAAGTGCCGGGATTACAGGCATGAGCCACTGCGCCCGGCTCAGATCCATCCCTTTCTAAGGGCAGACAGTCCATGGTGCAAAGGGGCCATGCCACCCAGGGTTATGAGTACCTGGGACTCCAGAATTCCTTGCCTGGTGGCCTCCACATGCACTTCCAGGGCCTGCTTGGGCCTCTTCTATGGGTCTGTCCTGAGCGTTGATAGAACCACTGATGTGAGTACCTGGGCTTGAGCCGTGGCCTGGAGGTCCTGTTGACTGTAGCATGGAGGGGGCTTGTGCAGCTGAATGTCTGCATGCAGGTGGTGGGAGTTCTGGAATATGATGGAGCTGGAGGTGGGAAGAGAAGTAGGCTTGGGGCAGCTCTCTCATGCCACCTCATTCTGGCCAAAACTCAGGTCAAACTGTGAAGAGTCTAAATGTGAATCTGCCCTTCAAGGTGGCTACAAAGGTATCTTTGTCAAGGTAGGAGACCTTGTGGCCTCCACGTGCACTTCCAGGGCCTGCTTGGGCCTCTTCTACGGGTCTGTCCTGAGTCTTCTATGAATCTGCCCTTCAGGGCAGATTCATATTTAGACTCTTCACAGTTTGACCTGAGTTTTGGCCAGAATGAGGTGACATTTAGTTTGTTGGCTTGATGGATGACTTAAATATTTAGACATATGGTGTGTAGGCCTGCATTCCTACTCTTGCCTTTTTTTTTTTGCCCCTCCAGTGTTTTGGGGAGTTTTGCTCCCCTACAGCCAAAGGCAAACAGAGAAGTCGGAGGTCTGGAGTGGCTACATAATTTTACACGACTGCAATTCTCTGGCTGCACTTCACAGATGTATACAAACTAAATACAAGTCCTGTGTTTTTATCACAGGGAGGCTGATCAATATAATGAAATTAAAAGGGGGCTGGTCCATATTGTTCTGTGTTTTTGTTTGTTTGTTTCTTTTTTTGTTTTTGTGGCCTCCTTCCTCTCAATTTATGAAGAGAAGCAGTAAGATGTTCCTCTCGGGTCCTCTGAGGGACCTGGGGAGCTCAGGCTGGGAATCTCCAGGGCAGTAGGTCGCCTATCAAAAATCAAAGTCCAGGTTTGTGGGGGGAAAACAAAAGCAGCCCATTACCCAGAGGACTGTCCGCCTTCCCCTCACGCCAGCCTAGGCCTTTGAAAGGAAACAAAAGACAAGACAAAATGATTGGCGTCCTGAGGGAGATTCAGCCTCGAGCTCTCTCTCCCCCAATCCCTCCCTCCGGCTGAGGAAACTAACAAAGGAAAAAAAAATTGCGGAAAGCACGATTTAGAGGAAGCAAATTCCACTGGTGCCCTTGGCTGCCGGGAACGTGGACTAGAGTCTGCGGCGCAGCCCCGAGCCCAGCGCTTCCCGCGCGTCTTAGGCCGGCGGGCCCGGGCGGGGGAAGGGGACGCAGACCGCGGACCCTAAGACACCTGCTGTACCCTCCACCCCCACCCCACCCACCTCCCCCCAACCCTCTAGATGTGTGGTGGGCGGCTGAACGTCGCCCGTTTAAGGGGCGGGCCCCGGCTCCACGTGCTTTCTGCTGAGCGACTGAACTACATAAACAGAGGCCGGGAAGGGGGCGGGGAGGAGGGAGAGCACAGGCTTTGACCGATAGTAACCTCTGCGCTCGGTGCAGCCGAATCTATAAAAGGAACTAGTCTCGGCAAAAACCCCGTAATTGCGAGCGAGATTGAGTGGGGCCGGGACCCGCAGAGCCGAGCCGACCCTTCTCTCCCGGGCTGCGGCAGGGCAGGGCGGGGAGCTCCGCGCACCAACAGGGCCGGTTCTCAGGGCGCTTTGCTCCTTGTTTTTTCCCCCGTTCTATTTTCTCCCCTTCTCCGGAAGGCTTGTCAAGGGGTAGGAGAAAGAGACGCAAACACAAAAGTGGAAAACAGGTAAGAGGCTCTCCAGTGACTTACTTGGGCGTTATTGTTTTGTTTCGAGGCCAAGGAGGCTTCGGGAAGCGCTCGGTTTCGGGGACTTTGATCCGGAGCCCCACATCCCCACCACTTGCAACTCAGATGGGACCGGAGGCGGCGTTAAATGGGGAGACGATGTCCTAGTACGAGCTCTGGTGACCCCAGGACTCTGCGCTGCTGCGCTTGGGGCTCGCCCGGCGGTGGAGACCCGGGAGCATCTCTGGGCGTGGAGACCCGGGCGCAGTACCCCGGGCTCAGAGGGGTCGGGGGTTCCCGGGCGTGCTGAGGGCGCTGCTGCCGGGTGGGGAGAGTTGCAGGTCCGGCACCGAGCGCTTCTTTGTTCGGAGGGCCCTGAGCTGGCTAGAAACCCTTCTGGTTGCAGGTCGGCCAGTACCTACGGAGACAAATGCCAGCACTGAGTCTTCACTCGGTTCTTAAGAAGCTGGTCTGTTCTGACCTGGGAATTGGCTATATGCTCCCCGGGACTGGAGCGGCACAGTCCCGGACAGTGAATCCAGGAGCTCGAGTTGGAGGTGTCCCAAACAGGGTCCTTGGTGCTATTGCTCACTAGAGGCCTTGGGTCTTTGTTTGACCTGAGGGGTAGGGAGGTCGTGCCTACAGTCTCCGTGCGCTCAGCTGAGCTGGTGTCCCTGGCGCAGAGCGCGGACGAGTTTTGTTTCCTTTTCTTTCTTTTTTTTTTTTTTCTTTCCTTTAAGTCTCGCTCTGTCGCCCAGGCTGGAGTGCAATGTAACGATCTCCGCTCACTGCAACCTCCGCCTCCCGGGTTCAAGCGATTCTCCTGCCTCAGCCTCCTGAGTAGCTGGGATTACAGGCGGGTCACCACACCCAGCTAATTTTTGTATTTTTAGTAGAGACGGGGTTTCAATTTGTTGGCCAGGCTGGTCTCGAACCCTCGACCTCAGGTGATCCACCGGCCTCGGCCTCCCAAAGTGCTGGGATTACAGGCGTGAGCCACCGCGCGCGGCCGAGTTTTGTTTCTTTTAAAAACAAGACTTAGGAGAGCCTGCGGAGACCCGGAGGTGGGGTGCCCAATCCTCCCTCTCCCACGTTCCCTGCCGCCCCGTCTTCCAGACCGTTGCCGCTGGTCTCTCGGGGCAGCTTCTGCCTGGGCGCAGATCGGGAAGCTGGGCCGAGGTGGTGCCGTGGAATGACCGGGAGTAACCCCGGCGGGCGGCGCAGAACTCCGAGCTCCGCCGCGGGGCTGGGCTGGGCTGGGCTCTGCCGTGAGGGTTGGGGTGCTGGGCGCGCGGGCTGCGGTGGCCCCCGGAGACTGGCCCGCAGCGCCTCCTGGCCGGAGGACCTAGGAATCGGCCGGCTCTACTAGGTGTCTTTGCTCGCGGTTCCGACTGTGAATCCGGTGAAGACCGGTGGTTGCAGACGGGGAGGAACTATGAGGTTGAGGCGAAAGCCCGTTTTGGTTTTTTTGTTGTTGTTGTTAGCGTGTTTGCCAACTCCCAGGCCATTGGTAAAGCAGGAAGGTTCTTGGGGCGGCGGACGGTGCCAGGGTTATGTGTAGGTGCCTCTTTAGGTATATCTTTTATCAAAAAGAAGGAAAGAAATAAGATTAAAAATAAACAAAGAAAAAAGTTGTCTGGCACTGGCAGTAATTGGCCTGCCTTTGCAGCACTGATACCATTAGCTTTTAAAATCCGACTTTTCATTGACACTTCAAGAAGAGAATGGGTAGTATATACACATTCATCTCATAGTGGACAAATTTCATATTTAAAAAAACCTTCTAGGTACTGAAATCAGCAAGTCACTTGCCCTCCATGGCCGAATCCCTGCTTCCCACGAAGAGAACCTCACAAAAATTTCCCCCAAGTTAGAGTGGAATTTTCTTGATTTTTTTTCTTTCTTTTTTTTTTTTAACGGCCGTAGTTTAGAACCCAGACTTAAATTATGATCTTCTTTTCAAACAAAACTTAAAGTCCTTAAGTTTTCATCTCCCCTTTTATTTCAACCTATTCTTCTCATACCTACCACAAAAATAATGGCGGCTTTCTGTTGAGAAACTTTCCGTTTCTGTTGAGAATATCATTCTCTTGAGAAACTTTCTCCTAAATGAGAGAAAGTATGGAAGCATGGAAAGTATTCCTGAGTAGAACCTCTACAGATATTACAATATTTTTCAAATACAAAGTTTCCATTGTCAGCCTGTTTCCCAAGTGCTTCCACAAACCATTAAATAATTCCACAAACCATTAAAATAATTAATGCTAGGGAATTTTAGGAAAACATTGGTTTACAATCAGAAGGACCGGGGAAGAGGGTCTTCAGCCTTCGCGATGACTACAAGCCATTTAAGGGACTAGAATTGCTACTGTTGTCAGAGCAATTTAGGAGTCTGTATTTGAGCACCCGCATAGTGTTCCAGAATGACATATCTGACTGTAACCTGGACACCTGTGATATGTTGTCTCCCCTGCAGATGAGCATTTGAAATCTCAACCCTCGTATTTCTACGAGTGCAGGCCTATAATGGACCCTGGACACATTTTTTTTTTTTTTTTTTTTTTTTTTGAGATGCAGTCTCGCTCTGTTTCCCAGGCTGGAGTGCAGTGGCACGATATCGGCTCACTGCAACCTCCACCTCCTGGGTTCAAGAGATTCTCCTGCCTCAGCCTCCTGAGTAGCTGGGACTATAGGCGCACGCCACCATACCTGGCTAATTTTTGCATTTTTAGTAGAGACAGAGTTTCACCGTGTTGGCCAGGATGGTCTCGATTTCCTGACCTCTTGATGCACCCGCCTTGGCCTCCCAAAATGCTGGGATTACAGGCGTGAGGCACCGCGCCCGACCCCTGGACACATTTTGACTTAGAACATATTTTCGGTTTG
This sequence comes from Gorilla gorilla gorilla, assembly GCF_029281585.2. Lineage (NCBI taxonomy): Eukaryota > Metazoa > Chordata > Mammalia > Primates > Hominidae > Gorilla > Gorilla gorilla. The sequence continues at coordinate 101,182,622 of NC_073237.2, read as the reverse complement.
TGTGAGACAGTGCATTAGTGCAGGATTGGAAAAGAGTGATCAGGAATTGATTGTTTTCAAGGATTGGTTCCTTCTGCTCAAGGAAGTCCCATTGTAAACATAAAAAAGTGAATGAAACTGAAGAAGTTCAGTGACTTAGCTTTTTATTATCTTCTGTAGTACTTACCGTTTTGGAGAGGAGTTGGTTGGGATATTTTTCCATTAAATTTTTTTTTTTTAAAGGGATCTTCTCTCCCATAAGCCGGGATACTTAAGCTATATATGTAGTGACTACAAATTAAGGTCTTCACTGTTTTCATTTTTAGCTCCTAGAATAAGTGAACATTACCTTAGATAGACTCTTCTAATTATGAAGATATCTAGATGTCTAGAAAATATCAAAATGCATGTGGTTTTTGCATTTCTAAAATACTTTTAAAACCAAATACTTTTTTTTTTTTTTCTGAGATGGAGTCTTGCTCTTTTGCCTAGGCTGGAGCGCAGTGGAGTGATCTTGGCTCACTGCAACTTCCGCCTCTCAGGTTCAGGTGATTCTCCTGCCTCAACCTCCTGAGTAGCTGGGATTACAGGTGCATGCCACCACACCCGGCTAGTTTTTGTGTTTTTAGTAGGGACAGGGTTTCACCATGTTGGCCAGGCTGGTCTCAAGCTCCTGACCTCAAGTGATCTGCCAGCCTCAGCCTCCCAAAGTGCTGGGATTACAGGCATGAGCCACCACACCCGGCCTCAAATACATTTTTTTAAGTATCCAGATATTAAATAAATAATACCATTATAGTAGTTGTTATGGTCATTTACTCTAGCATCAAATTTTAAAAGATCATTCTGAACACTTGTTTTGTTTATGCTGAGAGAAGGCCTACTCCAAAAAATGCAACCATCTTCATATCTGCATGTGGATACAACCATGAATGGCCAAAGTTATTGCAATGTTGAATAGACAGTTATATAGCACTGTGTGGCAAGTACTGTTTGAAATGTTTTTCACGTGTTTATTCATTGTATTTATTTTGAGATAGGGTCTTGCTCTGTTGCACAGGGTGGAGTGCAGCTGCACAGACAAGGCTCACTGCAACCTCAGCCTCCTGTGCTCATGTGATCCTCATACATCAGCCTCTTAAGGAGCTGGGGCCACAGGCACGCACCACTGCTCCTGGCTAAATTTTTAAAATTTTTTGTAAAGACAAGGTCTCACTATGTTGCCCAGACTGGTCTTGAACTCCTGGGCTCAAGTGATCCTCCCACATCAGCCTCCCAAAGTGCCGGGATTACAGGCATAAGCCACTGTGCAGGTCATCAAATGCTAATTGAATTTTCACAACAAAACCATTTATTGTCCCTAGTTTACAAGATTAAGTAAATGAGAAGCTAATTTTTCTCTGGCTATATACCTTGCAAGAGGCAGAGCTAAGACTTGAACCCAGCCAGAGTTCTTTAACTCCAGAGTTCTTTAACTCCAGCACTAACATTTCAGCTGCTGCAACCAGGAAGCTTTTCAAGGATGATCACCACATTCTCTACATTCATCTGCTATAATCCTTATCAGAATCTACAGCCTGTATCATATTTTCCTTGTTGCTGTGAGTGGGTCAGCCAAATTCTCTTTAACTTGAAACCTTGGTTGCGTAGGGATTGCAACATCCTGGAAAGAATAGAATAAAATTTACTCAACTCAATTTTTTACTTGGTTCATAATGAAAACTATACTATTGCTTCAGTCAGACGTTTGCGAATAGCTGTGTGACCTCAAAATGTTTTCCCGTGTGATCTATAGAAAATGGAATGATAGAGTATTAGGCTGTAAGGGCATAAGAAACAAAGGAAAAAGAGAAGTGAACTGTTAGTTTAGTTGTAAAACCTAACTTTGGTGAATTGTAAAAATTTGTTATAATACAATATGATTCTTGCTTGTCCTGTCCTTGATGAAGTTGTGGACCTTTTGAAATAAGCTATTTCTCTGTTACTGCTGTTACTGTTTAGAAATCAAATTTAGTTTTTTCTTAAGATATACGTATTTTTGGAAGATAAACACAGTTTCAAAGTCTGCCTTGTTGGCTGGGTGCACTGGCTCATTCTTGTATTCCCAGCACTTTGGAAGGCCAAAGCAGGAGGATCACTTGAGGTCAGGAGTTCAAGACCAGCCTGGCAAACATGGTGAAACCCCGTCTCTACTAACAATACAAAAATTAGCTGGGTGTGGTGGTGGGTGCTTGTAATCCCAGCTACTGGGATTGGGAGGCTGAAGTAGAAGAATTGCTTGAACCTGGGGGGCGGAGGTTGCACTGAGTCGAGATCGTGCCACTTTACTCCAACCTGGGCGACAGAGTGAGACTCTGTCTTGAAAAAAAATGTCTGCCTTGTAAAAGTGAAATAGGATGAGAAAGTGCCTTTCTTATTAATTGGTATAGTGAATTAGAAATAAACTCTTTGAAGACACCTCTTGGTAAAAATAGTTACATTTACTGTTGATTTATGGTATGTTGGATATGTTTTTAAGTTTTCCATGTAATAACTCAGTTCATTCTCATGAGAACCATGTGAAATAGGTGCTTTTATTGTCTTTATAGATGGGAAACTGAGGTATAGGCAGGCTAGGTAGATGATTATGGAGTTCGTAGGTAGTGGAGCTGAAGTTGCATCTCAGACAGTTTGGCTTCCGTGAGTTTACCAATCTCATGGTAAAGACTTTGTCAGACTATCAAAGTTTTGACAAATGAAATATTAGCAAAAGGCCAAAAGTGATTCTCTATTTTCATTTGAGTATCTTCACCTGAAAATAGTTGCCTGAATAAGTAGCCTGCATAGAAAGGTACATTTTAGAAATACTTGAGGCCAGAGAATGAAAAGCTTACATAAAATTGATTTCCGGTGGGGCCTTCAGTTACTCTCCATTCTACGAAGACCACAAATAGCATTCAGGCAAAGAGCATTTATTTCAACAATGGAGGAGCATTGGATTTGGTTCCTAAAACAAAACAAACTTTGAAATCCTGTCTTTCCCACGTTGAAAACAAAGTTGGTACAAAACCCTTTAGCTTTTGCAAACCTCCTTTAAGACCCGATTTAAATGCTTCCCTCCTCATGAAGCTCTTCTGGATCCACTCCTTCCCATCACTGAGTTGAAAGTAAGATCCCCTTCTCTTTACTTCCATTAGACTTGGATTACAGCACTCTTTGTATCATGTATTTAATTCTGTTTTTTAATTACAGTTAACATTTATTTGTCTTCCTCTTGAGTGTATGCTTCTCTAGAGGAAGGTCTTTGGTTCATTCTCCCCTGGCCTTAATTCATCCCACTTAATATGGAAAAAATTTAATAAATGCTGACTTGAATAAGTCCAACAAGGAGAATGGGAAGCTCATGTTTGCTTCCTGTCTTCTACAAGACTACTTAAGATAACAGGATAATCACAGAAAAGCATTAGAAATAGAGTTATATGAGAAACAACTGTAGTTAAGGCTAGGTTTATGTTAGACTGAGAAATTTTAGTGCATACTTAAGTTATTTAGGCCAGGTTACTTTTTGTAGAACAAACATTTCTGTTTCGCTCAGTTTCATTTCCGTTTCTGAGGCAGCTGTGATTTAAGAAAATGCTCTAGTCTGTGGCATTCCATATTCAAGTACTTTGAGTTGTATATTAGTTTATTTTTGTTAATAAGAGTGAGATGACTCACTAAGTAATTTAGAGATTTAAACACTTTTTAAAAAAACAGTAGCTTCATATGCAATGGATCTATTCTTCTATAAAGTCTTTTCTTGGGGGGTGTTTGTTTAAAATTCCCTGGTGTTTTCTCTGCCAAATCCAACTTCCAAGAAGCATTTGGAAGTCAAAGCATTTTATCTGGCTAGTCTTAAAGTCCAGATATTTTGTGATAGCTGGTATTTAGTTTATGATATTTCCTAGGAAGAACTTCTTAGTAGTTGAACCATTTATGAAAGACTTCCTTGAAGCTGCCTTAGAGAGTTGATTTAGTTCTTCCTAAATAAGTAAATAGAATATTAGTATTAGGACATCTTGGAGTGTAGATGCAAATATTGGTGAAAAAGAACATGGATATCAGAGTCAAATTAATGTAGATTGGAATTCTGGTTATTACTAATGGATATCTGACATTAGGCAAGTTGCTGATCACTCTTTGCCTCGGTTCCATCATCTGTAAAATAGGTATTTGTGTTTGTGTATAATGTGAACCATATAATATAATGCTTGGCCTATAGTGACATTTATTCATACGAGTGTTTTCAGTGATTTTAAAAGCTTGCTTTAGGCCGGGCGCGATGGCTTCTGCCTATAATTCCAGCACTTTGGGAGGCCAAGGTGGGCGGATCATGAGGTCAGGAGTTCGAGACCAGCCTGACCAGCATGGTGAAACCCGGTCTCTACTAAAAATACAAAAATTAGCTGGGCGTGGTGGTGCCAGCCTGTAATCCCAGCTACTCAGGAGGCTTAGGCAGAAGAATCGCTTGAACCCGGGAGGCAGAGATTGCGGTGAGCCGAGATGGTGCCACTGCACAGAGCAAGACTCCATCTCAAAAAAAAAAAAACAAAACAAAACAAAAATCTTGCTTTATAGTTTACTTCCACATCAAATTGTCTTTATCCCATGTTACTTGCATTGATATCCCAGACATGAAAAAAAAAAGATGATAACAATGACAGTTATTAAATTAGGTTCCACTCTTATTCTAGATCACCAGTTCATATTACTATTCAGACTTGGAACGTTAAATTTTAGTTAAACTTTTTTTCAAATATGCATATAATTGTCAGTGGTTACTATATTTTGGGGAAGAGATTGTTGACTTCTTTGAAGAAAGATACGGATTTTCTCTTCAGAAAAAATACACATGGGCTCATATAATCCAAATTTTATGTGTAATTACAGGGTGTTCATGAATGCCCACAGATCCATTAAGAAGCCATGTGACTTTGGACAAGTCATTTTACTTTTCTGTTTTTTAGGTTGTTGGTCTGTAAAATGATACTACTTGACTTTTAAAGAGCCCTTCAAGCTCTTATGTCCTCTAACCCCAGGTCTGTATTCAGAAGAAGGGGTGATCCTTTAATTAGAGCCGTCTAGAGATCTGAGGAACATGCTGAGCATTAGTGTAACATACATGTGGATTTTGAGAGGTAAAGAAAAAATAACCAGGGAATGCCTCAGAGCATTCCTGATCAGATCGATGACAGAAGAAAGGAATGAGAGGGAGGAGAGGAAGCTGTTGAAATTTCCTATTTACCTGCTTTGAGTGAATGAAGATTTGAATCATAGAACCAGAAGGGGTTCTCATCTGAAATGCAAAGGAAGGAGGAGTTGGTTTAATTCATTAAGTTTCAGTTGAGTAAACATGATTTAGTGAGACACTGTTCTTGCTTCTGACTCACCATTTGGAAAATCTCTCTAAAATAAAATTGGACTCTCCATCTCGGACATCATTTTGGGTATAGGTTTTGCTTTTTTTTTTTTGAGATGGAGTCTCGTTCTGTTGCCCAGGCTGGAGTGCAGTGGCGCAATCTCGGCTCACTGCAACTTCCGCCTCCCAGATTCAAGCAGTTCTCCTGCCTCAACCTCTTGAGTAGCTGGGACTACAGGCGTGTGCCACCATGCCCGGCTAATTTTTGTATTTTTTTAGTAGAGACAGGGTTTCACTATGGTGGCTAGGCTGGTCTTGAACTCCTGACCTTGTGATCCGCCCACCTTGGCCTCCCAGAGTGCTGGGATTACAGGTGTGAGCCACAGTGCCCGGCCTAAGTTTTGCTTCTGATAGTGGACTCCTGTTAAGCCAATAGGTGATGAAAGGAAACCATAACCAACTCTTCAGGCTCATTCATCCTTCAAGAATAGCATGCTAGTACCCATCCTAGGAGGAGAATTGGACTATACCTCATGAGGATAGCTTGAAGTATCTCAGAAGACCCTCACTGGGGGTAGGTGGGTAAGACACAAAGCTTTCTAAAGCACTGTACCAAATTTGTTGTTTGAGAGATCGTAACAAATTAGAAGTGGAAAGAAGAAGGAGTAAAAGGAAGAAGAGGTTTCTGGCCAGGAGCAGGGAGGGGGAAGGAGCTGCTAGGAAGATGTTTCGTTGTCATATCCCTGTTCACCCTTGCTTTGCAAAATTCTTGTAGGATGCCAGGTTGGGAGTAATTGTTTTTCACAAGAGTCAAACCACGCTTGTTTTCTTGAAGAAGCAAGTCTTTGGAGGGTGGTGGCTTGAAATCTGTTGGATCTGGTATATAGGTGATACACTTTGACATAAAGGCAACACTGATGCAAGCAGCAGCTTTCCTTGGAAAGGCAGGGAGAAAGTGAAGGCCCAAACTGATGAGCTTACACTGACCTGCAGACCCTTCTCCATTCCCAGGCATGTTTGGTGGCAGAGTTTACCTTAGTTGGGGTTAGGCTGTTGTCTGGTACTGTGAGAGAGAAGGAAGAAGAAGATACGATATTAACAACAACAATACATATTTATATTTCAAAATTAAATGTAGTAATACACCTACAGTGCTATTAAACAGAAATTTATTTGTTCAGCAAATGTTTATTAAACACCATGTACTGTGGAAAGTACTAGGTGCTGGACAGAGGTCGAAAGACTTTTAAGAATCTGCCGCCATTAATGATCTCTTTTTGCTTGGCATTCAAGGCTCTTTGAAATAAGCCTGTGACCCACTTTGATAGTTTTGTCCTGGATTATAAGACACATGCTCGAAGGAACTATAGCTGGTTTTCTCACCAGACTGATTAACATATAGTATGGTTTGGTACCTTTTAAATGAGTCTCTCTCTACAGGTTTTCATCTTCTACTTTAAGAACCCCTTCCTGGCATTGTTTGGCTCCTCATTGTTCTGGAATCTCATGTCCATCTCATGTATTTGCCTTGGTTCACACTTGATCTTCTACTCATATTCCTCACCTACTGAAATTTTACCCATCAACCAGACCGTGGGTGATGGAACACAGCATGGGCTAGTTCTTCTTATATATGATCTCATTTAATTTTCACTGGAACTCTGAGATAGGTAGCATTTCAGCCCACTCAAGTTGACTCACATTTTTGTAATCATCGATATATTTTAAAATAACTTTATATTTGACCTGTAATTGGAAAACCAATATGAGTTATCATAAATGAAAGGTAATTTTAAAAATAATTAGGATGAAGACAAATTATTTTTCTCACAGTCTATGTATAAGATAAACTATTGGTTCCCAAAGGCCCCAGCTGACAATGAGACTTCTCTTACTTTGTTGAAAAGGGAATTAGCAAGCATTAAAGAGGTGTCAAAAAGAAGACTAAACAAAAGCTTACTCCTTTTTTTTTTTTGAGACGAGTCTTGCTCTGTTGCCCAGGCTGGAGTGCAGTGGCACCACCTCGGCTCACTGCAACCTCTTCCTCCTGGGTTCAAGCGATTCTCCTGCCTCAGCCTCCCTAGTAGCTGGGATTACAGGTGCATGCCACCACACCCGGCTAATTTTTGTATTTTTAGTAGAGATGGGGTTTCGTCATGTTGGCCAGGCTGGTCTCCAACTCCTGACCTCAGGTGATCCACCCACCTGGGCCTCCCAAAGTGCTAGAATCACAGGCGTGAGCCACCGCACCCGGCCGCTTACTCCTTAATGTACTAAGAATGTTATATAGGCTGAAGAAGTGCTGAAAAGAACCATATTTTCTCATGATGTGGTTCAATGTTTAATACTGTGCTTGTTCATCTCCTAAAATCCTCTGAATATCACTTAAATTCATGCTGTGTAACTCTCCCACATTTGGGGAAATACTGAGCTTGCCTATTATTATATTAGCCCCATATTTCAGATGATGCACCTGAGCCGAGGAGAAGTTAAATAACTTGTTCATGGTCCCATATTTGGCTAATGGCAGAGCCAGGGATTCAAACTCTTGTCTCTCTGACTCCCAAGTTTGTGCTTTTCCCACTTGGCTGAATTTCTCATGCTACCTCCTTCATAACACCTTTCCTAGAACTTTTAAGGAATGCTTCCCCTGTTCTCTCATAGCATTTTAATGTAAGTTGCCAAAGTGTCCCAGTTTGCACCCCTACCAGCAATGTGGGAGAAAATAGCAACACATTTTTGATGTTGGGGTCTAGTGTTACGGTTTCTTCTGCTCTTTGGGATGTATATTCCATGGCTACTGAATACCCAAGTCCCAAACAGTTTTGTTAGACTCAGAAGGTCATCCACTTCAGCTTCTTCATCAAAAAGACATATTTTCTGGCTGGGCGCAGTGGCTCACACCTGTAATCACAGCACTTTGGGAGGTGGAGGCAGGAGAATTGCTTGAACCCAGGAGGCTGAAGTTGCAGTGAGCCCAGATTGTGCCACTGCCCTCCAGCCTGGGTGACAGAGCGAAACTCTGTGTCAAGAAAAAAAAAAAAAGGACTTGTTTTCTGTTCCATTACCCACAGTGGTAGAATGGCTTGCTAAATTTATTCTCCAGCTGCCATTAACTGCAAATTAAAATCTTATTCTCTTGCCTCTTTAATCCAGGCTTCTTCATACTATACCAGAATTTAGGATAACTATTACAGTGCCCTTTATAGGAGAGAAAGAAGAAATTGTGTCTATAGACGTCTGTTCCTTTCAGCTTAAAATGGACACTGAAATGTTAAATATTGGGACTGGCCTCATTTATTTCTCCTGTCTGTTGGTCCAATTTGAATCTTAAGGCGTTTTTCAACTGGAATTTTTTGTTTCTCTCAAATAAAAATTGTTCTTTGTAAGTTTGAATCAGAACAAAATCCTGAATGTTGAGGGTTTCCTAAAGGCTGTTTCTTTATGCAAAAGCGTGAAACCCGATGTTGATGTTGGCTGCTTAAAATTAACTGTGAATCAAGGCAGGGTTTTTGTTTTTTATTTTTTTTTACTTTAATGATTGTGTTAATTATAGTGAAAACCTTGAGTTCACGAGAAAGAAAGCCTGTGGTCAAATATTGTTTATTAAGTTGTCAGTCTTGTTGCAGGATTTGCAAATTTAGTGGCATTAGTGCCATTTTTCAGTTTACAATTCCAGTCACATTTCACATGATCAGAGCATGGCTTTCTTCTCTGTGGAGCAAATAGAGGGCTGTCTGACACTTGGTTCCAGTGGCTTCCATTAAGCAGAGTGGATATGTCCCTGGAGTCTGCAGAGAAGGGCATGGCACTCTGACCCCAGATGGCACTCCGTTTTGGGACATTGTCCAATTCTGGTTCATAGCATATGTGACCAACACCAGCTCTTACCTGATGTAAACACTTAGCGCGTTGTTGCTTGGGGGATTGGATTGTGTGAATTTTTCAAAACTGCAGTTGACAGAAGGAGGCTACCAAAAATGAAATGGATTGTGTGAATTTTTCAAAACTGCAGTTGACAGAAGGAGGCTACCAAAAATGAAACCCAATAATTCCATTTTTGGGAATTATTCCCACTTTTGTTCCATTTTTCCCACTTTGTTCTTCGGCACGCAGAATGTTTGATTTGTGAAAATCTTAATAACAGTAGTTTTTTCTATAAGGAACACTCAGAATCTTGATAATATTGGAATAATACAGATCCTTTTGTAGGATACTCTCAGACCTCATATAATAGAGTTCATGTAGTCAATATTTAAAGAAAAACACCCTTAAGTTTTTGTTTTTCAGAATCACAAGTAAGTGGATTTAAACTTGTGATCTTATTCCCCTTTCTTCTCTTAATTTAGTGAGGCAGCCAGCGAGAAGGTTTGTTTTGGTTATTCTAAAGAAGGAGTTTGCTTGTAAGTTTTGGAGGGCAAGACTTAGACTCTGTGTCTCTGTGCTTGCCCTGGAACTTTGATTAAATTGTCACTAACCGAGTTAGCTGGCCCTCGCCGGGCTGCAGAAATAGAAGTGTCTTGCACACATGACATATGACTGTCTCAAGAGCTGGCTGGTGAAAGGACGTTCTGGAGAAGGCTGCTGATACTGTATGAACTAGAACTGGACAAGAGCCTGGAGATTGGATAACTCAGTTTGGCGCAAGTAAAGGGAATAAAAGTGTTAAGGTGGCAAAATTGTATCCAGGTGTTTATAGGCTCCCTGAGTTCCTGACTTGAGCCTATCTATGGGTTTAGAGTTCAAGGCTCTTTACCAGTGCTGACAATCTTATACTCTAGGTTGAACCTCCGGGGAAGGTGCCCTTGCTTGATGGCATGTTTACCAGGGGTTCTAGAGCCTCAATTACAGATTCTCTCTAGCTCACATGAAGTTAATGAAAATGAATGTGCTTCCCTACAAATTAGAGAGGCTTTGAGGAAAAATCAGATTAAATGCACTCCTGCTTGAACTTATGTTTCTTAGAACACAGCTGGAAATTTTGTCACACAAACCTTTACTTTCAGTGACATTTCTTGACTGGTTTGTTACTGTAGTGAATCTGCTTTAACTATCTTTTCTTATCCCTGAGGTTTTACTTCCATTCTACATATGTTTGTGGAGCGCTGCGTCATTGTGGGTTCAGTGTAGTGGAGAGTAGGAAGATGGTGAGACACAGTAGCTTGTTGCACATTGCTTAATTTATCAGGGATCACTGATGAGTTAGTACACTAGAGAAGATTGTAGGTAGAGCTGAAAAGATGGAGGAATTATAAGGCTCAGATTTCTCTTTTTTTTTTTTTTTTTTAAGATGGAGTTTCACTCTTGTTGCCCAGGCTGGAGTTCAATGGCATGATCTCGGCTCACTGCAACCTCTGCCTCCCGGGTTCAAGTGAGACTTGATGGTTTCCTGGCTCAGCCTCCTGAGTAGCTGAGATTACAGGCACCCACTACCATGCCCAGCTACTTTTTTGTATTTTTAGTGGAGATGGGGTTTTATCATGTTGACCAGGCTGGTCTCGAACTCCTGACCTCAGGTGATCACCTGCCTCAGCCCTCAAAGTGCAGGGATTACAGGCATGAGCCACTGCGTCTGGCCAAGGCTCAGATTTCTAATAGAGATTTCTGATGGACATAGAGGCTGGAAGAAATGGGATGGACAGGAAAACTGAGTCAGGTGCCAAAAACTTGTAGGGGGCCGGGTGCGGTGGCTCACGCCTGTAATCCCAGTACTTTGGGAGGCTGAGGCGGGTGGATCACGAGGTCAGGAGATCGAGACCATCCTGGCTAACACGGTGAAACCCCGTCTCTACTAAAAATACAAAAAATTAGCCAGGCGTGTTGGCAGGCGTCTGTCTGTAGTCCCAGCTACTCGGGAGGCTGAGGCAGGAGAATGGCGTGAACCCGGGAGGTGGAGCTTGCAGTGAGCCGAGATCGCACCACTGCACTCCAGCCTGGGCGACAGAGCCAGACTCCATCTAAATAAATAAATAGATAAATAAATAAATAAAATAAAATAAAATAAAAACTTGTAGGGAGGTGGCAGTGTGCTATGGAGAATAGGTGCAACTTCTGTGAGAATGTAGAGAAAATAGTATAAGTGAGTGGTGAGGACCCCCAAGAGGGGGTTTTATAGTAAAACAATGGTCAGAAGTGGCAACAGGATACCGTGTAATGCTTTCACCTCTACCAATGCACTGGGTACTGGAGAGTGCTCCAGTTTGCTCTGGAAAGGCCCTTTCTGTGGACAAAGAATACAGAAAAGAGATTCCTTTAATAAACCACCCGCTCTGTGTCCTACCCTTGATGAATGCTTCACTGTGAAATTGCCAGAATTAATCATGGTAATAGCTACTGTACACTTACTTTGTTCCAGGAACTGGATAAATGTTTTACATACATTATCAGTTCTATTTTTTGGAGAAGATACAGGGGCTCAGAGTCCCTAGGGTTCCAGAGCTGGTGAGTAGCAGAGTCAGGATTCAAACCCAGCTTTTTCTGACTCTAAAACCTCCTTTCTTCCTGCTGAAACAATTAACTCAAGACAACAAAGGAGTTAAGGATTTGGGGAGTTTTCTGCATAGTAGAATAGACCCAAAGGAAAAGAAATAAAGACAGTGACTAAGATTTGGGTTTGTCTGCCCCACCAAATGCTTTGAGCACTTTCATAAATATAAATCCTTCAGGTTGGGAGAAGGTTGAACATCTGAAGACACTGATTCTTCAGAGATGTAATCCAAACAAAATGATTTGGTGATATGGTCACTAAACCATTTATCCCAAAATTCTCTTGGAAAACCGTCCTATAACAGCAGGGAACATTATCCAGCCAAGTTTTTCTGCAAATAAAGGATTGCTGATAGAGGCTTGCCTGCTTGTGTTTCTGTAGCTCAGGGTGTTTATGAATTCACTAATCCCTTCCCTTCAGATCCCTTTTATTCTGGTGTTATGATTGTGGCTGAAAAAAATTGATTTTTTTTTTTCTATGACATAGAATGTTGAAAGGTTGATTTCTTTTCTAAAGGAAAGGTTCTTTTTTTCTATGTGCTACATACCCCTAACCAGGGAAAAGGCAAATAGTGGTATTGTTTGCTGAAGTCTTCCTTTGAAGGTTGCTTGGTGTTTGCTTAGTGGAAATCAGCAGGGGAAGAGAGGCTATCTCTAACATTTTGTTAGAGTTTCTTCGTAGTTCTACAGTGATAAAACAAGGACTTGGGGTACAGGACAGGTCTGCTTTCAGAAATCCTGGCTCTTGTGAGGTTTAGAAGCCCTGAGACCATTTAGCTGGTGGCAACGGGAATGTTGAGGGTGATAAATAGGATCTTTGGTTGTCCAAGTATCAGTGACATGATATAGATGGAGTTAAACCTTTAGGATCTCCTTATTTATTTGTTTGTTTATTTTTGAGACAGGGTCTTACACTGTAGCCCAGGTTGGAGTATGGTGGCGTGATCATAACTCACTGCAGCCTCAAACTCCTGGGCTCAAGCGATCCTGCTGCCTCAGCTTCCCAAGGTGTTAGGATTACAGGCACGAGCCACCACACCCGGTCAGGATCTCCTGTAAAATTATATTGTTGACAACATGAAGAATTATGCTTCTCAAAAGCTAGTTATAGATTTGTACAATATTCATAGATTTCTTGTTTCAGGTTTTACAAATTCATAGCCCTTATTTTGAAAATTAGCTATTAGCAATAATTTTGTCTAGGAAATTGGATATGTATTCAAGTGAAAGAAGGAAGTACAGTTACCTATTATCTTATTGTAACTAACAATCAAGTAAGTATGATGCATTTGGTACTTTAAAAACTGCACCCAAGTTACAGATTATTGGAATTAATTAAATTCACTGGATCTATATATTTTTAAACGGACAGTGTGATAGCAGAACCTCTTATAGAATGATAGAATTCCTCTGGAATGATTGGATAACTTCATTTCATCCTTGACTTTTACCTTGGAGGATTTCTTACCCCTTTTGGCTTCTCAAATTTGACTATTAAAATGTTGCCTTTAAAAATAGGAACACAGTTTCAGGGGGAAGTACCAGCCCATGACCCTTCTGCAAGGCCCCCTAACTCAAGGTAGTTTCCCTGGAATTGTGGTTTATGGAATGTTTCAGGAGTGTGAGGAGTTATAATTTAAGGCTGTCCTAGCAAGGATACCCTTAAGGATAGAGGGCCCAGTAGCATCTGGAGGCCAGAAAAGTTAAACTGAGGCAGTCAGATTAGCTTCAGGCTCAATTAAGCTGATGGGTCACCCTGGGAGAAATTGCAGGATGACTCTCAACATCCCCTCCTACCCCCACAGCAGCCACGATCTGTCTGTCTTTAATCATGGGTGCAGTGAACCTGTTCTTCCCAGGTGGCTTGGCCTTCAGTAACCTTGTTAGGCTTGTCCCTGAACGTGGCTACCGATCCAAAGACACATGATCAGAGAGGCGATTAGAGAACAGACCTTTTCCAAAGCAAGCATGTTCTGTTGGGCTTAGAAGTTTCATGTCCTAATATTATAGGACCCTGTGCATCTCTCTGGAGATGAGGCACATGAGTCATATCTGTGATTCTTGCTTTTGCGTCAACATCTCATGAATAGGCAATCAGAGCTTTGGCACCAATGTATTTTCAGGTCATATCTGATGTAGTTAAATCCACCTCCTGCTTTGTAGTTTACTGGCAAGCTGTTTTTGATATAAGACACCTAGAACACTGTAAATTTATAACATTTTTATTTGTCTATTATACCTCAATTACGAAAAAGACATCTAGAAGCAACCTCATCAAGAGAGATACTGAGGCTGGGCGTGGTAGCTCGCACTTGCAATCCCATCACTTTGGGAGGCTGAGGCGGGTAGATCACTTGAGGTCAGGAGTTTGAAACCAGTCTGGCCAACATGTTGAAACCCTGTCTCTATTAAAAATACAAAAAAGTTAGCTGGGCGTGGTGGGGGGCACCTGTAATCCCAGCTACTCCGGAGGCTGAGGCAGGAGAATCACTTGAACCTGGGAGGCAGAGGTTGCAGTGAGCTGAGATCACACCACTGCACTCCAACCTGGGCACCAGAGTGATACTACATCTAAAAAATAAAATAAAATAATAAAAAAGAGAGATATTGATAGCTGTTGTTGGAAATTTCAACTTCCATCTCACTTCTGGTAACTTTTTGGAAGTTTGTTGAACAAAGTGGAATACACGCACATACACACACACACATGCTCTCTTGTTTGTTTAAGGTTTAATGAAATAGCTGTCATATAATCACTGTTTTTGAAAGAGGAAAATTAGTTGCTATCTATACATTTTGGGTATGTGAACTATTTGGATAGAACTCTGAGAAATGCATTCAGAACAACAAACAAAATCATAAGAGAAATAGCTAAGTGGGAAGGGGCATATAAGAGTTGTTGAAAAAGTTATTTCTTGAGAAACCAGCTCTAATGCTAGGCAAGTCACTTGCTTTGGGGGAGGCCTCAGCTTCTCTGTCTATAAGATTGCAGCAGGGGTGTAGTGGGAATGAGTCTTCAACATTCCAAGAGATTTTATCTACTAATATGACAGTCAAATGGAGCATGACTTTGTGGAAGCCTCTCCTCTTCCACCCAGAGGGGCCAATTTCTCTGTCCCAGTGAGATGTGACACTTGTATGATCCCTGCTTGGAGACTTCCCTCTTCTGGAACCTGCCCTGGCTCAGGCATGAGGGCTGACTGTCACCCTTAGATAGGAGCCCAGCACCAAAGCTCATGTGTTGGCAGTGTTCTTGAGGGAAGGAAAAAGACCAGCCAGCCCAGTTGTTACTGCACAAGCAAACAGCTTCTGGTAGCTGTACAGATACATGCACTTTCTTTCCTCACTGTGTTTCCATAGACAGATTTAGTGCTGTGGAAGAGTAGAGGGCAGTCACGGGAAGGAGTTCCTGTTTTTCTTTTGGCTATGCCAAATGGGGAAGAATCCTCCTGTCTTGTCTTTTTAGTGTCATCCTCTCTCCCCCTTTCTTCTTCTTTATAATTCTCATCTCTCATCTCTCCTTGGAAATGTGCATGTCAAGTTCAAAAGGGCACAATGTTTTGGTGAGGAAGAGGTGGGAGAACACGTGCCAGGTGCTAACTAGGGTCATCATTTCCCCCTTCACAGCCAGCTTCCTGTGAACGTGTGTGTGTGTGTGTGTGTGTGTGTGTGTGTGTGTGTGTGTGTGTATTTATTTTGCCAGTATCACTGAATCTGTCTGCTGTCTGGTATTCCAGGTTTTGGTTTAGGGAAAAGTAAAAGTAATTTTATAATCCCAGCTGTCATTTAAGCCACCCCTTTGTGGGTAGCATATGGTCCACTCTCTCAGTTCATTGTCCTAAAGATGCTTCATCAGAAAGGAATAACTTCCACCCCGTTACTATCCCCTTACTCTGCTTTATTTTTCTTTGTCAATCCTACCACCACCACCCACTGGTTGACAACCCACTATTATTTGTCTGTTTCCCATCCCTGGTAGAATAGGAGCCCCATGAATGAAGGAACTTTGCTTCTGTTGTTCACCACTGAATCTGTAAGGTCTGGAACACACCTGGCATGTGATAGGCACTCGATAAATATTTGTTGTGGCTCATGGGCGCCTTGCAGAGTTAAGGCTGCAGTTGTTTGTGGAATTTATAAGTGGTAATGAATATTTATCTACTATTCCTCTTCCAAGGCGATCACACAATAATCAGGCTTTACACTATCCAGTTCTTAGGTCTTCCAAGTTATGACTTGTGAGGTATGTTAATTATGATAATAGAAGGCAGTTTATTTGGTTCAGATTTATTGATGTGTAATTTACCACAGTAAGACTTCCCCTTTACAAAAGTATGATGAGTTTTGACAAATGGATACACATGCCATGCTCCTTTTCAGTCTGTCGTCCCCTCCACCCGTGACCACTGGTCACCACTGCACTGATTTCTGTCCCCTTCATTTCACCTTTTCCAGAATGTCATATAAATGGAATCATGCAGTATGTAGTTTTTTGTGTCTGGCTTATTTTTGTTAGCATTAGGCTTTTGGGATTCATCCAGGTTGTCGCATGTAACAGTAGCTTGTTCCTTTTTATGGCTGAGTAAGTGTCCCAGTTTTATTTATATATTTATTTATGAGGAGGTGTCTCACTCTGTCACCCAGGCTGGAGTGCGGTAGCGCGATCTCGGCTCACTGCAACCTCCGCCTCCCAGGTTCAAGCAATTCTCCTGCCTCCGAGTAGCTGGGATTACAGGCACCCACCACCATGCCCAACTAATTTTTATATTTTTAGTAGAGATGGGGTTTCACCATGTTGGCCAGGCTGATCTCAAACTCTTGACCTCAGGTGATCCGCCCGCCTCTGGCTCCCAAAGTGCTAGGATTACAGGCATGAGCCACTGTGCCCGGCCCCAGTTTTATTTATTCACCAGTTGATGGTCTTTTCGACAACTAATTGTTTCCAGTTTTTGGCTATTCTGTATAAGGCTTCTATAAATATTCACAGATAACTAGGATGGGATGACTGGGTCATATAATAGTACTGTATAACCTTTGCAGAAACTGTCAAACTATTTTCCAAAGCGGCTCTTCCATTTTACAATTCCACAGTGTATTGAGTCCCAGTGTCTCCATACACATGCTAGCACTTTTAATATTTAATTTAGTGGGTATGTAATGATAGCTCATTGTGGTTTTAATTTGCAGTTCTCTGCAGCTAATGATGAGTGTTTTTGCTTATTTGGGAAGGTTTTAATTTAGCAGTCTGTTGTATTCTGTAGATATTAATAACTTCAAAATATCAGTGGCATTTGCAGTTAAAATTTCCTTAAAAAATTGGCCAAAGGTTTCCAGCAGTCACTTCTGCCATGCCCAAACTGTATGAAACAAGGCTGAGGTGTGGAGATTGTCACATTTTGGCAAGGAGTGATCCACCTGGGTGACTGATGAGACCCAGAGAGAGTACGCCTCGGGCTTGAGGGTGAGGACTGGCGGGAAGTTGACTGCATGGCCCTGCTGGCCTTGGGAGGCTGCCCAATCCTTAGCTAAACCTGGCGGTTATGGGAAACAGACTTAGATTCTGTTACGTTTTTCAGGATGTCCCAGGAGTCACCAGGGAAGCTCAGCAGTCCTTTGTGACTTTCAAGCATATGGTAGAAGCTGCTGAACACAGAGCTCCCTCTCTGGGGATAATTTGCCCAAATCATTTAATCAGGCTTGAGAAATGAGTTACCACAGGTCCAGGAGTGCTGCCACCCTTGAATTCTGACACCCTATTTCTCCTGTCCATCTCTTAATTAAGCAGACATCCCCAAGTGCTTACGACAAGCCAGGACCCTTTTGCATACTAAGGAAAACAGGGATGAAGGAAACAGAAATGGTCTCTGCTCTGACTCAGAAGGTAGAAATCCTCTTTCCCAGCCAAGCCTTCCTAGGGAGCACGTAGGGCTCTGAACCCACGTGTCAGTTGTTGGGGAGGATATCAGGAAGGGACATTGAAGAAGTGGAGACCTAAGTTTGAGACCTAGGCATTAGCCAGGCTAGCAGTGCTTGAAAAAGTGTCTTAGGACAGGAGAACTCACCAGTGAAGTCCCAGTGGTAGGAGAGCGTGCAGCATATTCTGAGCCTGTATACACATCTCCAGGGCATTGCTTAGCAGGTGGGGAGTGGCAAGAGAGTAGGCTGGAGTCACAGAAGGGAGGCCAGGTAGACCTTGGTGAGCACTGGACTCTATGTTCGGGTGCTGAGGAGCTGGCAAAAGGTTTTAAGTGGGGGAGAGGCATGTTCAGATATTTGGTCTAGCTGAGTAACTTTGCGTGCTCTGTGACAAATGGTTGGGAGACCAGTGAGGTGGCAGTTGCGGTCATCTAGGAGCAGGATCAGAGTGGCCTATTGACTGGGATGACTGTGAAGTGGGATCCTTTCCAGCCAGTAACTGGAAATGTGTATGAGGGCAGAAGTGAGTGTACTGCATTTGAAACATTGAGAAATCTAGTACATAGTACTGTCTCTTTTATATCTTTTTTTTTTTTTTTTTTTTGATTTTGGTTTGTTTGTTCACTAACTTGGAAAACTGATGTGGAAATGTCCCTTTGGCTTCAGTTACCTGAGCAGAAGGGGCCTGGCATTGCCAAACTCTCCTCTTAGGACAGAATTGCTCCCAGTATTGATCATTGTGTTCTGAGTTGGGGGAGCAAATTGTGCAGGAGGCCAGGTCAGTGCCAAGGTGGGCGGGAGGAATTGGAGCAGGAAGCTTGCCTAAGTGTGCCCAGCAAAGCCACGGTAGAACTTTCTACTGTGGCTCTATGCTACTTCTTAGCAACCTTCTCCGTGTGCTTCCTGGAGAGTCCTTGGAGTCAGAACCTTTTTTTTGAGACCCAGACACTTTACTTCCAAGAAAATGCTGTCCAAGAAAACTCATCCTTCCCTTCTTCTCATGAACGTTGTGTAGAGGTGTGTCTTCTCTTCCTTTGAGCTTTTCCACTCAGGGTTAAGGGGCGGTGATATTCTATATTTGGGTTTGGCTCTGGGTACTGCAACACTAGGCTATTAAGATTTCATCCTTACTGCTTTGCCCCTCCTATCTTTCCAGAAACCCACAATGGATTTGCTAGAAATAATGGAACGTCCTGTTTGGACAGGATATAACCATTTCTCAGCTAGAGGATATTGTTGGAATGAAGAAAGATAAATGGGGAGAAGGGAACTCACATTGCTTTGGCACTTACATTAAGCCATGTACTGTGTTGGGAAATTATTTATATTATCTCGTTGAATCCACAGTAGAACACAGTTGAACACCACACAAGGTAAGTATTGTCATCCTTATTTTACAATGAGGAAATTGATGCTCAGAGAGCATAAAGCCTTGGCCAGGGGCACATAGTTGGGAAGCCGGGGCTAATTCATGCCTGGGCTCTTTCTGATAGTTTTCCTTTTTTAATTGTCCCCTCCTCAGTGTTACCTTGGGGATCTCAAGAGATTCATGTAGCTTCTAAATCAACGAAGTGATTCCTGGAGAGCAGCTTCTGTATGAGAAAAATCTAGCTAATTATTTATTTCAGTGTTTCTGGAATGCAAGCTCTGTCCTGAGCCACTTAGAAAACAATTTGGGATGACAAGCATGTGTCTCACAATGCTGCTCTGGTTGCTAGTGCTGTGCTGCCAGTTGTCATCTTTGAACAGACTGATGCAGTGCTGGTTTAACTCTTCCTCTTTTTGGAGTAAGAAACTTTGGAGGCCTGTGTCCTTCTAGAAGTTTGCTGAGCAAATAGTAAGGAAAAGAAATAGGTCCTAAGGCTTGACTATTTCAGGGAATTTCTTGATTTATTGGACTGTCAATGAATGAATTGGAATACATAGTGGTAGGCCATCTTTTCTTCTCAGACACTGCAATTTCCTCCAATCTCTTGACTTTTCTAGAAGTTTTAATCCAAGTCCTTGTTGGGTGGTAGATAAAAGGGTATTGTTCTACTAGAGACTGACCTTGGCATGGAGATCTCATTTGGACTCACAGATTTCTAGTCTAGCGCTTGGTTTTGTATCCATACCTCGCTACTGCATTCTTAGTTCCTTCTGCTCCTTGTTCCTCATGCCCAGTGTCCCACCCTACCCTTGCCCCTACTCCTCTAGAGGCCACAGTGATTCATTGAGCCATTTTATAAGCACAGCTAGGAGAGTTCATGGCTACCAAGTGCCAGCGGGGCCGAATTTTCACCTGTGTGTCCTCCCTTCTTCCATTTTTCATCTTCTGCCCGCTACCCAGCTTTAACTTTAGTATAACTACTTGGGACTATTCCAGCATTAAATAAGGGTAACTGCTGCATGGGTGGCTGGGATACACAGAATGTAGTATCCCTTGTTCACGAGAAGACCTTCTTGCCCTAGCATGGCAAACAGTCCTCCAAGGAGGCACCTGTGACACCCAACAGAGTAGGGGGGCGGTGTGTTCAGGTGCAGGTGGAACAAGGCCAGAAGTGTGCATATGTGCTGACCATGGGAGCTTGTTTGTCGGTTTCACAGTTGATGCCCTGAGCCTGCCGTAGCAGACTTGTTTCTCCATGGGATACTGTTTTCTTTCCAGAGACACAGCGCTAGGGTTGTCCTCATTACCTGAGAGCCAGGTGTCGGTGGCATTTTCTTGGTGTTTACTCACACTCATCTAAGGCATGTTGTGGTTTTCCAGATTAGGAAACTGCTTTATTGATGGTGCTTTTTTTTTTTTTTTGAGACAGAGTCTCGCTCTATCGCCATGCTGGAGTGTAGTTGCACAATCTTGGCTCACTGCACCTCCGCCTGCCGGGTTCAGCGATTCTTCTGCCTCAGCCTCCCAAGTAGCTGAGACTACAGGTGCCTGCCACCATGCCCAGCTAATTTTTGTATTTTTAGTAGAGACGGGGTTTCACCGTATTGGCTAGGATGGTCTCGATCTCTTGACCTCGTGATCCGCCTGCCTCGGCCTCCCAAAGTGCTGGGATTATAGGCTTGAGCCACCACACCTGGCCGATGGTGCTTTTTATCATTTGAAGGACTCAGTTGTGTAACCCACTGAAAATTAGTCTGTAAGGAAGTTCAGAGAATAGTATAAGTCACTCCAGGCTTGAGGCAAAATTTACAAATGCTGCTGACTTTTTATGTAAGGGGAGGCATTTTCTCAGAGAAGAGAGGTAGGTCTCTGGGATTCCAGTATGCCATTTCCATCCTCAGTGTTTTGGCCACCTGAGAGAGGTCTATTTTCAGAAATGCATTCTTCATTCCCAAATGATAACATCCATAGAACTAAAATGATTAGGACCATAACACCTAGCTCCTAGCCTGCTGTCGGAACACCTCCCGAGTCCCTCTTTGTGGGTGAACCCAGAGGCTGGGAGCTGGGGACTCATGATCCATTGAGAAGCAGTCATGATGCAGAGCTGTGTGTTGGAGGTCTCAGCGGAGAGGGCTGGATTAGCAGTCCTCATTGGTGTATGGCTTTGCAGCAATAACTGACGGCTGTTTCCCCTCCTGCTTTATCTTTCAGTTAATGACCAGCCACGGCGTCCCTGCTGTGAGCTCTGGCCGCTGCCTTCCAGGGCTCCCGAGCCACACGCTGTGGGTGCTGGCTGAGGGAACATGGCTTGTTGGCCTCAGCTGAGGTTGCTGCTGTGGAAGAACCTCACTTTCAGAAGAAGACAAACAGTAAGCTTGGGTTTTTCAGCAGCGGGGGGTTCTCTCATTTTTTCTTTGTGGTTTTGAGTTGGGGATTGGAGGAGGGAGGGAGGGAAGGAAGCTGTGTTGGTTTTCACACAGGGATTGAGGGAATCTGGCTCTTATGGACACAGGACTGTGTGGTCCGGATATGGCGTGTGGCTTATCATAGAGGGCAGATTTGCAGCCAGGTAGAAATAGTAGCTTTGGTTTGTGCTACTGCCCAGGCATGAGTTCTGATCCCTAGAACCTGGCTCCGAATTGCCCCTGAACACCCTACTTTTTCCTTTTGCTGCAGCCCTGGGAGCCACCTGGCTCTCCAAAAGCCCCTAATGGGCCCTTGTATTTCTGGAAGCTGTGGGTGAAGCGAGTTAATGGCCCCACTCTTAGAGATCAATACTGGGTATTTTGGTGTCACTCTGGATTCTTTCCTTCAGGCCTGGAGGAATATAATAACTGAGACTTGTTTTATTTCTGCGGAGGGTTCTAAGCCATTCACTTCCCAGATGGGCCAATAATGCTTTGAGTAATCTGGAGATCATCTTTAATGCGCAGGTGAATGGAACTGTTCCACAGAGGGATGCGAGGGCTTGTAGAGCAGAGTGAACTCCCTGAAGCTCAGACGTCAGCTCTTTGTCTCTTACCTCCGAACACCCTTCCTCAGAGATCCCATCTCTAGGATGCATGTCTCTGTAGTTAGTTTCTAAGTCTCTTGTTCCTGTTCTGCCTTTATTTTTTTTTTCCTGGATTCTAAGCCAGTATCCCCACTTGGCTGTCTTAATGTAGCTTAACATGTCTGTAATCAAAATGATCATCTTTCTGAGATTCAAAGGGCTACAAGGGACTTTGGAGAGAATTTCATTCAGTTTTCCTCAAACTAGAATAATGCTTGCACTGTCTGTAAAAGAGCAAAAGTGTCAAAGCACCCTTTTGTTCACTAAATTTCCTTTTTTATTATAGTGTTACTTAAATATTAGGAAGTAAAAGTAGGTATAAACTTCTTATAGGCTGTTATTACACAACGGTATGACCCATACATATTTACAAATTAAGTGCAAACAAAATTGCAAAATCAATACCATTCAAATTAATACCTTAAATGTGGTGAGGCAGCTGTTGTTCAACTGAAACCAAATTATAAGTTGCATGGCAGTAAATGCTGTCATGCTGATCGTTTTGAGTTTGGCCAGTCTATGTTATCATGTGCTAATGATTGAATTCTCCACCCATTTTTCTACTTGTATGACCTTAATTTGATGGCACCTGTTCCATCCTCATGAGTTTGCTCCAATTATACTGGTGCCAACACAATCATAAACAAATATAAACTTGGGCTTTGAAATCTTGGGCCAGAACTTGGCTTTAAAGTAAGCATTTAAAAAATCCATATGTGTTTATTAGCCTTTGTTTAGATGACTGTTGAAATGAAAACAAAGTGTTTAAAATCCTCTTAGAGAACTTAAATATAATCCCTCAGCAATATGTGTACAGGTCTTCCTTTGAGAAAAACTGATTGTGTTCAGCCTCTCATGTTACAAATGGGGAACCTGAATTCTGAGGTCTCTAGTAAGAGAACAGGGACTAGAATCTATGGATCCTATCTGTTTTAATAATAATTGTAAAGTATAATAGATAATATTATATTAATAAAATAAAAGCAAACACTTAGAATGAGCTTCCATGTGTGAGGTACTAACTGATTAGGCATTATTAACTAGATTTATTCCTTTTAAGGCTCCGCGATGTACTGTTATTTCCACATGTTGTAGCTGGGGAACGTGCTACTCAGAGAGGTTAAGTAACTTGTCTGAGGTCCACACCACTAACAAGGAGCACAGGTAGGGTTCAAATCCAGATAATCTGACTTTGGAGCTGGCACTCTAACTCAGTGTGCCAAATCGCTTTTCAGTGGTGTCATTATTTTGCCTATTCTCCATCTGAGAATATTGAAGTTTCTGACTCCTTCCTTGCCTTTCTCCCTGCCTCCCGTGGTTATCCCCAGGTCTTGGTGTTCCAGTCCTATATGTCCATCCTTACTCTTATTCCTTTGCTACAGTGTGATCCAGGGCTCCTGCCCCTTCTTATCCTGGTAGAGGGGGCCCACTTGCTGGGAAATTGTCTCTGCCATGGTTTATCCATGTTGTGTGTCCATTAGTGAGTAGTGGGAAGAATCATATCATCTTGGCAATGAAAGGGGGGCTATGGCTCTGGGGTAGTCTAGTCTGAACCTCTTATTTTACGGACGAGAAAGCTGAGGTACAAAGCAGGGAAGAGATTTCTCGAGGTCACCCAGCCAGCAACTGAGCTGCAACCAGAAGCTGAGATCCCCAGGACTAGGGCCGAGCCTCATTCTGTCCCATCACAGTGACTTTTCTTCCCTCCTCCAAACTATTTTTATTTTTTATTTTTTTGCAGCTGCTTAGCAGCTTGAAGGTAGAAGAAAGGGCAGGGAAAAGGTTTTCCGTGCTTAGCCAGGGAAGGAATCCTGCAACAGGATGTGGGGTTGGGTCATTCAAATTGGGCCAGACTCCACTGGTCTTGTTGCTTCTTGCTTGGTATTGCAGATGGGTTTAAAAGTGTTAGGATTAGAGAGATAGGCAGGTTTAGCCAAAGGCAGTTTGTAGCCTTGTGGCAGAGTTCTTGTTAAAGAAGGAAGTGGGATGCAACACCCTGACACAAAGGGGCTTAAGTTGTTATACCACTGCCTGCTAACCTGTTTTCCTTACCTCCCTTCCTGATTTCTAAAGGAAGTATATTTTGCTGAATCAGAAAGAAAAGTGATTTATTTCAGGTTGCTGATGCTTAGATTGTTAGAGTTGGAAAGATCTGGCTTGCATCTTGTACAACTGACAGAACTGGGGCTCAGGGGGGCACAGGTGCCCAGAGTTGGTCAGTCAAGAAAGTAGCACCAGAACCAGTCTCCTGGTGGCCCTACAGTTGCAGACCCTTTTTTGCTTTGCTCTCTGTGTATACTAAAGTTCTATGTCTCTGAATCTCAAGTTCTGACTGGTAGCTACTTTCCAATCCACCTGGCTTAGATTTCTAGATTATATTGTTTAGACGTCAGAACTTCTTAAGGGTTTTGGGGCCACTTGTTAGCTCACATAGTGAGAACCAGCCCTGCCCATTAGGTAGGGGAAGAAGTTAGCAGTCCATGATAGCTGTTGCCTGCAGTGTATGGACGTTCATTGTGCAGTTCCTGTCTCCTGAGATCCTGGAGTGTATACACTTGGCCTCAGAGCCCAGCACAGAGCCTGGCCCTTGGGAAATGCTTAGTAAGTATTTACTGAATGAGTGGGAAATGTCTTAAGGCCTATTAGTTTGCAGGTCTTGAGGAGGCTCCCTTGCACTAGGAAGAATAGAAAGAATACATAAAGCCTGTGTGCTGCCACCAGGAAGACTAGAAACGCTATGTTCAGCCTGGAGCTGAATGGTATACCCCAGAGCAATCCTGTTGAAAGGCAGTGCTTGCCTTTTCATTCTGTGTCCTGGTTTGCTGGTAACTCCTGGGTCCCCTGCCTCTCCTGTGCCCCCATTGTGCAGACTGAGGGGGGACCATCAGCCAGGGTTAGTTTTCCGCTGTTTCTGTTAGGCAAAGAATAAATTGAATTGAGTTGTGAAAGTTGGGTGCAAAGCTCAGTTTGGGTCCAAAGTAACAGTTAACTTGTGTGGGTGGCAGGTATTCAGTACAAACAGGGCTGGGGACAGGAAGGGGAAGAGAACTTCAGAGCTTTCACGATCCTCATCTGGTTTTAGGCTGATCCAGAGGCCAAGGTCCCCATGGAACAAACTGGACAAAGTGAGGGTGGCCATATGGTCTCTTTTCTTTTGCCTTTATTATTAATTTTCTCAAATAGATCTGACTAGTCATGTGGCTGGGAAAATAGTTAATTGTGATTTTTTTTTTTTAAACAGTCTCACTCTGTTGCCCAGGCTGGAGTGCGGTGGTATGATCTCAGCTCGCCGCAACCTCTGCCTCCCGGGTTCAAGCAATTCTCGTGCCTCAGCCTCCCGGGTAGCTGGGATTATGGGCACACAGCACCACGCCTGGCTAATTTTTGTATTTTTAGGAGAGACGCGGTTTTAGCATATTGGCCAGTCTGGTCTTGAACTCCTGACCTCAAGTGATCCACCCACCTCAGCCTCCCAATCTGCTGGGATTACAGGCATGAGCCACTGCACCCAGCCAGAGTACCACTATTTGGGCATTCTTTAATGAAAAAGAATGAACTATCCAAAAATTAAAACTCCTCATTTATGAGCTTTTAGAGAATTTTACAGAGTAGATGGAAACTCTCTGCATCCTTTCCCCACTTCTAGTTTCACCTGACACATTTCTTCCCTGTCCTTACTCCTGGGCCGGCAGCAGTGGTCATGATTCCAATCCCAGCTTGGCCACCATCTGCCTCAGTGGCCTAGGAAAACTCCTTTCTCCAGAGCTTTAGTTTTCTCTTCTACGGAATGAAGAAAGTTAAAACAAATAGACATTTATTGTTTCATTTGGATAAATATCTATTAAGCATCTATTACTTGTGGGATGGTTAGCTGGGTATATAGTGGTGAAGCAGCTGGGCGTGAGTACTGCTTTCGTAGAGCTTACAGTTCAGTGAGGCCAGCAGATGTGAAACATATCATCACACAAATAAAAATATAACTATCAACTGTGATGAGGATTATGAAGGAAAAAATCCGGCAAACTGTGGTACTGGTGTTAGATACTAGCAGGTGTGGGTAGGGATTTCATTTAGATTGACAGGTCGTGACATTAAAGCTGAGAGCCCTGAAGTTCAAGCAATGGTTAGCCAGGCAAAGATCAGAGGCCTAGAGATAGGGAAATCCATTCCAGGCAGAGAGACTGGGGGTGCCTGTCCCCTAGGTCAGGGAACAGAAGAAAGCCAGTGGCACTGGTGGAGTGAATAAGACTGGCGGGGGATGAGTTGGTAGTAGACATGACCAGATCATTCAGGGCCAATTCTCCTGGGGAAGGAGAATTTAATTTAATATTTATTTATTTATTTTTCGAGACGGAGTCTAGCTCTGTCGCCCAGGCTGGAGTGCAGTGGAGCAATCTCGGCTCGCTGCAACCTTTGCCTCCTGGTTTCAAGCGATTCTCCTGCCTCAGCCTCCTGGTAGCTGGGATTACAGTTGCCCACCACCATGCCCAGCTAATTTTTGTATTTTTATAGAGGTGGGGTTTCACCATATTGGCCAGGCTGGTCTGAAACTCCTGACCTTGTGATCTGCCTACCTCGGCTTCCCAAAGTGCTGGGATTACAGGCGTGACCCACAGTGCCCCCTGAGAATTTAATTTTATTTTATGTGCAAGAGGATTCCCTGAGGTAGTCAGGCCACATTGTCTGGTGACTCTTGGGACAGAGGGAACTTGAATGACAATGGCCCAAGAAAGCAGTTGTAATCATTACATATACATGGACCATTTTATGCTGTTTTCTTCTTTCATTTAACATTATTTAGTGTGCCTGTTCACATATTTCTAAATCATCTTCTGATTTAGAATAATGATTTCTGATGTGTAGGCTGTGTTTTATAGTTTTGAAAGTAATACTTTGATATCCATTACTTTCTTGATTCTCACAGCAATTCTGAGGTGTATGCGTTGCAATTTCTGTTTCACAGATGAAGAGAGTATTGTTAATAAGTTAATGGCCGGGCATGGTGGCTCGCACCTATAATTCCAGCACTTTGGGAGACCAAGGTGGGCGGATCACTTGAGGCCAGGAATTTGAGACCAGCCTGGTCAATGTGGTGACACCCATCTCTACTAAAAATATAAAAATTAGCCAGGCGTGGTAGCACTTGCCTGTAATCCCAGCTATTTGGGAGGGTGAGGCAGGAGAATTCGCTTGAACCTGGCAGGTGGAAGTTGCAGTGAGCCAAGATTGCACCACTGTACTGCCTGGGTGACAGAGCGAGACTCTGTCTCAAAAAAAAAAAAGTTGCTAAGAGGAGGGCTGGGATCTTTTGGCTCCAAATCTACTGTGGGATGATGCCTTTGACATTCCTGATAGCTGTGCAGTAATCCATTAACACGGTTTTTATAAGTTCAAACCCTGTTGCCAACATTTAGATTGTTCCATGTGTGCTGTTACAAATAAATTACTATAAAGATTCTATACATTTAATCTTTTATTATTTTTGTATTATTTCTGTAGGCCAAAATCTGAGGAACAGGATTACTAGGTTGAAGGGAAATGGCCCTTGAAGTGTCTGATCAGATGTCTTTCCAGAGGATCCAACCGATTTAAATAGCCACCATCAATGCATGAGACTTTGTAGTTCAGGGAAGGCAGGCCTGGTTTTAAAAATCATTTCCCCTGTCTAGCATTTTTCTGATGTGATCCTTAAGATTTCACTTTAGTTTTCCCAGGTCTCATTGGCATGTTTGCTGTTAGGGATGGGTCTAAAATGAATTTTTCTTCACATTCATATCATGTCATCCCAGTGATTATTTAATAAATAATCACTATTGATTAAATAGTGATTCCTTTTCTAGTTGTTTTTGGGACATTTATTAAAACCTGGATATGGTGGCTCATGCCTGTATTCCCAGCACTTTGGGAGGCTGAGGTGGGGGGATTGCTTGAGACTAGGAGTTCAAGACCAGCCTGGGCAGCATAGCAAGACTCCATCTCTATAAAAATAAGGAAATTAGTCAGGCATGGTGGTACTTGCCTGGAGTCCCAGCTACTTGGAAGGCTGAGGTAGGAGAATTGCTTGAGTCCGGGTGGTCAAGGCTGCAGTGAGCTATGACCATACTACTGTACTCCAGCCTGGGCAACAGAGTGAAACTCTGTCTGAAAAAAAAAAAAAAAAAAAAAAAGATGTGTAGGGAGCAGTTTTGGAGTTATTCATTTGGTCATTTGATATGTAGTTTTAGTTTTGGTGCTGATAGAGCCCAGAATGTACCCTGAATTTGATGAACATTCTGATATATGGGGGAGCTCATTGTCCCCCACTTACCTTTTTGCCTCTCAGAATATCTTTTGATATTTTTATCTGTTTTTTCCCCATTGAATGTTATTACCTTATCAAGCTCAAAAAAGTACCCTATTGCTATTTTAAGTTCAGTTGCGTTAAATCTATAAATTAGCTTGGGAAATTTGCATATTAAATGAACTCATCAAGAAGCAGAGTTTAGCTCTCGTTAATTCTCATTTTCCTTTATTTATCCTACTACAGTTCTTTGGTTTTCTTTTATATAAGAAGCACATGTTTGGCTAAGTTAATGCCTAGGTTTTTTTGTTTATGTGTCCATTCTCCCTGTGAATAGTATTCTCTTTTCCCCACATTATATTAATTTCACTGGTTTTCAGAGGCTAATAGCAATGCTATTATTTAGGAGAATTTACCTTGGTTCTGATTAACTTACCCATACTTGCAAATCATTTGCAGCTTTTTAGTTAACTTTGTGAGTTCTCTTAGATTTATGACCATGCCAGAAACAGAAAGGATATTTTCATCTCTTCCTTTCTGATGTTTATTCTTCTTGTTTCCTTTTTCATCCCCCATTATATTCTCAAGAATCTCTCAATACTAAGAAATAGCGACTTCATTTTTCAGCGCGGAGTGCATTATTTTGGCTACAATGATTCAGAAGCCTCTTGCCTAAGGCCCAATTTTATTCTGCTAGTTTTCTCTGTTCTTTGTACATGGCCCTTGCGCTGCCCTAACCTTGAATTACCGTGGCTAAATCTCAAGAATTTAAGAGCACCGTGACTGTGTCCTCAGGCTAGGGAGGGAAATGGGTTCACAGAGTGACTGGATTGTGGTCTATGAACTTCGGCAGCCAGCAGCAAAAGTCAGGCATGAATAATCAAGTGGACAGTGAACATCTGTAGTGTGGGAGATGTTGGCATAACTATGAATGATGATTCAAGAGTGGCTTGATGCATATTGAATAACATGATGATAAGTACTAGACTCTGTGCTAAGCCTTCTATGTGAAATACATTTAATTCTCATAATAACTCTAGAGCAGTGGTTCTCAACCAGAGCCAGTTATCCCCCTACCCCACCCCACCCTCACCCTTCCACCAGGGGCATAACATCTGGAGATATTTTTGGTTGTCACAATCCTGGGAATGTATGTGCTGATATTTAGAGGTTGAGGTCAGGGATGCTGCTAAACTTCGTAGAATTCATAGGAGAGTCTCTCACAACAACTATCTGGCCCCAAATCTCAGTAGGGTTACTATCAAGAAAATCTGCTCTAGCAGTGCCTGCTCATATTATCCCCATGTTGAAATAACAAGATGGGAAGTGCAAAGAGGTGCTTTGGTACTCTTGGAGCAGCTTTGACTTTGGTGAGAAACGCCTTTTAAAAACAATGTTTCTTCCCATCTTCCCACCCCATGGGGAGGTGTGGGGTTGGGTGGGTAGGCACCAAAGCAAGATTTAGAAGAGTTTTCTGTAGGAATTTATAATGGCAAAGGATCAACTTCATTTCCAAGCTATTTATGAGGGTTTATGTTTAGGAAAAGTGCTAAGCTTAGAGAAGGAGGAGAAATCTGATTTTATTAATGAGTGTAGCCATAATGGCATATCCTGGCAGAAGTCAAGTTTGGTTTCTAGAGGGAGGCTATTATGAAAAGAAATACCTGGAACATTCCCCTGGGTTTGGAAGGTGAGTTCTAGGTTCAATGATGGGAAGAATTTTAGAGGTCCAAGATAAAAGGGCAAAGATTAAATTTTGTCTCTCGTGAGTTCTCTGGCTCAGGTGGTGTGAACTTTGCAGACAGTCTCTTTAATTCACTCATACATGCTAGTGTCTCAGCTCAGCAAGGGCTTTGAGAGAGCAGGTGTCTGTATGCTCTGGTAAGTGAAGGCAAAGTGCATAAGGAGGTTGGGGTCCATGATGGCGAAGAGAAGGAGCCCTTCAGTCAGAGTGGCTTTGAATCTTGGCTCTGCCATTTGCCAATCTTGGACCGTTGGGCAGTGTATTAACTCTTTGAATCTCAGCTTCCTCTTCTGTAAAATGTGTATAACAAGAGTACTAATTGGATTGTTTGATGATTAAATGAGTTAATGTATATAAAGCACTCACAACCCTGGTACATAGTAAGACCTTTCATTATTATTATCATCATCAATTTTTTTTAACCTCTTTTCCTGATCTGCTTACACTCACCAGCTTCAGCTGCTCCAAATGGCTTGTAAGATTTTTTGTTTGCCCTTTGCTGTCAGTTGCCATGGGGAAGATCCATTCATTTTTTTCAGTCAACCAACATATTTTGAGCATCTGCTGCCCTACAGGATCCTAGATATGGGGGCTGCAGAGATGTCCAGGAACATAAGCCTTGATTCACTGGGTCAGATCAGTGCTCAGCAGGGCTGGCAAGTGCTAGGTTTCTTTTAAGTGGCATATCTTAAAAGGTATATGTCCTAAACATAGCTTTGTGATGGCAGCATGATGGGTACAAAAGCACACACTTAAGTGTCAGTAGATCTGGGTTCAAACATTGGTGCAGTTTCTTATGGCTCGTAACTTGTTCAAACCTCAGTTTCTTCACTTCTAAAACGGTAATGATACAACCTACCTCACAGGGTTATTATGAATTAAATACTGGAGATGAGATACACAAAACGTCTTGAGTACACAGTAGCTGCCCAATATTGGCTGTAAGTATTATAAATCTCCAAGCTGTGAATTAATCTTACCTCTGTGGATCCTGTTGATATTTCTAGACCATGCCACCTAGTGGGGCCATTTCCTACCTGAGTCACCCGTGGTGTCAAATAGAATGTCATGTGGCCACCTGAGTTGGGTAGAATTGGCTGCTCATCTCAACCCCGCTACTGACTATCTCTGTGATTTACCCTTCCTCCAGCCTTAGCCTTGCTACATATAAAATGAAGACAATAATGTTTCCTATCTCACAGGGTTGTCCTGAGGATTAAATTAAGTAATTAATATAAAATGTGCCTTGTACATATTGGGCCCTAAATAAACAGTAGCTACTATTTATCCTTAAAGTACAAATGGTAGTTTCAGAGCTTCAAGGTTGATGGCTATTTATCTTACTCATACTCTTTGTTTAGCTTCATTTTTTCCCCCTAATTTCATTAGTATTTTCTTTTCTTTTCCTTTTTTTTTTTTTTTTGAGGCGAAGTCTCACTCTATTGCCCAGGCTGGAGTGCAATGGAGCAATCTTGGCTCACTCCAACCTCTGTCTCCTGGGTTCAAACAATTCTCCTGCCTCAGCCTCCCGAGTAGCTGGGATTACAGGCTCCTGCCACCATGCCCAGCTATTTTTTTGTATTTTTAGTGGAGATGGTGTTTCACCCTTTTGACCAGGCTGGTCTTGAACTCCTGACCTCATGATCAACCCACCTCAACCTCCCAAAGTGCTGGGATTACAGGTGTGAGCCACCGCGCCCGGCCTCATAAGTATTTTCTAAATTTATTTACAGTCATGCCATTTAAAAAAAAAGTTGTATTCCTGTCTTTGTTAATATTTATAAGTGATCTTATTTAGCTACAAGCTTGGAATGGCATATAATTTTGTGTTCTGCTTTTTTCACTTAATATTATATGGCTAATGATTTCTGTGTTTCATAAACATTATTCTGATGATGGCATGATATATTGTTGAGTACATGTACCATAATTGAATCATTTCCCTATTGCTATGCAATTAAGTTGTTTCCAATATTTTGCAATTACAATGTTTCAATGAATGAATAACTTTATGCATATAGCTTTTTGATATCTTAAGTTCAGTTTCCTAGGATGAATTTCCAGGAATAGTAATTGGGCAAATGGGATAAACATGACTCTTGAATACGTATTGCTTTCCCAAAGGGCTCAACTGATTTATATTTCCATGTTCATTATCTTCTAAACCAGCTCATTTACTCACCAAACATTTTTAAAGCCATTATCATGTGGTAGGCTTAGTAAGAAGAAAGTGACCCTAAGGGAGAAGCTTATATGTAAATAGGGTCCCTGGTGTACCAAGTGCTGATACAGACACAGAGTACCTGGGGAAATTGAGATGAGGGAGTCCTGGCTCAGCTGGGAGAAAAGTTTATTTTCATAGAGTCATGGTTTTGTTCTTTGGCAGAAAGAAAATTGCTTTCTTCCCACCCCCACCCCCAGCTCTATTGAGGTATAATTGACAAATAAAAATTGTATATCTTTAAGATATGCAATGTGATATATATGTATATCTCAACTTAAAAAATAAGCTACAGAATAAAAAGGTGTTTGCTATTAAAAAAAAAGAAAAGGCTGAATGTCATTCCCAAGCTTGGAGATTTGAGTATGTTGCCTCTTTGGGATTATTTACAGAAATATTAGCAAGACCAGCCCCATCTTTGGTCTTGAGTACTCCACTGTCAGCATGCTTTCTTCCAGAGAGGGATCCATTTGCCTTTATTTTTCATTCTGTTGTGCCGTCTATGCAAACTATTCTTGATAGTTTTATGGTAACAGTGTTTTTTTGTTCCATGAGATCATTTATACATGCTCATTGTGGAAAATTTAGAAAAGACAGGAAAGTATTAAAAACATCACTTTTTTTTTTTTTTTTTTTAAGAGACAGAGTCTTGCTCTGTCGCCCAGGCTGGAGTGCAGTGGCGCGATCTCAGCTCACAGCAACCTCCGCTTCCCAGGTTTAAGTGATTCTCCTGCCTCAGCCTCCCAAGTAGCTGGGAGTACAGGCATGCACCACCACGCCCGGCCAATTTTGTATTTTTAGTAGAAATGGGGTTTCACCATGTTGGCCAGGCTGGTCTCAAACTCCTGACCTCAGGTGATCCGCCTGCCTTGGCCTCGCAAAATTCTGGGATTATAGGCAGGAGCCACTGCGCCAGCCACACCTACGTTCTTATCATCCTAGTACATCCACTGTCATTATCTTGCTGTATTTCCTTCTGCCCAGTCTCACTCTGATCATGCAGTGGCGTGATCTCGGCTCACTGCAACCTAGGCCTTCTGGGTTCGAGCGATTCTCTTGCCTTAGCCTCCTGGGTTCAAGTGATTCTCTTGCCTTGGCCTCCCAAGTAGCTGGGATTACAGGCATACACCCCCACGCCCATCTAATTTTTGTATTTTTAGTAGACACAGCGTTTCACCATGTTGGCCAGGCTGGTCTCCAACTCCTGATCTCAGGTGATCCGCCTGCCTTGGCCTCACCAAGTGATTACAGGCATGAGCCACCACGTCCATCGCCAAAAAGATTTTTAAAAAGAGTTTAATGTAGAACCATATCAAAGGTCTTTGGAAATAAAAAACTTTTTTAAAAAATATCAGAAATAAAACAACAAATAAATAAATAAATAAAAACACCCAAAACAATCTGAAGCACGAGCACCTAGCAGAAAGGTTCAAGTATGATCTATTCATAGAGTGGAATATCAAGTAGACATTACAGGACATGTTTTAAGAGTATATTTTATGTCATGGGAAGTGCTCTCCCAGTATGATGTTAAATGAAAAAGCAGAATACAAAAGTATATATGCTGCATAGTCTCAGTATTGTAGAGAAAAAATATTATTTATGTATGCATGAAAAAAGACAAAAGATATTAACAGAGATCCATTGTTACTTCAGTTTACTAGGGATTATCTCTGGGAGGTAAGATTAAGGTGATTTATATTTACCTTTTTAAACTTTTCTGTATTTTCTTATTTTCAAATTTTCCATAAAAATATAAGGACTTGAAGATCAAGAAAAAATTTCTGCTTTGGCTCAGTGCAGTGGCTCAAGCCTGTAATCCCAGCAGTTTGGGCGCCCTGGGGGAGAGAATCACTTGAACCCAAGAGTTCGACGTTACAGTGAGCTATGATCTCCAGATCGTACCCTAGCCTGGACGATGGAGCAAGACCCTGTCTCAAAAAAAAAAAAATCTTTGCTTTTTTTTTTTTTTTTGTGACGGAGTCTCTCTCTGTTGCCCCAGCTGGAGTACAGTGGCACAATCTCAGCTCACCGCAACCTCCGCCTCCTGGGTTCAAGCGATTCTCTTGCCTCAGCCTCCCAAGTACCTGGGATTCCACGCACCCACCACTATGCCCAGCTACTTTTTTGTATTTTTAGTAGAGACAGGGTTTCACCATGTTGGCCAGGCTGGTCTCGAATTCCTGACCTCAGCTGATCCACCCACCTCGGCCTCCCAAAGTGCTGGGATTACAGGCATGAGCCACTGTGCCCAGCCCAATCTTTTGCTTTTTTTAAAAAAAGAAGACAAAAAGGGATTTTATACCAGTATTCTCTTGGCTGTGTGACTCTGAAGCCACAGTTATAAGTTATAATTACTCTTAAACACAAGGCCCTGTGACTCTTTTGGGCTTTTTGGTGTTTATCTTGATTACAACGTTGGAATATAGAAATGAAAGGAATGGGAGAGGTGATAGACTTCAGGCAGTGTAACTAGTTGTCTGAACACTACTGGCTCAATTATATTGTGTCTAGTGATTTCCATCTTGTCTTCTGCTAATTTATCGCCTGGTAACTCACTGAGGCAGGGTTTTCCTTTGGAGAAACCTCATTGTTTTAACCAGTGTATCATGCTTGCTTAGAAATTCAATGATCTTTTAACTCATTGGAGAAGATGGTGACCAGACCTGGACAGATGGGGAAGGACTTTGCACTCTCTCTTTACAGTCCCGAGTGCACACAGGTCAATGTGGAGCTATGTGTGAATTTTCATTGTCTTTGAGAGCCCTCTTCTCTGCCCCATAGGGAGCAGCTTTGTGTGCAATTAGAGGAGCAAGGGTTGTGTGTATTTAGCACAGCAGGTTGGCCTGGTCCTCTCCTCTCAACATAGTCACCACATACCTGGCACTGTGCTAAGGCTGGGAATGCAGACAGATGGGTGCCTGCTTTCAGAGTGCTCAATGTGCTGAGGAAGCCAGCAACAGAAACAGATGATTTCAGGAGTTCCAGGAAAATGCTACAGGAGGAGTGTGCCTGGGTTACTGGAGTAGCACAGGAGGAGGGCTTCTAGCTCAGGCTGAGATTTTAGTAAAGGAAATTATGCCATGATGAATCCTGAAGAATGAGTAGAAGTGAACCAGATAAAGCAGGATAGGAAGCATCTTCCCTTACCTAAGGGAAGACACAGAGGTATATGGAATGGTATGTTAAAAGGTTGGGACTCCAAACAGTTCTGTTAAAGCTTAGAGAGTGGTGGGAGAGACTGGAGAAGTTGATTAATTAGTAAATGAAGTTTTCTGTGGATTTCCCAGATCCCAGTGGCATTGGACATCCATGTTATTTTTAAATTTACAGTGTTCTATCTTATTTCCCACTCAGTGTCAGCTGCTGCTGGAAGTGGCCTGGCCTCTATTTATCTTCCTGATCCTGATCTCTGTTCGGCTGAGCTACCCACCCTATGAACAACATGAATGTAAGTAACTGTGGATGTTGCCTGAGACTCACCAATGGCAGGGAAAATCCAGGCAATTAACGTGGGCTAAATTGGACTTTTCCAAAGATGCTGTCTTTGGGAAGCATCACACATGCTTTGGATCAGAAAACCTAGGCTTCTAATTTGTTGATAAGGCATGAACTCAGGAGACTGTTTTCAGTCCTAATGAATGGTGATAATTGTAATTATAACAGTAGACAACATCTCTTTTACACATTTTAAATCATGAAAATAGAATAACTTTACTGATAATTTTAGAAAGTGGTGATTAAAAGCACATTTAAGATAATGCCTTAACACCTAGTCTTTTCCATATGCATATGTCTTAATCACACATTGCAAATCATGGAACACAGAATTTTAAGCAGCATTTGTGTAGAACTTCTCAGTTTTACTAATATTATTTTATTTTATTCTCATAACAACCTTGAATAGAACTCAGATCATCTGACTGTCAATCATGTATTCTGATAATAGCCTTTACAGTGAGCATAGAAAATACAGTAGTGGCTAACAACACAAGCTCCAGATGTCAGGTTATCTGGGTGTGAATTCTGGTGTCAGCATTCACTAAGCATATGACCTTGGGCAAGTGATTTAAGTTTCTTTTAAACAGAGAATAGTAATACCTACCTCGTATTATTATTGTCAGTGTATCATCTTACAATCACAGTCTTTCTCTTAGGGCTGGGCTCAGTGGGTGGATTGACACTGCAGAAATGGCCAAATCTAAAGGATCAACATTTACGTAGCTGGGAAATGTAGCTGGGACTTCAGTTTCACTGCCCTGGTGATTTTTCCTACCACTAAGCAGCTCAGTCCATACCCCTACAAGACCCACAAGCTTATGAGATACTGTTCTTCCAGGAAAGCAGTGGGGCCAGGGCCACCTTTTAATTGTGTTTCTTGGCCTGGTCCCATCTTTCTCACAATACATAGCAACAGTTATTTACTTGCTGATTTTCTAATGCACATCACACATAGTCATATTAAACACACACACACACACACACACACACCCCTCAAGAAACATTTTCTGAGACGTGATTTCCTGATTTCATCAAAAAAGAAAAGAGCGGGCCAGGCACAGTGGGAAGTCAAGGTGGGTGGATCACTTGAGGTCAGGAGTTTGAAACCAGCCTGGCCAACACAGTGAAACCTCGTCTCTACTAAAAATACAAAAATTAGCCAGGGGTGGTGGCACACACCTGTAATCCCAGCTACTGGGGAGGCTGAGGCAGGAGAATTGCATCAACCTGCGAGGCTGAGGTTGCAGTGAGCCGAGATTGCGCCATTGCGCTCCAGCCTGGGCAACAGAGTGAGACTCTGTCTCAAAAAAAAGCATAAACTGAAATTTATACACAATTTATATGCCTGTGAGATAATTCTGTTTTCTCTTTTGGAACCCCAAAGAGATTTTTTTGATTGATGAGCAAATACATTTTAGATTTTATTTAAGCATTATGCCAAGCACCACTGAAGTATAAGTTTCAAGGGCAAACTCAGTTTTTTCATCTACTAGACGAATGATTTTCTGGAATGATTACAAGCAGGCAAGATGGTATAGTGGAAATAGCAAATGTCTTCGGCATCAGACAAGTTGGGGTTTGTTTGTATCCTGCCTCTGCCCTTCACCGAGGTTGTGATCTTGGGCAGATTGTTGAGTTTTAACCTAGATTCCTCTGACTCCAGATCATAAATTTTCAGAAAAGCTCTGAAATTCTTGTATATACAGATGGTAAATGAGACTTTTCCTTACATCTATGCACTTCTTTGTTTGTTTGTTTGTTTTGAGATGGTCTTGCTCTGTTGCCCAGACTGGAGTGCAGTAGTGCAATCTCCGCTCACTACAATGTCTGCCTCCCAGGTTCAAGTGAGCCTCCTGCCTCAGCCTCCCAAATAGCTGAGACTACAGGCATGTGCCATCACGTCTGGCTAATTTTTGTATTTTTAGTAGAGACAGGGTTTCGCCATGTTGACCACACTGGTCTCGAACTCCTGGCCTCAGGTGATTTGCCCACCTCAGCCTCCCAAACTGCTGGGATTACAGGCATGAGCCACCATGCCCGGCCATATCCATGCACTTCTTGCAACCTTACCTTCTTTTCTCATCACCCTCCAGGGACCTAGTTGGAAGAGCAGAGTTAAAAGTTAAGGTGAAACTTGGAGAGGTGTCTTGTCCCTAGGAACAAAGGACTGGTGTGAAATTCTCTGTAAATCTTCCCCAGTTCAAACCAGAGTTATCAAGGTCTTAAAAACTTCCCTGGGTCCTGAGAGCCCATTATATTATTTACTTGTCTTCCTGTGCACCCACTGCCTAGTCCTGATCCTACTTTTGTTTGCAAATAGGATGGGGCACAACGTACAAGGAAGGGCCTTTGCCGCCCCTGCTAAGGGATAACCTGAAATACCTTCACCATCACTGCCCTGTGCTGCTTTTCACCTATGCCAGTCTGTCTACAGTGCCAGTGTCTCCTGGCATTGAAAGGGGAGAATCTTTTGGTCCTTTGAGTATTTGGTTGGGTTACATAAATCTCCCTGAATGAAGAGCAGCTGACTTAGGCAAGGGGCCTTGTTTGGTTTTCCTTGAACTATTAACAGGAAGATAGGGAGATTAACTGTGTAAATGTTCAATAGGCCAGAGTCCCTGCAGAGGGTGGCCACAGTGATCAGATCTTATCACATCCTTGCTTTGGATGTTGCCTCTCTGGTTGGAGTATGGATAGAAAAGAAAGAAAGACCCTATATTGAAATGCAAAGTGCAGCAAGTCCTGACTTTGGGTTAACTTCTCAGCCCATTTGCGTGAAAATAAAAAGATGAATAAAACAAGGTTCCCACTTTGGAGGGAGGTGGTAGCTGTGAGATGGAAGGAGTGTTCCTGCTGGGCAATAGCAGAGTAAGTGCTGTGGTAGATTCACTCCCACAGTGCCTGGAAAATCCTCATAGGTTCATTTGTTGAGTCTTTGTCCTACACCAGGCACTCTGCAAAAACGCTTTGCCTGCAAGGTCTCATGTGATGCTCACCACAGCTCTGTGAAGTTAATTGTACTTTTATCACCATTTTACAGATGAGAAAACTGAGGGTATGGGGCCAATGACTTGGCTAAAGTCACTGCTTAGCAAGCTGCAGGGACTGGATGTGAATTCCAATTGGTTTGACTCCAAAGCCTGTGAAGCTACTTGTTCTTCACCACCTAGAGCTGTGGTTCTTGATAACTGTGAACTCTTTTGGGGTCACAAATAGCCCTGAGAATATGATAGAAGCAGGAGCTCTGGCCTTTCTGTCCATACCTGAACAGGTCCTTGGGTTAAGAGCCCCTTGTCCAGGGCCTATTAATCTTGATCCTCATAAGCAGCATCCATGTATTACGGCCACAAACCAAACTGTGCCAGACCGAATCCTAGGACCAAGCCCAAATATGTCCCATCATCCTTTTGGTAAGAAGCTCATTGTAAGAAAGAAAGAGGAGAGCAAGAGGATGACCTAGTGCATGGGGCCTCATTGTTTTAAGTAGTGACAAAACAACAATAATAACAACAAAACCCCCGAAGCTTCACAGATGACATCAGACCCCAAGCCTGTGTGTTTTTCAGGTGCCCGTGAGGAGCTTT
This sequence comes from Gorilla gorilla gorilla, assembly GCF_029281585.2. NCBI lineage: Eukaryota > Metazoa > Chordata > Mammalia > Primates > Hominidae > Gorilla > Gorilla gorilla. The sequence continues at coordinate 101,143,110 of NC_073237.2, read as the reverse complement.
ATAGCTGGCAGAGGAGGTGAAACTGACAAATGTTTGGCAGATTGAGGAGAGTACCAGAGGGGTTTGAGATGAGCTAAATTCCAATCTAACCGCAGGTGTGAGGAAGAGGCTTGGATTGGGACCATGGAGATGGGGGTTCTACTCCCAGTCACGCCAGCTGACTTTGCGAGTGTTCTTTGTCAGTCACTTTATCTTATTTTATTTATTTTTATTTTTTTTGAAATGGAGTTTCGCTCTTGTCGCCCAGGCTGGAGTGAAATGGTGCGATCTTGGCTCACTGCAACCTCCCCCTCCTGAGTTCAAGCGATTCTCCTCCTCCTCAGCCTCCAGAGGACTCCTCAGCCTCCAGAGTACCTGGGATTACAGGCGCCTGCCACCAAGCCCATCGAATTTTTGTATGCTTAGTAGAGACAGGGTTTCACCATGTTGGCCGGGGTGGTCTTGAACTGCTGACCTCAGGTGATCCGCCCACCTTGGCCTCCCAAAGTGCTGGGATTACAGGCGCGAGCCACCGTGCCTGGCCCACTTCGTCTTACCATAGCTACCTCTTTAGAGTATGAAAAAATAGGCTTAGGGCATCCCCAAGTCTCCTCTATGTCTGAGAGCTAAGGCTGGCTGTCAAAGAGGAACTAAGGACGCCAGGGACTTTCTGCTTAGGACCCCTTTCATCACTTCTCCAAAGCTGGTATCATGAACCCCATTCTACAGATGATGTCCACTAGATTAAGAATGGCATGTGAGGCCAAGTTTCCACCTAAGAGTCAGATTTATTCAGAAGAGACAGGTCTCTGGGATGTGGGGAATGGGACGGACAGACTTGGCATGAAGCATTGTATAAATGGAGCCTCAAAATCGCTTCAGAGAATTAATGTTTCTCCCTGTGTTTTTCTACTCCTCGATTTCAACAGGCCATTTTCCAAATAAAGCCATGCCCTCTGCAGGAACACTTCCTTGGGTTCAGGGGATTATCTGTAATGCCAACAACCCCTGTTTCCGTTACCCGACTCCTGGGGAGGCTCCCGGAGTTGTTGGAAACTTTAACAAATCCATGTAAGTATCAGATCAGGTTTTCTTTCCAAACTTGTCAGTTAATCCTTTTCCTTCCTTTCTTGTCCTCTGGAGAATTTTGAATGGCTGGATTTAAGTGAAGTTGTTTTTGTAAATGCTTGTGTGATAGAGTCTGCAGAATGAGGGAAGGGAGAATTTTGGAGAATTTGGGGTATTTGGGGTATCCATCACCTTGAGTATTTATCATTTCTGTATGTTGTGAACATTTCAAGTCCTGTCTGCTAGCTATTTTGGAATATACTATATGTTGTTAATGATATCATTCAGCAGACGTGCATCTGAATGGGCTGGCTCTAGGAGCTAGAGGGTAGGGGCTGGCACAAAGATGCATGCTGGAAGGGTCCTTGCCCGTAAGAAGCTGACAGCCAAGGCTAGGGGAGTTCTGTCTTCTCTGCATCAGATCACCTCTCTCACCTCTGTCACTGCCCCATCAGACTACAATGTCTGCAGGTCTTTCTCCCCTGAGTGTGAGCTCCCTGAGCAAAGCAGGATGCTGCCCCTTCCCTTTGTATTCCTGGCTCCTGGCTTCAGTGCCTGGACATAAGTATGGGCATAATAAGTGTCTCCCAAATGAGACATTGAGGATTCTTCAAATGCACAGGACCGTGATGTGAGTTAGGACGGACTAAGGACTATGGGATGTGGCTCAGGACAATCCTGAGGAAGCTGCAGCTGCGGCACACAGGGCCACACTGTCATGTTCATGGACCCTAGACTGGCTTTGTAGCCTCCACGGGCCCCTTCCATGCACAAATATTAAAAATTATATTTCATGACTGCATTGGTATAAAGATGAATACAATCCAGACCAGATTCATGATTATTCATACATTTTTAGTGTATTAACTTTTAATTCTGCTTTTAAAATAAATTAAAACATTCTAATATGCCCTTAAGAGTATCCCAGGCCCAGGCCACTGAGCCTACTGTGCCTCATGGATAAGTTGGCCCTGGGGGCATGTGTGTGCATGCATGTGTGTGCACATGCATGATGAGCCGGGCCTTGAAGGGTGGTAAGATTTGGGTGTGTAGACCAATGGAGAAAGGCATTTGGGGCAGTGATGATGGGTGGGGGAGGGAACATGGTGATGAATGGAGCTGGGTGTGGGGAGCCATGGGAGTGGGTTAGGGCCAGCCTGTGGAGGACCTGCGAGCCAGGCTGAGTTGTATGCACTTGGCAGTCACTTTTGTAAAGCAGCAGAGGCAGTTGGCCTAACTAGAGCCTTTCACCTTTTCTTGCACCCTTTACAGTGTGTCTCGCCTGTTCTCAGACGCTCGGAGGCTTCTTTTATACAGCCAGAAAGACACCAGCATGAAGGACATGCGCAAAGTTCTGAGAACATTACAGCAGATCAAGAAATTCAGCTCAAGTAAGTAAAAACCTTCTGTGCATCCGTTTATAATTGGAAATTGACCTGCACCAGGGAAAGAGAGTAGCCCAGGTGTCTGGGGCTTGTTCCCATTAGATCTTCCCCAAGGGGTTTTTCTCCTTGGTGGCTGGCCTGTGGGGCCCCTCTCCAGGAGGCATTGGTGAAGAAACTAGGGGAGCTGGTTGCCACAGACAGTGATGTACTAATCTTCTCTGGGAAGACAGAAGAAAAGTCCCCAGAGAAGAATATTACAGACTTGGCCTTAGGGACAGCTAGGGGTGCAGATTGCTGCCAACTGCATTTTTTCTGGAGTTGGCCATATGGTTGCAGTGAATGGATTTATAGACAGAGTATTTCTGTGCATATAAGAGCAATTACAGTTGTAAGTTGATATGGATAAGTGAAAGTTAAGCACTTCTTTCTAAAAAGAGAATGCAATTCATTTTCCCCTAATCATTTCAATTAGTCTGATGGGCACTTGAACTTGTTGTCTTTAAAAAGTGAAATCTTTACCTCTGATCTGGTAAGTATCCAGGCAATTTCTTGTGTGCCACCCAGGAGGTATCTGAGGAGTGGGCATTTGCTGACTGAGGCATTGGCTGCCATAGCATCAGAGCAGCCTTCCAGGCAGTGGCCTGGCAAGGGGACAGAGGCTGGTGGGAGCAGCTGGCTGAGTGCAGCCAGTAATGGCATGTGCATGGTCTGTAGAGAATGTAGAAGCAATAATGAAGCCGATAAAAGCTGGTCTGCATTTTATTATTATCATGCGCCGGCGGTTCTAAACAATGTCAGTGATAAATTACTCCTCCCCATCATGGATCAATGGCTGCCACTGCTCCAGGGAAGTGCTTTTTATTCCGTTTGGTGTTTAGGGAGGGATGGAGTTGGCTGGCCTTTGCTGAAAGGCCTACCAGTTTGTTTTCTATTTGGCAAAAGAAGAAATGATAAAGTTCTAGAGTTTAAACCAGACTCAGATTTGAGTTTTTTTTTTTTTTTTTTTTAAGGCTACAGAACTGTGCTTTCCTTGGGCAGTAAAAGAGGCAATGGGCAATGTGGGACCTGATGACAAAGGGAAGCAAAGCTGTCTTAGGGGTGGCATGGAGGAGGTGCTGCTTCACAGCAGAGAGAGGTATGGCTGTGCTTGGAGTGTCCACTTAGACAACTCCTGGCTGTGCAGCCAGGCGATCGAGATGCTGTTTCCTTGACCTGCAGGTCCTGGTTTTGCACATGGATGTTTCTTCTGGTGCGGGAGACAGAAAGGTAGCAACAACCCCTGATCAAAGCCTCAGTCCTTCCTTATTTACTGGAGAGCCCCTGCTGATTGACCAGAGGCACAGCTGGGGATATTTCCTTTACCTCTGTAGCAAGAGACAGCGTGGTGCAGAGGAAAGTGCTAGCATACATTACCCTGTGGCTTCATGACTTTGTGAATAGGTTAGTTAGCACCCTTTCAGCCACCTCTTCTTACCTGTTAATGAGATAAAACATGTAATTGCTTAAAAACAGTATTTGGCACATAGGAAGCACTTAGTGAATATGAATTATGATATTTTTGGAGTGGTGACATCTCAACCAAGCCATTTAACCCCTCAGCCTTAATTTCCTCAACTATAAAATAGCAGCTAACTTGAAATGTAAACTATAAAACCTAATGTAGTATCTGGCACATAGTAGATTCCCAATAAATGAGAGCCAGTATTCTTTCTAAGACAGTGATGCATTTCTGAGCACCGGGCCTTGTTCTTCTGCCTTGCAATTTATGCAGCAGTTGAAATAGACTGGCTGATGGGGGTAAGTTGTCAAGCAGACTTTCTGATCTTAGTGGAGGAGACTGCCTTAAAACACCACTAATTTCCTTTTTCCTTTCTTTTCTTTTTTCTTTTTTTTAAGACAGAGCCTTGCGCTGTCACCAGGCTGGAGTGCAGTGGCGCAATCTTGGCTCACTGCAGCCTCTGCCTCCTGGGTTCAAGCGATTCTCCTGCCTCAGCCTCCTGAGTAGCTGGGACTATAGGCATGCGCCACCATGCCCAACTAATTTTTGTATTTTTAGTAGAGATGGGATTTCACCATGTTGGCCAGGATGGTCTCGATCTCCTAACCTCGTGATCTGCCCCCCTAGGCCTCCCAAAGTGCTGGGATTACAGGCATGAGCCACCATGCCTGGCCTTCTTTGAGAAATTGGAGACATGAGTTAAGTGGTGAAGAAGCCAAATCTGTGTCTAAAAACCCTACAGTTGTGTGCACAGCTCTGAGGAGAGAAGGTCCCTTAGATTTTGAGTGTATTATTATGTTGGTGCTTGTTTCACATCTCTCTGTTCACGCAGTATGTCCCCTTTTCTGCCTTGCAGGTGTTTCTTAAATTCTTTCTTTCTTTGCTTGTCTTGCAGCACAAAACGGGCTTCAGTATAGGGGGAAATACACAGAAACACTGCCTTTTCCTACAGGAAATCAGTAACTTTTTACTGATTTTGTTTTTATTTACTTATTTTATTTATTTGTTTAAATTTATTTTTATGTTTAGTTTTATTTTTTTAGAGACAGGGTCTCTTTCTGTTACCCAGGCTAGAGTGCAGTGGTGCACTTAAAGCTCACTGAGCTCACTGCAGCCTCGAATTCCTGGCTCAAGTGATCCTCCTGACTTAGCCTCCCAAAGGGCTGGGATTACAGGCATGAGCCACTGCACCTGGCCAACTTTTTGCTGATCGCCAATAGCACTCTGTCAATTTTGGAGAGAAGCTGAGACTGGCATATGTCTGTATGGATCCCCACTTAGAGACCTGTGTTTATCTGCACTGACACCCCATCACAGCATGATGAGCTTGGCACCCCTGTGCTGTCTCTCCCAGGGCTGGGAGGATCCTTGAAGCTGATCTGGTTTGGAGCTTTGTCCTCATTCACCTCCTTTACCACACACCCACCTTCCCAGGGCGGGGACCTACCGCTCACTAAGTAGCTCATTCTGGGTGTTGACAGCTCTAATTGTTAGAAAATATTCACCACCCTGTTATGCTTTCTAGAGAACAAGTCTAATTCTATTTTCCTTGAAATAGTCGAAGACAGCTCTCATGTTTTTCTTTCCCTGTTTTCCCAAAGTCCATGATTTTTTAGGCGAAATGGCCTCCTTTCCTCTTATGGAATGTTTTTCCTCCCCATTTCTGCCTCTCCTCTGGTTGTGTTTCAGTATGTCTGTGTGCTTCTTGAAGTTTACTGGAAATTATGAAAGTATTCTGGCACAGAGGAGGAAGGGATTTTTGCCTCCCTTGTTCTGAGTGCTACATTTCCGTTAATGCAGTCTGAGATTGCATTAGGCATTTTGGCATTCACGTCACCTTGTTGACTCATATTCCATGTGCACTCAGACAAAATTGTGATTATTTTAAATAGGCAGAATTGCAAGTTACATGTTCTCCATTTCTTTGTTGTATTGTTGGCTTTTTGAACTAAAGGGAAAAATGTCTTTTTTCTATTTTACATGTTTAGATTCCCTATGCCATCCCATCCTCCCAAAACCATTTTAGATTCTGGTTTTGCCATGTATTATATCTGCTACTCCTTTCTCGTCATCTAGAGATGTGATAAACAACTCTCTTTGGCCTCATTCCAGTCATCGATAACTGTGGGACAAAGACTTGAAGCTTGGATCAGTCCAGTGGAGACTAACCACCCCTGTAGACCCTTTTTTCCTCAACTATAAAATAGCAGCTAACTTGAAATGTAAACTATAAAACCTAATGTAATATCTGGCACATAGTAGATTCCCAATACATGAGAGCCAGTATTCTTCTAAGACAGTGATGCATTTCTGAGCACCTGGCCTTGTTCTTCTGCCTTGCAATTTATGCAGCAGTTGAAATAGACTGGCTGATGGGGGTAAGTCGTCAAGCAGACTTTCTGATCTTAGTGGAGGAGACTGCCTTAAAACACCACTAATTTCCTTTTTCTTTTCTTTTCTTTTTTTTTTTTTAAGGCAGAGCCTCGCTCTGTCACCAGGCTGGAGTGCAGTGGCGCAATCTTGGCTCACTGCAGCCGCTGCCTCCAGGGTTCAAGTGATTCTTGATTCTGTAGACACTACCACTCAGGCCTATATTGTAATCAGTGCTGGGCCACTGGGCTCCTGCTTCTGTGATCCAGTTGGAAAGTTTATCTTGTTCTTCCCTTCAGCTTGCATCTACTAAATTCGCTGGACTATCCACAGGTGATTTGTAGATATGGGGATCTCTACTCAAATACTCTCATGATTTCCTTGGCTAGAGCGTCATTTTATTTCCACTTATTGGAAGAGACCTTAGAGACCAGTTAGTTCATTTATAGATAAATTAGTTGATTCAGTCATTCAACCCTTATTTATTGAGCGTCTCCTATATGCCAATCACTGTTCTAAGTGCCGAGACACAGAGGTGTCCAAAATAAATATGGCCCCTCTCCATATGGAATTTCTATTCTAGAGAAGAATCTGACCCAGAAGGGGGAAGTGACTGTCCCAAGTCTACACAACCACAGAAGGGATATTCTGGGAATAAATCACGGCTAAACCCCCCTGCTGCTCCAGACAGTTCTCCTTCTACAGTGCTCTATTGTGCTGTTTTAATAATCTTTCAACTGGGAAGAACTCCCATTTCAGGAATTAAGCCGTGGACAAATCTTTTAATTATCCTTGAAATCATCCTAATAAGAAATCCAAGGAGGGAGTCTTACAGGGTGCCTCACCCACTTTTCTCATCACTGGAACTTTTTAGACATTTTATTATTTTCTTCCTAAACCAGAGTACAGGCACACAAGTTGAGTGGTGTGGTGGCTAAATTAATTAATGTTTGCAAGGCAGTGTGAGAAGCATTCATTCATCTTAAATACCTATGGTGACTGCAACTCAGATGTAAAAATTGGATAAATCCTCAGAAACCCTAGGGAAAGTGACATGTCTGTATTTTGTCTCTGTGAGATACAGACTGGCAGAGATAAGTGTTTCTCTGGGTGAGTTTTGTGTGGTATCTGGGATGATTTTAGGCAGTACGTGGATGAGAACTTTTAATTTTAACCCACATCAAATTGCAATTTCATGGAAATTATTGCTTAGGAGGATGTTCAACAGGAAAGATATAATTAAAGTTAATTCAAAAGAAACATTTTCTGTGAATATGGTAAAACTTGTGAGAGTAGTTTGTAAATGATTGAAGATTGGAAAACATTGGTATAAGAGTGAGTGTGGGGTTTTGTATTAAGATTCATTTTGGGAAGAAATCCATGCTGCATCCCTCATGAAATGTGAACTTTGGGCATGTGTTGATTCTTTCTGGCCCAGAGTTTACCTGAAGATTAGCTGCCCTGAGGGTCACTGAGCATTAAATTAGATGATGTCTGTGGATGACTGATAGTGAAGCTCATAGCCCACAGTTGACACACAATAAATTCGAGTTGCTTTGCTTCCCCTTCTGTTCCTGGCTGACTGTTTGGCCTTTGCCACTTGTTCGGCCTCTCTGGGCCTTAAGTTTCTTTGCCTTGAAATTGGAACTTTCTTTGGTGAAACAACCAGAAAATGCTTCAGCCCAGAAACTTGGTCAGTACTTGGATGGGGGATCACCTGGGACTACCCAAGGATGTGGGCTGTCTGCTAGACTATAGCCCCTTGAGGGCAAGGTGGGCGCCTTGCTCATGGTTCCATCCTAAGCCCCAGCACAGTAGTGGGTGCATGATGAGCCATTAGTGAATCTTTGTGGAATGAAGGTGGGAGAAAATAAAATACCTGTACTTCACAGGGTATTGTGAGGGTCAAGTAAAAGTGCTTTAAAAAATTGTATTATATAGTTTATTCCCTTGTGTTAACCCAGGTCAACAGAGCGTACGAATAATAATGATGACAGAAGTTCTTCAAAAAGTCTTGGCCTTCTTTCTTTCACAAAATTGCCTCCCAGAGCTTTCTGGAAGGGCAGCCATGAACCCAGAGGCCTAAGGTAGATTTACTGGGAAGCTAAAAATATTTACTTTATTTTTCATAGCTCCTTTCAAGGTCCTCTCTGGGGGTCTTAGCAATATGTTTACACAGTGGTATGTTTTTGTAAGGTTTGCAAAAGTAAGATTTTTAAAAAATACTATTTTGTTTTAAAAAGAGAGCCCCCTACCAACTTGTGTCAGCCTCAGGCCCCCACCTGCATCTGCTCCTGCCAGGGCATGGTGGGGCAAGAAGCACTGCTCCCCTTCCAAAGCTTCCTTCCTTGCCCTGGAGTCATCCTCACTCCCCACTCCAAGCCACCTGCCATCACTGTGCCCCCTCTCTGGTGAATCTGGCATTCTTAGGTGGGCTGAGAAGCAGACTGGCCCAAGCTAAGGCCTTTCTGATGGGGTTGTTGCTGCTGAGAATCATGACTGGGTGGGAGAATCATGACTGTTGCTGTCTTATTTTTACTGTGTATTTCCTTTTCAGCTACTTAAAATGTATTGCTTAGTGATACCTAATGGGTTCATTAGCCTGCTTCCTATTGAACATTTCCACTCAGGCATCCACTTGGTCCCAAGGCCTGCTCCTCTCACATATTCTGAAATCTGGACTACAGACTCTCATTCAACTCCAGGTTGCACTGTGGACACAGTCCCCTCTTGAGCAGGTACCTCCTTGCAGTGGTTGGGACGTCCTACTTGGCTTATAGTTGGGAAGTGCATATGCTGGAGCTGAAGCCTCTTGCCTTCCCGGGATAGGGCGTCCTCACATCCCCTCTGAGAAGTTCCCCAGCTTCCCTCTGTTCCCCGTTTCCACACTTAGCGAGGCTCTTGTCCACTGCTACATCCCCCATAGCCAATCCCTCAGCCTTGCCATTGCTTATGCTGGTCTGGAAACAATTCCTAGACTTGTGGGGCATCTGGGGAAGTTCTCCATCTTTTTTTTTAGCTGGCATGACCCAAATGGTGTGGGCAGGGCTATGGATTCTGTGGTGTGGCTGGAAGCCAGGTAGCCTCTCTCTACTGTACATGGAACTCAGCAACTTCTGAGTCAAGCAAGATCTTAGCTCTGCAGGTGTCTTGCCCTGTCCAAAGTTATGGCCACACCAGTACCTTTTAACTCCAGAAGCCCAATAAGTGTTTCGTGGGACCGCAAAGATCATTTTCTAGACCTGCTGAATATGCCTAGAACGGGTAGGGATGGCTTTCGAGCTGTTCCTAGGGCTGACAAGTCACATGTTTCTGGGGGTACATACACACTGCGGTCCATGTGAATGGCACTCTCCATGAGAACTGTGATGATTTGAGTTGAATAGTGCACAACCTACATGGTTCTCTGCCATGGCCTGGAGTTCCTTATCTTGCCTTCTCCAGTGAGGACTAGGGCTGCAACTGGCCTACTTTGGCTCCTGACTTTGGGGATTCTGAAATACCTTTTTTTTTTTTAAGGATGTGGAGCTCTCTGAAGCTTATAAGGATTTTGCCAGGGAAAGATAAGAAATATCTTTGGGCATTTTGTCACTGGGCTGGAGATGAACCCTTTGGAGGACATATCACCTTGTTGAGGTCAAGGGGCGGAAAGGGACAGGACTGGCAGAGAGATCCGGGGCAGCAGCCTGCCATCCTGACTGAGTATGGAGTTTCTCTCTCCCTTCAGCTGCACTTTTGTGTGGAGTCAGTGGCTCAGCTGCCACTTCCCTTATGTTCATGGCATGAATCTGGCTTGTTTGGCCTTTCTTTTTTTTTTTTTTTTGAGATGGAGTCTCACTCTGTTGCCCAGGATGGAGTGCATGGAGTGCAGTGGTGTGATCTCGGCTCACTGCAACCACCGCCTCCTGGATTCAAGCGATTCTCCTGCGTCAGCCTCCTGAGAAGCTGGGATTACAGGCGCGTGCCACAACGCCCTGCTAATTTTTGTATTTTCAGTAGAGATGGGGTTTTACCATGTTGGTCAGGCTGGTCTCAAACTCCTGACCTTGTGATCCACCTGCCTCAGCCTCCCAAAGTGTTGAGATTACAGGCATGAGCCACTGCGCCCAGCCCTGTTTTTTTTTGTTTTTGTTTTTGTTTTTGTTTTTTGAGACGGACTCTTACTCTGTTGCCCAGGCTGGAGTGAGTGGAGTGGCACAATCTTGGCTCACTGCAACCTCTGCCTCCCGGGTTCAAGCAATTCTTCCTGCCTCAGCCTCCCGAATAGCTGGGATTACAGGCACTTACCACCATGCCTGGCTAATTTTTGTATTTTTTAGTAGAGACGGGGTTTTGCCATGTTGGCCGATTGAACTCCTGACCATCTTTGAACTCCTGACCATGTTTGCCATGTTGAACTCTTGACTTCAGGTGCGTTGGCCTCCCAAAGTGCTGGGATTACAGGTGTGAGCCACCATGCCCAGCCTGTTTGGCCTTTCTGATATGGCTCTGACTAATCTTTTTGGAAATTAGTCCCCAGGGTTATACTAGATTTTACTTAGGGAAAAGGGTCATGCCTCTCTGGCTGTCAGATGTACTGATATTACTAAGGACTCAATGGGGTGGACCTTTGATTCTGGTTTGATTTTTGAAAATCAAAAAGACATGAGCTCCAGGGAGCAGGGTGGCTTTGGTGACATGGCAAGATAGTTGGCTGTGGCAGGGAGTTGAGGGAAGTGGATAGAAAATTAACATCTTGTAAATATTCGCTGGGAAATATACCTTCGTGTTAAGAAAACAGACTTGGCAGCCAGATGGCCTAGGTTCAAATCTTGGCTTGATGCTTATCAGCTGTGTAACCTTAGATAATTCCATACATCTCTGTGCCTCAGTTTCCTCAAATGGAATAACAATACTACCTCCCTCAGGACTATTGTGGCAAATTAATGGATGAATAAGGGGAAGCACTTAGTACAGTGCCTGGCCTAGCATAGGTACCAGGCTTGTTCTTAAGCTCACTGCATTTTTACAATCATCATAAAATGTAGGGGATACACACATGAAGGAGCTGAAGTTCAGAGAGGCCAAGTAACTTGCCTAAGAAAGCACAGCCGGGCGCGGTGGCTCACGCCTGTAATCCCAGCACTTTGGGAGGCCGAGGCGGGCGGATCACGAGGTCAGGAGATCGAGACCATCCTGGCTAAACGGTGAAACCCTGTCTTTACTAAAAAATACAAAAAATTAGCCGGGCGTGGTGGCGAGCGCCTGTAGTCCCAGCTATTTGGGAGGCTGAGGCAGGAGAATGGCGTGAACCCGGGAGGCGGAGGTTGCAGTGAGCCAAGTTAGCGCCACTGCACTCCAGCCTGGGCGACAGAGCGAGACTCTGTCTCAAAAAAAAAAAAAAAAAAAAGAGAAAGAAAGCACAGCTGGCAAGGGGCAGTAATAGGACCAGAATTCCAGTTTCTCATGCTTTGTTGTTGTTATATCCTAAAGAGAGCAGCTCTGGGTAGCCAGAAGCTTCCCTAAAGTCACAGGACATGGGGCATGGGCTGGCTGGGATGAGAAAGGAGACAAGAGGGCTTCTGAAAGAAATGCCAGATTCACTCCACTTCCTGGCTTCAGGCACCAATGGAATATTTCCCAAGGCCCATCTAGAAGGAACATCCTGTGACTCACAGCCACTTCTCATTTTCTGTCTGAACCCCCTCACCCATTCAGGCAGCCGCTAAAGTTGAAGTTACAGCCTCAGACTATATTTTCTGTCCTTGTGGAACCTCAGTGTGTCATCTTGTTGGGAGATCTGGTGATACATGTGTCAACATTATATCATCAAAATGGAAATTCTTTGAAATCTTTAGGTGATTGCAATTCACGTTCTGTATGTATGCACTTATCAAAAGTTTTGAATTGAGGCCTTAGAATTTTATATTTGGAAACCTTTCCACTACCATGAGTTTTCCCAGACCTGTCAAAGCCAGGCTGCATCTCAGAAACCAGGTCTTTGATTTCCATCCAGGGCAAGGGCCTGGGCCCAGCTGGGCTGTAAGCAGGTGGGGGTGGGGAGCAACGCTCCACTGCAATGTTGAAATATTACGTGAACTAAGTCAAATCAAAGGTCAGCTTTACTCAGACAAGAATAGAAAACACAATTGCGTTCGATTACAGAACAGCATGTACCCCCACAAATATCAGACTGCCTTTAAAAGTTTTGAATTGTTAACATCAAGAACAGTGTTGCGTGTCTCCTGCTTTTCCAGCATAAGGTTTATTTATTCTGTGGGTGGCAAAGAGCAATTTGGGAGTCCAGTTTGTTTCTCATTGAAAGCTTTCCCATTTCTGGTCCTCTTGTCACTGTTGCATTGAGGCACCAAAAGGCAATCTCAGTGCAACACTGTTCAACAGACTAAGTTGCACCAGATAATGATACCATTTTACATTTTTCATATATTATTACATTGAAGGCTTCAAACAGCACTAGCAGGGGCAAGTTGGTATTATTATCTCCATTTCATTGATGAGGAAACCGAGGCTCAAAAGGGTAATGTCTGTTGCCCAAGATTAAAGAGTAAAGTTGTACATTGAATCGGGGTCTGTCTGACTCCCAGGCTTAGCATTTTCTCCCCACACTATGCTGCCATGTTGCTTATTCCAACATTAGGAAGCATAGGTGCCATCCCCAGCTTTTGAGGCCAAAATCATGATGAAGCATTTTTAAAACATCTCATTAAATTGCTGATATAGTGGAAAGAACCAAAGCTTTGCAGTCAAAGCTGTTTGGGTTCAAATTTACCACTTGTTTGTTCTATGACCCTGAGCAAGATATTCTCCAGATCTATTTCCTCATTTGAAAAATGAGAATAATAATAATACCTTTCTTTATAGGCTGTTCTTAAAGATTCTGGAAAATAATGCTAATAGTGTGCCTAATGCTTGGTAAATATGAGTCACTTTTCTGTGCCCACAAAGCACTACTATGTCCCTTAATAAATTTTGTTAATTTTAAAAGTTAGAAAAAAATTAAACTATTTATACATTGTGTATGTTAATTCTGCCCTAGACCAGCCTTAGGAAGAATCTCACCCCTAACTTGTAAACTCATCTTTTTCCGTTCTTTTTGTGCCTGGACTTCTCAGGGCCCTGCAGGCTGATTCTAGTCCCATGTTGTGTGGTGTTTGAAGTGTCTGGTCCCTTTTTTCAGTGAGAGACGAGCTCATCCTTGGGAACTGAATGCCTCAAACTCTCTTTTCTTTTTCTCTCTGCCCCTTCTGTTTGATGTAGTCTTTCCTGTTTCTGGACTCTATTTCTTCATACTTCCTATCTCTTACCTTCTCTTCACTCCTTCTGTCTTCCAGCTGTCCTCTCTCATCTTTCTGCCTCTCTGGTCTTCAGGCAGAGTTTTCATCTCAGCTATCTTCTTGCTTTTTCTGATGTTGGTTCTTTGTTTCTTCTTCTCATTCTGTTCAGGTCCAAAATTCATTTGGGTCAATGTTATGTCTTAGTGTTATCTTCCATTTCCTTCTGAGCTTCAAAGCCAGGCTGACTGTGCCCTTCCACACCCTGGCCAGTGTGACCAGGACATCCTTTCCCTCTGGGGCTGCACTGGCTCTTTGGGGGACTTGTTACCATTCAGGGTCTTCAACCCTCATTCTAGGGACTTCCAGTAACTTCTCCCACCTTCCCTCTTCTCAGTAAGACATGGGTATTGTCTTATTCTGTTTGCTGCTAGAAGAAAATTCTCAAGACTGAGTAATTTATACACAATAGAAATTTACTTCTCACAGTTGTGGAGGCTGGGAAATCCAAAATCAAGGTGTTGGCAGGTTTGGTGTCTGGTGAGGGCTGCTCTCTGCTTCTAAGATGGTGCCTTGTTGCTGCTGCATCTTTAGGAGGGGACAAACGCCATTTCCTCAACTGGCAGAAGGGACTGAAGCCTCTCCCTCAAGCCCTTTTATAGGGGTCCTCATCGTCAGGCCTCTAAGCCCAAGCCAAGCCATCGCATCCCCTGTGACTTGCACATATACGCCCAGATGGCCTGAAGTAACTGAAGAATCACAAAAGAAGTGAAAAGGCCCTGCCTCGCCTTAACTGATGACATTCCACCATTGTGATTTGTTCCTGCCCCACCTTAACTGAGTGATTAACCCTGTGAATTTCCTTCTCCTTGCTCAGAAGCTCCCCCACTGAGCACCTTGTGACCTCCTGCCCCTGCCCACCAGAGAACAACCCCCTTTGACTGTAATTTTCCATTACCTTCCCAAATCCTATAAAACGGCCCCACCCCTATCTCCCTTCGCTGACTCTCTTTTCGGACTCAGCCCACCTGCAGCCAGGTGAAATAAACAGCTTTATTGCTCACACAAAGCCTGTTTGGTGGTCTCTTCACACAGACGCACATGAAACTCATGGCATCTGTGAGGGGCCCTAATGCTATTGGTGAGGGCACTGCTCACATAACTTAATCACCCCTTAAAGGCCCTGCCTCTTAATACTGTCACATTGGTGATGAAGTTTCAATGTATGAACTTTGAGGGGGGGATACGTTCAAATCATAGCAGGTGTGCTATTGCCTTACTAGCAAAGTAATCTGGGGGAAGATGAGTAATGTCTCGTTCCACCCCTGATTCCAGTGCTGACTGATTCTGGAGTGGCAGAGAGGGTTGGAGGCTCACCGCTCTGCTCACCCGACCCTCTGGCCATCTCCTCTTAGAATGCAAGGGCAGGGATTTTGTTACACAGCGCCTCTTTTGTTATAGGCTAGCTCCTGCCTTCAAGGAGCACTGAGAAAAATATTATCCCTTTGAACCACAACACTAGTATTTTGGGTACTGTAGCCATTCAGAAGTTTGTTGAACTAATACAAGTTTATATTATTTGTAAAATACTAGAAGGAATGTGTGGTTCCTAAAGTTATGGTATTCCCATTGGTTGAAAGAGAAGACTCTGGCTTCCTAATGCCTTGGAAGGTTCAGGGAGCATAAGCCTAAATATCCTGGTTTCTCTTGGGAATTCTTCACAGATTGTCATCTATGACTTTATCCACATTTATTTTGAACATGTTTAATTTTCAGCTTGTATTTTCTCAAGGAGTATGTGTGAGGCAGCATTCAGAGTACTTAACACACTTAGTGTCATTAGTGATAACTTAACCCACACGTGTAGGAAGCTAGACCTCCATTTACAGAAAAATGGAGGCTCAGAGAGCCTAACTGACTTTCCCAAGGCCACATAACTGGAAAATTCTGGAACTGAGTTTTTTCAGGTATGTCTTGGTATCCCTCGGTGAGCCTTCTCTGTAGAGAAGGAAGTGTCTCCTGGGTTGGAAAGCCCAGGCCGGGATGAACAGCATGGGTGTCCTTAGGCTGTGTGCACCACACACCCCTGGCCTACTCTCCCCTGCTCTAAGGAGTCACCTGAAGGAGCAGCTGCATCACCCCGCCTCACCCCTTCTCCTCAGCACCCAACAACCAGGTCTTCCCAGAGAGTGCTCAGCCATTGGTGAAGCAGGCATCATCTATTCTTCAAGAAGACAGCAGAGCATCAGGAAAACAAAACACCAAAAAAATACCATAAAGACACTGGAGTGTATTTGTTACCAGCCCTTGTATAACAGAGAAGTGTTTCAAGGTCTTATTTGTAAGGCTGGACAAGCTCAGGCTGATTAAAACCACGAGTTAGAATTTGCCTCCCCCTCCCAGGCCCTGCTCAGTTGACAGCTCCTAGCAGGCTGGGAGGCCCCACCCCACCCCCACCCCAGGGGTCCATTGAAGAAGACCATCTGGGCCTGGGATGCTGATGTGATTTTCCCTACTTCTCCTTTTTTTTCATTTGCCTCCTCCACCCACTTCTAAAGCAGCTGATTGCTCTGGTTCCTTTTCATGTTGAGCAAAAGAGAAGACAGATCTTGAAACCTGAGCTGGGGACTGGAGGGCACTGACCGAGAGTAACCCCGTCTGGCTCAGCTCAGCTCAGCAAAGGGCTTTCCTCCTCCGCCTTCCTGAGCTGCTCTCCCTCCTCTCCTTTCCTCCTTCTTTCCCAGCCTCCCCCAAGCTCCTCCACCCCTGTCTTCCCTCTCCTCCCTCCTCCCACCTTCCTTGTCCTCTATGCTCAGAGAACTGAAGGAACACTGAATGGCCGGGAAAGCAGGACCTCGCCCCCACCCCGCGTCACACCCCTCCGCCTGCACGTGCAAGTGTGTTCCTCAGCTTGGTCCCAGAGGCCTGGACCTGGGTCCCAGAGGTCCCAGCTGGTTCCCCGGCTTGGTCCCAGAGGCCTAGATGTGTGGCAAGAAGCTGAGGGTTCTGCCTCGTTTCTTCCAGCCCACAAACACACATGTCACCTGTTTTTTGTTCTTTTTCCTTTCCTTTGCCCCACTTTACAGAAGCTCTTGGCTAATTGGTAGGTCACTGTTTGCTCCTCCAGGCAAAACCAAGGAGGCTGAGCTCAGCAGGTCAAGTATTTTGGTCTGTATTGAAGAGACTGTGGTGGGAGAGCCCTCTTGACCTTCTGCTGGATAGTGACTTTCTCTTCTGCTGGCAGCAGTAGCCCAGCTCCGCATCCTGTGACAGAGGTCATACCTTCCAGTTACCCGAGCGAACACTTGGAGCAAGTCAGCTTTTTCCCCTGAAAGAGCACGTTCACGTTCTTGATCTTTGGTTTGCACAACAACTTGTGAATGTTATTAGCCCCATTTTTTTTGTTTGTTTGTTTTTTGAGACAGAGTGTCACTCTTGTTGCCCAGGCTGGATTGCAATGGCGTGATCTCGGCTCACTGCAACCTCTGCCTCCAAGCAATTCTCCTGCCTCAGCTTCCTGAGTAGCTGGGATTACAGGCATGTGCCACCACACCCAGCTAATTTTGTATTTTTAGTAGAGACAGGGTTTCTTCATGTTGGTCAGGCTGGTCTCGAACTCCCGACCTCAGTTGATCCACCTGTCTTGGCCTCCCAAAGTGCTGTATTAGCCCCATTTTATATCCAAGGAAACTGAGGCTTAGGGAGATTTAAATAGGGGGGAAAGTAAGCTTCATGATTACACAGTCAGGAAATGGCAGAGCTGACTCTTGAATTCAGACCCTGTGATGCTGTATCCAGTGCTGATTTTGTTTTGCCCTGTGTTCCTTTCAATGTCAGGTAAGAAGACCTCAGAGATCATCTTCTCCAACCCACACATTTTACTGATTATAAAATCCAGGTCCGCATTAACTCATTGGCCAAAGTTAAGTGGCTAAATGACTCTCCTGTTCAGGAAGTATTCCCTGTCTTGTGTGGAATGATTGGTCTTTTGTCCAGGTCATCTTCCACCTATATCCGTCCTTGCAGTGACTGGTGGATACGATCATTCCTGGTGATTCCATGTAAAATACTAGATTTTTTAATTCTTTCATAAAGTTATGAGTAGACAAATCAGTCAGCTTCAACCTTTCCTTTACCTTATAGATAGTATCAGCAGAAAGAACTCAATAATTCTGTCTTAGGAACTCAGCCAGGCTAATATGTATTATAATACACACATACATATGCACACACATACACACATGTGCATACCTTAGATCACAAATTCAACATCTCAACTTAGCCGCCAAAGCCACTTCTGTGTCTTGTCTATTCTGAATATGCTTTAAGGTTAAATTAGCCATGAATCTGTTCAGATCAGTCATTCCTGAAAATGATGATGATATTAGCCATCCTTTACCGGGCACCTTACTCGGTGCCCGCATTATACTAGGTCTGCAGGTACATTTTCTCATTTAACACCTAGCTCAGTCCAATGAGGTGGATGCCATTGTCATCTCCATTTTATCATTTAATCAACTCAGCCTTCCTCTCTCCTGTTCCCCACTCTGCTTCTAGCTGCCACTCACCTGACTCTCCTCTTGATCTGGGCTGACGTGGCTGAGTGGGTTTAGCAGAACTCTTGTGTCCTCTTTACTTGGTTTGTTTCAAGTTCATGTCCTGCTTCATCTTTTCCCTAACTCACTGCAAGGTGAATTTTCTTCTCTGCAATCGGCAATTCCCCAAATCACATCAGGTCATTAATTTATTTACTCATTTGTATTCATTCATTCATTAGTTCATCCATCCATCTATTCATTCGTTCATCCAATTTACTGAGTGCCTCCTCTGTGCCAGGCACTGCTGGCTTTGGAATTAAAAATCCTGGCCCTCAAGGAATTTCTATTCTTCTGGGAGCAGGATATTTACATGGGTGACTGCAGCTTGATCTGTGTGGTACTAGTGGGAAACAGAATGTTGGGCACAAAAGAGTAAAAGAGTCACAAAACGCCGGGCGCGGTGGCTCATGCCTCTAATCCTAGCACTTTGGGAGGCCAAGGCGAGTGGATCACCTGAGGTCAGGAGTTCAAGACCAGCCTGGCCAACATGATGAAACCGCAACTCTACTAAAAATACAAAAAGGAAAAATAGCTGGGCGTGATGGCGGGTGCCTGTAATCCCAACTACTCGGGAGGCTGAGGCAGGAGAATTGCTTGAACCTGTGGCTTTGGAGGTTGCAGTGAGCCAAGAGCGGGCCACTTCACTCCAGCCTGGGTGAAAGGGTGAAACTCTGTATTAAAAAAAAAAAAAAGTCACAAAAAAGGGCTGGCCACCTAACCCAGCTTGAAGATGGGAAGGCCAGGGCAGGCTTCCTGGAGGAGGTGACTCATGGGCCATGTCATGAGGATGGGGTAAGAGGAGACGGTATGTTTCAGACATCTGGCTTTCTTGATATTCTTGGCTTTCCACCCATTTTCCTGCCAGCAACATAGGGGAGAAGACTGAGACCAGCAGATACAAAGCCACTGTACTCTGTCCTCACCCCCTCCTTTTTTCTCCCCTTCCTACTACCCACATCTGAGGTTTTGAGAAATCTCTTCTCTAATTATCTGCTTGTTCATTCATTTGTTGAGAATCTACTATGTGCATAGCATTATGACCACAAAATGTCCTGGTCGTTGTCATCGTGAGAGGTCTTACCCCTTCCTCTCCAGCCACTTCTAGGGATTTTTGACTCTGTCCTTTTCCAGAACTTGGCTCCAGTCTGGTTGCTCGCCATGAAGCACTTACAGATAAACCTCATCTTGGGCCAGTGCTTCCATTTACTGTCTCCTTTTGGCTTTCTTATCCTTCCTTCTGCCTTCTTGAATTGATTTGCCTCTTTATCTCCCCTTTCAGCCTTGAAAGTTCCTCGAAGGCAGGGACTGTGTCCCCATCTTTTCTATAAATGGCATTGTTGTACAGTGGTAAAGTTGAGTGAAAAAATCTTTTTGGTAATCACAAATTATTACCATATATTGAGCACCTACCATGATGAGTATCTCTGATCTTCATATCTTTGAAATGTGGATACAATTACCTTCACTTAATTGGTAAGAAAATTTGTGCTCAGGGAGGTAATGTCACTTTCTCACAGTCACACGGCTATTTCACAGGAGAGTGCAGTATCAAATTTAGGTTTTTCTGGTCCCAAACCCTGATGTTTCCCCCACATCATTGTTTCTCAGACTTGGCTGCAATCACCTGAAAAATTTTATTAAATTCTTTTTTTTTTTTTTTTGGAGACAAAGTCTCGCTCTGTCACCCAGGCTGGAGTGCAGTGGTGCCATTTCTGCTCAGTGCAACCACTGCCTCCCAGGTTCAAGTGATCCTCCTGCTTCAGCCTCCCAAGTAGCTGGGATTACAGGCACCCACCACCACACTCAGCTAATTTTGATATGTTTAGTAGAGATGGGGTTTCACCAGGCTGATCTCAAACTCCTGACCTCAAGTGATCTGCCCACCTCGGGCCTGCCAAAGTGCTGGGATTACAAGCGTGAGCTACCGCACCCAGCCAAGTTTTATTAAATTCTGATGCCTGGGTCTTACCCTAGCAGTTCTCATTAGTTGCTCCATGGTGTAGCCTGGGCTTTGGGATTTTTGTGAAGCCCCCAGCTGAGTCTAACGGGCAGTCATGTTTGAGAACCAGTATACTACACCATGTTGCCTTCCTGTTTTCACACAGGTTGGTGCTAGTGTGTGAGTCTAAGCCCACACGGGTGGATATCCACGTGATCAGGCTGCAAGTTCTTTGTAGCGGAGGATCTTTGGCCCTCCCTGCTGCTTCCCAACCCAGTGAACCTACCACACCATGCACGTGCACAGCCAAGGGTTGTTGACTGTTTAATCAGCCTCTGGGTTCTTATGTCTCATCCGGGGGATTCACTGATAG
Source organism: Gorilla gorilla gorilla (assembly GCF_029281585.2). Taxonomy (NCBI): domain Eukaryota; kingdom Metazoa; phylum Chordata; class Mammalia; order Primates; family Hominidae; genus Gorilla; species Gorilla gorilla. The sequence goes on along the minus strand of NC_073237.2, from coordinate 101,122,629 downwards.
GAGGTTGGAGCTTGATCACATCCAGATGTTCTCATCTTCAGAGCCTGTTAACATAACAGAAGTCTTATAAACATGCTGAGCACACTTACTGGTCTGGAGAGTGTTGCAGGATGACCTAGGCCCATTGCAGGGGTGGCCTGGGTCGCCCTCCCACACTTCTGCCACCCTGCTTGGGAAGGAGGGAGCTGTTTTGAAGTTCTCTGGTGCAATATGATGTATTGCTCTGGCTCTGCTCAGGAGGAATCTATGGCCCACCTAGTCAGTGAGGTGTATTCTGTTTCTGTTGAGGTTTCACAGAGGCCTTTTTTGTCTCTTCATTTTATAGGTAAGGCAGTGGAGGCACAACTACATGAAATGACTCGACAAATAAATGGATTTAGAACCCAGGTTTCTGACTCCCAGGGTGGTGCTTTTTCCATGGTTGTACAGTGATTAATGTCTACCTTTTCACACCAGTCCTCAACTGAAGCCACCAGCTTACACCTTCCTTCCTGTTTCTCCCAAGAACAGAAAGTGACCCCGGATGTCGCTTTCTGTTCCTGGGAAGGCAGTTCCAGTGGTTAGAAGTCCTGTTCACTCCTGGGGTGTGGCCTGGGGATGGTCCTGACATCCCTGGGCTCTTCCTGGACCTGACCAGCTAAAAGGAAATCTCCTATGATGGTACTCAGATACTTTTGGAACCTTGTCAGCCCTAATCCCATCTCCTAGTGTTTAGTATTCAGCTACCCTTCACTGGGCAGTAATTCTGTGCCAGGCCTGATCTGGGCATTGGTGGTACTAAGAACACATATTCCCTATCCTATAGGCATAGTCTGGTGGAGACGACATGCAAGTAAAACAATGTTCCTTAAACTGTGGTTCCACACCTCCCTCCCCCAACATTAAAAGTGCAAGGGATGCTTATTCAAATGTAGATTTGTAGGCTCTGCACTCTAGACCCACTATTTCAGAATCTCTGGGGATTGGGCCCAAGAAACTGCATTTTAGCATGCTCCCTAAATGAAGCTTAGGTGCTCTGAGGTTTGACAAATGCAGTAGAGAGCCTGATGCTAACAGTGTAGAGTCATATGTGATGGGAAGCATCAGGTAGGTAGCAGTTTGCAGGAGCACTGATTCTGAGGGACACTAACTGGGCCTAAGAACAGCTACTGGCTGTCATGAGGAATAACTAGGAGCTAGCCATAGAGGGGTAGCAGTGAATCATTTCTCTAGCGATGTAAATCTTGCTCAATTTATTCTGTCTATATAACTCAATATTACTGAAGTTTGCCTAAAGCAGAATACACCTGGATCATACAGCATTTATGAGAGACTGGCTGGGCTGTCAGACCCTCCTGCTACTTTATCTCTGCATGTGACCCTTTTAGCTCCGCGGATTAACTCTTGTCCTCATTAAGCCTCACACTGTAGCCCCATTTTCAGATCAAACCTGTTTTTCTTCTGGTAAATGATTTCAGTTTGCAAAGTTTGCCCTCTAGAGGTTGCTTAGTGCCTGGCCATGTGGGCTGAGTTCATGTGGTCCTGATGAGCTGGTTTTATCTTTATTACAAAGAAGTTAGGCTGTTAGGAGAGTGGGTTGGAAGGAGAAGAGGTAGACAGCCAAATGAAATGAGTCAGGGAAAACTATACTGTTTCAGAGTCATAGGGCTCCTACCAAGCATCTGGTCAGAAACCTCTCATTTTGGAGATCAAGAAATTGAGGTTCAGAAAGATGACATGAGGTATGCAGTGACGCCACCAGACACAGCCTCCAACTCTAGAAACTAAAATTCTGGATTCTTAGTGCTGCTTTTTCTGTTTTGTTGCACTGGATTGAAGCCTTTTCTAACTGTACCCAGAGGGCCTATTATTTAGGGAGATTCTGTATGAAATCCTTTAGCAATCAAATCATTTAATAGGGCTGATGGTTTAAATATATGTTAATGTGTTTTCCTAAAGCCTGGCAGACCTGGGTTTTAGAGCTTTGTATCACATGTTTTATGTTTGGAATGAAAATGAGACCATGTCTGTGAAGGCACTTTGATATGCATAATGCACTCTGCCAGTGTTTGTCAAAACATGGTCCCCAGGTCAGCAGCATCAGCATCACCTGTAGGCGATTCTCCAGTCGCATCCCAGGGCCGCTGTATCAGAAACTCTGGGGGTGGGGGGCCCAGCAGTCTGCATTTTAACAAGCTCTCCAGGTGATTCTGATGCGTACTTAAGTTTGAGAACCGTTGCTTGTTTTGCATTAAATAGGAGATTAGTCTCTGCAGCTTGTGGGAATAAAGCTTTAAATCTCTCCAATTTTAGCTCTGCTAGAAGGCAGTGGGGAGACAGGAATGAACGGACTAGTGTCACAAAGCTCAGGTGGGATGGGTGAGATCATTTCAAAGGTTTGACTTCTTGCTTGAAAAGCAAAGAAAGGCCGGGCGCGGTGGCTCACACCTGTAATGTCGGCACTTTGGGAGGCCAAGGCAGGTTGGATCACAAGGTTAGGAGTTTGAGACCAGCCTGCCCATCATGGTGAAACCCTGTCTGTACTAAAGATAAAAAAAAAAAATTAGCCAGGCATGGTGATGCATACCTGTAATCCCAGCTACTCGGGAGGCTGAGGCAGGACAATCTCTTGAACCCGGGAGGCGGGGGTTGCAGTGAGCTGAGATTGCACCATTGCACTCCAACCTAGGTGACAGGGTGAGACTCCGTCTCAAAAAAAAAGAAAAGGAAAGGCTGTGTGTGTGTGTGTGTGTGTGTGTAACGGCACCATCACACTGTTTGAGTTGAGGAGCACATGCTGAGTGTGGCTCAACATGTTACCAGAAAGCAATATTTTCGTGCCTCTCCTGATACGGCGATGCTCCCCTATCTCATTCCTGTGTGTGTTTAGCCAGGCAACTGTTGATCATCAATATTATGATAACGTTTCTCCACTGTCCCATTGTGCCCACTTTTTTTTTTTTTTGGAGTTACTTACTAAATATAAAACACTATTTCTCAATAGACTTGAAGCTTCAAGATTTCCTGGTGGACAATGAAACCTTCTCTGGGTTCCTGTATCACAACCTCTCTCTCCCAAAGTCTACTGTGGACAAGATGCTGAGGGCTGATGTCATTCTCCACAAGGTAAGCTGACGCCTCCAGCTTCCTCAGTAGGGCTGATGGCAATTACGTTGTGCAGCTACTGGAAAGAAATGAATAAACCCTTGTCCTTGTAATGGTGGTGAAGGGGAGGGAGGTAGTTTGAATACAACTTCACTTAATTTTACTTCCCTATTCAGGCAGGAATTGCCAAACCATCCAGGAATGGAATATGCAACCTGGCATCATGGGCCAGCTGGTTAAAATAAAACTGATTTCTGGCTCGTCACTTGGCATTTGTGATGATTTCCTCCTACAAGGGATACATTTTAAGTTGAGTTAAACTTAAAAAATATTCACAGTTCTGAGGCAATAACCATGGTTATAAGGGTTATTGATCTGGAGGAGCTCTGTCTAAAAAATTGAGGACAGGAGACTTTAGACAAGGGTGTATTTGGAGACTTTTAAGAATTTTATAAAATCAGGGCTGGACGCAGTGGCACTGAGTTGAGAACTGTTACTTGCTTTGCATTAAATAGGAGATCAGTCCCTGCAGCTTGTGGGAATAAGGCTTTAAATCTCTCCAATTTTAGCTCTGCGAGATGGCACTGGGGAGACAGAAATGAACGGACTAGTGTCACAAAGCTCAGGTGGGATGGACGAGATCACTTCAAAGGTCTATAATCCCACGTCTATAATCCCAGCACTTTGGGAGGCCAAGGCGGGAAGATCACTTGAGATCAGGAGTTTGAGACCAGCCTGGCCAACATGGCAAAACCTGTCTCTACTAAAAATATGAAAATTAGCTCAGCGTGGTGGCATGCTCCTGTAGTCCCAGCTACTCGTGAGGCTGAGACAGGAGAATCGTTTGAACCTGGGAGGCGGAGGTTGCAGTGAGCCAATATCGCGCCACTGCACTCCAGCCTGGCTGGCAGAATGAGACTCCATCTCAAAAAAAAAAAAAAAAAAAAAAGAATTTTATAAAATCAGGAAATAATATTAGTGTTTATGTTGAATTTTAACTTTAGAATCATAGAAAACTTCCTCTGGCATCATTATTAGACAGCTCTTGTGCAGTGGGTAGCACCAGACCCAGCTTGCGTGGTTATTGATTTTTCAGAGACACTTTTTGAGCTTATTCTCTGGCAGAAAGGGGAACTGCTTCCTCCCCTATCTCATGTCTGCATACTAGCTTGTCTTTACAAGAAGCAGAAGTAGTGGAAATGTTTATTCTTGAAAATAAGCTTTTTGCTTCACATGATCTAGAATTTTTAAAATTAGAAAAATGTGCTTACTGCTTGCCCTTCTGAAACTAGGAAAATATGCCTTGTGTTTACCAATTGTGTGGTTAGGAGATGGGCCAAAGGCATCAGGCTTTTGAAAGTAGTTGCATTTAGCATAATTTCCATTGCCCCCTGCCAATTTCGTATCTGTCACATCTAATCAGTTTAAAATAAGGGACATCCTAAGCATGGAGATGGTCCTTGGATGGTCCTTGGAGTTTCTGTATTGTCAGTATTCTTTTTTTTGAGCGTACAAGACATTGATTGAAAAATTCTTGGGATCAATACTTGTGTAAGGAAAGGAAAGGGAACAAAGCATGATTGGGCAGAGGCAGAAGATGACATCAACAAAGGCCCTCCATTGTCAGTATTCTTTTTTTTTTTTTTTTTTGAGTTGGAGTCTTGCTCTGTCACCCAGGCTGGAGTGCAGTCGCATGATCTCAGCTCACTACAACCTCTGCCTCCCAGGTTCAAGTGATTCTCTGCTTCAGCCTCCTGAGTAGCTGGGATTACAGGCATGCACCACCACACCTGGCTAATTGTATTTTTTAGTAGAGACGGGGTTTCACCATGTTGGTTGGCCAGACTGGTCTTGAACTCCTGACCTCAGGTGATCCGTCTGCCTCGGCCTCCCAAAGTGTTGGAATTACAGACGTGACCCACTGCACCCGGCCTGTTGTCAGTATTCTTAAACATAGACACTAACTGTAGGCTGACAGCCTGGCAGCAAGGACCAGTTAAAGAAACATGTAGAACTGAAGTGTGCTTGAGTATCTCTGGCAGTCAGCAAAGACTTAATGGGAATCATGGTAGGCCAAATGTTCTGCAGTATTTCAAAAGCTGCATGGGTTTTGAGAGGCTTTTGGTCCATCACTCACCTTAGGTTGTTCTACAAGCACATCAGCCTGCCCCAATTTAAACAGGGCAGTTAGTAATGGTGTAATAAAGAGTCTGCATTGTTCATTCCTTCAACAAATACTGGCTATAATGTTTCAGCACTGTGGATGCAAAGTGAGCACAATAAACAGGCTCTTCTTTCAAAGCTTGTGGTCCACTGGACCACATATGAAGTAGAATAGTTTAGGCCCAGAAAGGCAATTAAGTAAAATATGACCAAGAAGAGGCTCTCTAGTGGGTTTGGTATAAAGAAAAGATAAGAATGATTTAGAATTGGCCTATCAATGAGATAAGAGGCCTGGCTTTCTGGCACTCTGCTCTAGGGCAAGTAAAATGGAGAATTCCAAATTCTGAAATTGTTAGAACATAGTTCTGTGTCTTAGTTAAATATCTACACTTACAGATAAATAGCATAAATGCTTTCTCCCCATATTTCAGCCCAGTCCTACTTAAAGACAACATAAATTGCCAAATAGTGAGGATGTTGTTCCTCTAATAAAAGTGGTTCCAGGAATTCAGACTCTGGATTCCTGTTTGCCAAGTCATGTGTCCCACTCTTAAGAAAACGAGTTGGACTCTGGATTTTTCTTTGCAAGAGGGACAAGAGTGTGGGAGATACTGAGTTAATGCAACTTGCAGGTTTTAAGTGTCCTGTCATTGTGCCTTGTGCTTTGATACATTCTGAGGTTCAGTAAAGAGACCTGATGCATTGGACTGTTGCGATGGAACCTGTTTTAAGATCTTCAAAGCTGTATTGATATGAAGTTCTCCAAAAGACTTCAAGGACCCAGCTTCCAATCTTCATAATCCTCTTGTGCTTGTCTCTCTTTGCATGAAATGCTTCCAGGTATTTTTGCAAGGCTACCAGTTACATTTGACAAGTCTGTGCAATGGATCAAAATCAGAAGAGATGATTCACCTTGGTGACCAAGAAGTTTCTGAGCTTTGTGGCCTACCAAGGGAGAAACTGGCTGCGGCAGAGCGAGTACTTCGTTCCAACATGGACATCCTGAAGCCAATCCTGGTGAGTAGACTTGCTCACTGGAGAAACTTCAAGCACTAATGCTTTCGGAATGTGAGGTTTTTCCTTGGACAGCATGACTTTGTTTTGTAGAAAAGTACAGCTGGCTGGGAGTTTGTGATATAATTTAGTTCAGTGGTATTCTAAGTGTTCTTAGTGTTCTTTCAGACTTTTGGGCCATCTCCCAAAGGGTGAATGGGAAGAATAAGCTGGGTGTGGCTGAGTTTAAGCCAAAAGTTTTTTGTGCTTGTTTCAATCAGAGAAGACCTGCTTTTTCATGTTTTTACTATTATAATACTAAGCAAGAGCTCATTTGAAAACAGAGTTCTTCATATTTAAAAAAAAAAAGTCTTGAAACCATTGATGGGAAGATGGATATCTATTTATGTTTAAAAACCCATCATAAAGATGACATTGTGGGCTGTCACAGATGGAAGGCCCTGGAATTAGATGAGACCACACTAATTAGCTTATTTAGTAATAACATTGCAAAGAAAAATTCCGACAAAATTTTTTCAGCCTAGGAATCAATAGTTCAGAGAAGCACTTTATGAGAATACCCATTCATTCTTAACCAAAAAATACTGGTGAGCCTGAGCAGTTTGGTCATCAGAGTGTTTTATATAGTTCCAGAACGAATATGTCTCTAGGTGTTCTGAGAGCTCTGGTGAAATTCCTCTCCCTACCCCAAACATCATCATTTAATATCCAGGATTCTGGTTTTCTACTCACCAGATAGATTCTCTTAAAACCAGGGAAAGATTCCTGGAGGAAGGATGTATCTGGAAAGAGATGTTCCTTATTATAATAAAATGAAATTGTAATACTCTTGGGTTTTGTGCAGCACAAATTCTTTATAGAGAGTTGGTCCTCCCAGAGAATTAAGAATACTCAGTTTCTGGACCCTGTTCCCAGATCATACCCTAGAATGTGACCTTAGAAACACACTTGAGGATTCATACCTTTGATTGACCATCAAAAAGTTTTTGTATCGGCCAGGTGTGATGGCTCACGCCTGTAATCCCACCACTTTCGGATGCCACGGTGGGCAGATCACGTGAGGTCAGCAGTTTGAGACCAGCCTGGCCAACATGGTGAAACCCTGTCTCTACAAAAATACAAAAAATAGCCGGGCGTGATGGTGGGCACCTGTAATTCCAGCTACTCTGGAGGCTGAGGCAGGAGAATCGCTTGAGCCTAGGAGGTGGAGGTTGCAGGGAGCTGAGATCTGTCTCACTCGGTTGCCCAGGCTGGAGTGCAGTGGTGCGATCTCGACTCACTGCAACCTCCGCCTCCCAGGCTTAAGTGATTCTCATGCCTCAGCCTCCGAGTAGCTGGGACTACAGGCACCTGCCACCACGCCCAGCTATTTTTTGTATTTTTAGTAAACATAGGGTTTCACTATGTTGCCCAGCTGGTCTCGAACTCCTGAGCCCAAGTGATCTGCCCACCTCGGCCTCCCAAAGTGTTGGGATTAAAGGCATGAGTCACCGTGCCTGGTCCCATGTTATAATTTAAAGTAAGGTATATTTCTCTACGGGGATCTTTGCAACCCTAAGTAACTGGCCTAAAAAGTTAGAGAAGCTGACTTGTGCAGACATTTGCAGCCTGTTGGTCTTTTTTGTGCTGTGAATCATAGAGGGTGAAAGGTTATTATGAATGGTACAAAACTTTGTTACAAAACCGTTTTCTTGGACTGTTTTGGGCTGCTTCACTACATGACAAATGCTCACCCTTTCAGTTGGAATGATTGAAATTTTGGAAAAGATGGGTGTTTTTAGAAGACATCGTAATTTGTTCTGGTGCTGTGCCCATTCATTCCATTTCACTTCTGTTTACTCATTAAACACCTATTGTGTACACAACCCGGTAAAATCCCTCCACTCACATAATGCCTGAATTATACTCATAGTAGAATGACTGTTTAGCCCTCATCATCTGACAATTAACAGCTCAGGTTTCAACCCGACAGTATCTCTCTGGGAGGATTAGCAGCGTGACAGAGTGCAGGGAAATGCACCTTCAGAACCATCAGCTACACTGTGTCCCATCCTGCTGTGTTGTGGTTGTGCCTTGTGGATGCGTTGGTTTATGACCAGGTATTGATTAAGGTGGCTACTACCAGGTGCTTTCTGCATATCTCTTGGGTTTGTGGAGCACTCAGGTTCTGCTTCTGCCCCTCTGCTGTTACCAAGAGACCTCTCTTCAAAATGGGGCCCTTGAGTTAGAATAGAATGAGTGATCAGGATTGTTTTGTGTAAAGATGATTTCTGAGGAAGGCTTTAGGATGAAATGACTTCCAAACATTTTGAAATGTGACTCTTACTTATTGAATTAAGCAGGGCCTTAATTGGAATGCTGGGACTGATACTTGATTTGCATTAAGCAGCCTTTTTCTATTGCTGCTTGGTTGAAATTGCAACATTTGTGATGGTAGATGGATGTGACATGTGATGACATTGCACATGGGCAGTTAACTGTGCCAAGAAGTGCAGCAGTAGCAGCAACCGGAGATGCAAAGCCCAACATGATGGGGAGAGAAACTCTTCTTTCAATATGTGCTTCTGTACCAAAAGTGGAATTTCACGAGAGACATATTTTGAAACATTTCTCCTTTTGTGTGTGCGTGAGTGTTTCCCTGTTTCCAGCCAAGGGTGTTGTGAGTTTCTCCTGGGCCTCCTTCAGAATCTGGGTGCTCTGGAAAGCAGTGTTTTGGCAACATGGGGAAAGTATGGCAGTGTGGGAGGGTCAGCTGGGTCTGGGTTTGAATATTGCATTTGAATATTTTACCAGCATTGATGTCGGATAAATTATTTAGTCCCTGTAAGCCTCAGTTTTCTCTTCTTCTACATACACATAATATATTTGACTCTTTGTTGTGATTATTGGTTACACATGTGAAGAGCCTGGTGTGGGGCCTGGCACACAATAGGTGCTCAATAAATAGAAGTTGATAATTTAATTGACATGAGTAGTAGAAATTATGTCCTTGAAAACAATTGCATCAAGATAGAAGTTTTCAGCCAGGCACAGTGGCTCACATCTGTTGTAATCCCAGCATATTGTGGGGGCCGAGGCGGATGAATCACTTGAGGCCAGGAGTTCAAGACCAGCCTGGCCAACGTGGTGAAACCCCCTCTCTACTAAAAATACACATATTTGCCAGGCAGGCGTGGTGGCGCACACCTGTAATCCCAGCTACTGAAGAGGCTGAGGCACAAGAATCGCTTGAACCCAGGAGGTGGAGGTTGCAGTGAGCTGAGATCGCTCCACTGCATTCCAGCTGGGGTGACAGAGTGAGACTCTGTCTCAGAAAAAAAAAAAAAAGGTAGAAGTTTTCTTCTGTAGATCAGTGTTAGAACTCATACCAAGCGAAGTGGTCCTGGTGAGTATTTCAGTGAAAAACTGCATTCTTGCTCAGATATTGTCAAGACTTTTCACTCTAAGATTCTTATTTATGCCTCAGTCCGTACCTTGTGTGAAAATTAATACTGGATGTCAGAACGCTGTTGTGTGTTTAAAGTTCCCTGGGGTTAAGAGCAGTTTCCATTAGGTGTTCTCTGCTTTTTACTTAAAAATCTTACTCATGCATTGAGCAATATTTATTCAGTTCTTATTATGTGTCAGGTATTTTCTAGGAGCTGGACTCAACTCAAAAGATATCCTTTTGATGAGAACAAAGGTGGGTGGATATATGAGATATTATCTGTGGGATAAATGCACTTAGTCATGAGGGAGACTTGTTACGGAGTGCGCTCATTGTATTTGTACTGTTGAGTTAACAACTTCTAGGAGGAGCTCAGGGCCACCTGGCAGGAGCTTCTTTTGTCTTGCTGCTCAGCAAGGTGTATTTTGCTATAGAGTGTGCTGGGCAGGTGAACTTTTCTTAACTTTCTCTTGGGTCCTTCCTAAAGCAGCATGTACCTTTCCCAGAGCGAGGAGAGGGCCACCTTCCTGTCTCACAGAAACCTCCAATCTGTTTTGGACTGCAGGAAGGAGCCATAGTAGTGGACCAGCAAATTTTGGCCAGAGAGATTGATTTGCTTCTGATTGTACTTTTTTTTTTATTGCTACTATAAAAAGTCACCAAATACTTAGCAGTTTATAACCACATACATTTATTATTTCATAAGGCCAGAAGCCAGGATACAGTAGAGCTCACCTAGGTCTACTTCTTAGAGGCTCACAGGGCTGATATCAAGGTGTTTGTGGGGCTGTGTTTTTTTGGGGGGGGCTCTGAAGATGAATCTGCTTTGGAGCTCATCCAGGATATCAGATGAATTCAGTCCCGTGCAGTTGTAGGACTGAAGTCCATTTCCTTGCTGGCTGTCAGCAGGGGCTGGTTTTTGCTCCTAAAGGTTGCCATCATTCCTTCTTATGCTTTTCATGTGACCCCTCTCCCACAAGTGGGTTGAGTATCTCTCACACTTTAAACCTCTGACGCCTCCTGTCACATCTGTCTCCAGTCAGAGAAAATTCTTTACTTTTAAGGGCTCAGGTGTTTAGTTTGGGCTCTGTCCTTGACTCACCATTGCCTCAGTGATGTGAAAATGGTGTCTGATCCTTGGGGTTGGAAGTCCAGGCATGCAGATTTATCTCCATCTCAATAACGTGGGGAAAAAAAAGAAGTTGTTTTTGTGGAACCAGTGGTTCCACAGAAACTGTCCACATGTCTTCCAGTGTGCCTAGCACATTCCCACCAAGTGGATCTTGGTTCATGAGGGAAAGAAGGGAAAGTGAGGGTGCCCTGAGGCTCCCAAAGACAAGTAATGTCACAGCTGAGCTGTGTACAGATCTAAGAAGCAGATGGATAAGGAGTGAACAAAGTCATCCTTGTCTTGAGGGGTCTTTATTTAGCTTCTTCTTGACTCTTAGACAAGGACCCAGAATACAGATGGGGCTTGTTGTTACCTTCAGCCTCATGGCTTTTTAGGGCTAGATACTTCAGCTTGTTACATGCAGTCCTTAAAGCGTCTGTGTGGGTTTTTGCAGGAGAGAACACTTGCTCGTGTTCTCCTGTCTGGAACCCGGACATTGTTGGAAAGTATCAGATTTTGTTTGGCTTTGTGTGATTTGACTGCCCACCTGTTTACTTGCTTTCTCCCAGCAAGCAGCCTCAATCCCCATGGGTTGGTAATGGGTGGAATGACACACTGTGTAGATTTACTCTTCAGACTCTATGTTCACCTCATTCTTATGGGAAAAGAAGAGCATTAGCTGGTAGATATAGCAATGTGTTAATATGACTGCTCAACTCCATTTATACAGACATTTTCACCTTAGTTATACTATTTCTTCATTGAATATTGTTGCCAGATCTAAGATACAGGTTTAATTTTTTCCTCTGAATTATGTGGTAGTAGATGTATTTAACTATGTTTAGAAACAGCAAAAAATGAAGCGTTTGAATGCGTTAAACACATCTAATTTAAAAGTTAATATTTAGGTTGTTGAATTATTTTTTAAAAGATTAGAATATTCCTTAGAAATGTAGTTTTATAATTTCGTATTTCAATAAAAAATATTAAAATGTTTCCCAGAGGAAATCTTTACTGTCATAGAAATCACCAGAAAGAGATAGCAATTACTCCTGGGTGGTGATAGTCTTTGATTTGTGGTTTACTTGTTTTCAGTTTGAACTAAAACACAGTAATCCCAGCCTGAGTTGGATTTTGCATATGGTCAAAGTGAAGTAGAGATTTATGTCTACTTTATGAAGATATTTAAAGGACATTTGAAATGTTTCAATGAACACATTGTAACATACATTCCCAGGAGGAAAACAAAATTGTGTATTGTGTTGAAAATACTATTCCAATATATGTATACCCACGTCTCATTTTGTCATAGAATTCCTGAAAAATTTAGATGTAGATGAGATTTTTATAAGTTGAAAATATTTTCAGTTGCATTTTAATTGCACAGATGTGTTTTCTACTTCTATTTGGCTGTAACTCCTAATGCATTGTAATATTATCTTCCAGTGTTCGTTTCGTGTAGTGATAATGGATTAAGAAATGCATTCATTCATTTAGTAAACATTTACTGAACCCTAATCAGTGCCATGCTCTGGCCCAGGGAGGTAGTCATGTGCAAGGTCCAGCCCTCTCTGTTTCAGTCCTGGTTGGGGAATGGGTGGGACAGACCAGGAAAGGAGCAGCTGCTATATAGAGCAGGAGACGCTCTGCTGGGTGTGATACAGACCCTGATGGGGCCTCCTACTGCAGTCTTTCCAGTCAGGAAAGAAGCATCCTCTAAGTGGGGACCTAAAGAATGGATGTCAGCCAGGTAAAGAACAGGGAGTAGAATGTTCCAGGTAGAGGACATAGTATATGCATTGGTCCAGAGAGGAGAGGGAAGAGAAGGTGGCATTTAGGGGAACTGTACCTGATTGAGGTAGTTCAGCATGGAGCAGATATAGCTGTGGGGAGTTTGATGGGAGAAGGAACGATGAGACGTGATGCCTGCAGAGGTGGGCAAAGGTCGGCTGAGGCAGGTCTTTCTTCACGAGCCAAGTGAGGATATAGGGCCTTATCCTCAGAGTAAAGGGAGCCATTAAAGGCTCCACAGGCTGAGTGACTTGATGAGGTGAATACGAAACAGAGCATTTCTGTGAGTGTGAATGGCCTTTGGAGCAGAACTCACATTAGTCCATCTCTTATCTGCTCATGTACTTCTCTCCCTTCTTTTTCGTTTTTCTTCTAGAAACACTTACTGGGTGTCTAATTGTTAAGTGCCCAGAACTGTGCTACATACTGGGTTGAAATAAGACACCATCTCAAAGATTAAAGCCAAATTGACTTTGCCAGCTTATAGCCTTTAAAAAATTTTTCAGTCCGTCTCGACTTAACTCATAAGTTCATGAGGATGGAAAGAATATAATGAAGCCATCTCTTAGGCCCAGAAAGAATGGGGCACAACAGCCTTTGTCTTTCTGGGGCCAATGTCACAGAATGTCATGCTTTTAGGAAACGTTGTATGTTGTGATTAACACATTTTGCAGAAGTGGGTGGGAGCTTTTAAATAATAACAGTAAGCATTTGTGCATTCTTCCTGTAATGACATTACAGTTATGATCTAACTGTAATGAGTTATGATCTGAAAATATTGAGTCATACATGAATTCCTGTTATCTTAACTCAGAAAATATAGTCCCTCACTAAAGGTTTTATTTTCCTTCTTTTTCCCATTTCCTTTACTTCGTATAAGAAAGTCACTTGTCTCCTGGGTGCAATGGAGACCTATATGAGTTCATAGCCAAGAGAATGTTTTTGGTTAGAAAAATAATAGTAGGAGTTCCAAGCTGTGAATTTTTTACTGAAGCTCTTTGGAAATAGGATTTGGCAAGTTTTGTCTGCCTTCGTCAAGTAAGCATGAGCAGGAGACCACAGTTAATAGCAGGTGCAGACACATGATTCTCAGACTGTATTTTGTGTTCTAGTTTCAAGGCATGAATTCTTTCCTGGGGTTAATTTTATTCAAGGAAGTTATCTGTCTGTTAGATCTGATATGTGCTCAGGCCAACATAGATTCTTTACCCTTCCTTTCTTCCTGCTCAACTGTCCTTCCTCTTTTATCTTTTCATTGAATTAAAAAGAAAATTATGAAATAGTTTCAACATGAAAAAAGGTACAGAGAATAACATAAAGAACACTCCTGGCTGGGTGTGGTGGCTCACGCCTGCAATCCCAGCACTTTGGGAGTCTGGGGCAGCCAGATCACTGGAGGTCAGGAGTTGGAGACCAGCTTGGCCAACATGGTGAAACACTGCCTCTACTGAAAATACAAGAATTAGCCAGGCATGGTGGCATGCACTTGTAATCCCAGCTACGTGAGAGACTGAGGCAGGAGAATTGCTTGAACCCAGGAGGGGGAGGTTGCAGTGAGCTGAGATCACACCACTGCACTCTAGCCTGGGTGACAGAGTGAGACTCCGTCTTCAAACAAACAAACAAACAAACAAAAAGAACACTCCTGTACCATCATCCATCATTTTGCCATGCTGACTCCAGGTTCTGTTTAAGAAATAAAACATTACAGGTACAGCTGATGCCACCTCTGTTTCCCTAGCTCATTCTTCAGAGATAACTCTTGTCTTGCAGTTGGATGTTTTAATCCTCTATATCATGTATACTTACATTCTATGTATAACAATATTTGGTACTGGCCTAAATGTGTTCACATTGTATAAGTGTGCATATTGGCCTGCCACTTCATTTGGAATTATGTTCTTGAGATTTATCAATGTTGATACATGTGGAATCTGGTTAATTTTTTCCATAGTATTCTATTTTTTACTAAACTTTTAAAAATCCATGCTTCTAGTCTGGCTTATTTTTTTGGGTTATGGTATGTTTGGATGCACAGAAAAGTAAAATTAAGTCATGAGCAAAATATCTGGATAATCCAAGCTTTAAACTTGATGTAGAATTTGAATCACGTGTGTTTTGTTAACCCTGTGATGTCAATCCATGCCTGACTGTGTAACTCCAACCAATATTCCTTTGAAAATGGAAATTTGTTTATATTGACTACAGATTGCCAGTATTATTAGTAAATGCTGAGCACTTAATCTCGAATAAAGAACTAGTTTAAAAATGATTCTAACAATGACATTGACTGTTCTACCTTATTACTCATGGGTGGGTTCAGCCAATGTTTCTGTTAGAGACCAAAAGCAAAAACAGTCAAATTAAACAAGCAATCAAACCCAACATACAGACTACTGATAAGAAGGTCATATCATAAAATATGGCATTGAATTTGTGTCTGCTAATGTAAAAGTCTGATGCCCACAGCAAACTTAATAAGGACCTGTGTTTACATCCATGCTCAACTACATTCCTGGGTTAAACAGTCATGCTTTAGGCCCTGCTGTGTGCCTGGAGTTTTGCTGAAGTGTGGAGCTTTTAAGAGAAGGAGAATAAGCTTGCTCCAGAGTTAAGAAATTTAAACTAAAAGTCCTAAAGATGTTGGAAAAACTATTGCCCTTGAAGATGTAAATTCATTAAGTTGGAGAAGACATATTATACAAACAACAGACCCATTCACTGATTTGTACCCTTCAGGAGACAGATGACTGGTAATGGTGACAATGGGTGAATGTTGGGTTTGGGGTTTTTAGAAACATCTGCACTTGGCGACTACTGTATCTAATTGGTGTGACAAACCTGGCACCCCATGTGTTTGGCACCATCTTGGGTCCTACTCAGGGCCAGGTGAACCGAGTGGCCTCTTCACTGCTTCAGAGTCTGAAGCAGATTGTAGTATGTGGACCAGACACAGAATATACCACCAAGCACATTGGCGCAAAGCATACTGGGAAGGGAGGCTTTGTGAACATGGTGCTGGTTCTCAAACCTCAGTGCTCAAAAGAGTCTCCTGAGGATTCCTGGATCACACTCTTAAACTTCTCATTCAGTAGGTGTTAGCTGGTTGAGAATCTGCATTTTTTTTTTTTTTTTTTTTTTTTTCTGAGACCGAGTCTCACTCTGATGCCCAGGCTGGAGTGTATTGGTGCCATCTTGGCTCACTGCAACCTCTGCCTCCCAGGTTCAAGCAATTTTCCTGCCTCAGCCTCTCTAGTAGCTGGGATTACAAGCACATGCCACCACGCCCGGCTAATTTTTGTACTTTAAGTAGAGAGGGGGTTTTCGCCATGTTGGCCAGGCTCGTCTTGAACTCCTGACCTCAGGTGATCTACCCACTTTGGCTTCCCAAAGTGTTGGGATTACAGGTGTGAGCCACCATGCCCAGCCTGAATCTGCATATTTAACAAGCACCACAGGTGATTCTGATACAGTAGCTCCCCAGACCTCACGGTGTTAGTGAATCCCAGTCATTTACAATTCTGCCATGATTTTGGTCATATTCAAGTGCAGCTGGTAGCATTTTTAGTTAATATATTTTTTAAATTAAGTCACTTCTTTTGGATAATTAAATTTAATTACAAGGGAAGCTATACCACTGCTGTAAAAACATCACCTGCTTTAAAGAGAAGGTACATAATGAATATACATTAAGATAAAGATGTATATGTGTGTGTGTGTGCACATATAAGTATACACACACCTACCATAGGGAATGAGTTTTCCTTCAGGTTTTTCAACTGAAATGTCAACTTTGAGGCCAGTTAATATGTGTAAGATATATGTGTGTATGTATGTCTATACATATAGACATATACGTAAATACATACATGGATGCATATAGTATATCTATACACAACCTATTATGCATATCATGTATATTTCATCCACTTAGTATTATCTTTTAATTTGCAGTTTGGCAAATGCTCAGTAAAAGAAAAGGGTTACAAGGGGAGAAAGGCATTTTATCCCAAGCCTTCAGGAATTAGGATGAGGATGTCTTCACCTTGTGGTGGGGAGTAATTATACAATTAGAGACAGCACATTGGAGTGTGGCTGATATGCTGTGTGATGATAGCTCTAGCTCTCTGCATAGCAGAGGAAGGACATTTCAGTAGAAGAAAAAGTTCAAGACCTTGCCGAGAAACTGTCTTTTTAAGAAGTTGAAAACCCTGTTTGCAGACAAAAGCCCTCCAGTTTTGGCAGTAAACTTTCATGCAAGGGAAGAAAAAGGCAGGGGATGACATTGTTGACAATTGTGAGGACTTACCATGTGCCAGGCACTGTGCGAGGGGCTTTGTACATATCCTCTAGTTTTAGTGCTTATAAAAACTCTGTGATACGTGCACAGCATTTTAAACTTGGCTGCATAGTCGAGAAAATGGAAGGATGGGGAATTTGAGTCATTTGCCCAGGGTTCTATAGCTACCCCAGGTTCCCATGACTGGAGAATTGGGGCACAGGGTGGCGGGGGAGAGTGAGTGACAAGAATCCTAACAATCTTATTTCCATTCAGTCCTTATAAAAGAAGTGGATTAACTACCACATTTTTAAGTTTTTCTTAAATTTATGTTATGTGAATCTGGCGTTTCTTGTTTTGTCCAGGGTTTGTTTTGTTTTTGCTATGCAGTCTTGAACATCTGTCATCTTGTAGGCCTAATGGTAAACACAAAAACACTTTACCTCCTATAGCTTTCAATTAAGATCTCTCAGTTTGTGTTTGTAATAGTTTTCCAGGCAAGTTCTCCGTAGGTTCGGCTTCTAGTGTGTTAACCTTTAGTTATAAAGTGAACCCAAAGAGAGAAAGTAGAAACAAAACACCTCACCTGTTTTTGCTCATGAATTACTCTCTATGGAAGGAACAATCATGAACACCTCTGCATATCACAGAGGCCTACCTGAGTCTGGTGTTTAAGGGAGACCGCATAGGTCCCTTTGAGGACTGTGAATGTGGGAGTCCTGGGACTCTGGTGAAGAACCCGTTCCAGAAGAGATGAATCAGCTGGACAAGTTCTTTCATAGAACCTTTAGGCAGGTTTTCTCAGAAATGCACATTGAGGATTATGCTTGGATATTGTGATGATCAGAATGATACTCAATCCCTTCTGCATTTGGAATTCTCTTTGAAAGAAAACATCCCAGGCGGCTATTTCTCAGAGACAGTGAGTCCCAGCCACTTCTAGACATTTTCTTGTGTAGTCTAAATTATAATTTCACAGCAGTCTCTGATATGACAAATGTCAAAATAGCCCAACCTCTAAACTTCAGAGATGTCTGATATGATATTGAGTAAAACAATGCTCATAGAAACATCAAGAAAGGTGGATTTTCCCTGGATACTTTTTTCCTGCTTGACAAATAACAATGAAGAAACTGATCTCATGTCTTTTTCTCTTTGGAAGCCTGAACACTCAGAACCCAACTTGAGGCTCCTCAGCTATAGCAATTCTGACTTCATAGTCTGTAAATTATTGTTCTTTTTTTTCTTTAGCTTATGCTTTCTGCCCTAATTTATCTTTTCCCTGTTCTAATGAATTATTGTCCTATATCTGCTGTGCAGTTAGGTGACATATAACAGCAATTAAATATATGAATTGGTACATATAAAGATTTGACTAAAACTCGATGTAAAAACAAGTGTTCTACGTTCAATTTCCAGTGTTAGAAACAGTGCTGACTTGAACAGAGTGACAGAATTCCATCTTTCCCTATTTTTGACAGCTTTAAACTTTATATTTGCTTCCTTTCTTGTGAGCCATCATTAACTTGTTTCTCAAAGCCATTCCCGAATTACCCATCTTGCAGATGCAGACAGATTTGGGAATTTGCGGTCAGAGTTGTATTGGACACATCCCCCAGCCCACATGAGATCCTTTTAATCTATTGCATATTAACTAGTTTTAAGTACAATTTTCCTACTTCATTTAAAACCATTAATCAAAGAATGAGTTTGAAAATGAACAAAATGCAAACTTACAGTTAGAAATAATTGTAGTGTCTTTAGTTTTGGTTAGGAGTCGGTTTCTTGTTTGTTAAACTCAAGATTGTGAACAGTTTCAATTCACTTGTTTATTTCCAATAGAGATTTCAGGTTTACATTTGAATTCAGAAACAAAGTTTTCTTTCTCATTACAGAGAACACTAAACTCTACATCTCCCCTCCCGAGCAAGGAGCTGGCTGAAGCCACAAAAACATTGCTGCGTAGTCTTGGGACTCTGGCCCAGGAGGTAAGTTGTGTCTTTCCAGTACCAGAAAGCGGATCATCCACTGGATCAGTATTTTCATTCCTGAGTCTGGCAAGAGGTCCTTTTGATCTGAATATCACATGGGATGTAATATCAATTTTCAAAGTATAAGTGATGTAAACAATAATGTTTTCATTTCCTTATTTTAGAAATGAAGAAACCTAAAACTCATAGATGTCTCAGAGCTAATTGGTTAGTGGCTAACAGCTGGATATCTAGTTTAGAACCTTCTCCATTTTTTCTTTTTGCCCCTAGGTAATCATACATTTGTAGAGAGGAGAATTATCTCTGCCACTGCCCATGCACTGCTTTTGTCTGACCAGCAATTTCTCCATATTGCGTCTTCAGTAGCAAGGCTGATCATTTTACCAACACACATGCTTGCTAACTAACAGGAATAACGTGATACCCCTAATTCAGCCCTTTTCCTTGAAAGCTTCTGGCTTCTGAGGTTCAACTATGGGAATATGGTCTCTTAATGAACATTAAGTTGAGTTTGCCTTTTAGGTCCACATGTTGACAAATGTATCAGAGTAATCTCTGTCCTAGGATCAGAGGGCCTGTAGGCACTTGCAAAAGCAGTTAGCTCTGACTCCCAGCCAGTGCACACTCCACCTTTCTGACTCCCAGCCAGTGCACACTCCACCTTTCTGACTCCCAGCCAGTGCACACTCCACCTTTCTGACTCCCAGCCTTGTCTCAAATTAGGCTTGGAAGCGAGGAATTGTCTGGTGTCTGCCTGCATAGGAAGCTGAGCCAGGGGGCAGTGCTCACAAACAATACAGACTTTAATGTGTAGGATATTGGAAAATAATAATTTGTGGGGAAATTGTCTCAGACTTGGTCCACCCTTATTTTTAGCTGCTTCTCTAATCCATTTTTCTTTTTTTGGTGCTTGTATCTAACCTACCCATTTTTTGGTGCTTGCATCATTTTTTCAAATATCAAAAACGAACTTTATGTTTTCTAACAATGAAAGTATTGCATGTTCATTGTGGAAAATGCAGAACACTTGGAAAATACAAAAATGCTGAGATCAAACACTACTAATACGTTAGTGTATTTCTTCCTGTCCTGTTCTACTTTCTTTCTTTGAATTCTGCTCACGTGTTTCTGACTGATGAGGTCTGACTTTTGGGTTCCTTTTCCAGAGGAGAAGCCTTCTTTCAGCTTGCCATTTGTTACCCTGGTTATGAAGGCTGGTGACCTTTTTTACTAGGTAGAGAAGCTGGACCAACTGGGGTTCTTCCGGGGGGAGAATGAGAAAGAGAAACTGTTTTGTAAGTCCGTAGCTATTTCTCTAGGGCCCTGTTAGCTGACATTGACATGCCTTGCGTTGCTCTGCAGATCCCCTCCCAGCCCTCTGTCCCTTGTTCATTTCTGGCCTTAGAGAAAGCAAAGCAGGGTCTGTGACAGGGGAGGCTGCCTCTAAACTCAGGGTTTGGTTACAGCTGTTTTCACTTACATCACTGGCCCTGGTTTTTTTTTTTTCTGGCATTAAAAGTAAAATTGGAAGCAGGTGATGTTCCCATTGCTGATGTGGTGGAAACTCTCCAAGTGAAAAATATACGTTTTTCTTGGCAGCTGTTTCTTGTGCCCTGCTTGCTCCTGGTCCAGGACAAGCAAGGACCATCTGCCTCTTTCAATAGAACACCTCCAGATCCCTTTGATCAAAAGTTACTCATTGTCTAACTTGCTATTTCTGTGAGATTAATGGGAGAAGATCAATAAATGCACTTGTTTGTCCAGTCAGTGTGTGGAAAGTTGATAATTTTGACCAAAGCACAACCCTTGAAAGGAAAAGAAAAAGGGAGTGAATGTCTTCTGAGAAGCTGCCTTGGTTCAGACAGTGTCACCCATTTCCCTGTATGCTCCACATGACAAACCTGAGTGGGTCTCATCATGTCCATTTTGCAGATGGCACCAA
Source organism: Gorilla gorilla gorilla (assembly GCF_029281585.2). Taxonomy (NCBI): domain Eukaryota; kingdom Metazoa; phylum Chordata; class Mammalia; order Primates; family Hominidae; genus Gorilla; species Gorilla gorilla. Next base: position 101,101,827 of record NC_073237.2, on the reverse strand, counting down.
GGCTCAGAAAGGTTAGGCAACTTTTCCAGTCACCCAATGAGTTAATTGACAAAACTGGGATTCAAACCCAGAACTGTTGGATTCCAAAGCCTGTGTTGTTGCCTGCTTCGTGAAAAACTCCAGTAGCGACTGGAATAGAAAGGAGAACCTTCCAAGAAAGAAAATATGCACTAGCAGAACCTGTAAATTGGGAGGAAATGAGGACTTGAGGAATAAGATGAATGAAAGCTGACATGAGTTTCACATCTGGGTGATGGGAAGGGAGGACAGGGAGGCAGCATCTCAGATGTCCACCCAGCACCGATCAGCTGCCTGGCATTGCTAGGTGTTTGAGGACTCAGCAGTGAACACGCTAACTTCTCTGCTCTCTTGGGGCGCGTATGGGGTGAGAGACAGAAAAAAATAATGCCACAGGAGGGATATATGCAGTGAAGAAAAAGCAGGGTAAGGGGCATAGAGCATGAGAAGGTGCTTTTTTTAAAGGGGGTTATTAGGAAAGCTCTATCTAAGGTGACAGTTGGACCTGAAGGAGATGATAGCATGTCTGTAGTGAGGGAAGGAAACTCCGAACAGGAAGAATGGCAGATACAAAGACATTGATGCTAGAGCATGCCTAAGGAATGTGTTTAAGGACCAGGGAAAGTGAGCAAGTGGTGGGAGGAGGAGAGGAGCTCAGAGCAGGAGGAGGTGAGTGCCATACAGGCCTGGCAAGACTTTGGATTCCTGCTGGGTGAGATGAGAATCCAGCGGAGGGCTTGAGGGAGGGGACATGATATGATCTAGAGTTTAGACTGTTTACACTCTGGTTGTTGGGTTGAGAAGAGACTGGGATGGGGGAAAGGGAGGATAAAGGACATTGTGCTGGATTGAGAAAGCAGTAAGTCAGTTTCATTCATTCACTCAACCGATGATGTTCAAATACCACCATCATCCGTGGGCTAAAGGATGAAGAGCCATCCCTCCCTGAGAGTCAGGAAGCACTTCCCAGATAAAGTTTGGAGTGTGAGCTGAGGTGTAGGAGAAAGAGTAAGAGTTTACCCCTGAAATGGGTGCTGGGAAGAGTCAATAGTTTGGAATAACTCAATAATTTATAGTGCTTCTTTAGAAAGATTTGCTGGCTTTATGTGGGAAGAAATTTGTTTTTTTGATTGGGGAGTGGTGGGATGGTGGTGAGGCTGCCTATGGAAAGAGAAGTGAGTGTTTTGACTCACTATTATTTAAAAATCTCTAGGGCTGTTCCAATAAGCAACAAAAGGCAAAATGGCCTGGTTCTCTGTCCCCTTTCTGTCTGTGTGCCTCGTACAGGTTATGAAAAGATAAAGTTGGGAAAAGCTGTCCACCTCACCTAATTGTGTTCTTGTGGAGTGTGCTAGATGCCCCCTCTCTGGAGAAAAAAAATCCTTGTGGCCTCTGACCCACCTCTGGAGAGCCTAGTTCCCTTCTGGAGGCAGAAGGCAAAGCTTAGGACCTAGAGAGTGCTGGACCACGCCACTCACAGGAACCAGCAGGCTGTGAGGTTGAAAGCTAGGCATATGGAGCTTTCCAGGCTGGGTGCAGGGCCTCGTGGCCCTTCCCCTCCCCTCTGTGCTCTATAGCTCAGTCTTCCCAGGCGGTGTGAACACGCAGTGACATTTCCAGGAATACAGGGATTTATTAATGATTTATTGTGAAATGTTTGGAAATACAAAGTACTCTATAAATATTTCATAATAGCATTGGGGCCGAGAACTCCACAAAGTGCCGGAATACATTTGCATGTAAGACAGAGCGCTGCCTGGGTCACTGATGCCTGTTGAGTGGCAGTCACAGACACTGCCTGGGGTTTCTGACTCACGCTGTTGGGACTGTTCTGTGCAGGGCACCCTCTTGTGTGGCATAGGATTTGTGCCTCACCACACACTGTTGTAGCTTTGTTGTCTTGATGATGAGTAGAGGGCAGTGTCCAGGCCATGGTATAAGCATCTACTGCCCCCCAGGGTTACCAAAACCAAGCCAAGTTGTGTCTCAGCGAGCTCCGTGAAGCATGGAGAAGTTGAGTACTCAGAGACATGACGTGACTTTTCAAAGGCTGTAAGCTGACGAGGGACATAGCTAGGGTTCAGACTCGAGTTTTTCTTTTTCTTTTTCTTTTTTTTTTTAAGACTGAGTCTTGCTCTTGTCGCCCAGGCTGGAGTGCAGTGGCGCTTGGCTCACTGCAACCTCTGCCTCCTGGGTTCAAGCAATTCTCCTGCCTCAGCCTCCCCAGTAGCTGGGATTACAGGCACCTGCCACCATGCCTGGCCAACATTTTTGTATTTTTTTAGTAGAGATGGGGTTTCACCATGTTGGCCAGGCTGGTCTTGAACTCCTGACCTCAGGTGATCCACCCGCCTCGACCTCCCAAAGTACTGGGATTACAGGCGTGAGCCACTGCACCCGGCCCAGACTCGGGTTTTTCATCTTAATGCTTTTTCATTGCCTGACACTTTACTGAGACCAAGATAGGGAACTTCACATACCTTTTCTCCCAAGGCGGAAGAGGGCTGTTCAGTTTCTACACTAGAGTTCGGGGAGTTTTAGAAATGAGTCAGTTATCGAGGATGAGAGCAGTTCCTGATAGGCTCAACCACAATGAGATGTAGCTGTTCAGAGAAGGCATTCTTATCTATAAACTGGAAGATAATCCCGGTGAAACAAAGCCCAGTCCCAGGGGCTTCACTAACTCCAGGCTGTGCTTCTCAAACTTTAGTGAGCATAGGAATCACCTGGGCATCTTGTGAAGCTGTAGATTTGAATTCTGCAGGTCGGCAGAGGGGTCTCAGAATCTGCATTTCCAACAATGTCTCCAGTAATGCTGATGCTGCTCGTCCCTGGACCACAGATTGGGTAGCCAGGTTCTGGCAAGCTCATCCCAAGGCTTTGAGATGACATCAGACAAAATATGTTCTGGGACATGGCTTTTGAGAGGTCAAGAAAATAAGATGTTTCTTTCTCTTCTCATCCCCAACCCTTGCACTGCCCTTTTCTCCCTTCCCCTACCCTCCTTTCTGTCCCCATCCCTGATGCCAGCTGTTCAGCATGAGAAGCTGGAGTGACATGCGACAGGAGGTGATGTTTCTGACCAATGTGAACAGCTCCAGCTCCTCCACCCAAATCTACCAGGCTGTGTCTCGTATTGTCTGCGGGCATCCCGAGGGAGGGGGGCTGAAGATCAAGTCTCTCAACTGGTATGAGGACAACAACTACAAAGCCCTCTTTGGAGGCAATGGCACTGAGGAAGATGCTGAAACCTTCTATGACAACTCTACAAGTGAGTGTCCGTGCAGGCCCCAGCCCTGTCCCCAACCCCATCCCTCCCTTAGTTCTGGTCTTGGCCTGTGTCGTCTCCTCCCTCTGTAGCAGCGTTAGATGTCTACATGCCCATTTGCCCACCAGACTGAGCTCTTCCTAGAGGAGAGAGGCTTCTCTTGAATAGCTACCTGTCCCCAGTTCTCTGAGTGCAGCCTGGCACATCTCAGGTGCACAGTAGTGTTTATCAATGGAATGAATGATTGACAGCCAACCTCCTGGTTTTCTGGGGGATGTGGAAAGGTGGCTTCTAGGGTGATCAAGAATGAGATAATGGCAGAAGGACAAATCCTGCAGGATCTCACTTATATATGGAATATATATAAGGTAGAAAGTGTCAGTTTCACATGATGAATAAGTTCCTGGGATCTTGATGTACATCGTGATGACTATAGTTAGTAACACTGTATGGTATACTTGAAATTTGCTAAGAGAGTAGATCTGAAGTGTTCACACTACACAAAAAAGGCAACTATGAGGTGATGGATTTATTAACAGCTTGATTGTGGTGATCCTTTTACAAAGTATACATATATTAAAACATCACATTGTATACCTTAAATATATACAACTTTTATTTGTCAGTTGTAACTCAAAAAAGCTAGAAAAGCATTTTTAAAAAGGATGATGTACTGGTCTTAATATTACCATCGAGATAAGCTTTATGATAACATAAAAAGAAATAACAGTAATGATAATAGCAACAACAACAACAAAAAACTAACATTTAAGTAGAATTTCTTGTGCACTGTGCATTTGTTTAAGTTATCTCATTTTACCCTCATGATAACCCTGCAGGGAAGATTCTTTAACCCCACATTTCATAGGCTCAGAGAGGTTAAGTGCCTTGGTCAGAGCCACATCAGAGTTAATCCACAAGAGCCAGGATTCAAGCCCACATTTGCCTGGATCTGTGCTCTTTAAGATAACTGTTAGTGGTGGCATGTGTGTTCTCACACTCAGACATTTGATCTGCTCTTTGTTTCCCATTCTTAGCTACAAGGCAGTGTTAAAGAACCCTGTGTCTCCATATCCACTCCCCACACTTGAGCACTTTTGTGGGCCCGTGTGCCATATGCCTCGTGGCAGCAGGGATCCAATGTCACAGTTTTAGGCAATGGCATCCTTTTCCTTGAAAACTTGATGCAGGGGAACCTTTCTCCATTTCCAACCACAGGTGTGTCTTTCAGACACTGAGTGAGGCAGGTTTTGTGCTTTATTGTAACACAAGAACCTTTTCTTCTCTGGAGTAAAGCACTCCAGACATTCGCAAGTTGCTTTACAAGCCTGAAAAGGATGGTATTGTAGGCAACTTTAATTAAATCCCATCTCCTCCTCTCCCCCAGCTTGCAAGTTGACCCAAGGAAGCCTTCATTTCCATGACAGACTTAATTGTGAGGGCATCCTCATTAAAAAAAAAAAATTCTATTATCTTTCCAGCATATAGAAGATACTTGGTATCTAAAAATCCCTGAAAAACTTAGAAAGAATTTTTAAAAATCAGGGATCCTGCTGGATAACCAAACCCATTTGTCTGTTACAACTTTTGTATTTGGGTTTTTGTTAAGTGTACATATACTGGTTTGTGTTAATTAAAGAGAATTTTTTTTTTTTTTTTTTTTGAGAGGGAGTCTCGCTCTGCTGCCCAGGCTGGAGTGCACTGGTGCGATCTCGGCTCACTGCAAGCTCCGCCTCCCGGGTTCATGCCATTCTCCTGCCTCAGCCTCCTGAGTAGCTGGAAATACAGGTGCCCGCCACCATGCCCAGCTAATTTTTTTTTTTTGTATTTTGAGTAGAGACGGGGTTTCACCGTGTTAGCCAGGATGGTCTCGATCTCCTGACCTCGTGATCTGCCTGCCTCAGCCCCCCAAAGTGCTGGGATTACAGGCGTGAGCCACTGCGCCCTGCTGAGAATTTTTTTTTTTTTTTTTTGGAAGACGGAGTTTCACTCTTGTTGCCCAGGCTAGAGTGCAGTGACACAATCTCAGCTCACCGCAACCTCTGCCTCCTGGGTTCAAGCGATTCTCCTGCCTCAGCCTCATGCGTCACCACGCCCAGCTAATTTTGTATTTTTAGTAGAGACAGGGCTTCTCCATGTTGGTCAGGCTAGTCTCAAACTCCCAACCTCAGGTGGTTCACCTGTCTTGGCCTCCCAAAGTGCTGGGATTGCAGGCGTGAGCCACTGCGCCTGGCCCCAAATTGTGGTTTTTGCTTGAAAACTGAGGTCTGAATTCAGCCCTCTGGTTGCCCCTCAAGAGTCAGTTTAAATGTTGGTCATGTTAGTTGTCAGTGAAAACAATGGTGAGGCTGGTGTGAGAGTGTGAATCTGGAGTTGGGAGGGCTTGTGCTTCACGAAAACATTTTTCCAGATCAGCTCAGTTGTGAGTTATCTGTCATTGATGTTATAATAAGCTCTGATTATTTATCAAGCATCATTCTTTATAGATATCTCAGTTTAATCTGAGATAATCTTCTCCACATCTCTCCACATAGATGTTATGAATTTTACAGAGGAGCCAACTGAGGCTCAGAAAAGTTACTTATTATATGACTAGTAGTGGTAGAGCTGGGGTTTGAAGTAAGAACTCTCTGGCTCCAAAGCCCTTGTAAGTTTCTATCAGTATATGACCATGCATATGAGCATTTGTCTCTCCTCTTCTTCGTAGCTCCTTACTGCAATGATTTGATGAAGAATTTGGAGTCTAGTCCTCTTTCCCGCATTATCTGGAAAGCTCTGAAGCCGCTGCTCATTGGGAAGATCCTGTATACACCTGACACTCCAGCCACAAGGCAGGTCATGGCTGAGGTAAGCTGCCCCCAGCCCAAGACTCCCTCCCCAGGATCTCCCCAGAACTGGGGGCAAAAAACTCAAGGTAGCTTCAGAGGTGCGCGCTAAGTATACTAACGGCTCTTCTGGAATTCCCAGAGTGAAAACCTCAAGTCTGATGCAGACCAGAGCTGGGCCAGCTCCCCAGTCCTGGGTATAGAATCATAGTTACAAGCAGGCATTTCTTGGGGATGGGGAGGACTGGCGCAGGGCTGCTGTGATGGGGTATCTTTTCAGGGAGGAGCCAAAGCGCTCATTGTCTCTGCTTCTCCTCCTTTTTCTGCGGTCCCTGGCTCCCCACCTGACTCCAGGTGAACAAGACCTTCCAGGAACTGGCCGTGTTCCATGATCTGGAAGGCATGTGGGAGGAACTCAGCCCCAAGATCTGGACCTTCATGGAGAACAGCCAAGAAATGGACCTTGTCCGGGTGAGTGTCCCTCCCATTATTACCATGTGCCTGCTTGATACTGGAGAGGTGAGTTTCTGGTCACTTTCCCAGGTGTGAGTGAGGTGAGAATTCTTTCAGTTTATCTAGCTGGGGGAATGTAGTGAGCATAGCTAAAGTCACAGGGCACCACCTCTCCAGAAGTACAGGCCATGGTGCAGAGATAACGCTGTGCATGTCAGCAACCATGCCACTCATGGTCAAATAGTAGTTTTCTGCAAAACTTAGTGAGGGCTGGTGTTTGGAAGTAGAGTTGAGTAATTGCAGTACCCTATTTTCATTTTTGGCTGCAGCCTCTCAGCCAGCCACAGCATCTCCCTGTGTTTTGGTAGGTTTTGGAAAGAAGTGTGGGGGCAAAAGCATCATGTTACATGTAGACTGGCCTGAGATACTCATTCTCAGGGCACTGTGTGAATGATGAGCTGCTGTTACTGTGTGGAGGGGAAATGTACTTAGTGCTTCAGAGCCACTTGAAAGGGGTAAGTGCTCTAGAGACAATTGGATTCAAATGTGGAGCAGGCTGAGCAAGAACAGAATGTCTCCTTTGCCTGAGCCTGAGTGCTGTTAATCACATCTTCCTGCCTTGGGCTGAGTTAGAGAATCATTAGACTATTTCCTGTTTCCATGGTGAGGGAGGCCCCTTCCTTTTGTCTCTGCTCCCCTTAAGAAGCAGGTGAAGATTTTCCCAGGTTTCTTGTTTTGAACCTTATTGACTTTAAGGGCAGATGCGTTTTAGAGACTGTACCTACCTAGGGGGAACGCTTCCGAAGTTTAGGACTATTCCCTGATCCGCTGGGAGGCAGGTTACTGAGGAAGTCCCTTTAAAAACAAAGGACTTTATACTGAGAAAAGCATAAACAGTGATTTGTATGGATTCACACTGACTAATATAGCTCATGCTATTAAAGTGGGGTCTCTTCTCTAAAGGAGGGTTATATGATCTAGCCCGGTATACCTAAGTGTGGTTTCAGGCCTTTTCTTCCTGGTCCTCTCCTTGGAATCCATATTTCTACTAGTTGGACTTTTTCTGTTTGTCTGGCTCTCAGAGGATTATAGGAGGCCCTGTGAAGTGACTCAGTGAATTTTGATTTGTGGGCAAATAGATGCTTCCCTAGTCTGAAATTGACTTTGCCTTAGGTGCTCCAATTCTTCATAAGCTCCCAGTTCTTAAAGGACAAGATCCTTGTAAACATGGCAATGGCATTCATTAGGAATCTAGCTGGGAAAATCCAGTGTGTGTGCTTGGAAATGAGGGATCTGGGGCTGGAGAGAAAGGCATGGGCATGCCTTGGAGGGACTTTTGTGTCAAGCTGAGGACCTTTACTTTAAGCTCTAGGGGACCAGGCAAGGGGAGATGTAGATACGTTACTTTGATGGGGTGGATCCTGAAGAAGGACGAGGCAAGAATGAAGGCGGAGACCAGGGAGGAGGCTCTCCAAGTGGCCAAGGCATAAAGCAAGAAATGAGGCCTGGTGACTGTTTAGTGGTGGAGCAGTGAAAGAGAGGGAGGCATCAAAGCGAATCTTGATTTCTAGCTGGGTGGGTGGTAGCGATGTCCAGTAGGCCAGTGGCTACTGAGGTCTGCAGTGGAGGAGGGTGGTTGGGCTGGAGATAGATGATGAGGGAGTCATCAGCCTGTGGGTGGAAGAAAAGGGAACCTCTTCCAACTGTTTTCTTTGCTTCTTCCCTCTCTCTCTCTTTTTTTTTTTTTTTTTTTTTTTTTTTTTTTTTTTGACAGAGTCTTACTCTGTCACCCGGGCTGAAATGCAGTGGCATGATCTTGGCTCACCACAGCCTCTGCCTCCTGGGTTCAAGCAATTCTCCTGTCTCAGCCTCCAGAGTAGCTGGGATTACAGGCACATATCACTGTGCCCGGCTAATTTTTGTATTTTCAGTGGAGATGGGATTTCACCATGTTGGCCTGGCTGGAATGAACTCCTGACCTCAAGTGATCCACCTGCCTCAGCCTCCCAAAGTGTTGGGATTACAGGCTTGAGCCACCGCGCCCAGCCTTTCTTCCCTCTCTTAAAGAGTGTTTATTTAATTCCACAAACATGAGCTTGTCACCCCCTGTAGCCTGGCATCTCCTACACGAGGTAATGGCTGAGGCTTCTGCTTCTGCTGGGGTAGCTCTGATCTTTCTGCTTTCTCTGGCACTGTCTACCCGTGTTGCCTCACCCCATAGGTCCCAGGGCACCTCTCTCGGGCAAGTCATGGAACCCTCTGACACTGATTTGCTCTCTTTTCTGAGCTGCTTTTAGCCACCCATCCTCGGGACCTGTTTTCTCTCTGCCTCCACCCCTGCGGGCAGTCTTAGGTCTCCCGCCCCTCAGGAGCACCCCAGAGAGGCCACGTGCTCAGTGATCTCAGCGGGCACATCTTTCTAGTCTTGCTGTTCTTTTTGGCCATGTTGTTCAGAAGCCATACTGGGCAGGGCCGACTTCACCCTAAAGGCTGCGTCTCTTCACTCTGCTTTTGTTTGTTCCAAATAAAGTGGCTTCAGAATTGCTAACCCTGGCCTCTGTGAACTTGTGAGGTACAATTTTGTGTCTGTTATGTTAAGAAAAATACATACATACCTTCCTGGTGATGGTATAAATTGCTATTCTCTATTGGAAAGCAATTTGGAATGAAAATTTAAAGAACCATTTTAAAATGTGCTATCCTGCATACTTCCATTCCACCCACCCCCAGGGATGTAGCCTACTGAAATAATTTTAAAGAAGTCACCATATGAGAGAAAATGTTATTGCTATATTGTTATTGTGAGAAATTGGAAATAGACTAAATGTTCAGCACTATAGGAATAATTAATGAAATTACATATACTCTATAAAATCATTATGCTCCCATTGAAATAATAAATACAAAGGCGCAAGGGGGGAAAGCTTATAATGTTAGTGAAAATAAGACCGATTTTTTTATAAAGCAGCAGTTTTCAGACCCTTGGAGACTCCAATTCGGTAGAACCAGGGCTTCATCTTCTCTGTTGAAGCTGTGACATGAGTTGCAAATGCCTCTCCTTTTTGCTGAGTTTGCAGCTGCTGTTTTTCTGGCAGCACATCTGTGCAGGCCTCTGCCTCGGCCCCTCTGGATCTGCTGATTGAGCAGCGGATTGATCTGTCCTTCTCTTTCGTGTTGACCCATGTGAGGAACCAACTGGCAAGGGAACAAGAAATGGAAATAGGCCTCCTTTGCATCATGACCTGTACATCCTGCAATTGGAAAAGACTGTACTTTAGTTGGTTTAACCAGCAGCATTATTTTTCTAAACTAAGCAGTAAGAAGGAATTGGGTTTTATGTGGGATCAACAGACTGGGTCTCAAAAGAGGAAGGTGATAGAACACAGTGGGGAGGGGGAGGTGCACTAGAAACAGAGGGCCTATGCTTTCATTCTGGCTTTGCTACTTAATAGCTGTGTGACCCAATCTTAGAGACTTAACCTCTCTGAACTTCCATTTTCTCATGTATAAAATGGGAAATATTAAAGGATACTCACTGGGCTGGTGGCTTGTGCCTATAATCCCAGCACTTGGGGAGGTTGAGGTGGGAGGATCACTTGAGCCCAGGTGTTCAAGACCAGCCCAGGCAACATGGCAAGACTCTGTCTCTATGAAAAAATTAAAAATTAGCCAGGTGTGGTGGTGTGCACCTGTAGTCTTAGCTACTTGGTAGGCTGAGATGGGAGGATCACTTGGGCTTGGGAGGTCAAGGCTGTGGTGAGCTGTGATTCCATCAGTGCACTCCAGCCCGGGCGGCAGAGCGAGACACTGAATCCAAATGACAACAACACAAAAGGCAAAAAAATAAAAGTGCCCTCTTTATGGAGTTGTGTAAGGTGAAGCATATACACTATTCAATATAGTAACTATATAAAGGAAGTATTGTTGTTGTTACTGTAGTTAATACTGTTAAGTGAGATGTTTCGTATAGTGGAAAGCATATGGACTCTGAATTCAGACTGGTCTGACTTTGAGTCTCAGCTCCACATCTATTAATACTATGACCAAGCCCTGGTTAAAATCATGTTTTTTTTTTCTTCAGCCTCAGTCTTCTCACATATAAAATAGGGACACTGTCATTTACCTCAGTTTTCTGTGAGGATAAAACAACGACAGTGTATATGCAAGTATTTTGTAAATTTTATAGTGCTCCTCAAGATTTAGTTGGTGTTTATTTACTACTTGTACTTTTTCACTGGAATGGCAGATGCTGTTGGACAGCAGGGACAATAAACACTTTTGGGAACAGCAGTTGGATGGCTTAGATTGGACAGCCCAAGACATCGTGGCGTTTTTGGCCAAGCACCCAGAGGATGTCCAGTCCAGTAATGGTTCTGTGTACACCTGGAGAGAAGCTTTCAACGAGACTAACCAGGCAATCCGGACCATATCTCGCTTCATGGAGGTGAATCTGTTGCTTGGATCATTTAGAAAAGACTTAACGGCTTCTTTCTCTGAGATGTTACAACAAGGTTCAGGCAGGAGGCAAGTTTAGAAATAATGTATAGTCTCATTTACAAAAGTATCCCTCAAGCCTAACACAGGATTTGGTAACAAAAGGCACTTAATAAATGTTAGTTGAGTGGTTGAATGAGTAAATAAACTCTAGCTTTAGTAAATTAACTCTAGCTTATTCTATATAGGCTCAAGAGAATATTTCTACCCATTTTCTTCTAGGTTTTCCTATCTCAGTGACTAATGGTAGCAAAGCATTCCCTTAAAAAGGCATTATTTGTGAAACATCTAAAATCTAATTCGGGTCCAATTAAATTTTTGAAATTTTATATTAAAAATTATATTAGTAGGGATGGGTAAGAGGTGTTTTGGTCTGGTTAGTTGGTTAGTTGCTATGACTCAGAATTGCTAAGAAAACAGAAAAGTAAGATAAGATCATTGTTTTTTTCCTCCACAAAATCAATAAATAACATATCCCTAAATTACTCTTAGAATTTCTCTTAAATTGCAGTGAAAAACCAAAATCCTCCATTCTTGTTTGAAAGTTGGAAAACTACATTAGAGAGGATTAGAGAGAGAGGATAAGCAATCGTGTAGTCAGCCCTTGCCTCCTAGTGTAGGATTTGTCTCAGCCGCTGTTTGTTGTCCTGGCTGCCAACGTTCTCATGAAGGCTGTTGTTCTATCAGTGTGTCAACCTGAACAAGCTAGAACCCATAGCAACAGAAGTCTGGCTCATCAACAAGTCCATGGAGCTGCTGGATGAGAGGAAGTTCTGGGCTGGTATTGTGTTCACTGGAATTACTCCAGGCAGCATTGAGCTGCCCCATCATGTCAAGTACAAGATCCGAATGGACATTGACAATGTGGAGAGGACAAATAAAATCAAGGATGGGTAAGTGGAATCCCATCACACCAGCCTGGTCTTGGGGAGGTCCAGAGCACCTATTATATTAGGACAAGAGGTACTTTAACTAAGAATTTGGTAGAAATTTCAACAACAACAAAAAAACTCAACTTGGTGTCATGATTTTGGTGAAATTGGTACATGCCTTGCTGGAAGGTTTTTCATAGGTCATAAAATACCAGTATCTTTTGATTTAGCATTTCTACTCAAGGGAATTAATTCCAGGAATTTTGGTGGCAGGCACCTGTAATCCCAGCTACTCGGGAGGCTGAGGCAGGAGAATTGCTTGAACCCAGGAGGCAGAGGTTGCAGTGAGCTAAGATCGCATCATTGCACTCCAGCCTGGGCATTAAGAGTGAAACTCCATCTCAAAAAAAAAAAAAAAAAGATACAAAGATAGAAAAAGGGGCTTGGTAAGGGTAGTAGGGTTTTGGGTGATTTTTTTTTTTTTTAATTGTATGGTTCTAAAGGAATGGTTGATTACTTGTGGTTTGGTTTTAGGTACTGGGACCCTGGTCCTCGAGCTGACCCCTTTGAGGACATGCGGTACGTCTGGGGGGGCTTCGCCTACTTGCAGGATGTGGTGGAGCAGGCAATCATCAGGGTGTTGACGGGCACCGAGAAGAAAACTGGTGTCTATATGCAACAGATGCCCTATCCCTGTTACGTTGATGACATGTAAGTTACCTGCAAGCCACTGTATTTAACCAGTTTATACTGTGCCAGATGGGGGTGTGTATATGTGTGTGCATGTGCATGCATGTGTGAATGATCTGGAAATAAGATGCCAGATGTAAGTTGTCAACAGTTGCAGCCACATGACAGACATAGATATATGTGCACACACTAGTAAACCTCTTTCCTTCTCATCCATGGTTGCCACTTTTATCTTTTTGTTTATTTATTTTTTTGAGACGGAGTCTCGCTCTGTCACCCAGGCTGGAGTGCAGTGGCTCCATCTCGGCTCACTGCAACCTCTGCCTCCTGGGTTCAAACGATTCTCCTGCCTCAGCCTCCACAGTAGCTGGGACTACAGGCACATGCTGCCACGCCCGGCTGATTTTTTGTATTTTAGTAGAGACAAGGTTTCACCATGTTTCCCAGGCTGGCCTTGAACTCCTGAGCTCAGGCAATCCACCCTCCTTGGCCTCCCAAAGTGCTGGGATTACAGGTGTGAGCCACCGCACCCAGCCCACCACTTTAATTTTTTACACTCTACCCTTTTGGTCAAAATTTGCTCAGTCTGCAAGCTTAAAATGTGTCATGACAAACACATGCAAGCACATACTCACACATAGACGCAGAAACAGCGTCTAAACTTATAAAAGCACAATTTATGTAAATGTGTGCACTTCTTCTCCCTAGGTGGTAAACCACATTTCAAAACAACCCAAATAAAACTGACCAAAGCTTCTTTCTCTTAGACTTTTTAGAAAATCTTTCAGTGCTGAGTCACTAAGCTGCCAAGTTCTCATTGTGGGAACTATGCCTTTGGATGTAATGATTTCTTCTAAGAGAAGGGGCGGAGGTGTAGTTATTGCAAACATCTGAAATATGTAATGTTTCTTCCAGATTCTGGAAATTCTCTTATTCTCTGTTGTTGTTGGTGGTGGTGGGGTGCGTGTGTGTGTGTGTGTGTGTGTAGGGATCAGGATGCGGGAGGAGCTGGGTTCTCCTTGTATTGGTTCTCTGTTTTGCATTGAATAGTGTGTTTCCTTGTATGGCTTTCTATAGCTTTTCAAGGTCACCAGAAATTATCCTGTTTTTCACCTTCTAAACAATTAGCTGGAATTTTTCAAAGGAAGACTTTTACAAAGACCCCTAAGCTAAGGTTTACACTAGAAAGGATGTCTTAAGACAGGGCACAGGAGTTCAGAGGCATTAAGAGCTGGTGCCTGTTTTCATGTAGTGAGTATGTGCCTACATGGTAAAGCTTTGACGTGAACCTCAAGTTCAGGGTCCAAAATCTGTGTGCCTTTTACTTTGCACATCTGCATTTTCTATTCTAGCTTGGAATCTGAAACATTGACAAGAGCTGCCTGAAATGTATGTCTGTGGTGTGATTAGAGTTACGATAAGCAAGTCAATAGTGAGATGACCTTGGAGATGTTGAACTTTTGTGAGAGAATGAATTTTTTTTTGTTTTGGTTTTTAGTATTTTGAAACAATCTACCTTTAGTTTAAATATGGCTCACAGTTACCTAGTTACTGAAGCAAGCCCCCAAAGAAATTTGGTTTGACAACACTTTGTTAGCCTCGTTTTTCTCTCTACATTGCATTGCTCGTGAAGCATTGGATCATACGTGCATTTCAGAGTCTAGAGGGCCTGTCCTTCTGTGGCCCAGATGTGGTGCTCCCTCTAGCATGCAGGCTCAGAGGCCTTGGCCCATCACCCTGGCTCACGTGTGTCTTTCTTTCTCTCCTTGTCCTTCCTTGGGGCCTCCAGCTTTCTGCGGGTGATGAGCCGGTCAATGCCCCTCTTCATGACGCTGGCCTGGATTTACTCAGTGGCTGTGATCATCAAGGGCATCGTGTATGAGAAGGAGGCACGGCTGAAAGAGACCATGCGGATCATGGGCCTGGACAACAGCATCCTCTGGTTTAGCTGGTTCATTAGTAGCCTCATTCCTCTTCTTGTGAGCGCTGGCCTGCTGGTGGTCATCCTGAAGGTAAGGCAGCCTCACTCGCTCTTCCCTGCCAGGAAACTCCGAAATAGCTCAACACGGGCTAAGGGAGGAGAAGAAGAAAAAAAATCCAAGCCTCTGGTAGAGAAGGGGTCATACCTGTCATTTCCTGCAATTTCATCCATTTATAGTTGGGGAAAGTGAGGCCCAGAGAGGGGCAGTGACTTGCCCAAGGTCAACCCAGCCAGGTAGCAGCTAAGTAGGATGAGAGTGCAGGGTTCATGCTTTCCAGATAACCACATGCTCAACTGTGCCATGCTGTCTCGTTGGTAGTGGTTCATGGCAGCATCTGAAAGCTATTTATTTTCTTAGATATATTGGGTGGCGATTCTTCCTAAGTTTCTAAGAACAATAATCAGAAGGATATATATTGTTGCAGGTTAGACTGTCTGGAAGCAGAGGCTGAAATAGAGTTTGATGTGTGGGTATTTATGAGTGCTCAATACCTATGGAAGAGATATGGAAGATGCAGGATTGGGCAGAGGGAGGAGTTGAACTGTGATATAGGGCCAACCCCGTGGGGCACTCTAGAGAATATGCAGCTTGTTGGAGTTGTTCTTCATCGAGCTGAAACATCCAGCCCTTTGTGCTCCCCCAAGGCCTCCCGCCTGACACCACCTACCCCAGCCCTCTCAGTCAATCACTGGATGTGGGCTGCCCTGAGAAGGTCGTGCCCCAGGGCCTACATGGCTCTCTGCTGCTGTGACAAACCCAGAGTTGCTGATGCCTGAGGCCGTCTACTGACAGCTGGGCAACAAGGCTTCCCTGAATGGGGACTCTGGGCAGTGCAGTTTTGTGTCTGAACCATACATCAATATATTTATATCCGAATTTTCTTTCTCTGCAAGCATTTCATATAAAGACACATCAGGTAAAAATAAATGTTTTTGAAGCAAAAGGAGTACAAAGAGATAAGAACTAACTAATTTAATACTAGTTACCATCTGTTACAAATAGTTCCTACTGATTGCCAAGGACTGTTTAAACACATCACATGGGCTTCTTCTTCTATCGTCACTAACCCTTTTAACAGACAAGGAAATGAGGCTCAGGAAGGTCAAGGACTTTATTGAGGTTCCACAGTAGGATACGGTTCTTGCTAAAAGCAACCCCTCCCTCATGCTCTGTTATCTAACTGCAAGGGGAAGGTCAGTGGCAGAGGTAGTGGTCCCATGGTTGGTGCGTAAGAGCTGCTCTGAGACAACTGCATGCTGGTGGGTCCTGCAGACATGTACCCATCAGCCGGAGATAAGCTCAAAATATCCACAAGAGTTTGGATGATTGTGGGAATGCAGAATCCATGGTGATCAAGAGGGAAAGTCAAGTTGCCTGGCCATTTTCCTTGGCTTTTAGACAGAAAAGTTACGTGGGACATTATCTCCCACAGCTCTTCTGTGGTGCCACCAGTCATAGTCCTTATATAAGGAGAAACCAGTTAAAATTACCTATTGAAGAAACAAAGAGCAAACTCACCCACTGAGATGTGTAGAAAGCCCTGGACTCTGTTGTATTCATAACTCTGCCATTATTTTTCTGTGTAGTTTTGGGTAAATCACTTATCTTCTTTAGGATGGTAATGATCAGTTGCCTCATCAGAAAGATGAACAGCATTACGCCTCTGCATTGTCTCTAACATGAGTAGGAATAAACCCTGTCTTTTTTCTGTAGATCATACAAGTGAGTGCTTGGGATTGTTGAGGCAGCACATTTGATGTGTCTCTTCCTTCCCAGTTAGGAAACCTGCTGCCCTACAGTGATCCCAGCGTGGTGTTTGTCTTCCTGTCCGTGTTTGCTGTGGTGACAATCCTGCAGTGCTTCCTGATTAGCACACTCTTCTCCAGAGCCAACCTGGCAGCAGCCTGTGGGGGCATCATCTACTTCACGCTGTACCTGCCCTACGTCCTGTGTGTGGCATGGCAGGACTACGTGGGCTTCACACTCAAGATCTTCGCTGTGAGTACCTCTGACCTTTCTTCAGTGGCTGTAGGCATTTTACCTTCCTTTGGAGTCCCTGAATAAAAGCAGCAAGTTGAGAACAGAAGATGATAGTCTCTTTCCAATGGGACATGAACCTTAGCTCTAGATTCTAAGCTCTTTAAGGGTAAGGGCAAGGATTGTGTTTTATTAAATTGTTTATCTTTAGTCTTCTCAGTGAATCCTGGTTGAATTGAATTGAATGGAATTTTTCCGAGAGCCAGACTGCATCTTGAACTGGGCTGGGGATAAATGGCATTGAGGAATGGCTTCAGGCAACAGATGCCATCTCTGCCCTTTATCTCCCAGCTCTGTTGGCCATGTTAAGCTCATGACAAAGCCAAGGCCACAAATAGAACTGAAAACTCTTGAGGTCAGATATGACCTCTCTTGTCTTCCTTGTGTCCAGTATGGTGTTTTGCTTGAGTAATATTTTCTGAACTAAGCACAACTGAGGAGCAGGTGCCTCATCCCACAAATTCCTGACTTGGACACTTCCTTCCCTCGTACAGAGCAGGGGGATATCTTGGAGAGTGTGTGAGCCCCTACAAGTGCAAGTTGTCAGATGTCCCCAGGTCACTTATCAGGAAAGCTAAGAGTGACTCATAGGATGCTCCTGATGCCTCAGTCTGGGCTCCATAGGCATCAGCAGCCCCAGACAGGCACCTCTGATCCTGAGCCATCCTTGGCTGAGCAGGGAGCCTCAGAGGACTCTGGGTATGCGCATGTGTGTGGGGGAACAGGATTGCTGAGCCTTGGGGCATCTTTGGAAACATAAAGTTTTAAAAGTCTTATACTTCACTGTATATGCATTTCTGAAATGTCTGTGTATAATGAGTGGTTACAAATGGAATCATTTTATATGTTACTTGGTAGCCCACCACTCCCCTAAAGGGACTCTATAGGTAAATACTACTTCTCCACCTTATGATTGATCCATTTTGCAAATTCAAATTTCTCCAGGTATAATTTACACTAGAAGAGATAGAAAAATGAGACTGACCAGGAAATGGATAGGTGACTTTGCCTGTTTCTCACAGAGCCTGCTGTCTCCTGTGGCTTTTGGGTTTGGCTGTGAGTACTTTGCCCTTTTTGAGGAGCAGGGCATTGGAGTGCAGTGGGACAACCTGTTTGAGAGTCCTGTGGAGGAAGATGGCTTCAATCTCACCACTTCGGTCTCCATGATGCTGTTTGACACCTTCCTCTATGGGGTGATGACCTGGTACATTGAGGCTGTCTTTCCAGGTACACTGCTTTGGGCATCTGTTTGGAAAATATGACTTCTAGCTGATGTCCTTTCTTTGTGCTAGAATCTCTGCAGTGCATGGGCTTCCCTGGGAAGTGGTTTGGGCTATAGATCTATAGTAAACAGATAGTCCAAGGACAGGCAGCTGATGCTGAAAGTACAATTGTCACTACTTGTACAGCACTTGTTTCTTGAAAACTGTGTGCCAGGCAGCATGCAAAATGTTTTATACACATTGCTTCATTTAATTCTCACAAGGCTACTCTGAAGTAGTTACTATAATAACCAGCAATTTTCAAATGAGAGAACTGTGACTCAAAGATGTTAAGTAACCAGCTGTGGTCACACAACTGTTAAATGTTGGTACATGGAGGTGAATCCACTTCGGTTACACTGGGTCAATAAGCCCAGGCGAATCCTCCCAATGCTCACCCAATTCTGTATTTCTGTGTCCTCAGAGGGGGTACAACTAGGAGAGGTTCTGTTTCCTGAGTACAGGTTGTTAATAATTAAATATACTAGCTCTAAGGCCTGCCTATGATTAATTAGCATTCAATAAAAATTCATGTTGAATTTTTCTTTAGTACTTCTTTCTTAATATAATACATCTTCTTGACCAAGTCCAAGAGGAACCTGCATTGGAC
This sequence comes from Gorilla gorilla gorilla, assembly GCF_029281585.2. Classification (NCBI taxonomy): domain Eukaryota; kingdom Metazoa; phylum Chordata; class Mammalia; order Primates; family Hominidae; genus Gorilla; species Gorilla gorilla. The sequence continues at coordinate 101,083,316 of NC_073237.2, read as the reverse complement.
AGTTTCCATGTGAGATCAAATTCTGAGAGAGCAAGATTTAACCCTTTTTGGTTCACCTTCTGATCCTCCCCTAAGGAGGTATACCTGAAATATTTATTACTCCTGCCTGAACTTCTTTCATTGAATATGCAATTTTGCAGCATGCAGATTCTGGATTTAAATTCTGAGTCTTAACTTACTGGCTGAGGGACCTTGGATAGGCTCCTTATCCCTCAGTTTCCTCATCTCTAAAATGGGGATGGCACCTGCCCCGTGGGTTGTTGGAAGGACTTACAGAGGTGCAGAATGTACGTTGTACATAGCAGGTTTCAGCAAATGTTAGCTCCCTCTTTCCCCACATCCGTTCAAATCTGTTCCTTCCCCAAAGGATGTGTCAAGGAGGAAATGGACCTGGCTGGGAAGCCCTCAGAATACTGGGATGGTGCTGAGCTTGGCTCATACCTGTGCTTTGCTTTCAGGCCAGTACGGAATTCCCAGGCCCTGGTATTTTCCTTGCACCAAGTCCTACTGGTTTGGTGAGGAAAGTGATGAGAAGAGCCACCCTGGTTCCAACCAGAAGAGAATGTCAGAAAGTAAGTGCTGTTGACATCCTGCTCTTTCTTTAACCTAGTGCTGCTGCCTCTGCTAACTGTTGGGGGCAAGCGATGTCTCCTGCCTTTCTAAAAGACTGTGAAACCACTCCAGGGGCAGAGAAATCACATGCAGTGTCCCTTTCCAAATCCTCCCATGCCATTTATGTCCAATGCTGTTGACCTATTGGGAGTTCACGGTCTCGATCCCTGAGGGACATTTTCTTTGTTGTCTTGGCTTCTAGAAAAGTATCTTTTACTTGCCCCCTCCCAAACACATATTTCATGGTCTCCTAACAAGCTAGAAGAAAGAGGTAAAGACAAGCGTGATTGTGGAACCATAGCCTCGCTGCCTGCCTGTGACATGGTGACCTGTGTATCAGCCTGTGTGGGCTGAGACCAAGTGGCTACCACAGAGCTCAGCCTATGCTTCATAATGTAATCATTACCCAGATCCCTAATCCTCTCTTGGCTCTTAACTGCAGACAGAGACGTCGACAGCTCATCAAAGTCTCTGCCTTCTGGGTTCTTTGTGCTTAGAGTGGCTTCCTAAATATTTAATAGATCCCTTTTCTGCCAGTCTCTTCTGTGCCCATCCCCTGATTGCCCTTGGTAAAAGTATGATGCTCCTTAGTGTAGCACGCTTGCCTGCTGTTCCTAATCATCTTCTCCTACCTCCTCTCTACACCTAGCTCCTGTTTCAGTCACCTAGAAATGCTCACAGTTGCTGGAATATGTCATGTTCTTCCACATCTCCATGCCTTTGTAGGTACTGTTTGCTCTCACAGGAGAACCTTCTCTCTAACTTGCCTATCTTCTCAACTCCTCCTTTCTCTCCAAGATCTAGTTCAGGATCCCCTCCCCTGAGCATCCCTCCTTGGTTCTCAGGTAGTCAGCCACTCTCTGCCCTGAACTTCCATGGCACGTGAAAGAAAATCTTTTTATTTTAAAACAATTACAGACTCACAAGAAGTAATACAAATTACATGAGGGGGTTACCTTAAACCCTTCATCCAGTTTCCCCAATGGTAGCACCATGTGTAACTGTAGAATAATATCAAAACCATGAAATTGACATAGGTACAATTCACAAACCTTCAGATTTCACTGGCTTTATGTGCACTCATTTGTGTGTGTATTTAGTTCTATGCAGTTTTATCATGTGTGAATTCATGTAATTACTAGCTCAATCAAGCTGCAGAAATATCTCATTGTCACAAAGCTCCTTCATGCTACCCCTTAATGGCCACAGCCACCTCCCTTCTTCCTCAGTTCCTGATACCTGTCAACCACTAATGCGTTCCTCATTTTTACAGTTTTATTATTTCCAGAATGTTGCATAAATGGAACCATACATTAGGTATCCTTTTGATACTGGCTTTTTTTTTTTTTTCACTCAGCAGAATTCCCTTAGATCTATCCAAGTTGTGTGTGTCAACAGTTCATTCCTCTTCACTGCTGAGTAGTGTTCCCTGGGAGGGGTGTATCACAGTTCCATGGCATTTTTAGATGTATTTTTTAAACAGCTTTCAGCATCCTCTATTTTAATTGTTCATCAAGTCCTTTTTCCCAATAGACTCTGAATGCTCCTTTATCATTGTATTCCCATCACCAACATCAGTACCCAAATAGGCCCTAAATAAACATTTATAGCCTCCTGCCTGCCTGAGAAACCAGGGTGGACATGGAGAGAAGGCAGTTCTGAAAGTTCAAGCACAGTGCCCTGTGTCCTTACACTCCACTCCTCAGTGCTTTCTGTGGGTTCATTTCTGTCTTCTCTCCTGTCACAGTCTGCATGGAGGAGGAACCCACCCACCTGAAGCTGGGCGTGTCCATTCAGAACCTGGTAAAAATCTACCGAGATGGGATGAAGGTGGCTGTCGATGGCCTGGCACTGAATTTTTATGAGGGCCAGATCACCTCCTTCCTGGGCCACAATGGAGCGGGGAAGACGACCACCATGTAAGAAGAGGGTGTGGTTCCCACAGAATCAGCCACAGGAGGGTTCTGCAGTAGAGTTAGAAATTTATACCTTAGGAAACCATGCTCGTCCCTGGGACAAGGGCAGGAGCACATGAGGAGTTGCCGAATGTGAACATGTTATCTAATCATGAGTGTCTTTCCACGTGCCAGTTTGCTAGATGTTATTTCTTCAGCCTAAAACAAGCTGGGGCCTCAGATGACCTTTCCCATGTAGTTCACAGAATTCTGCAGTGGTCTTGGAACCTGCAGCCACGAAAAGATAGATTACATATGTTGGAGGGAGTTGGTAATTCCCAGGAACTCTGTCTCTAAGCAGATGTGAGAAGCACATGTGAGACGCAATCAAGCTGGGCAGCTGGCTTGATTGCCTTCCCTGGGACCTCAAGGACCTTACAGTGGGTAGTATCAGGAGGGGTCAGGGGCTGTAAAGCACCAGCGTTAGCCTCAGTGGCTTCCAGCATGATTCCTCAACCATTCTAACCATTCCAAAGGGTATATCTTTTGGGGGGTGACATTCTTTTCCTGTTTTCTTTTTAATCTTTTTTTAAAACATAGAATTAATATATTATGAGCTTTTCGGAAGATTTTTAAAAGGCAGTCAGAAATCCTACTACCTAACACAAAAATTGTTTTTATCTTTGAATAATATGTTCTTGTTTGTCCATTTTCCATGCATGCGATGTTAGGCATACAAAATACATTTTTTAAAGAATACTTTCATTGCAAATTGGAAGCTTCATTTAAAAAATGCTCATACTAAAATTGGCATTTCTAACTCATAGGCCCACTTGTAGTTATTTACTGAAGCAAAAGGACAGCTTTGCTTTGTGTGGGTCTGGTAGGGTTCATTAGAAAGGAATGGGGGCGGTGGGAGGGTTGGTGTTCTGTTCTCTCTGCAGACTGAATGGAGCATCTAGAGTTAAGGGTAGGTCAACCCTGACTCCTGTACTTCTAAATTTTTGTCCTCAGGTCAATCCTGACCGGGTTGTTCCCCCCGACCTCGGGCACCGCCTACATCCTGGGAAAAGACATTCGCTCTGAGATGAGCACCATCCGGCAGAACCTGGGGGTCTGTCCCCAGCATAACGTGCTGTTTGACATGTGAGTACCGGCAGCACGTTAAGAATAGGCCTTTTCTGGATGTGTGTGTGTCATGCCATCATGGGAGGAGTGGGACTTAAGCATTTTACTTTGCTGTGTTTTTGTTTTTTCTTTTTTTCTTTTTTATTTTTTTGAGATGGAGTCTCGCTCTGCAGCCAGGCTGGACTGTGGTGGCGCGATCTCGGCTCACTGCAACCTTGGCCTCCCAGGTTCAAGCGATTCTCCTGCCTCAGCCTCCCGAGTAGCTGGGACTCTAGGCACACACCACCATGCCCAGCTAATTTTTGTGTTTTTAGTAGAGACGGGGTTTCACCATGTTGGCCAGGATGGTCTCAATGTCTTGACCTCGTGATCCGCCCACCTCGGCCTCCCAAAGTGCTGGGAACACAGGCATGAGCCACTGTGTCTGGCCACATTTTACTTTCTCTGAATGTGGCAGGCTCACCTCCGTGAACACCTTGAGACCTAGTTGTTCTTTGATTTTAGGAGAAGTGGGAGGTGAATGGTTGAGCTGTAGAGGTGACATCAGCCCAGCCAGTGGATGGGGGCTTGGGAAACATTGCTTTCCATTATTGTCATGCTGGAGGGCCCTTTAGCCCATCCTCTCCCACGCCACACTCCTTATTGAGGCCTGGAGCAGACTTCCCAGACCTGGTAGTGCTTCAGGGCCCTGGTATGATGGACCTATATTTGCTGCTTAAGACATTTGCTCCCACTCAGGTTGTCCCATCAGCCATAAGGCCCCCAGGGAGCCCGTGTGATGGAGCAGAGAGAGACCTGAGCTCTGCAATCTTGGGCAAGGCTTTCCCCTTATGTTTCTTTTTATCTAAAGTGAACAGCTGGGGCTCATGTGCTCCCTCCTCATCTAAAGTGAACACATGGGGCTCATGTGCAGGGTCCTCCCCGCTTTCAGAGCCTGAGGTCCCCTGAGGTTCAGGAAGGCTGCTCCAGGTGAGTGCCGAGCTGACTTCTTGGTGGACGTGCTGTGGGGACAGCCCATTAAAGACCACATCTTGGGGCCCTGAAATTGAAAGTTGTAACTGCCTGGTGCATGGTGGCCAGGCCTGCTGGAAACAGGTTGGAAGCGATCTGTCACCTTTCACTTTGATTTCCTGAGCAGCTCATGTGGTTGCTCACTGTTGTTCTACCTTGAATCTTGAAGATTATTTTTCAGAAATTGATAAAGTTATTTTAAAAAGCACGGGGAGAGAAAAATATGCCCATTCTCATCTGTTCTGGGCCAGGGGACACTGTATTCTGGGGTATCCAGTAGGGCCCAGAGCTGACCTGCCTCCCTGTCCCCAGGCTGACTGTCGAAGAACACATCTGGTTCTATGCCCGCTTGAAAGGGCTCTCTGAGAAGCACGTGAAGGCGGAGATGGAGCAGATGGCCCTGGATGTTGGTTTGCCATCAAGCAAGCTGAAAAGCAAAACAAGCCAGCTGTCAGGTGCGGCCCAGAGCTACCTTCCCTATCCCTCTCCCCTCCTCCTCCGGCTACACACATGCGGAGGAAAATCAGCACTGCCCCAGGGTCCCAGGCTGGGTGAGGCTGGTAACAGAAACTTGTCCCTGGCTGTGCCCCTAGGTCCTCTGCCTTCACTCACTGTCTGGGGCTGGTCCTGGAGTTTGTCTCGCTCTGTTTTTTTGTAGGTGGAATGCAGAGAAAGCTATCTGTGGCCTTGGCCTTTGTCGGGGGATCTAAGGTTGTCATTCTGGATGAACCCACAGCTGGTGTGGACCCTTACTCCCGCAGGGGAATATGGGAGCTGCTGCTGAAATACCGACAAGGTGCCTGATGTGTATTTATTCTGAGTAAATGGACTGAGAGAGAGCGGGGGGCTTTTGAGAAGTATGGCTGTATCTCATGGCTAGGCTTCTGTGAAGCCATGGGATACTCTTCTGTTATCACAGAAGAGATAAAGGGCATTGAGACTGAGATTCCTGAGAGGAGATGCTGTGTCTTTATTCATCTTTTTGTCCCCAACATGGTGCACTAAATTTATGGTTAGTTGAAAGGGTGGATGCTTAAATGAATGGAAGCGGAGAGGGGCGGGAAGACGTTGGGCTCTCTGGTTAGAGATCTGATGTGGTACAGTATGAGGAGCACAGGCAGGCTTGGAGCCAACTCTGGCTGGCCCTGAGACATTGGGAAAGTCACAACTTGCCTCACCTTCTTTGCCGATAATAATAGTGGTGCTTACCTCATAGAGGATTAAATTAAATGAGAGTGCACACAAACCACCTAGCACAATGCCTGGCATATAGCAAGTTCCCAAATAAAATGCTACTGTTCTTACCTCTGTGAGGATGCGGTACCTATATATACAAAGCTTTGCCATTCTAGGGGTCATAGCCATACAGGGTGAAAGGTGGCTTCCAGGTCTCTTCCAGTGCTTACCCCTGCTAATATCTCTCTAGTCCCTGCCACTGTGACAAATCAGAACTGAGAGGCCTCACCTGTCCCACATCCTTGTGTTTGTGCCTGGCAGGCCGCACCATTATTCTCTCTACACACCACATGGATGAAGCGGACATCCTGGGGGACAGGATTGCCATCATCTCCCATGGGAAGCTGTGCTGTGTGGGCTCCTCCCTGTTTCTGAAGAACCAGCTGGGAACAGGCTACTACCTGACCCTGGTCAAGAAAGATGTGGAATCCTCCCTCAGTTCCTGCAGAAACAGTAGTAGCACTGTGTCATACCTGAAAAAGGTGAGCTGCAGTCTTGGTGCTGGGCTGGTGTTGGGTCTGGGCAGCCGGGACTTGCTGGCTGTGAATGATTTCTCCACCTCCACCCCTTTTGCCATGTTGAAGCCACCATCTCCCTGCTCTGTTGCCCCTTTGAAATCATATCATACTTCAGGCATGGAAAGCTAAGGGGCCCTCTGCTCCCATTGTGCTAGTTCTGTTGAATCCCATTTTCCTTTTCCTATGAGGCACAGAGAGTGATGGAGAAGGTCCTTAGAGGACATTATTATGTCAAAGAAAAGAGACTTGTCAAGAGGTAAGAGCCTTGGTTACAAATGACCTGGTGTTCCTGCACATTACTTTTCAATCTCATTGACCTTAACTTTTAAACTATAAAACAGCCAATATTTATTAGGCACTGATTTCATGCCAGAGAGACTCTGGGCATAAAAGAAAGTAATGATAATAGTTAATTTTATATAGCGTTGTTACCATTTACAACCTCTTTTTTTTTTTTTTAACCTCTATCATCTCAATTAAAGTGCAGAGAGACCCTGGGAAGAAGGTAACTATATTTATTATCCCAGATGAGGGAAGTGAGGCTTGTAGGGAATTGGTAGCTGATTCAAGGTCACCCAGCAGGTAAATAACAGTGGTGGGACCAGACCCAATTACCAGGTATGTTTTCCTCTGTACCGCGGTACATGCCTGAGATTTATTTGTGTGTTGAAGCCAGTGGTACCTAATGTATTTACATCCCAACCTGAAACTCCTATCCACTTATTTACCTTTTAATGAGCCTCTTGACTCAAGTGCAGTCTGAGGACCAGCAGCATCAGGATCACTTGGGAACTTGTTAGAAATTCAGCAACCTGGGCCCAGCTCAGACGTACCAAATCAGACTCTGTGCATTTTAACAAGGTCCTTGAGTGGTTGAACACACATTAAAGCGTGAGAAGCATTGAACTAGACATGTAGCCAGGTAAAGGCCTTGCCTGAGATGGTTGGCAAAGGCCTCATTGCAGCATTCACTGGCAGGCCACAGTTCTTTTGGCAGCTCTGCTTCCTGACCTTTCACCCTCAGGAAGCGAGGCTGTTCACATGGCACACACATGCCAGACAGGGTCCTCTGAAGCCACAGCTGCCAGTGCATGTGTCCCAGGGAAAGCTTTTTCCTTTAGTTCTCACACAACAGAGCTTCTTGGAAGCCCTCCCCGGCGAAGATGCTGGTGGCTCTGCCTTGCTCCGTCCCTGACCTGTTCTCGCCTCCTTCTTTGCCATCAGGAGGACAGTGTTTCTCAGAGCAGTTCTGATGCTGGCCTGGGCAGCGACCATGAGAGTGACACGCTGACCATCGGTAAGGACTCTGGGGTTTCTTATTCAGGTGGTGCCTGAGCTTCCCCCAGCTGGGCAGAGTGGAGGCAGAGGAGGAGAGGTGCAGAGGCTGGTGGCGCTGACTCAAGGTTTGCTGCTGGGCTGGGGCTGGGTGGCTGCGGGGGTGGGAGCAGCTTGGTGGCGGGTTGGCCTAATGCTTGCTGGGGTGCCTGGGGCTCGGTTTGGGAGCTAGCAGGGCAGTGTCCCAGAGAGCTGAGATGATTGGGGTTTGGGGAATCCCTTAGGGGAGTGGACACTGAATACCAGGGATGAGGAGCTGAGGGCCAAGCCAGGAGGGTGGGATTTGAGCTTAGTACATAAGAAGAGTGAGAGCCCAGGAGATCAGGAACAGCCTTCCAGATTTTTCTTGGGTAGCGTGTGTAGGAGGCCAGTGTCACCAGTAGCATATGTGGAACAGAAGTCTTGACCCTTGCTATCTCTGCCTAGTCCTAATGGCTGGCTTTTCCGAGGAAGACTTCTGCTTCCATGGACTGTTAGATTAACCCTCTATTTAGGTAAATGAGGGAACCTACTTTATAAGCATAGGAAAGGGTGAAGAATCTTTTAAGATTCCTTTACTCAAGTTTTCTTTTGAAGAATCCCAGAGCTTAGGCAATAGACACCAGACTTTGAGCCTCAGTTATCCATTCACCCATCCACCCACCCACCCACCCATCCTTCCATCCTCCCATCCTCCCATTCACCCATCCACCCATCCAGCTGTCCACCCATTCTACACTGAGTACCTACAATGTGCCTGGCTTTGGTGATACAAAGGTGAATAAGACATAGTCCTTTCCTTTGCCCCCAACCCTCAGACCAGAGATGAACATGTGGAATGACCTAAACACCTGGAACAGGTGTGGTGTATGAGCGGCAGGCCTCTGATGAGAGGGTGGGGGATGGCCAGCCCTCACTCCGAAGCCCCTCTGAGTTGATTGAGCCATATTTGCATTCTGGTCCCTGCAGATGTCTCTGCTATCTCCAACCTCATCAGGAAGCATGTGTCTGAAGCCCGGCTGGTGGAAGACATAGGGCATGAGCTGACCTATGTGCTGCCATATGAAGCTGCTAAGGAGGGAGCCTTTGTGGAACTCTTTCATGAGATTGATGACCGGCTCTCAGACCTGGGCATTTCTAGTTATGGCATCTCAGAGACGACCCTGGAAGAAGTAAGTTAAGTGGCTGACTGTCGGAATATATAGCAAGGCCAAATGTCCTAAGGCCAGACCAGTAGCCTGCATTGGGAGCAGGATTATCATGGAGTTAGTCATTGAGTTTTTAGGTCATTGACATCTGATTAATGTTGGCCCCAGTGAGCCATTTAAGATGGTAGTGGGAGACAGCAGGAAAGAAGTATTTTCCTCTGTACCACAGTACATGCCTGAGATTTGTGTGTTGAAACCAGTGGTACCTAACACATTTACATCCCAACCTTAAACTCCTATCTACTTATTTACACTTTAATGAGCCTCTTTACTCAAGTACAGTGTGAGGAACAGCAGCATCAGGATCACTTGGGAACTTGTTAGAAATTCAGCAACTTGGGCCCAGCTCAGACCTACTGAATCAGAATCAGGAGCAATTCCCTGGTGTGACTGTGTCACAGCCAGGTATCAACTGGATTCTCATACATAGGAAATGACAAACGTTTATGGATGGATAGTCTACTTGTGCCAGGTGCTGAGATTTGTTTTTTGTTTTTTGATTTTTTTTTAATCACTGTGACCTCATTTAATTCTCAAAGATGAAAAAATGAACACTCAGGAATGCTGACATGAGATTCAGAATCAGGGGTTTGGGGCTTCAAAGTCCATCCTCTCTTTATCCATGTAATGCCTCCCCTTAGAGATACAACATCACAGACCTTGAAGGCTGAAGGGGATATAAAAGCTGTCTGGCCCAGTGGTCTCCAAGCTTGACAGTGCAGCAGAATCACCTGGGGATATTACTAAAAATAAACATACTAAGGTTTGGCTTCAGGGCCTGTGAATCAGAATTTCTGGAGGTGAGGCCTTGAAGTCTGTACTTCTATTGCATACTTTGGACACAGTGGTCTATAGACTAGAGTTTGGAAATTATTGCGCTCATTCAGATTCTCTTCTGATGTTTGAATTGCTGCCATCATATTTCTAGTGCTCTATTTCCTCCTGCTCATTCTGTCTTGGATAACTTATCATAGTACTAGCCTACTCAAAGATTTAGAGCCATAGTCCTGAAAGAAGCCACTTGGCTCATTCCCTGTAGGTTCAGAATAAATTTCTTCTGCTGCAGTGTCCTACTGTCATAGCTTTTTTAAATTTTTTTTTTATTTTTGATGAGACTGGAGTTTTGCTCTTATTGCCCAAGCTGGAGTGCAGTGGTGCAATTTTGGCTCACTGCAACCTCCACCTCCCGGGTTCAAGCGATTCTCCTGCCTCAGCCTCCCAAGTAGCTGAGATTACAAGCATGTGCTACCACGCCCAGCTAATTTTGTATTTTTAGTAGAGATGGGTTTTATCCATGTTGGTCAGGCTGGTCTCGAGCTCCAGACCTCAGGTGATCTGCCCGCCTTGGCCTCCCAAAATGCTGGGATTATAGGCCTGAGCCACCGTGCTCAGCCATAACTTTAATTTGAAAATGATTGTCTAGATTGATAGCTCTCACCACTGAGGAAATGTTCTCTGGCAAAAACGGCTTCTCTCCCAGGTAACTCTGAGAAAGTGTTATTAAGAAATGTGGCTTCTACTTTCTCTGTCTTAAGGGGCTAACATGCCACTCAGTAATATAATAATCGTGGCAGTGGTGACTACTCTCGTAATGTTGGTGCTTATAATGTTCTCATCTCTCTCATTTTCCAGATATTCCTCAAGGTGGCCGAAGAGAGTGGGGTGGATGCTGAGACCTCAGGTAACTGCCTTGAGGGAGAATGGCACACTTAAGATAGTGCCTCCTGCTGGCTTTCTCAGTGCACGAGTATTGTTCCTTTCCCTTTGAATTGTTCTATTGCATTCTCATTTGTAGAGTGTAGGTTTGTTGCAGATGGGGAAGGTTTGTTTTGTTGTAAATAAAATAAAGTATGGGATTCTTTCCTTGTGCCTTCAGATGGTACCTTGCCAGCAAGACGAAACAGGCGGGCCTTCGGGGACAAGCAGAGCTGTCTTCGCCCGTTCACTGAAGACGATGCTGCTGATCCAAATGATTCTGACATAGACCCAGGTCTGTTAGGGCAAGATCAAACAGTGTCCATTTTTGAATGTGAAATTCTCTCTCATGCTCTCACCTGTTTTCTTTGGATGGCCTTTAGCCAAGGTGATAGATCCCTACAGAGTCCAAAGAGAAGTGAGGAAATGGTAAAAGCCACTTGTTCTTTGCAGCATCGTGCATGTGATCAAACCTGAAAGATCCTATCCATATCACTTCCTTTAAAGACATAAAGATGGTGCCTCAATCCTCTGAACCCATGTATTTATTATCTTTTCTGCAGGGTCCTAGTTTCTTGTATACATTAGGTGTTTAATTGTTGAACAAATATTCATTCGAGTAGATGAGTGATTTTGAAAGAGTCAGAAAGGGGAATTTGCTGTTAGAGTTAATTGTACCCTAAGACTTAGACATTTGAGGCTGGGCATGGTGGCTCATGCCAGTAATCCCAGCGCTTTGAGAGGCTGAGGTGGGTAGATCACCTGAGGCCAGGAGTTTGAGACCAGTCTGACCAACAAGGTGAAACCCCGTCTCTACTAAATACAAAAAATTAGCCGAGTGTGGTGGCACATGCCTGTCATCCCAGCTACTTGGGAGGCTGAGGCAGGAGAATCGCTTGAACCCAGGAGGCAGAGGTTGCAGTCAGCCAAGGTTGCGCCATTGCACTCCAGACTGGGCAACAAGAGTGAAAACTCCATCTCAAAAAAGAAAAAAAAAGAATTAGATATTTTGGATGAGTGTGTCTTTGTGTGTTTAACTGAGATGGAGAGGAGAGCTAAGACATCAAACAAATATTGTTAAGATGTAAAAGCACATCAGTTAGGTATCATTAGTTTAGGACAAGGATTTCTAGAAAATTTTTAGGAACAGAAAACTTTCCAGTTCTCTCACCCCTGCTCAAAGAGTGTATGGCTCTTACATTATATATAACTGCCTGACTTCATACAGTATCAGTACTTAGATCATTTGAAATGTGTCCACGTTTTACCAAAATATAATAGGGTGAGAAGCTGAGATGCTAATTGCCATTGTGTATTCTCAAATATGTCAAGCTACGTACATGGCCTGTTTCATAGAGTAGTCTATAAGAAATTGATGACTTGATTCATCCGAATGGCTGGCTGTAACACCTGGTTACGCATGAACACCTCTTTTCAGTTGTCTCAAGACACCTTTCTTTTCTGTACTTATCAGACAAGGACTGAAAGGCAGAGACTGCTACTGTTAGACATTTTGAGTCAAGCTTTTCCTTGGACATAGCTTTGTCATGAAAGCCCTTTACTTCTGAGAAACTTCTAGCTTCAGACACATGCCTCCAAGATAGTTGTTGAAGACACCAGAAGAAGGAGCATGGCAATGCTGAAAACACCTAAGATAATAGGTGACCTTCAGTGTTGGCTTCTTGCAGAATCCAGAGAGACAGACTTGCTCAGTGGGATGGATGGCAAAGGGTCCTACCAGGTGAAAGGCTGGAAACTTACACAGCAACAGTTTGTGGCCCTTTTGTGGAAGAGACTGCTAATTGCCAGACGGAGTCGGAAAGGATTTTTTGCTCAGGTGAGATGTGCTGTTTTCGCCAGAGACTCCGGCTTCATGGGTGGGCTGCAGGCTCTGTGACCAGTGAAGGCAGGATAGCATCCTGGTCAAGATACGGATGCTGGAGCCAGATTTATCTGTATTTCAATCCCAGTTCTATTCCTTGCCAGTTGTGTATCCGCTGGCAAGTTACTTCTCTATGCCTCAATCTCCTCATCTGTAAAATGGGGATAATAATATTACCTGCAATACAGGGTTGTTACAAAAATAAAAATGAATAGCTGCTTAGAATGGGGCCTGACATTAGTAAGTGCTTAGTTTTGTGTGTGTATATGTTATTTTTATTTTGGAGGAGAACATAAAAAGGACAAAGTGTAGAAAAACTGGTTGGGTGTATTCAGCTGTCATAACATGAGAGTTGTTATGCCCAGATGCACTTGACATGTGAATTTATTAGAAACATGATTTTTCTCTGAGTTGATGTTTAACTCAAACTGGTAGAAAAGATAGGTCAGAATATAGTTGGCCAACAGAGAAGACTTGTTACACTATTGTCTTCATGTCAGTGTTTGCCTGCTAACTTGCTTAGTTAGAAGGGTTAAATTTTTTCACTCTATAAAATCAAGAAATGTAGAGAAAAGGTCTGCAGAGAGTCTTTCATTTGATGATGTGGATATTGTTAAGAGCGGGAGTTTGGAGCATACAGAGCTCGAGTTGAATCCTGACTTTGCTATTTATTGGCTATATGACCTTGGGCAAGCTGCTTAGTCTCTCTGATCCTCAGTTACCTTTGTTTGTTGATGATGACCATTGATAACACAACCATAAATAATGACAACATAGAGATAGTTCTCATTATAGTAGTTGTTATACAGAATTATTCACTCAATGTTAATTTTCTGCATTGAAATCCCAGAACATTAGAATTGGGGGCATTATTTGAATCTTTAAGGTTATAAGGGATACATTTCTCAGCAATAAATGGAAGGAGCTTTGGGTTAACTTATAAAGTATACCCAAGTCATTTTTTTTTTCAGAGAAGATATGGTAGAAAGTCTTAGGAGGTTGAAGAAGGAATTGGATATTTATTCTTTCTGAGACTATCACGGGAGATAATGACTATGGTTGTCCATGATTGGAGCCGTTGCTGTAGAGTTGGTTTTATTATAGTGTAGGATTTGAATGGGCCGTGTGTTCTCAGACCTCAGATTAAAATGAGAAAACTGAGGCCAGTGGGGAGCGTGACTTCACATGGGTACACTTGTGCTAGAGACAGAACCAGGATTCAGGACTTCTGGCTCCTGCTCCTGGGTTCATGGCCCAATGTAGTCTTTCTCAGTCTTCAGGAGGAAGAAGGGCAGGGCCCAGTGTTCTGAGTCACCCTGAATGTGAGCACTATTTACTTCGTGAACTTCTTGGCTTAGTGCCTCTGCCAGGTGGCCATAACCTCTGGCCTTGTGTTGCCAGAGAAAAGGTTTAGTTTTCAGGCTCCATTGCTTCCCAGCTGCCAAGAATGCCTTGGTGCAGCACAGTCATAGGCCCTGCATTCCTCATTGCCGTGCTGGTTGGTCGGGGAGGTGGGCTGGACTCATAGGGATTTGCCCCTTGGCCTTGTTTCTAACACTTGCCATTTCCTGCTGTCCCCCTGCCCCCTCCACTGCCTGGGTAAAGATTGTCTTGCCAGCTGTGTTTGTCTGCATTGCCCTTGTGTTCAGCCTGATCGTGCCACCCTTTGGCAAGTACCCCAGCCTGGAACTTCAGCCCTGGATGTACAACGAACAGTACACATTTGTCAGGTATGTTTGTCTTCTACGTCCCAGGAGGGGGTAAGATTCGAGCAGACCAAAGATGTTTACGAGGGCCAAGGGAATGGACTTCAGAATTACATGGTGGAATGAATTTTACTGCTGCGGCTCAGGTCCCTGTATAAGCTAATACTGCATGCATAGAACAGCAGCGAACTAACCCTGAATAATAGGCCAGTCTTCTGTTGAGCCTTTCAGCCTCTCTCCTCTTTATCCTGCTGTTGTCAGGAACAGCCACATGTGTTTTAGGTAAAATAATCCACCCTTGCAAAAATCCATGATTAAGTTATAAAATATTTGGATTTGTGGAGCTGTGTTTTAATTCTGTAATTGAGTCACAGGGCACACTGTCAAAGCATAGAACCTCCAGAGACTTGTTTTCTGCAAAGTATAATTCATGTAATTATTATCTATTCTGTTATATTTGGGATGTTAGGTAGTGTTTGTTCTTTAGATAAAAATATCCCCCACTCTGTAACAATACATTAAATCAAAGAAAAGGACAAAGGATTTTTCTGGGTCTTAGCAGGAGATTTCTTCAGTCCTGAAAGATTTGTAGACCTGTAGATGGGGGAACTGTGTCAGTGATACAAAAGGGAAGCATTTAAAAAAAAAGTGTATATATATATATATATATATATATATATATATGTAATGTGAATTGGCCTCTTTTTCTCTAAGCCCACATTTTCTTCTTACATAGTTCAGGTTTACTTTATTTTTTCCTTTCCGGCTGCTGACCCTGTATTGCCCATAGTTGTGGAACATAGCATGTGTTTGTGACCTGTGCCTGTTATTTTTGTGCTTTCTAGTTGTGCATGCAAAGAGTACAAAGTTTTCTTGCCCTTTCTTGGAAAATCCTGCTTGTCTGTGCCAAAGGGATAATTGTGAAAGCAATTTTGAAATACTTAATGAGTTGATTTTCTTCAAATTAAAAAATATATATAAATGTATATGTGTATGTACATGTGTGTACACATACACACCTTTATACATACAGCCCATTTAAAACAAGCTCCACTTTGGAGTGCTCTACGTCACCCTGATGCTGAATACAGGGCCAGAGTCTGAGATCCTTCTGGGTGGTTTCTGTGTTTTGTTCATTTCTGTTTTAAGAGCCTGTCACAGAGAAATGCTTCCTAAAATGTTTAATTTATAAAAACATTTTTATCTCTTGATTACTGGTTTTAATGAATTACTAAGCTGGCTGCCTCTCATGTACCCACAGCAATGATGCTCCTGAGGACACGGGAACCCTGGAACTCTTAAACGCCCTCACGAAAGACCCTGGCTTCGGGACCCGCTGTATGGAAGGAAACCCAATCCCGTGAGTGCCACTTTAGCCATAAGCAGGCTTCTTGTGCTTGTTGCCTGGTTTGATTTCTAATATGCTGCATTTATCAACTGCATGCCACATTGTGACTGCCAGCATTTGCCCTTTGAATTATTATTATGTTTTAATTACAAAAAGCCAAGGTAGTAACCGAACTAAATTATCTAGGAACAAACGTTTGGAGAGTCTTCTAACACCGTGCAAAGCACATCATTACAGACATTTGTTTACTGATTTAGAACCTTAATATTTAATTTAAATAGCACTTTACACTTACTGATGAAATGCTTTTCCTTTCTTTCTCTCCCAGCCCCTGTACTTAAGTGCTTCAATAGGCTCTCATTATATATGATTTTCAGGTTTTGTTTATCAGCTTCTTCGCTTTTATAATCTGAAAAGATGGCATATGAATTTTTATAAAAAGGGACACTTTCTTCTTCTCAAATTGTATATTTTTATTGTACTTTCCTTCAAAACCCCCTTTTAAAAAGTAAGCAGTGGATAAATAAATTCAGTGAAGCATCCATATGACTCTTCAGTGAGTGTAGGGGAAGGGAGGTCACCAGATCACTGTGAGTGAAGATGGTGGAGAGGTGAGGATCTTATGAGGCCGTGCTCAAGGCTGGTAGAGGTGGGTTAGTGTTTCCAGGTTTAGGCAGAATCTCAGCTGAGGTCATGAAACAACAGTGATCTCTGAAAAATTATGGCAAGGTGGGAAGGTGCTGGAGAATTGGAGAGAGGGGCAAACTTGACTTTGAAGTTTCAATGGGAAGATGGGTGACTCTGCACACCACAGAACAGTGAGCATGATAACCTGTTTATACAAGGTTCTAGAGCAGATTTCTAAATGGATAGCTACTGTGTGCTTGTTTGTTCTTAATTAGTATTGGATAGTTACTAAATACTTGTTAGTACTTAGTACATAATGGGTGGTAAATCCTAGCAGCCAATATTGGTTCCCAAATACCCAGATGACAAGGATAGAGAAGGACACAGACACGGCCTATCTGGATTTCATGGTGCCTTTGATTTTCCACATGAAGGTTGTGTAGGGAAGACAGAAGCATGAGATGAGATGATAATATAGTTATATGGATTCATCACTGGCCAGCTGAACCATATGAACTCATGGATTGATGCTAGCTTAGGAAGGCTCTGTAGGAGCCAGAACTGGGCTGAGAGCCAGCCCGTAGAGACAAAAGAGGCCCGGCCCTGACATCAGAGGGTTCAAACATGATGTCTGAGCCCCACCTACAGTCTGCCGGAGGTGGTTGGAAGGAAGAGCCTTTATCCTTACAACTCTTACTGAAATTCAAATTTTTAGGTTTTGCAAAAAAATGGTGGACCTGAAGGAAATTTGACAGGAGCATGTCTCAGCTATATTTAAATTTGTCTCAGCCAATCCCCTTTTGAATGTTCAGAGTGTAAGCTTCAGGAGGGCAGCGTGTCTTAGTGTGACTTTTCTGGTCAGTTCAGGTGCTTTAAGGAGACAATTAGAGATCAATCTGGAAAACTGTTCATTTGAATTTTTAATACATAAGAAAACAAATAGTTAAAAATATATATTTATATAGTGTGTGTGTGTGTGTGTGTGTGTGTGTGTATTTTTTTGTTTGTTTGTTTGTTTTTGAGATGGAGTCTTGCTCTGTTGCCCAGGCTGGAGTGCAGTGGCTCAATCTTGGCTCACTGCCACCTCTGCCTCCCAGGTTCAAGTGATTCTCCTGCCTCAGCCTCCTGAGTAGCTGGGATTACAAGCATGTGCCACCACACTGGCTAATTTTTCTAATTTTAGTAGAGATGGAGTTTCACCATGTTGGACAGGATGGTCTTGAACTCCTGACTTAGTGATACACCCGCCTTCACCTCCCAAAGTTCTGGGATTACAGGCATGAGCCATCGTGCCTGGCAATTACATTTAATATTTAATAATAAGGAAATAATTGCTGTAGCTTTACTTTAAATTGTGGAATTCTGAAACTGGAAGGGAACTGGAAATGACTTTTTGAATCGAGTCATTTTAAACTTTTATTTTGCCAGTGGAAAAAATAAGCCCCCAAAAGAGCAGGGGACCTGCTGATGTCCCACAGTAATTCAGAGCTGGAGACGAGGTTGAAGGCTTTGTGTCTTATCTCCAGGGAAAATTCTGTAGACAGCGTAGCTCTTTATGTGACGAGCATTCTCACCCCAGTCATCCCCCAATTCTCTACTCATTTGAGAACATAAATTGGATCTTACCAGTCTCTACTCATTTTTCAGCACATCGAGCATAAGATCCAGACTCTTTCCCAGGCCTCTCTCATGTGGCTCCTCTCCTCCTCCTTTATCATTACTCTTCTTCATAGCTTATCCTACTCCAGCCATGCTGTCTTCCTATTATTCCTAAAAAATAGAAATGCATTTCTTCCTAGGGCCTTTGTACCTGCACTTGCCATCGCTTTTGCTCAGAATGTTCTTTTCGCCAAGATTTTTGCCCAGTTTGTTCTCCATCATTGTTATGTTTTGGCTGAAATGTCTTTTCTTAGTAGGTTCATTCTCCCCAGTCACTGTCTTTTTATTTTGCTTTATTTTGGGCCATCTAAGGTTATCTTATTAGTGTATTTGTTGTTCGTCTCCTCCATGGGCATACACCTCCATGAAGGCAGGTATTTTCACCTTAGGCCCTCGAATATACTGGACAGCACCTGGCACGTAGTAGATGCTCAACGAATGTTTGTTGTGTGAGCAAATGGTTGGTTGATTGGATTGAACTGAGTTCAGTATGTAAATATTTAGGGCCTCTTTGCATTCTATTTTACTTATGTATAAAATGATACATAATGATGATATAAATGATGTCACAGTGTACAAGGCTGTTGTGGGATCAAGCAATCAAATGAGATCATGCTTGTCTTTTCCAAATGGTGAGGGAATAGATGCATGTTTGTGGTTGTTACGGAATGATCCTGTGCTCCCGAGGCAACAGAAAGGCCAGGCCATCTCGGGTAATCCTACTCTTGCTGTCTTCCCTTTGCAGAGACACGCCCTGCCAGGCAGGGGAGGAAGAGTGGACCACTGCCCCAGTTCCCCAGACCATCATGGACCTCTTCCAGAATGGGAACTGGACAATGCAGAACCCTTCACCTGCATGCCAGTGTAGCAGCGACAAAATCAAGAAGATGCTGCCTGTGTGTCCCCCAGGGGCAGGGGGGCTGCCTCCTCCACAAGTGAGTCACTTTCAGGGTGTGATTGGGCAGAAGGGGTGCAGGATGGGCTGGTAGCTTCTGCTTGGAAGCAGGAATGAATGAGATATCATGTTGGGAGGGTCTGTTTCAGTCTTTTTTGTTTTTTGTTTTTTTTTCTGAGGCGGAGTCTTGCTCTGTCGCCCAGGCTGGAGTGCCGTGGCATGATCTTGTCTCACTGCAACCTCCACCTCCCAGG
Source organism: Gorilla gorilla gorilla (assembly GCF_029281585.2). Taxonomy (NCBI): domain Eukaryota; kingdom Metazoa; phylum Chordata; class Mammalia; order Primates; family Hominidae; genus Gorilla; species Gorilla gorilla. The sequence goes on along the minus strand of NC_073237.2, from coordinate 101,064,328 downwards.
TTCAAGCGATTCTCCTGCCTCAGCCTCCTGAGTAGCTGGGATTACAGGCATGCACCACCATGTCTGGCTAATTTTTGTGTTTTTAGTAGAGATAGAGTTTCGCCATGTTGGCTAGGCTGGTCTGGAATTCCTGACCTCAGGTGATCCACCCGCCTCGGCCTCCCAAAGTGCTGGGATTACAGGCATGAGCCACTACGCCCAGCCGTGTTTCAGTCTTTAACTTGCTTCTTGTCATAAGAAAAAGCATGTGAGTTTTGAGGGGAGAAGGTTTGGACCACACTGTGCCCATGCCTGTCCCACAGCAGTAAAGTCACAGGACAGACTGTGGCAGGCCTGGCTTCCAATCTTGGCTCTGCAGCAAATGAGCTGGTAGCCTTTGACAGGCCTGGGCCTGTTTCTTCACCTCTGAATTAGGGAGGCTGGACCAGAAAACTCCTGTGGATCTTGTCAACTCTGGTATTCTTAGAGACTCTATTTGGGAAGGAGTCCTGAGCCATTTTTTTTTTTTCTTGAGAATTTCAGGAAGAGGAGCGCTTATGATAGCTCTCTGCTGCTTTTATCAGCAACCAAATTGCAGGATGAGGACAAGCAATTCTAAATGAGTACAAGAACTAAAAGAAGGCTTGGTTACCACTCTTGAAAATAATAGCTAGTCCAGGTGCGGGGTGGCTCACACCTGTAATCTCAGTATTTTGGGATGCCGAGGTGGACTGATCACCTAAGGTCAGGAGTTCGAAACCAGCTTGGCCAATGTGGCGAAACCCTGTCTCTACTAAAAATTCAAAAATTAGCCAGGCATGGTGACACATGCCTGTAATCCCAGTTACTTGGGAGGCTGAGGCAGGAGAATTGCTTGAACCTGGGAGGTGGAGGTCGCAAGGAGCCAAAATTGCACCACTGTACTCCAGCCTGAGCAACACAGCAAAACTCCATATCAAAAAATAAAATGAATAAAATAACAGCTAATCTAGTCATCAGTATAACTCCAGTGAACAGAAGATTTATTAGGCATAGTGAATTATGGTGCTTCCTAAACATCTCTTGACTACAAAGAATCTCATTTCAATGTTTATTGTTTAGATGTTCAGAATAAATTCTTGGGAAAGACCTTGGCTTGGTGTAAGTGAATTACTAGTGCCGAGGGCAGGGTGAACCAAGTCTCAGTGCTGGTTGACTGAGGGCAGTGTCTGGGACCTGTAGTCAGGTTTCCGGTCACACTGTGGACATGGTCACTGTTGTCTTTGATTTGTTTTCTGTTTCAATTCTTGTCTATAAAGACCCGTATGCTTGGTTTTCATGTGATGACAGAGAAAACAAAACACTGCAGATATCCTTCAGGACCTGACGGGAAGAAACATTTCGGATTATCTGGTGAAGACGTATGTGCAGATCATAGCCAAAAGGTGACTTTTTACTAAACTTGGCCCCTGCCTTACTATTACTAATTAGAGGAATTAAAGACCTACAAATAACAGACTGAAACAGTGGGGGAAATGCCAGATTATGGCCTGATTCTGTCTATTGGAAGTTTAGGATATTACCCCAACTAGAAAAGATGACGAGAGGGACTGTGAACATTCAGTTGTCAGCTTCAAGGCTGAGGCAGCCTGGTCTAGAATGAAAATAGAAATGGATTCAACGTCAAATTTTGCCACTTAGTAGCAACTTGACGAGGTAACTGGTTATCCTTTTAAAGCCTTAGTTTATCTAAATTGTGATATTAATGTTGCTCTTATAAGTTTGTCATGAGGACTAAATTAAATGGTGTACATATAGTGCCTTGGGTACTCTCTGATGGGGGACTCCATGATAATTTGTGGTCTCGTGGAGGGAGCTCTGGGAAGGTTTAGGAGCCTGCCTTGGCTGTGCAGCCTTGGGAGAGCCTTCTAGCTTCCCAGGACATGGCAGCCTAGTGTTGAATGCTTGGCTCAGCAAATGTTTGTTCTGGTTTCCTTCCCATCAACTTGGTCAGTTGGGGTCTTTCGCTTAGGAGTATCTCAGTGACTTTAAATGGCATGGGCCTGCTGGAGTGATAGTGACCATGAGTTTCTAGGAAAGAAGCATAATTTCTCCATATGTCATCCACAATTGAAATATTATTGTTAACTGAAAAAGCTTCTAGGCCGGGCGCGGTGGCTCATGCCTGTAATCCCAGCACTTTAGGAGGCCAAGGCGGGTGGATCACTTGAGGTCAGGAGTTTGAGACCAGCCTGGCCAACATGGGGAAACCCTGTCTCTACTAAAAATACAAAATAAGCTGGGCGTGGTGGTGCGTGCCTGTAATCCCAGCTACTTGGGAGGCTGAGGCAGGAGAATTGCTTGAATCTGGGAGGCGGAGGTTGCAGTGGGCTGAGTTCATGCCATTGCATTCCAGCCTGGGCAACAAGAGCGAAACCATCTCCCAAAAGAAAAAAAAAAAGAAAGGAAAAGCTTCTAGTTTGGTTACATCTTGGTCTATAAGGTGGTTTGTAAATTGGTTTAACCCAAGGCCTGGTTCTCATATAAGTAATAGGGTATTTATGATGGAGAGAAGGCTGGAAGAGGCCTGAACACAGGCTTCTTTTCTCTAGCACAACCCTACAAGGCCAGCTGATTCTAGGGTTATTTCTGTCCCTTCCTTATATCCTCAGGTGGATATTTACTCCTTTTGCATCATCAGGAATAGGCTCAGTGCTTTCTTTGAACTGATTTTTTGTTTCTTTGTCTCTGCAGCTTAAAGAACAAGATCTGGGTGAATGAGTTTAGGTAAGTTGCTGTCTTTCTGGCACGTTTAGCTCAGGGGGAGGATGGTGTTGTAGGTGTCTTGGATTGAAGAAAGCCTTGGGGATTGTTTGTCACTCACACACTTGTGGGTGCCATCTCACTGTGAGGAGGACAGAAGCCCTGTGAACATGTGGAGCACACAGGGGCACAGACAGATTTAGATTAGGCCTGCTTTATAGAGTTTCTGCCTAGAGCATCGTGGCTCAGTGCCCGGCAGCCCCTCCAGAGGCCTCTGAAATATTTGATGTACTGATTTCCTTGAGGAGAATCAGAAATCTCCTGCAGGTGTCTAGGGATTTCAAGTAAGTAGTGTTGTGAGGGGAATACCTACTTGTACTTTCCCCCCAAACCAGATTCCCAAGGCTTCTTAAGGACTCAAGGACAATTTCTAGGCATTTAGCAAGGGACTAAGAAGGTCTTAGAGGAAATAAGAAGCGCCAAAACCATCTCTTTGCACTGTATTTCAACCCATTTGTCCGTCTGGGTTTTGAAGGAACAGGTGGGACTGGGGACAGAAGAGTTCTTGAAGCCAGTTTGTCCATCATGGAAAATGAGATAGGTGATGTGGCTACCTCAGGGGGCCCAAAGGCTCCTTGTTACTGATTTCCACCTTTTCTCTCTGCCTTTTCCCCAAGGGCCAGGACCCCTGGATCTCTGGGCAGAGCAGATGCAGGCCCCTATAATAGCCCTCATGCTAGAAAGGAGCCGGAGCCTGTGTATAAGGCCAGCGCAGCCTACTCTGGACAGTGCAGGGTTCCCACTCTCCCAACTCCCCATCTGCTTGCCTCCAGACCCACATTCACACCCGAGCCACTGGGTTGGAGGAGCATCTGTGAGATGAAACACCATTCTTTCCTCGATGTCTCAGCTATCTAACTGTGTGTGTAATCAGGCCAGGTCCTCCCTGCTGGGCAGAAACCATGGGAGTTAAGAGATTGCCAACATTTATTAGAGGAAGCTGACGCGTAACTTCTCTGAGGCAAAATTTAGCCCTCCTTTGAACAGGAATTTGACTCAGTGAACCTTGTACACACTCGCCCTGAGTCTGCTGCTGATGATACTGTGCACCCCACTGTCTGGGTTTTAATGTCAGGCTGTTCTTTTAGGTATGGCGGCTTTTCCCTGGGTGCCAGTAATATTCAAGCACTTCCTCCGAGTCAAGAAGTTAATGATGCCATCAAACAAATGAAGAAACACCTAAAGCTGGCCAAGGTACAATATCTATCATAAGATGTATCAGAAAAATGGGCATGTAGCTGCTAGGATATAGGAGTAGTTGGCAGGTTAAACGGATCACCTGGCAGCTCATTGTTCTGAATATGTTGGCATACAGAGCCGTCTTTGGCATTTAGCGATTTGAGCCAGACAAAACTGAATTACTTAGTTGTACGTTTAAAAGTGTAGGTCAAAAACAAATCCAGAGGCCAGGAGCTGTGGCTCATGCCTGTAATCCTAGCACTTTGGGAGGCCGAAGCGGGTGGATCACTTGAAGTCAGGAGTTCGAGACCAGCCTGGCCTACATGACGAAAACCCGTATCTACTAAAAATACAAAAAAATTAGCTGGGCTTGGTGGCACACACCTGTAATCCCAGCTACTTGGGAGGCTGAGGCAGGAGAATTGCTTGAACCCTGTAGGAAAAGGTTGTAGTGAGCCAAGATCGCACCGTTGCACTCCAGCCTGGGCAACAAGAGCAAAACTCCATCTCAAAAAAAAAATTAAATCCAGAGATTTAAAAGCTCTCAGAGGCTGGGCGCGGTGGCTTACACCTGTTATCCCAGCACTTTGGGAGGCCGAGGCGGGCAGAGCACAAGGTCAGGAGTTTGAGACCAGCCTGGCCAACATGGTGAAACCCTGTCTCTGCTAAAAACATAGAAAAATTAGCCGGGCATGGTGGCGTGCGCCTGTAATCCCAGCTACTCGGGAGGCTGAGGTGAGAGAATTGCTTGAACCCGGGAGGCGGAGGTTGCAGTGAGCCCAGATTGCACCACTACACTCCAGCCTGGGTGACAGAGCAAGACTCCATCTCAAAAAAAGCTCTCAGAACAACCAGGTTTACAAATTTGGCCAGTTGGTAAATAAACTGGGTTTCAAACATACTTTGCTGAAACAATCACTGACTAAATAGGAAATGAATCTTTTTTTTAAGCTGGCAAGCTGGTCTGTAGGACCTGATAAGTACTCACTTCATTTCTCTGTGTCTCAGGTTTCCCATTTTTAGGTGAGAATTAAGGGGCTCCGATAAAATAGACCCTAGGATTGTGGACAGCAGTGATAGTCCTAGAGTCCACAAGTCTGCTTTTGAGTGATGGGCCCATGTATCTGGCACATCTGCAGGCAGAGCGTGGTTCTGGCTCTTCAGATGATGCTGGTGGAGCACTTTGAGGAGTCCTCACCCCACCGTGATAACCAGACATTAAAATCTTGGGGCTTTGCATCCCAGGATTTCTCTGTGATTCCTTCTAGACTTGTGGCATCATGGCAGCATCACTGCTGTAGATTTCTGGTCACTTGGTTCTCAGGAGCCGTTTATTTAATGGCTTCACATTTAATTTCAGTGAACAAGGTAGTGGCATTGCTCTTCACAGGGCCGTCCTGTTGTCCACAGGTTCCAGATTGACTGTTGCCCCTTATCTATGTGAACAGTCACAACTGAGGCAGGTTTCTGTTGTTTACAGGACAGTTCTGCAGATCGATTTCTCAACAGCTTGGGAAGATTTATGACAGGACTGGACACCAAAAATAATGTCAAGGTAAACCGCTGTCTTTGTTCTAGCAGCTTTTTGATGAACAATAATCCTTATGTTTCCTGGAGTACTTTCAACTCATGGTAAAGTTGGCAGGGGCATTCACAACAGAAAAGAGCAAACTATTAACTTTACCAGTGAGGCAGTACGGTATAGTGTAGTGATTCAGAGAATTTGCTTTGCCACCAGACATACCAGGTAACCTTGACTAAGTTACTTAACCTGTCTAAGCCTCAGTTCCCTCATCTGTGAAATGGAGACAGTAATAATAGCTATTTCCAAACTGTTGTGAGAATTCAATGAGTTACAGGTATAAGGTCCTCACCACAGCGCCTGCCCACATAGTCAGTGATCACTATGTCCTGAACACTGTAATTACTTTGCCATATTCTCTGATCATAGTGTTTTGCCTTGGTATGTGACTAGAATTTCTTTCTGAGGTTTATGGGCATGGTTGGTGTGTGAGCACCTGCCTGCAGGAGCCCGGTTTGGGGGCATTACCTTGTACCTGGTATGTTTTCTTTCAGGTGTGGTTCAATAACAAGGGCTGGCATGCAATCAGCTCTTTCCTGAATGTCATCAACAATGCCATTCTCCGGGCTAACCTGCAAAAGGGAGAGAACCCTAGCCATTATGGAATTACTGCTTTCAATCATCCCCTGAATCTCACCAAGCAGCAGCTCTCAGAGGTGGCTCTGTAAGTGTAGCTGTGTCTGTATAGATGGAATGGGGCAAGGGAGAGGGTCATGGAGAAGGGGAGAAAAATGTGAAGCTCATTGTAGGGGAACAGCTGCAGAGACCGTTATATTATGATAAATCTGGGTTGATCCAGGCTCTGGGCAGAAGTGATAAGTTTACGAATTGGCTGGTTGGGCTTCTTGAACTGCAGAAGAGAAAATGACACTGATATGTAAAAATCGTAACATTTAGTGAATTCATATAAAATGAGTTCAAAAATTGTTAATTAAATTATAATTTAATTATAAGTGTTTAATCAGTTTGATTTGTTTAAAAACCACTGTTTTAAACTTGGTGGAATATGTTTTTATTAGCTTGTATCTTTAATTCCTAAATTAAGCTGTGTGTGTGTGTGTGTGTGTGTGTGTGTGTGTGAAGTTTAAAGCCAGGATGAGCTAGTTTAAAGTATGCAGCCTTTGGAGTCATACGGATCTGGGTTTGAATCTGGTCTCTAAACTTTAAAGATGTATGATATTAAATGAGGCAGTTCATGTAAATTGCCAAGCCCAGCACTCAGCACAGAGTTGATATTTCACACACATTAGATACCTTTCCTGTATGTGGAGCATGGCAGTTCCTGTTTCTGCTTTACTCCTACAGGATACTAATACAGGACACTAGGATCTTCATACCAAGACCCCATGTAATGGGCTTATAAGACCATTCTTCTTATAAGAATCTGACAGAATTTTTGTACATGTTAGATCAATAGGCTACATACTGTTATTTTCAAGTTGATTTACAGCCAGAAATATTAATTAATTTGAGTAGTTACAGAGTAATATTTCTGCTCTCATTTAGTTTTCAAGCCCCACTAGTCCTTTGTCTGTGAAAATTTACAACTTACTGCTCTTACAAGGTCATGAACAGTGGACCAAAGTGAATGCCATTAACCACTCTGACTTCCTTCATTAGTTTTATTGTGACAGTGGACTCTTTTGACCTCAGTAATATCAGTTTGGCATTTACATTGTCATATTTTTAGACTTAAAAATGGTCATCTTAACCCTGAATAAAATGTGTCTGGTGAACAGATGTTTTTCCTTGGGCTGTGCCTCAGATATCTCTGTGTGTGTGTATGTGTGTGTTTGTCTGTGTGTCCATGTCCTCACTGATTGAGCCCTAACTGCATCAAAGACCCCTCAGATTTTCACACCCTTTTTCTTTCCAGGATGACCACATCAGTGGATGTCCTTGTGTCCATCTGTGTCATCTTTGCGATGTCCTTTGTCCCAGCCAGCTTTGTCGTATTCCTGATCCAGGAGCGGGTCAGCAAAGCAAAACACCTGCAGTTCATCAGTGGAGTGAAGCCTGTCATCTACTGGCTCTCTAATTTTGTCTGGGATATGGTAAGGACACAGGCCTGCTGTATCTTTCTGATGTCTGTCAGGGCCATGGATTGATATGGATAAGAAAGAAAGAGCTCTGGCTATCATCAGGAAATGTTCCAGCTACTCTAAAGATGTATGAAAAAGAAATAGCCAGAGGCAGGTGATCACTTTCATGACACCAAACACAGCATTGGGTACCAGAGTTCATGTCACACCAGAGGGAAAATTCTGTACACAATGATGAAAATTAATACCACTACCACTTAAGTTCCTATGTGAGAACTTTCCCAAGAATCAGAGAGATATAAGTCAAAACTCCAAGTCAATGCCTCTAACTTCTCTGATGGGTTTTAACCTCCAGAGTCAGAATGTTCTTTGCCTTACTAGGAAAGCCATCTGTCATTTGAAAACTCTGTACATTTTATCAGCAGCTTATCCATCCATTGCAAATATGTTTTTGTGCCAGCCACAATATATTGCTTCTATTTGGACCAATATGGGGGATTTGAAGGAATTCTGAAGTTCTAATTATATTTCAACTCTACTTTACAATATCTCCCTGAAATATATCTCCCTGTAACTTCTATTAATTATAAGCTACACAGAGCAAATCTAATTCTTCTCCCACCAAACAAGTCCCTGGATATTTAAAAATAACTCTCATACTCTCATTTAACTTGAGTATTACCCAGATAAGATGATACATGAGAATACACCTTGTAACCTCCGAAGCACTGTACAAATGTGAGCAATGATGGTGGAGATGATGATGAAGTCTTTGCTGTTTATACCAAGCCCCTTAGACTGTGTCACTCTTCTGATCCGGTTGTCCTTGTATGGCCATGCTGTATATTGTGAATGTCCGTTTTCAAAAGCAAAGCCAAGAATTAACCTTGTGTTCAGGCTGTGGTCTGAATGGTTATGGGTCCAGAGGGAGTTAATCTTTAGCCCACACTTCTATTACTGCAGCACAAAGATTTTGCATTTTGGAAGGAGCACCGTCTTACTGGCAACTTAGTGGTAAACCAAAACCTCCATTTCACACAAATGATTGTGAAATTCGGGTCTCCTTCATTCTATACAAATTCATTTGATTTTTTTGAAACTAAACTTTATATTTATCCATATTAAATTACATGGGTTTTATTTTTGTTTTATCTTGATTCAGTAATTACTCCTTTCAGTAAACACAGACTGAGTGCTGTGTGTCTGACTTATGCCAGGCATAGGTGATTCAGAGATGAAAGGTCAAGTCCCTGAACCCATCTCTTATCTTCTTGGGTATTATCTGTCCCTCCCTGCTTTAGAGCTCATGAAATTTGCTAGAAGCATGTCTTCATCTAAGTTGTTGATAAACACAACAAGTAGGATTGGACTGAGGCAGAGCCCTGTAGTCTGAAGCTGCAGTTCTTCTAGCAGCTGACAAGCCCCACTATCACTTCCCTGCCTGTGCTTTGCTCTGCCAGCTGTGAATTCTCATAATTGTCCTATCGTCAAGTCTTTATTTCTGCATTTTACTGCTTGATACACTGTCAGGACAGACTTTAAAATTATTCTCAGTGCGATGAAACAATTCTGACATTCATGTTATGAGCAGTTACCTCATAAATAGATTACATGTGAGATTGAACTTGGGCAGACTATAATATAGCATTAATGATGAAACAGACACAATCATCTTCGGGAAGAAGAATAGAGGCTTATTTGCTGCCTGTGAAATTAAAATTACTGTGACTGGGAATCCATCGTTCAGTAAGTTTACTGAGTGTGACACCTTGGCTTGACTGTTGGAAAGACAGAAAGGGCATGTAGTTTATAAAATCAGCCAAGGGGAAAATGCTTGTCAAAATGTATTGTCGGGTATTTTGATTAATAGTTTATGTGGCTTCATTAATTCAGAGTTACTCTCCAATATGTTTATCTGCCCTTTCTTGTCTGATAATGGTGAAAACTTGTGTGATGCATTGTATATTTGATTTAGGGGTGAACTGGATGTCTTTGTTTTCACTTTTAGTGCAATTACGTTGTCCCTGCCACCCTGGTCATTATCATCTTCATCTGCTTCCAGCAGAAGTCCTATGTGTCCTCCACCAATCTGCCTGTGCTAGCCCTTCTACTTTTGCTGTATGGGTAAGTCACCTCTGAGTGAGGGAGCTGCACAGTGGATAAGGCATTTGGTGCCCAGTGGCAGAAGGAGGGCAGGGACTCTCAGTAGACACTTATCTTTTTGTGTCTCAACAGGTGGTCAATCACACCTCTCATGTACCCAGCCTCCTTTGTGTTCAAGATCCCCAGCACAGCCTATGTGGTGCTCACCAGCGTGAACCTCTTCATTGGCATCAATGGCAGCGTGGCCACCTTTGTGCTGGAGCTGTTCACTGACAATGTGAGTCATGCAGAGAGAACACTCCTGCTGGGATGAGCATCTCTGGGAGCCAGAGGACAGTGTTTAATTGTGATCTTATTCCACTTGTCAGTGGTATTGACACTGCTGACTGTCTTGTCCTGTCTTCAGAGTCTGTCTTCCCTGAGAAGGCAAAGCACCTTTCTTTCTTGCTGTGCCTTACATTTTGCTGGTCAAGCCTTTCAGTTTCTTTTGACAGTTTTTTTTTACTTCTTTCTTTTTTCAATGTTGCTCTTACCAAGAGTAGCTCCTCTGCCTTCCACTTTACACATGAAAGCTGGGCGACGCCATTCAGTCCTAAGGCTTTTACCATCACCTCTCTTGGTGTTTTTATTGTCATCTCTAAGATCTATGCCTTTAGCCTTGATCATAACCTTGAACTCTAATCTCAAATTCTCACTTGCCTAGTGGATTGCTCCATTTAGATAGTATATAGATACCCCAACCTGGACATGTCCTAGTTTTCTTTCCCCTTGGAACTTAATGCTTTTCTTGCCATCCCTGTCACACTCAGTGGCACTACCATCCACTCGGTTGCCCAAGCTGGCTCTTAGAGTTATCCTAGATGCTTGCTTTGCTGTTGCATATTTCCCACATTCAATTGGTTATGTTGTCAGTTCTTCCAGGTATGAACCTCTAAAATAAGGCTTCCTCTCCATTCCGGTTGTCATTGCCTTTGTCCAAACACAGCACACAAGGCCTTTTACAGTTGCACAACTCTTCCTGTCCATACCCACCACACCCTTTCCGAGCTGTAAGCTTCAGATGAGTTGCCTCCAACCACCATGCTCCTGTAGGCCTGGCTTGAAATGCCCTTCTTCTGTCACAGGGTCTGGTAGTATATCCCTTGCCCTTCAAGATTTAGCTAAAATGTGAAGCTTTCCTTACCTGCTGGGAGGTGTTCTCTCTTTTCTCTGTGCTCTCAGAGTCCTCAGTCCATGCCTCCAGTACAACGCACATCCACTTACATGGTAATTTCCTGTTTACATACTTTTCCTACTCGGAGTGGAGTCTGTTTCTTACTAATGTTGCCTCTCCCATGCCCTAGCACAGTGCATCCAGCGTATAGCCCCTTATTCAGTTGGTAGATATTTGGCCACTGTTGCCTTGTGGGATCATAAGTTCTGAGGTATTTGAGAAGAATTTCTAAAATTCTGACAAAATCCTGAAACTCAAATATTGACCCAGACATGAGCAATTTGCTTTTAAAATGCTAAGGGATTTTTAATGGATTTGCTTTAATTAAATCTAGCCTGTTTCTAAGCTTTATTCATTATTTCTCCATACTCAGCATTTCTCCAGATTTTCTAAAGAATACAATTTTATTGCTACATGTCATCAGCTATGCCTGCTGCTATTTAATTGGTATCTGAATTAAAAGGTCCGGTTTGTCCCTAGAGAATCAAATTTTTTCTTCACTCCCATATTTCAGAATTTGATACATTTTTAGGATAAACCATGAATGACATCCGTTTCTTCTCCCTCACCCTCCCTTCCCTCCCATTTTTTTTTTTTTTTTTAGAAGCTGAATAATATCAATGATATCCTGAAGTCCGTGTTCTTGATCTTCCCACATTTTTGCCTGGGACGAGGGCTCATTGACATGGTGAAAAACCAGGCAATGGCTGATGCCCTGGAAAGGTTTGGTGAGTGAAGCAGTGGCTGTAGGATGCTTTAATGGAGATGGCAGTCTGCATAGGCCTTGGTACCCTGAACTTTGTTTTGGAAAGAAGCAGGTGACTAAGCACAGGATGTTCCCCCACCCCCATGCCCAGTGACAGGGCTCATGCCAACACAGCTGGTTGTGGCATGGGTTTTGTGACACAACCATTTGTCTGTGTCTCTGATAGCATTGAGAAAAGTGAAAGGGCAGTTTTGAAGGTGAGGAAAATAGTGGCATTTGCTTGGCTCCACTGGCTCATGCCACTGTCTAGGTTGGTCAGAAGCACTGGAAAAGTCAAACCGTAAGTTTGAGAATTAGAAGGTCAGGGAATCAGAAGGAAAGATGCAAACTTTGGCTCTTTTAGGTGAATCATGTGCCTACAGATGAGGTCATTTATTATCTTTTACACAGTCTATAAAATTATAATGTATTACATCTTTTTCTACCTTTAGAATGGTTAAAAATATTTCTCCTGTAGCCATATGATTATTATTCATCCATTAGATAATACAGTCAAATGGGCCATGTTATTTACTGTTCATAGAAGAGGGGCTTTTTGCAACATGGGGTACAAAGGAGATATGTAAGGAATTTAAGGAATGGTTACATGGAACTAGATTTAATTGAATCTAGTGGTTTAATTGATTCACTAGGATATATGCTACTGAAAGGGGAATCTGCTTAAAGTGCTTTCTGATATTTATTATTACTAAAACTTAGAATTTATTAAAAATGCTGACTGTAAAAATTACTTGGGTCGTTTGCCTTTTTAAAAGGATTTTTGGCATGTCTCATTAAAAAAAGAAATACTAGATATCTTCAGTGAAGTTACAAATCGAATACACATTGGCTCTGAAATTCTGATTGATACTGGGTCATAAAAAGTTTTCCCAAATCAGACTTGGAAAGTGATCACACTCCCTTGTTACTCTTTTTTCCTTGTCATGAGTGAGATAGCCATTTGTGTTTATTGGAAGATTAGTGAATTTTAAGGAACATAGGCCCAAATTTGAGGAAGGGCCATGGTTTTTGATCCCTCCATTCTGACCGGATCTCTGCATTGTGTCTACTAGGGGAGAATCGCTTTGTGTCACCATTATCTTGGGACTTGGTGGGACGAAACCTCTTCGCCATGGCCGTGGAAGGGGTGGTGTTCTTCCTCATTACTGTTCTGATCCAGTACAGATTCTTCATCAGGCCCAGGTGAGCTTTCTCTTAGAACCCGTGGAGCACCTGGTTGAGGGTCACAGAGGAGGCGCACAGGGAAACATTCACCAATGGGGGTTGCATTGAACTGAACTCAAAATATGTGATAAAACTGATTTTCCTGATGTGGGCATCCCGCAGCCCCCTCCCTGCCCATCCTGGAGACTGTGGCAAGTAGGTTTTATAATACTACGTTAGAGACTGAATCTTTGTCCTGAAAAATAGTTTGAAAGGTTCATTTTTCTTGTTTTTTCCCCCAAGACCTGTAAATGCAAAGCTACCTCCTCTGAATGATGAAGATGAAGATGTGAGGCGGGAAAGACAGAGAATTCTTGATGGTGGAGGCCAGAATGACATCTTAGAAATCAAGGAGTTGACGAAGGTGAGAGAGTACAGGTTGCAATAGCTCATCTTCAGTTTTTTTCAGCTTTATGTGCTGTAACCCAGCAGTTTGCTGACTTGCTTAATAAAAGGGCATGTGTTCCCAAAATGTACATCTATACCAAGGTTCTGTCAATTTTATTTTAAAAACACCATGGAGACTTCTTAAAGAATTCTTACTGAGAATTCTTTTGTGATATGAATTCCCATTCTCGAATACATTGGTTTTATATGCTTACATTTATGTGTTAGTTATTAAAACATACTAATATTGTATATCTAGTCAAAACTGAGGTAGAGAGAATAAATGGTTGATTTTGAGTTTGAGTTTCATAGTCCAAAAAGCTGATATATTGCCAGTGTTCAAGAGGGTCTATATCAGCCCTCTAGATGCCAGCATCTCCAAATTTTACTTTTTTGGAATCTGTACAGTATTTGCAATATTTTTATTACAAATATCTACTCTGTGGAATTTAATTTTTAAAATACCTGCAATACATATATATGTTGAATAGATGAAAAATTATGTAGATAATAATGAATGATACGGTTCTAAAAAGACAGGTTAAAAAGTAAGTTCACTTTTATTTTGAGCTTCAGAATCATTCAGAAGCCAGTCGCCACATACGCAGACCAAGGCTCTTAGCACATCAAATATGCCTATGGCTTAGGCTTATTGACAAGTCTTATGCTGCAGTGTATGTGGTTTATAGTCCTGCCTTCCACAGTTGCTTGGGAGAGCTGTGAGTCACTGAGGCTTATGAATGTTTACATTTTGTTTGTTGCAGATATATAGAAGGAAGCGGAAGCCTGCTGTTGACAGGATTTGCGTGGGCATTCCTCCTGGTGAGGTAAAGACACTTTGTCTATATTGTGTTTGTCCCTATTAGTTCAGACTATCTCTACCCAATCAAGCAACGATGCTCGTTAAGAGGTAAAAGTGGATTTTAAAGGCTTCTGTATTTATGCCAGGATGGAGCAATTAGTCATCGAGAAGAAAGGGACCCTGTATGTCAAGAGAATGATTTTAGAGAATCCAATACAATTTAAGAAAAAGCATGGGGCCGGGCGCAGTGATTCACGCCTGTAATCCCAGCACTTTGGGAGGCCGAGGTGGGTGGATCACGAGGTCAGGAGATTGAGACCATCCTGGCCAACATGGTGAAACCCCATCTCTACTATAAATACAAAAATTAGCTGGGCATAGTAGTGCATTCCTGTAGTCCCAGCTACTCGGGAGGCTGAGGCAGGAGAATTGCTTGAACCTAGGAGGGGGAGGTTGCAGTGAGCCCAGATTGCGCTGCTACACTCCAGCCTGGTGACAGAGTGAGACTCATCTCAACAACAAAAACAGAAAAAGCACGCACATCTAAAACATGCTTTTGTGATCCATTTGGGATGGTGATGACATTCAAATAGTTTTTTTAAAAATAGATTTTCTCCTTTCTGGTTTCCGTTTGTGTTCTTTTATGCCCTTTTGCCAGAGTAGGTGGTGCAATTTGGCTAGCTGGCTTTCATTACTGTTTTTCACACATTAACTTTGGCCTCAGCCTGACAACTCGAATAATATTTATAAATACAGCCACACTTAAAATGGTACCATTATGAAATACATATTTAAATATCTATACGATGTGTTAAAACCAAGAAAATATTTGATTCTTCTCTGATATTTAAGAATTGAAGGTTTGAGGTGGTTACGTGTTAGGGACATTTATATTCATGTTTTTAGAGTTTGCTTATACAAACTTACTTAATCTTTCCTTTTCAGTGCTTTGGGCTCCTGGGAGTTAATGGGGCTGGAAAATCATCAACTTTCAAGATGTTAACAGGAGATACCACTGTTACCAGAGGAGATGCTTTCCTTAACAAAAATAGGTGAGAAAAGAAGTGGTCTGTATTTTGCTGCAAAGACTTTGTTTTTAATTTATTTAAAGAAATAGGTTGTTATTTTTGATTACAGTGGTATTTTTAGAGTTCATAAGAATGTTGAAATATAGTAAAGGGTAAAGAAGCACATAAAATCATCCATGATTTCAATATCTAGAGATAATCACAATTTACATTTCCTTTCAGTCTCATTCTCTTCTTTTAACAGCTTTATTCAGGTATAATTTACATACAATATAATTTGCTTGTTTTTTAAGAGTATAATTCAGTGATTTTTGGTAAATTGAGAGTTTTGCAACCATCACCACAATCCAGTTTTAGAACTTTTCCATCACCCCACATCTATCTTATATACACATATAAATGTGCCATACAATTGAGATCATACTGTATATAGAGTTTAAAATTAGTGTTTATTGTTAATAAGTGTATTATGAATATTTCCCAATGGGTTACATTTCCTAAGATGTGGAATTTTACATTGCTACATAAAATTCCCCTATGTACATGTACCTATAATTTGTTTAATAAATTCCTTATAAATGTTGGACACATATTAGTTTCCATTTTTCACTTTGTAAATATGTCCCTGTATACATCTTTTATTATTTCCTCAGGAACAATTCCTACAAAGTAAATTGCCCTCTCTAAAGAGCATACAAATTGACTGAGCCACCATTAGGCCATTTTCTGAGACTGCACAGGTCACAAAGCAATCTGATCTTTGGGAATACAGCTACATTTTATAGGCTTCTTAGATAATGTTACTCTAAGTACTTTAAATATGTGGGGCTTCTCTGGCCTTTTTTTTTTTTTGAGACGGAGTTTCACTCTTACTGCCCAGGCTGGAGAGCAATGGCGCGACCTTGGCTCACTGCAACCTCCGCCTCCCAGGTTCAAGCGATTCTCCTGCCTCAGCCTCCTGAGTAGCTGAGATTACCGGTGCCCGCCACAATGCCTGGCTAATTTTTTTGTATTTTCAGTAGAGACGGGGTTTCACCATGTTGGCCAGACTGGTCTTGAGCTCCTGACCTCAGGTGATCCACCTGCCTCAGCCTCCCAAAGTTCTGGGATTACAGGCGTGAGCCACTGCGCCCGGCTTCTCTGGACTTATTATGTGGAGAGATAGTACAAGGCAGTGGCTTTCAGAGTTTTTTGACCATGACCCTTGTGGGAAATACATTTTATATCTCAACCTAGTATGTACACACAGACATGTAGACACATGTATAACCTAAAGTTTCATAAAGCAGTACCTACTGTTACTAATTGTAGTGCACTCTGCTATTTCTTATTCTACCTTATACTGCGTCATTAAAAAAGTGCTGGTCATGACCCACTAAATTTATTTCCCAACCCGCTAATGAACAATGACTCACAATTTGAACACACTGGACAGGGGGATGGCCAATAAAATTGAAAAGAGCAAGGAAATTAATGTATTCATGATCTCCTCTCCTGTCTCTTACATTTTTGCAGTAGCAATGTAAAGGAATCCTAAGAGAACAGACATTCTGGGAATAGCAGGCCTAGCGCTGCACAACTGCTTTCCTAGGCTTGCTCCTAGTACCAAGCTCCTGACGCATATAGCAGTGGCAGTAATAACCAGCCCATAGTAAGGTTTGTCACAGGGACTGGTTGTAAGAACTGATTTGGTTGGTATAGCTGTGAGGGCCTGGCACGGTGTCCACGTGTGCCTCAATCCTAATTCTGAAAAAGGCTGACCCTGGGGGTGCTAATTAGATACACAGAGAGGAATGAATGCTGCCAAAAGGCCAAGTTCATGGCAATGCCACTGTGGCTGAGATGCAGTCATCAGTCTGGAATGTGAACACTGAACTTCTCTCACATCTGATTCTTCACTTGACTGGCTTCATAGAACCCCAAAACCACCCCACCACCACGTAAATTGTGTCTCTAGGTTCTGTGTTGCTCACACTCAAAATTTCTGGGCCTTCTCATTTGGTGCATGTGAATGGTGCATATGAGTGAAGTCTAGGATGGGGCCTTAGCGTTAAAGCCCTGGGGTAGTGTGACTGCGATTGTTGGTAAAGAATGTGCAGTGGTTGGCATGACCTCAGAAATTCTGAAATGGGACTGCACCTGCAGACTGAAGTGTTCAGAGAACCAGGGAGGTGCAAGGACTGGGGAGGGTAGAGGCAGGAACCCTGCCTGCCAGGAAGAGCTAGCATCCTGGGGGCAGAAAGGCTGTGCTTTCAAGTAGCAGCAGATGTATTGGTATCTTTGTAATGGAGAAGCACACTTTACAGGAACATTAGGCCAGATTGTCTGACCAGAGTATCTCTACCTGCTTAAAATCTAAGTAGTTTTCTTGTCCTTTGCAGTATCTTATCAAACATCCATGAAGTACATCAGAACATGGGCTACTGCCCTCAGTTTGATGCCATCACAGAGCTGTTGACTGGGAGAGAACACGTGGAGTTCTTTGCCCTTTTGAGAGGAGTCCCAGAGAAAGAAGTTGGCAAGGTACTGTGGGCACCTGAAAGCCAGCCTGTCTCCTTTGGCATCCTGACAATATATACCTTATGGCTTTTCCACACGCATTGACTTCAGGCTGTTTTTCCTCATGAATGCAGCAGCACAAAATGCTGGTTCTTTGCATCTGCTTTCAGGGTGGAAACCTGTAACGGTGGTGGGGCAGGGCTGGGTGGGCAGAGAGGGAGTGCTGCTCCCACCACACGAGTCCCTTCTCCCTGCTTTGGCTCCTCACCAGTTGTCAGGTTATGATTATAGAATCTAGTCCTACTCAGTGAAAGAATTTTCATACATGTATGTGTAGGACAGCATGATAAAATTCTCAAGCCAGACCAAAGTCAAGGTGCTTTTTATCACTGTAGGTTGGTGAGTGGGCGATTCGGAAACTGGGCCTCGTGAAGTATGGAGAAAAATATGCTGGTAACTATAGTGGAGGCAACAAACGCAAGCTCTCTACAGCCATGGCTTTGATCGGCGGGCCTCCTGTGGTGTTTCTGGTGAGTGTAACTGTGGATGGAAAACTATTGTTCTGGCCTGAGTGGAAAACATGACTGTTCAAAAGTCCTATATGTCCAGGGTTGTTGTATGATTGGCTTGTCTCCCCCCAGGGACAGCAGAGCAACCTTGGAAAAGCAGAGGGAAGCTTCTCCATTGGCACACACTGGGGTGGCTGTACCATGCCTGCAGATGCTCCCAAATAGAGGCACTCCAAGCAGTTTGTTTCTTAGTGTGATTGAGGCTGTATATGTGATTTGATCTTTCTCTGGAACATTCTTTCTAATCATCTTTGTGTTCATTCCCTGAAAATGAAGAGTGTGGACACAGCTTTAAAATCCCCAAGGTAGCAACTAGGTCATAGTTCCTTACACACGGATAGATGAAAAACAGATCAGACTGGGCGGTGGCCCTTGACCTTTTTTCTTCTGTAGATAGGAGCATTGATGTTATTACGGGAAGAAGCCTTTGAGGCTTTTATGTATTCCACCTCGGTCTGGAATTTGTTTCTGTAAGGCTAACAATTGCAATATACTAGGGTAATCTGAGTGAGCTGGAATAAAAAAAAAAAAAAAAAAGGAATTTCACCCCAATCTTATACTGACTTCAATAGAGGTTTCAGACAAAAAGTTGTTTTAGTATATACTTATCAGTCATGAAAAGATAATTACAACTAAATGGCCTTTTTCCTTCCCTATTTATTTGGAGAAATTTAATTCTATAAAAAAGTACTCAGAATATTTGAGTTTCCTGCATCAATAAGACATTTATAATAATGACCTTGTTTACAAATGAATTTGAAAGTTACTCTAATTCTTTGATTCATCAAGAAATAATTAGAATGGCAAGTTAAAATTCAAGCTGTTTCAAAGATGCTTCTGCATTTAAAAACAAATTTATCTTTGATTTTTTTTCCCCCCAGCAAATAAGACTTATTTTATTCTAATTACAGGATGAACCCACCACAGGCATGGATCCCAAAGCCCGGCGGTTCTTGTGGAATTGTGCCCTAAGTGTTGTCAAGGAGGGGAGATCAGTAGTGCTTACATCTCATAGGTCCGTAGTAAAGTCTTGGCTTCCTCACTGCGGGATGTTTTAACTTTCCAAGTAGAATATGCGATCATTTTGTAAAAATTAGAAAATACAGAAAAGCAAAGAGTAAAACAATTATTACCTGAAATTATATGACTTGGAGACAACTACTGTCTTCACTGGGCTGTTTATGTTTGCAGAATTTTCCTGTGCAAATCTGTGTGTGTGTGTGTGTGTGTTTATGCATATTCTTACAAAAATGCAAGCCCAGTATAAATACTGCTCTTTTTCACTTAATATATTGTAAACATTATTCCAAGTCAGTGCATTTAGGTGTCATTTCTTATAGCTGGATAGTATTCCATTAGGATATACTCTCATTTAACTATTCCCCCTTTTGTAGACATTTGGATTATTTCCAACTTGTTCACAATTGTAAACACTACACTGAACAGCATCATCCCTATTTCCACATGTACTTGTAACAGAATACAATTCCCTAGGAAGCTGGAATGCTGGAAGTCATGGTGATGTTCTTATGGCTACAGAGAATCTCTCTAAAACTAAAACCTCTTTCTGTTTTACCGCAGTATGGAAGAATGTGAAGCTCTTTGCACTAGGATGGCAATCATGGTCAATGGAAGGTTCAGGTGCCTTGGCAGTGTCCAGCATCTAAAAAATAGGTAACAAAGATAATTTCTTTGGGATAGTGCCTAGTGAGAAGGCTTGATATTTATTCTTTTGTGAGTATATAAATGGTGGCTCTAAAATAAAGGGAAATAAAACTGAGCAAAACAGTATAGTGGAAAGAATGAGGGCTTTGAAGTCAGAACTGCATTCAAATTCTGTCTTTACCATTTACTGGTTCTGTGACTCTTGGGCAAGTTATTTAACTACTGTAAGAGTCAGTTTCCCTGGAAGATCTACCTCCTAGCTTTGTGCTATAGATGAAATGAAAAAAATTTACATATGCCAGTACTGGTGAGAGCGCAAGCTTTGGAGTCAAACACAAATGGGTTTGCATCCTGGCCCTACCAATTATGAGCTCTGAGCCATGGGCAAGTGACTAACTCCCTGGGCCTCAGTTTCCCTGTAACATCTGTCAGACTTCATGGGTCCAGGTGAGGATTAAAGGAGATCATGTATTTACAGCACATGGTGTGGTGCTTCACATAAAATAAGTATTTAGTAAATGATAACTGGTTCCTTCTCTCAGAAACTTATTTCTGGGCCTGCCAGGGGCCGCCCTTTTTCATGGCACAAGTTGGGTTCCCAGGGTTCAGTATTCTTTTAAATAGTTTTCTGGAGATCCTCCATTTGGGTATTTTTTCCTGCTTTCAGGTTTGGAGATGGTTATACAATAGTTGTACGAATAGCAGGGTCCAATCCGGACCTGAAGCCTGTCCAGGATTTCTTTGGACTTGCATTTCCTGGAAGTGTTCTAAAAGAGAAACACCGGAACATGCTACAATACCAGCTTCCATCTTCATTATCTTCTCTGGCCAGGATATTCAGCATCCTCTCCCAGAGCAAAAAGCGACTCCACATAGAAGACTACTCTGTTTCTCAGACAACACTTGACCAAGTAAGCTTTGAGTGTCAAAACAGATTTACTTCTCAGGGTGTGGATTCCTGCCCCCACACTCCCGCCCATAGGTCCAAGAGCAGTTTGTATCTTGAATTGGTGCTTGAATTCCTGATCTACTATTCCTAGCTACGCTTTTTACTAAACCTCTCTGAACCTGAAAAGGGAGGTGACGCCTATGTACTCTATAGGATTATTGTGAGAATTTACTGTAATAATAACCATAAAAACTACCATTTAGTGAGCACCTACCATGGGCCAGGCATTTTACTTGGTGCCTAATCCTATTTAAATTAGATAAAAAAGTACCAAATAGGTCCTGACACTTAATAAGTACTCAGTAAATATTTTCTTCCCTCTTCCCTTTAATCAAGACCGTATGTGCCAAAGTAAATGGATGACTGAGCAGTTGGTGATGTAGGGGTGGGGGCGATATAGAAAGTCCGTTTTTGGCCGGGCGTGGCGGCTCATGCCTGTAATCCCAGCACTTTGGGAGGCTGAGGAGCGAGCAGATCATGAGGTCAGGAGATCCAGATAATCCTGGCCAACAGGGTGAAACCCCGTCTCTACTAAAAATACAAAAATTAGCTGGGCATGGTGGTGCGCACTTGTAGTCCCAGCTACTTGCGAGGCTGAGGCAGGAAAATTGCTTGAACCCAGGAGGTGGAGGTTGCAGTGAGCCAAGGTCTCACCACTGCACTCCAGCCTGGGGACAGAGCAAGACCCCATTTCAAGGGGGAAAAAAAAAGTCTATTTTTAAGTTGTTATTGCTTTTTTCAAGTATTCTTCCCTCCTTCACACACAGTTTTCTAGTTAATCCATTTATGCAATTCTGTATGCTCCTACTTGACCTAATTTCAACATCTGGAAAAATAGAACTAGAATAAAGAATGAGCAAGTTGAGTGGTATTTATAAAGGTCCATCTTAATCTTTTAACAGGTATTTGTGAACTTTGCCAAGGACCAAAGTGATGATGACCACTTAAAGGACCTCTCATTACACAAAAACCAGACAGTAGTGGACGTTGCAGTTCTCACATCTTTTCTACAGGATGAGAAAGTGAAAGAAAGCTATGTATGAAGAATCCTGTTCATACGGGGTGGCTGAAAGTAAAGAGGAACTAGACTTTCCTTTGCACCATGTGAAGTGTTGTGGAGAAAAGAGCCAGAAGTTGATGTGGGAAGACGTAAACTGGATACTGTACTGATACTATTCAATGCAATGCAATTCAATGCAATGAAAACAAAATTCCATTACAGGGGCAGTGCCTTTGTAGCCTATGTCTTGTATGGCTCTCAAGTGAAAGACTTGAATTTAGTTTTTTACCTATACCTATGTGAAACTCTATTATGGAACCCAATGGACATATGGGTTTGAACTCACACTTTTTTTTTTTTTTGTTCCTGTGTATTCTCACTGGGGTTGCAACAATAATTCATCAAGTAATCATGGCCAGCGATTATTGATCAAAGTCAAAAGGTATGCACATTCTCATTCACTAAGCCATGCCATGCCAGGAGACTGGTTTCCCGGTGACACATCCATTGCTGGCAATGAGTGTGCCAGAGTTATTAGTGCCAAGTTTTTCAGAAAGTTTGAAGCACCATGGTGTGTCATGCTCACTTTTGTGAAAGCTGCTCTGCTCAGAGTCTATCAACATTGAATATCAGTTGACAGAATGGTGCCATGTGTGGCTAACATCCTGCTTTGATTCCCTCTGATAAGCTGTTCTGGTGGCAGTAACATGCAACAAAAATGTGGGTGTCTCTAGGCACAGGAAACTTGGTTCCATTGTTATATTGTCCTGTGCTTCGAGCCATGGGTCTACAGGGTCATCCTTATGAGACTCTTAAATATACTTAGATCCTGGTAAGAGGCAAAGAATCAACAGCCAAACTGCTGGGGCTGCAAGCTGCTGAAGCCAGGGCATGGGATTAAAGAGATTGTGCGTTCAAACCTAGGGAAGCGTGTGCCCATTTGTCCTGACTGTCTGCTAACATGGTACACTGCATCTCAAGATGTTTATCTGACACAAGTGTATTATTTCTGGCTTTTTTAATTAATCTAGAAAATGAAAAGATGGAGTTGTATTTTGACAAAAATCTTTGTACTTTTTAATGTTACTTGGAATTTTAAGTTGTATCAGTGACTTCTGAATCCTTACAATGGCCTCTTTGTAGAACCCTGTGGTATAGAGGAGTATGGCCACTGCCCCACTATTTTTATTTTCTTATGTAAGTTTGCATATCAGTCATGACTAGTGCCTAGAAAGCAATGTGATGGTCAAGATCTCATGACATTATATTTGAGTTTCTTTCAGATCATTTAGGATACTCTTAATCTCAATTCATCAAATATTTTTTGAGTGTATGCTGTAGCTGAAATAATATGTACGTATGTATAAGAGTAGAAAGAAATTAAGTCTCAGTACACTTCCTGTGCCATGTTATTCAGCTCACTGGTTTACAAATATAGGTTGTCTTGTGGTTGTAGGAGCCCACTGTAACAATATTGGGCAGCTTGTTTTTTTTTTTTTTTTTTAATTGCAACAATGCAAAAGCCAAGAAAGTATAAGGGTCACAAGTCTAAATAATGAATTCTTCAACAGGGAAAACAGCTAGCTTGAAAACTTGCTGAAAAACACAACTTGTGTTTATGGCATTTAGTACCTTCAAATAATTGGCTTTGCAGATATTGGATACCCCATTAAATCTGACAGTCTCAAATTTTTCATCTCTTCAATCACTAGTCAAGAAAAATATAAAAACAACAAATGCTTCCATATGGAGCATTTTTCAGAGTTTCCTAACCCAGTCTTATTTTTCTAGTCAGTAAACATTTTTAAAAATAGTGTTTCACTAATACTTACTGTTAACTGTCTTGAGAGAAAAGAAAAATATGAGACAACTATTGTTTGGTGAAGTTCAAGTGATCTTTCAATATCATTACTAACTTCTTCCACTTTTTCCAAAATTTGAATATTAACGCTAAAGGTGTAAGACTTCAGATTTCAAATTAATCTTTCTATATTTTTTAAATTTACAGAATATTATATAACCCACTGCTGAAAAAGAAAAAAATGATTGTTTTAGAAGTTAAAGTCAATATTGATTTTAAATATAAGTAATGAAGGCATATTTCCAATAACTAGTGATATGGCATCGTTGCATTTTACAGTATCTTCAAAAATATAGAATTTATAGAATAATTTCTCCTCATTTAATATTTTTCAAAATCAAAGTTATGGTTTCCTCATTTTACTAAAATCATATTCTAATTCTTCATTATAGTAAATCTATGAGCAACTCCTTACTTCGGTTCCTCTGACTTCAAGGCCATATTTTAAAAAATCAAAAGGCACTGTGAACTATTTTGAAGAAAACACAACATTTTAATACAGATTGAAAGGACCTCTTCTGAAGCTAGAATCAATCTATAGTTATATATCTTCATTAATACTGTGTTACCTTTTAAAATAGTAATCTTTTACATTTTCCTGTGTAAACCTAATTTTGGTAGAAATTTTTACCAACTCTATACTCAATCAAGCAAAATTTCTGTATATTCCCTGTGGAATGTACCTATGTGAGTTTCAGAAATTCTCAAAATACGTGTTCAAAAATTTCTGCTTTTGCATCTTTGGGACACCTCAGAAAACTTATTAACAACTGTGAATATGAGAAATACAGAAGAAAATAATAAGCCCTCTATACATAAATGCCCAGCACAATTCATTGTTAAAAAACAACCAAACCTCACACTACTGTATTTCATTATCTGTACTGAAAGCAAATGCTTTGTGACTATTAAATGTTGCACATCATTCATTCACTGTATGGTAATCATTGACTAAAGCCATTTGTCTGTGTTTTCTTCTTGTGGTTGTATATATCAGGTAAAATATTTTCCAAAGAGCCATGTGTCATGTAATACTGAACCACTTTGATATTGAGACATTAATTTGTACCCTTGTTATTATCTACTAGTAATAATGTAATACTGTAGAAATATTGCTCTAATTCTTTTCAAAATTGTTGCATCCCCCTTAGAATGTTTCTATTTCCATAAAGATTTAGGTATGCTATTATCCCTTCTTATACCCTAAGATGAAGCTGTTTTTGTGCTCTTTGTTCATCATTGGCCCTCATTCCAAGCACTTTACGCTGACTGTAATGGGATCTATTTTTGCACTGGAATATCTGAGAATTGCAAAACTAGACAAAAGTTTCACAACAGATTTCTAAGTTAAATCATTTTCATTAAAAGGAAAAAAGAAAAAAAAATTTGTATGTCAATAACTTTATATGAAGTATTAAAATGCATATTTCTATGTTGTAATATAATGAGTCACAAAATAAAGCTGTGACAGTTCTGTTGGTCTACAGAAATTTACTTTTGTGCATTTGTGGCACCACCTACTGTTGAAGGGTTATAAAGCCATTAGAAAAGTAGAGGGGAAGTGATTTGGATCAAAAGGAAAAACTTTAGAAAAGATTCAAATGTTCCCTTAATCATAAAAGAGAACTGAGGGGACTACTTGAAAATAAAAGGTTGTTTTGTATTTTCATGTCGGTTAAGATACTGAGTAACTGGTATTAAGTGTTAGAGGTTTTTAGATAAATATTCTGCTTAATGATTATGAAGCTGCACTGAGATTTCTGAAAATGCTCTGTAGCTGAGCTTATTTAATAAATGTTCACTTGGTATAGGGGAAGCTACAAAGGCAGCCTTCAGTGCCCTTTTGTTTATTCAACCAAAA
Source organism: Gorilla gorilla gorilla (assembly GCF_029281585.2). NCBI lineage: Eukaryota > Metazoa > Chordata > Mammalia > Primates > Hominidae > Gorilla > Gorilla gorilla. The sequence continues at coordinate 101,038,838 of NC_073237.2, read as the reverse complement.
ATATAAGGACACAATGTAGCAGTTATACTGGGAAGGTGCTGGGGGTGGTGGCAATGGTGAGCAGGAAGGCGAAGTAGATGTGGAAACAGAAATGATACTAATATCGGTGATGCCTTCCTTTTTCCTGTAATAAGTGCTGTGCAGACAACATATGAGCAGTGCTGATAAATGTAAATGTATTTTTCATAGCTCATTAAGAATCAGTTTCAGAAAAGATGTCTGCTTATTTTGCTACTTGAAGAATCCCTGTCAAACAGTCCTTTTGAGGAAGTACAAGAGGCTGTCTCTATTTGTGACCTCAGGAATGGCTGTGACAAAGTGTCGTGAGCAGTCCTTTTCCTGTGGCACAGATCTGAACTTTGTGTGCAGAAAAATCTTAGCTTCAAGTGAGCCAAGATGCCCCCTGAGCATCAGCATCACAACTTCATCCTCCTATCTTGAAGTTCATGTTATAGTGACTTTAATGAAATCATAGAACACTGTTTCTTCGTGAACAATGACAAGGGAGAGGAAAAAACTTTACTGAAAAATAAAAAGGCAGGTAATTTAGATGAAAATATGTTACCCGTGAGGTTTTGTTTTTGCTTTTTGTTTTTGTTGTTGAGAAACAGAATCTCGCTCTGTCGTCCAGGCTGGAGTGCAGTGGCATGATCTTGGCTCACTGCAACCTCCGCCTCCCGGGTTCAAGCGATTCTCCTCAGCTTCCCAAGTAGCTGGTACTACAGACATGCGCCACCACAACCAGCTAATTTTTGTATTTTTAGTAGAGATGGGGTTTCACTATATGTTGGCCAGGCTGGTCTCAAACTCCTGACCTCAGGTGATCCTTCTGCCTTGGGCTCCCAAAGTGCTAGGATTACAGGCATGAGCCACCTTGCCTGGCCCTACCCATGAGTCTTGACTAAAACATTCTTCTAGCTGAAGAAAAGCCCAAAAGAACTTTTCCAGATTCAAAAAACTTGACACTTTGTAATGGTAATGTCTACATTAAGTTAAAAAAAAAAAACCACTTAGCTTCAGTTTTCAAGTGTTTACTGTGTTGTCATGCACTTCATTTAATTCTCAGCACCTGCCCTATGAGGTAAAAAGTACCATTTTACATATGAGTAAATTACAGCTCAGTGGATAAGAAACTCATCCAAAGGTACAGGTTCAGTCAAGTGGCAGAGGGTTCTTTTTGTTGAAGTTAGGTATCAGTTAAAATTGACCTTGTAAAATCACATCAGCATCAATATACATTAACAAATATTTATTGAACTTTACTGTATGCCAGATACTTCTCTAGGTACTGGGGGGTACAATGTAGAAGAAAATAGAATTCCTGCTCTAATGAATTTATATTTCAGTGGTGAAAGATGATGTGTGGACAAACACATCTAATATATTTTGACAGCAATGGGTGCTAAGAAGAAAATAAGACATGGTAATTGGATAACAATGGAGAGAAGTCAGAGATGGCCTTTTCTGAGGCGTGACATGCTCAGAATTGAATAAAAAGAGCAGGAGCAGCCTTTCAAGGTGGGTGCGAAGGATATTCCTGGAAGAAAGAATAAGTGTTGCAAAAGCCCCAGTGGGAAAAAGCTTGGCAAGCTGAGGTGGTAAAAGAGCCATCTGTACTAATGTCTCTTGTACTGAGTTAGCAAGGAGAAGAGTGGCAGGGGGTGGAACTGGAGAGATAGCAGGGACCACATCTCACAGGATCTCGCCAGCCTTTTTAAGGTATTTGGATTTTATTGTTAGTGCAACAAGGAGCCACTGGAGAGTTTTAAACAGTAGTGGTGTGACCTACTGTTTCAGAAAGAACACTGGCTACTATGGAAAGAAAGGACAGTAGGAAGACTAATAGATAATGGTGGATTGAACTAAGATGGTAGCAACAGATAGGGAGCTATGGTAATGTTCAGTATCCACTTTGGAGATAGATCCAGCAGGACTTGCTGACAGACTGCATGTAAGGGCTGAGGGAAAGAGAGCTAGCAAAGTGACTTCTAGTTTGTGACCTGAACTAGGTAGATGGTTGTGTTAAAAATGCAGTGGGTATTTCAGTCTGAAGCCCAGGGGCAATGATGGAAAATAAGATAAATGTGTGCAAGTTGGCCGGGCGTGGTGGTGCACGCCTACAATCACAGCACTTTGGGAGGCCGAGACGGGTGGATCACCTGAGGTCAGGCGTTTGCGACCAGCCTAACATGGTGAAACCCCGTCTCTAATAAATACAAAAAAATTAGCTGGGCATGGTGGTGCATGCCTGTAATCCGAGCTACTTGGGAGGCTGAGACAAGAGAATCGCTTGCACCTGGGAGGCGGAGGTTTCAGTGAGCTGAGATCGCACCATTGCACTCCAGCCTGGGAAACAAGAGCGAAACTCCATCTAAAAAAAAAAAATGTGCAAGTTATTGGTACGTATATATTTAAGCCTTGGGACTGAATGAGATTACCTAGAGAGAATGAAGATAGGGAACATTCTTGAGCCTGAGATCCTATAACATTTAGAAGAGAAGCTAGCCAGGGAAATTGAGAGGGACTGGCCAGTGAGAAAGAGTAAAATCTGAAGAGTATAATGCCATATGTTGAAGCTCAGAGAATTGTTTCAGGAAGGCAGAAGTTGTCAATTATATCCAACATTGCTGAGAAGATAAGTAAGGAATGTAAATGAGTAAAGGCAGGAACGGCTATTGAATTTGATAAGACAGAGGTCCTTGGTGACCTTCATAAGAGTCATTTCAGCATGACAAGGATGCAGACCTAACTGGAATAGATTTTCAGGGAAGACTGAGAGGCAAGGAAGGGGAAACTGCAAATATATACACAAATCTATATTTTTGCTTTGAAGGGAAACAGAAAACAGGACAACAGCTGGTTTACAGAACTTTTATTTGGATTCTTTCCTTGTCTGTTAATCATATAGGCTGCACCTGGGCATCATCGTGCCTTTCCTTTTTGATTTTGCTGTTTTGCTTTTAATCCTACAGGCATTTCTTCTGGCAGGAGCCTTGTACACACTCTGGGTGGTTCATGACCACTACGGACTTGCCCTTTCAAGGCAGAAGCCTGTGATTCAAAAACTTCCATTCCTTCCAAACGACTATTATAAAACTCATTTTGTCTAGTGCCCATACTCCTTTACCTTAGGATCCTGGGCCAACTGTCACTAAAGAAAACAAACCATTTCCTCCTCCTGGGGGAATGTGCTTCTTTCAAGAAGGTGCTTAGAGAATAGACATTCTAGGTGACAGCAGTTATGAAAGAGGTGTCTCTAATGAATCTAACACTTCTTCCAACATACTCCAGGTTCACCCTCCTTTGAAGACAGAAAGTACTACAACTTCAGTTGCCACACTAGTCAGGTTCATAGGATTTACTCAGTAGGTTAAGAGATGGTGCTGAGAATGAAGTCCAGAGTTTGAGTCTACAAGTGGCATTTGCTTATCCTTTGGGACTTCTGTGGCAGGGTGTGGAACCAAATCAGATTGGTTGCATATCTGTTTCTCTTCCTGGAAATACAATTCAAATACCTTCATAGTCTGTGACAGCAACTTATAACCAACAGGCAATGGTATTATTTTTATTTATTGATGGCACTCCCCCATAGCCAGAACTTCTACTGAGTCATTCATCGTGTATTCCAGGAATACTTTCCAAATGGAGTAGTGAGGCACTTCCAATAACAGTTATGTAATCTGTTAACAGTGGCTCAAAATGAGATGTGAAGGAATGATGTACTTCTTTTTTCAAACTCACAGATCTCATATGTTAATTCAGTCAACAAGTACTTAGGGCTTATCACATGCCAGGCACAGGTAATATGAGAATAATGAAAACAAAAACCCTTGCTGTCATAGAATTCGGTTTCTAGTGGGAAGAGACATACATTAACAAATCATATATAAGTAAAACATTAATTATGGTGATAACAGAAAAAGAAAGCAGGGGAGAGGGATAGTGTCTTAGTTCAGGTTGCTGTAACAAGAGTACCATAGACAGGGTGGCTTAAACAACAAACATTTCTTTTTCACAGATCTAGTGGCTAGGAAGTCTAAGACCAGGGTGCCAGCATGAAGAAGTTCTGGTGAAGGCTTACATTCTGGTTTCCTCACAGTGAGGGCTCTTCATGCCCTTATAAATGCACTAATTCTATTACCCACATGACCTCATCTAAAACTAACTCCCAAAGGCCAAACCTCCTATGCTGAGATTAAGGCTTCAACATAGGAATTTTGGGGGGACAAAAACATTCAGTCTCTAGCAGATAGGGGCCACCGTGGGAGGGAATTACAATCTTAAATAGGGTTTTCAGGGAAGGCTTCATGAGGGCAAAGACCTGAGGAGGCATGGAAATGATCCATGCAGATGCATGTCTGGGGAAGAGCATTCCAGGCAGAGGCAGTGGGAATGGACCCTCAGGTAAGAGCATGTTTAGCAAGTTCAGAGAAAAGCCTCTTAGGTCAGGTCTGGAGCGAGAGTGGAAAATGTAACAGGACAGATCATGTAAAGACTTGTAGACCACAGTTAGAGGCTTGGACAATAACTCTGAGGAAGACATGAAGGTATTGGGAGGGGGTGTTGAGCAGAGGAGTGATATGATCTGGTTTATATTTTAGATTATTCTGACTGCTATGTTGAAAATAGGGTTGAGAGCAGAGGGGAAGGGCAGCACACCAGTTAAGACCACTTCCCAAAAATCCAGATGATGATTGGCTTGAACCAGGAGAGTTGCTATAGGGATGTGAAGCAATCAAATTCTAGATATTTGGGATCTGCTGACAGGTACATAATGGTGTATGAGAGAAAAGGCAGTGTGAGAATGACTCTGAAGTCTGTGGCCTGGGCAAAACAGAAACCTGGAGTTACCATTGGCTGAGATAAAGTTTCTGGGTAAAGATCAAGAGCTCAGTTTTGGACAAGAGGGGTGTGAGATTTCTAATAGACATTCAGGTGGAGGTGTGGGGAACACACCTGGATGTGATGAGCCTGGAATTCAAATTCACATGTGTGAATTTGAAAAAAGATTCAGAAAAGAGGTGTGGACTGGAGGAGCTATCCACACACAGATAGCATCTGAAGCCACAAGACTGGGGGTGATGACGTAGGGAGTAAGTATAAATAGAAAAGAGAAGTGGTCCAAGGACTCAGTCCTTACATCAGAGTTCAAAGAGACAAGATGGAGACTAGGAGATATAAAGGCTTGTGCAGCGAGTGTTTCGGAGAAACGAAGAAACTGTTTCCAGAAGAAAGGAGAGGCCAACTGCTAACAAGTCAAGTAAAATGAGAACTGGGAAATGAGTTGACAAGAGCAATTTGGCTGGTGTGATTAGAGAATGTTTAAGAGATAATGTGAGGGAAGAAAATGGAGGCAGGAAGTATGAACTACTCTTTTGAGTCACATTGTAAAGGAAAAAAATGGGGTGATTTTACTCTTTTTTTTTTTTAAGATAGGAAAAAAAAGTATATTTCTATGCTGAGGAGAAGAATCCAGTTGAAGGGGAATACTGTGGCTTCAGGAGACAAGACAGGAAAACTGCCTAAGCCACATCCTTCAGCAAGTGAGTGTTCAAGTGGAGGGTCTGTCTTTGCTTGGGGCACGGGTGGTTTATCCACAGTGAAAGGAGAGAAGGCAGGGCATGTGGGGTTGGCTGTAGAAAGCGGGCAGACGGGGTGGGAACTTATGAAGACTCTTCTGATTGTTATTTTCTCCGTGAAGTAAAAGGAAAGGTCATTGGCTAAGAATGAAGATGGACGACCAGGTGCTGGGAGTCATCGAAGAGAATGAAAGAAAGAATAAAACAGAGAAAAATACAATGCTATTATATAAACCTATACATTTAAATTACGTTCCTCTTCAAATTAGACCCCCTGGAAGGCAAATCTCTGCCATGTTAAGTTTTAGAAAAAGTCATAATCTACTTGGAGCTAAGTATGAAGAATAAGGTATATGATTTAAACCATGTAATTCTATTTTTGCTTAAACCGGGGAAGCCTTTAAGATAACTTAGAGTGTACCCATTAACAAAGATAAAAATGTCAGCTTCCCCTTCCCTTTAAATATAGCATGGCTCAAAGGTAATTGATGTTCATAACCCTAAGGTACTATAACATTCTGAAGCAAAATATTAAATGTCTTCTGTAGTATTTTAGTTAACTTTTAATTTTATTGGTAATTTATGTGTAGTTAACCACATACTTGTGCCTCAACTATTTCACATAAATGTGAGATGTCTTAGGCCTCTTTGAACTCTGCATGGAAAAGAATGCTGAGGAGGCATGTCTGTTTAAGCTGCCACTGCCTGCCTCTCATAAATAATATCTCACATTGCATAATAGCTCAGATAAACTGCAGATCGCTTAGAGCCTGATAAATGAGAGGAAACTGTACAGTTTGTTTTCCAAATTTCCCTTGGACAGCCAATTCACAATTTACTATTTTATAGCTATAAGATTTTAAAAATATAAAATAATATAGCTGTAAATACAGATTATCAGAAGATAGTCTGTAAAAATGTAAATATAATATAGCTGTAAATATACACTATCGAAGTACCAAATCTAGTTTTAGTAGGTAGAGGCATCAAGTAAAATGGAAATGAAAGATGTTTCAAGGAAAACTCCAGGACATCTGTGGCGGTACTAAAGAAACCTTCCTTCTCAGGTTCCCAGCATGCTATTTTATTGATATAACAACATTTTCAATAAAGTTGGTAAATTATCACCATATTACTGTCTCATAGCAACATAGTAAGAGCTTTAGAGATCATATAAGTATAAAATGTGAATTTAAAAAAACAATGAATATGCAGGATTTTTATTAGGGCAAGCATTTCCATAACCATAAATATTTCTTTAAAACAAATAAATGTCCCAAGATCTCTGTTAGTGATCCAAACTAAGTAGAAATTAGTAAAATTAATTATAAATGAACAATTTCAGCATATAAACCAACAGGTCTTTTCTAGATTTTTAACACTGTGACCCAATTGCATTATTTTCCAAGTTAGAATGACTAATAATCAATGTAAAAGCAATAATTAATACAGATGACATTCTACTTTTCCACAGTAAAGAAATAAACAATCTAATATTTTTATAAATCCCATTTTATATCACAAAATAACCTTTACTAAGCAAATTTTTTTAAAATCTCAGGAACTATAGACATGATGAAAAGATAGATATTTTATATAAATAATTTAAAAATACTGTCAGGCAAGGAAATGTAAAATCCTTATTTGAGTAAAAGAAAATGGTATAAAGCAATGAGTTATCAAAATACAGAAGAGGTATTCTAAAACAAATGAAAAACCAAGATGATGAAATAGTGACAACTACTTCTAATGTGTAACAGATACTGAAATGCCAAGGTGAAAGTGAACTGAATTATTTCTTAAAGCAGTGGAGAATATGTAACTTTCAAAAATGCAAGAAGCATAGCAAATTAACTAATTAACTTACCACCTCCTTCAAATAAAAGCGAGAACCTCTTGGGAGAATTTAAGCACCATTAGCAGACACATCTTACAGCAGTTAATGAAATGTTTTGTATTTCAGTAGAAAACTATTTCAATGGTGAAAATGATGCAGGAATCAGAAGCATATTCTGCTGAGACACTAGGTAGTTGACACTTTCTCGAACTGGAAAAACATTTCATAAGAAGGCATACAGTTATTGGTTGAATCACATTTGTTCTAAAAATAATTCGTGCTTAGTGAAACAGCTTACCAGCAGCCACAACTCTGGGATCCTCATGGGACTTATGTCTCCCAGCTGCATGACTATCTGCACTCTCATTCCACCAAAGAACATGAACTGCAGAAATAAACCACAAATAGTTTCTGAAATATATGGCAATAGCAAATAAGAAATATTGAAAAAGTGAATCAGAAATGTTGTCTTATTCTTTAAATCAAAATCAAAAGGTAAAACTAAATATGTTAGCTATAAGATTTCAGAGGGATCAGAAATTTGGGAGATAAATTTATAAGTTAAACTGGAAACATAAGGCTGAAGAGAGAATGCAAAGAAACACAGCTTAAGGCACAATTAAGACTAGACCCGAGTTTAATGACTTCCTACTACGTTTTATTTTTTAAAAAAAAGCAGATTATAAAAAATTGTTTACTGTAGAAAATTTAGGTGATACAAAGAAAAAATAAAAATTAGTATAATCTTAACTGCCTAGATAAACCTTTATCAACATATGGTGTGTTTCCTTTAAAAAAAATTAGTAAACCAAATTAGGGTCTTAGTGTATATTATACTTAGTAACAGATTTTTTAAAATGCTGCAACAATGTGAGAATTTTCTATGTCAATGATACTAATTTTGAATGACAAAGACACCAAAAACAATCATGACAAAAACAAAAATTGACAAATGGTATCTAATTACACTTAAGAGCTTCTGCACAGCAAAAAAAAAAAAACAAAAAAAACTGTCAACAGAGTAAACAGACAACCTAAAGAATGGGAGAAAATTTTTGCAAACTACGCATCTGACAAAGGCCTAATATCCAGCCTCTATAAGGGACTTAAACAAGTTTATAAGAGAAAAACAAAGAATCCCATTAAAAAGTAGGTAAAGGGCATGAATAGTCACTTTTCTAAAGAAGACATATATGAGACCAACAAACTTACGAGAAAATGCTCAATATCACTGATCATTAGAGAATGCAAATATAAACCACAATTAGATACCATCTCACACCAGTCAGAATGCCTGTTACTAAAAAGTCAAAAAATAACAGATGCTGGTGAGGTTGTGAAAAAAAGGGAACACTTACACCCTGTTGGTGGGAGTGTAAATTAGTTCAACCATTATGGAAAGCAGTATGGTGATTCCTCAAAGAGCTAAAAGCAGAACTGCCATTCGACCCAACAATCCCATTACTGGATATATACCCAGAGAAATATAAATCATTTTACCATAAAGACATGTGCACGTGAATGTTCACTGCAGCACTATTCACAATAGCAAAGACTTGGAATCTTTTCATGAAAACCTATATGCCCATCAACAACAGATTGGATAAAGAAAATGTGGTACATACACACCATGGAATACCATGCAGCCATAAAAAATAACCAGATTATATCTTTTGTGGGAACATGCATGTAGCTAGAGGCTATTATCCTCAGCAAACCAACAGAGGAAAAGAAAACCAGATACCACATGTTCTCACTTATAAATGGGAGCTAAATGATGAGAATTTATGAACACAAAGAAGGAAGCAACAGACACTGCGGTCTACTTGAGAATGGAAGATGGGAGAAGGGAGAGGATTAGAAAAGATAACAATTGGGTACTGGGCTTAATACCTGAGTGATTAAATAATCTGTACAACAAACCCCCATGACATGGGTATACCTAAGTAACAAATCTTCACATGTACCCCGTGAACGTAAAATAAAAGTTAAAAAACAAACAGCAGTTCAGCATTTGAAAAAGGCTCCATAAAGTATTAATATTCTAAAAAAATAAGATGTAAAATAAGATGCTTACAGATTTTTTCAATCCTATAAACAACAAACTCTAAAAATTTGGAGATAAAAATTAAAACAGGTACCAAAATGAAAAAGAGAGACGAACTGATCTAATATACATGGAAACTTCATAGAACAAATGGACAACTGTACCTCTGTTGAGTTCTCCATATTCTGTGTGGAAAACACCAACTACTTTTGTGTAGCCTAAATTGACATGGGCATTAATTGCTCTTTCAAATGTATCACCCCACAGAGCTGGCCCACCAGGTTTCATCTGAAAAACAGCTAGTTCATAGACTCCTAGAATAGGGAGAAAAATAATTATTTCACAGAAGACATTCAAACAATTTCTAACCAGGTTTTCTTGATTTCATTAGAAGGCTAACCAATGAATTTGGAGGATAATCCATGTATACATGCATATGCAGTCACATTTATTGATTCTCTGCATTATTTTTCTTTGCTTTTATGTTTAGAAAGTCTTTGTCCATGTTTAAGGGTCAGTTGTTAAAACTAATCATAAAGAAAATAAAGAAAAAGGACTGGAAGCTATATATAAACTACACTCTGAAATATTTTTAATCTATAAAATTTGTCAGAAAAACAGATACTGAGAATGTATAATGAAGCAGAATTTTCAAGCTGCCTGTCTACACTTTTTAAAAAAGAAATGAATAAGAGAAGTACTTTCTGATATCCTACATTTCCTCTCCTTTTCAATTTTGAGAGGAAATAACTTTTTCCTTTGTATAATTTTCCCTTGTAGAATTCTATTTCTAGTTGACCCGAAGTTATGTCTGAGCCTTTAAGGAAAAAAAGAAAACCCTCAAGGAGATGGTTTTATTCTTCCTAAATATCCAGGTAAATGCTTAAAAACCATTCTACCTTCTGGCCAGAAGTATAAGATAGGTGGAGAGAAAGAAACTAGAGGACAAGGTAGATTGGACAAGAAAAAGGAAAGAAATACAAAGTTACTAAAGAATTATGAACAACATAGAGGAAGGGAACTATTAATAAGACTTGACACTGAGAAGCCAACTGTTTTACTTAGTGCTGAAAGCTAAGGGGAGTTTTAAGTACATTAGAATCCAAACAAGACTTTTCAAATCTCTTATAATTTAAAATAAAATACAAAGTTGAGTTTATGGGAGACATAAAATGAAATTTAAATTAGTTTATGCTTTTCGAATCTGGCCTCTGTTTAAAATTAGATAGAGGTAATTATTTCCTTTAGTGAGCAAGAAGTGAAATCAGGAAGAAGACAAATCTTTTCAAACTGAGAAACAAGGAAGAGGAAGACACAAAAGTTAAACTACAATAATGTAGCTTAGCAGTATAAGTTAATTCATTCCCCCAAAACAGTCAGTTTACAAGCAAAGATGTACTTAATGATTTAAGATTAGCTGACTTTGTGGAAAAAATACTTTTATATTTAAAAGTTTATACATTTTAAAACTGTGACAAAATTTCATAAACTACGACTCATCTACCTACACCTGTTTTCCTAGCTCCCAAGCCCCACTTTTTCACCTGTATTGACCATGTCAACTTTTGTTAGGCATCCGTTAGATTTCAATATGGAAAAATACTTCATTTTTTGTTTTAAGGATAAGCAATGTTTAAGGATAAGCTCAATGTTTTAAGGATAAGCTAAGAGCTCTAGAACTCTAATTCTCTTTTTTTTTTTTTTTTGAGACGGAGTCTCGCTCTGTCGCCCAGGCTGGAGTGCAGTGGCGAGATCTCGGCTCACTGGAAGCTCCGCCTTCCGGGTTCACGCCATTCCCCTGCCTCAGCCTCCCGAGTAGCTGGGGCTACAGGCATGCACCACCACACCCAGCTAATTTTTGTATTTTTGGTAGAGATGGGGCTTCACTACGTTGACCAGGCGGATCTTGAATTCTTGACCTCAAGTGATTCACCCGCCTCGGCCTCCCAAAGTGCTGAGATTATAGGCGTGAGCCACCGCGCCCAGTCTCTAATTCATTTTTATCTCCAGACTCATGATATATTATTATATAAAACAAATAATTATATATTTTTTTCCTATAGAACTTTACTCTTTATAGCTTTAGGTCTTTCGTATTTTACTCATTAAAACTCATAGTCTAAGAGGGAAGAACTCACCTTCTTTTGGAGGCTTTTCTAATTTGGACCATGGTATCAGGTAAGTAATTTCCGTCTCTTGTTTATCAATGCGAGCCAAATTTGGAATGATAGATTGTTCTTGCCATTCCTTACAGTTGGCTAGGGCTTTCCGAACTTCAGCTCGATGAGCAAAATTATCTATGGGAGGAAAATAATTAAGAAGACTTTTTTAATTTAAAATCGCCCATATTTTTACTTGAATTTTACTCAGTTCAGCAAACCTGCAAGGCCATATGGGAACCCCATGTTATTATGTCGCTGGAGATGCCAACATAAATATATGTGACAACTGCTCTCAAGTTACTCATGGTCTAAAAGGGGAGTTGAAATGTAAAAAACTAACTTAATTGACATAGAATGGGCTTTATAGGCTCTAAGACTTTCTTAGGAAGTTGTGTGAATTAGGTTCGTTATTCAATCTTTCTGTGCCTCAGTTTCTTATTCTGTGAAGAAAATAGTATAACATCTACCTCCAGGGTTGTTGTGAGGATTAAATGAATTAGGACATGAAAAGAGCTTAGAATGGTGTTTGGCACCTTAGTTAGTACTCAGTATATGTTAACGATTCTTATCAATGAAAGCATTTGATTTATAGAGAAAGACTATCTTTCCTTGGTGGTGGGTGATTAGGTCAAGGTGCACTTTGAATCAAATTTAACATAAATGAAATTAAGATGCACTTTTTTTTTTTTTTGAGACGGAGTCTTGCTCTGTCGCCCAGGCTGGAGCGCAGTGGCGCGATCTCGGCTCACTGCAGGCTCCGCCCCCCGGGGTTTTACGCCATTCTCCTGCCTCAGCCTCCCGAATAGCTGGGACTACAGGCGCCCGCCACCTCGCCCGGCTAATTTTTTTTTTTGTATTTTTAGTAGAGACGGGGTTTCACCGTGTTAGCCAAGATGGTCTCGATCTCCTGACCTCGTGATCCGCCCGCCTCGGCCTCCCAAAGTGCTGGGATTACAGGCGTGAGCCACCGCGCCCGGCCAAGATGCACTTTTTAAGCCTCTTTTTTGAACAACAGCTCCCAATGAAATAGTGCTGATTCTTTTATTTCTTGTCAGTAATTCTTTTTCTCTACAACTTATTTCTCTTCTAAGTTACCCAAACAGGTATATACATTTACCAAGATATGGGCCTAGTATAGTCAGCCCTCCCTCTCCACAGGTTCTGCATCTGTGGATTCAACCAACTGCAGATTAAAAATATTTTTAAAAAATACAAGTGAAATAATATAGTATAACAACTATTTACATAGTATCTATATTGTATTAGGGATTAAAAGTAATCTACAGATGCATTAAAGTATATGGAAGGATGTGTGTGGGTTTGATGGAAACAGTATGCTGTTTCATATAACGGACTTGAGCTGGATCTGGTATCTACAGGGGGTCCTGGTACCAACCTCCTGCAACCTCCTGCAAATACAGAGGGACAACTATAGTATATTTACTTTTAGGGCCTCCTAAGACTAACAGTAAATGAATTATATGATTTATGCTGAAGATAAGGAATAACACCTATCTTACAAGTGAATTGTAAAGACTTTATGAGCAGTTTAATGGGACACAATTAAACTTGTGGCTCACCTAACGCACATAAGTGGATTATATATGTGGTTTATCTAAAGCATATAAATGAATTATAAACACTTTATTAGCAGTTTTTTCAATGGGACATATTTCAACTTGTGGTTTATCTAAAGCATAAATTATGTTTTAATAGGGTCTGTTTTATTATAACAGGGAAAAACTAAAGAATTACGTCAAGCATAGAATGAACACTTTTCATATTAAATTACTTTATGACTATTAACTTTGGACACTGATCACTAAACAGTAAATGAAATTATTAAAAGTTCTTTAGGTATCCTCAAGTCCTGATGTGGACTGTTAAGAACAGACATGGAAGTAACAAACATTCTGGGGATTCTTGTTACTTGTTCTCCTTCCTCTACTAAACCAGGGGTAGGTCAGCTTCAATATGGGAAGAACTGTCTCTCATTCCTTTTCCTTACCTCCCTAGGGTAGTATGAAAGTGAATTCCTTGAAACTCTGGGGTACAGAAATGAAAAAAGAAGTGGTCTCTAAACATAACAGAATTATTAAATCTCAGAGTTGGGTGAGGCTTAAAAGTTAACTATCATCCTTTAAAAACCTCCATTTTTATAAAGCTCCCAAATGTGTGAATTATTTCTGCAAAAATGCTGATATCCAGCCCTAGCTGTAACAATAATAAGAAAAAAAAATTCTCTTATCCTAATGACACTCCTTTACCCAAGAACTGCAATTAGGAGTCTCATAAATTTACAAAGCATTCTCCCTTATTTAGCCAGTATTCCATCCTCATCAATACCATATACATTAGTTACACATTTAAAACATTTTTATTAAATATACATGTCTTTTGGCAGGCCCAACTGTGATCTTAACCCACTTGAACATTTACAATTACTGCTTTCAATTTTTCATGAGCTATCTTTATAGCAAACGATTCTAACATTTTTCTGAGGATTAAAGTCTAGTTCACAATTTTATGGTTTGATATATGAGACTGCATGTTTTCTCATTTATGATAACATAAGAGTTCAAGCAAGGGGTGGTTAGAGGTGTACCACTGGGAAGAAGATCTGCTAAATTTATTTTTTTGGTATTGCTTTTAAAAAGTCTTACTTAACCTGTATGTATCTATGGTAATATAGATCCAAGAACTAAGTCTTATGTTACATTTAACAGAATGAAAATCTATACTGAATACTAAAACTGGATGACTCTTTACCATACTTCCAAATATGAAACACTTTATTCATTCTGCCTCCAAATTCTACACTCCAGAATCCAACCAATTCAGAGTAAGAGGTCCGAAGATGAATGTTTTTCTTAAGATTTTCCATGAACGCATTCATATTTGAAGGTTTAAGGTAATAAGTACGAAATTCATAGAACGTTCCATCGTATTGTCTAGGGCCCGTAGCAAAAGATGAACACACCTGAAGGAGGTAAGACAAACGTAAATATCTTGGGAAGGTACAATTACAGATTTGGTTACAACCAAATCTGAGTCTGGTACAAGGAACACACATAGACTCATTATCCATTGTTTACTTTTGTTGTCAATTCTCCATATACACTTGTTTACATAGAGATGTCAATAAAGATAACTACTCTTAATTCTGATGAATATATAGCAACTGTTTCCTAGCAGGGGTCTACCTCTAGCCATTTTTTCATGAGAATTTGCTCATAAGAAGGCTGTGGGATCATAATGATACTCCTTTACCGAAGAACTACATTTAAGACTTAGTCTCTTTAATTTACAAAGGGTTTTCCTCTGTTTAGCCAATATTCCATCTTACTCAATACCATATGTATTAGTTCCACACATTGAAAAAAATTTATTAAGTACACATGCCTTTTGGCAGGCCCAAAAATACGTTTACTAACAAAAAACTCTTGTTTTTAAAAGGTTCCTAAAAAAACAGGAAGGGCTATTCAGGTCAAAGTATTTCCTGAATCCACTGATGAAGACTACCAGTCAAAAACAGGACTGGAATGTAACTAATATAAAAGGAAGCTATAACTTATCCAATTGCATTGTACTATGGGTGTATACTGCATAAAGGCTGAAAAGGAAAAAAACTCAACAAATGAGAATTGTCTCCATCATTGTTTCTAATTACAGATGCAATATCAAGAAGTATGTACATTTAGTGCACTCAATTATACCAAGTTTATGGAACTATCCTTTAAGAACCACCCTTTGTAATAGTCATACGCCCAATAGGTAAATTTTCTGTCCTAATCTGGCCCTCTGAGCTTGAGTGAGCTTAATGTTCAGTAGCAAATGCCCTGTCAGAAATTATCCAGTCTGTGTGTATGTACATGCAAATATTTATGTAAACACACGTGTATACACAGACCACTCCCGTGGCATTCTAGTTTACAAATCCATTCATTTAGGCATGGTTAGCATGTGACAATTTCCTTAGGCTCACTACCCAGAATAATCTATCGCAACAGTTTCAGTAGGCATCTTTCACTGA
This sequence comes from Gorilla gorilla gorilla, assembly GCF_029281585.2. Classification (NCBI taxonomy): domain Eukaryota; kingdom Metazoa; phylum Chordata; class Mammalia; order Primates; family Hominidae; genus Gorilla; species Gorilla gorilla. The sequence goes on along the minus strand of NC_073237.2, from coordinate 101,023,180 downwards.
CATATTTTTGGTTACAACATGCAAATGTCTATGTAGTTTGTGTGCATAACGTCTTAATTATAATTGTCTATCTTGAGTTCATTCATCTCCAGTATAAGTTATGCCCTTATTGCCCAAGTGTCTTAGTTTCCTTAGAAAACCCTTCTTCATACCAAAAAATACCTGCAACTATCCTTTCTTTTGATGGCCATTCTTTTTGGGTCAATTTAATCAAATTCTGAAAATAAAAAACTGCTACTAATCTACAGTTTAAAAATATTATTATCTCAGAAAATGGGCCAATGAGGTATTTGTAATAACTGCTTTTAAAGTTGATTTTCGGAGATTTGTATCTGGAGACGTTATCCTAAAAAAACGCAACAGCCAGCGCCACGGGGGTGTCCCAAGAGTTGTGGCATTTAGGCTAGAAAACAGCTGGCATCAGGCTGGGCACAGTGGCTCATGCCTGTAATCCAGCACTTTGGGAGGCCAAGGTGGGGGGCGGATCACGAGGTCAGGAGTTCGAGACCAGCCTGACCAACATGGTGAAACCCCCGACTCTACTAAATAGTAAACACAAAAAAAATTAGCCGGGCGTGGTGGCTGGCGCCTGTAATTCCAGCTACTCCGGAGGATGAGGCAGGAGAATCGCTTGAACCCGGGAGGCGGAGGTTGCACTGAGCCGAGATTGCGCCACTGCACTCCAGCCTGGGCGACAGAGCGAGACTCCCTCTCAAAAACAAAAACAAAAACAAAAATCACAAAAACACTGGCATCCAGTTAGAAAACCCCTCTGACAGCGACTGCCAGCGAGACGACCCCGGCCTGTAGCCTCCTCCTTGCGCGCCAGACGGCTCCAGAGATCGCGTTAGAACTTCGGCGGCGGCGCGGGGCCCCAGGTCTGGGAGCGCCTGAGCGTGGCTCGCACGCTTCAGAAACACCCCCCGCCCCTCCCCTCGCCTCCGGCCAGGGCTCGGGCGCGCCCCCGCGGCCAGTACCTGAGGCGCGAGCGTCCGAGAGGTAAGCGCCTTGGTCAGGCCGCTTCTGAGAACGAGCATGGCGCGGCTTCGGCACTGAGAAAAGCAGCCAGCCGAGTCCTTTGTGAGACTTCTCTGAAGTCTTCCCGAGTGGAAAAAAGCGGCTCCTGGACCACTGGCGAACTCAGGCAGGGGCGGGACTCGGCGGGGTCAGCTCCACCCCGGCGCGGGAGGCGCGACAGGTCCCGCAGTTGGCGTCTTTCTCTTCGGCGCTGAGCCTCGGTCCCCCTTGGTTTCCTGAAACGTTCTTGCCCCAGACGTTAGAGGTGACAGAATTAGTTGAAGGCTGGGATCGTTCCTGCACCACATTTCTGGGCCCTGAGCTCATTCGCCCCAATGCGCAGTTGTGTAGATTCGTAAATGTGCGGCGGTTGTGCTTGTGTTGCCCCTGGAGAAGGAAGGGGAGGTGTTCAGCGTGTGCATGTGCAGTGCTTTACATTTAAAGTCGAGATGTTGACAGGGTTAACTTGTTTGTTTGTTTGAGACGTAGTCTCGCTCTGTCGCCCAGGCTGGAGTGCACTGGCGCGATGTCACCTCACTGCAAGCTCCGCCTCCCGGGTTCACGCCATTCTCCTGCTTCAGCCTCCCCAGTAGCTGGGACTACAGGCGTCCGCCACCACGCCCCGCTAATTTTTGTATTTTTTAGTAGAGACGGAGTTTCACCATATTGGCCTGGCTGGGACAGGGTTAACTTTTACAGGTTGTGATAGACGTGTATTTGTAGACCAGTGAGCCTTCGCTTTTCTGCATTATCTGTCCCCATTGCCACCCCACTGTGATCTTGGGAGGCTCCTAATAAAGATATAATTTTCCATGAGCTCAGTGGAATAGCAGCACCGAGCCTGATAGGAAAAAGTCGAAGTTAAACATAGATAGTTTGAAACTAGATCGTTCTGTAAGCCTTAAGAGCAAAACAGCCGACCTCTGGTCTAGTCCTCCCAGTCCCGGAGTACTGGTCCCCAGACTAACCACCTTCAACATTTTAAGCTGTTCTTCTAATACCTGTTTCCGTATGTTTTTTATTTTTTTGAGACAGAGTCTTGCTCTGTTGCTCAGGCTGGGGTGCAGTGGCATGATCTTGGCTCACTGCAACCTCCGCCTCCCGGGTTCAAGAGATTCTCCTGCCTCAGCCTCCTGAGTAGCTGGAATTACAGGCGCATGCCACCACACCTGGCTAATTTTTCTGTTTTTAGTAGAGACGGCGTTTCACCATGTTGGGCAGGCTGGTCTTTAACTCCCGACCTCAGGTGATCCTCTCGGCTCAGCCTCCCTAAGTGCTGGGATTACAGGCATGAGCCACTGCGCCTGGCCCGTATTTTTAAATAATGGTCATTTTCTGCTATTTCTTGCATTTTCAGTTATGGAGAGTATGTGTTGACTTCCTTCTGTGGCAGATGAGGATTTAGGTCTCACAGAAGCCACTCCCCCGGGGGCTTATCATTTGTGTTGAGAACATTCAATATCCTCCTAGCAATTTGAAACTATATATTATTAACTATAGTTATCCTGAAGTGGTATAGAGCACTAGAACTTATTCCTCCTATCTAGCTATAATTTTGTTTAACAAATCTCTCCCATCCTTGTCTTCCTCCTAATCTTTCCCATCCTCTAGAATCCTGTTATACTTTTTATTTCTGAAATCAACTTTTTTTAAAGCTTATACATTAGTGAGAACATGTGGTGTGCAACTTTCTCTTGTTGGCATATTTCACTTAACATAATATCCACCAGTTCCAGCCATGTTGCTGTGAAGGACACGATTTCATTCCTTTTTACTGCTGAATAGTATTCCATTGCGTATATATAACATACTTTCTTTATCCATTAATCTTGCTGGACACCTAGGCTGATTCTGTATCTTGGCTATTGTGAACAGTGCTGCAATAGACATGGGGGAGGGAAGATATCTTCTTGATATGCTGATTTCCTTTCCTTTGGATAAATGCTCAGTAGTGGGTTATTTGTAGTTTCTTGAGGAAACTCCATAGTGTTCTCCATAGTAGTTTTAAGAGTTTACATTCCCAACAGTGTATAAGATTTTCCTTTTCTCTGCATCCTCATCAGCTTTGTTTTTTGACTTTTTGATAATAGCCAGCCTAACTGGGGTGAGATAATACCTCACTTCCCTGATGATGAGTGATGTTGAACATTTTTCATATATTTGTGAGCTATTTGTATGTCTCCTTTGGAGAAATGTCTGTTCAGATCATTTGCCCATTCTTAAATTGATTTGTTTGGTTTTTATTGCTGGTGAGATGTTTGAGTTTCTTGTATATTCTGGATATGAATCCCTGTCAGATGAATAGTTTGCAATTATTTTTTTCCCATTCTATAGGTTGTTTTTTCACTCTGTTGATTTTTTCATTTGCTGTGCAGAAGCTTTTTAGTTTGACATAATCTATTTTTGCTTTTGTTGTCTGTGCTTTTGAAATCTTATTCATAAAACTTTTTCCCAGACAATGTCTGGAAGCATTTCCCTTATATTTTCTTCTAGTACTTTTATAGTTTCAGGTCTTACACTTAGCTCTTTGACCCATTGAACTGAATTTTTGTATAGAGAGGTGGGGGTCTGGTTTCACTCTTCTGCATGTTGATATCCAGTTTTCCTGGCACTATTTATTGAAGAGACTGTCTTTTCCCCAGTGTATGTTCTTGGCACCTTTGTCAAAAACCAGTTGGCTGTAGATGTATGGATTAATTTCTGGGTTATATATTCTGTTCCATTGGTCTGTTTCTGTTTCTATCCCAGTACCATGTTGTTTTGGTTACTATAGCTTGTAGTATATTTTGAAGGCTGGTAGTGTGATGCCTCTAGCTTTGTTCTTTTTGCTTAGGACTGCTAAAAGCAAATTCTTGATAAAGAAATAGACCTATTCTTTATAAGATATTAAATAACAATATCTAATGGTAGGTGTAAGAGGTATAATTTTGAAGTAGTGATGAAGGTAAAATAAATTTTCTGTATTTGCAACAACTATAAATAGAATTTGACAGTATCTGTGATTTTTACTGACTAAAAAGTTGCAGGTCCTGCTAATAATATTGCGGTTTGTTGCCTACCTTCACAAACAAAGGAAATGCTTAGAAGTTGGTGCCAATAAAGATGGAACTTTTACCTATCCAAGTTATCAGACTCTGAATTCTACCCATAGACTCCTTCAGGATTTGTGTACTAGAGGTTACAAACCACTACTCTAGAGTATATAACTAGGAATGGAATTGCTGGGTCATAAGTTATGTACATATTCATCTTTACTAAATCGTGCCAAACTGTTCTATAAATGTATATTCTTAATAGCAGTGTATGAGGTTTTCCTGACCAATTTCTTATTATTGCCCATCTGATCTGATGAGTGTGAAGATGCATTTTTACACCTCTCATAACAAATAAGTATTAGTTGAAGGATGGTGGGAATTACAAGAAGTAGGCAAAGGGAACAATCTACTTGATGTTCTTGCATTTCTTTTTTTTTTTTTTTTTTTTTAAAGGTCAGGCTCATGCAAAAGCAGGAGTACTGTATCCAGTGCTGGCCCAACTGGGTAGGAGGACAGCAGTTGTACATGTAAACTCTAGATGCTTAAATTTCCTGAGTGAAAACTTTCCAAATAAACGCTGAGATGGAAGACTCTTAGACAAAACTCCTCAGAGCCAATGCCTCTAACTTCCGTGATAGGTTTTTACCTCCAGTGTTGGGTCTTCTTTGCCTTAGTAGGAAACTCATCTGTCCTTTGAATCCCTGGGAGCTAGATAAATGAGGGGTTACTATACTTTCTGCTTTTCCAATTTCCCTCAGATGGCTAATTCATAATTTACTATCTTTGCTATATGTAATAGCAGTGTAAAACAGAAATATAAAATAACATAGAAATGTAAAAATAACATAGCTGTAAATATAGATTTCATAGTCTTGGAAGTACCAAATCTACTTTAATAGGAAGCACTCAATTAAAAATTAAAGTTGTTTGTAGGAAAACACTACCACATCTGTGACAGTACTAAAGAAACTCTGATTCTGGGGTTAGTGGGATACAATTTTCTTGAGGTAACTTAATATTTACAGTAAAGATGGTAAATTGGTATTCTCATTACCTTATAGCAATACAGCAATAGCTTCAGAGAAGATAAATATATAAAACTCAACAAAAAGAACCAGAAGGTATATGTAGGCTTTTATTAGGGCAAGCATTTCCATATCCATACAGATTTCATTAAAACAAATGGATGTCTCAAGTATCTTTGTTAAACAGGATCCGAAATGAAGTAAATAGTAGTTAAAATTAATTATAAATAAAGACATTTCAGCACATAAACCAACAAGTCTTTTCTAGATTTTTAATACCAGGACCTAACAGCATCATTTTCCAAGTAAGTGACAAATAACTAATGTGACAACCATATTTAATATAGATGTCACAAATGACAATGTGGTTTTCCATAGTAAAGAAATACGCTAATTTTCATAAATCCTATTTGGTATTACAAAATAAATTTTACTGGTCAAAAACAACCAAAAAAAACAGGAAAACAGACATGATGGAAAGGTTGATAAAATATATTAATAACTTAAAAATGCTGTCACAAGCATGGAAATGCTACCATTATCATTTGAATACAACAAAATGCTATAAAGCAAAGAGTTGTCAGAATACAGTAGAAGAGCTATTCTGAAACAAATGAAGAGTCAAGATCTTAAAACAGTGACAAGTATTTTTAATGTATGACAGACACGGAAATACCATGCAGAAAGTAAACAGAACTATTTTTTGAAGTGGTACTTACAAAGCACAGATGTAGCCTTCATAATGCAAGAAACATAGCAAATTAACTTACCACCTCCTTCAAATAAAAGTGAGAACCTCTTGGGAGAATTTAAGCACCATTAGCAGACACATCTTAGAGCAGTTAATGAAATGTTTTGTATTTCAGTAGAAAACTATTTCAGTGGTGAAAACGATGTAGGAATCAGAAGCATATTCTGCTGAGATACTAGGTAGTTGACACTTTCCCGAACTGGAAAAACATTTCATAGAAAGGCATATAGAGTTACTGACTGAAACACATTTGTTCTAAAAATAATTCATGCCTAGTCAAACAGCTTACCAGCTGCCACAACTCTGGGATCCTCATGGGACTTATGTCTCCCAGCTGCACGACTATCTGCACTCTCATTCCACCAAAGAACATGAACTGCAGAAATAAACCACAAGTAGTTTCTAAAAACTATGGCCTTAACAAATAAGAAATAACAGAAAAATGAATCAAATCCATCCTATTCTTTTTTTTTTTTTTTTTTTTGAAACAAGAGTTTCACTCTTGTCACCTAGGCTGGAGTGCAGTGGCATGATCTCGGCTCACTGCAACATCTGCCTCCTGGGTTCAAGCGATTCTCCTGCCTCAGCCTCCTGAGTAGCTGGAATTACAGGCGCCCACCACCACGTCCGGCTAATTTTTTTTTTTTGTATTTTTAGTAGAGATGGGGTTTTGCCATGTTGGGCAGGCTGGTCTCGAACTCCTGACCTCAGGTGATCCGCCCACCTTAGCCTCCCAAAGTGCTGAGATTACAGGTGTGAGCCACCGCGCTTGGCCAAAACCATCCTATTCTTTAAATTGAAATAGTGATATCAAAAAGGTAAAACGAAATATGCTACTGATAAGATTTCAGAGGGGTCAGAGACTTGCTAGAGAAATTGATAAATTAATCAAATTGGTTTTATAGATGAAGAAATACAAGGCTGGAAAACGGAAGTACTGAAGTAAAACAGCTAGAGGCACAATCAAGACAAGACCCAAATTTTATGATTTCCTAGTATATTTTCCTTTAATTTTTAAAAAAGCAAAATTATGAGCAAATTGTGTTTACTATTAAAATTTTACATTATACAAAGAAGAAAATTAAAAGTGGTATAATGTTAACAGTATAGAGAAAACCTCTATGGAAATTTATTGTATTTCCTTTAGAAAATATGAGTAAAACCAAATCACGGTCTTATTGTATATTATAATAACAGGTTTAGCTTAGTAACAAGTTTTTAAAAATCAACAGTATTTTCTATGGCAATATTAATTTTTAATGGTTATATAAATTCCTCCTTACAGATGCAGCAACTTATTATGCCAACCCCTTATTGTTGACTATTTAGACTATTTCCAATATTTCAGTGTTCTATAAAATACTGGAATAAATGTTGTTCTTTTACAAAATTGCTTATGAAGTTTTTATAATTGTAATATATACATGTTAGATGTATAGGAAAATGCAGATTAAAAACAAACTGTAATCATTTTATTTTTGGTGTATCTCTTTTATATTTGGTGTATCTCTTTCTGTATTTGTGTATATATGTATTTTTATTTTTTAATTTTAAGTTTATTTTTATTTTTGTAGAGACAGGTTCCCACTTTGTTGCCCAGGCTGGTCTCGAACTCCTGGCCTCAAGCAATCCTACTGCCTTGGCATCCCAAAGTGTTGGGATTACAGGCGTGAACCACCACACCTGGCCTGTATTTTTATATATAGTTGTATATTTATACAAATAAACATATATAAGCATATTTGCTTATGCTTATGTAAATACACGATATGATGTACATGTATATCGATTTCTGTATTATGTATGTATTACATAAAGGTCCTACTACATTTCCAATGTTTCTTTAATGTAAACAATGTTAACATAAACTTCATTTGAGCACAACTATGTGTTTATAATAATACTTTCGATGACAACTACTGACATTTATTGAATGATAACTATGTGTCAGGCCTAGTTTTAAGCATTTTAATGTATTAACTCATTTAATCCTCATAATAATCTAGGTCCTCATAATAATCTATCATTTTATAGATGAAAAAACTAAGGTATGGTGAGGTTTACTTACCCAAAGTCAAAAAGTAAGTAGTGTACCTGGGATTCAAACCCAGGCAGTCTGAATCTGATTATTTCCTTAATATGAAGTAGAATTTAAGTTGACAGAACCAAAGAGCATGTCTTATATATATGTACTTACATATAGTGTATATAGTATACACTGTCCTCCAGGAATGATGTACTGATTACCAATTCTCCTAACACTGAGAATGAATTTAAGATTAAAAAGTGTATGAACACACATTTTCTGTAGTTTTTTAAAAAATAAAACTTATATATGTGCAGTATAGAAAATTAAGGTAGAGGCTAGGTGTAGTGGCTCATGCCTCTTATCCCACCACTTTGGGAGGCCGAGGCGGGCGGATCACCTGTGGTCAGGAGTTTGAGACCAGCCTGGTGAAATCCTGTCTCTACTAAAAATACAAAAATTAGCTGGGCATGGTGGCACACAGCTGTAATCCCAGCTACTTGGGAGGCTGAGGCAGGAGAACCGCCTGAACCAAGGAGGCGGAGGTTGCAGGGAGCTGAGATCGTACCTGCACTCCACAGAGCGAGGCTCCATCTCAAAAAAAAAAAAAAAAAAAAAAGAATATTAACATAGAGACTTAACCATTTATCTCACTGAAATATGACTACTATGTATGTTATATACTTTCAAATTTCTTTTCTGTATAATTTAGCACACCTATACACATACACACCCAGGCATATTTTCTAGAAGTAATACTGGCAAAAATAAGGCTTTTATTTTTATTGTCAAATTTTGGGGGAAGATTAAGCTAATATAAACCCTACACAGTATCTGAGTACTTATTTTTTCCTGACCTAATACTATATCCATGTAAGTATACCTTTTATAAGGTAAAGAAATGGCATCTCATTATTGTTTTAATATGCATTTTCTTTAATATATATTTAGTAGCCATGTGCATGTCTACTTTTGCATAAATTTTTATTTTTATTTTTGCTTTTGAATTTCATTTATGGTGATTTTCAGGCATCCAGATAGTTTGAGCCTTTGTATAATAAAATCATAAGTTGATTTTTTTTTCTTCATAGTTTCTTCATTTGCTTTTGGCTTACAAATATAGTCCCAATCCACATTATTAAATAAATTCATCTACATTTTGTTTTACCAATTTTATGAATTAAATTTTTTTTCATTAAAATATACAATCCAACTTGACTTTATTTTCGCATATGGTGTGAGACAGGCATCTAATAATTTTCATAACAGTTTCTCCTCCATGTATTTTCCAACCTGAATATATATCTGTTTTTATATATTCTATTTTCTTATGATAGATTATTACAAGAAGTTGAATTTCTGCATAAAGATGGGTATATTAGGTTTGAGATGTCCACTGGACATAAAGAGATAATAGAAAGGCAACAGGATATTATGATGAGTCTTTCAAATATTTGTTAGCTATTCTTAGACATTTATCCTTTCTTTTTTTTTTTTTTTTTTTGAGACGGAGTCTGGCTCTGTCGCCCAGGCTGGAGTGCAGTGGCGCAATCTCAGCTCACTGCAAGCTCCACCTCCCAGGTTCACGCCATTCTCCTGCCTCAGCCTCCCGAGTAGCTGGGACTACAGGCGCCCGCCACCACGCCCGGCTAATTTTTTGTATTTTTAGTAGAGACGGGGTTTCACCATGTTAGCCAGGATGGTCTCGATCTCCTGACCTCGTGATCCGCCCGCCTCGGCCTCCCGAAGTGCTGGGATTACAGGCGTGAGCCACCGCGCCTGGCCGACATTTATCCTTTCTTCATTACTTTTTTTTTTTTAAGAGACAGGGTCTCACTATGTTGTTCAGGGGTTGAAGTGCAGTGGTGCAATCATAGCTCACTGTAGCCTTGAACTCCTGGCTCAAGCAATCCTCCCACCTCAGCCTCCCAAGTAGCTAGGACTACAGGTGTTTGCCACCATGCCCAACTAATTCTTAACATTTTTTTTTGTAGAGACAAGCTGTGTTGCCCAGGCTAGTCGTGAACTCCTGGGCTTAAGCAATCCACCAGCCTCAGCCTCCCAAAAGCACTGGAATTACAGGTATGAGCTACCTCATCAGCTCTTTTATCCTTTCAGATAAACTTTACAAATGTTTTTCTGAATTTGCCACAAAAAATCTTGAAATTCTGATTGAAATGTTTTTCAACATTACAAGTTAAATACCCCAAGTATGTGTTTTATTATATAAATTTATATCCATATATAAATTTACCTCAATATATATACATATTTACTATATCTCTCTATATAGATATATATAAAACTGTGGTGGAAAATGGGTAAATTTTTATGAGGGGGGTTTTAATATTTATACAAAACATATATTACTTTTTTGCTTAGAGATAATCTCCCTACCCCAAGTAATATTATTTTTAAAAAATCAATAAAAGTACATTCAGAGGAAAAAGAAATGATGAAAGTAACAGACTATTTCTTGAGGTTCCTTCATTTTTTTTTTTTTTTTGAGATGGAGTTTTGCTCTTGTCACCCAGGCTGGAGTGCGATGGCACGATTTTGGCTCATTGCAACCTCCGCTTCCTGGATTCAAGTGATTCTCCTGCCTCAGCCTCCGGAATAGCTGGGATTACAGGCCCCCACCACCATGCCTGGCTAATTTGTTCTATTTTTACTAGAGACGGGGTTTAACCATGTTTGCCAGGCTGGTCTCGAACTCCTGACCTCAGGTGATCCACCCCCTCAGCCTCCAAAAGTGCTGGGATTACAGGCCTGAGCTACCGTGCCCAGCCGAGGTTCCTTCAGTTTAAAAAATTTAATCATTTTGATGTATCAGGGAAAACAGCTATTCAGCATTTGAAGGTTTCATAAGTTAACATTCTAAATAAATAAGATGTAAAACATATTTTCTCAATTTTAAAAATTACAAAAAACTAAACATTTGGCAATAAATAATAAAACATACTCTATAATGAGAAAGAAACTGACCCAAGGAACTTAGGTCACCATATATATTACAATTTCATATAAGAAGAAATGGACAATTGTACCTCTGTTGAGTGCTCCGTACTCTGTGTGGAACACTCCAACTAGTTTTGTGTAGCCTAGATTGACATGAGCATGAACTGCCCTTTTAAATGCATCACCCCACAGAGCTGGCCCACCAGGTTTCATCTGAAAAGTGGCCAGTTCATAGACTCCTGGAATAGGGAGAAAAAGAATTTTTCAGAAAACATTCAAGCAATATCCAATCACGTTTCTCAGTGAATAGTCTTTCACTATCTACACACACAGATTTGGAGGATCAGACATGCATACGTATTATGTAGACATGTTTATTATATTTGCACTCTCTTTGCTTTTATGCTTAGAAAGTCCTTGCCCATGTTTAAGAGTGAGTTGTTATGCTTAATCATACAGATGACAAAGAAAAAGAACTGGAAGCTATTATAACTATTATCTGAAATAGTTTTAATCTATAACATTTGTTAAAAAACTGTTGAGAATGTATAATGATATAGAATTTTGAGCTGCAAAAGTCTATGCTTTTAGAAAATAAAAGAATAAGAGAATTTTCCAATCTATATTTTCATTCTTTCCAATTTCCACTATGTTTTTCTTCATATAATTTCTCCCTATAAGTTTCCATTTTTAACAGGAACAGCAAAGCAAAGAGTGGACCTGAAGTGATATCTTTGAATTTTGGAGGAAAAAAAACAAACCTAAAGAGATGGTTTTATTTTTCCTAAATATCCAGGTAAATACTTCAAAAGTATTTCACACTTTGGACAGAAGTATAGGGCTGGTGGAGAGAAAGAAACTCTGGGACAAGTAGGAAAAGCATGTAAAAATTTCCAAGCAATGATGTACACAGAGGAGGAGAACCAAGATTTGACACTGTCAGAGAAGTGAACTATTTTATTTAGATAGTGCTGAGAGCTGAGGGGACACGTAAGTAGGTAAAGATCCAAGGAAGACTTTGTAAATTTTTTGTAACCTAAATACACTACAAAGTTGGGAATAATGGGGGAAGTAAAATAACATTTAAATGAGTTTATGCTTTTCTAATCTGACCTTTATTTAAAACTGGATTGAGGTAATAGTTTCTTTAAGTCAGCAAGAAGTGAAATCAGCAAGAAGACAAATCTTAAGCAATTACTTTCAAACTGAGAAACAAGAAAGAAGACACAAAAGTTAGATTAAAGTAATATAGCTTGGCAGTTTGACTTAATCTGTTTCCCCCAAATATTCAGTTTTATAAGCAAAGCTGTATTTAATGATTTAAGATTAGTTATAATTTATGGAAATACTTTTACCTTTTAAAGATCATATTATTTTAAAATTATGGCAAAACTTCATATGCTATCCCTTACCTATCAACACGTTCTCTGCTCCCAATGCACAAATTCTCAACCTCTACTGACCATGTCAGCTTTCTCTATAACACAGTTAAGCTTTACAAATCTGCAAAGTCTCAATTTGAAAAATATCTCATTATTTTATGCTCATTTTTTAAAGGATGGGGTAAGAGCTCCCATTTATTTTTACCACAACAATCACTGTATGTTTCTATATAAAACAAAGAATTAATTTTATTTTTTTCCAAAGGAACTTCAGTTTTGATCACTTAAGTTCTTTAGTATTTTATTCATCAAAACTCAGTGACTAAGAAGGAAGGACTTACCTTCTTTTGGAGGTTTTTCTAATTTGCACCATGGTACCAGATAAGTAATCTCACTCTCTTGTTTATCAATGAGAGCCAAATTTGGAATGAGGAATTGTTCTTGCCATTCCTTATCTTTGGCCAAGGCTTTCCGAACTTCAGTTCGATGAGCAAAATTATCTGTGGGAAGAAAAGAATTAAGAAAAATAAAAAATTCAATTTTAAATCACCTGTACTTTTCTGGGTTTCATTCACATCAGCAATGGTCATTGATGCCATATAAGAACCTTGTATTAGGCCTTTGGAGACACCAACGTAAACAGATGTGACCATCTGCCCTGAAGTTGCTCAAGGACAAAAAGGGCAGTAGAAATGCAAACTAACTGGAATGTCACATAATAGGCTTTATAGGCTCAACCATATAGTAGGCAGTTTTGTGAATTAGGTAAGTTATTGAATCTTTCTGTGCCTCACTTTCTGTGAAATTGAGATAATAAGACATCTACTTCCAGGGTTGTATGAGGATTAAATTAACACATGAAAAGAGTTTAGAATATAGTGGTTGGCACTAGTTAATACTCAGTATATGTGAACTATTCTTACTTGATTGAGGCATTTAACTTATAGTGCTAGTTTAGAGAAAGACTGTTTTTCTTTGGTGGTGGTGGGTAGTCAAGTTCAGATACACCCTGAATCAAATTTAACATGAGTGAAGTTAAAACATCTTGAATCAAATTTAACATGAGTGAAGTTAAACCGTACTTTTTAAGCCTCTTCTCCTTTGAACAAACAGATTTCAAAGAAATAATGCTGATTCTCTTATTGTCATCCATTCTTTCTCCCCAGCACTTATTTCTCTTCTATTTAAGTTACCCAAACAGTTATATACATTTGCCAACATATGGGCCTAGTACTATAATTACCATTAGGACCTCATAAGACTAAAGGCAAGAGAGGTTCATATGGTTTACACTGGGATAAGGAAGAATACCTATCTTACAACTTAAGTGAGGTATATCAGAACTTAGTTTTTTTAATGGGCTGTGATACAACTTGTACAACATCTAAAGCATAAACTGTATTTTAATGGGGCTTTTTCTATTAACAGGGAAAAACCCTAAACCAAACACTAAATGAAATTATTAAAAATTCTTTAGGTATCATCAAGTCCTGATGTAGACACTGGAGTAACAAGCATTCTGGGCATTCTTGTAACTTATTCTCCTTCCTCTACTAAACCAGGCGTAGGTTAGTTTCAACACGGGAAGAACTCTCTTTCATTCCTTTTCTTTTACCTCCCTAGAGTAGTATGACAGTGAATTCCTCAAAACTCTGGGGGTACAGATATGAAACAAATATGGTCTCTAAACATAACAGAATTATTAAATCTCAGAGTTCAGTGAGGATTGAAAGTTAACCATCATCCCCTATAAACCTCCATATTGTAAAGTCCCTTAAATGGTTGAATTATTTCTGCTAAAATACTGATATCCAGCCCCCTAGCTTCAAAAAGAGAAAAGATACTTCTCCTTTCCTTTTGTGATCTTAATCCACTTGGACTTTTACAATTGCTGCTTTAAATTTTTCATGAACTATCTTTACAGCAAACGATTTTAATATTTTTCTGAGGTTTAAAGTCTAGTTCACAATTTTATGGCTTGATATATGAGATGCCATGTCTTCCAATTTATAATGTAATATAATGTAATGTTTAAGCAAGGGGTTAGAGGTGTACCACTGGGAAGAATAAGAACTGAATTTATTTTTTTGGTATTGCTTTTCAAAAGTCTTAGTTAACCTGTATGTATCTATAATAATACATATCCAAGAACTAAGTTTTATGTTACATTTAACAGAATGAAAATCTATACTGAAAAATGAAAATCTATACTGAAAGCCAAAATTGGATGACTCTTTACCATACTTCCAAATATGAAACACTGTATTCATTCTGCCTCCAAATTCTACACTCCAGTATCCAACCAATTCAGAGTGAGCTGTCCGAAGATGAGCGTTTTTCTCAAAATTTTCCAGGAACTCATTCATCTTTGAGGGCTTAAGGTAATAAGAACGAAATTCATAGAATATTCCATCGTATTGTCTGGGTCCCGTAGCAAAAGATGAGCACATCTGAAGAAGATAAGACAAATGTAAATATCTTGAGAAGACAGGATTCATTATATTGTGTTAAAACCTAATCTGAATCTGGTACAAGGGACACTCATAGACTCATTACTCATGTTTGTACTTCTGTTGTCAATTCTCAATATGTTACTGATGGAGGGTGTCCAGGTTCTTGGTGTTTGAACAAAGAACTGGACAAAATGCACAAAGCAAGGAAAGAATGAAGTAACAAAAGCAGAGATTTATTGAAAATGAAAGCACACTCCACAGGGTAGGAGTGGGCCTGAGCAAGTGGCTCAAGGGCCCTGGTTACAGAATTTTCTAGGGTTTCAGTACCCTCTAGAGGTGTCCCATTGGCTATTTGGTGTAAGCCGTATATAAATGAAAAGGATGAAGTAAAGTTGCAAAGTCATTTACTCTGTGTACACCCTAGGTAAATGAAGAGGGTATTTCTTGTCATAGCTGAAGGGTTTGATTTAGTTCTAGGAAGTCCTTAGGTTCCCTGCCTCGAGACCCTGTTCTCCTGCTTCACATATACATTTGTTTACATAGAGGTGTCAATAAAGACAACTACTCTTAAATATGCTGAGTGTGTAGTTACTGTTTCCTAGTGGGGGTTCACTGTCACCTTTAGCCACTTTTTCAGAAATTGCTCATAAGAAGGCGCTGAGATCTTAATGATACTTCTTTATCCAAGAACTACAATTAGGATTCTAACAAATTTACAAAAGTTTTCCTATTAGCCAATATTGCATCTTTAGTCAGGAGCATACGTGTTACAGTTACGCACATCAAAGAACTTTATTAACTACGCACGTAACTTTTGGCAGGCATAATGAAAAAAATGTTTACTAGAAGAAAACTCTTTTAGGTTCTTGAAAAAAATGGAAATTACAATTCAGGTCAAAGTATTTCCTAAATTCAGTGAAGTAAACCACTGACCAAAATTAGGACTGGAATGTAACTAATGCAATAAAAAGCTCTGACCTATCCAATTGCATTGTAATATAATGGTAGAACATGAATGCTGAGAAAAGAAAATTCAGAGTCAAAATTTTCTGATTATTAGTTTCTAATTACAGATGCAATGTGAACAACATTTAATGAATCCACTTATACCACATTGATGAAAATATCACTTAAGAACCATTAATTCCTTTTGTAATAGTCATACACGCACTGTAAATTTCTAATTTGTGTTCTGGTTGAACTTTCTGTAAGAAATACCTCGCCTAAGATTATCCTCTATGTAGGTATCTATATGTATATATGTATACACATACACACACACACACATATATATATGCACTCATGGTATACACACAGGCACTCGTGATATTCTTATAAATCCATCTTACTTAAGTTTGATTAGCATGTGCCATTTCCTTAAGTTGATTACACCAGAATAATCTATGAAGACAGTTTTGATACCTACAAAGCTATGGACAAATTAGGGCTTATACTGACTAGCCAGTATGTCTGTCTGAAAGCAGTAGGCTTTTGCGCCGACATATTTTTGTTTACAAAATACAAAATTATGTAACTGTGTATGATAAGGCTTAATGATAATTATCTAGAGTTAATTCTATTCGTGTGTGACTTATATTCTTATTGCTCAAATGACTAAGCCTACCAACAAAAACAGCTGCAGCTGCCCCTGCCTTTTGTGGACACTCTTTTTGTGCTTTTAAACCAAACTCTAGTAACAATGTTGGTCAAGAAGCAAGTGCCTAGTATCCATAATTTCAAAATTATTATAATAAAATATATCAGGAGATAGGCCAATGGGGCATTTGTGACAAATGCATTTCAGGTTGATTCGAGGAATTTGTATTTGGAGGATAAAATAGTTGATCAAAGGTACACAATTTTACAATTTTGGGCAGTATTAATACACAGTAGGGAACCTACAGTGAGAGAGGGAGAGAGATGTGGACAGGTGGTGCCAGAGAAGGAAGACCGCAGGGGAGCCGGGTATGGTGGGGGAGCGGGATGGGAGTTAAGAATTTTGTTGCAGGGATGACTTTTAGCTGCTAGGGCAGAAATCATGAGTCGTCCATCCTCCCTTATCTCCAAGTTAGGGATCATTCCCACCAGCAACGACCTCCACTTCACTTAAAAGAGAACAACTGATGGACATTTCTAAAAACTTAAAGTTTGGAATCATGCCATAAGGACGTCATTCCTGGCCCTGCCCCACTGGAGAATCATTAGGGTCAAAACTGCATTGTTAACCCGGGGTGAATGGACATGAGCTGCTCTTCTTTAGTGCTCCTCAGTCTGTCTCTAGGACAGGTTAATCCCCTTCCCATCCTGCCCCTTCAGAAAGGAGTAAAGTCCTACACACGAAAAGGAAAAGAAATTTCTAGGTTGAAGCCACAGAATAGGCCACTCCCGAAAGTTAGGGCAGAATCACAAGCTCCATTTTGTCCATTTCTCATCTAAGGTTAAAAGAGTCTGTCTGTCATCGTCCGGTTTGATAGGAGGCTCCGGTCCCGCCTGGTTGGGGGAGCGACCGCACGAAGCGCGGGTGGCGGGCAGGGTCCAGCCCCACCGGGACCCTGGGCCTCCTCTTCAAGGGTCTCCGCGAAATGCTCGGAAGTTGTGTGCTTCATTTAAAAGGGGGAGGCCGGTTCCGTGGCAAGCGGCTGGTTGGCAATTCCCTCCTTCAACCTGATGTCTAGAGAAGGCGGTGGCTTGGAAAGCTACGACTCCACCCGCGTCTCCACAGCGCCAGGTGACAACATGGGAGCGCCCGCTGGGCCGCAGCCGCGACGTAGCTGGGCAGCAAAAACGAAACAGCCGGCGCCATGGGAGTGTCCCGGTGGGTGTGGCATCCAGGCTAGAAAAGCCTTCTGACCACCACTGCCCGCGAGACGACCCCGGCTGGGGGTATTCCCCTAGCAGCGGCCTCCTCCTCACACGCGTTCCGGGTACCCCTGTCTTGGGGTTCCGGGGCTCACGCTAGAACCTCACAGGGGCCCCAGGTCTGGGCGCGCGTGGCGGAGAGCGCATGCGCATTGCTCGCACGTACCCGGAACACTCCCCGCCCCTCCCCTCCCGTCGGGTGAAGGCTTGGGTACCCCCGTAGCCGGTACCTGAGGCGCCATCGTCCGTGAGGCTAGCGCCCGAGTCAGGGCGCTTCTGAGGACGAGCATGGCGCGGCTTCGGCGCTGAGAAAAGCAGCCAGCCGTGTCCTTTCTGAGACTCCTCTGAAGGTTTCCCGAGTGGAAAGGAGCGGCTCCTGGATCATTGGCAGACGCAGGCTGGGGCGGGGCTCGGCGGGGTCAGCTCCACCCCGGCGCGGGAGGTGCGGCGGGTCCCGTAGCTTGGTGTCTTTCTCTGCTGTGCTGAGCGTTGGTCCCCCTTGGTTTCCTGAAACGTTCTTACCCCAAACGTTAGAGGTGACGTTAGGATTAACTGAAGGCTCGGATCGTTCCTGCTCCAACTTTCTGGGCCCTCACTCACCTCATTCGCTCCAGTGCTCAGTTGTGTAGATTGGTAAATGTGCAGGGGTTGTGGGTGTGTTGTCCATGGGGAAAGAAGGAGAGGTGTTGAGTGCGTGCATGTGCAGTGCTTTGTATTTAAAATCGTGGAGGTTTTTTCCTGAGTTAAGTTTTAGATGTTGTGATAGACGTGTATTTGAGCCTGACCTCTCTGCAATGAATGTGTTCTCCATCTTAGAAGGCTCCTAATTAAGATTTAGATTAAATTTTCCACGAGCTCAGAGAAATGGCAGCATCGAGCCTGAAATGAAAAAGTCAAAGTTAAACATACCCTGATCTAGTCCTCCCAGTCCGGGAGTGTTGGTACCCAGAGTAACCACCTTCAACATTTCAAGCTGTTTCATTTAATGCTTGTTTCTGTATTTTTAAGTAAGTAGTGTTTTCTGCTGTTTATTGCATTTTCAGTTATGGATAGTATGTGTTGACTTCCTTCTGTGGCAGATGAGGATTTATGTCTCATAGATGCCACTGCCCCCAAATTCACTTGTCTTCCTGCATCTAATAATGCTTATGTTAATTAATTTACAGTAATTAATTACACTATTAATTTACAGTAATCTAAATGTTTACATTATTCTTGCTAATAATTACATTATTGTATACATTAATGTAATATTGCTTACATCATGAGGACTAGGGAGGGATTACAGGGCCATGACCTGTGGTTGTATTGGTTGTGCCTTGTGGAAGAGCTTTGGAATTGTCTGTTCACAGGAAGGGAGGCTTTTTAAAATTAGTTATTTCGGAAGGGTTGCCTCAGTTTTTCTAGAAGAGAGACATCTATTTGTAACCATGCAAGACTAAAAAAATCATTTGTATCAGGACTGGATCTATATGAGTAAATTATTTTCTTAGACCTTTTTTTTTAAACCCTGTAATTGCCAACCCATTTACTTATTCAACAGATATTTACTAAATTCCTTCCATGTTCCAGGCACTTTTCCAGAAACTGGGGTACAGAATTGAGCAAAATTCAAAGTCCCGTCCTCTTGGAACATCCAGGTTGGAGGAAACAGATAAAAAAAGGAAGAGTAAATATATCAGGGATTGTCAAATAATATAAAGAAAAATAAAGTAAGATACGAAGAATAAAGGTGGTAGTGGAATTCTAAAAGTGCTCAGGATTCTAGCTATTGACTTGGATATTTAGGATTTAGGTTTCTTCATACCACTCTCTCAAAATACACTTTCCTTCCTGCGTTTATTGATGTTTACATTAAAAATATATTTTGGAGTGAGAAAAACATGTTAAAAGCACTGTAAGCACAGGTGGATCTCTTCAAATAGTGGGCTTCACTGTGAGGTGATCTGACCTGGGTATTTCACTGAAGGCTGTATCCCCTCCCCCAAATTGTTATCTGCAAGTTATTTATCTGTGTAGTCAGTGTTAGGGAAGGGAAACTTCCAGTATCCTATCTGTGTGAGAAAAGCCTTGCTGCCAGTTTCCTGAGGCTGAGGAGGGAAGAAGGCCAGAACACTCAGCATTTGGTAGTATCTTTCAATAATATATTAATTAGGGTAGACTAAATAGCTCTTGTAAATCAACACTCAAAAAAGTGTATTATTACTCAAACACCATAGGAGTTTATTTTTTATAAGAATACAAAGTGGGTTTTTCTAGTTGGCAGGTAGCTCTTCTATACTTAGTGAATTAGGGAGCCAGGTTTCTACCCTGTGGCTTTGCCATTCCCTAGTCTCATCATTAACTGCATCCATCCAGCAGAAAGATACAGGGAACTTCCAAGAGGAATTTCCAAGAGGAAAATACAGATAGGGGCAAAATTCATGGCTACAGCTGAGAGATGGCTAAACATTGTTAAGTACTTCTAAGTAGCTAAAATATTCTCCTATTCTCTTTCTCACAGGTTTCAAATATCCTCAAAAACTGTGAGTTAAGCTTTATCTCCGTTTTGTAAGTGAGAAAGGTGAAGTCTGAAAAGATAATTTTCTCAGTTTCATTGCTACAAAGTGGCACAGACTTTGAAGCCCAATTGTAAAACCAGTTCAGTTTACCATTTATTTTTAAAAGATATGTGATTATTAAGGTAATTTTAGATTTGCAGTGGAAAGTAGCTTTTAGACAGAATTTAAAATGTAATATTGTTCTGTGGCTATTTTAAAAAGCATATCCCTAAACTGCCTGGAAAATGTATAGGATAAATATTTTGAAAATTATTGTTGCATATCCTGAAATTCTGACAAATAGTCCAAAGGATAGATAGTTCAAAGCTAGAAAAATCGTATCAAAAAACTAGATTATTAAAATAGGCTCGTATGATATAGAGTAACTGGGTAGTTATTTTGGATTGGATAGACAGAGATGACCTATCTGAGAAGGTAATATCAAACATTTATCATAGGTATGAAAGTGTACATGAGATATCTGTACACTTTAAAGAAGAATAATAAAGTGAATGTCTGTGCTCTTGCCACAAGGCTTAAGAAAAAGGGTATTGCCAGCAACTCAAAAGCTCAATACGTGTTCATTCCTGGTCACATTCTTCTTACAACCCTCTCCTCCAATTCCCTCAAGTAACCATGATCCCAAATTTTGTGTTATTACATTGATTTTTCTGAAATAATTCAACTACATTTGTATATAACTCTAAAGAGTATATTGCTTTGGTTTGCCTGTTTTAGATTGTTTATTAACTAATTTTATTATTTTGTTACATAATTGTTAGCTATAACTTTAGGCTTTTGCAAATCAACCACATTAATGCAGTTGTAATAATTAATTCACATCCCTTTTGTATGCTATTCTATTACATGAAAATACCTTGGTTTTTTGTCCATCTGACTATTATAAACAAAGCTGTTTGAATTTATTTGTAGATGTCTCCTGGTTCCGCCAGAAGAATTTCTCTAGGGCAGGTATTACTAACCTTTTTTTGTGTCTTAAAATCCTTTCAAAATCTTGTTAGCCTGTGGATCTCAAATGTTTTTAAATGTATAACAAATACATAGGGTTGCAAAGAAAACAAATACAGTGAAAAAAGTGAACTAGAATAATCAAAATACAAAATCAAATATGAAAAAATGAACTAGAATAATGAAATATAAAAAAAACTTTTTAAAAAGAAATAGAGATGCTTCTTTATTAGGGCACTAAAAAACAATATCCAATAGTGGGTGTAAAAGATGTAATTTTGAAGTAGTGATAAGTGTGGAAGAAATTTTTATGTATTTACAACGACTATAAATGGAATTTGACATTATCTATAATATTTATTGGTTACAAAGTCACAGGTCCTGCTAATACTGTGGTTTGTTGCCTACCTTCATAAAGGAAATGGTTAATTTTAGTTAGAAGTTGGTGCCAATAAAGATGGAATTGTTATTCATCCAACTTATCAGACCCTCTGAATTCTATCCATAGATTCACTCAGGATCTGTGTACTGGAAATTACAAACCACTACTCTGGATTACATACCCAGGAGTGGAATTGCTGGGTCATAAGTTATGTACATATTCATCTTTACTAAATAGTGCCAGACTGTTTAATAGCAATGTATGAGGTTTTCCTGACCAATTTTTTATTATTGCCCATCTGGTCTGACGAATGTGAAGATGCATTTTTATACCTTTCATAACAAATAGGTATCTGTTGAAATGTGGTGGGAATTGTATGAGGTGAGCAAAGGAAACTTGATGGTGTTCCCGCTTGGTTTTTTTCGAAGGTCAGACTCATGCAGAAGCAAGCAGGTAGACCCAATTCTGGCCCAACTGAATAGGCCAGGTAATGCCAATGCTGGCCCAACTGAATAGGAGGGCAGTAGCTCTACATGTAAATTCTAGATGCTTATATTCTGGTACTACATCCCTGGGTACTTTCTTGTTTTGGTGCTTTATTATTCTGCAGCCACTAGATGGTGGCATAGACTCACTTTTCCTTCATTCGGTGTTAGTGTGTGCATATGTCTATTTCTGATATTTTTGAGTTCCTGTAATATAAGTTATAGGTATTTATAGAGTAGACTTAACTTACAGTTTTTTTGTGTGTGATACTGGATTATGTATAGAAGAAAAACTTCTGTAAAGGCAGGTTACTAGTAATAATAAGGTGGGTTAATAATAAAAAAAAATCATTTTTTATTCAGTTTTCTTTAAAAAGAGACCTACTGATATCACCAAATATTTGTTAAGCACCTGTTGTATGTTGAACATTGAATTAAATGCCTTAACGAAGAAAAAAGAAAAAACCACCACTGCATGCTTCTTTCTGAGGTGGTCAGCATGTCTTGATATTTCTGTATTAGTCTCTTTTCAGCTAGAGTTCTTGGAGTAAAGCAGTAAAGACTTGTGAATAGCTAAATATTTAAGTATACTAGAAATTTATTTAATTTTTTTCTATTAATGAAGTATTTTTATTTCTAAAACACATAAACATGTTTATCCATTACCTCTTTTTAGATATAAAAATTGACTTTTACGTTTTCCATTGGAAAATGAATTTTAGTGCCAATGACATTTTAAATCCTGATATCAGTGAATACAATTATTTCCTAAAATAGGCTTTGCAAATCTTTCGCTCTGAATAATCCCTGTGCCTCACAACTGGAGTCGGGGAGAAATTTTATTAGACAAATATTTCTGAACCTTTTGCTATTCGTTTCAGATTTTTCTTATTAAATATGGCTCGTTTTTTTTTACTAGGTGTTTAAGTCGAGATATCTTCTAGCTTTAAGCACTTACACACTTTGTTAGTACATATTTTTTTTCATTAAGTTCCTCTTCCAAATGAACACTCATTATTCGATGCTCTCCAGTGTTTTCTTTACCTCCACAAGTTGTCCCAGGTACCTACTAGCTGGGTAATTGATTAACTTTCTAATCTGAGTTAGATTTACTTGACTTTCATTGATTGTTTTTATAGCATCTTTAAGTTTGTTGTATTTTATTTATTCTCAATGTTGTATTGAGAGCTAGAACTTTAATGCAAGGAGCAAGTAGGCTGTGTCCAACCAAAAGGGGCCTATTGCCTCTTTTGGTCTTTATTAGGTGTTTCAGGATACTGCCTAGGATTTTCGACACATTCTTTCTGAACTAAGTTCAAATGCCTCACTATCGCTTTTGAAGGTTAACAGAAATAGTTTATGGGAAATTAGAACTTCTCAGATTAATATTCCCTCTGAAAAACATTCTAAGTTGTCTTTTCATGATAGCTTAATAGTGCTATTAGAAGTTGCCTTCATATCCAAAATTATTTTCTTCTCGTATAAAGATACTGAGTATTAAAAAAATACATTTCCCGCCGGGCGCGGTGGCTCACGCCTTTAATCCCAGCACCTTGGGAGGCCGAGACAGGCGGATCACGAGGTTAGGAGATCGAGACCATCCTGGCTAACATGGTGAAACCCCGTCTCTACTAAAAATACAAAAAATTAGCCGGGCATGGTGGCAGGCGCCTGTAGTCCCAGCTACTCCGGAGGCTGAGGCAGGAGAATGGCATGCACCCGGGAGGCAGAGCTTGCAATGAGCCAAGATGAGGCCACTGTACTCCAGCCTGGGCGACAGAGCGAGACTCCGTCTCAAAAAAAAAAAAAAAAAAAAAAAGTTTCCCAATTTTCATACTCCCTTGGAGTCATCTGAAGCTTCCACTTAGCACAAAATAAAAACTGGGAAGAAAGTTAATAAAAGTCATAACTTTAGAGGGTACTTCAGTATAAGTCCTGTTTCGTATTATTTTTTATTAAAAATCAGTTGGTCTTGCCAGGTGCTGTGGCTCACGCCTGTAATCCCAGCACTTTGGGAGGCAGACTGGCAGATCACTTTAGGTCAGGAGTTCAAGACCAGCCTGGCCAACATGGTGAAACCTTGTGTCTCCACTAAAAATACAAAAATTAGCCAGGTGTGGTGGCAGGCACCTGTAATCCCAGCTACTTGGGAGGCTGAAGCAGGAGAATCGCTTGAACCCAGGAGTTGGAGGTTGCAGTGGCCCAAGTATGCACCACTGCACTCCAGCCTGGGTAAGAGTTTCAAAAACAAACAAAAACATTTGGTCCTTTGCCTCTTTGTTGTGTTTTGTTTGTTTTCTCTTTTTTGTTTTTGGAATGAAGCATATTTGTTAATCTATATTACTAAAGTCTCCTTTATAATTACCTGTTTATTGAGAACTGAGCCCTCTTTGGTTAGTTCTCATACCTACTTGGCTGCCCTTTCATTTTTTAAAGGTTTTAAGAAATATTTACTTAATCTCAAATCACTTGTTCGGTTCTCATCCCTTTTTTTCTCAGAGAATGTCAGTGATGCCTATTTACCGACAAGGGGTCATCAGATTTTATTATATCTGATATTTCTTACATGCTGTTATGTAGTATACCTTTTACTTAAGTCCTTTCTTACTTTCATTTCACTTTGTAAAGCTGATATTTACATTTTAGACTAAAACACACAGCAAAGAGGAAGCTTAAAGAAGTTAGGTGGTTTGCCAAAGGTAACAAAATAAGCCAGTTAGAGCTGGTTGGCTCATTTTAATTGCTCTCTTACAATCCAATATTTGAGCATATTGTAACTTTGTTCCTCTTTCCTCTTTTGATACTTAAATATTCCCACGTTTATAAATAATGCTTCAATGAGTAATTTTGTAGATATGTCCTTAGGCACATCCCTGTAAGTGGAATTAATGAGTCAACTTTACAATTTTTGGTTCACCATAGCCATTTATGCTCCCAGGCAGTGAATCGTATTTCCTCTTCCTGCACATTCTTGCAATTCTTGTAAGACTAATATTTGCATATCTTATGGATGAAAAATGTTTCATTGATTTCATTTATATTGCTCTGATTTCTTGTGAATTGAGAATCTTTTCATAATTTTATAGTCCATGTTGTTTTTCTTTTGTTGAGGTCCCTGTTTACATTCTTGGCCCAATTTTTTATTTTGTTGTTCATCTTTTTCATATTGATTTGAATGTTGCAAACCTGTCCCCTCAGCCTCGCAAGGTGTGGCTGGGATTAGAGGTGCACAACCATGCCTGGCTTGGTTTGAATGCTTTAAAAAATATATATATATATTCCGGCCGGGCGTGGTGGCTCATGCCTGTAATCCCATCACCCAAAAGTGATGGGAGGCCGAGACAGGTGGATCATGAGGTCAGGAGGTCAAGACCAGCCTGGCCAAGATGCTGAAACCCTGTCTCTACTAAAAATACAAAAAAATTAGCTGGGCATGGTGGCACATGCCTGTAATCCCAGCTACTTGGGAGGCTGAGGCAGGAGAATCGCTTGAACCCTGGGCGGCAGAGGTTGCAGTGAGCAGAGATTGTGCCACTGCACTCCAGCCTGGGCAACAGAGCAAGACTCCATCTCAAAACAAACAAACAAAAACTTCCGGACTAATCTTTTTTTTGGATGTATGTTTTACTGATATGTTCTCCCATTTGTAGGTATTATTTAAACTTTCTAAGAGTATTTTGCCATATAGGTGTTTCTAAATTTAAATTATTGGTCTCTTATGTTTTTGTGCTTTTCCCCCTATTTAAGGTGTACTTTCTTTTTCCTTGTGCATGATGATATTCTTGTGTATTTTCCTGTAGATATTTTTACAGTTTTGCTTTTGCCCTTTAGGTATTTAATCTCTCTCAAATTTATTTTAGTCACAGTGTGAGGTGTAGATTTAATTTGATCTTTTTTTCAATATTAGTAGTCCATTACCAAAGAACAGTTTATTAAATAGTTCATTCGTTCCCTACCGATTTGTAATGCCATTATAAATCAAAGACCATTCACTTGGGATATAAACTTCCACAGATGCCTAGGCTATTTCTGGATCCTTCTAATCTGTTCCATTGATTAATTTGTCTTTACCTGTATCAGTACTAAGCAATTTGAATTACTGTAGCTTTATTATCCATCTTGACATTTTGTATAGTAAATATACATTTCTTATTATAACATTGTCTTGGCTATTCTTTGTCTTTGCTATTCAGTATGAATTTTTGGATAAGTTTGAGAAACTAAAAAAAATCTCAGTATCATTTTGATGGAAATTATATTAGATTTACAGAGAAATTCTGAATAAATTCATATATTTATTCTTGAATTTCCTAACATGAACAAAATTTGTGTCCCCAATTTTTGGGAGGTTTTTCTGTGTGCTTTAACGATGATTTATACTTTTCCTCAAAAATTCCTTATGCAGTTTTTATTCATTGGCATTTTATACTTTTTGTGATGTCATGAGATGCACTTCAAAGTATATTCTCTAACCAGTTGTATTTCCTGCAGAAAATACTATTGAGTTGATCTTGTGGTTGGCAGCCTTGCTAAAGCCTTTTAGTAGTTTACATTTTAAGATTTTCTAATGCATTTTTTTATGACTTCCTACAGAGATAATCTTATTTTTAGGCAATAATGACAATTTTGTTTCTCCCTTTTCAATCTTTACGACTCCTTTTCCTTCCTTTATCCCTCCTGCCCTTCCTTCTTTCCTTCCTTTCTTCCCATTTTTCTCTTTTTCTTTCTCCCCTCTTCCCTCTTTCCCTTCCCGATTTTTATTTCTCCCACTGCCCCCTTCTCTCTTTATTGTCGTACATAGGACCTCTGTGCAATGTTGACTATAAGAGGTGAAAACAGGCCTGGCACAGTGGCTGAGACTTCTAATTCCAGCCCTTTGAGAGGCCAGAGGGGGACAACCACTTGAGGCCAGGAGTTGAAGACCAGCCTGGGCAACACAGAGAGAACCCTGTCTCAAAAACAAACAAACAAACAAACAAAAAATTAGCATGTACTTCATAGCTACTCAAGAGACTAAGGTGGGAGGATCACTTGAGCCCAGGAGGTCAAGGTTACAATGAGGCAGGATCACTCCACTGTAGTCCAGCCTTGGTGACAGAGCAAGACTGTTTCTCTGCGGGGGATAAAAAAGTGAAAGCCAGCATTCTTATCTTGTTTGTAAACTTAAAGGGGATTTGTGAGTTGTAAGTTTTGATAAATACCCCTTATATCAGTTTTAAAAGTTTGCTTGTTTGTAGTTTGCTAAGTTATTTATTTTAAATTATGAGTGCCTATTAAATTTTATCAAAAGATCTTTTGCATTTAATGAAATGATATTTTTAAAATCTGTTAATTGAAATTATAGTGAATTACATTAAAATATTTTCAATGTTATGACTTCCTTGCATTGTTTGAATAAACCTTACCTGGAAGTTAGGTATTATTATTTTCTACATTGCTAGATTCTGTTTGCTAGTATTTTATATTTTCCTGTCTATGTTTATAAGTGAGATTGGCTCTTAAGTTTTCCTTTCTCATATTTTCCCTGTTCAGTTTTTGTTTCAGGGCTGTACATACAGGCTTACAAAAAGAGTTGGGGGAGCCTCCCATTCCCTTTTTAAATATTTTATGAACCAATTTATATATCAGGGGTTACCTGTTCTTGGAAAATGTGTTAGAATTATCCAGGGAAATTATTTGGGCCTGGTAAATTAAAAAAAATATACATATATGATATATATATATATAAAAAATATATTTTATTATGGTAAAATACAGATAACATACAATTTACCATCTTAACCATTTTTAAGTGTACAGTTCAGTGGTATTAAATATATTCATAATGTTGTGCAAGCATCACCACCATCCATCTCCAGAACTCTTTTCTTTCTTTTTTTTTTTTTTTGAGCTGTCACCCAGGCTGGAGTGCAGTGGCACCATCTTGGCTCACTGCTACCTCTACTTCCTGAGTTCAAGCTATTCTCTTGCTTCAGCCTTCTGAGTAGCTGGGATTACAGGCACCCGTCATCATGCCTGGCTAATTTTTGTATTTTTACAGAGACGGCGTTTCACCATCTTGGCCAGGCTGGTCTTAAACTCCTGACCTCAGGTGATCTACCTGCCTTGGCCTCCCAAAGTGCTGGGATTATAGGTGTGAGCCACCACGTCCAGCCTTCATAACTCTTTTCATCTTGTAAAACTGAAACTCCGTGCCCGTTAAATAATAATTCCCCATTCTCCCCTTCCCCCAGCCACTGGCAACTACCCTTCTACTTTCTGTATCTATGATTTTGATGACTCTAACTACCTCATATTAGTGGAATCATACAGTATTTATCTTTTTGTGACTGGCTTATTCAATATGATGTCCTCAGTGATTTACCATGTTATAGCATGTGTTAGAATTTGCTTCCTTTTTAAGGCTGAATAATATTTTATTTATGTATATACCACATTTTGCATATCCATTCATTCATCAATGGACGCTGAGTTGCTTCCATGTTTTAACTATTGCTTGTTGGCCATTTGTGTTTCTTCTTTTGAGAATTGTCTATTCATGTCCTTTGCCCACTTTTTGATGGAATTATTTGTTTTTCTTGCTGATTTGTTTGAGTTCTTTGTAGATTCTGGATAGTCCTTTGTTGGATGCATAGTTCATGAATATTTTCTCCCATTCTGTGGGTTGTCTGTTTACTCTGCTGATTATTTCTTTTGCTGTGCAGAAGCTTTTTAGTTTAATTAGGCCCCATCTATTTATTTTTGTTTTTGTTGCATTTGCTTTTGGGTTCTTGGTCATGAGCTCTTTCCCTAATCCAGTGTCTAGAAGAGTTTTACCAATGTTAACTTCTAGAATTTCTGTGGTTTCAGGTCTTAGATTTAAGTCTTTGATCCAACTTGAGTTGATTTTTATATAAGGTGAGAGATGAGGATCCCGTTGTATTCTTCTACGTGTGGCTTGCTGATTATCCCAGCACCATTTGTTGAATAGGGTGTCCTTTCCCCACTTTATGTTTTTGTTTGCTTTGTTAAATATCAGTTAGTTGTAAATAATTGGCTTTATTTCTGGGTTGTCTATTATGTTCCATTGGCCTACATGCCTATTTTTATACCAGTACCATGCTGTTTTGGTAACTATAGCCTTGTATAATAGTATAGTTTGAAATTGGGTAATGTGATGCCTCCAGATTTGTTCTTTTTGTTTACTCTTGCTTTGGCTATGCGGGGTCTTTTATGGTTCCATATGAATTTTAAGATGGTTTTCTCCAGATCTGTGAAGAATGATAGTGGTACTTTGATGGGAATTGCATTGAATCTGTAGATTGCTTTTGGCAGTGTGGTCATTTTCACAATATTGATTCTTCCCATCCATGAGCATGGGATGTGTTTCAGTTTGTTCGTGTTGTTGATGATTTCTTTTAGCAGTGTTTTGTAGTTTTTCTTGTAGAGATCTTTCACCTCCTTGGTTAGGTATATTTCTAAGTATTTTCTTTCTTTTTTTTTTTTTTGTAACTGTTGTAAAAGGTATGGAGTTCTTGATTTGTTTCTCAGCTTGGTTGCTGTTGGTGTATAGCATGCTACTGATTTGTGTACATTTATTTTGTATCCTGAAACTTTACTGAATTCATTTATCAGATCTGTGAGGTTTTTGGATGAGTCTTTAGAGTTTTTCTAGATATACGATCACATTAGTGAACAGCAGCAGTTTAACTTCCTCTTTACTGATTTGGATTCCTTTCTGATTTCTCTTGTCTGATTGCTCTGGCTAGGACTTCCAGTACTATGTTAGGCCATTTCCTTTTTTTCTGAGTCAGATTCTTAGTGTATTAATTTTTAATCTCTCTTATTTTCTAATTTATGTGTTTGACTCTAGTATTTGTTTATCTCACAATTTTTTATGGTAATTGTTATCATCAAGTTATACACATTTTGAAATGTCTATCATGATCTTTTTTACTTGTGAATTATTTAAAAGTATGTCTTTAATTTCCACATTTAAAAGACATTTTTGGGCTCACACCTGTAATCCCAGCACTTTGGGAGGCCAAGGCAGGCGGATCACAAGGTCAGGAGATGAGATCCTGGCCAACATGGTGAAACCCCGTCTCTACTAAAAATACAGAAGTTAGCTGAGTGTGGTGGTGCATGCCTGTAGTCCCAGCTACTCGGGAGGCTGAGGCAGGAGAATTGCTTGAACCTGGGAGGTGGAAGTTGCAGTGAGCCAAGATCGCACCACTCTCCTCCAGCCTGGTGACAGAGCAAGACTCTGTCTCAAAAAAAAAAAAAAAAAAAAAAAAAAAAAAAAAAAAAAAAAATTTTTCAAGTTTCTCTTTTCAATATGAATTTCTAATATGTTGTATTTTGGACATAGGTTGTGATTTGAATGATACTGATTCTTTGGTATTCAATGAGACTTGTTTTCTTTCCCAATGCATCCTTAGTTTTATAAACATTTCATTGGATTTTAACAGTTTCTACTATTTGTGCACAAAGTTACACACACACATACAGATTGTTGCAATTTTTAAGATGGATGTTTAACTTAATGCGATCTCTACTTAATATATTTGTAATCCTCCTGAATAGTAGAAGGACTTCAAAATGTTTATCTCTGATTTCTAACCCCTCTCATCATATTCCATGTTATTTGTATCTTAGATTTCATTTTTATTTTGTTTTTAAGTCCCCTAATTGCCCTTTTTTACAAAGTCAGTGACAGTTTGGATTTACCCATGTTATTTATCAATGTCCTTATTTTCTATGAAAAGTGATTTCC
The DNA here is from genome assembly GCF_029281585.2 of Gorilla gorilla gorilla. Classification (NCBI taxonomy): domain Eukaryota; kingdom Metazoa; phylum Chordata; class Mammalia; order Primates; family Hominidae; genus Gorilla; species Gorilla gorilla. The sequence continues at coordinate 100,992,543 of NC_073237.2, read as the reverse complement.
ATTCCATTCGTTTTATTAAGGGACAGTTTCTTTCTTTCGAGAGTTTTCTGGGTGTTAAAAAAAATCATTTTTTTCCAAAAATGTCTTTATATTGCCTTCTCTCTTGGAAGATAGTTTTATACACAATTCTAGTTTTCATTGCTTTTGCTTAAACAATCTAAGATAGTATTCCATCGATTTTTGCCTTCTGTTTTAATTGATGGCATTTTTACTCTATGAAAAGCATTTTAGAAAATAAACACTAAGCTATATGATATTAAAATATAATAAGATTATTCATTATGAAGAGCAGACTATGCTTCATTTATTAAAAACTGTAATAAATAGTCTGTGTAGGAAGCATTATGACATTCTTAGACCAACTTCCATATTTCCTTTTAGATACTCATTTTACCATTATATTTTGCTTATTTATAAATATGCTTATATACTTATATATTAATTTTAAAAAGTGATATACTTTATTGTAAACATTTAAAAGTATTTAAAAATATTTATTGAAAACCACTTTTTGTAAGTTCTAGATTTTGAAATTTAAGTGTGCCTGCCAAATAAGACTGCAAAATCTAGACTGAATGACAGACATAAAAGAACAAAAAGGAAGGTATCTTCTGTAGTATCTGTATAGAGAAGTTTATTCTGACAATTATCATTTTTCTTTTCATATTATAAAAATAAAAAGGAGGCTGGGCATGGTGGCTCATGCCTGTAATCCCTGCACTTTGGGAGGCCGAGATGGGCGGATCACCTGAGGTCGGGAGTTCCAGACCAGCCTGCCAACAGTGGAGAAACCCCATCCCTACTAAAAATACAAAATTAGCCCGGCGTTGTGGCGGATGCCTGTAATCCCAGCTACTCAGGAGGCTAAGGCAGGAGAATCACTTGAACCTGGGAGGCTGAGGTTGCTGTGAGCTGAGATTGCGCCATGGCACTCCGTCCTGGGAAACGAGTGAAACTCTGTCTCCAAAATAAATAAATAAGAATAAAGTAAATTCTGTCTTTCATAATTCAGTATCTTAGAGAAGAGATTTAAAGCAAATACTAATGTCATAATATACACACATTGAAACATAATGCAGTTTTGCATACACTATATATGTCTGCTCAATCATTCTTAGGACTTTTAATAATTTCACTGTTATGGTAAGATAACTAGTTTCAAAATGTGGTAAAATTTTCCAGCCTAACTCAAAGCTAAGAAATATAGAGTTTGTCTTGTGCCTTTTATATAAAATTGTTTTACTTCTCTTTTTCCACTGTTTTTTTAAGTTAGCTTCTTTTCCAGAATTTCAGTTTACCATATAAGAAAGTTAAAGACTTTAAACACAGAGATATCTAAATCTGCATGTTTTTCTCAAGACATATTTTCCTTCTGAACCAAGATAAATATGATTCATAGTCTTTGCCATTTAATTGTCTTGATTAATTGTTTTCAATAATTTCTCTTGTTTGTTACTCAGTGACTGAATTATGCGTTTTTGCTATTTAAAAAATGCTTTGCAATTTAAAGCTTTTGATCAGAAGTGTAAAACTTATTCTCAGTAGTCCTTTCATCACTAATACTAGAGGTGCTCACTATATTGAGTAAAGTCTCACTTCCCATTTTAAAATAATCTTACACATTATGACATGCATATTAACATTTGTATTCTGTAACTACCTGAATCATTATTATAATACAAATACTGTTTACTTACATTGTCCTTAACCAGTATTGCCTCACATTTTAAATCATTTTGTGTCCCACATCTGGTGTGAGAATATGAGTAGCATAGGAAACAGTTCAGCCAGTTTAGAGATTACTTGAATTGAACTTCAGCTTTTTAATTTTTATTAAGGTTCCGGATTAGAAAAGGCCCTGGGAAATGTGAATGATTGTGTAATTGTGTATCAATTCATTTTTAATTTTTGTTAGTACACTGTAGGTATATATATTAATGGGGTCATAAGATGTTTTGATACAGACATGCAATGTATAATAACCACATCATGGAAGATGGGGTATCGATCCCCTCATTTAGCCTTTGTTATTATATATCAATCTTGTAGCAATGTTATAAGATTTATAAGAGATTATCATGTGGATATATAGAAATGGCATTATCAAAAAATTCATTGTTTTCGTTGCATTGAAAAGGTGAAATTGCAGAATAAATGTTGTAGGAGAAAATACATTTCTTTTTGCTAAGGTTTGTACAATCTGATATGCCTGAGGAATCAGTAATCCCCTCAGAAATAGCCAAGAATATATGAAGGAATATCACAAACAGCACATTATGCCAAAAATTGCTGTTTTCTTTTTTTCTTACTACATTACAACCTGATTCTAGTCAATCTTCTGATGTATTTCATTTCTCCTTTCCTTCTCCTCCCTTTTACCCATCCCCCAGGAATAGCAATGGAAACCCTGAAAATCATTCAGTATAGGAAATTAAGTTTCACAGGGACCATTAAAATTTATTTTTGATTTCTCTCTTGTAAGAGTTGTAAATAACCTATTAAAAAGTTTTACCCTTTTAAACTAGAACTTTTTCCTAAGTCTGTTTAAGATAATTTATAATACAATTTTTCATCCAATTTCTACCCTTGCCTCATACACTCATACAACATTCATTCAAGAGCTGTATTCTTGACAGGTTTTATACAGTTTTTTCAACACTGTATTATGAAAAATTTCAAACATAAAGCAAAACTGAAAGAATTTTACATTGAACATCATATACCAACCAACTAGATTTTACCACTAACATTTTACTAGATTTGTTTATTTCCTTCCTTCTCCTTCTCCTTCTCCTTCTTTTCTTCTTCTTCCCCTTCCCCTTCCGTTTCGCTCTTGTCGCCCAGGCTGGAGTGCAATGGGGCGATCTCAGCTCACTGTAACTTGCACCTCCTGAGTTCAAGCGATTCTCCTGCGTCAGCCTCCCAAGTAGCTAGGATTGATTACAGGCGTGCACCACCATGCCCAGCTAATTTTGTGTTTTTAGTAGAGATGGAGTTTCACCATGTTGGCCAGGCTGGTCTCTAACTCCTGACCTCAGGTGATCCGCCCGCCTCAGCCTCCCAAAGTGCTGGGATTACAGGTGTGAGCCACCGCGCCCAGCCTCATATCTATGTTTCTATTCATCTCTCTATCCTCCCATTAAATCCATGTCATTTTTGGGTGCTTTTAAAGTACATTGCAGATATCGTACACTTTTCTCTAAATACTTTAGCATGTGTATCATTAACTAGAGTTTAATATTTGTTTATGGTTTTTTCTTTTAATTTAAAATTTGTATACATTAAATTCATAATCCTAATTATTCAGTTTTGACAAACACATCCCTTTGTCACTCAACTTGCTACTGCGATATAGAACGTTAACATGACCTCAGAAAAGTTCCCTCATTCCCCATTCCCATTGATACCTGCTGTAACTCTTCCTCCACATGGGCAGCCACTGTTCTAATTTTTAAAGCACCATTAATTCGTTTTTGCCTGTTTTATAACTTCAGTATACACTCTTCTAAAAACACTTTGGCTGCTGTGCAGAGAAGGAATTGTAGGAAGATGAAAGAGGAGTCAGAGATGTGATTTGGGAAGCCATTGCAGTAGCCTATGTGAGATGAGGATGGCTTGGATCAGGGCGGTAGCAGTGGAAGTGGTCAGACTTAGAGTAAATTTTGAATATAGAGCTGATAGAATTCACTAGGGGACTGGATGTGAGTGTATGTTGATGCCACTACCTGAGATGGGGAACACTTGAAGAGAAGTAGTTTGTGGATAAGAAAATCAAGGTTTCTATTTTGGACATGTTATATTTCTTAGTTTTTGGTGTTTTTTTTTTTGAGACGGAGTCTCGCTCTGTCGCCCAGGCTGGAGTGCCATGGCGTGATCTCGGCTCACTGCAAACTCCACCTCCCGGGTTCACGCCATTCTCCTGCCTCAGCCTCCCGAGTAACTGGGACTACAGGCGCCCGCCACCACGCCTGGCTAATTTTTTGTATTTTTAGTAGAGACCGGGTTTCACCGTGTTAGCCAGGATGGTCTCGATCTCCTGACCTCGTGATCCACCCTCCTCGGCCTCCCGAAGTGCTGGGATTACAGGCGTGAGCCACCGTGCCTGGCCTGGACATGTTATATTTCAAAAGCCTAGAGTGTATCTCAGAGCTAGAGATACTTATACAGGAGTCACTGTTTTATAAGTTAATATTTTATTTTGGTCATTGTCAAATTATAAGCATAATAAAGTAGTTCACAGATTATATCTATTTATAACTAGGTTAGATGGACTTTGCTGATCTGTTACAGTCAAACCTCTGATGCCCAGAATAAACAAAACCATATATGCAACAAAGGAAATATTATTTTAAGCAGGATTATTGCTAGCTATATGTATTATATACAACACAGTCACATTGCTCATATTCTATGAAAAGAAAATTAATAAACAAATAGACTTTATACAATAAAGCAAAATGCAATGATCCAAAGAATCTATTCATTGAAGCCCACTGTTAACATTTGTGGTATTACAAGGACAGATAATTCACAGCCTCTGTGTCTGATTACCTTTGAATAAAATAACAGACATATTGTATATATAATTGAAGAGAATAAAAAACACATAATAAAAACTTCAAAGCCTAAGTAGATTGTATAAGAATTTAACTTAGAGGAAGACAAGGTAGAGTCTTGCTAGGATGATTTTAGAAGGCTTTAAAGTCAGAGGAGACTTTTTTTGAGGAGAACCTTGAATTTTCATAGTAGGTTAAAGGGATGGCAATTTTAGGTGGAGAGAATGGTATTTGCAAAAATGCAGATGCAGCGTCATAAGGATTATTCAGGCAATGGCAAATAAAATGGTTTAACTTCAGCATAAGAAAGACAATCACCCATTCACTCATTCAACACATATTTACAATAAATGCTTATTTTGTTCTGGGTACCAAGGACTGTTAAGTACATACTACTTCCATATCTTTCCCTCAGGGAATCCCCTCAGTCTCTTAGGCAAGATAGATATATATGGAGAAAGGTAAGGGGAATGTATATTTTTTGTTGCATGACATTTAGTTAAGCACCGAAGAAGGCATTTGCATTTTTTTTCCCTTATTCAATTCCCATAAGGCCCCTTAAGCTAGGGACTAAATGCCACATTCTACGTCAAGGGAAATGGAGTCTCTGATAGGTTAAAATTTATTATCCTAGTAAACTACAGTGTTAGAGTTTGTACCCATTTCTTCCGTTTAAAAAACTATGCCACATTGAATAAATACAATATAACAAAACGTTTAATAAAGTCACATTATAAAATGTTATTTTTGCTTAGTCTTGCTTTGGCTGTGTGGGCTCTTTTTAGTTCTATGTGAATTTTAGAATTGTTTTTTATAACTGTGAGGAATGATGGTGGTATTTTGATGGAGACTGCATTGAATTTGTACATTGCTTTTGGCAGTATGGTCATTTTCACAATACTGATTTTATCCATCCGTGAACATGGGATCTTGTTTCCATTTGTTTGTGTCATCTATGATTTCTTTCAGCAATGTTTTGTAGTTTTCCTTGTAGAGGTCTGAGGTCTTTCAACTCCTTTGTTAGGTATATTCCTAAGTTTTTTTTTTTTTTTTTGCAGCTATTGTAAAAGTGGTTGAGTTCTTGATTTGATTCTCTGCTTGGTTGCTGTTGGTGTACAGAAGAGCTACTGATTTGTGTACATTAATCTTATATCCAGAAATTTTGCTGAATTCTTTTTATCAGTTCTAGGAGCTTTCTAGAGGAGTCCTTAGGGTTTTCAAGGTAAACAGTCATATCATAAGCAAACAAGTGACAGTTTGACATCCTCTTTGCCGATTTGGATGCCCTTTATTTCTTTCTCTTGTCTGATTGCTCTGGTTAGGACTTCCAGTACTATGTTGAAGAGGAGTGGTGAGAGTGGGCATCCTTGTTTTGTTCCAGTTCTCAGAGGGAATGCTTTCAACTTTTCCCCATTCAGTATCATGTTGGCTGTGGGTTTGTCATAGGCAGCTTTTATTACACTGAGGTGTAACCCTTGTATGCCGATTTTGCTGAGAGTTTTAATCATAAAAGGATGCTGGATTTTGTCAAATTTTTTTTCTGCATCTATTGAGGTGATCATGTGATTTTTGTTTTTAATTTTGTTTATGTTGTGTATCACACTTATTGACTTGAGTGTTAAACCATCCCTGCATCCCTGGTATGAATCCCACTTGATCATGGTGGATTATCTTTTTGATATGTTGTTGGATTTGGTTAGCTAGTATTTTGTTAAGGATTTTAGCATCTATGTTCCTCAAGGATATTGATCTGTAGTTTTCTTTTTTGGTTATGTCCTTTCCTGGTTTTGGTATTAGGGTGATACTGGCTTCATAGAATGAATTAGGGAGGGTTCCTTCTTTCTCTATCTTGTGGAATAGTGTCAAAAGGATTGGTACTAATTCTTGTTTGAATGTCTGGTAGAATTCTGCTGTGAATCCGTCTGGTCCTGGACTTTTTTTTGTTGGTAATTTTTAAATTACCATTTCAATCTTGCTGCTTGTTATTGGTCTGTTCAGGGTATCTAATTCTTCCTGATTTAAGCTAGGAGGGTTGTATTTTTTCAGGAATTTATCCATTTCTTGTAGATTTTCTAGTTTATGTGAGTAAAGGTGTTCGTAGTAGGCTTGAATGATCTTTTGTATTTCAGTGGTGTCAGTTGTAATATCTCCTGTTTCGTTTCTCAGTGAGGTTATTTGGATTTTCTCTCTTCTTGGGTAATCTTACCAATGGTTCATCAATTTTATTTATCTTTTCAAAGAACCAGCTTTTTGTTTCATTTATCTTTTGTATTTTGTTTTATTTTGTTTTGATTTCATTTAGTTCTGCTCTGATCTTGGTTATTTCCTTTCTTCTGCTGGGTTTGGTTTTTGGTTTGTTCTAGTTTCTCTCGTTGCTTGAGGTGTGACCTTAGATTGTTTGTGCTCTTTCAAACTTTCTGATGTAGGCGTTTAGGGCTATGAACTTTCCTCTTTGCACCGCCTTTGCTGTATCCCAGAGGTTTTTATTTTATAGGTTGTGTCATTATTGTCATCAGTTGGAAGAATTTTTAAATTTTCATTTTGATTTTGTTTTTGACTCAGTGCTCATTCAGGAGCAGGCTATTTAATTTCCATGTATTTGCATGGTTTTGAAAGTTCCTTTTGGAGTTGATTTTCAGTTTTATTCCACTGTGGTCCAAGAGAGTGCTTGATATAATTTCAATTTTCTTAAATTTATTGAGGCTCGTTTTGTGGCCCATCATATGGTCTATCTTGGAGAAAGTTCCGTGTGTTGTTGAATAGAATGTGTATTCTGAGCTTGTGGATGAAATGTTATACTGTATTATATATTAGATATACTATATAATATAATTATATAATTATATATATTATATATACTGTATGTATGTATAAATATTCTGTATACATCTGTTAAGTCCATTTGTTCCAAGGTATAGTTTAAATCCATTGTTTGTTGATTTTCTGTCCTGATGACCTGTCCAGTGCTGTCAGTGGAGTATTGAAGTTCCCCCACTATTGTTGTGTTGCTGTCTATCTCATTTCTTAGGTCTATTAGTAATTGTTTTATAAATTTGGGATCTCCAGTGTTAGGTGCATATATATTTAGGATTGTGATATTTTCCTTTTGGACAAGGCCTTTTACCATTATGTACTGTTCCTCTTTGTCTCTTTTAACCACTGTTGTTTTAAAGTTTTGTTTTGTCTGAAGTAGCTCCCCTGCTCACTTTTGGTGTCCATTTGCATGAAATGCCTTTTTCCACCCCTTTAAGTTTATGTGAGTCCTTATGTGTTAGGTGAGTCTCCTGAAGGCAGCGGATAGTTGGTTGGTGAGTTCTTATCCATTCTGCAGTTTTGTGTCTTTTAAGTGAAGCATTTAGACCATTTACATTCAATGTTAGTATTGAAATGTGAGGTACCATTGCTTTCATCGTGCTATTTGTTGCCTGTGTACTTTGGCCTTGTTTTTTGTTTTTGCCTTTTTTTTTTTGAGATGGAGTCTCGCTCTGTTGCCCAGGCTGTAGTGTAGTGGCACAATCTTGGCTCACTGCAATCTCTGCCTCCTGGGTTCACGCCATTCTCCTGCCTTAGCCTCCTGAGTAGCTGGGATTACAGGCGCCTGCCACCATGCCTGGCTAATTTTTTGTATTTTTAGTAGAGACAGGGTTTCACCGTGTTAGCCAGGATGGTCTTGATCTCCTGACCTTGTGATCCGCCCACCTAAGCCTCCCAAGGTGCTGGGATTACAGGCGTGAGCCACTGTGCCCCGCCTTTGTTTTTGCTTTTTAACTTGTATTTTCGTTTTATAGGTCCTGTGTGATTTATGCTTTAAAGAGGTTCTGTTTTGATGTATTTCCGGGATTTGTTTCAAGATTTAGAGCTCCTTTTAGCAGTTCTCTTAGTGGTGGTTTGGTAGTGGTGAATTCTCTAAGCATTTGTTTATCTGAAAATGACTGTATCTTTCTTTCATGTATGATGCTTAGTTTTGGTGGATACAAAATTCTTGGCTGATAATTGTTTTATTTGAAGAGGCTGAAGACAGGTTCCCAATCTCTTCTAGTTTAAAAGATTTCTCCTGAGAAATCTGCTGTTAATCTGATAGATTTTCCCTTACAGGTTACTTGGTGCTTCTGTATCACAGCTCTTAAGATTCTTTCCTTCGTCTTAACTTTGGTTAACCTGATGACAATGTGCCTAGGTGAAGATCTCTTTGCAATGAATTTCCCAGGTGTTCTTTGTGCTTCTTGTATTTGGATGTCTAGGTCTCTTGCAGGGCTGGGGAAGTTTTCCTTGATTATTCCCCCAAATATGTTTTCCAGGCTTTTGGAATTCTCTTCTTCCTCAGGTACACCGATTATTCTTAGGTTTGGTTGTTTAACATAAACCCAGACTTCTTGGAGGCTTTGTTTATATTTTCGTATTCTTTTTTGTCTTTGTTGGATTGGGTTAATTTGAAGACCTTGTCTTTGAGGTCTAAATTTCTTTCCTCTACTTGTTCAGTTATATTGCTGAGACTTTCCAGAGCATTTTGCATGTCTAAAAGTGTATCCAGAGTTTCCTAAATTGTTTATTTCTTTTAAGCTATCTATTTCCATGAATATTTCTCTCTTCACTTCTTGTACCTTTTCTTTGGATTTCCTTGCATTGGGCTTCACCTTTCTCTGGTCCCTTCCTGAGTAGCGTCATAACTAACCTCCTGAATTCTTTTTCAGGTAAATCAGGAATTTATTCTGGGTTTGGATCCATTGCTGGTGAACTAGTGTGATTTTTTGGGGGTGTTGAAGAGCCTTGTTTTGTCATATTACCAGGGCTGGTTTTCTGGTTCCTTCCCATTTGGGTAGGCTCTGTCAGAGAGAAGGTCTCGGGCTGAAGGCTGTTGTTCACGTTCTTTTGTCCTACGGAGTGTTCCCTTGATGTAGTTCTCTCCCCCTTTTCCAATGGATGTGGCTTCCTTTGAGCCGAACTGCATTGATTGTTGTCTCTCTTCTGGGTCTAGCCACCCTGCAAGTCTACCCAGCTCAGGGCTGGTACTGGGGGTTGTCCTCACAGAGTCCTGTGATGTGAACTGTCTATGGGTCTCTCAGCCGTGGATACCAGCGCCTGTTCTGGTGAAGGGGCAGAGGGTGCAATGGACTCCATGGGAGTCCTTAGCTTTGGTGGTTTAATGCTCTATTTTTGTGCTGGTTGGCCTCCTGCCAGGAGGTGGCATTTTCCAGAAAGCATCAGCTGTAGTAGTGTGGAGAGGGATGGTTGGTGGGCGGGGCCCTAGAACTCCTGAGATTATATGCTCTTTGTCTTCCACTACCAGGGTGGATAGGGAAGGACCATCAGGTGGGTGCAGGGTGAGGTGTATTTGAGCTCAGACTCTCCTTGGGTGGGTCTTGCTGCAGCTGCTGTGGGGGCTGGGGGTGATTTCCAGGTCACTGGAGTTGGATACCTAGGAGGATTATGGCTGCCTCTGCTGAGTCATACAGGTTGTCAGGAAAGTGGGTAAGGCTGGCAGTCACAGGTGTCACCCAGCTCCCATGCAAACTGAAGGGCTAGTCTCACTCCCACCTTGCCCCAGCCACCCTCAACAGCCCCGAGTCTGTGTCCAGGCAGAGGGTGAGACAGGCTTGAAAACTTGTCCGAGGCTATCTGCGTCCCAGCTGCAAGAGAAAAGGGCTTTAGTCCTTCCTCCGCCTGTGAAGTCCGCACACCTGATTTGCGCCCTCTGCGTTCTGACCAGGAGGCTTCTCGCCCCATTCAAATTGTTACAAAGGTCAGTTATAGAATTCCTTGTCCCTGTGGAATTTTACCCCTGCTTCTCTGTCTACCCTCCTGATGGATCCCTGTGGTGCCAGGCAGGAATGGGCTGCTTGGGGACCCAGTGAACTCCTAGGGCCTTTCTGCTGCTTCCTCTACCTCTGTATTTCGCTCGGCTCTCTGAGGTCAGCTCCAGGTAAAGTCAGAAACTTCTCCTGCAAACAAACCTTCAGCTTCTCCAGTGGGGATGTGTGTTTGGGAGAGGAGGGTCTCCCTTTCCCATTTCTGCAGTTGGGGCACTCACAGTATTTGGGGTGTCTCCTGGGTCCTGCAGGAGCAGTCTGCTTCCTTCAGAGGGTCTGTGGGTCCTCTCAGGATTGCTGGTTTGTTCTTGCAGTTGATCTGGAGCTAAAATTCACAATGTAAGCTTCTGCACGCTGCTCTGTCTGGAGCTGCAATCTAGTCTTGCCTCCCGTCTGCCATGATGCCTCTCATGTTAAAATTAGCTTTTCATATCAAGATAATTTATTGACTCATGAACTAAAAAGAATGTGAAAATGACTTTAGACACAGCTGAATCGAGGAGTTAACAGCATCAGACACCCTCTCTCTCCTTCTGAACTCCCCTTTGCATCTCAGTTAGGCTCTCTGCTCATACTGCCAAAGATTGGCTCCAGGCTCACAATTCTCCAGTTAAGCAACCCTAGTGGCAAGAGTGCCTTTTCCCCCCCTACTGGGACAGCATTCTTGGGTTGAGTTTGATTAGCCTGACTTGGCTTAGTTGCTATCCTGAATGAGCCACTGTAGCGAGATGAATTTGCTTTTTTATTTGCTAGGCTTTTGTTTAACATCTACCACTATATCCAGAAGGTTGAGTTAGTCCCATGCAGACCACATGGACTCAGAGGAATAGACTGTTGTTATATATATATAAAAAAAAGATATATTATTTTACCAGAAGAGGTGATGCTGTACAACCAAGCAACAGATGTTCTATTCAAAATGACGGATAAAGGAGACCGAGAAGACAGAAGAAAGATAAAGGAAGTAGATGAAGAAGGGAAGAGGAGGAAGGTCAAGAAAGAGGAGGACATGGAGAAGAGGGAGAGAAAAGTGAGTAAGAAAGAGAAAGAGATAAAGAGTAGAGAAGAGTGAGATTTATCTTGATGAAAAACCTTATCCCTATATGGGATCAGTGAGCATAGATACCTACAGCTTGAAACTCTGCACACAAGACATTATTCAGAAGGTGTACATGAGCATTCTGTGATGAGAAGAATGGGAATCCCAAAGTTGTCTTTACAAACATACACACTCTCTTGATACCAGATTCTGTGACTTTATCTGTGAATACAAAACACCTGATCTGATCCCTTGTTGAGAACATCACATGCCTCAAGGCCTTTCATATTTTCCATAGATGCACGTGTCTGCTGAGGATTTTCTTCACAGCTTCTTTTATCTCCTTATTCCTCAGGCTGTAGATGATGGGGTTCAACATTGGGGTGATCACTTCATAAGATAATCCAATGATTTCATCAGATGCTGTTGTGAACTTTGATTTGGGCTTCATGTGCGTGAAAAGGGCTGAACCATAGAATAAGATGACCACAGTCAAGTGCGCTGAACAGGTAGAAAAGGCTTTCTTTCTTCCCTCAGCAGAATTAATTCTCAAGATGGAAGAGAGAATAAACATATAGGAGATAAAAATTAAGAGAAGAGGAATCACCAATAAAACAATACTTGACACTGTCATTATAAACACATTTATGGAGATATCTGAGCATATGACTTTAAGAAGAGCCAGGATCTCACAGGTAAGATGATCAATGATATTATTCCCACAGAAAGGCAACAGCATTGTCAGGACTGTTTGCACTAAGGAGTTCAGAGAGCCTATGATCCAGGACCATGCAGCCATTTGCACATACAGCACTCTGTTGATGATGATGGAGTACCTCACTGGGTTGCAGATGGCCACATAGCGGTCATAGGCCATCACAGCCAGGAGGATACACTCAGTGGAGCCCAAGCCAAGGGACACAACCATCTGCAGAGCACAGCCAATGAAGGAGATTGATTTTCTCTCAGACACAAATATAATAAGCATTGGAGGAATGGATGATGATGTGTAACAGATGCCCAAGAATGAGAGGTTTCCAAGAAAGAAATACATGGGGGTACGGAGGCAAGAATCCAAGATGGTGATGATAATGAGGAGGCTATTTCCCAGGAGGATTATCATGTACATGATGAGGCAGAGCAGGAACAGAAAAAGCTGGAGCTCTGGATATTGGGAAAGCCTCACCAGAAAGAATTCAGTCACGGCAGAGTGATTTGTTGTCTCCATGTGTTCATGTCATCTGCAGAGTTTAGAAAAGAACATGAGACAGGAAAATTTGAATTTTTGATGTAGAGTTATCAAATAACTTTCATGTTCATCATTTTGTTTTATTCTTAGAACAGACTCTGGAATCAGCAAGAACAGGGCTATTAATTTTGCTAATGATAAAAAAGGCACTGAGATCAATATTTAATTTATTTTTTTTTATTTTTTGAGATGGATTCTCTCTCTGTCACCCAGGCTGGAGTGCAGTGGCACAGTCTTGACTCACTGCAACCTCAGCCTCCCGTGTTCAAGTGATTGTCCTGCCTCAGCCTCCTGAGTAGCTGGGACTACTGACGCGCACCAGCACGCCCAGCTAATTTTTTTGTATTTTTAGTAGAGACAGGTTTCACCACATTGGCCAGAATGGTCTCCATCTCTTGACCTCATGATCCGCCTGCTTTGGTTTCTCAAAGTGCTGGAATTACAGGCGGGAGCCACTGCGCCCGGCCCAATACTTTTTAGTATCACACAGTAGCAGAGGCTATGCTGGGAAGTGCCAGTCCTCTAATTACATAATATTTAGGGACAAACTACTTTCAAAGGTGGGTGCTTAAGAATCTCTATTGATGAATATTTTGAAATAAAGCTTTATTTTTATAAAGATGTATCTAATTTAAAGTATCATGGAGATTTGGAACCATGCCGGTTATCCTCACTATGACTTTCAAGTTACTTAACATTTTTAAGTCTAAGCTAGCTAAGCTACCAGTTTCAGCTAGGAAAATGGCAGGAAAGCTATAACTCTTTGGTAGTTTATTGTGAGATTTAACTTAGATAACACCTATTAGGTGGCAGGTATAGTAGGTGGTTCCAACATGTCATCTAAAATTATATATTAAGAGATTATGATTGAATCAAAATAGCAGTAAGTATATATATGTTGATAGATATTATGAATCATAACTTTTAAATCTACTTGACTGGGTCAGAAGGAAAAAACATTTTTTTTTAAATTTTAGGGCAAGGGAATTGAAATTTGGGAGCATAATTGATGGAACATGAACAATTTTCTGATCCAAAGGGGACATCTAACCAGTTAAGAGTCTGGGAATCATTGGTGTTTAGTTCCCAGGAACTAAGGATCTTGGACTGTTATTACGTACAGCTTTCTTTAGGGCCTGGAATTCACCCTTTAATATTAGTCACCAAGTATTACCTTTCTTCTTAACTTTTGTAATTTTCCAATTGGTCTAAATTCTCTATTCCTTTTTCTCTACCTTTTAGATGCATATTTTATGCTTTTGCAGGCAAGTTTATATCATTTACAAGTACTTATTAATATATACTTTTCTTTCGATTTTTGTATTTAATGCTTTGGACCCATCCCCAGATCTTCCATACTGTTTTAAATTTTGGCCAGGAAGCTTCCATGTGTGACAGAATTGACAATGGCTAATTTTTATTGAGCACTTTTTTTGTAAGCACATTTCAGTGCTGTAAGCTCATTGAATGTATTAATCAATCTTCAGTGCAACTCACTGACATAGATACCATATTTAACTCCCATTTTACGGAGACGAAACAGAGACAAAGAAAAGTTTAAGTAACTTTTACAAGGTCGCAGAGATAATATATCCCAAAGCCAAAATCCAATATTCAGTTGCCTGGCTCCAGAGTCAACCCTTTTACCCACTAGACCACACTACTTCTCAGAGATTCCTACACTGATTCTAAGCAAGAGACAATTACAGAAATATTTCTTGCTGTGTTAAACTTACATAGCAAGCATCACTTGCTTGTTTTATTTCTGATTACACATCACATGCTAGTAAACTCTGAAAGCTGGATCACAGCCTTTTATTTCTTGTAGCCTTTGGAATGTGTGTGTGTGTGTGTGTTTTTTTTTTTTTTTTTTTTGAGACGGAGTCTTGCTCTGTCATCCAGGCTGGAGTGCAGTGGTGTGATCTCGGCTCACTGCAAGCTCCGCCTCCCGGGTTCACGCCATTGTCCTGCCTCAGCCTCCCAAGTAGCTGGGATTACAGGTGCCCGCCACCATGCCCAGCTAATTTTTTTGTATTTTGGGTAGAGACGAGGTTTCACTGTGTTAGCCAGGATGGTCTCGATCTCCTGACCTTGTGATCTGCCCACCTCGGCCTCCCAAAGTGCTGGGATTACAGGCATGAGCCACTGTGCCCGGCTGGAATGTGGTCTTTTTGGTTGTCTACATGTAGCAGGCAATTTCACAATTATGAGAATTAGCATAATCAAGAACAATGACATGAGAATTCTTTTTTTTTTAAATTATACTTTAAGTTTTAGGGTACACGTGCACAATGTGCAGGTCTGTTACATATGTATACATGTGCTGTGTTGGTGTACTGCACCCATTAACTCGTCATTTAACATTAGGTATATCTCCTAATGCTATCCCTTCCCCTCCCCCCACCCCACAACAGACCCTGGTGTGTGATGTTCCCCTTCCTGTGACCATGTGTTCTGATTGTTCAGTTCCCACCTATGAGTGAGAATATGCGGTGTTTGGTTTTTTGTCCTTGTGATAGTTTGCTGAGAATGATGATTTCCAATTTCATCCACGTCCCTACAAAGGACATGAACTCATCATTTTTTATGGCTGCATAGTATTCCATGGTGTATATGTGCCCCATTTTCTTAATCCAGTCTATTGTTGTTGGACGTTTGGGTTGGTTCCAAGTCTTTGCTATTGTGAATAGTGCTGCTATAAACATACATGTGCATGTGTCTTTATAGCAGCATGATTTATAATCCTTTGGGTATATACCCAGTAATGGGATGGCTGGGTCAAATGGTATTTCTACTTCCAGATCCCTGAGGAATCACTACACCAACTTCCACAATGGTTGAACTAGTTTACAGTCCCACCAACAGTGTAAAAGTGTTCCTATTTCTCCACATCCTCTCCAGCACCTGTCGTTTCCTGACTTTTTAATGATTGCCATTCTAACTGGTGTGAGATGGTATCTCATTGTGGTTTTGATTTGCATTTCTCTGATGGCCAGTGATGATGAGCATTTTTTCATGTGTCTTTTGGCTGCATAAATGTCTTCTTTTGAAAAGTGTCTGTTCATATCCTTTGCCCACTTTTTGATGGGGTTGTTTTTTTTTTCTTGTAAATTTGTTTGAGTTCTTTGTAGATTCTGGATATTAGCCCTTTGTCAGATGAGTAGGTTGCAAAAATTTTCTCCCATTCTATAAGTTGCCTGTTCACTCTGATGGTAGTTTCTTTTGCTGTGCAGAAGCTCTTTAGTTTTAGTAGATCCCATTTGTCAATTTTGTCTTTTGTTGGCATTGCTTTTGGTGTTTTAGACATGAAGTCCTTGCCCGTGCCTGTGTCCTGAATGGTAATGCCTAGGTTTTCTTCTATGGTTTTTATGGTTTTAGGTCTAACACTTAAGTCTTTAATCCATCTTGAATTAGTTTTTGTATAAGGCGTAAGGAAGGGATCCAGTTTCAGCTTTCTACATATGGCTAGGCAGTTTTCCCAGCACCATTTATTAAATAGGGAATCCTTTCCCCATTGCTTTTTTTCCTCAGGTTTGTCAAAGATCAGATAGTTGTAGGTATGTGGCATTATTTCTGAGGGCTCTGTTCTGTTCTATTGGTCTATATCTCTGTTTTGGTACCAGTACCATGCGGTTTTGGTTACTGTAGCCTTGTAGTATAGTTTGAAGTCAGGTAGTGTGATGCCTCCAGCTTTGTTCTTTTGGCTTAGGATTGACTTGGCGATGCGGGCTCTTTTTTGGTTCCATATGAACTTTAAAGTAGTTTTTTCCAATTCTGTGAAGAAAGTCATTGGTAGCTTGATGGGGATGGCATTGAATCTATAAATTACCTTGGGCAGTATGGCCATTTTCACGATATTGATTCTTCCTACCCATGAGCATGGAATGTTCTTCCATTTCTTTGTATCCTCTTTTATTTCATTGAGCAGTGGTCTGTAGTTCTCCTTGAAGAGGTCCTTCACATCCCTTGTAAGTTGGATTCCTAGGTATTTTATTCTCTTTGAAGCAATTGTGAATGGGAATTCACTCATGATTTGGCTCTCTGTCTGTTATTGGTGTATAAGAATGCTTGTGATTTTTGCACGTTGATTTTGTATCCTGAGACTTTGCTGAAGTTGCTTCTCAGCTTAAGGAGATTTTGGGCTGAGACAATGGGGTTTTCTAGATATACAATCATGTCATCTGCAAACAGGGGCAACTTGACTTCCTCTTTTCCTAATTGAATACCCTTTATTTCTTTCTCCTGCCTGATTGCCCTGGCCAGAACTTCCAACACTATGTTGAAGAGGAGTGGTGAGAGAGGGCATCCCTGTCTTGTGCCAGTTTTCAAAGGGAATACTTCCAGTTTTTGCCCATTCAGTATGATATTGGCTGTGTGTTTGTCATAAATAGCTGTTATTATTTTGAGATACGTCCAATCAATACCTAATTTATTGAGAGTTTTTAGCATGAAGGGCTGTTGAATTTTGTCAAAGGCCTTTTCTGCATCTATTGAGATAATCATGTGGTTTTTGTCGTTGGTTCTGTTTATATGCTGGATTACATTTATTGATTTGCATATGTTGAACCAGCCTTGCATCCCAGGGATGAAGCCCACTTGATCATGGTGGATAAGCTTTTTGATGTGCTGCTGGATTCGGTTTGCCAGTATTTTATTGAGGATTTTTGCATCGATGTTCATCAGGGATATTGATCTAAAATTATCTTTTTTGGTTGTGTCTCTGTGAGGCTTTGGTATCAGGATGATGCTGGCCTCATAAAATGAGTTAGGGAGGATTCCCTCTTTTTCAATTGATTGGAATAGTTTCAGAAGGAATGGTGTCAGCTCCTCCTTGTACCTCTGGTAGAATTCAGCTGTGAATTCCTCTGGTCCTGGACTTTTTTTGGTTGATAAGCTATTAATTATTGCCTCAATTTCAGAGCCTGTTATTGGTCTATTCAGGAATTCAACTTCTTCCTGGTTTAGTCTTGGGAGGATGTATGTGTCAAGGAATTTATCCATTTCTTTTAGATTTTCTAGTTTATTTGCATAGAGGTGTTTATAGTATTCTCTGATGGTAGTTTGTATTTCTGTGGGATTGGTGGTGATATCCCCTGTATCATTTTTTATTGCATCTATTTGATTCTTGTCTCTTTTCTTTTTTATTAGTCTTCCTAGCCATCTATCAATTTTGTTGATCTTTTCAAAAAACCAGCTCCTGAATTCATTGATTTTTTGAAGGGTTTTTTGTGTCTCTATCTCCTTCAGTTCTACTCTGATCTTAGTTATTTCTTGTCTTCTGCTAGCTTTTGAATGTGTTTGCTTTTGCTTCTCTAGTTCTTTTAATTGTGATGTTAGGGTGTTAATTTTCTGTCTTTCCTGTTTTCTCTTGTGGGCATTTAGTGCTATAAATTTCCCTCTACACAGTGCTTTGAATGTGTCCCAGAGATTCTGGTATGTTGTGTCTTTGTTCTCATTGGTAAAGAACATCTTTATTTCTGCCTTCATTTTATTATGTACTCAGTAGTCATTCAGGAGCAGGTTGTTCAGTTTCCATGTAGTTGAGCGGTTTTGAGTGAGTTTCTTAATCCTGAGTTCTAGGTTGATTGCACTGTGGTCTGAGAGACCATTTGTTATAATTTCTGCTCTTTTACATTTGCTGAGGAGTGCTTTACTTCCAATTTTGTGGTCAATTTTGGAATAGGTGTGATGTGGTGCTGAAAAGAACGTATATTCTGTTGATTTGGGGTGGAGAGTTCTGTAGATGTCTATTAGGTCTGCTTGGTGCAGAGCTGAGTTCAATTCCTGGATATCCTTGTTAACTTTCTGTCTCGTTGACCTGTCTAATGTTGACAGTGGGGTGTTAAAGTCTCCCATTATTATTGTGTGGGAATCTACGTCTCTTTGTAGGTCTCTAAGGACTTGCTTTATGAATCTGGGTGCTCCTGTATTGGGTGCATATATATTTAGGATAGTTAGCTCTTCTTGTTGAATTGATCCCTTTACCATTATGTAATGGCCTTCTTTGTGTCTTTTGATCTTTGTTGGTTTAAAGTCTGTTTTATCAGAGACTAGGATTGCAACCCCTGCCTTTTTTTGTTTTCCATTTGCTTGCTAGATCTTCCTCCATCTCTTTATTTTGAGCCTATGTGTGTCTCTGCACCTGAGATGGGTTTCCTGAATACAGCACACTGATGGGTCTTGACTCTTTATCCATTTTGCCAGTCTGTCTTCTTACTATCACATTTGCTTCTACCAGCCACACACCTGGAATCCTCTAGCCTTTGTTTTTACTCTGCAAATCAATATGCATTTCAGGATCTTTAATTGTCCTAATATGTGCTTTTTCTACCTTTTCCATCCCAACTCATGTTTTGCTAGTTCTGCCTACTTACAACTTTAGCCCCATGTCATTAAAAACTCAGCCATCCTGCAGTTGTTTCATATTTATTCTGTTAGGTGCCCAAGAAAAGTATTGACTTACTATATAAAGGATACTTTATATAGTATGTGTGTAACTTTGTTAGACTATCTCTGTCATAGCTAGAGTTCCCTGGGCGTTGGTGGTAAATGAAAATGTTTCTTGCTGATCATATCCTTGCCCCAAACCACACATTTTCTCTGGCCTTTCTGTATCCAAAGAGCTTGAAGACATGGATGAGGGGCTTATTTCTTGTCTGGTCATAGACAGCAGCATTCCTATCTTCCTATAAGGGAAAATACAGGAAAATTATTTCCTTTTCATTCCTTTTCCATATCATTTCTCTTCCTCTTAGAGAATATCATCTGAACAGTGATTTTAGTAAAGTTGAAAAAAGATGATGGTACCACTATCTTAGTATATTAGAAAATATTTCCTTCTTCCACACATCCTTTCCTGTTTCTAGTCACATTGGCACATGGACTTATTTCCATAAAGAAATCAGTTAAGGCAGCAGTTTCAATTTGTTGGAAGATAGTTGTTATGAAGGGAGAGAAGGAGAAAAGAAGAAGGAGAAGGAAAAGGGGTCATTTTTACTGTTAAAGAAAGTGTGCTAAACTTAATACTTCTATCCTAGAGTGAGGTGGTTGAGGAGAAAGGGGTGAAGAAGAAATGACTGTCATTTTCTCTGTTCAAAAATATGCTCCCAGGTAAGGGAGCATATTTTTCCAGAATTAAGGGTGACTAAGAGAAGACAAAAAATAACTTCACAAAAAAAACCATTAACCTATCACAAAAACCTATCTCAACTCCCTCAGTTCCCTTTTTTTTCCCCACTTCAGCCATTTCTTCTCCCATGATAATGTCAAGGAAGGCGTTATTGAGTCGGTTTGCTTCTCAATAATATTCACCAGCTTCCCCACAAAAGACACATAAGCAGAGAAATACAGTCTTAGGAAAAACAGTATGTCTGCTATGCAACACAACTTCAAGAAAAGCCCTCTAGCCCATCATCCGACCACACTGTCATCCCTAGGCCCTTCTAATGTAGAAATTCCGAAGTTCCTACTGACACCCCCGATGCTCTGCAATGAGCATGCTGAGTTTCTTTTTCCCTCCCCCAAATAGTGCCTTTTTTCTCCATTCATTTGTACATGCTGTTTTCTTAAGCTGGAAGGACTTCTCTCAATTTAGATATTTTCTAGGAAAACTTTTTCACCTCTTTGAGTAGGATGCCCCTACGATGTGCTTTTAGCCCCCACAGCAACCTTCACTTACTCGTTTATTGAACACATACTATGCCATATATACTGTGTGATACCTGATAGGGATCCCACTGTGAGTACTACACTCCCAAAATGGACACTGGGTAAAGAATGGTTTTGATAATTATTTTATACTTATAAGAAACAAATAATTTATGTGCTATGTAACTTATTCTCATGTAAAAAAAGTTAATAGTACAGTTTGCAAATTATTTTATCAACCTAAGATAGCCTTTTACTGAAAACTCTCAATAAAACTATGATCAATCCAATTTATGAAATACATGTACAGAAATACAGAGTACATCCAAACTGTATAGTAAAATAATGTCATTTGTTTTTATTAATACATGGAATTCCAAGTTAGAAATCTATCAATATATGAAGCAAATAGGTAACAAAAGTAAAATGCATTGTTACCTAAGTAGATGCCAAAAAGCATTTGATGGAATACAACATTCACTCTTAGTAAAATGTCTCAGTAATCTAAGTTTAGGAGGATAATTCATTAAGATAATGAAGATTATTTCTCTTTAACAGTTGGTCAGTATAATTACAAGTGGTGAGAAACTGGAGGCATTTTCCTAAAAGTCATTCAAAAATGCATTATTATATAACATCTTCCCCTGAATGATCCAACAATAGAAAAAATATCATGGCATGTACTATCATATTTCAAGTTCAATCATGCTTTAACAGCTATAAGTTTTTCTTCTAGAATGCTGACATTCTGGCGTGTGATGGGCATGGTATACATGTGAGACTGTTTAATCTGTCAGAGACTACCACCATTGCAAATTGTAGCCTTGGAGAATAAGGACAAGGGACAATGCACATATATAATATTACAAAAAAGAAGTTTCTAATAATATAAATGATTGCAATTTTGTACTTATGTGTCTGAAGAAATGACACCAAAATGTTAACTGTGGTTTTCTCTGGAATGTGAGACTTAGGGCACTAATAATTTATCTTCTCCATATTTTCCGAACAATTTTAAATTAACCTATATTTTATTACTATATGTATCAGAAATAGTATTTTCACATTTTTCTTGGAAGGTAATAGTGGCAAGAATGTGTAGAATGGACAGTTTTCTCTAAAAACCAAGTAGGGAATAAAACAGACAATGGACAGGAAATTGGAGTGGGGCTTTATGTTCTATCATATTACATAGATTAATTCAATGCCATTTAGTGTTCTTATGTCCACCAATCGATCTAACACTTATATCCACCATCATCAGACATACTGATACAGCCTCAGTTATTGCAAAAAGATTCTAGAACCCACCATTTAGAATGTGATCAAGCTTAGCAGTGCTGATAGGAAGCACTGTAGAGCATCCGGCAGTATCACACAGGGAAAAAAAAAGATAGAGGCGATGCCTGGTGGGTGGGAGGGAGCCTAGAGAAACACCAGGGGCTTCTGTTACCTCTGCTTTTTTCTTTGTTATAAAAATGTAGAATTTCAGTTTGTTGATTCTCCAGGTTTTATTCATCTCTCCCCAAAGGCTCCATCATAGATCGGTTCTCAGTATTGGGCATCACCTATGGGAAGAAAGCAAACTTCATTTGAGAACTGTGGATTGTGAAGCATTCACCCTTCTTCTCCCATGTTTACTAGTAGGAGAGAGTAGTTGTAAAACATGAGCACTCACCCAGTTTGCCTGATTTTAACCCAAAGAACCTTTTAAAGCAGGATATGTTACACCCAGCAGGAAAGGTTTCTTCAGGAGGGAATTTCAGCACTAAATATTACATCTATATCCTGCTTCATCCAGATTTTTCCTACCGTTTATAAAACACCTTTGCTCTTCACAATATGAGAAGAACAAGGAGATCCCCAATGCTTGTCCGAATAAATGACTCTCTAGGAGCCCTGAAAGGAGTTGATAATAAGCAATACTGGGTGAGTTAAAATTAAGTCTTCTTTTCCTTTCTTTACACAGCCTTAAGATTATTCTGTGTTTTTTCACTAACATTGCTAGGAATACAAACGAAGCTTTAAGCTCTTCTGTCGTAGGAGTCTCTAACTGAGTGGTGGGGATGCCTCTGGGATTTATTAACACATCAGGATATTATGTTCTAATCATTTCTAGGGCTGCACCATGGAAGCCCACTGTGATCCATTTCTCTTACCCCTTTGTTCTTCCTGCTAGTAAGACATCTTCATGGAGAAGTACTATGTTTTAATGGAAAGAGCAGTCTTCTTGGAAGTGACAATGATGTACAATGAGGTAACGGTATGTACTTTGTAGGGTTGTTGTGAGGATTAACATAACATACCCGAAAGGTCTTGGCACAAAGGGAGTACAAATACGTAATGTTAGTTTAATCCGAACTCCTAAGGCTGCTATTGTTTGATTTTTCATGGTGAGAAAAACTAAAGTGATCTGCATAAGTATCCAAGTATTTTCTTCATCCAGTAATACCTTATTTCCCTTGATTTTTTTTCACTGTTATGTTCCAAACTTTTCAAATAAAATAATCATTCCTAATTCCTAGTTCACATATTCCCTCTCCTTTCTGAAAATAAACTCTGCTCTAATTGTCCTCATTTAGGCATCAGTGTAGAAATCCTCAAATTTGCCATGTACAATAAATAACATGGCTTATTGCAACTTCAGTCTTCAAAACAACAAAGCCATTGTAGACATAAGCACAGACATTTCTCTTCAGCATTCTTTTTCTCTAGTGTGTCACTATCTTTTTCTGTCTATATACAGAAGTCACTGTGGCTGTTCGTCTTCAGATTTGTTTGAGTCATAGCGACTTTCTCTCTGTACGACGGTCTTGCTGTAGAAACCATAGGCAACTATCCCTCAGTTCCAGATGACTGTTAGTAGCGGTGAGGGGGCAGACTGAAAATAAAGCTTTCATCCCCAGTAGAAATTCATGTTGTAAGTATGAATCAATAGTAAATCAATCTGCATCGACCTAAGTACTCTCTAACCTCTGGGCCCTAAGTTTTTCCAGAGGACCCACCAGTAGCTCTAGTAGCCAATTTAAATCCTCCCTTGTTTTCATCTAAGAGACTGTGTAATCCCACCAGTGATTTAAAGTTGAATCACTAAGTCTCGATGAAGGTGGCAACTTTTAGATACATTAAGAATAATGTCTCAGAGACCTAAGGGTACCTTACTTATTAAACAGCAATTTTTCTTTAACTTTGAATTCATTTTTTCCTGATTATAGAAATGACACATATTCATTGTAGAAAATTTGGGACATTCAGAAAAGCCCAAAGGAGGAAATGAAAGTCACCCATAATTTCAGATATAACTATTGATATTTTGACTTTTTTTATGCATATACTACCTATAATAAAAACTTAGGCTGGGCGTGGTGGCTCATGCCTGTAATCCCAGCACTTTGGGAGGCCAAGGCGGGTAGATCACGAGGTCAGGAGATCGAGACCATCCTGGCCAACATGGTGAAACTGTCTCTACTGAATACAAAAAATTAGCCGAGTGTGGTGGCACATGCCTGTGATCCCAGCTACTTGGGAGGCTGAGGCAGGAGAATCGCTTGAACCTGGGAGGGAGAGGTTGCAGTGAGCCGAGATCGTACCACTGCACTCCAGCCTGGCGACAGAGTGAGACTCCATCTCAAAAAACAAAACAAAACAAAACAAAAAAACTTTAAAAGCAGACTGCATTTTCTTTTTTATAACCTGCTGTTAAAATTAACAATATGTTGTATGTGTTTTCTCATTTTATTAAGCAATTTTAATAAATGTTATAATATTTTAAAAAGGAAAATGGAGAGGGTAAAAACACATGTAACAAGTGGAAGTGAAACAGTTTTCTATTGCATTCTCAGACTATGAGAATTCTTTTATACTTTTATACTTTTCTTTGACTTTTTGAAGGTAAGACACTGTTGGAAGACTGGACTCAGAGATTCCATTTATTCTAATTCTCTATGAATAAAAGCCAATTCTCATTGTCAGAAATTCTCATAATGTCCTTCTTACAGAATGGAAAATGAGTGTGATGTACGTTTTTTTTCTTAGTGGGATGAAGCAGACATAAGGGTGTAATAATCAAAGTTGTGGATGCACAACCTCAAGGGAATGGACACACTCCTGCCATGGCTTCTTAACCAGCTCCTCTAACTCCTTATCTTCTGTCCTCTTCTGGCCCCTGACCCTGCTGTGCCAACTCCAGATTCTAGTGTTTTAGTTCTATCCCACTTATGTTTTTCCAGCACTTGTGCAATTGTGTAGGCCTTAGTTAGGAGAACATTCACTTTCGTGAAAACATCAGCGCGTCTGCAGTAAATATACTATGAAATAAGAGGATGGAACCTATAATTTGAAAAGAGTAACAATTGTGGTTGAATTATATGGAATATGTATCATTTCTGTTTCAGTTCTATTTACATTTTCTTTTAATATTCAACTATGTGACAGCCTTTTGCTAAATTTTGATGCCAAATATGTTCACTCATTGTTGTGGGGATATACAACAATAAAAAATATAAAATAAAAATAAAATAAAATAAAAATAAAAATAAAAAATATACAACAAAAAATATAAGTTCTTGCCCTGTCATTTAGTGGGGAGTACATAAATAAGCAGAAGATAATCTAAAATGAAACTATTAGAAGGGTCAAAATAAAATAGATATGGGGATTTTAAAAGTTTCCTCCAAATGCAGTTTTTTTGAGAGTAAAAGGGAATGCAATTAATAATTATGCTGGAAAAGGGCAAACCATGACTATTCAAGACCAAGTAGGGCATGTGTTCAGAAGAAAAAGTCCTGGCTCAAAGGAAGAAGTTGTTACCTTATCTGATCATGGGACTCAGTGAACTCTTAGGGAAGTAGGCCTTGAGTAAGTTTTGCTGTTAGCAAGGATTCCGTTTGATACAATTTAGAGAAAATGCAACCTTAATGTGTATTGTATGATGAAGTATTTATTATCTCACATAATAAGAAGTCCATAGTTTGGTGGTTTCAAGGTTCAGAAAAGTCATCAAGGACACAAGGCTTTTGCTGTTTTTATTTTTTTCCTTTTTCCTGGCTATTATTGGTATGCTTGCAGCTCCAGAAATCAAATCCTTACACTTCAAGAGGCAGGAACATAGGTCATGTACCTGTTTATTGCTGTTTTTCAGGGCGAGAAACATTCCCAGAAGCCCCAGCTCATTCCTTCTCATTCTCATTTTCCAGAACTAGGTCATATGCCTACCTCTAAAATATCAGTTATAAAGGAGATGATGTTACCATGTTAGTCCAAAATGTCATGCTTCTCTGGTTCCACCATTCCTGAACATGATGCTGCCTGATAGTTAAAAAAAAAATCCAGGTTTTTCAGGGCAGAAAGGAGATTACTGTTGTACAGGCAATTCTGGAAAGTCTTTTCATTCCTCTGTTTTTTAATTGCATAACTACTCTTGATCTACTTTTACTTTTACTGATTTTTTTTCTTATGCCATCTTTACTCTGTTGTTAAACTCTCCAATTTTTTAAAAATAGTAGATATTGCACTTTTTAGTTCTAGAATTTTCAGTTGGTCCTTTTTTATAGTTTGGTTTTTCTAAGATTTCGTATTTGTTTATTCGTATGAACATTTAAAAAGTTCTTGAGCATAGCTATAATATCTACTTGAAAATTCTTGTGTGCTCATTGCATCATCTCTATTATCTCATGGTCAATCTTTGTCAATTTATTGCTTTTTGCTTGAGTATATGTATAATTTCTCTAAAGACCAGTGATGATGAGCTTTTTTTCATATGTTTCTTGGCCACATAAATGTCTTCTTTTGAGAAGTGTCTGTTCATATCCTTCACCCACTTTTTGATGGGGTTGTTTTCTTCTTGTAAATTTGTTTAAGTTGTTTGTACATTCTGGATATTAGCCCTTTGTCAGATGGATAGATTGCAAAAATTTTCTCCCATTCTGTAGGTTGCCTGTTCACTCTGATGATAGTTTCTTTTGCTGTGCAGAAGCTCTTTAGTTTAATTAGATCCCATTTGTCAATTTTGGCCTTTGTTGCCATTGCTTTTGGTGTTTTAGTCATGAAGCCTTTGCCCATGTCTATGTCCTGAATCATATTGCATAGGTTTTCTTCTAGAGTTTTTACGGTTTTAGGTCTTACATTTAAATCTTTAGTTCATCTTGAGTTAATTTTCGTGTAAGGTTTAAGGAAGGGGTCCAGTTTCAGTTTTCTGCATATGGCTAGCCAGTTTTCCCAGTACCATTTATTAAATAGGGAATCCTTTCCTCATTGCTTGTTTTTGTCAGGTTTGTCAAAGATCAGATGGTTGTAGATGTGTGGTGTTATTTCTGAGGCCTCTCTTCTGTTCCATTGGTCTATATATCTGTTTTGGTACCAGTACCATGCTGTTTTGTTTACTGTAGTCTTGTAATATAGTTTGAAGTTAGGTAGCATGATGACTCTAGCTTTGTTCATTTTGCTTAGGATTCTCTTGGCTATATGGGCTCTTTTTTGGTTCCACATGAAATTTAAAGTAGTTTTTTCTAATTCTGTGAAGAAAGTCAAAGGTAGCTTGATGGGGATGGCATTGAATCTATAAATTACTTTGGGCAGTATGCCCATTTTCACAATATTGATTGTTTCTGTCTATGAGCATGGAATGTTTTTCCATTTGCTTCTGTCTTCTCTTATTTCCTTGAGCAGTGGTTTGTAGTTCTCCTTGAAGAGGTCTTTCACATCCCTTGTAAGTTGTATTCCTAGGTATTTTATTCTCTTTGTAGTAATTGTTAATGGGAGTTCACTCATGATTTGGCTCTCTGTTTGTCTATTTTTGGTGTATAAGAATGCTTGTGATTTTTGCACATTGATTTTGTATCCTGAGACTTTGCTGAAGTTGCTTATCAGCTTAAGGAGATTTTGGGCTGGGACGAGGGGGTTTTCTAAATAGACAATCATGTCATCTGCAAAGAGAGACAATTTGACTTCCTCTTTTCCTATTTGAATACCCTTTATTTCTTTCTCTTGGTTGATTGCCCAGGCCAGAACTTCCAATACTATGTTGAACAGGAGTGGTAAGAGAGGGCATCCTTGTCTTGTGCTGGTTTTCAAAGGGAATGCTTCCAGCTTTTGTTCATTCAGTATGATATTGGCTGTGGGTTTCTAATAAAGGGCTCTTATTATTTTGAGGTACATTCCATCAATACAAAGTTTATTGAGAGTTTTTAACGTGAGGAGATGCTGAATTTTATCAAAGGCCTTTTCTGTATATCGAGATAATCATGTGGTTTTTGTCATTCATTCTGTTTATGTGATGGATTATGTTTGTTGATTTGCGTATGTTGAACCAGCCTTGCATCCCAGGGATGAGGCCGATTTGATCATGGTGGATAAGCTTTTTGATGTGCTGCTGGATTTGGTTTGCCAGTATTTTATTGAGGATTTTTGCACCAATGTTCATCAGGGATATTGGCCTGAAATTTTCTTTTTTTGTTGTGTCTCTGCCAAGTATTGGCATCAGGATGATGCTGGCCTCATAAAATGAGTTAGGGAGGAGTCTATCTGTTTCTGTTGTTTGAAATAGTTTCAGAAGGAATGATACCAGCTTCTCTTTTTACCTCTGGTAGAATTCGGCTGTGAATCCCTCTGGTCCTGGACTTTTTTTTGGTTGGTAGGCTATTAATTACTGCCTCAATTTCAGAACTTATCAGTCTATTCAGGGATATGACTTCTTCCTGGTTTAGTCTTGGGAGAGTGTATGTGTCCAGGAATTTATCCATTTTTTCTAGATTTTCTAGTTTATTTGCGTAGAGGTGTTTGTAGTATTCTCTGATGGTAGTTTGTATTTCTGTGGGATCGGTGGTGATATCCCCTTTATCATTTTTTATTATGTCTATTTGATTCTCCTCTCTTTTCTTCTTTATTAGTCTGGCTAGTGGTCTATCTTTTTTGTTAATCTTTTCAGAAAAGCAGCTCTGGTCTCATTGATTTTTTTGAAGGGTTTTTCGTGTCTCTGTCTCCTTCAGTTCTGCTCTGATTTCTTGTCTTCTGCTAGCTTTTGAATTTGTTTGCTCTTGCTTCTTTAGTTCTTTTAATTGTGATGTTAGAGTGTTGATTTTGGATCTTTCCTGCTTTCTCCTGTGGGCATTTAGTGCTATAAATTTCCCTCTAAACACTGCTTTAGATCTGTCCCAGAGATTCTGGTATGTTATGTCTTTGTTCTCATTGGTTTCAAAGAACTTACTTATATCTGCCTTAATTTCGTTATTTGCCCAGTAGTCATTCAGGAGCAATTTGTTCAGTTTCCACGTAGTTGTGCAGTTTTGAGTGAGTTTCTTAATCCTGAGTTCCAATTTGATTGCACTGTGGTCTGAGAGACTGTTTGTTATGATTTCTGTTCTTTTGCATTTGCTGAGGAGTTATTTACTTCCAATTATGTGGTCAATTTTAGAATAAGTGCAATGTGGCACTGAGAAGAATATACATTCTGTTGATTTGGGGTGGAGAGTTCTATGGATGTCTATTAGGTTTGCTTGGTCCTGAGTTGAGTTCAAGTCCTGAGTATCCTTGTTAATTTTTTGTCTCGTTGATCTGTCTAATACTGACAGTGGGGTGTTAAAGGCTCCCACTATTATTGTGTGGGAGTCTAAGTCTCTTTATAAGTCTCTAAGAACTTGCTTTATGAATCTGGGTGCTCCTGTTTTGAGTGCATATATATTTAGGATAGTTACTCTTCTTGTTGCATTGATCCCTTTACCATTATGTAATGCACTTCTTTGTCTTTTTTGATATTTGTTAGTTTAAAGTCTGTTTTATCAGAGACTAGGACTGCAACCCCTGCTTTTTTTTTTTTTTTTTTTTTTTTTGCTTTCCATTTGCTTGGTAAATCTTCCTCCATCCCTTTATTTTGAGCCTATTTGTGTCTTTGCATGTGAAATGGGTCTCCTGAATGCAGCACTCTGATGGGTCTTGACTCTTTATCCAATTTTGCCACTCTATGCCTTTTAATTGGGGCATTTAGCCCATTTACATTTAAGGTTAATATTGTTATGTGTGAATTTGATCCTGTCATTATGATCCTAGCTGGTTATTTTGCCCGTTAGTTGATGCAGCTTCTTCATGGTGTCGATGGTCTTTACAATTTGGTATGTTTTTGCAGTGGCTGATGCTGATTGTTCTTTCCATGTTTAGTGCTTCCTTCAGGAGCTCTTGTAAGGCAGGTCTGGTGGTGACAAAATCTCTTAGCATTTGGTTGTCTGTAAAGGATTTTATTTCTCCTTCGCTTATGAAGCTTAGTTTGGCTGGATATGAAATTCTGGGTTGAAAATTATTTTCTTTAAGAATGTTGAATATTGTCTCCCACTGTCTTCAGGCTTGTAGGATTTCTGCGGAGATATCCGTTGTTAGTCTGATGGGCTTCCCTTTGTGGATAACCCAACCTTTCTCTCTGGCTGCCCTTAACATTTTTTCCTTCATTTCAACCTTGGTGAATCTGATGATTATGCGTCTTGGGGTTGCTGTTCTCAAGAAATATCTTTGTGGTGTTCTTTGTATTTCCTGAATTTGAATGTTGGCCTGTCTTGCTGGGTTGGGGAAGTTCTCCTGGATGATATCGTGAAGGGTGTTTTCCAATTTGGTTCCATTCTCCCCATCACTTTCAGGTACACCAATCAAACACAGGTTTGGTATTTTCACATAGTCCCATGTATCTTGGAGGCTTTGTTCATTCCTTTTCACTCTTTTCTCTAACGTTGTCTTCATGCTTTATTTTATCAAGTTGATCTTCAATCTCTGATATCCTTTCTTCTGCTTGATTGATTTGGCCATTGATACTTGTGTATGCTTCACGAAGTTCTCGTGCTGTGTTTTTCAGCTCTGTCATTTATATTCTCATCTAAACTGATTATTCTAGTTAGCAATTCCTCTATAACTTTTTTCAAGGTTCTTAGCTTCCTTGCATTGGGTTAGAACTTGCTCCTTTAGCTCAGAGGAGTTTGTTATTACCCACCTTCTGAAGCTTACTTCTGTCAATTCATCAAACCCATTCTCTGTCTAGTTTTGTTCCCTTGCTTGTGAGGAGTTGTGATCCTTTGGAGGAGAAGAGGCCTTCTGGTTTTTGGAATTTTCAGCCTTTTTGGGTTGGTTTTTCTTCATCTTTGTGGATTTATCTACTTTTGGTCTTTGATGTTGGTGACCTTCAGATGGGGTTTCTGTGTAGATGTCCTTTTTGCTGATGTTGATGCTATTCCTTTATGTTTGTTAGTTTTCCTTCTAACAGTGAGGTTCCTCTGCTCCAGGTCTGCTGGAGTTTGCTGGAGGTCCACTCCAGATTCTGTTTGCCTGGTTATCACCAGTGGAGGCTGCAGAACAGCAAAGATTGCTGCCTGTTCCTTCCTCTGGAAGCTTCTTCCCAGAGGGGCACCTGCCAGATGCCAGCCAGAGCTCTCCTGTATGAGGTGTCTGTTGACCCATGCTAGGAGATGTCTCCCAGTCAGGAGGCACAGGGGTCAGGGACCCACTTGAGGAGGCAGTCTGTCCCTTAGCAGAGCTCGAGTACTGTGCGGGGAGATCCACTCTTCTCTTCAGAGCCCACAGGCAGGAACGTTTAAGTCTGCTGAAGCTGTGCCCACAGCTGCCCCTTCCCCCAGGTGCTCTGTCCCAGGGAGACAGAAGTTTTATCTATAAGCCCCTGACTGGGTCTGCTGCCTTTCTTTCAGAGATGCCCTACCCAGAGAGGTGGAATCTAGAGAGGCAATCTGGCTACAGCGGCTTTGCCGAGCTGCAGTGGGCTCCACCCAGTTTGAATTGCTGGTGGCTTTGTTTACACTGTGAAGGGAAAACCACCTACTCAAGCCTCAGTAATGGCGGATGCCTCTCCCCCAGCCAAGCTTGAGCATCCCGGGTCGACTTGAGACTGCTGTACTGGCAGCAAGAATTTCAAGCCAGCGGATCTTAGCTTACTGGGCTCCATGGGGGTGGAATCCAGTGAGCTAGACTACTTGGCTCCCTGGCTTTAGACCCCTTTCTAGGAGAGTGAACGGTTCTGTCATGCTGGCGTTTCAGGCACCACTGGGTTATGAAAAAAAACTCCTGCAGCTAGCTTGGTGTCTGCCCAAATGGCTGCCCAGTTTTGTGCTTGAAACTCAGGCCCTTGGTTGGCGTAGGCACCCAAGGGAATCTCCTGGTCTGTGGCTTGTGAAGACCATGGGAAAAGCATATTATCTGGGCTGGAGGGCACTGTTGCTTAGGGCACAGTCCCTCACAGGTTCTCTTGGCTAGGGGAGGGAATTCCCTGACCCCTGGGTGAGTGACGCCCTACCCTGCTTTGGCTAGCCCTCTGTAGCCTGCACCCACTGTCTAACCAGTCACAGCGAGATGAGCTGGGTACCTCAGTTGGAAATGCAGAAATCACCCGCCTTCTGCGTTGATCTTGCTGGGAGCTGCAGACCGGAGCTGTTCCTATTTGGCCATCTTGCCAGCCACCACCTATTTATTTATTTATTTATTTTTTGAGACAGAGTTTCACTCTTGTCACCCAGGCTGGAGTGCAATGGTGTGATCTCAGCTCACTGCAACCTCTGCCTCCCAGGTTCAAGTGATTCTCCTGCCTCAGCCTCCCGAGTAGCTGGGATTATAGGCACATACCACCACACCTGGCTAATTTTTGTATTTTTATTGGAGACAGGGTTTCACCATGTTGGCCAGGCTGGTCTCCAAACCCTGGCCTCAGGTGATCCTCCCACCTCGGCCTCCTAAAATGCTGGGATTACAGGCTTGAGTCACTGTGCCTGGCCATATACTATTATTTCTGTATAAAATGAAGATACTGATTATTTTGAGGATTAAATAAAATAATGTACGAAAGCATCCAAATAGAAATAAGAACAATGAAGATCAGACTCCTCTTAATGATGAATAATCCCATTAAGTTTTAATATCATGTAATATGCATAGTATTTATTTTGTCAAATAGTTTAAAATAAAGAATAGAAGTGTCATCCATTAGAATAGGGACCCAAAGCCAAAGGAAACTTATTTTTAAATTGCTCAAGAAAGATAACTGAAATCCTACAATTCTATACCAGACTAGACCATCTTTCAAGAGAGAAAGCCAAATAAAGATACTTTTCGACCAAGAGATTTTTACCATACATAGAATGCCCCCCCCAAAGAAACTGTACCCAGATGAAAGCCATGGCATGAAAAAAAATCATAGTATGCAAAGAAATTGGCAAATATATGGGTCAATCCAAATGGTCACTAATTTTACTTAAAAAGATAGCCATAAACTGGGGGACAATACAAGGTGAAAATGTAAACATCAATAACATGGAAGACTATGTGGCAGTTAGAAATCAGATATAAACATCTTAAAGTTCTATAATATTCAGGAGGATTGCAGAGATACTAACTAGAGAATTTGGTAAGTTAAACAACTATCATAAAAATTTAAGGGAAATACAACAACAATAGAAATAGGATATAATAATCCTAAAGCAGTCAAGGGAATAAAAGGAAGCAAAGAAAATCTCATCAATTCAATAGAAGGCAGGAAACTTGTCAAAAAAGTTAAAAAGCATAGTATGTTAAAAACAAACACCAAATGAGTATGAATAATCAAACATAAATATTCACATTAAATGTAAATACTTAAACACACTGGTTAAAACATATTAATTATTGTGCTGCAGCTATACCAAGGCAACCACATTTCTGATATTTTAATACCACTGATTATTTTTACCTATTTCAGAACTTGAGTATGTACTCTATTTTGAAGGCTTCTTCCATCTAGCATTGTTTTTGAAATCCATTCACATTGTTGCATGTATCAGTAATTTATTCCTTTTTTTTCACCATACTGAGTAGTATTTTGTTGTATGATTAGACCATAGTTTGTCAATCCATTTGCTTATTGATTGGCACTTGGGTTATCTCCAGTGATTGGCTATTATGAAAAAACTGCAATGGACATTCTTGTATAAGTCTCTTTCTGAAGACACTTTCATTTCTATTGGGTACATACATAGGAGCATAATTGATGAATTATAGGTGTATGGTATATGCTTCGTTTTATAAGAAATTGTTAGCCCCTTTCCCAACGTGGTTGTACCATTTACATTCTTACTGGGAATATAGAGAGTTACTTCCCGTTCTTTTGAATATTTGGTGCTATCAATCTTTTTAATTTTCAGCATTCTGGATGATGTGAAACTCTTGTGGTTTACTTTGCACTTCCATGGCGACTACTGATGTTGAACATTCATGTGTTCATGAGCTTATTGGTTATTTGTGTATCTCCTTTGGTGAAGTGCCTGTTTAAATCTTTTACTAATCTGGTTCTATTCAAAACTGGTCTCAGTTGATTCTGTTATATTTTAGATTAGGACTCATTTTTCTGTTTTTTTTTTTTTGGACATAGAGTTATTTGGGATTGTATCTGGACATGGTGGATGTAATGTTGTGAAGACTGTAGCATCTGTTATTTAAACATGTTGATGTTTTTGTTTTAACAGGTAATTAAGTTGATTTTACTCAAATGAGACATTCTGTCTTGAATCTTATTTCAGCTCTTTATTGTGGCTGGGCTTATTAAGTCTTCCCCATGCATGCAGGGCTTGGGGCAACCAGAATTAGGGCAGAGTGTATGTTGCCCAGTTCATGGTTTTTTCTCTCTAGCTTTTTCTTTTTCAGGTTTCCCTGCCATTTTAAAGTGGTTACACTTGTCACTGCAATTTTCTGTCAGAGTTTTATCCTATGCAGCATTGACTGCCCTTGGGCTAAAAGCCATAAATGTGAACAACTCTGCAGGGGGAGATGTTAGAGCCCTGGCAGTGGAAAGTGGTTGGTTCACAGGTGGTAAGAAGAATTTACTGACAACAGTATAGGTTTGAAAAGGAAAGTGTTATTAGAAGGAGAGAACTCTGCAGAAGAGTGCGACTCTTCTGAGTGCGACTCAGCAAGAGAGGACTGAGCACACTGCAGTGGATTTTTCTTTAGAGGTATGTATGGACCTTAAAGCAGGAGTTTAAGGACAATTTGGATCTTATTAGTCCTGTAGGTCATGATAAATGATTATATTTGTAGGCATTTTTGTGCCTTGATGTCAGCAAAGTTTGCACAATGAGTTTCGACATGCATGCATTCCTGAGATGTATAGAAATTCTAGTTATTTATTAATTTGGGGGAAAGAAGCCTGGTACCAGATGCCTGTTTAGATAATAGGGAAGTCTAATTACTTCTAAATTCTTCAGATAAGGAGTTTTGCCTCTGGATGGTTTGGTTGATAGCCACCAGATGATCTTTGATCTTCTCCAACTCAACTCATAATTTTCCTTTTTCTGAGTTTCAAATCCATCCTGAATCTGTCTGCTTTTTACATTGACTGATGTTTGTTTTATGTACTTTGTCCATATCCGTATCCATTATACTGTTATATGCATTAGAGTTAGGAGCTTACATGGCCATACTGGAAGTGATCATCCTAAATTTCTTTGGAAAACCATTTATGGCATGCCAAGAAAAATTTCATGTATCAGAAACACTTATGAAGTCCAGTTTAATAAAGATCTACAGGTAATATAAAAGAAGCTTACCCTCCTCCCTCTGTCATTTTTTTAATACTGTAAATTTAGATTTTTATGCTTTTTAAACAGTAAGGCACACAAGTGATGCCATTCAGGTAGATTGTTAGATGGAGAAGGAGGATCCTCTTCCCATGACTGAGTTCCATACAACAGCCTCTAGAAATAAGTGATGAGAGGTATTAATAAAGCTAGCATTACTTTCTCTCTCAAGTTAGGATTTTACAAGGGTGCCCATTATTCTTAGCCTCAGTTTCAAAATAATACGATATACATTATTTTAAAAGTATTTTATGTAGTATTTATCATGTATGATTTAAAGTATTTTTATGCATTATGGGAATTACCTATGCTTCCATAGTTGAAATTACCTATTCTTCCAACTAGTTGAAAGAATCTAGTTTATGGGGAAAATAAAACTAGAGATAATACTATTCACTCTGAACATGACAACCTAAAATTACTACAGTTTTTTTTTTTTTTTTTTTTGAGACGGAGTCTTGCTCTGTCACCCAGGCTGGAGTGCAATGGCACGATCTCGGCTCACTGCAACCTCCGCCTCCTGGGTTCAAGCGATTCTCCTGTCTCAGCCTCCGAAGTTTCTGGGATTACAGGCACGTGCCACCATGCCCCGCTAATTTTTGTATTTTTAGTAGAGACGGGGTTTCACCATGTTGGCCAAGCTGGTCTCAAACTCCTGACCTCGTGATCTGCCCATCTCAGCCTCCCAAAGTGCTGGGATTACAGGCATGAGCCATTGCACCCGGCCTCATTTGTCTTTTTTTACAAGTATATTCTTTTTCCAATTTCTTCTAAAATGATCAGTCTGAAAAAAGTTTTTATTCTTGACAATAGTATATGCGTTTTCCCTTATAAAAGTAGCCCTCCTTATTGATACATTTAAAAATTTTCACTTAAATGTCTTCGTCTCTAGTACTGTTGATTTGTTTTTTAAGGTGTGAGTATATTTCTCCCAATTAAGAATTATTTATAGTTTTGAGACATTTGAGCTTTTTCTTGTCTTTCCTTCCTTTCTCTCTTTCTTTCTTTTCTTCACCCCTTCCCTTCCCTCTCCTCCCCTCCCCTCCCCTCCCCTCCCCTTTCCTTTCCTTTCTTTCCTTCCTTCTTTCTTTCGACTCTGCTTTGTCGCCCAGGCTGGATTGCGGTAGCACGATCTTGGCTCACTGCAACCTCCGCCTCCCAGGTTGAAGCGATTCTCCTGCCTCAGCCTCCTGAGTAGCTGGGACTACAGGCTTGTGTCAACACGCCCGGCTAATTTTTTGTATTTTTAGTAGACACGGGGTTTCACCGTGTTAGCCAGGATGGTCTCAATTTCCTGACCTCGTGGTCTGCCCACCTCGGCCTCCCAAAGTACTGGGATTACAGGTATGAGCCACTGCGTCCGGCCCAAAATTTGTGTTATGTTGAGTTTAACCTTTTTAACATTATGTGTAAGAGATATTTGGAATCAAAAATCAAATATTCTTTCAAGGATGTTACATTTGTAAATGTTTTTAGAGTCTGGTAATACTATCTTCTATTTTTTCAAGCAGTTACTACATTAATAATTGGTATTTCACTGAATTATTTCTATCAGAGGGTATGCCAAATGGAGTTTCCCAGGAAGTAGTATGTTAGTGTAAAATAGGAAACTTACTGCCTGGACCTTAATCAAGAAGGGACTCTGTACAGCAGTAGAATTATATTACTATCCTCTCTTCAACCAACAGCACAATAGAAAACATTGACTACGATAGAATCTGCAAAAAAGATAACAAGCACTTAGATAAATTTTGAGACAGAAATTTATTCTGACGTTTTAAAAAGAGAAGGGAAAAATGAAACAAAAGTACTTCCATAGCAATGGACAACACGTATGCAGTAATTTGCAGTACACTCTGAAACAAACCTTCACAAAAATCAATTAATAAAGCATATATTAAAATTGTCTTTGTATTTTCAAATGCAATGACAAATGACTTTCTCCAGACAAATCAAATTCCTGCAAGATGTAGTGACTGATTTCAGCACAGACATTATGGAACGAGAAGCTCATGTCAACATATAAGAGAATCAACAGAACCTGGATTGAAAAGTGTGTGGAAAGAAGATAGTACTGGGAATGTATAGAATATAGTCCTTTAACTACTGGTCTTAGGGTTCCTGCTAGTTATTTAGTCAGAAGGAAGCATACATTTATGTATGAATATACTCCAAAGTAAGTGCATAATATTGCTTTACAGAATGCTTTTTCACATCCAATGCCTATGTATTAGCTATTATTTGCCTCTCATTGATCTACACACTGGGAAAAGATAGCAATAGATAAGGAGAAGTACCTGCTTGCAAGGAACTTTCCTGTAGAAAATAGACAATAAATCCATAGAAAAGATAAATATATACAGCATTTTAAAGGAGTGAAATGCTATGGAAAAAAAACATGTTACAACTTTTATAAGAAGAATATATTAGACATTTATGCAAAAACTTATTTGAAATGACAGAGGGAACCCTTGGAAGATTGAGGGGAGGAGTGTCCCAGATAGAAGGAATAATAAAGGCAAAGGCTTTGGCATATTTGAGAAACAAGAAGGTAGTGAAATGAGAGTGTAATGAGAGTCTAATGAATATCGTTAGGTGGTAGGAAATGAAGTGGTAAAACTAGGTGGGGTTAAGATTATATGGGTCTGGTA
Source organism: Gorilla gorilla gorilla (assembly GCF_029281585.2). Lineage (NCBI taxonomy): Eukaryota > Metazoa > Chordata > Mammalia > Primates > Hominidae > Gorilla > Gorilla gorilla. Next base: position 100,955,009 of record NC_073237.2, on the reverse strand, counting down.
TACCATGGTAAGGAATTAAAAACATTTTAAAATCTCTCTCTCACTTTTTTGAGATGGGATCTCATTATGTTGCCCAGGCTGGTTTCGAACTCCTGGGCTCAAGCAGTCTTCCCACTTCAGCCTCCAAAGCAGCTTGGATTACAGGCATGCACCACCATACCAGGCTTTAAAAATTTTTATCCTGTAGATTAATAGATTAGTTATTTTTGTTTTTGTCAAATTCTGAGTTCCATATAATCTAGGAATTATATCTCTGTATAACTGAATTAAGTGAGCCCTGTCTAATCTATTACAGTTATGATTCTGGTCCCCAGAGTGGACAAAATCAGATATGCAACACCCTTAAGGGAATTCTGCCTTAATTTGGCTTATTACTACTTATATGTATTTATATATAACACAGTAATCTACCATAATCCACCAAATGACAATGTTTATTAAACTAAAAAACATTATGTAGAAAAGAAAAATGCAGTTATTTCAAGTACCAATATATTGATTGAAGCACAGAGAAAAGTGGTAAGAAGTCCATAAATCAATTTGATGAAAAATATGAGAACAAAAAATTAGAAACATAAATGCTCCATAGAAATAATTGGGGAGATGACTGAAATGCCTGAAGTAATGCAGAATAGAGGTTAGATTATTGTAATTTAGTTATTAATGAGAAAGGGAACTCCTACAGGCTGGAGAACTTGGAACCTCTCAGATTACATACCTTGTTATTATTATTATTGCCTTAAAATGTAAGAGGATGGAGAGGAAGATAGGACAAAGGATTTATTAGGATTTACTTTGTCGTATGTGGTAAAATCCAGGTCAAATTAGTTTTTCATAAAATGCTAATTTGACTCATAAATAAAATCTGCAACGGTGAATCTGGCTTTAGCTACAGCTGCGTTCAAGAGTTAAAGTGACACCATCAAGCACACTCTGTATCTCAGCTCTGCTTTCATTCTCATGCTGTCCTCACATATTGGCAATGGTTGCCAGTAGGAATTCTGAGTTAACATTCTACCAGTTTAGACACCATTTCAAAAAAGAGTGTGTCTTTCTGACAAAGGCAGCATTCCTGGGATGGAGTCTAATTAGTATGGCTCGGGTCACGTCCTGCACTATACCAATCACTATGACTAGAGGAATTAGACATCCTTTCTTTCTTTCTTTCTTTTTTTTTTTGCCAAGACCTCTTCCATGCTTATCTTTATTTTCAGAGGATTGGGTCAGCCCCACCATGTACAACATAGACTGAGAGTGGGGGACTTTGGTTCATTAAAAGAAAAATATACATCTTTCTATTAATATATATTATGCAGATCTGTCAATTGGGTGGCAATATTGTGCAGGGATGCTGCACAACAAAAACTATATATCCACTTCAAAGTGACTGAGAAAGGAGACAAGAGAAAAGAAAGGAAGAGAAAGAAAATATACAGAGGAGAGGAGAGAGAGTAGCAGAATAGAGAGAGAGGACAGAAAATCAGAGGAGTGGAGAGAGACACACACATGGCAGGAGAGAGAAGAAAGAGAGACAGAGAGACAGAGAGACTGAGTGAGAGAGAGATTCATTTTAATGGACAGCATCAATATTTTTATAGGGCCAGTTTGCAGAACTGCTTACAGCTACAAACCCAGCAGACAAGGCACTATTAAGAAGGTTACATGAGCATGAAAATTCTACGTTGAAAAGAATGGGAATCTAATAGTTGGTTTTGCAAACACACAAGCTCTCGTGACAGTAGGTTTTGCAGTATCTAAATACAAAAGACAAGCTCTCTTGCTCCATTGAGGATATCGCATGCCCAAGGTTTTTCACATTTTCAATAAATGCAGATGCCTGCTCAGGACTTTCTTTACAGCCTCTTTGACCTCTTTTTTCCTGAGGCTATAGACGATGGGATTTAACATTGGGGTTACCACTCCATAACACAGCCCAATAATCTCATCAGATGTATTAGTGTTCTTTCACTTGGGTTTCATGTACATAAAAAGGGCTGAACCGTAGAATAAGATGACCACAATCAAGTGCGCTGAACAGGTAGAGAAGGCTTTCTTTCTTCCCTCAGCACAATTAATTCTCAGGATGGAAGAGAGAATAAACACATAGGAGATGAAAATTAACAGTAGAGGAATCACCAGTGAAACAATATTTGTCACTGTCATGATAAGCACATTGATGGTGATATCTGAACAAACAAGTTTTAGAAGGGCCAAGATTTCACAGGTAATATGATCAATGACATTATTCCCACAGAAAGGCAACATCATTGTCAGAACTGTTTGCAATAGGGAGGTTAGACAGCCTATGATCCAGGACCATGCAGCCATTTGCACATACAGCACTCCGTTCATGATGATGGAGTACCTCAGTGGGTTGCAGATGGCCACATAGCGGTCATAGGCCATCACAGCCAGGAGGACACACTCAGTGGAGCCCAAGCCAAGGGACACAACCATCTGCAGAGCACAGCCAATGAAGGAGATGGATTTTCTCTCAGACATAAATATAATAAGCATTGGAGGAATGGATGAGGATGTGTAACAGATGTCCAAGAATGAGAGGTTTCCAAGAAAGAAATACATGGGGGTACGGGGGCGAGAATCCAAGATGGTGATGATAATGAGGAGGCTATTTCCCAGGAGGATTATCATGTACATGATGAGGCAGAGCAGGAACAGAAAAAGCTGGAGCTCTGGATATTGGGAAAGCCCCACCAGAAAGAATTCAGTCATGGCAGAGTAATTTCTTGTCTCCATGTGTTCTAGGTCACCTGCCTGCTGGGTATAGAAAAGGACATGATTCAGGTAAATTGAAATGTTTGATACATCAAAATCTGTAAATCTGTACATCTACAGATTTTCAATACAAATTTGCTTCCGATATTGTGTTTGATTCTTAGAATACTCCCAGTAAGCAAAACAGTATGGATATTGTACTAGTTTTATTGATTATGAAAATTGAGACATTGAGAAACCCAATATATCTTGGGACTACACAGCAGCACATTCAAAGCTACCAATACTGCCAGAATTCTTCTGGGAAGTATCAAATAAAGTTTAGGAACATGCTGCTTTCAAATGTAGAAAGAGATTTTGAACTTAAAGCTGTTTTTTTGATGAAGCTGGCCTCCATTTAAAAGATTTTATACACTGCCGGTGACATATCATTTAACCTGGATGTAGCTTTGGTAAGTTGTTTATTTTTCTGAGTTGCAGATAGTTCATAGTAAGCTTGGAAAAAGCAATAATTATTTCTTATAGTTAGAATTAGATAAAATATTAGGTGCCTAGAACCTAATGGTTCCAACATGGCATATATGTGTGTGTGTGTTTGTGTGTGTGTGTGTGTGTGTGTGTGGTGTGCGTGTGTGTGTGTGTGTATGCATATATGTAATATAATTATATTTACCTTATACAAGATATAATATTAAATGTATTTTTATACACATGCATTTTATGAATTATAGTATAATATTTAGATCTACCAATCTTAAAAGGGAAAAGTAGATTTAGCTTTTTAAAGGTAAAAGGTTTAAAGTTTGAAACCACACTTGACAGACTGTGAACATTTTTGTTCTCAGTGGGACATTTCACTGCACTTCTTTCAAAAACCTGTTAGGAGTCTGAGAATCATTGGAGGACTGTTCTAGAAGCTTCCAGAGATTAAGGAGTCTGGGTCCCAGCATGTACAGCTTTTTTTCCAGGCCCTGGGATTCTCTCTTCTTAAGTGTAGTATTACTGCCATTTTACAAAGTAGGAAACAGAGACAAAGAAAAGTTTAAGTAACTTTCTCAAGGTCATACAGATAGTAAATACTAAAGCCAGAATTCAATATCTAGCCATCTGGCTGTAGAATCAGCCCTTTTACCCACCATACACTACTCTCTCTCATTGGTTACTACACAGATTCCACGCAAGAGAAGACTATTACAAAAATGTATCTTCTGTTGGGGTACAGTGAGACAGCAAACATCATTTACTTGTGATTCTGATCATATGTGATGTGATGGAGAACTCTGAAGGCTGGACCACTTACTTTTTCCTGTAGCTTTTGATTGTTTTCTTTTCTTTTCTCTCGCTGTTTTTTTTGTTTTTGTTTTTGTATTTTTTTTTAAGACGGAATCTTGCTCTGTTGCTTGGGCTGGAGTGCAGTGGCGTGATCTCAGCTCACTGCAACCTCCACCTCCCACGTTCAAGCGATTCTCCTGCCTCAGCCTCCCGAGTAGCTGAGATTACCGGCATGCTCCACTACACCTGGCTAATTTTGTATTTTTAGTAGAGACGGGGTTCATATCATATTGGCCAGGCTGGTGTCCAACTCCTGGCCTCAAGTGATCCTCCCACCTTGGCCTCCCAAACTGCTAGGATTACAGGCATGAGCCACCCTGCCTGGTCTGCTCAGTTTTCTATGTGTAGAAGGCGATTTCACAGCTATGAAAAAAAGCATGATCAAGAGTAATGATACAAAAGTCCTTTTCATCACCTTTGCCTTTTTCTTTTCTTTCTTTGTTTTTCTTTTGAGACAGAGTCTCACTCTGTTGCCCAGGTTGGAGTGCAGTGGTGTAATCTCAGCTCACTGCAACCTCCGCCTCCCAGGTGCAAGTGGTTCTCCTGCTTCAGCCTCCCAAGTAGTTGGGATTACAGGCGCATACCACCACACCCAGCTAATTTTTGTATTTTTAGTAGAGATGAGATTTCACCATGTTGGCCAGGCTGGTCTTGAATCCCTGACCTCAGGTGATCCACCCTCCTCAGCCTCCCAAAGTGCTGGGATTACAGGTGTGGGTCACCATGCCCAGCCCACTTTGCCTTTATCAGTAATGTATCTAAAATACCACAGCCCCTGCCCTCACTCTGCAAATCTAAATGCAGCTTAGAGTCTTTTGAGAAACTACTCCCATTTATAACATTAGTGCCACATCTTTGAAAACTCAATGTGCTCCATTCGTTTCACGTTCATTACATTGATATGTCCAAGTATTGTGTTAAGATGTCTTATATAAAGGGCTGTGTCTCATACATTGTTACACTATTACCACAAGAACTATATCTATGCTGGGCTCTCCTTGTGGAATGAGAATATTTCTTACTGATCTTATTCTGACCCTACAACCACACTTTTGCTTTGGCCTTTTCATATCCAGAGACTTTGAAGACAGGATGAATGCTTACTCTTTGGGTTGTCATAGATGGCAAGCCCTCCTAGCTCCCTGTGGCATAATGATGAAAAATGTAGTATTATGGGGAGACTAGAAGAAACTAAGCATGGTCTTTGCAGACCATTTGGGGCATCAGTAGTGGCTCCAGGGAGATGAAGGGAAAAAGTTTCTCCATTCCCTTTCCATATCCTTTGTCTTCCTCTTAGAGAGTACTACCTACACCATGATTTGGGAGGAGATTACAAAAAATTAGATGATACCAATGTGTTGGTATATTGGAAAATATTCCCTTTGTCTTGCACTTCTTTTTCCTGTCTCTATCTACATTGGCATATGGATTTGTTCCCACAAAGTGGGCAGTTACGGTAGCCATTTTAATTAGATAGGGCATAGCTGTTTTGAAGTAGAGGAAAGTGGAGGGAAAGAAGAGGTGGAGAAGAAACAAATTTGTGCTAGTATAGAAAGAACACTAAACTTACCACTTGCATCTTGGGCGATGGTGTTGTGCTAAACCCCTATTAATCTCAATATGGGCGGCACCAGGTGCAAAAGGCCAAGAGACCCAGAGTCAGCAAATGAGACATGGGGTTTATTAGGGAATTACATACAGGGAGAGAGTCTGGGGTGGTGGGCTGGACAGAAAAAAGACAACTACCTGTAAAATCATGCAGTTTTATATGGCATTTTCACTTAATTCTCTCCTTAACAACCTCCACCTGGCAACCTTCATCCAACCAAAAGCTTAGGGACCCAATTCCCTGCACGGCCCATGTTTGGGACAGGCTGTTTATCACAGAGAAAGAACAAATCTCTGGGTTAGCCACTCCTAGATTCCCTAGATCAGAACACACATTCGGGTGCCTCTGTCATTACAGTGTCATTCTAAGGGTATGCTTTATGTGTTTACCCTATAGGTAGGGATGTCGAGGATACAAAGATGAAGGAAGAAGAATGGCTGTCTTTCTTTCTATTCAGAAAAGATCCCAGGTGAAGAAGTCCATGTTTCAGAATTTATTTTAAATTTTAATTTATTCTTTTCAGCTTATAAGTGTTAGTGAAATATTTCAGGATTTAGATCAAAACAAGAGAAAGGGAAACAGTAACTTCGCCAAAGACACTGAATCAACCCATTACACAGGCCTATCCTAACCTATTAGGTATCTTTCTCCAATGTATACCATGTCTCCTCCCATGACTGTGTTAAGGAGGAATTATTAGGAGGACTTTGTTTCCCCATGATCGCCATCAGTCTCCTCACAAAAGACATCCTAATAGAGAAATACAACTTAAAGGAAAATATGTGCTTGCTCTGCAGCTTCAACAAAAGTCCTCTAGTTCATCCTCTAATCACATTGTCACCTCTAGTTCTCTCTAACTCTGGAGCCACTACTGATGTCCCAAATGCTCTGCACTGACCATGATGAGTTTTGCTCAGTCTCCCCATAATACTGCATTTTCTTTCTTTCTTTTTTTTTTTTTTGTTCTTTTTTTTTTTTTGAGACAGAGTCTCACTCTGTCACCCAGGCTGGAGTGCAATGGTGTGATCTTGGCCCACTGCAACCTCTGCCTCCTGGGTTCAAGTGATTCTCCTGCCTCAGCCTCCCGAGTAGCTGAGATTATAGCCGCCTGCCTCCACACCCAGCTAATTTTTGTATTTTTAGTAGAGTTGGGGTTTCACCATGTTGGTCAGGCTGGTCTCGAACTCCTGACCTCAGGTGATCCGCCCGCCTCGGCCTCCCAAAGTGCTGGGATTACAGGCGTTGAGCCACTGCGCCTGGCTTGCATTTTCATCATTATGCATTTGTGTGTGGCGTCTTCTTAAACTGGAAGGATTGTTCTTATCTATTACCTTTTCTAGGAAAGCTTTCTCACCTACTATTGTGAGGAGGATGCCCTTTTTATATACTGTCATAAAACTGTGCTTATCTATCTTACAGAATTCTACATTTATTCAACAGAAACTATGCCATGTATACTATGGTAGGTAATAGAGATCCTATTGTGAGATCTTGACTTTCAAAATCAAGACTGGATTTTGCACTGGATGCAGAATGCTTACAATAGTTATTTCACACTTTCAAGAAAAAATTTCTGTGCTGTATAATATGTTTCAATGTGAAAAAGTTATAGAACATTTTGTAGAAACATTTTATCAAGCAAAAATAGCCTTGTTTTCCCAAACTTTCAAAGACAGACGAAAACTACAGATAATCTTATTTATGAATGTATATGTATAACCATAATTAAAGTACATCCAAACTGTATATACTAAAGTGATACAATTTATTTCATGGATTAATAAAATTCCAAATTAATATTTGAAAATCTATCAACATACTAAACAAATAAGCAAAAAACCCAACACATGGTCTTCTAACAAGACGCTAAAGTGCATTTGGTAAAATACAACATTCACTCTTGGTCAGACCTCTGAGTAATCTAGATACAGGAAGATCGATAATTAAGATGATAAAGGAGATTATTACTCTCAAATCATTGGGCAGCATAATTCAAAATGGTAAAACTGTAGCAGTGTTTTTTCTTAAAGTTTGCAAAGGTAGTGTTAGCACTATTATCAACAATTTTTCACTAGAATGATCCAACCAAATGGAATAGCATATCCATGGGTTGGATCCATATGTCCTATTATGTTTCAAGTTTAATCATGATTTAAAAGGTTGCTATGCTTTTTTTTTTTTTTTTTTTTTTTTTTAACCTCCAGGTGCTGGAATTCTGGTTTGTGGGGTTGGTAGGTTATAATATACACATAAGAATACATCCTCTCATATGTTAAACAACCATGAAAGTTGTAATCTTGGAGAATAGTAAATGAAAAGGAAAATCCCCATGATATAATGCTGTGTTAAAAAGAATGTCTCGGCCGGGCGCGGTGGCTCACGCCTGTAATCCCAGCACTTTGGGAGGTTGAGGCAGGCAGATCATGAGGTGAGGAGTTCGAGACCAGCCTGGCCAATATGGTGAAACCCCGTCTCTACTAAAAATACAAAAATTAGCCGGGCGTAGTGGCACGTGCCTGTAGTCCCAGCTACTTGGGAGGGTGAAGCAGAAGAATCGCTTGAACCCGGAAGGTGGTGGTTGCAGTGAGCCAAGATCTTGCCACTGCACTATAGCCTGGGTGACAGAGCGAGACTCCATCTCAAAAAAAAAAAAAAAAGAAGACTGTCTCATAAGCATATAAATGATCACAGTTTTGTATATATGTGACTGAAAGAAGTTACATTGAAATCTTAACCAGTTTTTTTTTTTTTCTGGAATGTGGTTCTTGGAGGGATTATTACTGTTCTTCATTTTGCCTCATTTTCTAACTTTTTGAAAAGAATGTATATTTTCTGATTATAAAAATACATAATATTTTAAATTTTCCTTTGAAGGAAACAGTGGTGAGAGTTTGAAGAATTTTGGTCCAATTTTCACTAATACCCAAGATCAAGTGAGAATAGTTATTGGAAAGAAAATTGGTGAAAGGCTTTCTGTTGATTTATGACATAAACTGACTTAATGCCATTGAATGTTCTGACTTCAAGAGATCAACTTGACAAATATATTCACTCTGAGAAGACACACTAACACAGTCCCAGTTCTTAGATTAGGATTCTAGAGCTCACCACTTAGAATGTGGCTAAGGTGGGCAGTGTAGGTAGGATGATAAGACATCCAACTGTATCACACAGTAAAAAGAGAAGGCAGAGGAGATACCCATGGTGGGAAGGGGTAGGGGAGTAATAGCAATGATTATTACCTCAGTTTCATTTCTGCCAAAAATGGGTAAAGTTCCAGTGCCCCTGGCTCTCTGTTTTTTTGTACATCTCTTTCCAAAGGGCCAGTCTGGTCTTTAGATTGATGCTCAGCATTGGATATCACCTATAGATGAAAATCAAACTCTGCTTGAGAAATATGATTCTGAAGTGCTCACCCTTCTCCCCATGTTTACCAATAAGAAAGAGTAGTATTTTGCTTGTAAAGCATATGTACTCACCCAGATTCCCTCATTTTAACCAAAGAAACTCTCAAAACAGACTGTGCCGTCAGAAGGAAATTGAATTCACTAAGTATTTATTGTATACTATCTCCTACTCCAGCTAGATTATCCTGCTGTTTATATAATAACTTATTCTTCACAATAGCCAACATCCCTGGTACTAGAGCTCCAGTGCTTGTCCGAATAAATGAGCCCTTCTGAGCCCCAAAGGAGCTAATAATAAGCAGCAGTGCTCTAGTTAGAACAAGGCCTCTTCTCTCCCTCTCGCATAGGTTAGATAATTATCCTGGGTTTTTTCATCCACGTTTCTGTTTGGTTACCAAAAATATGTGTTTGTTGCTGGAAGTTTCAGTTAGCCATGGGCTCAGTGCTGGGATTGATTCACCCTGCTGTCTTCATGCCCTCGCTGTCTTTAGGGCTATGTCACAGTGCAGTGCCCTTGAATCTCTGTAAGCCTACTGTGCCCCAGTCCATGTACTCCATATTACCCTTTGGCTACTGATAAGGAGAAGTACTGCATCTTAGCTGGAAGACGTATACTTCATCCATTTACCTCTTTCTTTCTGAAAATACTTCTTCCCAGCTTTGCCCTAATGTTCCCATTTCAAACATCTGTATAGGGTCCTCATCTCCACTTACAATAGACAGCATGACTTATTGGGATTTCAGTTTCTTCCAAAACAGTCTCCCTCTTTTTCATCAGTGTTTTGCTAACTTCTTGTGTCCACATACTGAAGTCACTGTAGCTGCTCCTTCTCAATCAGTTGACTTCTCAGCTCTCTCTCTTTGAGCTATAGCCATACTCTAGAACACAATCACAACTCTTAAAAGTGGCATGGGAGAGATAAACAATAAAGCTTTCAGCCATAATTTTATATCCAATAGTAAATTAATCTGTCACATAAGTATTTTCCTTCCTCTGAGCCCCAATATTTCCAGAGGACCTGCCAGTGGCTCTGGTAGCCAATTTAAATCCTCCTTGGTTTTCTTCTGAGAGACTGTAATCCCAGAAGTGATTTAAAGTTGAATCTTTAAATAAGATGGAAGATCGTGACTTTTACATACATTAGGGCTAATATCTCAAAGATCTGATTATACCTAACTTATTATTATTATTTTTGAGACAGAGTCTCCCACTGTTGCCCAGGCTGGAGTGCAGTGGCGCAATCTCTACTCACTGCAACCTCTGCTTCCTGGGTTCAAGCGATTCTCCTGCCTCAGCCTCCTGAGTAGCTGGGATTACAGGTGTCCACCACCATGCCAGGCTAATTTTTCGTATTTTTAGTAGAGACAGGGTTTCACTATGTTGGCCAGGCTGGTCTTGAACTCTTGACCTCATGATCCGCTCACCTCGGCCTCCTAAAGTGCTGGGATTACAGACATGAGCCACCGCACCTGGCCATACCTAATTATTAAGCAGTAATTTTCTTTCTTTTTTGAATTGCTACTTCCCTGATTATACAAATAATACATACTCAGAATAGAAAATTTGAGAAATTCCAAAAAATCTAAAGGAGGAAAGAAAATCACTCATAATTACAGATGTAAATATTAATATACTTCTATGCATATACTGTGTTTACATGCTTCAGAGTACACTGTATTTCTTGATTTATTACCTTATTTTTATTATGCGTACTACATTGTATATATTTTTCCATGTTAATTTTTCAGACATTTTTAACAAATTCATAATATTTTAAAATGGAAAACAGGAAAAAAAAACCCTACATATAACAAGTGGAAATGAAATAGTTTTCTGCTGGATTCTCAGCAACCTTTCACTTTTCTTTAGGTTTTTGAGGGTAATAACAATATTGGAGGACTAGGCTCAGAGATTATTTTCACTTTCTCTACCCTAAGAGTTAAGGCCCATTTGCACTGTCAGAAGTTCTCATAATGCCCTTTTGTAAAATGAAAAATGAGTGTGATGTACATTTTTTCTTAGTAAGGCAAAGCACACATAGGGTGTAATAACCAAAGCTGTGAACTCACAGCATCAAAGGACAGCACAGTGCTGCCGTGGTTTCCCAAGAGACTTCTCCAACTCCACTCATCCTCTGTCAACTTCTGGCTCCAGATACTGCTGTTTTACTTCCAGGTCTTTGTGTTTTTAAACTCAACCACACTTACATTTTTGTAAGCACCTCTGCAATTGTGTAAGCCTCAACTCGAAGAACATTCACAATTCATTTAATATTTGGAGAACACACATATATAAGGCCCTTTGCTAAATTTTGATGCCAAATAAACTTGATGTCCACTCAGTGTTGTAGGAATATACAAAGATGAAAAGACTCTACCTCTTGAGGCAGGCACTGGCAATATTTCAGAAAAGCACGTTGAAGTAAAAATATTTCTCAGGTTATTCTTGGAAAGTGGAATTTGACTCAATATTGATATATTCTTTTAGCAGACTGTAATTCAGCAGGACTCCATTTTCAAACTTGTCTTCCCTGAGGTGGGCAGCAATTGAAATCTTTGTTCAGGTCTTTTAGGCTTAACGTCACTTACGTATAGTGTAGAGATCAGCCGGTATTTGGGTATAGTAAACACAAAAATTTGAGGCTCTCGTTGGTCTGTCTGTCTATTTTCTGTGGTTTTATCTTCCAGATTTTCAATCTCCATGACCTTCATGAACTCTGTCCTGTTCCTTCAGGCCAGTAAGACTGATGTTTTCTACCTGGATTTTAGTTACCCTGTAAAATGACGCTGACTAGGTCCTTCTCTTATCTTAAAACCAGCAAAAGGAAATCATCCATGCCATTTTTTCCGGCAAATATCGACTGCTCCAATCCAGTTTCTGGATGCTTTTGGCCACTTCAGGAAAATGTATGTATGTGTGTAAGTATATATTTGTGTGTTTGTTGTGGTAAGAGCATTTAACATGATAATATGAGATGTACTCTCTTAACAAATTTTTAAGCATGCAATAACAGCATCGTTAACTATGAGCACTATGTTGTACAACAGATATCCAGAAGATATTAATCTTTTATAATTGAAACTTTTATATTTGTTGAATAGTAACTCTTCATTTCTGTCTGCCCCCCACCTAGCCCCTGGAAACCATCATTCTCTTTTCTGCTTCTATGAATTTGGTTATTTTAGATAGTTGATATAAGTGTAATCCTACAGTGTTTGTCTTGCAGTGACTGGCTTACTTTACTTAGTATAGTGTTACCAAGGTTCGGCCATGTTATTGTATATGGCAGGATTTCCTTCTTCTTTTTTTTTTTTTTTTTGAGATGGAGTCACCCTCTTGTTGCCCAGGCTGGAGTGCAATGGCGTGATCTTGGCTCACTGCAACCTTCGCCTCCCAGGTTCAAGTGATTCTCCCGCCTCAGCCTCCAGAGTGGCTGAGGCCTGACACCACGCCTGGCTAATTTTTGTGTTTTTAGTAGAGACGGGGTTTTGCCTTGTTGGCCAGGTGGATTTCCTTCTTTTTAAAGGCTGAATAATATTCCATTATATCACATGTACACATGTTTTCTTTATCCGAACATCTGTTGCTGGACATTTAGGTTGTTTCCATATTTAGACTATTGTGAACAATGCTGAATGACACTGGCATGCAAATATCTTTTCAAGATCCTGATTTCAGGAAGTTTCTTTTTCCCTGTAAAGTAAAAAAACATTTTTACCTATATTATTACCTGTAATAGTCTAGGTGTTTATTGGGGATACAAAATTAACAAGATACTATTCTTGTTTTAGAGATATTGTCAGTCTAGTGAAGAAATGAATATATCTTTATATAAATGTCACCCTTCAAGAGTATGTAGGCCGGGTGCAGTGGCTCACACCTGTAATCCCAGCACTTTGGGAGGCTGAGGCAGGCAGATCATGAGGTCAGGAGTTTGAGATCAGCCTGGCCAACAGGGTGAAGCCCCGTCTCTACTAAAGATAGAAAAAATTAGCCGGGCGTGGTGTTACGTGCCTGTAATTCCAGCTACTTGGGAGGCTGAGGCAAGAGAATTGCCTGAACCCAGAAAGCAGAGGTTGCAGTGAGCCGAGATCGCGCCACTGCATTCCAGCCTGGGGGACAGAACGAGACTCTGCCTCAAAAAAAAAAAAAGAGTATATATTCAGTTATTTCAATGAAAGCTCTATGAGTGCAAGGACTTAAAAAACATTCTATTGAGATACAATTGACATAACAAAAAGTTACACATATTTAATGTATTCAATTTAATGAGTTTGAAGATAAGCATACACCCAGGAAACGATTACCACAATCTATGCCATAAACAATCCATTGCCTAAAAAAGTTTTCTATTGCACTCTTTATCTACTATTATTTTTATTGTTCTTTGTGAAAAGAACAGTTCTCCGAGGTGAGCAGCAACTGAAATTATCACCTCCAACAAGAAATTTAAGACATATTTTTCCTAGAGTGTACAGTTAGCTGCAGGAGAGTTGGTCCAAATGCTATTATTGGAAGATTCCATTTTATATTTTATTTATTGTTTCCACATCTATGTTATAAGTGAAATAAGCCAAAAAGCTTTATCTGCTTGTACTGTTCTCATCTGAATATGAAATAAAAATAAATGGATCAGGCAGGTTTCTCAATTTTTTTTTTTTTTGCTAAATAACTTGAATAAGATGATGACTGTTCCTTGACAATTTAGTGAACTCATAAGTAAAACTGTCTGGCAGCAGGAACTACTAAGGTTCAATTGAGGTTGATAAAAATAAAGATGTAGTTTTTTTCCCATCCAAGTTACTAGGCCCCTTGAATTCTATGCATAGGTGTCCTTTGGGATCAAGAGCCACTGCTCTAGAGAATATACCAAGGAGAGGTTTTCTGGGTCAGTCAGTATATACATTCATCTTTCTTGTAATTTTTGTTAATTTTAAAAGCTTTTTTGTTCATTTGTTTCCTTTGTTTGATTTTGGGTTATATATTCATCTTTGCTAAGTTTCCAAATTTGTACCCTAAATAGAAGTGTATGAGGCTTCACTTTGCATCATATTCTTGCCAATACTTAGTATTGACCAACTTTTAAGTTATTACCAATCTAGTCTGGTCAATTTGGAGTAGTATCTTTTTAAGACTCATGAAACAATAGGTATTGTTTGAAGGGTGGTGAAAAAAATTATATGAGGTGGACATAGGAAGCACTCTGTCTGAGATATTTCTACTTGGTTGTGTCACGTGGTTAGGTTCATGCAAATCTTCAGAAGGAAGCAGGATGGGTGGAGCCAATGTGGGCCCAACAGTTAGTGAGGGCAGTAACTGCATATATACTGTATATGTTTGTAAGTTTTTGGTCCATCCTTACATAGGTACTTTCAGGACTCCTTTGTAAGCGCGGCTGAAGGAATCACAACTTCTATTATATTCTAAGGCCACTAGATGGTGGCATAGACTAGCTTTTTCTTCCTCACTTCTTTTGCCCCATTCTTATAAGTGGAATTGTGGGATCAACTTTACCTGATCTTATTTGCTCTTCAAAATATTAATTCATATGTTCACTGGCAATGAATTGAACTTGAGTTCTCCATATTCTTGTCAATACTTACGATGCTATAATTTAGTATCTGACTATTTAGAAAGTATGTACTGTCTTATATTGTCATAAATGCATGTTGAATTTTATGAAATTTTCTGCATTTAGTAAAATAGACATGCTTTTTTCTCCTTTAATTGATATTGTTATAAATTAAATTAACATATTTTCTAATGTTAACATTTTCTTGCATCACTGATATATATTTTACTTGGACATTAGGTATTATTATTTTGTACATTGCTGGATTACGTTTGCTAATATTTTATTTAAGGTTTTTGTATCTATGTAGTAGAGTGGCGTATTTTTTCCCTTTTTTAATTGTCCAGTTTTTGTTTCACATGCTTGCTTCGAAAGATTGGTTCCAGAAGATCTTCCTGTTTTTCTATTTTCTGCAACAAATTAGATAGAGATTTTTTATGCTCTTGAAAATTTATTAGAATTTTCTAGGGAAATTGTTTGGGCCTGGCAATTTTTTAAACAACTGGTTCAAAATTCCTTGTCTTTGTGTTTTTTCCATTCTTTATTTTTTTTTCTAGAGCTTGAATTGGATGCTAAGTGCATAAACTTTCAACTTTTTTTATGTTTAAGCCTATAAATTTTCTTCGAAACAGTTAAACTGAATCAACTAATTTTGATGGTAATTTTGTTGTCCTAAAGTTGTAAATGTTTTATAATTTCCATTGTTATTTTTTACTAATCAATGATTTACTTAGAAATGTGTTTCAAAATTTCCAAATATAAAATATATTTTGAGTTTTTTAATTGATCTCTAATTGTATTTCATTGTGATAAGAAAATGTGGTTGAGTGCTATTAATTGTTCAATATGTATTAAGTCTTGCTTTCTGACCCAAGGAGTCAGTTTTATAAATATATATTCCCCAGTTGTTTGAATATAAAACTTGATAGATATTACATATTATATATTTTTATCTTCTTCAGATGACTTTTAATCATTGTAGAATTTAAATTGTTTATTTTCACATTTTTAACCCATTAGAGAGAAGTATACATTAAAATCACTCACTTTTATTTTATTTTAAAAATACCATTAAATTTCTTTTTTAATTATTCATTTTTATGAATACAGTAAGTGTATATATTTATAGGGCACATGAGATATTTTGATGCAAGCATACAACGTGTAGTAGTCACACTAGGGCAAATGAAGTATCCATCACCTCAAGTATTTATCTTTTCTTTGTGTTGCAAACAATCCAATTATATCCTTTTAGTTATTTTAAAAGTACGATAAATTACTGTTGATTGTAGTCATCCTCTTGTGCTATCAGATTCTAGATTTTATTTATTCTATCTAACTATATTTTTCTGCAGATCAACCATCCTTAGTTCTCCCTCACTTTATGCTTCCCAGCCTCTGGTAACCATCGTTCTACTCTCTACTTCCTTGAGTTCAATTGTTTTAATTTTTAGCTCCCACAAGTAAGTGAGAACATGTGGTTTGTCTTTCTGTGTCTAGCTTACTTCACTTAACATAATAACCTCCAATTCCATCCATGTTGTGCAAATGACAGGATCTCATTATTTTTTATGGCTCAATAGTACTCCATTGTGCCTATGTGCCACATTTTCTTTATCCATTTATCTTTAGTGGACATTTAGGTTGCTTCAAAATTTTGGCTATTTTGAATAGAGTTGCAATAAACATGGGAGTGCAGATATCTCTTCAATATACTGCTTTCCTTTCTTTTGGGTATATACCTAGCAGTGGGATTGCTAGATCACATGGTAGCTCTATTTTTAGTTTTTTGAGGAACTTCCAAACTGTTCTCTAAAGTAGTTGTACTAATTTACATCCCCACCAATATCGTATGAGGGTTCCTCTTTCTCCATATCCTCGCTAGCATTTGTTATTGCCTGTGTTTTAGATATAAGTCATTTTAACTGGGGTAAGGGGATATTGTAGTTTTGATTTGCATGTCTCTGATGATCAGTGATATTGAGCACCTTTTCATATACCCCTTTGCCATTTGTATGTCTTCTTTTGAGAAATGTCTAGTCAGATTTTTTGCTCAATTTTTAATTGGATTACTAGACTTTTTTTCTATAGAGTTGTTTGAGCTCCTTGTATATCTGGTTATTAATCCCTTGTCAGATGGGTAGTTTGCAAATATTTTCTCCCATTCTGTGGGTTGTCGCTTTGCGTTGTTGTTTCCTCCGCAGTGCAGAAGCTTTTAAACTTGATGTGATCTCATTTGTTTATATTTGCTTTTATTGTCTGTGGTTGTGGGGTATTACTCAAGAAATGTTTGCCAAATCCTATGTCCTGGAAAGTTCCCCCAATGTTTTCTTGTAGTAGTTTCATAGTCTGATGTCTTAGATTTAAGTCTTTAATCCATTTTGATTTGATTTTTGTATATGATGAGAGATAGGGTTCTTGGTGCATTCTTCTGCATATGGCTATCCGGTTTTCCTAGCACAATTTATTGAAGAGAGTGTCCTTTCTCCACTGTTGTTCTTGGCACGTTTGTTGGAAATGAGTTCTCTTTAGATGTATGAATTTGTTTCTGGGTTCTCTAGAATGTTCCATTGGTCTATGTGTCTGTTTTTATGCCAGCACCATGCTGTTTTGGTTACTACAGCTCTGTATTATGATTTGAAGTCAGGTAATATGATTCCTCCAGTTTTGTTCTTTTTTCTTGGGATAGCTTTGACTATTCTGGGTATTTTGTGGTTCCATATAAGTTTTAGGATTATTTTTTCTATTTTTTGAAGAATGCCATTAGTATTTTGATAAGGATTGCATTGAATCTGTAGATTGCTTTGGGTAGTGTGAACATTTTAATAGTATTGATTCTTCCAATCCATGAACATGGAATATCTTTCCATTTTTTTGTGTGTCCTCTTTAACTTCTTTTATCAATATTTTATAGTTTTCATTGTAGATATCTTTCACTTCTTTGGTTAAGTTTATTCCTAGGTATTTTATTTTATATGTAGCTGTTGTAAATGGGATTACTATCTCGATTTCTTTTTCAGCTTGTTCGCTGCTGGCATATAGAAATGCTACTAATTTTTGTATGTTGATTTTCTATCCTGCAGCTTACTGAATTTGCTTCTCAGTTTTAATAGTTTTTTGCTGGAGCCTTTAGGTTTTTCCAAATATAAAATCATATCATCTCCAAGGATAATTTGACTTTTCATTTCCAGTTTGAATGCCCTTTATTTCTTCCTGTTGTCTGATTGCTCTAGCTAGGATTTCCAGTACTATGTTAAATAACAGTGGTGAAAGTGGGCATTGTTTTCATGTTCCAGATATAATAGGAAAGGCTTTCAGTTTTTTTCCATTCAGTAAGATACCATCTGTGGGTCTGTTGTATATGGCTTTTGTTATGTTGAGGTATGTTCCTTCTATACCGAGTTTTTGAGGGTTTGTATTATGAAGAGATGTTGAATTTTATAAAATGGTTTTTTAGCATCATTTGAAATTATCCTATGGTTTTTGCCCTTCATTTTGTTGATATGATGTATCACATTGATTAATTTGCATATGTTGAACCATCTTTGCATCCCTAGGATAAATCTCACGTGGTCGTAATGAACTTTTTAATGTGTTGTTGAATTTGGTTTGCTAGGATTTTGTTGAGGATTTTTGCATCAATATTCATCAGCGATATTGTCCTGTAGTTTTCTTTTTCTATTTCTTTTTTTTTTTGATGTGTCTTTATCTGGTTCTGGAATCATGGCAACACTGGGCTTATAGAATCAGTTTGGAAGCTTTTTTTTGAATAGTTTGAGTAGGATTGGCATTAGTTCTTCTTTAAATGTTTGTTAAAATTCAGCAGTGAAGACATTGGGTCCTGGGATTTTCACTGCTGGGAAAGAAAAAATTATTATTATTTTGGCTTCAGTCTCATTACTTGTTATAGGTCTGTTGAAGTTTTGGATTTCTTTATGGTTTAATCTTGGTAGGTTGTATATGTCTAGGAATTTATCAATTTCTTCTAGGTTTTTCAGTTTATTGGCATATCGTTGTTCACAGTAGCTTCTAGTGATCTGATGATCATTATGGATTCATGAAGGAGGCATGTTATCAGAGATTCAGGACTATATTTTCTACCCTCTTCCTTGCCTCTTTTAGTGATATGAAGTTACAACCAGGTGCTATGATTGCTCAGCTGTTTTGGTTCTTATGAATGTGCTTTTTATTGTGTGGATAGTTGTGCAATTTGGTGTTCCTGCAGGGAAGACAATTGGTGGAGGCTTCTAGTTGGCCATATTGTCCTGCCTCTTCTCACTTTTATTTTATTTATTTTTTTGAGACAGAGTCTCACCCTGTCGCCCTGGCTGGAGTGCAGTGGCATGATCATGGCTTACTGCAGCCTTGATCAACGGAATCATTATTATAATTTAGCTACTATTAGTTTAGATAGCCTCTAATTAATAGTGTTGCATAATTTAATCATTGTTCTTTTAATCTCACATCTGTGTAAGAACATGAGTAACACAGAGAAAGAAAATTATTTCTTTCATCCAGGTTATAATTTAGTTTCTTTGAGCTTCAGTCATTTAGTTTTTATTAAAGTTACATATTAAAATAGATCCTGAGAAATGCGAATACTAATGTAACTTAGTGGTTTTAAGAACAGCGATACTATATGATATATAGGCTGTTATCATGTAGATGCAGAGAAATAACATTATCAAAGATATCTTCATGATGCAATGGATATTGAATGTGAAATTAATTCCTGCAGAATAAATGCTGTAGGAATAACTAAGGTCCTTTTGCTAAGGTTTATACAGTCTGACATGCCCTGGGGAATCTAGTTCCCTCTGAAGTAACTAAAAACAGACGAACTTTAACTGAAAACATATCATCTGAAAGAATTTCGTTAATGACTTTCTCCTTATTACTTAGAGTTTAAATTTGGTAAATCTTCTGATGCTTTTCTTTCCTTCCCATCCCCCAGGAATAGCAACTGAAATCCAGACAAGCATTCAGTATAGAAAAAACTATGTTTCTAAGGGACCATTACATTTTATTTTGCTTTGCTCCCTTGTTGGAGTTGTAAGCAACCTATTAAAAAGTTTTTGTTTTCAAATAAAACTTTTTTCCTAAAGAAGGTTTTAGTTTATAATGACACAGTTCTTTTTATCCACTTACTAGTCTTGCCTCCATTAGAGTCTGTCTTGCATCATACATTCAACTTGACAAGTTTTCTGTCAATGTAAATGTGTACATATGTATTTTAATATTGGAAAGATCTCTTTCAGGGAACCCTGCAAAGACTGCTTTAATAAAGTATAACCTCTTGGTGATGACGTGAAAAAAATTATTCTCCTTTTGTCATTTTGTTTATTTTATAACTTTAGATATTTGAACTTTCCAATCAGTGTCACACAAAATGCTACAATTAAAAATTAATTATTTGTTCTCTGCTTACACCCCTGTCAAAAAATAAGAAAACTGTTAATGAATTGAAAAGCAGATAAGATCTGACAGAAAATTTCCTCTTAATGGCCTCTGGAGTTAAAGTGAATGGGGGATATTACTAATAGCATCAAAAAATTTCTCTCTTAAATCAGGTTCCTACAAGAGTATCCCTTCCTCTTAGCTGTTAAAATTGGCAGGATATATGTTTTTAAACAGGTACTAAAGATTCTGAGGGTGGCTACATATGCTTTACATAAGAAGTCTAGTTGAAAGAATTTGCAGATAGTATGGAGATAGCATATTAAAAAAAAACCTTAAATATATGGCACTCATTCCATTTCACCTCATTGACATGTCTGTTAATCCATAAGTTTATTCCAAATTTCAATCCAGATGTGTTCTCTCTCAAATTTTTCTGAAATTGTTTTAAAAAGTTTTTATTCATATACCTGTATATATGCTCATTTTCTCAAAAGAAGAAAACTTAAACTAGCTTCTTCCTCAATGACACATTTGTCTATTCTCATTTACATGTCTGTGAGAGTTACCCAATCACCTAACTGTGTTGGTATTTCAAAGTCTGAATATTATTTATTTATTTATTTATTTATTTTTATAATTATAAGATATTTAAACTGTTTTTTGTTTGTTTGTTTGTCTGTTTTTTTGAAACAGAGTCTTGGTCTGTCACCCAGGCTGGAGTGCAGTGGTACGATCTCAGCTCACTGCAACCTCCGCCTCCCGGGTTCAAGCGATTCTCCTGCCTCAGCCTCCCGAGGAGCTGGGACTACAGGTGCACGCCACCATGCCTGGCTAATTTTTTGTATTTTTAGTAGAGATGGGGTTTTGCTGTGTTGGCCAGGCTGGTCTCGAACTCCTGACCTCAAGCAATCTGCCCACCTCTGCCTCTCAAAGTGCTGGGATTACAGGTGTGAGCCACTGCGCCTGGCCTAAAATGTTTCTTATATAGAGTTTAACCTTTATAACAATTTTGTCAGAAATAGCTGTAGTCATCAAAAATTTTTACCAGTATGTCATATTTAAAGTGTCGTGCTTGAATCCCCTGGGAAAATCTTGCCACTAGACAGTATGGTAGGATGGTTTTAACTTCTTGTTTTGCAAGTGTGGTGTGTCATTTCATCGGTTATTACATTAGTAAATAAATGTGCACTGAATTTTCGAAAGAATGTCAAATGATGTAACACAGAACATAGTATGTCAGTGTGAAGTTAGAAACTGATTTTCAGCTTGTACTCCAAATGAGATGTGACTCTTTACAGCAGTAAATATTATTACCCTCCCTATCACCAAAAACAGACATTTTGTTTTCATTGTCCCCATTTAATAGATAAGCAAATGAATTTTAAGAGAAGTTCAGAGCTTGCCAGATTTCCAACCGCAAGACACAGAACAAAAAAACCTATGAATTATTGCAAGTACACTGACAGGAGTCCAAGCATTTAGATTTGGGGGATAAAAAGCTTTATTGCAGTGGGGAGAGAGAGAGCAAGAGTGAGAGAGCACTGAGTAATAAGTAGCCAGCATTTTGCAAGACATTCTAAACTTACCTTTAAAGTGAAATAAATCAGAGCCCTAAAACCAAGAGTAGCCAAGTCTAGCACATACAAAATGTAACAAGCAGCTTATATAAAAAGAAAAAGATCAGTGAAACCTGGAGGAAAGGTAAGTAGACTAAAAATGTATAAAGAATACTCCTTTAATTACCAGCTTAGGGTTCATATCAGTAATCAAATCAGAAAAAAAGCAGAAACTTATAGTGAATGCCAGAATGTGTGTGCATATATATACACACAAATATATTTTGCAATATATATATTCCAAAGTGTACAGGTTATAGGGCTGTCCTGCAATGTGTGTGCTCATTCTTCAACAAATATTTATAGAGTACATAATATTTGTTTAACATTACTTAACAATAACTAATAAGAAAAAGTTAGCTGGGCGTGGTGGCTCATACCTGAAATTTCAGCACTTTGGGAGGCTGAGGTGGGTAGATCACAAGGTCAAAAAGTCGAGACCATCCTGACCAACATGGTGAAACCCTGTCTCTACTAAAAATACTGGGCATGGTGGCGCGTGCCTGTAGTCCCAGCTACTTGGGAGGCTGAGGCAGGAGAATCACTTGAACCCAGGAGGCGGAGGTTGCAGTGAGCTGAGATCGTGCCACTGCACTCCAACCTGGGTGACAGAGCAAGACTCCGTCTCAAAAAAAAAAAAAAAAAGAAAAAAAAGAAACAGTCCTCACCCTTTTGGAGCTTACATTCCTGTGGAGAGGTTAGACAATAAACTTGTAAAACAATGAATATATAATGCAATTTTGGGAAATGTGAGCGCTATGAAGGAAAACAAAGTATGATAAGTTCTTGACCAAAACTTGAGTTAAATGAGAGAGAAACCTGGGGGACCAGGAAAGACTGTGCCAGGTAGAGGCAACAGCAAAGGCAAAGGCTTGGGTATGTCTGGGAAACAGCAAGAAGACAACAGATGTGGACTCTGGTAAGCATGGGAAGGAGGTAGGAGATGGATGACACTGGGGAAATAGGTTGGGTCAGATTATGTAGACCCTTGTAGGCCATGGTAAGGAGTGGATTTTATTCGAAATATAATGGTAATATTAAGATGGTTTTTAGTAAATGCCTGACATCATATGTCTACATTTTTAAAATAACACGGCCGGGCGTGATGGCTCACGTCTGTCATCCCAGCACTTTGGGAGGCCAAGGCTGGCGGATCATGAGGTCAGGAGTTCGAGACCAGCCTGGCCAACATAGTGAAACCTGGTCTCTACTAAAAATACAAAAACAATTAGCCGGGTGTGGTGGTGAGTGCCTGTAATCCTAGCTACTTGGGAGGCTGAGGCAAGGAGAATTGCTTGAACCTGGGAGGCCAAGGTTGCAGTGAGCCAAGTTTACGCCACTGCACTCTAGCCCGGGCAACACCGCAAGACTCTGTCTCAAAACAAAACAAAACAAAACAAACAAACAAAAAAACCACCCTAGCTACTGGAGAATGACTTGTAGCAGAACAAGAATGAAAGCGAGGAGATGACTTTGAAAGCCATTTCAGTAGTGTAGATGTGATAACAGTAGCTTGGACTAGAGTGGTAGCAACTGAAGTATTCAGGTTCAGTATAAATTTTGAGTCAAACTGACAGAATTTTCTGGTGCATTGGATTTGTATAAGTGGTTTTACATTTCCTGAGGTAGGGAAGATGAAACCAAATGAGGATAGAGAGAATCAACAGTTCTGTATTGAACTCATTATCTTGATACACTTATTAATTATCTAAGTGGAAATGTGTAGTAGGAAGTTGAATATATGAATCTGGATGTTAGGGAAGTCAGGAATGGAGATACATATGTAGGAATTACTAGTTTATAGATTAATATTTCTTCTTGTTAAATAATGACCTTAAGAAAGTAGCTCTGGGATTCTTATCTGTGTTTAATTCAATTAGATAGACTCTGCCTGACCTATTATAGTCACGGTTGTTACACTCAGGTGAGACAAAACCAGGTAAACAACACTGAAACACATTTTTTTTTTTAATTGACAGAGTCTCGCTGTGTCACCCAGGCTGGAATGCAGTAGGCAATATTGGCTTACTGCAACCTCCGCCTCCTGGTTTCAAGCAATTCTTATGCCTCAGCCTCCCTAGTAGCTGGGACTACAGGCACACGCCACCACACCCAGCTAATTTTTTTGTGTGTGCTTTTTGTTTGTTTGTTTGAGACTGAGTTTCGCTCTGTCACCAGGCTGGAGTGCAGTAGTGTGATCTCGGCTCACTGCAACCTCTGACTCCCAGGTTCAAGTGATTCTTCTGCCTCAGCCTCCCAAGTAGCTGGGACTACAGGCACCCACCACCACGCCTGGCTAATTTTTTTATTTTTAGTAGAGACAGGGTTTCACCATGTTGGCCAGGATGGTCTCGATCTCCTGACCTTCTGATCCACCTGCCTTGGCCTCCCAAAGTGCTGGGACCACAGGTGTGAGCCACCGCACCTGGCCTTTTATGTGTTTTTAGTAGAGATGGGGTTTCACCATGTTGGCCAGGCTGGGCTCAAACTCCTGACATCAAGTGATCTGTCTGTGTTGGCCTCCCAAAGTGCTGGGATTACAGTTGTGAGCCACCACACCTGGCCTGAAACACTGTTGAAGAGAATGCTGTCTCAACTGGGCTTATTGCTAGTTGTGTGTATTCCCTGTAACATCATACAAGACACAACCTTCAAAAGAAAAATGCCCGTTTAAAAAAGTTGAATACACAAATTGCACTGATCCAAATTATCAACGTGTTAATTGTGGAGATTACAAAGACCAGTAACTCTACTTCTAATGACCTTTCAATAAAGCAGGATATACAAACAACACACAAATAGAAAATAAATCTTCATATTATAAATATTATGAAAGATTGCTAAACAAATGCAATTTAGTTAAAATGATAAGTAGGAGCTTCAAGGCAGAGGAGGCTTTTGAGGAGGGTCTTGGATTGTGACAGATTAGAGAGATTTTGATTTTAGATAGAGAGAATGGCATGAACAAAGATGCAGAGGCAGCAATGATTGGCAAGGCTTATTCCAGTAATGGTAACTAAGCTTGCTTAGCTTCGATGTGTGAAAGGCAATCATGCCTTCATTCATTCAACAAAGAACTATAATGACCATCTATTTCCTGAGGACTCCACTTTACATCTTTAAATTTTATGTTCCTGGTGAACTACAGAGTTGGGATTTTTATCCATCTCTTCCTGATTTCTAAAATGTGTGCTTTCAACTACATCCCTCTGAATAAATAGTATCCAATATATAATACAAATTATAAAAGAGGCACAAAGAAGCATATAGAAACACTGAAGTGGGAGAAGTGATTTCTTCCTGGAGGATTTAGTAAAGGCTTCACAGAAGAGGTGACATTTGAGTTTAGCGACAGTGTGACAGAAAAAATAACCCTTGATTTGGGAATATTAATGTTCAACTCTTCTCAAAATCCATCTATCAAAAGAGCAGAAGCTTCCAGTTATTGATCTTTATAATCTTCAAAAGAATTAAAAATGTGAGATACAATCAATATATATCCTAGCTCACTGACATAAGCCTCAATACTTAAAGTCTGTTTTTTCCCTTGTTTTAAAACTTACCATCCCCTGAATTCCTGGTCCAAGGAAGAGAGATTTTATTTTACCTGATAAAATATATTGACATCAAAAGAATACTATCATATGAAATGAAAGCAAGAGAGAGGGAGGAAAAAAAAAAAAGCAAAGCTGGAAAATGGAGAGATGCTCCAAAACAGCTGGGGGATATGATGCCAGTGGATAAAAGAAAAAGTAATTCTTATCAGTGTTACTGTGGTAGGAAATATTTGGATTCCTTCCATGGTTTTTAAGAAAGTTAAGTAGAGGTTGAAAATTATTTTGATTGCTTGACTGTTTCCTTTTTGAGAATGAGCCATGGAAATTTCAGCTTTGTAAGCATGTAATAATAACACTAATAATACTGTTAATCATGAAAGACATCTATTAAAGTCTTAGGCAATGCATTGGGTTCTGTATTTAGTGGGTTCTCTATCTAGTTATTTGTTGAAAATGCTCAATTTATAAGTGCTATAGCATGTTGAATGCTTTAATGGAACCATATCTCAGATCATGGAAAACAGAGAAAGCACCCCCAAAGCTCCTCAGAGTTAATAGATATATACTATTTTAATACTGCATATTGATTTTATTTGTTTCAAATATCATGTGTTATGTATACCTTTAACCAATATTATATTGCTTGAAGTTGCACCTTCTTCATTCTCCATGCTAAATATTCCATTATTCTACTTGTGATAAACATTTATATTTTTCTAGTGTTTGTATAAGGTATGAATAGTGCTTTTATTAACATACTTATATGCATCTTTGGTGTAAATTTGTATATAATCACTCTATTGAATATATAGTTTAGAAAGAATTCTGAGTTATAGGGTATGCAAATACTTAGCTTCATACACATCTCCAGTTCTATAAAGTATTGGTACCAATTTAAACTCCCACCAGCAGTATGTAAGAACTTAAGTTGCTTTACATCTTTGGAAACACTTGGTATTATCTCTGTTTTTCATTTTAGCTGTTGTGGTGGGAGTGGTAGCATATTATTTTATTTTTTATTTCCCTGAGGTTAAGCATTTTTCATACATTTATTGCATATTCAAATATCCTTATTCGATGAAATGTACATTCACTTTTTTTGGTCCATTCTTCTACTAGGTTGTCTTTTTAAAATGGATTTTAAATGATTTTTCATATCTTATTTATATGAATCCTTTGTTAAAAATATTTATTTAAAAAATATTTTTCCTTTCTGTTTATGTTCTTAATGATGACATCTAATGAATAGAAGTTATTAATTTAAATATAATTAGACCAATTCACAATCTTTTCTTTGTGGTTATTCTTCTATATATTCTTCTAAAAGAATACTTCTACATATTATTCTAAAAGACGTATTGTTCCATTTTTCATATCTAAATCTGTAATCAATCTTGATTTGATTTTTGTGTATAAAGTAGGGGCCAAGATTAAATTTTTTCTTTTTGGATATTCAGTTGATCCCCTATTAGCTTCTTTAGTTGCACATTTTTATCTTAAAATATTATTAACAGATTAAGAAAATTGAGGCTTAAGTAATGGGCCCAAAATCATGCAGCTTTTATTTGACAGAGGCTTACTATGATCAGATTGATTTTTTGGAAAGATAACACAGACAAAATTGTGGAGAATAGACTGAGGTGCTAGCGATGGTGTTGAAAATGAAGGTAGAAAGGCCAACTGGGAGTACCTTGCAGTAATCAAATGGAGGCATAATGTGGAAATAGTACTAAGAATAGCTGGAGGGTAGTTAACAGATGTGAAAGATGTCTAGGAGTCCAACTTTATAAGTTTTGATAGTTTAGATTTGGTGGTGCCATTAATCAGTTAGGAATTGCAAGGGAAGTCAACAATATAACACTTGCATTCTGAGTGGTTAAAAATATGCCAGGTACTGGCCTTAATTCTGTAATCACAATGATTAACAAGAGCAAGATGGTGCTTATTCTTAAGGTGCTTGCTGTTTGGCCAGACACAGATAATTAAACACATGATTGCAATAATGTGTGATAAGTGCTATATTAAGGGAGATACAGGATGTTATCAGGGCACACAGGAGGGTTGCCTAACTCAGACTAGGGGTCAGGAATGACATCTTCAGGATTCTGGGAGAAGGATAATAGCAATTAAGCAAGAAAAGGAAGAGTTCCCTACCCTCTG
The DNA here is from genome assembly GCF_029281585.2 of Gorilla gorilla gorilla. Classification (NCBI taxonomy): domain Eukaryota; kingdom Metazoa; phylum Chordata; class Mammalia; order Primates; family Hominidae; genus Gorilla; species Gorilla gorilla. The sequence goes on along the minus strand of NC_073237.2, from coordinate 100,927,619 downwards.
CATATGCTATGCTATTCTTTCTCCTTCCAAAATTCTCCATTTGCTCTTTCTTTTCTAGAGAGAGAGGAGGGGGGTGGTGGGGGAAGGTGGTATATTCTAAAAATTAAAAGAAGCTCCATTTTGGTTGAACATGGGATAAAGAACAGTTGGGAGAGGTGAAATTTTGTGAAATATGAGGCTAAAGAGTTATTTAGGATCTAGACCTCAGACAACTTTGCAGTTCAGTTTACGCATTTTGGAAATCATCAAAAGAACAGGGGGTAACATTTCTTTTCATAATAGGAAAGTCACAGGAAGATAATGTAGTGTAAGTTAACATGGTGAGTGAAAGACATGTGTTTTACTTACTGCATTTAGATAAGATGCTACCATAAAATGCCCAGGAGAGAAATCTGGGATGAGGCCTATAGATTTGGATTCACCAGTTTATTGATGATGCATTGAAACCATAGAGTGAATGAGATTGCCCTAGGAGATAATCTGGAATTTTAGGTGGTAGTTGTTTTGTGGGGAGACATTAGTATCAGGTCAAAGTGTTCATGTCTTAGTTGGAAAGCCAAGGTAAGTTTTTGAATTGTGGTGATGATGAACACCATGAATTAGGAAGATTAATTTGGAAAAGGTAGCAGACTCTATAGAATTTAAAAAGTTTAGATTCTGTGAAAGCAAATAGATTACTGTAACTCCAAGTTGAAAAGAATCTGGATAGTAGCAGAAAACAAAAAATAAGGGATGGCTTTTAGAATAAAAAAAGATCTGGATTCAGATTCCATCTCAAACACCAATGTTCACATTGTTTACCATTACCTAGAAGAGTGTAGGCTCTTATATATTTGTTCAATGAATGAATGAAATGATCTTTGCTAATTATAAGTCTAAAATACAGACTGAAATTCTAATTTTAGTTCTAAAAATAAACTCAAGTGGTAATTGTTTCAAAGAATACAACTAAAAACAAAAAGTGGAAAATATACACACAAAAGAACAGATTTTGGATTCATATAAGCAGTTTTTGACAGTAATAACTAGATTCCCTCAGAAGAGATGAGCTTCCCATTATTAGAGGTGTGCAAGAAAGATAGATAACAGCCTGTTAGGGATGTTTTGGAGGATATTTACGCATCAGGTGGTGAATTAGATGTTTTTAGTTCTATGAGACTTGATTGTTGTGTTAATTTAGCTTTAAACATTATTTGGTATGTTAGAAAATTCTCTATCTTAGAAAAAAATGGTATTGGCATCCAGTAAATGCATGTGAAATATGACAAATAATTGGAGTCAAAATTATTATTTTTGGAGACGATATGCTTTGGTTGATAATAGCAAGGCAGTACGCATTGATTGATAATATGTTCTGAAGGTTTGTCTAAAGAGATTTTCTTTTACCACCAAACATTTCACTGGATAGGTAAAGATGTTTCAAGGATCTTTTTCTTATGACATATCTGTTATTCCTGAAGCGGATAACAAATACATGTGAAAAGGTGCTGGATTCTAGTATTTCTAAATCACTGGCGTGATAGAGGATATGCACTTTTTTTCCCTATAGTTCTAAGAGTAGAAACTGCCATCCATTTTGAGGGTAGACTCACTCTTCTGGAAAGAGCCATACTTTTAAAGATAAATACTTTGAAGTTATGTACCTATATATTTTTACTGGGTTAACCCCAATGCTTGTAAAAGGAGGAAACGAAGAGGACTCAGCAACACGGTGGCTGGCCAGGAACTGAAGAGGGAAATGGCGTTGAGAGGCCCTTGTGAGGTAGCATGTCTAGTAGATATTAGCAGCAGTGATATTCAGTATTAAAATCTTTTCTTTACGGCATCACTTTATCTTATTTTCAGGCCAAGTAGTGTGTTAAAAACGACAGTCCCTGGAATGTATGTAAATTTGTTTTTTTTTACACGGAGTTTCGTTCTTGTTGCCCAGGATGGAGTGCAATGGCGCGATCTCGGCTCACTGCAAACTCGTCTTCCGGGTTCAAGCGATTCTCCTGCCTCAGCCACCCGAGTAGCTAGGATTACAGGCGCCCACCACCACTCCCAGCTAATTTTTTGTATTTTTTGGTAGAGACGGGGTTTCACCATGTTGGCCAGGCTGCTCTTGAACTCCTGACCTCAGGTGATCCGCCCGCCTCGGCCTCCCAAATTGCTGGAATTGCAGGCGTGAGCCACTGTGCCTGACCTGTAAATGTTTTTAAAGGTACTTGTATATACTCTTTGTGCAGCAAAATGGACTGTAAAGAACTTATTAATAAATAAGATGAGAAAGTAATTATAAGATTTTCAGAGAAAAATGATAGAGAAGCACGGAATATCAATCAGGCTGGAGAAAAAAATAACCAACAACTAGGAAAATATAAAAGTCCTGAGCAATATTTTGCAAGGAGTATAAACTATGTGCATTCATGAAAAATAAAGGCTAGATTATCACAATTGGGCTACTAAAGGAAGGGGTAACACCTGAATACAGAAGACTTTGAGACCACTTGTGGTACTCTGTTGAAAAAAACGTACCTTAAAGTTTATTTCCGCCGGGCGCGGTGGCTCACGCCTGTAATCCCAGCCCTTTGGGAGGCCGAGGCGGGCGGATCACGAGGTCAGGAGATGGAGACCATCCTGGCTAACACGGTGAAAACCCGTCTCTACTAAAAATACAAAAAAAAAATTAGCCGGGCGTGGTGGTGGGGGCCTGTAGTCCCAGCTACTCCGGAGGCTGAGGCAGGAGAATGGCGTGAACCTGGGAGGCGGAGCTTGCAGTGAGCCAAGATTGCGCCACTGCACTCCAGCCTGGGTGACAGAGCGAGACTCCATCTCAAAAAAAAAAAAAAAAAAAAAAAAAGTTTATTTCATATTAGTTGTTTTTTATAGCTCCTGAGTGTCTTATTATTTTTTATGTTATTTTATTTTTCTCTTTAAAATATTTTATTACCAATTCAGCGGTACATGTGCAGGTTTATTTTGTGGGTATATTGTGTATTGTTGGGGTTTGGGGCTTCTAGTGAACCCATCACCCACATAGTGAACATAGTACCCAATAGGTAGTTTTTTAACCATCATCCCTTCCCATCCTTCCCCCTTTTGGAGTCCCCAGTGTCTGTTTTTTCCATCTTTATGTCCATGTATACCCATTGTTTAGCTCCCACTTAATAAGTGAGAACATGTGGTATTTGATTTTCTGCTTCTGAGTTATTTCACTTAGGACAGTGGTCTTCAGTTCCATCAATGTTTCTGTGAAGGACATGCTTTTATTCTTTTTTATGGTTTTCATTCTTTTCCATGGTGTATATGTGGCACATTTTCTGTATCCAATTGACTGTTAACAGACACCTGATTCCATGAATTTGCTGTTGTAAATAGTGCAGTGATATACATATGAGTGCAAGTGTCTTTTTGATACAACTGGATTGCTGAGTTGAATGGTAGTTCCATTTTTAGTTCGTTGAAAAATCTCCATCTGTTTTCCATAGGGGTTGAACTAATTTATGTTCCCTTTTCTCTGCATCCTCACCAACATCTCTTATATTTTGACCTTTTAATAATAGCCATTCTGACTGATGTGAGATGGTATCTTATTGTGGTTTTAATATGTATTTTTCTGATGATTAGTGATGTTGATTATTTTTTCCTGTATTTGTTGGCCACTTGTATAACTTCTTTTGCGAAATGTCTGTTCATGTCCTTTGCTCATGAAAAAAATTTTTTTCTTATTGATTTGCTTAAGTTCCTTATAGATTCTAGCTATTAGTCCTTTATCAAATGCATAGTTTACAAATATCTCCCATTCTGTAGGTTTTCTGTTTACTCTGTTGATTGTTTCTTCGGCTGTGAAGAAGTTATTTAGTTTCATTATGCCCTATTTGTCTATTTATGTTTTTGTTGCATTTACTTTTGAGGTGCTAAACAAAAATTCTTTGCCTAGGCAAATGTCCAAGAGAGTTTTTCCCCTAGGTTTTCTTCTAGAATTTTCACAGTTTTCAGTAGTACATTTAAATTTTTAATAGATCTTGAGTTAATTTTTGTATATGGTGAGAGGTAGGGATCCAGTTTTATTCTTCTGCATATGGCTAGCCAGTTTTCCCAGCACCATTTATTGAATAGGGTGTGCTTTCTCCCTTGTTTATTTTTATCAATGTTATTGAAGATCAATTGGTTGTGGGTGTATGACTTTATTTATGAGTTCTTTATTCTGTTCCATTGGTCTGTGTGTCTATTTTAGTATCAGTACCATACTATTTTGATTATTCTAGCCTTATAGTATAAAGTTGGATAATGTGATGCCTCCAGGTTTTCTTTTTTGCTTAGGATTGCTTTGGCTATTTGGGCTCTTTTTAGGTTCTACATGAGTTTTAGAATTGTTTTGTCTAATTCTGTGAAAAATGACATTGGTAATTTGATAGAAATTGCATTGAATCTGTATATTGCTTTGGGCAATACAGTTAATTAATGATATTGATTCTTCCTATCCATGAGCATGGGATATTTTCCCATGTGTTTGTGTCATCTACAGTTTCTTTCACCAGTGTTTTGTAGTTCTCCTTGTAGAGGTCGTTCACTCCTTGGTTAAATATATTACTAGGTATTTAATTTTTTGTGTGGCAATTATAAATAAAATTGAGTTTTGATTTTGTTCTCAGCTTGAGTGTTGTTAGTGTATAAAAAAGAAATCAATTTTTTGTGCATGGATTTTGTATCCTGAAACTTTGCTGAAATTGTTTTTCATGTCTAAGAGTTTTTGGGAGGAATCTTCAGGGTTTTCTAGGTACAGTGTCATTTCATCAGTGAACAGAGATCATTTGACTTTCTTCTTTCCTATTTGGATATATTTTCTTTCTTTTTTTTTCTTTTACCTCTGGATACATTTTATTTCTCTCTCTTGCCTGATTTCTCTGGCTAGGACTTCCAGTACTACATTGAATAGGAATGGTGAGAGTGGGCATCCTTATTTTGTTCTAGTTCTTAGGCGCAGTCCTCACCAGAGAAATGATGTTGGCTGTGGGTTTGTCATATATGGCTCTTATTATTTTGAGGTATGTTCCTTTGATGCCTAGTTTGTTGAGGGTGTTTATCATGAAGCACTGCTGAGTTTTATTGAACGCTTTTTCTGCATCTATTGAGATGATTATGTGGCTTTTGTGTTTAATTCTGTTTAAATGGTGAATCACATTTATTGGTTTGTGTAGGTTGCACCATCCTTGCATCTCTGAAATGAAACCCATTTGATGATGGTGAATTATCTTATTGATGTGCTGCTGGATTCAGTTTGCTAGTATTTTGTTGAGGATTTTTACATCTATGTTCATCAGAGATATTTGCCTGTAATATGTTGTTGTTGTTCTGTCCTTTGCACATTTTCATATCAGGATGATAATGGTTTCATGGAATGAGTCAGGGAGGTATCCTCAATTTTTTTGAAAAGTTTTAGTAAAATTGGAACCAGCTCATTTTTGTTCATCTGGTAGAATTTGGCTGTGAATCCATCTGGTGCTGGGCTATTTTTGGTTTGGTAGATTTTTTATTACTGATTCAGTTTCATAACTTCTTATTGGTCTGTTCAGGATTTTAATTTCTTCCTGATTCAGTCTTGGGAGGTTGTATGTTTCCAGGAATGTATCCATTTCCTCTTAGTTTTCTGGTTTGTGCTCAGGGAGATGTTCATAGTAGTTTCTGAGAATCTTTTGTTAATTCTGTGGTATTCAATGTAATGTCACCTTTCTCATTTTTGATTGCGCTTATTGGAATTTTGTCTCTTTTTTTCTTCGGTTAACTTAGCTAGTGGCCTATCAACTTTGTTTATCCTTTCAAAGAACGAAATTTTAATTTTGTTGATCTTTCGTATGGTACTCTTGGTCACAATTTCATTTAGCTCTGCTCTGATTTTAGTTATTGCTTTTCTTTGGCTAGCTTTAGGATTAGTTTGTTCTTGTTTATTTAGTTCTTTTAGGTGCAGAGTTAGGCTGTTAATTTGAAATATTTCTATCTGCTTGATGTAGGTTTATACCACTATAAACTTTCCTTTTAACTCTGCTTATGCTATGTCCCAGAGATTTTGGTATGTGCTGTCTCTATTTTCATTTGTTTCAAAAAATTTTTTGATTTCTGCCTTAATTTTGTTGTTTACCTGAAAGTAATTCAGAAGGAAGTTGCTCAGTTTCCATATACTTGTGCAGTTTTTTTTTTTTTGAGGCGGAGTTTCGCTTTTTTTGCCCAGGCTAGAGTGTAATGACGCGAACTCGGCTCACTGGAACCTCCGTCTCCCAGGTTCAGACGATTCTCCTGCCCCAGCAGGAGCTGGGATTACAGGCACATGCCATCATGCCTGGCTAATTTTGTATTTTTTTAGTAGAGATGGGGTTTCACCATGTTGGCCAGGCTGGTCTTGAACTCCTGACCTCAGGTGATCCACTCACCTTGGCCTCCCAAAGTGCTGGGATTATAGGCACTAGCCACTGCGTGCTGCCATACTTGTGCAGTTTCCAGAGTTCCTTTTGATATTGATTTCTAATTTCATTCCAATGGTCCAAGAAGATGCTTGATATGATTTTATTATTTCTAATAATTAATGCTTTATTATTTTTTAAATAATATATTTCTAGTTTCTAGGAAGAGCAAACTAGCAAAAGATTTGTTTATTGAATGATTGATTAATTAGATTAAAAAGTTATTAAGAAACAGAACTTACACTGAAACTTGTTTTTCAACTGAGTTAAGTTACATTGTCCATTTTTGTCTTTCCCATTCCTCTGTATCTGGCTAGCTCAACAATATTTATTAATCTGTAGTTCTGTGTTTTTCTAATCACAACCCTGATCTTTCCACTATGTGGCTTTGGAAATAACCCACCTGAATTCTAGTTAACCGATTCCAATTTTATGTCCTTGTTCTTTTCCTTATATCACGGACTAATTGGTATTTACTTGCTGCCTTTTACTATCCTTACAATCTGGACAAAACCCACCTGTTAGGAAACAGACAGGATACAAGCAAGAAAGAGAATCATAATGAGCCTGTGACAGAGACTCTCTTGATTGACAGAGGAAATATACTGATCATGATGTAGCTGCATTATAGCTAATATTAACTATTTTGATAAACTTTAGTTTGAGGAGATAGATGAGGTTCTGTGCTCATTCATTAAAAATGTAAGAAAACATTACCACTGGGCACAGTGGCTCATGCCTATAATCTCAGCACTTCGGGAGGCTGAGGCAACATGGCAAAACCACGTCTCTACAAAAAATATAAAAAATTAGCTGGGCATGGTGGCACACGTCTGTAGTCCCAGCTAGTTGGGAGGCTGAGGTGGGAGGATCAAGAGAGCCTGGGAGGTGTAGGTTGCAGGGAGCTGAGATTGAGCCACTCTACTCCAGCCTCTGTGACAGAGCGAGACCCTGTCTCAAATACAACAAAACAAGCAAATAAAAAAACCAGAAAAAAAAACAAAACAACATTACCCTTATCTAACTTCAAGGTTTTGAAACAAAATTTTCTAGGCATAACATGAAATAAAATTTTTATTCACAATTTAGATAAAATATAGCCATAGTTTAGTGAAGTAAGCTATTTTAGGGAAAAGAAGAGGCTTGTACCAGGTACTTAATTATTCATATATTATTAGTTTGTCTTTAGACAAAATGAAATGGACAGATATAGCAGCTTCCTGAGGGACAAGAAGGCATTTGAATACCATATACCTAGGAGTTTGACGGGAAATTCAAGCAGCCTACGCCAGTCACTTAAAGGAAAAGCATGGATTGATGTGTGAGTACAGCATAAGGCAGAGCAATATGAAGAAAGAATTCAGAGAGTGTTCTGCTTGGAGTATAGACAGGTGGCATTTGGGGAGCTGACCCAAGATAGTGAGACCCTAGACACTGGCTTGCCATTCTTATAATAGGCTATAGTATCTGGCAGGGAATTAGTGTAATTCATGAGATCTAAGGCCGAAGCAGGCACATAGTTCCTGGAACAAGGGAGGCTTCAGTTAATGTTTACTGAATTGAATAAAATCAGAGAGAAGATGAGATGATAGACTAGGGCTTGGAAATATTGAAGAGCAGTACTTCATCATGAGAACCTATAAGTTCATCTTAATTGTTTTTTCTTACTATTATGGAGAGGGATGGAGGGTTGCAGCTGTAGGTGATATTTAAGTGGTGGCTAGGTACATTTGAGACAACAAATAATGTTATAATCTTGTATCCACTAGAATGGTTTAGCAAAATACACTGTGCAATTGACTGAATGAATACTTATGTCCCCCCTCCCATTCATATGTTGAAACCCTAATCCCCGGGTGATGGTATTAGGAAGTGAGGCCTTTGGAAAGGGATTAGGTCATGAGGGTATAGCCTTCGTGAATAGGAATACTGCCCTTAGAATAGACATCCCAGAAAATTCCTCAACCCTTCCTTCATGTGAGGCTCCATTGGAAACAGATGTCTATGAGGAATGGGCCCTATTTAGATACTGAATCTGCTGGTACCTTGATCTTGGGCTTCTCAGCCTCCAGAACTGTGAGATGTGAGAAATAAATTTCTGTTGTTTATAAACCACTCAGTCTTTGGTATTTTGTTTATAGCAACCCAAACAGACAAAGACTGAATATTCTCTGTTTCTCATTTGAAAGTTCTGAAAATAGTACTGTCTGACAGTATTATTGTGAGTAGTAATGCCCAGAGATCTGGGTCTCATACTCTCTCCAATGCCTGCGAGTGGTTGGAACTGACAGTGATGCTGGTTGGGGCAATCAGGCTTGGACTGAATGCCATATGAGTCTTGGTCACAGTAAGTTAGGGTTACCAGATTAGCAACTAAAAATACATGACACAGTTAAATTTGAGTTATTTCTAATTTCCTTGCATATGTATGCTGGGATAAAATAAAAATATTGCATTGATAATACTTATATTAAAAATGTATTTGTTGTTTGTAATAAATTATAAGCATCTGATCGGGTGTGGTGGTTCACACTTATAATCCCAGCACTTTGGGAGACTGACATGGGAGAATCGCTAGAGCCCAGGAGTTCGAGATGAGCCTGAGAAACATGGTGAGACCCCATCTCTACAAAAAATACAAAAATTAACTGGATATGGTGGCACGTCCGTAGTCCCAGCTACTCGGGAAGAAGAGAGGTGGAAGAGCACTTGAGCCTGGGAGGTCAAGGCTGCAGTAAGCTGTCGTTGTGCCATTGCACTCCAGCTTGGGTGACAGCATGAGACCCTGTCTCAAAAAAAAAATTAAATAAATATAAGCATCTATATTACATACCTTGTTAATTATATTTCTATAATGATTTGGCTCTCCTTGACATTTTTTTGTTTTGCAGAGTTTGCTTATAAGTTGTTTTGCAGTTACATTCTATCCTCCATTTACATTATAGTATAGCTTCTACAGTGTCACATTTGACCTGTTTAATTCTTTTGTCCATTGAGTATTGATTAGTGAGAAAACATGCCCAACATCTGCCTTACGAACCAGTATACTGAACATGTCCTTGCATAAAGTTAACAACTCTGAGAATTTTTTATTTCAAATTTGATTTGTTGAAGCGTATAATACCAATTTTTCATGGCATAAGTAGTTTACCCATTCTTCAGGATTATGTTACATCTCTTGCTCAATAACTTTTTAAAAATATTGTCCACTGACAAAAAAAGAGCACCATTGTCCAGTTTTATTCCCTTCTTTTTAACACTACACATAGTGATCCCACTTGTTTCTATGCTGAAAGATTATTTTGTCATATCTGTGTAAAATAACTGAATTCTTTAAGGGTTGATATTCATTTCAAAAGATAGTCATAATAAGTGTTATAAAGAATTACTTCAAGTCAGAATTTCTTTTCCTGTTAAAAAGTAAAGTAAGGGCCAGGTGCGGTAGCTCATGCCTGTAATCCCATCACTTTGGGAGGCCGAGGCGGGCGGATCATGAGGTCAGGAGATCGAGACCATCCTGGCTAACACGGTGAAACCCTGTCTCCACCAAAAAATACAAAAAAATTAGCCGGGCATGGTGGCGGGCGCCTGTAGTTCCAGCTGCTAGTGAGGCTGAGGCAGGAGAATGGCGTGAACCCAGGAGGCGGAGCTTGCAGTGAGCCCAGATTGTGCCACTGCACTCCAGCAGCCTCGGTGACAGAGTGAGACTCTGTCTCAAAAAAAAAAAAAAAGGTAAAGTAAGGCTTGCTCACTCATGGAAGTTGTTGCGTGGTCGGACTCATGTTGTGCCATGCTAGTGTGGATATAACTAAAGAACAGGTTAAATGAGGTTGGGATATTGCATATATATTTGAACAGAGGGTATGAGTGAACAAAATTAAAATGACCGTGCATGTGATTATGGCTGTTTAGAGGGGCCAATGAGACCAGTATGAAGCTTATGGATTCTGAGACTCCAGGATTAATGGTCAAAATAAATGTGATTAACAGTTCATTTATTAAGAACAAAGCATCATTTTGCATTAAGCGTCACAGGTTATTGCTACATCTCTCCATCAGATATAGTGAATTCTAATTTCCATGTCTTGGCTGTTTTACCTGGGTAGCATTCCTCAACTTGCTCTTCCCAGAGAATGTAAAGCTAGAATAATTGTTACTGTTTTATGAGTTAAACTTTAATTAAATTTTATTAACAACTTTGTTTTAATTGCTTCTGAGGGACTTCGTCCCAAAAGTACTAGAAAGTTTTAAAATTCTGTCCAATCCACATTGTGAGGTTTAAATTACTTTTGGGATTAGAAGCATCCTCAAAGCAGCAAACACTTTGAGTTGCTTTGGTGCTTCATTGGCTGGTCTTTTGAAGAATCCTCTGCTAGTGAAAAGACTGCCAAGAGCCCCAGCTTTCATCATTACTAGAACTAGTTTCTATTTTGCCAATGATTAATTGGCTTTTACAATAGCAATGCCAGCTACTTGATTTTAATGAGAACTGAGAAGCAGATAGTTCTTTTAGTTATCTTTGTGAGGTTATTGAGATGGAACATATGAGGCTAGCAATCTGATTTAAAAAAGTAGGACTTCTGTTTTGGCATTTAAATATAGAAATACTCCATATTACATCAAATAAGGATACAAATAATTATAGAAAATTGCTATGTTTAAGAGCTTTTTGAGTGACCTACCTCTCATTATCATGGATATTTCCAAATATGCAGTGAGAGGAAGATCAGCAGAACAGCTGTTAGAGCAGAGGAAGCTGACTTCTGTGCAGGAAGAAGGCAATATGTATTTTCTCATACTTAGAGGTAAAAAAGCAAATCCCTCGTTACTGAAATTCTTTAATTTATACATTTATTTATGGTTTGATTATAGATTGAGAAATGTACACTAGAGTTTTTCTGAGGTCAACTTTTTATCCATTGTGTATATCAGGCAGAACAATAGGGTGACCTAGAAAGATTTCCTAATCTGTATTGAAAAAGACAAACAAGAATAATTTTATCCTTTACTATTTTATGAGTAATACTTCTTCTCTAGTCAATATTCTTAGGAGGATAGTTCAGGTATTCATATTTGTCCTAAATTAGGAATAACCAAAAGTCCTTTTTCCTAAAAATGTCTTTTCTATTTATTTTAGCCCACAAGACTCTTCTGCAATTAAGATTAAATTACCATTGAAGCAGAACTTTCACATATAACTTTGTTTTAGTAACTGAAGAACAGAAATTTTGTTAGGTATAACATAGTGTGAAGAAAAATGTTTGGTTATAGATAATAATGTTGGTTAAAATGGTCAGATATCTGCTGGCTAGTACATATCATACATATCATACATTTTCTATTTGTTCTGGATTATTTGGTCAAAATATGGTAACATTGTATTAAAATAATTTAAATTTATAATGCAAATGAGATTCATAATTCTAACTCAGTTGCATGTGTTTTTAATCTATTCTTTAACAAGAATATTCTTTTTGAGAGCTGGGGACTCCTTCATGAAGTCTGAAAGTCTAACTGATCTTAACTTAGAGGGCTGTAACATTTTCTTGTGCTATTTGTGTATCCAGTTACAGGTCTTTATTACCCATAGGGAAGCCATTCAAGAATGCAAATGATTCTTACAGACACTGCTGTAAAAGATCCACACACATTCCAGCCACTACAGAATTCCTGTTGGTGAAAGAAAATATTAGCATGGGAAACTCTAATCAGTCTTTCGTGACAGAATTTGTCCTGCTGGGGCTTTCTGGCTACCCAGAGCTAGAGGCCATTTACTTTGTGCTGGTCCTATGTATGTATTTGGTGATCCTGTTGGGAAATGGAGTCATCATCATTGTGAGTGTTTATGACACCCACTTGCACACCCCCATGTACTTTTTCCTCAGTAACTTATCATTCTTGGACATCTGCTACACTAGTTCATCTATTCCACTATTTCTCAGCAGCTTCTTAACGTCAAAGAAAACTATCTCCTTTGACGTTTTGGAGTGCAAATGTTTCTCTCTTTTGCTATGGGAGCAACAGAGTGTGTCCTTCTAAGTATGATGGCGTTTGACCGCTATGTGGCCGTCTGTAACCCTCTACGATACCCTATCATCATGAGCAAGGCTTCATACATGTCCATGGCTGCTGGGTCCTGGATTGGAGGAGGCACCAATTCTGTGTTGCAAACCTCCCTTGCAATGCGGCTTCCTTTCTGTGGAGATAACGTCATTAATCATTTTACTTGTGAAATCTTGGCTGTCTTAAAATTGGCCTGTGCTAATATCTCCATAAATATTATTAGCATGGTTGTTGCTAGTATGATTTTTCTTGTAGGGCCAGTACTTTTTATTTTTGTTACAAATGTTTTTATTCTCTCCACCATCCTGAGAATTCCTTCTGCAGAAGGAAGGCACAAAGCCTTCTCCACCTGCTCTGCCCACCTAACAGTGGTGATTATATTCTACGGAACCATCCTTTTCATGTATGCAAAGCCCAAGGCTAAAGACTCTTCTAGTGCAGACAAAGAACAAGTCACAGACAAAATCATCTCCCTGTTCTATGGAGTGGTGACACCTATGCTTAATCCTCTTATCTATAGTTTGAGGAACAAAGACGTGAAGGCAGCTGTGAAGAGTATACTGTGTCAAAAATGCTTCTTGGAAGGAATTTAAATGCTTTTTTATTTATCTTAAAAGTATTTTACTCTGAATGTAGGGCTAGCTCTTACCCGGAGGTTCCAAAATAAATATGAGGGTTGATGATTCCACTAATTCCCGAAATTCTCATTTTTCTCTTCCTAATATTTAAAAGAAAGAGGGAAATCCAGGACTGAGTTACCTTTTCTCTTCATGACAGAGTTAAGGAAAAGGACAGAAACTTATGGGTAAAAGGATTCTCATCCAAACCACCTTCCTTCTCATGGCTAACAGAGTTTAGTTTATTCCTTGAATGGTAAATTCTATAATCTAAGAGAAAGTACCATTTTACCAACTTAATCTTTTATCCCCTATCTACACCATTCTTGGGAAGATCAAGTAGAAAGTGTCTTGCTAAAAATCAGAATGCTATATGATTTCAACAGTTAATAATTCAGAATGAAGTAGATTTGATCATGTAGAAGTAAAGGGGGAACACTGTAAGGTATTAGGTACCTAGCCTGTATATATGTAATAGAGAGAGAAATGGAAAAATGAAGCTATTTTTCCTAGGGATGATTTCCTTGTGGCTGCAAACTGGCAAGCCATCTTTTGTGCAGAGGTGTCTAAGGCAATGTGAGACTTTGTGCAGATAACCCAGATGATGGGGAAATATGGCCTGCCTTGTGTTTCAATAGATGAGCAATGATGTCTTTGAGTGAAAAACATTACTGTTAAAATGATTCAAAAAATTTACTTTATTTCTACATAACTTTATAGCATAGTTCTCTGAGAACGCAGTGATAATGGGTTTACTGTTGTAAGAATTAGGTATTTTTGCAATTACATGAATTTCCTGTGGAATATGAGCATTCCATTCATTCATTCAGTCATTTATTACTCATTTACTTATTCAAGCAACCAGTATTTACTGAATACCTATTTTTGTCTCAGGCATTGTGCTAAGTATTGGTGATATAAAAAATATAAGACAACCTGGAAATGAAAATGAAGACATGGTTAGGGAGCACAGTCTTGTGGAATACAGATTGACGTATACATTGGAGACAAAAATACTAAAGAATACTTATTTATGGCTTTTCCTTCTCTCCTACCTTCTAAGCTGGACTCTTTGTTGGGTCTTTGTTGGACTGAGCAGAATAATGGTTGGATTTTTAATAATTTAAATAAGCTGATTGTCATATGAAAGGGCTTGAACCATCTCTAGAAAAGAAATAACATAGTGAGAAAGAACCCAGTGCATACTGGAGATTTTAAAGATAGAAGGGAAGATATTTACATTGATACAGCAAAAATAGGATTAGAGGAAAAGGAAAAATTAGCTACGTGGGATTTTGGGAAAGCTTTGATGCTGGTTTTATGTGACCTTACCTCAGTGCGTCTTGATAATCTCAGTAAAGATGTACAACGTTCTTTAAGACATTCGGTTATGGATTCAGTTTCTTTTGCAGTATCACCATGCTGAGACTGGCCATAGGATGAGGGTAACTTAAGTGGGTCACAGACTTAGGTGGGTCACAATTACAATGCAGTATATTAAATGCTTTTATAGCAGAATATATGTAAATCCCTTGAAGGGGAAGTCCCAGGAAGGGAAGGGCACTTCTGCTTCGATAAACTAGGAAGAGCAGTTCTCCTACTGGTATTGTAAGCAAGAATTTTCTAGACAGATGAAACAGTGCCAAGATGTGGAATACTACTATGAGTTTGGAATGGTTGGAACTTGGGTTTTACTGTTGGGGCAGTGACAGAGAAGACTGGAAAGGTAGTTTGGAGCCAAACTGTCAGGGCTTCAGATGCTAATCTGAGTCAATACCTCTATAGGTTTGAGGTGATGACCCTCTGTTCTCTGGAGTCCAGGAGGCTGAATCAGGGCTACCACATACATGAGCAAATTCTGATAAGTCAGATCTATGATACCCCCAACCTCCTACCTGTCCCTACTTTTGTCTGTTTTATATTCCCTGAGGTTCCACATAATATTTTATTTGGAAAATGAGTATTCTGTTGTGAGGAAAAGTTTTTAAATCACTGCAGTGACAACAGAATCTACAAACAGTTATAAGAAAGAAACTGATGTTTTTGGGTTGGTGCTTTAGAAAGCTCACTTTGGCACTGGGGATAATAAAGTTGTAAATCTCTTGCTGATAAATCCTCAGTCAGGCCTGTTTTACATTCCTTCATCAGCCTCTAGCACTTACCTTGTCTTCTTTCTTATAGGCTTCAGGGTACTGTGTACCTATCCAATTTCTTAGAGTTTCCATTCTATTCTTGACTGTTTGCAAATAGACTTGAATTTCTCAAATAACTTTCCTGACCCTTTGGTTTAAAATTTTTACTTTAATTGAGGAAACAGTGAAGAAACAACAAAATAACATGAATGAGACCATTACACAGATTTAGGATCCACACATATTCCTGCCCTTATTAGAGAAAAACATAGTATCCTAGATATTGTGAATGTCATATTGAAGCCATCCTAATAAAATTGATAAAACTAAATTGCTAGGTTTAACAAAAGCATAAGCTTTAAGTAGAAACATAGCAAAGCATTAACCAGACTGCTCTATGGCCCACTTCTGTACAGCTGATTACTACTTAAAAGTCACATAGCCCCTGCCATAAGGTCCTAACTTCTGTAGATAACATCTTTAATGTTAAGAAATGTCAAGTTTTCCATTTTGAGATATTTTCCAGATCCTGCATTCCAATGGGTCCATCGATGCCAGCCAGTCTGAAGACCCTCTCTGAGGAAGTAATTCAGCCCCAAAATGTAGTTTTTACATCTTTATTAAAGATTGCATTCCACACACCCTAAGCAATGAGCTCCTCAGCCCCCTATTTGCCAAAATTCCCTAAAAATTCTAGGCCAAAACTCCTTGGTGAGGTGGATTTAAAGTTCCTTTCCACTTTCTTATTTGGCTACCATACAATCATTATACTCTTTCTCTGCTGCAACTCCCACTGTTTCGGTGCATTGGTCTGTTACCCATATGACAGGCAAACCTGGTTGTCCTAGAACAATATTGTGGAGGCTCTGAATACCATTACATTCCTCTAAATGGTTTTGATGTTTTTGCTTTAGGGGCAATGAGGTTGGACTCCAACTACAAACTTGATCTTTTTGTTACCAATACACATCTCAGTTCAAGATCTCTATCTCTATCTATATATCTATATTTATGTTTTTACAGTCAGCCCTCCATGCTTATGGGTTTCACATAACTTGGATTCAACAAATTTGGATCAAAAATATTCAGGCAAAAGCCAATAGAAATAACAATATAATATGAATTAAAAATACAGCTTAACAGGTATTTACGTAGCATTTACATAGTAGTAGGTATTATAAGTAACCTAGAGATGATTCAAAGTATATGAGAAAATGAGTGTGGATTCTGTGCAAATACTTTGCCATTTTATATAAGGAACTTGAACATCCATGGATTTGGGTATCCATGGGAGTCCTGGAATCCATCCCTCATAGATACCAAGGGATCCCTGTATATATACATATTGGTATTTAGCTGGATTTTGCCTTTATGGTGCAGGGGTCAATCAGAGAACTGGGGCAAGTTTTTACACAGAATTTGATGTTTCCTCTGCTGGGACTCTGCTTTCTGGAATTCCTCCCTTACTTTATGGTGGCTGTTTCTCCAGAATTCTGCTGGTTTGTCCATAAAGAGCCATTTTATTATCAGAATTTCCAAACCTGTGCTGTGCCTAGTCAGTCTATAGCCATAAAAATGTGAAACTCACACCAAAATGTTACTTCTTCTAAGTGATACTCTTAAAAAATTTTGCAGAGAGTTTATAGTTGTCATTTCTGAGGTGCTTGAGTCTGATAGGAGCTTATTCAGCCAAAGTGACAGCAACAGAAATCGGAAGTCCTCCCCTTTACATTTTATGACTAGAGTGTACCTCTCTCTTTCTCTGTGTTGGCTTCCATGCTGATCTGACCTATATGATTTCCTAATACACCTCAAAATCAAAGTAGACTGATATTTCCAATGGAGAATATGAGACAATGAATAAAAAATTTGAAATCCCCCTGAGGCCAGAGGTGAGCATATCATAAGTGTTAAATAGCATGGAATAATTAAATAGATTTGAGTGTTTTATTAGCCCATTAAAGGTTAAATGAGGCATTATGTGAAAGCAGATGGCTCATGGGAGGGTCTCGTTATATTTTATTTTCATCCTCTAAATAAAAATCTAGCCTTTTAGTCTCTTTCCACCCTTAGTTCATCTGTAGCCCATTCTTCCTTGAGCAGGCAAAATGAAAACTGACCCTCAGAGTTCATCTCCTTTAGCAGTCCTCTTTGATCACTTCCTGCTAATGCTCCCTCCTCTCTGTGCCTTATTCAAACCACCCAGGAATTTATGATTAACTACTTTATTTCCAGAACTCAGAGGACAAATGAGAAAGATAAGGGGGGAGATGAGAAGTCATATTTAAATAATGCATAATATTACCATAAAATGTGTTAGGTAACTAGGTAATTTACATATTATCTTTTAAGTTCTTATTCATTAATTAATGCTGGTGGCAAGTGCAACAAATAATTGTCTCTCATTGCCTCATTCAGATACAGACACCAGAATCCTTGCTTAATGTCCTTAATTTCAAGAATCAGAGAGCAAATGAGAAAAACAATGGATGAGTTAGGCAATATTGCTTAATTAATGCATTACATATCCCATGTGGTGTACTAGCTGTCATATGTAAATTGTCTTTTAAAAATTGTTTTCATTAAATAATGCCTATAAATAATGTAATATGTGTGTTGCCTTCATTTTTATGTTGATTACTGCTCTCATGTATTCAGCACTGTGTACGTGCATGTTAGGGCCTGGGGATTCAATTCTGGATATGGTATTTTCTCTGCATTCTGGGATTAGCTCCAGATGGCTCTATAAGGTGGATAAGAAAATTTAGGCTTATATAAAAGACACACAGGTCATAAATTGCAGCCACTGTTTAAGTCTGTTGTTTGTCTGTATCTCCTATATTAATTTGAGTCAGTGTGAGGAATAAATTAAATACAAGGAAGTATTTCAGGAGGACAAGAGGAACTGTGAGACATTCTTAAAAAATTATTATAAAACAGGTTATTTTGCCTATTAATGATGCTGATATTTCTCTGAAGGAGAATTGCAATTTTGATTCTGAATTTTAGAAGACAGGGTCTTGCTCTGTCTCTTAGGCTGGAATGCAATGGTGTGATCTTATCTCACTGCAGCCTGGAATTCCTGGGCTTAAGCAATATTCCCCTCAAACCCCCAATTCGGCCTTCTGAGTAGCTAATACCACAGGTACATGTCACCTTGCCCAGGCTAATTTTCAGTTTTTTTTTTTCTTTTCTTTTCTTTTTTTTTTTTAATGTAAAGATGAGGTCTTGCTATGTTCCGCAGGCAGTCAGCCAACTCTTGAGCTCAAGCCATCCTCCTGTCTTGGCCTCCCAAAGTGCTGGGTGATTCTGAATTTGGATTTTGAATCAGTCTTTTCATGTGTGCTACAAATTGAATTTCCTCTGTGGCAAAACCAAAAATAAACAAAAAACAACTTTTATTTTCCAAGGTGTGTTGACCGTGTTCTAGAAATCACCACCGTATATATAAAATTAATTAAAAATTTACTCTTACAATCTGAGTTTATAGTGCAGAATTGGGATAGGAATATACAATTAGAGGGGCGATGCTATCTTAAGAAACATCACCATATATTACAACTCAAAAGTCATTCCAAGTGGAAATTGTTATGCAAGAAAAACATTATGAATAAGATCACATATTGCTTTTGAAACAGAGAGAATTGCCAATATTCTCCAAGTAGACTTTAGTCAACTAATATATTTTCTCTTTAACTTAATATTAGAGATAAATATTGATGTGAATATTTGCTTTACTCAGACCTAATGACCTCTTTAGTGTATTTTATTAAATTCTTTTACTTCCTTTTCTCTTTTTTAGGCTTAAAGATTAGCTGCTTTTCCCCTCCTCTGCCAAAGCATTTGACATTTTTGTTTGGGAATTTAAAAATCTAAATAAATCTTACTCTTTTTTTTAAATAATTTTTTTTGGGGTTTGAGGTTTACAACATGATGTTTTGGGATATATATAGATGGTAAATGGTTACTATAGTGAAGCTGATTAATAAACCATCTTGCATAGTTACTATTTTGTGTGACAAGAACAGCTACAATCTACTTATTTAAACAAAAAACCCCAATACAATGAATTTTATTAACTTCAGTACTCACATTGTAGGTCTAGACTTGCTCATCTTACATATCTGCTGTTTTGTATCCTTTGATCTACATCTCCCCAATTCTTTTCCATCCCATCTCCTCCCACCTGTGGTTACCAATGTTCCATTCTCCATCTCTGTGTATATGACCTTTCTTTAAAAAAAAAAATTCCACAAATGAATAAGATCCTGCAATATTTTTCTATGTCTGGCTTACTGTAATGTCCTTCAGGTCCATCCATGTTGTGGCAAATGACAGAATCTCTCTCTCTCTCTCTCTCTCTCTCTCTTTAAAAGGCTGAATAATGTTTCATTGTGGATAGACATCACATTTTCTTTACCCATCAGTGGGCATTTAGGCTGTTTCTGTATCTTGGCTATTGTGAATAATGCTGCAATGAACACAGTAGTACAGATATCTACCAGGTGGCGATTTTATTTCCTTTGGGTATGGACCCAGAAGAGGGATTGCAGGGTCATATGGTAGTTCTATTTTTAATTTCTTTAGAATCTCCACAGTGTTTTCCATAATGGCTATACCAGTCTACATTCCTACCAACAGTGAACTAGGGTTCCCTTTTGTCCACACCCTTGCCAACATTTGTTATCTCTTATCTTTTGATAATAGCCAATCACACAGATGTGAAGTGATATCTCATGGTGTTTTAATTTGCATTTCCTTTATAATTAGTAGTGTTGAACACATTTTCATATACCTATTGGCCATTTTTATGTCTTTAAAAAATGTCTAAGTTCCTTCCCCATTTTAAAATCACGTTATTCATTTTTCTGCCATTGAGTTGCAACAGTTCCTTATAAATTTTGGATGTTAACCCCTTATCAATTGCAATTATTTTTGCCAGTCAGTAGGTTGCCTTTTGTTTTGCTGATTGTTTTCTTTTCTATAAAAATGTGTTTTTTTTGTTAGATTTAATATCACTTATTTATTTTTATTTTTGCAGTAAGAACTTTTGGTATGATATACAAGAACTCATTGCCAAGACCAATGTTGAGGAGCTTTTCCCTATGTTCTTTTCTAGGTATTTTATGATTTCAGGTCTTACATTTAGGTATTTTATTCATTTTGAGTTGAATTTTGTGTGTGGTGTAAGAGTCCAATTTCATTCTTTTGCCCGTAGAAATCCAGTTTTCTCAGCACCATTTGTTGAAAAACTACCCAATCCTTGTTGTGTCCTCTTGGTACCCTTGTTAAAAATTAGTTGACATACGTGTTTGGATTTAGTTCTGGGAACTCTGTTTTATTCAATTGATCTTTCTTTCTGTTTGTATGCAAGTACCATATGGTTTTGATTACTATAGCTTTGTAATACATTTTAAATCAGGAAGTGTGATGCCTCTAACCTGCTTTTTTCCCCTCAGTATTGCTTTGGCTGTGTGTGTGTGTGTGTGTGCATGCATGTGTGTGCGCTTGTGTGTGTGGTTCCATATTATAACAGGAGTTAAAATAATTGTTTCTGAAGAATGCCATTGGAATTTTGATTGAAATTGTGTTAAATCTATATATTGCTTTGGGTAGTATGGACATTTTAAAAATATTAATTTGTCCCATCTATGAACGTGGGGTATCTTTCCATTTACTTGTGTCTTCTTTGATTACTTTCATCAATGTTTTACAGTTTTTAGTATAAAATTATTTTACCTCCTTTGTTAAATTTATTTCTCAATTTTTGTATACTGTCATAAATGATATGATTTTCTTGATTTTTTTCAGTTAGATTGTTATTTGTGTATAGAAATGCTACTGATTTTTTATGTTATTTTTGTACTTTGTAACTTTGTTGAATTCATTTATTAGTTCTAACACTTTTTGCGGTAGAATCTTTGGGGCTCCAGTTAGTTCTAGCTAGATTAACTTCTGACATATAGAATTAGGTCATCTGCAAATAGAGATAATTTTACTTGTTTCTTTTTATTTGGATACCTTTTATTTTTTTTCTTGTCTGACTGTACTTGCCAGTACTAACGGTGCTATAATGAATAGAAATGGTGAAAGTGAATATCTCTGCCTTTTACCAGATCTTAACAGAAAAGCTTTCAGTTGTGCCCCATTGATTATGATGTTAGATGTAGTTTTTTTTTTATAAGTGGCTTTTATTATGTTGAAGATCTTTCCTTCTGTACTAAACTGTTAAGGATTTTTATCAAGAAAGGATGACGAATATTGTCAAATGCTTTTTCTGTGTCAGTTGAGATGATCATATGGTTTTTATCTTTTATTCTGTTAATGTGATGTATCACTTTGATTGATTTGCATATGTTAAACCAGACTTGAATGCCAACGAAAAGTCTTACTTGGTCATGATGCATAATCTTTCTGATGTGTTGTTGAATTTGGTTTGCTAATATTTTATGGAGGATTTTTGCATTGATGTTCATCAGAGGTATTGGCCTATAGTTGTCTTTTCTTGCAGTGTCTTTGTGTGGCATATATATCAGGGTGATGCTGGTCTTGTAAAATATTTTTGGAAGTATTCCCTCTAGCTCTATTTGATGAAGGTTTAAGAAGTATTGGTAGTAATTATTTGAATATGTGGTAGAATTCAACCATGAAATCTTCCTGCTTTTCTCTATTGGGAGGATTTAAATGATTTTCAATTCCTTTATTTGTTATTTGTCTGTTCAAGCTTTCTATTTCTTCCTGACTCAATCTTGGAATGTTATATTTTTCTAGAAATGTATCAATTTTCTTTAGGTTGTTAAATTTGTTGGTATATAATTGTTTATAATAGTTTCATATGATTCTTTTCATTTCTGAGACATCTGTTGTAATGTTTTCACTCACGTTTCATTTCATTTAAGTCTTTCCTCTATTTCTTAGTCTAGCTAGAGGTTTGTCAATTTTGTTCAATTTTTCAAATAATCAAATTTTTGTTCTATTGACTTTTATATGTTTTTGCTGTTTTCCATTTGATGTGTTTCTGTTCTGACTTTTACTATTTCCTTCCTTCTGTTAATTTTGGGTTTACTTTGTTGTTCTTTTTCTAGCTCCTTGAAGTATAATGCTAGGCTATTTATTTGGGATCTTTCTTCATTTCTGAATAAATGCCTACATTAAGTAGACATTTATGGCTGTAAACATTCCTTTTAGAACTGCTTTTGCTGCATCCCATGGATTTGGTATGTTGTGTTTCTATTGTCATATGTCTAGGATATATTTTATATATCTCTTTCTATATCTATCTATCTCTATATCTATCTGAGACACATGACAATGGAAACGCAACATACCAAATATATTTATATGTATATATGCATGTGTTTATACATACACGCATATACACATGTACGTATAGATATATGTACATACACATATGTACATATGTATATATACATGTGCATACATGTACATGTGTATATATACCCACATGTATATATGTATATGTATGTGTATATATGTATATGTATATATGTACATATGTGTATATATACACACATATATATGTATATGTATGTGTATATATATTTGAAACAGGATCTTGCTCTGTCACCCAGGCTGAAGTGCAGTGCTGTGATCACAGCTCACTGCAGCCTCGACCTCCCAGGCTCAAGTGACCCTCTCACTTCAGCCTCCCAAGTAGTTGGGGCTATAGGCATGTGCCACCACATCTGGCTAATGTTTTTCACTTTTGTAGACATGGGTTTTCCTTTGTTGCCTAGGCTGTAAGTTATTTTTAAAATTTTCTTTTTGATTTCTTCTTTGATCCAGTAGTTGTTCCAGAACATGTTGTTTAATTTACACATATTAGTAAAATTTTTAAGGTTCCTCCTATTATTTATTTCTAGTTTCATACTATTGTGAGCAGGAAAAAATTCTAGATATGATTTTAATTTTTCTGAATTTGTTAAGATTTGTTTTGTGGCCTAACACATGGTAGATTCTGGAGAATGTTCCATACACACTAGAAAAAAAGGTATATTCTGGTGCTGTTGGATGAAAAGTTCTATATATGTTTGTTAGGTCCATTTGGTCAAAGTGTAGCTGAAATCCAGTATTTCCTTGTTAACTTTCTGTTTGGTTGGTCTGTTTATTGTTGAAAGAAGAGTATTGAAGTCTCTTGCTATTATTGTTTGGCTATTTCTTTGTTCTTGTTCATTAATATTTGTTTATAAATTTAGGTGCTTCAATGTTGGGTGCATATCTACTTATAATTGTTATGGTTACTATTTCCATGGAATATCTTCTTCCATCCCTTTACTTTTCAGTCTACATGTGCCCTTAAAGCTAAAATGGGTCTCTTATAAGGAGCATATAGTTGGATCTTTTTTAAAACCCATTCAGCCACCTGTCTTTTGATTAGAGAATTTAATCCATTTATATTCAAGGTTGTTGTTGATAGGTAAGAACCTACTCCTACCATTCTGTTATCATTTTCTGATCATTTTATAGATTCTTTGTTTCTTTTTCCCTCTCTTGTTGCTTACCTTTGTGCTTTAGTAGTTTTCAGGAGTGCTAAGCTTTGATTTTTTTCTCTTTCTTATTGTATATCTGCTATTATTTTTTGCTTCTTGGTTACTATGAGGCTTACATTTAAAAATCTTGTTGTTGTAATAGATTATTTTAAGCTGATAACAATGGAACTTTGGTCGCATACAAATATTCCAGACTTTTGGCCTCTCCCAATAATTTATATTTTCATTGCTGCAATTTTTATCTTTTTACATTTTCTATTCTTTTTTTTTTTCCAAGATGGAGTCTTGCTCTGTTGCCGAGGCTGGAGTGCAGTGGTGTGATCTCAGCTCACCGCAACCTCTGCCTCCCGGGTTCAAGCAATTCTCCTGCCTCAGCCTCCCAAGTAGCAGGGATTACAGGTGTCTGCCACCACACCCAGCTAATTTTTGTATTTTTAGTAGAGAGGGGTTTCACCCCATCATTCTCAGCAAACTATCGCAAGGACAAGAAACCAAACACCGCATGTTCTCACTCATAGGTGGGAATTGAATAATGAGAACACATGGACACAGGAAGGGGAACATCAGACACTGGGGCCTGTTGTGGGGTGGGGGGAGGGGGGAGGGATAGCATTTGGAGATATACCTAATGTTAAATGACGAGTTACTGGGTGCAGCACACCAACATGGCACATGGATACATATGTAACTAACCTGCATGTTGTGCACATGTACCCTAAAACTTAAAGTATAATAATAAAAAAAAAAAGGGGTTTCACCATGTTGGCCAGGCTGGTCTCAAACCCTTGACCTCATGATATGCCTGTCTCAGCCTCCCAAAGTGCTGGGATTAGAGGCGTGAGCCACCGTGCCCAGCCAACATTTTCTATTCTTTAACAACCTATTGTTGCTATAGTTATTTTAGACCATACTGACTTTTAACTTTCATACTAGATATTTGAAAGATTTATACATCACCATTACAGTAATGCAGTATTCTGAATTTGATTATGAATTTATCTCTACCAGTGAGTTTTATACTTTCATATGTTTTCATGACAGTGATTATTGTCCTTTCACTTCCAGTTGGAGCACTTTCTTAAGCATCTCTTGTAAGGCTGGTGTAGCGGTGAAAAATGCCTTTCATTTTTGCATGTTGGGGAAATACTTTTTCATTTTTTAAAAATTTTATTTAACTTTTCGCTTTTATGGATACATGATAATTGTATGTACTTATGGGGTTTATGTAATCTTTTGATACAAATGCACAGTATAGATCAAATCTAGGTAACTGGGATACTCAACCTCAAATATTCATTAAATTTTTGTATTGGGAATATTGGAAATCTATTCTAGTTATTGTGTGATATATACAATAAATTATTGTTAATTATAGTTGCCATATTGTGCTACCAAGCACTAGATTTTATTCCTTCTATCATACTGTATTTTTTTTTTGTTTGTTTGAGACGGAGTCTTCCTCTGTCACCAGGCTGGAGTGCAGCAGCACGATCTCGGCTCACTGCAACCTCCAACTCGCTGGTTCAAGTGATTCTCCTGTCTCAGCCTCTGGAGTAGCTGAGATTACAGGCATGCACCACTATGCTCAGCTAATTTTTAGTAGAGACGGGGTTTCACCGTGTTGGCCAGGATGGTCTCGATCACCTAACCTCGTGATCTGCCTGCCTCAGCCTCCCAAAGTGCTGGGATTAGAGGTGTGAACCACCATGCCTGGCCCCATACTGTATTTTTATACAGTTATTAAGCAAATTTGTTTCATTTCCCCTCCCCAGCCTCTGGTAACTACCATTCTATTCATACAACATCTTTCTTTCTGTGTCTTATTTTACTGAACATAAGGTCCTCCAATTCTATCCATTTTGCTGCAAGTGACATAATTTCATTTATAGCAGAGTAATATTTCATCGTGTATATACCACATTTTCTTTTTTTTAAACTTTTATTCTAATTTCAGGGGTACCTGTACAAGTTTGTTATATAGGTAAACTTGCGTCATGGGAGTTTGTAGTACAGATTATTAGGTCACTCAGGCATTAAGCCTAGTACCCATAGTTATTTTTCCTGATCCTCTCCATGTACCCCTACCCTCCACCCTCCAATAGGCTCCAGTGTATGTTGTTTCTCTCTGTATGTCCCTGTGTTCTCATCATTTAGCTCCCACTTATGAAGAACATGTGGTATTCAGTTTTCTATTCCAGCATTAGTTTGGTGAGGATAATGGCCTCCAGCTCCATCCACATTCTTGCAAAGGACATGACCTCATTCATTTTTAGGGTGGCATAGTATTCCATGGTGTATATGTACCACATTTTCATTATCCAGTCTATAAGTGATGAACATTTAGGTTGATTCCATGTCTTTGCTATTGTGAATAGTGCTGCAATGAACATACATGTGCAAGTGTTTTTATAATAGAACAATTTATATTCCTTCAAATATATACCCAGTAATGGGTTGCTGGGTTGAATGGTATTTCTGTCTTTACATCTTGGAGGAATCACCACACTATCTTCCACAATGGTTGAACTAATTTACACTCCAACCAACAGTGTATAAACATTCCTTTTTCTCTGCAACCTCACCAGCATCTGTTATTTTTTGACTTTTTATTAGTAGCCATTCTGACTGGTGTGGGATGGTACCTCATTGTGATTTTGATTTGTATTTCTCCAATAATCAGTGATGTTGAGCATCTTTTTCATGATTTTTGGCCATATGTATATATTCTTTTGAAAAGTGTCTGTTCATGTCCTTTGTCCACTTTTTCATGGGGTTTTTTCTTTTTTCTTGTAAATTTAAGTTTCTTATAGATACTAGATATTAGACCTTTGTCAGTTGCATAGTTTGCAAAAATTTTCTCCCATTCTGCAGGCTGTCTGTTCACTCTGTTTATATATACATATATAATATATATATAATTTTATTATATATATAATTTTATATATGTTTATATATATAATTTTGTATTGCTGTGCAGTAGCTCTTTAGTTTAATTAGATCCCATTTGTCAATTTTTGCTTGTGTTGCAATTGCTTTTGGCATCTTTGTAACGAAATCTTTGCCTGTACCTGTGGCCTGTGTCCTGAATAGTATTGTCTAGGTTGTCTTCCAGAGCTTTTATAGTTTCGTGCTTTACATTTAAGTCTCTAATCCATCTTGAGTTAATTTTTGTATATGATATAAGAAAGGGGTCCAGTTTCAATCTTCTGCATATGGCTCGCCGGTTATCCCAACACCATTTATTGAATAGTGAATCTTTTCCCCATTGCTTGTTTTTGTCAGGTTTGTTGAAGATCAGATAGCTGTAGGTGTGCAGCCTCATTTCTGGGTTCCCTCTTCTGTTCCATTGGTCTATAGGTCTGTTTTTGTACCCTTACCATGCTGTTTTCGTTGCTATAGCCCGGTAGTATAGTCTGAAGTCGGGTAGTGCAATGCCTTCAGCTTTGTTCTTTCTGCTTAGGATTGCCTTGGCTATTCAGGCTCTTTTTTGGTTCCATTTGAACTTTAAAGTAGTTTTTTTTTTTTCAGTTCTGTGAAGAATCTCAATGGTAGTTTAACAGGAATAGCATTGAATCTATAAATTACTTTGGGCAATATGGCCATTTTATGATATTGATTCTTCCTATTCATGAACATGGAGTGTTTTTCCATTTGTTTGTGTCTTCTCTGATTTCTCTGAGCAGTGTTTTGTAATTCTTCTTATAGAGATCTTTAACCTTCCTGGTTAGATGTATTCTTAGGTATTTTATTCTTTTTTTGGCATTTGTGAATGGGAATGAGTCCTGATTTGGCTTTGGCTTGACTGGAATTGGTGTGTACGAATGTTAGTGATATTTACACATTGATTTTGTATCTTGAGACTTTGCTGAAGTTGTTTATCAGCTTAAGAATGTTTTGGGTTGAGACTATGGGGTTTTCTAGATATAGAATCATGTTGTCTGCAAACAGGGATAGTTTTGTGTCTGGAATTGGTTCCTTCTGGTGGGTTCTTGATCTCACTGACTTCAAGAATGAAGCTGCGGACCCTCGTGGTGAGTGTTACACTTTTTAAAGATGGTGTGTCCGGAGTTTGTTCCTTCTGATGTTCAGATGTGTCTGGAGTTTCTTCCTTCTGGACCCTCGCAGTGAGGGTTACAGTTCTTAAAGATGGTGTGTCCGGAGTTTGTTCCTTCTGATGTTCAGATGTGTCTGGAGTTTCTTCCTTCTGGTGGGTTCGTGGTCTTGCTGACTTCAGGAGTGAAGCCACAGACCTTCACAGTGAGAGTTACAGCTCATAAAAGGTAGTGTGAACCCAAAGAGTGAGCAGCAGCAAGATTTATTGTGAAGAGCGAAAGAACAAAGCTTCCACAGCGTGGAAGGGGACCCGAGCAGGTTGTCACTGTTGGCTCGGGTAGCCAGCTTTTATTCCCTTATTTGGCCCCATCCACATCCTGCTGATTGGTCCATTTTACAGAGTGCTGACTGATGCGTTTTTACAGAGTGCTGATTGGTGCGTTTACAAACCTTTAGCTATACACAAAAGTTCTCCAAGTCCCCACCTGACCCAGAAGCCCAGCTGGCTTCACCTCTCAGTTTGACTTCCTCTTTTCCTATTTGGATACCCTTTATTTCTTTCTCTTGCTTGATTGCCCTGGCCGGGACTTCCAGTACTATGTTGAATAGGAGTGGTGAGGGAGGGCATGCTTGTATTGTGCTGGTTTTCAAGGGGAATGCTTCCAGCTTTTGCTCATTCAGTATAATGTTGGCTGTGGGTTTGTCATGGACAGCTCTTATTATTTTGAGGTGTGTTCCTTCAATACCTAGTTTATTGAGAGTTTTTAATGTGAAGGGGTGTCAAATTCATTTATGTGATGAATCACATGTATTTATTTGCATGTGTCAAACCAACCTTGCATCCTAGGGATAAAGCCTAGTTGATCATGGTGGATAAGCTTTCTGATGTGCTGCTGGATTTGGTATGCAAGTATTTTGTTGAGGATGTTTACATTGATGTTCATCAAGGGTATTGACCTGAAGTTTTCTTTTTTTGTTGTGTCTCTGCCAGGTTTTGCTATCAGGATGATTAGAATGAGTTATGGAGGTGTCCATCCTCCTCAATTTTTTGGAATAGTTTCAGCAGGAATGGTACCAGCTATTCTTTGTACATCTTGTAGAATTCAGCTCTAAGTCTGTTTGGTCCTGGGCTTTTTTTATGTTGGTAGACTATTTCTGACTCAGTTTCAGAGCTTATTATTGGTCTGTTCAGGGATTCAATTTCTTCCTGGTTCAGTCTTCAGAGGGTGTATGTGTCTAGGAATGTATCCATTTCTTCTAGATTTTCTAGTTTGTGTGCAGAAAGTGTTCATAATATTCTCTAATGGTTGTTTGTATTTCTGTGGGGCCAGTGTATACTACAGTTTCTTATCCATTAATTTATCAATGAACACGTAGGTTGAGTCCGTATCTTGGCTATTGCGATTGGTACTGCAATAAACGTGGGAGTGCAGATTTTTTTTCATTATGTTGATTTCCTTTATTTTGGATATATACCTGAATATATATCCAGGTATGGAATTGCTGAATCATATAGAAGCTCCATTTTTATTTGTTTGAGGAGACTTCATACTGTTTTCCATAATGGCTGTACTACTTTACATTCTCACAAACAGTATACAAGAGATCCCCTTTCTCTGCAGCCTTGTCAGCATGTATTGTTTTTGTCTTTTGATGACAGCCATTTTAACTGGAATAATTTTTTATTGTGTCTTTAATTTGCATTCCCATGATGATTAGTGAGGTTGAGCATTTTTTCATATACCTTATGGCCATGTGTATGTCTTTTGAGAAATGTCTATTCAGATAAAATGAGTTGACTGTAAATGTGTGATTTATGGGTTCTCTGTTCTGTTCCATTGGTCTTCATGTCTGTTTTTATGCCAGTACCATGCTGTTTTGGTTACTATAACTTTGTAATATAATTTGAAATCAGGTAGAGTGATGCCTATGGCTTTGTTCTTTTGCTCAGGGTTGCTTTGATCATTCTAGTTCTTTTGTAGTTCCATGTGAAGCTTAGGATTGTTTCTTCTATTTCTTTGAAGAATGACATTGGTATTTTGATAGGAATTGCATCTGTAGATGATTTTGTGTAGTATGAAGATTTTAACAATATTGATTCTTCCAATCCATGAATATGAAATATTTTTCTATTTTTTGTGTCCTCTTCAATTTCTTCTATCAATGCTTTATAGTTTTCATTATAGAGCTATTTTACTTCTTTAAGTTTATCCCTATATATTTTATATATTTTGCAGCTATTGTAAATAGGATTGCGTTCTTAATTTATTTTTCAGATTTTTCACTGCTGGCATATGGAAATTTTGCTGATTTTTTTTCATGTTAATTTTGTATTCTGAAACTTTACTGAATTTGTTTATCAGTTGTAAGAATTTCTTGATAACATCTTTAGGTTTTTCTAAATATAAGATTATATCATCTGCTAAGAAGGAAACTTTGACTTATTCCTTTCCTATTTTGTTGCTCTTTACTTGTTTCCCATGTCTAATTGCTCTGGATAGGACTTCTAGTACCATGTTAAATGAAATTGGTGAAAGCGGGCATCTTTATCTTGTTTCAGACCTTACAGGGAAAGCTTTCAGTTTGTCCTCATTCGACATAATACTAGCTGTGGATCTGTTGTATATGACTCTTTTGAGAGATTTTGTTATTAAGGAATGTAAAATTTTATTGAATGATTTTTGGCATCAATTAACATAATCACAGTTTTTTGTCCTTCATTCTGTTCATATGAGGTATCACATTTATTGAATTGCATACATGTATTACAGATCTGAATGTGTATATCTCTACCGAGACTCAGTTTTCAGCAATTATTTTGTTAAATAACCTTTCTGTGCCTTTCTCAATTTCTTCTCACAATGCAATATTTGTTTGCTTAATGGCTCTCCATAGTCCCATAAGGAGGATTTTTTCATGTTTTTTCATTCTTCCTCCCCTTCCCCAACTGGATTATTTCAAAAGACCTGTCTTCAGGTTCAGAAATTATTTCTTCAGCTTCATCTAGTCTGCTGTTGAAGCTCTAAATTAGATTTTTTATTTTATTCATTGACTTATTCAGCTTCTAGATTTCTGTTTGGTTCTTTTTTTTTTAAATCTATATTTTTGTTGAATTTCTCGTGTAGATCATAAATTGTTTTCCTGATTTCATTGACTTGTCTTCTGTGTTCTCTTGATCTCACTGAGTTTCCTTAAGAAAATTGTTTTGAATTTCTTTTTAGGCAGCTTATATATTTCCATTTCTTTTGCGGTCAGCCACTGGAGAAATATTGTTTTCCTTTGGTGGTGTCATGTTTCCTTCTTTTTTTTTTTCATGTTTCTTGTGCCCCTGTATTGATCTCTGTGTATCTGATGAAAGAGTTGCCTTTTAATTTTATACAATAGCTTTTATAGGGGAAGACTTTCCCTTGAAGATGGGTCTTATTGTGTCAATTGGATAGAGTGTGTTGACTGTCATTTGGGTAGAGTGTGGGTCTGGGTGGGCATAGTACTGTAGTCTCCATGAGGTTTTTTCAGCTATAATCAATGTCAGTGATGACTGTAGGTACCTCAGTGGCCTAGGCTGCAGGAAACTGGCAGCAGTGGTGGCAAGGTAGAATGTTAGGGTTCTTGGTGGCAAAGGCTTTAGAGATCTTCGTGTTTTCATTTTCTTCACAGTGGGGAGACTTAACTTAGGGGATCTCTCTTGGTGTGTTATCTGACATTGGCCACTGGAAGCCACAACAAGGCTGTGTTCCACCACACAGGTGGTTGGAGTGGCTGTGGATTATGTCTTGTTGAACTACTGTGGAACCTGTGACATGGGTGCAGGTTTACTCTCTTAGTCATGGGTGGCTGCAGCTTTTCCATCAAGCCAAGGACTGTGACTATGAGACACTCCCCAGCAGTTTGGTTTCATGGGGTAGGGATATAGCTGTGACTCTGATTCTGGGGATCAGAGTATAGGGCTGGCATGGTTCCAGGGATGAAGGTGTGTTCCAGAGGCTCACATCTGGGGGGCAGGGCAATCTGTAATTTGAATTCTGGAGACAAGAGGCCACAGTGGCAACTTGGACACCAAGAGAGAGGGTACTACATAGTGGTTACTGTGGATCCTGTAATGGTGCGACACAGCAGGGGTTAGGCTCTGTGGAGCTGAATACAGTAGCAACAAGGGCGCATTTCTTGGCAGCAAGGAGTTGTGTGGAGCAGCTGTGGCTTCAGCTCCATGGATGAGGAGCAGTGCAATGTTGTCTTTATTCTCCAGGGAGATGGTGCACCTCAGCAGCACAGGCTTTGGAGGGCTGGTCCAGATCCATTGAGGTAGGGCACTGTGGTTGTTCAGCCCTAAGGTGGGGGTGATACAGATCAGCCAAAGTTATGTTTCCCTTGGGGGCTGGGCTCATGCATCAAGTTTGCAGCTGTTCCCCTGGGCTAAAGCTCCATTCCCCTGGGGCTGAGGCACTGGGCTGGTTCAGGGCGCTGAGGAGGCTTGACTGCTCTGCTGGCTTGGGTGCAGTTTCTTAGCTGTGCTGGAGTGCCTGGTCCCTAAGGAGCAGGGTGCCACAGGGGCTCAGGTACAGGGTCAAAGTTGCTTCCCTGAGCCAAAGCTCCAGTCCTCTGGGGTCGAGGTACCAGGCTGGTGCAGGTGCTGAGAAGGCATGACTGCTCTGCTGGCTTGGGTGTGGGTTCTCTACTGGGCTGGGGAGCCTGGTCCCCAAGAGGCAGGGTACTGTGTGGGCTTGGGCACTGCAATTGCAGCTGCTTTCCTGGGCCATAGCTCTAGTTTTCTGGGCTTGAGGCATCAGGTTGGCTTGGGCACCAAGGCTGCAGAACTGCTTCACCACGTTGGATGTGGCTTCCCCAGCAGAGGGGCACAAGGCTGATTTACATGCTGGTGGGTCATGGCAACTCTGCTGGCTCAGGCACTGCTTTCCTGGGGATGGGATGCCAAGGCTCTCAATAGTCAGGAGTGGAGTGCAGCAGCCACTGAAATGGGGAAGATGGAGTGTCTCCTAGGCAGCCTGTTTCCAGGGGTTGGTGAGCCCAGCTGATAAATGGCATACTACCATGTGTGAGCATGGTGCAATGATGGTGGAGACTCAGAAATGGAGAGGTGCAGTGCCTACTGACCCCCAGTGGCAGTGGCTTCCATTTCAAGATGGCAAGTGCAGTGGCAGCTTGGGACACGAGGGTGGGTGGGGTGGGGCACAACATGGGCTTGTTTGCTGGAGTAGAATTGAATTCTAGGCAGCTCCCTTAAATTGGGTTCAGGCTCCATGAGGACTGTAGGATTTTCTCATAGCAAAGACTGCAATGGTGGTAATGGGAGTTGCTGCAGGCTTCCTGCTTACCTTTTCCCAGCAGAGAAGTCCCTCCTGGTTTCCAGCTGATCCCATATGGGCAGATGAGGTGGCAGAGGCAGGGTGTTTTGTTCCCTTTTCTATGCAGTCAGCCTGAGTTTCTGTGTTTTATAAAGTTTCTACCACTTCCTTGATGTAGTCCGGCACACTCTTTTAATCATTCTTGTTGAAATGTAGTTGTTTATTCATTGTCTTGGTCCTTTTCTGTGGTAGGAGTGGTAATTAGGCACGTCTAGTTGGCCATCCTGCTGATGTTACTCTCCCATTCTCTTTTATTCCATGTGTTACATGTGTTTCTTGGACTGAATTTTTATTATCCTTTTAATTTTTTCTTCCATATGTTCATTTATTAACTTCCTAGTATTTTTATTTTATTGGGCATTGGGTATCTCTCCATCTCTCTCTTTAAAACATAGAACCATGTTTCCTGCCATTGGGAAACTTTGAGAAGGTCTCAAATGATTACAATATAATAGCTAAGCACTACAGTATGGGAAAGTGGCAAGGACAGCAGAGAGGAAGGCTTTGATTACTCTGGGGCAGTTTTGGAAGACTCCCTAGAGGGTGAAACATTTCATCAGAGAAGATGAAATATGACAATGCAGGGAGTGTAACATATGCCATGGTTCCAAAGTGTGGAAAAGCCTTAAATAACAGGCAGTTTGATTAGTGATTGCCAATCTGGCTTTTAATTAGAATCATCTGGCAAACTAAAAAATGTACTGATTCTGAAGTCTAATCTCCAGAGATTCTTATTTAACTACTTTTAAATGGGGACCAGACATTTCTTTTTCAGCACCATTTAAAGGAATACAAAGCATATGCAAGGTATCCTACATATGCTATTTAAATTTTTAAAAAATTAATTAATGATGATGGACAGTATAACATATGATTGTCTTCATTTTTGTTGATTAAATTTTTGTCTTATTTATTCAGCATTGGGAATGTGCCTGTCCTTCTGCTAGTGCTGGAAACTAAATGCTGGATAGGATACAGTCCCTACCCTCAAGCATTAGTTTGAGAGAACTCTGTAACAGACATTACTGACATTTTACAAATAAGGAGTTTTAGGCTCAGAGTGATAGTGACAGAGGACAGACAAATTCTTACACAGACAGGGATGAGTCCCTGGTGAAAGCCGACCTTCAAGCCAAAGACAGCCTGAAGCCTGAAGACGGATATGCTGGCTGGATAGAGTCCACGACCGGTGTGAGAACTTCCTCAATGCCTTTTAACCAATTGAATGGTGCTTTTTCCAAGACCACGCATGGACCCCATCAGCACCCACTTCCCCATTCTGAGCCCATAAAAACCAGCCAGACTCAGCCAGACAGATGGCGACCCACTCTTGGGTCACCTGTTTGCTGACAGCTTTTTTTTTTTTTTTGAGACGAGTTTCACTCTCCTCGCTCAGGCTGGAGTGCAATGGCGCGATCTTGGCTCACTGCAACCTCCGCCTCCCAGGGTCAAGCGATTCTCCTGCCTCAGCCTCCCAAGTAGCTGGGATTACAGGCGCCCGCCACCACGCCTGGCTAATTTTTGTATTTTTAGTAGAGACAGCGTTTCCCCATGTTGGCCAGGCTGGTCTTGAACTCCTGACCTCAGGTGATCTGCGTGCCTTGGCCTCCCAAAGTGCTGGGATTACAGGCGTGAGCCACAGCGCCCGGCCCTGAGAGCTTTCTTTCTGTTGCTAAATAAATTCTCTGCCTTACTCTCCGGTGTCCACGCACCTTATTCTTCTTGATTGTGGGACAGGAACCCGGATCTCACTGAGGCTGCAAGCCTGGGGAATGAACAAGCTGTAACATGCCCGTGTTCACTGAGCTGCGGGCGGCAGAACCAGAGAGAGCTGTAACATTTCCTGGGGGCTCAGACCTCGGGACTCCCAGAGCAAAAGCTGTAACATCCCTTGGGGGTCTGCAGTTGCTGGCATCTCCGAGTTTTCGGGTGCCACCACCTCGTCTAGACGCCAGTGCCCAACACGGAAGCTGCTGTGGCACGCTGAGTCCAGCTGCAGGCTGAGCGTGGAGCCGCGGCAGGCGTGGGATCCGGGCTGGTGGCGCTAGTTGAACACAGCCTTCCGGGCCGAGCGGGTGCAGCAAGTCCGGAGGACCCGAGTGAGGCCCCCGGCAGAGTTCAGGGCGGCCACAGAGATTTCTGGTTGGCGAAACGGCACTGAAGGGATCCTGCAACACTGTAACCCTCCCTCCTGCTCACCCAAGCAACAGGGGAGAAAAAGCCGCCGTGCACTATTCACTCCTGCTCGCCAAACTGCAAAAGCCACAAGACTTTGTACGTGTAATAAGTGGCTGTAGGATTTAAAACCTTCTCTCTCTGCAATAAATGTGCAAGTTTAAGAAATGAAGTAACGGCCGGGCGCGGTGGCTCACGCCTGTAATCCCAGCACTCTGGGAGGCTGAGGCTAGTAGATCACCTGAGGTCAGGAGTTCGTGATCAGCCTGGCCAACATGGTGAAACCCCATGTCTACTAAAAAATACAAAAAATTAGCAGGGCATGGTGGTGTGTGCCCGTAATCCCAGCTACTCAGGAGGCTGAGGCAGGAGAATCGCTTGAATCCGCTAGGCAGAGGTTGCAGCGAGCGGAGATCACGCCGCTGCACTCCAGCCTGGGCGACAGAGCGAGCCTCCATCTCAAAAAAAAAAAAAAAAAGAGAGAGAAATGAAATAATTTCTCTTAAGAGATATTTCAGGAAGACAGGACAGCAAGAGATAAATTGTTATAAAGTTTAAGAATAGTTGTTTTTTGGCCGCACGCCGTGGCTCACGCCTGTAATCCCAGCACTTTGGGAGGCCGAGGCGGGTGGATCACGAGGTCAGGAGACAGAGACCATCCTGGCTAACACGGTGAAACCCCGTCTCTACTAAAAATACAAAAAATCAGCGGGTCGTGGTGGTGGGCGCCTGTAGTCCCAGCTACTCAGGAGGCTGAGGCAGGAGAATGGTGTGAACCCGGGAGGTGGAGCTTGCAGTGAGCCGAGATCGTGCCACTGCACTCCAGCCTGGGCGACACAGCGAGATTCCGTCTCAAAAAAAAAAAAAAAAAAAGAAAAGAATAGTTGTTTTTCCTGCTACCTATGCTGACATTCCTCTGAGGGAGTATTAGAATTTTGCTTCTGATTTTTTTGAATTGAGTCGGGGTTTTTCCATATATGCTGCAAACTGAATTTCCTACTAAATACAGAAACATTACTCCAAAGTGTTTTAGCATATACTCTGAAAATCATCACCCAATATTTGCAATTACTTTAAAATTTGTTCTTAAAAATTGAATATGAGTTTGTAGTACAGAATTGGGGCAAACATACAGACAAGAATAGTGATAATATCTTAGGCAACATTATTGCATAATTATAACTCACTATCTACCCAGGGTAAAATTTTTATAGGGGGAAAATATTTAGAATAAAGTTATTTATTGTTTCTGAACCAGAGAGAAAGAATTAGTGCTCTTTAAAAGAAGTTTAGTCATCGACAGTAATCTCGTGTCAATTGATTATCAGAGAATAATGTATACTGATATGCTTTTTTGTCTTACTCAACCCAATGGCCTCTGCAGTATATTTTATTCAATCTTTTTTTCCCCTGGTTTCTCCTATACTAAAAGATGATCTGAGGCCAGATGCAGTAGCTTATGCCTATAATCTCAGCAGTTTGGGAGGCCAAGGCATGTGGATCACTTGAGCTCAGGAGTTCCAGACCATCCTGGGCAATGTGGCAAAATCCCGCCTCTACTAAAAAAAAAAAAAAAAGTCTGGGCATGGTGGTGCATGCTTGTACTCCCAGCTACTTGGGAGGCTGAGGTGGGAGGATCACTTGAGCCTAGGAGGTGGAGGCTGCAGTGAGCCCGGGTTGCATCACTGCACTCCAGCCTGGGTGACAGAGGGAGACCCTGTCTCAAACAACAACAACAAAAGGATTATCTGATATTATACCAAAAGTATTTGGAATTGTGGTTTGGGGGATGAAATAATATATAAAGTTCATTTCTTTTAGTTTGAATACTTGGACTTTTATTTTTACTGTTCTTTTAAAATTTTAATTAATTAGTTCATTCAGCAGTTTATTGCTGCCTACTATTTTAAATTAACATGGCATTGGACTTCATAAAGAGAACAGTGAGCCATGGTCCTGCCATTGAGAAGATTTCAGAAACTAACAAATGGTTATAGCATAAAAGAAAGACCACTGTAGCAGAAGTAAAGGTCTGGGTAGCATAGAAGAGGGAATAAGTATTAGGTTGGTGCAAAAGTAATTGCTGTTTTTTTTTTTTTCGTTTTTTTGAGATGGAGTCTCACTGTGTTGCCAGGCTGGAGTGCACTGGCATGAGCTCGGCTCACTGCAACCTCCACCTCCCGGGTTCAAGTGATTCTCCTGCCTCAGCGTCCCGAGTAGCTGGGACTACAGGAGCGCACCACCATACTCAGCTAATTTTTGTATTTTTAGTAGAGACAGGGTTTCACCATGTTGGCCAGGATGATCTTGATCTCTTGACCTCGTGAGCTGCCCTCCTCGGCCTCCCAAAGTGCTGGGATTACAGGTGTGAGCTACTGCACCTGGCCTGTTTTTGCTGTTTTAATGACAGTATTGGAAAGCTTTGCAGAGGATATGACACTTTGCCCATCTCTTCTGAGATTTTACCAGAGAAGAAGGAGAAATGTGATCATGCAGAGGAAGTAGCATGTACTGTTGCACTTAGGTGTGAAAGAGCTTGAAATAATTGTGTAAATACATAGAGAATGGAACACAGTATGTGGAAAGGGGGATGGAGGCAACATGGGTATGGACAGAAAAGGGTGAAGTATGTAGCTAGAAATGTAGGTGAGGGCCAGATAAGGTCCCTGGGTAAAAAAACAAATAAGCATAAACAAATAAATATATAAAAGGTATTCCGAAGAGGGCTGACAAATGTATTTTATTTGTTAAGGACTTATGTTGTCTTTTCTTGGAAAGGCTTAATTATAAATATTTTTTGTCTGACTCCCATAACTTTACATGTACTTCTTAGATTACTTGTCTCTATATTTTTATGAGGTCATGGTCATTTTCTTAAAGATAAATATTAGATTATTAATGTTGAAACTTCTTTCTAATGCTGAAATTTTGTTTCTAGACATAATTGTCATTTCTTCTGTTCTATTTATATTTAAAATTCTTGCCTCAAAATATGTGAGCTTATTTTGTACATGAACTCAAAGATGTCAGTTTCTCATCATTTTTCCAGCACCAGGGTCTACTCATACTGATCAATTTCTTCATAACCCCAAGCACCTCCATATTCCCCAGGCTATAGATGATAAGATTGAGCTTGAGCATTACTACCCCGCAGAACAGGTCAACCAGTTTCTCTGAAGTAGTGCCATTAGATGTTGCCTTTATGTACATGAAGAGGATTGTCCGGTGAAACACAATCACCACTGTTATGTGGGCTGAACAGGTGGAAGAGACCTTTTTCCTTCCTTCAGCTGAATTGATTTCAATACAGCATAGATGGTGAAAATATAAAAAACGGAATATAAAGAACTGAAATGGTAGTAATAAAGTAAATGAAAAGTTTACTTTGCCCAATATTATTATATTCTCATTCAAGGAAATATCTATGCAGGCCAGAGGCATTAACTGTAATATTTTATAAAAATGATTAATGACATGTTTTCCACAAAAGTGCATTCATATGTAACTGTTAATACATTTTGTGCCAGTCTGTTGAGAAATCCTAATTCATAAGAGACAGCAGCCATGAAAACACAAAGCACCTTTTTTATTTTATTTTATTTTATATTATTTTTGAGGTGGAGTTTCGCTCTTGTTGCCCAGACTGGAGTGCAGTGGCATGATATTGGCTCATTGCAACCTCGGCCTCCCGGGTTCAAGCAATTCTCCTGCCTCAGCCTCCCAAGTAACTGGGATTACTGGTGCCCGCCACTGCACAGGGCTAATTTTTTGTATTTTTAGTAGAGATGGGGTTTCATCATGTTGGCCAAGCTGGTTTTGAACTCCTGACCTCCGGTGATCCACCAGCCTCGGACTCCCAGAGTGCTGGGATTACAGGCATGAGCCACTGCACCCAGCCAAGGCACCTTATTTATGATGAGAGGGTATCTCAGGAATTTGCTGATGACCACACAGTTATCATATGCCATCACTGCTAGGAGCACACAATCCGTGGACCCCATGGAATAGAAGATAGACATTTGTATAATACAATCTGTGAAAGAGAGTTTTTTTCCCTCTGATAGGAAGTTTATTAGGATAGAGGGAGTAAAAAGGATGTCAGCCTGATATCCAGGAAGGAGGGATTGCCATGGCATAAATATAGGTGGGAAACAAGGAGTGCTGGGATGATCTATATTCTGTTCCCCAAGAGGGTCACTAGATACACCACTAAGCATGTGACAAAAAGGACTTTTTGTCAACTTATGAGTACTCATAGACTTATGAGAATCAACTCAAACTCAGTTGTCCAATTAGTCCTTTCCGTGTACTTTTTCATACCTAGAGTATGACTAATCCAGAAAAGGACACAGCATGTGAGTTAAACGAATGGTCCCATATTATGTAAAGTAAGAGGTCATAGAAGTTGGAGGTCCAACAACTATGCTAGTGCTAGCTGGAATAGTGGTAACAGGAATGAGTTTAGCTTATGGGATTCCTCTTTTAGCTCATAAAGCAATTGCGCTACATTGGTAGGTCATTAAATATGCAAACTTCTGCATTCCACTTCCTGAGATTGAGCATGAGGTCTGAGGAAGGGAAGAGCTCTTTGCATTTTAAAACAAGTGTCGGTTATTACTGATACAATTGATCCACAAAGTCCACTTTGAAAAATTAGCATCAGAGAGAGCATACTTTAATCTGATCAACAGACTTATTTATTTGGGTTTATACCATACAAATCATTAACAATACCATTGGTTTAGGATTTTATAGTTTACAAATATGAACACACACATTACTCATTTTATCATCACTATAATTCTCTGAGGGAAATGAAATCTTGAAAGATGAAATTTATATAAAATTAGAGTAAGTGTGAGTGAGCTGCTATTTAAATCTGAGTTTTCTGATTTTAAATCCCATGTATTTTTTTTAACTATACTTCATTGGGTGGGAATCAGACATCTTTTTAATAATGCTCTCCAGGTTATTCTAATGGGCAACTGAGGAAGAACATAACTGATTTAGTCAATGTGCTTCTCAAACTTTAATATTCCCAGGAGTCACCTGGGGAATCTATGTAAAAGATTCTGATTCAGTGGGTCTGACCTGGGTTCTGAGATCTGCATTTATTAAGATGTTCCCAGGTAATGTTGATGCTGCTCATCTACAGAACACACGTGAGTAGCAAGGTATCTCTGACCATCTCTCTTTAATACCTTAGAGAGGACCATTGGTGCTTTAATTGTGTGTAGAATAGTAATTAGATAGCTGATGTGAAACAATATTCTGGTGAGACTTGGAGATAAGACTTCTGTGTAGCTTATTGCAAACAATTTTGGGTTCTTGATATTTTAGAATTAAAAGCAACCAAACTGCACACAGGAGAGCCTGCCTTTTATTTCTATACATATGAAAGTCATTTTCTTCTGCTTGTTAAATTTATTCTTAGGACCAGTATTTTCCTGAAGAAGGAATTTTGAGTCAGCTCAAGCATCTGAGTTGTGAACCAAAGAACATAAAGAAAATGATATAACTATCAGTGGGTGACCTTGTTTGTAGTAAATGCATCACAGAATATCATTTTAAAAACAACTCTGCATCTTCATGGTATTCTACCTCAGCTGCAAAATATATCCCTAGACAAATACATTAATTGACTCAATAGACGAGTATACTTAGTATCATAACTTAGTATTTTCAAACAATAGTTTTGGTTATGGTATAGGATTTGCCTTATAATAGTCATTTGCCAATAGGTTATGCTGCTCCTTAATTAAACAATGTTCAACATAGAAGAGAATTTCTAATCCTATTGGCTTTGGAAAGGAGGATTGTCACTGAATTCACGCTTTCCTAAATTATGCATGCCTCCAAATAGAGCAGGAAAATGTGGATAGGCCAAGATATACTCCTATTTGGTACTATTTATGATTAGAATTTGATTGACTATAGGAGTACAATCTCAGTTGGACAGAAAAATTCTAATAGAGACTTTGAACAAACATCAATAGTCTGGAGTTCATACTAAACCTGTTTCAGGGAAGGTATGAATTAAGTGGAAAGCCATTCCTTCTCTTTTAACTTCTCCAAAATGTTTATTCCTATTTTAAAGTTGCTTTAAGAAAATATTTATTTTATGCTGAGAATAAGGTAGTACGTTTGGTACTCGAACATCCTCGAGACGGTTATTCCCAAAGAATTTTACTTGCAAACATCCCTATGGAATCCACCCATGTTTTTTGATCCGTTTTTTTAAAAAAAGATAATAGCATAGAGGCCATTATTTGTATTTCTCTTGTAATGCTAGTGTAACTTCTTTAAAAATCAGTTAATAGATTCCAAATGTTTGATCATTGAAAAAGCACTGTGTTTTAATACTTTGTGCTAGAGACTTCTGACATTTATGTTGTTTTTTCTCTAAGGTGAAGTCTTATATTCTGTTTGGGTAAAGATATTGAAAATTTAAGACTATAAAGAGTCCCTAATAAATTATTTTTGTAGGACTTGGAGGATTGGATAATTTTGTTATCATTTTTATGCTTGTCTACTGTGATGAAGGGGAAATATAAAATCATCATAGTACATTTATTTAGTGGAATATTTGTAACTATTAAATAAGATTTTTGAAGAATTTGTATTAATATAAAAACACTTATGTTAATATAGTTAAAAGAAAAACAAAAACAGTATTTTGCATTGTTTTACAAAACCAAAACCTAAAGCAAGAAAACTTACTCAGAATAAAGGCTGAAAAGAAATATCCAAAAGGCCAGGTGGGGTGGCTCATGCCTGTAATCCCAGCACTTTGGGAGGCTGAGGTGGGCAGATCATGAGTTTAGGAGTTCGAGACCAGCCTGGCCAATATGGTGAAACCCTGTCTCTACTAAAAATACAAAAATTATCCGGGCGTGATGGCATGTGCCTGTAATCCCAGATACTCGGGAGGCTGAGGCAGGAGAATCACTTGAAACTGGAAGGTGGAGGTTGCAGTGAGCTGAGATCGCACCACTGCACTCCAGCCTGGGCAATAGGAGTGAAACTCGGTCTCAAAAAAAAAAAAAAAAAGAAAGAAATATCCAAAAAATTTATCTTGGTATCTTTTCTGAAACTTCTAAGTTTTTAACATAAGTATGGATACATACATATGGATGAAAGAAAAATGTAACTCCAAAAAGAATAAATGGAAGCAGGGGCATAATTATATTAGAAAGATGACTCAGTAAAAACTGTCAAATCTTAATTTAAATGGGCAATTTCTTTAGGTATCTGGAGATCACACATAAAGGCTGAGTTGCACTGCATGTCCATTAGGATGTTTTTCACATCCCAAGTTATATCAGAAGAAATAACTGTACTTTTAAAAATTTTCTGATGGGGAAGTACTTTAATGGACCATTTAATTTTTTACAAATATGACCTATGTCCCAGGTTTAATGAAATAGGTTAAAAAAACAGTAACTAAAACTTTGCCAAATAAAGTAAGTGAACAATCTCATTAGCTTGAAACTGTTCTGATATGACTGATTTGGAGGCTTTACTTAAGTAATGCTGGATATAGGATTTAGGGGTCCCTTGTAACTTGGCAAGAAAGAGGAGGGAAAAATGAGTAAAGAGCTTACCTTTTTATTTCTTAAAAAAAAGTACATAGTTATGAAACAAAACAAAACACAGAAGTCCAAAACCACTTTCTTCTTAGGAGGGAAACTGTATTAGTTTGTTTTCATGCTGCTGATAAAGATATACCTGAGACTGTGAAGAAAAAGAGGTTTAATTGGACTTACAGTTCTGCATGGCAGGGGAGGCCTCCGAATCATTGTGGGAGGCAAAAGGCACTTCTTACATGGTGGCAGCAAGAGAAAATGAGGAAGAAGCAAAAAAGAAACCTCTGATAAACCCATCAGATCTCATGAGACTTACTCACTATCATGAGAATAGCACAGGAAAGACTGGCCCCCATGATTCAATTACCTCCCCTATGTCACTCCCACAACACATGCTGGGAGATAGAATTCAAGCTGAGATTTGGGTGGCAACACAGCCAAACCATATAATGCCACTCCTGGCCCCTCCAAATCTCATGTCCTCACATTTCAAAACCAATCATGCCTTCCCAACGGTCCCCCAAAGTCTTAACTCATTTCAGCATTAATCCAAAAGTCCACAGTCCAAAGTTTCATCTGAGACAAGGCAAGTCCCTTTCACTCATGAGCCTGTAAAATCAAAAGCAAGCTAGTTACTTCCTAGATACAATGAGGATAC
The DNA here is from genome assembly GCF_029281585.2 of Gorilla gorilla gorilla. NCBI lineage: Eukaryota > Metazoa > Chordata > Mammalia > Primates > Hominidae > Gorilla > Gorilla gorilla. The sequence goes on along the minus strand of NC_073237.2, from coordinate 100,884,022 downwards.
AGACATTGGGTAAATACAACCATTCCAAATTGGAGAAACTGGCCAAAACAAAGGGGTTATAGAGCCCATGCAAGTCCGAAATCCAGCAGGGCAGTTAAATTTTAAAGCTCCAAAATGATCTCGTTTGACTCTGGTCTCATATCCAGATCACGCTGATGCAAGAAGTGCATTCCCATGGTCTTGGGCAGCTCTGACCCTGTGGCTTTGCAGAGTACAGCCTCCTTCTCAGCTACTTTCACAGGCTGGTATTGAGTGTCTGTGGCTTTTCCAGGCAAATGTTGCAAGCTGTTGGTGGATCTACCATTCTGGAGTCTGGAGGATGGTGGCCCTCTTCTCACAGCTCCACTAGGCAGTGCCCCAGTAGGGACTCTGTGTGGGGGTTCCAACCCCACTTTTCCCTTTGCACTGACCTAGCAGAGGTTCTCCATGAGCACCCCATCCCTGCCGCAAACTTCTGCCTGGACATCCAGGTGTTTCCATACATCTTCTGAAATCTAGGTAGAGGTTTCCAAACCCCAATTCTTGACTTCTGTGCACTTGCAGGCTCAACACCATGTGGAAGCTTCCGAGGCTTGAGGCTTACCCCCTCTGAAGCCATGGCCCGAGCTCTGCGTTGGCCCCTTTTAGCCACATCTGGAGCAGCTGGGACGCAGGGCACCAAGTCCGTAGGCTGCATCCAGCAGGGGGTCCCTGGGCCAGTGAAACCACTTTCTCCTAGGCCTCCAGCCTGTGATGGGAGGAGCTGCAGTGAAGACCTCTGACATGCCCTGGAGACAATTTCCCCATTATCTTAGGGGTTAACATTCGGCTCCTGGTTACTTATGCAAATTTCTGTAGCCAGCTTGAATTTCTCCTCAGAAAATGGATTTTTCTTTTCTATCACATTGTCAGGTTGCAAATTTTCCAAACTTTTATGCTCTGCTTCCCTGATAAAACTGAATGCCTTTAATAGCACCCAAGTCACCTATTGAATGCTTTGCTGCTTAGAAATTTCTTCAGCCAAATACCCAAAATCATCTCTCTCAAGTTCAAAGTTCTACAAATCTCTAGGGCAGGGGCAAATTGCCACCAGTCTCTTTGCTAAAACATGACAAGAGTCACCTTTGCTCCAGCTCCCAACAAGTTTCTCATCTCCATCTGAGACTACCTCAGCCTGGACCTTATTATCCATATTGCTATCAACATTTTGGGTAAAGCCATTCAGCAAGTCTGTAGGAAGTTCTAAACTTTCCCACATTTTCCTGTCTTCTTCTGAGCCCTCCAAACTGTTCCATCTTCTGCCTGTTACCCAGTTCCAAAGTCGCTTCCACATTTTGGGGGATCTCTTCAGCAATGCCCCACTCTACTGGTACCAATTTACTGTAGTAGTCCGTTTTCCCCCTGCTGATAAAGACGTACCTGAGACTGGGAAGAAAAAGAGTTTTCACTGGACTTACAGTTCCACATGGATGGGGTCTCAGAATCATGGTGGGAGGTGAAAGGGACTTCTTACTTGGTGGCGGCAAGAGAAAATGAGGAAGAAGCAAAAGCGGAAACCCCTGATAAACCCATCAGATCTCATGATACTTATTCACTATCATGAGAATAGCAGGGGAAAGACCTGCCTCCGTGATTCAATTACCTCCCACTGGGTCCTTCCCACAACACGTGGGAATTCTAGGAGATACAATTCAAGTTGAGATGTCGGTGGGGACACAGCCAAACCATATCAGAAGCTTAGCCACATGGTGACAGATCAGAACTTAACAAGATGGCCAGGAAGCAATTCCTTGTGATCTGGGATGGTTTCGCATCACCTCCTCCCACTGTAAATTAGATAAGATTTTTATGCCAATAAATCTAGGGAATAGTATTATCTGTTTAGGTGAATTTTTTGGAAATGCTTACAGTATGGAGTGAGATGAAGTTACAAATTAGCTTCTGGAGTAACAATAAAAAAGCTAAATAGCTTCTACATTTCTATCGTATGATTTAAACATTTCTGAATTTGTTGTGAATTTCAAAATGCCACCCACATTTACAATAACATCTAAATTCCAATTTCAGAGCAAAATACAATTATTTCTAGATTAGTTATACATTAAAACTTGCTTTTTCTTTTTTTATTATACTTTAAGTTCTAGGGTACATGTGCACAACGTGCAGGTTTGTTACATGTGTATACATGCGCCATGTTGGTGTGTTGCACCTATTAACTCGTCATTTACATTAGGTATATCTCCTAATGCTATCCCTCCCCCCTCCCCCCACCCCACGACAGGCCCCAGTGTGTGATGTTCCCCTTCCTGTGTCCAAGTGTTCTCATTGTTCAATTCCCACCTATGAGTGAGAACATGCGGTGTTTGGTTTTTTGTCCTTGCAATAATTTGCTGAGAATGATGGTTTCCAGCTTCATTCATGTCCCTACAAAGGACAAGAACTCATCCTTTTTTATGGCTGCATAGTATTCCATGGTGTATATGTGCCACATTTTCTTAATCCAGTCTATCACCAATGGACATTTGGGTTGGTTCCCAGTCTTTGCTATTGTGAATAGTGCCTCAATAAACATATGTGTGCATGTGTCTTTATAGCAGCATGATTTATAATCCTCTGGGTATAGACCCAGTAATGGGGATGGCTGGGTCAAATGGTATTTCTAGTTCTAGATCATTGAGGAGTCGCCACACTGTCTTCCACAATGGTTGAACTAGTTTACAGTCCCACCAACAATGTAAAAGTGTTCCTATTTCTCCAAATCGCTCCAGCACCTGTTGTTTCCTGACTTGTTAGTGATCGCCATTCTAACTGGTGTGAGATGGTATCTCATTGTGGTTTTGATTTGCATTTCTCTGATGGCCAGTGATGATGAGCATTTTTTCATGTGTCTGTTGCCTGCATAAATGTCTTCTTTTGAGAAGTGTCTGTTCATATTCTTCACCCACTTTTTGATGGGGTTAATTTAACAAAAACAAATTAAATGACATTATATCTATAAAACCCTTATAATGATGCCTGCAAATTTGTATTCTGTTATTATTATTGTTAATAATGAAGACTTAATGTAGCCTGAGTTCTTTCTACTGTACTACATACAAGATGACATGATAGGATGAACAAAGGTCTGGACCAAGTGATTAGAATATATTTGGAGAAAGGATCTCAGCAGTACATAGTAATAGATTGAAAATGGGATAAGACATGTCTTCAAGACTTCTGATTTGTTATGTAAATTACAATAATGGGTCTCATATGATTAAGCCTTTAGGGCATTATTCTTGAAATTTCTAAAAGTTTTGAATATCTTTTGCCTGAAGCAATTTAAAGTTATCGCTTAGAAATTTTCAGAAGTCCCCGAGAGCAAGAAATATTTAAATTGCCTCCCTGAGCCCAAGGAAGATTCTTTAGAGAATTTCCTGGGCCTTCTCAATGGGACAATGTTTCCACCTGGGCTTCAAGGGCAAATGAAATGTGCCATATTCACAAAGTGAACTGCCCAATATTTTCTTCTCCTCTTACTTTTGAACTAGCAGAACCAAATTACCCTTCCTTTGTAAATATAGCTGATGTAATGTATGCTGTTTTGAAACAATTTAGAAATAATACCTTTGTTATCAATGTTTTACAGATAATATACCCTGTGTCATCATGGCTTCCACACAGTAATCTCTTCTTCAGAAATTCATCAGCTTCACAGAAAATTTTGTTGAACAGCCTAAAAACAGAAGATCAAGGCAAAACAATCTGCTGTGTATTGCAACCTGGGAAGTGAGCTGACCTTCCATTTAGAGGTAATTGCTGAAGCCATACTACTAACACAAATCGAAGGGGGGGGTGGTGGTTAGCCTTATGAAATGAATTGAAATAAGCCATGTCTTTTGAAAATGTAGTATTTCTTATTAGAGGAAGTGTACAATCCAAGATGATTGTTTCAGATATAGTTAGAAAATAGAAAAAAAGAAAAAATATTATCAAAAGACTACTTGCATATCCAAAGTAATTTGAGCATTCAGAACAGATGATGTTTAGGTTTATAGTTGTTTTCATGAACAGTCCTTCTACAGAATAGGTTTATAATTTCTAACTGGGAATAAAGATTCATTGGTCAAAATACAGTTTTGTGGTCCTCACTTTATTACAAGCACATGTATATGCATCTGAAAGTATCATCTCTCTTCTGTTGCTCAATAAGCTGCCAATCTGTACTCTTGGTCCAGAATGCAAAACAGTCTGTTACCACCAAAGTTCTGATTCTGTGGCCATTTAAATCACAGCACCAATTCAGTTTGATTTTGTTCAGTTTAGCAAATGTTCGTCCATTGCTAATCATGAGTAGACAATGTTCTAGCATGGTCCCTGTCCCAGAACCTCTAACTAGGCATACTATTTGAAACACAAACACTTTATTACTTGTTCTTGAATATATCTTTGAATTTGTGAAAACGCAAATGAAGAGGAGCAATGAGTCTTTAGGTAATAGGAAGAATTTTGGCTTCTTATGCTTGCGAGTATTTTGGAGATGTTTGAATATTTTTAATTTTTTTTGTTGCTGGTAATGCATTTGTATGGTGACTTTAGATATAACATTTGTGAGATACACACACACATTTAGATTTTAGATGAATGAACTGAAATAGCGTCTATTTAAAAATGTCACCCTACATGTTCCTTGTTTTAAACTGCAATCGACTTTTGTTATAATGGTATAACACTGTTCACTGCAAAGTGAGTAGACTTTGGTATAATGCGCATCCATCTCATATCATGAATGTGATAAAAAATAGGTTGACTTAGATGAAAGGAGACTTGATATATGAGAAAGTGTGATTGATGAAATTCCAAAGATACTTGTGCAGCGGTTGATACTGGGGACAGAGACATAAAAGAACTTGAGAGAAGAACAAGTCAGTAGAAAATAAGAAGGAACAAAAATAGTGCTTACTACATGCTATGTATTCTACATGCTTTGCCTATTTATTCTCCGGAGAACCCCATTATAAGCCTATTAAGACCCCCATGTTATAGATGAAGATAGTGAGATTCAGAGAATTTATAAATTGCCCATGGTCACAGCTAGTAACTGGCCAAGATAGGACTTAAGCACATGTTCTCTCTATTAGACAAAGTGGACTTGACACAATAATAGCTGCATCGTGGCAGTGGTTAGAAGAATGTTTCTTACCATGAAATTGCTTCTCAGTCATAATTTAACAGGGAATTGGAATTGAGGTGGCATTATTTATAACATAGCATTAAAAAAGTGAATCTAGGATTTAGATAAAAAAGGATGTATTTCTACGGTATAAAAGGATCCCAAAGTATAAAAAGTTGAGTTGATGGAAATAAGGGCAAAATATGCTGAAAGGAGAAATACCCTTATAATGGCCAAAGGCAGATCTGGTTAGTTAGAAGCTGGTTGAAATAAGTTCAAACAACTCAATTTAGACCTTAAACTTGTGCCAAGTTTTGTGAATAAAGAAAAATGGCCTATGTGTTAAGTGCCTGGTTTGTTTTCAGAAATTACTTTTGTTTTGTGAACTAAGTGGAAGATATTCATCAATGGACAATGATACTACTGGAAATTTGTTTGTGTAGAGGGGTAGTTGGGTGGGGAGAAATGACTGTTCCTGAGAAAAAATTAAAAGAGATAGCTTGAGCCTTTCTGAGGCAAGGTTAAGCAAAATCCACCATTCCCAATTCCCAGGGAATGGCTATTTTCCAGTGGATATTTTCCTGCAGTATCACCTAAAGTGAGATGTGCTGTTAGAACATGTCTCTTTAGTCGTAGTCTTTCTTTGCATCATGTTCAATTGGACTTAGGCAGCAACCAATTAAAATGGCAACTAAAAGGTGTTTGCATTAGAGAATGAGAAGACAAACCAGCTGCTGGGAGACAATATATGCAAATCACATGATAAATAACTCATCCAAAATATATAAAGAACTCTCAAAACTCAACAAGAAAAAAAAACTCAATTAAAAATGAGCAATAGAACCAGCATGGTGGTGCATGCCTGTAGTTCTGTGTTCTGCTTAAGTTGGTAGTTACATGAATCTGTAGTCCCAGATACTCAGAGGCTGAGGTGGGAGAATGGCTTGAGGCCAGGAGTTTGAGGACAGCCTGGGAAAAATAGCGAGAGCCCCATTTGTTAACAAAAAAAGGGGGCAAAAGATACTTTACTAAAGAATGGAAAAACATCATCAGTCATCAAGGAAATGTAAAATAAAATCATAATTAAATATGACTATCTATTAGAATGGATATATCTATTAGAATGGATAAAAAATTACTGACAATATTAAATGATGAGATGGGAAGCAAGTGGAACTCTCATACATTGTTGGTTGAAATGCAAAACTGGTACAGCCACTCTGGAAAACTGTTTGGCAGCTTCTTATACATTTAAACATGCTTATTGTCTCATTCCTGGCTATTCTAAAAAAATGAAAGCTTATGGTCATACAAAAATTGGGGCAGAAATATTTATAGTAGCTCTATTCATAATTGCCCCAAACTGGAAACAATCCAAATATCCTTCAAAAGGTGAACAGATAGGCAAAATACAGTCATCTACTCAATAGAATACTATTTAGCAATAATAACTTGAATGGATCTCAGAGGCTTTATCTAAGTGAAAGAAGCTCAACCCCAGTGGCTCATATGATTCTATTTATATGTATTTATATGACATTATGGTAAACGTAAAACTATAGGGATAGAAAATATCAGTGGTTGCCAGGATGTACAGGTAAGTGGAAGAGGTGACTAAGAAAGGAATACCACAAAGAAGTGTTTTGGGGTAATAAAAGAGTTCTGTGTTCTGGTTATGGCCATGGTTATATGAATCTATACATGTTTTAAAATTCATAGAACCGTACACTAGAAGATAAAAAGTCAGTTTATGGTATGACATCTAACTGTATGATAATTTAAAAAAAAAATTCCACCCCTAACCAAAGAAAAAGGTGTTTGCACTTTAACAAGAAGATTTCGTATTAGGCTTTACATGAATTGGTCGTGTTCTCTGGATAATCAGGAACGCAGTAATCATTGGTTGGGTTCATTTCTGATGATTCTCCCTCCAGATTAACACACTTCTTTCAGTGTTGGAATACATATGGGTTATTGTTGAGTTCTCCTGACCTGGGAGTGAGGTTTTAAAGTAAATTACCAAGTCTCTTATGCAATACACTCTGTATTGCTTTTATAATTCATTAAAAAACCTCACGCAAGTATGGGACACAAACAGGTAGTCTTGGAGCCTAGGCTTTGCTACACATTATTTACATGACTTTAGGCTGAACTCTCTCACTTTAGGTTTTCTTATCTTTCAAATGATAATGTGGAGTTTAAATTAAGTAATGTGAAAAAAAATCACAAAGTTCCTGGCCAAGAATGAGTGATCAATATCATAAGCTTTCCCCTCATATTTCTCTTCCTGCATTGTTAATTCTTTTCATTCCATTTCCGTATATTCCTTCTTCCTCTTCCCTATTTTCTCTTTCTTCAATACTTTCATGGGTCCGTGGCAAATTTTTATATTTGTACATTGGTATACTTGGATTTACCATGTAAATAAATTATATATTTTTTTGACTTCTTACAGGTAAAAGAGAGACATTTAAATGGAATGGGAAAACCAAACCATTCTGGTGGAATTTTTTCTGAAGGGACTTTCTGGTCACCCAAGGCTTGAGTTACTCTTTTTTGTGCTCATCTTCATAATGTATGTGGTCATCCTTCTGGGGAATGGTACTCTCATTTTAATCAGCATCTTGGACCCTCACCTTCACACCCCTATGTACTTCTTTCTGGGGAACCTCTCCTTCTTGGACATCTGCTACACCACCACCTCTATTCCCTCCACGCTAGTGAGCTTCCTTTCAGAAAGAAAGACCATTTCCCTTTCTGGCTGTGCAGTGCAGATGTTCCTCGGCTTGGCCATGGGGACAACAGAGTGTGTGCTTCTGGGCATGATGGCCTTTGACCGCTATGTGGCTATCTGCAACCCTCTGAGATATCCCATCATCATGAGCAAGGATGCCTATGTACCCATGGCTGTTGGGTCCTGGTTTGCAGGGATTGTCAACTCTGCGGTACAAACTACATTTGTAGTACAATTGCCTTTCTGCAGGAAGAATGTCATCAATCATTTCTCCTGTGAAATTCTAGCTGTCATGAAGATGGCCTGTGCTGACATCTCAGGCAATGAGTTCCTCATGCTTGTGGCCACAATATTGTTCACATTGATGCCACTGCTCTTGATAGTTATCTCTTACTCATTAATCATTTCCAGCATCCTCAAGATTCACTCCTCTGAGGGGAGAAGCAAAGCTTTCTCTACTTGCTCAGCCCATCTGACTGTGGTCATAATATTCTATGGGACCATCCTCTTCATGTATATGAAGCCCAAGTCTAAAGAGACACTTAATTTGGATGACTTGGATGCTACCGACAAAATTATATCCATGTTCTATGGGGTGATGACTCCCATGCTGAATCCTTTAATCTACAGTCTTAGAAACAAGGATGTGAAAGAGGCAGTAAAACACCTACTGAACAGAAGGTTCTTTAGCAAGTGAATGCAAAATGTACTGGAGTGTGAACACACTTGATATTGTTGAAACTTCAGAATTATGTTAGAATTTTGGATACTTTTACTGTTTTTCTGCATTTTCATATATTATGTTAAAATAATGAGATACAGCATTTCAAAATTATTGCATGTCCAGTCTAGAGAATTTTCAAGATACAGGGCAGTAGGATGAAGAAGACAGAGGGGCTACCTATTACTCTAATAGTGGGAAATGGCTACTTTTCAACATTTTGAACAGTATCTTTCGTATTATGGTTTTTAAATTTTTGCTGTGTTGGAATTGGGTGTGATGTGCCTTTTTATGTTCACTTTTCTACATAACATTATTTCATAGGCAACATTTCATTGACTCTTTGAAAATAAATAAAGCCCTCTGTTGTAGAAAAAGCAAAACAGAAAAAACCCAATATACTGCACTCACATTTTCCAGTGGCAAGCCTTGTGTTATAGTTTCACATTAATCTCCAGATCCTGTTGAGTCATTAAATACTATTTTCTTGTTCTGTATTTAAATATTTTTGTGTGAAGCTGAGTATTTGGGACTATCAAGGGGCAGTAGATAAATAGAGTTTAAAAGCAGGGCCTATGCAATCAGTCGGGATATCCTGCTTTATGGTCTTTCTTTGCTTTAACTTATAGGTTGGCTTTAGCATAAAGAACATTTTGCAAAATTAAAAATAGGTTTGAAAATCAGTCTACTGGTCCAGATAATAATATGGACTAGTTTTGGGTTGAATGGAGTGTCCTATCAATGCCCATTTAGAAGATGCCCAATTTTTTTGCTATCCCGAGGAAATTCCAATATGTTTCCAAGTCTTAGAAGAATGTCCAAGCTCTTAATTTTTAGTACAAATACTGTTCATGTCTTGTCTCTGTTACTAACCAGCTTAATTTGAGGAAGAAGAGGATTGGGGAATGTCAGACATTATCTTGCTTTTCCTTGGTTTTTACGTCAACATTTTACTCTATGTGAAGAACATTTTAAATTTACAGCCCAAGATGAATGATGAAGTGTGTTCAGGAGTGAACCACCTTCTAGGTAATCTGTTTAGCTGAATCAGTTTTTATTAATGGACCAGTGAATTTAGAGTATATTGGGCATAAACGTATTTTACGTAGACAAGTAAGAATTACCTGCTTGTGGAATCTTTGGGTTTAGTCACTCGTTTAATCTTCCCAAGTTCACTTGTTAATTTTAGTGGAAAGAATATTAAACAGTCACAAACTATATTTAAATATATCCATCATAGTTGTTTACAGATTAAATCTGATGGCAAGAGTTGAAATTATTGATAATTAAATTTACATCCTGACAAAATGGGCTGTGAAAATCTATTAGTTCCCATACACGAGTTCATCGGACTTTTTGCACCCACTAAGAATTCCTGGTAGGTAGAAAACTCTGGAAGTCCCAGGCATTTTATGTTTGACTCGTAGTCAGGTTGTCTTGAATGCTCAAATGCTAATTTTGTTTTCCTTCACAATTTAAATCCAGCCACTGTGATAAATTCTCTGGGATGACTCAGGTGGCTCCATAGTCTTACATCAGATTTATACCATTTTTTATTATTATACTCTAAGTTATAGGGTACATGTATGCAATGTGCATGTTTGTTACATAGGTATACATGTGCCATGTTGGTTTGCTGCTCTCATCAACTCGTCATTTACATTAGGTATTTCTCCTAATGCTATTCCTCTCCCAACACCCTACCCCGTGACAGGCCCCAGTGTGTGATGTTCCCCACCCTGTGTCCAAGTGTTCTCATTGTTGAATTCCCACCTGTGAGTGAGAACATGTAGTGTTTGGTTTTCTGTCCTTGTGATAGTTCGCTGAGAATGATGGTTTCCAGCTTCGTCCATGTCCCGGTAAAGGACATGAACTCATCCTTTTTTATGGCTGCATAGTATTCCATGGCATATATGTGCCACATTTTCTTAATCCAGTCTATCATTATGGACATTTGGGTTGATTCCAAGTCTTTGCTATTGTGAATAGTGCCACAATAAACATAGGTGTTCATGTGTCTTTACAGTAGCATGATTTATAATCCTTTGGGTATATACCCAGTAATGGGATCACTGGGTCTAATGGTATTTCTAGTTCTAGATCCTTGAAGAATCTCCACACTGTCTTCCACAATGGTTGAACTAGTTTACAGTCCCACCAACAGTGTAAAAGCATTCCTATTTCTTCACATCCTCTCCAGCACCTGTTTTTTCCTGACTTTTTAATGATCACCATTCTAACTGGCGTGAGATGGTATCTTACTGTGGTTTTGATTTGCATTTCTCTGATAACCAGTGATGATGAGCATTTTTTCATTTGTCTGTTGGCTGCATAAATGTCTTCTTTTGAGAAGTTTCTGTTCATATCTTGCCCAATTTTTGATAGGGTTGTTTGTTTTTTTCTTGTAAATTTGTTTAAGTTCTTTGTAGATTCTGGATATTAGAGATTTATACATTTTTGATAGAAAATTAATTAAAGCAAGAAGAAATTTTAAAGCACACATTTCTCCTTACAGGAGAATATTAGGAGAGTTTTTCTCTCACAGGGTTGTAGAATCAAGGTCTGAAGAAAATAAAGGCATGTTAACTGTCTTGATATATTTATGTGTTCAAATTTGCTGGGCAAAATACACAATCATTATAATACTGACATAATGCTTTATTTTAATACTTGAGCCTCTAGAGGAGTTTTCATTCAGAAAGTTTTATTTTAAAAGCTTATGGAGGATCATTTTGTTGTTAGCAATTTGTTTTTTCTAATTTGGAGACAAAGTAAGATAAACTTATCTGATATAACAGGCATGTATCTCTGTGTGTGTGTGTGTGTAGCATGTGCGTGTTCCTGTGATTTTTCTACCAGATAGCAAAATCTACCATTTCTACCAGATAGCAAAAATTTCTACCAGATAGCAAAATCTACAATTCTTAGTGTAACTGAAGAAGCAAGCCACACCCCCATCACATGCTCTGCCAGGGGGATAAGGGAATTTTTCCTGTTTCACTTCCATAGCACACTAAGCCATCATTTTAGTCACAGCTTTCACCACTTTGTATTGAAATTCACTAATTACATGAATTTTTTTTACTAACTATATGATTCTTGAAGGTGAGGACTGTGTCTGAGGCATTTTTGTATTTGCAGATGTTCTTTCTACAAGTTTCATAGAGTAGATATATAATACATTTCATGTAAACAAGTGATTTAAAAATGTAAAATTGTGACTGTTATCATTAATTGATATATCTTTATCCTATTTGATACTTTGTTTTTAGCTGAAAAGAATATTTAAGAAACCAGTGTAAAAATGTAAAATACCCAATAGAAAAATGAATAGAGGACATGAGTGCACAACTCACATGAAAGAAAGTAAAACTTTTTAAGACACACCAAAATGTAAATAGTAAATATCTGTAAAGATTAAAATGCCATTTACAATAATGACAAGATACCATTTTAAGCCCTTTAGATTAGATTGAAAATCTAAATTATTGACAACATCCAGTGTTGATAAGAGGAAGATAAAATTAGCAACACCATAACACTACATTAGTATTATCCTTTTAGATTCATAAAAAATCTTCATTGATTTTGACCCACTCATTTCACTTTTAGAATTCTATCTGAATAAATTTTGAAATTATTTTGATAAAAATAAATTTAAAAAATAAAGAAGAGAAAAAATGAAAACAATCATTCAGAAGTGTTCAGCCTTAAGATGCCTCAGTTTACTCTCATTAGAGAAAGGCAAATTATTTTAGCCTAAGTTATTACATTGTTTTATGATTAGGATCAGCCTCCTTTCTGAACTGTGGTTTTTGCCAGGCTATTTAATTATAGTTTATTCTTGGCTTTGTTTTTTACACCATTGTATACTGCTTGAGGATATCTTTTCTTGTCTTGCCTTCTTTTACCTTCTCTTTCTGTCCCTGTCTTCTTTCCTCTTTTATTCCTTCTCTTCCTTCCTTTATCCTTTTCCCATTCCTCCATCCTTCTCTTCCTTCTGTCCTTTCATTCTTTTTTTTACAGTATGTATCACCATTAGAATAAATGAAAATATATCAATGTCAAAGAGTATACCAATAAACTCATCGTTACATGAAAATATCATACATTGAAAATGCATTTAGTTTATCTAACTTGCCAAACATCACAGCTTAGCCTGGCCTACCTTAAATGTGCTCAGAAGACTTACATTAGCCTATGGGTGGGCAGAATCATGTAATACAAAGCCTATTTTATATTAAAGTGTTGAATATCCTAAGTAATTTATTGAATATTGTGCTGAAAGTGAAAAGTAGAGTGGTTGTATGTTTCTTGAAGTACAGTTTTTACTCGATGCATATTATTTCACACCATCTGTAAATATATGTTTATTCAGAGTCAACTTTTACTGCAAACTAAATCCATAAAGTGAATGGGAAATTTGTGTACAGAAAACATCAATTATACTTCCAAAATGATGAGATTGAGAGAGAGAGAGAGAGAGAGAGAGAGAGAGAGAGAGAGAGAGAAGCTCCCTTCTGATTTTGTGTATGAAATAGAGTAATAGGCCTCCCATAATTAGGTCTTCAGGGCTTTATTTCTGAAGTTTCACAAGTTTTATACACCTTTCGTCTTGGAGGCAGTTTAAAGTTGTGCACAGAGGTTTAGAAGAGTCCTTAAGAGCAGAATATTTAAATTGTTTCTTAAATCCTGAGGCAGATCTTTAGGAATTTGTGGGTCTCCACAATGGGATGGTATTTCAGCACGCACTTCAGAGGCAAATTCAATTTGCCCTATTCCTAAAATTTATTGCCAAATATTAATTTTCTTTCTATTTTTAAACTAGAGGAATCTGATGATACTTTTTCTGAACTAGAGGAATTTCATGACACTTTATCCTAGTAATCATGTCCATAACACCATGTTTCTGTAAACATCAACTAGTCAATCAATTTCTATGACAAAATGATTACTCACTCGTCTTGCCTCTTTGGAGATTCAGCTACTAATGAGTGGCTATGAAGACTGGCTGCAAGTAGAAAAGTAAGACAGAATTGTCTGTTGCTGTTGCAACCTATAAAGAGAGGCAACCACTGGTTTGGAGGTAAGTTATTGCAAAAACAAGAACAATGTTTCAACTGTAAGAGAGACTTGGACTGATTGGTTAAATCAGTTTGAAAATGACATTTTTTTTTCTGATTTGAGAGTGACTTTGAATATTGGAAATGGAGTTTAAGTGTCTATTCACTGGGATGTAGTAGGAACAAAATAAAAGCCATGAGACCAAAAGAGCAGTTCTGCATGCAAAGGCAATTGAACAAAAACTGAATTTGCCCAGCTCTTTTGAATTACTTTTTGTCAGTATGCAGTTTTTTATGACATTACAAAGTATTTTGACACTGTATCATCTACTTAAGCTAATTAAAGCTCACTACACAGTAAATAGCAGATTGTGTGTTCTTTAGTATAGAATTCATATTAAACAAATCCTTGACTGTGGTTCCCTAGCAGTAACTCAGGTCCATTTGGTTCAGTTACCCGTGAAACAGTTGAACTGTGTGCTAGGTAATATGCCAGGGACTCTTTATACAACAATATCATGTGAGGAGAACATTATGACAAATTTGGAAAATAAAAAAAAAATAATCTCTTGGGATCTGAAATATATAATCTGCCAAAGAAATGCATAGTCAGAAAGAGACCATCTTAGGGAATATCCTTATGTGCTTGCATTAGCATTGGCGACTATTTTGAATATTTGCTTTTCTGTCATCAGGTCATGATCGTAATAGTGAGTAACTTTCCTTTTCCTCTTTTATGTTAATAGGCTTGCTCAAGATGTTAAAATAGTTTCAGTCAAGAAAAACTCAGTCATGTGTTTTAAAACTAGCAACACACTGGCACCTTATTAAAATCCTATCTTTTATACCTAACGTAAATGATGAGTTAGTGGGTGCAACACACCATCATGGCACATGTATACATATGTAACAAACCTGCATGTTGTGCACATGTACCCTAAAACTTAAAGTATAATAATAAAAAGAAGACTTCAAAAAAAAGATAAGGTTTTATATCCAATAAAACTGTCAAATATAAGAGGACACAATAAACTGTTATCAACATGAGAAAAAATAAAATCCTATCTTTTTTTATGAAATAAATTGACTTCGATAAAAGGTGGATCTTTTGGATGATTTTTCTTTTCTGCCACCTAATTCACTGGCATCCAAAGTGTTGGAGTGACTGTGATAAAATGTATCAGAATTTTTAAAAAATGAAAATAATACCATTTATTAGAACATAGTGTGTGTTCTGCCTAAGTAAGCCACATATACCTGACCTTGTGGAAGGATGATAATGACTAGTTCAGGGATGTCAAAAAAACTCTTAACAGAATGAAAAGTCATAAAGACAAGCATGAAGGAAACCACTAACAATAGGAACCCTTGCTGTGCTAAGTGAGTTACACACATCATTTCATTTAATCTTACGCACAAGTACATGGTATAGATGTTGTCCATATCTTCATTCTACTGATGACTATGGTGATCAGAGACATGTCCAGGTCACCTAGTTAATAAGGGGCAGAGATGGCATTTGAACCAAGCCTCTTCCAAAGTCTGTGACCTTGACAATATTATGAAATATGGTTGATAGTATATCTTGTAGCACAGAGGTAGCTCATGAAACAATAATTTTTGCAGAGAGCAGATTTTTACAGGTTTGCATATAATCTCCATTATTCAAAGAACTACACATTGTAAAATGCTCTCTCTGGGGTCTCAAGTAGTTAATACCTTAATCCAGAAAATCTGAAAAATTCTAGAAAATGTAAATTGTATGAAAAGCTACAGAACGATAGGGGGAATTTAGAATAGGGAAATCAGGTCGGGTTTGAAGTGATCCTGAGGAGACTAATTATGTCTCGAAATTGAGAAGATGGACCTGAGATTCACAGCAAAGTACCTCATAATGTTAGGTGGAGGAAGTATTCTGAAGATAAAAGGCTCCTTGAACCTGAAAACGGAAAAGAATAATAGCCAACATTTACTGAACCATAATTTTATTCCAGGAAATTCGCTAGATCATAAAAACATTAAAATGTTTCGTGGAAAAAAAGTGACATGGAATTGGATGTTAGACCCTAAGCCAGGTCAAAGAATAGCCTAGAGCTTGTTGGTAGGAAGTGAGACAGACATAGTACTGCAAGTCCTACTGATACTAAATAAATTATCTTAAGTATTGGGAATGTGACTATAAAGTACCTGTTCATCCTCAGCAATTACCATTTAGTGTGTGATATTGAACAAGTTAGAACAATTTTCAAACGCATGTGGTCATGTCCTATGGCAACGGATGGCTTTAATGTAGTATGCTATTGGAAAGGTGAAAGGAGAAAGGCTAGGAATCCCACAAACAAGAACTCTTTAGCTTAAATATTATTTTATTAATAGGAAATACATTCACAAGGTTCAAAATTTTAAAAATGTGCTAAAGGGTATACTGTTAACAGTCCCGCCCCAATTAATAAGCTATATATTCCCTTTTCTGGTGATAAAAACTATTGTTTATTTTTCTAGAGATACTCTATGTGTGAGCAAAAATACATGCATGTATATATACACATACACATATATATATAATCTTTTTTACACAAATGATAGTGTACCATATATACTGTTCTATTACTTTTCCATTTAATGTTTCTTGAAGATCTTTCCACATCAGTGCACAAAACATCCTTACTCCTTTTGATGGCAGTACAATATTGCATTATTTCTATGTTTTCTTCTTGTGGAAATTTAAATTGTTTGCTACATCTGCTGTTACAAATGATACTTTAATGAATCCATTTCTATTAAAATCACTTTGGCATGTGCCAGTATACCTGTATGATAATTACTGAGAAGTCAGTCTGTGGTCAAATGTTATATATATGTATTTGTTATTTTGATAAATATTGCCACAGAGTGGGAGGTATTAGGGAATTTCTGTTTGAAAGTTCCCTGGGATTTTGGTCACTGGTTTCTTAAATATTCTTTTCAGCTAATAACAGAGTATCAAATAGGATAAAGATATGTCAATTAATGATAACAGTCACAATTTTTGTGTGTGCGTATACTGTATATATAATATTTGTATATTTATGTTGCATATAAGATATATTTTCTATATATAAAATATATAACTATGTGTTCCATTTTGTATATAACTATCTTTATTATTTCCTTAGGCTATATCTCAGACACAGAATGTGTGGGCCAAAATTCATAAACTTTTGCCTGTGATATAAAAGGAAGACATTTGGTAATCTATAGGGATTGATGTGAGTATATATTACTCACATTCTCATCTGAGAAAAATTGCTGCAAATATACTATAATCAAACACAAAACAATAAATACAATCCTCAAGAGAGTGAAAAAAAGGGATCAATGATGATCAATGAATATATGTATAGATAGGTAGACATATTGACTATCCAAGCTTGTATAATCTAAAAGCTGAAAAGGAACTCTCAGAAAGGCAGATTGTAAGGACTCTGTAAGTATTATACCAGTAAAACCTAGGAATTAGGAGATTAGAATAAAAGTGGAGTAAAAGTATTCTGAGTTTTGGCTTCATTTCGATTTCAGGGATAATTAAGGTGATTAGAGCACAACCTACTGGAGAAAACAGTTTATGGCCTTAGAAGTTAAATTATGAGAGGAGAGAAAAAGAAGGCAATCACTTCCTGAATGAAAAAAATGAGTAGTGTTCAAGTTAATGAAAACAAATAGTGAATGACAACTTCGTCAATTAGCAAAAATAAAAAAGTGGGAAAAAGAGAATGCAATAATTCAAATAATTAATAAAGATAAAGTATGATGGAAACAATAAGATGTAGTACATTAATAATTATGTTAAAGTAAATAGAATAGTCTGAATATTCTCATAAATGACCCAAACATTTAAAAAGTAGTTAAAACATACTCTGATATTTGTTATTTAAAAGTAGTATACTTTAAACAAAGTGAAAAAGAGAAGTTAAAAATAAGAAGTTGTACAAAGAGATAGCAGACAAAAGCAAACTAAAAGAAAGCGGGAGTGTAATATCAATATCATAAAAGTAGAATTAAACCTTAAAGTGTCAAATGGAATAAAGATACATCAATTCATGATAAGTTATAATTTATGAAGACGATATATTAACCATAAATCTATCTACACTACACTAGCATAGAAACTAAGCCTATATAACAAAAGGATTCTAGGTATACAAGAATTTGATAACAGTATTTACATAGAATTCATTAAATCCAAGCAGCAGAAAATAGGTTATTTCAAAGATTTTAATAATATATTTAATAAATTTTACATGTATACATGTTTTGTGCATGTATTTAAAACTATGTATCTTCCCAAAGAGAAATCACATTTTTTTGTTAACATTTACAACATACATCATGCAATTGGCTGCACAAAAGTCCATAACTAGAGAATTATAGGTCATGTTTTCTATTAAAATAAAATGGGGCCGGGCGTGGTGTCTCACACTTCTGATCCCAGCACTTTGGGAGGCTGAGGCAGGTGGATCACTTGAGGTCAGGAGTGCAAGATCAGCAAGAGCAACATGGCGAAACCCTGTCTCTACCAAAAACACAAAAATTAGCCAGGCGTGGTGGTACATGCCTGTAGTCCCAGCTACTGAGAAGGCTGAGACAGGAGAATCACTTGAACCAGGGAGGCAGAGGCTACAGTGAGCCAAGATGGCGCCACTGCACTCCAGCCTGAATGACAGAGCGAGACTTTGTCGCAGAAAAAAATAAAAATAAAAATATATAAATTAATTAAATAAAATGGGAAATAAATAATAAAAATAGAATGAAAATGCCTACTCACTAAATAATGAAGAAAGATGCTTGGATTTAAGAGGAACTAAAGAGAAAAACAAAAAAATTATCTAGAAATCAGTAAAAAAAATTCTCATAGAAAACTAAGTCTATAATAGAACAAAAACTGCTCTAAGTGCCTTTATTTGAGCAAGAAATAAAGGAGTAAGGAGGAGGAAATAAGAATTTTTCTTCTTATTTCAAGAAAGTAGATAAATAGTATTAGAATAGAGAACATAGAAATTAGAAATCAGAAACTTAGAAAAATAGATCCGAATAAACAAGAAACTTATGAAGACAGAAACTTAATGAAACGCAAAAAGTCATGAGGATAAATCTAACCTAAAGCTGTTTTTTTTTTTTTTTAAAGACCTGTAATATAGGAAAACCCCTTGTGGGTCGAATAAAGGAAACAAAAAAGTCAAACAGGCATCATAATGAAAATGAGAACTTTTCATGTAAGGGAGGACACAAGAATTATAATGATCAAATGCAACTCTGTGACAAAACATTTATTATAGAAATGAGTACTTTTCTAGCAAAATATAAAGTATAAAATCAACTGCTATCAAATTACCATATTGAAATCTTCTTTCTGACCAATCACAGTTTTTATCTGATATTTCTTTTGAAATATTAGTATTGTTAATTAGAATACAAGGTATTCTAGTCTGTGAGCCAAATTCTCTTTGCAAAATCAGTATTAGAGCTCGAATTCTGAAGCCATACTGCTTGGGTTTAAGTCCTTGCTCTTTCGTTTATTTGTCTTTATGAAATTGACCTTAAGCAAATTACTTAACTTTTCTGTGCCTTATTTTCCCCTCTACACAATAGGCTTGGTGATACTAATAGTAACAGTAATTACCTCATAGGCTTGCTATTCAGACTCCATTATGTAATGCACAAAGAAAACAATTAATAGAGGATTGGCACACAGTAAGAAATGTAGCAATTATTTTGCCTTTGATTTTGTTCATTCATCCAAGAAATGTTTTTGAACATTTGCATCTGTGTCTGTTCTATTCTAGCTACAGGGTCTGTGGAAATAAGCAAGAATAAGTACCAGCTCTAATGAAGTTTACATTCTACTGGGAAAGAGAGACAACATACATAACATAGTATAATTTCAAGGAGTGACAAGAGCATCGATCTATTGTGTGGTGATTTATAGCCAATAAAAATAGTTTAGTGTTCAATTATATGTAACACAATGCTCATTTCTATTATAACCTACAGTTTATGTATGTGATGACAAATATGACAAAAAGTTCAGACTTCAACAGGAAGATTTAGGTTTGAATCTTAGCTCTGCTATATATTACGTACCTTTGGTCGAGTTTACTTAACATATCTGCTTTGATTTATTCATCTGTAAAATATGGATACTAATACGCCTCTCCTAGAACTGTGATGATATTAAATGAATTAAATGGCTGTAGCACGAAACATGTTAGTTTTATCTTTCCTTCCTTCTCTCCATTCACTCATTCATTCATTCCCTTCCTTCATTGCATTCATACATTCCCTCTTTTCTGTCCACTTTTCTTTATGCTCTCTCTTCTTTCTTTGGTCTTTTCCTTTTTTATTTTTCTTTTTCCTGGGAATTATGATACATATTCATTGATACATGCTTGAAAGTAATCAGAGTAAGATAAATATTTGTCTTAACATGCTCTGTCTTGCAGGTAAAATAGAGAGTAAAATGGAATGGGAAAACCACACCATTCTGGTGGAATTTTTTCTGAAGGGACTTTCTGGTCACCCAAGACTTGAGTTACTCTTTTTTGTGCTCATCTTCATAATGTATGTGGTCATCCTTCTGGGGAATGGTACTCTCATTTTAATCAGCATCTTGGACCCTCACCTTCACACCCCTATGTACTTCTTTCTGGGGAACCTCTCCTTCTTGGACATCTGCTACACCACCACCTCTATTCCCTCCACGCTAGTGAGCTTCCTTTCAGAAAGAAAGACCATTTCCCTTTCTGGCTGTGCAGTGCAGATGTTCCTCGGCTTGGCCATGGGGACAACAGAGTGTGTGCTTCTGGGCATGATGGCCTTTGACCGCTATGTGGCTATCCGCAACCCTCTGAGATATCCCATCATCATGAGCAAGGATGCCTATGTATCCATGGCAGCTGGGTCCTGGATCATAGGAGCTGTCAATTCTGCAGTACAAACAGTGTTTGTGGTACAATTGCCTTTCTGCAGGAATAACATCATCAATCATTTCACCTGTGAAATTCTGGCTGTCATGAAACTGGCCTGTGCTGACATCTCAGACAATGAGTTCCTCATGCTTGTGGCCACAACATTGTTCATATTGACACCTTTGTTATTAATTATTGTCTCTTACACGTTAATCATTGTGAGCATCTTCAAAATTAGCTCTTCCGAGGGGAGAAGCAAACCTTCCTCTACCTGTTCAGCCCATCTGACTGTGGTCATAATATTCTATGGGACCATCCTCTTCATGTACATGAAGCCCAAGTCTAAAGAGACACTTAATTCGGATGACTTGGATGCTACCGACAAAATTATATCCATGTTCTATGGGGTGATGACTCCCATGCTGAATCCTTTAATCTACAGTCTTAGAAACAAGGATGTGAAAGAGGCAGTAAAACACCTACTGAACAGAAGGTTCTTTAGCAAGTGAGTGCAAAATGTACTGGAGTGTGAACACACTTCATATTGTTGAAACTTCAGAATTATGTTAGAATTTTGGATACTTTTACTGTTTTTCTGCATTTTCATATATTATGTTAAAATAATGAGATACAGCATTTCAAAATTATTGCATGTCCACTCTAGAGAATTTTCAAGATACAGGGCAGTAGGATGAAGAAGAAAGAGGGGTTACCTATTACTCTACTAGTGGGAAATGGCCCCGTTTCAACATTTTGAACAGTAACTTTCATATTATGGGTTTTTTTTTCCTGCATTGGAATTGGGTGTGATGTGCCTTTTTATGTTCACTTTTTTCCATAATGTTATTTCATAGGCAACATTTCATAGAATCTTTCAAAATAAATAAAGCCCTCTGTTGTAGAAAAAGCAAAACAGAAAAACCCCAACATAGTGTACTCACATTTTCCAGGGACAAGCCTTGTGTTATAGTTTCACATTAATCTCCAGATCCTGTTAAGCCATTAAATACTAGTTTCTTTTTCTGTATTAAATTTTGTGTGTGTGTGAAGTTGAGTATCTGGGACTATCAAAGGGCAATAGATAAATAGAGTTTAAAAGCAGGGCCTATGCAATCAGTCAGGATATCCTGCTTTATGGCCTTTCTTTGCTTTAACTTACATGTTGGCTTTAGCATAAAGAACATTTTGTAAAATTAAAAATGGGTTTGAAAATCAGTCTACTGGTCCAGATAATAATGTGGACTACTTTTGGGCTGAATGGAGTGTCATATCAATGCCCATTTAGAAGATGCCAGATTTCTTTGCTGTCCCGAGGGAATTCCGATATTTTTCCAAGTCTTAGAAGAATGTCCAAGCTCTTAATTTTTAGTAAGAATACTATTGATGTCTTGTCTCTGTTAGTAACCAGTTTGATTTGAGGAAGAAGAGGATTGGGGAAAGTCAGACACTACCTTGCTTTTCCTTGGTTTTTATGCCAACTTTTTACTCTATTGAAGAACATTTTAAATTTACAGCCCAAGATGAATGATGAAGTGTGTTCAGGAGTGAACCACATTCTAGGTAATCAGTTTGGCTGAATCAATTTTTATTAATGGACCAGTGAATTTAGATTATATTAGGCATAAACATATTTTGCACAGGCAAATAAGAATTACCTGCTTGTGGAATCTTTTGGGTTTAGTCACTCATTTAATCTTCCCAAGTTCACTTGTTAATTTTAGTTGAAGGAATATTAAACAGTCACAAACTATATTTAAATATATCCATCATAGCTGTTTACAGATTAAATCTGATGGTAAGAGTTGAGATCATTGATAATTAAATTTACATCCTGATGAAATAGGCTATGAGAATCTATTAGTTCCCATACACCAGTTCACTGGACTCTTTGCACCCACTAAGAATTCCAGTTAGGCAGAAAGCCCTGGAAGTCAGGCATTTTATGTTTGACCCACAGGCAGGCTGTCTTGAATGCTCAAATGCTGATTTTGTTTTCCTTCACAGCTTAAATCCAGCCACTTTCATAAATTCTCTAGGGTGACTGTGATAGCTCCATAGTCTTATATCAGATTTATAAATTTTTGATGGAAAATTAACTAAAGCAAGAAGAAATTTAAAAACACACATTTCTCCTCACAGGAGAATATTAGGACAGTTTTTCTCTTACAGGGTTGTAGAATCAAGGTCTGAAGAAAATAAAGGCATGTTACCTGTCTTGATATATTTATGTGTTCAAATTTGCTGGGCAAAATACACAATCATTATAATACTGACATAATGCTTTATTTTAATATTTGGGCCTCTAGAGGAGTTTTCATTCAGATAATTTATTTTAAAAGCTTAAGGAGGATGATTTTGTTGTTAGCAACCTGTTTTTTTCTAATTTGGAGACAAAGTAAGATAAACTTATCTGATATACCAGGCATGTATCTGTGTGCGTGTGTGAGTGTGTGTGTGTGTTCAGTTTGTGTATGCATAGTGTGTGCATGTTCCTGGTGATTTTTCTACCAGATAGCAAAATCTACAAAGGTAAGTATTTCTCTATATTCTTACCATGTTTACTCCCATTGCACTCAATTTAGAGCATGACATTTATAATATGATTCAATATACATTTATATCCATGAATAGGAAAATTATATGGAAGGAGGTGCAACTGGAGCGAAGCACATACTTTTATATCCCGCTGAAGTCCCAAGACAGGTTCATGATTTGGTTAAGAGCAGAGATACAGCAAAAAAGGCAAAATTACATTGCTCTTAATCCAATAAATTATTTCATCATTTTGGTACACTTTTATGCCTGCCCAATTTCCAAATATTCTAAGCTTGAGATTATGTCAACTTTTTAGGGTCCTGGGGACTTGTAAAATGAACACTTAAAAATGTAGCAATATATTGGCTATCAGCTAATGCACATGCATCATCTCTCTAAAATCCTATGATCTGGGCTATAGTGTCGCTATCTCATAGATGAGGCCACAAAGCTTATGGAAGTTAATACATCTTGTCCAAACCTCAAAGTATGCAAGTTAAAGACAAGCATACACACCTGGCTATTCTTTCTTGAGTTAGTTATTCTTTATACTACAGCATGTTTACTTTTCCACATTGCTTGTCATGACATCTAACACCAGTATTTCTTGGCAGCATGTCTAAAATGACCAAAGAAATTATTACCTGCTTCTCAACTTTCATAGCAAGTATATTAAATTTCCAGAAAATAACTTAAAAAAGAAAATTAATTTAATTATTTATAAAAGAACCTTGACACCATCACATGTTGTGTCCAAAAATGATGCTTAATCACAATTGATAGGAATTAAATCTTAAATTAGGGGAAGACCTGACATTAATTGAGATATGAGAAGGGGAGGAATTTGATATTAGCTCTAATCTTCCAGAAAAGACTATAAAAAATAGATTTTTTTTTGTTTTAGTAAAGATAACACTCACTTTACAAAAACAGGGGCTCCTAATTTATGGTGTGTAAGTAAAACTTTATCTTTGAAATTATGAAATTTTTTTATGCTGTTTTTGGATGACAACTACCTTTAATTTATTTATATATCTAAAATTCCAAAGGAAATATGTGCTTATTGTAAAATAGTCAAATACAAAGAAATGTGCAAACTAGAGAATTATAGGTCATGTTTTCATATTAAAATAAAATGGGGCCGGGCACGGTGGCTCATGCCTGTAACCCCAGCACTTTGGGAGGCTGAGGTGGGCGGATCACTTGAGGTCAGGTGTTCAAGACTAGCCTGGCCAACATGGTGAAACCCTGTCTCTACCAAAAACACAAAAATCAGCCAGGCATGGTGGCACATGCCTGTAGTCCCAGCTACTCAGAAGGCTGAGACAGGAGAATCACTTGAATCTGGGAGGTGGAGGCTGTAGTGAGCCGAGATCGCACCACTGCACTCCAGCCTGAATGACAGAGGGAGACTCCGTCTCAGAAAATAAATACATACATACATACATACATAAAATAAAATAGGAAATAAATAGTAAAAATAGAATGAAAATGCTTAATCACTAAATAATGAAGAAAGATGCTTGGATTTCAGAGGAACTTAACAAACAAAAAAATTATCTAGAAACCAGTAAAAAACTTCCCATAAAATACAAAGTCTATAATAAAACAAAAAGTGCTCTAAGTGCCTTCATTAGAGCAAGAAATAGATGAGTAAGAAGGAGGAAATAAGAATTTGTCTTATTTCAAGAAATTAGAAAAATAGATTTGGAAAATAGAAATTAGAAATCAGAAAATTAGAAAAATAGATCCGAATAAACAAGAAATTTATGAAGATAGAAACTTAATGAAACGCAAAAAGTCAAGAGAATAAATCTATCGTAAAGCTGTTTTGTTTTTTTTTTAAAGACCTGGAATATAGGAAAACCCCTTGTGAGTTGAATAAGGAAAAAAAAAGTCAAACAGGCATCATAATGAAAATGAGAAATTTTCATGTAAGGGAGGACACAAGAATTATAATGATCAAATGCAACTCTGTGACAAAACATTTGTTATAGAAATGAGTACTTTTCTAGCAAAATGTGAAGCATCAAAATCAACTGCTATCAAATTACCATATTGAAATCCCCTTACTGACCAATCACATTTTTAATCTGACATTTCTTTTGAAATATTAATACTGTTAGTGAGATTGCAAGATATTCTAGCCCATGAGCCAAATTCTCTTTGCAAATTCTCTTTAAGCATTAAGTTATTAAGTACTGAGTATTAAGTTTTGAGTATTAAGAGCTCGAATTCTGAAGCCATACTGCTTGGGTTTAAGTCCTTGCTCTTTCATTTATTTGTCTTTATGAAATTGACCTTAAGCAAATTACTTTTCTGTGCCTTATTTTCCCCTCTACACAATAGGCTTGGTGATACTAAGAGTAAGAGTATTACCTCATAGGCTTGCTATTCAGACTCCATTATGTAATGCACAGAGAAAACAAATAATAGAGGATTGGTGCAGAGTAAGAAATACAGCAATTGTTTTGCCTTTGATTTTGTCTGTGCATCCAACAAATGTTTTTGAACATTTACCTCGGTGTCTGTTCTATTCTAGCTAATGGGGCTGTGGAAATAAGCAAGAATAAGTACCTGCCCTTATGAAGTTTACATTCTACTGGGAAAGACAGACAATATACATAACATAGTATAATTTCAAGGAGTGACAAGAGCATCGATCTATTGTGTGGTGATTTATAGCCAATAAAATAGTTTAGTATTCAGTTTTACATAATACAATGCTCATTTCTATTATAACCTTCAGTTTACTATGTGATGACAAATATGACAAAAAGTTCAGGCTTCAACAGGAATATTTAGGTTTGAATCTTAGCTCTGCTATATAGTATGTACCTTTGGTCAAGTTTACTTAACATACCTGCTTTGATTTATTCATCTGTAAAATATGGATACTAATACCCCTCTCCTAGAACTGTGATGATATTAAATGAATTAAATGGCTGTAGCACAAAACATGTTAGTTTTATCTTTCCTTCCTTCTCTCCATTCATTCATTCATTCATTCATTCCCTTCCCTCTCTCCATTCATAATTCCCTCTTTTCTGTCCACTTTTCTTTATGCTCTCTCTTCTTTCTTTGGTCTTTTCCCATTTTATTTTTCTTTTTCCTTTGGAATTATGGCACATATTCATTGACACATGCTTGAAAGTAATCAGAGTAAGATAAATATTTGTCTTAACATGCTCTGTCTTACAAGTTAAAGAGGGAGTAAAATGGAATGGGAAAACCACACCATTCTGGTGGAATTTTTTCTGAAGGGACTTTCTGGTCACCCAAGACTTGAGTTACTCTTTTTTGTGCTCATCTTCATAATGTATGTGGTCATCCTTCTGGGGAATGGTACTCTCATTTTAATCAGCATCTTGGACCCTCACCTTCACACCCCTATGTACTTCTTTCTGGGGAACCTCTCCTTCTTGGACATCTGCTACACCACCACCTCTATTCCCTCCATGCTAGTGAGCTTCCTTTCAGAAAGAAAGACCATTTCCCTTTCTGGCTGTGCAGTGCAGATGTTCCTCGGCTTGGCCATGGGGACAACAGAGTGTGTGCTTCTGGGCATGATGGCCTTTGACCACTATGTGGCTATCTGCAACCCTCTGAGATATCCCATCATCATGAGCAAGGATGCCTATGTATCCATGGCAGCTGGGTCCTGGATCATAGGAGCTGTCAATTCTGCAGTACAAACAGTGTTTGTGGTACAATTGCATTTCTGCAGGAATAACATCATCAATCATTTCACCTGTGAAATTCTAGCTGTCATGAAACTGGCCTGTGCTGACATCTCAGGCAATGAGTTCATCCTGCTTGTGACCACAACATTGTTCCTATTGACACCTTTGTTATTAATTATTGTCTCTTACACGTTAATCATTTTGAGCATCTTCAAAATTAGCTCTTCCGAGGGGAGAAGCAAACCTTCCTCTACCTGCTCAGCTCGTCTGACTGTGGTGATAACATTCTGTGGGACCATCTTCCTCATGTACATGAAGCCCAAGTCTCAAGAGACACTTAATTCAGATGACTTGGATGCCACTGACAAACTTATATTCATATTCTACAGGGTGATGACTCCCACGATGAATCCTTTTATCTACAGTCTTAGAAACAAGGATGTGAAGGAGGCAGTAAAACACCTACTGAGAAGAAAAAATTTTAACAAGTAAATGAGAAAGGTGAGAGTAATTTTATAATCACAATATGGAAATCAATTAGAGAAACCAAGGTTAAACAGATAGGTTCTCGTTGCTGTTTCACATTCATCTCTTGAAGTTCTAAAGCTCCAAAATACACTTCTCTGATTGAGATGCCTAATGAAAAGAAGTAAATAAATAAATTTCAGTGTTTGGAAATAAGCTTCTATTCTGTTCCATTGGTTGATATGTCTATTTTTATCTGAGTACCATGCTCTTTTGATTACAATAACTTTATAACATATTTTAAAATTGCAGCATATGGTGCTCTCAGCTTTGTTTTTGCTTCAGATTGCTTTGCCCAGGCAGGGTCTTTTCTAGTTCCATGTAAATTTTAGGATTGTTGTTTCAATTTTTATGAAAAATGACATAGGAATTTTGATACGGATTGCATTGAATCTGTAGATTGCTTTAGGTAATATGGACATTTCACAATATTAATTCTTCTAATCCATGAACATGTAACATCTTTCGATTTACTTATGTCTTCTTCAATTTTTTTATCAATGTTTTATAGTTTTCAGTGCATAGTTCTTTTACGTCTTTGGTTGTCTTTTTTATTTTGGAGAGATTGGCAACCAACTCATCTAAAATGATATGTGATCATTAAATAACAAGTAAAAGAGTGAGGGTTCAAAACAAAACAACTCTACATTTTTTGCTGGAACATGTTAGCTCTCTTATTAGAAAATTATGCTTATTGGCTTGTATTTTGTGAGATGAGGGGTATATAGTGATGAGTCTATTTTGAGCTTGTACACCTTGGCCTATAACTTATCGTTAACATTAAAATGTAATGGGATAATATCTATAGACAAATAAAAAATTTCAAATACTCCCTTATTCCCCATCATTGCTAGGGATTCGACAGTTCTCTTAAAATTGCCTCATAGCTATACATTTGCACATATACTTCTTTTTGTTCTATGGATTTGTATATGCCATTGCTTTATAAGACATCCTTGATATACTTTTTGCAATTAGCCTTTTCAGGCTCTTATAGACAGCCTCTATTATACTAAAAGCTACATAAAATGAAATCTTTAAAAATGAGATGTTATTCTCGGTCCCTAAATACTGGGGTAGTTTGAAGATGTCAGGATGTGTTGTCTGCCATGATTCTGAAAAGACTAACATTAAAATCCATAGTTTTCATTCTCCACTGACCCGGGGAAACTGATGTTCTGTTATCTATAAAAACCTGGGGGAAAATATATTATTTAATATTATCTTGAGTTATCATAGCCATGAACTACCTTGAGTTCTAAAGATTAAGTCTCCAGGGTTTCCATATATAGTTCATTAAGTGTCTTCTTTATGTGAAGACACTTTGTTGCTCAGACCAATGTCATGGAAATTTGGAGGTTCTGGGGAAATTCTGGAGGCCATGCCCTGCATACAGAATGAATGTTGATGTAAGGTCAACTAGAGCTACAAGGAACTAAAGTCATGTGCCATTTAACAACGTTTTGATCAATGACAGATAATATATGATGGTGGTCTCAGGAGATTATAATTTTATATTTTTACCGTGACTTTTCTTGTTATTTTAGATACACAAATACCATTGTGACACAATTGCCTATAGTGTTCAGTACAGTAGCATGCTGTACAGCTTTGTAGCCTAGGAGCAATAGGCTGTGCTATGTAGCCTCAGTGTATAATAGGCTATACCATCTAGGTTTGTGTAAATATACCCTGTAATGTTTACAACATAATAAGATTTGACAATTATGCATTTCTCAGACTGTACCCCTGTTTTTATGACTGTAATATTTTTTCATGCTGAAATCTCCATGAGTATAAACAACATTACTCTCTGTAATACTCTTTAAATTTGCAGACATGTAGATTTGTGTCTAGTTTTCCTAGACCCCATGGAAAATGTTGGTCAGAAACATACAATTTTTAAAGTATTTAGCTGCTGTTACATTTTGGCAGAATATTTAATAAATAGATCCATACTTATTAAAAAAAGAGGTGTGCTCAGTTTTTAATGTTTGGATCCAGTTAGAAGGGATGTCAGCTTGTTGTTAATAACACTGACTCAATTAGTGTAGATAAGCTTTTCATTTTCTCAAAAAAAAAAGCTTTATCCTCAAGTATATTTCTTCACCTTAAGTTTTCAAATGCTTCGTGATATGAGTTCCAGTTACTGGGTTCCAGGCAGAATGTAAGCTGGAGCATAAAATATTCAGGACAATTGACCCTGGTCTGTGCTAAAATAGGTGAAGCTTTCCATTGAGGTTTGGGCCTCCATCTCTTAGTCTCCCATGCACAAGAAATCCTGTCTCAGAATCTACTCATACTGCAGTTACATTGGCCACATCAAGATCTACCAAGAGACTCTATTATAATGATGTTTTCCACAATTTACTTTGAAATTTGTAATTTCCTTTATATTTATGATACACCAGATAGCGTCCAGGTGTTTTTTTTACTTATTTGCATTTCTTCTGTGCTGCCTTACTAATATCATTAGAAAAATGTTTTATAGGATTCCTGGGAACTCATTTATACACTTCGTATGAAATTGGCTTTACATTTGCTATAATATTTTGGTGCTAAAAATATTTTATGTTTTCTGCATTATGCTGAAAAGAGAATCTTAATTTTTACAGAACTCAAAACCTAGTTTTAAATGCCCCATAGCCAATGCCAGGCAACAGTAAATTTTTCAAATAAAGTTTTCTCATTCTACCTTATTTTTCTCAGCTCCTAAATACTCTACTGTGATAATAAATATTGCTTGTGTCTGTGACAGCTATATCCAGGGTTAAAATGTTTTTTGATCCAGAATATCAATTATAAGAAGAATAGGATAGCACAAGGCAGCCAGCACTGATACACTCTAAAGTGCTAAACATATGCAGAGCAATAACCAGAAGCAATCTTCCTTCCACCACAGATCCAATATCAGGTCCCCAAAACATAGTCGTTTTGTAGTCTTTTAGGAAATCGTTAGTCAGGTGCAGCCACATGAGGAGACACAGAAGAGGGTCAGGAAAGCAAAGTTTATTATACCCACAAGTCTTAGAGATAAGGGGCATGATATATCACACAGGGCCACATGGGGAAGCCACCAGGATGGTCAGGAGGCAAAAAACAGGTGTGCAGGGAAGGTTTAGGCCACTGCCTTTATTGGAATTTCCACAGGAAAAGCAAGTCAAGGCACAATGAACAGTTTAGGATTGGAAGGTTTGAATAATTTCTGCAGGCTTTGGACTAAAGGAGTGATCTCTGGTTGTCTGGCAATTGTCACTGGGAACTGGGGTTTGAGGGCCAGATAAAGAAGGTATGGCTCTGGATTCGTTAGTTTCCATGTCAGAGGCATGCTCCTAGCTGAGCTTTTTGCTATCTCTAAGAATTCACTAGCCCATGGAGGGCAGTCTCTTCCAAGCCAGGAATGTTTTTTACGATGTCAAAGCATCGTAATATAAAAAAATTAAAAAAAATCTTTACAATGCAATGTTCAATTCAATTAAACATTTATTTCCTGGTGCCTAACATGTCCTTAGCACTGTTCTGAGCACACAAGATACAGTGGTAAACAGAACAGGCATTCTTGCTCTCATAGAGCTCATACTCCAGCCAGGGAGACAAATAAAAAAAATGTAAGAAAAAAAAAAAGGTTTACCATATTGTGCATCCACTTCGTAATATGGTGGAGTAGCTAATGGTTCTACTAAGAAAAGTAAAAAAATCTACGTAGAATAAAAAATAAATGGACTTTATTATTTCTGTAGAAGTCAGGATATGAAAAGCTAAGATTCTGAAGAAAAGAGAAGTTTATTTAAATGAGCCAAACATTCTGTACTCCTCTTTTATTCTCTTGAGACATTTGCTGATTCTTAATTGTTGCTTGATAGGCTGAGAAACTGGGCAGAGGGCTGCTACTAAGAGACAGAAAAAGTGAAAATAGATTTTGGCATTGTCATGGGTCTAGGAAGACAAAACATGAACTTTGGACCAGCTAAGACACCCTGTTCTTGAGGGGCCAAGGTCCCAAACTGAAGGGATGTGCAGATGAGTGGTCCCCACTGTTGTCATTGGTTTTCCACATCAGGCATTTGCTGACTCTAGCCTAGTCAGAACAAGAAGCCAGGATTGTACAAAAAATAACTAAGAATGTTAGTTGAGATTGTGACTGCCTCTTGTGTTTATGAGATCAAAATTGGAATCTGGGACCTAAGGAAAAAAAAGCTTTTTAATGAAATCTCCAGAATCTCAGTTGGGACTCTGGAGACTCTGGAGAAAAGAATCTAAGAAAAGGAGGTGAATTAGATTTTGGCTTATATTTACAAAGTCTGAAATCCAACTGTAAGTTATTTCAACCCATCTTTGACCTAAGACAATCTCCCCTACTCTGGGTTTCTACTAGAAAATAAAGTAAATCCTCTTTGGATAAATAAAACATCACCCAGAGATTCTACATTTTTTTCATCTACAATATCTGGCATTTAATAAAAAAATTACAAAGAATAAGAAAACAGGACCAAGAGACAAAAACAGTTAATTGAAAGACCATCAGGTGATCTAAATTTAGAAGTAATCAGACACAGACTTTAAAATAACGAATGTTAACCTGCCGTGAGCATAGATAACAAGATGAGGACTTCACCAGACAACTTAATATTATATTTAAAAAATTGAAATTATGGACCTCCAAACCACAATAACTGGTATTAAGAACTAAATACATAGATTTAATAGCAAAATAGACAAAGTTGAAGAAGGGCTTAACAAACTGGAAGGTAGATCAGTAGAAAATAACCAGACTGGACACATGGAGAAGACGAAGGAAGGAAAATGCAGAAAGGACTGTGAGAGCTACATGGAATATAATGGAAGTCTAACATATATATAACTAGATGCTCAGAGGGAGAGGAGAAAGAGAAATGTAATAGAAGAAAAAATGGCAAATGTCAAATGAAATTGTTAAACTTATAAAAGACATCAAGCCACAGATTTAAGGAGATCTACAACATCAAGGAGGATGAGTTAAAAAAAAGCCACCTATAAGAGCCTTGTTTTAAAATTTCAGAGACCAACTCTAAAGAGAAAATATAAAAAGCAACCAAAAGAAAAAAAAGACACATTTTTTTCAAAGAAGCAGCAACAAAACAGAGGCAACTTCTCAGGAGAAACAATGGATACCAAATATAAAGAACAGCATTTTTTAAGTGTTGAAAAAAAATTGCCAACCAACAAGTGTATACTCAGTGAAAAATCCTTTAAAATTGAGAACAAAATGAAAACATTTCCAGACTCTCCCCCTAACTTCCCTCCATCTACACAAATAATTCTTTAGTATTCTTACCTTGAAAGAAATCCTGGCTTGGTATGGTGGCTCATGCCTGTAATCCTAGCACTTTGGGAGGCCAAGACAGGTTGATCACTTTAGCCCAGGAGTTTGGGACCAGCCTGGGCAACATGGCAAAATCCCATCTCTACAAAAAATTACAAAAATTAGCTGAGTGTGGTGGCATGTGCCTGTAGCCCCAGCTACTCAGGAGGCTGAGGTGGGAGTGTCACCTAAGCCAGTGAAGGTCGAGGCTGCAGTGAGCTGTGATTGCTGACATTCTTCTCAACTGGCTTGGGTTCCAACACTTCAGGCAAAGCTGTTTCCTTCAAGAATGCCCACTTCACCCTAATCTGTTTCTCACACACCTTGACTCTTCTCCCCTCCTCAGGTGAGCTCTTTTCACTCCATTTAGGTCTTTCTTCAGGGATTCTCTCTTCACCCCTTTCAGACTTGGATACCCATATTCTGAACCTCCCCATCCCACCACAGATGCTTTTCTTACCCCATGAGGACTCTGACAACTCACTCCAGACCACCTGCCTATGGTGTGCAGGTGTTTTCCTTATCCCACTTGTGTTCTGATATCTTCTATCAGTCGGCTTTTCTTTGCAGGAGTGGTCCTCAACCAGGTGCTAGGATCCACACCTTCCTCTTGTGTGTATGCTCCTTTCATGCTGCTTGGACTTTGACACCCTGAACTGAGCCTCTCTTCCACGTTGACATCTTCCTTATTCTGGACAGGCTCCAAAACATCATACTGGGCAGAGCAAGTAAGGATGCCTTTCTCAATGCCATTGGGTTATAAAAATCTTTACTGGTTTTACTGAACAAGTAAGTTCATAGCCTCAGCTCATAGCCTGAGCTGAGTTCCTCACCCAGCTCAGGCTATGATAGTGTACCAGGCAGTTCAACTATATATTATGCAAATACATATTTTATAAAAAATACAACTATATATTATTCACTAGCCAGTCCAAGGTTTTTTCTAATGAAAGGAAAATATTTTAAATGAGACTGTAATGAAAATATTTTAAATGAGACTATTGCTTTTGAAAGAAATTGAAATTGTCAGTGTTGCATAAGAATTTATACAATTGATATATTTTCCTCAGCAATTGCTTATTTGATAATAACAAGCAGTAGGATTTTTGGTCTTACCTAGCCAAAATGATCTCGTCAGTATATTCTATTCAGACTTTATCTTCCCTTATTTTTCTCCATGTTTAAAAATCAGCTGTTGTTTTACCAAAATCTTTTAGAATTGTAGTTTGGTAAAGGGAATAATGTATAAATTTCAGTTATCTCCCTGTATTAAATCAGGTACTTAGACCGTATTTTACCATCCTTTAAAATTTTTAGTTCAACAGTTAATTATTGCCAACTGTTTTTAATTAACTTGACATTAGATTTTATGCGGGGAATAGTGAGCCATAGTTCTGCCATTGGGAAGAATTTCGGAAGGTAATAAATGATTAGAGTATAAAAGAAAAATCGTTTAGTGGAGATAAAGTCCAGGGCAGCACAGAGGAGGGGATAGCTAACTCTGGGAAAGCTTTGGACTGTGTTGCAGAGAATATGACACTTGACGTGTCCTTTATGAGATTGTTAGGATTTCACCTGAGAAGGAGAAATGTGAAAATGCAGATGGAATAGCATGTGCTATTGTCATTAGGTGTGAAAGAAAATGATATACTTTGGTAATTACATAGTAAATAGAACACAGCTTATGCAAAGAGGTAGGGGGAGGGAAAGGACAGGGAAAGAGGTTGAAATATGTAGCTGGAAGGGAAAGATGGGACCAGATCCAGTCCCTGGATAAAATAAAAAGCAAGAATAAAAGAACAAAAATACAAAATAGTTTTTTTTTAAAGAGGGCTGAAAAATGTGTTTTAATTGTTAAAATTAATGAGCTGGATTTTCTTAGAAAGACTTACTTAAAATATTTTTCTTGTTTCCAAAAGTTTGCTCTCACAGACCACTTGTTTCTACATTTTAATGAAATCAGTCATTTTCATAAAGCAATATCGTTAAACTCTTAATCTTCAAATTTTTTCTAACTCTGAAATTCTGACTCAACATGACCTTAATTGCTTTTCTTCTGTCTATCTTTAAAAGTGTTGTCTCAAACTTGTGAGTGTTATTTTGTGCATAAACTCAAAGGTGTCAGTGTGTCATCATTTCCTCCAGAACCAGGGTCTACTCATTAATTTCCTCATAGCTCCATGCACCTCTGTATTCCTCAGGCTATAGATGATAGGATTGAGCATGGGGGTGACTATGCCATAGAACAGGGCAATCAGTTTGTCAAAAGCAGAGTCTTTGGACTTTGCCTTCATGTACATGAAGAGGATTGTCCCACAAAACACAATCACCACTGTCATGTGGGCTGAGCAGGTGGAAAAGGCCTTTTTCCTTCCTTCAGCTGAATTGATTCTTAGTACAGTAGAAAGGATAAAGATGTAGGAGATAAAAATCAGCAGTAATGGAGAAAACAAAAATATTACATTGCCCAACATTATAATAATCTCATTCAAGGAAGTATCTGTGCAAGCCAGCTTGACAAAGGCCAATATTTCACAAACAAAATGATTAATGACATTTTTTCCACAGAAGGGCAACCGTATTGCAAGAACAGTTTCTGTCAATGAGTTGAGAAAGCCTAGTCCCCAAGAGACAGCCACCATCTGAATACAAAGTGCCTTGCCCATGATGATGGGGTATCTCAGAGGGTTGCAGATGGCCACATAACGGTCATATGCCATTACTGCTAGAAGCACACACTCGGTGGATCCCATAGTGTAAGAGACAGACATTTGAATCACACATCTAGTGAAGGAGATGGTTTTCTTCTCTGATAGGAAGTGTATCAGCATTGAGGGGATGGAGGAGGATGTGTACCAAATGTCTAGGAAGGAAAGATTCCCAAGGAAGAAGTACATGGGTGTGTGGAGAAGAGCATCCAGGAGTGTCAGAATGATCAAGGTGACTTTCCCTAGGAGAATCACCAGTTATGTCACTAAGCACATCACGAAAAGGAATTTTTCAGCTCTTGGGTACCCTGAAAGTCCTTGCAGAATGAATTCTATCTCTGTCCAATTGGTCCTTTCCATGTTATTTTTTCATACCTGGAGTTTAACAAGTCTGTACAGCATTAACATATGAAGTGAGAGATAATTGGTGTGGGAGGGGCAAGTGTATCTCTGCTAGCTAGAGTGGTGGTAACAGCTTTGAGGTTAGCTTCTGGGATTCCTTTTCTAGCTCATATAGCAGTGAATTGAAGACACATGTTAATTATATTGGTAGTTTATTAAAAATTGCAGGCCTCTGTATTCCATTTCTTGAGATTGTGATGCAAGAGGTATGAGGCAGGGAGGAATCATTTGCATTTTTAACAAGCATCTGTTACTTCTCATGCAGTTGATCCACAGATCCCACTTTGAAAATCAATATTTTGAAGAGAGCATGCTTTAATCTGTTTGAAAAAGATTTGTAATTTGATTTTATACCATGCAAATAACAATGCCATTGGCTTAGTTTTTTATAGTTTACAAATATGTTCACATATTATTCATTTTATTATAATTCTCTGAAGAAAATGAAGGCTATTGAGAAACTTATATACAATTATAGTAAGGGAGGGAGTTGTTATGCAAAGCTTCATTTTTTTGTTTTTAAATCCCTTTTTTTAAAACTATACCTTATAACCCTCCCAAAATGATGTAAGTTCAATCGAAGGGGTGGGAATCAGGCATCTTTTCTTTTTTTATAATACTCTTCAGATGATTTTAATGTACAACTGAGGAAGAGACCCAGCTATCTTGTGGAGTGCTTTCAAACTTTAGTCTTCATACAAATCATGTGGGGAATTTTGTAAAACATTCTGATTCAATAAATCTGTGGTGGTTCTGCGCTCTGCATTTATTAACATGTTCCCAGGTGATGCTGATATTGCTTGTCTACAGAACATACCTGAGTAGCAAGGCCTTTCAGACCATCTGACTCCAATACCACTGGAGTGCTATTGCTACTTCAATTTTGTGTAAAATAGCAATTGGACAATAGACAATGCTAAACTGAACACTGCTGAAAC
Organism: Gorilla gorilla gorilla; assembly: GCF_029281585.2. Lineage (NCBI taxonomy): Eukaryota > Metazoa > Chordata > Mammalia > Primates > Hominidae > Gorilla > Gorilla gorilla. Next base: position 100,847,297 of record NC_073237.2, on the reverse strand, counting down.
ATGAAGATACCTCTGTGTAGTTTATTGCAATCAATTCTGGTTATATATGCAAGCAACCAAATTGCACAGAGAAGAACCTGCCTTTTACCTCTATCCATATGAAATTCATTCCTCTTCTACTTGATGAATTTGCGGTTAGGGCTAGTATTTTTCTAAAGAAGGAATATTAGTCCAGTTCAGGCACCTGAGTAGTGCACCAAAGAACATGGAACAAATGACTTTAATCTGAAAAAACTTAAAGCGTAGATATTAGCAGATTACCTTCTTCTTTACAGCAAATAAATCACAGAATATCATTTTGAAAACATCTCAACATCCTCATGGTATTCTATCTAGCTTTAAAATATATCCCTAGCAGAAAAAAATTGATACAATGAATGAATTTTGACTTAATATTTTAAACAAATGGCTTTGTTTCTGGTACAAGATTTGCCATTTCTATGCTAGTCATTTGCCCACAAGTTGTGCTGCTTTCTATGAAAACTCCAGTTTACAATGGTCAGGCAACATAGTCAGCGTAAAAGGATGCTTGTATTTCTTTTCCTTTTTTTTGAGACAGAGTCTTACTCTGCCACCCAGTCTGGAGTGCAGTGGCGTGATTTGGCTCACTGCAACTTCTGCCTCCTGAGTTGAAGCAATTCTCCTGCCTTAGCCTCCTAAGCAGCCGGTTTATAGGTGCCTGCCATCACGCCTGGCTAATTTTTGTATTTTTAGTAGAGATGGGGTTTCACCATGTTGGCCAGCCTGGTCTCAAACTCCTGACCTCAAGTGATTCGCTCCCCTTGGCCTCCCAAAGTGCTGGGATTACAGGCGTGAACCACTACACCCGGCTGGATGCTTATATTTCTATTGACTATGGAAATGAGGGCTTTCAAATACTTCAAGCTGCATCCCACTTTCTAGGCATAAATTACAAAGAAGGTAGAAAGTGTTAGGTAGGCCAGCATACACTTTTTTTGGTAGTAAGATAGGAATTTGAATGACTATAGCTGCATATATTAACCTACTCTGAATCTGTCAATGAAATTTTCATAGAGGCCTCTCTGCATTGAAGTTTTTTCAGGCAAGATATGAATCAGGTACACTGCCCTCTCTTTTCTTTTGTTGGAACATCTAAACATTGATTCCTATTTGGAAATTAATTTTGGAAAATAATTATGGTATAAATAGTATCCTAACAGCCCTAAGATGGTTGCTACAATCATAATTTCACTCGCAAATACTTATAAGAGAAATCACCAGTCTGCTTCGATGCTTTCAAATGGGAAAAAAGGGATAATGGACAATATAGAATAAATTATTTGAATTACTCCTGCAATGCTGGTGTAATTTAAGAAGAGAGCAACAAACACCCTGTAGGCGTTGTGCCTACAGTTTTTCTGCCCTAAGGTTTAATTTCCTAACATGGATTCCCAGAATCTTCTTGGGAACAGGGAATGAAGATTGTTAAGATGCTGAATAGTTTCTAATAAATCACTTTCCATGGGACTTCTAGTATCGAATAATTTTATTCTTTCCAGATCTTTGCTATTATTGGATATTATCTTTTAAAAGAGTTTTAATTTTTGTCTAATGTTAGTGGAATTGTTAAATAATCATAGTACACTCATGTAATGGGCCTTTATGCACCTATTAATATGATGTTTGTGGGGAGTTTGTATGAACACAAAAGTCATGTTTAAATTATTTTAAGATAATTAAGTTAAAACAGAAACAAAAGTTTATATTATAACATTGTGTGCAAAACCAAAACCTAAACAAACCAAGATAACCCAGACAGAAAATAAAGACTGGAAAGAAATATCCAAAATGTGAATGGTTATTTTAGATAATTTTTTTCTACTTTTCTGAATATCTACGTTTCTAAATAAATATATATAAAAGTAAAATGTAAACAAAAGTGAAAAACGCTGAAGCGGTTGTCTATAATTATGTTAGGAAGACTAACTCAGAGTAAAAAATGTTGAAACAATTGAAATAGTATAGCAATTTTGTCTAGAGATTGCACAATGTGGCTGAATTGTGCGGGTGTGTCCTTTCCAATTATCCACAGGAACTCACTAGTTTTTGTATTGGATCTAGAGCATTTATATCCCTACACTTAAAATCTTCTAGGTAACAGTCTTTATTATTTTCTGGAGGTAACCAAGATAAAGAACTTGAGTTCCTAACTTAATCAGATGATCTCAAAGGAGATTGCAGACCATTAATGCCTAGAACAGAATTGTTACTAGAAGATGAAGTTTGTATTTGCAGCAGGCTTTAAACTAGCTGGAATCCTGCCACCTCAAATCCCTCTCTCCCAGCCCCTGTAAGAAACAGCCAGTCTATGATTCAATGCTCTGGGGCTGCTTTAGTATTGCAATAGGCATAAGCAAAGTTTATGACTTTTTAATTCAAGCCAGAAGTCAAACTCTAACTTTCTAGAAAAACATCTAACCTTGTTTTGCTTTGCTTTATTAACTTAGCTACTTGAAGGCCTAATATTTAAAGTACTAATTTTTTTTTCAGCAAAACCATGTAACATCTGTATCCTAAATACTCCCTAGAAGAAACAATCTTGTAATCTCCAGCTTTTCTAAAGAGATCAGTTAAGACCATTGATATTACACAAAGTTTAATGGACATGCCAACTATCAATTTATAGATATACTCTAACCCTCAATTAATACACCATGAGGAAAGACATATTATTTTAGCTCACAAAGGGAAGGGCAATTTATAACACGTGAAGTATTAGTATGTATTTGACATTTCATATAATTTTTATCACTTAATTGTCAAAATAACCCAAATACTACTATGAATTTTTTTTTTTTTTTTTTTTTTTTTTTTTTTACAAAGAAACTAATTTGAGATTTCAAAGGATGGCCGAATAGCAACAGCTCCGGTCTGTAGCTCCCAGCGGGATCAATGCAGAAAATGTTCAATATCTGATAGTAGTAAAGGTTACCACTGTTCTGCAGTGTTCACTTATTTTAAAGTACAAAAATTTTATAAAACCACAATTTAATTAGATGAACTTTCAAAAAGGGTCTTTATGATAATTATGCACATGGAGAATAAATTTACCCCTTTTGAAAACCATTTATAAAGACATTATCTACAATAATGACTTCAAATGAAAGCCTACCCCAAATTCCTTTCAGGTCTATTGTGGGAAATTAAGGCCTAGTATAGTGGAATTTGATTTATTATGTAAATAAGAACTCACAAAAATTTAATGTTTTTTCTTTTACCCTGGCTGCCTGGGGTTCGAACTAACACTCAGTTATAATTATTTCTCACCTCTCTTTTATATTACTTGTTGTTAATTCTATTTTTACTGCAAATACCTTTAATTATATGCTTTCTCAAACCCTTATTAGGCATAGTTTATATATGAATAATATATAAATTGCCATGTGTTCTTTCTCCATGTTACTGTTACTTAAGACTTAGTGGACCAGATACTTGAGTACAATAACCATTAGCCTATTATTTATGAGTCTGTTGCATTGTAAACAACTTTCTTTTCCTCACATGAATTAATTCTGTGATCTCAAAAGAGACTGCATGCCACTGGATTATTTTGGAATTAAAGAGAAAAATTTAAATAAAATCTCCTGGTCTGGTAGGTGATGACTGAGTTTTTGCATTTTTTTCCTTGATATATATTAAATATTTATATTTTTGAAATACCACAAGCAATGACCATGTCAACTCAAAAATCTTTGTTGATAAGATGTTTTTCTTTTGAAATAATCATAATAAAATCTTCTCTCTTTATCTTACCTCCTGACTGGGTTTTAAAATCATCCATACCATTCCATGCTGTTAAGTAACAGAAAAAATTCCCAGGAATTTGAATTTCATTTGTACTTTTCAGATGATACCAGAAGATTCTCAATTTGGATACAGTGCCTCCTCTTTCCTAAAAAGAAATGTGAGGAAGAGTAGGCACAATCAGGCAATTTGGCTGTACGTGAATATTCTTAAGAGGATATCAAGGAAATAAAATATATTAAGCATAATGATCAATGATGTAACTCTAGTTTTCCCATAATTTGTTCTTAAGTTGGCACTTACTCAAGGGAGACTCAAGTTTTTTGGAGGTGAATTCAGCAATTACTTTTACAAACTTCTTCAGTCCCTAAGGTTGTAAGTAAAAAAATTATAGGATTCTCTAGGGATACAGTTCCTGACTTCTGCATATTCCAAAGACCCAGTTATTCTGATCTAAAGAAAACCTTCCCCAGCCATACATTTCTTGGAGTATTCATTTAATATGTCTGTGTTTGATGGCATTCTAATAAGTTGGGGCTCCAGTTAGAATGTCTGAAAGTTCTCAGAAAAGTTAAACTTTTCTCACAAATTCACAGATTTGATTTTTTTTGTACTGCGTAAATAATACTGTTAACTCTATAGAATCCTACATTTCAACTGTTTACATTCTTTCTGTTTTTCATATTTTTGTTAATTCCAGACAACATGCAAACATTTTTCTTTATACCAGTAGAATTGTAGCATAAATAAATTTTAGTTAGCATTTGCCACTTTACATCAATAATTTTCTGCGATTTTGCATTTTTTATAGTGTATGTAATATTCTTTTTTAATATTTAAAGAATATTTTATTAAGTGGAATTACTATAGCCTACAATTTTCATATTATTGGGCATATTTTTTAATTTTTTGAGATTTTTATGTAATTACAATTGATATCTATGTACTTGGCTATCTAATCTGCTGTTTCTTCAACTAGAGATAAGATAAATTTCTGGAGATAGAACTACAGAATACAAAGATGTGAATTATGAGAGAATTCTTAGTACACAGGCAGAATTGTTTCCCCCACTTACACTTCATATTTTTCTTGAAAGATTTGCACAGAACATTCTTTGTACATTTTCTAGAACCAGAAAATATATGTATTCTTTTCTATTTGTATAAAATGTTACTTTGTTTTACATTTTATTTCTAAGATTGGTGGTTAGATTGAACATTTTCTTTGTGTTTATTATATTTTCTCTCCTTATCATTTGTATGAACTATTAATTAGATTATATGATTAACACTTTGCTCTTCAAATTTTCTGCAAATATCTTTCAAACTGTGTCTTTTCTTCTTATTTTTAACATGCTTTTAAAAAAATTGAGGTAAGATTTTAATATGATCCCTGAAAAAGCCTCAATGAAATATTCTTCTATGACTTATTTTTTCGTTCCATCCATATGATAACTATGTTGTTTTATGTCTCAGGCATAGACCAGATTTACATTGTAAAAATATTAACTGATTTTTCCAAAATGGATTATTAAAGCTATGTCTCACAGTTCCCCCCTTATTCATTCACAAAATATTTATTTAATACCTGTTATGGGCTAGACTCTGTGATCAGCCTTGATATAAACTTGGACATGGTAGAAAAAGATAGGGTCATAAATTTTAAAGATAAACATAAGTAACATTATGTTACAGGTTATAATATTTCTTCTACCTTTACTTTTAATTTGCATCCTTTTATACTCAACACTGTATCACAAGTAATTTTTTACATATTATCAAATACTCAGGGAACACATGATTTATAAAGGCCACATAGTATTCTGTTCTATTTATATCTCAAGCTTTATTTGATCTATTTTCAATTAATGGGGATTTATCTTCCTTTCATTTCTTTACTATTATAAACAATTCTGTAATAATAATTATAACATTCTTTAAGGGGATGTTTCTATTTTTTTGCATAACCTTAATCACCTCAATAATGAATTATGAAAGTAGAGGTAAAGATAATTACATACATACTGAAATACAATCATACCAGTGAAATCATCAAGTTCTACATGATTGGATCTTAGAGGTGGAAATTATCTTAAACCTAGTCCTAAACCTTATGAGATGACAGAAACACATCTACAGTATGGCTGGTGACTACCTTACTTCTGCCTGCAGACCTAGTGATGATGAGAACACTTCATGAGGCCACACAAGTTATTTTTGTACAATTCTAATTATTAGAAAGTTATTTACAGTCAACTATATATATTATATATCTATAGGTATAGATATATAGATATGTTGATATATAACTGTCTGTATGCAACTCTTTTTCCCTGTAGAACAACAACAACAAAAAACTACAGACTTTTCTCATGACAGCTATTTTTTCTTTTTTTTTTTTTGAGACAGAGTCTCGCTCTGTCACCCAGGCTGGAGTGCAGTGCTGTGATCTCAGCTCACTGTGACCTCCGCCTCCCGGGTTCAAGCAATTCTCCTGCCTCAGCCTCCCACGTAGCTGGGATTACAGGAGCTCACCACCGTGCCCAGCTAATTTTTTTTGTGTTTTTAGTAAAGACGGGGTTTCACCATGTTGGCCAGGCTGGTTTCGAGCTCCTGACCTCGTGATCCACTCACCTTGGCCTTCCAAAGTGCTAGGATTACAGGAGTGAGGACAGTTTTTTTTTTTTTTAAGTATTTACAGATAGCTGTTCCTGTCCTTCTGGTCTGGTCTATTGTTCTATGTTCCTTCAGCCATTCTCCATGTGTTTTTTAAAAAATAATTAAGTACTTGTATTGCTGAAGAGACTATTTAGGAACGTGAGGTTCTCTATGATAAATAAGGACCCCTCCTGTGCATACTGCTTCTGGTTACTGGTTTTGCAGGACTCTATGGAGCAAAGCACTCTCTGTCATGTAAGAGTTAAGAATGAACTCATTAAGAGCATAGATTCTAGAATTAGCCCCACTTTGTCAAACACTACTTCTATGATCTTAGGGAGGTTACTGCACCTCTATAAGCTTCTATTTCCTTCTATGTGAAATTAGAAACTTAAAAATGCCTACCTGATGTTGTTATCCGGAGAATTAATGAGGTTATGCATATGAAGAATTTAACATCGTTATGGAGGCATAGTAGATAGTAAGAGTGCTTGCTACTCTTCTAATTATATTGGTTAGAGAAGTATTGATGATTGTAAATATGTACCTTGCTTTTATAGAAGGAGAATGACTTTGGAGTTGGAAATACATGGGTTAGGACCTCAGTTTCCTGATTTGTAGCTTGATGACCTCTAATAAGCTGTAAAATTAGTGTTATAATTATCTTGCAGGACTGTTATGTGGTAAAGTTTAAAGGGTGATTATCTTGATTCTTGGCATTTAATAGGAATTCCATAAAAAACAGTTAACATTGTTACATTTGATTATAAATCAGTGAATCTGAGTATAGTTTGCCTAATGTTGATGCCAAAAATAATCACTTTCAATTGATTTTGGTAAATAAAACAGACATGAAATCATTTTGTTTCAGTATGAAGTTATATAAATCAATGGAAAGAATATCAAAATGAATCACTGTTTTCAAAGAATGAAATCTATTCCTGATGAGTTGAGAAAAATATGTATTGCTTCTAATAGACAAAATTATAAACTTATTGAATTTGATTAAACAAAGTATTAGCAAGTTGTCTAAGATAATTTCATCTAAATTAGAAGAGGCTCTTTTTTTTGGTAAGTGTATTCACATCAATGTAGTTAAGCAAGCACGTTAGTAGGCACAAAGATGAGTAGGACACAACTCTGACGAGTCCTGAGTTCCTGCTTATTATGGCATTACTGTCAAACTCATAGGAGCAGAGGTAGAATGGCGGTTGCTAGGGGTTGGGAGTGGGGAAAATGGGGAGGTATTGGTCAGATGGTACAAACTTTCAGTTATTAGGTGAACAAGATCCAGCCTGGGCAACATGGTGAAATCCCATCTCTACAAAAAATTAGCTGGGCAAGGGGGTGCATGACTGTAGTCCCAGCTGTGGGGATGCTGTGGTGGGAGGATCACTTGAGCCCAGGAGATTGAGATTGCAGTGACCCGTGGCTGGGTGACAGAGTGAGCTCCTGTCTTGGAAAAAAAAAAAAGATGAACAAGATAACTAATGTACAGCATAGGTGGTGATGGATGTGTTAATTAATTTGATTTTGATAATCATTACACAATGTATACATATATACCTTGAATATATTCAATCTTGACAATTATAAATAAGATAAAATGGCATTTTGCATCGGCTTCCTAACTGGTCTCTCAACTTCCACTATTCCCTTCCTTCAGTGTATTTTCCAGGTAGTTGCATGGCAGATATTCTCAAAATGTGATACATTTCAAACCACTACTCTGCTTATCAGCATGTCATACCAGCTGAGATTTGTTAAATGATTGATTGTTGCCTATGTCTTACTTCTTAATTAAAAAAAAAATCCCTGGCAGGGCCTAGTTTCACAATCATAGCAAACTGGGAAATGGTCACAACTTGGTGTCTTGTGAGAATACTCTCTGGACAGTGAAATTTGTCTCAAAATGAGAGAAAATGCTACAATCTGACTACATGTTCTTCATTTTCACGTGCAGCACAGGTTCCTATAAAATAAAGCAGAAAATGTTTGAGAGAAGCATGGCTCATACTTCCAAAGCTCAGGACTGTCATTCCAGCAACATTCACTAGTACGTCCTAGAGCCTCAGCTCCCTAAAAGACCTGAGCTCTTTCAAACCAACCCAATAGCCAGGGCTGAACTAGAGCATCATGCTTCTCCTGCAGCTCTGTGTGAAGTGGGGGTGGGTGAAGAGCATAGTATGGCAAAACACTGGAGATGGAAGGTCAGCATGGTCCAATTCCCTTCTCACTGCAGATGCCTGTGTCAAATGCTACCAGATGTCAAAGGGACAGATACAGATACATTTTTAGTTGCGATTGGTGCTAAATAATGTTAATAATGGTATAATTATTTGAGACATTCAAATTTAAGTTCTCAAATTTCATCACAAATTTGAGCAATCTTGACAAAAAGTTAAGCAGCATGATCAACCCTTGAACACTTGCTCACATTTGTGTTATATTCAATATAATATACTCTCAGTGAAGCATCTCATAGATACTTATGATACAGCCTCTGCTAGAAAGCTTGGGTATCCTCACTTAATAGAATATCACCTATATAGATTCAGATGAATAAACAGTTTGTTGTTTGGGGGTGGTCATAGTTTCTCCAGTGATTCTGAATCAGCATGATGGATAGTCAGATTACAAAGCCATGCTGATTAGTATGGTCATTTACTTACCATTCTTTGTTTATTTGCCAGTCATCTTACTGGCCCTGTGCTCTTACTTTGTGCCATCTTTAAGTGTCTTTGTAGATTACGTAAATCAGAGTTGGGAAAAAAAGTCTTAATGAATCCTATCCTTGGTGCTGCAGGATTGTCCTTTATATTGTTCCATCCCATGGCTGTCCTGGATATGTGAACAGTGCAGGAGAAAAAACTCTCCATTCCAAAAGTTGGATCCATTCTATTTCCTTACAACTCTAATTCTTTTTTTTTTTAAATCATAACATTAGTTATGTAGGCCCTGAATTAATTTCCCAGGATGAAATTGAAATACCTGAATAATTTAATGTATTCTGGGGTCACAAACTCAAATATCTTCACTGCTATGCAATTGATGTATTTGAATGAAACAGACTGGATGTGAAGCAATATAGAAGGGTGAGGACTGTGGCAAATCTCATTAATTCCATGTGACCAAACAAAGTGCATGTGTTATCATATTCCCTTTCTCACTAGTTTGTGACTCTATGTCTCTATTGGAATAAGTCTTCTTTAGCCTGTCTAATTACATTTTCTAAATGACTTGGTGATGGCAGTTCATAGAGGACTGCTCTCTTTACCAAGAATAAAGTGATTATCCATTTTAAATTTTCCACATGATGATCTCATACACTCCTTTTTTGTTGTTTAGTTACAACTAAAGAGGAGAAATCAATCTCCTAGGAACAGCCCCAGATTCCCTTCAGAAAACTTGTGGAGGGAAGAGTGTTGTTAAAAAGTTACAAGTTCACTTTAACAAGCTTGACTTTAGACTGTTAGCAGGCACGCGGGATATCATCCCTATGTAACCTATTTGTACCAGAGAGAAGTAGGTCAGTCAACTTTTAATGATGTCCTTTGAGATGTAGTTGCCTGCTCAGGTGTAAATATTAGACTGTGTTTTATATTCCTGTGGGAGAAAATTACCAGGCTAGAGATAACAAATAGAAAAGAAATGGTCTTCCTGAGTTGGTTGGCCTGTCTGGAAGCACTCTGTTTTACACGGTTAAAGGTCATATAGAGCTGTACATTGTCATTATCTATTTGCTACAGAGGTGGATAGAGAGGTCTTGGCAGGTCTTTTAGCAATCAGAAAAAAATGGAGCGCTACGGTGCGGTAATAAGAAGTGTATGAATTTTGGAATCTCTTTAGTTGCACTCCACCCTCCACAGTGTGGCTTCCTAGCTGTGTGACCTAGGGCAATTCATATAACTTTTTTGGACTACATGTTCTTTATTGTGTAAATTATGTATATCTTCAGGTTTTTATGAGGATTAAATGTATTCGTGACATAAATGATGTTTAATGTGTTCCCTTACCTGAGCTACAGAAAACATAAGTCACTGAAGTGGTTGTTTCATTTTTAATTAATTTGCAACGAGGAAAAGTCGCCTTCTTCGTTTTCCCATTTCTCTAGAAACCTTATGGATGTTGGTCTAGACAGTCAAACTAATTTCCTCTCTAGGCGCAGCAAAATAATCTCTCTATCGTCTTTGTTTAGAGTCCTACTGATCTTGACAACTTTGGACTTTTCACTGGTGTAGAGTTTCCTCTCCAATATGCCCAAAAGGAACCATTTCTGAACTCATTGGGTCAGAGTCTTTCTTTCTACACGGGTATCTCTGATATTTTTGATGTTAGTATCTCTAATTTCCATTCTTAGAGTTAGGTTAGTCCCTTTGGCTTTGGAGGCTCTTCATTTTGTGATCTCTGAGACTACATAGCCATGCCTCTTTTTCCACCCCTTGGACAGCCTGCTTGCCTCTCTTTTAGTGCTTGTATTTCTTTCTTCTTTAGAAGGTGGGGTGAAGTTAGTAATGGTTGCTCTACTTTTCTCATATTCTGCATTACCTATAATATTTGCATCAAGAATTACACCATCTATAGCATCAAATGGAATGTCCATCATTAGTGTTTTAATTTGCATCTCCATATACCGGCTGGATTCCATCAACCTGGTGATTCACTATCACCTCAAGTAAACCTGTTTATAATTAACCTCCCCTATTTCTCCACCTCCTTGGTTTGTTGAACTAAGCATCCTTTCTCTACAGTGAGAGAAATGCTGTAAATGTGGATGAGTGGCCTGGTACATTTAACCTTCACAGTACATCAGAAAACTGAGGTTCAAAGACATTAAATCACTTGCATAGGCAAGCAAGATAGATGTGGAGGTGAGATTCCAATCTAAGCAGTTTGACAACATATTTAATCTCCTTACCACTAAGTTTTTCTGTCTCTCTTAATTAACAAAAATTTCTTGCACCCTCTCATCTTCCCTAAAGTACATCGCACTGAAAACCCATGACCCCAGGTTTATTCAGCAGTTTTTCTGGTTAAAGCCCTTGGTCCTAGCGCTTACTGTCCTTTACCTGTGAGTACAGGGGTTTTCCATAAATTTCTCGAGAGGATGATGCAATACTGGGATCAAGAAGAGGTCAAACTATTATCCACTGTACATCATGGCCACAATCATCACAGGACTTGGTCATCATAGTCCCCCGAATTAATCTAAGTATCCAGTTTAACAGCTTTAGAGAAATGCCAAGGTAAAATCCAGTAACTTAACTCTCTTTATTAACTCTCTTGCCTTCTAATACCTTTGGATGATTTTTCATGACTCAGAAGCAACTGGACTTTCAGATGTTTCCCTCCTGACTAGCAGGCATCTAGAGAAAAGAAACATAGCTTTTCCACTTAGAACCTCTAGGAGTCTTAGTCTCTTCAGCTGTAAATTAAGAACAAGAAAATATAATTTTCACTATTACTATGAAGATTTAATTAGAAATAGTATAATATGATAAATAGCAAAATGCTTGGCATATCCGCTCTGAATTCAAATTACTTAGATTGTTCCTTCTCATTGTCTTTCTTTCCTTTTGTTTCCTTCCTTTTTTCTTCCTTATGAAGTCAAGTTTTCTACAAGAATTTAAGTATAAACATTTTCCAGACAAAGTTACTCTTTCTGAACCTAGTAAAGGTTAATATGCATTATTCAATTACACTTTATTTCTTAGCAGGATTAATAGTGAATGTATTTAACAAAGACTATGGCATAGCTGCCACCCGATCAGAATGGACACCAACTATAAACAACTAATACAGCTGTACTACTGGCTGCAGTCTTAAGCATGGTTTTATGAGATTTTTAATTTGGGGGTTGTAATTTTAATTTTTTTGTTTTTAATTTTTTTCTCTTACCTATGAGCAAGGGCTGACACTGCTGGCACACATTAATTACTATGGCCACACTGATTGCTTATGGCAAATATTTATTCTAATTTACTAGAACACTTGCCACAGAAGTTAAATATTTCGAACATCGCTGCTACTCAATCATTTAGAAGTGTGTTTTAATTGTCTCAGGTTATGGAACTTTTAAATTAATTAATTACCTTTAACTTAATCCTATATAGGAAAGAGAATATGACTGTTTAATATTGCTTCCTTAAAATTTACTGATTCTTGCTTTCAGCCTAACATAATATCAATTTTTGCAAATGTCTCAAATGTGTTTTAGAAGAATCTATATTCCATAATAGTTGGGCTGATAAGCTCGTTAATATTTTTGTTCAAATCTGTTGATCCTTATATTTGTCTGTTTATTCTTTCTGTGCTTAAGATGATATGTAGTTATACTGAGTTTTCTTTTATATATTGAGGCTGTTTTATTATGAGAATAAAGCTTACAATTCACATTTTACTGATTAAATAAACATTTATCATAATGCAACTTCCTCTTTTACTTCTAGTAATGCTTTTTGATCTTAAATCAATTTTGTCACATACTAACATAGCAACATCAGCTTTTGATTATTACTTGCCTAGTATACTTTTTCCTTCTTTTTACTTCAACCCCTATTTTTCCTATGTAGTAGAAAACATACATATTAAAATAAAATGAAATTTATGTATTCCCTTAAAATAAAATATTATATGTCTATTATAATAATACTACTTTAAAAATTATGAGTTTAGTTCATTTACAATGACTGGTTATTGTGAGTGTGGACTCTCACTAATGGCGGTTTACTTCTGTTGTGTTTAGTGATTTGTGAGTGTAAATTCAATTTTTCTTTGGGTATCCTGCAGAATTAAACTGAAGATTATTTCCTCCAGAGAGCATTTGATCTGCTTTTGCTGGGAATAAGCAAGTGGTACTAACGTGAAACCATTAAGTGCTGCTGCTAGCTTATATGTTACATGTGTGAGCACTGGAAAATGTGACTCATCTTAGGACATTTGATCTCCAGCTTTTAAGAAATTATGCTGTTGATAGTGTTAAAACAAAATACTTTACTTCTATCTCCCTGAAAACTGCTATGATAAATTTTCAAGTCTATGCTTTCTAGGTTGTGAATAGCTTATTACTGAATGTTGTGAAATTGTGTAAGTACATCTTGTAAAATCATCCACAGTGACCCTGAAAAGCCGTTTTTGCCCTAGTAGAGGGTTCAGGTCTAATGGAAGAGTCCCAGATTCAAATCTCCAAATTTTTACTTAAAAATCCATCTGCACAGCTGATACTGGCATTTTCCAACAATCTAATCTTATTACTGCCTTTTTTGCAGGTCATCTCACTTTGTTTCATCTCATAGCTTTTTCCTTTATTTGTGTGTTTGGGTTTGTGTGTCAGGAATGGCTGTAGGATGGTTAGGATGTAATAACAAATCCTTTCAACCTCTGTGGCTTATTGCAATAGTGGTTTACTTATTGATTCTCCTACGTGTATAATGTGTCATGAGTGGCAGGAAGGTTCTGACAGTCACTCTGGGACATAGAATAATGGAGGCTCCATTTTGAAATGTACTTTTCCACCTGGCAAGGGGAAGAGGGAGTGGAAGGATCTCTCACTGGCAAATAAATATTTCTATCTGGGAACAATAAATACCACTTCCATTAGAACTTCACTGGTCACAGCAAAGAAAATTTGGGTCCAGTTTCAAGGGGAATAGCAATTTTTCTGTATTCCTAAAAGGAGAACCAGAATGTGCAGCGAACAGCACTAATGACTACCACAGGGCATGAAATAAGAGGTTCCTTAGGGAAAATATCCACTTTTTGTAATGCCAAATTTATATCAATGTCAGTTTTATTTGATATCCAATTGTATTACAGTTAGAGGGATCCTAAAATATTTATTGTTTCATAGCAACAGATGCAGTAAGCAAAGACTGTGCCTTAAGCATGGAGATTGAATATAGTTCAGATTTCATTTTGGTAAAGTATTAATTAGAAAGACCTATTTAATTTACTATCCTATATGAACAGCAGAAATGAAGAACGATTTTTAAATTTTTCTTTCATGAGTGTGAGTTCTTATTCTTTTGAACATTCTGCTTTATTTCATTTGGGATGGAGACGAAGGAGAATTCTAGCCAGGCACTTGGAGAAAATCAAAAGGATTAAATATATCAGTAAAGTGCTAGAGTTCCCTCTTTAAGTCTGTTGTTTGGCTTCAGTCATCTTTTGATCCATCTTTATGAGATCTTCTGTAACTAGCTAAAAATTTTAGACTTTTTAAGGAAACTGTGGCCATGTGTATTAGTTTGTTTTCACACTGCTATAAAGAACTACCTGAGAGTTGGTAATTTATGAAGGAAATAGGTTTAATTGACTCACAGTTCCACAGGCTTAACAGGAAGCATGGTTGGAAGGCCTCAGGAAACTTACAATCATGGCAGAAGGCAAAGGGGAAGCAAGGTGCATCTTCTCATGGTGGAGAGAAAGAGAGCACAATGGGGGAAGAGCCACACACTTTAAAACCATCAGATCTCATGAGAACTCACTCACTATCACAAGAACAGCAAGGGGGAAATTTGCCCCCATGATCCAATCACCTCCCACTAGGCACCTCCTCCAATTTGACATGAGATTTGGGCAGGGACACAAGTCCAAACCATATCACCATGTAACCAGTCATAAAATTAATGGTGTGTGGGAAATATGGGCAAGGACAATGGACAATGTCATATTCAGGCTTGGTTAGGGAATTCTTTTTTTCTGTAGGGCTGGCTTAAACACTTAAAAGTGATTATGACATAGATATACTTTTATATATGGTATTTCATTTAGCATTATATCATTTTGTGTCAGATGCTCTAACAGCAGAGAGCAATATAATAGGTACTCTAAACTCCTATGTACTAAAGTGAGTTTATGGACTACCTGTTTAGAACATGCTAAAAAACTGTGAAACCACTTCTCTGTACACATTAGTTTGTCACACACTCCCAGGATCTGTGAGAGAAAGTGAAGAATGTAGTAGAGTTTGAACCTCAGTTGTGTGAATTTTGTAGGGGCAAAGATGATTATGATGTACATTCTACCATCACCATAATCTCTTCCTTCTCTACCCCCAACCCCACAACCACCTACAAGGAAGGTGATCTTTCAAGAGAGCTATTTATAAAGCATCTTAAAATTCAAGGGACTGGCATTTCTTACTGGGGAATATTGGCTTGGGCTGAAGCTGCCCACGCTTAGCAGCAGAGCATGGAGAAATAACAATGTAGGGAAAGGAACTGTGTTTTCAGAGTTTAGTGGAACAAAAAAGTCTGTGCGTTTCCCAAGGGCCAGATGTTGACAGTATTGTAAGCAGTTGAGTGGAATAGTTCTGTAAAGAAATTCCTTTAAAACAAGTGAACAAATGTCCTTTCTTCTCCCTCCAAAATAAACCAAAAAGAACATGCAGGTTTAGAAGAAAATTTTAGGCAGCCAAACCACATAAGCTAACATAGCATTTTAATTCACTTACTTATTTTTTAAAGTGTATTTTTGAATTACCTTCTGTGTATGTGTGTGCATTGAATTGCTGTTTGGTATTACTTTTTTTTTTATCCTGAAGAACTTCCTTTAGTATCTTCATAAGGTAAGTCTGCCTGCAAAGAATAATCTCAATTTGTTTATCAGGTAACACGTTTATTTCACCTTTATTTTTGAAATATGGTTTTGCTGAACATGGGCTTCTTGGTTGACATTTATTTTTATTTTTGTTTTTTATTTCTTCTTCCAGGACTTTGAATATGTTATCCAATTGCCATATAGCCTCAATTGTTTCTGATGGGAAGTTTGCTGTTAATCTTATAGTGGCTCCCTTACACATGATGAACGAGTTTTCTCTTGATGTTTATGAGGTGTTTTTTTTTTCTTCTTTATCTTACAATATTTTGACTATGGTGTATCTGAGTGTAGATCTCTTTTTAGTTTACCTTACTTAAAATTCATTGATCTTCTTGGATGTATAGACTAGTGTTTCATCAAATTTGTGATGTTTTTAGCAATTACTTAAATAAGTATTTTTTTCTGCCTTCTTCTTTCTGTTATTTCCATTATGTGTATCTTGGTACACTTAGTATTGTCTCACATTTCCCTGAGGCTCTGATTATTATATAATGATTATATAATTATTATAATTATTCCATTTGAGAGTGTACTAAAGAGACTTTTAATAGTCTACAGTTTAGAAAGAAGAAAGCAACTGCAGAAGAAAAAGAAAATGTCTTGCTTGACTCAGTCTATTGCTTATTATCCATCTGATTTGCTACATTTCTCAAGCAGATAGTCGCATATTTCATTGCTTTTAAAGATACCTCAAGAGAGACTAAAAACTTGATAGGCCTTATAATTTACCAGAAATAAGAGCCAAGTGACAGACTTAAAACTCTGAGGATACGGTGCTGGTAGATTATTAATTCTGGATTATGGAGAAAAATAGATGGAACTAAAACCAATATTGGAAGCAGCTAATTGTCATAGTGAAGAACTAAAGCTGGGGTGATGCTGACAGGAATGGGAAGCAAATAGGGAGGGGCAAATCCCTTACTTTCATCAAAGCTTTCATTTACCCTCTAGCACTTCTTCTGGTAGAGTCTAACAGAAGCTAGTTAACAAAAGAGAAATGAAATGTGATTTTTAGTGTGCCAACCCTAACTAACAAGGCAGAACATAGAAAAGTAGATTTGAAGCTAAGAGAGTTAATAGCATTAGTTATGCCCTAAAAAAAAGGATAAAAATTGCATGCCAACTCAAAGCTTTAAGACTTATTAAAGTATACCCAACACTAAAAATAATAAAATAGTTGATGTGTATTGGGGATTTTGGATTTTCCAGGCACTATTAAATGCTATGCATGAATTAACTTATTATATTATGAAATTACAATAATTGCCCGTTAACACATGGGAAGGTATTGTGCTCTTACTCTCACAAGTTAGAAGTAGCTCTAGTCTTTTACTTTGGACCTTTCTGTTTTACATTTCAACTACCATAGACTCCTCAAAGATCTGTAGGTAAAGGGAATGCTTTCTTCTATTGACCATCACTGACTCAATTCCTTCAATGCAGGTGGGACTTCCTCACATGGGTGCTGCCCCACAGGGAGCATAAATAGAGATGATCTCACTTTTGAGCCATCTCTGTCTTATCCCTCAGTGCCCAAAACCCTGTGCTCCTTAGTACATTGGATAACTTGACTTAATTTCTTCTGCCACTTCTTATACTCATGTTGCAATTTTTGTCAGTCACTAGTTCTGTCTAGTTTTTCTACTACTTAGATTCTGTGTGATCTAATGCAGAGTAGAAAAAAAGTCCTTATTTCAGCCTGGTCTCTTCTCAAAGTCCAAGAGTAGCACTATGCTACCAGGCTATCTATGTTTTATTAAATTAAAACTTAGGACGCATTACCAGGGAGCTCTTTCATTTATCTTAGTCTTATTATAAATCAAATTCAAGAAAAGTTATGGAAAATAAAAGGTGATGCCTTAGCTATTAAGGAATGTATATGACTAAATGTCAATACAGTTTATTTAGAAGTATTTAATCTAATCAATTTCTGGTGAATAACCTTTGCTACCTCAGATACCACAAACATACATTTCTCGTTTTATATGTGAGGTGGCTCACCTATTTGTTCAAAAATATTTATTGAGCACCCATTATGTGTCAGGCTCTATTACAGGATTTTTTGGATGTTGTAGGGTAATAAACAGACAAGATCCTACCCTCAGGGAGCTTATATGTGCAGTGGACAATGTACAGTAAATAAATGAACAATTAAAAATGAATATATAATACATCATGTGGTGATTAATATTTACTTTGCATACTAATAAATAATGAATTTAATATAGGTCATAAATTGCTTTTTCAAATGCCTTTTGCCTTTATTATTTTCCGAAGATTGGAGAGTGATTATTTTCTGCTCAGGCTTCCAAAGAGATTTTCAACATTTATCCATGATAGTATGTTTTAACATCAGGAGCATGTTTTATTTCTATAGTTATATATTTTTAAACAAAAATCTAACAGTAAAAGAGAAAATATTTCTGTTTTGAGATGAAGTCTCGCTCTGTCGCCCAGGCTGGAGTGCAGAGGCGAGATCTTGGCTTGCTGTAACCTCCTCCTTTCCCGTTCAAGCAATTCTCCTGCCTCAGCCTCCCAAGTAGCTGGGACTACATACCCACGTCACCACGCCTGTCTAATTTTTGTATTTTTAGTAGAGACGGGGTTTTGCCATATTGGCCAGGCTGGTCTCGAACTCCTGACCTCAGGTGACCCACCTTCCTTGGCCTCCCAAAGTGCTGGGATTCTAGGCATGAGCCACTGTGCCTGGCCCAAAAATATTTCTACCATATGGTTTTGAATGCCACATGGCAAAATTTGTTTTCACATGGTAATTTTATCTTTCTGAATTTTATGTCTGCAGCAGCATTGAATATTAAGTCATGTAGTATAAATCAGTATTCATTTTCCATCAGAAAAGTTTTTCCTACACAGTATGTTTTTGACAGCAGCCTTTACATCCTTGTTTCGCAGACTATAGATGAGAGGATTAAGCATGGGAGTCATCACTCCATAGAAAAGGGAGATGAGGGCCTCAATGATGTCTTCATTACCTGAATCAACAGAGGCTTTAGACTCAGGCTTTGCGTACATGAAGAAGATGGTTCCATAGAATATAATCACCACTGTCAGGTGGGCTGAGCAGGTGGAGAAGGCCTTATGTTTTCCTTCAGTGGAAGGAATCCTCAGAATAGTGGCAACAATGAATATGTAAGAGATTGAAATTACTAACAATGGAATAACCAGAACAATCAGATTCGACCCTGTCATACTAATCACATTGATTGAAATATCAGCACAGGCCAGTTTCAAGATAGCCAGAATTTCACAGACAAAATGGTTAATGACATTATTAGCACAGAATGGTAACTGCATTGCAAAAGCTGTCTGCACTACTGAGTCCACAAGCCCAGTGACCCAGGACCCAGCTGCCATGGCCACATAGGCACCCTTGCTCATGAAGACAGGGTATCTCAGTGGGTAGCAGATGGCCACATAGCGGTCAAGTGCCATCATGCCTAAGAGCATGCACTCCGTGGCCCCCATGGCAAAAGAAATAAACATTTGCACCATACACCCAGAGAAGGAAACCTTTTTCTTTACTGCCAGAAAGCTGGCAAGAATTAGTGGGACAGAGGAACTTGTGAAGCAAACGTCGAGGAAGGAAAGATTACAGAGGAAGAAATACATGGTGGTGTGCAGGTGAGAATCAAAGATGATAACTGAGATAAGGACTCCATTTCCAAGCAGGATCATCATGTACATCCACAAAATTAGAACGAAGAAAACTGTCTGGAGCTTTGGGTGGGCAGAAAGCCCTACCAGGAAAAATTCTGTCGACGTGGAATCGTTGGTCCTTTCCATATTACATATACTGATCTCCAACAGAACTCTGTGAATGATAGAACAGGAATATGTTAATACAGTGTCTGTGAGACCTACTTTTAAGAATCATATTCTGTATTATTGCAGTTCTGTATTTGGATGCAACAATATAAGTTTGGGGACAATTTCTTCCTGTAAAACCCAGGCCACTAGAGTAGGAATCCTAACCTGACTGTCTCAGAGTTAAGAGAGAACACATGATTATAGGACCTTTGGATCCCAATCCACTTTATTGCTGTTTCCACAAGTTCTGCCTCTTAACCCATTGGCTGCAAATCAGTGTTCTACAGCCTGGATTCAGCAGACAGGTGTGCTTTGTTTGGCAGTGATTGTCTGCACTGTGTTTAAATTTGAAATAGAGATCAACATTCTTTTTTTTTTTTTTGACACGGAGTCTCGCTCTGTCGCCCAGGCTGGAGTGCAGTGGCGCCATCTCGGCTCACTGCAGGCTCCTCCTCCCGGGTTCACGCCATTCTCCTGCCTCAGCCTCCCCAGTAGCTGGGATTACAGGCGCCCGCCACCACTCCCAGCTAATTTTGTTTTTGTATATTTAGTAAAGACGGGGTTTCACTGTGTTAGCCGGGATGGTCTCGATCTCCTGACCTCGTGATCCGCCCTCCTCGGCCTCCCAAGGTGCTGGGATTACAGGCGTGAGCCACCGTGCCCGGCCTAGAGATCAACATTCTAATCAACAGATATGGTATAAAAATCTGTGCCTTCAGCTTGTCTTTGAATAAATTAGAATATTTGAAAACATTAGACCTGTTTCTGTCATGGAGCTTAGTTATATTAATAACTGACCCATTGGATCCAACGCATGTCCCTCCATTCTACCAGACTACTATCCTCACTCTCTTGTCACTGGAGGTGAATATAAGTTATCAATTAACATGTTAGTCTCATGTTATTCTCAATTGTTGGTCTCAATTGTTTATATTACCTGGCAGGATCTTATATGGATTTGGAATCTTGACTTATGGCTGCACCGCCAACTTATCCATTAGGCACAGTACTCCGACCATATTGTGAAAAACCTAGGAAAATGTTTTGATTTCTTTTAAAATATGAAGAAAAACGTTAACTTTAAAGTTTTAATATATACTATATTTGTTTTTGTAACAATGCAGAAGTAGAATATGACTTTTAAATCTTTATGGAAATAAGGCCCCACAAAGGCCAAAAAAAAAAAAAAAAAGTGCCTAGGGCCCATCAAAATCATAATGTGGCCCTGTGTGGTTGAGCATCTTTTGAAAACTCAGTCTGGTCTACTGGGGTATAGTAGTGGTTATGTATCTGCATATGGCCTCTTTGAGGAGAGTAACCTCGTTGAGAAAAGGAACATACCTTCATACTCCTCCAGTATGTTTTTTCAGTACAATGAGGAAGTATTCATTCAAAGAAATGATTTTTTAAAAATTGAATAAATTAAAATTTACAAAGCCAATTTTATCACTGGCTTTGATTAAAATATGTAATGGTGTTTATTGTAGCCTCTGCCTAATTTATTTTCATGCATGCAACAACTAAAGAATCAATTGTGATAATAGTGCTTTTATTCAAAATATATACATTGAACTGAACCAATGATGTCTAACCATTCATTATTGAAAAATAAAATTTATACAGAAGTGTAATATATAAAACAAATAAAAAGGAAAATTTCTCCAGTTGAATTTACACTGGTGAACAGGGGAGAATAAAACACCATTCTTTACTTGTTTATTCACTCTTACTCCCTCAGTTAAGTTTAAGAGGATTCCAGGGAGCATAGTTTTAAAATCGTCAATGCAATACATAAAATCCTTTAATCAACAACAAGAATAATAAGATAGTAATTTATGTATTGATTATGCCAGATACATTTCTAATTTTTTTAATTCATAATAACCCAAGGTAATGGGACTATTATTGTAGGAGATAAGAATTATCCTTTCTTAAACATTTGGTAAACATCAGTAAATTATGGTATGAATAGACAAGGAAAAAAGTAGTAATTATTTCAAAAGATGCAGAAAACACATTTAGTAAAGTTCAATTTGTAATTTTTATAGAAACTATCTGAAATTCTCAAGCAGAAGGTAACTTTCTGAACTTCAAAGAAAACTATATACCAAAAAAAGATATTAAGTTATTATTCACTAATACTTAATGGAGACAGTTTATACATTCTTAAAGTTTTTTTGTTTTGTTTTGTTTTGTTTTTTGAGACAAAGTCTTGCACTGTCGCCCGGGCTGGAGTGCAGTGGCACGATCTCAGCTCACTGCAACCTCCGCCTCCTGAGTTCAAGTGATTCTCCTGCCTCAGCCTCCTGAGTAGCTGGGATTACAGGCATGCACCACCACGCCCGGCTAATTTTTGTATTTTTAGTAGAGACAGGATTTCACCATGTTGGTCAGGCTGGTCTTGAACTCCTGACCTCAGGTAATCCACCTACCTCGGCCTCCCAAAGTGCTGGGATTACAGGTGTGAGCCTCCGCGCCCGGCCATTTTATACATTTTATTAAGATCTGGAATTTGATAAGGATGCCCACTCTTATAGTTACTCTTTAATGTAAAATTCATAGCCTTGGTTAAAATCATAAGACAAGAAAATAGTTACTCTTTAATGTAAAATTGATAGCCTTGGTTAAAATCATAAGACAAGAAAATGGCTGAAGTACAGATTAAAGACAAAAATTTGTAAGACCAGATGAGAAAAATTAGTAAGACTTCTGGAAGCAAGCTTAACAGAAAAATCAATAGCTTTCTCTATATGAACAACAAACGATAAAGTAATAGAAACAAATATAACAAAAAATAAAGATCTACATTTATCTCAACAAGGCATACATAAGACCTTTATAGAAATTCTTTAAAAATTATATTATAATGAAGGGCATAGTAGAATATGAGTAATTGAAAAGGTATGACATGTTAATAGGTAGGATAAAAATATAAGAATGCTTTCATTTCCCTCTCAAATTAGTCTATACATTCAATTGAATCCATTAAAGATTTAGCTGGTTTTTTTTTTAGGGATTTGAGTACTTATCCTAAATTCATATGAAAGAATAAAAGTATATAACTTGCACAGTCAGTTTTGTAAAAGAAAAATATGAGGGAGCATTCTGTCCCAGACAGAAAAAGAAACGTGGTTTTAATAGAAGGGACTATCATAGATGTAAAAAAAAAAAAAAAAGAAAAAAGAAAAAGAGAAATCGACTTCTGATGTCATAAAAACAACATAATGTGGATTAAGTGAATAAAAAATTGAGGTACTTACAAAATTTAAAAAAAGCGTAGTTAGACCAAACATTTTTAAAAATAAAGTTTTTCATCTAGGTAAAAGAAAAAAGTCAGCTGTAGAGTAGATGGTCAGCAATGGAGGAGAATAAAAGGAATTTTCCAAGGTCTGGGAAGGCAGGGTTCACCCAAGGAATTTAAGTCTTGTCATCCCACTGGAACGGTTATCCTTAGAGTGGAGGAAAATGAATCTGGCATTTGTATTAGCCCAATGCCATGAAATATGCCATTCACATAAGTAATCCTCTTGATCTGACTGTGTGTTCCCTTCCAATGACAAGCCCGCATTCAGGTAACTTGGATGTAAAGAAAGAATGAGCAGAGAAATTTGGTGGTTGCTCCCCATAGGCCTTTGTTTCTCATTGTAAAGCTCGGCACTCTACTTCCTAGTCATATCTGTGAGCTCATGTGAATCTACACCTGTGAATGAGATCCAGTCTCTTCTTACTTACCAATTTTAAGTCTGTGGTACTAAGGGACAGAATGTGGACCTTGGTAAAATCACCAAGCATTGCCGTAGGTGTGTTGGTAGGAAATCAGTCACCTTTCCCCGGGGAAGCCTCTGAATCACTACACATTTTATTCAAACACCCAGATTAAGTACAGATGCATTTCAAAGAAGGAGAAATCATCTGAGAGGGGTAGCACAAGATTTCATAATATTCACTGAATTTGGTCCTGATGAGCTGAGGGGGAAATGCCTCAGGTAATAGACTGAGGCTAAAAGGCATCAGTGGGAATTCTACAGAAGAAAACAATTACAGGAGTATAGTAGGAAAAGGAAAAAAAAAAGAGGAGAACTGGTTTGCCAATTTGTGATGAATATTAAATGTAGAGTTAAGGAATTATAATTTATTATCTAGGCAATTGGGAGCCACTGGAGTTTTGATCAGGGAATATTAAAGCTGAAAACACACACAAACACTCAAGATTATTATGGGAATATTCTTCAGGGTCTTGTACTTTTCTCCCCAATATTTGACTGTGACCTGTGCTTTGTAGTTTTGTAAGTGTTTTTCAGGGCAATTGTTGGCATCTTCTTTGGCTTGTAGAGAACCTGACTCAAAATTCATCTTCCTTGGAAATGGACGCATAGTAGTTCTTTTTAGGTTAAATTGATAATAAAACATTTTATTTTAATAATTTATTTTATTTTCTAAAAAGAGACAATCCTGTCTCCTCTGAGTTCTTAGCCAACTTTTAGAATAATCAGTGGAAACTAAAGTGTTTGTAGTTTCAGTTTGAAGGAAAGGCCAAAGTTTTACTGGGTCCTTCAAAGCTGGATCTTAACTGATTGCTTTAGCTATTAAGCTAATGAAACTCGTCAGGCTAACTGCCCCATTCTGCCTTGGTTTTCCAGTTTCTTTCACTTCTGACTGTGAAAGTGACTTCATTGAAACCCAGAGAAAAAGAAAAACATCCCAGTTAATAAGTTAAAGGACTCATGCCCTGGAGGTTATAGGAAGCAAACCCTTCTGCTATTCATGTCCCCAACCCCCTTTTTTTAAGAAAGCTTTTGTCTCTTCCATCTCCCTCACAGTTTTTCTTCTAGAAGTAGTAAGCACATTAAGGAATTGCTCATTATGTGAAAAAGTACACATTCCTTTTGTCTTTAGTTTTCGTATAGAGGCCCTAGGGTGTATTGAACATTATTAGCAACAGTAGTCAAATGCACGTGAGCTGTAAAGAATCTTGGCTGCACCTCTTATGAGCTTTGTAGCATCATGCTGCATTTCTAGCTTCTCTCAGCTCAGTACCATAAACTTAGCATATATGATAACAGTTAAACTCAGAGCAAGCTAACCAGCCTCTGTTAGCCCCACTACACAAGTTTATGGTAGAGAGTAGGAACTTAAAACACATTAGCTTCTTTTTTGGGTCATAATTAGTTACAATTAAAAGTGTATGTGAATGAAAGCTACATTCTTAGGCAAAGAATAAACAGGCACTGGTCACTGGTAATTCTGGTCCAAGGAGCGTCCCGAAAAGGTTAGTGGAAGAGGTAATTTACATTCCTTCATATTTACAGAAAATTATATGCAATTTGAATTACATTCATATTTAGTTATAGAAAATGTATTTTTTGTCTTATATAATTTGAACCCAACAATTATTTTGAATATAACCACACAGGTGATATGATGTCTCAGCTATTTTAAAAATACTTTCAAATATAGTGGGCACAGCAGCTGCTGAAAATGGTCAAATTATAGTATTGCAGTTCTACACATTTGGAACACAGAATTAATTTTTTTTAGCAGATTATAGGTCCAATAATAGTGTTCAAATTGCCTGGCTCTTGAAAATGGGAGAGAATACATCTGTCTTCCAATGATGTTTCTAGGTTAGAGCACCAGACAGCGGAATCTAATGTTCTCATTCTGTCTTCTGGGGGAAAGGAGAGAAGAAGCAGAATAAATGTTTTTGAAAAGGCAGGTGACACTGGAAAAGAACACCGAACTTCATTTTATAGTATAGATTTGAAACTCAAAGACTTGGAACCTCCTTTTTTCTCTTCTTTAAATGAGGCCAATTCCTACCTAAGAGTTCTGTTGTGAATGTTACCCAGACAGTGATCTAACATATAATGCAAATCTCTGTAACGCTAAATGATGAAAACATGACAGATGAAAAATTAGATATGTCCAGTTAAAGCATATAAAATTGATATCTATAATTGAAAAACAATATTTACTAAGCAAGAAGATGGAATATGCCATCATTTTTGTACCTGTGAACCTGAGGAATGGTTTCCTTTCCTTGGTTTGAGACCAGTCTTCTTTCTTAACAGCTGTTTTACTTGACCGCCTCAAAAAATGTTCTGTTATGTAATAATTTTCGTGATAAAGTGAGGGGATGTGAGAATTAGATAGCAAACAGCGTGCTGTAATTATTTTCTTCAAGTTTCCACTTACCTGTAGTTTATTCCTCAGGTAAAACTGATAGATGAAGCTGTATAAAATTCTGAAACTCAGGTGTAGAGTTTCTAGTTTAATTTTGGAGAAAAAAGATACAGGCCCATAGGTTCTAGGGGCTTTTATGGTGACTTAAGTGTTTTGCTACATTTTGAGCACCAGAAACATCCTCCAAAGGACCGGCCATTACAACAACAAGGCAATTTAAATTCTTTTTGGGGTGAGTCAGGGAGGGGTCCAATATTTACAACAAATTAAAGGTAAGAAGGTAAACATGGAGAATTAAAAACTTTCTAAAACTCCAGGGATAATGTCATCAGACTCAATTATATCATATGATTGGTATATTCTTGTTCTAATGCAATTCAAATAGTAAATATATTGCTGTCTGCATTATCACAATATGTGAAGATTTTGAGACCCCAATAAACAGAAAAAGTCTTTAATAAGTATTGTTTTTTATTTTTAAGAATTATCTGAAAACTTTCCATAATCAAATGAATAAATCACCCTCATTTGCATAATGCTTTCAAATATCTGATGGAGTTCTTAGAATACTACCATGAGTTAATATAATTATTCCTATTAGACAGATGTAAACCTGAGATAGGAAGTTCAACTGTTTTGCTGAAGGTTGTCCAGCCAGCATATAAGAGAATAAAAAATATCTTAAATCTACCATTTGTGACTCTAGCTCCTGCAATCAATCTGTGGCACTGCCCCGTCTCTCACTCATAAGAGCCCAGAATGAGCTTTTAGAATATTGCGTCTACATTCTGCAATGAGTACAGAAAAGCTAGGTTAGAAATATGTAAATAATTTAAGCTGACAATTAAATATCATTAAAAATTTTAAAATGAGCTTTACTTTTTCTCTAGACCCATGTCAGAATTGAAGCATGTGGAACAGAATGTAACCTCTGATTAAAAACAATTCCTCTTTGATTTTATTAATTTTTAAATTTTATTTCACTTTTTAGTGATATATGATATTTGCATAAATTTATTGGGTATATGTGATGTTTTATTATTTGCATAGAATGTGCACCAGTAAAGTCAGAGTATTTAAGTTAAGATATCCATCACCTTGAACATTTATTATTTCTATGTGTTGGGAACATTTCAAGTCCTTTCTTCTAGCTGTTTTGAAATATATACTATTATTGTTAACTATAGTCATCGTACTCTGCTATTGAACATTAGAACTTATTCCTTCTATCTAACTGTGCATCTGTACTCATTAACCAACCTGTCCTTTTTTTTTTTTGAGGCGAAGTCTCACTCTGTTGCCCAGGCTGGAGTGCAGAGGTACGATCTCAGCTCACTGCAACCTCTGCCTCCTGGGTTCAAGCAGTTCTCTGCCTCAGCCTCCCGAGTAGCTGGGATTACAGGCGCCTGCCACCACGCCTAGCTAATTTTTGTATTTTTAGTAAAGACGGGATTTCACCATCTTGGCGAGGCTGGTCTTGAACTCCTGACCTTGCAATCAATCTGCTTTGGCCTCTCAAAGTGCTGGGATTACAGGTGTGAGCCACTGTGCCTGGCCTAGCCAACCTCTCTTTAACACTGCCCTCCCACCCCCAAACACCCCAACCTCTGGTAACTATCATTCTATTCTTTCTACCCACAAATTCTCTGTGACATATTTCCTGTAAATTTTTTTTTAATTTCAATAGGTTTTTGGGGGAACAGGAGGTGTTTGGCTACATGAATAAGTTCTTTAGTGGGGATTTCTGAGGTTTTAGTGCACCTGTCACCTGAGCAGTTTACACTATACCCAATGTGTAGTCTTTTGTCTCTCACCCCTCTCCCAAACTGTTCCCAAATCCTCAAAGTCCATTGTATCATTTTTATGCCTTTGCATCCTCATAGCTTAGCTCCCACTTATAAGTGACAATGTATAACGTTTGATTTTCCATTCCTGAGTTACTTCACTTAGAATAATGCTCTCCAATTCTATCCAGGTCACTGTGAATGCCATTATTTCGTTCCTTTTTATGGTTGAGTAGTATTCTATACACCACAGTTTCTTTATCTACTTGTTGACTGATGGGCATTTCAGCTGGTTCCATATTTTTGCAATTGCAAATTGTGCTGCTGTAAACATACATGTGCTAGTATCTTTTTCATATAATAACTTCTTTTCCTCTGGGTAGATACCCAGTAGTGGGATTGCTGGATCAAATGGTAGTTCTACTTTTAGTTCTTCAGGAAATACCTATGCTGTTTTCCATAATGATTGTACTAGTTTACATTCCCACCAGCAGTGTAGAAGTGTTCCCTTTTCACTACATCCATGCCAACATTTATTATTTTTTTATTTTTAAATTATGGCCATGCTTGCAGGAGTGAGCTGTTATCTCATTGTGATTTTGTTTTGCATTTCCCTGATCATTAGTGATGTTGAGCATTTTTTCATGTTTCTTGGCCATTTGTATACATTCTTTTTTTTTTTTTTTTTTGAGACGGAGTCTTGCTGTGTCATCCAGGCTGGTGTGCTATGGCATGATCTCAGCTTACTGCAATCTCTGCTTCCCAGGTTCAAGTGATTCTCTTGCCTCAGCCTCTGAGTAGCTGGGATTACAGACGTGCACCACCATGCCCAGCTAATTTTTGTATTTTTAGTAGAGACAGGGTTTCACTGTGTTCGTCAGGCTGGTCTCAAACTCCTGACCTCAAGTGATCTGCCCGCCTAGGCCTCCCAGAGTTCTGGGATTACAGGCGTGACCCATCACACCCAGTTCATTTATATATATTCTTTTGAGAATTGTCTAGTTATGTCCTTTGCCCACTTTTTGATGGGATTTTTTTTTTTTTGCTAATTCATCCGAGTTCCTTGTAGATTCCGTATATTAGCCATTTGTCAGATGTATAGATGGTGAAGATTTTCTCCCACTTTGTGGGTTTTCTGTTTACTCTGCTGATTGTTTCTTTTGCTGTGAAGAAGCTTTTTAGTTTAACTAAATCCTATCTATTTATCTTTGTTTTTGTTGCATGTGTGTTTGAGTTCTTGTTCATGAAGTTTTTGCCTAAGCCAATGTCTAGATTTAAATCCTTAATCCATCTTGAGTTGATTTTTGTATAAGGTGAGAAATGAGGATCAAGTTTCATTCTTCTACATGTGGCTTGCCAATTATCCCAGCACCATTTGTTGAATAGGTTGTCTTTTCCCCACTTGATGTTTTTGTTTGCATTGTTAAAGATCAATTGGCTATAAGTGTTTGGCTTTATTTCTGGGTTCTCCATTCTGTTCCACTGATCTAAGTACCTATTTTTATACCAGTACCATGCTGTTTTGGTGACTATGGCCTTAGAGTATAGTTTGAAGTCAGGTAATGTGATGACTCCAGATTTGTTCTTTTTGCTTAGTCTTGCTTTGGCTGTATGGGCTCTTTTTTGGTTCCATATGAATTTTAGAATTGTCTTTTCTAGTCCTTTTAAGAATGATGGTGGTATTTTCATGGAAATTGCATTGAATTTGTAGATTGCTTTTGGCAGTGTGGTAATTTTCACAATATTGATTCTACTCATCCATGAACATGGGATATATTTCCTTATGTTTGTGTTGTCTATGACTTCTTTCAACAGTGTTTTCCTTGTAGAGGTCTTTCACCTCCTTGGTTAGGTATATTCCTAAGTATTTTAATTTTTTTGCAGCTATTGTAAAAGGGGTTGAGTTCTTGATTTGATTCTTATTTTGGCCACTGTCAGTATATAGGAGAGCTACTGATTTATGTATATTAATTTTGTATCCTGAAACTCTGCTGAATTCATTCATTAGTTCTAGGAGCTTTTTGGAGGAATCTTTAGGGTTTTCTAGGCATACAACCATGTCGTCAGCAAAGAGTGATAGTGTGACTTTTTTTGTTTTGTTTTGTTTTTTTTGAGATGGAGTCTCACTCTTGTCACCCAGGCTGGAGTGCAATGGTACAATTTTGGCTCACTGTGATCTCTGCCTCCTGGGTTCAAGCGATTCTCCTGACTCAGCCTCCCCAGTAGCTGGGATTACAGGTGCCCGCCACCATGCCTGGCTAATTTTTTGTATTTTTGGTAGAGATGGGGTTTCACCATGTTGGCCAGGCTGGTCTTGAACTCCTGACCTCAGGTGATCTACCCACCTTGGCCTCCCAAAATACTGGGACTACAGGCGTGAGCCACCACGCCCAACCGTGACTTCCTCTTTACCAATTTGGACGCCCTTTTTTATTTGTTTGTTTCTTTTTTTAAAATTTTACTTTCTTTTTTTTTTTTTTTTTTTGAGACGGAGTCTTGCTTTGTCGCCCAGGCTGGAGTGCAGTGGCGCGATCTCGGCTCACTGCAAGCTCCACCTCCCGGGTTCATGCCATTCTCCTGCCTCAGCCTCCCGAGTAGCTGGGACTACAGGCGCCCACTACCACGCCCGGCTAATTTTTTGTATTTTTAGTAGAGACGGGGTTTCACCGTGTTAGCCAGGATGGTCTCGATCTCCTGACCTCGTGATCCGCCCGCCTCGGCCTCCCAAAGTGCTGGGATTACAGGCGTGAGCCACCGCGCCCGGCCTAAAATTTTACTTTAAGTTCTGGGATATTTGTGCAGAATGTGTAGGTTTGCTACATAGGCATACATGTGCCACAGTAGTTTGCTGCACCTATCAACCCATCATCTAGGTTTTAAGCCCTGCATGTATTAGGTATTTGTCCTAATGCTCTCCCTCCCCTTGACCCCACCCCCCGACAGGCATGGTGTGTGATGTTCCCCTTCCTGTGTCCATGTGTTCTCATTGTTCAACTCCCATTTATAAGTGAGAACATGTGGTGTTTGGTTTTCTGTTCCTGTGCTAGTTTGCTGAGAATGATGGTTTCCAGCTTCATCCATGTCCCTGCAAATGACACGAACTCATTCTTTTTTATGGCTGCATAGTATACCATGGTGGATATGTGCCACATTTTCTTTATCCAGTCTATCATTGATGGGATTCCCTTTATTTCTTTCTCTTGTCTGATCACTCTGGCCAGGATTTCCAGTACTATATTGAATAGAAGTAGTGAGAATGGTCATCCTTGTCTTGTTCTAGTTCTCACAGGGAATGCTTTCAACTTTTCCCTGTTCAGTATTATGTTGGCTGTGGGTTTGTCATAGGTGGCTTTTATTACCTTAAGGTATGTCCTTGATTTTGCTGAGGATTTTAATCATAAAGGGATGCTGGATTTTGTCAAATGCTTTTTCTATGTCTATTGAGGTGATCATGTAATTTTTGTTTTTAATTCTTTTTATGTGGTGTATCACATTTGTTGACTTGCATGTATTAAACCTTCACTGCATCCCTGTGATACAGCAAAGGCAGTGCTAAGAGGAAAGTTCATAGCCTTAAATGTCTACTCCAATAATGTTTATGTGTTAGGCGAGTCTCTTGAAGATAGCAGATACTTGGTTGGTGAATTCTGTTTTTCTGTATCCTTTAAGAAGAGCAATTAGGTCATTAGGGAGGTTTGGGGAGTTCCTTCAGACCTCCAATAAACTTGTTTGTAGAGTCCTGAGGGGTTTCTTCAGAACCCCAATAAAACTTGTTTATTCCTAAACGGGTCCTGTTAAGAATTCCTTCATTATTTTGTCATGTTTTAAGGCCCAGGAAAGCCTAGGCAAAACTCTTGATGGGCTTTTGTTACATTCCAGCCTTCGGACTGGCTTTTTTAGCTTTTAATATTTAACCTAACCACTCAGTCAGTACTGAAACAGTTGTGATGGAGGCCTGGGTTAGTGAATCCTGGTCTGCCACGCCAGCACCTGCACTGGTGGAGGTGTCAGGGGAGTGAAGTGGGCTCTGTGAGAGTCTTTGGTTGTAGTTTTGTTTATTGCACTAGTTTTTTGTTAGTTGGCCTCCAGCCAGGAGGTGGGACTTTTAAGAGAGCTTCAGCTGCAGTAGTATAGAGAGGATCAGGTGGTGGGTGGAGCCCTAGAGCTCCCAAGAGATTTTGTCCTTTGTCTTCAGCTACCAGAGCAGGTAGAGAAAGACCATCAGGTAGAGGCAGGGTTAGGCATTTTTGAGCTCAAAGTCTCCTTGGCCGGGGCTTGCTGTGGCTGCTGTAGGGGTTAGGGGTGTGGTTACCAAGCCAATGGAGTTATGTTCCCAGGGGATTATGGCTGCTTTCGCTGTGTCATGCAGGTTACCAGGGATATGGGGGAAAGCCAGCAGTTACAGGCCTCACCTAGCCCCCACCGCAGCCCAAAAGTCTGGTCTCACTTCCACAGTGTCCCCACCAACAGCATTGAGTTAATTTCCAGGCAGTGGGTGAGAAGGGCTGAGAACTTGCCCCAGGCTACCAGCCTCGGGGAGGGGAGGCGGGGGGAGAAAGTAAGCAGGGCTTTCAGGTTTTGCACCTCCCTGCCTGCTGCAGCTTCTGTGCTATGTCTGCACTTCCAATTCACCCCCTCCCTCAGGTTCTGTCCAGAAAACTTAGCGTTTGGTTGAAATTGTTACAAAGATCAGCTGGAAGTTTCCTTCTCCCTGTGATCTTTTCCTAGTTCCTCTGCAGCCCTCCTCAAGAACCCCTGTAAGACAAAGTCAGAAATGGTTTTCCAGGGGACAAAGAATGCCCACAGGGCTCTTCCCACTGTTTCTTTTACCGTTGTGTTTTGCTCGGCTCTCTAAATTTGTCTCAGCTCCAGGTAAGGTCAAATCCTTCTGTGATATGGACCTTCAGGTTCCCTAGTGAGGGTGTGTGTTTAGGGGTGGATGATCCTCCCCTTTCACAGTTTCACACTTTGGACACTCAGTTTTTTTTTTTTTTTTTGCTATTTCCAGGGGCCTGCAACAGCAATCTGCTTCCTTCAAAGGGTCTGTGGATCCTCTTGGCTTTCCCGGTATGTTCCTGTGGTAGTTCTTGGGGCAAAAGTTCACAATGTGAGTCTCCACACACTGCTCTGTCCACTGGAGTGGGAGCTGCAAGTTAGTCCTGCCTCCAGTCTGCCATTTTCCCCCACCTGATCCATCATTCTATTCTCTTTGTCAGTAAGTAAAATTTTTTTGTAAAACTCCCATATATGAGTGAGAACATGCAACAGTTGTCTCTCTGTGTCTGGCTTAATTTACTTAACATAATGACCCGCAGTTCCCCCGTGTTGCTGCAAGTGACTTAATTTTATTTTTTTCCCTATGGCCGAGTAGTATTGCACTGTGTATATATAGCAATTTTTTTTTTTGTTCATTCATCTATTGACGGACACTTAGGTTGATTTCATATCATGGCTATTGTAAATAGTGCTGCAATAACATGGGGGTACATGTATCCTTTTAATATACTGATTTCCTTTCCTTTGGATAAATACCTAGTTGTAAGATTGCTGGATCACATGGTAGTTCTATTTTTAGTTTTACTGAGAAAATTTTATACTGTTTTCCATAATGGCTATACTAATTTACATTCCCACCAAAAGTGTATAAGAGTTCTCTTTTCTCTGCGTCCTCCTCAGCATCTGCTTTTTTTGGGGGGAGGGGGTGGGGGGTCTTTTTGATAATAACCATTCTAGCTGGGTAAGCTAATATCTCATTGTGGTTTTGATTTGCATTCCCTGATGATTAGTGATGTTGAGCATATTTTACGTACTTCTTGGCCATTTATATGTCTTCTTTTGAAAAACATCTATTCAGATTCTTTGCCTACTTTTTAATGGGACTGTTTTTGCTATTGAATTCCTTGTGTATTCTGGATGTTAGTCCTTTGTTGGATAAATAGTTTGCAAATATTTTCTGTCATTCTGTGGGCTGTCTCTTCACTCTTGATTGTTTCCTTTGCTGTGCAGAAACTTATTTAACCTAGCCCCATTTGTCTATTTTGTATTTTTGTTACTTGTGCTTTTGGGGTTTAACCATGAAGTCATTGCTTAGATCAATGTCATGGAGTGTTTCCCCCATGTTTAGTTCTAATAATTTTATAGTTTTGGGGTTTACATTTAAGTATTTAATCCATTTTAAGTTGATTTTTTTGTGTGGTGAGACTTAGAGGTCTAGTTTTATTTTTCTGCATATGGATATTCAGTTTTCCCAGCACTATTTATTAAAGAGGGTGTCTCTTTCCCCATATAGATTTTTGATGCCTTTGTTAAAAATTAGTTGGCTGTAAATATGTGGATTTATTTCTGATTCTCTATTCTTTTCTGTCAGTGTATATGTCTATTTTAATACTGGCACCATGATATTTTGTTTGCTATAGCCTTGGAATATATTTTGAAGGTAGTGTGAAGTCTCCAGCTTTGTTCTTTCTGCTCAGGATTGCTTTGGCTATTTGGGCCCTTTTTTGGTTCCATATGAATTTTAGAATTTCTTTTTCTGTTTCTGTGAAAAATGACATTGGCATTTCAATAGGAATTTCATTGAATCTGTAGGTGCTTTGGATAGTATGGTCATTTTAATGGTATTAATTCTTTTAATTCATGAGTGTGGATGTCTTTCCATTTCCGTCCTCCTCAATTTCTTTCACCAGTGTTTTGAGGTTTTCCTTGTAGAAATCTTTTACCTCCTTGGTTACACTTATTTCTAAGTATTTTATTTTCTTTTAGCTATTGTAAATGGGATTTACTTATTGATTTCCTTTTCAGCTACTTTGTTTATGGTTTCTAGAAATGTTACTGATTTTTGTATATTGATTTTGTATCCTATAACTTTACTGAATTTATTTATTAGATCTAAGAGTTTTTGGTGGAGTCTTTTGATTTTTCTAAATATAAGAACATGTCATCTGCAAATAAGGACAATTTGACTTCCTCTTTTCTAATTTACTTATTTTCTAATTTATTTATATATTTGCTTAATCGCTCTGGGTTGGACATCCAGTACTATATTGAATAGGAGTGGTGAAAGTGGGTATTCTTATCTAGTTCCAATTCTTGGAGGAGAGGCTTTCAGATTGTCCCCATTCTGGATTATGTTTTCTGTGGGTTTGTCATATATGGCCTTTGTTATGCTGAGATATGTTCCTTCTATGCCTAGTTTGTTGAGAGTTTTTATTATGAAGGGATGCTGAATTTTATCAAAACCACAATTATTTTTGCACCAACCTAATTTTATTTGTATTGGGTACTCCAGTTTGGGGTATATATAGATATATTTAGAATTATTCTATTCTCTTGCTAAATTTATCCTTTCGTAATTATATCAAACATGTTATTTGCATTAATGACTTATTGCTGGTTACCCTGACCTAACAATGGTTTCAATTTGTCAATAGTCTGAGTACACATTTTGAACCCCAAATGTTGATTTCCCAAAGACACTATCATAACAGGAGTTAGTAACCTACAAATACAATTTAGTTTGAGGAAGCTAAAGAGATTCCCATAGGCTTCCTCAGCAAACCCTGACCTAACAATGGTTTCAATTTGTCAATTATTTGTTACTTTGCTTACCGTCCTCCACTATTAGAGCACATGATACTTTGAACATGTTTTAAACAAAGGTTTTAAAGAAAGAAGGTTTCTGCAGGAAAATAGCTTTGTTTTTGTGGATGGCATTTAAAAATACATCCAAGAGGTAATAGTCTCTTGCTATCAACATCTCCTGAGATAACCAGTTCATGTTAGCCTTTTCTTTTTGTGTAATTGGTTTTTTCTTTGCTTTCTTCTATATCAGTAAATACTTACCCTTCTTTTATTTTTATTAATTTTTACCCAGATTATCCTCCTTGAGGTTAGATTGTTAAGTGCATTAAGATGACTGATCCAAAAAACTGGCAGCAATAAAAGTCTACCCAATGATTTTCCCCTTCATCTGTTCATCATTGTATGGAGTAGGGTTAGACAAACACAAACAGATAGGCCTGCCTCATCCACTGAGCAGGAAAGAGACAAAGCCCACGAATCCCACATTTTAAAAAATGAAAAGAAGGAATGACTCATTCTGAAGGAATGATGGACAGTTATATTTAGAGATACTGTCACAGCATCATGTTCAGCAACTGATCCTTCCTCCAAAACTCAAAAATGCTATCTGTGTTTCACCAATATTATCAAGCAAAGAAAAAAATTAGAAATAGGGAAGTTTCTGTAAGTGCTTATATCTTTCCTGTCACTTTTCCATGTCTTTATAAATATATCTCAATAATGTATTCATCAATCCCTCTTTTCTTTAACATACATACATTTTGACACAAATTCATTCAGTTGTGAAAGTTATCCTACCAGTCTCCTGTCACCCTCCCTACATTTAATAAGCAGATTTAGGTTTTCAATCAGTCCACTTTGTACATTGATGTATATGATGAGTCTATTGTATATGATGCTTCATAACTTGTTATATTTAACTTGGAGTAAAATAGATCCCTTAATTAGGTATTGAACATTCAAATTAGTATAAGCTTGTTATAAGCCTTTAATAGTGGTAGTGGTATTTGCTTTATTTTCTAAGTATGCAAATCCAAATCCTGAACGAGTGTCTCTCTTATTCAAGAGTCATTTTTATCCACCTGGAACTAAGGGTAATGGCCAATATAATCCACTTGCTAGCTTTAAGTCTTCCTGGGTCCTTTCAGTAAATATTATATTTTGGGTTGAATTGTGTCCTTCCAAAAGATGTGTTGAAGTCCTAACCTCAGAATCCTCAGAAGGTGACCTTATTTGGAAATAGGGTCATTGCAGTTGTAATTAGTTAAGATGAGATCATACTGGAGCAAGGTGAATTATTGATACAATATGACTAGTGTCCTTGTAAGAACAGCAGAGACAAAGAGACACAAGACACATGGGGGAAAATGCCATGTGACAATGGAGGCAGAGACTGAAGCACCATGGTTGCAAGCCAAGGAATGCCAAGGATTCCTGACAAATCACCCAAAGTTAAGAAGAGGCAAGGGAAGATTTCCCTCTACCAATTTCAGGGAATCTTGACCCTGCTAACACCCTGAGTTGGACTTGAGCTTCCAGAACTGTAGATAATACATTGCTGGTGTTTTAAGCAATCGAGTTTGTGGTACTTTGTCATGGCAGCCCTAGGAAATTAATGCATAGTCCATAACTGCTTTTAGTTTCCAATTTCTTTATGCTGATAAGCATAACAATTTTTGGTACATTTGCAGCTTCGAGAGAGTGGGATGCATATTTTTTGCACACATTGTTGCACTGCTTGAATGCTTCCATGCCTTTTTGTTTCATGTCCCCAAGAGGCCACTTTCAAAGAGCTAATGAAGTCTTCCATTTGTTTATTCTAGTCCATTTCTGAATTCAGAATGAAATTTTATGACAGGCGTAGACCTATCCCACTTTGGTTATCCCTCTTCAGGTCCATAAAATGTTCTGTAACTTACCATCTCATACATGGATTCCCTTATTATCTTTCAGTTTTTATAAGGCTCATTTTTCAGACTAAATTGCCAATCCATACTCTGCTGTCTAAGAATTGTGTATACTATATTATTGTTTTTATTATCTAGTTTCTCTGATGATGAGATACAGTGTTAATTCAGCCACTGGGCAGATATATCTTTTTCTTTTTTGAAGTGCAGTTATAGACCAGTCACAATGTTGTTATCTTTGAAGTTGAGTGTCAGCTTTCTACGCTTGACATGGTGGAGAGTAGACATGGTGCTGCTTGTTTGGCATCCTCTGATAACTGGTAATAGGGAGGGGTCCATTTGTCTATGGGGTAAAAAACTCAAGGAGGTTAGTATGTGGCCAAAGACATAGCAGACCTTTTCATGTATGCTATGGATACCTCCAGTTGTCCACTTTCTCATGTTCTTGAATATGCCATTTCCATTTAACCAGGAACACTTATGTGCATTTATCTTTCTATTGGAATGCTCTTCTCATATGACCCATAATATTATGCATATTTCAGTTGTCAAAATAATTTTACATACTTTCCTAACAGAATAAGCCTAAATTAATGCTTGACATGCCAATGATTGACTTTCAAAAGGCATGAAACTGGAGGCCTCCTACAGTAATTGTCTATGGTAAAATCCCCATGGTTGCCCCAGTGTAGTACCAGTAATGGAATTTGGCCAAAAGCTCCCATTATTGTGATTGCAAGTTGACACTGCTAGTAATATATGAGAATTGGGGTTTTGGAATTCCAAAGGTTTCAACAGGGCAATGGCTCTTAGAAGCTCCAAGGGCATCTGCTGTTGTTCAGAGCCCCTGCTGCTAACAGTTCAGAGCTCCATTCAAATTCAGCATTTCCTTATCCCCTGGCAGTTCTGTGAATGGAGAATAATAATATTACCAGATATGATATATGATTTATTCATAAATCAATCAATCAATTTTTTACTCTCTTGTTTTGATTTTGGAGCTCACAGAATAATAAGTTATTTTTGATTGTTTGAGGAATGTCTTCTAGTGATTTCAGCCCAAATAATTTCTAAAAATCCTCAGAAAAAATACTGCTTGTGTTTGACCCTAT
Organism: Gorilla gorilla gorilla; assembly: GCF_029281585.2. Taxonomy (NCBI): domain Eukaryota; kingdom Metazoa; phylum Chordata; class Mammalia; order Primates; family Hominidae; genus Gorilla; species Gorilla gorilla. The sequence continues at coordinate 100,808,879 of NC_073237.2, read as the reverse complement.
ATTTTAGAAAGTTTAATCAATCACTCCCTGGTGGCTGTATTATTTACCATCATTTGTAATTCAGTTTGACATTCAGATTAAAACAGAATTACATCATCAAAATAATTAATAACAGTAATTTTCAATTGAATATAATGTCTCCTCACTATAATGTGGCAATAAACAAGACAATTTAAATGTCCTCTGGGAACACAGTAATTATGCATTGGTATCCATCTTTACTGGCTTTGAATTTGTTCTGAAATAGAAACAGAAGATAATATATTAGTTAAATAGATCACAAAATACCAATCTCCCTAGCTTGATGCGCATTTTGAATTGTTAACACAACTTTAGGTTTGGCTGAGGTTATTGTAGTGATCACATTATTTGGTCCCAATAGTTAACAGTTAACCTCCAGGATCCATTGACTGCAGGCCATTTTGGATGATTATATGAGAAAATTCTACTAATACACATATCCTTAATTAAAGCCAAAATTTCTCGATGAACCCTAGTATCCTACATTAGCCACTTGAGTGTGTTCAGATAATTCTAAAGGCTCCCATGTAGCATACTCTATTAAAACAGAATGAAGATTTGCATAATCTGATTATTCGCATAAGGGAAATATCTTCCATTCAGACATAAGATACATTTCAGAAATACTTTCTGGTAGAGGTGATACAACAAACATATGTAACTTTCATTCTAAAATGTATACCTTAAGCATAATTTTAAATTTTAATCTTTCTACAATTGCACCACTTTATCCCCCTAATTATATTACACTTTATTTGTTAGCATGTTTCATTTTAGCACATTGTGCACTAGTGTCCAAAAATTCCATTAAAGTCTCCACACTACCTCCAGGCAATTTTATGTACCAATTCAAAATGCTTTAGGTCCCTTGATGGGGTTGCAACAAATAAACCTGTCCATACCCTGACTCAGAATCATAATTTCATACTTTACTTCATACCATTTTAATTGGCACTGGTTCTGGAGGAATTTAGATTTTTCTACTAATCATCATCATATGTTTTAAATTCATCATGCCTGAAATACATTGAGGCAATCTCTTGCAGTCATTACAGATTGAGGAGATGATGTGGCAGCTAGATCATCTGTTTCTCTCATATTGATCTATTAAAATTTTAGTAGATTTACTCTCTGTTTTAGTTCAATTTCTACTGCTCTCACAGAGTATCACAGACTGGGTAATTTATAAAGGACCGAACTCTATTTGGCTGAGAGTTCTGGAGGCTGAGAAGTCCAAGAGCATGGTGCTGGCATCTGATGAGGGTCACTCCATGGCAGAGGGGAAGAAGGGCAGAAAGGCAAAAGGGCAGAAAGGCAAAAGAGCAGAAGGGCAAGTGAGCTTGCAAGACAGAGAATAGGGCTCATCCATTTTATCAGAAACCTGTTTCTGCAATAACCAACTCACTCCTGAAATAATAATAACGTTAAGCCAGTCATGAGGGCAGTGACCTCATGACCTAATCACATTTCAAAGGCCCCACTTCCCAATATCATCACACTGGCAATCAAATTTCAACATGAGTTTTGGAAGAGATATTCAAACCAGAGTACCATCTATCTGCTCATTTTTGTTGTATTTGCGCAGCTTTATTGAGGTGTAATTGACAAGTAAAAATTATATATGTTAAATGTATACGGTGTGTATTAGCCTGTTTTCACACTGCTGTAAAGAACTACCTGAAACTGAGTAATTTACAAAGAAAAGAGTTAATTAAACTGTGAGTTATTGAATTAACTCACAGTTTCACATGGCTGGGGAGGCCTCAGGAAACTTACAATCATGGCAGAAGGTGAAGGGGAAACAAGGCATGTCTTACATGTTGGCAGAAGAGAGAGAGAGAGAGAGAGAGAGTGAGAGAAAGAGAGAGAGTGAGGGGTAGTGCCACACAGTTTTATATCATTAGATCTCATGAGAACTCACTTACTATCATGAGAACAACAAGGGGGATGTCGGCCCCCATAATCCAATCACCTCCCACTAGTCCCCTAATCTGACATGTGGGAATTAAATTTGAGATGAGATTTGAGTGGGGACACAGAGCCAAACCATATCACAATGCAACTTTTTGATCTACATATATATAGATAATCAAATGATTGAAACAATCAAGATAATTAACATATTTATAACCTCACATAGTTATCCTTTTTTGTGTGTTGAGAACATTTAAGACCAAATCTCAGCAAATTTTAAGCATACAATACAGCATTACAAACTATAGTTGCTGTGATGTAGATTAGATCTTTGGAACTTATTCATCCTGCATAATTGAAACTTTTTACACATTGACAAACATCTCATTTTCCCCTCCCATTAGCCCCTGGTCACCATCATTTTACTCTCTGTTTCTGTGAGTTCAGCTTTTTAGGATTTTATATATATAAGTGAGATCATGCAGTATTTGCCTTTTTTCACCTGGCTTATTTCACTTAGCATAATGTTCTCCAGAATTATCCATGTTGTTGCAAATGAAAATATTTTCTTTTTTATAAAGCTTAATAAAATTTCATTTTACGTGTATGTATATCAATATCACATGCTCTTTATACATTCACCTTTTAGTGAAAACTTCTGTTGATTTTATATCTTGGCTATTGTAAACAATGCTGCAGTGAACATGAGAATGCTGATAGCTCTTTGAGATACTGATTTCATTTCCTTTGGATATTACTCAGAAGTGGGATTGCTGGATCATATAGTAGTTCTATTTTCAATTTTTGAGAAAGCTTCATACCATAATGGGTGTACCAATCTACATTCTCACCAACAGTATACAAGAGCTTCTTTTTCTCCACATTCTCACCAATGCTTATCTTTTGTCTTTTTGATAATAGACATTACAACAGGTGTGAGGTGATATTTTCTTGTTGTTTTAATTTCTGTTATTCTGATGATTAGTGATGTTGAGCATTTCTTATGTTCCTGTTAGCCATTTGTATGACTTATTTTAGAAGTATGTATTCTGGTCCTTTGCAAATTTTTAAAGTGAGGGTTATTATTATTATTTGTTTTGGGGTTGTTTGAGTTCCTAATGTATTGAAAATATCAACTCCTTATCAGATGTATGGTGCTTTGGTTTGAATGTTTGTTCCCTCTGTAAGTTATGTTGAAACTTAATCTTCAATGTGACAGTAATGAGAAACGGGGCCTTTAAGAGATGCTTGGGCATTAAAGTAATCCATTCATGGATTAATGAATTAATAGATTAATGGGTTAATGAATTAATGGGCTATCATGGGATGACACTGGTAGCTTTATAAGAAGAGGAAGAGAGAACTGAGCTAGGATGCTCAGTCCCCTCACCATGTAATGCCCTATACCACCTTGGGACTCTGCAGTGTCCCCACTAGTAAGAAGGTCCTCACTGGTTGTGGCACATTGTTGCTGGACTTCTCAGTCTCCATAACTCTGAAACATACATTTCTTTTCTTTAAAAATGTATCAGTTTCAGGTATTCTAAGTGACAGAAAATGAATTAAGACATATGGTTTGTGAATAGTTTCTCCCATTCCATAAATTGTCTCTTCACTCTGTTGATTGTTTCCTTCTCTATACGGAGCTTTTAAGTTGGCTGCAGTCCCATTTGTCTATTTCTGCTTTTGTTCCATGTGCTTTTGGGTTCATTAAAAAAATCGTTGCCCAGACCAATGTCAAGAAGCTTTTCCCTTATGTTTTCTTCTAGTAGTTTTATAGTTTCAGTTCTTACATTTAAATCTTTAATTCATTTTAAATTAATTTTTGTATATTGTTTGAGATAAGGCTCCAATTTTATTCTTCTGCTTGTAGCTATCAAGCGTTCCCAGCACCATTCATTTAAGAGATTTTCTTTTCCCTATTGTGTGTTCTTGGCACCCTTGTCAAAGATCAATTGACTATAAATGCATAGATTTATTTCTGGGCTCTCTAATGTATTCCATTGATATATATTTCAGTTTTTTTTGATGCCAGTACCATGCTCTTTTGATCACTATTGCTTTGTAGCATATTTTGAAATCAGATGTTGTAATATACCCAGTTTTGTTCTTCTTGCTGTAGATTGCTTTGGCTATTTTTGAGACCGTTTGTGATTCCATGAGAATTTTAGAATTGTTTTTTTATTTCTTTGAACTTCTTTGAATCTTTCCATTTATTTGTGTCTTCTTCAAAAATCTTTCCTCAATGTGTTATATTAGGTTGTTGCAAAAGTAATTGTGCGTTTTGCTATTACTTTTAATGGCAACAACCGCAATTACTTGTGCACCAGTAGTTTCATTGTATAGATCTTTCACCTCCTTGGCTAAATTTATCCTGGTATTTTTTTATGTTATTGTAAATGGGATTGTTTTCTTAATTTCTTTTTCTCATCGTTTATTATTAGTGTATAACAACACAAATAAATTTTACATGTTATTTTGTATCTTGCCACTTTACCAAATTCATTTATTAGTCCTAACAATAATTTGGTAGAGCCTTTAGGGTTTTCTATGTATAAGAATATGTCATCTGCAAGCAAAGATTATTTTACTTTTTTCTTTCTCATTTGGATGCCTATGCCTTTTGTTTCTCTCTCTCTCATTTTTTGCCTAAATCCCCTGGCTAAGACCTCCAGGATGATATTAAATAGAAGTGATGAGAGTAAGCATACTTGTCTTGTTCTTCATTTTAGAGAAAAAGCTTTCAGCTTTATACCATTGAGTGTAATATTAGCTAGAGGCTTCTCATATATTGTCTTTATTATGTTGCAGTACATTCCTTCTACACCTAATTTATTGAGTTATTTTTTAATCATAAAATATATTGAATTTTGTTAAATGCCTTTTTGTACTTGTTGAGATGCTTCTTATGATTTTTATTGCTTATCCGGTTAATATGATGCATCCTATTTATTGATTTGCATATGTTGAACCATACTTGCATCCCAAGGATAAATCCACTTGGTCATGGTGTATGATTCTTTTAATGTATTGTTAAACTTAGTTTGATAGTATTTTATTGAGGACTTTTGTATCTGTGTTCATCAGTGATATTGGTTTGTAGTTTTCTTTTCTTGTAATAATAAAAATCAGAGCAGAAACATATGACATAGAAATTATAAAATAACAGAACAGATTAATAAAACTAGAAATTGACCTTTAACTAGACTAAAAAAAGAGAGAGAATAAATAAAGTTACAAATTAAAAAGAAGAAAGTACAACTGATACCACAGAAATACAAAGGATTATACGAGACTACTGTGAACAATTATATACCACAAATTGAATAACCTAAAAGAAATGGATAAGTTTCTGGAAACATACAACCTACTAAGACAATTATGAAGAAATAAAAAATCAGAATAGACCAATACCAAGTAAGGAGAATGAATCGGTAATAAAAAACCTCACCCGAAAGAAAACCTATGTCTTGATGGCTTCCCTGGTCCATTCTATCAAATATTTAAAGACAAATTAATGCCAATCATTTTTGAAATTTTCCAAAAAATTGAAGAGAAAACTTATTTTATGAAGCCATACTTTATCTTTCAATTTTGAAACACCGAGATATATATCAACATATTTTGGTCTCAGTAGAACCAAGGCTCAAGTTTGATTAGAGGTCTTTTATACCCCACTGGCCAGTAGCTAAAATCTGGCATGAAAAAATTAAGCCACATACAAAGCATTATTGTAAACAAATTAGTACAGGATGCCTCTAGGGGAGTTTTGGACTTCAAATAGCACATTATTAATGCTAAGCCAGGACATTTCATCCTTCTCTTGACCAAGTGCCAGTCCTCAATTTCCAGGCGATCACAGAGATAAACATATAGCTAGCACACTCATTTAGCTCATCTTTATACAGTCAAAGTTGGATTTCTTTACCAGGCTCCAGTAGCTACTCTACAACTAAGGTAATATAATATAAGCAACTGCATATTTTCATTTGAACTAGGCTGGAAGTTCAAATTTTTTTGCCATGCTTGATCAATTATTTTACCGATGGAGAGTAGAAATAACAACAAATTGGTTTGGTGAACTTCCACGTAGTAGTACAACTTTGTCTTTGAAACCACTTAAATGATTTTTGAGTACCACTTTTACTTTCTTTTTGTATTCTCTACTCCCCCCCTTACCCCCTCCACCACATGTTTTGTTCTATATCTTCCTCTTTTAAAACTTTTTTATTTATTTTTTGAGACAGGGTCTCACTCTGTCACCCAGGCTGGAGTGCAGTAGCACCATCTCGGCTCACTGCAAACTCCACCTCCAGGCTCAAGCGATTCTTGTGCCTCAGCCTCCTGAGTAGCTGGGACTATAGGTGCCTGCCACCATGCCTGGTTAATTTTTTTGTATTTTTGGTAGAGATGGGGTTTCACCATGTTGCTTGTCTTGAATTCCTGAGCTCAGACGATCTACCCACCTCGGCCTCCTGAAGTACTGGGATTACAGGCCTGAACCACCATGCCCTGCCATGCTGTATCTTCCTCTTTTTAAAAATAATTCACCACTACTGCTAGTGTTTGAGTTGGTGATCAAGATGTGAAAAGAATAATTTAGCTCCTTATTAATACTCAATTTAGTAGGTACCATCAGAGAAACATATTGCCTAGATTATTTACTTCAAATTAAAACATCAGTCAGATACCTTTTAACCTCCCCTCCAATTAATCTATCTCTGACTAAGAAATAAGGCAGAAAAAGACTCAAATTAAGTTGAGAACACCAAAATTATTCCAGTGTCTGAACTGAGATAGTGGAACATTCTGGAGAAAATTAAGCTAGTAATGTCTTAGGGAATTAATCAGGAGATGAACTGAAGAGATATAGACAGCAATATTGTGGGTCTTCAGCTACCATACTCTGGTATAAGTATATGTAGTTTTGCTCTTAAGCTGTTTATTGATGTGGCTTATAAAGCATTACATTCTAATTAACTTTTTTGTGACCTTTTAGAATGACTAGGCACATTAAAGTAGGCGAGAGGAAATTACTATAGAAACATAGTAACATTGTACTTATATATCATTTTCTACTAGTCATCAAATTATATTACATTCACTACTTTATAGATCTGTTTATCTTACTGTGTTCAGATTTCCTTGAGAGGGACTGTAGCAATTTCATTCTCTTGAAGATAACAGATACTCAAAAATGTTTCTTGCATGCCATAATGGATATGAACATATTTTATGAACTTCAGGATGCTGCTAGGTATTACTATTAAGAAGTGAAGCATAAGAAATGAAGATAAAAGTAATGTTTCACTAAAATTATTTCTTGGGGCTCATATAAATTTGTCAAAATACAAATCAATAAAATAGCATGGATATTTGTACAAAGAAAGCACTCTATTCTCTGTTTGAGGAGGAAAAAGAAAAAATATACACCTCACTTTTATTTTATTTTTATTATTTTATTGATAGAGATGTTTAAGTTTATATTTCACATGTCAATTTTTACTCTAAAATGTTGATGTAAATATATTCCCCATTAAAGTAATGGAATTTTCTAACATTTTATTTAAAATATATTAATTGGAAAAAAATGTTGTTACTTTAATAGTTTTGTAAGAAGTATTAGTTTTTTCTCATATAGATAATGTGGCCATTATATGTCATGTGTACTTAATACAACTCTTTTTCTAGCCCTCAGTTCTTTACAAAATGCTAAATCAGACACTGGATCTCCAGTACTTAAAAAACAGCTGGCACATATTAGTTTCCAGTACATATTTTTTGACAAAACTAACTTAAAAAGTAGGATGCTAGAAAAAACTTCTCAAAATTTAATATATAATAAATAAACACAGGTTTTTAAATACAAAAAAAGTTTTAAAATACTTTTTAAAATCTTAAGTCTTTTATTGATCATCATCATTTCTTGACAACAAAAATTGAGATAAATTAACTTAAAGAAAAATATATTTACCATGACCATATGGTCAAGTGTTAGAAAATTCCTGCTAAAGGATTGTTTTAATTATTAGTAATATATAATCTATGAAAATATTATAAATATATTTCAAATTTTGATAATTATTAAACAAGAAAGTAATTTTTTTTGAAGGGTATCTTTGAAGGGTATCTTTTTATGATTGTCAGCCTCTCTTTATTTTTTTATTTTCTTTTATTTTTTTTGAAAGGGAGTTTTGCTCTTGTTGCCCAGGCTGCAGTGCAATGGCCGATCTCAGCTCACTGCAACCTCTACCTCTCAGGTTCAAGTGATTCTGCCACCTCAGCTTCCCGAGTAGCTGCGATTACAGGTGCCCACCACCACGCATGGCTATTTTTTGTATTTTTAGTAGAGATGGGGTTTCACCATATGGGCCAGGCTGGTCTTGAACTCCTGACCTCAGGCGATCCACCTGCCTCGGCCTCCCAAAGTACTGGGATAACAGGCATGAACCACTGTGCTCGGCCAAGCCTCTTTTTAATGTGTAATCAGATGTGGTAAAATAACAGAGTATCATGGCAATATGGTTTGTTTTCTTTTTTTAAAAAAATTATTTATTTATTTATTTTTTGGCTGGGCACAGTGGCTCATGCCTGTAATCCCAGCACTTTGGCAAGCTGACGTGGGTGGATTACTTGAGGTCAGGAGTTCGAGACCAGCCTGACCAACATGGTGAGACCCTGTCTCTACTAAAAATACAAATATTAGCCAGACATGGTGGTGGGCACCTGTAGTCCCAGCTAGTGTGGAAGCTGAAGCAAGAGAATCACTTGAACCTGGGAAGCAGAGGTTGCAGTGGGCTGAGATCGCACCACTATACTCCAGCCTGGGTGACAGGGTGAGACTTCATCTCAAACAAACAAAAAAATTAAATTGACAAATAATAATTGTACATATTCGTAGGGTAATAATGATGTTTCACTACATAGAATGTGTAGTGACCAGATCAGGGTATTTAGCATATTAATTATCTCAAACATTTATCATTTCTTTATTTTGGAAATTTGTCACCTAGAATATTAGACTTTGTAGTTGTTACTAATTGAAATATTAACAGTGATTTTGTGACTTTGAACATTATTTCATCACTATATCTCCATTTACTCACTTATAGAAAGTGGAATCTTAGCTGACTTCTATGGTATTTTTGGTCTCAAAACTTCTGTGATACTGCAATGAAAAAACATAAGAATCCTGGATATATTTTAATTTCTATTTATTTAGATGTTATTTTGGAATAATTTTAGATTTATAGACAAGTTGCAAACATAGTACAGAGAGTTCCTGTTCTTATTATCTTGACTATTAGACTTGTAATTGTGACTTATTTAAATACTACTGTGTGACTTTGAAACATTAATTACTTCATACCTCAGATTACTAATCTATAAAAAGGTAAATCTTACTATATGACTTCTGCAGAAGTTTTCAGCTCTAAGATATTATGATTTTAAATATACATCCCTGACATGTTTCCGTTTGTATTTTAAAGCACCTGTATGATGTTTTGTGGGGTGTGTGTGTATGTGCATGAATAAATTATTCCTCTGCTTTATAAAGCCAACTGTTATTTTTCAGAACCCAAATATTTTACAGTGAACCTCAGTGTTAATATCTACAATGTAGCTTAATAGGCTTTGCTAAAGCATGTTAATTCAATAATATGCCTATCTGAATTCATACCCCAAACTATTCATTTCAGACTTTTTACTTCTGTGGTTTAAAACTTATGAATTTGCTTTTGTCCTGTGGATTTACTTATTGCTTATCTGTATTACTTTTCATTTCAAAAAAATTCAGTGAAGACATCCTGTATGAATTTAACTTATCAAAAAGAATTAAGTTAAAGTAAGCAAAAAAGTTGAATCATAATGTGCTTAATGCATAGCTAATATCCATTTTATTTCATTCATAATATCTACATCATTTTTCACTTCTAGCATTACATTTTAGTAATCATGATTTGAATTATTAATCTCTTTGGACGAACTTTGCTTTGGTAGATATATTTTAAACTAGGGAGCTCTCACATTTCATAAAGTTTGGTGAACATCTGCTGCTATTTCTAAAAGTTATGTGGGCAGGAGAGTGTTACTCCATTTGTGAGCTTTAGTTCACCCACAGTCTATTCCCAGCACCCCTCTTAATTGGGTGTGTGGGACACTGTCCCTAACACACCAGAAGTTTCTCCTTTCCACAGATCTCTCACTCCAACTTTAAATTGCTTTGGGAATTGGGGAACAATTACAATAACTGTTGCATAACAAATATTTACTCTTCTACATCTGTAGAATCTGGCCTGTCTTGTTGAGCCTGACCTTAATTCAGAATGCTGACATAAATACTAAGAAAAACTACTTGGTTTTTCTAGGAGGTGGACATAATTTATCACTGTAAAGTAAGTCCTGAATCACATGAAACTTATAATTAAACTCAATCTATAAGTAAAGGTGCTATTCAGCATGCATTTTAATTTGAATAATTTGAAGCAACATAGGTACCAATTTATTATCACAAAAATACAGCTGTGAATTATTAGTATCATTTAATTATTAGTTGTATTATGTTAATTAATCTTTAAAGCAATTTTCATACGCTATATATATTTTTATAATATTCTACAAGTATAGTAATGCAGGTATGTTAATCACTGTTTTACAAATAAGAAAACTGAGGCTGTAAATTGCAGGCAAAGAACTTCAAACCAAAGACTTTGATTCTAGTGTTAGGCACTTTTTCACTATGTTAAGCCGATGTCATATATATTCAAATAAGTATTAGGTGATTCCTCTATACTTACAGTACACGAACTGCTCATTATTTGTATAAGATAGCAGCTTATCAGTACTGAATGAAAGGTATATATTTTAAAATTAAAGCCTGCTGCGAAAGAATAAATGTGGCATACCAATGTTGTCCTGTTCATTAATCCACAAATACTGCACAGGGAAATTGCTTGAGTCCAGAAAGTAACCTTTCACCTATTTCAAACCCAAGTATTATGTGCAGCCCCTGAGTTAGACTTAGGTGTGGAAGGATGAGCAAAACAGACAAGCTCTTTCCCTAAGTCTCTTATCTCACAATATACAAGATAACCAATTTAAAGTGTCAGGAGCAGAAGACAGTGGATTTGAATTGTTTTGCCGTTCACTTCCTTTTGCATTTGTGACAGGGTTAATCAGAGTGCGCATGTCCCTTAGCCAGTGTTTCCTATGGCCATTTCTGTACCCCATTTGAGGAGTCAGAAGTAGTATAAATAATTGCTCCTTTCTCTGGGCACTGTTGAATGAGTACATTCAATTTGTTTTTGTGACCTCAATTTTTCTGTGGTTCTCACTAACCATCCACTGCTTTTGACATTTGATTTGTATACAGATTTTAATGTCACTTGTCAGGCAGGATAGTAATATGAAGAGAGTGGACTTTGGACCTCTTCTTGTTATTAGATATGTGACCTTGGCACAAAATTTGGCACATAGGAAACTACAATAAAAGTTGTCTAAATCAATGAAATGCAGAGATTTTCCTTCTTTTCCTTCCTTCCCTTCCTTCCCTTCTTTCCCTTCTTCCCTTCTTCCCTTCCTTCCCTTCCCTTCCCTCCCCTTTCCCTCCCTCCTTCCCTCCTTCCTTTACTCTCTTCCTTTCCTCCTTTTCTTATCTCCTTTTGCCCTCCCTTCCCTTTTACCCTTCCTCCCATCTTCCCTTCTTTCTTTCCTCCCTGCTTCCTTTCCCTCCTTCTCTCTCTTCTTCTTAAAGCTGAACAATAAAAATTAACAATCTATTGTGGGCTCAGTTTTTTTGTCTTTAAGATTGAGATTGTATATTCTCTTCCTTGCCTTTCTCTTCAAAGTTTAAATATTTCTATTGTGTATCCTTAACTAAATTTTTCCTATAGTAAAGATTCTGTTGAGTTGGATTTCTGACTCCTAGTAATATCGGCTCTACACAAAACTTCCCAGTGACTATCACGTGACCAACAGTCACAGTGTGCGGAGGAGTGGATGTGCTAACATTCTCAAAGCTATTAGCCCATGCAAAACCTGCATTTGTGATTTTGACCAAAATTAAATCTAGTAGTGATTATAGAAAGATCAATTATCATGCCTATTCTGTAATTAGTGACAACTCCACTAATCTAAATGCTTTAATTCCCTGAGTTACATTTCTACTAAAAAATCTTGTAACACCATATTCTGTGAGGTCAAATTTAGAGAACTGCTAAAGTCTAATGGGCTAGGTGCTTACCCCATGCTCTGTGCTTTCTAATGATGGACCTCTTTTCCACCAAAAGAAATGACACTTTTTCTGCCTGATTTTAGAGCCTTTCTATATGCACCTGTCAGACTTTCTTTCTCAGATGTGTTTCCCACCACTCTTTCACAGAAACTCCCTTGTGCTGCCAGTCGGCTTACTCCTAACTTTGGTCCAACTTCTCACTTTTGAGATATCCCTTTTCTCTTTTAACCCTGTCGAATTCTTTTCCATACTCCCAGGTTCAGCTGAACACTGAAACTCCGGAGTTCTCCTTGGCCTAATTTATTTCTCATAAAATTCTTCCTTCTGGGAAAAACTGTAATTTTCATGTAAGCTATAGAAAGTGACTGTAAATTATTTTGATATGTTCTTTTCTTATATCCCTACCTAAATTGTGAACTTTGTAATGACAGGCACTTTAAAAATGCTGCTTTTTAAAAATATGTGTTTCAATAATATTTTTAAAGGGTATTTTAAAAAATGGTGTCAATCTGGAGTTTCTGTAAAACATCAAAGAATTATGCTCTTGACATTTTCAAGGTTCTTATTGCCAATCTACACAATAAGGCAAAAAAAATTGGTTTGAATTAGAAACATCTAGATAATTGGCCAACTTAGTATAAACTAAGCCTTGCTACTCAAGTGATTTTGGGACCAGTGGCATAAGCGTCACCTGGTCACCTGCAAGAAATGCAGAATCTCAGGACTGGCCTGAACACTAAAAGAGAATCTGAAGGTTTTTAGGTTTCCCAGATGTTTGCCGGGTGTGGTGGCCCATGCCTATAATCCCAGCATTTTGGGAGGCTGAGGTGGGCAGATCACAAGGTCAAGAGATGGAGACCATCCTGGCCAATATAGTGAAACCCCGTCTTTACTAAAAATAAAAAGGTTGCTGGGCATGGTGGTGCACGCCTGTAGGTGGAGGTTGCAGTCAGCCCAGATCGTGCCACTGCACTCCAGCCTGGTGACAGAGTGAGACTCTGTCTCACAAAAAAAAAAAAAAAAAAAAAAATTCCTAGATGCTTTACATGTATATGAAAATTAGTGAAGCCAAGAACTAGACTTGGTGTCAAAAATATTAGCTTTACATTACATTTTATTATTTACTACCTAGTTAATCTTGGCCAAGTTCCATATTTTATAGTTGAAAAATGGGGTTAATATAAAGAATATTATAATTTGTAAATCATAAAGTGGTATACATACACATGTATACATATTTATATGAAATATTTAAACATTATTACTGTTTTTATTGGTTGATTTAAATGAGCAAATTATCAAGACAGACTCTTAAGCTACAGAGTAAAATATGTAAAGACACGGTATAATGTTCTCCAAAGACTATCACATTCATGCGGAGCTGTTCTGGGCAATGGTCTTGTCATAGGAACAGTCATACAAGATACTATGAGATCAACAACTAACTAGGCCTTTAAACAATTGTCAAATTTCAGGGTATGTGATTCAATGTATTATTATTAAGTGTCTATAAAATACACAATTAAACTAACTATAAGGTATTAGTATCAGGCCTAGAAAAAAATATAAACACACAAAAATGTCAAAGTTGCTGTGAAATTTTAAACACTTTATAAATTGCTGAATTAAAATTCCAGTCTTTGTTGAGTAGTCTTTTGCCCTCTTTACTGCTTGTTTGCTGGGGTTGATGAGATGAAGATGTTAAGCTTAGAGTTGTTGATTGGCCAGGGGTTTTAGAAACCTCAGCTCGGGAGAGTGTCCTCAACTCAGGAACATGTCCTCAACATCAGGAAAGGTTCCATCTGCATGTGTGTCTGATCGTAGGTAGATCTTCACATATTGGCGATGCGGTATAGGTGCTTCCATCATTCCCAATTTCATTGTATTCTAGTCACACACATTACTGAAGATAACTGGATGTCAGAACTTCAAGCAAGCACTCCTTCTAATATGTGCCAAAAGAATGATTGTTCAGGTAATTTGTACTGTTTGTTTCTTGGCAGTAAATACATTTCATGTTAGATCTTCTTTTGATTTCCTGAAAGCAGATGACATGGGTGAGATTAACCAGACACTTGTGTCAGAATTTCTTCTTCTGGGTCTTTCTGGATACCCAAAGATTGAGATTGTTTACTTTGCTCTCATTCTAGTTATGTACCTAGTGATTCTAATTGGCAATGGTGTTCTAATCATAGCCAGCATCTTTGATTCTCATCTTCACACACCCATGTACTTCTTCCTGGGCAACCTCTCTTTCCTGGATATCTGCTATACATCCTCCTCTGTTCCCTCAACATTGGTGAACTTAATCTCAAAGAAAAAAAACATTTCCTTCTCTGGATGTGCAGTGCAGATGTTCTTTGGGTTTGCAATGGGTCAACAGAATGTCTGCTTCTTGGCATGATGGCATTTGATCGTTATGTGGCCATCTGCAACCCACTGAGATACCCCATCATCCTGAGCAAGGTGGCGTATGTATTGATGGCTTCTGTGTCCTGGCTGTCCGGTGGAATCAATTCAGCTGTGCAAACATTACTTTCCATGAGACTGCCTTTCTGTGGGAATAATATTATCAATCATTTCACATGTGAAATATTAGCTGTCCTCAAGCTAGCCTGTGCTGATATATCCCTCAATATTATCACCATGGTGATATCAAATATGGCCTTCCTGGTTCTTCCACTGATGGTCATTTTTTTCTCCTATATGTTCATCCTCTACACCATCTTGCAAATGAATTCAGCCACAGGAAGACGCAAGGCATTTTCCACGTGCTCAGCTCACCTGACTGTGGTGATCATATTTTACGGTACCCTCTTCTTTATGTATGCGAAACCAAAGTCTCAAGACCTGATTGGGGAAGAAAAATTGCAAGCATCAGACAAGCTCATTTCTCTGTTTTATGGGGTAGTGACGCCCATGCTGAATCCTATAATCTATAGCTTGAGAAATAAGGATGTAAAAGCTGCTGTAAAATATTTGCTGAACAAAAAACCAATTCACTAATGAAACCAGGCCATGTAGGTCTTTGTTTAACAGTCACAAAGATGGACTCTTAGGTAAATAAGCCTGAACCTTTTTTGGAGAAACCATGGTTAGAGAGACAGATTTTTATCCTTTGCCTTTACTAGCCCTGCTCATCTAGAATCACTGATAACTATAGTTTGCTACAAACTCCAACATGCCCTGATCCACGTTTCACAAACATAATTAATTCTCTTAGAATCTCATCCCTTGTGATGTCTGAAATGAGTGTTTCTGTGTAGAAACATAGTGGAAAACAATCACACTATAAGCTTTGGAAATAGAGAGCAATAGTACAAAATCTGCAGTTCCGTAAACTACCTAGGTGATATTGGATAGATTATTCTTTCTTTCTAAGACATAGTTACCTTACTTGTAATAAGGAAATAAAATAATAAAAAAATCCAGGTCCCAATATCATTTAATGTTTCAATAAGTTGGAGGAAGCACCTAACATAATACTGGCTTCACAGTGTCCAAGAATTTCAGAATTGAAGCTAAGACTCCATAGTGAGGACTAAAAGTTGCTATTTATCCCCTCTTTTACTCTCAGCTAATAATTACTAGAGCCAGATGTCTCACTGAAAGTCACCCCATTAAGGTAATATTTTCTAAAATTTTAAAATTCAGTATTTTCTAAAATTCTAAAAAGAAAAAGAATTAAAAAAAGAAAAATTGTTGTTACTATGGCCACCTCCCAATGATATCATTCTAATGTTTCTCTTAGTAAGTAGGATTCATGTATTCATCATGTTTTTATTTTGATTTATTAGATCTACTATGAGCACTTGGGCTAAATTTTTTTTTTAATGTCCAACACATGTTTTCACAGGATAAATTCTAAGGCATGAAATTAATAGGCCAGGTGGTATAAACTTTTAAAGTTCCTGGCTAACTTACCATTGGAAAGGTCGTATTACTACCCTAAATACCATTATATGTTTCCCCCAATATGTTTGCAGCTCTATGTAAATACATACGCATACACACATATATCTCCATTTATACATACACACATTTGTGTATATATATATATAAGAATATTTTTTCTTTAAAACATTTTTTTGAGAATTTTCATTTTCAAATATTTAACAAAAGAATGAGAATAATAAAAGTCAATGTATAATTGCACAGCTTAAATAATTACACATGGTCAACCTTCTTTCATCATTATCCGTACCCGCTTATCTTCTTCCTTTACTTTAAAGCAAATTCTGGACATAATTACATCATGTTATATATTATGTAATTATGTCCAGGACATCTGTGTGTTTACATATTTAAATGACACAAATCCAACGATCCCCATTCACATTGTAGTCTATGAGAATGCACTTCCAGAACACAAGTTGTGATATGAACGATGCCTCCTCCATTTAAGAATAAGACAGTGCTGGTGAGGACTGTGAACCATGAAAAGGGCGCATGAGTCACATAAAAGACGTTATTTCTTACTTCAGTGGGTTGCTGCTATAAGATAATTCAGGATGTATATTGAGTGATTTTCTAAATTTCAAGAAAAGCCTGGACATCATAGTGAGACCATGTCTCTACAAAAAATTAAAAATTAAAAATTAATCAGGTATGATGATGCACGGCTATGGTCCCATTTACTTGGGAGGCTGAGATGGGAGGATCGCATGAGCCCAGGAATCCAAGGCTGCAGTGAGCTATGATTGTGCCACCGCACTCCAGCCTGGGTGACAGAGCAAGACCCCATCTCTTAAAAAGAAATTAATACATTTCGAGATAGGCCAGATTTTTAAATTAAGCATTGCAACATTTACCCAGGGTTGGCTATTTTACAGAACACATGTGATTCCAGATTGTGTACTCATATAAGTCTTTAATGGAGATACAGGACATGGTCATGATACAGGAGGAAGAAATTTCAGTCCAAAAAGGAGAGTTCTGAAAACTTCAATCATACTTTCCAGGCCACTTTTGAGAAACTGTCTTTTAGAACAATTCAATCGATGTTGAATTCTACACCAAATACATTGTCGTTAACTGCTTATTGCTTAAATAGAGTTTGAGTGTATATTTTGAACCCCAAATGTTGATCTTCCTAGGTTACTGTCATACCGTAGTAGTAACGTCCAAATGTATCTTAGAGTATGCCAAAGAGCTTCTCAGGCTCCTTTTATAGCTACAATTACTTCTCCTTTCCTCCACTTTTAATTTATTTTACTTAGATTATCTTCCCTGGAGTAGGACTGTTAGGTTCAGCTAGAGAACTGACATAAAGTTGCCAGCAATATAAACCCTTTATCAATTCTGTTATATTGGAGTAGAGTTGGATAACTGCAAGCATATAGGCCTGCTTCATCCACCAGGTAGGAAAGACAGAAACCATTAATCCCACTTTTAAAAGGTGAAAAGAGAGAATGATCCATATTATCATTCTTTTAGGATTATGGGCAGTAGTAATATTTAGATGTATTGTCATGGTGTTGTGGTCAGCAAATAATGTTCTGGAACTCATGAATGCAATGAATGTCCCGCCAACACAGAAGCAGGCAAATAAAAAGAAAAAGTATTAGAAACAGAAAAGTTTCTGTGAATACCTGTATCATTCCCACTATCTTCTACAGTAACTCAATAACAGATCCATTGGTGGTCTCCATTTAATTCCATGTATAGCAAGTTTTAACACACATTCATTCAGTTGTGAAACACATCCCTTTCGTCCTTGTTACCCTCCAATTTTGTAAGCAGGGGTTTCAGTTGTTCATTTCAATTTTCATTTGTCCATGTTTTTGTGAATGGGAATGGATATAAATCTACTATTTATGATGCTTTGTTACTCAATGTTGAATTTTAGAGTTCTTTAACAAGGTGACCAACATCCAAATTAAAATAATACATTTGATCTTGGCCTATACTAGTGGTGTTAGTAGTATTTGCTTTATTTGCGAGGTATGCAAACCTAAATCCAGAATAAGTGTCTGTCTCTGTCAGTATTCACTGTTATCCACCTGGACACCAGATAATGGGCCAGTATAACCCATTTGCCAACTATGGCTCCTCCTGGATCCTTTCAGTAGCCGACTTATAACTGCCATTCATCTCTGATTCGTCTGCTGAGAAGCAGATCAATTTTTATGTATATTTCCTGCTCTTGAGGGAGACAATGGGATGCATATATTTTCATACTTTGTTGCGTTGCTCGAATGCCTCTATGCCCTCTCATCTTATGTCCCCTAGAGGCCACTTCCAAAAAGAGAATAAAGGCTCCCCTTTGTTGATTCTAGTCCTTTTCTGAATTCAGTAGGGAAGTTCTATAATAGATATAGGTAAGTTTCACTCCAATAATCTCTCTTCAGGTTAATAAAATGTCTCACTACTCACTCCATATAGGAGTCCTTTATCTTCCAGTCATATGAGGCCTATATTTTCAGACTATTCCATTAGCTATTGTCTAAGAACTGGTAAAAATTAATATGGTATTGTTATTGTCATTATCTGGTTCTTCTGAAGAGTGACTGTTCTGAATTCTCTCTAGGTCAAATGCTAACAATGACTTGGGAATAGTATTTCATCACTTTTACCACAGTTTACTCATCTATAGGAAGAAAACTCTTACTAAATGATTTTTGCCGAGTTTCTAGCTCTAGACTTCTATAATATTAAAAAAACTCTTGACATATATCTATTCGTATTTAATGTACACAGACCACGGTTTGTGGTGTGTGTGTTGGTTGGGGGAGCTATGTTTGTATGTATGTGTGTGTGTCTGTGTGCATATATAAATACTGTTTTTGCTTTTTAAGTAAACTGTTATTTCTGAGAATTCAAGTATTGTACACGAAATGTGACATCTACTAGAAAATTACAGTCACAATCTAAGTGTTAATATCTAAAATATAGCTTAATAGACTTTGCTAAGACACTTTAATTCAATAATGTCCTTTCTTCCCAATAATACCCCAAACTATCAAGTCTGGATTTTTTTTTCACTTTTTTGGCCTTAAACATATAGAGTTGCTTTTGTCCCATGGATCTATTTATTTTCTTGCTTATCTGTATTTCTTTTCATTTCAAAAAACTTGAAAATCGCATGCTGCATAAAATTAATTTTTCAAAAAGAATAAAGTAAGCAAACAGTTAATCACAATGCATTTAATTCATAGCTACTATCCATTTTATTTCATTCATAATATCTAGGTCATTTTTAGTAAACATCATTTGAATTATTAATTTCTTACTTTGAATTAACTTTGGTAGATATATTTTAAACTAGGACGCTCTCACATTTCATAAAGTTTGTTTGGTGAACATCTGCCCCTGCTCCTAGAAGTTATGTGGGCAGGAGAGTGTTACTCCATTTGTGAGCTTTAGTTCACCCACAATCTATTCCCAGCACCCCTCTTAATTGGGTGTGTGGGACACTGTCCCTAACACACCAGAAGTTTCTCCTTTCCACAGATCTCTCACTCCAACTTTAAATTGCTTTGGGAAATGGGGAACAATTACAATAACTGTTGCATAACAAATATGTACTGTTCCACATCTATGGAATCTGACATCTTTTGTTGAACCTGACTTTAATTCATAATGCTGACATAAATACTAGGAAATAGTACCTGGTTCTTCTAGGAGGGGGACATAATTTATCATTGTAAAGGTAAGTCCTGAATACCATGAAACTGTACCTTTTAAATTTATAATTGAAGCTATTATTACATGTGGATTTACGGTGTGAATATCATTAGGCAATACAGCTATCAATGTGGTATTATTATCAAATATGGCTATGATAATAATATTATCATTATTATGATCTGCATAGTGCTGGTTAATCCATAAAGCAGTTTCCATATGCTAGCTGAATTTTTTCTCAAAACAAACCTGTGAGAAAAGTAGGGCAGGTATTTCCATAACTATTTAACAAATGAAAAACAAGTTACATATTAGAAGAAAAAATAACCTCAAAACTAGGATTTTTGTTTCTGAATTGCAAGCACTTTTTAACTAGGCTAACCCCATGACATATCTGTTCAAGTGTGAATTAGGTGATGCCTTTATACTTGCAGTGCATAAACCAGTTAATCTCTTTATAAGTTGGCAGATTATTAGTACTGACAGAAAGATATATTTTCTGTTTTTTTTAACAGATTACTTGCTGCAAATAAACACTTTGTGCATATTAAAGTTCTGAACATTAATCTGTAAATACTGCACAGGGAAATTGCCTAAGAGCCTAGAAAAACCCATCTATTATGTGTACCCACCGTGTTAGGCCATAGGTGTAGAGGAATGGGCAAGACAAGCAAGCTCCTTCCCCATGTCTCGTGTTATCTCACAATACATGAGAGAACCAATTTAAAGAGCTGGGATAAGAAGAAAACCAAGGGTAGCAAGACAGGCTTGGCTTAAGGTGGATTCAATTGGTGACATAATTTCTTCCTAGGAGGGGAAGGCTTGGAGCAGATGGCAGAAGAAGCTGTCTAGGTAGCCTAAAATGCATTGTCATTACATTTGTCTGGAAGGCAAAGCCTGGGCTGGAGATCTAGGCGGGATCTGGCACATCATCACCACCTTTCCTGGTAAGTCATTATCTTTCTGTTTTCTTCCGTTTGCTTTCATGACTGGGCTGCTAGCGTGTTGATGTTACTTATCCAATGCATCCTCAAAGGATTTCTGTAGCCTGCTTGAGAGAGAATTTTGGCCTGTGCTACGAAGTACTGTAGAAAGGTTTCACAGCAAATGGACTGTTCTAAGGCATATGATTCAATCCCACAACCATGAACCTTCTTCCATGATGAGAAGTACTAAGTCCTCAAGAATTAATCATTCTCCTTGTACATTTTTAACAGACTAAAGTTTCACCTTTATGAACTCCGTTTATTATGTTACTCACTGACTGTTCTCTGTTGTTGACACATGATTTCTATACAGATTTTAATGCTACCTGTTAGAGAGAGAAGTAGTGGAAGGAGAATGGGCTTTGGATTTTGCCTTTGCCTGTGCTAGTCATGTGACCTCAGCCAGGTAAGCAAATTTCAAGCACAGGATCTGGCACATAGAAGTCTGCAATAGAAGTTGTTTAAGTGATTTTATTCACTTAAATAAACAAAAAGCATTTTTTTTTCAATAGTAACTTCTAGTCTTAAGCTGAGGAAATATAGATTTAAAATTTCTTTGAGGCTTAATTTTCTTATCTCTCATTTGGAGATCCAACATTTATTTGTGCTTCTCTTAAAAGTTCAGATGTTGTACTGGTATTCTTTAAACTGTTTCTGAAGTGAGAATCCCTCTGTCTGGTTTGGCTTCTGACTCCAAGACATTACACACTGTAGAGAAATGTTTCACTTATCATCACATAACAAACTGAATGTTAGAGTAGGGATTGAGCCTCTGCAGATATTCTCAAAACTGTTAGCCCACGTGAGCCCTAAACCTGCAATTTTGGTTAACCTAAAAACTGGAGGTTATGAAAAGATGATGATGGGCTGTGTGTGTGTATGTGTGTACCAGGCAGTAATTGATAATAACCTAATTAATCTAAGCATCTTAATTCCTTGTGTCACATGTCTATTCAAAACCTCATAAAATCAAATTATACAATGTCAGGTTTGAAAGGTAGCTAAAGTTACAGGGGCTAAGCAATCACCTTGTGCTGGGTGTTCTTATCTTATAATAAGTCCCTTACATACAAAAGGGAATGCCATTTTTTTTCTTCCTAACCTTTGGGCCCTTCTATATGCCTGCCTCATTAACTTTTCAGTTGTGTTTCTGCTGAAACTCCCCTGGTGCTGCCAATCTGCTTCTCTAAAACATTAAGCTGCTCTCCCTTCTGGAATACCCCTGTTTCTCTCTTCTCTTCCAAACCTGCCCCATTCCTTTTGTGCTTCCAGACCTGGTGTAACTTTGAAATTCTTTCAGGAACCTCACGTGATTTATTTATTTCTCCTTTACTTCCTCCTTCTGAGGTTACTTATAATATTCACCCTGGCCACATGATATAATCATATTCTTTGTCAAATTGTTCCATGTGTAGTTTTTGTGTTTTTGTTATTGAATTATGAACTTTTTGATGGCAGACATGTTGTGTCATACTTTTTCCACCCTTACTTGTGTTGGAAGAGGACTGTGCTCAAGTTAGGAAATCAGTAATATCATACCCATATTATAGCAGTCCAGCAAAAGTTTATCCTGCTTCCATAAAATGTTTCAATACTATTTATTTTCTGAAGTATACTGAACAGCAAGATGTGGCCCTGGAGTATGCTGGCAAACACAAAAGAATTAGGCTTTCAGTCATTTTCCAAGTTGTTAAGCCAGTCCATATAATAACACAAAAGAAAATCTATTTGGATCAGAAATATCTGGATACTCTACTGAATCACTATAGATAAACCAATGTCTTGCTACACAAAATGTGCCCTCATCTCAGTGGTTCAACATACCCTGGGAACTTAATAGACATGAAGAATCACAGGCCTTGCCCCAGACATGCTAACATAAAATTTACATGTTAACAGTATCCTCAGGTGATTTATGTGCATATGAAATTTGAAAAACTGAAATTCCATCAAAGCTAAAAATTTTGGATAGTACTTTACGAAAACAAGGTAAAATAACTTTTGGTGTTGCCATCCAAAGAGCTGAGCTTTAAGTTTCCCTTTGTACATATAGGCCACATTCTGTCTTTTACATTTGAGAAAAGCAAATTAAGGATAATGAGAAGATTCATTTGCTTTTGTAAAGTGCTGCACACACATACACACAAATATGTTTGACTATTATTACTCTTTTTTCAGGTTTACTTAAATGAATTCTCAAGATTAACTCTGAAGCCATGGTAAAACAAATAGAGATCACGTATTGTTCTCCAAAGATTCTCCATCATATACTTGTAGAGCTGGTCTACCCCATGATCTTGTCATAGGAAATAACAAAATAGTAAGAGTGGGTTGTTAGAATGAGATCAACAAATAACTTTACCTTTGAACAGATGTTAAATTGCAGTGTATGGGGCTCAATTTACTATTATCAAATATCTTCCCTATAAAAATACACATTTATCTGACTGGAAAGACATTCAGAGTTTTAGGCAGACAAACAAATGTATGTGAACATCTAACCTGCTTTAAAATTCTAAACATTTCTATTAAATGCTGGGTCAAAATTCTGGTTCTTGTTGAGTTGTCTTTTTTCTTCTTTGCAGCTCTCTCACTGGGCTTGACTAAATGAAGAAGTTAGGTTTGTTGTCTGCAATAGTCTAAGGCTTTTAGAAAACTCAATTTGGGATGTCCTCAACAATAAGAAAAGTTGTGTCTGTATTTACTTCTGATCCTAGGTAGATCTTCACATATTAGATACAGGGCATAGAAACTCTAAACATCCTAGTGTGGCTGTATTCTAGGCACAAATACTATTGAAGATAACTCAATGGCAGAGCTTTAAAACAAACAGTCTTTATTTCACCCTAAAGTAATGTTTATTCAAGTTATTTTTTACATTTGTTGCTTGGCTGTGAAAATATTATACATTGGGTCTTCCTTTGGCATCCTGAAAGCTGGGACATGGACAAGATAAACCAGACATTTGTGAGAGAATTCATTCTTCTGGGACTCTCTGGTTACCCCAAACTTGAGATCATTTTCTTTGCTCTGATTCTAGTTATGTATGTAGTGATTCTAATTGGCAATGGTGTTCTGATCATAGCAAGCATCTTGGATTCTTGTCTTCACATGCCCATGTACTTCTTCCTGGGCAACCTCTCTTTCCTGGATATCTGCTATACAACCTCCTCCATTCCCTCAACACTGGTGAGCTTAATCTCAAAGAAAAGAAACATTTCCTTCTCTGGATGTGCAGTGCAGATGTTCTTTGGGTTTGCAATGGGGTCAACAGAATGTTTCCTCCTTGGCATGATGGCATTTGATCATTATGTGGCCATCTGTAACCCTCTGAGATACCCCATCATCATGAGCAAGGTGGTGTATGTACTGCTGGCTTCTGTATCATGGCTTTCTGGTGGAATCAATTCAATTGTGCAAACATCACTTGCCATGCAATTGCCTTTCTGTGGGAACAATATTATTAATCATTTCTTATGCGAGATCTTAGGTGTCCTAAAATTAGCTTGTGCTGATATATCTGTCAATATTGTTACCCTAGCAGTGTCAAATATTGCTTTCCTAGTTCTTCCTCTGCTCGTGATTTTTTTCTCCTATATGTTCATCCTCTACACCATCTTGCGAATGAACTCAGCCACAGGAAGACACAAGGCATTTTCTACATGCTCAGCTCACCTGACTGTGGTGATCATATTTTACGGTACCATCTTCTTTATGTATGCAAAACCTAAGTCCCAGGACCTCCTTGGGAAAGACAACTTGCAAGCTACAGAGGAGCTTGTTTCCATGTTTTATGGGGTTGTGACCCCCATGTTAAACCCCATAATCTATAGCTTGAGAAATAAAGATGTAAAAGCTGCTATAAAATATTTGCTGAGCAAGAAAGCTATTAACCAGTAAGATCAAAGGGATATATGGGTCTTCTATGTATAATTAGCTTGCCTTAGCCATTTGACAATGTACATATGATATGGTTTGGCTGTGTCCCCACCCAATTCTTGAATTGTAGCTCCTTTAGTCCCCATATGTTGTAGGATTGACCTGGTGGGAGGTAACTGAATCATGGGAGTGGGTTTTTCACATGCTGGTCTCATGATAGTGAATAAATTTCATGAGAACTGATGGTTTCATTAAAAGCACAGTTCCCTTGTACCTGCTTTCTTGCCTGCCACCATGTAAAATGTGCCTTTGCTTCTCCTTCACCACCCACCATGATTGTGAGGCCTCCTAGCCATGTGGAACTGTGAGTCCATTAAACCTGCTTTTCTTTATAAATTACCTAGTCTTGGGTATTTCTTCATAGCAGTATGAAAATGGACTAATACAGTAAATTGGTAACAGGTAGTGGGGTGCTGCTATAAGGATACCTGAAAATATGGAAGTGACTTTGGAACTAGGTAATAAGCAGAGGTGGAACAGTTTGGAGAGCTCAGAAAAAGATAGGAAAGTGTGGGAAGGTTTGGAACTTCCTAGAGACTTGCTGAATGGCTTTGACCAACATGCTGATAGTGATATAGACAGTAAAGTTTAGGCTGAAGTGGTCTCAGATGGAGATGAAAAACTTGTTGGGAACTTGAGCAAAGGTGACTCTTGTTATGCTTTAGCAAAGAAACTGGTGGCATTTTGCTTCTGCTCTAGAGATCTGTGGTACTTTGAACTTCAGAGAGATGATTTAGGGTATCTGGCAGAAGAAATTTATAAGTAGACAAAGGATTCAAGAGGAAGCAGAGCATAAAAGTTTGGAAAATTTGCAGCCTGACAATGCGATAGAAAAGAAAAACCTATTTTTTGAGGAGAAATTCAAGCCTGCTACAGAAATTTGCATAAGTAATGAGGAGCCAAATGTTAATTGCCAAGACAATGGGGAAAATGTCTCCAGGGCATATCAGAGACCTTCCTGGCAGCACCCCCCATCACAGGACTGGAGACCTAGGAGGAAAAAATGGTTTCCTGAGCCAGGCTCAGGGCCACCCTGCTGTGTGCAGCCTAAAGACTTGTTGCCCTGTGTCCCAGCTGCTCTAGCCATGGCTAAAAGGGGCCAGGGTAAAGCTTGGGCCATGGCTTCAGTGGGTGCAAGCCCCAAGCCTTGGCAGCTTCCACATATTGTTGAGCCTGCAGGTACACAGAAGTCAAGAATGGTTTGGGAACTTCTGCCTAGATTTCAGATTTATGGAAACATCTGGATGTCCAGGCAGAAGTTTGCTGCAGGGGCAGGGCCCCCATGGAGAACCTCTGCTAGGACAGCACAAAAGGGAAATGTGGGGTTGGAGCCCCCACACAAAGTCCCCACTGGGGCACTGCCTAGTTGAGGTGTGAGAAGAGGGCCACTGTCCTCCAGAACTCAGAATGGTAGATCCACCAACATCTTTCACCATGCATCTAGAAAAGCCAGCCTGTAAAAGCAACCGAGAGGGAGGCTGTGCCCTGCAAAGCCACAGTGGTGGAGCTGCCCAAGGCCATGAGAGCCCACCTCTTGCATCAGTGTGACCTGGACATGGAGTCAAAGGAGATCATTTTGGAACTTCAAGGTTTAATGACTACCCTATTGGATTTGGACTTCATGGAGCTTGTAGCCCTTTGTTTTAGTCAATTTCTTCCATTTGGAATGGGTGTATTTACCCAGTGCCTGTATCCCCTTTGTATCTATGAAGTAACTAACTTGCTTTTGGTTTTACAGGCTCATAGGCAGAAGGGACTTGCCTTGTCTCAGATGAGACTTTGGACCATGGACTTTTAAGTTAATGCTGAAATGAGTTAAGACTTTGGGGGACTGTTGGGAAGGCATGATTGGTTTTGAAATGTGAGGACATGAGATTTGGAAGGGGCTGGGGCAGAATGATAGGGTTTGGCTGTGTCCCCACCCAAATCTCATCTTGCTCCTCCTCTGACGTCTGCCATTATTGTGAGGCCTCCGCAGCCATGTGGAACTGTGAGTTCATTAAACCTCTTTTTCTTTATAAATTACCCAGTCTCAGGTATTTCTTCATATCAGTATGAAAATGGACTAATACAATACTTGTATTAAAAGATCATCTTGTGTACCATAAATATGTACAATTTTTGTCATTTAAAATTAAAAGAAGAAGCATAGAAATGGCATTATTGTGCAACTATTGAGGACTTTATCTGAGAAAAGCAAAATTATGAGGAGAGATTTTTATTCTTTGCCTTCACTAGCTTTGATCATCTAGAATCACTGAGAACAGTAATCCGCTGTTACTGAAATTCTAACAGTAAACAGATTCGAATGGGTTCTGACCCAGATCTCACGAAGACAATAAATTCCTTCAGTTATTTTCTCTGGCAATATCCAAAACAAGTATATCTGGTGTATTTGTGGCAACACAGTAGAAAACACTGAACAAAAGCTTTGAAAATAGATGGCAGGAGTATAAATTCAAAACTACTTTAGTAGTATCAGGCAGGTTTATTCATGTTTTTAAAACTTTAGTTTCCTTATTTCCAAAAAGGGAGTAAATAAACCCTGCTCCCAGTGTTATTGTAAAGATTCAGTAAGTTGCACAAAATACCTGACATAATGTGCCAAGTTCATTGTAGTTTCCTTTGTAGAGAAATTGACTTTTCCTATGAGTCCCAACTGAGGAACTGAAGTAAGGACTCCAAAGTGAAGACAAAGGATACTAGCTAGCACATCTTATTTTTGTAAGCCACCAATTATTTGGGTCCATATATCTTTCATAAATCTTCCTACCATTGTCAATCACCACACCTGCTTGCTCATTCTCCCACATATTTGTATAAAGAAAACATCTGAATCCTGTGGAAGACTGGAAACACTGTTCTAATCTAAGTCAAGTAAGAAGGTACTGCAAAAAAGCAAGTAAGAAGGTACTGCAAAAAAACCTCTTGAGGTTTTGGGTGCCTGCAAAGGAAGAGAAGCTGACATCTGGCTTGGTGAATGGGGCTTGCTGAGCTTTCCCTCTCTAGGCTGTAGATAACAGAGGAACAGGTCAACAGGTCTAGAAGGGGGCTGGAGGATGAGTATTTTACGCTGAAAATAACCAGAAGTGTTTGGGACATCAACAAGATAAACCAGACGTTTTTGAGAGAATTCATTCTCCAAAAAGTCTGAAATTAGTGACTGTTATGAGAAAAGTATTTCATTTTACATTCCAGTGAGTTTAAACTCTTCAGTAAACCTATTACAATCCTTTTTGTTTCTTTTTCTGTGGATTCTTCTGACATGGCCAAGCACAGCATATCCTTGCTGCACATCACCAGTCATTTTTACAGCTGCTTTTAGCCTTAATTTCCTATGTAAATTTCCTTTTTCTGTTGGTTTTAGAGCCATGACATGACCCCCGTCCTCCTACATGGGGGGTTTATGCCCAGCCAATCCACTTTCTTGGTTTAGGCTTAGATGATCTAGTCACTGGAGTCCTGCTGCACTGCTACTATCCTACCAGGAAGCATGGGCTGTACAATAAACCTCTAGCTGTGGATCCCTCCTTTTACTTAACTTGAATCACACTGGATGCTGGTTTTGGTTCGATTAGGACAAGTGTGCACCGCACTCTGTGGGTGAGGATTTTTAACTTCTGCCCACTCCCACTGGGATGAGCCCTATGTGTCATTCTGACCCTAGTTTAGCTTTTTCCCAACTTTGACTTATGGCACTCCACTTTTAGGAACATGTCAGTATGACAAGGTCCTGCTTCTGTTGTCTCTTAAGCATTTTATTTTATTTTTTTCCATCAGGGGAAGAGGGCCAGCATCTCATACCTGTGTTTATATCAGATTGAATTATTTATTTATAAAAGTTGATTCAAATGCTTTCCACTGCTCTACAAAAAGTTGGTACAATATTGTTCCAGTTTAGACAAGTTCTATTCATGTTGATGAATGCTCAGAAAATTAAGTTTTAAAACGAATCTGTCCTCCCAGAAAATTGAGAAATCTCAAAAGATTATTACATGCATGACTTTGTGACGAATAATAAATATTTTAGAAAATTTTAAAAATTGTGGAGAAATATAAAAAAGTAAAAAATGTTATCACTATTACTACCTCCTATAGCCAACAACTGTTAAAATTTTATTATTTCTCTCACTAATTTGGAGTCATAAAATTAATCACTTTTTGTTATGTACTATGAACAACTGGAATTACTATTTGGAAAGTATTTTTTAAATGTGTGTGCAACTTTTTAGGTTTTTACAGAATAAATTTTAGAAAATTAAATTATTATGAGAAGTGATATAAATTTTTAACTTCTCGTTAAATTATATCCCCTCCCCTAAATTATATCATGCTTTTTTAATGATACTCTAAGGGCTTCCCCATATTGTTACAGCTCTGGGGTGTGTGTGTGTGTGTGTGTGTGTGTGTGTGTGTGTATAAACATTTAATTTTGGAAAATTTTAGTTAAAAGAAAAATAATTTTTTAATTAAACCTCGTGTGCCACTTATCTTTAATTAGGAGCTCATTGTTTTATTATTATCTGTACTTAGTTATCCCTTTTCTCCAGATTATTTTAAGCAAGTACTGGGAAAAATGTCTTTTATTTTGAAATAATTTTAGACTTATAGGAAGTTTCAAGAATCACAAAAGAATTTCCTTTAATCCTTCACCCAGAATCTTTAGATATTAACATCTTACCATGCTTGTTTTACCCTTTCTTTCTCTTTATATATATATGTATGTGTGTATATTATATTTATTTATATACAGCTATTTGACAGTAAGTTGTAGATACTATGTCTCTTTACTCCTTAGTATTTTACTCTGTCTTCTTAGCATCAAAGACATTCTTTTACCATAACCATAATACAATTATCATCATACAGTTACAATACTATTATTGAATTTAATGGTCAGTAAATAATAACTTTTGGCAAAATCTAGCCCACTACCTGTATTTTCGTGTCCCCCAAACTAAGAATTATGTCTACATTTTTAAACTGTTGAAAAGAATTTTCAGCCTTTTTGCACTGGTTTCTCCCCATCTTCGTGTATTTATCTACCTTTGGTCTTTGATGTTGGTGACCTTCGGATGGGGTCTTTGAGTGGATGTGCTATTCCTTTCTGTTTGTTAGTTTTCCTTCCAACAGTCAGACCCCTCTGCTGCAGGTCTGCTGGAGTTTGCTGAAGGTCCACCCCAGACCCTGTTTGCCTGGGTATCACCAGCGGAGGCTGCAGAACAGCAAAGATTGCTGCCTGTTCTTTCCTCTGGAAGCTTTGTCTCAGAGGGGCACCTGCCAGATGCCATCCAGAGCTCTCCTGTATGAGGTGTCTGTCAGCCCCTCCTGGGAGGTGTCTCCCAATCAGGATACATGGGGGTCATGGACCCACTTGAGGAGGCAGTCTGACCCTTAGCTGAGCTCGAACAGTGTGCTGGGAGATCTGCTGCTCTCTTCAGAGCCATCAGGCAGGGACGTTTAAGTCTGCTGAAGCTGTGCCCACAGCCGCCCCTTCCCCCAGGTGCTCTGTCTCAGGGAGATGGGGGTTTTATCTATAGGTCCTTGACTGGGGCTGCTGCCTTTTTTTCAGAGATGCCCTGCCCAGAGAGGAGAAAACTAGAGAGACAGTCGGGCCATAGCGGCCTTGCTGAGCTGTGGTGGGCTCTGCCCAGTTCGAACTTCCCAGCAGCTTTCTTTACACTGTGAGGGTAAAACCGCCTACTCAAGCCTCAGCAATGGCGGACGCCCCTCCCCCAGCCAAACTGGAGCATCCCAGGTCGATCTCAGACTGCTGCTGTGCTGGCAGCAAGAATTTCAAGCCAGTGGATCTTAGTTTGCTGGGCTCCATGGGAGTGGGACCTGCCAGGCCAGACCACTTGGTTCCCTGGCTTCAGCCCCCTTTCCAGGGGAGTGAACAGTTCTGTCTCGCTGGCATTCCAGGTGCCACAGGGGTCTAGAAAGAAAAAAAAAAACTCCTGCAGCTAGTTTGGTGTCTGCCTGAATGGCCTCCCAGTTTTGTGCTTGAAACCCGGGGCCCTGGTGGCACAGGCATTGGAGGGAATCTCCTGGTCTGTGGTTTGCAAAGACTGTGGGGAAAGCACAGTGTCTGGGCTGGAGTGCACCGTTCCTCAGGCTCAGTCCCTCACAGCTTCCCTTGGGTAGGGGAGAGAATTATCTGACCCCTTGTGATTCCTGGGTGAGACAATGCCCCAGGCTCGCCCTCGGTGGGCTGCACCTACTGTCCAACCAGTCCCAATGAGATGAACTGGGTACCTCAGTTGTAAATGCAGAAATCACCTGCCTTCTGTATTGATCTCGCTGGGAGCTGCAGACTGGAGCTGCTCCTATTCGGCCATCTTGAAAAGAAAGAACTTGAGCTTCCATAAAGTTATTAAAACTTTTTATTTGGAAATAACTATAGAATCAAAGTAAATAATATATAGAGTATCATGTACCCCTCATCAGCTTCCTCTAATTATGACATTTTGTGTTATGGTAGCATAATATCAAAACCACAACATTGTCATTGGTTCAATACTATTAACAAGACTGTAGAACTTGTTCAGTTTTCACTATTTTTTCATGTATTCATGTGTCGCTGTGTGTGTGTGTAGTTCTATGCAATTTTATTCCATGTATAGATTCTTGTAACCACCACCATAATCAAAACATGTGACTGATCAATCACTACCAAGAAACTCCCTCTTGCTACCCTGTGATGTTTTACTTCATGTGTCAACTTTGTTAGGCCACAGTACCCAGTTGTTTGGTCAAATACCAATCTAGATGTTAATGTGAAGGTAGTTTTAGATGTGATTAACATTTCAATCAATACCTTTTGAGTAAAGCAGATTACCTTATGCAATGTGGGTGGACCTCATTCAATTGGCTGTCAACATTAAAAAACTGAGTTCCCCACAAAAGAAATGAATTCTGCCTCCATAGTGTCTTCAGACTCGAGCCTACGACAACTCCTGCCAGAATTTCTTGCCTACCCTGCAGATCTCAGGTATGGCATCCCCAATATTGCATGAGTCAATTCCTTAAAATAAATTTTTTGCTTGCACTCTCACGCTCTGTCTCTCTCTCTCTCTCTCTCTCTCACACACACACACACACACAGCTCTGTACAGGGCTATTAAACTTTCTTGTCTATTAAACTTTCTGCTCCTTATCCCACTCTGTGTGTGAGTCCATGTCATTAATCTGTATGGCATGAGATGATGAACCACGGGTATTTCCCCAGACAATGAAGCTGCTTCAGTGATTTTCTAACTCCATCATTTCTTTTACATTTATCCTACTGTTATCTGACAATTCATAGGTTCCTAATAAATGCTCTGGATAGTCAGTGAAGATATTCCACTTTGGTTGCTTGAATGTCTCCCAAATGTCTCCCAAGCCTTTGCGAGCTTTGGGAATAGTTGGGCTTGTAGCTTTCTATTAGTTCTTCTTTGCTTGGACCCATGAAGCTTCAGCATTCTGCACGTGTGGCTTAGTATTTAGCAACAGCTACAACGGAACCCTTTTGGTGGTCTCTGGAGCTTTTTCTTTGCCTAGCCTTTTTTACTTCCAGAACTCTTCACTGTAAACTCTAGTTGTCCAGTCTCCTGAATTTTATTCTGATCCTTATCAATCTAGTGAGACCACTGTGATCTTTTTGGGATCCTTTTCCATGAACCAGAGTCTAACAAGTAATCATAAGGTTCTCTTAATTTTAGTTTTCTTTCCCCCAAAGTCACAGTTCTGCCTTGATTGTTCAATTTTTAAAAACTATTATTTCATTTATTTTGTCCAATTTTCTAATAGTTCATGATCGAAGGTAAAACTGGTCCTAGCTAGTTTATTATTGCCAGAAGCAGATGTTCCCTGTAACTTTTCTGATTGTATCATTTTTATTTTGTCAGAACATATAACATTCATATATTATACTTGCATCCTCATTCCCAGCGTTATTTTCTTAGATCTATAATTAAATTTATTAAATGCTTTCCACTTAGCTTTTTGCCCAAGTTTCTTTATCTTTTTTTGTTTGAGTAAATATTTTCTCATCAACTCCACAAAGGGATTGTGAGTATAGCATTCCTTGGATCTTGCACTTTTAAACATATTTTAATAGCATTGATATTTGAAGGGCAATTTGAATGGATATAAATTTTTTGGTATGCGTTTTTTGAGTGTTTTGAAAATGCACTACATTGTATGATTATTTTGAAAAGTCTGACGCTGAATTAAGACTTTTTCCCTTGTAAAGTATTAATCTTTTTATTTTAAAAACTTGAAGATTTTTTGTTTTTATCTTCAAACCTTAATAGTTTTACTGGGCTAGGTCTTAGGATTGATTATGCTGTATAAATTTTTCTAGGAATCTGGTGAATGCTTTCAGCATTTCTATATTTACAGAAAATTTTTCTGAACTTGTTTTAAATATTAATTCTATTCTATTGTATTATTTTCTGTTTTAGAGATTCAAATTTTACATACTTGTAAAAGAAACGATATTTCTTCTTTGCCTGTGTTTCATTTCAACTACGTGTGAATAGATTTTCTTGAACTTTGTTTTGTTGATTGCTTTACTGCCTTTATTCAAGGCCCTTATTACATTTCATTTTAATCTATTGTTACCTTGGCTACGTTTATTTTAGTCTTCATTTCCAAAATTAGTTTTTTCTTTTCTGAGTTCAATCAAATATCTTTTCATTTCTTCCTGGTGTGTTATTATTCCCTTTCTTTAAATTTTTGAATTTCTGATTCAATGTGGTTTTAAACTCCCCTGAAATGCTTGTGTAAGGATATATATATATATTTTTTTATCAGTTTGTAATGTTGTGTTACCATTTGTATTTACTTCTTGTGTATTTTTACTTTTGATGGGCAGGGGCGGAGATTTCCATCAGCTAAGGGGTTTTTATTCTCATTTTCTATTTCATTTTATAGTAGTTTTGAATATAGCCTACTTTAATCTATTCATTTCATTATTTTGGATAGTTTATATTTATAACGTTTTTAGGTCACAAGTGCCCTCATCTGTCTGTGATGTACGGTAAAATTTCATTACATGACTGCTTTGCTTCTTTATAGCGTTAGCTTACTAAAGCCAATTTTACTCTTTGTCCTGAAAGCTCTTTGATTCTCCTCCTCCTGCATTTTTATATTGCCTGGCTACATGAGGAGGAATTGCATGCTTTCTGATATTTTAGTCTTTTTCTTTTGCAGGATCCAAATTTTTCTTTTTTTCTTTCTTTTTTTTTCTTTTCTTTTCTAAACTTCAAGATCTCCAAAGGTTCCTCTCTCTTTGTTTTCACTTACTTTTACCCAAGAAGCCATGGCTTTCAAGGATAGCTACCTCAAGTCATACATACCTGTGTTAAGGGCTCTGTCCTTGGTTTTAGATCAATCTTAAGTCGGCCTGCTTCTGTTCCCTTCTATCTTTCCATGAAAATCTTTGCTCACTGGGAGCATGAGATGGGTTAGGATTTGGTGTTAAATTTTGTGTTTACAGGTAACTTGAAGTTTAGATATTTTCTTATTTCTAGTTATGACTACTATGTGGGTTTGGAGAGTTTTATTTTTTCTTCTGTTATATTCTGTATTTTTGGAAGATATGTGGGGAGATGTGGATTTAAGCAGCTGCCATTATCATCAACTACTCATAAGTGTATATGCATTTTTAAACTGTTGACCGTTTAATAGATTAAAAATAACATCTCATTTCTGAATTTGTTAACTTTTATTTGCATGGAAGTGAAATTGAACATGTTTGTATATTTATTTGTTAGTCTGTGTCTTAGTTCATAATTTATATTTATTATTTATCCATTTTCTACTTTGGTTTCAATGGAAAGTTGGGCAAAGTAAATACATTAAGAATTCCATTTGCTTTTAAAAATTCTTTATATATTGAGGTTATCATTATTAGTTCATGTATATAGTAGTTTTTTTAATTTTAAAGATCTTTGATTGCTTTTCACATTTTGTATTTATAATGTTAGCATTATTTTTTCATGATAATTTTTAAGCAACTGCTGCTTATAGAGAAACCATTAATTATTACATATTTTTATGTTACTAGGTAACTAAACATTTTTACAATTCCAATAGATTTCTTGGTTGATTCTCCTTCATTTTCTTTAAAAAATTGGATATTAGTATTGGTAACTTTCTCTTTTATTCCAATATTTATAACATTAAATTTGTATTTCTATTTGCATGCATTGGATTATCCATAACAACTAATGTTAAATAATAATGGTATTAGAAGCTATCCTTGTCTTAAACCTAACTTTCACAGGAATGTGTTTTAAAATGGAGTGTGATATGACTCGTGGTTTGAAAGTATATTTCTTTCTTATATTGAAATTTTATTTTATTTATAATTTCAACTTTTATTTTAGACTCAGGGGGTATATGTCGGGGGTACATGTGAGGGTTTGGGGTATGATTGATCCCAGCACCCAGGTAGTGAGCATAGTACCCAACAGTTTTTCAACCCTTGTCCCTCTTTTTCCTGTCCCCTTCTATTACTTCCAGTATCTATTCATACCATCTTTATGTCCACAAGTACCCAAAGTTTAGCTCCCACTTATAAGCGAGAACATGTACTATTTGGCTTTCTGTTCCCGCATTATTTTGTTTAGCTTAATGGCCTGCAGCTGCATCCATGTCCCTGCAAATGACATGAGTGCATTCTTTTTTATGGCAGCATAGTATCCCATGATGTATATGTACCACATTTGCTTTATCAGTCTCCCAGGGATGGGCACCTAGGTTGACTCCATGTCTTTGCTATTATTAATAGTGCTGCAATGAACATGCGAGTTGACGTGTGTCTTTTTGGTAGAACGATTTATTTTCCTTTGGGTATATATCCAGTAATGGAGATTGCTGGGTCAAAGAGTGGTTCTGTTTTAAGTTCTTTAAGAAATCTTCAAACTGCTTTCCACAGTGGCTGAACTAATTTAAATCCCCACACGAATGTATGTGTTCCCTTTTCTCTGTAGCCTTGACAGCATCTGTTGTTTTCTGACTATTGCCATTCTGACTGGTGTGGGATTGTATCTCATTGTGGTTTTGATTTGCATTTCTCTGATGTTTAGTGATGAGCATTTTTTTATATGTTCATTGGCAACATGTATGTCGTTTTTTGAGAAGCGTCTGTTCATATCTCTTGTCTATTTTTAATGGGGTTATTTGACTTTTTCTCGTAAATTTGTTTAAGTTCCTTATAGATTCTGGATATTAGACCTTTGTCAAATGCACAGTTTGCAAATATTTTCTCCCATTCTGTAGGTTGTCTGTTTACTCTGTTGATAGTTTCTTTTGCTGTGCAGAAGCTCTTTAGTTTAATTATGTACCACTTAATCAATTTTTGTTTTTGTTGCAATTGCTTTCAAGTACTTAATCATAAATTCTTTTACAAGGCCTATGTCCAGAATGGCATTTGCTTCAAGGGTTCTTAGAGTTTGAGGTCTTACATTTTCTCTTTTCTTTTTTTTTAATTTTAATATTATTATACTTTAAGTTTTAGGGTACATGTGCACAATGTGCAGGTTAGTTACATATGTACACATGTGCCATGCTGGTGTGCTGCACCCATTAACTCATCATTTAGCATTAGGTATATCTCCTAATGCTATCCCTCCCCCCTCCCCCCACCCCACAACAGTCCCCAGAGTGTGATGTTCCCCTTCCTGTGTCCATGTGTTCTCATTGTTCAATTCCCACCTATGAGTGAGAACATGCGGTGTTTGGTTTTTTGTCCTTGCAATAGTTTACTGAGAATGATGATTTCCAATTTCATCCACGTCCCTACAAAGGACATGAACTCATCATTTTTTATGGCTGCATAGTATTCCATGGTGTATATGTGCCCCATTTTCTTAATCCAGTCTATTGTTGTTGGACGTTTGGGTTGGTTCCAAGTCTTTGCTATTGTGAATAGTGCTGCTATAAACATACATGTGCATGTGTCTTTATAGCAGCATGATTTATAATCCTTTGGGTATATACCCAGTAATGGGATGGCTGGGTCAAATGGTATTTCTACTTCCAGATCCCTGAGGAATCACTACACCAACTTCCACAATGGTTGAACTAGTTTACAGTCCCACCAACAGTGTAAAAGTGTTCCTATTTCTCCACATCCTCTCCAGCACCTGTCGTTTCCTGACTTTTTAATGATTGCCATTCTAACTGGTGTGAGATGGTATCTCATTGTGGTTTTGATTTGCATTTCTCTGATGGCCAGTGATGGTGAGCATTTTTTCATGTGTTTTTTGGCTGCATAAATGTCTTCTTTTGAGAAGTGTCTGTTCATGTCCTTTGCCCACTTTTTGATGGGGTTGTTTGTTTTTTTCTTGTAAATTTGTTTGAGTTCTTTGTAGATTCTGGATATTAGCCCTTTATCGGATGAGTAGGTTGCAAAAATATTCTCCCATTTTGTAGGTTGCCTGTTCACTCTGATGGTAGTTTCTTTTGCTGTGCAGAAGCTCTTTCGTTTAATTAGATCCCATTTGTCAATTTTGGCTTTTGTTGCCATTGCTTTTGGTGTTTTAGACATGAAGCCCTTGCCCATGCCTATGTCCTGAATGGTAATGCCTAGGTTTTCTTCTATGGTTTTTATGTTTTAGGTCTAACATTTAAGTCTTTAATCCGTCTTGTATTAATTTTTGTATAAGGTGTAAGGAAGGGATCCAGTTTCAGCTTTCTACATATGGCTAGCCAGTTTTCCCAGCACCATTTATTAAATAGGGAATCCTTTCCCCATTGCTTGTTTTTCTCAGGTTTGTCAAAGATCAGATAGTTGTAGATATGTGGTGTTATTTCTAAGAACTCTGTTCTGTTCCATTGGTCTATATCTCTGTTTTGGTACCAGTACCATGCGGTTTTGGTTATAGTAGTCTTGTAGTATAGTTTGAAGTCAGGTAGCGTGATGCCTCCAGCTTTGTTCTTTTGGCTTAGGATTGACTTGGCGATGCGGGCTCTTTTTTGGTTCCATATGAACTTTAAAGTAGCTTTTTCCAATTCTGTGAAGAAAGTCATTGGTAGCTTGATGGGGATGGCATTGAATCTATAAATTACCTTGGGCAGTATGGCCATTTTCATGATATTGATTCTTCCTACCCATGAGCGTGGAATGTTCTTCCATTTCTTTGTATCCTCTTTTATTTCATTGAGCAGTGGTTTGTAATTCTCCTTGAAGAGGTCCTTCACGTCCCTTGTAAGTTGGATTCCTAGGTATTTTATTGTCTTTGAAGCAATTGTGAATGGGAGTTCACTCACGATTTGGCTCTCTGTTTGTCTGTTATTGGTGTATAGAATGCTTGTGATTTTTGCACATTGATTTTGTATCCTGAGACTTTGCTGAAGTTGCTTCTCAGCTTAAGGAGATTTTGGGCTGAGACAATGGGGTTTTCTAGATATACAATCATGTCATCTGCAAACAGGGAGAATTTGTCTTCCTCTTTTCCTAATTGAATACCCTTTATTTCCTTCTACTGCCTGATTGCCCTGGCCAGAACTTCCAACACTATGTTGAATAGGAGTGGTGAGAGAGGGCATCCCTGTCTTGTGCCAGTTTTCAAAGGGAATGCTTCCAGTTTTTGCCCATTCAGTATGATATTGGCTGTGGGTTTGTTATAAATAGCTCTTATTATTTTGAGATACATCCCATCAATACCTAATTTATTGAGAGTTTTTAGCATGAAGGGTTGTTGAATTTTGTCAAAGGTCTTTTCTGCATCTATTGAGACAATCATGTGGTTTTTGTCTTTGGCTCTGTTTATATGCTGGATTACATTTATTGATTTGCATATACTGAACCAGCCTTGCATCCCAGGGATGAAGCCCACTTGATCATGGTGGATAAGCTTTTTGATGTGCTGCTGGATTCAGTTTGCCAGTATTTTATTGAGGATTTTTGCATCAATGGTCATCAAGGATATTGGTCTAAAATTCTCTTTTTTTGTTGTGTCTCTGCCAGGCTTTGGTATCGGGATGACGCTGGCCTCATAAAATGAGTTAGGGAGGATTCCCTCTTTTTCTATTGATTGGAATAGTTTCAGAAGGAATGGTACCAGTTCCTCCTTGTACCTCTGGTAGAATTTGGCTGTGAATCCATCTGGTCCTGGACTCTTTTTTGTTGGTAAGCTATTGGTTATTGCCAGAATTTCAGAGCCTGTTATTGGTCTATTCAGAGATTCAACTTCTTTCTGGTTTAGTCTTGGGAGAGTGTATGTGTCAAGGAATTTATCCATTTCTTCTAGATTTTCCAGTTTATTTGCGTAGAGGTGTTTGTAATATTCTCTGATGGTAGTTTGTATTTCTGTGGGATCGGTGGTGATATCCCCTTTAACATTTTTTATTGTGTCTATTTGATTCTTCTCTCTTTTCTTCTTTATTAGTCTTGCTAGCGGTCTATCTATTTTGCTGATCCTTTCAAAAAACCAGCTCCTGGATTCATTAATTTTTTGAAAGGTTTTTGTGTCTCTATTTCCTTCAGTTCTTCTCTGATTTTAGTTATTTCTTGCCTTCTGCTAGCTTTTGAATGTGTTTGCTCTTGCTTTTCTAGTTCTTTTAATTGTGATGTTAGGGTGTCAATTTTGGATCTTTCCTGCTTTCTCTTGTGGGCATTTAGTGCTATCAGTTTCCCTCTACACAGTGCTTTGAATGTGTCCCAGAGATTCTGGTATGTTGTGTCTTTGTTCTCATTGGTTTCAAAGAACATCTTTATCTCTGCCTTCATTTCGTTATGTACCCAGTAGTCATTCAGGAGCAGGTTGTTCAGTTTCCATGTAGTTGAGCGGTTTTGAGTGAGTTTCTTAATCCTGAGTTCTAGTTTGATTGCACTGTGGTCTGAGAGACAGTTTGTTATAATTTCTGTTCTTTTACATTTGCTGAGGAGTGCTTTACTTCCAAGTATGTGGTCAATTTTGGAATAGGTGCTGTGTGGTGCTGAAAAAAATGTATATTCTGTTGATTTGTGGTGGAGAGTTCTGTAGATGTCTATTAGATCTGCTTGGTGCAGAGCTGAGTTCAATTCCTGGGTATCCTTGTTGAATTTCTGTCTCGTTGATCTGTCTCATGTTGACAGTGGGGTGTTAAAGTCTCCCGTTATTATTGTATGGGAGTCTAAGTCTCTTTGTAGGTCACGTCAGGACTTGCTTTATGAATCTGGGTGCTCCTGTATTGGGTGCATATATATTTAGGATAGTTAGCTCTTCTTGTTGAATTGATCCCTTTACCATTATGTAATGGCCTTCTTTGTCTCTTTTGATCTTTGTTGGTTTAAAGTCTGTTTTATCAGAGACTAGGATTGCAACCCCTGCCTTTTTTTGTTTTCCATTTGCTTGGTAGGTCTTCCTCCATCCCTTTATTTTGAGCCTATGTGTGTCTCTGCACGTGAGATGGGTTTCCTGAATGTAGCACACTGATGGGTCTTGACTCTTGATCCAATTTGCCAGTCTGTGTCTTTTAATTGGAGCATTTAGTCCATTTACATTTAAAGTTAATATTGTCATATGTGAATTTGATCCTGTCATTATGATGTTAGCTGGTTATTTTGCTCGTTAGTTGATGCAGTTTCTTCCTAGCCTCAATGGCTTTACAATTTGGCATGATTTTGCAGTGGCTGGTTCCGGTTGTTCCTTTCCATGTTTAGTGCTTCCTCCAGGAGCTCTTTTAGGGCAGGCCTAGTGGTGACAAAATCTCTCAGCATTTGCTTGTCTGTAAAGTATTTTGTTTCTCCTTCACTTATGAAGCATAGTTTGGCTGGATATGAAATTCTGGGTTGAAAATTATTTTCTTTAAGAATGTTGAATACTGGCCCACACTCTCTTCTGGCTTGTAGAGTTTCTGCCGAGAGATCCGCTGTTAGTCTGATGGGCTTCCCTTTGTGGGTAACCCAACCTTTCTCTCTGGCTGCCCTTAACATTTTTTCCTTCATTTCAACTTTGGTGAATCTGACAATTATGTGTCTTGGAGTTGCTTTTCTCGAGGAGTATCTTTGTGGTGTTGTCTGTATTTCCTGAATCTGAATGTTGGCCTGCCTTGCTAGATTGGGGAAGTTCTCCTGGATAATATCCTGCAGAGTGTTTTCCAACTTGGTTCCATTCTCCCTGTCACTTTCAGGTACACCAGTCAGACGTAGATTTGGTCTTTTCACATAGTCCCATATTTATTGGAGGCTTTGTTCGTTTCTTTTTATTATTTTTTCTCTAAACTTCCCTTCTCACTTCATTTCATTCATTTCATCTTCCATCCCTGATACCCTTTCTTCCAGTTGATTGCATCGGCTCCTGAGGCTTCTGCATTCTTCACGTAGTTCTCGAGCCTTGGCTTTCAGCTCCATCAGCTCCTTTAAGCACTTCTCTGTATTGGTTATTCTAGTTATACATTCATCTAAATTTTTTTCAAAGTTTTTAACTTCTTTGCGTTTGGTTTGAATTTCCTCCTGTAGCTCGGAGTAGTTTGATCGTCTGAAGCCTTCTTCTCTCAGCTCGTCAAAGTCATTCTCCATCCAGCTTTCTTCCGTGCTGGTGAGGAACTGCATTCCTTCGGAGGAGGAGAGGTGCTCTGCTTTTTAGAGTTTCCAGTTTTTCTGCTCTGTTTTTTCCCCATCTTTGTGGTTTTATCTACTTTTGGTCTTTGATGATGGTGATGTACAGATGGGTTTTTGGTGTGGATGTCCTTTCTGTTTGTTAGTTTTCCTTCTAACAGACAGGACCTCAGCTGCAGGTCTGTTGGAGTTTGCTAGAGGCCACTCCAGACAGTTTGCCTGGGTATCAGCAGTGGTGGCTGCAGAACAGCAGATTTTCGTGAACCACGAATGCCGCTGTCTGATCGTTCCTCTGGAAGTTTTGTCTCAGAGGAGTACCTGGCCGTGTGAGGTGTCAGTCTGCCCCTACCGGGGGGCGCCTCCCAGTTAAGCTGCTCGGGAGTTAGGGGTCAGGGACTTATTTGAGGAGGCAGAGTGCCCGTTCTCAGATCTCCAGCTGCATGCTGGGAGAACCACTGCTCTCTTCAAAGCTGTCAGACAGGGACATTTAAGTCTGCAGAGGTTACTGCTGTCTTTTTGTTTGTCTGTGCCCTGCCGCCAGAGGTGGAGCCTACAGAGGCAGGCAGGCCTCCTTGAGCTGTGGTGGGCTCCACCCAGTTCGAGCTTCCCGGCTGCTTTGTTTACCTAAGCAAGCCTGGGCAATGGTGGGCTGACCTCCCCCAGCCTCGCTGCCACCTTGCAGTTTGATCTCAGACTGCTGTGCTAGCAATCAGCGAGACTCTGTGGGCGTAGGACCCTCCGAGCCATGTGCGGGATATAATCTCCTGGTGCGCCCTTTTTTAAGCCCGTCGGAAAAGCACAGTATTAGGGTGGGAGTGACCCGATTTTCCAGGTGCCATCTGTCACCCATTTCTTTGACTAGGAAAGGGAACTCCCTTATCCCTTGCGCTTCCCAAGTGAGGCAATGCTTCGCCCTGCTTCAGCTCACGCACGGTGCGCTGCACCCACTGTCCTGTGCCCACTGTCTGGCACTCCCTAGTGAGATGAACCCAGTACCTCAGATGGAAATGCAGAAATCACCCGTCTTCTGCGTCACTCATGCTGGGAGCTGTAGACTGGAGCTCTTCCTATTCAGCCATCTTGGCTGCACCCTCTACATTTTATTTTTTCAAAAATCCTCCATTGCAACAGGATTTTCAAATTAATTAATACACCACTCTATTTATAACATTTTCTCATTCTAAAAATTACATCTTTGTATGTCCTTCTACTGCTTGTATTGTTCACAATTTAACACATTTCTATTTTTTCTTTTTAAATGAGCTAACTAAAATTTCATTTACTGTTAATTTTTTATGAATTCAACTGAGTTAAATTTTTTGTTTTCTAATATCTGCTTTTGGTTCATTTAACAAATATTTATTTAAAGTACTTTTTAAATCTTCAGCACTGTTGAAGAAACTGGGGATTCAGGATAGTATAGAAATGGAAAGGTTGGTGTTCTCTTGAGACTTACAGTTTACAAGTGGAAACACAAAATACCTAAATAAATAAATAATAGCTGATATAACTTCATACATGTGGTAGTTCCATAAAAAAAGCTGAATCAAAGTGTCTTGAGCCAATGCCATTTTAAAATAGAAGCCTTTGTTGTTAATAATTTCTTTCTTACCTTAGTTTATTTGTATACCTTTTATAAAAGAATTAGTTGGCTAATATACGTGATATATTATATGTATATTATACATATATTCTCTTTTATAACTTTTAAATAATTAATTTATTTAAAATTGCTAGTCCAGCAAGGAGATATCTTCAAGTTCAATTGCATGACAGCCTGAGAGATTATTCCTGAAGATATTTAGAAGGAGGAAGTGTGTACTATGCTACCTGGATTCATACCTCAGCATTTCCCCATCTCTATCAAGAGAATACAGGGATGCCAACCCCCAACTCCATGCAGTCTAAAATCTGTATATAACTTTTGACTTCCCCAAAACTTAACTACTAGTAGCCTACTGTTGATTGGAAGCCTTACTGATAACATAAATACTTGACTAACATATATTCTGTATGTTATATGGATGATAGACTATGTTTCTGCAATAAATTAAGCTAGAGAAAAGAAAAAGTTTTTAAGAAAATCATAAGGTAAAGAAAATGTTATTAAGATAATCATAAGGTAAAGAAAATATATTTAGTATTTATTAAGTGGAAATGGATCATCATAAAAGTCTTCATCCTCATGTTTTTCATGTTGAGCAGGCTGAGGAAGAGGAGGAAGAGGAAAGTCTGGTCTTGCTGTTTGAGGGGTAGTAGAGGTGGAAGAAAATCCATGCATAAGTGGACCTGTGCAATTCAAACCCATGTTCAAGGGTCAACTATTGTGAATACTCAAGGGCTAAGGTGGGCAATGATTATGATTTGTGTTTTAGTTTAAGTTATCCCTAAATTTGCCCAGTCTTCGTAAGTAAACCACAGTTGCCTGTACTCTCAAGAGAGGTCACACACAAGGATTTGCAGGTTTAGTCCAACCCCAGAACCTTTTGAAGAACCTGGGCTCCACAGTTTTTCCAGCAGAGCTGCTTTTTAGTGAAGCTGAGAGGGAAACAGGAGTTCAAGGACATTCAGCTGATTGTGAGAATTAGAATAACATAATGGTTAAGTGAAAGGGTCTGTGTCGAATTGGTTGGATTCCAGCTCCACCACATACCTGATTTGTAAATAACCTAAGCCATTTAATCTCTTTTTACTCAGGTTGCTCATTTGGAAAGTGGAAGTGACAATATGGTTGATGAAATGGAATAAAATATTACCAATACCAACTCCAGCATTATTGCTTGTATTAAATTACTGCATGTAAAGAATTTAGAAGAGTGTCTAGAGCACAGTAATAACTCAATAAGCATTCTGGATTTTTACTATTTATTATTATTACTT
The DNA here is from genome assembly GCF_029281585.2 of Gorilla gorilla gorilla. Lineage (NCBI taxonomy): Eukaryota > Metazoa > Chordata > Mammalia > Primates > Hominidae > Gorilla > Gorilla gorilla. The sequence continues at coordinate 100,764,742 of NC_073237.2, read as the reverse complement.
TTAGTATTATCACTGCAGCCAGGACCCTGTTCCACATGTATTTCAGTTGTTCTTTCCTTATGTTGCTAACACCTTGTAAGTAAATCATTCTCCCCTGTAAGCTCCTGCTAGCCTTCATTTCTGTGGCATTCAAAGCCTTGCCTTTGTTTCCTGATTAATTTTTTTCCACACTATATAGCCATCTTTCTCATTACAATGCAATTATTTGTGGTGGGACCATGTTTCTTTGGTGATATGGAAGCCACTCTGTATTTATTTCCTTCTGGGCTAGTTGAGAGCCAGTTGTAGCTGCTTAGGTAATCAGGTCGTCCTCGATCCTAAAAAGCACTGTAAGAGGAATTATAAGTTCATCCCCATCTCCCTTGTGCAGGCTCCAATCTTTGAAAATACTTCAGTGGTCTTTGGGGAAAAAAATAAGTTGCAAAGTGAAGCTGAAGCAAGACTCAAGACAATTGAGAGACAGTGTCAAACAATAAAAGGGTGATAATTTTAAAGTCACAGGTGGAGTTTAATGAATCATTGTGCCACTAGCTGCCTGAGGGTCTAGGCCAGATTGCATCACTTTTTTGGACTTTAATTTTTTATTAGTATAAAATAATCTACCATTCAATGAGAAATGATGGATAAACAAAATATGATGCAATTTATAATCTCAACAAGATATCACTTTAATTTGACTTACCATTACATGGATTTAGAATTACCATAGTTTAGATCATATCTCCAAAGATAGTTCTGCTGAGTCAGACATTTTCTTTTTTTTTTTTTTTGAGATGGAGTCTCGCTCTGTCACCCAGGCTGGAGTGCAGTGGCGCGATCTCGGCTCACTGCAACCTCTGCCTCCCCAGTTCAAGCGATTCTTCTGCCTGAGCCTCCTGAGTAGCTGGGACTACAGGTGTGCACCACCACACCTGGCTAATTTTTGTATTTTTAGTAGAGATGAGGTTTCACCATATTGGCTGGTCTCAAACTCCTGACCTCATGATCCGCCCACCTTGGCCTCCCAAAGTGCTGGGATTACAGGCATGAGCCACTGCACCCGGCTGACATTTTCTTAATGTAGATTTGGTGACTCATGACTGCACATATTACATTAATGATTTTTTTTTTTTTTTTTTTTGGAAACAGAGTCTTGCTCTGTCACCCAGGCTAGAGTGCAGTGGCGCAATCTTGGCTCACTGCAAGCTGCTCCTCCCGGGTTCACACCATTCTCCTGCCTCAGCCTCCAGAGTAGCTGGGACTACAGGGGCCTGCCACCACGCCAGGCTAATTTTTTTTTTTTTTTTGTATTTTTAGTAGAGACGGGGTTTCACCGTGTTAGCCAGGATGGTCTTGATCTCCTGACCTTGTGATCCATCCACCTCATTAATGATATTTCACAGTCACAATTAGACATCCATCTAGGAAAATATATTTGTACTAAATGTGATTACTAATGCGAGCAAGGGCAGCAGTTCATCAGATGATTTTACCTTTTTTGGGAGACTCTTCATGATATTTCAAATTTGAGATGTAATTTTGGTGGACTTTAACACTTCAAAAAAATAACTCTTTCATTAGCAATCTTTTGCACCATCCACAACTAAGAGTGTATCCAGATTTGTTCACATGTCATTTGATGACATTTAGTCACAGGCATAGGCAGTGAGAAGTCATTCTGGTGGCACTGACTAGTAGATCCTGTGTGCCCTTGTCAGGGCCTTGCGCATACACCCTGCTCTCCAGCTCAGCTCTGGGAAAAGCAGGGCATACTAGCTTCATCTGACTGTGGATAGAAGATTAAAATTAAGCGTTAACAGTAGTTTGAAATAGCCCATGTCAGTGACTTGGCCTGTCATACTGGCCTGCGTACAATTTCCTCGGTCATTCTACCATGCTTATCTCCTCATGGCCACAACGTAGTGACCACATTCAAGGCAGATGCTGCCTTTAGGCCCCTTTGTATTAAAAGCAAAACCCTTCCCAGAGCCCCTAGAAAACTTACACTTATTCTTATTGACAGGAACTATATCCATGAGCACCCCAGCTGCAAGTGAGGCTTAAAAAGATAATAGTAAGCCTTTCTGACCTTTAGAGTAAAGGTGCCAAGGGAGAAGGAAGTCAGCAGTGGGTGTTAAGTATCATAGAAACGGATTCAAGAAAGATCCCTAAGGCAAAATTATGTAGGGCAGAGGATGTGTTCAGTCATTATCCTGCATGGAAAAAGCAAAGTCAAGAATCCTGAGTCACCTGGACCATCAGCCACATGTTCTCTCCCTCCTTTGGGTCAGGAGGAGCTAGAATAGATCCAGTTTGACTTTGCAGAATGTATAAACTGCTCTGTATTTATTAACAAAGAAAAAAGGAGAGAAGATCCAAGTAATCACAAACAAAAATGACAAAGATGACATTATAACTGTTGTGACAGAAATGCAATAGATCCTCAGAGACTATCCTGAACACCTCTATGCACACAAACTAGAAAATTTAGAGGAAATGGGTAAATTCCTGGAAATATACAACCCCCCAAGACTGAATCAGGATGAAATTGAAACCCTAAACAATCCAATATTGAGTTCCAAAATTGAACTGGGAACCAAATACTTACCAACCAAAAAAAGCTCTGGACTAGATGGATTTACAGTTGCATTCTACCAGATGTGCAAAGAAGAGCTGGTACCAATTCTACTACAACAATTTTCATAAAATCAAGGGGGACTCCTCCCTAACTAATTCTATGAAGCCAGCATCACCCTGATAACAAAACCTGGCAAAGACACGATGCAAAAAGAAAACTACAGGCCAATATTACTGAGGAGGAAAGATGCAAAAAATCATCAACAAAATACTAGCAAATTGAATCCAGCATATATCAAAAAGTTAATTCACCACAATCAAATAGGTTTCGTTCCTGGGATGCAAGGTTGTTTCAACATATGCAAATCAATAAATGTGATTCACCACATGAACACAATTAAAAACAAATCCCATATGATCATCTCAATAGATGTAGACAAAGCCTTTGGTAAAATCCAACATCTCTTCATGATAAACACCCTCAAAAAACTAGGCATCAAAGGGACATACCTCAAAATAATAAGAACCTTCTGTGACAAACTTAGAGCCAACATCATACTGAATGGGCAAAAGTTGGAAGCATTCCCTTTGAGAACTGAAAGAAGACAGTGATGCTTACTCTCACCACTCCTATTGAAGATAGTACTGAAAGTCTTAGCCACAGCAATCAGAGAAGAGAAATAAAAGACATCCAAATAGGATAAGAAGTCAAAATATCTCTCTTTGTTGATTATACGACTTTATACCTAGAAAACCCTAAAGATTCTGCTCAAAGGGTCCTGGAACTGATAAACAACTTCAGTAAAGTTTCAGCGTACAAAATCAATGCACAAAAATTAGTAGCATTTCTATACACCAATAGCATTCAAGCCAAAAGCCAAATCAAGAGTGCAATCCCATTTACAATAGCCACACACAAAAATAAAATACCTAGGGATACATCTAACCAAGGAGATGAAAGATCTCCACAAGGAGAACTACAAAACACTGCTGAATGAAATCACAGATGATACAAACAAATGGAAAAACATTTCATGCTCATGGATTAGAAGAATCAATATCGAAAACGGCCACACTGCCCAAAGCAATCTATAGATTCAATGCTATTCCTATCAAACTTCCAATGTAATTTTTCATGGAATTGGAAAAATTATGCTAAAATTCATATGGAACCAAAAAGACCCTGAATACCCAAGGCAATCTTAAGCAAAAAGAACAAAGGAAAAAGAACATCATATTACCCAACTCTAAAAACTATACAATAAGGCCACCATAACTGAAACAGCTTGGTACTGGTACATAAACAGACACATAGACCAGTGGAACAGAATAGAGAACCCAGAAATGAAGCCACGGACCTACAGCCATCTAATCTTTACAAAGTTGACAAAAATAAACAATGAAGGAAGGACTCCCTATTCAATAAATGGTACTGGGATAGGTGGCGAGCTACATGCAGAAGAATGAGACTGGACTCCTACTTTTCACCATACACAAAAATGTACTCAAGATGGATTAAAGATTTAAATGTAAGACCTCAAACTATAAGAATCCTTGAATAAAACCTAGCAAACACCATTCTGGCCATTGGCCTTGGGAAATAATTTATGACCAAGTCCTCAAAAGCAACTGCAACAAAAGAAAAATTGATTAAGTGGAACCTAATTAAACTAAAGAACTTCTGCACAGCAAAAGAAACTATTAACAGAGTAAACAGACAACTTACAAAATGGGAGAAAATATTTGCAAACTATGCATTTGACAAAGGTCTAATATCTAGAATCTATAAGGAAGTTAATTCAACAAGCAAAAACCAAATAACTCCATTAAGGAGTAAGGAAAAGACATGAACAGACACTTCTCAAAAGAAGACATACACGTGGCCAACAAAGATACGAAAAAATGCTCAACATCACTAATCATAAGAGAAGTGCAAATCAAAATCACAATGAGACACCATCTTGTACTGTCAGAATGGCTATTACTAAAAAGCCAAAGAACAGCAGATGTTGGCAAGGCTGCAGAGAAATGGAAATGCTTAGAGAGGGAATGCTTATACATTGTTGGTGGGAATGTAAATTGGTTCACCCATTGTGAAAAACAGTTTGGAGATTTCTTAAAGAACTTAGAACTACCATTTCACTCACCAATCCCATTACTGGGTATATATCCAAAAGAAAATAAGTCATTCTACTAAAAAGATGCATGCACTTATATGTTCATCACAGGACTATTCACAGTAGCAAAGACATGGAATCATCCTAGGTGCCCATCCTAGGTTCCCACGGTGGATTATGTAAAGAAAATGTGGTACATATATACGATGGAATACTAGGCAGTCATAGATAAGAACAAAATCATGCCTTTTGTAGCAACATGGATGCAGCTACAGGCCACTCTCCTAAGCCATTTAATGGAGAAACAGAAAACACATGTTCTCACTTGTAAGCGAGAGCTAAACATTGGGTACTTATGGCAACAATAGACAGGGGGGATAATAGAGGAGTGAGGTATGGGTGCAAGGGATGAAAAACTAACTGTTGGGTACTGTGCTCATTATCTGGATGACAGGATCATTTGTATCCCAAACCTCAGCATCATGCAATATACCCCTGTAAGAAACCTGCATATGTACTACTTGAATCCAAGATAAAATTTGAAATGAAAAAAATAAAAATAATAAATCATCCCACTTTGTGTACATAGAGAAAAATATCACATTGTATCCCATAAATGTATACAATTATTATTTGTCAGTCAATGATAATATTTTTAAAATGTTGTAGTGGTGGGGGCTGCTCATCATGGAATAATGAAGATGTAATCAGGACACAGTTCAGGATTACATATATAGTTCCATCCTTGGGAGGAGAGCAACGAAAACATACTTGGGTTACGTAGAAGTTAACTCCATCTTGGCTTTGTTTGGACAAGATGACTCTTGCAGAAGTAGCTGAAATCTGAGGACTTTTTCTAGGCTTGTGGGGGTCCAACCAGGTAGATAAGGCCATTTTGTTGTTTTGCTTCTGGACAGCTTGTTGGCTTGTCCTACACTGCAATTCCTAATTTAGTTCATTGCATCCTTAAAAACACTGATTAAGACTTTGAAGAAGATATCATGTGCCTGATACATGCCCACTGGAGCTGATGAAACATAAAACTTTAAATTCAATACAATTTTTATAGGTTTTTTTCCACCCATATAAACACATAAGATGAATTATTGTGTGCTTAATGTTTGTGATTACCTGGAATTAGTTTTTTTTTCTAAAATTGGTGTAGAAACTGAGTGGTTAACAGTTTTAACATCCTTCCTCCTCTTCAGCCAAATAACAGCATCATGCTGTGGTCACTACTGCCTGATCCTGAAATGTTTAAGGATGGAAATAAAAATAACTGTGTAGCTTTGATTCTTAATAAAAATTTCCAGTACCTACCTTTGTAGAGATTCTGAATAGAACTGGGAATCTGATACTTGAGTAAGAAAAGTGTTCTGATGTGTGCTAACAGCACTTGGATTAAGATCACCAGCACACTTCCTACTCATTGAATTCTTTCCTTCTACATGGTTCCATTCCTAATCCATTTATCTACAACTGAGTAATTTCTTGCAAGCTCTGTCTTGCTCAGTCTGGGACCTCTTGTAATCATTATCTGTAATTGCATCATATTCCCTACACCTAAGGCTTAGGAAGGTTATATGTATGCAGCAAGAAGTACCTTCTCCCTAGGATAAAGCCATCACCCACATAAATCCAAGGAACCTTCTCTGATAAAGAACTAATGTGTGCACAATGGCCTCAATATTCTATAGCTCCAGAGAGGGTGGAAAAGACAAGGAAAAGTACATCAATATGTAACATTGGTAAAATTATAATTTATGTAATTTTGCTCACATATATTTATGAATCTGTTTCTACAATATGTATCTGCATTCATATATTATTTATCTTGCAATATAATTTCACTCCTCAGCTTTAATTAACTGGTCAATTCAGCATGCTTTAAGAAAAATAATAACATGATAGGTGTGTGTTGATGAATTCACTGAGACAATCAAAGTACAATATAAGTATATTCTAATCTTATATCCATAGATACTTCAGGATCTCCCAATTGTATATCTATTCCACCTCATACATAGGATTACAATAGTGCCAACGCTTGTTATGATATATTTGCACACACACAGATATTTTCTCATCCCCCACATATAACATTCCAAATAAAGAAAATCACTCAGCCGGGCGTGGTGGCTCACGCCTGTAATCCCAGCACTTTGGGAGGCCAAGGCAGGCGGATCACAAGGTCAGGAGATTGAGACCATCCTGGCTAACAAGGTGAAACCCTGTCTCTACTAAAAATACAAAAATTAGCCGAGCGTGGTGGCGGGCGCCTGTAGTCCCAGCTACTCAGGAGGCTGAGGCAGGAGAATGGCGTGAACCCCGGAGGCGGAGCTTGCAGTGAGCCGAGATCGCGCCACTGCACTCCAGCCTGGGCGACAGAGCAAGACTCTGTCTCAAAAAACAAAACAAAACAAAACAAAACAGAAAAACCCAAAATCACTCATATTTCATTACATTTAAAACCACGTTTTTTCCACTTTAACATGTTGGAAACTAGGAAGAGTTCCAAAATTGATGCTATTTTGGTTTTACAAATTATTAGGGGTGTGTGTGTGTGTGTGTGTGTGTGTGTGCATGTGTGTATACTTTGAGTTGTATCCACACTAATTAAAAAACATATATTCTTTTTAAATTGAGGGGAAATTGTGAATCATTTGGAGTAAATTATTTCAAAATTGACTATCCTCAAAATTTTACAGTTTTGGCATATTTATTGTTACTATGCTTATGTCACAGCTGGACACTGAGATGCTATAGAAAGTAAATATGAAACAATAGGCAATTATCTAATTTTAGTTTTATACTAATATTCAATAAATGCTAATTGCTTTCTTGGAAACTTAATTTATTCTTCATAAATGATTTGTTAATATGAAAAGTTTTACTTCTAAGACAAATCAGAATAGAGGACATAATAGTAAACTTCTATTGAAAATAAGTAGTTTCCAGGGTTGGTTTAAGTAAACTATTATGCAGTTTTCTGGGTAATGTTGATTATCTATATGAGTGTGATTGTTATTTGAGGATGGAAATGAAGGCAGTATTAAAAGGATTTCTAATCAGCAATTTTTTCAAGGCCACTTTCACCTCTTTGTTCCGTAGACTATAGATGATAGGATTCAACATGGGGGTTAGTCCGGCATACACCAAAGCCATAAATTTATCTATTTCCTGTGAATCTACAGTGGAGGGCTTCAGGTACATGGAGAGAGCCATCCCATAGAACAAAACTACCACCATCAGGTGGGCTGTGCACGTTGAAAAGGCTTTACTTCGGCCTTCCACTGAGCTGATTCTCAGGATACTGGCGAGAATAAATGCATAAGAGATACAAATGAGGAGCATTGGCATGGGGAGAAGAAGTACACTGATCACCAGCATGATTAACTGCACCAGGGAGGTGTCCACACAAACCAATTTCAAGATGGCCAGAATTTCACAAGTGAAATGATTGATGATGCTATTACCACAGAGAGACAGTGGCAGCACAGACATCATTTCCACCAGGGCAGTGAGACAGCCTGTCATCCAGGAGCCACCTGCAATCTGCACACAGGTTCTCCTATTCATGATGATAGGGTATCTCAGGGGGTTGCAGATGGCCACATACCGGTCATGTGCCATCATGGGCAGGAGCACACACTCAGTGGAGCCCACGGCAAGGGAGAGGTACATCTGAGTGGCACACCCTGAGAATGAAATAGTGTTTCTCCCTGAAACAAAGTTTGCCAGCATTGGAGTGAGTGCAGAAGAGGAGTACCAGATGTCCAGAAAGGTGAGATTGCTGAGGAAGAGGTACATAGGGGTGTGCAGGTGGGAATCTAGAATGGTGATGGAGATCAGAAAAATGTTGCCCAGCAAGGTGATCAGGTACATCAGCAAGCACACCGCAAATATGATGACCTGAACTTTGGGGTAGTGAGAAAATCCCAGGAAGAAAAATACTTTTACAGATGTCCAATTTGCCAGGAACTTTTTTTTATGTTATGTTCACCTGTACGTATGCGTAGAAGGATTAACGTCACACATATATAAAACATAACCCCCTCCTTCACATATCTGGCATGTTTTATTTATATGAACTTGTGTTCTGTTCTTAAATGGTTCTCTAGGTTAGTGATAGTAATATATTTTGAAGAAATTTGTCACTAATAAGAAAAATTTAAGCAGGAAGTCAACAGATACATCCTTAAAATATTACTTTTGCTGTAAGATTTTCTTTTGGCAATGTGAGGGTAGGAGGATGGTGTATTTAATCAGTATCACAAAAGAATGAGAAAAGAAACAATATTTTGCATTCTTTCTTTTTCCAAAACCACATTTTAACTGATCTATTTACCTCTGTACCATTGGCATGATTTTCTTCCTCTGATTTGGTAATAATCTTCTTACTTAGGAACTGTTTGGATTTCCAAGTTCACAGTTTCTTCTGCCATTCCTGGAGATATATCCAAAATAATTTGGAAGTCTCAGGGAATAAAGGCAAAAAAAGGTATAGATTTCTGCAGCCATAAAGTAACAGAGACTTTGGACACTTAGAAACAAGCCCAGAGTTTCCTTCTCAAACTCAGGAAAATGGTGACATGTGTCTCATGCTAGGAGACACATGGCAGATACTTCTTTCATCTTGCTGTTGTCCTGATGTTTGCACTGCAGAAACATCCTGCAAAGAACCAGCCATTGGCAGTGTAGGGCAATTTAAGCTATTTGTTCCTTTTGAAAAGTCTTCAATTCATGCAGCAAATTAAACATCTATTTGTATAGTATTACAAATTCTAAAACTCCAGGGACAGTGTCCCATAAACCCAATTATAGTCAGTAGCTTGTCTTGTCTAATTGTAGGGTTATTCAAACAATACATAAACATGTTTCCTGTCTACACTGTCTTTGGGAAGGGGAACTTTACTCTTCTCCCAATAGTGTTATGAAGTCAGGCTTGTTAATTTAAATGAAGTGAAAAATAATGGATAATGTTGGTAGTTTCTCCTTCAGATTGTAGGAGAGTTTTATAATATCAACGAGATCAAGTTGTACTTGATACGGAGCCCACCAAAGACAGGGGAATGAGTGCTTAAGTAACTTTTCTATTGTTCAATATGGCTTAAAGAGAAGGCCATTGAGGGCAGATATTTCTCATAGAACATGAAGGTCCATTTGCTTTCAGAAACACTTTTTCTTTTGGGAAGTGAGCTTCACCCTATAAAGGCATCGTTACCCTTCAGAAATCTACTGATTGTCCTATCTTTTTGAGTGATGCTTTATAATCCCTGTTCACAACTTGTCTGTTTTCCAAGTGAGAGATGAATGGTTAACAGTGTATGGTGGCGTGGGGAATGCATATTGTCAATGTCACCACTGTACAATAGTGATTGTATAACTTGCTTCTTAGTAGCAGATTGTAATCATGGCCATTACTGAATTGTTTTATATCACATCAAATATCCTTCATTGTCAGAGAAGGTCATAAATTTGAATGATTGCCAAGATTTTTCGAAGCACAGTAAAAAAAAATCTCTTCGCTAGTTAGTATTTGCAATCAGAATGCATCTTTTAGGTCTGTCATGTACTCACTCCAACAGAGATAGAACTTTCATGGCCTTAGGATCATGCATATGGTTCCCTTCTTTAACTATAGGAAAGCTTGGTGCACAGGAAAGACTAGGGACTTTTTGCAATAAACACTTTCCACTTTACCACTTCATTTTTGTCACCTAGAGCAAGTTGATGATCCTCATTGAGATTCAGATTATTTATAAAAGGGCAATGACAATATTTCTTTATCTGAGTTGTTTTGAGGAATAAAGATATTTCATGTAAAGCAACTAAGACTGTAGTTGATGTACAGTAGGTAGTTAATAAATGTTAGATTTTTCTCCATTCTGTGCTTTTTGACTTGTTTCTTCAATCATCTTTTTTCCTTGTATTTATTCTCCGTTTTCATTATTTCCCTCTTTGACTATGGCAATGCCCTTCCTTTGCTTTTCTCATTTAGACAATATTTGCTGCAACTGCAATACAAATGGTTAAAGCAAAAGAGAGAAAAGAAATGGACTAACATCTGGCCCCAGAATCCACTTTTCCTCGAATTTGTTTATCTGATACTCCTTCTGACTTACCTGTCCAGTTCCTGTAGACCAAAGCTTGTGAGGCTCCAAGTGAATCATTTAGGTTGACTTGATTGTGCTTGGGGGAAGGGTTAGAAGAGTACATTATTGGCTGGGCGCGGTGGCTCATGCCTGTAATCTCAGTACTTTGGGAGGCCAAGGCAGGAGGATCATGAGATCAAGAGATTGAGACCATCCTGGCCAAAATGGTGAAACCCCGTCTCTACTAAAAATACAAAAATTAGCTGGGCATGGTGGCACGTGCCTGTAGTCCCAGCTACTAGGAGGCTGAGGCAGAAGAAAGAATTGCTTGAACCTGGGAGGCGGAGGTTGCAGTGAGCTGAGATCACGCCACTGCCCTCCAGCCTGGCGACAGAACGAGACTCCATCTCAAAAAAAAAAAAAAAAAAAAAAAAAGAACAGTACATTATTTTAGGGCTACCCACAAAAAGATGATGTGGATGCAACGAATAAGTCTCAGAAAAGTTGCCAGTCTTATTTCCCACTCTATATGCAGCAACAGACTGCATTTCTGCTTTGGAGATACTTCAGAAAATGCTGAAAAGAAGAAATACTGAACCTCCATGGAATTTTCTCTCTGATGGTAAATTATTCTACTATAAAGACACATGCACACATATGTTTATTGCAGCACTGTTCACAATAGCAAAGACTTGGAACTAACCCATATGCCCATCAATGATAGACTGGATAAAGAAAATGTTGCACAGATACACCGTGGAATACTATGCAGCCATAAAAAAAGAATGAGTTCACATCCTTTGCAGGGACATGGATGAAGCTGGAAGCTATCATCTTCAGCAAACTAACACAAGAATAGAAAACCAAACACTGCATGTTCTCACTCATAAGTGGGAGTTGAACAATGAGAACACATGGACACAGGGAGGGGAACATCACACACTGGGGCCTGTTGAGGGGTCGGGGGCAAGGGGAGGGAGAGCATTAGGACAAACACCTAATGCATGCGGGGCTTAAAACCTAGATGACGGGTTGATCGGTGCAGCAAACCACCATGGCACATGTATACCTATGTTAACAAACCTGAACATTCTGCACATGTATCCTGGAACTTAAAGTAGAATAAAAATTAAAAAAAAAAAGAAAAGAAAATCAACCGACTATATATTGCATGGATTTCCTTCCGAATTCTTTTATTCTGTTCTACTGATCTATTCATTTTTCTTTATGCCAATACCATAGTAGCTAGATCATTATAGATTTAAAATAAGTTCATAATGAGGTAGTGTAAATCCTCCAACTTTATTCTTCTTTTTCAATGTTGTTTTGGCTATACTACGTCCTTTTCTTTTCCTATTAGCTTTGGAATTGTCAGTTTCTCCAAAACCGCTTCCTAGATTTTGAGTGGTATGGCAGTAATTTGTAGATCAATATTGGGAGATTTGATATCTTAATAATATTGATTCTGCTGATTCATGAACAATGTATCTCTCATTTCTATAGGTCTTTAAATTCTGTCTGCAATGTTCTGTATCTTTCAATATAAAAGCTTTACAGATCTGCCAGGCACGGTGGCTCAAGCCTGTAATCCAAGCACTTTGGGAGGCTGAGGCGGGTGGATCATTTGAGGTTAGGAGTTCCAGACCGGCCTGGCCAACATGGTGAGACCCCATCCTACTAAAAATGCAAAAATAAGCTGGGTGTGGTGGCATGCTCCTGTAATCCCTGCTATTCAGGAGTCTGAGGCAGGAGAATCGCTTGAACCCAGGAGACAGTTTGGAGTGAGCCAAGATGGCACCACTGCACTCCAGCCTGGGTGACAGAGTGAGACTCTGTCTCAAAAAAAAAAAAAAAAAAGTTAATTTTCCCTGTTATTTTATATTTTAAAATATGTGGTATTTTTCAAATATATATGCATTTCAATTTCTTTTTGTTGGTAAATAGAAATGCAAGTGGTGTGTATATGGTGACATATCCTGATAGCTTGATAAATTCTTTTATTAATTTTATTATTTACTGTGTGGATTCCTTGGAAATTTTTGTCACTGTTCACATACGCAATCTGGTTGTCTGTGAATCGGGACACTTTTCTTCTTTCTTTCCAACTGTAACCCCTTTTAGTTATTTCTCTTGTCTTATTGTTCTGGCTAAGACAGTCAATACAGTGCTACACACAAGTGGTGATAGTGGACATTCTTGCCTTGTTCTTGATCTTAGGAGGAGAACATTCAGTCTTTTAATTGACTTTTTTCTGGCTGTTTCACCTTGGACATATCTCCACATTCAGCCTTCTTTGTCTTGTGCTTAATTGGAGAGAATTGAAATAGATCATCTTTCATAACCCTTTCAAATATAATATTTCAAAACTGATATTCACTTGTATAAGCATCTTTCAGGCTATGTAATGATTCTTTCTTGCAGAGCTACAGTGAGTGCATTGATACTACAAATTTATGTGTATGTGTACATATATAAAATAGAAAATTAAATATCTATTACATATAATCATATACCTCTGTCTCTTTATATTTTTTCTTGGACTAGATCTCTATTAATCACCTACGAATATCAGTTAAAGCTAAAGTGTAGACACTGGAGGGCAAGAATGAAAAATAACTAGCCTAAGGGGTAGATAATTCCATGCTAGCAGAATAAGGAATCAAATCAATGTGAAAAAATAATAGGAGGTGATTCAGATTTGAAACTGTGAAGATCCAACATTGAACTGGAAGAGCAGAGGAGAAGCAAGAAAGTATTTGGAAGCATGGCCTGGCTGTCCAGTCAAAGAAGAACTAGGAAGGATAAAGCCACTTACCTGGAGTGATGGGGAAGAGGCTAGATCTAAATATTTATCCATATGTCATCTTGTTTTTTCCAGCATTAAGGGCTCTGAGAATGCCTAGCTTGTCTAAAAGAGGGAGGTTGGTATGATATGGTGGTTCAGAGAGGAACTAGGAACAGGCCTAATAATATGCTTGAAAGCTAAACGAATTGAGATTTTTTTTTTTTTAACAATACCATGCTGCTGCTCTGTAACCCCTCTCTGGTTGTGACATGACAAATTGAAAGCTTATCTGATACAGACAAACATGGGATTAATCTAGTGACTGCCATGAAAACAACAGTGTTGAGAAAATAGATAAAGCAAAACCACAAATGTGTGTTCAAGGTGTGAGAACCTCCCAGGTGAGGCAAGTGTGGGCACAGGAGCTGTTAGAATGACAGCTTCTTTTGTTTGGAAGACCTAGGCAGTGCAAAATCAACATTTCTCATATTCCTGCTCTAACCACCTCCCTCCCCTCAAAAAGCAAGGAGGCACACAAAGACCACATTTTTCCTGCTCTATTCCTGTTATTTAATTAACAGCCACTAATTGTAAATTACTGTGTTTGTTAGGTGCTAGAGATAAGAAGATAATAAAGGTATAAGCCCTTTCCTGAGCATCCTCTCAATCTAATCAGGGAAATATATTATAATAACAGAATTATAGAATTATTTGTCAGTCATGGGGGTGAGCACCCTTTGCTGTGGTCTGGGAAGGATTGCAAAGGACATCATACAAAAAGTGCTACCAGAGTAGAATTTGAAAAGTTATCACATGCAGCCCAATGAGTATGTGAAAGAAAAGTCTTCCAGGCAGCGAATAACGGTATATTTAAACTTGGAGTTATAAAATGTCATTTTGCACTCAGGAAAAGATACGGAGATCCACATGACTGGATCATTGAGTTTGAAAGAGGGAGTGCCAGGTAGTAAAACTGGCATTGTCACATGGGATAGTCTGTGCCAATTGAGGGCCTCTATAGTTCACATTTTAGGTGCTCAAAGGGGATTGTTACCAGAAGGAAAGCAATATAAATATGGCTTGATTTTTTTTTTTTTTTTTTTTGAGACGGAGTCTCACCCTGTCGCCCAGGCTGGACTGCAGTGGCGCGATCTTGGCTCACTGCAAGCTCTGCCTCCTGGGTTCACGCCATTCTCCTGCCTCAGCCTCCCGAGTAGCTGGGACTACAGGCGCCTGCCACCACGCCCAGCTAATTTTTGTATTTTTAGCAGAGATGGGGTTTCACCGTGTTAGCCAGGATGGTCTCGATCTCCTGACCTTGTGATCTGCCCTCCTCGGCCTCCCAAAGTGCTGGGATTACAGGCGTGAGCCACTGCTCCTGGCCAAATGTGGCTTGAATTTTTAACAAATCACTTAAGGAATTGAGGAGAAGGGATTGAAAATAAGACTGAAATTAGAAGTCTCTCAATGAAAGTGGATGGGAGGAGTTTGGATCCTGAGATACTAAAACAGTCAGAGATGTACATTACTTGGGTTATATCGTCATCTGGTGTTCACTGTACAGTATTAATTCAGGGAGTTAGGCAGAATAGCATAATTGAACATAATTTGAGAGGACAAACTCTCAGTTGAGGTCATAATGTGGCCTGGTAGACATTAAAATAAGACATTGAAATGTTTTATTTTGACACATTGTAGAAGTTCCTGGGAGTACCACCAAAGATGTATTGATAAAAGACACCAGGGGCTGGATACCCATTTCAGTGATCTCAGAAGAATCTATATGCAGAGATTATATGCAAATCACGAGGGAAGTGGCCTGATGAATATGTGGGGCTGAGGGAGTTTCTTTGCTATTTTACTGATCTCCCCCAAAGAAGATAATTGTTCATCCCCGAATGAATATAAATCTGGCTGAAAACTCATTTTACCTTTCCAAAGATGAGTCAGGATCAATAAAAAGACAACTTCATCTTCCAAGAAGAAGGGCTGTTACTCAAGTTGAAGACTGCATGGAGACCTGCAAATTTTCTAGAGGGAAAAGAGTGTTGAACCAAGATTAGGTTATTGCATAGGAGAGTATATTAGTTTGCTAAGGCTGCCGTAACAACATACCACAGCCAGAGTGAGTTCAACAACACAAATTTGTTTTCTCACACTTCTGGAGACTAGAAGTTCAAGATTGAGGTGTTAGCAGGTTTAGTTTCTTCTGAGGCCTCTCTCCTTGTTCATCACTGGAGTCAACTGCCTCCTCTTGGCGTGTTCACAGGGTCATCTCTGCGTGTGCATGCATTTGATTTTTCTCTGTGTCCACGTTTCTTTTTATGGGAATACCACTCATATTGAATTAGGTCCCACTCTGAAGATTTTATTTTAACTCAATCACTTTAAAAATTTTTTTGGGCTGGGCGCTGTGGCTCACGCCTGTCATCCGAGCACTTTGGGAGGCGGAGGTGGGCGGATCACGAGGTCAGGAGATCGAGAAAATCCTGGCTAACACGGTGAAACCCCGTCTCTACTAAACAAAATACAAAAAATTAGCCGGGCATGGTGGCGGGCGCCAGTAGTCCCAGCTACTCGGGAGGCTGAGGCAGGAGAATGGCAATGGCATGAACCCGGGAGGCGGAGCTTGCAGTGAGCTGAGATCGCACCACTGCACTCCAGCCTGGGCGACAGAGCGAGACTCTGTCAAAAAATAAATAAATAAATTTGTAGAGATGGTGTCTTGCTTTGTTGCCTAGGCTGGTCTTGAACTCCCGGCTTCAAGTGGTCCTCCTGCCTTAGCCTTCCAAAATGTTGAGATTCAAAGTGTGAGCTACCATGTCTGGCCTTAATTGCCTCTTTAAAGGCCTTATCTCTAAATACGGTTTTATTCTGAGGGGCAGGAGGTTAGGACTGCAACAAATGAAATTTGGGGGACACTATTCAGTCTACAACAGAGGCATTGGTCGGCACCTGGGTAGCTTACAGTTCTTCAGGAACATACTCAGGGCTTATTATTAAGGCTAGTACTTTGGATGGGGGGAAAGGTTTGAGGTTCTGTGAAGTAATCCGACCACCAAAATCTATACTGATCTTTTCTCTTGGTAATGAGTTTGCTTCCTTGGTGCCGGAGAGCATGGTCCCTTGGTAAGCTTTATGGTACCTTTCTAAAATCAGGACACCAGCAAAGCAGATACTTTAGGCAAGTGTAGTGGTCATTGTTGAAATCTGAATGTACAGAATTGTGGTTTGCACAGCCTTTTCTGCACAGACAGCAAAGAAGGCATTGTCTCATCTCCAGGGAACAAGGACCTCAAGGCCTCGGGCTTTTGATGTCATCCCCTTTTGGCTTTCCAGTATAATTTTTGGTTAGTAAGGGTTTTCTAAGGTTATCACAGAAACTAGAGCAAATACAATCATGTCTAAGAAAGATGTTCAAGGAACAAAGTCAAAGAGGTGGGGCCACAAACTTCATCAAAAGGTGGTTTGCAGCGTGAAGCAGGAACACGGAGCAAAGCCAAGGCGTCTGGAAGTCATGGGACACAAGATCCAACCAACAAAAGATTCAAATCGTCAGACGAAGGCCTATATTGGTGAAAAAAGTAACCACTGGTGGGTGATATTTTGCATATTTTTGGAAGCATAGCAAGCGTGGAATAAATGTATTTAAATTTGACGTTTGTGAGCTGTCACTTTAGGTCTGACAGACACTTTAGGTCTGACTCCCTTATATTGTATGATTGCCTATTTTGTGAATTAGGTGTCTTAGCTTTCTTTTTTTTGACAGAGTTTCGCTCTGTTGCCCAGGCTAAAGTATAGTGGTGCGATCTCAACTCACTGCAACCTCCACCTTTCTCATTTAAGCGATTCTCCTGCCTCAGCTTCCCAAGTAGCTGGGATTACAGGCATGCACCACCATACCTGGCTAATTTTTGTGTTTTTAGTAGAGATGTGGTTTCACCATGTTGGCCAGGCTGGTCTCAAACTCCTGCTAGTCAGCTTTTTTATTACCATTATGGAGGCTGGAGTACAGTAACGACTAAGTGGAGATTTGTTAGATGAATAAATAGTTCATCACATAGGTAGCATTCCTGCACACAGGCCCAAGGTAAGAGGCAATGAAAGGTTACACTGGCCTTCCCTGTGTACACAGAGGGACGCAGCTCTATTTGTGAACCCTACACGACTACAATTTTCTAAGTATAGTTTTAATTGTCCTTGAAAGGATTAAGATACAATTTTTATGTGTCAAGTATACTTCAATAAAGCTTGGTGCGAGAAGAGAAGTTTAAATTTAAGATCTCTGATGTTATAATCCCCTATTGCCACTAGATGGTGAAAAAGACTTGCTTGTCTTTGATGGAGCCCACCCTCCTCCTATGAAAAGCTTTCTCAGTGGAGAAAAAAATGCACTGCTTTGTTTTCTGTTGTTATTAATATTTACAAATATAAACAAGCTTCTTTATATTTTTATTCAAATTATTTTAAAACATAATAAACTGTCGAAGAGAGTTGCTAGTGTTTTACATTGAAGATTAAATACTAAGGCAAAGCTCTGTGCTCAGTATTGAACTTGAGGCTGTATGGGGAATACACTAAGTACAAGGTTTCATCCCTGTCCTTGAACTGAAGGACACTTGACGTATCTCTTACATTAATGTGTCAGTCAATGGCTGCCTTGCCTGGCCATTGTTTATGGTAAATATAGATAAGCTGGGGCTGGGCACGGTGGCTCACGCCTGTAATCCCAGCACATTGGGAGGCTGAGGCAGGTGGATCACGAGGTCAGGAGTTCAAGACCAGCCCGGCCAACATGGTGAAACCCCGTCTCTGCTAAAAAATAGAAAATTAGCCAGGCATGGTGGCACATGCCTGTAATCCCAGCTACTCGGGAGGCTGAGGCAGGAGAATCGCTTGAACCCAGGAGGCTGAGGTTGTGGTGAGCCAAGATCGCACCATTGCACTCCAGCCTGGGCAACAAGAGCAAAACTCTGTCTCAAAAAAAATGTAGAGAGATATTTATATCCATATATATCTATATATAGAGAGATTTATATCTATATAAAGATTTATATCTATATATAGATTTATATCCATATATGTCTATCTATATATAGATTTATATCTCTATATCTATATATAGATTTATATCTCTATATCTATATATAGATTTATATCTCTATATCTATATATAGATTTATATCTCTATATCTATATATAGATTTATATCTCTATATATAGATGTATATCTCTACATCTATACATAGATGCATATCTCTACATCTATACATAGATGCATATCTCTACATCTATACATAGATGCATATCTCTACATCTATACATAGATGCATATCTCTACATCTATACATAGATGCATATCTCTATATCTATACATAGATGCATATCTCTATATCTATATATAGATGTGTATATCTCTATATCTATATATAGATGTTTATATCTCTATATCTATAGATGTATATCTCTATATCTATATATAGATGTATATCTCTATATCTATATATAGATGTATATCTCTATATCTATATATAGATGTATATCTCTGTATCTATATATAGATGTATATCTCTGTATCTATATATAGATGTATATCTCTGTATCTATATATCTATATATAGATTTATATCTATATATCTATATATAGATTTATATCTATATATCTATATATAGATTTATATCTATATATCTATATATAGATTTATATCTATATATCTATATATAGATTTATATCTATATATCTATATATAGATTTATATCTATATATCTATATATAGATTTATATCTGTATATCTATATATAGATTTATATCTTTATATCTATATATAGATTTATATCTTTATATCTCTATATCTATATATAGATTTATATCTCTATATCTATATATAGATTTATATCTCTATATCTATATATAGATTTATATCTCTATATCTATATATAGATTTATATCTCTATATCTATATATAGATTTATATCTCTATATCTATATATAGATTTATATCTCTATATCTATATATAGATTTATATCTCTATATCTATATATAGATTTATATCTCTATATCTATATATAGATTTATATCTCTATATCTATATATAGATTTATATCTCTATATCTATATATCATATATAGATTTATATCTCTATATCTATATATCTATATATCATATATAGATTTATATCTATATATCTATATATCATATATAGATTTATATCTATATATCTATATATCATATATAGATTTATATCTATATATCATATATAGATTTATATCTATATATCTATATATCTATATATAGATTTATATCTATATATCTATATATCTATATATAGATCTAGATCTATATATAAAATATGTCTTTATCTATATATAGATCTAGATCTACATATAAAATATGTCTATATCTGTATATAGATCGATATATAAAATATACCCATATCTATATAGAGATATAGATCTATATCTAAAATATATCCATACCTATATATTGATATAGATCTCTATATAAAATATATCCATACCTATACATAGATATAGATCTATATATAAAATATATCCATATCTATAGATAGATCTATATATAAAATATATCCATATCTATATATAGATCTATATATAAAACATATCCATATCTATAGATCTATATATAAAACATATCCATATCTATATATAGATGTATATATAAAACATATCCATATCTATATATAGATCTATATATAAAACATATCCATATCTATATATAGATCTATATATAAAACATATCCATATCTATATATAGATCTATATATAAAATATATCTATATGTATAGATCTATGTATAAAATATATCCATATATATGTAGATATGATCTGTATATAAATATATCCGTATCTATATATAGATATAGATCTGTATATAAAATATATCCGTATCTATATATTGATATAGGTCTGTATATAAAATATATCCATACCTATACATAGATATAGATCTATATATAAAATATATCCATATCTATATATAGATCTATATATAAAACATATCCATATCTATATATAGATCTATATATAAAACATATCTATATGTATAGATCTATATATAAAATATATCCATATATATGTAGATATAGATCTGTATATAAATATATCCGTATCTATATATAGATATAGATCTGTATATAAAATATATCCGTATCTATATATTGATATAGGTCTGTATATAAAATATATCCATATCTATATATAGATATAGGTCTGTATATAAAATATATCCATATCTATATATAGATATAGATGTTTATATAAAACATATCCGTATCTATATATATATAGATCTGTATAAAAAATATATCCGTATCTATATATAGATATAGATCTATATATAAAATATATCCATATCTATATGTAGATACAGATCTATGTATAAAATATATCCATATCTGTATGTAGATATAGATCTATATATAAAATATATTCGTATCTATATGTAGATATAGAGCTATATATAAAATATATCCATATCTATATATAGATACAGATCTATATATAAAATATATCCGTATGTATATATAGATATAGATCTATATATAAAATATATCTATAGATAGATAGATGTCTCTCTATATAGGTATATATATTTTTTTGAGACAGAGTTTTGCTCTTGTTGCCCAGGCTGGAGTGCAATGGTGTAATCTCGGCTCACTGCAACCTCGGCCTCCTGGGTTCAAGCAATTCTCCTGCCTCAGCCTCCCGCATAGCTGGGATTACAGGCATGCACCACCACGCCTGGCTAATTTTGTATTTATCATATTCTTATATATATATCTATATATTATATATAGATAATATATATTATCTATATCTATGAATGTGTGTGTATATATATAGGTATAGATAAACTCTGTGGGGCGCACCTGTGGCTCCAGTGCTAATCCTGCTTCTGCTTTGTGTGATCATAAGAGAACAAAATAGAACATAGTGTTGTTTTCCATGGTAAGTGATTGTACAGCTTCAGCCAAGGCAGAACTCAAGCTTATCCCATAGCACGGTTTCAATGGGGGCACGAACGGGGATGGCTTGCCTTGTCAAGACAGGCCCTCCTACGTTCAGTAAATGACTTCAAAGAACGTATATTAGTTAGCTGGGGCTGTCATAAGAAAGTACCACAAGCTGGGTGGCTTAAACAATAGACATGTACTGCCTTACAGTTCTAACGGCTTGGAGTCCAGATCATGGGTTGGTTCTTTCTAAGGGCTGTGAGAGATACTCTGATCCATGCCTCCAGCCTTGCTTCCGGTAGTTTGCTGGCATTTTTTGGCATTCCTTGGTTTGTAGGAGCATCACCCCAATCTCTGCCTTCATCTTTACATGGCATTCTCCCTTATTCCTTTGTACAGATTTTCCCTTTTTATAAAGACATCAGTCATATTGGATTAGGAGCCTGCACTACTTAGTTATGACCTCATCTTAATTAATTGCATCTGCAATGGCCCTATTTCTAAATAGGGTCACACTCTGAGGTACTGGAGATTTGGATTTCAACATATTAATATTTGGGAGGCACAATTCAACCCATAATAGAAGGCCTTAAAACTATTCCCCAAGTTGGGATTTTAAGTATCCTCTGGTGGATTTCTTTCTTTTTGTGTGTGTGTCGGGGAGTGGTTAAGTTTTGTTTGTTTGTTTTTTGAGACGGAGTCTCGCTCTGTCGCCCAGGCTGTAGTGCAGTGGCGCAATCTCGGCTCACTACAAGCTCCGCCTCCCAGGTTCAAGCCGTTCTCCTGCCTCAGCCTCTCCGAGTAGCTGGGACTACAGGCGCCCGTCACCATGCCCGGCTACTTTTTTGTATTTTTAGTAGAGACGGGGTTTCACCGTGGTCTGGATCTCCTGACCTCGTGATCCGTCCGCCTCGGCCTCCTAAAGTGCTGGGATTACAAGCGTGAGCCACTGCGCCCAGCTGGGGGGTGGTTAAGTTTTATGAGATGGTCAACATGGCCATTGTATAGAAATGTTTGAAATGTGTCATTAAATCTTTGTGCTAAAAAGCAACAATAAATTATTTCTTTTTCTCTTTTTCCTTCCTTCCTTCCTCCCTTGCTCCAACTCTCCCTCCCTTCCTTCCTTTTTTTATACGTGATTTCCTGCTTACATCTGGTACATGACTGAAAAATTCTGAGTCAGCAGAAAATAGAAGGGGCTTAAAAGTAGGATAGGATAGGAGACAGAGATTGTAATATATCAAAATGTTGGCACTCATACTTCATGTTTTAAAGAAAAAATGACAACATAGAGCCTCATTAAGTTCTGAATGACCAAGTTTCCTACAGCAAATATTCTAAGACCTCTTATGTGTGCCCAGTTTTCATTTTTTGTTTTTGTTTTTGAGCCTTGAAGAGCACTAGTTGCTTATCTCGTAGGCAAAGGCAAGATGCTCCTTGTAATGTTATTCTGTATTCTATTTTCTATCCAAGATGATGTCCATCAGGAAATGATGTTACCTATAGCAGCCAAACTGGCCACTTAAAAGACTGCCCAAGAAGAGGATGTTAGCAAGTGATTCTGCTTTAGCAATGAAATGAGTCAACTGCAGTCACCTTGTAGCTGGGTTTTAGTGTTGTATGAATTTGTCTTCCCAACATGTGTTATTTACATCATCTATATTTAGAAAAATATTTTGCTCATTAATATCCACAAGAAACTTTTGAAGACTACTTTCTGTGTGAAGGCCCAGTTTCCAGCCCAGAGAACTTTGAGCTGGATAAGGCATGATTTCTGTCTTGAGGAGGAGTGTACCCTCATGGAGTTGAGCTCATTTAATAACCTGGATATACACGTGTGCATGTCTGCGGCATGAATGACCTGAATGCCCATGGTGATCAGTGCCAGAATACAGGGCAAGTGTCAGATACTTTGCAGGTGGTTGATGAAGATACCATGTCAGCCTGTGGGTTATTCTTGCACTCTTGCTATTGCCTCTTTTCTCAAACCTCATTGACTATTCTGCTGGCCACTTTTAAGGGTCAGGCAAGTGAGGGTACACATAACACCTGGATATGTCTTTGAGCATATCTGCTGAGTCATGATTGTCATCATGATTAGTGTCCTCTTCCCCAATGAAGGACAACTCTTGAATGTCCTCTCTTAACCTTAATGTGCTCATTAATTCTTTAATTCTTCAGCATTCTCAAATCACATTATTTTAATACTTAACTCTTTTTTCACTGGCTTTAATTTATTTTCAAAACCCTCAACTTAGCTTCATTCAACAGCTTTTTAATGTGTGGAATGATGGATTCCTGCGTATAAATATATAGTTTATTAATGTAATGGAGTCACATTGCCGTGGAAGAATTCTTCCTAATTTTATGCCAGGTTAACTATGCTTCTGCAGAGAACACTGCATCTTTCAGATGCTCTGCCAGTGGATTTAAGTGTGAGACCAGCTAGTATAAGAGAATGCAACCACAAATCCGGCCGGAGAACTGCCAGTTAAAATATATATTACTAAAAATAGCAATAGGAGCCCCTGTAGTAAGACATGGCCAAAAATGAAAGACAACATACTAAAATAAGACATCGGCCGTGCCTTTGCAGAGTCACACAGACAGAAGATGGCATCTCATTTGTTTTCACTCACACTGTTTTCCTAGGATTCAGCACATTGCTGGTGCTTTGTAAATACATGTTATCAAACTGTATAATTGAACAGATTGAAAACAGTTAACCCAGTAGTTCTGAAATTGGAGGTCCTCTTAAGAACTATTTAAAGAATCAACAATTTATTTGATAAATGACTTGCAGGCAGGTCACAAGATTACAAGTCTAAATGTTTTTATTATTAATGTAATTATTTTTAAGGATAAACAAATAGAAATTGATAAATGTAATTGAAGTATGGTCTTCAAAGTCCAATCAAATAATATCAAATCTGAACATCGGTAAATTAATACACCCCAAAAGTTGTATATCATGGAATAAATTTAAATTCTTTGCAATGCTTAGTATTTTTATTTTACATTTTTATTTATTTATTTATTTATTTTGAGATGGAGTCTCACTGTGTCGCCCAGGCTGGAGTGCAGGGGCGCAATCTTGACTCACTGCAACCTCTGCCTCCTGGGTTCAAGCGATTTTCTTGCCTCAGCCTCCCAAGTAGCTGGGACTACAGGTGCGTGCCACCACGCTCGGCTAATTTTTTGTATTTTTTGTAGACATGGGGTTTCACCATGGATGCTAACTTAGTATTAACTCACTGTAGTGCCTAACATGGTGTGCCTGACTAGCACATGGAGTTGAATCACACTTTGCCTGTCCTTGGTAAGCATTTATTCATTTAAAACTGAAGGAGAAATGTCCAAAACATGGCCTCAAATAAAAATCAATGAAAATTTGTTCATAATTAAAACTTTACACCATTATGGCAGATGTAAAAGTTTCATTCAGCATTTCTTCAGTTCCTACTTTGTACCAAGTATCCAGACTTAATGATGCAACTTCTTTTTCTGAACTTTATTATTTGAAAACAACAATTTTTCTTATTATGTTGATTTAGATTATATTGTATATCATTCTCTATTAATTAGGATTAATAGAGACAGAGTTTCTTTTATTAGGCTCCTGTTAG
The DNA here is from genome assembly GCF_029281585.2 of Gorilla gorilla gorilla. Lineage (NCBI taxonomy): Eukaryota > Metazoa > Chordata > Mammalia > Primates > Hominidae > Gorilla > Gorilla gorilla. Next base: position 100,739,589 of record NC_073237.2, on the reverse strand, counting down.
AAACAAACTTCTTCCCACTCCGAGAAAGATCGAATTATTCCTACCCTTTAGAATTCCTGAATTCCATAAAAAATTAATGCCCTGAATATTTCAATTAGGAAATATGTGCAGTAATTAATTTGTTTAAGAGCTTGGTAAAAAGTCTTTCAAAGAGACTCAGTTCAAGGAGGATGTTAATGATAACAAGAGGTCTCTCAATATTGACATCATGTTTGTGCTAAGGTCATAGACTGTCATTATAACTTCAATGTTTTGACATGTGCTGAGATGTTTAACTTGCTGAAACACATTTAAATATTTCTGTAAATCACCTACCAAAAACGAAGACTATGCTTAACAAGTATCCTTGAGAAATGACTGGAGCATCCATCATGAAATCATGTTACAAAGGGTCAAAGTTGCTAGTCCTTTTGCAGAGAATTTCCTGTGTGTCCTAATGGGACCAGTGAGAGTTGGTGTTGTCGTTTCTGTAGGAGTCATGATAAAGTGTCTTCAATGCTTGTAGGTAGATAAAATCATTCTCCATGAGAGTATCTCATAGGACTCAGCACACAATATCCAAGAGTTTAATCATGTACAGACATAACCATACAGTTTACAAACTGGTACAAGGATAAATGACTAAATTATGGACAATGTCCAAGCTTTACTAAAGTGGCCAGGCTATAAGAAGGGAAAATTGTCACTGAATTATCTGCAAGGTGCATGCTCCCATTAACAAAAGAGTGGCCTTATCTGCTTGAGTCTAGAAAAGGAGGAATTTTGTACCATATAGAGACACTTTATCTAAAAGACAGTCTGACCACTAGAAAATGAACAGGATTAGGGGACATGGAGAAACCATTAGCTTTTCTTTATCTTTGTTGAAATATTCCTCAAGAGTATCCTATTCCTTTTCTCTGATTCTTTGTTACTGACAAACTTTTGACAACACATCCATTTCCAAACTAAGTATCTGGTATCTAATGGCAGGAGAAGAGTGTCCTGGGCTTGTTGGAAGTGTTTATTCCTTGGTAAATTAGTAAATCTGCTGTTTATTCTTCCATGGTAAATTGATAAATCTGTTAGTGTCTGCTGTATCATTTATCTCTTGAGAATTTGGTTGTTATGAACCAGGCTCTAAGAGTAAGAGGCCAGTTAACTCTTGCCACACTGATAAGATAAATTTCTGAGACCAAAATAATTAAGGGGGCCAGGTATGGTGGCTTACGCCTGTAATCCCAGCACGTTGGGAGGCCAAGGTGGGGTGGATCACTTGAGGTCAGGAGTTGGAGACCAGTCTGGTCGACATGGTGAAACCCCATCTCTACTAAAAATACAAAAATTAGCTGGGCATGTTGGCAGATGCCTGTAATCCCAGCTACTCGGGAGGGCTGAGGCATGAGAAACGCTTGAACCCGGGAGGCAGAGGCTGCAGTGAGCCGAGATCATGCCATGACCCCATGACCCAGACACCAGTTCCCACCTTCAACACTGGGGATCACATTTCAACATGAGATTTGGAGGGGACAAACATCCAAACTGTATCACTATCCGTTGATTAGTAGGTGACTTTAAACATCCACATTTTCTCAAAAACAGACTTTTCAAAGTCTTTAAAACAAATCTACCAACTTATAAGTACATGGATGAGGTAAAGTCCCTTTATATATCTTGTAGTTTGCAAGACACAATTTGATACTACATGTCCTAGCATGCCAATAAAATCCTTCTGCTATTGCCCTCCTTGTAAACCTGGGCCCAATCAACTATCACATTCCACCTTCGTGCCTCAGTTCTTCCAGGCTTTATAATGGAAAGGGCTTGTGCCCGGTGCAACGGTTCAGTATAACAACAGCAATAAAAAAATTATGAGTGATTATTATGAGCTAGCCAATATGCTGGATACTTTCATACATATTTAATTATCTAATTAGCTCTTCACCCTGTGAAACAATTTCCATTTTACAGACTAAGTAATAAAGGCTTTTCATAATAAAATAACCTGTTCAGAGTCACACAGTGGAATACGTAAAGTTTGAGCCTAGGCTTATCTGACTTTAGGATCCAGGCTCTTTATGGTATGACCTGCTGTCTCTCTCTAATTTACTAAATGAGCTTTAGTGGAGATCTTGTCCTTTACCAGTACTGTAACTTTCTGGTAGCAAAAACTCATACATTACAAACAACCTTGATGTTACAGTGGGATAGATCTCACCAATTAAGACAGTGGACTACAGAATGTAGCATCTAGTAATTGAGCTGGTTTGGAATTTCTTAATAGAATTCAATTTAACCAAAAGATTTTTGATTATTAACTAACTCAGTCATGGTTGGGCTGGGTTGATTGTGGCTTAATTGCTCTAGGGCCCTTTGCTTTGGCAATCTTTTCACAAATACTTAAAACTGAGTTCATTGTCTGTTGTCTGTGAAGGGCTACTAGATTTACCATTTAGGCTGAATATTCTCAATAGCTCAAGGTCTCATAAAAGAGATGGTAAGATAAATATCATCTCAATGAAATATGTTAACAACCACATTAACAAATTGCTGTGGGAAGAAGAGGGGAGAGCACTGAATCTCCTGGGTTTCTGGGAGAGCTTTACCAGTGAGGAGGTATCATTTGCTCAGGTCTATAAAGGACAGACTGGGAGTTTGCTAGGTGAAGAACTGAACAGGAAGGAGGGCTTTTGCAGACAGTGGGCCCAGGTTCTCCAAAAGTATTGACATATGAAAGAATTCTGTAAGTTCATAGAATGATGAGAAATTCAGTGTGGTGGGTTTTTATTTTTATTTTTGTAATTGTGAACACATTGGCTAAAGATTGAGAGAGGTAGCATGTATGTCAGAGCCATATCATGAGGTTTGACATACGGAAGTGCTTGATTCTCTGTTGCTAACATGTTTTGACTGCCAGTCTAAAGAAGAAGAATCAATGAGACAGACTTAGCTCCCCCATGATCAAGTAGCGTCTAATTTAAAAGTCTGATTATCCCAGCTTTCTGACTCTGATTATCCTCTACTTCAGATCCTATTCAGTGTATGCAGTGGAAAAAGGATAAACCTTTTCATTCACATTGAACATTCTTTAGATTAGAGATTGTTAATATGTGGTTATCGCCGCATTGTGTCTGAAAAGTCTGGGGGGCTTGCTGAGAAAGCATATTCCTGGGTCTTGGGATTCCGATATTACTGGTATGAGGATGATGCCCAGGAATATAAGTTTTTAACATTCTGCAAGATTCTGTTACATACATAAATATGCAGACTCTTGCCCTATAGGATAAAATTAAAAAGATATAGTTACATTGATTAATTGGAGCTCTCATGTAACTCACTTTAAGATAAAAGGAACTACAAGACAATGTATTGATAGTTAATATAGAGTTATATAAACTTCTAGAAGATTAGATACAACATGGGTTATGATTAAGTCAGTGTATGTATTATTCTTATATGTATACATTAGAGCAAAGATTACAAAATGGCAGGTTATTTAATTGGAATTTTCCCTCAGAAATGTTTGTTTTTTGCTTATATAATAGTCTAATTGTTAAGAGTTTGAATTAGTTCTTGCATATAAACACTGAATATTTCATATAAAATATTGTATTCACACCATATAATATCATAACACTCCGTGCCCTCTAGTTTCATTCCCTGTTCTTTCCTCACTTCTTTTCATGCTCAGGAACTGCCGATTATTGGGAGGTGGGCGAACAGAGACCTCCATCCCTCTGTGTCTTTGCACATGTTCTTACTTAGTTCCAAAATGTCCTTGTCAACTTTATGTTTTTGGTCATCTTTTAAGACACCATGCAAGTGTCATATCAACTGTGCAATCTTCCCTGGCTTCTCCCAGACCAGTTCAGGAATTCCTCCTCTTAGCTCTCTAAAAACTTTGCAAAATTCTCTTGTACCTCTTATCACATATGTATTTTAACATCTCCACCACCATCTCATGAGTTCATTCAGTACTTGACAAGTTAAAGAAATTTTTACCTAGGCTTAATATACTAGGGATTATCTCAAACCCACAGTTAATCTGAAGATCTAATAATCCCATACATGCGACTTCTTCATTATCTTAGTAGCAGAAATAGTGGCATTATTTTAGAAGAATACATAACTGTTTTGACTACTCAGAAATGTTTAGGCAGAATTCATTAGGTAGGTGCTGTGTATTCTTTTTCATGTCATTATTGTGATTTCACTTCCAAAGTGAAGTTAAATATATCACAGACAACCTAAAAAATCTATGTCATTGAATTATTTCCCATCATAATATGCTACAACTGCATCTTAGCTGAATGAAATTTGTGATCATTTCTTAAAAGAGCATCCTGTTCTATATTTAGCTATAGACTTATCTAACATTGAAGTCACATTTAACTCTGAATTCTGTTTAATCTCTTTTTAGTAAAATAGCCTATTTTTTTCCTTCATAATAAGGCCAGTTTCAACTATTCACTATCATTTTCAACATTCCATTTTCCCCAAATATCATCTAAAGTTTTTTTTTCCTGTTCTTGAATATACTTATTAGTTTCTCGCTCTCTTTTTTTCTGGCTCAATGCCATGCAGGGTTTAATTAATTCCTTCTACAATATTTGCATGCTATGATTTTCTTTAATTTATTCTCTCTACACTCTTGCCTTATTTAATTCAAGAGAATATTTGGGGAATGGATACCGTTTGCATGAAGGATGCAACGCAAATAAATTATGCTGCTTCCAACTGCCATAATGGGTAAGCAAAATCCTGCAAAGCCATTTCAATAAAGTCCATCTGCAAACGACGAGAGCAATTCTGATTAATGCAGGTTAAAGCTACACTAAAAATCATTAGTGCACTTCAATTGCACTTGCATACTTTAAGTTTTAAAAAGTAATGCTGGGTTTAAATGTTTAAAATTACACTTTCATCACTAGTTCCAAAAAGGATGTGTAAATCTGACCATGTTTGGCTCATAGTTTCCTGTCCAGATGGAATTGTGCATATGAATTTATAGAGCATTACAAGCTTGGACGTACAGTGATTGTACCATGATGTTTCACAGATCAAATTCCTTTGCTTTGTGAATTGTTGCCAATATGATGGCATTTAATTTTTTGAAAATAACTTCGACTCCATTAAAAATAACTGGGTGAATTAATTTAAAGCATATTTCTGGAAGCTGTTAGGAGACAGAAATAGGCCTGAAGAGAAGGAGAATCAGGGTTAGAGGTAGTGGCACTGGAGGAACATGACACAGAGGAAATCATTCTAGTCTGGTTGTCCCCCTGTGTCCTCTCTCCCTCTTGGGGACTTCTCATCAGACACTAGGCATTGGGTCCTGTGCAGTATTGCAGTTCTCTGGGGAAGCAAGCCCTAGACACCTAGGATGCTGAGCCGGAGTGAGCTCCTTTTATTGGGAGCCTAGCGTAGTTTGTCTGACTGCTGGTTGTCTAGGAGACCCAGGCAGAGAAGCATACATCATTGCAGTATTAGCTGTGTGTCCTTCAACAAAGTGATGAACTTCTCAAGGCCTTAGTTTCTTATTTTAAAGTAGGGAATTTTTCTGCCAGCCGAGGTGTGAAAAAAAAAAAGAGAGAAAGAGCTAAAATAGAAATTATGTTTATCACACAGAATTCCTTGGAAATTTGAATCATATTCCAAATAAACGATATGCATTTTTTCTCAAAAAGAACTATAGAATAATTTATAAGTGGCCAATAAAAATATGATTATATTTCCTGATCTTCACAACTTTTTTAATTTACACCCGGATGACATTCCATATATGAGTTAATTTATTTAAATGGAGAGTACCAGAATGCTAGAATTCCTTCTGAATATAAATATTATTTGTCTACATGGTCCTGAATTTTAGAAAGCAAAATGCCTAGTTGTCAAGATTTTGACCTTTTTATTTATAGTTTTATTGCAAAGTAACGTTAGCAGAGAAAAGGGTGGTGTGATTGTTTAGGTAATGTCAAGAGGACAATTTCTGAGTTTTCTGGCACACACTAAGGGCATAATTTTCTGCTTCTTCATAAAATTGGCAGGAAGAATCTCAATGTCTCTGTCTTTATTGCTCAGATATAACTCAAGCAAGACATTCCATATGGTCAGAGAGCCTAAGGCCTTTCTGGACCAGTCTTGGAGGAAAGGAATGGTGTAGCCAGTAGAACTTACAGACTGCTCTCTATGCACCAGGCACCATCATTTACCTTTTGCACATATTTTTGCATTACATTTTCAGAACAGTTCCTACTGCTTTCCTTCAGTGGTTCATTTATGTAAAAAAATAGACTACTAAAGCTATCTGAGAAGAAAAGATAGCCACTTAATGAGAAAATGGATTATTTTCGAAACTTTCCATGGACGTAAGAACATGAGAAATTTCAGAGCTAGGAGGCAGAAATTTTTTTTTACATACCAAAATTAGCAAGAGACATAGACTAAATTCAAAATGAAAAAATAATTTTAAAATGAGATGCATACCAAGGACAATGGCTAAGCTCTCTTATTCTAAATACAGGTTTGCTGTCTGCAGTTAAGGGCTGGCTGTTCTAGAACAATGCCGGAATTCATCACAGGGCTAGGAGTTCAGGAGGTGGAGTTAGATAGATCAAGATTAAGTCTTGGCTTCTGTTTTCCAACTTTAGGCAAGTCACTTAGGTTCTCTGCATATTCATTTTCTACTTATAAAGTGAGAATAATAAAATGCTTACTTCATACAGTACAGATTAACTTAGTTTGTACAAAATAACACACCTAGCACAATGCTAAATTCGTGAACATTAAGTAATGCTATTATTACTAAAATTTGTATTGCCTAGGCAACTTTTAAAGGACAGCCTTCCTGGTGCTTAAGATTGGAGTGAATCCTTGGTGCTTAGCATTCCTGTATCTAAGTTTAGAAAACAATGGGCTGGGGCACTGTATCTGGCATCAGGGGTTCATACCCTAAGGAGATGAAACAGATCTTTTCCCATTTAGAACACAAGGAATCATCAGAAAGCAGACTCTCTGCTTAGTCTGTCCAAATCAAGTTACGTTTCCCTTTCTTCTTATGAAGCAGCATATGGACTTCAAGCCAAAGTCCTTGTTAATGCAAATATGAACTATTGACTTTAATAAGTCTTCTATACCATTTTGAAGAGTGGTACTGACACTTGCCATTTGTATATTCACAAGTCCACAATACACAAATTCATAGCAAAATATAGATCTCATCTAAATGTTCCTTTGGCAATGAGAATAGTTAACTGCTCATTTCTTGCCATCTTTTCTCCTATGGTAAAGGAAAGGCATTAATGCTTTTGAGTGAAACACAAGAGCTACTTTTCTGTATAATGGATTTATAAGTACTCTGAAGGACTATAATAAGAATGATAAATAAAATTCCACATTGTACACTGCCACAAAAACACTAAAATACAAAGAAACCTATTGGTGTTTCTTTTTTTTTTTTTTTTGAGATGGAGTTTCACTCTTGTGGCCCAGGCTGGAGTGCAAGGGCATGATCTCGGCTCACTGCAACCTCCGCCTCCCGGGTTCAAGCAATTCTCCTGCCTCAGCCTCCCAAGTAGCTGGGATTACGGGTACGTGCCACTACGCCTGGCTAATTTTGTATTTTTAGTAGAGACGGGGTTTCTCCATGTTGGTCAGGCTGGTCTCGAACTCCTAGCCTCAGGTGATCCGCCCACCTCGGCCTCCCAAAGTGCTGGGATTACAGGTGTGAGCCACCGCGCCTGGCCTGGTGGTTTTTTAAATCATCTTTTACGTCTACAAAAACAGTCAAAATAGAATATCATTAATTTTTATTTCTAAAAGTACTTTCCCTGAGGGCATTATGTTATTGTATCAGACCAAATATTCCTTTGTATCATATTGTGTGAATTTTATAAATTAATGAAGATCTTGCCTGGGGGCAAAACATGCCATACAAGATACTGTATGTTTGAGAGAAAGAGCTCCAAAAATCATAGGTTCCCTTTAATTTAGACACCTTAAGAGCTCAGGTTATTTTGAAATCTTCTTGAGGAACTCCATGCGCAGTTGCTTCTGTAAGTTGGCAGAGTCCCAGGGGGTCGCCTGAGAGGTATTTTGATCCATAGTTGATGGCACTGGAGGGGGTGACTCAATCTAAAATAAGACATCGAAAGCTTCCAAGACTTAGTATCTATGGTATAATTTAAATTTATGGAGTGATGTGTTGGGGGGGGTGCATTTTTGCTAGAGCATCAAAACAAGAAATTATTGACTTCAGAGTAGACAAGATAATAGTCCCAGAGGATGAAATAAAATATCTTAGTTAAAACAGAGCAGCATGTTAATGCCTATTTAAGGCTTTTCGAACATGGCAAAACACATAGAAAATATGCAAGGTACTCTCTATAGTTCTGGTGGTCAGATGTCTGTGTGCATCAGAATCATATGTTAAAATGCATATTCCCAAGTCAGACACTAACCCTGATCACTGAGATTTTCTGAGGGGGAAGGTAGCAATTCTGATGTAAACCAAGGTCTAAGAATTGCTACTCTATAGTTTTTGCCATGCCGTACCTCAGCCTATAGGGAAAAGGCTTTGGATTCTAAGAAAGAAAAGCACCACATTGGTTTGTTATTCTACCATAAACACTCACAGAAAGAGGAAATTTTATTAAAACATTTATCAGCAAGGTATTTTTGGAAGATTTTTTGTTGGTTATGTGTGCGTTTATTTAATAAATCATCTTCAAATACCTCAGTAAGTATAATCAACTGCACTTCCTGTTGGCAATACAAGAATGAATCAAACAATTGAAAATATCTCCAATTTACTCACATTCTAATTGTAGAGACACGCAAGCAACCAGAAAAATGCAATAGAAGGCATTAAGATAGATGCATGCACAGGGTATTATGAAAGAATGAAGGCAGAGATGAGAGCTTTAACCCAACTCGAAAAGGGCAGCTTCTCAGAGGAAATGATGCTTAAGCCAAATCTTGAAAAAAATGATTATATAAAAAGGTTAACTTGAGGGTGTCTATGAGAGCATGTTTCGGTCATAAAGAATGAAGTTAAAATGTTCAAGGGCATGAAACAGCTGGGATAACAAGAAGTAATTAAATATATCAGTTTAAATATTTATACATATATTTAATTAATTTCAAATAGATATAGTAATTAAATATAACCAGTGTAAGAGTCATGTGAGAAGAGTACAAAAAGTGGAAAGGGTCAGATTATGAAAGCCTTATTTGGTAAAATAAAAAATTTTAATTTTCTCTTGTAAGCAAAAGAGACTAAATGATTTCAAGGACCAAAGTGAAAAGATCAGATTTGCATAGTTGAAAGCCACTTCCGCCATTCTGATTACATTATGGAGTATGATTAAAGGTAGGGTAATTCAATTGAGGATGGGAAAATATGGTGATTTTGGAAAGTGTCAATGGAAGAGGTGGAAATGGATATGAACAATATTAAGAAAGCAATAAAAAAGACTTCAAGTCAATATGAGTTGTACTGTGAGTGAATAATGGCACACAAAATCAACACTCGATCTGCAGAAATACTTTACTAATAAATGTTTGGAAAACAAATTGCCCATTCTCCATCACACAGGATTTGGAGAGAAAATAAAAGTGGGCTTGACTCTTTTGGAACCCAGAAACTTTTCCCTGTCCCCTGGGGCATGGAGGTGGCAAGAACTGTGGAGTGGGGTTCATTGGATTTTGATAGGCATCAAAATGACCTGGTAAGTGTTTTAAAAATCCTAAATTTGGATCAATGGATGGAAAATACATGAGTAAGTTTTCTCTTAATTATTTAAAAAGTATAATCTACTATCAAGATGGTTAACCTAGGGTTAACCATATCAATTGAGCATCGAACAACACGAATTACCCAGTTGATCTTAGGCAGCTATCATTATTTTGAGATGGAATCTTGCTCTGTTGCCGAGGCTGGAGTGCAGTGGTGCCATCTTGGCTCACTGCAACCCCTGCCTTCCCAGTTCAAGCAATTCTCCTGTCTCAGCCTCCCAAGTAGCTGGGACTACAGGGGCACACCACCATGCCCAGCTAATTTTTGCATTTTTTAATAGAGATGGGGTTTCACCATATTGGTCAGGCTGGTCTTGAACTCTTGACCTCAGATGATCCACCCACTTCGGCCTCCCAAAGTGCTGGGATTACAGGCGTGAGCCACCATACCTGGCATAGGTAGGCAGCTATTACATCCCATCAACTTAGGGGATTGAGTGAAGATCTCTGCCTTCACAGAGCTTATGTTCTAATGTCAATTTAGGGCACAGCACATTATTTTCTGCATATCAGATCTTCCCAGGAGTATTATGTGACATGGGAAGAGTGGTCACCTCCATGGATTGGATGAGACTCAAATATGCTTTCAAAACTATGGTATTGTTGCTTTCTACAACATCACAAAAAATACAAGGCAGAAGAATACGTGTGAAGTAAAAACATAGATATATTTAAACAGATTTAGAGCACTTATTTGCCTGATTAATTGGAAGAAGAAGAAGAGAGGAGGAGTAAGAGAAGGAGAAGGAAAAGGAGGTAGAAGAAAATGAGAAAACTTTTATTAAAAACAATAAAAATTACCTGTATACTTTCATCCAGATAAGCTTCATTAACAGTTTTCAAAGTAGCATTCAAGTATGTTTTTAAAGTACAGATTATGTAGTTTTTATGGCTCCTTTTGGCTTTAATCTTATATTATTTTACATAAAATAATAATGAGACCAGTAAGCAAAAAGTATGTGTGAGTATATTAATCACAGCACTGTTTACGATTGTCTGTTTAATCTGTTTAATTCAGCTTTTTATATTCTGCCTTTTAGTGTCATTATTTTTGTTATTTAAAAAAGTGTAACAATCACAACAGCAAACAACATAATTTTGCTATGATAACATGGTAGCATTAATATTTTTATATCTTTTCTATATCGCTATCTATATATTTCTTTAACAACTATTTGGACCATATTGTATATACAGGTTAGTATTCTTTTTTTCCTTACAATCTAACTTTTCCTAAGCTCTTTAAATATTATTTCATCATATAAGCTGTATATTTGAAATATTGTTACAGATTTTAGTTATAAATAACTATACACATGTAAATGCATTTCCCTACTATATCCTGGTAGTATGGTAATAAGTAATAGCTTTTATTTCACTGGTTAATGCTCTATCTGCTAGTGAAGAATCCACCTTCTCTTTTTTCCATAATTATTTCTGCAGCCACCTGGATATGAATCAGGTGCTCTTATCATCATGTCTAGCATGTTGTCACATGACATCCATCATCTTTCCTTGCCTCTTGTCTGCCTATACGCCAATGATCCTACCTCTGCCTGCTAAGCTATGCTAGGTTGCCTTGTCCCATCCTCTTGTGCTCACAGGTGAGCTGCTTCCCCCAGGTATCTTTTTTTTTTTTTTGTGGAGACAGGGTCTCACTCTATCACCCAGACTGGAGTGCAGTGGCGTGATCACAGCTCACGGCAGCCTCAACCTCCTGGGCTCAAGAGATTCTCCCACCTCAGCCTCCCAACATGTTCTTCTGGCTATGAGCTCACTTCCACAATTTGCCACCTCTTCCTAAGGGACACTGCTTCCAGAATCACTGACTCAAACCTCCTGGGTGCCTCTGTTACTATGGTGAGGTTAAGATACAAGACATCTCTGAGTACTCTGAAGCCAAAATAATATAATAAACAAAAAATTATTATTAAACTATAATACAGTTTATCATACTATATATTATATACCATATATTATTATAGTATATTAATATACAGTTTTTGTTGTTGTTGTTGTTGAGACGGAGTCTTGCTCTGCCACCCAGGCTGGAGTGCAGTGGAGTGATCTGGGCTCACTGCAACCTCCACCTCCCGGGTCCAAGCAATTCTCCCGCCTCAGCCTCCTGAGTAGCTGGGATTACAGATGTGGACCACCAAGCACAGATACTTTTTGTATTTTTAGTAGAAATGGGGTTTCACCATGTTGGTCAGGCTGGTCTCGAACTCCTGACCTCAGGTGACCCTCCCACCTTGGCCTCCCAAAGTGCTGGGATTACAGGCGTGAGCTACCGTGCGTGGCCTAATATACAATATTTTTTAAAAAAGGAAGAGAGGCTTCTTTCAGAAGCAGAATAACTTTTTTTTTCTAAAAATTACATATTTGGATCCATAAAGGAATACAAAATGTGCCCTAATCTGTAATAGGGATTTTTAAAATTATCTCTTTCAGTTTTTTTTTATTGCTCTCTTATGGGATTTAGGTATCCATATAATAGGAACTGGGCTAGAAAATGCATTTAGAAGGGACACCATGTTTTATCCGGAATCCCTCTGCCTCTTCAGTGACTAAGATTTTGTTATTAGGTGAACTTCCTGGTGCCTGGCTTTCTTTTATCTTAATAATTACTTTAGTTTGCCAATGTACCTTTTGGAAAGAATAGCCTTGGTTTAAACTGGGACTTCGCACATTTTTTTTCTAGTAAGTCCTTATAATTCTTTGAAAGGTTCTTACTCATATATCACCATCCATTCTTGATGGAGAATGGGATGAAGGGATGTTTAATAGAGTCACTCTGTCTCTTCTCCTGGGGCAAGATATCAGAGATGAAGACAATCTTTTGTCAGCCATTGTTAAATGATGAATCCAATCCCAGCCCAAAGCTATGTAAATGAGTTTTGGCACTAGTGATATTTCTGGCAGTCTGTCTCAGGGATCTCAACCTCTAACTAGGCCTTTTCCAACCTTGAGCTTTCTCTTAGACAAGCATGCCATTTTCTCAGGCAGGATGACTTCTGTTTCTGTGCAAGGCCATCCCACTCCTGATGTGGTATAGGAACTGATGCTGAATCAGTGGCTCAGAGACAATAGAATTGGATTTGTCAAGCCTCATAAACCCCTCTTTCCATCACAGACTCTCTCTAGCCTCAGCTCATCAACATTCAATTATCAGAGAGCTGAAGAACTAGATCTGTGAACCAGGGAATCCTCTAGATGCTTCTGTGGATATTGGTATGATACCAGTTATGGCCCTATTCTCTGCCCTGGCTCTTCTCTCTAGTGCTTTTTTCTAACACGTCAGCACAGAAGACGAAACATGACCCTTCAACATCTGATTTCTGAATTTAATTTTTCTGGGTTGAACATAAAAAATCATAAAGGAGTATAGTTTACAAAAAAAGCAGACAAGCAGTAAACATATGAAAACACGTTTGACTTCATACATCATGAAATGTAATATGTTAAGCAACTATAGCATTTCATTTCTTATCTGTCATATTGACAAAAGTCAAATAAAAAGTTCAATGATATTTTGAACTGCTAAGAACAAAAGCATATACTGGTGCTGAGAAAGTGGATGTGTACATCGTTAGTGTCAATTTGACAACATGTGTATACACTGAAATTTCTTGTACCTTTTGTTCCAAGAATTATAACACTAAAACACACTTTATAGATGTTCTCACTAAATTGTGCCAATAGATGTATAAGGCCAATCATTTAATATTGTGCTGTAGAAAAATGATCAAAAATCACTAGGGAAGAATCAAAAAGACCTGTATTAAACTAGAACTTAAATCAGCAAAGAGGTGAAAAACATGTCATGGAGAAGAATAAGGAATATACTGAAAAGATCAATATAAAGAACAGAATGTGGTCTGTGAAAATAAAAAAGAATCTATGTGGTATAATTTTTTTCTAGAAGGTGAAAGTTAATACTAATAGTTATTATGTTTGGGAAGATAGATTTATTGGAGAAGAGAGACTTACACTTTTCATTTGGAATCCTCTGAGTCCTTTAATATAACTGTATTTATATTTTTTAAATGGCAATAGGGGATATGTGAGTCTGTAGACCTAGGTTTTATTATACAAATATGCAGAACGAAATGTGTGTGTCCATGTGAACTTTAAAAATTGTTATCTGTTTTTTAATTGTATGCTCACATGCGGTTGTAAGTAATAATACAAGGAGGGTTTTTGAGTATATCTCTTTGTTTAGCCTTTTTGATGTTGCTAAATGAGTAAAGCTGTTTAAGTATTTAAGTCCTTATTGATAAGGGAGCTGAGGTATTTCTAAGCATTACCGTATGAAAGCACACCTGGGGCAGGAGCGAGACTTTCAAAGATGACTGCACATTAGAATCACCTGGGAACTTTTAAAAAGCACTAATATTCAGGCCTCACATTATACCAATTAAATCAGAATCTTTCCTGGGGGCTAGGAGTAGACACATATAACATTTTTAAAGTTCTCCAAGTGATTTTCAACATGCAACCAGAGTTGAGAACTATTGGCGATATTTCTCAAACTTAAGTGTACATAAGAATCACCTGGGAATCTTGTTAAACTGTAGATTTTAATTCTAGAGTTCTGTGATTCTGCATTTCTAAGGAGCTTCAGGTTGATGATTACGCTGGTCATCTGCAGGCTGCACTTAACGTTGCAAAGGTATGAGCTGGTATTTGCTAAGATCTTGGATTTTGAAATTCATGGAGTTCCATTTGAGGATCTATGGACTGTGGAGGTAGGAAAAATGTGAGCTGGGGAATGGAAGTAGAAGGGAGGAGGAGCGGGGAGTGTGATGGGGAAAGAAGAGAGGGGGCTGGTGAACAAAGAGTAGATAGACAGTAAATAGCAGATATGTTCTCAGGGTAGCAACTTTTCTTTTGCCCTTTCCTTAAAAAAAAAAAAAAAAAAAAACTCATTGTCCTGGCCGGACCTAGTGGCTCACCCCTGTAATCCCAGCACTTTGGGAAGCAGAGGCAGGCAGATCATTAGGTCAGGAGTTCAAGACCAGCCTGGCCAACATGGTGAAACACTGTCTCTACTAAAAATACAAAAAACTGTAGCTGGGTGTGGTGGCAGGTGCCTACTCAGGAGGCTGAGGCAAGAGAATCACTTGAACCCGGAAGGCGAAAGTTGCAGTGAGCCGAGATCATGCCGTTGCACCATAGCCTGGGCAATGAGAGTGAAACTCCATCTCAAAAAAAAAAAAAAAATCATCGTCCTTTGGAGGAACTTTGTCTAAATTTCACCATTATCCTCAGCAATCATTGGACTTGTGGAAAGTCACAATTTTGAAGAAAAGTTTTGGATTTGTTTCCTGAGAAAATATGAATGCCTTAATGAATTTATTGCTTAGTTCCGTCTTATCTGAGCAAGCATATTAACATCATAATGGCCCTAAACATTTTGGAAGTGAGGTTAAGGGCAAGGAGAGCACACAGTTGAATGGTGTCAAATATTTATCAAGCACCCAATACCTGCCAAGAACTTTCACTTCTATTACCTAATTTAATTTTATGAAAATTCTGTAAGCTATGTAAGTTTTCATATTCTCATTTGGAGATGAGGAAGCTGAATCTAAAGCAAGTATTCAAGTTATTTCCCAAGGTCACATAAATATAAACCAACAGAGTTAGTATCTATACTCAGATATTTTCACTCCAAGTTCAGTTTTCTTTCCATTTCAACTAGGAAAGCCTGAACTTACAGAAATAGCAGATAGGTTGAAAAATAAAAAAAAATAATAAATATTTGATTGCAACAAAAGATGGAGGCTAATATGTTGAATATAGAAACAGTTTTGAAAAGAGCATTGAATTTCAAGAACATAGTAAATTTCAAGTTTAAAATGTAATCTTGAAAACTGTGAAGGATTTGCTAATGGACTATTCCAGTAAAAAATTAAACTATTATCAAATAAATGTAAGTGTAGTTAAGGAACCTAATGAGATACTTAGAAAGTTCCTTTCCCTAAGGATTCCCTAAAATTAAAAATAATTCTTAGTTTCTCCTGACTTGTTTGCTCATAACTGTGTGATAAACTAAAGCTCTTGTGCAAAGTTATCAGTGTCAAGAACTACACAAAATATTACCCTGGGAATAGAGAGGATGTGTGCCAATGTGTGTGTTGGGGGCGGTTAGAAGAAATCCAATTAAGAAAAGTGGGCAAAGACATTTTAGTATCAAGGTTGAAACAGGAAGATATGGAAAGAGAATTTGTCCCTATGTGCCTGAGGGAATAGACCTATATAATTCTGAGGGAGGTTGGATAGACATATATTATCTACCATCTGTTTCTACACCTTGAGGAGCCTAACTAATGAGATCTTGGATTTGCCACTAACGTTTGGCGAATAGTTGTGGGAAGACTCTGAAGCTTCATTCTGAAACTCCAAAATTCC
This sequence comes from Gorilla gorilla gorilla, assembly GCF_029281585.2. Taxonomy (NCBI): domain Eukaryota; kingdom Metazoa; phylum Chordata; class Mammalia; order Primates; family Hominidae; genus Gorilla; species Gorilla gorilla. The sequence continues at coordinate 100,723,404 of NC_073237.2, read as the reverse complement.
TTGATGTGTCAGGACCATTTTGTTGCTGTAGGAGGTTGAGAGAGGTCACTGTCAGTAAAAACTCATTAACGTTCATCCTGTAGGGCCTACAAAGCAGCTCAGAAACCAGTGTTGGTCACCCAGTCAAATTGATTGCTATTGGCAGCCAAGCTATATGACATTTCCATGTGTTTATGGGTTGAAACCATGGGATGAGTTACACGGTTGAACTTTTTATTTAATCTCTTTTCTTTAGCATAGATCATTAGATTGATTTTTAGATTCCCACCTCTTAAAAATCACTCATAGCAGTTTGAAATATGTACCTTAAAATATACATGAGCTGATATGCATTTGTTTGGCAGGGTTGATCTAAGATAACCCACCAAAAAATGGTTCATAGGTCAAAGTCCCCCTGTAACCCTGAAACCCCTGACAACTAAAGATCTTGGCTTAAAGTAGACCTATTTTATGCTGAATTCCACTTGACTGAAAATGGGATGATTGCATGTTTCCAGTGCCAATATGGTAAGAAGACTGCTGTTGGTCACAGTCATCAACCAAGAATATGTAAAATGAGTTTTAGATCATTCTAAAATAGACACAGTTTTTGCTGTCATGCTGGAAGTCAGTTCAACACCTTCATGCATCTACCATACTTATATTAATGTCAGTAGTTTATGATTTGATTTAGTTTGGATCAGTGTCCCCACTAAAGTAATGTCAAATTGTAATCCCTAATGGTGAATGAGGGGCCTGGTGGAAGGTGACTGGATCATGGGGGCAGATTTCCCGTGAATGATTTACTACCATCTCATTGGTGCTGTCCTTGCAATAGTGAGTGAGTTCTCATGAGATCTGGTCGTTTAAAGTGTGTGGCACCTCCCCCCTCACTGTCTCTTTCTTCTGCTCCCGCCATGTAGGATGGCTGCTCCCCCTTTGCCTTCTACCATGATTGGAAGCTTCCTGAGGCCTCCCCAGAAGCAGAAGCCACTATACTTCCTGTACAGCCTGAAGAACCGTGAGTCAATTCAATCTTTTTTCTTTATAAATTACCTAATAGCAGGTATTTCTTTATAATAATGCAAGAATGAGTGAATACATGATTCTTTCCAGGAATTTATCCTGGACCCTCCTTGCCTCTGTCTCTGATGATGCCCTGCCCTATTCTCAGGCTTGTCTTTACTTCTCCTCCTGGCTTTTGAACTTGGAGTGGTTTCATTTCCCTTTTTAATCCCACAAGGTATCCCTTGTGATTAATTTTCAGCTCTGGGAGGATGCTCCCCTCTGGTTTTACCTCTCAAAACTCATGCCTGGTACCAGGTTTTAATTAGCCCCTTGTCAGCCCCTCCCTCCCTTCAGGAATGAAAAACACTGAGGTCAATGTATTATAATTACAATTGTGTTGAAGATATTTCCAACACACTGGATGCTGATAGGTGAAGAGATAATGAGTGGTAAAATATCAAGACTAATATTCTTATCACTACTGTCTAGAAATACATACTGACAATGGGATCAAAGAAAACCAGAGCAGCCTAGGGAACCCTATTCTATCCCATTTGTAAATTTTGATTTATAACTGAACCTGACTGATCTTTGTTATCAATGAATAATAAGTTATTGCTGAGGATGTGGACAAATAAATGGGAATGAATCTGCCAAAAAAGCTTCAAACCAAACATATGACTTTTTATTCTCTTGTTTTTTTCACTAGTTCTAGACTCAGGCATTTCATGAAACTCTGTGCAGATTTTCAAGAGTAGAACTCAATATGTTGTGCCTGACCTGAAAACTCTAAATTCTGAAAATTAAAGAAAAGGAATCTTTTAGGCTTATTTCTTCAATCCGTTTTATGCAAAAGTGTAGCTAAAGTCTACACTTACTGTTATGATAATTACTTTTTATTTAAACATGAATTTTTGTTATTTATTGTCACAAAAAATCTCACTTTTTATGTGTGTTTATGTATGAATAAATGTAGATTAAATATCTAATGTGTGTTTATATGTGAATAAATGCATATTAAATATCTAATGTAGGAATGACAGTCTCTTTCACATTCTCTTATTGAGTGAATTTTAAAACACTTATAAAGTCATTGGGATGATATTCCATTGCTTAAAAACCTTAGTGAGTCCCTGTTCCCTTCAGATATGCTATACTTTTTAATAGTGTTCCATGGTTCTTGAATTCTTCTCGAGACAAAGTCTCTCTCTGTTGCCCAGACTGGAGTGTAGTAGTGCGATCTTAGCTCACTGCAACCTCCGCCACCTGGGTTCAAGCAATTCTCCTGCCTCAGTCTCCCAAGTAGCTGGGATTACAGGCCCCTGCCACCATGTCTAGCTAATTTTTGTATTTTTAGTAGAGACAGGGTTTTATAACGTTGGCCAGGGTGGTCTCAAACTCCTGACCTCAAGTGATCCTCTTGCTTCAGCCTCCCAAAGTGCTGGGATTATAGGCATGAGCCACTGTTGAATGTTTTATTCTGTATTTCTTTTCCATTCCTTTTTTTCTCCTTGTGTTTCAGTTTGGGAAGTTTCTTGTGACCTATTTTCAAATTCAGATTCTTTCCTTCTCTATATTGAGTCTAATGATGAGCCTATGTGAGTCAATCTTCATTTTTTTTAGCATTTATTTTCAATTTTTTCTTTATGGTTTCCATGTCTCTGTTGACATCATCCATTTTCCCCTTAGACGTGACACTCATTTTTGCACAGTAGACAAACGTTTACAAAATTTTTTTGTCCCTTCTTGCTTCACATTACGAACTATAGTTATAATCGAATTATTTCAAGTTACCTGAAAAAAAAATGCTTTCTAATTCCAGGTTTAATGAAATTTTTATATTTCAAAGTCAAGCTCAAATATTACTCTGTGATGACTTCCTGGTCTGATTTTATCAGTTCTTGGCATAATTGGTGGCTTCTTCCTATGCTTGACCAAAATACTTTCTATATACCTTTGTATGCACATTATACTCTATTATATCTATTGCTATTATATTGTTATAAGTTTTATATTATACCATTATATCTATTGTTAGATGTCTATCTCTTTTATAAGACTATGACATCCTAAAGAATATGGAAGACATTTTACCCATATTTATAATTCCAGGCACATACTAAGTGCTCAACATTTTACATGAATATTCTGTTTTATTCCTAAAAGCATGTGAGAAACTTAGGAGAAAACACAAGCAATAAAACAGTGGTAAATTAAAAATAGAAATACAGAATCTGAAAAAGTAGAAAGGCATATAAAATTTAAAACTTGAAATCCTGTAAAATAAATGCCCAAATATACAGACAATTTAAAGACACAACTGAGCTTCAAATTTCTGAGCTTCCTAGAAGACAAAAAAGTAAAATGAGACACATGGTATTTTAGGTAGCTGTTGCCAAAGCATTGAAGTATAACAGCATTGAAAGAACCATAACATATTGGTGGCTCATGCTATTTACTTATTATGCATCTGTGGGTGAGCTTAAGCAATTCTGTTAACCTCAGCTGAGCTAAAATCTATGTTTTGACTGGGTTTTAGCTGATCTAAACTGTAGTGTCTGTTATTTTCTGTTTCAAGTTGCAGGTGTGAAACAGAAAATACTCCAGCATCTCTCAGCCTCCTTGGACATGTAGGCTAAGCCAGATCATGTTCTCATGGCAATGCAAGGGTCAAACAGCCAGGCCCAATATCACAGGTACTTGTAAGCCTTTGGTTCTGCCATGTTTACTAACATTCCATTGCTTGAGTAAATCATATGGTCAGACCCAATGTCAAGAGACAGAGAAACTGTCTACTTCCATGGAGGTGGCACTGAAAAGGCCATAAAGATTTCTGAATCATAATCTAATTATATATGAGAAATTATTGTTTGCTTAAGTGGAAGGGTACTATTTTGTAAGGAAAAATAAAACTTTACCCAGTCCCATATGCTAAGAAATATTTCTCAAATGCTATTTTATATGTGTGGTTCTTAGGGATACAATGGACATATCACTGACAATGTTTCCTAAGTCTATTGGTTTTAAATTCATATCGCTATTTCTTGAGGTTAACCTAATTCAAACAGATGCTTGTATTGTGGTTATTGTCTCACATGCATTGTTGAATTAGATTTCCATGGCCATGTCAGAAATGGAAGACAATATCTTTATATCCATTTTTTAGATGAGAAAACATTACTCAGTGATATTAAGCTATTTTCCCAGTACTAAAGATTCCCAGTACTAAATGATATAACTTAAGTATCATCAACTATATCACAATGTTGTTAATTCCAAGATAACATGTCATCTTTCAAAGGCCTAGACCACATTAACTCTAAAATTGATAACAATAGTGTTAATAGGAGCTACAGTCATACACAAGGTTTGTAGATGTGTGCAGTATTAACAGGGCTTGTCACTAGCTGTTTTTGTTTTACCCTCATCAAATTTCACAATCATGTCTAGATTTATTTTTTGCATGTAGCTCTATAGTTGTCACAGCACTATTTGTTGAAAAGATTACTTTCTCTGTCGAATTCTCTTTCCTCTTTTGTCAAAGATCAGTTGGCTATGTTTGTGTTAATCTATTTCTGGGCTCCTTATGTTCCATTGATATGTCCAGCTTTTTTCACCGAAACCATGCAGTATTGATTATTGTAGCTTTATAGTAATTCACGTGGTATAGTTCTCCCATTTTGTTCTTTTCCTCTTCAGTATCATGTTGACTATTCTGGATCTTTCCTCTATTGATCCTATACACATTTTATTAGATTTATTCCTAAGTGCTTCTTGTTTGAGTGCTGATATAAATGGTATTGTGTTTTTAATTTCAAATTTAAATTTTCCATTGTTGGTATATAAAAAAGCAATTTTATGTATCCTGCAGCTCTGTTTTAATTGCTTATTAGTTACAGGATTTATTGTTGATTCATTGGGATTTTCTACATAGGCAATCATGTCATTTGCAAAAACAAACAAATGAAAACAGTATTATTCTTTCTAATCTGTATACCTTTTATTTTGTTTTCTTGTCTTATTACCTTAGTTAGGACTTAGCATATGGTGTTGAATAGGAGTAGTGAAAGGGACATCCTTGCCTTGTTTCCAATCTTGGAGGAACAGGGTCTAGTTTCTCATGATCAAAAATGATATTATTTTTAAGTGTTTTGTAGGTGTTCTTTGTAAAGTTTTAGAAATTCCCCTCTCTTTCTAGTTTGAGAGTTTTAAAATCATGAATCGTTGCTGGATTTTGTCAAATGCTTTCTCTGCATCAATTAATATGATCAACTGATTTTTCTTCTTTGTTAACATGGCAAGTTAGATTAATTAATTTTCAAATGTTGAACCAGACTTTGGGGGACTTGGAATTAATTCTACTTGGTCATAGTTTTAATTCTTTTTATACATTGCTAAATTCCACTTGCTTAGTTCCATAGATCTCTTAAGTAAAACTCATTAGTTCCAAATTCAGAATGACCCGCAACCCTGGTACCAGAGATTATATGTAGCAAAGACAAATAAATAAATTACTCAATATAGCTCTCTTGAATAAAAATTAGATTATAATTGAATTAAAGTTAGACCTAAAAAGACTTTGAACTTCTAAGACAAGCCAGTAGATCAGCAATGGGTTTAATTAAACATATTTTTAGTTTTCCATGGACTGATTGAAACTTTGTTCAAGAATAGGGGTTTAGAAGTTACTAGTTAAAAAGCTTATGATCCCCATTTACTGATGGGGATTTTTTTCTTCTTAAGACAAACTGTCTTGAGCCCTGAAAAATCTGTAAATAGCTTTTCTCTTCTTCTACTGGTATACTGAATTGCCAATCTCACTTAGTGTGGCTCTCAATAAAAACCCCAGATATATCCTCTCTTTATGTAAAAGTTAAACAAGTGGTGATTTGTCTCAAGTGAGATGCTTGTTTTAGCCTCAGAAAGGCAAAAGTCAGGAACCTGTAGATATGTTGTTGAATATCTTTTAGAAGACATTTCTGACAAAGAGGCCAAGAATATTAGTCTGGGTCTCTAGGGGAAAGAGCTGGTCCATTTAAGACTTACCTAAAGAGAAATGAATGAAGGGTCTATTTACAAAGTCATGGGCATGATTTAGGGAATCAATAAAGGATGGTGAAGCTCCCAGGGACAGCGATAGCTGGAGTTCTTAGAGCTGAATACCCTTAGAGCTAAAATGGGCAAAGTCCCTAATGGAGTTACCAGAACCCAGTGAGAGCTGCAGTTGTGGAAGAGAGGCTTCTCAACCACTGGTTAAGAAAGGATGATATAGATAAAAATGCAGTCCTCTGAATTTCCACCCTTCAAGTTGTGTGTATGAGTTTTCTTTTGCTGCTGAAACAAATTAGTACAAACTAGCTTAAAGCAACACAATATTTTTATGTAACAGTTCTGTAATGATAAAATAAGCACCTTGATTTTAACCTGGTTCAACCATGTCAGACTTCTTTAAGAAATGTAGGGCTACATTTCCTTTTGGAGGCTCAAGCTGGGGAGTCCATTTTCTGACTTTACCAGCTACTAGAGGGGACCTGCATTTCTTGGCTTGTGGCCGCTTCCTCCATCTTCAAAAGCCAGAGTGCAGGCTGAGTTCTTCTACCATTGCATTACTCTGACAGCCTCTTCTGCCTCCTCCTCTATTCTTAAAAAAAACTTGTGACTACATTGAGCTCATTTGGATAATCCAGGACAATCTCCTTATCTTAATATCAGCTGATTAGCAACCTTAATTCCATCTGCAACTTTAATTCTTTTTTTTCATGTAACCTAACATTTCACAGGTTCCAGAGATTAGGATGTGGATATTTTTGGAAACTGTTATTCTGCCTATCACACTGTTGACGTTCAAAACTCTCTCTAAGATAAATGCTTATATTCTCATGATCACTTATAATTCTTATTTCCTTTCTTTACTAAATTTTTTTCTTGTTCTATGACTCTTGCAATGGTATTTCCTTACCCTTGTGCTAAGAAAAATACAAAACAGGAACCCTTTCTTTAAATGTCATTCCACCTTAAAATAAATTTGAAAAGGAAATAATTGTCTATGTTAGAAATTTTTCAGAGGATATATTAGACATTTCCAATCTCATTCTGTTGGTTGTTCAACTACTGTAGTTTCTCAATGGGCATTGATTACTTCACTGTACCTGGTGCCCAACCTTCCTTCATAAACATTGGTCCTGTATTTATCTCCTCGTTATGCTGCTCTATTCTCTTTTCCCTTCTCCTCACTCCCAGTTGCATTACATATTCCTCTCACTTGTTCATGCAGACACTTGACTGTCTCTTCTGTTGCCTGTTGGTGTATTTTTCTAAAAGGAATTGTGGTGAAAGCTAGTATAATACATTTCTCTTCATTTGATATGGTATGGATCTGTAGTGCCCACTGAAATCTCATACTGAAATGCAATCCCCAAAGTTGGACATGGGGCCTGGTGGGAGGTGATTGGATCATGGGGGCAGTTTCTCATGAATGGTTTAGTACCATTTAGTACCATCTCCCTTGGCACTGTTGTCACAATAGTGAGTGAGTGAGTTATCACAAGATCTGGTTGTTTAAAAGTGTGTAGCACCTCCCTCATCTCACTCTGCCTCCTGCTCTGGCTATGTGATGTGTCTGGTGTCTGCTCCCCCTTAGCCTTCCTCCATGACTGTAAGTTTTCTGAGGCCTTCGCAGAAGCCAGGGAGATGCCACTATGTTTTTGTACAGCAGAACTGTGAGCCAATGTAACCTCTTTTCTTTATAAATCACACAGTCTCAGGTATTTCTTTATTGCAGTATGAGAATGGACTGATGTACCATTGATAGCAAACACATCATCAAATCTTGTTTATGCCTTTCTTTCACAAGTGGTCAACTCCCTTCCTGTATCTCTTTGATCTGAAGGATCTATTTTATTTGAAGCAATAAAAGAGTAAAATAAGAGCTTTATTATAGTTAACATCTGTGGTGAGATTTATCTTGATAAAATGTTTCAATTCAGTGAAAATGACATCACAAGAACATTTTCTGAGGCAAACATTGTGGTGTGGCTACTCTACCTCAACTTCCTTCTTGCTGTCCCTCCCTTAAAGATCTGGAAATCTAGATATTTCCTCAGTCTTCCTGACAGCTGGGATGTCTGAAAGCATAATTCCAACAAAAGATACTGTATTAGTTTGCTAGGACTGTCATAACAAAATACCATAGACAGGTTGCTTAAATGACAGAAATTTATTTTCTCATGGTTCTGGAGGCTGGACGTCCAAAATCAAGGTGTCAGTAGAGTTGGTTTTATTTTGTTTTATTTTGAAGCCTCTCTCCTTAACTTGCAGAAGGCTGCCTTCTACCTGCATCCCCTCATAGTCTTTCCTCTGTGTGTGACTATCTCTGGTGTCTTGTGTATGTGTCCAAATTTCCCTCTTTTTAAAGAATACAGCTCAGATTGAGTGAAGGCCCACCCAGATGACTTTATTTAACCATAATTACCTCTTTACTGCCTCTATCTTCAAATAGAGTTACATTCTGAGGTACTGGGGATTAGGGTTTTAACATGTTACTTTTAAGAGGACACAATTCACCTAATAACAGATGCTAAGCATAAGTCTGTGAGAGTAGCCTCCAGAAAACTAAATTCTTTTTTTGAGATGAAGTTTTGCTCTTTTTGCCCTGGCTGGAGTGCAATGTCACAGTCTCAGCTCACTGCAACCTCTGCCTCCTGGGTTCAAGTGATTTCCTACCTCAGCCTCCCAAGAAGCTGGGATTACAGGCATGTGCCATCATGCCTGGCTAATTTTTGTATTTTTAGTAGAGACAGGGGTTTCACCATGTTGATCAGGCTGGTCTCGAACTCCTGATCTCAAGTGATCTGCCCACCTCGGCCTCCCAAAGTTCTGGGACTACAGGCCTGAGCCACTGCGCCAGGCCAGAAAACTAAATTCTTACTAAGATGGATAGACATGGTTGCTATGACCTCTCCTCTCCTTTCCTGATTGAATAAAGATGTGACGGATGGAGGTAGCACAGTCATCATGTGATCCTGAAATAAAGAAACAGTGAGCCAAAGATATGTCAGAACTTAATCATAGAGTCCAAAATTAATATCAGTAGCCATATACCTCCAGACTTCTTGTTATATTAAATGACTAAACTGATTCATGTAAGCCTTTTAAGCACAGCATTTTATTACTTGCTGCTGGATAGAATATCACCTAATTAATTTGTGTGTCAAGGATGTTGTGAATCTTAATTAGACGACATGATTGTATATCTAGAAAACCCCATTGTCTCAGCCCAAAATCTCCTTAAGCTGAGAAGCAACTTTACAAGAAAAAAACAAACAATCCCATCAAAAAGTAGGCGAAGGACCTGAACAGACACTTCTCAAAAGAAGACATTTATGCAGCCAAAAAACACATGAAAAAATGCTCACCATCACTGGCCATCAGAGAAATGCAAATCAAAACCACAATGAGATACCATCTCACACCAGTTAGAATGGCAATCATTAAAAAGTCAGGAAACAACAGGTGCTGGAGAGGATGTGGAGAAATAGGAACACTTTTACACTGTTGGTGGGACTGTAAACTAGTTCAACCATTGTGGAAGTCAGTGTGGCAATTCCTCACGGATCTAGAACTAGAAATACCATTTGACCCAGCCATCCCATTACTGGGTATATACCCAAAGGACTATAAATCATGCTGCTATAAAGACACATGCACACGTATGTTTATTGCGGCATTATTCACAATAGCAAAGACTTGGAACCAACCCAAATGTCCAACAATGATAGACTGGATTAAGAAAATGTGGCACATATACACCATGGAATACTATGCAGCCATAAAAAATGATGAGTTCATGTCCTTTGTAGGGACATAGATGAAATTGGAAATCATCATTCTCAGTAAACTATCGCAAGAACCAAAAACCAAACACCGCATATTCTCACTCATAGGTGGGAATTGAACAATGAGATCACATGGACACAGGAAGGGGAATATCACACTCTGGGGACTGTGGTGGGGTGGGGGGAGTGGGGAGGGATAGCACTGGGAGATATACCTAATGCTAGATGACGAGTTAGTGGGTGCAGCTCACCAGCATGGCACATGTATACATATGTAACTAACCTGCACAATGTGCACATGTACCCTAAAACTTAAAGTATAATAAAAAAAAAAATAAAAAAATAAAAAATAAATAAAAAAAAAGTTTTGATTATTAGCAGAAATGAAGACATTGTGCCCGTTTAAATCAGGATCCCATCAGGAAACAGAAATCATCCCAAAGAGAATGTAATGAAAGAGTTACATATACTAGGGAGGGATAAGGGGAGAAATAGGGATGGTGAGCCACCCAGAGATGAGAAGTGGAAGAAAACAATATCACCCTAAAATCAAATGGACAAGGGAAGAAAAATGAATTATCTCACTCCAGTGGGAGCCGAACCTATCGAGAAGTGGCTGCAGGTGGAGCCTAGAGACATAGAGAGTCACAGCTACAGCCAGAGGCATGGCAAGGAAACAGAAAAGGAGCAGATAAGAAAACCTATAGTCTCTGTCTTCCTCCCTTTGGATTGTCTGCCTACCTGTGCCTCCAGTGTCCAAACCAACTGGAAGCTTTTGGTCAGGGAAGCCTGGTAGATGGAGTCCATCAATGTCAGTCTCTCAGGGAAAGTGCAGAGGAGAGAAAGGCAGAGAATGAACCTTGGAGAAGTATAGGGGAAATGCAAAACAATCAGCACAATGTCCCAGAAAACTTTAGCCTCACTTTGACCATTTTTCATTTCCGTTACTATTTGACATAATACAGGCCAGTAGCTCTTCTCTGATATCAAATATCCATCCTTTAACTTGAAATGCACAAACCTATAAATTAAATTTAGCTATCCTTGGGAAATAGATTTGACTTAAGGCCTATGAGTGAAGTATCTGTGATAATACAAATTGAGAAACTGCAGCTTATAATCAGTTGTCATCCATCAGAGTATTAAAAATATGAATTCATAGCTGCATCCTAGGTATACCTTCATTTTAATCCAATAATGATGCAAAACTGCTGCTTGAAAGCAATTAGAAAGGGTGAGAGTCTCAGTTTCTTTACCAGTAAAATAAATGGAACTGATCTCATCAATTGTATTACAGGGCTCTAAGAATAAGACAAAATATCAGTCAGAAAATAGATTATTTTAGACTAGAAATTACTCATCATTCTTATAATGAATATGATGATTAAGTTAGAGTAAAGACTATATGTTGATGATAGTCAAATTTATTAAATATCTTCCATATGTAAGACAAGTCCCCTCCCTCCCTCCCTTCCTGCCGTCCTTCCGTCCTTTCTTCTTCTCTCTTACCTGTTTCTTGCCTTCCTGCCTCTCTTCCTTCCTGCCTTCTAGCCTTCAACAAACATTTTCTGGCTTTGTGTTAGTTATTGGAAATAAAAAAGAACTATGGTATTACAAGTAGAGGCACACAACTTAAGTTTAGGGCAGGAAAGTATTCTAGAAGGATGTGGAACCTGTTCTGAAATTTGAAGATCATACACAAGCTAGCTGTGGGAAGAAATAGTGGGGGAAGTATATACAAACCAAGAGAAAAGACAATGAAGGCAGGGTGTTTTTGCTTTAAAAATACTGGAAATATGTAAGTATGCAAAAAAAAAAAAATACATAGAGTGGAGGATGGGGGCAATCAAGGGTGGAGGAATCTAGGCCTAGAAGGGATTTGTCTAACTTGCTGGAGTGTGAATTTGAAACTAAATGCCTAAGCGTCACTGTATGATTTGCCAAACTAGGAAACTTTGAAGAATGAGAGTTGGTGCTGTTAATAATTACTCTGGGAGAAAAGGTATAAACTGAGAGTGTCCAGGCCAACTGCGATTTATATTTGCTTTAAGAATTAGAGACACATTGGCCGGGTGCGGTGGCTCACGCCTGTAATCCCAGCACTTTGGGAGGCCAAGGCGGGTGGATCACGAGGTCAGGAGATCGAGACCATCCTGGCTAACACGGTGAAATGCTGTCTCTAATAAAAATACAAAAAATTAGCCAGGTGTGGTGGCAGGCGCCTGTAGTCCCAGCGGCTCGGGAGGCTGAGGCAGGAGAATGGCATGAACCTGGGAGGTGGAGCTTGCAGTGGGCCGAGATGGTGCCACTGCACTCCAGCCTGGGTGACAGAGTGAGCCTCCATCTCAAAAAAAAAAAAAAAAAAAGTTAGAGACACATTACAATATTTTAAGGAGAGATGTGGCACGATACGAATTGCCCTTTAGGGGAAACCAATTTGAATCCTATTAGAATAATCAACTGGACAGATACTGACACCCTGGGCCAAGGCAGCAGCAGCAGGGTTGGATACAAAGGACTAGATTTGTAAAATATAAAGCAAGTAGTATTAACAGGACTGGACCTGGAGAGTGAGAAAGTGTCAATATCTCCTAGGTCACTTGTGCAAGACAGTAGTCCCAAATTCTTCAATAATAAAAACAATTTTTTGATACCCACATCCATTTTAACTAGAAAGATTTAAAAATTATAAAATCAGATCATTTTCTTGCTTACACTTGCTTAAAATTGCTTTTAGAATAAAACTCAACCTCTATATGGCTCAGAGGCTCTGCACCGTCTGATGACTGCCTGTCAGCTAACCTTGGCACCATCCTCACCTTGTTCACTCAGCTCCAGGCACACTAGCCTCAGTTTTGCGTCTGAAATCCTCCAAGTTCTTTCCAACTTTGGAAAGTTTTTATCTACTCTTCTTTGTGCCTGGACTCCCTCCAGGTGTTGCTTCACAGACCTGGTTCATTCCTTGTCTCAGGTCTCCATCCGGCACCAACTCTATGGAGATGTCATTAATAAACGTCCATCCACAGTAAACAGCCCAGACTTTCCACCTGGCGCTAGGTTTATTTCAATGAACAACTTTTATGAGTGAAAATAGAAGTGAGCAAATTCGGAATTGTTGATAAATGGATGGTGCACTATCTATTCCTCACACAGCACCCGACTAATCCTCAAAATATAAGGAATTTATCTCCAAAGTCTTCCATTTGCAATTAAAATAAAGAAAAAAACCTCACTTTGGCCTTCATAGCCCTCCATGATCTGGCCCCGCTTCTTCTCAGACCTCATGTCCTATAATTCTTGCCATCACTCAGTCTTCTCCAGACCCTTTGACTTGCTGTTCATCAAATACTCCAAACACACTCTTACCTCAGGGATTTTGCACTTGTTCATCCTGCCTGGGATGTTCTTTGCCCACTTACTATATGGTTTACTTTCTCCCATCATGCAGGTCTCTGTGCAAATGCCATTCTCTCCAGGAGGCTTTTCTAGACCAGACTATCCATACTTACTCCTAACCAGACTTTATTATTTTACAGCACTTACCATCTGATGTTGTATAGATATGTGTTTATTATCCCCTAAAGGGTTGTAAACTCTATTAATGAGGGAAAGTTGTCTGTCTTGTTTCTTGTTCATTATTCAGTGATTATAACACTGGATGGCACATGGTAGGTGACTAATGAATATTTGTTGAACAAATAAGCAAACAAATAGGCTGACCCATGGATTCTCCATACATAGTCTTCCTAGGCTAGCCTTCGATCGGAAGAAGTTTCAAATTTATGTAAAGGGTTTTATAGCTAGATTCACTAGCCTTCCTTCAGACAGGTGACTTAGTCGTATCAGTCCTGTTTAAAGAAAATCAAGCGAGTCTCTGAGAGTGAACTTACTTATTGAAGGTCACATATCTTGTTATTGTCAGAGCCAGTAAGAAACCTCAGTTTTGGCCTGGGCATGGTGGCTCACACCTGTAATCCCAACACGTTGGGAAGCCAAGGTGGGTGAATCACTTGAGGCCAGGAGTTAGAGACCAGTTGGGCCAACATGGTAAAACCCTGCCTCTACAAAAAATACAAAAATTAGCTGGGTGTGGTGGTACATGCCTGTAATCCCAGCTACTTGAGAGGCTGAGGCACAAAAATAGTTTGAACCCGGGAGGTGGAGGTTGCAGTGAACCAAGATCATGCTACTGTACTCCAGCCTGGGCAACAGAGTAAGATTCTGTCTCAGAAAAAAAAAAAAAAGAAAAGAAAGAAAGAAAAAGAAATAAAAGAAATTTCAGTTTCTTGTATTTTTGCAGAAAAAAAACCACACTCTCATTATAGTGCATTGTCTATATGCAAATCTGTGTTAAGTGCTTTATTCAGTTAAACCATGCTGTGGATAATTATGTAGCTAAGAGAGGTAATTAGCCCAAGCTCACACAGCTAGTAAGTGACAGAGTTGGAATTTGGTAGCAGTGTCTACTGGCTTCTCAGCCTTGTGATGTACAAGGGAGCATCTATTGTAATGGGTACCTGGCCCTAAAAATACTTGGTACTATTATCCATCTTAGTGACAACTTCTGAGTCCGATTTTTGAAATCTAGCATAAAGTTAATATATAATCCCCAAAATGTAGTGATGAAATAATGATCATGTGAGGGAAGAGGCGAGTGTTGGATTCTCCAAGAAAGGAAGATCAGAATAGCTTCCTGACGTGCATATGCATTTTCTTATTCAAATCCTATAAATACTCTAAAATAATCAGGCTATTATATTAATAAACTTCAATTAATTAAATAATTGGTTCATTTATTCAACAAATGTTTACTGTGCATTTCAGGTGCATGTCATAGTTTTACGCAAATGTGAGAAGCACAGAGGAATCTAGACAATCTTTTTTCTCTAGGAGTTTCTGATCTAATTGGGAAGACAGATCATACACAGGCCAAATTTAAATATGCATTTGTGATAACAAAGAGGAGACTTCCAAGAATACATATGAATACCCATTGCAAGTATCCACTGCAACAGGTGGTCACTTGGACTTCACAAGGCTGAGAAGCTGGTAGACCTGTTACTAAAAAACTTACTAGATGTGTGAGCTTGGGCTAGTTACTTTACCTCTCTTAGCTACATCCATTTACATTTTAATTAAATGGATTTGGTTAAATTCATTTACATTTTTTTCTATACTAAGCCTTCTTATAGAACATCACCTAGGTACCACCTGGACTGATTTGAAACTTATATCTGCTCCAGTCTTTAGCTTATCTGTTAGGTGGCCACATGCATGGGGCAATTAATGAACAAAAACAAAGTAAGGAAAAGGTTGAATAATCGGTAAGCCATTTTTTTCATTTATTCAAATACCTACGGATTGCCAGGACCAAACTGTATGTTGAGAATACAGGGAAGATAAAACAGACATTGTCCTTGCCATGAAGGAATCACAGTCAAGTAGAGGATAGAGTCATAAACTGTAGTGCTCCCAACTCTTATATGTGTTGATATAAAAATCAGAAAGGGGGATGGAAGTGCAATAAAACACGTGACTGTGCTGGATTCAAACTGTTGGAGTTTGTAACTTAGCACTACCACTTACAACCTATGTGGTGCTGAGCACACTTCTTATATAGATGAATTTCAGTTTTTTCATCTGTAAAATGGTAACAATAGATCCTGCTTCCTAGGGTTATTTTAACTATTCATTGAATTAAATTGTGCAAAGCTCTTGGCAATAAAATATTCTCATTAGATATTCTTCTTGCAGATTTCTGAAATGTTTTTCTACAAGATGTTGTCTCTGTCTGAGATGACTCTAGGAAGAGTAAGGAACATCATGAAAGGGAAGTCATCATGAAAGAGATGCTCAGGGAAATATAAGCATTTTGATAGCCTACATCTCTGATCCTCTGCTTAAAGGTGGTGGTGTTACTTGGGAGAGAGATGAGGTTGGAAGACAGACAAGGCCAGATAACGCACAGGCCTGTATGACACACAAAGAGATTTGGACTTGATCCAAAATATAGTATAGAAAAGGAGAAGTTTAATCAGAGACGTCACATGGTCAAATTATACTTGGACAGTAGTGCAGAAATACATCAGACCAGGGAGAAACCAGCAGCCAGAAAGGCAGTTAAGAGATAGTTGTAATAGTTTAGTTAATAGATGGTAATGCCCTGAAGGCTTTAGCCCTGGAAGGAGAAAGAAAGGTATGATACTAAGAGATTTTAGAAGGTAAAATAAGTAGGATTTAGTGATTTATTGAGTTTTTGGAATGATTAAGGAGAAAAAGTCTAGGGTGAATCCCCAAAATATCTACAAAATAAAAAAATTATTCATCCACATAAGTTAAATGATGGCTATTCCAATTATTGCTGCAATTTGTTTCCACCGTACTTACCTCTTGGGTGAATAACAGTTTTTCTCACTGATCAAGCACTTACTTGATTGAAGATAGGCAAGCATATTATTGATTCATAAAAGGCCATAATTAATTCTGTGTGTAACTGTTCATGAAAACTAGTGCTTTTGCTACAAAAATGAAACAAAATTTAATTATCAATTATTATAATACAGAAAACTTTAAGAGAGATCTGTGTATTTAGAAGAGATCTGTGCCTCAAGAATGAGCTTCAAGTTTATTTCTAATTCTAGAGTTTCAAAGCTCTGCAGGCTGTTCAGGAGTGGATTTCATTCCCAGTACAACCAGCATTCTGGAATTTAATCAGACAATTTTATTAATTCTATATAGGAAAGGTTTCTCCTCTATGGCGACAGTTGCTATATGCATTTTGATATGGACTACCAAAAAAAAAACCAACACATAGTGTTTTCAGCTTTTTATTGCTTTGAAAACCTTAACTTCACTCTGGGAAAGCCTAAAATAATAAAAGGGAAGTGGTATTTTGTAATTATGGATTGGGGAATTTTAAATCTACCTGAGCTAGTCTTCTTCCACTCTTACATGTTCCACTGTTTAGAAGTCTTCTCATATACCGCATTTACTCATCTAAGGAGACAATTATTTAGAGCCAGTGAGCATTTCTTTGTGGATTAGGAATGAAGAGTAAGTTGTCTCACTTTATTAGGCATTGCAAAATAGGATGAGATGTTATTTTTTTCAAAGTCCATTTTAATGTTTCTTCTGTTTGCTAAATATGATTTACATGGCTTAAGCTTCTTTATACATATGACTATTGGATGTTAAGTGAAGGCATGTATTATTATTATTATTTTAAATACAAGCCTTTATTCACATAGATCAGCTTTGTAGCTTTCGTAAATTTAAAAACAAAAAGGATAAATAAGGCACTGAACTTTTAAAAACGAAAACTGCTTGGCTCCAAGTTTAAAACCCAAGGAAAAACCAGAATATAGCATATAATTTTCCCTTAGCCTCAGAGAAGGACTCTGCAAGTTCCCTTTTCCATCTGAGATACATTTTCTGACATCTCGAATTACAGTGTTCCCCATTAACTGTAAACTTGAAGGGGTTGATAAGCATAGAAAAGCAGATTTAGTTATTGCAAAATAAAAGTTGACTTCTATAGAACAGTTTTATGCTTGGCTACCATCTTTCCAATCATTTTGCATCCAGCTGCCTCCATTTGCTGTGCGAAGGGTCCAGTTTTGGAAGGCGTGTATTATTTAAACAGCATATTGTGTGCCAAGATACCAGTGCTGACCAGATGCATCTGGAATTTCCCTGATACTAGTTAACAATTATCAAATGTTAAAATTATCACAAGAAAAATAATGCTGATATCTGACAGTGCCATAGAAAGAAACAGCAAAACCTTTTTCAGTCTCTTTAGAGCAACCTAACTACATATTATGAGATATGATTTGTTATGTTGCAATAAGGCTGAATCAAGAGATGATTAATGAAGAATTTATGAAATATTCAAGGGTTTATGATACATACATTTTGGGTAAAATGTTTACTTCTTTGAGCAGAGCTTAAGCTTTCACAATTTCTATTCCATTTCCTACCCCAAAGGAACAATTTAAGGGAAATACTCCAAAATATTAATCCTGAAGTTTTATATATTTAAGAAGCTTAAAATTTTAGAGTTTGGATTTGAATCAGTGTTTTCAGTCTACATTTCAATCTTCTGCTACAAGAATAACCATAAACAGTCATTAGTGTATGTGATTATTATTATGTATTATTTACATATTATGTATCTCATGGCTAGATTGTTCTTCATTTGACTAAAGTGATAAAAATTCCATCAAGGCCAAGCACCCATTTTTTTGTGTGTTATATGCTTCTTTGTTGGATCATTAAATTCTTTGACTCATAAGCAAACTTCAGCAGGCTACTGAGTTGTTTCATGTGTTTTTACTTTGGGATTCTAGTCCTCTACAAATGCCAATACAGCTCACTCATAAGGGTACCCAAAGCACAACTTTTGGTCTGCAAAATGCTCTGAGATTGCAAGAGAAAGAAGATCATTACAAATAATAACTCAGAAGGAAAATAACACACTAAAATGAACAAAGAGTAAGAGCTTATAGGTGTATGTGAGATAAAGCCTTCCTAAATAGAAAAACTACGTTGTAAATTATATAATAACCTCCAGTGTTGTGGTGTAGGTGAAAATTATTTCTTAATACAAGTAGTTTTTGCTAAGACTCTCCATCATGTAATAAATAATGAACAACTATTTTGATTCTTATTTATGGTTATACGAGATAGGGAAGGGATGAATAGAAATTGCTTCAGCTCATAATGGTTTACAACTATTAAATTTTTTATTTTGGACTGTAACTTTCACCTAGAGAAAATATAAGGAAGGGCATCATGACATGGCTAAAGGTACAGTTATTTTAAAATAGCAGTCCCAAGGTGTAAAAGCACAGTTACTTTATCACAAGAGAATGTATATGACAGACATTACCTCATCTCTGAACTTTGCCCAGTTCCTTGTTCTTTTTCTCAATTGTGTCACTCTTAAACTCGGGGATGAAGGAAAACCTATGGTGAGGTTGAGGGATGGAAACGTTGTCTGTATTGTACACTCTCTAATAATTATGAAAAGATAAAACTGTTACTGTTTATAGACTTCTTAGAACCATATTTGGCAGAACATTAATACAATACGTAGATGGGTGAGAAGATTTTCTAAGCACATGACTACAAAAATAAAGTAGAGAAGTAAATTAATCAATCTGACTTCATAAAAAATTTTTAAATTCCCCCAAATTTAGAAATAAGCTCCAAAACTTCAATACCAAAAAACCTATCTGAAGGGCAACTTCGCCAGGAAAAATAGTCACAAATTAAAAGTTGATGTTTTTAATAAATCAAGGGCTATCATGTATCAGTAAAAATATAGAATGCAGAATAAATAATAGTGATGAGTCATCACTGTTATATGCCCTTTAGACTGGCAAACATTGGAATGCTGGCTAATGCCAAGTGTTGGAATAGAAGTGAGGATGTAGGAAGACTTAGGCACTGGTAGTGAAAACTTTGATTGCCGAAGACATGCTTTGGAGAAACCTGGCAGTATTGAGTGCAATTCTCTCTCTATATATATACCCTACAATCCAGCAATTTCAGTCCTCGATAAATATCACAAACTAATACACAGATCTATAAAGGGACAAGTTCAAGATGTTCATGGCAATGTCACTGGGATAGGTAGAAGAGGAAGCAGGCTAAAGAAGTGGGTAACATGGAGGGTACAAACCACTGGGTTGTAGCCAGCAGTGAGAAGCAGTAGACTTGGTGGACACAAAAGAACATGGATAGATCTTTTTTTTTTTTTTTCCTTTTTTTGAGATGGAGTCTTACCCTGTCACCCGGGCTGGAGTGCAGTGGCTCGATCTTGTATCACTAAAACCTCCACCTCCGAGGTTCAAGTGTTCTCCTATCTCAGCCTCCTGAGGAGCTGGGATCACAGGCACATGCCGTCATACCCAGCTAATTTTTGTATTTTTAGTAGAGATGGGGTTTCACCATGTTGGTCAGGCTGGTCTCAAACTCCTGACCTCAAATGATCCGCCCATCTCAGCCTCCCAAAGTGCTGGGATTACAGGTGTGAGCCACCGCATCTGGCCAGATAGATCTTAAAAGGAGAGACTTGGGTTGAATGTACATGTGTACACATATATGTATATTGTGTGTGTGTGTGTGTGTGTGTGTCTGTATATATATACACAATGCTGGGGCCTTGTGCAACCACTGATGACACTGTGTCTCCAACTGAAAAATACGATTAGCTCAAACTTCTGCAACTTGAAGTCTGGAAAAAAACTACAAATAATGAGGAAGAGGAGACTAGGCTAGATGAGAGCACGAGGGAATTCTCTGGAGGGATGCAAATATTCTGTATCTTGTTTTGTGTGATGGTTACACAGTGTATACCTTTGTCAAAAGACAACAAACTGAAGACCTAAGATCTGTGGTATTGTAGTCTGTTAATGAGATGTCAATGAAAATATATACACATTTGTATATATACATACATGTAATAAATGTAATAGAAGGGAACTTATAATACTATATTATAGATACATATATCACAAAACTATAACAACATTTTAAGAAAATATATAAATATGTATTAAAATATATAAAAAGTTATATTAAACAAAATATATAAAAATGTATTAAACATATTAAAATGGTTGCTGAGGAGGGAATGGATAGAAATGGGAACAAGGATATAAGGGGTTAAATAAATTACAATGCTGGGGACATGTGTAATCACTGATGACACTATGTCTCCAACTGACGAATGTGATTAGCTCAATCTTCTGCAACCTGAGGTCTGGAAAAAAACTACAAATAAAATAGAAAATGTGACATGACAGCTAATGAGAGAAATGAGAAATATATATGGTTACTAAAAAATATAAAGAGACCTCAAAATTCACCAGAGTCTGCTAACAGAGACAGATATATACCAGTTCACCACACAACAAGCCTGTAATATAAGGTTCTCACCTGAGACAGTTGCTGTCATACTTAGCACAAAAAGGCATGTGGAAAACACAGCTGGTTTTCCAACTCAACCACAACTCTCAATCCCCTGCTCATTTATTTGATACCCATAACAGAGGTTGAAAAATACCATGTACTTACACTTCCAACCTTTCGTGCAGTTAGAGCTGCCAGTTCAAGCTATTTTTGACCAACATGATGTAAAGAAAATTTTGGACGAGTCTTTGTTTTCTTGACAAAATTCAAGTGAAACCTCTCGCTTTATGCTTTTCTTCTTTTACTGCTTTGATGGTAGGTGTGATTGCTGGAACTGTGATACTGTTTTATCACTATGAGGCAAAACATAGAAAAGAAAAGCTAAAACCTGGTGGTAGGAAAGCATAACACATAAAAGAGCCTGAAACCTGTGATGACATCATTGAGTTACTGCACCAGTACTAGCAACAGTCTACTGCCAGTCTTCTTCTTATCTGAAGGAACCAAATCCCTATTTATTTAAATCATATATAGTATGTTATTCTGCTACTTCCCGACAGAATCAAAACAATAGATTTAGAAATGTCTGGCCTATGGAATATTGTGGGACAGGTGACCCTCCAATCAAAAGAAATGTCGGAAATGGACTGAAGTGTCAGAAATGCCAGAATAGCCCATGATATTCTGGGAAGTGAGCACATATGCTACCTCAAGTGTTCCTGTTTTTTTCTTTTTTATCGATAGCTGGTATGAATAGAACTGCCTCTATTAAAAGATGGTTATACTTAACATAGGAAGTATGGACAGATATTAGAAAAAAGAAAGGAAACATAAATGAAGGGCAAATGAAAATTTACATGGAAAGAAGAATTTCTTTGGGAAGCTGGAAATTTTTGATAAAAAGTCTCCTTGCTTTGAAATAAATTAAGGAAAGCAAAGATTTGTGACAAAATTTCAGAAGAGATACAAAAAGAGCAAAAAGGAGTTAACACATCAGAACACAAGCAGTAGATAGAAATAAGCTGGTGGAACTCAAAAGAAATGCAGCATAAGAGTAGAATTATAATCAACATGAAAGATTGTTTAGAGGCAGCCCAAAGCAGAACTCATGGAGGACAAATACCAATCGTGAATATAGGAGATTGGTTTGAAAAACAGTCATTCAAAATAAAATGCAAACAATGAAAAATATCAAACTAATTCGACTCTGAAAATAGAAAATGGGAAGTGGTTGTCTGGGTAGAAGGGGAGACTTGGCTAGATGAGAGCAGGAGGGAAATCTCTGGACTGATGGAAACATTCTGTATCTGGTTTTGTGTGATGGTTACATAGTGTCTACATTTGCCAAAGTCAACAAAGTGAAGACGTAAGATCTGTGCATTTTGCAGTATGTTAATTAGATGTCAACAAAAAATATGCAAAAGTGATTAGAGAAAATAGTAGATATGAATGGCAGAAAAAGGCGATCTGAAACATTCAACAATTTATTTGTTGAATTCTTTTATTTGTTGAATTTATTAAATTTATTTTAGACAAAGTGTTCAACAATCCATAGGAACAAGAGTTTCCCATAATAAAAAATCAGAATCTTCACAGGAAAAGAATACACTATGTTCTAGGGACAATGAGCCCCAAATTATTAAGATGCAGATATAGCCTGCTGAATGTATTTAATAAGGACAATGGAAAAGTCCTATGACTTTAAAAAAAACCATGTATCTTGAAAATTGCACACACAATTTCTCAAAAAATAAACTTAGATTCAAATAAACAATTAAAACCCAAACTGAAGAAAACCTAAAAAAATTACTTTAAAAACATACTGTATATTAATACGTATGAGGTATTGCTAAAACGGGGTTGAGAGAAAATCTTTTCCCCTTCAACATCTTACTAAGGGCAGAAACATGTAAAACATCTTCAACTCAAAGAGAAAATTATGTAAATAAGTAAATTGATAGATAAACATGCAAAGCCAAGAAAAGCAAAAGAAACCAATAAAGTTAAAATCAGGAATTATTGAATTGGAAAATCAACTAACCAGCCAACAAATGAAAGTCTTTAGCAGAACCAATACACACATTCAGAAACTTACCATTAAAAACAGTACAACAAAATACATAAATCATTAAGTACTCTAACCAAGGACAAAAACATACCGATTAAAAATAGGGATGAAAATGGGAAAATAATTACAGATATACAAGAAATGTTTTAAAGTTTTTTGAGACTTAACCATTGTTTGTCGAGTTATTGCAAATGGATGTGTTATAAGAAGCAAGTTCTTCCTGGGCCCTGGTTTATTTGACCAGTCTGGGGATTTTTGTTGTAATAGAAGAGTTCAAACTATTTTTATCATTATCACCAATAATTGATAACATATATTGAACATCTATTTTGTGCCAGGTATCCTGCTACACTCTTCTCATACATCATAATATTTAATTTCCAAAACCTCACTATGAAGCTGTTATTAGTTATATTTCATTGATTCTGAGACACCCAACTTTCTCACATTTTACTGTCATTAAGATTGTGATAGGTCTCACAATGAATGGCATCATACAATTATCAGATATTTTTCCTTTTTATAATATATAAAAATGGTGCCACTTATAATCAATGACATACATCTTAGATTAAATGAAAAAGATAGCAACCATTTTATAAGTGAAGAGACAGAGCTAACAAGCTTTAACAACACACACAAGGTCACACTGAAGGGGTGTCAGCACAAGTCAGCCTCACACCAAATCCCTTCATAAGGGAAACACTTTGTCCTTCATTATCTCATTGTAATGACAATCACAATCTATGCTTTCTTGCTGTATCATTCATCTTCTACATTTTGTTCTATTTATTGTGATTCTTTTACTTATATTCTCTCCATCAGTTTGGAAGTGACTCATTACATGTCAATAGGAATCAACAATAAATGTGTAATGCACATTTATTATGCACCAGGTTTTGTGTTTAAAAGCACATAGATAATAAATGCTTAATTCTCCCTGTTGAAAATAATAAGGGAAGAGACTTCCTTCCCTTTGCTTAGAGTATTTATTTACTTTAGAAAACTTACAAGTTGTTTCTCTGTCTCTTTGTAAGTTGTTAAAAGCTAAATTAGCCTCTTGTCTGCTGTATGGCCCAGGAATTCTTTCTCCAGGACCTGGGAGCTATTTCTTTGAAATGCAATCATTAAGGAAGACAGCATCCCTATCTACCAGTTTCAGTGGGAGGGGAGAAGCTTAACTTTGGTAGATGCCTTGCTCCAAGTTGCAAAACTGCCTCCTGTGATAAAGATATTAGAAATTTATTTTTCCTTTGGATAAAGTCAATTAGTTAACAAGATGGTCACCCAATTACCAAATGAATTTAGAATGAATTCTGTGTGACAAACTGTGCCATCATGTCCTCTTACATGAGGACTAGTTATAGTTTGTCTTGAGAGCATGTATGTAATGATTTGTTTCTGCTTGGTAAGATTTCTTTCTGCTTTTGTAATCTCTTAGCAAAATGTATGTGATGTGCATTGCATTCTAATTTAATGCTTATGCAATAAAAATAGCTTTCTGTTTCTTCCACTTTTGTGAACATTTCTGGGTTAGGAGGAGATTTTGTTTATAATTACATTTTCAAACTGTAAGGACTAAAAGTTAACTAGTAAAGAGTTAAATAATTGTTTGGAATGATTTGATTATGCAAATTTATTCCATCACGATGGTCACATCAATTTGTGCTTATATACATGATTTTATGCTTCCATAAGTATGTCTAATATTACCCCTTTCCCCTGTAACTAAGCATTTAAAAACCAGACAGCTGCTGCTTTGTTGAAGAAAAGGTGGTGAGTTGATCCATGGGGCACACAGTTGGCATTGATGTTTGCTGAATTAATATGCCATGTGCACCAGCTGTCATGTCATTGCCAAGATTGTAAGTTTGAAATGATCTAAGAATTCTGCATTCAGGCTGGTGAAAAGCCTGGCACCATGATGGATGCCTGAGGAATGAGCTCTACCTTCCACCAATATCACAAGTCATGCTTTTTCTTTATAGTTCCAGTAGTTGAAAGTTTATTAATATTTTATTTTTGTCAATTTTAGAAAAGAGCTCAATTTGCAACTAAAATATCTGGGAGAGGGAGGGTTACAGGGCAAGACACTTAAAGAGAAATCATACACAGAAATGAGTTCTGGGTTGTGTGACCCTTTATTCAATCAGGATGCAGAAGTCTCCCTGCGCTGCACAAAACTCTCTCTGGTCCACTTTAGATAAAAAAGAGACAAACAATCACATCATTTAGTTCTCATATTTTGTTAATATTTGCAAAGCCCAATTTTAAGGTTTATTGGAAACTATATTGAGCTTGCTTCTTTCTCTGTTCTTGATTGCATAGCTGTTATTTTTTCCACTTTGCTTTTGGTGACTTTGATTATTAATAATCACAACACATAAACCAACTGCATGAGTAACCATGTGCCATTTCCCCTCTTTAGTTAAAATGTGATTGAGATAATTATTGGTTGGGGTCTAAAGAGTGGAAAAGATATAATGTAAAAATTAGTGTTTTTAGTACAGTATGTAATAATTTGGACAACAGGAAATGCCATTTTCTGTTTTATGTAATTGAACCATGAGGGCTGGCCAGAGCCCTGACTGCAAGACAGGCAGGGGCCTCAGCAGCTCAACTGATATGAGTTTAAGTGGAACTGGTCCAGCTGTGGGGCCTGGCTCTTTTAAGTGATGCTGAGTGGTCTAAATTAATTTCTGAGTAGAGACTCAGTGAACTTGAGGGGAATTTTTGGAGGGAGAAATTACAGGCTTTAGCACATGGTTGAAATGAGAGATGCACAAATGGGTAGAATCAAGAGTAATACCATGGTATTTCCCTTGGGTATCTAGCTGAATGTTGCACTGTTAACTAAGGTGCTGTCAACACAGGAGAAAAATAGGTTTAAATGAGGGAGATACTAAGATTGTAGCTGGACAGTTTATTTTTCTTCTTAAAGACAAAATAAAAGCCTAAGGAGTATTTGGAGGGGTAGATACATTTAGGTGGTAGGTATAGTACCTACTTAGGCCATGTTAAGGCTTATATCACATGGATTAGGAGAAGAATGCACCCCTCTCCCAGTTGCTGAGACCCAAACTTAAAATCATTTATGTCTCCTCTCTTTCTCTTCCAATTCACATCCAATCCAGTAGCAAATATGTCAGCTCCTTCTATATCCAGAAATGAAACTTTGCTGCAACCACCCTGGTCTAAGCATCGATTCTTGTCTGGATACTAGCCTCATCCTTCCCCTAGTAGCCAGGAAAGTTTATTTCCACACAACAGACAGATGGATATTTTAAAAATGTAAGACTGTTTAAAATAGTTTCTCATGTCACTCAAAAGTAAAAGCCATAGTCCTTTTCCACATGGTCCTATGCGGAACCATAGGCTGTCATTCTGGCCCTTATTTTTATTTGCTACTGCTCATTGCACTCCAGTCACATTGGCTCCCATAACAAACTCCATTAACAAACTGGGGGCCTTTGTACTTCTCACTCACTTTCCCTGGAATGCCCTTCCACAGATATTTTATGTTATTTCTCTTGTTTCATTCAAGTCTTTGCTCAATTATCACCTGCACAGATCTTCTCTGATCATTCTATCCAAATAGTACATGAGTCATGCTGTCATGCTCTATCCCCTTACTTGATTTATTGCTTATAGCACTTACATTGTCATTATTTTGTTTTTGTTTTACTTGTTTATGTATTGTATTTATTCATTATCTACCTGTCTATCTATCTACTATCATCTGTCTATCTACGTATGTTTATTGTCTGCTTTCCTCTAACAGAAAGTAAACTGTGCAAGGATGGGAACTTCTTTTGTGCTCACCACTGTTTTACCAATGCCTAAAACATAGCCTGACACATAGATGCTCTATAAATACTGGTTGAATCAATCAGTCAATTCACTCATTTAATAAATGTGCCAGCAATGACGGCAGATAATGGATTCCCATTCATTCAAAAGGTGAAAATATATAATATACATCACAGTTTAATGGAAAGAACAAGAAATATGAATTCAGGAATATTTAATTGATTTAGGAAAGTTACTTAAGCTTTATTAATCCTTGCTTATCATCTATAAAATGAGGATTAAAATGATAATGCCTCGTAGATTTAATACAGAAATGAGCACTCATGTATATAAAATGTTCAGCATGTTTTTGGCATCCATTTAGTTACTCAAGCGATTGTAGCTATTATCATTTGAGATATTGTCACGGCCCTGAAGGAGTTCACATTCTTGAAAAGACCAAACATGTAAGTAGGATTACAACACAGTGTTAAAGGAATTTTGATAGAAAAGAGCACATGATATAGGTGATATTCAAATACTTGATAGCTGGTAGAGTCAGGACACTGATCAATCAGAAGGGAAATTGGCTTTAAAATCCAGTCAGTGACTATTCTGGTACACACTGTTCAATTATAAATACTGGGAATGAGCCACAGATGAGAGATACTCTACTCTCCTAGAAAAAAATAGGGCTCTTAACACTGTGTTGTAATCCTACTTACATGTTTGGTCTTTTCAAGAATGTGAACCCCTTCAGGGCCGTGACAATATCTCGAATGATAATAGCTACAATTGCTTGAGTAACTAAATGGGTGCCAAAAACATGCTATCAATTCAGATAATCCTCCCATTGGCCCCAGTAACTCAGGAACTATTGGCCTGATATTGAGCACTGGCCTTAAACTTATGCCTGATTCCTTCTTACTACTAATTTGGTTTGGAATGAAATATTCCAGAATAGGCCAGTGGGTGTTTATCCTGTTCCCTGAGTTAACCCCTGTGACGTCCTCTTGGTCTGATTTCAATATCCAATTGACCAACCCTCAAAAGAAATTGCTCCAACTTTTGGCTTTTGGCATCACACCTTACTATTATTTCCCACATGGAGTCTGTGTATACTGTCTCTCTCTGTATGTCCATACAGGTGTCATCTTTTTTTTTTTTTTTTTCCCTGGAGAATGACACATTCCCTGGGGCTTGGAATCTGTAGATAAACCAGCCTGAGTTTACCTGCCTGCTTACCCAGACTTTGGAATATTTCCCATATGTATTAGCATTCTCTAAAGGGACAGAACTAATAAGATATATGTATATATGAAGGGAAGTTAATTAGAATTGACTCACACAATCACAAGGTGAAGTCCCATGATAGGCTGTCTGCAAGCTGAGGAGTAAGGAAGCCAGTCCAAGTCCCAAAACCTCAAAAGTAGGGAAGCTGACAGTGCAGCCTTCAGTCTGTGGCTGAAGGCCCTGGCAAATCGCTGATGTAAGTCCAAGAATCCAAATTTGAAGACCTTGGAGTCTGTTGTTCGAGGGCAGAAAGCATCTAGCATAGGAGAGAGATGGAGGCTGGAAGACTCAGCAAGTCTACTCTTTCCAACTTCTGCTTGCTTTATTCTAGCCGTGCTGGCAGCTGATTAGATGGTACCCACCCAGACTGAGGGTGAGTCTGCCTCCCCAGTCCACTGACTCAAATTTTAATCTCTTTTGGCAACACCCTCACAGACACACCCAGGAAAAATACTTTGCATCTTTCAATCCTATCAAGTTAACACTTAATATTAACCATCACACCCTCCATCCATCTCCTCTTCTCCTTTTGCTAGCCTTGGTCATCCCACAGGACATTCCATTCAAACCAGCCCTGAGAGGTGGGAAGAGAGTGAATCTGTGATTGGGAAGGGCAGTATCAGACAGTAACTAAACTGGTACAAGCGCTTGGGAAAGGGGTAGGGAGAGAGGAATGCATATGGGAACAGTAGAAAATGATTTTTTTTAAAAGAAATTATTAGTCACTATGTCACAAATACAGTATTATGTTATACAGGTAATTCCAAAGTGTGAGTATGTGTGTGTATACCTATGTATTTCAATTAAATTAATTTGACTATAACAATTCAACCCAAGCCAACAAAGTTATTTATTATAACTGTAGTCTGTATATGAATGTAAAGGATAATATTTACAATCCTTTTAGTATCAAACCAAGCCTGTGCCTTTTACATATCTACGCTGTCCTGATGCCAGCTAGCCAGTACCCAAATATAAAGAGCTCTGAACAGTAAAGCCCTGTTTAGAATTAAAATTCTCCTCCTTTGATCAATGTTTGGACTTCTTAGCTGGCTCCTGTGTTCACCAAGATGCTGAACTCTTGCCTTGCTTACAGCTAGGATCCTAGTGCTTACTCTTCAGAACTAAGTGATGACATATACATATTGGCTTGGCTTTTGAACCCTGAATATCCTTCTTAGATGTGGCATCTGATTCCTCAGAGTATCTGACTCTCCTTACCCAGGTGCCCCTAAAGATAATTTGTAATGAGGATTCTGTATGAATTGAATTATTCTAAATTGCTATAAGGTTTACTCCTAAGTATCTTAACCATTATTCTACAAATACTCCGAACATTTTTTATAGTATCCGCATATTATACTTGGAAATATCGATTATGGAAAGCAAAAGAAAATGTATTCTGGGTCCACATAGAATTAATGAGGTTTTCTGATATACATTTTAGTCTCTTAATAAATACTCAATATTTATTCATCATTGACAACAAGATCTGCATAGATAATGCAGGCAAAGGAAAGTCTCGAATAAAAAATAGTTCTAAAATAAAAATTAGAGGTCAGAGAAACCAAAGGTCAAAATCTAAGAGGTATATTATTAAAGAGTCATGTTCCAATTTTCACACTGTAAAAGTAGTAAAAAGTAAAATCAAAAGGAATGATCCAGCATATTGGATTACTTGTTCATAGAATTAATGGCAAGAGAAAGGGGATTAGGACAGTTCAAGGGGTCTGTGAAGGGGACAGAGAATGAACAAGAAATATTTCCCGTTCTTTTCAAGGCAAAGGCACTATTAACTTGACAAATGGCTAGTTCATGGTTGTGCTGT
Source organism: Gorilla gorilla gorilla (assembly GCF_029281585.2). Taxonomy (NCBI): domain Eukaryota; kingdom Metazoa; phylum Chordata; class Mammalia; order Primates; family Hominidae; genus Gorilla; species Gorilla gorilla. The sequence goes on along the minus strand of NC_073237.2, from coordinate 100,693,688 downwards.
TGATCACATATATTTATAGTGTCAGAAAGAAGTGGTGTGACAATGAGAAATAGGGTAGTTTGAAACTGTGGTTAGCAAAACAAAGGCAGAAAAATAAATGAAAAATTGTCTAAAAGTTTCCAAGATAATGGGGAATAAAGAATCCATGGCCATTTGCCATCCCCTAAAGCTACCTAGCATTTGGCTATCAAAATCAATAGAGTTAAATTTATCTAAGAATACTACCAACACCCAAAGTTGATAATTTCAAAGGGAAACATCTAAGAGCTTAAATTCATTAAAAAGATTATGCCAAGAGCTTTTGATGAATACTTCCCCAGTTTTAAAACATATTTCCCTAAGCTAGAGTTTGGAGGGATAAGATAAAAGGCAAAGTGAACTGGGGGATCCTAGAAATAGCAAAACTGACAGAGTGTTAGGAGTATGGCAAGATCTGAGACAGAAATGACTGCAGACACACAGGCAGATAAACTATACATAGTCTTGAAGAAAAATGTTCCATGTCCTTAGCATGAAACTAAAGTAGCAAAGGAAGTGCAGAGGGTTCCTATATATGGTTTTGAGTACCCATGGGGTGCATGGGTAGCTGAGTCCTCCAGGGCAGAGCAGTCGTCCTTCCCTGTACATATGCCTGGGATCTATGATGCTGTCTATATGGTCTGTCAATTTTTGATGTAGACTTGTATTCATCAGCAGTTTGAAGACCTAGAAAATTTCCAGCAAGGACTTTATCCTTCATTACACCCTAAGACATTGCCCAGTCCCCATCTGACTTAAGCAGTGTAGGTACTCGTCAACCATATATACACTGTCCAGTGATGCCCACAAACTTAGGAAGCAATGTAGGCTCTCATGGATGAAGGAGAGGGAAGTACTTGCTTTGGGGGTAAGGTTGAATAAGCATTCTAGTGACATTTTTATTGAATCTAAAATGGCGCTCCATAAATGATGTGTTGATTGTTATCATCATTATTATTTTATTTAATGCGTTCTGTCATTTTGGGAAAAATAATTTTTAAAATAACTCCTGAAGGTATTGAAGTAGAGAAATACATAAACCAACTGAATTCATAGTCAAGGCTCTGATGCTCAATGACCAGTCTTCCTCACAATGCCATGTCTAAATAGGTCTTGTCTCTGGCTGGGCTGGCTTTTAGCATGTTATGGATCTAATAGGCAAAAAATTATTTTTCTAGGCTTGATTAATATTTACATTACACTTCTGGGAAACATTTTGCACTTCACTTGTTACAACTTATTTTATCTATATGTTTTATTCTTTTTTATCTTTATGAATATAATAATGATCTAACTGCCATACCTGTCTCTCTATGTTCCCTAAGGTTGGTTCAAATGTTATGTTCGGCTAGCAGTTGTCCACTGTGTCCTTTAATGGTCAAACCTTTCTTTCTAAAGCTGCACTACTGACTGAAGGGATAACCTTTTTTATTCATTCAACTAATGTTTATTATAACCCTGGCCTCATGGAACTTAAGAGTCTGTTGGTGGGGATAGACAGCTGAATTAGTCAAACTGATTATTATGCAATTAAATACCTATGTGAACTAATGTTAAATTTTTGAAAACTTAACAAACTATATGAAGGGAGATTCCCAAGACTATAGTAATGCATAATGGAGGGCGCTCCATCCATCTCACTCCATCCAGGGGTGAGATGGTCTTCATTAAAAGCTTTTTTGAGGAAGAGTTATTTGTACTGAGATTAAAAGGATAAACATGAGTTTAATAAACCAGGGGAGGGGAGGGGAGGGGAGGAATGGGGATTGAGAAGACCATTTGACCATTTGAGGACAAATATTTTGCTAGACTGCAGTTTGATTTCCCAGCAGTGAAAAGGGGGGTTTTATACTGCTGATTTTGATTAATTAATTCAGCATGGATTTATTGAACACTTATTGCAGGCCGGAGGCTTTACAATATACGGGGAATACAACGATGAGAAAATAGCTATTCCCTTGGTTGTTTATTTATGCAATCACTTATTTGTTTAGCTTGCAGTCTAGTTAGGACAGACTAATTAAATGATAACAAAATAAAGTATAAAATTTCAAATGCAACAGTGCTATAATAGATACAAGATACATTTGTAATAAATGAGTAAATCTTCTCTGAATTGATATTCTTAAACTAGTAGTTGAAGGATCTGTAGGTATTAACTAGGAGAAGAGGAGAAGAAGTTAATTTTAAGACAAAATAATAGAAGGTCAGTGTTAGGGAAAAGAGTACCAGAGAAAGTATGGTATAAAGTGAAAATGGAGAAGTTGGTAGAGGCTAAGCCATGCAGAGTGTTATAAGTAGGATGTGTTAGTCTGGGTCCACCAAGAAGCAGAAGCCCAGACAGGGTCTTATTAGGGCGAATGGCTATGTGAAAAAAAATAGGAAAGGGTCAAGGAAATCTGGGAGAACCTTCAGACCATGCAATAACTTGAGTGAAGCATCTTAGACTGATATTCAATCTAAGGAAATTTCGATAAAGGTTCAATAAAAGGATATCTGGCACCAAAGTCCACAGACAATGGAGTACTCTGTCTCCTAAATTAGGTCTGCCTTAGTATTGTTGGAGAGCTGGCCATGTGTAGTATGGCTTATGGAGGCAAGCAGAGATGGATTTCAAACATTAGCAGCTTTGAATGTTTCTGATTGCACCTCTGTGGTCACTTAACATGTTCTTCTGAGTTTATAATATCTTTAAATTGGTAGTTATGTCTACCAACAGGATGAGATTAAAGATATATTTTGACAAGTATAGCTTTTCTCTTAACGTTTGTAAGGATATCTTTTGATAAACAGAAATTTTATATTTTGCTGTATTCAAATCTGTCAGTATTTTCCTTTTTATTCCTTTCTTTTGTTTGCAATGTTTTATCTGTGTCTATACAGCTTATTTGAGCACTTTAGAGCATGTGGACTTTAAACTGCCTGTGTTAAATTCCTGTCCCTCTAACTATATAACCTTGGATACTTTTCTTAATAAAAAATAATATTTGTTGTAAAAGAACTGAAATCACAACAAACAGTCTCTCAAGACCACAGTGCAATCAAATTAGAACTCAGGATTAAGAAACTCACTCAAAATCACACAACTACATGGAAATTGAACAACCTGCTCCTGAATGACTCATGGGTAAATAACAAAATTAAGGCAGAAATCAAGAAGTTGTTTGAAACCAATGAGAACAAAGAGACAATGTACCAGAATCTCTGGGATGCAGCTAAAGCAGTGTTAAGAGGGAAATTTATAGCACTAAATGCCCATATCAGAAAGCTAGAAAGATCTCAAATCAACACCCTAACATCACAATTAAAAGAACTAGAGAAGCAAGAGCAAACAAATCCAAAAGCTAGAAGAAGACAAGAAATAACTAAGATCAGAGTGGTACTGAGGCAGATAGAGACACACAAAACCCTTCAAAAAATCAATCCAGGTGCTGGGTTTTTGAAAAAATTAATAGAATAGATAGACTGCTAGCTAGATTAATAAAGAAGAAAAGAGAGATGAATCAAATAGACACAATAAAAAATGATAAAGGGGATGTAACCACTGACCCCACAGAAATGCAAACTACCATCAGAGAATACTATAAACACCTCTATGAAAATAAACTAGAAAATCTAGAAGAAATGGATAAATTCCTGGACATGTACACCCTCCCAAGACTGGACACATACACCTTCCAAACCAGGAAGAAGTCAAATCCTTGAATAGACCAATAAAAGTTCTGAAATTGAGACAGTAATAAATAGCCTACCAACCAAAAAAAAAGCCCAGGACCAGACGAATCCACAGCCAAATTCTACCAGAGGTACAAAAAGAAGCCAGTACCATTCCTTCAGAAACTATTCTAAACAATCGAAAAGGAGGGACTCCTCCCTAACTCATTTTATGAGGCCAGAATTATCCTGATACCAAAACCTGACAGAGACACAACAAAAAAAGAAAACTTCAGGCCAATATCCCTGATGAACATTGATGCGAAAATCCTCAGTAAAATACTGGCAAACTGAATCCAGTAGCACATCAAAAAGCTTATCCAACATGATCAAATCAGTTTCATCCCTGGAAAGCAAGGCTCATTCAAAATACTCAAATCAATAAATGTAATCCATCACATAAACAGAACCAACGACAAAAACCACATGATTATCTCAATAGATGCAGGAAAGGCCTTTGATAAAATCCAACATCCCTTCATGCTAAAAACTCTGAATAAACTAGGTACTGATGGAACGTGTCTCAAAATAATAAGAGCTATTTATGACAAACCCACAGTGAATACCATACTGAATGGACAAAAGCTGGAAGCATTCCCTTTGAAAACCATCACAAGACAAGGATGCCCTCTCTCACCACTCCTGTTCAACATAGTATTGGAAATTCTGGCCAGGAAAATCAGGCAAGAGAAAGAAATAAAGCGTATTCAAATAGGATGAGAGGAAGTCAAATTGTTTCTGTTGGCAGAGGACATGATCCTAATATTTAGAAAACCCCATTGTCTCAGCCCCAAAACTCCTTAAGCTAATAAGCAACTTCAGCAAAGTCTCAGGATACAAAATCAATGTGCAAAAATCACAAGTATTCCTGTATACCGACAACAGACAAGCAGAGAGCCAAATCATGAATGAACTCCCATTCACAATTGCTACAAAGAGAATAAAATACCTAGGAATACAGCTAACAAGAAACGTGAAGGAACTCTTCAAGGAGAAATACAAATCACTGCTCAAGAAAGTAAGAAAGGACACAAACAAATGGAAAAACATTCCATCCTCATGGATAGGAAGAATCAATATCATGGAAATGGCCATACTGCACAAAGTAATTTATAGCTTCAAAGCTATTCCCATCAAACTACCATTGACATTCTTCACAGAATTAGAAAAAAATACTTTAAAATTCATATGGAACACAAAAAGGGCTGTAATAGCCAAGACAATCCTAAGCAGAAAGAACAAAGCTGGAGGCATCATGCTACCCGACTTCAAACTATTCTGCAAGGCTATAAGAACCAAAATAGCATGATACTGGTACAAAACCAGACATACAGACCAATGGAACAGAATAGAGACCTCAGAAATAAGACCACACACATCTACAACCATCTGATCTTCGACAAACCTGACAAAAGCAATGGGAAAAGGACTCTCTATTTAATAAATGGTCCTGGGAAACCTGGCTCGTCATATGCAAAAACTGAAACTGGACTCTTTCCTTACACCTTATACAAAAATTAACTCAAGATGAGTTCAAGACTTAAACATAAAACCTCAAACCACAAAAATTTTAGAAGAAAACCTAGGCAATAGCATTCAGGATATAGCCATGAGCAAAGATTTTATGATGAAATTGTCAAAAGCAATTGCAACAAAAGCTAAAATTGACAAATGGGATCAAATTAAACTAAAGAGCTGCTGCACTGCAAAACAAACTACTATCAGAGCAAACAGCAGCTTATAGAATAAGAGAAAAAATTTTCAATCTACCCATCTGACGAAGGTCTAGTATCCAGAATCTACAAGGAAATGAAACAAATTTATAAGAAAAAGACCACCCCATCAAAATGTGGGCAAAGGATATGAACAGACACTTCTCAACATAAGACATTTACATGGCCAACGATCTTATAAAAAAAAGCTCAACTTCACTGATCATTAGAAAAATGCAAATCAAAACCACAATGAGATATTGCCTCACACCAGTCAGAATGGCAATTATGAAAAAGTCAAGAAACAACAGATGCTGGGAGGCTGTGGAGAAGTAGGAATGCTTTTACATTGTTGGTGGGAATGTAAACTAGTTCAACCATTGTGCAAGACAGTGTGGGGATTCCTCAAGGATCTAGAACCAGAAATACCATTTGACCCAGCAATTGCATTACTGGGTATATACCCAAAGGAATATAAATTATTCTATTATAAGGATACACGCACACATATGTTTATTGCAGCACTATTCACAATAGAAAGACACAGAACCAACCCAAATGCCCATCAAAGATAGACTGGATAAAGAAAATGTGATATATATACACCATGGAATACTATGTGGCCACAAAAAGGAATGAGATCATGTCCTTTGCAGGGACACGGATGAAGCTGGAAGCCATCATCCTCAACATACTAACACAAGAACAGAAAACCAAATACCTCATGTTCTCACTCATAAGGTGGGAATCGAACAATGAGAACACATGGACACAGGGAGGGGAACAACACATACTGGGGCCTGTTGGGGGCTGAGGGCAAGACAAGGGGGAGCATCAGGGCAAATAACTAATGCATGCGGGGCTTAAAACCTAGGTGACAGGTTGATAGGTGCAGCAAACCACCATGGCACATGCGTACCTATGTAATAAACCTGCACATTCTGCACATGTATCCTGGAACTTAAAGTAAAAAAATTATATATATTTATTGAGCTCTTACAACATACTTAGCCTAAGTTTTATTTCTTTGATGTTGTTTCTGTTTTGTTTCTCTTTAATCTTGTTTTGCTTTTATCTGTGGTATATTTTTTCCATTCTTATGGAATGAATGAAGGGCAATGGGTTATTTTCTATATGAACAAAGGGGAAAAAGGGCAATGGGTTATTTTCTATATGAAATTAGGGGAAAAAGTTTTTTGGTAAAGGTAGTTACCACCTTACTTTTTAGAAAAGATAACTCTAGTATCAGTATAGAGGGAAGTCTTTATAAACAGGGCAATAATTGAGAACACTATAACAATAATCTAAGTAACAATGAAGACTTCATCCAGGACAATTATTGTGGGAATAGAAAAGAAAGGATGGGTATAATATTGGAAAAGTTAGATTCAGAAGTATATATTTTTGAAGTACTACAAATAACTAAGCTTATTGGCTGAGGAAGAGAAGAACACCTTCATAGGCTTTCTCAGAGTTTTCTAGACTTTGTAACTTAAAAAATCTGTCATTCATTTATAGAAGAAATAAAGAGGTATAAGCAGACTTCTGGCAGAGTAAGTAATAGTTATGATTTTAGATATTTTAAAATTGAGGAGACTGAAAGTAATCTAGGAAAAGATGTCTTGGGGAACTTTAACATTTAAATCTAAAGGCTGAGCACAGTGGTTCATGCCTGTACTTTGGGAGACTGAGAACTTTGGGAGGCTGAGGCAGGAGGGTCACTTGAGGCTAAGTGTTTGAGACCAGCCTGGGCAACATAGCAAGACCCCATCTCTACCAAAAAAAATTAGTTAAGAATGGTAGCAAGTGCCTATAGTCTCAGCTACTCAGGAGGCTGAGGCAGGAGGATCACTTAAGCCCAGGAGATGGAGGCTGCAGTGAGCTATGCTCACACCACTGCACTCTAGCCTGGGCAATAGGGTGAGAATCTGTCTCAAAAAAATCTTTTAATAAAAATAAAATAAAATATTTGGTAAAAAATCTGAAGTTCAAGTGTTAGAGTGTAAAATGACACTTAGGAAAATACCAACATGTAAGTGATAGAGACGAGAGTTGAGTTTATATGAGTAGATGATTTCAAAACAAGAGTGTATACGTGGAAAGGAGAGGAAAACCAATAATAGACCCCTACGGAAAAGCAACATGTTGAAAGATGAAGAGAGAAGACCGGAAAGAAACACAGTGAGAGAGAAAAAACATTATGTAGTATAGTGTGATGGAAGCCCTGGAAGAAAAAGTATTTTCAACAGCAGGGAAGCAATATTACTGTCAGGGACTTCAGACTTCAGACTTCACTTTACTCTCATAAAGTAAAAATGAAAGGAGCTCACCCACTGGATCTGGAAAATTGAAAGTAATTTGAAAATCTTAGCAAGAATATTTTAAGAGTCTCACTGATAAGGACAAAAGGACATTTTCCTAAAATTCTTGCCCCAGGTCACAAGGGCTAGGGCTGATTTTTTTTGCAAATGAGCTAAGGCATTATCTAGCCATTATACTTCTATGTACTTCTGCATGTGGAGCCTGAAAAATCCCCATCAGCCATGACGGCTACTGGGAGTGCTGTTGTGTTCAGGCGATGACAGCATCAGCCATCACCCAGGATCATCTCATTCATCTTGAATCCTACCACCACTGTCCCTGCGGCATAGAAGATATTCATTGGTTCAACAAACATTTACTGAACATCAACTCTATACCAAGCATTGGAAATACAAAGATAAATAAGACTTGGTTCCTCCATATGAGTTCCTGTTTGGCTAGTCAAAGAAACAGATGTGAGCACATTGGGGAACTGATTTTTCATTCTATAACAACATAGCCTATCAGGTAGGAAGCAAAGATATATTATTAAAAAGCCATATATCTACTTATTTGATGAGCTTAAATCTTTTACAACTAGAGTGGTATCTTTTTTGCTTTTTGTAGTTGAATACAAATAGTGGAAAGTGTGCCCTTTCATGTCAAAAATACCTATATAATCAAAGTAATGTATTGAAAGACAGACATCTTCACTGCAAATTCAATACCTGACTCGGATCTTCTCTGCGATAGTTGGTAGATGCTAAATTATTATTAATTTTTGTCTATACAAAGCCAATAAAATAATTTTTATTCTGTTTCTATATAGAGAGCCAATAAAATAACTTAGGTGTAAATATTTGATTATTTATATTTAGTTTACAGCAAATATACCAAATATCTGACATGCACACTTGCAGTTGTTTTCTTCTGCACCTGTGGCTGACACAACTAATTAAATATGACTCTCTAGTCATAGATGTGGACACACAATCCTTTTCAGCACAGTGTTCCAGGCGGCTGAAAAGCCATTACAAGTCAAATGACAATGGGACATGAAATATATTTGTCTTCCCTGATCTACATGGTGTTAAACATATATTACAACATAAATGGCCTAATCAATCAGTCATTTTAAACAAAGACAAAGCCTATTAAATATATATCTCCCTACTACATATTTAGGGAGCTCCCAAATACAGCTAGAATTTATTGGTAGTTTACTGTATATTAGATACTTTTTAAGTAGTTTCTTTATATTAACTCATTTATGTGTCATAATACTCTAAATTGTATGCCATTGTCAAACCCATTTCATAGGAAGAAAATTGAAGTGCAGAAAGATTGAGTAACCTCTGTGCCTCTCACATATCTACTAAGTAGGAGACTTGAGATTCTGTCTGGTTTCTGAGCCCATGCAATTAGCCAGAACTACAAACCGAATCCATGGAAAGATGTGCCTGAAAATTACTTTATTCAGAAAATTAAGGATAAATTAATTATAAAATTGTAATTGGTGCTAAGACATTGTATATTTTTAGGAAGTGTTCTTGGAAGTTAAACCACAAGATAAAATAGGCAGGTGCATCTACTAGATTAATGTATACTTTTTGCTCATATGATAGGTTGTGCTGAAAGCACTAGACAAAAAAAGAGAAGGCATTGATGCTAGTCTTTGTGTTGCTGCTTACCTCTTCATGCCTCAGAAAAACAGAGTATTCATAGCATTTCAGGGAAACATATACATGTATCCATTGCTGGTATCATGGTCAACTAAAGTGATATTTTTGATACTGGTTTGGTAATAAATGTCTTTAAAATATTAATATTTCCTGATCCAGCAATCCAACTCTGAAAAAAATCCAAATAAATATTTCAATGTTTCTGTAAAAAATAAAGAACTTGTACACAGATACTTATACAGCAAGATTACTGTAGTAACGCAAAGTTGTAAACAATAATATGTCCCAAACTAAGGTGATGTGGAAATAACTACTGTAAATTTATTATTACCCTTTTCAGTATCATAGATTTAGGTGTTAATAATAGTATAAAATAACAGTTATAATAACATAAGGTGCCAGGAGTAAAGAATAATTGGAATAATAAATTTAATGGGTTAATTGTAGATGAAATAAAAATTGTAATAGTGAACCAAAATGATTTTATGTCAATAAATCAATGAGGAATGAGAATTTTCCAAGTATTTTTCAGTGCATACATAGATGGGAAATTGCCAGAGAATATAGCTGGTTTGAGTAGGATTTCATTAGCATTGCTTAACCAAGAAAATTCTTCCAGAAAGAATTACAAGTGATTGTTCTGATGCCAGAAATCCTAATAATGTTAACTTTGACTTGCAGCCAAAGGAATATACTTAAATTAAGATGCCAGGAATTTCCCTCATGACCTATTATACTAGTTATTTAATGCTTCAGAATGGACAATGGACCTTGCAGAGTGACAAAGAGGGAAAGTCAAGTCACTTCAGGCAGAAGGGGTAATGTGTGTGTCACAGTCCCATTATTGTGCATAAAATGTCTAGGAAAAAAATGAATTATTTAAGATATTCCATCAAAAGTAGTGACCAGAGTCTCTTAACTTTTGCAAATAAGAAATTAGGGCAATTTATTACTTTAATATATCTATTGAACATCCATTATGTGCTAAACACTCTATTAGGCTATTCCCAACTGTTATCTTATTTAATCCTCATAATAACTTTACCCATGTATTCAACAAATAACCATAAGATAATTATTATTATTTTCCCATTATAGAAAAGGAAAGTAATACTCTGAAACATTAGGCAACATACCAATGTAAGAGCAACTATATGCTAGAAGTATTTACAATCAGATTTGCCTGATGCCAAAGCTCTCTCTGCTAGTTCATTTTGCTCCTTAGAAGAATGGAGGGCTCCTTTTTGTTCCTATGCAGTAATTTGGCAGATATGGAGGACTGCTCAGGTCTCCCTTGAAGAAAGAATTTGCTGTCAGCTGTGAGAAGTGCAAAACTCCAAGTTCAGCACCTACATAATCTGCTGCTGCAATGTTCAAGCCAAGGCCACACTCTTTGTGGAATTTCCTAGTCGATGTTTGAGCACCGTGAGAATAGTAGGGTTTGCAATTTCTTCCTAGCATTTGACTCTTCTAATGGGCAATCTTTGCTGCAGAGTTGCCTATTTGGTTGGCCAAGACTTTTCCAGTTCTCCAACCCTGATTCCTTCTCCTTTATCTTTCACAGGCACTGAAAAGTAAAGGATAAGGGTGGATAATAAATACAAATAAAATAGAATGTCTGGTTGTTATTACATTGTACTGCTCTACAACAGGAAAATTTTTAAAAGCTGAGGACGTTTAACAAACAATTAACAAACAGTGTCAAAGTGATAAGCATCTTCTGTCATGGTAGGGTTAGTGTTTCATTCTCATAGATACAGGAACATATTCTGGATACAGATTTACCTTTCCTGCCTGCAGAATTTTGCCTAGCACCACTAGTTCAAGAGTGCCTGAACCATGAACCTTAGTTATAGAATATCAACAATATAACATCCAATCAGGAGGCCCTCTTCATGGTAAAGAACACGCTGGAGTGAGTCAATGACCATGGGATCTACTGGTCATATGATATACTTGCACTACCCAGAACCATCTGGTCTGAAGGAGCAGTGCAATGGCATGATGAAGAAACAACATATATACTGCTAATCCAGAGGCAGTACTCTTTGAGGATGTGGTGCTGACTTTCAGGAAGCATTATGCACACTGAATCAGAGACCTTCTTAATAGGGAGAATACATCAGTCCAGAAACCATATGGTAGAAGCAGGAGTGACCCCTCTTACTATAATTCTCAATGGCCCACTTGTAGAGTTGAGCTTCTTGACCCCACAACTCTGAGCTCTGTAAGGTTATCGGTCCTGGGCTCCAAAGAGAGCACCCTGTAGCAAAGGGATACTTCAAGGGTTCCATAGAAATATGAGATATGGTTCCTGGTTGGGCACTGTGGATTCCTCATATCCAGAGACTAGCAAGCAAGACAAAGAGTCACGATTTTGACAGTACTTCACTCTGATCCTCAGGTAGATACAGGGTTGTTGTTACATAATGTGATCAAGAGAGAATATATGTGCAAGTCAGGTGATCCACTTGGGCACCTTGTGTATCCCCTTGCCTAATAGCAACTCTGAGTGTACAAATACTACAACACCAACCTAAGAAGGATATGGTTATCAGGGGCTCAGAGACTTCTTCAATAAGAGTTTGGGCTGTACTACATAGTAAACTACCAAGACCAGCTGGGGTAATAGCTGAAGGGTAGGGAGATTTAGAATGCATAGAGGAGAAAGACTATGAGACCAATTGTAATCCAGAGACCACCTGCAGTGACAAGGGCTATACTCATCCCAATAGGCTTCCTCTTCTAAGCTTTTCCTCAGGAAGAGATGTACACTAGAACTCAGCAAGACCAGCTCCCAAGAAACATTTGACTAAGCACCAGAGAGGTATTAAGTTTTGGTCTTTTTTGTCCAATGTGGAGCATTGAACAGATACTACACAATCTTTTTTCTCCAAGTTCCCTACTGGGTCAACTGAGACTTTATTAGATCTGCATGTTGAGCTGAAATATCCCCTGCCCAATTCTCCATCCTCACCTCATTATTTTTATAGGTTTCAGATCGGTATAACAATGAAAGTTTTCTTCTGTTTGTCCTAATGAAGTCTGTCTGATCTTAACAGGGATAGGGCAAGAAAGCTTGCTTTAACTTCTTTGTTATTTGACACAAGATTTACCAGCCCATCATTAGCAATAATATCACTCCACATGAATCTATTATTAGATTTTTATTTTTATCATCTTAATCCAGTAAAAACAGGATCCAACTAAACAAAAACAACTTACCAAGCCCAAAAATTTAGCTGCAACCTAGAGTAATGGAACTGTGGTCTAAATACTGTAACATTTATTGTGTTGATATAACCATATGTAAATAAATAAGAAATAAACTGAAAAATCCTAAAGATGCTTCAAGAAGATGGTAACTAACTCTCACTGTTGACATCTGGCTATGTTTGGGCATGAGGATAAAAAGGACAGTCAGTTAAAGTAAGAGCAAACCTGTATTACTTCTCTAACATTGTATTTATTTTCAGTGTTTTTTTCCCAAAGAGATTTGGGAAATCCAAATCCCTCCCAAATCTCATGTTCTTCTCACATATCAAAACCAATTATTGCCTCCCCAGTAGTCCCCCAAAGTCTTAACTCATTTTAGCATTAACTCAAAAGTCTTAAGTCCAAAGTCTCATCTGAGGGGAGGGGCTGGCATGAAGGTCTCTGAAATGCTCTGGAGGCATTTTCCCCATTGTCTTGAGTATGACCACTTGGCTCTTCTTTACTTATCCAAATTTCTGCAGCCTTGAATTCCTCCCCAGAAAATGGGTTTTTCTTTTCTTCTGCATGGTCAAGCTGCAAATTTTCCAAACTTTTACGCTCTGCTTAAAAGACAAGTCCCTTCTACCTATGAGCTTGTAAAATCAAAAACAAGTTAGTTACTTCAAGATACAATAGGGGTACAGGCATAGGGTAAATACTCCCATTCCGAAAGGGAGAAATTGGCCCAAACAAAGGGGCTATGGGAGCCATGCAAATCCGAAACCCAGCAGGGAAGTCATTAAATCTTAAAGCTCCAAAATGATTTCATTTGACTCCATCTCTCACATCCAGGCCACACTGATGCTAGGGGTAAGCTCCCACAGCCTTGCGTAGCTCTGCCTCTGTGGCTCTGCAGGATACAACCCCCATGGCTGCTTTCACAGGCTAGCATTGAGTGCCTGTGGTGTTTTTAGGCAAACGAGGCACGCTGTCAGTGGATCTACCGTTCTGAGGTCTGGAGGATGGTAGCACTCCTCTTACAGCTGCACTAGGCAGTGCCCCAGTGGGGACTCTGTATGGGGGCTCCAACCCCACATTTCCCTTCTGCGCTGCCCTAGTAGAGGTTCTCCATGGGGGCTCTTCCCCTGCAGCAGACTTCTGCCTGGACTATGAGGCATTTCCATAAATCCTCTGAAATCGTGGCACAAGTTCCCAAACCTCAGCTCTTGCCTTCTGCACATGCACAGATCCAACACCACATGGAAGCTGCCAAGGCGTGGGGCTCACACCCTCGGAAGCAACAGCCTGGGCTGGACCTTGGCCCCTTTTAGCCATGGCTGGAGCTGGAGTGGCTGGGATGCAGTGCACCATGTCTTAAGGCTGCACCAAACAGAGGACCCTGGGCCTGGCCCATGAATCCATTTTTCCTTCCTAGGCCTCCAGGCCTGTGATGGGAGGGGCTTCCAGGAAGGTCTCTGAAATGCCCTGGAGGCATTTTCTCTACTCTCTTGGCTATTGACATTTGTCTCTTCTTTCATTATGCAAATTTCTGCAGCCTAGAATTCCTCCCCAGAAAATGGGGTTTTCTTTTCTACTGCATGGTCAAGCTGCAAATTTTCCAAACTTTTATGCTCTGCTTCCCTTTTAAATATAAGTTTTAGTTTCAGGTCATTTCTTTGTTTATGCAAATGACTGTAGGCTTTTAGAAGCAGCCAGGACACATCTTGAATGCTTTGCTGCTTAGAAATTTCTTCTGCCAGATTCACTAAATCATCTCTCTCAAGTTCAATGTTCCACAGATCTCTAGAGCAGGGTCACAATGCCTCCAGTCTCTTTGGTAAACATAGCAAGAGTGACCTTTACTCCAGTTCTCAATAAGTTCCTTATCTCCATCTGAGACCACCTCAGCCTGGACTTCATTGTCTATATCACTATCAGCATTTTGATCACAACCATTCTACAAATCTATGAATTTTCAAACTTTCCTATGTCTTCCTGTCTTCTTCTGAGCCCTCCAAACTGTTCCAACCTCTTCCCATTACCCAGTTCCAAAGCTGCCTCCACATTTTCATATTTCTTTGTAGTAATACTTCACTTTTCTGGTACCAATTTTCTGTATTAGTTCATTTTCATACTGCTACAAAGAACTACCTGAGACTGGGTAATTTATGAGGAAAAGAGGTTTAATTGACTCACAGTGTCATAGGCTTAACAGGAAGCATGGCTAGGAGGCCTCAGGAACTTTCAATCATGGTGGAAGGTAAAGGAGAAGCAGACACTTTACTGTGATTGAGCAGGAGAGATACAGAGTGTGTGCGGGGGATTGCTATGCACTTCCTTTTTTTTACTATTCTTTTTTTTTAATATACTTTAAGTTCTAGGGTACATGTGCACAACATGCAGGTTTGTTACATATGTATACATGCACCATGTTGGTGTGCTGCACCCATTAACTCATCATTTACATTAGGTATATCTCCTAATGCTATCCCTCCTCCCTCCCCCCTCCCCCCACCTCACAACAGTCCCTGGTGTGTGATGTTCCCCTTCCTGTGTCCAAGTGTTCTCATTGTTCAGTTCCCACCTATGAGAGAGAACATGCGGTGTTTGGTTTTTTGTCCTTGCAATAGTTTGCTGAGAATGATGGTTTCCAGCTTCATCCATGTCCTTATGAAGGACATGAAGTCATCCTTTTTGATGGCTGCATAGTATTCCATGGTGTATATGTGCCACATTTTCTTAATCCAGTCTATCATTGATGAACATTTGGGTTGGTTCCAAGTCTTTGCTATTGTGAATAGTGCCTCAGTAAACATATGTGTGCATGTGTCTTTATAGCAGCATGATTTATAATCCTTTGGGTATATACCCAGTAATGGGATGGCTGGGTCAAATGGTATTTCTAGTTCTAGATCCCTGAGGAATTGCCACACTGACTTCCACAATGGTTGAACTAGTTTACAGTCCCACCAACAGTGTAAAAGTGTTCCTATTTCTCCACATCCTCTCCAGCACCTGTTGTTTCCTGACTTTTTAATGATTGCCATTCTAACTGGTGTGAGATGTATGTCACTGTGGTTTTGATTTACATTTCTCTGATGACCTGTGATGATGAGCATTTTTTCATGTGTCTGTTGGCTGCATAAATATCTTCTTTTGAGAAGTGTCTGTTCATATCCTTCATCCACTTTGACATGGGAATGTTTGTTTTTTTCTTGTAAATTTGCTTGAGTTCTTTGACTTCATGTCTAAAACACCAAAAGCAATGGCAACAAAAGCCAAAATTGACAAATGGGATCTAATTAAATTAAAGAGCTTCTGCACAGCAAAAGAAACTACCATCAGAGTGAACAGGAAACCTACAGAATGGGAGAAAATTTTTGCAATCTAGTCTTCTGACAAAGTGCTATGCACTTTCAAACAACCAGATCTCATGAGAACTCTATCAGGAGAGCAGCAAGGGAGAAGTATGTCCCCATGATTCAACCACCTCCCACAAGGCTCCTCTCCTGACACATGGGGATTACAATTTGACATGAGATTTGGGTGGGGACCCGGAGCAAAACCATGTCAACCATGAATACATAGAATTTTTATTTGTCAATTATATACTTCAGTTAAGCTGAAAAAAGAAAATCAAAGAGAAGTTACACTAATTTCTTGTGGCTGCTTTAACAAATTAAAAACCAGCTTTGTGGCTTCAAAAACCCAACACTTATTCTTTCACAGTTCTAAAGGCCAGAAATTCAACATCAGTTTCACTGGGCAGAAATCCAGGTGTTGGCAGTACCATACTCCCTCAAGAGGCTTGAGGAGGATGTTTATTCCTTGCCTCTTCCAGGTTCTGGAGTTATATTTCTTGGCTCAGGTCCGCCTCCTCCATCTGCAAACCCAGCAGTGTAGCATCTTGCAATACCTTTCTCTGATTCTGTTGTCACATTACCGTCTTCCCTCTTTGGTCCCCTGTTGAGTCTCCCTCTGCTTCTCTTTTATAAGGATACATGTGATTGAATTTAGGGCCCAACCAGATAATCCAGGATAACCTCTCCTCTCAAGATCCTTAGATTAATCATGTATATTTTCATATAGTCTCACACTGATAGGTTTTGTGGATTAAGAGGTGACTATATCCTTGGGAGGGAGGTCATTATAAAAGTCTGCCACAGAAGTTAATACACAAAATCTGAGTATAAAAAGATACAGAAAAGAGTGTGGTTCATATTCAAGAAAAATGCACTCAGTAGAAATTGACACTGAGTTGGCTTGGATATGGGTATTATTAACAAGTGAACAGATAGAGAATATCAATGGAGCAATGTAAAATATTTAAAAAGTGAATAAAGGGGACATTATGTAAATCACCAAGATGAAAAAAAACATTTACTAAATAGGCTCAACTGCAAATGTGAGAAAACTGGAAAAGAATAATTGAAGTTAAATATAGATTAGTAAAAATTATTCCGCTCAGAAAAAAGAGAGAAAATATTAAAGAAAATAAAACAGACTCAGAAACTAGTGCAACAATGTAAAATGACCCAGCATACATATAGTGATTCAGAAAAAGGGAGGACCAAAAGAAAAGGCAGAAAAATAGTTGAAGAATTAATGGCCACAAATTTTCTCAATCGTATAGAAAATATATTCAAGGTTAAGAAAATGAAAACTTAAATTGTAGTTTAAGTTTGGATGAAAATATTTGCAACATGTCATTTAACAAAAAATTGTATTCAGAATATATAAGGAGTCCAATAACCTAACAATATGTTGTCTTCTTCATCAATAAAAAAATGAGCAAATTATTTGGACAGATACTTTGTAAAAGAAGATATGAGAATGGAAAACAAGTTTATGAAAATGTGCTCAACATCACTAGTAGTCAGAGGAAAGCAAATGAGATAGCACTATTTACTCACTAGAATAAAAAGACTGAAAATACCAGTGTTGATAGGGCCACTTTTATAAACCAGCTGGCAGTGTTTTATCTTTTTCTATGAAGTTGAACATACTATTATCATATAAGACTCAGCAGTTGTAGTCCTATATTTCTATCCAAGAAAAATAAATATATATATCCACACAAAGGCCTTTACCTAAATGTTCATAGCAACATTAAATAGCTCTACAATGGAACAACAAAAATGTCCATCAACTACTCAATGGATAAACACATTGCAGTATATCTACACAATAGGGCACTACTTAAAATAAAATAGAATAAATTACTGATACATGCAATAATATGAATGAATCTCAAATATATTATGTTAAGCAAAAGAAGCCAGATGCAAAGTCTGTATTCGTACACTCTGATTTAATTTTTGTGAAAGTCTAGAAAAGGTGAAATGTGTTGACAGAAAGCAAATTATCAATTGCCTGGGGCCAATGATTGAGGGTATTGACTGCAAAAGGGCACAATAAAACTTTTTGTGGTGATGGAAATGCTCTATATTTTTATTGTAATGGTGGTAACATGACTGTGGACATTTGCCAAAAGTCACCTTACTGCGTACTTAAAAGGGATGAATTTTATTTTAGTATAATTTGTACCTCAATAACACTGTTAAGAAACACAAGTGGATGTTGGCTACATTATTAAGTGTTTTGCCATATGTAAGGTTTGTGCTATATAATTTTATTTTGTATTCACAAGAAACCCTGGAGTACATACCAACTGTGAACAACCTGAAAAAGATGATTCCATTTACTATAGCCACAAATAAAATTAAATGCGTAGATATTAACTTTAACAAAGAAGTTAAAGATCTCTATAATGAAAACTATAAAATGCTGATGAAAGAAATTGGAAAGAATCCCCCAAAATGAAAAAATATTCCATGTTCATGGAATGGAAGAATCAATATTGTCTTGGTCTATTGTATGCATGTGGCATTGATCATTGCATACTTCGGGAGCGGGAAAGGAAAACATTCAGAAAAAATATTATCCTCAGAGAAAAACAAAATTACCTCAGAAATTAAAAAGATGTTAACCTAGAAAATTTCTAACAGTCTTATGTTTTACTAAGCTAATTCCATTCCATTCCATAATATTAGGACTCTTTATTCACCTTTACTCCTCTTGCTATCTTTAATTCAAAGATTAGTGTTTGAATAATACAAACCAGTTCATATACAGAGGGAAAATAGCAAGGAGCACACAAAAAGATATAAAAGCAAAGACCCATATCTGCAACATCCACTATTCCTAGTTCTTTTTTCTGAAAGTAAACATTTTAAACTATTTTAGATGATACCTAGGGATTCTCTGTTGTTTAAAGCAATTTAGTGTACTTCCTCTACTTCTCATCCCCTTTTTCAGTTATCTTCCCGTTAAAAAAAATAAACTGTATATGTGTACGTGTGTGTATGTGTGTATGTGTGGTTGTCCTATAGGTAATATAACTTGAAATTACATACATCCTTAAGTTTCAATTGACTGACTTTATAAGATGAGTGAATTATAAGATTCCTTAATATCTATTTAGAATAAATACATTTTAATTTTCACTTTTTAAAATCTCTGATGACTATTTTCTTTGTCATTTTTCTGTCAGGTGAACTCATAAATTGTCATGATTTATAACATTTGCATTTGCTTCTGAAATATAAAAACCTTTTTAGCCTATAAGTTTATTCTAAATATTAATCAGTATAGACAGAATAGCATTAAAAATGTATAGGAAAGCAAATGTAATTGTAAATTCCAAAGATCTTGTCAGCTGAAGAAGAATCAAGCATCCAAGTAAACAAATTCTATTTTCCCATGTTTTATCAGCTATTCACAATTGGGCCACATTTGACTTTTTATTCTGGTACAGATTTTTGTCTTCTCAATAATTTCTACTTGTCTTTCCTTTTGCAATTGTTGAGACATGAGATTTGCCCATTTTTAAATTGGATTATTAGACTTTTTCCTGTAGAGTTGTTTAAGCTCCTCCTTTTATATTCTGGCTTAATCCCTTGTCAGAAGGGTAGTTTGTAAATATCTTCTCTCATTCTATGGGCTATCTCTTCACATTGTTGATTGTTTCCTTAGCTGTGCAGAAGCGTTTTAACTCAACATGATCCCATTTGTCCATTTTTGCTTTAACTGCCTATTCTTGTGGGGTATCACTCGAGAAATTTTTGCCCAGACCAATGTATTGGAGAGTTTCTCCAGTGTCTTCTTGTCGTAGTTTCATAGTTTGAGGTCTTAGATTTAAGTCTTTAATTCATTTTGATTTATTTTTGTATATGGCAAGAGATAGGGTCTCATTTCACTCTTCTGCATATGGATATCTAGTTTCCCCAGCACCATTTACTAAAGAGACTATCTTTTCCCCAGTGTATGTTCTTGGCACCTTTGTCAAAAGTGAGTTCACTGTAAATGTATGGATTTGTTTCTGGGTTCTCTATTCTGTTCCGTTGTTCTGTGTCTGTTTTTATGCCAGTGCTGTGCTGTTTTGGTTACTATAGCTCTGTAGTATAATTTGAAGTCAGGTAGTGTGATTCCTCTAGTTTTGTTCTTCCTGCTTAGGACACCTTTAGCTATTCTGGAACTTTAGGTGTTTCATATAAGTTTTAGGATTCTTTTTTCTATTTCTGTGAAGAATGTCATTGATATTTTGATAGGGGTTGCATTGAGTCTGTTGACTGCTTTGAATAGTACGGACATTTCAACAATATTGGTTCTTCCAATCCATGCACATGGATTATGTTTCTATTTTTTTTGGTGTCCTCTTCATTTTCTTTCATCAGTGTTTTATAGTCAAAATGGAAAAGGCAGAAATCATGGACACTCTAGGAGCTTCAGGCAATAAGTGTCCATAAATCTTTCAGGGCCAGAAATTGTCAGGCTTATTGATTCTCATTTACTGTATCCATTTCAAATTCTCAAAGAGAGCTATGGACTGGTTCAACGTTTTTTAGGAATCTGCCCCTCAGTTAAGGGTAAGGTGATAGAATATAAACAGAGCCAAAGATCATCTTTAAAAACATTCTACTAATAGAAAGCATTAACAAAATGTTTATGTTTGTATGGCAACTGTGGTTCTCACTTCACTCAAACAAACATTTCAGGGTTCAATGTCATAGTGAGGCTCATTAGCCACTGGACCTGAAGGTCAAAGAATCCCTATAAGAAATTTTTCTGGTGGCTGTTGCTAAACAGGAAATTAAATAGCTCATATTGACTACAAAATATTCCTTTTTTTCTATGTACTTTTCATGGTTTCAGATGCAAAGCACACCTTGGAGTCAAAAAGCAGAATGTAGTTTTAAGCTGTACTATTCATATACATTAATATTCCTTGTAAACAAACAAGTAAACAAAACCCAACAGACTTGAAAGTGAAAAAAAAATTAGTGAACCAATGAAAAGAAACAGAATAAATAATTAACCATACAGAGGTTTTTCACAAATAAGTCAATTGACTCCCAACATCACCTTATAATAGCTTTCTGCTTTCAAGTTAATATATAGTCCTAAATTAGAGATTATGACATTCAGGCTTAAAATAATAAAAGTGTATAACTCAAAAAAGATGTCATCAGTAAATTGCCTCATTTTGTAGACAAGAAAACAGCACCAGAGAAGAGAAATGATTTTCTAAGATTAAAGAGTTTGCAAGACAAGAGCTGCAATCGAGACGTGAATCAAAATTCAGGGCTCTGGACTAGTTTCTAAAATGGTACTTCATCCAGTATTCTAAGAAGCTTCTATTCTGTTGGCTGTTGAAATCTTTTGGTCATAATAATTGGGGTTATTCTATTGGAAAAACATCCTGCTGTGTTCTATAACAGAATGATTTTTTCACCAAACTGATTCTCTAGTTTATTTTTAGGATGAATATTTTCCCAGAAAGATAAAAATTGTCAGTGATATTATTTTGGTTATTTTTAGACTTGTATTTGAGGACATTTTATGAAGCTAAGCATTTTGACTAAGCTTATTTCTCTTAGATATTATTAATAATTCATTTTAGTTTTTTTCTGATGACTTTTGAATATCTAGTTTGAATTTGACTAAAGTACCTTTAATAATTTTATTAAAATTTAAGTTTAATGCTTATTTTAACAGCAAGTAGGAGCTATTTTTAAACCTGGACATATAAAACTAAATAATGCATGGTTTCTATTTTTCAGGAATTCATAGGATAACTAGGAGGAGAGATGAATTTAAATAATTATAATGCAATGTAATAAGTGGCACAGTTTGGAGAAGAATTAAAGTGTTACAAAAACATATAGTACTAGTTACAGGGAATAACTGTAACAGGGAATATATATATATATATATATATATACACACATACATACACACACACACACACACATATATATATATATGAAAGATTATGATCTTTTACTCAAGGATATCACAATTTGAAGGTTTCAATATTGTTCTTTATCCAACGGGACAAATGCCCTATTGTGACTACAATTTGCATGGTCATTTTTAACAAAAATAGATGGTAAAAAAAATGAGACTTTGCTAGATTATTTGGAATAAAAACAATCAAACATGAATTTTTTTCCTCTATTTCTAATATGGAAATACGATATCAACAACACAACAGAAAGTTACAAATTTTATAAAAGTGGTGTAGACAATGATTTGGAAATTTAGAGGTGGGAAGGAAAGTTATTTCTAAATAGGAAGAGTAAATTCCACAGATAACCTGGTAATATATCTTGGTGAGTATGATTAAAATGTAAGAAACTTATCAAGATTTGTTAAGGAAATTGCTAAAATATGAATAGCATCAACATGCTTAGTATTTATACTAAATACTTAGTAAATAAGTATTTAGCACTTATTGGGGGGGATCAGCTATTTCTATCTGGTTGGAGTGTTTTCAAAAAGTGGTACAAAATATTTTTTAAAAAGAAATGTGAACCCAATCTGATAACTCATTAAAGGGCAAGGTACTAATTTAGCAATTTATTCAATAACCAATTTGGAGTAATCAAACGTATCTGAATTAGAAAGTTATAGGATTGGCACTGCATTTCAGGAAAATTAATCCACTAGCTTCAAATAGTCAAGTGAGATACACTGGAAAGAACAGAGATCAATTAGAATACAGGTTCAACAATCTAGGTACTACTTATAAAGACCTAGACTAGGACAGCTACAGGAGGGATTGCTAGGAAAGGTTTTGTAAAATACAACATTATTTTCACATAAAAGGTATGCACTCCGTATATTATTAACATATTAGAAGTTATTTTTCTTAAATCCCACGAGAAATATTTTGGAAAAATAAAACATGTTCTTAATGAAAGTTACCCAAAATTTCATAAGTTTTAGAAAAACAAAAATAGAACCCATATTAATGGATTAATGTGATGGATTTAATTTTGCCTTATAGGTTAGGGTGTTTAGGGAATGAGATATAGAAAGACAAATTAAAAAAAAAAAACTAAGTTAAGGTGTGAAGAGAAGTTATCCAAGGAAGAATTTTTTGTCAGAAAGGGGTATCGTCCAAATTAAGGAGAAATGCTAGGGAGCTAAGGATATGGTGAGACAAAGATTTCTGGGGAAGGAGAATACTTTCCCTCTCTTTCTAACTAACTGACCCCATAGTCTTAAACTTTTGAGTCTCAATTTTCTTTTTTTAAAAATGAGTATAATATTATCTACTGGCTTTTGGTAATGATTAAGTGAGAAAATGAATGTCTTAGAAAATAGTGCTTAGTATTTAGCATGCACTCAGCAAATATTAGTTGGATGTTCGATGGTTGGGAAGTGGAGATGGAGGAAAATGCCATCTAAATGGCAGAAAACAAAGGGTTGGAGTGAATGGTATAAGTTAACATAAGTGAAAGGGAAAGTAATGTGTACCAGCAACAGAACACAGCCAGATTTCTGGCACATAGGCAAAATTTATAAAATATTTTTCTAAATAGAGTTTAAAATATGGGTTTTGTAGCTGACTACACATGTATTTGCTGGGAATACAATATTTGGGACCTAAAGGCCCCAGTAAAATTTAACAGAAGAAATAATGTCACCATGAATGTTGAAATTGGCAATTGAATCAATTTGTGTTTATATCTATATTACGGAGCCATAACTCAGTCCCATTGGATGCTCCAGTTAATGATATGTTTTTGTCTTCGTGAGTTTCCCCATTGATATGGCCTGGCTGTGTCCCCACCCAAATCTCATCTTGAATTGTTGTTCCCATAATCCCCACGTGTCCTGAGAGGGACCCAGTAGGAGGTAATTTAATTATGGGGGCAGTTACCCTCATGCTGTTCTCATGATAGTGAGTGAGTTCTCACGAGATCTGATGATTTTATAAGGGACTTTTCCCCCTTTTGTTCGGCACTTCTCTCTCCTGCCACAATGTGAAGAAGGATGCGTTTGCTCCCCCTTCCACTATGATTGTTAATATCCTGAGACCTCCCCAGCCATTTGGAACTGTGAGTCAATTAAACCTCTTTCCTTTATAAATCACCCAGTCTTGGATATGTCTTTATTAGCAGCATGAGAACAGACTAATACACCCATAAAGCATGTTTTTGAATTTAAATTAAATGAGAAAGCCAGTTTCCCATGGCTCCCTGGGATTTTGCCAAGAGGCGAATTCCTCTAAAACCCCAAGTACCTTTGCTGCATTGCTTTAATGATGTTCTTTTATTAAAATGTCCATGAAAATTAAAACTAAGGCAATGCATATTTATATGTATACAAACAGTTTAAAAAGATAAAAATTTTTAAGTCCAGTACAAGGTATAGTTGCCTGTCTCTTTTTACCCTACCACAATTTGCTGAGCAATTTGAAGAAAATTTGTGATTTGCAGAGCACCCTGCAGAGACTTAACATCATCCTGCTGTTTCTGCAAGAGTAAACAATAAACTCTGCTTGGGTTTCCCACACAATTATAAGACAATTAAGCTTAGCTCTTTAAGAATAAGTTCAAGACTAGAACTGACCTCTTCTTGGCTAAGTAGTGTTCTGAGGGCAAAACAATTACAGATCATCTTAAACATACACAAATGCACAGGGTAATCTCTGTCATTTGTAACTGCATCTGTAGAAAATGCTGCCATCCTTTTCATGGTTTTAAATGTGCTTTGCAAACCAAAAGGCTTTCTAATTACAAATTAGCAGAAATGGAAATCTATGTCTTGAGAAAATACGACACACGTGCAACCTCTCACTGGGTATAATCAGAACATTAGAAGTTGGCAGCAAATTTTCCAAATCGAACTCCCCTGAAGAACACACAAAAATCTGTAGTTTATGAATAAAAGTTTTCTAGAATACCCTCAAATCATTCCATTTCTACAGTCACTTCTGCTTCTTCGACTCTGTGTTTTAGTGAAAAGGAAGTACTCACTCCCTACTTAGGCCTTGCCTCATATGCCCTTTCTCAGAGGAGTAAAAATAAGATGCCCCAGACAGAGGCACATGCATGATATCTCAGAGTGGCTATCCTGAATCCCTTCTTCCCTGCTACCCTGGTGAGTTGGCTGGGAATTTGTAGAAAAATAAAACCTGAGGTTTTATCTCATAACCTATTTTCACATCTGTAAATTGAGGCTATGATCACTTATCTCATAGAACAGTATAAGAATTAAAGCATCTATGTAAAAGTGTTCATTGAATTTTGAAGACAAAGTAAGTACTCAAAGTGTGTTGAACAAATCAGGTCTGTTTGTCATCAAAAAGTCTTAATATCTGTGGAAGTTAGAGTTACAATAAGAAAATTTTCTTTATGAAGTTCAGGCAAAGAAGAGGAAACTATTTTGTAGAATATCTTTAATGGCCAGAGACTTGGACTTGATTTACAGAAATTTTATAATCTAATAATATGACTAATTTATTTTTTTTGGTATTAATGCGATTAAAGAGAAAATCTGGCTACTATCTCCTCTTATCCTGTCTGGAACAAGACTGAAATAAGCAGACTAGATTTACTGGGGTCTTACCAAAATAAATGATCTTAAAGCCCTATTAAGATAACAATGAGACTTTATCCTTAATGATTTTAGTTATCTCCTAGGTAGAGAAAGAAAAGTTGCTGACTTTTGCTGTGCAACAGTCACTTCAGTTATGACAAAATAAGGATGAATCATCTTGCAGAGGTCAAATTTGTTAGATTTATGTTCTTCATCATAGTGATTTTGACTAGACTGGAAATGGGGCATAGTGATATGATCTAATGTGGCAATGGTTAAGAAAATGTGTGTGTATACACTATATTGAGTAACTGTCACCGAGGTACCATGAACCCATAGGCCGTGAGACTTGAAGTTTCATAGCTCCTGTTTCAAAGCCCAACCTCTGACCATTCTGTGGGTTTTAGGTGGAAAAGCCATCGTTGGTGATCTTATTAAAGTTCTAGGAGGCATCTCCAAATAGCAGGACTCTGACTTGGAAACAAGCATGATGAAGAGGGGTAAATCCAGGGACAGTGATCCCTTCATCTGAATGTCATAGGGTTTTCTGAGAGATGCATGAAAGATTTCAAAATTTGGAGAGTTTAGGGAGAGAATGGAACCTCAGAGAAAGGAAGCCAGATTAGGAAATAGACCACATTGTTCAATCAATTTTACTAGGAAATTATGTACTGGTGGCTCTCAAACAGTTGCTTTGCCATTTGGCTTACATCTTGGTGTGTACAATTTATCATGAAGAATGTTGAAGAAGAAAGCAGTTAGCAGCTTGATTTGAACATCAAATTCTACACTCTTCCTCCAACATCATTAAGTTGGCCTGCACTAATATAGAATCATAATAATTTTGACATAGAAAAGGCAACTTTGGATTTATTAGTCTTTGATTTCTATTCCCTGTTAAATATCAAGCACTGGGTTAAGTGCTAAAATATTAATAATTATAATAATACTCTCTTCTCCTAACATATGTGTAGCCTGGTGCAGGAGAAGGAAAAGTAAACTGAAAATGTTAATGTTAATGCAGTGTTCAAAGAGCTGTAGGGAAGCAAAAGAAGAACCTATTAAATATGCCTGGGGATAAGAAAGTCTTTCAAGAGTAAATGAGATCTGTATTATGTCTTGAATGAGTAGGCAGGAATACTAACAAGGAACTCCAGTGAAAGGAAATAGTAAATTCACAGGCATTACACTACAGCAACTATTCTGTAGAACTTTCAATTCAGTGTAACTGAAATGCAAAGAGGATATGGGGCTACTGGAGAGAAAAAGACTAGAGATTTAAGTGGAGGTTACTTACTCAGACTATGTATACGGTTGGGATAGGAAATATGGATCCTTTGAAAAGTGTTAAGCAATAAGCTAGGTTAGGGAGTAATCTGATTTGTTTGAGGAAGATCGCTATTCCT
Source organism: Gorilla gorilla gorilla (assembly GCF_029281585.2). NCBI lineage: Eukaryota > Metazoa > Chordata > Mammalia > Primates > Hominidae > Gorilla > Gorilla gorilla. The sequence goes on along the minus strand of NC_073237.2, from coordinate 100,666,769 downwards.
AAAATAAAGCCAATATGGCTTCAATATATTCACTTTCTAAAAAAATTATTTCATTTTTCTACCATTTTATTTTCAACTTATAGTTATATTCAATTTCCTAACATTTTATTTAAAGTTTTATATATACATTCATGAATAAAATGAGTTATAATATTTTCTCCACATGATGACCTTATCAGATATTTAATATTCCGTGGTTACTGGCTTCCTAAAACAAATTAAGAAGAGTCCCCTCTTTTTAAATGTTTGTCTAAGATTGGAGTTATTTTTTCTGTAGATCTTTGGAAAAATTTACTGCTGAAGCAAACTGGACCTAGGGGTTTCTTTATAAAAGTATTTCAAATTACAGATTTAGTTTTTAAAATAGTTACTTTTGTGAAGACTGAAAATCTGAGACAGGTCTCAGTTAATTTAGAAAGTTTATTTTGCTAATGTTAAGGATGCATGCTTGTGACACAGAATCAAGAGGTCCGAAAACATATGCCCAAGGTGGTAGGAGCACAGTTTGGTTTTATACATTTTAGGGAGACATGAGACATCAATCAATATGTGTAAGATGTACATTGGTTCAGTGTAGAAAGGTGGGACAACTTGAGTTGAAGACGGGACAACTCAAAGCAGGGAAGGGCTTTCAGGTCATAGGTAGATAAGAGACAAATAGTTACATTCTTTTGAGTTTCTGATTAGCCTCTCCAAATGAGGCAATCAGATATGCATTGATGTCAGTGAGCAGAACGGTGACTTTGAATAGAATGGGGGGCAATTTTGCCTTAAGAAGTTCCCAGCTTGACTTTTCCCCTTAGCTTAGTGATTTTGGGGCCCCAAGATTTATTTTCCTTTCACATTTTCCCCCCTTTTCTTTTTTAAAATCTCTTGGAGAAAGCATTTTAGGAAAAAATGAGTCTCTGGTCTCAGGTTTTGTCTTATCTCTCATGAATAGGATGGTTTATTCCTAGATGGGTAGGTCCCGAGTTATTAGGAAAGTTCATTTTTAGCAGGTTGTGAAGTCTCACGTCCTGTGAAGAGAAAATAGGGAGAGGAAGGGAGAAAAACAACAACAAACAAAAGAACAATCCTGAAATATTGGTATAGGCCACATTACTCTGAAGTCCATACATCAGTAGGCAGGTATGAGACTGGCTTATGTATGTAAATAGGTTGCTGTTATTTTCTTCTGAAGTTTAAGTTGTCTGGCTTCAGTTCACAGGGCTTTATGAAAACACAGCTTAGTTTTCAGTGACTCCAGATAGGAAAAATGGCGGGGGGAAGGAAAAAAATTGAAAACTTTATTTTGAAGACTTGTAGCCAAGAAAAATTAGAATTCAGTCCCACCTGTAGAAAATAATAAAAATTAGAATTCAGTCCCACCTGTAGAAAATAATAAAAATTGAAAAACATTAGGTAAGACTAGAATCTAAATTTAGTTTTTGAAACAAAATTTTTCTCTCTCTAGTTTCCCATTTTTATTAAAGACAGAACATGGTAAGACTGATTTGCTTTATTATACTTGGCCTGCTTATTTGTATATAGTATAGCAAGAATAATATTTTTTACATAAGCTTTTAAATTGGCTTTGATGGAACTTTGTTCCATAAAAGGAATCTCAGATAAGACTTTTATAAAGCCAAGCCCAGTCATGGATTTGTACCATTGAATACCTATGAGTTGGGTGAATTCCTCTCCTTTTGAGGTTCTGAGATAAGCTTGGGGCTCCTGGGCCTCCCAGAAAGTGACATTTGTTACTTACCATAGGTCAGGAACCCTGGACAGGAACTGTGTAGACAAGGAATGAGGCCAGTTTTCCCAAGGGGATTTTATTGGCTCCATAAGTCATGTTTGATCCTTAAAGGAAAATGCACCATTCCAGTCAAAGCCTTGGTAAAATAACCAGTTTCTCCAATTGTGTCCTGTTTTAAATGAAAACAGATTCTTATTGTACTTATGCAAATAACGATATTGCCGTAAGTTAAGAATACTCACAAATAGTTTCCAAATTCTGGAGAAATCAATATGTTCTAAATTTTGTTCATAGAAATATACTAAATTGTTAAAACCTCTCAATAGCTCAAAAGAAAAATTTCCTTGACTCAAAAAACTAAACAAAGGATCAGCAATGTTTTAAGCAAAAGTCAAAAAGTTTACTTCGGTCTTCTATTAGTTCTGTCCATGTAGTTAATTCCTGTTCTGCTTGATATTCATGAACATTTCAGTTCTCCATGATTCCTAAAAGTTTTTCTTCTATTCTGATGTCACAATCTCTAACCTTATTAGAAAGTTGTATTCAAGAGCACCTGTTAGAGTTTTAGAGCTGATTATAAAACCACCTTCTAAATAGGACCAAAATAAGACAACAATTGCCCGAGGATGACAAAAAGTTTTAGGGCAGCCGTAGTCAAGAACACAATTGACAAGGAAATTTGTTACCTCTGTGGTGCACAATAATTTAACATAACAATTATAGTTATTACTGATAATGTACACTAAGTCATTTCAGAATTATAGGGATTTCCCATAATTTTGGAACACATACCAATAACATACTTATACAAATACAGCCCAAAGAAAAGCAAACACCATTCCATATTTGACAGTGTTTCCTGTATAATTTTTATAACAAGTATGCCAAATTATGTCATTTTTGGATCTTAGGGAATCTAATATCTTAAAGAATTAATTAGGTCACAGAAAGACATAATTTATAATTTGATTTTGGAAAGTTTGTCAAATATCAGAGGTTTAAAACACTTGATATCACAGGTCATTGTAAAATAAGTCATTGATTTGACCAAAGTGATAATTAAAGGATTTCAAAAAAAGATAAAAATCTTCATTCTTTGAGAGAGAAGACTTAATTTTCCAAACAATAAGTCCTAATAAAACAGCATGAAACCAATTAAATTTGTTTTTCAAAATTTTATAAACAATCTATAAAATTTTAATCTTGACTATAAGATGTAACTTCCATAAGCCTTTTATAACCTTTATAACCTTTATTAAAGAGTTAGTTAATGCTTAAGAAAATCTTGTTAATCTGACACACCGGCCCATATGCTGGTCTTGCATCAGTGTGCCTTTGACATTGATGATTAATTTATAGAGAAACTGAACTTATTTTATCACTGAAAGTTGGCCCTTACAATCTCACATGCCCACCTCTTCCATGATAGTCCCTGGGCCATGAGGAATTGAATAACTTTAATTTCTTGTCCTGTGTCTCGGGAATGCAGTTTATTTTGATTGGCTTCTTCTACCCGAACTGAAGATGAAGTTTTAATTGCTGTCAGCATTTAAGACTTAGCAGGACATGGTGTCCTTTTTAGACCCAGGAGTCAAAGCCCTGTGACTTAATGTCGTAAGTACTTTAAAAGAACATACAGAAAGATGCAAGGATATAATAACCTTAATTTTAAAAAAAGTTTTTAAATATCAGTTTTTTTCCTAAGCAAACCAAAATTTAATAATAATGGCATAGGAATTATTTCAATAAAATGAAAAATCTGTTAGGCAAAAGGAAAGACCTTCTGCACTGCACAGAATATTATGTTGGAAGAAAACATTTTCTTTGGACCTTTAAGAAAACATTGTTAGCCTCAGGCCACAACAAACAGAACTTGAGGAAAAAAAACTGAGCTGAAAATGAGTTGAAGGAGAGTGCTACTATTTTGTACCCTTTAAAAGGAGAGAGAAAACTGAAAATTGTGAGATGCAATAAAAGTTGAACTTTTATTTAAAAAAATTAGTATCTCTTATAACTTATTAAGAGTAAATCAATCCCTTAAGAAAATTTCATTGTTCTAATCAATTATTTAGTGTATGTGTTTTTTACATTAAGCTTAGCTTTAGAAAGACCATTATAATTTTTCTTTAATTAATAGACAACTGGATTATATAAAAGATTTTTTTAATAAATCCTCTTACTGTGATTTAATAAATCATCGTATTGTGACTTACACAGACCATTCGTGACATGCTTGAACTTTCTGGTTTGTCCTGAACATCCCTCTTAAGCAATCAGTCATTTTATTTTAGGACTAAATCTACCATACAAGATTCTTTCTCATATGAAATTATTTCTCTTTAAGCTTGCTTACCAAGAAAGAAACTATTTTAATAACTTTCTTTACATCTCTCTTATTTCCTGGTTTCTTTTACCTTGTTTTATATATAACCTTTACATAAGTTTTGAATTAGACAAAAACTATTCACCTTTTTAAAAAGGAAACACTGTTTTTTTTAGAAAGAATGTTTTCCTATGAATAAATTTTTTTGGTATTTTATAGGAAAATACCCATATAATGAAATATCTATTATTTAACTTAATATAACTTTATATTCTAAGTTATGATGAGTTTGTTTACATGTATTTATCCCATTACATTTACATAATTATTTTATTTTAATCATTTACCTAGATTATTTATGAAAACTCTGATAGTCATTTAAATTTATGGAAACACTATTGCAAAATTATAACTGAAACAGTGAAAAATATCTGACCTGACTCCTTCTTGCTTCTAACCTCCAAGCTGTCCTTGTTCATTCCTGGGCATAGGCAGAACTAGGTTTGGAGGAACTTAGCTTATAGTTTAGCTTTGAAACAAAGATGATAACAATCTCTTCCCAAAACAAACCTTACTGCCCGTGGACTAGACCGCCTAAAGCCACAAGATTAGAAGTTATGTTAATCTTAATAAATTCAAGATGTAGCTATTATTAGTAAACCAATGTCTTATTTATTAAAGATTATGCAAGCAAAGATCATTCTGTTTTGGGCTGGGTTTATAGTTTGGTAACCTTATGCCAAATTTTGACACCGTATAGTATTTGGCTATGATAGTATGAAATTGCTTAATAAATGCAAAAAATTTTATGCTGGCAATTCTTAAGACATTTCTAATAAAGCCAGCTTATGTATTATTTTACTTAAGTTAAATAAACCTGAAAAAGCATTAGACTAGTCTTTTCTTTTTTCTGATAGTGTTTGATTCAAGTGCTTTTATTTTCATAAGCCAATTAAAATGGATTTAATTGCCAATTATACATAAAATTATAGAGATTATAAAGGCCTTTTAAAACACACACACACACACACACACACACACACAGAAAGATCCTACAGCTTTTACTTCAGTACTTTAGTCATGAGATACATACAAATTCACCAGCTTACAAAAGAACCTGTTGAATCCAGTGATTTTTATCTTAATATAAAAATAACAGATTCAAAGAAGGCAGAAAAGAAAAATAGAGAAGAAAAGAACTTAGAAATTCTGTACTTTGCAGGTTGAACATAGGACTCTTTTTCCTTAATATAGCCATTTTTCATAAACTCTCGCAAGTAGAGGTGCCATAAAACCTACAGAGTGCTTGAAAGGGGGTTATTCTCCTTGTTTTCTCCTCATTCTTGGATTATTTGTTTCCCACTTTTTTTCTCGGAGGAACTGAGCTGTGGCCTAGGGTTTTTGTGTGCTGGATCAATGTTTGCTGCTTGTGGGTAGGACTCCACAGTGTGTCACCACTGAGTCATTTCCACCTTCTTACACGTCTCAGTTTCTCTCTCCAGAGGTCTACGACCCCTGAGAGGGCTCAAAATATTGGGTGATTCGCCCTTATATGTGTTTCCTGGACGAGACTTTTTTTAAAATTAATTTTTGTGGGGATTTCCCTGTGGCTCCCTGTGTCCCCAACACTCCCACAAGGCCCCTCGTTACCCAGGAGTGACTTTTAGCTGGGAGGAGCAAATGCCCTTTCTCTTCAGAGCTGAGAAACCTCATTCTCTCATTTACCTGTGAAAACAATAGTTCAGTTCCTCATGCAAATGTGCACAGGCAAGCTGAATCAAGATTAATTTTGGGAGAAAAATCAATAAAGAAGACCCCTTAGAATGCATCTCCAAACTAGAATTAGGATCCTTAAACAACCACTTCCTAGGAGAGAAAAAAACAACAGCCAAGACCATTTCCTGTAAACTATGCTCTGCCACCCCTAACTCCGTAGCTCTCATCTGCTGTTACACACGCCAGGTCAAATCCTCTCACCGTACAAGGTAATCTCTGGTACGCCAAAGCCGAAGAGGTCAGGTCATGCATTACTGGAAAACAGAGCTTTAGAACTAAGAAGAATCTTCCCATGACTCTTGAAACTTTGCAAAGAAAACAGAACACCCCAAAATGGGTGAGTCACCCTTTGTTCTGAATTCTTTTAAGGGGTTCAAGTCATTAGAAGCCTTCTCTAGATTTTTTGGTACTGCATATGGCAAAGGGTGAAGCAGGTATAGGGTGGGAGAAAAGTAAATTAAAGAAATTTTTTTTTAAGGCAGGAAGCAAACCAGAAACGAAGCATGTGTTTTTTTTTTCCTCTTTTGCAGTTGCGAGGACTTTTAGCCAAATTACAGAGGCTTTGTTACCCATAATTTGGAATTCTCACTAAGATTTGACCAAGCCAGGTAGAGTTGGTGAAACCTGATGGGAGAAAGACCAGAACAAACAACAACAAAAAAACCAACAATATGATCACTGAGTGTTCTAATGGTAAGGAGAAATTAAGACCAGCTGGTTGTTAAACTTTAGCCAAGACAAAACCCCAATTTAGCTACTTATGGAGGGATGGATCTCAGCCTGAAGACTGCTTTCTACCATCCCAGAAGCAGGAAAAAAGAAACCTTCAAACTTGTCTTCCTGCTGGGAGCAAGCTCAAACTCCATAAAGGGAGTTCCTGCCTTCCATCGTCATGGAAATGGGAAATCTTGCCTTCCTTGTTGGAAGCGAGCAAAACTCTGGAAAAAAAGGGTGGGGGAGAAGGGAGTTGTACAGCAAAATAAACTTTAGATCTCCACCAACTTTTGGGAGGTCAGGGATTCTCTGGAGGGGGTGCTCCAAGACCTCAGCAAATTATCCTATTGGTTTTAGCCATAAAGTAAGCTCATGCTGGTACCAAGCACCAAAAGGAGATTTGTCAATAGTCAGGGGCATCTCCACTCAGAATCTTTCTGTGGTTACGGACATGTGGACCACAAAAATCTGAGACAGGTCTCAGTTAATTTAGAAAGTTTATTTTGCCAATATTGAGGACACACACCCATGACACAGCCTCAGGAGGTCCTGACGACATGTGCCCAAGGTGGTAGGAGCACAGCTTGGTTTTATACATTTTAGGGAGACACAAGACATCAATCAACATACATAAAATGTACATTGGTTCAGTGCAGAAAGGTGAGACCACTCAAGGTGAAGGCAGGACAACTCAAAGCAAGGAGGGCCTTCTAGGTCATAGGTAGATAAGAGACAAATAGTTGCATTCTTTTGAGTTTCTGATTAGCCTCTCCAAATGAGGCAATCAGATATATGTTTATCTCAGTGAGCAGAGGGGTGACTTTGAATAGAATGGGAGGCAGGGTTGCCCTAAGCAGTTCCCAGCTTGACTTTTCCCTTTAGCTTAGTGATTTAGGGCCCTAAGATTTATTTTCCTTTCACACTTTAATAGACTTTTATATACCCTGGGACTGAATCTGGTTTTTGATTCCAGGATTTATTTGAAGCCATTTAAGAGTTTTAAGTGGCAAGGAAATGTAACATAATTTGACTTACATTTTTAAACTATCACCTTGGCAGATCTGTGGCAAATTCATTAGAGAAGACAAGTTGACAGGGAACCACCTATGAGGCCCCCCACAGTGGTCATATGGGAAATGATAGTGACTTGGTTCAACTGTTGTTGGCGGAGATGAAGTGAGATAGACACAAAAGGGCTTGGTTAAGCATTGGGTGAGAGTCTGTGGCAAGATGCTAAAGGGAAAGAAACAATTGAGAATGAAACCTGAATTTTGTCATAAGCAAGTAGGAGGACATAGTAGAAATGGCATTGCAAAATATGAAGAAAAAATAGATTATAGAAAAAATGTGTTGGAAGATTTTATTAAAATTTTTGGAAACACAATTTAAATCATTTTCTCATATCATGTCATGAAAAAAGTTTCAGATAGATTACAGAATTGAGTTAAAAAAAACCTGACAACTAACTGACAACTAAATGTAATAGAATAAAATATAGATAAATATTTATCTTATCTTTATTTGAGGAATGTATTTTTTTTTTTTTTTTTTGAGATGGAGTCTTGCTCTGTCACCAGGCTGGAGTGCAGTGGCACAATCTCAGCTCACTGCAACCTCCGCCTCCCGGGTTCAAGTGATTCTCCCGCCTCAGCCTCCCGAGTAGCTGGGACTACAGGAGCATGCCACCACGTCCAGCTTATTTTTGTATTTTTAGTAGAGACGGGGTTTCACCATGTTGGCCAGGATGGTCTCAATCTCTTGACCTCGTGATCCGCCCACCTCGGCCTCCCAAAGTGCTAGAATTACAGGCATGAGCCACTGTGCCTGGCTGAGGAATGTCTTTCTAATCTCAAAAAACATAAAGGAGCAAAGCACATGGGGAAAATAAAACAATTTACCTATAAATCTTTGAAAACGTCTCAACACCAATATAATTGGTTTAAAAGCACGATGACATGAGGGAACAATTGGTAATACAATTGTTGAAAAGAAATTGCTGTTCCATAGTTATCAAGGGTAAATTGGAAGGGTAAATTTAAGCAGTTCAATAAAGCTACGGAGCAAGTAGGTAGGAGGAAGGATCTAACAGAAAACCTTCTACATAGCAAGCTCAAATGCACATTGTAGGGTTGAAGCAAAGTGGCCCCCACATGAGGAAGCATATTAAAATGTGTGCACAGTATTTTATCTAAGGGACAGTGGAATGAGGATCAAAGATGATCATATGACTGAAAAAGATGATCCTAGCTACAGAGAGGAGAGTGGATTGGTAGAGTCAATACTAGAGGCAAGGATGTGATTAGAATCTTACAATAACTAGATTGTTTCTAGTCCTTGGTTTATATGTCCCACATAAAAATATGGGAAACAATCTCTTGGTGAAGTAAGGGATATTATTATAAATGACTTCTAGGAAGTTGTGCCATCACTGAGATTTTATTTACACTTTATGTATGTCTAGAAAGCATCTACAAAGCAGTTCTATTCTCTCTACACACAGACATCTGCAAAAAACTTCTGTTTTGATATAGTTTTCAAGTTATGTATGTCCCATGGTTTTTCACCTGTTCCCATCCCCTCTACTTCTGGCCAAATGCCTGTCAAGCTAAAGTGCTTTAGATTTTGTGCTTCATTTTGTGAATGTAAAGTGAAAATTGCTATTGTGCCTATATTTGATTTCAGTTTTTAAAAAATTTGGGCCAAATCTTTGACCCAATAAGCCTATTTTCTGGGACCCTATCATACTTAAATAATCCAAAAGCAGACAAATAATAATATCTGGGGCAAAAGAATTGTAAGTGATTAATTGAGTAACATAACATGGTCTGTATCACAATAAAATAATATGTAGCCATTAAAAATGACTATAAAAAAGACTGTAGCAACAAGAACATTCTTATGAATCATTTAAGCAGAGTATAAATGTATATCTCTACTATGGTTAAAATACTGTAAAAATGGTATATACTTGGGGCAAGGTCTGGAAAGGAGCAGTGAAAATTAAAACAGTTTGATTCACAGAGGTAATCAAACAGTGGTTTTCAAACTAGCAAGTGCAAATGAATCATCTGAAGCGCTTTCTAAAAATTCACATTTCCAGGCCCATCCCAAGAGATCTGTATTCAGTTACTCTGAAGAAGGGCTTCAGAACTCATAGGTTAAAAAAGCATTCCCAAATAAATTTGAGGCAGGTCATGAGTGGTCTGCTGTTGGAGGCACTGTGATAGGATCCTGGTGATTTAAAAGATGATAATCCCAGCACTTTGGAGGCCGAGGTGGGCAGATCACAAGGTCAGGAGATTGAGACCATCCTGGCTAACACAGTGAAATCCCATTTCTACTAAAAATACAAAAAATTAGCCAGGCGTGGTGGTGGTCAACTGTAGTCCCAGCTACTCGGGAGGCTGAGGAAGAAGAATGGCATGAACCCAGGAGGTGGAGCTTGCAGTGAGCCGAGATCGCACCACTGTACTCTAGCCTGGGTGACAGAGTGAGACTCTGTCTCAAAAAAAAAAAAGAAGAAAAAAAAAAAGATGATAACCACAGTTCACTAATGTGATTAGATTGTTTGCCCCACAAGTATCAGGAATATGCTACACTTGATAGCGCAGTACGTAGTCAACATGTGATAGACTTAATTTTACAGAGTTAATGTAAAATAATATGACATCTGCATATTTCTGACCTGCATTAATAATTTTTTAAATTGCCCATGTCTGTGGGCCTTTATTTTCCCCATCCACTCTTTGGAAGAGCCTGATTCCATTGGTTAACTTATTCCTATACAGTTCTCAGTATTGAGCAGTGCCAAGACAATGAATTTATGACAACAATTTATTAATTGATGAAGACTGTGCCGTGACACTTCTCTAACTGGGGAAAAGAACTGAGCTAGGAATGTGTGTCCACCATTGGGAAGGGGCCCAGAGGAGTTTCCATGAACCACCAGAAGCAGATAAAGCTGGATTGAGAAACACAATTATGACCTATATATTGAATCCTTGTGAGAGGAGGAGGAAGATTGAGGAGAATGGAAAATCAGTTTAAAATAGAGTTTTATTACTCATAACTTAGCTTGGAAACTTTGGAGAAAAACAACCTGGACACTTCAGCATTCTTCTGTGGGTACGCTTTCTTCACAGCTAAAGCCAGGGCTACGTGCCATCCTCCTCTATCCCTCAATGCCTCTCTGTCTCCATCCATTCAAGGAACAAATAATATGGCAGGTGGCAGAAGAAGACTAATAGTTTATTGTGTTTGATGAATTTTTCAGTTATATGCAGAGATATATGTGCAAAGAGAGACCAGAATAGTTTTAATCCTATTTGTGACCAAACACACATCATACCCTGCTGTATTCTTGCTAGAACTCTCCCTAGGATACTGAAATGCCTCTGTTGGGTCAACTCGTTAATTAACTGCCAGCTTTGAAGGGACTTATCAGCAGGAAGCATGTAGCTGTGGCCTGCTGTGATTTAATTAATGATTGCTACCTAAATGGCTACTGTACTTAGAACTAGGGCACATAGAAAGTGTAAAATGAGGGTTATCTATTATCAGCCCACTTGATAATCCGGATATACAGATATCAACACTGGCCCTAATACTAACCCCTCTGCATCTGCATTGGATACTTCGAGTGAACTTTAAATAACCACTATGCCTTCATGAGTGTTCCATACCTCCAGCTTCTTACTAGTTCCTATTTCATCATTCTCCCCATCTATTCTTGCGGGTTGAGTTCCAGCCAATCCTGTACCCAACCTCATCATATTTAAAACAATTAGATTAGACATTATATTTAGTTTCTACTATAGACACAGACAGGACAGGCACAGTAAGTTACCTTCCCAAAGTCTCCTATACAAACCTACTATGCATTAAGGAGAAGGGCAAGAAGCCAACCTTATGTTGGGTACTTGACACACATAATAAAGTTTATTCTCACAGTGATTCCATATGACAAGAGGAAACTCAAGTTTGAAGATAATAGAGGTTTAAGTGAAGCGAGAAAAGCAAGATTCCAGTTCATATCTATCTAATTGTTATGCATTTTTCTTTCCGACTATATTGCAATGCCACTCAACCAGTCTGGTTTGTTGACTTTAGTTTAAAAGTTTAAAAAAAAAAAAACACTTAGAGGAAAAGTTTATTGTTAGCACGATCTCAGGTGAGCAAACCAGTGGGATGAAAGTTGTTTTGTTTGTGTGTGTTTTGTTTTTTGAGAACTGCTTATCTCAACCATTTGGCTATTGCATAAATTTAGATTTTGACCAAGCCCAAAAATAATAAAAGAGAGAAGAGAGATGAGGTTTTAAGTGAAGATATTATAAACAAATTATCGACAGAAAATTAATGTGCAGGGCAAGTGGGGAGCTGAGCAAAAATGATTAATTGCTCATTAAAATTTACCTTGGTATTAAAGTGTGTCAAGGGCAGATAGTTCTGAAAGGCTATTGAACGAGAAGACGAGTGTGAGAAAAATAAGAAATGGCTATGAGGTCATTCTTTTGTTCTATTCTGTGAACTTAATAGCCTGGGAACCATTGCATAATGACTGACATGATGATAGAGATCAAAAAGGAATAATACAGCAATGCAAATTAAGAGGCTGCTGTTGGTCTGACTTAAGAGAGAAATAATGAATAAGCAAGGTCAAGTCATGTGAGAATTTTTCTTTTATTTAAGAGCTTTAATAAGAATTTTCAATAGAAATTAAATTGCAGTTTATACTTTAAAGTTATCAGTACCTTTTCCAGTAAAATACTCTTGAAGGCAGTTAAAGATAACACGTAAAAATTATTCTGAGAGCTAGGGATGTGTGTCCACCATTGGGGAAGGGGCCCAGAGGAGTTTCCATGAACCACCAGAAGCAGATAAAGCTGGATTGAGAAACACATTATGACCTGTGTATTGAATCCTTGTGAGAGGAAGAGGAAGATTGAGGAGAATGGGAAATCAGTTTAAAATAGAGTTTTATTCCTCATAACTTAGCTTGGAAACTTTGGAGAAAAACAGCCTAGACAACTCAGCATTCTTCTGTGGGTACGCTTTCTTCACAGCTAGAGCCGGGGCTACCTGCCATCCTCCTCTATCCCGCAATGCCTCTCTGTCTCCATCCATTCAAGGAACAAATTTGAAAGGAACAAATAATATGGCAGGTGGCAGAAGAAGACAGTTTATTGTATTTGATGAATTTTTCAGTTATATGCAGAGACATATGTGCAAAGAGAGACCACAATAGTTTTAAGGTAATAATCCTGAAGATAGTGGGATCTTCTGTGCTCTAATGCAAAGAAAAAGAGGCAGAGACACATTTTTATCTCAGATTTATCTGTTGATTCACTGGAATTGAGATAATTTTAATTTATATTAAATCAACTTATTTTTTTTTTCAATTTAATGTGCTTTTGACTCTTACTGCTAATTCTTCACACTACCTGGTTGTTATAATTGGATTATGTCCCCTCCATGACAGTTTATATGTTAAAGCCCTAGCCCCTAATGTGGCTGTATTTGGAGATAGGGTGTATAAGGAGGTAATTAAGGTTAAGTGAGGTTATAATGGCAGGGTTCTAATTTGATAGGGTTGGTGCCCTTAAAACAAAAATAAAAGACACCAGAGCTCTCTCTGTCTATCTACCATGTAAGGACTCAGAAAGAAGACAGCCAACTACAGGCCAGGAAGAGAGCCCTCACCAGGAACTGAGTCAGCCAGCACCTTGATGTTGGACTTCCCAGCCTCCAGAACCGTGTGAAAATAAATTTCTGTTGTTTCAGCCACCCAGTCTGTGGTATTATGTATGTCAGCCTTACATGATTGACACATTGGTATTAATAATCTTGACAAATATTTTCAGTATTTTATTTTTATTTTTAACTTATTTTACTTATCCTTTCTCAATTCAATTTTCTTCCACTTCTCTGACATTTGATTCTTCTGCTGGCAGCCCATTTTTTAGGATTATATATTTATAATTGTGATAAAGTATTTGGTAGTACAAATATCACTTATTAGTCTGTCAAAAATGTTGACTTACCTATTCAATCTGCTTTTCTTCCCAGAATTATCTTAGCTATTTGCAAGTTTATCTATATACAATTTTGGATATTGAGAATATGATGAAACCAAAAATTATTAAGGAAGAATTGTCATCTTTGTGAAATTCATTCTTCACACACAGGGACTCTGTGAAATACTTTATAAATTTGATTAGAGTTTTGGCATTGCCTATAATAGAGTTTCCATACATTTCTTGCTTAGTTGTTTTAATTGTATATAAAACATTTTATTCCTTTGTATTTCCAAGGTAGTTATTGTTACTATTAAGGAAATGTATTAGCATTAAATTAGAAGATTGTGATAAGAATTCAGAATAGAAAAGAACATTAACAGACAATAATTTAATCAAATGAACTTGATGACTTGAAAATTAGGTATTTATATGACTCAAATTAGAGACAAGGACTCTGTGACCACCTCCTTCTATAAGTTATAGAATTCCTATTACTCATTTTAACTTAGATTCAGTATCTCTCACCATTGTCACAGATGAGAACCCAGTCATGTCCCAGCCAATATTCCCATTTATTAGAAAATTACAGAATCTGGGAAGGCAATCCCCAAAATTACTTGCAAAGTTTATTTTAAAGTTTGAATGACACAATAATTTCCTAAGTGAGATTGGGTCATTCAGGAATATAGAAGTAAGAATGTAAGTGCTTGAGAAAGTCACAACCATATTATTTTTTTGCTTAATAAATAAACTTGTCTGTCAGGTAGCTGTAGACCATGAACTGACAGTAAATAATCTTCTAAGAATTCTTTCACAAAATACATGAAATAGCCTCACATCACACAGTTATACCCTAAAGATTACTTAGAAAGAAAGCTGAGACTTCAATGTAACTGTGAGGAAATGATATAAATCAATAGGTTCTGGCACCATACCTCCACTGGGATCTGCCTTACCCCTGCCTACCACAGAGCTTTAAGGCAAGTAAAGGTGGACCAAGAAAAATGTCCAACACTGAGATTCAGCTGGAGCTATCACTAGAAAGATTAAAACCTCCTAAATCTCAAAATATTAAAAATGATAACAAGGCAAATGAAACCAATTATGGACATGCTTAAAACAAAATCATAGAAAGTATCAGCAAATAAATAGAAAATTTCAGCAAAGAAGTAAAAGATGTATCTCAAAATTGCTAAAAGAGTAGATTTATACATTCTCACTACAAAAAAGATGATGTAATGAATATGCTAATTAACTTGATTTAATCTTTGTATGATGTATGCATATACCAAAACATCACATTGCACCTCATAAATATATACAATTATTAGTTAGTTAAAAAAAAAACTTGCAAAAGTATTCAAACATTAAAAAATAAAAGACATAAATACGACCCAATAAAATTTTTAAAACTGAAAAAATAGATTTACTGAAGTATAAAAACTCAGAGAATGGGCTCAATGATAATACGATATGAAAGGGAAAGAGAAAAGAATAAGTGATCCGGGTGATATAACAATAGAAATTTCCCAGTGTGAACAATAGAGAGAAAATAGACTGAAAAAAAAATGAACAGGGCCTTAGGAACCTGTGGAACTGTAACAAGACCTGACATTTGCATCTAGGAAGGAGAAAAGAAAGAGGGCAGCCTGAAAAAGACTCAAAGGAATAATGGCTAAAAACTTCTGAAATTCAGCAAAAGATTTAAACCTACTGATTCAAGAAGCTGAGCAAACCTTGAACAGAATAAACCCAATGAAATGCACATTGAATTATCATAGTCAAACAACTGAAGACTAAAGAAAATATTGAAAGCAGTAAACCAGAAGAGACGCCAAGTGCTGAAAGAAAAGAATTGTCACCCACAATACCAAATTCAATGAAAACATTCTTCAGAAATGAAGAGGAATCAAGACATTCTCAGACGAAGGCCAGCTAAGAGAATTTGTCACCAACAGATATACACTAACGACTGGCTAAAGGAAATTCTCTGGACAGAAGAGATGGGATAAAAGAAAGAACCTTAGAACATCAGGAAGGGAAGAGAACAAAAATAAACAAAATGAACAAAAATGTGGGTAAACACATAGACTTCCTTTCTCCTTTGCATGTTCTAAATTGTATTTGACAGTGGAAGCAAACATTATAATACTGCCTGGTATGGTTTTAAATGTATGTGGAGGAAATACTGAAGACAATTATATTACAACCGGGGAGGGTAGAGGGATGTAAAAGGTGATAGGGTTTTTATACTTCACTTGAACCAATAAAATGATAACACTGGTAGACTGTGATAAGTTATATATATGTAATATAATACCTAGAACAATAACCAAAATAGCTATGCAAAGAGATACATTTTAAAAATTACAAATAAATCAAAATGGAATTGTAAGAAATATTCAACTATCCCACAGAAAGGCAAGGCAGAAGAGAAACTTAAACAGAGAAAAAAATGGCAAACTTAAGGTACAACATATCAATAGTTACATAAAATATAGGTGGTCTAAACATACCAATTAAAGGCAAGAGATTGGCAGTGAATTAAATAACTTTTCAATTATATGCTGTCTACAAGAAACTCACTTTAAATATAATGATACAGGCAAGTTAAAAGTGGAAGGATAGATAAAGATATATCATGCAAACATTAATTAAAGGAAAGCAGGAATGGCTGTGTTAATATGCTTCAGAACAAAGAAAATTATCAGAGACAGAAACGGATATTATATAATGATAAAGATTAGTCCATCTAGAAGACTTAGCAATCCTAAAGGCATCAAAAAACAGAGCTGCAAAATATGTCAAGAAACTCACAGAACTGAAAGGAGAAATAGACAAATCCACAATTATTTTGAAGATTTCAACACCTTTCTATTAACAATTATTAAAACACATGGACAGAAAATTGGGAAGGATATAAAATAACTGAATACCACCACCAATCAACAATGTGTAATGATCATTTATAAGACACTGGACATTATATTCAATAAAATCTAAACACATTTATTTTAAAGTATCCATGGAACTTACAACACTATAGGTTATATCCTAGCCATATACACACACACACATACATCTCACCAAATTTAAAAGTATTAAAAGTATACAGTGTGTTCACCTTCCACATGGATGCAAACTTGAAATCTATAACAGAAAGATAACAGGAAAATCTCCAAACAGTTGGAAACTAAACAATATATTTCTAAACAATCCATGGGTCAAAGAAGAAATCTCAAGATAACTAAAAAATTACGTGAAACAGAGTTAAAATTAAATTACAATCAATATATTAAAATTTATGGGACAAACTCAATAATCAACATACAGCCCAATTAAAAATGGGCAAAATAGATGTCTCTCCAAAGAACATACATAGATGGCCAAAAAAGCATACGAGAATCTACTCAATGTCACTAATCATTAGGGAAATCAAAATCAAAACCAAAATGAGATATCATTTCACACCCATTAGGATGGCTGTTATGAAACAAATAGAAGATAACAAGTGTTGAAGAGGATGTGAAGAAATTGGAAGCTTTGTGCATTGCTAGTGGGAATGTAAAATGGTGTAGCTACTGTGGAAAGTGATATGGGTGTTCCTCAAAATAGTAAACACAGAATTATAATATGATACAACAATTCTATTTCTGGGCATATATACAAAAGAATTGAAAGCAAGGACTCTAACGGATATGTGTACACCGATGTTCACAGCAGCATTAGTCACAAGAGCCAAAATGTGGAAGCAACTCAAGGGCCCACTGACAGATGAATGGATAAACAAAATGTGGCATATACAATGGAATATTGTTAATACTTAAGAAGGCAGAAAATTCTGACACTTACTACTACATGGATGAACCATAAAGACATGCTAAGTGAAATAAGCCAGTCACAAAAGGACAAATATTTTATTATTCCATTTATGTGAGGTACCTACAATAGTCAAATTCATGGAGATGGAAAGTAGAATGGTGGTGTCCAGGGTTTGGGAGGAGGGAGAATGGGGAGTTAGTGTTTTAACATGTATATAGTTTCAGTTTAAGAAGATGAAAATTTTCTGGAGATAGATGATGTTGATAGTTTCAGAAAAAAAAGTATGTGAATGTAGTTAATGCCACAGAACTGTGCACTTAAAAATTGTTACAGTGGTAAATTTTATGTTGTATATATTTTATCATAACAAAAAATTGTGGAACATAGTTAAAACACTGCCAAGAGGGACATTTACAGTACTAAATGTATACATTAGAAAAGAGAGTCTCTCGGGGCCGGGCACGGTGACTCATGCCTGTAATCCCAGCACTTTGTGAGGCTGAGGCAAGCAGATCACCTGAGGTCAGGAGTTCGAGACCAGCCTAGCCAACATGGTGAAACCCCGATTCTACTGAAAATACAAAAAAAAAAAAAAAAAAAAAGTAGATGGGCATGGTGGCTGGTGCCTGTAATCCCAGCTGCTCGGGAGGCTGAGGCAGAAGAATTGCTTGAATCCAGGAGGCAGAGGTTGCAGTGAGCCGAGATCACGCCATTGCCATTGCACTCAGCCTAGGCGACAAGAGCGAGACTGTCTCAAAAGAAAAAAAAAAAAGAGTCTGTAATCAGTAATCTAAGATTCTAGCTTAAGAATCTAAAAAGAGAAGAGCAAAATAACATTGCAGGCATGTGGAGGAAATAATAAACATAATATCAGAAGTCAATAAAATTGAAAAACAGTAGAAAAACTCAATAAAACATGTAATTGTCCTTGAAAATGATCTATATAATTGACAAACTTCTACCAAGATTAACACAGAAGAAAAAAGAAGATTCAAATCACCAATATCAGGAATGAAATACAATGTGTCACAACAGACTCTCTTGAGTCTCTCTTGGAGACATAAGACTCTCTTGGAGATGTACATAAGACTCTCTTGGAGACGTAAATTTGATACATATGGTGAAACTTCCAAACCGTTAAGGAGGCATTGGGATTCAGACGCCTTGGTGCACAAGGACTCTTGTTGAAAACTGCTTAGCAGGTCAAAACTGTTTTTTGGTCATTTGCCATGTGACAATGCATCTTTCATCTGAGAACAAACAAACCTGATTAAACTGTTATGTGGGGTGCATTGCACAGCAAGCTTAGTTTGTTTCATTTCATTGAGATCATATATTTAAGTCATAACAAGAAACAGAATGAGAGCATGTGTTTCCTTATATATTTTTAATTATGTCATGAACATTTTTACATGATTGCTGCTGTATAACAGCTCCATCTGAGAAAAAAATCAGCCACTTCTACCTCCCAAATGATGTCATTGTTGTCACTGGATGTGAATGAAGGAAGGTCACCTCATGGAAGAAAGAAATGACAAGGTTATGTCTCTGCAGCATGACTGTCGATGAACCTTTTTATCTACCTCCTAACAAGATAGCTGGGGGCTGGATGATTGACAAGATCACATATTCCCCAGTCCTGCTCAGACTTTTGAAACTCAAAGTAGAAAATGTTCACTCTCAGAATGCTGAAAAATCAGAGTGGGTGATATCTGATTGCTACTCAATGTTGTAGAAAGTGGATACTTTGTTGAGAAACCTCTCTTGCTGTTTGTCTCCAGGTTCTCAACATTTTACTCACTGACTTATAAAAAGAATACATTATATAATTGGGCCCTGGAGAGGGAGGAAGTAGTCTGTACTGATTTTTGGCTGCAAGTTCTACTAAAACATCAGGGAAACATTATCATATATGCTATTTAATTAATGTAATTACATAGAATAATATTTCTCAAACTTTTGGCAACTTTAGGTAACTAATTTCAAGTATGTTTAACAAAAGATTCATTTGCCCAGTTTATTACTTTATTTCCAGCTTTACCAAGGTTTAATTGATAAAAATTATATATATTTATGGTATAAAATGAAATGTTTTAATATCTGTATATATTGTACAATAATTAAATCAAGCTAATTAACATATCCTTCACCCCTCATATTTATTTTTTATGGTGATAACATTTAAGATCTACTCTTTTAGCAATTTGCAAGTACATATTGCATTATTACTAACTATAGTCACAATGCTGTCCATTGATGACATAAGTCCAATACTTATTTTGGAATAAGTGTCCAAAACTTATTCCTACTATCTAACTGAAACTTTGTACTCTTCGACCAACATCTTCCCATCTCCCCTTCGCTGCCCCTGGTAGCTACCATTTTGCTCTCTGCTTCTATGTGTTCAACTTTTTTAGATTTCACATATAAGTAAGATCATGCAGTATTTGTCTTTCTGTGCCTGGCTTATTCCACTTAGCTTAATGCCCACCAAGTTCATCCATGTTGTCCTAATTGACAGGATTTTCTTCTTTTCAAGGCTAGATAGCATTCGTGTGTGTGTGTGTGTGGATGCGGATGTGTGTGTGCACACGCAAACCTCAGATTTTCTTTATCCATTCATCCACTGATGGACACTTAGGTTGATTCCAGACCTCAAAAACACAGGCAGCAAAAGCAAAACTAGACAAATGGTATTGCATCAAATTTAAAAGCTTCTGCACAGCCAAAGAAATGAATAACAGTGAAGAGGCAGCATACAGAATGGGAGAAAGTATTTGCAAACCATACATCTGATAATGGGTTAATATCCAAAATACATAAGGAACTCAAACAATTCAATAGTAAGAAAACAAAGAACCCGGTTTAAAAATGGGCAAAGAACCTGAGTAGACATTTCTTTAAAGAAGACATAGAGTCCGGGTGTGGTGGCTCACACATCTAATCTCAGCACTTTGGGAGGCCGAGGCAGGTGGATCATGAGGTCAGGAGTTCAAGACCAGGCTGGCCAAGATGGTGAAACTGCGTCTCTACTAAAAATACAAAAATTAGCCAGGCGTGGGGGTGGGCACTTGTAATCCCAGCTACTCAGAAGGCTGAGGCAGAGAATTGCTTGAACCCTGGAGGCAGAGGTTTCAGTGAGGTGAGATCGCGCCACTGCACTCCAGCCTGGGCAACAGAGTGATAGTTCATCTCCAAAAAAAAAACAAAAAAACATACGAATGGTGAAAAAGTATATGAAAAAATGCTCAGCATCAGTAATCATCAGGCACATGCAAATTATAAACACAATGTGATATTACCTCACATGTGCTAGAATGGCTGTTATCAAAAAGTCAGATGATAGTGTTGGTGAGGATGTGGAGAAAAAGGAACCCTTGTACACTTTTAGTAGGCTTGTAAATTGGTACAGTCATTTTTGAAAATAGTATGGAGATTCCTCAAACAATTAAAAATGGAACTACCATACGATCCAGCAATCCCAGTTCTGGATATATATCCAAAGGAAATGAAAACAGTATATTGAAGATTATATATGCACTCCCATATTCATTGATGTATTCTTTTTAATGCATTTTTCTGTAGGGAGAACCCCTGAAACTATTGCTACGGAATAAAAGATGAAATGCTCCTGATTATTGTAAATACAAAATTGCATGCAGAATTGTGTAAAGACAATGCCAGGTTGGACTGCCAGAATGAGCCAACAGCACGTGATGTGCTTGCCCCTGCAGAGAGCCTATGAATGGACGTGCAGTCAGGGAGGTTTCATATCACCAAGATTCCTATCCCAGAAAAGCAGATGTTCATAGCTCTGGGAATGGAATGAGACCCTTGTGGAGAGCCTATAAACGAAAGCATAGGGGGCGCCTGTCCATATGGATAAGATAGGGCTATAAACGCCCTCATCTTGCCACGGCTCTTCTAGGCCTCTTTAGGGTTAAGGCATACTCCCTTCTGAGAATTTCTGGTCTAACCCGTTGTCTAGCTTCACGTCCTGTTTCTATGGATTGTTTGTAACCAGCTTTTGCTGCAGCTGTTACTGCTGATTAATATGTTGCTAATCATAGGTTATGGAAAGACTATGTTTCTGTTTTAAGGCTCTGTTAGAAATTACTGATGCACACACTATATTGTAAATTCTTATCTCTGTGTACTGTACTTCTGCATACAGATGTTATGTTAAAGAATAACTTCATCCCCATGTGACCATCTCACCTCATAATCAAATGACCGTAAATCCCTCACTAACCTACCCCTGCCCTCACTAAACTTAATAATAAATGCTGGTATATCCAGTGCATTGTTGGCACCATGGGACTAGAAGGCAGTGACCCCCCTGGACACAGCTTTCACTATCTTGTGTGTGTCTATTATTTCTCAACCTGCCGATCTGCCTAGGAACAAAGAGAGATCCCCATTGCATTGTGGGCTGCTGGCCAGATCCCACAATATTTTTCCATTAAATTAGAACATTCTAATTTACAACTATAGTTATCAGGAAGGATGATAGTGTTCAGTGTCTCTGTTAGATGGTTCTAGAGATTCAGATTCAAATGGACCCAAAATGTATAGATAGATTTTTTTTTCAGAGACTACTTGACACTCTGTAATTTCATCTCAAAAGCTGAAAAGTAAAATGTCTGAATATGAAACATAATAGTGAATGGGTCTCTATCAACTCCTTGTTTTAAACATCTCTGAAAAGCTTCCCTTCAGATTTTGAGTAAACATGCCTCGTAATATATACAAACAACTTTATTCTCCAGCAGGTTAAAAAAAAATTAGGTATTGTGAAAGAGTGAAACTGTCAGGCATCAATCCATCTGCACATGGTTTAGTTTTCTCATGAACACTTAATACAGTATCCTTAACCCGAAAAACGTATATTTTAGCACCAGTATCATAGGTTCAGACTGCGCTAGGTCCTGCTTATATTGAGAGGCACAGTATAGCTAAGTAACTTAAAATCCTGGAAATGATCTGGCATTATCAGAAATGTTTCATCTAATAGCTCATTTCACTTACTTAGGTGCCTCTATAATCAGTGTTCTTACATACTATAAAGCATTTATTCACATAACACCTTGGGACATATGCACTATTCAATCATATTAACAATTATCTTCTTTTCTTTTGACTGTGCATTGAGATTAGGAGTAGGCTGTAGGCTGGACAGCTTGGGTTTGAACCCCTGCTCCTTCACTTACTTGCTGCGTGGCTGTGGACAACTTCCTTAACCTCTCAGTTTCTGCACTGATAAGCCAAAGAGCCTACCAGATAGTAAAAACTTCATAGGTCATTATAGGAATTCAGTTAGTTCATATAAAGGTGTTTGATACATAATAAATGTTCAGTGCATGTTATCCATTGTTGTATACGAATAACACAAAGGCTAAGAAGTTACTCAAATATCAGTGATTTTATTTAATTGTGAAGTGAAGCATATGTAGTACATGTAGTTTTAATTTCTTCTAAATAATTATGCTTTATTAATGAGAACTCTTTCTGATGCAAATTGAAAGAAAACAATCTTATAACTTGCTTAATTAGAAAAAAAGGATGCATTGTCTTAAACTGCAATCCTAGAGGAGACTTTGCATTAAGCCTGTCTGAATTAGAAATCAGAAAATGTTATCAATAATAAATCTCTCTCTTTCTGTCTCTCTCCCTCTCCCTTTTTTCAGTCTCTTGGTTCTGCTTTTTCCTGATTTAGCTTTATTCTCAGGAAAAATAGCCTTGAGCCACTCTGTGCATACAGTTCTTAACTATCACAACTCAGAAAGAAAAAGAGACTTTCCATTTCAGAACTTCTATATAAATTCTCATGACGAATAAATACATTAAAAAAATCGGTCTCTATAGTTAAGTTTTGTTTATGAAAAAAAATCAGTCTCTATAGTTAATTGTCCTTTCCAACCTATCCTCTAGAAACATTTTTCCTAATCCCTGGATGAAATCTCAGCATGTTCTGTATCTTTTAGATAGTAACAAATAGTTTTATTTCCCAGTCTAAAAAATCCAAGCTTATATTAAGACTTCAATATTTCATTTACTTTAAAATTTCTTCCACTTCCTAGCTTGGCCCTTCTTCAGACTGAAAATTCTGATGCAGATGATATTGGTTCCCTCACCTATTTTCTCTTTTTCTTCTTGTCCTCCTTTTCCAGTGTTGGAATGAATTCTCTAGTGTTGGAACGGGGAGCAAAGAGAGGTAAGGGACAGGAAAGGTTTGTCTGGAGTACATGAGGTGTCCCCTGGCTAAATACACATTATTTCCTGTTTGGTTCTTGGGTTCTGAGAGGCATCCCAGGACTTTCTCTGGAGAGTTTACTCACCACTTCAGATGGTGCTCTTGATAGGAAATCCTTTAAAACAATCAAGTTCAGTTGTCTTCTACAGGATCTATATCTGGCCTCACATTGTGCCCCCAAACTCTGGAAATCTAGGCCACCTCTCGCACAGCTTTCTTGGCCGGGGTTGGAAATGAGACTGCCCGAGGGCAGCCTGAACTGGCCCTGTGCTCTTATCTGACTTGGTCAGGCCTCCCCACAGCCCTAGTCCAGTGCTGCCTGACATTGGGTAGGTAAACTTTTCCAGTTCAGGAGTTGTCTTTGAAGGTGACTTTGGCTCTTCCACAAGGTCATTTTTGTACTTAGCTTTATCAGTAGCATTGGTAATATTTTGGCCTTCAATTTTATTGTTTTATTTTTGACATTGTTCAGAATCTAGGCAGGGCAAAGGGGTTCTCTTTTTGGATAAGCTGAAGAATCTCAGTGGTCTAGACTACCACACTAAGAAACATTAGTCTATTGGGGAAAATATAGAATGAAATGGGAGATGGTATAGGACATGACCTCTGCCTTCAAATGTTTAGTCTAATTAGGTAGCTAGGCAAATAAATTATCATGAACAATTCAATGTGCTGAAAATAATAAGGGCTGCATTTATTGAGTATTAACTATGTTTCAGGCTTTACAGATGTTTTCATTTAATCTTCACAGCAACCCTGATTTAGAGGCTATTATCATCTCCATTTTACAGATTGAGGCTAAAAGAGTTCAAACAGCATGTCTCAAATTAAGAAGAGTCAGAGCTTATATTTGAAACCAGATCTGTCTGATCTCAACTTCTTAATTGGCAAGCACCCTGTAAGGCCTCACTTAGACTTTTAGAAGCTTAGGGTCTAACAGAGAGCCTGACATGCAAATCTTCCACATTAAAGTAGCAAAACGAGAAAAACATTACTTCTATCAACTGCTTTGATACAGTAAATATCATATTAGAATAAGGCCTTTCTTCATATGCTGATGTCATTACCTGGCAATGGCAGAACATCCTAGGTATAAATCCTTGCCTCCAGCACCTAACCAGTTCAGATACTCTCCACTTCACTTATGTATACTGACCACCTGTGTGTCTTGACCAAACCCAGTGCATTTTTAGAATATTCTCAAATGTATGCAAACTCTACTCAGAATCAGAAAATCCCCCAATTTCTGAGCTTTCAAATATTTTATTTTTATGGTACTGTATTAATATAAAGAAATGTGACACTTTAAATTTCATGAAATAATAAGTAACATTAGTTTTCTATTTTTATTTTTCAGATGATTTTTTTTTTTTTTTTTTTTTTTTTGAGACGGAGTCTCGCTCTGTCCCCCAGGCTGGAGTGCAGTGGCGCGATCTCGGCTCACTGCAAGCTCCGCCTCCCGGGTTCACGCCATTCTCCTGCCTCAGCCTCCCGAGTAGCTGGGACTACAGGCGCCCGCCACCACGCCCGGCTAATTTTTTGTATTTTTTAGTAGAGACGGGGTTTCACTGTGTTAGCCAGGATGGTCTCGATCTCCTGACCTCGTGATGCGCCCACCTCGGCCTCCCAAAGTGCTGGGATTACAGGCGTGAGCCACCGCGCCCGGCCTTTTCAGATGATTTTATACACATCTGTTTATTTGATACCTTTAACAATGTCATGGCATATACTATTATAATTATCAACATTATAGATATTATATTAAGGAACCTAAGACTCAAAGTTCTAAACAGGTAGTTTATAACTAAGTTACACAAAGACTGCAGCTGGGTGGATTCTCTTCTGATTGTAAATTTCATATTCTTTCTATTCTACCTCAGTGACTCGGATACTGCCAGCAATCGTTCTAGCTTTTCCTTGATGAGTTCCTATAGAATGATAAATATCTTCACAAAGTTCCCAACATCACTGCAAGAGCTGATTATTGGCTGGCTAGAAACAAAACATATATCAGACACTGTGGGAAAGCACAAGTGCATTTTTAGAGGCATTGTTTTTAATCATGAAAAGCTGGTACGACAGGCAATTTTTTGAAATATTAAATTGTGTTTTGCTTTTCCAGCTATAAAAATGAAAAAAGAATGAGTAGTATTTCTGCTTTATGCTTTGTATTTTCCTCCTCTCATTCTAAAAAGGCAACAGAACTTTGCATTCCCTTCCCTTTGATGTAATTGCTGAGCCAAAGCAAAATAACCGAAGAAAATCACTTTTTATGGCCTTTATGGAGGCTTAAATTTATGAAGGATGTCATGAGAGGGAGGGAAGAGAAGTATCATCCAGAACGAAGAGAAATAGATAAAAGCAGTGAAATCTTGGGGTATACCACACAATTTAAAAGGGGATGACAATCTGCTAATTTATGGAATATTTGACATGTGAAGTTGGCTCCATTGTCAATACCCATGGGTGCAGGAAGGACCCCTGCACCCCCTAAAAGGGAATGACAATTTGGTAAATCTCAGGAAGCTGGACCCTAGACCCTGGGGCTGGAATGCAGGCTGAGATTCAGATGGCAGAGCCTGGTACAAAAGCTCCAGAGCCACAGGACTTTGAAGTTCGGTGTAGGATAAATTTACCAGCATTTCTTGAATGTTCTAAGAGCAGGAGAAGCCTATGTGAATATACAGTTTTACAGGAGCCTTCATCATCATCTTTGAATGAGGGCAGGGGCACAAAGAGGGTTCTCAAAAATTAATTTTCTGAACAGCTATTATCTGGAAACTTGATGTTATATTTAATTGTATTTTAAAACAATATATTATATATAGTATGTATATTTGTGTATGCATGGGGTGAAGTTGAATAGATGAAGTGAACTTTCAAATTGTAAATACTTTCTGATAAACAGTAATGAGTACTTGGGGGCTCATAATACCGTTCTCTTTCTTTGTATGTGAGAATTTTTCATAAGAAAACATTTTTAAAAGACAATAAAGTAAGGTAACAATTCTTTACCTCTCTTACATAGACTAAGTTTCTTGCTGGCCATGCTGGAAGGATCCTAAAAAGCACCACACAAAAGGAATAGCTAAGTAGTGACACCTGCCATGGGCTTAGAATAGACAAGTGGCAATATATGTGACATGTATTTTCCATCCTTCAGCAAGATTCTCCAACTATTTTTGACATAAAGAAAGTCATCAGAAATAAAAATATTACAATTCAGTCATCTTTACACAGAAATAGAACAAATATATCACACTTTTGTGGGGATAGATTAATAATTTGAAGCAATAGCCATATCTTTTATTAGAAATAAAGTTATTGCCCAATATTTGATTCTACAGCCCTTTTGCAAAAACCTAAGTGAAACATTTCTGCTTGCTTTGATTCCTGGAAAGTATCTATGAGGAATAGAGATGGGATTTAACTAGAATCCCTGATCCACTAACGCTGCTAGATGCAGTAAATCCTGCTAGCTTTGGTCCACAAGACTGGAAGAAGATAAAATAAAACGTGGCTTGGATCCTCCCCAGTGTGTGGGGGCTGGACTTCATTTCCAAACTCAAAAAAAAGCCTTGGAATCCAACATTTGCCTCCACCAGCAGTCCTGATGCCCTAAGCCTTCTCCCCATCTCCTACTGGCTCTCTGGGGTGGCACTATCAGATGTGCAGGGCTCCAGGGTGCTCAGATTCTTGCTCTTTCCAGAGCCCAAGGGCTGTCAGCTTTACCGATGCTCCTGAGTTGCCAGGCTCTAATTCTGCCATAGGACCTGCAGCTTGAGCAGGCCCAAAAGCCTGAGCCTACAAGGCTCCTTCTTCACGATGAGGTGTGTAACACTAAGATACCCTGAATGAAGGAAAGTCTGGCTGAGGGAAGCTAAAACAGCACCCCAGAGAAGCCTGGAGCAGCCTCAGAGGATGCCTGCTCTCTAAGTGGAGGCTGCTTCCCAGAGGAGGCTGTGCTCCCTTGAGCCAGTCTCCATGAGCTCCCAATGGAAGGTATAGAAGCTACTGGGAGCTAATGGAGATTTAAAGTTAGCTTCTGTGGCACACAAACTACCAGCCAACTATCCGCAGACACATCTAGGTCTTTGGGGGTACCCAACTATACTTACACAGAACTGGCCCCATAACCAACAGTTTCTACTTTGGAACTACCACCAATATGAAGGCTCCTGAGAGTTCTTGCTTTTCAGGGCAGAGGACAGAACATCAAAACCTGAAATGACACAAAGGCCTCCCAAAGATCTCCAAAGTGATGAGGGGAAGGAAATGTTAAAACTGCTATTTATGGCCGGGCGCGGTGGCTCATGCCAATCCCAGCTCTTTGGGAGGCTGAGGCAGGTGGATTGCGAGGTCAGGAATTCAAGACTAGCCTGGCCAACATGGTGAAAACTCATCTCTATAAAAATACAAAAATTAGCCAGGTGCGGTGGCAGGTACCTGTAATCCCAGCTACTTGGGAGGCTGAGGCAGGAGAATTGTTTGAATCTGGGAGGTGGAGGTTGCAGTGAGCTGAGATCAGGCCACTGCACTCTAGCCTGGGCGACAGAGCAAGACTCCATCTCAAAAACAAAAACAAAAACAAAAAACCAGCTATTTATACTCACTTTTATAGAATAGCCTAAAAATTATGCTTTAGTAATATATATGATTGGCAGTGGCTTCCTCACTTGGGCCATGTGTCACTTAAGGTATAAGTTGTATCCTGAGGGAAGAATATAAATTCCACAACTCAAAGGGGTTGACAGCTGCACACTCACATGTCCGTTCATGCTCAGTGCATCATAGAGCAGTTCTCACAGGATTTATGAATTTTGTATCATAAAGAGTAAAATATTTATAATACTGGAATGTTATAATACTGACACAAGATGGCATTATATAAATCTATTTTATGTGTTGTTTTTATTTTTGTTTTGTTCAACGCAGATCTCCTGTTGTCTTTTGGCAAAGAAATAAAAGAATAACATTTTTCTTACACTAAATGACAAGAGTTCCAAATTTCCTGACCTTTTCTGTAATGACAAGTAGCTGTCAATACACTACTGTCTAACAGAGATCTTCAGAAAAGATAAAGACACTTATTGTCTCCTTTCAAGGTAAAGGTGACATTCTGACAATGAGTGAGAAAGTAACTATTTGCTTTGGTTTTAATCCTGCAATGGGGAAAGAATGTTCAAAATGGATATTCGGAAACGTTTGCATCGTCGTTGTCAAAGATGATATGTCTCATTTCTTATAAACTTCTCATATCTTAGATTAAAATAAAATTGAGATAGAATTCTCTAACCTGTCTTAAGATCCTCTAAATAAAGAATTTCAGCAGATTTTAAGGCCATTCAGTGAAAATATTAAAATGAAATCCCTTCTGATTCATTCACCAAAAGTCTGATTCCACAAGGTATACATATAACAAAACATCACATTGTTTTTTTTTTTTTTTTGAGACGAAGTCTTGCTCTGTGGCCCAGGCGGGAGTGCAGTGGCGCAATCTCGGCTCACTGCAAGCTCCGCCTCCCGGGTTCACGCCATTCTCCTGCCTCAGCCTCCCGAGTAGCTGGGACTACAGGCGCCCGCCATCACGCCCGGCTAATTTTTTTGTATTTTTAGTAGAGATGGGGTTTCACCGCGTTAGCCAGGATGGTCTCGATCTCCTGACCTCGTGATCCGCCCGCCTCGGCCTCCCAAAGTGCTGGGATTACAAGCGTGAGCCACCGCGCCCGGCTAAAACATCACATTGTATCCCCAATATATATATAGTTCTCATTTGTCAATCAAAAAATATGTAAAACTTCAATAAATATTTTTAAATTCTGATTTTGACATTAGGGAGGAGGGAATTTATTAAATTTTAACAAGTGAACAATAAATGTTGTCAGTGGGATTAAGAAATTAATATCATGATTCAGAAAGTGTAGATAGTGGTGTATCTCTTGGATCCATAGATCTCTTGAGAAGTATTTTGTAGCTATCACTGTCATCAAAGCCAAATATCAAAATACAATGAATAGAATCAGACCTTCAATTCTGCATCATAAAGCATTAAACCAAGATTTCATTTAAATGATGGAACATAGTCCATCACATTACAATGTTAAAAATATTTATAATAAACTTAGTAAGATTTTGAATACGGATTTTTTGATTAAAAATATAATTGAAGTGCTTCAATAATCTTAATTCATGTTTCTTATATTCTTTGTAGAAATGTGTATTTTGGTAAATGATTTGTACTGTGCATAATACGTAGTGCTGTATTAACTTATGTATGTTTGTGTTTATATGTGTATCCATCCGTCTATTTAGAATTTTTTAAATATGCAGGGGTGCACTTGGATCACACGTGAATTCCAGAACAATTGGGCATAGCTTTTGAACTGCAACTTGAAACAGGAGCTCTGAGAATGGCTCGTTTCTGTGTCCTTAGTGTTAAGCACAAGGCCTGGCTAGGCTCAATAAATGTTTGATAAATGAATGAAAATTTCAACATGGCTAGAGGTTGGAATTGTTCTCATATAAAAATAAGCATCCATGAGTTCTTTAAACGAGTTTTAATCCATACATACATGCAAAGAGCAGTGAAATAAAATCACAAAATATTTATGCCTTTGAAAAAAATTCTGTTCATGTGAAAAGGTGCCTGATGTCTCTGTTATGAGCCACTAGATGGCAATAGCTCTACATTACTCTCCATTTCTCTCTTCCTAGGGATCCTTCTCTGTTGGTCTTGAAGGTGCCACCTAGAATGATTATCTCTGCAGACACTTGCCAAAAACAAGGCGTATCTGCTTTAGGAGCTCTGAGATTGATATTACTAATGAAAATGCATTTCTGTGCTTGTTTCTTGTTGCATAAGTCTAAGACTATTCCAAGTTATCCACCAATTTGATTACCTTGGAGCTGTAAATTACTACAGCAAAATCAATAAAGAATTTATTTTCAACCATAGAAGTCCATAAAGGTCTGCATATGGAAAGTTCAAGATAATTGCAGTGTTTTTATGGAGATTCCAATTTCTCTTCTCTCTCCTCCTTCTCCCTAACCTCGTAGCTTTGGAACATGAGCACAGCTACAAATACCAAGATGACAGAAGTGAGAGTTCTGCTCCTGCCTCTCTCTCTGGCTGTCTCTGTGTATTCACAAATAAACCACCAGACTGTGACTGAGAACTGTCCAGTTGCTCATTCATGGAACAGATCTACTAAGAGAACCTGCAAAATGCGTGAGATTTTTGGAAAGAAAATGACAGAATTAGAAATAGGGTAATGACAAGACAGCAGGACAATTTTAGCTCCATTCTCTTTAGCTCAATACCTGGAGAAATGGTACTGTATAATTTTCTTCTAAAGGAAGAAAATATGATTCAGTGCTTTCCTGGGCTGTTTTGTTTGAAGTTATTCATTAGCCATACCAGGGCAGTAGAAAGAAACTATGCAAAATCCCGGGGTTGCTGTGATTACAATCTAGCTGGGTCTAAAGCTCTCACAGAGAAGACCTAGATTTCTTTGTTCTGTAGATGACCCAAACATTGAGGAAAGCAAGAGGTTACATTGAATTCTTAAAAAAAAAATCTCTTCACATGATTTTTATCTTTCTGTTTCTCAAGTACTTTTGGCAAATATAGCTCTGATGGGTTCAGAAGTTTAATTTTACTTCAGCATCTTTATGCCATGACAACCGCCTCCTGTCCCCCTCCTCCAATTTTAAGATAATTCTAAGGGCAATATTGAGGGAAGAGGTGGGAGAGAGGGAGAGAGAGTGCATGAGTGCATGCTAGAATGCAGATACCCTGAGTATTTCTTTTTTAAATTAAACAAATATTACAGATGGAGAAACAAAATGCCACATTTGTTTAAGGCTACATTTGGCTCTCTTATGATGGAAAATAGCCCAAGTGACTAATCTCCCTCATGTTTCCTGCATTTATTTAACTTAAATTCCATCTCAATCTTGTTCTAATTGATTTCTTCCAAAGAGAACTCTAAAGGATTATTTTGGGATTGAATCTTCTCTTGACTACCCACAACCAATTGTTGTTTCAAATTATTTTAAAAACTGGCCAAATCAATGTGATATCTCCAGAAAGGCATTTATTAATTCCAGAGGCTCATATAGAGTGCCCAGCTATTGTGACTCACAGAACAGTGTCCAGAGCTGGAGGGTAAAAATGTGGTAAGGGGTATTCTAGTATATCTCATTTCTTTTCTTTGTTTTTTTTTTTTTTCTTTTTCAGGGAGAATAATCTCTTCAGGTACCTCCTAGCTTATTTTTCTCGCATCTTGTTGGCCACCACTAGGCTTTATACCTCCTCTGGACCAACCAGTGGGAAAAGTATATGGGATTTCCTTACTCTTTTAGCCCAATCATGAGCCATTCTCCAGATCTGGGTATAATGTCACCTAAACACACCTGGAGATTTGTTGGCCAGGAAGAAACAGAAGGGTAGTGAAAAGAGAGAATACAAGTTGAGCAGTCAAGGAACTCTGTCAGCTACAGTTAGCTTTGTATGTGTTTTGGAGTACACTTTAATATGGCCACATAGAATTCCATGGGAAAAGTAAAAGATAAGGTTGACAGTAAGCAGAATCTGGATTGAGGGCATCCTTGAATTAGTACGTTCTTAATAGGCAA
Source organism: Gorilla gorilla gorilla (assembly GCF_029281585.2). Taxonomy (NCBI): domain Eukaryota; kingdom Metazoa; phylum Chordata; class Mammalia; order Primates; family Hominidae; genus Gorilla; species Gorilla gorilla. The sequence continues at coordinate 100,634,490 of NC_073237.2, read as the reverse complement.
TGAAGATTTTGCAAATGGCTTTTATGTAATTAGTCTGGTGATCTTTCCTAAGTCTAACATCTACAACTTGAAAAGAAAAAACCAATGTGTGTCTCAATGTGCCCTGAGAAAACCAGGGTGTTTCCTATACCGTATGCTCAGAAGATACTGTTTAGAGCAATGAATGGGGGATGGCAAGAAGGGAGTAGCTCATATTTAATGGATGAATGCATGGGGGAGGCTGAGTCTATTTGACACATTGGTTGGAGAGGGGAGGTGTCTGTAGCACTGTAATGGCAGTGATAGGTTCCTCTGTAGTTCCTGGCAATGCGGTACTTTGAAGTTCTGTTTAATTTCTGCCTAGTTGGGGAAGGAGGGAGATCATCAGGGGATGGACAAGGGTAAGAGAGCCTGCAGGTGTGGTTGGAGGGAGGCAGGCTTGTCTGCAGCCTAGAGTATGAGAAGAGCCAGGTTTCTGCAGCTGGGGGAATGGCTGATAAATGGTTGTGGTGGGACACAACCTGTGGACAGTACAGAATAAAACTCTTTAGGAGAGAGGTCGGTGGATTTAGAGAACTAGCCAGCCAGGGGTGAGGGTTTTTGTAGCCCTAATGAAGGCAGAACTGGAATGGAAAGGTTCAAATGTATCAGAAATGGGGGAGGGTAGAGAGGGTCTCAAAAAGTAGATTGAGGAGGAGACAACATTTGCAGCATGGGATGGCCAAGGCCACAGCGTATTCAGCATCATGGAAGGGGAGTCTGTCTCTCTGCATCATTGTTAGGGATGAGATTGGTGCCTCCTCAGCACTGGATAGAAGAGAAATTCCTCTCTGAAGCATTGATTGGGGAGGTAGTCTGTCTCAGGCACTGGATGGGAGTTTGATATGTGTAGCCTTTTTTTTGGAATTGTTCAGGCTGTTCAGCACATGTTGGGCTTATTTGTATCACTGTGAGGGGGTGTGTAGTGTCTCGTGTACTTGCAGAATTCATTTGGGGATTGTCCTCTTATGGCTCCACCCTAAATTCTGGGGTTCATCAATGAATCCACTACAGTGCACAAAGTGAGGCCAGAATGTCCACAATACTGTGGAGAAGATTCCAGTGTGTCTGCCTCACTAAGATCTTTGAGAGACCCTAGACATGTGCCACTGACTAGAGAGGGTGTTAGAAGCCTTAGGTCTTAATCCTGGGTATCTTCAATATTGGAAACAAGTGTAGGGAATTTGAAGAACTGTTGGGTCAAGGATTCCAAGTGGCTACATCAACAACTGGGGACAGAGCTGATACTTCCGAAGCCCTGGAGGGTAAGGCACCTCTGTGTGTTGTTTGCAAAAAACTTCGGGTTAAGTATGACTGTGTAAGTGGGGCATTCTACAAAGCGGAGGACAAATTGTATTCTATTTATTGTATTTGGTCTGTGTGACTGTACTGAATTGTATATTACCAAATTTGCATCACCACCCTGTTCACATATCTCCTCTTCTAATGACAGTAGAGGACAAAGCAAATTCTAATTTCTAGAATGCTCTTCCCCATTTGGTTCAAATTAAAATGTGCCAATGAAAACCACTCACGTGTGTTTTGGAAAGTGGATGAGAGGAAGCCACTATTTCCTGGAAATAGTCACAGGCTGACACCTGAATAGACATGAGGTTCACAGCAGTTCCCTAGAGAGTAATAGGAACCATCCAATTCAGCAAATCAAGCTGAGACTGTTGGTGATAGCTTCTTTGACCTTAGCGCTCCTAGCTCTTTCAGTGGTAGCATAAGTGCCTAATTTTCTATTTTAAACTCCTTCATATGTGGACAACACAGGGTGGATCCTGTTTTCCTAATTTGAATCTGGGCTGATATTATGATGCCGACACTCCCTGTGCTATTGAATTGGACACAATAGAGGACAGGAAACACAAATTAGGCTCCAGCCATTTCCGTAGACACCTGGCCCGGTTGTATTAATTTAAAGTTGAATTAATGAATTCTTTTTGTGACACTATACATTTTAAAATATTTTTTGGTTATGTTGGTTCTATCTCTGTCAGCAATTGTCCATTGAGACTCTAATGCCAATTTATGATTATGGTAGAAACAAGAAGTGAGATCTTCACTCTGTGTTTAGTGCTGCCATTCTTTGTGAAACAAACTGAGATTATGACAGTGTATAATGAAGCAACAAAGTGATAAACAAGAGTGCAAGTATCAGGGGTCCAGAAACAAGAGAAAGTAATCAGGACCAGAGTTGTTAGAAAAGAATCTAGGATGTGGAATTGTTGTTGGTATTTTTTTTAATTGCAGTAAAATATGCAAACATAAAATTTACCATTTTAACCATTAAGTGTACAGTTCAGTAATGTTAATTATATTCACATTGTTTTATAACCTATTCTCCAGAACTCTTTTCAGTTTGCAAAACTAAAATGCTACACTCATTAAACAACCCTATTCTTCTTTCTGCCTTCTCTGCTTCTAGACCCTGTCAACCACCTTTCTATTTTTTATCACTATGAATTTGAATACTCTATGTACTGCATGTAAGTGGAATCATACTATATTAGTATTTTTGTGTCTGGCTCATTTTACTTGTATAATACCCTCAAGTCTCGTGGGATGGGGGAGTTTCAAAGAAAGCCTAGAGGAACTTGTAGGATTTGGAGACATGGAAAAGGGAAGCACAAAATAATATTAAAGAAGTCCTCTTATTATAATAACCAAAAAAAAACCACCAGAGCCGGGCGCGGTGGCTCATGCCTGTAATCCCAGCACTTTGGGAGGCCGAGGCAGGTGGAACATGAGGTCAGGAGTTCAAGACCAGCTTGGCCAACATGGTGAAACCCCCTTTCTACTAAAAATACAAAAATTAGCCCGGCATGGTGGCAGGCACCTGTAATCCCAGCTACTCGGGAGGCTGAGGCAGGAGAATCTCTTGAAACTGGGTGGCGGAGGTTGCAGTGAGCCGAGATCACAGCACTACATTCCAGCCTGGGCAAAAGAGCAAAACTCCATTTTGAAAAAACAACAAACACACAAAACAAACACCAAAGCATGTAAAACAAAAATATTAGAAATTTGAAAAAATGAACAAAACTACTATTACGGTGAGAGAGTTTAAGAAACCCGTCTCTGTCATTGCATATCAAAAAGGCAGTAAGAAGTTAAATAAGGATGTAAATAATTTATAATTGATTTTTACATATTTATTTCCAGCTGTGAGTCCTCTAGCTGGTTGACTTTTAGGTTATTTTTATTACCTTGATAACTATTGGCAGCCAAGAAAAAAATGTAATCTAAAATATGAAATTCCCACTTTAGTACAACATCAGTTAGCCAGTTCCAGCTTCAGGTTATCCAAAAAGGCAGACAGAACCATGGAAAGAAAGCCAGAATGAATCAGAATTCCTGTTGCTGATTAATTCTAGGTCTTTCTGTGAGGTACTTTCTTCCTTTACTTTATTTCCTTATCCATAAAATTGCAAGAATCATATCTAAGGTCTTCTTTAAGTCCAATATTCTGTGATATTATGCATATAACTGTTATTCAGATAAAAGGAGATGAAATTTTAATATTCATATGACAAGTGTTAATGATAGTATGCTCCATGCAGGTCCTGTACTATTTGGTGGGAATGGATATGTGAAGTTATAAACTAGGGACCACCCAACTATGTCTGAATGTTTGGGGAATGGTCTGTAGGAGATAGACCTTCCTAATGTTTCTCAAAAACATTTTGAGAAAATACATAGTATATTTAGAGAATAGAAAAACATATCCATCATTTTCTTTCCAATGAGTAATTCATGATCCTGAAAATACATTGCACAATTCTCTTTCATGCTACTGGTTCCTGTGATGATTTTAGAACTAGATCAAGAAAACAAGTTATTTCATCTGAGAAATCACCCCACTGGGCCAAAGCATAAAAATAAAGTCTGTGATGTTATAAAGGAAGATGGGAGTACAAGAAAACAGGAATCAAGCAGACACTCTAAAGTTTGAAAAATCAATTGGAGTTAAAAGAAGATCGGTTAAGAAAGGAAGCATAGTAGCAGTCGCTCTGAAGTTTAGTTATTGATAGCTCAATCCAAGGTGCTCCTAATGGGTCCTTACAGACACCAAGAGAGGGTGGTAAAGAATACTTGAATTGGAGGAGCCAAGATGGCCTAATAGGAACAGCTCCGGTCTACAGCTCCCAGCGTGAGCGACGCAGAAGACGGTGATTTCTGCATTTCCATCTGAGGTACCGGGTTCATCTCACTAGGGAGTGCCAGACAGTGGGCGCAGGTCAGTGGGTGCACGCACCGTGTGCGAGCCGAAGCAGGGTGAGGCATTGCCTCACTTGGGAAGCACAAGGGGTCAGGGAGTTCCCTTTCCGAGTCAAAGAAAGGGGTGACGGATGCACCTGGAAAATTGGGTCACTGCCACCCGAATACTGCGCTTTTCCGACCGGCTTAAAAAACGGCGCACCACGAGATTATATCCTGCACCTGGCTCGGAGGGTCCTACACCCACGGAGTCTCGCTGATTGCTAGCACAGCAGTCTGAGATCAAACTGCAAGGCAGCAGCGAGGCTGGGGGAGGGGCGCCCGCCATTGCCCAGGCTTGCTTAGGTAAACAAAGCAGCGGGGAAGCTCGAACTGGGTGGAGCCCACTACAGCTCAAGGAGGCCTGCCTGCCTCTGTAGGCTCCACCTCTGGGGGCAGGGCACAGACAAACAAAAAGACAGCAGTAACCTCTGCAGACTTAAATGTCCCTGTCTGACAGCTTTGAAGAGAGCAGTGGTTCTTCCAGCACGCAGCTGGAGATCTGAGAACCGGCAGACTGCCTCCTCAAGTGGGTCCCTGACCCCTGACCCCGGAGCAGCCTAACTGGGAGGCACCCCCCAGCAGGGGCACACTGACACCTCACACGGCAGGGTATTCCAACAGACCTGCAGCTGAGGGTCCTGTCTGTTAGAAGGAAAACTAACAAACAGAAAGGACATCCACACCAAAAACCCATCTGTACATCACCATCATCAAAGACCAAAAGTAGATAAAACCACAAAGATGGGGAAAAAACAGAACAGAAAAACTGGAAACTCTAAAAAGCAGAGCACCTCTCCTCCTCCAAAGGAATGCAGTTCCTCACCAGCAACGGAACAAAGCTGGATGGAGAATGACTTTGACGACCTGAGAGAAGAAGACTTCAGATGATCAAATTACTCTGAGCTATGGGAGGACATTCAAACCAAAGGCAAAGAAGTTGAAAACTTTGAAAAATATTTAGAAGAATATATAACTAGAATAACCAATACAGAGAAGTGCTTAAAGGAGCTGATGGAGCTGAAAACCAAGGCTCGAGAACTACCTGAAGAATGCAGAAGCCTCAGGAGCCGATGTGATCAACTGGAAGAAAGGGTATCAGGGATGGAAGATGAAATGAATGAAATGAAGCAAGAAGGGAAGTTTAGAGAAAAAAAGAATAAAAAGAAATGAGCAAAGCCTCCAAGTGATATGGGACTATGTGAAAAGACCAAATCTACATCTGATTGGTGTACCTGAAAGTGATGGGGAGAATGGAACCAAGTTGGAAAACACTCCACAAGTTATTATCCAGGAGAACTTCCCCAATCTAGCAAGGCAGGCCAACGTTCAGATTCAGGAAATACAGAGAATGCCACAAAGATACTCCTCGAGAAGAGCAACTCCAAGACACATAATTGTCAGATTCACCAAAGTTGAAATGAAGGAAAAAATGTTAAGGGCAGCCAGAGAGAAAGGTCGGGTTACCCTCAAAGGGAAGCCCATCATACTAACAGCGGATCTCTCGGCAGAAACCCTACAAGCCAGAAGAGAGTGGGGGCCAATATTCAACATTCTTAAAGAAAAGAATTTTCAACCCAGAATATCATATCCAGCCGAACTAACCTTCATAAGTGAAGGAGAAATAAAATACTTTACAGACAAGCAAATGCTGAGAGATTTTGTCACCACTAGGCCTGCCCTAAAAGAGCGCCTGAAGGAAGCACTAAACATGGAAAGGAACAACCGGAACCAGCCACTGCAAAATCATGCCAAAATGTAAAGACCATCAAGACTAGGAAGAAACTGCATCAACTAACAAGCAAAATAACCAGCTAACATCATAATGACAGGATCAAATTCACACATAACAATATTAACTTTAAATGTAAATGGACTAAATGCTCCAATTAAAAGACACAGACTGGCAAATTGGATAAAGAGTCAAGACCCATCAGTGTGCTGTATTCAGGAAACCCATCTCACGTGCAGAGACACACATAGGCTCAAAATAAAAGGATGGAGGAAGTTCTACCAAGCAAATGGAAAACAAAAAAAGGCAGGGGTTGCAATCCTAGTCTCTGATAAAACAGACTTTAAACCAACAAAGATCAAAAGAGACAAAGAAGGCCATTACATAATGGTAAAGGGATCAATTCAACAAGAAGAGCTAACTATCCTAAATATATATGCACCCAATACAGGAGCACCAAGATTCATAAAGCAAGTCCTGAGTGACCTACAAAGAGACTTAGACTCCCACACATTAATAATGGGAGACTTTAACACCCCACTGTCAACATTAGACAGATCAACAAGACAGAAATTCAACAAGGATACCCAGGAATTGAACTCAGCTCTGCACCAAGTGGACCTAATAGACATCTACAGAACTCTCCACCCCAAATCAACAGAATATACATTTTTTTCAGCACCACACCACACCTATTCCAAAATTGACCACATAGTTGGAAGTAAGGCTTTCCTCAGCAAGTGTAAAAGAACAGAAATTATAACAAACTATCTCTCAGACCACAGTGCAATCAAACTAGAACCCAGGATTAAGAATCTCACTCAAAACCGCTCAACTACATGGAAACTGAACAACCTGCTCCTGAATGACTACTGGGTACATAACGAAATGAAGGCAGAAATAAATATGTTCTTTGAAACCAACGAGAACAAAGACACAACATACCAGAATCTCTGGGACGCATTCAAAGCAGTGTGTAGAGGGAAATTTATAGCACTAAATGCCCACAGGAGAAAGCAGGAAGGATCCAAAATTGACACCCTAACATCACAATTACATGAACTAGAAAAGCAAGAGCAAACACATTCAGAAGCTAGCAGAAGGCAAGAAATAACTAAAATCAGAGCAGAACTGAAGGAAATAGAGACACAAAAAACCCTTCAAAAAATTAATGAATCCAGGAGCTGGCTTTTTGAAAGGATCAACAAAATTGATAGACTGCTAGCAAGACTAATAAAGAAAAAAAGAGAGAAGAATCAAATAGATGCAATAAAAGATGATAAAGGGGATATGACCACCGATCCCACAGAAATACAAACTACCATCAGAGAATACTACAAACACCTCTACGCAAATAAACTAGAAAATCTAGAAGAAATGGATAAATTCCTCAACACATACACTCTCCCAAGACTAAACCAGGAAGAAGTTGAATCTCTGAATAGACCAATAACAGGATCTGAAATTGTGGCAATAATCAATAGCTTACCAACCAAAAAGAGTCCAGGACCAGATGGATTCACAGCCGAATTCTACCAGAGGTACAAGGAGGAACTGGTACCATTCCTTCTGAAACTATTCCAATCAATAGAAAAAGACGGAATCCTCCCTAACTCATTTTATGAGGCCAGCATCATTCTGATACCAAAGCCAGGCAGAGACACAACCAAAAAAGAGAATTTTAGACCAATATCCTTGATGAACATTGGTGCAAAAATCCTCAATAAAATACTGGCAAAACGAATCCAGCAGCACATCAAAAAGCTTATCCACCATGATCAAGTGGGCTTCATCCCTGAGATGCAAGGCTGGTTCAATATACGCAAATCAATAAATGTAATCCAGCATATAAACAGAGCCAAAGACAAAAACCACATGATTATCTCAATAGATGCAGAAAAAGCCTTTGACAAAATTCAACAACGCTTCATGCTAAAAACTCTCAATAAATTAGGTATTGATGGGACGTATTTCAAAATAATAAGAGTTATCTATGACAAACCCACAGCCAATATCATACTGAATGGGCAAAAACTGGAAGCATTCCCTTTGAAAACTGGCACAAGACAGGGATGCCCTCTCTCACCACTCCTATTCAACATAGTGTTGGAAGTTCTGGTCAGGGCAATTAGGCAGGAGAAGGAAATAAAAGGGAAATAAAAGGAAAAGAGAAAGTCAAATTGTCCCTGTTTGCAGATGACATGATTGTATATCTAGAAAACCCCATTGTCTCAGCCCAAAATCTCCTTAAGCTGATAAGCAACTTCAGCAAAGTCTCAGGATACAAAATCAATGTACAAAAATCACAAGCATTCTTATACACCAACAACAGACAAACAGAGAGCCAAATCATGAGTGAACTCCCATTCACAATTGCTTCAAAGAGACTAAAATACCTACGAATCCAACTTACAAGGGATGTGAAGGACCTCTTCAAGGAAAACTACAAACCACTGATCAAGGAAATAAAAGAGGATACAAACAAATGGAAGAACATTCCATGCTCATGGGTAGGAAGAATCAATATCGTGAAAATGGCCATACTGCCCAAGGTAATTTACAGATTCAATGCCATCCCCATCAAGCTACCAATGCCTTTCTTCACAGAATTGGAAAAAACTACTTTACAGTTCATATGGAACCAAAAAAGAGCCTGCATCGCCAAGTCAGTCCTAAGCCAAAAGAACAAAGCTGGAGGCATCACACTACCTGACTTCAAACTATACTACAAGGCTACAGTAACCAAAACAGCATGGTACTGGTAGCAAAACAGAGATATAGATCAATGGAACAGAACAGAGCCCTCAGAAATAATGCCGCATATCTACAACTATGTGATCTTTGACAAACCTGAGAAAAACAAGCAATGGGGAAAGGATTCCCTATTTAATAAATGGTGCTGGGAAAACTGCCTAGCCATATGTAGAAAGCTGAAACTGGATCCCTTCCTTACACCTTATACAAAAATCAATTCAAGATGGATTAAAGACTTAAACGTTAGACCTAAAACCATAAAAACCCTAGAAGAAAACCTAGGCATTATCATTCAGGACATAGGCATGGGCAAGGACTTCATGTCTAAAACACCAAAAGCAATGGCAACAAAAGCCAAAATTGACAAATGGGATCTAATTAAGCTAAAGAGCTTCTGCACAGCAAAAGAAACTACCATCAGAGTGAACAGGCAACCTACAGAATGGGAGAAAATTTTCACAACCTACTCATCTGACAAAGGGCTAATATCCAGAATCTACAATGAACTCAAACAAATTTACAAGAAAAAAACAAACAACCCCATCAAAAAGTGGGCGAAGGACATGAACAGACACTTCTCAAAAGAAGACATTTATGCAGCCAAAAAACACATGAAAAAATGCTCATCATCACTGGCCATCAGAGAAATGCAAATCAAAACCACAATGAGATACCATCTCACACCAGTTAGAATGGCAATCATTAAAAAGTCAGGAAACAACAGGGGCTGGAGAGGATGTGGAGAAATAGGAACACTTTTACACTGTTGGTGGGACTGTAAACTAGTTCAACCATTGTGGAAGTCAGTGTGGCAATTCCTCAGGGATCTAGAACTGGAAATACAATTTGACCCAGCCATCCCATTACTGGGTATATACCCAAAGGACTCTAAATCATGCTGCTATAAAGACACATGCACATGTATGTTTATTGCAGCATTATTCACAATAGCAAAGACTTGGAACCAACCCAAATGTCCAACAATGATTGACTGGATTAAGAAAATGTGGCACATATACACCATGGAATACTATGCAGCCATAAAAAATGATGAGTTCATGTCCTTTGTAGGGACATGGATGAAACTGGAAATCATCATTCTCAGTAAACTATCGCAAGAACAAAAAACCAAACAGCGCATATTCTCACTCATAGGTGGGAATTGAACAATGAGATCACATGGACACAGGAAGGGGAATATCACACTCTGGGGACTGTTGTGGGGTGGGGGGAGGGGGGAGGGATAGTATTGGGAGATATACCTAATGCTAGCTGATGAGTTAGTGAGTGCAGTGCACCAGCATGGCACATGTATACATATGTAACTAACCTGCACAATGTGCACGTGTACCCTAAAACTTAAAGTATAAAAAAAAAAAAAGAATACTTGAATTCTAGTAAGATCAGTTTCATCTTGTCACAAAGAAATACAATTGCTATTTCAATGAAAATTAGAAAGGGCATTATTCAATGAGTATCTAGGAAATTTTCTAGTGCTAAATAGGAAAGTAAACCTAAAGTATATTTCAACTTGATATTGGAAAACATCTGGCTGTATGTATCATGGGCTTTAATCCAGAAAAATACAAGTTTAATCTCAAAGTAATTTAATAGCTGAGGGACGGTGGCAAATCATTTATTTTTCTGAGCCTTAGGGTCCTAAGCTGTAAAATCACATCGGTAATAGTATTCTGCAACATAGAGTTGCCATGATGATTAAATGAGATGATGAGGATGAAACACACAACACGGCCTCATGTAGAGCAGATGCTCAGTAAATGTTAGTTCCCTCTTGTATTAGAGTTCTCTAGAGGGACAGAACTAATAGGATAAATGTATATTTGAAAGGAGGTTTATTAAGGAGAATTGACTCACATGATCACAAAGTAAAGTCCCACGATAGGCTGTCTGCAAGTCCGAGTCCCAAAACCTCAAAAGTAGGAAAGCCAACAGTGCAGCTTTTAGTCTGTGGCCAAAGGGCTGAGAGCCCCTGGCAAACCACTGGTGTAAGCCTGAGCCCAAAAGCTGAAGAACTTGGAGTTTGATGTTCGAGGGCAGGAAGCATCCAGCATGGGAGAAAGATGAAGGCCAGAAGACCTAGCAAGTCTGCTCTTCCATCTTCTCTTGCCTGCTTTATTCTAGCTGCACTGGCATCTGATTAGATAGTGCCCACCCAGATTGAGCATGGGTCTGCCTCTCCCAGTCCACTGACTCAAATGTTAATCTCCTTTGGCAACACCCTCACAGACACACCCAGGAACAATACTTTGCATCCTTCAATCCAATCAGGTTGACACTTAATGTTAACTGTCACACCTCTTCTTCCCAGAGTAGTGCCAAGCCTACACTCACCTGCCTGTAACAGGCAGGGTCTAATCAGGAGACAGAAAACACAGAGTGTTTTGAATATAGGAAGTTTAAGAAAAAGAGTATCGGCCAGGCACAGTAGCTGACGCCTGTAATCCCAGCACTTTGGGAGGCTAAGGTGGGCGGATCATGAGGTCAAGAGATCAAGACCATCCTGGCCAACATGGTGAAACCCCATCTCTACTAAAAATACAAAAAATTAGCTGGGCATGGTGGTGCGCACCTGTAGTCCCAGCTACTCGGGAGGCTGAGACAGGAGAATCACTTGGAGACCCAGGAGGCAGAGGTTGCAGTGAGCTGAGATCACGCCCCTGAGCTCCAGCCTGGTGACAGAGCAAGGCTCTGTCTCAAAAAAAAAAAAAAAAAAAAGAGTAGCAATTGATAACTAGGGATTGGAGTAATGAAGTAGTCGCTAATAAAAAAAATAGAGAGAACTCTAAAACATATAAGAATGGCAGATATAATGAGTATCTCTAGGAGTCAGATAGAGCATCGAAAAAAGAACCCACCACACCTGACTCCTGTGGCTGAGATTTAGATCTTGGAAAGGAGTGGCTGTGACCCACTGGAAGGCAGAGAAGTCTGTCTGCTGCACCAGAGGAAGTTGCTGGAAGTCCATCTGTTGTCTATAGTGCTGGGGAAACTGTTCACAGGGTTATCTTGCCTGAGATATTCCACTGCAAAACCACCCACAGGGTGCTAGAGGAAGCTGCTGGTTTTAAGTGCTGTTATCCACTAGAACGGCAGGAGCGAGGTACTGGAAAAGACATCTGGCTGATGCTGGAGAAACCATGCAAGTTGTAGGAGCCATGTGCTGGGGAAGCTGCCCATGCTTCAGAATCCAGGATTGAAGAGGAGTGTGCACTGCAGGAAGTGGGCACGGAAGAAGCTACCCCACACTGCAGGAGCCTACGAAGTGGAGCACACTGGAACCAGAGAGAAGGAAGATCACTTTCCGCCTCCACTGATGGTCTCTCCAGAACTCTGTTGGCAAAGCTTAACAGCGTCCCATATGGTGAAGAAGAAATAATTGAAGAGACGAGCTGCATTTCACAGGTCAGGTAATGAAGAGTGGATTTGGAGCTGAGAGACAATAAAATGATAATTTGCACACTGGCTAAACTAGGTTTCATCTTTGTAGTGCATCACTGTGGAATAATACCCTATGAATTTACCCAGAGATCTGGTTGGTGTGAATGGTCAACCAGAGAAAGACAGCCTGGCTCCTCCTGCAAAGGGCCCTCTAGGGCTGCTGACTGCCAAGGCAGAGGAGGAGATTTTAGCTTGTTTCTCTCCACGTGCATCCTTGTTCCCTAACCTCTTATGAAGAAATTGCTCATCTTACTCGTCAAATTATTGGCCATAGATTTGTCCACATTGGCTGGCAGGCAGGAACACTGTGCCATAAATAACAGAAATTAATGCCATACTTTTTTTCTCTTTCACTCCTCTTCTATGGTACTCTCGAGAGGAGCTCAGCCACTTCTCATTTTTTCCACAAAACTATACAAGAACCCTGGTCACTGTGTCAGGTACCTGCACCATGTAGCTGGTCATTAAGTAGTGAAATTCCAAGATTCGAAATTAGGCTAGCTGCAAAGAGCTGCAGACCTCCGACTCAGATCTAGGCACTCACTCAAGTAATAATAAAGTAATAATTATTTCTCATTGACTTTGCTTCCCATGTCTATCTCCTTGTAGAATCTGCAAGGACGAATTGTTATTTGCAAAACAGTATTCAGGGATTTACATTTTTGTCAACAATACTAGCAAACACCTTCAAAATGCCATCTTAACAACTGCCATCTTGTTATTGCAGCCAAACACTTGAAATGGTTGGGTTTTTTTTTTTTTTTTGAGACGGAGTCTGGCTCCGTCACCGAGGCTGGAGTGTGGTGGCGCGATCTCGGCTCACTGCAAGCTCTGCCTCCGAGGTTCACGCCATTCTCCTGCCTCCGCCTCCCGAGTAGCTGGGACTACAGACGCCCGCCACCGTGCCCGGCAAATTTTTTGTATTTTTTTTTTTTTTTTTTTTTAGCCAGGGTGGTCTCGATCTCCTGACCTCGTGATCCGCCCGCCCCAGCCTCCCAAAGTGCTGGGATTACAGGCGGCTCTTTTTTTTTTTTTTAACTTAATATATTATTAGCTTGGTGCAAAAGTAATTGCAGTTTTTGCCATTAAACGTAATGGCAGATCAGGAGTTCGAGACAAGCCTGGCTAACACAGTGAAACCCCGTCTCTACTGAAAATACAAAAAATTACCGGGCGTGGTGGCGGGTGCCTGTAGTTCCAGCTACTCGGGAGGCTGAGGCAGGAGAATGGCTTGAACCCGGGAGGCGGAGCTTGCAGTGATCTGAGATCACGCCACTGCACTCCAGCCTGGGCGACAGAGCAAGACTCTGTCTGAAAAAAAAAAAAAAAAAAAAAGTAATGGCAGAAACCACGATCACTTTTGCTCCAACCTAATAACAATCATAAAAGCAGACATAAAAATTTAAGTAGCCATTTATAGTTTTTAACAGAAATATTTATATAGAAACTTTACAAACTTTTCACATTTACTTAAGCCTTCACAATTTCCATATGAGATGATTATTCTTAGTCCTACTTTACACCTAAGAAAACTGAAATTGAAAAGTTAAATACATTTCCCAGAATCACATAATTTTTAAAAGTCAAAGTAGAAACGTAGGTGCAGGTGTTCTGATTCTTAGTCCTACGTTCTCTCACTGAAATAAATACATATGTTTTAAAAATTCCTGGCACACAGTAGGTTTTCATAAATTTTGATCTTACAAGTTCTCGTAGTCTGCTTGTGTTAGCCGCCTTCTTTACACAGGAGGGGATCTGCTAATGTAGCTTATATCCAGCTCCCATTGCTATAATAATGCTAATTATTTAACATCTTGTTCTAAAGGCCAAGATGCCAACTGAGATCATACCCGGGGCTCCTGCTATAATGAGCATTGCTTCTGGTGGGAGAAGAGATACATTTTGATCCCTTTCTACAGCATTACAAAGTTCTTTTGTCATTTGTAATTTTTGTTTATTGGGAAACAAGATAAATTCACCCCAGCATGCTCATGTTGCTGCTTAAACCTCTACATTTTTTTAAAGTTATTTTCAGGAAATGTAATGCTAAAAACAGCATCTAGAACAGCAGGGTCAATTCTTGTAGGTACATTAAGAGAGTTAGTGGAAAATAGAGAACATCTGATGCCTTTAAAGGGAGCTTTTCCAATTATATTTACTGTTGGGGACTAACAGCTTTTGAAAAAAAATCAATGTTCACCTACTGTTGTTCCCATACCGTATTTAAACAGTCCCCTTATTCATTTACTAGACATGGTCCACACAAATGCACCATTTTATTGGCAATGTAGAACACTTAGATTAGTCTTCTATTAAGAAATAAAAGATGGGGCAAAATGCTCTTCATCCCGTCTCTCTGGTTCTAGATGATCTCTGTGAGTGCTTCATGAGCTTGCTGTGCAGCATCCCCAGAAATAAATATCCTCCTGAACTCTGGCAACACCACTTTTTCCCTTTTGTTCTCCAGCCCTAGGGGAGATATCTGTTTTCTGTAGGTATTGATCTCTGGGTAACATTTCCTCTCTCATTTTATTTATTTTAATTTTTATTTATTTGAGATGGAGTCTCACTCTGTCATCCAGGCTGGAGTGCAGTGGTGTGATCTCGGCTCACTGCAACCTCCGCCTCCAGGGTTCAAGGGATTCTTCTGCCTCAGCCTCATGAGTAGCTGGGATTACAGGCGTACTCCACCATGCCTGGCTAATTTTTGTATTTTTAATAGAGACGGGGTTTCACCATGTTGGCCAGGCTGATCTCAAACTTCCGACCTCCAGTGATCCTTCCACCTTAGCCTCCCAAAGTGCTGGGATTACAGGCGTGAGCCACTGCACCCGGCCCCCTCTCTCATTTATTCAGGATTCCTCCTCATTTTTGCTCTTCTAATTTCCCAACACTAGGGTTACCAATTCCTTCTGTTTAAAATCTTAAAAGGATATTTTTTCTTGATTGAAACTGACAGAGGAAATAAATCAAGATGTTGATTTTTAAATGTGTGCGATGCTTTGAAGGAGATAAACAGAGTAAACTGGGGCTCTTTAGATATTATCATCTAAGCCCTCTTTAAAAGTAAAGATATTTGATGTTCTAAAGTATGAGAAGGAGATTATAGTAAGGAGATCTGGAGGCAGTGTGTTTCAGCCAGAGGGAACTTTTTTTCTGGGTGATAATTAGTGGTAGCTTGGATTAGAGAGAGAGAGCGGTGGAGATGAAGAGGATGGATTCTAAAGTGTATTTTGCAAGTAGAACCAAAAAGAATTGCTTATGAAAAAAAAAGTTGGCATGGGAGAGGAACAACACAAGATGGTATGACAGCCTGAATAATGGCCCCCAAACATATCCAGGTCCTAACACTTGGAACCTGTGAATGTTATCTTCTATGGCAAAAAGAGACTTGGCAGATGTGATTAAATTATGGATCTTGAGATGGGGCAGATTAATCTGGATTATCCAAGTGAGGCCTAAATGCAATCACAAGTGTTGTTATCCGAGGGAAGCAGAAGGAGATTTGACACAGAAGAGAAGAAGGCCATGTGCCATAAGCAGAGGGAAGCAGAGTCAGAGAGAGGAGATGTTATTCCACTGACTTTGAGGATAGAGGACATGGCCGCAGGCCAGAGAACACTTGTGTCTATTACAGAGTGGAAGAGGCAAGAAAATAGACTCTCCCCTGCAGCCTGAGAGGGAGCACTGTCCTGCTGACACCTTGACTGTGTCCTGGTGAAATCCATTTTGGAGTTCTGGCTTCTAGAACAATAAGGCAATACGTTTGTGTTATTTAAAAACACTAAGTTTATGAGGATTTATACAGCAGCCAAACAAAACTATGACAGATGACTTCCAGGGTTTTATTTTGAATAATAGGGTGAATGTGGTACCATTTACTAAAATAAGAAACATTGAGGAATGAAGAGACAGCTTTGAAGGGTGAGAAGTGTCATAGAAATAACATAGGCCGAGTGCGGTGGTTCACGCCTGTAATTCCAGCACTTTGAGAGGCCGAGGAGGGCGGATCACGAGGTCAGGAGATCGAGACTATCTGGCTAACATGGTGAAACCCCGTCTCTACTAAAAATACAAAAAAATTAGCCGGGCATGGCGGCTTGTGCCTGTAGTCCCAGCTTACTGGGGAGGCTGAGGCCGGAGAATGGCGTGAACGCGGGAGGCGGAGCTTGCAGTGAGGGGAGATCACGCCACTGCACTCCAGCAGTACTCTGAGACAGGGCAGACTCTGCCTCAAAAAAAAAAAGAAAGAAACAATATGAAAAGATAATGGTTAAACTTGCTAGTCATAAGGTCCATGACAAACCCAAACTAAAGTGATTAGTTGGCTACTGAATATACCTTACTGGGAGTCTGCTGAGTTGCTTGGATCTATTGATGTTTTTCGTCACATTTGAGAAATGTTCAACCACTATCCCTTCAAATATTTATTCTGCTTCATTATATCTCTCCTCTTCTGGAACTCCTATACTGTACCTGAATGTACCACAAGCCATTGAACCTCTGTTCTTTTTTTTTTCCATATTTTAAAATCTTTGTATACGTTTGGAAACTTCTATTCACCTGTCTTCCATTTCACTGACACTTTTATTCTGAAAGCACTTCCAATTTTGATTTCCGGTATTGTATTTTTCAGTTCCAGGATATCCATTTGATTCTTTTTTTAGTTTCTATATGTTTTATAAAATTTCCTATGTCTTTACTCATTATATTCACCTTTTTTCTATTAACTTCTTAATATAGCTATACCACTCATTTTAACTTCTTGTTTGCTAGTTCCAATATCTTGTATATCTATGTGTCTGGTTTACTGACTGATTTTTCTTTCGAATATGGGTCACAACTTTCTACTTCTTCATATGTCCAGCAATTTTGATTGTACATTGGACAATATTTTGTAGAGACTCTGGATTTGGTAAACTTCCTCTGAAAAACTGTTAATTTTGTGATAGTAGGTAATTAAATTGGTTGTGGACCAAACTGATCCTGTGGAAAGTTTGTTTTTGGTTTTATTAGAGTGGCTCTAATTTAATTTTTTCTGTCAGTCTCAAGGTATAGACTTTAGTCTTAGGAATGATCTTTACTACTATCAGATGTGGCCTTTCTGGGGTATGAGTGATAAGCCTGAGATTTAAATATTCTAATCAAGCACAACTTGAACTCTAAATTGTGTCTCCCCAACACCAGGCAGCTACTGGAATTCTTGCTTAGCATTTTAGCCTTCCAACTTGCTGAATTCACTGGAGTCTCACTTTATATATGTGCAGCCAAATTTTGGGCAAGTTCATCTGCAGATTTGCAGGCTGTCCCCTCTGTGGTTTCATCATTCCATGCACTTACCTCTTTTCACCAAGTTCTAGCCCCCCTGAACTCTGCCCTCAGGCTTCTGCTTTCTCCTTGAACTTGTCTTCTGTGCACTGAACAAACAGAGTGCTATCGCAGGAAAAGACAGTTACACATGCACTTCATCCAGTGTGCTTCCATTCTTTAAAGTATCACGTCAGCTCCAGTTTCTGCCTACTTTTAGTTGATACAGATGTAGACATATATATATATCGTTTCTCAGAGTTTATGATTGTTATTGGCAGGTGTATTACTCCGTTTTCATATAGCTGATAAAGACATACCCGAGACTGGGCAATTTACCAAAAAAAAAAAAATAGGTTTAATTGGACTTACAATTCCACATGGCTGGGGAAGCCTCATAATCATGGCAGAAGGTAAGGCAGAGCAAGTTATGTCTTACGTGGATGGCAGCAGGAAAAGAGAGAGACAGAGTGTGTGCAGGGAAACTGCTCTTTTTAAAACCATCAGATCTCTTGAGACTTATTCACTATCAGGAGAACAGCATGAGAAAGACTGGCTGCCATGATTCAATTACCTCCCACAGGGTCCCTCCCAAAACACATGGGATTTCAAGAGGCGATTTGGAAAGGGACACAGCCGAACCATATCATTCTGCCCCTGGCCCCTCCAAAATCTCACATCCTCATATTTCAAAACCATTCATGCCTTCCCAACAGTCCTCCAAAGTCTTAAATCATTTTCACATTAATTCCAAAGTCCACAGTCTAAAGTCTCATCCGAGACAAGGCAGGTCCCTTCCACATATGAGCCTGTAAACTCAAAAACAGGTTAGTTACTTCATAGATACAGTGGGGGTACAGACAATGGGTAAATACAGCCATTCCAAATGGGAGAAATTGGCCAAAGCAAAGGGCCTACAGGCCCCATGCAAGTCCGAAATTCAGCAGGGCATTCAAATTTTAAAGCACAAAAATGATCTTCTTTAACTCCATATCTCATATCCAGGTCATGCTGATGCAAAAGGTGGGTTCTCATGGTCTTGGGAAGCTCCACGCCTGTGACTTTGCAGGGTATAGCCTCCCTCCCAGCTGCTTTCACGAGCTGGTATTGAGTATCTGCAGCTTTTCCAGGCGCATGGTGCAGGCTGTCAGTGGATCTACCATTCTGGGGTCTGGAAGACAGTGGCCCTCTTCTCACAGTGCCACTAGCAGTGTTTCAGTAGGGACTCTGTGTGGGGGCTCCAACCCACGTTTTCCTACTGCACTGTCATAGCAGAGGTTCTCCATGAGGACCCCACCCCTACAGTAAACTTCTGCCTGGGCATCCAGGCATTTCCATACATCTTCTGAAATCTAGGAGGAGGTTCCCAAATGTCAATTCTTGACTTCTGTGCACTCGCAGGCTCAACATCACGTGGAAGCTGCCAAGGCTTGAGGCTTGCATCTTCAGAATACATGGTTCGAGCTCTATATTGGCCCCTTTCAGCCATGGCTAGAATGGCTGGGATGCAAGGCACCAAGCTGGGATGCAAGGTGACCCTGGGTCCAGCCCACAGAACCACTTTTTCCTCCTAGAGCTCTGGGATTTTGATGGGAGAGGCTGCCATGAAGACCTCTGACATGCCTGGGAGACATTTTCCCCATTGTCCTGGGGATTAACATTTGGCTCCTCATTACTTATGCAAATTTCTGCAGCTGGCTTGGATTCCTCTGCAGAAAATGATGTTTTCTTTTCTGTCACATTGTCAGGCTGAAAATTTTCCAAACTTTTATGCACTGTCTCCCTTTTAAAACTGAATGCCTTTAGCAGCACCCAAGTTACTCTTGAATGCTTTGCTACTTAGAAATTTCTTCTGCCAGATACCTTAAATCATCTCTCTCAAGTTCAAAGTTCCACAGATCTCTAGGGCAGGGGCAAAATGACACCAGTCTCTTTGCTAAAACATAACAAGGTCACCTTTGCTTTGCTCCCGTTCCCAACAAGTTCCTCATTTCCATCTGAGACCACCTCAGCCTCAACTGTATTGTCCATATCACTATCAGCATTTTGGTCAAAGCCATTCAGCAAGTCTCTAGGGAGTTCCAAACTTTCCCACATTGTCCTGTCTTCTTCTGAGCCCTCCAAACTGTTCTAGTTCCAGTCGCTTTCACATTTTTGGGTATCTTTTCAGCAGCGACCCACTCTACTGATACCAGTTTACTGTATTAATCAGCTTTCACCCTGCTGATAAAGACATACCCTGCTGATAAAGGCAATTCACAAAAGAAAGAGATTTAATTGGACTTGCAGTTCCACATGGCTGGGGAAGCCTCACAATCATGGTGGAAGGCAAGGAGGAACAAGTCATGGCTTACACGGATGGCAGCAGGAAAAGAAAGAGCTTGTGGAGGGGAACTCCTCTTTTTAAAACCATCAAATCTTGTGAGACTTATTCATTATCAGGAGAACAGCATGGGAAAGACTTGCCTCAAGATTCAATTACCTCCCACAACATGTGGGATTTCAAGATGAGATTTGGGTGGGGACACAGCCAAACCATATCAGCAGGAGATAGTCCAATATAAACTATTTTACCATACTGTCCCCTGGATTCCAGCAGTTGAATGAATGAATCTTTATCTTAGGTAAGACTTCTGGAGCAGAAATATCAAAATTGGTGTTTATTCATAGGAGGAAACAATCTAGTAAAGTGCTTTTCATTATCGGTTTCACATGAAAAATCTCCCAGTGAAAACTTTAATAATCTATGTGACCAGTACTACCCCAAATCAATAATCTTTGGGGTTAGACCAGGCATCAGTATTTGTTAAAACTCCCCAGGTAATTTAAATATACAGCTAAAGTTGCAAAACACTGACTTTGAAAGAGGGTGAAGGGTAAGAGCAGTATATCCACATTTGAATCCTGAAAACTTTATTTCTGTAATAGCTCTTACCCAAATCTTGAGCCTTCTATTCTTGCATGGTCATAGGACAGAAACTTAAATTGCTTACTGTAGCTTCTGTCTATTCCAGCTTGAAATAGTCTGTTTCTAGTTAAATCAAGCCTATTTCAGACACTTCGTCTTGACCACAAGTTGAATCAATTTCTACTTTTTCCCTCTGTCTTTTTCTGTATTTATGTGGTAGTGGATGCAGAGACATAAGTTTTTGGGTAGCATACATACCATTTGGGGTGTTAGGTTGATGGGTAATGGCTGTCTTGTGAATCTTCATTAGCTTCCTTATATGTGTCCGTTACCCATCAAGTCTCTGGGCAACATGTTATGCCTTGAAGTTGCTTGTTCTTGCAGCTGCTGTTGAAGTCTGGTGTCACAGCTAGAGCCTCTGACCTTGAGGTCCCCAATTCTTTTTTCCCCTCAACCAGGACCCAAGGCTCCATTAATTTACCATTTCCTCATTTTTAATTCCCCCTGGTGCATCTGAAACCAAGCTAGTTTTTAAACAAGGATTTATTAAAAGTGCAACTTTAGTAATAATAAACGAGAATATCACAGGTAACATATAAATAGTTAGAATGTAGAAGAAAAAGACATTAAAGCGTATTTATATTAGAAGTCCAAATTAAAGAGAACAAAACTTAAAGAGGTATCTAATAGCAGTTATGCCTCTTACCTAAATTCTGCCTTAATTGTTAATCACTTCCTGTTTTCTTCCAGGCCCCTTATCTTAGGAGCTGCCTGTTCTAAAGATAACTGACTCTCATAATATCTTAGCCTTTTAGGAAGATTTCCCCTTGATACAGTGTATCATCAGAATATCATAATTCAACTACCCATTTTATTTATAAAAGAAAAAAATACAGTATCAAGTGACTCATTTTCTTCAGTTTTAAATAGCAAGCTATAAAATATATAAAATAAACAGAAACTTTTTAAAATGATTAAAAATTAAAGTGATAGACATACAAATTTTAAATAATGTAAACACATTTGAAAGCAAAATGCACATCTTTGTTTGAAATACAATTGAAATGAGAGACACAGAAAATTTGAATAATATAATTAGTAAGTTTGAAAACATAAAGCACATTTTTTCAAGAATTAAGAGATGGTTTGTACAAGTTACATACACATCTTTCTTCAAACTTGAAGCGCACTTCCCTCAAACACATGAAGAATTTCAGACTCAGACTAATTAATTTGTCTCAGCATTCACTCCTACTAAATATCTCCTTCCTGTTTGTGGTACTTTTCTCAGAGATGAGTCTTTATTAGGCTGAGAGGTAGGAGCTCCCAGGGCAAACTATGGAGCTGGGGCAAACAGAATCTAAACTGTAGTCAACTAGACAACCCAAAGTCTCTATCCAAGGAACATTATTGCAAGTCTAGGGAATAAGTGAATGGCCATAAGCATAGCATAAAAAAGCAAGGGGCCGGGTGCCATGGCTCACACCTGTAATCCCAGCACTTTGGGAGGCTGAGGCAGGCGGATCACCTGAGGTCAGGAATTTGAGAGCAGCCTGGCCAACATGCTGAAAACCCATCTCTACTTAAAAAATACAAAAATTAGTCTGGTGTGGTGATGGGTGCCTATAATCCCAGCTACTCAGGAGGCTGAGACTGGAGAATTGCTTGAACCCAGGAGGCAGAGGCTGCAGTGAGCGGAGATCATGCCACTCCAGCCTGGGCAACAGAGAGAGACTCTGTCTCAAAAATAAATAAATAAATAAATAAATAAATAAATAAATAAATAAATAATAAAAAGAAGCAAGGAATGCAGAGAAGCAAATTCAAATAATTGTAATGAATTGAAATTATCTAAAATCTTACTATTAACACTAAAACTGTAGTTCCTCGATTAATATTGCCTAGGTGCATGTTAGAAATGCATTATCTCAGCCGGGCACAGTGGCTCATGCCTGTAATCCCAGCACTTTGGGAGGCTGAGGTAGGTGGATCATGAGGTCAGGAGATCAAGATCATCCTGGCCAACATGGTAAAACCCTGTCTCCACTAAAAATACAAAAATTAGCTGGGCATGGTGGCACATGCCTGTAATCCCAGCTACTCGGGAGGCTGAGGCAGGAGAATCGCTTGAACCCGGGAGGCAGAGATTACAGTGAGCGGAGATCACGCCACTGCACTCCACCCTGGTGACAGAGCGAGACTCCATCTCAAAAAAAGAAATGCATTATCTCAGACCCCACCACAGACCTATGAATTTTAAGATTTCCAGATAGTTTGCAGGCACATTAAAGTTCAGCAACTGATCTAGGATGTAGCTGAAAAACAAAGCAAAGGTCTCTAGAGTTCTAGGGTAATATTTTGATCCTTCATTATGACAGAGGTAACTTGGATAGTAGAGGACATCAAAGAGTGGGGAATAAAACAGGGGAGGGAAATCCCACTTATTTTGCATATAAAAAAGACTCATGCAATGATTTGGCCTCAGTATGGCATTTAGTGGTGGAAAGTAAGAGGCAGTGAATGCTAAGTGTTTACTTAATGATGTAAGTTAAGATAGGAATGAATCTATATTAACACTAATTCTGTTTAAGGAATGTTTGACCTGAAATGCCTCTCCTGTGATGAGGGTCAATGCTTCTCTTTTGGTTAGGCTGGAAGGAAATGAAAAGCATTTCTAATTGAGTTTCAAAAGTCCAGGAATAGCAGTGATAACTCAAAATAAACATTAAATGCTAATTCAAATATTTGATGGTAACAGGGATTGAAATGGAAAGCACACTTAGTTAATTAGCCAAGGTCTTAAATTCTGAGTTTTATCACACCTCATAAATGAGACTTGAGTGAATTGTGAGTCTGATATGACAGCTTCTAAAATCTTCCCCTCAAAACAATAGTCAATGTTAAACATCAAAGTTAAATTGAGGGTTGGAGTTGTTTCTCTCCACATGGCTTTGTGTAACCTAACAATTTTCTTCCACTGAAATGGCTTTGGTAGAAATGTATTGGCGTATAATTATGGTTTCTTGATTTCCATTTGTTCTTTTGTCAGACATTTATTAACACCTTTTATGTACTGGATAATGAGCTGGGTTCTGGGAATACAGAACTAAATAAAGCCAGTCCCCGACCTTCAGGGGCTGAGGAGGTGGAGAAGCATCCACATCAATAGGGAAAAAATTCTTCATAGTGCTTTAAATGAGGGATAAGGAAAAAGAGGAGGGACTGGTGGAATATAAGACTAGAATGTCAGACAGAGGAAAGAAAATATATTGAAAAAATGTTCAATATGTATAATTTTATCAGTGTACAAAATGGTTAATACTGAATATCTCAGTGAATCATTTCAGGAACCATGTAAAGTAGACCTTAATCCTCTTTTACAAATGAAGAATCTGAACCTGAAGGAAGATTAGAGACTTACTCAGGAACTTACTGGCAAATGGTGGTACCTGAATGAGAAACCAGGTTTTCTAACCGTAGAATCCCACATAATTAGCTCATCAATCCAGGACTACTATAAGTAACAGCGTGTCCAAGAATAACATTTTAGAATATTTTGGGATCCTCATCCATGTAACTGTGAATGTGGTCCTGGTAAAGGATATATCACCCGATTAATTGATTGACTGATTGACTGATTGATTTTGTGTGTTTTGCTGATGAGATAGATTCCCCTCCTCACCTTGCTGCTCTTTCTCTATCCCTCTGAAATCTGGCTACTTGTAAAAAGTGAATAAATAAGTAAATAAATAAATACCTTCCAATCTTTAGCTAAAGACTGCTGAGTGTTTGAGCTCCACTGTGTGAATTTGCAAATATACATATCACTTTATTCAATGACTATTTATAATGCACCTACTATGTGCAAAGTATTATGCTGAGACTCTGTGGAACTTAAAGTTTTTTGTAATCTGTCTCAAAGCAACTAAATCAGAATCCCTGGTAGTTAGACGCAAGCATCAGTGGTTGGTAAGCCTTCCCAAGTGATTTCAATGTGCACCTAGAGGCCATGACTAAGTATAATGTAGTGTGAAATAGCTACAGCAGAAGTAACAGCAGCTAATTATTACTGAACACTCATCATAGGCCAGGCAACATGCTAAGCTCTTTCACTGGATAATCTTTTAAACAATCTTAACCACAACCCAATGAAGACAGTGTTATAGTTACCCATTCTCTCCATTTTTATACATAAGAGAAGCGAGGCTTTATTAGAGGCTAATTAGTGTGTCCCAGGTCAATGGTGAACCTAAAATTTGTGACTAGATTCTAGACACTAGCCACAAGATTATACTGCCTTCCTACAATAAAGCTAAACAGAAGTAAGATGTTTTTGAGAACTATTTTCACAAAGTTAAATTTGGAAAACAATTTGGGTAAAGCTAGTTGAATATTTAAGTAAAAAGTTATCCAGTGAAGAAGAAAGAGGAAGAAAATAAGGAAAGAGAAAAAATAGGCTCCAAATGAATTAAGATCGCCTCCATTATTTCCTTTGAAATTGGGAAAAGTATTTTGATGCCGACCTATGGATTAGAAAATATACCTATAGAGTTTGAGGATGAGTGGTCAAAACAAAAAGAAATAAAAATTAAAACTATCCCTAAACAGCCCTCAGGAACAGCGTGTCCTACAGCTATGGGGAAGGAGGCACCTGTAGCAGATCTCGAGGCAAACATCTAAGAAAGGATCTGTGCCCTCAGAAGAGGGAACAATGAATAGAGAATGGAGTGTGTGTCTTCAGTGGGATTCTAGAACATCAGACAAAGATGACACCTGAGGTCTGCGGCCATGCACACTTCCGGTTTCATATGCTGAGGAATTCTTAGCACAGAAACAGTCAGTCTGCCTGCTTGATGTTTGTCTTATGTGAGGCATTATAGCACATTGGCTACCATATATACACAGCATGTAGCCTGGGCTAGGTTCAATCCTGGTCCTAAAATAGAGTGATAATAATAATTTTATGGGGTTATTGTGATAATTACAAGGTATTCTATATATAAGAATATAGTAATATATTCTTAAATATTGGACTATTGGGCCTATAGTATCCTCTCGATAAAGTTTAGTTTAAATTGTTTTTATTATTAAATATTTTTATTATTAAATAAAAATGCAACTGTATTAGTCCATTCTTGCACAGATAAAAAGAACTACTTGAGACTGGGTAATTTATAAGGAAAAGAGGTTGAATTGTTCTCATGGTTCTGTGGGCTATACAGGCTTCTGCTTTTGGGGAGGCCTCAGGACACTTACAATCAGGGCAGAAGACAAAGGGGAAGCAGACACATCTTCACAGGGCCAGCAGGAGAGAGAGAGAGCCCGACGAGGGAGGGGCTACAGACTTTCAAACAATGAAGTCTCGTGAGAACTCTGTCACGAGACGGCGCTAGGGGGATGGTGCTAAACTATTAGAAACCACCCCCATGATCCAATCACTTTCCACTAGGCTCCGCCTTCAGCACTAGGGATTACAATTCAACATGAAATTTGAGTGGAGACACAAATCCAAAGCATATCAACAACATAAGTAGTAAGAATAATTCACTATATTTTAGTTAAATCCAGAGTTTCTGAGAAAGAGGGAAGATGTACCACATGACAATATTCTTTGAAAAAAGCCATAAACTTTGGAGAATATGTACAATTGTTGATGCTGTAGACATATCAAGATAAGTTTGAGGGAGCATAGTTTAATGGTTAAGAACACAGGTGTTGGAGTTCCATTGCCTGCCAATTATTAGCTTTGTGACTTTGAGCAAATTACTTCATGTCTCTAGGCTTCAATTCTGTCATATTCAAATTGGGGGTAAGAATAGCATTAAATATTTTAGAGTTGAACTTGTTAATATTTGTAAAGCTCTTAGAGCAGTGTCCTGTGTATAGTAAGTATGATATTGAGAGGTGAGGCCAGCTGGACTTCCTGGGTCATGTGGGGACTTGGGGAACTTTCCTGTCTTACAAGAGGATTGTAAAACACACCAATCAGTTCTCCGTAAAATGCACCAATCAGCAGGATTCTAAAAGTAGCCAGTCATGGGGAGGATTGAAAAAAAGTGCACTCTGATAGGACAAAAATAGAACATGGGAGGGGACAATAAGGGAATAAAAGCTGGCCACCCCAGCCAGCAGTGGCAACCCGCTCAGGTCCCCTTCCACGCCATGGAAGCTTTGTTCTTTTGCTCTTCATGGTAAACCTTGCTACCACTCACTCTTTGGCTCCGTGCCACCTTTAAGAGCTGTAACACTCACCATGAAGGTCCACAGCTTCACTCTTGAAATGAGCGAGACCACGAACCCACCGGCAGGAACCAACTCCAGACACAATATTAGAGTGTACTGAATACAATTAACTGTCACATAGAGATACAAGCTTACTAGTATGCTTCAAGGGAAGACCTGGTTAATTCTGAATGAGTACTTTGGGGAAATTTTCTTGGTAGAAGTGGCATTTTAGGTGGCTTGCATACTATCACTATAAGGCTTTTGACTCATACCCCAATGTTTAGTGAGTCAGGAAGGATATTTTTGGATGATGCTTCTTACTGCCTATACCAGATGTAAGGCTAAATGGCCTTCAACATTAATGGAAAGGCAAGGAATTTTGGCTCATGATAAAGAAAGACAAGTCCAGGGTTAAATACGTGATAGAGATAATCATAATCTAACTAGAAATTAGTTACCATAATGACAGGAGAGGACAGTGTCTACCTTTTCCTATCAAAGCCCATGTCCTCAATCTAGACCGTATCAGGGTAAGGAAACCTGGCATTCTTATTCCTTCAGCTTTGTGGAAGGGAAGGAGATTCTACAAAGATACAAATCTCATGGCCCTAGTGAGAGATGACAGTGTGCTGGCAGCCCTCGCTCACTCTCGGCACCTCCTCGGCCTTGGTGCCCACTCTGGCCATGCTTGAGGAGCCCTTCAGCCCGCCACTACACTGTGGGAGCCCCTCTCTGTGCTGGCCGAGGCTGGAGCCGTCTCCCTCTGCTTGCGAGGAGGTGTGGAGGGAGAGGCGTGGGCGGGAACCGGGGCTGTGTGCGGTGCTCGTGGGCCAACGTGAGTTCTGGGTGGGCGTAAGCTCAGCGGGCCCCGCACTCAGAGCAGCCGGCTGGCACCACCAGCCCCGGGCAGTGAGGGGCTTAGCATCTGGGCCAGCAGCTGCGGAGGGTGCACCAGGTCCCCCAGCAGTGCAGGCCCACTGCAGCTGCGCTCAAATTCTTGCTGGGCCTCAGCTGCCTCCCTGTGGGGCACGGCTCAGGACCTGCAGCCCGCCATGCCCGAGCCTCCTTGCTGCCATGGGCTCCTGTGCAGCCCGAGCCTCCACAATGAGCACTGCCCCCTGCTCCGTGGCACCCGGTCCCATCCCATTGACCGCCCAAGGGCTGAGGAGTGCGGGTGCAAGGCGCAGGACTGGCGGGCAGCTCCACCTGCGGCCCAGTGTGGGATCCACTAGGTGAAGCCAACTGGGCTCCTGAGTCTAGTGGGGACTTGGAGAACTTTTATGTCTAGCTGGAGGATTGTATACACACCAATCAGCACCCTGTGTCTAGCTCAACATTTGTAAATGCACCAATCAGCACTCTCTATCTAGCTAATCTGGTGGGGACTTGCAGAATCTTTATGTCTAGCTAAAGGATTGTAAATACACCAATCAGCATTCTGTGTCTAGCTCAAGGTTTGCAAACACGCCAATCAGCACCCTGTGTCTAGCTCAAGGTTTGTAAATGCACCAATCAGTGCTCTGTGTCTAGTTAATCTAGTGGGGACTTGGAGAACTTTTGTGTCTAGCTCAGGGATTGTGAACGCACCCATCAGCACCGTGTCAAAACAGACCAATCAGCTCTCTGTAAAACAGACCAATCAGCTCTCTGTAAAACAGACCAATCAGCTCTCTGTAAAATGAGCCAATCAACAGGATGTGAGTGGGGCCACATAAGGGAATAAAAGCAGACTGCGCCAGCCAGCAGTGACAACCCGCTTGAGTCCCCTTCCACACTGTGGAAGCTTTGCTCTTTCACTCTTTGCAATAAATCTCTGGGTCTGCACTGCTTTTATGAGCTGTAACACTCACCACAAAGGTCTGCAGCTTCACTCCTGAAGCCAGCGAGACCATGAACCCACCGGGAAAAATAAACAACTCCGGAGGGGAGGAATGAACAACTCCAGATGCACCGCCTTAAGAGCTGTAACACTCACTGCGAAGGTCTACAGCTTCACTCCTAAAGCCAGCGAGACCATGAACCCACCAGAAGAAAGAAACTCCGAACACGTCCGAACATCAGAGGGAACAAACTCTGGACACACCATCTTTAAGAACTGTAACACTCACCGCAAGGGTCCGCAGCTTCATTCCTAAAGTTAGTGAGACCAAGAGCCCACCAATTCCGGACACACTAGCACTGTGGCTCAATGTATATCCTTGATCCTAACTCATTCTTATAGAACGAGTGACAATGGGGCACAAAAAAGAGCCTGGGCAGCCTTCAGAAGTCAACTTTCCCCTACCTTTGATTCTTTCCTTTAATAATCTCAACTTAACAAGACTAGTAGTCAGCTGGAGACATTGTTGAACCATTTAGGACAGGAAAACGATCAATGGATGAACAGAAAATGCCTCCTTCTACCTTTATGTGGTCCCATGACTAAATGTTTTAACAAAATGTTGTAGAAAAAAACGAGTTCTTGTCACACAACTGGGAAAAGTTAGGCATGTAGACACTTTGAAGGATGAAGGGGAATGGCATTTTTTGGGTGAAAAGGAAAAAAAACCTCTCAGCAAAGCGAGAGGGGTCCCTTTCAACAGGCCGCCATCTCACAGATTGAATCCCAGGTCAACACACAGGGACAGGAGAGGCCAGGCTCCTCCCCTCCGCAAATGGCGGGAACTTCCTGTGGCTCCACCCTGTTCTCCCAGTTCCCATACCAGTGGGAGATTCTCCAGCGACCCTCCCCCTTATCTTCCTCCCGCGTCTATCAAAATTACATGTAATCATGTGATTTGAAAGTCTGGTCACTTAATTTTTGCTAAGCAATAGGAATGCAGTGATGAGGGCAAAACAAATCTGGGTTCAGCTCTCAGGGAGCAACTGAATTAAATTAGGCTTCAAATTATACTGAGGTCAGATCAGTCAGAGGGGACTTAAAAAAAACAAGAATTCTGAAGGAGACCAAAATTGTCTCAGTCTAACAAAAGACTGAAACACAGAGTAAATAATAGGGAATGAGTTTAAACAAAGTTAGCAAGATTATATACAAGGTGAGAAAGAAAATTCAAGGTTTAAAGCAAATATATAATTTAAGCAAAGAGATATAACATCCTATCACAGAAATGCTTAACAAAATCAAATGTTTGAAGTCTTATATTTAGAAGACGTGTAATCAGACAAACTGACCAGAAAGTCCTATTTTGTTGCCCTAATTATTGACAAATATAAAAAAGGTCTCTTAATCAACATTGACAAGAAACCAAGTATGCACATTTCATCTTTCAAAAAACGATTTTCCATCTGGCTAATATCTTCATTTATATTACTCCTGTGGTTACAAGATGTATATATATATATTCTTCCTCTTTCAATTTTTTTGTCTTGTTCATGAGGAAATTTTCCACAGAGCATTTGCATTCAAGTATGTATGTCTGTAAATATGATTTAACCTACATTTTTATAACTAAAGTATGTCTATTAATTAAAATTTCCTAATTTTGATTTTTACAGAGCTTATAGTCTTGCAGGGACCAATTAGAATGGCAGATCATCCCCTTAGGCCTTCATCAAAATCCCTTTTGATACTGTTCTCTAAAGCCTATAAAATGGGTCAGTACAGGAATTAATTGAGTGACCCCAAGGGCATACTATACATCAGGATAATTATCCATGCTTCTATTTCCCCTTCTCCTACCTACTCACTAGACAAGTTTATAGGAGATGTGGCAGCTCAAGGCAGAGCCCAGATAATATAAGACCAGCATTTCAAATGCCCCAAATTTGCCACCAAACCTATACATTTTAACAATATTAACCCTTCATGTTATCATATAAACCTGTTTCTACCGCTGGGAAATTTAACAACTGAAATGAAATAAATTAAGAATCCAAATTATGTCTAAAAGCATCTTCTCTCCTGCATTTCCTCCTTATTTTACTGAGTGTCAGTCAACGGACAACTCACATAGACGTCTTGGTAGAGAAACAGGGTCAGCAGTTGCATACACTCCCTTCCGTAGAAGTAGTGGAGTATTTTGGGCACCTCCACTGGGACTGCTTCCAACTAGAAAACTCTCCCACATTCTATTAAAGTCCTAGAGAGAGCGCAAAGACATACAAGAACATCACAACACCAGCCCCACACTTCATTCACAAAGTGCCCTGGACACACAGGACCTTGGCAGCCCCTAAAATCTAAACATATTCCCATAAACAAAAGCATGTTCCACCAAAGACCTTGTCATAACTGAGGGACAAACTAAGAAGGAAAAATAACAGTTTAAGATAGCAATTTTTTTTTTGGTTTATGTTAGCTTTTCCAGGATTCCTGTCAATTTCCCAAGTCCAGTGCCTATGAATTGAAACCTCATATGAGAGAAATTTCTCACTCAGAGATTAGCTGTGGTACTTACTCTGCTTCTTATATTCTGAGGGAACAATAAAACAAAAGAGAGGGCAATAACTTTGTGAAATCTGCCCTGCATATGCATACATAAATTAAGAGAAATTTATTAAAATATCCTTATCTTAAACAAATGTATAAAGGGGCCGGGTGTGGTGGCTCATGCCTGTAATTCCAGCACTTTGGGAGGCCGAGGCAGGCGGATCATCTGAGGTCTGGAGTTTGAGACCAGCCTGGCTAACATGGTGAAACCCTATCTCTGTTAAGAATACAAAAAATTAGCCAGGCATGGTGGCAGGCGCCTGTAATCCCAGCTACTCAGGATGCTGAGGCAGGAAAATTGCTTGAACCCAGGAGGCAAAGGTTGCAGTGAGCCAAGATCTCACCACTGCACTCCAGCCTGGGCAACGGAGCAAGACTTCATCTCAAAAAAAAAAAAATGTGTAAGGTAGTATTCAACAATTTCTCTTTATTGATGCTGTTTTTCCCTTTTATGTCATTTATTGTCCCTTGGTCTTAATTCACAGTTCCCCTTTAGACCAGAGTTCTTGGCATCCCAGTTTTTTACTGATTGTGGTCTGTCACTAGGGCTAGAATTTCCACTCTTTCATGAACTCAGAATTTTACTTACTACAAAGATTAGTATTACTTATGGCCTTGCATTTCCTCTTCTCCCAAATTCTTGCTCCCCTCCTTGAAGTGTTCTATTCTCAGAAGAACCACCATACCATGTTCCTTAGCCATTTGCTGACATTTAAATTACTGTGTAACAATAGCTGCAGCTTCAGCCCCCAACTGCTGAATTCCTTAGACTCTGGATTCTCCCTCCAAGGGAAGCTTTTCTTTCTGGGTCTACATTTGTCACTCCTGGAGAATAGACTTAGGAATGGGGTGTGTGTGCTATTCTTTTTACTTTTTTTTTTTTTTTTTGGCAGAGTCTTGCTCTTGTCGCCCAGGCTGGAGTGCAATGGCGCAATTTTGGCTCACTGCAACCTCCGCCTCCTGGGTTCAAGCGATTCTCCTGCCTCAGCCTCCTGAGTAGCTGGGATTACAGGCGCCTGCCACAAGACCCAGCTAATTTTTGTATTTTCAGTAGAGAGGGGGTTTCACCATGTTGGCCAGGCTGGTCTCGAACTCCTGACTTCAGGTGATCCACCCATCTTGGCCTCCCAAAGTATTGGGATTACAGGCGTGAGCCACTGCACCCGGTCTCCTTTTGCTTTCTAAACCTGTGCCTTAGGGTCCAGTGTGAGTATCTGCATATGCTTCGCCCTCAAACATTGTTTTCCTTGAATTTCCTGGCCTTCGGAAACCTTTTCTACTCTAGTTGCAGCAGAAATATTCCTTGCATCTTTAGCTTATTACATATATCAGCGAAATCTGATTAGACTGCCTCTAGAAATTCATTTCTCTTCTACGTTAGTGTTTTTCCATGACCTTTTGAAAACACCAGTTGAGATTTTAACACTACAATGTGCTTCTTGGTAGACTTTGTGTAAAACTGATGTATGCTGAGTTTGAATGTCTTCCTTTCTTTTACTATTTCCCACAGCTCATGTTTTAGATAGACCAAAACCTTGTATGAGATTTTCTTACTCCTTAGGTTTCTGATAGTTTTCTTATAAAATGCCAACAACTGTTTTCTGTTGCCAGCCTTTTTTTTTTTTTTTTTTTTTTGGTGACAGTCTCGCTCTGTCACTCAGGCTAGAGTATAGTGGTGGCTCAGTGCAATCTCCGCTTCCTGGGTTCAAAGGATTCTCCTGCCTCAGCCTCCTAAGTAGGTTGGGCTACAGGCGTGCATCACCACACCGGGCTAAATTTTTTTTTGTAATTTCAGTAGAGACGGGGTTTTGCTATGTTGGCCTCAATCTCCTGACCTCAAGTGATCCGCCTGCCTTGGCCTCCCAAAGTGCTGGGATTACAGGTGTGAGCCACCACACCAGGCCTGTTGCCAGCCTTCTTACTTGCTGATTGTGACTCTCCCTTTGCCTATCAGTAATTCTGATAATTAGAGTCACAGTGTTGGATATAGACCATTTACTTTTCTTAATGGCTATTGAATTTTTAATTAATTCACTTAATTTTTCTTCACCTTGGTGCAAGGAGAGGGCACAACTTTTATGTACTAGTGATTCCCATTTCTCTTTATCTTTATTGATAGACTCCAGAAAAGAACTGTGCTGGAACTCATACTCTGGGATCTAGGTCCCCTTAAATCCATGCTATTATCAAAATTTAGTAATAAGCTGCTGTCTTAGAACTTGGCTAGAGACAGAGGGGAAAAAAGACAAGAAGATTCTGATATAAAATGCATCCATCTGAAAATCAGAAAACTGTATATACGGGTTCTGGCAATTGTGAAGGGAGTCTTTCATTACATTGGAAATGAATATGAATACTTTTTTTTTTTTTTGACACAGAGTCTTGCTCTGTCACGCAGGCTGGAGTGCAGTGGCGCTATCTGGGCTCACTGCAACATCCACCTCCTGGGTTCAAGTGATTCTCCTGCCTCAACCTCCTGAGTAGCTAGGACTGCAGGTACCCACCATCACGCCCGGCTAATTTTTGTATTTTTAGTAGAGACAGAGTTTCCCCATGTTGGCCAGGCTGTTCTCGAACTCATGACCTCAGGTGATGCACCCGCCTTGGCCTCCGAAAATGCTGGGATTACAGGCGTACCATGCCCAACTGGAAATGAATATGAATACTTGAGCCACAATAAGTACAAGAGTGGAAGAGAGTATGTGTTTATGTAAACCCATCTTTTCCTTTCTGGGATCACAATGAGAGGACATTTCTTAGACTCTTTTTCAGTCTGGTGGTCGACATATGAGCGAAGGCAACATGTGCTACATCCAGGCATGACTCATAAAACCTTCAGTGAGATCTTCCATGCTCGCTTGTCTCTTTTCCCTTGTCTGACAGTCAAAGAGGAATCAGCTGAGGACCACAAGGCCCTTGAGAACTGTGGGACTATACAATAAAAGGATCCTGGGTTCCCGAGAGACTTCGTGAAGCAGAACATTTGTCCTTTCCCTCCATCCTATTGGATTTCACATAAGTAAAAAATAAAATCCTATTTTACTAAGCCACTGAGATTTGGAAATTATTTGCATTAGCAAATAGCCTGCTCTGCATAATACAATAAAATAAAGATCAATATAAGAGCTTTTTTTCTGTATCAAAGATAGATTTCTTCAGCATTGGGAGAGATTTTCTGACTCAAAGCCCAAACAGTAGCATCCTGAAATCAAAGCCACTTCAAGATAAAGCAGGATTCTAGCACTCTTTCTGTTTTATAACTTTTATTTTAGATTCACAGGGTAAATGTTCAGATTTGTTACAAAGGTATACTGTGCAATGCTGAGGTTTGGAGTACAATTGTACCTGTAGTGAGCCCAGGTAGTGAGCATAGTACACGATAGGAAGTTTTTCAACCTTTGTCTCCCTCCCCCGCTCCTCTCTTGTATTCCTCAGTGTCTACTGTTCCCATCTTAATGTCCAAGCAGGCACTCTTTTTATCATCTTTATTTCCTTGTCTATTAAAATAACTACCTAGTGATAGCCCATGACTTTTTTTTTTCTTGGAATGATTTGCCTTTATCTTTTATCCCAGTTACTGCGTATGATTTCTCTTATTTGAACATTATTTTTTGCTATATTAATGTTGCACACATAGGAGTGATCCAAGCAAGACTAGGGCTATAAAACTGAATATCACAAAATGTTGAGAGATCAAGAGGAAAAACATGCAAAGAAAATTTTCCAAGCAAACAGCTCTAATTAGCTAATGGTTAAGTTAAAGCTTACTTTTCTCTTGTCTCTTGATAATGTTCAAAGAAGGCACTGCTAAATTGGTGGATGGGGTTGTAAGGATGCCAAAAAGGCCCTGAATTGGCAAAGGATTTTAAAATATTGCAATAGGAAAAGGAGATTTTTTCCTATAGAGGACCTGGTCAAAAGATCCACCTTGAATTCAGACCAAAGATAACCACAGCTGGGCTCCCATGATTTAGAGTCAGACAAAAACACAACTAAACTTTGTTTTTATTTTTCATACTTTGTGTTTCAAAGTTTTGTCCTTTATTTAATGTATATTCTCACTGTTTCACCAAATTACACCAAATGTAAGGTGTGTGTGTTTTAGGATTTCACAGAAGAATAGTAGTCATCCAAGATTTTAGTGGTTGCCTTTTAATAAAATTTGAAGAGAGTAATGTATGAATGGACAACAAGACTATGTGAGGAAATACTTTATTTCCTAGGGTTTTTTCCTCAAGCTCCAGTGTGGAGTCTTAACTGTAGTGAGGCATGGTGCAGTGTACAGAACTCTGAGGATCCCGTGAACTGTGATTACATAGGCTTATATTTTCTCCTTTCCAGTAGGTTTTATTCTCTTTTCAAAATGTTATCTCAACGGGGATGAAGAGATAGGTTCAGGAGGTACCTACTGTCATGTGGTCCAGGATAGTGTGACCTCCACATGCATAAAGTACTGAAATAGAATCTGCTGTGATTAAGCTCAGAGGCTAACTGCTTCTCTCATCAACTCCAAAGCTCCATCCTCAGACACTATGGTACAGTCAAGGAGCTCTTAACACCTTAACAGAACTGCTTTTCCCTGGAGATGGAATGCAGGAGAAAGCAATAGTTTTCACGTTAATTTTTTTTTATTATGCTTTAAGTTGTAGGGTACATGTGCACAGCGTGCAGGTTAGTTACATATGTATACATGTGCCATGTTGGTGTGCTGCACCCATTAACTCATCATTTAACATTAGATATATCTCCTAATGCTATCCCTCCCCCCTCCCCCCACCCCACAACGGGCCCCAATGTGTGATGTTCCCCTTCCTGTGTCCATGTGTTCTCATTGTTCAATTCCCACCTATGAGTGAGAACATGTGGTGTT
Source organism: Gorilla gorilla gorilla (assembly GCF_029281585.2). Classification (NCBI taxonomy): domain Eukaryota; kingdom Metazoa; phylum Chordata; class Mammalia; order Primates; family Hominidae; genus Gorilla; species Gorilla gorilla. The sequence continues at coordinate 100,598,528 of NC_073237.2, read as the reverse complement.
TGGTTTTTTGTCCTTGGGATAGTTTGCTGAGAATGATTTGAATCAATAGACATATTGTAGAGTGGTAGGAATCTTTCATCAAGGGGAATAGCCAAGCTTTTGAAAAGAGAGGCAGCTGTTAGAATGTTAGCAGGTAAATATTTTGTTTTAACTTTCCCAAATAAAAAACAATTGTGGCCTGGCATAGTGGCTCACCCGTGTAATCCTAGCACTTTGGGAGGCCAAGGCGGGTGGATCACATGAGGCCAGGAGTTCAAGACCACCCTGGCCAAGATGGTGAAATCTTGTCTCTACTAAAAATTCAAAAATTAGCTGGGCACGGTGGTATGTGCCTATAGTCCAAGCTACCTGGGAGGCTGAAGCATGATAATTTCTTGAACCCGGGAGGAGGAGGTTGCAGTGAGCCCAGATCGTACCACTGCACTCCAGTCTGGGCGACAGGGTGAGACTCCATCTCAAAAAAAAAAAAAAGAAAAGAAAAAAGAAAAGGAGAGAGAGAGAGAGAAAGAGAGAGAAAGAAAGAAAATTGTAAATAATGTTTTCATGTCACTTGACAAAATCAGCATAGAAATTTGAAGAGGAGCATAGATAAAACACAACACAAAGAACCAGAAGATCTGGGTTGCTGATTGACTTTTCTTGTCTTTAAAACAAAAAAATTTAAACTCCTCATTTATGGTCTTTGGTTTCCCAAGTGATCATGCATAGTTCTATAGCCATGCTGTTATGAATTTGATATCAAATAATTAAAGATCCTTTTTCCAATTGATAGATATGCTGGAAATTATTTTCTCACATTCTGAATAACATTCCAGATTGCTCTAGTGATAACTGCTGGCTATACCACATAGAATTTCACCAACAATCACAGATAGGGAAGGATTCCAATTAAAAAAATATATAATGTTAGCAAAACATAAGATAAAAGCTTAGATGTCACAGGAATTGATAAATTACATCTGTAGGTTTATTATACAAATTATGACTATTTTGGCACAGTTTATTTATTAAGACCAAGTTAGGTGATCATGGGGAAAAAAAAGGAAAATCATCCACGTTATTGAATCATTTAAAAATTACAGGAATTGAAATAATAATAAAAATAAAGCTTAACATGAAATTAAAATAAACAATAACAGCTAAAGGCTGTTTAGATTGTTATCAACAAAAATGAAATCTGTCTGGTTTAATGAATGTATTGGAAACTGAATAGAATATCTTAAAGAATGAAAATACAGTTGAAAAAGTAAGTCTCAGAAAAGAAGGGAACGAGAGATGCTTTGAGGGTCCCAAAAGCATGAGATTAATAACTACTCTAGAATACTGCTAATCTCTGCAACTCATCTCTGAAGGAATAAAGTGTAGTGGTTATTTATCGCTGTGTAGCTATCACCCCAAAGCTTAGAGATGTAAAACCAGAACATTCATTTCTCAAAATTTTTCTGGGTAAGAAACCCAGGAATGGCTTAGCTAGGTTCAGTTGCTTCTGGAGTCTGTAGCTTCCTCAAGGCTCAACTAAGGAAAAATCCATGTCCAAGCTCACTTGCTTGATCGTTGGCAGGATTCAGCTCCCTGTAAGTTGTTGGACTGAGCGCTTCTGTTCTTGCTAGATATTGGGCAGAAGCTACCCTTAGTTCCTTATCTTTTTTACGTGGACCTCTAACATGAGAACTTGCTTTGTCAAGGTGCACAGGATGAGAAGGCAATAGAAAGAATGTCAGTTTGTTTTTGTTTTTGTTTTTTTGAGACACAGTCTTGCTTTGTTCCCCAGGTTGGAGTGCAGTGGTGCGATCAGGGCTCACTGCAGCCTCAAACTCCCTGGCTCAAGCGATCCTCTCACCTCAGCCTTCCAAGTGTCTGGGACTACAGACATGTGCCACTATACTAGGCTAATGTTTTCTTTTCTTTTCTTTTCTTTCTTTCTTTCTTTTTCTTTTTTTTCTTTTTTTTTTTTTTGGTAGAGACAGGGTGTTACTAGGTTGCCCAGCCTGAGAAGATATAGTTTTTTGTTACCCAATCACAGAAGTCGCATCCCATCACTCCATAATTTTTGCCCTATTTTATTCGTTAGAAGCAAGTCACTAGGTCCAGCCCACATTTAAGGAAAGAGGATTAGATAATAGCATGAATACCAGGAGGGAGGATCACTGGAAGCCATGTCAGATGTGGTATACATGTAGTCTCTGTTTTGCTTCAATCAAAGTTTTGGACTCCTGGAGGAAAAATAAGGAAACTTAGGCCAGTTATTTATCCCTTGATTAATGATTATATGGAGTGAGGAGGAACATAATAATATAAGAAAAAAATCCCACTTTTAGTAAGAGCCAAAACTTGTTTGTGAAGGCCCACTTCTAGAGAGAAAGAGATTAGCATGAGTTAGGGAAAGGATGAACCTAGCTAAGCCAGCCCTGGATTTCTTACCCAGAGTCCACTGCATGTGTTTAGGATGATATATGATGCTAAAATCACTTCAGAGTCTATTGTTAAAGGACACAGTCCCAAGTGGTATTAAATAGTACTAATTTCTTTCTTTAAACACAAACCTAATGCTTGTGCCTTTATGTGTTTACTAGAGTGGTCATTAGTTCCTTATATTATTCTTTGAGGCTTAAAAACTTCACAGTAATTAATCCTGACAGGAATGAAAGTAGTAGTTCAAGTTATACTTCTTATCTCACCGAGTTCAAAATGGAGATAAAGAGTGTGTCAATCGGGAGTCCATCCTTTTGTTAAATGAGGTTTCAAATTCTCTTTGGTAAACTATTCTTGAGCTGACCATTTTTGAAGGCCAAGGTACCTAATTAATTAATTCCTTTCCATGTCGTTTAGGTGGATGTTCGTCTACCTTCAGCAGAGTCAGCATTTTACAAAGGTTTCAATAAAATATGAACATGTTTTATTTTTTTAATCTTTATTTTAATTTCAGGGGTACACGTGCAGGTTTGTTACACAGGTAAACATGTGTCAGGGTGGTTTGTTGTACACATTATTTATTTCATCACCCAGGTATTAAGCCTAGTGCCCATTAGTTATATTTCCTGATCCTCTCCCTCCTCCCAGCCTCCACCCTCTAGTAGGCCCCAGTGTGTGTTGTTCTCCTCTAGAACATAGGTTTTAAATATGGCATAGAAAACATTCTTTTTATCAGATAAGTTTGGTCTTAAAGCCTAACAAGTAGTATTTTGAAATTGATACTGACAATGAATTCTTTTTACCATATAATTTATCAGATGCTGGGGCTCATTGTACAACATAAATTGATTTCAAGGCATGAGGTGTTTTGAGAATTGATATGTTTTAAATATGATAGCAATACTGTGGAGTAAATCATCAACTGTGATTGATGGTGCTATATCCCAATGTCACTTAGCTCAAACAAAACAGAAACAAAGAGTTGAATACCTAACTACCAGACACCTAAATTAAAGAGCAGACAGTTTATCCTACACCAATGACTTTTACCTGATTAGATCTTGGCTTTTATCTTTGCGTTTTATTACTACACATAAAAAAGTCTTTCAATTAGTGGAGATGGTTGCTTGTGGATTTGTTTGTTTTAATTATTCTGAATGTAGAATCACTAGAGGGTAAAAAAGTCTCGTACTAAATTTAAAATCAAGGATTATGTATGTTTTTAAAATGTTTGGCACAGACAAGTGGGTCTTATCAGGGATATCAGATAAAACAATTTTCTTCTTTCCTTGATTGGCTGTTCAAACTGTCTTTGTGAGGTTAATTCTGCCCTATCCCTCACTTAAATCCCACATTGGCTCCGGAGCTTTTCTAGTTTCTTCTTTACAAAAAGAACATCAGTTACCTTCATCCTCCAAACAGTTTCAGGTTGATAATGACATATCCAATTCAGGAAATAATCAAAACTGAATATCTGTATTATGAACTAACACCATACGCACACATACAAATAAACTTTAAATGCACGAGAGACAAGTGTTAAGAAAACAAAACAAATGTGACGAGACAACCAGCTGAATACCACAGATTCATGCTGCTACTCCACACTGGAATTGCTGCTGAGTTGAGGCAGCCAGCCAGGGTCTACTTTTCTGATTTCCCTGCCTGTAGATAGTGCCATGTGAATAAATTCTGACTGATGACACGTGAGCATTTCATCAACTTATATAATCTACTTCTAATACTGAACCATAAAACACACCAAGTGATTCTCGACATTTTCTCTTTCTCCATCTGTTTGCTAAATGTTAACCTTCAGGGCAACTTCAGAGGCATGTTGAATCTAGGTGACAGATATTTGGATGTTCATTGTAAAATTTTTAAAACTTATCTATTTCTAATATGAAGTTGCAAAAACATAAAATCAGTAAAAAAATAAAACAACCTCTCATTTAAATTGAAAGCATCAGATGGATAAAAAATATAGCCTCTTACTACCCTTACCTGGGCTTGATTTGGAAGGCTATTTTCAGTGAGAAAGCAGCCATGCCCAACTCTTTCTCTATTTTCTTAATTTATATTTTTACTCCTTCTCTCCTATACTGCTAACCATGTTTTTTGATATATCCAAGGTTCATGTGCAGAGAAAGGAGGGCGAATGAAGGAGATGTAAGAAAACAGTATGTCTTTCTTGACTGGCTATATTATAAGTTGTTAATAAATTCTCTATGATGGTAGGAGGATAAGAATTACTTTTTATTTTTTAAAATGTTATGTGGGTTCTTTAGTGAGTCCATAAATATCTGAGGACTTTTTATATATAGTTTCCTTTTAAATGAAGTCTCATTTCCCCACCAGATAGATGTTTCAAGCTGCTTCTAAGACAAATTTACGGCAGTGTTCTCACTAACAATCTATATCTGGTCCACTGAAACCTGCTCCTTAGACCCTAATGTCAGCAGGAGTAAACCTACTTCCTAATTAAACTTCCCCACTCTGATGCCATAGGTTAATTTTGGCAGTCTTTTGTTTTTTATATTTCTCAAGTAGGCGTCATATACAAGCCTACTACGTCCACCAAATTCCTGGGGTCATACATAAATCTCACTCAGTGTTTACTTAAAGTTGCTATCAGTAGGCTTTCGTTGAAGTGTGAACCTGTTGCCCCTTTTCCATGGGAGCAGAGACTCATCTCATACAGTGAAAAATTATCTCCATTCAAAGCCTTTTTATAAATACAGTTTACCTTTGCTTCTCTAATTCCTTTTCATTTTTAATACTCTAGCATATGTGGAAAATAGATATTCCCTTCCTCCCTTCCTTCCTTCCCTCCTTCCCTCCTTTCCTCCTTTCCTCCCTTCCTTTTTTTAGAGACAGAGTCTTTCTCTGTCACCCAGGCTAGAGTCCAGTGGTATAATCATGACTCACTACAGCCTCCAACTCAGGCATAAGCAATATTCCTGCCTCAGCCCTCTGAGTAGCTGGGGCTACAGGTGTATGCCACCACACCTGGTTAATTTAATTAGTTTATTTTTTTGTAGAGATAGAGTTTCACTATTTTGCCCTGGCTAGTCTTGAACCCTTGGCCTCAAGTAAGCCTTCTGCCTTGGCCTCCCAAAATGCTGGGATTATAGGCCTGAGTCACCACATCTGGCCCCCATACTTTCTTATAATTGGGGTTTCACACCCTCTTCTTGGAGTAGGAACCAAAGCTAAGCACTTTAGAGAAAAATGGCCAGGTTCTACTAAAATTCCTAAAACTACAACAAAACAAAACTCTAAACAGCACTATAGTACAGTTTTAGACACTATCTAAACCTAGGGAAAATAAGACTCGAATTGGGGAAGGAAAGAAATAAAACCTTAAGTAAAGATTAACTCACAGTCACAAATTAGAAACCACATGATAAATATCTATAAGTGAGGTATGGTAGAAAAAATAACCCAATTAAAATATGGTAGAGTACTCTAAAATTAAAATTTTAAATTAAAAATGAAATAAAAGTAAAAATACAAATAGAAGACATATGAAACAACAGGGAAATATTTTTAAAATGCAGATATATTTGAAAAAGAACCAAATGGAAAATTTAGAAAGGTAAAAATTTAGTTAAATGAGATGAAATCAAAGGAATGAAATTAATCTTACTCTAATGAAAAAAATTAATCTTATGTTTGCTTCAGTAGAACAGAGACTGATACAAAAAATTTTGGACTAGAACACAGATCTCAATAAATCACCTGGAATGAGGCATAGAGAATAAAAATTAGAGAATATATAGCCAATAAAGATAACCCACATAACTGAAAGAAGATATTTACAATGCATGTAACCAGTAAACTCTATCTGTCCCTCCCCCCACACCGTCTGTCTCATTTTCTCCACACTTTCTTATAAAGCAGTAAGAAATATAGAATAAAACACTATATTTTTAAAAAACAGAAAAGCAATACCAAATATAAATAAGAATGTAGAGAAAGAGGAATTCTCAACATATTGGTGAGAATATTAATTGAAACCATCCTTCTGGAAAACAAAGTTGAAGACAGCCATAATCTGTGACTCATCAATTCCTCATTTAAGAATAGAGCCCGGGCTCTTTGAGGCCTTGTTTATTACAGCTAAAAACAGGACTCAGCTTAATTATTTAGTGATGGAGGAGGATTAATGAATTATTCTAGACTCACAGAATGGAGTCCCACACAACAGTTAAAATGAATGAAAGGAATATACATTAATGAACAATGATAAATTTCAAAAAAAAATTAAAAAATAGTGAAGTAAAAAAAAGGCAAATTGTGTCATTATCTTCAGTGTGTGGCATTTATCTTGGCGCATCTCTGCTTCTCCATTTGTATTCATATTTGTTCTCTCTCTCTCTCTCTCTCCTTTGAAGAATCTGTCTTTGGATTCAGGTGTTTGAAAAGAATTTTTTTCTGGATTTAACATGCATGTGTGTGGTTCTCTGTTCAGAGATATCTTCAGATTCTGTGTGCAGAGATCCTGAAGATATTTGAGTCTCTGCAAATCGCTCTGCAAATCACTGGACTGGTGTCTGTCCAGTGAGCTTTCTATGCTATCACAACTTTTTGTCTGAATTGCCTCTGCCAAATTATTGCTGCTTCTTTCATTAACAATGGTATTAGTTCTCCTGCGCTAATTTCAGAGATGTCCTCTGCTTCTCTGCCTCTTTGTCCTACGGGAAATATTTGTTTTTATTAGCAAGTCTCTTTTGATATTTCTTCAGTGCCTTAATGTGTTTGAGCTATACCTAGCTCTTGAACTCTTTTTCCTATAGTGTACTTAAACGCCTTTGGGAATCATTTTATGTATCCTGTGACCCCAAGGTTGAAAACAGAATAAACAAGAAACATCAGTCCTGTTGATTGAATAATTTCAACTGCTCCTATTAATTTCCACATTGGATTATCCTTTTTTTTTTTTTTTTTTTTTTTTTGAGACAGAGTTTCGCTGTGTTGCCCAGGCTGTAGTGCAGTGCAGTGGTGCAATCTCCGCTCACTGCAAGCTCCGCCTCCTGGATTCACACCATTCTCCTGCCTCAGCCTCCTGAGTAGCTGGGACTACAGGCGCCCGCCACCACACCCAGCTAATTTTTTGTATTTTTAATAGAGTTGGGGTTTCACAGTGTTAGCCAGGATGGTCTCGATCTCCTGACTTTGTGATCCGCCCTCCTTGTCCTCTCAAAGTGCTGGGATTACAGGCATGAGCCACCTCGCCCGGCCTGGATTATCCTTATTTGTAAGAGAAGTGAAGTTGAGTCATCTTTCTCAGACATGTGTCCAGCATGTTGTCTGTAAGCTAAACTAGTCTGCACTCAGACCAAAATAAATGGGAGTTATTTTATGTTTCAGAACCATTCAGACGACATGCTTGGGAAAAATGCACAATGAACCATTTCTGAAGACCTTGTGTTTATTATGTTTTTAGATAAAAGTTTATTCAGACTTTTGCATTTAATAATGTATGTACCAAAGAGTCGATGCGTCATGATTTCTGAGAACCGATTTCACAATTTGAGAAATTTCCTTTAGACTGCTCTGATTTGAGCTTAAAACGTCCTTAAGCCTTTAAGACCAGTTAAACAAGGTAAAGGAAGGCATTACAAATTCATCTGGTGAACTTAATGAAACCAGTCAATCTGACTTTAAAAGACCTTTTCACTGTTCTCTTTAGTTGGAATGTGTTTTTCTCTTTATTTTTGAATAATATCTTTTTCCAAATAAAATGTCTGCATGCTTAGAAAAAAACAAAAACTTCCACCAGATATCCAAATATTTACTCTGCAAAACTGCTAAACATACAGAATTTGGGGGACATTTAGACAACTGTTATTTAATTTGATCTGGGTATCTGCCACTCTGCCCAAATCAGTATCTATCCATGTAGTAAATTTTCATGATTTTTTTGTATTTCTCTATTTTCATTTGCATTTTCAGTGAATCTCTTTAATAGATGACTGATAGTGTCAATATTAATATGTATTTTTGAAAAAATATTACCACACAACAATTTGTGCTGGTTTTCTAGGACACATAAGAAAATTACTGCCATTCACATCCATTGGCCATATGTTATTAATTGTAAGAGTAGATTTTTTCTGAATCTTTAGAGACAAAGAGTTTCCAGTGACCTTAAAATTGAGACAGCTTTGAGGAATGTTAAGAATTATTTTGATAAAGAATAAATTCTCCTTTGCTGATAATTATAATGGAGCAGTTGGGATCATAATAAAGTATTAAAATATTTATGATTTTTATTTGCATTTATTTTTGTTTCCTAAGTTATTGTATTTTAGATGAGAATGTTTATAAACATGCGAATATGAGGAATGATAGCATTTAGAGCTTGCTAGTTGTGGAAGAAGCTCCCAATCTACTGCTTCAATGTTTCCTTTCATCCTTCATAGTTAACCTCTCTATCCATTTGCTTCTTAGTTTAAAAACCATTATTGAGTCCTCACAAACATCGGTATTAAATCCATCTCCTAGAATGACATACAAAACACTTTGTATCAGTCAGCTTAAGTGATGTTATGTAACATAAACAAATGGCTTCCAAATAACAATGACTTATAGTAACAAAGACATATTTCTTGCTATGATACATGCAATTAACCAGTTGACTGAAGATCTCCAAATTATTTTTATTCTGGGAATCAGACCAAAGAAACAAACCCGATCTGGGCATGCCACAAAGATAAAAAAGAAAAATCTATCATGGACTGTATACTGGTTCTTAAAACTATAGTGAAAGTGGCAATCATAACTTTTGTTCCCATTTCATTGGTCGAAGGCAGTGAAGTAGACAAGGAAATATCAGTGGAGTATGAAATATAATCCTCCTCCACCACACCCTTCTTGAGCTGATGTTTTTATCAATCTCTCAGTTAAAAGGTCTCCCTATTAGCTTTCATAACTTCCTGTTTTGCTGTTACAGAAACATATAGGGGCAGGGAATTGAAGATAACAGGTGGAAATGTTAACATTGTAAGATTAGCAGCACACTCTTGCTCTTCTCCTATCCTGAGAATTCTTCAGGCTCTGTATCTCTGGGGGATTTAGTTGGCTCTAGAGTTTCCTTAACATGAGCCTATTTGAAAGTCAATGAGATTCTCATATTTGCACAAGGATCTGAAGTTTTCAGTCTGCCAGAATCTCTTATCTGTTTTCTCTCTTGGCCATTTCCTACTCATTCTTTACAAACTATAAAATATAGAGGTCCTTTTAATACCAACAATCTATGTGGAACATTTATAGTTATATTTGTTGGAAAACTTCTAGTAAACGTGTAAACCTCTTTTATCACCTTCACTGTAGCCACAGCTGTATATATCAATGAATGTCTGATGCTCTTGCAGTCTCTTCTACAGCCTGTAAAGTGGAAAGCTCCAAACTGGGGTCCAATGCCATGTTTGCTTTATTATAAGGAAGTCTGGTCCAATTAAACAAGACAGAAAGAGAGGTATCTGATTTTGCTTACATTCAAAGGAAGATATATTTATTTCTTGAGTTCTCCTGATGTTGCTCTGAGTTATCAAACCCACCCCTACACCTCTTCTGGCGGAAGACTTCCTTACAGGTTGGGTGAGCTGAGTATCAAAGGATCACAGTCTTTATGGTTGAGCAGTCTTGTTCTTCCATGGAAGTAGTTTGGTGGTCTCCAGGCCATCCTTCATTGCATGGTGGAGACCTTTGTGACTGCAATAAAGTTTTGCTGTTACAGAAACATATACAGGCAGGGAATTGAAGATAATAGGTGGAAATGTTAACATTATAAGATTAGCAGCACACTCTTGCTCTTCTCCTATCCTGAGAATTCTTCAGGCTCTGTATCTCTGGGGGATTTAGTTGGCTCTGGAGTTTCCTTAACATGAGCCTATTTGAAAGTTAATGAGATTCTCATAATCTTCTATATTTTAAGGACAGATGAGAACTAGCAGAGCTGCCAGCTGCCAGTAAAAACTAGTAGGTTTGTTGAATGCATGATAAATGTGTTAAAGTCTGCAACTTGAGGGCTGAAAGGAACTCTAGACATAATCCAGTCTGGAGGATCCAAAATAGAGCTGCACATCAGAATCACCCTGGCAGATTTTTAAAGAACAGATGCTAAAGTCAAAACTGCAGAGATGCTGACTTTTTAAATCTGGAGTGGAGCCCAGAAAACTTTGTCATTGAATCCAAGCCTCTCTTTACAATCTATCACTCTCTTCTGTTGTCTTCCCACAGTACTCAATTCAGGAAGCTACAGAGAGAATGTACTTTAAAAAATGTAATTGAATTACATCTAATATAAATTAAGAACTCATTGTTTTTACTGAAACTATATCCCATGATTTTTCTTTTGATGGAGTCTTGCTCTGTTGCCCAGGCTGGAGTGCAATGGTGCGATCTCGGCTCACTTCAACTCCGCCTCCCAGGTTCAAGCAATTCTCCTGCCTCAGCCTCCCGAGCTGCTGGTACTACAGGCATATGCCGCCACGCCCAGCTAATTTTTTGTATTTTAGTAGAGACAGGATTTCACCGTGTTGCCCAAGGCTGTTCGTGAACTCCTGAGCTCAGGCAATCTGCCCGCCTCGGCCTCCCAAAGTGCTGGGATTACAGGCATGAGCCACCACACCTGGTTGATTTTTCTTATAAGCTAGACAACTAGAATATTCTTTCATCATGTAACTTTTAAGCTTCTTTAGTTTTGATGGATATGACTGACTCCTCTCTGCTGGTTCCTACCTGTGTTCCAAAGTCACAGAGTAATCTGAATATCACCCTACACACACACACACACACACACACACACACACACACACAATCTCTAAGAGAAACTTCTTTTTGACCTACTCTGCTGAAAAGGAACGCTCATGAACATCCTGGGGTGTTTCTCAACTCCTTATCCCAATAAAAGTTTTCAATGTTCTAATTCAATGTAATAAATAATTTTGAGCACATTCTCTGCCAGATATTCTATTAGATGAGGGATTATGTGACCTTAATTATACTGATAAAAAGCATGCAAGATCACAGCAAAAGTATGAGCTAATTATAATCCTAGCATCCTCCATGTCCCTCACTCTCAGCTTAATTTTGTGTCCCTAACATTTGGAGGATGCAATTTTAATGCCTGCATCCATTCTATTTCCAGTGCCTTTATCTCTTTGACATTTGCATTGAACAAATACCTGTTTCTACTCTGCCCTCTGGCTTATCCTTGTCTTTTCTTTTCTTAGGACCTGGTATATTTTTCTTCCTCAGTTCTGCTCCTGAAATCTAAAATGTTTTATCCTGTTCAGAATTTTTGCTTTTTGAAAATAGTTATGTTTAATTCTTACATCATTCCTTATTGAAAGAGAATACCACCATCTCTTTAAAAAGAAAAAAAGAATCTGATTTAAATTTAAAGTTTCTGCCACACAGATACAAGTAAGTTGTGTTTCAGATGACACTGACTACCTCACAGCAGTCTGGTTAATTCTTAGGTGTCATTCTGAGTAGTTCCAGGACAAATTTCTTTTTGTTCCATGCTCTCGTCATTGTTGGTGTCTTGCTACCATGTTTGCTAAGAGGCATCATAATATAACAGTCATCACATGACATATGAATTCGGTCAATGCTGATCATATTATCATCACATCAACTGGATCATGTGTATAGTTGGTACCATTCATGTTGAATTTATTTGCTTTTTATAATGTCCTCAAAAAGATTGTTACAATTTACCATTGAAATAAAAATATATGCACAGTGTCCTGAATATAGAACAGCATAATACATGACAATATTCTAATTATTTAAAAATCAAAATGAATCTTTCAATGACTATCAAATAAATATTCTAAGTGGGAAGAAATCATGACATAGTTTCACCAGCACGAAATTTCTTTCCCTCAGTGGTAAATAATATTGTGCTTCACGCTCACTATTGTTAGAAAAGACATTGTGCTCAGCAAAAGATTGCATTCCCCAGCTTTGCCTACAGATCAACATGACCAGATAATTTAGTTCTACACGTTGAGATACATATAATCAGAAGTTACTTGGTTGGGATTATTATTATTATTATTTTTTAAAAAAGGAAGAAAAAAACACTCCTTTAAAAGCCAGATTAACTGACATATGCTATCTTCATTCTTCCTGACTGGAATAAGGACATTACTTATAACCATGTGAATTTGAATGCATAAGGAGGACACAGAGAAATGTGGGAGGAGCCTGAGTATTTTATACTTTGTGGGGCTGAGATACCAGCCTTGGACTTCTTACCTCTAAACTCCCTGGTGTGTGAGAAAAATAAAACCCTCTGTCTTCCTATTTTTTTTTTTTACTATGTTTAAGATAGCTATAACTCACAGCCAATCACAAATCTCAACTCTACATATAGATATAAATATTTAACATGAAGTGTATGAAGCCTTGAATAGCTCCCTAATGAAATTGTTTCCTGATAACCCAGTAAGAAAGGTTTTCCAGGATGTCATGCTCTTTTTTATTTATATAAGTGGTCTTAGTCTGTTGGTAATAAAATACCTGAGAGCAGGTAACTTATAAACAACAGAAAATTACTTCTCATAGTTCTGGAGGCTGGGAAGTCCAACATCAAGGTACTGGCAGGTCTGGTGTCTGGCGGGGACTGTTCTCAGCTTCCAAGATAATGCCCATTGCTGCGTCCTTCAGAGGAAGAACACTGTTTCCTCACAGGGCAGAAGGGACAGAATGCAGGAACTTAGTTCCTCAAGCTTTTTTATAAGGTGTTAACCCCATCCGTGGAGCCTCCACCCTCAGGACTTAACCACCTAAAGCCCCCACCTCTTAATATTATCACATTGGCAATTAAGTTTTAGCACATGAATTTTGGGGAACATTCAAACTATAGTATGAATTCTGGGGGACATTCAGACCAATACAATACATAACCATTGTTTTAGAATATGTATAGGAGTAAATTAAAAATAAATTAACATCATCCAAATTCCCACCATTTGGATTACCAAATGGCATTTCCTAATGTAAATATTAAATATAAACATTAGATTCAAACATTTATAAAAATAAGTCAGAATATACATGCTGGAATGAAAGTGAATGATATAATGGTGTTCATTGTACTGTTGCACATTTACCTATTCTTTCCATTTTTCTGTAGATTTGAGCATTTTTAAATTAGAGATTATGTATACACACAAATATGTATATATGTACATGTTTTCCTACATTTTCCAGAACATTTGATTGACAAATACCATGCTGGGAGAAACTCTGGCACCTCTTTTAAGGCTTTGTTTGGAAAGCTCAGGGCTCTCACACTGAAAACCAAGCATTTAGGTCTCCATTACACTGAGCCTAGTCCCACAACTATCTTCACACTGAGACTTAAAGGAATTCTTTTATTTATTCTTTCCCCTCTGTTCTAGAAATACATTCACCTACCACTCAAGTTTAAAACTGAAATGAAAATTCTGACAATCCAGAGGTCCATTATATTATAGGACTCATTAGAATCCTTTAAATTTTGATGAAAAAAGACAATCTGCTGCATTGAGGAAGATACCAGAAAATTTCTGCTCTCAAGTATATTCAAATTTGATAAGTGAAATGGCTTTCAACGGGTTGTTTAGAAATCCCATAGTAAAGCATTAATGAGCTAGTCGTCATAACTGATTACAAGTCAGTTCTGGCCAAGCATGTAACTAAAGTCTCAAATGTTTCGATTTTCACAAATAGAAATTTGTCCTCCCTTGGTGCCTTTTATCCATGCTCAGAGTTCTTTGCAATTATTAGCTCATTAGTCCTCGTGGATTTTTAATTTTAATTGTAAATTAGTAGACCCTACAGAGTTAAATATAAAACAATGTTAATGGCCCATTTCATGAGTATATATACCAATGGCTTAACCTTTATTATCTCAGCGTATACGTTAATACCAGTGATGTCTTTAACTCTCCTCTAAAGCACAATTCCATGCTTCTCACATATTAGTACTGCACAGATATTGCTTCAACCTGAAAACTAGTTTCGTTTTTGGTATGTTTTTTTTTACACACCCATTCCAAAGTTTAGCTTTCATAGAATTTCTACATATGTTTAATTTACTACTTTGGTATGTTTTGAATATATTAATATAGCAAAACTTCCCTTATGTGTCATGAAAAGTAAGTAGAAGATTTTGATCAAATATGCTGATTACTGAGATATCATTGTAATTATTTACCAGGGATCTTACGTTATCATTGCTTCATTCAAATTGGGAAGGAAACCACAGTCATTTTCAATGGTATAAATGAAGTGAGCCTTCATGCCCTTAACTTTGAAAAAAGATGAGAACTATATAGTTTACAGCTGAAGTTTATTCTACCCAGCTCCTGTACATCCTCCAACTCTAACTTACCATGAGAAGCACTCCTCCCCTCAACTTGTCTCAGTGCTATCATTCCACTCCTGGTGTTGTGGCCTGCCCATGACTCAAGCCTGATCAGAGTGCTGCTTTCATCTGGCTCTAGTGATGGGTCCATGTATTAGTTTCCTGGTATTGTCTTAACAAAGTACCACATCTGGGTGGCTTAGGTAACAAAAATTTACTGTTTTACAATCTTACAGTTCCAGGATCAGGGTTTCAGCAGGGTTGATTCTTTCTAGGGGCTGTGGAAGAGACTCTGCCACTGGTTTCTCTCCTAGTTGTTGGTGGTTTGCTGGCAAGCTATGGAGAATGCAAAATCATCTTTGGATAGCTCCCAGTGCCCTCAAGGAATCTGTATATCCTTTGTGAATTATAGGCTAAGTTACACAAATATAAACCCTCCAAATCTGATAATTGGTTTGATTTTTATGTAGAATTGCTTCTTGGAAAATATGGAAGAATGAGAGTGGAGACAGGGAGTGATGGTAGGAGATACTTACATACCTAGAATGTTTTATTCACAAACTTGTTTGCACATCAGAATCACTTGGAAAAAATTATTTTTTAAAGAAATAAGGATTCCTGGGCTCCTCCTGTACGAGTTCTGACTCTGTAGATCTAGGCAGGAATCCTGAGAACTGTATTTTTATTTATTTATTTATTTTTGAGACGGAGTCTCGCTCTGTCTCCCAGGTTGGAGTGCAGTGGAGCGATCTGGGCTCACTGCAAGCTCTGACTCCCGGGTTCGCGTCATTCTCCTGCCTCAGCCTCCTGAGTAGCTGGGACTACAGGCACCCGCCACCGTGCCCAGCTAATTTTTTGTATTTTTAATAGAGAAGGGGTTTCACCGTGTTAACCAGAATAGTCTCGATCTCCTGACCTTGTGATCCACCCACCTTGGCCGCCCCAAGTGCTGGAATTACAGGCGTGAGCCACCGCGCCCGGCCGAGAACTGTATTTTTAAAAAGCTCCCCAGGAGAATCTACTACACAGCCAAATTAGGGGAACACTTATCTAAAGAATTTATATAAGGGAGTTTAAGAAAATTTATTGCCTAAAACTATAAAATTTTTCTATAATAGAGTTGGAAGCTTGGGCACTTTCAAAATCAAATTTCTGTATTTTCAAGTGAGAAAGGTCTTAATTTCTTGATGAAGGGGAAGTTTAGAATTTAATTTTCAAAATAGAAAGGCCTAATTTCATGTATTTTGATCTTCCTGAAAATTAACACCAGAGATCTTTTTTTTTTACATACTTGCATTTATAGACATCTATGGGCATGCTTAGTTTAAATGAAATTACTTGTTCGCTTAATTTAATAGAAAGTGTACTGAACTAATTACCATTAATTACCTGTACAATTAAGACTTGGATTGACAATGGTAATTAAATTGATTCTCCTTCTCAAATATGGATGTTCCCAAAGTATTCATTAACTAGTTTCAACAAAATATTCCCTAATAGATTTCCAGAATAGATACGGTATTTCTTCTGCTTTTCACATCTATCTTTTCTTCCTTTAAGAAATGATTGCTCCTTTGTGTTCCGTGTATTTACAGCTTCTTGAGATTACTGAAAATCTCAAATAAGTTCAGGTACTTAGTAAAAGGGTATGGGGTGTTCCCTTCAAACCAGTTTGTCTTTATTTCTGTTTTTGATTGGCTGTGCTTTTTTAAATAGAAAAACAGTGGCTGAAATAAATAACATAAATACAAATTTTAATAAGCAAGATTATAAGTTAAATTGGCTTCTTGATATAATTTTACTTGGATATGTTCCTTAGTTAAGAGATATAATTTGTAGAATGTTAAATCATGAGTTAGAAATATGAAGTTCCAAAGATTTCTTTTGCTTCTCTGTGACAGAAATGTACATCTACCATGGAAAATAGAAAAAGAAAATGCAATCATGTGGGTTCAATCAAACTGCAATGAAACCTATAGAAAACTAGTAAAAACTAGTAAAAAAAAAACCTATAGAAAAACCAGTAAAAAAAAAAAGAAAACCTATAAAAAACCAGTAAAACCTATAGAAAACTACTATAAAAAACTAGTAAATTTTAGATTATTAATCTAAAATTTCTATTCATTTGTTTAATCATTCATTCAACAAATATTTATTCAGTATCTACTCTCCCAAGCACTATTCTAAACATCAGGGATATATTAGTAAACAAAATAGACCAAGATCCCTGTCCGACTGGAGACTTCCATTTTGTTTTTTGATTCTGTTTTTTTATTAGAAAAATTTCTGTGGTATTACCAAGAGTAACTGAGAATTACTTATTTTTGCTTGTTTGAACAGAATATCAAAGCAGAAACACACTGGAAATATGAAGCAAATTGCAAATTTTAATACAAGTATTTCAGCTTCACCTTCTTTTTGTGATGATTCATGGGGACACCCACAATACACCAATGAAGTATCCATGGACTTACAGAAATCATCCTATATCTTGAGACTGCAGAGTATGTTCTGTGCCATTGATATAATTTATGAAACCATCTACTTTGAACTGCCTGAGAGAAATTTTGATATTTGGCTATGTTTCTGATATTTAAAAGTCTCAAGAGAATATACTTAAAAGGATATGAGTTTTTGACTAGTACTAAACTGCGATAAACTATATCTAAGTATCTTTGAGAAATTATACTCGTTAGCAGTTTCATAAGAAATTTAATCTGCCAAAAAGCAACTTCTTAATGAGTCTAATCTAAATTCTTGGGTTTCTCCAAAAACAATGATTCAAGTTCAATATCTTTTCCCTAATCTTGTTTTGTCTGTGGCTGCTTCTTTTGTGTCTGAGAATCCCTTATTTGTTTCCCTTGATTCTTGGAAGTAGAATGTTTTATTGCATCTCATTAATTGCATTAGGGCCCTCATGGGAGTGAACAGTCTTGGATTTGGAGGTGTAGAAGCCAAGTGTGGTCCAGAATTTGCCTGTTCTAATAATTAGGCATGTTGTAGGGTACTCTAATACCAGTATAAACAAGAGGAACAGATAAATAAAATTCACAGTAAAAGTCTCTCTGAAACAAAGAATGATTAATGGCCATGCATTTTGACCACTGTGGAAAGAACAGAACTTTAGACAAGCCATTTTTCTTTCACTTTATTTCCCCCCCCTTTTTCTTCTTTTCTTTCTCACTTCCTCCTCCTCTTTATTCTTCTTCACGTTTGTCTTCTTGTTCCTCTGAATTAAGATAGGAGGAGGGTATTCTTTGAGCTATACTTTGGGTCACGTTGGAATTCCCGTAGTGGGAAATTTGGCTTTCTCTTGTCTTTCCAAGCTGCAATGTTCTTGTATCTAGATTATCATGCTGCCGGTGGGAACCAATTAAGGACATCTGTGCTAAGATCCAGGCCACGGGAGCATGGTTATCAGGTGGGAGCTAGGGGTAAGGGTTCTGATGTGTAGTGATTATTGATTTCCGTGGTTTAAAGTACTCTCACTGGCTGATTTCATGATATAACTGAACTCAGAGTTAGGAAGAGTGCCATTTTACACTCTTATTTTCTGAATCAGCTTTATCTTTTCTAAAGCCCAAAATGAAATATTTTGGGGGTTGATGTAAATATAATATGTTACTGTATGAAAGAAATGCAAAATTATAATATAAAAACTGCATAAGGAGTTTTATTATGAGGAGTTTAACTAAAATTGGAGGAGCTGTAATAAGCTCCCTACTGGAAGAGCAGGGAAATTTTCTGGGGCTGTTATTCCTGGTGTCCAGGAATGGGCACTATTAGAGCCTTCTATCATCCAGTGTTTTCCTATGTATTACTAGTACTTACTTGCTATTTCATTTCCTCAGACTATTTTGCCTTCCTCTTTCTTCAAGTTTAGAATTTGTGCAGTTAGAATCAGTGCAATCTGATTTATCAAGGAAGAAAACGGAGAGATTGTCAGGTGATATATCAATACCCTGTTGAGGGTTCAGGTCCATCTGCAAATATTTTGACACTCAGGTCAGTTTCCTAAGATTATCCAAGCCTGATGGATGTTTACTTTCTCTACATTATACGGGACCTGCGGGGACTATATCTTCTAAGGTGGGACAGGGGAATAAGAAGACTCCTTGAATTGGTACTTTCACAAAAATTTGGTCAAACTCATCTGTTATTACAAGTTTGCTCTTTAAAAAGCTTGTGTTATTATTTTCTCATAAACTCCTTCATATGAATCACCAGCCTTGAGAGCGATATCTTCATGAGGACTGAAAGTATGTTTTTTTCACCTAAACTTATGTTGCCCCTTATCACCACTTTCCCTAAGTGCAACTAATTATATAACATGACAATGAGATTAGAGGAAGAGGAAATTGAGGAGATAGTGAGCAGAGCCTTATAGAAGTAGAGAGTAGAATAGTGGTTACCAGAGGCTGGGAAGGGTAGTGGGGAGAAGGGGATGGAGAAAGGTTGGTTAAAAGAAAGTTACAGTTAGATAGGATAAATAAATTCTGATTCTTTTTGCACATTAGTGTAACTGTACTTAATAATAATGTATTGTTTATTTCAAAATAGCTAGAACAAAGGATTTTGAATATTGTCACCATAAAGAAATGACAAGTATTTGAAGTGATGGATATGGTAATTACCCTGATTTGATCATTATACAAAGCATGAATATATCAAAACATCACACTGTATCCCATAAATATACTCAATTATTTCGTGTCAATTAAAAACAAAATGAAACTTAAAAAAATAAAAAATAAATGTGTCATGAGACAGAAAACATATTTTGAATGATTTGAAGCAGATTCATAATCTGAACAAAACACATCGATACTGTAATGATTTTAATGTCAGGAATCTTTGGTTCATTGATGTTTCTAAAATCTATTTAGTAACATGAGAAATATATATGCTATAATATTATAAAAAATTACAACACATGTTGTTACCACCTGTGATTTCCATTGATCCCTCAAACTAAAACCTTCCAAACCCTTTGTGATCCTGAGGCAGTTTCTGATGACTTAATGTTTTCAGGAAAAGCAGGGCAAAGGTTGATGATCAAAGGACATCTTCTGATATCAGATACAGTCAGAGAGCGTTGATGTTGGAAACAAATGCTCGGTGCCGCAAAGAAGAACTAGCACTGAGACAAAGGACAAAGGGTCTCTCAGCAAGGCAAATTTACTTCTGCGGAAGGGTGTGTCTCACTTATGGAGCAATGCTGAGAGCACCCAGAACAAAGGAAAGCAGGGGTTTTTATTATCTCTAACGCAGCTAGTCCCTGTTACTGTGTCCTGCCTCCATTGGCTGGAGTTGGACTGCACAATCTAAGCTGAACCCTGTTGGCTAACTTGAAAAGTGCAGGAATGGGGTTACACCAGTGGGAAGGGAGGAAGATCAGTTTCAGCGGGAATAGCCGTTGCAATGGGAAGGGTAATTCACAGAGTGGGTAGCAGATGTGGAATGTGGGCTCTACAGATAAGGACTGGCAGGAAGGTTGTTTACCAGGGTAGGGGGACACAGAGCATAAGGAAGTCTGGACTTGAAAGCAGGGAAAAAGGACAAGGAAACTTAAGCAAGCTAAACCTTTGAAGAAGAGTTTCTTACTGTATTTAACAGTTGAGAATATCCATACCATCTGGGAGGCAAAAGCCAAAAAAGATTGTTAAATATGCTTTAAAATACACTTCATCAGAGGTTTGAAAGCTCTCTGCAGGTGACTTACAGCTTTAGGTATTTCCATTTTAATTTTATCCCATGTTAAATGAAGTTACTGTGTTATTTTTGATGATAAAATATATGCTTATTTTAGAGGATGCAAACCGTGGAAAAAGAGAAAGATGAATAAAATCAACAATAATCTTACCTCATGAAGACACAAATGGCTAATATTTGGTTTTATTTTCTTTCAGGAATTTTTCCTGAATATTTTTGCTCACAGATAAGATCAAAGTATTACAATATGCACAAATTAAGTTCCTACTTTGCTTCTTAACAACATAAAATTTCTCTCTGTTGAAATTTTTTGGACCGGAGATGGGATCAGAGATGGGAGATTACACCAAAAAAATAGGAAAACCCACTCAATTGGGAATTGAGAGCCATGGGTTTCAGTAACCATAGTATTCTTGTCTGGGAGTGCAAGTGTGGTTACTGGTTTCTCTGGATTGCAAGGATGCTGGAAGGGGTAAACAAGTCAGTTCAATGAGTTGGTACAAAACAATCACCTAGAAAAGAATCTTCTATCATCCAGTGTTTTCCTATAAAGATCTACAGACTCAAGCCCCAGGTATTCTGATTCGGCAACAATGAGGTTCTACATTTGAATAAGAACCCCGAGTGACTGTTGCAGGAGATTCTGGAATCATTCATTGAGAAATCAATGGATTAGATGATGCTTTGCTTTCAAAAATTGTTGGCGAGGAGCTGGAAAAGTTCATAGACAGTGGAGGATTTGCAGGAAAGATATTAAAATCGCCAGCATTGCCTCTCTTAAGTTCAAGAAACCCACGATATGTGGCACCCCAGGCATAGCTGGTCAAAAGGCAACAGTCATGCTCCTAGGAACTTTCAGTCTTTTCTATCTAGCTTGTGTTGAGCATTCTTCTCTTTCATATTATCTATTCCTCCTGTTTAATCCTCTCATATACATTTCCCATTATCTTTCAAGTTACAGTTTAGTTAGTAGCAGAGTTCATATTGAAAATGGGAGCTCTTGATTCTTTTCCAAGAATCTTCCCATGGTGCCATCCTTCTTCACATTTTGATTTTCAAGTTATCCCATGCAACATCTCTTTCAAGAAGACTTTCCAAGTTTTCCATTCTTTTCTGTTTCTACAGTACTTCCCCCCACCACTGTGTGCTTACTTCTTTCAGCCTATTTGTAATATAGTTATTTCATTTATCATACTTCCCCACTAGACTAAATTATCCTATTGCCTAGCACAGTCTGTCACAGAATGCATACACAATAATGTCTTACAAATTAACAAATATGCAATCCTCTTAAGACATCTGTAGTTTAAAGGCAGTACATCTATATACTATGTAGTTTTCCCTCCTTGGTTAAGCTGTGTTTTTCAGATGCCAATATTTTGAAGTTTCTCCTCTTGTTTAGGCAGCATTTATAGTAATTCATCTTTTCTGAAACAGCAGGAATATATCATCTCACTCTATTACACATACATCTTGAAGTAGGATTTCTTTTTAAATTTATTTCAATCAGTTGGTCTGATTTCCATCAGAGACTTGATTTTAAGTTATTTTATCCTCTGATCAGAATAACTGCTTTGCAAAGGAAAGGAATAAAATGTTCAAAGAAGATAGTCATGTCTATTGACACTGTATTAAAATGCAAATGCGATGCAAACTGGAAGAAATCACATTGCCAAATAATCTGGATCATTTCTGAGTCCAGCAGAACAATTCAAATTACTGATTTCCTCTACAGTTGCAAGTCTCTACATGCAGTTTTTTGAAAGGAAACTAATTGCAGAAGTGAAGCAGATATAATCATTCTTCATGCTTGGTTACCCAATGAGGATACCCACTAGCATTTTCTAAAGTATTTTTAGGAATATGCTTATATATATATATGTGTATATATATACACACACACATATATATATACATATATGCACACATATATACATATATACACATATATACATATATACACATATATACACATATATATACATATATACATATATACATATATACATATATATACATATATACATATATACATATATACATATATATACATATATACATATATACATATATACATATATACATATATGTACATATATGTACATATATATACATATATACATATGTATAGATAGATAGATATAATGCAAATTATTTCTGAGCCATATTTTGGGTCTCCAGGAAATCTCAGCCCCACCTTCTTAGCTTTGTTTCCATGTATCCTTCATACCTGTCAATAGACCTTTGAAATTCTCCCTGTTTCGTTCACTTGTTAGTTGTCATTGCCCTTGGGGATACACCTCCCTTGAGATTGTTGAAAAACTGTAGAGAGGCTGTCCAGCTCCTTGCTTTCTTGTAGAATTTGGATGTAAAGTTTCATAATTTAAGAATTTCCTTGATAACCCGCATCTCACTATGTTATCTGGCACCCCCCCAGTTACCTCTTAAATTTTCTCTCTTACATTTGTCCTTTACCTCACTCCATTCCAGCTTCTTTTATCTCCTTTCTGTGCCCACCCCACCATGCACACTCCTGACTCAGGGCCATTGCTCTTACTGTCATCTCTGCTTGCAATGTTCCTCATTTTGTCCTGAACTCAGCATAAGCCACTCCCTCACTTCCTTTAGGTTTTTTCCCAATAGCAGAAAGTCAAAGAGTCTGTTTTCTCTATTTCTTCACTCTGTCTTTCTTCACAGCGCTTATCACCACTGACACATTATATATTTAATTGTTTTATAACTATCACGGGGTATCTGAATATATGCTACATGAGAACAATGACTTTAGCACTTGAAATAGTATCTGGCACATAATAAGTGCTGAATAAATATTTGTTAAATGATTGATTTCAATGGGGAAACAGCTAGGCAAGTTTTGAAAAGGATAAATGATAAAGGTTCTGAGGTGTTTAAATAGCATTGAAAATGCATTCCCTAACCTTTATACCCTAACTCCTTTGTAGACAGTTATTAGAATCAGGGATGTTTACAGACTCACCTTTCATTTCGGAGAGGAATCCCACCACTATTTTCCACTCTTGCACATCCTTGACTTTAAAACAGAACAGCATTCTCAGTAGGAAGATAGATTATTAGTGCCAAAAACATTGTGTATAAAAATATCATCATAAGTATATTGTTTTATAATCTGATATTACATAAGACTAATACATGAGTACCCCTCTGTCAAAAATATTCCTTGTAGTCTGGCTTTAAAGAATGAAATAATTTCCTTGATAAATACTCAATATTTACACATTTAAATTCTGTCCAATTTTTTTTTGGTCTTCTAAACTATAATGAGATGTCCATTCATGTAAAGAAATCTGTAAATTCATTCATAGCTGCTTCCATTGGATAACTTCCTAGATGGAAAATTGTCATCTCAAAAAGCATTGCTCTTTTTAAAGCTTTTGAGGAACACTCCAAATCTCGTTCCAGAAACGCAGTAGCAATTTACCAGCAGTGCAACAGAGTGACTTATGGTATTTTTGAAAACATTTATTATTGTACCTTAAAATATTTGTCGGTTTGGTTGGTAGGTGAAAACTTGTTCATTTGCATTCTTTGGCTACTACTGAAGTTGAAAATTTTAATATGATTCTTGACTATATATTTTCATTGTGACATATCCCTTCTTCCTTCTTCATCTTTTCTTGTAGTGAATTTAAGAAATGTTTATGTACATTATGACTATTAAATCTCTGTCACATGTGTGCAAAGATTTTCTCCTTTTTGGCCATTTATATAACTTCTTCGTGATATACTCGATTCTCTATTTTTTCATCTTTTTCTTGTTGGATTTCAGGAAATACATATGTATAGGTGGATATACATATATAATGACCATTATTTAAGAGATATTTCTCCTTTTCTTCTTCATTAAATTTTGCTTCTGTGTGTTCTTTATTTCCAGTCAAAATTATCACTGTATTAGTTCATTTTCGTGCTGCTGGTTAAGACATACCCAAAGCTGGGAACAAAACGAGGTTTAATTGGACTTACAATTATGTATGGCTGGGGAGGCCCCAGAATCATGGCGGGAGATGAAAGGCACTTCTTACATGGTGGCAGCAAGAGAAAAATGTGGAAGAAGCAAAAGCAGAACCCCCTGATAAATCCATCAGATCTCGTGAGACTTATTCACCATCGTGAGAATAGCATGGCAAAGACCAGCCCCCATGATTCAGTTACAGAGTACCCAGAGGTACTCTGGGTACCTCTCACAACATGTGGGAATTCTGGGAGATACAATTCAAATTGAGATTTGGGTGGGGACAGGGCCAAACCATATCAATCACATGTGTTTATTGTTTCTGAAATTTAGTGATATTTGCTTAGGATGTTTTTTCCAAAAACATTTTTTGGTGGATTTTTAAAGAAATGTTAAACTCTTTCAATAATCTGGAAATTATTTTGGTGTAATGATTAGCTGGTTGCCCTGTTATTAGCATTTATTAGTTATCCAATCTTTCCTTACAGATCTCATGTCACCTTTATTATATACCAAATTATTTATATATGCATAGTTCTATTTCTTGACTTTCTATTCGTTTCATTATTCTGTCTCTTCCTACACTAGTATCACATCATATCAATTACTGGTGCTTTGTATAAAGCAGTTTATTACCTTTTAGGGCAAGTACTCCTTTATCTTTTTTTTTTTTTTACATTTTCTCTGTGTTTTTCTTTTTACATTTTCTTATATTAGCCTCAAAACAATTGTTCTTTCAAATGAGCTTTATGATCAGACTGGCACAATGCTCCCCAAAAAATATCCCAGTAAAATTGCCTTGCATCAAGTCATCTTAATTTCTAAAGAATTTGCATATCTATAACGTTTCCTTATCTCATATATAACATATCCAAAAGCAATAGTAACAAAAACCACTTAGCGCCTGCCTGTAGGGTGCCAGGTGGATGCGCGCTCGGTGCTCCGCGGGCTCCATTGAGATCACGCACTTCCGAGCGCTTCCTTTCCTGGAAAAGCCCTGCCTGATCTGGCCTTCGGGTCTCCCCTAGCAGCACGTGGCGCTTAGGAGCGGGCGACCTGCCTGTGCGGTGCCATGAACCTCTTACTGTGTAACCCCCACTGCAACTGACGGCACTACCCCTGCTTCCACAGGGACCACGGATGCGTGTGCATGGAATGGAAACCGGATTCCGAATCTATAATGCCGATCCATTAAAAAAAAAAAAAAAAAAAAAAGAAGAGAAAAACAAGAATTTCTAGAAGAAGGAGTTGGCCATGTTGAAATATTATTTCACAGTAGCTATTTAGCTTGCTTTAGTGGCCGGTGGGGAAAAGCTGAAAATCTGGGATGACCAGAAAAGGACTGTTATTGAAGTAAAAGTTTCTACAGAAGTTAAGGCGGTCAAATTGTGACAAGATAGAATTGTGGTCGTTTTGGGTTCCTTGATTAAGGTATTTACAAGGATATGCAGTGCCCATCAGTCACACGTCTTGGAAACCTGCTCTAACCTTAAAGGCCTTTGTGCCTTGTGTCCCAGTAGATAGTAACAGCTCTCTCCTGACCTCCCCCATCACACACATGAGTTATGTGAAGCTTGTGGTCTTGCTAGCACCAAGAAGCCACCTGTAGACCTTCTTGCACGCAAGGACGTCCTAAACTGGTGGCCCTCAACCACCAGTAGGGAACAAGAATTGCAACCACATCTCAAAAAAACAGACCCTTATAAGAATATTTGCTACTACATCAGGGCCTTTTATCCAGGAACTATGAAAAAGATCACAAAATGGCAAATATTTATTGCATCAACTTCAATTAGGAAGCTTCCCTCATCTGAGTATCTGACGACCATGGCACAGTACTTTTTTTTTTTTTTTTTTTTGCTGCTGAAAATCCAAAAAGTTCGGTGTTCAAACTAGAGCCAGTTTTCTTCCAAAATACTTCAGTTCCAAGTGGAATTTTTCCAACTCTCAGATTCCTTCAGGTTTGCCATGCATTTGTGCTTTTGGAACAGAGTCAAATGCTGTCATTGTGATTTGTGCAGATGGCATCTACTACAGATTCCTATTCAACCCCAAGGGTGGTGCATCCAAGATGTCTAAGTGCAGTTTCTAGCAATGACCAGTGACAAGCTGTGACTCTTTGTAAGTGTGTGCAGTCAACACCCCATGCCTGATTGTCCCTGTTAAGCACTGACTATGCCCCTCAAACTCCTCTGGGGCTGGAATGTTGACCTTGTGGGGAACAGGTTGGAGAGACTGCCCTGGGTGACCCTTGGTCTTAAAGCTATATGTGGCTGTTTGCTTTCTTAAGGAAGGTTTCTTATTTCCAGTATTAAAAGGAAAATCATCAAGGCAAAGTAAATATTCAAGTGGCTTTGAACAATTTGTGCCTGATTGTTGGCTTGTTATCTTTAATTCAACTGTGAAGTTTAACTTTTGCTGTTCCAACTGCATCCTTTATGCTTAAGATTTGGTGGCCTCCGTATGGACTAAGGGACCAGGTTGAGACAAGGATGAACAAACTGAAATTTGTTCTTGGCAACAGATTCTGTCATTTTATTGAGTCTACAGTAGAGAAATGAACAAATGTGTAAATATTAGTTGTTATAACAAGATTTAAATAGCATAATAATAACAGCAGCTTGCCTTAGAAAAGGAGCAAGAAATTCCTACTCCAGTCTGAACATGAAGAACAAAGATACAACTGTGATAGCAAACACAGTGTAGACATTTTACCTTCTGTAAATTCAGCATTGTGATTTTTTCCATGCCTGTAGTTTTGTTTGGTTTTGTATGCATACATTCTTGTGTGTCCCTGCTTCTGTGGTGTAGCTGTTAGAACTGAAGCAAACAACAGATCTGTTACAGGAAAGGGGTCCAGATCCAGACCCCAAGAGAGGGTTCTTGGATCTTGCACAAGAAAGAATTCAGGGTGAGTCCACAGAGTAAAGGAAAGGAATAAAAGAATGGCTACTCTATAGACAGAGCATCCCCAAGGGCTGCTAGTTGCCCATTTGTATGGTTATTTCTTGATGTGCTAAATGAGGGGTGGATTATTCATACCTCCCCTTTTTAGACCATATAGGGTAACTTCCTGATGCTGCCATGGCATTTGTAAACAGTCGTGGTGCTGGCGAGACCGTAGCAGTGGGGATGACTAGAGGTCACTCTCTTGACCATCTTGATTTTGGTGGGTTTTAGCTGGCTTTTTTACTGCAGTCTGTCTTATCAACATTTATCTTGTGCTGACCTTCTGTCTCATCCTGTGACTTAGAATGCCTTAACTATCTGGGAATGCAGCCCAGCCTTATTTTACCTAGCCCCTCACTCAAGATGAAGTTGCTCTGGTTCAAACGCCTCTGCCAGATCCACTCCTTGAGCAGAGGCATTTGTGGTGTCAATAATGGGAGTTGCCAGCCTTCACAGGGAGTATGACTGGGTTTCAAGAATGAGGAAAATCTGCTTTAATTCTGAGTGAAAACTAAATTTCTCTTTTACATGTAGGGAACAAAGTTATGCATAGACTTTAAAAATTAGTCATGGTAGAAAATGTTATTTAAGTTACAGTATATGAAGAGAAACATTCAAAATCTCTTTCAACAAGTGATACCCAAGGTGTCCTCTGGCAATACCTTTTAGTATAACAGCATAATGCCATAATGCCTTAGTCTGTCATTTCCACTTATCTTTCTCACCATAGTTTTCTCTCCCCACCATTTATAAAAATAGTTACACACTAGCATTTTTGAGAATGAAAGGCACATAGCATTTTAAAAAATATTTGGCAACTACAGTAGTTTGTGAGCTCTATATTGTACTGTTTCAGGGATATATTTAATTTTCTTACATGCCCATTAAGGAGACTGAATTTTGTGTTTTTGATTTCAGGTTGTAAACATTTGAAATATGCATAACACCAAGTTCTCAGTTTTGCCAGTTCCATAACTGGCATCTAATCAACTAAATTTGTATGTGGATTTCCATATAAAGTATACATGTTACTTTTCTGTATACTTAGTTGTGAAATTTATTTTTTCACAATTATTTGTAACATTTATTTTAAATAAAAGTGAGAAATTTTGCTGTTGAAAAAAATGTAAGTCCAATATCAAGGTCTGTCAAAACATTATCCAGGAAATATTTGAATTTATATTCCTACATAAGAAAACTCCATAATGTAAAGAGGTTTTTGTTATTTTTTATAAATTAATTTATATATTGCAATCAATACCCCTTAGGGACTTTACTGACTTTTCAAAATTATAGATGTTAAGAGTAAACTGAAATAAATAGTTAAATTTAAAAAATGAAGGGGTATTTACCTCATTGGCTACTTAAAGTACTATTCAAAAATTGTTAGGGTAACCAAGATAACTAAAAGGAATAACCCAGGAAAGGCATAATTTAAGTGTAGGGTAGGGGGTAAACTGAGAATGTTCTGCTCCCAAAATGAATACACTCTTACACTAATTCTTCAGAGAGAGGCAAGTAATATTAGGTGAAATTTATTTTCAAGTTAACATAGGATGTCTAGTAATACAACCACAAACATGGATTAAGCAAAACTCAGCATAATTCAGTTAAGGTACTAGTTAATTAGAAATCTTAGTAAGAGTAATATGAATTTCAAAATAAATAGGAGAGGTCCTCAGAATGAATATAATATTTGAAGTGGCAAAATTTGTGTAACCTTTTAAATTTTCCATACTCAAGGGGAAAACTAGCTACAGCAAGGAGTGAAAGAATCCCACTCCCTGATTGTATCTTTACCAACACTACCACTCTCCTTTCAATTTTAGAACAATTTCCAAAAACCTTCAGCAAATACCTTAAATGTGGCAATAAGTATAGTCAGTGAAGTTTGATGTTGAAAAAGATGTTTAAGTGTTTTGAAGAAAAGGCATTTTTTGTTTTCCTTTGAGACTGAATCTCGCTCTGTCGCCCAGGCTGGAGTGCAGTGGCGCCATCTCTGCTCACTGCAAGCTCCGCCTCCCGGGTTCATACCGTTCTCCTGCCTCAGCCTCCTGAGTAGCTGGGACTACAGGTGCCCGCCACCACGCCCGGCTAATGTTTTGTATTTGTAGTAGAGATGGGGTTTCACTGTGTTAGCCAGGATATTCTCAATCTCCTGACCCCGTGATCTGCCTGCCTCTGCCTCCTAAAGTGCTGGGATTACAGGCATGAAGAAAAGGTATTTATACAGTTAACCAAAGTGAACCCCAAATATAAATATTATTTAAATAAAGCAAAAACTACAAAGTAAAACAAAAAGTAAAGCATAAAACAATTATACTAGAAACATTAGTTTATTAGTGACTATTTCATTTACTTAAGATGAGAGATATATATTTAATACATATAGCTATAATTTGTGCAAGGAAACAAAAATATTAGGCATATATTCTAAAGGAATACTACACTGCAATATAAAGTATATTTTTATTTCAAAAGAAGATAATAAAATAAGGCAAACAAAATATGGGGAAAATATTGCAAACAAGTATGACAAGGAGACTAAAATATGGGCATAATATGATTATCCTGTGCTTGGTGGTCTTAATCTTAACCAAGGTGTCCTTAGGTTGGTTTCCACAGGCAACATGATCTAGAGTCTAGACCAAACTCCCTAACCAGCATGCAAAGAAAAAGGAAAGCCCAAATTTTCCACTTTAGGGGCATTCCTGAGCATCCCCAAGTATTTATAATACAAAGAAAACTCCCCTTCTCCCTTAGTTTAAAAGAGAAAGCAGATGAAGAAGACAAACATTTCAATAGGAAACCTGCAATAGGACATGGGGAAACAATTCACAGAATATAATTGTCCAGTAAATATTATGAAAACATCCACTTTACATTTAATAAGGGAAAGTAATTCTTAATTATATACCATGTTTTTTGTCTGTCAAGCTATGCACTCCCAATGCAACTACAAATTAGCAAAACCTGCCCCTGAAGCAGTTTGGCAGTAAGTGGCGAAAGTTTTAACAACGTAACTTATACTTTGACCCAACAATTCCAGTTCTAAACCTGCCCCTGAAGCAATCTGGCAGTAAGTGGCAAAAGTTTTAACAATGTAACTTATACTTTGACCCAACAATTCCAGTTCTAAGATTTTGCCCTTAGGAAATCACAAGAGATGTAAGGATGTGAAGAATGATTTATGTTCAAGAATGAAAGTTGCAGAATTCTTAAAATATGGAAAATTGGAAGCAACCAAAATGCTCAATTGTAAGTTAATAGTTACATAATTTATGGACTAGAAATGTGGTGTAATATTATACAGCTATTAAAATATTGTTTTCAGAGAATATTGAGTATTACAGGAAAATGCTCGTGGCATAATTTAAATGAATAGAAATAAGTGATAAATATATAATATTATATATGTGTGTGAATGGAAGGATTGTATAAAATATTTATGATGGACATTTCTGGGTCTGGCCTTTATAAATAATTTCTTATTTTCTCCTTTATACTTTAATTGTGAGTGTTTTACTATAAGCATGCAATCAGCTTATAACAAAAAGCACTAAATATTATTTGAATACTTAATAACTTCAGGAAAAGAAAAACCTATGAAACACTATTAATACAGTTTACTTCCAAAATATGTTGCATATTGACTAAGTTTTTGTTTTGTTTTAATTCCAAATTTGTGCTTTAAATTTGCCTTTGTGAATTAAAATCCTCAGTTTTAGGAAGTGACATTTTAGCACATATTATTCTTTTGGGAAATTTTATCAGACCACTGTCAGCTCAAGCTGGTAGAGACTGATGGGCACATATGTTGAGTAATGTGCACTGACTTTTCACAGGAACAGAAACATTTGTAGAGATTGATAGTGCAATTCTTTTCAGACAATATACACTTTGCCTTTCTAGCCATTCACACTAAAAACAAAACAAGACCAGTTTTCTTGGTTTGATCTTTTCACTTCTTTATTTGTTTTGACCTAAAAGGCGAGCATGTCTTCTGAAGTTGTGTGTCTATAAAATGGTGCTTCAGAGTGAAATAAACATAAAGAAAATATAAATAAATAGAAAATTTTGGGGCAACTGAAAAATTCCTTAGTTATATGCAGAATCCTGAGGAGAGCATTTAGCGACCTTTTATTTTGGGTTTTGCATTTTAAATATTAATATAATATTGGCTCTATCACTGTGGTTTTAAGTTTTGAGTCTCAAAGAGACTTTACTTCCTCATTCTGTTCAGGAGGCTTTGCAATAGTTTTGTTCTTTTCCATCCGTGGTACCACCACAGGAATTTACTAACCCCCAATCTGATTATGTTTCTCTTCTTTTAGGAATCTTCAGACTCTCTCTTTAACTTCAGGATAGTTATGAAGACCTTGGCATTGCTTTGTAGAATTTTCAGCCTACTTCCTTTGCCAAGCTCCCACCCTTCCTTGCACTGCTCAAGCTATGTTCCAGCTACCAACATTTTCCAAACAAGCTGGACTCCTTCCAGCCCTGTGACTTTGTTGGCTGTTCCTTTTTTGATCAAATATGCCTGTCCTAACTTCTCTGCCTGGCAAGAAAAGCTTCATTCTCTAAGATTCATCACAGATAAATTGTATTGGTGAAACCTGGCCTGCGTCCCCAAGGTGAATTAGTTCTTCTTTCCTCTTCGCTCCCATAGCACCCTGAAGTCAGCTTCTATTATGCCATTTGTTATGCTGTTATATAAGTACATAATTGTTCATTTTGGGCTGTGTCCTCCACTAGACTGTGAATTTATGAGGATAAGGACTGTTTGTGTTTCCGATTACTGGAGGTGTTCAAGTCCAGTGCTGGAACCAAAGGATGAGACCAGTGGTAGTATAAACTCAGTTTTAGATGGGTGATTTGCCAAGATGACAATGGATGCTCCATTTAGTTCTAAGCAAATAGCATTTCCTTGCCTTGCTTACCATTCTCACTGGGGAAGGAGGAGAAGGAAGTTAGAATGGGGGCTGGGCAGGAAGTGAAGTTTCTGGTATTGATGTATCTCTTCCAACTTTAATCAGCAACTTTAATAAACATATTATTTTCTCCTTACTAGTTCCTGAGATTTCAGGGCTCTAAGGAATGAAAAGCAGCTCTCCTTACTATAAAACATTTGAGGCAACTACTGGACTAATAATATCTAATGTTATTAAGCATTTTCTATGTGCCAATTAGTCTTCTCAGTGCTTTACATATGTTAATTCATTTAATTCCCACAATAACTCCCATAAAATAAGTATCATCACTATCTTTATGATATAGATGTGAAAAATGCAAACATAGTTCATAAAACTTGCTTAACAATATTTTATGAATAAGTGGCAGATCTTATTCAAAGCCAGGCAAATGATCCAGATCCCTACAACTTTCTGCCAGCCATAATCAAAGATACATTGTCCTCAGAACTATTGTCTCCCTCTCACATTTTTAGCCTCTAAACATTTAGTTATGAGGCTCAAGGTCAGCAGTAACTGATCACAGGTGTTTTTTGAAGTTGTTTCCTTTCAAATTCCATGAAACATATACCGAGTTCATGTGGCCTTGTTCCCCTTTGCATTTGTCATTCATCGTACTCCTGTTACCTCTGCTCTTCTTTCCTTCACTCGTGTTTACACACTGCAGATGAATGATCTTGAAACACACAATCTGATCATGTTAAAACAGTTGCTCAATATTACCCCCACTGCTTTAAGAATAATATCCAAACATAAAATGAAAAGCCTTGCATGAGGTGGGCCCACTCTTCTAGTGTCAGGTCTGGGCTTGATAGAAGTAAAAAACAAAACAGGAAATTAGGCCATAAGGATACCCTGAGCACAGCTTCAACATGTGAGGCTCACCATAACATCTATGTCCTAAATGACCCTGAGGTCTTCAAATTCACTGGGTTCTCTCATGCTTTTACACATTGTTCCTTCCCTGACCATTTCCCGTTTCTCTAGAGTTCGCCAAAGAAACAGAACAAATAGAATATATATAAGTACTGTATATAGAAAAGTATTTATTATGAAGAATTGGCTCACATGATTATGGCAGGCGAGAATTCCCAAGATCTGCCATCTGTAAGCTGGAAAACCAGGAAAGCCAGTAGAGTTGTTCTAGTACAAGACCGAAGGCCTGAGAACCAGGGGAGATGATGGTGTCTCAGTCTGCGTCGAAGACCTAAGACTCAGGAATGCTGATGTCCGAGGGCAGGAGAATCTGGATGTCCCAGCTCAACCAGAGAGAGAAAATTTGCTCTTTCTCTACCTTTTTGTTCTATTTGGGCCCTCAACAGACTGGATGATGCCCGTTGGTTTTGGTGATGGCAATCTTTCTTTTTCAGTCTGCAGATTCAAATGCTAATCTCTTCCAGAAACACCCTCACTGACACACCTAGAAATAATGTTTCACCAGCTATCCAAGTATCCCTTATTAGCCCAGTCAAATTGATGCATACATTTACCTATCACTTTCCTCTTCTTGACAAATTCTTATATATCCTAAAGTTTTGACCTAAGCCACAAAAAGCTAGACCCTAAGAGAATGACTACTTTAGACTTGGCTTAGTGTGTTTCACCGGATTGGCAGAAAGAGAAGTTGAACTGAAATGCAATTGTAAGAAAGCCTCAGCTGATCCCAGGGTATACTCGTCTCCTGTGGCTGCTGTAACAAATCCCTGCAAACTGGGTGACTTCAAACAACACACTTTTTTTCTCTCAGAGTTCTAGAGGCCAGAAGCCTGAGATCAGTATCGCTGAATCACAATTAAGGTGTCGCTTAGAGCTATCCTCCCTGTAAAGGATAAGCCATTCCTTTCCTCTTCTGGTGGTGGTTGGCATTCTTTGGCTTGTGGCTGTATCACTCTGATCTTTGCCTTCATCCTCAAATCACCTTCTCCTTATGGGACTGCATTTAGGAACCACACTGAGAATCCGGGATCATCTCCCAATCTCAAAACCCTTAATTTAATCATATCTGTGAAGACCCAGTTTCCATATAAAATAACATTTACAGGTTCCAGGGATTAGGAAGTAATATCTTTAGGGGGTGATTTTTCAGCTTCCCCACATATGGGTAGCTCTGGAAGTCAGATGGCCTGTCATAATTACCTCGCAACTGAGGTTGCCTCTCTCCACTTTTCTCCCATACAAACTTATTTTTTTCTCTGTTTTTATATTATGCATACCTCTTTTAGTACTCATTCTCACTGTGTAATGATTAATATTTACATGTCTGTTTTCCCTTACTAGATTGTTAGGTCCTTAAGAGTAGGGTTCCTGATTTGTTCCTATTTGCAGCTGCCTCAGTATCTGGCAGACGGTAAATGCTCATAAATTTTTAATGAATGAACTAATAAATGTAGCTTAATGCAGCCACTCTCTGCCTCTTCATCAATTGGTGGAGCAGATGGAACAGCCAACTGTATGAACGAAAGCCATCAAGCATGTCCAGCAAAAGTGACTGAGTGTATATCAGGAGGCAGTAAAGTAAACAATATCTCAAGGGTCACAGCTGTTTCACTGCCTTTCAGCCAAGAAATGCCATGATTTACTTTCTGCTCTTGCCAAGGATGAAGAAATAAAGTCATAAACAAAAAGTGAAGAAGTGAAGAATTACTCAGCTTGGATGGACAGGTCAATCTGCTTGCCCACCTGTGGCCAAGCAAGCGTGATCAAACAATAATATACTTTCCCCTTCTATTCACATCTCATAGTCTTTATTCTTTAACAAGAATGAAGAAATCTTCAATGGGAAATGTAGTTCCACATCTAACATCACTGATAAAGTCAGTTTTATACACAGTTAACATTCAGTGTCCCCATTATCGTAGGGACTGTATAAAAATCTGCCCCAAATATAACCCCTTCTCTTTTCAGGTTGCTACATTTCAAGAGTGCTCTTGCATAATATCTGCTTCACAGGGACATGAGAGGGTTTAACAGTTAAGAATTAATGAATATAGAAACTCCTAGGACAGTACACATGGCATATACCTGATAAATGTTTTTGTTCCTTTATTTTCCTTTAACAGTTTAAGATCAGTCACAATTTACATATTCATATGGAAGATTTGGTGGAATGAGGTCAATATGGTAGTTAATATGTGTCTTATTTTGGAAATTTTACATTTTTTAAAATAACATAAGCATGTAATAAAAGTTCAGACAGTGTGAAGCAATATTAAATGAAAAGAAATTTACTTCTTTCTTCTTTCCCTAAACCTTCTGTTAACACAATTATTCTAAACAGTATGCTGCAATCTACTTTTCCCAATTTATCAGTTTTACATAGTAACTATAAACTTTGCCTATGAAAGATGAGGAATTTGGTTGACTTGTATTACTACGTCCCTCCTACTTTTGTTGTTTATATTGTTACTTAATTCTATTGGTTTCATTTCTTACTCTAAGTAATATATATGTAAATCTCCATTTCTGTCTTTGTCATAATATAGGTTATTCTTTGATATTTACCATTTAGATCATAAACTTACAAACTTGTAGAGCCTCAGGCCCAGTGGTTCGATGATAAACTGACTTGGTGGTGGAGGAAGCAGAGGGCTGATCTGTAGCATTTTACTATTTCTGTGGATGATTTTAAGCTACCAGCCTGACTTTGAATTCCCTTCTATAATTATAATTACCTTCAATGCTTTTTCTATGGTTTAGCTTTTAAAAGATTAATAAACTGCATTTACAAAATTATTACTATGCAAATGTTATTCAATAGAGAACCAAATATTGTGATTCCTAGCAGAGAAAGAAACGTATCTTGATGGGAAATAAAGTCAATAATAAAATAAGCTCTAACTTTCAAGTTCCAATTGTATTTTAGAAATAATTAAATCTATCAATCTGAAGAATATGCCTCTTCCAAAATTCAAAAGATAATACAATGAAACAGGAGCAACACTTAGAAAATAAACACTACTTTTACATAATTTTGATCACAGAAATATGTTTTACAAAACACTTGGAAGGACATCCTGCAGTCTTAGCATTATTAAGGATTACTACCCAAAATAGAACAGAAACACAAGATTATTTCTCATCCATATTATAATGCCTCATAAAATACCATAAATATGGAGCTAGATTCTAAGCAAGAATTTCAGTGGTGTGAAACAAAGGGGAGACGGGCTCGTGATTTTGTATAAACATGTAAAATCCAGGCTTTCCTGCCTGAGAAGGTATTGGCAACTGCAGACATGTTGCTTGTCCAATCATGTGTAAATACTAGGATGCACTGTTGCCTATCTTTTTTGACTCATTTTTTCTACTGTTCTCCATCATTTGTTGGAATAACAGGAATTTCTTCAATGATGGAAATGTTCTATTTCTTCACTGTTCAATTTTACATATGTATGTATGTATGTATATGTGTATCTGTCTATCTATCTATCTATCTATCTATCTATCTATCTATCTATCTATCTATGTGATGGTAGTCATGAGCCACTTGTGGCTATTGAGTACTCAAAATGTGGCTAGTGGCTGGGCACGGTGGCTCACACCTGTAATCCCAGCACTTTGGGAGCCTGAGGCAGGTGGATCATTTGAGGTCAGGAGTTTGAGACCAGGCTGGCCAACATGGTGAAACCCCATCTCTACTAAAAATACAAAAAAAATGAGCTGGGCGTGCTGGCACACAGCTATAATCCCAGTGACTTGGGAAGCTGAGGCATGAGAATCCCTTGAACCCAGGAAGCAGAGGTTGCAGTGAGCCAAGATCGTATCACTGCACTCCAGCCTCAGTGACAGAGTGAGACCCTGTCTCAAAAAAAAAAAAAAAAAAAAAAAAAGGTGGCTATTGTGACTAGAAAGGGAACTAGCTTTATATAATTTTAACTTCACTAATTTTTTTTTTTTT
The DNA here is from genome assembly GCF_029281585.2 of Gorilla gorilla gorilla. Classification (NCBI taxonomy): domain Eukaryota; kingdom Metazoa; phylum Chordata; class Mammalia; order Primates; family Hominidae; genus Gorilla; species Gorilla gorilla. The sequence goes on along the minus strand of NC_073237.2, from coordinate 100,561,224 downwards.
TTTTTTTTTTTTTAGTATTTATTGATCACTCTTGGGTGTTTCTCGGCGAGGGGGATGTGGCAGGGTCATAGGATAATAGTGGAGAGAAGGTCAGCAGATAAACACGTGAACAAAGGTCTCTGGTTTTCCTAGGCAGAGGTTCCTGAGGCCTTCCGCAGTGTTTGTGTCCCTGGGTACTTGAGATTAGGGAGTGGTGATGACTCTTAACGAACATGCTGCCTTCAAGCATCTGTTTAACAAAGCACATCTTGCACCACCCTTAATCCATTTAACCCTGAGTTGACACAGCACCTGTTTCAGAGAGCAATGGGTTGGGGGTAAGGTTATAGATTAACAGCATCCCAAGGCAGAAGAATTTTTCTTAGTACAGAACAAAATGGAGTCTCCTGTGTCAACTTCTTTCTACACAGACACAGTAACAATCCGATTTCTCTTTCTTTTCCCCACATTTCCCCCTTTTCTTTTCAACGAAACTGCCATCGTCATCATGGCCCGTTCTCGATGGTCGCTGTCTCTTCGGAGCTGTTGGGTACACCTCCCAGATGGGGCGTCCAGGCAGAGGCGCTCCTCACTTCCCAGATGGGGCAGCCGGGCAGAGGCGCACCTCACTTCCCAGACTGGGCAGCCGGGCAGAGGCGCACCTTGCCTCCCAGATGGGGTGGCGGCTGGGCAGAGGCGCTCCTCACCTCCCAGACGGGGCAGCTGGGCAGAGGCGCCCCCCACCTCCCAGGAGAAGGGCGGCCGGGCAGAGGCGCTCCTCACTTCCCAGACGGGGTGGCCGGGCAGAGGGGCTCCCCACATCCCAGATGATGGGCGGCCAGGCAGAGATGCTCCCCACTTCCCAGACGGGGTGGCGGCCAGGCAGAGGCTGTAATCTTAGCACTTTGGGAGGCCAAGGCAGGCGGCTGGAAGGTGGAGGTTGTGGCGAGCCGCGATCATGCCACTGCACTCCAGCCTGGGCAACACTGAGCATTGAGTGAGCGAGACTCCGTTTGCAATCCCGGCACCCCGGCAGGCCGAGGGGGGCAGACCACTCGAGGTCAGGAGCCGGAGACCAGCCCGGTCAACAGGGCGAAACCCCGTCTCCTCCAAAAATACAAAAACCAGTCAGGCGTGGTGGCGTGCGCCTGCAATCCCAGGCAGTGGGCAGGCCGAGGCAGGAGAACCATGGGGAGCCCGGGGCAGGGAGGCTGCAGCGAGCGGAGACCACGGCAGTACAGTCCAGCCTCGGTAAGGGGAGAGAGGGAGAGGGAGAGGGAGGGGGAGGGGGAGGGGAGGGGGAGGGGGAGGGGAGGGGGAGGGGGAGGGGGCTAATGTTAAATAGCCACACATAGCTAGTGAGTACATACTTGTAGTGAAGTTCCTGCAGAAGCCATGGACTAGAAAAGATAAAGATTGCACCACTGGGAACTTTATAGTCAGGTCTGAGAATGAAGCAATCTGCTCAGCTATTACTTAGGAGGTTCTTCTTACTTTGGTGGGCTGGGATACATAGGAGAAAATAAGAGTCAACAATTCTGTGACACTAAACCTGTGCTACTGGAGGCTGAATATTCTAAGCATAAAAGTCAAATGGAGTCTTTTTTATTTCACTCTCTATTGTTCAGTCATGATGCATTTCAGCTAAAATGCATTTAGCATTTTAGTTTATATTTGGACTATGATGTTCTTGCATATATCTCTTTATTTCTGGAGATGCTAAGTGCTTTTGCTTTTCTAGGTGAGCATAACAACTATATACCTTCAAAATATTAAGAGTTTCTGGTTGCTCTAGGTTTAATGGAATCCACTTTTCATGAAGACATTATTCTCAGAACCCTGTAAATTTTTACACTATTTTAGGCCTTTTGTTTTACCCACAAAACAGCTGGCATCTTGAGCTTTCTTGTCGTATTCCTGGGTTCATTCATTCATATAGTCAATAATTATTTGTTGAATACCTACTGAATGCCAGATACTGTCATAAACATCAGAAAATCAGCAGTGAACAAACCAACTCCTTACACTCATGAAGCTTATGTTTTAGTAGAGGGAGATAACAAGTAAACAAATAAATAAAAATAATAATTCAGATAGTAAAAACAAAGCTGAGTAAGGAGGCTAGATACTGCTGTGAATGGAGAAAGATTTGTGACTGTTTCATATACGTTGGTCATAGAAGGCTTTATTAGTATGATGACAGTTTGAGCAGAGGCCCAAAGGAAGAAAGAAGAAAGCCATGTGCAAATCAGATAAAGATCATGCCAAGCGAGGGAACATCAAATGTAAATGTTCCCAGATGAGACTGCTCAGGGTAATGACTTGAACTCTTTGTTCATGGACACGGTGTGTCAACCTGTCCCAATTTGTATGAATGGGAAAACACAGGCCGGATACCTTAAAGAGTGCTTTAACTCTGGGGCAGGAACACTATTATTAGAGATTTTACCTTTGCCTTGGCAGAAGGCCTTTATTCCTGACTCACTGTGTGTGTGTGTGTGTGTGTGTGTGTGTGTGTGTGTGTGTGTGTGTGTGGTGGGGTGGGTAGTAGAGGGGTAACTGGTCTGGCTGTTCTGTACAGTTCTCTAATTACTTAAACTTCTGCATCATGACCGAGTTGGAGGTCTTTGTCCATAGCTTCCTCTTCAACTATGGATTCCTTTACTTGTGTTCTGGGCTTTTTGCTTTCTCGGTTCTGGTTTTATCAGAATAATCGATACTGCTTTCCATATTATAAAAATTCCTTAATATATCTGATCACTGATAGCCCCATTCTCAGATTGGGGCTATATGTGGATTATCCTCAGTATACTAACAATTTAATAGGATTTTGGAAGGAACATTAATTTATGTGCCACCTTGAAGTCTTAGGATGTGGCTGGAATATGAGGCAGTAAAGACCATACAGGACAGTCCTGAGTGAGCCATCACAGTGAGAAAGTATTAAAGAGTCAGCCTTTTATGGCTATGTTCTGAGATCCCTGCTGTGTGAATATTACAGTGACTGGACTGTTATAGTTTTGTTGTAAGTATAACACTTAAAAGGATTGCTAAGGATTCGTGTTGTGAGACTGCAAGGCAGGAGCCTCACACAGTGAGTAGCTTATAGAGGGTTCATAGGAAGGTGAGAGAATAGTCAAGATTTGAAATGCAGACACTAGTAATTATGGTTCAGTGTTATCAATATCAGCATGAATTGGATAAATCCTTCAAAATATAAAGATATCTCAAGTGAGAGAACATGACCTAAGAGAAGTCCTAGGTGTGTAGCTTAAAAAGATTATGTTTCAAAGCCTTCTACTTATTTTTCCTAAGAGGGGAAATCTTGAGGCGGGCTAGCCTAGTGGTTAAAAGCGAATACTCTAGAACTGGATTTCTAGGGTTTGAAATCCATCTGTTCAGTACAACAGCTTATTAAGTAAGTGGTAGCCTGTAGGCAGGCCTGGAGGCCAGAAGTAGTCCTCAGGGATTTTAGCTCAACTGTATGAATGTGTACTGATTATCATTAGGTTGCACTTCAAGAGCTGGTCTCTGAGGACAGAGACACAGGGAATGTATTTTCCTAAATGTGGGGTGCTTACAGCTGGATAGAGAGATTGTCACATAAAGAAATGATTATGAGTAAAACCAGCAACAGAAGCACGGATAAGGCACAGAAGTAATATAGCAGGGAGGGTAATTGACAGCAGAGCCAGGGCAGGTTGTCAAGAGGATCAGCACCCATGGTCATGATACCGAAGAATGAGTAGGATCCTTCCCGTGGGACCTAGCAGGCAACTAATCCAGACTAATGTGCTTATCTCCAGATGTTTTTGTATGGCTATCTTAGTATGAAGAGATTTAGGGGCCAGACTGCCATATCCTGGGTAACAGTTGCTCTAGTCCATTGAGACCCCTGTACCTTTTCAATGTTTTGCACATGAAATACTTTCTTAGCTATATCCTCTGCATTTTTACAGGCTGTAAAATTATCCTGTCACCCATAGCACATCCTGTAGTGGAGGTAGGTGGTATTTACGTTTCTGAATTATTGGTATTTTTATTTATTTACTTGTTTTTCTGTTTACCAGGAACTGGTGGTTGTGGAGGTAAAGCCAATTAATCCCTGATAAGAATGGGCTGTTGGGAAGTGATAATATTATTTTGCAGTTAAAAAGGGAGGGGCACCACAAAGTGCTTAGTCTTGGGAATAGCTGACAAATACATTTTCCAAATCAAAAAGCTCTGCATTCCATTTTTAAGAGAGAAATTGAAATGGAAGGCATGATTTTAGTTACAAGCTCACTTAAAACTAAAAAATTTTCCTTTGCAATAAACTTAGTCCTACTCAAAACTGGAAAGTGATTATTTCTGAAGACAGGAAAAGAAGAGAGCATTTCATTTTAAAATGAGTATTGATTTTTTTTTCTTATTAGATCAAAACATGCACACTGTGGACAACAGAGAATTCAAGAGTAAGGGAGACTATCTAGTGATCTCATCTTTCAAATATAACATTGTGGAATATTTCTTTAGAGCCTTTCTCCTATCTATATGACATTACATTTGGAAGGTAAAATTATTTAAACCACTTGTCATATTGCAGTATTACAAAAGAATCCAATTCTAATACTCACAAGCTTTCTTATACTTTCTAGTTCACATGCAGAAATTATCTGCCCTTTTTGGATTTGCTAAGGAGGACCCAGAAGCTACTTTCTCTCTAACTTTCGTCACTGTTTTCCAAGCTCCTTTCTTCCTCCCTCCCTTCTGAGCCTGGGATCGTCACATTATTCTGCATCTGTCACGCTTCTGTCTTCGGGTCCTATGTTGCCTCAGTTGAGTGGAAACTCACTCCCGACTTTTTTCATAAAATAAAATTAATAATAAATAATTGATATTTTAACTTGGCCCAATTGGCCTCTCGTCAAAATATTAGTACAATTTATGAGAACAATAACATAAAGTGCTTTTAGATCTCTATATTCCACAGATATATAATACTATTTAACTCTGGGATAACCTTGCACTTTTAATTGAAGGAACAAGTGAATACTCACATCCACCTCAGTGGCACATCACCTTGTGAAGAAATCAAAGTAGAAAAGGAAAAATGGCAAGAACTTGGAAATTCAAATAAGACAATTCTAGGGAAGCTGCAAAGGCTTCAAATAAAAACTCTTCATTCAATTACTGAGCAAAACATTATTCACACTATTGTGATTAATGTAACCTTAAGTATGGCATTCCTCAGAGAATTTATCTTCAAAAGAAATCATAATGGAAGGTTGTTGTAACTGGAAACTGTCACATTTTTTACTTCTAAGTTTGTCAAATTATAATCAAGGGTGATGCTTCTAGATGGTGCTTAACAAATAGTGTTCAGCAAGTATTTGAGCAAATGATGAATTAATGAATGAGCGAATTCATTAAGTAATACTGAATTGGTATTGGAACTGTTTGATCAATTGTAGGTTGTAGTCTGTAAGGGAAAATAATTACATTGGTCTGTTAAGTTTGCTACAGGTGTCAGCAGATGACTCTGTGTGTTGAGGACCATATCAAGATATCACATTGTTGTACTTCTAGCCTAGGACAATGCCAGGCGCAGAGTAGCTACTCAATAAATAAGATTTGGATGAATCTGAAATGGATGAATAATGAACTGTAACACAGAAGGGTGGGCATGCACTCACATGTATGTATTAGTGTGTGAGTTTTCAGATATATCAGTTATAAGGCAGCAAGGAACAATTTTCTATACCTAATGAGTAATTGTCATTCTATCCATGTACATAGGTTTGCTAGGTTTACTCACACATAGAACAGGGTTCACCCTGGCGTTTCTCAGATGGTCCACATATCTTCTGCTGGAACCTGAGAGAATTAATTCAGATCACTTGGGGAATATTGACAGATTTCATCAAAAAGCAGAAAGCATTCATTGTCTATTTCTTTTTTAAAATTTCTTTCTTTTTTTTTAAAAAAGGGATGCATGTGCAGAATGTGCAGGTTGTTACATAGGTATACATGTGCATGGTGGTTTGCTGCACCTATTGACCAGTCTTCTAAGTTCCCTCTATTTACCCCTACTCCCCAACAGGCCATGGTGTATGTTATTCCCCTCTCTGTGTCCATGTGTTCTCAATGTTCAGCTCCCACTTATGAGTGAGAACATGCAAGTGTTTGGTTTTCTATTCCTGTGTTAGTTTGCTGAGGATGATGGCTTCCAGCTTCATCCATGTCCCTGCAAAGGACATGATCTCATTACTTTTTATGGCTGCATAGTATTCCATGGTGCATATGTAGCATATTTTCTTTATCCAGTCTATTATTGATGGGCATTTGGGTTGGTTCCATGTCTCTGCTATTGTAAATAGTGCTGCAATAAACATATGTGTGCATGTTTCTTTATAGTAGAATGACTTAAAGTCCTTTAGGTATATACCCAGTAATGGGATTGCTGGGTAAAAAGGTATTTCTGGTTCTAGATCCTTGAGGAATAGCCACACTGTCTTCCACAATGGTTGAAATAATTTACATTCCCACCAACAGTGTAAAATCATTCCTATTTCTCCACTGCCTCGCCAGCATCTATTGTTTCCTGACTTTTTAATAATTGCCGTTCTGACTGGTGTGAGATGGTATCTTATTGTGCTTTTCATTTGCATTTATCAAATGATCAGTGATGTTGAACTTTTTTTCATACGTTTGTTGGCTGCATAAATGTCTTGTTTTGAGAAGTGTCTGTTCATATCCTTTGCTCACATTTTGATGAGGATGTTGGTTTTTTTTTTCTTATAAATATGTTTAAGTTCCTTGTAAATTCTGGACACTAGACCTTTGTCAGATAGGTAGTTTGCAAAATTTTTTTTCCATTCTGTAGGTTGCCTGTTCACTCTGATGATAGTTTCTTTTGCTGTGCAGAAGCTCTTTAGTTTAATTAGATCCCAGTTGTCAATTTTGGCTTTTGTTGCAATTGCTTTTGGCGTTTTTGTCATGAAGGATTTGCCTGTGCCTATGTCCCAAATGGTATTACCTAGGTTTTCTTCTAGGGATTTTATGGTTTTGGATTTATATTTAAGTCTTTAATCCATCTTGAGTTAATTTTTGTATAAGGTGTAGGAAGGGGTCCAGTTTCAGTTTTCTGCATATGGCTAGCCAGTTTTCCCAGCACCATTCACTGAATAGGAGCTCCTTTCCCAATTGCTTGTTTTTGTTAGGTTTGTTGAAGATCAGACGGTTCCAGATGTGTGGTGTTATTTCTGAGGTCTCTGTTCTGCTCCATTCGTCTATATGTCCGTTTTTGTACCAGTACCATGATGTTTTGGTTACTGTAGCCTTGTAGTATAATTTGAAGTCCGGTAGCGTGATGCCTCCAGCTTTGTTCTTTTTGCTTAGGATTGTCTTGGCTGTACAGGATCTTCTTTGATTCCACATAAAATTTAAAATAGTTTTTTTTTTTAATTCTGTGAAGAATGTCAATGGTAGTTTGATGGGAATAGCAGTGAATCTATAAATTAGTTTGGACAGTGTGGCCATTTTCACGACATTGATTCTTCTTATCCATAAGCATGGTTTTTTTTTTTCCATTTGTTTTTGTCCTCTCCTATTTCCTTGAGCAGTGGTTTGTAATTCTCCTTGAAGAGGTCCTACACATCCCTTGTTAGCTGTATTCCTAGATATTTTATTCTCTTTGTAGCAATTGTAAATGGGAGTTCGTTCATGATTTGGCTCTCTCCTTGCCTATTGTTAGTGTAAAGGAATGCTTGTGATTTTTGCACATTGATTTTGTATCCTGAGACTTTGCTGATGTTGCTTATCAGCTCAAGAAGTTTTTGGGCTAAGATGATGGGGTTTTATAAATATAAAATCTTGTCATCTGCAGAGACAACTTGACTTTTTCTCTTCCTATTTGAATACCCTTTATTTCTTTCTCTTGCCTGATTGTCTTGGCCAGAACTTCCAATACTATATTGAATAGGAGTGGTGAGAGAAGGCATCCTTGTCTTGTACCGGTTTTCAAAGGGAATGCTTCCAGCTTTTGTCCATTCGATATGATATTGACTGTGGGTTTGTTATAAACAGCTCTTAATATTTTGAGATATGTTCTGTCAATACCTAGTTTATTGAGGGCTTTTAACATGAAGGGGTGTTGAATTTTATCAAAGGCCTTTTTTGCAACTATTGAGATAATCATGTGGTTTTTGTCTTTGGCTCCGTTTATGTGATGGATTATGTTTACTGCTTTGCGTATGTTGAACCAGGCTTCCTTCCCAGGGATGAAGCCAACATGATTGTGGTGGATAAGCTTTTTGATGTGCTGCTGGATTCAGTTTGCCAGTATTTTATTGAGGATTTTCACATCGATGTTCATCAGGGATATTGGTCTGGAATTTTCTTTTTTTGTTGTGTCTCTTCCTAGTTTTGATATCAGGATGATGCGGGCTTCATAAAAAGAGTTAGGGAGGAATCCCTTCTTTTAATTGTTTGGAATAGTTTCAGAAGGAACAGTACCAGTTCCTCTTTGTATTTTAGGTAGAATTAAGCTGTGAATCCATCTGGTCCTGAGCTGTTTTTGGTTGATAGGCTATTAATTACCACCTCAATTTCAGAGCTTATTATTGTTTTATTCAGGGATTAGACTTATTCCTGTTTTAGTCTTGGGAAGGTGTATGGGTCCAGGAATGTATCAATTTCTTCTAGATTTTCTAGATTTATGTAGGGGTGTTTATAGTATTCTCAGATGGTAGTTTGTATTTCTGTGGGGTCAGTAGTGATATCCTCTTTATCTTCCTTTGTTTTTTTTTTTTTTTTTTGCTTTGAGACGGAGTCTCCCTCTATTGCCCAGGCTGGAGTGCAGTGGCACAATCTTGGCTCACTGCAACCTCCGCCTCCTGGGTTCAAGTGATTCTCCTGCCTCAGCCTCCCAAGTAGCTGGGACTACAGGCTTGTGCCACCATGCCCAGCTAGTTTTTTCTTTTGTATTTTTAGTAGAGATGGGGTTTCACCATATTGGCCAGACTGGTCTCAAACTCCTGACCTCGTGATCCGCCCACCTCGGCCTCCCAAAGTGCTGGGATTACAGGTGTGAGCCACTGCACCCGGCCTCCCTTTATCATTTTTTACCGTGTCTATTTGATCCTTCTCTCTTCTTCTTTATAGGTATAGCTAGTGGTCTATGTATTTTGTCAATTTTTTCAAAAAATTAGCTCCTGTATTCATTTATATTTTTTTTGGAGGGTTTCTTGTGTCTATATCTCCATCAATTCTTCTCTGATCTTAGTTATTTCTTGTCTTCTGCTAGCTTTTGGATTAGTTTGCTCTTGCCTCTCTAGGTCTTTTAATTGTGATGTTAGGGTGTTGATTTGAGATCTTTCTAGCTGTCTGATGTGGGCATTTAGTGCTATAAATTTCCCTCTAAACATTGCTTTAGCTGTGTCCCAGAGATTCTGGCACATTTTCTCTTTGTTCTCATTGGTTTCAAAGAACTTCTTGATTTCTGCCGTAATTGCATTATTTGTCCAGAAGTCATTCAGGAGCAGTTTGTTCAATTTTCATGAAATTGTGTGGTTTTGAGTGAGTTTCTTAATCCTTAGTTCTAATTTGATTGCACTGTGGTCTGAGAGACTGTTATGATTTCAGTTCTTTTGCATTTGCTGAGGAGTGTTTTACTTCTAATTATGTGGTTGATTTTAGAATAAGTGCCATGTGGCACTGAGAAGACTGTACATTCTGTTGACTCGGGGTAGAGAGTTCTGTACACATCTACTAGGTCTACTTGATCCAGAGCTGAATTCCATTCCTGAATATCCTTGTTAATTTTCTGTCTTGTTGATCTGCCTAATACTGACAGTGGGGTGTTAACGTCTCCCATTATTATTGTGTGAGATTCTAAGTCTCTTTGCAGGTCTCTGAGAACTTGTTTTATGAATCTGGGTGCTCCTGTAATGGGTGCATATATATTTAGAATAGTTAGATCTTCTTGTTGAATTGTTCTCTTTACCGTTATATAAAGCCCTTCTTTGTCTTTTTTTATTTTTGTTGGTTTAAAGCCTGCTTTGTCAGATACTAGGATTGCAACCCCTGCTTTTTGTTTCTTTGTTTGTTTGTTTGCTTTCCATTTCCTTGATAAACTTTCCTCCATCCCTTTATTTTGATCCTGTGTGTGTCTTTGCATTTAAGATGTGTCTCCCAAATACAGCACACTGATAGGTCTTGACTCCTTATCCAATTTCCCACTCTGTGTCTTTTAATTGGGGCATTTAGCCCATTTACATTTAAGGTTAGTATTGTTATGTGTGAGTTTGATCCTGTCATCATGATGCTGTTTGGTTCTTTTGCACAATAGTTGATGCAGTTTCTTCATAGTGTCATTGGTCTTTATATTTTGGTATGTTTTTGCAGTGGCTGGTACCAGTTTTTCCTTTCTATGTGTAGTGCTTCTTTCAGGAGCTCTTGCAGAGCAGGCCTGGTGGTAATGAAATTCCTCAGCATTTGCTTGTCTGGAAAGGATTTTATTTCTCCTTTGCTTATAAAGCTTAGTTTGTCTGGGTATGAAATTCTGGGTTGAAAATTCTTTTCTTTAAGAATGTTGAATATTGGATCCCAATGTCTTCTGGCTTGTAGAGTTTCTACTGAGAGTTTCGCTGTTAGTCTGATGGGCTTCCCTTTGTAGGTGACCTGGCTTTTTCTCTGGCTGCCCTTAACAGCTTTTCCTTCATTTCAAGCTTGGAGAATCTGGTTATTATGTATCTTGGGGTTGATCTTCTCATGGATTATCTTAATGATGTTCTCTGTATTTCCTGAATTTGCATGTTGGCCTGTCTTGGTAGGTTGGGGAAGTTATCCTGTATAATATCCTGAAGGGTGTTTTCCAGCTTGTTTCCATTCTCCCCATCTCCTTCTGGTACTCCAGTCAATTGCAAGTTCAGTCTTTTTATGAAGTCCCCATATTTCTTGGAGGTTTTGTTCATTCTTTTTCATTCTTTTTCTCTATTCTTGTCTGCATGTCTTATTTGAGTAAAGTGGTCTTCGAACTCTGAGAGCCTTTCTTCTTCTTGGTCGATTCGGCTGTTAATACCTGTGTATGCTTCACGAAGTTCTCCTACTGTGTTTTTCAGCTCCATTGGGTCATTTATGTTCCTCTCTAAACTTGTTATTCTATTAGCAATTGTTCTAACCTCTTATCAAGGTTCTTAGCTTCTTTGCATTGGGTTAGAACATGCTCCTTTAGCTCATCATAGTTTTTTATTACCCACCCTCTGACACCTACTTCTGTCAATTCATCCATCTGATCCTCTGTCCATCGAGTTCTGTGCCCTTGATGGAGAGATGTTGCGATCACTTGAAGGAGAAGAGGAACTCTGGCCTTTTGGGTTTTCAGCATTTTTTGTTGTTGTTGTTGATTCTTTCTCATCTTATGAGTTTGTCTAGTTTGGTCTTTGAGGCTGCTGATCCTTAGATGGGGTTTTTGTGGGGGCCTTTTTGTTGTTTTTGTTGATGCTGTTGTCACTTTCCGCTTGTTTGTTTTTCTTTCAATAGTCCAGTCCCTCTTCTGTAGGGCTTTTGCTGTTTCCTGGGGGTTCACTTCAGGCCTTATTCATCTGATTCATTTCCATGCCTGGAGATGTCATTCAAGGAGGCTGGAGAGCAGCAAAAATGGGTGCCTGATCCTTCTTCAGAGACCTCTGACCTTGAAGGCACCAACCTGATGCCACTAGGATCGCTCCTGTATAGGGTGTCTGACAGCCCCCGTTGGAGGTTCTTACCCAATTGGGTGGCAGGACTCGTTTAATGAAGCACTTTGTTTCTTGGTGGAGAGGGTGTGTTTCGCTGGAGGGAAACCCACTCATCTGAACTGCCCGGATTCCTCATAACTAGCAGGAGGAGAGGCTAAGTCTGCTGGTCCACAGAGATTGCAGCCACCCCTTCCGCTAGGGGTTCAGGCCCAGGGAGATCCAAATTCTGTTCCCGAGCCTCTGACTGGAATTATTATAGGATCCTGCTGGGAAGCCCCCACCACTGAGGAAGGATGGGTTGGGGATAAGCCTGAAGAGGCACTCTGGCTGCAGACTTCCACCGCTGGTATGCTGGGCTGTGGGGACAAGTCTTGGGAACAGGCCATCCAGCCTCCCTTGTTCCCAGCAGGGGAAAAGCACAGCCTGGAGCTATAGAAATGGGTGCTGCCCTTCCCCCGCCCAGGGAGCTTATCTTGTTAGGCAGTTGCCAGTCCCAGTGTTGGCTGCTGCCCCTCCCCGAACGAGCTCAAAAGGCTTAGACAGCAGGCAGCCACAGCAGGTGCTATGGCTCCCTCCCTGAAGGAGTTTGGTAGGCTTAAGCAGATTCCAGCTGAGAGGCTGTAAGAATCTGCGTGTTCCGGGGTTGGGACGCTAGGCTCTGGTGGCATGGGTTCGTGAGTGGGATCTTCTGATCCGTGGGTTGCACAGTTCTGTGGAAAAAGCACAGTTTCCTCAGCTAGGTAGTGCGCTCACTCACTGCCTCCCTTGACTGGGGGGAGGGGATTCCCCTTCCCCGTGTGGCTCTCAGTTGGGCCGCTGTACCACACTGCTTTCCCTTCTCTCCATGGATAACGCCAGTCTTCCAGTCAATTTTGATGAGAGAATTTGGATACCTTGGTTGCCAGTGAAGGATTCACATGCTTACCATGTTTTTTTCTGATGGGAGCCTCCAAACGTCGTGGCTTCTAGTCGGCTATCTTGGTACCGCCCTCCTTATTGTTTATTTCTTAAGACAGTTTCACCTTGTAAAATTCAAAATTTGAGAAAGAAAAAATGCAAGAAGTAGTATTTGCTTTTCTTTTTTATATTCTTCCAAATCTACTGCATTGAACAATAGGCTCAAGAGATAATACACATTGGCATTTAAATAAGTTCATTCTTGCACTGTTATAAAGAAATATCTGAGACTGGGTAATTTATAAAGAAAAGAGGTTTAATTGGCTCACGGCTCTGCAGGCTGTACAGGAAGCATGATGCTGGCATCTGCTTAGCTTCTGGGGAGGCCTCAGGAAACTTTTTTTTTTTTTTTTTTTTTTTTGAGACGGAGTCTCGCTCTGTTGCCCAGGGTGGAGTGCAGTGGCGCGATCTCAGCTCACTGCAAGCTCCACCTCCCGGGTTCACGCCATTCTCCTGCCTCAGCATCCCACGTAGCTGGGACTACAGGCACTCGCCACCATGCCTGGCTAATTTTTTTTGTATTTTTAGTAGAGATGGGGTTTCACCGTGTTAGCCAGGATGGTCTCGATCTTCTGACCTCATGATCCACCCGCCTCAGCCTCCCAAAGTGCTGGGATTACAGGCATGAGCCACCTCGCCTGGCCAGGAAACTAAATCATGGTGGAAGGTGAAGGGGAAGCAGGCATGTCTTACATGGCTGGAGCAGGAGGAAGAGGGGTTGGATAGTTGCTACACACTTTTTAACAACCAGATCTTGTGAGAATTCTGCCAGGAGAACAGCAGTGGTGGGATGGTGCTAAACCATTCATGAGAAACCACCACCATGATCCAATCACCTCCCGCCAAGCCTCATCTCTTAACATTGGGGATCACAATTGAACATGAGATTTGGGTGGGGACACAGATCCAAACCCTATCAGTGTTACTTTCACTTTATAAATTGTTCTTTACAAAAATCTATGTGGTCAGTATTAAATCTAATTTTTATAGTTGTGAAATTGGAATGTATTTAAATCAATGCTTCTCAAACTTTAATGTGCACAGGAGTCATAGAAATCTTGATAAAATGTAGTTTCTGATTCAACAGGCTCATCAATCTTTTCAGAGCTTCCCAGAATGTCAAACAGCCATTTGCCAAGTTCAAGACACTACCTCTTCAAAGAGACCTTCCATAATTATTGCCTGTCTGTGCTAATACAGCACCTGTGTTTATCTATATCTTAGCATTGTTAATACCGTATTACTTATTTGTGTGAGCCATTTTAGACTGTGAGAAGTTTGAGGATAGAGATTGTGTCTTGACCTCTGAGTAATCATTATCAAGGATTGTGCCTGAAAGAGCCTGGTAGCGCAATTAACTAATGAATGATATTATAGAAGGGCCACTTTCTTGCTGAATTAGTCAGTGGCTTTCTTTTAGTGTCCCTGGACCAGAAGTGCTTGTTCCCAGGACCCTGTTCTGTGACCTATATGTTTTCAGGCAAGTTATCATGTACTTGAAATATCTTTTGTGAACAAGCTAGTTTAGTCTACAGATAATTCACAGATCACCTTCACAGTTGTTCATATATTAAAATTATAATAACTCATAAAGCAGTTGTGGTACCTCCACATATTTCCTATTCAGGGCCTGATCACATAGCCCTAGGTATGGGGTGCCACCTGTGTCTAAAGTTTGGTCTTGCAGAACCCAAAGCTTAAAGTAGGACTGGGGGATAGTGCCACACAGTGTAATGACCAAGCCTGCACTAGCATAAGCATCTCTGAGAGTGTGTTGAAAATTCAAATTTAAAGACCCTTCTTTAGGTGTACTAGATCAGGGTCACCGGAGGTGACATAGGAACCTGTGTTTTAATGAGTTCTCCAGGTAGTTTTTATATATAATATAAAATAATATATATAATATTAATATATGGCTGGGCGCAGTGGCTCACGCCTGTAATCCCAGCACTTTGGGAGGCCGAGGTGGGTGGCTCACAAGGTCAGGAGATCGAGACCATTCTGGCTAACATGGTGAAACCCTGTCTCTACTAAAAATACAAAAAAGTAGCCAGGCATGGTGGCAGGTGCCTGTAGTCCCAGCTACTCAGGAGGCTGAGGCAGGAGAATGGCATGAACCCGGGAGGCGGAGCCTGCAGTGAGCTGAGATCGCACCACTGCACTCCAGCCTGGGTGACAGAACAAGACTCCATCTCAAAAAAAAAAAAAAAAAAAAAATATATATATATATATATATACACACACACACATTTATATGGCTAATATTATATTAATATTATATAATATGTATTATATATTATATATAATAATATAATATATTTTATATAATATGTATTACATATAATATATAATAATATAATATATTATATATAATATAATAAGAAAACCATTAATAGAGAGTATAGTAATGTCTGAACCAGAGTTTCCTAAATCCATATAGTATGATAGGCATGAATATACTTTCAGAAACAATGCAATGCAATATTCAAAATAGTTTCTTGGAAAAATTTGAACACAGTATCACCATACCCACCTTAATGTCAGAATAGATCCTGCAGAGACTGTTTTTAGAATAATTTACTACCTAGCAATAGTTGTAAAAATGTGAGATTGTACTGCAGAAACCACAATATTTGATTCTCATAGAGCATTGGATCGCAACCTTGACAGCACTTAAAATTTACCTGGAGTGTTTGCAATAGAACTCATTCCTGGTTCTTACCTCCCAGAGATTCTGATTTAACTGATCTGGCATAGATCCCAGATTTGGGGATTTAAAAAAAAAAAAACGCTCTCTAGGTGATTTTAATATGCAGGCAAGGTTGAGATTCTTTGATTTAGATTTAGAGTGATCATCTCATCTTCAATATGACTCCCGGCAGATAGCCAGGTATAGCTGTGTCCACTGAGACCACAATACCAAATTCCAAGATAAATTCCAGAAATCCCCCTCCATGACTCAAACCTCAGAACGCAATATTACAGGATTTTTCATGAAATTTTGTTTGGGATTATAAAAACTTTGGTATTGAGATAAAATACATAAATCAAGTCTCAGCCTGGGTTTCTGGTATTTTCCTATAGTAAAATTGGCCTTGAATCTCTTTTTTGTGGGGGATGGGAGATAGAGAAAAAGTAATGTTTTGGTACAGTGTTTTCCATCTTCCATTAGTAGATCATGACTTTGCTGGATCATGACCAGCATTGTTTTAAATGAAGTAAAACAGAACATGAGAAAAAAATAGAGAATATAGAAGTGCATAGCAGTTATAAGAATAATTATTACTTCATAAAATTTTAGTCTCAGTTATATGTGCTATACATACAAGTATGTGGCTACTTTATTACTATGTAAAATGTATTTCTTAGTATGAGTCATGGTAAAAACTTTGTATGTCAACACTTCAGAGGACATGGAATATTTGAAATGCAAGGGCTCAAAGAGCAGTGGTGGTATGAAGGAATGAGTACTGGACTTGGTGTGAATATCTATGCTCCAATTTTGGTTCTGCCAGTGACTTTCAGCTTCTAATTATACACCTGTAAAGTAAGAGTGATAGTATTCTCTTCCTTGGCTAACTCAGAGGATTGTTTTAGATACTAAATGGTCTTGCAAATATTTACTATTTATCTCCTATATATCAAACTATTCTAAGCACTGAAGATGTAAGACAAGACACAGTTTGGCAATGTGAAGGGAAATTTTACTTTTTGTTGCTGCAAAAATAGAGTACCCATTCATTCCATTCACTCCGTGACCCTTATTGTCTCATTGCTTTCTTCTTTACATCACCTTAGAAAAGGAAAGTCAAAATCCCAGGGAAAGCAAAAAAAAAAAAAAAAAAAAAAAACTTATTTAGGTTTGTTGTAAAGGTGTGATTTTTTTTCAAACTCAGGACCAAGATATGGACTTGAAGTCTGATATAACTTTGAATTATAGGACCTGGGCTTTTTGAGAGATTACAGGCTTCCTTGAGATGCATTTCAAAAACATGGCTTGGAATATCAATAGTAAAAGACAAAATGACTTGCTACTACTATATTTTGTAATGTAAGAGGTACTTCTCTCGCATGGAAGGTGGTGAAGTTTAACTGAAGAGATACAATGATATAGGAAACTGACATAGAAAAGCAATACAAGTAGATGCTGGTGTGGTTCTATGAGAAGTGAAGTCCTATGTTTTAGTATAATTCCTGCATCAAGCATGAATGAGAGAATTAGCAACCTGAGAAAATAAGTCCAAGTATGTGCTTCACCTTTCAAATGGTGGCCAGGGCAAAATTCCAACTCCATGGAGAAGCTTCATGAAGTGCTGAAAGATGGAGTATCAGCTGAGTCAGCAACTTAAATGGATGGGTCTGAGAGCAGTTTCAGGGAATATTAAACACCTGGGTATGGCAAATGGGCAAACATTCAAAAGTTTTCTGCACTTCTCAGATGGGAACAGAAATGTCTGAGAGAGGGCAAATGTGCAGCAAGTATCCCCAGGGCTGGGGTGAGGATGCGTAGATCTGGTGAATAAACATACTGACAAATCCAAAATTATTTAGCAGACACCAACATGGGAGGTGCAGGAGCGGGTGCATGGGGAATAGGGAAGACACCTCAGTCTAAGATGTAAAGGACACGGAATGACAATAGACTACCTCTTTTTCCCTTTGTCATGATACATGTAAGCCCACTGCATTGGGGATGGCACCCAGAAAGAGAGAGAGAGGTGGGAGCATAAAACGTAGACTTGACTGAGCTCAAATGCTAAACGTATTGGGTTAAAATTCTATATTTACTCAAAAAAATCTAAGAAAATCTGGAAATGGTCAGGTATACCTGGTTAAATTTAATAAAGAGAAACACACTGGCAAAAAAAAAGTTTGTTTAGCATACCTGCTGAGGATATAAAATGAGGATACCCCTTGGCCTTGAGGAACGCGTAGTGTGATAACAAAACCACAATTAATTAATTAAATGTTGAATGTACACAATTAAGGTAGGCATCTCAAATTCTTTTTGTTAGGGCAGAGTATGAACAAAAGAATATATTATTTTATTACTGTTGATGTTACTATAGCAAATACTTGCCTCTGCACCAGTAAGGCTACTAAAAAGGAAAAGAAGAACTTGTGGAAAAAGTGGAGATCTTTGCTCTTTTTACATATGTCTCTCTTCTATGCAGGGAATAGAATTTACTGGAGCTGACAATAAATGAGGTTTGTATAAGCTTTGAGTCAATGCAAATAATCTGATTGTCAGACTCACATAAACCAGAGATTTTTCAGAGCATCAAACGTTACCAATAATTTCAAGAATATGGGCATTCAAGAGGCTAAGACAAAACTGGGAGAGGTCTGGGACTCTGAGGACTATGCCCCAGGTCTTCCTCCCGCACTGGACACGTAGTCTCTGGCTCGGAGTAGACAAGGTCTGTGAGTAAGATACATAGGTTATTGAATCATACAGTGGGAAGCAGTTATTAATTATTTACAAAACATTCTATGAAGTGTCTTTAAAAAGTTCTTGGGAGATGTGTATTACGAAAAATCTATGCATCAATTGCTAAAAATGGTTTGCACCATAATAAATTAGTATTAACTTTTTATGACATGTCTGAACGAGATCTATTTTGAGGCACTGAGAAAAATAAGACATCAGTCTGGAAAGAGCCCCTATCAGAGCTAAAATTGAGGGAAAAACAAACATCAAATTTATGGTGAAGCTTGGGTGGAAGAATGATGCAATCATTAATGCTCTATGAAGGGTTTATGGGGACAATGCCCCAAAGGAATCAGCAGTTTACAAGTGGATAATTCATTTTAAGAAGGAATGAGATGATGTCAAAGATGGAACCTGCAGCAGGTTTCATCTGCTGACCTGACCATCTACATCAGTTTTCAAGAAAAAAATTCATTTTGTTCATGGTCTAATTGAAGAGGATCAAAAATTAATAGCAAAAGAATAGTCATCACTGTAGACATCTCGATGGTTCAGCTTGCCCAATTCTGACTGAAAAATTAAAGTTGAGCAAACTTTAATAATCCGTGAGTTCCAAAATCATTGTGCCCAGATGAGCTGCAGATGACAGCAGAGCATTCTTTAAAAAAAAAAAGTATATATTTTTTATTTCAATAGCTTTTAGGGTACAAATGGTTTTTGGTTACATGGATGAATCGTATAGGTGAGGTTTGAGATTTTAGTGTACCTGTCATCCAGGTAGTTTACATTATATCCAATATGTAGTTTTTTCTCCCTCTATCCTCCAAATCCTCCCCTTTCTGAGTATTCATAGTTCATTATATCACTCTGTATGCCCTTGCATACCCATAGCTTAGCTCTCATTTATAAGTGAAAATATATGATATTTGATTTTCCATTCCTGAGTTACTTAACTTAGAATAATGGCCTCCAGCTCCTTTCAAGGGAAATTTTAAACAAGGGGGATCAAGACCATGAAGGATTTCTTCAAAGAATTTTACGGGGAGTTGAAACATGGCATTAGGACAAAGCACAGTTAAAGCAATGGCTACCAAGGGGTGATGGAAGTGGTCCAGTCAAAGCAAAAGCAACTGGTCAAAAGATCATGGCAACAGATTTTTGGGGATGCTCAAGGTATTTTGCTTGTTCACCTTCTGGAGGGCAAAAGAATAGTAACATCTGCTTATAATGACAGGATTTTGAGAAAGTTAGCCAAAGCTTTAGCAGGAAACCCCTGAGAAAGCTTCACCAGAGAGTCCCACTTCACTACAACAATGTTCCTGCTCATTCCTTTCATCAAACAAAGACAATTTTGCAAGAGTTTCAATGGGAAATCATTAGGCATCCACCTTACAGTCTTGATTTTGGTCCTCTGACTTTTAGTTTCCTAATCTTAAAAAATCTTTAAGAGGCACTCAGCTTTCTTTAGTTAATAATGTAAAGACTGCATTGACTTGGTTACGTTCACAGGACCCTCAATTCTTTAGGAATGTAGTAAGTGGCTGATTTCATTGCTTACAAAAATATTGATGGTGCTTATGTTGAGGAATAAAGTTTATATACACTTTTTATATTTAGCTTTTAATTTCATTTTTTCATGAACTTTTTGACGTTTCCTCATTTTATTTACCTCAGCTTGCATGCCATTTTCCAAGGGGTTGGGGGGTCATGCTAATAAACCCAGAGATTCTGGGTTTAATTTCTGTAGTACATAACCAGAGACATCCTGTTAAGAATGCCCAATAGTTAAAGACACTTATCTCAGCAAATATTATTAGATTATTTGCCAAGAGGTCTAATTACCATGTTAACAAAGTTGGACAGGGTGACCTGACCTATTTGCTTTTTCTTAGTAGCATGTTCTTGATAAAGGAAGTGAATGAGACAAGCAGCTTCAACTCCCTTTTCCTTAATTTTTTTTTTTTTTTTTTGAGACGGAGTCTGGCTCTGTCGCCCAGGCTGGAGTGCAGTAGCGCGATCTCGGCTCACTGCAAGCTCCGCCTCCTGGGTTCACGCCATTCTCCTCCCTCAGCCTCCCGAGTAGCTGGGACTACAGGCTGCCGCCACTACGTCTGCTATTTTTTGTATTTTTAGTAGAGACGGGGTTTCACCATGTTAGCCAGGATGGTCTCGATCTCCTGACCTCGTGATCCGCCCACCTTGGCCTCCCAAAGTGCTGGGATTACAGGTGTGAGCCACCATGCCCGGCCTTCCTTAACTTTAATCAAGATGGGCTAGTCCTTTACTTATGACAGAAATAAAAGATTAAATGCCTTAAATGGAGACATAAACATAGGCTGTCTTTCTGTGAATACATTTTTATTCTGTTTTCCAGAATCTTTTTAGTTAGTGCATTTTTATTTTTGAAACAAGAACAAAATAGTTCAAATTATAAAATTAACCTCTATTCATTGAAAAAGATTCGGCTATACAAAACACTCAGAGAGGAGATAAAAAATATCACATGTAAGTTGGTTTTCCTGTGAAAAAGTGTTACAATTTTCACATATATATTTTAAAAAATAAATGGTATCACTTTATAGATGCTGTTATGTAATCCTCTTTTTAAAATTAATTATAGTATTCATCTATTTTTATTTTTTTATTTTTTTGAGATGGAGTTTCACTCTTGTTTCCCAGGCCGGAATGCAATGGCGCGATCTCGGCTGACTGCAACCTCTATTTCTCGGGTTCAAGCGCACACCTAAGCCTCCCGAGTAGCTGGGATTGCAGGTACCTGCCATCACACCTGGCTAATTTTTGTCTTTTTAGTAGAGAGGAGGTTTTACCATGTTGACCAGGATGGTCTTGAACTCCTAATCTCAGGTGATCCGCCTGCCTCAAACTCCCAAAGTGCTGGGATTACAGGCGTGAGCCACCGTGTCCGGCCAGTATTCATCTATTTTATAATATGTATGTAGATATGTCAAAATCAAAGTTATTCTCATGATTTAAAAAAATTTTATCAAAGATATTTCAAAATTCAGGCTGGTAAATAGAGTAGAATTCTAAGTACAGATACTATAATTATTTTTAGGTTATCAAAATTGGTAATCAACAAATTTATGGGGTTTAAAAATATTTTTAGAATAAAATATTTTATTTATGTAAAGAATTTGTAGAAAATTAAGCTGTGTTTTCCGGTATACTAGCACTTTGCCACATGTGTCTACTTAAATTTAAACAAATTAAAATGAAATAAAATTAATAATTCAGTTCTCTGGTTGCAGTAGCCACATTTCAAGTGCCTGATAGTCATGTGTTGCTAGTGGCTACAAAGCAATATAATACTACAATACACAAATATAAAATATTTCCATCATCACAGAAAGTTCTGTTGGTGAGTGTTGGTGTAAAGTTCTAAATATGTCACAATCTAAGTTTAACCAATTTGTTGAGCACTAAATATGTGTTAGATTTTGTGTTAGGCACTTTTCACTGTTCCCGTGTGTTGTTTTACTTAATACTCAAAAAGGCTGTGGGAATGACATTGTTATATCTACATTGCAGGTTTAAAAAAAAAGAAAAGTGGTGGCTCATGGAAGTGAAATGGTTTGATTAAAAGCATAAGCAAGGCTGGGCCTAGTGGCTCATGCCTGTAATCCCGGCACTTTGGGAGGCTGAGGCGGGTGGACCACGAGGTCAGGAGTTTGAGACCAGCCTGATTAACATGGTGAAACCCCTATCTCTACTAAAAATACAAAAATTAGTTGGGTGTGGTGGCATGTGCCTGTAATCCCAGCTACTCAGGAGGGTGAGGCAGGAGAATTGCTTGAACCTGGGAGGCAGAGGTTGCAGTGAGCTGAAATCTCGCCATTGCACTCCAGCCTGGGCGACAGAGTGAGACTCCATCTTAAAAAAAAAAAGAAAGTGTAAGCAATTAGCTATATCCTGTCCAAGCTCCTAGTAGCTTTACCTCTGGCTACTTGAGGCACTTGTTCTCATAGTGCATAGGCTGCTGATTTCTGCTATGAGAGCCTAAGGAAACCCAGCCACTTGCATTCCACGCTGGGAATCGGATGTGGAAAGAAACAGCTCTGTCTACCAGGTTCTTCATGGCCGTATCTTCTTACTTGATTTGGCCTCTTGGAATGTGGCCCTCAGCTGCCCACCTGAAGCATTAATATAAAGTCTCGGCTTTTCGACATTGCTCACAAAGCCCATCACAACCTTGCCTGAACCTAACTCTCCTGCATCATTTTTTCCCATTCTCTACTTCCCAATGTGTATGTCAGTCATGTCAGGTTATAATTCCCAAAAGAGACATTATGTTGCTCCCTACCTTCACGTATGTTGCTCACTTGACCTGAAAACCTTTTTTACTCTTTTCAGTCTATTAAACTTCTGATGATTTTTCATATCTCAGGTCCTACTTCCCCCAGGATGCTTTAATTTAACCATAGAGAGAATGATTAGACGTCCCCCAGCATGTCCTTATAGTGCCCTGTTCTCATGTGCTCCGTGAAGCATGCTTATCATGGAGTCATCATTGATTAGCTCATGTTTCTCCATGTTTTTTCTTGAGAGCTGGACCCATATCTTAATCTTGAATAATACCAAATACAGATATAAATGTTCTCAGCAGTAGAGCACCTTTATTTTCCAGATAGGAGATATCATATTACCTGAAGATTAGAAAGTCGAAGGAGAGAGAATCCTTTCTCAGGAAAAATAGGCCTCAAAAGATCAGAGAATGTCCACCTTTTTTCCACA
This sequence comes from Gorilla gorilla gorilla, assembly GCF_029281585.2. NCBI lineage: Eukaryota > Metazoa > Chordata > Mammalia > Primates > Hominidae > Gorilla > Gorilla gorilla. Next base: position 100,538,385 of record NC_073237.2, on the reverse strand, counting down.
TTCCATTTGTTCCTTTTCCCCCAAAACATATGAGGACAGGCACCCATCTTTGATGGTCCTGACACTAAAATGATCTCTAGGAATACCTTGGCTTCCTGCTTCAGAACATGGAGAAAAAAGGGAAAAGCCCCACATAGAAGTGCCTGTAGCAACTTGAGAAGGTGGCAACAGAAGGCTTCTCTGATAACCTTGCTCTCCTCCAAGTCCACAAACGGACCCCGTTCCATGTGCTTGAGAGGAAGGCCTCTGTTTCTCTTGCATCCCAGCTCCCAGCCAGGCTGCCTGAATCTTTCAAGACGTTCTCCTATCCCTTCATTAACTCTCTTCTGTGCCAAAGGGAGCTGCTTGCAGTGATGCCTGCCATAATATGTCACCAGCTGACATGCAATCGCTTCGTGGAGGATACTGCTTGGTCACAGGACTCACATAAGACTGACACACTGCCTCTTCTTGATGGGAAAGAACAGTTATTCTACATTCTTAGGTAGAAAAAAATTGGTGTAAAATGCTAAACTCCTGTAGCAATGTGATGTGAATAGGGACATTATAAATACAGGAATTGTTGTAACTGTCATTCACCTTTCTAGCCTTGGGATGCATGGCACATGGTTATGAGAATAACTTGCCCTCGTCTCAAGCATATTGATTCATTTATCCATTTACTTATTCATTTATGTATTCAGAAAATGTTGGGGGCAAAATCCAGGCACTTTCAGGAAGTGCTAAGGCACTGAGAGGTCAACAAAACATAGTCTCTGCCATTAATAACATCTAATTCAAGCAGGAGACACAGGCACATAACCATGATTATAATGCAGTGAGACAAGGGCCTGGAAGAGAGTCAGGCACAAATCATCAGGTGAACAGAATGGAAAGTGCCATTCATGATGCCTGAGGGAATTGGGGAAGGTTTCATGGGGAAATGAAATAGGAGCTGATATTTGCAGGACAATGACATTTTCCTGGTCTGGGGTAGGGAAGCAGTCAGTCTGGCAGGGGCAATAGCAGGTGCACAGAGGTAAGTGTAAAGGATCATGGGTTGCAGTGCTCTGGATCTGGAGGTGAGATAAACAGGTAAGGGTCATAAGAGGTGGCACTGGACAGCACAGCAGGGAATACATTGTATGAGGCCTTAAAAGCCCTAATAAGGAGTTCGAACTTTCTCATGTTGACATGGAAGGGTCATCAGTTATTTAGGTAGGATTGAGCATAATCAGCGATTTTAAGATGAATGCTCCCCAACTTAATGGAGTCAGAAGCAATAATATACTTTTGCACTCTGTCTCTTCTCCTTGCTTATTTGTATCTTTCCCTGTTTTAAATAAGGGTTAAAATCTCTGAAACACACACACAAAAGGCCTGGTGGTTTATGCTTGCAGGTAGTGTGAAAAGAGGGGAGCTTGGCAGACTGACTCTTACTCTATTGGGTGCAGCAGGCCCTAGAAGTGTACTAGACAAAAAAAGGAAATCTGAGAATCTTGGGGTTTGTAGAGTGAGGAAAACAAGGGGCTCAAGGGTACCAGTATGGGACAGAGAAGGGTCAAGGGGCCTTGGAGCCTCACTGCCTGATCCCCTGTTGTAGTGAAGGTGGATCTGATGCCAAAAGATACGCAGGGGAAGGGTCTAGAGGACACTCACACATATAAGGTAAAACCATGGATGAGATTAGAGAGACATGGGAACACTGCAAATGGCAGACTCATCAGTGCAGATAAAGGCCAATGCTTTGCTGATTGTGTATTTGCTTGGGCAAGGTATCTCCATTAAAATTTGTGTGTGTAGATAGAGGCCCATGAGAAGATATCAATAATAAAATGGCCACGTGGGTCTTTTTTTTTTAATGCCCTAAAGGAGATGATTAACCCTAAAACACTGTGATATTGTCTGAGATTATGCCAGGTAACATGTGTGTTGGGTTTAGTCAGACCTAAGTTTGAATCCCAGTTCTACTGTTCACTATTTCTGTAATCCCTGGCAAATTGCTTACAGTCACCAACTCTCTGTCTCCTCCTTTATAAAACAGGCATGAAAATACTTACCTCTCAGCATAATTGAGAGGACTAACTGAAATAATGTGTGTAAAATGCTCAGCCTATTGCCAGGCATTCAAAGAATGGTAATTATTATCTTACATAGTTTGTATATTTTGAATGTAGCACAGTGTCGGGCATTCAAGAAACTTAGAAATACTCTTTGGTGTGACTTCTCCTGGCTTTCAAGTACACTCTGAGTTTAGATTAATCTTTTACAAGTATAAGACACATTAAGAGTTATCACCGGTTGGTATTGAAGGAGATAGTCATTTGTCAGTAATATTGACCCAAGGAAAACCAGTCAGGTGTAAAAGGCATCATTTTGAAATGATGTGATAAATGAAGCCCCATCATTTGTATGAGGAGATAGAAATAGGGTCAGATCTTATGGGCCTGCTCTGTCATAGTTAAATAGTCGTTGCAATCCCGATAAGCAGGATTCCTTAGTCTTCATATGAGCTAGGCATCGGAGGTACTGGTCCATGGAAAGAATGGAGATAAAATTTGTGTACCAAAAGTATCAAAACCTGAGACAGAATGACCATTTGAGAAAAAAAAATAATTTCAAAGTGCAGTAAATAGGCATCAATGTTCCCACAAAAATTAGTACATTTAAAAATACATATTTGAGTATGTATATCATTCATTTATTAGAATTACTCAGTGACAAGCCTTAACTGCCCAGGTCTGAAGGCCAGCAAATTTTATTAAAATTTAACCAAGAGCAGAGGAAATTTTGACATGCTGCTGTTATTCCTTCAGCATTCAGGTTATGTTTAATTCAGTGTTTCGTAATTTGCTATGAAATAAACTTCCTGCTATGAAAAATTTACAAAATGTGGAGCAATGGGAGTATATATCAGGTACAGTATGATAGTATTCTCTGCTTAAAGAATTGTTTATGTGCCATGAACTTACTCTGGTGTATTTATAAGGAAGATAGAAGTTAATATTAGATGCTAAAGAAACAGAAAGGTTTATATTTAATATCCTAATCACGTATACAAATTAGAGGTTCATCATCTGCCCTGCATTGTCCTAGACACTTCTGGGACGGCACAACCTCCAATCTGGTTTCCCTGCTTCCGGCCTCTCTGGCCTCTAATTTCTCCCCATTAATGTGAGAATTCCCTTTATAAAATGAATACATATTCCAACCTTAGCTTTATTTTTAGCAATACATAATTTTACCTATTTATGGGGTACATATGATATTTTGCTGTGTGCATACAACCATCAACTCAGGGTATTTAGGATATTCATCACCTCAAATATTTATCATTTCTTTGTGTTAGGAACATTTCAAACCTTCTCTTCTGGTTATTTTGAAATACACAATAAATTTTTGTTAACTATACTCACCCTACTATGCTGTTGGACACTAGAATCTATTCCTTCTAACTGTATGTTTTTATGCATTAACCAACCTCTCTTCATCCACTCTCCTCCACCCTTCCAGCCTTTTGGAACCATCATTCTACTCTCTCCCTCCATGAGATCAACTTTTTTCGCTTGCATATATGAGTGAGAACATGCAATATTTAACTTTCTGTGCCTGGAACATTTCACTTAACATAATGGCCTCCAGTTTCATCCATGATGCTGCAAATAACAGAATTTCATTATTTTTATGTCTGAATATTATTCCATTGTGCATATATACCACATTTTCTTTATATATTCATCTGTTGATGGATACTTAGGTTGATTTTATATTTTGGCTATTGTGAATAGTGTCATAATAAACATGGGGTGCAGGCATCCCTTCGATATACTGATTTCCTTTCCTTTGAATAAATACTCAGTAGTGGGGTTGCCAGATCATAGAGTAGTTCTAGTTTTAGTTTTTTGAGAAACCCCACACTGTTTTCCATAATGGCTGTACTAATTTACATGCTCATGAACAGTGTATAAGAGTTCTCTTCTCTCTGCAGAGAGAATTATAGCCATTAGTTAGAATTATAGCCATTCTAACTGGGGCAAGATAATACCTCACTGTGTTTTCTATTTGCATTTCCCAGATGATTAGTGATGTTGAGCATTTTTTATTTTATTTTTTTTGTTGTTTGTTTTAATTTCTTTATTTTATTTTATTTTATTATTATTATACTTTAAGTTTTAGGGTACATGCGCACAATGTGCAGGTTAGTTACATATGTATACATGTGCCATGCTGGTGTGCTGCACCTGTTAACTCATCATTTAGCATTAGGTGTATCTCCTAATGCTATGAGTATTTTTAAAATATACCTGTTGGCTACTCTCATCTTCTTTTGAGAAATGTCTATTTGGGTCCTTTGCCTACTTTTTAACGAGAGAGATATATAAATATATATATTTGCTGTTAAGTTGTTTGAGTTCTTGGCCCTATTTCTCACCATATACAAAAATCAACTCAAGATAGATTGAAGACTTAAACATAATACCCCAAACTGTAAAACTACTAGAAAAAAAAAATAGAGTGAAACGACTTCAGGATATTGGTTTAGGCAAAGATTTTATGGCTAAGACTACAAAAGCACAGGCCATGAAAGCAAAGGAAATGATCAACAGAGTGAAGAGACAACATGTTGAATGGGAGAAAATATTTGCAAGCTACTCATCTGAAAAAAATTAGTATTGAGAATATACAAGAGAATCAAACAACCCATTTCTGAAGGTTTCTCTCTGTCTTCTCTCTCTCCTCTCGCCATCTTGTAGCATCAGGAAACTTTGATGTCCAGTGGCCTTCATAGTTTCTAGCAAGAGTAGTAATGGGTCACAGGCAATGTCTGCTAGGATTTACAAGCCCCAGAGAAGTCAATAGTTTTAGGAGAAGCAGTTGCAATCATTGTAGTGGTCTCCACCACCACCATCAGTAGTGAGTACTCACCTGGGTTTGTTAGTATCATTTCCTCTTTTTTTGTCCCTACAATCCTAGGATCTTCCTGTAGTTTCCAGTCTCTGTGTTACTCCACCTTTCCTTTATCTTCCTCAACACTTCGAACACTTTGACACAATCATCCTCTATCAAAGTACCTCTGTTTGAAATAAATAATGTGATTTCTATTTTCCTGATTGGTCCCTGATTGACTCAAAGTCCTATCAGTGTGTGAGTGCAGGTGGGGTCAGAGTAACAATAATGGCCCCAAATGTCTGCTTTTTGCCATTATCTGCTCTACAGATCTTAGGCACCTGTGACATTGCTCTCACTAAGCGTAATAGGGAGTCCGTAAGAAGATCTGTGTGTCAGTTCAGCCACATAGAGTCGCTGCAATGCCCAGGTTCTTGGGCATCTGTCATCTCCTATCATGTATTATACTCACAATCACTGCTCTGCTGCAGTTTTTCTAGGCACTGCCTCTGGTGCCAAAGCATTGCACATGCTCCCTTCTATACTTCATTATCCCTTTTCACCTGGGACCCATACGACATTACTTGTGTCACTGGAAATCAGACCCTCATAAAAATACTCCTTTAACTCAGGTCTAAAAGCCCCATGTTAGGTAGAATATGAGCTAGAATGATATAACAAAAAGATTCCAACACATTTTGGCTTCAGCATGATAAAAGTTTATTTCTGCGATGTGTTTTCTAGAAGTGAGAAGCCTGGGGCTGATGTTAGTTGCTCTGTCTCACCCAGTTTAATGAATTAGCTCCTGCCATCCTCAAAATATGGCTTTTATCTTTGTATCCCAAATTGCTAGCTTGTTACCATTTCCCAGACAGAGGAAAAAGGGAATCTTTGCTTAAAGAGATGACTGGAGGCTATTATAGACTTCACTTCTGTACACATCCCTCTACCTGTAACTAATTCACATAACCCCACCTATTTGGGACAGAGACTGGGAAATTTGTCTCGACTGGACAATCAGGTGCCAAGTTAAAACTCTGGGGTTCAGAGTACCATGTGCAGATGTGTTTTGGGATCTAAGCAAGAGCACCCTGTGGAAAGCCTAGGGGAGGTGACACCAAACCCATGCTCTGCTTACCAAGCAATGAGCCTCAGCCCATCATCTTTACACAAAACCTCATCTGCTTGTTAAGCCATGTGTCCACAGGGTTATCTCTGCCCCAAGGGGCACCTTTGTTTCACTTGTACAAGGGGACTATTTAGACTAGTGGCAGTTCTGAAGACTGTTAATAAAATATATTAGCAGTCTGTATCACAGATTGTCTCTACATAGGGTTCATGTCTAGTCCATGGGGCTGAGGAGAGTTGGGGAGAATTTAGAAACAGACACTATTCTATGGCCTCCAGTTTTCTCTCTCTTCTATATGAGTGCAATACAAAAATCTTGTTCTAACCAAAAATAGACTGATAAAAATTACCTCTTGTAAATTAACTACCTCTCTAATCTTCCCTACTAATTCATTCACCTCTTTTATTACCAATGGTCTGAATTAGCTATTATTATTCCTAAGTTACATGTAAGGAAACTGAGGCTCAGAGATATTGGGTAACTTGCTTAAGGTCACACAGCTTGTAAGTGATTAGATATGATTTGAATCCAGGTCTGTGTGACTCCAAAGCCATTGCTGTTTTTGTTATACGACACTGCCTATTAAGTTACAAGCACTAGTACCTTGTGGTAAAAAATGGGCTACTTGTAATATGAACATTTTTAATAGAGAAGTTCCAAGAAACAGGACATCACCAGGGCCACAATGTCATTGTGGTTTACACTTCCCATGAACTCTTTCCAATAAACATTTCATTTAAATTTAGTAAAGCAGTTAATAAAGCCATAAAATTTAATTACTAGTTAAGGGAAAAATATGACTTCACTTTGGTGAACATGTGAAAAATGAATCAACTTCTTTCTCAGTTAACCCAGGATTATACAGGCAATAAAGCATGATTATGGATTTAACATGTTAATTCCCAGTAGATTTAATAGCAGTGCTGTGAAATACATGACCAATCACTAACCCATCTGACAAGCCTTCAGACAGCACTAATCAAGATTAAATCACTTGGCCCACATGTGGATGCAATATATCTTTCGAGACAAAATGACCATAATTTTTCATGATAGAGGTAGTATACATCCCTGGTGATAGGATAAGAAGCAGAGAAGAAAAAAGTGAGGAATGCAATTTGTGATCTCAATCTGACACCTCACTTTAGAAGCTATTTTTGAAGAAAATAACCTTTACCTTATTTTCATAATTTTAAGATCTCCAGGGTTTATTGCTGGTGGAATGATTCATGCTTTACCTGTAACTTGGGGCATAAAGCAAAGCATCCACATCCTTAAAATATTTTGCCTTTCCAAAAATAGATCACTGGCAGAGTCAGCCCTTTGTAGCTTTGCTCTTACATATTTCAGCAACTCTTCAGGTTTCATCACTGTGATTTCAACTTTTAAGAAACAGAATCCTAAATAACACCATAGTTCCTTTCTCATGAATCATACTGCCTGGTAACCATAAACGAAAAGCATTGTGTTCTTTTGATTACCTGAAGATTACGAACAAGGGTCTGAGAACCATGGGCTTTGGGCCAAATCTGGCCCACTACCTGTTTTGTAAATAAAGTTTTATTAGTATTCAGCCAAACCCTTTCCCTTATGTATCATCTCTGGCCATTTTCATGCTACAACAGCAGAGGGGGAAAGTTGTGACAGAGAGTATATTTTCCCAAAGCTTAAAATATTTATTATCTGGCCCCTTACATAAACTTTTTGCTGATTCCTGGTTAAGAGTTTCATTTTTTGTTAATTCAAATTCAACTGAAACATGGATATTTTCAGGGTCTTCCACTTCTCCCATTTATATAGCCCATTTTGTTTCCCAATTGTGTAAAGTCTCACATCAAAACTTCTTCTCACTTCACATTTTAGTGATTAGAATTAAATATGGGGGCTTGTGCTCTAATACACAATAGATCCTCAAAAACATGAATTCATTGCCTCTCCACCAACATTTTGTTGTTCTTGCTGTTTTACAAGGAACCAGTACAGTGTGATGGTAAAGAACAGGGAACTGGCTCTATACTTGGGGTCAGAGTCCAGGAGATTAAACCAGCTAATATATTTAAAGGTTGATGTCACTGTTCCTGGCACATTGTCTATGTTCATTAATTGCTGTTTTCTTCCTCTTCCTTTCTTCCTCCATTATTACCCATGTTACCTAGGCACATTTCTTATGTCCTCTGTGCCTTGATATTTTTATCTATAAAATAGGAATTATGATAATAATAATATACCCACCTCATAGAGTTTTGGTAGGATTAAAAAAGGTAACACAAGCAATATGTTCAGAATAGTGCTGGGCACACGGTAAGCACTACACCAGTGTTGCTCACCATTATCACAATGATCTTCCTCCTCATCTTCATCACCTTCATTTCATTAAAGAGGTTAGTCATGTTGGAAAGGGTTAACCTATTACCCATCGGCTAACTAAAAAAAAAAAAAAAAAGGATTTACTTAGATAAGTATGAGGTATAGGATTGTAAAATCTAACCAGTCCTGTGTTTAAGTCAAGCTCTGTCACCTTTCATTTTTGGGGGTTGAGAGTCAAGCTCTTGCTCTGTCACGCAGGCTGGAGTGCAGTGGCATGCTCATGGCTCACTGCAGGCTTGACTTCCCAAGCTCAATCCTCCTCCCACCTCAGCCTCGATAGTAGCTGGGACTTACAGGCGTGTGCAGCCACACCCAGCTTGTTTTTGAAGTTTTTGTAGAGATGGGGTTTCTCCATGTTGCCCAGGCTAGTCTTGAACTCTTGGGCTCAAGTGATCCACCTACATTGGCCTCCCAAAGTCCTAGAATTACAGGTGTGAGCCACTGTGCCCAGCCCACTGTTTTTTGTTCTCTAATATTTCATTTAGCTTCTGTGAACCTGAGTTTTCACATTTGTGATATGAAGTAAACAATACAGATCTCATCAGTGAGTTGAAGAGTAAACCATCGAATATATTTAAAGGCTGATGTCACTGTTACTGGCACATTGTATAGGCTCATAGTTGCTGGTTTCTTCCTCTTCCCTGCATCTGTGTTCTTGAAGGTAGCCTAATTCTCCTGAATGTCTTGCATTTCCTGATTGTTCATGCTCTGAGCTCCAATCATGCTCATTACTTCACGATTTCACATTTGCCCTCCTCTTTTCTCTGCCTCTTTGTGATGGTAAATTTTAGTGTCACCTTGAATGGTCTAAGGGGTACCCAGATGGCTCATTTCTGGGTATGTCTGGCAGGGGCAGTGTTTCCAAAAGAAGAGATTAACATTTGACTTGATAGACTGAGTAAAGAAGATCTACCTCACCAATGTGAGCAGGCATCATCCAATCTGTTGAGGCTGGAACACAACAAAAAGGCAGAGAAAGGGAAAATTTTCTTCCCTTCTTGGCCTGGGACATCCATCATCCCTTGCCCTTGGCCATGGGATGTCCTGGTTCTTTGGCCTTTGGACTCAGACTTGCACCAGCACCCACTCCCCGATTCTCAGGCTTTTGGTTTGGGACAGGGAGTTATACCATCATCTCTGGTTGTCAGGCCTTTGAAGTTTCACTGAATTACACCACTGACTTTCCTGGGTTTCCCACTTGTAAATGGCATAATGTGGGACTTGTCAGCCTTCACAATTATATGAGCTAATTCACATAATAAATTTCCTCTTATATATCCATGTATATCCTACTGATTTTTCTTATCTGGAGAATTCTGATGAATACACTCAATTAATACACTTAATTTGTGGTGGGTTAATTCTTGTGTTCAGACCAACCTGTGTTTTCTCATATGGTAAACCTTTAATAATGACAATAGTAATAATAGCTTGCTTATACTCTTTCTTGTTCTGTCTCCTCTCCCCCACATATAAATGTATGTATGTATGTGTGTGTGTGTATATATATACACACATACATATATATATACACATACATATATATATACACACACATACATACATACATATATATATACCACTATGTGCCAGGCAGTGTTTTAAGAATTTTTAAAGAATTTTACACTCTATTGAACCCTCATAACCACCCTTTGGGTCAGACACTTTTGTTATCTCCATTCTATAGATGAGGAAATTGAGCAATGGAGATTCTAAAACTTGACCAAGGTCATATAGTTAATAAGCACAAAGTAAGGATTTAACTCCAGGCAGTCTATCCCTGGATTCTGTGCTTTTAGCCACTATGCTATTCTGCTTCTCTAAATGCTTTACAAAATCTTAATGGACTTCATAAACATACTCTACCAATGCATTTCTGCCTTCGTATATGCATTCATGTGTGTTTCATGTATGGAATAGTCCATCTGTTTTTAACACATATAATGTAAAAGTTATATGGTATATATATATTTTTTCTAAAAGGAAACTCATTCAAGTAGTAATAAATAAGGAATACCTATTTAAATTTATTAATTAGATTCTATTTACACTACTGTCAACCTCAAATTTTTGTTTGACCTGAAATCTTATTTATTATAGTCACCATTGTCGGCTACTACATGATAACAAACTTGTATTTAAAAATTTTGGTAGAATAATAGTTTATGGCTGGCATTCAGTCCTAAAACTGTTATTTTAAGGAAGTGCTTCTCAAAATATTCTGCATATAAATCTCCAGGGGATAATATTAAAATTCAATTTCTGGTTTGCGTTGGGGCCCATGATTCTGAATTTTTATCAAGTAGCAAGAATCTTTTGATATAGTACACAAAGACTTTCATGTTAACCTGTAAGTGATTATCTATCTAAGGGCATCCTTTAGAATCTCCTTGGGCTTTACTTTGTCTGGGCACAGTTGATTGACTTTTAGGTTCTAACACAGAAGAGTGATTGAAATGAATCATGTTGGATTTCATGGCAAGGGTCCTTCTTGCATCACTATTTCCTCATGATGCCTCCTACAACCACTGATCCTATTCAATTCATATGCAAATTTTGTTCTGTATCTTTCATCATCAATTTTTCCAGTCAGCATTAACTAAGCACTTACTATGTGCTAGGCTGGTCCTTTTCTTGAAGAAGTTCTCATTCTTAAGGGAGGGATATGGGGAGAGTGAACTCAGACATATAAGATAAAAATGGCAAAATAAGTATTTTTGGTTTTACAGTAGAAGTTCGAGGGCACAGGCTGGGCATGGTGGCTCATGTCTGAAATCCTAACACTTTGGGAAGCCAAAGCAGGCAAATTGTTTGAGGCCAGGAGTTCAAGACCAGCCTGGCAACATGGCAAAGTCCCATCTTTACAAAAAGCACAAAAATTAGCCAGGTGTGGTGGCACATTCCTGTAGTTCCAGCTACTTTGGAGGCTGAGACAGGAGAATCACTTGAGTCCAGGAGGTCAAGGCTGCAGAGAGCCGTACTCACATCACTGCACTCTAGCCTGGATGACAGAATGAGACCCTGTCTCAAATAAAAAAGAAAGAAAGAAAAGGAAGTTTGAGGGTACAAAGAAAGTGATACAAAGAAACTTCTAACAGCTTGACAGTTGGGAAAATATAAAGTAAAACTTCAAAAAGATTGTGTCCCTTAAATGGATTCTAGAAAGTTTCTCTAAACAACAGAAGAACAAAGACTTTGCAAGGTAAGAAGTTAGCATGAAGATGGGCAATGGCCTGACCTGATTCAGAAACTGACTTGCTACTGGTATTGTTGAATTTTAAATTAAAAAGAAAAAAAGCAAAGAATCTGCTACAGTAGAGACTGGGAAAGTATTGAAGGGTTAATCAGGGTAGTGGTTGATCACTGCCTTGCATTTATGCACCTATTCTTCTGAATTATAAGTATATATAAACAAGTATATAGGCATAATCCTCATATCTCAAAATATGATTTTATGTAATATTTAATATACAAAATAATATTTATAACATACTTGTTTGTTATGAAGCCTCTTATAAAAATATATCTGTCAACCCACTATGCAGCTTTATACTTTGAACATTACTGAAACTGTTGAAGCTGTGTTCAGATACTTTCTAGTTTACTTTAATAAACCATATGCCAATGAGACAAAACTGCACGTGACAGCATTTCTATATAATGTTCTAAAATTTTACATTGGAGCACTTAATAATGTGACAAAATTTCTTATCAGTCCTTAGTTGTAAAATACGTCCAGTAGCTCAATAGTCACTTTGATGTGACTAACAATTAAATCAAAAATCGAACATTTATAGCATATTCAAAATGGAAAGAAATCTAGAGATCCTCTAGCAGAGTGTTTCTAAGTCCAAATTGTATTACAGGCCAGTAAACCACTTAAAATCCACTGTAGACCTCAATAATGTGACAAAAAAGTCCAGATGAGTATGAAAGATGAGCCCAGTGAAAGCCACTGGCATGGAGAATGGTGAGGAAGGCTCAGATGCAAGGCAGTAGCATTGTTTTACAGAACATCAGATCAGTGGTTCAAAAAGGGACTGAACAAATTACATTTAACTGAGGTGAGAACTGAATTGCAGAGAAGTTAGCTTATCCAATATCATACAGTTCAACAATACCAAACCAATTAGAGAAAATATGTTTATTGAACAACAACATGGAGGACACTGGAGTAAGTGTTGTGATAGACATGCATTTTGTCTAAGACAAGGAAGTTATAATCTATTTTATTGATAAGAGATGATGTGTGCAGATAATGGTGTGTTCCTGTGCATGATATATATGTATGTATGTCTGTGTTTGTGTGTTTGTCTACCAGGACAAATGGATGGAGGAATGGATTGAAGCTAAAGGATTCTCTGTGCAACAGGGAACCAATGAAGAATTTTAGGCAGGGAAATTACATAAATAAATGTGTAATACTACAATGACAGAGCCGGGCGTGGTGGCTCACACCTGTAATCCCAGCACTTTGGGAGGCCGAGGCGGGTGGATCACAAGGTCAGGAGATCGAGACCATCCTGGCTAACACAGTGAAACCCCGTCTCTACTAAACATGCAAAAATTAGCCAGGCATGGTGGAGGGCGCCTGTAGTCCCAGCTACTCAGGAGGCTGAGGCAGGAGAATGGCGTGAACCTGGGAGGGGGAGCTTGCAGTGAGCCGAGATTGAGCCACTGCACTCCAGCCTGGGTGACAGAGCGAGAATCCATCTCAAAAAAAAAAAAAAATTAGAATGACAGTAGCAGTGTGGATTATTACCTGGAGAAAGAGAGCCCAGAGTCAGGAAAAGAAGTTAGGAGGATACTGTAAGTGTTCCACTGTGCACAGGTGGAAAGCCTTCTCTAAGATGTATCTGTGGGGACTGATAAATTCTCATTAGTTAAAAGATGCAAAATGGAAAGCTATAAGTATTAATAATTCATTCATTTTTATATTAACTCCTGACAATGACTTTAAAGTATCTTCAGACATCTCATTTCTCTTTACCTGCTTTTTATTAGACAGATAAAATATACCTCAAGGAGTATCACTCCAAAGAGCACTAGGGAGTCAAGGACAGAGATAAAAACTGGCCCTGGACCTCCAAGGTTTCAGCTGACTCACATGCCATAGAAGATATTGTGTGAACTGAGCCATGTGTATTGAAAATCAGTCACCTGCCTACTCCCAGCTGGCTGAGATGAACCCATTGGCATCAAAAGGACAATTCAGGGTGAACTTGGGAAAGAGGAATTGGTTTTTATTGTTATAAATTAATAGAAGTGACCCTTTGGCACCTCATCCTGTACGATTATGTTAGTATTCTGGATTTTGAATGAAAAAGTGCTCTCAGTAGCAGAGAGGACTAGGTGTTTAAGGGTTGTAAGTATTTCTGAGTTAGATTTGAAAAACTCGGTCAACCACAATAAGCTATAAAAACGCAAAGCATGGGCAGTTAGAACTACAGTTTTACTCTCAGCTCTGTTGCTTGTTGTAATACAATCTCTTTGAAACGCATTTTCCTTGTTGAGAAGATGAGCATAATTAAACCAACCTTACTCACTTTTTTAATAGTAAAATGACATAAGTGTTTGTGAATGTGTTCACCAGAGGATGTGAAAGATAGATAAATACAAATGGCAACAACAACTAAAAAGTAGGTAGTACCAGGTTGTGGTTTAAGATCATTTACTCAAGTTGGGGCCATGTAGGTTTGAGTTCAAACCACAACATTTACTAGCTTTCCTCACTGATAAAATGTGGCTTAAAGTACTGCCTCATAGAATTTGTATGTGTGAATGTGTATATCACAAATAGTAAACTTTCAATATTTGTTATTGTTACTGTGTTATCATTAAATATATATTCCCATCCATGAAATGCTGTTTCCATATTTAAAGGTATGACATTTTTGATTCATTAGAAAATTTATTTGACTCTTTAATGAGTCTTGACATCTTTGAGATAGACTGGAATTTAGAAAACATCCAGTCAAATTTTTCACATTATTGGAATCCAGCCAAGTATGAACACTTCTAGGGATGAGAATTCCTTTTCTGTATTGGCCTCTTTCCCACTCTTAAAGGAACCATATGACTAGTCTAATAGGAAAGGCTTTCTTTGATTAAGCAGAATCACCTTCCTGAAACTTTATCCTTAAAAGAAGCCAGATTTGCTCTCCAAATTATTTAGAAAAATACACTTTCCTAGAGAACAATCATTTGTGTATTTGGAGACATTGATATGTCTACTTTGCTTTTCTCTGCCAAGAGAAATTCTCTACATCTTTGAATGCAGCCTAGCATTATTGGCTCATAAGTATACTTTTGACTACAATAACAGTTTTACTTTCTTTTTTATAAACTGCTGCTAAATTGTGGTGTTCTGAACTACTATAAATGATTTCCTGTTTTTTCTAATTTCAGGGCTTTGCATATATTTCCATGAGTTTCTACCATGAAGGGTTTAGCTAATGGTTGATAGTAGAAAACTCACCTAATTTGATAAGAGGTTACATACCAAAAAAAGGAAATATGGCAATGTTTACAACTAAATTTACTGGAACACATATATTTCTGTTACATGGGTTGTCTAAGATTTCTTTAGAAAACATGTCTTTATTCTTTTTCAAAAGTTAAGAAAGTAAATAAAATACTGTTTAAATATAACAAATTTGAATTTTGAGTCCTGTGCTAACTTTAGGTGCTTTGTGACTGCTGTAGACTCAGCTGGTTTTATGCCTGTTTAAAACTTGGCATCAACTTCCCTTCTCAGTGTATCTCTCAGCATTTTCCAGCTACACTAGAAGTGCAGTTCTAGAAAATTTCATTTTTCTTCCTTTTCTTCAAGTCTCTCCTTTTTCTTGATAGCCCTTGCCACTAAATTCACCTGGTAAACTCCTACTCACCCTTTAGGACCATACCCATATATGACTTCCGAAAAGTCTTCAGAAACTTCCCCAAGACAATTATTACTCCCTCTTCATTCTCTAACAGACTTCCACTGTGCCAATTCCCAGTGCCTTGCTTGATTGAAAGTGAATAAAATCCTGATTTAATAAAGGAGGCATACAGGAAATGTACTGACACAATACTTAAGGAGGTTTAAAATAATACAACCACATAAAAGATAGAATGACAGCTCGGGTTCTAGAAGATCCACGTCCTACTTCCAAGACTCTCTTTACCTGACTTGTCTCACTTTACTCTGTTAGGTTTCTCCTGTCTTACCTCAAACTGACTTTCTCATATTGAGAAATACAGCTCTTGATAGTACTAGGTTGATGCAAAAGTAATTTTTGTTGTTACTTTTAATGGCAAAAACTGCAGTTACTTTTGCATCAGCTTAATATCTAAACTTTAAATTTCTCACCATGTGCTAACAGGGAAAAAGAATGACCCTTTTCCTCAGGACCAGTTTGAGAAATACCAGGGAAATACTATATTGTGTGGCCAGAGGGGCAAAATACTGATTAGTTTGGCTTAAGTAGCCACCATCATTGAGCCATGGTACTATAGATGGAGAATCAGAGTTATCTAAAAGAAAAAAAATGGCATCTAATAAAGGCATCTGGATGTCAGGGCATGTGGAGGTGTAGTTTTTAAGAGAGGGTGATCGTAAAAGGTGTGCCAAATATTCCATAAATGCTCATTTTTACCATTTATTTACATCTGTTTTGCTAACTAGGCTGTGAAATACTTTAAGGCGATGCCCATACCTTAAGACAGTGACCCTGCCTTTATTTTCTAGGGACTAAAAATGCATTAGGTCTAAAACTTAATAGACCTCAGTAGATATTAATATTTTTTAAATAACTGATATGGTCTGGCTCTGTGTCCCCATCCAAATTTTGTCTTGAATTGTAATCCAAATTGTAGTTCCCACATGTTGGGGGAGGGACCTTGTGGGAGGTGAATAGATCATGGGGGCAGTGCCCCCATGCTGTTCTCATGATAGTGAGTGAATTCTCACGAGATCTGGTGGTTTTATAAGGGGCATTCCCCACCTTTGCTCTGCACTTCTCTCTCCTGCTGCCATGTGAAGAAGGATGTGTTTGCTTCCCCTTCCACCATGATTGTAATCTTCCTGAGGCCTCCCCAGGCATGCTGAATTGTGAGTCAATTAAACCTCTTTCCTTGATAAATTATCCAGTCTCAGGCAGTTCTTTATGGCAGAGTGAGAACAAACTAATACAATAAGACATGTGTTTAGTAACATATGAATAACTTGTGTTAGGAAACTTATGCTTTTATTGTTAGTATAATCTTCAGGGTGTTTGGAACTTTGAGCAGTCGATCTTTACAGTTAAATCTAGGAACAAAAAATAAAAAATAAGTCAAATATTTTAATAATTGATTTCATAAGAAAAAAAGTAGGGAGAAATATTTACATATATGACCAATTTAATGATTTGCATTTGTCTCCAAAGTCAACTTTGAATTTAATAACCAGGCTTTTACTTTCAGTTATAAAGTGATGTGATAAATCTTTTCAGTAATGTTTTTAGATTATATTCATACTCTTTGAATGTATGAATAACTAGCTTGGTGGCTAGTTTAGTAGGCTGATTTGACTTTTAAAACAATTTGCACCAATGTTTCTGATAGTATGTCTCTTTTGTATTCTTTCTTGACCCAGTGAATATTCTGAAGATTCAAATGCTGTTTTTGGTGGATTTGCCTCCTGCAGGAGGGTGCACACTCAGACCACTCATTTGTCTTATATCATCCAGATTGCCCAATTCATCACTGACATCCTCTGTGGTGTGTATATCTGAATAATGGCATTTGGTTTTTCTGTGCCTAACTGCTCTGGTTCTTCTAGCTCTAGG
This sequence comes from Gorilla gorilla gorilla, assembly GCF_029281585.2. Taxonomy (NCBI): domain Eukaryota; kingdom Metazoa; phylum Chordata; class Mammalia; order Primates; family Hominidae; genus Gorilla; species Gorilla gorilla. The sequence goes on along the minus strand of NC_073237.2, from coordinate 100,521,210 downwards.
AAATGTAATTTCTTGCTTTATCTCCTGTTTACTTGGGGATCTGTGTTTCTGGAGCTGCTTCACCATGTGTAAACAAGAAGCCCCTTGTATCAGCTCCTGTTTCACCTCTGCCTAAGGATCACACTCTACTGATATCTCAACATAGTACAAAGCAGTCTAAAAATACCCAGGGTCAATGGAATAAAGAGGAGAGGCCCCTGTCAGGCTTGAAACAGTTTCCACATGGTAACTCTTCCTTGAAGAAATCTGAAACCCCACCAGTCTGTGATAAAAGTACCCAATTCAAATTCTGTGATAAAGTACCCAAGCTGGTACTTCCTGCTTGGGAAGTACCTTCACTTTTAGAAGGACACTTGGGTCTCTTCCCAGCAGTTGAAGAAAGCTTCACGTATTGGACTGTGGTTGAAGATGGCCTCCCACAGTCTGATTCATTGCCATGGGCATGCTTGTCTTTTGAGGGCTCACAGCATATATTCTGGGTGAAGTGTTCACTTCTGTGACTTCCTCTCAGAGAGAGATTACTTGATTCTCTGCTTACAGATCTCTTTCTAGATCCAACACACCAGGATTTGGATCTGTGAGTATTGGACCTTGATCGTCTTTGGATTCTTCTCCTGGAGCGTGACCCAATTTCTACAGATTGGGAGGGTTGTCTACACTTCATCCTCTTTTTTCTGAAAGAACTCAGTTTCCTTCTCTCTTAGGAGAAAAGGCATTTTCTGAAATGCAACTCCAAGAGGGGTCTCTCTCTCTGGATTTGCAACTTTTCAAGGATCTTTCTCTGGACAATCTTTGAAAGGTCTTTGGTGAAGAATCTGAGTATTTGTTATTGTCTTCTTCTTTTTTCTGAAAGTTTATCTTCTGGCCAAGGCTCAAATCCTTTCTTTCTCTTAAACTATATTTCTGTGGTTGCACCTGACTAGAAATTGCTGGGGTACTGAAGGTGTGTGCAGTTGTGTCACTTTCCCAGATCATGGACATGATCAGGAAACAACTTTATCCCTTCTGTCTTTTTCTCTTGAACTTTTTTTTTGCAATTCAGTAGGCCTGGGCACCTTTCCCTTGGAGTAGCCCACTTCTGGAGTATATTATTCATAGAAATGATGCTTTCGTGGTCACCTGATTCTGCTTTGTCTTTGATTCCACCATAGATTTTGCTTACTGTTTTATCACAGACTGGTGGGATTTCAGATTTCTTCAAGGAAGAGTTACCATGTGGAAACTGTTTCAAGCCTGACAGGGGCCTCTCCTCTTTATTCCATTGACCCTGGGTATTTTTAGACTGCTTTGTATTATGTTGAGATATCAGTAGAGTGTGATCCTTAGGCAGAGGTGAAACAGGAGCTGATACAAGGGGCTTCTTGTTTACACATGGTGAAGCAGCAGAGCATTGATAGATGGCTCGCTGGTCATAGGTCTCCCTGTTGTAAGGTGACTGAACAAAACTAATAAACTCATGTAGGAAATGGTGGGTGTGTTGTAAGAGATAAGGTTCCAGGAGGTGAATGAAGGACTCACTGTCCAAGTCATATTCTGTCATGTGATGGAGGATGGTGATTAGGATGTTCTTCACTGTGTAGCCATAATCTCCATAAACAGCTGTTAGTTCCCCTTTCAGCCAGGGAACAAGCCAGTGTAGGCAACCTGGGTTTCTTTTAAAATAATTAGCTGTAAAGTGCTTTTGAGGTTTGTAGCCTCGAATATGCGTCACCCAAATTCCAGAATAATACAGAGCTCTTCTGAAATTCATAACCACCTGATCTCTAAAGTAGCTCAGAGACATGGAGTTTGGTTGGAACTTCCCACTATCCCCAAACTCCCTCAGTAACTCATGGATAGTCCACTCTCTCAATGGCTTGATTTTCCTTTTGATATCCTCAAGGCTCAAAATTAGATGATTGTTTTGAGAATACCCCACATAGCTTTCCTCATCTGAGGGAGGAACTGCTGAGTCTTCTTTGTTACCACTCTCTGGCTTGGTGGGACAACACTGAGAAGGAAAGCACTGCATGCTAGAAGAAAGCATGGATTTCTTCCTTGATCTTGAATGTAAAGAGCCATTACCACTCTCGTTGGAACAGGTGTTCCAATCAGACTCATTCGGAGGACCCTCCAAACAATTAGGACACTCACACTCAGATGAGAGATCTAATGACATTGCTGTTATATTGGATTATATTTCACAGTTGAATACGAGAAAAATTGGCTCAAATCAATTCCTCACTTGCCATGAAAAATGTCTTTTAAAAGCACTCCATTCATGTTTTCATAATACATTTTATCTCCATGGAATAAATGCTAGAATAAAGTTAAGAAACAAACTATTCCTCAAATTAATAATAATGTGCTCATAAAACCCAATGTAGATAAGGCAATGGGGATACAGGCATAGATTTTCTTTTTCTCTCTTAAATTAGTTGTTTTAAACACTGAAAAGCAAATTAGAAATAAACATCAAAATTTAAGTACCATATTATTTGACTTAGCAATTCTAATTCTATAAATTTAATCTAGCTGTTGGAACCATATATATGTAACTTATATATATGTTTGTGTGTGTGTGTGTGTGTGTGTGTGTGTGTATGTTGACTTTGTTTTTGTAATAACAAGAAACTGAAAACAACTTAAATATCCATCAGTAGGGGACTTGTTAAATAAATGATATTTCATTCATAGTATTTAATATTATGCATCCATTCAAAACATGAAGCAAAGTACATGTTAATATAAGAAGATTGCTGAATACATTTTTTCTTTTTTCTTTCTTTTTTTTTTAAATTATACTTTAAGTTTTAGGGTACATGTGCACAATGTGCAGGTTTGTTACATATGTATACATGTGCCATGTTGGTGTGCTGCACCCATTAACTCATCATTTAGCATTAGGTATATCTCCTAATGTTATTACATTTTTAAATGAAAAAGTTTATATAGAAGTATGAAAGACTGTTATAAACTGTTAAACAGTAAGCATTAATTTCTGTTAGTATTGTGAACTCGAAACCTGAAAAACTTTTCTATTAGGAATAACAAAATAATGCTAGCTATAATAATTATGTATATATACACACACATATATGTGACTGTGTGTTTGAAAGTGTGTGTGTGTGTGTGCATGTATGTGTATGCTAAGTTGAGAGGAAATAAGCAAAATTGCCAGACATTAAAGAACCAGAGATAAATAGGAATCCAGAAAAGGAAGTGAGTTCTAATACCGCTAGTTACCCTTATCTGGTGTTCTTGAGCTTTAATTCTGATAGAACTGATAGTTGTAGATGATCAGAGACAAAGAATGGACTCTGCTGAAGGTTAAATATTTAATAGGAAACCCCTCTGTAAGTTTGTGTATCCAAATGTTTACAGCCTCACAAAAAGGCGAATTTGAAAAAAAAGCAATACCCCACAAAAGAGTCAACAAGAAATCTTAGAAGAGCTATAACTAGAAACAAGTAAGTGTGTTTGCAGACTAAATTTAAACAATCAGTTTTCTTAAAAATCTCAAGAGGATAATTTATTTTGAGTTCCATACTGATCCCAGGCAACTGGTATAGGCAAACCCAAATTTTCTCTGGAGGAATGCAGCTTAAACCCAGGTCTCATGACACATTTCCCATAAATTAGTTCACAATCAAAAATCACCACCAACAAAAGAAAATCGGTCATCATATGCATAAGTCCACAGAAATAACAGAGAGCAAATTTGGCACCTAAAAGAATTGCAAAATGATACACTGAATATGTTCAAACAAATAAAGGTGTTTTAAAAGTGTTATCAAAAAAGAGTGTATAAAACATGACAAAAGGGATTTGAAACATGACCAGATAGGATTTCAAGAAATAAAAATATAAATATTGAAATTTTAAAATGAATGGATGAAATAAACACAAAATAGACATAGATGAAGGGAGTTACCAGTGCATTAAGATGGAGATCTGAAAGAATGCATAGAATGCATCACAGAGAGAAAAAGAAATGGAAATTTGGAAGATAAAGACAACTTTTAAGTGAGACTGTTTAAGATGTTTAGGAAATAATAGAGAAAATGAAGGAAAAGTGATATTCAAACAGATCTATTTAACAACTTTCTGGAATGTGTAAAATATGTAAATCATCAGTTTCAGAATTATGATAAATTCCAAGTATAATAACTAAAAAGAAATCCCCTCTAAAATAGATCAAAGTAAAACTGTTGTACACCAAAGAAGAAGTGACTGCCCAGTTGTAATTATATAAATCAAACAAAAAAAGAATATATCTTCAAAGTACTGATTAAAGCAAACTTGTCATCCTAGAAATATATATCCAGTGAAAGTGCCTTTCATGGATTAGGTCAAAATTTGAATTTTGAGAGAAAGACATTTGTGAGAAACTAAACCCAAAAAAAGTTAAAGACTAACCAACCCTTTCTAAAAGAACATGTGAAAGATGTAGTTCAGAAGGAAAATTATACAAAAATGACTACAGAAGGAATTGATGAGATGAAATACAAAATGATAAACAAAAATGGTAAACATATGGATCAATCTAAGCAAGACATGTATAAAACAATATTATAAATGTCTATATTGTGGGATTAAAATGAAAATAAAGCTCTAAATATTAAAAAAATAAAAGTTGGAAGGTGAGTAATTGAACTCAAAACATTTTAAAGTTTTTGTTTTATTATGAAGAAAGCTTAAGATATGTATTAAATTTAGACAGTTAAATATGTACATTAAAATGTCTACAATAATCACTAAAAGAAATGGGCTACATTCAAACTTGTAATAAGGAGAGACAGTGGAATTAAAGCGGAAAACATCAATGAAATTCAATATAAAAATAAAATAAGCAAATCAAATAATGAATAAAATAGAATTTCATATGTAAATTTTAAAATAATAAATATAAAATTTAAATGGACATTCTTATGGGGCAAAACTATTTGTAAAGAAAGCAATGGAATTGACGAACCCTGAAATGAAGATAGTGTTTCCTACCAGGTGTTAGAGAGTGAGATAAATGCCATCAAGAAGAGACATGCAGAGGTCTTCAAAGGTGGTAGATGTGTTCTATTCCTTAGCCAAGGGGGTGGGTATTATGCATTGACTTTATTGTTACTATTTAAAACTTATATATGTTACACATCTTTTGTATTGTTTAATATTTAATTAAATTTTTAATTCAAGAAAGATATACACAGCATAAGTTTGGATATACAAAGAAAATTTCTGGACAGCTATACAAAAGATGCCAGTATAGATATAGGTGGTTGAATTTGATGTAAGGACAGGAAAACAAAGCTTACAAGTAGTTTCCAACTTATACTCACAATGTAATTTTTTAAACCATTCACATGTATTTTTTTCTAATTAAAAAACTAGCTAAAAATAAAATCATATATCACATAAAATCATCTTAAAATCTTAGTCTACACATTTTGAGCATTTTGGGCTGACATGTTTGATGAAAAATTGCTCATTTTTAATAGTCAATATTTTTCACTTAGTCTGACTTCTTGTTATCTTTGACATTTTTCCATGATGGAATCTAGTTTTTTATTTTTATTTTTATTTTTTGAGACAGAGTCTCACTCTTTCACCCAGGCTGGAGTGCAGTGGCGCCATCTTGGCTCACTGCATCCTCCATCTCCCAGGTTCAAGCAATTCTCCTGCCTCCACCTCCTGAGTAGCTGGGGTTATAGGCACCTGCCACCATGCCCCGCTAATTTTTGTATTTTTAGTAGAGACAGGGTTTCAGTATGTTGGCCAGGCTGGTCTCGAACTCCTGACCTCAAGTGATCTGCCTGCCTTAGCCTCCCAAAGTGCTGAGATTACAAGTGTGAGCCACTGCACCTGGAAAACTTCTAGTTTTTTTAACTCATGGAATAGTAGAGTTGGAAAGAACTTCAGAGATCATATTGTGTAGTAGTTTTCAAGACTTTTGAAGGCAAAGAACTCTTGTAATAAAATCATACTGTGCAACACATTAAACATTATTCAGTCCTATCTCTACCTCCCAACTTCCTCAGCACTGCCCACCTCACCCCATGCATGGTTCTCCAATATAGCTCCACTAAATTATTAGGGTCACCATGGAGTTTAGGTTTACAAAACTCTTGTCTACTTCACATTTAACTAGTGCAGAAATCTCTTATATAACCCCATGGCAGATTGTTACCTGGTTTCTGTTCCAATTCTTCCTCACAATTTTAGGTATTCTTAGACATGGTTCATTCTGTTTCACTGCAGCTTGGTCTAAGGATAAAGAAGTTTTTCCTTGCTGCTAGCTAAAATCTTTTGTTACATAACCCCAAATTATTAGCCCAAACTGTGTCCTGGTTCTAATTTCCCATTCTTCTCCCTAGCCACAGTAATCCCTTCCACGAAACTATGAGAGCCTCTCACATGTGAAGGCAGTTAGTTTATGGCCCCACACAACACAACCCTCTGACCCTAGCAACTGGGGTCTCTGTCCTGGCCTCCTCAGTTTGAAACTACCTTAGGACCTCTTCCATCTGTGCCCTTTCACAGAGGGGAGGAGCTCATGAAACCACAAGTTTAGGCTATCTGTACTCCCTCTTTCCCAAAGATGATCCTTCTGTTTTCTAGAACTCCTAAAGTTCTTGCCTAAACAGTCCTTCTAGGGCTTGCACTAACCTCATTCCAGGTCCATTCTCAAGGGCAGACCACATGGTCAACGTACACAAACCTAGACTAGAGGGGTGGACATGAGGTGAGTGGATGGAATTTGTGAATGGAGACTGGAGTGCAAAAGGCTACTTATGATGCTACATATAAAAGGGACAGGATGCAGATAATGAGGTTTTCCATTTGTACTTTTACCTCACCCCCCACGAATATTAAGAGCAAGCCTACTCTCAAAACTTTTAATTTTCCAATCTTTTCATTTCTACTGCCTTCAAGCTCATTTTTATGATAGCTAATCCAATTCCTGCTAATACTAGGTTGCCAGATTAAAAATAGCCTGTGTCTAGATCCCTCCAAGTTAAACAGTTTTAGTGAATTATTAACTTTTAAGCAAATACAGCCAAGCTGATTGCCTAACTTCCATCCCTTCTGTTGAGGTTTCAAGCCATCCTTTCCAGAGGTAATGCTTTCACCAAGTCTTCATTCACCTCGAAAGTAAAAATGACAGAAGTTACATTAGCAAATTTACCTCATGGAGGATTTGGACATATCCACAGTGATTTGAGCCTTAGCTTGCTGGATTAATTTGGTTGTAGTGGATCACCTCTGTTTTGTTTGCCTTAGAGACAGAATTTAGAACACAGGGCAAGTTCTGCTGTGGTCTAGGCAAAGAGAGAGCTCCAAGATTTCCATGAAGCTTGGCATATTTTGTTTCCCAGCACTGTCCCAAGTGCGTTTAAGACGCAATCCTGAATAAAATGGGATTCAAATCCATGACTTAGAGGTTGCCAGAACTCTTTGTTTTAGTAGACCAATCAGAGCCAATGTTCTAGCAAGTAGTCTGATTCAGAAGAGAGCAACAGTGCTTGGTGGAATATCACTTTTCTTGATGAATGAATTCTCCAAAGTAAAAGTTGCTGGTGTCCTATTAATATTTGGATTTAAATTATTTAATAAGAAAATTGTCACTTTCTATTTAAATGAAAGATATGAATAAACCTGTTAGCATTTTTGCGAGGTGGGTTAATCAACATCTTGGTTGTTTGTGTACCAAGATTTTGGACTCAAAATGATACAAATTTGTTGATTATTTTTTCAGGGCCTTTACTCATCCATGGCTAAATACCAGTTAATACAAAAAACACAATTGGAAGGTCACTCAAAATAGAACATTTTTCTTTCCTGTTGCTTTTATGACTGATAAGCTCCCTTGAAGTTTAGTCATGCTTACCCAGGTTATTCAACCTCTCTCAGATCCAGAACAAAACCAATTTAGCTCACAGGATATTTGGAGGGATTGTATGAGCTACTCTGTGTTAGTGCTTGGCATCTAACAACAGTTCAATAGAACAGACATTTTAATATTATTTCTAGTGTGCTTCATTGAGAATGCCCAAGACAGTACATCATCTTTTATAAAAATTGTGTTTTGTGTGATTTTTTTTAACCCAAAATTGATACCAATTCTGCTACCTCTGTACCTTTTAGGCAAAATAGAACCACATATCTTCATACCTATGTCAGCAGTATGCAGAGGAAAGAAGAGTACAGAAGTGAGTTTTTGTTCTAACAGTACCCCCAGCACATACACATATGCTCCCTGAACCTCAGCTTACTTATCTGTGAAATGAAGCTTGTAGAAAGGTTCAGGCCAGGCGCAGTGACTCACGCCTGTAATCCCAGCACTTTGGGAGGCCGAGGCAGGTGGATCATGAGGTCAGGAGTTCGAGACCAGCCTGGCCAAGATAGTGAAACCCCGTCTCTACTTAAAAAAAAAAAGACCGCGTGTTGGCGGGCGCCTGTAGTTCTAGCTACTCAGGAGGCTGAGGCAGGGAATTGCTTGAACCCAGGAGGCAGAGGTTGCAGTGAACCAAGATCTCACCACTGCACTCCAGCCTGGGCGACAGAGCGAGACCCGTCTCAAAAAAAATAAACAAAAAAGAAAGGTTCAAACAAGATAATAGGTGGTAAAAATACTCTGTAAAATACAATACTTGTTAGTAATAAAGTGCACTCAGGAGATAGTCCCCTGTAGACAGTGCGTAGCACAGTAAAAAATACTCAGTAAATATCTGTTGAAGAAAGAAGGAGTGGGTAGAGCTGTAAGGAGAATGAGAGGGAAAAACAAAAGGAAAATCATAAGGGAGGGACATTAAAGTTTCTCTTTTTTATTCATACATAGTAATTAATACTTCTGGGGTACCTATTTTAATACGTGCATACTATCTGTAATGATCAAATCAGAGTATTTGGGATATTCATCACCCCAAATATTATTTCTTTGTGTTGGGAACATTTCGAATCTACTTATTTTGAAATATACAATATATTGTAACTATAGTTATCCTACTGTGCTATTCAAATCCTAGAATTTATTCCTTCTAACTGCATGTTTGTAACTATTAACCAACCTCTCTTCACCAACCCCCCACCCACATTCTTCCAAGCCTCTAGTAATTGTTATTCTGCTCTCTGTCTTCATGAAACCAATTCTTTTAGCTTCCACATATGACTGAGGACATGTGATATTTTCTTTCTGTGCGTGGATTATTTCACTTAACATAATGATCTCTAGTTTCATCCATGTTGCTGTAAATGACAGGATTTTATTCCTTTTTATGTCTGGGTAATATTCCATTTTGTGTACATATACCACATTTTCTCTATCCATTTGTCTGTTGATTCCTTATCTTGTCTATTGTGAGTAGTGCCACAGTAAATTTGGGAGTGCAAACCTCTTTTTTTGTATACTGATTTCCTTTTCTTTGGATGGATACCCAGCAGTGGGATTGCTGGATCACACGGTAGTTCCATTTTTAGTTTTTTGTAAAACCCCCATAGTGATTTCCATAATGGCTGTACTAATTTACATTCCTACCAATAATACATGAAAGTTCCCTTTTCTCTGTATCCTCACTAGCATTTGTTATTTTTTGACTTTTTGGTAATAGCCACTCTAACTAGGGTAAGATGATATCTCACTGTGGTTTTGATTTGCATTTCCTTGAGGATTAGTGATGTTGAGAATTTTTTCATATACCTGTTGGCCAAGTTTCTCTTTGAGATGCTTATATTTCAGTCTGTCTCTTCATTTTTTTCCCCGTCAACACATTCTTCCTTTCCTTTTCTTATTTTTACTTCTTCAATTCCTAAGTTCCCCAAACTATGAACCAGCTTAGAAGGGAATGGGTTGTTGGGAGAGGGATACACTGGCATCCAAAGTGAGATATTTCCAGTGGCTTAGGAAGATCTTAAGGTAACAATGACAAGATGATGCTTAACAAGTAATCTAATCAGTGATAGCCAGAGATCAGATTCTTCATTATTCCACTTGAGTCCTTAGCTAGATACTTGGAAGTCTGGCTCTTCTGGCTTTTTTAAAGTCATGTGGCTTTAGAGCAGAGTTTCCCCACCTGAGCACTATTAAGGCCAGATTATTATTTTCTATGTACAATAGATTAAGTACCATCCCTATTATCTACCCACTAGATGTCATTAGTACTTCCTCTACCCCAGTATGACAACAAAAAATATCTTCAGAGATTGTCAAATGTCCTGGCAGGAAAGAATTGCCCCCCAGTTGAAAACTACTATTCTAAAGCATAAAATTACTGTGTTTTGAGATCGTTTTCCCCACTGGAGCTGGAGCAGTTCTCCTATCACAAAGCTCTGGTATGTGAATTCATGGGAATGATCAAGTGCAAAATAGTTGAAAGAGCATGAGCTTTGAAGCCAGAAAATCTAAGCTTGAATTTTGACATCTTTCATTTGTATTTGTTTTTCATAGGCAACTTAGTTAACTTCTCCATATTTTACTTCATATGTACTAGAATATGGAAGGTCCCTCATAGCACTTACCACCAACTATGTGTCTATTTTTTTCTCTGCCTTTATTAGAATATAAGCTTCGTGAGAAAGAAGGGTAGAGTCTGGTTTATATACCACTGTGTCCCCATTGCTTAGAGTAAGTCAGGCATGTAGGAAGGCCTCATATGTACTTGTTTAATAATTTTTCTATAAGTAGCACAAAGTCCATGTCTGCTACATAGTAGGCATCAACAACTATTCTTTCAGTCGGTTCTTATTATTCATGGTAATTGTGTTCTATAATGTCATCACAAACACTGAATTAAGTAACTACTGAACCACTGCTCCTAGGGGAAATATGGGGTTGGGTTCCCTTGGGTCTCTGGTAACATTTTCTTCAATAGAACAATGTATACCTAGTTTTATCTGTGTCTGTTTGAAGAAATTATGTCTTATATATGTTGTTGATTCATTAATATTGAACTAACAGCCAGCAGCACTATAACTTATGCCTGAAGTAACTTCATCAAACACATGTGTTTTCTCTGAAGGCACATTATGTATGATTTCTCTTGCATTTAGGAAAAACAGACAACATTTCAGAACTATATTTGGAGGCCATTTGAAACAGCAAAATCTTTAACAAAAAAACATAAAAATGCAAAAAACATGGCACTAACTTGTTATGAGAAAAACATGGGACTCAACTTCCTCTCCTCCCCAGAAACTTGAAAGTTGCTGAGAGACCACAGAGTGAGTTGGATAAGTCCAGCTTGATGAGTAGATGAGTTTAACAGGACTTACATACAGGGCACTCCTGGATGGTGGCAGGACAGCTCTAGAGATCTGTAGCACCACCCATCTCTAAACTGCTTTCAAGCTCATTTTCTGGCTCTTTGCCTGCTGTGTTTGAGTGAGGAGACTGATATGTTCTCAGATATTCTCTGGGATGTTGGGTTCTCAGAAACACCTGCTTCTTGGCTGGGCACCACGGTCTTGGCTCACTGTTCAGCCTTCAGGGATAAGACAGCAGACATATGCCTTTAAATGGCCTGGTGGGGGACCTGTCACAATGCATGAATAGGCCATGGACAGGACATTTATTTACAGTATGAGAGCTGAAACAAGAAGGCAGAATGTCACCTTGTTCTATTTCAGCTGCGAATATGTACCCTGGTGAGTCAAATTTTTTGCCACTCTGCGCATGTCCATAGATGACCATGAAAATGTCACAATCATTGATTTGGAGGCTACAAATAAATTCGGGGATATGGACAAATTTGTAAATACAGAATCTACAAATAATAAGGATTAACTATATTCGTGGACAAAGTCAGTTTCTGCAAAAGAATACAAGAAAATTCTTACTAACTTAATTCTCAGGGAGAGTAATGAAACTTCAACCCAAACATGGTATTTTCCTCTTTTTGTCTAACAACAGACTATGGCTTCTTTCACCGAGGTACCCCCTTTACCAACACACAAAAGAAAACAGGGACTGCAACTTCCTGGGTGAATGCTTTGTTCCCATTCTATGTTCCTTGTGATTTCTCATTTTCCACATATTTGGGGATTTTCCAGTTATCTTATTGTTATTGATTTCTAGTTCAATTGCACTGTGGTCTGAGAGCATACATTCTTTGATCTCTATACTTTTAAATTTGTTAAGGTGTGTTTTATGGGTCAGAGTATGGTTATCTTGTTGAATGTTCCATGTGAGCTTGAGAAGCATGTACAGTCTGCTGTTGTTGGATGAAGCATCTATAAATATCAATTAGATCAAGTTGATTGATAGTGTGGCTTAGGTCAGCCATAACCTTACTGATTTTCTGCCTGCCTGATCTATCAGTTACTGAAAGAAGAGTGGTATTGAAGTTTCCAAGTATAATAGTGCATTTTTCTTTTTCTCCTTGCAGTTCTATGTGTTTTTACTTTATGTAGTTTGATGCTCTGTTGTTAAATGCATGTCTTATTGAAGAATTTACCCCTTTATCATTATATAATATCCCTGTTTATCTCTGATAATTTCTCTTGTTCTGTAATATGCATTGTTTAAATTTAATATAGCTACTTCAGCTATCTTTTGATTAGTGTTAGCATGGTATGTCATTCTCCATCCTTTTACTTTCAATCTAAATCTTTATACTTAAAATGGGTTTCTTGTGGAATGTAGACTACTCTGATAGTCTCTGTCTTTTATTGGTGTTTTTAGACCCTTCACATTTAAAGCAATTATTGATATAGTTGGATTAATAGTTATATTTTTAACTCTTTTCTGTTTATTGCATTTGTTTTTTGCTTATTTCATTTAATTAATTAACTTTTTTGGTACTTCATCAGAGTCTTGCAAACACTCCATGAGGGAAATATCTTGGATCAGTTCCCATTTAGAGATAAAGAAACCAATGTTATTAAAATACAGTGATATAACCAAGGTTGCATACAATAAAAATGACAGCAAGAATTTGAAACTTGTGAGTGTTCTTTACATGACAAAACATTATCTATTATATACTCAGCAAACTCATCAATAAAACTCTGATAAAGCTTCCAAACCACATAAAACTATGCCCTCAAAATTTCTAAAATCTGCATGCCTCCCAAGGTTTGTTCTCTCCAAAACCAACCTAGGAACCTGTTAAGAACCCAGAATGTTTGCTTTAGTTAAACCAAAACACCATAGATTAAATAACAGCCAGTGAATAACAAATTCTAACATGGTTAGCATAAGAGCAAGAGCAAAATGGAAAAATAGAATTTTTGCTTCTTCACAGAGACTGGTATTATCCATGAAAATCAAGCATACAGTTTCAGGGTGCCAGGTTTCTTAAAGAGCAAGAAAAAAATGTAACCCTATTCTCAGCCAGGCTGTTCAGTTTTATCTTCCCATAGACTGAGGTCATTTAAAATGAATTGTTACAACCTGGCTTCTGAATGACGATCTATTTCCCTATAAAAGTGCCTCTCCCTGCTTCCATGGGGAAGACAGAAAAGACAAAACTGGCTTTAAGCCCAAACCATAATTTTAGTAATTACTAAACCAAGTGACTGCAGCCATAATTGAGTCATTCAAAGCCAAATGGTTAACAGTAATTATTTTGTCAAATTTGAATAAAAAAGAGTTTTTTGGAGGGAACAAGTGGAGTTGAGCTAAGGAGACCTGAGCTGTCAGCCACAGAGCAGGAGACCTTTTCCAAGCAGAGAGGGTCTTCCTGGCACTGTGGTTCTCTTTTGTGACTATGATAGACATTCCTTGTTACAGATTATGGCCTTGTCACACTTAAACTAATCTCTCTTTGTGTTTTCAGGCCCAGATCATTCCCCTGGGCAGCAGTCATCAATTTACATGGAGAGGCACCTAAGGAAAGACAAAACCTATTTATCACACTTGCTCAGAGTGTACTAACAGCGACTTCAAACCAAGCATGGATCCACATTTCAATCAGGCTACACCTCTGCAACATCATAAATAGTGTCAAGATATATTGTTAAGAAAATAGATGGAAGATGTGAAATATGGGGGTCAGTGAACTCTACCCTCATATGACCACCTTGGTGTCCATATGAATTCAGTATAGCTTAGATAATATCCAAACATTTTAAAGTCACCTGCTTACTTGGGAATGGACACTTCGCCATGACAGTTGATGAAACAGAAGCCACATTTGGTTAGAAATACAGAAACAAGAGAGGCAGGGGTTCATATCCTTGAATCTTCTTCCCTTTAACTAACCAACTATTGTCTGTGAATCCAGTTATTAGTTTCAATACAGACAATATTTCCTACTTGCGCTTCTTAGGTTCTATCTTCCATTCAGAATGGTCAGTACTATTTCTGCTCAAAGCTGAGTTTGCCCCACTTTCTTCTAAGGAATGTACTTTTTTCGCAATGTCATAAATTTTTCAGGCTTCACTAAAGATGCAAATGACATTGCTGGTATTCTTTCATGGTCAGGGAGTTAAGTGGGAAGCAAATCTTTCAATATCAGTGGATTCAAGGTCCTAGAGTCCCATCAATTCAAAGGGAAATGAATTGAACAGAATCAGCACTCACTTATTTGGAATAATTTTGTGCCTTTCCCCTCCCTCAAATATTCTTTCCTTTGTTAATATTCACGTCACTTGCATATATAATAATCTAGAACAAGGCTATTAAACTATGCCTTCGGGTCAAATCTTATTTCCGTATTATGGTAAATAATGTTATATTGGAACATAGCCACATCTGTTTGTTTGCTTATTTTCTATAGCTGCTTTCCTGCTACAAGGGCAGAGTCGAGTAGCTGCTACAGAGACCATATGGCTCACAAAGTTGAAAATATTCACAATTTGTCTCTTTGCAGAAAACACCTGTAGAACACTGACCTAGAATGTGATCAGAATTTATTTTGAATAACTTGCATGTTTTCCCTCAAAAAAATCTTATTTCATGGATACTCCTATCAATTTCATACAGCAAGCTAGAACATACTAAATACAATTTATTTTGAATAGTTTTGCATGCCCTTTTCCCATGAAAGTTTCTTCTCCTTATGTTGATATGTCCTGTCGCTTTCAAAAAATCAGTATTTGAGTTGAGGTATTTTACTCTCCTTCCTACCAAGTTTCCATTAGAATGACATAATATATATAAAACTGAACTGAATTTTAATAATACAAAATAATATAAAATCTGCTCATGATGCCAATAAAAGATAGAAAATGGAGAGTTGTGACTATAATCAAGAATTAAATTAAAATATGTGTATATCTCACTGTGGATACTACTCATCAAATTAATCACAATTAACTCTATATTAAAACTTAAAATTGTTGCCAAGCTACACTGAAAGATAAGTGAATTGCCTTACAAGCTTTAATTGCCAAATCAGAAAAAAAGTGAATTAAGGAATTAATATTTTTTAAACATAAGAATTTAAAAAAGTGCACAACAAAAATACAGAAACAAAGGTGAAATAAAAATAAAAGCAAATGATCCTGAAATAGGAACCAGAAAGGTAGGTGAATTGATAAAGCAGAGATGATATAAAACATAATTAATAAATGAGAAGACTCTGGGGTACTGGCTATGAAGACACATACTCTGGAGCCAAAAAGGCTTGGGTCTGAACCTCAGCTCCACCACTTAATGGATATGTGACCTCTGATGATCTATTTCCCTTCTCATAGAAGAGGACCTGGATGTGCAGATAATCAGAGGCTTCTCAATGGTAATGAGCATAAAAACACAAGGTGTTAATGATAGTTACAGAGGAAAGGCAGGCAACAACCTCAAACGTTCAGGAAAGGACTTTCAAAGGAGCTAGAAATATACGTTTAAGAATGAAGAGTTGGCCAAACAAAGAAATGTGCCTGGCACCAAATAAATGTTATATTATGGGGAAAGAAATAATAATTGCAAATGTATTTGTTTAATAATAACTGCAAATTGATTTATCTCCTACTTCAGATTGTGAGCTTTTTGGTAATAGAATATGTTGTTCCTTTGGTGAAAGAATGAACAAACACTTTCATCTTTTTAACAAATTCACTGAGATAATTTACATGCCATAAAATTTACCCATTTGAAGTGTATAATTCGATACATTTTAGTAAGTGGACCAAGTTGCACAATGATGACCACAATTCACTTTTAGAGCATTTCTATCACCTCCGTAAGCTTCCTTGTGTCCAGTTACAGTTAATCCTCATTCCTATCCCTGTTTTGTGACTGACAAAACTGACACCCACAGAAATTATTTGACTTTCTTATGGCCATAGAAATGAGTGTGATAAACAGGTCTAGAACTCAAGACTACTGACATCCTTTATGTCCAAACCCACTTGACTATACTGTACAATGCTCTCTGCCGTGAAATCTAACAATAATTAAATCTGAGAATCAGGCATTACACTCTCTTTTTTTATCAACGACAACCATATTATCATTGTTATTTCTATTTTCATAATCATTGATGAGGATTATATTATAAAATATAATATATAGCATTCATTGTTACCTACTTGAGGTATTATGCTGTATAGATTGTCTCCTTCAGAATAGAGGCTATCACACCATGTGGCAGCTCCAGCCATCCCTGAGTTTCAAATGTGCTCAAAGACTCTTCTGTCAGAGCCATTTTCAATTTTAATGATTATTTGCCTAGCAGCCAACTTGGCAAACTCAGTCCAGAATCTTACAATCTACCAGTAAAATGGGTGATAAAAGAAGGGACATGCATTAGAAATCCTAATCCCACGTGAGGCAGGGTTGTATGGTCAAACTTTTACCTAACACTATCAACATCTTAAAATAGACAAATGGAAACAAAAGAAAAATCAGTAAGTCTGCAGTGTGGTCGTAAGCAGCTTAGCTTCCTTTTCTCTATTAGACTTGATTTTTGATATGTGTAGCTTTTCTCTGCTAATCAAGGAACCACTGGATATCAAAGTTCTATGAATAGTGAAATTGTTTTAGTCCCAGAGTGCTACCTTGATTTGCTGTGCTGCTGTCAGAGCGTGGCAAAGGTGGATTTCCCATAAATTCTCTGTGCACCAATGATGTTTTGGTTCATGCTTTGAGTAATGGACTAAATCAGCTCTCTTAACAGGCATCTGTTCATAAGTCACTAATATAGCATGATTATTTTGTGAAAACAAGCACTTTTCAAACACTTTTGCAGAGATCTACTTACGAAGAAGATAATGCTGGGAGATCAAAATGAGAATAAAAAGTGGATATGTAGTCCTTACATCAAGCTAATTAACAGCTTGGCAGTTCTAACATTGAAAGCATGCAATTATCACGGGCCAAAATACTGGCCATCAACCTTTTTGTAATGCAGCTGGCACCAAAAGTATCATACAAATAACTTCCAGCAAAGGCTAATGGAGGCAGACACTAATGCCCCAGACCAGCTTGAAAATGGAGACTGGAACCCAAAGCAATTAGACATTTTATTATGGAAAAAGTAACTGTGGCCATTCAAGAGTGACATGATTAAGACATCCAATTGCTTCTCGAAAATAAACTGCTACCATCTTTTATTCTGCTCCGTGTGAGTTTGAACCTTCATCTTGTCAACAACGTCTAAGTATATGTGTAACATTCCCACCAGCAGTTGAGTAAGAGATGCTCAGAATGCTCTATTCATGAGGGAGCATTGCTGAAAAAGATATTTTTCCTTTTTATATACACCTAACATTTTGTGCATGTACCCAGGGATCTTGTAGACTCTCTGAACTCCATCCATGAGGGTTCCTAATGTAATGCCTTTAGTGGGTATAAAATATATAACAGGCAATATTAAAGGATTATTGTTCAGGGAGTTTGTTTTGATGGAAAAATAAACTGAACAAATACAGACTAATTAAAAATATACGTATTGTGTGTCTGATATGGGTTAAGTACTGTGGTAGGCACCCAGATACACAGGCAAATAAATAAACATCTTTGCCCTTGAGAGTTTCCCATTTTAGTGGGAAAGGCACATTTTTAAAGAAATAGATTCCATATAAAGTGTTAACTGTTCTGATGGCAAAATGTCCAGGATACAAAAAAGGACCAAAGTAGAACATTGGGATGAAAGCTGGAGGAGCGAGTTGGTGGGGAGTTGAGTGAAGGTCTCATGGGGATTACTCTAGATATAATTTACTACAGCACATATGCATACATTTCCGGGGCTTATGATATTTCAGTTTCCCCGTCAGATCCTGTCACTGAGAAAGATGAACCCTGAATATCTGAGACCAGTCTCAGTTAATTTACAAAGTTTATTTTGCCAAGATCGAGATGTTGTAACCAAGCAAGTTATAGAGAAACACCACACTTTGAGACTAACTCGGGAGTCCTTTACTAGCCGGCGACCGAGAGATGGCTAGCGCTCAAAATTCTCTCGGCCCCAAAGAAGGGGCTAGGTTTTCTTTTATACTTTGGTTTGGAAAGGGGAGGGGGAATCGAGCTGAAGCAATCTCACAGAAGTAAAAACAGGCAAAAAAGTTAAAAAGACAAATGGTTACAGGAAAACAAACAGTTCCAGGTGCAGGGGCTTTAAATTCATCACAAGGTGATAGGTGTGGGGGCTTGGGTGCTATCTACCCGACACAAACGCGGAGGCTTAGGGTACTATCACCCGTGTGAATTCCTGGGAACTGTGGACATAGCTTGCCACAGTACCTTATCAGTTCATTGCACTCTTTGATGTGCTGGGAGTCAGCTTGCACAAGTTAAGTCCTTGAGGAAGCGGGTGGGTAAGGAGCCCTTGATGTCTTGCAAATGAAGGAGCCAAATGGAGTCCGTCCAGCTTTCTCACTTAAGAGAGAGTCTATTCATATTAAAACAAAGTAAGGTATCACAGAGAACATGGACCCATGACACAGCCTCAGAAAGTCCTGGCAAAATGTGCCCCAAGGTGGCCGGGGCACAGCTTGGTTTTATATATTTTAGGGAGATACGAGACATCAATCAATATGTGTAAGATGTACATTGGTTCCGCTTGGAAAAGCAGGACAACTTAAGCAGGGAGGGGGGCTTCCAGGTCACAGTTAGGTGAGAGACAAATGGTTGCATTCTTTTGAGATTCTGATTAGCCTTTCCAAAGGAGCCAGTTGGATGTGCATTCATTTTAGTGAGCAGAGGCATGACTTTGAATAGAATGGGAGGCAGGTTTGTCCTAAGCAGTTCCCAGCTTGACTTTTTCCTTCAGCTTAGTGATTTTTGGGGCCCCAAGATTTATTTTCCTTTCACATTTCTTCACTTTTATTTTTAAAATCTTTTAGAGAAATTCTGTTTCTTACCTTCTCATAGAGAACACCATTCCTTTCATTTCTTTCCTCTAGGGACTCCTTCCTTTGTAGGAATTATGTATGCATAAAATGATGTATAAAGTAATATAAACATAATCTTATTGTATGCACATAAATGCATGATTCTGAAAGTGATTCCATAATCTTCACCAGACTGCTCAAAAAGGGTCCATGGAACAAATTAGCTAAAAAAAAAAAAAAAGATTGAGGCCGTGTTATCTTAACAACCTTGGCTCATTCACCATCCATGAAGGTATAGAAAGAGACCTGACTTCAAATGCTGGCCTAGAACTTCCCACATGATAACAAGCAAACTACTTAATCCTGGTGAACTTTATATTTCTCATTTGTGAAATGAGAATAATAATAATAATAAATTGAGAGAGTTAAGGTAAATGAAGTATTAGAAGAATCCTCATGTATACAAAGTAAGTACTCAATAAATGTTACTTTCCTTTCAATTTTGCTTTCTCTGTAACTATCTTAATAGCCTTTCCCAGTTGATAGAGTACACACATCTCTACCAATTTGTTTCTTTTTGGAAATACTGCATTTTCAGTTATTTATTACTTGAAATTCATGTCAGTCTAGGAAATTTCTGTCTCATTTTCTCTTTTAACAACAAAGACAATAATATATTAGCATGCAAAGTGTCCTGGACTAGAAAACCAGTGACTCTCTCCTCTTCCCCAGCTATGAGACCTGACCATTCAAACTTCTAGTTTTCCAGCTTCTGAAAAGTTACTACGCTACGTACATTTTCTCATCCTTTTTATTACCAAGAGCCCTTTCTCTTACTTTTTATATAAATCAATGTTTTGAAAATTTTTATTGCCATAGACACTGTGTTATAGAATAATCATTTCTTTAAAGTTTATTGATCAAACATAAATAAATTGATCTTTTAATTAGCATGAGCTAATCAGTAATACCACATAGAATTACTATAATTTCAGGCAAAATCAAAGAAAAGTGGAAATTTATTTTCATAGGTGAATGTGTTACAACCTAGTTGGCGTTTTCTTGCTGGCTGCTCAGAAAAAAAACAATACCTGGAGACAGCAGGTGTTGCAGCAAAGAAAGAATTTAATAATTGCAAGGCAGGTGAGTGAGGATTATAGGAGATATTTCTCAAATCCACCTCCCCTAGAATTTGGAGACTTGGGTTTTTAAGAATTGTTTGGTGGGCAGAGGGTTAGGAAAGGGGTTCTACTGATTGGCAGGGCTGGGGATGAAATCACAGGGATGCCAAAACTGTCTTCATGCACTAAGTCAGTTCCTGGGTAGAAGTCGCCAGTCCCAGTGGAATCAATTGGTTCATCACAATGCAAAGTCTGAAAAATATTGTAATGACCAGTCTTAGGTTTCACAATTGGGGAAGTTAAAGCAAGCTATGAGACAATGTCTGGTTACTATTTAACTATTCCTGTATATTAACAGTATCCAGGCCACTACTATAATTTTAACCTTGTGGGTTTTTATTTGTTTTACAGAGGGAGTTTCAGTCCCTAAATAAGGAGGGCATTACCTTTGGAAAATGACTATTATCCACCTTGGCTTACAGTTAAACTATAAACTAAATTCCTCAGATAAACTGTCAGTTAAATTCCTCCCATAGTTAACATGGCCTATCACAGAAATGAGCAAAAATCATTAGCTTGTTGTTAGAAATGCAAAATGCTTGTTCCCCAGTGCCACAAAGAAATAGCACTTGAACGTAAATTTAATTTTCTCAGCGAGCCCATTTTTCTTTCTGCAGAAAGGGTACACTCAGAGCAGTCTTCCCACAAGAGTACACTGAACAAAGGAAAAACAAACATATTTATCCCTTATGCATTTGGGTCGTCCTTACTGCTGTGTTCTGTATCTATTGGCTGGAGCTGGACCTCACAGTCTAAACTGATACCCAATTTGCTAACAACCTAAAACTTTCCTAAATAGGTAAGTGCAAGGGAGAACAAAGAAGAAGGGGGAGTTGCTTATGAAAAGTTTAAGGAAGCAATAACATTTCCAAATAAGGAAGGGGCATAAGCTATGAGCTAAGACTTGCCTGGGCCTGTCCAGATATGCCTGAGTAAGCCAAAGCAATTAACTGGGCTAAAGTGTAAGAACTAATAGTTGATAGGAGGCTTTAGAGTAAGAAGCTATTATTCCTAGTATCTGATATTTTATTATTAAACCAAGACGAGCTTTGAAGAGGAACTTTTCTACTTTCTACACTTGTGAAGTTAGAAGCAACATGAAGTAAGTTATGTTAGATTTATCTCACTGGTATAATTTTGCAGACAGTTTCAAGTGAAAAATTTCGTTCAGCTTTTTGGTTTGTTGCAAACAATTAATAAACTGCTTCATTCCTCTCCCACCCTCATCTCCATTACTTACTTTTTAAATTCCTAAGTGTCAGGGCACACCATAGGACTAGATCATTTCTACATTTATTTCATCTCTAAATTCTATTAAAATTCACAAACAACCCCAGGGGCATTTTATCTAATCTACCTCTGCAATAATTTTAAATTACCCCTCAGTATTCAATCATATTAGCAATGAGTGTTTTGTATTTTTCAAAGTCGTTCAGAAAAGTTAAAAACATTTTGGTTCCCATGTGTGAACCCAGAAAATCTGAGAAAGGTCTCAGTTAATTTAGAAAGTTTATTTTGCCAAGGTTGAGGACATGCCCGTGACACAGCCTCAGGAAGTCCTGATAACATATGCCCAAGGTGGTTGGGGCACAGCTTGGTTTTATACGTTTTAGGGAAACATGAGACATCGATCAATATATGTAAGAAGTACATTGGTTTGGTCTGAAAAGGCGGGACAACCTGAAGCAAAAGCAGGAAGACTGGAAGTAGGGAGGCAGCTTCCAGGTCACAGATGGGTGAGACAAAAAGGGTTGTATTCTTTTGAGTTTCTGATTAGCCTTTCCAAAGGAGGCAATCAGATATGCATGTATCTCAGTGAGCAGAGGGACAGCTTTGAATAGAATGGGGGGCAGGTTTGCCCTAAGCAGTTTCCAGATTGAATTTTCCTTAGTGATTTTGAGGGCCCAAGGTATTTTCCTTTCAAACATGTATTTTGCTTTCATTGCATTTGCTTTTCCTTTAGACCTTTAAGCTGTTGTGCCAAACAGCCAATGACCCTAATTATTGTACTTTGCCTGACTGTTTAGAGACCTACATTATTAAGGTTGTTAGTACTCACTGAGGAAATGATATGCTTTAAATCTGTGATTTTAAAAAAACTATTATTTTTTTCCAGGTTTTTTTTCCTAATGGCTGGGATAACTACAGATACATTTGATATCTCATTCCTCCCATCCAGTTTGCACTTGTGCTTAGAGAAAATCACTCTCTTAAAATGGATATTTACTTTACTAGGCCATAATTTTAAAAAACATAAACAACACATATTATTGTTTAGAAAAGTCCATAAACAATATGTAGTATTTTGTTTTTAAATTTTAAACAACTAGCATCATACTTGTGCTCTGTCCTTTTTCAACATGCTTTTTTATGGTCAGTGTTGAATTTTTGAGATGCATCCACGTTGATATATATTGTTCATTTTAACTGGAATTATAATCCATTGCTTGAATGTATTCCATTTTATTCATTCTCCTGACTGATTCCTGTACCCTAGCACCTTCTGGTCCCTATGCAAATAGACTCCTGGTGGGCTGCCCTATTAGTCTACTAAACAAAGCCAGACAGGCCTGGATTCTGATATGGACTGATATAAAGCTCAAACCAAGAACTTCACTGTTTCAAATATAAATTGTCTTATTAGTTTTAGTCCTGTCTCAGCTCATAGAGGCAAGAAAGTAAAATGTTTCATATGCATATAACACCTAGAATGTTGCTAATATATTGAGTTTACTATATTCTGTTCTTTGTAAAAGACGGGTCTGGGCAAGCTTCATTAGCTGTCTATCAAAGCAATGGGAATGCAAGGGAATGAGAAGGAAGAGTGGTCAGATGCTTTTTGAAGTATAGGAATTTCTCCTGAGAGTTTTCATAGCTTGAATAAGCTATGATATTGATTATGTAATTAAGGAATCAAATTTGTTTTACTTGCATTATTCTGGAGCTACTGGCAATTACAATCCTGAAAACTTCTAGTTCTAAACTTTTCTTTTACTGAATCATTTTTTAATGTGATTTTTAATAATGGAAGGTTTCTTAAAAATGCCATTATTGGGCTGGGTGTGGTGGCTCATGCTTGTAATCCTGGCACTTTGGAGGTCGAGGCAGGTGGATCACCTAAGGTCAGAAGTTTGAGATCAGCCTGGCCAATATGGTGAAACCCTGTCTCTACAAAAAATACAAAATTAGCTGGATGTGGTGGCATGGGCCTGTAATCCCAGCTACTCTGGAGGCTGAGGCAGGAGAATCACTTGAACCCAGGAGATGGAGGTTGTAGTGAGCTGAGATTGCACCACTGCACTCCAGCCTGGGTAACAGAGCAAGACTCCATCTCTAAAAGAAAAAAAAACAGCCATTATTGAATTATGGCATAGAGAAAGTATTCTGACTTTTTTTGAAATAAATACTATGAATCTTCTTTGAAAATACTTAATGATTTTGCCATTAAGAAAATGACTTTCTTCAAGTTGACAGCCAAATCAAGAACTCAATTCCATTTACAATAACCACAAAGAATCAAATATCTAGGAATACAGTTAACCAAGGAGTCAAGATCTCTACAAGGACAACCTACAAAACACTAAAAAAAAAAAAAAAAAAAAAAAAAAAATCACTGATAGCACAAAGAAATTGAAAAAATCCCATGCTCATGGATTTCAAAACTCAATATTGTGAAAATGACCATACTGCCCAAAGCAATATACAATTCAATGAAATTCCTATTAAATTACCAATGTCAGTTTTCACAGAATTAGAAAAAACTTCCTAAAACTTTTATAGAACCAAAGAAAAAAAGGGCCTGAATAGCCAAAGTAATCCTGAAGTAAAAAGAACAAAGCTGGAGGTATCACATTATTTGACTTCAAACTATACTACAAGGCTATAGTAACCGAAACAGTATGGTACTGGTAAAGAAATAGACACATAGATTAATGGAACAGAATAGAGACCAGAAATAAAGCCACATGCCTACAACCAACTGATCTTCAACAAGCTGACAAAAATATACCATGGAGGAAGGACACCCGTATTTAATAAAGGATGCTGGGAAAATTGGATAGCCATATGCAGAAGAATGAAGCTAGACCTCTATCTCCACCATATACAAAAATTGACTCAAGATTGAATAAAGGATTAAATGCAAGACCTGAAACTATAAAAGTCCCAAAAAGAAACCTAAGGAAAACTCTTCTGGACATTGGTCTAGGCAAAGAATTTATGATCAAGTCCTCAAAATCAAACGCAATAAAAACAAAAATAGACAAATGGGACTTAATTAAACTAAAGAGCTTCAGTACAGCACAAGAAATAATCAAGAGTAAACACACAACCTACAAAATGAGAGAAAATATTTGTAAACTATGCAGGCAGCAAAGAAATAGTATCCAGAATCTACAAGGAACTAAAACAACTCAATAAGAACAAAACAAATAATCCCATTAAAAAGTGGGCAAAAGACATGAACAGACAGTTCTCAAAAGAAGATATACAAGCAGCCAACAAACATATAAAAAATGTTCGACATCACTAATCATCAGAGATGCAAATTAAAACCACAATGAGATACCATCTCACACCAGTCAGAATGGCTATTATTAAAAAGTCAAGAAGTAACAGATGTTGGTGAGAATGAGGAGAAAAGGGAATGCTTATACATTGTTGGTGGGAATGTAAATTAGTTCAACCTAGACGGAAAACATTATGGAGATTTTTCAAATAACTAAAAGTAGATCTACCATTTAATCTAGCAATTCTACTACGCTACTGGGATCTACTCAAAGAAGTCATTATATCAAAAATACACTGCACTTATATGTCTATCACTACACTATTCACAATTGCAAAGCCACGGAATCAACCTAAGTGTCCATCAATATATGATCAGATAAAGAAAATGTGATATAGATAAACCATGGAATACTACACAGCCATGGAAACAATGAAATCATGTCTTTTGCAGCAACATGGATGGAACTAGAGGCCATTATCCAAAGTGAAATAACTCAGAACCAAAAAATCAAATACCACATGTTCTCATCTATAAGTGGCAGCTAAACAACGAGTACACATGGAAATACAGAAGGAAATAATAGACACTGGGGATTCCAAAAGTGAGGTGGGTAGGAGGGGTTGCTAAGGGTTGAAAAATTACCTTTTTGGTAGAATAAAGCCCAAACCTCACCATTACGCAATAAATCCATGTAACAAACCTGGGCAAACAAACCCTTGAATTTATAAAAATAAAATAAATTATTAAAAAATGAAAATTTTCATATTTATTATCTCCATTTTTATTTTTCAAAATGATATCTAGTAATAGACTCTGACTATAGGAAAGTTTAAATTCAGTATTAACTCTAAAATGTTGATAGCAATTAGCCAAGCAGAGGGAACTTCTGAACTAGTGGTACAGTTACTGGGGTTTGTGAACACTGTTTATTCTCTACTGCAAATTACCAAAACAAGAAAGCCAAACAAAACAATTTCTTAAAAGTTCTCATAGTAAATATTTTAATTGCAAGATTAATGATACAAACATAAGATGACACAGATCCAAATTCCAACATAAAAGCAAGACAAAAACTGCAGTCTAAAATAACAATTACCAATGCAATTGATATAAGTGCAAAATAAAAGAGGTATTTTCATTAATTTGTTTTGCATTTAATACAGTATGTGAGGTAACAATAACTTACTTTGTTCAATATAATTTGCATTGTTTCTAAGCCCATGAAAGTGAGTTCTTAGTCTTAGTCTTTTTCCTGTGTACTTGCTTACAGTAGTGTTTTCCTTCATTCTGAACATTTACAAGCTGACTTTTAAAGAGATTTGCTTTCCTCCAACATGCTCTGTAGAAGACATCAACCACTGTCCTAACTACTGGTCTTCTCTGGCATAGCAGTCCTTTCTCATGTATACTTGTTATAATGGGGAGATGGCTTTAAGTAATTTGAGGCAGGAAGAGCCATTTCCAGCTTGTAGCCAGAGCTGAAATGAAATCTCTCATCATAAAGTATACCCAAGATTTGCTATGTAGCACCATTAAGTGTTACCTTCACATGAATCCCAGAGCAATAGTCTCAGAAGTATATCTACAAACGTATCTTCCTGCTCAGTCCTAATGGAACTGTGCAGAACAGATTCCCAAACTTTCTGTGAGCTCTACTGGCTTACTCAAAGTCTCCAACTCTATTTCACCTTAGAGGACTGGGAGGCTTGAAAGAATGTTATTTGTCTTTCTATCTTTCCTATGACTCTACCTCCCAATGTCACCAGTACCTGTCAAAATGCCTCCAGCCTTTCACCTCCCTGCCACCACCATTAGATATATAAAATAATGATTAGGAGTGCATTGGAAAAGGGCTCCTTTTAATAATAAATACCAATCTAGATGTAATCGCTTAAGGATTTGATGTCCAATTTTAATCTAAAAAATTATTTATAGTTAATAAATATTTATGTGTAATATTTTAAAATATATACATTTTCTAATGTCAAAACCCAATGTCTATAGGTTTTCAATATGTAAATAGAAAAATGTTACCTAAAAGAAATCCTACACCTTGAATTTATGTCCTAAGGGCTTTCTTTACCATTAAGGGTGAATGTTGACAGTAGAATAACATCCTTGCTTTATTATAAAATTCACAAATTATGAAAGGTTCTAGCCAGACATTCAACCATTTGTATAATAGTTCAACTCATCACTGAAAAACTTGCCTCACTGTAAAAATAGGGCAAAAAAGCAGAAAATGATTATTTTTACTTTTTCATAGCAAGAAAACATGGATGTTGGAAAAAATAGAAGTTAAAGAGTGGAGGGGAAAGCAAAAGGGGGAAAAGGGAATAGAGATCCAAATATATAAAAAGAAAGTTCTACGTGGATGATAACATAAGAAAGTTTATTAATTTGATGTGAACCTAGAAGAGAGAATATCAGTGAGAAAGGGGTATATTGTTTTGAAGAAGGCAGTGACACAATATATGTACACGTGACTATCAAAGCTAAACATACATATACCCTGTGACACAGAAATTCTACCCCTGGATAAATATCCAACACAATAAGGCTTGTACAAGAATGTTCATAACAGCTTTGTTTATAATAGGCAAAAACTGGAAACCGTCCAAATATCCATCAACAATAGATAAATTGATTCGGGTGTACCCAAACAATGGACTATTACACAGCAATAAAAACGAACTACTAATACATGCAATAACACTAATTAATCTCACAGATATGATGAGTGAATGAAGTCAGACGCCAAAAGTTCTTTGGTGTATGGTTGCATTTATAGAAAGTTCAAAAGCCAGAAAACTCATCTACAGTAATGGTCAGAGTAGTGGTTACCTTTAAGGAGTACTGACTGGGAGGAGCATGAGGATACTTCTGAGATACTGGAAATATTCAAAATCTTGATTTGAATGGTGGTTATGTGGTTGTTTATATATGTAAAAATTAATATTGCTATGTACCAAAGATTTTTGCCCTTAAGTGTAGGTTATATATCAATAAATAATTATAATATGAATATGCTACTTAAAAGCTAAATGACTCCAAACACAGAAGATGGTATTCAAAATATCTGCTTACCAGTATATCATGAACCTTGTCCCATCAGAAGGCTCAACCAAACAAAATGTCTGCCATGAGTCAACTGCTCTCCAGAACAGACAAAAAGTCCAGCCAAAAGAGACAGCAATTCTAGCTGTAGAAACTCTCCTTCACAGGGTTGCTTAGTTCATACCTCCACTGACAATTCCCTCAGAACTCTATATTTATTTATCCTAGTTGACATTTTCTTTAAAACTGAAAATGTCCAGCCTTTTGTTTTTATTTCAAACTCCGTAATTCCCTGTCACCATTGTTTCTTCCGGCTCTCACACAAACGCAGGCTTTCTCAATATTCTCTAAAATTAAGAAATCATTTAGCATTGAAGAGCTCTGCTTAAACTCCACCTTATCTGTCACATTAAGTTAAATCATACCCCATGAGTATTTAAAGGAAAAACTTGGTTTCATTTCCAACTCCATCATGTACTAGTTTACCTGTCTAAGCATGTGTCCTCATCTTAACTCTTTTTTTTTTTTTTTCAATTTTTACTGTTATCAAATGCAAGTCTGGTGGTCATGACAAGTTCAGTTGAAGAGCTTCTTATAAAAAGTCGTCTGTTACTTTTCTTTCTACCCTCTGTTTCACTATCCTGGATGCAAGCTGTTTATATTATGTCTGCTTTTTATTTCTCCTGGTGCCTATCTCAAAATTTATCTGCTTATACCCTGTGTTTTTTTATTATTTTTTTTTTATTTTTTTTAATTTATCAACTTTTGGCCAGGCGTGGTGGCTCACGTTTGTAATCCCAGCACTTTGGGAGGCCGAGGCGGGTGGATCACCTGAGGTCAGGAGTTTGAGAACAGCCTGCCCAACATGGTGAAACCCTGTCTCTACTAAAAACACAAAAAATTAGCCAGGCGTGGTGGCGGGCACCTATAATCCCAGCTACTCAGGAGGTTGAGGCAGGAGAACCGCTTGAACCCGGGAGGTGGAGGTTGCAGTGAGCAGAGATTGATCGCACCACTGCACTCCAGCCTGGGCAACAAGAGCAAAACTCCGTCTCAAAAAAAAAAAAAATCAACTTTTGACTGCATTTTTTCAATTTTCTGATTGTGCAGCACCTTAAGATACCCTTACTATGTCTGGTGAACTTCCAGGCATGAGAATCCTACAAGATAAAAATAAGAAATCTCAGTCCCCCAGCCTTTGCAGGCATGGGACGTGCTAGGGGACAAATACGTGACTTCATTTTATCCAGTCTGACTCAGCAGTATGAGAGCTTGATTTGGAAGTAAGTGACTTGAGGAAATGGGCGTCAGTTTTTCAGTTGTGTGGGTTGGCACAGCAGTGGAATGGAGTGGGGAGCTTTGAAGGCATCAGTAATGCTGGTTTTCTTCAGTATTCAGTAAGGCAGTCACCATGATAGAAATGTCCTTATTAGATTAGTTTTGCTTTGTGGTATTAGACATTGTTCCTGGAATCCCAGACTTGGTTATATTACTATCTCCTCAATTATGCCTGTTTCCTAATACTCTTTTAACAAATTTCTTTCCTGCTACTCAGCTAGAGTTAGTTACTATTATTTGTATTAATATATAAATAAATCAACTGCCTCTTCAATATGAATGATGAGGTTTTAGGTCAATTACCCTATATCCATCCTCTACCTTCCTTCTCTCTGCTAGATAATCATGTTGTTATTTTAATTATTTTATTAATGATCTGTGTAATTGTTTCCATCAATTTTCATCAGTCTCCCTTGTTTTCTTGCTTTCTAATTGGAAGATATTAACATCCCTCCTCTTTCCTCCACTTTCATCCAACCCAGACCTCTTCCAGCTATCACTTCTCAACTTGCATCAGCTTCACTTTTATTTTTATCTTGTCAGTTAATATTCATATTCTGTTTTGCAACCAGATGCTAGACTTCTTTGCTTTGTTTGCAGGTTGACCCTAAAAGTTAGAAGACATTGCCTGGGTTATTTTAAAATTTTGTGAGTATAATCAGACCATGGAGTGAGTTAGCATTACTTTTCTTCTCTTTGAAACCAATATCATGACCTCTGTACTACATATGGGAGACTGTTACTAGCATCAGACCCAATGGATTACTATTTCTTACCTCCAAATAATTGCTTAAAATCTTATCACATTTCAATTTGCTTAATATTTGAATGATGACTTTGTTTTATCTTTATATTATTTGTCTTTATACCATTCTTAATTACTTTCCATTTTTAGTCATACTTTTTATTATATTAGGTTGTTTCTGTTTTGGGAAGTTTGTTTCTTGTTTTTTTTTTTTTTTTCTTAACAGAGCATCATCATTTTGTCACAGCCTAGATTATTTGTCTTCTAGGTCTGCTAATAAGCTGCAAATAGGGGACTTCTTTGCTTTGCTTTCCTGTAATGAATTTACTCTTTCCTGGATTACCTAATCTTCCAATGTATTGATTTACTCTCTTCGTTTATAGAATTCAATCAAATAACCTTCTACAAAATGTTAATGATAGATAAAGTTTAAATTCCTTGTGTGCCTGAAAGGATTATTGGTTGAATAATAATAATAATAATAATAATAATAATAATAATAATATAGTAATTTTCTGGGTGGAAAATAATTTTTCTTCAGAACTTTTAGACTTCACTATTACATCATTCTCTAGTAGACATCCACTTTTGCTGATGCCAAACTGAAGCCACTGTTTCTTATCCCTTTATAAGTGACTTATCATTTTTCTCCAGATGCTTTTAGAGTCATCTCTTTATCTCTGATAGCCTATAGTTTTAAAAAGTTAAGGCTATGTGTATATCTTTATTCATTTATTGGACTGAACACTTGATGGGCCTTTTCAGTCTTAAGATTTATGTCCTCTAGTTCTGGGAAATTTTCTTCCATTATGTTTTTGATAATTTCCTCCTCTTAGTTTTCCCTGTTTTCTCCTTATGGTAATTCTATTAGTGGAATATGAGATCATTACATCTCTTATCTTTTCCCTAAATTATTTTGTTCCCTTAAAAACTTGTGTTTGTTTGTTTTTTCTCCTTAGTACTGCTCTCTTTCTCTCTCATATATGTTGGTGATTCTAGATTGTTCACTTTTATTTAAACAAAAGGATGGTATAGCTGATGTCCAACAGCTGGACCACTGTCAAAAAAAGAGGGTTATACATAATGCACAATTTTATTGATATGCCAAACTAATCTCTGGTGTGAGAAGTCAATGAAATTGTTTACTTTTGGTGGTGTGGACACTGGGAAGCATGGGGAGCTTCTAGGACACTGTGTTTTCCATTTCTTGGTCTAGGTGCTGGTTACAGAGTTATAGGCCCTTTGAAGGAATTTATCAGCAGCGGTGTTATGATTTGTTCAATTTTATGTATATATTCGTACTTAAATAGGAAGGTTTATGGGGGGAAAAGCTGGTATAATGTATAAGGAACAAATGGAAATGAGAGAAAGCCAGAAAGCAGGAAGGAAAGAAGACAAAAATGCAAATATCACTTCCTTTTTTCTTCCTTTCTTCCTCCGTTTCCTCCCTTTACTCCCCTCCCCTCCCCTCCCCTCCCCTCCCTCCCTCCCTCCCTCCCTCCCTCCCTCCCTCCCTCCCTTCCTTCCTTCCTTCCTTCCTTCCTTCCTTCCTTCCTTCCTTCCTTCCTTCCTTCCTTCTCTCTGTCTTCTTGAGACAGAGTTCCCTCTGTCACCCAAGCTGGAGTACAGTGGTGCCATCTTGGCTCACTGCAACCTCCACCTCCTGGGTGCAATTGATTTCAAGCAATTCTCCTGCCTCAGCCTCCTGAGTAGCTGGGATTACAGCTGCTCTCCAGCAAGCCCTGGCTAATTTTGTAGCAAATGCTATTTTCTATGGGGAGTCCTACTAAACTCTGCTTTCTGATTTGGAAGTTCTTCTTTTGTGTTCCCATAGGATCTTTGCATATCTGAATCATAGAAATTTTAGCCTTGATTACAATTATCCATTAATGTGTCTCTCCTATCCTCTAGAACATCACTGCCCAATAGAAATATAATATAAGCCATATGTAAAATTTACATTTTCTGGTAGCCATGTCAAAAAAAGTAAAAAAGAAACAGGTAAAGTTAATTTTCATAATAAAATATAATCATTTTAATAATAAATTTTATTTAATCCAGCATGTCCAAAATATTATTTAACCTGTTGTTAACATAATAAATTATTGGAATATTTTATTTTTTTTTTATAAAACGAAGTCTTTGAAACCAGTGTGCATTTTGCACTTAGAGTACATCTCAATTTGAGGTGGCCACTTTTCAAGTACTCGATAGCCACATGTAGCTACTGGTTATTATAATGGTCAATGCAGCTCCAAAATGAAGCACAATGACAGCAGTGACTATTTCTTCTCTTTACAACTTCAGTACTGTAACTCATATACAGGAAGTACAGAATAAATATTCATACAGGAAGTGCTGAATAAATATTCCTTTTCACTGTCTCTGTAGATGTATAAAAAACAGTTATAATACTTCATCTAAATCTTAATTCATTTACTGCATTTTGAGATTTACCATGAGCTAGGCCTTGTGCTACATGCCATGGATTAGCACGCGGTATAAACTGGAAAATGGATCACAAAGTGATCTGGCCAATTATGGCTAAAGCTTTATAAATCTTCTAGAGAAGAGAAAATTAAAGTTAATGTAAGACATGTGTGCAATTGTATTTACCATGTTTATTGCTAAACATTTTGTGATTCATATTAATTCTAGTAAAGTTGTTAAGAGCATAAACTTTGGCATCAGATAGACTTGGTTTTAATTCACTGCCAGCAATTTTTAGCAGAAATTAGGTTTACTTGCTTCTAAAACAGGAATAAAATTTATACTATATCTTTGAGTTCTCAAAAGGGTTAAAAGGCATAGCACTATATATAGAGCTTCACATAGTGCCTGGCATATAAAAAACACTTAATGAAAGTTCACTTTTATCATTGTCGTGTCATAGGGTAAGTCAATATTCTATTGGCCATTATGTTTTTATCATCATAAAAAGTCTGATTTAAAAAACACTTTTGGACTGGGTGTGGTGGCTCATGCCTGTAATCCTAGCACTTCGGGAGGCCAGGGTGGGCGGATCACCTGAGGTCAAGAGTTCAAGAGTAGCCTGGCCAACATGGTGAAACCCTGTCTCTACTAAAAATACAAAAATTAGCCAAATGTGGTGGGTACCTGTAATCCCATCTATTCGGGAGGCTGAGACAGGAGACTCACTTGAACCTGAGAGGCAGAGGTTGCAGTGAGCTGAGATCATGCCACTGCACTCCAGCCTGGGCGACAAGAGCAAAACTCCATCTAAAAAAAAAAAAGAGATGTATCTGGCCTACAAACAAATTAGAATAATTGAGACATTTCCAGGCAACATCTATATGCCCAGAAAGAAACTCTAGTAATCAACTCCCTTATACATCCTATATTTGTTTTCTGTGGATTCTATGACAAAGTACCACAAACTGGGTGGCTTAGAACAACAGAAATGTATTGTCTCACATTTCTGGTGGCCAGAAGTTTGAAATCAAGATGTTGATTGGGCTATGATCCCTTTGAAAGCATTAGAGGAGAATCTGTTCTAAGTCTCTCTGCTAGTTTCTAGAAATTTCTTGGGTTGCAGCAGCAAAACTCCAGTCTTCATATGATATTCTCCCTGAGCATTTGTCTCTAATGTTCAAATGTACCCTTTTTATAAGAACACAATCATAATGGATTAGAGGTTCCTTCTATTTCAGTATGATCTTATCCTAACTAATCTGCATCAACCCAATTTCCAAATAAGGTCACATTCTTGGGTACTGGGTCTCAGGGCTTTAACATGAATTTTGGGAAGACACACTTAAACCTGTACCATTCCCCTATAGAATGGAGCCCATTCTTTTTTGTGTGCTGTTCTCTCCCAAGATTATTCTGAGTTAATTCATAAAGTATACTTGGGCTAGCACATATCAGATCAGCTGGGGTCCACTACAGAAAACTAAATGTAGTACCTGTAAGGAAAAGACCTCAAAGATCTTTCTACTCCTACAATAGCCATTTAGTAAGAGGAGAAAAAGGGAGGTTTAATAGGAAGGAATGAGCCAACAAACCTTTTGTACACTCTTCTATAGAGATCAGGTTGTGTCTGTTATTACAATCAATGACATTCACAGAAAAGAAATATATGAACTTGTTTTATGTACTTGCCTCATGAGTAAATATAGTCTGTTGTTGGATGACAAACTTCATGGACAAAATTGTGTGATTTTGTATATATTATTTACAGGTGAAAATGACCCCAAAAAATCCATCGGCTGTATTCTCTTGTGAAATTAAATTACTAGATTATTACTGTGTAGGAGAAGGAGAAAAACACGAGTGAAAGAACAAGACAATTAACAAAAACAGGGCTAGATACTTTCTTTTCTTTTTCTGCATAAGGCAATGCTGAGCCAGAAGTAAATGTTTACATTGTTACTTCCACAAAAGTTGTTTTTTGTAGTGCAATTTGGAGTGAGAAAATCTAATTTCAAAATTTAGTATTTTTCTTAATAAATCAGTGACTTTGGCCATTAAACTTAAGCATTTTGTGCCTTAGTACGCTCATCTGAAAATAGAAATACGAGTATTTACTTCACAGTGCTAAACATGTTAGTTATTATTCCTGTTAGAAAGAAATATAATCAATGAAGTAGAAAAAGTAACTGGAACTACAGCAAGAGAATAGCATGGTGGATATCAGCCTGTAACTACAACGAATAGAATGTTGATGGGCAAATATTTCTTCTGGAAATATTTGTGGAAACAGGATTGCAGGAGTTGAGCAAAGAGGTTCTGAATATGCAGGCTGGGGTCAGGACAGTAATTCTGAATTATTATTTTGTATGACTATCTCTGCATGCTAGCAATTATTGCTTGCACTTGGCAAAAATGGTAATTAATGCTGTTTCCTCTCCACACACATTCCCTCCATAGGTAGGGTTGGTGATGGCAGCATATGGCTCTAGAAAAGCTTTCAGTAGTTATTGTGCAGGCTTGTAAGGTCGAAGTATTCATAGGAGTTTTGTCTCAACTTACAGAGATAAGAATCCATTTCATTCTCAATAAGACATTGATAAAATATCGGCCGGGCGCGGTGGCTCACGCCTGTAATCCCAGCACTTTGGGAGGCCGAGGCTGGCGGATCACGAGGTCAGGAGATCGAGACCATCCTGGCTAACACGGTGAAACCGCGTCTCTACTAAAAATACAAAAAATTAGCCAGGCGTGGTGGCGGGTGCCTGTAGTCCCAGCTACACGGGAGGCTGAGGCA
Organism: Gorilla gorilla gorilla; assembly: GCF_029281585.2. Classification (NCBI taxonomy): domain Eukaryota; kingdom Metazoa; phylum Chordata; class Mammalia; order Primates; family Hominidae; genus Gorilla; species Gorilla gorilla. Next base: position 100,485,970 of record NC_073237.2, on the reverse strand, counting down.
GGAGAATGGCGTGAACCCGGGAGGCGGAGCTTGCAGTGAGCAGAGATCGCGCCACTGCACTCCAGCCTGGGCGACAGAGCGAGACACCATCTCAAAAAAATTTAAAAAAAAAAAAAAGACATCCGTAAAATATCTCACTACAGTCAGCCCTCGGTATCTGCAGGGTTCTACATTTGTGGATTCAACCAATTATGGATCAAAAATATTTGGAAAAAACCCCAAACAATAAAAAATAATAATAGAATACACATTTTGAAAACACAGTGTAACAACTATTTACATACCATTTACATTGTATTGGGAATTATAATTAACCTGGAGATGATTTAAAGTATATGAGAGGCTATGCACAGGATATATGTAAATACTACACCATTTTATGTAAAGGATTTGAGCATATGAGGATTTTGGTTTTCGTGGGGGCCCTGGAACCAATCCCCCATAGATACCATGGCGCCACTGGATATATCAGGAAGGAATAATTATTTTTTAGAATTGCAAGATCCATCAGCTGCCAGCAGAGCTGAAAAAGACAACAAACCAGTTTCTAGTTGGGCTACAGTTTACTCATCTCTAAAACAGGATGAAAACATGCGCATACACATGAAGACTCATACAAACATTAAATGTTTTAATACCTCTGAAATGGTACATAGTAAACACAAGCAAAAGGAAATTGAGGGAATAAAAACAAAACGTACTCCCTGAATGGAAATTGTTCTATTTGTTTGAAATGATAAGGAGGTATTCAAGTATTCACGATGAGAGCATGGAAAAATAGCGGAAGCCTCATAGTTCTCATACACCATTAGAAACCCATAATTTCAGCATTAAATTATAGTGCCCCGGAATGTCAGAACCATTAGCACCTTAGAAATCTTTCATCTCTAAGAGTTTTCTTTTTGGCAATTGATTGATGTCTCTTTGCTTATGGGTAGAATTTTTTTTTTGCCTCAGATTGTCTTTTTTCCTTTATTTTCTTATAGAAGTCCTGTTTAATCTTTCAAGGATCAGCTTCATGTCAACACCTCTCTAAATTCTTCTTTTAACACAAGAGCCACTAAATGTACGTGGTATCCCTCAGAATTAATAGACTGTTGTTTAAAATCCCATATTACCTTGCTTATCAATTCTATTAGGATGAAATTTTAACTCTTTACCTGGCTGGCCCCAGAGGCTCTCCTGATTCCATTTAGCCATTAATACCCATGCTCCCATGCAGTGGTTCAGCCGATGCACTTAACATTCTGATTTTCAGTTCCTCTTCTTTTCTGTCAACTAGCATCCCCTTCTTTATTTTTGTTTTGAGCTCAGCAATTCATCTCTTTTAAAGTTATGTTTTATACAGCATTTTTAGATGTTACTAGCAAGTTTTTTTCATATTATCTGAGTCTACCATCTTGCCAGAGCTGCTACATTTGCTCAATGTATAACTCTTTGTTATTAAGTATCTGCTTTTCAACCACAGCAACAAAACACTTATTTCTCAAAGGTGGCATTAGACTACCTGAAAGAAACAAGTGTTCATAATCATACTTTATTCACTTCTTAACATGTCATTTATTAAAACAACGTGCACCTAGGTTGCATCCAAAAGCTAACTCCGGTGATATGTCAATTCCAGTGCCTCTTAACATCACCTCTCTTTCTGCCTCAAACCACAGATGATATTGTGCCCCTGTCCAAAATATGTGTGCACTTTGCATATATTCTCCAAGGTATTTATGAGAATTAAAGAGCTGTATGTAATTAGCAGTAAAGGAACCCTAGTTTGCCCTGTTTATAGTGTATCTGGATCCTGATTCATGTGATAAAATTATTTGCTTTAGTTTGGAGACCCAGATAATAAGTGTGCCTTTCTGTTGCTGCTTAGTAGAATTAAGGTGCAGCCTTCCCCATTTGTGAAGGTAGGTTTACTACAAGTGATTAATAATGAATAAAAGACAGCAATTAAATGCAATAAGATTAATTACAACTTTTTGAAGAAATTGGATCTGGTGTTAATTTGGTGATCAATAATAGCACTTGGAATTCTATTTAGCTTTATAATTTAACTTTCCAGCTACCGTTCACAATTAAACCAATTTATGAGAGACAATTGTTGCTATGTGAAAGATGTAGCTGTTCTAGAAATTATGAGTGTACTGTTTATCTTTTCAGATTCAACAAGCTCTTGATTATGTTCCATAAATAGCCACATTCAATTAATTTTTCTTTTATTCTCAGATTTAACCTGAAGGTCTCGTACAAACTTAACCTAATAAAAATTACAATATGTACAAGAGAGAAAAAATAAAACATATTGTTGGGTGGGATGTTTACTCATGCTAAGATAGTATAAGATAGTATAGATGATATTCCACCAATATAAACTATTAGAACGAGTGAAATACCATCCAATTTTCTTATTCTAGAATACTGAAAATAATTCTATTCACTCTCTCTGAAGTTTTTTTATCTTTCCTCCCCATTTTCCTTTTCTTATAAGGTCCCTTTTACAAATAGAGGTCAGGTATCCTTGTGTACTTTATAAACTATGAATACTATTTGAAATATAATTTATCTGATATGAAGTAGTTTATGTTATATCTTATATTTAAAATAAAATGTAGATTCAAAAAGGAAGGTATGCAAATTACAAGTATAAAAATGATTGCCAATAAAATCTGTAGCAGTTATAATATGTATTATTATGTAGCAAATACATAACATATTATAGACATGGAGTCTTGCTATGTTGCCCAGGCTGGTCTCAAACTCCTGGCTTCAAGTGATCCTCCTGCCTCAGCCTCCCAAGGTGCTGGGATTACAGGTGTGAGTCACTGTGACAGATCTAGATGTAGCATTTTTAAAATTTGTATTTTAGAGAAAATGAAGTAGAAAGAACATTAGGTAACTCAATCCCTCACTACTCAAGGTGGTGGCACAGGGTGGTAAGGATGGTGGAGTGATTAGAGAAAGTGTTGGACTTCTCTGGGACCTAGTTTGGGGAGGGAACTGCCAGCCTTCCAGAAAAGCCATGCATCCCATGTGGCAGCTGATTCAACGTGGTAGGGGAATAATGATGGCATGTGCAGAGGGACATATTTAGATTGATGGCAAAGGCAGTATTTTCAGTTGCTTGTAGGCTGTGAAGCATGCAGAATATCCAGGGGACACTAGGGAGGTTCAAGAGTGCTGAGCAGCAGGTGAATCTGAGGAATCCTGTGGTTGAGATGACCAGATGCAGCAATACAGACCCTACAAACCAAGGCAATGGCAGCACCATGCACTGGCGCTAGCACATGCCCATATGCTAGGCACTACCAGTTTTACTATCACCAAATGCTGTAGGAAAAGAGGCCAGTGCCAGAGATATAAAGGATGAACTAAATCAACTAGGAGCCCACACAGAAGAGACATCCACACCTCCATTGCATGAAGGAGTCAGAGTCCATTCTTGCTCAGATAGGAGAAGAGGGTATCCCTAATAGGGAGTTTGCACTTTGAGCTGACTGATTATTTACTCTCTTCACCATGAAGTAGACTGTTTAAATCTAAAATGCATGAGTGCTAATGGCACTGAGATCTTCTCTTAGAGTCTTACCTCTCATTTGGTCCTACGCTCCTGTCCTAAAGTCATCAGATTGAACAATAGTTCCAGTTAGTGATTAGTTAAGTTACGGAGAACAACTAAAAATACATTCTTTAGCACATCTGAGCTGAAATGAGTAAATATCTACTCTTGTACATTATATCTTAATATCTTTCTCTCATCTATTTTTATGAAAGCCTCAGGTAGCACATAGGAGACACAGATTGAAAAAGAAATAATTTTACATGGTCACGTTCCTTTGTGCAGGCAAATATCCACTCAGCACTCTTAGATGGTTTTCAGGAAGGACAGACTTCTCCTGCCAATGGTGGTCAAAGGCTGTCATTTGCACATCACATCATCAAAGATTCTAGGGGAAAATGATGTCCTTCTCCATAAATTTCTCATGTTGCTAAGTTTTTCTTTTGGTGCAATTCTTTCTTCTTCACTGGGTCTTAACATCCTTTCCTTAAAGGCAATATCTACTTTTGGGGCAAATCTCAAAATCTATATATATTTTTTAAAAGGACACGGTACAGCAAGAAATAGCACTCTCTAACAGAGGTTATTTGTCTTGCTGAAAAATAATTTAGTTCTATCAAACTTTAAACAAATGAATTTCTAAGTCCTCAACCAAATATAAATAGTTTTTTATTTTTCAAATGAAATGAGAAAATGAGTTACAATTTGGTAACATTAAGTCACTATGTTTCATAAAGCTATGCTTCTCCATAATTTCCAAGATACAATTACATAGGAATTATTTCTCCTAACAAATTTTAGTGTTGAAAATAATTAATTATGTAGGAATTGTTTTAGTTATTAGGATTCAAGGTTTCATATAGATATGTGTGTATGTATGTGTGTGTGTGTGCACGCACACATGTTCATAATACATGTCCATCTATATGTATGTGTTTGTATGTATCCAAGTGAAAAGCTTGTTTTCATTGTTTTTAGTGGCTTATATATTTTTCTGAAACAGGGCTATCTCTCTGATGAGAAATACAAGGATTCAATTTGGAGAGGCTAGGCTTTAGAGACAAGCAAACCTGGGTTGAAGCCTGGTTTCAGCTAGCTGTACAAGCTGAACAAGTTGTGCAGTTTCTTTGAGCCCTTCAATTTCTGGATCTCTAAACTACATGGCAAGGCATGGCAATAAAAATGTTAGCACCGTAGTGCTGTCATGAGGATTAAACATGGCGCTGTAATTAAAGTGTTTCACGCAGTGCCTGGCATAAAATAGCTTCTTAATAAAAGTTACTCTCTTAGAGACTAAAGTTTCAGATTTCATGTACCATTAAAGTGACAAGCTTTTGTTTCAGAATAGATAAACTTGGCTTCCCATAATGTTTCATCTCTGCATTTTATCAACTATTTTTATTCTTGTTCATCATTTGATCCCAAACATATTGTTTATGGTATACCTTTCTATTACAGCCACTTTTTAGGGCTTTCTCTATTTAGGCAATTCATTCTGACTTAAGATGGAGAGGTGCAACATCAGTTTATTAAGTTTTGGGTGTAAAAGTTATCCTTGTAACCACTTTAGAATTAAAATCTGACTAATTAAGATAATTGGTGAATGAATTTGTAGATGAAATTGGGAAACCCTAAGCTACAACCTGGACAGGAAGTAAAACATTTAGTGTCATCTATGTTTTACTCATAGCTAATACTCATGTTTATTGAACAAGTGTCTTAGAAAGTTTTAAGATGTTCACGTTTCCATACTAGAAGAAAGACTTTTTTTTTCAAAAGCCAGTTATACTTACAAAAAAGTAAGTTGGCAAATATGATTCATAAGCAATGTTCCAAAAATAACAATGAGCACCAAAAAGAACTGGGATACCCTCTGGCTCGTACACTAACCTGTCTTGTGACCTCAGACAACTTATGTACCATCCCAGGTCTCAGTTCAAAATTGTATAGAAGAGAACTCGTAATCTCTAGAATTTTCCAATTTGTGCTCAGCTTGTACACATATATATCCTATACGAAGCAAATAACACATATTAACTACTATAACTAGCATAGTTTTGGCTGACACCCCACTTGAAATGATCTTTAATGTTCTGTGGGCTTCAAGTCGTATGCAGGTAGATAGAGATTAAAGGAGAGCTCTAACAGGGCTAGTATTAGCCTTTCTGGTAAGAATTCTACCCACAGTATGCACAGGAGTCCAGTCCCTAGCTTCTATATGCTGTGAACACTGAGTTAGCAGGGATCAGATCTGCTAACTTATTGTTGATGTCCCCAAAACATTTTGTAATGGTTATCATAAAGTAGGTGATGAATAAATGTTTGTTGAATGAATGGTAAAACGTCTCCTCTGTGAAAAAGGATATCTAGTTACAAGGAAGTTTCCACTGCAGTTTGTTGTGCATTATCTAAACAAAATGGAACACAATAGTACAAAAATACACGCTGAACCTATTAGGAATGGACTGTGATTTTTCCTGGAGATAGAAAATCATAGCCCTGAAAAACTGGGTGGAACAAACATGTTGTAGATTATTTTTATGTGACATGGTAGAGTAGAAATAAGTAACAAAAACAACACTTAACCTAGCCTGGAAGGAGGTTCTGGCAAGGTGCTTTAGAGGATGTGATCTTGCCCTCCCCCTCCCCCTTTCCCTCCCTCTCCTCTTTCTTTCTACCGTCTCCCTCTCTTGCCGAGCCTGGACTGTACTGCCAAGATCTCAGCTCGCTGCAACCTCACCTCACTGCCTCGGGCTCCCATGATTCTCCTGCCTGGGCCTGCCGAGTGCCTGGGATTCCAGGCACGTGCCGCCACTCCTGACTGATTTTTGTATTTTTGGTGGAGATGGGGTTTTGCCGTGTTGACCGGGCTGGTCTCCAGCTCCTGGCCTCGGGTGATCTGCCCCCCTCGGCCTCCCGAGGTGCTGGGATTGCAGACGGAGTCTTGCTCACTCAATGCTCAATGTTGCCCAGGCTGGAGTGCAGTGGCGTGATCTCGGCTCGCTACAAGCTCCACCTCCCAGCCGCCTGCCTTGGCCTCCCAAAGTGCTAAGATTACAGCCTCTGCCTGGCCGCCACCCCGTCTAGCAAGTGAGCAGCGTCTCTGCCTGGCCGCCCATCGTCTGGGATGTGAGGAGCCCCTCTGCCCGGCCGCCCTGTCTGGGAAGTGAGGAGCACCTCTGCCCGGACGCCCCGTCAGGGATGTGAGGAGCGCCTCTGCCCAGCCGCCACCCCATCTGGGAAGTGGGGAGCATCTCTGCCCGGCTGCCTCATCTGGGATGTGAGGAGCGCCTCTGCCCGGCCGCCGCCCCGTCTGGGAGGTGAGGAGCGCTTCTGCCCGGCCGCCCCGTCTGGGAGGTGAGGAGCGCCTCTGCCTAGCCGCCCCGTCTGCGAGGTGAGGAGCGCCTCTGCCTGGCCGCCCCGTCTAGGAGGTGAGGAGCGCCTCTGCCCGGCCGCCCATTGTCTGAGAAGTGGGGAGCGCCTCTGCCCGGCCGCCCTGTCTAGGAGGTGAGGAGCGTCTCTGCCCACCCGCCCATTGTCTGGGAAGTGAGGAGCACCTCTGCCCGGCCGCCCATAGTCTGGGAGGTGAGGAGTGTCTCTGCCCAGCTGCCCATCATCTGAGAAGTGGGGAGCGCCTCTGCCCAGCCGCCCAGTCTGGGAAGTGAGGAGCGTCTCTGCCCACCCACCCATCGTCTGGGAAGTGAGGAGCACCTCTGCTCAGCCGCCCATAGTCTGGGAGGTGAGGAGCGTCTCTGCCCAGCCGCCCATCGTCTGGGAGGTGAGGAGCGTCTCTGCCCACCCGCCCATCGTCTGGGAGGTGAGGAGCGCCTCTGCCCGGCCGCCCATTGTCTGGGATGTGAGGAGCGCCTCTGCCAGGCTGCCCCATCTGGGAGGTGTACCCAACAGCTCCGAAGAGACAGCGACCATCAAGAACGGGCCATGATGACGATGGCGGTTTTGTCGAAAAGAAAAGGGGGAAATGTGGGGAAAAGAAAGAGAGATCAGATTGTTACTGTGTCTGTGTAGAAAGAAGTAGACATAGGAGACTCCATTTTGTTCTGTACTAAGAAAAATTCTTCTGCCTTGGGATGCTGTTGATCTATGTATGACCTTACCCCCACACAACCTGGTGCTCTCTGAAACATGTGCTGTGTCCACTCAGGGTTAAATGGATTAAGGGCGGTGCAAGATGTGCTTTGTTAAACAGATGCTTGAAGGTAGCATGCTCCTTAAGAGTCATCACCACTCCCTAATCTCAAGTACCCAGGGACACAAACACTGTGGAAGGCCGCAGGGACCTCTGCCTAGGAAAACCAGCGACCTTTGTTCAGGTGTTTATCTGCTGACCTTCTCTCCACTATTATCCTATGACCCTGCCACATCCCCCTCTCTGAGAAACACCCAAGAATGATCAATAAATACTGAAAAAAAAAAAAAAAAAAAAAAAGGATGTGATCTCTGGGAAGAGTCTTGAAGGACCAGCAGAATACAGACAGGTAAAGAAAGGGAGAAAGACGTTCTAGGTTTAAGTAACACACCACGAATGAAGGCATGCAGTTATAAAACAGTGCTGGTCTCTTCTAGGATTTCTAATTACCAAAGACCATTTGGCAACTGGTAGCAACTTGGAAAATCTACTGTATGAGTTCTAAGCAAGATGGTTGTTAAGTTATTTACCAATTAACTAGAATGTGGGAGTTAATTCCAGAGGGAATCCTAATCAAGAATCTATTTAACTGACTGCCTCTTAAGAAGGTAGAATATAGCACAGCCATGACAGCATTCAGACCAGTGTTTCTGTCAGATAAACATAATTGTTAATTTTGAATAGATCAGAATTGAGTATTTTTAAATTCCAGGACAAAAATCGTAGTCAAGTAAAGTTGGACACAATATAGAAAAGCTGATTTTTGTTGTTGACATCTATCTGCCATTGGCCCCATTAGTACACTGTTAACAATACAGGCATAGGAAGTACACATCGTAGGAGTGTGTCTGAGGTTACAGGTACACTTCTGGAATGCACACTTTGTGCAAATTTTTCTGAGAATTACAATGTGAGGTTTTTGGCATTTTTCCTGTCGTGATTTGACTCCTACTCCTTGGTTTTACTGTGATGCCAGAACTACAGGTTAATTTGAGGACGTGTTACTGATAAAGGTTTGTGTAAACTTTAAGCTACTCATTCTGACATGGCCAAGTGAGACACCGACAAACATCCAGATGTCCTTAAACTTTATCTTCTCTGTACTCTGTATATAACATCCTATATTTAGTTCGTTCATTTTTCTTATCACAATATTTATTCTTATTTCTTTTTGTATTCCACACTGGACTACATCCTCCTAGGGAAGAGAGACCATATCTGTCACTGCTACATTCCCTGTGACTAACCCAATCTTGGCACATCATAGATCCTCAGGAATGTTTCTATCAGCTAAAGAATGGCTGTTTTTGTACTCTCCATAACTGCATAGCAACACATGGCAGCATACAGGAGAATATTCCAAGCAGGAAATACATTACGCCACAACTTTGCCTCTCACAAGGCTGCTTTGTAAAAACATCTATTATTCTGCCATCTGCCATACAACCTTTCCTTTGTTCATTTCCCAATTGCCACTTTTTGAAATAATTTCTGCCAGCTGCATCATTGCCTCCTTTCCTGCCCTTCCTGTTGAGGTGGTGATATGGTTTGGCTTTGTGTCTCCACCCAGATCTCATCTTGAATTGTAATCCCATAATCCTCACATGTCATGGAAGGAACGTGGTGATAGGTAATTGAATCATAGGGGTGGTTTCCCCCATGCTGCTTTTGTAATAGTGAGTCAGTTCTCATGAGATCTGATGGTTTTCTAAGGGGCTTTTCCCCCTTTGCTCAGCACTTCTCCTTGCTGCTGCAGTGCGAGGAAGAACGTGTTTTCTTCCCCTTCTGCCATGATTGCAAGTTTCCTGAGGCCTTTCCAGCCATGCTGAACTGTGAGTCAATTAAACCTCTTTCCTTTATAAATAACAGTCTCAGGTGTGTCCTTATTATTATTATTAATAGCAGCATGAGAACCAGCTAATACAGATGGGCATTATATAGGACATCTAGCCTTCTTTGCTTTTCAGATATGATGCCTTTTCAAAGCAAGACAGTCCTAGGACAGAGTTTTTCTTTTCTAACATAGTTTCCTTAGATGATCCACCAAAAACCAAATTTCTCACTGTACTTGGTTTATCTCCACATTTCCTCTAGTGACTATTCGAAAACATTACTTTTCTCCTATGCTGCATGCCCCTTTCTCATTCACTTTCAGGAGACAGCTTTGTATTGATCAGCAAAGCAGAGCACACCTCCCTGCCTGCAAAGCCATCTGTAGTTGCAAATATCATCACATTTTCCCCTCTAGTCTTAGAAATACCTTTCTTTCTCCTCACGGATAACTCTTTCCTTAGGCTCTTGACTCCATTCTCTTCTGTTTACCCAAGTTGTTTGCTCTACCAATTATAACACTTTCCTATAGCTTCATTGTCATACTTCCACTAGATCACTTCCCTTAGAATATATATACCTCTCATTGCTGAAAAAGGCCTCCCTTGACTCCATATCTACCTCCAGATTCTAGGCAGTTTTCCCCATTTTCCTGCTCCATTTTCAACCATCATCACACTTTTATACTCACTCTAGTGCTCAATGAATTTGAACATTTGGCTTATGCCCCTGCTACCCCACAGAAACTGCTGAGCCAAAGGTTACCTAGTTGTAATCTTCATATTAACAAATCCAAAAAAACTCTCTGCCCCAAATGATATAGAAGACCTTGATTCTTAAATATGTTAAAATTATTTGTTTTCATTATACTCTTTTTACCCCCAACCCCTATTCTTCTCACCTTTTAAAACCACTGTTTCTTGGTCTTCTTATTGGTCCATTTCTCCCCGAACACATCTTAAATTATGATGTGTTCCTCCTGTACTGTACCCTCTCCAATTCACTTTCTACCCCTTGATTTCTCTGGGTGACCTCATCAATTATCATGGTTTTACCTACCCCCTATACAATTGCTTCAATACAGTGTCACTACCTTTGATCCCTCCTCTTGGATTAAGATAAAGAACTATCTACCATTCCAACTGGCATCACCACATAGATGTTTCAAGCAAATCAGATCCCACACTTCAAAGCTGATTTTGGGGGTTTACATACTAACTCCAGAGTTTACATACTCCAGATTTATTCCTCTCATGTATCCTCTATTACAATGTATCCTGCCATTATCTACCAAATGACTCCACAAAGAAATCTAGTGGGTTGGTACACTTCTTCTGTCTATCATTCTGTATATCTATTATCAGTCATGATTTAATCAGAAAAATAGAGCCACAAGAAATGACAGAAAATATAGATGTATGTTAGAATTGGACTCCAAGGAATTGTGGAGACTGGTTAAAAAGTTGGTGTATGACTCTTCCTTCTTCATGTGGTGCTGGGTCTGGCTCAGGAAAAGCTGAAGAAAAACCAGCGGGAACTAGAGAAGCTGTGGCACCAGCAGTTGCCCAAGCCAATTAGGTAAGCCAGTATATCAACAACAGTGTGTATGAGCTACAGCTGTGCCCAGTGCCCTCAATGACATTCCCTGCATTAAATGTGTAACTACTGTTTCACACCTGTCTTCCAAATCTCACACAAAATATTTTACAATGCCCATGTTAACCTGGAACAAGGAAGTAAAGGGAATTCTGAAAAACATAATTCCAGCTTAGCTAATTGACACCATACAAACTCATCAAACTATCCAATTAGTTAACAAATCCTGCCAGTCTCTAGAATCTGTCCCTTTGACTACATCATTGCTAGAACAAACTAGTTCAATTTGGAATAACTGCCTTCCTGGTGCAGAAGCCTCTTTACTGATTTTTTAATTTTTTATTTTTAAGCTAGTCCCACTACACCCATTAATCTATCCTTCAAAGCATCACCACACTGCTCTATCTATAAAAAGGAAATCTGACAGTATTACTCAACCCACACATAGGTTCCGTATCACCTAGAAAATTAAGTTCAAGCATCTTTCCTAATATAAAAACCTTTAAGATCTAGTCTCTACCTAATTCTTCAAGCCTCATGTCCATTATTCTCCTTGCCTTAAACTTGAGCAATTCCACAACATGTATAGTATCTCTGTCCCCAACACATACATATATGTCCCCAATACATTTATGAATTTGCTTATGCAGTACCTTCTTTCTCAACAACTCACCACCCCATCTTACTCCATACACCATTAACATGGCTAAATCTTTCTTGTCCACCTTACATGCAATTTTATTTGGAAAATCTTTCATTGATCTCCATCCATTCTTCCATGAGGCCTTGCTTTAGCTCTCCTTCATTTGATCTCTGATAACAACCATATTTTGGACATTTTACTTTCACAGTAAACATCATATTATTTTGAAATTTTCTATTTGTCCTTTCTACTCTTTGGAAATAGGCTCCTTTAGGATAAGGACTGAGATTGTTTTTTTTTTTTTTTTTTCTTGCCAGAACTAAGATCAAGTTTGATGCATAAAAGATATTTGACTATGTTAGTTGAACCAAACTGAATTGACAATACCTTCATATCTTGCAGCAAATGTACGCCAGCACTGACCCTGTAATATCAAGGAGAGAGAAAAGAGAGAAAAATATACGACATTATCTTTTACATTCACAGAGAACTATTACCTTACCTCCTTCCAATGTATGCCTTCCAATGCTTCTCTCTAAGAAGATTTTAATGAGATGAGAAAATCTCTCAGAAAATTATAAAGATTCTACTTTCTATGAGGAGATAATGGTCTCATGAAAAATTTGTATTTTACTAAAATTCTTACATTGAAATAGATTTGGTCACTCAAGAAAATTAGCTAAAAAGTAAGATTTATAGGAATTTAATAAAGTCAGGTATGCAATAAATATATAAAATCTATAACTTTTAAATTTTATTTTATTTTATTTTGAGATGGAGTCTCCCTCTGTCACCCAGGCTGGAGTGCAGTGGCATGATCTCGGCTCACTGCAGCCTCTGCCTCCCGGGTTCAAGCGATTCTCCTGTCTCAGCCTCCTGAGTAGCTGGGATTACAGGTGTGTGTCACCATGCCCAGCTAATTTTTGTATGTTTTACTAGAGACAGGGTTTCACCATGTTGGCCAGGCTAGTCTCGAACTCCTGACCTCAAATAATCTGCCTGCCTTAGCCTCCCAAAGTGCTGGGATTACAGGCATGAACCACTGTGCCTGGCCTATAACTTTAACACTGGCATTGAATAGTTAAAAATATATTGAAACAAATAACCTTATTCCCAATCTTAATAGAGAATATCTAGAAATAAACCGAACAAGAAATATACAGGGTTTTAATGAAGAAAATGATGAAGTGTCGCTGACTTGCATAAAGGGAGATTTGAATAAATGACTTTATGAAGTTCCTGTCTGAGAAGAGTGGCTCTTTGAAAGTGATGTTAATCATTTTTATCGTGATTAATGGATTAAATGCAATTTGTTCAAAGTCCAAAGAAAACACTTAAAAACCTTAACAAAACCATTTAAATGCTCATTTGAAAGCATTAATGAACAAGCATAGGTATGTAGATTTTGAAAAAGAAGAGTTATTAAAGGGACCCAAACCTCTCAGATATTTAAAAATGCATTATAAAGCCAAAATCATTAAAAGATTGTAGAAATGAATGAAAGTTTAATGGAATAGAAAATAGTTCTAAAGTATAAACTAATATGCATAAGAAATAGAAGATGAAGGCAGCATTTTAAATCAGTGAAGAAGGAAGCACTGTTTAATAATCTGGCCTGGGACAATGGCCTATATGTTCAGAAAGAAAATAAAATAAGCTTCTGTTTTTATTCTAAAAACCCAAATATATCCCAAATGAATGAAAGAACCACATGTTTTTTTAAAAAGACGAAAACTATCTAATTCAGTGATTCTCAGCCAGGAGTGATTCTGAAGCTGATAAACATGCTATGACACACAGAGAATCCCCATGTAACAAAGTATTATTCAGTTTAAACTATCAGTAATGGCAATGAGGATCTCTGATCTAATAAAAAAGGCAAAGATCAATAGTGATTAACCATTCATAGTATCAGCATGAGTAACAGTACAAGGAACCAAAAAGTGATGGCTTTTTTAAAGTGTAAGAAATAAGGCCTTTAGGGCAGTTTCAATTAGAATTAGTCCAGGTCCAATCAAGAAACAGAAACCATCCAGTGATTTGAACAGGAAACCTTTAATGTGAAACAATATTAACTATGATGGAGTTTGGAATCATGAGAGATTGGCCCATAAGAAGTAAAGAAAACTCTAAAAAATATAGAAATAATAGACATTAGGACCAGATGTTATTGCTAGAACTGAAATAGAGAATCCAAAAATGAGGTCCGCCAAGTGCTGATGCAGACTCCTTGAAGAGGACATGGCTCACTGGATGGCAGAGAAGTGCTGCAGTGTTATGCCTGTGGAACACGCTAAAAATCTGTTCTCTAAATTTAAGTAGTTAGGGTCTATACATCAGCTAATCCTAAATTACAATGGTAGAGTTTTCTTCCTTAGTATTCCTTACCTGTCACAAAGACTAGATAGGAGCTATGACAGATTGCAATCCCTGATGGACTCCTCATACCGACATTTAGAATCTAGTCTTCTCCCCAGTTTCTGTTTCCAGACCCTTGTGATGATCAGGTGCATTTTTTGCTGTTGAGTTGTGTGAAATTGTGAAATACTTCTGTGTCCTTATGATCCATTCCCATTTTTGCTTAAGCAGAGAAAGAGGGAGAGAAAGAAACAATAAAAACAGGCAAATGATATAAATAAAAATGAAAGAAGAAATTCAAATGGCTAATAAACATGAAAAACCAATCAACCTTTCCAATCTCTAATTCTCACCTGATAATACCTCTAAGTATTAAAGAAGGTTCTGAAAAGTTGTGCAGAGCTATAATGTTCTCTCTCACTCTTTTTAGTACCCCTTTTTTTTATCTCTTATAGGTCATGATTTTGGTGGAGAATTGATATTAAATTGCTCCCACATATGTAATTGTAAGTTCATTACACCATTCAGTGGTCTAGATGAAATAAAATGTAACAGTAATGACAAGCATTTAACAATACGAAGTCACCATGGAGCATAAAAATTGAAAAATGCAAAATAAATATCTTGTCTTCCTGAATTAATTGATCTAATCAAGAAGCATGTTGCTGTTGATGCCATGATTACTATGATGTACCCACAGGGGAAGCTAAAGCCTTTGTTTGCACTTGTGCTAAATGCTATCACAGGATTTATTATCATAGAACTGACATATTTTCAAAACAATGCATTAAAATGAACTAAAAACTGTAACCACAGAATTGAGAAATCAAGACCAAATATTCAGCATACCTAAGAGTTTTAAGTACTTAAATACGAGAAAGCCAGTATAATAAATAATGACAGCTAAGATTTTTTGAAGACTTACTAGATGCCAGGCATATTATCTGGCATAATAACTAGTATATTATCTCATTTCATCAGCTTTCGAGATTGGTACTATCATTACCTCAACACAAATGAGGGAAATAAGGCTAAAGAGAATAAGTAAGTGGTAGTACTTGGATTCAAATTCTGATCTATCTGACCACAAAACACATGCTTGTTTGATAAAATGTTAATATCCTTATGCCCATTAAATTTTATATACTTTTATTATGATTTTAAAAGTAAAACTTGTGCCTTTGGGCACAAGAAAAAAAAACAAAATTTAAAAAATACAAACAGAAAAAGCATTAAAATTTTGTCATGTTTCCTTCTAGTAGTTCACTACTGTGGGACAAAAAGTAAATGAGATGTACATACAACGGGAATCTGTGGTGATACTTGAGCAATGCAAGAGAATATAATGGAAATTTAAATCAGAACTAGGTTCAAATTTACATGGCTCTGCCATTTTCTAGTAATGTGTCCTTGATCATGTTAAAGTTGTGGCACTAGGTTTTTTTCCTCTAAGAAAATAAAAATTAATAATGTCTATTTCTTAAGGTTTTATAGGGATCAAATGATATTTTGTATTTCTATGCTCCATACAATACATTCATTGTGATATTTAGTAAATACATATCTTCTCCATTCAGAAGAATGATTTAAATTTAAATTTACTTAAGATTTCCAGAGTTCACCTGTATGAACTTCTAGTTAACCCATGCCAAATTACTTAAATCAAAAAATCTAGAGGCTGAAGCCAAGTTCATCATGAGTCGTAAAATCATACCTGAAGCATTATGCAAGGGGCTACTAAAAATAACAGTCTGGAGATATTCAGTCAAGAAAGGTTTTGTGCAGAAGAATCAGGTACAGACAAGAATGAGATTTTACAGTAGGGAGAAGGAGGCAGCCAAAGAATGGTTTTTCATGCAAGAAACTGAGAACTTTTCAGGCCTGGTTCTAAGGAAAAGACCGAAGGCTTCACTATATGAAAAAAGAAAAAAGAAAAGGAAAGAAAAGAACCCAAGGTTTATATCAATCTGTTAGAATACCTGCAATATTAAATACAGTGATTTCAAAGACTTCACAGCAACGTTTACATGAAAAGATTTGTATGACACATACGAAATTTTAAAAGCAGAGCATAAAATTGTATATATACTATAGTCCCAACTATATACACTGTTGATTTATAAGGATTAGGAGTAAACAGAAGCAGAAAAAAAATGAAACAGTATGTTAAGACGGTGAGATTGTTTTCTTTTTTTTTGTTCAATTCTCTTTATGTTATAAAATTGTGCAGTAAATAAAAAGTTAAGAAATACTAGTCTATTGGGATGCAGGAGGGTTGAGCAAGATCACATCAGAAAAGATCAGAAAGGTGCAATCCTCACTAAGCGTGCTGAGTGGGGATAGAGTTTCCAGGAAATACGCACAAGGTTATTTACTGAGCTCACTGTCCCTTACTCCTGAAGTTATGCCGGGGCAGAGAAAGAGATGAGAACCTTGAGAAGTCCTGTGGTAGGTTGAGGGCGATGAGAGATTGTTGTTTGAGACAGACCGATGGTACTGCTCGGTAACAATTTTCTTAAACTCCAGTAGGAGGCCTGTTGTTGACCAAGATTTTGACCTTTGTTAAATTTATGGAGCTGTTTTTCAAATCTCTATTTCTCAGCTTCACACATTCCTGCAGCCAGGACTTAGAACTTATTTCATTACCAGCAGAAATAACTGTCAGCAACATAGATATTACTGAAGCTTCCACAGGGAAGGAAAAGAAGCATTTTCTATCACAGCCAGCAGCACACAACCCTCTTAAGTCGTTTTTATAAGATTCTCTAGCTTTGCTAATGGCCAGGGAGCTTTCCATCTTCACTTTTTCTCTGCTCAGTATTTAATCTGTTTAGCTCTTCTTTTCCTTGTTTCCAGATCTTTTCCTCATCTCTGAATAATTTCTTGTTTTTAGTTATGAAAAGTCAGCCTGGTTACTGCTCCAACAAGCAAACGTGCATACCCACAGACATCACCTCACTCAGCAAATAGTCTTCCAATTACCAGAAGCCACTCTTCTAGAATGGTATTAGAGGATTGAGTAATTAACATGTTTTTTCTTTTCTCATTGGCATTGGATAGTCTTCACATGTGCTCTAATTAAGCAATATGTTTTTTATTGTTTTTAACCTTGAGATGTGTTAGAGGCAGACAAAATTAAAAAACAATGCATTTAATTATCATTATTTTGAAAATGAAAGTGCGTAAGGACCTTAAAGTTAAAAAGTTTGATGTTTTTAAAATGCCTCTGCTATTTCCATATTCATATGCTTTATCTAGCAATGTGCATAATGGTCAAAACAAGAAGTGAC
The DNA here is from genome assembly GCF_029281585.2 of Gorilla gorilla gorilla. Lineage (NCBI taxonomy): Eukaryota > Metazoa > Chordata > Mammalia > Primates > Hominidae > Gorilla > Gorilla gorilla. Next base: position 100,468,550 of record NC_073237.2, on the reverse strand, counting down.
ATTAATCAAGAAGGGCACCTTAGTAAATTAAAGGAAAATGTTAAGCAGAGAAAACCATCATTTGCAAATTTCTAATAAATGTGGGCATTATACAAATAAAACATTGGTAGTTATAGCATTTGATTTCTAACAAATGAATTCTGTACGCTGATGGAAATAGTTATTGCTTTTGAGTATGCTGCAATTCATTTTTCATTGCCCAAAATTCTGTAGCCTAAAATGAGAAGGAAAGTACATCTTTCCCCATGAGGGATTGTGACAATTTCTTAATTATAATTGAGGAGCTTTCTGAAATGAATAAGTGGTATATAAATTATATAAATCTATATTCACCTTCCAGGTAAGGAGAAAGTGGAGCTTATTCACCTTCAGGGAAAGGAGAAAGTGTTATTTTTAGACAAAGGATAAACTAACTTCTAAAACAAACAACCTCAAAATTTCAGAGACTTAATTACATTAAGTTGTATTAAATATTTCTTTTTTTACATCACAGTTTAGTACAGATCATTTAGGAGCCCAGGCTAACGGGTTTTCTCTCTAGGTTCTCTGTCTTCTAGGGCCTTGGCATCCTTTAATGGGTTCTCTATATCTGGCCAAGAAACAAAAAAAGTGAAAGAGAGAGAAAGAGAGTGCAAGAGCACACACAAAGAGCTCGAGAAGTTTCGAGGCCTGGCCTGGAAGGGGTACCCCATATTTGTTCATCTGCACTTCCTCAGTCAGAATCCAGTCCCAAAGCCCTATGAGTGCCTGGGAAGTGAGAAAGATATTCTATCAGCATGTCCAAAAGCACAAGTAAAGGTGAGCACCAACTTTCTATGCCATGTTGTATTTAATATGAAATATTTCTATGCCACATTGTATTTAAAATGAAACATGAAAGGCTCCCCTCAACATTTCCCTGGATGGTTGACAATGCTAAAGCCACAGAAAAAAAGAGATGCACAGGGGTTCTGTAGTCATTTAGTTTACTGCTGCTACTCTCCAGTTTTAGATACTAGGAACAAGAAGAGATACAAGGATATTGAGGTTAAAAAGCTAGTTAGTGGTAGAGTTGCAACAGTAACTCAAGTCTCTTGATTCCTAGTTCAGTATTCTTTCTACCATACCACATGCCTTCAAACAACTGAAGTATTAACATGTGGTATAAAGATTTGACTGAACATGGTGTAACCCTGGAAGGCAAAATGAGATACAGTGAAAGAGAAATGCTTTGTGTTAAATGTATAATATATAGTTGATCCAAGAGAGAATGGGCTACTTAGCAAAATAATAAATTTACCAAAGGAGTGTTAACTGAAAGCTCCATGGTCAGTTCTCAGGATGTTGCTGAAGTAAGGATTTATGTCAGATAAACTCAGGGGTTCAGCTATCAAAAACTACAATGAAAATGTCTCTTTTCATATTTTGTTTGGTCAGAAATTTAAATATTTTGTGGTTGTCTCTATAGAAAAAAATGTTATTCCTAATAAAAATGTAACTGTTTTATGAAAAATGCCCTTATCTTTGATTTCTAAGAAGTTCTTGGCCAATTCAAATAATTTACACACACACACACACACACACACACAAACAAAATTTACAATTTTATCTAAAGTAACCAAAATCAAAGTAAAAATAATGCCTGCATGAGTCAAGATGCAGAGAAGAAAAATGACTAAAGTGCCAGACTTGGGTTGTGTCAGTCCTGACCAAGGCCAGATATTTCAGTAGATATTTGGTTGCCATAAGCCTCACCAACAATGAGGCACTGAGAGGAAAGAATTAAAAGGAGTTCTAATTCTCCCTGTCTTTCCTCTGGGGCATCGAAGGCATTATTTCCCTCATTGAATATTCTCAGAGACACTGTGATGGGATCCATTTACAAGAAGATTAAGTTTTTGTGAAAGATGGTTTTACAGAATATCTCTGATCTCTCTGGATAACTTATTTTAATTAAGCCTAGAATTTTATTAATTTGTAGGATGTAGCTGGATACAAAAGCTGTTACCAGCCTACTAGAATACCCAAACTGGGAAACCTCAAACTGGAATGGCCTCTACTGTGCCAAACTATACCACATACAGTTTGTGATCCTCACATCTTGGTGTGAGAAAAAGAACTTCAAAGAGGCTTGTTTGATGGATTCAGGACCTCATAGAAACTCATGGAGCTCGTGGCTGTCTTGTGCTAATATTCTTTGCAACATTTAGTAAATTTTGTTGCATGCATGACATGTGATTCGTGTGAATCTGCTTTGACAGTTTGATCTTTTTTTAAAAATTTAGTTGACAAAAATTGCACATATTTATCCTGTACAACATATTGTTTTGAAATATGTTTACATTGTGGAAGAGCTAAATTGAATGAATTAACTTATGAATTATCGTACATTTTTTTGTGATGAGAACACTTAAAATCTACTCTGTTAGCAACTTTCAAGAATACAATGCATTGTTATTAACTATAGTTGCCATGTTGTAAAAAAGATATCATGAATTTATTCTTCCTACCTCAACTGAAATTTTGTGTCCTTTGACCAACAACTCCCCAACAATTACCCCCAACCTTGCCCCTGGTAACCACCATTCCACTCTTTACTTCTGAGTTCAAAGTTTTTAGATTTCACATATAACAGATCATGTGATATTTGTCTTTCTGTGCCTGGCTTATTTTACTTAATGTCCTTCAGGTTCATCCGTGTTGTTACAAATAATGGGATCTCTTTCTTTTTTTTAAAGATAAATAGTATTCTATTGTATCTATATACCACATTTAAAAAAACTATTCACTTGCTGATAAGCATTTAGGTTGATTCCATATTTGGGCTATTGTCAATAATTATGCAAAAAACATGAGACTGAATTATAACAAATTGCATTAAGTATCACATTTAGGGCAATTTAATCTTAGAAGTATGACCCCAATAAAATTACTTAGCCTCTTTGTGACTCCTTCCCTTCATCTGCAAAAATGTAAGAATTAAATAAGATGCCTGTAAAACATTTAAAATATTGTCTGGCACTCAATATATATGTTAGCTGTTAACATATATTTATAGAAAATAAAATGTAATAATATTAAAGCACATTTGAAAAAAAGGGATGGGACAACCAAGAGAATGAGAGAAAATATTTGCAAACCATCCATCTAATAAGAAGTTAATATCCAAAATATAAAAGAGACTCAAAAAGCTCAACAGCAAGAAAACAAATAACCCAACTGAAAAATGGGCAAAGGATCTGAATAGACATTTCTCAAAAGAAAACACACAAACAGACAATAAGTATATAAAAAATGGTCAATATCACTAATTGTCAGAAAATATGCAAATTAAAAGTACAAAAAGACAGCACCTCCCACTTGTTAGAGTGGCTACTATAAAAAAGACAAAAGAGGATGGCCAAACAGGAACAGCCCCAGTCTACAGCTCCCAGCATGAGCGACGCAGAAGACGGGTGATTTCTGCATTTCCAGCTGAGGTACTGGGTTCATCTCACTGGGGCTTCTCGGACAGTGGGTGCAGGACAGTGAGTGCAACCCATTGAGCGTGAGCCAAAGCAGGGCGAGGCATCTCCTCACCTGGGAAGTGCAAGGGGTCAGGGAATTCCCTTTCCTAGCCAAGGGAAGCTGTAACAGAAAGCACCTGGAAAATCAGATCACTCTCACCTTAATACTGTGCTTTTCCAACAGTCTCAGCAAACGGAACACCGGGAGATAATATCCTGCACCTGGCTCAGAGGGTCCCATGCTCACGGAGCCTTGCTCATTGCTAGCACAGCAGTCTGAGATCGAACTGCAAGGTGGCAGTGAGGCTGGGGGAGGGGTGCCCACCATTGCTGAGGCTTGAGTAGGTAAACAAAGCAGCCTGGAAACTCAAACTGGGTGGAGCCCACCGCAGCTCAAGGAGGCCTGCCTGCCTCTGTAGACTCCACCTCTGGGGGCAGGGCATAGCCGAACAAAAGGCAGCAGAAACCTATGCAGACTTAAATGTCCCTGTCTGACAGCTTTGAAGAGAGTAGTGGTTCTCCCAGCACGGAGTTTGAGATCTGAGAACGGACAGACTGCCTCCTCAAGTGGGTCCCTGACGCCCGAGTAGCCTAATTGGGAGGCACCCCACAGTAGGGGCAGACTGACACCCCACACTGCCAGGTACCCCTCTGAGACGAAGCTTCCAGAGGAACGATCAGGCAGCAACATTTGCTGTTCAGCAATATTCACTGTTCTGCAGCCTCCGCTGCTGATACCCAGGCAAACAGGGTCTGGAGTGGACCTCCAGCACACTCCAACAGACCTGCAGCTGAGGGTCCTGACTGTTAGAAGGAAAACTAACAAACAGAAAGGACATCCACACCAAAACCCCATCTGTACATCACCATCATCAAAGACCAAAGGTAGATAAAACCACAAAGATGGGGAAAAACATAGCAGAAAAGCTGAAAATTCTAAAAATCAGAGCACCTCTCCCCCTCCAAAGGAACGCAGCTCCTCGCCAGCAATGGAACAAAGCTGGACGGAGAATGACTTTGACGAGTTGAGAGAAGAAGGCTTCAGACGATCAAACTTCTCCGAGCTAAAGGAGGAAGGTAAAACCCATCGCAAAGAAGCTAAAAACCTTGAAAAAAGAATAGATGAATGGCTAACTAGAATAACCAGTGTAGAGAACTCCTTAAATGACCTGATGGAGCTGAAAACCATGGCATGAGAACTACATGACGAATGCACAAGCTTCAGTAGCTGATTCGATCAACTGGAAGAAAGGGTATCAGTGATTGAAGATCAAATGAATGAAATGAAGTGAGAAGAGAAGTTTAGAGAAAAAAGAATAAAAAGAAACATACAAAGCCTCCAAGACATATTAGACTATGTGAAAAGACCAAATCTACGTCTGATTTGTGTACCTGAAAGTGACAGGGAGAATGGAGCCAAGTTGGAAAACACTCTGCGGGATATTATCCAGGAGAACTTCCCCAATCTAGCAAGGCAGGCCAACATTCAAGTTCAGGAAATACAGAGAACGCCACAAAGATACTCCTCTAGAAGAGCAACTCCAAGACACGTGATTGTCACATTTGCCAAAGTTGAAATGAAGGAAAAAATGTTAAAGGCAGCAAGAGAGAAAGGTCGGGTTATCCACAAAGGGAAGCCCATCAGACTAACAGCGGATCTCTCAGCAGAAACTCTACAAGCCAGAAGAGAGTGGGGGCCAATATTCAGCATTCTTAAAGGAAAGAATTTTCAACCCAGAATTTCATATCCAGCCAAACTATGCTTCATAAGTGAAGGAGAAATAAAATCCTATACAGAGAAGCAAACACTGAGAGATTTTGTCACCAACAGGCTGGCCCTACAAGAGCTCCTGAAGGAAGCACTAAACATGCAAAGGAACAACCAGTATCAGCCACTGCAAAAACATGCCAAATTGTAAAGACCATCGAGGCTAGGAAGAAACTGCATCAACTAACGAGCAAAATAACCAGCTAACATCACAATGACGGGATCAAATTCACACATAACAGTATTAACCTTAAATGTAAATGGGCTAAATGCTCCAATTAAAAGACTCAGACTGGTAAATTGGATAAAGAGTCAAGACCCATCAGGAAACCCATCTCACATGCAGAGACACACATAGGCTCAAAATAAAGGGATGGAGGAAGATCTACCAAGCAAATGGAAAACAAAACAAGGCAGGGATTGCAATCCTAGTCTCTGATAAAACAGACTTTAAACCAACAAAGATCAAAAGAGACAAAGAAGGCCATTACATAATGGTAAAGGAATCAATTCAACAAGAAGAGCTAACTATCCTAAATATATATGCACCCAATACAGGAGCACCCAGATTCATAAAGCAAGTCCTTAGTGACCTATGAAGAGACTTAGACTCCCACACAATAATACTGGGAGACTTTAACACCCCACTGTCAACATTAGACAGATCAACAAGACAAAAAGTTAACAAGGATATCCAGGAATTGAACTCAGCTCTGCACCAAGCAGACCTAATAGACATCTACAGAACTCTTCACCCCAAATCAACAGAATATACATTCTTCTCAGCACCACGTTGCACTTATTCCAAAACTGACCACATAGTTGGAAGGAAAGCACTCCTCACCAAATGTAAAAAAACAGAAATTATAACAAACTGTCTCTAAGACCACAGTACAATCAAAGTAGAACTCAGGATTAAGCAACTCACTCAAAACCGCTCAACTACATGGAAACTGAACAACCTGCTCCTGAATGACTACTGGGTACACAACGAAATGAAGGCAGAAATAAAGATGTTCTTTGAAACCAATGAGAACAAAGATACAACATACCAGAATCTCTGGGACACATTTAAAGCAGTGTATAGAGGGAAATTTATAGCACTAAAAGCCCACAAGAGAAAGCAGGAAAGATCTAAAATTGACACCCTAACATCACAATTAAAAGAACTAGAGAAGCAAAAGCAAACATATTCAAAAGCTAGCAGAAGGCAAGAAATAACTAAGATCAGAGCAGAACTGAAGGAGATAGAGACACAAAAAACCCTTCAAAAAATCAAAGAATCCAGGAGCTGGTTTTTTGAAAAGATCAACAAAATTGATAGACCATTAGCAAGACTAATAAAGAAGAAAAGAGAGAAGACTCAAATAGACGCAATAAAAAATGATAAAGGGGATATCACCACCGATCCCACAGAAATACAAACTACCATCAGAGAATACTATAAACACCTCTATGCAAATAAACTAGAAAATCTAGAAAAAATGGATAAATTCCTGGACACATACACCCTCCCAAGACTAAACCAGGAAGAAGTTGAATCCCTGAATAGCCCAATAACAGGCTCTGAAATTGAGGCAATAATTAATAGCTTACCAACCAAAAAAAGTCCAGGACCAGACAGATTCACAGCCGAATTCTACCAGAGGTACAAGGAGGAGCTAGTACCATTCCATCTGAAACTATTCCAATCAACAGAAAAAGAGGGAATCCTCCCTAACTCATTTTATGAGGCCAGCAACATCCTGATACCAAAGCCTGGCAGAGACCCAACCAAAAAAGGGGATTTAGACCAATATCCCTGATGAACTTCGATGCAAAAATCCTCAATAAAATACTGGCAAACCAAATCCAGCAGCACATCAAAAAGCTTATTCACGATGATCAAGTGGGCTTCATCCCTGGGATGCAAGGCTGGTTCAACATATGCAAATCAATAAACGTAATCCAGCATATAAACAGAACCAAGGACAAAAACCACATGATTATTTCAATAGATGCAGAAAAGGCCTTTGACAAAATTCAACAGCCCTTCATGTAAAAACTCTCAATAAATTAGGTATTGATGGGACGTATCTCAAAATAATGAGCTATTTATGACAAACCCACAGCCAATATCATACTGAATGGGCAAAAACTGGAAGCATTCCCTTTGAAAACTGGCACAAGACAGGGATGCCCTCTCTCACCACTCCTATTCGACATAGTGTTGGAAGTTCTGGCCAGGGCAATTAGGCAGGAGAAAGAAAGAAAGGGTATTCAATTAGGAAAAGAGGAAGTCAAATTGTCCCTGTTTGCAGATGACATGATTGTATATTTAGAAAACCCTATCTTCTCAGCCCAAAATCTCCTTAAGCTGATAAGCAACTTCAGCAAAGTCTCAGGATACAAAATCAATGTACAAAAATCACAAGCATTCTTATACACCAATAACAGACAAACAGAGACCCAAATCATGAGTGAACTCCCATTCACAATTGCTTCAAAGAGAATAAAATACCTAGGAATCCAACCTACAAGGGATGTGAAGGACCTCTTCAAGGAGAACTATAAACCACTGCTCAATGAAATAAAAGAGAATACAAACAAATCGAAGAACATTCCATGCTCATGGATAGGAAGAATCAATATCGTGAAAATGGCCATACTGCCCAAGGTAATTTATCGATTCAATGCCATCCCCATCAAGCTACCAATGACTTTCTTCACAGAATTGGAGAAAACTACTATAAAGTTCATATGGAACCAAAAAAGAGCCCCCATTGCCAAGACAATCCTAAGCCAAAAGAACAGAGCTGGAGGCATCACACTACCTGACTTCAAACTATACTACAAGGCTACAGTAACCAAAACAGCACGGTACTGGTACAAAAACAGAGATATAGACCAATGCCATACAAAAACAGAGATATAGACCAATGCCACAGAACAGAGCCCTCAGAAATAATACCATGCATCTACAACCATCTGATCTTTGACAAACCTGACAAAAACAAGAAATGGGAAAAGCATTCCCTATTTAATAAATGGTTCTGGGAAAACTGGCTAGCCATATGTAGGAAGCTGAAACTGGATCCCTTTGTTACTCCTTACACAAAAATTAATTCAAGATGGATCAAAGACTTAAATGTTAGACCTAAAACCATAAAAACCATAGAAGAAAACCTAGGCAATACCTTTCAGGACATAGGCATGGGCAAGGACTTCATGTCTAAAACACCAATAGCAATGGCAATGAAAGCCAAAATTGACAAATGGGATCTAATTAAACTAAAGAGCTTCTGCACAGCAAAAGAAACTATTATCAGAGTGAACAGGCAACCTACAGAATGGGAGAAAATTTTTGCAATCTACTCATCTGACAAATGGCTAATATCCAGAATCTACAAACAACTCAAACAAATTTACAAGAAAAAAACAACCCCATCAAAAAGTGGGCGAAGGATATAAACAGACACTTCTCAGAAGAAGACATTTATGCAGCCAACAGACACATGAAAAATGCTCACCATCACTGGCCATCAGAGAAATGCAAATCAAAACCACAATGAGATACTATCTCACACCAGTTGGAATGGTGATCATTAAAAAGTCAGGAAACAACAGGTGTTGGAGAGGATGTGGAGAAATAGGAACACTTTTACATTGTTGGTGGGACTGTAAACTAGTTCAACCATTGTGGAAGACAGTGTGGCAATTCCTCAAGGATCTAGAACTAGAAATACCATTTGACCCAGTCATCCCATTACTGGGAATATACCCAAAGGATTATAAATCATGCTACTATAAAGACACATGCACACGTATGTTTATTGTGGCACTATTCACAATAGCAAAGACTTGGAACCAACCCAAATGTCCATCAATGATAGACTGAATTAAGAAAATGTGGCACATATACACCATGGAATACTATGCAGCCATAAAAAATGATGAGTTCATGTCCTTTGTAGGGACATGGATGAAGCTGGAAACCATCATTCTCAGCAAACTATCACAAGGGCAAACAATCAAACTCCTCATGTTCTCACTCATAGTTGGGAATTGAACAATGAGAACACTTGGACACAGGAAAGGGAACATCACACACCAGGGCCTGTTGTGGGGTGTGGGAAGTGGGGAGGAACAGCATTAGGAGATATACCTAATGTAAACAATAAGTTAATGGGTGCAGCACACAAACATGGCACATGTATACATAAGTAACAAACCTGCACGTTGTGCACATGTACCCTTGAACTTAAAGTATAATAAAAAACAAAAAACAAAAAAGACAAAAGATAGCAAGTTCTGGCAAGGATGTGGAGAAAAGGAGACACTTATACATTCCTTGGCGGTAATGTAAATTAGGAGAGACATTATTAAAAATAGTCTAAAGGCTTTTCAAAAAACTGAAAATAGAACTATACATGATCCAGGGCTCACATGGCTGCACCTATAGCCATATCCATTCAGTATGTTGAAGAGATGTCTGCACTCCCATGTTCATTGTAGCATTATTCACAATACCGAAGATATGGGATCAATCAAAGCATCCATTTAATGGATGAATGGATAAAGAAAAGGTGATGTATGTGTATGTGTGTTTGTGTGTGCGTATAATGTGATATATATTGCATTATAGAAATAGAATACTATTCAGCCTTTGAATAGAAGAAAATCCTATTATTTGCAACAATATGGACGGATCTTGATGATATTATTATTATTTGTTTGTTTTTGAGACAGGGTCTCACTCTGTCACCCAGGCTGGAGTGCAGTGGTGTGATCTTGGCTCACTGCAACCTCCACCTCTCAGGTTCAAGGATTCTTGTGCCTAAGCCTCCTGAGTAGCTGGGATTACAGGCACACACCACCATGCCCGGCTAATGTTTGTATTTTTAGTAGAGATGGGGTTTTGCTTTGGTGGCCAGGGTGCTCTTGAACTCCTGGCCTCATGTGATCCACCTTCCTTAGCCTCCCAAAGTGCTGGGATTACAAGCATGACCTACCATACCCAGCCTGGATGATATTATTTTAAGTGAAATAAGCCCAGTACAGAAAGATAAATATCACATGATCTCATTTATATGTGAAATCTAAAAAAGTCAACCTCATAGAAGCAGAGAGTAAAGTAATGGTTGCCAGGGACTGGGATGGGGAATTACTGTGAAAACATTTGTTGAATGTTACAAAATTTCAGTTAGACATGAATAATAAGTTCAAGAAATTTATAATTGTACAACATGGTGAATATGGTTCATAACAATGTATTGCATACTTGAAAATCACTAAAAGAGTGGATTTTTTCTCACCACAAAAAATAAGAAGAAGCTGGGGTAATAAATATATTAATTAGCTCGATTTAGCCATTGTAAAATGCATGCATATTTCAACACACCATGTTATATAGCATGAATATATATAATTTTTGTCAGTTAAAAAATAATTAAAGAAAGATAAAAAAGATTGAAAAAGAAGGAAGCCTTGTCAATTGTGACACAAAGATGAATCTACAAGACTTTATTCTTAGCTCATTATGCCAGGTACAGAAAAATATTCTGTGTGATCTCATTTGTATGTGGAATCTAGACAAGCAGAGAGTAGAATAGTGGTTGCTAGGGGCTCTGGGATGGGGGTGGGAATGGGGAGAAGTTGGTCAAAAGGTACAAAATTTCAGTTCCACAGGATAAATAAGTTTTGATGATCTATTGTACCGTGTGGTGATTGTGTTAACTATAATGTATTATATATTTTAAAATTTCTAAGAGAGTCTGTCTTAAATCCTCACCTCAAAAAAATGATAAGTATGTGAGATGATGATATGTTAATTAGTTTGAATCATTTCACGATGTATATCAAAACATCATGTTGTACACCATAAATATATATAATTTTTATTTGTCAATTATACCTCAATAAAACTGGGGGGAAAATGGAAAAGGGAGGGTGAAATCAGTCATCATTACATCTTCCTGATATGGTCTGGCTGTGTCCCCACCCATATCTCATCTTGAACTGTAGCTGCCATAATTCCCACCTGTTTTGGGAAGGACTCAGTGGGAGGTAATTGAATCATGGGGTTGGATCATTCCCATGCTGTTCTTGTGGCTGTGAATAAGTCTCACAAGATGATTGTTTTATAAAGGGGAGTTCCCCTTGCCTGCTGCCATGTAAGATGTGACTTTGCTCCTCATTCACCTTCCTCCATGATTGTGAGGCCTCCCTAGCCATGTGGAACTGTGAGTCAATTAAACCTCTTTCCTTTATAAATTACCCAGTCTTTTTTAGGAGCATAAGAACAGACTAATACACTTCCTAAACAATTTTGCAGCTTTCTTTCAATCTTTGTCTGTGTATATTCCATTGTTTATATCATGCTAATTGGAGTGTGTTTAGGAACCATTTTGTAAAGAAAAACTAAAAAACATGAGCTTATGACACAATCTCTGCATTTAAAACCCTGCAGTAAACCACTTGATTTACTGAGCTGCTGGGAGTGTGATGCTTTTCTTCTCTTTTGATTTGACTTAATGTTGTTAATGCAATAAGAGGAGGGAAATGTTAATTCTTAAAGTTGAAAATGCTGGGAAAGCATTGAATCTTGAAGGATTCTGAAGGACAAAACATGATTTTTCTCTATGTTTGCTACTATCTTATTACTTATGTACTTGTGAATATTCTTATTTGATAGTATATTTCATGTCAGACTTTGAGAATAGGAGAACTACTGTAATTGAACAACAATAAATTTGAAAAGTAATTTCAAGAAGACCACTCACTAGAGCAAGGACATGTTTTCCCATAATATTCTAATCTGCCATCATGATTGTTCCTTTCATCAAAAACAAATGAATAAATATCTTAATCTACCTGGTAGCCATATGTTACATCAATAAAATGACCTCTATTACAAGTGTAGCTAAAGTGACAAGGCCTTCTTCATGAATAATGGCAGATGTGTATAATGACAGATATTGATTTAACTTTTTAAATCAATTTCCCTAGCTCAATATAGCTATCTTTTTATGATTTAACTTAGCAGGTACATTTATTATTAAGTCTGTGCTTTCTAAATAAAAAAGGAAATATACTATAGTGCATGCACTGTTTAAGTGCATTATATTTATTATATTAAATATATTGAGCTTTAACAATACCCTTTTGGATTGAGCTTTAACAATAGCCTTTTGGATAATTATTTTCCTTTTATACATGAAGACATGAAGTTAAGCTTACAGAGACAGTAAGTAATATAGATGGGATATTAGTCCAGGTAATGGCTGACACCAAAGCTTCATTATTTTTTCACTACAACATAGACATCAATTAGCAAAGTTGCTTGGGAAATTGGATTATTACATCTTCAGGTTTAAATTTCATAGTAAAAATAAAATTAATGTACATCTTTTAGGTTCATGTGAAATAATGGCAGCCATGTTAATCTGAATTTCCCAATGTGTTCTACAAAAACACATTTGTACAGATCAACAAGAAGAATGAATAAAACTACACATACTGTACATATACAGCCTAAGTAAGAGACAATGCTATTATGATTTTGAGTGTGTCCCTCCAAGTTCATCTGTTGGAAACTTAATCCCTGGTGCAACAATGTAGAGAGGTGGGACTTTTAAGTGGTAATTAGGTCATGAGGTCTCTGTCCTTTCTTGCTCTCTTTCTTGTGCTCTTACCATATTATTCCTTCTGCCATGGTATGACACAGCAACAAGATGCTTGCCAGATGCAGTTCTCTTGACCTTGGGCTTTACAGCCTCCAGAACTGTAAGAAATAGATCTCTGTTCTTTATAAATTACTCCGTGTCAGGTATTTTGTTATAGTAGCACAAAGCGGAGTAAGAGAATACCATAAAATACAATTTATAAGTATGTAAATATGCATTTTAAATGCATACAAGATATAATTGTTCCCCCAGGAGTCTGGCATCCCCAATAAGACACAGTTATATTTCAGAATATAATAAAACTCATAACATTGTATAACAGGAAATGCATGCCTAAAATAATATGTAGGCATGTTATTTTAATAGGAAGTGGTGGGATAGGTAGACATTCTGTCCTTAAAAAGTTGTTTGCTAATATTTTTGAAGAGAATTGGGCTCCATATATGACCTTCTCAGAGCAATTTACTTTGTTTAAAAAAAATTATTATACAGATTACATATCCCTATCCCAAATGCTTGGGACTACCAGAAGTGTTTTGGATTTCAGAGGTTTTTGGTTTTTGCTATATTTGCATAAATATAAGATTATCTTGGGGATGGGACTCAAGTCTAAACATGAAATTCATTTACACACAGAGCCTGAAGGTAATTTTATACAATGTTTTAAACAATCTTTTGCACGAAACAAAGTTTTGACTGCATTTGGCTCTGACTTGTCACATGAGGTCAGGTGTGGCAATTTCTTCTTGTGGCATCATGTTGGTGCTCAAAAAGTTTCAGATTTAGGAGCACTCAGGATTTTGGATTTTTGGATTAGGAATGTTCAGCTTGTTATATACATGAAACAATCTTAAATATTTTATGATTTCACAAAGGACTGTCAGAAGAACAGCAGGATTTTAATCACTGTATCAGCATGTTCTACCAGGACAAAGGAACTCTAAGCAAGTTCATATTTGCAAGAGCACAAAGCTATTTCTTAAGTGTACAGTACTTAAAGCTACCGTGAAGGTTTAGATAACTAAAGAAAAACAACATAAACAAATTTAGATGTATTTATTTCCTACTAATGGCGTCTTAGTCTGTTTTCTCTTGCTTATAATAGAATACCTAAAACTGGGTAATTTATTTTGAAAAAGGAATTTATATCTTACAAAGGCTGAGAAGTCCAAGGTTGAGGGGGCCACATCTGGTATGGATCTTCTTGCCAGTGGGGACTCTCTACAGAGTCCGTAGGTGGCTCAGGGAATGAAATGGAAGGGAGACTTAGTGTGCTAACTCAGGTCTCTCTTCCTCTTCTTATAAAATTACCAGGCCCACTCCTTGTGATAATACATTAATCCATTAACTTATTGATCCTTTAATCCGTGAATATATTAATTCATTCATGAGGGCAGAGTTGTCACAACCCAATCACCTCTTAAAGGCCCTGTCAATACTGCCACATTGGGGATTACATTTTAACATGAGTTTTTGGAAAAAAAAATTCAAACCACAGCAAGTGGCATACTTCAACTTTATAGAATGCTGAAGGCCCTAGGGTCTTCTACAAATTATTGAAAAATACACTTCTTAGACTACCTTTGTATATTCTCTGGGAACCCCTAACACTTGCCTTTATATCACACACTACATTAGGAAGCTACAAATTGCATCATTGAAAAGCTCTGATGCTTGTTAGAATCAGTGAATTTTAGTGCTTACATCAGGATGTCCTAAAGGACTTTTCAAAGTGCATTGTAATGACTTGTTAGCAAGTATATGTTTTTCTCTTAACCGTTGCATATTCTTTTTTTGTTTAGTAAAATGGCTAGCAAAGTAGAAGCCCCTTAAATATTTGTTGATTGTGAAATGGGTAAATTACCCTCAGAACTTAGACATAAAATTATACTCTGCAAGAGTTTACTAAGAATCAACACCAGATCAGACAAAAGTATAGGTACGAACAGAAATGACCAAACCTAAGAGTAGATTTATATATGTGTTGCCAAGGGATTCTTGGGAAAGACTCAAATGCAATGACAAAAACGAGGATGTTTGCTTAGATATGGAATATAATAAACTGAAGCCTAGGTAAAAGATTGTCTTCATGCTTCTGTGCCAAAACTGAGGCCTGTCTCCAGCAGCCGTCCTTCCTCCCACGGGTCCTGCTAAAGCTGCGTCCCTTTAGGTCAATACTAGCTTGCTATCACAAGCCACAGTCGAGTCTGGCAGAGTAATTACCTAGAGACACCAGAAGTCAATTGAGCCTAAAGGGTACAAGTTATCGTGTTTAAGGACAAAAGAAAAGTCTCAGCTTTTAGGTCCATGATTAAATATCGGGCTGAATACACAAAGAGAAGTAGGCAGCCTTGAGCTGTAAATGCACAGGGAAGAAAGTGGAATTAAAGAATTGAAGGAGGAATTGAAAAGGGCACATGAAGATGGTTCATAACGTTACGTATGTTAGGGGTGTTTCCCAGAGCATTATCTTCCTGGGTGTGGGGTCTATTGTGCGTCCTGAGTGAAATATTTAGATATGAGGTGGACAGCAAGAGAGAGATTACCCTAGCCATCCTACACAAGTTGTAATTTGTATTAGACAAATACTGCATGATCTCACTTATATGTGGAATATAAAGAAACAGAACTCATAGAAACAGAGAATAGAATGATGATTGCCAGAAGCTGGGACTAGGGAAATGGGAAAATGTTAGTCAAAGGGTACAAACTTTAAGTTATAAGATGAATAAATTCTGGAGACCTAGTGTACCAGAATGGTAACTATGGTTAATAATAATATATTGTACACAGATATTCCTTGACTTACAGTGGGTTACATCCTAATAAACTCATCATAAAATCAAAACATCATAGGTCAAACCATAGTAAGTTGAGGACTATCTGTACTTGAAATTTGCTAAGAGAGGCTGGGCGCAGTGGCTCACGCCTGTAATACTAGCACTTTCAGAGGCTGAGGCAGGCAGATCACGAGGTCAGGAGTTCGAGACCAACCTGGCCAACATAGTGAAACCCCATCTCTATTAAAAATGCAAAAAATTAGCTGGGCGTGATGGCGGGCACCTGTAATCCCAGCTACTCCGGAGGCTGAGGCAGGAGAATTGCTTGAACCCAGAAGGTGGAGGTTGCAGTGAGCCAAGATCAAGCCATTGCACTCCAGCCAGGGTGACAGTGTGAGACTGTCTCAAAAAAATAAATAAATAAAATAAAATAAAATAAAAAATAAATTTGCTAAGAGAGTAGATCTTAAGTATTCTCACCACACATCCCCCTAAATGGTAACTATGTGAGGTGATGGATATGTTAATTAGCTCGATTCTGGTAATCATTTCACAATGCATATGTGTATCAAAACATTACTTTGTACACCTTAAATATATACAATTTTTATTTGCCAACCATATTTCAATAAAGCTAGAAAAAGAAAAACAATAAAAATAAACAGCTGTATTTTACCTTCACTTACTACCTTTTTGATACTATTCCTTTCTTTGTGAAGATCTGTATTTCTGACCTATATTGACCTTTTCTCTAAAGAACTACTTTTAACACTTCTTGCAAGAAAGATCTACTGACAACAAGTTATCTCAATTTGTCCAAAAAAAAAAAAAAAACTTCTTTGTTTCTCTTTCACCTTTGAAGGACAATTTTCCAGAGTGCAGAACTTTAGGCTCGTGGGGGTTTTTTTCCTCACAATACTTTAAATATTTTATTCCACTCTCCTCTTGCTTGCATGGTTTCTAAGAAGAAATCAGATGTAGTCCTTATATCTGTTGTAGAGGTAAGATGGGTTTTTTTTTTTTTTTCCTTCTGGCTTAAGGACATTTTCTTTATATTTGATTTTCTGTAATTTAAAAATCATATGCCCAGGTGTGGTTTTTTGGGTCACTTATCTTGCAGGCATTCCCTGAACTTTCTGGATCTATGGCTTTGTGTCTGATATTACTTTGAGAAAATTCTCAATCATTACTATTTCAAATATTTCCTCGGTTCTTTTCTTCTCCTTCTGGTATTTCTATTATGTGCATGCTACTTACACCTGGAGTTGTTCTACAGTTCTTAGATATTCTGTTCTATGCCATTCAGTCTCTGTTCTCTTTGCCTTTCAGTTTTGGAGGTTTCTATTTTATATATATATAGATAGATGGATAGATAGATATACACACGTATATATGTGTGTATATATGTAGACAGATATATACACACATATATGTGTGTATATATGGATAGATATATACACACATGTGTGTGTATATATGGATAGATATATACACACACGTGTGTGTATATATGGATAGATATATACACACGTGTGTGTATATATGGATAGATACATACACACGTGTGTGTATATATGGATAGATACATACACACGTGTGTGTATATATGGATAGATACATACACACGTGTGTGTATATATGGATAGATATATACACACATGTGTGTGTATATATGGATAGATATATACACACATATGTGTGTGTATATATGGATAGATATATACACACATATGTGTGTGCATATATGGATAGATATATACACATGTGTGTGTATATATGGATAGATATATACACACACATGTGTGTGTATATATGGATAGATATATACACACACATGTGTGTGTATAGATGGATAGATATATACACACACATGTGTGTGTATAGATGGATAGATATATACACACACATGTGTGTGTATAGATGGATAGATATATACACACACATGTGTGTATATATAGATAGATATAAACACACACATGTGTGTATAGATAGATATAAACACACACATGTGTGTATATATAGATAGATATATACACACACATATGTGTGTATATATAGATAGATATATACACACACATATGTGTGTATATATAGATAGATATGTGTATATATAGAGAGAGAGATTAGATATTCTTTTCTAAGCTGTGTCCAATCTACTAATAGCCCGTCAAAGGCATTCTTCATTTCTGTTACAAAGTTTTTGATCTCCAGCATTTCTTTTTGGTTCTTTCTTAGGATTTCCAATTCTCTGTTAACATTGCCTGTCTGTTCTTGCATGCTGTCTATTTTATCCATTGGAGCCCCTAGCATACTAATCATTGTTGTTTTAAATTCCCAGTCTGATTGTTACCAGTGGTGAATCCGATGGATCTGCAGCAAACTTTATCCTTTCCCCCTTGGAGGAAAGAATTCAGCTGAGAGGCATAAGGCAGAGTGAGAGACTGAGGCAAGCTTTGGAGCAGCAATGAAAGTTTATTAAAAAGTTTTACAGCAAGAACAAAAGGAAACAAAGTACACTTGGAAGAGGGCCAAGTGGGTGCCTTGGGAGATCCAAGTGCCCCATCTGGCCCTTGATTTGGGGTTTTATACCATAGTTCCAGGGTTTCCATTTCTTCTGCCTTGATTTTTCTCTTGGGGTGGGCTGTCTGCATGCACAGTGGCCTGCCAGCACTTGGGAGGGGCCGCATGCACAGTGTGTTTACTGCAGTTGTGTCCATGCTCACTTGAGGCCTTTTTCCCTTACCAGTCGAGCCTTCCTAGAGGAAGGTCACATACCAGTTAAATGCCACTATTTTGCCTCTTAGTGTGCACGCTCAAGCCCACTCACCCAACTCCTGAGATCTTATTGGGAAGCTGCTGATCACTAGCTTCAGATGTTTTCTATCTTTTGAGAGACTGCCTTTCCTGGGCACTGGCTGTTACCAGTTCTTATTTTAGAGAGATGGTTAAAAAACAACCTGATGATCACCTGAGGGTCACCTGACATTCCTGGGGGGGGGGCCTTTCCTGCTCTGCTCATGTGTGCCTAACTACCTACTCTAATGTGATCATTCCAACATTTCTATGATGTTTAGTTCTAAGGCTTGCTCTGCCTCTTCACATTTTGTTTTTTGCCTTTAGTATGCCTTTTTTTTTTCTCTTGATAGCTGGACATGATGTATTGAGTAAAATGAATGGTTGTAAATGAGCCTTAGTAACGCAGTGATACGGTGTGGGGGAAGAGGAAGCGTTCTCTGGCCCTATCATTAGGTCTCAGTCTTTTATTTTTAGCAAGCCTATGCCTCTGGACTGTGATCTCCACAAGTGCTGTTGAGTTCCTTCCCATTTAGGTGGGACAGGATAGCTGAGTTGGGTGGAATTGGGCATTTCTCTTCCCCAGGTAAGTTAGGGTCCAATAAAACCCCAGTAGGTTAAGCTCTGCTTAAATAGTTTCTCCTGAGAGCAGACATTGTTAAGAGCTGAGTGCTTTGGTGTATTTCAAAATGGTTGCTTTTTCCCTCCCTCTGCTGGAAGCACAAAGGGATTTTCCCCTAATATTTACTGTGAGAGCCCTGATAGAGCTCCTGGAGATAAAACCAAAGTATGGGGAGACCCCTAAACTAGATCCCCTTGGAGTTTTTAACTCTCTGACTTTTCACAATGACCCTCCAGCAATTTGCCAATTACAGCTCAGGTTTTCCTCCCCCAGCACTGGTTCCTGCGGCGGTTTCCACTCTCGAGTTTCTTCTCCGGTAAGTCATGACTCTATATTTGCCTGTCTGTCCCTCTCCAATCTTGGGGGCAGTGATTTACCCTGTGTTCTCACCTTTCTTATGGATCCAAGAAGAGTTGTTGATTTTTTCAGTCTGTTCACTTTTTTATTTGTTAGGAGAAATTGATGACTTCCAAGTTCCTTACATGTGGAAAGGCTAACTTCTTAAAACTAAATTGTTTTTTGTTTTAACAATATATAATTTTTGGAAGTTATTCTTTTGAAGATGCTGATTTAAATATTTAGTTCTGCATTATCCAAATATCTTGAATATAACTACTTTGCATTTATCTTAAGAAGTTCACGAATGGGCATAGACATGGGAATACCTGAGAGGTGCAGGCAGGCTAGCTCTTGAAACCAGGCTATGAGGGCAGAAAAGTATCTTAGAGATCATGAATTTAAACTATTTTCATGTTTAAAAGAAAAGAACAAAAACAACGACCAAAAACAAAACACACAAAAACCCTCAGAGGCCTAGGTAAGCCTGACTCTCTTCCTTCAACAACCAGTACTCGTCTCATCTCATTGAATACCCTCTCCCCACTGTCAGAACCTCATCTAGCACAGCTGACACACTTGCGTCTCCCCAGTGAATGGTTTAGAAATTCAGATCTACAGACACTGGAGGCATGCTCTTCTATGCTGCACAGCGAGTGCATCTCTACCATCCAGTGTTGGAGACCCGTAGAACACTCCCATATTCTCAGACATGTCAGTCCTTCTCTGACTCTTTCCTTCACTGAAAGTCGGTAGCACTGACATTGTAGGGACTTTCATACCAGTACTGTGAAAGATGTTGAATGCTCTCACAAATTCAGCAGACACACTGGTACCTTCCTGCCTCCACTGCTATAAACATTCAGATTATTTTCATCAAGTTCTTTAAAACATCCCACCCCAGGATATCTACAGCACTTGATGAAAAAAGTCTGAAAGAGTGCTGTCTGCAATGATGGAAATATCCTATCATTCTGAGCTTGCCCAATACAGTGACCACTACCCACAGGAAGCTGTTGTGCACCTGATACACGAACACAAAGTCTTTTGAGTGTTAGATTATTGAAATTTGGCCATGGGGGGGGAAATGTTAAACTGTAAACTATCTCTTGGCAAATTATAAAATGCTTCTCATAGCCCATCCAACTCCTTAAAGCTCCATACCACCACCACACAAAACTTTCTCTTGCTATTCTCTAAGACTTGTCAGTTATTCTCGACCCTAAAATCCCTAGATCTTCCAATAAATATGAAAATTTGCCTTAATACCAAGATTTCTGCAATACTTGTTGAATGTCAGAAAATTTCTTCTGGCAGGAAATTAGATCAATCTGGGGCGAGGTCCTGCTGTGCTGTTAGACTTCAGAAGTTTTAGTTTAATTGCACTACAGAGTGAATGTGTGTGTGGTGGAGGGTGGTGGTCAGTGGTAGACAGCTCCAAGCTTTATGCATTTGATGTTTCTTTCTAACTAATCCTTAAACTAATTCAATCATCCATTCATTCTGCAAATATCTATTGAGTAACTAGCTGCTGGCAAGATAGCCATAAACATGAGAGAAAACTCCCTGCCTTCACAAGACTTCTATTGTAGTAGCAGAGTTCAACAATAACAAACAAATAAGCAACTACAGTATTTAGAAAAAAATAAAACTGCATAAAATAATGTCATGTATTAATATAGGTTACAATAAAAATTAAGCAAGGTAAAGGTGAGTAGGAGACCACACAGGTATTTTAGATAGGGAGGTTTCAGGGGCCTCTCTGAGGAGGTGACATTTGGGCACAGACTGGCATGAAGTGAGGGAACAAGCCATTCAGTGATATAGAGCAAAACTATCATGGGAGAATCCAGAGTGAAGGCAAAGTCACAGAGGCTGAAACATGTTTCCTATATCCAGGAGCAACCTGAGAGGATCCCATGCCGGGACAGGTGTGACTACAACAGAATGAGAGCAAGAGAGAGTGACAGCAGATGAAGTCTGAGAATTAGCCAACAGCTACCAGGTAAGTTCCTGGGAAACAAAGTTCTATGTCAGACCAGAACTCACAGCAAGAGATGAATTAGGTGAAGCATCCCTTTTATTGTGTCCCAATTAAAGTTGTTCTAGTGGCTCTAGATCAGTGCTTTTCAAAGGTTAATATGTATATGAATTATCTGAGGATCTTATGAAATGCCACTTCTGATTATCTAAGTCTGGGGTGGGTTGTGATCACAGAACAAGCTTCTATACTGTTGTTCCTGGTCTACTTTGAGATGCAAGGCTCCAGAGTATAGATCATCATCAGACTGAAGTCCACACTCCTTTGGTTTATAAAAGCTTTGTTTCTAATTATGTCTTCAACTTCATTTTTGCTGCTCACTCTCCCCACCACCATCTCCCTTCCCTACTTTATATGCTCCAGGTGTATCTCTTTCTTTCTCGAACACACCAGGAGCTCTCTCATTCTCAGGCCTTCACAAAGTTAGTGTCTCTCTTCCTAGAGCAAACATCTCTCCCTCTTCACCAGTCTTAGTCCTCTATTAGTTCCTAGCTTAGTTTTTACTCCCCTAGTGTAGGGTTTTGCTGCCCTCTCACATGCCACTAAAGCTCTCTATCCACCTTCTTAACACTCAGCTGTCATTTAGCCTAGTTCTTAGAGGAAGACCCAGGCTCCTGTGCTGGTTGTTGCAGTCCTAGAGCATAGCACAGTGTTTACAACAAAAGTCCCCACTAAATATTTGATGTGTAAAAGCATGATTGAAGGAGTTAAACCACAAGACACACTGCTGTAACAATCTACAGAAAATGAGCATTTGGTTACAACGTAGCAGAGTCTAGTGGCTTTGTAGGTTAAAAATATAATGAATAATTCTTAACACCAAGACAGTATTTTGCTGATAACCTACATTAATTAACCTTTTTAATCGAATGATGTATTATAAATTGTTTTTGGAGTTTCCATAAAATATGATGAATAACAAGGAGGAGTTATGCTTCAATTAAGGTTCTTAAACTAGTTAAGTGTGTTTTCTTTGTACACAAACAAATCACTGCCACATAGATATGGTCGATGAATTTTATAGATTTATGACCTTTTAACTTTTCTGAAATGCTTCAAACATGGGTTTATCAACAGATTGTCTATTAACTAATCAGCACATTGACATTTGTTTCTTCTGCCTCCCTTTCTCTGAATTTTTTAGTGTGCCTATTTTGACAGGCATCAAATCCAATAATTAATGTGACATACACAGAGACATATGCTATCTGAGGACAGCATACCATTAGTTCTAAGTGGGTTGCATCATTATGTGTCCTCATACAATTAATCAGAACAAAGACGGCTGGAGGTCCACGTAGATTGTCTTGACTGGGTCAAAATAGGAAGTCTGAATATGGGGTCAAAGTCAATCTCATACATAAGACACTGGGAAATAATGTTATAAAAGTTCCATGCTGTACCAGTCAGAATTCTCTAGAGAAACAGAACCAACAGAACTAATTATACATTGTATATACTTATTTATAAACTATATATATTAAAACTATATACATAAAATTATATTAACATATAAAGCATTTTATTTTATGAAATTGGCTCATGCAATTGGCTGACAAGTACAAAAGGGGCAGGTCAGGCAGAAACTCTGAAATCTGCAGGGCAGGTCGCCAGGCTGGAAATTGTGGAAGTTGACACTGCAGTCTTAAGGCAGGACTTCTTCAGAAAACCTCAATTTTCATTCTTAAGATCTTCAATTGATTATATGATGGCCACATCATTAAGGACAGTCTCCTTTAAGGTAGCTGATTGCATATGTTAATGACATTCACAGCAGCACCTAGATTCGTGTTTGAGTAAACTGTGTCTGGAATTGGTGGGTTCTTGGTCTCACTGACTTCAAGAATGAAGCCGCGGACCCTCGCGGTGAGTGTTACAGTTCTTAACGGTGATGTGTCCAGAGTTTTTTCCTTCTGACGTTCAGATGTGTTCGGAATTTCTTCCTTTTGGTGGGTTTGTGGTCTCATTGGCTTCAGGAGTGAAGCTGCAGACCTTTGCAGTGAGTGTTACAGCTTTTAAGGCAGCGCATCTGGAGTTGTTCGTTCCTCCCGTCCGGAGTTGTTCGTTCCTCCCGTCCGGAGTTGTTCATTCCTCCCGGTGGGTTCGTGGTCTTGCTGGCCTCAGGAGTGAAGCTGCAGACCTTCGCTGTGAGTGTTACAGCTCATAAAGGCAGTGCGGACCCAAAGAGTGAGCAGCAGCAAGATTTATTGCAAAGAGCAAAATAACAAAGCTTCCACAGTCTGGAAGGGGACCCAAGCAGGTTGCCACTGCTGGCTTGGGCAGCCTGCTTTTATTCCCTTATCTGGCCCTACCCACATCCTGTTGATTGGTCCACTTTACAGAGAGCTGATTGGTCTGTTTTACAGAGAGCTGATTGGTCTGCTTACAATCCCTGAGCTAGACACAAAAGTTCTCCAAGTCCTCACTAGATTAGCTAGACACAGAGCACTGATTGATGCATTTACAAACCTTGAGCTAAATGCAGGGTGCTTATTGGTGTGTTTACAAACCTTGATCTAGACACAGAGTGCTGGTTGGTGTATTTACAATCCTTTAGCTAGACATAAAGGTTCTCCAAGTCCCCACTAGATTAGCTAGATATAGAGTGCTGATTGGTGCATTTACAAACCTTAAGCTAGACACAGAGTGCTGATGGGTGTGTTTACAATCCTTCAGCTAGACATAAAGGTTCTCCAAGGCCCCACTAGATTAGCTAGACACAGAGCACTGATTGGTGTATTTACAAACCTTGAGCTAGACACAGAATGCTGATTGGTGTATTTACAATCCCTTAGCTAGACATAAAGGTTCTCCAAGTCCCCACTAGACTCAGGAGCCCAGCTGGCTTCACCTGGTGGATCCTGCATTGGGGCCGCAGGCGGAGCTGCCTGCCAGTCCCCTGCAGTGCACCTGCGCTCCTCAGCTCTTGGGCGGTCGATGTGACTGGGTGCCATGGAGCAGGGGGCGGCGCTCCTCGGGGAGGCTTGGGCCATGCAGGAGCCCACTGCAGGTGGGGAGGCTCGGGCATGGCGGGCTGCAGATCCCGAGACCTGCCCGGTGAGGAGGCAGCTGAGGCCCGGCGAGAATTCGAGCGCAGCGCCAGTGAGCCAGCACTGCTGGGGGACCCGGCGCACCCTCCACAACTGCTGGCCCGGGTGCTAAGTCCCGAACTGCCTGGGGCTGGCGGTGCCGGCTGGCCACTCCAAGTGCAGGGCCTGCCAAGCCCACACCCACCTGGAACTCGCACTGGCCCATGAGCGCCATGTGCAGCCCCGGTTCCCGCCCGTGCCTCTCTCTCCACACCTCCCCGCAAGCAGAGGGAGCTGGATCCGGCCTTGGCCAGCCCAGAGAAGGGCTCCCACAGTGCAGCGGCGGGCTGAAGGGCTCAAGCGTGGCCAGAATGGGCGCCGAGGCCGAGGAGGCGCCAAGAGCGAGCAAGGGCTGCCAGCATGCTGTCATCTCTCAAAATAACTGTATCTTCTAGCCCAGCCAAATTGACACATAAACTTAACCCTTACACATAACCTCAAATGTTATCTATCTAAGAACAAATGAAGCAAATGATTGATCATGATCTAAGGTGCAGGCCATTAGCCAACTCTGAGTGTTGAACTAGCAACAGAAAGATCTGGGTTTAGGGTAGAACATCTAAGAATTGAGTATAAGGAAAGAAATCTAGCCTCTAACAGGAATTGGGGACTGTGGCAGGCACTAAGTCCCTGCAGCACAGGGAGAACGAGGAGAGGTGATATTACCGGGTAATTGCTATGGAAGAGTATGCAAGATGTGAAATGAGCAGATTTAAAGTCAGAGAAATCTGAGTTTAAATTCCAGCTCTGCACTTATTGAGCAAGCTATTTAGTCCATGTAAGTCTAAAACTTTTACCGCCAGCATGGAGGTTATGATGCCAAACAGGAATGTGGTGAAAATGAAATAACGTAAAATTTGTGTTTGACATAGCGCTTATAACAATAGATGCTCTTGTTTAAAAAACTTTTCCTTTTCTCCTCATTTGTAGAGAAATAAAGATGAGATCTGGAAAATTCAAGGTATCCAGACCTGAGCAGAATCAGCAATAAGCAGTCTGAACTCAGAGCTGTAAATATTAGGCCAATCTCACCCAGCTTCCCTTTTCCATTTCCCAAAAGTCTGCAGCTATTTACAATTTCAGGGAGAGAGTGGTCCTGATTCTAGGATAATTCTAGAAATTGAAAATTTCTTAGTTTGTGTAATTTATTATGTAAAATTTCTTACAGTTTAATTCACTGTATTAAGTTTTTTAGTTTGTCATCTTTAAGTTCCATATGTCTCACAGCCAGGAGGTTCCAGGTCATTATTCAGCACTTACTATGTAATCAGGTAATTCTTATAACATCATCATCCCATGATCACAGGTGGTGGGCTAGTGAGCTAACAATCTGACTATAGGACTCATTTGATGGATGAACACCATTGGGGTTGCTTAAGGGTTATCTGCAATGATTAATTCTTTCAACTTGTGCTCCAGCCTGTCCATGTGGTCTTAGACTCTCTGGGAGGATCCTCCCAGGGCAAATGCTACAGGGTCAATTCACACAACTAATATCTTCAGCACCTGGAGATCAAATTATAGCTGATTCATTAAACTATTAGCATCACGTGCAAAAAGAAATCTCTGGCAAATCAAAGATGATAAAGTGGTTTTGACACTTGAATACAGACACTTGACAGAGATTTAGGGTGATATAAAAAACAAAGAGATGGAAAATGAAAAAGTTTTTTCTCCACAACTCTCTAAATGTTAACCAGTTCCTGAAAAGGATACACAACTATTTTCATGAAACAAGCCATTGGCCAATTAGAAATGATAGAATAAGTAAAGTGCTATTACAGTACTACACATTAATAGAGGAAGGACAAATATTCTGAATTGGTCAAGCAAGAAATAAACAAAAGATATATGGAACAACTGAACAAGAAAGCAATTCAGAAAACTTGGTGGGTGAGGTCTTTGCTCCCTTTTTGCCAGAGATACACAGGAACATTCTTTTATAACTTTAGAAAAAAATAAAGAAGTATTAAGGAGAAAATAACCATAATTACTCTCCATAAATAATCTATTAGCCTTGTTTTACCATCTAGTGTTTGCCTTAATCATATTTTAGAGTTGTAAGCAACATGTCATTTTATACTCTGATAATTTAATGACTGTGTTAACATAACAAATTTTCCATTTAAATAGTTTTAAAAATTATTATTTTCCTCTTCATAATACCCTTACTTTTTAAAATTTAATAGCTCTTCAGAGGGTAGGAGATAATTCTACAAAGATTCAATGTTTGCTACATCTGTCAAATTTTTAGGAGTCCAGTTGTTAGGGACACTGTGGAACATCCCCTCTAAAAGTAAAAACAAGTTATTGCACAGTGCATCTTCTACCAAAAAGGAGGAAGCACAATGCTTGGCAACCCTCTTTGAGTAATGAAGATAGCAGATTTTACACCTACTCTGGAATACTACTCAGGCTCAAATACTGTAAGTGTAAAATGATAGCAACAAACAACCATCTTTAAGTGGGACTCAGATAGGAATGTCTCTGAAACAGCGCTAGGTCATAGTTCAAGCAGCCCTGAAATGAGGGCAATAGAATCTGGCAGACTCTATGGTGTTGTAAGTGTCTACAGGGGGAAAAGATGTTGTATGGAGTGCGTGATAAATTCCAGTGGGAAGATCACAGTGATGGTACCTTGAAAGCAAACCCACTAAGATTAAGATTAAGAAAGTTAATTAATTATAACGAATACTTCATCACTTTCAATTTGTATGACTCATAATTATTTTCTGATAGATTTTAATATAAAATTTGCCATAAGATTTTTTAAAGCCCCAATAATTATTTTATTGGTATCCTGATCTACATGTCTACTTATTCCTGACTCCTAGTTATTTTTCAGATCTAAGCCAAAATGATATATTATCATAGACTTTCCTGCCTCTCTCCATTTAAATTATCCTATTCCTCAGAGTATCCACAGTTAAATCAGTTTTTTCACTACCACATTCTCAGTGCCTAGCATAGTGCGTGGCCATAAATAAATGTTGGATGAATAAATGAGTAAGTTTCATTAAAGCAAACTAAACGTGGCCTGAGAAGGACTCTGTACTTCTACATTTGAGTCCTTGTGGACAAACTGCAACTGAGCTGAATAGGTAGACAACATTGAAAACCTAACTTAGGAGTATGCCCATGTAACAATAGCTGAGTCTTGGCCAATTGCAGTGGTGGTACTTCAACTATTCATACACTACTGAGTGTCCAAACTGTGTTCAAATAAGGCAAATGCCAACCTGTAACCAATCCAGCTGTTCTGTACCTCACTTTCTATTTCTGTATATCATTTCCCTTTCTTTTGTCTATAAATCTTCTTCTACCACGTGGCTATGCTGGAGTGTCTTTGAATCTGCTGTGATTCTGGGGGCTGCCCAATTCATAAATCATTCATTGCACAATTAAACTCCTTTAATTTTAATTCGGCTGAAGTTTTTCTTTTTACAGTGTTCATAGATCTTTCTCTTATCTCCTTTGGATGAAACTATCTGGTAAATAAATAGGATAAAGTCCACCAATTTAAATAGAAATGGAAGATGAGTTTGTTAGAATTCTGGCTCTCCTGAAGCTTTCATTGTAGTCATAGAGCTAGAAAATAAATATGTAATGTAGAAATAAGATAATTTTCAATAATAAATGAATATAAACTAAAAGTAATATGAATATAAACCAAAATTATGGAATATGATAAAGAATAACTGGAAAGAGAAGGAACTTTTGGTGGGATAATTAGAGAAAGGCTCTTTGAGAATATGATATCTAAGCTCTAAGATAGAGGCCTCTCATAAAAGGAGGAGTAGAGGAAGAAAACATTTTCTGTGCAAAAATGGTGAATGCAAAGAATCTATGGTGAAATTAGTCTTGGAAAACATAATGAACAGGTGTCCAGTGGGTCTACAGAGTGTAGTAAAGGCAATAATTCAAAAAGATGAGGCTGAGAAGGTAGGCAGAAACAAGATCATATTCGACCTTGTTAGCTTTGGTAAAAATCACTTATTTTACTATACATGAAGTAGAAAATCATCAGTGGTTTTAAGCAGAGCAGCAGTATCTAATGCATATTATTGAAATGTGATTATTTGTGGAAGATAGATGGGGATGTAGGTGGATGGAAAGACTGGAAAAAAGAAGAATTCATCAATTAGGAGAATTTTGTTTTAGTGTAGGGGAAGTATGATTGCTTGCACAAAAATAATAGTTGGAAGGCATACAGGCAAGAGAGAACTTAGTATATATCCTCAATTCCAGCATGAACTGAAGGTGGGCTTGTGGTAAGATAATGAGGAAAAGAAAATAATCAAAGATAAGTCTTATGTTTTTTGGTTCAATAAAGTGGGTGGAAGGTTATACCACTTACTGGCAGTAAGGAAAGTTTGGGTTGGGGTCAGAGTCAGAAATCCAAAGTTTTCTTTGGGACATTTTAAGTTTGAAATACTTATCAGAAATCTAGCTAGGGATGCCAAATAGACAGCCGAATTTAGAAATAGGGAGAGATCAGAGCTGGGAGTGTGTATATGACACCATCAGTATATAGTTGAGATCAAGGGAGTGTGACAAAAAAAGAGAAAAATAGGGAAAGGGGTCAAGCTTGGTTGCTGCAGCCCACTAACACTTACAGATTAATTGGATGAGGAGATGCCAACAGAGGAAACTGATAAAGGAAAGTGAGAAAGGAAAGGTCAATGTTGTGTCAAAGAAGCAAAGCAAAGAATTTCAGGAGGGAAAGCGCAATCTAGTCTACCAAACACTGTTAAACAGTACAGTAAGGACCATTGGCTCTGACAAATTTATGACTAGGGCAAAAGTAATTTTAGTAGAATAGAAATAATGGAAGTTTAATTAGAGTATTTTGAGGGGTGAATAATATTATTGGCACTACTAAGTGATAATATTGTCACTACTCCACCATAATAACCTATTCGGCAGATTAAACATTTAGTTGGTAATTCCACAATTCATTTATTTAGTAATTTAACAGTTGTCTACTAGCTAGAAATGAGATTTCAAGGTGATTAAGAGATGGTCCCAGTCTTTGAAGATAATATTTTTTAGATATCTCAGTGTGTCTGGAATTGGTTCCTTCTGGTGGGTTCTTGTTCTCGCTGACTTCAAGAATAAAGCCGCAGACCCTCGCGGTGAGTGTTACAGTTCTTAAAGATGGTTTGTCCGGAGTTTGTTCCTTCAGATGTTCACGTGTGTCTGGAGTTTCTTCCTTCCGGTGGGTTTGTGGTCTCGCTGATTTCAGGAATGAAGCTACAGACCCTCGTGGTGAGTGTTACAGCTCATAAAGGTAGTGCAGACCCAAAAAGTGAGCAGCAGCAAGATTATGAAGAGCAAAAGAACAAAACTTCCACAGTGTAGACGTGGACCCAAGCAGGTTCCTGCTGTGGGCTTGGGTGGCCAGATTTTATTCCCTTATTTGGCCCCGCCCACGTCCTGCTGATTGGTCCATTTTACAGAGTGCTGATTTGTCTGTTTTTACAGAGTGCTGATTGGTGCGTTTACAAACCTTTAGCTAGACACAGAATGCTGATTGGTGTGTTTTTACAGAGTGCTGATTAGTGCATTTCCAAACCTTTAGATAGACACAGTGCTGATTGGTGCATTTTTACAGAGTGCTGATTGGTGCATTTACAAACCTTTAGCTAGACACAGAGTGCTGATTGGTGTGTTTAAAATCCTTTAGCTAGACAGGAAAGTTCTCCAAGTCCCCACCCAACCCAGAAGCCCAGCCAGCTTCACCTCTCATCAGAACTCTCATTTAGTTCTGGAAATTTTTCTGTTGCCACTGTTTAATTTTGTCTCTACCAAAAGATGATTGAAAATCGTATCCCTCCTCAGAAAGATTGAGGCAAAGGATTGATTTAGTCTTAAACTTTTTCAAATTCTTCACCCCAGGAGAGTATTTTCATTTATTTTATAATGTCTTTCCATGTTCAATATGTTAAAAAATCCTTTTATGGGTTTAAATAAAATAGAAAATGGTTATTTATACTTGTAACTTCTTTTAAAAATTATCTTCATTTGCTCTATATCCTTAAATGGCTTGGCAGTTTAGAATCAACAACTGATATGAATAGATACTATTATTAAATTCACTAGTTCTTCAATAACACTAGAGAATTCATTACAATGAATGAGTTTCTTAGTGCAGTAGTTAGAGAGTTTGATATTGATTTCCTACACTGCAATAATTGCCAGCATTTCTATGACAAAAATAACCATTATATTTAGAAAATCTATTTAATACCGAATAGAAATGTAAGATTGAGACATAAACACGTCCATTATTATACCAGAAGTAGTTAACATTTTTTCCTTTACCGCAATCCAAAAATATAGGACTGTTCTTTTTTACCTTATGGACTTGAATGCAGGTTAGAATGCCCCTTCCTTCTATTTTACTTTCAAAATGAAAGGTATTTTTTATTATCACGGATACAGGGTTAGGGTTCAACTGTTGATCATACAGAAATTTAAAGAGTAAAGACAACACTTGATCTCATCATCCAGAGAAAATTACTGTTAATATTTATGTATATAATCCCTTGCAAACATTTATCTATGGTTGTGTTTTTGAATTTAATGCCTAAGAGGAGATCTGGCTGGTATGATAGCATTTATTCATGCTTTTCAGGGACTATTTTTTGTTAAAGTAATTTTTCTGTTTTCAAATAAAATGTTGGTTTTTGTAGAAAATTCAAGTGCCACAGGACAGAAAGATCCCTTTTCAATATCATCACTACCACCACCAGTCTCATTATTCAGGCATAAAAAGAGCCACTGTCAACATCTGGGTGGTTATCCCTCCAGGATGCATTCTACATCTTTAGCCATATCTTTTAATGGCAACGAATGCAGAGCACATTTTTACATAGTTGTTACTTGTTATTTAATCAATCACTTATTAATGAGCACTTAAATTCTTTTCAGTTATTTTTACTATTTCAAGTTTCAATGAACGTTCTTATACCTTCACATTTACTCTTTTATCAGTTTATCTCCTTTTCTACCCTTACTTAATTTCAAAGTAGCAGTCTCTTAAAATGATTCAGATGTTCTTACAACTTAGATGATATGGCATAAATACTTAACAATGCTTGAATACTTAGTCCCTGTTGGGGTTCTAGGTCCTTTTCTCCTTGGTTTTCTTTCATGAGGAAGTCAGCAGGGTCAGATGAGGTCATAAAACATCATCTAATGAGTAAGAGGGGGAACTAGGGCATTGCAACCCTATGCTGTCAAACAAATGAGTATGTACTGAATATTTCCATTTGAATAAAGTTCTAGAAAATGCAAACAAATCTATGGAGATAGTAATTTATCAGTTGCCTGGTGATGATTGTGGGATGGGGGGGAGCACGCTAAGGATTAGGAAGGAGATGAAACTTTTGGAGGTGATAAATATGTTCCTCATCTTGACTGTAATTATGGTTTCATAGGCATCTACACATGCTAAAACTTAACAAATTGTACACTTTAAACATGTGCAGTGTATTGTATGTGAGTTATAACTTGCTAAATATGTTTAAAACAAGACAAAAAGAAACCTTAATGATGGTCACTGGGCAGCTTTCAGATTCAAAGAGCTGCTTATCTATTACCTAATATTATATTTACATTTTGCTTTGCAGTTTTATAAAGTACTTTCATTACATCTTCCCTTTTGATCCTTACAATAGCTTTCTGGTATGTTGAGAAGGCATCATTGTCCCATTATATAGATGAGAAAATTGAGATTCAGAAAAGTTAACTTCCCCAAGATCAAAAAGCTACAAAGAATTGGACCTAAGCTTTTACCTGTGCTGCAATGACTACATTCTGTATACATTTCTATGACATTACACTGTTACAAGAAACACTTTTGGCCCCTCATTTTCATGATTTCTGATTTGATACCATGCATTAGGCAGTATAAAAATGTGAATTTATCAGTAAAGAAAGATAAATATAAATCATAAGAGGCTTTTATCCAAAATAATTGAAAGCAGTATCTCTAAGAGATACTTGTACACCCGTGTTCATAACAGTATTATTCACAATATCCAAAAGGTAGAATCAACCCTAGTATCTGTCTATAAATGAAAGGATACACAAATTGTGGTACACACAGTGGAATTATTCAACCTTAAAAAGGAAGAGGATTCTGAAACATGCTACAACATGGATGAACCTTGAAAACATTATGCTAGGTAAAATAAGCCAAATACCGTAATGATTCTACCTTCATATAAGATATTTAGGGTAGCCAAAATAATAGAGAGAGAAAGTGCAATGTTGGTTGCCAGGAGCTGGGGAAGAGAGAATGGGGAATTATTGTAAAATAGGTACAAAGTTTTGATCTTGTAAGATGAAAACAGTTTTGAAAATGGATGGTAGTAATGGTTCACAACAATGTGAATGTAATCACTGAACTGTATGCTTACAAATGGTCAATGGTAAATTTTATGTTATGTGCATTTTATTACAATTTTTTAAAATTAAAAATATGAGTTTTTTTTATATAAATGCCTTATATTTATATGGAAACTTGGAGACCTGGGACTCATATGTGATCTTATTGCAAATGAACAAAGGTTCAATTATTTATTTTGTCACAGTTCTCAAAAATGTGCTCCTGAGCCATGGTACAACCCTCTAGTAAACTTGGTGAAACTAACTGCAAACAGAGGTGGAATGAAATACAGCTGGCTAATACTCTCTGCCTGAGGCTGAGAATTCCATAATTTGGAGCCTTGCTGAGTTGGAAAAGCCGACTGTAAGTTGAATGAGAAGTCCATATTGCTGAGTTGGAAAAGTTCACTACTGCAGTTCATCAACTCTAACACAATTTTTAACTGCAAAATATACCTCAAATTCATACATTTCTCTTCATTTCTATTTGCATGATTCTAATCTAGTTTTTCATCATTTTTGGTTGAATATAATGACCCTTTCTGTTTTTCCCTCTTGCCTGCTTCTAGTTCATTTTCTACATAGCAGCCAAAAATCTTCTTTAAAAATACATTATGTTGTATCAGTTCACTGCTTGGTGGCTTTTCATTTCATGTAAGATATGATTGAAACATCTTACTGTGGTGTACAAGGTGCTGCACCATCTGGTCCCCGTGCAACAGCTGCCACACTCTGCCTCTCTCAGCACCTCTTAGACCATGAGCTTTCTTTCATTTTTTTGAACATGCCAAGCTCCTGCTATGGCACATCTGCATATGCTACCCCATGCTTTGAAGCCTCTCTCCTCCCCTTTTCAGAAGGGTGTGTCTTTGTTCTTTGGATTTCAAATACCACTTCTCTTGAACACTATCTAATGTGGATTCTCCCATTATCTCGATTTCCTCTTTGTTTACTTTGTTGCTTTGAACAAAAGTTGTAATGTTGATTTACTTCTTTTTTTTCTATTTCCCATATTTGAATCTGAGCTCTTGGAGATCTGAGCACCTAGTGGAGATTTGGCATATAAAAAGAAATCAATAAAAACCATGGAATGATTGGATGAATAAAAACAAAAAATTGGCTGGGTGAAGTGGCTCATGCCTGTAATCCCAGCACTTTGGGAGGTCGAGGCAGGTGGATCACCTGAGGTCAGGAGTTCAAGAACAGCCTGGCCAAGATGGTGAAACCCCGTCTCTACTAAAAATACAAAAATTAGCTGGGTGTGGTGGTGGGCACCTGTAATCCCAGCTACTCAGGAGGCTGAGGCAGGAGAATTGGTTGAACATGGGAGGCAGAGGTTGCAGTGAGCCAAGATTGCACCACTGCACTCCAGCCTGGGTGACAAGAGTGAGACTCCATCTCAAGAAAAAAAAAAATACAACCTAAACATTTATCAATAGAGAAATAGGTTTTTTTAAATAATACCATTCAATTGTTTAAAAGAATAAGAACGATTTCTATGTGCTGTACTTAAATGAAAAAAGCAGGTTGCATAACCATTAATTACAGTGATATCTTATAAAATGTGTATATGCATGTGTGAGTATAATATATACATACATATGCATATATGCACATATATATGTGTGTGGTTCTGAAGGCATATAGAGCAAATTATTAAGGGTTACAGCCAGAGAAGAAAATAATATTATAGAAGTTGGGAATTGAATAATGAGAGACTTTAGCTTTTTATTTTATTTACTTCTATTAGAAAATGAATTTTTACTCCTGCAAGCATATTCAGATTTTTTGTATAATTTAAAAATACATGTATTCATTTGTTTGATGCCTTTATTTACTATGCTACAAATTAATGTGGAAATTGAATAATCAAATAGGTGTGAAAGGTTAACAGAATCAATCTATGGTACAAATAAGGATATTATATGATGAGATTAAGTAATTAATATTAAGTCTTATATGAAGACCTTAGACTGACATTGCTAGATAAGAATAAATTTTCAGTGTTGGAAATACTAAGGGAAAAAATCACATATTTTTGCTTCTTCAAAGAGATAAGTTGCTTGCTATTGTCATGAGTTTTCAGACCTGAAACATTGATTTTTTTATCCCAATAAAGAATAAATATATTTGAGACTTTTACATTTTATTCAATAGTGCTGCAATTGATAATGAACACAGACATAAGACATCAGAAAATTTTACAACCAAGCACAGTTATAAGCACTACATTTCTATATTTGATCAGCTCTGTCACACTTACTCAACTTTGCAAAACAAGGAAACAAAAAATTTTTTCTCTTTTTTATGGGCTGCTGGATCAATTTGGCAAGAATGTGTATGTCCTGTATGTAACTGCAAATTCAAACAGAAAAGATGATTGCAGAAATTCAGTTAAGTGTTTTCCAGAAAGAATGTTGAAAGATAATTACAAGATATAGGCCAGAGGGAAACTCAAGAATTCCAGCCCACTTATGGTATTTAAAAATGTGCACTTTTTTTACCTACGGAAGGCACAAGTGCAAGACAGCTTTAGGTTTTTAAAGAAGAGCATCAGACAGCCCTGTGGACTTTGGCAGTATTGAGCTTGAAGCCACTTCTTTTTCTAAGTTCTGCTTTCATCTTTGTTTCAAGTGATAGTCTCTTCCTGTATCACTGTCATCTTTAATTGTTGCCAACACTTGAGCTACTTCTCCTATCCCGCTGCAGAGTGCAACACAGAGTTGCTAGAAACTACTTACCTCGATATTCTGAAAAGAGTGTAGCCTTTG
Organism: Gorilla gorilla gorilla; assembly: GCF_029281585.2. NCBI lineage: Eukaryota > Metazoa > Chordata > Mammalia > Primates > Hominidae > Gorilla > Gorilla gorilla. Next base: position 100,432,807 of record NC_073237.2, on the reverse strand, counting down.
TGCTCTGGGCATGAAGTAGCTGAGGAACAATGCCTCAGAGTCACAGGTAAATCAAGAGATGGCATGTAAGTAGGATTATGGTACACAATTATAGTATAAAATGTTAAGTATCAGTGCCAAATAGGCAATTTTCAGCACAATCTAGGTAGTTGTCATCTCACTGGTGTATAGGTTTATGAACATAGATTTCCAAAAAGCACTTACATATTGAGATAATATGCAAATTAAGTCTTTTTTTCCCCCCCACCTCAGTTCCTGATTGCAGGAGGAACAATTCCCTCGCTCACTCTATGGGCATCTGACTATAAAACAGGAGCTGCTAGTCTCTTGAAAGTATTAAGAGAAAATATTCTGCCCTCTCTCCTGTCATCCACAGAAGGAAGGCCTTATCTGAATGAATGAAGGTCACCAGGGGGAGGATCACTGGCTCTAAGAATCTATCTGCCCTACAGATTGCACACATTCTTTCCTTTTTTCTCTCCTGGAATATCTGGATTGTTGAGATGTTCTATACCTGACTAGATAGGTAAATTCAGTACAGGGGAGAAGCAGCAAAAAGCACATTCAGACCTAGCACTCAGGCAGTGGACATTTTTTTTCCACCAAAAATAAACTTGACTGACCAACACAGAATAGAGTCACTTCTCCCTATTCCTCTCACTAATTATTCTGAAAACTTCTGGACCTTATGTGTAAAACAAATGTAAGAAGACACTGAAAAGGTAAGAGATAAACACAGAGCTGCAGGGACCTTTGGACCCAAAGAATAAGATGGCAGTAAGTTTCCTGGTTTTCTTTTTGCCACATTTATCTCAGACTTAGAGATGGAGAAGTTGGCAACCTGGAAATATCAATGGGAGCAGACAAAGAGAAAAAACGAATTCTGTCTAGCTGAAGTACCAGGACACAGGCAACCTAATAAGACAGAAAACTTTTAGGTAGTATCACCTTATCCCAAACAACATGGAAAAGTGGCAGCCCTACAAAAACCTCCATTCTCAAAGTCCAGGTAGGAGCCTAGACTATACTTAATAAGATTATAATGAAGCAACCTTTGCCTCCCAAACCAGCCCAGTTGGTATAAAAAAATACAAGGTAGGGAACTGGTAATTTCATCACAGCCCAGGAGTAATGAGCCCCAACACCCTATGGTATCACTGAAGGCCATGTGGAGATCCTGAACTTCCACCTCCTACCCAGTGGCAATAAAGCAGCTCTCGCCCTTTTTGTATCAGAGAAGGACAAGTCAGAAGCCTGACCTTTTACCACCATTCAGTGGGTAACAAGGCTTTTCTCTTCCCTTTTCCTATTCTGTGAGCAGAGGCCACATGGAGACCAGAAACAAGATGTCCCTCTCCTTACCAGCAAGTGTGAGATCAGTGGAGGTCTAAAAGGGATCCTGAAATCCCACTGCCACTCAACAGTAATAAAACATTCCTACCCCTGCCCTGGAGTGTCAAAGAAGGCCAAGTGTTTAACCTGAACTTTTACCCCACCCTGGTAGTAGCACTGTGGAGCCCCTCTCTTCCCTCGTTGTGGTACAAGAGCAGACCTGATAAATAGAAAATATCAATGAGATCCATTATCTCATAACATAATACCCAAATGCCCAGGTTTCGATAAAACATTATACTAACAACTGGGAATATTTCATCTTGAACAAGACAAGACTATCAATAAGTGCCAACACCAAGATGATACAGATATTGTAACTACCTCAACTAGGATGTTAAGGCAGCTTTAATGAGCAATTACAAATGTTTTAAACACATGAAATAATGGAAAGTCTCTGCAAAGTAATAGAAATAATAAAGATGAACCAAAAGAAACTTTAGAACTGAAAAACAGATTAACTGAAATGAAGGCTCACTGGATGGGTTCAAGAGAAGAGTGACAAAGATACAGGAAAGAATCCGAATTTGGAGATAGAACAATAGAAATTAACCAATCTGAACAACAGAGAAAAAATAGACTAAAACAACAAAAACCAAAACAGAACCTCAGGGACTTGTAGGACTATAACAAAAGATCTGACATTAGAGTTCCAGAAAGAGAAGAGAAAGAGGATAAGGCTGAAAAAGTATTCAAATTTGGCAAAAGATATAAAGATACAGGCCTAAGGAGCTGAGCATAGTCCCAAAAGGATAAGCCCATAGAAATCCATGCCAGGATGCATCATAAGCAAACTTTTGAAAAGTAAAGGCAAAGAAAACCTTTAAAGCAGCAAGAAAGAAATGACACCTTACATATGGTGGATAAACAGTTTGAATGACAGCTGATTTCTTATCAAAAATCAAGGAGGCCGGGAGGAAATGGCATAACATTTTTCAAGTATGTAAATAAAAGAAAAAACAGTCCACTCTGAATTTTATATCTGGTAAAATAATCCCTCAGAAATGAAAGGGAAAGAAAGACTTTATCAGACATATAAAAAGCAAAACAACCTGCTACTAACAGACCTACTTCTCAAGAATGCCTAAAGGAAATTCTCTAAACCTCTGGAAATAAAAAAGAAGCAATCTTGAAACATCAGGAAGGTAAGAAGCAAAAATATGAGTAAATACATTAGGCTTTCCTTCTCTTGAGCTTTCTAAATTATTTTGGACAGTTGAATCAAAACATACAGCGTTGGAAAAAAAGACAATATATATTCAATTTTGTTCACTAGAATACTCTCTCTTGAGGCCTTCAGCCACCATGAAAATAGTCTGATTGCTCTATAGTCATCAGGCTTGAGGGAGCCCAAACAAAGACCCTGGACTACATGGAGAAAGAGATGCCTGGTCATCCCTCAGCTGCTCCAGCCACCATCAAACAGCAAATACGTGAGAGACCCCAAGTCAGTGCTGCCCAACTGAGGCATTCCTGAAATCTTGATCTCCAGAATCTGTGAGATAGTAAAATGATTAGTGTCTAAGCTTCTAACTTTTGAGATGATTTGTTATACAGCAGTAGATAAGTAAGACAACATGTATGACATTAGTCATTATGGAAAGGCAAATTAAAACCACAATGATACATGTACACACATATGCACATCCTGCATGTACACACATGCACTCAAGGAAAAAAAACACAGTGAGATACCAGTAGATACCCACTAGGATGATTACAGTGGAACAGAGTGACAATACCAAATGTTAATGAGGATGTGGAACAATTACAACTTTCATACATTGATATAACCACTGTGAAAACCTGTTTAGCAGAGTTAAAGCATAATATGTGCATACCCTTTGAGCCAGCAATTCCATTCCTAACAGAAATATACATAGATTTATATGCAAAAATACTCACAGTGGTATTAATAAAAGCCCCCACATACAAGAATACAAATGTCCATCCAAGGTAAAATGAATGAATACAGATAATATGAAGATCTGCTACATGCAACAACTCAAATGAATCTCATGATCATAAATAAATAAACGTTTACCTTAAAAGGTAAAGCAGATTATTTACTTAAAAGCTGATATTTTGATCCTTGATTTCAGATTCTATTTCTCAATTGGCCCAGACGTGGGGAAAAAGGTCTTCCACTCAAATGTTCATTGCTTTTTTGGCTTAAGTCATAAATTGATGGATATTTGCCTTTGATCCACAAATCAGAATAATTTAGGTGGTTGAGATAGAATGAAATACATTTAATTATAATTTAATGAACTTAGCACAAGAAAGACACCACCAAACAAGGCTGGAAAAAATGAATAAAGTGAAAAATAGCTAAGATTTAGTTAATGTAAGCTATGTGCTAGATGCAAACTGTTGATCACATTCCTCATCGGTCAAGATCCTGCAAGAAACAAAATTTACTCAGATGGTTTTAACTCAAGGGTCAGTAATGAAGGGACTATTTATAGAGAACTGGGCAAAGATAAGAAAACCAAAAATAGATATTGAAGTTCCCAGGAGCTACAAAGGAGTGAAAGCCATTAATTCTGACACTTAAGCCTGAAGGACAAGAGGCAGAATAAGTGATTCTGTGGCCCAGTGAAAACTGGCGTTGTTGAGTAAAGGCCATGAGACAGAAAAAAAGAGGGTTGAATGTAATGCCATAAAGTGGGTAGGGATCAGTCTTGAGGCACAGAGTAGTTTGAAGAAGGACAAAGAATGAATGGGACAGAGTCAGGAGGGGAGGTGGCAAATGAAAGCAACCAAGACAGATGCATTAAAAGATTTATCTCAATTTTCAAAAACTATCTGGTGAGACAGAGTTCTTCTCATTTTAAAGGTGGAAGAAGTGAGAGTTACATATGGTAAACAATTTGTTCAATTCTTAAGTCTATAGGCTTAATGATTACACTATTCCTGATGCTGAGTATATGCCCCCAAATATATATTTCAATAATTAATCGAGTGTAGGCTATATTTCATGTAATTAGACATGCGTTATCTTTATGATATAATTAATTTTATAATATAATTAACTATAGTAATTATTAGTACAAAAGAGATGACTTTTCTCCCCTGCGATACCAAATGCCACTTAATTAGGATTAGGAAACAGGCCATGTTTTCATAGAGCAGAGGAGACAGATTCACTAGAAATGAAGAACTTGAAAAGGCAGGTTTTTATCAGGCAGCCAGCAGAGAATAAGTCCTACCTGAATTGTTACAAATACTACTTCTCCTCCCACTTGCCCTGTGGTTCACATATACTGTCAATTTAGTAGTCTGAACATGACAATTCAAGCCTCTGAATCCATGCTGTTTCACATGCTGCTGCCTGGCCTGAAATGCCTTTCCTCTCTTTCCTTTTCTAATCTAACTATCCCACTTGTTCTTCAAAGCCAACTTCAAAGCCATTTCTTCCATAAAGTCCTCCTGAAAGCAGAGAATATGTCTTATACTTCTATGTAACTCCTCATGCCTCACATATAGCCTGAAATATATAAGGTACTCCATTAGCATATTTAAATGAATTAAATTGAAAATAAATGAGAACTGATTTCTAAAGATTACAAACTTTCACGGAAGTAATGTAGAGGGAAACAGGACTGAATTATGATAGGTATTAAGAGGCAGATCAAAATATACAGACTAAAGATTGGCCAATATGGCACAGCCCAGAGCTGGGCTTCATTCCCCTGTGGTTCCCGCAGTGCCACGCGAAGGCCTGCTCAGATGACACCACCCAAGTCTCCCTGTATAGCTTTCTGATTCTCTTGGAAGAAGTATGCACATGTGTGTGTTAACCTGTCTCACTTTTATATTTTATTCTTCCTTTTATAATTTATAGCTAAAATGAACTTGAATTAGTTTTATTATGAATAAACACGCATTATTCTTTCCCTAACAGAATGATTACATTTTATTAGAATCTTTTCGTGAGTCATTATTCCTCTCAAATTTGAGTAGTCTTAAAATTTGTATTAAAAACTTTATTTACTCCCAACTCCTCTTCTTCTCAACCCCACCTCCAGATTTATATGAAGTAGATTGTTACGGTGTTAGTTAAGACATTGTATAAAACATAGCAGAGGCTATTCATAAATGAATAATAGGCGGTTTCTGACACCAGGAGGTTTAGACCATTGCAAGAAAGCTAAAAAGGATATATCATAATTAAGAGGTAGAATTTTTGAGGTCTAAAAGTAATTGCTAGGTGGTTGAAGAGATGGGAGAACTCACTTCTGATTAAGGAGAACAGGAAGGGCTTCATGAAGAAAATAATGTATTTTCATTTTTATTCAGTGCTGAGCCCTTGTGTCTATGAATCAAGGAACAGATTGAAGGAGACTGATGGATTTTTTTGTATTTCTTTTAAAGGAATAAAGAAAATAGTATATTCTCTAGGTGGCACTGAAGGAAACACATGCCATCATGAGGTGATGTATAACATGAACCAATTCAAGGGAAGCTGGAAACTTACAGATCCCCTGTTCCACCCAGGGCCACCATGTTGCACAACATCATGAAACACTATACACACCCTAGTTTATGTAAATGTAAAACAGTAAGGAGCCTTAAGGAGCCTTTTTAGATTTTTTTCTGATCATTTTCCCATGAAATTTTAATACTACATATATATTGTATGTCGTTTTATGTAATGTATGTAATCTGTGCTACACATAAAAGTAAAATTTTTGTTTCCTTCCCCCATGTGCAAATTGTCATCCTCTTGTGGATCCTATCACCTGTGTTGAGAATGCATGTTGTAAAAGAAATGCCCATTTATATTACAGTAAACATCTTTCTTATGACAATGTGGATGATTCTCCTGGAATGGAAGAACCCTGTTCCCTAATGCCACTTTGAACCTCAAGAGAGAGTCAACAATAATTTAGGAATTCTATACTCCACAAATTTGACTTTGGATAAGTTATTATTTCAACCTCAGATATTAGGTTAATTTAGCCGACATCTAAGTTACAGCACTAATAATAACAAAAACTATTACCAGATACTGAAAAGAAGTTTCACATTTTTACAAGACTAATAGAATTTGACTGAAAAGCCCTAAATCATCAGTCACACAAGGGATTTGCCTGTGTTGCAGACCTTAATGAAGGGCTAAGTTTCTCATTTTCAGATTTTCCCCTTCAAATGATCCCCTTCACTTAATCATGCACGGTAGTTAGCCCTTCTTGTTTCTGCATCTCCAGCACCCACGTATGCAAAGATTCCTTAGTGTCTCGGTTCAAACACAAGACTGAAGAACTGGCAAAGACTTTGAAATATTCTATTAAACTTTTTCATAGAAGAGGTCAGCAGAGATTTGCTTTCACACTGATATAAACTACCTCCCAAATGCACTAAGGTCTTAGAAAGTGGAAGTGGTTATTGTTTATTATTGTTTTAAATAACATTTTTCCACTATCATGAGTCATATATCTTATAGGTATTTTAGTTTAAAATTGCAAAGACTTTATTTGAGGTTGCTAGCCAGACTCTTTTTTTCTTCCATTTCTCAAGTATTATTCTTCATAATGGTAAACAACAGCAAAACACTTTCCCTTCTTTTAATGGAACAATCTGTCTTGAGACTAAGTTGGTTGCTCAAGGGCCTATTCAAGCACAAGACTCAATGACCACTTTCAAGTTTATTAAATGTTAAGAAAATTCTCATATAGAAAACGAGTTTAGGCCTTGAAACCCACAAGGTCCCATCTAACTCTTAAAATTCCAAAAAGATTATTTTGTTTTGAATATACCAAGAACTTCAAAAGATGTCAGTGATCAGGTTCAGGTGACAAGGTAGAACCCTGATAAATATTTTCACTCCAGCTATTTTTCCCCTCAGTGGTAGAGACCTGGCCTATTCCATACCCATAAATCTTTTTTTGTTAGATTGTTACAATATTTGACTCCTATGAGATGGGAGATTTTACATGTAAAGTTTAAAGGATCTCTCCACATTGTAAAAGGAACACAAAAGTATCTAAGAAGCTCTGTTTCTTAGAATATCAAGTATTTCCTGCAGGATAATTCCTTTCTCATCCCCAGAAGGCAGAGTTGATCCTATCACACCAGGCCTTCAGTAACTTCAAGTTGCCTTCAGCAAAAAGTCAAAATTCCTTAGCACGACATACAAAGTTGTCTCTAGTCTGACCCTATATATGTTTATAACCTTATTTTAAGCTAACCTTTCTTTTACTTCTCCTATATTCTTGGGCTTTTCTAAACATAACATTTTCTTTAATTTTTCTGCCCTTTGCATGTTACTTCCTCTGTCTAGAAGTTATTTATTTTCTCTTCCCAATGATTATCACTTCCTTAACGAGTTCTTTATATAACTAGTCACTTTCTTCTCTAATATCATCATACTTCGCACATATTTCTATGGCACTTCTCCCACTGATTTGCCCCCTTACTTGCATGTAGGCTTGCCCTGATCTTAGGCGGTCTTTTTCTGAGAGCAAGGAGGGTGTTAAGTCATAAAGTTAGCATTACATTATGCATTTATTTATTAGGCTGAACTACATGAAACTGCTGATATTTTATTTTTGACCAATAAAAATGTCTCTACTTATTTATACTCTACCTCATTGTATAAATACTTCTCAAAACCCTATTAAAAGCACACTGAGACAGAGAGAGCATACTCACCAAGTATTCCATTTGAATACTTAGACTTTCTGACTCCATTGCTATTATGTGGGGCTTAGTCTGGTCAATGAAACATGGAAAAAGTAAACAGAAGTATGCCACTTTCTAGCCAAAACAGTGAAAATAGCAAGTGTATCTTTCTAAGCTCTCTGCTCTTGCTACAATGACCAAAGAAACTGTATGTTCTAGACAGTGCAGCTATAGATGGTACAACTTTAAATTGAATCACCGAGTGACATATGGAATAGAGCCCTACACCGACCCATAATGTACACAAGCAAGAAATAAACCATTATTGCATTAAGTTACTAAGATTTCAGCTTTAATGTCTGGCAATCTTACATATAACGAGTTAAAATAAAATAGACAAAGAAATGAGGTAAAGCGAAATAAAAATGGGTAAATACAGGATAGGATTAAATCCAAAGTGCAAGCCATTATGTCCTCTATGTACTAAAGGTACATATTTGATTCTGAGCTTCCTTGTGGTCAAGTAAAAAGGAAAACCCTCATCTGTTGCAAAGTGCAAAGACTCCATAAAATAAAAAAATAACTTATAACAATGCTTTAAATGCTCAATATATATTGATTGAATAAAATTTTATATCATTGTGTGTTTATCATATTTTAGGGAAACAGAGCATAGAAAGATTACCTCTAGAACGATTAAAGAATCATGAAAATGGGTCAGAGAAACTTCTTACCTATGTTTGGCTTAGAGTAAATCTACATCAATTACTTTTCTGTATGCAGAGATATTAGTCTCAAATTTCAACATAGTAGGCGATTCTGAACAAGAGGATACTGATGAGGTAAACCATTCACTTTGAGCATGCATCTTTTATAAGCTCTTTTTAAAAATATTATTTAACTGCATATCAACACACCCATGACAAAGGATTTTACATTAATAAATTCTTAACTGAGAGGTGAGAATAATACCTCCACTAATTTTGTAAGAATCTTAAGGTGTAGAGACTAACAGGTATTAATAACTTTAATTCTCCAAACTTTTAGTGTAACAAAGTAATTACCTAAGCTGTTAGCTCTCTAGTTACATATTTCCATATTAACATGTAAAATTGTTATGCACAAATATAAGCATAGAAGCTTGTGAGATTATGGATCATTTTAATCTATGCTTTGCTTTTTGTAAAATATTCAGTAACAAACTACATTATTTTTATAATCTGAGAAATGCACCTTTGAAATATAAAGATTCAAACACTTTGGCATTTTTATTCAGTCTGTTCGCCATATTACCTATCCACCCTCACTTTATCCTCATTGATAGCCTTGAACTGCTTATAAATATAATGGTCATTTGGAATATCTTTGAAAAAAGAGATAGAATCATATCATTTATTACCCTTTTACTACCTCTATAATATAAAGTTTGTTTGAGGACAGAGATTGTCACAGTAAGCCAGATCCATACATGAAATACAAGAACCTCAGCATTCCCACTGGCAAAATTCATAGAGAAGCCCACTCCTAGTTTTCTTCTAGATACTCCTGCTGCAACTAATATGCACCAGCATCTCAGCCCTGATCCTGGAATGTCCTTGTTTATTTAATGCGATCTTGGGTCTGTTATATTGTCTCTTTTCTCATGGTCAAAATTTTCAAACACGTTTTCTATGGTTTTTTATTCTTTACCAAAGCTACACTACTCATTTCCAGAAAGGTACCTCTACTTCTAATAATTTATCTTTAATAATAATGCATGTCAGTAATGTTTGCTTAAAATGGTATTTATTATAGAATTATTTATATTCTAAACTGCTAGCAGATTTGATTTCAAAGTAATGTTTATCATGCCTTTTATTTTATTCTTGATAGTTGCTTTATATATTTAAGTCTTTTATACCTTTTTTCTGTAATCAGACATAAGCATTCCAATTTCTGATCTGAGGATCCACAGGCAATCGGCAGGACTGGTACTTTGCTCATTTTTTAACGAGGTTATTTGGGTTTATATTTTGCTATTGAGTTATGTGGGTTCCTTATGTATTTTGTATATTAATTCCATATCAAATATAGGGCTTGCAAATATTTACTCCCATTCCAGAAGTTGATTTTCTATGTTATTGCTTCTTTTGACATGCAGAAGTTTTTTGGTTTTATGTAGTCCCACTTATTTATTTTTGCTTTTTGTTGCTTGTGCTTTTGATGTCATACCTGAAAAATCTGCTGAGACTAATATTAAGGAACTTTTTTTCCTATGTTTTCTTCCAGAAATTTTATAGTTTTTGATCTTATATTTAAGTGTTTATTCCATTTTGAGTTAATTTTTGTATATGGTGTAAGACAAGGGTCCAATTACACTCTTATGTGGATATCCAGTTTTCCCAGCACCATTTATTGAAGAAACTATCTTTTCTACATTGTAAGTTCTTGGCACCTTTATCAAAAATCAGTTGACTGGCTGGGCACCATGGCTCACACCTGTAATCCCAACACTTTAGGAGGCTGAGGCAGGTGGATCACTTGAGGTCAGGAGTTCAAGACCAACCAGGCCAAAGTGAAATCCCATCTCTACTAAAAATACAAAAATGAACTGGGCATGGTAGTGTGCGCCTGTAGTCCCAGCTACTTGGGAGGCTGAGGCACAAGAATCGCTTGAACCCAGGAGGCAGAGATTACAGTGAGCCGAGATCGCACCACTGCACTCCAGCCTAAGCCATAGAGTGAGACTGTATCTCAAAAAAAAAAAAAAGAAAAAAAATCAATTGGCCATAAATGCATGAATTGATTTTGGTACTCTTTATTCCATTGGTCTATGTGTCTATGTTTATGCCAGTGCCAGACTGTTTTGATTACTTCAGATTTGTAATATAATTTGAAATCATGTAGTATGATGTCTTCAGCTTATTTTCAATATTGCTTTCATTATTTAAGGTATTTTGTGGTTCCATATAAATTTTAGGATTTTGTTTTATTTCTGTGAAAAATGCCATTGGAATTTTAATAGAGATTGCATTGAATCTGTAGAAATTTTTCCAAAGAAGACATACAAATGGCCAACAGATACATGTAAAGGTGCTCAACATCATTAATCATAAAGAAATGCAAGTTAAAACCACAATGATATATCACCTTACACCTGTTAGGATGGGGCTATTATCAAAAAAACAAGCAATTTGCAAGTGTTTGCAAGGATATGGAGAAGAAGGAACCCTTTTAAACTGTTGATGGGAATGTAAATTGGCACAGCTATTATGGAAAATGCTATAGAGTTTTCTCAAAATATTAAAAATAGAACTACCATACAATCCAGCAATCCCACTTTGGTGTATATATCAAAAGCAAATGAAATCAGTATCTCAAAGAGATAATTGTACTCCCATTTTCATTGCAGCATTATCCACAATAGCCAAGATATAGAAACAACCTGTGTCCATCGATAGAAGAATGATAAAGGATGTGTGTGTGTGTGTGTGTGTGTGTGTGATGTGTGATGTGTGTCTTCCACACATCATATATATATGACAGAATAGTATTTAGTCATAAAAAGGAAATCCTAGCATTTGTGACAACATGGATGAACCTGAAGGACATTGTGCTAAGTGAAATGAACTGGATGTATTAAAAAAAAAACTATATGGCCTCACTTAAATGTGAGATCTAAAAGAGTTGAACTCATAGAAGCAGAAAGTTGAATGGTGGTTGCTAAGGACTAGTGAATTGGGGAAATGGTGAGATGCTAGTCAAAAGAGGCAAACTTTCAGTTATAAGATGAATAGATTCTGGCATTATAATGTACACCATGGTGACTGTAGTTAATAATTCTTTGTTATTTACTTGGAATATGATAAGAGAGCAGATTGTGAGGGTCTTCACCATACACACAGACACACACAAACACACAAAAGGTAACTATACATTATGATGAATGTGTTAATTTGACTGTGGTAATCAGTACACGATGTATATGTACAACAAATTACATTGCACACCTTGAATATATAGTTTTTATTTGCCAATTAAATATTTTTAAAAATTGAGATGATAAACCCAGATAAGCTCACCTTTCTTCTAAGACGTTTTTCCTCCAAAGTCAGAAGAGTGTTGTCAAAGCCAACATGCATTTAAGAAGTGTCCATGTTAATCAAAAGGAGGGCCATAAGCAGGTTTTTAAAAAGTCACTTCACATTTGAACGATCTGAAGCAATTTCTGCTAAAGTCCTCATTTAGCCATTTAGTTTAGTAATCCATATTTTCTTATACAGTTATAAATCATCAGCCTCCTGGTTTAGTTTTAATTACTGAAAATGGTTCAATAATCATGCAAATACAAAGTATCATTTTCATGTATTAATGTTCCTAGGAATAGCCCTTGGTCAAAGGTGGTAGCTGACACCTAGTGGCTGAATAATGCCAGGTAATAAATGCCGAAAACCCTTTCCTCAATTTATAAAAGTCTCTGAGTCAATATTTCAACTCTAGAGCTCCCTATGGAACTGACTGTGGCAGCAGTGTGCTGGAGCCAGGTTATACCTACTCACAAAATCTAACTTTTAATTATTCAGGAAGGGTACACTGGACTTAGTTATCAAAAGATATGGGGGCATGAATCTGACTTAGAAATTAGCTTACCCTCTTGAGCAAAGTTATTTAATCTCTCAGAGCCTCAGTTTGTCATTCAAAAATAGAATAATTCCTACCTCACAAGAAAATTGTAAGGATTAAGTAAGAAAGTTCCTGGCTTGAAATTAATATTTGTTAAAGCAATATGCTAGCAAAACCAGTAACTGACCACAGGGTAAATGTTTCAGCATGTTCAGTGAGCCTTTAAAATACCCTTTTCCTATTTCCTTTGACATTTCCTTGGCTGGTAAGGTCATGTTCTGGAAAAGAATATTGTTTAGAATATTGTTTAGAATAAAAACTTAAGTTTCAATCCAAGCTTTGAACCTATGATTTGGAATAACCTTTTATGGGTTATAATGACCTTAACTGCACAAGGTGGGCTATTTAATTTAAGGTTCCTTCAAGTTAAAAAATTCCATGATCATATATCCTTTCAATATTTTCCATAAACACGTCCATTGTGAATCTAGCTTGAACCTCTCTACTTCTCCCTTTTCCCACGAAACAGTTTCTTCCCAAGGAATCTACTGCACTCTTTAAATATTCCAGTCACAGCTCATCAGTGAGCCTGTGTAATAAAGGTTTAGAGAGAGATCTCTGAGAATGTTGTGATGCAAATTTCAACTTAAATTGCTTCCAGTGAAGCCATTGGCAAACAGATCTTTCTCTTCCTCAATTTCACAATCATGCATTGGGAACTAATTGGGTCTGATTTACTACATGTCACAATTGACCTTCCAGCTCTCTGCTAAGCTATTAGGTTTGTCTTGAAGTCAGTAAACCTTGGGTCCCTCTGGTCCTCAATCTGGGCCTTAGGCATCATACAAGCATCATTCACCTTGATTGTCTCGTCAATGACCTTTCCTTTTAACTCACTAGAGCTTCTGGGATGTTTTCTTTTTATCCTCTACAATGAAATAGCTTTCACTATTGAGACTTCAGAGCCTCAGATAAGAAACCAGTTAAGGTGATTTCGGCCATTTTTTTTATACTTCAAAAAAGATATTATTGCTGTAATATATTGTTTCCTTTCAAGAGAATTTCCCCTGTGAGACTGCTGTGTACCTCTTGGTGCCTCTGATTATTCCTGATTTTGAATAGAAGCATTCTAAATTTAATACAATAGCTATATACTGAAGGTCCACGCCAGAGTCCAAGTGGCTTTGGAGACCATATTTGTAAATTTAACTGGTATGTAAAATGTATTAAATGTAGCTTTTTGGTTATGACACCAATATTTTACTGTTTACATTTATTTCACAGCAGTGAAAATTCTATAATTCACTTAGGGGACAACATGGGAAGGAGGAAACAGCCTATTTTTAGTTGTAAGTTGGATCCTGGATCTATGGGTTCAAGAAAGAGATTCTGAGGCCCCATCAAAGAAACTCCATGTAAGCCATGTAATAGCCTGAAGCTCCTCATTGGTGGTAAAGCTTGGATATATGCATATTAAGAGGAAAAAATTCAAAGACAGCTATAGAATAGAACTACCATTTGAGGAACAGGTACCTAAGAGCATCATAAGGCATAGCTTATGCTACACATGTAAGTGCTGTCCAGCCATTCTTTTTGAGGCAAAGAATGTCACTAGCTAACAAGCTCTTTATGAATTCCAGAGTGCCCAGTCGACTGGTAGCATCTGGAAAGCAGCTGAAGGTGTAGCACGATTAGAACAAACTTGGTGTTATCTAAAGGCTATAGCAACAGAGGTTTACGTGCAGGCCTTCATGGCAGAAGCCCTGTTTTTGTTGAGTGATGTCTAACAGACAAGGAGTCTGTGAAATCATGAAGGTGGTCCTGATGTCTAGTGGCACAGAGCTAGGGGCTTACCCAATCCCTCCTTATGGCCTCTGTAGTACTAGCCAAAGGTCACACCTTTGTGTTGTATTGATGTAAACCAATGTAAAGCAATCCAAAACAGAATAATTCTTGCTTCTTTTGGTCTTTGTTGAATAGAAGTGAGTTCCAATTCTGGTGCCAATATTCATCAGCAATATGATTTAGGGCAAGTTCCTTCAACTTTTTAGGCCTTGCTTTCTTCATCAACAGATAGAGGTTGAGCATACCTCATCCCAGAATGCTTGGGAGCAGAAGTGTTTTGGATTTTGGATTTTTTCAAATTTTTGCATATACATAATGAGATATTTTGGAGATGGGACCCAAATGTAAACACAGAATTTATTTATATTTAATAAATACATTAGATGCATAACCTGAAGGTAATTTTATACAATCTTCTAAATAATTTTGTTCATGACTGTGACCTGTCACATAAGATCAGGCGTGGAATTTTCTACTTGTGGTGTCATGTCAGCACTCAAAAAGTTTTGGATTTTGGAGACTTTTAGAGTTTGGATCTTTAGATTGGGGTGCTCAACCTGTATATATACCTTATGGGGTCATTGTAGGGATTAAATGGAATTAAAGTATTTGAAATATAATGTGTGTTTAATAAATGGCAACTGTCATTACTATTAGGATAATGATGAAAATGATGATAATGGAGATACCGACTTTTGAACAAGTACTTATTACAGAGTTTGGTACATAGTAAAAACTTAATATTCATTTCCTTTCCTTTCCATTTTGAGATTACTTCATGTCAGATATTTACAGTGCAGTCTACATATAGGTTTCCTCCCTGAAGCCTCAAAGAAAATGTCCTGCATTTTTCTCTTTAAGAGTTATCAAACACCTTCTCTTCACAAGATACTCCATTGTGCTGTGTCAAGAAGTGGGAGAAAAAAATGGCCTTTGGATTCAGAATAGCTGGATTTTTTTCTCTCACTACACTCCAACTATTAATAAACATCTGTATTAGTCATTTTTCTCTTATATTCAAAGACCATTAACTGCCCCAAAGTTCCTGAATCTTATTCTGTTCCAAAGTATTATATAACGAGAGTAGCTACCATTTGAGAACATTTACACTGTTTCTGTACTATCTCATTTAAAGCTTACAATTTTATGATGTGATTATTATTGCCATTCTCATTTAACACATGAAAAAATTGGCTAATAAAAGTAACATAAAACTAGATTACATAGCCAACATGTAACAAGAGTTGGGATTTAAACTTATGTCTGGCCCTAAAGCCTTTGCTTTCATCAATTATGCTGTTCAACCTCCTTACCAAAGACAGAATCTCTAGGAAAGTTGATTATCTTAGTGAACCAAATGTCAACTTCTTCATTAAAGTAGGAAGTATACACAATATAAAAATGATAAATCAGTTGAATTTTTTTTACAACCTCAGTGTTCCATGAGAAAACTAAACTCATCAATCTTCTTCCCAACTAATCTTTTCAACATTAATCATTCTCTACAGTAAATTAGAAACTAGGAATTAATTTAATGAGTTTTTCTTCCTAATGACATAAACCTCATATCACTGTGGTTTCCAAATCAAATCGCCATCTAAGTAATGAAAGGACGTGGACTGCAGCCCTCTCTGATACTCAGTTAAATATGCAATTGAATAATTAAAATTTCTCACTGAAGTGGATACTTTTCATTCTTGGAAAATAATAATATGTTTTAACATAGCCAGAGGTCTCATTTCCTTAGCAATGTAAGGATGTTTGTTTCTTGTCATGTGTTACCTGATCCCCAAAACACATGCTGCCAATATAACATGTGGCTTGTATACATTTTTAAATATGCAATTATAATTTTCAATGAGCCATGTACAAGAGATGTACTGATTCATGTCATTTGCATAAAATGTCAGTCATATTGGCAGCTAGTTTATCCTTTTGCTGTCCTTGAAGCAGAGCACAGAATGCTAAATCCCACAGTGTCATTAGTAATGCCAATCAGAATAACAATCAGTCACTCACTTTTAAGTAAAAGAATGAAAAATTGAATTACCCCCGATTTGTCAAATTACTTCACAGAGTAATGATACCATTACTAAATCATATTAGTCCTACAAAGGGACCAGAATTCCCACCATAACATTTACAGGCAAGTCATTATATTTGAGGAGGCAGAAGATTAAATCAAAAGGTTTGGATACTTTAAGTAAATTAACACTTGAAAAGAATTGAATAACTTTAAGTATTCTTTCCAGTCAATGTACATCATTTTGTTTATTTGTTTTAATATATACTCTAGACAAGATCCCCTTTTCATAAAGGGAATGTCAGAACAGTTAAAAAAAAATTGAGTTTTGGCTATGCTAAAGGACGTGTAATTTACAAAGTTTACAGAAGAGCTTGAATTATGATGATGAGAGGTTGAAACATATGAGGAATGTTGAGAAAATTGGATTTATTTAGCCTCATGAAAATTCAGCAGAGGACATGCTAGACGCTTTAATTTATTTGAAACTGTCATATGGAAATGGATTAATAAACCAAACAAAGGTAAATGGGTAGAAGACACAGGAGGTAGATTTCAGCTGATCATAAGAGAAGGTTTTGTAAACATTAGAGCTGTGTATTACTATCTAATCTGTGTATCGTTGGAAATATTCAAACACAGTTATGAATACCATAGAGGATACAAAGTATTTCATATTATAAGAAGAAAACTAGGTAAATGGCCAGCGATGTGTCTTTCAGTCCTCAGTGTATCTATTATACAGAATAAGAAAACAAAGACGTGAAATTACCCAAAAATAATTTTGAAAGAAAATAACAGACTAACAAATATGAAATAGAAAAATTCAAACTGAGTAGAAAATATTGTTATAGGCTGGGTTCCTCCAGAAGACGATTCTAACACTGAGTTTAGTTTGCTATGTGTTTACTAAAGAGCTCTCTTAGGGACAGTCCCTGTAAAAGGGACAGAAAGGAAACAGGTTTGAGTAGAGAGAAGTCAAGTTGTGTGGCAGGACCAATGACAGCCTCAGCCTACTCCAAAAGTTGCTCTGGAGCTAGAATACTCCTTCAGAGTTGTCCTGACTCGGGTCAAGATAGCCAAGTGTTTACACATTTTTATAAATCATCCATTCTATATGAGCAACCCCAAGAAGGAATGCAACCCTGGGCAAAGTGAGTCTCTGCAGCGGAAGCAGAACCTAGAAGAGCTGACAGCTAAAACACTAGTGAACCAATCTCATGACTTTTCCTCTTCTGTCAGCTAGTCATATGGTGTGATTTGATGGAGAGGCACTATGCAAGAGTGGGAGATTATGTGTGGGTCTTCAGCTAGCTAACAGAGGACTCGTACTTGATTCTTTTTTGTTGTTGAGACACAGTAAAGCTCCATCACTCAGACTAGAGTGCTGTGGCACCATCACAGCTCATTACAGCCTTGAAATCCCAGGCTCAAGCAGTCCTTCCACCTCAGCCTCCCGAGTAGCTGGGTACTACAGGTATGTGCCACCATGGCTAATTTTTTTATTTTTTTGTAGAGATAGGGTTTCATTGTATTGCCCAGGCTAGTCTTAAACTCCTGGGCTCAAGCAATCCTGTCTCAGCCTCCCAAAGTGCTGGCATTACAAGTATGAACCACCATGGCTGGCCTCAATTCTTGTTTTAACACTTGCATTTTAAAATGGATAGTTGCTGGACCCACCTGGCTTTGTAACTTGGTGAGTCTGATGAGAGAACCTAGCTAATGATGGGCAGTCGGGGCTGTAAGGTTCACTTGGTACCCCATGGTTAGGTGCTCTAGCTCTACATGGGCTCAGTAGCACACATGGAGCTGCTTGGTAAAAGATATTGAAGTCTCTACTATAGATAGCGTTGGCCTTGCCCTAGAAGTCTGAATTGTGAATATCTCTTTGAGGCTTCCATAAATTCAACATGGTATCTTTTCCCACACTGACACTTATAATACCATAGGGTGAGCTTGGTCATCTGTTCCAAGTGGCAAGGCTGCTTTCATCATAGCCTGGCCTGGCTACAGAGCCCTTTCCTGTTTGGGGCCCCACTTGAAGCTTCCATATCTCGGTATAACACAGTATTCCCAGTGGTTGAATATGCTGCCATCAGAACCTGAAGAGACCTTCCAAGCCGCTTGCTTCTGTTTTTGTGTTGGAAAGTACAAGACGCAATAGTTTGTTTTTTACTTTATATGGGATGTTCTGGAATGCCCATGACCACTGGACCACTAAAATTTTACTGATGTGAAATATCCCTGAGCCTTTCTGGGATTTATCTTCCATCCTCTGAAGCATATGTGTCTTAACAAGGCCTCCAATATTCTAGCCACTTCTTGTTCATCTTGACCAATCACCATGATATCATTGATACAGTGGATCAACATGGTTTTCTGCAAGAGGTTTAGTGTCCAAACCTCTTCATAGTATATTATGATAGCAAATGGGAAAATTGATTTAATCCTGGAACTAAACTGTAAATAGATAGTGTTGTCTGAATTCAAACTATTTCGGATCCCTTACTCTGATAGTAATGAAAAAGAATACATTTGATAATTCAGTGGCTATATTCCCACTATCTGGGGCTATTTTAATCTGCTCAAGCAAAGATATTTCATCTAACATAGTGACTGTGGCTACAATCAGGGTTAATCCTTGGTTAAGTCTGACATAATATAATCCCATTTTCCAAGATTCTTTCATCTTGTTCAGGGGCCAGAGTGTTGAATTAAGTCAAGAAATGGCAGGAACCACCAACTCTACATTCTGTTACATTGACTCTAATTTCTGCCAACCTCATGGGATATGGTGTTTTTTTATTATTTTTTTATTTTTTTGCTCGCTTAGATGGGAGTTTTGCAGTATCAGAGGCTTCCACCTAGAATTTCATGCTATGACAGATTTCACTCCACAGATCCAATGTAAGTGTTGTGCTGTTACTCAGCTTGTCATACCTGGGATCAGAGAAATGACCACTAGGTAGGCCCATGCACCCCGTGGACTCATTTGAGCCAGTTTTGATTTATTATCAAGCCTTTATATACTCTCATTTTAACAAGTCATGATGACATTTTAGGCCTCCATGTATCGGTACAACTCAGACTCTATGTCCATCATTTCATACAATATTTGGCTTTTTACCTTCCCTAGTGCACAGTTAACCTAGCATATAGTTGGACCTTTTTTTGTTAATCTAATCTGAAAGACTGTCCTTTTTTTTTTTTTAATTGATGTGTTTAGATCATTTTCATTTAATGTAATGATATTCTTGGATTTTGGTCTACCATTTTCTTGTTTGTTTTCTCTTCATCCTTTTGTCTTTCATCTTTCTGTTTCCTCTTTCGTGATTTGTTGTGGATTACTTGAATATGTTTTAGTATTCTATTTTACTTTACGTGGCTTTTTGACTTTATGTCTTCCTTTAGTTTATGTTAGTGATTGCCATAGGGATTTCTCTCTCTCTCTCTCTCTATATATATATATATTTGTTTTTCAGTCTACTTAAAGTTAATATTTTATCTCTTCCAGTGAAATATAGAATCTTCATAGCCATGTAGGTCTCTTTACCCTACCTTCTTTATTTTGTAGTTATCATATATTATGTATGACAGAGTGGGGAGGAGGAAGAGAAAAACAGAAAAGAGGAAAGAACATGGATAAAAAAAGTAAGAAACTAAAGAAGAAAGACTAGGCAAAAAGGAACAGTGAAAAAAGTACCTACCTCCTTAATATTTATAAGTTGCATTAACAGAAGATCAAGTTCAATTTTTAGTTTGTTTTAACATACTGAGGTTTTAAATAAAATTTAAAGCTCTTGTTTCCATTTCTTATATCAAATATAACAATATTTCCACTAAACTTTTTTTTATTTCATTCATCAATATTTCTCCTTTGTAATGTTAGCCTTAGAGGCTGACAAGATAAGGGGTGTGCTTTGGAGAACATATATATAGTTAAGATCAGGAAAACCCATTGAAATTGTCTGAAACCCATCAGATAATTTTATATTTTTTTATTTCCACAGTCATATATATTTTAAAGAACTAAAGCAAAAAGGGTATTTTATGTACATACTTACTATTTCTCTTCTCCCTTCATTCTGAAATTCCAAGTTTCCTTTTGATATCCTTCTGCCCATACAACTTCCTTCTTTCAGGGAAGGTTTGCTGGAGACAGATTCTCTTCATTTTATTTCATCCTAGAATGTCCGATGTCTCCTGAGTTTCTGAAGGCTGTTTTCTTTAAACAGAGAATTCTGGGTAGTCTTGTTTGTTTCTCTCAGCCCTTCATAGTTAACTGTTTTTTGCCCACATGATTTCTGATGGCAGTCCGAGGTCATTCAAATTGGTATTCCCCTATATGTACTGTGTTGCTTTCTTCTGTCTGATTTCAATATTTTTTCTCATATTCAGTTTTCTTTACTTTGATTATAATGTATCTGCATGTATTTTTCTTTGAATTTATCATGTTTAGCTTTTGCCAGATTCCTTATATCTTTTTAATTATGTCTTTCATGCAGTTTTGGAAATCTTAAGCCATTATTTTTCAAAATAAGTTTCCTGCACTGATCTCTCTCTTCTTTCTCTAGAACTTCACTAACATGAATATTAACTTTCTAGTATTCTTTCAAATTGGAAAATTTCAACTGGTCTATCTTCATGTTGATTTTTTCCTCTCTTATATCCATTTAGCAAGTGAGCCATTTACGAGATTTTGAAAATTTTCCATTATTGTATTTTTTAGTTCTATGATTGATTTTCATTTGTTACTTTTTAATAGTTTCTACATCTTTATTGAGAATGTCTATCTTCTCATTCGTTTCAAGAGTATTTGCCCTTATTTCACAAAACATGGTTATAATTCCTGTTTTAAAATGTGATAATTCCAGCATCTGGGTCATCTCAGGGTTCACATCTGTGGATTTTATAGGATCCTTGAGTTTTGCTGAGATTGATCTTTTTTTGGTATGTCATGTAATTTTTAATTGTATTTAACTATGAATATTATAAAGGTTTTGTCGTATTCCTGAGAATGTTGGCATTTTGTTTTAGCAACAACCAATCTCATTAAGGTTAGGTGCAAGTCTTAATCTGTGTTCTATGAGCTATAGTTTAGATATCAGTTTAGCTGTCAAAACTTTTGCAGTGCTAATTGTGCCATCTAGGATCTGGTCTGTGATTTAGACTTTAGCATACCTCCACTCAGTGCCGTGCATGTGCAAATCAGGGAGTGATCCTGGGAACTTATATATAAATGTAGAAATCTTTTACTATAGAACCTTCTTCTCTGTGACATTCCTCATACATTCTATATCCAAGAAATATTTTTTCCTGATCCTCTGACTACTAAACTAAAATTTTAGTGCCCCATGCTT
This sequence comes from Gorilla gorilla gorilla, assembly GCF_029281585.2. NCBI lineage: Eukaryota > Metazoa > Chordata > Mammalia > Primates > Hominidae > Gorilla > Gorilla gorilla. Next base: position 100,410,958 of record NC_073237.2, on the reverse strand, counting down.
CCAAACACTTCTCATGACTGGGTCTACATGAGCAGCAAAGTGGTAAGAGAAAAAAAAAGAGATAACCAAAATTTCCTCCACATTCTTTGGACCACAGGAACATCTTGTCCAAGTTTTTTTTGGTCAAAGAGCAGGATTTTATCTCACAGTTTTAGGTGGCTGTATAACCACTGCTACTATTGCTATGCAAATACAGTTTCATGACTGGAGCTTGCATGGGTTTTGGACTGCTATAATTTTTTTTTAACTGGCATTTTCTCCACAACTATTCTAGGGCTCCTTTTTCTCTCCCTTTAGCTGGAAAAGAAGAGATAATTTCTTGGACTGTTTTTTTTTTAATCCACACCCACTGATTTGGGATACACTGAAACCTAAAGTAGGAGACATAGAAAAAAGAAAAACAGGAAGATGTGTTGGTAATTCTTTTAGTTTTTATTTCCCTCTCAAGTATGCTTCAGAATTCTCAGTTAGTGACTTCATGCACTTTGTCCAGGGCTTTTGGTTATAAGTGAGACAGAGAAGGTGAAGTGTGTTTTCTCCAATTTAATTGGAACTTCAATCCCAAAAATTGAAGTTTGAAAAATATAAAAATAAGTATTTGTAAAACTTACAAAAAATATTGGGTATTACTAAATCATTATTATTCTGATAAATTAGATTCATGGTGTTTAAGAAAACTAAAAAATAAGAACAGAAACGTTCAATAGTTTTTTCTTATTTGACTATTTTTACTTGGTTGGTTTTGAATTATCCTGTAGTTTCAGTTATTTTCATGCATTAAATGATTTTACCATTTTTTTCTTTTTTACATAACAAGGATTTTAAGTATCCTGGTTTGACAAATTATTCACTTGACCTATTTATGGACAAATAGAATTGTTTGGCATTTCTACTGCAAACTGTAAAGATCTCAATTTTTCTATATTATTTTTCATCCTAAGTGAAATGACTCCTTAAATGTTAAGTATCTTAGTCTTGTTTGAGAATAAATTGCTTCTCAGCAAAGATGATTTTAACACCTATATTTCATAATAAATTACACAATAGCATCTATATGCTCTATACACAACTTACAAATTTTTAAGTGTATTATAATAAGCAGGAACACTGACCCTAATACTATCCCCGATGATGCATTAAATTGGTTTTCATAATTCTTACCTTTTCAGATTCCTTTAAATATCTTCATCTTGATACTGAAATTTAATTTTTAAAAACTTTCTCTATTCTGCCTCTGTCATTCTGAGCAAATTATTTCAACTGTCTGTGCTTCAGATTCTCTGCTATAAAACTGGAAAAGCCCCCACCATTTTACATGACTGTTGCTAAGATTGAGGATAAAATATCTGCAAAATTGACAGGCACGGTAATGTGTAGTTATTAGTGCTTGAAATATATTATCATTTCTCCACATTACCATATCTTCTCATTATTAAATCCATCCACTGTCAATAGATGACATTTGTAGCTACTCTTTGTATCCAGGGCTTGGCCAAGTATGACCCATGTGGTCCTATCATCTACGTGCTCTTAGTATAATCCTCCAATGTTCTCCCTTTAAAATGTATAGGTGAACAATGTTACCCACTCTGTCAGTTTCTAGTGATCGGTTCAGTATAGTAGAAAGGCTGTAATGACAAGCTTGTATTGATGACATTACAAGGCTAAAATGAATCAAAGGGATAAGAAACTTACTTTTCAGGGATGCGAAGAGAATTCATGCATTCAATATATATTTCCTGAGATCCAACTGTATACCAAGAACTGGGCTAAGATCTGGAAATCAAAAGGAAGAAAAAAACATACCCCCAGATTTGTGGAGAAATCAGAAATCCCTGAACTAGATTGTAAGTTATTTCAGGATAGCTATTTCATTTTACTTATCTTACTGTTATCTGCATTTAGCAGATTTTCTCACATTAGGTAGTAAGTACTTCTTGTTCAATGAATGCATGAACCATCAATTGGAATACAGTCCTAATAGTGCTATGATGGAAGTATGCCTTTTAATTACAAATCACCAGACAAACTGTTACCTATCAATCATACCACGTTCCCATATAATCTCTTCAGGAAAAGAGCCCCACCTTTGAGCTCTTGCAGCCTTTTTATATTCATTCAAATATCCATTGAAAAAATATGCATTGGATAATTACTACATTGTATTATAAGTATTTTATTATGTGTCCGTTCTACTCTTTCCCAATAAATGTCCTTCTACTACTTCACCCTCCCAACCTCCACCAGCAGGGCTAGGACTGAGTCTCAGTCCTCTCACACACACACACTCTCTCTCTCATCTAATAAATTACAGGTACTTTACAGAAAGTACATGGATGTTGAATTAAAGTTTTCAGTTAGCTTTCATGGCTACATTTTGTTTTCAGGTAAAATCTTTAGGACATACTGGACCTACTTCTAATTTAAACTGAGAGGCCCGAGTCCCCGTACATTCTCATCTAAATTTCTGACTTCCCAACTGAAATCTCTTCTTTCTCATTTCTATGTCCTTCTTGCCACCCTAAGATAGGAGACAAATGGATACGCATTAAGTAGGGCTTAATACTACTACACTAACCTATTTTAAAGGTATGTTTTGATTTTTAAAATTTATTTAAATATTTTTTAGGGTCATATTTTCTACAAAAAAATCTATAATCCAATAGGAAAGAGTAAAACGTCTCTGCTATACTCATGGACAGGAACTCAGAACCACATGGCTGCTCTCAGCCCCATGGCAATATATCTATGAAACCCTATGGAACACAATTTGAAAACCGTCACTCTAAAGAAATACTACTGCTTGTCATCAGCTGTGAAGAATGTCCCATGGAACAGTACCTGGGCAATCTATATTTTCTTCAGTGCCTCCTGTTTTCTCTTATGTAAAAATCTCATCAGAACAGGATGCTATCATTAAACCCCAAAAAAATAAACAATTTTGTTCTTTGTTACATTTTGATCAAAATAGTGAGAGTCAAAGGCCTGATATACAAAAATAAAATAATTAATGATCCTATCTGGTTTGAAAGCAGCTGTACTTCTAGCAATTCCTACAAAGTCTCATGGATTTCAGGGAGGGGCACAATTCTGTAAAAAATCTGCTTAAGCCTCTCTGCTTGTTAATGGTTTCTGTAAATATAGTTGAGTGAGATATTATAAATCCCAGTCACATCTATTCTCTTTCCAATTCCTTGTTTCAATCCACATAGCTCAGAGTTCTCTCCTTTAAGTGCTCTACAGAAATACATAAATACAGAGTAGAGACATGTTAAGCCCCGTTGTCTAAGGTGGTGGTAGAAAATAAGTGAGATTAAAATTAAAATGTGAATAAAAATGTTACATATTTAGAAGTGTTTTAATCTTTTTGATATCTCTGACCAAGACTGGTTATAGGACCACTGAAAAGTTAGAGAAAGATTGTTCTTTGATGTCCTCTGTAATTCAGAATTCAATTTCAACCACTTTTTCCCTTCCTACTCACTCCTTTCTTGACTCTATGTTGGCCCAGTTCCTAGGATTGAGTTTCCTTCTTACTTACTGCTCCTGTTTTGATTTCCTGGGAATGGAGCTATGTAAATGCAACTTCAAGTCACCTCCCAAGGACTACCTCCGTTTCCAATCATATTCCATGCCTAACCTCTCCTATACACATATTCTGGCTCTGGCCATTTAGTTAGATGTATTTACTAATTCATTAAGTTATGAATTCTTATGCTGTATGCACTTTTCTTTTTTTTCTTTTTTTGAGACAGATTCTCACTCTGTCACCAGGCTGCAGTGCAGTAGTACAGTCTCGGCTTACTGCAACCTCCGCCTCCCAGGTTCAAGTGATTCTCCTGCCTCAGCCTCCTGAGTAGCTGGGACTACAGGCACATACCACCACGCCCAGCTAATTTTTGTATTTTTAGTAGAGACGGGGTTTCACCAGGTTGGCCAGGAATGCACTTTTCTTTAATATGTTATACTTAACAAGATGTTTATTAAAGTAACATTATAAACAAACAAAAACATAAAACAAAAAAGAACCAAAAAGAAAAACATCCAAGAACACCAAACATTTGGAAAAAGTGTTTATATTAATATATCTTACAGGGAAAGAGATTTGGGAAGAGAAAGTCTGTGTAGCTGAGGATACTGATAAGAGCCACACAGAGTGGTTGAATAGATTGTGTCCTGCTTTGGCATGAAATTGTATGTGTGTGTTTGCAGGGGTGGGTGGGAAAAAAAGGCAGATAGCTAGAAAAGTATTCAGAGATGATGATTTGACCTTTATGTTAAACCCAGCAACTTTTTTTTTTTTTTTTTAATAAAGGCTACCCAGTACTTTTCTGATGAGACAATTCCATATTACTCTACAACCCTAGGCATTCCATCATGCCTGGATTTCTCTTACTACGTTCACAATTGCCTAACTGGCTTCTCTAGGCAAGAGAATGAGGACGATTCCACCCCACTGCCTTCTCACGAATTAGCCTGTTAGTTTTTCTAGGCTCTGCTCCTCATGGCCCCACTTCCTGTGCCCTCCTGAACACCTATCTTGTTCTGACCCCAATATGAGTAACTCAGCAGCCTCCTATAACCATGTCAAAAGTTTTTACCCATAATATAAATGTTTCTGTTCTCCAGTGTTGAGGCAGGCCATAAAACATATTCAGCATTGTTATTTAAAGTTCATCTTGCCCAATTCCTTGGTAAGAGTGGGGCAAGAAAATTCAGAGCATGAAAAGGTTACTGGCAATTTGTATAGATTAGGAAAGCTCATTTATATAATAAATCTGGAGGAAAAGTGTAAAACTCATCCATAGAATAAGTTATATCATGACAAGACAATGCACTGAATAACCCTAGTCTACATAAACTCTGCTATCCTAGATAATAATATAGTTTCTTTCTATTAGGATAGAAGTTATTATGAGCCATAATGTCCTAAATATTGTTGTGTTTGTTTGTGGACTTATCCACAAAAGAGGAATACTTGAGCCAAAAGAAAGTGCAACGTTATATGTCATTCTAATATGAATCTTGTCTTAGACTGAAGTCGATTTGCCATGTCTAGCTTGTGAGAAGTCGACTATACAGCAAGGAATGGGTCTATTACAATATAAAGGATGCAAATAAGTAGTAGAATGCACGATGGAATTTCTGCTCAAAGACAATTAAATAGGAAGGTCTCTTCCATAATCTCTTTGATCAAAAATAAACGTACTCAAATAACTTTATGGTACTGACACAATGGAAAGATGTAATTGGTAATATTAATTAGGAAAGACTAAAATAGAAATGGTTTAAAAGGGTTAGTCTGGAAATAGAAACCCAAGAGGACAGTGGGAGAGACAATTTTTTTTACAGGTACAAAATATAAATTTTGAATTTTTTTGCCATGCCCATGCACACATAACAGAATTTAAAAATATTTATAATAATGATAATGATGTAATTGAAGGCTTGAAAAGAAAAAGAATGCCCTGGTTTAATTCTAAAATTCTAGCAGTAAAATTTACTATGATATTTAATATATTTTCAGTATTGGAAAGATCTTAAAGGCAGAATTATAAATTTGCTACTAAATTTATAAATGCTTTGAAAAATAGTCATTTAACAAATACTTATTAGACCTACCATGTAACAGACATTGAAAAAACACAGCCATATATAAGGAAGTGTGCAAAGACTAACAATAGCAATGTTCACTGCAAAGTTATTTACAACTACAAAATCTGGAAACAGTCAAAAGACCAAAAACAATTAGATGTTTACAAAGACCTATTTTTCTGTTTTACACACATATACATATATATAGTATACATGTATTTATAAATTCTTTTTTAAAAACATGTATGACCTTGGGAGGCTGAGGCGGTGGATCACCTGAGGTCAGGAATTCAATACCAACCCGGCCTACGTGGCAAAACCCCGTCTCTACTAAAAAAAGAAAAAAAGAAAAAAGAATACACAAATTAGCCAGGAATGGCGGCACGTGCCTATGGTTCCAGCACCTTGGGAGGCTGAGGCAGGAGAACTGCTTAAACCTAGGAGGTGGAGGTTGCAGTGAGCCAAGATCACACCACTGCAGTGCAATCTGGGCAGCAAAGTGAGCCTTTGTCTCAAAAAAATAAAATAAAAATAAAGTATATATATAACTTTTGCATAGTTTCTTTTACAAAATATGAACAAATTCCATAATTATTTCTATCATTTAAATATAAATGCATTCTATCACAGTTATAGCATATATATATACATGTAACATGTACTTATGGAGAGTATATACATTCTGTGATAGAGTGCATTAAATTATACACATAATTAAAAATTATGTAATATAAGAACATTTGGAAATATGCAAATTGTTCAAATGTTAAAAATGTAAAGAAATGTTCCCTTTAAATTAAGAAAGTATGTATTATGTATATAAAGGAAATACAAAAAGTTAATACATGATAATGTGCAGTGGTTATAACTACATAATGATGTTGTGAGTGATTTTTATTGTCTTTTATGTATTTTCAATGGTGAACCACATATTTTTGTAAAGAGAAAAAAAGTTGTTTAAAAAGGATACAGTCAAACCTTGTCCATCCTTTTTTGGAATTGCAAAGGCCAATAAAAACATGCATCAAATTCTTCTATGATTTATGTATTCAAGAGGGAAAGTGGGTGCATTTGCCTATGTTTGAATTGGTGACTGTACATCTTATGTTACAATAAATCTTGTGACCTTGGGAAACGTATTGATATTTGAATCTTAGCTCTGTGTACATTGTTCCTACATTTCTGAACGTTACTTCAGCTTTAGACCAGAGTGGTTTATGCCAGACTAAGTTTGGATTTCCCCATGTTTTTGGAATAGAATTCCTCATCCAAAGTTCAGTTCACAAGGCACCAATATGCACAGTGTACACTCAGCGTTTAAATGCACACATGGAGTTAATTTAGCCTGTGAAGTTGACTTTTTCTTTAACAGTATGTCAGTAAATTGGTAGCTAAATTGTTTCTAATTCCATTTTAATGCTTCTAATAAAATTTGGAGTGCAATAAATTTAAGGTAGCATAACCATAATAAACTATGATTATAAATAAATTTTATTTTGCATGAAATACAGATTTGTGGCCACCTATTAGAATGTTGACTTCTAATGGAAATGTGGTAAACATTACTGTGCTGTATAGCTTCTTTTGTTTTATAGAGCTCAGTTGTGCTTTGTAAATATAACCTATTTGAATTCATTACAGATAGTTTGTCAAGTAAATTTTTAAATCAGAAACAATGAAAAGCGGCATCACTGGGATAAAATTTGGACTATATATAATTTTAAGTGGAAACTTGCTTTGGAATTCATTTACTGTGTAGTATTACAAATATGACATATAATTGATTATTATAGATTTTTTCTTATGTGTTTAAAGGTGGAATATGGTATATGGTTCTCTATAATTATTTGTGTGAACAATTACCATGGATTTTAAAGTTGGAGAAACAGATGTACCCTTTGGATAATTTATACAGTAAATATCATACATTTAAAAAAAGAGGTCACATTCAGTGTGCTAAATCTAAGCATAGTCTACTATGAGATGAAGATAAAAAGGTTTCTTCCTAACTAAAGTGTTTGGTAAAACCAGTCGCTGAAAATGGACACCAGTGGGAAGTTATGTAATATAAACAGGGGAATTCTAGGCTTTGGGATGGCACAGGCCTGTACTAAAATGTCAGTTCTATCATTTATTCTCTGTGTGTCCTTGGGCAAATTACTTAACTAATCTGATTCTTATTGTCCATATCTGCACAATAGACCTGATAATACCCACCTTTCAAGAATGCTGTAAGAATCAACTAAGTAAAACCTTTTAAAGTGTCTACTAGAGGCCGGGCACATTGGCTCATGCCTGTAATCCCAGCACTTTGGGAGGCAGGTGGATCACCTGAGGTCAGGATTTCAAGACCAGCTGGCCAACGTGCTGAAATCCCGTCTCTATCAAAAAATATAAAAAATTAGCTGGGCGTGGTGGGGTGTGTGTGTAATCCCAGCTACTCATGAGGCTGAAGCAGGAGGATCGCTTGAACTCAGGAGGTGGAGGTTGCAGTAAGCTGAGATCAATGCCATTGTACTCCAGCCTGGGCAACAAAAGCTAAACTCCATCTCAAAAAAAAAAAAAAAAAAAAAAAAAAAAGTGTCTACTAGAGAATACTGCACAAATGTGAACTACAAATTGTTAGCTACCCACTTTATTCCATTTATGTATGTACACATATATTTAAAGGGTTTATCTATATGATTTTTCTCTCCATCAAGCATTAAAAACCCTCAGAAAGACCTTTTGAAGTCAAGCCTTTCTTCAATTTAGGACAATATTCTTTCCTTACATCTTTGTTTTTATCTGGTCCCTTTGTTCTTGACTATTGTTCAAGAACTAATTATTGTGTATTAGGTATCTTTTAGCTGAACTCTAGGTTAGAGGTATTTTTAACTTTTATTAATTTTTAGTTTTTTTCTTTTCTGTAACTGAAATAGTACTTTATGATTGTTTTTCACAATATTGATTTGATTTTTTAGACTGAACTTAACTGCTTCTAATGTAAATTTTAATTCTACCTGCTTTTTAGTATTATGATGAATTTTCTTATGCAGTTTCCTTTACATTTGTCTGCCCTATCACTATTTTACTTCAGGCTATTGTTTGGTTTAATCATATCTTTCTCTTTCATAAAGTTTATTTTGTTTCATAAACATTGACAAAAAGGAAAAGCCTAATTCTTGATTTTTATGTATTTATTATATTAAAAGACGTAAATATATTAATCTCTGCATTTTAAGTACTTCATTCTATTTTATATGCAGAATAACTTAATATACAGTATTCTATTAAGTGCTTTTTTTGGTTAGTTTGTCTAACTAATAGAGGTTTCTGAAAGCCCCATGTTTAGCCATATATGGGTGGTTATTGATTTTTAGATGTCTTCACTCTCCAGTCTTATTGCTTTCAGACTTCTCCTCTCATCTTCAGATGGATGGCTAATAAACTGACATCAATGTGTCTGCTCAGTTCAGACTAGGCTGATGTGGAAATATGACAGAGCCAGGTAGTTCAAGTAGGGAAATGTCGTATACTCACTAGGTTTCTTTTGAGTTGAATCGACTTTTTCACCAAACGTCCTTCGTGCCCCAGCATCGAATACAAACTTTGGTTGTTCCTAACTTCTTAACAAGTTATGCTTATAAACATTATTTTTTAAAAAACAAAATATACTACTATAACAATAACATGACTGAATTATTTGAATATAAAAAACAATAGCCACTATTCTAGAAGTGATTTCACATTTTTGCATACTGTCTTCAAACCTTTTATGTAACCTTTTAAAACTCCACATGGTAAGACAAATATATATATGTAGTATTTTCCTAAAAGCAATCATAAATAATGAGACATGCAGGTTTGTGCTTCACCAAGAAAATCTTTGTAAGACAGCTGGGACCAAGAGAGTTTGTTTCCCCCTCAAAATATAATTTTCTTTCTGACCAGAGGGGAGTGAGATAGGTGAGTGGACCATGCCAAAATTGATTTAACATTGTCTAAACAGAGTCCCATCAACTTTTCAAACTATATAAAACTATGCTCCTGACTGATGAAAATTTACTAGACATGTGAGAAGCAGCAGAAAATCTGACAAAATGTTGCCTTGAATTATTTTGTAAAAATAATTGAATGGCATCAGAAACACCAATTACATTGGTGCAAAAGTAATTGTGGTTTATACCATTGAGGGGAATAGCAAAAACTGGCCAGGTGCAGTGGTTCACGCCTGTATTCCCAAAACTTTGGGAAGCTGAGGTGGGCAGATCACTTGAGAGCAGAAGTTCGAGACCATCCTGGCCAACATGATGGAACTCTGTCTCTACCAAAAATACAAAAATTAGCCAGGCATGGTGGTGCACACCTGTAGTCCCAGCTACTCAGGATGCTGGGGAATGAGAATCCTTGAACCCGGGAGGCAGAGGTTGCAGTGAGCCGAGATCACGCCACTGCACCCCAGCCCGAGTGACAGAGTGAGACTCCATCTCAAAAAAAAAAAAAAAAAAGTGAAAAATGTAATTACTTTTGCACCAACCTAATCTGTTTACAGTAACAGTTATAGACATAAAAGAACATTACCAATGAGAGAAAAATAAGTGTGGAACAATGTTATATGTCATTCCAATATAAATCCTGTTTTAGTCTAAAGTTGATTTGTCATGTGTAGGTTATGAGAAGTCCACTAGAGAACTCCACTACATAGCAGAGGTAGGTCTATTACACTATGGAGGATGCAAATAAGCAGTAGCATGCATGATGGAATTTCTGCTCCAGGACAATTAAATAGGAAGGTCTCTTCCATAATCTCGATCAAAAATAAATGTACTCAAATACCTTTATGGTGCTGACACAATGGAAAAAGAAAATTGATTAATTAGAAAAGAGTAAAATAGAAATAGTCTAAAAGGTTTACTCTGGAAATAGAAATGTGAGTGGACAGTGGGAGGAATAATTTTGTTTTTATAGGTATAAAATGTAAATTTTGAATTTCTTTTGCCATGCCCATGCACACATTATTTATAAGAGAATTTAAAAATATTTAAAATAAGCTGGGCATGGTGGCTCACTCCTGTAATCCCAGCACTTTGGGAGGCCAAGGAGGGGGTGGATCACCTGATGTCAGAAGTTCAAGACCAGGCTGGCCAACATGGAGAAACCCCATCTCTACTGGGCATGGTGGTGAATGCCTGTAATCCCAGCTACTTGGGAGGCGGAGGCACAAGAATGGCTTGAACCAGGGAGGCATAGATTACAGTGACCTGAGATTGCACCATTGCACTCCAGCCTGGGCAACAGAACGAGACTCTGTCTCTAAATAAATAAATAAATAAAATAATTATAAAGAGGTAATTGAAAGCTTGAAAAGAAAAAGAATACCATGGTATAATTCTAAAATTTTATCAGTGTTATTAGTACTTTATAACTGTTTCATAGGCATGTAAAATGCAAAAGCTGTATGTTGTTTGGTGCATTTCTTTTTTAAGAAAATGGTGAATAGCAGCCTCATCTAAAAAACATGATCTACAAAGTGACAAAGTGATGCCAATCCCTCTCCAAATAACTGCTGTCTACTTATTTTGTATTCTGAATCGCACCAGTCAAAACTAAGAAAAACTTATATTGAGACTTTTTAACACCAAATTATATATATACAATTTAATATATATATATATAAAATTACATATATACAGCCTATGTGTGTGTGTGTATATAACATATAACATTGGTCCACACGTATTTTTCTCTCATTGGAAATGTTCTTTTATGTCTACACACACACACACACACACACACACACACACACACACACACATACACAGTAAAAAAAATACCACTTGAAATTCTGTGCTTTCATTGCAGAAAGGAATTTGAATTAAGAATGGCAATTTGGGTGAGAAGTTAAAAACTAGAACTGAAAATCTATGAAATCTATGACCATATGTTTTCAGGGAAAAATATATATGAAAACACGAAGATTACTAATTGCAGTTTCAGTAGATTTTGTCACAAACTGCACATGGCTCAAACAGGCTTTTGTACCAACACACTAAACTGTTGTTTTTCACTTTAAAAGATTTAGTGCTAAGAAATGATTTCATTTGTGGCAGTTGCTACATTTATATACTTACTGTGCAGCATATCTTTTTATCTGGATTATTTGATAATGTTTCCTGTGAAATGTTGGAAATCATCATTATTTAAGGGATTTGGAAGTAACTATGCCTGCTTAGTTTGGTATTACTCTTCCAAACTTTTTATTTCCTTTCAGAGAAAGAAAAAAAATGACTTAAGTTGCTCACTAGAATATTTTTAGCTGAAAATATTATAAGAGTCCAAATTTTCTTCTCAGATTAAGCAGAAGGTCAAAGGCTTAGCCTGGGCTATAGCTCTGGGGAATGAGGCTGGACCTAGGAGTAGGGTAGAAACAGGGTTTCAGAAAAGAAATTGCATTTTGGGAGAAAGCTGTCCTGTAGAAATACTAGCAAAAGACCTACAAGGGCATGGAAGTGATTCAAAACCAAAAGAAGCCCACCGTGGTGCAGATTTGTAGTCCCAGCTACTCAGGAGGCTGACACGAGAGGATCACTTGAGGTCAGGGGTTCAAGACCAGCCTAGGTAAGATGGTGAGACCATCCCATCTCTAATAAAATGTTTTTAAAAAAGAAGACCATGAGAAAATAGGAAAATTAGGTTTGTAGTCAGCAAGACTTGAGTAGATAGCTTCAAGAGAGAAGAAAAGAGGAAAGCACCAGAGGGATGGATGAATGAGAGAAGCCTCAAAGAGAAGTGGTGATTCTGACATAGTTACCTAGACTCTAAGTCCCAACCATCGAATATAGGCCAAATTTTATTCCTGTTTTGGGTTCTGAGTTAGGTCTGTTGTGGTATCCATAGGTTGGACAAAGTAGGGGGCAGCAAAAAGTGTAGTAGATGTTCATAGTATGCCTGCAATTGCAAAATGAGTGGATTGACAATTTTTACATTGTGAATTTGAGTTTGAATATATCAGTTTGCATATTTAGCTATGGATAATGCTTTGTAACAGAAAGCAAATCAGAAGGCCAAGACAGTTTTCAGTGTGGTTCCTTTCCACTGATTTTGTCTAAAATCCAGGGAACACCTTGGATTTGCCTTAGCAGTATTTTTCTCTCTGTTTAGAAAATTAATTATGTCGCTGGTTTTTGCTCTCGTTACAATTGTGCTAAATTCACAAGGTTAGATCATGAGTCCACATCCACATTAAAAAAAAATTTCTCACACCGCTTTTCTCCTGATTGATCATTGTTTGAGGATCTTCTAATTTTCCAATCAAATCAGATTTGTTAGGAAGACAGTTTAAAGTCAAATACTTTTCTCAATCCAGTTGTAGAACTGCCTTTCCAGCTTCTTTTCTTGATTCCATTTACACATTCTATAACCCAGGCATATAGAAATGTTTGTAGTCTCCAACATTTAACGTTTCATATTTTCATGCCTTATGCATGTCCTTCCCTCTCCCCTGGAATGACATTGTCTTTTGCTGCCAGTAAAGGTTCATTCATTTCCCACTCTCATCCAGAAGTATTAATCATCAGAGCCTCTATGCCTATAGCTGTCTTACAAATAGACTACCTGTGATTTGGTTACAAGTACCGTAATGGATCTCCTGAAAAGCCATCTGCTCTACCTCTTGTCCAAGTGCTTGAGATTTCCTCAATTATAAACTCATGAATCTTTAATAAAATGAAAAACTTTTTAACAAGCCTAACACTTCCCATTTAGAAATACTTGTTTAGCTAGAAGAGATAACTTGAAATGTTCCCAAAACATAGATACCGTAAGTACTCAAGGCGATGGATTCCCCAAATCCCTTGACTTGATTATTACACACTCTATATATGCAACAAAATATCACATGTACTCCATAAATATGTAAACTATTATGTATCAAGTGAAGAAAGAAACATTTGTTAATCTCTCTGTGTCAGGTACTATGCTAAGTATTAAGGATAAAGAGATACATTAAACATTCTCCCTGTCCTCCTTGCTTTCCAGGGGGTATAACACCAAGAGAATATAATACAGTAACCATCCTGAGAGGTCTTGACTTACTGAAAAAGTATGAAAGAGGCAGCATCTCAAGCTATCTGCAGCAAGGCCTCAGTAGACATAGCATTAAATCTGACACTTGAAAGATACACAAACAATTTCTAGACAGAGATTGAAATAAAGGGCTTGTAGGCAGAAGAAACAGACAAGTAAAATAGGATGGAAAATTTGAGTAATGCACAAAAAATATATATAAGAAAACTGTAAATAACCAAGACACAGAGTAGGTAGGGGTAGTAGGCAGCACACATAAGGGAGAAAGTACTGGGCTGGACATTCAGAGACAAGAAGTTCCTTGACATTCCTAAATTTAAATTGCCCCACAGTGAAAATAATTATGGGGTTGAATCAGATGAGCTCTTAAGGAGATGTGTGTGTGTGGTTGGGTGGAGGTGTGATTTAATTTATACAATTCTTTCCTACTATGTTTCATGTATTGTGTTAGGTAAAAGGAAGACAATTCAAAAAAACAGAAATCTTAAAAAATGTTTTTTACTACAGTGTTTCATGTGAAGGTATTATACATCACATGTGAGGTGACATAAACAAGAATTCACTAGTTCAGCAATTCCTGATTGATAAAAAAACTCCTAAGTGCTAAGCACTTATTTAGGCACTGAAAACGCTGGAATAAGCCTGCTCTCTGAGTCCAAAGAGTTTGGTTTGTTGGGGTGACAAATTAATCCATAAGACATGATAATATAAGTGAAAATGTACATTTGGAATAGTATAGAATAATTTTGATTTATGTTAGTGGTGATAGAGTTTAACATTTTTTTAGTACCTTGTATGTGTCAAGAAACTGCAAGAACATTTACTATGTTCTAATTTGTCTAGCAATCTAGTTGATATTATGAACATCATCAATTTCACATTATGAAAGAGAAAGGACAATAAATAGATTACATTTAGCTTTTGTACCGGACTTTGAGAAATTCAGAGCTAGACCTAAATGGGAAGAGCTATTTCAGCTAGCTGTTCTTAGTCCCGAAGTCAAGAAGGGTGTTCTGAAGCTGTCACTCTTCAGGGAGATGGGGAAAAAGCTTTACGCTACACAAAGTACAGTAGAACATACATGAGAAATATTAGTAAAAATCCTCTGAGCAAACTGTTACTGTGGAAGAAACTTTTGTCAGAGAATAATGATCCTATATAAAAAGCATATACACTTTCATATGCTATAGTGTAGTCCTCCTCAAACTGCAGTTTGAGGACATCTGGGGAGGGGTCTTAGGATACATTCTCAGGGGTCTGTTAACTTCTCAATATTTTAAATTTTGTGCTTTTTCTTTCGGTAAGTTTAAAAGTGAATATAAACATGTTTAAGGCTCATCTTAATAAATAACTTATATTCTTGATACAAGTGATTTCATTGCTTGCCTTTATAATTGTATAACAATATCTTTAGCATGAAGTAGGAATGCTTTGATGCAATTGAGCCATTAAATAAAAGAACAGAGGTGTTCTTAGCATGTACATGGTTTTGTCTTAGTAGGTGATGGCAAAATAGCATACTGTACAAGATTACAGTGATGTACATTGAGAAAAGTGGTGGGAAAAATAAGTCATTACATGGCTCATAATACATGTTATATGCTCTGTATATCTGACTCTCTATGCTGCAACTTTATTTCACCCCTTTATCTGCATAATGAGATGTTGAGCTAAATTGTGGTTTCATGGTTGTTTGTAGTCATTGTGTATTTTTTGCTCTTTTAGTTTAAAAGAATGGAAGGCAAAAGAGTTCATTTCGAAGTTTATGATCCTATATATTTAAGTAAATTCTGTGTAGAAAGTTTTTTTCCTTTAGTTTTTACATTATTAAATGGCATTTTAGAAACACATGTTGAAAAATCGTGAACCTTGGAATTGAAGAGATGTATTTAAATTCTGATTCTGCTATACCTCAATTGAGGGGAGGTAAATTAATGTCTCTGAGCCTGTTTTCTTATCTATGAGAGTAATAATAGCAACTGTGCTGAGTTGTTAAAAGGAGCTAATAGATGAAAATTTGTGCAGTCAATGCATCCTTGTTTTCTTCCTTTCTTTTCTCTCTTTACCCTGAACCCACATTTTTCTATCTAAATCGTTAGTAGCAAGGCACCAGGATAGCATGGGCCATGGAGTAGCAACACAGTACATTTTTGGTTCATTGAGTCCTAATGGAAATTATGTGACAGGCGGCGTGGAAGATATGGCTTAAAATATTGGAATTATTTATAAAAGTAAATTACCTATGTTCTTTCTGGTCCCACAAAGCAGAGGTAATCAGGATATGTTTAATACCTGCTTCCTTACGCTGATCTAGAAGCAATCTTGGTAAAAATCTTTTTCTCCTTCATTAGATTTCTTTTTTCTTTTCTTCAAATTAACATATGCCTTGAATGTTCAATTCTAAGTAATTAGCAATATAGTAGACTTCTGTAACTAAATTACTAAGGGATTTAAAAATTTGTCTTTGATTAAAGTTGAAAGATGTGAAAATAAAACTTTTCAACCTTGAAACACAATAGCTTAGGCAGTTTATATACTTTTCACACATACAAAAATAGAATAGGAAGCAATAGGTGCAATACATAAAAGGGCTGATACCATTGATTTTTTTTTTTTTTTTTTTTTTTGAGACAGAGTCTCACCTTGTTGCCCAGGCTGGAGTGTAGTGGTACAATCTCGGCTCGCTGTAACCTCTGCCTCCCGGGTTCAAGCGATTCTCCTGCCTCAGCCTCTGCGTAGCTGGGATTACAGGCGCCCACCACCATGCCCAGCTAATTTTTTTAAATTTTTTACTTTTAATAGAGACGGGATTTCACCATGCTGGCCAGGCTGTTCTCGAACCCCTGACCTCAGATGATCCACCCGCCTCGGACTCCCAAAGTGCTGGGATTACAGGCATGAGCCACTGCGCCCGGCCAGAATATTGTATTTCTATTCAAGGGGGAACCGAATGTTATCTCAGCTCCAGACATAAATTTAGGAGTATTTCTCACTCATTATAATGGTGTAATATCTAAGAGTACGGGCTTATCAGCTAGACAGTCTGAATTCAAACTTAGGCTTTTCTATTTTCTAGCTGTATAACTTTAGGCAAATTGAGTAACCCAAGTAGAATTGAGAACAAATAAGTAGTTGGAAAAGGCAGAAATATTTTTAAGAGTCTTTTCAAATAATGTAAATATTTTTCCTTAATACTAAAAACAAAATGTGACAATAGCTTCTTAAAATTTAATTGCAATGTGGAGTTTGAAACCAAATCAGTAAAGTTTTTGTACTCTGTAATATTAAAACCATTGATCATTCCTGCACTGTGAATGCCTATTTTACCCACATAATGACTTTGTAATATCACACATTGGCCACTGGAAAATGCCATTCACTGAATCATGCATATCTCCTAAATGTTAACACGTTTCATAATACGGTATCAAAAAAACTTCATTTGTTAACATTGCCACCTGTTGTATTAGAAAAGTCTTGAAATATTAAGATATGTCAAGCTCATAAGGAATATAAGTTTGCCAAAATTCTAATTTTCATTTGAAAGCTACAATTTTATTATTGGCAACAAATACGTCAGGTTTATATAACAGGCTCACTTTGTTCAATTCTGAGAAATGGCTACCTGATACCATAAACCTAATAACCATAGTTTGTCTGTAAGAAATTTGTTCAAGTAAGGCCGGGCGCGGTGGCTCACGCCTATAATCCCAGCACTTTGAGAGGCCGCGGCAGGTGGATCACGAGATCAGGAAATCGAGACCATCCTGGCTAACACGGTGAAACCCCATCTCTACTAAAAAACAAAAAATTAGCAGGGCGTGGTGGCGGGCGCCTGTAGTCCCAGCTACTCGGGAGGCTGAGGCAGGAGAATGGCGTGAACCCAGGAGGCGGAGCTTGCAGTGAGCCGAGATTGCGCCACTGCACTCCAGCCTGGGTGACAGAACGAGACTCCGTCTCAAAAAAAAAAAAAAAAAAAAAAAAAAAAAAGAAATTTGTTCAAGTAAAAATGGTATTCCATGAAAAAAAGCATTTATTTCAGACTCCAAATAAAACAACTGCATTTCTGTAAAATAACTGTCATGTTTTGCTATGCAGAAGTGCTTTATATATAATTCTCATTTCATCCCACAGATTATTACAGACATGTACTCAGGAAGTTGAGATATTAAAAATTAGTATTATAGCTTTATTAAAGACAGAAACTGCCATTAAAAAAATTCAAATGCGGCCGGGCGCGGTGGCTCATGCCTGTAATCCCAGCACTTTGGGAGGCCGAGACGGGCGGATCACGAGGTCAGGAGATTGAGACCATCCTGGCGAACACGGTGAAACCCCGTCTCTACTAAAAATACAAAAAAATTAGCCGGGCTTAGTGGCGTGCGCCTATAGTCCCAGCTACTCGGGAGGCTGAGGCAGGAGAATGGCATGAACCCAGGAGGCGGAGGTTGCAGTGAGCCGAGATTGCGCCACTGCACTCCAGCCTGGGCAACTGAGCAAGACTGTCTAAAAAAAAAAAAAAAAAAAATTCAAATGCGTTGCAGTGAGAAATACAATCATTAGAAGTCAGTGTGTTGCACTACCTTGCATGCTAAGGTGTCAGCAGTTTAACTCAGCCGACCACTCAGTTTCCCATTCATGCAAATGTCAACAAGTGGGTTGCAAGAGTTCTTTAAACATTTTGGATGCAATTCTGTTAAATGTATACATTGCAAATAATTTCTCCTATTCTGTAGCTTGTCTTTTCATTTTCTTAAGAGTCTTTTGAAGAGATTTTTTTCAACTTTGTTTTGATGAAGTTCAATTAGTCTCTTTTTTCCTTGTGTCTTCTTTGTCCTAAGAAATCTTTGCATAATGTAGGGTCACTATGTTTTCTTCTAAAAGTGTTAGAACTTACTTCTGGGCCTATGACCCATTTTTATTTACTTTTCTGTATGTTGTTAAGGGTCAATGTTTACATTTTTTTCATATAAATATCAAGTTGTCAGCACCATCTGTTTAAAAAATCTTTGTAATGGCTAATCTTTTATGTCATTAGATTTAATTTGATAATAGTTTAAGAATTTTTGTTCCCATATTCATGAGGGTTGCTTTCCTTTAACTTTTTTGTTTTGTAATGTCTGTGTCACGTTTTACTATTAGAACAATACTAGTCTAGTAAAAAAAAAAAAAACTAGCAAGTGCTCTCTCCCCTTCTATTTATAAGATTGGTGTTACTTCTTCCTTAAATGGTAAAATTTATGAGTGAAACTTGGAGTATTCACTGTAGGATTGGAGTTTTCTTTGTGGAAAGATATTTAATAATAATCACAATTTCATTAGTAGATGTGAGGCTATTCAGATTTTGTCTGTTCTTGTGTCCATTTTGGTTTTATTTTTCAAAGAATTTTTCTATTTTGTCTAAGTTGTCAAATTTATCGGCATAAAAATGGTCATAATTTTGTATCTTCTTAATCCAGGTAAGATCCACAGTGGCAGCTCTTCTTTCATTCCTGATAGTGATTTGTAATTTCTCTGGTTCCTTGATTGATAGGGATAGAGAGATTTTGTTGACAGTTTGAGAACTCGATGTGGGTTTCATTGATTTTCTCCATTGTTTTATATATTATGGATTCCTATCCTTTATTTTTCAATCTTTTTACTTGAGTTTACTTTGTTCTTATCTAGAATACAGGTTAGAATAGAACCTTAGACCATTATATTTGTGGCTTTTTGTTTTTTAATAGAAGCATATGTCTGTCAATTTCTAATTTTTTTAAATTGAAATGATACAAAGTATGATCCCTGACCAAACAAGAATTAAATTAGAAGTCAAGAAGAAAAATATACTTGGAAAATCTCAAGAATTTATAAGTTAAAAAATACACTCCCCAGGGCTGGGTGCGGTGGCTCACGCCTGTAATCCCAACACTTTGAGAGGCCGAGGTGGGTGGATCACGAGGTCAGGAGATCAAGACCATCCTGGCTAACACAGTGAAACCCCATCTCTACTAAAAATACAAAAAATTAGCCAAGCGTGGTGGCACACGCCTGTAGTCCCAGCTACTCAGGAGGCTGAGGGAGGAGACTCGCTTGAACCTGGGATGCAGAAGTTGCAGTGAGCCGAGATCACACCACTGTACTCCAGCCTGAGCGACAGACTGAGACCTCTTCTCAAAAACAAAACAAAACAAAAAAAATTCCCTCAAAAAAACCATGAGTTGAAGAAGAAATGTTCAAGAAAGTAAATTAGAAAACATTTTGAATTTAAAGAAAATGAAAACGGAACATGACAAAATCTGTGAGATGACACTGAAAGATTACTTGAGAGGGATGTTTGTAGCATTACATGCTAATCAGAAAAAAATCAGAATTCTCAAATTAATAATTTAAGTTTCCTCATGAGAAACTAGAGAAGGAATACCAAAGTAAGTCCAAAGCAAGCAGAAAAAAGAAAATAATTAAGCTAAGGGCAGAAATCAATGAATTGAAAACAGAAAAACAGTAGAGAAAGTTAATGAAATAAAATACTGGTTCTTTGAAAAGATCATTAACATTAGACAATAGATAGACAAACCTCTATGTACCAAGGGTGACAAAAGTTAAAAAAAGACACAAATTATCATATTGGAAATGAAACAAGGGATATCAACTAGAGAACCTGAATACATCAAAAGGATAATAATACGGAAATACCATGATTAACTCCACACACAAATTTGGCAATTTAGATGAAAGACAGTAATTCCTCAAAAAGAAGAAACTACTGCAATTCATTCTATATAAAATAGATAAAAGATATAGAGTAGTCCTATAACTACTAAGGAAATTTTTACTACTAATTTTACCACCCACCACCACCCTCAAATCTCAAGGTCCAGATTATTTCACAAAATTCTACCAAATATTTAAAGAAGAATTAACACTAGTTCTACACAATCCTCCAGAAAATAAAGGAGGGAACATTTCCCAATTCAATTTCATGAAGCCAGGATTATCCTGAAACAAGAAAAAAAGAAAACCATGCCAATGCCTCTCATGAATAGAGACATTAAAACCATGACCAAATTCTTAGCAAATACTATTCAGCAAATGCAGAAAGAATTATACATGCCATTCTCAAGTAGAGTTTATTCTAGGGAAAGACTGGTTCAATATTTAAAAATCAAGCAGTGTAATCCATGATATTAACAGGCTAAGGAAGAAGTTACATGATCATACCAATCAATGCGGACAAAGCATTGAAAAAATTCAATACTTATTTGTGATAAAAAACTGCCATCAAAATAGGAATAGAAGAGAACTTCCTCAGTTTGGTAAAGAGCATCTACCAAAACCTTACAGCTAACATTACACTTCGAGGTGAAAGAATACTTCCTCCCTGATTTTGGGAACAAGGCAAGTGTAGTGGCTCTCACCACACTTTTTTTTTTTTTTTGAGATGGAGTCTTGCTCTGTCGCCCAGGCTGGAGTGCAGTGGCGCGATCTCGGCTTACTACAACCTCCGCCTCCCAGGTTCAAGCAATTCTCCTGCCTCAGCCTCCCAAGTAGCCGGGACTATAGGTGCCCGCCACCAGGCCTGGCTAACTTTTTGTATTTTTAGTAGAGACAGGGTTTCACCGTGTTAGCTAGGATGGTCTGGCTCTCACCATTCTTACACAACACAGTGCTAAGAAGTTCCAGTCAATGTCATAAGGCACAAAAGGAAATAAAAGGCATACAGATCAACAGGGAAGAAACAAAGCTGCCTATGATTATAGAGGACATAATTGTCTGTGTAGAAAATCCCCCAAAATCTACAAGAAACCTAGAACTAAGAAGTTTAGCAAGGCCAACAGTTACAAGATAGACATATAAAAATTAATTATATACACTAACAATGAACATATGGATATTAATGTTACACATAAATACCCTTTATCGTAGCTCAAAAAATGAAATATTTAGGTGTAAGTCTAACAAAATGTACAGAATGTTTTACAGAATGTTTCAGCATACACATTTGACTCCTGCTATTTTATTCCTCTTTGTCAAACTTTAGATATTCTAGACTGTTGCCTTTCTATATATGGTGTACTGAAAATAATCAGTGTTGAAGTTAAAGATCTCAATAAATGGAGAGTCATTCAGTCCGTATTCCTGGGTTACCAGGTTCAACATAGTAAGGATGTCAGTTCTCTTTAAATTAATACCTAGGTTTAATATAATTCCTATAAAAATCCCAAGGCATTCTGTAGATACAGTTAAGATTATTCTGAAACTTGTATGGAAAGGCATCCATCAAGAATATCTAAATCAATTTTGACAAAGAGGAATAAAGTAGCAAGAATCAATCTAACTGACTTCAAGGCTTATTACGTAGGGCCATAATCAAGACTGTGAGATATTGGAAAAGGGACAGACACATAGATCAATGGAACAGAATAGAGAACCTATAATAAAAGTAGACTTAAAAATGCCCAAATAATTTTTGACACAGTTGGAAAAGAAAAAACCAACTCGATGTTTTTCTAGGAGGAAAGATAGACTTTTTTTTTTTTTTAGACAGTCTCTTGCTCTGTTGCCCAGGCTGGAGTGCAGTGGTACAATCTCAACTCACTGCAACCTCCGCCTCCCAGGTTAAAGTAATTCTGCCTTTGCCTCTCGAGTAGCTGGGATTACAGGCACACACCACCATGCCTGGCGAATTTTTTGTATTTTTAGTAGAGACGGGGTTTCACCATGTTGGTCTGGCTGGTCTCGAACTCCTGACCTCAAGTGATCCACCTGCCTCAGCCTCCCAAAGTGCTGAGATTACAGACTTGAGCCACCGTGCCTGGCTAAGACAGCCTTTTCAACAAATTGTGCTGGAGTAATTGGATATCCATAGGCCAAAAAAAAAAAAAAACCAAAAAAAAAAAAACAGGTCACCTCTGGCTCCTTTCCATGCTATGGATACATCCTTACTCAGTAATCAGGGCTCAGGCTCAGGTTCTGTTGGTGTACTGGTGTATGTTATAGCATTAGGAATGCTGGTGCCCTGTTTTAAAATAATGACCTCTGGCAAAATATCAGAACCACAACTAACAAAACCTTGAGGGGCTGGCACTTTGACACACCTTTTATTACATGAGTAAGTATCCCAATGGCAACAACAAAAACAGGGACTGGATTGTTGTTAGCCCTCTGTGTAGGGGCTTCATGAATAACATTGTACAAGAGAACCTGAGTGAATGCAACTATGCCATTAATAAGACTTGGTCACTGTGGTCTGTGACAGAATGAGGTCCAGAATGGCAGATCACTTTGCGGCCATGGCCACAGCTTAGGAGAACCTAACAAAGGCGTTATGCATCCAAACCATCCAGATCTCTCAGAGTTGACTCCATCTATGGGATAGGGGTCAGGCTGAGTTGGGGCAGTAACCCAGTCTGTCTATCCCTATCCTGAGGCCACTGCCTCTGCAGGCCCCATTGCCCTTGTTACTTCACCCAGACCTTTTGGCCTCAGTGGTCTAGTCCAGGAAGGGAGATCAGGTCCTAAACAAACTTGACCTATCTGATAACATCGCCCACCACAATGGAAGGATCAGATGTCTGTGACCTGTACACAAATGTTTACAGTATTCATACTAGCAAAAAAACTAGAGTCAACCTAGATATAAAGATACACACAGGAGTCTTATTTAGCGTTAAAAAGGAAATGTTATTTGTGACATGTATTAACATAGAAGGGATAATGCTAAGCGAAATCAAAGAGGCACAGAAAGACAAATACTCTAATGATCTCACTCATTTGTAAAATCTTAAAAAGTCAAACTCATAGAACCAGGGAGTAGAATGTGGTTGCCAAGGGCTGGGGAGCAGGGGAAGTGAGGAGATGTTTATCAAAGAATACAAAGTCATAGGTATGCATGATGAATAAGTTCTGGAGATCTGCTGTACAGCATGGTGACTATAGCTAATACTGTTATATATTTAAAATTTGCCAGAAGAATACATCTTAATGTTCTCACCATACACACAAAAAGGTAATTATGTGAGATATGTTAATTAGCTTGATTGTGGTAATCATTCCATAACATACAAATATCAAAACATCACACTGTATACTATAAACATTACCATATCCTGTGGTACTACCCTTGAAATGCCTCAGACATTTCAGCCTCAGCCATCCAGTCCAGGAAGGGAAGTCACTTCTTGAATGATGACATGTCTGACATTGCCCAGCTAAATGGAAGGATCAGATGTCCCTGGCACTATTAGAGGGACTCTAGCATCCTGGTATTTCTTGGTCCTGTTTCCACCCTTGAGGGATCCCACAGGGAGTGCACCTGAGGGAAACGCTGACTCCAGATTAAGAGTTAGGGGGGCCTTTTGGGGTACTGTGGCAGCCTTAACTGCAAACCACCCACAGGATGTGCACTCTAAAAAGAGAAAATGGCTGGGAACACTGGAATTTGGATTTCACAGGCAGAGGCTGTCATCTGGTCCACCTGTACCTCCTCCACCTCCAAGCTCAGTGCTTCTCAACATGTGCTGCAATCATGTGGTTCCCTTGCCCTGGAGCACAGTGTTCAGTGTCCATACTGCTGTATTCGGATGGGGTGGTACCACCCCACTTGTAGGCTATCTTGATGTCCTTCCTTCACTCGTTGTGAGCTGGCTTTCCATTGTTCAACAGCTCTATTGGACTGAGGATGACAGGGTGCATGGAAAACCCATTGTATTCCATGAGTGTGCCTGCTGTCATGTTCCTTGGGCAGTAAAGGAGGTTCCTTGTCACTGCAAAGTTTTACACGGTATCCAAAAACATAATTTAAGTTTCCCTAAAAGGTGGCTATGGTATTCCCAGTATCCACAGGTGACATGTATTTGTCCTTGCCAGTTAGCAACCTTTTGCCATACTCCTTGTAACCCCACAGATCTTTTTCCACTTGGTTGTCATTCACCTGACCAGATAGCAAGGCTGTTCTTTTTGACAACTAGTGAGAAGTGGGGAGAAGTGTGTTAGTCCAAGGTCACCTAGGGAACGGTCTTGCAGGTGGCAGTTCAAATCACAATTCAATTTTATTAGGGTAAACTGCAAACTGCTTGTCTGTTTCACAAAGATTCTCTTTGATGAAGTTCTAGCCAGGTTCCTCTGAGCCCTTTCTACGTCTAAATAAACCTTTGCCTGTAAAGATCTGAAAAAAACACTAGCAGTTTCTAACAGCTCAAAGCCACATCCATAGGTTGACTATCCTCCTCCTGAAAGTCAACTCCTGAGAAAACTCAAGGTTGCTAAGAGTTTACTGTTTCTTCCAACCAACACTTGAAGGTAGAGTCCCAGTCTCTGTGGGCGGGTAAGAGCCTACCTTGGCATTAGAGCCAGTTAACAAATCTAAATGGGTTTCACATCAACCAATTCCCTTTCCTGTTTATATCCCCGACTCTAAGCCCCCACTTATCCTCCTCTATTCCCTCATTCTCCCTTTAAGACACCCAGTCACCTCAATACAAATCAAAATTGAGTTCAGTTCATACTGGACTCTTCTTATTGCAAGAGTATGTTACTGATTTAAATCTATCCTTACTGTTTTAACTAGTATCTGGCTTTATCTTTGACATGTTCTGTATCTACAGAGTTCAGAGGTTAATTACTTTGGCTGACTTCATCTAGTAAGTCTGGGGACCTCTTTCTCCAGGTCCTCGTTTATCCCTTCTGAGACATCTCCTTCACTTTCTGGAAGCTGTGGTTAGCCCAGATCCCATCTTTTAGTTCTCCAGACCAGAAAGACCCCAGGCTTCCACTGCAGCCTTAGCTGTCCTACAGCTGCATCATGACTATAGCTGGTACTTAGGTTAAAAACATTAACCTTAGCTTGTGCCTGTCTCTTCCTCCGTATTTTATCTCCCATCCAAAATCTTTCTATTTTTTCTTGTTTCCTGAACTCTCAGGTAGTTGTTTCTAGTATTTTGCCCAGAATCTATGTTTATCATCTGTGGGAATGTTGGCCTTTAGATTATGCCACCCTATTGGAAGAGAAAATTTCATGTCTTTGCTTTGCATTTCCTGTGAGCTTACTTGAAATGCCAAAACCGCCACCACCACAATGAATCCTCTCTTCACATGGTTGAGGTTCTTCTTTAAGGTAACATTCACGTTGTACATACTGCTCATACAGGTATTTTTCTTAAATTTATTCTGTACAATAAATACAAATGTTCAAGCTGTCAGTGACGTAGTATATCTTAGGTTCCAGAGACTGACAAGATTTGTCCATGGGCCCTGACACTCCTAACTGTATTATCACCCTGGGCAAGTTTCCTAACTTTTCTGCTCAACTCAATTCCTCGATTACACCATGCTGACAACAACAGTATTTACCTCACTAGGTTACTCTGAGGATTAAATAGGACAATACATACAAATGAGAACAGCAGCTAATGTAAAGAAAGAGCTTGGTAAATATTAGTTAACTCATATTACTGCAGATGTGTGAAACAAATGTCCCCAATCCCCTTAATGTCTTCCCTCTAATGAAAAAAAGTTACAACAATTTA
The DNA here is from genome assembly GCF_029281585.2 of Gorilla gorilla gorilla. NCBI lineage: Eukaryota > Metazoa > Chordata > Mammalia > Primates > Hominidae > Gorilla > Gorilla gorilla. The sequence continues at coordinate 100,384,790 of NC_073237.2, read as the reverse complement.
ATACATGTTCGAGGATTTTCAAAGATGAAGATTATACAAGACAAAAATCAGGAACCCACACAAGCAAAAAATTTTTAGCAGAGAAAAGGAAATGAGTACGTAAGCCAAAACAGTCAACCTCCCAAATTATTTTTAAAACGTTGGCTAAAACAGCAATGAAGTACCACTTAATAACTGTAAAATCAGAAATATTAAAATTAACAGCAAGTACTGACTAATTTATATACTATGGTATACTTTAATATTGACAGTGTGAATTGATAACTGTTTTGGCACAGTCTGTAATACATATGAAAGGAAACAAAAAAACTGTATATTTGACATTGGACTTTCTGTAACTCAACATTTACAGCATTATTTCCTCTCCCCTCCACGGTGGATAGAACTAATTCCAGATTCAATCCTTTCCAATGTGTCCCATAATATCAATTACTACATGTTTTCTGACATCTCATATGTATGGAGAATAAAGGGTGGGAAATGTCAAGCCCAGGGCCAGGAAGTACGGCCATATATCAGGGGAAGTATGATAATAACACTAAGGAAATAAGACTAAAAAATCAAGAGGAGATGTGGGGCCAAAATAACACATGGAAGATCAGATTACATCATGTCAGACCTTTCATGATTCAGTTTGGGGTCACTGTTCTACTGATGATGTACCTAGAGATACTAAAAACTGTAGACAGTATTCTCATGGTGTTTGCTAGTGTCATCTTTCAAGTTCTAAAGGAATTTCATCCCTTTGAACTGGAAAGCGGAAGACAAATAATCATCCAACTTTTGAGTTATTTTGATGGAACAGATGGATTGAGTTATTTATATTTATACATATATCTATCAGACTCAGGGAAAATAAATTTGGTTTAGTCTACTGGCACCTACATTCTTGTTTACCAATAGGTTGTTAATGACTGGATTATGAAAAGGTTGACAAAAATCTTGGAAAATATTAACAAACTTCAGATAAATTTGCAGCAGATAGTACCACGCAACACACCTCCTCCTAAACTTTGATTTAAAAATACTTACACAGCTTAAAAAAACAAAAACATTAAAGTCGTAGAGACCAATTATTAAGCATATAGGAACATGATATTCATGTGTCATTAAAATAAGGATTCTTTCAAGATCTGTTTTCTATCTCAGTCTAAATCAGGGGTCTGGAGTTGTGGCCTTAAAAAACTAGCCTCAAACGGCTCCATGCATGCCTAATAGCTTTATATGTGTTCCCTTTGTTGGTCCAGTTACCTGATTTATAATTCTTCCTTACCTGAATGACTTTATTAGAATAGAAAACACATTAATATTGCCTTAGGAATTAAATAGAAAACACATTAATATTGCCTTAGGAATTAAACACTGATGATCAGCTACATTTATCATGTAATTTAATCTGCTTTTTTGTATATTAGCTTTTACATATAGAATCGGGTATCTAAGGATCCCTAATATATAAAAGACATGCATAAGAAAAAAACATTTGATGATATGCATAAAATCACCACCACAATAATCGGACCATAATTAGACTAGTTAAGAGATGAGGAATATATGCTCATTTGTAAGTGATAAGTGATTATATAAAGAGAAAACATGGGTTAAGTAACACAGTAACATTAATTTTTGTATATAAACAAATTAGTTATCTCATGTCCTTAAAAGTTTACATTTAAAACAACAGGTCAAGATGAAGAAATAAATTTGTAGTTTAAACTTCCACATGTGCTCCTTTGGGTGGTTTTGCCTTGGATTTTGCTTCCTTTGAAATCTTTCCATTTTGACATTGAGTAAATCTGGCTACTGTAGAAACACCATCCACAAACTTGGTTTTGAAAAGAACGTTTGCATTGTTGAACATACCTTCTTTTAGTGACACCACAATGAACTTAAGGAAAAAAGAAAAAAGTATAAAAAAACTTTTTGTGATATACTTGAAGTTTACTCCTTTATACTGGTGATAAGAATGGTTTGGAGATAATTTTATTTCTTTAAATAGGTATATGAGGCACCTAAATGAATGCTAGCTGTCCATATTGTTTTAGAAGTCTCTTAATTTTACTTTGGGTGCTTCATTACCCAATTTTACTATTTCCTGGTGGTTGACTGCTTGTTGCTATCTTTTGTAGCTGGCATTTAGTTTTGTTGCTAATTAAAGCTGCTCCAGTGAGATATTTTTTCTTGTGATATTTTAATATCAAAGAAGGTTTCAAGTTCCTATAGCACACCACTAGCCCAAACAGAACTTCTGAATAATTAGGCACTGCCCTGCCGCCCCATTCAATGTTATTTGCCAAAACACTGCTGTAATAAATACACAATCCATGGTAACTATGAGTGGAGTCCCCAGAGTTGTACAATGCATAATTTATGCAAGCATATTTGGCAGCCCCAGCTCCTACAGCAATAGTGCAATAAAAACAAACTGTTCTTAGCTTCAAGAGGCTTTGTTCTACTTTTTAGCCATGAGAAATTAAATTTCCCCATCAAGTGTCACATGATTTTCTGATACCTGAGTTAAATATCCCTGAGACAGTTTTGTTTTGATTGTACATCTTTATGGTAGTTAACTAGAGAAAACAATTATATTAACCCTAAATCAATTCTGTATTATGACTAAATTGGAATCTCCCTCATGCTACAACCAACATTTTTAATGCCTAGCTCTTTCTTAAAAAGGAGAGTGAAACTTTTTTCCTTCTATACCTATTTAAACATGTCTATTTAAATAGATATACAATGCTTTAGTATTTATCAACCCTAAATATCTTATTAACATTGACTACTACTAAAGAATGGTTTTAGAAAAATAGTCTAATTAAACTATTACTGAGACTTTTTTTCCTATTACTGAGACTTTTTTTCCTATTACTGAGACTTTTTTTCCTGGTTCTTACCTGAGAATGTGTGAAATGAGTACGCAGCATCTGTCCAATGTTTTGGGTATGAGAAAGATCCAAGGCTGCATCTACCTCATCAAGGATATAAATTGGAGCAGGTTTGAAGAGAAGCATGGACAGTATTAATGACAAGGCCACTAAAGACCTAAGAAAAGGTCAGAAGAAAAGCCATAAAAATTTGATTTTATCACTTATCAAAACACTGAAGCAAATATGTTATCCTATTATTGTGAATAGAGCAGATTTATCTGAAAGGTAGTCATATAAAAAAAAGAATCTTGAGTTTCAAACTTTAACACTTTTGTTCTATTAAAATATTTCTTTTATTTTAGCTTTCCATTTCTCCTCTTTTCGGAAGCATGCTATTTCCATAGACAATTTTAATATTGCCATATTACGTTTGGCACCTATTCTTAAGATCATGTTAGTTATAAAATTTCTTTTTTTTTCCCTTCCCCAGTTGGCTCATTAGAGCCTAGGTAGCAGGTAAGAGCTATGGTCATTATTTAAGACAATAACTATGATCTTGGTAACAGTAACTGGGTTAGATGTCATTTTTCAAACTTTCATAATGTACACACTTACATAAACATGCATATACACACAGACAGACACACAATCTATATATTTTTTGGTACCATTTGTGAATAAGTTGTATAGACTATGGCCCATTACTCTAAGTACATCACTGTCAAAAGTTCAAACAATCTTATGTAAAATTCATAGTTACACCTAATCTCAGGTTCCACAGCACTATTTTCAGTTTTCTTCTAGCTTACTGCAGCTCATTCTAATCTGGTATGAAGAATCATAATAATTATTTTTTTCCTTACAAATATATAATTCACAAAAAGCCTTATTTTAATATAAAATATGTATAATTACTTAACATTAGACTAAAAATTAGAGTAGCATTTGTAATATACTTATTCTGTAACTTGAAGTACATCCTGGCATATAGTACTAGAATAGGCAACTCAATGCTTGCTGCATTCTTTTTTGGTTTTTGAGAATCTTGCTCTGTCACCCAGGATGAAGTGCAGTAGCACAATCTCGGTTCACTGCAACCTCTGCCTCCCAGGTTCAAGCAATTCTACTGCCACAGCCTCCCTAGTAGCTGAGATTACAGGTGCATGCCACCACACGCAGCTAATTTTTGTAGTTTTAGTTGAGACAGGATTTCACCATGTTGGCCAGGCTGATCTTGAACTCGTGACCTCAAGTAGTGATCCACCCGCCTTGCCCTCCCAAAGTGCTGGGATTACAGGCATGAGGCACCATACCTGGCCCAAGGCTTGCTGCATTCTAATAGGGCTATTTATTAAGAAATATGTAAGTAAGTAGGGAAAAAATGTGTGCACAAGTACAGAAAAATTGCTAGCCAAAAAAAAAAAAAAAAGAATAAAACAGTATCATCAAATAAAACAGTATCATCAAAACCAAATCACAGTGAGACTGTTAATCACCTCTATAAAAATCACAGTGAGACTGTTAATCACCTCTATAAAAGGGAGCTAAACTCATTCAGCCAACCTAAAATTATGTTTCTTTGTCTTTCTCTGTGATGAGTGCCTCAAGTATTGAGTTTTAAACTTAATCTTAAAAAAAAATTCTGCTGTGCTGAAGGGTTTAACTGCCATGTTGGATAGTGGTATATCTAAAAATAACTTTATAGCATCTTAATTACGGAAATAATTTATAGGTCCCAGTAAGAAGAGAAGCATACATTTTCTATTTTCCTCAAAACATTTTCTAGGGCTTCGGCAAATATAGCTAAAGATACTGGGAACTAAACTGTGGAATCCAATTTTTATGAACAGGCAGCAGGAGCTGTATTTTTGATTCTTATTTACAAATTTTATAAAAATATAAATAAAATATATTTCTACTCATAACAATGATGAAGGGGGTCATAAGGAACATTAACAGGTGTCGATATTTTCTATGTACATAAAAAAGGTTACATGATGGTATTACAGGACAGAGAATAATAATTCAAGGCCTATGGATTATATACCATGCAGGAGAAAAAAACCAATTACTAAATGAATCACGAATTTCAATTATGTGAATATTCACAACCTTCTTTCAGGAGGTTTTAATTAATTGGCTATTGGTAGGTAAGGCGTAAGGACATATGACCTTTTAGGTTTCTATCACTATGCTGATTTTCTGAATCACTGTGTAAGGTCAGGAGAAACTTCCCTGAACTCCAAATCCATGTTAGTTTCCAACACTCTTCCTTCCTTTATGTAGATCGAAGGTTCCATCTGGTATGATTTTCCTTTTGCCTGAGAACTTCCTTTAACCTGTAGTATGGTTCTGCTGTTTTTGTCTGAAAAGTATTCATATTGCCTTCAATTTGAAGAATATTTCTGTTAGATATACAATTCTAAGTTGACATATACTTTCAGCACTTTACGGATGTTCCAGACTTCTGGCTTACATAGTGTTTAACAAGAAGTCTAAAGTCATTTTTATTTTTGTTCACTAGCACATAATGTCTCTTTTCCTCTAGCTGCTTTTAGGATTCTTCTCCTATCACTGGTTTTCAGCAGTTTTATGTATCTTTTGCTTTGTTATTTTGTATGTGTTTCTGTTTATCCTGCCTGAGGTTGATAGAACTCAAGTCTGTGGATTTACAGAATTCATCAAATTTGGAAAACATGGTGCCATAATTTCTTCAAGTATTCCTCTCCTTTTGGAACTCCAATTACTTGCCCATTAGACAGCTTCCCTTAGGACACTAAAGCTGGTTGTTTTTTTTTTTTTCTCCAGTTTTTTATTTCTCAATGTAGCTTGAATAGATTCTGTTCTATTGCTATGTCTTCAAATTTACTCATTTTTCTTTTACAGTATCTCGTCTGCTATTAATCTCATGCAGTAAACTTTTTTTAATTTCTAGAAAGTTCACTTAATTCTTTTTAGTAGCTTCTATTTCTCTCATTATGTTCATGTTTTCTTGGATTAACTTGTCTCCTACTTGCATCATCTGTCATTTCAGAGTCTGTTTCTACTCACTAATTTTTCTCTTTAATTTTGATTACATGCTGGACATTGTGGTTATATTGTTTAGTATCTCAATTTTTTTTAACCTTCTTTAAAGAACACTGGCCTTTGTTCTGATCAACAAGTAACAGTTTGGTTCCTTCAAAAAATTTGTTCAGTTTCTTAGGATGTGTCTAGATTAGGCTTCATTTCAGGGACAGTAGAGACCTAATGCCAAGGTGCAGCACTGTAGGGCTTTGCAAAATTCTAATCTGTCTTTTTAACTTAGTGATACTACTGACCTCTGTTTAGGCAACTGAAGTCCAAAAATTGCCTCTAGAGAGAAAGCCAGGGTGAACATAGGGCTCAGCATTTCTGTTTCATCTTGTCCTGGACTATTCATTTTCTAATATTTGAAAATAGATTTTTTAAAAACATATTTTGTCTAATTTTCTATTTGCTTATTCCTCCTTTGTCACCTATTTTAATCAAATGTTTTAACCAAATTGTTTAGTCTTATATATTAGGCTCCTTAAATTCTACATGCAAAGGTAGTTAAAACACAAATACAGTTTTAAGGTAAGGAGATGAATTATAATAAAGTAAGAGGAATGAAAATTATAATATTTATAATATAGCAAAGTGATTCCTCACCTCTGACCACCACTAAGTTCAGTTAGGTTTTCTTTCCAGGTATTTCCTAAGGCAACCTTGAACTCCAGACCATCCAAAACAGTTTGACCCTCTGGTGGTGCAAGCATAGCATTAGCACCAGGCAAAAGAGTAGAAAAAATAGACCCAAAGTCCTTGTTCACCTGGATTTAAAAAATAAAAAAATTAAAACATCAGGATGCTTTCCAAGAAGAATCAATTGTTGATACATGTATATGCAACACAGCAGGTCTACTTTGTCTATTACTCTAACTCAGGGGCTGACAAACTATGGCCCATGTGAAAAATCTGGATATGCTCATTCATTTACAAAGCATCTATCGGTGCTAGTGATATGACAAAATCAGGTAGTTGCAACAGAGACTGGATGGGCTCCCAGGCAAAACATATTTACTATCTGGCCCTTTACAAAAATGAATTACTGAATCCTGCTCTAATTTCCAGGGGAACTGGAAGGCACACCTCTAACTCTAGTCCAAAGTTTTGACACTTTTGTAGAACACACTGCAGGAATCCTCAAGATACACACAATTGTATCACATGAGGAAAAAAAACACAAAATAGAGAAGCAAACAAACAAAAAAACAAAAGTATTTTTGGAATAAAATGTTCTCCTCTAAAACTTTTCTTTTTCCTGTTGTCCAAAGGCCTAAGCAGATCAATGTGAGGCCCAGGAGAAAAAGGGGCATGAAATCAAAGGACCAGATCCGTTAAAGCGTTCTTTTCTACATGCCTCATCTCCTAGCCGAAGAGGTTAAGCTGTTGAGGGCCAGAAACAGGATTACATCCCAAGAGAAAAGAAAGCTGTTTGGCCTGCCCCTGTCTTGCCATAGAAGGAGACAGAGATTTAGGGCCAAAATCCTAGCTTGTAATTTTTGTTCATACGCACTTGATTGATGATTTGGGAATTTGGCCATCTGTCTTCAAAGACATGACTAATATTCTTAGTTCGGCAGTCAAACTTGAAAGCATAACACACACACACACAAAGGACTTGACAGCCAAGTTCTCTAGAGAAATCTCCAAATTCCAATGCAGGTATACAATATTCAAATGTAAATATACTTTTTAATGAATACTTATAGTAACAAGAAAATCTCATAGACACAAGCAGTGATCCTAAATATAGATTTACTAAGTAACACACATTTTAAAAGCAAGTACATGGCTGCTGAATAATATCCTACAGAGTGGAAGCAGGTTCTAGGCCAAGTGTGGGACAGGCAGCTCAGGACCAAGAGAGAGGAATGCTACTAAACTTGAACCAGAGACCCAGTGTGAAACTTCCTCCAAAAGAGAATGGACAGAGAAGAATACAGCCCTATGCTACACAGAAAATGAGTTATATTCATAGATCGATATAAAGATGAAATAAAAGAGAATTCTGCAAGTCCAATGAGGCTATGAAGAAAACAAACCAAAAACAAAAAAAGCCTAGAATACTCTGGCTTTGTCACTTTGTCAATCAAGTAAGCCTGAAGCCAGAAGGAAGAATATAATGCTGATAACAGTACCTACTTTGTTAGATTATTGTGAAGATTAGATGAGAAAATTAATTTGAGAATAGTGACTGGCATATAATAAGCACTGAATAAATGTTACTGGCTTTGGAAGAACCTTGGAAATTTGGGAAGAGCAGGATATGTTTAGACAATAGATTCTGATTTGTACTAAGTCCAGGAACCCTGGTGGGAAAAAAGAAAAAAAAAAAAACCTCTCAGATCCAGTGTTAAATCGACATGCTGCACACTAATTAATAGGGTCAGCCTTTTGCTTCCATTTTTAAGAGAAAAATAGTACAGGGAATGGAGCACTAAAAATAAGTCTTAGAGAAGAAAAAAACAAGGTGACTAAAAGGGATAATTGTGCTGCATTACTGAAGATAGAGTTCCTACAGAATTACAAAGAGAAAAAGAGGCAAGGTGCCCCATTAAAACCCAGAAGGCACAGGTTTGCTAAACTACCAAACAGCACAGTAACTCTATGTTTGGAATCTCTGAAGTAAGAATCTTCCGCTATAGTAAAAATGGAAAAACTTCCACATGAGAGGCTAAGGAATTATCCTATAGGAGACAGATACATGAAGTCAGGGAAGTAGAAGTAACAGTAAAGAAGCCTAAGATCCGCCAAAGTTGTCATAAAACAAAATGGAATTGGGATTTTGTTGAATAAGCATCCTGTAAAAGAGAATACTAAACTTGGCTTGTTTACTATCCAATTCTTACAGAAGTACAAGAATGCCAGGATCTGGTAGTAGTCAAGTTCAAAAAGAAAAAATGCATTTAAAAGTCAGAGGTTTTAATTAAGGTGTGAATATGTGCCTCATTCAAACATAGATCAGCCATTTCAAATTTCTTATAGAGTATAAATCCACTGATGATATTTTTTCATCCTTGCAACCTCATATAAAACAAACATAAAAAGTACCTTTTGCCATGCAATATTTAGGGCTTGGTTTTTCTTCTGGTCAAGGTCTTCTATAGTTGTAAGAATTTTGGATTTGTCATTTTCTACAATTCTCTTCTTCTTCATCAAGTCATTGTACTATGAGATAAAAAACATGGTTAACTGGGAAAATATAAAATCTCTTCTATATTCTGGAATTTGGTCAGAAATAAACAGGTTTCATTATTTTTATATACAATACATACATTGCTATTTACCAAAAAGATATACTGCACTAAGAATTATATATACTCATATACTATACATATACTGTATGATGTGTGTGTATATACACACTCATATACACACTCTTAACAAAATTAGGAATAAAATCATCCATATGTATATAACTAAATTACTAGAACTAAGAATTTATAAGACAAAGTCCTTAAAATATTTTGACTCCACTAATATTCCCTTATCTCCTTAGCAGCCAAGGCAAAAAAAAAAAAAGTGTTACATATAAACTTAAGTAAAAGGAGCCCTGAAAGCTCTCCTCTTAAGGTCAGCCTTAGCAGTGACATGAACAAAATTTTGATCCTTCACCATGACATATAGGAACCACATAAATTGGACCTTACTTTTTTTTAATTTTAAGTTCTGGGATACATGTGCAGAATGTGTAGGTTTGTTACATAGGTATACATGTGCCATGATGGCTTGCTGCACCAATCAACCAGGTTTTAAGCCCTGTATACATCAGGATAAAGGGAATTGGACCTTATTTATCCCTTGACTTTATGGCATTAAACTCCTCCCCAGGTTCTGGCCATATGGTCTTTTACAGCTCCTTTGAACACAATAAACTCACTATTGTCTTATGGCCCCTGCACTATTCTCCCTTCCTGGAATGCTCTTTCTCTGACATAATGGTTGCCTGAAATTTCAGCTCAAATATCACCACTTTAGAGTAGTCTTCCTTCAAGCAAGGCTGTAGAGGGATAATCATACCATGAACAACAGTGGGACTTCCTAAAACTCTTCCTAATTCATTTCTCCTCAAAGCCCTACATTTCAAGGAGGCTTCACATTCACCTTTAACAATTCTAGCCAGTCCTGCTGTTTTCCTTGCTGTCCCTCTTCTTTACAGCCACGCTCCCCCAACCTTCTCTCTACATTTTTATCTTATTTTTTCATGAAAATCCATGTAATTGCTTATGTAGATAGATACAAAACACAAGAAAAAAAAAGGCCATCTGCTGATCAACAATATAGGCTTCTCCTCTGGTAAAGAGATGGGAGTTGATAAATTCTTTTGAAAAAAATATTAGACTCAGGTCTCATCTAATAGAAGTAAACGAGTAAAAGTGAACAAGTTTCATGTTATGCAGATCAAATTCAGACCAAAGTTTTCCTTCTACAAATATATCACATATTGCAAAGCTTTAATGTAGAAATGAAAACCAGCAGGAGCATTTTCTAGAGAGATCACAATACCTGCATGATTCATCTGTTTGGTATCTAATATAATATAGACTCTTTGTGCATATTCATGCCAAAAACAGTTAAAAAAAATTATGGTAAAATTTCTTCAAAGTAACTGTGCTATTATCAGTGTCGCAGATTTCTCATGAATTTTACTCTGATTTGCAAATTCAAACAGAATTTTGCAGCATTCAGGAAGGTATGGGGCATTAATATAAAATTACTAAGATAGCCATTTCTTATGGCTATCTTAAGAGTAGGGAATGCTTCCCCCACTGGGTTTTTCTAGTGATAGGTCCTCCCCAAGTTCATCACTAGATGACAGTAAACTCCCTTCCCAGACTCAAAGTTTTGTCAGGTTAGGGGAGAATAACATTATTGAGTAATTGAGAGCATTAAAACTGAGAAGAGGCTGCAGAATTTACAGATTAGTGAAACATTATTTATGTGTATAATGGCTTTAGTCATTACTTATATAGTTTCAGTATACAGTAGAGTCAAGAGGATGACAGCAGCATATCCTATTCAAGGCTTTTCAATGCAAGTGAAAGAAATGATAGAAATGTGGGGAATTATGTTTGACAAAGAACAAAAGCCAGTGAAAAAGTCATTCCAGGTGTAATAGAATGTAAAAACAACTAATGACGCATAAGAATAATAAGAAAAAAATGACGAAAAGAGAAAAAGGAAAGCAGAAAGAAAAGTATCAAGGACATCTGCAAAAGGTTAACTCTAATAACTGCATCAGAGGTCATACAGAGCTATCAATGCTAGTCATGTTCTAATGCAGCCAGATATTCATAAGAAATTGACTTACTCGCTCTTCAGCTTCTGTCAATACATTCATAGCTCTCATATTGACATTTCTTCCTAGTTTCTCCTTCATTTCTTGCAACTTCTGAAGTCTCTGACCGGCTTCTTTAGGGTTGTTAGTCTTGAAATCATAGGCACTATTGGGTTGGCCAAAGAGGTGTCTCTCTGCATTAATCCAGTCATAATCTTTCAACATTTTGGATACCTAGCCACATATAAAAATAGATGGGAGATCTATGAATGTTTACAAACCAATATGTATAAGCCAGTTTCTTAACTATTTAATACTTTTGAATCAAATACTGAAGAGGAAAAAACCTTCAATGACTGACTAATTTTTTTTTTTTTTTTTTTGAGATGGAGTTTCACTCTTGTTGCCCAAGCTGGAGTGCAATGGCGCAATCTTGGCTGACTGCAACTTACACCTCCCAGGTTCAAGTGATTCTGCTGCCTCAGCCTCCTGAGTAACTGGGATCACAGGACAGGTATGCACCACCACGCCCAGCTAATTTTGTATTTTTAGTAGAGACGGGGTTTCTCCATGTTGGTCAGGCTGATCTGGAATTCCCGACCTCAGGTGATCTGCCAACCTCGGCCTCCCAAAGTGCTGGGATTACAGGCGTGAGCCACCGTGCCTAGGCGACTCATTTTTAAAAATGAGTTTCATTACTGACAGAATAAAGATGAATATTTTTACCTGGAGCACAGACTACAGAAACAAGACATCGTATAGCAAAAGATCTTCCTATTACTTTGGCATTAGAAGAGCCAACTCACAGAGAAATTTTTACGAAGTATACGGAAAGCACCTCCATTAGAATGAAATGTAAGTCAGGTAGAACTCCTTCAGAATTTACCAAATTCAATCTATTGCTTCAAAACACAACTTATGAGAAGCTAAAACTCTTTTAATACTTAAGTGATAGATTTGGTAAAAATCATGGAAGCCTAATGCTGACTGAGACCTAATAATTTTTCTCTCAGAAATATATTCTAAGAAACTGCCCTAAACATTGACTCTATCCTGCTCCCCACCTTTTATATATTCTAAGAAACTGCCCTAAACATTGACTCTATCCTGCTCCCCACCTTTTGAAAAAGGCACAGTATATTGAAAAAGGCACTGTATAATAATTTTTCATGTAATACAACTGATTATACAGTTCAAATTACAGTGCCTAAAGAAGACTTTCTTCTACTAGAATTATGATTCATTCTCACTGGCAGAATCCAATCCTTGTTAATTTGTTGACTTGTATTAATTCCATGGATATGGTCTCACCTGTAGGCCCCAAAGTACAATGATCATTTCTAGTGTATCTTCCTTTTGACCTGTAAACTCTTTGAAAGCATTCTGTATGTGTTGCTCATCCTTACACTGTCAGTGCCTGGCACAGTATCTGATACTGGTAGGTATGTATGAATCTTTGATTGACTTCTTAGCAGACCCACTTGCAAGTCCCTCCTTTTACTCTTGTAAATAAAATCTCCTAGCAATCACCAGTACTAGCATTTTCAATTACCAAAAAACTATTAGCAGTAACATTGCCACTGGTAATATTTCAGTCAGTCCACTATCACTAAGCTAATGGGAAATCAATAGTAATAAAGTGGTAGATTATAATGTAGCCATAAAAAATGTTGTTTAAATCAAGTTCCACAGTTCTTTCAGAAGACAGGGAGATTGTTTTGTATGTTCTTGATCTTTCTGAAGTTAAAGTTCATGTATTTTTAGGATGCTAAAAAAAAATATCCTGGACATTAAAAAGGTGCCAAACTGTTACACACTCATAAGAAAACATGCTAGATGAATTATTAATACCATGTGAATGCAGCTTCTTAACCAAGCAATGAATTTCTGCAAAAGCACATGTTATCTTTAAAGCACTGAAGTAAAGGTGCTGTGACACATGAAAGAAAGAAACTGGGATAACCTCAAAAACATAGCTGCTTGGCAAAACATCAGATTTTTTATAAAGTTGCAAATACTGACAGCAGTAACACTCATAAAGACATGTGGAAGCCAATTCAGTCCTATTTTTAGATTACCTGTATATATAGTTCTGTGAGTTTTTAAATTCAATTTGAAATAAGGTAGAGAATATATATCATTATTACTAGCACATCAGTAATTAGTTCTATCAACATTTGGAGGTGAAAAGTTATTTCCATGGGAGACCACTAAACATTTGGTAAATACATCTTGTAGATGGGAAAAAATATCTAAAGTTAAATCTAAAAATAAAACATTTGTGCAATTTGTTGAAAATTAGCATTGTTGAAAAGCAGTTAAAGCTGCAAGTTCAAATTTATGTCAGGCTGTAATTTTGCCATTTATATTTATAGAGTTCTCTATCAAGCAGTTTTCTCAAATTTTTCAAGAGCTCAGTAACAAAAATTTGATTTAGTATAAAAAATGCACACAAACGTATACCTTTGCAGCACCATCTTCAGCCTCCCGTTTATGTTTGCTGATGTTGTGGTCTAATTCCTTAATTTTAAGCTGAGAATCATTGTTTTGCTCCTTGTGTTTTGCCACTTCTGCATATTTAGCTTTAATTACAGTGTCTTGGGCTGTTATCACCTCTTTTTGCTTGGTCACCTCTTCTTGAGCTTTATTTACTGACTCCTAAAACAAAAAAATTAAAGAAAATATGTGGTGAGGTAACATGTAAATAATTTTAATTTACTAAACAATTATCTGACAGATCCCTGGGCAAGATGGCAATGTGATTACAGGCAGAGAGATGATCACCTAACCCTCTATATTTTATATCACCATTAAAAGGACTAATCAATTTATACACAGAAGAAAACTTGGATCATCCCTGGTAAAAGGGGTGGGGGTACAATGCTCATGCTGCACGCTCATGCTGCAAATGAGAGCGTTTTTGTTAGATGTAATGTAGATGGAATCAACTAAGTGAGGAAGAAGAGGGACTGCTAGAAGCTGACTGACCTATGTGATCCCAAAACTGGCAGTTCTGGATGAGTAAAAGCTATTTGTGCCTCATTCTCTCATCATGACGAGTGAAAAGACTGAGAACACTAAAGTCAAACATCTTAAGCTAATGTTTCATAAAAAGATTAGCATTTTCAATTTCTCCAATTTGATAAATAAATCCTACCTTATTTTTAGCCACCTCAGCTGCCATTACTTCAATCTGACTTTCATAGGATTTGATAGCTTCATTTACAGCTTCAAGCTGTTGTTTGTAAGATGTATGCTCTCTCTTGAGCTCTTCCAGTTCCAGAGTGATAGCTTCAACTTCCTATAAAAAATACAGTATTCAGGTATTCATATAGGTTATTAACTACTGAAAAACAAATATGTACAGAACAATTAAATAAATAATAATCTCATGCAAGTAAGACCCACAGCTTTGTTATCACTCAGCTACCGAAAGTACAGGTTAAGCTGCTTCCCCAGAAAAAGGAAGTTTATTTTCCTATATCAAAAAAAAAAAAAAAGTATGTGTAATTTTTATAGGTTCAAAGAACTCTGCATAAATTATTTTCTTTATCCTTTATTCCTATAGGGAAAACAATATAACATTCTACATAACAGATGAATTACTGGAAGTAAAGCTTTTTTCAAAACAAAATTGTTCAATGTGTAAAAAGTTTCTCAATATTCTTCTTTCCCACTATAGCCTTCAGTTCATTAGAAGAGCAGTCCCCAACCTTTTTGGCACTGAGGACCAGATTTGTGGAAGATGATTTTTCCATATGGCGGGCGCAGGGAGAGAGTATGGTTCCAGGATAAAACCACCCCATCTCAGATCATCACGCATTAGATTCTCATAAGGAATATGCAACCTAGATCCCTTGCATGCACAGTTCAGAAAAGGGTCTGCACTCCTTTGAGAATCTAATGCCACAGCTGATCTGACACAAGGTGGAACTCAGGCGGTAATCCTCATTTGCCTGTCATACACCTCCTCTGTTACTGGTCTGTGGCCTGGGGGTTGGGGACCCCTGCATTAGAAAATACTTTGTACAGCTATTTAATGACAAGAATCTTAGAGTGGGCTAAAAAAAAATGCAAGGGAAATATATTTAGGTGAAATTGCATAAAAGTGATTAACAGCGTAGCCTTTGGAGACAAAAACCTAGGTTCGGATTCCAGCTTTGGCATTAGCTAAAAGATATAATAAAGTATCATCAGTTTACAACTGTATGACACCTTGTAAATATAACATGCTTTGTCTTCCATTATGCTCTCACAGTGCACATTCATTTAGGTGCTTATCAAATAAAAATGTCAACTTGCTGAATCTCTGATATGACATCCAGAATATCAAATAATCCACTCCTGAAGAAAGGCCATCCACTCTTGAAGGAAGCATTTACCAACCGTCAACTTTGCCCTTTCCTTAAAATTAGCATCCTCTACTCACAACTATGAAACACTCGATTGCAGGGTTTTCAGAGAAAAATACAGATTAAATATCCCTTATCCAAAGTGTGTAGGACCAGAAGTCTTTCAGACTTCAGATTTTTTTTTTGGATTTTGGAATATTAGCATTATACAGAGTAACTGAGTATCCCAAATCCAATCTGCTCCAATGAACATTTCCTTTGAGCCTCAGATCAACACTCAAAAAGTTTCTAATTCGTATTTTGGATTTGAGATGCTCATCCTGGATACTCCTTTGACTTGTAAGAAGCATAATTTGTTTCCAAAGAACACTGCTCCCTTTTAGATTCTGAGATCAATTCTGATGAATAAGGTCAACCAATGATGCTCTACCACCTTCAGCTCTATGTTGACTTTAAAAGGTTGGTTCAATTTCAAAAAGAAGTTATTACCTGTTGTTTTTCTTTCATCTTCTTGCTAGATGCATCTGCCTTTGTTTTGGCACAATCCAGTTTTTTCTGAGCATCTTTCAGTTCTTGCTCTCTTTCAGCTTCTGCATTTTTCATTTTATTTTCCAATACTTCATATTTTTCTTCTGCTTTTCTTTGGATTTCTTTAGTGTTTTTCAAAGTCTCCTCACTTTCCTCTGCATCACAAAGTAAGCAAATGTGGCTAAGTTAACAATGGTAAAGGTTTACAAATTCAATTTTTAATAGAAGAAATGGTTTGGAAAATTACAGGGTACAATTTAAGAAAATTAACTATCCCAATGATATTCTAGAAATGGTATAATGAAACACAGATCTTACCTAAAAGCCATACTTGAATTATCTAAAGATCTGTAACAAAATAATTTCTTTTGCTATGAAATTGAACTTTACCTACAACTATCCTTTTACAAAGGTATTGAAGCAACCTATTATTTAAAAAAAAAAAATCACAGATCGTATTTTTAATGCAATTGTATGCTTCCTAAAACCAGAACAGTATAACTATGGTATTTTTTCTATAGTTGCTAGAAAGTGTGTAATTTCATAAACAAGCTTACTTTATGTTCTTTGCCTATTTTATACATATTCAGGGAACTTCTCATTAAAGTCGACAAATAATATGACAGTATGCCTAGGATACAGCAAAGGAAAAACATCCCCAAATCTGTGAAAGAAAAAAATAAGGTCAGGCGTGGTAGTTTATGCCTGTGTAATCCCAGCACTTTGGGAAGCCAAGGCAGGCAGATCATGAGGTCAAGAGATCAAGACCAACCTGACCAACATGGTGAAACCTCATCTCTACTAAAAATACAAAAATTAGCTGGGTGTGGTGATGCACGCCTGTAGTCCAAGCTACTCGGGAGGCTGAGGAAGGCACTTGAACCCAGGAGGTGGAGGTTGCAGTGAGCTGAGATTGCGCCACTGCACTCCAGCCTGGGGACAGAGAGAGACTCCGTCTCAAAAAAATAAATAAAAGAGCAATACTGAATGAACACGTGTTGCTGTAACAACTGATGTATATTGTGAGTGTTAGGACCCAGGTGCAAACATAACCTTGGAAGTCATTACCACACAATTTCTTACACTACTTTTCATTGCAGAAAATACTATTAAAATATTAGTGGAGAAGCACATGTGTGGATATTGTCCTAATGAATGACAAAAATTTAAACTACCATATACAATTAAATTCTAAGGAAAACATACAAGCTATCTTAAAATTAGGGAAATAGCTATAAAGTGAATTACACTAAGTATTAAAAACTTCTGTAAAACAAAAATACTATGAACACAAAATTAACAGACCAGTACATAGCCAAAAAAGACGGTAAAAGGATATTTGCAATGCACATAACCTACAGGAAATTAGGACTCTTAAGAATGAGAACAGTGGGAAAAAAAACCATGAGCAACCCATGGGCAAAAGAAATAAACAGAAAATTCACACAAGTATAAACCCAAAGGTCCAATGAACATACAAAAAAAGATCCCAAATTTCATCAGCAATTAGGGAAATGCAAATTAAATGCTAATGCATGCTATCTTTTCACAACCAACAGATTTAGAAAATTTTAAAAGTCTGGAGAAAAAAGAACTTGGAGAAATGAAAACTTTCATATGCTACTGGTGGAAATGAGTATTGGTAAAAACGAACAGACCTTTGATGATATACAATAAAGATGAAAATGACCATACCCTAAGACCTAGAAATCCCATACTTGGATTTTCCCTAAATAAACTTTATCATATATATCTTAAACATAGCACAGGTAGAGAAGATACCTAAAGTAAGGTAACGGATATGAATAAAACCAGAGATTAAGCATGGACTGTTTTCATCTTACCAATGGTTTTTTTAAGGGCATCTAATTCTTCTTGTTGCTTGTGATATGAGCTTTGCTGCAGCTTGGTTTGTAATAAATCTGCCTCTTCAGTTTTCATCTCCCACTGCTGTTTTAGCTGGCGATACCTTACAAAAACAGAAACATGTAAGAAATGACTGTCATTTTTCTGGTATTTGAGAAATACATTCAAACTTCAGATTCTTACCTTAAATAAACTCACATACGTTATAAACAATGTAAGATGCTACTGGTTACAGGAATAATTTTGACGGCTTTCAAGTTTCTGAGGCACCAATTAATTCAAATTTAGATTTGGTCATTGAAGGTGAACAACTCTAAATGACTAAAATCTGTAACAACTATTTACATTAGAAATATTTAACAGCTAGGTTTCCTTAAAAATAATCCCTCTTGCTAACTAAAAAGAAAAAAAAATCAAACCAACTACTCACCACGAAAAATGATTAATTATAACAATTACATAAAATTTCAAAAATGTAGTTATCTATTTATTAACCTCATTTTCAAATGTTAAAAATAATAATAATGTTCCCTACTTTTAGTGTAAGAAAAATAGTTTTGAACTTAGTTTAAAACTCACTTTCTTGAAAACTTTGTAATTCTATCCCAGTTCTGGCTGCTTAGTCATTTCTTTTGAAAGGTATTTAGCTAATTCAGTTGCAGTGAAATTTCAAGTTAATACAAATTCACAAAGTACCTTGTCACTAGAAATCATGAGGTCTGAGGAAAAAAAAAAAAACTTACAAAATATAAATACTACCTTGAGTATTCTTGCCTGAAGATATACTTGACAGTACTTAAAACAATAATTTTAACTTCAAATTAATTTAAAAATGTGGAATGTAGAAATATTTGTTTAAAAGATATTACTTTCCTGATATGGTGTGAAACAATGGCTTTAGCTGATTCTTCCACCATTCTCATTTTTTTCAAAATCTATTTTCCTTCCTCGACCTCAGTGTCACAAATAGCAAAGAATTCAATTCTGCAGAATAAATGATCCAATACTACTGAACAAAATTAACAGTTCTAAGCCAAATGTAACTAACTACAAACTCATCACCTTGTTAGAGCTTCCACATATCACAGAAAAATTTTGTTTTACTCTGCTCACAGAAAAAAATTCATTTACTCTATGGTTAATTTATATTCATGAAGGTAAAATGCAGGCCTTTACATGTATGTGATGTTTGAAAGTAAAAAGAACACTTGAGGCCAGGAGTTCGAGACCAACCTGGCCAACGTGGTGAAACTCCATCTCTACTAAAAATACAAAAATTAGCCGGGTGTGGTGGCAAGTGCCTGTAATCCCAGCTACTTGGGAGGCTGAGGCAGAGGCTGCAGTGAGCCGAGATCAGGCCACTGCACTCCAGCCTGGACGAGTGAGACTCCGTCTCAAAAAAAAAAAAGAAAAAGACAAATTCTGATTCAATTTATATCTCTGAATGGCCATCCTGACTATGAAAATCTTGCTCATATTTAGTGTCCTCAAAAGTCTTGGTGCCATTTTAAACTTTCATAACTACAGAAATTGAATGCTAAAAACATACCCAAAAATAATCATTTCAACATTTATTTAGATTTTTTAAATTGTATTCAGTATTGTGAATTCTGAATAAAATCTTTTTAAATCAGTCCCTATTTGTCATCTTCAGAGATACTCGAAAAAATTACAATTGAACTTTAAAAAAAAAAAAAATCTTTTTTTTTGAGACAGGGTCTCACTCTGTCACCAAGGAGAGAGTGCAGTGGCACAATCTCAGCTCACCGCAACCTCGAACTGTAGGGCTCCAACAATCCACCCACCTCAGCCTCCTGAGTAGCTGAGACCACAGGCACATGCCACCACGCCTGACTAACTTTTTTGTATTTTTTTACAGAGACCGGGTTTCTCCATGTTGCCGAAGCTGGTCTTGAACTCTTGAGCTCAAGCGATCCAGCCGCCTCAGCCTCCCAAAGTGCTGGGATTACAGGTGTGCACCACTAGGCCTGGCCAAACTTTCAAACAATGCACTTTGTTAAGTTTGTAGCTCTTTTAACTCATGAAGCTTTCAATTCAAGTGGGGACTATTCTCCCAGATAACCACAGAGCCAGTTCACTCACTCTTGTTCACTCACTCTTTCGTGTGTTTACTCAACAATCATGTCCTCAGTGAGGCTTTTCTTGGCCACCCAATATAAAATTTTAACATGTCTTTGCCCTAGATAGTTCCTATCTCCTTTCCTGATTTACTTTGTTCTTCTTAGAACTAGTAACATGTTTTACCAATTTATCTTTATCATCCGCTTCTCCAACAAGAAAAAACTAGATGAAGGCAGGGATATTTATCTGATCCCCAGCCCCTAGAAGAGTATGTGGCACACAGGAGGCACTCAATAAATGTTTACTGACTGACACAAAAAGGTTACATTAGCATGATCCCAATATTGAAAAAATAAAAATTCGCATATACCTCTATTATACAAAAATAGAAGTGATGTTGGAAAGTATATACATATCTTATCCATATCTACACAGAAGAAATACTGTAAGGAAACACTGAAATTTTAGTGCTGATATTCGACATGAACTTGTTTACCTGCTCACTAGGCAACCTAGCAGATCCTTGATATACGTAGGACAGCCACAATGCTATTAAACTTACTGTAGGCACCTGATCAATGCTATACTGTATCATATTCATGTCAAATCAAGAAATCAAGTATCCTCTGGTATCAGACGCCAGAGTATCGAAGGGTTTCCCCAGCAACCCTAGCCAAGTGCTAGTGTATTTCTCAGCAGAGAGAATGGAATATTTGAATGATTTTTTTGTTTTGTTTTGCTTGAATAGATTTTGCTAATTTCTTAACAAAGACATCTCTCTTATGAGAAAAAAATGGATAAATGGTTATCAACTCACAATTTAATCAAACATTTTAAATAAAACCAAAAATATGAGAAAAGTCAGAAGCTGTATTTCTTGAAATAAAAGTAAATTTTCTATCATTTTCTACTATGCAAATCTTTAATAAAAAAAAGTATATGCAGTTCTTACTTTTCAGCAGTGTTTTTAAGACCTGCTAATTCCTCTTCTAGAGCCCGCAGCTCATTCTCTTTGATTCTCAGTTCATCCTGAACATCTTTGAGTTCTTGAAACTTGGTTAAAATAGAAGCTGCCTGGGATCGAGCACCTGATAGAGGCAAATTGAAACAGGTCTTCCACATTAAGTTACCAGGTATGTACTACACAATAAAAAGTCTTCTAAGAGAATTATACTCAAATTGATTCAATAGTAAATATTTTAATGAGCTTATGAAGCCATGGAATTCATTCCATCACCTGAACCTTAGAACACAGAGAACTCATAACAGATCCAAGAGGTTGTAGTAGGTATTATTTATTCAAAATAACCACTGCCTTGTCTACTGGGCCCATCTTCCACCGTCTGACATTGGACTTGCCTATGTGATTTGCTCTGGCCAATGAAATGGGGAAATGTGTCTCTTCTGAAAGTAAACTTTAGGAGGCAGTACATAATTTGCTTTAGGAGGCAGTACACCATTTGCTTTCCGTTTGCCATGGGAAAAATATGTTCAAGACAGAGACTACTTCTCCTTCACACTGAGTCCCAGAATGAGAATAGCGCTGAGCAGAAAGGCAACTGATCTGCAGCAGATGTAGCATAAACATGGAATACATTTGTTGTAAGCTAAGATTTCGGGGCTGACCTAAGTTCTGATACAGCACGGCAAGCAGAATAAACCGATTTCACATTATGCAACTGTAACTATCTGGCAGTCACAGGTTGAGGTATTATGTTGACAAAGAAACTCCGCAGGTTTGATGGAAGAATGCTAAGGTCAATTAAAAATGCTTTTAAACACTTTGTAATTAAAATACGGGGTTACTTATTTCATATCCTAAGTAAAAACTTCAAAAGCATCTGAATCAACAAAATCTAAAAAGTTTCTTCTCTTGTAGACATTTAAAAACACACAGTCTCTTTTTATCTTCCATTTGCAGATACTAGTCATTTGACTGTGTACTGGAGAATCTGATACCTGGTCATGGAATTCACTGAACCGGCTAATGTTTTCGTGGCCGAGAACAACATTAAGTCACTTGATACCTCAAGTGGCTTTATGCCATCTACTGGGTTAAAAACACAAACTATAAAATCAGACTGCTGGGATTCAGATTCTAAGCTCTGCCACCCTGTAGTGCGTTATTTAACCACTCTGTATCTTCATTTCTGCAACTGTATATTAGAGATCATAATAATATGCCTACCTCATCGTTGTTATTAAGAACTAATTCTTATTTAAAGCCCATAGAATAGGGCTTTATAGAATGATAGACATGTTCTATGTCTGCATTGTCGAATTATCCATTAACCGCTTGTGATTATGGGCTCTTGAAATGTGACTAATGCAACCAAGGAAATTACTTTTAACTTAATTAAATGTAAAACGTCACATATGGCTAGTGGCTACTGTATTGGACAGCATAGTTGTAGAACACTGTCTGGTATACAGTAAATATTATTCAGTGTTTGTTATTCTATTGTCTTGACAAAGATCTGCAAACTCAGTGTGGCAAATACTAGACCAAGAAGAATATGATCACTGTCTAAGAATTCCTTTAAGGCATTAAGGTACCATTTCAAGGGCAGGTTTAATTTTTTGTTTTACTTTTGACAGGAGGTAGGTGGCACTGGCAAACACACAAATGAGAAGTTAACATGTTTCCTGAAGAAGTGGGTAGTTGGGCTAAAAATGTACTTAAAAAAGGCGTCTTCCTATTTACCACAAAGAATTGTGAGGAGAAAAGGATATAAAACTTACCTCCACTCAATGTCCCATGAGGATCAAACACATCACCTCCGAGAGTTACAGTTCTAGTCATTATCCTCTTATCAAAGGCCACTTTTTTGGCATTATCCATATTGTCACAAACAAATGTTGTTCCAAAGACAAACTCCATTGCTTTCTGAAGTTCTGGTTTATATTCAACCAGGGAAAGAGCCACATGAACGTTGTCAGGGCCAACCTGTGGGACAACAACAGATATGCCACAGTACATACTACTACTTTTCCTTTCAGATATTATTTTATAAACCAGTAAAAACTGCTGTAATAGAAACTTAAATAATACTTACCTAGCATTAAAACTCTCTCTGAATTTTCTAAAAAGCTATGTAAAACTCAGTTTCAGGAAAAAAAAATTGCAGGTTTAAATACTGAAAGATTTATTGCTAAGTAAAATATTTATTAATAGCTAGTACAAGGCATTATGAAAGTTTCTATCAATAAGGAGCCATTACCATGTTTCTAAGTGTTCTTCACCAAGGTTGACTGGACACAACTTTAATTATAGCACAGATTGAGTATCCTTTATCCTAAAAGCTTAGAACAGAAGTGTTTATTTTCAGATTTTGGTATATTTGTATTACAGTGGTTGAACTTTCTAAATCCAAAATCCTCCAATGAGCATTTTTTGGGTGTCATAGTTTTGAATTTTGGAAAATTTCAGTTTTTGGACTTGGAGTGCTTAACCTATAATTTCCAGATCAACACAACTATATGAAAATGTTGTTTCAATAATCAGGAATTTGATTTCACAACAAGTATTTTTTCATACAAATGAAACATGCTAGAGCAGTCGTCTGCCAGTTACAGAAATGAAAACACAATAACTGAGAGTAAAAGTAATTTAAAAAATCCCCAGTCCTCTATTTTGATCACAATGCTTCTTCTCAGCCTTTGTTTATAGAGGCTACCTCTGCCCATCATTTAAGAAAAACTAAGCATCTCTTTTAGAGCTTAGTATCAGCAGTGGCAATCACAATGAAGGAAGCTCTATGTAACACATGTTCAGTATTGTTCTTTGATGTGGCAGCTACCATCAAATAGGTTTGGCTAAAGGATTTGAAGCGAAGCATTTTTGCTGTTACTTGAAATCCCAATTTCCTTCTAATGCTGGGACTTGATGTATGGCTGAATTAACTTCCTGAGCCTTCTTGACTTAATGGTGATTTTTCAAGTAAAGAAAGTACCAACCAAAAACATCACCTTTCAATTACTCAGCACTCATCCTCCCTCTCCTGATAGTATACATATCAACACAACTGTATTTTGAAATCATTTGCATTGAAATCTTCTGAATGTAACTAAGGATACAACAACATCCACTTAGTTACAAGTATATTTTTAAGTTTCATAGAAATGTCTTTTCAACTGATGTACTTGGAATGTCTGATCAATAAAAAAACTGATATTACAGCTGAATGTTATGAATGACTTCATGTTTTTACAGTATTACACAACTACAATAACTTTTAAATGTATTTCCTTGTACTAATCTATTTTCTTACTAGCAAGCATGTCACTTTAGATCAACATCAGCAGTTGAATGGGATCCTGGTCACCTGCTATGTACCTGCACAGGCTGAATAGCAATCTAGAAGAACTCTAATAAAGAAGCATCACTGCAATACTAATGAAGGCCTTGATAATGGCTGTGACTGTGGGCAGTTTAAGTATGCCTGACATAAAAACAAACAAAAACAAAAACTTGAAGAATTTGGGGTACTTATCTAGAAGCTCAATTCTAACCATTTAGGAATCAAGAGTGTAATTTTCACCATCGCCTGATAGTCATGTGACTTAAGGTTAAAAAGGACATTCTAATACCACAAAGTGAAGCATCAAAAGGAGTTCAAGTCTTCCAACATCTCTATTCTCTTATCATCTAACTGCACAAGCCAACCCAATTTTTTTGTATTTTAATTTTGTGGTTCTGCATATGATTATGTCCCTCAAAATTAATGTCTTCTAACTTAAAAAAAACCACAGATGACGATTAAACACATAAATAAGACAAAATGAGACTTACAAGATCCTGAGCAACTCTCAGAGTTTCTGGTGCAATACATCTGGCTGAAATTTTATTGAGTGGAATTATAGTGTATCGACGTTTCAGTTCCCCCCTTTCTAGTAGCTTTTTACCAGTAACCTACAACACACATTTGAATTTAAAAAACACATGTTAAAAATGACAGAAAATTGAGAGAATGCAAGTTTAGTAGTCTATAATAAATAAATGTTTAGTGCCATTTATCCCAATCAAGTTATAATTACATATGCAATGGAACATCATTTGAACTTGAAAAAGGAGATGCTGCCATTTGGGACAACATGAATAAACCCAGAGGACATGATGCTAAGTGACATAATCAGACGAAGAAAAAATAAAAAACTGTATGACCTCACTTGTACATGGAATCTTTTTAAAAAAAAAAGCTGAACAAATAAAAAGAGTAGGATAGTGGTTATCAGGGTTGAGGAGTGAAAGAAAATGGGTAGAAGCAGGTCATAGGTCAAAGGGTACATATTTGCAGTTGGGTAGGATAAATAAATCTACCTATTCAGAGATGTAATGTATAGCATGAGGACTATAATTAATAATACTATATACTGAAAATTTGCTAAGAGTAAATTTTAGGTGCTGTCACACACAAAAAAGGTAACTATGGAAGGTGAATGGCTATGTTAATATGTTTGACTACAATAATCATTTCACTATGTATATGTATCAAAACATCTTGTACGTTTGTTTTTTTCTTTTTTTTTGAGATACAGTCTTCCTCTGTTGCCCAGACAGGAGCGCAGTGGTGCAATCTCAGCTTACCGCAACCTCCACTTCCCAAGTTCAAGAAATTCTTGTGCCTTAGCCTCCGGAGTCGCTGGGACTCCAGGTGCACGCCACTACGCCTGGGTAACTTTTGTATTTTCAGTAGAGATGGGGTTTTGCCACGTTGCTGAGGCTGGTCTCAAGCTCCTGGGCTCAAATGATCTGCACACCTTGGCCTCCCAAAGTGCTGGGATTACAGGTGTGAGCCACCATACCCAGGCTTCTTGTACATTTTAAATATATATATAAAATAAATTAAAAAAAAAAAACGAAGTAAATTTGACAATGACTACATAGCATTTACAGGAAAGAGTATGAGCATTCTACAGAAGGATAATAAGTGAGAACTGAAGAAATGTAAATAAATTCAATGTTACCTTGATGGGAAGACTGACATCAAAAACAGGTCATTTATTCCCAGATTATTTTACAAATTAAATTCAACTTATACAGCAAAGAGATCCCAAAAGTTTAAGATTGGTAATATGCATTCTGAGTTTCTGAGTAAGCATGAGACCTCCTTTGGAATAGTTATCAAAAAGTTATGAACCAAATAGTTTTACCCTATAAATAAGTCACCTTAGGGGAGAGCCTTAAAACATCAAAGTATTTAATTCTTTTAGCAGCACATGACTTTTCAAGCTAACCAAATTTTAAATTTTTTAAAATTCAAATCAACTTACTTCTGTGTCTACTACAACATTGTAGAGTCGTTCTCCAGCCACTAATTCTAAAGCTGTGGTCGCAGAAGTGTCTTTCACACTAATCAGAGAAGCCACAAGTCCTTTCACACAATTTCTATTCCAGTTCTTCTCTGGATCCCTGAAATACAAAAGTTGACAAAAATTAATCTTAGATAATAAAGTAGAAAAAGTTATATTTTACTCATCAAGAGCTCTTTTGGACAACACATTAAAGTGAAATGAAAGCAGAATCAGCATATGGTTTTAACAAACCAAAAATTTTAAAATGTCCCAAACGACTAGCCAGCTGTTGTTTTTAAATCACAATAGATCTTTCAGTATGTTTCAATGTAGTAAGAACAACTCTGATGTTCTAATCCCTATAATACATATGATTACTGTAAATATTCCATAAAAAACCCATATAGCAAAACAAATTATAAGATGTAAATGTGGATATTTAACATTAATGACACAGTAACTTTGAAGACATTTTGAACTGAGATTAAATTTCCCTCATTTTAAGATTAGTGGCATCATTAGCCATTAAATTTCACAAGAATTTCCCTGCCAATATTTAAAACATTTCAACAAATGTTTAAAGGAAAAATACCAATGAAAGAAAAGCAGCTTACAACAAGTTTCATACAAAAATCTTGGTGTCGACAAAATTTTCAGACTGCTTCCAGCTTAAATAAAAATGTCTTGATTATTACTATGTTAAAATTCAAGGCTTAAGTCTCTTACTTGTATGCAAATCGAAGATTGGGAAATCTGGCTAATAGAGCTTCATATGTTTCTTTCAATCTACCAATATCACGAGACAGCTGCCTGCGCTTTTCCAAAAGGCTTTCCTCTTTATTTTCTGAAGGATAAATCATAATAAATTAAAACCAAGTTTTAAAAGCTCACTCTACTGTTTTAAGGAAAATATTAGCAACCACTGTTTCCAAAGCATGCAAAAAATACAAATTTCTGTAAGTATTAAAAAAGCATGCTGAACCTTCCTATTTCTATCCATTGTCAAACAGACATTATTTCCAACGGCAAATAACACAATTTTCATTCCAAAAAATAACATACAAACTGAATGCCTACTAATGTAGAAATACACAAATGACATTTTTGAGCTTTCAAATGATTGAAGCAGGAAATTCTCAATACTGAGTTCTCAAAAATTCAAGAGTTGTTTTATAATTAGGTATTTTTTGATGATATTTACAACACTTCTTATACTAATGCTTGTTAACAGGCTAAGAAATGTTTCCTACTTGCTTGCGTTCTTTATTTAAATTAGCTTTTTATCAAAAATCACTACCTCCTCATGATCTGATTATCATGTTTTTAAAGGCAAACCTTCATAATTTAGCTTTTTCATTTCAGCTTCAAGTTTTTCTTTAAGTCCTTTTACAGCTTCTAGAGCTTCTTGATCCTTCCTGTAGCCACTATCCATCTTCTTAACTTCAGCTTGTTTATTCTTTAATTCCTGTTGAGCATGCTTCAACTTCATCTGAGCCTGTGGCAGAAAGATGCAACAGACCATAGGATGTATGAGGCAGACAGTGCTAGTAATTAAATGGCCGAAGATTCAGACTGGTTTTACTAAGAGACCTTAACCTTAAAAATTTAATTGTTTGGTCTCTTGGATTAGTATTTCAACAAATTAGTGATTTCCCAGTGTTTTCTCCTCAAAAAACGACTCAAAGTATAAACTAATATATGATTAATATGTAAAAGAATTTGAAATTTAAGTCCGTATTTTTAATAAAATATGACATTCAAATTGAAGGATTATATCGAATAACTGTCAGTAGCTGGTAATTAAAAA
Source organism: Gorilla gorilla gorilla (assembly GCF_029281585.2). Taxonomy (NCBI): domain Eukaryota; kingdom Metazoa; phylum Chordata; class Mammalia; order Primates; family Hominidae; genus Gorilla; species Gorilla gorilla. The sequence continues at coordinate 100,356,647 of NC_073237.2, read as the reverse complement.
CAGAAAGCTAGAAATCACAACTCTTGTTCTTTTCCTTTCCGCTTAGTTGTTCATATTTGTATGTGTATATATTTGTGAGTGCTATCTAATAACAGTAAAGAAACTGAATTGAGCAATAAGATATAAGATTATACAGGAAAAGAAGCTAAACTGACAGAGAAACTTAAATGTTGAGTCTGATAATTAAATGCTAGAACTATTTAAATTACATGTGTCAGGCCTTCAAGAATTTATACACTTGAACACTGCTTCTTAAAACTATGAACTAGTATTCTAAAACCTAGATGGGGTTTTAGATGGGGGTATCCTCCAAAACTGTATAATGATGTATTTTTCCCAGTTCCCTTATAAAATAATAGACAAACTGAGAGTAGAGTACTTTAAAGCTTTTCTACTATTGAGAGTTCTTATAAATTTGTGACTATCATCTGTCATGCCTGAATGAAAAAGTTGCAAATATATAAAGAGAAAAACCTGAGGATTAACGCATAATCACACACATTTGTGTACATGTTTTAAAATCTGTGTCTTCCATTAAAAACAAAACAATGATGTGCCTGTGTACATGTATTTTTTCTGCTAGCAAAATTCTTATGTTCATAGGACTTTAAGTTGCACTACTATGTAAAATCTGAGAAACATTATAATAGACTGACAAGACTTTTAAGATTATGAAATCAGAGTAGGGAGAGCAGACTAGAATGTGGCTACATGTGAGGTAGAGATACTTCCTAAAAAAATGTAAAGTTTGAGAAACAAGGTTTTAAGAACTAGGTATGGCAGGCAAAGCAATGGGGAGGACAATCCTGTTTTCCTGTTAAAGCTTAAGACTTCAACATTATGATATCAATAAAAAATAAAAATAGCCAAAAAGAGACAAGAATAAATGCATTAATCTCGAAAATTCCACACAACGCTGCAAACAGAACAAAGCATTTATTGCACTTACATACCGAATTAAGATAATTTATGTAGTACAGCATCTTAACAAATTAACATCACCAATATTTAGCAATCAACATATTTGAATTTCGCTGCATTAGGCATTAGAGTTGCAGAATAAAGTAAACAAACAAGTTCCTTGAGACTGATTATTTTCAACATTATGTAACAATTGCCAAAGCATAACATGAAAAGAAACTTCTTGGAAAAAAAAGCAATCACATAGTTCTTAATGTCTCTATTTACCTGTTTGGCTTCTGTCTGAGCTTTACTTATATCATTTTTACAGGCCATCATTTGACCAGCAAGAGTTGCTTCTGCTCCATCTTCATTACTGGACAGGCCAGCGGAAACAGCATTGAAGTGCTGCTGTGCAGCTGCCAGAGCTTCAGCATCTTTATTACTTGCTTCTTGAAGGGCATGCAGTCCATCTGTTATCTTTTTAACCTCTTTTTCCTTTGCTGCTAAAGTTTTCGCGTCCTTTAGGAAGAGTTTCAAATGGAAAAATATTATATTTCAGGAAAAACACCCACTTTCTTATACGCATACCCTTATGTAATAAAATTCCATAGCAATTTGGAGTGAGCATAATAAAATAATTTAACCATCATAACTTTATAAATACTGAATTATCATTTTGAAATTCACTCTCAGTTTTTAGAATAAATATAAATCTTATACTACTGGTTCATTCCATGTTATAAATTAAATCCATGAGACATTGGGCTAAATAATAATTGCAGATTTAAACAAATCACTTGAAGAGACTAAAAATGAATTTCTAAAGCTGTAAAACTGAAATAACAGACATCCTACACTAGCTTAAAAGTAGAGATTTTAGAATTAAGAGCATGTATATGAAAATATTTTATAAACTGTCAAGAGCCATAAATTTTGAGCATTAAATAGTTTCAGATAAAGTATTACTATTATGTAACACCTTTTTAGTAGTATTACCAGATATCTGACACTATGCAAGATACCAGACCTGAAAAAAGAAAATCTAGCAATCTTATTTACAATCAAAGTGACAACAAATTTTGGCCCACTTGATTAGTTCATGATTCATCAAATATTTATTAAGTGCTTACTATATAGTAGGCCCTATTCTAAGACATTAAAGACACAGACTAAGTCGCTGTTCTAAGGGAGCCTATATTCAAGGTTAGAAGACATAGTAATCAAACAAAACAAGGTTGGGGAATAGAGTGATAGGAACTATTACTTCAAGAAGAATAGAAGGCCTTTGAAATGCCATTTGAACAGAAGACTGGATGAAGTGAGAGGAGTGACTGCGCAAATACTTGTGGGGCAGTATACTTGAAAGCCCTGAGGAACATGTTTGAATGTTTGAGGAACTGGACTAGGAGCACAGTGAGTAAATGGCTAAGGAGCCAAGAGTCACATCATGAAGCACCTTGCAGGCCATGGTAAAGACTTAGATTCAATTATTTAGTTGATCGTTAAACAACATGGGAGTTGGAGTACAGACCCACCCTACAGTCAAAAATCACATATACTTTTGATTCCCCCAAAAACTTAACTATTAATAGCCTACTGTTAACCAAAGCCTTACCAATAACATAACACAATTAACTCATATTTTGTATGCTACATTATATACTGTATTCTTGCAATAAAGCTAGAAAAAAGATGTTAAAAGCATAAGAGAAAATACATTTACAGTACTGTACTGTATTTATTGACGCGATAAGTTTATATTATCTGTTTACAAGATAAGTCATCTGTTTGGAAAGGCAGGCAACCACAGCTGCAGACCTCAATCTATGGTACATTATCAAGCATTCAACTATTTTTTGTAGCATCCTGACTTCTCTGCTTTTTGGGAGCATTTTCAGTGTCACTAGTGGCACTTCATATGGATCCCATGTTATTCGGGTTTATGGTACTGCATTAAACGTGATGAAAAATACATGAGAACCACAAGAGATCACTTTCTACTGAGCTCTGCAACTTACTGGAAACGTGAACTACTAAGAAGTAAATGATTACTGTCACACTGAGTTTACTTGAGCTCACCACAATAGCAACAGGAGGTGGCTACAAAATTATTATAATAGTGTAGTATGTTCTATAGTTTTATGCAGTTATCATTTAATATTGCATCTTTACATTTGTTTACATTTCTCTCAACTATGAATAATGCCAAGTATGGTGTTTATGTTTTGATAAATTTTAACTTTTTACAATAGATTTTTGTATATTTTATGGTAGTAAATGATAAAATAGACTAGTATCTAAATATATTTTGTGCATTTATGACAACTTAACTTCTTATTTTTTTTTTGATATTTCTAGGCAATATGGTATTTGTCTGCAAATTTTTTCAAACTGTTGCAAACCTCCAAATAATTTTCCAATATATTTATTAAAAAAAATCTGCTAATAAGTTGATCCATGCAGTTCAAAACCATGTTGTTTCAGTGTCATACAGCATACACGTAATTCGGAAACCACTGAAGGATTTTAAGCACAGAAGTGATGTGATTCAATTTATATTTTAGCTTCTGTAAAGAACAGACTATAGAGTGGCAACAGGAAAAAAGTAGCGCAACTAATAAGAACATTATTGCAGTAGCCCTCATGAGAGGTGATGGCTTGAACGAGGTTGGCAGTAATGGAGGTAACAAAAAGTGGCTGTATTCTGAATACACTTTTAAAGTTAACAGAATTTGTTGATAGACTGGATCTAGATATTTAAAGAATGGCGAGAATCCAGAGGACTCTAAGATTTCCGGCCTCAACAATTAGGTAAATAGCGGTACCATTTACTGACATGAGGAAAATTCAGTAACTCAGGTGGGTTTGGGTAGTTGAGGGAAATTCCTAAATTCTATTCCAGATATGTTAAGTTTTACACTTTTTAAAACTCATCCAGATAAAAATGTTAATTAAGTAGCTGGACAAAGAAATCTAGAGTTTGTTGGACAGTCATCTGGGTGTCCTTAGACTAACCTTGTTCTCCCTTTCTCAGTTGTAGAATAGCTGTAGAATGTGCTAGAAAATGCAACATTCTGATAGAGTGAATGGCCTGAATAATCCATACTCTGTTTCAGTTCCCTCCTAGAAATATGCATGTCCTTTCATGCTTTAGCTCAGCAACTCATGTAAACCAGGGGATCATGGGCTGACCACCCCCATTTCTCTATTTCTGGGGTATAAACCCAGGGCAAGCTGCTTTCTGGGGTCCCTCAACTGTATGGGGAACATACACATGAAACTCCATCCAACACTTGTGGGAATGGCCCACCATGAAACCTAGGATTTTACTGTCTATTACTACCTATCTGTAGGAAATAAATTTGCTTCATATAACTTGTGCTGTATGGGTGAGTTCTATTAACAACGACAGGTTGGTAACTAGTGCATACTGAACTTGCTTCACACCATCAGTGCAGTTAGTAGGGTCTGCTCTGACAGAATCATGATCTCCTGGTTGTTGGACACATGTAATTGCTCATTCCCAGCGCCAGAGAGCTTGGGAAGTGGGCAGTCAGATGGATCCCAAGGGAACAGGAAAGAGGTTCTCAGACAGTCCCTGAGGCATCTGAAAGAACCAACACATACAATGCAGACCTTCATAGAAAAGGAAGCTCACTATCTAGAGGACAAGTATATGGAAAGGCCAGGAAAGGCTTATGCAGCCTGGCTGAAGTGTTTGTTTGATAAAGGGACACTGTGGATCCAAATGGCTAAATGGCATAGTTTAGAGTGGGACCGAGGTCTCCAGGTCCCCACCAGAGATGGCCCTATACTCCTGTCAAGATGAGAAAAAGAAATGAAATTAGGCTTTTCTGGAGTTCTTGGATACTGGAGCCCACAGGACATATTTCCAGTTTTCCTAGGGAAAAGTTAAACTGATGACCATGGGAGGGTTTCAGGTGAATGTAATGACTCACTATGCTTATTGCTTATCTGCTGTGAGTAGGATACTTTGTGTCACTCTGGGTGCTGGTGACCACAGTTCCCACCACTGAGTACGGATATTGATAGTTTGGTTGCTTGTGGTGCAGAACATCACCACCACCTGAGGAGGTATGCCCCTCGCAGCTAAGAATTTGAGCTATACCAGTGGTGCATATCCAACCCGGCCTGCCACCTAAGACCTCATAAGTTACTCAAGACTCACCCAAAACCTCTTAAGTTACTCAGCGAAAGCAGTACTGCATACCAAGTGGAGAATAAGACACTACTTTCTTAATTCAAAACCCACTACAGATAAAAATGTCACAATGCACTCGCCTAGTCTGGCTAGTCAGAAAGGCCTTTGGGGCATGAAGACTAATGGATAGTCACAGGCTGAATGTCAAGGTCACTTGGACAGAAAGCCAAGGAAGTATCCCAGATATAGTCAAACAAAAATTGTTGGTGCTGGTGGCACTTACTAATAAAAAAGAAGCCCCACAGCTGGTAGGTCTCTTGGGTACTAAACACAGCATATAACCCATGTGGGTCTTTTTTTGGCCCCCTTTAATCCAGGTGACCAACAAAGCTGCCAACTTTGAACAGCAGACTTTGCAGTAGCAGGCCTTAGAAAACAATTTAAAGTAGTGGCCTTGGTGCTGCTTTTAAAACATTTACAGTCTGTTAGCCTGATGCAATGACAGGTGTCCACAACCTCCATGCATGCTGACTGCAGTCTATGGCAACAGAAACTTGTCACTGGGGAGACCTAGCCTCTTCTAAGTTGAACTTTAAGTTGCTTGAGGCAGCCACCTGATATAACTCTTGGAATGTAACTTCTTGCTTGCTATTGTGCACTGGTAGAGACCGTGTGTCTTAAGGCCAGAGCACTACATGCGACGCCGTGACTTAAACTGCCCACTCTTACTTGGGTGCTTACAAACCCTATCAACGAATTGGGGCAGGCTCAAAAGAGCTTGATTATCAAACAGAAATGGTACATTTGAAATCAAGCCCAGTTGGAACCCCAAGGGACCAGCAGGCTTCATGAAAAAAATGGCTAGCTTATTAGAAGGGTCCAAACAAACCACAGGGGATGCTTTGGCTTCTCCTCTGGCTCCCCGGGTCCTAAGATTCTGAGATGTGCCTACTAATGGTATGGCGGGGTTTACTGAAAGTTCCATCAAACAAAACAGGAGGGATCCTCTTGACTGTAGCCACCATCATGCCAGTAAGTGGTCATCTTTTGACTGAGGCTGAACATGGGCATTACGCTCAATGGGTCAAACTACATGCAGTGGTGATGTCCATTTGGGCCACCCCATCACCATATCTTGCTACATTTCACCAACTCATAGGCTATTGCCAACAGCCTAGTCATCTGGTCAAGAGAAGGGCAACTTAGTGACTCGAATGCTTAAAAAAATCCCCTATGTGGACCAGGCGCGGTGGTTCATGCCTGTAATCCCAACACTTTGGGAGGCCAAGGCAGGTGGATCACCTGAGGTCGGGAGTTCGAGACCAGACTGACAAACGTGGAGGAACCCCATCTCTATTAAAAATACAAAATTAGCCAGGCGTGGTGGCACATGCCTGTAATCCCAACTACTTGTGAGGCTGAGGCAGGAGAATCGCTTCAGCCCGGGGGGTGGAGTGCAAGTTGTAGTGAGCCGAAATTGCGCCACTGCAACAAGAGTGAAACTCCATCTCAAAAAAATAAATAAATAAAATAAAATAAATAAAAATCCCCTATGTGGAAACAAGGACTTGCTGCCTGAATGGGACAAATATATGTCACTCATGTGGACCCTGATGCTACCCTTGAAAGAAATATGTCTTTTTTTGATACTTCATCATATTTCACTCTGACCAAGGAACATCCTTCACTGCCCAAGCAACATGATAATGGGCAGTCTCTTGTGGAATATAGTGGACTTTCCATGCACCCTGTTATTCACAGGCCAATGGAGCCACTGAACAATGAAACAGCCTACTCATAAAGTCACTGAAGGATATCAAGATGGCCTATTAGTGAGGTGGTACCAACATCCGGGCATTATGGACCTAAACACTGTACTTTAGCACAAAGGAAACACAGCACTGCAATGCATAGCCCAATCCCTATGATAGCTTGGGAACATCTGAGATCCCAGGAGTGTGTTAGGTGGGAGCACTAACCTGTCAATACGCTTTTTCCACAAGGATGTGGCAGCAAAGACCTGGAAGCATAACACCTCCCAAGCTGTGGCCATGGCGGGTAACATGATGTTAGATATGACATCCAGGACCTTTCTATCATAGCCCACAGGGACAATCTGGTCCTGCTAGTAGTGAACTACCCTAGCATTCCTAATGTCACAGTGTACACCAACAGACCCCAACCCCTGGCTTACATGAGAGGACATAGCATCTGTCGCATAAAAGGGTGCTAAAAATGCCATTTTAACTTAACTGTGGCAAAACGTCATGATGAAAACTAACATAACCTCAGTGGGCAGGTCCCATTGGTGATGAAGGAAAGAGAATCAACTGGTGCAAGCCTTCTGTGTAGGAGCTTCATGAACAGTTTTGTATGGGAGAAAATGAACTTATGTAACTATACCACTAACGAGATTTAGCTGGCAAACGCCAATGCCTCCCTACCCATGAATGGGGTCACTGAATAGTAAAATGGGGGAAAGGGTGCTATGTGCATCCAAGGGCTACATCATTTACCACAGGCAGTGTAGGAGTGACCCAAACAGAAGATGGGCAATGTCAGGCCTGGAAAGCGGGCAGACGGTGGGATCCTGTACGTTGGGCATGCTGGGGGATGCCGTTACATATCACTCCTAGAAATGAGATGCACCATAGGGTCAGCAGCCTAAAGCTGTACACCAGACTTACTCAGGACGTACCAACAGGTTTTACTGACTCTGGGTTTAAGTGCTTTATAAAATCTTTGGTACCATACATAACATTGCCTTGGCAGCCCAGCAGATATCCCTTGGGAAAGTTGTTTTAGACAACTGCTCTAAACCTGTTAGCACAAGTGGGAAGAATACATGCGATTGCCAACACTTCCTGCTGTATCTAGATAAACACCTCAGGTATTGCAGAGACACAAATACAGATCTGGAAGCAGGTCCGAAGGATCCTTCTTTGACCTCTTTAACAACTTCATACCTGAGGATCCTGGGCTGAGTCAGTGCTCCAGGCAGGCCTGATCATCCTGCCTGGGGTCCTCCTGGGCACAGTGAAATGTATTCTGGCTATGGCTCAACAATATTGCAATGAGATTATGTCAGTCAGAGTGTTATATCCATCTAAGAAGACAAACCTCCTTCTCCTTCAGCTTCAGAGAAGTCTGTGGGCATAATAAAAGGACTAGTTTTGCTAGCGGGGATACCTAGATTGGAGGATAAACTACAGGACAACTCCTTAGGTGGCATTAGACTAAGCCAGTTCTTCCCTCTCTGGCTTACAGTTCTCAAGAATAACTGTAGAATGTGCTGATAATGCAATATCCCAAGAAAGGGAGGCAATGGTTAGAAAAGCCAGGACTGTTCCTATCTGCTCCTCCAGCTGCCCTAAAACATAATCTCAATGCTTCAGCCCAGTGTCTCATGTTACTCTAGGGTATAAACTCAGAGCAGGCTGTTTTCTGGGGTCCCTCAGCTGCTGTGCAAGTTGGGCACATGCAAATAAAATTCAAACCACCCTAGGCAGCTTTTCTGAGCCTTGGGAGATCAGCTTGCAATGAATCCTAGACTTCTGTTTTCCCTTGTTGCCTATCAATAAGTAATAAATCCATTTCACATAAAATGTTGTGTATGAATGTGTTATGTCTGCTGGCTTCAGACAAGTTGGTAACCTGCACACAATAAACCTGCTTCATAGAGTTCAGGGAGTTAAGCCTGCTTATAGATTTGGAAGGCATCAACATATAGATGATATTTAGAGTTACAGAGCTGGATGAGACCACCTATGGCGTGAGAGTTTATAAAAGATATCAGAGTGCTAGCCTTAGGGCATACTAACATTAAGAGATCTAGAAGAATAAGGGGATACAGAAAAGAAGGATGAAAAAGGAGCAATCAGTGTGTGAAGCTTAAGGACATGACAAAAGAAAAATGAACCCAAGACAAGGCAGGTCCACATGTTTAGAGCTTTACAAACCTCACCTAAAAAAAAAAAGTAATTGATGAATTGATTTCAGTTGTTGGATGCCACAACACAGACTGCTACAACACGTTCGTATCGCTTCAAAATTCTGTCTAAATTTTCCTCCACTGTTTCTTAATTCAACAATTGTATTTCTCTGCAAAAATATCTAACAGGGCAGTATAAAGAAATTATTTTCACAAAGTTAATTTTTTTTTCAGTGAAAAGGCAAATGTATATCTTCACTGGGACAACAGAATCACCCTCAAAAGAAATGCCATAAGCTCCAAAAACACGCCTACTCATCTACCTACATGTGCGACTATATACTTGACTCTTCTGTTACCATGGATGACCTATTCCTAGTTCTCGCGAAGGCGACCTCCTCTATACACTAGTTCCTATCCTACTTGCAGCTACTAAGGGGCCCTATTTTAACAACTCTCCCATCTCTCTCTCCTGAATCACAAAAGACGACTTTTCTACTGGATCTTTTCTGTCAATACAGAATTTATTTATCCCATGTCAAATCAAGCCAAAAAAACTCTTCTGTATTACCCTCCAGTTACCTCCCTATTTATCCCTCTTTCAGAAAACTTAACAAAAAGTTATCTATATTCACTTTTCTTTTTTCTGCCTTCATTCTGTGAGAGTATGAACACAATCTAATCAGGTACTCATGGCCACTTCTCCTTGAAACATCTTTTTTACCTGGACTCCAGGACAATTTACTGGCCTAATTTTCCTCACACTACTCAATCTCTTTTGAATGTTGAACTATCCTAACATTCAAATGTTGAAAGTATCCCAGGGCTCCAACCTTCTTATATGAACTTACAGCCTTGATCATTTTATCTAGTCTCATGGATTTAAATAACACCTATACATTGATGATGCCTCCAAATCTGTATTTTTGCCTGGATTCAATATTCATATAGTTAAGTACCTAATCAACATCACTACTCAAGATGTCTAACAGGCTCCTCAAGCCTATTATATTCATACTGTATTTCTTAAGCTTATCAAACCTGTTCTTCCTATTCTCCACTTACTTCAATGGCTATCCAACTTAAAATCCCAAATTGTACTCTTTTTCCCCTACACTCCTAATCCCCTTCCCTGCTTTTTCTCCACATCAGTTATCACTCTATAACATGTTACATGTTTTATTTATTTTCTTTATTATCATTTCCCCCAATGGAATGAAGGTCCACAAGGCAAGGACTTTTGACCATTTGGTCCAGTTGTAACCACATCCCAAACAACTGTACTTAGCTTATAGAAGACACTCACTAAATATTCATGGAATAGATAAATGTACACTAATGAGACTATATACTTGTCTACAAGTGGCACTAGTGGCACATTAAGCTCACTTACCTCAACCATATTTTTTTCCAGCTCTTTGCGTTTGCTTTCCTCACATGCCAGATTTTTCTTCTTGAGATCAAATGCGCTTTGAGATTTAGTATTAACTCGCTGAGCCTCTGCAAGAGCATCTTCTAAAGATCGAAGTATACCTCCAGTTTCCTATAATAAAATGCAGTCAATTCAATCACTTATGTAAAATTTGTTCACGTTGTTATTTTATTGTATGAGTTCCGTATCAAACACCTTTTTTATAAGTTATTTCATTATCTTACTACAAGATTAACAAATCAATACGGAAGACAATGCCCAATGAATCCTAAATAGTTACTATATATAATTTAGTACGTTTTTCACAGAGTATATTATCGATTCTCATACATATGTTCAGACCTTATCTTTTCTTTTTTCCAATTCTTCTATTTCATGATTAAGTGCTTTTATTTTTTTATCATTCTCAGACAATTCTTCCTGAAGCTTTATAACTTTATCTTGCATTTCTTTTAATTCCTCAGCTGAGCGTACTTTGGTATCTTCAGCCAGCAAAAACTGATAAGCAATATATAAACGACTCAAATGTTCTATTTCTCTCATTACTTTTTGGTACTCCAAGTAGGACGATCTTTCCTGAAAGAGAAATCACAAAAAAAGAATAACTCAAAATTGTATTAAAAAAAATTCAATTATGCAACATGAAACAAATTTCTCATTACATAATAGATTTTGTCCTGTATTAAACAATTATAGCATTTTAAATTGTAGGAAACTTTACGTAACATCAGAAGTCAGGACTTTTAGATAGCATTCTACCATCTCTAGTGAATCTTATTTGGCTATTTCTTCTAACATACACTTGGGTAGTTGAGCTTAACAAAGAAATATGGACATAAGGTTCATAAGCTAGTGTTAGACAACTTACACACCCACCATGATACACTATTAAATGGATTCTGTAGTAGTATTATCAAGATGCCTACTCTAATATACTTTGAAGCACTACTACAAGCACTCGCTTACATCATTACTAAACATGACTCCCATAAGGACCTACTGGGACCAGACAAAGTAATAACTAAAATCCTTAATTTATACATAAAAAACAAATTCAGAATGATTAAATGATCTGTCCATGTTGTTAGATTTAGAAAGCAATTGTGGCAAAATGAAATCTAGGACCTAAGTTTAAATTCCTGATCTAGTGTTTTCTACTAAATCATACATACAAAAAGGGTATCTTCAAGATTACAATTTTTCCAGTAAAATTTATACTACTATATGGATTCACAAGACAGCTCTGAGTAGTACCAAATTTCAATGAGCATTTAATAAATTCCTAAAAGGATAGCTTTAAAAACGTCGTTTGGCTGGGCACAGTGGCTCACTCCTGTAATCCCAGCACTTTGCGAGGCCGAGGCAGGTGGATCACTTGAGCCCAGGAGTTCAAGACCAGCCTGAGAAACAATGAGAAACCCTGTCTCTACAAAAAAATAAACTAGCAGGGTGTGGTGGCATGCACCTGTAGTCCCAGCTACTCAGAAGGCTAAGGTGGGAGGATCCCTTGAGACCGGGAGGTGGAGGCTGCAGTGAGCTGTGATCACACCACTGCACTCCAGCCTGGGCGACAGTGAGACTAGTCTCAAGAAAAAGAAAACGTAGCTCATAAATGCATTTTTTGATGACATATTGTGCCATGTCTTTTGATAGTCAGGAGCTGCAAAGATTACAGAGAAAATCCAATCCTCTGTTTCAATACCTTTTGCTTACAAAATACCTTGATAGCAATAATTATAGTGATAGCTCCTCTTATCCTGGAAATTGTTCTCAATGAGGGTGTCTAAAAGTGCCTTATCTTTAAGAAATGTTGTTCCAGTCAATGCTAACTAACTAGGAAAATCCAGACTTGCTTAGCTTAAATAAAGTATTAAAATTTGGCATACCATTTTCTGAAACTATAAAAATTACTCTCCAATATTCTATGACTTAGTAGATAAGTGCATATCCTCTGTAAGCAGAACGCTGAGTTATGGAGTGCCAACTCTAATTCCTTATCTCATCGCAGGAAAAAAACCCCCAAGAAATAGTATCACTATGTGTATGATTTTGGATACATCGCTGACTTTGAAAGGCATTCTAATAGATTATCCTCACATATACAGAATATACCTCTTTTAATTTTTGAATGGTTGGAGTAATCTCTTCTTCAAGTATCTGGAAAATAAAGAAAAATCAGTATTTTCACATGTAAAGTATCATTAAAATTTATTTGAAAGAGAAGTAGCAGGGATGACTATGGAAAACTGAACCAAGGAAAAAAATTTTTCCCTCTTTACAGCAAAAACTCTACATGCAAAATTACATTCTTCTCCGAAAATATTTTATATGAATTAAATTACCGTCTTAATTTCTTTCAGCTTAGCCTCCTTTTTTTCTATAGTTTTCTGTGCAGCTATTTTTTTGTATTCATACATCCTGGTTCCAGCTGCTTCTTCTATCATGGATAAAATCTGGAATGACAATTTTATTAATGTTTAGTATCCAAGACAATGTGTCCAACTGGAATTTACATTAAATATATCATTTTTGCCTTGACCTCACTAAACATCTTACCAAAATTTGGCCCAAATGAACCATATAAGTTAAATACAGTAATTTCACACAAACCTTTTCCTGTAGGCTTTTTCTGTAGGAATGAATTCTGACACGAAACACCAGCTAAGCAAGACTCCTTTATACAATCAAAATCAATTTTAACATTTGGGCATAGTGCCAAATATTACACAAATATACAACTGTCTTTACTAATCACTCCCAAATAATGTCTCCAAAAATTTTAATAGAATATTTAAAAATTGTCTGAAAGATTAAAGTAATATCTATACCAACTATTTTTAATGTCCATAAATAGTACTCTTACCTCTGGAGGTTTCATATTCAATACTTTTGTAATTCGGCCCTGAAAATAAAATAGCAAACTTACTAAGATAACAAATTACAGAAAATGTTTATCTGTACTGCCATTCATGTTTATCTAGACTGAAGCTGTTGTATCTCAATATACCAATCTTTGGGGGGATCTTTCCTCTATAATTCTAGAATTTTGGAACTTTGCTATTCACTTTCTCACCAGTGATACAAATTATGGAAGTTATGAAATGATACAAATGAAATAATTCATTAAATGATACAAAGTTAACAAGGATCATGTTTCTGAGACAGTTAACATTAAGTAGAAATATTCAATTTTAAAACAGGTAAATATAAAAAGAAATTTCAGCATAATTAAAAAACTTTTAACATTTCTTTGAATGATAACCCTCCAGGATAATTTCACAAAACAGATGACATACTTCTAGGCCTCAAACAAAATAAAATATTTTACATCAATGCCAGAAACCATTAAATTTATTCATTACCAAAAACAAATAAAGCAAAACACCTGCACACCCAGGTCTCAGAGAATTGTATTACTAGAATGTAGATTCACTTAAAGTAAAGTTTCAACTTTGAAGGTGTGTAGTGGAAATATTTTTATTTTGGTCCCACTGAGATGCTCCCATTGACTTTACTATAATTCTCTCAAACGATAACTGGATGGGTCAAATGAAGTAATGTAAATGTAAGATAAAATCAGCCTTTACTCCTCATTTGTGTGAGTCTCTAAGAAAATTACTCAAACTTTTATACTTGAAATATTAAGATGCATTAATCCAATAATTTAAAAGGATATATTACGGCTTTTTTTTTTTTACAGTTAACATGTATTGTTCTTTTAGTGACAAAATAAAAAGTCAACAAAAATTACTTCTAAACATTCTAGAGAAGTCAAAGGTCTATAATCCAGTAGAATATATCAGTGCAAGTAACTAAACCACATTTCTAAACAGATGGCCGGACACAGCACAGCAGTAAATAAAAAGTATAAAATCCAAAACATAAAGTACTTCTATTTTAATTGCTTAAAAGTAAAAAATGTCGAAACTATTACGAAAGTGACATAAAGACCTCAAACGAAATACCTGCATGATGAGAAAGTGAGGGTTGTTAACATTAAGGCCAACAGAACAGAAGAGATCCTGTACTCTGGTGTTGTTGGCATTGACTCCATTGATTAAATATTTATTTCTACCACCAATAACCACCTATAAAAGAAAGCAATTTTTTAAATATTAATGTACATGCACACCTTGTGCTAGGATAACCTAAGTATATTAGCTTACGTTTATTTGTTCTGTCCAACTAGCAGTAAACAAAACCAATTCTGCATAAATAGTGGAACAAGTACGACGTGGTCAAAAACACTAACTTGAGTAAGGACAACTAGTGTCTAATGCAAGTACTTTTGGTAACTAGTTATGTAATTACACACAAGCCTCTTACCCTGGCCTGCACCGGACTAGGTCTCTGAGGTAACTTCTAGCTTTATGTTTCCAAGTAAATGTAAAACACACTTTCCTAGTTACTTTCTTTCTGTAATTTTTCTAGAGGCTTTCTCTACTTTTCAACAGGAATAGATGTCAGACAAAGTAGCTTAATATCAATTCTTGACAAGATTCAAAAAGCTATTAATAAAGACATGATTTATGACCATTTAAAAGAAAGGGTAATCACAGAGCTTCAGTATGGTTTCATTAAGTCACCCCAGACACCATACTCTACTACCACACTTAAATTGTCATTTATTGGGTATGATTGTCTCATCTACCAGATTGAAGTCCTTAAAGACAAACTCTATTTCTCATTCTTCTAACGGTACATCCCAGTACATTCAAGAACAGCCAATATACATCAACTGTTTAATAAATATTGAATAAATGTTAGCTCATTTCTTTTCCTGACAGGACTACTAGGTTGGTAGTTCATATATTAATGTATTTGAAGACACTTCTCTGACAAAAATTTTATAATTTTGGTGAAGATACAAGTTTATAGCCTGAATGAGGACAGGAACACTTAGGCAGATTATTAGTAAGAGACTTAGTGACAGTTCCTAAAGGATAAATATTTGATGGATGCCTAATGATATGGAACAGGATTCTGTCCTAACGTGGCCTACGTTTCTTTTTTTTTTTTTTTTTCAACCAGAGGCTTCCATT
This sequence comes from Gorilla gorilla gorilla, assembly GCF_029281585.2. Classification (NCBI taxonomy): domain Eukaryota; kingdom Metazoa; phylum Chordata; class Mammalia; order Primates; family Hominidae; genus Gorilla; species Gorilla gorilla. Next base: position 100,341,177 of record NC_073237.2, on the reverse strand, counting down.
AAAATAGAGGAGAAAATCTGTAAGTGATAAATGGTAAGATGGACAGTAAATAGGAGTTGACAACATTTTTAAAAACAAAATCTTGGGCCAGGCGCCGTGGCTCACACCTGTAATCCTAGCAGTTTGGGAGGCCAAGGCGGGCAGATCATGAGGTCAGGAGATTGAGACCACCCTGGCCAACATAGTGAAATCCCGTCTCTACTAAAAATACAAAAAAAAAAAAAAAATTAGCCGGGTGTGGTGGTGGGCACCTGTAGTCCCAGCTACTCAGGAGGCTGAGGCAGAAGAATCTCTTGAACCCAGGAGATGGAGACCAGCCTGGGTAACAGAGCGAGACTCCGTCTCAGGGAAAAAAAAAAAAAAAAAAAAAAAAAAAACCTTGACAAGCTGAAAACACTGCCTATCTATATTAATAACACACCTAAAAAAAAATTGAGTGGTTTCAAGTAAATCTAATATGAATTCACAATGTATTATGAACACCCCAATGCTCTACTGGGAAAAATAAAAGTAGAATATCTAAAATGAAAGAATAACTCCAACTAGACCAATTTTGGCACACCCAATCTAAGGTGCCATTAAAAGGGAGAAAGATAGATGAATGCAGGAGCAGGGAGGGAAACTGGAGCATACTTGGTATAATCAGGCAAGTGAAGTAACTAGGAACAAACATCAAGTGAAAGACCTGGCAAGATTTCACTTAGAACTAAAACACATATACTTGCACATCACTTAAACACTGAAGTAGGGAATAAGTTAGATTTGCTCTTGGTGCTCTCAAGAGGACTAGGATTAATGAATAAAATTTGAAGACAGCAGACAGTGACAAAACTTATAGCTGTAACTTTCTAATAAGACCTGTCCAAAAACAGAATGGGTTATCTCAGAAGATTGAAAGATCTCAAGTACACAGGTGTTCAAGAACAACCAAAGAAGATTCAAATATGGTTTAAGATTTCAGCATAGTTGAGTGCTTATACTGGATGAATAACTTTTCAGCTGTCTTTCAATCCTCTTAGTGATAGAATGTGCATGATCAAAATTTTAATATAAGGAAGACATTAAGGAATCTAGTCAGAATTTAAGGCACCAATTTTGCTCATGAACTTTCTCTAGCACGTTTTGCAAAGGCATAGGGCCAAAAACCACATCAGTCATAAAAGGTCTTAAGATATCCAAATGTTTAATTGCCACTCACCTGCCTTGTTACTGTGATTTCATCATGAACCTCAAATCCTAAAGGACTTTGCTTTTTGTCAGAATTATCAAAAGTGATTGACACAGAGGCTTTGGTAATACCAGCCTGCCCATTTTTGTAAACTAAATCTTGTAAATTAGAAGCCCGAACCTAAAATAAAATATGAAAAGTGTATCAATTACAAAACTCCCTACTGTACAAAGCAGCACTAAAAATGGGTCCCTTGCTGTTGGAAAACCCACCAACGTAGTGTCCATTAAGTAGACAAGGATAGGCAGCTGCATCCTCTGGCAAGAAAAACAAGGAAAATAGGCAACAACCTGCAATGGACACTTTTCTCTACAGAACCTTTTCAACCCTGAATTGAATTGTTTCCTATTCATTTTTTAACAAAAAGTTACTTTGCAATATATAAGGAAATACCATCCCAAAGATTTTCACTAGTCATTCAATCCATTAATAGGATTTGAAAAGGCATCATTACACAGGGTTGAAAATACTCTGGAATGAGACTGCTTTACAGTCAGAATGCCTGAGTTTTGAGGCACTGTTACTTCTAAACATCTCTAAGTTTCTATTTTCTCATCTAAAGGAGTAACATAACTTTCCTTAAAAGGTTGCAGTGAGGTGTAATTTACAAAAAGTATAAAAACACAAATGAAGAGAATATTGGGACGTCTCCAAAGTTCAGTGAGGATTCTCCTGCCAACTTAAATTCAAATAAATCAGAAAGTTTACACTTTACCTGAGACAGGTTGGAGATGCCCAGCAAAAAACAGATGGAGTCCAATATGTTGGATTTCCCACTACCATTTAAGCCAGTGATAGCATTGAAGAGGGGGTCAAAACCATTGACTTCGGTCCTCTGAGCATAGGACTTGAATCCCTCTAGAATAATTGACTTAATATGCATTTTCGATACTGTCTTGGGTCAGCAAACCTCTGACAGGAATCAAACAGGCCACAAACCAGTTCTGTACGAAACAGAAATACCACCACCTAAGTGGAATGTAAACCTGGAATCATAATGAACACGAGGCAAAAACAGCAACGATAGGGTGATAGAAATAAAACAGCCACTTGACAAACTATCTTGTCTGATGTAAAGACATCGTTCATCTACTCAAAAATATACCAGAGTTAGCCACTATCTGGAAATTAAACCATTCAACTGGGAAGTCTTAACTATTTCTTCTACCCGTTTTTCCAGGCTTGCCTTCTACTTTTATCATACTCTACCTAACAAAGACTATGGATTATTACATATCCCATTATCTTTGCCTATAATGTGCTTTTCTCTGATACTGACATAGCTTACTCTCTACTGCACTCACGTCTTTGCTCAAATGTCACCTTACTGGAGTCCTCCCTGACCTCCCTATGTCACCTCTCCACAATCCTTCACTCGGCTTTTTCCTTCACGGTACTTAAAGCTGATATTAGACGGTCATTACTTGTCTGTAAGTTCCCGCAGTGTCTTCACCTACGTCCGTCATTGCATCCCCGAATTGTGCTAGACTCCGGGAGGAGGGGAAGTCATTTAAGTATTTACTAGAGATGAGATGTATCTCATATTCTCCAACTTCTTGCTTTTACTCAGGCTACTACCTCGCTTCTCCAGGCCTGTCTACGCCTCTTCGCCCTACTCCAAGGTCGAACAGAAACTAGCCTTTATTTCTAAGGATCACCTAAGGTCCCTCTGCCACTGGTCCCCCTCCCTACAGCCCCCGCGCCCCGCCTCCCGCCTCCCGCCTCCCGCCTCCCGCCTCCCGCCTCCCGCCTCCCGCCTCCCGCCTCCCGCCAGGAAGTCTGGCCGGGTCCAAGCTCACGCACACGCCTCACCGCTGCCTCAGGCCAGGGGCTTGACGTACCCCAAAAGCTCCTCCGGGTCACAAAGGCAGGGAACAGGCCAACTCTCTAGCCGGGGCCGCTACGAAGCGAACTTCACCATAGCGGCTACACCTGCCACACCGCTCTCAACACCCGCGCCGGAACTATTTATTCCTTTGAATTTCGGCGCGAGCAAAGGACCCCACCTCCATTGCTTATTTCCTGTGCTGGTGCCTAGGAGCTGCCTGTCTTTAGGGTTCAATTTTTCCCCTACACTCGAAAGATTAAAGCCGCAGGGCAATAGGAATGAGAGTCTCGATAACGGTAGCTCCGGGGACTCCCCGGCACGGGCCTGGGCACTACAGGAGCAGATAGTGTATGTTCACACCGGCGTCCGGCACTCTATGGTCAGCCCCACACCTCGGCCCCGGGTCCTCGCGCTTCGCCAGCCCCGCCCCGCCTCGGTCCCTCTAATACGCGTTAGGCACACTGCAGACTCCTCCAGTCTGCGGTGCTGGCTGTGGCTTACTTTTTCTCTCCTCAAAGCGACAGTTAGGAAGTGGAGAGGCGTTCTATGAGTGTTCTCGTCGGTTCTGTTTTGGAAGCTTCAGAATCTTCTCGGGTTGGCTCAGATTGCTGCAAAATAAAAGCCGTACTTCGTTGGGGCCGGAGAGGCACCGTCCTTCGGGGGACTCTGGCCCGAGTCCTGGCTCCGCCCAGTGCTGGCCTCGGACCTCGCGGAGCCTTTTTATCTGAAGTTTCCACGTCGGAAAGGGATCGTAGTCTACCGAGAGCTGTTCCGATCCCAGAGGAGAAATTGTGTGGTGCTAAATAGCTATTCATCTCCCTTATGCCGGAAAGCGTTGTAATGATAAGCCGACCTAACCTGTCGGGGATTTTTTCTGGAAACCTTTTAAGACAGTTCATGTTATTGAGTTCTGAGTATTAGGCTGTATTGCAAAGGGCTTTTTAAAATCCACGTAGCAACCCTATGAAATCAGAAATTGCCCTCGTTTTACAAATGAGTTAAATGAGACCAAGTAAAAGGTTAAACAGCTTGTCTAGTAAGCTGGGATTTGTTCCCAGGCGGTCTAGCTCCAGATTGCATGCTTTAAAATACTAGGCTTCATGCATAGAATCTAGTACTATTAGCGCATCCTATTATTAGTATGTATTGTTCTTTAGGAAGAAAAAACGTGTCAGGATTGCTCACGTTTCCAAGCACGTTGATACTTAAGAGTTAGGAAGGGCTTAACTCCGAATGGGTATGGTGTTACCCTAAGTGAGGTTCAAAAAGATGGTGTGGGCAACAATGCTATTTTGGAATGGCTTGATCCTTTTGGGCTTCCATAACAAAATATCATAGACTGGGTAGTTTATGAACCACAGAAGTTTATTCTTCACATTTCTGAAGGCTGGAATGTCACAGAATAAGGTGTGTCTAGAGAGGGGTGCTTTCTCTTTAGTGGATAGCACCTTCTGGCTCTGTCCTCACATGGTGGAGAGGCAGAGGCCCTCTCTTGGGCCTATTTTATAAGGACCTTAATCCCATTCCTCACTTCCCAAGAGGCCACTTGCTAAAACCGTCAGTTCGGGAGTTAGGATTTCAAAATGTGAATTTTGAGAGACACATTTAGACCATAGCGTAGGGCATGTTTTTAAAGTTGCTTTCTTGGCCCTGGAATGGCAATGCAGTCATCTGAATTGGTCTTAACCTACCAGGAATGGGCCTATATTTTGAAAATATTTCTCGATAAGGGAGTAAAATAAGTTTTATGGGTTTTTTGTTTAAGAAAGGATTCATTTATTTACTCTGGTATGCTTACCCACTTCTGTGATGTCAACCATGGGTAGTGACCTAACATTCATTTAATTCAACAGATATCTTTGTCTGCCTTGATTCCTGCATCTCCTAGGCTCCACAGCTATTCACTTGTATTGATTCTGTTAACTCTTACACATTAACTTTGAGCTGTGTCTCCTTCCTTTTATCATTTTGTGAGTAAAGAATTTTAATTTGCCAACAAATCCTAATGTGGACTTTGTCAAGTTGTGAAATAAAGTGATTTTTTGGTATGGAAATATGTGTTAAGACAGACTGTTAGTCTTTGCACTTTAACAACTAGCTGATACACTTACGTCACATGGATGAAAACATACACAAGTGCACTGTTGTTGGATAAGGACTCCTGGGTGGTTAGAAGAATGTGCAGATCTAACTACTCTCATTAAGACCATTGATTAAAATGAAAAATGCTTATAAAGGTGGAGATCTCTCAGTTTTAGTCTTATTGCGTGCCAGAAGCACTAAGGAATTGCTGCTAAATATAAGACAAATGGACTTGAGGAAATCACTGATGACTAACTTGAAACTCTGACTCCTGAGATCACACAGGTGAGTGGAAAAAACCAAGGCACAAAGCCAGTGAAGCCCCCTAATTTGGAGATGTGAGGGGTAGAAACAGAGAGTATAGGGTAGATGCAGTGTACAGAAAACACTGTTCTTGCTTCATCACCATGGATTAAAATCGTTTGAAAGCTTCAACGCTAGCAGGCAGTGTTTCAAGCAGAAATCTGGCAGCTAGTGGAGTCTGAGTCCTTATATGGAAGGCATCAGTACCAGCAAGGACACACATAGAGCCATAAAGCAAGACCTAGGAGAAATATTTGGTGCTCTACTCTCCTAGGGAACTGGAAGGAACCTGCTCTCTCCTGGGTATACTTTTCTAATTTTAAAGTGCTAAAGAAGCTCTTCTCACAGGGACCCGAGTGAATCCTTTCTCCTTGGAACAAAGGACAAGAAAAAAAGAAAGGACTTTACCGCAGAAGTAAGGAAGCCTCATTTTGTTGAGAGATTATTTTTAGGTTCAAGGAAATGAATTGATAATGACAGAAAGTTTATATTTTTACATTGGATTGACTAGCAGCACTTTTATTTTTTCAGAGAAGGAGTCTCACTCTGTCTCAGGCTGGAGGGCAGTGGCCTGGCAGCACTTTTTGAATACACTCGTGCACCACATAATATTTCAATGTCTGATTACATTATGTGACTGTGGTCCCTTAAGATTATAATGGAGCTGAAAAATTCCTGTTGCTTAGTGATGTTGTAACATCATAGTGCAACATACTACCCTTTCTGTTTAGAAACACAAACACAACATTGTGTTATAGTTACCTACATTATTCAGTACAGTAATATGCTATAAAAGTTTGTAGTCTAGAATCATAAGGCTATAATATCTGGGTTTGTGTTAAGTATACTTTATGATTGCACAACAATGAAATTGCCTAATGAGGTGTTTCTCAGAACGTATCTCGTCGTTAGGCAACACATGACTATTTTATTTCTAACGCCGTATTATTTGAACTGTGGGTTCACTGAATATAACCTGTTTGACAAACTTGCAAAGAAACACAGCTAACTATGATTTAAAATGAGGAATAGAAAAGGAGGTTATTATATTCATTCACCCAGTGGGAGTGGTTAGACCCATTCATTTTAATGTCAGTGACAATATTGTTTTCTAAAATACATGTTCTGTTTGGTTCTTTGTGAATTCTGCCTATTCTTTCATTATGATTTCTATTATTTTGCCCTTTTAATCAAGTTATATGTCTTTATTTTATCTTCTTTTCTGTTAGTTCTGTTATTTTTAGCTTTTCAGTTCCTAACTCTTGTTTACAACCTCCACTGACTCTTACTCAGTGATTTATTTCCTCATATGGTGCTCTTCTTCAGTGGGATGGTTTTGTTTACGGGACTCTCTTACACCCTTAGTTGCAAAAGAGTCCTGTAACTATAACTACAGCAAGTGTGGAATAATATGACAATATGATAAACATAGGGGCCAAGTGCATAATTTTCCTTATAGTACTCTATATTGTGATCTGAGTTTTTTGAACTACTTTATAATTTCAAAACATTGATTTAAAAAACTTTAATGTTGTATATAGCATATTCAAGCTTGAGTGTTTTTTTTTAAATATATATAAAAATTGCCATGAGTAAAAGATAAAATACCAATCAAATGTTGGAAACACTAAAGCACAACCTCAGGGTTCTATAGAAACATATGAATCTGTAGTAGGTTAGTTAGAGAAGTTATGTGTAACATTATTATAGGGGATTATATTCCCTCATTGAATGAATTGAATGAAAATTGTATCCATTTTTATGTGACTCAAATCCAAATTCTGAGTTTTACTGCATGTACAATACAGGTATATTCAATTTGCTCTAATTTATCCATTTCTAAAGTGGACATTTGGTTTAGGCAGATTATTATTTAAAGGCTCTTTGAAAAGAAAAGGTGGCTTCTAAAACTGTAAATAAAATCAGCACATTTGTTTGGCTGCTAAACACTACACGAGTTTTACTTCAGCAAGTAAAACTCATGGGAATGCATTCTCATCATGTCTGTCTAAGATACATTGAGGCTGTGAAGTTCAAAGGTGTTATGTTCCTATAGATTTCTACTATGTTCCTATAGATTTCTACTAAAAATCCTTGAAGCATGAGAAGTGTGTAGCTATACTGATTTTTTCCCAGCATGTGATGCAGAATTTATATACTTGATTTTACTCCCATAAAATAAAATCTATTGCCAAAAATAATGGCCCTGCACAAATTATATATTGAGTATGATCAGATACCTCCTTTTAAAATTCCCACTTTTCATATGACACAAAAATATTAATTGAGAAACTGAGGACTTCGAAGAAAAATGGTTAAATTTGTCTTGGCTTTTAGCATCAGTATTTATTTTCTATATATTTTCTAGAACTTGAATTAATTATAATTTTCAGGAAGTAATGTGCCTATTTGATTGCATATTTGTATTAAAATGTTTTTCAAAATCTGTTTTCCAAGAGTATTTCAAAATATGTATTTCTACAATCTATTATTTTGGTAATGCTAATAGACCTACTATACACGTAACATATGAGGGGCAAAGATACATAAGGGATATATAATTTAGCATATATTGAGTATAGATTATATTAAAAACACTTGCTAAGGACTTTGTAATAAAATTTCCTATTGATTTTATAACTCTGAAATGTAGATACTCCATTATGCTGATTTTGGAAGCTTCTCCCATAAAGAGGTGGAGTCTATTCTCCTGCCACTTGAATTTGAGCTGCACTCGTGATTAGAGAATGTGAAGGAAGAAGTGAGTCAGTCTCTGTCTCTCTCTCTGTCTCTCAGTCTCTTTGCTTAGGCCCTAAGAGGTCTTCCACTTGTTTCCTCTTGAAACTCTGTCACTTCCATGTGGAAAAAACTAAGGCCATCTTGTTGGAAACGGATAAATTACGTGGAAATGAGCCCAGCTGTCCTAGCTGAGACCATCCTAGGTTAGATCATCTTATTGCCAGTCAACCACCTAGCTTGTTCATAGATTTAAGAGCAATAAGAAATGCTTATTGTTTTAAGCCACTAAGTTTTGGGGTGATTTGTTACACAGAAATAGCTGACACATTGATCTTTAAGAAAGTGACAATTTAGATTAGAGCAGAATATTGAGTCACCTAGACAACTTTAAAGCCCACGTTCTTTCCATTTACTGCATAGAATACAAATAATGATGTAGAAGAATATAGAACAAAGTCATATGGCTGATCCAGAGAGAGAGGAGTTACTTTGAAGTGACTAAGAAAGCTGTCATAAGGAAGGTGCCCTTTGGATTGGCCCCTTAATAACTGGAGAAGGAGATTTGCAGTTGAAAATGAGCCGAGGTGCAGAAGGATGAAGGTAAAAATTATGTTCAAAGAATGGCAAGTGAGCCTATTGTTCAGAAAAGCATAGTTGGTATAACATAGCATTGGGCCCAGAAAGTGAATTTCATTTACCCTGGGATTTCTTCCATCCAGGTGAAAATTTATGTAAAGAGAAAGCTTTCTTAGTTTGAGATCAGAAACAATTATTGGTTGAGCATTTTAATTACTTAGATTATAGTTTATTAATGTTCTGGGTTAAATTATATTCCTGTCAACGTAAATTTACAATAGAAATTTGCGAATTTAGAGAAGAAAATATACTTAACCTTTGAATTAAATAATTAAATAAGTGACAGATCACAGATGTTAAAGAGAGAAAACATTAAACATGAAATTCAGCCTAGGAGTGTACTGAATGGACCTGGGCAAGATACTTAACCTCTGAGTCTCAATTTCCTTACTTGTAAAATGGAGATGATGAATATTTACTTTATAGGATTTCTGGGATAATTAGCTATACCATGTGAAGAAATGTCTGGCATGTAGCAGATACTAAACACATAGTAGCAATTTTTACAAAATACGTTTAAAAAGTCCCCTGAGAATCAAAGTGTTAATCCTGGCCTTAAAGATGGACACGATTATGAATAAATTCAGCGGTACTCCTAAGTGCAAAATTTTCATATTTTACTTATATGATTTCTTAGATTATTTGTCAAATAGAAATAATGATGTAATTATACAATTATGGAGACTGCAGCTACCCCTTCCCTATCTGAATTGGTATCCATACTTTCTCCATAAGGTGAGATGCAAAATGACACACATCATGTTCCAACATCAGAAAATATTGAATGAGTGATTTTGTGGTAGGAATAAAGCATAACATGACTCCCTTTCAGACACAGTTGAAGAATGAAACAGCAATTGCAAAGTGGCTAAAGGAGGGTAGGATCATTTCTCCCACAGAGGATTACCAGCTTCTTTTGTGACCTCATCATTGTCTTAAGAGTCCTTCTATCAGGGCAACAACGAGTTCATGTACAAACAGCCACTTAGGGCACAAAATTTAATGTGATTATTTATTTATTTATTTTAGATGGAGTTTCACTCTTGTTGCCCAGGCTGGAGTGTAATGGTGCGATCTCGGCACAGGGCAACCGCTGCCTCCCGGGTTCAAGCGATTCTCCTGCCTCAGCCCCCCGAGTAGCTGGAATTACAGGCATGTGCCACCACGCCCAGCTAATTTTGTAGTTTTAGTAGGGACAGGGTTTCTCCATGTTGGTCAGGCTGGTCTCAAACTTCCGACCTCAGGTGATCCACCTGCCTCGGCCTCCCAAAGTGCTGGGATTACAGGCGTGAACCACCACGCCCGACCAATGTGATTATTTATTAAAGATGTAAAATCAAATGGTGTTTTTTTTACAATTATTAAATTAGCATATATGTACAAGTGAGCTTGTGTTGAAATGGGTGCATTCATGTAAGCTACAGAGAGTATAAGTTGTCGTCATCTTTTAAAAACAAAATAGCAAAAACTTGAAATTGTTCCTTTTTTGATCTGTTGTTGCTATTATTGAGACTTCATATTATTTTTAGAGAAAAAGGAAAAACACATGTAAAAATGCTCATTACTAAATCATTTATAGTAGTAAAAAATGGAAAGCAGCTTCATGTTTGAAAACTAAGAAATGGTTCAGTAAACCACCAAATATAAATTTGCAGACTATAAACCATTAATTTAAAAAACTTATTGTGAAAAATAACAATGTAAAAAATGTTTATAACGTAATGTCAAGTGAAAAAACATTACAATGAACAGTATACTTTCAAACACATAAAACATGTTTCCTTATGACCCAAAGAACATAAAAAATGAAAACAAAGGATTCGTTAGTGAGTTGGGATTGTGAGATATTTTTCTTTTTTATTTATTTCTTTCATTGTTGGTATAATGTTTCTTGTGCTACAAATAGAAAATAAAATGGTAAATTCATAAAATGGGACTATTACTCTGATGTTAGACTCTGGAGGCATCTATGCAGGCTGATTTTTTACGGTTTACTAATATCAGTGTTATTACCTATTTATAAAAATACTTTGTCTTATTTAAAATATTCAATTAAATGTTCTTGAAACAGTAAACCAACATCAATCTGAAATTATTATTTTTTTTTTTAAGATGGAGTCTTGCTCTGTTGCCCAGGCTGGAGTGCAGTGGTGCAATCTCGGCTCACTGAAACCTCCACCTCCCAGGTTCCAGTGATTCTCCTGCCTCAGCCTCCTGAGTAGCTGGGATTACAGGTGGGTGCCACCACGCCCAGTTAATTTTTGCATTTTTTAGTAGAGACAGGGTTTCACCATATTGGCCAGGCTGGTCTTCAACTCCTGACCTCGTGATCCGCCTGCTTCGGCCTCTCAAAGTGCTGGGATTATAGGTGTGGGCCACTGCGCCCGGCCTGAAATTAATTTTATGAGGATAATTGGCTTGAATGTAGGCAGTCTGCACTGGGTAGAGTTTAGAATGAATGATAAAACAATTACCCACCAGTTTCTCAACACTTCAATACATTTGGACAGAGAAAGAAGAAAAAACAAATTCTGGAAAATGATGTTTTCAGTTTGTGAGTGTTTTTTTGAAAAATGAAAACACTTGTTTTTTAAGTAATATCAGCTTTATGGATTTTAGCTAATGATGTCATTTGCATTTCACATTAAGTTTTACTATTCTTTATAATAATTATAGAGCTATTTTTTTCTATTCATGCCACATAAGGAACTATAGTTTTGAGACTTTGAAAGAATCATTTTTATGTACTGAATGTTGATTTTTTAAAAAGACATTTGGATCTGAATGGTAGCACTACCTTACGAAAGAGATATTATCTGCTTTGAGCTTCAGTGGTCTTATCTATAAACTGATAGTAATTTCCCTCTTTTCTCTGCTTCTCAGGAGAAGTTATGACAACCTATAAATTAGTGAACATAACTGAATTCACTGGAAGTGTATAAAACAATAAATGGCATTTGCTCCCCTTTAGAGATATATTAATAAATGTTAAAAATATTCAATTCCAAAAGGAAAAGAACTATATCTTTTTATCCTACATTCAGTTCCTTCTGTCATTCAATAAATATTTATTTGGGGGTCTACAATCATTGTGCTAAATGCATGAAATACATCATAAAAATGCCAAAGATCTTGATCCACACTTTAGTGTGAGAGACAGAATAATGAACAGACAATAATAGCCCAGTTTGATAACTTTTTATAATAGGATACTATGGCAGAGTGCTAGACAAACAGTGAAACAATCCAGTCTAGACTTCTAATGGGGTTAATCTTAGATGGTTTTTAAAAATTAGATTAGAAATTAGAAAAAATCCTAAAATAATTAGTAGACTAGGAGTTAGCTAGTGAAGCCAGGGATTTAAGGTGTGTACTGAGAGAAGACAGAAGAGATGGGCATTCACAGAAGTTAGCAAAGAATGATCTTTTCTGGATTTGTATACACACACACACACACACACACACACACACGCTCACACACACAAATTCTATTGTTTTGTTTTCATACTACAATTTAGACTTCTTATTGTTTTTTGTAATGTTAGATTTTGTCACATATCTAAATTTATTTGTTCACCATTCATTTTTGCATTTTAGACCTTCTTTCTATAATTATTTTCCTTCCCTTCACAAGTACAATCCTCAGAATTTCCTTTTGTGAAGATTTGTGAGTGGTAAGATCCTTCACTTTTATTTATCTGAAAATGATTTATTTTGCTGTGTTCTTGAAAGATAAGAACTGTCTAGGTACACAATACTGAATTTTAACACACTATATTATTTTTTCTAATTATTTGCTCCCCTCCCTATAAGAATATTTTATATCCCTGCTCATTGCCATATAATTTGCTTTCTTTCTCTGTGGGAGGAGTATACTTCCCTACCACATAGGTATCCATCTTGTCTTCAAAACTTATGTTGGCCCATAGAAATGTGAGCAAAAGTGATGTGTGCCAGGTCTCACAGAAGTTTAAGGGTCATTACATTATTCTGCCCTTGTTCCTTTCCTTTTGTCATAAGAAACACATGTTCCAAATTGGGATTACTCCTATAGTCTAGATGCCATAAAGACAAAACATGATCTAGAGCTAGTGCACTGATAGCTTACTAAGCCCCTGTGTAATACAGGCAAGAAAAATAAAGCTTTGCTGCTATAATCTGCAGTTCTGGAAGAATTATTTGTTGCTGCATCATGGAACAAAATGAGTGGCAGCCAGTTATGTCAACCAGATAGTTGCGAGTCTCTCTTTCTTTCTTTCTTGATGGAGTCTCACTCTGTTGCCAGGCTGGCATGCAGTGCTGCGATCTCGGCTCACTGCAACTTCCACATACCAGATTCAAGTGATTCTCCTGCCTCAGCCTCCCAAGTAGCTGGGATTACAAGCACGCACCACCACGGCCAACTAATTTTTGTATTTTTAGTAGAGACGGGGATTCACCATGTTTGCCAGGATGGTCTTGATCTCCTGACCTCGTGATCTGCCCACCTTGGCCTCCCAAGACAGCCATTTTTTTCTTAACACTCCACTTCGAATAAATTGTTCTACTGTTTTTTTTTTTTTGCTTCCATTGTCACAGTCAAGAGGTTTTATGTTACACAAATTGTTCTTTGTGTGACCTTTTATCTCCAGCTGCTGCTTTCTTCTTCTTCTTCTTCTTCTTCTTCTTCTTCTTCTTCTTCTTCTTCTTCTTCTTCTTCTTCTTCTTCTTCCTCTTCCTCTTCCTCTTCTTCTTGTTCATCTTCTTCCTGTTCCTCTTCTTTTTTTTATTATACTTTAAGTTCTGGGATACATGTGCAGAACATGCAGGTTTGTTACATAGGTATACACGTGTCATGGTGGTTTGCTGCACCCATCAACCCATCATCTACATTACGTATTTCTCCTAATACTATCCCTCCCCCAGCCCCCAACCCCCCGATAGGCCCCAGTGTGTGATGCCACCTCCCCCTCCCAACCGTGTCCGTGTGTTCTCATTGTTCAACTCCCACTTATGAGTGAGAACATGTGGTGTCTGGTTTTCTGTTCCTGTGTTACTTTGCTGAGAATGATGGTTTCCAGTTTCATCCATGTCCCTGCAAAGGATATGAATGCATCCTTTTTTATGGTTGTGTAGTATTCCATGGTATATATGTCCCACATTTTCTTTATCCAGTCTATCATTGATGGGCACTTGGGTTGGTTCCAAGTCTTTGCTATTGTGAACAGTGCCACAATAAACATACGTGTGTATGTGTCTTTATAGTAGAATGATTTATAATCCTTTGTGTATATACCCAGTAATGGGATTGCTGGGTCAAATGGTATTTCTGGTTCTAGATCCTTGAGGAATTGCCACACTGTATTCCACAATGGTTGAACTAATTTACACTCCCACCAACAGTGTAAAAGCATTCCTATTTTTCCACATCCTCTCCAGCATCTGTTGTTTCCTGACTTTTTAATGATCGCCATTCTAACTGGTGTGAGATGGTATCTCACTGTGGTTTTGATTTGCATTTCTCTGATGGCCAGTGATGATGAGCTTTTTTTCATGTTTGTTGGCCACATAAATGTCTTCTTTTGAGAAATGTCTGTTCATATCCTTCACCCACTTTTTGATGGGGTTGTTTTTTTTTCTTGTAAATTTGGTTAAGTTCTTTGTAGATTCCGGATATTAGCCCTTTGTCAGATGAGTAGATTGCAAAAATTTTCTCCCATTCTGTAGGTCGCCTATTCACTCTGACGGTAGTTTCTTTTGCTGTGCAGAAGCTCTTTAGTTTAATTAGGTCCCATTTGTCAATTTTGGCTTTTGTTGCCATTGCTTTTGGTGTTTTAGTCATGAAGTCCTTCCCCATGCCTATGTCCTGAATGGTATTGCCTAGGTTTTCTTCTAGGGATTTTTAATGGTTTTAGGTCTTACATTTAAGTCTTTAATCCATCTTGAGTTAATTTTTGTAAAGATTTAAGGAAGGGGCACAGTTTCAGCTTCCTGCGTATGGCTAGCCAGTTTTCCCAACACCATTTATTAAATAGGGAATCCTTTCCCCATTGCTTGTTTTTGTCAGGTTTGTCAAAGATCAGATGGTTGTAGATGTGTGGTGTTATTTCTGAGGCCTTTGTTCTGTTCCATTGGTCTATTTATCTGTTTTGGTACCAGTACCAGCTGCTTTTAAGATATCCACTTTTAAATTTAATATCCTATAGTTTCACTAACAAGTAGGTGTCTTTTGACTTAGTCTGCTTGATATTTGTAATAGATTTGTCTATACTTGTACATTCATATTTTTTCTAAGTATAAAATACTATTAACTTTTCATATATTTATTCTCACCATTTCCTCTCATCTCTTCTGCAATTGTGATTGGACATATGTTAGAACTCTATTCTATTCTCCAACCTCTATTTTATGTTTTTATATTTGTTCTCTGCTATAATTTAAGAAATTACACTACAGATTTTACCTTTTTCCTCCATTGCATTTTCTTTGCATTTTTATCAAAATAAGCTTGTCATTTATGTGTCATCTATTGCTGGCATCTCTATTATGTTCCATTGACCTACTCTCTGTCCTTTAATCACAACAAACTGTCCTGATTTTGCAGCTTTTTACTAACTTTTAAAATTGAGTAGCATGGGTCCACCAACTGTATTCCTCTTTTCAAAATTTACTAGGCCATTGTAGTACTTTTGCTTTTCCATGTAAATTTTAGAATTAGCTTGTCTATATATATTTTTAAAAAAATACTTTAAGTTCTGGGATACATGTTCAGAATGTGCAGGTTTGTTACGTAGGTATACACGTGCCATGGTGGTTTGCTGCACCCATCAACCCATCATCTACATTAGGTATTTCTCCTAATGCTATCCCTCCCCCCTCCCCCCACCTCTTCATAGGCCTCAATGTGTGATGTTCCCCTCCCTGTGTCCATGTTGTCTCATTGTTCAACCTCCACTTATGAGTGAGAACATGCAGTGTTTGGTTTTCTGTTCCTGTGTTAGTCAGCTGAGAATGATAGTTTCCAGCCTCATCCATGGCCCTGCAAAGGGCATGAACTCATCCTTTTTTATGGCTGCATAGTATTCCATGGTATATATGTGCCACTTTTTCTTTATCCAGTCTATCATTGATGGGCATTTGGGTTGGTTCCAAGACTTTGCTATTGTGAATAGTGCTGTAGTAAACATACATGTGCATATGTCTTTATAGTAGAATGATTTATAATCCTTTGGGTATGTATCCAGTAATGGGATTGCTGGTTCAAAAGGTATTTTTGGCTCTAGATCCTTGAGGAATCGCCACACTGTCTTCCACCATGGTTGAACTAATTTACACTCCCATCAACAGTGTAAAAGCATTCCTATTTCTCCACAACTTCTCCAGCATCTGTCGTTTCCTGACTTTTTAATGATTGCCATTCTAACTGGCATGAGATGTTATCTCATTGTGGTTTTCATGTGCATTTCTCTAATGACCAGTGATGATTAGCTTTTTTTTTCATATGTTTGTTGGCCACATAAATGTCTTCTTTTGAGAAGTGTCTGTTCATATCCTTTGCCTACTTTTTGATGGGGTTGTTTGTTTGTTTTCTTGTAAATTTACTTAAGTTCCTTATAGATTCTGGATATTAGCCCTTTGTCAGATGGATAGATTGCAAATTTTTTCTCCCATTCTGTAGGTTGCCTGTTCACTCTGATGGTAGTTTCTTTTGCTGTGCAGAATCTCTTTAGTTTAATTAGATCCCATTTGTCAATTTTGACTTTTGCTGCCATTGCTTTTGGTGTTTTAGACATGAAGTCCTTGCCCATGCCTATGTCCTGAATGGTATTGCCTAGGTTTTCTTCTAGGGTTTTTATGATTTTAGGTCTTACATTTAAGTCTTTAATCCATCTTGACTTAATTTTTGTAAAGGTGTAAGGAAGGGGTCCAGTTTCAGTTTTCTGTATATGGCTAGCCAGTTTTCCCAACACCATTTATTAAATAGGAAATCCTTTCCCCAATGCTTATTTTTGTCAGGTTTGTCAAAGATCAGATGGTTGTAAATGTGTGGCATTATTTCTGAAGCCTTTGCTCAATTCCATTGGTCTATATATCTGTTTTGTTATCAGTACCATGCTGTTTTGGTTACTGTAGGCTTGTGGTATAGTTTGAAGTCAGGTAGCGTGATGCCTCCAGCTTTGTTCTTTTTGGTTAGGATTGTCTTGGCTATACAGGCTCTTTTTTGGTTCCATCAGAAATTTAAAGTAGTTTTTTTCTAATTCTGTGAAGAACGTCAATGGTAGCTTGATGGGGATAGCATTGAATCTATACATTACTTTGGCCAGTATGGGCATTTTCACGATATTGATTCTTCCTATCCATGAGCATGGAATGTTTTTCCATTTGTTTGTGTCCTCTCTTATTTCCTTGAGAAGTGGTTTGTAGTTCTCTTTGAAGAGGTCCTTCACATCCCTTGTAAGTTGTATTCCTAGGTATTTTATTCTCTTTGTAGCAATTGTGAATGGGAGTTCACTCATGATTTGTCCCTCTGTTTGTCTATTATTGGTTAATAGGAATGCTTGTGATTTTTGCACATTGATTTTGTATCCTGAGACTTTGCTGAAGTTGCTTATCAGCTTAAGGAAATTTTGGGATGAAACGAAGGAGTTTTCTAAATATACAATCATGTCATCTGCAAACAGAGACAATTTGACTTCCTCTCCTCCTATTTGAATACCTTCATTTCTTTCTCTTGCCTGATTGCCCTGGCCAGAACTTCCAATACTATATTGGGTAGGAGTGGTGAGAGAAGGCATCCTTGTCTTGTGCCAGTTTTCAAAGGAAATGTTCCAGCTTTTGCCCATTCAGTGTGATATTGGCTGTGGGTTTGTCATAAATAGGTCTTACTATTTTGAGATACATTCCATCAATACCTAGTTTACTGAGAGTTTTTAGCATGAAAGGCTGCTGAATTTTATCAAAGGCCTTTTCTGCATCTATTGAGATAAAATGTGGTTTTTGTCATTGGTTCTGTTTATGTGATAGATTATGTTTATTGATTTGTGTATATTGAACTAGCCTTGCATCACAGGGATGAATCCAACTTAATCATGGTGGATAAACTTTTTGATGTTCTGTTGGATTTGGTTTGCCAGAATTTTATGGAAGATTTTCACATTGATGTTCATCAGGGATATTGGCCTGAAATTTTCTTTTTTTGTTGTGTCTCTGCCAGGTTTTGGTATCAGGATGATGCTAATGAGTTAGGGAGGAGTCCCTCTTTTTCTATCGTTTGGAATAGTTTCAGAAGGAATGGTACCAGCTCCTCTTTGTACCTCTGGTAGAATTCGGATGTGAATCCGCCTAGTCCTGGGCATTTTTGGTTGGTAGGCTATTAATTATTGCCTCAATTTTAGAACTTGTTATTGGTCTATTAAGGGATTTGACTTCTTCCTGGTTTAGTCTTCAGAGGGTGTATGTGTCCAGGAATTTATCCATTTCTTCTAGATTTTCCAGTTTATTTGCATAGAGGTGTATGTAGTATTCTCTGATGGTAGTTTCTATTTCTTTGGGATAGTGGTGATATCCCCTTTATCATTTTTTTATTGTGTCTATTTGATTCTTCTCTCTTTTCTTCCTTGTTAGTCTGGCTAGTGGTCTATCTATTTTGGTAATCTTCTCAAAACCCAGCTCCTGGATTCACTGAAGAGAGAGGGGGCCAATATTCAACAGTCTTAAATAATTTTCAACCCAGAATTTAATATCCAGCCATACTAAGCTTCAAAAGGGAAGGAGAAATAAAATCCTTTACAGGCAAGCAAATGCTGAGAGATTTTTGTCACCACCAGGCCTGCCTTACGAGAGCTCCCAAAGGAAGCATTAAACATGGAAAGGAACAACTGGTACCAGCAACTACAAAAACATACCGAATTGTAAACACCATCAACACTATGAAGAAACTGCATCAACTAACGGGCAAAATAACCATTTAGCATCAAAATGACAGGATATAATTCACACATAACAATATTAACCTTAAATGTAAATGATCTAAATGCCCCAATTAAAAGACACAGACCGGCAATTTGGATAAAGAGTCAAGACCCATCAGTGTGCTGTATTCCAGAAAGCCATCTCACGTGCAAAGGCACACATGGCTCAAAATAAAGGGATGGAGGAATATTTACCAAGCAAATGAAAAACAAACAAACAAAAAAAGCAGGGGTTGCAATCCGAGTCTCTGATAAAACAGACTTTAAACCAACAAAGATAAAAAAGACAAAGAAAGGCATTACATAATGGTAAAGGGATCAATGCAACAAGAAAAGCTAACCATCATAAATATATATGCACCCAATACAGGGGCACCCAGATTCATAAAGCAAGTTCTTAGAGACCTACAAAGAGACTTATACAATTTTTTGGATGTTGAAATTTGGGGGGGATTTTTTGAAATTTTGTTTGGGACTGTATAGAATCAAGAGATAAAATTGAGATGAAGTGACATGCTAACTATATTGAGTCTTCCAATTCATAAATATGGTATGTCCACCATTTATATCTGTATTATTTATTCCAACAGGATTTTATATTTTTCAATATATAAATTCTGGACCTGTCTTCTTAGATTTTTATTTCATTTCTTTCCTTCAATACTGTTTGAAGTGATTTTTTTTAGTCTCAAATTCTGAGCTTTCATTGCCAGTATTTGGAAATATGACTGACTTTATCCAATGATACATATATAACGAAAATGTGACATTTTAATTTATCAATGTTGTATTGTACAAACTTGCTAAACTCACTCATGTTTTTGGAGCTATTTTTGTAGATTGTCTGAAATTCTCTACATAGGTAAGCATGTCCTCTGTGAATACAGACAGTTTTCCTATCTAATCTGTAAGGCTTTTGTTTTAATTTCTTGTTTTATTTCACTGGCCAATATTAGCAGTACTGTATTGATTAGGGGTGATAAGAGTACATCTTTGCCTCCTTCTCAATCCTAGGGGAAAATGTTCAGCCTCTTACCATTAAGTATGATGTTAGTTATAGATGTCTTATTAAAAAAGAGATGTCCTTTATCCTGTCAAGAAAACATCTTCCTATTTCTAATTTGTTGTGTTTGAATCATAAATAAATGCTGAATTTTGGCAAATGCTTTGTCTATGTCTGTGGAGATAATCATAAGAATTTTCTCACTCAATCTGTTAATATGTCCACCCATTTGCACATGATGTATTATCCTATATACATAAATATATTGTTGAATTTAATTTGCTATCAATTAAATATATATAGAATAAATATATATAAATATATATTTATATATAAAATATATTGTTGAATTTAATTTGCTAATGTTTTGTTAAGGATTTTTTAGTCACTGTTCAGGGATATCAGTTTATGGT
This sequence comes from Gorilla gorilla gorilla, assembly GCF_029281585.2. NCBI lineage: Eukaryota > Metazoa > Chordata > Mammalia > Primates > Hominidae > Gorilla > Gorilla gorilla. The sequence continues at coordinate 100,320,995 of NC_073237.2, read as the reverse complement.
TTTCTTTTCTTGTAATGTCTTTTTCTGGTTTTATTATAAACATAAAGCTGGCCTCAAAATGAGTTTGAAATTGTTTTCTTTACTAATCCACCCCCATGAGGCTTTCTTTTCCTACTGCTCTTATATTTGCAGATGCAGCTTTCTATTTTGATATCTTTGTGTGTGAGCTCATATTTGTTTTATCTTGGTTTATGGAAATCAGGAGGACCTATATCTGATGTGCATTCCTTTAGAAAGGATCTACACTTGCTCTTGCCAAAAACCTTATGCCACTACCCAATGTGTGGCCATTTTAGCCTTCTTTGAAAATTCTTTATAGCAGCATGATTTGCAGTCCTTTGGGTATATACCCAGTAATGGGATGGCTGGGTCAAATGGTATTTCTAGTTCTAGATCCCTGAGGAATCACCACACTGACTTCCACAATGGTTGAACTAGTTTACAGTCCCACCAACAGTGTAAAAGTGTTCCTATTTCTCCACTTCCTCTCCAGCACCTGTTGTTTCCTGACTTTTTAATGATTGCCATTCTAACTGGTGTGAGATGGTATCTCATTGTGGTTTTGATTTGCATTTCTCTGGTGGCCAGTGATGATGAGCATTTCTTCATGTGTCTTTTGGCTGCATAAATGTCTTCTTTTGAGAAGTGTCTGTTCATATCCTTTGCCCACTTTTTGATGGGGTTGTTTTTTTTCCTTGTAAATTTGTTTGAGTTCATTGTAGATTCTGGATATTAGCCCTTTGTCAGATGAGTAGGTTGCAAAAATATTCTCCCATTTTGTAGGTTGCCTGTTCACTCTGATGGTAGTTTCTTTTGCTGTGCAGAAGCTCTTTAGTTTAATTAGATCCCATTTGTCAATTTTGGCTTTTGCTGCCATTGCTTTTGGTGTTTCGTATGTTTATTGCGGCACTATTCACAATAGCAAAGACTTGGAACCAACCCAAATGTCCAACAATGATAGACTGGATTAAGAAAATGTGGCACATATACACCACGGAATACTATGCAGCCATAAAAAATGATGAGTTCATGTCCTTTGTAGGGACATGGATGAAACTGGAAATCATCATTCTCAGTAAACTACCGCAAGGACAAAAAACCAAACACCGCATGTTGTCACTCGTAGATGGGAATTGAACAATGAGAACACATGGACACAGGAAGGGGAACATCACACTCTGGGGACTGTTGTGGGGTGGGGGGAAGGGGGAGGGATGGCATTGGGAGATATACCTAATGCTAAATGATGAGTTGGTGGGTGCAGCGCACCAGCATGGCACATTTATGCATATGTAACTGGCCTGCACATTGTGCACATGTACTCTAAAACTTAAAGTACAATAATAAAAAAAAGAGAGAATAATAATAGTAATAATGGCTTATTTCCTCACAGCTTATTTACTCCTTACTCAGGAATTATTAATATCAAAATGTTTAGTATATCATACATGCTCAATAAAGGTGTAGCCATTGTCTAGGAAAAAAAAAAAAAAAGAAAATTCTTAACCTAATACAAGATTCTTAGTTTCAGCCTTCCCACTTCATAGCTGATCTAAGGTGTTGTCTTCTGATAGCAGCCCTTTTACTGGAATTTGTACAGGGCCAACTAAACTTTTTGATTTTAGCACTATTAAAAAAAACTTAGGGGTGGTTACTAATTTTTTATTTTATTGTTATAAGTCCAGCAATGCCTTAGAAAGTGTATAAATACAAACAAGATCCAGTCGCTTACTCTTTAGAGGGCCCTTCAGAATATCTTGACTCCATAGGACTCTGAAGTCACCTCATTATTTGAATCAGAAGTGCACCCCCCAACACATTTTAATAATGAGACAACTGAGAATAAAGATGATACATAGTCTGGCCACAATTGTATGACCAGGAAGTGACAGGTGTATGGTAGGTCCAGAGTTGTCTTCACCAAAGTCCATGCTGTTTCCCTAAATCCACATCCCTGTAATCTACAGGGTACATGTACCAGGAAATATAATATAAGGCATTATAAAGTTCCTCTTTCTTATATATGATTTCAAATTAGCTTATGTGCAGGAAATCAGTTGTTGATTTCATTAAGAAACTAGATGCTTTATTGTTATGGCATTTAACCTTTTACTTTTATCTCTGCTTCCTCTTTTTTCTTTTCCACTAACTACACCAAGATTTGCAAGAGTAAGAATTTCTGCTTATTGGCTAGAATTTCAGGACTCCTGTATTCGGGTTGTTGCCATTTATGTGGTCTGTCACTTTTCAGCAATTAGAGAATACAGTTTTGGTTTCATCACACCAATGCTGAAATCACAGCTAGTGTTTCCTGTAATTGGAGACATTAATATTAAATATATGAATTTGAAGGCTTGAATGAAAGATGTTTATCCAAACCTTTTTTTTGTCACCATAACAATTTTGTGATTCAAACATTTTTAAGTATGTTGCATTATTGTGTACTTTTTTTTAAGCAATAAAAATACACACCTAATTTGACATGATTTCTTTGACAGTTAATATGTACACATTATACAGTTTAATGAATCTGCAAACTAAATAATGGTTGTAGTGGGTGTGAAAATAGGGATATTTAAATGCATAAGGAAATTTAGCACACATCCCAGTAGCCATGTAAATAGACTTCTGATTCTTTTATAAATTGCAAATACTTTCTTGTGCAGAAACACAGTGAAAAATATAGTGCCGCATCCACACATAGATCTCATTATCACACCTCAGAATGCTCACCGCATACCTATTACCCACTTAAAAGCTCCATTAAAACACCCAGTCTGTTTCAGCAGCAGCTAAACAAGTCAAAAACTAAGCCTCATTTGTCACTATTTATCCCCAGAGATTAAAGACAGCTGTATTGATGAGATGTATGTAAAATTACATCTCCCGTTATTTTGATAAAAAGCTTTTAAATATGACCCTGTGTCATATAAAATCAGTATTCAAAAGCTCATTATCGGCATAAATTCTAGAATAGACAAACCTGAGAGAAATGTTTATGAAGAAAAATGATCATGGGCAATAGACATTTGGTGGATTGTACTGTTAACTTGCAATAAAAAACTTAACCTTTTGGCATAATAGTTGTTTATTGTTTACAGTCGACATACAAAAATGTTAACATATTCAATGTTTTACATAAACATAAACTAATTAACAAGATAGCATATTGCTGAGAAAGATAAATTGAGTTCCAGCTTAGAGCCAAGTAAAGAAACCATTATATATAGAGAAGCTGATAACATTCAGAATGTGCCACAGTGGTGATACATTTGAAACCTGTGTTTTTAAAAGCCATGAAATTTTCTCCCATTTTCACTGTGCTCCATCTATCCTTTATTTGGATACCATTGGCCATTGTTTTATAATTGCTGTATTGCCATTAAATGGGCAGATGGTAGCAGCGTACATAAACACAAATCGGGATGTGCTAGGTTATGTTTCTAAAACAAATACAAAATGCACGACTAGTCATATGGAGATCAAGTAATTATTTGTATGCACTATGCCTGTCCTTTGGATGTATGCCATGAGAAGAATGGTGGTGTCTATATTTAGGTGAGCTTAGATTCAAACCATGTGTGTGTGTGTGTGTGTGTGTGTGTCCTTTCTCATGTTTAAACATAAAAAAATTATTACTATCTTGATTCATTCCTCTGTTTTTATGCAAATATAATTGTTAGGAACTCAATAAACATATTTTTTCAGCAATATAAAAATGTCTTTCAGAGTGAGTATTGAAAAAACATTCCTAAAAATGAAGAGATGCATGTCACTATTTAACTATTGTATTTAAGCATTTCTCTCTCCCTGTTTCCCTCCCTCTCTCTCTCTAAAGTCTGGACTAATGCTACCATCTTGTTATTTCATGATTTCTAGATAAAGCAGATTTTGGTTGCCTAATAACTATTTTCTTATCCACTGTCCCCTTCCTCCTTTCATTTAAAGAAGGCTGATTTTGTTTAGTAGGCAGCATGCTAAGTTAACAACATTAATTATGATTAGTCTAAACACTTCCCTATCTCAGTGGTTGGTGAAGGAGTAAGTAGGTGACTTGTTTCTGGCCAAGAAGGTGCTCAGAGCTGTAGGGCTTCTATGAAGGCATTTGCTCTCTGATTAGAGGGGAGAAGACCAGGTGGCCCTTTCCTGCCTCAGAAATGTTCTGTGGAGATATGATGCTAAACACCATGTTGGGGCCATGATATCATCAAGTACCTTACTTACAAGTGCAGTGAATCGATTGGAAAGAAAAAATGTTTATTAAGGAGTAAGAGGATGTTATATGGATCTGAACTAAACAAATGGCAGTGGAGATAGAATAGATGGGTTACATTTCAGAGATATTTGAGAAGTAAAACTGACAGGAATTCATGATGGATTTGATAATAGAATGAGAGCAGGAGTTGAAGATGACATTGACTTTTCTGACACTGAAGTGGTGGTGTGCTGTTAACCAGGACAGGTGAAAGATAAGATTTCATATACCTCTAAATGTCAGAGCAGTCTTTTCCAGAAAACAGCTGAGTAGGGATAACATCTCAGGTAAATTATAAGGACTAGAGCTTTATATCTGGAATCTTACGTTTATTAATATTGGTTAAATTCATGGGTATAAATGAGGTTAAAAGATATGTGGGACATTTCTATAAATTATTCTTTCTCTTTCTTCTTTGCCATTTTATATCTTTGGTTTTTGTAAAGCCTAATTCATTTCCCACATATCCAACTCTATTGAATATCTTTCTAACTGGAAGCCCTTATAGGCACCTCAAAAACAGAATATATAAAATTGAACTCCTACTTCTAACAAATCCAATCCTTCTATTCTGTTCTTTACTTTCAAGAAAAATAAAAAGTATCCTTTCAGTGGCAGAATTTTAGTCATTTAGAATCCTGCCTTTTTTCAGGATTCCATATCTACTCAGTTATTTCACTTCCTTAGTGTACCTTTATAACCTTTTCTCCATTTGAACATAGCATTTATTTTTTTCCTTTTATTTTTATTTGACATAAAATAATTGTACATATTTATGGGATACAGAGCGATATTTTGATAAGTGTATACAATGAGCAATGATCAAATCAGGGTAATAAGCACATCCATTACCTTGGACATTATTTTTTGTGTTGGAAACATTCAAAAATCTCTTCTAGCTTTTTGAAAATATACACTAAATTGTTAAGAATGTTTACTATACTGTCCTACAGAACACTAAAACTTATTCCTTCCATCTATCTGTAACTTTGTATCTATCAACCCATCTCTCCCTATCCTCCCCTCCCCTCCCTCTTCCCCACCGCTAATAAACACAATTGTCTTCTCTACTTCTTAGACCTCAAGTTTTTGTTTTATTTTGTTTTGTTATTAGCTCTCACATATGAGTGAGAACATGTGGTATTTATTTTTCTGTGCCTGGTATTTCATTTAAGATAATGCCCTCCTGGCTCATTCATGTTGCCACAAATGACAAGATTTCATTCTTTTTAATGGTTGGATAGTATTTCATTGTGTATATATACCACATTGCCATCTGTTTAGATAGACACTTAGGTTGATTCCATATCTTGGCTACTGGAAACAGTGCTGCAATAAACATGAGGATGTAGGTGCCTCTTTGATATACTGATCTCCTTTCCTTTGGATAAATACCTAATGGAATAGCTGGGTCATATGGTAGTTCTATTTTTAGTTTTCTGAGAAACCTTCATACTGTTTTCCATAATGGATGTACTAATTTACATTCCCATGAACAATGTATAAGAGTTCCCTTTTCTCTCTAGCTTCTCCAGCATTTTTTTTTTTTTTTGTCTTTTGGATAATAATAATTTTAGCTGGGGTGAAATTATATCTCATTGTCATTTTGATTTGCATTTCCCTAATGATTAGTGATGTTGAGCATTTTTTTGTACACTACTTGGCCATTTATATGTCTTGAGAAATGTCTATTCAGATACTTTGCCCATTTTGTAATAAAAATTGTGCAGGTTTTTTTTCTGTTAAGTTGTTCAAGTTCCATGTATATTCTGGATATTAGTCCCTTGTCATATGAATAGTTTGCAAATATTTCCTTCCATTTACCAGTTGTCTCTTCACTCTGTTGGTTGTTTCCTTTGCTGTAAAGAAGCTTTTACATTTGATATAGTTCCATTTGTCTTTTTGTTTTTATTGTTTGTTCTTTTCAAGTCTTAGCCATAAATTTTTTCCTAGATCAATGTACAGAAGGATTTACTCTATGTTTTCTTTCATTAATTTTATAATTTTGGGTATTATGCTTAAATCTTTAATCCATTTTGAGTTCATTTTTAATCATGGTGAGACATAAGGGTCTGGAAACATTCTTCTACATATGGATATTCAGTTTTCCCAGCACCATTTATTGAAGAGGGTGTCTTTTCCCCAATGTATGCACTTGGCACCTTTGTCTAAAATGAGTTAGATTTAAATACATAAATTTATTTCTGGGTTCTCTATTCTGTTGCATTGTCCTATGAGTCTTTTTAAGCTATGATAACTTCATGTAATAAAGTTGTATATTATTATCATATATAATAATTTTAAAATCAGATACTGTGATGCCTCCACCTTCGTATTTTTTGCTCAGAATTTCTTTGACTATTCAAGGTCTTTTGTGGTCACATGCAAATTTTAGGATTTTTCTTTCTATTTCTGTGAAGGATGTCACCGGTATTTTCACAGCGATTGCATTTAATCTGTAAATTGCTTTGGGTAGTATGGTCATTTAAAAAATATTAGTTCACGGCCAGGTGCGGTGGCTCACGCCTGTAATCCAGGCACTTTGGGATGCCAAGGCGGGCAGATCACGAGTTCAGGAGATTGAGACCATCCTGGCCAACACGGTGAAACCCCCTCTCTACTAAAATACAAAAAATTAGCTGGGCGTGGTGGCAGGCGCCTATAGTCCCAGCTACTCGGGAGGCTGAGGCACGGGAATCACTCGAACCCGGGAGGCGGAGTTTGCAGTGAGTGGAGATCACGCCACTGCACTCCAGCCTGGTGACGGAGCAAGATTCCATTTCAAAAAAAAAAAAAAAAAAAAAATTAATTCACTCCATGAACATGAGATGTCTTTTCATTTTTTTTGTGTTCTCTTCAATTTTTAAATCAGTGTTTTATAGTTTTCTTTGTAGAGATTTTTTACCTCCTTGGTTAGGTATTTTTTGTAGCTATTGTAAATGAGATTGCTTTTTAAATTTCTTTTTCAGCTAGTTAATTATTGGTGTACAGGAACACTATTGGTTTTTGTATGTTAATTTTGTATCCTGAAGTTTTACTAAATTCCTTCATCAGTTCTAAGAGTTTACTGGTCTTTAGGTGTATATATATATATAATTGTGTCACCTGTGAAGAGGGATGGTTTGACTTCCTCTTTTCCAGTTTGGATACCGTTCATTGCTTTCTCTTGCCTAATTGTGCTGGCTAGAACTTATAGTATGTGTTGAATAAGAGTAGTGAAAGTGAGCATATTTGTCTTGTTCCAATTTTTAGAGGAAAGGCTTTTATCTTTTCCCCATTTAGCAGGATGTTTGCTGTGGGTTTGTCATATATGACCTTTATTGTGTTGAGGTATGTTCCTTCTATATTTAATTGTTGGGAGTTTTTATCATGAAGATATGTTAAGTTTTAGAAAATGCGATTACTGTGTCTATTGAGTAATCTTATGTTTTTCTCATTCTGTGAGATGTGGTATATCACATTTATTGATTTGAATATGTTGAACCATTTTTGCATTCCTGGGATAAATCCCACTTTATCATGCTGTGTAATCTTTTTGGTGTGTTGTTGGATTCAGTTTGCTAGTATTTTATTGAAGAGTTTTGCAACTATTTTCATCAGACATATTGGCCTGTAATTGTTGTCATTATTGCTGTTGTGTCATTCTCTGGTTTTGGTATCAGAGTAATGCTGGCCTTGTAAAATGAGTTGTGAAAAATTCCATTCTCTTTAATTGCTTGGAATAGGTTGAGAAGAATTGATGTTAGTTCTTCTTTAAAAGTTTGGTAGAATTCATCAGTAAAGCCGTGGAATCCTAGATTTTGTTGGCAGACTTTTTATTACTGATTCAATATCATTACTTGTTATCATTCTGTCCAGGTCTTCTATATCTTCCTGTGAACACAGCATTTCTTGACTAGATTACAGATAGTCTCCCAATTGATTTACCAACTTCTGGTTTTGGCCCTTCCAATTTATCTGCCATCCAAATTATTGTTAGAGTGGTTGTCATAAAGTAAAAATGAACAAAAAAAATCAACTAACTGTAAAATCCTTCTGCTTAAAATTTTTAAGTGGTCATTACTGCAATTCAGGATAAAATTTACATTCCTTAACTTGGCATACCAGACCCTTCACTGTCTGTCACTGCATTATTTATTTACCCTTTCCCCCATATTCTCTCTATATAGCACCTTAATTTCCTATTATTTCCGTGAAGAATTACCACAAACTTAAGAGCTCAAAACAACAAATACTTATTCAAGTACAATTCTGGAGATCAGAAGGTACTAATGGTTTGTCAGGGCTGCATTTCTTCTGGAAGCTGTAGAGGAGAATCCAGTTCCTTGACTTTTCCAGCTTCTAGAAGCCCCCTGTGTTCCTTGACTTGTGGGCCATTCTTTCATCTTTAAAGTCAGCAGTGTGGCTTTTTCAGTCTTGCTCTTCTCTGCCCTCTGCCTCTGGTCCTTTCCTTCTCTAATTCCCCTCCTGCCTCTCTTTTCCCATTATAATGGCTCTTGTGATTACATCGTGCCTACCTGGCTAATGCAGGATAATTTTACTATCTGAAGATCCTCAACTTGATCATATCTGTAAAGTCCCTTTTGCCATATAAAGTAACATATTCACAGGTTCTGGGGATTAGGAATATTGGCATCTTTTGGGTGAGATGTTATTCTGTCTATCACACATATACTTTTAGTAACTATTAAAACCATATTGCTCTCCCTTCCTGGAATGACATTCTCCTCATTCCTATTTTCATTAGCTTCAGGTATTATCAAAAAACAAAGCTCAGCTTCAGGTTTCAATTCTCTTTTCTATGGAAAATCACACACAAACAAGAAGAAAAAGACATATACTCTAAACACATACTCTAGATAATGTCCACAACTTTGAAATATTAGTACATGGAAATGGGTGGCACAATAGCATCCGATTTATCAGAATGAAGAAATTCAAATCTAAGGGCTCGTAGAGAGAGATACTGTAAAATGCAAGCAGCTTTTTTTTTTTTTTTCTCCGTAGCATCTTGGAAAGGCCCAAAGAATTAGAAACATCAGATATCATAAAAGATCGAACAGGATAAAGTCAATGAGGTAAGTGAAAATAAAGTGGTTTGAAAATCTATATGAAGAGAAGTTATTACTCCACATTGTCAACAAAACTCTCACCTTTAAGGTACCCAATCTCCACCCACATCCCTGCAGAAGACAAGAAATGTTTCTGGAGAAACAGAACCAGAAAATCTTTGGGCTGTTTAAAGGTGGAGGTAACAACACAAAATTGAGTTTATGCCAAGCATAAACAGCTGAATTGCCTTTCTAATCGTATAGCACATGCTGATCAGCCCTATGCAAGCCTAACCAATTCCCGTTTCTCTAATTCTATCCCAATGTACCAGTCAGTAATTGTTTTCACTATGTCTTGCAATTTTCCATCTGTATTGGGTTTGTAAGGAAAGAAAAATTGATATGAATAACGGTTCTTAGTAGCAAGCTCATTCACGGAATCTGTGTACCAAAGGGTCGTGCTATATGTAGTTTTAGCCATAAAGTTAACAAAAACTAAGAGCAATACATTGATTACTAGGGAAAACACTAAAGATATTCTTCAAGTTCTTTCTTCAAACAATAAGGAAGACTCCTGGCTGAAGTAGAGGCAGGATCATAATTGGAGGATGAACAGATCCACTGAGTATTCATAACACTGAGTATTCATAACTGAGTATTTTAATATTTCTTATTAGGATAAAAAGATGCCAGAGTTTGCAATGTGAAATAAGCAACGGAAACATCAGTGATCAGAAAATGAGACACTTGGAGAAACTCATCAAAAAGTGCCAACTTTTTACATGCTTGGTCCTCTACCACCTAAGGGCATGGGGTCCCTTCAAAGGCTTGCTTTGCCCAAGTCTATAACATGGAGATGGCTCCTCTCAAAGTACTGTGGCTTATGAAGGGACTGCAGTGCCTGGCTAAAATAATATTCCTTCAGTGCTCACTCTTTTTTATTTTATTATTATTATACTTTAAATTTTAGGGTACATGTGCACAACGTGCAGGTTTGTTGCTTACGTATACATGTGCCATGTTGGTGTGCTGCACCCATTAACTCATCATTTAGCATTAGGTATATCTCCTAATGCTATCCCTCCCCCCTCCCCCCCACCCCACAACAGTCCCCGGTGTGTGATGTTCCCCTTTCTGTGTCCATGTGTTCTCATTGTTCAATTCCCACCTATGAGTGAGAACGTGCAGTGTTTGGTTTTTTGTCCATAAATCATGCTGCTATAAAGACACATGCACACGTTATGTTTATTGCGGCACTATTCACAATAGCAAAGACTTGGAACCAACCCAAATGTCCAACAATGATAGACTGGATTAAGAAAATGTGACACATATACACCATGGAATACTATGCAGCCATAAAAAAGGATGAGTTCATGTCCTTTGTAGGGACATGGATGAAGCTGGAAACCATCATTCTCAGCAAACACTCCTTTTTTTAAAAAAAAAAAAACAACTCTATAAAATCTGGAATTTTTAAATGTTGAGACTTTTAATTGAGCTTTTGACTTTGTGATCTGATGATGTTGCTTCATGACTGATGAACACACTGCTGGCAAACCTCATTCATTGGGTGGAAGCAGAATTAGTGACAAATCTACCAGGTTTAATACCTGGATGGCAAAATAGTCTATACAACAAACTCCCATGACACAAGTTTACCTATGTAACAAGCCTGCATATGTACCTCTCAACTTAAAATAAAAGTTAAAAAGCCCCTCCTGGTTTTACTTTCAAGGAAACTAGATAACATAATATGACAATGTGGTTTAAGAGAATGCTTTTGGGAAACAGGTTCAATGAATAAATAAAAACAATCGTAATTAGCCTATCATTCCATGTATTTATATGCAAATGATGCCTTTAAATTACTTGAGATTGCCTGAAAGTAATTTCTTCTTTGAATTAGTTATAAACTTTAAGCATACGGTTCACAATGGTTTTGCTCTATTAATTTGCCTAACAAACCATTTCTTTATCATTAGCACAAAGGTAAACATCAACATAATTAAGAAAATTTCCAAATTATTGTAATCTATGTAAATGACATTCATCTTACTGGGCAGAAGCAGATGTAAACCTAAATATCAGAAACAGTCACTGGCTATCACATGAGTGTTTCTAATGTATGTCTGATCATCCAAGAACTAGCATAAGTGCCAGTACTAGTTACAGAATAATATTGCTTTTAAGGCTGCCTATGACACAAAGTCAAAGCACAGAGTCCACTTCTAAAGACTTTGTATCTCTTTTTTTTATTTTTTATTTTTTATTTTATTATTATTATACTTTAAGTTTTAGGGTACATGTGCACAACGTGCAGGTTAGTTACATATGCATACATGTGCCATGCTGGTGTGCTGTACCCATTAACTCGTCATTTACATTAGGTATATCTCCTAATGCTATCCCTCCCCCCTCCCCCCACCCCACAACAGTCCCCAGAGAGTGATGTTCCCCTTCCTGTGTCCATGTGTTCTCATTGTTCAATTCCCACCTATGAGTGAGAACATGTGGTGTTTGGTTTTTTGTCCTTGCGATAGTTTACTGAGAATGATGATTTCCAGTTTCATCCATGTCCCTACAAAGGACATGAACTCATCCTTTTTTATGGCTGCATAGTATTCCATGGTGTGTATGTGCCACATTTCCTTAATCCAGTCTATAGTTGTTGGACACTTGGGTTGGTTCCAAGTCTTTGCTATTGTGAATAATTCTGCAATAAACATACGTGTGCATGTGTCTTTATAGCAGCATGACTTATAATCCTTTGGGTATATACCCAGTAATGGGATGGCTGGGTCAAATGGTATTTCTAGTTCTAGATCCCTGAGGAATCGCCACACTGACTTCCACAATGGTTGAACTAGTTTACAGTCCCACCAACAGTGTAAAAGTGTTCCTATTTCTCCACATCCTCTCCAGCACCTGTTGTTTCCTGACTTTTTAATGATTGCCATTCTAACTGGTGTGAGATGGTATCTCATTGTGGCTTTGATTTGCATTTCTTGATGGCCAGTGATGGTGTCTCATAGTTCCACCCAGCGTGTATGATCAGAGGAGAATCATGGCACACTTTAGCTCAGAAAAATAAGACATAGAGAAAGCAGATTTCTGAGTCTGGTAGTGATGTTAAGGGCACTATTGAGTGAGTGGGAGCTGCCAAGCAGAATCAGCTCCTGTGACAGATGCTCTCAGTTTAAAGAAGCAAATGCAAAACCGTAAGAAAAATAACTTTTCAGCACAAAAGCTCAGAGGCCCTTGAGGATAGATGATGCCAGAAAAATGTGAGATTATTGTTTCCGCCAGGGTATATTAATACTATAAACATAGATGATTTACTGAGAAAAAAGATCCTTGAAAACGTACCAAATGCATGATGCTGAATATAAAGTTAAACAGCAAAAACAGAGTGCCAACAAAACATAGATTCTTTGCCCTTCTTTCTTTTCCAGTGTACAGAAACATGACTGATGTCTCATAGGGATCCAGCGGATTCAACTGGGCACCAAACTGCATTCATTCATTTTCTTTCTCATTCTTTCTTCTCTTTTTAGATTCTTCATCTTCATTAAACTTATAGATAACCATCTACTAATTGAAGAGCTTAATGCTCAAGTTCATTATTTTGTTCAACAAATGTTTATCAAACAACTTTGAAGTGTCTGACACCCTTCTAGGCACCTAGGATATATCAGTGAACAAAATATACGAATTTCCTGCCCTATTGGAACTTACATTATAGTGGCAGTAGATGGTATAGACAGAAAACAATAAACATAACAACTGAGTAAATTATACTGTGTGATAGAAATTGCTATGGAAAGCAAGTAGATCACGTAAGCAGGGGGACCAAATTGTGGTAAGGGGGCTGGGTGTGGTGGCTCATGCCTGTAATCCCAGCACTTTGGGAGACCGAGGCGGGCAGATCACTTGAAGTCAGACGTTTGAGATCAGCCTGGCCACCATGGCGAAACCCCATGTCTACTAAAAATACAAAAATTAGCCCAGCGTGGTGGTGCGTACCTGTAGTCCTAGCTACTCCGGAGTCTGAGGCATGAGAATCACTGGAACCCAGGAGATGGAGGTTGCAATGAGCCAAGGTCACGCCACTGCACTCCAGCCTGGGCGACAGAGCAAGACTGTCTCCAAAACAAACAAACAAACAAACAAACAAACAAACAAACAAACAAAGAATTGTGGTAAGGGATGGTGGGAAGAAAGTGTTGCCATTTTAAATTGGATTGCCAAGGTAGGCTGAAATTGAGCAAAACTCATTTCCACTTCCGGCCTCTTATTCCGTACATGTTGTCAAACCTTGTTGAGTTCAGTTCTACCCACCCAAAATGTTATCTCGTCTGTGATTCCTGCCCTGATTCCCTCACACTCCTTAAACTCCCTTACATTCCCATGCATAGCTGACTGTGTTGTTGCTCATCCCGTTTCCCTTCTGAGCTGTGGACAGGTGTCATGCATGTGCATGTGTGGTCTGACAATTTCGCAGCGCAAGGGTTTTTGTCTCTGCTCCTCTGCCTGAGGACTTTTCCCAGTGCAGTGCTTGTAGTGCAGGGAAGCCCTGATATGCTGAGGATATAACAGCCCCCAGAGATAACCCTCAAACAATGAAAGATGTAAGTGAATAGATAAATAGCTCAGCTTCTCAATCCCCAGGTGGAGCAATTTTAAAATGCATTCCACTTAACTCCTCAGAGGCTTCTAGCAGAATTAAACATCAGTTGCCCCTGGACATTTCTATTTATTAATGCACTGTTTATTGGTATCTTGCCTTTCCCTGTCTCCCTCTCTGCACTCTCTTGCTTGTGCTTTCTGCACTCACTTTGTACATAACCTATCCATAGCCCGAATCTAAATTCAGACATTGCAATATTTCATTTCCGAACTCTTTATGGTTTTACTAAATTTTTCTTTATATTTTATTATTCATGGGCATTTTCTTCATCTACTAACTTGTGAATTCCTTAATTTACATCCTGAAAATTCTATATTACTAAACATAGCTTTTGACCTTTAAGCAAAAATATTAAGATATTTACATATTTGGTGAAGGTGACCTGGGTTTAGTTAATCAATTATGTGGGTTCAAATCTTGGCTCTGTCATTTGGTAACTATATTGGCGGACACTATTCTGTGCATCTGATTTCTCGTTAGTAGACTGGAGATAAAAAAATATCTACCTTGGGGGATTATACTAAGGATAAAATAAGATGACATATGTAAAGTTCTTAGTATGGTGCCTGGACATATATTAACCACTCCATCATTGTAAGCCCTCTCCTGACTCTCCCTGCCTTAGTCTCTCTTGGTAAATTCAATTCTTTAAAATAAAGGAACTGGAACAGGAATAGACTTTCAAGTCTGATGAAAATATTAACATAGTAAAGCAGAGGCATTTCATCTGAGTAAGAAGTATAACCATAAACTGATACATATTTCTGTCTTTCCCCTGTATTCTTTTTAATTCAGTAAAGAATGACGTTTTGAATTTGGCATCCTGTATGGCAAGCTTCCATTTATCTCTTCAAAGTGTTCAATATATATCGTGGAAATGCACTGACAATAAAATTACTTTGGCAAACTAGTTATCTAGGGCAGATGCATGCAAAAGATGTATTATATGTAGCATCTGTTTGCCAACCAAAAAAATGTTAATTATTAGATACCTATTTTTTCCCTCTTCTATGTTTTAAAATACTAAGTTGAGGATAGGGACATACTTTTCTTAGTGTGGCAACTTGCAAATTATAGTAAACAGTACTACTACTCAACTCACTAATAACTGTACATTGTGAAATGTTTTCAAAATATCAATTTTAATAACTACTCAATATGCAAAATTCTGTGTCAGATGTTTAAAGCATACTGAGAAGAATATGAATAGGTAGAAGATTTAGCATTGTGCATAAAACTGTAGGATGTGGTTAAATCAGTGTAATGAGAGAAATGTGAATTTATTGCAATATAGGTTTAAAAGACACAAGGATAGGATTCATTTCAAGAATCAGTAAACTTTCATGAGGAGATAATATCTGAGATGGGTAGGTCTGGAGGGTTTTAGCTTTCAGAAAATGAACAGAAGGTATTTCTGAAATGAGGGGCAACCTGTATAAAGACAGTACAAAAATTAAAGTATATTAAAAATAGATTCTGGTCTTCATCTAAAAAGTAGAGTGTACTGAAACAGGTTTTAGATAAGAAGGAGGAAGAAGCTGTAGGTAAGGAATACTGAAAGCCAGAAAGAGAGAGAGAGAGTAAGAAAGAGGCAGACAGATGTGTTAGCTTGCATCAAATGGAATGCTTTCAGCAGCAACTAATGAAAACTCCACTTTAATTCATTTAAACAATAAGGAAAATGTATTATCTCACACTAGCAGAAGAGTATCCTGCTTTTAGGAGCAAGTTACCCACAGTTTTGCTTAATTCAGTATTTCAATAATATAATTAAAGAACCAAGTTGTTTTCATTTTTCTCTCAGATAGGCTAGGATGTCAGCTTTGTCTCCCGCTAGCTCACCTCATGATCACAAACTGGCTACTGAAGCTTCAGGCATTACATGCAGACAAGACATAAACCAGAATAAGGATAAGAAATGTATCCATAATCCTTTTTCATGAATCTCTTTTCCTGAAACAAACTACCTCTCACTTTTCAGAGGGTAGAATTAGATTATATCCTCCTTGCTAAATCAATTGTTGACAAAAGGAATGCAATGCAATGCAATTTCCATGTTGGCTAAGAAAATTCAATTTATATCACTAAATCATTCTTAGGAGGAGTAAATGCTTAAAAAAACTGTTTTTTTGTTTTGTTTTGTGTGTGTGTGTGTGTTGTTTTTTTCAGAAAGAAGGGAGGAATGATTACTGAGTAAGCAATCAACAGTCCTTGTGGAAGTTAAAATGACCATGCATTTTGGTTTGCTTGGACAATTCCGGTTCATATGTGTCGTCCCAATGTAATTAATAATAGTGTCCTTTTTACTCTGAAAAATGTACTTATTTGGATAATAAATTATATGCTCACTGGAGCTAAACTGGTGATGGATAGACAATTAAGGATTTGAGTATGAGAGTTATGATTAAGAGTGATTAATTAGTTAATAATATGATCAAAACATCCAGAAGTGAAGACCAGGAGAAGAATTAGAAGATGATTAAGACAGATTCAAGCAAAAAAGTCTAAACTAGTGTGTGGCAGTGGGAATGGAAACAAAGAGGCAAAGTGTCCTTACAGAAGTAATAATTAAAAATTTGGCATCTGTTGATGTAAATACAGCAATAAGGGAGAAGCATAAAAGGTAAAAAGAGGCTTAAATATCTAAATTGCATGACTGAGAGGATCGCACTGCATTAATGGAAATAGTAAAGTCAGGAACACATAGTTTGATGGGTAGAATAACGAGTTTAGTTTTGACATGTTGAGTTTAGTTCTGTTAAGAAAATTGTGTGGAAGTATCAAGTAAGTATATTGAGAATTTTCAGTAGCCTCTGTGATAATTTAATTAGCTATATAGTTTTTTGATAGGCTGTCATAGGGTTTATAACCCAGTAAAAGTATGCAAGTAAACAAAAAATTCAATTTACCATTTACTTAATAAATAATTACTAAGTACCAGACTGTTCCAAGAGCTGAGGAATCAGCAGTAAACAAAGAGACCAAGTCTCCACTCTCTTGGAGCTTATATGCTAGAATAGGGAATCGCAGTAAACAATTCATGTATATCATGGCATATTTTTATAAAAGCTGTGAAAGAAAAATAAAGATTTTGGGATGAGCAGAAAAGTCTTTTGTGATAAGGTGATATTTGAACAAAGAACTGAGTAGGAAATAAGCCTACTGATATCCAGGCAAAGAATGTTCTAGTCTGAGAAACAGGAAATATAAACGCCCTTATGGGAAGTTTCCTGGAACCTGCAGGAACAGCAACAAGAGAAGAGTAGTATGTCTGGAGCCCAAGGAATGGGGAAGAAGGTAAAAGGTAACAACGTCAGACAGGTAACCAGGGGCCAGGTTGGATATAGCCTTATGGGTCCTGGTAATCACTCTGGATTTTGAATTGAGTAAGGCAGAAAGCTATGAGGATTTTTAATGCTGATGAGTGGGGAAAAGGCTGTTAACAGGTAAGGATAATGAGTAGAGTAGGGATACTAGTTAGAAGCCAATTACAAAAATTTTGTAAAGAAATGATTATGCTTTGGAGTAGGGAAGCAGCAGTGGGGATGGTAATAAGTGCTCATATTCAGAATTTATTTTAAAGGAGTATGCAGGTAGGAGAAAGGTTAAAATAAAGTGGTATTGTGGATGGCAAGAAAGAAGAGTATTTCATGAAGGAATGATGAACTGTTGAGGGTCCAGTGAGAGCAGAAAACATGGGGTCATTGGAGACTTTAACAAGAACAGTTATGTAGAGATGGTGAGGGTGGAAGAGAAACTGCAATGAATTTGAAGGGTGAACAGCTAGGAGGAGTGTAGAGAGCATGATGTGGCAACTCTTGTGACAAGTTTGGCCCAGAAAGGGAACAGAGAAATGGGAACAGAGTAAGCGGAGGTCAGGAAACATTGCTCCCAGATGGACTGTGGTAAACAGCAGTTGCATGCTAGTGGGAATACTTTAGTATATATGGAGAGATTGGTGATGCACAAGAGACGCAGAATAATCAGGCAGCAAAGCCCTTCAAAAGGTGAATGGCAAAAGGACATGGACTTGTAAAGGAATCACCTTTGCTGAATGTTGGGAGGGAGATGCCTCCTCCATTGCATTTAAAGGGCAGAAAAAGATGAGTGCAGAGTCAGGTAGGTTTGTTGATTTGGTGATGGGAAGAAGAGGAACTCCAATACAATGGCTTCTGTTTTATCTGTGAACTGTGAGGCAAGATCATCCCAATACAGTGGTGGTGGTGGGGGGAGGTATACAAAAAGCAATAAAAAGCAGCTGATTAGGAGACCGAGGTGGGCGGATCATGAGGTCAGGAGATCGAGACCATCCTGGCTAACACGTTGAAATCCCGTCTCTACTAAAAAAAACAAAAAACAAAAAAATTAGCCGGGCATGGTGGTGGGTGCCTGTAGTCCCAGCTACCTGGGAGGCTGAGGCAGGAGAACTGCATGAACCCGGGAGGTGGAGCTTGCAGTGAGCCAAGATCGCACCACTGCACTCCAGCCTGGGCGACACAGCAAGCAAGACTCCATCTCAACAAAAAAAAAAAAAAAAAAAAAAAAAAAAGCAGCTGAGTAGAAAATAGAAAAATAAGCTACTTGGAGAAATATATTGGGATTACAGGGTGCTAGTGAATATCTACTACAGGCCGGTAATCATGGTGTTTATGAATTTAAAGTGACACTAATTACATCAATTTCTCCAGCTGTGTGATTTTGTCAGTAATTTTTATTATGTTGTGATTAGAAATCAAAATGAGGTTGTAAATGTATATATCGAAAAAGTAAAATTTATAATGTTTAAACGAATGGAAGTTACCAGTTTCCCTTCAACAGGCACTTATTGAGCACCTGCTATGTGTCAGGCACTACAAATTCACAGATAGAAGTTATGGTCCCTGCTGTGAAACCCACATTATAACAGTGCCACAAGCAATTTCAGAATAACTACAATCCACTCAGGATAGAAGAGCATGCTGGTCTAGGCCATGTAAACATAGTTTTGTCTTGCATACGTGAGGTCTTCCAGCTCGAAGATTTCTGAACAACTTTATGATAAAAAACCAAAAATTATCAATATCTGATACTCCATCAATCATAGGATTATAACACATCAGGCATTTCTGATGTTCTATTCCCTTTCCTACAGATAAATATTGAAATATTCATCTACAATAATTGTCAAAGCAGCCTGAAATTCTGTATCCTACAGAACATCAGACTCTCCAAAAGTAAATTATATGTGTTTTTGCAAATTTAAATACTGATTCTGTTTACATGCGTACATTCTGCCTCTCAATAAAATGTACTAAGCATTTAACCCTCATTATCTCATTCAAACATCAGACACACATGAAAAGTAGATGTCATTACTACCACTTCTTTTTAGATGAAGAAATTGAGTCTAGGAGAAGTAGGTAAATTGCTGGGGATCACAGTTTGCAGCTGATTACACTAAAGTAGGCTTTAAATCTAATCTCCCTCAGTATGTACTTTTAAGAGACACCTCTCTAATTTTATTGTGATAAATATTTTTGTAAAATTGTTTTAAATGTTCAAAATATTACAATTTTACTGTGATACTATCACCATCATCCCATATCAACCCAGAGAGAGCATTCTTTTACATCTGACAATGTTGAGTTTTTGGACATTTCCGATAAGAAAAATATTTTTTTTCCATGTTATCTCTGAATAAATTTCTATTTTGCTCTTAATCCTCATCCAAATGAGCTTATGATGTGTTTCTCCTTAGAATTTCTGAGGGCAGACATTGTTTTAATTCTCCATTTATTCCTACTTTTTGGGTTCAGATTCTAGCACAGAGTTAGAGCTCAAAAATGCCTGTTTATCTGAACTAAAGATTGCACATGATATCCTGTGTGGTTTCTCAGAAGACACTGCCATAGGAGTTTGACCAGCTTTGGCTCTAGGCTTAGATCATGATGCTCTCTGGAAGTGCTGACCAAACGCCTCAGCAATACCCGGTGATTTGTGAACAGCATCGCCTCCAGGATGTTTGAAAGACCATGTATGTGAGATAAATAGTGATCTCGGTGAGTATGGGGTTTTCTTTGACTAATATTCAAGGTCAGGTCTTTCTGAGTGGTAGAGACCAAGAAAAGTGAGGCAGTGACTCTTTCATGCTTTTATAGCATGGTTGTCCGGCAACTGCTAACTATATAGCTCTCATCCCACGGTAGTGAAAGAAAGGTAAGGAGTAGGAGTGAGGGATGGGGGTTGGCCAGGGGGCTGGGAGGGTAGGGGGTGGGAGGAGGAGAGAGAGAGAGACAGAGAGACAGGTTCAGTTCCTCAATCTACTACTTAGTAGCTCTATAACCTTTAGTAAGTAACTTCTGTGAATTTCACTTTTCTTACTATGCATTTTTCTTCCAAAGTTGATAGGATTTATATTTCTTGTGATAAAAAGCTGGAAGTCTGCATAATGCAGAAAATGTTGAAAAAGTGGTAGCTGTTGATAGTGAGACATTTTTAGATTATGACTTCTTTGAAGCCAGGAATTATATCTTGTCAACCTTTATATTCTTGATGACAAGTCTAGCCCAACTTTGAGTAGTGAATTAAGAAAGAATTAATAATAGTGATAGCATTGTTCTATTTTTTTGTCTTTTGTCTTCCAAAGACCAGTGACCTTTAGGAATCTGAGGTTATGCATCAGCAGACTTTTCTAATCACTTATTAAAATCATAGAGAAAACTCCACAAGAAGTCTGGTTAAACAATTACGAGGTACACATTTATATTTTTAGTTACTAATCACAAACATTAAGTTAAATTGATTCTTTTTTCACTCAACCACTTGTCTAAGTGACAATAAACATAATCATTCTCATTATAAACTAATTTGAAAAGGTAATTTCCCAATTAATAAATATATACCAATGTAAAATGTGTCCTTATGATAAAATAATTAGAATAGCTGTTGACAACTTTGGAAAGAAAACAAAGAATTTTGTTAATGGCAAGACCTAATAAAAAATCTGATGTGCTAAACTAGAGAAACTGACAAGCACAATTCCCCCCACAAAAATAATTTGTTACCAATGATGAAACTGAGAAATTAACCAGAATGAAAGTTGTGAGATTTATAGTGAAAGCCCTCCGGGTAAAATTAATTTCTTTATAACACAGTTTAAAGTCAAACAAAAGGAAATTGCTTGTGCCAGATGGGGTACGGGAGGCATTGTGAATGAAAATGAGCATCTCTTTTCTGCTTACAAATATTTGAATTAAGATGATACCAGCGTGTCTAGTTAATGGAAAACAGTATTGATGGTTGTACAACTTTTAAAGATTTCCTCATTCCTTTTAAATGGACTTTGTCAACACAACAAAGTACTTTAAGCAATATATTAAGCCTGCCACTTACTATCACAGCACATGTATTCTCCTTGAATTATTGTTTCAGGCAAAACAGGAAGAATACAATGGCTAGAATGCTGGGCCTAGAGTCAGAGAACCACTATGTAGCTTTTCTTCAGGTTCTATTGCTGAGCAGAAGGAGTCTAAGAAAGTCAACCAGTCTCTAAAGGACAATTTCTTCATTAGTAAAATTAAAACAGAAACACCTGCCCTTCTATCAGCTGAGTCTCATGAAAATTAAATTATATAATGAAGGTGAACATTTCTTGTAAACCATAAAGTATATGTATATAACCTTTCATTTTGTGGTTTATCTTTCTGGAATTAGTCTAGAAATTGTCTCCAATTTTGCCTCGTATTTTATCTGAACCGTTGGTTCACAGCTGCTGGCTTTCTTTTTCTTGTAACCTCACGTATTTTCATGAATAACATTTCAAATCTAATCATTGATGTTGCAGCTGATGGTGATCTCTCTCTGCTCTAAGCACCTATAATAGTTATTTAGCACTTATGCTATGCCACCATTTATCTTCATTGCCTATATCCTCTCTACTTGGCTGTAACATCAACTCTTGAATATTAACACTTGTACTAAAAAGACTACTACTAATAGCTAACATTTATGGTTTACTGTATGCCAGACACTGTACTAAGCATTTTAAATGGACTATTAAATTTAATAAGAAGCAGGAAACACATTGTGTTTTACAGTGGGATCACATAATACATTTATTATATAATATGTATTAACATTTCACACTCGGCCAGGCATGGTGGCTCACGCCTGTAATCCCAGCACTTTGGGAGGCTGAGGCGGGTGGATCACCTGAGGTCAGGAGTTTGAGACCAGCATGGCCAACATGGTGAAACCCTGTCACTACTAAAAATACAAAAATTAGCTGGGCGTGTGGCACACACCTGTAGTCCCAGCTACTCGGGAGACTGAGGCAGGAAAATCACTTGAACCCGGGAGGCAGAGGTTGCAGTGAGCCGGTGAGCTGAGATCACACCACTGCACTCCAGCCTGGGCGATAGAGTGAGACTCTGTTGCAAAAAATAAATTAATTAATTAATTAAAAAATAAAAAATAATTTCGCACTCAGTAACTCAGACCGTCCACATATCAAAAAACCAACATACTAAAAAGATATAGAAATATAGATTTATATAGGGTAAACATTTATCCTACCATTTTATTTAATGCATTTATGCCCTAGAGTAAGAGTGAGATGGGAGAGGTAAATCTACTCTTTCTCCAGGTGAAGTCACTTCCCATATACCACTTGTTGTGTGTGCATCTTGCTATGGAATGTATAATGTTTAAAGACAGATATTTTTGGTACAACATGGACTGTGAATGCAGGCTATATCTGTTACTAAACTAAAGAAACAGTTTCAATGCTAGAAGAAAGCCTAGTTGTATTAAATGCAAGAGATGGTATGTCAGTCTCCAATGTGTTAACTTTCAAGAAATTTTCAAGACTAATTTGACTCTGTAGTTTGCTCTATATATGTTGAGTTGCCAATGAAGGAAAAAGTAATGACATAAACTTAAATTGAGAAGGGGAAGGAGGCTTTAAATGTTTGAGTAGAGAGGGGAATGTGTGAAATGGTTAGTAGTATGGTAGAGTTGGGGGGAAATGAATTAGGGAAGTGTAGATTTATCTGGCAATTGTAAAAATATGCTATGAATTTGCTACTTTGAATTTAAAGTGAAAATGAAACAAAAATGAAAGGTTATATGCATACACTTTATGGTTTACAAGAAATGTTCACCTTCATTATATAATTTGATTTTCATGAGACTCAGCTGATAAAATCAGCAAGATTGTTTTTTTTTCACTCCCAGTAGGTTTAGCTGCTCAAGTGAAAGAGGAAGTAGGGAGAGGCTTGTGATTAATAGGTTTTACCATATAAGTTCTTCCAGAGTGGAGGAGGGTAAAAAGAAATCAGCATATTTGCATAGGAGTTATTTTAATGCTGGGCCATAGAATGAAATTTAAGCTGAGTAAAAAGAAAGGGAGACATGGATTGAGGGAGTAGACACTGAAGAAATGGTAGGGTCAGTGTGTTGAATATAATCTGTGAGTGGGAGTATAAGAAGGAATTTGCTAAAAAGTCAAGAAGTATTGTTCCTAGAATGGGATGCTAGACATAAAAAATATTGGAGCTGATGCTGTAACTGGTAATGACAAGCTTTAAGGTGTGACTATGGGAATGGGTTGTTGAGGACGGGCAGATAAGCAATGTTTATTTCTCATGACTATGAAGACCATTATTAGTCATAGTTACTATTATAACTATGACTTTATTGTCCTAGCCCTTTGATATGGTTTGGATCTGTGTCCCTGCCTGAATGACATGTTGAGTTGTAATCCTCAGTGTTAGAGGTGGGGCCTGGTGGGAGGTAACGAGATCACGGGGGTGGATTCCCCTCTGGTGCTGTTCTTGGGATAGTGAGTGAATTCTCTTGAGATCTGGTCATTTAAAAGTGTGTGGCACCTTCCCTGCTTCCTCCTGCCCCAGCCATGTGAAGCTCCTCATTCCCCTTTTGCTTTCTGCCATGGTTGGAATTTCCTGATGCACCCCCCACCACAAGCAGAAACTGCAATGCTTCCCATACATCCTGCAGAACTATGAAGCAATTAAAAGTCTTTTCTTTATAAATTATCCAGTCTCAGACATTTCTTTATAGCAGTGCAAGAATGGACTAATACATCCTTCCATCCAGAGATAAACTGTGATGAGTCATAAAACAACTTTTTCACTGTCTATTGGGAATCTGGTGAAAAGATTTCAAATTAATCACTGGACTGCAAACTAACATTTATTTTCTAGGCCCACCCTGTCCACCACTGTGTCCAGTATCTCTTTGCTCAGTGGCAATAGAAAACAAATTATAACCAAAATCTGCAGGCCTGATTTTCTTTACTATCCTTGGCCAACACTAACAGCTGATATTCTGTCAGTATGTACAGGTATGACCATATCAACTATTAAAGTAATGAAGGAATTCCATGCAATTTGACAAATTGTCATTTGCTATCTTAAGGCTTCCTCGTTCCCATGGCACAGATAACCAAGCCCTTCTCTTGGGGCTACTCTGGTTCTCCCCAAGCTATAAGCAAAGGTTGAAATCTAGCCCAGAGAGAGCTTCCAAGATTTAATACTTGTGTGTCATCCATTCTGATTGACAGGATCAACTCTACCAACATCAAAAATAGAAGATTCTCGTTCTATCTACCCTCTCACTGCTCATACCTCCCCTCCCCCCCCCCCCCACTGTGCTGTGCTTCTTTTCTACAGACCCATTTCTCCCATTCTTGCTT
Organism: Gorilla gorilla gorilla; assembly: GCF_029281585.2. Taxonomy (NCBI): domain Eukaryota; kingdom Metazoa; phylum Chordata; class Mammalia; order Primates; family Hominidae; genus Gorilla; species Gorilla gorilla. Next base: position 100,296,306 of record NC_073237.2, on the reverse strand, counting down.
AACTTACTGACAAATCCTTTCTGTTGTGCCTTCAGTTTAATTGATGACATTGAGAGCATCAGACAGGTATTTCCTCTGTTATCACCTACAAATTTATGATATTTATGATATTAGGAGTCATATTTAACAACTTTGCTTCAATTTTATAGTCTTTTATTTGAAATACGTATCTCTACCTGAAATTTGGATCCTGTCTCTTCCAAATTCTTTAGGAATCTTGTGAAATCAATAATTTTCTGTCTACCCATTTGTATCACCCTAAAAAATACAGTCTATGTTCTTCCACATTAAAATAAAAGACCCTTCCTTTGCCACACAGTCCTCACTAGCCTAGATCTCACTGTGTCTCTATAGCCAAGCTTTTTGAAAAGGAATCTCTTCTCACTGAAGAACTGGTTTCCTCACCTGCCAGTTCCACTTCAACTTATTGAAATCTGCCTTCTGCCTCTGGCACCAAACTGAAACTGCCCTCACGATGGTTACCAGTAATATTAGGATATTACTGCCAAAATCAACGTTTTTCTTTCAGTCCTTACATTATTTGAACATTCAGCAGCAGCACCCGACGCTGTTGATTACTTCCTCTTTCACAGGACTCTGTCCTCCCTTGGTTTTGGGGTCATTACCCTCACCAGCTTATTGTCATGTATCTGGGCCAATTCTTCGCAGTCTCCTCTAGTTCTGTTCAAGCCCTGTTAGTTTTCTCCATGATTCCCTCCTCATCTTTCTGTTCTCATACTATGTATTGATCCTATGTGACTTAATCTAAATTTTTGTCACAAAATACCTCTGATGTGCTGTTGACTTTCAGTGATGTAGCTTTTCTCTTTTTGTCCCATTTGATATCAATCCTTTTTTGTGTCTTTATATGTTCTCTATTTTATTTTTAAATTTCAACTGTCTCATGAATATCTACGATTGCATCTTTCACTAACACCTTAATTTATATGTACTTGAGCTGAATGATTTATTCTCTCCCCCAAATTTGTATAAGCTACAGTTCTTTTTTTCTTCCTTAGTAAATGGCACCATCTTCTTCCTAACCTCTGAAATAAGAATTCTAGGACTTACATTATATTTCTGTGTCTTACTCATTTTTCTTCAGCTCACAGTATTCACTAAATCAACAAGAACTGTAGCTTCTATGTTCTGATATCTTGTATCTGTGTTGTTTACAACACTCATAGCTCACCTCCTTGCCTTCTGTAAGCCATTTGCACCCTGCCCTATCCCATTCTAGGGTATTATTTCATCAAATGAAGAGTATGACTTAATTAACTCATTCATAAAATATTACTTCATACAATAAACTAGACATCTACAGATGTCTACTAGACAATCTGCATTATTTCCATATGACTTGCCAACAGGAAAATTATGCCATAGCTTCCAATAGATTTCAGGATGAAGAGAACACAAGGGCCTTTGCGATCTTGCTTTTGCTTGCTTATTCATTATTGTCATCACATTCCCCCTCCTAACTGCATTACCACACACTAATTAGTTGCCCCAATCATGCCTGCAGTTTCCACAGTAAGTGTGTGACTTATCCTGCTTTTGCATATCTTTTTCCATGAAACTATATCTAACAGCTTCGGTTTTCAATAAATGCCTAATAGATGAATTCCCTGCACAATGCTTTTGGAACTTAATCTTCTGTTGTCATCTTTCATTTCAAAAAATGACATATAATTCTATGACTACTTAAAATTGATTATAAAGATTCTGAGTACATGAATTTCATTTTATTCTCTATACCACCTAATGTCATTTTAGGAGGTACTGAAATGTATTTGTTAAAAATGCGTAAATAATTGAGTAAATGAATAAATGAAAATACTGTCTTTGAAACACATCACCACGTTTATGATTTGTTAGTGATTATCTTGCTTCATCTGGTGACTGAATTTAAAAATCTGAATTCTAGTTCAGCAGGAAGACATTTTAAAAGTCTTGTGGGATTCCGTGACTTTTTGCCACAAACAGCCCTGAAATAAGGTCCTTTCAAACCTTTTGAAGAGCTAGAGATTTGGAGGTTCAGACTCACATCAATGGTTTGGTACTTTTAAGGTATTATTTTATCAATTGGAGAGCATGACTTAATTCATAAAATATTACTTAATACCTACAATAAACTAGACATACAAGAGTGAGCAAAAGAAGACTCAGTCCCTGCTCCAATAAAGTGTACAATCTTGTGGAAAAGACAAGTTTAATGTTTAAGTCATATAAATAATGTAAATTATAAATATTTTAAGCACTGCAATGGAAAGACATATGGTGTTATAAATACTCATGAAAGAGAGATTTAACCTAGTCATGATGGTCTTAAAGGAAATGATATTTGACCAGGGACCCACTTAGCCTTTTTGAATCTCAGGTTTTTCATCTCTGGAGTGTAAAGAAAACCTTCTTTTAATCCTTAGAGAACTGCTGTGGAGTTTGGCTAAAATAATACAGTCACGTGCTGCATAAGAATATTTTGGTCAATGACAGACTACCTATAGGATGGTGGTTCCATATGATTATAATACTATATTTTTATTGTAACTTTTCTATGTTTAGATACACAAATACCATTGTGGCAAAGTTGCCTACAGTATTCAATACAGTAACATGCTGTATAAATTAAAAGCCTGGGAGCAATAGGCTACGCCTTATAGCATAGGTTGGTATTAGGCTGTACCATTCAGGTTTGCATGAGTACACTCTATGATGTTCATACAATGACCAAGTTTCCCAATGACTCATTTCCCAGAATGTATCCCCATTATTAAGTAACACATGACTGTATACATGAAAGGGTTTTGAAACTATATTATTTCCACTGGATTTCTGCCTCCTCTATATGTCATATTTCCTTCTCTTTCAAATGAGAGTAGGGCTTTGTTGTAAGTACGAGTCACAAAGCGACAAAGTTTTGATCATTGAATGAAATACTTTTCTTTTTTTATTTTTAATGTCTTTTAAATACAGATGGAGTCTCACTCTGTTGACCAGGCTGGTGTCAAACTCCTAGCCTTAAACCATCCTCCCTGAGATCTCAGCCTCCCAAAGTGCTGGGATTACAGGTGTGAGCCACCGCGCCCAGCCCATTGAATGAAATACTTTTATTTTTAAAGAAAAATAATTATACTGCCTGTGCCCTTCAGGTCTTTAGTTTTTCACCTCACATTTCAAATTTCCCAGGGTGGATTACAGATCATTATTGAACAGATGTTAATCAAGTGAATTAGCAGAAATAGGTAGCGAATCAACGGATTCAATAAACTTTCGCACACACTATCTTACCTTAGACAATGTGGGTTTCTGAAAAAGTAGATGGTTATGTCAAGCCTCCATAGCACTGCTGTATTCCACAACTAGGGCTTCTTGAGTGTCTCACTCTGTTTGTATCTGTATGTAGTTTTCCCTCATCATCTCTCCAGCATGGTGGCATTGCTAGCTAGACTTCTTATATGGCAGCTCAGGGCTCTGAAGGTTCATGCCTGGGAAAGAGGGAAAGCCTACTACACAATATTCCCTGTTATGACCTAGCCTTGGAAGTCATACAACATTCTATTCATTAGAATTTGAAAATGCATTTCAATATTGGTAAATGCTACATAAGTTTAATTCTAAGTTACACTATTTTTTTCACTGATACAATTTTTAGAAGTTATTCCCAACATGGAGAAATAGCCTTATTTTCTCAATTCCACATAGGGGCATATAGAATAAAAATGAGACTTTTCTTTTTTTTTAAATATGCATTGTTCTACAAAGGAATAACAACTTAATTACATTAAACAATTTGTCTTTACTGAAAGAATACATGAAATTTGGATGCTTTAGCTAATCCCATCAATAGATCACAGCTGTAAATTTGAATTGTGGAAGGAAGACAATACTAAGGATATGAGCAGACATAGTTAATCGGCTGAAATCCTTTTGTAATCTCAAAGTAAATTTTAAAATCTCCAGAAATTCTTTTCTGTATCTAAGGAAAACTTCAAACTTCCATGGGAAAATTAAAATTGACTACTAAAATGTTATCTAATGATTAAACATGCAAACAGAAAAATTCTGACTGTTTAGAGGAATTGGGAAATATTACTTTGTTATAACTATAACAAATAACTAATCTTTATGTTTCCAGAAAAAAGGAATAAATGATGGGTTTTGGTGACAAGGAGTACAAATTATATATAGAAATGTCCATGTTTCACTTTTTACTTAGCAACAGAAACTCCAAATTTTAACTTGAGATAATGTTAACATTTATTGTCATCCTTTACATCTAGGTTTGGACATGTGATTAAGTGTGCAACTTCAGGGAAATTTGACTATTGGAACAAGGCATGCTTTTCTTTATCCTTTACTCCCAAAGATTGGTTAGAATATGGACTTGATTGATGAGCAAATGTGCAGCCATCTTCGAGAATTCAGCATCATATTACTTCGGGCTGGGCAACATGACAGAATGAGCCAGCTTTGCCAATTGTTGTGGGGCCATCATGCTGGCAGTGTCCTTGTGGCTTGAAATTTTATGTGGAGGATAAATAAAGATTTATTTCGTTTAAGCTACTGTTATTTTGGCTTTTTCTGTTATCTTCAGAAAAACCTACTCCTAACTGATAATGTTTTGTGTGTTTTTTTTTGAGACAGAGTCTCGCACTGTCTCCCAGGCTGGTGTGCAGTGGCGCAGTCTCGCTCACTGCAATCTCCGCCTCCTAGGTTCAAGTGATTTTCCTGCCTCAGCCTCCTGAGTAGCTAGGATTACAGGTGCCTGCCACCATGCCCTGCTAATTTTTTTTTTCTGTATTTTTAGCAGAGATAGGGTTTCATTATGTTGGCTAGGCTGGTCTTGAACTCCTGACCTCGTGATCCTCCTGCCTCGGCCTCCCAAAGAGCTGGGATTACAGGCACGAGCCACCACGCCCGACCGCATTCTGTGTTTTTAAGCACATGGTTCCTTCTTTCTCTCTTCCCTGCTTCCTGGTTGGTCCTCTCCTCTGTATTTACCTTCACCCTCTTATTTTATTTATCTTTCTTTTACTACCACTGTTTCTTTCTCTTTCTTCCCATAAGTATCAATAACAGTAATAAACCATTATTTTGGTTGAATCATCCAATAGCAATGAGAGCTAATAGATTTTATTTTTCTTGTTCTTACTTTTTGAAGCCAGAAAATACAATATTTTAGATTTATATTTTTAAAAAACAAATGTAAAATCACCTCATCCTATGAATTTTTTTTTTTTGACTGGTACTCCACTGAAGGATTTTACCCTCCAGTCAGTCAGAATTTCATGATTGACCAAGGTTTCCTCATCCTGGTTAAGGTCATATGAAGACTATATTTATGCCTTCAAAAATGTCAACAAATCAATTTTTTTTAGGTTTATGATTAAAATTTTCTGCCCTGAGGGTCTGCTCTACAGTAGGGAACTCTTTCATGGGAGTAATGGCTTAGAAGTAGAAAGTCTGTTAAAAACAAACATAAAACTCTCCACAGCTGGGAGTTGCCCTTTCATTTTTAGAAATTCATTCTTATTTCCATAAATGTAATAAAGGCTTAGCCTCTGATCTCTAGTCATATCTCACAGGTTTTCACTAAAAAATAGCTGGCAGAACATACATTTCTTGTAATTTCAGCTACATTAAATTGTCATTTTAAGGTATTCAAAATGCAATAAACAGAATGCAATAAACCAGAGTACTTAACATCCATCCCCACTGAACACTTAGCCATTATCCTAGAACTAGCCTGGATTCCTGTTTTGCATCTTTATTAAAAGACCACTTTAACCACATGGTCAGGTGATGTACTAAACATAATTGTACAGGGACCTCTTTATAGATCAGCATTTTATGATCTCTCTCAATTTCTATTTTTTTCCTGAATAATTAATTTCATGTAAATTATTACTTAATATTTTTTGAAGATGTGAATGAAACTCTTGATCTCTTGGGAAAAGATTAAAAGCACTTTGTGCTCTATCCTTCTAAGGTTGCTGTAAAATGGTTATGGATTTCAGTTTGTAATGACTCTGGCTATAATTGAGAAATCTGTTTAATTGTATAAAATATTTTATTTTATAAAAAGTCTACAGATTATGCCTCTAATATATATATAAATACACAAAATGTATTGCTAAAACAGATGTAAGTATACACACACATATATGAAAAACCACAGCGTATGCTGTTCTAAAAGTTAAAGCACAATATACTACACAATACAGAGTACAATACAATTACACTTACAATACAGAGTACACTTACAGTACACTACACAATACAGAGTACACTTACAATACAGATTACACTACACAATACAGAGTACACTTACAATACAGAGTACACTTACAACACAGAGTATGCTTATAATACAGAGTACACTACACAATACAGAGTACACTTACAATACAGAGTACACTATACAGTACAGAGTACACTTACAATACAGAGTACACTTACAATACAGAGTACACTACACAATACAGAGAACACTTACAATACAGGGTACACTACACAATACAGAGTACACTACACAATACAGAGTACACTTATAATACCAAGTACACTACACAGAGTACACTTACAATACAGAGTACATTGCACAATAAAGAGTACACTTATAATACAGAGTACACTTACAATACAGATACACTACACAATACAGAGTACACCTACAATACAGAGTACACTTACAATAGAGTACACTACACAATACAGAGTACACTTACAATACAGAGTACACTACACAATACAGAGTACACTTACAATACAGAGGACACTACACAATACAGACTACACTACACAATACAGAGTACACTTACAATACAGAGGACACTATACAATACAGAGTACACTTACAATACAGAGTACACTTACAATACAGACTACACTACACAATACAGAGTACATTTACAATACCAAGTACACTACATGATACAAATTACACTTACGATACACAGTACATTGCACAATAAAGAGCACACTTATAATACAGAGTACACTACACAATACAGAGTACACTTTCAATAGAGTACACTTACAATACAGAGTACACTACACTATACAAAGTATGCTACACAATAGAATAGACCTACAATATCAAGTATACTTATAATAACGAGCACACTACACAATACAGAGTACACTACACAATACAGAGTACACTACATAACACAAAGTACACTACACAATACAAAGTACACTTACAATACAGAGTACACTACACAACACAGAGTACATTACACAATACCAAGTACACTTACAGTACAGAGTACACTACACAATACAGAGTACACTTACAATACAGAGTACACCTACAATATCAAGTATACTTACAATACCAAGTACACTACACAATACAGAGTATACTACACAATACAGAATACACTACACAATAGAGAGTACACTTACAATACAGAGTACACTACACAATACAGAGTACACTACACAACACAGAGTACACTACACAATACAGAGTACACAATACAGAGTACACTACACAATACACTTACAATACAGAGTATATTACACAATACAGAGTACACTTACAATACAGAGTGAGCTGTTTAAAGACTTAACCCTCTTTCCAGGCTATATGATGCCTGGGATATTGAGACTTGTTAGCTACCTCTGCCCCAATATTTGCTGGAGGAAAAGCTTAGGTGAACACACATAGTAAATATTAAAAACTGTATATACATCTATTTTCTATGGATTTCCATTATATTATTTTGACTACTTTCCCCGACTCCTGACACATGGATTTTGGTGGCCCAAAGACAATGGTGGCAATGATGGGAAAATTTGAATTATGGGTTCTTGGTATTTTCCCTGCTTAAATGAATACAAAATGAAATGCAAAAAAATGTAATATAACAAAAAATAATAACCCCTCCATGATATAAATTTGTTATAAGGTTACAACCTAGGTATCAAACAAATCTTCCATTGAATCAACAAAATTAGCATAACTGATAGCTGAGTGATATGGAATTATCATCCACTCAATCTCAGCCCCAGGAACTGATAGAGCACAAATTTCTTTATTTTTTTTTTCTTTGGCTTGCTCCTGGGAATGAAGGGATAAAAGAGAAGACATAGAGAAGTAAGGAAGTCTGTCCTGAACTTTCTTCTTCCTACGACTTAAAAATTATATATATGCCATGACTCTAGACTACATACCTTTCTTTCAGATCCAAGCCTCTGGCTTGTTTATTCTACTACTTGACATCTGTTAGATGTCTTACAGGATTGTCAAAATTAATATGCAACAAATAAAACCTATCACCTTTTCTATCCTATTCCCACAATTGTCTCAATCTGTCTATCAAATTAACCCAATCCACCCCTATATTGATACTAAAAATCTAAGAATCATTTTTAGACCTTTTACTTTAACTGACATAAATTCTGTCCTATTGACATGTCAATTCTACCTTCAGAATGCATCCAGAATCTGCTCCACATCATCACCTTTTCAAATGCCACCTTAGACTAAGGCATCATCCTCTCTTTCTTGGACTTACTGTACCAGTCTCCTGTCTCTGCCTTCTCTTGCCCACCTTCACCTTATCAATACACACACCTTATACATGGAAGCCAAAGTATTATTTTAAATATGCAAACTAGATTATACCACTGCCCTATTTAAACCTTCCCTGTGTCCAGGTTTTCAACTTAATCTACTTCTTGTAGTCTTGCTCATTATACTTCTACCACCCTCATCTTTTCTGTTATTCAAATACATCAAATTCTTCCCTACCTTGAGACATCTGTTATTACGGTTTTCTCTGTAATGTTCTCCTCATCCCACCTCTTCATCTTACTGGCTTTTTTTATCCTTTGAATCTCAGTTAACATATTGTTTCTACAGAAATTCTTTGGCTAACTATCCTCTTACTTTCTTTCATGGAACACATTACTTTCCTTGAAAGATATATAAAGTTTCAGAGCCAAGATCATGAGAACTAAGTGCATTGATTAGCTAGTTCACTTCTAAGCTTGCTAATTCCAGGATATCATTATATCTTTACCTCTCCTTTTCCTTGCTTGGATACAGATAGGCTGCACCCTCAACTGGCTCATCTTATAATTCCTTTTCCGGAGACAACATAAGTGCTAAGATAGCTTTGTTAACTTATTATAATTTTATTCTAGAATGTTCTTTCATCAGATATAAAAATCTCTCCTTTTACTTAATATTTCTTCCCTAGTTATCTTTTAAAAACCCTTCTAGCAAAGACTGTCAGGTGTTTGCTCTTTCTAAGAACACATCTGTTTCTCAGGTTCAAGGAAACTCAAACACTTAAAAGGGAAACTAAAGTGTCACATATTTGAGATCAAATTGGTTGGATGTGGGTGAAACATGATACAATTTATTCAAATCTATTTGTTTATGCTTCACATCATTCAGTGAAGGGTTTGAGGTAGTTTACACAAATAATTAATTTGATAAAATTATAATAAAATAAACAATGGCCCAGATATTTTCTATAGTTGTATTCCAAATTGGGCTCTGAGTTTTCTGGCAGAAAAGATGAAAGCAGAGATTACATATGTTACACACTTCTTGTGATCAGAGAGAAAAAACAAAATTCTGTGATTCCTTAAAATAATTAAAGGCTTTCCTGCACTAATTTCATACTGCTGTTTCTTATAATGACCTTATTGCTGAGAGCAACATAAAACAACAACCAAAAAAAAACTATAACCATAAAACAATAACAACAGCAATAACAGCGATGAAATCAATGTAGTGGCATTGATTCTGTGAAAGGCTAAGGTAATGAATTTGAAATATATATATTGCTAAAAATGATTCATTTTTTTTCAGGTCACATACAAAGACATTCAATTAATGTGTCCTGTGGTAGTAAACTTTTGACCAACTCTCAGCAATATACAATGTGTGCAATTGAAGTGCTTAATAAACTCTGAGCCAAGTTTTCAAAGTACCCATGCTCCACCTGCATTGTAAGTATTGCACTTTTGAAGGCTGCTATCTAATAATCTGCTACTTCATTGTGCTTAGTCTGATTCAGTACTGATTAAGTTCTTAGCTTTTCTGAGCTCACCACTCTTTTCTGTCAGTGGAAGATGATTGCCTCCAATTCTGTGCCATTTCCCGGGAAATGTATCCCTTTCAAAATGCTGCCTGAACCAATTTCTTAGCATTTGAAGGCAGAGCAAAGGTATGCTCTAATGAAAAAGGCATCATCTACAGCACAATTTTTTTTGCTCAAACAAGAACCTGTGGATTTACAGATTTTAGATGGAGAAAACCAATAAATGAAATTTTCTGTATAAAATTATATGTGAAGTCCTGAAAAAATTCACTTGATTTTATAATTCATGACCAGAAATTACATAAATCTCTCTACTTGACTTCTTGCCTTCTATGCTGAAATAAGGAAAGGACAAAAAGAACTACATACATAATTTTTTTTCTAGTTGTAGGATCATTGGGTTTGAAATTGGCAAACTCAGATTTTAGAAGTCAATTTCTCTAAATAGCTATGTGTTCTCAGGCAAATAACTTTTTCACTCTAAGCCTCCATTTCTACAAGAAAATAGCTGAGGAATTGAACTAGATCAGTAGCTCTCAGTTTTATCAAGGACGATATCCCCTTTTATAACAAATATTTCTAGTGCCCAAGAAAGTAAAATACCATATATGTGCATATTTCAATAGGCAAGTATTCAGTGTTGTTTCCACAGAAGAACATATTGAAGTGGTCAGATAATTGTACTTTCTTAAAATGGATGTTTTGATTTATTAGACATGAAGTGATCAGAAATCATTTTATAGGAGTACAGGAAAATAGAAGAGAGATAAAAGTATACATTAACTTAAGAAAAATAGTGATGAGTCAATTAAACACAGGTCAGAATTACTTGTATACAGTAGGGAAAAGAGAAATAACCTTAATGGAATTATGTTAATATGCCAAGAAATGGGGAAGTGGATACAACGAGGGACTACAAAATAATTGGAAATAAAGTGAGCCCTATTTTTAGATGTAGCATCAAATAATTCTTTTTTATTACATGGGAAAGGGTAGTGATAGAAACAGTATGCCCTTCTATGGGTCTCTAATACTTATAAGGGTCTTAAAAACCATATTTTTTGACATGCCATGGGGAATAGAGGGTGGATAAAAAGAGTAAACAGTAATAAAGAGAATACAAAGAAGTTGTGTGATCAGTCTCTGAAAACACCAGGAAAACATTGAAAACACACTGGTACACACAAAATAAATAGTTTTTGCACCTGTGCTGTAGCAGGACAATAATAGAATATTATGAAATAACTAACGTTAGTAAAATGCAGAGAGATCTCTGATTTTCACATCTCTACTAAATAATATTTGGTTCTAAGTTTCTTTTTTTATTATACTTTAAGTTTTAGGGTACATGTGCACAATGTGCAGGTTAGTTACATACGTATACATGTGCCATGTTGGTGTGCTGCACCCATTAACTTCTCATTTAACATTAGGCATATCTCGTAACGCTATCCCTCCCCTCTCCCCTCACCCCACAACAGGCCCTGGTGTGTGATGTTCCCCTTCCTGTGTCCATGTGTTCTCATTGTTCAATTCCCACCTATGAGTGAGAACATGCAGTGTGTTTTTTTTGTCCTTGTGATAGTTTGCTGAGAATGGTGGTTTCCAGTTTCATCCATGTCCCTACAAAGGACATGAACTCATCCTTTTCTATGGCTGCATAGTATTCCATGGTGTATATGTGCCACATTTTCTTAATCCAGTCTTTCACTGATGGACATTTGGGTTGGTTCCAACTCTTTGCTATTGTGAATAGTGCCGCAATAAACATACGTGTGCATGTGTCTTTATAGCAGCATGATTTATAATCCTTTGGGTATATACCCAGTAATGGGATGGTTGGGTCAAATGGTATTTCTAGTTCTAGATCACTGAGGAATCACCACACTGACTTCCACAATGGTTGAACTAGTTTACAGTCCCACCAACAGTGTAAAAGTGTTCCTGTTTCTCCACATCCTCTCCAGTACCTGTTGTTCCCTGACTTTTTAATGATCGCCATTCTAACTGGTGTGAGAGAAGAATCAAATAGATGCAATAAAAATGATAAATGGGATATCACCACTGATCCCACAGAAATAAAAACTACCATCAGAGAATACTATAAACCCCTCTATGCAAATAAACTAGAAAATCTAGAAGAAATGGATAAATTCCTCAACACATACACCCTCCCAAGACTAAACCAGGAAGAAGCTGAATCTCTGAATAGACCAATAACAGGCTCTGAAATTGAGGCAACAATTAATAGCTTACCAACCAAAAAAAGTCCGGGAACAGACAGATTCACAGCAAAATTCTACCAGAGGTACAAGGAGAAGCTGGTACCATTCCTTCTGAAACTATTCCAATCAATAGAAAAAGAGGGAATCCTCCCTAACTCATTTTATGAGGCCAGCATCATCCTGATACCAAAGCCTGGCAGAGACACAACAAAAAAAGAGAATTTTAGACCAATATCCCTGATGAACATCGCTGCAAAAATCCTCAATAAAATACTGGCAAACCGAATCTAGCAGCATATCAAAAAGCTTGTCCACCAAGATCAAGTAGGCTTCATCCCTGGGATGCAAGCCTGGTTCAACATATACAAATCGATAAATGTAATCCAGCATATAAACAGAACCAATGACAAAAACCACATGATTATCTCAATAGATGCAGAAAAGGCCTTTGCAAAATATGTCTTTACACATAAAATGAAACTAGTTTATCAGGTTCAGATAACTATAAACAGATTTTCTACCTACGTAACTATCTATCTAGAGCTACAGTTTTCAAAGTATGGTCCCCTGGATCAGCAGCATCAGCATCATCTGGGAACTAGGTAGACATGCATATTATCTGGCTCTGTCCTGAGCCCACTGACTCTGCAACTGGGGTGAGGACCAGAAATTGGTGCTGAACAATACCTCCAGGTGATTCTGATATAGGTTAAAGTTTGAGAACCACTGATCTTCCAGGAATACTTTCAAGTCCCATAGGATGTGACAGATGTCTTCGTTTGGGGTAGCTGTCCTATACATTACAGGACATCTGGCATCTCTGATTCCCACTCTCTAAATACTAGTCACATTTTTAGTAACTGCAACAACCAAAAAAGAACGCACCCACAGATTCCTAAAATGCTCTCTAGAAGGTGCTATTCCTCCTACTGAGAAACATTGGATTAGAAAATGGCCAGTCATATTCATGTAGGCAGCAGGAACCTAAGAGTCAATGGAATTTAGACTTGATAAGTTGAAAACTTAAAACATTTAGGGAGATTCCAATAGGACACTTGTCCAGAGGCTAAACTTGTGTTCAAACACAGACGTTGCTGAGTCTCATTCTTCTGAGGTTATTTGAAAGTGTAACTTAGCAGGCAGAGCGGAAGGGTATAAAGTGAAGCTGAAATAAATTGTAGCTTTAAATGTCTCAGGTTATTGCTTCAGATTTCAAGATTCTTCCTGAAAGCCCTAGAAGATGGCTGCTTTGCACCACTGGTTAGTTAAAATGGAGCAGATCATTAATTTCCATGATAGATTTGTAGGGTGGAGGATGTCAACCCTTATTGCTTTGTCAATGTTCCTCAGTCTCACCTAATACAAGAATTTCAGGGAGTTCTTTAGTCAGACCCATGACATATACAGAAAGACCCAACAAAGATTTCACAAGCATAGTGGAGTTATATTATCAGCAGAAATTTAAACTAGCAACTACCATGAATAGAGTTTAAAACAGCTAAAATTTCTTCATATTGAAAATTAGAACTGACTCCCAGATTAGGTTTAACATATTAGTCAGGGTATAGCTTACAATTATATTTTTGAGGTAAAATATTAATGAAAGTTGGATTGATATTTGCATATTTGTATTCTTGGTCAGTAGCAGGATACACAACATTTTAAATTATAATGATTCATTGGTAATCTCTCTTCTCACATCATTTTTTCTTCCTTTTGGCTAATTTCCTCCCCTCCAGACAATTACCATAGAAAAAAATAATTCATATGAAATGTAGTCTTGTGACTTTTATGCTAATCAAACAACTTGCTGATAAGAACAATCTACTTTTAAGACAAATTGCTGGAGTGACAGCTCTTTAATCGATCAATTGACCTCTTGACAGGATCCAAGAAGGAAAGATATCCTCCTTCAAATTTGTATTCAGAGCTTGTGTCATTTTCTGAGGCTTTCATTATATGAATGTTCAGTAAATTTGTGTGTGATTTATGAAATCAATGTTGCTTTTCCTTTTCCTTAGTCTCTTCTTTTTTAGTGTTTATCAGTCTTGACAATTCCCAGTTAAGGTGTAAGCTTTTCAGTTAACCAAGGAACTTGTTTTGAGTATGTCATCCAAAGTCAGGGCTCTGTCCCTTTTTTATGTATTCCACAAACATGGACTGAGTACTAATGTGTGATCATCTCAATGCTAGTGGTTAGTAACACAAAGATAAGTAAGACATGGCACAATTAGAAATAAGACAATGCCATATGTGCTAATGAAATTTAAGTGCAGAATATAGATGAAGCACGAAGGGGGATGGTTTGATTCATTCTGACTTATAATTTCAGGGAAGCCTTCAGAGAACAGCCAACTTATGTACAGATGAAAAACAAATGTGTTTTTGGCTGCATAAATGTCTTCCTTTGAGAAGTGCCTGTTCATATCCTTTGCCCACTTTTTGATGGGGTTTTTTGTTTTTTTCTTGTGAATTTGTTTGAGTTCATTGTAGATTCTGGATATTAGCCCTTTGTCAGATGAGTAGGTTGCGAAAATTCTCTCCCATTTTGTAGGTTGCCTGTTCACTCTGATGGTAGTCTCTTTTGCTGTGCAGAAGCTCTTTAGTTTAATTAGATCCCATTTGTCAATTTTGGCTTTTGTTGCCATTGCTTTTGGTGTTTTAGACATGAAGTCCTTGCCCATGCCTATGTCCTGAATGGTAATGCCTAGGTTTTCTTCTAGGGTTTTTACGGTTTTAGGTCTAACGTTTAAGTCTTTACTCCACCTTGAATTGAGAAGACATTTATGCAGCCGAAAAACACATGAAAAAATGCTCATCATCACTGGCCATCAGAGAAATGCAAATCAAAACCACAATGAGATACCATCTCACACCAGTTAGAATGGCAGTCATTAAAAAGTCAGGAAACAACAGGTGCTGGAGAGGATGTGGTGAAATAGGAACACTTTTACACTGTTGGTGGGACTGTAAACTAGTTCAACCATTGTGGAAGTCAGTGTGGCCATTCCTCAGGGATCTAGAACTAGAAATACCATTTGACCCAGCCATCCCATTACCGGGTATATACCCAAAGGACTCTAAATCATGCTGCTATAAAGACACATGCACAAGTATGTTTATTGTGGCATTATTCACAATAAAAAAGACTTGGAACCAACCCAAATGTCCAACAATGATAGACTGGATTAAGAAAATGTGGCACATATACACCATGGAATACTATGCAGCCATAAAAAAGGATGAGTTCATGTCCTTTGTAGGGACATGGATGAAATTGGAAATCATCATTCTCAGTAAACTATCACAAGAACAAAACACCAAACACCACATATTCTCACTCATAGATGGGAATTGAACAATGAGATCACATGGACACAGGAAGGGGAACATCACACTCTGGGGACTGTTGTGGGGTGGGGGGAGGGGGGACGGATAGCATTGGGAGATATACCTAATGCTAGATGACGAGTTAGTGGGTGCAGCGCACCAGAATGGCACATGTATACGTATGTAACTAACCTGCACAATGTGCACATGTACCCTAGAACTTAAAGTATAATAATAAAAAAAATAAAAAAAAACAAACAAAAAATAAATGTACTGGACCCAGATGATCAAGGTATAAACATCCTCAGACTGAACAGTATCTGTTCAGGAGCATATTATATCTTTCACATTCAGTAACATATGAATCCTAAAGATTTTACTCACTTTGTAAAATGTTTTTTAAAAATTCTGACTTTGTTAAAATTAACTTTAATTTTAAGTTCCGGGGTACATGTGGGGATGTGCAGATTTGTTACATAGGTAAATGTGTGCCATGGTGGTTTGCTGCACCTATCAACCCATCACCTAGGTATTAAGTCCAACATGCATTAGTTATTTTTTCTAATGCTCTTCTTTCCCCTTCTGACTTTTGGTAACTGAAAATAATTCACAATATATTATAATTTACTGGATTATTCCTCTATATTTAAATGTTTAGGGTATTTCCATTTTGTTTTTCAATTTAAGAAAACTACTGTTTACAGATTTCTTAAAGTTTTGTTTGTATCTCACCTTGGAAAGTGAGGAAAAGAGAAGAGGTGTTATTCTGTGCAAGAGAAAGTGCTTATAGAATGTTATGTGTTACCATCACACATGGGAAAAGGGGTAAAATCATACGAATATGTGTTGTTAGAGAATATATAGTGACTCTGATTTACTTTCTATATATCACACAATTTATAGCTGGGAAAGACTATAACATATACAAATATATGTGTTTTTGTCCAGCTAATTTATTTTTACTCTGTATAAATTTTGTTGTAATAAAATTAGAAAGTCCATAAATTTGTGCATTTTTTGTTTTGTTTTGTTAGGGAAGGGGTCTTGCTTTATCATCCAGGCCAGACTGCAGTGGCACGTTCAAAGCTCACTGCTGTTGCCTCAGTCTCCCGATCTAGATGTGAGCCACCACCCTCAGCTAGGAAGCTCATAGACTTTAGATATCAAAAGAAGAGGATTAGGTGTCATGCCTATAACTAAATTTAAATGTAGTCTGTATTTTAATCTAAGATTTCACCTGATGGTAGATAAACTTAATTTGGACAATTCTAGGTAAAATTAGTAAATCTGGGTTTGTTTTTAGAGTCTTTGGTGTTATTTAAGCAAATTGATTTTTCTTCCTCTTTACTTCTTCTTATAATTGCATCTTAATATTCAGGGACTATCAGAGGAAGGGAGAGGTGGATATACATGGCATCAGGATATCAAGAGAAGGTAATAATGAACATATGCTGGCATCCACTGAAAAGCATCCTGACTGGCCTTTGGCCATTATCATCCCTTCATATAGCATTTGCTGGTGTCCATCTTTACATCTGCCTGCAGCTGGGTTGTCCACTCTGCATCTGGGAAACCACTTTAGAGCCTATGGCTCTTTATCCCCAGTTAACTTCTTCATCTCTCTTAGAGACCTAGGGAAGGTGTGGGTCTTCCCTGGGGTCATGAGAAATTAGTAGTGTTGCTTCAGGCACTTCAGGCATGTGAAGTCTCAGGCAATCATCTCTACTGTGCCTGTAATATGGTGGCATCTGAAACTCCTGTTATGGCTTCTGGGGGTCCCACATGTATTGTCCTTATTGCTATTTTTAAGAGGGATTTAATAGATCTCTTCTATTATTGGGTCTAGCATCTTGTGAGTCTCCTGCCACCTTCCTTCTTAATGCTTAGTTGGAGCAGGTTCAGGACTCTGTCTTAGAGAATTCCCACCCCACCACCGTATTAGTCTGTTTTCACACTGCTATAAAGATACTACTTGAGGATGGGTAATTTATAAACAAAAGAAGTCTAATTGACTCACAATTCCACATGGCCAGAGAGGCCTCGGGAACCACAATTATGGCAGAAGGCCAAGGGGAAGCAAGGCATATCTTACATGGTGCCAGGAGAGAGAGAGAAACCAGGGGAAATTGCCACTTATAAAACCATCAGATCTCATGAGAACTCACTTGCTATCATGAGAAGAGCGAGGGGAAATCCCCCCATGATCAAATAACCTCCCACCAAGTTCCTCTCTTGACACATGGGGATTACAATTTGCAATGAGATTTGAGTGGGAACACAGCCAAACCCTATCAACCACCTTAAATGCCAACTTGCAGCAGGTTTAAGACTCCGTCTTGGAGACTTCCAGCAGTGCCATCTCCTTGTCTTCCACTCACAACCCAGAAAGATTCTCATTGTTAAAAACTTCTTAGGTAAAAAAAACCAGTAGCTCAACAACCATCCTCTCATATTTTTCTGTGTTTACAATTTGATCCTTAGTTTAGTTTAGTTGTTTTTTAAATTAAACTAGGAATGTCACACCCTTTGTGGATCTTTTCTCTTGAGGGATCTGGAGGTATTGGTTTCAAAAGCCTAAATGGACAGAGAATTCCTTCCTGCTCTTTCCCTCCAAGTATAGCTACAAAGCTGGAAATTATGCAAGGGGTGATTGAAATAGAACTCTGAAAGGCACAGAGAGGAAGGAGAACTTGTTAGGGAACCCAGGATTGGAGGGACAACATAGCCACAGGGCAACTCCCACCCAACAAAATAAGACAACTCAGGTCTGGTGTTTCCAACCCCCAACCTAGCAACAGAGGATGGTCTAGCTGGCTCATTCCTCACCCAGACTGACTGTATGCCGCAGACAACACCAGTAGAACAGGCAGTGCCTTCAAGGGTAAATCCATTGGAAGCTCTGCTGAAAATAATTGTCCAGGGAAAGTTCTCTCCTTCCCTGCTGGGCCTAAGACCCTTCTGTCACCCAAAGACACCCAGCAGCCTAGTGGCACTGGCCAGGGGGTTTTTCCACAATAAGCAGACAGGAAAGCAGACTTATCTTTTAGTTTCTTCATCCCAGGGCCAAGACTCCCTCCCCAACTGAGGGAGATGGGGGAAGCCATAGCACACTGGCCATAGAGACTCTGCCACAATAGAGGCTGGCCTCTGGGGTACTCCTTACTCCTGTGGCCTTGAGATTCTCTTCCCCAAATCTGTGGCAACACGAGAATCTCCTCCTTACTGGACAGTACCAGAAAGGACCAGTGGAAGCCCCAGAGGTACCAAATTAACTGAGCCAACCACCATCGCACTGCAAAGACACTGAAAATTACATTGCCATTGAAGTCATAGCCCAAAAATGTAGGCCGAGACCTGTGTGCTCAATTTAAATAGTATGACTGCTGATAAAACAAAAGGCCTAAAGAGGACCCAGAATCTCCTAAGATAATAGAAAAAATATTCAGTGTACAATAGGAAGTCACCTGTTACACCAAAAGCCTAAATGTGGAGTCAGGGAAAGAGGAAGCATATGTGTGAATAAACATTGGTTCACAACTCATAGTATCATTTAACCAAATGAAATTTTTTTCTTGGTATATTTTAGTTAAATCTGGTATACTTAAGTAAGTTAAAAAGTTGAATCTGTCTTAATTAGGTCTACATTTTTCTGAATAAACCATAAGTGGAAAGAAGCCAATGACAGATAGATACCTCCTAAAATCTCACTTCTAATTTGTCCCATTTCCCATACTCCAACTTCTGATGTTACAACCTTGGAACAGAAGGGACGGGGAGAAGTCGGCCATGCTATAATTGGTGAGAGTGATAGACCAGGGTGAGGGAATACCCTAAATGCTCTGAGGCCTGAACTCTGGTACATGGGTTTGTCCAGTGGCATCTTGTCTATTCTGATGCACAACACCAACCACATTCATTCCAAGGGAAGATGTCTGAAGGCAGAGGTAAAATTCTGCCCTAGCATCCAGGTTCTGAGTAATCAGACAGTTGCTGCCTTCTCTCTTCCCACTTCTCTCCTCCCCACTCTTCTTCTCTCTCCTTTCTCCTCACTAGTGTCTCTTTTGGTTGAACACTATGGCTTATTAGAGACTGCAGAGGCACATGAATTGGAAGGCTCACTGATGATAATTTTCATTAAAGAAAATATTAACAATAACTTTGTTAGGTAAAAAATTAGAAAAAATATTTAAGGGCTTTGATGTATATATATGTTTGTGGTTTTAGGTTGCTCTATTTTCTAAATTTAGGTATTTGTATTTTATACTGTTGTATTGCTGTTGTTGATTAGGCAAGCTAAAAGTTATCTTAATTTTTTTCCCAAATGAGGTCTTGATCGATGGTTTCATTTTTATTCAAACATTTTAATGACCACTGTTATCTTTTAAAGAACTATATTCTGCTTTTTTAAACAATTTGATTTGTTTTCCTTTTTTATATTTTTAGTTATATATGTTTATGCTTTCTTTTTTAACATTGAAAATATTTAGAGCTTCAGGAATACTGAATTTTTGCTTTGTACTATTCTAATTTTTATTATTCCTCTGATTCTAATTTTCTTTTTTCCATTAGTTCTCATTATTTATTTTAAAAAATTGGATTTAAAAAACTATTACTATTTTTATTTAATTATGATGACAAAGTGTGGTCTATTTAATTTATATTATTTATTAAAATTTTAGTAGAGACAATATATACCAATTATTCTAAATTTTCTGTGGAAGTTTGGCAATAAGATATAAGGTATCTAATGAAGTATATTCTCTTTTTGAGGGTAGCGTGTTCACTATTCTTCTTCTGAGTCAACTTCATCATATTATTTTTCTCTATGCTCTTAGGTAACTCATAGGCCTTTAACTTCCCAGGTTTTCAGGGACTGTCACTTAAAAAAACAGCCTATGATAGTTTGAATCCCCCTCCACTTGATGAGCAGAGATTTGCATCTTTTGGGGGGTTCTCATTTTCAGACATTGATGATGGGAAGGAAGGAATGAAGGTATGTCTCCAGGTTTAGATATACTACAGTCCAACCGGCTGTTTGTTGGTCACCTTAGCCAATCCCCTTGTTTCTGACAACTGTTACACTTTCTATAGATCATCATTTCTCACTAGTAGTTGCTATTTTACACAGCCCCTCTTCCAAAGCACAGCTAAAACCAAATTGTAACATATAACAAAACAGACTCGTGGTCGTGTTGATTTTTCTAGGGCTGCTGTAACAAATTACTGCAAACTTGGTGGCTTAAAACCACAGAAATATATTCTCTATAGTTCTGGAGGCCAAAAGTACAAAACCAAGGTGCCAGCAGGGTCACACTCTCTCCAAAGGATCTAGAGGAAGGAGAATTTTTTCTTGCCTCTACCAGCGCCTGGCATTCCTTTGCTTGTAGATGCACTGCTCCAATCTCTGCCTCCAGAGATTTCCTCTGCCTTTTCCTCTCTGTGTATCCCTTTTTGTCTCGAATAAGAATACTCCAATTAGATATACAGCCCACCTAAATGTAGTATGCTCTTATCCAGATCCACACCTTGATCACACCTGGAAAGACCCTATTTCCAAACAAGGTTGTGTTCTGAGATTCTGGGTAGACATCAAGTTTTGGAAGACACTATTCAACCCACCATAACTGGTATGAGCAGAAGAAAATTATGATGGATAGAAGAAAGGGGAAAAAAACTAAACACAGGCCGGGTGCAGTGGCTCACGCCTGTAATCCCAGCACTTTGGGAGGCAGAGGCAGGTGGATCACAAGGTCAGGAGATCGAGACCATCCTGGCTAACACTGTGAAACCCCGTCTCTACTAAAAATACAAAGAAATTAGCTGGGTGTCGGGCATGATGGTGGGCACCTATAGTCCCAGCTACTCAGGAGGCTGAGGCAGGAGAATGACGTGAACCCAGGAGGTAGAGCTTGTAGTGAACTGAGATCACGCCACTGTACTCCAGCCTGGGTGACAGAGCGAGACTCTGTCTCAAAAAACAAAACAAAACAAAACAAAACAAAACAAAACAAAACCAAAAAACTAAACACAGCAGAGTCAAATGCATACTGTTATGTATGATGCTAATAAAATATTTTTCTCTCTAAAATATCTACAGGCTCAATTAAGATGTGGATTTGACTTATTAAATATTGTCAACAACAGTAAAATAAACCAAAGAGGAGGAGTAGAACACAAATGGAATTACTAGGCATCACATCTATACATATGTTCATAGTAAATATGTATTCCCCTTTAGATAATTTGTATTTAGATATTTATTTTGTTCCCTCTCATGTTTGTATGCCTCTCTAGGGAAAAAACCATGCCTCATTCCTCTTTGCCCATTAAAAATTTTTGTATTCTTCAAGTGCCCAAAAGCTATGTCTTTGAAATTTGTATTAACAAATGTAATACAGTAATAGTGCTAACAAGTGCAATACTAGAACAAGTGCAATACAGCCTCAAATCTACGCTAAAATAGAAAAGATGGAAATCTGAATGATTTTAACAGCAAGTAGACGAATTTTATCTCAAATAAACTTAATCATAAGTGCTTTTACTATTATTTTAAAATCTCCATTACCAAAAGCAGAGAGATATAAGAAGCTTTGCAACTGACTGGTAGAAAGACTCTTTCTTCTCTCCACTCTGTAATCTATAGAAAATCTGCATTTTAAGACTGATTCCCCTTGTGGTTGTCAGAAAATTGCCAGAAGCAGTTGATAATGACCTCTTAGAACCCCTCTCAGCCTTTCCTTTTAACAGGTAAAGGAAATAGTCCCCAAAGAAATTAACTATTTGGTTCGGAGACACATTAATTCATTAATTTAAAAATATTTATTTAATGCTAATATGTGTAATATATTGTTCTGAGTGCCGGGGATGGAATGATGAAATTAAATAGACAAAACTTCTTACCCTTGTAGGGATTACATTTTAGTAAATGCAACCAGTGCTGCTGATAAATCAAATTTGTGGTGTGTAAAAATGGTTTAGGATGGCTTTTAATAGTCTGGTATAAAATAAGTTCTTTATAAAATGCACAATGATTTTAAGAAAATATTTTAACTGATATCAATATTATTGGGCCTGTTTGAACAAGTTTTAAGTTGCAAAACTTTATATCAACTCACTTAAAATTATAGCTATTACTTTAGCCACAGTTAAATTAATGCCTCAATATTTCACACCAGTTGATACAATAAATTTATGAGCCATTCTAGCCCAGTGGCAACTTTTCTTTAGAGTAATAATGACACAAGCTATTCAAGTAACCATTCTACCCAGGATGATTAATTTGACAGTAAAAATAAGCTTAGTTGCCAGTGTATCATCCCTATCTACCTAAGTCCTCCTCCAAACCAAACCAAACCAAAACAGAAACAACAAACATGTTTTCAGTTAACAAATATGATAAAGGTGTAATGAGCCTCTTTGTTGATTGTTTCATTTGATTTCAGAGCAACATCTAGTCATCTCCACACATGTATAATTATCTGTTGGCACCTCATTTTTCTCTCTGATGAAGAAAGTACTACAAAGAAATATTACTAAACTAAGGCTGAGTTAATTTTTTATGTTGCTGAAAAGATGGCGTGATAAAATACAGTAAGAATTGACTTTGGAGTTAGATGGTACTATTTTCAAATTGTGGCTCCAGTATTTTCTATTTGTGTGATTTTTGGGAAAGGTACTGAAGCTTTCAGAACTTCAATTTCTTGATTTAGAAAGTAGAAATTGGTGGGAAGTATGATTAGTTGCAATTAATATATAGGAAAATAAAACAGCTGAAAGCTTGGGACATTGGAGGCATTCAATAATTTTTTTACGGGTTTTAAAAATAATCTTTATTTTTAAAAAGTTAATATGTGCAACATAGGAAACTGAAAAACACAAGAAGCAAAGAACAAAGTCATTCACAATCACAAGCAGTTTATAGTTTGACATGTTCTTCTAGGTCCTGTGGGTGTGTAGGCACAACATCCAATTTTATGGGACTGAGATCGTAGAGTATGTATCCTGCTTTTTCACACATCATGAATATTTACCAATTCAAAATCCCAAAGCTATATGAGTATTTTGATAACTAAGAATACACTATACCAACTCAATCTGTTAAAAAAAATGTAATCCTGCCTTTCTTGGGACAAAAATTTCATAGAAGATGAAAATGGCAACACGCCTCTAGATAAAAGCATTGGCAGAGTTCCGATTTAAATACTGCATTCCCTTAATGCTCAACTTAAAATGAAACATACAGCAACAGAATACACTAAGTATAATGTTTCTAAGATAATTCATTAGCAGATCTA
This sequence comes from Gorilla gorilla gorilla, assembly GCF_029281585.2. Classification (NCBI taxonomy): domain Eukaryota; kingdom Metazoa; phylum Chordata; class Mammalia; order Primates; family Hominidae; genus Gorilla; species Gorilla gorilla. The sequence goes on along the minus strand of NC_073237.2, from coordinate 100,272,390 downwards.
TAGCACTGAAATATTAGCAAGGTATATTTCCATTAAATTACTTAATGTATTCCTATAGTACAGCCAAAACAGATGCACATACATCAATGGCTATCGTCAAAATGTAAATATGGACACATCTGCATACATCTCTCCTATATAATTCCTTCTGCCCCTCTGCTGCCAACCTAACGAACAAGTCCTGATATATACTGCTCAGAGGTGGTTAAATAATTCCATGTCCAAGATGCATCTTTTCTATCAATTATAACAAAGGTATTTACAAATTGGCTAATTCACTAGCTCTAGTTTTTATCATATATTGTCACTCCAGACATCCATAAAGTTTAGATATTGCAAAATAATGAACTTTGTCGACAATAAACACAGGGAATTTACTAAAAATGCTCATATAGACCTGTGGTTATCATCTAAAACCATCTTCTAGATATGGAGATACTAGCAAAGAGCCCTTCCCTTCACCCTTCCTCTTCTCCCTTTTCCACCATCCCCAGTGGCTAAGTATAGGACTTCTAGCTCCTAGGGACCTAATAAAGGTCACTCCCAGAAGACAGACCTTCCTAAAAACTAACAAAAGGACATTTATAAAGGGATTGTTTTACTACATCTAGTTTTAACATACTTTGAGCATTAGTTGTTTATCCTTTAATATACAATATTAATTAAAATACACATATAGAACAATGGTCAGACCATCTGAACTAATCTAACTCATGGACCCAGAACCCTTCTCCCTGCATACTTCCTCCTCCCTAACCCATCGCCACCCAATGAATAGTCAGCATATGCTCCTAAGCATCAAGTTTAAAAATTCCATTCCCAAATGCAACCACTCCTAGGAAGTAATGAAAACAAATACTGAGAGGGGTGTTACTTTAGCCCTTTACTTTTAATCTATGTTGTGCACTTTCAAAGACCTAAAAAGACTAGATGTTTCAAATTGGACTAAAGTTTTCCTTTATATACACAATAGCACTGAATAAATGGTGCATATACATAACACAGACTCTAATTTGAGTGTCTTCTAAATAGGAACATTCTGGCCCAGAACCCTTCCCTTTCCGACCTCTACCAACCCCATAGACAGCTTTAAGCCATCTGTAATGCTTAAGGGGGATTTTAACAATTTCACTTCTGTGTTTTTAAGACGTCTTCCCTATGAATTTTAACACAAAGTGTACTCAATGTATTAGTTTACTAACTCTACTTTTGTCATACACTGGCAACCCTTTAACATCGACTAGATGTAAATTAGGACTCCTTTGTCCACTTATATACACTATATACACAGCACAGTAAATGAAAATGCAGACATAAGGGACAATGGTCAATGGGCATCATCATAAACACACTGGTAGAAAGCCCTTTGCACTTTGTGCTCCTCCTTTCCTATGAACCAGCACAAATACAATAATGTGTACTGCTCAGAGAACTGATCAATTTCCAAAAGACAATATTTCATATCAAAAGAATAGCTACAAAATGTGTTATTTACTACCTCTACTTTTAACATACTTTGTGCACTTCTAAACATCTAGAAAGACTATGTTTCCACCTCTACTATATTTACTGCCTCTGCTTTTAACATATTTTGGGCACCTCTAAACATCTAGAAAGACGTATGTTTCAAATAAGGACTTCAGTTTGTCCACTATGTACACAGTAGTGTTGAATAAACTACACACATGTAACAGTGGTTACATCTGAAAGTGTCTTCTAAATAGGAGCATTCTGGTCTAGAATCCTTCATTCCTTCCAACTCCTCTCCACCACCAACCTGGTGGATATAGGTACATGTGTCACTTAGAGCTGATGTTATCATTTCACTTCCAAAAGTCCTTTTCAGAAGACAGCCTTTCTATGAATTTTAACAAAGTGTACAAAATGTGTTAGTTTACTAACTCTACTTCTGTCACACATTGGCAACCTCTTTAATATCTAGAGACTAGATATTATAAAATCGGGACTCATTTGTCCAGCATATACACAATATATACAGTATAGCAAAGTTAAATGAAATGCATGTAACATATAGGCAATGGATTAAGCTGAAATTTTCTAATAAACAATGGCAAAACACCTTTTGCTATTTCTTCACTCTCATCTCCCAGGTAGCTCAACAATTCCACTTCCAAACAGCATTTCCTATCAGTTTTTAAAAGCTGTTTACAAAAAGTGTTATTCTACTACTGCTTTTAAATACATCAAGCACTTCCAAATATCTAGAAAAACTAGATATTTCATATAACTTGTCCACCATGTACACAGCACTGTTAAATAAAATTGCACACATGAAACAATGGTTATCAACTGAGGTATCTTCTAAATGTGAACATTTTGGCCTTCAATCATTCCCTCCTCACTTCCTTCTCTCTCTGACTTTAACACAGTGGACGAGTACAGGCATGTGTAATGCTTAGGGATGGTTGAACAAATTCCTATGCAAAAGTCTTCACAGAAGACAAGTTTTCCTATGAATTTCAACACAAAAGCATACAAAATATACTAATTTTACTAAATACTTTGTCATACACTGGCAACCTCTTTAACATCTAGAGACTAGACTAGATGCTGCAAAATTAGGACTCACCTGTCCATTACATACACTATATACAGAGCAAAACAAAATGCACAAAAGATACAGAAAAATGGTGTCTGAAAACGTCCAACTATGAACATACTAGTGTATTACTTTTTGCAATTTCTTCCCTCCTACCTCCTCTAAACCATTGAACAAGTATAGACAGCACTATACTTCTCACAAAGGTGGCTTCACAATTCAATTTCCAAAAGACAGTATTTCCTATGAATTTTAGCAAAAAGATATTTACAAAATGGTATTTTACTACGTCTACATTTAACATTCATCAGGCACTTCTAAACATCTAGATAGACTAGATGTTTCAAGTAAGGAGTTAATTTGTCCACTTTGTACAAAGCAGTCTTGAATAAACTGCAAACATGTAACAACAGTTATAATTTGAAAGAATCTTCCAAATATGAACGTTCTGGCCTAGAACCCTTCCTATCTCCAACAACCCAGTGGGCAAGAATGCTCAAATTTTCAGAGGACAATCTTTCCTAGGACTTGTAAAACAAAATGTACAAAATATATTAGTTTACTAACTCTACTTTTGTCAGACACTGGCAACCTCCTTAGCATCTAGAAAGACTAGATGTTGTAAATTAGGGCTCATTTGTCCTTTATGTACACTACATACACAGATAAGTAAAACAAAATGCACAGAAATAGATGATTCATCTTGCCCCGCTGTAGGCAGGGTGGCATAGAGCTCTCTGCACTTCCCCCTCTTCCCTCCTCCCCTGAACCAGTGCACAAACACAATGAGTATTACTCAACAGGTGATTTGGCCATTCCCCACCAAAGCAACATTTTCTATGAATTGTAACAAAAAGATACTTACAAAATGTGTTTTTATTACCTTTAATTTTAACATATATCAGGCACTTCAGAACATCTAAAAAAACAGACATTTCAAAAAAGCTTAGCATTGTCAACTATATATACAGTAGTGAGGAATAAAATGCATACAAAACTATGGATAGAATATGAAAGTGTCTTCTAAATATGACCAGTCTGTCATAGAACCTTCTTCTCTTCCTTCTCAGGTCTTCCAGCTCCATGTCATCTAACCCACTGAACAAACATGGATGTATCGCTTCCAGAGGCTGTCTAATAACTCCATTTCCAAAAGTCATCTCCAGAAGACATTTATTTTGTACGACTTCCTTTAAACAAATGAGAATTTACAAGATGTGTGACTTTCTAACTCTACTTTATCGTACGTCAGGAACCTCTTTCCATCTAGAAGGGCTAGATGTGACAAATGTTTTCTATTAACAGGCTGGGGTGGAGTTGAGGGCAGGTTTTTCATATTATATACACAGGCCTTCCATAAATGGCCAGTAAATCTTCCCAAAGGGTGGTGAGCATTTCCAACGGGCCAAAAGTGGCCTGTCATTCTACCATTTCTCCCAACAGCAAGATCTGGTAGAAGGAAGACCAGCCGCCCCATGGCCCCTAACCTTCCACCCGTTTTTCGGGACTTCGCTCACCTCCCAGGCCCCCTAAGGCCTTTGTCGGTACGTTAAGGCCTTTGTCTAGGTAGGTCTCGCCAAATGGGGACAGATTAGTCGCCCGGGGTTCCGGATCTACGCGGCTCCGTGGCCTAAAGAGACAGCCGAGCCTGCGTGCGTCCCTAGGCCGCCTTCCGGTTCCGCCACGCCCTAACGGCTTCCATCGCCTGGCGTTTGGGTGACCGCCATGCTTCCGGGCCCGCCACTCCCGCCGCCACCCAAAGACGCTGCGTCCCGGCAGGCTTGGGCTGGGAGACCCGGCGTTGGGTGGGGTCCCGGCAGGGACAAGCCGCTGCCGCCATCGGTCACTGAGGTGGGGTGGGGAAGAGAGGTTCGCCACGGCTTCAAGACCTGGGTCCGGCCAGTGGGCAGCCACAGCGGAGGACTCAGGTGTCTGCAGGGCAGAGGGCGCGGCCTGTCCTGGGGACCACCAGCTCACCCGCCGGCCCGCGGCCGAAGGGCCTGGAGGGCCCTGGGGGAGCGGGCCACACTGTGTCTCTCTAATAAATCTTAGTATAGCTAAAATTCTAATTAATGTAATGAATATAAACAACCCACTATTAAGATATTGATTTAGCCAACAATCAATTTTGATAAATCACTACCGTATTGTTGCTTTTTAAAGGCCATCATCTGAAAATATGAATTCAAAATAGGAGAGTATCTTTGTTCACTCATTTGTAAAAAGACAGTGTAGTAGCAAAGTGGAAAAACCAGCAGAATAGAAATTAAGAAACTTAGTCTCAGCAAGGCCACTTTCTATTTGTGTGACATTGGACAAGTCAGGTAGTACTTTAACATGACCCCGTATATGTTCCCTGTTTTCCTGCCTAGCTTTGCCGCATGTCACTTTCCCCTCTTTATCCATTGTTGGAATGGGTTAGCCTCTCTCCCACCTAAAACCTTTCTAAAGTGATGCCTAGCCTTGTTTTACTTTTTGCCCGGGTAACTCCCAATCATCCTTGTGATTTCAGCTTCAAAATCCCTTCCTCAGAGAAGGCTTTCCTCACCTTACAATCTAAATTATACCATACTGTTATAATTTAGGATTGCACCCTTTTCTTCATAGCATTTGTTATAGTTAGTAGTATAACATATTTAAATCCTGTTTCCTTTACTGGATTTAAGACCCATGAGCACAGAATCCATGTTGATTTTATCATAGCTATATCTTTCATGCCTTTCTTGTCTAACGCCCAGAAAATTCTCAATAAGATTTTAAAAATAAACTCTCCAGATCTTGATTTCCTCCTCTGTAAATAGTGAATAACAATCAGAGTGTTGTTGCAATCAATATAAGTTAATATATATTTTAGAAATAGTAATCCAGTGTATTATTTGAACAAACCAGTTTTCATTACTAATAAACTAGTGTATCTCAGTATAAAAGTTGAAGGAAGACATTTTATAAACATACTTTTATATAATTATGAAAACACTTTTAAAATACACTGGACAATGCACAATTCAAAAGCTTTGGATTCAAAGTGGGCCTGCCAAATGATGGATATTTCCTGTGGGACTGTTAGCAGTCTTTCAATTGCAGTCCTGATTGAGAATGCTGCAGTTGGAAGAAGTGATTTGCAATGACAAAGGAATACTGGTTGAACTCTGATGAGTAGACTTATCATGTGTGGCAGGAAGTAAGGTTATCTGTGTCCAGGAAACAGATGGAAACCCATAGACTGCTTATGAAAGAAATGAATTCAGGGGATTAGAAAGTCATACCATTTACTTTTGAGGGGAAATTATTGGTGGAGTTTGCAGTAATTTGGCTTGTCATCCCCAACATCTGTTGCCTTTGCCGTTACACCACTTAGCTCCTGATGACAAATTGAACAAGATCAGAGTGAGTGCATGATAACTAATAAGCATCTTCATGGGTAAAATCAGTTAACATCAAAAACAGGCCAGTGGCATTAGTGTATGCAGTTTCCTGGTGGTAGTTTCTTCATTTTCACTATTCTTAGATAATTCTTTCACTCCTCAAGGATTCCTAATCATCTCTATGCCTTCTAGAAAAGACTTTAATTATAGTATCTTGCTTATAGAAGTAGCCCTAAAAGAAACACATGTGTAATACAATTATAAGAATATCTGATATATGTTTTCTGATGTAGGATTATCAATCACAGTCATATCTATAATGAAACTGGAAAAAAAACTACACGGAAAAGAATTCAAAGTGATTTGGCACTGCCTTCTGTTTGGCCCATCTGCTGTTATTTTTTTTCTCCTACTGGCGAAACATTAGACAATATTTCAACTTAGCATCTCATAGGCAGTTAAACAACAGACAAGGTAAACTATATTAAAGTTCCATTTTTTTAACTCTGTATACTGTTTTGTTTTTTTCCCCTCAGTTAAGAGCAAGGTTAAATAGATCATTATGCTTTATTTGATTCAGCGTGTTTCATTCCTTAGAAAAAATATTTTACATATCTGGCTTTCCTTTATACTGTGTAGTGGATAAATTGGAGTTCTGTTCCATGGACAAAGAAACTGATGTACAGTATTCCCCCCTTATCACAGGGGACTTTTTCCAAGACCCATAGTGGATGCCTACAATCACAGATAGTACCAAACCTTATATAGGCATACCTCATTTTATAACACTTCACAGATTTTGCAATTTATTTTTAACAATGAAAGATTTGTGACAACCCTGCATCAATCAAGTCTATCAGGGTTATTTTTCCAACAGCATGTGCTTACTTCATGTCTCTGTGTCACATTTTGGTAATTCTCACAGCATTTCAAACTTTTTCATCATTATTATATCTGTTATGGTGATATTTGCTGATTTGTTGATGTTACTATTGTAATTATTTGGGGTACCACAAACTACACGCATATAACATGGTGAACTTAATCCATAAATGTTGTGTGTGTTCTGACTACTCCACCAACCACCTATTGTCCTGTCTCCCTCCCTCCCCTTAGGCATCTCTGTTTCATGAGATATGACAATATTGAAATTAGGACAATTAATAGCCCTACAGTGACCTCTAAGTGTTCAAATGGAAGGAAGAGCTGTATCTCTCTCACTTTAAATCAAAAGCTAGAAATGATTAAGCTTAGTGAGGATGGCATGTTGAAAGCTGAGATTGGCCAAAAGCTAAGCCTCTTGAAACAAACAGCCAAGTTGTGAATGCAATAGAAAACTTCTTGAAGGAACTTAAAAGTGCTACTCCAGTTTTAATGGTCTGGATAGAAGATCAAACCAGCCACAATATTCCCTTAAATCAAAGCCTAATCTAGAGAAAGGCCCTAACTCTCTTCAACTCTACGAAGACTGAATGAAGTGAGAAAGCTGCATAGAAAAGTCTGAAGCTAACAAGGGTTGGTTTATGAGGTTTGAAGAAAGAAGCTGTCTCATAACATAAAAGTGCAAGGTGAAGCAACAAGTGCTAATGCAGAAGCTGCAGCAAGCTATCCAGAAGCTCTAGCTAATATAATTGATAAAGGTGGCTGTGCTAAACAATAGATTTTCAATGTATATGAAACAGCCTTATATCGGAAGACGATGCCATCTAGACTAGAAAGAAGCCAATGCCTGCCTTCAAAGGACAAAGGGCAGGCTGATTTTCTTGTTAGGGCTAATGAAGATGGTGATTTTAAATGGAAGCTAATGTTCATTGACCATTCTGAAAATCAAAGGGCTCAAGAATAATGCTAAGTCTACTCTGCCTGTGCTCTATAAATGGAACAACAAAGAATGAACGATAGCACATCTGTTTACAGCATGGATATTTTAAGCCCACTGTTGAGACTTACTGCTCAAAAAAATTCCTTTCCAAATATTACTGTTCATTGGCAATGTATCCGGTCACCCAAGAGCTCTGATGGAGATGTACATGGAGATTAATGTTGTTTTTATGCCTGCTAACAACATCCATTCTGTGGCCTATGGATCAAGGATCAATTCTCACTTTCAAATCTTATATAAGAAATACATTTGGTAAGGCAATACCTGCCACAGGTTATGATTCTTCTGATGGATCTGGGTAAAGTAAGCTGAAAACCTTCTGGAAAGAATTATAGCATTCTAGATGTCATTAAGAACATCTGTGATTCATGGAAAGAGGTCAAAATATCAACACTAACAGGAGTTTGGAAGAAGTTAATTCCAACCCTTATGGATCGCTTTGAGCAGTTCAACACTTCAGTGGAGGAAGTAACTACAGATATGGTAGAAATAAATAACAAAAGAACTAGAGCTAGAAGTGGAGTCTGAAGAGGTGACTGAATTGCTGCAATCTTATAATACAACTTGAATGGATGGGGAATTGTTCCTTATGGATGAGCAAAGAAAGTGGTTCCTTGAGAAGGGATCTACTCTGGGTGAAGATGCTGTGAATATTGTTGAAATGACAACAAAGAATTTAGAATATTTTATAAACTTAGTTGATAAAGCAGCAGCAGACATTGAGAGGATTGTCTCCAATTTTGAAAGAAGTTCTGCTGTTGGGTAAAATATTATCAAACAGCATCGTATATGACAGATAACTCTTGTGAAAGGAAAAGTCAATCCATGTGGCAAACTTCATTGTGGTCTTATTTTAAGAAATTGCTACAGCCCCAAAACAAAACAAAACAAAAAAGAAATACAATTTGTAATGACTTCTGGATTCTGCCAAAAAAAAGAAAAAGAAATTGCCACAGCCACCCCAGTCTTCTGCAATTTCTGTCCTTATCAGTCAGAAATCATTAATGTTGGGGCAAGACTCTCCACCAACAGAAGATTAGGATTCACTGAAGGCTCAGATGATCATTAGCATTTTCTAGCAATGTAGTATTTTAATATTAAGATATGTGCATCGTATTTAGACATAATGCTATTGCACGCTTAAAAAAATTTATTTTTATTTCAGTAATTTTGGGGGTACAGGAGATGTTTGGTTACATGGATAAGTTCTTTAGTGGTGATTTCTGAGATTTTGGTGCACCTATCACCCAAGCAGTGTACACTATGCCCAATGTGTAGCTTTTTATCCCTCACCCACCCCACACCCTTTCCCTGAGTCGCGAAAGTCCATTGTATCATTCTTATGCCTCTGCATCTTCATAGCTTAGCTTCCACTTATAAGTGAGAACATATGATGTTTGGTTTTCCATTCCTGAATTACCTCTTAGAATAATGGTCTCCAATTCCCTCCAGGTTGCTGTGAATGTCATTATTTCATTTCTTTTCGTGGCTGTTATTCCATGGTGTATGTATATATATACCACATTTCCTTTATCCACCCGTTGTTTGATGGGCATCTGGGCTGGTTTCATATTTTTGCAATTGTGAATTGTGCCGCTATGAGCAACCATGTGTAAGTGTCTTTTTCATGTAATGACTTATTTTCCTCTGGGTAGATACACAGTAGTGGGATTGCTGGATCAAATGCTAGATCTACTTTTAGTTCTTTAAGGAATCGCCATACTGTTCTCCATAGTGGTTGTACTAGTTTACATTCCCATCTGTGGTGTAAAAGTGTTCCCTTTTCACCACATCCATGCCAACATCTATTATTTTTTGATTATGACCATTCTTGCAGGAGTAAGGTGGTATCACGTTGTGGTTTTGATTTGCGTTTCGCTTGATTGACAATAAACATTTATAGTTTATAGTCATATATATATAATGTTTATAAGTGTAAACATTACTTTTATATAGACTAGGACAAAGTGTATACTTTTATATACACTAGGACACCAAAAAATTTGTGTGACTTGCCTTACTGTAATATTTACTTTATTGGGGTAGTCTGGAACAAAATGCAGAATATCTCCAAGGTATGTCTGTATGGACTATGTTTTTTCTTCTACATACATACCTATGATAAAGCTTAATTTATAAATTATACATCATAAGAGAGTAACAACTAATAATAAAATAGAACTCCATTATAATACTGTAATAAAGGCTATATGAATGTGTACTCTCTTTTTCTCTCAAAATATTGTACTGCATGCACCTATTTTTGGATCTTGGCCGACCACAGGAAACTGAAGCAGAGGAGCAAAACTACAGATCTGAGTGGGGACAACTGTATAGTGTTAAAAAGCTTGCAGTTCATTATAGGTTTAGGATGACAGACTTAGCAGTGAAACTAGGACATGTGCCAGCCACTGAATTAAGCTTTTAAAATAATTAACTCCTATCTGAAACACACCTTCAATAAAATGAATTTACAGTTTCCTACTAAGCATAGACCTCAACACTGAAAATAAAACCTGGATTTTGGTAAAAATTCCATCATGCATATCATTCATTCATTTATTCAGTCTTTTATTTAACCTGAATGATCTCAGGCCTCACCAGCTTTGAATAAATATGAGGTCATATGAACTTTATCACTCAGCTTCCCATGACTCTTGTTTCTAATTTGCATGATTGCAGAACCTCAGCTTGCTTAACGCTTCTGGAGTATCCACAAATATTTCTGGGAATCCCCAAGAGAAGGTTTATGAGTTCGCATAAATTCCTTTATGTTTCTCTGCTCCAATATTTTGCTAAAGTGCTAGGAACACTTTGCTAAAGTGTATTTGATGCCCAAAATACGCTTCGGGGAGAAACTCTGCACCTGCTATGACTACCAGACTTTCTGTAAGAAGGAGACTGCTGGGTGCCTTTATCTCCCCTGTACTTGACGAGAACAGAGATTCTCCGTGGGTCACCACTCTCAACCCTCTAAGACTATGGTAGCATAGGATGGTTACTTTGTACTTACCTCTGTAAAATTCTGCCATGAGGACCTCTGAATTAGTACTTCTTTCCCCAAGTCTTACAAGATTCTTATCATGATCCCTTTAGCTTCCCCCTGTTGTTGCTCTTTCTGTCTATGTTACTTCTACTTTTTAGACGGGGTCAGGACAGGCAAATCTTATCTTCCATTTCTCTGTCTTTCCAGATATCAGTGCAAAAAAAAAAAAAAAAAAAGAAAGAAAAAAATGGTAAACGAAAGTGTTCCTTCTTTCTTTTTTCCATCCTAAGTAAAATTAAAAATGTTTATTAATAAATTGATTCCCCAGGCTGTCACTGATCTACTATTCTGTAAAGAACCAATCTGAGTCTCAGTTTTGCTCAGAACAAAAAACGTTATTGAATAGCTACCATGAGCTAGGCTTATATTCAATGCTGGGTCAGAAATTTAAAAAAAAATTCTCAGCCCCTGCCTTCAATAAACTCTTGGTTTGAGAAAAGGCATTCAAGGATAAAAATAACTAGTAATTAAAAGTATAGATATTATAATAAAAAGAATGAGGAATTGTAAATATACATGGGGATGACTAATTTGGCTGGGTACAGCATTTTGAGAAAATATTTTGGAGGAAGAGGCAGGTAAAATTTGGTTGGTATTTTGGAGGGGTATGAAAAGGCTGACTTGAATCTCAGGAGGCAGAGAAAGAGATTAAGGGCATCCAGCAATACAATGAGTATTGCTTTACAATGAGTAAAGTCAAGGCATTCTCAAGTGCTCACAGACCTCTGAAAATAGAAGTCCTATGTGGCTGGGATGTTACATACATGAAAGAGGATTTTAAAAGTAGTTTGGGGGTAGGATTGTTAAGGGATTTTGATTGTCAAACTGAGCTATGTGGACTTTATCCTGTTAGATGATGAGCAGCCATTAGAGGCTTTAAACAAGAATCTGACACATAATTGTGTCAAAGCAAATGAGGAGGCCAGGCCACTGGCCCGAGATTATCTCTGTACTGGGAGCTCTTAAGTAAGCAAGCTGAAACTTAACTTGAAGGCATTTCTTGTAATTGACTTAAAAACAAAAGCAAACCAAACGAAAACAACTGAACTTCTGACAGTCATAAACAGCCAACTAGCTGACTGATTCTGTAACTAGGGACCTTCCATAGAATCATACCAAAATAAAGGAAATGCCTAGCTGGAGCCAATCAGGTAATTTCTTTGTTTGGTGATCAGCCTATAAAGCTTGCTGCTCATGTTACTACTGGAGCAGAGCCCATAACATCCTTTCATGTTGGTGCTTTCTGATTCACGGATTGTTCAAGTAAACTTTGTTAAATTTCTTTTGTCAGAAGTTCTTCTTTTAACAATTGTGTGTTAAGACATAACTCTGGGAGCGTTTTGCAAAATGCACTTGAACAGGGAGAAAATGTTGGCATGAGGATGAGTTTGGATGCCTTTGAAATAATCCAGGCAATAGGTAAGAAGGGCCTGAATTAAGGATGTAAATGGGATAGAGGGGAAAATTTGGAGATGTTTTAGAGTTTGAGTGTGGAAAGGATTGAAAGAGGAATCACTGTGGTTTTTAACATTTCCAACATAGGATATTAGTGAAAGAGCCTGTGATAGGTCAATACAGAGGGATAGGTTTTACTCAGTTTTTAAAACTTCAAATAAACAGTGTACCTGTTTTGTAGGAAGAATAATGTCCCCTCAAATATGTCCATGTCCTACTCCCTAGAACCTGTGAATCTATGTTTCTTTACATGGTAGAAAAGTTTTCGCAATTGTCATTAAATTAAGGAATTTGAGATGGAGAGATTACTCTGAATTACCCAGCTGGGTTCATTGTAATCACAAAGGTCCTTGTAAGAGAGAGGCAAGAGAGTCAAAGGCAGAGAGAGGCGATGTGATGACAGAAGCAGGGTTAGAGTGACGTGCCTTGAAGATGGAGGCAAGGAATGCAGGCAGCCCCTAGAAACCAGAAAAGGTTAAGGAAATAGGTTTTTTTCCCCAGAGCCAGGAATACAGCTTGGCAGCTATGTTGATTTTAGCCCATAAGACCCATTTTGAACTTCTGAATTTTCCAGAGTTGTAAGGTAATAAATTTGGGTTATTTTAAGGCACTGAGTTTCTGGTAACACAACCTGTTATCCCCAGATGATCTCTGTGCATGTTAACTGGGAGAATATCAGTACTTTTTCCTGAGTGGAACAAAGATAATACTCTCCATACGGTAACTATTTTTATTTATGTTTCAGATAACTTTAAGAAGAGATGGGAGTGTTCCAGGTGGAGTAAATAGCTTCTGCAGAAGCCCACAATCTAAATGCCCAACAGGGAACATCTGCTTGGAACTCCCTTTGCTTGCTCTGCGCCAGTGCCTTTGACTTTCATCACGCCTGTTCACCAGCTCTATCAGCTTGGTAGAAGTGAAAGCCCTACTCCTGGCAATGGGTCATTTGAGCTTAGAGGGTAAATGTTTCTGGATCATTTGACCCTCTGGGCTGTGCCTCTGGTTCCTGTGCCTTTCTCTGTAACCCTTGCCGTGATGATCCATCCTGGACTCTTCTCTTGCAATGCTCTATCAATACTGATTCTGTCACTTACGAAGCTGTGTTAACTTTGTCAGTACATACATCTCTTTATCAGAGGGTCTGTTACTCATCCGTAAAATGGGAACAACAAAGCCAACCTCCCTGGGTCAGGATTTTTGGCCATTTGGCTTCTTGATGCACGGCAGTGACAAGTTTAAGGCACCCCAACCTGGGGTTACCCATATTAAGGGCCAACTTCACCTACCCTTCCTGCCAGGGGGACTCAGTCTACTTGGCTTTTTTAAATTCCTCTTTTCCTTGCCCACAGGGCTTCATGTTTGTCTTGAGGATGAGACTCCTGTTTCTTCTGGATGTATGGGTGGGAGGAGAGTGAGGGGGTGAAGTGAGAGTTTCTGCTAGAAGACTCTGGATATAGTTGATGTCTGGAAGACTTCATAGGGGCACGTCATGTCATAAATGACAACATGGGTTGAAACAGACGTCATTAGAATTCAAAGCCTACATATTAATATTTTCTGGTGTTTCAATTCACTTTTGGGTGGGTTCAACTTTTTTTATATATACTCTTTTTACTTTCCTTTTTACTACTTCTTCCTATTCCAGCCCCAACCACTGACTTGAAGATGTAAGTAGATGACTAATGTGGTTTACACAGAGTAGAAGAATCTTTTCTCCCCATTTCAAATTAATGACATGCCAACAACATATATCCTAAAGAATCTGAGTATTTTGATATTGACATAGAGGAAAATCAGCCCAACTAACATCTGTTGAGTGCTTGGAATGTGCCAGGCACTGTACTATGTATTTTGTATCTATTCTAATTTAAAACTCATATCAAATTTAAGATGTTGGTGTTAATGTCTCAGTTTTGCAGATGATTAACGTATCTTCTGTTGCTTAATGAGACTTGTGTGTTGCCAACGTCCACACAGCTAGCAACGGACAGTATTGATATTAGAATTTAAGGTCTATTTAATTCCAGAGTCAATGCGTATTTCTCTGCCCCCTAATCTCTACTGTAGGAACTAATACATTCTGGGAATTCTTTTATAAGATGTCATTTGGAGGATAGTGCAGAAATTATAGAATTTCAACTGAGAAGATCTGAATGTATGCAGAATTTTGTTATGAACTAGATGTGTGACTTTGGACAAGTTATTTTCTCATCTTTTTGAGTCTCATTATTACTAGTGGCATCACACATGTACTGGTAAGGTGTTTCAAGTTTGGGTTCCAGCTCTGTAATGAGTTAGCTGTGTGGTTTGGGGAAAACCGCTTTATCTGTGTAGGCCTTAGTTTTGTTTCTTTGTTTATTTTATCTATAAAATGAGAGGACTATGGAAGACTTGTTCCTTTTAGGTTTGAAATTTTGTTATACTAAGGGTTTCAATTTCAATAATAATAGTTACGCCCAGGCAGCTAGTGGGAGCAATTCTAACAGTTCATTCATACAGAAACGATCTTCTCTGAACGATGAAATACTATCCTGGCCAGCCTGGGCTCCAGCCAGATATATTTACAGAACATCCTTTAGCCTGAAATAGAAATTTATTGCTCAACCATCTGTTACAATTAAGAAAAGATTTGAAAATGTTTTCTATGTGTTTGACTAATCATGTTTTAGGGCCCTGTGGGTACTTTACAAATTATATGCCTTCCTTTTTTCTTGGCATCATTAAAAATCTGGGATCTATTTCCAAAATTTATCAGTTCTCACTCTCTATTATTTTCTCTTTTTCTAAAGAAACTTGTTCAGAGCCCCAGATGGAATAGAGCAAGCAAATATGTCTCAAGACAAAGTTAGCCTGTAAAGCAAATGAATTGTCTTTGGTGAGTGAGTGGTTTGGAAACAACTGAATGAATATTGCAACATAAATATCTAATTTGTATTCGTTGGACTATGACCTACCTGGTATTAGTGATGAGAAGACATTAAGACCCAATTACTGAGCAGGGTCTCTTGTTTCCTTCTTAAAAAAATAGGGATATAATTAAAATAGCCCACCTGTGTGGCCAGTACTCAGTAAGAGAATATTGCAAGGGAAAGCTCTGGAACCCTCCCACCTCATTCTACCTTTGCACATCTTCCCAGCTCTCTCTTGTACTTCGCCTCTGTGTTTCCTCTCACACTTGACTCAAGAAGGTAAAAAGTAGGCTTTTGGAAAATGATATTTTCCCAAAAACTTTTGTTTCCTTTTAACTCTAAGAATCTTTCAGTTGTGTTCAACTAGTTCATGTGAAGAAAAATAATTGTTAAGTAGTCTAGTTTCTGTAGTATTCTTTTTCAAAGTGCTCAGCAGAATCCAGCTATTTCTTTCAAAGTAGTTTTATTTGTTTTGAAAGTACCTTTTTCTAAAAAAAATTATTTTTATTTCAATAGATTTAGCAGTACAAGTGGTTTTGGTTATATGGATGAATTCTATAGTGGCGAAGTCTGAGCTTTTAGTGTAACTGTCACCCAAATAGTGTGCATTATATAGAATATATAATTTTTCATCCCTATCCCCTGCCATCCTACCTACTTCTGAGTCTCCAATGCCCATTATACCATTTTGTATGCCCCTGCATACCCATAGCTTAGCCTCTACTTATAACTGAGAACATGCAGTATTTGGTTTTCTATTCCTGAATTACTTCACTTAGGATAATGGCCTCTAGTTCCATTCAAGTTGCTGCAAAATACATTATTTTGTCCTTTTTTATGGCTGAATAGTGTTCCATGGTATACTACTTCCATGGTATTCTATGTGTGTGTATACACACACCATTTTTTAAATCCATTCATTATCTGATGGGCATTTAGATTGATTTTACATCTTTGCAATTGTGAATTGTGCTGTGATAGATATACAAGTGCGGGTGTCTTTTTGATGTAAGTGCAGGTGTCTTTTTCTTTGGGTAGATATCCAGTAGTGGGATTGCTAGAGTGAACGGTAGATCTACTTTTAGATCTTTGAGAAATCTCCATACTGTTTGCCATAGAAGTCTTACTTATTCACATTCCTACTAACAGTGTCTAGGCATTCCCTTCTTACCATAGCCAAGCCATTTATTGTTTTTGACTTTTTAATAATGACTATTCTATCTAGGGTAAGGTGGTAGCTCACTGTAATTTTAATTTGCATTTCCCTGATGATTAGTGATGTTGGGCATTTTTTAATATATATATATTTTTGCCATTTGTATATCTTCTTTTGAAAAGTGTCACTTGTCCACTTTCTAATAGGTTTTTTTTTTTCCTTGCTAGTTCGTTTGAATTCCTTTTTGGATTCTGGATATTGTCCTTTGTCAAACGTACAGTTTGTGAATATTTTCTTCCATTCTGTATGCTGTCTGTTTACTCTGTTGGTTATTTCTTTGCTGTGTAGAAGTTTTTAGTTTAATTAAGCCCCATTTATTGACTTTTGGTTTTCCTGCATTTGCTTTGGGGTCTTAGTTATAAATTCTTTGCTTATACCAATGTCCAGAAGAGTTTTTCCTAGATTTTCTTTGATAATTTTTATGGAGTTTGGTCTTACATTTGAGTCTTTATTCTAGGGATCCAGTTTCATTCTTCTGCCTGTGGCTATCCAATTTTCCCAGCATCATTTACTGAATAGGGTATCCTTTTCCCAGTTAATGTTTTTGTCTGCCTTTATTGAAGATCAGTTTGTTGTAGGTATGTGGTTTTATTTCTGGGTTCTCTATTCTGTTTCATTGGTCTATGTGTCTGCTTGTATATCAGCACCATGCTTCTTTGGTTACTATAGCTCTATAGTATAATTTGAAGTCTTCTAAAGTAACATCTTCATATTTGTTCTTTTTGGTTATAGTCGCTTTGGCTATTCATACTCTTTTTGGTTCCATATACATTTTAGGATTATTTTTTCTTAAATCTGTGAAAATGACATTGGTATTTTTTGATAGAAACTCCACTGAATCTGTAGATTGCTTTGGGCAGTATGGTCATTTTAAAGACATTGATTCTTCCAATTCATGAGCAGGGGATGTTTTTCCATTTGTCTGTGTCATCTATGATTTATTTCATTAGTGTTTTCTAGTCCTCCTTGTAGAGATCTTTCCCCTCCTTAATTAAGTACTGATACGGTTTGAATATATGTCCCCACCAAATCTCATGTTGAATTGATATTCCCACTGCTGGACGTGGGGCATGGTGGGAGGTGTTTGGGTCATGGGGTGGATCCCTCTTGGCTTGGTGCTGATCTGGAGATAATGAATGAGTTTTTGAGAGATCTGGTTGTTTAAGTGTGTGGCATATCCCCTCCCACTCTCTCTCTTGGTCCTGCTCCCACCATGTGATACATTTGCTTCCTTTTCACCTTCTGCCATGACTGTTAGTTTCCTGAGGCTCTCATCAGAAGGTGAGCAGATGTTGGTGTCATGCTTGTACAGCCTGCAGAACCGTGAGCTAATCAAACCTCCTTTCTTTATAAATTACCCAGTCTCAAGTATTTCTTTATAGCGACACAAGATGGACTACTACAAATATATTCCTATGTATTTTTTTCTTTTGCTAAATGAGATTGGCTTCTTGATTTGATTTGCAGCTTGGTTGTTATTAGTGAATTGGTGCTACTGATTTGAGTATGTTGATTTTGTAACCTGAGACTTTACTGAATTCAAATCTTTGTCAAAGTGGAGTCTTTCGGAGGAGTCTTTAGGGTTTTCCAGGTATAAGATCATATCAGTGGCAACCAGAGATAGTTTGACTCCCTCTTTTCTAATTTGGATGCCCTTTATTTTTTTCTCTTGCTTGATTGCTCTGGCTAGGACTTCTAGTACTACGTAGAATAGAAGTGGCGAATGCGGGTATCCTTGTCTTATTCCAGTTCTGAAGGGGCATGCTTTTAACTTTTACCCATTTAGTATGATGTTGGCTGTGGGTTTGTCATATATGGCTTTTATTATTGTGAGGTATGTTCTTTCTATGCCCAGTTTGTTGAGGGTTTTTTTCGTGAAGGGATGCAGAATTTTACAAAATCCTTTTTCTCTTGCATTTATTGAAATGATCAGATAATTTTTGTTTTTTATTCTGTTTATGTGGTGAATCATTTACTGACTTGTGTATGTTGAACTATTCTTGCATCCCTAGGATAAAACCCACTTGATCATGGTGAATTATCTCTATGATATTCTGTTGTATTTGGTTTGCTAGTATTATGTTGAAGATTTTTGCATGTATATTCATAAGGGATATTGGTCTGTTGTTTTCTCTTTTGTTGTTGTGTTCTGTCCTGGCTTTCATGTCAGCGTAATACTCACATCATAGAATGAGACAGGGAGGATTCCCTCCTTCTCAATCATTTGGAATAGTTTCAGTATTATTGGTATCAGTTCGTCTTTCAATATCTGGTAGAATTTTGATGTAAATCCATCTGGCCCTGGGATTTTTTTGTTTATGTTGGGAGATTTTTTATTACTGATTCTATCTCATGCCTCTTAATGGTCTGTTCAGGATTTCTATTTCATCCTGATTGAAGGTAGGGGGGTTGCATGTTTCCAGGGATTTATACATTTCCTCTAGATTTTCTAGTTTATGTACATTTAGGTGTTCATAGTGGTTTCAGATAGAAAGTACTTTTTTGAAAGTATTATTGTGAAAGTTTTTGGCTGACAATTTTTTTTTGTTTGGAAAGTGCTCTTTTAGCTCCGACATCATATTCAGAATTCTCTTTTGGTCAACTGCCAGATTTCTGCATCGAGGGAAAAAGTGTACATTCTTTTCCCAGGTTTTTACTGTCTTTTCAACATTTTTAAGTGGCCTTGTGTTTGTTTAAGAAAGCTAATCACTTTTGTAGCATCAACTAGAATGTAATTCATTTTGTCTTCACCTTCCTGCAAAGAAAGCAGTGTATTGAGAAAAATGTGAGGATTTTTTTTTTTTTAACAATTAGAGAGCTAGACCTTCTGATAGAGCCAACCATCGATGGGATACCATTAGGACAGATGCCAATGCAATTTCTTCAAGATACACCTTTATTTTTTTCAAAGTATGAAGACAAAACATTAAATATGTCTTGACTTATGTTGCTTTCAGCAACTTATTGCAGTAGCAAAATTATTCTTGAATTTCTCCATCCTTTACAAATTTTAGAAATATGATAGCATGACATTTATTGGTAAAATATGTTTACTAATCAATCTACATAGACAAGCTCTTCCTTTTCAGTTCATTACATAAAGCCTCTTCAATATTATGTGATATGTCATCACTACATTAACTTACTCAATTTTTTAAGACTGAAATATTTTCAATTTCTCCTATTGCATCTTGTTTTAGTCACTAAAAGCTGGTATTTTAGTTTCTCACCAACTTTGTAACTTTTTTCTTCTAAGCAATATGTTTTGTTATTCAGAAACTTGATTTTTGAGATTTTTGACTGTATGTGACTTTTCTTGACGAAGTCTTCACTCTGTTTTGAAATTCCAATAGCCGTTTAAAATACTCACTACTCTTCCTTGTCAAATGGATGTAATTTGCAGTTAAGTGTCTTTTCAAGATTTCTCATGGAATTGCAACATTCTAACTTGTCTGCCACAGACAACATGGAATGGGTGAGGCAAGTTGGATTACCCGACCATGTGAAACCCAAGGATAAGTAGCTTTCCTTGTAAACACGTAATTTTTTGCTCTCTTGATATGCTAGTGCAGATAAATAATCCAGAAGATTCTAATTCTTCATCATTAACATTACGAGAATTGTTCATAATTGTTCATAAACCTAAGTCTAAAATCTTTTTTTTTCTCAGCACATTTTGTCTTCAAAAATTGCTACATCAGACCATCAGAGTTACTTGCAAAATATAAACATGAATAAAGTGTAAAACAAAAGGTTATAATAAATAACTGAGAATATTGCAAAAATAGAACTTGATAATCATAAGGCAATTTACTTCTAACTCATATAATCCATGCAAGGCAACAATCCATGTTTTGCAATATTTATAACAACAGCAAAGCAACAATAGGACAGCTGAGTTACAGTACATAGAGATGCCCTTTTTTATAATGAAAAATTCTGTCTTACTGCCTATTATATCAGAGGAGTTCTTCTCCCCAGTAAGTCAGTAGGAGGCATGCAAAGCCAAGAATGCAGGAAGGAATTAAAAGACTCAAGGAAATGGACATGCTGAAACAGATGTATTATACGAAGCCAGAAAATTCATTAGGAATTAATGGGAACTTTCAGGAAAAACACCATTCAACGATGCCTTCAAGAATGCACTAGAGAGATGGGCATGATCATCCCTAAGGAGTACAATGGTAGCTCTCCTCTGCATGTGGAAGTGCTAATTGTAGGAGAGGTGATCAAAACCTTTGCTTATTAATAATAATGAGGATGACATATGTGACACAGCAAGGATATTTCAATTAATATAATGATTCACAAGTTCAGAGGGGCAGTAAGGAGGCTTGGAGATGATTAATAGAATATAATAGCCCTAATGGTAATATACATTAGGAGACAACAATAGTGTTGCTTAATATATACAATCAAAAGAAGGTAAGTGTGCGTATGCAAGAGACTGTGGATGGACACCTTAATTTTAAGTCTTGTTCTTTTGCCAGGATTCTCCACTTGAGTCAGTTTCAGACCCAGAACCTTTTGACTAAAGACATAGTCAAATCCCTTGGAGGAAGGACCATGTAACACCATGGAAGGTATAGTTTGTAATGGTTTCCTCAGTCTTTCCTTAACTATGCCTGTAGCCATTTATTCACTTGACTGAGTTTCAGGGACAGAGTAATGTCCAGACACTTTGAAGGTTATTGGATGCAGGGCCTGAGTTGACATTGATACTTGGAGTCTCAAAATATTACCATGGCCCCTGTTAGAGTAGAAGCCTATAGGGATAAGGTTATAAATGGAGTCCTGGTCAAAGTTGGGCTTATAGAAGGACTACTGGTTCTGTGAGTCCACCCAGTGATCACTTCCCAGGTTCTTCGATTCATAATTAGAATTGACACACTTGGCAGTTAAAGTAACCCTCACCATAGATTCTTGGCCTGTAAAAACAGAGTGCTCCCGTTCCTCACCAAAAATATAGTGAATGAAGAACAATATGGGATTCCAGGGGTGGAATTAGCTCTACTCTTAAAGACCTTAAGGATGTAGGAGTGGTGGGCCCTATTATATTACTGTATTAGTCAGGGTTCTCTAGAGGGACAGAACTAATAAGATATATATATATATATATATAGGAATTTATTAATGAGTATTAACTCACATGATCACAAAGTCCCATAATAGTCCATCTGCAAACTGAGGAGCAAGGAAGCCAGTCCCAGTCCCAAAGCTGAAGAACTTGGAGTCCAGTGTTCATGGGCAGGAAACATTCAGCATGGGAGAAAGATATAGGCTGAGAGGCTAAGCCAGTCTAGCCTTTTCGGGTTTTTTCTGCCTGCTTTATATCCTGGCCCCACAGCTGGCAACTGATTATGATAGGTGGGGCCCACCCAGAGTAAGGGTGGGTCTGCCTTTCCCAGCCCACTGACTCAAATGTTAATCTCCTTTGGCAACACCCTCACAGACATACCCAGGATCAGTACTTTGCATCCTTCAGTCCAGTCAAGTTGACACTCAGTATTAACCATCACAATTACCATTAAATTAAAAGGTCTTGTCCCTGTAGATAATGTATATATTCTAGAGAATGACTTTATACTACTGCAAGCTTATTCAAGTCTTAGTCCTGATGTGGCTACTGTGACATATGCAATATTTTTGCTGGAATAGATTATCATGGCCTCAGGAACATGGTATGCAGCCACTCATTTGGCAAATAAATTATTTTCTATCATAAGAAGTTTGTATTCATGTGCAATGAACAAGAAAATGTATTCACAGATTTGCTACACAACTATATTTACTCTTCTGCTGTCTGTCATAATATACTTAGAAGAGATTTGGACTGTCTGGACATACTGCAAAATATCACATTAATTCATTCTATTGATGACATTATGTTGACCATGATACAATATAGCCACATTCAAGCTTAGCAAGAAGTGGCTAGTATACTGGAGGCCTTGGTAAGACTTATGTACTTTAGATAGAGGGAGATAATATTACCCTACAATGATTCAGAGACCTGTCGCTTTGGAAATGTTTAAGGGTCCAGTGGCCTGGCTTTTTATAGAACATCCTCTCCAAAGTTAAAAGACATTTTTACCTCTTTCATTCCTTACTGCTAAAAAGAAGCACAGTTCCTAGCAGGCCTCTTTGAATTCTGGTGGAATCACAATTCACACTGAGGAGTAATGCTTCAGTTCATGTCTTAGCTCATTTGGGCTGCTCTAACAAAATGTTATAAACTGGTTGGCTTTAAACTACAGAAATTTATTTTTTCACAGCTCTGGAGTCAAGGTAGTCCAGGATCAAGGAACTTGCAGGTTTGGTGTCTGGTGAGGGTTCATGTCCTACTTCACAGATGGCACCTTCTCACTGTGTCGTCACATAGTAGAGGTTGGCTAGCTAGCTCTCTGGGGTCTGTTTTATAAAGGCACTGATACCATTTATAAGGCCTCCAACCTTGTGACTCAGTTACCTCCCCAAAGTCCTCACTTCATAACACTGTCA
The DNA here is from genome assembly GCF_029281585.2 of Gorilla gorilla gorilla. NCBI lineage: Eukaryota > Metazoa > Chordata > Mammalia > Primates > Hominidae > Gorilla > Gorilla gorilla. The sequence continues at coordinate 100,249,456 of NC_073237.2, read as the reverse complement.
CCTTAAGGTTAGGATTTCAACAAATGAATTTTTTGGGAAAGCATTCAGACCGTAGCAATCCATATGAGAATTATCGTGAAAGGCTTCTCACGCTGAATGGAGCTGGAGCAGCAAAGGGCTCTGCAGCATGGCTAGGCTGTGGTAGAAGCAACTCTGCCATTTGGGCCATATGATCCAGAAGAACCTATGGTAATGAAGGTATCAGCAGTATGAGTTGGATTTTTGACAAATTTCAGTGGGAGAATCACAACTCAGGGCCCTAGAGTTCTGGAATAAGGACAGAGAATTATATACCTTTTAAGAAATAATTTCCAGCAGGCCCCTGTAGACATGGAACCTTTGACCGTGAGGCACCAAGTGACTGTGCATCCAGAACTGTCCATTATTAGTTGGATACTGTAAGACCTACAAGTCCAATAAAGTTAAGGAGGCCCAGCAGCAGGCCAGTGTAGGATGAAAATGGCACATTTGTGGTCAAGACCAAGCAGGAACAGAGGCTACCAGTAAGCTGCATGAGCAGTTAGTCCAGACCCTCATGCCATCAGCACAACTACATCCATGCTCTTCCCTCTACTTCTACCTATGACCATACAGAACCTCAAGTTTGCCTTATAGATAGGTCAGCTTGATTTGTTGGTATCGTCTTAAAATGGGCAGTAGCTGCAATACAGCCACATTCAGGAGCAGCCTTGAAATACAGTCATGAGGAAAAATATTCCCAGTGGGCAAAGACTCAAGCTATTCTCCTCTGTGGAAGAAGTGCCCTTAGATGAGAATATAAACAGACATGTGAGCAGTAGCCAATGGACTGGCTCACTGTTCAGGATCCTGAAAGGAGAAGGATGGGAAGATCAGAGTCAAGGAAGTCTGGCAAAGAGATGTGTGGATGGACATATGGAAATGAGCACCAAGTTTGCAAATTATTTAAACAGTGGGAGCAGGTAGGAATACCTGTAGAAGCCAGATGATCTTCATGGGTGCTTTTTTAGTATTCCCTTCCCTAATTGTGACTGTGGGCAGACAAATACAGTAACTCTGGCCCTAGAAAGATGCAGTTACTCCAGGAAGATGGGTTTGGGTCACACCATCAGTTAAGCCCCTGAGACAAGCAGATTATGGATATTTAGAATAGAGAGTGGAGGAAGGAGCCCAACTGCTGAACCTTGTCCCATAATCTTCTTCTTCTAAGTTTCAGGAGGAGAAGACAGCTAGAACCTGAAGGATCTAGTTGGCCTTTCCATAAACAAATGTTTATGGAAAAGTGGATTCATCGCGTAGCAAAAGGTGTGGGATGTGGCAGCCACGGTGGTAGACTGCCCAAATATCTCAAGAAAAAACTTGATCTGCTGTGAGGACACCACACTGCAATGTTTGAATCAAGGCCATTTTCTTCCCAGGTAGCCTCCTATGAATGACAGTATGGCAGGGTAATAGGGTCTCATTTACATCCAATAAGAAAGTTCTTTATGAGCTATTTTTGTGACAGTGCTCCTGGTTTGACTGCCTGAAACTTTCACCAAACTGCACTATTATCTTAAAGTCTTTCTATTCGATTCCGCCTCTTCCCCTCTCTGATTATAGATGTCAAATCAGCATTCCAGTATAAAAGTTTTCCTTGCCTGTATCTGTTGTTTTTTCCCTTTATCTTTCATAGGCATTTCCCTCCATAAATCTCCTTCACTACTAACTGTGTCTTGGCACCTGAACCAACACCGGACCTAACCAACACAGTTTTGAGGAAGGCTGAAGAAGGTATTTTGGGAGGGAGAGGCTGATGTTGTCAAGCCTGTTCTTCTCTCCCTGATGCAATCACACGCTCATCAACAATCATCGGCTTCCCCTATCCTAAGTCAAAAACCGAGAACGTACTCAACCAAGTAAACACAGTGCTACACAGTGCTACCTAGAGCTAAAAGACAAACCAGGTTGCTTGGTGACTGTCCACCTCCACAAAAGCTAGTGTTCCACAGAGCACAAAGTTTCCCCAAACCAACTTCAATTCCTTTTCAGTCACAATCTCTCAAGGAACCCTAAGTGGCATCTTGTGGAATCCTAGGTTTCGAGAAAACCCTGTTTGAGAAACTCTGTTGTAAAAGTTTCTTCTTTATCCTCCATCTCATGGACTAACTCATTATTTCTGTGAATCCCTCTTCTCTTGTATAAGTTGCCACTCTTCCTTCCCCTCTTTTCTCTTTTAGGCCTAACCTTAAGTAGTTTCTGAGAGGGGATAAAAAAATAACTGTAAGACTTTATATATATAAGTTTTAAACTATAAAACTTTATTAAAAATGGCCATTCAGATTTGAATCTTTGTTTCTGTTTTAGAGTGGGCTGGAGAAGAGGAAATGATACCATGTTCTTTTAAGAAAAAAGAGGAAAAAGCCCACAGGATGAACACTACGGTGTATAACCCTGTCATGTCTTTTTAGCAATGAACTTTGGAGCCCTGGAAACAAGTAGCCCTAAGTTACAACACTCAGTTTTAAAGTAAGCTTTTCTTCATGACCCTGGCAAACTCATCAACTCACTCTCCACCCCCTACCTTCATGGACTATCCAACTTTTTATACGTTCTTTCACTGGCTTGTTTATTTCCTGACAGGTAGGTGCTATTTGATCCTAAAGAAAAAAGAACCATGGCAATTTATTTGGTTGATTCTTCTGTAATCCCTAATTCCTAGTTTAATTTGCTAATTTAATATAACTTATGGCCCTAGTTTGTAGAGTTTTCCACTTGTTTTATACCAATTTGTGATTTTAAACTTTTTTTTTTTTTTGCTGTAACATAACAAACTTTTCTATCAGTGGGTTGAGACAAAGCAAACAGCACATCCTGGCAAGCAAATGGCTGGATATTTGATGACAGCCCTAGATTCCAGGGGCAAAGTCTTATAGTTAGGTTAGCGATTGTCAGTTCACAATTGTTTTTAACAAGTCTACACATTTTTGAAGTACTTCAACATATATTTATGTCAGAATGAAGACCTTATATATCTAAGTATCAAAGATCTGAGGTGGAGATGATTAAGTTAGTTTTCTGCTATTTTTCTATTAATCTAGTACATCACAGAATTAAGTGTTTTACAAAACATATTTTACATTAAATGTAATGATTCCTTTCAAGTGACAGTTAAAAAATTGGAACTCGTTTTTGGTGAAAATATATCAAAACATTTCATTTCACGGATTTTCTAAACTGTTCACTCTTGAATTTTAAAAAATTATGCTTTAAGTTCTAGCGTACGTGTGCACAACGTGCAGGTTTGATACACAGGTATACATGTGTCATGTTGGTTTGCTGCACCCATCAACTCGTCATTTACATTAGGTATTTCTCCTAATGCTATCCCTCCCTCATCATCCCAACCCTGCGACAGACCCCAGTGTCTGATGTTCCCCACCCTGCGTCCATCGCACTTGAATTTTTAAACTTTTTTGTGAGACGACTTTGGGGTTGTTGTCAACTGTGGAAAAGACTTATTATCATATATTATCTTTACTGTACTCAAATCTCTACAGCCAAAGAGGGGGAGTCTCGCCTCGAATATATATTTTATTTACCAGCAAAACCTCTGCTTTGCATTTCTGGCATCTGTCATGCCCTGGTGTGCTAGGATAAACAACATGAAAGAAGTCTCACATCCTACTTCTTGTTTTCTTCTAAGGTTGAATCCTGAGCTTGAACTGCAGCCTTGTTTGAACTTTCTTTTTTTCTCTGGATGAGATTCCCTATGGAAATCTCAGTACCAAGGAAAGTGAGATTTTCCACTTCTGAGATTTTTCTGGAAATCACAGTCCCTCACGTAAACACCATTTTAGACCCAATCTTTTAGTCCTGCAGGCAGGCAGGATTTTGTCTGAATCATAGGTTGAAATAATTAGGCTATACCTAGGGTTCCTGACATAAATGCATATATAAATAAAGAGCCTAGAGGGACTATTTGTTTGCACTTACATTCCTCTCCTTCCATGCTATCTATTTGTTATACGCACATGGGGTTTTCGAAATAGAGGCATAACAGAGTTCCTTAGGTAGCCAGAACAGGATATCTGAGTGGGTTCAAGAATGGTTACAAGGACAGTCATATAAATTTTGAGAACACTGCAGAGGTGTTTATAACATCTTTAGTCTTTCTGTCACCCCAGTGGAGAATCACTCATGCATGGGCATTTAAAGCATTCTCTGTTGCAAAGTACTGCATTGAAAATACCATAGTTTCACATTTAGAAGACCTGGGGTCTTGTCCTGATTTTGCTGCTCATTAGCTTTATGGCCATGCTAATTATTTCCCATTTATCATTCTCACGTTTCTTACCTATAAATACAGACATTAATGTTTAACAACTGAGTTTTGTGGAAGATGATATGATATGATGTATGTGAAACTTTCACAGTATAAATTGATATAGGAATTTATAGGAGAGGAAGCAGCAGGGAACAGACATGGTCACTTTGTGTAACCATCTTTCTAGGGCCTTCCTAAAGGATATGAAATTGCTAAACTCTCCAAAGCCTGAGATAATCATTGGGACTCATTTTACTGGGGTGTCGAGTTACTATATGTAAAACATAGTCTCAAATTCCACTTCTTTTCTCATACTCCTTAAATCTATTTGGTAAGTGTACCTGGCAGGGCTTACCTCAGCAGGCCCAGCAGTCATCTGGCTCTATGTGTTCTGACAGCAGTTAAAGTAGGTAAAGTGAGTCCCTTCTGCATCCACAGTGGTGGCCATTTTGGATTCAGAGAAACAGATCAAGGGAAGTTCCATACATTCTTCAAGGCCTAACCCTTTCCCATCAGCGGAGCTAACTGAAGAATCCCTGAATTTGTAAGAATCAGTAATTACCTAGTGGTCAATAAGCTTATTTTTCATTACCTATTTTGCTATAGTTGCTTTTATATTTAGCCCTTTTGGCAGAATACCCCTGAAGGAAGGCAGAATGATAATAATGTTCTAGCACCAAAGCCACATCCCAAACTTCTAACACTAGGCAGGAAAGAAAAAATCTATTGCTCATGTGCTCTTGGAGATCAACTTGTGGTAGGGGAGATAAATGCATAAACAAATAGTTATCACATCACTAAAGTAGAGTGATATGGCTATGCAAACTGTATTTAGCTACAATCAGGACTGGAAAGCTCAGGAAAAATTTGGGAATAGTGTGATGCTCAAGTTGAGTCTTAAAGGATAAGCAAGAGTTAGCTTGTCGGGGGAGATAATTAGAAGTTGTTCTAGGTAGAAGGGACAGCATGAGAAAATGCACAGGGTTGTAGGAATACAAACTGTAAGTTATTTGAAATTGTTGGAGCATGCAGTGCAAGGTAGGGAGTAATGAGAGATGCAGTTGGAACACAAGGAGGGGGATTTATAATGAATGGTTTATGCCACATTAGGAGCTTGAATTTTATCCTGTAGCCAAAAGGAAATGTTGAAGGGTTATCAGCAGAAACTGTGCATAATCATATTTGAGTTTTTGAAAACAAATTTTGGCAGCCGTGCCCTTGGTACATTTTGAGAATAATGTGATTAGAAACCAGTTAGGAGCCTCTTACAGTATAGTTTAGGTCAGAAATAGAATTTGAGAACGAATTACGCATATAATATTTTTTAAAGCAGAGGCTCCCTTTTTTTGCCATGCTATATGTGTACTGTGTGTATATGGAGTTGTTTTCAAATCAGAGGCATATCTGATTTCTTGGGAAGCTAGATCAGGATATCTTTGGGGGCTCAAGAATGGCTACAGGGACAGCTGTATAGATTTTGGGAACACTGCAGAAGTATTTCTAATACATGTAATCATTCTGTTGGCCACTTGAAAATCATTTTTTCCATGAGCACTTCAAGTATACTTGGTTGTAAACTGCTAGGTTGAAGATTTCATAGCATTTTATAGCAAAATTCTATCTCACTGTTATTGACATCTTGGAATATGATGAGTTTTTATTATGAAGATAAATAATGGCTTACTTTTTTCTATTAGAGAAAATGAATTGAGACCTTCAGAACAATATTAGCATGATCTTTGTTCACAAGTCTCTCTGCAGTGAATTCTTCGATTAAATGATTAATAATTTCCATTGCTAGTCATCCAAGAGACATCATGCTTGACTACACTTTTAGCATGATATAATCATTACTTATGACCAGGGCTTTCTCCTTCACCAAATAAAATTTATAATGTTTACTTAGTTGTACTCTAGCATGTAGCTAAATTCACAGAGTATGCAAAGGTAAGTGAGAAAGTTGAGTGCTTACTGTCTTCAAAGTGTTCCTCTGAGACAGCCTGATATTTCTTGAGATGTGACATTTCACATTCTGCTTAGAAGTGATAAGCTGCCTTGGTACTTTTCTATGTGTGCTTGCATCATATTACCTGAAAAAAAAAGGAATCTGATTGTACAAAGAAAAACACAACTGCCATATCTTCAGGACTGATGTATGTTAAACACTATTTTCAGAAACAGAAAACACAATACTAGTCTGATCTGGAATCAACTTCTATCTAGCTCTATTATTTCTTGGTGATGTGACCAAGGGCAAATACATAGCTGCTAAGGACCTTGGTTTCCTACTGCAAACTGAGTAATAAAATCTATCTCACATATGTCTATCTCTCTGTATATTTATATTTTAGAAATGGGGAGTTATACAACAATCAAAATAAATAATAAATTATATATTATGGTAGTAATAAGTCCTATACAAATAAAGAAAAATAAAAGAGGCAAAATAGATATTTATTATTGCTTAAAAACTATCCTGAAACTTAGTAGCTTAGAATAAAACATATTTGTTATCTCCCAGTTTCTGTGAGTTAGGAATACAATCATGACTTAGCTGGTTGGTTCTGGCTCACGGTCTTTCATGAGATGTCAGTAAAGATATTGAGTAGTCCTACAGTCATCTGAAGGCTTGTTTGGAGCTGGAGCATCCTCTTCTAAGTTGGTTCACTCATGTGGCTATTGTCAGGATGCCCAAGTTTCTCATCACATGGACTGCTCTATGGAAGTTTTTTGAGTGTTCTTACAACAGAGCAGTTGGCTTTTCCCAAAATAAGTGATCCAAGAGACCACAAAGCTAATCCTTTGTCTGGCCAAGTATAAATCCTTGGATTTATACTTCACTTGACTTCTTAACCCAAGCTTTACCCTTGAAGACTATCTTTCAGGTATTTTTTGCCTCCAGACACATGTAATACATAGTCTATACTTATACCAGTCAATCTCATTCCTAGCTCTGTATTCCAGAACTCCAGATTAGATTTGGGATGCTAGGTCACAGCTTTTCTGAGAGGGATTTATCAGTACTGTACTGCAGACAATTATCAATAGATTAAATGCTGATGGTATGATACATTTAATATCAATGACAAAGATGATTCATTGTTAAAAGCACACAGTTTAAATTAAAATAATTTTCCATTTGTAATACATTAAATTTTGGGATGGATGGAGTGAGAAAGATACTTTCACATTAAGAGAAAACATTAAGGGCCATGAAACTTGGAGAAAAGTTTTCAGGTTGCTACTTGAGCCATTGGAGATGTGAAAGAATGACCAGAGCTGTTGATATTTCCTGAATAATGTTCTAGTTTCTTGCGTTCTGTGTGTTCACTTATGCAGAGTGTTTCTTGGTCTTTCTTTCTTTCTTTCCAGTGGGAAAGAGCATCTCCTAAAAGAAGAGATAACTATCCAGAGAAGCTGTGAAGAGGAGTTCAAAGGAAGGGTAAACTCTGAGTTTACAGTGTGGCTTCTTGCCATTTTGTATATTGACAGAACACTATAAGGCTTATGTCAATATCCTGTAAAGGATGAGTGTCACAGGAGGCATGAAAAATAAAGCTGAAAGAAATTTGTATAATATCTATAAAAGCACTTCTAACCCTGAGAGAAAGCATTAAAATAAAAGAGAGGGGCTGTATATTATCTCTGTTTCTGCATAAGAATGCAGAAGAATTCATGAACTCTGTGAATGCAGAAGTTAATGAACATCATGAAAAGAATAAAAGAGGAATGAAAATGCAAACAAACAAGTTTGGGATGCTATCACACGTTAATCGGAAATGCAAAAATAAATTGACAATACTATGTGTTGGCAAGAACACAATGGGAACTCTCATTCACTACTAGTGGGTGTGTAAATTAATACAAACTGTTTGAAAACAGTTTTAACTTGTCCTTTCAAACTATACTACAAGGCTACAGTAACCAAAACAGCATGGTACTGGTACCAAAACAGACATATAGACCAATGGGGCAGAGCAGAAACCTCAGACATAACACCACACATCTACAACCATCTGATCTTCAACAAACCTGATAAAAACAAGTAATGGGGAAAGGATCTCCTATTCAGTAAATGGTGCTGGGAAAACTGGCTACTTATATGCAGAAAACTGAAACTGGACCCCTTCCTTACACCTTATACAAAAATTAACTCACAATGCATTACAAACTTAAATATAAAATCCAAAAGCATAAAAACTCTAGAAGAAAACCTAGGCAATACCATTTAGGACAGGCATGGGCAAAGACTTCATGACAAAAACTTCAAAAGCAATTGCAACAAAAGCCCAAATTGACAAATGGGGTCTCATTAAACTAAAGACCTTCTGCACAGCAAAAGAAACTATCATCAGAGTGAACAGGCAACCTACAGATTGGGAGAAAATTTTTGCAATCTACCCATCTGATGAAAGTGTAATATCCAGAATTTACAAGGAACTTAAACATATTTACAAGAAAAAAACAACCCCATCGAAAAGTGGGCACAGGATATGAGCAGACACTTCTCAAAAGAAGACATTTATGCAGCCAACAAACATGAAAAAAGCTCAACATCACTGATCATCAGAGAAATGCAAATCAAAACCACAATGAGATACCATCTCACACCAGTCAGAATGGTGATTATTAAAAAGTTAGGAGACAATAGATGCTGGCAAGGCTGTGGAGAAATAGGAATACTTTTACACTGTTGGTGGGAATGTAAATTAGTTCAACCATTGTGGAAGACAGCATAGTGATTCCTCAAGGATCTAGAACCAGAAATACCATTTGTTTCAGCAATCCTATTACTGGGAATATACCCAAAGGAATATAAGTCATTCTACACATGCACACATATGTTTATTGCAGCAATATTTACAATAGCAAAGACATGGAACCAACCCAAATGCCCATCAATGATAGACTGGTTAAAGAAAATGTGGTACATATACACCATAGAGCCATAAAAAGGAAGGAGAGCATGTCCTTTGCAGGGACAGGGATGAAGCTGAAAGCCATCATCCTCAGTAAACAAGCACGGGAACAGAAAACCAAACACTGCATGTTCTCACTCATAAGTGGGAGTTGAATATTGAGAACACGTGGACACAGAGAGGGGAACAACACACAGCAGGGCCTGGTGGGGGATGGGGGGGTGAGGGGAGGGAACTTAGAGGATGGGTCAATAGGTGCAGCAAACCACCATGGCACATGTATACCTATGTAACAAACCTGCCCATTCTGCACATGTATCCTGTTTTTCTTTTTTTTTAGAATAAAGAAAAAAAAATCGGTTTTAACTTGTCTAATCAAATTGAACATATTCATACTCTTATATAGAAACACCCTCCCAGAGATTCTACTCCAGGAAACTGGAGAACCTCTGAGCTATAGTGCATGTACAAGGATGTCCACAGCATTATTCTTCATAATATCCAAATGTCCTTTATAACAGAATAGACAAGTATATTGTGACATATTTATACATTGAATACTTTAAAGCAGTGGAAAGTGAGTCAACTACAGCTATGTAAAGCAACACAGATGAGTCTCACAAACATTTGGGTTGCAAAAAGCAAAACATGGCCGTGCACAGTAGCTTACACCTGTAATCCCAACACTTTGGGAGGCCAATATGGGAGTACTGCTTGAGTCCAGGAGTTTAAGATGAACCTAGGCAACATAGTGAGAGCTCATCTGTACTTAAAAAGAAAAAAAAATTAGCCAGCCATGGTGGTGTGTGCCTGTAGTCTCAGCTACTCAGGAAGCTGAGATGGGAGGATTGCTTGAGCCTGGGAGATGGAGGCTGCAATGAACTATGATCACGTTACTATATTTCAGCCTGGGTGACAGAGCGAGATTGTTAAAAAAAAAAAAAAAAGCATGAATCCATTTGTAGTTCAAAAACAGACAAAAGATTTACACTTTTAGAGCTGCAATCAGAGTTGGTAAAACTTTAAGGAAAAATCAAGGCTATAGCTATCAACAAAATCACAATGGAAATTACCTCTAACATTTGAGTCAGGGCTTGAGGATTATAATCAGGAATGAGCACATGAAGGTGTTCTAGGAAGGTAGTAGTTTTATAATTCTTAATTTGAATGGTGATTAGACAGGTGTATGCTTAATAATTTTTATTCTACATGTGTTTACTCATCTGTATGTACTTTATATATTATAATTAAAAGAGCGAAAAGATTATGTGGTCATAGTAGGCCACATAGTAGGCCACTGACATATTTGGATGTCAGTCACATACAAGAGGGAGATGGAATAGAGGGAGTAAAGAAGATAATTGTCTTCAAACAAAGAAGAAATTATGTGTGTGTATTAGTTCGTTTTCACACTGCTATGAAGATATTGCCTGAGACTGGGTAATTTATAAAGAAAGAAAGTTTAATTGACTCAAAGTTCCACATGGCTGGGGAGGCCTCAGGAAACTTACAGTCATGGCAGAAGGCGAAGGGAAAGCAAGGCACATCTTACATGGCAGGAGGTGAGAGAGGGGCAGGTGGGGGGGACTGACAAACACTTTTAAAGCATCAGGTCTCCTGAGAACTCACTCACTATCATGAGAACAGCATGGGGGAGACCATCCCCATGATCCAGTCACCCTCCCACCAGCTCCTTCCCTCAACACATGAGGATTACAATTCAGATTAGAATTTAAGATGAGATTTGGGTGTGATACGGCAACCATATCAGTGTGTGTGTGAGAAATGATACTGCTTTGATTTGAGAGTCAAATTTGAGAACGGGACTGTTTTGGTATTTTTAAAGGGGAATGTTTATTTCATTCTTCTGATGTTTCCTTCCATGTGGAGGGACATCCATTAGTGTGCCAACCCTATTAAATATGTACTCTCCATTATTCTTCCCCTGGGCAATTAGAAGGGTAGAGAGAAAAATGACATACTTTTCTGATGAGTTTTGAAGAAAAATGAAGGCATTGATAGGTCAGACACCCTCTCTTTTTTTTCTGTAGTTAGTGAGCTAATTTCAGGGAATACACATTAATTTCTGCTCTTTTAGATAGAAGTACCTATGTGTGAGGTTTGCTCCAGTCTACTGTTAATTGTAAATGGGTGGGCAAGCCTTTCATTCAGGAGTTATAAATAAGGAGGCTTACTTGCTCATAAAGAAATCTACATTCTCAAATTTCTGCTTTGCTAGTAATAACATCAGTGATTTGATATTTATCTGCTGATTTCTAAACTTATTTTTTGGTTAATTCAAAACCGAAGTGGAGAAAAACCCTTGTTTCTACCATACACATCTCTCCCAATGATGGTCTTGGGTTAGATAGCCATGTCAATTCATTTTGATGAGGTCTATATTCAGCTCCTAACTTGTCCTGCTCTAGTATTTGAATGGCACTATGGTTCTCCCTGTGGCTTAGATGTTTAAATGTAATTTCATCTTCCTTCTTGTTCTTCAGATCAGGACTAAAGTAGGACTGTATGCTACAGCCAACCATACAGTTATGGATACATTTTGGAAGTAGGCCCTCAAGATTTCATAACAGCAATGACAAATGTGGAAAACAAAAGCAAAGCTAATTCCAGGATGTGTCCATGGGAAAAACAATGTAGAAGTAAGGAACAGTAATGCAAAAAACATGAAACAATGTCACAAATCCAGAAACTGTTATATCAACTTCTAACGAACACCATCATTATGATAGGCCTTTACTATAATACAACAGAATAAGATTAGAGCTCACATATCTTTAATTGCATGAACCAAAGGGCATATGGTAACTATTATATAAGTACAGGCCAGGATAAAGAGAGCATGTATTATACAATGAACACTCTAATGGTCCCAATAAAATAATTATTGTTTATAATAAAATGTTATTAGTAGTAACATTTGTAAGTGCTCTATGAATAGGTAGCTGTTACTGCTAGCTATTAAGGGTACTGATGGTGTCAGGAATCAAAGTGAGAAACAGAAGAGGATTATGAAAACCCAAAGAAAGAGCTAAGATCTGTTTCCATATAGCTATACCTTCCTTACTATTTCATTTTCCCTCTAGGCTGCTTAATTCTTTCATGTCTGCTTAGAAGGAACTTGTGGTCTGCAGGGCCAATAAAGATAGTTCCCTCACATGGTTGGACCTATGACATTACTCTTTAAGAAACAGACAATGGTAGTAAAAATAGATAAAATAGAGAAAAAGAGGAGTTTTTCTGTAGTTGTGAAATAAAGATGCACCTGAGGCTTTGTGATGACTCTCAGCTCTCCTTCAAGATCAAGATCACATTCTAAATTCAGAATGAAGGGAAGCACATCCAGCATGGAATTTGGGATGTCACCAGAAAAAAGATGACTGTCTTTCACAAGGCTTCACAAGGCATCATTTATCTTGGTGCATTTGTCAAGGTCCGGGGTATGATCTTCGGCCTTGCAATCTCAGAAACCTGAATTTTCTTTTCAATGCAAGTAGAATCACAGTAACTAAATTCACCAAACTGATGTATGAAACCAGAATGCTAATATATTAACTTAAATAGGAAAAAAAACCTTTTGCGTAAATTGGCATTTTTATATTGTTATTTCTAGAATGTGCTCTCAAGCAGACAAGTCAAAGTCTGTGGAATGCTTGGTAAGCATAGAAGCAGAACAAACCCACCATCGTCTCTCGCTTCCACATTTTCAGTAAACTTTAAATCTAGGCTCACATATACTCTCTCCTTCTTAATCCATTCCCAGAATGAAGCCAGAGTTATCTTTTTTTCAAAAATGCAAAACTGCACAGTTTTGTCACCATGTAAAACTCTTCAGTTATTTGCCATTGCAGGCAGAAAACCTAAACTATTTATACTGCCTGAAAATCTCCACATATTATGACTGCATTTACCCTGGGAGGATTTAATATGAGATGCCTGCGTTTTACAGCAATACTTTCAGATATAAAAACACGATTTTTAAAATTTCTGTCAGAAAGATATTTTTGTTGTGACTCTGAAACTACTCAGCTCATATTTCCCCTTTCCTTGTAGAAAACATTGTTTTCATAATTTCTTTTTAATAATACAGGTTTATTTTTGGCAGAACAACTTATAACAATCAATTGGGAACTAAAGACAAAAACCATGATTATCTCAATAAATGCAGAAAAGGCCTTCAATAAAATTCAACGCCCTTTCATGTTAAAAACTCTCAATAAAGTAAGTATTGAAGGAACATACCTCATAATAATAAGAGCCATCTATGACAAACTGACAGCCAACATTATACTGAATGGGCAAAAGATGGGAGCATTCTCCTTAAAAACCTGCACAAGACAATGATGCCCTCTCTCACCACTCCTATTCAACATAGTATTGGAAGTTCTAGCCAGAGCAATCAAGCAAGTGAAAGAAATAAGGGGCGGGGACACAGGAAGAAAGAAAGTCAAACTCTCTGTTTGCAGATGAGATAATTCTATAGCTAGAAAACCCCACAGTCTCAGCCCAAAAGCTCCTTCAGCTAATAAACAACTTCAGCAAAGTTTCAAGATAAAAGTTAATGTACAAAAGTCACTAACACTCCTATACACCACCAACAGCCAAGCCAAGAGCCAAATCAGAAAGGCAATTCCATTCACAGTTGCCTAGGAATACAAGTAACCTGAGAGGCAAAAGATCTCTCCAGTGAGAATTACAAAACACTGCTCAAAGAAATCAGAGAACACACATACAAGTTGAAAAACATCCCATGCTCATGGATATTAAGCATCAATATCATTAAAATGGCCATACTGCTGAAAGCAATTTACAGATTCATTGCTATTCCTATCAAACTACCAATGATATTCTTTACAGAACTAGAATAATCTACTTAAAAATTCATATACAACCAAAAAAGAGCCCAAGGCAATCCTAAGCAAAAAGAAATAAGCTGGAGGCATCATGTTACCCAACTTCAAACTATACTACAGGGCCACAGTAACCAAAACAGCATGATCCTGGTACAAAAACAGGCACATAGACCATTGGAACAGAATAGAGAGCCCAGAAATAAGGCTGCGCACCTGCAACCACCTGACATTTGACAAAAACAAGCAATGAGGAAAAGATTCCCTATTCAATAAATGATGCTGGGATAACTAGCTAGCCATATGCAGAAGGTTGAAGCTGGACCCCTTCCAAGCACCATATACAAAAACCAACTAAAGATAGATTAGAGACTTAACTGTAAAACTCCAAACTGTAAAAGCCCTGGAAAACAACCCAGGCAATACCATCCTGGAAATGGAAACAGGCAAAGATTTCATGACAAACACATGAAAAGCAATCACAACAAAAGCAAAATTTAATAAATGGGATCTAACTAAACTTAAGAGCTTCTGCAAAGCAAAAGAAACTGTCAACAGAATAAACAGACAACCTACAGAATGGGGAAAAATATTTGCCAACTATGCATCTAACAAATATCTAATACCCAGCAACTATAAGGAACTTAAATTTACAAGAAAAAACCAACCCCGTTAAAAAGTGGGCAAAGGGCATGAACAGACACTTTTCAAAAGAAGACATACATGTGGCCAAGAAGCATATGTAAAAAAGCTCAATATCACTGATCATTAGAGAAATGCAAATCAAAGCCACAATGAGATACCATGTCACATCAGTAAGAATGACTATTATTGAAAAGTCAAAAAACAACAGATGCTGGTCAGGCTGCAGAGAAAAGGGAACACTTATGAACTCTTAGTGGGAGTGTAAACTAATTCAACCAACTTGGAAAGCAGTATGATGATTCCTCAAAGAACTAAAAGCAGAACTATCATTTGACCCAGCAATCCTACTACTGGGTATATACCCAAAGGAATATAAATTGCTCTATTATATAAGAAACATTCACACGAATGTTTATTGCAGCACTTTTCACAATAGCAAAGACATGGAATCAACCTAAATGCCCATCAATGACAGATTGGATAAACAAAATGTGGTACATGTGTATGATGGAATACTATGTGTCTGTGAAAAAGAATGAGATCATGTCTTTTGTGGGAACATGGATGGAGCTGGAGGCTATTATCCTCAGCAAACTAACACAGGAACAGAAAACCAAATACTGCATATTCTCACTTATATGTGGGAGCTAAATGATGAGAACTTATCAACACAAAGGGAACAGCAGATACTGGGGTCTACTTAAGGGTGGAGGATGGGAGAAGGGAGAGGAGCAGAAAAGATAACTACTGTACTGGGCTTAATACCTGGATGAGGAAATAATGTGTACAACAAACCTCCATGACACAAGTTTACCTATGTAACAAACCTTCACATGTACCCCCAAACCTAAAATAAAAGTTAAAATAAAATGAATTGGTGTTAAAATGGTAATGATCACTGACTATTAAGGTCTTATTGAAACAACCTGACCTTCATTCACAGGGATTTAGAGTTAGAGGACCTATGTTTACTTGTTCATTTAATGTTTATTAAGTATCATATAAATATGAGTTAATGTCTTAGATATGGATTAAAAAGCAGCAACAAGACAGATTTCCTGCTCTTTCACAGAGCTTAATTTTTGGTTAAGGGGGAAGCAGAAAACAAGAAAAATATTAAATAGATCCGAGATGCGTGACAAAAGTTAAAAGAGAGTGAAGGAATGCAGAATGATTATATGGTAAAGAATGAGAGAGAAACCTTAGACACCATGATTGGCAAAATAAGATCCAAGAGAAAACGTATAATTAACATTTGAAAATTTCCGTCTGGCTTAGAGAAAGACTTAATAATTTATGCACAAAATATTACAAAGAGCCTGGGCTTCGTTTATTTAAATACTGATATGTTAGGTTTCATTTGGGACCTCTGATTCTGTATTACCTGATATGATTCCAAATATGTTCTTTTGTGTATACACAGTGTAAGGGGCATCAAACTGGTTCAGAAAAGTATGCACATTTTAATATATTGTTGAGGACTGCAAAGGATGCTTGAATGTGGTTTATAGGAACCATTTGCTTGCTATTAAATACTTTAGTGGGTCTGATTATTTTCTTAGAAAACAGTTTTGTCCTCTCAGCCAGCTGCTTTACTAGATAAACTATGAGGATTGCTAAAAGGCCTAGGGAGTATTTCTGAAGGTATATTTAACTGGAAGACAGCACTTTTATGGAGATACATTAAAACTAGTACCTAATCTATTAAGAAATGCCAAGCTACCTTAGGTGCTGAAATAAAATGCTCAGAAGAGATCATTTCAGTTTAATCTTTTTTGAAACTTGATCTGAGAAGGATAAGGTAAGGCAGAAGCCAATGTGGTGATTGCTTCATGGAAAAATCAACTAAGACAGCGTATATTGACCATGAAAAACATGGTTGAAGAGCTCTATTCTCCAATCTTGATTTCCAGAAAATCTATTCACAATGATGTTATTTTATCTCCTAAAGCAATTAGAAAGAGAAACAACTGAGATGAAATACTCAACATCTGGATGAAAAAAAAAAAAAGAAAGAGTCATGTCTTTGGAAATTTGGACTGCAACAAAATTTACCTCAGTGGTTGCATTTGAAAAAAATTATATAATAATAGGACCTTAAAAGAAAATCAGAGAATTAGAAATACCATATAATGGCAAGTGTTTAGATGTCTTAAGATGGCAACTGTTAAGACTGAGTCATTTCTAGTGGCTAGAGACCTAGCTGTAGGGCCAAAACACACCTATTCTTAAATTCTTTTCTCAACATTTATTACCTCTGTTTCTTTGGTAAGTTACATTCTGTATCATACTTATAAATATTTATTTATGTAGATATAGATAACCTTAGCTAATAAATGAAATTTGCTGTGTGCTATCTTCTTTTTATAAGTCTATGAAACAATACTCATATTTTGCAGGTGAGGAAACTGAAGATTATAGCTGCTTTGAATGTTATGAATGCTCAGGGTGTGTGTTAACAAATGGAAGAGCTAGTATTTGAAATTACATCTGTCTGAAACCAAAATCTGAGCTTCTAACCCCTAGGTACTACAGACTCAAAAGGTCATTATAAGATTAATTGGAATTATGCTGGGACCGATGCCAAACATATCTAAACACGCAACATAAATGTAGCAATTATAAGTTTTCGTAGAATCTTCAATTGTGCAAGGAAAATATTTATTTCATTTCCATTTAAGTAATTACAATTTAAATCCTCATCTTGTCTTGCCAGCCAGAAATTCAGTCCGATTCATGATTTAGGCTGAACCCTTCCAGCATTATATTAACATTTTATTCTAGGTCCTATGCTGTGCCAAAGAATTAGAGCAAGCCCCTCTGCTTTTTAGGACTTGGCCCATATTGGTTTTGGCTGAAAAGCCCCTTGTTTCTCCTAGTGTTATTACTTGAGGTTCAGTAGTTCTAATATGTTTGAGGCATGCACATGTTTTGTTGAGTCTAAGGAGATTCTACTGTCCTCGTTCATTCATTTTATATTTATTAAGTACCTTTTCAATATCAAGCACCATCCTAGATATTGAGGAACAAGCAGCAACAAAACAAATGTATTTTATGCTCTCTGCTTAGGGTCCAGCCTCTCTTGGTATATCGTGAAGTCTGATAACCTGTGGAATCCTGTTGCCTCTTAACAGGATGCTAAGAGTGGCACATTCCAGTCAGAGATAAATTTATCATGAAGCTAAAGAAATGGGATTCAGGGGCCCTTCCAAGACTTTGAGATGGGCTGTAAGAGTCTGTTTTTGTTTGCTTTGTTTTGTTTGCTTTTACAAAGATAAGGTATTTGAGCTATAGTCAGTTATACTTTTCTTTTTTAGCTCTAACCTCTTTGTGGTTTTATGATCCTGCCAAAGGGAAGTTGAATTTACTATTAATATTAAGTTGTTAGGTGTGCTAGCTTTATGGTGGTTATATGAAAAATACCTTTTTATTTGTTAAAGTTGTGTCCTCAGCATTCATAAGGGACATAATAATTCCTCCTCCTCTCTGAAAAAAAAAAAGCTATAATGAAACAAGTGCTAACATGATGTTTATAATTGCTGAAGCTGGGTGATGTATACTTAGAGGTTCATTATATTCTTTTCTTTTTTCTTTTATATGTTTGAACATTTCCAAAATAAAAAGTTAAAAATACCCAAACCCAGGATAAATCTAACTGTGGTATTTTTTTCATGTATTTTTTACATAAGTTGGTAAGTTATTTAATGTATAGTCTCCAGTTTCTTATCCATTTTTTCCCAGAAATATTTGTATTAGATCCTGGATTTGCTTTTTTTATTAAATTTATTGTGTTTTTAAGAATAGCACATTTAATTTTTAAATTAAATCAAAATATTTATCAAATTGTATCATTTTTCTCTATCTTTTTACTTTATGTTCTTGGGGTTTCTCAAGTCTGTTCATCATGTTACTGATTTTGTTTTCTGCAATTCAATTTTCCTACTGATTACACTCCATCACAAATTGATATTTTGTTCTTGAATTTGGGGTTCCTTGTATTTTAAACTTTTATTATTATAATGAGCTCATTTTGTTTTTTAGCCTATACTTCTCTTGATTGACTTCCAACTTGTAACTCTGTTCCTTTTTCATAAGGCTATATTTTCTTGCAGTTTTTAAAATTAACAAATCAGGCAACTTATTGTCTCTTTATTTTAGAAACTGGAAGAGGCATGTATGAAACAGTATCTTTTATTATGCTTAATATTTCTTCATAGGTGTATTATGCCTCTCCAAAAGGAAGCAATGTTCTCCAAGTAGGTGGGTTTATTCCCCTGACTGTGTGAAGATCTATAAAAATCTCCATCAATATTATTCTACAGAATCCCTATTGCGAAAATGTAGGCTAAACATTTTTTATTTTTTTTCTGCCCTTAATCAGAGGGAAGGTGGTTAATTTATGCTGTGGATCTTGTGTGTGTTTTCACCATTACTTAGTTCCATAAAATATTATTTAGCATCTATAATGGACCAAGCACTGTGCTGGCTCTGGGGATACAAAGATGAATACTTCTAAGCTTTAAGGGACTCCATGGGATAATAAACACATAAACACAGGTGTTTCTGGTAATGGAGAAATAAAGGTGTATACAGCTGTCACTAATAGCACTGACCTAAAGGCTACAAAAAATCCACTAACAGAAGTCTTTCAAGAGTAGTAGCACAATTACTAAGTGATTTGTTTTAAAATATAAAAGCCAAGTGTTCTCTTTATAAGTTAAATTTTTTGTTCATTTGTTTGTTTCTGTTTTTGGAGTTTTTTTGGTAACCCTGAGGAAAAAAAGAATAAATCCTGTTTTGCCAAAATGTTTCAAAACCCCTTAGCATGTATTAAAATGAATGGTTGTTTTAACTTAGAAAAAAAATTCTGATTCAATACTAAACTTCTTTAAGATTTACTGAGGGTGTTTAATATTAGAACAACTGTTTTGGTTCATTATGTTTTTTAAGAGGTTCTAAACTCGAATCAGTGAAAACTCACTCAAGCTTCTAACTGCAAAAGCGGGCTATTTTAAAGTAATGTGACAACTTTACAATTTTACAATGTTAAAGCTCTTCTTCATATAAATTTATGTGGATGCCTCTGAAGTTTTGCATTTCCCTAATGAGATAATACTTATAAATAGGCTAAAAACTCTATAAGATTTAAAGACTAATACACATGAGTTTTATAAGTCTAAATTTGGTTTGTACTTAGCATTTTAGAGATAATATTTAAAAGTAATAAAAAGGCTAATTTTTTAAGAGCTTTATGCTTTAGTGTTTTCTTTTGTTCTTTATTGTAATAATTCTTATGTTAGTATTTCCAACAAAGAAGTGATTTAAAAAACTAGTATTATGTGAATATTCTTAACTGACAGTTGAACAACAGTTTGAACTGCAAAGGTCCACCTGATTTTTTTCTACCTCTGCCACCTCTGAAACAGCAAGATCAGCCCTTGCTCTTCCTTCTGCTCCTACTCAACATGAAGGCACAAAGACGAAGACTTTATAATGATCCATTTTTACTTAATAAGCAGTAAGTATATTTTCTCTTATGATTTTCTTAACAACATTTTCTTTTGTCTAGCTTATTTTACTGTAAGAATATAGTACATAATACACATAACGTACAAAACATGTGTGAATTGTCTGTTCATCGGTAATGCTTCCTGTCAAACAGTAGGCTGTTAGTAATTAAGCTATAAAGGAGTCAAATGCTATACACAAATTTTTGACTGATCAGGGGTTCATACCTCTATTTCTTGTGTTGTCCAAGAGTTAACTGTATAATGAGATATTACACAATTGGCAAGGAAATGTTGAATAGTCCCATAAAAAATGATCAAAGAAAGTGAAGAGGAAGTTCATAAAACATAAACTAAAGTTGACAATATAAATGTAAAATGCTGAAAAGCTGAACCTCCACAGTAACACCCTCACCAAACCATGGATCAAAAATATTCCAAAAGAAAACCCAATAAAAAATAACAACACAACAATAAAATATAATACACATAAAAAATACAATATAACAAATATTTACTTAGCATTTACATTGTATTAGGTACTATAAGTAATCTAGAGATGATTTAAAGTATACAGGAGGATGTGTGTGGATTGTATGAAAATACTACACCATTTTGTATAAAGGATTTGAGTATCATGGATTTTTGTATTCACAGGGGTCCTAGAGCCAATATCTTATAGGAACCAAAGGATAACTGTAATTTATTTTCAAGTTATATAATGATATGAATATTAATTTCAAATATACAATTAGGAACCTCTTGGGAGTTACCACATAGTCCTGCAAATATTTTATATAGGTGCTGAGGGGCACAAAGCAGATGTCACCATGTATACTTCATTGATTCTCCAAATTCAAACTTAATGTTTCAATCTCATGCCTTGGGTAAACGTGGGTGGTCTCCTGGTCTCTTCTGGAAGGACTTAAAGCTTAAGATTGTAGTGGCAGCACTGGCCACAGAAACAGTGCAGTATCCATGAAGCTAAGTGTTGATTGTCAAACCAAATGCAGAAATAAATACAATTGCGTTTGAAACATGTAATTGTTATATAAACACAAAATATATTATCATAGTTTGAAGGTATGTAAAGGAGTCTTGTTAGTAGAAAAGACATCAAAGAATTAATGCTATTCAGAGTGTTCCTAGCTTTGATCCTAGCCACAGTATCACAACTCTTAGCCTATTGTTAGCAGATACTCTCTTGAAGGCAAATTTTGGGAACAGTAATTTTCAGGCTCTAATACAAAGAGCAAACATCAATTGAACTCTTCCTCTAAGTGCTTAAGGGCATTAAGTCTGTCGAGCCTTACAACAGATTTTTGTTTTCATCACTACACATGTGGGAACGGAGAATTAGAAAGGATAAATAACTTGCTGAGAGTTACACTCTTGTGAGTTTTAAATCCGAGAATTGAACTCCAGCAACAATTAGGCTATCATTCATTTGTGAAATGGTTGATTTCACTGAAGAAATGAAATATTAAATATTTAGAATTTGATAACCACTTCTCCCGTGTCTTATGCTCCTAGTATTGTTCACCGAGTCTATAACTACTCCAACACCCTACTTAACGTATTCTAAATCTGCTAATTCATATATGTTTTATTGTTATCATTTCTATGTTATGAAATAATTTGGCAGAATTAAACATATTCAGCAGTCCTGGAACATGAGAATTAGGATACTCTGAAGTGGATAAAATAGATAAACCAGCAGATAATGGTACATTCATTTATCCCTCTGGTTTATAGTGTTTTGAATGGCTTCATGATTTTGCAGCTTTTTCAAATATGTTTCCAAATACAACAGTTCACAAGTTCTGCACTTCCACTTTCAACTCAGAAAACTTGATAACTCACTGTTTTTGGTCCCTTGAATCCAAATGTGGCTACTATATTTTAAAGAAAATAATACTGCACTATTATCTCTATAGAGTGTTCCTCTACTCTAGGAATAGGGTGGGTCGAAGAGCACAAAGGATATTTTATAATTCTGAACTATTCCACTAATCATTAATACGAGCATGCAATTAATGCATAAATTCAAGAGGAGAGTTTCTCTCCCATCTTTGCTAGTAGAAGACATGTGGAAGAGCATAAAGGCGGGGAGTCTCTTGGTGGTGTGCAACACCAATTTTAAGAATACCTGGCAGTATTTCCGATAGAAAATCATATGATAGTATGGAATAGTGGAAACCCTGGAGAATCTGTAGTTCAAAGATGAGATTAAAATTCCATCTCTGACATGTATAGGTTATGTTATCCTGGGAAGTGGAATAGATGTCAGTTTTCTCACCTACAATAATAGGGCCAGTAAAATCTAATTCTACAGAGATATTTTGAGGTTTAAATGAATTCGTGTATTAGAATGCTTGCACATGCCTAGAACACAGTACACCATCAGTATATGAGAGCTTTCATATCCACTCTTACATTACTCATTTGGAGATAATGATACTTACCTTGTAGGTAATAATTAGAATTAGATGAGTATCTATGCAGATGTAATTTATCACTCTGTACCAATTAAGCTTCTAGATGGATCACTTTGTTCTTGGTTAGCCTGGTTTAACCCTTTGTAGAAACATTAATTCACTTATAAAATTCATTTGCAGAATTTACATATTCCCACATAGTATTCTACCTATCTGCTCTAACTGCATTTCCCATATTTTTTGTAACAGACAAGTTTTATTTATACAGTCTCTCACAAATAATAATAAAGGTCATTTCGAGGTGGAAAAAAAAAAAGTCCTCATCCTAGGAAATTTGGCCACAAAGGGGAAGTAAAAGAACTTGCTCAAGAAATCCAACAGCATCTTTCTTTGTTAAATTTCTCCTTTGTATTTTCCCCCTCACCTTCTTAGTTCTGCTTGACATCTTGTCTTGCAGGCTTCCTAATTCTAAAAATATCCGCATAGGCTCTATACTTGTAAAGCTTAATGAAGTCAACCATTTTTTAATATCAGAGTGGCGTCTGCAGGGTGAGGCAAGTGATGCCTTGGCTCTGTGTTGGATTCCAGGTCTGTCCTTACGGATTGTAAAGCAATAATTGTTCACTGCGGCTCTACACTAGTGTACTTACTTAATCACTCAGAAGGAATTATCTGTGGTCACAGTAAGACAGCTGGGAATAAAAGCTGGCACAACACCTAATGGCCAAAGAGACCCTGCTCAGGTCCTGCTCTCTCGGGGAATTCCTCATTTAGACTGCCTGCTTTAAGCTTACAGAATTCCTCTGTGGTCTACCTGTTTTGTTACTCCTCCATTCCAAAATAACTAGAGATTCTTCTAGAAAATGTACTCTCTTTGTACTTGCTTGAAGTTTAAGCTGTAGGCTTCACAGATTTAATCAATTATTTTCAAGGTTAACTTATCATTTTATTTAACTAATATGTATCTTGGGCCATGTATATCATGCATTCTTTTAAGCACTGATTATGGCTTCTAATAAGGGCTCTCTTCCTAAGCACCTTGCAGTGTACTAGGTTGTTTTGTGCTGCTAATATTTCGAGGTGTATGAATGTCTCGATATTTGAAAAGCTACTGATTCTTCTTTCCTACAGAATTGAGTCCAAACCTCACAACATCCAAAGCTGTACGGATTAGGGTCGTCATAGGAAGATGGCGTACCCAGAACAGTTGACAAAGATGTGTGTGGGAAGGGTAAAAGGAAGTTCACAAGTGATGGCAAAGCCTTAGGCTCTATCTTTGGATTGGGTGAGAACTTCAGCTGTAGGAGAGTCAGCACCCTTGAAGATGCCATTTAACCCTTGCTAGTTAAATGGCTGAGATTGAGCCTGGAAAGCAAAAAGCCAATGAAACAAAAGTGTCAGCTTCTTGTTTTTGCCTTCTAATCTTCATCTGGCCCACCCATTGGCAGAACCCAATAGGAAACAGAGGAAAAGGGGACACTCAACCTCCTGGAAGATATATCAGGGTATATTAGGGTAGAGGGTAGATCAGGAAGGGTGCAAGCAGGATGTTCAGTGCAAATGACACTCCAAATCTAGCCCCCATTGCCATTTATTAGAGTTCTAGCCCTCTATTTCTGTTTCTGTTTGCTACTATTTCAATTCCTGTAAATGCAGCTAATTATGGAACTAAAATTCCCTTTCACAGAAAGCATTCAACATTAAATTAGTAAATTTTTTTTGAGTTTATACTATGTGCCAGATCTATTTCGAGCAGCTGGAAATGCTCTCTGCCATTTAGGAACGTACGTTTTTGTGAGTGATATCTTTACAAAGACAGCATAGTGCAGTTCATAATCAGATATTACATATGAACAAAGAAGACTTCTTTCTGTTTTAGGTAAAGCAGGATATAATAAAAAAGGGTTTTTCTGCAGGCAAACTAATTACAGCTTTTTCTTTTCTCAGGTGAGGCACTGAAGGCAGGCTCCCACTAGTCTTTAATGGAAATATTACAAAGTAGAAGGTATTCAAAACTTTTGTGATCCAGAACTGTACAGTATTTCACTGTTTTGTTCCCTCTTCCCTATCCTTGTTTTTAATTATATAAATCATTTATTGGAATGGAACTGTCCAAATCCCTGGGTACCATATTCTTCTAGCTGTAATTCTGTAGTGTTGCTTTATGGTTGAGAAAGGAGTGACATGTGGCAAATGACCAAAAGTCACCCGGGCCTACAAGATTCAATTGTTCAAGAGTCCCTTGACACACCAGCTTAAAAGAAGAAAATAGGCCTATACTGAGAATAAAAGAAACTAATAGAAATGCCGTGTCCCAACTGTTTCAAAATATGTGTCTATTCAACTCTGTAGGGAGGTTCTCAGAGCCATGCCAACATTGAGCTTTTTAGTGCTTTCTTCCTTAAGCCTCCTAAATACAAAAAAATTAGATAGGTAAAAAAATACCCAAAATATCCTCTATGTATCCAAATCATTTAATACTTTTTGTCATACACATTGATAATTCTGTCACTTTTATCATGTCTCTTATTCTCTCCTTTCAGAATTAAGTTTTCTTATACTAAAATATTCCCCATCCAGCCAGGCGTGGTGGTTCACATGCCAGCACTTTGAGAGGCTGAGGTGGGAGAATCACTTGAGTCCAGGAGTTTGAGATCGGCCTGGGCAACAAAGTGAGACCTCATCTCTACAAAAAATAAAAAATTAGCCAATCATGTTGGTGCAGGCCTGTAGTCCCAGCTACTTAGGAGGCTGAGGTGGAAGGGTTGCTTGAGCCTGGTTTGCTGAGGCTTCAGTGATCCATGATTGTGACATTTCACTCCAGCCTGAACAACAGAGTAAGATACTTTCTCAAAAAAAAAAAAAAAAAAAAAAAAGAAAAGGAAAAAGGAAAGAAAAAGAAAAAAGAAAAAAAAAAGTCCCTACCCTGGGTCCCTGGGTGTAGCTTACCTTTATCATAGTCCCAGCTCCCTGTTTTAGTTACTTCTATCATAACACTAATTTTCGGAGTGCTTTTTAAGGGAAGCAAATGAGTAAAAAGGAAACAAATACTTAGCTTTATGTTTAGAATTGTTAAATGATTTGGTTGTGAAGGTTTGTGTGTATCTGTTTTGTATATTTAATGTTAAGATGTCTTTATAATTCTAAAGGTAAGAAAGTGAAGGAGCAACAAGAGCTAATTTTGAGACCCATGTTGATGACACTCCGTGTCCTGGGATAACTTTCAGCTAAAGAAACATCAAAAATCTAAACTAATTTCCCTCTATTAATCCAGAAATCTTCTACATATAATTTAAAACTCTTATTAGAAAACTCACTCAAATAGAGAGAAATGTCTTTTTCTCTATTTTTCAAATAGAGAGAAATGTCTTTTTCTCTATTTTTCAAATAGAGAGAAATGTCTTTTTCTCTATTTTTCAAATAGAGAGAAATGTCTTTTTCTCTATTTTTCAAATAGAGAGAAATGTCTTTTTCTCTATTTTTCAAATAGAGAGAAATGTCTTTTTCTCTATTTTTCAAATAGAGAGAAATGTCTTTTTCTCTATTTTTCAAATAGAGAGAAATGTCTTTTTCTCTATTTTTCAAATAGAGAGAAATGTCTTTTTCTCTATTTTTCAAATAGAGAGAAATGTCTTTTTCTCTATTTTTCAAATAGAGAGAAATGTCTTTTTCTCTATTTTCCAAATAGAGAGAAATGTCTTTTTCTCTATTTTTCAAATAGAAATGTCTTTACACTACTAATTACTGAATAGTACTTATCAAATTACTCAGTGCAATGGTTAATTTTATCTGTCAATTTGACTGGGCCATGGGGTGCCCAGATATTTGACCATGCTTTATTCTAGGTGTTTCTATGGGGATGCTTTTGGATGAGATTAACATTTAAATCAATAGACTGAATGAAGCAGATTGGCCTCCATGATATGGGTGGGCCTCCTCTAATCAGATGAAGGCTTTGATATAACAAAAGTCTGACTGTCCCCAGAGTAGAAATAATTTTTCCTTCCTGATTGCCTTCAAATTGGAACACCAGCTTTCTTCTTGCCTTTGGACTCAAACTGAAACCTTGGCTCTTGCTGGGTCTTGAGCCTGCCAGCCTTTCAACTGAGACTACACCCTTAACTCTCTTGGTTCTTAAGCTTTTGTACTCGGGCTGGCTCTCTTGGGTTTCTATCTTATCCACTCACTCTGTAATCTTGGGACTTGCCAGCTTCGTGTGAGTCAATTCTTTATTATAAATTATATATGTATTTGCATACACACACCCATACCAACCCTCCTCCTTCTCCTCCAGATCCCTTATTGGTTTTGTTTTTTTCTGCAGACTTTTAATATATTTGGCCTTCCAGGCCAATAATATAGCCAAATCATGATGATATATGCTTGCAACCAGTTGTAAAAATAAGTAGTTTTACCTCAGTCTCTTAAATTGTCTTTAAGTTTAAAATATTTTAAAATGTGTTGGCTGGTGAGATGTCTAAGGGAACCATTTGACTGCCCTCTCTTGACTCAAACAGATTTGGCCACATCTATAGCACAGCACTTTTCTAAATGTACTTCTAAATATGAGATTTTCTTCCAAGAGGGTTTTGAAATGGATCTGGATGGCAGAATCCAAGAACTTTTCATTTGCTTGTTTGATTGTTCTTTTCATTGTTTTGCTCTTAGTCATTTCTTTTTTAGCTCCAAAACTTCTGATGATTTTTGCTTAAAATTTGCATGATTGGCTTTTAAATGTTGTTGAAAAAAGAGTTTCATGCAGTAATTGTTCAGTTTCTTTTTTCACACAAAAGATACTGAAATTTAGACTAATTTGCATCTCTCCAATAAAAAAGCCCATACTTTAAATAAACATCTAAGTATATCATATATTTTTTTTTACATTGATGACTGCTGCTTAGTACTGAGTTGCTAATTGTGGCTGAGAAGGGCTATCATCTTTGCTTTTAAGTTTTTGTGTGCGAAGCCTCAGGGACTAGACACAAGTGCCATATTTTCTAATCTGTTGCTACAAATAAATTATTTTTACTTTTTTGGCTTTCATGATAAAACCATGACCTTGGTTGCCTGAGAAAAGCAAGGTTCTGCTGGCTTTGTTTGCACATGTATGGGGTGAAACCTTTGAAGCATACAGAACATAAAACTTATTTTATCCCAAATTGTAAGTAAAATGTTCACCTCTTGAAACTGCACCATGTGTATCCCTAGCTTTCACTTATGTCCCAGCACACCAACCCCATGCGGTGTATGAACCCTGCTGAGAAGACTGGTTTAGTTCCCTTCCCTAATCTGGTCCTCCCCACAGTGAATTTCTCAAATGGCAATTTAAGTGATTTTTTTTTTTCTTGAATGTAACTCTTATAACACTTCATTGCTTAAAATACCTTAAATGGGCTCTGATATCTCTCTGTTTACTGCCACAATATAAGCCAAAACTGTGAAACCCAATTTACCTAGCTTCTGAGGGTCTATCACTCATTGGTCTCTGTCCACCTCTTCAATCTCAGCACTTACTTTTTCTTCATGTTCATCATAAAGGTTTCTCAGATCCCTGAACCTGTCATCTGCTTTTCCTCTGAGAATTTCTATTTGAGAAATTCCATGATTATAGTTTTTCCTCTGGATCTTTTCCTGTGCTGTGTCCTCTGGCCAAATCACTGTCCCAGGACTTCTCACTCCGCTCTTGTGTTAGTTATTCCCTCTTGACCCTTCAGGCCTGGAAAGACTTCCCCAACTTACCAACTTAAGGTCAGTTTTCAACTTCTGTCTCCCCTGAGACATAAACATCTAAACATAATCTCTACCTTCTCATTGCAACGCTTGTCACATCTTTTTAATTTCCTGATTGTTTGTTCTTTCTGTGACTTTCCAAAGGCAGAGATATACCCTGTCTTTTTTTTTTTTTGGCCTTATTTTTAGTCTTGAATATAGTGCCTTTTATACTGTTGGGAATCAGTAAATAGTTGTATCAATGAATGATCACTGGAATAGGCAACCACCAGTCAAAAGTCAACCAAGAGTCAACATTATAAGAGCAAAATCATACCTTACCCAAGGCTTAACTCTTTCAACGTGTTTTTCATTTTATAATTTGCCCCTGCCATCCAGGTGGGACCAATAAGTATGTATCTCAGTGGAGCTTTGTAACAGACTCCAATGTGAGGTTGATTGGATAGGAGGTAGTAATCTTTCCTGATACGTGTGCATTTTCCTCAGGGGACTTCTATAGTCCTTCTCACACTATACTGTAATCATCCTTTCTTTCAATAGTCTGTAAGCATTTTAAGGGCAGCAAGCTGTCTGATTTCCAGTGTTGAACCCCTCGTCTACCATATAGTACATTTAATGAATTAAAACTTTATTCCATCTTGTGGGAACCTGGTTCTCAAAATCATGGAATAACATATTTGAATTCTACAACTGCTAAATTGCCATGGAGGCATAAAAGAGTAGACATCAGAATTTTTGACTCAAAATTTGATCTGAACCAGATTTTTTTATTTTCTCCAATCTTTTAATAGTAATCTGACTCTCCTTAGTTTAAAAGACACAGCAGACTGTCAAGAACTATTTGAGAAATTCCATGATTATATTTGATGAAAAGGTCAACCTGTAGGCTTACATGACAGGGAATCTTAGATCTCATCTTCTCTAAAAGAGATGACTCAGGGAAAAATTATATTGTAGAAGAGAGACAAGTAGTTGAGTAGTCTCTTTTCTGAGTTTGGACTATGAGTGTATTTTTATTATGGTAGATAATTTTATTTCTTCTTTTTTCTTTTTATTGAGATAACACATATGTCAACAAAATATACCAATTATAAATGTACAATTTAATGAATTACAACATACTAATAGCCAACTACCATGTAGGTTAAGAAACAGAATATTACCAGCATGCCAAATACCCCCCACTGTGTCCCTCTCAATAATTAACCCTTTCCTCCTTTCTACCTCCCACTCCTTTTTAAATGCTTTGGGATTATATAAGGTATACAAGGGGAAAAAGCCAGCATCTCTGGAAAGCAGGTTATCATAATCTAACAGAAGAGGCAAACTTATTCAAATAGGCACAAGATGATGCGGTAAGAGGCTAGCAATATAAGCCGGGGGTTATGGAAACTCAAAGGCTGTGGGCTGAGGGGGAAACAGAAGTATTCACAGAGGAGGTGACATTTAAAGAGGGTTTTGAAAAATGTTTTCCTGGTTTAGAAAAGAAACAAAAGTAGGATATACCATGGAGAAAAAAATAATTAACAATTTGATGGTGAGAGGAAAGGGGTTGGCTGTTGGAGAAAAGTATTGGTCTAATGTAATGTGGTTAGGGCAACAGATTTAAACTTCAATTGCACCTCAGAATCACCTACTAGATTCTTTAAAGTACATATCCTAGATCTATAGATTCGTGATCTCTAAGGATCCAGGGTTGAGGCCAACAGAAGTGGATTGTTTACAAAGCCTGACAGTTAATTACGGTTTGCAAGCAAGATTTGCAAATGACCGAACCAGAAGACAAAATACAAAATACAGGGCAGATTATGGAGGATTCTGAAAGCCAGTTTATATATTTTGGGCTGTACTCTTTAGCCTAGTATTTCCCAGACTTGCCTGATCATAGGAATCACCCAGAGAGTCTGGTAAAAAGCCAACTTCCTTTGCTCTGCACCGAACCTACAAATCACAAATTGATAGGGAGGTGGGGCTGGAGTTAATCTTCCTTTTTTCCTCTTCCCTTCCTCCCCTGCTTCCTCCCTTCCTTGTTTCTTTCCTTCCTTCTTTTTCTCTTTACCCATTTCTCTTTCTTTTCCTTCCTTGCTTCCTCCATCCCTTCCTTTCTTCCCTTCCTCCTTCCTTCTTTCCCTCCTTCCTTCCTCCCTTCTTTCTTCTTCCCTCTTTCATTCCTTCCTTTCTTCTTTATGCTACTGTTTCTCCATTTTTTTCTCTTTCTCTTTTTCCCCAAATAATTCAGATGATTTTCATTAGTACTCATTTTGGAAAACTTTTTTTTTTTTTTTTTTTTAGCTCATTGGAAGTCATTTAAACCTCATTAGATCAGATCTGCTATAAATATTATCTTGGTACACATTCATTGGTTGAGGAAAGGGAAGAGATTTAAATGAGAGAGAGGAGAGGAAGATTTGTTCTATAATTTGGGGGACAGCTGATTAGCAGAGACATTGGTTGGTTCACTTTCTAATTCCTTCATGAGATAGTGTCCAATACAAAAGAGATACTCAGAAATACGTTAAATGAAAGGCTGAATTATGAACTCATTAGGTTGGAGGATGTGTTATTTAAAGGATGATGTGCTATTTAAATGGCTGTGTTATAAAATAGATGAATTATGAACTAATTAGACTGCAGTGGAGGTGCTATATAAAGGAAACTTTCATAGGTATAATAAAGAGGACTTGATAAACAATTGGTTATGGGGACTGGGAAATAAGAAGCATTGAGTGCGACTTGGAGATTTCTAGCGTGAATGGCTGGTGGGTGGGGAAGCCACTCATTGAGACAGGTTTAGTGTTATTTCTTAAGTTGCAACTTGGAGGAAAAGACTGTTTCTTTAAAAATAGTTATTAGCAAATGACTTTCAGCAACTCAGAGTCTAGTATACTCCCTCTCTGTTCTGTATGCTTCCATTCAGGCCAAGCAACACCACCAACACAACTCTCATACTCACACAAGTGACACATACTGTCATCAAGAAATGGGTATATACATTTTAGGCCCAATACTTCAACTGGAAAAGCCAGTTTTCACATCTGTCAGATTCTCCCTCCCTTTGCTTCCCTCTTCCTCCTTATTCAGAAACACTGTTTTCTACTTCATAACAGGCTTAATACTACATGAAAAAGAGAGAGAGCATGGTTAAATGAAATGATGGCTGTCGATTTTGTTACAGTATCTGCTGAAAATTCCTGTGAGTGGCGTATCTTGGTGCTAGAGTTTGAGGCAGAAGGGCAAAACTTTAATTGAATCTTATCTTCAAACAACCAGAGTAATAAAAGAGAAATAAGGGTGAAATTTCATAGCAGTTCAATTTGAGAACTCTTGTAGCTGCTCAGTTGGAGAACTCCACATAACAATTACATATATATTAACAGATCATAGGTGAGTCTGGGTTTTTTTTTACCTCAGTGAACATTGTTTCTCACAATAAAACAAGCAATACTTCCTTTCCTTTTTATGGTAAAACTGCCACTGGGCTTCATTTAACAAGAATTACTGTGAATAAATTACAGCATTAAATTATGCACCATGACATGACTTGGTGTGAAAAATCTGGGTAGCTACAAGACTCCTGGAAGTTAATTCAAGCTGAGCTCACTAGAGAAACCCTTAATTACTTCCTGGAACCCATGGATTTATTTTCAGTTCTTGGTGCCATTGGGATCACAGTTTAGATGAATTACCAGCAAATGCTCATGAAAGGCAGCAGTGGGAATGGACCACAGAAATGGGGGTCAAAGTTTGTATTCTTGATTTGCCTCTGGCTTTTATTGCTACATGTGTCTCCAAAAATTGGCTTGAGAAATCACAGCTGGATATAGGAGAATCTACATTTTTATATTTGGGAGGCAATATAAAATCATCTAGTTCGTTCTACCTCCCACAGAGAACAAACTTTCCTGCTTTGTCATTTTTGACAGATGGTCAGTCTCTACTTATAATAGGTGTATGACCAGGACTCATTACCTCCCAAAGCTCCTTCTTCCAACAGGACAAAATTTTAGAAATGCTTGTCAAAATCTAGCTCATTTTAATAGTGTGTATAAATTTAGTTATTTGAATTGGAGTAGAGTTCCCTAAACTTGCATAATATTAGTGTCCCCTGCTGTACTTGCTAAACTTACAGATTAGCTGATCTTTTCCCTTGGAAATTCTAAACCAGAAAGTGTGAGTTCCGGTCTTCAGATCTTCATTTTATCACATACAGCAGGTGATTATTGCATCTACAAAAGTTTGAGAAACACATCTCTAACTACTTCTCAGACATAAATGTGCACGGAGTCACCTGGAGATCTCATTAAAGTGCAAATTCTACCTTAATGGATTGGGGATGGGACCCATAATTCTGTGTTTTTAGTAAGCTCCTGGGTGATTCCATAGCTGCACGTCTGTGGGCCATACTTTGAGTAGCAAGACTCTAGAATGATGTCAAGTCATTCTTTTAAGATGATGCTCCTTAAAATATTGTCAAAGACAATTTCTACTTAGCTTCTATATCTCTAGATCTCCAAGCTGAATGACCTCACTTACTTGAGTAATTTCTCATCAGTACAGATGTGCTATGATCTTCATACCCTTCAACATCTTGGTTATTTTCTCCTGACTTAATCTTGATTTGCTAATGTCTCTCATAAAATATAATGTACATAATGTCCTACAATTAACCTAATGTGCTTTAAAATTGAAACTCTAATGTTCTTCCAATAATTTGGTCCAATTTTCACCAATTATTAGGTTATATGAAATTGTGAACTGCTAAAATTTCTAAACGTTCCATGCTTAAACTACTGTCAAGGGTGGTCTTTTGGAAGCCAACTTATTTTTTTTTGGGGGGGGGTAAGTGTACACTAAATTCTATACATTAGCTGTAAAATATCCCATTTATTTTATTCATTTATTTTTTGAGAAAAAGTTTGAATTTTGATTGTGTATCCTATATGTTGGCTATCCCTTTCGGCTTTATGTCTTCCCAGTTCTTCATTCATATTTTTTATGGAATGTTGAAAATGAACATACAGAACTTCCTGGCATGTTAATGGAACAGAACTTCCTGTCATGTTAATGAAAATTAAAAATAGCAAGCTGCTAATCTGTATATTGTATTTAGAATGTGGTCTTTAAACCGAAACTCTACCTTAAATTATGATCATTCAGCCCTTGTTTTTAACAGGGTCTGTTGGCATTTTAGGTAGAAAAATTCTTTGTCGTGTGGTGTGCCTTGCATGTTACGATTCATTTAGCATGTGATACGGTGTGCATGTTAGTACCCTCCAAATCTCATGTTGAAATGTGATTCCCAGTGTTGGAGGTGGGCCTTTTGGGAGGTGATTCCTCGCAGGGGCAGGTTCCTCCTGAATGCTTTGGCACCATCCCCTTAGTGAAAAGTGAGCTCTCACTTAGTTCATTTGAAATCTGGTGGTTTAAAAGTCTGGGGCCTTCCCTGCCTCACTTTCTGGTGGTAGCTCTTGTCATGTAATGTGCTTGCTCCTGCTTCACCTTCCACCATTGCTGTGAGCTTCCTGGGGCCCTCACCAGAAGCAGATGCCAGCACCAGATTTCTTGTACACCCTGAAGAACCATGAGCCAATTAATCTCTTTTCTTTATAAACTACCCAGTCTCAGGTATTTCCTATATAGTAAAACAAATGGATTAAAACAGCATCTCTGGCAACTATTCTCTAAATGCAAACAGTGTGCCTGATATATTTCCAAATACCTCCTGGGATATAGTACCTTCCCTGGTTGAGAACTGATAAAGCCTATATTTTACTGTTTTTCTAGAATATATTGTGGGGCAATTTACACAATATTTTGATAAAAAAGCAGTTTCTTTGTGTTAAACTAAGTCCACTGCTCATATAAGAACTGAGGCTACTTCTTTCACATAACTGTTGAGACTAGAAGTGAGACTAACTGTGTCAATATAATTTAACTGTTAGATCAGGAAATTTTTAACCAGGAAGATAAACCTGTAAGCCAATACATTTTATTTTTTGCTTCAAGAAATTTTTGCAAACTAATTTGTCTAGGTGAATGATTTGGACAACAGTTCATATACCTGGGCAGACAGCTTGCTTATTAGAGCAATAGTTTGATTATTACGACTTACTTTAAGATCCTTTACTTGCTGGAGAAACAATTCTAAATGATATGTCACAAACTTCCCCAAATCCTAATTAGATCCTCATCTTGAAAGATCTATCTTCAAATCACTTTATCCCAAACCCCAAAGCCCAAAATCTTCCTTAATTTCTCCCTTTTGAGACACTATTGAGACTACTGAGGTGGTGATCTTCTTTGCTTCAGTGTTTAATGAATTCAATTTTGTTGGATTACTAGGTTTCTCTGGTGGTCTTTACATGGAACT
This sequence comes from Gorilla gorilla gorilla, assembly GCF_029281585.2. Taxonomy (NCBI): domain Eukaryota; kingdom Metazoa; phylum Chordata; class Mammalia; order Primates; family Hominidae; genus Gorilla; species Gorilla gorilla. The sequence goes on along the minus strand of NC_073237.2, from coordinate 100,214,694 downwards.
GACATTGTTTATCATGTCAATGATAACAACTTTAAAATATTCCTGATGGTGATCTTTTTATATCCTGACCTATGAGTCCTTTGAAGATCTTAAATACTTGTTCCAAGCTTGTTTGTTAATGATTGATATGTACTTTTGCAGTTAGGAAGAGGTGAAAAAAGAGGAGAAAAAGGAAAAAGAAGTGATAATGAAGATGACAGAAGAAAGATGAAGAAAAGGAGAAGGTAGTAGGTGAAGGAGGAAGCAGAGAAGACAAAAGGAGACGAAAAAAAGAGAGAAACAGTATGGGAAATATGTAATAAAAAGGAGTAAGAAAAAGAGAGAAATATACTTGACCTTTTTCTTTCTCATTTTTTCAATCATGGGAATCTATTGCAACTCTTTGTTGATCCCAGTCAGTATCATCTTAGCTACAAACATGGGCAAGGAGAAGGAAGACAATGAGAATAATTAGATATAGAGGATGCATTCAAAGATATGACTAGCCACTTTGCTCCTTATTCAGCAGAGTGCTGTCTCTTTACAGAGATGGCTCCTCCCACCCAAAATCTGTTGAGCAATACTTGAGGTTTTACCAGGTTGGGACTCCTAGAATCTGACACATAATGGGCTGCAATTAATATTTATCAGTTAACTTAACAATTGAGTCATTTTTATGACCTTTCTTAGCCAATTTGAGGTTCTTTTTGTTTTATTATGAAATATTTATCTGTTAGGTTCATACTACTGAGATATGTACATTGCCTTTTTAGAAATTTCTTTTTAGGAAATTCAGAAAAATCTCTTTAGTTCTTCCTGTATCTTTCTCTATAATGGAGCGATCTTAAAACTTACTGATCTTACATAACATTTTCAAATGTATTAAATGCTAAAAGTGTAATCTACCTAAACATTCATAATTCAGATGTTTCTGTCAAGTAAATTTATGCAGGTGAGGGGTGTGTGGCCAATAATGTTTTGTTAAGAAGTCTAAATAACATGTTTATATATAGACGTCTTTGAAAATAAAATTTGCCTAAAGAAGAGTTTAGCCTTTGCTGTAAGTATTCGTAATGCAGTCCAATATCTTACTTCTGTATAGGACAGTCAGATATTCATTCTTCATTGACTCAGAATGTGTTTTCTTATTCTTCCCAAGCCATTGTATTGTAGAGTATACTATTCCCTACTGCAGAATCCGGGGTGAGTTCTTTTACTAGCTATTGAGAAATCTATGGTGATTTTCATTTAAAATGTTTTCTTTGTCTTATGTGGAGCATATGATAGAAGTGAAGAGATTGATCTCAGTAGAACACCAGTTTGTTAATGTAAGCAAACTTTCTCTAACAACTTCATAATAAGCTGATACCACAATTAACTTCCCCCAATGCATGAAATTTATTCTAAATGAACCTGTATAAAGCAACCAAGAGTGTCTTAAACTGTAGGCCTAGGCTGTATTATTGACCCTAGGAGCACTTCCAAGAATGGAAAGCCAATAACCAGACAGATGTGAACTGTGCAACCAGTATATGTGGGTTTAATAGTGCAATGAGAACAGAGAGTGCAACCCAAGTTGGGGAAGAGTGAATATATATGCATATATTTAAATACTTCTCACTCATTAACAAGATATATGAGAAAAAACAATTCTTGAATGCAAAGTATAGATTTTGTCCACAAATCTACAGTAAGCCCTAGGGACACTCTTCAAACTCAAATCCAATATAGAAAGGACATCTATTTCCAAAGATTTCTGTTTTAAATGGGGTAGACATTTTGTGTGGCATTATAAATTTGAGAGCAACAGAGGGGACATTAGTAAGGAGTAGGAGTAATGACCAGAAGCTCAGGCCAGAAACTCAGTGTTCCCAGACTATCAGAGGGAGTTTAGTCTATAGCCTAGCAGAGACACTGCACAGCATTAGTGTAGGTCAAGAAGTTCCCGCAGGATGCTGTCCCAGGCATCTGGGGCTTTGAATAGCTTTAGATTCACATTCATCAGTCATGACAGCTGTGAACTACTTCCAAATTCCACTTGCTAGGAAAATAACTATTAATATGTATTTGGCTAGTTCCTATACTGATTGAGGTTTAGCCTGCAGGTGTGCATAGATCATTTCTGGAATTGGGTTAAATAAACCATAACTAATATTGAGAGGTTTGGAGGATCTAAGGTAGAGGGTAGAGAGTGAAAAAAAGTGGCCACTGACCCTCCCAGAGTATGCTGGCGGAAAGACCATCAGTCCCTCCTTACAGTCTATAATTCCAGGTCTTAAGGAATCTGATAGCAACAATCAAATATTCTTTATAATAGTTCTTATCTTATTATAAATCAGACTACGATCAGAGCATTCATTTGCAGTGTTTCATTAAATTATCCTAACAACTATGTGAACTATTAGCAGTTTTCATAGATGAAAAAAATAAGCAGATACGGAGAAGCAAACAAACACCTTTCCTCTGTTTGATTCCCAGCTCTGTCTTCCTCTTCTACATATTTTGTTTTGGAAACATTCTTTTTATATCTCCCATATCACACAAGCCATCATCATAAATTGACTTGAGAAATAACCCTTGTTAACATAGAGTAATCCATGGTAATTAGGCAAATTAAGCTCAAACAAGGGTCATATATTATTACATATTGATACTCTGGGGAAAGATAATTTCTGAGACTACTTCCATAAACTTAGCCAATGACAGAATATATTATTGAAAAACATGATAGCATGATGCTGTTATATGATTCCATGTACATCATAAATAAGTTATATGAAGTAAGTTGTATATTTACCAGTTAGCTCTGTCCTCTTAGATGAGAGAAAAGCAGCAGTCATATTCTCTTAAATCATTATAGCTGCTTGTGCTGCTGTGGTTTTTCATAACTCTAACAATAGGTCTTCATCCTGCACTAACACTTAGCAGACCATAGCAATATCACTTCTGTGCTTTGTTTAATGCCCAAACATTAAAGTTTTATGAATGACTGCAAATAGATAACAAGTGCCAAGGCAGGCCCCAGTTGCTATTGTTAAGCAGTGTTTGCTCTGCAGCAGTTTTCTCAGCTCTGCAAACACATCTTCCATCTGGCAGCTGGCTATGTTTTTAATTTTCCTCTGTATAAAGCAAGCCCATAGGCAATGCCATTTTATACATTTTACTATTCAGGCTATGTGAGTAGCCTATCAAAATATTCTGAAGAAGTCCTAGTGATCAGTATTATCGAAGAACTACCAAAAAATTATATTTAAATATTTAAGTATTCCTCACTCATTAACAGAATCTATGAAAAAAATCCTTGAATGCAAATACATTTTTGGTCAACAAATTATTTTTTTTCTTCTTTTTCTTCTTAATGGTGCGTAGTTATAATCTGCCTTTCCCAGTCTTGCAGTTTAGGCATCCCTGCATCTCTAAACTCTAGTAGAATCTGAGGTCGAGTTAGCCAAGGCACCGCCTCTTTTTCACCATTTACTCAGGTCTGGAATTGATGCTTCTTGCAGATTCTGAATACAGCGAGCTGTGAATGAAATTCCAGTACACTTGAGCTATTGAAGCTGCAATATCTCCCATCCCTGGTCACAAACCACACTGACTCACCTCATAGATGGATAGATTTCTCATTAAGCCAGTCTGTTTGCTTATATATTTACACCTGGCTGTCTCAGAAAAAAATAAAAAAAGCCTTGTATGCATATTTATTATAATTGATTAAAATAGCTAATTTGATAGTGTTTTAAAAAGAGTTGGTTTAATTCACTGAGAATATCATAGACTTGGATGTCAAAAACATGGTCTTTGACCTAACTTTATCTCTAATTAATGATTTTTGTCTGAAGCAACCACCTAGCTACCCAGGATTTCAGTTTTCACATCTGTAAGATGAGAAAGGTAAGTATTCATGCTGTTTGGAAGAGGCAGAGATCTGTAGCTATTCAGTTCCTACCCACCAAAGAATGCAAGAATGGTCATGTTATATCTGAGAAGATTGTCCTCCTTAATTCTTTCAGGCAGATTCATGAAGGAAATGCATTATACAATGAAAGAGAAAAAAAATGCTACCTAGTCAGATAAACTACACTTAATTGCATGATGGCTGGATTGCCCTAATCAGTATTAGTTTGGATTAGATCATTCCTAAGGTTTCCTTCAGTTCCAAGTAAATAAATAATTCACTTACTTTTGTCAAGAAAACATAAAGGAAGTCAAATAACCAGTTCACATAGTCTCTGAATTTAACAGACCAGCTTTATAATCAAGCTTCTTTTCATAATATTAATACAATAGTTAATATGGAGTCTCTGGTTTTTTACACAAGTCTAGCTTCAAAGATCTATCTATTATAGCAGCAGTCCCCAACCTTTTTCGCACCAGGGTCTGGTTTCATGGAAGACAGTTTTTTCATGGATGGAGGAAATGGTTTCAGGATGAAACTGTTCCATCTCACGTCATCAGGCATTAGATTCTCATAAAGAGCGTGCAACCTAGATCTCTTGCATGCACAGTTCACAATAGGGTTCGCACTCCTATGAGAATCGAAAGTCGCTGCTGATCTGATAGGAGGCGGAGCTCAGGAAGTAATGCTTCCTTGCCAGCTGCTCACCTCCTGCTGTGCGGCCCTGTTCCTAACAGCCTAACAGGCCACGGACCAGTACTGGTTCAAGGCCCAGGGGTTGGGAACCCCTGTATTATAGCACTCAAAATTGTGAAGGAAGATAAAGAGAATCTACATCGAAACATCTTCTATTGAATGAATGAAGACACTTTCTCTAATGTGTAGGAGACATTAACATGGGTCTCATATATTGAAAGCATTATAAATGGGATAAACAAGGCATTGGTTTGGGGGTACAAAAACAATTAAAAAGTGGAAGCACTATAATAATACAATGCAAATATTTTTCATCTTAAATGGGTGCTTTGTGTAATTTGAAAGAACTAGTAAAAAAGCATTTTGAAGGGAAGTTGAATCCACCTGGGTTTATCAGGTTCGCATACTATTACAAATGGAATTTAAATAGTTATTTAAAAAACTCATTCAACAGTGTTAAGTTTTTCTATAAAAGTATTACAGAGTCTAATCCTTTAAAAATTTATTATGGAAATTATGAGAAAATATGTAAAGAAGAAGAATCTACTCCTAACCAAAATTAACATTAATATTTGGAGATTTCCTTTAGTATAGTTAATATGTGTTGATGTATATACATGTGTGCATATTTGCAAAACAGGTATAATATGGGAATACAGTTTTGAGTCCAACTAGTTTTATTTAACCATATATTATGAGCATTGTCTTATTGCATTAAATATTCTTCAAAAGCGAAAAAGATTGTATTATATATTATCGTGTGAATATATCAAAAATTACAAACATTTTCCTAGAAGGACTTTATTATTCTACAATTACAGTGTTAACAATAGGTTTTAGAATATGCAAGGCACTACTCTAAATGCTTTACATACTCAGGTATTGACTCACTTATTCTACGTAATAAATGTGAGGTATCTGCTTTTATTTTTCTTATTTTGTGGGTAAGAAAATGGAGGTGCCAAGAAGTTAAATAAATTGATAATAATAAAAACACCTACCTCACCAACCTTCTAGTAAATATATTAATACCATAACTGATTGCAAACCCAATGATGGTGTTTACCAGCAGGGAAGTCTTTATTATGAAATGCCTTTAGCAGGGTATACTCAGTCTGTCTAGAACTGTAGAAAACAAACATATTTATGAGGGATAGATGCCTGCAATATATCACTCATGCTATATAAATATCTGAGTATGACATTGAGATGTTTTATGATGGAAACAACTCTCTTCTTTGCAAGTAATGTGACTATACACTAGTCTTAGAAGCTGATGTGACAAGAAAGGACTTGTCACATAGTGGTGTTCTCAAACCTCTTCCCATTCCTCACAATTACTTGTATACTTGAAATTGTTATTTCCATATTAAGATCTTCGATTCATTTGATTCTGATTGAACAATTCCATTCTTCATGCAATATCAGATATTTTTTAAGACTTTTTATATTTAGGATCTGTTGGGAGACAATTTTTCAGGAGTTTCTCACATACACCTATGTCTTATAAGGAATCACTCACTACTTTTGCTCCGGTTTTTTATAAATAATTGTGTGGTGAGCAATCTTGGAAGAGAGAGATAATGTCTTCCTCCAGAGCAATGGGCACTTTCTGTCCAGCATAAAATAATTAGGTTCAGGTTCCTCTCTTGTGTTACAATTTATGGTATATCATGTGTCATGTGATCTTTGCTTCACTCTGTGCCAGTTTGGGTTTGGAGAACTGGCACAACAAAGAAATAATATTGTGGATACAGGAGTCTCAAAACTTTGGCCAGCCTCCACGGGAATGTTGTAGGCTAAATTTTCACTTGCAAGGAAGGTAAAATCTCAGATACTTTACTGTTTTTGACAGGGTCAAATTCAACTTTAGAAAGATGGCAATAATTTATAGTGTCACAAAAAGTGAATAAAATTGTCTATATGCTCACTTTTGATAACACTGGCTAGTATCTTAAAAGTAAAGGCTACACTGTCAACTTTGCTAATTTACAGTTTAAATAAGGTCATTCCTTTGTTTAACTGTGTGCATTTTTTTGTAATTACTAAAGATGTATCACCGAGTGTTATAATTGCCTTTATTTGTTTACTCTCCAAATAGTCTCTCGACCTCTATAGTACAGGGACAAAGTCTAACGTATTCCTTATTTAGGACCAAATTTAGTGCCCATCTATTAGGTAATAAAAATATTTAGTAAATTTAATGAAGAAAAGGATGTGTTACCTTTGCTGGCTTTGACTCTTTTTTCTTTAGATTATAACTATTCCATTGATATTTAATTTTCTTTAAGTCTTAAAATTTCCTCAAAAATATGCTATTTTTTTGACAGTCATTTCCCACTACCAATTTGTGTGCCTTCTTTTCAGCAACCTTTCTTTTCTTTGCCTGTCAGTTGAAGTAATCCTTCATTTCAAACTTCACAGAAGAGAAAATTGATCATCTATAAGTCCTTTCACCCTGATAGCCCTGAAAAAGGAATCATTCACGTTTTTTAGTCATCTGTTTCTTGAAACCTAACAAACCTTAGTCTTCAATTCTACACACTCATTTTCTTGTCTAGCACCTGTCTCTTCCATTAGCATTGGTGCATTTTGTTTATCCTTTTGGACAAATTTGTTTCTCTAATCTTTGCATGGTGAAATTTTATTTGCTTTCGTGATTTTCGTTCTAGCAGAGAGTTGAAAATATTTCTTTCTGTTGGGTGATGTTAGCAGTAATTTCTGAAATTCTCATTCACCTATACCAGATTAGCTTGTTTTCAAATTTTACGTCAAAAAATAAATATTACAAACATACTGAATGAAATGATTAAAATCACATATATGCACATCTATATGTATATGTGTTTTCAAATCTGAATGTATATATGATGATAATGTATCTTAGTACAAACTTTCAGGACAACAAATTGCCCATTTCCATCAAGAGTTTTAAAAAATGAGAATCTGTATGTTTGTCATGAAGTATCCTAAGTACATCATCTAAAACATAGTACAAAATAAAGCTTTTTGTTCAAGATAGCCATTGCAACATTATCACTAGAGACCACAATTTTTAGAATCTTAAAATCCAACATTAAGAAAACTAAGCAACTTAAAAACACTGTATAGAGAAACTTAATTAACATTAAATATATTTGATGTTTAGTGAAAAAGAATGAAGAAATCACTTTGAAATGCTATCAGTGATTATATTGAGGAAATGAAACTATTTGGATTTTTGAAAATGTAATAATGTATTTCCAAACCTTAATTTGCTTCTCTGTAAAATGGGACTAACAAAGCTAGCTGTCTGAGAGAGCTTTTCCAAGAATTAATGAAGTAATGAATTTCAGTTTCTTGTGACAGTGCCTGATACACGGCAAAGTGTGCCATTAGAAATAACTGTTCTTATTACACAGATTATTATTTTATCTATTATAAAAATATCTGGCATTGACTAAAAACTCTTATTTTGCTTGTGTGTTACATGAATTACAACTTTTAGAATTATATCCATCATGCACATGAGGAGATGCTTCTAAAGTGATTTTAAAGTTATTACACTTCTTCAAAACAATTTTGTTACTTTATGTTGTTTCCATAACATTTTTACATTATTATTTTATACTTGAGAATATGAAGTTGAAACAGACAAACCTCTTTAGGCATATATTATGTCTTTAAAATATAGTCTCATTTAATCTTCACTGTAACTCTATTAGGTAGGTATTATTATGTTTATTTTTAGTTAAGTAATCTGGTGTTAAGTCAAGGAAATGAGTGAATTTTCAATGACTTGCTTTTTAAATACTACTCAACATTACATTTGTAAATTTATCCATGTGAGATATAGTTAGGCACACTCACTTTTTAAGGCTGTATCCTATTCCATCATATGAATACAGCAATTTTTGTTTCCTGTCTGTGGAATTTTTTCTAGTGTTTTCTTATAGCAAACAATGTTTCCATAGACATTCTTGTACATGTCTTCTTGGCAAATGTGTAAGAATTTTTCTGGAAGATATACCTAAAATTAAGATTGTACTGAATATGCACATTTTTAACTTTGCAAGGTAATGCCAAAGAGCTATCCAAAGTGGCTTATAGTGCATAGTCCTACTAGCTGTGGATGAGTATCCGCACAGCAACATATCTTCACTTCTTTGCATAGTCAGACTTTTTGCTTTCTACCGGTGAAATGACAGTAATGATATTTCCCATGTTTTAAATATGTTTCTATATTTAGGAATAATAAAACTTTTTTCATTTATTGGCCATTTATGTTTTATTTGTAAAATACATGTTTTTATATCATTGACTCCTCCTCGTTTTCAAGTAGATTACTTAACTTTTTCCTCTTGATTTCCTTCCTTATATAGGTAAACAAAATCTAACAAAAATATTACTTTATGAAACAAAAATGATAACTAATTTACTTGGCTTCCATTTAAAAAATTAAATTAAATTCTTAGTCATAAAAAGGAAAGTGTTGAACAAAACTACAGCTTCCATTATTGGCCATTATTCCATCAGTAATAATGGTTGGAATTACTGTCTGCTATTTTGAGACTTACCTTTTTCAAACTTCCTTATGCAGTTTCTTTAAAAAGTTTTGTTTCATGAATGGTAAGTTCTAAATTTATTACCTTAGTTAAGTTTTATTTTATGTATTACTTGTTTATACTTAATAAACTATTTCCTATGCCAAAGTCATAAAAATTTCTCCTATACTTTTGTCACGAAGTTTAAAAAACTTTGTTTTTGTAGTTGGCATGAAGTGGTAATTCTACTTCATTTTTTTGGTGTTAATTATATATTCATAGCAACATACTAAATATTGCATATTTTAATCTAAGATTTGCAATGCTAGCTATCTTAGACATTGTGTTTTCATACATGCAGGGATTCATTCTCTTCTCTAAGCCTATTTATCTATTCGTGAGCCTATGCAAGATTGTCTTCCTTACTGCAGTCTAAGAATTCTAAGTCTTGATATCAGATAGCATGAATTAGTCACATTGTTTTCCTTCTTGAGTAGAGACTTGGGCTTTTGCTTGTCCATATAATTTTTAGGTTTCTTTGGCCAGAGATGTGTATCTAATATTCTAAGTCATATTTATTGAAAAGACAATTCTTTCCTCATTGATCTGAGGGCATCTTTTTTAAAAAGATCATGTACACATATGGGTTAGTCTATCTTTGGATTCTATTATTTTCCCTTTGGTCTATGGTTTATACCTATCTTTATTACTGTCGGTGAGAGCAAGTTCTTTCATTGGTTCTTCTTAAAGAGTGTTGCCCTTGTTAGGGTTTGGCAGAAGCAGATTAGGAAACTGATAAAGGACTGAGGAAAACAGGACAGAGAAAGATACGGAAGGAGAGGAGCAGTAGCAGGCAAATCGCATAGAAGATAGTTTCAGTTTGAACCCACGGGGTATTACTCTGCATTATAATTTACTCTTCAGAGTTTTCCAGACTCAGGGCAAAGAAGAGGTTGCATTATGACTTCCATGGACTCTAGGCCCTTTTAGCTTTGTGGGCCCTTTTCTCTATTAACATTTAAAAAATATATATATGTGTGTGTATATATATATATATATATATATATATATTTTTTTTTTTTTTTTTTTTTTTTTTTTTTTTTTGAGACGGAGTCTGGCTCTGTCGCCCAGGCTGGAGTGCAGTGGCGCAATCTCAGCTCACTGCAAGCTCCGCCTCCCGGGTTCACGCCATTCTCCCGCCTCAGCCTCCCGAGCAGCTGGGACTACAGGCGCCCGCCACCACGCCCGGCTAATTTTTTGCATTTTTAGTAGAGACGGGGTTTCACCATGTTAGCCAGGATGGTCTCGATCTCCTGACCTCGTGATCCGCCCGCCTTGGCCTCCCAAAGTGCTGGGATCACAGGCGTGAGCCACCGCGCCCGGCCTATATATATATATATATTTTTTGATTGTTGGAGTCATGCTTTTTTACTTTTTTTAAATTTTAAATTCAGGGGTACATGTGAAGGTTTATTACAAGGGTATATTCCTTGATGCTGGGGTTTGGGCTTCTATTGATGTCATCATTCAGATAGTGAACATAGTATCCAATAAGAAGTTTTTTTTTCAGCCCCTTCCCCCTTTCCTCCCTCCTGACTTTTGGATTCTCATCTGTGTGTACTCAAGGTTTAGCTCCCACTTATAAGTGAGAACATGCAGCATTTGTTTTTTTGTTTCTGTGTTAATTCCCTTAAAATAATGGTCTCCATCTGCATCCTTTGTTGCTGCAAAGGATATAATTTTATGCTATTTTATGGCTATGTGGTATTCCATTGTATATATGCACCTGCACTTGCATGTTTATCGCAGCATATTCAAAATAGCAAAGACATGGAATCAACCTAGGAGTTCAACAACTGTGGGCTGGATAGAGAAAATGTGGTACATATATACAATGGAATTAAATTTATATTTTATGACTAGATTTGTAGAAAGATGAACAGAATTCAGAGTGGATGTAGTATTTTATGGATTCATTATTACTATATTAATATTTTTCTTCTTATTCTAAAATAAAGTAAAAGCATTTGTGTGGCCCCACAAAGTATCGTGGGCCCAAAGCACAGTGCCTACTTGTCTAATAGGTAAGTCTGCACTGACAAGGAAGCTTGGCTTTATGTTCTGCTATCTTAATATTGCTTAATTGGTGTCCCGACTCTCCCCTCTGACTGCTGGGACAAGGACAGTCTTAGAAAAACAGAATTGCAGCTACTGGCTGTTAGAAATAAAAGTAAACTTAAGATCACAAAGGAGTCATGGAAAGAGGAAAATGAAAGTATCCTAGGGGATTCTAACACTATGCAATAAATAGTCTTGGCTGTTCTTGACTCTTCACATTTCCATATGGAATGAGAATCAGCTTGTCAAGTTTTACAAATTCCTGTAGGTTTATTAATTAGAAATGCTTTCATTCTATAGATGAATTTCGAGAGAAGGAAGATCTTTCAAGTATTGAATTTTCCAACTCATGAAAAAATTATATATCTCTATTTAAGCCTCAAAATAAAATTTTATAATACTCCCCAAAGACATCTCGAATCTTTTTATTAAATATATTCCCAAGTATTCAGTATTTTTATTCTATTGTAAATAAACCATATTAAAATTTTTTATCTTCTACTTATTTCTAGTATACAGAAATACAATTGATTGTTTAGGAATTATTTTGATCCAACAAAGTTGCTACATAATCTCATAAATTTGAATAATTTTTTGATAGATTCTTCTAGATTTTCTTTCTACATAATTCTATCATTTGAGAATGACAGTTTTGTCTACTTCTTTCCAGGTTGTATACCTCTTATTTCCTTTTCTTGGCTCAGTACACTGGCTAGAACCTCCAGAACAATGTTGTATAGAATTCGTAATGGAAGATATTTTTAATCTCTAATTTTAAAAGAAAATTCCCATGGTATTACTGTTAAGAATAATGTTTACTCTGGGTTTTGCTAAGCTTCTTTTCTAAGACTTATATAATTCATCCTCTCCAGATTTAGTTTTTGTTTTTCAAGTTTATTTCCCCCATGAATGACACAGAATTTTATGATTGTCATATATATTTTCAACTTGTTAATGCTAATAATCTATTTTCAATTTTATATTACTCAATTAAATATGCTAATATTTTAATTTTTCATCAGTGCTCATGAGTGAAATGGGCTTATAATCTTCCTCTTATTTTCTTTGTCAGATTTTTGTATTGAAGATCATGTTAAGCACATTAAATATTGATTAATTATCTTTAATTCCATAGAAGTATTCAGGTTTTTAATTTCTTCTGGAGTCAGCTGTGGTAACATAGTTCTCAGAGAAGTTGTTTATTAATCAATTCTCAAACTAATTGGAATAAGGTTGTTACTAGTATTGTCTTACTAGTTTTAGTCATTTAATGATTTAGTTTCAGAAATATTTTTATTGAAAAATGTTATGAGAGATTTACCAATTTTATTAGTCTTTATAAGTAACCAACTTTTAATATTTTATCCTATTTTACATTATTGCACTTTATTTCTGATCTTATTTTGATTGTGTCCTTTCTTTTACTGTATTTGGCTTTATTTCACTCTGTTTGGAGGCATACTCCATTAATTTTAGTTTCTTCTCTTCTAAAATATACATTTAAAACTAAAGTGCTTGCCTTAATTACTAATCTAATTTCATTCTAACTATATAATATACAATTAAAATTATTTTCCAATTTTAATTTATTTTCTTCTTGGACCTATGCTTATTTTGAAGTACATTTTAACATTTCCAAACATATGTGGATCTCCTAGCTATATTTTTGTTATTGATTTGTAGCTTAATTACTCTGCATTCAGAAAATGTCCTCTGTATTATTTAATTCTTTAAAATTCATTGAAGCTTGTTTTAAGACCTAATAATGATCAACTTTTAAGAGTTTTCTCAACTTAAGAAAAATCTTTAAGTTAAATTCTTTAAATTAAATGTCTCCTGTGTAACTGAAAAAAGAGAACATGTTCAATAAGCTAAATTTTGTTAATTGTATTGGTCAAATATTGACTATTTTTACTAATTTTTGTCCTGTTAATCTATTATTGATTCTTGAAATGCATGTATTATAATCTCTCATCATTGTTGGAATTTATTTATTTCTCTTTATAGTTCTGGCAAGTTTTTCCTTCATCTATTTTGAGGAAATTTAGAATTGTTACATATTCCTGGTAAATGAAAATTTTCTCATTAATTATGACTTAAAAAAATGTTTAGTAATGCCTTCTGCCTTAAAGTGTATTCTGATGGATACTTATATGGATATGTCTGCTTCCTTTCAGTTATTGCTTGAATGCTCTTTCTATTCTTTGTTTTCAATTTTTCTGTTTCCTTGTCTGGTAAATATGTTCCTTGTAAATGTAATATATATGTTTGTTCTTTGATTTAGTATGCAAGTATCATCTTTTAAATGGAATGCTTATCTCATTTAATTCTAACCTAGTTATTGATATATTTGATTGTAAATCTACTATCTATAGACTTTGTTTCTCCTTCTATCTCTGTTTCTGTTTCTTTCCTTTCTTGCCTTCCAAAAAGAATATTATAAGTCCATGTTCACTTAACAAAAAAGTGCAGGAAGAAATGAGAAGAAGGCAAAGAAAGGAAAGGCCTTCCAAAAAGGCAAGATAGAAAAGAAATAGAAACAGAGATAGAAGGAGAAACAGAAAGATATATTTATTGAAACAATGAAGTTTTATTGAAACAATATATTTATTGAAACAATAAAGTTATCTTTATTGTTCTATTTTTTATATTTTAAGAATAACACAGTATTTCTATTTGTTTATGGATTATATACTAACCAATATCCCTCACTCGGCAAAAGTGTAATATTATTTGGTAGTTTTACTATCTGCTTATACAAAGAACTGAGAACACTTTAACTCCATTGATTTATATTCTGATTCATATTCTATCATTATAGGACATTTCACTTGATTTTAGCCAAAAGGCCGAGAGGTGATAATTGTAGGACATTAAAAACATCTCTATATTTTTGAACACAAAATGCTATTATTGCTTTATATAATTAATGCTTATTTAAATTTTCCAACACATTTTCATTTTTATGGCTTCTCATTTCTTCCTGCACTTTTTTTGTTAAATGAACATTGCCTTATAATATTTTCTCTTTCTATTAGAGAATGCTCACCTTTTAGTACTGAAATACCTAGCACAGAAGAGGTGTTCACTAAATGTTTTCTGAAGAGAAATAATAAAATCTTCATGACCTTTAACCTTTTTAAAAAGACCAGTACCCAAATTTTCACTCATTCTTGGAAAATTGTATATATATATATATATATATATATATATATATATATATATATATATATATTTTCAAGGTATAGTGTGATGATTTTATACACACATACACATATTACATTAATCAACCCTCCATCATCATATGTAGTTACCCTTATTGTGTGTGTCTGTGTATGATGAAGATACTTAAGATCTACTCTTTTAGTACATTTTAAATAGTTAGTCCTCATGGAATCATTTTGCTTTCCCCTGAAGACCTTCTGTCAGTAAGTTTAGGTGTTTATTTGATAGAGTCAGCTTGTGGCAAATGATCATGACATTGTTTTTCTGAAACTATTTTACCCTCTTTCTTGGATATTTTTATTTAATATAGAATTCAGTGTTGGAAAATTTTTTTCAGTTCACTATATATATTTTCCACTGTTTACTTCTGACATATGTTCTGAATCTATGGTCCTTTTATTTTCTTTTACTTTTTTATGGTAGTTAATACAGTGCACAGTGTAGCGTTGTTTCATCTGTTATCTATAGTACCTAGCATAGTAGTTAGCACAGTAAACAGGCCTCAGTGAATTCCCTTAAATGAATTTAAAATAAGGTTTTGATTTAATAGTAATGCTAAGAGATATGGTTTCCTCCAAACTCCTTATTTATAAATGATAAAGTTTTTAGGTGATGTATTAGATTCTCCCCAGCCTGCTATTATCAATCTTTCTTGGTCTTGTGAAATAAGAGGTTTGTGATCAACTTGCCCCTGAGTTGGTCCTCACTATGTGGTTGCAAAACAGCTGTGCATATTTAATGATTATTCATAATTTTTCATTCATTATTTAGTATTGTGTAAGCTGTGAAGAGTAGTACTATGGTGTTAGTGGTTTCTTAAGAAATCTCATTTAAAACTTGATAGTAGAAAACTGGTGTAAAATAGTAGATTTATTTTTCAACTATATAATATAATTGTGCTGAGAATTCAGGGATATGTGCTAGAAGCATAAGAAAGAGGCTTTAGCCTCTGTGCTGGGTTTCCATCCTTTACAGATGTGTAACCACAGCCACCATCTCAGCATGTTGTGTACAAAACTGAGAAAGACTTGGAAAGCAGTGTTCACATCCCATTTGCTAACAGTTGAATCCCTTATCTTCTTAGTAGACTGTAGCTTGTATGAAATTTGTGGGATTGAGTGTTTATTATCATCAGTTATGGAACTCATATACCTAAGGGATTAATTAAGATACTAAGTAGCGTATCAACAAAAACTGGGCAACTATAGTTAGATTAGAGCGGGTAATATAACCATATCTTCTAACCTCCCTCTTTCTACATGCAACCTCATTGCCAGACAATCACAGCAAATACCTTCTTTAAGAGGTTCATCTACAGAGTGTTGTTTTAGCAAAGGCACATGTTCCCATCTGTCTTAAAATCTTTAAAAGTAAAGAACTATTATCCAAAATATACAAAGAACTCTTAACACTCATTAAAAACCAGTAAGAGAAAACAGTAAAAATATCAGAGTTTTAAAAAATTGTCCTATGCATCCCTTTCCTTTGGCTGTTCCCAAGTTATATCATTCGTAATAAACTAGTAAAGTTTAAAAACAAAAACAAAACAAAACAAAACAAGAAACAAGTCAGTGATTTCCAGGGCTTACACGGGGAAGGGAGGGAGGCAGGAATAAATAAGCAGAGCACAGAGGATTTGGGGGGTCATAAAACCATTCTGTATAATACTATCATGGTGGAAACTTGTCATTATACATTTGTCAGAACTCATAGAATGTATACCAAGAGTGATCCCTAATGTAAACGATCGACTTTGGGTGGTGATGAATTGTCTATGTAGGTTCAACAACTGTAACAAATGTACCACTTTGGTGGAGATACTGCTTGTAAGGGAGGCTAGGCATGTGTGGGCGCAGAGGCTGTGGGAACTTCCTATACTTTCTGCTCAGTTTTGGTGTGAATCTAAAATTTCTCTAAACAATAGTTTATTTCAAAAAAATCTATAATTGTTTCAGCTTTTCTGACTGTACTGTGGTCTTTCACCTGGGATATATTATTGGTGTCTTTATTTTTATTGTTATATTCACTATTTTCTTCATTTGGAGTTGACACATAATAATTGTACATATTTCTGGGACACAGAGTGATACTTTGATACATGAATGCAATGTGTAATGATCAAATCAAGGTACTTAGCATATTCATCACCTTGAATATTTATCATTTCTTTGTGTAGCAAACATAGACTTTTCTTGTTTTTTGAAAATCTACACTAAATTGTTGTTAAGCATATTCACCCTACAGTGTTACAGTATGAAATGTAAAGAAATAAAATGAAAAGCAATTACCTATGACTTTTCATACAAATGGAGCAGGTGTTTTTCATTTTTGCTTATTACTTTCCTATTGCTATTTGCAAATAGCTTATTTTACACAGTTTATGTCAAGCATAAATCACAGTCCATGCTTTCTTTTGTGCCACTTGAAATTATATTACAAACAGTTGTCTCCTCTTAGTCTTAATAATGATCATTTTTCATAGCTATGTAATATCCCAAATGTATTAATATACTATGATTTAGCAAGTCTTTCCCTATTGTTGAACATTTATTCTATTATGGGTAATGCTGCATTGAATATTTTTTAGGAATATATTTTATCACCTTTGTTGAATTATTTCCTTAGGAGAAATTTCCCAAAATGGAATAACTATAGCAAGGGCATGAAAATCTTTGTTTTTTGCTACTTATTACCATAGTCCTTTCAGAAGTGTTCTATTAATCTATACTGACATAGTAGAGTAAAAATGCATTGATTTAACTACATTTTGGGGGCCATTGAATACTATCACCTCTAATAATCATTTATTAGTCATCATAGGCATGCTGTAAACTGATTTAATTATTTTATAAAGAATTTTGCTTTGATAATAATGTCTATAATAGAACATTAATATCAAATGACCATAACAGGTCAGTATTACCGTATTTCCTGATGGTAATTCTATACTTAACAATGTGTAAACATCAGTCTTACAAAAAAAGACAAAATTAATATTTGAGACCAGCTGATTAATGAATGGCAATTTAGCATCGTGCATGCAATAGTATATAGTTTTGAAAGTTTGAAAATAGCTTCATTTCTGAAGTAATTTAAACACTTACTCTGGTAACTGTTAAAATAATCAATCTGCTTAGCAGTCCTTTTCATAAATATTGTGCACTGTAGGGCAATTTCCATTTAACAGGTAAATTACCAGTTCAGAAGTGCGAGTTTAACATTACTAAGTGCGATGAAGGAGGGCAGTAGCAGACCTTCAAATTTTCTTAGTCATGGACTGTCAAACACTTTTTTACTGTTCCAATGTAGACATGGCTTTGAGAATACAGACACAGAGAATACAGGCTCAGCAATGCCAAGACAGATTTAGTATTTAAAGTTCAGTCAAATACCAAAAGACCCAGAGGTTTTCTTCTGTACTAAAATAGCAAATCCCATTACTTTGAAAATCAGAAGAGAATAGAGTACCTCACCATCTTCCCCATATAGTTCCCTAATGCCTTCATTACCACTGCAATAGATAACATTGCCTTTCACAGTGGTTTTGCAGATTAGATGACTATACAGTCAACTTTTGACTATGCTTGATAATATGGAGTTAATAAAAATCGCTTGGTCAAAATTAATATATTTCTACCAATTTGGTCAGTTTCTAAACGCATTCTCCAAATAAACAGTCATAAAAATCAGTCTGGTCTGTACCTTTCTAACAAGTATATGGATTTCATAATAAATTAAATCTCGATTTCTTTTCACTCTCCAAGATTAAATTGTTGGTCACCTTAAGGGAACACTAATTTGCAAGTTGTTTTATAAGTTTTTTTTTCTGGACTAAATAATATTAAATTTCTGTCTAGATATACTCTAATATTGGTAGGTAAAACTGACCTTCTTGTGGCATACATAAATGGGAGCATGCAACTATTTTATTTTTCTTAGGTTTACCAACGTCCACAGTGAATATTTATATAGAGAAAAATAAATATCTGAAATTGATGAACATAATTTTAAAGAGAAATCAGCTCTTTGCATGGATCAGTAATACTTCTGGATACAAAAATTTATTAAGAAAAATTATCAGATTGGTAGACTGCTTGCTCTGTCCCAAGTAATAAGTACATTTTATTAACATATATTTGGCTAGCAAAAATCTAAAACTAAAGGTAAAAATATTCACTTAAAATGAAAGTGAGTTTTGTTTCAATTGCACATGCAGAATTACATAAATACATGCAATACCATATTGCGACTTGGAAACAGTGCTTTGGAGACAAATATATTATGCCAAAAAATAAATCATATCCCTTTAGAAGAGATTTCCTTTACTCTTTTAAGTCTTTGATTATATAATTGGAAAATAATAGGTTAATTTGGTTAAAATACTAGAGAAAAACTGCTTAAAATGTTCACCCCGTTTCTAGTCATTAACTTATGGATAAAAAACCTTGAAGTTGTTTTTACATTTTTTCTTCCCAAATCACTGTAGAACGACTATAGTTTTTTTTCAATAGAAGTACTGAATAGAATGTTTTGGTCAAAACCTTTCCTTCCTTCTTTTCCTTCCCTTCCCCTTCTCCTTTCTTCTCTCTCTCTCTCTTTCTCTCTCTCTCTCTGTCTCTCTCCCTCCTTCCTTTCCTTCCCTTCCCCCTCCCCTCCTCTTCCCTCCCTCCCTTTCTTCCTTCTTTCTTTCTTTCTTTCCTTCCTTGTCTCTCTCTCTCTCTCTCTCTCACACACACACACACACACACACTCTTTAAAAATGTTTAAGAGTGGTAATTATTTTCTAATGTAAGATTTAGATGTTTAGTAAGAAAGTTATACTTGTTATACTTCCTAGATATCAGTATAGATAAGAAACATTCACATTCAAGAATATGCTTGTTAAGCTAGGATTCGTAGCAAGTACAGTGAGTTATTGATGTTAAATAATTTAAGGGCTTCAATCCCTAGCTTATGGATTTCTCTGCCACGTGAACCACATATCCATGTTCATGTTCTTGCTGAACTTTTTATAGTCAATTTTCCATGCACTTGATATATAAATAATTTTTGAAGCTTGGGGAGGCACTTGGGCACAACAAAATACAAAGCATAAAAATGGGTGCTCCGGTTTTATCTCAACTTTAATAATTTCCTTCCTCCCCTTCCCCTTCCCTTCCTCCTCCCTCCTTCCTCTCTCCCTCTGCTCCGTTTCCTTTCCCTTCTCTTCCTCTTTCTCTTCTAGTTTGGTAATCAGATAACCATAGAGTGTTGGTTTAAATTTCCTCATTTCAAATCCTTGTGTCTCCACTTATAAATTATTTAAGTTATTTAACATCTTTAAGCCTTTGTTTCACCAACAGTAAAACAGACTATTTTAACATTAGACATGACAAAAAGTTTTCATGTAAAGTTTCAGGTCTGAGAGACTCATAGTGACTTCCTGTATTGGGAGATTTTAAAGATGCATTCGAACTGAATAGGACAGTAGGCCATAATCAATTATTTAATGTCTACTAGCAGATTGGGAGATTAGAATTATTATCCAGGCCCAAAGTATTTGCCATTTTTAATCTTAGAACCCAGGCCAAAGGGCTAAAAAAGAATCAAACAGGTTTACTTTTCTCAGTGTGGCTAGATAGTCTATTTTTACTAAATATATTTCAGGATAATTTGGTGGAATCGAATTCTTGATACTGGCATTTCTTTTTTTCTTACAGAAAATGTAACATTACAT
This sequence comes from Gorilla gorilla gorilla, assembly GCF_029281585.2. Classification (NCBI taxonomy): domain Eukaryota; kingdom Metazoa; phylum Chordata; class Mammalia; order Primates; family Hominidae; genus Gorilla; species Gorilla gorilla. Next base: position 100,194,539 of record NC_073237.2, on the reverse strand, counting down.
ATCAAACCACTATCAATATTAAAGTGAAACATATTAGTTTTAATGTGGATATTTTAAATATAAAGCATGATAAGAATTCATACAATAATATATGGCTTTGAATGATTAATTCATTTGACTTAGCAACTTTGGAAAGAAAATCAGTAATTTGGAGAGTATTGAAAAGCCTATTGCCTTGGGTGCTTTGCCCAGGATATTGAAATATATATATATAATTCAATAAAATATAATAATATACCAAGATGAACTGAAATATAGATAACTTAGAGTTCGTTATTTCCAGAAAATAAGAATATGTCATGTTTAAAATATAACTTGAAGGAAGTGATTAGAATTTCAGAATGGTAGAACAGAAAGAAGCCTTAAGAACAGTGGTTCACAAAATTTGCTATACAGGAAGCTGTCCTAGCAGTATTTAAAAGAAAAGCAAAGACAGGTAATACACACAGACATCCAGTTTCAGTTGGTCTGAGGTTGTTCCCAAGTATCAAATGTATTAAAAGCACCCCAGATAATTATGTACCAACCTCCTGATTTGTGGATGGGGTAAAGAAGCCTACAAAGGGAAATGTGTTTATGCATATTCACATATTTAGTGGCAGAATTGTGCCTAAATCCCATTTTCTCATTGATGCAGCTTCATTGCTCTTGTTTTTCAAGTGTGGAATATAAAAATACCAAATATTTTCGTAATTATGTATCTATAGTAAACCTTGGTATAGCTGTTAATTTGTGCTGTAATAGTAATACAACCACTTGATAAATAACATTTTAGTTAATAAATGATACTAATTGACAACTTATTTAAGCAAAAATGAAAAGTCATATCATACAGTTAAAGATAAATGCAATTAATGAAAATCAATCTTGATGTGACACATGTTATAACTATGTTCTAGCATGTAAAATAATATGTAGTTGTTAATCATGAAAATGTAGAGAATCTCAACAGGGAAATAGAGACTATAAAATATAACCAAACAGAAATTCTATGCCTAAAAGGATAATACGAGAAAAACAAGATAAGTTGGAGATGACTAAATAGTCAGTGAACTTGCACATAGATTGTTAGAAATTATACAACCTGAAAAAGAGAAAGTAATAAAAACTTTTAAAAAAGAATGAGTTATCAGTGATCTCTAGGACAGTATCAAATATCTAGTATTTGTGAGATTGAAACCCTAGAATCAGAGAAGACAGTGGATGGAAAAAATATTTAGAAAAATGGTGACTACATTTTTCTCACTTGGTGAAAACCATTAATTTATAGATTTCATATAAGCATTAAACTACAAGCAGTGGAAAAACAAAATCACACCTAGGTACATCAAAGACAAATTGCTGAAAAAACAAAGATAAATGGAGAATTTAGAGGGCAGACCTTAAATACAGGGAAAGAGCAATACAAGTAACTTCTGATTTCCCACTGGAAATTTTATATCTTGTGAAATATCTTTCAAGAATAAAAATAAAATTAAGACATTTTCAGATAAATTAAAATGATGAAATTTGTTACCAGCAGATCTACAATATAAGAAGTGGTAATATTTTTCAGGCTGTAGAGAAATGATACCAATGTAAAGATAGGAAGTTCCTGTTTAGGAAGAATTGGTACCAGAAGGGGTAAATATAGGTGTTAATATAAATGATTATTTTTTCCTATTTATTTGAAATGTGTGTTATTTAAAACAAATATTATAACATATGGTGAGGCTAATAATACATGTAGATGTAATACATATGGCAGCCATAGCATAAAGTGGGGGGAGTTCAAGATTCTCTCATTTATGTGAAGATGTATAATGTTAAAACTAATTACTTCAGGAAAACTTAGGAAACAAACCATTAAAAATTAACTCCATGAGGTATAACAAAGAGGTAAAAGATAAATTAAAAAGGAATTATAAAAAATATTCAATGAACTTGAAAATAGGTCAGAAATCAGTAATACAGGAACAAAAGACAGATAAACAGAAAACAATTCGTAAAATGGGAGATGTAAATCCAACCATATCTACAAGTATTTAAATCCATACATATCTACAGTTACATTAAATTTAAATAAACTAATTATGATAATTAATAGTAATAATAGCCGATATGAGTGAAGAAAAGGAGACAGCAAGACTTCAATATATGTTGTTTAGAAGTGATGAAGTTTAATTTTAATTTTTGTTTTTTGTTTTACTTATTTTTTCTTTTTTTTTTTTGGTACATGAAGAAGTTCTTTGGTGGTGATTTCTGAGACTTTGGTGCACCCATCATCCAATCAGTGTACACTGTAACCAATGTGTAGTCTTCTATCCCTCACCCTGCTCCTACCCTTTCCCCCAAATTCCCAAAGTCCATTGCATCATTCTTATGCCTTTGCATCCTCATAGTCCTCATAGCTTAGCTCCATTTATGAGTGAGAGCATACGATGTTTGGTTTTCCATTCCTGAGTTACTTCACTTAGAATAATGGTCTCCAATTCCATCCAGGTTGCTACGAATGCCATTATTTCATTCCTTTTTGTGACTGAGTAGTATTTCATGGTACGTATACAGCACATTTTCTTTATACGCTTGTTCATTGATGGGCATTTTGGCTGGTTCCATATTTTTGCAATTGCAAATTGTGCTGCTATAAACGTGCTTGTGCAAGTATCTTTTTTGTATAATGCCTTCTTTTCCTTTGGTTAGATACCCAGCAGTGGGACTGCTTGATCAAATGGTAGATCTACTTTTAGTTCTTTAAAGAATCTTGACACTGCTTTTCATAGTGGTTGTACTGGTTTACATTCCCACCAACAGTGTAAAAGTGTTCTCTTTTCACCACATCCACGCCAACATCTTTTTTTTTTTTTTAATGGTCATTCTGGCAGGAGTAAGATGGTATAACATTGTGGTTTTGATTTTCATTTCTCTGGTACTTAGTGTGCATTTTTTCATATGTTTGTTAGCCATTTGTGTATGTTCTTTTGAGAATTGTCTACTCATGCCCTTAGGCCACTTTTTGATGGCATTATTTGTTTTTTTCTTGCTGATTTGTTAGAATTCTTTCCTCGTAGATTCTGGGTACTAGTCCTTTGTAGGATGCATAGTTTGCCAAGATTTTTCTCCCAATCTGTGGCTTGTCTTTTTACTCTGCTGATTATTTATTTTGCTGCACAGAAGCTTTTTAATGTAATTAGGTCCCATTTATTTATTTGTGTTTTTGTTGCATTTGCTTTTGGGTTCTTGGTCATAAATTTTTCGCCTAAGCCAACATCTAGAAGAGTTTTTCTGATGTTATCCTCTAGAATTTTTATGGTTTCAGGTCTTGTATTTAAGCCTTTGATCCATCTTCAGTTGATTTCTGTATAAGGTGAGAGATGAGGATCCAGTTTCATTCTTCAACATGTGGCTTGCCAATTATGCCAGCACCATTTGTTGAATAGGGTGTCCTTTTCCCACTTTATGTTTTTATATGTTTTGTCAAAGATCAGTTGGTTGTTAGTATTTAGGTTTATTTCTGGGTTCTCAATTCTGTTCCATTGGTCTATGTGCCTATCTTTATATCAGTACCATATCATTTTGGTAACTGTAGCCTTATAGTGTAGCTTAAAGTTGGGTAATGTGATGACTCCAGATTTGTTCTTTTTCTTAGTATTGCTTTGATTATGAGAGCTCTTTTTTGGTTCCATATAAATTTTATAATTTTTTTTTCTAGTTCTGTCAAGAATGATGATGGTATTTTGATGGGAATTGCATTGAGTCTATAGGTTGCTTTTGACAGTACGATCATTTTCACAATATTGATTCTACTTATTCATGAGCATTGGATATTTTTCTATTTATGTCATCCATCAAACTTCGAGGAGTGTCCCGTCTATGCTAATTTTGCTGAGTATTTTATTATAAAGGGATGCTAGATTTTGTCAAATGGTTTTTCTGCATCTATTGAGATGATCACACGATTTTAGTTTTAAATTCTGTATATGTGATGTATTACATTTATTGACTTGTGTATGTTAAACCATCCCTGTGTCCCTGGTATAAAACCTACTTCACTGTGATTTATTATTTTTTGATACTTTGTTAGATTGAGTTAGCTAGTATTATGTTGAGGATTTTTGCATCTATGTTCATCAGGGATATTGATCTATAGTTTTCTCTCTTTTTGCTATGTCCTTTCCTGATTTTGATATTAGAATTATTCTAATTTCATAGAATGATTTAGAGAGGATGCTCTCTTTCACTATCTTTTGGAATAGTTTCAGTAGGATTGGTACCACCAAATCTTCTTTGAATGTCTGATAGAATTCAGCTGTGAATGGTCCTGGACTTTTTTGTTGGCATTTTAAAAAATTACTGTTTCAGTCTCACTACTTGTTATTGGTCTGTTCAGAGTTTTTCTTTTTAATGAAATTATGAGTTCACCATCCCCGATGGAGTTGGAATGGCAGAGATCTCTTCAAGCTTAACTCTTTCTCTCATGGTGTAGACTTTAATTTTTTCCTGGTGTTTTATTCACTGAGTTGATGATTCAGGCTTCAGGCCAATAAGGGAGGTATCCCTGGGTAGGCACTGTTTGTGGCTAAGGCAGGTGGATAGATGTAACACTCAATGGTGGGCTGAGGTCCCAGCCTTGATGAGGGTGGCTGGGGAGCTTTCAATTAGATGTGCTGAGGTTGTATCGGAGTGAACAGTGGGAACTACATTAGCTCCCCTGCCAGATCAGCAGGAAAGCTATTTACTTCATAGACTCACTCTTGTCCTAGTGTTTCAGCTATTCAGATCAGACAGGCACCTCTTTTCATCTATCAGAAAGTTGATGTTCCAAATAGGGGGAAATTGTGACTCTGCCCCTTGTGCAGGCCTGAATCTGGGGGGCACTTCTCCTGTGGAGCTGTACTCACCCTGGATTGTTCCAGAGAGACTGTCTATAGGTGACTCCATGCTGCATTCCTGTGGGAGAAGCCCCAGCTATGTCTACGGTGGACTGCCAGAGGGATACAAGGACCCCTTTTCCAAGGCCCTTTATGGTTACAGGGGCTGTCTGCCTGTTGGGCTATAGGTGCAGACTTTCCCTACTGCACCCAGCACTGCAATTGTGTCTCTGCTGTGAGAAACTACCCACCAGCAGAAAGATCTGGAACTTAAATCCTATTGTGAGACTCTTTCTTCCCACAGGGTCATCTCTTGGTGTGGTGCTCCCCCCTTTCTCTAGGGATGAGGCTTCCTGAGAGCAGAACTGCAGTGAATGTTACTGCTGTTCTGGGTCTAGCCACCCAGAGGGCTACCAGGCTTCAGGCTGGCACTAGGGAATGTCTGCAAAGAGTCCAGTGACACGACCAGTCTTCAGGTCTCCCAGTTGTGGATACCAGCACCTGCTCTGGTGGAGGTGGCAGGGGAGTGACGTAGACTCTGTGAGAATCCTTGGGTTGTGGATAGGTTTAGTGTGCTGGCTTCCTCAAATGTTGGTTATGCTAGCAGTGAAGTTGTCATGTGGGCCAACTCAGGACCTCTAGTTAGCCAAAGTGTTGCAGGTGGTGGTATTAACTGTTGTTTACTCCTTCCTAGGAGCAGTGCTATTCTGTCCTGAGCTGCTGTGATGGACTGAGTTGGTTGGCATCCAGCTAGGAAGTGGTACTTACTTTCAAGAGAGCCCCACCTGTGGTATTAACAGTGGGATTTGAGCTTGCCCTAGTTGATGAGTGCAAGTATTCTGGTTTCTCAAGCAATGGGCAGGGCCATAAAGCCCCCAAGAGTTTATATCTTGTGTTCTGCTACCAGAGTGGATAGAAAAATACCATTAGGTGGAGGCAGGGTTTGGTGGGCCTGAGCTCAGATTCTTCTTAGGGAGGGCTTGCTGGGGCCACTGTGGGGGATTGGAGGGTGATTCTTAGGCCAATGAGGTTATGTTCTAGAGGCTTGTATGGTTGGCTCTGCTTAGCAGTATTGTTCACCAGGAAAGTGGGGGATAGCCAGTAGCAAAAGGCCTCCTCCAGTTCCCACACAGTTGGCAAGGCCAGTCTCACTCCCACAGTGTCCCGATAACAGCACAGAGTTTAGGTTCAGGCAGTCTGCACGCAGAATTCGGAATTGCCTCAGGCCATAAGCTTCCCCACTGAGAAAGCAAGCCACACCCCTCCCCATCTACTCACAACGGCAAGGGCTCCTGCACTCATATCTTCAGCAGTTCCCATTTGCTCCCAAGATTCTGCTCAAGAAAGTTTGTGCTAAGTAGAAATTATCACAATATCCAGTTAGAAGCTTCTTTTGCCCTTGACCCCTCCCTAATTTCGCTGGCTGCCTTCCCTGAGGGCTTCTGTGAGAAACAGTCAGGGATGGCTTCCCAGGGCTCCAGCTGGAGACTGGGAGCACCTACAAGACTCTTACCATGGCTGTTTCTACTTTTATGTTTCACACAGCTCCCTAAATTCATTCCTGCTCCAGGTAAGGTGAAATCCTTCTCTTGTGATCTGGATTTTTAGATTCCCCAGTGGGGATGTGTGTTTGGAGGCAGGCTTTTCCCCTCTTACACTTTGGGAACTCACAGATTTTGCCTGTCTCAAGAAACAGGCATTTTGCAGTGGTGTGCCATTTCTTTCAAAAGATCCGTGACTTCTTTCAGTTTTCTTAGTATATTCCTTTGCTGATTCTTGGAACAAAAGTTCACAGTGTGAATCTTCACACATTGTTTTGTCTGTTCAAGTGGGACATGAACATTAACTCTGCCTCCTATCTGCCTCTTCGTCTCCTAGTGAAGAATTTTTTTTAACATTTTTAAAAGGCCACATTTTAAATAGTTATATATTATGTATGGAATACCCTTGATATACATATCTATAGAATATCCTCATTTGGCACAGCTTAAAACGTCTACTATTTGGCCCTTTAACAAAAAGTTTACTCAGACATGATATAAAGTTCTATTTTAAGAGAAAGAAAATGGAGTACTAAGTAAACTCAAAGGGGAAGGAAGAAATTAATAAAGATGAGAGCAGAAATCTGTGAAATACAAAATAAAGAAACAAAGTCAAAAGTTGGCTCTTTGAAAAGATCAACGGAAGTCATAAACCCCTACTTAATAAAAAATATGATACTGCAAAAATTGCGCATATGAGAAATTTACAAATGGATTGTATTAGAGATCCAACAGACGTTAAAATATTAAAAAGAGACTATCATGAACAACTTTATGGGAATAACTTCACAATTAAGATAGAATAAAATTCTTTGTAAAGTGCAGCTTACTATAATTGACAGAAGATGGGATAGAAAAACTGAATGGTTCTATATTTGTTAAAACCTTGGAATTGGATACTAGAGGAAGCACACACATATACACACACACTCACACAAAGAAAACTCTAGGGTCGGATGGTTTCATTGGTGAATTCTTTGAAAGATATCTCTAGTTTATATCTGTAGCTACATCCCTCTGTCATTCTTCTGCTACAACCTCATTTCATGTACAGGGCTTCTCTTAGACATTTGTTGTCTACACACTTGACATTTCTGTTTTGTACCCTGAAAAGAACCCCAAGTATGACTCTCTCTCTCTCTTTTTGTTCCACTCTCTTAGGTTCTCTCTTCCTGCAACAACACAGTGAAGCCTTTCTACTTTTCTATGTTATATGTCCTACTCTCCTTGGTCCCAGGATGTCATGCATCCTGCTGTCTTCATGGAGACCCACATGGTGCTGATGAAACCTGAAGGGAAACAGGTTTGCACATAGGGTAGATTAAAAAAAAGTGACCTCCATCAAAGTGATTGTCTTTATACTTAGCTTTATTCTGTGGTTAGTAGTTAGATTGTTGAGGTGAAAGGCCAACAGGGGTTAGTAGGCCACATAAATGTGTGAATCAAGTTTGATATAAGTATATCAGACAATGATGGAGCTTCTCATAGCTTGAGAATATATTCTCATGTAAGGCCATTTAATGTTTTCTTTCTTTCCTTTTTTTTTTTTTTAAACACTGCATACTTTTACTAAGACTGTTTGGCTGCAGTTTTGCTACTGGATTAGTCACGTTATCTAAATTTTTGTCATTCAGAATTGTTCTATTTTATTTATTTAGTTTGGTGACATCAGCAAGATGGTGGAATGTGACTTCCCAGTAATCAGCCCCTCACAGAACATCAATACAGACAACTATCCACACTCAAAAATGCCTTCATAAGAGCTAAGAAACCCAGGTGAGAGATATAGCACCTGGGTATAGTACAGAAATAAGAAAGATGTAAAGAAGAGGGTAAAAAGGACAGTTTTATGTGTTCTGTATCACTCCTCCTCAAAACCCAAGTAGGACAGCATGGACAAAGATACTCCTATGTTGGAGAAAAAGAGGAAAGTGGGCATGAGACTTTGCCATGGACCCCAGAACCAGTCTGGCCTCAGTGGAACTTGGTGCCAGGCCTCCAGGCCCACATCAGAGGCCCCAGGCCCTAAGGCTCACCCCCTCAGATGTGGGTTCTAGGCCCAACCAAGTTTACAGACAAGGTCCAGGCATCCGGTCAGCACCCTTGAACCCAGCTTTCTGGCCCACTCTAGTGGCAGGCCAGCCCCAATGACCCCAGGCTCCAGACTAGCCAGAGCCAGGACAAGAGCCCAGAAATAAATGCACACATTTATAGTCAATTGATCTTTGACAAAGGTGGCAAGAACACACAATGGAGAAGAAGAGTTTCTTCAATAAACCATGTTGGGAAAATTGAATATCCACATACAAAGAGTGAAATTGAACCCTCATCTCAAAGTATATAAAAAATCAACTCAAAATGCATTAAATACTTAAATATAAGGTCTGAAACTATAAAACAACTGGAAGACAACATAGGGCAGAGCCTCTTGGCATTGGCTTGGGCAATGAAGTTTTTGATATGACCGCAAAAGTAGAGGCAACAAAAAGCAAAACACACAAATGGGATGGCACACAAACTCAAAAGCTTCTGCACAGAAAGGGAAACAATCAATAGGGTAAAGAGACAACCTACAGAAGAAAAAATTTATATACCTAATACCTGAAAAGGGATTGGTTAATAGTCAATATCTATAAGGAACTCAAGCAACTTAATAAAAAACAAATAACCTGATTTTAAAATGAGCAAAAGACTTATATGGACATTTCTCAAAAGAAGACATACAGAGAGCCAACCAGATATATACAAAAATTGTCAACATCATTAATCTTCATAGAAATGCAAACTAAAGCTGCAATGAGATATTACATGACACTTGTTAGAAAAGATTTTGTCAAAAAGATAAAAGATAAGTGTTGGAGAGGGTGTGAAAAAAACAGAACTTTTGTACACTGTTGGTTGGGTTGTAAATAAGTACAGTCATTACAGAAAACAGTTTGAAGATTTCTCAAAAAATTAAACATAGAACTACTGTATGATCCAGCAATTCTAATTCTGGTTATATATTCAAAGGAAATCATATAAGTATTTTGAAGAGATACCCACATTCCTATGTTTATTACAAGCATTGTTCATAAAAGCCAAGATATGGAAGCAACCTGAGTGCTCATGGATGGATGAATAGATGAAGAAAATGTGGTATATATAAACAATGCAATACTATTTAGCCTTAAAAATAAGAAGAAAAATCCTATAATTTGCAACAGCATGGATAAACCTGGAAAACATTATGTCAAGTGAAATAAACCAGATTGTAAAGAAATGCCTAATTTCATATGTGGAATCCAAAGAAGTTGAATTCACAAAAGGAGAGAATAAAATGGTGGTTCCCAGGTGCTGGGGGTGAGTGGGAAATGGGGAGATGTTGGTCATAGGGTACAAAGTTTCTGTTAGGATTAATAAATTCTGGAGGTCTGTTGTACAACATGATGACATATAGTTAATAATAACTAATACTTGAAAATTTCTGAAAAAGCAGATCTTAAATGTTCTCACCTCAAAAATAACAAGTGTGTGAGGTGATGGATATGTTAATTAGATTAATTTAATAATTTCACAATGTATCAAAACTTCAGATTGTACATCATAAATATATACAACTTTTATTTGGCAATTATACCTTAATAAAGCTGAGTAAAAAAATACAAATTTCTAAATGTGTTAATTTCCAAGAAGGGATAAAGACTCCCTGAGTCTAAGTCAGATAAAACTTCCCAAAGCAAATAAAAACAACAAATGTGCAAAGTTAAAGAATGAGTCAAGAGATACATATAATAACAGAAAGATTATTAAAGTATATATTAACAACATTTCTTTAAGTTGTGACAGGTAACAAAACCTGGGACCACAAGATGTACTATTTCTTATTCCTAATGGCAACTTTCCTTGAATTAGGCAAGGCCATGTTTATTAATTTATTGTCTCTATTTCGCTTTCGTATGAAAAGGATTTAGATTGGCTAAAATTAAACAACTAAGGTAAGATAAAATAATTTTAGGAATAGATGAGACTTAAGGCTTGGAAAAAATATTGAAAAGGTAGTTAATACTTTCTAGAAGGTAGCTGAGAGGATGTATATATTTCAATTTGGTAGAGGTAGAAATAGAAAGAACAGAGTAAGTCCTCACAAAAAAAGAAACTGAGCTGAGGCTTTAATCATTATATTTAATTGCTATATTATATATGATCTGCATAAATTCTCTTCAAATTATAAATTAGAATCCTTTTTATTTTATAAAAATTGTATTAGAGAGATGACATTGTTTGATCATAACCATACATCTAATTGGTGAAAGATCTAATTTAAAGGGGTCTAGTTGAATCAAAGGCACAAATTCTTTCCATTACACCTTTTCCATTAGGTAGATAAAGAGGCAGATGCAATTAATCAGATACAGAATTTTACAACTATTTTATTACTAAAAAATGACTATGATTTAAATTCCTGAGGATGAGATATTAATGAATCATGGGCTCTTTCACTGTGCAAAGCTCTCAAATATAATATGTTAATATTACAAATAATAGCTCTAAAGTTGTTTGTTTTCATTTCTAGCAGTAACTTTCAGAGAGTTTATATTTCTAGAAATTGTGTATGCCTATAAATCTTACATTCCATGACCACATCTAGTCAGGAGAGAGATACTGCATCAAAGCTAATTGTTATATCCCTTACAGACATTAATAGCATTGCAGCCTAATGGCACTAAAGATGAGAATTTTGAGATCTTATAGCCGCAGGATATCAGAAATGATGTATGATACATCAGTCTTATAATACATTTTATTTTTAATTTGGAGTTTAAAAAATAAAAAAATAAGCAAGAGTTCTGGTGTTTGAAGGCAACTAGCTTCTTATCCATTATTAATTCACATAAGAAAAATAGCTATGATGGCAAAGGCCAGATAGTTATACACAGGCTATAAATATAGATGAATAATTTATTTCTCTATTAATTTTGAATTTATAGCCAAACTGGTTGAAGTCTATTTTTTCTTTTCCTAGAAGGGCATACACCAGACAAAATACTGCACTGTCAACAGTCAAGAAAGATATAAACTACTCAGTACACAAAATGAGATTTACTATATGCATATTTATCTTATTTGAATGACCCTCTGTGTTCTCCTTATGGCTTACTAGAAGGTTTTGGAAAATTATGTCTTTTCAAAATATAACATTAAATATGTCAAAGTATTTGCCTTTGAGAGCTACCTGAAGGCTCATGAGCCCCCAAATATTGTCCTCCTTAGCAAGTTATTGAGTCCTTAATTTAGCGTAATGTCTAATGAAATTCCTTATTACCATTCAAATGATTTTCCTGTAATTCTTAATCTCTCAGTCTAAGTCAGACAATAAAACTATTCATTGAAAGTTGGAATGTATTCCAGGAGGTCCTTGACTGTCTTTTCTGAGGTTATTTAATTTTGAGACTTTGGAAGAAGCTCATTCCAATGATAGGGTTATTCATACAATAAATATTTATTGAACAGTTTCTGTAATCTAAAATGAAGAGGCCAATCTATTTGGTGTTCTCCCTCTTGCTCATTGAGGGCATGTGTGTACCAAACATAGACATGAGTAAGTACAGTATCCACACTCAGCTTGCCTGAGGCAGATGATACATCACCTATGAAGAACTGCATAATGTTAAACAAACAAACAAACAAACAAAATCAGGTTACTTCTTAGCTGCACAGGTGAATGGAAGTCTGCAGTGCCATCCTCTGGGGTTGGCCCAGCCCAGAATCGGCACATTGAAGTCATTGGGTTATTAACATCCAATATGGCTTAGCATATATACTGACCACTATTGTAAATGCTTGCTTCAGCTTTGAAATATGATTGTCTATTACAGAAATCCAACTCACAATTCAAACATTTAAGGAATTATTATTATTATTATTATTAATTATTTACTATTGGGATACCCAAATTTCATCCAATCAAATAACAGAGCCCTCTTTACACCAAGGCAACACAGTCCTTGGCCACTCAACATTGCATCTGAGGAGTACTCTATGCCCCTTATTAATAGAAAATGCATATGTTACTAGTGAGCTGTGTGGTGGACTCCGTGTCTAATGCTATTCATGCTCTGTACAGAGCCATCTTCTACACAAATATATCAGTGTCCTTCCAACAATAGGAAAGGGAAGGTACCTGGAGTAATACAACTCCAGTTCCTTCCCACACTGTTCCTTTTTTTTTTTTTTTTTTTTACTCTCCGCTGTTACTCTTTGGAATGGTTGGGGAGATTGGATTTCACATGCCAAGTGGTGGTCATTGCTAGGTCATTGGTTGGCATTGGTGGCCATAACCGTTACTTCCTCTCTGTTCCATGAACTGGGCCTAGTCTAATGGCACTGTGTTGGTTGTCCTCACCCTAGTTAGGAAGCAAATAAGTATTTTTTGACTGCTATATGAGGTGTGGTGATGATGGACATCTGATCATTCTTCACCTGGTGAAAGAACTCCTGAAACCACAAGATGCTGGGTTTGTAGAGAAGATAGTATGGAATTATCATTAAGGCTGCCACAATTTCTTTGAGGTATCTCACTAACTTACCCTCCCTCTGTAACCAGTTATACTTCTAGATGCAGCAATAGGAGGGCTGGTAGCCATCCCAACATATAACAATTTGCTTGACAATTCCCAGTCTTTTGGCACCACCCAGTACCAGCTGAAGAAGTGGTCTGCTGACTTGAGGTCAAGCTGGTTTAGCAGGACATTTCTTCTTCTTGCCAATTAAAAAGTTTATTTGATTACTGGAGGAAACTTAGAAACAATGCTGTAGTCTAGTTTAATTTTTGTCTGCTACATCACTGCAGCTGCAAATGTGTGTCTTGCTCAGTTTCATGACTCCTGTGCCCACCAATGGGTAAGATAGCCACCATCTGGTATACCTTGGAACAATCCCGGTTATTTTCCTTTTCCAGGCTGGTCAGTATGTCCCATTTTCCTGTTCTTCCTATGTGGACAATTGGTCTTGTCCTTTCTGCTTTATCTCAATATGTTCTATATCTAGGACATATTCACCTTGTATTTGAGGTTTTTCAAGATTCTCCTCTAGATCCTTACAGGCACTCCTTGGCATGGATGCAAGGAAGCACACTTGCCTCGTTGAGGGGGAAGCATAGTAGTAGACATGGTATTATACAACTTGGCTTGTATTCTCATTAACATTTAGGATGAGGAAGAGGTGTTAACTAAACTGACAGCAAAGATATAGAATGTGTCACCCACATTAGGTCAAATAGCCAGTGAACCTGCACAGGATGAAGAGTTTCAGCTAATTAATCCAGGTTATTCTTAGCCTAGTAGGGTCACGTAAGTTTGAGACTACAGAATTATTCTCAACTCTCTGTTGGCTGGCCAAGAAGGCATGGGTGCCATGGCGGTATGATATAGGCCCACATATGGTAGAATAATCAATTTCTCATATAAGAGAGCAGGGAGAATGGTTTTCAGTATTTCAGCACTCTGGGACCTATTCTCTTGGCTGGGTCATGGCTTTCTCAATCTCTATCTTAGGAGAGGACTTCTAGTATAACTTATGGACTCTTCTGTTTTTTAGTATCTCCACATGATTGTCACAAGTAGCCCTAGTGCCTTTATGGTTTGAAATTGCAGAGTTGTTAACAATGGTTGTATAAAGCAATAGGGTATCTTTTAGAATGAGTATTGACTGAGAGGTGAGGAATACATTTTGAGACTTACCTTTTGCAGATTGCTACCTGAAAAAGAAGGGTAAATTTGGGAATTAAACTCATCAGACATACCTTTTGTATAGCTTAGTGTTCAATTAATTATTTTGATAGAACACTGAGGTGGCAGAATAGAACTAGAGGTGGACAGAGTTTAACCATATCATTTAGTTAAAAATAGAAATTTCGGACTCATGCTTCTGGCCATGTAGAAGTATGTTCTTCCAACCTTGCAGTGTGTAAGTGCAACAGCCCAGGAGAGTCATGTCTGGATGCACTAGATTTTTGTCCTCTCTGCTCTAGAGTGCAACAGACTATCTTCAAAACAAATAATTAATACTCCTGAATCCATCAGTTTACCCCAATGAAGACTTTAGACACCTGCTGAACAGGTGACACTTCTGGAAAACACAGTCTTAATTATGGGCAACTATATTTATTTTGAGATAAACAATAATTTATGAAGAGCAATGAGAACACTTTTTGAAAGAATTAGGAACATAGTTTTATAATTGAAATCTAGTTGATTCATTTACCATAAATCTTTAAGAAGAATTGTTTCTTTATAATTTTTTTAAGAATTCTTATTCCTGTCTAATGAACATATGAATAATCCCCCAAAAGAATTCCAGGAAATGATGCAGTTGAGGTACAGAACAATGAGCAATTAAGGTGGAAGTCTGTTTACCTTTGTATTGTTAAAAAGGATAAGAATTGCCTTTTTGAGAAAACGTTTAATTGATGTTAATTTAGTCTGTTTTTTTAAAAAAAATTCTTGCAAATGGCTCACAATAGAAAAACCTAACTTTCATAAACTCCACCCAAAAATTTCCCTTGCTACCTGTGATTCTGCAAAAAAAATGAAGTGAGGAAATAGCAAAAGGAACCCATTCTATGAAAAAAAAGCCCAGTTTCATTCAGGTGGGTGTTAACAGAAGAACACAGAGAAGCAAATAATTCACCAGTAAAAGTAGGATTCCAAGTGAAAAAGGCATCAAGTGTCCACCCCGAACCTATTATTTAAATTTCTCACTAATTCACACGAACACTGATGAAACATGATAGAGTTGATATTTGTAATCATTTTAAAAGTGTTTTCAATCAATTTTTTAAATCCCACTAAATGCATAATAGAAAAAAATAGGAATGGAACATAAACTATCAATTCAAGAAGAAATATAAATGACAAAAATTATTAGAAAAATGCTCAATATCATACATATACAATGTAATAAACAATAAAACAAGAATGAAGTATAATGCTTTCATGAAATTGGCAAATAGGCAAAAAACATATCAGTTGTGGGAGAGAGAATAATGACAGGTATATTCATCCACAGCAAGTGCCATATAAACTAGAAAAACCTTTTATATGCTAATAATATAAAATTCTTAATGTTTAAGATTGATTATCTTAGAAATTTGACTAAGTAATTTCACTTTTCTAAATTTATTCCACTAAGAAATGTGATCAAGTATTCAATTAAAAGATATATAATAGTATGATTATAATATTGGAAATCATAAACCAATATTAAAAAAGGAAGTTGATAGATATCAACATGGAATTAAACCTTCTTGTAAAATTGTGGTTTTCAAAGGAAAGGTTGTGACTTATAAAAATGCTTATGCCACATTAAATATGGAACGTAGATTATAACATTGTATACATCACATTATTGCAATTTTCTTAAAAATACAGATGTGTCAGAAAGGAAATTGAAAATATGAAAAGTAGGTTTAAGGGTTGGGATTATGTCTATATTCTGTATCTGTTATTTTCATATTTTAAAGATTATAATGAGCATATGTTAGTTTCATAATAAGAAATAAAATGAGAAAAAAATAAGTAAAAACAGGTATTTGATATTAGCTGAAACTACTTCCCGATCTCATGGTTTCTTTGGGTCTTGTGGGTGGGTTTCAGGCAGGGAGATGAGCTTTTATGAAGGAAAGGGGGCATGAACCTAAAAAGAGGAAGAAATGGATGTTTCCACATCTGGTTTGGGATTAAGAGAGGAGCAGATAAAATCGAGTTTCAGTTTATATCTAGTAAGGGTGTCTGGTTACTCAGATCAGTACTAAATGACTTTAAGAATTATGTAAAATTTCTTAGACTCCTTACAGTTCCAATTATTTCCCTCTATAAATTTTCCATGGTTTTCATCTTTAAAGTGAGCAAAGTTTATACTTATCTTTTTGGTGTTTTTGAAGACAGGAATATTCAAAGGACACAAAGCTGAATCTTTGAGATAGAAAAAATTAATCCTGAATTTTACTTCCTTCTCTCATTCAAGGCTATGGAGTTTTGCGCAGCAGAGAGTAATGTGTATACATAGCTGCTCTTGGGTAAAAGTCTTGGTGCTCTTTCAGGAGTTTTTTTCCTGTACCTATGCTTTAGAAGTATCTTAAATTTAACAAGATATGTGTAATCTTATCAGCATGAGCACCTGTCTGAGGGGTTCTTTGGCCACAATACATTGGCACAACAAGTAGGGGTTGAATATTTATGATCCACTTGCTTGTATATTTCTGGGAATAGGATTCCAAAAGCACAGGGACAGAATTGGTGGCAGCTGTTTTAAATTTCAAACGAAGAGAGAACCAAGTGTGTGGGGATCTAGTCTGAGTGTGGGGAAAAGACTGGGATTTAGCAAAGAGGAGACATTTGTAGTTCCTTATACTGTGCTCTCAGCAGATCAAGATTTTGTGGGTCTTGCACCTTATAAAATTTGGAGATCCTCTTTAAACAAAATAATATAAATTATGAATACAAAATTAGATAAGAAATTTGATATTTATTTTGAAAAAGCAAAGAAATCACAATAATTGACAAATTTTCAAAGACTGACAATAAATCCATCACAAAATAAAAAACATTTTTATTAACTACTTTTACACCTTAAAAATGCCTTTTTTTGGTAATACTTTTGTCTGTTTTCTCTTTGAACTCAAAGTTTTATAACACTATTTAGTCTGGGGAAAACAGACTCATCTATCATAATTGTTCAAAAACTTCTTTCTTATTAATAAAATTTAGAAAAATTTTAGTTTCAAAACTCATCATTGGCAATGCTGTAAATGTTTTAAGACTGTTGTCAAAGTTTGGAAAACTTATTGAGTTTCTTTCCTATATAAACTGTTATGATTTACTAATTGGTTCCTATATTACTACAGATTTTTGTGTTACAAATATGGGGATTTTAATAAATTGTACTTTGCATTTTTCCATCAATAAAGGAAAGCTGGAAAGTGTGTTCATAATTATGTAAGCTGAATTACCAAGTTTGTTCACAATAAGGGAGAACTTCTGTTTGAACTAGGCTTTGCTGAGAACCAGTCTTCTATTTAAAATCTTACATAAATGATAGCTAGTAGAGTTTTATTCAGACTAAATTTGGGCTGCACACATTTCAATCCATTTTTCTCCTCTACTCCAATGTACTTCTGGTGCTGGGTATCACAGGCTGTATTCACATTGTAATATCATTCTAGACCTGGATCTTTATGACACAACCTGGGTGAATTAGCACAGCAAGCAGAAAGAATATTCCTGGATTCCATTTCTATACCAGATAGCAATACTAACCCAAATTAAATATGTCTCTACCAAACATATTCTGGCTATTTCAGAGGAAGAAAAGGTGTAATAGAAATGATGCTAGGAATAGAATTTTTACCTGTAGCTAGACTATTCTAATTCTTTCAAACTTTATGAAAAACATATGACCATGTTAACCCAATGTTATGAAAAACATATGACCATGTTAACCTTCTAATGGCCTTGGAAGGGGGTACTTCAATTGAGGGGATCTGAGCGCTAAGCGTCATTAGCTTTCCACTAAATAGACTCCTGTATCCTTAATCACATTTTAGATAAAGGAAACTTAAGGAAGCTCAATGCCCTATACCTTGGATAAAGAGTACGGCCAGAACAAAGGCATGCCTGTAGTTTTCAAATTAGAATCCAAAATGACTGTGAAGGGCGTCAGATATTAAAAAGCCAATTAGTATGATGGCAGTGATAATGAAAACTCTTAATGAAGTACACAAAATGAAAATCTACATGTCTTTTCTCAGAAATATAGTTACACTAGAAATCATTAAATATTAAAAAAATCAATTTAGTTCATTTATGACTTCATTCATTTTCAGCACAGTCCCTTTTCAAAAACATAAAGCCATTCAAGAAATGATTTACACTATTATTAAATAATATAAGTATCAGCCTAAGCTTTATATGACCAGCTTTCAGACTCTTTGTTTAATAAGGAAGTTTAATGTATGCTTCTTAATTCCTTCCTGAGTAACTTTTAAAATAGTTTCAGCTAATTGTTTAATAAGATATCTTAAACGCTTCTCAAGGATACTGTCTTTTCTGTAGTTTCATTATATTCATGTGTAACTTACTACTAAAAGTATTTCTAGTTCCAAAGCTAGTGTATACTTATGAGGTTAAATTTTTGTCTGGAATTGGTGAAAAAAAGAATCAATGCATTAGAGGTTAGAAAGGAACTTGTAAAGTTCATTACCTATACGATTCTGCTTTTGATCACATTCACATGATGCCAGATAAAATCCACATTAATTTTAACCACCTGAGAAGAGGACTCCACCTTTTTTTCTTACTCCCTATACTGTCTTTTATTATGTTCCTCCTATGTGCCATTTACTGTGGTTATCAAAAATGAACAGAACTCTGTTAGTTTATTAAGTCATTGTGAGCTGGACAATCCTACAATCCTTTATTCACTTTGGCATTCCTGGAGCCTAGCACAGGGTCATATAATCAGATACCCATTACATGTGTTGTTGGAGTAATGAAGCTCATTCCTATTAGAAGGTGGTTTCAAATTTCCTCTTGAAAGAGAGACTGTCTTTGTTTAGTAAAATAAGTTAAAGCACAACTGTGACAGTGTGTGGTAGTTCTAAGGAGAGAGCCAGAAGGAAGCCAGGAAGCTGCACAGAACGCAGTGCTCTGTGTAAAAAGAGAACTAACATTTTGGGGGTGGAGGGGGCTTAAATTGGAGAGAAGAAATCATTAAATCAAGGAAGAGAGGACACAACAAGACAGAAGGTTGGACCTGACTGAAGAGATCACTAGTCGGATTTCCATGGAGGTAGTGGGAACGGTCTAGGGTCTCTGAAGAATGAGTTATATAAAACATTCATGGGTCAAAATTTGAAGTAGAGCCATTTAACATTCCCCTATACCAATTGTTTTGCAAAGTGGCTGCATATAGACTTGAAACAGTGCGGTTTGAGGAGTAATGGTGTAAGATCATTGTTCAGTGTTACGAATGGGCAGCACGAATGGGAGGGAGAGGAAGAAAAGAGATGGAGAATTCAGTGAAAAGGGAAAATCAGAAGAGAAGTTACTAAGACAAACAAATTCTTCCCCCACTTGAAAAATCCTTAGCAGGAGATGTTGACTTTCCTTTTTCATTAGGGTAGAACCAGTTTTATTTAAGTTGACAAGGACAAGTTGATTCCAACAAACTGGAGGACTTGAAGATACTGCATGTTTTGAAGTAGGGGTTAGAAATGATTTGAATTAATTGACCTGGGGGTATTGTCTCTGCCTTGAAAGCACTTGAAGACTAATGATTGAAGATGCTCATGGGCAGTTTGATAAATTCTGCAATAGGAGTATGATCAACACGCAATGCAAACACAGACAGAAAGAGTGCTGTTACACTTTACCAACTGAGGAGGAATATCAGGAGGATGACACAGAAGAAGTAATACATGAGTGAGGGTCTAGAAGGATAATGCAGAATTTCTCAGGAAGAAAAATGGGGAAGGGCATTTTGGGAATAGGAAATAGTGCAAATTCACGGAAATACAAAAGAGCAAGTTGTATTAGGGAATTGAAAGCAGAGAAAAGACTGGAGGACAACATGTAAGAAGACAAAGTCTTTGGGGAAATGACTAACTATAATTGTCTGCACTCAACTGGAAAGGTGAAATTCCTATTATTTTCATATCTTGTTTGTTTTCTTTTACTGAAAAGGCATTAGATAAATCTTTTGCAATGTATTTTGTGATTTGACCCAATTTCGATGTTTCTTTTCAAGGCTTTGCCTGTTTTATATCAATATTTCATTCACAAAAAGACACAATGACAGATTATTTTCACCTGTCCATCCATTCCTGGAGCTACAGGCAGATCTATTTTCCACTTTCTGCTCTAACAAATGAAATAAAGATACAGTGAAACAGTATATGTGAAGAATGTTACAGAAAATCTATAATTCTGATAAAACCTCTAGGTTTAGCAGAAATCAGCCAATTGAGAGTTTTCATTTTGTTGTTATTTTTTTCTGGCAAAATCTAAATTATTTATTTTAACACTAGGACAAACCTCAAACAAAGTGAATAAAACAGTGTAGGAAATTTTATTGAATTTTGTCTAGCTAGCCAGGTTTAAAATATGTTTTATGTTCCTCTACCAAGTGATTCTGAGACACACTGGAATGTACATACTCAACACATTTTTGGAAATAGTGAATCACAGATTTTATCTGTGGATTCAAAATCAAATTGATTCTTAAAGACTCATCTCCACTACAACCTCTTCTGTAAAGGGCTTTCTGGTTCTATTCTACTTCATGTGGTTCTGTGTGACTGACCAGAAACAGCTTTAATTGACAGGACGGGGATTCTAGGAATTTTTGTTAGAAGCTGAAAAGCCTTCTAGGGGATGACACATTCTAAGGTCAGAGAGCATGAAGGTACAGAAATTTGGTCTGAGTCATTGGACCAGTATTGGATGAGAGAAAACAGAATGCATAATTATCCATTTACATGGATTTGTAAGTGAAACATAGGGTGAGAAAGGTTAAAACACCCGAGGGAGCTAGAGCAGAGAAGGAGGAATATGAGAGTGCATTTTTTAACAGTATCTATACTAAGCCTTCAATAAAAATAATAATAATAAACCCACAATTCAAATATTATTGTGTCCTATATCCAGTAACAAGGGGCTCAGAGCTAACGCTAATAGGCAGTAATGCCTCTTCCTGCCATCATTAGAAACACGGAACCCTTTTCACACTTTTCTTTCTTTGTCTCCCTCCTTCCATCCTTTTCTCCTTCCATTCTTTTCTCTCTCTTCCTTCCTTCCTTTCCTTCCTTTCCTTCCTTCCTCCCTTCCTTCCTTCCCTCCTTCCCTCCCTCCCTCCCTCCTTCTCCCCTCCCTTCCTTTATTCTTTCTTCTTGTGTTAATTTCTTTAGTGCTGCTATAAAGGAATACCTGAGGCTGGGTAATTTACAAAGAAAAGAGGTTTATTTGTCTTACTGTTTTGCAAGCTATACAAGAAGCATGACACCAGCATCTGCTTCTGGTGAAAGCCTCAGGCTTCTTCCACTCATGGTAGAAGGCAAAGGGGAGTAGGTGCACGCAGAGATCACATGGCAAGAGAGAGAGCAAGGGAGGCAGTGCCAGGCTCTTTTTAATTACCAGCACTCAGAGGAACTCTCCTGGTAATGAAAGTTCCTCCTCCCAGGGAGGGCATTAATCTATTCATGAGGGATTCATTCCTATGACCCAAAAGCCTCCCATTAAGCCCCACCTCCAACATTGAGGATCAAGTTTCAACTTGAGGTTTCCTGGGACAAACGTCCAACTATAGCATCTTCCCCTCTCTCTCTTTCTCTTTCATGATGAAAATAACAGAAACTCTATTTGAATTAGCTTGGAAAATCAGAGGAATTTATGGGAAAAATACTAATTTATCTCAGTGAAAGATTAAGTAATTGTAGGGAAGGGCAATTGAAGCTAGACATTAGATATATCTCTTATTAAGGAAGTGAATGATGCCAGGGATCTTTCTAGATCTCTTCTGTCTTCTCTTTCTCTGTTCTGACTTAATTCTCTCATGATGCAAATTGGAAGTCTTCCACATGGCAAACAATATGGTTTTAAAAAATCTCCAGGGCCTCATCACCTGTTTTTCAGGAAAAACTGACCCTTGATTAATCTAGGGTCAAGTTATAGTAGCTTGCATGGATTTGTAAGTGAAACCTAGGGTGAGAAAGATTAAAACTCAAACTAACCCTAGTAGTGGGTTAGTTTGAGTTAGGTATCCAGCATCAAACAAATGATGTAGATGGAGGATGGAGAGGTAGGGATGCTTTTAAGAATATCTAACCTTTCAGAACTCATATTTAGTGCTTGGGTCAGACAGAGCATGTCTTTGCAGAAGATAGGCAGTATTCCCAAAAGGAAAAGAAAAGATCAAGGGGAGACATAAGAACTGACATCTACTAAAGCAAGTACATAGCAGGCTGTGCCATCTTTAGCATCAACACAGATATTCTTAACCTCTGTCATTGGCTTAACACAAACACTTAGGACTTTTGTTGGCACTGGCATCAGTGGGAGCCAGCAGACATCAATAGCGGCATTCAGGCTTTTAAAATCATTACTGACAGGGAACAGCATCATAGTGAGCTAGAGCAGAAGAGGAAGAAAACAGTACATGCTATTTAGTAAACAAGATGACTGGTGACTCTGAACCACAGGGTAGGTATTTGAGTGTGAATTAAGTTCCTATAGAGCAAATGATGCTGAAGCCAAATAGCTTTGGTAAGATGCCCTTATTTATACTTTAGGTTGCCATGGTCTGGGAAATATGGACTTTATATGTTTATAAGCTATATAACTGTCCATTTTGTCAGATATTGATCCTAGCATTGTGCATGGATGCTCAATAAAAGTATTCCTTTCCTGGTGGTGAATTATGTTATGAATTGCATCTGCCTCAAAATTGTGTATTTCTTATATATTCATCTTCTGTGTATGCCTTTTCAAAGTAATTTATTTAGTTGTAGAGTGAAGTCATGGATTGTGGCCATTTAAAACACGAATACATAGCAATAAAGAAATACTGAATGAAAGAATTAGTCAAGTGATTATGGGTGTCTAACATGTCATAAAATTATCAGGTGCAAATACATGACCTATGATGCTGGAAGGAGAAATCACTATAGCAGGGAATAAAGATGAAATAAGCATTTGGGATTTAAGACGTTTATATCCATGAGTCCATACTCATCATGACCCCCTTTGGAAGCCTGGCCACTAGATTGGGCTACCTTGGAAAGGGATATGTCTGGGCAAGGCCAAGCATATGGTCCTCAAGAGGGAACTAGAGTACTAGGCAGTACTTGGCTGAGGGTTAGGAGGAAGGTCCAGAGCAGAAGTTTAGTCTTATGAATAAAAACAACCAAAGGAAAAGAAGGAGACAGCTTTGACCTAAAGGGCCAATAGATTCTCAGGGGATATCCACGGGGACATTAAACCTGAATTTCATTGTTAGAGAAGTTATCTCAAAAAGCAATGTGGTAAGCCAGAAACCTTGGCTAGCAAAAGAAATTTTAACTCTCAGTAGGTGTAAGTTTTAAGTCACACTGGGCCCGACCAGGAGGGAGGTGGTGAGAATGTGAGAATGCTGATCTATTTCCTATATATGTCAGGATTAGCACAGAAACTGCAACAGGTAAGAGTTTGCATGCAAGTGGGGTCACCAATAGGTTGAGCTGTAAGGAACTAACCCAGCTGCAGACGAAAACAAGGCAAGATTGACAGACAACCTTTTGAACTGAAAGTAAGTTGTCATTTAATGCTGTACTCTCCTTCTTAAATTTTAAGTGCTTAACTGGAATGAATGAAAATATTGCTCAACAACCATTTAATGTGATTAGATTTCAGAAGATGCACATTATCTAATTCTATTGGGATATGTGCATGCCATTTTAAGAACTGAATTTTGATCTATGACTCTTTTACAGAATGTGGTTCCAGGAGATCAGAGTTTACTATCCCCTGGAGTAAATAGTTGCTGGTTTGAGCACTTCAGTGTCGTCTTGGAATCATGCAACCAGAAGGACTCAGAAATATATAGTGCCCTTTGTGGGCAGCTCTCGTTGGTATGGTACAAGAGTTGTATTCAATCACTTTGTCAGAACAATGACAGCTGTGAGAAGGAGCCCATAAAGCTATTCATTAAACTCTGAAACAGCTAGCACTTTACTTGTCTGGAGTTATTTACTAGCGGTTGATGATGACACTGTTGAGTGAGGGAGAAACTTATGAGGCTTCTTGACTCTCTTTTTGGTGAGAAGGTCATTTTGAAAAGGAGAATTGTAAGGTATTTAGTACATCCGAATCTCCAAATATAGCCTTACATTAATACGGTAAAACACCACCAAAAATAGGGAAAAGTGTTTTTTAGAAGGAACGTAGGCTGTGATGATATAAAAATTTGAATTTTCTATCACTCACCATGCAATCAGAAAAGCAGTACTAGAATATATAAATAATTGCAATACTTTGAGAAGAACAGAAGCACATCTTAAACTCTGCTTCTAATTAGATGGAAATCTTTAACTAAAGAATTTATCATCTTTATAGTCAGTCATCATCTGTAAATACTGAGATTTGGCAAGGTATTTTGGTTTCTTTTTAATGTTTGTGTTCTGTTAAATATGTGATTCTCCATGTATATTAATTTAATCTTTACATGAGGATTTTGAAATCCCTGTAGGTAAGGAACCCTGACCAATTCTTCCTTTAAATCTTCTCCAGAATTTAAAAAATTCAGCAAGACTATCTTAAAAAAGCCTTGAATAGAGTTTTCTAGAAGAAAAATTGGTGGATAACCCAACTCTCAGATAGATTATTATGCCTTAATTTTGTAGTCAATAATATTTGATTAAATATAATGACCTTTAAATATATTCTATACAGCTATAGTATAGATGGCTTGGAGAAGCTTGCATCTGTTGCCAGTCTTGAAATCCACGAAAACATTACACATGGAAACTTGAGTTCAAGTCCAATGCAGGTTGAATTCCCATTTTTAAATATATGAAATGTATGACCCTAGCTTCTAAGAGTTTTAATTAAAAAAAATCTATCATATCTTCCAAATTTAGTTTCAGCTAGTAAGAGTAAAATATTGTATACTTCTTTTAGCTGATAGCCATCTGCTACAGAAACATTCAAATGTCAGCTCATCAGAATTTAAAGGACTTCCTGAACAGAAGTTCACTGAAATTTAAGAAACTTTAATGGAACTTCTGTTGTGAAATGATACTGTCTTGACTTTAGGCTAATCCCCAAAACACATCTACAAATCCATCTCCCAAAATGTCTCCTACAGAGAAAGAGCTGGGCTGGTTTTACAATTTTTATGGCAAAGGTTAAAATAAGTAATTTCCACAACAGCTGTCGACATATAGTCTATCTTTGGAGGCTGCTTTCCCTAGAGAATTTTATTTCTTCAAATGTCACAATTAGAATTTAATCTCCAGTGACTACTCAAGGAAATCTGGCAGCAGGATGCAGTATGGGTCACATTTTAATTATGAATGCATCTTTCACATCTGAAGGGCCAGGAGCTTTTTTGCTAGTCATGTCACGGAAACTCCTATGCACTGTGAATAATTAAGTATGTTTTTCAGTGGATAGCAGTTGTTTCCTTAAAATTCAGCAAGATTTATCAGAGCATGAACAGATTTCTTGTCCCACCAAAATCTGATGGGATGCAAAGAAGTCAATTTCCAGGCAATTAGAGCAGTGAGTTGTGTTCATTCACACGCTGGCATTGTCTATGACAGATGTGTATCAATAGCAGTGTGTTTTCATGCATTCATTTATTAATTTCCTTTCTTTTATTAAACAAACCTTTATTGAGTATATACTTCCCTGAACTTACAGTTGGGGAAACAAAGTAGAACAACACTGTCTTTTCCATAAGAGAGACATACCTGAATCTGGTCAGAAATGATCATTAAATGAGTGATAAGGAGAGTCACATACATGGTGCTTTGGAAACACCTAGAAAGAAGCAACTAATTCTGCTTGAAAAGATCAGGAACGACATGACAGGGGAGGTGACCACTCAACTGAGCTGTAAAGAATAATGAGCAGGAAGGAATTTGTTATGACAAGGAAGGGGAGGGAATTCCTGACAAAGGGAACTACATCTGTAAAAACAAGGATATTTGAAGGCTGTTGTAGTTGGTGCAGTGAGGATAAAATGTAGAGTGTTTTTGGAGAAGTAGTACAATATGGGCATACAATACAGGGTCGGGGTTATTTTAATGCGAGCAGAAATGTAAATATTATGGGCAAGAAATTTGTCTTCACAAAACAACATGACACTGATCCTCTCAGTCCTCAGAACAGCCAGACAGGATTTTTGAGTAGCTTTGTCTCTTTATCCCACTTATCTGAGAATATCTATCATATTCCAATTTTTTTTGTGTGAAGAAAAAGTGGTATGACCATACAATGAACTACTACTTAGTAACAACAACAAACAAAATGTACTACTGAAAAATTCAAGAAAATGAATGAATTTCAGAAGAATTTTCCTAAGTGAAAGCCAGAAAGAAAAGACTATATAATGTATGATTATATTTATATGAAATTTCAGAAAATTCAAGACTACGGTGATGGAAAGCAGGCTGGTATTGCTAGGGTTCAGGGTTTGGGCAGAGAATATTGACAAAAATGGGGCATGAAGGATTTTTTTTTTGGATAATGGGAATGTTCTGTATCATGATTGTGGTGCTGTCTATAAGACTATGAGCAATTCTCAGAACTCATCAAATTATTTACTTAAAATTGGTAAATTTTATCATTTGTAAATTATAGTTCAATAAAGCTGAAGACAAAGATGAGCCATATCAGAAACTTTGAGTTGGGATTAATTCGCTTTAGAGGTGCCAAGGAAACAATAACCTTGCCAATAAAAACCTTAAGGATGAGGCTACTGAACTGACTTCCTCAAGTATTTGGACATAAAGAACCACATTAGCTGACACTGAGCAGAATAAGAAATTAAAGTCTACAAGGAGTAATTTTTCCAAGAAAACATAATTTGGGGACTTTAAGAATGTTTGAGTCCAAATTACAAGTACAATAGTAAAATTGAGCACTTCTTGTCTGTCAGCCATGTCTTTAAATGCTTTACATATATAATTTATTCAGTTCTCATGACAACCTTGCAAGTCTCATTGTTACCCTCACTTTTCAGGTTAGAAAACTGAAGCACAGGGATATTAATTTACTTGCTCAGGATCATAAACCTAGTAAGTGTAAGAACTGGGATTTGAAGTCAGGTAGTCTGGTTCAGAGCCTATACACTTAAGTACAAAGGCATTATATTTGAATTTAAATTTCATTATAGGAGGAGTTTATATTCAACCCTGGACATCTTGATGATGTTGTGCTTTATTACTGAAGTATATTAATATTGTTATTTTATGTAATTGCAGAGCCCCTCATGACCTATATAAGACAATGTGGCTGGAGGTGATTAGAACAGGGAATACACTTTCAATTTCAAATAGAGTGTGACATTGGAGTTAACTAATTAAGTACACTGTTCTTATTCATTTCAGTGCCTTCTGGAGGGCAAAATTGGTACTGACCATCAGAGGTACCAATAGTTGATATTAGTGAGGTGGCTACATGAAGATAGAAATGAGACTTCCCTTACCCTGCTGAGAAGGATAGCCACAGACATGTACGATCACAGGTTTAATGTATAAGCTCAATGGATTAGATGAATAAAAATCACTGGAGAGTATCAAGATGATCTACTAAAATGTAGTACATATGTTTCCATACACAGAGATCTCCATTTACAGTGCTGTTTTGGAGTAAGCTATTAGGTGACATTATTATTGGTCTGACATATTGGGTGACATTATTGGTCTACATTCTGAACTGAGTGAAGATAATGTAGTAGCACATTTGTAAGCACACAGAATCTTGCCTCTCTATTTCATTCTTTATTTTGCACCAGTATAAACAAGAAATCCTAAGTAGTTACATCTGTGCTGAAAACTAAACATTCCCTTGGTTAG
This sequence comes from Gorilla gorilla gorilla, assembly GCF_029281585.2. Classification (NCBI taxonomy): domain Eukaryota; kingdom Metazoa; phylum Chordata; class Mammalia; order Primates; family Hominidae; genus Gorilla; species Gorilla gorilla. The sequence goes on along the minus strand of NC_073237.2, from coordinate 100,166,556 downwards.
GGTCTCCCAAAATCTAAGCTGGGAGAGACAAAACAGAGAGCATTAGCAAGCCAATCTGGTCACTTTCTTTAGTTATACTAATCTAGCCTTTATCTGGTAACAATAAACAAACAAACAAACAAACAAAAAAACAAAAAACCCCAAACTCCTATTTGACATCCATTTATCTCAATCTTGTGTCTACTGATTGGTTCAGATCTTAGCTGGCAAAGAGAGAAGTGTTATTAATAGACTTGAACAAGAACATCAATGCTGATTTCATTATTATTTTTTGATTTCCAGTAAAGGTGGAAGGCAGAGGGTAACGTTGGGAATAAGGGCAATATGAGGATCAGGACAATATAGAAAGGAAAAATAGAGCAGAATAAGTCTCTCATATCACGCATTCTTCATCCATGTTATGTACCCCTCTTCTGCTCTTCCCCCTACCATGGTCCAACACATACATACATGTCATCTCCACCACACCCAACAATAGCAACCAAACCAAGAACTTTTCTCTCCCAATAATTTTTTCCAGTTTTTATGTTTGTCTTATCGAATCCTAGTGCCCAAAGATCACCAAGAACATAATTGTAATCAAACAAATTTAGTTGTATTAACTCACTGCAGCAAGAAAAACTGCATCCTATGGGGAAAATAATCTCAGTGAGATGGAATTTTTATAGGGTTTGGGTTTGCACTTGGTGATCTGTGTGTCTGTCCCTGATTGTGTTGTCAGAAAATGAGGGCTATTCATTGACTGAGTATGTTAATAATGTTAATTTAAGAGGTAGCCAGAATTAAGTAAGACTATTACTGATGAGAGACCATTAGTTGCTCAGAAGGGAATGTGGTTGCATAGTGTCCTTGTTTTTGTCTTGTTCTGTCAGGGTTATATGTTAATCTTATCTGATGTTGATATTCTGTGAAATTTTTCATGTTCAGCAAGGAACACAACTTAGCTATTGGCTGCCAGGCCAGCTAACACTTGTCAGCTGTCAAAGATTGTTATTTTTTCTCCTTTCCTCCCTCTGCCCGCCCCGCCACCCCCTAGTTTCTTATAGTCATCAATTTCTCTTTCCATACTGATGAAGCTTGAAAGTTTGTTCTCAGGGGAGAAAAAAAGGTGAGCTTGTGTTTGTTATAGACTTATCATTCATTACTGAATTTTAGAGCACAAATCCTGAAAGAGGAAAAAAGATTACCTTTTAAGAAACCACTTCCGTGTAAAAATGGAGGTGTATTAGCTGTGTATGTGCATGGGACTATAATTTATTGGAGGTACAAATCCATTCATAAAAATGTTTATAGCTGCATTATGGTTACAGTCACTAATGAGACTGAGTTATTAGAGGTATGCAAAGATATTAACAAAGTTTTGGTGATAGTTTCGTTTATGTTAACCTGGATGTAATTACGCTTTAAAGACATAAAAATAATTCAAGAAAGGTTATTAAAAAGATATCAGTAGATTGAAGTGTTTTAATATACTTTTTCATAGATGGAATATTAATAGTTGAGAAAAGTGTTATATTTCAAGCATAATGTAGCTAAGACTCAAATGAAAATTTCATTAGGTGTATCTTTAACAGCAGATTGGGAGCACCAGAGATGCTTTCTACACGTAACATGAACCTAATGTAGAATTTTCAGTACTTCAATAATTCTCTTTTAAGAGAATTACATTTCCTAAAGTACAGACTTCTCATTGGTTTTCTGGTTTGGGCTTTTTATTTATTTTTCAAAATAGATCTTTTTATTCCCTGTACTGAAATGGTTGCTACAGAAATAGTTATGGTTCTGACTTGCTTCTTAAAAGTACAATTTGGTCATTTTTAAGGTTTCTGATGCATTAATTTATCTATACATGAATGTTCATCTATCCATGAACAGATGTCCAAGAAGGAACTAATGGTGAAGAAACTGCTCAATTTTCACTACATTTGATTGGAATAAATGTTTCCCTCCCCTATTTATTTTTTCACTCAGAAAGCCTGAAGTGCCCCCGTTCAACAATGCTGTCTTATTTCTCCTTTTACCCCATCTGGAGAAATGAGTTATGGAGACTACTTGGGAAGAGTTAGTGAAAATAGGGGAACAAAAGAAGGCAATGAGAAGAAAAGGCTAATATCAGAGTCTTTCCTGCTTCTGTCCAGGCACAGTTGTGGTTAGGAAATATTTATTGATATATATAGACTGAAGACTTTTTTTTCCATTTGAAGTGACCAAAATTACTGCCTTCCTATGAGCGAAACTACAGACTTTATTTGGAGTCCACTAGATGGTCTGTTAATGTGCACTTTGTGTTCCAGGGTGCAATGAAGGGTACCCATATTGCATGTTTTTGCAGTCTTCAGTGTGTCAGTTTCGTCAGTCTTTCCTGGTATTCATGAGGATTACCCTTACAATCAAGATGATTAGTAGTATCTAGTTGAACGTCCCTTAATTTGGATTTGTCTGATATTTTTCTTGTGATTAGAGTGGGGTTTTTAATTTGTAGACAAGTATCAAGATGTAAAATGTCTTTCTTGTCACATAATCCCAGAAAATACATGATATCCACATGACATCACTGATGATGGTAACTTTGATCACATGGTAAGGTAATGTTTGCCAGGTTTCTCCACTGTAAAGTTGCTATTTTCTTCTTTCCCTTTTCTATTACTTGAAAGAGAGTCACTAAGTATATCTAGCCCACTCTTCAGTGTAGGATGGAATTAAACTTCACTCCTAGAGGAGGGAACACCTATATGTATTATATGGGATTCTTCGGTAAAGATAATTAATCTCTTCTGCCTCATTTATTTATTCAATCATGCATTTATCAGTATAGGCTCATGAATATATATTTTATATTTGGGTTGTAATTCAATATCACATTATTTATTTTTAATTTTATTTTTATTGCTATATAATATATGTATATATTTTGGGGGTACTTGTGATAATTTAATACATTCATATAATTTGTAAAGACCAAATCAACGTAATTGGGATTTACAAAACCTTTAATATTTGTCTTTACTTTACGTTAGAAACATTTGAATCTTTTTCTGCTAGTTATTTTGAAATACACAATAGATTATTGTAAAGTATAATCACCTCACTGATTTGTCAAACACTAGGTCTTATTTCTTCCACAAAATTGTATATTTGTACCCATTAACCAGTCTGTTTTCATTTCTCTCTCCCCTCTACCCTTCCCAGCTTCTGGTAATCACCAATCTTCTCTTTATCTTCAAGAGTCCTACTTTTTTAGCTCCCACATATGACCGAGAATGTGCAATATTTGCCTTTATGTCCCTGGCTTATTTTACTTAACATCACCTCCAATTCCATCCATCTTGTTGCAAATGGCATGATTTCATTCATTTTTCTGATGGAATAGTATTCCCTTGTGTATATATACCACATTTTCTTTATCCATTCATATACTGATAGGAACTTAGGTTGATTCCATTCTTTGGCTATTGTGAATAGTGCTGCAATAAATACCAGTGTGTAATGTCTCTTTGATACACTGGTTTTCCTTTTTATTTTTTTCAATATATATACCCAGTAGTGGGATTGCTGGATTGTATAGTAGTTCTAAAAATAGAACCTTTTTGAGGAACATTTATACAGTTTTCCACGGTGGCTGTACTAATTTACATTCCCACAAAACGTGTAGGAGAGTTGCACTTTCTCCACCTCTTTGCCAGCATCTGTTAGTTTCTGTCTTTTTGATAGTAGCTGTTTGACTAGGGTGAGATGATATCTCACTATGGTTTTAATTTGCATTTTTCTGATGTCTAGTGATGTTGACCATTTTTTTTTCTTATACCTGTTGGCCATATGTATATCTTCTTTTGAGAAATGTCTGTTCAGATTGTTTGCCCACTTTTAGATGCTATTGAGTTGGAGCTCCTTATATATTCTGGTTATTAATCCCTTGTTTAGATAGTTTGCAAGTATTTTTTGCCATTCTGTGGGTTGTCTATTCACTTTGTTGATTGTTTGCTTTGCTACACAGGTTTTTAGCTTGATGTAATCCCATCTATACATTTTTTCTTTGGTTGTGTTTTTGAGGTCTTATACAGAAATTTTTTCTCAAATCAATGTCCTGGAGTGTCTCCCCAGGGTTTTCTTCTAGTAGTAGTATTATCATGGTTTAGGGTCTTAGATTTAAGTAATCTATATTGCTTTGATATTTGTATATGGTGAGAGATGGGGGTCTAGTTTAGTTTTTTTGTTTTGTTTTGTTTTTTTGAGACAGAGTCTCGCTCTGTGGCCCAGGCTGGAGTGCAGTGGCACAATCTTGTCTCACTGCAACTTCCACCTCCTGGGTTCAAGCGATTCTCCTGCCTCAGCCTCCCGAGTGGCTGGGATTACAGGCGCCTGCCACCACGCGCAGCTAATTTTTGTATTTTTAGTAGAGATAGGGTTTCACCATGTTGGTCAGGCTGGTCTCGAACTCCTGACCTCAGGTGATCCACCCGCCTCGGCCTCCTGAAGGGCTGGGATTATAGGCATGAGCCACTGTGCCCAGCCTATTTTGAGTTTTTTATCAGACATTTATTGAGATATAATTCTCATATAATGTATCCATTTGAAGCATAGAAATCACTGGTTATTACTATAATTACAGAGTTGTGCAACTATCATCACACAATTTTAGAACATTTTCTCACCCCAAAAGAAATCCCATACCTGTTTTCATGTCACTCCCCATTTCTCCGGCAATCACCCTCCCTGACCCTAACAATGAACAATCACTGATCTACTTTCTGTCTCTATGGATTTGTTTATTGTGGACTGTTCATGTAAATGAAATAATACAATATATGGTCTTTGTGGCTGGCTTCTTTCACATAGCATAATCTTTTAAAGGGACATCTATATTATAGTCTGTATCAATATTTCATTTTTTTAACTTTTATGTTCAAGAGTACATGTGAAGGTTTGTTACATGGGTAAACTCGTGTCATGGGGGTTGTACAGATTATTTCATCACCCAGATATCAATTTCAGTACTCAATAGTTATCTTTTCTGCTCCTCTCCCTCCTCATATCCTCCAACCTCAAGTGCACCCCAGCATCTGTTGTTTCTTTGTGCTCATGAGTTATCATCATTTAGCTCACACTTCTAAGTGAGAACATGCAGTATTTGGTTTTCTATTCCTGTGTTAGTTTGGTAAGGATGATGGTCTCCAGTTCCATCCATGTTCCTGTTAAAGATATCAACTTGTTCTTTTTTTATGGCTGCATATGTTTCATGGCGTATATGTATATATTTTCTTTATCCAATCTGTCATTGATGGCCATTTAGGTTGATTTCATGTCTTTGTTATTGTGAATAGCACTGCAATGAACATTCGTGTTCATGCGTCTTTATGGTAGAATGATTTATATTCCTCTGGATATACACCTAGTAATACGATTGCTGGGTCGAATGGTAGTTCTGCTTTTAGCTCTTTGACAAACTACCATACTGCTTTCCACAATGACTGAATTAATTTACGTGCCCACCAACAGTTTATAAGTGTTCCCTTTTCTCTGCAGCCTCACCAGCATCTGTTGTTTTTTTGACTTTTAACTAATAGCCATTCTGACTGGTGTGAGATGGTGTATCATTGTTGTTTTGGTTTGCATTTCTCTAATGATCAGTGATATTGAGCTTCTTTTCATATGCTTGTTGGCCCGGTGTATGTCTTCTTTTGAAAAGTGTCTGTTCATGTCCTTTGGCCACATTTTAATGGGATTGTTTTCTTTTGTAAATTTAAGTTCCTTATAGATGCTGGATATTAGACCTTTGTCAGATGAAGTTTGCAAATATTTTCTCCCATTCTGTAGGTTGTCTGTTTACTCTGTTGATATATTCTTTTGCTGTTCAGGAACTCTTGAGTTTAATTTGATCCGACTTGTCAATTTTGCTTTCATTTTGATTGCTTTTGACGTCTTCATCATGAAATCTTTGCCCGTTCCTATGAACAGGATGGTGTTGCCTAGGTTGTCTCCCAGGGTTTTTATAGTTTTGGGTTTTACATTTAAGCCTTTAATCCATCTTGAGTTGATTTTTGGTGTAAGGAAGGGGTCCAGCTTCAATCTTATGTATATGGCTAGCCAGTTATCCCAACACCATTTATTGAATAGGGAGACATATTTTCCACAGTTTGGCATTTATATCTTTGATATTTTTCTTTTGGATTTTTCAATGGCATGATTTCATATTTTATAGAGACTATTGAATTTTTATGTAATTAAATGTAAGGCTTCTAAGTTTTATGTCTTTAGAAATGCCTTGACAAAGGACTTGTATTAAGAATAGGTTAAGAATACTTATATTTCAACAGTTGAAAGACAAATAACCCACTTAAAAAGTGGGCAAAGGATTTCAATAGAAATATTCAAATATGACATACATAATCAACATACACATGAAAAGATGCTGAACATCATTAGTCACTGGAAAATGCAAATAAAAACCAAAATGAGATGTCACTTCACATCTACTAAGATATCTAAAGTTTTTCTTTTCTTTTTTGAGACGGAGTCTCACTGTGTCACCCATGCTGGAGTGAAATGGCATGATCTCGGCTCACTGCAACCTCTGCCTCCTGAGTTCAAGTGATTCTCCCGCCTCAGCCTCCCGAGTAGCTGGGACTACAGACGTGCACCACCACACTTGGCTAATTTTTTTTGGATTTTTAGTAGAGACAGTGTTTCACTATGTTGGCCAGGCTGGTCTCGAACTCCTGACCTTGTGATCTGCCAGCCTCAGCCTCCCAAAGTGTTGGGATTATAGGCATGAACCACCATGCCCGGCCTAATTTTTTAAATAAATCAGAAACAGACAATAACAAGTATTGATGAGAATGTGGCAAAACTGGAACACTTGTATACTGCTGGTGGCATTGTAAAATGTTTGGAACACTTTAGAGAGCAGTTTGGCAGTTTCTCAAAATGTTAAATTTTTTAAAGAAGATTTTTGCATCTGTTTTCATCAGGGATATTGCCCTGTATTATTCTTTCTTTGTTGTGTCTTTGGTTGGATTTGGTATCAGGGTAATGCTAATGTCACAGAATGAGTATGGAAGTATACCCTATACCCTCCTCTTCAATTTTTTTTTTTTCAAAGAGTTTCAGTAAAACTGGTATTAGTTCTCTGTTTATGTTTGGTAGAATTCAGCAGTAAAGCCATCAGGTCTTGGGCTTTTTTTTTTTTTTGATAGGAGACTTTTTATTATTGCTTCTATCTCATTACTCATTATTTGTCTGGTCAGTTTTTTTTTTCTTATTTATTCATGGTTCAATTTGGCAAGTTGCATAGGTCTAGGAATTTATCCATTTCATCTAGGTTTTCCAATTTGTTGGCATATAGTTGTTCATACAGATCTATAACAATCATTTATATTTTTGTGTTATCAATATGCAAAAGAATGAAACTAGACCCCCTCACCCTATATAAATATCAAATCAAAATAGATTAAAATGCATAAATGTAAGACCTGAAACTATGAAACTACTACAGCAAAACATTGGGGAAATGCTTTGAGACATTGATATGGGTAAAGACGTCATTAGACTGGGCATGAAGACTTCAAGATTTTATTGATGTGGGCAAAGACCTCAAAACCACAGGCACCACAGCAAAAATTTAAGAATGAGATAATTAATGTTAAGCTAAAAATCTTCTGCATAGCAAAGAAAACAGTCAACAAAATAAACAGATAAAGAATAGGAGAAAATACTTGCAAACTGTTTTTTTGACAAGGGATTAATAACCAAAGTATAAAAGGAAATCAAACAACTCAGTAGCAAACTCACAAGTAATCCAACTAAAAAATATGCAATAGATGTGAACAGACATTTCTCAAAAGAAGATATACAAATGGCCAACAGGCATGTAAAAAAGTGTTCAACATCACTAGTCATCAGGGAAATGAAAATCAAAACCACAGTGAGATATCATCTCACCCCAGTCAAATGGCTATTATCAAAAAGACAGAATATAACAGATGCTAGCAAAGAAGTACACAAAGGGCAGCTGTCTTATACTGTTGGTGGGAATGTAAGTTTGTACAGCCACTATATAAAACTGTATAAGTGTTCCTCAAAAAACTAAAAATAGAACTATTATACAATCCAGCAATCTCAGTACTTGTTATATATTCAAAAGAATGGAAATCAATAAATCAAAGAGATATCTGCATTCCCATCTTTCTTACAGCACTATTCGAGGTAGTCAAAATATGAAATCAAGCCAAATTTCCATTAGTGTATAAATGAATGTAGAAAATGTGGTATATATACATAATGAAATATTATTTAACCTTAAAAAATGAAATCCCATCATTTTCAGCAAGACGGATGGAAGTGGAGATCATGTTAAGTAAAATAAGCCAGGAACATAAAGGCAAATATTTAATGTTCTCACTCATATGTAGGAGCAAAAAGAATTGATCTAATGGAGATAATGAAGAGAATGCTGGTTACCAGAGGCTGGGAAGAGTAGTTCAGAGGTTGGAATGAAGAGTGGTTGTTTAATTGATATAAAAATACAATTAGATAGAAGAAATCAGCTCTAGTGTTTGATAGCACCAATATCAAACACTATAGGGCAGCTATAGTTTACAATAATTTATTGTATATTTCAAATAACTAGAAGAGATTTGAAATGTTCCTAACACAAAAAAATGACAAATTCTTGAGGTGATAGATACTCCAATTACCCTCATTTGATCATTACGCAGAAGACTCGTATCAAAATGTCACATGTACCCCACAAATATGTACATTATGTATCAATTACAATTTTTAAAAATGTTAAACAAGTTACTATATGATCTAGTAATTTCGCTTCTCCTGCATACACCCACGAGAATTAAAAATATGTATGTCCACACGAAAACTTGCACGCAAATGTTCATAGGGGCATTATTCATAATCACCAAAAAGAAAAAGCAACCCCAATGCACAGGAATGAATGGATAAACAAAACTACAGGGACAGAAGTAGATTAGTGATTAGGGCCAGATGCTGTGGGAAGAGAGGAATGAGGAGTGACTGCAAAGGTCTGTTTTTTTTTTCGGTCATGAAGATTTACTCTTACGTTTCTGTCTAAGAGTTTAGATTTTTAGTTCCTACAAGCTTCTTCTTGAACTGGCCATTGTAGCCACATCTGCTTCCTCTCTCCATCACATTCCGTGCTGTAGCAACAAAGAACTACCTTGATTTTTACATGTTGGTCTGTTTCTCTGAAGAACTGTGTTCCATTATTATAATATTTTCTGAAATAATATATAATTTTATAATATGTGATATTATATGTGGAATGCTGTTCAATCATTATATTTGCTTATATATAATTATATAAATGTATTATAACGTATATTAATAGCATATATATATTTGCTAATATATTTTTATATTAGCAAAAATATAAAGATTTTAAATTATTTTTACTAGGCTTACATCCAATTTACTTAAAAACAATTAACTTTCTTAAAGCTTTAATAGGTCACTACAACCATTGTAATACTATACATGAAGATTATTGCCAAAGAGGATCAGCTGGTTGTCCCCAGTTACTCCACAGGAAGGCATTAACTTGTAAAATTTACTATAGTTGAAGTATTTATTCTCATCCTGCTTGCCCAGACAAATCAGACTTATAGTGAAAGAAGCTGGAGATACCTCAGAAAGTGGAACCCACTCGAAAACAATACCATCTCACTATAGACTTCTGTATAAAACCAGTCGAAGGGCTTTAATGGATAGTGTGATGGGTAATTTTATATGTCAGCTTGACTGGGCTATAGGGTGTCCAAACATTTGGTCAAACATTTTTCTGGGTATGCCCGTAAGGGTGTTTTTGGATAAGATTAACATTTGAATCCATAGACTGAGCAAAGCAAATTGCCCTCTCAAATAGGAGTTGCCCTCATCCAATCAATTGAAGACCTAAATAGAACAAAAAAGACCTAAGAAGAGGGTATTTCAGCTGCCTGACTGATTGACCTTGCACTTAAACTGGAACTTACACAGTCAGCTCTCTCGAATCTTCACCTTGCCGACTGCAGATCTTAGAATTTCTCAACCTCCTGTATGAATGCTATGTGAGCCAATTCCTTACAATCTCTCTCTTAGAATCTTTCATTTTTTCTCAATCTCTCTTTCCTATTGGTTCTGTTTCTCTGAAGGACCCTGACTAATACAGACAGTTATGACCTCCATCAGTGCAATTTCCTCCTGGACTAAGAAATCTTCAGAGATGGCCAAAGCATAACCCATAATAAGAAATAGGAGCAAGCTATATTACTTATAATAATACAAACAAGGCCGGGCGCGGTGGCTCACGCCTGTAATCCCAGCACTTTGGGAGGCCGAGGCGGGCGGATCACGAGGTCAGGAGATCGAGACCAAGGTGAAACCCCGTCTCTACTAAAAATACAAAAAGTTAGCCGGGCGTAGTGGCGGGCGCCTGTAGTCCCAGCTACTCGGGAGGCTGAGGCAGGAGAATGGCGTGAACCCGGGAGGCGGAGCTTGCAGTGAGCCGAGATCGCGCCACTGCAGTCCAACCTGGGTGACAGAGCGAGACTCCGTCTCAAAAAAAAAAAAAAAAAAAAAAAAAAATACAAACAAGTTATACTTAGGCAATTATAGATGGGTAAGAGCTGTCAACATCTAAATAGGTAGATATCTATTTATCTCCTCAGTCGCCCACAGACCATTTGTCTTCAGAGCTTATTGAGTATTATCAATTTTTTCTTAACACAAGTATTTAATGAGTGTTTATGTGCCCGCAGTCTTTTAAGTGTGGCATAGTAGTAAGAAATACAAGTGCCTGCTTTATGGTAATTGATAGGTAATAAATAAATATGAGAAAACAGATAATGAAAAGTGAAACTAAGAAATTAGGGTTATATTTTTCCAAGTGCCTAGAAAATATTATTTTATTGGTGTGGTGGTTAACATTAGGTGCCAATTTGATTGGATTGAGGGATACCTAGATGGCTGGTAAAGTGTTGTTTCTGGGTGTGTCTGTGAGGGTGTTGCCAGAGGAAACTGACATTTGAGTCAGTGGAGTGGGAGAGGAAGACCCATTCTCAACGTGATTGGGGACCATCCAATTGGCTGCTAGTGTGGCTGGAAAAGCAGGTGGAAGAAGATGGGATAGCTTTGTTTGCTGAGTTTTCTGGCTCTCTTCTTGTCATGTTGGATGCTTGCTTATGCTACTCCTGCCCTTGGACATCAGACTCAAGGTTCTTCAGCCTTTGGACTCTGAGACTTGTACCACTAGCTTCCCAGGGGACTCTTGGGCATTTAGTCACAGACTGAAGGTTGCATTATAGGCTTCCCAGGTTTTGAGGCTTTCAGACTTGGACTAAGCCACTACTGGCTTCTCTCTTCCCCAGCTTGCAGATGGCCTATCATGTGACTTTGCCCTGTAATCACGTGAGCCAATTCTCCATAATAAACTCCCTTTTATATACACATATATCCTATTGGTTCCGTCTGTTTCAAGAACCCTGATCACACAGTGGGCCATCCTTATTTTGGAGGTCTTGGTTGGGTATAGGTCCAAAACAGACATACTACCACCGGCAATGTCAATGTACTTTTCAGGTACTAATTTTTCAGCTGAAACATAAATGAAATTAGATATATCCTATTGATAAGTGACATTAAAAACAGTTTTTAAAATACAAATTGTACATATTTGATGGTTTATCTATGGGTAATGTATTAAATGCTTTGACTTTAGCAACTTTGTAAAATAAACAGTAATTATATTAATTATTGTTTTGTGTCAGGATTAGAAAATGATAAAAAAAATTTATTCTTCAAGCTAAATAGGCAGAATGAACACTTTTCTTCTTCAACATCAATGCACTTCTCATCATTCAAGCCTATAATGGCCCTCTTTGATGGTTACATAGTAGAGACAGCATTGAAGGTGCTAAAACTCCAACAATAAACCATCCTATTATTATTTCAATATTTATTTCTCTGATTCTAGGACTGAGCTCCACATCCAGAGCAGTAGAACTATACCTGGAACATGGTATAGCTTCAGACCAAGAGAATGGCTCTTATCAAGGTCACCTGATCTCTGAATAACCGTTTGGTTCTGGTGATTTCCATAAAAATGGTACATTATCAGTACACAGTATATTTGACACAATTCCAGGGCCCACAAAATATTCTTTGCCTTAAGACAGGTGTGTCACTCAGGGTTCTCCAGAAAAACAGAACTAATACAATATAGACATATTATAGAGGATTATTAGGAGATTGGCTTTTGCAATTACAGAGGCTGAAAAGTCTCATGACAAGCCATCTGCAAGCTGGAGACCCTGGGATGCTGGTAGCATGGCTCAGTACAAGATTGGGAGCTTCATAACCAGGGAAGCTGGTGGTGTCTTAGGCCAAAGACCTGAGAACCAGGTAGGAGGGCACGAGTGTAAGTCCTGGCATTCCAAGGCCAGAGAATCTGGAGTTTTGATGTTCAAGAGCAGGAGGAGGAGAGTGTCCTAGCTACAGGACAGAGAAAAATATTTCTCTCTCTCTTGTTCTTCTGGGGCCTCCAATCTGATTGGATGGTGCCTGCCCAGATTGAGGGCAGATCTTCCTTACTCAGTCCATTGATGCACCTGCCAATCTTTTTTGGAAACACCTTTATAGACACAGCCAAAAGTAATGGTTTTCCAGATCTCTAGATATTCCTTTATCCAGTCAAGTTGACATCTAAAATTAACCATCACAAAAGGTAACATGTTCAGTGAGTCAGATACTCACAGGATTCATGTAAAATGTGCTTTCAGGGAGAATCAGATCACATCTTTTACTGGAAGCTTTCTTTTTTTTTTCTTTTATTATTATACTTTAAGTTTTAGGGTACATGTGCACAATGTGCAAGTTAGTTACATATATATACGTGTGCCATGCTGGTGCGCTGCACCCACTAACTTGTCATCTAGCATTAGGTATATCTCCCAGTGCTATCCCTCCCCCCTCCCCCCACCCCACAACAGTCCCCAGTGTGTGATGTTCCCCTTCCTGTGTCCATGTGATCTCATTGTTCAATTCCCACCTATGAGTGAGAATATGTGGTGTTTGGTTTTTTGTTCTTGCGATAGTTTACTGAGAATGATGATTTCCAATTTCATCCATGTCCCTACAAAGGACATGAACTCATCCTTTTTTATAGCTGCATAGTATTCCATGGTGTATATGTGCCACATTTTCATAATCCAGTCTATCATTGTTGGACATTTGGGTTGGTTCCAAGTCTTTGGTATTGTGAATAATGCCGCAATAAACATACGTGTGCATGTGTCTTTATAGCAGCATGATTTATAGTCCTTTGGGTATATACCCAGTAATAGGATGGCTGGGTCAAATGGTATTTCTAATTCTAGATCCCTGAGGAATCGCCACACTGACTTCCACAATGGTTGAACTAGTTTACAGTCCCACCAACAGTGTAAAAGTGTTCCTATTTCTCCACATCCTCTCCAGCACCTGTTGTTTCCTGACTTTTTAATGATTGCAATTCTAACTGGTGTGAGATGGTATCTCATAGTGGTTTTGATTTGCATTTCTCTGATGGCCAGTGATGGTGAGCATTTTTTCATGTGTTTTTTGGCTGCATAAATGTCTTCTTTTGAGAAGTGTCTGTTCATGCCCTTTGCCCACTTTTTGATGGGGTTGTTTGTTTTTTTCTTGTAAATTTGTTTGAGTTCATTGTAGATTCTTGATATTAGCCCTTTGTCAGATGAGTAGGTTGCGAAAATTTTCTCCCATTTTGTAGGTTGCCTGTTCACTCTGATGGTAGTTTCTTTTGCTGTGCAGAAGCTCTTTCGTTTACTTAGATCCCATTTGTCAATTTTGGCTTTTGTTGCCATTGCTTTTGGTGTTTCAGACATGAAGTCCTTGCCCATGCCTATGTCCTGAATGGTAATGCCTAGGTTTTCTTCTAGGGTTTTTATGGTTTTAGGTCTAACATTTAAGTCTTTAATCCATCTTGAATTGATTTTTGTATAAGGTGTAAGGAAGGGATCCAGTTTCAGCTTTCTACATATGGCTAGCCAGTTTTCCCAGTACCATTTATTAAATAGGGAATCCTTTCCCCATTGCTTGTTTTTCTCAGATTTGTCAAAGATCAGATAGTTGTAGATATGCGGTGTTATTTCTGAGGGCTCTGCTCTGTTCCATTGATCTATATCTCTGTTTTGGTACCAGTACCATGCTGTTTTGGTTACTGTAGCTTTGTAGCATAGATTGAAGTCAGGTAGTGTGATGCCTCCAGCTTTGTTCTTTTGGCTTAGGATTGACTTGGCAATGAGGGCTCTTTTTTGGTTCCATATGAACTTTAAAGTAGTTTTTTCCAATTCTGTGAAGAAAGTCATTGGTAGCTTGATGGGGATGGCATTGAATCTATAAATTCCCTTGGGCAGTATGGCCATTTTCATGATATTGATTCTTCCTACCCATGAGCATGGAATGTTCTTCCATTTCTTTGTATCCTCTTTTATTTCCTTGAGCAGTGGTTTGTAGTTCTCCTTGAAGAGGTCCTTCACATCCCTTGTAAGTTGGATTCCTAGGTATTTTATTCTCTTTGAAGCAATTGTGGATGGGAGTTCACTCATGATTTGGCTCTCTGTTTGTCTGTTATTGGTGTATAAGAATGCTTGTGATTTTTGTACATTGATTTTGTATCCTGAGACTTTGCTGAAGTTGCTTATCAGCTTAAGGAGATTTTGGGCTGAGACAATGGGGTTTTCTAGATATACAATCATGTCAGCTGCACAGAGGGACAATTTGACTTCCTCTTTTCCTAATTGAATACCCTTTATTTCCTTCTCCTGCCTAATTGCCCTGGCCAGAACTTCCAACACTATGTTGAAGAGGAGTGGTGAGAGAGGGCATCCCTGTCTTGTGCCAGTTTTCAAAGGGAATGCTTCCAGTTTTTGCCCATTCAGTACGATATTGCCTGTGGTTTTGTCATAGATAGCTCTTATTATTTTGAAATACATCCCATCAATACCTAATTTATTGAGAGTTTTTAGCATGAAGGGTTATTGAATTTTGTCAAAGGCCTTTTCTGCATCTATTGAGATAATCATGTGGTTTTTGTCTTTGGCTCTGTTTATATGCTCGATTACATTTATTGATTTGTGTATATTGAACCAGCCTTGCATCCCAGGGATGAAGCCCACTTGATCATGGTGGATAAGCTTTTTGATGTGCTGCTGGATTTGGTTTGCCAGTATTTTATTGAGGATTTTTGCATCAATGTTCATCAAGGATATTGGTCTAAAATTCTCTTTTTTGGTTGTGTCTCTGCCTGGCTTTGGTATCAGAATGATGCTGGCCTCATAAAATGAGTTAGGGAGGATTCCCTCTTTTTCTATTGATTGGAATAGTTTCAGAAGGAATGGTACCAGTTCCTCCTTGTACCTCTGGTAGAATTCGCCTGTGAACCCCTCTGGTCCTGGACTCTTTTTGGTTGGTAAGCTATTGATTATTGCCACAATTTCAGAGCCTGTTATTGGTCTATTCAGAGATTCAACTTCTTCCTGGTTTAGTCTTGGGAGAGTGTATGTGTCCAGGAATTTATCCATTTCTTCTAGATTTTCTAGTTTATTTGCGTAGAGGTGTTTGTAGTATTCTCTGATGGTAGTTTGTATTTCTGTGGGATCGGTGGTGATATCCCCTTTATCATTTTTTATTGCATCTATTTGATTCTTCTCTCTTTTCTTATTAGTCTTGCTAGCGGTCTATCTATTTTGTTGATCCTTTCAAAAAACCAGCTCCTGGATTCATTAATTTTTTGAAGGGTTTTTTGTGTCTCTATTTCCTTCAGTTCTGCTCTGATTTTAGTTATTTCTTGCCTTCTGCTAGCTTTTGAATGTGTTTGCTCTTGCTTTTCTAGTTCTATTTAATTGTGATGTTAGGGTGTCAATTTTGGATGTTTCCTGCTTTCTCTTGTGGGCATTTAGTGCTATAAATTTCCGTCTACACACTCCTTTGAATGCATCCCAGAGATTCTGGTATGTTGTGTCTTTGTTTTCGTTGGTTTCAAAGAACATATTTATTTCTGCCTTCATTTTTTTATGTACCCAGTAGTCATTCAGGAGCAGGTTGTTCAGTTTCCATGTAGTTGAGCGGTTTTGAGTGAGATTCTTAATCCTGAGTTCTAGTTTGATTGCACTGTGGTCTGAGAGATAGTTTGTTATAATTTCTGTTCTTTTACATTTGCTGAGGAGCGCTTTACTTCCAAGTATGTGGTCAATTTTGGAATAGGTGTGGTGTGGTGCTGAAAAAAATGTGTATTCTGTTGATTTGGGGTGGAGAGTTCTGTAGATGTCTATTAGGTCTGCTTGGTGCAGAGCTGAGTTCAATTCCTGGGTATCCTTGTTGACTTTCTGTCTCGTTGATCTGTCTAATGTTGACAGTGGGGTGTTAAAGTCTCCCATTATTAATGTGTGGGAGTCTAAGTCTCTTTGTAGGTCACTCAGGACTTGCTTTATGAATCTGGGTGCTCCTGTATTGGGTGCATATATATTTAGGATAGTTAGCTCTTCTTGTTGAATTGATCCCTTTACCATTATGTAATGGCCTTCTTCGTCTCTTTTGTTCTTTGTTGGTTTAAAGTTTGTTTTATCAGAGACTAGGATTGCAACCCCTGCCATTTTTTGTTTTCCATTTGCTTGGTAGATTTTCCTCCATCCTTTTATTTTGAGCCTATGTGTGTCTCTGCACGTGAGATGGGTTTCCTGAATACAGCACACTGATGGGTCTTGACTCTTCATCCAATTTGCCAGTCTGTGTCTTTTAATTGGAGCATTTAGTCCATTTACATTTAAAGTTAATATTGTTATGTGTGAATTTGATCCTGTCATTATGATGTTAGCTGGTTATTTTGCTCGTTAGTTGATGCAGTTTCTTCCTAGTCTCGATGGTCTTTACATTTTGGCATGATTTTGCAGCGGCTGGTACCGGTTGTTCCTTTCCATGTTTAGCGCTTCCTTCAGGAGCTCTTTTAGGGCAGGCCTGGTGGTGACAAAATCTCTCAGCATTTGCTTGTCTGTAAAGTATTTTATTTCTCCTTCACTTATGAAGCTTAGTTTGGCTGGATATGAAATTCTGGGTTGAAAATTCTTTTCTTTAAGAATGTTGAATATTGGCCCCACTCTCTTCTGGCTTGTAGGGTTTCTGCCAAAAGATCCACTGTTAGTCTGATGGGCTTCCCTTTGAGGGTAACCCGACCTTTCTCTCTGGCTGCCCTTAACATTTTTTCCTTCATTTCAACTTTGGTGAATCTGACAATTATGTGTCTTGGAGTTGCTCTTCTCAAGGAGTATCTTTGTGGCGTTCTCTGTATTTCCTGAATCTGAACGTTGGCCTGCCTTGCTAGATTGGGGAAGTTCTCCTGGATAATATCCTGCAGAGTGTTTTCCAACTTGGTTCCATTCTCCCCATCACTTTCAGGTACACCAATCAGACGTAGATTTGGTCTTTTCACACAGTCCCATATTTCTTGGAGACTTTGCTCATTTCTTTTTATTCTTTTTTCTCTAAACTTCCCTTCTCGCTTCATTTCATTCATTTCATCTTCCATCGCTGATACCCTTTCTTCCAGTTGATCGCATCGGCTCCTGAGGCTTCTGCATTCTTCACGTAGTTCTCGAGCCTTGGTTTTCAGCTCCATCAGCTCCTTTAAGCACTTCTCTGTATTGGCTATTCTAGTTACACATTCTTCTAAATTTTTTTCAAAGTTTTCAACTTCTTTGCCTTTGGTTTGAATGTCCTCCCGTAGCATCTGAGGTACTGGGTTCATCTCACTAGGGAGTGCCAGACAGTGGGCACAGGTCAGTGGGTGCGTGCACCGTGTGCAAGCTGAAGCAGGGCGAGGCATTGTCTCACTCGGGAAGCGCAAGGGGTCAGGGAGTTCCCTTTCCGAGTCAAAGAAAGGGGTGAGGGACAGCACCTGGAAAATCAGGCCACTCCCACCCGAATACTGCGCTTTTCCGACAGGCTTAAAAAACAGCACACCACGAGATTATATTCCGCACCTGGCTCGGAGGGTCCTAGGACCATGGAGTCTAGCTGATTGCTGGCACAGCAGTCTGAGATCAAACTGCAAGGCGGCAGCGAGGCTGGGGGAGGGGCGCCCGCCATTGCCCAGGCGTGCTTAGGTAAACAAAGCAGCTGGGAAGCTCGAACTGGGTGGAGCCCACCACAGCTCAAGGAGGCCTGCCTGCCTCTGTAGGCTCCACCTCTGGGGGCAGGGCACAGACAAACAAAAAGACAGCAGTAACCTCTGCAGACTTAAATGTCCCTGTCTGACAGGTTTGAAGAGAGCAGTGGTTCTCCCAGCACGCAGCTGGAGATCTGAGAAGGGGCAGACTGCCTCCTCAAGTGGGTGCCTGACCCCTGACCCCTGAGCAGCCTAAATGGGAGGCACCAGCCAGCAGGGGCACACTGACATCTCACATGGCAGGGTACTCCAACAGACCTGCAGCTGAGGGTCCTGTTTGTTAGAAGGAAAACTAACAAACAGAAAGGACATCCACACCAAAAACCCATATGTACATCACCATTATCAAAGACCAAAAGTAGATAAATTACTGGAAGCTTTCTATCCAGACAGAATGAGGATCAATGTCTAGATTTGTTTCCTTTTCTCTCTTCTTTAGTGGTCTGTTTTGAATTGTAACGAAGTATTTTTTAGCTTCCTCTGCAATATAAGCTTTCTCAATGATGGCCATTTGTGTACCTGATCTTGTAAATGAAGTAAACTGTCATCCCTACTGAAAAAATATCATCAAAACAAAATGTATATTCATGTAAAGACTGGTGAGCTTTGGCATAAGAACCTAGCAGCATAGAAATTTGAACAGCTTTTATTTTACAAGGATGTTTTAGATAAAGTACCTTTTACCCATCAATTCTGTAATTATGACAGCAATAATATTGTCAATATCTAGATTTATTTTGTAATTTTTTTGAGACAGAATCTCACTCTGTTGCCCAGGCTAGAGTGCTGCAGTGTGATCTCAGCTCACTGCAACTTCTGCCTCCCGGGTTCAAGTGATTCTCCTACCTCAGGCTGTTGAGTAGCTGGAACTACAGGCATACGCCACTATTCCCAGCTAATTTTTTCTTTTTCTTTTTTTTTTTTTTTAAGGTAGAGATGGCGTTTTGCCATGTTGGCCAGGCTGGTCTCAAAACTCCTGACCTAAGGTGATTAGCTTGCCTCAGCCTTCCAAAGTGCTGGGATTATAGGCATAAGCTACTGCGCCCGGCCCTATCTAGATTTATTATAGTAATTGGCTTTACACAGAATTTACTATTACAAACTACTATTGCAATTACATTGTGGAATACTGCCCATAATGTTTTTATTTTAAATGTTTTATTTCCCCTCTGGAGCAAAGCAATTTATTTGTTGAAACTTTATAGGATAAACAATAAATGATAATGTTTGAGGTTAATATCCCAGAGAAAAAGCTGCTGTGTGAATCTGTAGAGGGCATGAAATGTACCTTTTGATCTCCAGCTTGGTCAACAAAGACTACATCATAGAACAGAGGTACAATCAGTCAGGATATCAAAGAAATTCTTGTGGTGGACTGGTGGTAAATTAACACCTTGATGTGCTTCTAGTTATACTTCTGGTTAATACTGTATGCCCAGGCAGAAAGAAACAGCAGTTCAGTGAGAAAACTATGGTGAAATAAATAATATCTTTTTTTTTCGCTTTTTGTTGACATATTTATCCTTTGTACCTATGAGTGTAATTCTTTACTCAGAATGATTTAAGTATGTTACAACAAACTGAAATTTGATTAAAGGCAACCCTGCTGCTTTTAGTTGACTATTTGTATCTATCCTAATATCATGAATTCATTACATAGAATTTTTAATTTATTCATCAAAATGAGCTTACATTGCCTTTGCCTACAAAATACAATCAGTTTTATGGATCTAAGATACCATTTTATGGGTTTATTAAAGAAGATATAGAAAAACCTGGGATATGTGGAAATGGGAGGCAGTGGTCGGGAGTTTGAGGCTGAGACACAGCATAGTGTTATTTGCTTGCCTGTTAGATTTCTCATGTTAAAGGCATAAAAATCCCCATTCTAAAAAAGGAGAGATTTATGCTTCATAGGATGTTTTATTGGATTACAAAGAATTTTTTAAACAAGAATTTTTCAAAATTAATTCATTTCCTTAATACATCCATTATTTATTTACTTTTATTTATGTTTTCAGTTTCCTTTAATTGATAGAAAATTTACATGCAGTAAAATGCACAGAACTTAAGTATACAATTCAATTATTTTGGATAAATATGTACACCTAGGCAATTGACATCTCAATCAAGACACAGAACATTCTCAACACTCTGGAAAGATCCTTTGTGTCCATTTTAGTTACGCTTACTCCTATCACCAACCATGTTTCTGGTTTCTATTGCCATATATTAGTTTATCTTGTCCTTGAATTTCACGTAAATGGAATCATACACTGTGTTCTCTTCTGTGCCTTCTTGAACTCAATGTAATATTTTGAGATGCATTTATATTACAGGATGTACCTATAATTCATTTCTATTTATTGCTAAATATGTTTACCATTGTAGGAATATAACAAGTTTTATTATCCATATTTGATAGGAAAACATTTTTGGTTTTAGTTTTTATACTATTACGATAATATTGCTATAAACCTTCTTGTACAAGTCATTTTTGTACATATATATTTTTATTTGTTTTATATCCAGAATCTCATAGTATAATATCTAATATGTCCAGGAAACAATCCCAACTTGAATGAGAGAAGACAATCAACAGACATCAATGCCAAGATAAATCAGATGTTGTAGTTACTTGATACAGTTTTTGAAGAAGCCATCATAAAAATGATTTTTAAAAAAGTTAAAAATTCTTTTGCAATTGAAAAAAAAGAAAATTTGAGAAAAAACAGAATTTCTAAAAAGAACCAAATGGTAATTATAGACCTGAAAACTGCAATGCCAAAAATAAAACCTCACTGGATTGACTCAATAGTAGAATGGAGATAACAGATGATAGAATCAGTGAATGTGAGGAATGATCAATACAATATGCTTGATCTGAACAACAGAGAGAAAATAGGCTAAAGAAAACAAACGTCAGAGTTCTTTGGGAAAATAATAAAAGCAAACATTTGTGTCATTGGAGTTGAAGAAGGAGAGGATAGAGTATTACTAAAAAAGTATTTAAAGAAACAATGGCTGAAAACTATCTAAACTTGGCAAAAAGACACTTGGTAGGCAGAAAAATGCCTGCACCCCACTGTAAATGCCCATGTCCCTGAACACTGTGTTCTTTCCATATTATCTAACATAGCAAAAGGGACTGTGCAGATACCTTTACAACCTTGGGATGAAAAAATATCTTGGATTATCCAAGTGGGATGAATCAAATATCATGGATCTTTAAAATCAGAGGCTCTTTCCTAGCTGAGTTCAGAGTCATAGGTAGATTTGACTATAGAAGAATGCTCAGAGAAATGCAAAACTGTTGGCTTGGAAGACAAATAAAGTAAGTCATAAGCCATGGAATATCGACAATCTCTAGAAGCTAGAAAAGGCAAGAAAATGGATTCTTCCCTCCAGCTTCCAGAAAGGAACACAGACTTGCTGACACTTTAATTGTTGCCCAATTGACACCTATATCAGATTTCTAATAAAAAAAACTGTAAGATAATCAATTTGTTTTCTTTTAAGCTACTTGGTTTGTGATAGTTTGTTACAGCACCAATACAAAGCTCACATTAAGACATAAACCTCAAAATCCCAGGAGCTAATTGTGCATCGAGTAAGACAAATCTAAAGAAATCTATACCAATACACACAATAATTGAAATTTTAATGATGAAAGACAGAAAAAAAGTCTTGAGTGCAGTCAAAGAGAAAAGCCTTGCTGAGGGACAATTCAAATGACAACAGATTTCTCAATGAGATCTACTGAGATCAGAAACAAATGGAATGACATTTTTGAATACTGAGGGTTGGGGTGGGGTGGTGAGAACTGTTAACCACAAACTTTATATCCAGCGAAAATTTCCTTCAGAAATAAAATGGAAATGGAAATATTTTCAGATAAAGGAAAACTAAGAGAATGTGCCACTAGCAGACCTATCCATAAAGAATAAAGAAATTTCTCTCAATAGAAAGGAACTTATAACACAAGAAGGCTTGGGACTTTAGAAAAGAAAGTACATAAGAATGGCTAAACATAGCAGTAAATATAATATAACAGATTTCCCTTCCTCTCATGAGTTATTTAACCCAAATTTGATGGTTGATGCAAGAATTACAGCCCATTCTGATGCTGTGGTCAATGCACGTGAACTAAATACTTAAGTATTTTAAAAAATGGGGAGTGCAAAGAGACCTAAATGGAAGTAAGGCTTCTCCACTTCACTCAAACTGGTAAGAAATTGACACAAGTAGACTTTTTAAAAGTATGTGTTACTTATGTTGTAATACTGCAAAGAACCACTAAGAAAAATAATAAAAATGATTAAAAGAAACATTTTTTTCTTGTATAAGACTAATGATCTTCTTGTAGGGTTGATTGTGAAATACAGAAAGAGAAGGGACACAGAGTTCATAAAGCACCACAAGTAGTTAAATAATGTTTGGGATTTTTTTTAATGAAAAATAAAGACAAAGAAAGAAAGAAAAGAAAAAGGAAAAAGGGCAAATGACCAAGAAGAAATCAGAGGAAGAAGAAAATAAAGGGAAGCATTTTAGGCAATCTATTTAACTATGATTTTGACCCTTTACTGACATAATCCATTCTTATCCGTATTATTCCCCAAATTTAGTTACTTGTTAATTCCCAGTAGAGCTTGGATTTTTGCCCAGCCCATTAATCTTAGCTTTATACGTGAAACCTATTGATTCTATTAACCTGCAACATTGGTTACATTTTGTAAAATGGTGTTTCAAAAGTCTCCCTTCCCAGGAGAACTGGTGACATATCAACATTGCCCCAAGGGGTTTCGATTGCTAGTTTATTTTATAGTGACATTTAGGCATTTTGACAACTGCTTAATTATTATATGTTCCTCTGTAAAGGTTGTCTCTAACAATATGTAAAAATCAAATAAATGATGGCACTATAACCTATCATTTTTTCAGTTTGATTGGCATCTGTAATATTCATTAATAATTTGGTATATTTATAGACAATGATGAAGAAAACGTCATTTGTGCCAGGATCGTTTTCTCCCAAAGGATATACTAGACAGCTGCTTACTTCTAGTAAAGTTAAATCTAATGCCATGAGTCTCCACTTTGTCTTACTATTAAAATAGTATAAATATCCTATGTTAGTTAACATTATGAACATGCATGATTTAATGCTATGCAGTGTGGGGTAATGGAAGGACAATTATAGGAGTTACGTATTTAAGTCCCAGATTTTGTCAGTACTAAGCTGATGTACTGTGTGTTATTTATCCTATCTGAATCTCAGTTTCCTAATCTATAAAGCTAAAGTTATGAACTACATAAACTCTAAAGGTATTCCTAGTACAAAAATTATGAAATTTTTTTGTTTTAACAAATACTTACTGGTGATCTGATAAGTAGTTATTCTTCCCCTTCTCTTTAATGCTACACCTTGCTTACATAGACTTTCTGTCCATCATACTTTATTCTGGGTATATAGATGACTCAATTACATTAATTGTGGGATCAGATTGGGCCTACTCAAAATATAAGTAACTTTTGGTATATAAAATAAGTGAGAGTGAAGTTGATTCTAGTAACATCTAAAAATGCACTAAATCTCAATTTGTTGCTGGAAGACACCAGTTTTCCTAAGGTCCTCAGACACAATAAAGGAAATGGTGGGTGTGAAAGAAAAAGTGAGAAAGATGGGTGAAGGAGAAAAAAATCTTTATTCCGCTCATCTGATTAACATTTACTGAAATACCTGCACTGTGCTACGCACGCGGTAGGTCCTGTGCTAGTAAATGAAGATACAAAAATGAATAAAACATTCTCTGTCCTCAGGAAGCTCATGGCCTAGTGGTAGAAACAGAAAATTTTAAGAAATGATAATATAGTGTGATGTGAGCAGCATTTAACTTGTATGAGGACCTATAATATGCCGGACTCTTTTATAAGAGCTTTATAAGTTCTATCTCGTTATCAAAACAGATCTATAAAGCAGGCATTATTTTTAATAAATCCTTTTTTTTTGTTTTACAGAAGAAACGAGTACAAAGAAGTTAGTTAAAACTACTCTTGGCCAGGCGCAGTGGCTCATGCCTGTAATCCCAGGACTTTGGGAGGCCCAGGGGCGGATCATGAGGTCAGGAGATCGAGACCATCCTGGCCAACATGGTGAAACCCCGCCTCTACTAAAAATACAAAAATTAGCTGGGCGTGGTGGCAGGCACCTGTAGCCGCAGCTACTCGGGAGGCTGAGGCAGGAGAATCGCTTGAACCCGGGAGGGGGAGGTTGCAGTGAGCAGAGATTGCACCTCTGCACTCCAGCCTGGTGACAGAGCGAGACTCTGTCTCAAAACAAAAACAAAAGCTACTCTTGTATGGCCCCATGGGCCTTGTTTCACAGCCTCTATGTACCCTTCCTTTTCTTTTTTTTTTTTTTTTTTTTGAGATGGAGTCTCATTCTGTCGCCCAGGCTGGAGTGCAGTGGCCGCAATCTCGGCTCACTGCAACCTCTGCCTCCTGGATTCAAGCTATTCTCCTGTCTCAGGACCGCAACTAGCCGGGACTACAGGTGCGCGCCGCCATGCCCAGCTAACTTTTTGTATGTTTAGTATAGACGGGGTTTCACCATGTTGGAAGGGCTGGTGGTGAACTCCCGACCTCAGGTGATCCGCCTGCCTCGGCCTCCCAAAGTGCTGGGATTACAGGCGTGAGCCACTGCGTCCGGCCTATGTATCTTTTCTATTTTTCATTAGCTAGTAGTTATCTGGCTCTATTTCTATTTTATGTTCACATTCCAGAAAGATAATCGTATTGGACAATTTTAGCATCATCAGCTTTTTTTGGGAAATGATCTTGTTCTAGGTCACCTCACTTGCTGTTGAATTTTGTTCAAGCTATAGATTGGTGACTCTTGAGCCAGGTGCCTTCCCCCAGGTGGAATCACTCAAGCCAAGGAAGCAGGGTAATGTGTTATACAACATGGCGGCTCCCTTGAACAACGCAAAATTCTATGGAAGGTGGTTGCGAGAATTGAGCTGCATGATTGGCTTACTCAGCAATAGATATTGGATGAGGTTTCAAATGATGGAATATATCAACTGTGGAGTATGCTTGAAGATTGATCATAGTTAAATACTATGTGGTATCATTTTAAATAGAAACTTAAAAATAAGCTAGTTAATGCGTTATGAGATCAAAACTATTTTCCCTAGAAAGCTATCTTTAATAATAATTTCTAACAGAAATATTTCAGATATAAATTGAATGAACCTTTTAGATTCAAGTTATGATGCACATGAGTTTCTTTTAGAATTGCTGATATATTCATGTGGTCACATTTTGTTCTGTTACATTTTTAACCATTCTTCTAAGACAAAACTGTGATATACGGGATACAACTGTATGTTTACTTCTGTCAGTTTTGGAATCCAATGTAGTATGAATCTTTAGAGCTATTAGATATAATCTATATGAGAATTTAGACCTTAGCTCCACCGTAGAATTGAAAGAACATAATATATGTGTGTTTAATGGCAGAATGATGTGGTTCAACTTGCTGAGCCACTTTAATGAATTGGTTGATAGCTGAATATAGTTGCCATAAAACTCAATCTACATTTTCACCTCACTTCTACCTATGTAAAAAAATAATAATAAAAGTGGCAAAGTCTATAAAGAGCCTTTCCTGCAAATAAGTGATTATATTATGAGGACTAAGAATCAGAATTATTGGCCGGGCGCGGTGGCTTAAGCCTGTAATCCCAGCACTTTGGGAGGCGGAGGCGGGCGGATCACGAGGTCAGAAGATCGAGACCATCCTGGCTAACACGGTGAAACCCCATCTCTACTAAAAATACAAAAAATTAGCCGGACGTGGTGGCTGACGCCTGTAGTCCCAGCTACTCGGGATGCTGAGGTAGGAGAATGGTGTGAACCCGGAGGCAGAGCTTGCAGTGAGCCGAGATCACGCCACTGCACTCCAGCCTGGGCGACAGAGCGAGACTCCGTCTCAAAAAAAAAAAAAAAAAAAAAAAAAAAAAAGAATCAGAATTATTGAGAACACTCCAAATGTGAGGGATGGGACTTCCATATGAAAGTGTTATAGACTGAATGTTTGTGTCCCCATAAAATTCTTAAGTTGAAACCTTAAGCCCCAGTGTGGTAATATTAGGAGGTGGGCCCTTTGAAAGGTGATTGCGTTTATTAAGGTTACGAGAGTGACTAGTGCCCTTATAAGAAGATGAAGAGACATTAGAGTTTCCTCTTTCTGCCACGTGAGAATACAATGAGAGGGCAGCTGTCTGTAAGCCAGGAGGAGGGCCCTCACCAAGGATTGAATCTGCTGGCACCTTTAACTTGGACTTCTAAGCCTGTAGAACTGTGAAAAATAAAGGTATGTTGTTTAAGCCATCCAGTCTATGATATTTTGTTTTAGTACCCTGAGCTGACTACTCTTTATTACAAAGAGAAACAAAGTGATGATTTAGTCCCTATTCACTACATTATGATACTATTTCCTTCACTATTTAGTCTTATCTTTTTTCAATAAATTGAGACATTTCCTAATAAATCTCCGTTATGGATGACGTCTTTTTTTGAAGGCTTTCAAAGCCTACTTAATCAAAATCAACTTTTCATGGGATTGTCTATAAAAATCTGTTCTGATTTTAAAGAAAACAAAAAAACTGTTTCTCTTTACACATAACTTCTTTACTTGTTAAACACATCTATTACAGTGAAAGACCATGATATACAAAGTAGGAAGTTACTGAAAGAGAAATTACTTAGAATTATTGTTTGTCAACTATTTAACACTTTCAACATCCTTAAGTTATCATAAAGATTAAACTTTGCATTTAAGTGAGCCTATGTTTGAACACACAACATTCTCATAAATTACTTACCGGTCCACAGAAATATTATTGACAATGGCTATTCAGTATGCACCTGAATTATCAATAGTTAAAATGAAATATTTGCTGGTACAAAAGCCTCCTAAGTTCAGATTGATTTAAAGGATTTGAAATTCAATGTCCACTGGGCCAAGCAGACAATGTAAATTAATGAAAGTGGCCTTGTGTATGAATGCTGGGGGCTGGCAAACTGTAGGGTGTATGACCCATCTAAAGGAGTCAGCCACTCTGCAGATACTCCTAAGACTGGTGACATATCATGCAGAAATGCTGTACCAGTGTTGCCAGGTCTTATTTTAAAAATAAATCTAAAACTCAGGTTTATATGAAAAATCCATTTTTGTAAA
This sequence comes from Gorilla gorilla gorilla, assembly GCF_029281585.2. NCBI lineage: Eukaryota > Metazoa > Chordata > Mammalia > Primates > Hominidae > Gorilla > Gorilla gorilla. Next base: position 100,139,083 of record NC_073237.2, on the reverse strand, counting down.
CTGTACATACCAAATATAACATGTTTTCAGGTCAAATCTGGCTATTTGGTATGTTAAGTTTAATGACATCAGACATGATATCCACATATGTCCATCTCATAATTATAATAAATCTGAAAGTTGTTCAGGATGTTTGCACAGAAATTTGGAAGAATTATTGATGGGCAATTTTGAAGTTTGTCTCTATAACCCTTCCTTATTTATGTTTTCAATGTTAACATCCATTGACCTTCCAGCATAAATCTTGAAGTCAAATTGCTACTATGTTTAGCTGGCTTTAGTGTCATTCTTGAGGTACACCTTGCACAGTTGTCCTCTGATTTTTTTGATTTTATATTTCATTCCCATGGGACAACCTTACTCCCATATTCTTATTCATCAACTCATTTCTCACTGAGATCTATTGAGATCAGAAACAAATGGAATGACATTTTTGAATACTGAGGGTTGGGGTGGGGTGGTGAGAACTGTTAACCACAAACTTTATATCCAGTGAAAATTTCCTTCAGAAATAAAATGGAAATGGAAATATTCTCAGATATTCTTATTCATCAACCTCATTCATCAACTACAAGTACAAATGCATTGCAAAATCATCTAACTAATATTAATTGTGTAAAAAAATAGATTTTTCAAATTTTATGCACTGAGAGAGATTTCATCTCCAAACGTGAATAATCATTCCTTAATTGGGCTAATTACTAAGGATATTATTGCTAATTTGCTCTAAAAAGTACTGGGAAATGTTAACACAAGGCTGCACTCCAGGCTTACCATATCCAAATATGCTACAGACAAGAAATTCATGTGATCTTGATTAGCTATTGTCCTTGATTTTTTATCTATATGCACCAGTAGAAAATGACTAGAACTTTTAGGTCATGTTTTGGGATTTTTTTCCCACTGAAATTATCCATAATCACAATAATGTATATTAAGAGGGCAAGAGAGTATTTTTTGTTTTTGCTTTTTGAAGGCCCTTATTATCTGGGGACATCCTAAGAGGCAATGGAGGTTATATTCTCACCCACATGTATCATGGTGCTTTGCCCCCTTTTCATTTTCTAGCCCCAACTTGCTAAGTTAGATTTATTGATTCTCTGGTGAATTATGATCACATTGTTTCAATCTTGGTGTTTGATTTATTCACGTGCTCTAGGCCCTCTAGAAGGTATCCCATGATTACAAAGTTTTCTCGCATGGGTACTCATTTGCTAATTTTTAGTTTAAAAAGACTGCAAAGCTCCCAGTCTAAAGCAATTACCCATGACTTTATTCCATACGCTCTTATTTCTCAAAATCATTATGTTTAATGTTTTCGTTATCTTCTCTAGGTGGTTTGATTCACATTTGCTTAGGAAAAACCAGATTCATCATTTGATATTTAATATTACAGTGTGAAATAACTCTTACATGTCTTTGAGGGCTAGTATCTTCTCCCAATTCCATAGTGTACTAAATATATGTACATATGTCAGATGGTAACAAACTCTATAGATTACTGCATTTTTCTTCGCAGAGAGTAGTAAATACTACATAACTTTTATTAAGATGATTTTACATTTGTTCATTTTTTTTGAGACAGGGTGTCACTCTGTTACACAAGCTGGAGTACAGAGATGCAATCACTGCTCACTGAAACCTCAACTATCTGGGCTCAGGTGATCCTCCAACCTCAGCCTCCCAAGTAGCTGGGGCCACAGATACATACCACCATGACGGGCTTTTAAAAAAATTTTTGGTAGAGACAGGTTTCACCATGTTGCTTAGCCTGTTGTCAAACTCCTGGGCTCAAACAATCTTCCTGCCTCAGCCTTTCAAAGTGCTGGGACTACAGGTATGAACCACCACACCTGGCCAAAAATATTTATCTTGTGTACTTACTGCATTATGTTAGACAAAGATAAATAAGACTTTTTATTCCTTTAAGTGGTTTACAATCTAGTAGATGAGGTATTAATGATCTTGAGAAACTATAATTAAGAACAAAAGGTTCCCCCCGAGAACTATGACCAAAATACTATAGGGCATATAGCAGTTAATTCTGATTTGGGGACTGGGAGAAATCCAATAATTTACTGTGGAAGAAATATTCACATTAACCTGACAAAATTATTTTTAAAAGATGTTTTTTTCCATGTGAACACTGAATATGGTGTCTTTCAAAAACCAAACAAGCTGACATCATTAGATGTGGAAAATGCCCTCCCTCAGTGTTACCATTAGCAGTAATAGGTAATTCAAAATCCAATTCATTCACAGTGACTCATTACTATTAATGAGACAAAATGAAAGGAAATGCCAGATAGTCCTCCTGGATATATAGAAAAGGTGAACATGAGAAATATAACCTGAGATTTTAATTTGTAAGTCTGAATATAATAAAACAGAGTACAGCCTCTGTAATTTATCAAAAAAGTTATCTCTTAGCTTTCATATTGCTTTTTTTCTTGTGATATTTAGGTTACACTTTCCCTAGTTTACTGTTAAAATCTTCCTCTCAAGGGATTCTGATTCAGTAGTTTTAAAACTGAAGGGCATAAAGAAATTAAAAAATATTTTACTCATGTTATTTGTGCTTTCAAATGGCTTTTAAAAATCAATATAGCCATAAGAATTCTAGAAGAGAGTTAACATTTTGAGAACATTTATGCTAGAAAAGAGTATGTTTGTGATAGATCTGGATTCTACTGAAATTTGTCTTCCTCCCATACCAAGGTCTTGATGACAAACATTTTTTAAAAATTATTATTGCTTTCACCTCTTAACTCCTTCCCTGATATGATCTTCGGTTTGTTACTTCCACGATGAGCAGGTGGAAATATACTGCCAGACATTGAACCACATGCTACTGTTGCCATAAAGTATTTTTAGTCTGATGTCTATCTATGTTCTATCAGATGTTTAGGTTGAAGAGGTCTTTCTATTCTTTTTTTTTTTTTTTTTTTTTTTTTGAGGCAGAGTCTTGCTCTGTTGCCCAGGCTGGAGTGCAATGGCGAAATCTCAGCTCACTGCAACCTCCGACAGCCAGATTCAAGGGATTCTCCTGTCTCAGCCTCCTGAGTAGCTGGGATCACAGGCGCGTGCCACCATGTCCAGCTGATTTTTCTATTTTCAGTAGAGACAGGGTTTCACCATGTTGGTCAAGCTGGTCTCGAACTCCTGACTTCAGGTGATCCACCCGCCTCAGCCTCCCAAAGTGCTGGGATTACACACGTGAGCCACCACGCCTGGCCTTCTATTTTCTAATAGGGAGGGACCAGGTCACTTGGAAATATCTATTTTCTACCTAGAACATCGGTAAAACATGTATCCTGAAAAGTTTATGTTCTCTTTAAATCCTTGTAAACATTCTTAATAAGAGCTAACGGCAAGATACCCATTACAATACATATACAGTGAATATTCTTTTATGCTTATTCTCATTGGTTGTATTTTGCGCTTTTCCTTTTTGTTTTTGTTTCTTTGTTTTCATCGTTGCTTCCAAATCAGTTATACCTTCTTCTTTTCCTCACATCAGACTTAGATCTCTATCATCCCAAACTGAAACGAACTTTTGCAAGTCTTATTTAACAGCATCAGGACATTGCATGCTCAATCATCTTTATCATCTCTGGGTTCAAGACTGCTACCACCTATAGCAAAACATCATATTGTTTCTGATATAGAAGGCGGGCAGGGAAGTGCTGGGAAGGGGAGGGAGAGGTCCCCGGCTAGGGCTCCACCCCGGGCCTGTGCCCAGGGACCTAGGTGAGGTCCCCACATAAAAAAAACATTCACCCCTAGACCCTGCCATGGGGTTGAAGCCCCACAGCCTGCCTGCCTGCCTGCTCCCCCTAGAGGTTTGAGCAATGGGGCACTGAAGAAGCGAGCCACACCCCCATTGCACGCCCTGTAATGGGGGTTAGGGAACTTTTCCTATTTCACTTCCATGGCTAAGAGTATAAAAAACGTGAAATCAAGACATAAGAGCAAAAAGTTTATTCCTTAAAATACTTGGAACCAAAGTATCAACTTGTAGTTGTCAAAAGGTAGCATGAGTATTTGGAGGTAACAAAAACACCAGCTTGCTCAATTTGCACAAATAAATTTATCTGGACTTCTAGGTATGTCCATTGACTGACTTTTCAATTTTACTTCAGTCTTATCAATAGCTGTTTTTTTTTTCTATATAGATATTTTGTTAGGTACGGCACTTTTTAAAAAAACAGAAACCATTAAAATTAGCTTTAAGTTACTAAGTACATTTTATTATAAAGATTGCTTTATGTCTCACAGAATCCAAAGATAATGATGAAGGCCCAGGAAGTTACTAGGAAGAAGTACTCAGATGCTGATTCTTTGTTAATCACTTAAGAGATTGAAGCCTTTTTGAGAGAGATTAACCTTTGTATGTTTATTTAAAAATTTTTACATTTCCAGGGAAAAATCGCTAATTGGTCTAGCTAGGGTCACAGGTCCATTTCTAGTCTAAATAACTGTAGCCAGGAGAATACTGTTATATGAAAGGGTATTGAGAATATGTTACATTAAAGACATTTGAAATGGGACGTAACATTGGAGGAATGAGTGCAGCAATTGCCAAAATATGAGACACTAGATACTGTACAAATAACCCATTGGAGATATGGTAGGTTAAGGACTGCTAAAAATTCTTTGCAACTTTTCCCATTGAGAGGTGGAGTCTAATATCTCTGCCCTTGAATATGAGCTGCTCATAGCAGCTTAACCATGGACTGAGGTGGAGATGATGTTCTAGGACATCTGAAGCTAAGTCATTAGAAGATTTGCAATTTCCTATGAGGCATCTTATGACACTAGGTCTTGTCTCTACCATCATATAATAACTCATGGGGCTGCCATAATGGAAGGACCACTGGAAAGACCAAATGAAGAGGCCCTGAGACTGCATGTTTTCCCAGCTCCTAGATGTTCTAGTGCCCAGCCATTCAAATTATTCCAGCTGTGGTCCAAGAAATGGTTCAGAACAGAAGTGAATCATCCTCAATGGGTCACACTTCAATTGCAAATTTGTGAACAAAATAGATAATTCTTATTGCTTTAAGCACTAAGTTTTGGGTTGTTGATTATTAAGCATAAATATCTGCAACTGGAGGACACAATTTTACCTAATACTTGACATAGCCTCTGCTCAGTACTGAATTTTCTTTACTTTCTATTTATCTCTCAACATCTCTAGAATTAATTCATAGAAATCTTTTGTGAAATACAGTAATTTGTACAAAGAAAGACAGAAAGCTGTAAGCAAATGCAAATAGCTTTATCATTCTTCTCTGTCATTGTAGGAGTTTTTCAAACAGCTGGTTGAATCAAACATTCAATACCACATTTCAGTTTTACATAATGTATTGTGTTCATCCATCATCAGACAAAGAAAAAGGTAGTTCACTCTAAAACATGTAACCCCCTTTATAGCAATTAAACTAATCATTTCCCAGCAATTTTCCCTTTATAGAAATAAAAGTTACTTTATGGCTAGCATGTGCCAAATGCTTTCCTAGCTAACATTTTCTTTATCTTGCATGTATCACGTGAAAAGATATATAATTGGAGTTTGCCTTGGTAGTACAGTTTACTATCGTCATGTGTGCTAGCAAAAACTTCACCTAGTAGATGATTTCTCAAGAATAAAATTTTATTCCCATCCATATGAAGACAAAGTGAATAAATCACTGAGTCAAAAAATATATCTTAATTAAAATATATTAAGCCTGTTCAATATCTGTTCTCTGACTTCATTGCATAATGTCTCTGTTTCATTATACTATCCACTCTTCTTTTTAGCAATTATGTCAATTTTTATTCAGAGTAAATAAATAGGTCCAAATTTATTATAGCAAGTGTATAGTTCTTACCATTTATATATTGAACCTCCCCTAATTATCTCTCTTTAACTTTTTCTAAATTCATATCATTATTTTTTAATCTTAGATACAGTTTTACATCCTTTAATGAGCTGCAATGTGTATAAAGATGTGAATACATAACAAAATGTATTAGTATTTCTCATGCTGAGTCACAAAAGACAATTTGATACATACAATTGAAATTTTGCCATAGCTTTACGGTAAAATTTATCCTTCCTAGGGAGTAAGTTTTCTGCTGTTTCATTAGCTGGTTTGGTAAACCTGAAAAAAAAATACTTTCACAGTGAGGAATTCTAAAACACACTCTACTTTGAAAGCCTCTCTTAGAGATTAAATCCTAAGATTTACTGAGGGCATTTTACTGAGGGCAAGGAATTTTCTAACAGACATTATGTTCTTAAATAGTGTAGTGGAGGAATTTTTGTTTTGTAGAAATAAAGTAGAGATTTTTTCATGTGTTTTTTGGCTGCATAAATGTCTTCTTTTGAGAAGTGTCTGTTCATATCCTTCACCCACTTTTTGATGGGGTTGTTTGTTTTTTTCTTGTAAATTTGTTTGAGTTCATTGTAGATTCTGGATATTAGCCCTTTGTCAGATGAGTAGGTTGCGAAAATTTTCTCCCATTTTGTAGGTTGCCTGTTCACTCTGATGGTAGTTTCTTTTGCTGTGCAGAAGCTCTTTAGTTTAATTAGATCCCATTTGTCAGTTTTGTCTTTTGTTGCCATTGCTTTTGGTGTTTTGGACATGAAGTCCTTGCCCATGCCTATGTCCTGAATGGTAAAGCCTAGGATTTCTTCTAGGGTTTTTATTGTTTTAGGTCTAACATTTAAATCTTTAATCCATGTTGAATTGATTTTTGTATAAGGTGTAAGGAAGGGATCCAGTTTCAGCTTTCTACATATGGCTAGCCAGTTTTCCCAGCACCATTTATTAAATACGGAATCCTTTCCCCATTGCTTGTTTTTCTCAGGTTTGTCAAAGATCAGATAGTTGTAGGTATGCGGCGTTATTTCTGAGGGCTCTGTTCTGTTCCATTGATCTATATCTCTGTTTTGGTACCAGTACCATGCTGTTTTGGTTACTGTAGCCTTGTAGTATAGTTTGAAGTCAGGTAGTGTGATGCCTCCAGCTTTGTTCTTTTGGCTTAGGATTGACTTGGCAATGCGGGCTCTTTTTTGGTTCCATATGAACTTTAAAGTAGTTTTTTCCAATTCTGTGAAGAAAGTCATTGGTAGATTGATGGGGATGGCATTGAATCTGTAAATTACCTTGGGCAGTATGGCCATTTTCACGATATTGATTCTTCCTACCCATGAGCATGGAATGTTCTTCCATTTGTTTGTATCCTCTTTTATTTCCTTGAGCAGTGGTTTGTAGTTCTCCTTGAAGAGGTCCTTCATCATCACTGGCCATCAGAGAAATGCAAACCAAAACCACTATGAGATACCATCTCACACCAGTTAGAATGGTAATCATTAAAAAGTCAGGAAACAACAGGTGCTGGAGAGGATGTGGAGAAATAGGAACACTTTTACACTGTTGGTGGGACTGTAAACTAGTTCAACCATTGTGGAAGTCAGTGTGGCGATTCCTCAGGGATCTAGAACTAGAAATACCATTTGACCCAGCCATCCCATTACTGGGTATATACCCAAAGGACTATAAATCATGCTGCTATAAAGACACATGCACACGTATGTTTATTGCGGCATTATTCACAATAGCAAAGACTTGGAACCAACCCAAATGTCCAACAATGATAGACTGGATTAAGAAAATGTGGCACATATACACCATGGAATACTATGCAGCCATAAAAAATGATGAGTTCATGTCCTTTGTAGGGACATGGATGAAATTGGAAATCATCATTCTCAGTAAACTATCGCAAGAACAAAAAACCAAACACCGCATGTTCTCACTCATAGGTGGGAATAGAACAATGAGATCACATGGACACAGGAAGGGGAATATCACACTCTGGGGACTGTGGTGGGGTGGGGGGAGGGGGGAGGGATAGCATTGGGAGATATACCTAATGCTAAATGACGAGTTAATGGGTGCAGCACACCAGCATGGCACATGTATACATATGTAACTAACCTGCACAATGTGCACATGTACCCTAAAACCTAAAGTATAAAAAAAAAAAAAAAAGAAAAAAAAAAAGAAATAAAGTAGAGATTATTAGCCTCCCTTTCCCTGCAGGCTCTAGTTTGCTGAGTACTATGTGAAAAAGAGACAGTGTCTTGGGTTGGAGGATTTAAGATAAGTGAAGTCTACATTCTTTTGACAGTATTTAGGATTTTTCTATGCACTGTAATATGTAATATAGATAATGAGTGATTCACACTTAAAATGCAAAAATTTGTCACTCAAAGCAGTTGCAAAAAATAATTCATCATAGCATTTCCAATTGTGACCAGGAAACACATGGTCATAAGTACAGAAACATCTATACAAAACATTTGGAAACAAATTACATCTAAATTACCACACATCGAGAAAGGAAATAACACATTAAAAATGAAAGCAATCAATCATAAATTTAAATATCAGTATGGGCATTCTTTGGCTGATCCATTAAATTTTCCCCAGATTTACCCAAAAGTTCTTTTTCTGCTGAAGTAAATTTTTTCCCAGGTAATAGAAATTATATACAAAACCTTATGCTTAGCATATTCGTAGGAATACAGTTCAGGTGCTCTTAAGACTTACACCTGTTGTGCTGGAGAGGATGTGGAGAAATAGGAACACTTTTACACTGTTGGTGGGACTGTAAACTAGTTCAACCATTGTGGAAGTCGGTGTGGCGATTCCTCAGGGATCTAGAACTAGAAATACCATTTGACGCAGCCATCTCATTACTGGGTATATACCCAAAGGATTATAAATCATGCTGCTATAAAGACACATGCACACGTATGTTTATTGCGGCACTATTCACAATAGCAAAGACTTGGAACCAACCCAAATGTCCAACAACGATAGACTGGATTAAGAAAAGGTGGCACATATACACCATGGAATACTATGCAGCCATAAAAAAGGATGAGTTCATGTCCTTTGTAGGGACGTGGATGAAACTGGAAACCATCATTCTCAGCAAACTATCGCAAGGACAAAAAAACAAACACCGCATGTTCTCACTCATAGGTGGGAATTGAACAATGAGAACACATGGACACAGGAAGGGGAACATCACACTCCGGGGACTCTTGTGGGGTGGGGGAAGGGGGGAGGGATAGCATTAGGAGATATATCTAATGCTAAATGACGAGTTAATGGGTGCAGCACACCAACATGGCACATGTATACATATGTAACAAACCTGCACATTGTGCACATGTACCCTAAAACTTAAATTATAATAATAATAAAATTTAAAAAAAAAGACTTACACCTATCCCAAGAATCTTAGTTGCTTCTAATCATTCCACAGAATTATTTCCTACTCTTTCTCTGACATAAACTTCAGAAAATGTTATGGATTTAATTGGCAACTAAATATTTTAATGTGGTCAGAAAATGTAGTTAAAACTTATTTTTCATATTTTCTTCAGCACCTGAGTTTTGATTGGATCGAACTCTGGCTGGACAGCACAAACCTCAGCGATCTCTCTCAAGTTCAAAGGCAAGAGTACACCAGCCTATGCAGTGACGTTAGAACTTTTGCTACTCACCCCTTTACTTCATTCTTTCAAGGAGAGCCACTTTTCCCTTAAGGTGGAAATCCACTGCAAAAATATTCTGAGACCAAATGCCTTGAAAAACAACTATGGTTCCCCAATTTCCCTTGCTCCAATGTGGTTAATTTCATTTTTATTTCCTGGAGTCAGAAGAATTTAGTTCGTTCTGGAAACTTCTCTCACAGCCATTGCTAAAATGTCTGATTGAGCCAGGCCATTTCCTGATCCTTTTTTTTTTTTTTTTAGAGTGCTTATTTCTCCTCACTTTATTATCCAATTTCAATCTGATTCCCGTAACTCCCTTTAGACCAATTTGGTTTAGATGTAAGATTCAAAATGTCCCATAATCATCCTCAAAATTTACAGAAGAAAACATCCAAGAACAAACCCAATGTAAATACAGGATCTTACTGGCTACATTTTCCCAGAGTGCCAAGATGGTACTTCTCCATGGGACTTTGCTGGAGAAGACAGAGTTATATTCTGGCAGATACTTGGTGGTATCACATTGTAGTTTTAATTCACTTTTCCATGATGGTTAATGATATTAAATATCTTTTTATACATGATTATTGATCTTTGGGGCTTACTTTATAGTGAAGTGAGTTTAAGTGATTTTTTTATTTTAACATGATTAGTTTATATTTTTCTTATTAATTTATAACTATTACATATATTGCCTATAAGCCTTTGGTTGATTATATGTGTTTCAAATACCTTCTCCCATGTTATGATATGGCTTTCCTTCTCACATCCTCAATGCTGTCTTTTAATTAACAGAAATTCCTTATGTTTTGATGACTAATAGAATAATCATTTCATTTATGGTTTGTGTTATTGGGTAATGTTTAAAAAATCTTTCTCTAACACAGAGATAACAAGATAGTCCCGTATTTTATTTTTACAAGTTTTGTTTATTTACCTTTCACAGCATAGTAAGTCCTCCGTCTTTGTTCTTAGTCACTGTTTTAGTAATTATCGGCTTTATATATAACCACATATATTTTAGAATTAAATTATCAATTTAAATTTAAAAAACTGATGAGACATTGATGATGATTGCATTAAATTTGTAGATTGGTGAGAGTTGCCATCTTTATAATATTTAGTATTTAAATTTTAGAACACTATAAATACTCTTATTTATTCTATTATTATATCTTTAATTTTTCTCAGTAGCTTTTTATATTTTCTGTGAAGACTTGAGGACATTGCATTATTTATTAGATTTATTCCTGGCTATCTGAAGTGCTGCTATACATGGTATTTTTAAAAAGTGCGATTTGAATCATTTGTTTTTCTTTTATAATACAATTGATTTTTGTATATTGTAATCAGCAATCTTATTAAGTTCACTTATCAATTCTAATAGTTTTTACAGATTGTTTTATATCTACATAAAAACCAGGAAACCTACAAACAATGACCCTTTAATCTCTTTTGTTCCAATCTTTATTCAATTGATTTATTTTCCTTGCCTTATTTTATTGGTAGGACTGCTGGTACGGTGTTAAATAAAAGTGAACTTAGTAGGTATGTCTAACTTATCCCCAGTCTCAGATAAAATGCTTGCTCATATTTCACTGGTAAGCATCGATCATGTTGTAGATTTTTAAAAATAAGCTATGTGTTAGATTATAGGATATTTCTTCTATTCTTAGTATGGTGAGAAATGTTAATAAATTTTACCAAATATATTTTCTAGCAATTGTATCACATGATTTTTTTTTACTGTTAATGTGATAAACTATGTTTAGCATTTCAAAAGTATTCAATAAATGTACCCCTATGTAAATTCAAGCTTGTTCATGATATACTCTCCACACACAGCTGAATTCAATTTATTTCTAGTGTTGACAACGATTGGCTGGGAATTTTCTTGGTTTTTAAAAAATTTTATGAGATTCTTTCTTCATAAAACAATTTAAAACATGTTTTCTTGTATTTTTTCTCTATAAAATCTTGTTTAAAATTGATTTTCTTTCTTTTTTAAATATTTGGTAGAATTCATTGTTGAAACCGTGTCCTCGAGATTTTAAATTATGGCATCATTTTCTTCCATAAATGTAGGTAATTTCATATTTTCTAATTTTTCTTACTTCAGTTTTAATTAGTCTTTTTACCGATAAATTTTATTCATTTTGTTTATATTTTGAAATTTAACCTCTACTTTTTAATAATATGCCCTTATTATTTTTTTATATATTTTAGATTCTATTGTTTATCTGTTATTGGTTATTTATTCCTTCTTCCTATTTTCTCAATTAGTTTCAATAGAGGTTTATCATTTCTATTAGTACTTTCCATGAAACACATTTTGGGTTGCTTTATTCCCTTTTTAATTTTTGCTTTCAATGATTTTTGCTCTGATGTTTACGATTTTTATTTTCTACTTATATTATTCTTTTTGTAACTGCTACTGATACTTAGATTATTATCTAAATGATTTTAAGGCTTCACTGTTTTGTAATATATGAACTGAAAACTATAAAATCTTCATTTAAGCACAACTTTAGCTACATCCTAGAAGATTCATTTGTAGCATTTTTATTTTCATGTATTTCAAAATAATTTTAAATTTTCATTGTAGTCTCTTGTTTAATGTGTGTTAATTATGTATGTATTTCTTAACCTATTGTTAATATTTTCCCTATTGTAGCTTGGTAGTCATACACTTTTTAACTGTACATTTTTAGGATACTACTCTACAGATAACAAAATGCAGCTTTGATTTTTCAAAGTTTAACATCTATTAATATCTCTTCTGAACAGGGCAAGAACCTCAGAACATTTTAACTTTGTTTCTCTTCAAACATCTGTGCTATTGTTATATTTCATTATATATTGTCAAATATTTTAGTCATACACATATATGTATTTCAACACAAGAATGTTCTGTCACTTTTAATTATATATTTATTAATATATACCATGTATTTACCTTTATTGCTGCTTTATGTTCTTTTTTGTATCTCCAAACTTTCCTTTAGAACCATTGATCTTCTGACTTTAAAATACATCCTTTATCTTTCTTTATAGCAAGTCTGTTGGTGACAAATAAATCTCAGTTTCTCTTTGCCTGAAAAAATATCTTATTTTGATTTTGTTTTAAAGGGATGTGTTAGTACACTGGCAGCTATTTTTTTCCAACACATTAAAAATGTCATTCTAATTTCTCACTTCCATTGTCACTCTGGCTGCTTTTAACATTTCTCTTTTACTTCACAGTGCTCCTTGAAAATTGTAGCTTCATACAGTTAATCAGTTTTGGAAAGTGCTTGGTTATTATATTTTTATATTTTGATTCTCATTTTTTTCTCTCTCCATTTTTGGACCTCAAAATCCACAGTTTCACAAGAGCGGTCTGTTTCTAACATGTATCCCTTTGATATTTAAATTCTGAATTCCAATTTTTGTCAACTTACCTGTTAGAACTCTGTTTAGGATCTCACGCTTCTGGTGGTCTCCAGAAGACTTTCTGCAGCAGATAGTAGCCTATACCTGAATAGACAGGTACATCTAGGGCAAAAACCGTCCCAAAGATAGGATCACGTACGTTAGTTTTCCTTTTGCTTCCCTCGGATCTTGGTCTCTGAACTCGTCAGTGGTTTGTCAGCTTTCCTATACTTTCCTATAGGTGTTGTTTCATATGTTTCCCAGTTTTCTGGTTATTATCAAAGGGAAGGTTGGAACAAATTATTTATTTGCCATTATGGAAAAGAGCTTTCTCTTTTTAATTGACACATAAATTATACTAATCTTGAATGATAATAAGGATAATTTAAAACAAATATTTATATCTGTGTAACCACTCCCTAGAGCATATATAGAATAGTTTCAACAATTCATTTGATATCCTTGTGTCTCTCCCAAGACTATACCCTTGTTCTTTGCTTTTCTAATCACTGATTAATTTTGTTGATTTTTGAAGTTAATACAAATAGAATCATGCTGAAGGTGCACTCATGTACCTTCATGGAACACAGTATCTATAAGAGTTTTTTCACAGAATAGATTATCTATAAGATTTACTCATGTTTTTATGTGTAGTAGTAATTTCTTCTCTTTTTATTTCTGTGTAGTATTTCACTGTATGAATACATCACACTTTATGCATTCTCCACTTGATGGGCATCCAGCCCTGCCTGCTTTGAATAAAGCTTCTATGAACATCCTCATATATGTTTCTCGGTTGCCAGATACACTTATTTCTTTTATGTATATACCAACAGTGAAATTACTGCCTCATAGGAAATGCAAATGTTCGAATTATAGCACCAATTGCTAGCTTTTCAAAATGTTTTGTCATTTTACATTTCCACCAGCAATGTATATGATTTATTTCTCTCATATATTCTATGTTATGTTTTAAAAAAAGTTTTTTTTATTATTATACTTTAAGTTTTAGGGTACATGTGCACAATGTGCAGGTTTGTTACATATGTATACATGTACCATGTTGGTGTGCAGCACCCATTAACTCGTCATTTAACATTAGGTATATCTCCTAATGCTATCCCTCCCCCCTCTCCCCACCCCACAACAGGCCCTGGTGTGTGATGTTCCCCTTTCTGTGTCCATGTGTTCTCATTGTTCAGTTCCCACCTATGAGTGAGAACATGTGGTGTTTGGTTTTCTGTCCTTGCGATAGTTTGCTGAGAATGATGGTTTCCAGCTTCATCCTACAAAGGACATGAACTCATCCTTTTTTATGGCTGCATAGTATTCCATGGTGTATATGTGCCACATTTTCTTAATCCAGTCTATCGTTGTTGGACATTTGGCTTGGTTCCAAGTCTTTGCTATTGTGAATAGTGTCACCATAAACATATGTGTGCATGTGTCTTTATAGCAGCATGATTTATAATCCTCTGGGTATATATCCAGAAATGGGATGGCTGGGTCAAATGGTATTTCTAGTTCTAGATCCCTGAGGAATCGCCACACCGACTTCCACAATGGTTGAACTAGTTTACAGTCCCACCAACAGTGTAAAAGTGTTCCTATTTCTCCACATCCTCTCCAGCACCTGTTGTTTCCTGACTTTTTAATGATCGCCATTCTAACTGGTGTGAAATGGTATCTCATAGTGGTTTTGATTTGCATTTCTCTGATGGCCAGTGATGATGAGCATTTTTTCATGTGTCTGTTGGCTGCATAAACGTCTTCTTTTGAGAAGTGTCTGTTCATATCCTTTGCCCACTTTTCGATGGGGTTGTTTTTTTCTTGTAAATTTGTTTGAGTTCATTGTAGATTCTGGATATCAGCCCTTTGTCAGATGAGTAGATTGCAAAAATTTTCTCCCATTCTGTAGGCTGCCTGTTCACTCTGATGGTAGTTTCTTTTGCTGTGCAGAAGCTCTTCAGTTTAATTAGATCCCATTTGTCAATTTTGGCTTTTGTTGCCATTGCTTTTGGTGTTTTACACATGAAGTCCTTGCCCATGCCTATGTCCTGAATGGTATTGCCTAGGTTTTCTTTTAGGGTTTTAGGTCCAACATTTAAGTCTTTAATTCATCTTGAATTAATTTTTGTATAAGGTGTAAGGAAGGGATCCAGTTTCAGCTTTCTACATATGGCTAGCCAGTTCTCCCAGCACCATTTATTAAATAGGGAATCCTTTCCCCATTGCTTGTTTTTCTCAGGTTTGTCAAAGATCAGATAGTTGTAGATATGTGGGATTATTTCTGAGGGCTCTGTTCTGTTCCATTGATCTATATCTCTGTTTTGGTACCAGTACCATGCTGTTTTGGTTACTGTAGCCTTGTAGTATTCTTTGAAGTCAGGTAGCGTGTTGCCTCCAGCTTTGTTCTTTTGGCTTAGGATTGATTTGGCAATGTGGGCTCTTTTTTGGTTCCATATGAACTTTAAAGTAGTTTTTTCCAATTCTGTGAAGAAAGTCATTGGTAGCTTGATGGGGATGGCATTGAATCTATAAATTACCTTGGGCAGTATGGCCATTTTCACGATATTGATTCTTCCTATCCATGAGCGTGGAATGTTCTTCTATTTGTTTGTATCCTCTTTTATTTCATTGAGCAGTGGTTTGTAGTTCTTCTTGAAGAGGTCCTTTACATCCCTTGTAAGTTGGATTCCTAGGTATTTTATTCTCTTTGAAACAATTGTGAATGGGAGTTCACTCATGATTTGACTCTCTGTCTGTTATTGGTGTATAAGAATGCTTGTGATTTCTGCACATTGATTTTATATCCTGAGACTTTGCTGAAGTTGCCTATTAGCTTAAGGAGATTTTGGGCTGAGATGATGGGGTTTTCTAGACATACAATCATGTCATCTGCAAACAGGGACAATTTGACCTCCTCTTTTCCTAATTGAAGACCCTTTATTTCCTTCTCCTGCCTGATTGCCCTGGCCAGAACTTCCAACACTATGTTGAAGAGGAGTGGTGAGAGAGGGCATCCCTGTCTTGTGCCAGTTTTCAAAGGGAATGCTTCCAGTTTTTGCCCATTCAGTATGATATTGGCTGTGGGTTTGTCAAAGAGAGCTCTTATGATTTTGAGATAAGACCCCTCAATACCTAATTTATTGAGAGTTTTTAGCATGAAGGGTTGTTGAATTTTGTCAAGGGCCTTTTCTGCATCTATTGAGATAATCATGTGGTTTTTGTCACTGGTTCAGTTTATATGCTGGATTACATTTATTTATTTGCATATGTTGAACCAGCCTTGCATCCCAGGGATAAAGCCTGCTTGATCATGGTGGATAAGCTTTTTGATGTGCTGCTGGATTCGGTTTGCCAGTATTTCATTGAGGATTTTTGCATCAATGTTTATCAGCGATATTGGTCTAAAATTCTCTTTTTTTGTTGTGTCTCTGTCCAGCTTTGGTATCAGAATGATGCTGGCCTCATAAAATGAGTTAGGAAGGATTCCCTCTTTTTCTATTGATTGGAATAGTTTCAGAAGGAATGGTACCAGGTCCTCCTTGTACCTCTGGTAGAATTCGGCTGTGAATCCACTTGGTCCTGGACTTTTTTTGTTTGGTAAGCTATTAATTCTTGCCTCAATTTCAGAGCCTGTTATTGGTCTATTCAGAGATTCAGCTTCTTCCTGGTTTAGTCTTGGGAGGGTGTATTTGTCAAGGAATTTATCCATTTCGTCTAGATTTTCTAGTTTATTTGCATAGAGGTGTTTATAGTATTCTCTGATGGTAATTTGTATTTCTGTGGGATTGGTGGTGATATCCCCTTTATCATTTTTTATTGCATCTATTTGATTCTTCTCTCTTTTCTTCTTTATTAGTCTTGCTAGCGGTCTATCAATTTTGTTGATCTTTTCCGAAAACCAGCTCCTGGATTCATTGATTTTTTGAAGGGTTTTCTGTGTCTCTATTTCCTTCAGTTCTGCTCTGATCTTAGTTATTTCTTGCCTTCTGTTAGCTTTTGAATGTGTTTGCTCTTGCTTCTCTAGTTATTTTAATTGTGATGTTAGGGTGTCAATTTTGGATCTTTCCTGCTTTCTCCTGTGGGCATTTAGTGCTATAAATTTCCCTCTACACACTCCTTTGAATGTGTCCCAGAGATTCTGGTATGTTGTGTCTTTGTTCTCGTTGGTTTCAAAGAATATCTTTATTTCTGCCTTCATTTTGTTATGTACCCAGCAGCCATTCAGGAGCAGGTTGTTCAGTTTCCATGTAGTTGAGCGGTTTTGAGTGAGTTTCTTAATCCTGAGTTCTAGTTTGATTGCACTGTGGTCTGAGAGATAGTTTGTTATAATTTCTGTTCTTTTACATTTGCTGAGGAGTGCTTTCCTTCCAACTATGTGGTCAATTTTGGAAGAGGTGCGGTGTGGTGCTGAGAAGAATGTATATTCTGTTGATTTAGGGTGGAGAGTTCTGTAGATGTCTATTAGGTCCACTTGGTGCAGAGCTGAGTTCAGTTCCTGGATATCCTTGTTAACTTTCTGTCTCATTGATCTGTCTAATGTTGACAGTGGGGTGTTAAAGTCTCCCATTATTATTGTGTGGGAGTCTAAGTCTCTTTGTAGGTCTCTAAGGACTTGCTTTATGAATCTGGATGCTCCTGTATTGGGTGCATATATATTTAGGATAGTTAGCTCTTCTTGTTGAATTGATCCCTTTACCATTATGTAATGGCCTTCTTTGTCTCTTTTGTTCTCTGTTGGTTTAAAGTTTGTTTTATCAGAGACTAGGATTGCAACCCCTGCCTTTTTTTGTTTTCCATTTGCTTGGTAGATCTTCCTCCATCCCTTCATTTTGAGCCTATGTGTGTCTCTGCATGTGAGATGGGTTTCCTGAATACAGCACACTGTTGGGTCTTAACTCTTTATCCAATTTGCCAGTCTGTGTCTTTTAATTGGAGCATTTAGCTCATTTAGATTTAAGGTTAATATTGTTATGTGTGAATTTGATCCTGTCATTATGATGTTAGCTGGTTATTTTGCTCGTTAGTTGATGCAGTTTCTTCCTAGCCTCGATGGTCTTTACAATTTGGCATGTTTTTGCAGTGGCTGGTACTGGTTGTTCCTTTCCATGTTTAGTGCTTCCTTCAGGAGCTCTTTTAGGGCAGGTCTGGTGGTGACAAAACATCTCAGCATTTGCTTGTCTGTAAAGTATTTTATTTCTCCTTCACTTATGAAGCTTAGTTTGGCTGGATATGATATTCTGGGTTGAAAATTCTTTTCTTTAAGAATGTTGAATATTGGCCCCCACTCTCTTCTGGCTTGTAGAGTTTCTGCTGAGAGATCAGCTGTTAGTCTGACAGGCTTCCCTTTGTGGGTAATCCGACCTTTCTCTCTGGCTGCCCTTAACATTTTTTCCTTCATTTCAACTTTGGTGAATCTGACAATTATGTGTCTTGGAGTAGAAAAGAATAAAAAGAAATGAACAGAGCCTCCAAGAAATATGGGAGTATGTGAAAAGACTAAATCTACGTCTGATTGGTGTACCTGAAAGTGATGGGGACAATGGAACCAAGTTGGAAAACACTCTGCAGGATATTATCCAGGAGAACTTCCTCAATCTAGCAAGGCAGGCCAACATTCAAATTCAGGAAATACAGAGAATGCCACAAAGATACTCCTCGAGAAAATTTGTTTTTTTTTAAATCTCTTCCTCATTTCCTTTGATTGTCTACCTTGCTTGTGTTCCAACAAAGCTGGGAGTATGGAATTTTAATAGTGTTTTTGCTGCTGAGTTCAGTTCCCTTCCCTTAACCTAACTTCAAGTCTTTTAGTTCATGTTGCTGAAAGCAAGGATTTGCTTGGTTTAGTTTAGCTTTTCTTACACCTTGCCCATAGTTCTTTGTAATTTGTCAAGTGAATTGGTTTACTCAATTCCCTCTAGCAAATGAGCTAGAGTTAAGGGGAAAACTACTGTTTATAGTCACAGCTACTTTGAGGAGTAGACAGAATGGTTGGTACTATTTTATATACCTTTTACCCATAACCAGATCCATTCTTCAAGACAGGTCAGAATACAGTATCTTAGCATAATTTTCTATAGTCAGTTTACCTCTATTTTCTCTCCCCATTTTCACCTATCTCTGACCATTACTAATAAATTTTTGTCTGTAATTGTATAAAAATCACTCTATATGTAATTTTATTGTTTAAAAATTAAAAAGATCATGTAAGGTATCCATTTTATAACTGAATAAATATCAGAGAAGCTAAGGGATTTGTTCAAATGTGCTCAATTATTAATGTATAGTGCTGAAATTTAAAGAAAAGCCTTTATCTTCTCTAGTTTGTATTCTGCATTCTTTCATCTACAGTACTATCTCCCTGCATCTAATCAAATCTTTGTGTTATCCAAATGTTGACATTAACTTACTTTAGCCATATGTAGAACACTGTTGATACTCCTGATGAATTTTAAATATTCCAGTGATAAAGAGAATAGAGTATTTGTGTGTACTATGGGTTTTTATATCAGATACTTAATGAAGGTCTTTCTACATTTGTGTAGTTCTTCTATTACTTTTCTAACATTTTCTGCAAATCCTTAAGAAATGCTGATTCCTATCTTTTTGGTGAAGCACGTATTTTGTGGAGTTACAAAGAAGATAAAAAATACCACCTCCGTGAATCATTGATTTTTACTTTGGCCTATTCATTCTAAATACATTCACCAGGTACAATGTCAGTATATATATTTCAAAATTTAATAGTTTTCTGAAGTCTGGTGTGTACACACATTCTATTAAAATCTTGTAGACTATTTACTCTCTACTATCATTCATATGGGCTTTTACTTGCCAAATGTTAATGTGACATCTGCTGTACCTAATTCCAGTAAATATCAGGAACTCTTATGCATACAAACAGTTTATCATACATATGCCATCAATTTGTTCTGAGACATGTCACTTGTGCAAATAGCCTAGGGTTCTTATTTATTAAGATTTACATCAAGTAAAAACTAAACACTTTGATTCAAAGGTCTTGGATTTTCAATCCAGATGTTTATAATCTCTCATGCTATTTACTGACCTCAACAATTTAAAGTTGTGAATTAATTAGCTTGCATTCATAAATTCACGGTACAGAGATGGAATTACTATCCTTTGATAATATATGATATTAGAATTTCATAAAGTAAGGAAGCAATATCAGTTCAATGTGGAAGAAGCAAAATATAATCAAAAAGTAAGTGTTAAAAAAATGATAATGGATACATAAGACCAAGTGACCAAGATTTATTAGCCAAGATAGCAAGAAAGTATTTTTACTTTATAAGGTGAATAAAGACCCAGTTCATTTCAACCCTCCTGTACCTGGTTTCCATAAAATAATTCTTACTGAAAATACTGTCTTACTGATAGTATATAGATATAATTAAATATCATATTATATATATTTCTTCACACACACACAGACAGAAATTGAGTATAATAAAAGAATGACTAGAAACGTACAGTAGTCTGTCTCCTTCCTATGACTCCACTTCAATAACAACAAAAGGATAGGAATCATATAAATCCAAAATGGCAAAGATGAAGAATGGAAATCTGCTGCAGATATCCATCATTCAGGGCTCACCAACATATCGAACATCTTCCTGAAAGTATGATTGTTCTCCACATTTAGAAATCTGTCTTCTCAAGGTAAAAGCAGAAATCTTACATCTCTAGAATCACTTGCCATTGCATTCCTCTCATTAGAAGCTATGAGAAATTGTGTCTTTTTTCTCTTATTTTCCTTCTCTCTCTTTCTGTCTCATAGCTCCATCTCTTCAACTTATTCTTTTATATTTTCTGAGACATTTTCTCATTTCTATTTTCCAACCAGTAGGGTAGCTTGGTAGAAGAAAGTTGTGTGTGTATTGTTTTTCCTGAGCCATTTCAGACCAATTTAGAAATATCATACTGTATGACCTTTACATACTTGATTATACTTGTCTTAAGAACAAGGACCTCTACTTTATAACCACAGCACAGTTAGCATTTTCAATATCAGGAGATTTTCTAATATTTAATATTGATATAATACTATTATTTAATCTGCAGTTCTTAGTCAAATTTCATCAATTACCCCCAAAATAACATTATAGCTATTTTGCGGGGGTGGGGGGAGGATATAGTCCAGGATTTAATTGAAGATCACTCATTGAATTTTTTTTGTTATGTCTTTTTAGTCTTGTTTCAACTAGTAAATATAGCCTCACATTCTTCTGTGTATATATCTAGACCTTTACATTTTTGACTAGTACAGGCCAGTTACTACATAGAATGTCCCTCAGTTTGGGTTTGTCTAATACTTTCTCATGCACAGTTTTAGCTTACACACTTATCAGGAAACACGTGCTGTGAGTTAGCTCCATTACGAGCTATATGGGCATAGGAAGTTCGGTGTAGAAAGTTGTTTACATGAGCTTCACAAACTTTTGAAAATGTTAGTCTTTGATAGACAATTCTTAAGAACAAACCCTACAATTTTCTCTGTGAAACAGAAGTCAGTGACTTTGGGTAGAAATCATAATGAATATACAGGACTGAGAGAAGGAGCATTTATAAAAAAGAAATTCAACTGTGAATGTCTTTGCTTTATTAAGGAAAGAAAAATATTATCCTCTATTGGGCCATGAGCTTTAGTTTGACACACACTTCCCTAAAAGATCTTACCTTTCTCTGCCATGCAAAGTTTTATATTTTCTCTTTTTTTTTTTTGAACAATAAAAACATGGAGAGAGTACATCAGCACAGCAACTAGTCAGTGACATCACATCTCACCTGTCATGTGCCTTTTATTTTCCCATACTAAAGAGTGATATAAACAACCACGTGATAAACCGTAAGAAAGGGCTTTTAAAATTTGAATCTAATCAGGAACAGCATGTCCAAGCTATTGTTTACTATCACTTTTCCTCTGAGGGACTCAGAGTAAAAGGAAAGTTATATGTGAAACAATTCAGACACTGTGCACTTTTGCCTTGCAAATGAATCCATTAAAATATAAGGAGCACCTGCTGAACTGTGCACATTGCTACTCAATGCTGACTCAATATTTTCAGGAATAGCATGGAAAACTCATATTTTAAGGTATTTTAATAATATCTACTGATAATTTGTCCTAACAGCTGTTTTATTTTTGCTGACACAGTAGAGAAAACAGTACCTTATTCTTGGAAAATTTAATGATGGAGAATTGCACAGTTCTGGGTGTTCCTAAACTTAGTGCATTTCTCAGAGAAAGCCAAGACCAGCATGAAATACTTTCTTTCCTACAACACATCCCAGTGCCTAAGTCTATCTTCCTTTCTTCTTTACTTATATTACCACCCACTGTTTTCTATAATAGCCCCAAAATTGGCTGCCAGGTTTTTCATAAAAATTTTTACCGAAAAGACAGACTGGACATACAAATGAAAAATATAAACATGGCCACATAATAGCTTAAAACATTTTACTAGTTCTTGTAGTTATTATTCTAGGTTTCTTAATTGGAACAGGAAGGTTTCAAATAGCCTTCTCATCTTCCTTTCTATTTTGAAGGGTAGAATACACCCAACCTCCTCCTCCCTTACATCCTGGCTCTTTTCTGGATTGCTTGCTCTGTGTTTTATTTATTTATCCTGAAATATCAACTGTAATGGGTTAATAGAATGGTATTAGTCCATTTTCACACTACTAATAAAGACATATGTGAGACTGGGTAATTTATACAGAGAAAGAGGTTCAGTGGGCTCACAGTTCCACATGGCTGGGCAGGCTTCACAATCATGGCAGAAGGTGAAGAAGGAGCAAAAGCATGTCTTACATGGCGGCAGGCAAGGAGAGCATGTGCAGGGAAACTGCCATTTATAAAACCATCAGATCTCACGGGATTTATTCACTATCACGAGAAAGGCATGGGAAAACCCACCCCCATGATTCAATTACCTCCCACTGGGACCTTCCCACAACACATGGGGATTATTATAATTCCAGGTGAGATTTGGGTGGACACATGGAGCCAAACCATATCAAGATTTCAATTTGTATCCATTCAGTTGCTAAATTACATGCAGTAAGTAGATTGTACTCCCAGAGTCCAACATATTTCTCACATGACTGGGACCTATATATATATATTTCCTACATCCTCAGGAAATGTCTTATTTCTACCTTTGCACACTATCATTTTTTTTTCTATTTTTGTCCTTTTTGTAATCACAAAGGTGAAACTAGTGGTTTCCTCAAATAACTTTTCTTTAAATAATAAACTCAATAAAGAAGGAATATTTCTATTTGAGTAGAGGAGAAGAGTTTTGGAGCCCAGCCATTTCATTCCTGATAGGTATCCTGAGGGAATTCCTAAGACTCCACAGCCGACATTAACCCCACAAAAACTACATGTGAGCACACACATGTCTAAACAAACAGATCCCATTGCTCACGCTTGATATTGAGAATATTTTGAAAAAGAAGAAGCAAAAATGACACATTAATTTCTGGTTAAATATGGTGGTTTGAAATATTAATCACTACTAAATTAAAAGCATATGACTATGAATCATATTGATTTCACAAGGGACAAAGAGAATAGGAGAGAGAACAACTGCAAACGAAGTATTTCTGCTAATTTTTGGAAGACAAAAGCAGATGGAGAAGTGATAACTGAACCCAGAAATCTTAAAAAATAAGACAGAAAGAAAATAAAACTACACCCTTACAGCCTAAGGAAGGGTTTACCTACAGTGGTAGTGAAAATATTTAACCTCTGTAGTCCAGTTGCTTGGGAGGCTGAAGTGAGAGAACTACTTGAGCCCACGAGTTTGAAGCTGCAGTGAGCCATGAACATGCCATTGTACTCAAGCCTGGGCAACAGAGCAAGATCCCATCTGTAAAGGAAAAAAATTCGGCATAGCATAGGCCCTGACTAATAAATTTATGTTGAATCTGGACTAGGTGAGCAGGTACCAGCCCTGAGAAAACCAATGGAAATGAACATTTCCTGTAAGCTCTGTTCATGACAGCACCCACTCTCTTTGAGAGAGGTGTGGGTCATAACATTGGGAGTCTAGTTGAAAGTTTGTCTAGAACGTAGTTACCTATATAGCAGTTACTACAATACTTGTATGACATTTACTATGTCCTAGGCATGACTCTTTGTACTTTACAAATACTTTTTATTGTATAATAAACCTAAGAGTAGAGTGTTAACGTTATCCCTCTACAGATATGGATAGTGAAACACAAAGAAGTGAACTTGCTTAAGTCCAACTGTATAGGAAGTGATGGTGCTATGATTCCAACTTAGGCAGTCTATCTCCATTCTGTCAATGACTATGCTATGTTGCCTCCTCCTTTTTCCTTAGGAGAATTATGGTGATTACATTTCAAGATGAGATTTGGGTGAGGACATGAAGCCTAACCATATCACCGTAGAATTCAGTTCTTCTTTTATGGATGCAACATCATTTTGGAGATATTATTGATGGTTTTATTTGACTTTAGGATAATTTGAATGAAGGGGCTATACCTAAGGGAACTTCTGCATAGCAAGCATAAAGCAGATTTGATGGAGAGAGCTGAAAACAATGGGATTCAATTAATTTATTCACTCTGAATTGTGTGGCCCTTAGTCCGCTCTGCTCTCAGGACGACAGCAAGGAAGTATTATCTCTTCCCCAACTTCTGAACACACATATTGATAGGTGACTGGAGGATGGGTGCCTGAAGGAAGAAAACATCTTAAGAGGAAAAATCTTTATGTGCTGATTTGAGGGTCTCACAGACAAATGATGGACTTAATATCTTATCATCCTAGAGCCCAGTAAGAAGTCTTGCCTATCAACATTTATTGTCACATCCTGAAATATAAAATGCCAGAAAGTGTTCACTAAGAATTTGAGGCATAGTTTCAAAATAAAAACAAATACTACCAAAACTATGAATAAAAATTGTTATAATAAGAATTACTGAGTAGGATAAAGTCAAATAAAACCATCAATAATATCCCCAAAGTAATGTTGCATCCATCAAACAAGAACTGAATTCTACAGTGATATGGTTAGGCTTCGTGTCCTCACCCAAATCTCATCTTGAATTGTAATCCCCATAATTCTTATGTGTCAAGGAAGAGACCAGGTGAAGGTAATTTAATCATGGGAGTGATTTCCCCCATGCTGTTCTGGTAATAGTTCTCAGGGGATCTGATAGTTTTATAAGGGGTCCTTCCCCCTTTGCTCGTCACTTGTCTTTCCTGCCACCTTGTGAAGAAGGTGCCTTACTTCCCCTTTGCTTTCCACTATGATTGTACGTTTCCTGAAGCCTCCGCAGCCATGCAGAAGTGTGAGTCAATTAAACCCCTTTCCTTTGTAAATTACCCAGTCTTGGGCAGTTCTTACAGCAGTATGAAAACGAACTAATACATAAGGCAAAGTTATTTTAGGAAAACAAAAAGAAATGCTAAACACTATTAAAAATAGATAAGAAATTTTAAGATTTCAGTAAATGAGATGAAACGAAAATTGAGCTAAGGTCTCAGAAAGTGGAACAAAAAGGGATCAAAAAGATGATGAATATATGAAAACAACTTTCTAGAACTATTACTACTTCTATTTGTTTGTTTATAGTTGCCCTTGAATTTTCTTTGTGGACTAACACATACATAGAATAATTTCAGTGCAATTTTGTGCTTTCTAAATCTTCTTCCCATTTTTGTTTTCTGTTCTACAGTTTAGGCTAGAATTTCCAGTACATTGTTGAAGAGTAACAATAATAAGATTATTCCTTATCATCGTTCTGATTTTAATAGTAATGTTTTCAATGTTTCACTACTGTTTTTGCTAACATATATGACATATTACTATTTGATTAAAATTAAGGAAGGCATGTTAAATTTTTACTTTTCAGAGAATTTTATTATGAAAAACAGCTACCTTCTATAAAATGCTGGAGATTTCCCTTTTAAAATATATCGAGGGCCAGGTGCGGTGGCTCACGCCTGTAATCCCAGCACTTTGGGAGGCTGAGGCGGGTGGATCATGAGGTCAGGAGATTGAGACCAACCTAGCGAACACTGTGAAACCCCATCTCTACTAAAAATATCAAAATATTAGCTGGGCGCGGTGGCCGGCGCCTGTAGGCCCAGCTACTTGGGAGGCTGAGGAAGGAGAATGGTGTGAACCTGGGAGGCAGAGCTTGCAGTGAGCCGAGACTACGCCACTGCACTCCAGCCTGGGCGACAGAGCAAGACTCCGTCTCAAAAAAAAAAAAAAAAAAAAAAAAAAAATATATATATATATACAGAGAGAGAGAGAGAGAGATGTTGAATTGCATAAGTAAATTTTCTGATAATGGATAATTATTTCACTAGAGATAAACTCTGCCTGTTTATGTTCTAAATGTTAGAATTATTTATGTTTATAAAGACATTGATGGATCCATTTGATATTAGCAGCACTCAATATTTTAAGATTTTTATAGTTATTTTAATTAAATCATATACAGTTTTCTTTAACTTTGAGCTATTTTTCAATGTTATTAAATATGTGATAGGATTATGAATTATGTGTGGTTGTTTTTCTGATTTTACTCTTGTCTGGAAAGTAGTAAAAAAATTAATATACCTCTTAAAAGTTTGATAAAGATCACTCATTAGATTTGGAATTTGTGCCTTTTAGGGAAGGAAGATGAAAATATTTGAGTAACAATTTAACTTATTCAATAGTTGTTAGTGCATTCAGATTTTCTATTTATTTTTAGGTAAATTTTATTTAAATATGTATTTCATGTGTGTTGTCTGATTTGTTCACCTAAAGTTGACCATTGCCTTTTCTTAGGAATTATACATCTTGATTGGATGAAGAAAATGTGACAAATGTGTGTGTGTGTATATATATATATACACACACATATTTTATATATATATAATATATATGCATACATACTACACAGCCAGAAAAATAAAATTATGTCTTTTGTACCAACATGGATGGAGTTGGAGACCGTTATCCTAAGTGAAATAACTCAGAAACAGAAAATCAAGTACTCCATATTCTCACTTAGTAGTGTGAGCTAAACAATGGATACACATGGACAAACAGAGAGAAATAATGGACACTGGGGACTCCAAAAGTGGAGATGGGGAGGGGGGTGAAGGCTGAAAAATTACCTGTTGGGTATAGCGTTCACTATTTGGGTCACAGGTACACTAGAAGCCTGAACCTCACCATTATACCATATATCCATGTAACAGACAATAGACATGTACCCCCTGAATCTATAAAACTAATAAATAAATTTAAGAAAGAAATTACACATCTCTATCCTATGTCCTTCTTTTCTCCTTAATATTGATTATTTGAACCATCTTTTCTTGTTCTTAATAAGTTTTGTTAAGAGGTTTGTTTACCAGTCTTTTCTAAGAAACTTATTTTATCATTTTTCTTAGTTCTTCATTTTATCTTATACTTTATTAATGTTTCTTACATCTTGAATATTTATTTAAATATTTCCTTGGATTGAATCCATGTTATTACAATTTTATTCTATTATTTTAATTAACTACTAATGTATTTTTAATAATTGTATTTAACACTACAGTTTGTGCAATAAATACCATTTAGCATATACCACACATATTAGTATATGGGACTTTCATTATTGTCTAGTTTTAGGTATTTTGTGATATCTATTTTGATTTCTTCTTTAGAGTAATTCAAAAATACTATCGTTTACAAACAAATATATTTCCCCTAATTTCTAATTTAATTGTTTCTTGAAAGAAAATGTGGAATGTATAACATTGAATTTTTTTGAAAAATGTTAAAAATTGTAATAACCTAGTACTGGCTTTTTAAAAATCTATATTTTGTACACTTAAGAAGAGTATTTCAGTATTTCACTGCACTTTCCAATTAATTTTCTTGTAAACCTAAAACTACTTTAAAATAATCTGTTTATTAAAAAGTAATACATTTTAAATGTGCATGTATATAAAATCAGTCTTATTTTAAAATTTCAAATATCTATACTCTTTTTGTTGTACTATTACATTTTTTAGTTACTGATAAAAGTACAATAGAGTGCACTACTACGTAGAGTAGTGTTTGTCATGTTTGCTTTGTAATTATGACAGCTTTTGCTCAATATGTTTTTAGATTCTCTTGTTAGTAGTATAAATGTTTACAATTATTTATCTCTGTTTGTAGTTTGTTCCTTCTACTATTTTGCTTGTCTTTATGTCTTGTAAACCGTACTTTATTTTTGCTGAAATTAATATTGCTTCATCAATTCTTATATGTTTAATAACATCTTGTCTACATTTTCTAATCAATAATTTTGAAACTTTTGTTTTTAAAATATGTCTGTTGAAGGTGGCATATTGCTGAATTCAAAAAAACATATAAACAACTTGTTAGTCTGTATCTTAATAAAGTATTTTGTTTATTATGTTTCTACTACATTTGTAGTTATCTCTAACATGTTGTTTTTGCTTTTTAAACAGATTTCTCAAGATAGAAATTAAATATCATAAAATTCACCCATTTTAAGTACATGATTCAATAATTTTTAGTAAATTTACAGAGTTTTTTAACCATCACCACAATCTACTTTTAGAATATATCTATGTCCCCAGAGAGATCCCTCATGTCCATTTGCATCAATTCCTGTTCTGGTCTCCAGCCGCAGGCTACTCCAATCTATTTTATCTCTCTGTAGATTTGCCCTTTCTGAACATTTCATATAAATGGAATCATACAGTATTTGATGGCTTACATATGGCTTGTTTCACTTAGCATGTTTTTGAGGTATATCCTTGTAGCATGTATCAGGAGTTTGTTCCTTTTCAGTGTTGAGCAATATTTCATTGTAAAAATGTAATACATTTTGTTATCTATTTACAAGTTGATGGACATCTGAATTGTTTCTACTTCTTGTCAATTAATAACAATGTCACACGCCTCATTTGTGTGGACATGTTTTTATTTCTCTTATTTCTTCTAGGGAGATTCCTAGAAGTGTAATTGTGGGCTTGTGTGGTAAATTTTGTTTAACGTTGGAGAAACTTTCATAATAGTTTTCAAAGTGGTTGCACCAATATTTCACTTGCATGAACAACGTAGGAGGGTTTGTTTTGCTCTACAATCCTTGTCAACATTTGTTATTGTCTGGTATTTTGATTAAAGGCACTTGAGTGGGTATAAAGTGGTAAATCTGTCCTGTGATTTTAATTTGCATTTTCCACATTACTAATATATATGTTTTCTATGTTTCATAACAAATCACCACTAATTTAGCTGCGTAAAACAGCACACATTTATTTATTATCTCACAGTTTTTGTGGGTCAGAAGTCAGGTCATAGCTTATTTGGGTCCTCTGTTTAGAGTTCCATAGGGCTATCATTGAGCTGTTGACCAGAAAGCATTTTCCCTAGATTAGACTGGAGAAAAATGTGCTCTTAAGCTCACTCAGGTCTTTGCAGAATTCATGTTCTTGTGATTATAGGATTCATATGTTTCCATGCAAGGATAGATGCAGGAACCAATGAGTCAGGTCTAGTTAGAATCTTATATAACATAAGCATAGGAGTGACAGCTCATCATCCTTGCCATATTGCTTAGAAGCAAATCACAGGTCCCACTTATCCTCCAGGGAAGGGCATTACACAAAGCGTGAACACCAGGAGGTGGGGAGTTTGTCCACCACAACTAATGATGTCAGTATCTTTTCATGTGATTTTTGGTCATTCGTATATCTTCTTTGGTAAAATAATAACTAAAATCTTTCCTTTTAAAAATTGAGTTATCTTATTATCAGTTTCAAAGTTTCTTTTTATATTGTTGTTATAGGTCCTTTATCAGATAAAATTTACAAATATTTTCTGCCAGTCTGTAGTTTGTCTTTTCCTATTATTTATGATGTTTGTTGAGGCACAGAAGATTTTAATTTTGATAAAGCCCAATTATCAACACTCACTTTTTCTTCACAATTTTTTTCATCCTTTCCTGACATCTATTGGATTCTTTGGATTCTATTTAGTACCATTTCCTTTCCTACAATTGGGAGATAATAGCTTGATTTTCTCTCCTTACATTTTTAACATGTTTGACTATATATTTTTCAACAACATTTTACATATTTTCAGTATATCTTTCCTTTCCATAATAAAGAAAATACTTTAGTGCATTTTAATTACCAATTGAACTCCTTCATTTCTACTTTATTGTCTAAAATTTTAGCTCTGCCTATTAAAAACTAAATTCATTTATTTACTGTTAGTCACTAGTGTGTCCTACATCTTTAATATTGGTACCATTTTTTGTAGTATTGAATCATCAGTTTGATATGTCTAAAAATGTGTTTATTTTATCCATCCTATTAAACAGTGATTAAGCAGTGTATCATGTTTTAGTTAACATTTATTTTTCCTCAGGATATTGAAAATATTATTCAATCTTCTTCATTTTTATTGCTGATGAGACATCTACTATTCGTCTCATTATCATTTCTTTTTAGATAATGTTTTTTTCCTTTCTAGTAACTACTAATCTTTTGTCTTATGTATATACTTGATTTTACTTCATAGTGATCAGATGTGGAATTATTTATTATATATTCCACCTTGTGAATTTTAAATTACATTTCTATTTGGAGTTTAAAAAAGTTTAGCCATTACTGTTCAGGATATTTTTGTTTTTCTGCAAATCTCTTTTTTCTTTCCTTAGGGGGTACTGGTTAGATGCATTTGGGAGCTACCTTCCCAACTTCTTCATGAACTTTCTAAAAAATATTTTCTATTATCATTTTTGTGTAATATTCTAGTTGAATATTATATTTAAATTTACTAAACCCTCTCTTATTCTGTTTAGGCTCTAATTTATGACATTATTGATTTTTAAAAATTGTTATGGCTTCATTTCATATATATTTAGATTTGATACACAGCTCCATTTTTACATAAACTTTTAATTCACAGTCATTTAAGATTGGTTTATCATTTATACTTCAAAGTAAATTGATTTTCTACTTTTTCCCCGGCATTAATTTTATTCATCTATTTTGATTTGTTATTACAAAACTTTTTTTTTTTTTTTTGAGACGGAGTCTCCCTCTGTCACCAGGCTGGAGTGCAATGGCCCAAAATCTCTCGGCTCACTGCAATCTCTGCCTCCGGGGTTCAAGCAATTCTCCTGCCTCAGCTACCCGAGTAGCTGGGACTATAGGCGCGCACCACCACGCCCAGCTAATTTTTGTATTTTTAGTAGAGACGGGGTTTCAACATGTTGGCTGGGATTGTCTCAATCTCTTGACTTCGTGATCTGCCCGCCTCGGCCTCCCAAAGTGCTTGAATTACAGGCGTGAGCCACTGCACCGGGCCTTTTACAAAACTTGTGTGAGAGGAATTTCGTTCCGCTCTCTCTATGCGGAGGTTTGGGCTCCAAGTTGCTTTATAAAACCTAGTTTCCAAATGTGAAAGCTCATGGATTCTAGACAGTTCTTCCTTTCTGGCATAATTTTATAAATGTCTTCGTTTAATGCTGTAACTTTTTGTTTAAGCACTGCTTTCGGTGCATCCCACCAATTTTGATAATGTATGTTATTACCTCCACTCAATTTAAATTGTAATTTTCTTTTGAATTCTTTTACTTATGGGTTATTTATAGGTGTGCTATTTAATTTTTAAATATATTAAGATTTTCCAGGTATTTTTCTATTATTGGCTTTTAGTTTAATTATGTTTTTGTCAGAGAACATACTCTATATGGTTTAAATTCTTTGAAAATTTTTGAAACACTTATAGAATTGACATTATAAAAATGACATTCTATAAATGTCGACGAGGTCAAACTGGTTTTTAGGTCTTCCATACCCTTATAGATTTTTTTCTCTACTTGTTCTACCCATAACTGAGAGGAGTGTTGATATCTCCCTTTGTCATTGTGAATTCGTTTACTGTTCATTTCTATTAATTTTTCTTCATGCATTTTGAAGCTCTTTGGTTCTGTACATTCACATTTTGAATTTTTAAGGCAATTTGTAATTTCAAAACAATTCCTTACTTTTATGTGAATTTTTCATTGTTCCTTGTACTTTTTCTTGTTTTGAAGACTGCTTGATACTAAGACAGTGAATTCACCTTCCTTTTAATTAATGTTTGCTTAGAGTATTTTTTTCATCATTTTACTTTTAACTAATCAAAGTTGCTCTATTTAAAGAGGCTTCTTTCACACAGCATATCACTTTTTAAAAAAATTTCTATGGACAATCTCCTGTCTTTTAAATGGTATGTTTAGATTAATAATGTTTAATGTTATGTTAATATGTTCAGATTAAATCTTACCATCTTGTTAGTTATCTCTATGTTCTGTCCCTTCTTTTTTTTCTCTTTTTCTGCTGAAATTTTGATTAATTAAATATTTATTTATCATTCTATTCTCCATTATTGGTTTCATATTTACACCTCTTTTTTAAAAAAAACTAATAATGATTCCACCAGGGTATATAACATTCATATCTAATTGTTATCTGTCTTCAATTAAGGAAAAATAAAAACCTTATGATGTATTTCCAAGTTCTTCCTGCCATTTTGTCTTCCCTTATTACCTACATTTTACTTTTGGTACAGATCCAACTATATTGAAATTATTTTGCTTTATTTAAATAAAACTGAGAAATCTATTTTATATGTGCCTTCATTTTTACAGTTTTTGGGGATCTTCTTTTTTAAGATACAGTTTTTGTGTAATATTCTTTCTACCTATAGAATTTCCTTTATCTTATCTTGTAATTTGAGTCTCCTGATAATCAATTTTCACCACTTTGTCTAAAACTGCCTTTATTTAACTTCCATTTCTAAATGATATTTTTCTTGCATGTAGGACTCTGGTATGGCAGGATTTTTTCCTTCTTTAAAACTTTTAAATATGTCAGTCTACTGCCTTCTGACTTACCTTTGTAAGTTTCTGATATAATTATTATTATTGTTCCTTTGTATCTAATGTGTCTCTTTTATTTGGATGGCATCAAGATTTTCTTTTTATCTGTGGTTTTTAACAGTTTGCATATGATATACTCTATGTATATTTTTTAGGGGGAGTACTTTTTCCTACTTGGTGTTTCTCTGAGCTTATTGAATCTGTGATTTCAATTTCTTTTATACATAACTTCAAATATTTCTTTTTCCTTACTTTCTTCTCAGATTGCAAGTAAGTGTGTGTTAAACCATCTGATACTGTTTCATAGCTCTTGGATTCTCTGTTCTGTTTTTGTTTTTTCTTAAATTATTTTGTTTTCTTTTTGCTTCAGTTTTGATTATTTCTATCACCCTCTCTCTGTATTCACTGATTTTTTTTTCATTAGGTTGTGTCAAGTCTACTGAAGAGCCTGTCACAGGCATCTAAAAAATCTCTATTAGTAAAATTTTGTTTCTGGGGTATCAACCATCTCTTTCTTATGGGTTTCCTATCTCTGATGAAACTCCCTGTATGTTTACATATGGCATTCACCCTTTTCACACAAATTTTTACCATATTAACTCCAGATAATTTGAATGTCCTCTCTGATAGTTCCTGTAACAGGTCATTTTTTTTTAGTCTGGTTCTATTGTTCTTTTGACTGTTTTATCCTTTGACAGTGAGCTATTTTTCTTCTTTTTCTCATAATTTTTTTTTTTTTTTTTTTTTGAGATGGAGTTTCGCTCTTGTTGCCCAGGCTGGAGTGCAATGGTACAATCTCAGCTCACTGCAACCTCCGCCTCCCAGGTTCAAGTGATTTTCCTGCCTCAGCCTCCCGAGTAGCTAGGATTACAGGCATGCGCCACCACGCCTGGCTAATTTTGCATTTTTAGTAGAGACAGGGTTTCTCCATGTTGGTCAGGTTGGTCTTGAACTCCCGACCTCAGATGATGCGCCCGCCTTGGCCTCCGAAAGTGCTGGGATTACAGACATGAGCCACCATGCCCAGCATTTTTCTTATAATTTTTATTGAATGCTTGTCATTGA
The DNA here is from genome assembly GCF_029281585.2 of Gorilla gorilla gorilla. Taxonomy (NCBI): domain Eukaryota; kingdom Metazoa; phylum Chordata; class Mammalia; order Primates; family Hominidae; genus Gorilla; species Gorilla gorilla. The sequence goes on along the minus strand of NC_073237.2, from coordinate 100,105,095 downwards.
GTACGGAACAGTAGATATTGACACACACGGTATTTATGCCTGAAAATAAGCATGCCTGTTATTTTGGTAGGTCTTTTGTGTGTGGAGTGAGTAGTCAATCTAGTCAGGACTTGAGCTGGGTTTATTGTTGTTTGTTGTTACTATGGACCTTCAGTATAGCATCAGCTTCAATTCCTTGTTACGTTGTGCTTAGGTGAAGGTTAGGATCCTAGAGGGATGGGAGGGTTCTCAATGTCCCTAACATTTTATGTTTAGATTTGATCTTTAGCAATTTGATAAATATTTTAGCTGAAATCTTATCTGCTTGTCTGCCACTTGTAACCTCATCCTTGTGGTTTTCTGCAGAGAAGTGAGTGCTTCTTGTCTCTTTGGAGTGACCGGTCTTTCCCCAGATTTCAGGACACTTGGTTGTTTTGAGACCTCAGCTATCTGATGAGTTCAAAAATAATTATAATTTTGTAGATTATCTGGCTTTTTCTTATTATTAGGATGGAAGCAACACCATTTTTAGCTTTCTATATCATAGGTGGAATTGGAATTACTGTATTTAGTGATTTCTGGGTTTTGACATTGTCTCCTGAGGCAACTAAACAAAAACCAGAATTTGTATCATAGGCTCAGTTCAAGATGCAATGGGCTGAATTCAGCCAAGTCAGCTTGGCTCAGGTACAGAGATAAGGTCATCTCTACTTCTTCCCTGTTTTCTATAAGCTTACATGGGTGAATTTTACCTCTTCTCTCAGCTAATTTTAATGAGACTGGTTGTATTTTCCCATTAGACATGGGGTATTTCCCATGTTTATCATTGTGTAGGGCTACAGTTTCTGACTGCTTTTGCCTCATTTTGAACAAAGAGACCGGCAAGTCTTTGGTCTCATCAGTGGTTTCATTCTGTTCCACATCTGTATAAAACAGCTGGTAAAACAGCACCTCTGAAGAAAGGCAATGTTCTAAATAGAGAAAATAATCTTGAATTTGAAAGACCTGGTTTCAAGTTCTGTATCCACCAGTTGTGAGATTTAGAAATACCTTCCTCGTAATAATTTGAAATAATGGATGTGTGTTTTAGTTGGCTGCATTTGGATCAGTCTTTAAAGTTAAGCATGATGCATTTGACATATAATGTTATACAGTATCAGTGAAGTAAGACTACTTTAAAGATGAACTAGATGCAATTAATTAAGTACTATTTCAAAATAATATATCCATTTACAAAACCCTTTCATCTGCCCTCATTTTAGGGTCTCACAGTCTTGGAAAATTGTTTGAATTAATATCTCTATTTTTAAAGATGAGGCTATGGAGACAGAATGATTAAGTGACACCTTCTAAGAGACAGACCTGGGACACAAAAGTGAGTCTTTCTGATTCCACCTCCACGTACTCCTGTTATGCAATGATATCTTCTTAAAAATTACTATATACTTTTGGACATAATGTAACTTCAATATGATGGCTCCATGGAAGGTCAGATAACCTCTTCAATTACTACAAAATAAATTAGGGCTTTCTGCCATAAGTGCGAGAAAGATTTTCTACCCTGAATGCTTAGTTTTAAAACCTGCTGAATTGATGGAGAAATGATGGAAGTAGCCAATATGAAGGCTATTTAAAAACCTATGGGGAGAAAAGGAAACTGAAATGTGGGCTGTCTATAACAGCATAACAGAACCCTGGGTGTTCGTGAGAAAATCGATTATCCCAGCTGGGTTATTAAAGCTGAGCACACAAAGTGCAAGTAGTAATAAAATCTGCTGCTTTGGTGCCTTAGTGTTTTCTGGGTAAACATAGACATCTGAGGGTTTACAGTTATCCATATACAATACCTAATCCTATATTCTGTCACAGGAAATATGCCTGGCACATCTCATTGCCACATCTTTAGGCAGAAGGACTCAAGGGGCATTGGCAAATGAATTTGTTTTTAACAGATTTAATTTTACTTCTCAGTGTCTCAGAAAGTGTAAATCTCTGCAGAGGGCCACAGCCTTTAACCTTGCTCTCTGTTAGTGCTTTCTCATTGGATTTTTTTCTTTTCCTGTCCCTTCTCACATTTATTCAGAAGGCCCAGAGAACTTACAAGGCAATGAATGGGTCAAGCCTGGATGAGGCACAGGAGATTCATTTTCTTCAAAAATTTGAGTTATGCATTATGTTGTAGTTGTCAGAAATATGTTTTAATTGTACCTTTTGGTTTGGTAGTCTTCTTTCTAAATAATGCATTACATATTATAAAATGTTTTCGATGTATATTTACCTGTGGGCTATAGGAAAAAAAATAAGAGAAAATCTTATTGGTATTAAAATGCTAACAGTTCGAGGAATTTAAAAAAATTCTTGTATGTGGAGTTTCAAAGTATTTTCACACTTTATATTATTTTACTATATGTGGTTATTGGTGAAGCTTATTTCAGTAAATGTTTTCCAAACAACTAATAACTATAGGAATGAGATTTGAATCCAATTCTCTAGACTTTTAACCTACATTATATTTTTGCCTACAGACTTATTTCTAATTCTTTGACATAATTTTACTCTTTGTCAACAGAGAAACCTGTTTCTTCTCTTTAAATTTAAGGCCACAACTATATGGGAAAATGATTCAGTTAGGGGACCCAAAAGATGCATATATCTGGGATATTTGAGTTTAAATAAAACCCTGCCCCAGTCACAAATAATCACTATGATTTCTTCCTAGGTGTTTAAAGCTATACATTCCATAAAGGCAACTGCATGTTTCGAGTTTGTCCTGTTCAAGTGCAGAATATTATTTACAATTTTTAATGGACATGTTTCAGACATCAGGATCAGCAATCTAGGTTTCAATGTATCTGAAAGGCAACAAAAGGGAATAAAATTGTTTTTTCATTATGTGTGTATTACCTCCTACCCCTCTGCTCAGGTTAGAAATAATGGCCTATATAGCTCTCAGAACTCAGGTCAGATTTGACATTTTGTATATAGATGTGTCCAGAGGCAAGTAATCCCATATGCGAAACCGTCTATAACACATTATGATAATAGGAAAAGTTGTATCCACAACTTCACTTTACTAGCAGGAAGCATTTATATTTGTGCATAGTATTTCTCATGAGGTTTGATAACATGATGAGAATAACTTTCTATATTTTTGTTAATGATTTCACACTTAGAATATCTGAAATCAGGAAGTTCAAACTTCTGACCTAAAGCAACGGCACAGCACAGCACAGCAGTTAAGCTTATTGCTTTCAGTAAGGGATCAAAACCTTAGAAACATCTTTGATGTCAGCTTATTCACTGAGGTACAGATAATATTGCTCATAGCACTTTTTATATCTCAGGTTGTTACTAAGGTCCGTAGTTGATACTGCAAAAATAATTTGCTAAATACCTTTGATCATTTTCATGTATTTCCAGTTTGGGAGAACTACTGTGCTTCCATCATTTCTCCCGGTTTATATAGAGATCTTGCCACCCAACTTCATAACTTACCATTCAATTTCATAATGGATTTTTTTAAAATTTCTCAAGTTACTTTTTAACTATTTGGAAAACTTTTAATGTCCTGACTTTAGAAGGCCTTGAGGATTTCAGTTTTCTAAAGAAGAACAAAATGATCTCCTTAGTCACTGCAGGTTTGTATTATTTTAAACCCACTATCCATAAAAAGTTGATGCATAATATTACACATGAAATTGCAGTTGTTGTTGCACCCCGTGATTCACCCTATTAAATTTATATTCTGTCATTTATATATTTGAATTATAAGTCATCTTATAGATTATTTAAGAGCTGATGCTAGAATAAACAAAATGGGAAGCAATAAATAGTGTGAAAAAATATTAAAATACAGGGAGATTTATTTATCTACTTTTAAGTAACTAGGATTAAAAATAATTTGGACAGCTCTTGGATTATAAAAAGTGAAAGTTTAAGAGCTATTACTGCTAATTAATCTGCTCAGAAAAATATTAGGTCAATATCAGATACAGAGTATATTAAGATAAAATCTTGTTTGATACACATTATTTCTTATCTTTTAAATTTAATGATTTGCTCCAAGTGATGAACATTATAATTTAATTTTCCTTAATGCAGATATTCAAATAGATGGCATGGAATTTGGAATAACCAAATGAATCAAGACTTCATAAAACATTTGCCAACTTATATGGTGGACATAAAATCATAAAATTCTTCTCGTAGAAGTCGAATGTGGTATCATTTAAAAAGCAAAATGCCTTGTTATTTTTCAATGGTAATTTGTTTATCGTGCTTATTTACACTTAGGTGATCTGACCTTCAAATGAGCACTTTCATATAGGTAAATGTTATCAAAATACAAATGCAATGACACGATGTCTTTTCCAAATGAAGGCTAAGATTACCCTCTAAAAATAAAATTGGGGATAATGCAAATGCAATGGATGAGATCATCTTGCTGCAGAAATGACATAAAGCTGCCTGTTATCAAAGACTAGAAAATGCTAAAAATTTAATCAAGGGTGTACTGTCTGCACACCCTAGAATGCATGAGTGCAATGTCATCTTTACAAAGCCAGGCTTTGTGATAACACAGTGAGGATGTGCAAGAACTTTGTTAAGCAGGGTGCAGACAATAGAAAAACCACAGTGTATTTGCATTATTCTGCCCGTAAGAGGTTTCCCTGATTAACCAGCACAAATGTTTACTCATATCTCTCCTTTTAAGGAAGGACAGATATATCAGGCTAACAGTATTTGGTGCTATAGGCAATTAAAATCATCCAACTAACATCATTCTGTTGCCAGGCTAACAAGATGATCTCCCATTCTAATAATTAATTTGCTTTACTTGTATGGTGACAATGAAAAAAGAAGACACTTAACAGGCATGTGGATTATTTAAGTCTATATAGGAATAATAAAATTCTGTGGTATTTTGGTAAGATGGCAATGCAAACTCATTTTGATAAAATGATAATGAAAAATCTTCCATTAAGAGTATCTAATTTTCCTACTCCAGAGTTCTACTAAAATGAATATTCACTATAAAATATTAAAAAGAAAAAAAGCACCAGGAGAAGTTGGGAAAAGTGCCATGAACATGCTATAAACTTCACATATTTACTCCATTCCAACTTATTAGATTACTATTAGAGGCCTGGCATATTTCTAAGTGCTTGGGATATATCCGGAATTAAAAGATGAAAATCCCCACCCCCCTGGACTTTATATTTTAGTTGAAGGAGTCAAAAAAAAAAAAAAACAGTAAACATAAAAATAAGTAGCCAGGCATGGTGGCTTATACCTATAATCCCAGCACTTTGGAAGACTGAGGTGGAGTAGTGCTTGAGGCCAGAAGTTCAAGACCAGCCTGGGCAACATAGTGGGATGTTGTCTTTGAAAAAAAAAGAAAAAAAAAGTGGTCAAGCATGGTGATGCATGCCTGTGGTCCCTTGGTATTCTGGAGGCTGTGGCGGTAGGTTTGCTTGAGCTGCAGCGAGCTATAATGCTAGCCTGGGCAACAGACCAAGACCCTGTCTCTTTAAAAAAAAAAAAAAGTAAATAATGTAACACAAAGTTATTAGGTCCTATGGCAAAAAAAACAAAACAAAACAAAACAAAACAACAACAACAAAAAAAACCCTGAAATAAAACAAAATAAAAAACCACCAAAACTCAGGGATGCTGTGGTCTTGGGTGAGGCAATTTATGGTATCAAATAGGGAAATCAGGGTAAGTTTCATTGAAAACGTAAAAATGGAGCAATGATTGAAAGGAGGAGAGGGAGTTAGGGAAACAAATAACTGGGAGTACATCCCAGCCAGAGGCAACAACTAGATCGAAGGCCCTAGGTGAGTACCACTTGAAATCTTTTTCATGGATAAGTACCCTGGCTCAAACTGAATGCAAAAAAGGAACAGACTAACCACACTGCTTCCCTTGCCCACTCCAAAGCAATACAAGTGACTGGAGAAAAACCCCAGGGAGCCTGCTAACCCTCCATAACTTACAGGCCAGCAACAGTAACATCAAAGGAGTATTTTGTATCTTTAGTTCAAAAAGCTTTTTAGAGTAGATTTACTCAAAGAAAGAAGAGAATAGAATATTTTTTACTTTTATCTAATAAGAATTCAGTAACAATTGCTTCCTGAATTTATTAAATTATTCCTTTATGAAAAAAGAAAAGGTTAAAATTAATAAAATCGAATTGGGATGACTTCTGCTACCAATATAGCATTTTTAGCCTGTGGCTTCAACTTGCTCCACCTTCCAGAATGTGAATATCTGATCAAAGAAATAGGAAGACATCTGTGTCAGTCTGGAACCCAGTGAAGAGGTTTTAAGGACTTTCTGGAAGGCTTAAAGGAGGCAGGATTGGCTTGAAGGAAGAGTGATTTAACGCATTTGATTCATCAAATGGAAAATTAATATAAGGCAAATAAGTGAGGGTACATTCTATCTACCACCCTATTTGGAGCAGCAAGAGCTGAGGGCAAGGGCAGACTGAAGGGAAGCTGGAGGGCAGTGCACCCAGCCTGAACCTCTTAATGTACAGTTCAGACCTACATCTGGCATGGTTACATAAGAGTTTACTGACACTACTATAACACATATGAAAGGCATTGGCAACTGTTAATAATTTTTTAAAAATACTGCAATGGAGGACACAGATATTACAGTGAGACTCTTTTAAAAATATGGATCTCTGGTGAAGAGAAATAGATTAATCATAATCCTTTTTTATGATATTTTGACATAATTGGCCTGAGCAAAGATCTTTTTATTTATTTGATCATTTCCTTATTTTTAGTACTATAATAAATATTGTTAAACTCATTACTTAATCCAAAATCTTAAACAATACTATTAATTTACTTCTCCCTAAAGTGACCCTTCCTCTATTTTGCCTCCTTGTTTCTCTTTTAGAGATTATAGCTTTATGAAATTTTATGCTTGCCATTATTTTGCTTTTTTAAAAAGAATTATCAGACATGTGTATGGCTGATCAATACATTGTATAGTTTTGCCTAATTTTGAGCCTTATAAAAGGAACTCATGTGAATATAGTCTTTGAAATCTTGCTTTTTTGACTCACATTGTGTTACTGAGATTCGACTACAGTTTTGCATTGATCACAGCTGTGTATGTTCTTTGAAAGTTCTACAGCTGCCTAAGCACAGCACAGTTCTCTGACACAGGTGAAGCAATCGCTGGGTGATCTTTTGTGACCTGCCTTCAAACCTTGTACCAGCTTCTGCTCTTGATGGCAAATCTACATCTTCTTACCTCTGGTGTTCCCATCTCAGCAAGAATCCCTCCTGGATGGATGCTATAAAGACAGCTGAAATTAGTCTCCCTTTCTCAGAGGCCACTGGGTCCATGTAAATTCCCAAGGATTGGAAGACTGGTTACTTTCACTATGGTCCTCTTTCCTCATCCTGCCATGTTGTAGCTGCCTCAGCCAGCCTTTGCCAGAAGAATTCCCAGGAGGGACAGAGGCAACTTCTTGATGTTCAGGAGCTGAAGGTCTTCGAATTCCAGAGGTTGCATGCCTTGCTCATCCAAGGGCTTTGACTGAGCTTTCTCTGTAATGAGGGAGGAGGCCTAAGTGTTTCTGTGGCCTGTGGGGACATTAAGCCCAGCTCCCCTGCTTGCAGGAACTCTCAGTCTTTCTTGGAGCCCCTCCCACCCCACTTGGCTTATGGGATAGGGAAGAAGCAGCTCTTCACCCTCTTATAAGGGGAGGAGGGGAGAGAAATGATAATATATTCCCTAATAAAGGTAATTTAATGCTCAGAACACACTTTTAAAACTTCTGCTATTTATATAAGATGAAAGATCAGGTGAGCAAGCTCAGATCCACTTTTCAGCTTTTCTTTCTTCTCCCTTTTTTTTGGTAAGTAGGCAGTTTTTATCTATTGTTTTCAACACTTTAATATTTTCAGTTTCAAGACTTTAATATTTCTGAAACAATTGAAAAATTATTAAACACTGAGTAGATGTCAACTGTGGATATTGATTATCACAGAAGGTAGAATTAAAAGCAGGTAGATGGGAGCACTGTCTTGCTTAGTGTAACTTTTTGCATTGTTATAATAATTATGTCTTAATTAATTCTTGTAATTGGAAAAACTATTTGGGGAAAAAATAAAAATCAAATTTACTTAGTGTAAAATTATGTATAAAGATGAGTAGCAAACCTGAAAACACACTATTTCTAAGGGGCTTGTCTTCAGGGAGTCCATCTGATGAGATTATCTGTAAGACTATTAGTATGGCTTTCAAATTTTGACTAATCAATCCAAAAGAATAAAACTCTCTGTGTTTTTATTTCAGAAGACAAATGAATCTCTCCTGTACCCACCCCCAACTATACTTAACAAAAACACTTAATCATATATGGAGACTCTGAAATACTCTACTACAAATAGGAATCAACAAGCAGTAACATCCAATTAAAATGGTGAAACCTTTTAAAATATCAATGACATGTACGTTTCAGATTTGTCTCTGTGTATAGAATAATTAACCAGTTTTGAAAATTCTTTAATTAAATATGAAGAAGGAATGTGATTTTTTTGAAAGTGGAAAACAAAAATATTTTAATAAATACGACTTTACTGATAAAATGTTTTAATATGTGCTTACAGATTGAAATTAGATAAATTTTATTTCTAAAGTTAATCTCACCTTTTCCTATTCTTCTTCACATTACTATCAAATGAAAATCTGCTCATGCCAGTACTTGGCTTAAAAATATTCAATTTTTGTCATTTGCCAGCCAGAAAAAAATTGGCATTCCTTGGTATGATGGACAGAGACCTTCGTTACTAAGTGTGAGTTCTCTTTTCACTTTAATTTCATAGCGCTTGTCCTCATGTACTCCACACTTTGGTATCATTGGAGGATTTACTCCTCCCTGAGCTCAGCGTAATCTTTTATATATCTTTCCTTAGCTAATTTTATTCCTTCTGTCCACAATCCTGAAATACCCTTCTGCCCATGAACTACAAATTACCCTCCTATACCCAGCTGTTTTAATTTATTTAGGTTGGTACAAAAGTTATTAATTAAAAGGTTATTTTAATTGAAAATAATGGCAAAAACCGCGATTACTTTTGGACCAACCTAATAGGATCTTTAAGAGGGAAAACACTCCTTAAATTATTACAAGAGACACAAGATGAAAAGAAATATTTCATTACTTACAAACTCTGTGGGTACACGGCATGCCTGAAGGACACACAGAGGTTAGCCAGTACCAGGAGAGAAAGGAATTTATAGGTTAATGCCTTTATTGGCATCTAGGACTTTATCCAAACAGGTTTCCTATGGGGAATTTTGATTGGTGGGTTTAATGCAAGCAGGCACGGGTTCCAGGAAGTCACGTTGTGACCGAGAGGAGGTCGCTGTGGCATATACATACAATCCATGTGGTGTGTGGGGGTCAGCAGGACCAGTCAAGTAGGTTGTAGGAAGTTGTATATGGCAGATACCTGGACTGACCGCACTGAGGAACTGGGAGAAGCCGAAGAGCTAGAGACAGTCAAGGTGACTGAGCCCTGCTTCTGGTATGAAAAAGTTAAAGTTACATTTAAAATGGATGCCAAGGCAATATAAAATTATAAGAATTTACTATACCAGCCCATATGTCATCTCTACAAGGCCTTCTGTAACAGCCTGACCCAGTTAGTTATTACTTCACTTGTAATTATTAGCTTATGACAGTTACCTACACATACTGTAGCAATTTCTTATTCAACTCTATATCCCAAACTCCTAAAAGAGTTCTTAGAGTAAAGCAAATACTGAATAAGTATTTATCCATTTTTATGAGTAAATTAAGACAAGTTCCTTGCTAGGTTCAACTGAATAAACTAACAAGGTTCTATGATCATAATTTAATTTTATAGTTTACTTTATATAGGAAAACCGAGACCATTTTGTACTCTATTCCTTTATATGGTAAAGTCTATTGCAGTAGCTAATATCATGGCAAAAAGCCTTCAATAATGTATATATATACACTGGAATTATATTCAGAGCTGCATAAAATCTGATTTGCAGATAAAGCTAACATTTTAATGATTTCACTTTGGAGCTTTTTTTTCACTCTTTCCAGGGCTAAAGAGACACCGTCTTCTCCAGAACAGTGAATCCAAAGATTGAATATGCTTTTCTCCCTTAAAAAAAAGTTTTTTTTTTTCTAGCAATGTCAACTAGTTGTTCTACACCAAGACTTGCATAGTTCTCTAATTTCTTGAATGTCCATTATTTTCCAGTGTGGAAGGATGTTTTCATTCTATGAATGGGTACACTTACTTGCAAAGCTCTGGTATTAATCTTGTCTTCCCCAGGAGTAGCTGCCTTAGCTAGCTTTCCTGATTTATCACCATAGATCACTGCAAAGGTGATTATAGCAAGATGGTAAATGATTAGGGAACTCAAGTTTATTGCTCTGGATTGCCCCTGCAGCTTTAAAATTACTTCACCTAGACACTTCTCAGAAGAAGACATTTATGCAGACAAAAGACACATGAAAAAATGCTCATCATCACTGGCCATCAGAGAAATGCAAATCAAAACCACAATGAGATACCATCTCACACCAGTTGAAATGGCGATCATTAAAAAGTCAGGAAACAACAGGTGCTGGAGAGGATGTAGAGAAATAGGAACACTTTTACACTGTTGGTGGGACTGTAAACTAGTTCAACCATTGTGGAAGTCAGTGTGGCGATTCCTCAGGGATCTAGAACTAGAAATACCATTTGACCCAGCCATCCCATTACTGGGTATACACCCAAAGGATTATAAATCATGCTGCTATAAAGACACATGCACACGTATGTTTATTGCGGCACTATTCACAATAGCAAAGACTTGGAACCAACCCAAATGTCCAACAATGATAGACTGGATTAAGAAAATGTGGCACATATACACCATGGAATACTAGGCAGCCATAAAAAATGATGAGTTCATGTCCTTTGTAGGGACATGGATGAAGCTGGAAACCATCATTCCCAGCAAACTATCGCAAGGACAAAAAACCAAACACAGCATGTTCTCACTCATAGGTGGGAATTGAACAATGAGAACACATGGACACAGGAAAGGGAACATCACACACCGGGGCCTGTTGTGGTGTGGGGAGAAGTGGGAGGGATAGCATTAGGAGTTATACCTAATGTCAAATGATGAGTTGATGGGTGCTGCACACCAACATGGCACATGTATACGTATGTAACTAACCTGCACAAAGTGCACATGTACCCTAAAACTTAAAGTATAATAAAAAATAAATAAATAAATAAAATTACTTCACCCAAGGTTTACTACATTTCTCCATGCTTGGCTTTTTTTTTCCTTTATATATATAAATAATTATACTTTAAGTTCTAGGGTACATGTGCACAACGTGCAGGTTTGTTACATATGTATGCATGTGTCATGTTGGTGTGCTTGGCCTTTTTTCCTAAACACTAGTATGTCCCTTGCTCCTGCAGTCCATGTATGTGGTAATGTGTTAAATACAACTGTTTCAGGTCAAACAGCACCTTCTGCCTTATAGTCATCAGGACACTGCAGCAGCTTAGGGATTCGGCCATAGGTGCAGGCTGAGGAAGCCACTGTGCTCTCACTTTTGTGAAGTTTATATTGATATGTTCTCTGCCAGAGCATTGTAAGCCCAGCTGGCTGCTACTGCCAGATGCTATTGCTACGGCAGCTTGCCAGTCTCTTTCCTGTAGGCTTGTTTGTTTTCCCAGACCTGTCTTAGTAGGCTATATAAATATTTTAAAGATAAGAAAACATGCAGTAGGGAATTCTGAGAATTATCATGGTGTAATAGATGACATAGAAGAAATTGATCAAAACAACTAAAAAGAAATGAGAGCAGGAAAAATACAAACCTTTACCAAGGCTGACATTATGAAACAGTGCCAAGCATGTGCTCCAGATAACTTAGACTGAGCCAAATCAAAGACGGCACGAGAAGAAAATGCACAAATTCCCATCCTGAGGCAGCAGTGCAGTGCTGCAGGAAATTACAAGAAGACTTTTCAGAAAACCCCTGAAATATACACTAATTTCAAGAAATGAGGGCTGTACTGTCATGGCTAGGAGACAAACTGTGTGGCTAATTCTTTCTTTGACTCTGTTTCTTAATAGTAATGTGAGATTATTCTAATAAGAGATAAACCCCTCTCTGGTGGTGGAAGGAATATAGAGGCAAGATTGGATCATGGAAAAGATGGTAAATAGCCTATAAGAAGCCATTGCTCTAGTGAAGTTCAGCACCAGCAAAAGCAGTTAAAATATAAAAGGTGGCAATATATGCAGACTGTACTTTTTCTACTCTGATTCCTCAGCAATGTTGTCATTTAATTCTAGTGCAAATGAGAAATTCAGAATCAGAAGAACCCTCATCTACTAAAGGACATTTACCAATCACTGCAACCCTTCCAAAATCAAAATAGTCACAATATACAACAAAACAAATATAACTAAAAAAAACCTCCAATTTTTTTGACTGAAACTACCCAACTTATTTTAGACTACTGCATGCTTATACATGTAATATAGAACCTATGTCTTAAATAAATTATTTTACATAAAACACAGGAGGGGCTACAAGAATAATTCACTTACACTAATTTTGGGGAAAGAGAGAAACACTAGACTGCTTCTTTAGGTTTGGTCTCATTTAAACATGAATAACTATAAAACAAAATCACAAAGTTATACAAAATATCTGAATCAGAATACATGAAATAAACCTAGCTGTGTAATATTTCATAAGCAAATACTTGAAGTGCAAAAATATTAACTTATCTAGAATTGACTATAACTTGAATCTGATTCCCCAATTAGTTCCATTTAGGTTTACTCCTTTTCATGACTTCTCTGTCCCTGGTAGCCAAAACTTTAAGGGGAGAACTAAAGCCTGCTTTCTCAAACCAGTCCGTGTTAGCCTACTTCCCCACCCCTGAAAATTTTAGTACTATTAACTCTCATTTCTTTTTCATACCCTACTCCCACCGCCTATTCCTATTTACCCACTTCTTCATCTTAATTTAAGCAGGAGGTGAAAATTAGTTCCTAAGTTATTTTATTTCTTCTTATTTTGGCTTCCTTTTGGTAGGTCTTCTCAACTTAGTAACTAAAAACTAGAGTCTTTTCAGCCTGGGCAACATAGTGAAACCCCATCTTTACTAAAAATACAAAAGTTAGCTGGGCATGGTGGCACATGCCTGTAGTCCCAGCTACTCAGGAGGCTGAGGCATGAGAATTGCTTGAACCGAGGAGGAAGAGGCTGCAGTGAGCCAAGATCGCGCCACTGCACTCCAGCCTCGGTGGCATAGTGAGACCCTGTTTAAAACAAACAAACAAACAAACAAACAAACAAAAAACACAAGTCTTTTTGTCTTCAATGATATGTTGAGCAGTGGTTGATGAAAGAATATAAAACATTTCACTTGTTGGCTTAAACTACTGATCTGCCATAAATTAATAAACAACATAATATCTTCAAAAACAAGCAAAAGGTGGCTTTAAAGGCATATGTTGAATAATTGACTTCAGGAAATAGACTATCACCAAAAGATCTGAGGCAGTATCAACTTATATTCTTCAGGAAATTAAAACATAAATCTAAAAGAAATAGAAATATACTGATAATAAAATAGAGTGAGATGAAAAAGTTTCTAGCGTGGCTAAGGAATGAATTTAAGAGAACAGAAAATATAATTATAGAACCTAAAATGAATTGAGAAGCAGTATAATGCAAAATTGAAATTGCTGAAAATAAAACAAATTGATGGGAAACACAGTTAAAAATAAATATTTCAGAATACAGAGAAAAAGATAAAAGTTATGCAAAATGTATTATTTATATACAACTCATGTTTACTAGTATAATTAAATGAATCAAACAAATATATCAGAGAAACTAAAATTTTAGGGATAAAACGATTATGAAGGAATATCAACATGTAAAATTATTTGTGACAGGTCCCCATAATGAAAAGCTATCAAGTGGGTATTTATTTTGAAAGAAGTATTGGATTTTAAAGACAATTATACAAGCCTCTGAGTAAGAGAAACATGTCAAATCTAATATAAAAATCAGGTAGGTTTGGGGTGTATCTTTATGATATTTTCAACAGAAGCCAGAATACAATGAAGTAATGTGTACCAAGTGTTGGGGAAAAAATTACAATATAAGAATTTCCAACCAGTCACATAGGCACACATGTGACGGTAACAGAAAAATATTCTCCTATACACTAGGGAATAGTATATTGATATGTTATCCGATTGTCTTACCTACACTTAAAAAAAGGAAGAGAAACTTGACCGCAACAACCACATTATTGAGAATCACAAGACACTTAAGAATATATTCCACTGTATTTATTAGATACTGCTTTGTTTATAAACTTGTTTGAAGAGAAGAAAACCTAAAAAAATGACAGCTATAAGATCCAACATCTTATCAATGTAAAATAAATGAAGACACCTATTAAAAGAAGAAGACTCTCACATTTGGGTTTGAAAAATATCTTGATAATCTATGTCATTTATCAGAGATCCACCTATAACAAATGATGAAGAAATGATGAGTGCAGTAGACTAATGCCTCCCCTCTCCAATGATGTCCACACTCCAATTGCCAGAAACTGTGAGTATGTTACTTTACATGGCAAATTGAATTTTCTCGATATGGGTAAGGGCATGGACCTTGAGATTGGGAAATTATCCTGGTGGAACCAATATCAGTTCTTAAAAATGGAGAAGCAGCCAGGCACAATGGCTTAGCCTATAATCCCAGCACTTTGGGAGGATGAGGCAGGCAGATCACTTGAGCTCATGAGTTTGAGACAAGTCTGGGGAACATGGGGAAACACTGTCTCTACAAAAAATACAAAAATTAGCCAGGCATGGTTGCATGCACCTGTAGTCCCAGCTACTTGGGAGGCTGAAGCAGGAGGATCACTTCAGCTTGGGAGGCAGAGGTTGTAGTTGTAGTGAGCCAAGATTGTGGCCACCACACTCCAGCCTTGGTGATAGAGCCAGAACTTGTCTTAAAAAAAAAAAAAAAAAAAAAAAAGCAAAACCAAAACCAAAACCAAAGAAAAAAACCCAACAACAACAAAAACTTTCAGAGCTATTGTAGAGAGAAGTAGATGTGACTTTGGAATAAGGATCAGAGAGATGCCATAGTGCTGGCTTTGAAAATAAAGGAATGAAGTCCAAGCTGAGGAATAGAGATGTCTTGTGAAAACTGGCAAAGGCAAGGATTCTCCCCTAAAGCCCATTTTTCTTCTTTGTACTTTTGCCCACTCTGCTGACCAAAATCTTGAAAACAAAATCTTTACACATTCAAGATTTCAATTATAGCTCGGCTCTGAGTAGAATACATAAATTCCTGTCTACGTATCTAATGTATTAGTCCATTCAGCCTACTACAACAAAAATCATAAACTAGTGATTGATAAACAAATTTATTCCTCATAGTTGTAGAGACTAGGAAGCTCAAGATCAAGGCACCAGCACATTCAGTGTCTGGTGATGACCCATTCCTCATAGGTGGCACCTTCTTGCTGTGTCTTCACATGGCGAGAGGGGGAGACAAGCTTTCTAGGGCCTCTTTTATAAGGGCACTAATCCCATTCATGAGGGCTCCACCCTCATAACCTAGTCACCTCCCAAAGGCCCTCTTTTAATTCCATCACAGTAGGAATTGAGTTTCAACCTATGAATTTTGAAGGAACACAAACATTCAGGCATAGAACTTGCTAAGTTTTTCCTCCTTTTCTCTACATTGACATGTCAAATCTTCTTGCTTTTGGTAGAAACTCTTGACTTTGCCTGCCTAGAATCCTTTCTCCCTTTTTCTCAGAGCATGATCTTGGTTTTCTAGTAGACATCTATTTTTCTTCCAAATTCTGTCTATGCTGTTGGTTTTGACCTAATCCTCCTTAGAGTTCCAGAGGTGGCCACATGACCCAGGATTGGCCAATCAGTGCATCCACAGCACTGGCAATGATAGCTTTGGAATGAAACTGTGACTCAAGCTGTTGGAATAAAAGTCGACCCCAACTTCAGTTGCTGAAACTATTGAAAAAGAAGTACTTCTTTGGTTCTTACAACTCATTTTTTCCTTGTATATGTGGTTATATTGTATTGATCAGAGTCCCCAAGTTTATAGAGCACAATTTGGAAAACAATAGTTGAGGGAATAATTTTAATTACAAAATTTCCTGGACTAAAAATTGAAAAGTAATTGCATATTTGAGATAATATTGCTAATTTTTTTGTGAAATATATTTTATACTTCACTAACTTAGGTAAAATTTGGAACTAATAAGACTCATTCATGCAACTATTTTTGTTTTGTTTTTATTAAGCTGTTTTTAACTAAGTAAATTACTTAGAGATATCAAGAATTATTTATCTTTATCTGAAAATAAAAAGAAAAACAAATTAATATTTTTACTAAATAATTCTCATGCTTATTTCTCAAAAATGAATATTTATGTACATAATGTTAATAGTCTTTCTTAATATTGTCCATTGAAAATGATGCTACATAATACAGTGATTTTATATAGAAATATTTTCTAGGGTTTCCTAAATTACTTTTTATATGAAAAATACTATTTGCATGAGTACATTAATACATTTTATTGAATATTATACATTATTTATATTGAATTTATATGAAAAATAAATTATATATTTTAATGATATTTCATTATAAACATCAAAGTGTAAATTTTATTTATTAACATTAAACCACATTTTTTAGCATACAAATGAAATGGAAAATGAAATAGTCTTGATCCATTATATGCATATAAATAATTGTAAAAAGATTTGAATTTGTTATATTTACTGATTTTACTTTTCCCTAAATACATTTATGACAAAGACACAAAGAAATAAATTAACAATGGTGAATGTCAAAGGCATTCTCTGTATAAGCCTCCATTTTTCTTTTAGACTATGTCTACTCAGAGAAGCTTGAAGTAATTGCATCAACTCGATGTTTACGTTAATTGATTTTCTGTAGGGGCTTATAATATTGTTAGCCAAACCAACTTATTGGCTGTGAAAAACACAGTGGAATAGGAAATCTCTTGTTCTTGATTTCGTAGGATATTGCTGTTGAATCATATGTTTTGGGATTCCTAAGTGGTCATAAGAATAATTAAAATTTTTGTCCATAATTTATTTTTGAATAAATATGTTGTATTACTTATTTTTTTCTCCCATATGGATAATGGTTTTGTGCCTTAATTATTTAAAAGCTAGCAAACATCTTTGGAATACATATGCTGACTTGAAATAGGAGTACATACTTTAGTAAACCCTTTCTTATTAAAACTTCTAATTAAGAGCTACACATTCTGCATGTTACCCTCTAAACGGAAAATGTAACCCATTCATTTAATGCAACTGATTTGTTGAAAAGTGCCAAGTGGTTGGTGGAGCAGGGCCATGTGGCTTTTTGGATTGCTTCTGACCCAGGTGCTGGAACTCATGCACTTGGAGTTCCTGTTTCCTTAGTTTTCTTTCAGTCAGTGTAAGGTCAGTTTTCTTATGACCAATGTTTCCACGGCAAGATCAGTGAAAACACGGCAAGACATTTACCTGACAGAATTACATGGAGCTTAGGTAGGAAGAGTTGTATTATCAAATTCTGCACCTTTGAATCCAAGCTGCATCCACAAATGTAATTCTATCATTGTCTCTGCACTTTTACACATGGTCAGGATTTATGGACAACAGAGGAGTGTTTTCTTACTATGTGTTTTAGTATCAGGAATTTTGAGAGATGAAAGTTTCATTCATCCCACTTTTTTTCTTTCTTTGACTAGGTTTGCTTCCCTTCCAACCCAAGGAAAATGATATTGGCCCAAAAATATAGAGTAGATTCCACGAGGGCTACTGCCATGATTGTTGAGCCTGCCAGAGTACTGTTGAGTAGCATAGCTTGGAAGCAATCTACGTTGCCTGTGACTGTCTATAATTTCAGAGAATGTTCTTGGAAAGTTAATCAAAATATCTAAGCCTGAGATTTCTCACCTATTACTAGGTAATGAGAATCAATTGCCTTGCATACCAAAAGATCATGAAGTTCAAAATGAAATAACTTATGTGAAATTATTTTGAAGAACTTTAGGGCAATTTGAGGCCAGTGATAATATTAGATGATTTGGGGATGAGTAAACTATTAAATAACATTAATAAGTAGAATTCTTTTAAGCCTTTTACGTCAATGCACTTTATCTTTGACCATGGTAGCCACTCCACTGGATTGTAGTCTCTCTCTAATATCTTGTGAATTTATTTTACCTGCTTGCCTGCTGAAAGCATTTGAATTAACATCCCCTGATGCAGGCTTTAAAGAGGAATTACCATTACAATATAGAACCTAAGATATACTTCTGAAAAAGCAAGTTTACAGTTTATGCAAATTATTTCTATGTAATCAGAAGTTCTATTATCAGATCGTATGCTATTTAATGTTTCACATAATGGCAAATGCTCAGTTTTACTTTGTGTTTTCCATAAAAAAACACTAAAGATATCAAAAGATACTGTATAAGATTTGGGCATCATAATGATCTTGAGAAAGAATTCTAATTACTCCTTTAATATGTGGAAGTCTCAGTTTAATAAAATTTTCATAAGATAATTTTGTTTCCTGGCAGAAAGGACTTGTAAAATCTACAGTGTGAACTATAATATTTACAGAATTATTGGTGCTTGATGTGGGATCTCAGGATCAAAAGCATTTAAAAGTTGCTCTTTGAGATTTTCTTTTTGTTATAAGGAAGCAAGCTCTGTATTCCCCAAAGATGCAGCAGCTATCTGTGCAGAAAGAAATCTGCCTGAAGTTTTATGTGTGTTGGGAACAGGCCCCCCAAAATCTGGCCATGAATTGGCCCCAACACTGGCCATAAGCAAAATCTCTGCAGCACTGTGACATGTTCGTGATGGCCATGACACCCACACTGGAAGGTTGTGGGTTTACCGGAATGAGGGCAAGGAACACCTGGCCCGCCCAGGGCAGAAAACTACTTAAAGGCATCCTTAAACCACAAACAATAGCATGAGTGATCTGTGCCTTAAGGACATGCTCCTGCTGCAGATAACTAGCCCAACCCATCCCTTTGTTTCCCATAAGGAATACTTTTAGTTAATCTATAGAAACAATGCTTATCACTGGCTTGCTGTCAATAAATACGTGGGTAAATCTCTGTTCAAGGCTCTCAGCTCTGAAGGCTTTGAGACCCCTGATTTTCCACTCCACACCTCTATATTTCTATGTGTGTGTGTCTTTAATTCCTCTAGTGCCGCTGGGTTAGGGTCTCTCCGACTGAGCTGGTCTCGGCATACGTGTGTGTGTGTGTGTGTGTGTGTATTATATATATGCATATTATATAGATATGTACTCATTTGAATAAATAAATTCCTATATAGATATGGTTTGTAATTTGTGTTTTACATATATATGAGGAAGGAGAAATTTAATTTTGTGTTTCTATGTAGAGTTATTGCACCAGAATAAAGTTTGTTTTATTAAATTGATTTGCAAGTAGCTACTATCAGATATTGCTACTTAAATCAAATTTGGTTATTAATAACACTAGATTATTTTCCTCAAAGTTTTTCTTCATAACATTTTCAACAAATATTTACCCCTATTTTATTTTGGTTTTGGATGAAACCATATAAACACGCTTAAATTATACTAAATGACTGTGAATTTCACAATGCAATTATTGTGCAAACATTAACTGATTTGGGGCATCTTAGCATTACTCTTCTTCACACATATGCTGTGTGGCCTGCTAAAAATATGTCAGTTAAAGAGGAAACTCTAAAGTTCCTTCCAGTTAATGCATTCTAGAATTCTTTCAGTCTGTTATCTCCTTTTCGGCAAGTCAGCCTTAATTTAGGTGTTTCATCTCTCTCTGGATTTATAGCCATTTTTCCCAAATAACTGCATGACTGTTTGCTTTGGGGCTTTTATGATAGAGAATCTAAATCTAATGATTATAAAAATAAAATGTTTATGCTTTTGCTTATTTTTACGTCTTAAAAGCTGCTTATTTTTAGGACATAAATTGTTTTAATGTATTTATTCATCCAATTGAATTAATGTTCATAATTCTGAATCTGTTCAGTTTGATCCCAGTGTCATTATCCTGTTTTCCTTTGGCTATAATTTAGAAATTTAACCCTCTAGGCCTCATGTTGAAATCTGATTTCTACTGTTGGAGATGGAGCACAATGGGAGGTGTTTGGCTTGGGGGTTGGATGCCTCATCAGTGGCGTGGTACCTTTCTCGAGGTACTGAGTGAGTTCTCTGTCTAATAGTTGCTACCAGAGCTGGTTATTAGAAAGAGCCTGGCACCTCTGTCCCTTATCTCTTGCTTCCATTCTCTCACCAAGTGGTATCTAACACTGGCTTCCCTTCACTTTCTGCCATGAATGGATAGCCTGAGGCCCTCATCAGAAGCAGATGTAGGTGCCATGCTTCTTGTACAGCTTCCAGAACAACGAGCCAAATAAACCATTTTTCTTTCTAAATTACCCAGTCTCGGGTATGCCTTTATAGCAAGACAACCAGAATAAGACACCTATATAATTAGATTTTTAAAACTCAGACAATGGTTTCTTGTTTGTCTTGCTTCCAACATTTTATCCCTTTAGGGAGAAAATAATGTAAAATAGTCACTGAGAAGAATATATAATAATGCAAAGTCATTTCTTTTAGATTTATAATTTTCTAATAAACTATGGGGTTTTCACTGTATACTATTATTGATCCTAATGGAATACCTTCTGACTCCAAGATTTGATAAAAATACAATTTAAGTCTTCCCATCTAGACAACAAACAAAATGTGTTATATATTTTAATTTTGGGGAGAGACTGTTCAGAAGAAAAATGGTGGAATCTTACAGCACTTGACCCTGAGTGGAAGGCTGCCACCCCTGGACCTATGAGGATATTATATTGTATTTACAGGGTTAACAATCTTTTCACGAAGAACTATCTCAAAGATAGGCATCCTTCCCTTTATTAATGAATTCCAGATAGGCACTATTCTATCAAGAAGTCAGCCTGAATGTGGAAAAACAATATCACACATGCACACAGTCAATATAGGTTGAGATTTTCAAGATGCCTGGAAAATAATCACACTTTAGAGTTAACAGAAAAATTTTGAATTATTTGTCAGTATCATATAGATACCACATGAACCTGACCTGATAAAGCAGTTTTCTTTTTACCCTTGACAATTTCAGCACATTAAAGTTAATAATGCAAATGTGTAACAAGTGAAATGTCAGCTCATCTAGCCTGACTCTGTTTCTTTAGTCACTCTAGTCTGGCTGACAACTTGGGGACAACATTTTTTTTCCAACTGAAAAACTTAAAGAGATTATTAAAGTTCATTTTCTCAAGAAACTGAACTTTAGCATTTTCCTTTTTCATTACTAATGTATTAAGAATCTGTTTTGAACTTTGTGTTTTTCAAACATATCTCATTTACCCTCTTATGAGGATAATTATTCTTTCTGACCTTTAAAACTTGTACTTTCCAATACACTTTGTTGTTTAAAGAAAATGATTCTTATTAAGGAATTCATCCAGTACAGCAAATAAACTTCCATATTTCCTTTTCCAGGAAATAGTTTTATTTAAAAGTTTTTCTTAAACAAACATTTCCTCAACAGTGTTGCTCTGTCGCCCACGATGGAGTACAGTGGTGCAATTTCAGTCACTGCAACTTCAACGTTGCAGGCTTAAGCAATCCTCCCACCTCAGCCCAGTATCTGGGCCTACAGGCATGCACCACCATGCTCAGCTAATTTGTGTATTATTTTTATTTTTTTTTAAGAGATGGGGTTTCTCCATGGTGCCCAGGCTGGTCTCAAAATCCCGGCCTCAAGCAATTCGCCTCGGCCTCCAAAGTGCTAAGATCACAGGTGTGAGCCAAGGCCCCAGGTAAACTTTCAATGCAACTTTCTAATTACATTGTTACCAAGATTGGCCATCCAAATAACAGTGGGAAGAAAAACGAGCTTTAGTATTTAGCAGAGGCATACCGGCTGCCAATTTTAATAGTTCTAAGTTTTGGAGCAGAGGATGCAAATTTCTGCTAAACTTTTTTATGAGCTCAAGTCTGTAGGTTAAGTATTTTTATTCTTAAGTCATTGGGCAGTATCAGGATAATATTACAAAAATAACCAGGAATAAGGAGATTCACACAGGGAATCAGCCTCAAAGAGAAAGGCTGTTTTGGAGTATTGTTTTACAGGAAATCTTGACTCCTGGTTGTTTAAATAAATGGAATATTTATAAGCTTTAAACACATTTAGTCAGCATTTACTAGAAAAAATGTGAATATTAGTTCCAGGTCCAGATTTTGTTCTTTTTTAAGGAAAAGGGATCAACATGTTGAGTAAATGCATCACAACTGTGATAGACATATCCAGGGGAGGTCATGAATAGTGCTAACCCTCAGGCACTCCCTCTGGGTGAGTTTCGCTAACTTTTAGATATGAATAATTGTTGATGACTAGTGAACACTTGTAAAGCATCCAGGATTTATCTTTGCCAAACCTTTTCACACAGTATACCATATATACTAATTAGGGACACTTGAATGTGTGTAGCTTTTTCTTATTTTTAACGATCTGCATAAATATATATAATCTCTTTTCTATAGAGAATTCAATGTAATTTTAAAACTTTTACACAATATATTTCCTATTTTCACATTCTGTCTTTGCATACTAAGAAGATTGTGTTTAAACAAATATCCATCATTCTCTGGTTATTACCTTACTGACCCAACAAATATTTTCATGATGGATATATTAAAATATCAGAGTTCTTTCCATATATCAAATATTACTGGGGGAAACATTACATTAGATTGCACACAGCTCATCACCATACTTAATATTATATTTCAGTCATCTTAAAAATATATATATTTCCTTGCACAACTAGTAAGCTTGAATATATTTCATTTTTCAGTCCTCTGCCAAACTATACTCTGCATTACAATTAATTTAAGAAACGTGAGCAGTCAGTTAAAATGTAAACTTCAGATTTCTTTTTTGTGAGACCCCTGAATCTTTGTATAGCACTCAGGCATATCCAGATAAAGTAAAAAGATCTAAAAGGAACAAAAAAAATGCACACACTGTCTGGAAAAGCTGGGGAAAAGTTCTTGCAAATTGAGTCAACTTAAAATTTGGACTAATACTGGAAACAGAAGCTGGTACCTGCAAGCAGAGGCAGCAAATTTGGAAGCATTGGGAGTCCCTTATGGAATAGAGAGAATAAAACAAGAGAAAAAATATAAAACTTTTGTTCTGTAACAGTATCTTTATATAATACAAAGAGTACTGAGAGTTTAGCTCAAGATGGCTTACCCAAAATCCTCGTCTCTTACTAAGTCATAGTCATTTTGCATTAAAGTACACATTTACATACATGTAGATAGCCATATTTGAAATCCAGAAATGAAAAGCATTATATAACTGAAACAGAAAACTCAGAGTAATAAATGGGAACTGAAAGTGCACAACCCACAGGGAACTGGGAAAAGATACAGTAGGCCTTTGGGCTTGAGGTCTTGAAACAAATATAGGGCAGGGCCTTAAGCCAAGAATCATATTTGGATTGAAAATAAAGCTGTGTTCCTATTTGGAGGCAGAAAACAAAATTGCTCTGAGTGGAGTCCAAGGTATTTCTTTCTATCCACCTGGATAAATGCCAGAGACAAATTACCTACTGTGGTAAGGGCAGAAGTAGATTTACCTCTATGAGACCAGAAAAAGCCTAAGCATAACTGCACCATTTCATCCAAGGGAGAATCTGGAGCAAAGAGAATTATTCAAATCACAGCTTCCTTTGGGACCATGGTAAGGGCAACCACTAAACCTATTTCCTATTGAGATGTCTGTTATTCTGTGTGTGTGTGTGTGTGTGGTGGTGTGTGTGTGTGTGTGTGTGTGTGTCTGTGATGTTCTGTTGACCATTTTTATATTGAGTTGTTCATCTCTATTATTTTATAAGCCTTCTTTAATAAAAGATAGGGGGGCATTGACCTGTCATAATGTTTGCACTCCCCCGCCCGGCCCCCCAACGCTTCATTTTGCTTTTTGCTGCTTCTGGAAAAATCTTGTCTACTTTCATAATTCTATCATTATTTTTGATGTAAACTTCTAGAACTCAGTCTTCCTAGAACAGTAAAATAATTCCTAAAATTATTTCTAACTTCTTTTCTTATGCTATTAAAAGAGATTGTCTTGTTGCTTAGAGATAAAACTGACACAACTGTTATTACCTACCACCTTTGTGTTTGAGGATGTGGACCCAGTCCTTGTACCAATCTGCTCAGATACTCTCAAATTCTATATTCTACAGTAACAAAGGATCTTCAAGTAAAATAATTTATATATTTTACATATCCTATTCTCATCTACAACCTCACATGCCCAAAATTGTAGAATTACCCCTGAAGTACAGAATCCCCTTTATTGCAGAGAGGTCATACTTCTTTCATAGAAAGTGAATAGAAAGCTGCCTGCTAGGTTATTTCCTAAAATGACACAGTCCATATTATATACAGCAAACATTCTTTACATTTTCTAGAATTTGGAAGCTTTTGCTAGTTTTCAATGGTAAGGTAAATTTTTTTTCCTTATTTTTACATTTCCATGCTCATTTCTATTATAATTAATGAGGATCAGGTTATGGGGAAATGAGAAGACTGTAACACCTATAATTATTTGATATCCTTATTTTGAATAATTTATATTCCATAAAGCCATATTTACTAAACTTACTATTTATAGAATTGATGAGTATCTAAGAAAGTAAGTAGGAGAATCAATTTAAAACTACTAACCATGTTCATGCCTTTAAAAACATTTTAAAATATTTTCCATATTAAAATGGAAAATATTGAAGTTGACATTACTTCCCATAGGTCCTTGTTTGCATTTTGAATGTCCACTAGGAATTTTATAGAAGGTTAAAACTATCTGAATTTAAAAACACTTGGTTATACGCATTAAAAATTGCACTTAGGATCGACAATATTATTCTTCACATTATTTGCTTCCCCTTTCTTAAGCGGGGGTTATACTTCCCTGTCCCATTGATGGCAAGTTTGACCATGTGACCTGCTGAGCTCTGCGTGGAAAGAAGATGACATGTCCTCTCCTCCACCTTCACATCAGGCTTGGCTATGTGATACGCTGTGGATAGTGCATTGTGAATACAAGTGACATAAGCAAAACTTAAGAACCAGCTTGGGATTCATTATTTATTTTCTCCTTCTGCTGTAAGACTGGTAATGCTTCCAGATAGAGGTTGCTACAGCAACCTGGGTCCTAAAATGAAGATGATACAGAGAAAAGCTGCAGCCAACTCAAGAAAGATGGGTAGGCATGTGAGAAATAAACACGTTTTTATCCATCTCTCACACTCCACATAATTAGTTATCATAACATAACCTAGGCTAAGCTAACAGATACAGTCCTCAAAAAAAGTTTCATCATTTAAACTCCCAAAAGCTAGGTATAGGTGTGATGATGATGACGATTTTTTTTTTTTTGGTCAACTCAGCTAGGCTATGGTGACCAGTTGTTTGGTCAAACAGTATTCTAGCTGTTGTAATGTTGCTGTGAAGGTCTTTCGTAGATGTGTTTAACATCCACAAAATCCTGTTCTAAATTGACTCAAAGAAATGTAGATGTTAAATATAGAAAAATACCCTAGGAACTATTGAGATAAACTCAGAGCAAATGGGTTAGGAAACGCATTAAACTTTCGCATTTCATATAGCATTTTCAATACTGTAATTTTTCTTCTAGAGCATGAAGAAATACAGAAAACTATCTAATGGTTTTATAATAATAATGTAAACCTGATACAAGAATCCTGAAAATAAACTTCAATATTAAACTATAGATGGTGGTCAAGTATAATAGGAAATGGGAAAATCCTAAATAAGCCAATAAGAAATCATGACCAAAAAAGTCTCAAAACACTTCACATAGCAGCGTCAGCTTAAATATTAGGAAAATATCTTTCTTAGACTATCTTTTTGATTTATAATGTTCTAGAAAATTTTCACTATGTTTTATCCTTGTCTATATGTTGACCTTGGTTTCCCAACACACTGATTCAGTGACATTAAATGAGGCCTGTGATAATGGTTCTTTACAGTGAGATGAACATACATTAATGTCACATAGAATTCTTTATCTTGAGGCAGGAAAACAAAAACATGCTTGGCAGACCACTGTACTAATTTGTTCTGCATATGTACATCTTAGGTTTCTGTGTGAATTAACTAACCTTTCTCAGCTCTCCAGGAACAATTCTTGTAGATTTACACAGAAAACTAGTTTTGCCCATCTGTTTCAGTGACTCTCACAGGACTTTCAACACAGAGTAGCATACATTATAAAACAATTTAACTTCTTCTGTCTCCTAAATGTAAACCTGACCATCAGTGAATAAAATATAAACAGTGCTGACAAGGTCAACGTGCCAAGTTACTTAACATACATATTTAAAAGAGTATTTCTTACCTTCAGAATTAAATGGTAATTCATGATGATGATGATGATGATATCTTGAGAATTACATTTAATATTTATTTAGAGCTTACTAAATGCCTGGTACTGCTTTACATACATTAACACATTTAATCTGCAAAATGACCCTATCTATAGGGAAGTGCTGTTGTTACCCTCACTTTATAAATGAAGAAACAGGCACAAAGATGTTAGAAATGTTAGACAACTTATCATCATTATATAGATTTGATCGTGAATGTCCACTAGTTTCTATGTTAGATTTCGATTGCTCTTGCAAGCAGGAATAAGAAATTTCTTTTTATATGTGATAAAAATAGTAAGATAGTAAATACATGCAAGATATTACATATAAGCACACAAACACAAACACACACATCTATACATAATATTTTGTTTAATTTTATATTTATTTTTACTATATACATATGCACACACAGACTCACATATATGTATTTACTGTTGCTTTCTTCCTTTACAATCCTTACTTCACAGATCACATTGCATAAGAACACTGTATTTCACTAAAATTGAAGGATTTGAAGGTAGAATAATAACCCATGCATCTAATACAGTATGGTATTTAGGTTGTTATTCTGCACTTTTAAAATATTTTCCCTTTTGTTTTCTGAAGAAAAATGAGTGAAGTATGTACAGTTCCCATGTTAGAAGAATGTCACAGTATTTAGAGACTCTGGTCCCTGCTCTTTGAGTATTCTGTTCATCATTCTATTTTGTTTCCAAGACACTTAGCTGTGGATTTTCGTATTTGAAGAAAACAGATGTAAGAGACAGATATATTTACAGAAACAGGCTGAACAAACTCAGCATGAGACTCTACAGAAGCTTACGTATCCATTTACTTTCATCTCGACACAGGTGCAGCATTACACATGGCTAGTTATAGACACCACATTTCCTGACACCAGAATCATTACTAACGATCTGACATAAAAGTGTTTCAGTTTTAAAATTCTAAGTTTCATGTAGTCATTTAAAACTCATGCTTAGTAACATTTTTAATAAGTACAACTTATTTAATATGTAATCTTCATTAAAATACATAACGTTACATGAAACTGAGACAAGTAAAAATATGCAACATAAAAATAAAGGGCTTTGAAAAGTACAAAATGCTCCTTTCTTCTATCCCATCTTGAATAACTTCATTTTCAGATGGTTGAATGTTTCACTATTCATACTATTTATGTAAGAGTCTTCCTAATATTTTAGGGCTTGAATAAACCATTAACAGATCTGGAGTCTAGAAGTTCATTTCACAGATATTTGAGAAAAATCACAGGGAGAATGAATGACTTTCCAAAGCCCTAATGTAGACTCTATTGGAGAACAACCAGGTCTAGAATTCAAATGCCTGACTCTTGCTCCTTTTAGATTATGCTACTCATTCATAAGCACTGTAACCTGAGACGAACAACTTAGCATTTTGGATCTTTAGTTCCATGAGCTGTAAAATGGGGAGAATAATCATTATGTCATAGTGTAACTAAAAATTCAATGATCTTACTCACCAGAGACTCAAAACTTCAACCATTATCATGAATGCAGGTAACAAACTGAGAAAGTAATAATACAAGTTAGATGTTGAAATAAATTTTCAGTCTTACATGGAGGAGCTCAGACGCCTAGGTAGCAGATTGAAGATAATGCTAGGAGACAGCTAAGAAGATAAACTACCCACAGTTCTATTCCAGATGATCCTGAGATCCCAATTTTCCACTTTCTCATGTTGCTCGGAATTTTTACTACATTTTTAAAAATAGACATAGTTATCTCTTTAAAGATAATTTAACAATGAGGCTTATCGTTTCATACTAATAGTTTTGTAAACATATAAGTTGCGAAGGTGAGTGGCTACAATGGGAAATTTAATAAACATAACGCTAAAACTTACATTAGATTTTTAAAAAATCAATCTATCACATCAATTGAAAGTGTACAAACAATTTGCTATATTAAAAGCCTTAGAAATACATATTAACAGAATGCTGAACTATATAAATGCAGTGTAGCAATACACTTTCAACACCCATGACATGGAAGTTTGCAAATTTTCAAAGCAGACATAGCAAATTATAAAAACATTTGAGGACAAGAATGCAGCAAACAGAGGAAATAAACACTATTTAGACCTATTTCTCATACGGATATTTGTATAAGGTCATATAAATCACCTTTAAAGTTGACAGAGGTACATGAAATTAATAGGGTGAGCAGAGATAAAGCTAGATATGTTATACATTGAGTTTAGGTCTTCCATATTTTATACGGTACATTCATTTTACATAAACTGACACCATACTTGGTTTTCTTTGTATTCCAAATGAGCTTGTTAGTAACAACGCAAGGATATTTCTGCCTACAAATATGAAATAATTAATTGTCTCAATGTAATCTCAATGAGCAATAGTGTATTCCTTAATCAGTCAGTGGATTAGTCCTTGATGATCTTCATTTTTTGCCATCCTTGGTATTTCACGGAGAAGTGTATTTCATAATATACTTTTGCGTAGTCATTTTGACTGTTTCCAAATAATATGTTATAAGAGCTCAAGGTCATAGGTGAGGATTATGGGACAAGTGTAATAAGACTACCCCTCTCTGTTTGAGACAGAGGCTTTCTTCTATGATAAACAAGTTTCTCTGTAATTTTCATTTTTGTCTACTTGATTTAGTTATTTTTCTTTAATAATAGCAGAAGGAGCCATTTTTAACTTAGAATAAAATGACTACAAAATCAGATTATGCTGATTAATATAACTATGAAGTATAAAAACAGTAAGCATGAAATACATTATATAAAATTTAATATATAAATATATTTGTAATGAATTCATATGGTGAGAATTTTCCAATGTAGTAATAACTTCCAATCCTATTTTGATAAGAAATAAGAGAAATTGGGCTGGGCACGGTGGCCCACACCTGTAATCTCAGTACTTTGGAAGGCCGAGGCAGGTGGATAACTTGAGGTCAGGAGGTGGACGCCAGCCTGGCCAACATGGTTAAACCCCATCTCTACTAAAAATACAAAACTTAGCCGGGTGTGGTGGCAGGTGCCTGTAGTTCCAGCTACTTGGGAGGCTGAGGCAGGAGAATCACTTGAATCTGGGAGGCGGAATTTGCAGTGGGCTGAGATCCTGCCACTGCACTCCAGCACTCCGGCCTGGACGACAAAACAAGACTCCGTCTTACAAAAACAAAACAAAACAAAAATTAGAAAAATTTGTGCCATTCTGGTGTGCTGCACCCACTAACTCGTCATCTAGCATTAGGTATATCTCCCAATGCTATCCCTCCCCCCTCCCCCCACCCCACAACAGTCCCCAGAGTGTGATATTCCCCTTCCTGTGTCCATGTGATCTCATTGTTCAATTCCCACCTATGAGTGACGAGTTAGTGGGTGCAGCACACCAGAATGGCACATGTATACATATGTAACTAACCTGCACAATGTGCACATGTACCCTAAAACTTAAAGTATAATAAAAAAAAAAAAAAAATTAAAAAAAAAAAAAAAAAAAAAAAAAAGAAAAATTTGGGGGCAAATGTAATTAACTTTTTTTTTTTAAATTCTGCATTTACTGTTATGATTCTTGACTCTGCATTATACTGATACTCGTTTCTTTTCTTTTTTTCTTTTTTTTTTTTGAGACGGAGTCTCGCTCTGTCGCCCAGGCTAGAGTGCAGTGGTGCCATCTCGGCTCACTGCCAGCTCCGCCTCCCGGGTTCACGCCATTCTCCTGCCTCAGCCTTCGAGGCCGAGGTGGGTGGATCACGAGGTCAGGAGATAAAGACCATCCTGGCTAACACAGTGAAACCCCGTGTTTCACTGTGGACTATATGCGTCCACTGTGTAATACACAGTAATTATTACTGTAGTAATAATTACATTATAGTCATTAGGTCACCATAAACTCCAATTTCAGAGTTTTCATGAATCTGAAAACAGAAATATATAGAGAGCCATTAAAATATCATGTGAATAGAAATAAACGTGATATTCCAAAGAATTTTTCCAAGTAAGAATCCTTAAGTAGAGTTACATTAGGATATAGAAGATGGAGCCAAAAAATGAGGTGTATGCCATGGTTTACACTGATCTTTCCTGGTCAGCTTATTGCCTAGAGAACTTCCCTCTGTCCCACACCCAATTTGTACCATATACATTTTCACTCTGCTCCTTACTTTTTTTCTTGTTGTGTCTGGCTAAAATGACTCTCCTTGCCTGTTCAACTCCTGTCTCTGCATCTATTTTGCAGCATTCTTTTATTTAACCATTTCAGCTGACTAATCTGGTAGGCTTTCTTGAATATACAATGCCTGGCTGACTGCCTTCTGAGGGCAGCCAGTACCTGTAAGTTGTAACCTGTGAAGGTCATTTGCATGTCTCCAGTGGCCTTGACCTTTGATGCCTTTTCCTCCGTGAATTAAATCTCTTACAGATCCTTCAACCACACACTTAGTCTTTTCTTTTTTGGAGATGGAGTCTCACTCTGTCACCCAGGCTGGAATGCAGTGGCATGATCTCAGCTCACTGCAACCTCTGCCACCTGGGTTCAAGCGGTTTTCCTGCCTCAGTCTCCTGAGTAGCTGGGATTATAGGCGCCTGCCATCGCGCCCAGCTAATTTTTGTATTTTTAGTAGAAAAGGGGTTTCACCATCTTGGCCAGGTTGGTGGTCTTGAACTCTTGACCTCGTGATCCACCCTCCTCAGCCTTCCAAAGTACTAGGATTACAGGTGTGAGCCACCGTGCCCGGCCACATTTAGCCTTATCTCATATTTCTCCCTATTCAGAATTGCCCTTATAGACCCCATTCTTTCCTTATTCATGGATTTGATTGTATTGTTTCCATTTTCTGAAATTCATCAACTTTTCATGTGAAATCTTACTAATTTTTTTTTCAACGAAAATCTAAATTGTACCTCCTCCTGGAAAGTTTTTACTTCCCCAATTAATTCGCCTTTAAGTAAACATTTATGTTATGTACATACATCTATAATTTATATCCAGAGTAATGCATTTCGCTCAAACCCTGGAGCTCAAAACTCATCAGAACATATTTAAGAGAATTCAAAGCAGTTATAGTGATAGATCTTGCCTTTAAATTATAACATAGTTCTCCATTTAACCCCACTTTTTCACTGATGCATCATAGGTTGTGCTTTTAAGTTGAAAGGGTGCAAAAAGTTTGCGCTGTTTTAAACCTAGTCATTGTCCTAATTCCTCACAAGTATTTCTGCCTTTTCTGCCTTCTCCCCATAGACTGTATTTCCTTTTTATTCATTCAGGTACTTATTATGCACTCCCAGTTACTAATCTCACACACACACACAGATTTATGAGGTCTTCCTATAGTAAAGAGAACGCAACTCACATTTAAGAGGCACCAATTTTGAGCCTGTTTTATATTCAGACAATGCTTGAACCAGTCTGAGAAAACATATAATTCATCGCAGTTGCATGTCTTTCATGAATACAAATCTTCTTGCCCATGGATGTGAACCAGTTTAAAACATTTCTACTTCTGATTCCCAAGTGATTAGTTGAATTGATCCAAAGATACTATTGGAGATGCTAGTTGAAAATAGTCACACGATAAAAAAGAAAATAAAACTACTTTACTTCTTCAGTAGTGTTATCAAATATAGAGATTTTGTTCTTGGTGTATTTAAAAAAATTTACATTTATTTACCCATCTATTCCTTCTAGATGTACTCCTGGTTCTCTTGGTTTCACTGACAACCAAGGGGAGATGCTGCTCTGAGCTGTAATAACATGACCTGTCATTGAATAATCTGGACTCTTTCCTGTCTACAAACTAGTGTTACCTCTAGTTAACCTTAACAGAAACATTCCAGCTTCTCTATATCATTGACTGTCTGAACCCTCCTCAGAAATATTTCATCAGAATCATCCTCATTGGGATGATTCATTCCTAAAGGTTATCTCAATGAACACTTTTATGCCTTCAGATGCCCCTGTTTTTATAAGGTGGTTTGACATACTCTATTCTGAACTACATTGGTAAGTTGCAGGTGAACTATGCAAACATGATCTTCAGTTTAGTTTCCCCTTGGTCCTACCAAGAGTTTTTATATTGATGAGGCTTATGATGAGTGTTTTCAGTGAACAAACAAGCTCATAGTGGAAAGTGTACAGATATGACCTAAATAAGAAGATCCCAGAGTCTTAGCTCTCATGATGAGTCTTCATATTCTGTGACTATAGCACATGGTTTTTAAAAATCCATTGATTATGTAGAAGAGTTTATATATTTTTCTCATGACTAAAATGGGGGCAGTAACTTTTTTACAAAGTTGAGAGAGGATTTCCTCTTCTTATTTTGTTAATCTGAGCAGAACCAGCACCAACTCACGTTTTAGTGATAGTGACAGGGGGCAGGCAAATGCCTAGGCAGATAGGGATGCGTCCCCAGTGAAACCCCACCTCTAAGCTGAAGACAATTTATAGCCTGAAAGCCATGCTACAAATGAAACCCACAGACCGGATTGAGAACCTGTCTTTCTGATTGCCATGCTTTCCTCTGATTGATCCCCATGCTTCACCTATTTTGCATATACCTAGCCTTTCCTAATTGGCTTTCTACACTGTTGTGACCACCTTTAAGTGGTGCCTTTGCTTTAACCTTTTTTGCATACTCACAAACCAATTGGCACGCACTTTCCTATTCTGAGCCCACAAAAGCCCTGGATTCAGCCACAATGGTAGAGAAGCCACCTGACTGCATGGGTGAGGGACCATCTCTGTGTCCTCTCTCTGCTTAGAAATGTTCTGTCACTCAATAAAATTATTCTCCATCCTCCTCACCCTTCAAACTGTCAGCATATCCTCATTCTTCTTGGATGCAGGACAAGAGTTCAGGAACTGCGGAACACAGGTACAAGCTATAACACAGGGGGGTCAAGTGGGCAGGGCACCTCCAGCATCAGGCCCAGCCGAGCAAGGCCCAGGTGGTATGGGGGTGTTGCCAGCCGGCTGTGGAGGTCCTTGGTTGGCAAAGTGACTAAGAAAACTCCTGCGTCACTAGCTTGCATGGGAAGGAATTCCTACTCCTGGTCTTAAACTGATCTCTGACAAATGTGTATCTTCTGTCAAGGCACATGGTTTCTGATGATCTTTTAATCTTTATTCTTTGTAACTTAATATGAAGTTAATTCTTTCTGGGGACTTGACGGCCAGGTTTTACCTGGAAGTAGTGAAAAATGGGTTGATTCCTCATGGAATCTCCATGACAACAATAATTTCTTTGTTAAATCTATTATATATGTGTTTATGATTTTATATATATATATATAAATCTGAGGGCTATAAGATCATGGCAGGTACGGAAAATTCAAGAAAAATGTTAATTCTCTTATAACCCTGTGGTTAGAGTCTATATATATGCTATGTTTTTTTGGTGACTCTTAATATTAAGACTTTTTGTTATATAGGGTAGTGGTTTTCAAATGTTAATGTGCTGAAGGGTCACTCTCAATGCTTATTGAAAATGCTTATTTCTAAGCTCTACACCAAAGTATTTTTATTTAAAACTTACTGAATTGGGCTCAGGAATATCTGTTTTGATATGCACTTTGGTAGATAATTCTGGGTGTTCATATAGGAAAAATGCTGTTGTGAGCCTTTGAATTAGGATTCATAGAATCGAAGAAGAGTGGGTTTTTCTACCTTCTTTCTGGGTGGCATTGAATCATGAGTTTCCTAAGAGTTGTTATTCTTTATTAGTCTCTATAGGTCATGAATTAGTAAAATCCCCTTAAAGAGTGTAGTGAAAGCACTGGCAGCATTATTTCTTAGTATTTTGATGAGATTTCATCTCATTCTGTGTTTTTATTTATATATTTTAGTGGAAACTTTGGAAAGGCTGAGTCAAGGATGGCTAATCAGATGCTATTTTGATCAGATTCTGATCTCTGTTGTTTTGAAGGTTCTTTCAAGATCACTTTGGTAAAAAAACATGACATAAGCTGAGTAGACTATTAATGAAGGTCTCTTTGCACCTCTTTATAGAGTTGCAGCAAATCATTTCCACCCTTTTCTGAAGGTCAAGCTTCATGCTGAGGAAATGATTGATTTCCATTGCTTCATCAGGGATGTTTGAAGCCTGGAATAAGCAATTGCTCAAGTGTTTTGGAGTTAGTCTCATATTTATTCCCATAACTTTATTTTATGCCACATCATCACTCAGTGATGCTAGCCATGCTTTGAAGCATTTCTCTGATAATTCTTTAGAGCACGTATCTGGTAGATAGGGGGGTTGAACTGACTTAAAGCACAACCCCAAAGTTGTGTGGATGTTAAAGCTTAAATACTAAAAGTGGTCTCATTCTACAGTTTCTAATATGTTTAATGAAGAGTGCATTGATCATTTTATTTATGAATTATTTCATTTTGTTAACATACAAATTCTTTCAGTGTAAAAATTAGAATTATTAATTAAATTTGGAATATGGTTAGACATATATAATTTGGGGTAGATCTTGAATGCACTAACCATATTTTGATTCATAATGTAAATGAATAAAATCTTGCTTAAAAGAAATAGGATATCAAGCATTAGATTAGCATGGAGTGACAATGAGTGAATAAGAGCATTGCACAGATTTAGCAAAACCTTTGATATAATTTTTCTGTTAAATTATACTCTATTTAATCAATTGAATACATTTTAATTATGTCCCCAATAAGGAAACATACTTATTAAAAAAGTAATTTAAAGACAGAGTTTAATTTTTCATACCCATAAAGGAAAAATGTTTAGGATTCTAGAGAATTACAGAATATTTCTTTTTGTTTTGTTTTGTTTTTTGAGATGGAGTTTCGCTCTTGTTGCCCAGGCTGGAGCACAATGGAGGATCTCGGCTCACTGCAACCTCCACCTCCCGGGTTCAAGCGATTCTCCTGCCTCAGCCTCCTGAGTAGCTGGGATTATAGGCATGCACCACCACACCTGGCTAATTTTGTAATTTTAGTAGAGACGGGGTTTCTCCATGTTGGTCAGGCTGGTCTAGAACTCCCGACCTCAGGTGATCCACCCACCTCGACCTCCCAAAGTGCTAGGATACAGGCGTGAGCCACCGCTGTATGGAGTATCTCTTGATTATGGACTATCTCTTGAAATCCACTGAAGCACTGACCCTAAAATAATCAGCTTGAACATTGCTGCCATAAAGCTATTCCCTCCTTATTCATTAGCTATGTAATACACCAGAAATTTTATAATACACCAGTTTCATCAGTGCTGGTGATCTGTCCAGAGAAATAACACATACTTTTAATTACTTTCACAAATATTCAGCATTCTTTCATGAAGCAACAAGAGGTGTTAATGTTGCCTCCTCCATTACTCTCACATTTTTATGCAAATCATGGCAGTTGCTAACAATTTCAAGTTACCACTTCCTTCTTAGAAATTTTGAAACACTGATACCTCCTGAAGCTTTAATGAACACTATACATCTATTTTTCTAATTGCAGATTATATGCATATTATGTGGCATTTTTTCAGTTTATTTATTTATCCACATATTTTCCACCTCTTTACCATTTTCTCACTATTCCCATCATTGAGACATACATAACATGCAGTTTTGTTGTACCATTTATGATGTTAGATTCAAAACCTTCATTGTGTAGCATACAACTTTATTAACCTCAAATAATGATCTAAAATCATTATTCTCCTCATTGCTAACAGGGTGGTCAGAGATTCCCTTTTCAGAGTATCATACTTTTGTCTCCTAAGCAATTTCTGTATTTGTATTACCCATTTACCTGCTCACATGCCTAGGCATTCATCATTTAAAGACACATTAGTTTTTAAAGATTTAAATGACATGTTAGATTGAATACTGTTGAAAAATAAATAGAATAAATTATAATATTTGCCCTTAATGAATGGTGCATCTAGTCATTAGTATACATTGTTCATTTGTATATTAATAGAAATGTATATATTTATAGCAAAAATATGGGGAAGATTTGTATCAACATCTTAGAGAATACAGATAATTTTATTTATGCATATCTTCTAAATTTCTGCCATGGACATGTGTGATTTTTATAATAAGCCAGAATTCTGAGGACGATGCTTCATATTTGTAGTTGTGCTTACTTTGGACATTAAAATCAAGAATGGCTCAGAGCAACTTGAAATCCAGTTTTTCAAAGGGTTCCTTATCAAATAGACCACAAAAAGATCTGCAGGGAATGAACTGACTACACTTCAAAAAACTGCATACACTTCACATATTACTGAGCCAGGAACAACATGAACCACAAAAAATATATGAAAGCTGATATCTAAAGAAGGACTCACTTCTCTATAAATTGCTTGTCATACTCAGTCTTCTTGCATTTCAAATAAATGGAAATGGCCAAGCAGTGCAACAGCTCTCTTTTCCATGCATGCTGACAGTAAGAATTATTTCTTGGAATCTGAATATTACACATAGCATTATAATATTTTTCATTTTTTGACAGCAGCAGCTTAAGAGTTTCTTTGCTTTATGCTCAGTATTATGTAGGCTACCTAAGTACCACATGATTATAACTCAGAAAATAAGAGAAAGGTGATTTTGTGAAGTCGCAACCTCATTGCTTATTAGCTCCCTCTGTTACAGAATGTTTTTCCAACTCAAAAGGATTTTAGCTCACTTGTTTAACTCTTTATTCATTCATTCTTTGTTATTATATTGACAGGAGTTTGAAGGGTTTAAGTAAATCTTTGAAATGGACTGTGGCAAACCTTATAGCTTTGAAATGTATTCTAAGGACAAAGTATGCTCCTGAATCGAATCTTTCAAACTTACTTTCCAATGTAGCCTAACTTTTGCCAGCTGTGCTATCATTCAGAAGGTTTTCCCTTGAAGAACCATGTAAATAAATCATATGAATACTGTATAAACTTTTTTTTTTGTTTCTAGAGCATACATGCATCATTTAGGTAATATCAACTTGTGCTTGGGGAACCTGGTTCTGTTTGCCTCAAATTTTTATTTTTTAATGTTTAATTTTTTTTGTCCCACTGTAGTTACCTAGAACTTCATGCTATCTGACCCACATACCATGAATAAGGTACAGTTGACTGCCAGGTGGTTATGTTGAGGTTACCTTTGCATGAGATGTACAATTGCATGGCTGCAGAGCCACAACACAGGCAGATTTTTCTGTGTGTACCTTGTGGATTTCATATCTGCAGATTCACTTGGCCACTCAGTGGGTTCAAATGGATTATTATGTGAGAAAAGTTGTGTTGGGGATGAACAGAGTGACTTGGATCATATGTTCTTAAAAAAGGCCAACTTTTAAGCCTTAGGATTGGGAGGTTCATTGCCACCTGCTATGACCCCAACGTGTGTCAGGGGTTAATGCAAACTTCTAACATTCTAAAAGCCAGATTGATCTTTATTTTTTAAATGTCTCCTGGGGATTCCAAGCTATGAAGAAAGAGCTGAAGGGCAAGAACAATATATTTTTCAGGAGAGTAAGTGAATGTGACTGATTGCTAGCAAGCCACAGGCAGAGGAACAAAGGTGAAAACGAAAGTGACTCAGAGGTACATCCCGTTTCATGAGTCTGTCTGCACAACAGCAATGACTCATTTAGTCAGTAACTCACTCTTCTCACATTTACTCTATTTAGAAGCCTCATAGCTATAGAAATGCAACATGAATCTACATGTATGTATTTAATTTGCAATAAGAAGAACTCATAGTTGGGAAAGGAGTAGTTTCAACATTACCACAAACTAACCAAATAACATTTGAGCTTGTTGTAGAAACTCCTTAGGTCTTTCTTATCTGTAAAATGTGCTGGCAGATTAATAAGTTCCAGCACTGGAGAAGACCAGTTAGTCTTAGTTTTGAGTGTGGTTTGTTTTTGTATATGGATGCATGTGAGAAATTACTTAGTAAAGTCCAGAAAAATAGAAAAAAAATATTATTCTAAAGTGGATATATTGTTTAGAGAAAATAATGTGCTTAAAGTAAATAATGCATGTATATATATGAATGTTTACTGTGAATTGATAAACCCATATAAATACTTGTTTTCAATAACAAATGCTAAAATTTTATTATATACTTAGCCCCATAATTATATTAAGTGTTGGCTAAAAATGCACTTTCAACAGAAGACACATCTTCTTATATGCCAAACAAGGTCTTAAGACAAATATATGTAAAGCTTGGAATTCAGTAACATCTCCACTTCACTCTCATTTATACAGTAACCCTTTTCAAGAGTTTTTATCACAATCTACTGCAAAAAATTGTTTGCATCTATTTTTGTATACATCAGTCACTACCAATTCATTGACTAGTATTACTATTTAAAAAATATTATTGACTCCAATAATAATAGTGCCTTCAATTTTATCCATTCCACTTTTTGATTAATATTTCCTATGCTTTTAGCTTATCTATATTGTCACACCTACTACCTTATTACCATGTCATTATATTTATATACTTTCCTTTATATAAAACTTTATTCAAACAGTTAAATATAGACACATTTTTCATTTCATAGGTTTTCCTCAATTCACTACAATTTAACAATTGTCATTAAAGTAGGAAAAGTAATAGAACCTAGCTTATAGTATTGTGAATACCAAATCAATCAATACCCTAAACTAAGTTACTTAAAGGAGAGTTTGGCCTATAATAGGTACTCATTAAATGTTTAGCTACCATCATACTTACTATTGTACTTAGTATGACTATTTCACTTAGCAGGACTGTTTTGTGAGCAAAGATCTCCATGCGGGCATCTCTACTCATTGACTGCTATTTTACCTCTTATTAGTTTCTCAGAGATTAACCTTCTTTCCTTCTTGAAATATTTTAATTTAGTACTTTTTTGGCATATTACCTTCTCCTTATTTTCTTCCTACCTCAGTAATAGTTCCTTTCCTTCTACCATTACAACAGTTACCCTCTCAGTCTCCTTGACTGGCTCTTCCATCTTCGCTTGTCCTTTAAATATATGCTCTTCTGGGGATATGTTTATGGATCTCTTCACTCACTCATATACAGTTTCCTCCTAGAAGTCTCTTCCTGTTCTGACTTTCATTATTTTACTGTCTTTTGCAATACTGTAATTCAATTTTTACACTTACCATATGGAATTAGTCCATACCCCACAAGTTAAAAGTCATGGTCCACAGCCAGACTGCTCCCACTTCAAATGCTAGCAATGAGTTTGAGCTATCCTGTGCCACCTGCACTTCTGACCAACTAGCTCAAAATCTGGGAGCTTCTCCCAAACTTCCTTAGGTTTGAGAATTAACTAAAATGACTCACAGAACTCAGGAAAGCATGATACTTATGATTACAGTTTTATTATATAGGATACATATCAGGATCATTTAAATGAAGAGACACAGAAGGAGAGATCTTAGAGGGTCCTGAATGCAAAGCTTTCATGCCCTCTGGCAGTGAAATTAGGGTGCATAACCCTCTGGCATATTGATATATGTTCACATACCAGAAAGCTTCATTAAGCTTCAGTGTTCAGAATTTTTACTGGGATTCCATTACACAGGCATAATTGATAGAATCACTGCCCACAAAATCAAACTAAATCTCCAGGCCCCTCCTCTCCCTAGAAATTAGGCTGGCTCAAAGCCCTAACCTTGTAATCACATTGTTGGTCTTTCCAGTGACCACAGCCAAATCTGACTTATCTCTTAGCACAGATTCAGATGTGATCCAAGAGGCTCATGAATAACAGAAATACTCCTACTACTCTGATAGTTTCAAGTATTTATAGACTCTGTCCCAGGAACCAGAGACAAAGGCTATATTATGTAGCATCTATATGGGGTTCTCCCTAGAACTCCAGAGTAGCCTAGTTAATGGTTCAATTTACAAATATACATGGAAGAATGTCTAAGTATCTCAAGCTAACCTGTTAAAAATAGAAATCATAAAATTTCATGAAATATTTTTGTTTTCCAATCATTCTCCTCGTAGTAATGGAATCATAATCCTGTTGCTAAAGATCACAATCTAGACATTTAACTTAATTAATTTCGCTTTCTCGCTATTCATTCAAACCATCTATAAAGCCCTATTGGCTCTTTATCCAAAACATAGCTTTAAGACCTGGAACAGGGCCTGGATATTGTAGTCAGTCATTAGTGATGATCACCATGTTTTATTTGTGTTTGTAGCCCCAATACTGAGCACATTCCCTGGCAGATAGCATAAACTCAGCACTATCATTCCAGTAGTTCTTCAACTTTCATTTTCCTATTGGCATATGCTCTCTATTAATTCACTAAGCATTACATTATTATCATAAAATATGATTATTTGAAACAGAACAATGTATAGGGTCCTCTAAGAGCATACAAACACTTTTCGTGATTGAATTCATTCATTAAAAAATCATTTAGATAGAAAATCTTTAGTAGCTATTCAGATGGCATTCCGGGATGGTGCAATTCCAGAAATATGCTTAACTCTAAATTGCATCTCACAGACACATTTATTGAGCATCTTCCATAAGTCAAAACGGTATAAAGTACTGAGAAACAATGGTAGATAATGCTTAAACTGACCTACAAGCATTTTACCTTCAATTATAGAAGAAAAGACTAAACAGGCAATCACAACGAAGTGCACCGAACAAAGATACCAATTTATGATTATGGGATTTCTTTGTTAAAAGTGGGAAGTTAAGAAAATAATTTTTTCAGAAGCAGAAGTATTTACAAAGATTTAGAGATTAGAGAGAAAAATGCTCTGAGAGGGAGACTGCTCATAGTTTTATACATGTAGAGTGTGAAGAGTCCAAATGGAGAATAATGAAAGATGAAGGTGGAGAAGAAAATACCTCAAAGTAAGGGTTATGGAAGCCATAATAAAAAAATCAGAACTTTTCTTAAAGAAAACAGAAAACAGGAAGACACTGATGAGGTGGAACAAAGAATAACAATTAGGTTGCTGCATTATAAAGGATTATCTGATGGTAATTTAGGGAGTACATTGAAGAAGCCCTAACTAAAAAGTGAGGAGTTAGCAGGCTCTTGCACGGATACAGAAAGGAGTTGATGGTCGCCTGAAATAAGGTAGCAGTATTGAAGGTAGAAATAAAAGAATGGATTTGAGAAATATGAAGAAGAAATGTCAAGTATTATGGCAAGCATTTATAGAAATAATATTGGTAAAGAAAATCAGGGAATGCAAGACAGTAAAAATGCTCTAGTTATTTTAATAAACTTTACTGCTTGCCAGAGCTGAGGGGAGAGGGAAGTCACTCTCTGTTCTTAAGTGACAATAGTGACAAATGGTTGCTTAACAGACAACTGCAAGTTTATGACTGTGACTGCTGAAGGTAATGCCTGCTAAGAAGTTACAAAATACAGACACCATCAGGGTGAGTGAAGATTGCTGTTGGCATATGGCAGACATTAGCTCATTAACATATTCAGACTAACAGATGTAGATGTTGCAGTATGCTAGTGAAAATATTAATTTTAAAAATTAAAAACTCCTAGGGCTTTGAACATTTTTGAATGTATGATTCTCAAAGTTCTCTGACAGACAAATTGGAGGTATTTCCTTGACTGTCTATTCAGGCACTTCCAATAGCTGAAACTTGCTCATACTCTGCTGCAAAAATAAACCTGGGGAAAAGAGTAGGAAAGAAACTATGTAACACCCTTATAATTATAATTTGGCTATATATTTGAAATGAAGAGACACTACTACAAAGTCTAAAGGTAGAAGACATTTCACATAAAAGATTTAAATAGTTTCTAAAAATGAAACTATAGATATACATCTAAAGCAATAATTTGATTCTGTATTCAAAATGGATGACAAAATATATTTCATTCTACAGCATATGGCTGATTTTTCTACTGTAATTTTCCTTTTAAGAAATTAAAGTTCAAAAAGACCAGGGAAGTTCCTTAAAGTTCTCAAAACAAAGCCACTGAATTTGACATATAGTGTAAAGGTCAATTTTATTTCACTCTTTATTTAAATTTAAAATGTAAACTTACTTTCCCCTTTTTTTTGTAGGAGATGAATAAAAAAGAAAGAAGGAAGGAAAGATAGGAAAAGAAAATAAAGGAAAAAACATAAAGGGGAAAAACATAGGAAGGAAAGTACATTTCCTTTTGCACTTAATAAAAGGAAAGAGTGATCATTTGAACACATTTTATTTAGCAAATAAAATTTGATATTTTACCATATTTATTCAATCATTACAACAATTAGCATTTATGGAAATGGTGACTACTTAAAGGAATTGAGTTCAAAAGAACACTGAACATTTGTACAGAGGTCCCTCACTTGCCCCAAACATATGTATATACATATATATACATACAAATATATATACACGTATATATCTGTAGGGGGAGGGTAAGAGAGAGAGAGATTGATTGATCCAAGGATTTGGTAAATATTCCGTCATATTTATCTGTCATTTCTAAGAAGTGTGTGTGTGTGTGCATCTACAATAAGTCTGGAAAAGCTATTCTCTTCAATCAATAGACAGCAATTTTGAGGCGTCCATCCCTGAAATCAAATAGTTGAAGCTGTTTGTCAGAAATACCTGCAGTCCAATATTACGCCCTTGAGGGAATTATGTAACACACTACTAGGATTAAGGACTCAAGCACTCAGAAAACAAGCCATTTATACATATGTAAAGGAAAATTACTAACATGGACTTTCTAGCATTCTTAAAAATCATCAAAGCCAGAGACGCTGTAATGAAAACTGTACAGATTGTTAGGAGCACAGGAATTATCATTCAAGTTGGGAAAATATATTCCTACCAGCTATATTGATGAACCTCTGCTCCCATCTATAAACATGAACAGATGATCAAGAATCGCTGAATATTTGAGAAAAACAAAAACAATAAACAGAATAAGCCCCAAGGGTAAACAGAAGGAAACTTTGAAATAAATATAATTCATATCATTAGAGAAGAAATTGATGGATAAGAAAGGAACAGATTGTGGAGAACAAATTAAGCAGTTAGCTCTGTTTTTGACATTCAAACCATATTTACTGAGAAAAACCTCACCTTAATAGATGGGAGGATTAACTGAATAAAAATACTGAAAATTTAATTAGTGAACTGGAACATTTAGCCAAATGTACTCTTTCTAAACACAGTAATCAAGAAAAAAGAAGAAAAAATTAAGGGATAAGGAAGCAGTTCCAGGAATTCTAATTGCCATCTAATAGGAAAGCCAGAAAGAAAGAACAGAGAAAAAGTCAAGATAGGGGATGGGAGAAGTAGATAATAAAATAAATAATAAAATTTCCCAGAATAGAAGATTTAATTTTTAATGTAAGAATCCTTTTTAGTACAAAATGGAATAATATGTAATAAAAATTTTTAAATATAATTATAGAAACTTCCTAGTGAAAATTATTCTTTTAATAATGTCAATATTTATGCAAAATAACTTCATTTTAAAAATCAAAGAATATACGTGTCTCCATTTACACTTTACTTAAATCCTGCTACCCTTTTCAGAAGTAGTTATATTTGACAATTTAGTGTTTCCTTACTGAATTTTTCCCATAACATGTGAGATGCACATATGTGTGTTGTGCATGCATAACTACGTACATCTATTACACTTTATTTTACAAATGGGAACCCATTAAAAATTTCAAAATAGATGAAATTTATATAAGTAAATTTAATGAATAATACAAATTTAAAGTGATGTTAGCTGGATGTGGTGGCTCACACCTGTAATCCC
Organism: Gorilla gorilla gorilla; assembly: GCF_029281585.2. Taxonomy (NCBI): domain Eukaryota; kingdom Metazoa; phylum Chordata; class Mammalia; order Primates; family Hominidae; genus Gorilla; species Gorilla gorilla. Next base: position 100,060,684 of record NC_073237.2, on the reverse strand, counting down.
AGCATTTTGAGAGGCTGAGGCGGATGGGTCACTTGAAGTCAGGAGTTCGAGACCAGCCTGGCCAACGTGGCAAAACCCCGTCTCTACTAAAAAAATACAAAATAAGCCAGGAGTAGTGGCACATACCTGTAGTCTCAGCTACTTGGGAGGCTGAGGCAGGAGAACTGCTTCAGGCCGGGAGGCAGAGGTTGCAGTGAGCCAGGATTGTGTCACTGCATTTCAGCCTGGACAACAGAGCAAGACTCTGAATCAAATAAATAAATAAATAAATAAAATGATATTTAACCTCACTGTAGTCAGGGAAACGCAAATTAAGGTGAGACTTGGAGAAAAAAATGATTTGTGATATCTTGTGCTGGCAAGAATCAGATAATCATGCATATTTGAAAACAGCTAGTTGGAAAGGAAATAGATAGTCAATTAGAGAGAAATTTGGCAGTATATATCAAGATGCACATACTTTGACTCAGAAACACAGTGTTCACAAATCTATCTACATATAGATTCTATGTATCCCAAGAGAAGTACTTTTAAATGTATATGTTATATATATATATACATACACATATAGATGTAAATAAATATATATATTCAGAAAGTTATTTATTTCACATAGTTAGAAAGCCAGAAGTAAATTTAGGAAGACATGCATATCTACCAACAGTAGAATGTTTAAATAAAATATTGATACATGCAATGGTATAATATACACCAATTAAAATAAATAAACTAGAAAGTCACCTTAAGTGACTTGAAGATGCATTGTTAAGTGACATAAGCAACTTGTTGAGCAATATGAATATCCAAAAGTACGTAAATACCCGGAGAAAGTGAAAAAAGGATGCATACCTAACAGGTAGCAGTGTTCATTCATAGAGAATGAAGCAAGCAGTTAAAGTGAGGGAGTTAAAGACTGAAAGGAGATACTCAGTAACATAGACCTGGAGATTAGTCATCAGTCCTTCATAAAATTAAAATAGAGTTTCAGTTATTTCTTTTCCTTCTATTGAGTAAATATGTGTATTAGTTGGTTCTCACATCGCTATAATGAACTACCTAAGACTGGGAAATTTATAAAGAAAAGAGTTTTGATTGGCTCACAGTTTGGTTCCACAGGCTATACAAGAAGCATGGCTGCAGAGACCTCAGGAAACTTTACAATCATAATGGAAGGTGAAGGGGAAGCAGGTTCATCTTACATGGCTGGAGCAGGAGGAAGAGATTGAGGAGAGGTGCTACACGCTTTCAAATAACCACATCTCGTGATAACTCACTCACTCTCTGGAGAACAGCACCAAAGGGGAATTCCACCTTCATGATCCAATCACCTCCCACCAGACCCCACCTCCAACATTGAGGATTATAATTTGACATGAGAATTGGGTGGGGACACAGACCCAAACCATATCAGCATCTCTCACCAGAAAGAGTCTAATGCCAAAGAAATGAGAAAGGATTGTCCCTTGATTGAACATCTAATAAGCCAGTTATACTCATCTATATAATCTATCTAAATCAATCAATAAATCAATCTATCATATTTCTGTTATTTATATTGTTCCACTACCATTACTTCCTTCTTTTTCTTTTCTTTTGTTCTCTCCTCCCACTTATGTCTCCATGTGTTTCTATGTCTCTTTCCCTTTATAGTATTCTTTCATAAATAAAACTTATAAAACTTAAGTTAGCTCGAGTACCAAATTACTAGAACAACAGTACACATATAATAAGTCTCTCCATCAGAAAGCTTTCTGAGAGTATAATTAGATTTATTTTATTGCTAGGAAATAAAAAATAAGTAGGAAATGAGAGGATATCTTACCACACAAGCATCATTTCCTGTTTTCTCAAATAGATGCTTTAAATGTACAACTATGATCTTTCCTCATATTCTGTAATCTGAAATCCTCTTATGTCAGCTCTTTAAAATCTTTGTCTCTCTTCAAAGTCAATCTCAAATATTGTTTTTACGCTGAGGCCTTCCTTAACCCTTTCAGTCACATAAAAATCTTTCTCTTTATTGCTCCCATGGTGTACTTGTCTATCACTGAGGTTGTATTAGTTCATTCTCGCATTGCTGTAAAGAACTACTTGAGAGTAATTTATAAAGAAATGAGATGTAATTGAATCACAGTTCTGCAGACTGTACAGGAAGCATGGCTGGGGACGCCTCAGGAAACTTACAATCATGGTGGAAGGCAAAGGGGAGGTATGCACATCCTCCATGGCCAGAGAAGGAGGAAGAGAGAGCAGGGCGAGGTGCTACACACTTTTAAACAACCAGATCTCATGAGAACTCACTCAGCTATCACAAGACCAGCAAGGGGGAAATCCGCTTCCATGATCCAATCATCTCCCACTGGGCCCCTTCTCCAACAATGGGGATAACCATTTGTCATGAGACTTGGCAGGGACACAAATCCAAACCACATCAGAAGTCCTCTTCGAATTTGGCCTTAATGAAAGTTAAGATATATTGAACATTTGTTATGATTCATTCACTATGTTAAGCACTTCATATGCATAATATCTTTTAATTCTAATGAGTCCTATAAAATAAGCATTTAGATTTTAGGTTACAGTATCTTTTCAAGGATTTTTTTTCTGTTTCATGATCTAGGAAAACATAAATGTTTTCTCCATCTAGCTATCTGCCATCTAGCTGTCTAGCTAAAGTCTAGCCCTGATGACATTCATGAAGCCTTTGCAGATAATCTCATTGTCCACCTAGTGGCTGACAAATACTCCTTCAGGTTACAATCTGAAAGATTCATTTATGTATATGTGCACCATCAGCTGGAAGGTGTACTGAGGGGACTGGAGCACAGGGCAGTGCTAGCAGGGAAACTATTATTATACTATTATTAACTTTACTATTATTTTTCTGTCAATTGAGCCTCTGTCATCAGTAACCCATTAAATGTTTCTGCTTCTGTTTTGTCTGGCCTCTTTATCAGGCATAAATTGGTGCTGTTCTAGTCTGTGGAGTGGCCCTAATGCTTACTTTGTCGTAAAGGAACCCATCCATTTTAAGAATAAGATCCACTGTGTTGGGATGCTTTTATTTTGGCAAGCATTGCATGAGTTCTCGGCATCCATTTAGGGACATTGAGGTTGTTTCTGTCTTGTGGCTATTATGAATAATGCTGCCATGAACATGTGTGAACAAGTTTATATGTGGATGTATGTATTACTCTTGGGTAAATACCTAAGAATGAAATTTCCTGGTCATGTGCTACCCTGTTTAGTCATTTGAGGAACTGCCAGACTGCCTCACAAAATGGTTGTACCATTTTACTTCTACTCCAGCAGTATACAAGGGTTGTGATTTACTCACATCCTTGCTAATACTTGTCATCTTGCTTTTTTATTCTAGTTATCCTAGCAGGGGTGAAGTGATATCTCATTGCAGTTTTATGTTTTCTTGATGAAAGCATGTTGAATATCTTTTCATGTGCTTATTGGATATTTGCATATATTATTTAGAAAATTGCCGACTCATGTCTTTTGCTCGTTTTAAAAATAAGTTGAAGTGGTAAGAACGATGTCCTTGTCTTATTTCTAATACTATCGAGAAAGAATTCCATCTTCCACCATTAAGAGTGATGCTAGTACGATCCAGCAATCCCACTACTGGGTATTTATCAAAAGAAAGAAAATCAGTATATTGAAGAGATATCTGAACCTCCATGTTTATTGCAGCATTATTCAAAATAGCCAAGATATGGAAGCAACTTAAATATCAATCAACAGATCTATAAAGAAAATGTGGTATACATACGTAATGAAATACTACTCAGCCATAAGAAAGAATAAAATCCTGTCATTTGTAAAAACTTGGAGGAGTTTGGAGGAAATTCTGTTAAGTGAAATAAGTTAGGCACAGAAAAATAAATACCACATGTTGTCACTCATATGTGGAAGCTAAAAAATTGAGCTCATGGAAATAGAGAGTATCATTATGGTTATTAGAGGCTGGAAAGGGTAAAAGGGAGGGAATAATAGGGAGAAGTTGGGTAACAGATACAAAATTACAGCTGGATAGGAGGGATAAGTTATAGTGTTTCATAGCACTGTGGGGTGACAGTTAATGAAAATTTATTGTATATGTTCAGAAAGCTAGCAGAGAGGATTCAGAATGTTCCCAACACAAAGAAATGATAAAGGTTTGAGGTGAGGAATATACTAATAATGCACATTGTATATATGTATTGAAACATCACTGTATCCCACAAATATGTACAATTATTACGTGTCAACTAAAAATAAAATGAAAAAAAGGTTTGATGTTAGCTTTAGGTTTCTCACAGATGGCTTTTATCAGGTTGAGGAAATTCTCTTGTACTCCTAATTTGTTGAGTGTGATATAATAAAAATGCATTGAATTTTGTCAGATGCTTTTCATGAGTCTATTGAAATCATTAATACTTGTTTTTTATTATGTTGATATGTTGTATTACATTAGTTGATTTTCAGATGTTAAACTAACATTGCATTCTTGAGATAAATCCCATTTGGTTCTTGTTTATAATTTTTTTATATGTTGATGGATTTGGTTTGCTAGTATTTTAAGGATTTTTACATTTATACTAATAACAGAAGTTGGTCTGTGTTTCTTTTTCTTGTGATGTCTTTGGTTTTGGATGGCTATTTGTTTTATTTTATACAATAAATTGTGATATGGAGCATAAAATACTAATAGTATAATAATAATGGTTAGAATTTATTGAGCATAGAATTTGTTCCAGGAGCTCTATTCATGACTTTTACAGATATTTTACCACACAACTCTCACAAAAACTGTGAGAGTTAGGTCGTTTTATTATTATTATTATTATTAAAACTGAAAACCTAAAACCTGAAAAAAAAGAAATATGAAAGAACAAAATTCCAAGAGTTAGAGAGGTTAATAAGCTTGCCTAAAGTCACAAATCTAACTGTAGGCTGAGTGTAAAGTTAAATCCAATTTGTCCCTTTTCAAAGCCTATACTTTTTATGTCTTTATGAGTAAATTAAGATAGATGATCATTCAACTGAACACTTATATATACATGGAATATTATGAAGCATTCTTTATAATCTTTTTCATATTTTGAATTCTCTGATTTTTCTCTTCTGGTATTATTTTTCTTTCTTAAGTTTTCTAAGATTCAGTCTTATCTTGAGTTGGTTTTTGATGACACTGGAGTCACTTCCTTTGTCTTATTATGTACAGTGATATTTTTGGGACAAGTATAAGATCTGAGATATTCTGGCATGAATGGAAAAGCAATTACAGAAACACGGAATTGGTGATACAAGGGCACTAACAGAGCAGAATCACATTGTTTCTCCTCTAGCAAAGTATTACACGTAAGAGGTAAAGTGTCAAATCACCAGGCATTTTCTCTGAAAAAGCACATCATTATTTTTTTTGGTTAATTAATTGATTAATTTGGAAGTCTCTGTGTTATAGTGGAAAAAAACACTGTACCAGATATATTTAGTTTCAAACTCTAGATCTGTTATTTAAAATGAATATCTTGATTCAAACAAACCAACTACAAAAAGATCATCATGGAAATTTTAGTAAGAACTGCTTATAAAATAATGCCAGGAAATTACTTTAAATGTGCTAGTTGTGACAAAACAACAACAACAACAACAACGACGACGACATTGGTTCTGTAAGATAATGGCCATGTTTTCTACAGATTCATGCTAAAAGATGTAGTAATTATGAAATAACATGTTTTGTTTTAATAATAATTTAAGGAATGAAAAGGATACCAAAGTGAGTGAGACCATAAATTTAAAAATCTGGAATCTGAGTGATGGTTAAATGGAGATTAATTCCCTCTACCTTTTCATGTGTTTACAAATACTCATAATTGATGATAAGAAAAAAGGTGATCTTGGGGCTCAGTGTTCTTACTCCCGGAACAGAGATAGTAATAATTGCTGTAGAGAGGATTAAAAGAGATTTGTGTAAACATTTTCTATGTTTTATATACTTCATAAATAATTGCTTAATTTATTTCAGTGGTTCAACAAAAAATACTGAGAGGCAGTCATGTTGTAGAAATAGTGTTTTCTTTAAAGGATACAAAAGAATGGATGGGAGAGGGTACACCTTGAGGGGATCACAGTCTATTCCTTTCTATAATTGGCAGTTCCTAGACAGAAAAATATTCAATATCTTAAATAAGTATTCATATACATTTTGTTTACCCTAGTCATATTGAAATAACAAGTCATAACCAAAATAGTCAGAGTTTTGGGAGATATGTCAAATTGGGTAAAGTCTCACTGAAGGAAGTCTTAGAGAAGTAAATAAAGACAGGTAACATTTTAAAAACTGGATATACCCCTCTAGTAAAGTATTACAATGTTTATCCCAGCTATGAAGCATTTAAAACTATAACTGAAAGCCAAAATATCTAAAGTATACAGATTAGACACATCGGTAATATTTAACTGAAGGAAAAATTCAAAGTTTTAACCCCTTTCGGGCTAGTTTGAAGCTCTCAACAGCTGCAGCTCCACATACACTTTCAGAATTCAAAAGGTGCCGCATCAGGGTCTCCACTCATTTCCTCCTGTGGACCTTCTTTTGTTTGTTGTTTTAAATTTAACTTTAATTTTAAGTTCAGGGATACATGTGCTAGTTTGTTATATAGGTAAACTCATGTCACAGGGGTTTGTTGTACAGGTTATTTTGACACCCGGATATTCCTGATCCTCTCCCTCCTCCCATCCTCCACCCTCCAATAGGTCCCAGTGTGTGTTGTTCCCCTCTATATGTCCTCATTATATAGCTCCCACTTATAAGTAAGAACATGTGGTATTTGGTTTTCTGTTCCTGCATTATTTTGATAAGGATAATGGTTTTCAGCTTCATCCATGTCTTTGTAAAGGACATGATCTCATTCTTTTTTATGGCTGCATAGTATTCCATGGTGTATATGTACCACATTTTTCTTTATCCAGACTATCCTTGATGGTTACTTAGGTTGAGTCCATGTCTTTGCTATTGTGAATAGTGCTGCAATAAACATACATGTGCATGTGTCTTTATAATATAATGATTTATATTCCTTTGGGTATATACCCAGTAAAGGGATTGCTGGGTTGAATGGTACTTCTGTCTTTAGGTATTTGAGGAATCACCACTGTCTTCCCCAAAGGTTGAATTAATTTATTCTTCCACTGACAGTGTGTAAGCATTCCCTTTTCTCTGCAGCCTTGGGAGCATCTGTGGATTTTTGAATTTTTAATAACAGCCATTCTGACTGGTATGAGATAGTGTCTCATTGTGGTTTCGATTTGCATTTCTCTAATGATCAGTGATGTTGAGCTTTTTTTCATGTAATTGTTGACTGCATGTATGTCTTGTCTTTTGGACCGTCTTATTGTGATCTAGTGTTTGTAGTTTTGTTTTTTTTCTTAACCTTTGTTCTGACTGCCTGAATTTAGCCTCCCTGACTACCCCCTCTAGATTTTAGTGTTAGCTGATGGTCTGCCTTGATGTATTTGACCTGACTGTGGCCTAAAAACTATCTTTTAGAAAAGTCTGAGCTTTAAATCTCTGTAGTACAATGTGAGCCATTGCTATCCCATCCCAGTATCCGGGCAACAAACTTGACGCTTCCTCATATCTCAAAAGGAAGTTTAAAAAACAAAAAAAACACATTATCTTGACTACAAATAGTCTTTTTCATGTTACTAGTAGACCATTTTTTATAGTTGCAAGTGTAGTGGCTTGAGTATGTGCTCAAAATGACATTGTATTGGCCACAACAAAATCATGTGATACTGTAATAGTGGTCTATGATATGTGTGTGTGTGTGTGTGTGTGTGTGTGTGTGTGTGTGTGTTTCTTGGTAAATTTCACATGAGAAAAATCTTTGAAGATACTGGAAAAATATGAAAAGTTAGAATAAATCAGAAACATTTTAAAGATCCAATAGTCAAAAGAAATACTTTGCCAGAATCTGGGAGGAATTTGCAGGATATTTTTAGTCAAATGAACAAGATTGAGATTGTTGTCTAGTTGTTCGTTCGTGCTCGTAAAACAAACCAGCCTTGATTAAAAAAAAAAAGTAACTCAAAGCACCCTTTTTACCCTCTTGATGCCTCTCCCTTATTTCAGAGATTTAAGATACATATTCATCAGGTAACTGAAACCATCCCTCTGTTTCATGAGTATTGTTTTGGAGGTAATGACAATCCTACTCTTTAGCTTGCATTTTTCCTGTCTCTTGGGAAATAACAACTTCAAGAAAGCAATAGGAAATAAAGATCTATGATGGGGAATGGGAATTGGCAACATCACCTGGGAACTGAACTCTTCAAAATATATTTCTAAACTGAGAATACCTCTTGGTAATGTAGTTTTTCACTTTTGTTTCAGATCAATTGTAAGACAAACCAAACAAAAGCAATAGCCAAATAAAAGAGAATGTTATTAGGTAGGGAAGAGCAGAAAAGCATTAGTGCTTATTAGAAAATAGAAATTGAGATGGAGATTATATAAATAAATCTGTCTTCTAAATGATGACTAACTATAGACAGTGACAAAACCAGTGGAGTATCATAAAGCATCCAAAAAATGTACTTCTGAAATTTTTAAATATAGAAACCAGAATAAAAACACAATAAATGTCTGGTATTTCCTAAAGAAGACAAAAAGATAGGGATTTTTTGACACAACATTACAAAACAAGGGTAATCATGAAAACCATCAATATAGCATGGACCAGGGATTGAGCTAAGTGTTGTACATCTACTTTCTCACTTAATAAAATAAATGGAAACACAATCTGAAATAAAGGCCAACTATATAAAAATTTTTAATATTGAAAGGAAACAATAGAATGGTTCAGTAGCTGGAGGTATAACAAGGGGACTAAAACTACGTAGAGAAATTAATTGCTGGATTTACAGTAATAAATGTTAAAAACACCATTGTGGAAAATGGAGGAGTACATGTGAAAACATTTCTTTTAGAATGAGGGGAAATTTGATAACAACTGTAATGATTAGAATAGTAAATCACAGCTAAATTTCAAGGTTAGCACTGTGTTTTCTTCATATACCAAATATATTTTTTCTGAGGTTAAATTAATTAATTAATTAATTTATTTTTTTGAGATGGAGTCTCGCTCTTGTCACCCAGGTTGGAGTGCAATGGTGCGATCTTGTCTCACTGCAACCTCCGGCTCCTGGGTTCAAGTGATTCTCCTGCCTCAGCCTCCTGAGTAGCTGGGATTATAGGAGCCCACCACCACACTCAGCTAATTTTTGTACTTTTGGTAGAGAGGGGGTTTTGCCATGTTGGCCAGGCTGGTCTCAAACTCCTGACCTCAGGTTAACCGCCCTCCTTGGCCTCCCAAAGTGCTGGGATTACAGGCGTGAGCCACCGTGCCCAGCCTCTGAGATTAAATTATTTTTATAATTAAAAAGTAATTGTTTGATAGGGTGAGTTTCTCTTCTCTCTGGGCCACAATACATAGTATTAATATTTTATGATGGCATAAATCTCTTTAAAATTGGTTTTAAATTTTATTTCTCTTAACTACAAGCATATTTCTACATGTAGTTTATTCTCAGCATGACATAGAATTAGGAACTTCAAGTTGGATTTTGAGTTCAGGTCCCAGCATGAAACATTGCATACTGAGGATTTTGGTCAAATACCGTAAAATCTCTTGTCTCTGGTTTTCTTTCTGCAAAGTGTGGGTAATAACTTCCTTAACGGTCACTTAGAATTTTTGTAAAGTTTGAGGATCCAAATCCTAGATTTGCTGAGTCCTAAGATTACATTAATTGCTATTGTTATTTACCACTATAGCATCCTGCCCTTTTCCAATAAAATATTCATTACACACAAAAATATCTGTTAAATATTTTAAATATCTATGTTCCATGTAAGACTATATACTCCTTGAGCCCAAGGAGCATAGCCGTCATATATGACATACCTAGAGATTGGCGCAGAGTTAATTTGAAAAATAATGAACAAATGAAATGAGAACTTAACGGATACATAAGTTTTACACTTTTGATAATTAATTCCTTTAAAATATCTTATAAGAAAAGCATTGAAATCATCTGATAATGGATTTATATTAAAGGCTATATTACCCTAATCCATAAAAGCATGATGAAAAAAATGGAAATGTATTTAGTTACTATATGTGTGTGTGATCTCATGGAACTGTCCATCACCAATTCATCACTCAAAAGTAGCTTGTATTAATGGGATTAATATTGTTTCATTTACAAATTCTGTCACTGTACTTCAAATAGTTATGTTTACTAAAGTTTATAGCTTAATAAATGTGAAAAGTAAACTCAAAGGTTTACTCCAGTTTCATTTCTAATGATAAGGAAGGATGGTATTAATTAAAGCCACAGTAATATTTGAGTTAAGGCCCTAGAAGAGAGCAATATTAATGTGACAAATTAGTACATTTTCATGTTGGATTATTTGAAAACTGTATTATAGGCTGAATAAAGGCCTTCCAAAGATGTTCATGTCATAATCCCCTCAACCTGTGAATATGTTACGTTATATTTTGCAGTAGGAAGTTCATAGATGTAATTAATGTTACAAACTTTAAATAAGGAAATTATTCTGGTTTATTCTAGTTGAGCCCAATCTAATTACATGAGCCCCTAAAAGCAGAGATCTTTCTCAGGCTAGAGTCAGAAGAGATGTGGCATAAGGGAGAAGTTAGAAAGATAAAGATTATCAGAAGGACTTGGTGTGTAGTTTTTAGTGTGAAAATGAGGTGTGGAACTTGAGGAATGCTGATGACCATAAAGAGTTGAGAGACGCTTCTAGCTGAAAGTCAACAAGAGGATGATGGGGACTTCAACCTTACAAACAAAAAGAACTGAATTCTGCCAATAATTTGAATGTGCTTGGGAGCAGATTCTTCCCAGAGCCTTCTGATAAAAACCCAGGCTAGCTACCATGTTGATGTCAGCCCGAAGAGACCCAAATCAGAGGAATTATGAGAGCCCACTTGGGCTTCTCACTTACAGAATTGTGAGATAATAAATTTGTGTTCTTTTAAGCCATTAAGTTTTTAGTATTTGTTATTGAAACAATGGAAAAATAATATGTTGGGTTTATGTTGGAAATATATATTTAGGCCAGTTCTACCCTAGATTTTAGAGTTACTAGGTATCTCTCTTTTGGCAGTATTTTCTTCAAAATTTTTGGGTAGTACTTCTCACTATTTGACTGATAGTGTTCCAGGGATAGCACTGAAGGTCTAGGAAAAAGGTTTCAAGAAATCTGTTTGCTTCTAGACTAAGTGTAAGGTAACAAGGTTAAAAATAATTCTTAGTACTTGATTGCAATCTAGCCTAACTCATCATAGTGTGGAGTTCTCATAAGGGTTTTGCAGTAGTTTGTAGTAACAAATAAAACATTTTTTATTTATTTAAATTTTTGAAAGGTAATAACATTAGTGAATTTTCCCAGAGTCTTTTCCTGCGTATTTCCCTTTTGATTATGAATTGGTAAAAATGTTACTATTTGAAGATTCAGGATTTGAACTCCTAGCTACTTCTATTTCCATGTATTAAATATATAAAAATAAGGATCCCAGTGAAAAATGTGCAATTCTAACTTTTAAGGTCAATTATCTTTGCTCCCTCTCATCATATAGCTAAAAGAGTAATTAACACACAAATACGTTTCTGAATAAAATACATCAGGAAATCATCCATTTGCCTTTAGTCTACTGTCTCTTTATGAAGCAAGTGAACATGCCACAAACTACTTAAAAATCCATTTAAAAAATCCTACATACAAAATAATAAAATGAGTGAACATGATGTTAATCTGTAAGACAGACTTAATTAGAATGTAAGTTACAAAAGAATTCATTTTTACTGATACTATTTCTAATGAAGAAACTATGTAATGGGAAATTATAATTTGTGAACTTATAATAATGAGTTTAATTTAACCAAAAAGGAATTAGATACTTCCAAATAGTTTTATTGATTGATTGATTGATTGAGTTGGAGTCTCACTCTATTGCCAGGCTGGAGTGCAGTGGTGCGATCTCGGCTCACTGCAACCTCCACCTCGCAGATTCAAGCAATTCTCCTGCCTCAGCCTCTTGAGTAGCTGGGACTACAGGTGTGCACCACCATGCCTGGCTAATTTTTGTATTTTTAGTAGAGACGGGGTTTCGCCATGTTGGCCAGGACAGTCTCGATCTCTTGACCTCATGATCGACCCGCCTTGGCCTCCCAAAATGCTGGGATTACAGGCGTGAGCCACCACACCCGGCATTTATTTTTATCAATAATTATAAATAAGAAATATTTTCAGTTATTTTTATATGCTGTTCATTATTCTAAGCATTTTGAAGGGAAGAGAAACACAATGAAGTATAAAGAGGAAAGAAGAATATAATTTATTACCTACTTACCTTAAATTATTTCACTCAATTCTTATATATAATTGACAATTCCATTAGTTACAGCTTACTGATAAGTAACATGGTTTAGAGTGAATCAATACCTTAACCAAAGTCACACAGCTCTTAGTAAAACCAGTATTCAATTCTAACATTGACTGTCTCCTAAATCTAGGCTTTATCCAAAATGAAATCCAGTTTGTAATTATTAGAAAATCAAAATTTAACCTTGAAAACATAACTAAAAGCTTAATAAAACACAAAGAATACAATATTTAATATAATAAAAAATATAATCAGTACCATATATCTACTAATTCTTTTGTCTATACATTAATACATACACCAAATTTTAATCGATTACCTATTATTGTGACCTTTCTTTTAAGCACTAGGAACAATAGGAAACAAGACAGATACATTTTTTTGTCACATTGAAATTGGATGCTGGTAATGAAACATAATAAAAGAAGTACATGTTGTAAATGTCTATTCAGGAGCTAAGAAGATAAAGCAAGTATGTTGGCCAGAATAACCAGCAGTAACAAACTAAATCTAAAATCATGGAAGCTTAAAATCTAAAGAACTATTTCTTCCTCATGCTACAAATCCTTCATGTACCTAGGAGGGCTCTGCTCTTTAAAAGTCACTCTAGAACTGAGATTGAGAGAGCAATTACCACCTCAAATATTGATGTGTGCAATGTTCAAGAAAAAAAGCAAATTCTAGAAAGGTATTAAAAAGACAATTTCACTTGTCCTGCAGGTTCACCTATGATGTTCCCAAACAAGATTTTGTTCTTTTTTATGGCTATATAGCATTCCATTGTGTATATATACCATAGGAATTTTTAATCTGTTTACCCATTGTTAAACACTTAAGTTGTTTCTTATCTTGGCTATATGAATAGTGCTGCAATATCATGGGAATGCAGATATCTCTTTGAACTTACTGATTTAATTTCCTTTGGATATATACCCAGAATTGGAATTGCTGGATCATATGGTAATTCTATGATTTTTTTAGGAATATTTTCCATAATGGCTGTGCTAGTTTACCTTCTGACCAACAGTGTGCAAGGGTTCCCTTTTCTCTACATCCTCACCAATAACCAATACTTACTATCTTTTGTCTTTTTGGTAATAGCCAAAAGACATGTGACTACTACTGGAGTGAGTTGATATCTCATTTTGTTGTTAATTTAAATGTCCTTAATGATTAGTCATGTTGAACATATTTTTCATATATCTGTTGGTATATGTCATATATGTCTTCTTTTGAGAAATGTGTATTAAGGTGTTTTGTCCATTTTTAAATCAGATTATTTTTGTTGGCCCTTGAGTTATTTGAGTTCCTTAGACATTCTGGATATTAGCCTTTTGTAAGATATATGGGTTGCAAATATTTTCTCCCATTGTATAGGTTTTTTCTTTATTATGTTAAGTGAGATAAACCAGGCACCAAAAGACAAATACCTCATGATCTCACTCATGTGGAGTCTAAAATGTTGATCTCATAGAAGTAGTAACTAGAACAGTGGTTACCAGAGATTGAGGATGGGAAGGTGGAACAAAGATAGGAAAAAGTTGGCTAAGGGATAAAAAGTTACCCCTTATAAGGAGAAATAAATTCTGATATTCTATCACACAGTAGTCAACCATAGTCGACAATAAGATAGCTCATAACAGCTAAAAAAGAGGATTTAGAATGTTCCCACCATGAAGATATGATACATGCTTGAAGTGATAGATATGCTAATTACTCTGATTTAATCATTATACAGTATATACATATATCAAAATATTACATATTCCCCAATAAATATGTATAATTATTTTGTGTCTATTAAAATTTTAAAAAGACAATTAAATAATCTGCCCTGGAAATAAATATATCAATTTTATACCCACAATCCAATATAAATAGCCAGGCATACAATGCTTCCACAGGATGGAAATGGGAAGAATTGGAAACTTTTAGGTGAGTAGTCCTATTATAAGTTGAATTAAATGCTGAAACTCTTAACCCCTTGCATTTCTGTACTTCTATACAGAAATACCCGAAACTGGGTAATTTATAAAGAAAAGAAGTTAAATTGGCTCATGGTTCCACAGGCTGTACAGGAAGCATGATGCTGGAATCTGCTTGGCTTCAGGGGAGGCTTCAGGAAACTTACAATCATGGAAGAAGGTGAAGGGGGAACATACATGCTATATGGCCAGAGTAGGAACAAGAGAGAAGGGGGAGATGCTATACACTTTTAAAGAAGAAGACATCATGAGAACTCACTCACTATCAAGAGAACAGAACCAAGTGGTTGCTTCTAAATCATTCATGAAAAGTTGACCCCCATGGTCCAATCACCTCAAACAAGGCCCCACCTCCCACACTGGGAATTAAAATGTGACATAAAATTTGGGTGGAAACACAGATCTAAACCATAGCGCTCCTGATACCTATACATATGACCATATTGAGAAATAAGATCTTTGTAGATATAATAATGTTGATATGAAATCATTAGAATGGGCCTTAATTTAATATGACTGTTGACCTTACAAGAAAAGGAGCATTTGGACACAGAAGCATAGGGGGAATGTCATGTGAAAATACAAGCAGAAGTTGGAGTGATGCATCTAAAATCCAAGGAATGCCAAAAAGTGCCAGTTGTCACCAGAAGGTAAGAGAGAGGTATGAAAGAGATTTTTTCCAGAGAACCCTTAGAAAGATCCAACTCCGAAGACTCCTCCAGGAGTGAGAAAAAATAAATTTTGTTTTTGTAAGCCATAAAGTTTGTAGTACTTGATTAAGACAGACCTAGGAAACTAATACAAGCACTAATGATTGTCAAAATTGGTAAAAATGTATGTGTGGAAAAGCTTACCTGTCATCAGAGAAGTTCTGGTTAAGAAAGTGCTATTTAAGCAAAAACTTGAATAAGTGAAGAGTGAGCCTTTTAAAAATCTGAGTAAACAAAATTCCAAATAAAGAATTCAAGATATTTATTTTAAACATGCTTAATGATGTGCAAGAGAAGTGTGACAATCAATACAAAGAAATCAGAAAATCAATTCAGGATATGAACAAGAAATTCATGAAGGAGATAGTTATTAAACAAATTCTGGACCTGAAAAATTTATTGAAGGAATTATAAAATCATTCAAAAGCTTCAACACTAACTAAACCAGGTAGCAGAAAAAAAACTCAGAACTTTAAGATAGATCCAGTCTGACTAAAATTAAGAAAAAAGAACAAAAAAGAATGAACAGGCCAAGCATGGTGGATAACGCCTGTAATCCCAGCACTCTGGGAAGCCAAGGCTGGTGGATCACCTGAGGTCAGGAGTTCAAGACCAGTCTGGCCAAATTGGCAAAACCCCATCTCTACTAAAAAATACAAAAATTAGCCATATGTTGTGGTGGGCGCCTGTAATCCCAGCTACTTGGGAGGCTGAGGCACGGAGAATTGGTTGAACCCAGGAGGCAGAGGTTGCAGTGCGCCAAGACTGCGCCACTGCACTCCAGCCTGGGTGACAGAGAAAGACTCCATCACAAAACAAAACAAAACAAAACAAAACAAAACAAAACAAAAGAATGAACAAAGCCTTCAAGATGCTTGGGACTACATAAAATAAACAAACTTATGAATTATCAGTATTTCCAAGGGGGAAAAATTAAAAAGTTTAGAAAATCTATTTATGGAAATAATTGATGAAAACTTTCCAAGTCTAGCAAGAGATTTAGAAATCCAGATACAGGATGCCCAGTGATCGCAGAAAACACATTGCAGAAAGAACTTCAGGCCAGGTGCGGTGGCTCATGCCTGTAATCCCAGCACTTTGGGAGGCCAAGGTGGGCAGATCACAAGGTCAGGAGATCGAGACCATCCTGGCTAACACGGTGAAAACCCATCTCTACTAAAAATACAAAAAATTAGCCAGGCATGGTGGCAGGCACCTGTAGTCCCAGCTACTTGGGAGGCTGAGGCAGGAGAATGATGTGAACCCGGGATGCGGAGCTTGCAGTGAGCCAAGATGGCGCCACTGCACTCCAGCCTAGGCAAGAGTGCGAGACACCATCTCAAAACAAAACAAAACAAAACAAAACAAAACAAAGCAAAACAAAAAAACTTCAACATGCCATAGAATAATCAGACTGTCTGAAGTTAAAGTGAAGCAAGGAATTATGAAGTCAGCAAGGGAAAAGCATCTAGTTATTTATAAAGGAAAGCCCATCAGATTAACAGCAGACTTCTCAGCAGAAGCTGTATATGCCAGAAAAGAACAGATTGACATTTTCAAAGTGCTAAAGAATAAAAAATTAGCTTCATAAATGAAGGAGAAATAAAGTCTTTTCCAGGCAAGCAAGCACTGAGGGAATTTGTCATCACTAGACCAGCACTACAAAAAATGCTCAAAGGAGTCCTAAACACAAAAATGAAAGCTTGATATTCACCACTGTAAAAACATACAAAAGTATAAAACACATGTCTTATAAAGCAATCACACAAAGGAGGAAGAGAAAAAAATCAAATGGCAAATGACAGAATTCTATCAAATTACAGAGAAAAAAATGTAAAGAAGTATATAACTACTAGAAAACAATAAACAATAAACAATAAGGCAAGAACAAAACCTGACATCTCAATATTAACCTTGAGTGTAGATGAATTAAATGCTCCACTTTAAAGGTACATATTGGTGGAATGAATTTACAAAAATGATCCAATTATATGCTGTTTACAAGAAAGTTGCTTTATCTATAAAGAAACATATAGACTGAAAATAAAAATAAAAATGGTAAAAGATATTCCACATGAACAGAAACCAAAAGTGAACAGGAGTAGCTATACTTATGTCAGATAAAATAAACTTTAAATAAAAAATAGAACAAAGAGAAAAAAGTCATTATATAATGATAAAGGCGTTAATTCAAGAAGAGGATATCCCAATTCTAAATATATATGCACCAAACATTAGAGCAGCCAGATTCATAAAACAAATATTACTAGACCTAAAAAAAGAAATAGACAGTAATGGCATTAGACCGATATTGAAACAAAATGTTAACAAAGTGACAATGGAATTAAATTGATTTTTATATCAAATTGACCTAAAAGATATTTATAGAACATTTTACCTAACAACTGCAGTATATACATTCTTATCAGCACATTAAACATTATTCAGGATAGACCATATGTTAAAACACAAAAGAAGTCTCAATAAATTTTTAAAAATCAAAAACATATCAAATATCTTCTCAGACTACAGACTAAACTAGGAATTAGTACCAAGTGGGACTTCACGAACTATACAAATGTATGGAAACTAAACAACATGCCTCCAAATGATCATTGGGTCAACAAAGAAATTAAGACAGAAATTTTAAAAGTGTTTGAAACAAATGAAAATGAAAACACAACATATCAAAACCTATGTGATACAGCAAAAGCAGTGCTAAGAGGGAAGTTTATAGTTAAATGACTACAGCAAAAAACTAAAAAGATAATAAATTAACAACCTCATATTGAGGAACTAGAAAAGCAAGAACAAACCAAAATTAAAATTAGCAGAGCAAAAGAAATACCAAACATCAGTGCAGAATTAAATGAAATAGAGACCAAAAAAAACAAAGAATATATGAATCAAAATGTTAGCTCTTCAAAAAGATCAACAAAATTGATAAACTGCTAGCTAGAGTAACCAAAATAATAGAGAAAATACAAATAAACAAAATCAGAAATGTAAAAGTAGATATCACAACTGATATTAAAGAAATATAAATAATAATCAGGTTCTAGTAAGAAAAATTATATACCCACAAACTGGAAAGCCTAAAGAAAATGAATAAATTCTTAGAAATATACAACCTCCTCAGATTGAACCAGGAAGAAATACAAATTCTGAATACTGAACAGTAAGATTGAATCAGTAATAAAAAATCTCCTACAAAAAATAACCCAGGACCAGGTAGATTCACAGCTGAATTTATACCAAAGGTACAAAAAAGAACTAATAACAATTCCATGAAACTTTTCTAAAAAATCAAGAAGCAGGAATTTTTCTCTAACTCATTCTAGAATACCAGTATCACCCTGATACCAAATCCAGGACAGGACAGAACAACAACAAAACAACAGACTGATATCCCTGATGAACACAGATGCAAAAATCCTTAACAAAATACTAGCAAACTCATTCCAACAGCACATCAAAAATAATAATATACTATTATCAAATGGGTTTTATACCATCTCTGCAAGCATGGTTTAACACATGCAAGTCACTAAATGTGATAGATCATGTAAACAGAATTAAGGATAAAAGCCATATTATCATCTAAATAGATGAAGTAAAAGTATTTAATAAAATTCAGCATCCTTCATGGTAGAAACCCTCAACTAACTAGGCACAGAAGAAACATACCTGAAAATCGTATCCAAAATCATAGAGAAAAGTTGAAATCATTCCCTCTAAGAACTGGAACAAGACAAGAATGCCCACATTCACCACTCATGTTTAACACAGTACTGAAAATCCTAGTTAGATCAATCGGCCCAGAGAAATAAAGTGCATCTAAATTGGAAAACAGGAAGTCAAATTATCTCTGTTAATTGATGATCTAATCTTAAAGCTAGCAAAACCTAAAGACTGCACCAAAAAACTCTTAGATTTGAGAAATGAATTTGTAAACTTTCAGGATACAATATTAGCATACAAAAATCGGTAGTGTTTTTAAATACCAACCTAGCTGAGAACAAGATCTTGAAGGTAATCCCATTTCCAATAGCTACAAAAAAATACCTAGAAATATATTTAACCCATGAAGTGAAATATCTACAAGGAAAACTTTACAAAACACTGATGAAAGAAATTGTAGATGACACAAACATATGGAAAAACATTCCATGCTTATTACTTAGAAGAATTAATATCATTAAAATTACCTTACTACCCAAAACAATGTAAAAATTCAATGCAATCCCTATCAAAATACAGACATCATTTTTCACGGAATTAGAAAAAACAATCCTAAAATTCATATGGAACCAAAAAAGAGCCTGAATAACCAAAGCCTGGAATGCAAAAGAACAAAGCTGGAGGCATTATGTTACTTCACACCTGATTTCAAATTATGCTACAAGGCTATAGTAACCAAAACAGAATGATACTGGTATAAAACTAGACACAAAGATCAATGTAACAGAAGAGATAATCGAGATACCACATATTTACAGGACTTGACAAAGTTATATTCTTGACAAAGTTGACAAGAATATAAACTCGGGAAAGGATACCCTTTTAAATACACGGTGCAGGGAAAATTGGATTGCCACATGCATAAGAATTAAACTGGGCCCATATCTCTCACCATATACAAAAATCAACTCAAGATGAATTAAAGACTTAAATGTAAGAACTGAAGCTATAGTTTTAATGTAAACACTAGAACGCGACCTTGGAAAAACTTATCTGGACGTTGGTATAGGCAAAAAATTCATGACTTGGACCTCAAAAGCACAGGCAACAACAACAAATAATTGATAAGTGGGACTTAACTAATACACTTTTGCCTAACAAAATAAATAATCAATAGTATGAAAAGCCAACTTGTGAAATGGGAGAAAATATTTACAAACTATATATCCACAGGGGACGAATATCCAGAATTTACAAGGAACTCCAACAACTCAACAATAGCAACAAAAAACTTTAAAAAGTGGGCAGAGAAAATGAAAAGATATTTTTCAAAAGAAGACATCGAAATAGCCAAGAGGTATATATAAAAAAAAGGCTCATCATTAATCATCAGAGAAATACAATATAAAACCACAATGAGATCTCTTACACCAGTCAGAATGGCTGTGATTAAAAAGACAAAAAATAACTGATGTTGGTGAGACTGTGGAGAAAAGAGAACTCAGACACTTTTGGTGGGAATATAAATTAGTACAACCTCTATAGAAAACTGTATGGCAATTTCTCAAAGAACTAAAAATAGACCTACCATTCGACCCAGTAATCCCACTGCTGGGTATCTACCCAAAGGAAAAGAAATCATCTTATCAAAAAGACACCTGAATCCATATGTTTAGTGCACTATTCATAATAGCAAAGATATAGAATCAACCTAAGTCCATCAATAGTTAAATGGATAAAGAAAATGTGAGAGATATATATATATATACACACACACACACACACACACACACACACACAATGGAATACTCTTCAGCCATTAAAAAAATGTAGTGATGTCTTTTGCAGCAACATGGATGGAACCAGAGGCCATTATCTTAAGTGAAACAACTCAGACCCAGCAAGACAAATATCATATGTTCTTACTTATAAGTGGAAGCTAAATAATACATACACAAGGACATAGGCTATGGAATCATAGTCAATGAAGACTTGGAATGGTGGTGGGATTACAGGGGGATGGATGAGAAATTAATGGGTACAGTGTACACTATTCAGGTGATAATATGGCATAAAAGCCCTGGCTTCACCATTATGCAATCTATGCCTGTAACAAAATTATACTTGTCTTCCATAAATTTATGCAAATATAAAAAATAAATCTGAGCATATATGTACTCAATGTTAATTACTTTGAAATTCATGTTACATATGGCCCAAAATATAAAAGCAACTTGAATCCATTAATTACATATTGGGGAAAAAAAGCCTTTTCTAGCACTTTCTAAACTAGTACATTCCAGTAGCTCTTACGAGAGAAGTTACGTTTGGTTGTTTTTGTCTTGAATAGTCTGTCACATTGTTGTGTAGAGGTCAATTATTGCATACTTAAATTAAAGGACTTTATAAAGTTAAGTAAGAGATTTCCTGGCTCTGAAATTGCAAACTTGTAGTCCTTATAACAAGATAAAATTTTTTTTATCTACTCTTTAACAGGAAAAGTTAGGTTTTAGATATATTTCTATTTTATAATTATCTTTGAATTAAGGATTTAAAATAGCTTTAATTATTATCTTAATTCATAACTTACCCAAAATAATCTACAAAAGCCATCTAAACATAGACAACCACTAGGTCTGGGAAGAGAAGAATAAAGGAAGATTAAAACAGAAATGACACAATTTATTAGTTAAAAATATTAAATTTTCCTCTTTGTTCTTCCAGATATGGAAGGGAAAGTCTCTGAACTAGTGTAAGTTTCAAGCTGAGGTCAACCACACTACTTATTGGTGAGCTATGGGCATGTAAAATTATAGACTTATAATTTCCTGGGTGTCGACTTTATTAAAAACTTTTGGAAAAATTAAACACAACTAATAACTTGAAGAAAATTATAATGATATAGGTCACTCTCATGAAACACTGTGGACTCCTCAAAAGTAGGAAAAAAATCATGTGCAGTAATTGGAAAATTTACTCATTTTTATTATCAGATAACTCATGTTATTACCGGTACATTTATGTTGATGTAAATGCAGCATAGTACCTTAGTAAGAACACATTAATGTCACTAGCTAGCTCCATTAGTGCTAGTCAGCCAAGGCAAGAGATTTGCAATTAAAATTCCTAGTCCCTGGTGGCAGCCAGCATGGTTGTTTTTAGAAAAACGAATTTGTTGACTTATGAACTTTTTTTTCCCCCAGTTTCACTTAAATGACAATTAAATTGGTTTCAAGAAATTTCTTTGACAACCTCCTGGAGCTACTTAAAATAAAAAAAAAAAAAGTTAAATTAAACAGGCAATCACTTTCTGCATAGGAGTTTTTAATAATAAAAACATCTTATTTTTTGGCAAGTTTGTATAATTTTAGTGTCAATTCTTATTTTTATTTTCAAAGTTTATTCTTACAGATACATATTCAACTGAAATTTTCATTGGTAGGAGTCTCCCTAGAAAAAAATGTTTATTTTAGCAGACAGCAATTACTATATTCCAATGAAGGTTTACCATTGCATGATACCTGATGGGATTTTGTTTCTATGACAGACTGTTACTGGCTCATAAGAAGTGACACTTTCTGGCATACATCCTCTTGAGTCATCAACTCTCCTTGAATTAAGGTGGGCTTAGGATCTGCTTTAACTTAAAGAATATCACAGGCTGGGTGCAGTTGATCATGCCCGTAATCCCAGCAATTTGGGAGGCTGAGGCAGGAGGATTGCTTGAGGCTAGGAGTTCTAGGATATGGTGAGCAATGATTATACCCCTGCGCTCCAGCCTGGGCAACAGAGCAAGATCCTGTTTTGAATTTTTTTAAAAAAAGGAATATCACAGAAGTGATGTTGTACCATTTCCAGAGCTAACCTTAACAATGCCTGGCAGTTTCCTCTTTCATACTCTTGGCATTTATATATGGCATCCTCCAAATATAAAGTCCTTCTACATTGCTAGAGAGATCAGTTAATGTGAGACAAGCTCAGAGAGTACACCAAGAGAAAGAAAAGCCCAACTGCCCCCAAATCTCAGCTGTGACCAGTTCTCAGCTGACGCAATAGCTGAGTATAGCTATAAGGATGACAAATGGCGAGAACACCATAACTACCCAGCTGAGCCCAGAGTGCCTAATCATTAGCAAATAAAACAGTTGTTTGCAATTACTAATTGATGGGAAGTGTTGTAACAGCAATAGACAAAGAGCTACGGTGTGGTATTTGAATGTAGCACAGACACTACGTTAGACTTAAAGTTGTGACAGGTCTGTAGTGGTATGGTGTGAATTAACTGGTGAATTCTTAGGGATCTGCAGCCTGGCTGTTGAAGACCTTTCCATGCTTTAACATACCAATATCATCATTCTTTTAGGGCCATCAAAGAGAGGACTCCCTGACCATTTTTCTTAGGTAACTTGATGCAATTAAGACACACCGCACAGTGCCATCTACTACTATTTGAGTCCCTGGAACCCACTGAAAGAACTGTTGTTCTTTGTGTAGGTAGTTATGGCTGATCTAGTACTCCTCAGGAACCTTCAGGCTTTCCACATATCATTTCCCACATACCATTCCTGGAGGGAGGAGAATCACTCTCTCGAAGCACAGAGCTTTATATCCCCCACTAGGTCTTCGTGCTTGAAATGTCATTAAAACTTCATACATCAGGCCGGGCATGGTGGCTCATGCCTGTAATCCCAACACTTGGAGAGGCTGTAGTGGGGGAATCGCTTGAGGTTAGGAGTTTGAAACCAGCCCGGTCAGCTTTATACATCAAATATCTTTGGCAAATTCATGTTTTTTCTCTCAGGGAGAACCTCTCAGAGGGGAGATATTAAATAAAATCTATGCTTTTTACATTAGAAATTTTAAAATTACATTTAATTAGACCATAACAGAAGTTATATAAAGAAATTTTGAAGCATAAGATTTCTATTCCATTGAAAACATACAACATAATGAAGAAACACAGAACAAACTAAAATCATGTAGTTTTGTAGTAGGCAGGATTTTTTTTCTTTACCTCTTCACAGTTGCCTAGGTAGTAAAGAAGATGATGGTACTTAACGAAATAGTAAATTGGCAGTTAGCAGCAAAAGTAGTCACTACCCTTGTCTTATGAAGTAAATACATGCTTGCTTAAAATGTGTGTGTGTGCATGTGTGTGTATTTTAATAACAATGCAATAAAGTGTGTGTTTTAAAAAAAATTTCCTGAACAGTAATGCAAGGACCATGATTCTTACATAATATTTTAAAAGCAGCCATAAAATTTAATGAAATCAGTGAAATTTTTATAACTTTTCAATAAAAGTATGGTTGAAGAATAGCATAAGAAAACAAAATAAATAGTATTAAAAGTTTCCCTCAAGTTTCTTTTCAGACTTGCTTTATGGAGTCAGATGTAGACACTTGATACATTCCTGGGCTGTGCAGAGTAAAAGATGCCTTGATTCAAGAGAAAGAAAAAGACCAACTTTTTTTTAGAAAAATTAAACTGAAAAGAACAACTTAAACAACTGGTTGAGTAACTTATTGTCTTAATCTGCTCCGGCTGTTATAACAAATTACCATAGACTGGATGGTATCAACAATTTCTTACAGTTCTTGGAACCGGGAAGTCCAAGATTAAAGTACGGGCAGATTCTGTTCTTGGTTAGGGCTCTTTTCATGGTTTGCAGACAGCTATTTTCTTTATTGCAGAGATGACAGGGAGTAGAGGGAAAAGCAAAATGTCTCATGTTCTTATGTTATAAGGTAATGAATCCCATTATAAGGGCTCCACCCTTCTAACCTAATTACTTCCTAAAGGCCCCATCTCCAAATACCATCACAATAGGGATTAGGGCTTTGACATATGAATTTGAAGGAGGGAGCACAAACATGTAGTTCATGATAGTCATGTTAAGATAATTCTCTATTGTAATTTCCAAAGAGCTTAAGATAAACAAATTATTAAAAAGCATGTGTTTTTTAGAGGGGTAGGGTGCAAAATATTATGTTATGAAGAATAAGATAGAAAAGGTGTGCACAGATAGCCCCTACCCTTGACAAGCCCAATTGTAGGAACGATAGCTCAATTCCGATTATTCATCACACAAAGAATTTGCTCTTTCTTTTAAAGTATGATTAATGGGATGAATAAATTGTGAACAGACATCTATTTAGGCCACAGTGTAATGGGATTGGAAAGATATTGCAAGCTTGTGCCAAATCCATGTAAATGTTATGGCTGGCGGAAGGTAGAAATGAAAGCCTTGAACACATGAATGAATTGTTACTGTCCATCCAGGACAAATGAAATGCATCACAGTTGGTATAAACCAAGGTAGAGTCAATACATCATTACAGCAATACATTGTTCCCAATGTTGGTTTATTTAGTGACAAAGACTCCCTGCTTGATCAAACATTATTCAGGCTCTTTTGAACCTTCTTCCAACTAGGTTTTGACCTCTGGGCTTCTGTGTTCATTTTTGCAATCCCCAACTTCAGCAAGAATCCTGTCAAGTAAGTGCAGTCAAAATCACCCCTTACTCTTGATATTTCCTCTTAATAATTTTTCATCCACTGACCCCCATTCTACTCATGGGCTTTAAATCCCCACTTTTCTTTGTTCTATTACAAATCAAGCTCAGTTCTATGCTGAGGTATTTTTTTCCCTTATTGCAATAGTACTGAAAAAAAAATCTGTTTTTACTGCCTTAACTATTGTCTGGCCTGTTTTTTCTTTAACATTCGTAGATATAATTTGAGGCCAAAAACAGGAATTTATTTAAAGCATAAACTTTGCATATTTTATTGCACATATTAGAATTTCTATTATTGACATATTTAAAACATTTATTGAGACCTATTACGTGCCAGACACTGCTCTACAAACTAAAAATGAAATTTTAGAATTAGAGAGACTTGTTCTTAGTGACTGTTAATCATCTGAAATTCAACCCATTAACCAGGGTTGAAATTTATGACACTGGTGGAAATACAAAGGGCATAATCATCAATAACATTTATTCTCAGTTTTTTCTCCTCAAGACAGTAAACATTTTATTCATTACAGTAAACACAAACTAACCTCATTTGTGTTCTTTTGTAGATCGCTAAGGTTTTTTGTACACACACACACACACACACACACACACGGGAGGTTGTCAGAAAGTTCATGGAAAATGTGTATTATAACAAAAGTGTCCATAGTTTTCAATGTTTTGGATCAAAATAAAGTTGTCATAACTTGTTATGTCTAAACAGGACCCATTTTGAAGCACTAAGAAGGCTGAGACACAAGTTTGAAAACAGCCCTCATCAGAGCAACATGAATTCTGCTAAAATCAAAGCAAGAACAAACACCAAACTTACGGTGAAGTTTGGTTGGAAGAATGGTGAAATCACTGATTCTTTACAAAACATTTATGAGAACAATGCCCCAAAGAAATCAGCAATTTCCAAATGGATAACTCATTTTAAGAAAGGAGGAGACAATGTTGAAGATTAAGCCCTTAAGAGCAGACCATCCGCATCAATTTGCAAGAAAAAAAAAAACTGTATACGGTTCATGCCCTAATTGAAGAGGACCAAAGACTAACAGCAGAAACAATAGCCAACACCATAAACATAACTACTGGTTCACAATTTTTTTTTTTCACAAGGGCCAAATGTCCCACGTTTATTTACATATGAAATGTGTTTCATACAGTTATGGTGGATGGACTGCGTAACACCTGACAGCAGCAAGACCTTTTGAGGAACAGAACGTTGACTACAGTGTATCATGCAAGTATCTATATATACACAAAAGAATTCCTTTTCTTTAAAAAAAAGTACATAACATGTTCAGAGATAAATACAAGATAGAAAATGCAAAAGAAAACACAAAGCAAAACCAAAAAATAGAACTCTCTCAGAGAACTATAAATGGAAGGGACAGAACAGTACCTCTGTTGCATTTTAGTAAAGCAGAACTACTGATGTTAAATATACTGCTTGAAATGGCTGAACTAAACCTGGGTGGGCTCAGTGCTTAAGGTAAAGGTCAATTGCAAGACACAGGCGGCTGCATTGATAAGTCGGTGGTTGAAGTTGTGCATCGCGACTCCAAATACCAGAACGTTTGGCAGTAGC
This sequence comes from Gorilla gorilla gorilla, assembly GCF_029281585.2. Taxonomy (NCBI): domain Eukaryota; kingdom Metazoa; phylum Chordata; class Mammalia; order Primates; family Hominidae; genus Gorilla; species Gorilla gorilla. Next base: position 100,033,725 of record NC_073237.2, on the reverse strand, counting down.
ACCCAGAACAGGAAATGCCAACTCTTTTAACAGCAAAGGGTTAAGTCAACTGATTTTTTTCTGTCAAGAGCCAGAGAAATACTTGATATTCTTATTTGTGTTTCTGTAATAGTTAATAAATTACATGACGAAATCCTGACTATATAAATCTATTGGTCTAACTACACAATTTTGCTGGAAAAATTAAAGTTGAGCAAACTTTTCACTCAATGGGTACCAAAACCATTGCACCCAGACAAACTACAGACAAAAGTAGAGCTTTCAGAGGAAATTTTAAACAAATAGGATCAAGATCTTAAAGCTTTTTTTCAAAATATTGTACCAAGAGATGACACATGACTTTACCAGTAAGATCTTGAACACAAATCACCATCAAAGCAATGGCTACCAAGAGGTAGAAGTGATTCAGTCCGAGAAAAAAAACAGACCAATCAACAGCAAAGGTCATAGCAACAATTTATGGGGATGTTCAAGGCATCTTGCTTGTTGGCTTTCTTGAAGGCCACAGAACAATAATATCTGCTTATTATGAGAGTGTTTTAAGAAAGTTAGCTAAAACTTCAGCAGAAAAATGCCTGGGAAAGCTTCACCAGAGAGGTTTTCTCCACCATGACAATGCTCCTGCAACAAAGGTGATTTTATGGGAATTTCAGTGGGAAATCATTAGGCATCTACCTCACAGTGCTGATTTGGCTTCTTCTGACTTCTTTTTGTTTCATAATCTTAAAAAAATCTGTAAAGGACACCCATTTTTTATCTGTTAATAATGTAGAAAAGACTGCACTGGCATGGTTAATTTTCCAGTACCCTCAGTTTTTTAAGGATGGACTAAATAGCTAGTATTATCACTTACAAAAGTGTCTTGAACTTGATAGAGCTTATGTTGAGAAATAAAATTTATATTTTCTATTTTTATCTTTTAATTAGCTCTGTCCATAAACTTTTTGAAGTCCATGTGTCTGTGTGTTTTTATATTTCCCTTGTAGTTCAAATAGTGTTACAAAAACACAGACAAAAGTGGATCAGAGATCCTTTTAGCTCATCATATGACACAAGCAATTTGACCTCTAAAGAAGGTAAGACAAACACGGGTATTTCCATTAACAGTAACATAAAAGCATTTTCTCATTTTACATTTCTATAGCAGCAATTTTGAACATGTTTCCTTAGTAATTACTCTGCTTTGGCTTGTAAACAGTGTTTAAAATGACGTTATTTAAACCCACATATTTGCATGCATCTGAGTTCTCAAAATATGTAATGATGTAAAAACAGGTAACTTGTCTGCATGTTAAATCTGATGTAGAGTGTCAGCTTTCTTCAATTCAGTACAATTTCCAAAAATTGAAAAGACTGCATGCAATGTTTTTATTACATTAACCAAAACAAGTAAGCCATTTTTTTGTCCTGTTGGTAAATAATTTAAAACATTACTTTGATAATAAAACAGCAGATACGCATATGAAATTTAGGGAAAGTTTGCATAATTTTTTAAAAAGAAAACATGAGATGTAGCCAGATGGCTTAAGACATGTCCTTAGATTTCCTGGGACTCCGTTTTTATTATCAGTTGCCATTAAGGTGGTTCTTTTTACAATTTTGAGCATCATTTTAATTAAGAGCAGCAGGCAGTTATCACAATGAATTCAGTTGTCATTTGCATTTAACTCATATTATCATTTCTTTGTTTTACTTGTGAAACTGGGTCCCTGCCTTTGAGTGTTTTTAGTCCTCACAAGGACAAAATTTAACACATGGGTGAAAATGATTTTCTAGTAGGTCAGTGACTCAAAGTCAACTTTACTTCCTTTTTCAAACCTGGCATTTCACAGGTTAAGTGGAATACCTCAGAGGGACTGAGCACACTGATGAGTGGGTAAGAGTTTATTTGACTCTGGCATTCAACTTTTGAAACTGTGGTTGAATTTTTTCCAAATTGCCAGATGGTATTTGATCATCTAGATCATAAAGAATAATTGATATGTAATCATGCATCTCATGCCTTTTTTACCCTTATTTTGCATGGGACACAAAGATTGGGGCTTCTATCATAATGTAGAAATTAGAAGTACTACAGGCAGAGGAAATGTCCTTCTCCTGCTTTGAATTTGAATGGAGGATTGAAGTGAAATGCAGGAATGTTCTTAAAGTTTTTTAAAATTTTTAAAATTTTCATTTTTTCTTTTTTTTTTTACATATTTTTAAAGACATTGATTATTTTCCCATGTTAGAGGTGTTTCAAAATCAACTGATACTCTTTGAACTGGTAGAAATGTAGCAGGAAGAGCCACAGACAAACCCCCTCAGACACCGAGTTAAAGAAGGAAGGGGTTTATTCGGCCGGGAGCATCAGCAAGACTCTTGTCTCAAGAGCCGAGCTCCCCACGTGAGCAATTCCTGTCCCTTTTAAGGGCTCACAACTCTAAGGGGGTCCACGTGAGAGAGTCGTGATCGATTGAGCAAGCAGGGGGTACGTGACTGGGGGCTGCATGCACTGGTAATCAGAACAGAACAGAACAGGACAGGGATTTTTACAATGCTTTTCTATACAATGTCTGGAATCCATAGATAACATACCCAGTTAGGTCAGGGGTCAGTCTTTAACTGCCAGGCCCAGGGCACGGCACCTGGCTGTCTGCCTATGGATTTCATTTCTGCCTTTTAGTTTTTACTTCTTCTTTCTTTGGAGGCAGAAATTGGGCGTAAGACAATATGAGGGGTGGTCTCCTCCCTTAGAAACAAGAGATTAAGAGGATGATGAAACAACAAAAGATGCACTAATTTACTCCTTTCTTATTCCCTCTTAAGGATATTTCATAATACAGTCTTCCTTCAAATATTTCTCTATATCAACACTTATTACACAGCTTTCAAGAGGTAGGTCCTGTGACAGATTCATAATGATGAATTAGTCATGTCCCTTACCTGCAAGGAGCTTAGAATCTAGTGAGGAAGACAGACATGTGAACAAATAGGTTCAATAGATGACAGACATATGTGCAGGGTTCACTGCAGCCTTATGTTGGACTGGTTAAGGTTACCTGGACCTGAGACTACAAAAAGGTATTATATAGAGCAGTGCTGGCCAAGAGAACATTCTGCAATGATAAAAATGTCCTCTATGTGTATTGTTTAATATGGTAGCCATGTATGTTTACTGAATATATAGGGGAGGAAATATTTCTTTTCCTCATCCATCACTTGGATCATGTACGGAGGACCCTATAACAAAAGACAGATTAACAAGGGAAAGGCATGCAAACTTATTTAAAATAAGTTTTGCATGTCACGGAAGCTTTCATAAGGACATGAAAACCCAAAGAAACAGGTAAACGGTATTTTTATGATCGGGTTTGATGAATCATTGCATAGTCATGGAGAAGTATGATTGGACAAATGAGGTCTGATCTAATGATAAAAAACTGGGGGGAATTAGCAAGGCCTGTTTGTTCATATTCTTCTCTGTGTCCCTGTGTCTTTAAGGATATGAATGTTTCTATCCTCTGGGTGTAGGAAGGGCACATCTTAAATGAGTGTTTTCTGACCTGCTTCAGAGGAAAACAGTTAAAGAAAGATGAGAATGACCTTCCTGCTTCTGCTGTTTTCTCAATATCAAGATGCCTTATTTTGGGGAAGTGTGTCCTGAACTCCATCAAGCATTTGAAATATGCTATCATAACAGAGAAATTAAAAATTAATATAAATTTAAACTGGAAGAGTTCCTTGTGGCTAGTGGGTACCATATAGGCAATGCAGTGATAGTGGGTTGAATGTGAGTGGAGTTTTCTCTCTGTTCTCATTTCTTATATTTTTTATTCTGTAATTATATTTCTGAGGTCTGGATAGAGCTTAAAATAGGACAAAAAATGTACTTCCCTTTAAAGGCCCAACTTTCATTTTGAGAAAAAGGTGGTTTAATAATTAAATTTGCTAAAATAATTTAATAATTAAATAATTTAAATAATAAATAATTTAATAATTAAATAATTTAAATAATAAATAATTTAAATAATTTAATAATTTAATTCATTAAAACTCACTAACACATTTCACTTCGTGGCGGTTCACATTCTAGACACCTGGATTTGCTGGCTTCTTTTAATATTGCCAAGTCAATGTCTGATAAAAACTAACTTCAAGAATCCTTATTTTCCCCTAACACCATAGCACCGTGATTACAAGTCCCTTTGGGGTAATAGATTTTATGAAACTTTAGAAATAATTGGAGGAAGTTATAGTCTAGAGAAAAAAAAAATCCCTAAAAACTGTAAATTGAGGTATTATATATGATGATCCTTATAATCCACGTTCAAAAGACATTCTACTTTTTTACCGGTTATGAGATTAAAAACATTTCCCTAGGTTTATTTGACTTTTATATACCTATTTTTGTAAATTTTCTGAAAAATTTTTTCCATTGGTCAATTTGTATATGTTTACTAAATTGTAAGAACATAAATTTTGAGACTTATAATCTTTGTCATACATCTTGCAAATGTTTTAAGTTTGTGTCTAGCACTGTTGCATTTAGCTCCTTTGTTTTGTTTTGTTTTCATGCCCTGCTATCATGCTTAGACATGCTCTACTGTGCCAAGATTAGATGTCTTTTCAATAACATTTTCTTCCAGAAATGGTTGCATTTTTTACATTTAAAGCTTTAATTTATTTGGCACTTACTATTATGTATGATGTGCAATATGAGTCTAATGTTACTTTTCTCTCTAAATGGATAGCCATTTGTCCCCAAAGCATCCATTAAAACATCCATCATTTTCTCCATCTGATATAAAATGTCACCTTTATCATAAGCTCAGTTTATTATCTTCTCTGGTAGTTTTAAAATTTTTGATCCTGTTTTATTGATCTGCCTTCTTATTCTTGCATCAGATACCACCATGTCTGGTTTAATTTATGTTTCTCTAAATGTTGATGTCAAGAATAAGATGATCTCCTTCCTATCACATCTCTTTAACACAAGTAGTTTATATTTGCTTTTGTTTTTCCTTCAACACTTTTCTTTCCTCCCTTTACACATACTCCAATGCTTTTTGATACACTTGAATTTTTTTATTTCTTATAAAATTTGTGTTATGTTTTACATATCTTTCATCCAAGATTTATTTTGGAATTTATATTAAAGAACCAGATTGAGAACAATTGTTTGTGTGTGTGTGGGTGTGTATAAAATACACATGTAAATCTATGTGTGTATATACAGACACACACTTGCAATTTTCAGCGCTTGTCTTAAGTCCTCTAATTCATGAATTCTCCATTCTGGAGCTCATAATATTACTTCTATTCTATGCACATATTGGTTTATTTTTTTAAGAATGGTATAAGTACTAAATATAATTTTAATGCTTCATCATCTAGAAGAGTCATTCTATTGATTTAGATGTGAAATGTAGCTTGCTTTTATATAATAGTCTTGATTTGTAGTTTTTTTCCTTCAAAATTAGAGATTTCTTTCCATGTACATCTCCTATTTACTGATGCAGTAAAGAACGTAGAAGTAAACCTGATTTGTGTTCTTTCACAGATAATCTGTATTTGTTCTCTTCTCTTCTGGCTTTCTTTGTGGTCCAAATACTATTTCAAGATTTACCTATATATAGTTCCTTTTTAAAAATAAGCTCATCCAGGGATATGACTATTTCTTACATCTTTTATTAATAGTTATTGGGATCATGATATCTTCTTCATTTATATTTTTGGTTAGTCCTGGTTTATATGTTTTTCTCTCCAATAATACAAAATTACTCATATTATAGCTTTCCTTTTGTTTTCCTTATTTTGTCATCTTATCTCACATTATTTATTTGCACAGATATTTCATTTGAATTTTGACTTTATCAAAATTGCAAGTTACATAAATGAACTCAACACTCTAGAATTAATTTGCCATTGACTATCATTAATGGGTAACTTACTACTTTTTATACTTATGAAAATGTTGTCTGTCTCCTAATTCCAATGTTTTATATATTTTCACATGTGACGTTTAATACTAGATTCAATTCTTTCTCTCATAAAAATAAACATAATATTTTCCCCTCTAAAATCATTGCAATTGTGTTTCTGTATACTTGACTATCTTAATGCCCAGATGTTTGTGTTGTATCTTTGTTTTTGCTTACCTTAGCAAATGAATTTAATGTTAGATATAACATGACTGCTTTTCTTATGTTTATTAAAATGTTGACCTTTAAAATATTTTTGTCTGTTCACAATGATCATTGATTATGAAAATACATTTGTATAGATGCGTGAATTTTTTGCATGTTTGCATGTTTTGCATTCTTTAGGACTTACAATTGTTCTAAATAGTAAGAAAACAGGCTCAGTAGCAAGCTAACATGGGTTTATATTCTGGCTGTGCAGCTAACTAGGTTTATGGCCACGTGTCTAGAAAGTTTCTTTGTGACTCAGTGGTCTCTTCTGTAATATGGGAATAATAGCAGTACCTATCTTTCACTGTTGTTTTGAGGATTAAATAGCACACACAGTCCAACACATGAAGCATAGATAACAATATCTCACGTGAACTGAACATTCACTAGACATCAGCTGTGATTATTTTATGCATATGCTTTATGAGATTCTTTCATCCATTCACTCAAAATATTTTCTTGAGTACCTATTACATAGGTACTCAAATAGGTAATAATAGCCTATTATTAAATAGGCTTTAATTTAGTTATTAAAGCCTTAAGTACAGGCTTTATTCTAGACACTAGGCATAGAGTATGAACAAAATAGATGATTTCTTTCCTCAAGGAGCTTGTTTATATTCTAGATGTTAAAAGAACAATAAAAAATATAAATAAAACAAATTTAACATTGCTTTGAGGCCCTGAGTTTAGTCACAGATAGGAGAAAAATATGGATTATGTTTTGCAATTTCTAGAGAAAGCACCACCTTGAAGTGTAGGAATTCAATGAAAATCACGATTATCAGAGTGCTCTGTCTCTGGTTTTAAGCAGAACTGTGGAAAACCTGGACCTCTCAAACACTGAGTACTTTTCATTCTGCTGTATTTTACTGGAATTTGTTTCCTTGGTGAGTTCAGAGGAACAAAAAAAGAGGTGTATGCTTTAAAGAGGACTTCTAGGGGACTCAGTCGGACATTGCTAATCATAGCGCAGTTGTCCAATAAAAAGATAAAGGATGAAGTGAGTCAGAATCCTTGAGAGACTGTTAGGAAAAGATCACGGACCTGGGATTTGAGACTATGGATATGGAATGGACAACTATCCATTACCCACAGATCCAGGAGACACCAACCCACGAAGGCATAAGAATCCATGTCAAAGGGCCCAGGGATATGGGAGTGACACAAGTGGCCATTTCTTCCCCATAAGTGACTGTTGATTGATTGAAATAAATGTAACTACTAGCAAGAATACAGGTGATATGGGAGGATGTTACTGGTAATCAACAAGAAGAATGAGTGTGACATTGTCTGGCTTTGTGTCCCCACCCAAATCTCACCTTGAATTGTACTCCCATAATTCCCATGTGTGGTGGGAAGGACCTGGTGGGAAATAATTTGAATCATGGGGGCGGTTTCCCCCATACTGTTCTCATGGTGTGAATAAGTCTCATGAGATCTGATAGTTTTATCAAGGGTTTCTGCTTTTGCATCTTCCTCATTTTCTCTTACCGTCACCATGAAAGAAGCACCTTTCACCTTTCTGCCATGATTCTGGGGCCTCCCCAGCCATGTGGAACTGTAAGTCCAATTAAACCTCTTTTTTTCTTCCCACTGTTGGGTATGTCTTTATCAGCAATGTGAAAATGAACTAACTCAGTAAATTGGTACCAGTAGAGTGGGGTGTTGCTGAAAAGATACCCGAAAATGTGGAAGCTATCTTAGAACTGGGTAACAGGCAGAGGTTGGAACAGTTTGGAAGGTTCGTAAGAACACAGGATAATGTGGAAAAGTTTGGAACTTCCTAGAGACTTGTTGAATGGCTTTGACAAAAATACTGATAATGATATGGACAATGAAATGCAGGCTAACATGGTCTGAGATGGAGAGGAGGAACTTGTTGAGAACTGGAGCAAAGGTGACTCTTGTTATGTTTTAGCAAAGAGACTGGAAGCATTTTGTCCCTGCCCTAGAGATTTGTGGAACTTTGAACTTGAGAAAGATGATTTAGGATATCTGGCAGAAGTAATTTCTAAGCAGCAAAGCATTCAAAATGTGACTTGGGTGCTGTTAAAGGCATTCAGTTTTAAAGGAAAGCAGAGCATAAAAGTTCGGAAAATTTGCAGGCTGACAATGAGATAGAAAAGGAAATCCCATTTTCTGAGGAGAAATTCAAGCTCGCTGCAGAGATTTGCATAAGTAACAAGGAACTGAATGTTAATCCTCAGACAATGGAATGTCTTCAGGGCATGTCAGAGATCTTTGCAGCAGCCTCTCCCATCACAGACCCAGAGATCTAGGAGGTTAAAATGGTTTTGTGGGCAGGGCCCAGAGTCCCCATGCTGTGTTCAGTCTAGGGACTTGGTGCCCTGTATCTTAGCCACTCCAGCCATGGCTGAAAAGGGCCAATGTAAAGCTCGGGCCATAGCATCAGAGGGTGCAAGCCCCAAGCCCTGGCAGCTTCCATGTGGTGCTGAGCCTGTGGGTGCACAGAAGTCAAGAATTAGGGTTTGGGAACCTCTGCCTAGATTTCAGAAGATGTATGGAAACACCTTGATGTCTACGCAGAAGTTTGCTGCAGGGGTGGGGCCCTCATGGGGAACCTCTGCTAGGACAGTGCAGAAAGGAAATGTGGAAATGTGGGGTTGGAGCCCCCACACAGAGTCCCTATTGGGGTACCACCTACTGGAGCTATGAGAAGAAGGCCATGGTCCTCCAGACCCCAGAGTGGTAAATCTACCTGCAGCTTGCACTGTGTACTTGGAAAATCCTCAGACATTCAATACCAGCCTGTGAAAGCAGCCAGGAAGGAGGCTGTACCCTGCAAAGCCACAGGGGCAGAGCTTCCCAAGACCATGGGAACCCACCTCTTGCATCAGTGTAACCTGGACGTGAGACTTGGAGTCAAAGGAGATCATTTTGGATCTTTAAAATTTGACTTTTTCTTTTTCTTTACAGTCTCGGGTATGTCTTTATCAGTAGCGTGGAAACAGACTAATGCAGAGTGTATTATAATTAACTGAAGGGTCTAATTATTTTTCTCTATATAACCTATGTAATGAATACTAATCAGAGGGCCTGGGATCTTGCCTCCCTAGCAAATTGCTCAAAATTAACTGGATCATAAAAACAAGCTGCTGATATTGGCCTCATTTACACTGTCCTCCATTAGCTGAATGGTAAAGACTAAACCTATCCAGACTTTCCCATCATTGTCAGACACCATGGCAAGATTCTTCATGAATCCATTGTACCTTAGAGATTACCAAAAGGGAATTATGCCAATACTGACTAGTGTGTTTATAACTGAGTAAATCCTAACAGGATTTAATGAGTGGTTTAATTTCGTGTTAAGTTTGTAACTTTCCAGATTAGTAAAATATGAGCAACAGTTCCCAGAAAGTATGATTCATTCCATTCAACATGCTTGCTCAAAAAGACAAATTATCTTAGAATCCTTATGCAATAAAGTATAAAAATGTAAGATATTAGCAGAATTTTAAAGAGAATATACAATGATCTTACACAGTTATATTACCCAATATTCCTTCCAAAATATTTCAGTGTCCAAAAAATTATGAGTAGTTATGTAAATAATTGAAATGCATATAATAATACATTCAGTACTGACAGTTTTTAAGCTATCAGGAAGGTTTAGCAGGGGAAGGAATGAGGCAAGCTTGCCTGGAAGGGACAAGGCAAAGGACATTTCAAGTAAAGAGATCATTATATATGCATACTACCCAAGGAAATGAATATTATTCTTTGTTTGTGTAAGCAAGAGAACACTGTTGAAGATAAATTCTAAAGTTTACATAAGGAGAATGAGAGAGATTAAAGGCCTCAATTGATGTGCTAATTAGTTGGTGCAGCTTTTGCCAAAATCCCAACCATGGAATGGTAGAATGAGGTAGGAAAAAAGCATGTGGTTGATAGTCAAAGAGCCTGGATCTTGTCTCTCTTTCAATTGCTCAGTCTCCTAAATAAAACACGTAGGCAAAAAAATCAATATAATCTTAGGAATGTCACAACACAAAGTTATTTTTGGAACTCTAACGAAAGGAGATATTTAACAAATGATTTCTTTCAGATTATGTAATCATGTTTCTTTTTGAATTGTCACTAATAACAGAACAGAAAATAACCTTACAACTTTTTTTTGTAGAGATGGGGGGTCTTGCTATGTTCCCCAAGTTGGTCACGAACTTCCAGCTTCAAGCAATTCTCCCACCTCGGCCTCCCAGAATGCCAGGATTACAGGTGTGAGCCTAGCCACAACTTACTTTAGAGCTGCCAATGTTCTTTGACACAGCTTAGCTTGTTTTATCATCATTACAACTGTAATGGAAGAAACCTATATACAGTACTTAATATCCAGATGTTTTGGGTTAATATATGGTGACCTATATTGGTAACATTAAACACTATAATATTATTTTTTGTCCCATGTATATATTGTATATAAACAATGATAGGTTGGTAAACTATCTCTCAAAACATAAGCCCAAATTTGTAGTATTTGCTAATTTACCTGGTCTTTGTACTTGCACTATTGTCAATTTCAAGTATCAACAGTTAATAACCAACTAGTAAAATTTCTGAATATTTAACAATGCTTTTAAAAGATACTATTGAGCTTCCAGCACATCTTTGGATGTAGGTACATATTTGGGGAAGTATTATTCATAATAAATAATATTGGAGTGTTTATTATGTTCCAGACACTGTGATATGGGCTTCATAGATTTATCATAACAACCTCATGAAAATGGCATTACTTTTGTCCCCATTTAAGGACCTGTGGTTTAAAAGTCATGAAGTAACTGACCACAAGTTGTATAACAAGTTATTTATAAAATAATAGAGTCAGAATTTGAGTTCACTGTTAAGAAGATATTGACCAATATTTACAAACTTTTCTCCGTATCAAAAGTCACATATTGAATAGAAGTGTAAGATCTTATTGCCTTGTGTGTGAGGCATTTTTTTAATAAGAAGTGGCTGTATTAGTCAGGGTTCTCTAGAGGGACAGAACTAATAGGAGATATACATATATATATATATTTATTAAGTATTAACTCACATGATCACAAGGTCCCACAATAGGCTGTCAGGCCATCTGCAAGCTGAGGAGCAAGGAGAACCAGTCCGAGTCCCCAGCTGAAGAACTTGGAGTCCAGTGTTCTAGGGCAGGAGGCATCCAGAACAGGAGAAAGATGTAGGCTGGCAGGCTAGGCCAGTCTAGTCTTTTCACATTTTTCTGCTGCTTATATTCTAGCCACACTGGCAGCTGATTAGTTTCAACCCAGATTATGGGTGGGTTTTACCTTTCCCATCCCACTGACTCAAATGTTAATCTCCTTTGGCAACATCCTCACAGACACACCCAGGGTCAATACTGTGAATCCTTCAATCCAATCAAGTTCACACTCAGTATTAACCATCACATGGCAAGAGAATAGATAGAGAGGAGAAAGGAAAGAAGAAAGGAGGGAAGGAGAAAGGCAGGAAAGCAAGAAAAAAAAGCCCCACAAAAACTCAACACAAAAATCCAGAGAATTTTGCTAGTCTGATCAGGAGCATGAAGAGATGAAGAGTTTCAAGAGGTATATTGTCAGAGGATTTGTAAATTGTCCAATAATGAGTCTATTCCATACATCTGTAATAGGAAAACATTAAACAAACAAGGCAATAACACCTCTCCAAGTCATCAAAATTCCTGGGTCAGGCAGTAAGATGAGGCTATCAGGATATTAAAATTCTGTGGGTATGTTTCAGAAGGAATGGTACCAGCTCCTCCTTGTACCTCTGGCAGAATTCGGCTGTGAATCCATCTGGTCCTGGACTCTTTTTGGTTGGTAAGCTATTGATTATTGCCACAATTTCAGATCCTGTTATTGGTCTATTCAGAGATTCAACTTCTTCCTGGTTTAGTCTTGGGAGAGTGTATGTGTCCAGGAATTTATCCATTTCTTCTAGATTTTCTAGTTTATTTGCTTAGAGGTGTTTGTAGTATTCTCTGATGGTAGTTTGTATTTCTGTGGGATCAGTGATGATATCTTCTTTATCATTTTTTATTGCGTCTATTTGATTCTTCTCTCTTTTTTTCTTTATTAGACTTGCTAGTGGTCTATCAATTTTGTTGATCCTTTCAAAAAACCAGCTCCTGGATTGATTAATTTTTTGAAGGATTTTTTGTGTCTCTATTTCCTTCAGTTCTGCTCTGATTTTAGTTATTTCTTGCTTTCTGCTAGCTTTTGAATGTGTTTGCTCTTGCTTTTCTAGTTCTTTTAATTGTGATGTTAGGGTGTCAATTTTGGATGTTTCCTGCTTTCTCTTGTGGGCATTTAGTGCTATAAATTTCCTTCTACACTCTGCTTTGAATGTGTCCCAGAGATTCTGGTATGTTGTGCCTTTGCTCTCGTTGGTTTCAAAGAACGTCTTTATTTCTGCCTTCATTTCATTATGTAGCCAGTAGTCATTCAGGAGCAGGTTGTTCAGTTTCCATGTAGTTGAGTGGTTTTGAGTGAGTTTCTGAATCCTGAGTTCTAGTTTGATTGCACTGTGGTCTGAGAGATAGTTTGTTATAATTTCTGTTCTTTTACAATCAATAGAAAAAGAGGGAATCATTCCTAACTCATTTTATGAGGCCAGCATCATCCTGATACCAAAGCTGGGCAGAGATACAACCAAAAAAGAGAGTTTTAGACCAATATCCTTGATGAACATTGATGCAAAAATCCTCAATAAAATACTGGCAAACCAAATCCAGCAGCACATCAAAAAGCTTATCCACCATGATCAAGTGGGCTTCATCCCTGGGATGCAAGGCTGGGTCAATATACACAAATCAATAAATGTAATCCAGCATATAAACAGAACCAAAGACAAAAACCACATGATTATCTCCATAGATGCAGAAAAGGCCTTTGACAAAATTCAACAGCCCTTCATGCTAAAAACTCTTGATAAATTAGGTATTGATGGGATGTACCTCAAAATAATAAGAGCTATCTATGACAAACCCACAGCCAATATCATACTGAATGGGCAAAAACTGGAAGCATTCCCTTTGAAAACTGGCACAAGACAGGGATGCCCTCTCTCACCACTCCTATTCAACATAGTGTTGGAAGTTCTGGCCAGGGCAATTAGACAGGGGAAGGAAATAAAGGGTATTCAATTAGGAAAAGAGGAAGTCAAATTGTCCCTGTTTGCAGATGACATGATTGTATATCTAGAAAACCCCACTGTCTCAGCCCAAAGTCTCCTTAAGCTGATAAGCAACTTCAGCAAAGTCTCAGGATACAAAATCAATGTACAAAAATCACAAGCATTCTTATACACCAATAACAGACAAACAGAGAGCCCAATCATGAGTGAACTCCCATTCACAATTGCTTCAAAGAGAATAAAATACTTAGGAATCCAACTTACAAGGGACATGAAGGACCTCTTCAAGGAGAACTAAAAACCACTGCTCAAGGAAATAAAAGAGGATACAAACAAATGCAAGAACATTCCATGCTCATGGGTACGAAGAATCAATATTGTGAAAATGGCCATACTGCCCAAGGTAATTTATAGATTCAATGCCATCCCCATCAAGCTACCAATGACTTTCTTCACAGAATTGGAAAAAACTACTTTAAAGTTCATATGGAACCAAAAAAGAGCCCACATCACCAAGTCAATCCTAAGCCAAAAGAACAAAGCTGGAGGTATCACGCTACCTGACTTCAAACTGTACTACAAGGCTACAGTAACCAAAACAGCATGGTACTGGTACCAAAACAGAGATATAGATCAATGGAACAGAACAGAGCCCTCAGAAATAACGTCGCATATCTACAACTATCTGATCTTTGACAAACCTGACAAAAACAAGCAATGGGGAAAGGATTCCCTATCTAATAAATGGTGCTGGGAGAACTGGCTAGCCATATGTAGAAAGCTGAAACTGGATCCCTTCCTTACACCTTATACAAAAATTAATTCAAGATGAATTAAAGACTTAAATGTTGGACCTAAAACCATAAAAACCCTAGAAGAAAACCTAGGCATTACCATTTAGGACATAGGCATGGGCAAGGACTTCATGTCTAAAACACCAAAAGCAATGGCAACAAAAGAAAAAATTGACAAATGGGATCTAGTTAAACTAAAGAGCTTCTGCACAGCAAAAGAAACTACCATCAGAGTGAACAGGCAACCTACAAAATAGGAGAAAATTTTCACAACCTACTCATCTGACAAAGGGCTAATATCCAGAATCTACAATGAACTCAAACAAATTTACAAGAAAAAAACAAACAACCCCATCAAAAAGTGGGCAAAGGATATGAACAGACACTTCTCAAAAGAAGACATTTATGCAGCCAAACTCACATGAAAAAATGCTCATCATCACTGGCCATCAGAGAAATGCAAATCAAAACCACAATGAGATACCATGTCACACCAGTTAGAATGGCAATCATTAAAAAGTCAGGAAACAACAGGTGCTGGAGAGGATGTGGAGAAATAGGAACACTTTTACACTGTTGGTGGGACTGTAAACTAGTTCAACCATTGTGGAAGTCAGTGTGGCCATTCCTCAGGGATCTAGAACTAGAAATACCATTTGACCCAGCCATCCCATTACTGGGTATATACCCAAAGGACTATAAATCATGCTGCTATAAAGACACATGCACACGTATGCTTATTGCGGCACTATTCACAATAGCAAAGACTTGGAACCAACCCAAATGTCCAACAAGGATAGACTGGATTAAGAAAATGTGGTACATATATACCATGGAATACTATGCAGCCATAAAAAAATGATGAGTTCAGGTCCTTTGTAGGGACATGGATGAAATCGGAAATCATCATTCTCAGTAAACTATTGCAAGGACAAAAAACCAAACACCACATATTCTCACTCATAGGTGGGAATTGAACAATGAGAACACATGGACACAGGAAGGGGAACATCACACTCTGGGGACTGTTGTGGGGTGGAGGGAGGGGGGAGGGATAGCATTAGGAGATATACCTAATGCTAAATGACGAGTTATTGGGTGCAGCACACCAGCATGGCACATGTATACATACGTAACTAACCTGCACATTGTGCACATGTACCCTAAAACTTAAAGTATAATAATAATAATAAAAAAATTGTGTGGGTATGAAGAGGAGTCTGTTTCTAGGTTTCTGGTTATCACAGAGATACTTCTTGAGCTCTTGAGCTCTGACCCTGGTCTTTGTTTTCTCCCCTAGATGAAGAGTTATGAATTCTCACAGAAGATAGAATAAACATTTTCCCCAAGCTATCTCATTCACTCTTTTCTGCATTAAAGAAATTCTCCGGCCTATGGAGCCTCATTGGTAAGAATTCCCAGGCCTAAGGCAGGGATCTATGTTAGCAACAGCAGAAACCATAATTCTCATTCTGATATTTGCATCTGAAATCCCACTACACAATTTCTGCTTTAAGAATCTGGATGTCGAGCATGTTTAATGTGATCAGCTCATGCAGGTTAGGGAGGAAATTAGGAATCTTAGCAAGGGGCTGAGAGCTATAAGTCTTCATTAGTTACTCACACCTACCCTGGGGTTACAACAATCTGTTATAAAAGTCTGTGAGTTAGAGCCACCTTTATCATCCTCCTCTTCTCTGAGGAGGCAATTGAGTCTCAGAGAAGTTAGGTAACTTCTACAAGGTCACATTACAAGAAAATGTCAAAATGGTACCGAAAGCCATGTTCTTTCACCTCAAATCACATTCTTTGTCCACAATATTAAACTGGTTCATGGGACACCATAGAGACATTAATATAAAAGACAGGACTGCAAATTTTTATAAAACCGATCCCTAGTGTACTTTTTACTCAATAAATGTAGAGGCTGAAAAGAAAACAGTTTGAGATGAGCTCAAATTTGAGATCCTTGATGTGATTTGATGAGGTTTTTGTTAGCTGATGGGTTTTCTCAAACACATTATGTATTTATTTATTCAACAAGCACTATTGTGTGCTGGATTGTGTGTCAGGAGCTGAAGAATCAGGAATAAGAAAAACTCAGCTTTTAAGAAAGACATACCTTTCAACAACCACAGTATAACATAGGCTATAAAATCAGCAAAGGTTCAAAGTGAGTGCATGAAGGGGGTAAGCTATCTTTGCCTCAAAGATTTGAGAAAGGGTTCACAGAAGGGATGCCATTTGGATTGGGAATTAGAAGATGAGGAGATATCCTCAGTTAAGAAGACAGAGGCTTCCAGGAGTGACTGAAGGAAGGCATAAATGGACACGTGGCTGACAAAAACATTCCTCTGGGGAAGAATGGGCTGAAAAGTTAGTGCAGTTTTGAAGCTCTTGTACCATATTAAGGAGCCTAACCTTAATTTGTAAGCAGCAAGGAGACGGAAATCATCTACTTTTTCCTGTATTACATATTGCTTATTAATGAACCATGTACCTTACATCTAGACACACATATTTTAATGCTTTTCCCCAATGTCAATTCTACAGGTATGATGCCATCATTTTGAAACACCCTTCCACTTCTTTTTTCCCCTTATTCCATTTAATTTTGATAAAAGTTAAATCATGGACAACACTGAAAGTGGGCTAGAATAGAGAAATATTTGAAGCAGAGAGCCAATGTATTATATACTTCTGCAACTTTTCTCTGGAGAGAAATGGTTTTGGCTCAAATATAACACCAATAGTGAGGACTGAATGGAGGAAAGGCATCAGCAAGACTCTTCCAGACTAACAGGGTTTGTTGACCCCATGTATGTGGGCTTTGAGAATGTGGAGTGTTATAGAAAGAGTGCAGTAGAGAATAGTTGCAGCTTCTAAAATTGGAAAACCGTAAGTGACAGCAATTAAAAGATGGCAATAATTAAAATGTATATTCTGGTATTAAAGTGTGAGGCAAAGATGCACCATAAAAATATATTTTTAGTGTCATTGGTTAGCATCTTAGCACCCATTTTATGAATGTCTTCTTTCACAAGGTACATCAAAATAATCTTCTATTTATAAACTGAATATTGTATTAATATTTATAACTTGAATTAGCAAATTGCATGTTTATGTGCACTCTAATTGAGCAGCAAGTAGATCCAATATGTAATTAACTTAATGGATTTGGCTATTAAACGAGCCCACCATTAGTTAAAGAACAAAGGAAAAATTGATTACTTAATTCTGTGAGGAATTTTACTATAATAATATGAGGCCAACTGAAATTGTCAGTTAGGTTTCCTATAAATGGATAATTTCACAACTGGAAAAATCAATAACTATATCATATTAATTATCTATGGAAACTATTCAGGAGAAGCATAATATTTTTACCTCATCTTTTGGTCTACATTACCCAGAAAATGAAACACCTTTGCTTTGATCTTGGGCCCACATTCTGTGCTTCCAAAGTCAACACTTGTAAACACTTGCAATTATATATCTCCAACAGATTGGTGAGGAGGACTAATGAAAAGTGCGTGGTGACTTTGTTAATCAGCAAAGCTTTTGGGTGGATTTTATTACACGATTAAGCCAGATCCAGCATGGTAAAGCAGCTTTCAGGTATAATAACAGCTCCATTGCTAATTAGCTTAAGAACTTTGTCAAGGCAAAAGCTATATGAATCTTAATACTCCACATATAAATTATACATAATGATGCCCACCTTACCAACTATATAGAGGTTTTGGATGCCAGAGTCATCATATATGAAAGTAGGTGAAATTCGAAAACAATACAAGTATGAAGCTGTTACAATGAGAACAGTGAATTATAAGCTCAATGTATTACAGCTATTGAGAGGAGTAATTGCAACTATGTTCTCACTTCTGCACCTTCCATTTTTCTTTTTCTAGTCTGACTTCTGTCACTTGAGTCTGCATAGCTTCAAGCTTAATTTAGGTGAGAAAAAAAGTAGACTAATATCTATTCTCTCCTTACCCTTCTAGACCAAAGATGTAATCTTTTAAATACCTTGTAGTTGCTGAGAGAAATAATTATTGGGGATTATGTTGTTTATCTTATATAGCAACTAAGTTTATAACAACTAAGTTCTATAAGTTGTTATATGGCAACCAAGTTAACACAAAAAGAAAATAATCAAAATAATAATAATAATAGTTAAGTATTGAGTATTTTCTCTGTGCCAGGAACTAAGTATTTTAAATTATTAGGTATTTTTTCCCTAAAACGCAAGTTATTATTAAAAAATATTCACTCTCCACACTGCCTTATTGGGTGGAGTTAATCTCTTTGTCTTTTGACTTGGAGTTTGGTCCTGTGACTTGCTTTAACCAAGAGAATGTTAGCAGATATAATGCAACCAAAGACTTGGAAGGTCCTAGCATGATTGAGGTTCTCCTCTCACAGTGGGAATAACTAGTCCAGACTAGACTGCTGGTCCTAGGAGGAGGATGATAAATATGTGGAACAGAGACATCACAAACAAGCTGCCACCAGCTGGGACTCATCAGATCATCCAAGCCCCAGTTGACCACAGAAATGTCAGCTAAATTAATGTTTCCTATATTGAACACCATTGAGATTTAATGGTTGTTTTTTAT
Organism: Gorilla gorilla gorilla; assembly: GCF_029281585.2. Classification (NCBI taxonomy): domain Eukaryota; kingdom Metazoa; phylum Chordata; class Mammalia; order Primates; family Hominidae; genus Gorilla; species Gorilla gorilla. The sequence goes on along the minus strand of NC_073237.2, from coordinate 100,014,984 downwards.
TAGTATTGACTGATACAGTAGGGCACTATTATTTGTTTCATTTAACAGTTGAGGAAATTGGAACACCAAGAGTTAAGTAATTTGCACAAAATCACACTGAATGAAAGGAACAGAGTTAGAATTCGAACCTAAGTTATCCAGCTCCAGTACTCATAAAGACCAGGAAGTTAGTACATCATATTTGGATTCCATTTGTCTTACTCTGTATATACAAGCTTAAGAACTACAGTAGCTTGGTTTATTGATTTAATTTGTTTCTCTATATTTTCAAAATCTTGTAATGATAGGAATTTTCCAAGGGGATGTTGACAACAAAGACTGATGTCACAGGATTAGCAGAAAGCTTAAAGATATTAATATGCTTTAATATGTAATTAGTAATATAGTGTATTAGTGCAAGTACTTCACATTATATTATTAGTATTTTAACATTAAATGTCCATCAGTAGCACACTCTTTGACGTAGTGTGGCTTTATACTTTTGTTCAGTCCAAGTCCACTTTCATCCATTTTCTAATTTGTCTGCACTATCTTTATGCATTATTCATCCATACATCCATTTCAACTAGTCAATACTCCCTTCACCTACCCCTCTAAACAAGGAAAATAAAGTTTTTATTCTAATTTCCTTATAGTTTTAAGTTAATTTGGGAAAGTCTTAATCATATTAGACTTTCCCATCCAGGAAGGTAATTTTCTTCATTTACTCGTTTTACATCCTTAAAGTTTTATGCTTTTCTTCAATAAAGATTCAGTGTATATCTGTAGCATTTGTTAGGTTTTTGACCTTCATTTGAGGGTCTCATTCATTGTGTTATGTCAGTCTTTACATCTGGTGTACAGAAAAGCAACTGATGTCTCTATATTTGACTTACAACTTATCTCCCTCCCATTTTGCCTGGAATAGTACCATTTGACACTTGTGGTTCTGATATAATTATTATAGCAGCTCTTTTCATTTCTAAAAAAATAATGGTTTGGATAATACATTAGTCACCCTACTTGTAATTATCATATTACTTATAGTTTAGTTCCTTGATTTTCTATTAAATAACATTTTACCTGTATCGTATAATTACCTTTATCTTTAGCTATAACATATAATTTATCTTTAGCTATAACATATAAGTACCTTTATCATAGCTCACCTCTATTTCTTTTTGGTCTTACTAGGTTGGGTCTGTTACTCAATTATTTTTTGTTGTTAATTTTTATTTTACATTTATTAAGCCCATCTTTGTCCTTCCCCCCTCAGACTGCACCTTAATTTTTAAAATTTATAAAATGTAACGCTCATTTAATTTAGTTTTGTTTTTCCATGTTTGATTATAAAAACATCTAATGCTCTGAATGTTTTTGATTTCAGCTTTGACTGCATCTCCTATGTTTTGAAAGTTGTACAATCTCACTAAAAATAAGTTAAAAAGCAAATTAAAACAGATAGTTATTTCTCATCTAACAGAACTGGAAAGTATTAAAGGGATGAAAAAGGGATAGTATGGAGTAATTATCATTTGTAATCAAATATAACAAAATTTGGAAATACATATTAAAAGCTTATAACCTGAGTTGTTATTGTTGTTGTTTTTTGAGATAGAGTCTTGCTCTGTCACCCAGGCTGGAGTGAAGTGGCATGATTTCAGCTCACTGCAACCTCTGTCCCCTGAGTTCAAGCGAATTTCTCGCCTCAGCCTCCTGAGTAGCTGGGACTACGGACATGCACTATCACACTTGGCTAGTTTTGGTATTTTTTTAAGTAGAGATGAGGTTTTGGCATGTTGGCCAGCCTGGTCTCTTGACCTCAAGTGATCTGCCTGCCTTTGCCTCCCAAAGCACCTGAGTTTTTTTAAAAGAAAATAGAGAAGTATCCAAGAAATGTGAAATATGTCCTAGTCTTACATATTTTATAATTGCTTTCTGCTTCCTTCTCAAATAAAAATATATAATCACATATATATGTTCTATATGCCATAATTTGCTGGAATTCTACCCCAAAGAAGATTCTAAATACTATTTATGATGCTGCTCTGGAACATTGAGTATATTTTTGATTCTGAAAGTAGTTTCAGAAAAAACTGTTATTTAGAAGTTTGGCCAGAAGTATGTCAGCTCCACCAAATCATCACCTTTGTTTCATAGTCAGGATTATTCACATTTCCAACTAGAACACCGATTTTGTAGCTGAGTCCAAAGACAAAAAATTGGTGTGAAGCAAAATGACCTTTAATCTTTTTCCTGGCAATCTCTGTTTTTAAGAAGTGGAGAGCTTGTTGTCATGATGTGAAACCAGGAATGGTTTTAATTGCACAGTTTCCTTGTGAGTGTGTTTCTTTCAGAAGTTTTTCTTTGTTTTTTCTTTTCTTTTTCTTTTTCTTTTTTTTTTTTTTTTTTTACTTTTTTTTTGTTTTGTTTTAAACAAAGGCAGAAACTAAGGCTCAGGGATTGCAAGTGACTTGAGAAAGTAAACAATGTTTAAAAATGGAAAGTTTAGTTCAATATATCTCTACATCGTATTGAAACTAAGGCCTGTTTAAAAGAGTAGAAAGTTTTAATTTTGCTTTCTCAACTTTAAACTTTTATTGTTTCAAGGTAAGAAAACACATACTACTGAAGTTAGCAGAGGCAACTTCAGGGGTAGCTGAATAGACAGACATCCTATGGTAAACTGGAGGTCTGAAGTTCTCTTTGAGCTATGCCATCATTTTAGTATTATAATAGTCTTGTTATAACTATGTGTCCTGTCTTTAGTGATTAATAAATACTTATTTTAAATCTGAATTCAGAAATGTCACAATAGTTTTCAAAAACGCCAAATAGTGTCCAAAACACCATTGTACACTTACCTCCCTTTAATTTCTTTGATAGATTTAGAGGTTAAAAAAAGCTTTATGAAATAGTAAGTCATTTTCCTTTTTTTGAGATGGAGTCTCTCTCTGTCACCCAGGCTATGGAGTGCAGTGGCACGATCTCGGCTCACTGAAACCTCCACCTCCCTGTTTCAAGCAATTCCTCTGCCTTAGCCTCCCAAGTAGCTGGGATTACAGGTGCACGCCACCACATCCAGCTAATTTTTTTGTATTTTTTAGTAGAGACAGGGTTTCACCATGTTGGCCAGACTGGGCGTGAACTCCTGACCTCAGGCAATCCACCCATCTCGGCCTCCCAAAGTGCTGGGATTATAGGTGTGAGCCACTATGCCCGGCCATTTTCCTCTTTTCATAGATAAAAAAGTGTAAAATAGCTTGTCTTTGGACAAACAATAAGCTATTATAAAGCAGTACTAAAATCTGGGCACCTATTCACTTAGTCCAACTTCTCATTAAGTCACATGATTTTTATTTGTTCACATAAATTATACTAGGGGCTAACTCGACTCAGAGGTTGAGAAGTAAATTGTAAAAAAGCAAGAAGTTTGGAAATACAAGAAGGAAATATAGGTGATGAGCATCTATCACAAGTTACACATCATGAGAATATATTAAATGTATTCTCATCTGATGCTAATCACCCCCTTGTGGGCCATAACATTTTCCCAATCAAACCTCAAGAAAAATGCTTCACATTCAATCAGTCATTCAAGGTCATACAGCTAGTAAATTCAGGCCTTAGTTTCCATACAATGTGGAGGCATATTGAACTTCACTTTCCATTTTCAGACATTGTGTTCTTTCTCAAGTCCGTGGTAATCCCTGAGCCTTAGTTTCCGATTTAAAAAAAAAAAACAAAACAAAACAGGAGAAAAAGAAAAAGATTATTACCTGTCTCATAAGATTGTTGTGAGGGTGAAATTGGAGAATGAATGTGCAAGTGCTTTTAAAATGATATTGTGTTATACAAACGTTAGATATTATTTATATCCTCTTAAAGTAGTCATCATCACCAGGTTTTACCATCACATTTAGCACTGAAAGGCAGTCAAGCATTACAGAGTTCCATTCTGACAAGGGACAGATAACAGCAGGCTAAAACGAATTCTCCCTAATCCCCAGCCGCTCATCCACAGTTGCTATGAATTCATAATACTCCTCCGAATTTTCCACTGTAGTTCGCTAACATCAAAAGTCTGATGAACGAGTGAAGCTATTCAGCCCCAAGCAGCATTTATCTGCAGAGGTTCATATCTTTTAGCTTACAAAGTTGTAAAAACAACCTGCCAAGATGAAAGACGTAAAATACTGTCTCTCGTTTATTTATAGTAGGTTATCTGATTCTGCAGAAGTACTGATTTTGTTCATCCATACTGATAGAACACCTAGTAGCCATCATTAAGTGTGAAAGTGGGGAGTTTGCCAACTCAGGATAGGAGTTCCAGGCAGTATGCCTTTACTCAAGGGAAAAGGCTTTAAATGTAAGCATGTTGTTTTGACTGTTTTGTTGACTTCATTTAGTTTGCCATCTTAGTTTTCATATATATCTATGTGCTATAATAGTTATTTTTCAAGAATAGAAATCTTTATATTTTGCAGACAAATTTAAACATGTCTTTGAGGAAAATTCTATTGAATAAGGGAACGTTTTTGGGATAAAAAGAAGTCTCACATGTTCTAAAATTTGTTTAAAATAATTTACAAGATGAAGAAAAAGAATTTTTAAATACTATTAAAAATATGTATTTCTAATTCGGCAAATCCTAGCCAGGGTATTTTATGAAGCTATTAATGAATTATGCTCCTGATTAATGGATAAGAAAACTGAGGCTAAGACAGATTAGTTGTTTTCATAACATCACACAGCTATAAATTATCAGAGTCAGGATTCAAAATATATGTTTAGAGAAAAGAGGAAAGAATTTCACATTTACCATTATTTTATGCTACCAGAGAATCTTCATTTAAATAAATTCATCGGGAATTTATTTAATTCCATATTACTAAACTCCCAGACAATAAATTTTTATTTTTGATATCATGACCACTCAAATCTACAATTTTAGCACCTGGAAGAAAGTGGACTAAAGATGAATTTGATGTTTATTCTACCCTTTCCTTGGTAGCTCAGTGTCATTGTCTTGAAGGTGAGCAGGCAGCAGTTTGATGATGCCTTTAGAATTACATGGGAAATGGAGGGTTGTTTGCCCCTACGGAAAAGTCTGCTTGAGTTATTTTCCATTTTTCTGTTATGAGTTTTCAGTGTATACTTTCCCATATTTCTATTTAGAAAATAACATGCCTCCCACTTTCATCATCAATCCCTGTTTTTCTACTTTGCTATTTAATTGTTTTCAAAGTAAGGGCAATATGCTTACAGTTGAAGATCTGCGGGTTTTCCTGGGATTACAATTCATAGGATTTAATGCAAACCAAAAATATGGAAAAGATACACATAGAGAATCAGCAAATTCTTCATACCATAAATATTGTGCAAGAAATTCTTAATTTTGGACAAGTGACATTTCACAATATTTATGGTATGAATAATTTGCTGAATCTGTTTATTTTTTCCATATTTTTGTCCTTTTTTACTCATATACAGAGTATTTTTTATGATTTTTATACTAAACATAGGATTTCAATACAAAGATGTACAAAACTGAAATATTAGAAAACTGGGGTTCAAAGGTATCTCTTTGAACAATTAAAAAAAAAAGTGTTTTAAAGAGAAGGGAAAAGACCCTATAGTGGCTGATAATTTTGGCTGTGTTGTCACCCAAATCCCATCTTGAATTGTAGCTCCCATAATTCCCACGTGTTATAGGAGGGACCCAGTAAGAGATAACTGAATCATGGCAGTGGTTTCCTCCATAGTGTTCTCGTGGTAGTGAATAAGTGTCATGAGATCTGATGGTTTTATAAGTGGCTTCCGCTTTCACTTGGCTCTCATTCTCTCTTGTCTGCCGACATGTAAGATGTGCCTCTTGCCTTCTGCCCTGATTGTGAGACTTCCCCGGCTACGTGAAACTGTGAGTCCATTAAACCTCTTCTTCTTTATAAACTACCCAATCTCAGATACGTCTTTATCAGCAGCGTGAAAACAGACTAATATAGTGGCCATGAACATAAGGGTTAATTGTTTTTCCTCAAGGGAAAAGGGAAAAGGGTTCCTGGGACTCTCTTCCCTCTGCATTTAGTGCCTTTGATGTAAACAGGTATCAGTGAAGATCAGCCAATACCTTTGAAAACAACAGAAAGATCACAGGGTTTGAGGAGGGGAGGGATGCGCTTGTCATCAGGATAGAAATGAGAGATAATGTATAGCTTGTTTCTTCATTTGAACCTAAATTGGGCCTAGAAAAAAATTTTTAAAAATGGACAGAGATGAGACTGGTGGCAAATTCTTATGTCTGCACAGGAAAAGTTCTCAATTTTTAAGGGTAACAGGTGAAGAATGGAGTCTCTTACATCTTTTAAAGGGCACAGAAAATGTTCTGTATTCCGTAACACAGAGGGGGCAGTGGGAGGATGCCCTATTTGCTCATTGTTTCACTTTCCTCCAGAAACAATGACCCTGAATTGCCAAAGAATCAAGTGGATGTTTGGGGGGCAGGGGGCTCCTTTCAGGGATGTAGCCACATGTATGATAGTTTCTACTATTGCTCACTCCTCTTCTCACCCTCTCCTTCCAAGTTTCCTCTGGTTAGCTCTCAATTTGCATAGTTTACAACGCAGAGGTATTACTCCCTCTTTACTGTCTTGGTGCTGGAGACTGCATCTACCTAAGAAAGCTTTTAAAAACATTTTCTCATAAGATGAGTTACAATATTGGTTGTGATTATCAATGACTAGAAAGTGATACAACTTTTTATTTACATTTAAAGAAAAAAACTAACACATGAGAAAGGGCTTGATCACAGGGAAATTCTCAGAAGTGTTAGAAACAGGGGGCCACCTAGAAATACTTCACAATAATAATTATTTAAGCAAAGTCATAAACAGTTTAATGAACTGTGTTGCTATATACTCAAACCTAATTCCTCATACACTTTTTTTACTTTTTAATTTTGAAAACTTCCAAGCATACTGAAGTAAATAGCACATTGACCATCACCTAGCTTTAGAATCCATCAGTGTCTTTCTATACATATTTTTACCTATACTTTTTGCTATTTTACTTTTGCTGCAGTATTTCATAATACTTCATAAATTATTCAATCTGCATCTCAAAAAAGGCAGTTTACAAACCAATTGTGCCTTTTCACATCTAAATAATTACAAAACTGGTAACATTTAATATCCAATATATATTTCAAGTTCTTTGGTTATTTGAATATATTTCTTTCTTATAAGATTAGGATCAGCTCAAGGTCCATATTTTCAAACATGTTTTTATTTTATACACGAAAACTTTTAATTATTTCATGGCCTTGAAGTAAATCTACTGAAAGCAAAATTCAAATACAGCAGAAGAATAATGCTGTGCGTCTCAGGAAAAGAGCCAGTTTGAAGAGTGGGCAGTAAGAAAAAGGAGTTATATCTCAGAAAGCACAGCAACCGCAAAATGCGATGATTAAAGCCGTGAACACTGCCTTAGAACCTGTGCAGATTTCATTGTTGGCTGCTTTCCAAACTTAGATCTTATTCTTAATTCTTTTAGCTCATTTTAACTCTTGGGTTACTGTTTTCATCTTTTTCTATGGTCACATTTTCTACTTGTGTTCATCGTCTCTTGAAATATCATTTATTTTAAAGTAAGTGTTATCATTTCAAAGGGAATATTTGTTTGATATTACTAGGATCTTTGATAACTAAACTGCTTTGGTAATATTTGGATTCCTCAACCTCCCTTTAGTGATTTTCTTTGTTCTTTACTCTTTACTCCGAACTTGGAACATATAAAAGAGTTTTCCCAAATGTTTCCAGTTGTCTTCAGAGTTCCACTCAATCTACAATCTCCTTTTGGGGTGAATTCTCACTGTTATTAATGCTGCTATTAATGCTCATGATTTTGGGGTAGTATTGATCATGTTCACCCATATTCTAGGTTTGCAGGATTACTTTGTCACCAAATTCTGTTTGAGATGTTCACACATTTGTCCAGATTTTTATTTCACTATTTTAGTTTTTCCATAATTTTTAAGAAGGATTTTAGGGAGATAGAGTGATTGTCATGTTCATGACACTGGAAGAAATCTCATTACGCAATTGGTAAAAATTGCTCACACTTGAGAACACTGAATTGTTATCTCTGGTCTTAGTGATAACACATGATAAAACAAAAATCCTGCAGTCCTCATTCTGTGTGTTTGTGAGTAAGCATAGCCAGAAATCCCTGGAGAACATAATACCTATAAATATTAATGTTTGTTTCTAAGTAAAAGTTGTAGTTATTCTAAAAATGTTAATATCACAATATAACTCGATGTAGTAACATTGAGCTTCAGGGATGTCATCTTTTCAAAGGAATGACTAAATCACTTTGTTACATCCCTTCATGTGCAGAAGAAGCAGAATAGAAATTGGGAACATCTCTTGGGATGTCAGCATGATCTCTGCTAGTCCTGTTGGTGTTCATGTGAGTCTAGTAAGGACGTGATGAATGGTTTTCCATCATCACAGAAATTAGAAGAGATAATGAGTTAATGTAAAGATGTGAGAACAGGGGCCAAATTTAATCAAATAAATGTACTTATTACACTACCTACAGATTATAGCCAGCTATCAAGGTACTATCACCAATCCCTTTCCCTGGCTACTTGTAAGCAAGTACAGAAGCCTATGAGTCTGATAAGATTGAAATAAGGGATCAGCCATATTTACACATTACCAAAGATAACTTATGGGTGTTTTGCCCCAGTTTGCTAGTTTGCTACTTAGCCTAGTTTTTTTTTTTTTTTTTTTTTTTTTTGAGATGGCGTCTCACTCTATCACCCAGGCTGGAGTGCAATGGCATGATCTTGGCTCACTGCAACCTCCATCTCCCAGGTTCAAGTGATTCTCCCACCTCACTGGGAGCTGGGATTACAGGCACCCACCACCACGCCTGGCTAATTTTTGTATTTTTTAAGTAGAGATGAGGTTTAACCATGTTGGCCAGGATGGTCTTGAACTCCTGACCTCGGGTAATTCACCTGCCTTGGCCTCCCTTTAATTCTTTTTGGACTGTTAACTTAAAAATCCTAGGGTCCAGGCATGGTAATGCATACCTACAATCCCAGCTACTCATAAGGCTGAGGAGGGAGGATCACTTGAGCCCAGAATTTCAAGACCAGACTGGGCAGCATAGTGAGATTCCATCTCTATTTTTTTTTAAAAAAAGACTCTTAGGACAATGGTATAACTGACAGAATCCAAATGATAAGCTGGTCTGTGCATCTGATGAGGTACATTGTTATGGTTGGGTTTTGTTAGTTTAGAATGTTCTCAGACAATGCTGAGGCAGCATGAGGAATGTTCAACAATTAGGTTTCACTCAACTTTCTGGTCTTCCTCAGTAGCACACAAAGTCATTGACTGGTAGAGAAAGCAGCTGGAAATAGGTGGGTCTTATCATGCCTGAAAAGCCATTAAAAAGGACTTCTTCAACAGTAAACCCCCTTTTCCCCACTGATTTCTTCTGACATCCTATGTGCATTTTCCTCTTTCATAAGCAACAAGTAGCCCCTACTTTAAAAAATATATACTCAATACTTTTTAAGTTAGCAGTATATTTAGCTTATGCATATCTTTAGGTTACTTTCCTTGAACAGTTTTAAATATCTGAGCAACTACTGGCATTGGCATAAACACCTACCACTATCTACATGCTGATCCACTGATTTTTGTTATTTAATATTTGGATTATATAAATTGTTAAGATCACTGTGGGTCTCAATTGGTAACTATGAATTTAAATGCTTTACAATTTTTGCTGAGAATCGTGTGTGGAGTTTTAACATCTTAATGTACACACTTGATCAATAGGCACCTATGTCGCGTATGCAAAAATGTAACCCTCAATTCTGAAATGCCAGTTGCGCCATGATCATTCTAGTTACTACACATGCATAGTCTTTTATGAGGGTGTTCTTGGGGGAGAGTGAAGAGTGTGGAGCTGGATACTTTTACAGAAAAATTATAATGTAAAGATGAATAAATAACACAAGCAACACACAGGTTCTGTACAATACCATTACTTGCCTATTATGGTGTGAGTCATCTCCCATTTGCCAACCCAAATCTTTCATCGACGTTTTTATGTGGAGCCTCAGTGTCTATTCAGTGGACTTCTATGGATTGTACCAGGATAAAGAGATTCTCCAAATTTTCACCATTGAAAATTAAGGCACGATGTTTTGTTCAGACTAAAAATTATATCAGAAAACAAGTGTATTCCACAACCATCAGAAGACAGCATCCAATAGAAATCTAAGACAGACAGAAAAATGTCTCACTCATCCAATGGACCAGGGTATTCCACAGAGCCATTGCTGCTCACATACTAGGATGTGCTTTAAGCCTGTGGTTTCACAACACCACTACCAGATCTTATATCTAGGATCAAAGTAAGTTAACTGAAGGCTCAAGTGGGGAGCATGAAGTGTTACCCAGCACAAACCCCTTATTCCATACATAATGAATGCTAAAGTTATCCAATTATTGCTCTCTATATGGTTATTAGAATAGTGAAAGAGAATTTATATAGAAAACATAGATATATTCCTGGGAGAAGAGGGTCAAGGAAGAAAAGAGCAAGAGCATTAAATCATTCCTAGGGTCAAGTAATTAACATATAGTTAATTTTCAAAAAAGGTCAGTTTCAGGTTTTCATACTAACAAAGAGAAAGTAAGAGATACAAATATAGCAGAAGAAAAATAAGATTTTACAGGAAGTACTTAACCAGATGCATGGAAATTACTTAGCTGGTAAACATAAAGACATGAGGTGGTATCAAAGATTAAGTTACAGCACTGCAGTGCCAAACAATTGATAAGTTTAACAATAGTGGCAAGTGATGGACCCAAATACCATTTTATTCAGCTAGTAACTGCTACATTTTCTTTCTGAGAAGGAGGTCACACTCAGAATTGTGAAATTACAGTAACTAATTGAATTTACTACTGCTTAATTAAATGCTTAAAGTAAAATTTTCAATCAGGTATGGAAACTGTAATTGCTGAATTTGATTTGGAATGCTAACATCAGTTGTGGGTATGGGGTTCTTATATCCTCAGCGACTGCAGAGGGATAGTGGCATCTACATGCATTAATTACCTTTTCATGAGATCTATAGCATTCAGGATAAGAGGCACCTCTACCTGCATTCACTAAACATTTTTTGAGCATCCTAACTGCTAGGTACTGTGGTAAGCAGTGAAGAACTTAGAGATAAACAGATCACATTTTAGTGAGGAGGACTCACTGGAGTCCTGAACTTAAAACACTATTTAAAATACCGAACTCATGTAATCAGTTTGCTGAACCTACAAGCCAGCATATAGACATATGCTGTCATCCTGTTGATTTTGGCTCAACTTCCTGGCCTGTGAAGATAATTTCAAACTCTGATTTTGTCATCTGCTATGTTAGCTTCTGTCTCTCTTCTTTCTTTTTATTTATAAAATTGATACTTAACTTATATTATTGTCATAAATTTGTTTGCTGCCTCAGGATTCATTTTTAGGCTGGAAATAAGTTGTTTGAAACCCAGTTGTATCTCCTCACCTTAACTTTCTCTCCCATGTGGTTATTTGCAATATAGCCAACGTTTTTCTCATCCCAGTGACCCTAATCACAACAAATCCCACAGCTGCTGAACGTAATAAAAACTACTGGTCAACACCAGAGTCATGTAAATAAGTCCCCTACCTCAAGGACGTTTTCTTTAAACTAGCCAACCCGTAGCCCCCACAGGAAAGCCTAAGAAACAAGGCTCATGGCCCTTATTAAAGGCATGATCCTAGAGATCCTTACTCTCCTATTCATCACCAGCTAGTTGAGCTCCATGTTGCCTTCATACTTCCCATCGGCCTTCCCTCTGGCACCCCTAATCTCTCTGAGAATGCTGAGCGATAAATTTATTTTGTGTTATGCATTTTGATTTCACCTCCTCCTTGTGTCTCACTTGACCCACACACTCGAACCTAACTTGCTCCCCCACTCCTCATCCCATCAGAGCTCTCCTAGAGTGTGGCTATCATGGCTTATGGCCACTGTCAACAGATACCTCGAGACCAAATTAGAAAGAAACTATAAAGATAGAAGCCATAAAAATGATCATTGAAGTAAATAATAAAGTTGAACTGCCTAGCTTTGTGACTTTGGAATCAGGCAAAATTTCTTCTCCTCAAATTATAATCCGTGAGGTGTGGAGAAACTTTACCAAACTGCCTTTATCTTAAGTCTGTTCAAGTATAAATTAGCAAAGATAATCTTTATCTCTGAGGGTTTATGTGACAATTAAACTGATGCTTCATTAGTGTATGCAAAATGCCTGGCACATTATTGGGACTAACTAAATAACTAACCATGGCAGAGTGTCAGAATCATTCTTTCTGACTATTCTTTATCTCTCATTCAAACATCTATTAAAATGACACTAGATTTCCAGTGTTATACCAGACACATTAAGATACATTTTTGAATTTATAATTAATGATGAGAAGTAAATAAGGAAAGAATCAAGTTAAAGCAATTGCAGCATCAAGGAAGACATAGCATCAATCCAAGTCATCCATATTTTTCTATATTATTCACAAATATGGTAGCATACACTTTTCAAAAAACAGAGAACTAGCTTCATTGTCTGAAAGTAAAGTTCAAATTTCATATGATAAAGATGAAGTCCCTTTATAGTAAAATTTAAATCTTTCAAATCTAACTTTAATTCACTTCCCTAGTTATCTTCTATGTATTCTCTTCTCCAAATCAAGATCTCACCATTACACACACATTTTATGTTCTCTCTTGCCGTCACAATTTTGCACATACTCATTTTTTCCTCTATGTCTGCAAATTTCTTGTTCTCTTTGCCTGGCAAATTCATATTTCGAGAATGAATTTAAACGCATCCACTTTCATGAAGTCTGTCTGATTTCCTTAGGCAGAGGGAGACTTTTCCTCTTCTAGATTCCTAAAACATGTCAATTTGCCAATAATTCAATAATTAGGAAAAATATCAATCTTAATAAGAATATTTTCTAATAACAGTACTCCTACAAGCAAAATATTTAATCATTTTCTATTGTTATATAACTATATTTTGCTTCTTAAAATTTTTTTCTCAGATATATTTGCTCAAGTAATTTTAAAATCAATGACAAAACTTGAATTACTGGGTCATTTATTATTTGTATCTACTTTCTTTGACACTGTTAGTTTGACTGATATTTAAAAATATAGAAGCATCTCAAACTTTAAAGAGATCTACTTGAGAATCAGAGGGTATTTATGTAATATAAATACTCATCACGTTTCTTTTTATCTTAGTCTTCAGTTTGTTTTTTGATACATAAAGCATGTTTAATTTAAGAAGACACCCATCTGTGTGATATCTTCCAAAAAGCTGATGTATTTTGCTAATTTTTAGACTTTTATTTCCTTAAACAAGAGAGGTTTTATATTTGTGGCACAAATAATATGCTTTCCCTCTAAAGCAAATGTCTTAAAATTTACATCTTTACATGAATGCCAGATGTCTAAATTTTCATCTTGAAAAAATCATATCCAAAGCTGCTTCCATTACTCAAATACTTTTTTGACTTTTTTTTGTTTGGAACAGTCTTGAAGACTCACTCACAAAAATCATTATTTTACCTGTATCTCCCTTTTTTCCTCCTAAGTAATTCATCACTTTGCTGATAACTTGCATTGTTAAGCAGATTATATTCTAATTTCCCAAAGTTTAAATATACCTTCCAATTGTGAATGTTTAAAAAATGTGAAGTACTTTTAAAAGGGGACTTAAATAATCTTTAATAAGTTTCTAGGAAGACTTCTTAAAAGATAATAGAACTCATCTTTATTCATTAATTGTGTGTCTATCCAGAAAATCTACTTTATTGTTTTGATGCTCTGTATTTGTACGGCATTTTACAATTTAAAAATAACTTTTAAATTGTTATTATAACATATGTAACATATAGATGTTATAATAACATCTATATGTTATAATAACAATTTAAGTTATTTTTAAATTTAACATCTATATGTTACATATGTTATAATATGTATATATGTATATAACATCTATATACATGTTGATTCAACCTACACATCAGCCTTGTAATGTGTGCAGGCAATTTTAACATCTTTATCTGATGGATAATTGCATGGCCCTTAAAGTTATTTGTGGTCAGCCTGTCATGAAAAGGACAGTATGTGGTGAAACTGAAACTAGTACTCGGGACTGCATTCCTAGTCTATTGTTAATTCTCATACTGTCTCCAAGTTTTTATGATTTCTTATCTGAAAATGCCTTCAGAACTGTGAATTAACTGACTTAGTAGTAGGCTTTGTAAATGTCTGTACTTTATAGTGAGTTCTTATGCCTTTAGAGAAATATAATAGACTTCATTTTCTAGTACTTTATAAATTTTTCCACTAAGCTGTGTATTATCTATGATAATGAGCTCTCACGTTATATTGCATGTACCAATGCTTTGGTAAACTTACTGTACTCTGGGGTTTTAAGCACCTCAAATAGCCTTCTGAATAATTAATTATTGAACTAACTGCTTGTGGTCCAACAAGGACATATCTTTCCAAGTCTTACAATAAATTTTTTTACCTAAGGATAAATATAAAAGATTAAAGAGCAAATCCCTTATTGTTTCATGATTCTTAAAGAACTTTAGCAACTGAAAAGGCATCGTTTCTACAAAATGAGTTAAGATGATTGATTTATTAAGTTCCTTGCCGTTTTTATGTATGTAACATATTGAATATCTTTAAATAAGGTACTCCAGGGAAACTCCTAGTTAGGATGCTTAGGAAAGTTTAAAATCTCTAAGGCTGCTTTAGAAAGTTCCTTGTTATGCCAGATGGTTTTCCAGAATTCTGAGATTATTATAGGATTCCCAGGAGCCTGTGAGGCAGATCAGAAATCTAAGTAGAATCTGGATCCCTTCCGCCACTCTCCGTGTGTACTTTTGACTTTCAGAAACTTGATTTGGTTCATTAGCAAACACCTACTTTATGCTTAACTATTTACCAGACACTTGGTAGGGTTGGCAACAAAAAGGTGATTAATACAAGGCCCTTACATTTAAGTATCTTATTATCTAATAGGAGAAATAGGCAAGTAAACAACGAAACTAAGTCTGGTAAGTAGGAGAGAAATATGTGCAAGATACATGAGTGACAAAATGAGACTGGCAAAACTGTACAAGAAACAGCTTCAACATCAACCCCCTTTACCTCGCTTTTTTACCTGGAGCAATTTGGGGATGAGAATCACATTTATTCCACAGAGTGCTTCAGTGACTTAAAAGTACCACATCTAAATACCAGTATGGTGAGATTTCCTTGGGATTTAACTTGTTGTCCTGGTGTTTCAGATGCTGAAGATAAACAGAGAACCTCATCTAATATGATGCTGCTAAACTCTCTACTTTAGAATTGGATACTGGATATTTTTTTCCTTTTGTTAATGAAATAATGTAAAGCCAAATCATTAGTGTATTCTTTGTGGAGTATTATTAAATGTTTTCTTTAAATTTTAACATAAGGTATAGTACATTGATACCAAAAAACTTACTGAGCGTTAAGTTAGGAATACAGATGCCATGTTAAGTATTTCGAGTAGAGCAAGATATTTAAAAGAGAGAATTAGTTTGTGCAACATTTAAAATGGCTACAAAAGCAGCGATCAAGAAAGTCACTACTGAGAACATCAGCTTATTTTAGCACAATAAGTAGGGAATCATCAGGAAAATTCCTGGAAACCCAGAGAAACTGCAATTGGTTTTCAGAATCTTCCTGAGAACCCTTTAGAAAATGAAATTCCAAGATAATTAGATCAAGTTTTCTCCCTTGCCTTGAGGTAAGTGTTGTATGGGGTTTATATTGAATTAAAAGTAGACCCTGTCATGTACCTGCGAAGATTACCCCAAACATTTATCTATAAATTGGATTACCAGTTTGATTTTTATTATATTTATCATGGTTTCCATGTTTACATTGTAATTTCAAACTGAATACATATGGAAGAATGGGCAAGAATTACCATATAAATGGCAAGCCACTTAATAGCCACTTAAAAACTTGAGTTTTATGTGAGAAAGCAACAGTATATAAAATGGTTCAGAGAAACAACAAAGATGATATTAGACCTAGATTTCAGCTCCATCTTTACCATTTATTAGCTGCATATTTTTCAGCAAGATATTTAAACATATTAATTCTTATTTTTCACATCTAAAAATAATGGGATAATATTCTTTGAAATGCTTGGGCAGGTTAAAATAAATGATGCAGAGAGAATACTTAGCAGAAAACCTTCCATATAGTAAGCACTCAGTAAATAACAGACATTATCATTGGTTATTATCATCACAATCATCACCATTGTCATATTTGTTGAATAAAACATAATTTTTTATTACCCATCCAGGAGCTTAGTCTGAAAATATGCTAAATTTAAAATAAAATGACAACTTTGGGGGAGATTCGTGCACATTTGCGGCTTATAATTTAGGAGAGTGGGAATGTGGGGATGTTAAGTTGAATATTAGCCAAATAAAGAGGTATACATGCGTGTGCATGTGTGTGTTAATGTTTCAAAGGCTGCAATAACAAGAAAAGAATGTTTGAAGCTCAGAAATGTGTGAGAATAAGATATTTTGGGGAAACTGAAAACAGTTCAGTTTAGCTGAAATTTAAAGTTTGGTAGAGTACAGTGTGTTAGGTTTCTGCAGATAAATAGACATTTATTTATTTATTTATAAGTATTGGCTCATTTGATTATAAAGGCTAATCCCACAATCTGCAAGCTGTAGACCCAGGAGAGCTGATGATATAAATTCCAGTCTGAGTGTAGGAGAAGACCAATGTCCCAACTCAAAAAGGGTCAGGGAGGGAGAATACATTACCTCTTACCCTGCCTTTTGTTCTGTGTAGGCCTCCAAGGGATTAGATTCCCCACTCACATTAGGGAGAACAATTTGCTTCACTCAGTTTACTGAATCAAATTTTAATCTCACTCAGAAATTCCCGTGCAGACATGTTTAACCAAATATACGGGCATCCTGTGGCCCAGTAAAGTTGACATATAAAATTAATGATCACATTTAGGGCATGAGGAAAAACAAAGATGTAACAATACATACAATTTATTAATTGTGAATCAAGCTGAAGAGTTTAGATTTTATCTTAAAGGCAAACATAAGCCAATAAAGAATTGCTTGGCAGTTTAGTGACAATATTAGATGTGTTTTAAGAAAGTTCCATCTGTTTAGTGTATGGAGAATGAATTACAGCAGAGGAAGACTTGAATCAGAGAAACAAAAATAGAGACAATTATGCTAATCTAGACAAGAAATGATGAGGGCTTGAACTAAAGCAGTGGTGGTGGGGGTGGAAGGGAGAGGATAGATGAACTATATTTTAGAGAGGTTGGGATAGAAGCAGGAGCAGTATTCCAAAAAAAAAAAACAAACAGGAGTCAAGGGTGACACCATGTTTCTACCTTGAGTTAGTTGTACTATCTATATATTCAGAGAGGGAACAGCAGGGTGATGGAGTAAAGCTCAGATCAGAAAAAGCTTAGCTTGATGTGTTATTGGGATATTATGGTGGAGGTATCTGGTAGATACATGGACACTGCAGCTTAGAAGACAGATCTACACTGGAGATTTAGAATTATAAGTAATCCACTTATAGGATGGTCATGGAATAAGTACTTTCTGAAAAATATTTAAATAAAAAAATAAAAGGGCCATGAATGGATAAAAAGGAAGAGTGGGAAGGGGGCAGGGTGGGGGCTGGGAGAGGGACTGCAAGAATATGAACCCTGGTTTTAAAGAACAAAAGATGAGGGCAAAATAATATAAGGGCTTCTGCTTACCATCTCTGAAAGGAAGCATACTAATCTGTTGTCATGCTGCTAATAAAGACACACCTGAGACTGGGTAATTTATAAGGAAAGAGTTTAATTGACTCACATTTCCACATGGCTGGGGAGGCCTCACAATCATGGCAGAAGGCAAATAAAGAGAAAAGTTATGTCTTACATGGTGGCAGACAAGAGAGGGTGTGCAGGGGAACTGCTCTTTATAAAACCATCAGATTTCATGAGTCTTATTCACTATCATGAGAACAGCACAGGAAAGACCCACCCCCATGATTCAATTACCTCACACTGTGTCCCTCCCACAACACGTGGGAATTATGGGAGCTACAATTCAAGATGAGATTTGGGTGGGGACACAGCCAAACCATATCAAGAATAAAAATCAAAGTTCAAGGATTCTGAGCGATAGGTCTTATATAATTCTCAAAATGTCACTTTTTCATTTTTCTTGGCTGATTTTCCCAATCCATTTCACCACTCTGCTCATCAATAAAACCCTAAAATGAATACATTTTTGTAATTATTTTCAGGTCACAAAGTAAGAAGATGCTGGGAGACAGGAGCATTTCGCTCTGGAAGCAGTTTTGGTAAGAACAGGGTCAAAAGATAAGGTAGGGAGGGTAAATGAAGAGAAGGAAGCAGTCTGAGTTTATACTCCAAAGGAGAAAGAAGAACATTGCTGTCGAAAACAACACATTCCCAAGAGGCTAGTTTTCATGTCTAAGAGAAAGACTTAAGAAACCCTATAGATTTCCTTCTAGTTACTATATGGTAAGAAAGAAAGTGAGTGAAGAAACCTCAGTTATGAAAACCGAGGGGGCATTTGGTGGGAACGTACCTGGAATAACAGTTTTAGAAGCCAGATTGTAGTGAAATAAGTACAGCAGGGTGAGAAACCCCTAGGACTCTACTTTCTAATGTATCTGTCCCTAATGGAAAACATGGGCTTCTGGCAATTGAATTAAAGAGGTAAAAGATTCAGGCAATCCCTTAGCAGCTGATTTCTGATATTTATCACTGAAACCACCTTCCTTTATGTTTTATGGATATCTATTCATCGGGTAAGAAAATCATATTGTTCCCAGTTGTGGAAACTGTCCTTCAGCTTAACCTGATAAACTTTGCCCAGAATAAACTCTCATTGACTTCAGTTTAGAAATTAGAAGCTGTTATAAAATCTATGATCTCCCTTCAGGACAACACTTAAAGTATCAGAGTGGGATATTTTCATACAGTACTCTTAGTCCAGAATAAGTCCTTTATCACTCACGGTACCAAAGACATTTTACTAATGTTCCAACATGGCAGTTTTCTTTTTCTTCTGAAGTAACTTCATTGAGATTGTTGGCTAATTTGAGTAGAAACTTATTTTTCACCAATATATTGTTAGAATGAGTGGAATATTTTGTTTTATCTCTGTTTGAATACAAGTGAAACATTCAGGTTTGACAAACTTGCTATTACTCCATTGTTTGGCTAGGGAATAAAACCCCCAGTTGGTTTTATGGAAAGGTTCCATGATGACTTCTGTTCACCTCCGATCCTTTCAGTGCTGCCTGGAAACACAGCCAGGTAAGAACACACTGATGTTTATGAGCCTAGATGAAAGAGTTCTGTGGTGGGGGTTTCCAGTGAATCAATAATCATCATCTATTTTCAGTGAAGCACATAACATAATGTATAAATGTGTAGTATTTTCAGGCAAAGAATGAGGATTAGAAGGCTTATGCACCTCCCAGCAGCAATAATATCTAATATTGATGACTACTGAGAGCACGAGAGTCTTCTTTAAATCCGAATTAAATAAAGTGGAGAGCAGGTCATACCAGACACAGAGAAACTGACAAAGACTCACTCTTTGACCAACCTCTAATCAGGATCCTCTGAACTCTCTTCTCAACTAGGCCCTGAGTTTTGGGCTTAGGTGTTTGTCTCTGCCTTGCTCAATTTTAGCAAGAATTCCACTAAGCCGATTTAGCCAGAATACCCCATCCTTGATATCTGATCAATCCCTGAACCTGATTAAATTCCTTATCCCCGTCATCCCCTAGGTCATGCCTGATTACGCTGATCGGTCTTCAGCAAGAATCTTGTTATTTTAGCCAGAATCTCTCCTTACCTTGATGTTTCCTCTTAGTAATTTCCATCCACTGACCCTCACCCTACTTCTTAGCTATAAATTCCCACTATTCCTTGTTGTATTCAGAGTTTAGCCTGATTTTTCTACCACAAAAACCCATGGTAGTCCTCCTCACTCTTGAAAAAAAGTCTTCCCTACTTTCTTTAACAAGTGTCATGAATAATTTTTTCTTTAACAGTTATGGTGCTACAACTTGAATAGCATCAGAATGGACCCACAGAACCTGTCACTCGGGACCTTAAGTGTACGTTCTCACTGAAGCCTTCGTCTTCTTGTGATCAATTGATTAGGGATCCATTGAGTGAGTCAGATTCCTGAACCATAGCTCTGGATAAACATCTGATAGAACTGGGAAGGTCAGATTTTAATTCTTAAGATTCTCAGTATACTCTCTGAAGCTGGGTTGGAGGCCTGGTTTTCTTTGTTTGAAAGTATCTTCTGATCTGGAAATTCATCCTTTCTGAACCCTCATTTAAAATTGGAATGATCCATTCCCTGACTTCTGGGATGGAGAATTTTTTAGAATATAGAATAGAGAGGCTGTTTCTGAGTCCTCTCTATTTTCTCTCTTTGATCCTGCCTCTACTATGGAAACTTCTTGGTAAAATAACTGCCCCCCTGCCCACAAACTCCTGCTGACTATGTACTCTGCCAATCTGCTCACTTTCTTGTTGGCCTAATTTTGCTCTTGATAATTTGGTATTTCAATGGCCTCTTTGAGAAACCTAAGATCTTGCCAAATTGGCTCCTCTGAAACCTCTCCCTTATCATCACCTCCTCTCCTCCCTCCTCCTCTTACCACCTTCTCTCTTCTTTTCAGTTTCCTTGATACCTCTGACATGTCCCACTTCAAGTCCCTACTCCTCAAACTTCTGTCCACACCTGTTAGGCTTTTCCTTTCCTAAGCTTCCTCCAGTCACTTGAACATTAGGTCCCTTGACCTCATCAGAACCTCTCAAGAGGCTCAGGGTATCCTCAAAGGCAGCTACCTGAGGCTGAAAAGGAAAAAGGCTAATTATAAATGAACTGGGTATTTTGTGAACTCAGATAGGCTTTGAAGACCTCTAGACAGTTGTTTTTTGTCTCTTCAATAGCCTATAGCATCTATATGAATATATATCTGGGCAAAAGAAAATCTTAAAAGCCTTTTCCATGGATATCAGTTTAAAAAGATAAACAGGCTTTATCCATTATTGAGTAGGTAAACTTGTCCCATTTTTTGTCAGAAATGTAATTCATATACATATAAAATTCATACAATTCATATAAAATGTAAGGTATAGATAAACAAGTGTCACTTGATTCATGCATAAAATTTTAGAATACAAGCTATCTCTGTTTGCACTCATCTGTATGTATCTGTATGTATGCTATGTATATGTGATACTTTTCCTACCTCTGGATGATGTTTTCAAATTATGAAATCACTTAATGGAGTTCTATTCAAATTGGCTTAGAGATGAACATTTACATAAAAATTTCTTAAACTCTCAGAAATATAGGAATAAACTAGGTGTTTTCCAAATGTGCATGGGTTGAGTATATCTTTGGTAAGTAGGATTAATTTCACATTGTTGTTTAAAAAATAGCTATGTCTTCTGAGTTATTAGAACTAAGTATAATACAAGCATGCATTTATAGTCTATTTGGGTTTACTAGACAAATAAGGTTAAAAAAGGAAAATAACTTGAGACAATGGTTAGCATTGTTTGGTGCTATAGTATGTCTGCCTGAAAACAGTTTTCAAAACCATTTTTAGTTTTCAGAAATGTTAGTTATGCTAGGCTAAGCAAAGTAATAGACATTTGTTAATAATTTCTAAGTAAGATAAACTATGGAAACATTCACTAGTAAGCACAAGTTTAAGTTTATAGACTTTGGGAATCTTATTTTTATATGATATAGAGACACAAAATTCATCTGAGTCTGTTACTACACATGTTCTTTTTGCCACACTGAAATATTGCATACAAAGTAGAAGGTACTTATAAAATTGTGAAATGACATATTCATAAAATTTTCTAGCCTGCTACAGAATACTGGTATGTGAGAGATAATTCAAAATGGTCTCCTTCCTAGTTTTTTCTGTAAAAGTTAGTGATGGTTAAGAATTTTAATCAACATATTTCATTAAAGCTATTAGAAATAATAAGGGTGAAAATAAACAACTTTGCAGGAAAAGTATGAGGTTTGAAGAATGTGCTTTTGTTCAAGAAAAAAAAAGTAATTTTACATCAAAGTAGAACCCAGTAGAACCTAAAGTAGAACCAGAACAAGAAAGAGGAAAATGTAGTAAACAAACACACACAAACAAAATCACCTGGATGGATATAAGAAAGTTGTAAAAAATTTACAGAAAAGAGATCTCAAGTAGTCAAGCTAGCTAAGATTTGGATTTATGTCTTTTTTTCTGAATGAGTCTTGACATCAAAAGTATACTAATGCAAAACCCGGATTTGTTTTTCTCTTTGTTAAAATGAAAATGTTTTCTTTGATTATTGGTCTTTTAATAAGAGACTGTAAAAGGGTTTTTCCATTTTTAGTAACTTGCTTAGGAAACCAAGATTCTGTGTCTTATTAGAATAATTTCCTGTACTTTATGTTAGCCTTTATCATGTCCTTAGTTGAGAAGGCTGAGACTTCATACTTTTTAAAGCAGTAAAGTTTTAAAAAAATATTTTTGAATATTTTGCCTTCCTAAAATCAAATCTTAAATGAAACCCTCTTGTTCTTGAACGGACTTTGAAATTTCCCATAGGTCTTCAATGGATTTATTCTTTCACTTTTCAGAAAAATGTTAAAAACGATTCACTTTATTTGATACGTTAAATTGCATAAAAGGCATTGGCAAATGAGAAAAGATGTTTAATCTTCCCTATGTTCATTTGTATGGATAAGCACTATTAAAATAAGTATTTCAGAAATTGTCTGAAGTTTAGGGAAATTTGTCAGCACTCTTGTTGTCAAGATACATTCAATATCATGCTATCAGTCACAAATCTGGTTATTACTTTAAGATATTGTATTTCACAGAAACAACCACATTTTCTTGTTAAATAAACTCTATAAAATTTTAAGCCATGGCCATTTTAAGACTTTTTTGGCATTCACAAATAGTTTTTGTTTTATTTATTCTGACGCTTTCCAAAAGTGCTTGCAGTCAAAAAGGAAATGTTTATTTTTTCTTCCCATCTTATCCCTCCAAAATTTAGAAACTGTTTTTGAATATTTTTATTTTCATGGCAATATAGTTACTTGCATAAGCACAATAAGAACATATTCTCCTTATAGCAGGACATAATTGGAAACACTGATTATATAACGAAGGCTTTTGACAGGAATGTCACATTTGAGAATGAGAATGTGCATGGAATCTGATTTAAGGAACTAAAGTTGACTTTATGGAGCCAAAATATACAAAGTTCTCTTGGAAAACCAGACTAATACCTGGCTTATAGGGTTCTCAGCCTTACAGATGAGTAATGAAGGTCACTTCCTGGCAAGCCAAGGATACTCAGAATGTCTTGAGGACCTTGAGAAGGGAGGAATTTATCCAGATCTATAGGTACTGCAAGTGAAATCTGGTGATAAGTTCTTGGCTTGGCTTCTTAAATTTAAGTGGTTTCTAAAAGGCTAATGTGAGATTCTTCATGAAAATTTCTAGCAAAGCAAATTCAGAAGGCCTATATGGGCAATTACCATTCTTATCACCCTTATGTCAATAATTAGGCTACATCTAATGAGATCAGACTTATTTGTAAATAAAAATAATCTTACTTTGGTTACAGTTGATCAAAAAGGAGAGATACCAGAGAGAGAATTTTTCCCCCAGCAGAAACTATACCATACCACTGTGAACTCTCAATTCTTCTAGTTTCCTCCAATATCTGGCTACGACTCTTCAAACTAACACTTCCAATATTTTTTCCTACTGTCCTGATTTGGCAACCCTGAGAACTAAAATTTCCTTTTTCCTTAAGCCTTGAAAGTTGAAGCTGATTGACTTGAAATGAAATAAACTCCATAGAAATCATCATGATAGATCATAGATGGGCAACCTTGGTGCCTGTTGCTGTGTGGACCATTTAAAAAGTTCACTGAAACCTCCAATGGCATCACCAAGGACATTCAAACTACAAACCAGGAAATTCAGTGGGTTACCTCTTCCATCCTCACTCCACCATCTAAAGAGGCTTCAAGCCCATCATCTATCAACAGAAATCTAGACTGGCTTCCCTCTGGCCTCAGAAACTGCATTCCTAACTATTAATCTTTTTTTAAAAATTTTCATAGAAACTTTCCTCATTAAATGCCTGACTGCTCATGCCATCCAGCAAGTACCTTTATTACCAATTCCTATCAGATGATTCATCTACTCCTTAATAAACTGGAGGTGACTGAATGAAAAAATGGACTTACATTCTTCACAGAAAAGAAAAATGTATATTCTTTCTTTGAATAAGATGGAGGGACTAACAAAGATTCGCTCCTTGATCAAATTTGAATCAGGCTTTTTCTGAAGTCTCTTCTCAAGCAGATCCTGACATCTGGGCCCCCATGTTCATTTCTACACTGACCAATTTTAGCAAGAATCCTGCTAAGTCAGTTTAGTTAAAATCCTGAATCCTATTGGTAAGTGACCACCTTCAATATCTAATCAGATTCCTCACCTCACCTTATCCCCTAGGTGATGTCTGTCACTCTGGCCTAGCTTCAGTAAGAATATTATTTGGTCAATTTAGCCAGAATCCTTACCCCTGACGTTTCCCCTGAGTAACCCTGAGTAATTTTTCTTCCAACGACTTCAGCTCTACTCTTTGGCTATAAATTCCTACTTTTCCTTGTTGTATTCTGTGTTGACCCTGATCTCTTCTCTACTACTAAACTTCACTGTAGTAGTCCCCTTGAATAAAATCTTTCTTATCTCTTTAACAAATGTCATAAATATTAGGTTGGTGCAAAAGTCATTGCAGTTTTGGCCATCACTTTCAATGGAAAAAACTGCAATTGCTTTTGCACCAATCTAAATTTTATTTAACAAAATATTCCTTTCTGCTGAAGCCCTCTGTGGAAGAGAGAGCATACTTGTTCTGTGTGTCTCTGGAGAACACAGTCACAACAAATGAGTTGAAGTTAGTAAGAAGAAAGATTGTGAATCTCTCTCTCTCTCTCTCTCTCTCTGTGTGTGTGTATGTGTATCTGTATTTATATCTGTTCTTATATCTGTATATAAGAACTTCCTGATCATTTGAAGGGTATAAAAAGTAAACTTGTGAAATAATAGTCTCCTTCATCCCTGGGAAGTTCAAAGAGAGGCTACTAGTCAGGAATACTGCAGACAGTATTTCTTTATTAGGTGGATGGCTGGGTTGGACATATTAAAAATAAATACATAAATAACCCCCCAAAGTCCCACATGTTGGATTCCAGTTTCCACGGTTCAATTAGAGTCAGTGCAGACCAATGGAAAAGATTATTAGATTTTGAGTCAAAAGAGCTGTCATCAGTTCCTAGCTCTGTTATTAATTAGGAATGCGACTTTGAATAAGTCATGTACTCTCACTGGGCTTCATTTCTTTCATCTGTAAAATGATGGCAATGATATCTGTCCACCAGGAAGTGCAGGTAAAATTAGAGAACATGTGAAACACCTAGGACATAGTCCGTACAGAATGGATCTTCCCATTAAATCTACAGGTGTAGTTTCTGGGACAGTTATCACCCAGGCAGAATTCTAAACTAGAAGGAGAGAGAGAGGATAGGAAGTATAAAAAGCACAGATATCCAGGGAGCATAACTGGCAGTAAATACTGCTCTACACTACCACATGGCCTTTCTGTTTCAAATCCTACTTATGCCAGGATAAAATTGTCAAAATCATGACAAGCAGATTACTTGTACTTTCAGTTCAAATATCAGTTACCAAACTAACCAACAGACAATAGAAATGCATCAAGCATGCAGTTCACAAAGATTTGCTGAGTGTCTAGTAGGAGCCAGATGCTGCATCCCATTCTTCTAATTTGGGGGTGTGGGGAAACAGCTATGGCCCAGAGGTAATGTATAGAATAACAAATTAAGATTTTAAAAGTATATTTCAAAAATAAACAGCCTTTCTTGAAATATATAATTAATCTTATTCTTGCTTTCAACATCTTCTTGGTAAAGATCATTGCAGCAAGGGAAGCATCATGACTAATTACTTTAAAATTATCTTTTTATAGGAAGTACATTAATATGTATTATACTGCTACTGTCCTCAAAGTGAAAATAAAAGTTTTACCTGCTTCTTTTCTTTTAATAAGACTTACTTTTTACAGATTCTTTTTTTTTCCCTTAAATTTACACAAATAATTTGGGCAGAATTTTAGCCAAACAAATTTTAAAACACCCCATAAACTTTATAAAATGAATCAGGGAAGAAGCGATGGGGAAAAATGGAAATAAACCAAACTTGCAGCGCATTCAGCATGAATCATGAAGTCAGCTCACTCTGACCTGCTTCCTCATAGTTGTGTGGTACCTGTTATCCCAGCATCATGTAGCCCCTCTACTTCCCCTTAACTGCTCTATAGACAACAACTTGAAAATTATGAAACATTAAGTTTTCCCTTTGATATATTTTTTCACATCCTGCATACTGATGGAATTACTACACCAGCTTGTCTGTAAGACCCCAGTGGTGCCAGCTGGTCTGAAGGATACCACTGATTCAGCTGATCTGAGGGTCCCCACGAGAAGTGGACTCACTAAAGAATGCAGTTTCTATATTGTGATGATATCACCCTCCTTGCCCTGACCAATCAACAACCCCAATTTTCCAATCCTTCACCCTCAATGATCCCCTTAAAAATCCCAGCCAAGAACTCCTCGAGGAGATGGGTTTGAGGATGTCCTCCCATCTCCTTGCTTGGCGCCCTGCAAAAATTAAACTCTCTCTCTGCTGCATCCCTGCTGTCTGTGTCAGTGGTCTGTTACTGTGCAGTGGACACATGAACCTGTTGGTCCTATAACAAGTAGATGTGTCCTCAGCAATTTGTTAAGAAACATTCTTTAATAAAATAAAAAAAATCAGATTTTTAAATACATGGACGAAATACACCACATTGTTAACAAAACTATTTTTACAACGTTTTAAATTGAAAACTGGCACAAGACAGGGATACCCTCTCTCACCACTCCTATTCAACATAGTGTTGGAAGTTCTGGCCAGGGCAATTAGGCAGGAGAAGGAAATAAAGGGTATTCAATTAGGAAAAGAGGAAGTCAAATTGTCCCTCTTTGCAGATGACATAATTGTATATCGAGAAAACCCCATTGTCTCAGCCCAAAATCTTCTTAAGCTGATAAGCAACTTCAGCAAAGTCTCAGGATACAAAATCAATGTACAAAAATCACAAGCATTCTTATACACCAATAACAGACAAACAGAGAGCCCAATCATGAGTGAACTCCCATTCACAATTGCTTCAAAGAGAATAAAATACCTAGGAATCCAACTTACAAGGGCCGTGAAGGACCTCTTCAAGGAGAACTACAAAGCACTGCTCAATGAAATAAAAGAGGATACAAACAAATGGAAGAACATTCCATGCTCATGGGTAGGAAGAATCAATATCGTGGAAATGGCCATTCTGCCCAAGGTAATTTATAGATTCAATGCCATCCCCATCAAGCTACCAATGACTTTCTTCACAGAATTGGAAAAAACTACTTTAAAGTTCATATGGAACCAAAAAAGAGCCCGCATCACCAAGTCAATCCTAAGCCAAAAGAACAAAGCTGGAGGCATCACGCTACCTGACTTCAAACTATACTACAAGGCTACAGTAACCAAAACAGCATGGTACTGGTATCAAAACAGAGATATAGATCAATGGAACAGAACAGAGCCCTCAGAAATAACGCCACATATCTACAACTATCTGATCTTTGACAAACCTGAGAAAAACAAGCAATGGGGAAAGGATCCCCTATTTAATAAATGGTGCTGGGAAAACTGGCTAGCCATATGTAGAAAGCTGAAACTGAATCCCTTCCTTACACCTTATACAAAAATTAATTCAAGATGGATTAAAGACTTAAACGTTAGACCTAAAACCATAAAAACCCTAGAAGAAAACCTAGGCATTACCATTCAGGACATAGGCGTAGGCAAGGACTTCATGTCTAAAACACCAAAAGCAATGGCAATAAAAGCCAGAATTGACAAATGGGATCTAATTAAACTAAAGAGCTTCTTCACAGCAAAAGAAACTACCATCAGAGTGAACAGGCATCCTACAAAATGGGAGAAGATTTTCACAACCTACTCATCTGATAAAGGGCTAATATCCAGAATCTACAATGAACTCAAACAAATTTACAAGAAAAAAACAAACAACCCCATCAAAAAGTGGGCGAAGGACATGAACAGACACTTCTCAAAAGAAGACATTTATGCAGCCAAAAGACACATGAAAAAATGCTCACCATCACTGGCCATCAGAGAAATGTAAATCAAAACCACAATGAGATACCATCTCACACCAGTTAGAATGGCGATCATTAAAAAGTCAGGAAACAACAGGTGCTGGAGAGGATGTGGAGAAATAGGAACACTTTTACACTGTTGGTGGGACTGTAAACTAGTTCAACCATTGTGGAAGTCAGTGTGGCGATTCCTCAGGGATCTAGAACTAGAAATATCATTTGACCCAGCCATCCCATTACTGGGTATATACCCAAAGGACTATAAATCATGCTGCTATAAAGACACATGCACATGTATGTTTATTGCGGCACTATTCACAATAGCAAAGACTTGGAACCAACCCAAATGTCCAACAACGATAGACTGGATTAAGAAAATGTGGCACATATACACCATGGAATACTATGCAGCCATAAAAATTGATGAGTTCATGTCCTTTGTAGGGACATGGATGAAATTGGAAATCATCATTCTCAGTAAACTATCGCAAGAACAAAAAACCAAACACCGCATATTCTCACTCATACGTGGGAATTGAACAATGAGAACACATGGACACAGGAAGGGGAACATCACACTCTGGGGACTGTTGTGGGGTGGAGGGAGGGGGGAGGGATAGCATTAGGAGATATGCCTAATGCTAAATGACGAGTTAATGGGTGCAGCACACCAGCATGGCACATGTATACATATGTAACAAACCTGCACATTGTGCACATGTACCCTAAAACTTAAAGTACAATAATAATAATACAATAAAAATAAATAAATAAATAAATAAATAAATAAATAAATTGAATGCTGTATCATTTGGGGTTTAGGCAGGAAACAGAGACCACAAATTAATTTGAACAGAACATTTTATGTAAAGAATGAGCCTGGCCAACATAGTGAAACCCCATCTTTACTAAAAAATCAAAAAATTAGCTGGGCATGGCGGCAGGCACCTGTATTCCCAGCTACTCGGGAGGCTGAGGCAGGAGAATCGCTTGAAACTGGGAGGCGGAGGTTGTGGTGAGCTGAGATCGCACCATTGCCCTCCAGCCTGGGCAACAAGAGCGAAACTTTGCCTCAAAAAATAATAATAAAAAAAGAATTATTAACCAATTATCTCAGGACTAACTCACGATTAACTAGTAAGTGTTAAAGATAGCTCTAAAAAAACATACGAAAAGCAGATATGGGGAGCCAACTTATACTTAGGGCTGATGCAGAGTACCCAAGTGTGAAAGGAAAATATCTTGGGCCCCCAAATCACTATGCCAAAAGGAAAATTCTAGCTGAGAACTCAAAGCCATCTTTCTGCTCACTGAAATAAATGCATATCTGATTGCCTTCTTTGCAAGGGCTAATCAGAAGCTCAAAATAATGCAACCATTTTTCTCTCACCTACCTGTGACCTGGAAGTCCCCTCCCCTTGGACCTTTCTGGACCAAACCAATGTTCATTTTACACATATTGATTGATGTCTTATGTCTCCCTAAAATGTATAAAACCAAGCTGTGCTCTGACCACCTTGGGCACATGTCTTCAGGACCTCCTGAGGCTGTGTCACGAGTATGTGTTCTCAACCTTGGCAAAATTAACTGTCTGAATTAATTGACACCTGTTTCGAATTTTCAGGGTTCACACAAGGAAGAAAAAAATTTAGAAGATACACTCCCTACTCTAAGGTAGGGATCCAGATGTCATTGGAGAAGGAGTGACTGTAGCCTACTGGATAGTTGAGTATTATGTGGAGGCATCACAGGCTGAGGCTGGTAAGTAGGAGACTGCCCATTGGAGTGCTGACAAAACTTTCCAGGAGGCTGCCTTCTAGGGCACTGAAAGTAACTAGCAAGCTGCCACTAGGGCAACTCTGAGACAGCTGGGAAGCCAGCTGTGGTGCTGGTGGAGCTTGCTGGAAATCCTACTGTGGAATTTGCACTAAACTTCCTGGGAAACTGGCTGTGGTATTTGTGGAATTTGTTGAGAAGGCTACCTGCTGAAATTAGACTGACCTCCCTAAAAAGCCCTCTAGGATGCTGACAGATCTATGGGGTTTCAGGGCAACTCACGGAGAGGTAAACATCACCAGGTGCCCTGCATAGAGATCAGCACTGCAGCAGTAAGAAAAGAGGAATACAGCGAAACCAGAAAGAGAAGCCCCTTCCTCTGTAGTGTCCCTCCAGCATCCTCTACCAACAATTACAGTTTAACATCACACCAGCTGGCAAAAGACCTATGTTTACAGGATGTGGATCCAGTATCATAAAGCAGGCAATAAAAGATGGATTTGTCGCTAAGAGGCAATTTGTTGATAACTCACATAAAGAACACTAATAGCTTTCATTGGTGGAAATCTGGGTTGTTTGCAATGAATTATACAAATTAAAAGAAGTCTGCAGTCTTCCACCATAGTTGAACTAATTTACATTCCTACCAACAGCGTAAAACCATTTCTTTTTCTCCATCACCTTACCAGCATCTGTTATGTTTTGACTTTTTAATAATAGCCATTCTGACTGGTGGGAGATGGTATCTCATTTGGTTTTGATTTGCATTTGTCTAATGACCAGTGATCTTGAGGTTTTCATATGGTAGTTGGCTGCATTTATGTCTTCTTTTGAGAAGTGTCTTGTTCATGTCCTTTGCCCACTTTTTAATGGAGTTGTTGGTTTTTGTTTTTGTTTTGTAAGTTCCTTATAGATGCTGGATATTAGACCTTTGTCAGATGCATAGTTTGCAAAAATTTTCTCCCATTTTGTTGGCTGTCTGTGTACTCTATTGATAGTTTCATTTGCTGTGTAGAAGCTCCTTAATTAGATCCCATTTGTCAATTTTGCTTTGTTGTAATTGCTTTTGGCATCTTTGTCATGAAATCATTGCCTGTGTGTACGTCCTGAATAGTACTGCCTACAATAAAGTATAACAGCTCAAATTCAGGGGTATCACTGATCTAACAACTCACATACTCTATGTTATCTATGGTTACATAATAAATCACCCCAAAATTTAGGCGCTTAGAACAACACACATTATTCTCTTGCAGTTTCTGTAGGTCTAGACTCTGGGAATGGCTTAATGAGTCTTCTGCTTCGGGGTCTTTTATAAGACTGCAACTGATGTATAGTTGAGAGCATGGTTTTCTTTGAAGGTTTGAATGTTTCCAAAATTATGCGCATGGTTCTTGATAAATTGATATTCTCAAGGATATGTGGATCGAGAGCTTTACTTTCTTACTGGCTATTGGCTGACATCCACTCTTAGCTCCTTGCCACATGAGCCTCTCCATAGGGTAGCTCAAAACATGGCATTTTGTTTCATCACAGCGAGTGCATGAGATGAGTCAGAAAGAATGCCATAAGATAAAAGTCACAGCCTTTTGTAGTCTAATTTTGGAATTGCTATTGCCATATTCTACTTGTTAGGAGAAAGTCACTAGGTCTAGTCCACACACAAGGGAGGAATAGCACAAAGGCATAAGGAAATGAAGATCTTTGTAAGTCATCTCAAAAGCTGTCTACCACAAAGAATCTTATGAGGACTGAATAAAATAATGGCTATGAAAATACTTAACATAGAAGGTGTTTTTTTGTAATGATTAGGGTTATTAGTCCACAAGGTATAGTTTTGTTTTTAATTTCTAATTTGAATTTCTGTTCTGGTGAATTAACTGGTTCTCTCATTGCATTTTATAACTGGAAGTTGACTTGGCACTAGTTAGTTACACTCTGGGAATTAGAAAGAACCATGCCAAATCCCTGAACACCAGGCACTAAGGTTGATGTAATTATTTCCAGGGTCAGGCATTGCAGGTTTTTACTGCCTGGACACAGAAAATTGATTCCACATTATTTTCTCATTTATTTGTTTTGTCACTGGCTCAGTCTTAGAGCCACACTTTTGCTGAACACCTTGTCTGTTAAGCCAATTCCTTTGGCCAGCCTTCTGAGAAAGTATGACATTTGACACAGGGCTTACTTTTCTCTGTTTACAGTATGTGCGTGCGTGAGCTGGGAGTGATGGTGGGGGCTGGGGGGAGGCTTTATGCCATGCCATATTGCTAGCCTATTCTTTTTTTGTGTGATTTTAGAAAACTTTTAAGGAACGTGTAACACACATGCAGAAAAATACACATATCTTAACTTAATACCATAGTCTTAACTAGTGTTCTAAAATTATACCATCATGACTTGTGGAAAAATGGATAACCATAGCATTTCCAATGTTTCAGAGAAATATAGGATGATTCAGTGAAAAAAATAAATATATATATAATATATATATACACACACACACATATATGTATAATACATATATACACACAGACATGCATTACATATATGTGTGTATATATATTATATATGTAATACACGCATGCACACATATACAAATATGGTATGGAGACAAGAGTAAACATGGGCATTTAAGAAAAATAATCAGAAAGTCCTAGCCAGAGTGATCAGGCAAGATAAAGAAATAAAAGGCATCCAAATAGGAAAAGAAGTCAAATTATTTATCTTGCTGACAATAAGATTCCATACCTAAAAAACCCTAAATACTCTGCCAAAATGCTCCTAGACCTCATAAACACTACAGTAAAGTTTCAGGCTACAAAATCAATGTACAAAAATCAGTAGTATTTCTATACACCAATAACTTTCTAGCTGAGAGCCAAATCAAGAATACAATCTTGTTTACAATAGCCACAAAAAATACAATGCCTAGGAATATATCTAACCAAGGAGATGAAAAATATTTACAAGGAGCACTACAGAACACTGCTGAAATACATCAGACATGACACAAACAAATGGAAAAACATTTCATGCTCATGGATTGGTACGATCAATATCATTAAAATTGTCATGTCGCTCAAAGCAATTTACAGATTCAACACAATTCCTGTCAAATTACCAGGGTTATTTTTCATAGAATTAGAAAAAACTAATCTAGAATTCATATAGAGCAAAAAAAAAAATCCAAATCACCAAAGCAATCCTAAGCAAAAAGAACAAAGTTGAGGAATCACATTACCCAACTTCAAACTATACTGTAAGGCTACAGTAACCAAAACAATATGGCATTGGTACAAAAACAGACATATAGACAAATGGAATAAAATGGAGAATCCCAAAACAAATCCACACACCTACAACCATCTAATCTTTGACAAAGATGACAAAAAAAGCAATGGGGAATAGACTCTCTATTCAATAAATTATGCTGGGATAACTGGCTAGCCATATACAGAAGAATGAAACTGGACCCCTACCTTTTACCACGTAGAAAAATCAACTCAAGATGGATTGAAGATTTAAATCTGAGATATCAAACTATAAAATTCCTAGAAGATAACCTAGGAAATACCATTCTGGACACGGGGCTTAGCAAATAATTTATGACTAACTCCTCAAAAGCAATGTCAACAAAAACTTGACAAGTGGGTGCTAATTAAACTAAATAACTTTTTGCACAGCAAAAGAAACTGTCAACAGAATAAACAGACAACCCACATAATGGGAGAAAATATTTGCAAACTATGCATCCAACAAGGGTCTAATATCCAGAATCTATAAGGAACTTAATTCAATAAGAAAAACAAGTAACCTAATATAAAAAGAGGAAAAGGACATGAAAAACATTTCTCAAAAGAAGACATACAAGCAACCAAAACACCTATGAAAAAATGCTCAATAGTGATAATCATAAGAAAAGTACAAATCAAAACTGTAATAAAATACTATCTCATACCAGTCAGAATGGCTACTATTAAAAAGAAAAAAAAATAACAGATGCTGGTGGGGCAGTGGAGAAAAGGAACCCTTACACACTCTTGATGGGAATGTAAAGTAGTTTGGCCTCTGAGAAGAGCAGTCTGGAGGTTTCTCAAATAATTTAAAACATAACTACCATTTGACCCAGCAATCCCATTACTGGGTATATATCCAGA
The DNA here is from genome assembly GCF_029281585.2 of Gorilla gorilla gorilla. NCBI lineage: Eukaryota > Metazoa > Chordata > Mammalia > Primates > Hominidae > Gorilla > Gorilla gorilla. The sequence goes on along the minus strand of NC_073237.2, from coordinate 99,980,513 downwards.
AGAAAATAAATTGTTCTACAAAAAAGACCCATGCAATCGTATGTCCACTGCAGTGACTAGTACTGCAATGGGTATATGAGTGTATCAACTTAGGTGCCCATTAGTGATGGACTGGATAAAGAAAATATGCTACATATATATCACAGAATTATATGCAGCCACAACAAAGAATGAAATCATGTCCTTTGCAGTGACATAGATGGAGCCAGAGGTCATCATCCTAAGCAAATTCACACTGAAACAGAAAACCAAATACTCTATGTTCCCACTTAGAAGTGGCATTGGGTACAAATCGACATAAAGATGGGAATAATAAACACTGGAGACTACTAGAGGAAGGAAAAAGGAAGGGAGGCTAGGCTGAAAAACTGCCTATTGGGCACTATGCTCACTACCTGGGTAAAGGGATATTTCATACCCTAAATCTCAGCATCATACAATATACCCATGTAACAAACCTGCACATGTACCCCCTGAATCTAAAATAAACGTTGAAATTTTTTTTTCTTTTTTCTTATTATTATACTTTTAAGTTTTAGGGTACATGTGCACATTGTGCAGGTTAGTTACGTATGTATACATGTGCCATGCTGGTGCGCTGCACCCACTAACTCATCATCTAGCATTAGGTATATCTCCCAATGCTATCCTTCCCCCTCCCCCCACCCCACAACAGTCCCCAGGGTGTGATGTTCCCCTTCCTGTGTCCATGTGTGTAAACTAGTTCAACCATTGTGGAAGTCAGTGTGGCAATTCCTCACGGATCTAGAACTGGAAATACCATTTGATCCAGCCATCCCATTACTGGGTATATACCCAAAGGACTATAAATCATGCTGCTATAAAGACACATGCACACGTATGTTTATTGCGGCATTATTCACAATAGCAAAGACTTGGAACCAACCCAAAGTCCAACAATGATAGACTGGATTAAGAAAATGTGGCACATACACACCATGGAATACTATGCAGCCATAAAAAATGATGAGTTCATGTCCTTTGTAGGGACACGGATGAAATTGGAAATCATCATTCTCAGTAAACTATCACAAGAACAAAAAACCAAACACCGCATATTCTCACTCATAGGTGGGAATTGAACAATGAGATATTATTTTTTTAAAAGAAAAATAACCAGTGATTCTGAAACAAATTTTTATGTAAGTCTTAACTGGCAATCTCAACTATGGAGCCTAAGAATGGCTATGAAGTTGGAAAGATTATTTAGCAAAGGAAAATATTTAAAATGATTAGCAGTTTTTCTGTGAAGACTAAATTCAGCTTCTTGTGCTAGTGAAATTTTTTCATTTTTGAGGTCAATGTCATTAACCTTGCTCTCTTTTGGTCATAGTAGACAATTGTTCTCCACAGCAGGACAGGAATTTGTAATGTTGCAATAGTTTATGAAGAGTCAGTTATATAATTGGAACTTTACATGCATGTGGAGCTCCTTATTCCCACTAGCAGTTGTTAAAGCATAATCCCTCATGAGTTTAAGTTCTACCCAAATTGTGGAGCTTCTTTTGGTGGAAGATTCTCATTTTAATAGTTTCCTAATGTCTCACCTCAAATTTCCTGCCATTATTTCATATAAACTGAAACCAAGTTCCTCTTGTTTTAGTTACAAATGGCAAGGATTCAAACCTTGGCAAGGCTTAAAAAGGTTTGCAAGGAAGTTTTCCAATTATGCTACTCTGCCTCATTTTGTCTTTCTGGATTCACCATTACAAGGGTCTTAGGAATGATGCTTCTGTTATTGAGGGATATATCTGATTGAGAAATGAAAAAATGAATCTTACAAGAACCTTTCCCACCTTTTAAGAATCCAAGGCATTTTTTTCCAGTAGACAAGGCAATAGTTACCAGTGAATAAAACAAGGAAGAAAACTCAGGATCTACCCTTATAGCAAATTTCAAGTACATATATAATGTTGTATTATTAACTATAGTCACATTGCTGTACATTAGACTTCCAGAGCTTATTCATCTTGCATAACTGAAACTTTGTACTCCTCGTCCAACATCTGTTTCTACTTCCTTACAACCCCTAGAAACCACCATTCTACTCTCTGCTTGTATGAATTGGTCTATTCTAGATTCCACATATAAGTGAGATACTTGAAATAAATGTCAAAGTGTACACCATGTGTGTATTTGTTAAGACAATAAAGCTGGAAAAAATTAAGAGAATGGTGAAAGTTTGAAAAAAATAGAAACGATTCATTCCTGTCTTGAAAAAACACCATCCAATATTTCCTTCACATGCCTAATGTTGCACCCCTCACAACTGTTGTAGGAGACTTCTAGAATAACCCCTAAGATTCCCACTCCTGCCCCAACATACACGTACTGTACAATCTCTCTATGAGTGTGCATGGAGCTTGTGAATATAATTGATGTCACTTCTGTGATTAGGTTACATTGTATGGCAAAGGTGAAGAGATTTAAGCAGATCTTATTAAGGTCCCAAATCACTTTAAGTTGATCAAAGAGGAAATTATCACATGCAGGCCTGGCATAACCAGATGAGCCCTTTAAAAGAGTTTCTAGAGTTTAGAGATTTGAAGGAGCAGATTTTCTCTTTCTCTGGGTTGCTGATTTTGAAGCAAGCTGCCATAAATTCTAGAGCTGTAAGGAAATGAATTCTGCCACTAACCACAGGAGTTTGGAAGAGTGCTCTACCCCTCAGATGGGATCAAAGCCCCTGCTGACACCTCAATTTCAGGTTGATGAGACTGAGCAGAAGACCAGTTAAGCCAGGCACAAATTCTTGAGCTACAGATACTATGAAGCAATACAACTATACTGTTTTCAGCCACAAAGTTTGTAGAAATTTGTTATGCGGAAATAGATAATGAATACAAATTTTGGTACCAGGAAGTAGAATGATGCTGTAAAAAAAAATACTTAAAATGTAGGTGTGGTTTTAGTACTAAACAGTAGTTAAGGCTAGAATAATTTTGAAGAACATGATGAAGAATGTGTCAACGGCCTTGAATATAGTGTTGGAATTACTGACCATAGAAATGCTGCTGGTGAGGGTTCAGAAAGAAGTGAGGAACATGTAATTAAAAATTGGAAGAAAAGAGATCCTTGTAATGTACTGGTAGAGAACATAGTGAAGTTATATGGAAAACAGAATTTGTAAACAACGAAGTTGATTATGTGGCTAAAGAAATTTCCAAACAAAGACTCAAGGCTGCTACCTGGCTTCTTCCTTGTAATGAAATGTGACAGGGGAGAGAGAAATTGAGGGGAGAACTGCTAAACAAAAAGAACTAGGACCAGATAACTTTGAAAATCTCAGCCTCTCCAGGTGGCAAAAGATGGTAAAAGTCAGAAATGACAGCTGAACATGTGGCATAAAGAAATGGCTGAGTATGTAACTGTTCAACCTTTTACTAAAACTTCTGAAAGATCAAAAGGTCAGAATATTCAGTCACATAAAAGGTCATTTCACAGAAATTAACTGTGTGCCTTACAGACACCCTCAATCAAACCAGAGGGCCTGTAGGAAACTTAAGAGCACTGTCTCTCAGCCATCTCATTAGGAACCAAAGATAAAAGATTATCTGGAAAAAAACATGGTAGGTGTGGCTTTTGTCTAATGGGGTGAAACCCAATAAAATCCGTGCAAGATTCTCACCATTCTTGAGAAAATTATTTCAGCAGAAATGCTGCCAAGTTGAACTAAACGGGATAGAGAATATAAAACGAAAGAAGGCTGTCAGAATCCCAAGATTCTACTGGCAGGAAGTAGGCTAATAAAACTACTGTACTAAGCTGAAAAAACATCCTTTCCTATAAAAGGAATGACTCAGTGGGCAGAACCAAGGGCATTGATTGAGGAAGGAACTGAAAGCCAAGGAGAATTATTCTCAGGCTTTGAAACCTAATCAAGGAACTCTAGCTGGATTTCAGAACTGTTATGGACAAGTGGGTCTTTTCTACCTTCCATTTTTCCCCTCTCTTGAACTGGAATGTTTGTAACTACTGTCATATGCCTGTCCTACCTTTTTATGTTAAGTACATGGAAGGTAAATAACTTAGTGCTTTAGTTTCACAGGTGTACATATGGACAGAAATTGAGTTCCAGGTGGTGTACTTAACAGATTACACCTGGGAGCCTCTTGTTCACTTGTATCTGATTTAAATGATGAGATTTTGGACTTTGAGCTGATGCTGAATGGCATAAAATTCTTAGGAATCTTTGGAAAATATGAATGGATTTTGCAAGTGTGAAGGAAGTGATTTATTAAGAGCTATGGAGTGGACTGTTGCCAGCAAAGCTCTAAGATGGCTCCTAAGATTTCCACTCCCTGGCATAAAAACTATATATAATACTATCCCTTGAATTTGGGCAATATCTGTGAATATGATGGATATCACTCTCATTATTAGGTTACATTATATAGTGACCTCAAGGAATTTTTTCAGGTATAAAGTTAATTTAAAGAAATATTATTTCGGGTGGGCTTGACCCAATCAAGTGATTCCTTAAAAGAGGGTCTAGAGGTCAGAGATTTTCCTATTGGTCTTAAAGGAGTAAGTTACCATGCTGTCCAGGACCTGAGAGAGAGCCATGTGGCAGGGAACTAAGGGTGGCCTCAAGCTGCTGAGAGGAGCCTCAGCTGATAGGTGGCAAAGAGATAGGGACCTCCATCTTACAAATTCAAGAACTGAATACCGCTAACAACCAGGTGATCTTAGAAGAGAACCCTGAGGTCTGTAAGGGCATGCCGCCTAGCCAACACCTTGATTACAGCCTTGTGAGATCCTGAGCAGAGGACCCAATGAGACTGTGCCTGGGATCCTGAACCATGGAAACTCTGAGATAATAAATGGGTGTTGTTTAAAGTTACTGCATATGCGGTAATTTTTTACATAGCAATAGACAACTAATTCTGTATCATTCAAGGTTCAGCTAGAGAAGCAGAATCAGTAGGATATGATTTTGGAATTTGGGGGGCTGGCTGAAGAAGTCTGAAATCTGTAGAACAGGCAGAAAGGAACAATCACAAGCCTTTTATTAGATATATGTATTGAAAATGTCTTCTACTCTGGCTTGTTTTTTCAACTTTTGGAATTTTTTTTCTTTATGGTTAGTGATTGCTGTGTCCTATTTACGGTATCTTTGTCTAGTCCAGTGCAATGAAGCTAGTCACCTGTATTTACTTCAAAAAGCTTTATTAGTTCACCTTTAAATTTAGATATATACTGTATCTGGAGTTTAATTTCTTGTATTTTATGAGATAGTGGCAACACACATTGTTTTCAAAATGACTATCTGGTGCCATTTACTAAGAAGAATGGACTTTTTATATTACACTGCGGTGATATGCTTGTCATAAATTATTCCTTGGCAATATATGTATGCCTATTTCTAGAATCTTTATAATGTTCCATGGATCTATTCGTCTGCTCTGTGTCAATATCACAATGCCTTAATATCTATGGCTTTGAAATATAAATCAATAAGTGTTAGTGTATGTCCCCAACTTTTAAAATTTATGATTGCCTTGGATATCATTGATCCTTCCATTTTCTTAAAATTTAGAATTTGCTCGTCATTTTCTACACGATAATTCTGAGATTTTGCTTGGTTTTGCATTTAATCTAAAGATCAATTTGGGGCTACTTGACATCTTTAGAATATTGAGTCTTCCAATGCATGAAAAGAATTGTTCAATTCTGTGCTACTAATAAAGTAAAATCCTGAAAGAAAGAGAATTTTGCAGGAAATACATGTATTCTAAAATTGGCCCAAAGACTTTTTCTAACTTAACAGATATGAGTTATCTCAGCAAAAGAATGGATTTAGAGACCACATTGGGCACTGGAGTCTCACCATGCATAGCAAGGCCCCTTCCCTGACCAGGAAGTTTCCCTTGTTACAGAGTGGCATAGATTCTCTAGCTCTTACCCTGCCACCTTCCTACTGAGGTATATATGTTAACATTTAGGGGTGAGAGCTAAAACTAAAATCCTAAGCCACCCAACTAACTGAACGGACAATTTCTTGGCCAAGTGTGCCCCAGAGAAATCTTAAAAACTAAATTCCTGGGCATGACAAGTTGGGAGGTCAGACGTACTCCATTATCCTCCTTCATACGTCTCAAGGTCAGACATATGTCCATTATGGTTTAGACACAACAGTGACCAGCATTCGTGTTCAAATAGAGACCAAAAGACTGACAGAATGGAGTCTTTGTGGCAATAAGATACCAAATTATAAACAAGACTTAAGATTATGCCAGGCAAGGGTTAAGTCATACACCCCTGCACTTAAAGGATAAACTATGTTCTAACTGGCCCGATGATTTTTCTTTTTCTCTGGCAGCTAAACAAGCACTGGCCTCGAGATAAGGAATAGTAAAACAATTGCAGCTCATCCACTGCAAGACACCGACTCACTTATCTCCTGTTCTATAAGCCATAACTACAGCTTTGTGGGGTTTTTTTCCTTGTAATTTGTTTGGCTTTTGTTGTTGTTGATTTGGTTTGTAAGACTGTTTCATTTTAGGTTTGGGGGTACATATGCAAGTTGGTTATATGGATATATTGCAGAATGCTGAGATTTGGGATTCCAGTGAACCTATTACAGAAACAGTGAACATAGTACCCAGTGTGAAGTACTTCAACTGCTGCCCACATCCTCCATCCTCCCCCATTTTGGAGTCCCCAATGTCTATTATTTCCATCTTTTTATCCATGTGTACCCATTTTTTAGCTCCCACTTATAAGTGAGAACATGCAGCATTTGATTTTCTGTTTCTGAGTTATTTTACTTAGGATAATGGCCTCCGGCTCCATCCACGTTGCTGCAAATGACATGATTTCATTCTTTTTTATGGCTGTGTAGTATTCTATGGTGTATACATACAACATTCTCTTTACCCAATTGAACACTGATCAACACTTAGGTTGATTCCGTGACTTTGCTATTGTGTATAGTCCAGCAATAGATGTGTGAATGCAAGTGTCTTTTTGATAAAAGGATTTATTTTCCTAAGTAGTGGGATTGCTGGGTGAATGTTAGTTCTAATTTTAGTTCTCTGAGAAATCTTTATACTGATTTCCACAGGGATTGAACTAATTAATATTCTCACCAACAGCATATAAGCGTTCCCTTTTCTCCATATCCTCACCAACATATGTTATTTCTTGACTTTTTAATAGCCATTCTAACTGGTGTAAGATAGTATGTCACTGTGGTTTTACTTTGCATTTCTGATCATTAGTGACGTTAAACATTTTTTCATGTTTGTTGGCTGGTTGTAAGTCTTCTTTTGAGAAGTGTCTGTTCATGCACTTTGCCCACTTTTTAATGGGATTATTTGTTTTTATCCTATTGACTTAAGTTCCTTATAGATGCTGGATATTAGTCCTTTGTCCAATGCATAGTTTTCAAATATTTTCTCCCATTCTGTAGGTTGTTCATTTATTCTGTTGATTCTTTTGCTGTGCAAAAAGCTGTTTAGTTTAATTAGGTCCCATTTGTCTATTTTTGGTTTTGTTGCATTTGCTTTTCAGGTCTTAGTTAGAAATTATTTGCCCAGGCCAGTGTCAAGAAGGGTTCTTCCTAAGGTTTTTTCCCTAGGGTCTTTATAGTTTTAAATTTTTTTTTCTTTTTTTGAGACAGGGTCTCACTCTGTGGCCCAGGTTGGAGTACAGTGGCATGATCTCAGCTCACTGCAGCCCCATCTCACTGGTCTATATTAGAATAAATAATTTTCTAATCACCTCTTAAATAAGACTAGACTTCATACACTCTTTTGGTATCTTTAAGTTGATACAAACCTATTAATAGTACTGTCCCTGTTCCTATCTTTTGCCTACAGCTACAGTCCCCTAAATAGCAGTAAATATTCAATTATTGCCTAGATATTGAGTTAAAAAGAGAAAATCTACAAGGTTAGTTCTCTTTGTATGTAAGTAAATTTATTTTTCTTCTTCCTTTTTCCATGGCTTGGTGTTATATATGACCACTGTTTTCAAAACTCTTTAATCTCACTTTATAGTCATTGAAACTGAGCACAGAAGGACTTGTATTGTTTTGATAAGTGAACAGGTGAGGACAGGGGCTCTGCCTAAGGTTTCTTAGTAACTATCACATTTTAATTGTGTCTACCACAGCAGCCTGTCTCATGCCACTCCTGTATATAATGTCAGGAGCTAGTTCTTTGAGCAAGTTTGAATAACAGCAATAGAGAGCTATTTCTCAGAAACAAATGATAAGAAACAAACATTCGGCATATTCATGGCTCAGCTTTTTTGTTGTTGTTAACTAGACCGCTGTACTTAACATTAAATCCTCTCCTGGGCTCACAGCTGGTACTGCAAACACTGTTAATTGGAGAGACTGAAGTGCGAAACTCAATATATATGTTTTCATTTTACTCAACAGTTTCTGGAAAATGTATTGCAGGTAAATCAGCAGGTGTTAGCAAAGCATTCGAGAAAGTACACAAGAGCATGTTAAGCCTCATGATGGATATGTTTCCCTGCTGGAGTAAAGCAAGCATCTGACTTTTGTAGCCATTACTGAAGTAGCATAGATTTGTCACTCTGCAAACAAATGAGATTTTTCTTTTATGCAATTTTGAATGTTCTGATTTATTTTTGGATAATAGCCTTTCTAATTCCTTCCCAACTTTTTTATTCTCCAACATTTTGTTCCCTTCTCTTTGACATAAGAGAAATATTAAAACTTTGCTATTAAATAATTACAAAATATAATTTTAAATGCCTTTATTGTGTCAGTTACACAAAAGAAATTTATTAAATGTATATCTAATGACTAGATAACCATATTTTAACTCATTTTGATTTGCATCATGGAGTCTCAATGAAATAGAGGCATTGGAAATCAGGCAATTTTATATTTGAAAGAAAAGAGAAACCTCATCAATGTCCCTTGGGACCCAGTGTGCTATCTAATTATGTGATAAGATTTTCCTGTTCCAAACGTTTATAATGATTTTTAACTTCCTATTAGAGACATCACTGATTAACTTCTAACGTAGAAGAGACTCAAATTAATGACAGTGCTAGTTTTCACCTTATGACAATCTTGATTTTATTGTCCATTCTTTTCTGCTCTTCTCTGCATCGTGTGAGAATAAATTCTATTAAAAGGCAATATACAGGCTCTCTTGACTTCTGGCTTCCTTTTGGTTTGGTCAGTAATATGCATTGACAAAAGGTGGGAAAGTAGAGAGGTTGGGTATTTATCTTCCTTGCTCCCTCTATATCAGATCACACTTTTGTTGGTGGCTGTTTCATCTACCTAAGACTTAGTCTTTGTGAGAGTTTCCAGTCACATCACACTCTGAATCACTGTTTCTTCCCTTCGCCCATTAGGAAGAGTTTTACTAAAAGTCATGAAGTTCCTAGACCCTGAGACCTTTATTGTTCCTCATCAGCTCCTTAGCCATGTCCACACATCTGAAAATTGTCCTTTTGTTACACAGGTTAAACATACCTAATCTAAAATTCCAAAATGCACCAAAATCCTAAACTTTTTGAGTGCTGAAGTGAAGTCACAAGTGGAAAATTCCACACCTGACCTTACGTGATAGGTTGTAGTCAAAACACAGTCAAAACTTTGTTTTATGCACAAAAATATTTTAAATATTGCATAAAATTAGTTTCAGGCTATATGTGTAAGGTGTATATAAAACAAATAAGTTTTGTGTTTAGACTGTAGTCCTAGTCTCAAAATATCTCATTGTGTATATGCAAATATTCCAAAATTCAAAATTTGAAATCTGAAACTTGATTCCAAGTTTTTTGGATGAGGAATCTTCAACCTGTTGTTTCTTTAAATTTTTGAATATGAATTTATGATAATGAAAGATAAAATAATTTGTATCAGGTTTGGACATAAGACCCAAACTCTCAAATGGATTTCTGGATTTTGTTGTATTTACTGGATGGGTACACAGATAATCCCCTTGTGGTTGGTAATTGATGGTCATGTAGTGGCAACAAATATTATAATCACCATTGGTGGTACTGGATGGAGAACAAGTCATTGGTAGGACAATAGCAAATTGACATTTATGAGTTTGTGCTTCAAATGCTAGACTTTCTCTAAATAAAAGGATGAGAATGGAATCTGAATGACAAAAGGGGTAGACTGGCTGGCCACTCCCCATTTTTACCTTTAGATATATTACTTGACCTTCTCTCCACTGTTCTGTGCTTTAGAAGGCTGACTTCTACAGGCTGTGTCACCAGATGTCTTTGTTGTCTAGCTACTATTTGGGTTTCACCAATTGGAGTATCAATAGGGTAAGAGGAGTGAGAGATGGGATATTTATTCCTATTGTCTCTCTGTTGGGCTATAGTTTTAGCAGTGGCTGTATTTTTCTGCAGCCACAGCTGGTCTCTGAGCCCCTCTTCCACGCTTATAGCTCCCCCTAGGATTTCTCATACATTCCATTCCTTTCACCTATAGAACAATGGATAGTAGCAGCCTCCCACTATTGCAAATCCCCGTACACCAGATGATCTCTTGTGTCATTTCCATCAACTCTGATTCATCTCTGTAAATTGTCCTTTTACTGAACTCTCTTTAATTAAACTCTTTGATGTGTTGTTTCCTTCCAGGACCCTGGCTATGACAAAGTCTCTGAACTACAAAATAAAAGCATTGGCTCATTTTCTTTGCAGCTTGTAATCTACATTAAATTAGCAGACAGGGAATCTAAAGTACTGTTGCCACTTTTAAATGATCCCTCTGTGCATCTGTTTTGTTTTCTGTTAGTGATGAACCCTATTCTAATGCCATCTGTATAATCACATCTAAGACTGAAGGTATGGAAGATGGCTGACAGGGTCCTGTTGGCATCTGGCCTTTCTTGTCTTCCTGGGAGCAACTGTGAGAAGCTATTATACTCAGGGACAACAGACTTGAAAGTCATAAATAAAGTGGCCACATCATTTTTAAACATTAGTGATACACTCATAGAAAGTAGGGAATACACTCAGAAATAAGAGGTAGCCAAGATTCATATACTTTAGTTCAAGACACGGACTACTGGTGAGGAGAAAAATTCCTGATTCTGCCACAGAAGGGAGTTTCTTAACTCTGCCCCAGTTCCTGTGAAACATTTTTCAAGTTGTAAGAAAGATAAACTAGGAAACAAAAAAGGAAGACTTCTTTTTGTAATGTATGAGAATTGTAATAACTTAGGGAGAAACCTGCTTTGAAACACCAGCATTGGCTGCAGTGAGAAAAGCCAATAGTACTACAGTGGCAGAAAGAAGCCTGTGTGCCATTCTTGATATCTGCATTACCAAAAGGAGCAGTTGACAAAGGCATAAAACGAAAACAAGCTTGCAAAGACCCATTACAAAAGGAAAGTTCTCAGTGAGTTGTTGTTCTAGTTTCTGAAATACTGATTGAGGGATCAGAATAAATACCGTTACAATTGTTAACCCTTTTTGGTGTGGCCTGGGAATACTGTTATATGTACTAATTGATCCTTTTAACTATTTATTGAGCAACTACTGTGTGTCCACAGTATGTCACTTATACTTTATTTCATTAATGCTAACAACTTTTCAAAGTACCTCTATATTCATTTTATATATGAAGGAACTAAATCTGAGTGAAGTTTATTAACTTATCTAAGTTATAGGTCTAGTAGGTCCTCAAGTCTAGATTCAGTTTTTATGATATGATCAACTCACAACATGCTTATTGACTAAATATCCAGATTCGGCCTACAATTATGTATTAGAGGTCATTCCTGTTTTTTCATTATTGATCTTTTTATGAGAATAAGTTTTTATATTTTTCTTTTTTGCTAATATCAACAACATGAGTCTTCTATTTCAAAAGGAATGATACCAGTCCGCAAAAAGAAATGGACTCAAGAGAATGAGAGAGTAAGAAGGACCTGGTGATAGATTAATAGCTTTTAGACCCTGGCTTCATGCAAATCCTAGTTGGTTTTGTTTGCTTTATTTTCTTCAGTTGATCTGCGTTTGCAACAAAATAAATGCTGACTAGTACAATGAAACTATGGAAAAATAATGATCATTATCCTGGGGATCTGAATTGCTAGCCTAATGATAAGCTAGTTAAATTGGCATCCTTTTGCTGGTAGGATGGCTTTGAACTTGTACGCTGGTTTTATTTTTTAGGCATTTGTTAGGTCATGGGAACAAGTAAACAAAACACATTCTTTTCTCTAATAATTATAGCCAAACACCTACCTTATGAATAGGATGCCTTAACATCTTTACCGAGAGTAAGGGTACTTTATGAGTTGTTCTCACTTAAAAACCTTTCCTTGGGGATGAAATTCTGTCCATGGAATTTCTCAAATCTACACCTGAGGTCTCACTTCTGAATTTCAGACTTTACAATTGGTAACAAACTTCTGTCTTCCTGTATCTCTGAATATCATCTCCTGTTACTTTGGCCCTTCCCCCTCCACTGGTCACAACACACTCACTCTGTGATAATTCTTGGATTTGAACTTATCTTTTTTGACTCAGCTGCTATTAACCATGACTGGCTTTATATCTTCTGTATTTGCCATGCCTGCTGAGCATGTATTACTGTTCTCTGCCCTTTCCCCTTTTACTCCTGCCTCTTGTTCTGCCATTGACGCCTTCCAATCTTCTATGTAATCAATTATAATATATAACACATTTTTTCTTGTATCATAATCTCTCCTGGTATTCTAACAGTATGTCTGTCAAAGAAAAAAGCATCATGGTTAGTCTTCCCTGCCAAAGGAAGACATAGCATACCATCCAAAAAAATTTTAACAAAACGTAGGCTATCTTTCTGCTTCATCAATTTATGGACTTTATATGGGTATGCATGTCTGTGTGAAAACACTGTTCTTCATAAATACATCAAGGGGTGTTGGATCTGATATCACAAGTCAAATATTCAATTTGTAAACTTATTCAATGGACTGTTAAGATAAGTTTTAGCCGGGACAACAAGACAATAATTATTAGATCCCAAAGTAATTTTTCAGGCCACCCTAAAAGAATGGAGTTATTAAAAGAAAAAAAAAACACATGCTATATGGATCTTAAACCCTCATCTATACCTGCTTTGTAAAGATTTGGCTTGTAGTAGATTAACAGAGGATTTTAGACTGAATTTCTCTGTAAAGAGCTGAGCTCTGAGTGTTACTTCCTTAAAGCTAAAATTGAGGGGTGGAGTATGTTCACCTCTAACCCAAAACCTTATAAGAGGTTTTTCAAGGATACTACTCAAAAAGGTTAATATGTATCTTCTGCAGTTTGTGGTTAGTGGCCTGTATAGAATGCCTACCAGGACATGTAAAACACAAGAGATAGGCTAGCTTTCTGCTACACAGTGTGCAGAAATAGAGGTAGCTGTGTTGGGATCAACCTTCACTCTCTGTGGATCAAATATCACCAAATGAGAGAGTGAGCCAGACCAGAACCATTTAAAATCTTGCCCCCAATTACTTCTGGAAGAGGAAAACATAATCAAACAGAGAATAGGGTACACTTAAAACCTACAAATACACAGCAACAATAGTAACGAGCCGAGTTAGACTGGTCAGCAAAAGGGAGTACATTACCCAGGTCACAGAAGTGCAGTCAGTTGTTTCTAGTAGTCATTTCAGGAATCTGGGAAGTATCAAAGAGAGAAAAAGCCATAAAAAAGTCATTTTTTATGATCTGTTCTGCCCAGAGGTACATCAACAACTTGAAAAAGTAAAGTAAAACAAGAACCTCATGACCTCTGTGATGGTTAACTTTACATATCAACTTGGCCTCATTGCCCAGATATTTGGACAAACACCAGTCTGGATGTCATGCAAATTTTTTAGATGAGATTAACATTCAAATCAGTAGACTTTGAGTAAAGCAAAAAACCTCCCATAATGCATGTGGACCACATCCAATCAGTTGAAGGTTTTAGGAGAAAAACACCCAGGTCCCCCAAGGAAGAGGGAATTCGGCCTCAAGACTGCCGTTAAACTCTGACAGCAACATCAACTCTTCTCTGGGTCTTTAGCCTGCCAGACCTCCCAGTCCCTACAATAATCTGAACCAATTTTTTAAAATAAATTTATTTCCATACCTATACATGCATTTCATTAATTATGTTTCTCTGGACAATCCTAACTAATGTAATCCTCTAACCTGTATCCTTTCTTCACCTGACCATGGAGTTGTCAGAAACTCTGGTTAGCAAGATGGAATGGAAGCATTAGAAATGGAAGAAGGACCACTTGCTTTTATTAGCTTCTCACAAATTAAAGGATCCAAATGATGAAGGAGAGACTTAAATACTTTTTGATTAATATATGGAACTGGACAGTTTTACAAAACTTTCATTGAAGTAAAACATACATACAGAAAAAAATGCTTATAGTATAAGTGTATAGCATACTCAATTTTCACAAACGGAATATACTGTGTAACCAGCACCCAGATTAAGTTACAGAATATTAGCAATACTCAGAAATAGATTTTGTCTATCAGAATCTGTTTGAGTTAAAAAAAAAAATTCAGCTGGGCATGGTGGCTCACACCTGTAATCTCAACACTTTGGGAGGCTGAGGCGGGAGGATCACCTGAGGTCAGGAGTTCGAGACCAGCCTGGCCAACGTGGAGAAACCCCATCTCTACTAAAAATACAAAAATTAGCCGGGCATGGTGGTACATACCTGTAATCCCAGTTACTTGGGAGGCTGAGGCAGGAGAATCACTTGAACCCTGGAGGCGGAGGTTGCAGTGAGCCGAGATCGTGCCATTGTACTCCAGCCTGGGCAACAACAGTGAAATTCCATCCAAAAAAAAAAAAAAAAAAGAAGTATTCTCCTTGGCCGGGTGTGGTGGCTCACGCCTGTAATCCCAGCACTTTGGGAGGCCGAGGTGGGAGGATCACGAGGTCAGGAGATTGAGACCACCCTGGCCAACATGGTGAAATCCTGTCTCCACTAAAAATACAAAAATTAGCTGGGTATGGTGGCACATGCCTGTAGTCCCAGCTATTTGGGAGGCTGAGGAAGGAGAATTGCTTGAACCCAGGAGGCGGAGGTTGCAGTGAGCCGAGATCATGCCACTGCAGTCCAGCCTGAGTGACAGAGTGAGAATCCATCTCAAAAAAAAAAAAAAGAAAAATTCAAGGACAGAAACAAAATAAATTTCTGATTCATAAAACTGTTGAATGAAAAGGTTATACAAAGAGGTAATACTTTCTTCCAATTTTTTGTAATGCAAATGCACCAAAAGGGTGTGTGTGTGTGTGTGTGTGTGTGTGTGTGTGTGTTCTACCATAAAAGATTACTCAATTTTATGCTTTAAGACTCTTTGGACAATATATGCCACATATTTAAATTAATAATGTTGAAAAGGAAATTAAATATCATTGTCATAGTTTTTACAATTTGCACACTTTCCTTTTACTAATAACTATTTTTATATCAACCAACCAGACAAAAAAAATTGTCAGTTCAGTGAAGCAACTAAAGTGAGTTCAATGTAGCAATTCAGTGAAACAATATTTGTCTGATATTTACTGAACTGACTTAATTGTTGAAATGTCTTGCTGTCATGTAGAAACAGCCTCTAAATTTGTAGCTCAAGCCATTTTATTTCTATCTAGGTAGGATTTAATAACAGTTCCTATGTTGCTTTCTATGCATGAAATGTAATAATTAAAATAATTAAAGAAAAATCACTTTTTCAAAAGATAACACTTTATAATCCATCATAAATGAGTGGTAAGTGTCTATTATTTATTAATAAGTGCCTATAATTGTTTAATCCATACATTGTTTAAAATCTCTAACAACAAATTTCATGTCCACAAATATTTCATGCTGACTAAGGAAACATTTTCTTATAACTTTCTGCATATTTTAAAAAAAACACCAACCAAGTTCTGGATTATAATTTTTAATTAAATTTAAGCCTTTAATAGGTGGTAAAAACTGATCTGTAAATTGCCTATTAGCATAGCTCCAGGCATATTGAGGGATTTATTAAATATTGTTTTAGTGATTTCGTGCTGGAAATAAGAAAATGAATAATATAACTCAGTAATTGGTGGCTTTAATATTTCTATATAAAATAGAGGAATAAAATAGTATTTGTATATTATCATACAAATATTTATGAGACACTTTAATATTTTCCAGTCCATTTTCCATTGTTATTATTCCACATTTTACAGATGAAGGTCCAGTAAGGTATAATTTTAAGATTTATGCTCTGTCTGTATTACAATAAATGGGCAAGTTTTAATTTAATTAGTCATATCCACTATTGTTTCCATAGCGGCAAGGCAAAGTGATAGATTATCTCAAGTATGAAAGCTTCAGGTTTAGAGCAAGAGGAAAAACAATCCTTAGCTTAAGGCATTGCATTAGCTCTTCCACCTAAAATAATTATGCTGTTCACCAAATGGGAGTCGAGAATCAAATGCTAGTATTAAATTCTAGTTTATTCACAAATTTCATGAAAAGGAAAATGAAGAAAATGTATAAAATATCTCCATATCAAATTGTTCTTGGTTGCATTACTGTGTAATTTTTTGTACCCAAAATAAATAGTCTGGAGCTTTCATGGGATTTACCCAGAAATGTGAATTTGGACTATTAGAATTCTAATTTACAGACATTGATTTAATCTAACCTGCAAAACCACTTTCTCTCACTAGTTTTTATTTATATCTGTTCCTTGAAGAGTATGGATCATTCTGTTTCTAGTTACAGGCTAACAAAGAATTTCGGTGTCCCGTGGAATTCCTTACATTGGAAATCAATCATAGCACCCTTCCTAAGGGTATTAGATATTTTGCTAAATTGTGTGCCATATTGTCAAAAAGGAAAATGGTATCACTAGAGAGAAATAATAAAGTTTTGCAAAAGTGAGAATTAAAAATGTACAAATGTTTCATGTATATACAGTTAGGAGTTGTGAAATATGGAGGGAATTTGATCACCTTTTTAAATTAACAAGAGCCACACAAATCACACAATACTAAAGCATAAAATGAGAGATTATTCCAGAAATATTTCATAACAAGTAAAATCTCAGGCCTTAGCAAAGAGAGTTTTGAAATTATAAGAAGAAACATAAAATAAAATTTGAATAATTGTAAAATCACACCCACTTTTAGACAGGAGACACGTTTTTATTTCTTACATTAGTATGTAGGTTTAACTCAAAACAAATGGCAATGATTCTAAAGTTAGCCAATTAAAATTGAGAATAATCTTAAGAATATTTTTAAAGTCGGCAGACAGTGGGTGATATAGGCATAAATTATTCAAGTTATTTCAAATTTTAATAACAGTAGATAACTCAAAACTAGATGTTGGTCTACATGTGATTTTTGTGTCTGGTAAAGGAAGTATTTCATAGGAATGAGAGAAATGGCCGGGCATGGTGGCTCATGCCTGTAATTGCAGCACTTTGGGAGGCTGAGGCTGATGGATCAGCTGAGGTTAGGAGTTCAAGACCAGCCTGGCCAACATGGTGAAACCCCATCTCTACTAAAAAAATACAAAAACTAGCCAGGCGTGGTGGTACGTGCCTGTAATCCCAGCTACTCGGGAGGCTGAGGCAGGAGAATCACTTGAACCCAGGAGGCGGAGGTTGCAGTGAGCTGAGATCACACCATTGTACTCCAGGCTGGGCAACAAGAGAGAAACTCCATCTCAAAAAAAAAAAAAAAAAAAAAAAAAAGAAAGAATGAGAGAAAGAAGAATAAAATAATACTAGGAGCTCTGACAGATATTTGAGGGAAAAATCTAATCAGAACCACATCTTATCAATAATTCCAGGTAAATTAGATAAATACATTAAAAAGGAACAAAAAATTCTTTTAGAAATATGAGTGAATATATAACTGACATTTACAAGGTAGATTAAAGTATGAGACGAATGAAAAAGATTGGTATCTTTGTCTCCATAAAGTTTAGAATGCTACCACTATCAAAACCCCCAGGTGCTTGGAAGATGGAGCTCAGTGCATGCTATGGATTCTTACTTTTTCTCTTAATTCCTGCTATGTTGACTAAAGATAGACCATCAAAATAACCTGAAGAAATCTCCCAAATGCATCTGTCTTTTATATTTTTGAGGGAGATTTGGATTCCTACAGAAACCCTTCTGGTGATCAAGCTGCAGACCTGGATTTGCACACAGAAGAATGAGAGGATAAAATTACAAATAATATAAGCAATGGCAACAACAAACAACTTATTAAATGAGAGGAAGATCATGCTTGTCATCCACAACAGATACGTCCCACTGTAACAGATTTAAGGGAATAGAGAAGAGATGCCATAGGATAAATAAACGAAGTGGTATTTCTAAGGCATAAATTCTATGGAACCCAGGAAAAGGTGGAAAAGATAGCATAATAGCTCCCAGATCCATTATTTCCTTTGCCTTAACTTTTTAGTGTCACTTTTTAAAACACCACATTTCAGAGGTTAAAATTGTAATTTTAGGTAAATAAAAATCAAAGACCTTTCTTTATCTCAGAACAAGATGAACACAATAGTCATGCACAGAATAAAGAGATAAGTATGACCTTAGCAACAAATATTGTTATATTTTACATATAAAATTCAACATTTTATTTAGAAATCCTCCAGAGTCCTGTGGATTTTAAGCAGAAAGGGGGTAGAAGACAGAAAAAAAAAAGACTCATTTTAAATGATTCTGGAAACTTGTTTATTTTTCAATCTTTAGTTCTTTTCTAATCAGTGATGTAGCTCAATGGTTCTCAAATAGAACGTGCCTCAGAATCACCTGGAGAGCTACAGAAGATTGATGAGTACCGTCCCTAGAGTTTCTGATTTCAGGTGGTCTGCAGTTTGGCTAAAAAAAACTGCATTTCCAAAAAGATGCTGCTAGTCTAGGGACCACATGCTCTGTCAACCATTGAAAGAGAAGCTTCTTTGGGGGACAGACAATGACAGGTTAAAAACCAGATTTTTATCCCTTATCAGTGCAGAAAAATACTATTCAAACCTAATTTTCTCATTTGTGAAAGGGGGAATATAATGCCAAACAAAGGATTGTTTTGAGATTTTTTTAAACTAACATAACGTATAAAAACACAACAGCATTTGCAAAACAACAAGTTATACTATAAATATTATGTCCTTTTCTTTGTAGACATGGAAATTTCAATATTTTGCATTGTATATCCTTTTTACAGTGAGTGTTAAATATATGGAATAAAAAAATGTGATTTCTTAGCATATATTTTTAATGTGAAATACTATATACACTATAACAAAATTGTAGGCAAATTTTTTTCAGGTATAATAAGCAAGATTGGCACAAATTTGAAGTCAAATTTTTTCATAGTTGTTAAGCCTGGAATATGTGAAGTATTACACAATTTACAAACTATTTCCTCCACTTTACCATCTATTAGACTTATAGATGACTTTTTCCATCAATATTTTATTATTTCAAAATTGATTATTTCAAAACCATAAGAGGTTTTTCAAATTATAAATGAATAGACTAATCATAGACATAGGAGATAATTTTTCTTAAGGATTTATACAAAGCTATGTTTTCAAACTGGTATTTTTATTTAATAATTAATAATATTCATTTATAAATAGAAATAGGAGATACTTTTTTCCTCTGATAACACAGTTTATACCTTTATTGATGATTTTCTGTGTGTGTGCGTGTGTGTGCTGAGATGATGACAAAGAAACACTTTCTTGTAGGATTGAGGCAAGCTTTAAATAGACAAATTTTTAAAAGTTAGTTTTACCAGATAATGACAAAAATAACTTTATTTCAGATTAAGTTCAGACATACATGTTCATCAATCTGGTCACATTTTGATGTAGAGCTAATGGATATTAATGAAATTTGAGTCAACCAGGTGAAATTTTATTCTGTTTTTCCATAATCCGCACTCATAGTACATCCTCTAGAACCTCAATTTTAGGTTTTAAGATGGAGAGAAAAGTTAAAGGTATTTTATAAAGCAATATTAGTGCAGAATCCTACATTCTAGGTTTTTATTATTTCTTTGACTCTTTAAAAAAGGTCTACAATTGCTTATAATAGTTTTTAAATTTGATTTCTTGGGACTTTATAAAACATTTGACCTAGAGCTTTTAAGAACGGAAGATTTTCACATTAATATTTTATCAGATTACATAATAATTTATTACATTTTATCATCAAAATAACAAGTGCAGCTGGCAAAATCAGTCTTGGGAGCAAACACAAATGATTGCTAATTGCCACTTATCTGGTGGGTGTAGAACGGCAGTCGTGAATAATTAGCAGGACATGAACATCAGAAGGCAGTTCTTTTACAAAATGCTTACTAAATATTAGTTTGATTACTAAATAAGATGATATGTGTATATTAGTAATGTGTGTATATATGTGCATATATATGATGTATGTATAAATATATATTTACATACAAGTACATAAACATAGATACTGTCCCTCAATATCCAAGGGGGACTGGTTCCAGGAACCCCTGTGGATACCCAAATCGGTGGATGCTCATTTCTTACGTAAGGTGGCATAGTGCCTATAACCTATATAATTCTCCAGTATACTTGGTTACTTTAATACCAAATACAATGTCATTGCTATGTAAATAGTTAGCTGTTTTTTTTTTCTGAGACAGAGTTTTGCTGTTGTTGCCCAGGCTGGAGTGCAATGGCACGATCTTGGCCCACTGCCACCTTCACCTCCCAGGTTCAAACAGTCTCCTGCCTCAGCCTCCCGAGTAGCTGGGATTACAGGCCTGAGCTACCACACCCGGCTAATTTTTTTGTATTTTCAGTAGAGACAGGGTTTCTCCATGCTGGTCAGGCTGGTCTCGAACTCGCAACCTCAGGTGATCCACCCAACTTGGCTTCCCAAAGTACTGGGATTACAAGTGAGAACCACTGCGCCGCCCTGCTATGTAAATAGTTTTACCGTATTGTTTTTATGTATATAATTTTTATTATTGTATTATTTTTATTTCGATTGTGTTTGAGTATTTTTAATCTGCAGTTGGTTGCATCTGTGGTTACTTGAATCCACAGATGCAGAACTAGCAATTACAGAGGGCTGACTGTACAAACACAGCTTTTTTTGCAACCTTATTGAACTATACCATTTAAAAAACTGATCGCCAATGGAGAGGGGATAAGTAAACACATCAAAAACACTTTATGGCTACTGTCAATTACTGTACTAGAATTCCTCAATTTAAAAATTCTTTATTATGGCTACTGTCAATTATGTTACTACAATTTCTCTTTTTTTTTTTTTTTTTTTTTTTTTCAGACGGAGTCTCGCTCTGTCGCCCAGGCTGGAGTGCAGTGGCACAATCTCGGCTCACTGCAAGCTCCACCTCCTGGGTTCATGCCATTCTCCTGCCTCAGCCTCCCAAGTAGCTGGGACTACAGGCGCCCACCACCACGCCCGGCTAATTTTTTTTTTTTATTTTTTAGTAGAGACAGGGTTTCACCTTGTTAGCCAGGATGGTCTCGATCTCCTGACCTCGTGATCCGCCCGCCTCAGCCTCCCAAAGTGCTGGGATTACAGGCGTGAGCCACCGCGCCCGGCCTATGTTACTACAATTTCTCAATGGAAAAATTCCTAATTTTGATGAATTTGCCTTCTTAGTGTTTATGTGTTGTTGTATAACTTCCTGAATGTTTATACATGGTATGCTGTTCAATACCTAATATACCTGAGGATGTTCTCCTGGTGTTACGAATATATAAAGAGTTATTTGGCTCTGTTAAAGATTTATTTATAACAGTATCTGTTCTTTTTCAGCTCCATAGAAAAGGATCCATTATCTTTTAGCTCTGGCTATTGCCATAGAGATGTTTCCAGATATCTATAGACATTTTTTATAGATATTCTGTCTTTTCTTTCCAGATTATCATAAATACTTGAAATATTGTTGACACCCATACCACCCAGAATGCACCTGATCCTGGAAGCTAAGCAGGGTCGGACCTTGTTAGTGCTTGTGGGAGACTGCTTAGGAATCAATACTTGAAAAATATATATTTCTGCACACATATATTTATATGTATATATAATTTGCTTAAACCAAGTGTTATCAAATGTAGCTGTGTTTAAATTAATCTTGTCATGTTCTTAGTTATGCATGCTCATCTTTCTTCAGAGGCGATGTACTAAATTGGCTAAACACACATAATGCAGATTCTAAGTCTCAAACTGAATCCTGGCTCTGTCACATAGCAACTATAATTTGACACAGTCAACTTCAGGCAATTGCTCTGGCTTCCTATCTGTAAATGGGGATGGTAATCACAGCCTTGGGGTTGTTGTGAGAATTAACCAAGCTAACAAACTAATATGTATAGAGCACTATGATCAAGACAAGCAGTGCAAAAACCAGAAGCAGGAAATAGCTGTAAGCTCTGTTTTCACTTCTTCACCTCATCAATACTTTAACACTTTTTTTGACAATATTACTTAATTCCTTTTTATACTTTATTCTTCTTCATCTGCTCTTGATATCTCTTGTCTTCTGAAGCTTGTAATTTTTCCTCTGATTTGAATTTTTGCATTATCCAGACTTCTGTTCAACAATGTTTTTGAAGTTCTGAATTTGGCAATTCAGTTTCAGAATGAGTTTTTCATTCTCTTTCTCTCTTTTTACGTTTCAGATTTCCCCTCTCCTTTAGTGCTTGCTTTCATTTAAAAGTAGCAGTATTCTCTAAAGTCTTATTCATTACATGAATTCTACATTTTCTTCAATTTAAAAAACGTTTGCAATAAATATTTCAAGACATAACAATAGAAATTAAGGAAGAATGACACACAAAGGCCAGAAATGTCAGTGATTTTCATCAGGCATAGTGGTTCATGCCTGTAATCCTAGCACTTTGGGAGGCCGAGGCTGGCAGATCTATTGAGGCCAGGAGTTCAAGACTAGCCTGGCCAACATGGCAAAACCTCATCTCTAGTAAAAATACAGGTTAGCCTGATGTGGTGGCACATGCCTGTAATTCCAGCTACTCTGGAGGCTGAGGCACGAGAATCGCTTGAACCTGGGAGGCAGAGGTTGCAGTGAGCCGAGATCGTGCCACTGTACTCCAGCCAGGGCAACAGAGCGAGACTCTGTGTGAAAGAAAGAAAGAGAGAGAGAGAGAGAGTGGGAGGCAGGGAGGGAGGAAGGGAGGGAAAGGAAAAGAAAGGAAAAGAAAAGAAAGGAAAATTTAAAAAAAGAAAGAAATGTCAATGGTTTTCAATCAAGATATATGCAAAGGGAACTTAAAAGATGAAGAGTCATAAAGTGTAAACAGGAAAACAATGAGAAGCTTGTTTGGAAAATAATTACAGGTGATCTCTACAGAACTACACTAAAACTTTGGAAGAAATGCTAGTGGAACATGAAACAATTCGTGAAAACACTCCAAAAGTTCTAGATTTCGTGGTAAAATATGGAATGTCCGACCTCATTTTCCTTTTTCTCTTTTTGCTTCTCTTTTTCTTCTTGAAAATTACCTTTACTTGGCCTTTGACTCATGGCACATTTTTTAGTACAACTCTTATCTTTACAAGTTAGGCAATGTTAGTAGGGTTTAAGCAGATTTTCTTGTACTAAATTCTTGATATAAATGGATTTTTAGAGTTGGTTCTTGATGACTGATTTCTATCTGATCCCACCTGCATTATATCTAAATACTGCTGGGAATTTCCGGAATGAGGTTGTCATTGTTCCTAGTTTCTCTGTGACTTTAACATTTAATTGGTTAGCTTAATGAGAAATGAGTATAATAAGATATTGGATGCTTCTATTCACATGTCATTTTCTTTGAAATTTTGTCCTATTTATTCTGTCTTCTACAATCAACTGTATTCGTATTTTAGTCTATTTTCTAAGCAATTTAATTTGCCATCTTGTTTTATAAAATCATGCCTTCTTGAATTTTTTTAAGAATACAATCAAAAGTCTCCTAAAATGACCTTCTTACTCCTGAGGTAATTCCCCACTCAAAAGTACAATGAAAGGTTGGAGTCTATTATAATAGAATTTTTTTTTTTTTTGAGATGGAGTCTCACTCTGTCACCCAGGCTGGAGTGCAATGGCACAATCTTGGTTCACTGCAACCTCCACCTTCTGGGTTCAAGCGATTCTCCTGCCTCAGCCTCCCAAATAGCTGGGATTACAGGCACATGCCACCACGTCCAGCTAATTTTTGTATTTTTAGTAGAGACGGGGTTTCACCATGTTGGTCAGGCTGGTCTCGAACTTCTGACCTTGTGATCCGCCCACCTCGGGCTCCTAAAGTGCTGGGATTATAGGCGTGAGCCACTGCACCTGGCCAGAAAATATTTTTATAGGCCCACGTTTTGTTATTGTTGTAAAGATTTCTGTATTTGTTCATAGACTGCATAATAATAGAATGTCGACAACTCATTTGTGTCCATTAGCAGAGTGAACAATGTTTTTCTAGTCTCCCTCACTATATGTTTTTTTGCTACAAGAACTTCCCATTTTTAAGCAGTTTAGGATTGGAAGTGTGGTAAAATTAGACATCCACCACTATTAACTGTTTGGTATTCTTTAGACTTGTCTTATTGACAAAAGAAAAAAAAAAACACTGATTCTGCTATTTGTGCAATTATATATGCAAAAATATAGTTCTGCATCATTATAAGAGCTCTAGGGGAGGAAGTTTTTAAACTAGAGTTGTCAAATATAAACAGAATGCAAGCCACAAGTGTGAGCCACACATGTAACTGAGTTTTTTTGTAGTAACCACATTAAAAATTAAAATAGATAGATATTTTATTTATTTATTTAATATACCTAAAATATAAAATCAATATAAAATATATTTATAAAATATTTTACATTTTAATATGAACTCCTCACAATCTAGTGTGTATTTGACACTTAAAACACATCTCAATTTAGTCATATTTTAAGGGCTGACTTTCAACATATGACTAGTATCTACCATACTGGACAATGAAAAATGAATAAAAGTATAGAAACCAAGATACACACCTAACTTCTCTCATAGATGTTTCCATTGCTTACTTTTTATTTTGCAAATAATCTATCATTACTTGCTTTCATCAGCTTTAATTAAGTTGCATTATTGGGTGTCATGGTCTCCAAATCCATGTAGAGTATTTTTTCCACTGGAATGAGGGTTACAATGACATGAAATATTAAGAAAGCTAAACAAATCCCTGACTGAATAAAACAAACAAAAATCACCTTTCAGTCAGTTAGGAATGCATGACTTTGTCCTTCTGATAAGTTTGTATCTGAGCAAGAGTGGTATACTGAGTGTGAATGAAAATGTCTTATCATGCTTTTCCTGAAAGTGCTAGTTCTGCTTCAGAGCTTAGCCCCCACTTTGATTAGTAAACAGTTCTCCTTGGTTCTGGCACATAATTAATCAATATGATCATGTCCTAATGCTATTGTATTTGTGTGTTTTAATCAATGTTTTTGTGAGTGATTTCAATAGCTAAATGGGGGAAAACAAACAAATTGGTAAAGAACTACCATCATAACCTAAAAGGCTCTGCTAGAATTCTTAATAAACCAAAAGGAAATTACTTTACCAAATGGAATGGTGACTGGTTGCAATATTTATGTTCTGTCAAGTTCAATAACAATGTGATAATCATCTTTGTAACCCCCTCTCCTTTACACTAAACAAATACTTAACCCCTTAACCAATTTGTAAATCATATGCCCAAACAGCATTATTTGGGTGGGCAACTAGTACTATCTTCTAATTTCTTTTTTAAATTTAAACATCTTGTTCATTTTATATTCAACATGTTTCTCCACAGATAAGCAATCTTGAGGGATTTCCTTCCTCAATAAAATACATGACTATGCAACAAAAGAAGTAATTAATTCAATGAATTAATCAAACCATTATGTTTGGTAGTCAGGCATGTTATATCATTTCTTTGATGTGAACTACCATTGGAAACAATCTATCTTATCTGTCATTTGAAATGAATTATATTAAAAATTAAGTCTCCAACTTGTAATAAAGCTAAAGATCAAGGACATGTCTAATAATATCTTATTCACATTGCAGCTGTGCTTTTGCCTTTAAATATTTTACCTGCTTACTAGTGTGCCATTTTGAGATATCAAATCTTATTTTTAGTTCAAATCTCTATAAACAACTAAGAAATAATAGTTTATGCTTAAGCTCTTTGTTATCAAATATTTGAAAGCAAGATTTTTGTACCGACAATAATTGATATATTTAGCAAGATGATCAGAAATGGAACTCTATGAAAATACCGAGCTGCAATATTTGCTTTTAGTGGCCATAAAATAAAGTACAGAACTGTATTAGTTCTCTAATAAGAGTCTAGAAAAGTCTACTTGGGTGTGATATCATGAAACAATGTAAGATTACTTTGAAACTCTGACTTGAGGAAAGAGTGTGCCCCAGAGAGCGTTCTCTGAGTATCATGCTTGCCTTTTCATGAGGTGATCCCCAGAGAAAACTAAAAATGCATACAATGACTACTGGCTCTGTTTCAGGTGTCTTTTTCATATAAGTTAATTTCCTGTAAGTCACAATGTTTTAAGGTACAAGATTGTTCATTAATTCAACCAACACAATGCAATTTGCTGAGCTGTTCTCTAGAGATACATAAAAAAGCACAGTCTCGACTTCAAAGAACAGTCTAGTGGGGAAGGTAGTCAAATAACAGAACATTTTTGGTTTAATACAGTAACTGCATGTAATCAAAATTTTGAATATTCACAATGAAATTTACCATTGAAACTTAACCGTCATTTGTTTTCTTTGAGCCAGTTACTGTAAGTGGCATTCTTTATATCTCAATAAATGCTGTGGTTGATATTGTTGTTACCATTTTATAAATATGGAAGTACAGTTTCAAACAGCTTAAGTAACGTACCCAGGTGATTAAGCTAGTAAAATGATAAGAGTTGGGATTTCAAATTTTCTGATTCAAGTGCCCATGAACTTGCTTTTTTTCTACATCATCTCTCAGTGTTATACAGGGGTAACAAAACAGATTACAAAAGGAGCACCTGCCTGGCTAAGAGGTCAAAAAATGATTCCCGGGGAAGGAACAGTATGAACTTAGTCTTAAAAGATGAACAGGAGTTACCTACTTGAAACAGTAAGAATGGATTTTACAGGCAGATAGGATTTCTAGTGTAAGGCTCAGATGCATAAACAGGCAAAGTTTAAGGTATGTGGACAGGAGTAGAAATAAGAAAATGAGTATAAAATTGTGGGGATGTGGAACAGGCCATCTTTGGAAAACGTGTATCATCTGAAGACAAAGGAAAACTTTCTGATCAGTTTTAAAGAAAGGGATTGATATAATATCTAATTTTCCATTTCGGGACTCTGTGATAGTTAGATTTATTTGTTAACTTGACTGGGTTAAAAGATACCCAGATGGCTGGTAAAACATTATTTTGAGGTGTGTGTGAAGGTGTTTCTGGAAGAGACTAGCATTTCAATCAGTGGACTGTAAAACAATATCCACCCTCGACAATGAGAATGGGTATTATCCAGCCCATTGAGGGTCCAAATAGAACAAAAGGGCTGAAGTAGGCCAGGTGTGTGTCTTCTCTCTCTTCTTGAGCCGAAACAACTCCTGACTTCAGATATTGGAGCTCCTGGTTCTCGCACCTTCAAAGTCAGACCGAATTACACCATTGACTTTCCTGGTTCTCTGTCTTACAGACAACGTATCAGGTGACTTACTGACCTCTCTGATTGCATGAGTGAATTCCCACGATAAAGCTCCATTTGTATATTTATATCCATATCTGTGTCAATAGGTAGATGTAGACACAGATATGGATTCTCTGGAGAATCTTGACTAATACATATTCAAATACAGACTGAGTTTATAGAAGCAAATTATAGGACAATTTTAAGAAAACAGATTAGAAATGATGAGCATTTGACTTAAGTTAGAATAACCGAGAAGCAATAATTTGCCAATATTTTTTCAGGACAGAGGGAAAAAATCAAACTGAATAGAAAAATAACAAAAATACGGAAGAGAGGGGTTTGCTTTGAGGTTGTTACCAGGAGGTTATATGGCAAAGTTAAAATCAAATAGGCCTAGGTTTGAATTCACCCTCTATTAGCGGATAACCTTTAGATAAATGCTCAGATTTAAAATATGAGTGGTACATATGAGCAAGGAGGCAAAAGAGAAATATGGTGTGAGAGTTAACATAAGTGAAGAATTCACAATAGAAAGGAGAAATACAATAGAAAGTGAAGTTTCCATAAAGCTAAGTTTATTTGGCTTAAAATTGCTTTTATTCTGAAAGACTATCCCTCCTATTTACTCTATCTCATGGTTCACATAATTTTCATGTTATGAAATTGTGCCCATAGCAGATAGTGGTTCAGACTACTTTTTCCTTCTTTAGAAAGACTTAATTGGCAGCATGAATGCTGCAGCCCTATCCTAGTTCCTCAATTTTTATTTATTTTAAAATTATATTGATCCATAAATACTAAAGTCTGGGAATCTTGCTGTAACCTAAGTTACAGATAATTAAAAAAATGAGTGAGAAAAACTTACTAATATTTCAGCCTATATTACACATCATAAGCCTGCCTCTCCATTTTTGCACCGAAGACTAGTTTAAAAAGATTATTTGATTGCAAATGAAACAAACAAATCCCAATACCAAAGAAGGACATCTTCTCTAAAGGTAGCAATTTATAATAGTTGCCTGGTTACTCACCATTTCTCAGGAGGAATGGCTATGAATCTTAAGATGGTGTATGCCCCCCCCTTTTTTTAAGGGCTTCAAACAAACCTGACCCAAATAAGTATCAGATAACTAGACTGTTAGTGTGGAGAGGACTTCAATTAAAGGTTTATGAGCAGGAAAATAGCAGATGTTGTCTAATAACACCTGCTCAAGGAATAGTCTGGGGAAAACCTGCAGCCTTTTTGATGCACCTGCTGAAAGTAGCATCTGGAGGAGCCACCTTTACATTCAGATAGATGTTGGCATCTATGACAGTTTACCATATATCTACATAATACGTCAGGTCAGCATCGACTTTCCATTTTGTACAAATTCAGTCTTATGGAGGAACGTATCACATCTCATATGCTATTTTCTTATCAAGTTTTCCTATTAAAATTGTCACCATTTAGGAAGACATGGCTTCATGAATATAATAAGAGTAAGAATAAACATTTTAATATATTATGTTTATCAATATGATCTGTATGCAAAAACCCACATAAGTCAGCACTCAGAATATAAGACTTTTGTCACAACCTCATAGTGATAACAGAGAGGTTCAAGTCTCATCTATTCCTGTTCACGGTTCTATATCTGTTCTTATTATAGTCTTAGGGAAACTTTAGTGCTAGGGATGCCGGGTGGGAATGAAGAACCTGGGTGTTTGTGTTCCAAGAGCACTAAAGACAGCAGAGGAAGAGTATCAGCAGAAAATAAACCATGAGGGAATCAAGGAGATGATTCTTTTCTTTCAAAATGGGTTTTTTGTTTGTGCATTAGTTCATTCCAACACTGCTATAAAGCACTATCTGAGACTTGGTAATTTATGAAGAAAAGAGGTTTAATTGACTCACAGTTCTGCAGGCATAACAGGAACCATGACTGGGAGGCCTCAGGAAACGTACAATCATGACAGAAGGGGAAGCAAGCACATCTTTACCAGGGCGGAGCAGGAGCGAGAGTGAAGAGGGAGGTGCCACACACTCTCAGGCAACCAGATCGCATGAGAACTCATTCACTACTATCACGAGAACAAAGCGGGGAAATCCACCCCCATGATTCAATCACCTCCCAGCAGACCCCTCCCCTGACACGTGGGGATTACAATTGGAGATGAGATTTGGGTGGGGACACAGAGCTAAATCATATCAGTTTGTTTCTTTAAAGAGATTGCTTTCCTTAAGTACAAAACAAAACAAAACCAAAAATTCGCAGTGTGAGGCTCAGGTTTAGCTAGGAGCATAAGATTATTTTCTCTGCCTGAAACTCCATTGTCATGTTCCTTGTAATGTTGTCCCGAGATAGCAGCATCTGCCTCACTTGAAAACATGTGAGAAACGCAAAATCAGAATCTACATTTTTAACAAGATCCTCAGGTGATTCACATAAATATTAACGTTTGAGAATCACTGCTCTGTCACATTTTTTCCACCTTCTGAATCCCAGGTGATGTTAGTTTCCCTAATCCTGCATACTCTCTCATCCTCTGACTCTGGAGTCTCTCCTTATCAGATGCGAGTGGGCAACATATGTTTAGAAAGGTTTATCTCTTAATTTTTTCAATCCTTTCCAAGCATTTCTTAATTAGCCCATCACTGCAGCTCCTAGTGAAGTTTGACAAGTAACATCCATTTTTCCATAGGCAACACTTTATTGAGTAATTGTAAACTGAGTATGCTGAGAATGTATTTTATAGTATGCTGAGAATGTAGTCCAGTCCCATGAGCATTTTGTATCAAGCACTATCTAGCCTCTCTTCTAGGAGACATCCTCCGTTGTATCTGGGATCATGCTCAAATCATTTGGTCCTTGGCAGCAGAGTCACATTGCTAGAACTTTTTCCTGGGTCAGCTTCAGGCATGCTAAATTTGATGTCCCAGGAGATAATTTGTTGATTTGTTACAGCTATCTTGTTTGTGACCATCTGCCACCTCAGTAGCACATTAGTAGAATTAATTTCCTGTCAGAGCTGCATGTCTTCTCTGGGAGCTTTTCTAGGAGGGAGGCTCCTGTCTTTACTCCTCTGAAGTTTTAAACATAACATATTTGAATTATGTCATATAGGCATTCACTTCCATGCTCTAGTTCTGAGTTGGATCTATCTTAAAGGGTTCTTCTGTCCTGGACTGTTCCTTAAAAGCAGCCAGTGCTACCTCTTTCTCTTCCTTTCCCTACAAACAGGTAGAATTGAAGAAGAGAAGGTTAGATGGATTCCTGCAGATCTCCTACGCCAAACGAGGTTTTGTAGCAGGTTTCCCTTCCCTTCTCTTCCCTTCCCTTCCTTTTCCTTTTTTCCTTCCCTTCCCTTCAACAGGGTCTCAATTTGTCACCCAGGCTAGAATGCAGTGGCACAATCTCGGTTCACTGCAACCTCCGCCTCCCAAGCTCAAGTGATTCTCCCACCTCAGCCTCCCAAGTCGCTGGGACCACAGGCCTGCACCACCTGCCCAGCTAATTTTTGTATTTTTAGTAGAGACAGGGTT
Source organism: Gorilla gorilla gorilla (assembly GCF_029281585.2). Lineage (NCBI taxonomy): Eukaryota > Metazoa > Chordata > Mammalia > Primates > Hominidae > Gorilla > Gorilla gorilla. The sequence goes on along the minus strand of NC_073237.2, from coordinate 99,949,268 downwards.
TCGCCATGTTGGCCAGGCTGGTCTTGAATTCCTGACCTCAGGTGATCCACCTGCCTTGGCCTCTCAAAATGCTGAGATTTCCAGCAGGGTTTTACTCTAAATAGTCTCATTGTTTGTTCTTGTCAAACCCACTTTTTGCCACGGCAGCTCTATACACAGCTCTTTGCAAACACCTCTCACATTTTTAATACCTATGAAGATTTTTTTTTTCTTCTGCGGGCTAAAATTTGTGTACACACCAGCTGCTCTTCACGTTACTGCATGCTCATTTGGTTGCTGTTCAGCAGCTAGCCCCACACCCTGAAGCATTTGCTGTTTTAATGCTACAAACAGCATCTAAGACCCGAGAGAGGCTCCTTGACAGCCTTTTTTTACTGTTCTAACTCATAGTCTGCTCATTATCACAACATCCCTGAGGTGTGGCATGGTTCAGCCATTATTTTCTGGCAATGCAGTTGCTAAGATTATCCTCAGTTTCAGACAGCATGTGGTCTCTCCCAGTAGTCTCATAGTTGATTCACTGGTTTAGCTGCAATAGAAGTCTATCCTCCTCCAGGGGTTCTTTCTCAGATAAATAAAAATATATATCTCTGAACAGGCCCAAAGTCCTGATCAAAGACTTTACATCCCCTTCCTGCAAACACTTTGATTTTAAGAAAAAGTTTGTGTCAATGAATAATACTTTTATATCAGGTTTCATAGTTCTTTCTTCTTCTATTTTAGGAAATTTTTGGAATTAATTACAATTACTCTAAGCAACTATAAATACTAGCAGGCTTTCCATCTGGAATTTCCTATCAAGAACAGCAAAGAAAAAGGCTTTAAGGAACTTCCGATCGAGAACAGCAAAGATAAGAGCTCTAAGGCCCAGCTAAGAAAGCAAAAACTTTCTTTTGATTTTGTGGTATTATTCAGTGGATCAGTACAATCCATATTGTGTAAATTTAGTCTTTCCTTCACCTATCGTGCCATAATTTAACAGTCATTTTTGAGGATAAAATATTGAATCAAATATTAGGTAGTAATTTAGACTGAGATGCAGATGGATTTAACATTGGGAGTTTAAACTAATCCTGGACAAGCCCAATTGGTAACTCACAAGTTAGACAGTGTTTTTCTGCTTTCTTAGGTTCCATTTAAACCGAAAAACTAATGCTTCTGCTTATAATGTGTGTATAGACAAAGCAGATTATTGCCCCCACTCTACTGATGACACACATTAGGAAAACCTAAAAAATTTCAATTTAAAAAATTTCTTTAGACAACTGAGCTTACAAAGAAACCTAATAAACTAAAATTCAGAGGTGTGGACACGCTTTGGGAAAAATTAGATGCATACTGCTTTCATCATTGGTGAAAAGGCAGGGGGACAAGCGTGCTGCTATTGTAAAGGCAAGAAGATGACAGAAGAACTTTTTGAAAGATTGGGTGTGTGCTGGCATGTCTGTGAACCATGCCAAAGAGCAAGGAGAATCTCTATATACCTGTAACTCTTTCCAGTGGGCCTTAACCAAGTACACATATAAAATACTGAAGGCAGGAAAGTCTTATCGTTCCTTCACTGGTATAGCTACAGTGGAAGTCTATCCTCCTCCAAGGGTTCTTTCTCAGATATACATATATATATATATAATATATATATGATATGATTTGTTAGATGGGTTTATTCTGCCTTTCAAGGTTCCATTTAAACGGAAAGACTTATGCTTCTACTTATAATGTGTGTATAGACAAAGCAGATTATTGCCCCAACTCTACTGATGAGATACACTAGGAAAACCTAAAAAATGACAATTTAAAAAATTTCATTAGAGAAATTTTTACATTTCTGATATTTAAATTTTTAAATTTCTAACTCTCTACAGCACATGTGTATCAGATGGGCTGAAGTTGGAGCTGAATTAACAGAACTCCACGAGCTCTCTGGGCCCTGAGAGAGAGTAAAATGGTGGTCACCTGTGGCTGATGATGTGACAGAGGAGCTGTCAGGAACTCCCCGGTGTGGCCCAGAAACACACTGCCTGTGATGTCTGAAACCTGCACAGGTAAATGGAGAAGAACTTTAGAAGCATTTGTGGATTTTACGCTGAGTATGAGGCAGTGGTTATGTGCAGCTGAAGACTGGCAATGAATTGAGTAAGAACCCTTTGAGGCACAGGTATGTGGAACTTACTAGAATCTAAAGTCAGGCATGATAATTGAGAAAACGCATAGGCACCTTGATATTTACACTGAATATGTTGCAGCAGGACTTCTGTAACTTGGGGAAGAGCCAGAAAGCTGAGCGAGATCTTCCTGAAGTGTAGGCACAGAGGGACTGTGGTTGGCAGAATAATGGTCTCCTAAAGCTGTCCAAGTCCTAATCTTCAGAACCTATGAATATACTATCTTACATAGGAAAAGAGACTTTGCAGATGTAATTAGGTTAAGAATATTGAGACTGAGAAGGTGTCCTGTATTATGTTCACTCATGTCCAACGTCATCACAAGAGTCCTAATAAGTGAAAGATGGAGGCAGGAAATGTCAGAGTCTGAGGAGATAAGACAAGCAGAGGTTTGTGTTGATGCAATTTTGGGGTCTGAAGATGGAAGGGAATTATGAGCTAAGGAATGCAGGTGGCCTCTAGAAGCTCAAAAATAAATGTGGTTTTCCCTTGGTGCCCCAAGAAGGAATGTAGTCCTGTTGACACCTTAATTTTAGCCCAGTAAGATCTATGTCAGAGATTCACTTGTTTATGACCTTCGAACTGTAAAATATTAAATTTGTATTATTTTAAGCCACTTAAGATTGTGATAGTTTTTGTTGTTGTTTTTCTTTAGGAGCACTAGTAAACTAATAGAGGCCTGAATAAGTCAGAGGGTAGAGTAAGAGAGTTTAGAGAAATTCTCCAAGCATTCCATATCTCGTATAATATGAGGCAACAGCTGGCTATTTCTGTTGTGGTGGGGTGGGGGCGAGGGCAGCAAGTTTGGGGTGGAGCAGTCAAGAAAACTGATAGAGATATTTCCAAGGAGTAAGCACACAGATCTGATGAAGACTGAGAGAAAAGTAGGAGAAAAAAAAAAAATCCCTCAAGGCACTCAGAACCCAATCCCTGTCACGGGAAAGGCTCTGATTTTGTCATCAAATAGTTCGAAGTTTATTGTAAATTGAACGTAACTAAAGCTATCACAAAGCTCACTACTAGCTCTATGCAAACCAGAATAAATTATCTACCCCACCTCCTTGCTCCCTGCCATACACAGATACCATTTACAGCCTAGAAAAAGAGGCGCATCTGCCTCTGGGCATAAATGTTATTTACTTCAACCTCTAATGTTATGTCATATTTTTATGCTCAAAAGAAATATGAGAAATCTGAAAGAGGAAGAAAATATGATGCTTAGTGTAGTTTATAGTACACAAAGGTAAGCTATAAACAAAATAGTACAAGATTTCAAAATATAAAATACGTGACAAGATTTCAAATGGTGGGAGGATGGTATTTGGACGTGTAGTGTTGTAAGTTTCTTACATTGCTTTGAATAGGTATAACACTGTTAAAGACAGATAGTAATAACTGAAAGGTATGTTTTGCAGTCTGTTGAGCAATCACTACCGAATCCCACAAAGTGATGTAACTACAAAGTTAATAGGAGATAAGAGTAGAATTGCAAAAAAAAAAAAAAAAAATTACTGAAAACGGTGAGGAAAGGAGAAAAGGGACAAAGACAGTGGTTAACATAAATTAAACTCCAAGAGGGCAGACTTAAATTTAAACATATGAATAGCTATATTAAATGCAAATGGACTAAGCACCTTAAGTAAAAAGCAAAGATGATCAAGTTTGATAGAAGATGAGCCCAATATCTGTTATTTACAAGAAATACACTTTACAGACATAAAGTTAAAAACAAAAAAGATATCAAATTAAATTGACAAAAATCACAATCATATGCATAGAGTTTCTCCAAATCTATCAAATAAAATCTTGAAGGATATGTCTTCCCTTATTCTCTCTGACTTCAAGTTCCTGCGTCTTTGGGATTAATTAAGTTAATGTGAATCACTTTATCATCTGCAGCATGCTGCCACATTCCCCATGATGCTGTAATGTGTCAGAAAAAATCTTTTTTTCTTTACTCTTCAAAAGTAGTAGCATAAAAGGCAATAGAAAGGTGTTTTCCCAGGAAGAGTGGTTAGCACTGTTGAATGCTGTTGACAGGCAATCAACGAAGTATGCACATGAAATAGAGTAACAAGATAATTGCTAACTTTGGAGATGTTAGCGGCAGAAACCAAATGTCCTAAAGTTTCCAATTTCATTTGAAATCTTATCATCTGAAATGTTATCATCTTTAAGTCATCTTTAATTTCTCAGGCTACTGAAGTAACATCTGCCTTGGCAATACTCATAATGTAAGCTTATTTTTCACAGTAAGTGAGTATTCTTTCCTATACAGAAGATTAAAACAGTGGCTGTCAAGTCATTAAAAAGAAGGAGGGGAGAGGTACACAGAGATGATGGCATCCTAATGTCTGAGAAAGCAGTGATAGGGTGGGGTGAAGGATGGCTATGGGGGAGGTGACAACATGTCCTAAAAACAAGAAAATGGCAGCAGAGTTGGCTGCAGGTCTGTTGGCAGTGGATGTGGGGGTAGGGTCAAGAAAGGCTGCAGAGTACTCAACAAGAAAGTAGGTGTCAGTGGGATGGCAGGAGATAAACGAGTAAATACATTGAGAATCATGGATATCAGGAGTAGATTTACAAGTACAGAAATAACACTGAAGTAGTGAATTGGAATTGGAGGAAAAGGCGTGAACAGATTTTTTTTTAGTACATATTCATGGATACAATGGAATTCATCACTCTTATATACATATATATAAAATTATGTATTATATATATATATATATATAATTTTTTCCTTACTTCTCTCTACTGATATGGCCTAGTAGTAATAGTGCTGTAGTAGGAATGAGCACACTGAGTATTAAGATCTTTGTTTCTAAATACCATCCTCCACTGAAAAAAACCAGAGCTCCTTAGAAAAGTGGTTGACTCCAGAGCCAGGTTAAGAAAAGTACAGGATGAGCCTGGAGCATTTTGTGGCAAACATAAGGAAATGTTCAAAGAAGATGAGAACATGCCAGAACAACATACGAGCCGTTTTGAAGAGAATCCACTGGTCAAATCTGGGGAAATTTGACCATCAAAGTGCGCTTTACCATTTGCCAACTATGACTGTGATGATATGCAGGAGTTGCTAGCAGATGCTAGGACTGGAGGATGGATATAATTAAGAACAGAATATTGACATAGTTTTACAGTATTACCTCACAAAATAATTAAAAAGGGAAACAGCCACTTTAGAGAAACCTGGCAAAGAATAACTTGACCAGACGATCAAGGTTAACATAACCAGCAAGGGGATGGTTCAATATAATTTACCTCCTGATGTGATGTCCTGAGAACATACCACTTCAATGATGTTCCAGTCCAAGACACGGCCTGAGCCTGGTCATAAGGCAGTATTGGATAGACCCTGATTGATGATCATCTTACATAATTAAATGTCTGTATTCTTCACAACTGTCTACATTATGAAAGACAGGAAAAGGCTGAAGATCTGTTCAGGATGGAAGGAGACTAGACTGAAGAGACATGACAACCTGATAGAATGCATGACAGTTGGTGACTTTAATTGGCTTTCCTGATCTGGATGGCAGTGTGGCTATTGAAGTTGATGTCCTGATTGGTATCACTGAAGAGATGTAACAAATAAGAGTGTCCTTGTTTATGGGAGATACATTTCAGTGTGCTTGTGAACAAATGGACAATATATTTACAGCTCAATAATGGGAATGAGGGGAGAGAGACGGTAACATATTAACAATTAGGGAACTTAGAAACATATGGGAAAATGTGTACAGTTCTTAAAATTATTCTGAATCTGAAATTATTTCAAAATAAATTATAAAAACAAGTTAATACAATAACCTACTGCTTTATTACAAATAACTTCCGTGGTATTTCATTACTTTTGTATTTTTTGGGATAAAGTATTCATAAGATAGATTGGATAAACCAGGCAATTTTTTATAACAAAATGCTAAAATAAATCAGCAAATATTGCTTTCCATGGGGCAGATTTCTAGGCAGTAAAATAAAGATAAATGTGTATATGTATGAACTATCTTGTTTTAGCTTCTGGGCTTTGTGATTAAAAACTATATTTTGAAATAGTTGTTACTAGAATCAAAGAGTTAACATTTAAAATGTAGAAGTCATAGCTTGAAGTTTACCCTAGACAACTGGAAATGAAAACATGTTTCAATGATTTAGCACTGGAATAAGGTTTTGCCTTCTTATGCACAATTTTACTTGCAAATGGATTGGCCAATTCAATCCAACTAAAGAAACAGTTGTATTCTCAATGTCAGCCAAAAAAAAGTTAAAATGAATGGCCAAAAAAATCTGTTTGCTACATGAAACTAATTAATAATGTGATAGGCATTTCTCTCTACCAAAGATCAAATCTGGGGGAACGTGAAACACTGGTACCATCTTTATTTTTATTTTGTTGCTAAACTTATCAAGAATTGGGTAAAGGAGTTCCAATATGCACAATGTTAGATAAGAGTGAGAAGGTTTGGAGAAAATAGAAGAAAAATAAAATATTATAGGTCAACTGAAAAAGGATAAATAGGACCTGACAACAGTCTAGAATATAGAATAAATAAGATTAAACTGAACTCTGGGCTTGTGTGTTGGGGAAACAAGGAAAGAGAGACACGGTAAAACCTACTATTAAATAATGACAAAAACAACCACCTAGTTTTCAAGATAATTATATGAACTTATTAAATACTTGCTAAGAATATAAGTGAGATTTATGATTGTGAAAAATTTATAAGGTATACTGTGAATAATACTTTTAGATTATTTTAATTAAAGTGGAGAAAGCGCAGTGATACAGAAAATACAGAAATGCCAAAATGTCAAAGCCCTTTTCCTTAATATGGAGAAAGAAAATATTTCTTTTTCCAAGATTAGGGAAAAATAATTGAAAAATAAACCGTAATAGTTCAGCCAACAATTGGGCATTAGTGCCCCATGGGGTTCATTCGCTATAATGTGCAACCTTTTCTATGTGAAGATGATGCAATTGATTCATAATTATAGAGCATGTGCTCTGAGTCCTTTTTAAAATAATGGTTATTGACTGATAATTGTCTGCCACACTCTGTAGCTCAACCTTATAACCAATGACCCTCATCTGTTAAATAAAGAACAAGATTTAGAATTCCTGCTCCCTGATGATTTTTAGAAACCTGTGATTGAGCTTCATCAGACTGCTGCTTTAATTGATTGAACTGCTTGTCACAGAACAGCCTGCAGGGCAGTGACGCAAAACATATGATCCAGTGACTAGCATCATCATTGCTATTACCTGGAAACTTGTTAACATGTAAATTCTCAGGCTCTATCCCAGACTTCCTGAATCAGAAACTCCAGGAGTGGCCCCACCAATTGTGATGTAATAATATGTTATTTTTCTTTTCTTGAGACAGAGTATTGCTCTGTTGCCCAGGCTGGAGTGCAGTGGTGCGATCTTGGCTCACTGAACCCTCCACCTCCCTGGTTCAAGCGATTCTTCTGCCTCAGCCTTCCTAGTAGCTGGGATTACAGGTGCACGCCACTATGCCCGGCTAATTTTTGTATTTTTAGTAGAGACGGGGTTTCACCATGTTGGCCAGGCTGGTCCTGAACTCCTGACCTCAAGTGATCCGCCCACCTCGGCCTCCCAAAGTCCTGGGATTACAAGAATAAGTCTTTAATAAGTCGAAAAGCACTACTGTAAGGCAACTTGTTTCTTCTGTACTACAGGATGGTAGAGGAAATAACTGCCCGAGTGACCATTTCTTGAAAATATTTTTTTGTACATGGGAATTCATAGGTAATTATGAACATTCCTGTTGACGAAAGGTCTCTATTGCTTAGAAAAATGTGCTTTTTTGGAGGGGCAGAGCATGTCTAGCACCCGTAGGAATTTGTATTATTTTGTTGGATAAAGTTGAAGCAAGAAGAATAATCCAATACAGCTGATACTGAGCAAACATTAAAGCTCATAGATCATGCACCCAGGCTAAAAGTCTTCAAAATCTCATTAACATTGTCTGAGTCACTGTTTTCAAAATGGAGAGAAAGGAGGCAGGCTTTATTCCAGGAAGCCAGAGTCCTTTTGTTATGCTCTGCTATTACTAATATGCGGCTCTATTTTTGACAACTACAAATTGGCCCATAAAACAGATTCTCCCCAATAATGCTTCCTTGTTGCTTCCTGGCACTGTCATTCTGCACCCCAGTTGTGCTCTCACTGTTTCCTCATTTTGCTTCTTCCCTTCCGGCTCCTTAGCTACACCTGCCTACAATGTGTCAATTATCAACATGCACAAAACATATTTAGCGTTCTCTAGTTGCAATTTAGAGAACTGATCCAGTAGTTACCCTTGTTACCCAATGTTTTCCTTTTCAGGCAAAAACAATTATGAAACAATAACTAATATCTTTTAGGAGCTTATTTTGTGGTGGAAAATGTCCTTGGAATTTGACTTCCAATTATGAAATTAAATGCAAGGCATGGGACTTGATGAAGAAAGAAAAAAGACCAGAAAGTGAAAAATAAGAAATTTATTAAAAAAAAAAGATACAGAACAGATTAACCAGATCAGGAGAAGTATAATTGCTTACATGATTATAAATATTTTTACCTTGCGACATACTAACAGACCAAAATGTAAGATAGATTTTGGAATTCTATCGATAGAAAAAAAAGTAAAGAAGCATCTAAAGAATTTTTTTTCCATATCTTATAATAATACATCAATGCAATAAAGGATTATAAATATATACAACACAAAGCAGAAATTGATTAGAAATACTTTACTAAGTTTAAAATAATGTCTGTATCTAAAAAATTTGCTCCCAAACACTCTCATTTTCTTTTCTCTATGTGCTTGCTGCATGGATACTTTATCGAGAAATATAAACCTTATTCCATTTGCCTATTTATTCTCCTTTTTCCTTTTCATAATAGCATTACAGGCCATAGCATACATTGGTTTTAGATTAAATAAACCAATTACTATATCTATAGTGAATATTTAAAATAAAGTTTTTTTGTTTTTGATTTTTTATTTATTTTTAAATAAAAACTGGTTGTTACCATAATACTCTGGAATTATTTTGGGGGGTTGGATATCCTGGCCCTGTCACTTGCTGTGTAATCTTGGATAAGTTACTTGGCCACTTCGTGTACCGGATCTTTCATCTATAAAATGAAGGAAAATTGTAGTTTCTAATTTGTAGTTTTGTTATACAGAATAATAGAGTTAATGCATGTTAAATGCTTAGAATGTCTAAGTGTCTGTGGCAATGAAAGTCGTCAATAACTGTTACTTGATATAAGGATCATGATTATTATCAGAAAAGGAGGCTAGAAAGTATATAGCCTCAACTAGTAACTGCTTTCACTTATACAAAATGGAGGGTTATAAGCTATATTGTAGTTACTTTAAGAAACTTTATGTACTTGATTTTTTAAGTTTTGGAATTAGAGTTGAAAACATCCTTATATGCATTTAGAGAATGCCATATACATGTTTATGTATATATATATATATATATATATTTATGCATGACATGTATGTATGCATATGTGTGTGTGTGTGCGTGTGATAATGCCACATCTTGGTGATGTGTAGAGTCAGAAATTTATTAATTTATAATTTACTTTAAAAGCAGCTAAATAAGTAAACACTAAATAGCCAAACCTCACTGCTTTCACCCTGGTCCTGGTTCCCCAGCACTGCGTAACTAGGATTAATTCACATTCTACACATAGGCTACCATGCCAGCCAGTAATGAAGGCCATTGATCCTAATGCCAGCCAGCTGAGACTTGAAGTTATTTCCTCTGATCTGAGGGATGGGGTGGACCAGCTTCTCTAAGCTTTCTGTGTTGCCTTTGCCATAATACAAAATCTGCTTTATGCCAACCAAACCCAGAACTTCACAGCAACCAAACTGCAACTCATATTGAAATATGAATAACCAGGAAGCTCCAAATATGAAGCCCACCCTTATTTTCAATAATCCCCAAAAATGTGATTCTCCCTAGATTTTTTGCCCTTAATTCTGGTCCAGTTACTCTATTAACACAAAAACATTGAAAAATTGAAGCTTTAATCTAAATATCCCCTTCTATGATGTTATACAAAAACATGGTGACATAGAATATCCTCTTGGACAATGAGAAGATAAATGATACTATTCTTGTTGCACAAACCAGGCTATCCTAACTTTTATAAAATCATTTAAATGCAGATATTTCAAAACAATGTAAGAGAATACTAAGATTGTAAAAATCCTCACTTGCTTATGGAAAACCTGAAATATCATCATATTAAGAAAACTGCCTCTGGTTACTAGAGATTTAGCAGCAACAAGCTGAGCTTTTACCCAGCAGGGACTCAACAAAAGCTTTCTCAGTGACAGAATGAACATCAGTCTTAGTTTAAGATCTGGTTCTCTATGCAGAACATTACCCATTGTGTCTTCCGGGCATGCTCTTAGCAAACACAGTAGCAATCCCTACATGTAATTATAGTTCAAAGGATGTGGGGAAGAAAAATTTTCACTTTTCATTTAAGAGTGTGAGTCCCTGTTAAGCATCAGCAGGATTTCTGTCACTCACTCTCAGGAATTTAAATCATCGCTTATTTTAATTTGGAGGACCAACTAAAATCTCAAAGAGAGAACTGGTAACTGCATCAGGAAAATGTATCAGCAAAGGTCAGTTAAAAGTATACACAGATCAAACCAAGGTTCATATGTATTCTTAGGCATTTGGGAAATGGGTAAATATGTGCCTATTCAGGAAGTCAAAATTATTAGAGTTGAATGCATACAAAATACTGGAATAGAATAACTTCTATTATTAGACTGCCATTAGTAGTAAAGTTCTATGTGAAAAATAGTTAAATAATCAAATTAATTATTTTATAATTATTAAATTAGTAAACTCAAAAAGTCTCTGGTCCAATCTGGCATGAGCATGACTAAAAATAAGGAATTATATATATATATATATATATATATATATAGACACACACACACATATATATGTATATATATAATATATCGACACACACATACATATTCATATGAGGAAGAAGTATTATTTTTGAAAATAATTATAGTAAGATGAACCATAACATATATGTTTCATTTAGCAATTCTCTTAATTCAAAGAAGAAAAATATATATGCACCCAGTTTTAGTATTTTGAGCATTTTCCATCTTTGCAAAACAGGGACAATATTAATGATTAATATTAGAAAATGACATAATGAAGGCATTGTAGAAGTACTCAAATATTATGTCATGTTTATATGATAATTGATTGAGGCTATGTACGAACATGTAAATATGCTTATAATAAAATGTTAAGTTTAAAAAATATAAAATACATCTACTATAATCATAAGAATACAAATTATATATGTGTATAAACAAAGCCCGAAGGAGATTATGCAAAAAATTAAGTTAGTTAGTTTTGGTATGTGAATAGAAAATGGTGTCCTTCTCTCTTAGGTATCTTTTATAATATTGCTAATACAAAATTGCTATAGTAAAAATTATGTGTATAAATAGATAGATTGGTTCCCTATTTGCGAGATTTTTCATGAAATTTTCAAACAGTCCTCAACTACAGTAAGTCTCTATGTGAAATTTTCCCAAGAAGCCAAAGAGGAAGTTGTCTTTAAATCTCAAATCCAGAGTTAAGTTGTGATCTGATCTTAACATATACAAGCATGTGTGTGTGTGTGTGTGTGTGTGTGTGCATGTGTATGTATACATATACACACATGTATATTATTATTTTGCCAAAAGTATAAGTTGAGGCTACCTGGGCTGCCTACTATTTCTCTTTTTTATCTTCTTCATGGCAATGAGGTTTGGAAGCATTTTAGTTTACATGGGTTTCAAATATTGCTTTATTGTCAGTCTCATATTTGTCATTCTTGCTATAATTACAGTGTCTGTTATATCAAGAGATGATCTCTGTACCATCCCAGAGCCTCAATTACTGTATGCCTTGCCAGTAGTCTGGGCAAGTATAAGAGTAACTGATATAACAGGGATATATTTTCCTTGGACAGTTTTCAGATATTATTTGATATAAACATCAGAGTGAATTAAATCTGAAACCATAAATGCTTGAAAGAAAACAATTCACTTATAAAAATATGTTAATATGAGAAAATATTCTTTTACACTAGAGATGTGAAAACTCTTCTTCATAGGTTTGTAATATTTTAGGAAAAAATTACGAAATCTCAATCCTCTCTTCCATCTGTTATATTCAAATATATTGCATAAAATGTATTGAATCTCAAGAGGATACGGGCCCTTGATATTCCTGGAAGAGTACAATTGTAGTAAACATTGTTATTGTTCGACCTTTCTTTATTGTCCTAATTAATTTCAAATGTATTTGAGACATTACTTAGAGTAATGAAGAATTAAATGAGAAGAATGAAAAAAGTTATCAAAATTTTTTTTGCTAAACAATGTTAGGCTGAGTAATTGTTAAACTTAATTCTATTTTCAGTGACCAGGCCTAGAAGGAAACACGATGGATTACAGATCTCTAATTTTTGAAACAAATTCATGTGAGCAAACATTTTACTAGCCCTAATCTTATGAAAAAAAATTATACGAACTTTTATGTCATCTGATCCTTGCTTGTCTTAGTAACTTGCTCAGGATGAAAACGTGATGTCATACTAGATATCGCTCTCTATATCACATGACAAATTAAATCAGCAAATCCTAGGTCTACTTTCAAAATATATCTACAGTCTGACTATTCTAACTACTTACACACAGTTAACCCCCTGGTCCAAGACACCGCTATGTTACTGGATCATTTACATAACCTTTTAAAGGGGCTCTCTGCCCTCACTCCCCTCTAATTTATTTTCATCACAGCTACTAGAGTGATCTGACTAAGTATAGAACAGATCATCACATTCTTTTTCTCACAACCCTTCCATGCTGCTAGGAGTAAAGGCTTATAAAGCCCTAAATAATTAGGCTTCTGCAACTTTTCTTTCTGTCATCCCCTGTCTATTTGATGGTTCTGTTTAAATCTCACTGGGTTTTGCGCAGTTCCTCAAATATACCAGACATTTTCATATCACAGGAGTTTTGATCCGTCTGTTCCCCCACTTTTTAAAGATTATTTTTAAAGTAAATTTGATCAATAACATTGTATGTGTTATCTTGTACAACACGATGCTTTCAAGTATATATACATATGGACTAGCTAAATGGTGTTACCTTATATAGTTATCACTTTTGCAGTGAGAGTGCCTAACTTCCACTGTCTTTATGTTTTTCAAGAATATAATAAATTGTCATGATAGTTACCATGCCATATAATAGATCTCTTGAATTTATTACTCCTATGTAACTGTATTTATGTTTACCTTGGCCAGTGTTTCCTCATCCCCTCCATCCCCACTAACCTCCCCAGCCTCTGGTAATCACTATTGCACTCTCTATGCCTATAAGATCAATTTTTTAGATTTCACGTGTAAGTGAGAGCATGAGGTTATTTACTCTTCTGTGCCTGGTTTATTTTGCTTAATTTAATTTCCTCCAGATTCATTCATGTTGTCCCAATGACAGTATTTCATTCTTTTTTATGGCTGTATTCTATTGTGTATATATACACATTTTCTTTATCTAATCATCCATTTATTGGCACTTAGATTGATTCCATATCTTAGCTATTGTGAATAGTGCTGCAATGAACATGGAAGTACAAATATCTCTTCAACATACTGATTTCATGTCCTTTGAATATATAAACAATAGTGGGATTGTGGAATCATATGCTAGCTCTGTTTTTAATTTTTTGAGGAACCACCATACTGTTTTCCATTATGACTGCATTACTTTATGTTCCCACTGACAGTGTAAGAATTCCTTTTTCTCCTAATCCTCACCAACACTTATTTTTTGCCTTTAGTATAATAGCAATTCTAACAGGAGTCAGGTGATATCTCATTGAGGTTTTGATTTGCATTTTCCTGATGATTAGTGATATTGAACATTTTTTCGTATACCTGTTGGCTTTCAAACAGCTGTCAAACAACCAATTACTGCCTAGTGCAAAAATTTTCTAACTATATATTTAAATAAATGATATATTTGATTATATACAACACATAATTATATACATTTGTATATTTATATATTTATTTAATAATAATATGTAGACCTATATGTATCATAAATCAATATATATCATAATATATACATATATATTATAATATATAAATATAATTAATTATATAATTAAATAAATATATAATATATATAAATATATAAATTATGATAATATATAATATATTATATATATTATATATTATATATAAATATATATTATATAATATATAAATATATTATCATAATATATAAATATGTGTTTGATTTATGGTAACCTTATTATTACATATAATTTATGTATGCACACTTTTATTTTCTATAGCCCAATTTATTTTTATTTGGCAGTGAAGTTCTAAATATAAAATGAATTATTTCTTCCATACCTGCATTTATTAATGCAATGTGAAGGACACTTTCATCAATGCCCTGGCACTGTTCTAAGTGATGGAAACATGGAAATGATCAAAACAAAACAAATTAAATTTTGCAGTCCAGTATGGAAGACAAAGAGGAGCTTTTCAAAACTGCAGTTCATTTCAGTTTTACCCATTGCTTATTTGAAATACACCAAACCTAACTTTTTAAAAAGAAGACATCTGATATATTTTGAAGAAAAATATTTAGTTTGCTCAGTCTCATTCATTCAGAGTCAGATTTTAAGAATATAATGATTTATGCTTCATATACCTTGGCCACTTCTCTCGTGTTTATTGCATGGATATACACTGCATTTCTATTCCAAAGTCACTATGGCTTTGGAATAGAAAGCCATAGTGGCTTTCTATTCCACTTTCTATTCCGTTAATTGGCTCTTGTTTTCAACAACATACTGTAGCAAAAATTATAAATATAGTGTTAAAATAGAATGCTACATTTTACCCCAAGGCTAAAGGTTCAGCAGGAAAAGCTCAAACTAGATAATACTTCAAAATTAACCTGAAGTAAACAGCTTTCCACAAATCATATACTACATACACAGCCTACCATTTTCTTTTCATTTAATTCACCTATGTGTAACAGTGCACTTTTTGGCAGTGGGAGCAATAGAAAGAAATTAATAGAAGAATTGAATAATGCAACATTTCATCTGTGACCATTATAAATACAATCCATCTGTTCTTTTTTGGGTTAAATATACCCTTACTTAAAATGCAGGCAGGCAGAAGAAAATAAATTGTATCTTCCTAGCAGCATTTTACTTCTGGGCTTTTCTGTCCTGTTTCAAAAGTGTCTCAGATAGGTGACTCCTGACTCCATTTTTTCTATAATAAAATGCTAAATCTAGTTTAGTGTAATATTATGAATCTGGAGATACAACCACATTTTCTCAAGAACCTATTAAATTCAGGCAACAGCAACTTATCATTAAATGCTTCAAAATAAAAATGTATTCAGCCTCAAAATGCATAAGCATCTTGTGTGTATAGCAAGCCTTAAATATAATAAATAGTGATAAGAGAGTAATATAAACCAAACAGTTTATAGTCAGGCAACCTTTAATAAATATCCCATTTCCCATCTCCCAAACCACAACTTTTGAATATCTGCAAGCAGAGTATTCCTTCAGTATTTCCAATTTAATTAATTCAGTTTACATAGGGGTATTTAGTTATATATATATATCTTCCATACATTATATTTTTCTTAAATTGAATTTAGAAGTCCAATGTACCCTAAAACTTAAAGTATAATAATAAAAAAAAGAAAAAAACAAAAGAAGTCCAATCAATATTATTAAATTCAAAATAGTGGAAAAGAGTGTCTTGGAACACATACAAATATTTAACTAATAAATGAATGTAGAAATATGTAATTAGATCCAAATTGTGACAAATTATGTTGTCTTATATATTGAATTCCCAATTTGAAATATTGAGCATTATTCATAAAAATCAATCACAATTTTCTCAGAAAACAGAACAATTCTAAATTTGTGAATATCATAAATATTATATTTATTAGAAAACTTTCTTTTTTAATTTTTATCGATAAAATAATTAAAAATTATTTTAGAAATAGACATTTTCATATATAGATTAGAAAATAGGAATAATTCTTAAAGGGGCCTGATGTTATTTATTATATATTATATTACACTGTCATTGCATGAATACCTTTGTAAAACAAGCATTAACCTATTGTAATTTTTGTATAACCTTTCATGTTTGGAATTGCTTGTTCAACAGGGAGGTCTCACTTTAAAAATTAATTTTATATTTTCTGAATAATGTATGCTGGTTATAAAACCCAGACATCATGGACAAATTACAAACAAAGGAAAAGCCACCACGTGTTTTTCAAGTATTCACCTCTGATCTTATTCTTGATTTGAGATTGCAAAGTTTCCAACTTCCTACCCCTTCAGCCCTGGCATCTGGGACATCTCTTTATCCACTCTCAGTGCATTTTCTCAGGTGATCTGTTTGGAGCATGCCAGTCTACTCAACAGTCTGATCTGTCTCAGTGGGAAAAGTTCTTCCTGGCTCCACCTGACTGAGGTGGGCCATCAGTCTCCCTCCTGGAGTCACTAAACTGGTGATTCTTGTGTGCACAAAATATTATGTGACCCACAGGTATCAAAACTTGGAGAAAATATTTTTGAACTACTTAAGCTTTTAGGGCGTAACCCTTATTTTTAAACATTAGGTTATTTCTCAACAGATTTGAGAGTGTTGGAGTATGTTAAGTGCTTTGTCTGCAGGAACTGAAATGATTATGTAGCTTTTACCTTTTATTTTATAAATATTGTACATTACATTAATTTATTTTCAAATGCTAACTATACCTTGAATTCCTGGGATAAGTTCCACTTGGTTATTGTGTACAATTCTTATTATCTATTGCTTAATTTGATTTGTTAGCATTTTCTTGAGGATTTTTGCCTCTATACTCATACCAAATATTGGTTTTTAGCTTTCTTTTTTTGTGATGTGCCTGATTTTTATATCAGTGATACTGTTTTATGTGACTCTCATATGATGGCTTGGGAAGTATTCTCTTCTCTTTTTCTCTTGGAAGAGTCAGTGAATAATTACAGTTAATTTCTCCTTAAGTGTTTTTCTATTCTTAAGCGATTTGCTATTTCTTCTTGAGTTAGTTTCAGCAGTTTTGTCTTTCTAGAAATTTATATATCTCATCTAAGTTATTTAATTTGTTGACATACCATTGTTCATAGAATTCTTTTATATGGTATTTCCCCCTTATCCACAGTTTCATTTTCCATGGTTTAAGTTACCTGTGGTCAACTGCGATTCAAAAATATTAAATCAAAAATTTCAGAAATAAGCAGTTTGCATGTTTTTAATTACATGCTGTTCTGAGTAGCATGATAAAATTGCCTGGTGTCACACTTCTTCCTATCCTGGAAGTGAATCATCCCTTTGTCCAGAATATCCACACTTTACAAGCTACCTTCCCATTAATCACTTAGCAGCCATCTTGGTTATCAGATCAACTGTTGGTTTTCACAGTTCTTGTGTTCAAGTGACATGTAGTTTACCTAATAATAACACCAAAGCATAAGAGTGTTGATGCTGGCAATTTGGATATACCAAAGATAAGCTATAACGTGCTTTCTTTAAGTGAAAAGGTGAAGGTTCTCATATTATCAAGGAAATGAAGACAATTATTTGCTGGGGTTGCTAAGACCTATGGTAAAAACAATCTTCTATTCATAGTTAAAATTGTAAAATCTTCAAGTATGAAAAGGAAGAAGGTATTTGAGCTAGTTTTACTATTACACTTCAAACTGAAAAAATTACAGCCACAGCACATAGTGCTTAGTTAAGATGGAAAAGCCAGTAAATTTGTAAGTGAAAGACCTAAACAGAAATGTGTTTTGATTAATGGCAACATGTTGTACCAGAAAGCACTGAGGCTACAATAACTAATTATAAAATAGAACAATTATAATATGCCCGAAGCACTACTCTTTTCCTTTGGAGCCATTGTTAAGTAAAATAAGGGTTACATGAACACAAGCAACTGTTGATACCATGACATTGTTTATCTGATAATGAAAACAGTTGCTAAGTGACTAATGGGTGGATAGTGTATACCGCATGGATATGCTGGACAAAAGGAAGATTTATGTCCTGGGCAGGATGAAGCAGAATGGCTAGAGATGAGACATCATCATTCTACTCAGAAGAGTGTGAAATTTAAAACATAAAATGATTATTTCTGGAATTTTCAAGTAGCAATACTTAATCCCTTCTTTTTAACATGTATTTATTCAGTGTTTATTGATTCATTGATTCAATTCATTCATTTATTTATACAATTTCCTAGTATTTTTCTGTGACATTATTTTGTAAATGACCATTTGGTAGAATAGCAAAATGAATGAGATACAATTATTTTTTGGACATTGATTGTTATGATAAATATGATTAGTGTGACTATGTCCTAAAATGTAATATTGCTACCTGGCTAATATTTTATATGGGTAAAATTTAATACCAAGAATGTTTTAAATTTCAGAAAGACAGAAGTTTATACCATTTATCTCAAATGTTAACAGAATGATGTTCACATAAATTTATCAACACAAAAACAATCCAGACACATATAGGATGATTTGGAAATGTTTTCCCAGAAAAATCCGTGGTCAGAGTTTAAGGCTCTGAGGTTGGTTAAAAGCTACATAAGAATAGTTATTCTTAGGCAAGTTGATTAAGAATAATTAGATTCACTGCATTTCCTATAGGTAGGTCAGTTGTGGATGTGAACGCAATACTTTTAGTGAAAAGAATACATGGTGAAGGTGCTCATTCATATGACTGCTAATATGGGAAGAAGGATTATGATTTAGGTGCATTTCTTTTTTTTACAAGGCTACATCAGTTATGGGAAGAATCAAATGACTAAACTCTGGTCAGAGAGACAAGTATTTGCAAAGAACCAGATTACTGCTCTCCTCCTTTATTCTAAGAAATCTAGGACACAGCAAGAGTTTTCATGTCTCCAATGTCATTAACTACGTTCAACTCCACTTACGTCTCTGATGGTTAAACTATGTTCTGAATGCCCCCAATCATGGCTCTTAGTGTCTGTGGTATCAGGAGGCTGTCCTTCTATGTCTAAACTCTCTTTAATTAAAATTTTGGTTGCATGTTTCTTAAGCTTTTAGTGTCCTTAGGGTTCTTTGAAAATTAGCCTTTCTTTTTAGCTTCATAAAACATTTTTAAAGGTCTAATTTTCCAGAGGTTGAACATAAACTTGCAATGTTTTTCTTCTCTTATTACACACTGCTTAAGCAGACTGACACAGTGCTTTAAAATTATGATGTGATTTTTATTTCTCTCTTACATGAACAATTGAACATTTGTTAGACATAGTGATGCTCCTCAGTATTACCCATTCACTTTTTTTGGGAGGCACAAGAAAGGATTGCACTTCAGCATTACTTTGAAGTTAAGTATAACCATGTGACATGCTTCAGCCAATAAAATATAAGCAGCAGTATAATATGTGCTTATACTATGTAAGCTGTATAACATGTGTCACTTGTAGCTATAATGGGTATTAAGGCTGTTACACATGGAGGAGTCTGAGTCCTAGTTCAGAGATGGTTGCACGAAATAAGAACTAGACCACTGTTATTTATTAAGTCTCTGATATTTTGGAATTGTTTTGACTGCGGAAAAGTCTAATGTAATCTGATTATAGACATGGACCCTCAAATTTTCCTTACTTCTTTATTGATTTAAATTTATAAAGACCAAGAGTATCTACAATATATGATATTGACTATAAAGTAATAAAACAGTAATGATGTAAGGTTTTCTTGTCATAAGAATATTTAGTGATACACCCAGGAAGTTTCATAGTGCTAGGGGACAATTCATTTTCATCATAGGCTCCAACAATTTTTTAAAATATCCTGCCTATTGCATCAGAAGCAGACTTCAAAATGCTGGCTGCTGCAGAGAAAACACAGCTGCCAGAATGAAAGTCACAGGCTGCATAAACTAGAGACACAGTGTGGACACATCATGCACATATTAAGCATTTTGAGAGAAATCAAAACCTCCCTGAAGATGACAAAAAAAGGTACTTGGTGACTTGACAAAGAATAAGACCTCAATAATAAGGACCCTGCAGCAAATAAATTGCCTTTCTAGTGATGCTAACACAGGATAAGACAAATGCAGTTTACAAACTAGAAATTGCTCAAATTAAAAGAAGAATCAAATTACACCAGAATTTCCTCTTCATGTGGTTTGTTAAAGGTTTCACAAATTATTTAATATTGAAGCTGATTTAAGATGAGATCAGTACTTGTATTAGCCTATTCTTACACTGCTATAAAGACATAGCTGAGACTAAGTAATTTATGGAGAAAAGAGGTTTCACTGGCTCATAGTTCCACAGGCTGTACAGAAAAGCACGGCTGGGAGGCCTCAGGAAACTTACAATCATGGCAGAAGGTAAAAGGGAAGCAAGCACATCTTCACATGTCAGAGCAGGAGAGAGAGAGAGAGAAGAGGGGAGTGCTACACACTTTCAAACAACATCTCCTGAGAACTCTATCACAAGAACAGCATGGGAGATGTTCACCCTCATTATTAAATTACCTCCCACCAGGCAACACAAGGGGTTTGCAATTCGAGATGAGATTTTGATGGGAGCATAGAGCCACATCATATTATTCTGTACCTGGCTCCTTTCAAATTTCATGTCATTCTCACATTTCAAAAAACAATCTTGCCTTACCAAAAGTCTCACAAAGTCTTAACTGATTTCAGGATTTACTCAAATATCTAAGTCCAAAGTCTTTTCTGAGACAAGGCAAATCCCTTTTACCTATTAGCCTCTAATATAAAAACAAGTTAGTTACTTCCAAGATATAATAGGGGTAAAGGGATTGGGTAAATACTGCCATTCCAAAAGGGAGAAATTAGCCAAAACAAAGAAGCTACAGGCCCCATGCAAATCTGAAAAATTCAGCAGTGCATTCATTAAATCTTGAAGCTCCAAAATAATCTCCTTTGACTCCATGTCTCACATCCAGGGCACAGTGATAGAAGGGGTGGGCTCCCAAGGCCTTGGGCAGCTCTTCCCCTCTGGATTTACAGAGTACAGGCCCTGTGGCCATGTTCTCAGGCTGGTGTTGAGTGTCTGCTGCTTTTCCAGGTGCATGGTGCAAGCTGTCAGCAGATCTTCCATTCTGGGGTCTGGAGGAAGGTGGCCTTCTTCTTATGGCTCCATGAAGCAGTGTCCCAGTGGGGACCCTGTGCAGGCACTCCAACCCCACATTTGCCCTCCACAATGCTCTAGTAGAGGTTCTCCATGAGTGCTCTGCCCCTGCAGCAGACTTCTGCCTGGACCTTCAAGCATTTCTATACATCCTCTGAAATCTAGGTGAAGGTTCCCAAACCTCAACTCTTGCCTGCTGCGCACCCGCAGGCCTAACACCATGTGGAAACCACCAAGGCTTGGGGCTTGCACCCTCTGAAGCAATGGCCCAAGCTGTACCTTGACCCCTTTTAGCCAGGACTGGAACTGGAGTGGCTGGGATGCAGGGTTCCATGTCCTGAGGCTGCACCGAGCAGTGGGACCCTAGGCCTGGCTCACGAAACCATTTTTTCCTCCTAGGCCTCCAGGCCTGTGATGGGAGAAGCTGCTGTGAAGGTCTCTGAAATGCCCTGGAGGCATTTTCCCTATTGTCTTGGCCATTAACATTCAGCACCTCATTACTTATGCAAATTTCTGCAGCCTGCTTGAATTTCTCCCTAGAAAAGGATTTTTTTTTTCTACCATATGGTCAAGCTGTAAATTTTCCAAACTTCTATGCATTGCTTTCCTTTTAAATATAACTTCCAGTTTCAGATAATCTCTAAGTTTATGCAAATGATCATAGGCTCTTAGAAGCAGCCAGGCCACTTCAAGAATGCTTTGCTGCTCAGAAATTTCTTCTGCCAGATACCCTAAATCAACTTTCTCAAGTTCAAAGTTCTATAGATCAACAGAGAAGGGACAAAATACTTCTATTCTCTTTGCTAAAGTGTAGCAAAAGTGACCTTTACTCCAGTTCCCAATAAGTTTCTCATCTCCATCTGGGACCACATCAGCCTGGACTTCATTGTCCATATTACTATCAGCATTTTGGTCACAACAATTTAACGAATCTGTAGGAAATTCCAAACTTTCCATCATCTTCCTATCTTTTTCTGAGCCCTCCAAACTGTTCCAACCTTTGCCTCTTATGCAGTTCCAAAGTTGCTTCCACATTTTCGGGTATCTTCATAGCAGTGTCCCACTCCCGGTACCAATTTTCTATATTAGTCCATTCTCACACTACTATAAAGAATGACCAAGACTGGGTAATTTATGAATAAATAAGGTTCAATTGACTCACAGTTCTGCAGGAAGCATGGTTGGGTGGCCTCAGGAAATATACAATCATGGGAGAAGGAAAGGGGGAAACAAGCATGTCTTACCATGGTGGAGAAGGAGAAAGAGAAACAGAGTGTGAAGGGGGAAGTACCACGCACTTTTAAACAAGCTGATCTCCTGAGAATTTTATCACCAGAACAGCAAGGGGGAAGTCCACCCCCCATGATTCAGTCACCTCTCAACAGGCCTCTCTTTCAATACATGGAGATTACAATTCAACATGAGATTTGGTGGGGACACAGAACCAAATTACATCAGTACTAAAAATGTATATCTGGAGAATGTAAGCATTTTTTTTTTAGAAATTATGACCGTTGTGTGAACACTTAAAATTTAAGATAAATTTTAAGTGTACAATACAGTAATACAATAATACTAACATAGAAAATATACAGTAGATCTCTAGAACGTATCCATTTTGCATAACTGAAACTTTTCACCCATTGAACAATACAATGGACTAAATGCTTTTTATTAGTTCATTTTCACACTGCTATAAAGAACTACCTAAGACTGGGTAATTTATAAAGAAAAGAGGTTTAAATGACTCACAGTTTCACATGGCTGAAGAGGCCTCAGAAAACTTAAGATCATGGCAGAAGGTGAAGGGGATGTGAGGCACATCTTACATGAAGAGAGAGCAAAGGAGGAAGTGTCACATTTTTAAACCATCAGATCTGGTGAGAACTCACTTTCATGAGAACAGCATGGGGGACATCCACCCCCATGATCCAATCACCTCCTATAAGGTCCCTCCCCTGACATGTGAGGATTACAATTCAACATGAGATTTGGTTGGGGACACAGAGCCAAACTATATCATGCTTGTTTTCTCCTCACATTCACATGTTGAAATCCTAACTCCAAGATAATAATGTTAAGTAGTAGAGCCTCTGGGAGGTGATTAGATATTTAAGGCAGAGCCTTCATAAATGGGATTAGTGCCATCATAAATTTAGCCTGAGAGAGACCCCTCATCTTTTCCACCAAATGAGGACACAGCAAGAAGGCACCATTTATGACCCCCAAAACAGGCCCTTAGCAGACACTGGATCTCCTGGTGCCTTGAACTTATAATCTCCAGCCCTTAGAACTCTGAGATAAATTTCTGTTCTTTCTAATTCACCCAGTTTATGATATTATAGCAGCCCAAACAAATTAAGACAAATAGCAGCTTCCCATTTTCCCATCCTACAAGTTACTGGCAACTACCATTCTACTCTCTGTTTCTGTGTTTGGTTAGTTTATACACCTCAGGTAAGCATTATCAAGCAGTGTTTGTCCTTTCATGATTGGCTTATTTCATTGAGAATTATATCCTTCACATTCGTATATGTTGTCAAAAATGGCAGAATTTTCTTCTTGTTTATGGCTGAATAATATTCCATTGTGTGTGCGTGTGTGTGCCACATTTTTTTTTATCCATTCATCTGTAATATATTTAGGTTGTTCTTTTCCTGTAGTGTTTTTGTCTGGCTTTGGTATCAGGGTAATATTCAACTCATTAAATAAATTTGCATGTCTTTCATCATCTTCAGTTGTTTAAAAAATATAGATTAGGATTGGTTGTTGGCATTAATTATTCTTTAAGTATTTGGTAGAATTTCTTCTGGGTTACTCAATTTGTTGGCATGTTCATTATAGTATGTTACAATCACTTTTTATAGTCTGTGGCATCAGTTGTAATGTCTTTTATTTCTGATTTTATTATAGTTATTCTATTTATGTTTTCTTAGTTATTTTAACTAATGGCTTGTTAATTTTGTTAATCTTTTCAGAAAGCTAACTCTTAGTTTCATTTATGTTTTCTTTTTGCTTTTCTATTCTCTGTTTCATTTATTCCTGCTCCAATTTTTATCACTTATTTTCTTCTACTAACTTTGGGGTTTAGTTGTTTACTTTTGTTTTGCTCGTTCTTTGAGGTTTAAAGTTAGGGATTTGAGATCTTCTTTTTAAATGAAGGTGTCATTACAACAGACTTCTCTCTTAGTATTGCTTTTACTGCAATTCCATACATTTTGGTATGTTGTATTTTAATTTTCCTTCATCTAAAGGTATTTTTTACTTTTTCTCTTAATTTTTTTTCTTTAACCCATTGGTTATTCAAGAGAGTGATGTTTAATTTACACATATTTCTGAATTTTCTACTCTTTCTTCTTTTATTGATTTCCAGTTTTATTCCATTGTGGTTGAAAAAGATACTATGATTTCATTCTTTTTAAATGTGTTGTCTTTTTTGGGAATTAACATATTATTTATCATGGAGAGTGTTCTGTAAACACTTGAGCAGAATGTGTACTCTGCTGCTTTGGGGTAGAATGTTCTGTATATGTCTGTTAGATCCTTCACATTTTAATTAAAAAGTATCATTATATAATTGTCAATAGATATTTTGTTCTCATTAATTTTCAATATGTTACATTGACAACTTAAAACATTTCAAAGTTAAAGAACACAAACGTAATTTAAAAATTGATACTGAAGAAAGACCTGATGTGATTATTACTATCTAGGATAGGAAAAGCCACAAATCTGCCTCTCACTATCTTTAACCTTAATAAGACATATTCCTGTTATATGTGTACACAACATATGTTATGTTCTTATTTGACACCTAGTGAATTTATCAGGTCCTGGCTTTCTCATTGGGGTTTCTATGGAAATGCTGCTCATAGGTTCATCACTGAGGTAAAACACACAGTTTCAAGATGTAGTGACAGAATAGACTGGCTGAATTATTATCAGGAAGTGCCAAACTTAGATCCAAAAATAAATTATGTATACATGTAAACATAAAAAATTATGTATGTTTAACCTAAGTGATGAACACAGTAGATATAATCAGTGTGAGTTGAAAGGAACAAAATACAGTGAAAGTTATGAATTTATCCTGTATTTTAAGACACAGACCAAAAATCTATTGTGAGGATGCTCCTTTCATAAAATAACAATAACAGTGATAACAGCTAGCATTTACCATGAGCTTACTATGTGCCAGGCCCTGTTCTGAGCGCTATCTGACTATCTAAATCATTTCTCACAACAGTATTATGAGGTAGATACTGAGATTTTAACCATTTCAGATGTGAGGAAACTGAGTTACAGAGAGATACATTACTTGTCCAAGTTTTCATAATTAGGAATAGACAGAGTTTGAATCTGAGACTTGCTCTAGAGTCTGTGGTCTTTTCAAACACCTAGGTTGTCTGAGTAGGTCAGTAATGCTTAGGGATCTTAACCAAATTAGACAAAAGTTTCTGCGTGCAATGGTTGAATAAAACTGCCAACAGATGTTTAATGTCACTAAATCACAAAACCCGTTTAGTGCCTAATAGTTCTGTCCCATTCCAACAAGGGCCTTTTTCTTATTTACAGAAACATATGTTTGCCACATTTACAATTTCATAAAATCCAGTAAAGGAAAAAATCTGAGAATATAAATAACCATGGCAAGACCTATATTTAGTAACTGTATAATTTTTGATTTCAGATATTACTACCACATTATGTTGCCCATAGGAATTTAAATGATTTATAATGTTAATTGTGTATATTACTACTAAACATAGTTACTACATAGCCTCTGCTTTTCTTTGCTTGTCTATGGATTTTTAAAGACAAGAAACTGTTGAAAACAAAAAAAATTCAAGAAAACATCTTCATTTTTAATCCATATTATATTAATTATTGAACTATTGCCTCTCTAAATGACAGACTGGTTGGATTAATTAAACAATTATTTTGGAGTCATATAAAAGACACAGACTTGAGATATGCAATGTTCAGAAAATCATTTGACTTTTTTTTAGGCAGAGTTTTCACTGTATTCAATTTACACATACAAAAGTGAAACTGGATACTTACAGCTCAACTGTTTTAAAATACAGCAATTCTCAAACACACAGAATTATTGTCTTTAATCTTTATAGAGTATAGCCCCTTTTAAATATTGAAAAAAGTAAAGAGGGGCCGGGCATGGTGACTCACACCTGTAATCCCAGGACTTTGGGAGGCCGAGGTGGCCGGGTCACTTGAGGTCAGGAGTTCAAGAGCAGCCTGGCCAACATGGTGAAAACCCGTCTCTACCAAAAATACAAAAATTAGCTGGGCATGTTGGCACATGCCTGTAATTCCAGCTACTCCAGAGGCTGAGGCATGAGAATTGCTTGAACCCAAGAGGCAGAGGTTGCAGTGAACCAAGATTATACCACTGCACTCCAGCCTGGGGGATAGAGCAAGACTCTGTCTCAAAAAAAAAAACGTAAATAGTAATTTTGCAGTACATTCCCATGAAAATTATATGGGCATTTCTTACCAATAAGTTATGTTAAAGTGAACTTTATTATAAATAAAACTACTAATTGCTTAAATATAATTCATCTTGTACCTATTTTCTGAAGTGAGCAATGTTTGAGTGAAGCAACAATTAATAAACAGAGAATGCAAATGACTCATTGAATTATTAGACATGTTATATATATGGATTGGATATTTCTAACAGCATACCTGGGATTTTTTAATATGTATGAAGCTCAGAGGAATCCTTGTAATTCATTAGATTTTTTTTAACTTATAAATCTAAGAATGGTATATTATTACTAAATTTTCAACACAAATGCCATATTACACAGTCCATTTGAAATCACACACTATTTAGTATTATCAGTCTTAATCAAAGACTTACTTTGTAAAAGGTGGGGAAATAATTTCAAAATGCCTCATTGATCTGACTTTAGTGATTTCTTGGCACCAGATGCTAAGTATTTCTTTTTGCATTTTTCCAGGCTGTTCATGTTTTTCAACTACCAAGGTATGTTAAATATGCTTATACTGTACAGTGATGATTTTGTGTTCTAAAAGAGTGTGTCAGCCTACTTTCAATGTTATTGATGAACTCTTCTCCTATGGACCCTTCTCCATAGGGTTGATGAAAACAAGATGACAAGATTTAGAGTCTGCTAAATTGCAAAGCTTGGTAGGATTTTCTCAATCTTATTCTTGGAAGGTAGTTACTTAAATAAGTATATTGAATCATCTAATTCAAGAAACTAATGCAAATTGCCTTTCCTTACAATTTTAAAGGTGTAATTCTACATTAAGTCTCAAAAGATCATTTAACGAACAGCCTTCTTCAAACAATTTACTCATATCCCCCAACACAATTATAAACTGTATATCTTTAAAAGGTGTAAATAAATCATTCTATGCAAATACTTTATTTCTATTTTATGCACTGTGTTCCATAGAACATTTAATTAACGTAAAAAGTCTTATCTATGTATAAATTAGTAGTAAATTAAAGCATATTCGAAAGGCCCACATTTGCTAGTAGATTTAAGAAAATTTTATATTTCATTTTATCTGCCAAGAATAATAGTCTTCAACTCTCAAACTAATTTCAACATATGTTAAAAACTTAATTTAATAGCTCTAAGGGTCTATTTCATATGCTTCTTTTCAAATATTGTAATATATGGGAAGTAAGCATTTTGGTGTTAAAGACTTTCTAATTGAATGCTGAGATTGGATTGGAAATTGGGTTTGTGTTAGCTATGATTCTCCTTCTACCCTATCATTCCTGAAATATTTTCTGCTTTCACACATACCCTTTACTTCTTAAGCTTCCAATTCTCTTTTTCTGGCTGCTCTAGAATGTACACTTTTCACATAATCTTGTTTATTCCTTTCTTTTGTACTGTCACCTTTCTTTTAAACTAGAAATAAGTCCAGGTATGGCTTACGCTAAAATCTCTTTTCAAGTTTCTTCCTGTCTGTCCCACCTCTCCAATCTAACATTTTGAAAGTTCAGTCTACAAAGACTGTCTGTAATTTCCTCACCTCTAATTTAGTAATTTATTTCATTGCCTCAACTATCACAAATTAATGGAAAAAATCTAAATATCATAGTCAATTATCTAATTGGAAAATCAAAATTTCTTTATTTTATATTTTACCTAACCCATTCTGAGTCATCTGAGCTCCTTAATCATTCCTTCTTTTTTTTTTTATTATACTTGAAGTTTTAGGGTACATGTGCACAACGTTCAGGTTTGTTACATATGTATACATGTGCCATGTGGGTGTGCTGCACCCATTAACTCATCATTTAACATTAGGTATATCTCCTAATGCTATCCCTCTCCCCTCCCCCCACCCTACAACAGGTCCCGGTGTGTGATGTTCCCCTTCCTGTGTCCATGAGTTCTCATTGTTCAGTTCCCATCTATGAGTGAGAACATGCGGTGTTTGGTTTTTTGTCCTTGTGATAGTTTGCTGAGAATGATGGTTTCCAGCTTCATCCATGTCCCTACAAAGGACATGAACTCATCATTTTTATGGCTGCATAGTATTCCATGGTGTGTATGTGCCACATTTTCTTAATTCAGTCTATCATTGTTGGACATTTGGGTTGGTTCCAAGTCTTTGCTATTGTGAATAGTGCCGCAATAAACATACGTGTGCATGTGTCTTTATAGCAGCATGTTTTATAATCCTTTGGGTATATACCCAGTAATGGGATGGCTGGGTCAAATGGTATTTCTAGTTCTAGATCCCTGAGGAATCTCCACAGTGACTTCCACAATGGTTGAACTAGTTTACAGTCCCACCAACAGTGTAAAAGTGTTCCTATTTCTCCACATCCTCTCCAGCACCTGTTGTTTCCTGACTTTTTAATGATTGCCATTCTAACTGGTGTGAGATGGTATCTCACTGTGGTTTTGATTTGCATTTCTCTGATAGCCAGTTATGATGAGCATTTTTTCATGTGTCTTTTGGCTGCATAAATGTCTTCTTTTGAGAAGTGTCTGTTCATATCCTTTGCCCACTTTTTGATCGGGTTGTTTGTTTTTTTCTTGTAAATTTGTTTGAGTTCTTTGTAGATTCTGGATATTAGCCCTTTGTCAGATGAGTAGATTGCAAAAATTTTCTCCCATTCTGTAGGTTGCCTGTTCACTCTGATGGTAGTTTCTTTTGCTGTGCAGAAGCTCTTTAGTTTAATTAGATCTCATTTGTCCCAACAATGTTGGCTTTTGTTGCCATTGCTTTTGGCGTTTTAGACATGAAGTCCTTGCCCATGCCTATGTCCTGAATGGTATTGCCTAGAATCCCCTTACGCTGATAGGCGATTTCAGGAAAGTCTCAGGATACAAAATCAATGTGCAAAAATCACAAGCATTCTTATACACCAATAACAGACAAACAGAGAGCCAAATCATGAATGAATTCCCATTCACAATTGCTTCAAAGAGAATAAAATACCTAGGAATCCAACTTACGAGGGATGTGAAGGACCTCTTCAGGGAGAACTACAAACCACTGCTCAATGAAATAAAAGAGGATACAAATAAATGGAAGAACATTCCATGCTCATGGGTAGGGAGAATCAATATTGTGAAAATGGCCATACTGCCCAAGGAAATTTATAGATTCAATGCCATCCCATCAATCATTCCTTCTTGAAACTTTGCACCTTTGTCTTCAAATTCTCAGTTCGCTTATCTTTCCTAAAATACTGTGTCTTTGCTTGATTGCTTCTTTTTCCTCAACTGCACCCTAAATTGGGAGATAATGAGGAGTGTCCTCAGCTCCTTTGTGTTTCCTTATCCATGTTTTTGCTCTCTGTGACCACCTATTCCATAGCTATGGCCTCAACACCTTCTCCATAGGGTTGATGTAAACAAGATGACAAAACAGAGATAAATCATCTACATGTGTGGCATACTTGGCACTCAAATATTTCCTGAGTTAATAA
Source organism: Gorilla gorilla gorilla (assembly GCF_029281585.2). Classification (NCBI taxonomy): domain Eukaryota; kingdom Metazoa; phylum Chordata; class Mammalia; order Primates; family Hominidae; genus Gorilla; species Gorilla gorilla. Next base: position 99,918,831 of record NC_073237.2, on the reverse strand, counting down.
ATGTTTGTTTTGAATAAACTAAAAATATTCATTGCCAGTATACATTTCCTTCCTGGTTGTCAGGCCCATATTTTAAGCTGGCTCTTTGATATTTTTCACTTGTCTGTCCCTAAAACATTTTTTTTTGGAAGTAAGTTCAAAGCTTAACTAATTATCACATGCCCTTCCCATGTGCATCCTCAAGCCACTGCCCTTTCAGTGTCTGCTAAGTTTATACTCATGGAAGCATTGGTCAAATTAAAAACATCTTGTTCAGGCCAGAAACCTGAAGTCATATACTTGCTTTCTTGTCTCTTGCCCCATAATCAATGAGTTATCAGGTAACATAAAACCTCAATTAAAAAAATTAAGTCCATTCTCCTTGCCCTCAATTTTCCTACTGCATTTCTATCATATAACTTCTCCTTTGGCTATGGCAAATGTCTGTCCTTGGCTCCCTGCCTTTAGCTCTTCTAACTCACTCATCCTTGGTATGTACTCCCCCACCCCACATGCACACAATGCTTCATGACTACTTGCTGAAAAACCTGTGGAGGTTCCCCATTGTGTTCCAAGCAAAAAAGGTTTTTAGTGATTTGGCACCAAATTGCTTATCATGCCTCTCACCTGCCATTCCCACAAAGGCACCTTATTCTCCATTCATAATATATTCCTGATGTTTTGTGATTTACGTATTGCTATATTATGAGTTTAGTGTCGTCTTCACAAATGCTTTCTTCCCTCATCTGATTGAAAATATTTTTTATTCTCTCTGAAATCTTTTGTTTTGCTCAAACCACTGCCTAAGAGTCTTCAGCTTAAGATAAGCAATGAAGGCTCATCAAATAACTGCAAAAACAGAGATGAACTAAACAGAATGAGTTCAAAACTCAATTGAACATGTGTGCAGGATATTTCTAGACTTTCATGTTGCTTTAATTTATCTATTCACCAATACCAATAGCACACTATCTTCCTAAATTATAGTGTGCACTTCATCTTGAATCAAGTAGTATAGGTACCCCAACTGTAGTTTCTCAACATTGTTTTGGCTATTCTAGTTCCCATGCCTTGTTTACGTAAATTTGAGAACCAGCTTGTCAATTTCTACAAAAAAATCCTTTCAGGATTTTTATTGTGATTGTTTTGTACCTTTGGATCACTTTGGGGAGAATTTACATCTTAACAACACTAAGTCTGCCCATTCCTGAATGTGACATTAAAGCTCCATTTATTTAGGTCTTCATTTACTTCTATAGTGTTTTGTTAGTTTTCAGTATAAAAATGTTACACATATTTTGTCATATGTATATATAAATATTTGTCCTTATATTCTAATACTGTCATGTAATTAACAGGCTACTTTATAACATTAAGTTGAGTTCATAGAACACATAGCATTTCTGGATTTCTCAGTTTAACATGAAAAATATTTAATATTACTTAAAATTATTAATCATAATTTTAAATTATGATCCAAATTGCAAAATGATACTTAAGCTTTTTTATCTGTATTTCTACAATTTAGGATGCTTTATATTGCAAATAACAGAATATGTAGCCTAAACTAGCATAAGCAATACAGGGAATTTAGTAACATATGTTACTTCTGGGTCTGGGAATATGCTTAATTTTACATGAAGCTGGAGCCATTGTTCAATAAACCATTATGGACCAGATTTCTGTTTTTTTCTGTTTTCTTTTCTTTCCTTTCTTCTTTCCCTTCTTGCCTTTTTATAAAATTTCACTTTTAATTTCTATTTAAACTATTTATAGTGAATTACACAAAGCTTCAATATATAACTAAAATAATTATTACATATATATACACCCATGTAACAACCTAAATCAAGACTTAGAGCATTTCTGGCATCCTCAGAAGTTTTCTTTATATTTCATCCCTCAAGAATAGTATTATAATCTTTACCATGACAGATTTTCCTGTTCTTGACCTTTATCTAAATTCAATCACAGAGTATGCATTCTTCAGCATCTACCTTTTTGGTTTTACTGCATTTCAAAAATTCACCTTAGAAATGACCTCTTAATCTAAAGTTAAATGACTTATTTCTGGTTCTTATTTTCTTTGACTTTTATAGAATGGGTCATTGTTAATCATACTTCCTTCATTTCCTCATGCCACCAATTTTATACTCTTTCTATGATGCACTGTTTCTTCTTTGTCTCCTTAGTGCCTTGTTTTTCACCCTCTATCCCCTAGAATTAAATACTTAAAAAACATAATCTCAACCACATTCTACCTAACATTAACCCTAACCTGCTTTAACTCTTTAAATGTAGATATTCCCAAGTTGTTCCATTCTCCCCTTCCATACTCAGTCCCAAGTAACATTCAATTTAACATGAGTACATCAATGCAAATAATTTTGTCTTCTAATATGTTTAGCTTTAATTGCTCACTCATTGTTGTGACACTGACTTTCACATTGCCTGCTCTACCTCATCATTGGTATATTCTGATTACTTCCCAAATGATAAACACTAGACTTATTACCTTCTCTTTTAAACCATCTTTTGATTATTTTTTGGCTTTGCAGATAATGGCACAATTCTTTGTCCAGTATTAAAGGATTAGATATTAATACTTAAGACTTCATATTTTTTGATTCCCACACATTTAGTCAGTTGTAAAGACTCATAAACTTTTTAATGGTTTCACCCAATTGCTTATGTTTTCATTCCTATAGCCATTGGCTTAATTTGTGACATATGCCTGAACCACTCGTAGCAGCCTTCTAACCGATTTCATTGCTGTTTATTCAATTCTAATTCATACACAGGCATATACTAATTTTTATACACCATAGTGACTACCCTATCACTCAGAACTTTTCAAAGCGTTAACTTAAAACGGAATTATAAACAACAACCCAAGCTGAATTCAAGACTCCTTATTACTGAATTCTTCTACTTTGTCAATCTACTTCATATGACTCATTCGATTATTTGCATTCTTGTAGGCCCATTATCTTGCATCACAAGGAAACAAACTTCAAAGAAGAATATTGTCTATTTTGTTCATTATTATATTCCCAGTCCCTAAAAGAATGCCTAACACATAGAAAGCACGCATTAAATCTTGGTAAAATAATGAATGACATGTTCTGCAGTCAAATGGTACTATTTATTCCCCCAAACATAATAAATGCTTTTCATTTTTATATCATTGCTCAAGCTATGCCCATAGTGCAATGATCTTTCTCTCAATCTACCTTCACATCATGAAGACACATTATTAAAGATAGATCTCATTGGCAGACATTACTTAAAGCACTTCTTAATCACCTCAACTCAATGGTAGTTCTCACTCCTTTAAATTTTCATAGCACTTTGCATCATTTTTATAGAACCAGTAATATTACGCCCTTAGTACTCACTTAAAAAATTACTTATCTTATTTTCTGTAATAGACACTATTGTTTTTTTGAGGTCAGAATCTGTGTTTTTGCTATCTTTGGAAACAACATTTATTAGAATAACATGTTAATGGTAAACATTTAATGCATATTTGTTGAATTGGATTGAGTACCATTCTCTGTTCAGTATAAATTTGGCAGAATAATGTAATGTTTATCATGCATGAAAATGTCAAAGGATATTGTGCTTATTTTTTCTTCCAACAGATTAATTTGTTTGTGTCTGCTAATAAACAATTTAGCTACTATCCCTGGGAACTAAGGAAATACTAATTTTATGAACAGTTACCAGTGTAAACAATCTCTGTGGCTTCATGTTTAACATTACATTTATTATTTTAATATAGAACTCATTAGGGAAGAATTGTCCTATTTCAGTAAAAAAAATTAATTTATGCCTGGAAATATAAATGAAGTGGAGTTCATACTGCTAGCCAGTCTGAATTTTAGTTTACATACATAGAATGTTAATTTATACAAATGTATTCCAAATTAACGTGTCATATATCCAGCAGGTTTTGAGGAAGTTATGAGAATGTGTTCTTTGTTCAATTTATAAAGTGAATATGTATATGCGTAAATATACAACCAGAACAAACAAAAAGTTGATCATATGACTCCATAAAATGGGAGCAGCATTCATAGGTTCTGGAAAACTGCTGCAAACCTCCAGTCTTGGCCGGGCGCGGTGGCTCACATCTGTAATCCCAGCACTTTGGGAGGCCGAGGCGGGTGGATCATGAGGTCAGGAGTTCAAAAGCAGCCTGGCCAACATGGTGAAACCCCATCTCTACCAAAAATACAAAAAATGAGCCGGGCATAGTGGCGGGTGCCTGTAATCCCAGCTACACTTCAGGAGGCTGAGGCAGAATAATTGCTTGAACCCGGGAGGTGGAGGTTGCAGTGAGCCGAGATTGCGCCACTGCACTCCAGCCCGGGTGTCAGAGCAAGACTCTGTCTCAGAAAAAAAAAAAAAAAAAAAGAAAGAAAAAAGAAAAGAAAACCTACAGTCTTTGAGGATACATGTAGATAAGACAAAGTTTAAACTGGTTCAGAAACTGTGCAGTGTAGGTCAATTGGAGAAACAAAAGCTTTAAAATCAAACAGGTCTGTGTTCATACCCATGGCCTTGGGATAACTAGTACCTACCTCACAAGGTGAGTCAATAATTCATGAGTAAAGCTCTTACCTAAAGTTAAGCCTATAATTAATGTTAATTTCTTCAGTTTGAGGTGCAAGCAAGGCCCTTGTAAGGAATAAATGAGATAATGCAATAGTTATTAATATTTAAAGTGTAAAGGCTTCATATCAAAAGCAATAGTTAATCCTCGTTCCTTATACTATTTTAGTGCTTGATTTAAAAATTTGATGGAAAGCTACTATGACTTTTTAAAAATTTATTTTAACTATAATAGTACTTATATGAATTCAAAACACAATAGCTATTGTTAATAAGGAGTTATTTGTCCATCCAGTGACTATTTGCCCTAATAACAAGACATTTCTAACATATGAAGTTGTTCAATAAGGCCAAGTATTCTTTGTAACCTACAACATTTACTAAAGTGTTTTCTATAAGTTCTCCCACTCATGAGTTAAAACCTTCTCTTTTCAGAGAGATCTAGAAGACATAATAATTTATTATAAGTCTTTTTTTTTTTTTTTTTTTTGAGACAGAGTCTCGCTCTGCCACCCAGGCTGGAGTGCAGTGGCGCCATCTTGGCTCACTGCAAACTCCTCCTCCCAGGTTCACGCCATTCTCCTGCCTCAGCCTCCTGAGTAGCTGGTACTACAGGCACCCTCCACCATGCCTGGCTAATTTTTTGTATTATTTAGTAGAGATGGGGTTTCACCGTGTTAGGCAGGATGGTCTTGATCTCCTGACCTGGTGATCCACCCGCCTCGGCCTCCCAAAGTGCTGGGATTACAGGCGTGAGCCACCACGCCTGGCCTATTATAAGTCTTAGGTGGCCAATAGTAAGAGCTCGAGCATGGATGGCTATTATTGGCAATGTTGGTAATATTACTCTTTTTAATGAACACCAAAAAAATTCACTTCATACCTACAAGAAAATTAAAACAACAACGTAATTTCTCATTAAAAGGAAACATTTACATTTCACAAGCAATGGAATGCCACTGTGGTATCTCAAATACATTAAATGCCACTGATAATTTAAGAGTTTGGTTTTTTTATTTCCACATGTCCTTCTTTAAGTCAGCTACAGATGAATTTGGCTAGATGCCCATAAGTGAGGGAAAAGAAAATCACAGTTTAAAATGTTTTCTTTATAATGACATTTTGTTGCTTGATTAATCGTTTCTGTTACACGGCTAAATAACACCATATGTTAGCCATGAGTTTACTGCTATAAGCTACAAGAGAGATCTACCTCAAGATAAATGATTTGGATATTTTCTAGCTGAAAGTGGAAGAGACAGAAAAAAATGCTGTTGGAATCTTGTTTCCAAAATCATTTAGTTAGTTTGATTATATGAAATACATCATAAAAATGAGTATGTCTTCAGAGATCAGAGGAACACTTTATAAGTTAGACCTTCTGAGTTAAGCCTACATGGGAAAACACAACTTTTCTTTAAATCTATATGGATTATGTTTTGGCAAAGCAATTCATTCCTTCCCACATTAGCTACTTGAAATTTAATTAAATGCTGGTGATGTTTGAACAATAGAAAAAATTCAAAATACATTTTGTTTGATTGTGCATTAAAGCCAAATGAAGCTTGATAATTAATTCCACTAATTTATTCTAGATACAGTTTGCATTTTAAATACAAAGAGCAAACAGTAGCAACAACAATGTTTGAACAAAAGAAAAATGACAACAAATTTTAAATTATTGTTTTAATATGTTATTTTATTTGATTCAGTGAAGTCATTCAAAGTTATTTTTTGAGTGCCTGCTAAGTGCCAACTATCTGATAGGCTCTCAGGACACAATAGTGTTTAAAACAAATAGGTCCAGCTCTCAGAGAAGTAATATTCTTATTAGTGAAGGTATACAATGAATGAATGAATGTATAAACAAATCAGTCTATCAAAATAATGTAACATGATATAATATCATCAAATTATTTCTAATGACTTTACAATGGATTAATAGCACAAACAATTTTAAGTTATTGGAACTGAATATATAAACACACACACACACAATCAAGGTGAAGTGAAATAAAGTGAGTTAAATAGTTCAGGAAATTCCCACTTCTATCCCACCAAATAGGCATATGAGACACAAGAACTTGATCGTTTCTCAGATTCTTAGTTTAAGCAGAATTCTGTGATGAGTAGATTTTTATTAATTACATAGGTGCATTTCATATTGCTTGTAATGGGAAAAGCTGAACCAACATTAATGCATTCATTTATTTTTTTTCTACTTCACTTATAAATTTGGTGAACATGTATTTGACTTGGCTTTCTACTAGCTGGTGTCCTAGGCTTCATTAACTTCATAATGATAGCACATGCCTTACAGAGTTGTGAGGATTTAATGAGACAACACATGGTATGGCAGGAAAATTCTCAGACAGCCCCCAGTGCATCATGCCCTTATGAAATCCCCTCCCCATGAGTATAGGTGGAACTTCTCCTACGTCGCTAACCAATAGGATATGGCAAAGATGATGGGAAATGACTACATTCCTTTATATGATTTTCCCTTAGCACACTAGAGACAATAACTAGCTGACTTTGAAGAAACAAACAGCGATGTTATGAACTGCATATGGAAAGAGTCACATGGTAGAAAACTGTGAGTAACTTCTAGTAATTTACAGGAGCTTTCAGCTAATAGCATTAGGAAGCCAGGGCCCTAAGTCATATAGCTACAAGGAAGTGAATACTGCTAACATGTCAATGAGCTTGGAAGCACGTTGTTCCCCAGTCAAGTCTTCAGCTAAAAACGCATCTCTGCCGACACCTTGACTGCAGCCTTGTGAAACCCTCAACAGAAAACCTAGTTAAACTGTGCCTGGATTTTTGACCTTCAGAAACTGTGAGATAATAAATGTGTGTTGTTTAAGCCACTAAGTTTGCGGTAATATGTTATGCAACAATAGAAAACTGATAGAAGTGGCTTTAGAATAGTATTTTGAATTTATTAAGCACTCAATAAATTGTAGCTATTTTATCATATATGTCATGACCAATGAATTGGGCTAGTCATTTTGAAAAAAATTTTGGGAAAATATCCCTGCTTTCTTGGAGTCTACTGGGCAAAGACAAACATAAAGAAATGTTGACAATAATATGGAATTGCTGCTTTAATGGAAGGAGGTACAGGGTCCTCAGGGAGTATCTAGAAATGGAACAAAAGACAGACCAGGGTCATCAAGAAAGTCATTCCAGAGAAGCCAGTGCCTGGACTAAATTGTAAATGGTGATTCTTTCTATCACACATTAAGTGTGTGTATGTGTGTATATGTTTACCTATTTATTTACTTATTTATTTATTTTTATGTCTTTCCTTCAACAAAATGTAAACTTCTTGAAGGCAGGGTACTTGGTCTGAATTTCCAGTGCCTAGATAAATGCCTGTTACATAGAAAGTGCTTAATGAGTATTTGATGACTGAATGTATTAGTGAATTTCAAGTTAATCAAATGAGCAGATTTGGAGGAGTGAGTGGGATCTGTAAAATTTGGAAGTCAGAGAGGCCCTATGCCGTGATAACCTTCAGGTCCTTCTTAAAAATTGTCTCTCTGGAAGGAAAAAGTGTTCCACCATCATCAGTGCCTGGATGCTCATTCATTTCTGGAATCAAACACATCACAAGGTTTCAATGTATTTTCACCATCACTTGTGGAATGACACATATTACCAGATGCTAGGAAATGCCCAGGATGCTTGTTATGATCTTTGAGACAGCAATAAAATTATGTTTACATGCTATATAAAGATTAAAAGAGCCTTCAATTTGGGACATCCACATGGGTTTGGGGCAGTTACAGGGCTTCTCAAAAATAAGCTCTATATATTTTATCATCTTAAGCATACATAAAATAAACATTGAAAGCTCTGGATAATTTTTATCTTGGTTATCATTTATTATCTCCTATTTGTCATGTGTCAAGTTAACAGGATAATGCAAGTATTGCATATAACCTATTGATTTTGTTTCGATGTTTGTCTCTTCTAAATCTCATGTTGATATGTAATCCTCAGCGTTGGACATGGGCCCTGCTGGGAGGTATTAGATCATGAGGGCTGATCTCTCTTGAACAGCTTAGAGCCGTCCCCTTGGGGTTGAGTGAGTTCACATGAGATCTGGTTGTTAAAAGAGTATGGCACCTCTTCCCTCTCTCTCTCTTGCTCCTGTGCTCACCATGTGACACTTGGCTTCCCGCCATGATTGTAAGCTTCCTGAGGCCTCACAAGAGGCAGATGCCAGCACCATGATTTCTGTACAGTCTACAGAACCATGAGCCAATTAAATCTCTTTTCTTTATAAATTACCCAGCCTTAGGTATTTCTCTGTAGTAACACAAGAATGGACTAACACACCTACATTATCAATAAAGGTAAAAGTTAAAAGTTTAGAAGTTGTCATTTTCTGGATATGTTTACTAGGTAAAGAAATAATAAAGTATATTATCTGGGTGTTGAATGTGTTATAGCATGAGGTTAAAAGACTGCAAAACTTAAACCTAGAATATTTATCCAGTTCAATTAAGAAATCACCTCTGAAATTTAGGATATCTTTAGGACTGTATCCTGCACTAGAATATTGAAAACTTTCTGCAGTAAAGATATATGCTATGTTTTATAAACAGTTTTTTGTCAATAATTTACGCTAGTGGAAAGAAAAGTTACTTCGATTCCCTTACTTTAAACCTTTCCAAATAACAAGAGGATTAAAAAATGAGTGTACACCTACTGCCTAAGTAAAACAATCACAAATCTAAAATTTCTCAGTGAATAGTCATCATATACACATAGAACTTACGTTTTTCACATTAGGAAGTTGAAAATTCTTGTATGAACCCTAATGAGTACAAGTATTAAAGTCTAAACAAGGAAAGAATTGCTAGTCATGCTATAATGGTACTCACTACAGGCTTAACCAGCAAAAGATAAAGTATAAGTATCATTTTGAATGCTATATTGTATAAATATTATAGTGTGAGGTACAAATCAAAAATCAATTATCTTATTTAGAAATATTTAATAAGAGCTACATTGTAGTTAAACTTAATTAAATTTTGTTGCAACAGCAAAATAATTTACATACATATATATAATCTCCAAACAAAAGAGTTTTTGTGGTTTTTATTGCTATTATAGCTGTTATATTTATTTATAGTGTAAGTTTTTAAATTTGCATTTATATTTTTATACCTTTTTCCATCACAGGACCTTGACTAAGCATTTCTTTATACACTAAGTAAAATTGGTCTTGCAGCTTTTTCTCTGGCTTCCATTTTTATCTCTGCTCTTCAGACCTCCTGATGGAAGGACATGGAGACACTAACATCATTTAGGGTATTATCACCTGAAGTACATGAGCAATTTTCAGGGCTGGTCAACTGCCTATTTGAGAAGGAAGAAACCCTAATTGATAACATTTGTTAATTTCCATAGTACATATTTCCACCATGGCTAACTTCAAGCTGCCAAATTATTTTATAATGATTGATAAAATTTCTGAATATTTAACAGTTATTATGTGCCAGTAGGAGCCTGTAGGAGCCAACCACAGTACACCACAAATGTAATCAAATAACATGTGGAGGAAGTTTGGAATTTTTGAATGATAAAATGTGGGAAGATAGTAACAGGTCAGAAGAAACAAGGAGTTGAGGTAAGTTCATTGAGGGAGCTATTTGTCATATCAAGAAGCTGGCATTTCATTGTTCAAAAAATTAAGAGCCATCAAAGGATTTAAAAAGACAAGTGACTAGGTCAGATTTGCCAATTAGGAAGATCATGTTGATGGTTATAAGGAATATGAATTGGAAAAGATGAGTCTAGATGTAGAAAGCCTCTAAGCCTTTAAATGTCTTCATGACATGAGAAGAAAGACTAATTTAGAAATATAATATGATTTGTGAAATGCAGTGGAGAAAACTGTCAAGAATTATAATTTTGAAACTCAAGGCTTCATAAATGTGCTGCCTCTTGTCTCTGCTAATTCCTCTTCCTGCTACCCTCCTTTTTAGCTATCTACATTTCTGCTTATAAAATGTTTTGATAATGGAGAACAACTCAACAGAAATAGATTGATTTAGACACAGTAACAAGAAATGTTAATAATCAGCAAAGACAGAATTGATGGGGCAGGAAATATGATCTGAAAAGATCTCACTAAAGGGCTAGGAGGAGGAGTTAGTGAAGTCTAGAAATAATGTAATCCACAGATACACTTTCAATGTTACTTCCAGATATACATGGCCACCTGGTTCTTGACTGAGGTGTGAGGTTGAAGTCTACATCCCAGAATTTTTACCAAGAGCAAACTATCAGTGTATTCCAAAGGGAATGGGGTCATCATTCAGTTAGAGGAGCCATTTACTAGAGGTGCCATTCAGCATTCAGAGTGGCAGTAGCAGTAAAAAGAAACAAAGCAGTTAGGAGAACCAGAGTTGAAGATCACAGTAGGACCAGCAACACAACTGACTTGATGAATACATGTTCAGTATTTGAACTCAAGAATTAAGCAAAGTCTTGCTGTCAAGGAAAGGTCTGTACAGTCTCAGTGTCTGAGTTGAGTCTGATGCTACAAGACTGTCCAAGTAATATCAGATTCAGATATGTGTGGGCCAAAGGACAGACAGCTACGCTGGTTGGTACAGCACCATCCCTGATAAAAGGGAGATTTTTTAGTCTAACAATAGTATTTCCTCACAAAATGTACTCTATGATAGAAAAAAGTTAATTGAAAGGGCATCAAAGATGGAGAGCTGTAGAACTGTACTAAGTGAAAACAAAATTTTTGTGACTTTCTGTGTTTTGAAAAGAATTACTTCACTAGATGTTATTTCACAGAGATGTATCATTTATTAGAAATATTAGAATATGTATATTTTTATACTTCCAAAGAGGATTTTTAAAAGAAATATGTTTTACAATGATATACAGAGTTTTTAATTAGGAAAAATCTTATATTCATAAGCACCAATGAATATATCAACACTATATAGTGTATGAGGAAATTTTTAAATGATTTCAGATCCCAGATGCATAGTAAAACTGTTAGTCGACAGTTATGATGATTTACATTTGAATGACTTCTAGATAGGTTTAGGGCAGCACTAAAATTAAAATCTACCCATCACAGATGATATTTTCTGATTAATGTAAATGAGAAATTTTAAAATGAAATTTATATATATTGTATAGAATGTAGCAGAGTATCTGAAATGCAATGGTTGAGTCTTTGTGACTTTTAATATTTCTTACTTTGATAACTTATAACAATATAATTGCAATTAAAATGCTGAAAAATAAACTTGTGGAAGATCTTCCATTTTGGATCAGTGATTGTCATTTTGAGCGGATGAATGTCAGATAATTCCATATGGTGATCACTTTGTAGCTGACTACTGTAATTTTGTATTAAGAAAAAGTATTTTGTAGGTATAATGATGAATAGTGTAGTTATTGTAGTGTGTGGTTAAAATAAACAGCTAAGTGATATTCAATGCCACGTTAACTAGATATTTATTAAGAATTTACTATGTATCATGTATCATCTATGAGGTTCTAACAAAGAAAAGCAAATGAATAAGAAAAATATCTGATTTTTATGTGACGAACATCACCTTAGTAGAAACAAATATGAAAAAATACTGTAATACAAAAGGGCTGTTTACAGTAGATGAGGCTTCAGACTTGAGAGGGAAGAGTGGTTTGGTATGACTTTGCGCAGGGTAGGGAAAGGAGGAATTGAGAAAGGCATCCCACTCACTTCTCCCAGAGTTGGAGAAAATTAGATCTTAATACTAATGCCTGATTTATGGATTCTCCCTGTTATACTGTTTGGTTTACTTTTCTATAAGCAAAATGCAAGCATAGCTTCATTTCAAGCTTAAACATTATTTTTTAGAGAACCCAAGATTTATTTAATCTTCTTGTTACAGAAGTTTCTAATACCCTGTACTTTTTCCTTTCTTTCTAGCACATACAACAATTTAATTAATTATAGCTGCAAAAATATTTAGTTGTTAATTGATGTAGTGTGATTAAAAATTAATTTCCTAATTCAAAAATGAAACCAAAAGCAGATTCTTTCCCTCTGGGTTGGCTCTTCCCTAGTGAACAGACACACAATATGTCTGATGACAAGAAAACAGACTTTTAATGCAGCCTCCTTCATTTGCTGCCCCACAGTGAAACCTCATTGGGGAAAAAAGGATCTTGTGCCTAAGGAAGAGAAAAGGGCTATTAGCAGTCCTCACCACTCCAGACTCTATGTAGCTCAGACTGATGGTGAAGAGAGAGGTGGCTGTGATTTAAGCAGTTTGGACCCAGAGCAGTACTTGGGGTGGGACAGGAAGAACAGTTGTGTTAGTAGCTGCAATAGGATCTCTATATTGAGACAGGATAGTTCCTTGACCCCTTCACAGGACTTGTGAGGGGGTGACTCACTTACTCAGCCCACAGCTCTCAAACCCCTTGAGGGGGAGGAAGCATGTAGGTGAGCAGGTGCAGGAGTGGGGACGAAATGAATCCCATATTGGCACCCCAGCAGCAGCGTCTAGGTGTTGCCGTTGACCCCTAGAGCCCCACAGGGCGTGTGTTACATACAGTGTGCTCTTTCACCTTTGCCATCCGCGGATGGCTAAGTGGTAACCAGCTTAGTGGAGGGTCAGGGTAACAGCCTTTTGCACCCGCCTTCTTGGTGCCCGAGTTCATGTCCAGCATCCAAGAAGAATCAAGTCGCACGAACCAGTTGAAGTGTGGTGAATGTGGAGAATTTTATTGAGCAATGGAAGTGGCTCCCAGTAGGATGGGGAGCTGGAAAAGTGATGGAGTGGTAAGATGGTCTTCCCCTGGAGTCTGGCCATCCCTGAACCGAAGAGGCTGAACTTCTCTCTAACCATCCCCAGCCAAATTCCTTTCTGACTAACCGCAGACTGCAATCTTCAGCTGCTTCTTCTCCTCTTGACTCCTTCTCTCCTTCTCAGCTACACCACTCCACTTTGCCAGTGGAATCTGGGGTTTTTATGGGTACAGGATGGGGGTTGTGATGTGCCAGGGTGGTTTTGGAAAAGGTAATATTTGTGCAGGAAAACAGGAATGCATGTTCTCCCTTAGGGCCATGGGTCCAGGTTGGAGGGTGGAGCCCTCACCAGGGACCCCACTCTTTTCTACTTGGTATTTCCCTGCCCTGTTCTTATCAATATAATAGTAATTCTTTAACATTGTATGGTTTAAAGCAAATACTCTGTCTTAATTCCAACAGCACTTATGCAAAAAAGTGAAGCAATCACATTAAATAATGTCATAAAATTATCTGTGATTTAAGGTCTACAATCTTCAAAATTACAGGAACAGTTGTGTGTCCATATTAATAAAAGATACTGTAAAAAGGTACTTGCTTGGAGGGCTCAAGTACCACCACTCTACCCCCATGGAATATTCCCTAAGAGGTCTAACAAGATGTAAGTATATTTTGTCTTTTTTCATATGCACGTTAATCGCAATACTCTGCTCCTCCCAAGTGCCTCCCTGTTCTATTTAAGCAGACAGTGGCTTTGCCATCAATGCATGTGGGACAAGGTAAATGTGAGTAGCTAGCAATTTCTTAATTCCTTAATACTATTAATTTCTAGAAGTCCAAATTATAGAAAATAAAAATCAAACAAGAACCAAAAACAAACAATAAACAGAAAATGGGAAGTTAAAGTTTTGCAGTGGTGGAATGGAATAAAGATTAATCAAGGACATAGAAATAACTTTGGTAAAAACACAGAGAAGAATTTTTCCAGATTAGGAAGAGTTACACATATCTTCCTGTTTTCCCATCCTAGAATAGAGTTGTTATATTTATCATAGGTGTAAATTTTTTCCGCTGAGCTATATGCATGTTACATAATAATATGCATCCTTTTAATTAAATATATTGGCTGTAATGTGCAATTTTAAATGTAGACTGCATATCCTATAAAAAGATATTTTTACATCCCCAGAGCCTATCATATTATTTGTCCCACAGTATGTATTTTCAACAATGTGAGCTGAATTAATGCTCTATGCTTTCATCAGGAATAAATAAAATCTTAAAGGATAAAGATACTGGTCTGGAGCTTGTCCAGCAACATGATGAAAGTATGGATTCGTCAGGTATTGACACTCCTTTCCTGGGTTTGTTGCCCCTACTTCTAAAGTGTAGCCAGCTCCCCAAGGACTGGAAAGATTTAAACCTTGGATATCTAAAACTAATTTAACAACTGTTTTAGTAAGTTAAATTTTTGTAGTTTCTGTGATATACAGATTTTAGTAACCACTAGGGGATGGAATTCTGAATTATCTAAAAGATAAAAAAAGGTCAAATTTTTATAAATTAGGGAAGTTTTAGATTATTTTAAATGAGATTAAAATTAAGGATAGAAGACAGATTGTGTGAATCATGAAAGAAAATAATAATTTGAGGGGAGGATACATTCTTTTTCTTTTTGGGAATCCTCTCCATTGTCTATATAAAACAGTTTTACTTTGTTATATTTTATTCAAAAGCACATACATAAAGTAGATGTAACTTATGTATTACAACATATGCAAACATGTTAGAATCCATCATCTAAGAATGGGGAATTATTAACACTGTGAACTACCTGTTTGTGTCTCCTGGATAGCATGCACTGCCTCACTAAAGAAGTAACCACTATCTTGAACTTTGTGTTTATCATTTCCTTATTTTTCTTTTTTTTTTATTATACTTTGAGTTCTAGGGTACATGTGCACAACGTGCAGGTTTGTTACATATGAATACATGTGCCATGTTGGTGTGCTGCACCCATTAACTCGTCATTTACATTAGATATAGCATTTCCTTATTTTTCTAAAGTCGTTTTGACACATACAAGGACATTTCTCAATACTATATCAGTTGTTTTTGCTTGTTCTAAGGTTATTTAGAAAAACAAAAAGCCTGCTCTATCTGTATTCCTGTGACTGGCTTTTCTTCATTTACAATTGTATTTTAAGAGTCATTCTTATTGAAGGTAGCTGAATTTCATTCATTTCACTACCGTATGCCGTCTATTGTGTGTGTGTGTGTGTGTGTGTGTGTGCACGCATGTGTGTAGGGAGGATCATTTGTTATACATTCTGCTGCCAAAAATATTTTAAGTCGCTTTCAGTGTTTTCTATTGAAACTAATAGTTCTGTGAATATTTGTATACATATCTCCTGGTGCACAAGAGCATGAATACATACTTAGGCTATATGTCTGGAAGTAGAATTGTGAAGTTCAGCTTCATAAGATAATGCCAAATTGTTGTCTATTGTAGGTAAACTACTTTTGGCTCTCATTTGGATTTACCATTGCCAAAATTGACATTTTAGACTACTTCTGAAAACTTACTGGATGTAAAACACATTTCATGTAGGATTTATTTTCCATTTCTCATTTCTCTGTCATTTATGCTATTCTTTTATTAATTTATTTGTTCATTCGATAAATATTTATTATTGATCTTTTACTATGTGTCATTCACTATTCTATCCATATGTTTATGAGTCATATTTTCTTAGCTTATGTGAAATACCTATTCTTATTTTAATTATGTTGTACATTCTTTCTTTTTGATTTACAGAAGTTTTAAAAATATATAATATGGATAATAGTACTCTGTCAATTATGTATATTATAAATATATTTTCACCTATTGTGGTTAAATTTCCTATTGGTTTTCTTTGCAAGCTTTGTTGAGGCTTAATTGAAAAATAAAAATTGCATATATTTAACATGCATAATGTGATATTTTGATATACATATACATTGTTCAGTGATTACCATACAACCCTGAATGTCCCTCAACTCATTTGATCTTTCTTATTGTTTTCACTGTGTTTTTAAAAAGACTTATTCTTAATTTTAGGGTGCTTAATTTATAATACCTTTTATAATTTACATTTTTGTGTTTTATTTCATATCATTCATAAACATATGTTTCTTGATATTGTAATGTTTACTTATATTATTTTAGAAACTTATTTCTCCTAGACTTGGTATTTATTTATTTATTTTTATTTATTTTTAATTTTTTTGAGAAGGAGTCTTGCTCTGTCACCCAGGCTGGAGTGCAGGGGCGTGATCTCTGCTTACTGCAACCTCTGCCTCCTGGGTTCAAGCGATTCTCCCATCTCAGCCTCCCTGAGTAGCTGGGATTACAGGCGCCTGCCACCATGCCTGGCTAATTTTTGTATTTTTAGTGGAGATGGCATTTCACCATCTTGGCCAGGCTGGTTTCAAACTTCTGACCTCAGGTGATCCTCCTGCCTCGGCCTCCCAAAGTGCTGGGATTACAGGCATGAGCCACTGTGCCCAGTGTAGATATTTTATAATCAGTGAGGTGAAGATTAAATCATATCTTCATATATACACAAACACACACATATATGTGTATATGAATATGTGTATATATATTTTCTTGAAAACTTAAGACTGGCAGCTTAAAAAAATCATCCAGGCCAGCTCAGCCCAGCTAGCCCAGCTTTAAAAAGTCATCTTGCTGTAATACCTCAGGATATGATACGAATTCTATGGTTTAAGGTAAAAGGCAGAATGTCTTTCATCTGCTATTCGAATAATAAATTGGAAAAAAATATTCCATCACAGAAAGTCCCAAACATTGCCTCTATATGCCTTTTGGTGGCCAGACCCCAGGCTCATAAGCTACATGTTAAAGGAAATGTAAAATTATTATTTTTAAAAATTACATTAACAAGTCATCCCATGTTCCATACTTCTACTATATGATAGACCATATGCTATGTTCTGGGTATAGAAATATACGTAAGATAATCCCTGTTCTAAGAGTACAAGGGTATGCTCTTAGCATAAGGGTATCCTCTTATGCTCTTATGTTCTAAGAGCATATGAAAAATTGCACTATATCGTGTAATGTGAATAATTTTTCCATAAAGTAAGTGATATGAATTGGTCTCTGTAGAACATTAGGCATAAAAAACAGCAGGATCAGAGCCATAGATTTGGAAGTCAAAGAGCAAGATAATGGATCCTGAGGCAGTCAGTGAGTGTATGGTAGAAATAAGATAATCAGCCAGGATTGGGTTGAAAAGATCAGCAGTGGTCAGATGTTAATATCCTTAAATTAATTGTTCAGAAAATGATCTCATATTTTTTCTAAGCAATGGTGAAAGGGCAAAGGCTTTTAGAATAAATTTAGGAACAACCAAATCTGTATTTTAGGAAGATAACTCAGATTGGCGTGTAAATGTGCAATGGCAGAGGGTGGAGCTTTAAGACAGACTATCAGGAGATACTGCAGTAGGCATATTAAAAGGAAATAATAGCCAGGTCTAAAAGAAATCTAAGGAAATGAAATGGCTACAGAAATTAAGAACTGGTAAAGGCAAAGATGCAGAAACAATTTCAGAAATGGAATTGGCAAGACTTTGTGACTGACTAGTGTTATATGAGGTAAAAGATGTTAATAAAAATTTCTACATTATATCGTTTTGTGGGAGAATAATATGGTAAATACTTGACATGTGAATATATTCTACAGGAATCATTCATAGGAAACTAAAATTGTTTCCTTTATTCAGAAAAAGTTTGAATAGTGAACTTTTATTTAGTGTCCTGATTAAAACACAGCATTATTCTGGTGTTTAAGGTGGTTATTTCAGAAAGACAATGTTTCCGAAAATATATTATTTTCTAAATGTCAATGGCATATGTGTGTGTGTGTGTGTCTCTGTGTGTGTATTTCTTCTGAAGTATATATATATATATATATATATATATTTTTTTTTTTTTTTTTTTTTGAGATGGAGTCTCCCTCTGTAGCCCAGGGTGGAGTTCAATGGAGCGATCTCGGCTCACTGCAACCTCCGTCTCCCGGGTCCCAGTTCAAGCAATTCTCCTGCCTTAGCCTCCTGAGTAGCTGGGATTACAGGCACACACCACTATGCCCAGCTAATGTTTGTATTTTTAGTAGAGATGGGGTTTCACCATGTTGGCCAGGCTGGTCTTGAACTCCTGATATAGTCAACTGTCCAACGTGGCCTCCCAAAGTGCTGGGATTACAGGCATGAGCCACCGTGCCTGGTCTCTGAAGTATATATTATTTAATGTTCATGTGTAATGCAAGAAAATGGTGAATGTTTTTCAATATTTTTCCCATTATTATGATGTAATATTAGACTTTAAGAAACATTGGTCAGAAGTGAGGACCTGAGGAAGTTGTAGGAGAGACGACCTGACGTGTGAATGCACAACGCTGCACTTGGGCTTCGATGCAGAGGCATCATTTACCAACTAAGAACCAGGGTATATATTACGTACAGAATTGTGATGTTCTATATATTTCATATTATTTGATGTTTAAAATAAATTAAATGTGTATGTACCAAGGATCATTCACAATGAATCTGCCTGACAGAAGAAATTGATCTATGAGGTTATTATTAGTATTTCTACTTTAATATAAACATGTGCTTTGATGCTTCATCAACATATTCCAAGTATTTCAGTGTTAAGTAAATTTTGCCAATCTCATGATATCGGGTAGCATATTTAAGATGATTTGTAGCTCCTGTAAAATTTCCTTGCTAGCATTGATTAATGGGTCAGTTTTAGCCAGCAGAATTTTACTTGCAATTATTTATTTATTTCTTCATTCACTACTTTAAAAACACACTGTGTATCAGGTAATTGTTTAGAAATGAAAAGATGAATAAAGTCTACCTCCTGATATCCAGGAATTACTTTACATAAATAAAGGAAAATAAATACTCCAATAGTTATAGGAAAGTGGCAAGAGCTAAAACAGAAATAAATAAATTTCAATAACACAGCAGAGGAGGAATTATTTAATTTTCTTGAGAAGTGCCTGTAGCTTTCAAGGCCCAGATGTTCATTTTTATCCAGCTAGTAAGGCAGGCAAAAGTCAATTTGATATTCAGCTAAACAAAAAAACCTATAAAGTAACTGTTTTTCATAATTTTTGGTTTTATAACTGTTCCGAGACACTTTCCTTAACTTTTCTTCCTTAATTCTTTCAAATATTCAATGTTTACTAGATTCCTGATACTTAAGGTATCCAGAACTAAACAGGGAGGCAGCATGAAGAACTGGAAAGAACAGCTACATAGGAGGCAAGTTGTAATGAACATTAAGTAAGATAATGTGTTTGAAAGTTCCACCTGGCATTTGTAGGCACCCCATAGAAGATGCTGTTTTCATCATCCGCATCATAATCGTACTCTTTTCAAATTAATTCCCATATACAAATTTCCTTATCATCCTCATGTTTGTCTTCAATGCATAACATGAGAATTGCTTTAGTATCTTTACTATTCTCCTTTCTGATCATCTTTTCCTAATGTTTTCTTACTCATTTCCTTCAAATACTCTTCATCAAACCAGAGCTTTGGTATCTAAGTCTGATGAAAAGAACAAAGAGAACAAATGATCTTATCATATTCCCTTAGCAAATTGTTAGTAAAATGTCTGGGTCACAAATTCAGTATAATTATGAAATGGGATCCAGACAGAAAACAAAATTCTATTCAGGTGGTTCAAATGAAGAGACTTCAGTGAAGAGCTTGAGTAAGTTTCACAGAACAAAGATGGGATTTTGCAGCACCTAAGGCCAGCCTCAGTGGCAAACTGGGTACTGATTTTATGGCTGATGAGTCAAGAGGACAATATAGTGTTATTTCACCCCACTGAGAGCTGAAACCTTAAAGGGAGTGGCCATATGATAGAAATTATAGTCAATTGGTAGACATATGCCACCAGGATTCAGACAGGGAAGAAACAGCACAAAGTCTTCCTCCTCTCACTTTCTCATCTCTTGTCAGCGTCTCCCATTGGCTGACCAAATGGGAAGCAACTAGCAAGGGGCCCAACTAGTGAAGTTTGCTGGGGTCATGCTTTACAGGAACAGAGCAGAACAGAGAAAATGGACATGGATCAGGATAGGAGAGAGGGTAAAATTACCACCAAAGTGATATGATGAAAATCTGTGTTATTCTCCAAACATTCCTCTGGGTACTTAACATTAAGTAACTAGTTAAACCTCTCTAAGTTGCTACTATTTTTATCCATAGTTGAGGAAATTGAGAGACAGAGTACGGTATTTGTCAAAGTTTATGCAGCCTTTTTTAGCTAGTGAGTTCCTGCAAATGCTTCTCCTCTCTAGGGCCCCATTTTACTTAAGTAATCGATAGAGAAACTCTAGAAAAGAGAATGTTGAGGATAAGAGTGACTTCAAATCTTAATGTAGACTTCTTATTTTACAGATATGACAGCTAAGCTTCAATTAAGAAAAGTTCCTTTCTAAGGTCATTTTGTTAAAGACAAACCCAGGGCCAGATTGCACTTTTCTCACTTCCGGATAGGTTATATTTGTAAAACAAGAGGCTGCTTCTCATTTACTATGGAGATACCTGATTTAATGTTACAAAGAATCATGACACTAAATTTTTTAAATTACTAGTGATTTTTATTTCAGGAAACTGCTATTTTTTCACCTCAATACCTTCTAAACTATTTTATCCATAAATATAGCACATAAATATCTCAGGTGTGTGGTGGTACTTAGCTGAGATTTATTCATTTAGCATGACAGCAGATGGTAGCGAATTTTAGGTGCTGAAGTATATTATTACTGCCAGGGAGAAAATATGGTTTATTAATCAAACTACAGACCTTCCCACTCAATCCTTTCCCTTCTTTTACTACTTCTTTTGAAAATTTTTCTAATATTTTTCAGTTCTTGATGTCACAAATTTCTTAAAAATTTTTTATATTTCAACTTTA
This sequence comes from Gorilla gorilla gorilla, assembly GCF_029281585.2. Taxonomy (NCBI): domain Eukaryota; kingdom Metazoa; phylum Chordata; class Mammalia; order Primates; family Hominidae; genus Gorilla; species Gorilla gorilla. The sequence continues at coordinate 99,897,434 of NC_073237.2, read as the reverse complement.
AAAAACTTGGTCTACAATGGAAAGCTTATGCATTTATTCTTATTTTAAATATTTTCTTCATTTTCAGATCTTGAAGTATAAATTCACTGGATTAAATTGATAAAATATAAAAATGATGACTTTATAGAGAATCTTTACCCAGAGAAGGTAACTTATTGGGGGTAGATTGATTGCATGGATACTTACAATTGGTGGCCTCCCTTTTGCCCAGTAACACTTTAGGTCCCTTTCACTCTTCCTTTATTTTTTCTTTTGGAGGGCCCTGTGACTCTTTGGCCAATAGAATGCCCAGTTCTGAGTCTATACATCAAGGGGCCTCGTGCACTTGTTTTATTTCTCTTGAATCCCTTCCTGTGACATGACAAGCTCAGACTAGTCTACTGCAGGATGAGATACCATGTGAATCACAACTGTATTACCTCAGTTATCACAGCCTAAGCTCCAGACATGGGAGAGAGGCCAATAAAGCCAACCAGATATGACCCACCAGCTGGGCACTGAGACATGAGTAAGCCCAACTAAGAACAATCAACCAGTTAACCCTCTAACTCCCGAGTTTAATAAATACTTATTATTTAAGACACTAGTTTTTCTCACTGTTTGTTATGTATTAATGTTTTTGTAATAGATAATGAATATACACATCCATTATATCAACATCAACATTTACATATGCATTTGCTATATCTACTTCCTCTATGTATATTTATATCTTTAATAATGATTATAATAATTACAACTATTTAACTGGGTGCCTTTTCCTGTTTCACATTCTTTTAATTGCTTACATATGGTATGGTTTTTAATCATAATAAACTGATGAAGAAATTATTATCTTCACATCACAGATCAGAATTAGAGGTTCTGGGAAGCAAAGGAACTTCCTAGGTTACTTCCAGTTATTATTAATAATTTATGCCTCCACCTTTGCTGGAAATCCCTGGATAGTCCTACCCTGACCTGCCACTAGCAATGCCCATTGTCCTGAATCTCTGCTGACACTGCCATTTTCACTGGCTACTCCATTGAGTCAAGATTCTCTCACTGGGTTGGTAGCTGAGCTAGATATATTTTTCCATTTCTACTGTCACTGTTAACCAAGCTGTAGGCACCCTTGACCTTATAGCTCTAATGATGGTCTGTTCTACTACATGCAACAATGACTTGGCTCCACCAGATCTGAGCTGGCAAAACGGTGGCTTTCCTAGAATCAGACCTCTGCCAAAAATAAACATAGCGTTTACATTATTAACCCAGCTTCTCTGAGCCATAGATCCTTGAAATATCCTTCAACCTTCTACCTGTTAATTGTGATAAAGTGAGAAGATAATCCCCTCTGACCGAGTCACCCTCAGCCTGAGGTGTGTATGTATTGCAGAATGTCTTGGATCTAAGAAATTTTTAGAGCTAACTGAGACACTGCCTTTTGGGCACAAGTCAGGAGGTATTTTTGCTCTCTGATTTCACTGTTTACTATCAACCTGAGTTGGAATCATGTTCCAAGAAATTGGCATGCAATATATGCAAGCAATATGTGGTTGACTAACCTTTTGTAAACTCAAAGATTAGGTTAAAAATTTACAGGCATAGTTGACTGCCCCAAAGCATGAAACATGTGTAGATATGCAAAAAAAAATTAATTTTTTTCTCATGAGCCTCCTCGGTTCTTTTTTGCATCTGTGGATGAAAATTACTTTGCAGAAAAAATGCCATCTCACTTCAAGAATGAGTCTTGATATAGGAATGTAAGGTAGAAAATGAAAATCACCTATGAATCTATATCAAATGGAAACATTGTTAAAATCTTTATCTCTCTTCTAAACCTCCTTTTAAACATATAAATTCTAACAATGTTAGTGTTTCAAAAATTTAATCATCTGCTAGAAGTCAGATACCATTCTAGCCAATGGAAATATGGCAGCAAATGAGACAGATTATTTTGCTTCAAGGAACTCCTAAGGTAGTAAGAAAAGACAGCAATATACTTGTTAACAAATTAGCTAATGAGATATTATTAGGTAGTGAAATGTGCTGTACCTGAAGTAATATCATGCAGTGTGACCAGAAGATCATGCTGCTTTAGCTCATTCAAGAAGGTCTTGCAGAGAAGGTGGTATTTGAGTGATTATTAGTATCACAATTGTGATAAACTGAATATTTGTGCCCCTACTCCCAATATTTATGTGTGGAAAACGAATTCCATAAACTCATATGATATTTGGAAATGGGGCATTTGGGAGGTGACTAGGCCATGAAGGAAGAGTCCTCCTGAATGGGATTAATTCCCTTATAAAAAAAGGTGCCCAGGAGTTACCTTACCCCTTTTGCCAAGTGAAGATGCAGCTAAAAGACGGCATCCATAAACCAGGAAGTGGGCTGTCAACAGACAATCTAGGCCCCTTGCTCTTAACCTTTCAGCCTCCAGAACTGTGAGAAGTAAACGTATCTTGTTTTTATGTCACCCAGTCTGTGGTATTTTTGTTATAGTAGCCCAAATAGACTAAGACAACAACATTTTCATTAATTATGTTAAAGCGCAAGTTTGTATGTAAAACTTGTAAAACTTAAAGTAAAACTTGATTAATAAATCCTGTGCATACAACATATTGAGAAACAAACTATTAAAAATGAACCCCTAAGAACTCATCACTTTAAGAAAAAAATATAAATCTTTACTTTTAGTTTCTGTTTCAGGACACTACTATTTTATCACCTCAACAAATAGTTTCAAATCTGTACTATCTACGGATCAAGCACATACAAATTGCAGAGGGGTGAAAGTGCTTTGCGAGACGGATTTAGCTCAAGCATTTCTTGCTTCTTTCCTTACCTGCTTACATCACTTACCCAATTATTCTAATCATTCCTTGGCATACAGTCTCAGTTCCCTTCTTCCATTTTATAAGCCATTGACAGAACTTCAGTCTTGGTTGAATCCAATTCTCTGTCATTAACAGCTGTACCTGTGGCTAGAACAAAACAAATAACCATGTGCAGTGGTGCCTCTAGACCATTCCCATTCTTACTCATTCTTTCTCAACAAGTTCATAGTTTCCTCAAAATTCCACCATGTCCTCTCAGATATTCACACTCTGTTGATGACTTTACTTCCTATTTCATTGATGTAAAAGAAGGTGTCACAAAATATATTCCACAAAAGGCCTCACACTACATCAACTTACCTAGGAGCATCAGTGAACATATACTTTGACTTCCCTCTTTTTATTGTGAGTGAATTGTGCTTTATGCCAAGTTCAACCCTTCCACCTATACAATAGACCTTATTTTCTCTCATTTTATGAAAACATCACTCTTTTTTCAGTTCATGAATTTTCCTTTTTTACTTTCTTTTTCTACTTGCCCCCTCAGAATCCAGCAATGACATAAAAACTACATTTTCGTAGGATCCAAATGAAAAGGCTTCTCTGCTATCAAACCCCAGTGTGTCCATTTCATGATTCTTCTAGAAGAACAACACTAGGGTGAGCCTTTTCAATATTTTTTAAAAATTTCCAGAAATGTGGTTTGTACAAGCTATCTACTATTTCACAAGATGTTTTACAAGATTAACCATAATAATGTGCTTAACTGTTGACACAGTTATTTCACCATTAGGAAACATGGGATGTTTATGAGTAAAATAATTTAAACATTTAACAGTGGGAATGACTAATTGATCATAAATATAGCTATATAAAACTATGATATGTAGATATATATCTATTTTGCAATTTTTCACTTTTTTTTTTTTTTTTTGAGACGGAGTTTCACTTTTGTTGCCCAGGCTGGAGTGCAATGGCGTGATCTTGGCTTACTGCAAACTCCACCTCCTGGGTTCAAGTGATTCTCCTGCCTCAGCCTCCCAAGTAGCTGGGATTACAGGCATGTGCCACCAAGCCTGGCTAATTTTGTATTTTTAGTAGAGATGGGGTTTCTCCATGTTGGTCAGGCTGGTCTCGAACTCTCAACCTCAAGTGATCCACCTGCGTCAGCCTCCCAAAGTGCTAGGGTTACAGTCATGAGCCACCACGCTAGGCCAATTTTTTACTTTTATATACAGAATTGTCACATCCACAAGCTTATAGGTAAACATCTCGTATTTCCTAGTGGTGAAATAACCAGGTCTACAGTTGTGTACATGTTTATGTTTTTGATATATTTTGTCAAATAGCTTACATTCAACTTGAAAAAGTTGGAAAAGGGCCCAAATGCCGAATGAGTGTTAAATATCACTTGCAGTGTAAAATTATTTCTGATCCTTACCTTTGAGGATATAATTTTTTAAAATTTTTTATTTTTTTTTTGCTGATGAAAGGTCAATCATGTATTTGCTAGAGCAACTGTTCTTTTTGTTTAATTTTTGTGTGAATTGCGTTTATTCTCATAAAAGTGATGTTTTCAGTTTTTTCTTAATTGTATGTGCATATACAAAAGATGTTAACTCAGCATCATATAAATTTTTGCTTTCTTATTACACAATTTACCTTCTATTTTTTGTGGTGTTTTAAAACATGGTCATTTATACTGAAATCTAAAATATTTTTATATTTTTAAGCAATGTGGTCCCTCCAATCACATAAACACAGTTCGAATTCCAGCTCTACCATTTACCATTACAATGGCAATTATCCTAGTTTTTGTCGCACAAAGCTGTTGTTGGAATTAAATATAATAATTTGTGCTGTCTGCTTAGCAAATGAGAATAATAAATAACAGCTAATAGGCACTTATGGTTACTGTACTAGGTGCTATTCTTTGTTTTAACAAATTCATTAATTTTAAATTGATAAAAATTGTACATATTTGTGGGATACGTCATGATGTTTTTATACATGTATATACATTGTGGAATGGTGACATCAAGCTAATTAACATATCATTTACCTCACTTTTTTTGTAGTGAGAACATTTAAAATTTATTCTCTTAGAAATTATCAAGTATACAATATGTATACTTGATAATTTATACGTAACCATAGGCACCATGTTGTACAATAGATCCCTGGAAATTATTCCTTCTAACTGAAATTTTGTATCTTTTGACTAATATCTCTCTAACTCCTACCTCCCTGCTGCCCTAGCCCGTGGAAAGTATCGTTTTACTCTCATTGAGTTTGACTTTTTAGATTCCACATATAAGTGAGATCATATGGTATTTGTGCTTCTGTGCCAGGCTTACTTCACTTAATATAATGTCATCCAGGTTTATTCATGTTGTTGCAAATGACAGGATTTTTTTTCTTTATCAACCCCCAATAGCATTCCACTGAGTACATATACCACATTTTGAAAATCCAATCCACTGATGGACACAACATCTTGGCTATTGTAAATAAAGCTGCAATGAACACTGAAGTGCAGATATCCTTTTGACATATGGATTTAATTTCCTTAGAATATATAGTTGTCCCTTGAACAATGTGGGGGTGAGAAGCACTGACTCCTCATTCAGTTGAAAATCCATGTATAACTTTTGACTCTCCAAAAACTTTACTACTAGTAGTGTGCTATTGACTGGAAGCCTTACTGAAAACATAAACAATTGATTAACACATATTTCATATGTTATATTCTATACCATATTCTTACAATAAAGTAAGCTGGAGAAAAGAAAATATTAGTAAGAAAATCATAAGGCAGAGAACATGTATGTATTATTCATTAAGTGGAAGTGGATCATTATAAAGGTCTTCATACTCATCATCTTCATGTTAAGTTGGCTGAGGGGGAGAAGAAAGATGAGGGGCTGGTCTTGCAGTCTCAAAGGTGGCAGAGATGGAAGAATACTTATGTATAAGTGGATCTTTGCAGTTAAAACCTATGTTGCCAAAGAGTCAACTATATACCCAGAGGTGGAACTGCTGCATTAAATGGTAATTCTATTTTTATTTATGGGAGGAGACTGCACACTATTTTCTATAGTGACTGTACTAATTTATATTCCCAACAAAAGTGTGCAAGATTCCCTTAACTCCATGATATGGTTTGGCTGTGTCCCTACCCAAATCTTATCTTGAATTGAAGCTCCCATAATCCCCACGTGTCGTGGGAGGGACCAGGTGGAGAAAATTGGATCGTGGGAGTGGTTTTCCACATCCTGTTATTGTGATAGCGAGTTAGTTCTCACAAGATCTGATGGTTTTATGAGGGGCTTTTCTCCCTTTCGCTCTGCACTTCCCTTTCCCGCCGCCCTGTGAATAATGACGTGCTTACTTCCCCTTCTGCCATGATTGTAAGTTTCCTGAGGCCTTCTCAGCCATGCAGAACTGTGAGTAAATTAAACCTCTTTCCTTTATAAATTACCCAGTCTCAGGTATGTCTTTACTAGCATCATGAGAATGGACTAATATACTCCATGTCCTCACTAACACTTGTTATTGCTTGTCTTTCTAAAAAATACTTTTTATTTTTATTTATATATTTTTATTTTTAATTTTTGTGAGTACACAGTAGGTGCATATATTTGTGGAGTATGTGAGATGTTTTGATACAGGCATGCAACATGAAATAAGCACATCATGGAAAATGGGGTATCTATCTCCTCAAGCATTTATCCTTTGAGTTACTAACAATTCAGTTACACTCTTTAAGACATATTAAAATATACATTTAAGTTATTATTGACTATAGTCACCCTGTTGTGCTATCAAATAGTAGGTCTTATTCATTCTTTCTATTTTTTTGTTCCCACTAATCATTCCACCTATCCCCAAACCTCCCATTACCCTTCCCAGTCTCTGGTGACCATCCTTCTACTCTCTATGTCCATGATTTCAATTCTTTTGAGCTTTAGATCCCACAAATAAATGAGAATATATGATGTTTGTCTTTCTGTGCCTGCCTTATTTTCCTTAACATATTCATCATCTCCAGTTCCATCTATGTTGTTGCAAATGATTGGATCTCATTCGTTTATGGCTAAATAGTACTTTATTGTGTATGTGTACCATATTTTCTTTATCTTTTAATCTGTTGATGAACCCTTATGTTGCTTCCCAATGTCAGCTACTAGAAATAGTGCTGCAACAAACATAGGAATGCAGATATTTCTTTGTTATACTTACTTCTTTTCCTTTGGGTAGATACCAACCAATGGGATTGTTGGATCATATGTTAGCTCAACATTTAGTTTTTTAAGGAACTTCCAAACTGTTCTTTACAGTAGTTTCACTAACTCACATTCCCACCAACAGTTCACAAGGAATCCCTTTTCTCCACATCCTCACCAGCATTTGTTATTCTCTGTCTTTTGAATATATGCCATTTTAACTGGGGTGAGATGATATCGCATTATAGTTTTGATTTGCATTTCTCTGATGATCAATAATGTTGAGCACCTTTTCCTATGCCTGTTTTCCATTTGTATGTCTTCTTTTGAGAAATATCTATTTAAATCTTTTACCCTTTTTTTTGACTGGATCATTAGATTTATTCTTAGAGAGTTGTTTGTGCTCTTTATACATTTTGGTTATCCTTGTAAGATGGGTATTTTGCAAATATTTTCTCCCATTCTGTGGGTTGTCTCTTCAGTTTGTTGAATGTATCCTTTGCTGTGCTGAAACTTTTTAACTTTTTGTGATCCCATTTGTCCATTTTAGCTTCGGTTGTCTGTAAGACAGGGTCTCGCTCTGTTTCCAAGGCTGGAGTTCAGTGGCACGATCTCAGCTCACTGCAACCTCCACCTCCTGGGTTCATGTGATTCTCGTGCCTCAGCATCCCTGGTAGCTGGATTACAGAGCATACCACCAAATCCAAATCCAGTTAGATTTTGTATTTTTAGTAGAGACAGGGTTTCACCATGCTGGCCAAGTTAGTTCGGAACTCCTGGCCTCAAGTGATCCACCTGCCTTGTTCTTCCAAAGTGCTGGGCTTGCAGGCATGAGCCACAGCATATTGCCCCAACTTCACACTTTTCATATAAAATCCTACATTGTCAAACTCCAATAATGTGAAAGCTGCTTTTTTGTATTTCATTTAAATAAAATTATTTTCTGAGACTTTAGTACAAGTTGTTATTGGTGTACTTTTTAAAACTGTTTTTAAAAAATATATCCTTAAAAGCAAATGTTCCAAAAGTTGCCTATATTACTTCAGTTTACATATCAAGCTTGGTCCAAAGCTTAGTCAGATAGCCATATTTATCAGCAAGAGAAAACTGGGCAATGACATGTATAACTAGGTGCTCAAATGCCCAGCTAAAACCTTGACAGGAAAGGATACCAGTGAGAATGGATAGTGGTGGACAATTATCATAACTGACAATCGTGTTAATTACATAATTAACAAATAATTACTATGTCACAAGTAATACTGAGTCTTTTCTAGATGATTTTGACTTTCATTTTTTCTGTCACTTTTTTTTAACACATTCATGAACCAAGGAGAAATATATATATATGTGTGTGTGTATATATATATATACGTTTATATATGTGTATATACGTGTATATATATGTGTGTATATATATATATTTTTTTTTGGCTACAGAAAAGTAGTAGGATTTGTTCTTAGCTTAGAACTCAGTTCTTCTATGTGACTATCATCAGAAACTCCAATTTGCAGCTGGAAATAACACTTCGAATTTAAACCTTGGATTTTAACATATACCTGGAGCATCTCTTCTCTAATGAGTCTGCATATTGTTTGGATCCCAGGAAAATTTTTATTTGGCTCAATTCTGTTCATAGAATCAGTAATTCATAGTGTCTACTGTTAAATTGTTCTGATGACAGAAACTACCACCTCTAAAATTTATTTGTGATAACTATATCTTCTAGGATGCAACGTCTCTTAAGATTTTGGAGAAGTGATGATAGAGGAATTGTTTTCTACTTGTCTTAAATATCAGTTTCCCAGTTTTCCACCTCTTATTCTCTGTGGCAGGAGGAAAGCGGTGAAGGAAAAATGAAACAAAAGATGTGCTATATATAGGTAATTTTCATTTCTAATGTATGCTCTTGGGCAAGTTATCTCTTTAAGTTTCAAGTTCTTCATATGGACTATATAAGCCATTACTGAAGTAGAAAACCTTGGTATTACTGTGTCTATTTGATGAGATGTTTCAATGGATCAGAAACACTAAGAAAACTGAGTCACAAAGGACAGTTTTTAGTGGGTATGGATGCTAATGACGGATATACATTATTATTAACAAGACAAGTAATTCTATATAATGAAATTCATAGGAAGACAATGAGAACTCACTTGGTGTTGGGTGCTGTGATTGGTACTTCAAAATATATGTGTGGGTAAAACAATCTTTGCTTTCAAAGTGTTGATAAGGGGGAAGAACATATACTAAATAAAATATGAAGGAATTCTGTAATATGTTTTGTGAGGCTATTTGTGATATGTTTCTGAATTACCACTCAACTCTGAAATATCACATCAGATGCTATGATCCAGCAAAATGAATGACTTACAGTTTCCTGAGCATCCCAGGCTCTTTAGAACGTTTTGCTGGATAACTCTTCTCTATCCCTCCACTATACCATATCTTTCCCTCAGAAATACTCTTAAGAATAATAATTAGAATGTCTTATAGTTGTCTGTTCACTTGTCTGAATTTCCCTAACACTATCAGCTCTAGGAGAGCCAGGCATGAGTCTACCTCGTTCACTGTTCTATCTCAGTTATTTACTTGGTACAGTGCATGACATATAGTAGGTGCTCAATGAAGTGTTTACATTGACTTCAAAGAAAACAAGACACAAATTTTAGCACAAGATATTCATTGACTTCTTTTACTTCCTTCCTGTCAGAGGCAATGTTGGTTTTGTCCATCAGAATTCCAAGACCTAGAGGAAAGAAAGGTCAAATCATTGGTATAATTAAAATAAAGAAGATAAGGGAAGGAAGACAATGAGAGAAACAGCCATATGATATAGGATGATGGATTGAGGATGGAAGGAGACATATTTCAGGACTCAGAAATTGATGCAAACCGAGAAGTTTCAGAGAATATGGGAATAGGAGATGAAAGGAATTATATATATAGTGGTTATTGTAAAATATGTATTTATATCCCCTTCATATACTTTGATAAAAATAAATAAGGCATTAAAAATTAAATGCCTTTCATGAAATGAGCTTTTAGAATATTGTAATATTTCAAAATTGATTCCAATATATTTTTAACAGTACAAGAAATGACCATGAACGACTTGATTACATAAAGCAGTGATTATTTCCAGCTCTCGGATTCAGCAGAAGGTTTGTGAAAAGTTGTTTGAACAGGATGGATAGGATCTGCATATATAGAAAAATGTAGAGAAAAAAGCTATTCCAGGTATAGAAACTGTTTAAAATAGCATTAATTTTTAAGACATAGTAACCAATCATTTTCATTACAAATGTAAATGTATTTACACAAAAGTTGTCTTACCTTGACAACTTTGGTTAAGTTTGATTAAGGGCTTTTTTTGCCCTTTTCTTTTGAACTTCTAATTACATTTGTTATAATTGGACAGGCAATCTATATTGCTATAGGCAATCTGTATTTCAAAGGGGCTAAAGGCTAAAGCCAAGTTACCAGACGAGTTAGTTAGCACAAAATTGTTGAGTTTATTTGCAGAGTAGTACAATAATCAACATAAAGCTGGTAAGTTCACTTACAGTTTAAGGGAGCAAATTCATTGCCCGATAGAGATACATTTTATGGTAATTTTACTGAACAAAGACACTTGTTAAAAACAACCATGTTATATACAACTTTTGTAGTTATTTTATAGTTATTTTTAACTAAGGCCAAATAAAAAATTTTAGCCTTCAGCTTTTGCTCTATGTGTGCTCTATGTTCTACCCATTGTGAACAAAACTATATTTGTTTGACATTTTCAGAACAAAGCAGAGACGTAATGAGGTCTTTATCAAATTCCATTACACTCTATAAATGTGCCCTTTGTATATCATCACAACTGAAAGCCAAGTATTTTTAGCAGCAAACAAACAGGACCTTTTGAGTATTATATGTTATATGATCACTAAATTTACCGAGAACAAGATAAGACATGGAATAAATGCTACATTTATATGTTGCCCTTATTTATAATAAACATATAAATATGTTTCTGTTTTGCATCAGCCTATAACAAGTACCCCAGACTCAAAACAAGCAAACTATAAATTGGCTGAAAATATAGCACTGACCTTTGCTGAAGTAACCAATAACTAGGTCTTAAGTATGCTTCAGGGACACTAAAATATGTGGTATTTTTCTTGTAAAATGTGCTCATTATAGGTATAAAATAGTTTTGCCTCTGTATAGAGCATCTGGATCTGTTATAAAATTCAGTCATTTAGGGGAATTTAAAAATAATGAAATTCATGATAACAAATGGATACATAAATGACTGTGTAGCTTTGCAATAGCTTCAGGATATCAGACTTTATAGAAAAAAAATGATTTAAACTATGTAACAGTGAGAAGAAGTAAAAACTTTCTGTTGTAGAGAATGATAAAAAATTATATTGTTATATAATCTGTGTTCAAGAATATTTGGGAATATATTTGGGAATATTTGGGAATACTTGGGATTGGCATGATTTACTGATAAACAACAGATGTTTTCTCTAGTGATCAAGCTGCCAAGTAACTTGGAATATATTCTTCCGATAAGCTTACTAATCCTCAATTAGAAATAGGTTGATAGTTATAGCATTTTGGGGTTTTGGTTTAAGAAAAGAGTTTATGTTTTGTCATTGTTCATCCCTATTCTGTAGAAGACAAGTAGTCATCAAACAAAGACCACACTGTAGAATACGTGGCAGCCATGAGAATGCCGTTTAGATTTCTCCTTGCAGATGGAATAATTGACCCATGGCCCCAGCTGCTGTCTGAAATTTATCTCCACATTCATGCCAAGGCAAATGCTTTCCATTTGCTGCTCCCAGTCAATGTTTGAGAACAGCAGGGATACTAAAAGTAGGTCTGCTCCTGGGAGACACAGAAATACTTCGATGGGAAACTTGGATTCTAGGACTTCTGGAGGATATTGTTGACTCTTCTTTATAACTGTACTGCAGTCTCAGATGTGTTCACCCTTCTCTTCCTTCCTTTTCTCCTTCATACAGACTCATATCTGCAGTGTATTCTGATGGCTCTCTCAGCTTCCAAAGCCTCCCCTCCTCCTTCTCTCACAGATATTTCCTCTAATAAATTTTCATGTTTACTCTTACCTTAGAGTCTTCTCCCTAGACAATCTGACTAAAGCAAGGTAAATACGACATTATACATAATACAGGTTATGTAGGAGATGTTATTGTACATACCTCCTTGTATAATAGAGGTTTTTCTAGGCCACACCAACTTGGGTCTGCCACTGCTAACAGAAATGAGCAAACCCTTTACTCTTGAAATTACTCTATCCTTATATTCTTTTCTAATTCACTCTACCTTTGGTCAAGGAAAGCCAAGGGACAGGGTATTTGTTCAGAAACAGAAGTTGTTTTCTAATGTGACTTCCCAGTGACAGCCATGAGTATGACTTGACACTGATGCTATAGCCTGGAATTAGAGTCCCTTATGTCTGATTCTGAATCCAGCCCCAAATATAGTGAGCACTAATATTTATTATTGAAAAGTGAGCAAGGCTAAAAGAACAAAGGTTTCACTGCAGCATGTCTAAAGAAATTATGGAGGAAGAACTGTATAGCAACCCCATTTCAAATAATTTATTAACTGGGCCATCAAGTAATCTGCCTCTGTTATAATCTTATGACTTTTTATCTTTTTATCTTATTGATATATGTGATCTATGTATTTCTTGGTATCCAATAAATACATTAATTATGGATAGGAATTCTGAGCCACATTCTTGAAGTTGAGATATTTAGTAATATCAGGATTCCTATGTGCTTAACTTTGGATGCTGAAAGATTCCCCAGAAGTCAAAGTCTCAAGAGAAGAAAACAAAGGTTACTATGAATTATGGGGAAGATACTACTTCTTTAGTAATTTTAAAAAATTTTCTTGTTAAGTGGATAAGGTAGGTGTGATTATGCCCTCCTTAGTGACCCAGGGTCTAGGCCTGATTCAGCAGACCCAGAGGCCAGCCCCACCCCAGTAAGCCCTGATGCCGTGTCTAACCCTATGGATTGAGGTACCAAGATGACTCCTATAGACCCAGACACCAGGCCAGCCACTGGAAAACCAAGACTCACACCTGCTTCCATGGACCAAGGATCTAGACCTACTGCAACAGCAGGTCAGCCCCTGTGGACTTAGGATTCAGGTCCATTACAGTGGATCCAAGCACTAGGCCCATCTTAGTACCTGTTCAGTCCCGGAAGACTCATGCTCAAGGCTCACCCCAGAGCCAGGCCAGCCTCTGTGAACCAGGTTCCAAGCCAGCCACCAGAGATACAGGCTCTGGGTCTGTTCACCTGCTGACCCAGGGCCTACTCAAAGATATTAGCAGTAAGCATTCCCTTGGATGGTGCCAGATGGCCTGCTCAGCATCTTTGGACAGCCTGATTGGTGAAGGGTGTTCCAGAAAAAGCCAGTTTGTGAAGACTGGAATAAGTCTCTACTTCTTTCAAAGGCACAGACATAAGCTGAATGTAACAAGAAAAACCAGGAGGACATAAAACCACCAAAAAAAATGAAACAATCTTCTAGTAGTTGAACTCAAAGACATGGATATATACTAAATGCTTGGTGAATAATTCAAAATAATTATTCTAAGAAAGATCAGTGAACTTCAAGCAAACATGGAGAAACAATTTAATAAAATCAGGAAAAAAATAAGTAACCAAAATGAGAAATGTAACAAAGAGGCTGAAATTTAAACATCAAAATGAAATTCTGAAGATGAAAAACGCAATGAAAAAAATAAAATGCAATAGATAGCATCAATAGCAGAATAAAGCACAAGAAAGGATCTGTAAACTTGAAGAGAGGTTATTTGAAAATATACAATCAAAGGAGAAAAAAAGAATGGAAAGGTAGTAAGAAAGTTTGCAGGATTTACAGCATTGAAAGAGCAAATGCTCCGTTCATAGATGTTCATAAAAGAGAAGAGAAAGACAAAAAGGTAGAAAGATTATTTAAAGAAATAATAGCAGAAAACTTTCTAAATTTGGCAAAAGATATATGGGTATGGGATTGCCAATGTCTCCATTCAGATGCAATCCAAACAAGACTAGCCTAATCCATGTTATAAGCAAACTGTCAAAAATAAAAGACAACAAGAGTATCCTAAAAGCAAGCATAAAACCGGAAACCCATAACATATGAAATTACCAATAAGGCTAACAGTGGATTTCTAATCAGAGACTGGGATGATACATTTAAAGTGCTGAAGGAAAAACAAAATACATGCCAACCAAGAATACTGGAACTGGAGAAGTGGTCCTTCAGAAATGAGGGAGAGGTAAAGACTTTTCTAAACAAACAAAAGTTGAGGGAGTTCATCACCAGCAGACATATCTCATAAGAAATGCTAAAGTTTCTTCTTCAAACTGGAAGAAACGTGTGCTAGTTAGTAACACATATCAAAACACATATGTTAGTAACATATCAAAATTCCTATTACATTTTTCACAGAAATAGAAAAAAACTCCTATAATTTGTATGGAGCCATAGAAGACTCCAAATAGCTAAAGCACTCTTACGCAAAAAGAGGAAGGCTGGAGGCATTATAATACCTGACTTCAAAGTATATTACAAATCTATAGTAATTAAAACATCATGGTACTGGCATAAAAACAGAGACAGGGATTAATAGAATAGAAAGCCCAGAAATAAATCCACATATTTGCAGTCAGTTGATTTCTTTATAATGGTGCGAAGAACACCCAATGAGGAAAGGGCAATCTCTTCAATAAATGGTGTTGGAACAACTTGATATTCACACGCAAAAGAATGAAATCAGACCCTTGTCTTACACCAGGAATTAAAATCAATGCAAAAGGGACTAAAGACTTAAACCTATGATCTGAAACTGTAAAACTACTGGAATATAAGATAGGATGAAAACTCCATGACACTGTTCTGGGCATAGATATTTTGGATATGAAACAAAAACCATGGGCAAGCAAAACAAAAATAAACAAGTGGGATTATAACAAACCAAAAAGCATTTGCACACTCGAGAAAAAGACAGAGTAAAGTGGCAATCTACAGAATGGGAAAAATATTGCAAGCCATACATCTGATAAAGAGTTAAATATCCAAAATATATAAGAACTTCAAATAACTCATCTCAGTTTCTGTTAGTAAGAAAAAACCTGATTTAAAAAATGGGCAAAGGATCTAAATAGATATTTCTCAAAAGAAGACATTCAAATGGCCAACAGGTATATGAAAAAATGCTCAACATTACTAATCATTAGGAAAATGCAAATTAAAACCACAATGAGATATCATCTCATAACTGCAAGGATGGCTATTATAAAAAATAGAAGAAATTACAGGTTTTGGAGAGGACCTGGAAAATACACAGCACTTGCACACTGCTGCTGGTAATGTAAACTAGTATAGCCAGTATGGAAAATAATATAGTGGTTCCTCAAAAAATTACAAGTGGAACTACCTTATGTTCCACCAATCCTACTACTGGATGTAAATCTGTATGTCAAAGGGGTATCTGCATTCCCATGTTAATTGTAGGAGTAATTCATAATAGCCAACATATGGAATCAACCCAAGTGTCAATCAGTAGAATAGGAGGAGGAGCCACGATGGCCGAATAGGAACAGCTCTGGTCTACAGCTCCCAGCATGAGCAATGCAGAAGACGGGTGATTTCTGCATTTCCATCTGAGGTACCCGGTTCATCTCACTAGGGAGTGCCAGACAGTGGGTGCAGGACAGTGGGTGCAGCGCACCGTGCCCCAGTTGAAGCAGGGCGAGGCATTGCCTCACTCGGGAAGCACAAGGGGTCAGGGAGCTCCCTTTCCTGGTCAAGGAAAGGGGTGACAGACGGCACCTGGAAAATTGGGTCACTTCAACCCGAATACTGCGCTTTTCCGACGGGCTTAGGAAACGGTGCACCAGGAGATTATATCCCGCACATGGCTCGGAGGGTCATACGCCCACAGAGTCTCGCTGATTGCTAGCACAGCAGTCTGAGATCAAACTGCAAGGTGGCAGCAAGGCTGGGGGAGGGGTGCCTACCATTGCCCAGCCTCGCTTAGGTAAACAAAGCAGCCAGGAAGCTCGAACTGGGTGGAGCCCACCACAGCTCAAGGAGACCTGCCTGCCTCTGTAGTCTCCACCTCTGGCGGCAGGGCACAGACAAAAAAAAGACAGCAGTAACCTCTGCAGACTTAAATGCCCCTGTCTGACAGCTTTGAAGAGAGCAGTGGTTTTCCCAGCACGCAGCTGGGGATCTGAGAACAGGCAGACTGCCTCCTCAAGTGGGTCCCTGACCCCTGACACCCGAGCAGCTTAACTGGGAGGCACCCCCCAGTAGGGGCAGACTGACACCTCACAGGGCCAGGTACTCCTCTGAGACAAAACTTCCAGAGGAATGATCAGACAGCAGCATTCGTGGTTCACAAAAATCCGCAGTTCTGCAGACACCACTGCTGATACCCAGGCAAACAGGGTCTGGAGTGGACCTCTGACAAACTCCAACAGACCTGCAGCTGAGGGTCCTGTCTGTTAGAAGGAAAACTAACTAATAGAAAGGAAATCTACACCAAAAACCCATCTGTACATCACCATCATCAAAAACCAAAAGTAGATAAAACCACAAAGATGGGGAAAAAGGAGAGCAGAAAAACTAGAAACTCTAAAAAGCAGAGCACCTCTCCTCCTCCAAAGGAACGCAGCTCCTCACCAGCAACGGAACAAAGCTGGACAGAGAATGACTTTGACGAGTTGAGAGAAGAAGGCTTCAGACGATCAAACTACTCTGAGCTACAGGAGGACATTCAAACCAAAGGCAAAGAAGTTGAAAACTTTGAAAAAAATTTAGAAGAATGTATAACTACAATAACCAATACAGAGAAGTGCTTAAAGGAGCTGATGGAGCTGAAAGCCAAGGCTCGAGAACTACGTGAAGAATGCAGAAGCCTCAGGAGCCGATACGATCAACTGGAAGAAAGGGTATCAGCAATGGAAGATGAAATGAATGAAATGAAGCAAGAAGGAAAGTTTAGAGAAAAAAGAATAAAAAGAAATGAACAAAGCCTCCAAGAAATATGGGACTATTTGAAAAGACCAAATCTGCGTCTGATTGGTGTACCTGAAACTGACGGGGAGAATGGAACCAAGTTGGAAAACACTCTGCAGGATATTATCCAGGAGAACTTCCCCAATCTAGCAAGGCAGGCCAACGTTCAGATTCAGGAAATACAGAGAACGCCACAAAGATACTCCTTGAGAAGAGCAACTCCAAGACACATAATTGTCAAATTCACCAAAGCTGAAATGAAGGAAAAAATGTTAAGGGCGGCCAGAGAGAAAGGTCGGGTTACCCACAAAGGGAAGCCCATCAGACTAACAGCAGATCTCTCGGCAGAAACTCTACAAGCCCGCAGAGAGTGGGGGCCAATATTCAACATTCTTAAAGAAAAGAATTTTCAACCAAGAATTTCACATCCAGCCAAACTAAGCTTCATAAGTGAAGGAGAAATAAAATCCTTTACAGACAAGCAAATGCTGAGAGATTTTGTCACCACCAGGCCTGCCCTAAAAGAGCTCCTGAAGGAAGCACTAAACATGGGAAGGTACCAGCCGCTGCAAAACCATGCCAAAATGTAAAGACCATCGAGACTAGGAAGAAACTGCATCAACTAACGAGCAAAATAACCAGCTAACATCATAATGACAGGATCAAATTCACACATAACAGTATTAACTTTAAATGTAAATGGACTAAATGCTCCAATTAGAAGACACAAACTGGCAAATTGGATAAAGAGTCAAGACCCATCAGTGTGCTGTATTCAGGAAACCCATCTCACATGCAGAGATACACATAGGCTCAAAATAAAAGGATAGAGGAAGATCTACCAAGCAAATGGAAAACAAAAAAAGGCAGGGGTTGCAATCCTAGTCTCTGATAAAACAGACTTTAAACCAACAAAGATCAAAAGAGACAAAGAAGGCCATTACATAATGGTAAAGGGATCAATTCAACAAGAAGAGCTAACTATCCTAAATATATATGCACCCAATACAGGAGCACCCAGATTCATAAAGCAAGTCCTGTGTGACCTACAAAGAGAGTTAGACTCCCACACAATAATAATGGGAGACTTTAAAACCCCACTGTCAACATTAGACAGATCAACGAGACAGAAAGTTAACAAGGATACCCAGGAATTGAACTCAGCTCTGCACCAAGCAGACCTAATAGACATCTACAGAACTCTCTAGCCCAAATCAACAGAATATACATTTTTTTCAGCACCACACCACACCTATTCCAAAATTGACCACATAGTTGGAAGTAAAGCTCTCCTCAGCAAATGTAAAGGAACAGAAATTATAACAAACTGTCTCTCAGAACACAGTGCAATCAAACAAGAACTAAGGATTAAGAAACTCACTCAAAACCACTCAACTACATGGAAACAGAACAACCTGCTCCTGAATGACTACTGGGTATCTAACGAAATGAAGGCAGAATTAAAGATGTTCTTTGAAACCAATGAGAACAAAGACACAACATATCAGAATCTCTGGGTCACATTCAAAGCAGTACGTAGAGGGAAATTTATAGCACAAAGTGCCCACAAGAGAAAGCAGGAAAGATCCAACATTGACACCCTAACATCACAATTAAAAGAACTAGAAAAGCAAGAGCAAACACATTCAAAAGCTAGCAGAAGGCAAAAAATAACTAAAATCAGAGCAGAACTGAAAGAAATAGAGACACAAAAAACCCTTCGAAAAATTAATGAATCCAGGAGCCGGTTTTTTGAAAGGATCAACAAAACAGATAGACCGCTAGCAAGACTAATAAAGAAAAAAAGAGAGAAGAATCAAACAGACGCAATAAAAAATGATAAAGGGGATATCACCACCGATCCCACAGAAATACAAACTACCATCAGAGAATACTACAAACACCTCTACACAAATAAACTAGAAAATCTAGAAGAAATGGATAAATTCCTCGACACATACACTCTCCCAAGACTAAACCAGGAAGAAGTTGAATCTCTGAATAGACCAATAACAGGCTCTGAAATTGTGGCAATACTCAATAGCTTACCCACCAAAAAGAGTCCAGGACCAGGTGGATTCACAGCCAAATTCTACCAGAGGTACAAGGAGGAACTGGTACCATTCCTTCTGAATCTATTCCAATCAATAGAAAAAGAGGGAATCCTCCCTAACTCCGTGTATGAGGCCAGCATCATCCTGATACCAAAGCTGGGCAGAGACACAACCAAAAAAGAGAATTTTAGGCCAATATCCTTAATGAACGTTGATGCAAAAATCCTCAATAAAATACTAGCAAACCAAATCCAGCAGCACATCAAAAAGCTTATCCACCATGATCAAATGGGCTTCATCCCTGGGATGCAAGGCTGGTTCAATATACGCAAATGAATAAATGTAATCCAGCATATACACAGAACCAAAGACAAAAACCACATGATTATCTCAATAGATGCAGAAAAGACCTTTGACAAAATTCAACAACGCTTCATACTAAAAACTCTGAATAAATTAGGTATTGATGGGATGTATCTCAAAATAATAAGAGCTATCTATAACAAACCCACAGCCAATATCATACTGAATGGGCAAAAACTGGAAACATTCCCTTCGTAAACTGGCACAAGACAGGGATGCCCTCTCTCACCACTCCTATTCAACATACTGTTGGAAGTTCTGGCCAGGGCAATTAGGCAGGAGAAGGAAATAAAGGGTCTTCAATTAGGAAAAGAGGAAGTCAAATTGTCCCTGTTTGCAGACGATATGATTGTATATCTAGAAAACCCCATTGTCTCAGCCCAAAATCTCCTTAAGCTGATAAGCAACTTCAGCAAAGTCTCAGGATACAAAATCAATGTACAAAAATCACAAGCATTCTTATACACCAACAACAGACAAACAGAGAGCCAAATCATGAGTGAACTCCCATTCACAATTGCTTCGAAGAGAATAAAATACCTAGGAATCCAACTTACAAGGGATGTGAAGGACCTCTTCAAGGAGAACTACAAACCACTGCTCAAGGAAATAAAAGAGGATACAAAGAAATGGAAGAACATTCCATGCTCATGGGTAGGAAGAATCAATATCGTGAAAATGGCCATACTGCCCAAGGTAATTTAGAGATTCAATGCCATCCCCATCAAGCTACCAGAGACTTTCTTCATAGAATTGGAAAAAACTACTTTAAAGTTCATATGGAACCAAAAAAGAGCCTGCATCGCCAAGTCAATCCTAAGCCAAAAGAACAAAGCTGGAGGCATCACACTACCTGACTTCAAACTATACTACAAGGCTACAGTAACCAAAACAGCATGGTACTGGTACCAAAACAGAGATATAGATCAATGGAACAGAACAGAGCCCTCAGAAATAACATCACATATCTACAACTATCTGATCTTTGACAAACCTGAGAAAAACAAGCAATGGGGAAAGGATTCCCTATTTAATGAATGGTGCTGGGAAAACTGGCTAGCCATATGTAGAAAGCTGAAACCGGATCTCTTCCTTACACCTTAAACAAAAATTAATTCTAGATGGATTAAAGACTTACATGTTAGACCTAAAACCATAAAAACCCTAGAAGAAAACCTAGGCAATACCATTCAGGACATAGGCATGGGCAAGGACTTCATGTCTAAAACACCAAAAGCAATGGCAACAAAAGCCAATATTGACAAATGGGATCTAATTAAACTAAAGAGCTTCTGCACAGCAAAAGAAACTACCATCAGAGTGAACAGGCAACCTACAAAATGGGAGAAAATTTTTGCAACCTACTCATCTGACAAAGGGCTAATATCCAGAATCTATAATGAACTCAAATTTACAAGAAAAAAACAAACAACCCTATCAAAAAGTGGGCAAAGGATATGAACAGACACTTCTCAAAAGAAGACATTTGGACGGCCAAAAGACAAATGCTCATCATCACTGGCCATCAGAGAAATGGAAATCAAAACCACAATGAGATACCATCTCACACCAGTTAGAATGGCAATCATTAAAAAGTCAGGAAACAACAGGTGCTGGAGAGGGTGTGGAGAAATAGGAACACTTTTACACTGTTGGTGGGACTGTAAACTAGTTCAACCATTGTGGAAGTCAGTGTGGCGATTCCTCAGGGATCTAGAACTAGAAATACCATTTGACCCAGCCATCCCATTACTGGGTATATACCCAAAGGACTATGAATCATGCTGCTATAAAGACACATGCACACGTATGTTTTATTGCGGCGCTATTCACAATAGCAAAGACTTGGAACCAAGCCAAATGTCCAACAATGATAGACTGGATTAAGAAAATGTGGCACATATACACCATGGAATACTATGCATCCATAAAAAAGGAATGAGTTTGTGTCCTTTGTAGGGACATGGATGAAATCGGAAATCATCATTCTCAGTAAACTATCACAAGGACAAAAAACCAAACACTGCATGTTCTCACTCATAGATGGGAATTGAACAATGAGAACACATGGACACAGGAAGGGGAACATCGCACTCTGGGGACTGTTGTGGGGTGGGGGGAGGCGGGAGGGATAGCATTAGGAGATATACCTAATGCTAAATGACGAGTTGATGGGTTCAGCACACCAGCATGGCACATGTATACATATGTAACTAACCTGCACATTGTGCACATGTACCCTAAAACTTAAAGTATAATAATAATAATAATAAAATACAATAACAACAACCACAACAACAAAATGGGTAGGATAAATTTTTTAAATGTAGTATGAGTACTCAATGGAATACTATTCAACCTTTAAAAAGAATGAAATTCGTTATTTGCAACAAAATGGATGAACCCAGATGATATTATGTAAATGAAATAAGCCAGTCACAGAAAGGCAAATACCACATGATCTGACTTTTAGGTGAAATCTAAAAAAGTTGGACTCATTAATTGAAAGGAGAATGGTAGTTACTAAGGGCTGGAGAAACTGAAGGGATGGGGAGATATTAGTGAAATAATAAATTTTAGTTAGAAGGAATAAGTTCAAAAGATTTATTGTACACATGGATGTAGTATATTCTTGAAAACTGCTAAGAAAGTAGATTTTCAGTATTCCCATCACACAAAAAATGAAAAGTATGTGAAGTAATGCACGTTAATGAGCTCGATTTAGCCATTATGTAATGTGTGTATATTTCAAAATAACGTGTATGAAGATACACAATTTTTGTGAATTGAAAAAAAAATTAAAAAAGAAAATGTTCTTAGAAAAAATATACCCGTGATACTAACTTTAAATGTTTCCATGCCAGCCATTTGTGGAACTTTATATAAAAATTCTGATGTTTTTGACAACCAGACTGATATTTACGTTCATCCATACATTTATTAATCAATTCATGCTTAAATCAATCAAAATATTTATTGATAAATTTGTCATATTTTTAAAGCATTGTGATATGCCAAAGTTGTTATTGGTGAACAAAAATATTCTAGTCATTCTAGAGACCAGGACTCCTGAAGAGGGCTCCTAAAATTGTAACAAAATTAACAAAATGTGAAATTGCAGTGATTAATGAAATTATCAATTTCCTAGCCATTTTAGCAATCAACAAATACAGAATCCATAAGTGATTAAGTGGTATTTTTAATATACAGTCATGCAATGTTTAACCATGGAGGTATGTTCTGAGAAATGTGTTATTAGGTGATTTTGTCATTGTGTGATCATCATAGAGTGTACTTACGCAAACCTAGATCATGCAGCCAACTACAAACCTGGGCTGCAAACCTGTATAGCATGTTACTATACTGAATACGGTAGGCAGTTGTAACACAATGTTAAATATTTGTGTATTTAAACATAGAAAAAAGTACAGTAAAAATATTTTGTGTGAAAGATAGAAAATGATACACCTGTATAGGATGCTTACCATGAATGAAGCTTGCAGGAATGGAAGTTACACTGAGTGAGCCAAAGAGTGAATGGTGAGTGAATGTGAATGGATGCCT
The DNA here is from genome assembly GCF_029281585.2 of Gorilla gorilla gorilla. NCBI lineage: Eukaryota > Metazoa > Chordata > Mammalia > Primates > Hominidae > Gorilla > Gorilla gorilla. The sequence continues at coordinate 99,874,333 of NC_073237.2, read as the reverse complement.
GGCATTACTGGACACTATTCTAGACTTTATACACTACACTTAGCCTACCGTAGCCTACACTTAGGCTACAGTAAATTTAAAAAATTTTCTCTTTAATAATAAATTCACCTTAAATTGCTATAACTTTTTTTCACTTTGTAACTTAAATTTGTAACTCTTTTGTCACTTAAAACACAAAGACATTGCACAGCTGTATCAAAACATTTTTATAGCACTAGTTTATAAGCTTTTTTTTTCTATTTTTTCCCTTTTTGTTAAAATTAAGACACAAATATATTCTTTAGCCTAAACCTACACAGGATGAGAATCAACAGTATCTCTATTTTCCACCTCTGAGTCTTCTCCCATTGGAAGGTCCTCAGGAGCCAATAACACACATAGAGCTGTTATCTCCTGTGATAACAATGCCTTCTTCTGGATACCTCCTGGAGGACCAGCCTGAGGCTGTTTTACAGTTAAATATATACATATGGAGTATACTGTAAGTATAACAATAAAAATTTAGAACAGTAGGATGTTTACAGTAGTTTCACCACAAACACCTTATTAATATATTGCACTGTGGCCTTGCAATGGCTACAATCTCACTAGGAGATAGGACATTTTTCAGCCCATTATAATCTTAGGGGACCAAAGCTGTATATGCAGACTATTGTATATGCAGTCTGTCATTGACCAAAATGTCATGTGATACATGGCTGTATTTAAAAAGTAAAGATTGTTTGTTAATAGTATTATTCAGTTATGACAAAGATCTAGGCTTTTTGATATACCCATGATGAGTTTTTCCTCGAGACGAAAGAAAAGCAATGCATCAAAAGTTAAAATGGCCAAACATATTTTAGTTGGACTTCCTACTCCTATGTCTGGGAATTAATAGTAAGAAAATAATATTAAATGTAGTGTAAAACTTCATATTTTACAGTGCAGCATTTATTATTTTATAAGCCCCATTAGATACATTTTAAATGAGTATTGATGCAATAATTGTTATGGAATATATTAAGGAACTTAGGCAAATGTGTTATTGAAAATTATGCTTATGGAGAATTTGTAATATCATGTAAAATGTTTAGTTTAGGTTAAAAAATGCAAAATTTGTAATGGGATGAGCTTTAGTGTTTATAGAAAGATGCTTAAAACAAGAAAAAGTGATTCAGAGCCCTGTGGTAATGATATTATTTTAGGGTGATGATTGTTTGCCTTTATGATTGTTTTGCCTTTAACATATTGTGTATTTTCCAATGTTACATATGGACATGATTTTTATATCTAAACAAGACAATTTAAATAGAGAAAAAAAAGATCTCCAGAAGACCATGGAAGGAAAATTATAGAATGTCACCTTTGTTAAGAGCTACAGATTAAACTGACCTGAAAATTATGCCAGAAATTGTACATAGATGATTAAATTTATGTATCCATGTACTTATGTCTCAAAAATATGTACCTTTTTTATTTGGGTAAATCACAAAGGAACATTTTGTTAAATTAGTTTCCTAATTTAAGCAATATATGATAAATTTCTTAAAATAATAAAATCTTTTAAACATCAAATTGGTTTACAACATGTAACACTTCAGGTTCATGGATCACTAGTGATGCACATGAAGGATTTTATATGTCTTTTCCAATCTGTGATGCTATACATCACTTTCATAGCCCTAGGACCTCCAGCAATCTGGGCTGACTGCGTTTTGATTCTGTCATTTTTTTTCCAGTTAACTTTATTAGTGTTGATCATGCCCGACTTTACTAAGATTATTTTGGCTCCTTTAACCTTGGCTTTATTGACCTGGAATAGTCAGCAGCCATCTGACACTGTGGCTAACTATATTTTTAGACAATATCCAAAGTGATTAAGAACAAAAATCATTAAAGCAATAAAGTCATAATTTAGAGGAATCTACCCCAAGAAGAAAAATAGCACAGTATAAGTAATGTTAGTCAAAGAATTCAATTTTAGTTCAACACAAGGTAATTTGGAGAAAGTTCTTTTAGTGTGTGATTATACTGGTCATTGACTTAAGTAGAACAGAAGAAAGTAGAGATGTGGGGGCTGGATATATTTGTGAGAGTTGGTAAAACTGATGAAGCAAGGTCATGGGACAGATGAGAGGATATGGTGACATCCAGTGCACTTGTGGAGCGACTGTCTTTAGACTAGAGGAGAGAAAAAACTTCTGAGACATAAGCAAAGGAATTAACAATATATTTAGGTGCAGGCACATTTCTAAATGTGGTTGATCAGCTGACTGAGTTCATAATTAGTTGCCTTTATTTTCCTTATGAAGAAAGAGGCCATTTAAGTAAAGAGTAAACAAAGTAGCTCAAAAGCTTGAAGATACTAATGACATTCTTTTTATCTTTTATCTTGGTTCAGGGGGTACATGGGCTGGTTTGCTATATAGATGAATTACCTGTTGTAAGGGTTTGGTGTGTACAAATGACTTCATCACTGAGGTAAGAAGCGTAATACCTGATAGGTAGTTTTTCAATTCTCACCCTCCTTTCACCCCCCCACCCTCAAGAAGTCCCCTGCATCTGTTATTTCTTTCTTTGTGTCCGTATGTACCCAATTCTTATGGGGAAAAATGGGTTAAGTAATGGATCTGACTAGGGAGAAAATAAATGATTTCTGCATATATCATTGATGTTGTGAAAGGAATAAAAATATTTCTCTTTGATATAGTTTTGGACCTGTTACATTGATGAGGAATGATCCTATTAACTTAAGCAAATATTTGAGTGCCCACTACATGACAGATACTTTGCTAAACATTGAGAGAAAGAAAAAAGCAACAAATAAGATTTGGTTTCACATCTTAAGGGTCTGCCTAAACAGAACAAAGGTTCTGCACACAGATAATTAAAATGAAAAGCAGAAGTGTTGGGCACACACTGCAGCTATTAAAAATAAGAGTTTCATCATTAAAGTATCTGGAATTGAATTAGAACCTCACTACTTCATAGCTGAGCATACTTAAGCAATCCCCTTAACTCATATGCCCTTTGGTTTTTTATCTCTAAAACCCGACTAATAGACTGCATAGTTAGGACATATATATGAATCAGTTTATAAATTCTAAAACTCTATGAAAATGTAGTTTATTATTATGTGTTACATAAATAAAGTTTTAAAAGTCTTTGAATGTGAGGAGGGTAGGGAGAGAGGAGAGTGTGTGTGAGGGGGCGAGAGAGAAAGATGCTCTGGCTAGAATATTTAGGGGTGCTTCACAGAGCGAGTAAAATTTGCTCCAGGCTTTGAAGAATGGTGTAGCTGTTGGTAGGCAGAATTAAGGTAACAAAGTTATAAGTAGAGGAAAGTATGTCAGCAAAAATTTAGGGAAGAAAAAGCAAAAGTCTTACTGAGTAACAGAAAGCAGACCAGATTGCCTAGAAAGTGTTATCAAAACACCAGGGGTTCAGTCTAGGTCCTGCTGCTGGCTGCACAGATAGTCAATCACTGAGACAAGTATTGCCAAGGAGACAAGTATTGCCAAGGAAGAAGGCTTTAATCGGGTGCTGCAGCCAAGGAGATGGGAACTCAGTCTCAAATCCATCTCACTGACTGAATAAAAGCAGAGGTTTATACATCAGGGAAGAAGTGTAACAATGTGTAAGAAAACAAGAATTAGGGAGGGGAAAGAAAGCAATCATAATGAGGAGTCCAAAGTCTCATTGTCTGGATGTGGTGTTCTGGTGAGTTTCTGTTCTTTGGTACTTTTTTTTTTTTTTTTTTTGAGAGTTTGAAGGTCCTTTCCTGAGGAAGGAATTCAGATAAAACAAATACAAGTTTCAAGCTTTAAGACTAGAAAGACCAATTTCTATCTTTATCCTAAAGAACAGTTTATGGGGCTATTGGCTGAGTTTCAAAAGCAAGGGAGTAAAAAGGCATAAAATGGGATTGTGGCAATATTTTAAATGTTTTATGTTTTAAATTCTATAATAAGCAGTTATGTTAATTATGGCTAGAATATAATCTAAAACTTAGTATATGTTCTACAAAGGCCTGTATTTTCTAACCCTCTCTGTATATGCAATCTTATTTCATTTCACTTTCCCTTTATAGATGACCTGCTGACATTGTTTTCCTTTTGGTTTCCAAGATCCTTTTCAACCACTTTCATTTGTAGATTCTCAGCTCATTTCTTCCTATTCAGATCTCAGTTTAAAGGTCTTCTTTTTTGCATAGAACAGATTTGAAAATAGCCTATGTAAAGTAGAATAGCTTCTATTATTCTGCATTTTAACATCTTTTTCCTTCATGATACTACTTATAATTTTTAATTTTTCTGTTTGCTTCTTTTTCCATCCCCTAAACTCCCCTCTATATCTCACTCAGACTATATAATACACGAATGGAGAAACTGTGCTTATTTTGCTCACTGTTCATTGTTTAACATATTATCTAGTACACTGATATGTTCAATAAGTATTTTTGAATAAGTACATTAATGAATATTTTTAAAGGAGACATTGTAAAATTTTAAGCATAAAAATATTTGGGGGGAAAAGACTATGCTTAAAAAGTGACCTAGCACTAGACTATATAAAGGACTAAAATATGAGGTTGAACATAAATCATTTAGTTGTTATTGCAGTAGTCACACATTTGTTAATGAAGATCTGTTTTACTGAACGTTGCAGAAGGAAGGGAAGAAGGGTGGGCTTCTTCAGAGGTTGAGAAGGAAGAAGAATTAGGACTGATAATTGAGTAGAAATGAGGTAGAAGAAGATTAAATTTGAAGATGAATATATCAGGGGGAGATGATTTTTTCTGTGTTATTTCATCTAGTATGAAGTATTCCACCTCTGTTTAACCTTCACCTAGCTGGAAGAAGGTGATACTAAGCCATTTCAAGAGTCTGTGATAGTTAACTTGATTTAATCCAGTGTATTATGAGGAGCTCCATAGAGCTGGAACACTGAAGCACATTGTTAAGGAAATACTTAACAGAAATTTATTACAAAGTTTCCCATTTTTATCATTTGAGGGTAAGGTCATTCTGAATTTTCTGTTGTAAGTTTCATATGTCAGTACTTTATAGCTGAACCATTTCAAATGACAGGCACATCATTCTTTACTACTTGTCAACACAAAGTATTTCATGTTTTAATTTTTAACAAAATGCTAAAAGAGACTTTTCAGTTAAAAACACTGAAGTTTATTTCTAAAAGTTTTTGGGATATTTCCAAAACATTACCGTAGGGTTTGATAAAAAGATAAACACGTGGAAGTCATAATTTCAACGAAGGACATTATTAGAGTTAAGATTATTTAAATGAGCTGAAACTATTTCCTCCAGCATTCAAATATGAATACACAGAAGGTGAAGTGGGATAGTAACCTTGACCCTTTCACGGGACTCACACAGGGTTTGGCTCTGGCTCCTTTACTCAGCTCATAGCTCTCAACTCCTCATGGGAGGGGGAGCATGCAGGTGAATGGGTTCAGGGGCCAGGACAAGCGCTTCTGGGCAACCAGCAGAAGCAGAACTCTATGCGGCTTGCAGCAGCATCTAGAGGTTGCCTATGACCCTCAGAGCCCCAGAGGACATGTATTATAGTGTGCTCCTTTAGCTTTGCCTTTCACAGACAGCTTAAATGTTAAACAGCTCAGTGGAGGAACAGTGTGACAACCTTTTGGACCCACCCTCTTGGTACCCTAGTTCTTGTTTGGCATGCAGGAAAAATCAGGTCATGTGAACAAATTGAAGGGTGGTGAATGTGGAGAATTTTATCAAGTGATGGAAGTGGCCCTTAGTGGAATGGGGAGCTGAAAAGGGGATGAAGGGGGAAGGTGGTTTTCCCCTGGAGTTCAGCAGTCCCTGGCTGAGCTCTTCTCCAAGGTCCCACTGTCAAGCCATCCCTCTGAAGTCATGCTGCTACTTCAGATGTCTGACTGCTTCTTTTCTCTCCTTCTCTGCCACTCTGCTGCTCTGCCACTCCACTGGTGGAGCATAGGGTTTTTATGGGTACAGGAATAGCGAGGGCAAGATGGACCAGGGTGGTTTTGGAAAAGGCAACATTCAGGCAGAAAGATAGGAATGCATGTTCTCACTTTGGGCTGTGGGTTCAGGCTTGAGGGTGGGGTTTTGCAGGGACCCCATCCTTTTCTGCCTAGGATTTACCTGCCTCCTGTTTGTATCAAAGAGACAACGATTACAGTCTCAAAAAAATTAATCAACATCAATATTGAAATTTAATAGCTCCTAGAATACATAATTCCTCTCTGCCTAGCAAGAAATTAACCAGCTGATGGTAGCTGACCAGTAGTTATAATGTTTTGATAGTACTAGTAATTTCTTAATTTGTGGTTCTTGAGACTTCATGGGAAGCAATTCTGATATTTATTACGTAGTGTTTTATTATGTAACATTTGTTATTATTATGTTTTGAAATATGCATTTAAAATATAGTATCTACTTGCTGTCATATAAACAAGATTAGGTTGATTAGGATGTGTGTATTAGTAATTTTTCATCTTTCAAAAATTTTCATATGCCTCAATCTTCTGTTCATAGAAACTTTGTGCAGTATATGATACCAATTGATCATTTCAAAGATGAAGCAATGGAGTTGCCTATAATTATAAAGCTTAAACCAAAGCAAGGATTAAAATATAGCTGTGTAATCAATGCAACCTTGTACAAGTCATTTAATATTTTTAGCCTAATTTTTTCAATTGGCAAATGTACATAATATTATCTGTCCCCACTCTCTGTGAAAATACTACAATTGTAAAGTGCTGAGCAAGTATTATACTTTAGTCTCAGGCATTCTTGATATAACCCTTTACCTTGGTTCTTATGAGAATAGTAAATATGAGGAAGTAAGTTGTCACTGTGCTGGTCTTTGAAATTATTGTAGTCCTCACTTAAATTCAGGTGAAAGAAATAAAGGGTGGGGGAGAAGAAAGCTATGTATTTCTTCACTAATATTAATATTATTTGAATTTTATAGATTGGAGTATAAAGTCAAGTAATTTTAAATAATTTTCACACTGAATGGGAGTTTGTAGACTTCTTATTAAAATCCAGGTCTGTTCAACTCTATCATACTGAAACCATAATATAGCAGAGTTAAGTGTGTGCTCTGGAGTCCTAGGCTGTGTGACTTTGTATCTTGCCTCCACTATAGGACCACAGGCAAATTACCTAACCCACTATCACCTCAATTTCTCATCTATAAAAAGGTTATACTAACAGTACCACTGCATAAGTTTATACTCAAGATTAAACACAGAGTGTTTAAAATAGAACCTAGCAAACAGCAAGAAAATTATAAATACTGGAAACAGTGACTTCTTCCTTCTCCCCTTCTTCTTTTCCTACTTAATTTAGCATCCCTTACCTTCCTTTTGTGATTTTGAGATTAAAATATATATACTTGTTACTTTCCCAGATATTTTAAAATAATAGACATGTATAAGTGTAATGCATTTTACTATGTCTTTTTAATTTTTCAAATAAATTTTAAAGGAGTATTGGCTGGATTTTAGAAATTAAAATATACCAGTAATATTCAGTTTTTAATAACAGTAGCTTATTTTTAACATTTTTAATTTTCTAAAGTAATTTCTGATGTCATGGAAATTTAACATGAAGATATTTCTGTTATTCATTTGTGCTATTTTCTTTGAAGTATCATCATCTTAAAACGAATGAATGATGATAACTTGACAATAGATATTAGTAAGAAGTGATGGCAAGACAAACCCATCCATCAGTTAACAGACCCAGAAAAGGATTATAACTCAATTACTATAAACTGATTGAAATAATGATTTCTTGATTGATTAATTCTTGATAAAATCCAACTTCACAGTAGAAAATCAACACAACTCATTTCAAGATTTTTTTTGAGATATAAGTACAAGTATTGGTACTTTCTGCAATGTCTTATAATTTAAGATAATCCAAAAAGTAGTAAACATTTTTATTTTCTAGTTTATCAAAACTACAGCACTTTTATGGCTTGTGGTAGATAAATGCTTCAAGTTTGCAACTACTATTATATTATTTCATAATAGATTAACATTTTACTAGATACTTTTCTTAGAATATATTGATATGTCCTCTTAAATACTTTTTTTCCATCTGAAAGTTATTTATGTTTATTCCTGAGGTCTGTGGATCAGAGCCCTGTATTTTATATTGATTAAAACTTATTAAGTGTACTGTATTGAGTACAAATACTTGTTAAGTGTTCTATACTGAGTAAGACTTAGTGTATATATGAAAAGACTCTTATGACCAAATCTAATTGCAGTAAATTCTATATGTGTGGAATAGTTTTGCAATACTGTTAACAGTCATTACCTTCTTTAAGAAAAGTATTAACATAAAATTGTAATTAAAAAAAATTTTTTAAAGAAATGTACACAACAGTTATGTTGATTCTTGATAGCATCCCAGGAAGTTTGGATTCAGTAAGTTTGAAATGAGGCCAGAAATTTGTATCTATAACAAGTATTCCATGTGTTTCATATTACTGAGCTTTACGTGGGAAACAATTACTTTAGTTTAAGAACATCTTTTTAATTAGTCATTCATCATTGTTGTCTAATAATGGTATACCTACTTGCTTTCTCATTATTAAAAAAATACAAGGATTCTCATCGTAGGGATATTACATTATTTTGCAATTATTTTCCTAGAATAAAATACATGCAATTTTAATTATTAGGTTTAAGGTTTATAGCCATTTTAAGAAGCCTAATATCTATTACAAATTTATTTTTCATGAACTTCTAGTTTAAACTGCTTTTAAATTACATTTAATTATTCAGTTTCCCTGAAGCCTTATACATATATTAAATATCACATCATTTTTTTAAAAACCAAAGTGAGATTATGCCCCTATGATATTATTTCTTTGATTGCTTGCAGTGGTTGGAAATGCATTATTATGCATCTTTCTGCCATTTTATTATTTTTGTTTTTTGTTTGTGGTATTTACATTTTTATGTACCTAATGGGTACATTTTGGTTTTCATATAATTTTAAAAATATTTATAAAATAATTAGAATAGGACACTTTCTGCTTCAGATAGTAGATACAGATGAAACTGGCTTAACTAATAAAAATATCATGTATTTCTCTTGAGTGCAGAAACCCCAGAGCTCCAGAAATGAGGTAGGTACTAGATGTGCAAGGTCAGACCTCTGGCTCTGCTTCTCTGTGATAATCCTGACTCCTCCCTTCCTAACATGTTGGCTCAAGCTAATGGTGGTTCTGGGTGTTACATCCAGAGGCAGTAACTTTCAGAACAGAAGAGCTGATTCATTTAGTATGTATCTTTTCCAAGAGAACACACCTTTTTCAGAAAATCACCAATATACTCTTCTACGTCACTTGCCAGAATTAGGTCACATTGATTTTCTTAAATCATGCACTTGTGAAACAAATAGGATTATCATGAATGGATGAATTCAGATGGCATCTTCCGCTGGTATGGAGTTATATAATTAATAGTATCTAGAAAGTAAGAAATAACAAAGTAGGCTATAAATAATGTCTAATAACTATTCATTTACAATAAGGTAAATTACCTAGTCTTTATTTTTTTTTGACTAGTACAAAGATTGTATTTTATATTTTTGTTGTTGCTATGAAAGTGTGTCACTCAGATCTCCAAGTGCATAGCTGATTATCAGCCCCAGTGCAGTGCTACCCATTACATCCACTGTTGCTTTTCCTGTCTGCTCTGGGTCCATTACCGAGCCAGCAGGCTGGAGGCACTAGTTCTGTACCATTTCTTCCTGAGGCTGAAATTTTCCATTAGGTAAACCTTGCTCAGGACATCCATGGCCTGCCTGAAACTTTTTCAGAGCCTCACTAGAATATGAGACTCTTCCTACCCATTTTGTTCTTCCTTCTTTCCTTTTGCAGGTATCTGACCTGCATTGGGATTTGAAGATTCTTTCTGCCTAGGCTTGTCCACTTCCTGTTTACCGTACATGGGACCTTTCCCAATACATTTCTTACACTTCTAGCTCTGCTTCTTGGAGGACCCAAGTTGAGATCATATTTAATCATTTGATCCGTCTTACCATATGATATATTGTGTGAAGCATTTCCATCTATACTGATATTTATGTATTTGTTTGTTTATTTAATTGTGTTTTCTATGAGCCAAGCTCTGTGCTAGGCAACGTGGACATAAGAATTCATTGAAAAGTTTACTTTTCTAAAGTACTCCTAGGTTTAAAAGTGATTGAGGCAGATAAATACATAAAAATGGAAAGCACTCTAAAAGAGGCATAAACAGAATTTGAAAACTCAGTGGAGGAAGACAGAAAATCCTGATTTTGGAAGACAACATAGACTCCCAAAAAGATCCTGATAAAGTTGAATTCCTTAGGTAGAACATGGAAGGGTGAGATTTTCTATTGCATTAGTTGGGGCAATATTAGCTATAACAAGACAGATCAAATAGTGTATAATGATTCATTCCAAAAAAACATTTATTTTTCATTTATGTAACTATTGCAGGTTGCTAGGGGACTTTCTTCTCCTTGCAGATATTTTGGAATCCACCTTTGAAGATGGGAATACAATCATGTGACTTATAAGATTTAGTAAATAGGGAATAAAGAGGGCAAATGGAAATTCAGTAGGCAACAAATGGTGTCCAATGCTATAATCATTCATGTGAAGTTTGGTAAATATCCCACTCCATTGTTTTATAGTCTGAACACTTGATTTTACATATTTGTGGTGGCTGTCAAAGTGTGACACTCAGATATCCTTCAAGATAGAACATGAAGGGAAAATAAAAAAGACTTATGCGTGTAACGATTTTATGGGTGAGGCTTAGAAATGGCATGTCTCCACGTCCCAAGGACCTCTTCAAGGAGAACTACAAACCACTGCTCAAGGAAATAAAAGAGGATACAAACAAATGGAAGAACATTGCATGCTCATGGGTAGGAAGAATCAATATTGTGAAAATGGCCATACTGCCCAAGGTAATTTAGAGATTTAATGCCATCCCCATCAAGCTACCAATGACTTTCTTCACAGAATTGGAAAAAACTACTTTAAAGTTCATATGGAACCAAAAAAGAGCCCTCATTGCCAAGTCAATCCTAAGCCAAAAGAACAAAGTTGGAGGCATCATGCTACCTGACTTCAAACTACACTACAACGCTACAGTAACCAAAACAGCATGGTACTGGTACCAAAACAGAGATATAGACCAATGGAACAGAACAGAGCCCTCAGAAATAATGCTGCATATCTACAACCATCTGATCTTTGATAAACCTGAGAAAAACAGGAAATGGGGAAAGGATTTCCTATTTAATAAATGGTGCTGGGAAAACTAGCTAGCCATATGTAGAAAGCTGAAACTGGATCCATTCCTTACACCTTATACAAAAATTAATTCAAGATGGATTAAAGACTTAAACGTTAGACCTAAAACCTTAAAAACCCTAGAAGAAAACCTAGGCAATACCATTCAGGACATAGGCATGGGCAAGGACTTCATGTCTAAAACACCAAAAGCAATGGCAACAAAAGCCAATATTGACAAATGGGATCTAATTAAACTAAAGAGCTTCTGCACAGCAAAAGAAACTACCATCAGAGTGAACAGGCAACCTACAAAATGGGAGAAAATTTTCGCAATCTACTCATTTGACAAAGGGCTAATATCCAGCATCTACAATGAACTCAAACAAATTTACAAGAAAAAAACAACCCCATCAAAAAGTGGGTGAAGGATATGAACAGACACTTCTCAAAAGAAGACATTTATGCAGCCAAAAGACATATGAAAAAATGCTCATCATCACTGGCCATCAGAGAAATGCAAATCAAAACCACAATGAGATACCATCTCACACCAGTTAGAATGGCAATCATTAAAAAGTCAGGAAACAACAGGTGCTGGAGAGGGTGTGGAGAAATAGGAACACTTTTACACTGTTGGTGGGACTGTAAACTAGTTCAACCATTGTGGAAGTCAGTGTGGCGATTCCTCAGGGATCTAGAACTAGAAATACCATTTGACCCAGCCATCCCATTACTGGGTATATACCCAAAGGATTATAAAACATGCTGCTATGAAGACACATGCACAAGTATGTTTATTGTGGTACTATTCACAATAGCAAAGACTTGGAACCAACCCAAATGTCCATCAATGATAGACTGGATTAAGAAAATGTGGCACATATACAACATGGAATACTATGCAGCCATAAAAAAGGATGAGTTCATGTCCTTTGTAGGGACATGGATGAAGCTGGAAACCATCATTCTCAGCAAAGTAATGCAAGGATAAAAAACCAAACACCCCATGTTCTCACTCATAGGTGGGAACTGAACAATGAGAACACACGGACACAGGAAGGGGAACATCACACACTGGGGCCTGTTATGGGGTGGGGGGAGGGTAGAAGGATAGCATTAGGAGATATGCCTAATGTTAAATGATGAGTTAATGGGTGCAGCACACCAACATGGCACATGTATACACATGTAACAAACCTGCACGTTGTGCACATGTACCCTAAAACTTAAAGTATAATAAAAATAAATAAATAAACAAATAAAAGAAATGGCATGTCTCCTTAGCTCACATAGTATTTTTTGGAATCCAGTGATACAACATATTCAACCATGTGGGAATTTGGGAAATCAGTTCTATGTGTCAAGGAAGAAGGTGAAACTCAGAAGTCTCTGCCACACAGGTAAGAACAATATGCACAATAGTACCGGATTGTTAAAGTTCTTGAGAAGCTTGCAGAAGTAAGAATTCAACACAGTTGGCGTGTAGGGCACATAAGTAAAATAAAAAGATAATGAGAGTAAAGAAGCTAACAGCTCTTTTATGTTATTAATTAAACTTTTAAATTTATGTAAAGCTTTTAATGCTTATTATATTCTATTAAAATTTTATATATAATTTAATTCACTTTTGACATTTTTTTCTCTTGACCAATTCTGCTATTTTTGTGACATTTTTACACTGCTCTAATTATTTTTGGAGCATTACAACGCACAGAGCATATGTTTGAATAGATCTATCCACTATAATTATTTCCTAATTATAAACAACAAATTTGTAAAATTTAAACACTTACCAAAGCCTATAGTTAATCTGGCCTTCCATTTGTTCAGGGTTACTTCAAGTAGAAAATTTGCATTCCAATGTTTTATTTATTCAGCAATATGAATAAATAACATTCTTTCCCACAAACAAAATAGCAGTGTAACAAATTCCTAAAGTAGCAGTATAATAGATTTCTCTGGCCAAAAAATAAAAAAAAAAAAGTTTCTATCCTCCCTAGGATATGTTTTTGCCTTGGTCCTCTCTTACACCTTCAAGTTATTTCATTAATGGAGGAGATTCAGGATAATATTTTATGTTTTAATGTTTACTTTAGTTGCTTAAAATTATTCAGATAAAAATGGACTTTCAGAGATACCCTTAATCACTCATCAGGTTGGCAGTAATAGCAACAACAAAATTTGACAGTTGGGACAGTAGGGAACGGGCATTCTCATACCCTGCTGGAGAGACTGTAAATTGGTAAAAATGTTTTACATTACAATTTGGCAGGACTCAATGAAACCATAAATATAATTCAATATTTATTTTCTAAGTAATTCCCTAAAGAACATCTTTATAAGTGCACAGACAAATTTCTCTTTAGCAGATTTTGGAATGAAAATTAAAAAATTGAATCAGTTTAAATGCCTCTTATCAGAGGAATGAGTAAATCAAATGATATATTCAAGAGGTGGAATTCAACGCTATGGATAAAAGATTGAACTAAAACCATATATGGAGTATGGAGAGATGAAAAAATCAGTGAGTGGGAAAAACTCAACAACATACAGCGTGATAGTTTGCATCACATATGTTATGCAAATTAAACAAAATATACCTCTAGTAGAGGGAGATGAGTAATGGTTCTAGGGATAGGAAAAAAGATAATTCAACTTTATCTGTAATACTAAACAATTATTGAAAATATAAAGCAAATAAAAATGTGATAAGTGTATTTTATTATTCTTTCTGATTTTCTATCTCTTAAGTTTCTTAGAAAAATATTTAAAATGTTGTATTTATGATTCCTAAAGAGTTAGTGGACAATAATAAGGTATTAAGCAAAAATATTGTTAGTTCGTAGGAGCTAAGATTTAGAGGGGTAAACTGGAGGATGATAAATGCTATTGTTTGGTCTGATGTCTGTTCAGTGTTCTCTTTAAAGGTCATCTAGGAAAGTGTGAACTAAAACTAATCTACAGGTGTGCAATATTAACTTGTACATAGAGTGTCCATCAGTATCAGGAGGAAGGAGACATATTCAAAACAGGCTCTCCAGAATGTCACCTGATGAGTATTTCAGGAAACAAAGTTCTCCAGATAAATGAGTTAATTTCTTTCAAAAATTATAACACAGGTATTCTCACAGGGAAGGACAACTTGTTTCCATAACACATGACTTGAAATTTAGTTCATAAACTTTTAATGTCTATTTTCGCAGCTCAGGGGTCTGTTTTGTTTGATATCCTTCTATATTTACAACTATTGTTTCCAAAATAGTTAGAAACAATATTTGGGTAGATGGATCGATGGAAAAGAGACGGATGAGGCTGTTGTGTTTATTAAAAGAAATGATATATGTGCAGGTCTCCAAACATAATCTGGAAAATATCAAAAGTAGATATTATTGTTATTAGAGAAAAATTATATCCATATATGATTTTAATTGGCACATAGTAATTGTACACATTTATGGGGCTACAGTGAGATGTTTTGATACCTGTAATGATTGTAATGATTGAATCAGAGTATTTATCATTCCCATCATCTCAACCATTCATCATTTATTTGTGGTGAGAACATTCTAAATCGTCTTTTCTAGCTCTTTGGAAGTAAATCATACAATATTATTAATTATATTCATCCTCCTGCCCAACAACACACCAGAACTTAGTATTCCTATTAACGATGACCCCATACCCATTGACCAATCTGTCTTAATTCCTCCTTGCCTCTTCCTTCCCTAGGCTCTGGTAACCACTATTCTACTTTCTAATTCTGTGAGATCAGCTTTTATAGATTCTGTACATGAATGACATCATTCAGTATTTGTATTTCGATGCCTGGCTCATTTAACATAATGTTTATCCATGGTTTATCCATGTTCACACAAATGACAGGATTTTATTTTTTATGGCTAAATAGTATTTCATTGTGTATACATTTATACTCTGTTTTCTTTATCCATTCATCTGTTAATAGACACTTGGATTGATTCCATTTCTTAGCTGTTGTGAACAATGCTGCAGTTAATATGGGAGTGCAGATATCTCTTAGACACACTGATTTTATTTCTTTTTGATATATACCCAGTAGTGGCATTGCTGGATCAAATGGTAGCTCTATTTTTAGTTTTTTGAAGAACCTCTATACTGTTTTACATAGTCGCTGGACTTTTTTATACTCCCACAAACAGTGCATAAGAGCTCCCTTTTCTCCACATCCTCGCCAGCATAAATTACCTTTTGTTGTTTTGATAATAGCCATTTTAACTGGCGTGAGGTGATATCTCATTGTGGTTTTGATTTGCATCTCCCTAATGTTTAGTGTTATTGAGCATTTGTCATATACCTGTTAGCTGTTTGTATGTCTTCTTTTGAGAGGGGTCTATTCAAATCTTTTGCTCATCTTTTAATCAGATTATTGTTATTTTTTTCTATTAAGTGTTTGGGTTTCTTATATATTTTTTATATTAGACCCTTGTCAGATATATGGTTTTTAGCTATTTTATCCCATTCTGTAGGTTTTCTCTTCACTTTCTTGTTTTCTTTGCTATGCAGAAGTTTTTCAGTTTGATACAATCCCATTTGTCTATTTTTGCTTTCGTTGCCTGTGATTTTGAGTTATTGTCTAAAAGATCTTTGCCCAGACCAATGTCATGGGCAAAGATTCTCCAATGTCATGGAACATTTCCCTTATGTTTTCTTCTAGTAGTTTTATAGTTTCAGGTTTTGTGGTTAAGTGTTTAATCCATTTTGAGTTGACTTTTGTATGCTATGAGAGAGAGGGTCTAGTCTCATACTTCTATTCATACTTAAGTTAATTTTTAACTTAAGCCAAATTGTCATGCAATTATTTTTCATGTTTTCCTTTCTGAAAGAAGTTAAAAAATAAAGAAGTAGAATTACAATTGGAATATAAAAGGAGAATGATTAATCTGCAGACAGATGAAAGAGAGTTTTGTTAAAATTATTGACTATAATGATATTTCCCCTATAATAGCTTCCGATAGTCATAATAACTTTAGGATATTAACAAACTGGTTTAATAATCTACACACACATTGCTTTTCCTTCTAATTCTTTTGATACAACATCACACTTGAGCCCTAATTGGGAACTTGAATATCTCAGTGTCTGTAAAAGAAGCTAGTACTCTGTGAAACTCAAACAGGCCAAATGTCAAAGTTTTCTATTGATTTACTATAATTCATCTAAGCATTTGAAAGGCTATGCAGAGCAACACCCTGAAGGCCTCACTTTCGGGCCCTCATTTAATCAGTATCAGATTGGATCTGCAGTGGTTTATTCCACACTTGGGCAGCAAAAACACTTCCGTGCCCTCTCCACCTAAACACAGCTGAAAAAGAAAACATAAATAGCACAGAATAAACAGTCTCCACCTCAGGAACAGATGTTACCTTAGAAAGTGCTGCCGTGCCCGGTAATTGTCTTCTCTGAGCCTACACAATGAAGAATTCTCCCCACCTGAGCACTTACAGTGCAGACCTATAATTGGCCACTTTCCTTTTTGTTTCCTCCACTCCCTACAAATATCGAGGCAAAACTGGTGCCAGGTTTCTCTCTATCCCCTGGACCAAATACAGGAATCAAAAACAAAAAAAAAGACACTTGTCATTTTTCTCCTGAATGAATAGGATGACAGTACATTGTTAGAGATCCTACTCACTTTTTCCCCCAATGCAAATGTGCCCTCTGATTTATCATTGTTTAAGTTCTTTGTTTTTACTGATTCTTGAGTCAGTCTGGACTGAGACTGGGAAAAAGGGGACATGAATAAATTTGTCTTTGCCTGAGATTGTGTCTGTATTGTGTGGGCTAAAGTTTGAAACCTCTTGGTCCCTAGAGGCAGAACTCTCCATGTCCCTTGCACATGTGGCTTCAAGACTCCTTTGCTTTCTGAAAAGGATCTGTTTTCCTTGCCCTCAGTAATTTTGTTTCAGCTACCCAGATCTTGCTTTGACAATGCTTTCCCTCAACCATTTACACCAGTCTGAGAAGGAAAGTGAAAACTAAGTTCTGGAGTATGAGACTTTTATAAGAAATGCAGCTTACATGGAATGGAGAGTAAATAACAAACTACTAACCATAGGATCACAACAGGTTTCTAAAAGAATGAGGAAAAAGAATACAAAGAAAGCAGAATGGCAGTGCTGGGGGATCCCTGACAAGAAAGTGGAATTTACTGTAAAGAAAGATACTTGACTAAAACATTTTTTAAAACCAACGAGGAAACAGAGGGCAGATAAGATAAAACCATTAGCTAACATTTATAGAGAATTGCACTTTCCATACATTAATTGCTTAAATCCTTATATTAACCCTGAGAGCTACTGTTATTATTATTATAATTATTACTAACATTTTCACAGATAAGAAACCTAAGGCAGAGAGAAGATAAAACAATGATTTGCTAAAAGTCACACAGCTGGATGATGCCAGGATTAGGGCCCAGAGCTTATAATTTCAGCCTCTAATTACCTTGCCTTATAAAGGATTAATTCTGAGAAATATATATTGCTAAATACAATGGTTTATGATTTATAGTCTGATCACATTCTTGCTGTAATACTAACATCACTGCCAAAGAGACAGGAATTCAAATGTGTCATTGATGCAAGATTTCTCTCAGCCCCTTTACTGGACTCAAGGCAGGGGCACTCCCTGTACTCGGCCCACTGTGCTCAATCCCTTGCAGGAAGGAGCACGTGAGCAAGTGAGTGCAGGATCCAGCTGGCCCCTCTGGGCTCTGACACAGAAACAAGCTCCATGCAGGGTTTGCGGCCAGATCAGGTGTGTTGCCTTGAGGGGAAAGCCACAGTACCCATGTGAGTGGGCCCACAACCCCAAAGCCACAGAGGGGGTGTTACAGTGCTCCTTTAGTTCTACCATCCATGGACGGTGGTGTGTTAGCAGCTGAGTTGGCCCCTTGCCTCATCACATGAAGTGGCTGCCCCCTGCCAGCAATGGCAAAGGGCTGGTGTGATAGCCTTTCTGGGTACCCCCGACACTCATTGGGTCCCGAGCTTCCAAGAAGAATGAGGTCTTCTGGCGTCCAAGAAGAATGAGGTCACATGAACAGTTGAAAGATGGTGAAGGCAGAGAATTTTATTGAGCGATAGAAACAGCTGTTAGCAGAGAGGGGAGCTGGAGAGGGGATGGGAATGGCAGGTTGTCTTCACCGAAGTCAGGCTGTCTCTATTCCCTGAAGTCAGGCTATTTCTTCCTCTACCAACTGAATCTGGAGTCTTTATAAGCACAGGATGGTGAGGGCATGCTGATTGACTTGTGAGTATGCAAAAAAAGATAAAGTGAAGACACCACTCAAAGGCGCACACGACAGTAGAGAAAACCAATTAGGAAAGGATAGGTATATGTAATATAGGTGAAGGGTGGGGATCTGTCAGAGGAAAGCATGCCAAACAGGAAGACAAGTTTTCAGTCCAATCTGAGGATTAAACTTGTAGCTTGGTTTTCAGGCTTTCAGCTGTCTTCAGCTTGGAGGTGGGGTTTCACCAGGTACCCGCCCATATCTGCCCAGGCATTTGGCTGCCTCCTGCTACTATCACCACTCCCCTGTTTTAATGACTCCTCATAAGGATCCTTGTTAAACATCTAAAACAAGACTAACACGAGGCTGGGTGCAGTGGCTCATACCTATAATCCCAGAACTTTGGGAGGCTGAGATGGGCAGATCACTTGAGCCCAGGAGTTTGAGACCAGCCTGGGCAGCATGGCAAAACCCCATCTCTAAAAAACAAACAAGCAAAAAAAGCCAAATCTTCTGCCACTTCATCTCCCCTGACTTCTGTTCCAATCACAACAGATACTGACTTTCCCATGCTTTATAACAATTTTGTTCTTTCCCAAAAGATATGGGTTCTGCCTAGAATTCCTTAACCATCCTTTTTGCCCAGTGGGTTCCTGAGTTAGCAGGTAGTTAAAACATTTTCTTATAACTCCTAATGCATGTTCACTTTTATCTTATCATACTGTGTATTTAATGGCCTGTATTCCTTTAAAGATAATGTACAGCTTTGCCCGTCTAGAGCTTATAGTAGGTTCTTGATAGATGTTTAGCATTAAATGAAAGGATGCTTGGGAGATTGAGACAGGCATTTTTCCCAAAGTAATTCCTCTGAAGTGTCATGAATCTCAATTAAAAAGCAAGGTAAGCAGGATTTGTAGGCAATTTCCTGTACTAGAACTTCAATGTGACTTTAATTATTGTTGAATATGCTGAAATATTTTGAAAAACAGAAATTGTGGCAGTTTTACCCTATTTGCCACAATTTTGAATGCACGGTTTAAAAACCAGTCAGAATAACAAAACCAGTCAGAATTTGATTTAATATAAAATTAAATCATTTCATAACAAATTAATGAAGTTAGAAAGTAAATGAACTAGATTTAATTGACAAGGATGCAAAAAAAATAGCTGTCATTAGGTAATTTATTGAATTTATTCAAATGGTCAGCTCACGGAGCCTGCATACAGGCACAGGAATGTGCTGACAATGAATAGCTCCCCATAAATATACTTCACTCTCTAAAATAGGTGATATGTAAACATATGGTATTACTTACACCTGTCAATAGAAGGCGGTACAAAATGAGATATTTTATTGTTCCCATTCTCATGTTATGTCTTTCTCCCCTACAGACAAACACTAAGGAAACTATAAAAATAAATCTATCCACAAAACGACTGGCTCACAGGATTCATTTTCATTGTAGCCATAGTTCTCCATCTCAGTACACTATACAAGGTAAACAAAGCAGCAGGATACAGAGGTACCTGCATAATTGCATTCTCCTCTTTTCTTTGTGCTTCAATAAATCTCGGCTATATTATAAAATTCTTTATTTAATCAACTGAAAGGACAAATGTATCTTTCTTTAGAAATGGCTTGGTTTTACTGATTGCAAAAGTAAAACATACTTGAAAATTCCAATAATGCAGAAATGTATAAAATTGAAAGTAAGGTTCACAAATAACTCAACACCCAGAAACACTGATTATTAACAGTTTAATGTATCAACTTCTAAATTCTTAATGCACACATGTAATGAACACCTATATTTAAGAAAAATTGATTTATTCTACATATATTTTCTGAAACTAGTTTTTTCTTAACAATATATTGTTACTTCCCATGATAACGCCAATGCATCTACCAGATTCTATTAATAGGTAAATGCCATTTCATCTTATAGATGAGCTTATTTGTTATAACCATTGCTCCCAGATTTAAATAACGTTGCTGTGCACACACGTGCGTGTGTGTGTGTGTGTGTGTGTGTGTGTGTGTGTGTACCTACAAAAATATTTTCAAAGGATAAATCCCTAAAAAGGGACTGGCTAAATTATATTTAAAAATAATCTTTAAAAGGTGATTGAATTTGCCAAATTGCCTTCATAGAATGCTGTATAAATTTATACCCTTCTAAGTGGTTAATATCAGTGCAATTTTACTCAGTATCCTGTAACTTCCAGAATGCGCCTGGATATTTATAGGCATTATTATTCCCAGTAAACTCAACATTCTTTCAACTTTAAAATAATTATTTTATTGTTTTCTATTTTTTGTGAATAAATTCTCAGAAATAAAATATGGAGTATAGTTAATATCCTTTTGTAACCAGAAATCAGGCTTATGTCTCTTTTTCAGGTTTTATTACAATAGCACAATCAAAATATTCTTTATATGAGAATTATAGGTATCTCATAATTATACCATGTTGTATTGATGTTATTTTGTTCATGATGCTACTAAAAATAAAAGAATTTCTCCTATTACAGATACATTACATAACACATTAATATATATTATATGTTTTTACTCTATTCCATTCTATTGTTGTCACTGTTTCTTTATAGAGAAGTGACTGGGTTGCTATCTATATATTTGTTTGCAGCCAACAAATTTAATCAGCTTTAATATCTTTGCAATATTTTCATATGTTTCTTATCTAAATTTCTAGGTACACAATTCTCCATACTTCCTTCACATCATGATACATTTATCTCCTGGCATTTATAATATATAAGACACTATATTATAATATATAAAACAACATATAATTTTGGTAATATATAAAATATAATGTGTTTAAGCTGTCTTATATTCTTCTTCAATGGCATTGACTAATAGTATTTGGAACAGTATCTGGTTTCATTGAGGATTTTCACTCTTCAGCATTATATAATAAATTGATTTGTCTTAATTACTTTTAGTTTGTATTGGGCTGTGTCTTTTGTTAACGTTATATGATTTATCTTGGCTAAGCATTAGCCTTAATATCAAAGACATATCAAAAATGGGCAAAGTCCATCATTTTTGCTACAATATGTTCATGTGCCATTTAAGTGTGTGTATATATATCTATATATATAGGCCACATACAGTTCTTGCTTCATCATACAATTCATCTTTTAAAGATAAATTTATTTCAGTTATCCTTATTGCATCAGAACACTTTATTTCTCCAACACTATATATGCAATATCTGTATCTAATAGTATATAGTCCTGTGTTTTGTCCAACATTTTCCAATCTCCTCTAATATTTACTCTGCCATAATTTAGAATTATAACCTAGTTTTACTAGTGGTTACTGTTAGAGGTAATATTTTTCTCAATATTTCAATTATAGAAATGAAGAAAATTAAAACAGGGTTCTGACAGGAAAGCAAAAGTTACTGAAGTGTTTGTGGTAGAAAGAGTGTTAATACAGTAAATTGGAGGTTCTGTCAGCACTGGATAGAATGGATGATAGGCAGTGAAGCAGAAGCAGGTCATCTCATCTCAGCTACTTGCAACACCAAAGACTCTTAAGTGAAACCATCTTCATCATCCCAACTGCCAACAGAAGAGAAGTAGTGAATTTGAAGAACTTCCTTGCAAACTTGTAAATTTCAAGAACAGCAGGAGAGTTGCCACACACTACCCTAGGCGCCTGAAGCACCCAGTCAGGTGAACTCCAGAGTTGGCTATCTGACAGCCTGCCACTGTTGAAGAAAAACAAGGGCTTTTCCTAGGCTTTCTCTTCTTTAGCAAGTTCTTCTCATTGAAAGACTGTAATCCAGAACTAAACTCAGAAGGCTATTCTGGGAAATTTATCTATAAGCTCCTCTTCTCTGATACACAAAATAAAGAAGGTGAGAGAAGATATATGTGCAGAATGAGCAACAGACAGGAATATCTAATGTCATAAACTAATGATAGGTTTTGACTCTGTGTTACCACCAAATTTCATCTCAAATTATAGTTTCCTGGTAGAATTATAATTATAATCACCTTGTTGGAGGTGACTAGATCATGGGGGTGGTTCCCCCATGCTGTTCTCATGATAGTGAGTGAATTCTCACAAGATCTCATGGTTTTATAAGGGGTTCTTCCCTCTTCATCGTTCTTGTCTTCTGTTGCCTGGTGAAGAAGGTGCCTGCTTCCACTTCTGCCATGACTGCAACATTCCTGAGGTCTCCCCGGCCACGCAAACTGTGAGTCAAGTAAATCTCTTTTGTTTATGAATTACCCAGTCTCCAGTATTTCTTTATAGCAGTGTGAAAATGGACTAATATAGTAAATTGGTACTGAGAGTTGAGTACTGCTATAAAGATAACCTGAAAATGTGGAAGTGACTTTGGAACTAGGTAACAAGCAGAGGTTGGAACAATTTAAAGGGCTCAAAAGAAAACAGAAAGATGTGGGAAAGTTTGAAACTTCGTAGGGACTTTTGAAAGGTTTTGACCAAAATGCACATAGTGATATGGACAATGAAGTCCAGGCTGAGGTGGTCTTAGATGGAGATGAGAAACTTATTTGGAACTGGAACAAAGGTCACTCTTGCTGTGCTTTAGCAAAGAGACTGGCAGCATTTTGCCCCTGCTTTGGATATCTGTGGAACTTTGAACTTGAGAGAGATGACTTAGGGTATCTGGTGGAAGAAATTTCTAAGCAGTAAAGTGTTCAAGAAGTGACAGAGTGTAAAAGTTTGGAAAATTTGCAGTCTGACCATGTAATAGAAGAGAAAAACCCATTTTCTGTGCAGAAATTCAAGCAGGCTGCAGAAATTTGCATAAGTAATGAGGAGTCAAATGTTAATAGCCCAAGATAATGAGGAAAATGTCTCCAGGGCATGTCAGAGACCTTTGTGGCAGCCCCTCTCATCACAGGCCTAGAGGCCTAGAAGGGAAAAAGCACTTCATGGGCACTGCCCAGGGCTCTACTGCTTTGTGCAGCCTCAGGACTTGGTGCTCTGGATCCCAGCTGCTCCAGCTACAGCTGTGACTAAAAGGGGTCAAGGTACAGCTTAGGCTATTGCTCTACAGGGTAAAAGCCCTAAGCCTTGGCAGCTTCCACATGGTGTAGGCCCTGCAGGTGCAAAAAAATTCAAGAATTGAAGTTTGGGAACCCCTGCCTGATTTCCAAGGATGTATAGAAATGCCTGGATGTCCAGGCAGAAGTCTGATGCATGTATGGAGCCCTGATGAAGAACCTCTGCTAGGGCAGTGCAGAAGGAAAATGTGGGGTTGGAGCTGCCACAGAGTCCCACCTGGGTCACTGCCTAGTGGAGATGTGAGAAGAGGGCCATTCTCATCCAGACCCCAAAATGGTAGATCCACTGACAGCTTGTACCATGCACCTGAAAAAGCTGCAGATACTCAATATCAGCTGTGAAAGCAGCTGAGGGGCTGTACCCTAAAAAGCCACAGGGCAGAGCTCGTGCATCAGTGTGCCTTGGATGTGAGACATGGAGTCAAAGGAGATTATTATGGAGCTTTAAGATTTAATGGCTGACCCGCTGGATTTCAGACATGCATGGGCCCTATAATCCCTTTGTTTTGGCCAATTTCTCCCATTTTGAATGGGAGCATTTATCCAATGCCTGTAGCCCCATTGTATCTTAGAAGATTTTACAGTCTTCTAGGCAGAAGGGACTTGCCTTGTTTCAGATGAGGCTTCGGAATTAGACTTCTGAGTTAATGCTGGAATGAATTAAGACTTTGGT
Source organism: Gorilla gorilla gorilla (assembly GCF_029281585.2). Taxonomy (NCBI): domain Eukaryota; kingdom Metazoa; phylum Chordata; class Mammalia; order Primates; family Hominidae; genus Gorilla; species Gorilla gorilla. The sequence continues at coordinate 99,850,010 of NC_073237.2, read as the reverse complement.
TTTGGGGGACAGTTGGGAAGGCATGATTGGTTTTGAAAAGTGAGGATGTGAGATTTGGAAGGGCCCAGGGGCAGAATGATATGGTTTGGCTGTGTGTCCCCACCCCAATCTCATCTCAAACTATAATCTTCATGTGTCAAGGGAGGGACCTGGTGGGAGGTAATTGGATCATCGGGGTGGTTTCCCCATGCTGTTCTTGTGATACTGAGTTAGTTCTCACAAGATCCAATGGTTTTATAAGGGGCTCTTCCCCCTTCACCCTTCTTGTATGCTGCTCCCCTGTGAACAAAATGCCTGCTTCTCCTTCCGCCATAATTGTAAGTTTCCTGAGGCTTCCTCAGCCAAGCACAACTCTGAGTCAATCAAACTTTCCAGCCTCAGATGTTTATAGCAGTGTGAAAACAGACTAATACAGCCATTAAAATGAAGAACAAACTAATGCCAGATGACTCTTTTTCCCCATCTTCCTGGATTTCCTCTTTTTCCTTGAAAATTCTAGAAAAAATGTCCAAGCTATTATCAATAAACTCATTTTACTTATATAGTTTACATTTCAAAAACTGCATTATAGAAAATACAGTCGGTTTGTTGCCAAAACTAACTTCATTTTTACATTTTAAATTCTGCCTTTAATTTGATTGATCTTATACTTACTGCCACTAATTTGTCATTTTATTACTCCAATTCCGAGTTGTTTTTATTAAGCTTCATTTTGTGTTGACTGGATTATGTCTTCAGATATATCTGTTTATTGCATAAACTATTTTGTTGAAGATACTGGTAATATTTATTCATAATTACTGTTGTCTGTTCTCATGTCTATAATATTTTATCTAATTACTTTCAGTATTTTTTCTCTTTTTATTTATTTTGTGTGATTTTTCTCAAATATTTTAATTATGTCATGAATACAGATGTTTAGGATATTTGTTTTGAACTTTGTTGGCTCTATTATGAGTTTTTTTTTCCTTTCTGTCTGTACAATTTTTAAATTTGTTATTTATATATAATCGACATACCTATTTTGGAGTATATGTGGTTATCTAATCCATTCATATACTTTGTAAAGATTAAATCAGTGTAATTGGGATATCCATCACATTAAATACTTGTCTTTTATTTATGCTAGAAACACTGGAATTCCTCTTCTAGCTATTTAAAAATATTCAATAGACCTTTATTTTAAACCATAGTCACCCTGCTGATCTATCAAACACTAGGTCCTATTTTCTCTGCCAAACTGTTCTTTATACCCGTTAATCAACCTACATATCTCTCCTCCTCTATATCTTTCCCAGCCTCTGATAACTACCAATCTAGTATATATTCATAAGATCCACTTTGTTTAGCTCCCACATGAGTTAAAACATGCAATATTTGCCCTTCTATATCTGGCTTATTTCACTAAATGTAATGATTTCCAGGTTCATTCATGTTGCTGCAAATGACAGGATTTCATTCTTTTTTATGGATAAATAATATTTCCTTGAGCATATATACCACATTTTCTTTATTTACTTATTTATGGGCACATAGGTTGATTCTATATTTTGGCTATTGTGAATAGTGCTGCAATAAACATTGGAATCCAGGTATCTCTTTGATACATTAATTTTCTTTTTTTGAATATATACTCAGTATTGGAATTTCTGGGTCATATGATAGCTCTATTTTCAGTTTTTTGAGGAACCTCCATGCAGTTTTCCAAAGTGGCTATATTAATTTACATTCCCACAAACAGCATATGATGGTTCTACTTTTTCCGCATCCTTTCTACCATCCATTATTCCCTGTCTTTTTGATGAAAGCCATTTTAACTGGCATGAGATTATATCTCATTGTGGTTTTGATTTGCATTTCTCTGATAATTAGTAATGTTGACTATTTTTTAATAAACTTGTTGGCTGTATGTCTTTTGAGAAGTTTCTATTCGATTATTTTGCCCTATTTTAAAGCAAATTATTAGGTTTTTAAATTTTTTATCAAGTTGTTTGAGTTTACTATATGTCCTGGTTATTAATCTCTTCTCAGATGGATAGTCTGCAAATATTTCTTCTTATTCTGTGGGTTGTCTCTCACTGTGTTGATTATTTCATTTGCTTTCTAAAAGCTTTTTAGCTTGATATAATCTCATTTGTGCATTTTTGGCTTGGTTGCCTAAGCTTTTGAGGCCTTACACAAAAAATTTTTGTCCAGATCAATGACCTGGAGGGTTTCCCTAATGTTTTCTTCTTTTAATTTCATAGTTTCAGATCTTAGATTTAAGTCTTTAATCCACTTTATTTGATTTTCATAAATGAAGATAGGGGTCAAGTTTCATTATTCTGCATATGGTTATCCAGTTTGGCTAGCACCACTTAATGAAAAGACTCTTCTTCCCCATTGTATGTTCTTGGCTCCTTTGTCTAAAATAAGTTGGCTGTAAATGGGTGGTTTTATACCTGGGTTCTATATTCCATTTCATTGGTCTATGTGTCTGTTTTTATGCCAGTATCATGATGATTTTGTTAATATAGCTTTGTAGTATATTTTGAAGTCAGGTAGTGTGATGCACCAGCTTGTTTTTTTCCTGTTTAACATCGCTTTTGCTATTTGGAGTCTTTTCTGATTCCATATAAATTTTAGATTTTTTTTCTATTTCTGTGAAAAATATCATTAGTATTTTGATAGGAATTACATGGAATCTTTAAATTGCTTTGGGTAAAATTGTAATTTTAAGATTATTAATTCTTTCAATTAATGAGCATGGAATACCTATTCATGTGTTTTGTGTCTTCTTCAGTATATTTCATCAGTGTTTTAAAGTTTTCCTTGTACAGGAAAACTTGTACAGGTTTTTCACTTCCTTGGTTAAACTGATTCCAAGGTATTTTATATATTTTTGTAGCTATTGTAAATGGGATTGCTTTCTTGATTTCTTTTTCAGATTGTTCTCTGTTGGCATGTATAATTGTGGATTTTTGAATGTCGATTTTGTATTTTGTAAACTTACTGATTCTTTTTGTCAGTTTAACAGGTATTTTTAGTGGAGTCTTTAAGTTTTTTCTAAATATAAGATCACATAATTTGTGAACAAGGTTAATTTGGCTTTTTTATTTCCAGTTTGCATGACTTTTATTTATTTCTCTTGCCTAAATATTCTGGCCAGGACTTCAAGTGTTATGTTGAATAAAAGTGGGGAAAGTGGGCATTTTTGTCTTGTACCAGATCTTAGAGAAAAGACTTTTAAATGTTCACCGTTTAATACAGTGTTAGCTGTGAGTTTGTCATATATGCCTTTTATTATTTTGAGATATGTTTCTTCTATGCCCAGTTTGTTGTGGTTTTCTTATTTATCATAAAGAGATGTTGAATTATGTGGAATGCTTTTGTAGCATCTATTGAAATGATCATATGATTTTTGTTCTTAGTTCAGTTAATTTGTTACATCACACTTATTGATTGGTATATGTTAAGCCATCCTTGAATCCCTGAGATAAATCCCACTTGATTATGGTAAATGGTTTGTCTAATGTGTTGTTGAATTCAGTTTGCTAGCATTTTGTTGAAGATTTTTGCATCTATATTCACATCAGTGATACTGGGCTATAGTTTTTTTTTTTTTTTAACTGGTTTTAGTATGAACAAAATCCTGGCCTAATAGGATGAGTTTAGAGGTATTCCCTCCTCTTCAAATTTTTTGAAGAGTTTTAGTATAATTGGTATTAGTTCTTCTTTAAATGTTTGGTAGAATTTAACAAGGAAGCAGTCACGTCCTGAGATTTTCTGGAATGGGAGACTTTTTATTATGACTTCAAATCTGTTACTCATTATTAGTTTGTCAAGGTTTTCTATTTCTTCATGGTTCAGTTCTAATAGGTTGTATGTATCCTGAAATTCATCCATTTTTGTAGGTTTTTCAATTTGTTGATGTATAGTTATTCATAATATTCTCTAATAATTCTTTGTATTTCTGTGGTCTCCATTTTTTCTGATTTTATGTATATGTGTCTTCTCTCTTTTGTTTTTAGTTTGTCCAGCTTATTAATCTTATGTATTTTTCTAGTCCCAATTTCATTGATTTCTGTTCTAATCTTTGTTACTTTTTTCTTTGTATTAATTTGGGGCTTGGCTTGCTCTTGATTTTCTAGTTTCAAAAGGGTCATTGTTTATTGCCATAATCTTTCCTCCTAGTACTGTTTTTGTTGTATTACATCAATTTTGGTATGCTGTATTTTCATTTTCATTTATTTCAAGATTTTAAAAATTTCTTCATTGACATTTGTCATTTAGGAGCATGTAGTTTCATTCCCATGTGTTTGTGTGTTTTCTCAGATTCTCTTGCTATTGATTTCTCCTTTGATTTCACTTTGGTCAGAAAATATCTTTGCTATGATTTTGAGTTTTTGAATTTGTTGACACTTTTTTGTGGCTGAAGATATGGTCTATTCTGGAAAATGTTTCACATGATGATAAAAATAATGTGTATTCTGCAGCAGTTGGATGAATACTTCTTTAGATGTCAGATAGGCCTATTTGGTCTAGTGTGTAGTTTAACTCTGATGTTTCTTTGTTTATTTTCTGTCTGGATGATCTGCCTATTACTGAGTGTAGCGCTGAGGTCCTCTACTGTTAATTTATTGCATTCTATCTCTTGCTTTAGATTTATTAATGTTTCATGTATATACTTGGGAGCTCCAGGGTTGGGGGCATAGATATGTATAATTGTTATATTGTTATACCCTTTGCTGAATTTAGCCCTTTGTCATTATATAGTGACTTTATTTGTATTTCTGTACAGTCTTTCATTTGTAGGCTACTTTATTTTATACAAATATAGTGACTTCTACCCTTTTTGGGTTTCCAGTTGCATGGAATATATTTTTCCACCTCTTCAATTTTAGTCTATGTATATCTTTAGGTAAAGTGGGTTTCTTGTAGGCAGCATATAGTTGGATCTTTTGTCTATCCATTCAGCCACTCTATGCCTTTTAATTGGAGAATCAAGTTCCATTTATATTCATTGTTATTATTGATAAGTAAGGATTTAAAACTGTCATTCTGTTGCTTGTTTTCTGGTTATTTTGTAATTATCTCTTCCTTTCTTACCTTCTTTCTTAGTGGTTAAGTGATTTTCTCTGGTAGTATTTTTAAAATAGTTGATCTTTATTTTTAGTGAATCTATGATAGGTTTTTGCATTGTGGTTACTGTGCAGCTTACATAAAACATTTTGTAGATATAAAACTTTATTTTAAAGAGATGAAAGCTTACTAAGAAAGAATAAAGAAGTAAACAAATTTTAGAAAAAATCTATGCTTTAATTGCGTTAGTCTATCTTGATTTTGTGTTGTGATATATGTATATATATCAATATACATATTTTTATATTATTTATATCTTAATATATTGCTGTAGGTATTATTGCTTTTGATGAATGTTGGGCTTCAAACTAGAGTTATGAGTAGATTGCACATGACAATAACAGTATTCATATCTTCTGGGTTGTTCTTGAACTTAGTTTTACCAGTGGATTTTAGACCTTCAAATATTTTCTTTTTATGCATTAATGTATTTTCTTCTGGACTGAGGAACTCACGTTAGTTCTTGTAAGATGGGCCTGGTTGTGGTGAATTCTCTCAATTTTAGCTTGTTTGGGAAAGAGTTTATCTCCCCTTCATATTTGAAGGATAGCTTTGCCAAATTTAGTATTGTATGTAAGTTTTTTTTTCCCTTCAGCACTTTAATAATGTCATCTCCCTCCCTTCTGGCCTGTATGGTTTTGTTGAGATGTCTTTTGCCAGACATATGGAAGCTCCTTCACATGGTATTTGCTTCTTTTCTCTTCCTACCTTTAGGGTCTTCTTTCTTGATCTTTAATTATTTTAATTTTAATTAATTTAATTAGTTTAATTATTACATGCCTTGGTATAGGCTTATTTGAATCAAATCTGTAACGTTCCTATACCTGGATATTTATATGTTTCTCAAGTTTGGGGAAGTTTTCTATTATTATTTCTTTGAATCAACTTTATATCTCCTACTTTTGCTCAACTCTCTCTTGAACACCAATAATTCTTAGAACTGGTCTTTTGAAAAAAATTTCCTGTAGTAGATAATATTTGTTCCTTTTTATTCTTTTCTCTTTTTTCTTCTTGAACTGTGCATTTTCAAGAGCCTCTTTGAGCTCAGTGATTCTTTGCTCTGCTTGATCCATTTTGCACTTGAGAGCCTCTAGTGATTTTTCAGTTCAGCAAATGTATTTCTCAGTTCCAATATTTCTGTTTAATTTTTTAAAAGTATTCTAATCTCTTTGTTAAATTTATCTGACAAATTTTAAAATTGCTTTTCTGTGTTATCTTGGCAATCCCTGAATTTTCTTAAAATTGCTATTTTAAATTCTTGGCCAGTGAGTTCACACATACTGCCACATTACCAGGATTAGTCAGTGATTCCTTGCTTTGTGCATTTGAGGAGATCATGTTTTTTTTTTTGTTTGCTATTGTTTCTTTTGGATGTATGTCTATGTCTTTGCAATGAAGATTTAATTATTTTTCCCAGTCTTCCTGTCTGGCTTGTTTTGGTTTTTGTTGGATATGTTTGCTTAGAGATTCTTTGCAATTTCCCTGTTGAAACTGCATGTTGTGTCATGGGGATTTATTGTGCAAATTATTTTGTCACCCAGGTATTAAACCCATTAACTATTTTTTCTGATCCTCTCCCTCCTCCCATCTTCCACCCTGCCAAAGGCTCCATTGTGTGTTGTTCCCCTCTATGTGTCCATGTGTTCTCACTATTTAGCTCTCACTTATAAGTGAGAGCATGTGATACTTGGTGTTCTGTTCCTGTGTTAGTTTGCTAAGGATAATACATTTTTTAAATGCTTCTTTTTTTTTTTCCTCCATTAGGTTGCTGCCTCCTTTAATGAACTAGACGGAACTTTAAGCTCAGGTTTGCCTCAGTTCCTGTAAACAAACAGAATGCCTACTCTCCTGAATGGGGGAGGTCCAGAAAAGGATATCATGTCCCAGTGATATGGGAAGGTTTTCTGGTGGTTTGTGGCCAAGGACCACCGTCCTACAGCAAGGTGCTACAGCAAATCAGCCACTCTGATTTGGCATCTCCTTTGGCTGAGTTACAGAGCAGAGTTTCTGAAGCTCAGAATTATAATCCTGCTTCCTCCCCTTTGTCTATGGCTATTCTCAAGGATATTTATTTCTTCTGGCACTCCTGATGCTTCCCATTGCTTGAAGCAGGAACACACCTCGTGCCGGGGAACCAAAGATGGTAGGGAAGCCAGTTGTCTCCCTTCATCTCACTTTTCAGTGTAGAATCTATGCTCTGGGGGAAATTTTCTGTGTGCTTGGTGCTGAGCAGGTTTGGGGGTGGGGAGGCACATCATGGATATGGAAATCAAGTTCTCTTACCATCTGCTTGAAATATTTTTACTTCTCTGTGTTTCTGGGAACTGTCCTTACGTTTGAGTTCTTGGATATTGCTGGTGATAATACTGGTGCTGTATATTTGTTTTCTGTGGAGTAGAAAGAAACTAGCTTGCTTCTACATTAATATTTTGGAACTGGAAGGCTCCACATCCTCAATGTAATATTTTAAAATTTATTTTTGTTGTTTTACTATGTCTTCTTTGATAACATTTAATTTATCAATTTCTTAATTTTATGAAATAAAACATACCTAGGTAATGACGAAAAGTGCATGAATGTACTGCTTAAAATTATTATGTTTAATAGGAACATTGAAACTTCAGAAGCTTCTTGCATGTCCCATTTTAATCATAATTATTTCTCTTACTATAAACATTTAAATAGGTATTGTCCTAATTTTATTTTAAAGATTTCTTTGGAATTTATACTTTTATAAAAACATGAATGAAATATCTATATCATATAATATAGTACTATCTGTTAAAGTCCTCAGTATAAACAGAATAATTAAACTTTTTTTGCAACTGTTTTTGTATGTGGTTATCAAAATTTCATTTTCATTTTTCTGTATTCATTTGTTTGAATACACATCAACTTATCTGATTCACTTTGGATAGTCACTTGTGTTGATTTTACTTTATAATTTTTATGAAATGATAGACAAATATTTTTATATGTATCCTTGTTCAAAATGTGCATTATTTTCTCTAGAGCTTTGTTTGCATCTCTGTTGTCTGTGTAGAAGTATCAGGATCACTGAAACCTTGTTAGAAATGTACTAAGAATCTATCCAGAGGATATTTGAATCTCAGCTTAAACAAGAACCTTAAGTAATAAATATATAGATTAAATATGAGGAACACTGCTCTGTGATACATTCATAGCAGTGAAATTGCTCACTGATAGACTATACATATATTCTATAAGAGTCGATAATGACAATCTGTTTCACAAAGAGGTTGGATTTAATACTCCCACCAGAAGTGAATGAGTTTCTCTTGTGCTACATTCTCTTCAGCATCTTTAATGATAATAATTTTCAACTTTTGTTAGGCAGCTGAAATATTGATATCTCCCTCTGGTTTGTATTTAACTTTTTTTTGTCTTGGAGTCCATCATATATTTAATTGCAAAGCCAAATTTGTTCAAATCTGTATTATGTTTATCTTATAACTGCATGTTAGTGTAACTTTATCTTTTTGCATGTTATTATTTTTATTTATTTTTGAAGATGTGATTTGAATTGTTTGGTTTTCAAATTCCTTACCTATGATGATCTCTCTGTGGTGAATAGCTGCTTAATAAAAGAATACAATCTATAAAATCAGAAGTATGTTATAGATAAAGGATTAACAAAACATTTTTTGAGATGTGAGCATATATAAAATATAAGAATTTGTGGACCTAATTTAGAAATATAACTTTTCTAGATTTCCTTTACTTTTCCCACTTATTTTTATCTATGTGAGAGGTTAGGTAGTAAACAGAAGTAGGAAATACAATTGGCATTGGTTCACAGTTACTCATGGTCAAAGAAGTTATCATAAGCAGGCATTTCACTTAACTTAGACCTTAAATCAAGCATAGATATTATAGATGAAGTTATTCTGAGTTGTTTTGTAGAAAAAGCCACTGAAAGACCTTTTGGATCACATTTAAGTGATTAGTAAGAGTCTATGCATTTTAAAACTTAATTACAAAACATATTTTTGTATACTTTAAAATACTTAATAGTGGAAACAAAGGTCCAAAGATTTGGTTTACTAAAGTGCAAAAAAAAATCGTCAGTCAATGGAAGTGTTTTATTCTTTAATTGCCCTTTTAGAAGGATATGCTGACTTATAAAGTTATTCACTGTGACTTCCTTAAATTGAAACATTAAAAGCCACCTTAGCTGATACAACTTAACCAGAAATAGCAGGCTGCTCATCAAAAATACCATTCTTTAACATTAGTAAATGAAATCTAGGGCAAGGACAATCATATAAATGGGAAAACAGGTTATGCCAATTATGTAGGAAACAGGAGGGCTCTCTCGTGAATATTTAAATTGTAAAATACTTCAGTTCTCAAGAACTCTCAAACCTTCTGTTTTCCAACTGCCACCTATCTATATCTATACCATATATATGTATATATTTTATATATGTATGTGAGGTAGAATTCTGATTTTTTTTTTCACATAAACTACAGAACTGACTGCTGGAGAGGAGTGTGCAGCAGAGACAGCTGAGTGAAGAACATGGTTCAATAAATTAAGCCTTAGAAATTTTGCTAGGTAGGGTGGCTCTTGCCTATAATCCCAGCACTTTGGGAGGCCGAGGTGGGTGGATCACTTGAGTTCAGGAGTTCGAGACCAGCCTGGCCAACATGGTGAAACCCCATCTCTACCAAAAATACAAAAATTAACTGGGCATGGTGGTGTGCATCTGTAGTCCCAGCTACTCAGGAGGCTAAGCCAGGAGAATTGCTTAAATCTGGGAGGTAGAGGTTGCAGTGAGCCAAGATTGTGCTATCGCACTCCAGCCTGGGTGACAAGAGCAAAACTCTGTCTCAAAAAAAATTTAAAGTTGTCCCATGTAGAAATGGAGTTAAACACATTGTTTGTGCCCTTATAAGTATTTGTGGGGTTTTAGAGAAAAAGGAGGCCGGGCACGGTGGTGCATGCCTATAATCCCAGCACTTGGGAGGCTGAGACGGGCAGATCACCTGAGGTCAGGAGTTTGAGACCAACCTGACCAACATGGAGAAACCCCATCTCTACTAAAAATACAAAATTATCCGGGCATGGTGGTGCATGCCTGTAATCCCAGCTACTCAGGAGGCTGAGGCAGGAGAATTGCTTGAACCCAGGAGGCGGAGGTTGTGGTGAGCCGAGATCATGCCATTGCCCTCCAGCCTGGGCAACAAGAGTGAAACTCCGTCTCAAAAAAAAAAAAAAAAAAAAAAAAAAAAGTTAGCCAGGCATGGTGGCGTGTGCCTGTGGTCCCAGCTACTGGGGAGGCTGAGGTGAGAGGATTGCTTGAGTCCAGGAGGCAGAGGCTGCAGTGTGCCGATATTGTGCCCCTGCACTCCAGCCTTGGCGACAGACCTGGACCTAATCTCAAAACAAAAAAACAAAACAAAACAACAAAAACAAAAAGGAAATATCCAAGTGAATAATTTTCATAATTTGTTTTGCAAGTCTGTGTAGGTAGAATTCTCTCTTTAATGTCACATAGTGGTGAAATGAACAGAAATGGACAATTTTTGAATTTTTGGCAAATATGAACCTATAATATTGGGTTAACAACATCAACCATTCCAATACAGCATTTCTCTGACAAACACTGGGATGAGAAAAGTGATAATGATGTTTCAGTTATTCTCATTATGCCTATTTCTGAGTTCAATATCAAGTTAAATCTTGCTTGACGTGGGCATTTCTCTCCTGAGAATTGTTTCTAAATGATGCTTCCAATATTTTTTTTCTTGCAGATTCATTATGATGCCTGGCCAGCACCTGTTTAAAAACCTCACATTAACAGAGAAAGATTTTATATATCACTAAACTTAGAATCCCTTCCAGTTCAACAGACTCCAAAAATATCTGCCACATTTGTATTAAGATTATGTGTAGGACTCTGACCTTAATATCCCTATGTTCCATGCTTTTAGATAAAAGGTTTTTGTGGGATTTTAGATTTTTGTTTTGATTTAAAATGTTTTCTTTCACCATTTTACCTGACCCATTTTGCTACATGTGATAATATGTATTATGAATATTTACTTCCCTTTCTAAAGAGGAGATGAATAAAATTGGGGCATTACCCCTTGTCAGCACCTGCAGAGCTGGCCAGATTTCTCAAGCCGAGAGCAGAGTTGAACACTGAAGCAGGGCAGATACACATGCATTGAGTGCACTAACCAAGCAGTTAAGTACATAAGATGAACTGCCAAAGCCAAGCTGCTGATCCATGTGAAAAGAGGAGTGGAGTCCTAGGACTGAACGATTCAGTTTGTAAGATTTGTCATTACATCAGAAGTGGGTGTTTATGGACCAGGCACGGTGGCTCACGCCTGTAATCCCAGCACTTTGGGAGGTAGAGGTAGGCGGATCACCTGAGGTCGGGAGTTCGAGACCAGCCTGGCCAACATAGTGAAACCCCGTCTCTACTAAAAATACAAAAATTAGCCAGGCATGGTGGCACAAGCCTGTAGTCCTAGCTGCTGGGGAGGCTGAGGCAGAAGTATTGCTTGAATCCAGGAGGTGGAGGTTGCAGTGAGCCGAGGTCGCCCGACTGCACTCCAGCCTGGGTGATGGAGGCAGAACTTGTCTCAAAAAAAAAAAAAAAAAAAGTAACTGTCTATGAAGGAATAGAGAGACCAGCATTATTATTAGCAATATTAATAAACAAGCAAATTGGCCAATAGTAATTCAGAAACCACAAACTGATCAGTAGTACAAATAGCTAAGGGTGGAGGTATGTTGCAATGTACAGATGGAATGGTAAGTTGAGAAGCACTTTCTAAATTCTAATTGAAAGGCAGACGTGCTCTAGTGTGGTCAAATATCCAATCACTTTGTAACAGTGGTGCTGACACTGAAACTGCATATTGATATCACCTGGGAAAATTAGAGATAACCCTGAGCGTTGGTGCTAATTAGGTCAAGGATATAGCCTCTGTGTCAAGACTTTTAATTTCCCTACTTCATTTCATTACACAACCAAGGTTAAAATCACTTTTTTATGGTGATCTCTCATCATCCAGAAATAAGAAATGGCAGTTAAAGATAATTTTGACGTTCTCTTCATCTTGTTTCCTTACTAGATTTAGAAATCTAATTTTTCAGTTATAGATTAAAAATCCAGTGCTAGCTATTAAACATATTGTTTATCACTAATTTACTTATGTGAAGAATGATTCTGTTAATTGAATTTATACAGAATCTGGAGTCAAATAACGTGGATTTGAGAGCAGCTTTTGCTGCAAAATTTTGGGCAAGTCATTTACCATATTGCCTTTGTTTCCTAATAGGGAAAGGATGCTGAGAATAATACCAAGCCTGACTTCCTTATGGGGTAACTGTTGAATTTTATAAAATATATGCCTGTAAAAGTGCTACATAATCTGCAGACTTCCATAAAACATGTGTTATGATTACTGTTTATACCAACATCATCTTTATGACTAATCCTTTTATTTTGAAATTGGAGTTACATTTATTTTCTCTAAAAATATTAATCATTATTATAGTAATTTGTTTTTGAGAAGGACTTTCACTCTTTTTGCCCAGGCTGGAGTGCAATGGTGCGATCTCAGCTCACTGCAACCTCTGCCTCCTGATTTCAAGTGATTGTCCTGCCTCAGCCTCCCAAGTAGCTGGGACTACAGGTGCACACCACCACGCCCAGCTAATTTTGTATTTTTTTTTTGTTTTTTCAGTAGAGACAGGGTTTCACGATGTTGACCAGGCTGGTTTCGAACTCCTGACTTCGTGATCCGCTCGCCTTGGCCTCCCAAAATGCTGGGATTACAGGCCTGAGCCACCGTGCCCTGCCTGAATTTCTTTTTTTTTTTTTTTAAACATCTAGTTTAGTGCATTTTATAAAAAGAAAATTATATTTGTAAGGAAAGCTCATATTTTAAACATCAAATGTATGAGTTAAAATTCGCATGCAATAATATTTACAGCAATAAAGTTATGGAGCATTTTTTGTTGTGTTTACTCAGATTGTATACCTGAAATATGTAACCAACCTGTATTAATTTTCTCTCTTTCTCCTACTATTTCTATCTGCCCAGAAAATTTTTTCTATTGCAATTTTTCCCATCCCCAAGCAACCACTGATTAGAGATACTTAGTTTTCTCTATTTTAGGATTTATAGAAATGGAAATATATAGTATGCATTGATTTGTATCTGGCTTATTTTGCTCAGCATAATGTCTGTAAATTCATCTGTGTTGTGGTATGCATGAATAGTTTGCTCCATTTTATTATTATATATTATTCTATTGTACTAATAAACCAGAATAGTCTTTCAATTCACCTTTCAATGAATATTTAGATTGTTTTCAAGGTTTTTTTTCCTATTTCACATTAGGCTATTATGAACAATCGTTTGCAAGTCTTTGTGGACATATGTTTTTCTTGTCTTTTATAAATTCCTTTTGAAATCTCTGGGTTATGTGTTACATGCATATTTAAACTTTAAAACAAACTACCAAACTGTCAAAACAGTTGTGCCATTTTATATTCCTATCCGCAATATATTAGAGCTCCAAGTGCTGAGTGTCTCTTAAAGGTTTTCCAATATTAGAGAAGTTGTATTATTATGAATTTATAAGAATTCTTTATATATTCTCAATATAAAATCCTTTGATATATAATGGACATAATTATTTTCATTCTATGGCTTGCCTTTTTACTTTGCTGAAAATGTTTTTATAAGATGAGAGAAATTTTCTTTTTTATCAAATAAAATTTATGAGAAAGATTTTAAGTATGAATTTAAAGGGTTTAGTAGCTACAAAGTGATTCAGATTTTCTACTTCACCTTCAGGTGTGGTAAACTGTTCTCAAGGATTTCACCCAATATATTAAGTTGTAGCATTTATTGACATAAAGTTGTTCAGAATGTTTCTTCATCTTCTTTTATTGTCTGGAGAAATTGTTGTGACAAACACATTTTCACTTCAGATACTGGCAAATTTTGTATCTGTTCTTTTTTATTGTTCTTGGCTATGGATTATGATTTTACTGAGTTCTTTATTTTTCATATATTATTTATTTCATTTAAGTCTACTCTTATGTTCATTACTTTTCCTCTATTTAGACAACTGAATTTCAGTTTTTTTCTGATATGTATATTAAAATCTAAAAATTCTGCACTAAGTACTACTTTCTATATCTCACACATTTCAAAACATGGTGTCTACTTTCATGTAATTTGTTATGTTGTGTTTTCATGTAATTTGTTATGTTGTGTTTTATAATGTGACATTTTTAATACCTTTGTGATTTCTTTTTTGACTCATAACTTTAGAAGTGTGTCATTTAATTTCCAAATGAGGGAACTTTTAGATACCCGTTACTGATTTCTAATTAAATGTCTTTTCAGTCAAAAGTTGCACTATAATAAGATTGTACTTCTTTTAAACAAACAAAGTTTGTTTTTGGTAAAAGTTCTGTGTGCACTCAAATACATTGTGTAATTGGCAGCTATTAGGTGTATTATTACTTAAAAGTTAATTTGAGCAATTTGGTTGTGTTTTTCATATAATTTACATACTTACTAATGTTTTTCCTATTTGTTCTATCAATTACTGAGAAAGTTGCATTAAAATGCCTGTGTATTTAGATTTGAGAAAATTGAATTATTATAAGGAGTCCTGGATATAATTTTAAAGAGTCGGAAAACATTAAATGCCATTTGAATGTGCATGTATTGAGTTTTAGTTATAGAAAAAAATATGTTTAAATGGTTAGGTCCAATAAAAATAGTGCATATATGTGTATATACACACACACACATATATATATATTCTCTAGGGTAACACAGTATGGATATATATATATTCCACATATATCTATTCTATAATATATATAGCTTATATATATCTTATATATACATCATATATATATGTCTTATATATACATCATATATATATAATATATATATATATATATGTCTTATTATAGGCATGAGTGGTGGCTCATGCCTGAAATTCTAGCACTTTGAGAGGCTGAAGCAGGCAGATCGCCTGAGGTCAGAAGTTGAAGACCAGCCTGACCAACATGGTGAAACCCCATCTTTACTAAAAACTATTAGCCAGGTTCAGTGGTGGGCAACTGTAGTCCCAGCTGCTCGGAAGGCTAAGGCAGAAGAATCGCTTGAACCTAGGACGGGGAGGTTGCAGTGAGTGGTGATGATGCCACTGCACCCCTGCCTGAGTGACAAAGTGAAACTCTGTCTCAAAAATAATAATGATTATTAATAAAAAGAATAAGAAATATCAAATCTTCAACATAGTTCAAATTTAGCATGCTTTGATGAAGTGGGATGTATAGCTAGTCACCATATTCTCTTGCTCTTCAAATAAAATCCAAACTCCTGCCCACCCCTTGACCCCATCTCCTACCATCTTCTCCTCCCTCACCCTGTTCAAACCACACTGCTCTCCTGGCTTTTCCTGAACACTCTTGGCTTCAGTCTTCCCCTGCCCTGGATTCTCTGCTCTTCCTGGTCCCTCTACTGAGATCATCACACCAGGCCCCCACCATTACCACCTGATCCGAGATTATTGTATCTATTTGTTCACTTGTATATTATTCATCTTCCCTCCTAGGATGTCAGCCTTCAGATGGGCAGGAAGAGTGTCTGCCTGGCTCACTCTTGAATCCCCACGATCTAGTACACAGCCTGGTGCACAGCAGGAACCAAATACATTATTTCTTTGATTGAAGGAATACATGAGGAAGATTTCCAACAAAAGTGGCTAAAATCGAAGTGTAATTCTTACTGCTAAACTAAGCACCATCTCAACTTAATATGGGGAATCATTGGCAGATGGGGATGGAGGTCGAACAGAAATTAGAGCCAACAAGATCTTAAGGAAGCTATGTTAATAGTGCCACAAAGCAAATAAAGTGTTAAATTAAGGTAGGAAATGGAGAATAAAAAACATGTGACACATGTTATATTTGCAAAATAATATTAGACTGGCTTAATAATAAATAACTGAGGCAGATGTGTTGAAAGTCTTGATAT
Source organism: Gorilla gorilla gorilla (assembly GCF_029281585.2). Classification (NCBI taxonomy): domain Eukaryota; kingdom Metazoa; phylum Chordata; class Mammalia; order Primates; family Hominidae; genus Gorilla; species Gorilla gorilla. The sequence goes on along the minus strand of NC_073237.2, from coordinate 99,833,834 downwards.
TGAGGAACAGGTTTTTAATGCATACTACTGTGACAGATTCCAGACTACTTAGAGAACAGGGAAAAGCAGGTTATGGGAGCCAATGCTAACAAGGTAGCAGCTCATTAAGTTTGTGGTATCTGTTGCAGCTATTGAATAAGATTCCAATTAGGCAACCCCTTCTCACTGAGTAGTAAATGTGGGGTTGTAGATATAGATTGAAGATGGAATAAAATTCAGGAAGATTTTATATACACACATACACTATATATATATATATATATATATTCACAGATATGCCTCTGTGTATATGCCTCTGTATGTTTACATATATGTATATGTACATATATATAATAAACATGTTTGTGTGTATATATACACACGCATACGTATGTATGTATATGTCACTGAGGACATTGGGCTCATCCAGTATTAGAGAATTTTCAGAAAGAGATGAGTAGGCTAGGATAGAGTTCAGTTGTGAAATCTAAGGGCAGAGGACCTTCAAAATGAAGAGGACCAGTAGGAGACAAATTCTACATTGTCAAGTAAGAAGAAGGGTAAAATGAGGCCTCTGGTATTGCATTTAAAATCTGATTGGTTATCTGATAAGGCAGTCATTATTTGAGGAAATAAGCTTTCTTCACCATGTATTTCAATCTTCTTGTTTCATTAGTTCTCTTGTCAGTTAGCAGAGCAAGCTCCTCAATATAGAAGGGAATTCCTTAGCAAGCGACCACTGTAGCTACCGAAGTGTGTTTGAAAAGCCTTGGCAACTCTGTCAGAGAGGAATGCCTACAAATTGCAGAATGGAGTAAGACATAAGCAGGGCATTATTACATTTATGCATGATGCTTTTTTATATGGTATTGATAAACAGTAAGTAAAATGGGTGCATGTATGTGTGCATTTGTGTGTGTGTATTTTATAGCCATGCAAGTATATAGCACACAGTTTATAAAAGCCATCATGCAGTTCCCTTGGCCTTTGGTAATTCACCCTAAATAATAAATGTTGACAGGCCACATTTACGAAGTAACAAAATGAAGCAATAGGTTAGATATTAATTAGTCAAACTTTTATTTTACAAATAAGATATGTAAAGGTCAGAACATTTTATTAAAACATAGCTAATTAATAAATTATCAGGACTAAGATGTTGGATTTTTTCCACTTTTATTTCATTGCTTTTTATTTTAATTATGTTAAATATAGCCTGAGAGGAAAGTAGTTGAATCCCTGATGCCTCTCCAAATAGTTTCTGATAAACTAAACATGGCTAAGTGGTATTTAAAAACATTTAAAATGATATTTATATTTACTAAGTGACACCTGAAATCAGATAGTTTGTTAGGAGGCACAGCAAAATAGCCTAGGGAAGAGTAGATATGTCTCCAAGGAAATATCAGCCACAGGAATGAAACTAGAGAATCAAACAGTGATTTTAATTGAAAGTGAAACAAGAACTTATAGCTTTTATGTTATTTAGTATCATTGAGCAATCTTTTTAGGGTTTTATTTCAGTCCCATATCTATCTATTTGTTGTATAATTTCAGAAACAGATTCCACGGCAATTTAGATTAAGGGAAATTATGTGTTGAAGGTAACTACCTGGATATTTTAGGATGTTAAACATAGCTGAATAAAACTAGTTTTTCCCTTAAAACATCCAACATGTGCATTTTTTAGAGTTTTCCATTAAAATATATGCATATATAAAATTAAGGTATTTCTACACATTTAACATAATTACCTTGCTCTAATTATTAAACACTAAATTTCAACATTCCAAATTTTAAAAATTGCTCATTCTAAAAAAAGATCAATGTTAGGTATCTACACTGCATTTTGGATTATGTATGAAATTAATATCTTGTTATCTGATTCATTCACCCTATCTCCAAATTCTTCCAAAGAGTATTTGAATTAGCGTACATAAAAGGAGATGGAACAGTAAATGAAATTAAATGAAAACGATTTAATGCAGAAAAATAAGAAAATAAACATATGTGCCAAAGGTGACAAATAATATTCAGATACAGGAGATGTCTATGAAAATATATAAACAACTTGGACATCCTAGTAAGGATATGAGATTAATATTTTTAACGCATGTAGAGTTTCATTTTTACTTTTTCCTCCATTTTACACATAGGAAATGGAGGCCCCTGTGGCAGAGTAATAGGAAAGGATTTAAATTACAGCGAGCTGGACACCAAAACCACTGCTTCTCCCTCTGTAATATGGTGACTGCTCCTCTCCCCTACTCTTCTCAGTAGCTTTAACGTGACTTCTCTTAATATATAATACCTACTGATTCATAAAGTTCAATGTTTATTAATGTCACATTTGCTGAAGACATTTTTGGAAACTTATTTTAACCCCTCCATTATCTTAGAGTACTAGGACCTCAGAAAATTGAAGCTAAGAACTTGAAAATGACATGCTAAACATCATGTGGCTAGATAATAATTGAAGAATATTTCTCAAACTTTGAATCCTGAGGAAAGCAGCGTATTAACTGAGGCAAAATCACAAATATCATCAATCTGATAGTCAGCTGGCATATTCGATGTATGAAGCCACTTGATACCATATGGTTGGGGGTGTTCAGTGAAACACACAGGCATGTAGATCAGAAAATGCCTACTCTTGTAAAGCTGACTTCAGACATTTGTTGCATGAAATGATGGCAGAGACAGTAGAAAGAAAAAGGAAGACAGGTAGTCATTCTACTTGAATTTAGATAATATAGGTAAGACTATTTGTCTGCAGAATGATATCTGAAAGGCTCATGCCTGTAATCCCAGCACTTTGGGAGGCCGAGGTGGGTGTATCACGAGGTCAGGAGATGGAGACCATCCTGCCTAACACGGTGAAACCCCGTCTCTACTAAAAATACAAAAAATTAGCCGGGCGTGGTGGCGGGTGCCTGTAGTCCCAGCTACTCAGGAGGCTGAGGCAGGAGAATGGCGTGAATCTGGGAGGCGGAGCTTGCAGTGAGCCGAGATGGTGCCACTGCACTCCAACTTGGGCTACAGAGCGAGACTCCATCTCAAAAAAAAAAAAAAGAAAAAAAGAAAAAACAAACAACAACGGACGTAGTGGCGGGCGCCTGTAGTCCCAGCTGCTCCTCGGGAGGCTGAGACAGGAGAATGGTGTGAACCTGGGAGGTGGAGCTTGCAGTGAGCCCAGATCGTGCCACTGCACTCCAGCTTGGGCGACAGAGGGAGACTCGGTCTCAAAAACATAAATAAATAAATAAATAAATAAATAAATAAATAAATAAATAAATAAATAATGCCTAGCTACTTATATCTAAATAGCTATTATCCACTCCCTCTCGTTCTTCCATAGTATAGAAAATTAACAGAAATAGTTCAGAACATTTTACTGAATCATCTGGTTGATAAAAGCCAAAGAAATTCATCTAGTAGCTAGAGATTAAAAACTAATATCTTTTGAACTCTGCTGTACAAGATCAGCTACCCTGTTTGTGAAGCCTGGTACAAAATGAAAATGTAGGCTCTCTCATTCAAAAATTATTAAGAAGTTCAAAAAGATGACAGCAGTGCCTTAAACTGGTCCCAAACCCTGGGTGACTGTTCAAGCTATATGTCCATATAGCTTTCCCTGTTCTTGGATGAAGTTTTCTATTATTAACCAGGTTTCCATTACACACACATCCACACACTCCTTTTTCTACACATTATCTGCCTTGTGGAAGTGACATATTTAGTGTTCGGAGGTTGCACATTTTGCGACATACACTTTAATTTTTTAAATGCCCTTTATTGAATTATAAAACCAATTTGCTAATTAAAGAGAGTAAAGCTGCGTCCAAATTGGCTATGTACAAGGCACAGCATTAAGAAAGTAATTATAGATCTCTATTACCCCAATTACTCTCATTCAAACTCTTGAACCACATCAAAGTTGCCTTAATTCATCATCATCTTACAACCTAGGCACAGAGATTTCCTTCAACTGGAGATATCTTTTCCTTTGCCAAGGCCACTGCTTTATTTGTGGTCCCTTCTCATTACTCCTCAGCAGAGATGAACACAACTGTAAAGTCTCCCATTTCTGGAAACATGCCTCTTACTACTATTCTTTTCAAGAAATTTTGGACTCCTCTCAGTGACAAATTTTTGTACGTTATTGAGTAAAAAAGGCTTCTTAAAGAAGAAAATTCAAGAAAATTCAATCTACCATTAACTCTTTTTGAGATAGGAACAGAGAATAGTGCATACAATCTGTGTAATGATTCCTTACAATTCTCATTTTGAACAGTGTAATGCTTATTTTTATGTGTCAACTTGACTGGCCAAGGAATGCACATTTTAAGCATTATTTCTACGTGTCTATAAGGGTGTTTCTCGATCATACGAACATTTGAATAGGTGGACTTTGTAAAGTAGATTGCTCTCCCCATTGTAAGTGGAAATCATCTAATCCAGTAAGGGCCTGAATAGCACAAAGGGCAGAGGAATTCATCTGTTTGCTTGAGCTGGGGCATGGATATTCCCCTGCCTTCTGTACTCTTGGTTCTCTGCCCTTCAGACCCAGACTGAAATATCTACTGTTGGCTTTTCTTGTTCTCAGGCCTTTGGCTCAGACTGAATTTCACCATCAGCTTTTATGGGTCTCCAGCTTGCAGGCGACAGATCTTGGAACTTTTAGCCTCCTTAGTTATGTGAGCCAATTGCTGATAATAAATCTTTTCATATATATATCCTGTAGGTTCTGTTTCTCTAGACAACCCTAATATTATAGAAATAGCTAATGAATACAGTAAGATGAAACTATCATGGTCTTGAGTTTTAATATACTTACAAAAATAAATAACATATAAAAATAATGGAAATAAAGCTCCCTTTGTGGCTAGGATGCAAAAAGCCAGAAAGTGCATCAATCTCATCTTAACATCAAGAAAAACTCAAATAATAAGGCTGTCTCTCTTCAACATGGCAGTGTTTTCTACATAAAAATAAAAAGTCACCAATAGAACACTAGAACTAATAAATGAGCTTATTAAGTTAATAGGATACAAGGTTCATATACAAAAGTAATTTTATATTAGCAATGAAAAACTAGAAATTGAATTTTTAAGAACTATTTAAAATAGCTGCAAAAGACTTAAAATACCTAGGTATAAATCCAACACAATATTCGCAAGATATGTTGCTGAAAACTAAAAAACACAGATGAATAAAAACAGACCTATAAAAATGAAAATGTATGATGGGGTTATGGATTGGAGAAAATATGGTTAAAATGCCAATTCTCCTTAAATGGATCTATGAATTCAAATTTGGTTGTGTTGATTTTCTTTATTGTTTTCCTATATTTCTTTCCATCTATTTTCCTTCTAATATTAATAAATTTCTTCTGCTTGTCTTTGATTTAGGTTGCTCTTGATTTCCTACTTTTTATAAATAATTTAAAAATTATATTTTATTACATTTTTTTACTTTTAAGTTCAAGTTAATGTGCAAGTTAGTTATATAGGTAAACTCATGTCATGGGGGTTTGTTGTACAGATTATTTCATTACCCAGGTCCTAAGCCTAGTAATCAGTTATTTTTCCTGATCCTCTCCCTTCTTCCACCCTTCACCCTTCAGTAGGTCTCTATATCTGTTGTTCCCCTGTATGTGTCTATGTGTTCTTATTATTTAGCTAAAACTTATAAGTGAGAAGATGTGTTATTTGGTTTTCTGTTCCTGCATTAGTTTGCTACGTATAATGGCCTCCAGCTCCATCCATGTTCCTACAAAGGACATGATCTCATTCTTTTTTATGGTTGCATAGTATTCTATGGCATATATTTACTGTGTTTTCTTTTTTCGCCACTCTGTCAAAGATCAGATTGTTGTTGGTGTGTGTTTTTATTTCTGGGCTCTCTATTCTGTTCCATTGGTCTATGTGTCTGTTTTGGTTACTATAGTCCTGTTTTGCTGTTTTGGTTACCATAGTCCTGTAGTATAGTTTGAAGTTGTGTAGCATGATGCCTCCAGCTTTGTTATTTTTGCTTAGGATTGCCTTAGCTATTTGGGCTCTTTTGATGGTTCCATATGAATTTTAAAATAGTTTTTTCTAGTTATTTCACAATAGTTTTTTCTAGTTATGTGAGGAATGTAATTGGTAGCTTGATATGAATAGAATTGAATCTATAAATTGCTTTGGGGAATGTGGCAATTTTAACAATATTAATTCTTCATATCCATGAGCATGGAAGATTTTTCCATTTGTTTATGCCATCTCTAATTTCTTTCAGCAGTGTTTTGTAGCTCTCCTTATAGACATCTTTCACCTTCCTGGTTAGCTGTATTGTGAGATAGTTTATTCTTTTTGTGGCAATTGTAAATAGGATTAAATTCCTAATTTGGCTCTCAGCTTGATGGGTTTTGGTTTGTGGGAATGCCAGTGATTTTTGTACACTGATTTTGTATCCTGAGATATTGCTGAAGTTGTTTATCAGCTTAAGGAGCTTTTGGGCCAAGACTATGGGGTTTTCTAGATTCTATATAGAATCATAGTCTGCAAACAGGGATACTTTGACTTCCTCTTTTCCTATTTGGGTGCCCTTTATTTCTTTCTCCTGCCTGATTGATCTGGCCAGGACTTTCAATTTCATGTTGAATAGGAGTGTCGAGACGGGACATCATTGTCTTATGGCAGTTTTCAAAGGGAATGCTTCCAGCTTTTGTCCATTCAGTATGACATTGGCTATGGGTTTGTCATAGATGACTCTTATTATTTTGAGGTATTTTCAAGCTACCAATTACATTCCTCACATAACTAGAAAAAACTATTTTAAAATAACTAGAAAAAGCTATTTTAAAATTCATATGGAACCAACAAAAGAGCCCAAATACCTAAGGCAATCCTAAGCAAAAATAACAAAGCTGGAGGCATCATGCTACACAACTTCAATATTTAGTTTATTGAGAGTTTTTAACATGTTGTTAAATTTTATTGAAACCATTTTCTGTGTTTATTGAGATAAACATATGATTTTCCTCTTTAGTTCTGTTTATCTGATTAATCACATTTATTGATTTGCAGATATTGAACCAATCTTGCATCCCAGGGATAAAGCCTACTTGACTGTGATAAATGAGCTTTTTGATGTGCTCCTGGATTTGGCTTGTCAGTATTTTATTGCAGATTTTTGCATCAATGTTCATCAAAGATATTGGTCTGAAGTTTTCTTTCTTTGTTATGTCTCTGCCAGGTTTTGGTATCAGGATGATGCTGGTCTCATAGAGTAAGTTAGGCAGGAATCCCTTCTCCTCAAATTTTTGGAATAGTTTCAGTAGAAATGGTACCAGCTCCTCTTTGTACCTCTTGGAGAATTTGGCTGTGAATTTGTTTGGTCCTGAATTCTTTTTTTTTTTTTTTTGGTTGGTAAGCTATTTATTACTTATTTAATTTTGGAGCTTGTTATTGGTCTTTTCAGATATCCAATTTCTTCCTGGTTCAGCCCGGGTAGGGTGTGTGTGTTCAGGAATTCATTTATTTCTTCTAAATTTTCTAGTTCATGTGCATAGCAGTGTTCATAATATTCTTTGGTGGTTATTTATGTTTCTGTGGGGTCAGTGGTAATATCCTCATTGTCATTTCTAATTATGTTTATTTAGATATTGTCTCTTTTCTTCTCCATTAGTCTAGCTAGTGGTCTATTTTATTAATTTTTTTCAAAAAACTAACTCCCGGATTCATCAATCTGTTAAATGGTTATTTATGTCTCAGTCTTCTTAAGTTCAGCTCTGATTTTGGTTATTTCTTGTCTTCTTTTAGCTTTGGGGTTGGTTTTCTCTTGGTTCTGAAGTTCTTGTTTCTGAAGTTTAGTTTCAAAGAACACCTTGATTTCTACCTTCATTTCATTATTTACCCGGAAGTCATTCAGGAGCAGGTTACTTAATTTCCATGTTATTGTACAGTTTTGAGCAAATTTCTCAGTCTCAATGTATAATTTGTTTGTGCTGTGGTCCGAGAAAGCGGTTTTTATGATTTTAGTTCTTAAGCATTTGCTGAAGACTGTTTTGTGTCTAATTATGTGGTTAATTTTAGAGTATTTGCCATGTGGCAGTGAGAGGAATGTATATTCTCTTGTTTTGGGGTGGAGAATTCTGTAGATGTCTATCAGGTCCATTTAATCCAGTGTTGGGTTTAGGTCCTGAATATCTTTGTTAATTCTCTGCCTTAATTATCTGTCTAATACTATTAGTGTGGTGCTTAAGTCTCCCACTATCATTGTGTAGGAGTCTAAGTCTCTTTGAAGTTCTTGCTTTATGAATCTGGATGCTCCTGTATAGGGTGCATATTTATTTAAGATAGTTAGGTCTTGTTATTGAATTGAACTCTTTACCATAATGCAATGTCCTTCTTTGTCTTTTTTTATATTTGTTGGTTTAAAGACTGTTTTGTCTGAAATTAGAATTGCAACCCCTACTTTTCTCTGTTTTCCATTTGTTTGGTACCTTTTTTTCATCCCTTTATTTTGAACATATGGGTGTCATTATATGTGAGATGAGTCTCTCAGAGACAGCATAACCTTGGGTCTTCGTTTTTTATCCAGCTTGCCAGTCTGTGCCTTTTAATTGAGACACTTAGCCTGTTTACATTCAAGGTTAGTATTGATATATGTGGATTTGATCTTGTCATCATGATGTTAGCTGGTTGTTATGCAGAATTGTTTGTGTGGTTGCTTTATAGTGTCATTAGTCTGTGTACTTAAATATGTTTTTGTAGTGGCTGGTAATGGTCTTTTCCATATTTAGTGCTTCCTTTAGGAGCTGTTGTAAAGTAGGTCTGGTGGTAACAAATTAACTCAGCATTTGCTTCTCTGAAAAGGATCTTATTTCTCCTTTGCTTATGAAGCTTAGTTTGGCCACCTATGAAATTCTTGTTTGGAATTTCTTTTCTTTAAGACTGCTGAATATTGGCTCCCAAACTCTTCTTGATTGTAGGGTTCCTGCTGAGAGGTCTGATGTAGTCTGATGGACTTCCCTTTGCAGGTGACCTAACCTTTCTCTATAGCTGCCTTTAACATTTTTATTTTTCATTTCAACTTTGGGAACCTGATGATTATGTATTTGGGGATGATCTTCCTGGAAAGCATCTTACTAGAATTTTCTGTATTTCCTGAATTGGAATGTTGGCTTCTCTACTTAGGTTGGGGAAGTTCTCATGGATAATACACTGAAATATGTTTTTCAAGTTGCTTCCATTCTCCCCATCTTTCTCAGGGATACCTACCAATGAGTCATAGATTTGGTCTCTTTACATAATTCCATATTTCTCAGAGGTTTTGTTCATTCATTTTCATTCTTTTTTCTCTATTCTTTCTCACTGTGTTATTTCAGAATGCCCATCTTCAAGCTCTGAGATTCTTTTCTCAGCTTGGTTTATTCCGCTGTTAATATTTGTGATTACATTATGAAATTTTTGTAGTGTGTTTTTCAGCTCAGGTAAGTTATGTTCTTTTTTATGTTGGCTATTTTGTCTGTCAGCTACCATATTGTTTTATTGTGATTCTCAGCTTCCTTGGATTGGGTTTCAAAATACTCCTACATCTCAATGATCTTCATTCCTATCCATATTCTGAATTCTATTTCTGTCATTTCAGCCATCTGAGCCTGGTTTAGAACCCTTGCTGAAGAGGTAGCACAGTCACTTGGAGGAAAGATAGCACTCTGGCTTTTTAGTTGTCAGAATTATTGCACTGGTTCTTTCTTATCTTTGTGAGCTGGTATTCTTTCCATTTTGAAGTTGGTGTCCTTGGATAAGTTTTATTTTCTTTTATCCTATTGGATGACCTTGGGGGTTTGATTGTGGTAAAAGGTGGGTTCAGTTGACTGACTTTGTTTCTGGAAGTTATTAGGGGGCCAAGACTCACCTTCCAACTCCTGGACTGTGTGCACTAACTCTGGGGGAATTGTATCGGGCCCCAACTTTGTTCTCTTGCTCCTCAAGGTTAGGAATATACTGCGTTGGTAGCAGCAAGGTGCTCTCATAACACTGCCATATGGACATGGCAATGGGATCTGTCCTTGTTTGCACATGCCAGCAGCAGTGGTGGTGGCAGCAGCAGTGCAATGAGTGCATGATTGCCAGCTGCCAGCAGAGTGCTAGCTGGTGCCAGAGTTTCTGCATTCCTGTGGGCATTCACAGAAGTGGCAGGGGCAGCACAGTTGGGGAGAATAGGGGCTCCCTGCTGGTGACTGTGTACCTGATTGTGCTGGTGGTGGTGTTAGCAAAGAAGCAGGGCATGGGCTGGTGCAGGTCTCTGTGCACACTCTGTGGTTGCTCAGGGTGAGGGAGAGTCCACTGTTCTCCATGCCTACTTTCACTCTGGTGGCAGTGTTGGCATAGGGGTAGGATGCTGGTGAGGATGGTGCTGGAGGGCTCTGTGCCCCAAAGCTTCAACTGCAATGGCCATATGGCAGGGGAGAAGGGTTCATGTGCACTCCCGCCAGCAGGCAGGGGACGTGTGCACAAATGTGCTGGCAGGGCAGGGAAGGCAAAATCCACATGAAATTGCAAAGCAATGTGGAATGTGGCCATGGGCCCAGAAGAAGCAGTGGGGAAAGGAAGTGGGCAGGCTGATGGATGGCCATGTGGGCTGACCCACTGGAGCTCCCTATTGGTCAGGCATGATCTACCAGTGCAGGAGCAATGATGTGAACCCCCAGGGCACCTGAGGCTGCACTTCAAGGAGGCATGGCCAGACTGGGGTCCTGGGAGAGGCGAGCAGACCAAGGGGTGCTCAGGTAGGACTGGCCCCATCTGATCTGATAAGTAAGACTTACTGGCAGAGTTCAGGTCTGACAGTTCCTCTAGGGCCAAAGTCTCCCATGGGAACAAGTCGAGCCTGGAGGGATGGGTGTCACTGTCCATGCTCTGCTGTAGATGATCTTGTACCAAACTCTTTGGGCTCTGCATAGGCTGGTGTGCTGCCCCTACCACTCACTTCCTGCCCCTATCACTCACTTCCTGCCAACTCAAGTGTCTGTGATGGATGAGGGGTCACCTCCCTGCCAACTCAAGTGTCTGTGATGGTTGAGGGGTCCCCTCCTGCCAAGACTCCAGAGGCCCATGGTGAGAGGAGGTTGCTCCTTGCCAGTTCAACTCATTCATTCCCTCAGAGTAACTGGGGCCCAGGAATGAGTCCTGGTGTTCACTAGCCCAATGCAGGGTTCCCATCTTCTTTCCCCCTCAGCTAAGCTTCTGTGTATTCCCTCCATCCACTCTTAGTGCTTTTCCCCTGAAGATCTGTTAGGAGTGTGCCAGTTGTCCCAGCCGCTACCCTCGGTAGTAGCTGTTCACTTTGCTGTATCTAGTTAGCCATCTTTCCCACAACCCCCATTTTCTACTTTTTCTAACTTTTAATGTGGAAAGTTAACTTATTGATTTGAAGTATTTATTCTTTTTTGATATAGACATTCAGAGCTACAAATATCTCTGTGAGAACTGCTTTAATTGCCTCTCAAAAGCTTTGGGTTTTTTATTACTTTCATTTATCTCAAAATATTTTCTAATTTCCCTTATAATTTCTTCTTTGACTCATTATTCATCAGTGTTTTGATTAATTTTGGCATATTAGTAAATTTCTTAAGTATTCTTCTATTATTTCTAATTTTATCTACCTGGGTCAGAAAAATAAGTTTTATGATTTGAATTCGTTTACGTTTACTGTGAATTGTTTATGGCTTAATGTATGATATATAGAAAATTCCACGTACACCTGAGAATAATGTGTATTAGATGTTGTTGGGTAGAGTGTTCTATATGTTAGGTCTAGTTCATTTATAATGTTAACGTCTTCCATTCTGTTACTGATTTTCTGGCTAGGTGTCCTTTCTGTTATTGAAAGTAGGGTATTAAAATCTCCAACTATTATTGCACAATCACCTATTTCTCTCTTCAATTCTGTCAGTGTTTTCCTCACATATTTTGTGGCTTTGATAGGTACACATATATTTATTTAGATATTATGACTTCCAGATAAATTTATTTATTTGTTATTAAATATCCTTCTTTGCATCTAATAAAAATTTTTGTCTTAAAGTTTATTGGGTCTGATATTAGTATAATCCTGTTAACTCTCTTTGGTTATTGTTTGCAGGGTGTATATTTCTCATCCCATTACTTTTAACTTATTTGTGTCTTTGTATCTTAAGTGCATAAATTATAGCCAGGATACAGTTGGAGCATCTTTTTTTCTTAATCTAGTCAGCCAATGACTGACTTTTGATTAGAAGGTTTAATCCATTTACTGTAATCATTAATAAAGTATCAATTACATTGGCTATTTGCTGTTTTACTTTTGGCCTCATGTCTTTTTTGTTTTCCTATATGCCCATTACTGCCTTCTTTTAGTTAAACATGTTTTTTTCAGTGTGCCATTTTAATTCACCTATCATTTCTTTTACCATATATTTTAATGATTGCCATGGAGATTACCATTAATAATTTATAACAATCTAGTTTTAGTTAATACCAACTTCATTTTAATTGTAGCAAGAACTTCAATCCTTCTTTTTTGTGTAATTATTGTCATGGAAATTATATACTTATTCATTATCAGCCCATCAACATAATTTTATAATTATTGGTTTATGCAGATTGATTTTAATCTGATAAGAAAAGAAATGAATTACAAAAAAGTACTTATCTTTAAATTTATGTATGTAGTTTACATTTTTACCAATGGTATTAATTTATTTTCTATGGATACAAGTTACTGTCTAGCATCCTTCATTTTACCCTGAAGTTGTCTCTTTAATATTTATTGTAGGAAAAGTCTGCCATGGACAAATTCTTTTAGATTTGTGTATATGAAATTATCTTAATTTTTCCCTTTAAAATATGAATTTTATAACAGTTGTAGATTTATAGAAAACTGTGAAGATGGTACATAAATTTCCCATATACTTACACCCAGTTTTTCATATTACTATCTGATAGTAGTAAAGTACACTTCTAAAATGTGCTCCAATTGGGATGTTTACAATGTTATTCACATGATTATAATGGAATCATGGATTGGGGGCAGAAAAGAACAGAGATAAAATGTCATTTTATCACATTTTATCAAGGGAACCTATTATTAACATGACTTACCACTATTAATGTTAACAATAATCATGTGGCTGAGGGTATTTGTCAAACTTCTCCACTATGAAGTTACTTCACCCCAACATTCTACCTTACTATACTCTTTGGAAAGAAGTCTGTATGTGTAGCCTATAATTAGGGAGTGGGAAATTAGGCTCTACTTCTGTAAGAGTGGAGTATCTACCTAAACTATGTGGAAATGTAGTGCATAAGATATTTAATACTTCCCATTTACTTATTTTTTAATCATTTTTCTATCATTATGTCTTAAAGTTTATTTATTTGATAATTCAATACCAATTTAGTTGTTTTGTCACTCAAATTGTTCCAACTTTGGCTATTGGGAACTTTTTCAGTTGACTCTCATGTCCCTTTGGCATAATCTATCGTGTGTGTGTGTGTGTGTGTGTGTGTGTGTGTGTGTGTATGTGTGTGTGTTAAACACTTCTCGGCTCTCTGACATTACAAAATGTTTTATTTAGCTTCATCTTGTATAGTTATTGCCCCAGTTCTAGTATTATCCATTTCTCCAAGCAGTCTCTTTTGTTGCTGAAGAATAACTTTGCTGGGCTTAGAATTATTGGTTTACTGTCATTTTCTTTGAACATTTTAAATAGGTAATTCTTCAGCTTTTTGTACTTCATGATATCTGATTTTAAAAATCTATTCATCTTATTAGACTTTCCTTGTATGTAATAAGTTACTTCTATCTTCCTACTTTCAAAATTCTCTATCTTTGGCTATTGACAATTTGTTAATGATATATCTGTGTGTGGATTTCCTTGGTTGTATTCTATTTGGAGTTTATTGTGCTTCTTGGAAGGGCACACAAATGTTTTTTACCAAATGTTGGAAGTTTTGAGGAACCATTAATTCAAGTACTTTTTCTGTCGCTTTCTCTCTCTCCTCTTCTTCTGAGACTTTCATTATGTGTCTGTTGAGATGCTCAATGGTGTCTCATATGTCTCGAATACTCTTCTTTTTTCTTCATTCTGCTCTTCAGACTGTATGACCTCAATTGACCTATATTCAAGTTCAAGATTATTTCTTCTGTTTGCTCAAATCTGCCATTGAGCTCCATTAGTGAATTTTTCATATCAGTTATTTTACAGTCCAATTCCAGAATTTCTATTTTTTTATGACTATACCTCTTTAATAATTCTATCTGGGGAAACATCATTCCAATACATTCATTTTAAAATCTTATTTACAATCAAATTTAAATTTTTATAATTTAAAATTTGATAAGTAAAATTTGATAAGTACAACATCTGGGCTTCCAAGGGACCCTTTTTTTTTTTTTTTTTTTTTTTGAGACGGAGTGTCTCTCAAGCCTGTCGCCCAGGCTTGAGTGCAGTGGCGCGATCTTGGCTTACTGCAAGCTCCGCCTCCTGGGTTCACGCCATTCTCCTGCCTCAGCCTCCCAAGGGGCACTTTCTATTAAATAATTTTACTCCATATATGGATTATATTTCCTGTTCCTTTGCATGACTCACTTTAAAATTTTTTAAAACTGTGTTTTTTAAATGATATAATTTGAAAAGCGCATTTCACTGAATATTATGTTGTTGCTTTCTGCTGGTTTCATTTTTGTTTTGTTTGTTTAATGACTTTCATTAACTAATTCTGCAAAGTCTTTTTTATTTGTGGTCACTACAGTCTCTGTTTGGCTAGTTTTGTGGTCAGTTAGGGATTGGACAGGGTTAAGTCTGACCAAGCCCCATCAAGTGATATGAGCTAAATGTGTTGGTTGTGAGAAGATAAATGCCTTAAATGCCTTGAACCAACAAATCTCTCATCCTTCGCTAATAGGTTCTTAGTCCATATTAGAGAACCCCTTCAATACTTAGGCAGTTTATAACTCTGTCTTAGATTTCAATTTCTACTTTCAGAAACCCTCAAGATCAGAGACAGGTGAAATATTAGGACCATGCCAGGACTTTCCTAGGTATTTTTGAATCCCTGTTCATGTGCGTGGACATCTAATTTCCGAGGAATCTGTTGGAGCTTTTCAAAGCCTTCTATAGATATCTGATTCCTCAGCTTTTCTTTTTAAATGTTTTAATCGCTTTCTTGTTTACTCTGTATCCTTGCTTCCGGTAGCGATGTTAAATATTCATTTCTACTTGTTTTAGCAAATGCATAGCATAAAAAACTCTTCACAGGAAGTGAATTTTGTCATGTAAGATATGAATAAGCTATGTGAGCAGAGGACCCTAGGGAACTTCCAGATAGGTCAAATTGTGACAAAATCTGGGAACTGGGCTTTTGAGTGACTGCTCTCTCCAGTGTCTACTAGGCTGATTTTAAAAAATAGCTTCTGTAGTTTCAAGATTGTTGTTTTTTTGAGTATCATGAGATTGAGGAGATTGGAATAATAGCACAATAATAGCACAGGTGAAATACCATGAATTTCATTTGTTCTTACCAAGATTCAACCACTTGCTCTTGAATAAATGTTCCTTGGGTTTTTGCAAAACTTTGGTTAATTCGTAGCATTCTAACAATATTGGGTTTTCCATTTCTTTCCTGTATTCTCATTGATCTTATGGAGGAGTGGATTTTCAAATGTTCTTACTCTCCTATTTGGAATGTGCTCACTCCTGATATATTTTAAGTATTTGATATATATTTCTTGAATATGTTAATAAATCTTATTAAGACTACGGAAACAGGATGCCAGCTCTTACGCAATGCCTCAGAACAGATAAGTACACCTTTGTAAAAAACTGGCCCTAAGGTTCTAAAATTTATTCCCTGAGTACCATATTCTCCACGATACTGTACTCTTTTGTTCATTTGATATTCATCCACATATTTATCCTGTATTGCTCTTTAACAGAGCTGTGGACTCATGGAAAATAATGTCTGAGTCAGTAACAGTTCAGAATTTTAATTCCTATTAATATATCTTAGAAATCCCTTTATATTCATGAAAACCAATTAAAGCTTCTCAGGTCTTTTATTGCTTAAATCATATTATATGTTCAGTTCCTTCTGTATTATCGATCCAACTCTCTCAGGATAATTTGACCCATACTATTTTTGGAATGCATCCTTTAAGAAGTGAGCTGGGGTTAGTCTGACCAAGCCCTATCAAGTGATATGATCTAAGGGTGTTGGTTATAAGAAGATAAAGCTAGATAGTAGCGTTGAGGTTTGTGTAAGAAGGTGATAACTACTTTGAGAGATACTTAGGAGTGAGTCTGAGTATAACATTTTAGTGAGCGTAAAGGGACAAAACTAGAAAATCAAGTATAAGTATTAATATGGAAAGAGTATTTGTTCTAAAAAAATCAAGCATATATTGTTTCTCTCTCTCTCTCTCCCCCTCCCACTCTCCCTCCCTTTCTCTCCCCCTCCCACCCTTCCTCCCTCTCTCTCCCTCTCTCTTTGTGTGTGTGTAGCATGGTTGACAAATATTTTTAAAAATATAAATATTCCTGTCTCTTTTGAATTTCTGTATTCATGACATTCTCTCTAATACATCCAAAGAATACATGCCTTATGGATAGGGATGGGTTTTGTTTCACTAGCGATTCAACTAGAACTAAAATATTAGTTTTCAGCTTCTGATACCTGAAATTGGATTCTTCATTAAGAGAATACCTTGAAAACTAGGTTTTGTAAAGAGAAATATGAGATTTTCCAACTACATACTATATAGTACTTTTACAATAAGAAATAAGAATGGATGACTCAGATCATGGTGTTTAAGATACTCCCCAAAGTAGCAAAAACTTACAGAAAGAAAAAGAGAAAGTACAAAGACCATCTCTTAAATATCTGTCAGATTATGGAGATAAAAAGTAAAACAAAGGAAGACAGAATGGTAGTTAAACACCAAGGTAATTTTTTCCTCCTCTTCAATTTATGCTTGAAACCTGGAGGGAAAGACAACTTTAAAAATATACGAATGAATGTGAAAAAATCTAAACATGGAAGAGATATTGCCCTGCTTTCTGGAAGTTCTCAATGTAGTAACATTATATTTCCAAAGTAGTGTTTAAAACATAAATATAAATTCATAAGGAAAGCATAATTCAATGGAAGGGGAGACTGAGTTTAGTTTTCCTAAGGCATTATTGTTTCTATTTAGTGTTTACTAAATCTGGAAGTTTCTATATGCTCATGAAATACAAATTTTAAAAGTTATCTGAAAATATGTCTAAGATGTTTGCTAGAATATAATCACATAAAAGAGTAAGGATCAGACTACTCGTAGCTGAGGTCTTCAGGTTAGAAATCTTGGGCTAGGATTATATGAGCATTATGGCTAGTCCTTTATGTATGTTTTAGCAGCACAAATAGCTGAGGTCGACCAGACCAGCCAGGGAAAGGTATTGGGCTCTAATGAAAGTAAGAAAGACCTGGACTGGTTTGTACTAGCTGCAGGCTTCAACAGCAAATACCAAGTGATGGCACCTGTTGTCCCTCAGCTGCACCAGCTTAGGGAGAAGACCATCCTAACCAATCTTTAAGTAACACCTAAGGGAACCTGTAGGGTACAGCCTAACACATGAGGTGCTGTCTTACTCCACTACTATAAACCTCTCTCAAAGACTGAGACACTATTTGGGTAAGAAATAGTAAACAGAGCCCAAATTTAAAAAAAAGAGACAGAGAGAGATCATATACCTGGAGGGACTGTGTTATTTGAAAACAACTAAACTAGCTCTGACAAGAAGTTAACTTTGAAAATACTGAAGGTTTAAACTACAAATATTTTAATTACCTGAATGGTAGAAGGCACTGAGATATTGTTACTTGGAAAACCTAAATTAGTATCACCACCCAGCATTGTAAAACAGCTAATGGGGGAAAATATCAGTATAGCTTTAGCAAATAAAGAGCTACATTTTCTCTGTATATTTAAATGTAATAAAAATAAGCTTAGGCAACATAGCAAGACGTCATCTCTACATTAAAAAAAAAAAAGTTAGCCAGGCATGGTAGTGCATGCATGCCTGTGGTCCCAGCTACTAAGGATTGGGGAAGTCGGAGAATCACTTGAGCCGGAGAGGTCAAGGTTGTAGGGAGCTAGGATCACCTACTCCAGACTGGGTGACAGAGAGAGATCCTGTCTCTTTAAAAAAACACAAGAACCAAAAAAAAAGTAATAAAAATAAATTTGTCTGTTGCTAGAAGCAGGAGATTAAATAAAGGAGCATCAAATGAAAAGGGAATCAGTGTTGTGTGGGTATGTAATGAAACGGACATAGACTTGAAGAAAACCAGGGTGAGTCCATGAGCAGCTCGGGAAACTTCTGTCTTTTTTCAGATGTGAGTGTTGATGCAACTTTAAATAGAAAATTGCAATCTTTTAAAAAGAATTCTATCAATTGCCTTTGTCATGGTTTCAACAAGGTTATTCTTTATCCCTTATTTTGTTGTTATTCTGATTTTCTAGGATGTAATGCCCCTCCTAATTTAGAGCTAACAGTTTGCAAATGACTTCTAGTTGCCTTTACTGGGATATGAGGGATATGTTTTTTCTCTTGCTCAAGAATATTGAATATATTATTCATTATCTGAATCTTCTGGTTTAAAATTAATTAATTTATTATAGAGAAGGAAGAGAGAAAACACAGTTACAAGACAGAATAAGAAAGAAATTAATTTGCATTTCTTTCCTATTTCTTCTCTCACTTTCTCTCTCCTATTTTTGTCTTTATTCTTGTGAACTTCTTATCTTTGTATCTATTCTCTTTTAAATTCCTTAGGTCCTGAGATCATTGAACTGGCTATTGTTATAACACTTACTTCAAATAGTTTATGACAGTATATAAATTGATGCTGACCATTTTCAAAATGCTTATTATTAAGCAGTAAAATAGAAATGTATTAATCATATAAATTATATTATTGAGATCACTGTGGTTATATGCAGTATATTAGGATTTTATATGTGTTATTTTATAAGTTTACACAAATACCATCTAAGGTAAATATTATTAGTTTCATATTATAGATGCAGACATTAAAGCACGTAGAGCTAAGACAAGAATTCAAAGGTTATATTAAAAGAAAGAAAGACTGAAGATTTGAATTCAAGTCTTTCTGATTCAAAAATCCTACAGTCTTTCCATTTGATGCTACTACATCATTCATTTATTTATGTATTCACTTTTTAATTTGTTTTTCTTCTTTCATCTCTTAAGCTCCTATTTAACAGCAGGCACTCTATTAGGCACTATATTTGGTGCTGAGTCACATACAAAGATAAATGACATAGGATCTCCGTCTTGAAATAGCGTAAAGTCCAGTGGAGAAGAAAGAGATTCAGATGGAGTTGAATGTATTAAACAGTATTCAGATGAATCAGAAAATGCTTTAGGAATAAAGGGAGACTTTAAAAATTAGTTTAAAAATGCTACATAAATGTCAGTTTGCTGACATGACCATTTACCTCTTTCAAGCCCCCAAATCTAATTTTGCTGTCTCCTTGCTGATAAAGGCACTAAGAGAAAAATATGAAAGAAAATGGGAGCCTTAAAAGGTTTAAAATACTTTTCTTAAAAGTCATCTTCTTGCAGAATGGCATTGTGAAAAACTCAATGGGCTCTTTCCCTACAGAAATAACTATTTAACTCTTTAAAATGATATAAAATAACCATTTAGACTCTGGAGATTGTCCTAAGGGCATATAACCAGTGGAGGGACATTTATTCAAGAATATCTATGAAATATCATTAAGAACATTGAGAATCTGTGGCATTTGAGCCACAACTTGCTCCCACCCCCTCCACAGCTTTATGTGATGGAAACTCTTATGTAGACACTGTGCTCTGGGTGAGTGCAAACAAGAAAGCAGAAACTCCTTCTTACTTTAGCTCCTAGTATAGGACTATGGCTCCACCTGGAGCCATAGTTCATCAAATACCATCTCAAAGCCCTGTGTTTCAGAAGCCTTATTCCCAGTAGGTACATCTGAGAGAATAAGGTTCCTTAGCCTACCCAGCTTCCATATGTAAGTTAGGACTACGCTTTAGGTGTGATATGCCAAGAGTTCTATGTCTCAATTGTCCCACCCCAGCTCACTCATAGGATGAAGACTCTACCCTTATGGAGCAAGCTAAGAAGACTGGAAGCTACTATTCATCTTTATGAGTGCCCACTCATGGAATGAAGGTGTTACTCCTGGAAAATTGGCATGCTGTCCCCTACCACAGCAGTGGTGCAGTGGTGCAGAGGTTATGCCCAGAAAGAGACAGGCAGGTCATAAGAATGGAAATTCTACAACTCTGCCCAAGGGGACTGACTTCATTCTCTTATGTATTTATTATTTAAGTATTTATTCACAAAGTTCATGCCTAATGTCATTGTTTAATGAAATCAAAATTTGGTGATATCCAATAGAAGGGCTTGGTATTTTCATGATACTAACAATAATAAGCAAATAGCATGACTACTCAGAAAAGTAACAGAGAGAATTAAGGAAGGAAGAAGGGATTTCAGGATGTCAGCATAAAAAAAAAAGCAGAATAAGGACTTCTAAAATATTGCTCCTCCCCCCAAAAAATAACAGAACAACTGAAGGAAAATATCAGAATCAAATTTTCAAAACTCAAAATTAAACAAAAGCTTGCAGTAACCTAGGAGCACTTATTCAAGAAAAATGAATGGATCTTGGTGAGAACAGTGAGCTTTGTGGCTTTTTAATTTACATTAGTCCCACCCCTACTCCCCAGCTCAGCAGTCTTCTAAAACAGCAATACCTATCCCAGTACCAGAGAGAGGAGAATAAAGTTGGTTCTGTTTCAAAGCCTTATTCCCAAGGAGCAGCCATTATTTAACCTATCTGGTAATTTCCTGGAGAGAAAAAAGGTTTGTCATTATTTCACCTGACTTAAAATTCATATAATGCTAAAAGCCACACTTGGGGGTAGAGGGGGAAAGAAAGTATCATTTTGTAAACATTTACAGGCAAGTTTTTAACATACTTCTGCCTGCCTGGAGTGATATATAACAACTGAGGCGAACAATAAACCAACCAAAAAGCTTAAAAGAAAAAGTTGAAGAATGAGACATCTGTAAGGGCACTGAAAAACTCTGACACATTCTTGGAAATTTAGAAGACCAGATTCATGCATAGTGGTGTGCACATCCTCAGGAAAGCCTTTGGAAGACCCTAATATCTCAAGCCTCTGGCTGAACTTAAAGCTGTGTACAAGAAGAAAGTAAAGGCAATGGTAGAGGTTTAAACTGCATGGCTGAGTATTGAAGGTGTGCTCCAACAAGCACGTCCACCAAGAGCCCCTTTGCAAAGACTGAAAATATTTTTGGTTTTCTGTGTTTAAGTAAATAATTACCCAATTATTAGCTGTCAAGCTAATGGAGTATATATAGATTTCAGTATCCACCCACAGCAAAGAACACAGTCTTTACAAAATTTGCTCAGAAAAATCATTAAATAAGCAAACAATAAGAACTATAATAAGTGACAACAAAAACAAACCCTGGGGGAAGGGAAAATTCAATTTCTAGATTTGCCACATTGTGTGTTTTAAATGTCCAGTTTTCAAAAAAAAAACACTTGTAAGATATGCAAAGAAATAAAATGGTATGGTCCATACACATGGAAAAATAGAAATCAATTGAAACCATTCTTGTAGAAACATCACCACAGAACTTACTACACAAAAACTTTCAATTAGGTATTATAAATAAGTTCAAAGAAGAAAATGTAGAAATTATATCTTATCAAACAGAGAATTCCAATAAAGAGATAGAAACCACTAAATATAAACTATGGAGTTGAAAGGTATAATAACTAAAATGAAATATTCACTAGAGGGGTATGGCCACAGATTTGAACAGGCAGAAGAAAAAAAATCAGTGAACTTGAAAGCTGGTCAATAGTGATTACCAAGTCTAAAGAGTAGAATGAAGAAAAATGAACAGAGCCTCAAATATCTGTGGGTACCATCAAGTATTTCAAAATACACATAATAGGACTTTTAGAAAAAAAGAAAATAGTCAAAGGAAAAAAATGGAGGTAATAATACCTAAAAAAATCCCAGATTTGAAGAGAAAATATTCATCTACACATCTGGAACCTCAAATAAAATAAACCCAAAGAGATCCACACATAGACACATCATAATCAAGTGGTCAAAAGCTAAAGATAAAGAATCTTGAAAGAAAGAAGTGACACACCCTGTCATACATACAAGGAATCCTCAGTAAGATTAACAGCTGATTACTCATGAGGAAACTCTGATCATCTAGAGGCCTTCTAGAAGAAAGTGGGATGGCATATTTAAAGGGCTAAAAAAAGGCTGGGGTCTATGGCATGCCTATAATCCCAGTACTTTGGGAGGCTGAGGCGGGTGGGTCACCTGAGGTTAGGAGTTCAAGACCAGCCTGGCCAACATGGTGAAACCCCGTCTCTACTAAAAATACAAAAAAAAAAAAAAAAGAATTAGCTAGATGTGGTGGTGCAGCTTCTCAGGAGGCTGAGGGAAGAGGATCGCTTGAATCTGGGAGGCAGAGGTTGCAGTGAGCCGAGATCATACCACTGCACTCTAGCCTGGGAGACATAGTTATCTCTGCAATGTAGTTTGCTTTATTTCAGAATGTCTTTCTTTTATATGATTACTCTAACCCTGATGACCTATGAACATAGTAATTGTAGTTTAAGCCCAGAGGCTAGATTTAATAAATGAGAGCCTGAGAGAAATTTTAGAGAAGAAACAATAGGGACTCTCTTTAGAAGGCAAATGCTTGGTAAGTGATGCTCTTTGTGATTTATTACTGGTAAATACCTGAACTTGTATCATTGAAGTTGAGGATAACACTTGGTCAAGTGTAAGGGACATCCAACACAGAAAAAAAAAATTTAAAGGAAAACTTATCAAAGTCTATCAATTAGTTCTTTATACATATCTGTTATGATGAATTCTGCATACCCTATTGTTGCCTTGGGGACAACATGGCATCAATATCATTGATTTAGGTGAACTTAACTGAATTGTAAAGCTTGGAGGCTTCTGGTGAGTTTTTTTTCTAACTTCATTGAGTCCTTTTTCCTAACTACAGTGAGGTCACTAAATCAGGTAACTGTGGAAAATGCTCATTTCATTTAATAATATCATACTCAAATAATATTTTTATTAACATTTTTCTTTTCAAGTCTATGATATGTCTTTAGATCACAGGGCACCATGAAATCTCAAGATGAACATCCATGAAAATTTAAATGTGCCAATCATTCTCACTGCATGAACATAGAACATCAGTCTTCCTCAACCCTTTGGATTCATAACTTTACTTTTACTCAGCTTTATTCTATCTGTCCTGTTCCCCAAATTCAATACTGTACTTTGATCCTTCCAGTTTTCTTATTTTGTGTGACACTTTGGTAATGGTCTGTCTTTGACCATGGTCTGTTTTTTGACCATGGATGTAAGAACCACTTTAAAGACTGCCCATAGCAATAATATATTGAGGATGATTATGTGTCAGGTCCCATGCTAGACACAGAAATTATGAGGCAAACATGACATACACAATTCCCGAGCCTTTGAAATCTAGACAGAGATAAAGATAAACATACAGGTATATTTAATGTTGTCAATAACTGAACCCAATGTAGATAATACAGGAAATGAGAACATGTAGGAAAGGCATATATTGAAATTTCATGAATGGAGGAATGGCAAAAGCTTTGCAATTATGAAAGCCTCCTGTTGAAAATGACATTGAATTTGAGTCTGAGGTATAAATAGTAATTAGCCAGATAAAATAAGTCATAATAAAGACATAAACACAGGGAGTAACATGCCTGGATGCCTGGAAGTAAGAGAAAACATAAGATGTGAAAAGAACTGAGTACATGTTCATGTGGCTGCAGAATAGTATGTTTGGGGGTGGAAAGGGGTGAATACAATGGCTTTCAAGGAAATATAAAGGTAAACAGAGGCAAAATCCAATTTTTTAAAACAAAAGCCACTTTAGCATATCAATAAAACATCTTATTGCTAACAGACTCGCTTATGCTACATGTCACAATCTTTCTTCTTCAAATCATAACTACCGCATTTAGTTTAACTCTAAGATAATAAGGCAGTCCCATTCTCACTCCCTACACAAAGCAAAGCTTGAAAAAGTAAAAACACAGGTCTTCATGTAACAAGATAACAAAGAAGAACATAAAATTGGCAAGTGCCTTGTGTTACCATAAAATATTACCCACTCTTTAACCATCATTAACACGAGTTCCCTGAAGAGCAGATGTTACGAAAAGAAAATGGTATCTTTATGGTTTACTGTTAAATCATATCATAGATTCAATTTTAGGTAACAATTTTCAACAAGATGAAGGAATAGAAAGTTCTACTACATGAAAAACTCTTCTAGCAACTTTATATGTATACTTATATATCTAATATATTATGAAATCAAATATAAGACATCACTTGTTCTTTAATTTCATCCAAAATTGTCTTCAGGTATTCTTATACTGCCAGTTTAGTTATAGAACTAAATAAATATTTAGACACACTCTTCCAGGACCACTTTTTAAAACTTTTATCTTAGTTTGGGTAGGACAGGTGCAGGTTTGTTACATAGGTAAATTGCATGTCACAGGGGTTTGGTGTACAGATTAATTCGTCACCCAGTAAGCATTGTACCTGATAGGTAGTTTTCAGTCCTCATGCTCTTCCCACCCTCCACCCTCCAGTAGCTCCTTCTTTGTGCCCATGTGTAGCAATGTTTAGCTCCTGCTTATAAGTGGGAACATGTGGTATCTGGTTTTCAGTTCCTGCGTTAGTTCACATAGGATAATAGCCTCCAGTTCCATCCATGTTGCTGCAGTGGACATGATCTCTTCCTTTTTCAGCTGTATAATAGTCCTTGGTGTATATGTGACACATATTCTTTATCCAGTCCATGGGCATCTAGGTTGATTCCATGTCTTTGCTATAGTGAATAGTGCTGTGATGAACATAAGTGTGCATGTGTCTTTATGGTAGAATGATTGATATTCCTCTTTGTATATACCCAATAATGGAATTACGGGGTCAAAAGGTAGTTCTGTTTCAAGTTCTTTGAGAAATCGCCAAACTGCTTTCCACAGTGGCTATATTAATTTACATTCCCACTAGCAGTGTATAAGCATTCCCCTTTATCTGTAACCCTGCCAGCTTCTGTTACTTTTTTTGCTTTTTTGACTAATAGCCATTCTGACTACTGTGAGATGGTATCTCATTGTGGTTTTGATTTACATTTCTCTAACGATTAGTGATGATCATTTTCTTCATACTCTTTTTGCCTGCATGAATGTCTTCTTTTGGATAATGTCTTTTCAGACCCTTTGCCTACTTTTTAATGGTGTCGGTTTTTTTTGTTAATTTGTTTAAGTTCTTTACAGATTCTAGACATTAGACCTTTGTCAGATGTATGGTTTGCAGATATTTTCTCCCATTCTGTAGGTTGTGTGTTTACTTCACTGACAGTTTCTTATGTTGTGTAGACGCTCTTTAGTTTAATTAGGTCCCATTTGTCAATTTTTGTTTTTGTTGCAATTGCTTTTGGTGTCTTTGTCATATAATCTTTGTCAGGGTCTATGTACAGAATGGTATTACTTAGGTTTTCTATGAGTGTTTATGGCTTTTGGTTTTACATTTAAAACTTTATCACAAATTGATTTTTGTATATAGTGTAAAGAAGGGGTCCAATTTTAATCTTCTGCATATGGCTATCTGGTTATCCCAGCACCATTTACTGAAGAGGAAGTCCATTTCCCATTGCTTGTTTTTGTCTGCTTTGTTGAAGATCAGGTGTGTGTAGATATGTGGGTTTAGTTTTGGGCTCTCTATCCTGTTCCATTAGTCTATGAATGTACTGAAACTTGTTTTATGTGTCTGTTTTTGTAACAACACCATGCTGTTTTGGTTACTGTAGCCTTGTAGTATAGTTTGAAGTCAGGTAGCTTTGTTCTACTGCTTAAGAATGCTTTGGCTATTTGGGTTATTTTTTGGTTCCACATGAATCTTATAATAGTTTTTTCTAATTCCATGAAGAATGTTATTAGTAGTTTGATAGGGATAGAATTAAATATATAAATTGCTTTTGGCAGTATGGCCATTTTAACAATATTGATTTTTCCTGTCCATGTGCATGGAATGTTATTCCATCTGTTTGTGTTACCTATGATTTCTTTCAGTAGCGTTTTATAATACTCATTGTAGAGCTCTTAAGCTCCCTGGTTGCTGTATTCCTAGGTATTTTTTGTGGCTATTAGAATGAGATTTTATTCTTGATTTGGCACTAAGATTTGATTTTGTTGGTATATAGAAATGCTACCGATATTTGAACATTGTTTCTGTATCTCTATATCCTGAAACTTTGCCAGAGTTGTTTATCAGATCTAGGCATTTGGGGCAGTGACTATGGAGTTTTCAGATATGAAATCATACTGTCTGCAAACAGAGACAGTTTGACTTTCTCTATCCCTATTTTGATGTCTTGTATTTCTTTCTCTTGCCTGATTGCTCTGTCCAGGACTTCCAATACTGTGCTGAATAGGAGTGGTGAGAGAGGATATCCTTGTCTCAGGCCAATTCTCAAGGGAAATGCTTCCAGCTTTTGTACATTCAGTATGATGTTGGCCGTGGGTTTGTCATAGATGGTTCTCATTATTTTGAGATATGTTCTTTCAATGCTTAGTTTGTTTAGGGTTTTTAACATGAAGGAATGTTGAATTTTATAAAAAGTATTTTATGCATCTATTGAGATGATCATGTGCTTTTTGTTTTTAGTTCTGTTTATGTGATGGATCTTATATATTGATTTGCATATGTTGAATCAAACTTGCATCCAGGGATAATGCCTACTTGATTGTGGTAGATTAGCTTTTTGATGTGCTGCTTGGTTCAATTTGCTAGTATTTTTTTGAGGATTTTTGCATCTATGTCCATCAAGGATATTAGCCTGAAGTCTTCTATCTTCATTGTGTCTCTGCCATGTTTTGGTATCAGAAAGAGGCTGGCCTAGAATGAGTTAGGGAGGAGTCTCTCCTCCTCAACTTTTAAGAACAGTTTCAGTATTAATGGTGCCAGCTCTTCTTTGTAGAGCTGGTAAAATTTGGTTGTGAATCCATCTGGTCCTGGACTTTTTCTGCTTTGCAAGCCTTTTTGTTACAGATTCAATTTCAGAGCTCATTTTTTGGTCTACTTAGGGTTTCAGTTTCTTCCTGGTTCAATCTTGAGAGGTTGTATGTCTCCAGTAATTTGTCCATTTCTTGTAGGTTTTCTAGTTTGTGTGCATAGAGGTGTTCATAATAATCTCTGAGGGTTTTTTTTTTAATTTCTGTGGTGTCAGTGGTAATGTCCTCTTTGTCATTTTTGATTGCATTTATTTGGATCTTCTCACCTATTTTTTTTAAATTATAGTCTAGTTAGCAGTCTATCAATCTCTTATTTCTTCTTTCATAGAACCAACTTCTGGTTTTGTTAATCTTTTGTTTGGTTTTTGTGTCTCAATTTCATTTAGTTCAGCTCTGGTTTTGGTTATTTCTTGTCTTCTCCTAGTTTTGGGGTTTGCTTGCTCTTGTTTTTCTAGTTCTTCTACATGTGGTGTTAGATTGTTAACTTGACATCTTGCTAACTTTTTGATGTGGGTGTTTAGTGCCCTAAACTTTCCTCTTGACACTGCTTTAGCCATGTCCTAGAGAATCTGGTATGTTGTATCTTTTTTCTCATAGGCTTCAAATAATTTCTTAATTTCTGTCTTAATTCTAATTTTTGCTAAAAATACATTCAAGAGCAAGTCATTTAATTTCTATTCATTATTGTGTGGTTTTGATCCATCTTCTTAGCATTGATTTCTATTTTTATTGTGCAGAAGTGTGAGAATGCAGTTGGTAAGATTTCGAGTTTTTTGAATTTACTGATATTTGTTTTATGGCAAATTGTGTTTTTGATTTTACAGTATGTGCCATGTGAAGATGGGAAGAATGTATATTCTGTTCATTTTAGGTGAAGAGTTCTGTAGTTGTATGTTAGTTTTGGTCAAGTGTCGAATTCAAGTCCTGAATATCTTTGTTAGTTTTCTACCTTGATGATCTAGCTAATACTGTCAGTGTGATGCTGAAGTCACCCACTATTACTGTGTGGTTATCTAAGTCTCTTTTAAGGTCTCTAAGAACTTGCTTATGAATCTGGATGCTTCTGTGTTGGATGCATGTATATTTAGGATAGTTAAGTCTTCTTATTGAATTGAACCATTTATCATTATGTAATGCCCTTCTTTGTCTTTTTTTGGTCATTGTTGGTTTAAAGTCTGTTTCACCAGAAATTAGAATGGCAACCCCCACTTTTTTTTTCTTTTCCATTTGCTTGGTACATTTTTCTCCACCCTTTTACTTTGAGCCCATGAGTGTCACTGCAGGTGCAATGGGTCTCTTGAAGACAGCATACCATTGAGTCTTGCTTCTTTATATAACTTGCCACTCTGTAACTTCAACTGGGGTATTTAGCCTATTTACATTCCAGGCTAATATTAATATGTGAGGATTTGATTTTGTCATCATGTTGTTAGCTGGTTATTATGCAGACTTGATTTTGTATTTGCTTTATGGTGTCAATGGTCTTTGTACTTAAGTGTGTTTTTGGGTGGCTGGTAATGGTCTTTTATTTCTATATTTAGCACTTCTGTAAGGATCTCTCTCTCTTTTTGTTTTTTGAGACAGACTCTTATTCTGTTGCCCAGGCTGGAGTACAGTGGCACAATCTCAGCTCACGGCAATCTCCACATCCTGGGTTCAAGTGATTCATCTGCCTCAGCCTCCCGAGTAGCTGGGATTACAGGCATATGCCACCACACCTGTCTAATTTTATTTTATTTTTTTAGTAGAGATGGGTTTTCACCATGTTTGCCAGGCTGGTCTCAAACTCCTGACCTCAGGTGATCCACCTGGCTTGGCCTCCCAAAGTGCTAGGATTACAGGTGTGAGCCATCTCTTATAAGGTATGTTTGCTGATAACAAATTCCCTTAGCATATGCATCTCTGAAATAAATCTTATTTCTGCTTTGCTTATGAAGCTTAGTTTTGATGGTTTGAAATTATCAATTGGAGTTTCTTTTCTTTTTATTATTTTTTAAGAATGCTGAATATAGGCCCCAGTCTCTTCTGGCTTGTAAAGTTTCTGCTGAAAGGTCCACTGTTAGCCTGATGAGGTTCCTTTTGTAAGTGACCCTCCCCTTCTCTCTAGTTGCCTTTAATATTTTTTCTTTCATTTCAGTGGAAGATCTGATGACTATATATCTTTGAGATGGTCATCCTGTATAGTAGCTCATAGGGGTTCTCTCCATTTCCTGAATTTGAATATTGACTTTTCTAGCAAGGGTGAGGAAACTTTCATGGATTATATCCACGACTATATTTTCCAAACTGAGCAATTTGGAAAATTTCTCACACTCTCTTTAATGAGTCCCTTTAATGACTCATTGGGATACAAACAAGTCATAAATTTGATCTCTTTATATGATCCCATATATCTCAGGAGTTTTGCTCATTCTTTTTACTTTAAAAAATTGTTTTTGTCTGAGATAATTCAAAGATCCAGTTTTCAAACTCTGAGATTCTTTTCTCAGTATTATATATTCTGCTGTTAATTCTTGCAACTATATTATGAAATGTTTGTATTGAGTGAGCTAAAAAACTCACTACAAGAATTTCATAATACAATAACAACCAGTTTGGTTCTTCCTTAAAATTGTCTTTTCCTCTTTCAGCTCCTATATCATTTTGTTGTATTTCTTAGAGTCCTTGGATTGGGTTTTGACTTTCTCCTGAATCTAATAATCTGTATTCTTGTCCATATTCTGAATTCTATGTCTGTCATTACAGCCATTTCAGCCTGGTAAAGAACTATTGTGGGACTAGCGAAGTCATTTGGAGGTAAGAAGACAGTCTGGCTTCTTGAGCTGCCAGATTTCTGTGCTGGCTCTTTCTCATCTGTGTGGACTTACGATCCCTTAATGTTTGAAGTTGATGTCCTTTGGAATTTTTTTTTTTTGCTTTTATCTTCCTTGATGCCCATGGAGGTTTGACTGCGGTATAAGGAGGGTTCAGGAGACTGGCTTCAATTCTGAAAGATTTCAGCAGATCAGGACTCAGGTCAGTACTCCTTGCCTGTGTGCTCTAACTCTAGGGGGCTTGTATAAAGGTCCTTACTTGGTTCTCTGGCCCCTCAGAGTTAGAAACCTGCTGCGCTGGAGGGGCCTAGGTGTTCCCAGTCTGTGGACCTCATCCCTCCAAAGGAGAGTGCTGGCCAAAGCGCTTCATCAGGTGGTGGCAATGGGTTCCATGCTCACTCACTCATGCCAGCAGCCATGACAGTGCATGAGGTGCACATGTCTTGGCTGGGATGGGTCACTGGCTGGGGTAGGGCACTTAGATTTTGTATGCACTGTATACTGGCAAAATATTTGGGGTTGTATTTTAGGCTATAATCCAATACATGGTGCTTAAGAGTATTAGCCAGCAGATAGTCTATTACTCTTCTGCATAGCTCTTTTGTGTTTTGGTGCAGTTGGCAGTATTGCTCTGTGGTGTAGATGGAGAAGGATGATCCCCTCTCCCAGCCTGCTCCTGGACCTAAAGGAATCCACTCTGATCACTGGCTCCATGCACGCATTTCTTTTGTTGGGTGTTCTGGTCCACAGGGTTCCCTCAAACAGGGATCATGGTTGGCAGACAAGCTGTATCTTCTACCACCCTGTGAACCTGGGCATCTCACCTGTTTCAGTAACCTGAGAATGAGGGCTCTGCCCAAACCAGGAAGTCCCGCTCAACTGAAACGTGGGGTTAGGCGAGGGTTGCCTAATATGCTGTCTGAATGTTTCTAGAAGGGAACACGGTGTTGCACTTGCCCACAGAGTTCAGGCTGTAGTGAGATAACTGGACTGGAAGTTCTAACAGGTGTGACCCATCTGGCTATGAGAGGCAGGATCGGGTGAATATGCCCACTCTGCTGTCTGGGTGAGCAACAGAAGTGAGACCACTGGGCTAGAAGCTCTGGCAGGTGTGGCCCACCTGGCTATTAGTGGTGGGGGTGAGTGACATACATCCTGCCATCTGGGTGTTTTCTGGGGCAACAGGAGGCTGTGGCAGAAGGCTTCTGTTCACCACTCAGCTGGAAGCTGGCCCCGAGCCCCTTGTCTGACGAGGGAGCTATAGCAATCTTACTGTTCTCAGGCTCCACAACTGCAGCCTCTACTGGGGCTATTGCACTGGTCCCAATCTGTTCCAGGGACCAAGGCTTGTAGAAGTCCCCTTGGACTTGAGAGTTGCCAACCCAAAAAGTCTCTATGGCTCTCTGCCTGAGTTCAGAAACATGAAGGAGATGTGTGTGTGCCAGGGTGTTTCTCCCATTCCCAGATTTGCACAGGTCCTGTGGAGAGTGTGAATCCCCCAGGGAATTCTCATTTACTCACTCTTAACCTTGTTTCACATTTTTGGGAGCTTCTTCTGGCTCCACATTCATCCCAGATAGGCTGCTGCCCAACTTTGCTCCTCTCTGCCCTCTGTGTCCCTTTGCTGTCTTGATGGATCTCAATGTGGTTTCTTAGACAATTGGCTTGTAGGTTCAGTGTTCACTAGCCCTTTGTTTCTTCTCCGTGAGAGCAGCACACATGAGCTGCTTCTAGTCTGCCATCTGCATCCAATACTTCTGTGCTCATTTTATAAACTGTTGTCTGAAGGAGGTTTGCTTTTGATGGGAGGAGGCAGCCCTATTTATTTGAATTACTTCTTTCAAAATGACGAACTTTGGTTTTATATATTCAAATAAATATATTTTTCTCCTTTCTGCAACACTTTAAAAATATTTTATTGATTTTTGAGCATTTGGGGAAATGGTAGAAATTAATAAGAAATTATTTTAAGTCTTTGGTTCAGTTACTGCTATGTTTTTTAAGAATAATATGTAGACTAATAAACTTTAAAAGACACAACTGATTTTTAAGGTAGAGTGAAGTTACTCAGTTTTATAACTTAAATTACTGTGGATGTATATGGCAGGGGCTAATAGTTTACTTTTAGTATTTAATTTACTCCACAGACAAATTCAATGTGTGTATTTTACTGGTATAAATGGAGTTAACTTCTCTATATATGATCATTAGCATCTTAATGGGTTATTCTATTAAAGTGGGTTATTCTATTAAAAAACAAATTTCACATTAAGTATTTAAGTAGTATGGTTAGTTAAAATGAAAGGTTGTTTACAGTTTTTTTTTT
This sequence comes from Gorilla gorilla gorilla, assembly GCF_029281585.2. Lineage (NCBI taxonomy): Eukaryota > Metazoa > Chordata > Mammalia > Primates > Hominidae > Gorilla > Gorilla gorilla. The sequence goes on along the minus strand of NC_073237.2, from coordinate 99,801,476 downwards.
TTTTTTGCAAAATTAGTAACTTCTGAAAGGGAGAAATACCTATAGAATTTTTTTAAAAAATCCAAACATTTTCATGGCCCATAAAGTAATGCCCCTCATCTTTAAAAAAAAAAAAAGTAATAATTCATTGCCAAAGTGGACCTCCTCTGATTCCTTTATTTTTCACTTTCTCTTTATTGAGGTAGCTTTTACATAGTGACAATTTCTATTCTCTAAAATAGGGCTCATTATTTCCAATATTCTCCCAGAAGATTTAAAAATATTCTTGATTTCAGAAAAAGAGATCAGAGATCACCTCCCAAAGTATTCCCCAGAACAGTAATTTAACTAGAACACATTTCTCCCCTAAAATAGCTGGGAGGCAGTATGCTTTAGTAGAGAAACACTAGTCTAGTTGTCAGGGGATGTGAGATATTATTTCAGGTTGAGAGCTATAGAATTTGTTTCTTCATCTGAATCTTTTTTTTTTTCTGGTTTTTACCCTCGTAAGTTTTATTCAAGGAAGAGATTATTCCTAGTTTGTCAAAATAAGTTTGAAATGGCCCAGTACAAATATCCACAAATATTTTAGCTTTTAGATAGGTGAATTTCAACAGATAGATGCTTAGTTTTTTTTTTTTTATCTTAACCTGATTAAAAACTTTCTGAGATTTCAGAGTAACTATTTTCTGCTGCTCTGAGGCTTTCATTTCAGGATTAGCTTTTCTGGTCTAATTAACCATAGACACACAAGGAGTGTAGTTAATAACTATACTATGTGATTTTGTTTGTAAACAATTAAAAAATACTTTTTTAAAGTAGAGAAGAAATTTGTTAAAAGGACTTATTTTTAAAAATCACTTAACTCATGGGAAGATCAAGGGACAGTCTCAGAAGAGAAGAAAGAGTACATGGAGGCAAAAGTCATGCTGCAAAACTAGCCTGCTGAGGAAAACAGTGGCACCCCAGGAGACTAAAACCGCAGGTTGCTCCGCTATGATTGCTTTTCTTGGAAACTACATTTGGTGGCCACAACTTCTGCCTCTTTCTGATTCAACCATCTCTGCTTCTTTCATCAGTGGCTTCCAATTTGGAATCTTGGACAGACATAGACAGGTATCTATTTCTTTCTGAGTGGTGCTTGAAGGTCTCCTGCTGAAATTATAATTTTTGCAAACCATGAAACTGTCATTTTCTTCTCAATAGAGGAACAGTCCTGTTGCATGAAAACATCTGAAAATACATTTTGTCTTCATTTCTGGGCTGCTAGTGACCCATTAGGGTACAAACTACACGATGATGAAGTGACAATAGTTTGTAAGTCACTGAATGGTGTTTATATTATAATCTGACTTATATTGTGTATAGTTAATATGAAAAACATTTAAGTATGGTAAAGCAATTTAAGTTATAGGATGTGTAATGTAAATAATACATTTCAAAGGCTTATTTTTAATTGACAAATAATAATTGTATACATTTATGGGGTACAATGTGATGTTTTTATACATGTAGGTATTGTGGAATGATCAAATCAGGCTAATTAATATATCCATTACCTCAAGTTATCAAATTTTGTGTGGTAAAAACATTTAAAATCATTTCCTAGCTATTTGAAATATTTGATATATTATTATTAGCTGTAGTCACCATGCTACACATTCCTCCTATCTAACTGAAGGTTTATACCCATTGACAAATGTCTCTTCTGCCCATATCCACTCTCCATCTTGGCCTCTGGTAACCATCATTCTACTGTACACTTCTATGAGTACCACTTTCTCAGATTCCACATATAAGTGAGATCACCCAGTATTTGTCTCTCTGTGCCTGGCTTATTTCACTTAATATAATGCCCTCTAAGTTATTCATGTTATCACAAAGAACAAAATGTTCTTTTTAAAAAAAAATGAATAATATTCATTGTACCTCTATCACACTTCAAAAATCTGATCATCATTCATTAATAAACACTTAGGCTATTTCCACATGTTGGCTATTGTGAATAAAGCTGTAATGAACATGGGAGTGCAGACGTCTCTTCGACATACTGATCTCAATTCCTTTGGGTATATACCCAGTAGTGAGTATCATATGGCAGTTCTATTTTTAGATTCCTGAGAAACCTCCATACTATTGTCCATATGGCTGTACTAATTTACAATCCCATCAACAGTGTATAAGGGTTCCCTTTTCTCCACATCCCCGCCACCACTTGTTATCTTTGATCTTTAATATAATAGCCAATCTAATAGGTATATCATTGTGGTTTTAATTTGCATTTCTCTGATGATTAGAGATGTTGATATTTTTTTCATATATCTGTTAGTCATGTTTATGTCTTCTTTTGAGGGATGTCTACTCATTAATGCCAATTAATGTCTTGCCAATTAATATGGTGATTTGTTTTATTTTTATTGAGTAGTTTGAGTATCTCATACATTTCACAATATTAGCCTCTTATGTGATCTATGCTTGTTAAATATTTTATCCCAATCTGTGGGTTGTATTTCACTCTATAAGTCTTTTTCTTTTCTGTGCAGTAGAGTTTTAGTTTGATGCAATCCCATTTATCTATTTCAGTTTTCAATGCCTGTGCTTTTTGGGTTATATTCATGAAATTACTGCCCAGACCAATATTAAGAAGCCTTTCTCCTATGTTTTCTTCTAATAGTTTTATAGTTCCAGGTCTTATATTTAAAACTTATTAGTCCATTTTTACATTGCTGTAAAAAATACCCCAAACTGGGTAATGTATAAGTAAAATAGGTTTAATTGGCTCGCAGTTTTGCACGCTGTACAAGCATGACTCCAGGATCTGCTTCTGGGAAGGGCCACAGGAAGCTTATAATCATAGAGGGAGGGAAGGGGAGATGGTATATAACATGGCAAGAGCAGGAGCAAGGCAGGAGTGGGGTGCCACATTCTTATAAAAAAATCAGATCTTTCAGGAATACAGAACAAGAACTCACTCATCATGAGGACAGCCACGAGCCACTCACAAGGGATCTACCCACATGACCCAAACACCTCCCGCCAGGCCCTACCTCTAACACAGGGAATTACATTTCAACATGAGATTTGGAAAGAACAAACATCCAAACTATATCAATTCTTTAGTCCATTTTGAATTGACTTTTGTATAAGGAGTGAGATAAGACTCCATTTTCATCATCTATATGTGAATACCCAGTTTCCCCAACCTCATTTTTTTTAAGAGAGTGCCCTTCCCGTTGTTTGTTATTTGTACCTTTGTCAAAAATCAGTTGACTGTAGATGTGTGGGTTTATTTCTGGGCCTTCCGTCCTATTCTATTGGTTGATGTGTCTGTTTTTATGCCAGTACCATGCTGCTTTGATTACTATAATTTTGTAATAGATTTTGAAATACCATAGACTGATACCTCAAGCTTTGTTCCTTTTGGTAAAGATAATTTTGTTTATGCAGGGTCTTTTGTGGTTCTATATACATTTTAGGATTTTTTTCTATATTTGTGACAAATATTGGAATTTTCATAGGAATTTCGGTGAATCTGAACATCACATTAGGTAGTATGGACATTTTAACAATATTAATTATTATAATTCATGAAAACAGGACAGGAAAGATACATCCTGGCTCAATAAATGTAATAATTCCATGAGCAATAGCAGTCTTAGAAGAGAAAATGCTGCTCACCTATTTTTTATGTTGACTAGATAATAAATGGTATTCTTCTTCCTTAAGTTTTGCCCTAATAACTTAAGCTATTTGAATTGATATTGAGGTCAAATATAAAAATGGGCATATTACTTTTCATTCTGATGATAATTATATCTAATTTACTTAGATGGTAAAATGTCTACCTCTTAAAGACAATTTATTTACTATTTGTTGCCTTTAATTATGAGATGACTTTTCTACAATCAGATAAGAATGTATGTCATGTGCACAGGTAAAAATTAAGGCATGACATGACTATTATTGGTACTTTTTAATAAATAAATAACATCTTTTCTACAGCAGAGCATTAGGAGAAGGAATGGAAGGCTGAAGGACAAGAACACTGGAAGATTAAATAGGATTAAAAGGGACTTCCTATTTTTCTATATCCAAGAGAAATGGAAAGACATATAATAAGGAATTATGGAAAAAGAAATTGAATTTCTCTTCTACTAATTTGTGACTTTTTGAAAAAGATAGTGCCTTGATCAGAAATAGGTTAGATGAGTGATTGCCACCATATAATTCATTTTCTCAGATAGATGTTAAGTAAAGAAAACCAGTCAAGACATAGCACCTAAAGGCAAGAAGGGAGAAAATGATTTTGAAAATATTGAGAAGAGGAAAGAGAAGTCCTAAGCTTTGATTTTTGGAGTAACTTATCATTGAAGTCACTTCTGCTCCACTATGGAAATAAACTATCAATGGATTTAGAAAACAGATTTTGCAGGCTGAAGTCACTTAAAATTTTTAAGCATCTAAATATGCAGTTTACTTTATTATACAGACTTTTCTGTTATTCAGAGTTTATAAAACGCTGTATAAAAAGGGGTTTATTTCCTTTTCACTTCTTCCCAGAAATGCTGAGAAAACAGAAATATGAAACCTAAGGCAATGGAAATTCCACAAAATTAATTTGCTAGAGTGTTTTTCAAACTTATAAATATAGGGTTGTGACATTTACATTAATGCTTTTGGGGTTAAGAGGAGACTTCCAACTACAGTTAGAAACCATTACACTTTGAGAATATTGATTGAGAGGTGATAAAACATGATGTGTGTTATCAAAGAGCAGAGCCTTCTCATGTGGAAACGCTAGGACAGCAAGAGTAGGAGAGCAGACTAACCACTAGAATCAGGGTTAGGCCTTCATAAAGCAACTGATATCCCCCAACCTGCAGAGGTCTGTTTTCCTGTGTTACTCAGTGAACTGGTATTTTGTATTTTCCTGGTATTCTTAGGTGGCCATTATTGCTGTTATTCCAGCTGTGATACTGAAAAGAAATAGCGAAGATTTTGCCTTCAGAAAGCTCTCAGTGACAACCAGGTCAGCTGAAAGATATATTATGTGATGTGCATTTGCCTTTTCTTTTCTGCTAGTGTCTGTGTTAGACTCCATCCCACTATCATTTGGTTGACTACAGAACTTGAAACTACTTAGATTTCAATCCCTTAAATTCTCATTATCTATATATTTTATTGCCTTATTAAAGAATTTTGTTGTTAACAGGTTTTACCTTTGACGAAGGAGTAAACTGGCATTTAAATTCAGCATTGCAAGTCCTTAAATTAACATTCTAAATATTATTCCACCAATTAGCAAACCAGAATATTTCATTTTATAGAAAATTTTTATCTTGTATTTCTTCTTATACTCTAAAAAACAACAACAGCAACCCAAACCTGAGTTAGTAGCCAAATTTTTGGTTACTCTTGTTGAAATATCTCTTGTTGAAGTGCAGAAAAAAACCCAGAGACTGCAAGACTGTTCCAAGGAAAGTCACAAAGTACCCTGTCTCTGTTTTATAGAAAACAAGGGCCAGTAAGTTTAACAATTCTTGATATAAAATTTAGGCAGTAATTATGTCCTTTATTACTATTTGGGGTATAATGAGATGCACAAAAGTACTATGTATAATTTTGTATTTAAGTCTATGACTTAGTTATAAAAAGTACTCTTCTGTTACATTTTCCTCTGGAGTCTAACTATTGTCCTTCTATGATAAAGCAAATAAAGCCTATTATACTTTAACAATGAGTATCCTGAGGTTTTCTAAAGTCCAAATGATTAGAAAATCTAACAAACGGAAAAATTTCAGCAGACCTTGGGAAAAAAATGCAGTAGTATAAAAAAAGATTATATTAAGAAGAATTGGTGTTTAATATCACATTAAGCTGTGGCAACACAACTAGGGATTTACAACAAGATAAACCAACTCTGGGTATAACAAAGCAGCACTATTTCTTTTTCTACTTACAAAATAGCTATATTGTAGTTCATCTCTTATTTGAAATCAGACTGACCAAGCTGGAAATATGGAACATATCCTCAGATTTAAACAGAATACATTTATATTCTACTTAAAGATACTACTGAAACATAATAGCACAAGGATAATCTCCTTTGACAGAGGAGCAGTTATAAATACTGAGAATAGTTAACAGCTACAGTTATGTATCATAGGGGGTGGAGATTAGTAGACAGATCTCTGGGCATGACGTTGGAAGACTGGATTCTGTTTGTGTGTCAGGAATTATTTTATTTTGTGACCTTGAGCAAGCTGCTTAAGCTCATTGTCTCATAATTTTCCATGAGCATAATGAGTATAGCATTGCTTGTTCCTCCATTCCAAAGATTGATTGGAATGCTCTTTCAGAAGAGTGATGGCTTACTAATCTCATTACTATTATTTTTAATATTTCATGTCTTCCCCCTAGAATACTTATGAAAATACTTCAACAAGGCTTTCAAGGAAAGTTATACACTGATATTCAGTGGTTATCACAAATGATAAGAGTTGATGTTCACCTTAGTACTTGTATAACTAATAGAATCAGTCATGAATGTTCTATACAGCAATTTTGCTCATTAAATTAAACATTTCGTTTCCCAAATTTTACGCTTCATAGAAATTGCTTTTCTGCCTAATGAATCCTGTCGTCAACCGAGCAATTAACTTGTCCATTGATATTCTGAGAATTGATCTGTCATAGCATTAGGTTTTCTTCTGATAGATTAAATATTGTTGATTAAAAAATCTATAGTTCTGTAATTATGTTTCCTCCTAAAGACTCAATAACAGGGGTGACTTGACAACTTAATTATTTGGAGAGCTTTCCATAAAGTATCTTATGTCATGTTATTTTCCTTTACAAAGAACAAAACATTGTCTATTTAATATTATAATAAGTATCAGTTTTAGAATATTCTTAACATTAAACAGTTTGAATCATATATGCCTTGCTGCCAGAAAGGATGAAACTGAAAGATACTAGCCTTGGAACTTCATGGTTGGCCACGGGAATAGCACCAATCTTACTCTTTGTTCTTCTCATTCTTATTCTTAAATTTGCTTGAAACATAAATAAAATTACAATGTATATTTCTGGGCTCTAGACTATTTATACACAAATTGTCCAACTTGTTCTAGACGGAAAAAATGGTTCCTTTATAATTCTAATTTTGGAATTTGAAGTACTAGACTTCAAAATGAAATTCAGATCTCTTCTTAATTTCTTCAAATAATTAATTGAATTGAATTGCATGTATTTAGCCTTTTTTGGAATTACTCATCTTTGTTTACCCAATTTGTAGAACATTATCTGAGAATAGATAACTAGTAATTATTTGAGAGAACAATAAATAGACATGTATTCACAAGTTTATTTACAACTAGAATGTTATAGAGTCACAAAGAACTTTCTTTCTTTACAATTTTCTTCATATTATTGTTATATTTCAAATTCCTAGGATGCCTGCCAATTAATGTACTATATTAAAATGTGTCATATAGCTTTCTAAAATTAAAAGATATCCACAAGAGAATTATTTATCAATTTCCATCACTGCTAAACTGCGTGCTATTTCATGAGCACCTACTATGGCCCAGAGATGTTAATCCTCATAGCAACCAGGTATATTGTACAAAAAGCTACTATTTTTCTTTAGAGAGAAGGAGGAAATTTGGTCAAATCAATGGCAGGTAAGTGGCATAGGCCAAGTTAAACTTAAGGACCATTTTGCTACAAATCCAGGGCTATTTTCATGTTCTTTGACTGCCCTGCTTTTTCTTCCTTCTTCCTTTAGGGTTATGAAATAATCTATACTGGCAATTTCTGCAAGTTTGACAAGTCATCTGTCTTTTAAAATTGGGGCAAGACAAGAACATTAAAAAAAACTCTTTGTGAAGAGGTATGGATAAAACTAAATTGGATTTTAATAAATTTGTAACCCAATCTTAACACACTCATATAGGCTCTGGGAGCAGAACTGGAAGCCTGACCAGAATGTACAGTTTAGCAGCCCAAAGGCTTTGTACTTTAACAAATGTCTATTTGGATCCAGATAAATGACAGTGAAAGGAAAGGTAAACAGCGTCTCCTGAATTTAGAGATCAGGGCAGATCACACAATAAGCCTCCCACTGGCTCCTACTCCACATCTTATACAAATAAAATTATAATGAAATTTAAGAGAAACCTCACATGTATGTGTGGAGACCGAGATATAATAGCCTATTAGTTAATGGCATGCTTTTTGGAGACACACAGTCAGCTCCTGGGATACAAGTTGAATCCCATGGTGTATTAGTGTCCTTATCTGTAAAATGAAGATAATAATAGTAACCCCCTGTAAGGTGGTAGGTGTTCATTTTAGTTTATTCTCTTTCTGACTTAATGCTCCTGAATTCTCATGATAAGTACAAAGTAAGTCACAAATGTAGGCCAAGAGAATATGTAAGGAATAAGCCAGCAAGATATAATAATATTTGACTAAGAAATAGTGCAAAGGGTTTATGAACTCGTTTTTGTGGTAACAAACATAATCAGTACAAGCAGGCAAGGGAAAGCCTTGTCTCTTCTTGGCTTCTGACAATAATGACATTTATGAGAGTGCTGTTAGTTAAGGGAGTCAAATGAGGTAATATACAATGGATGACTCATTTTAATATTAATATTTTAATCATGATCCTAATACTGTTGTGATATACATGTTGTAGGGTTATTTGGTAATTCAATGAGATAATATTCCTAAGTCTCTTAGCACAGTGCCAGGTAAAAGTAACAATCATATTACTTTATGATATTAATGGTATTAAATAAGATTAATGATATTAAAAATGATATTAATTTACTTCTGATATATGCACAGTGTATGACTAGTTTCTCAATATCTACCAATTCTTCTATGTTTAACCTTTTAATTCCTCAAATTAGTAGCTTACTGTTGGTTGTCCTCAAAATACCTGATACGTCAGGTAGAAATAGCTGATCATTATATTATGAGAGGAAAACAATTTGTTTAACATTTAGTAAAGTGGTTATAAGAGTCTCACTATTGGGAGCATTTAGCTTATATGGATATAAAAATAGATCCAGAACTCTACATTTGAAAATGAGAGATCATTCCTGCCGTAAAACTTTACACTTCCTACTGATGGAAAAGCTCTTGGGCTCTCAGATCAGATTTGTGCCACCAGGTTCCTTCCATTATTCAGGTCTCTGCTTAAATGTCACCTTCTCTAGAGTCTTTTCTGGGTAAATCCATGCAAAATATACCACTTCACTCCCTTTTCACTAATTTATATTTCTTTATAGTATTATTAGTATCTGAAATGTTATTATTAATATGTGTGTTTATTTCCTGCTTTGCCTTCTAAATATTAGCTCTGGAGGCGTCGGTCTTTATATCTTTTTCCCTTCACTGTGTCTTCAGTGTATTAGACTGTAGTTGACACAAGCGAGGGTTACTTATATTTGTTATTATATTTGTTATATTTATTTATATTTGTTAATTTATGATTATATTTGTTAATTTTTGATTAACAAAAATAAAAATTATTTATTTATATTTGTTCATTATATTTATTTATATTTAGTATTTATATTTCTTTATGTTTGTTAATTTATGATTAAATGAATGATTTTCAGCTTTAGGACAGTTTCAAAGCTACATGACTTAGGGCAGGTGTATAATGTCTTCTTAGGCTGTTCTAACATTTAGTTTAAAAATAAGAATAACTACCTCACAAGTGACTTATGAGCATTACATAAAATTAAATTAAATAGTGTGAACTGTGGTATCTTTCCCTTAGTAGGCCCTCAGTATGTTTTATTGCTATAGACACATAAACTATACATTTAATAAAACAATTCAGTGAGGTAGACAATATTATTTTATTAGACACACTCATTTATGTATACATTTAAGAAATAGAAAAATCAAGGCTAAAAGGTGGCAAGCTAGTTGTTGATCATCACACAGTCAAAAGTGATCGCATCTCAATTTTAAACCTATGCACTCTTAACTTGAACCTCTTAACTTGCTTGCTGAGGCAAAGGGGTGACTATAGCTTCTATTTACCTACAAACTGGAAAAAGTAGTATATAATACAAACAACTGTGGAACTCCACTAAGCGCACCAGTTCATTTCACTTTGATGGCCAATAGTCATTAAGTACAATGGATTTAAAGCAATGACCTAGAAATCAAAGGCAGTGTATAATCTATTACAAATCTCTTGAGCCATCTCACCTGCCAACAATTTTTAAACATTCTTTTGATTTTGAAGTTGCTGTGTCATAAAATAACATTTTGGAAATTGTAGAGAAAAATAATTTAGAGTGTATATAAGCTTCAAAACTTTAACTTTCACTGTAATTACTAGAGAGGAGCAATGGTAACTTCGCAAAATCCAACTACTTTTTTTTTTTTTTCAGTCCAGGGATTAGAGAAACAGAGGTTTTAAGGCGAAAATGGTTTATTTGTGCCTTCTATGCATGATGCATGTAAATTTTTCCTCTTTCCATATCCCATTTTGATCCTTCCCTTTGTACTTTTCAGTGCTACTCATATTTTCACCCTTAATTACCAATTAACATGTAAATAATTGTATGATGATGAAAATGATACTGTGGCTTTCCCTCTCTTTTCGGAGGCAGCCTTGCAGATAAATTGTGAGCAATCAATTCCTGTTGAAGTGAATAGATGGCCTAGTTTTGCTGCAATATTCAAGTTTTTCCCCCTCAGTCAATTCCCAGTGTTCCAGTGATTTATCTACCTTTGCTAAATTTGATGTTCATGCTCTTTTTACCAGTGGCATGGAATTTTAATTAGCTTTTGATGAAATGTATAAGGATACTTTCTAAACTAGAAATGGAGAAAAATTACACTTTTTCCTGCCTTTACATGTCAAGATTTCTACAAGCTAGTAGAAGCTAAAAGGCATTAATAGTTTGTGTATTTTTCACTAAATATACATAGGGGTCAAAATGTGACAGTCTCTTGGTTATATCCTGAGAAACTGTAAATTCTAGTAGCTTTCTAAATGTAATACAATATGTTGAGGAAGAAGTAAATGCCTATTTATAATTATTTTTATAATCCTAAAATAATTTTAAACATACAGAAAGTGTGCAAGAATTAAACAAGGGGACTGAATATTCATTGTATGGATTTATTCATTTTTTAACATTTTCCATGTTTGGTTTACCATTCTCTATTTAAAATCATATAATAGTTTTATAAACCTAAAATATTTCAGCATGCATTTTCTAAGACTAAGATTGTTTGATTACACAACTGTATTGATCCACAATACAGTTGTCAAATTCAAGAAATTTAATATCAATACACTTTTTTCTGCTCTATGTTGAATATGCCAATTTTTTCAATTGTCCCGGCGATATTCCTTATAGTTACTTATTTTCCAGTACAAGATCTAATCTAGGGTTACAAATTGTATTTAGCTGTCATGTCTGTTTATTTTCTTTAACCTTGAGCAGTTCTTCATATTTGTCTTTCATGCAATTTATATTTTCAAAAATAATATAACCAATTTTTTAAATATATTATACCTCAAGTTGGTTATTTCTGATATTTCCCAATAAATGGATTCAAGTTAGGCATCTGGGATGAGACATTCTATAAATGATATTATATCTTTTTTTCAAGTATGACATCTGATAATATATGATTTTTACTTACTCTTATTGGTGATGTTGATTTTGATTGCTTGGTGTAATAATTATCCATTATTGCATAACCATATGGCCACAAAATTATATGCTTAAAATGCATAACACATTTACTATGTGACAGCTTCATTGGGCCAAGAGCCTTGGCATGGCTCAACAGAGTCCTTTCTTTCTGAATCTCACATTAGTGCAATCAAGGCGTTGGTCAAGGCCGTAGTATGCTTTCAAGGCTCAACTGCAAAAGGATCTTCCTTAAAGCTCATATGGTTATTGGAAGAATTCAGTCCCTTGCAGGCAATAGGACTGAAGGCCCAAATTTCTTGCCGGTTGAAGGTCTGAGACCTCTGTCAGCTACATGGAACTCTCAATAGGGTAACCAATAACATAGCAGCTTGCTTCATCAAAACCAAGAAGGAAAAGAGTCTACTAGCAAGATGGATTACAACTTCATGTAATATAATATTGTAAGTGGTGTCCATAACCTAGTTTACTCTACTTTATTGATTTAAATGGCAGATGCTGCCCACACTTGAAGAGATGGAGTTACACATGACATAACTATGAGGAGGAGGGTATAACTAGGCACCATGTAAGAGTCTATTCACCACACTTTGTTATGGAACAGTAGTCCCCCCTTATCCACTGAAGATATGTTCCAAGACCCCCAGTGGATGCCTGAAATGGATACAATGAAACCCTATATATACTGTGTTTTTTTCCTTTACATTTATACCTATGGTAAAGTTTAATTTATAAACTAGACACAGTAAGACATTAAAAACATCTAAGAATAAAATAGAAGAATTATAAAAATGTGCCAGGATCACTGCTCTTGCACATGCAGCCCTTATTAAGTAAAATTTGAACACAAGTAAACGAAAAGTTGATTTGATCACCAAGATGACTACTAAGTGACTAACCGGCAGACAGGCAGGTAGACTATACAGCACAGATATGCTGAGCAAATCGGAGGATTCATCACCCGGGCAGGACAGAGCAGGATAAAGCAAGATTTCATTATGCGACTCAGAAGGGCAATTTATGTTTTGTTTGTTTGTTTGTTTTTTAGAGACAGTGTCTCAGAGTGTCTCACTGTGTCAACCAGGCTGGAGTGCAATGGTGTGATCATAGCTCACTGCAGCCTCCAACTCCTGGGCTCAGGTGATCCTCCTGCTTCAGCCTCCTGAGTAGCTGGGACAGCAGGCTCACACCATCACACCCAGCTAATTTAACTTTTGTAGAGATAGGGTCTCACTATGTTACCCAGGCTGGTGTCTTGAACTCCTGGCCTGAAGCAATCCTCTGCCTCAGCCTACCAAAGTGCTGGGATTAAAGGCATGAGCCATTGTGCCAGTATGGATTGTTTGTTTGTGGAATTTTTATTTAATATTTTTGGACTACTGTTGACCACACTTAACTGAAACTGCAGAAACTGAAAACACAGATAAAGGGCGCTGTTGTATTTTATGATTCCTCCACCATTTAGTTACTGTGGGGGTGCTACTGGAGACTGTAAATCTCCTGTTCCTCAGTAACCTTTCCACTCTGTGGTTTTATCATCTATTGATAATTTTCACCAGAATGAAATTTACTGCCTTCATTCTAAAATAGTAATTTTCCAATTTATAATCTATTTTGTATGTTTTAGTCAGTATTCTATTGTTAGAAAGGGATTTGTTTATAGCATACTTGTCTTTCTCTTTATTTATCTGCAATCAATACAGACTCAGAAATCATTTTATTCAGAATTTTAATCTATGTGCGTCAATATGGATCCTCTGTCAAATTACTATTAGAGTATATTTTACATAAGATACACTCATTTAGATGCATTGAATGGTTGATAAATTTTGAGAAAAGCATACAACAGAATCAAAATATAGAATGTTTTTGTTATGCTCATATTTCTCTGTTGTCCTTTTGCGTGATTGCTGAAAACTTCCATTCTATGAAAAATGTTTTTCTTTGTATCACTATATATTTTTGTCAATTCTAAAATTGTATACACATAAAATTACCCTGTACTTACTTGTGTGTGCCTGACTTCTTTTGCTTAGCTTAGTGTCCTTAATGATTAATATATAGTAATTTTTACTAGTCAATCAGTACTTTTTATTGCTGTTAATATTATTCTATTTTATGAATGTGCAATTTATTGATTAATTGTTTCTTGATGGCATTTTGATTTTGGAAAATTTTGGTTGTTATGTGTAAACCTATTATGAATGTTTGTACACAATGGGTGCAGTGGCACATTCCTGTAATACTAGCTACTCAGGAGGCTGAGGTGGGGGAATGGTTTGAGGCCAGGAGTTAGAAGCTGCAGTGAGCTACGAACATGCCTGTTGATAGCCACTGCACTCCAGCCTGGGCAACACAGCAAGATCCTCCTCTCTCAAAAAAATGAATATTTGTACACAAGCCTTTGTGCAGACACATAGTTTCATTTCTCTTGGGGAAATATCTAGAAGTAAAATTAATTATTCTTATGGTAAGTGTGTCTTTAATTTTATATGAAACTGCCAAAATATACTACAAAGTGGCTGAAACATTTTGCATCTCCACCGACAGTGTATGAGAGTTCAGTTTTCTTCATATCCTCTCCAATACTAAGTACTGTCAATCTTTTTACACATTTTTGTGGTTTTGTGATGGTGTATCATTGTAGTTTCAATATGTGTGTTCATGTTGAACTGACTGTTGACATTAGGTTCCTTTTTATGTGCTTACATTGGCCATTTGTATAACATCTTTAGTGAATTTTTGTTTGACTATTTTGCCCATTTTTATTGGGTTGTTTTTCTTTTATGATGGAGTTATGAGTTTTTAATATATTACAAATACATTTTCATATAATGTATTATGATACTTCTTACCCAATCTGTATCTTGTCTTTGGTATTTTCCTTAGCAGTGTCTTTCAGAAGGTGGAAGTCTTCAATTTTGATGAAGTTAAAAGTTTTTTACTTTTTTCTTCTTTTATAGTTTTTTACTTTTTGTCATGTCAAAGACAAATTTGCCTATCTTGTATTGACAACGATTTTCTCACATATATTCCAGTAAACGTTATATAGCTTTATATTTTACAATTCATTTTATGACCTATTTTAGGTTAATGTTTGTGACATGAGTTAATGGCCAAAGTTCTTTTTACTCCCAAATGAATATGCAGTTAATACAGCCTGGTTCCTTAAAAAGTTTATCATTTTCATCAAAAAGTGGGCAAAGGATATGAACGGACACTTCTCAAAAAAGACATTTATGCAGCCAAAAGACACATGAAAAAATGCTCATCATCACTGGCCATCAGAGAAATGCAAATCAAAACCACAATGAGATACCATCTCACACCAGTTAGAATGGTAATCATTAAAAAGTCAGGAAACAACAGGTGCTGGAGAGGATGTGGAGAAATAGGAACACTTTTACACTGTTGGTGGGACTGTAAACTAGTTCAACCATTGTGGAAGTCAGTGTGGCGATTTCTCAGGGATCTAGAACTAGAAATACCATTGGACCCAGCCATCCCATTACTGGGTATATACCCAAAGGACTGTAAATCATGCTGCTATAAAGACACATGCACACATATGTTTATTGCGGCACTATTCACAATAGCAAAGACTTGGAACCAAGCCAAATGTCCAACAATGATAGACTGGATTAAGAAAATGTGGCACATATACACCATGGAATACTATGCAGCCATAAAAAATGATGAGTTCATGTCCTTTGTAGGGACATGGATGAAATTGGAAATCATTGTTCTCAGTAAACTATCGCAAGGACAAAAAACCAAACACCGCATGTTCTCACTCATAGATGGGAATTGAACAATGAGAACACATGGACACAGGAAGGGGAACATCACACTTTGGAGACTGTTGTGGGGTGGGGGGAGGGGGGAGGGATAGCATCAGGAGATATACCTAATGCTAAATGACGAGTTAATGGGTGCAGCACACCAGCATGGCACATGTATACATATGTAACTAACCTGCACATTGTGCACATGTACCCTAAAACTTAAAGTATAATAATAATAAAAAAACTTTATCATTTTCCCCACTGAATTACCATGACATCTTTATAAAAATAAATTGAGACTATATGTGCAGTTCATTTATCTGTTCATATTATCTGTTCAATTTCACTGATCTTTGCACCTATCTTTATAGCAATACTACATTTAATTAAGTGCTTTTAAGTTAAAATAAGTTTTGGAATCAGGTAACATATTCTATCTTTATTCTTCTTTTGTAAAAATCATTTTTATTATTCTAAGTCTTTTGAATTTCCAAATAAATTGTAGAATAAACTTGTTTATCCCTGCAGGTGTGTACACACACACACACGGCCTGATTGAACTTGCACTGAATTTAAAAGAGAGTTTGGTTAGAACCGTCTTTTTTTTTCTTGTCTTCTCTTATCTTAAACTTGTATTTTAGGTTTGTTACACAGGTAAACACGTGTCATGGAGGTTTGTTGTACATATTATTTCTTTTTTTTTTTTTTTTCTTTCTTTGAGACAGAATCTTGTTCTATCACCCAGGCTGGAGCGCAGTGGCACAATCTCGGCTCACTGCAACCTCTGCCTCTTGATTTCAAGTGATTCTCCTGCCTCAGCCTCCTGAGTAGCTGGGATTACAGGCATACACCACCATGCCCAGCTCATTTTTTTATTTTTAGTAGAGATGGGGTTTCACCATGTTGCCCAGGCTGGTCTTGAACCCCTGACCTCAGGTGTTCTGCCCACCTTGGCCTCCCAAAGTGCTGGAATTACAGGTGTGAGTCACCGTGCCTGGTCTGTACATATTATTTCATCACCCAGGTACTAAGCCCAGTACCCAATAGTTATCTTTTCTGCTCCCCTCCTTTCTCTCACCCTCCCCAGCTCAAGCAGACCCCAGGGTCTGTTGTTTCCTTTGTGTTCATAAGTTCTCATCATTTCGCTCCCACTTATAAGTGAGAACATGTGGTATTTGGTTTCCTATTCCTGCGTTAGTTTGTTGAGGATAATAGCCTCCAGCTCCGTCTATGTTCCCACAGAAGACATGATCTCATTATTTTTTATGGCTACAAAGTATTCCGTGGTGTATATGTACCACATTTTCTTTATCCAATCTATCATTGATGGACATTTAGGTTGATTCTATGTCTTTATGATACAGGAGTGCTGGGAAGGGAAGAGCGTGGTCCCTTTAAATGACATTGAATGGAAGAAGGGAAGTGCTGGGTAGAGAAAGGTGGGCCCCTTGGCTAGGGCTCCATCCCTACAGACCTAGGTGAGGACAGGCATTTCCTGCCCAAATGTTGCATTTCCCAAGACCACCCTGGCCTGCCACGCCTCCATCCTGGGCCTATAAAAACCCGAGAAAGCAGAACATGGTGAGAAACACATGGGCTGAAGAAGACACGAGTGGCTGGTCGTCGAGAGCCCGCCAGAGGTAGAGCACGAAGACAGGCACCGGCAGGCCAGCAGGCCATTGACCAGGGGAACAACTGGAGTTTGGCTGGAGTGGTCAGAGGAGAGTTGGGCCACCACGCGGCAGGACTTCAGGGGAAAACCATCTCCCTTCTGGCTCCCCCATCTGCTGTGAGCCACTTCTACTCAATAAAACCTTGTACTCATTCTCCAAGCCCACGTGTGATCCAATTCTTCTGGTCCACCAAGGCAAGAAACCCCGGGATACAGAAATCCCTCTGTCCTTGTGATAAGAAAGGAGGTCTAATTGAGCTGGTTAACACAAGCCGCCTATAGATGGCAAGCTAAAAGAGTACCCTGGGGTGCCCACTGGGGCTTCAATTGTAAACATTTATGCCTAGACACTGCCGTGGGGTCGGAGCCCCACACCCTCTGCCCTTTTTTAATGCTCCCCTAGAGGTTTGAGCAGTGGGGCACTGACGAAGCGAGCCACACCCCCATCGCATGCCCTGCAAGGGGAACAAGGGAAACTTTCCTGTTTAATTTGCTATTGTGAATAGTGCTGCAATGAACATTCACGTGCACGTATCTTTATGGAAGAATGATTTATATTCCTCTGGGTATATAATCAGTAATGGAATGGCTGGGTCAAATGGTAATTCTGTTTTTAGCTCTTTGAAGAATCGCCATACTGCTGTCTACAATGGTTGAACTAACTGACACTCCCACCAACGTGTGTAAGTCTTCCCTTTTTCTTTGCAGCCTCTCCAGAATCTGTTATATTTTGACTTTTTTATAGTAGCCATTCTGACTGGTGTAAGATGACATCTCATTGTGGTTTTGATTTGCATTTCTCTAATAATCAGTGATACTGAGCTTTTTTTCATATGCTTGTTGACTGCACGTATGTCTTATTTTAAGAAGTGTCTGTCCATGTCCTTTGCCCACTTTGTAATGGTGTTGTTTTTCTCGCTTAACAATTTTTTTTTTTTTTTTTTGAGATAGAGTCTCTCTCTGTTGCCCAGGCTGGAGTGCAGTGGCACAATCTCTGCTGACTGCAACCTCCTCCTCCTGGGTTCAAGCGATTCTCCTGCCTCAGCTTCCCGAGTAGCTGGGATTACAGGCGCCCACGACCACGCCTGGCTAATTTTCGTATTTTTTAATAGAGATGGGGTTTCGCCATGTTGGTCAGGCTCGTCCTGGACTCCTGACCTCAAGTGATCCGCCCTCCTCAGCCTCCCAAAGAGCTGGGATTACAGGCGTGAGCCACCGTGCCCGGCCAACGATATGTATTTTGAGTCTTCCGATTCATGAACCTGATTGGTATGTTTTTCTATTAGACATTTGATTTCTCTCAACAAGGTTTTGTAGTTTTCAGTGCACATATCTGATAGATACTTTGTGATATTTATCCACAAGTATTTTATACATCATATTTTGTTGATGGTTTGTATTTAACCTCAATTTACAATTGTTCATTATTAGAATATAGAATTACAGTTTTTTTGTGTGTACAACCTTGTATTCTGCCTACTAAATTCAATTAGTTTTATTATTTTTGTGTGTGTAGATTCCTTAAGACTGTCTAAATATATAATTACATTGCCTAAAATAACTTTTTCTAGTCTGTATGTTTTTATTATCTTTTCTAGTGCCACTGTAAATACTGAGACTGCCAGGGTAATTCGATCCTGGTGTTTTGGAGAAAGCTTTCAGTCTTTACCATCATGTATGATGTTAGGTGTAGGTTTCACATATTTGCCCCTTATAAGTTTGAGTTAATATCCTTACATTATTACCAGTTTTTCTTTTTTTCTTTTCCTTTTTTTTGTTTTTTTTAGATGGAGTCTCACTCTGTCCCCAGACAGGAGTGCAGTGGCGTGATCTCGGCTCACTGCAACCTCTGCCTCCCAGGTTCAAGCGATTCTCCTGCCTCAGCCTCCCGGCTACAGGCATGCACAACCATGCCTGGCTAATTTTTGTATTTTTAGGAGAGACGGGGTTTTACCATGTTGGCCAGGATGGTCTCCATCTCCTGACCTCGTGATCCACTCTTCTGGGCCTCCCAAAGTGCTAGGACTACAGGCGTGAGCCACCGCGCCCTGCCATCATTACCAGTTTTTAAAGAATGTTTACCATTTATGAGGGTTGAAAATTTTGTCAATGTTACTTCTGCATCCATTGAAATAATCATATCTTTTTTATTATTTATGTGTTCATATGATGAATTGCATTAATCTATTTTTGAATACTGAATATTCCATTTCTGGGGAAAAAAACACACATATGGTCATGATGTATAATCATATATATATGTATATAAAATCACTTAATTGTTTTAAGAATGTTTGCATTTATGTTGATGAGTACTAGTCTCTAGTTTTCTTATGTTTTTTGCTTTATTATTAAGGATAATGCTGGTTTCAAGGAATGAGTTTAAAAGTCTTCCTGCCTCATCTAATATTTGTGATAAATAGTAGAGAATTTGTTATATTTCTTCTTTAAATTGTTTTAGTATTTACTATTGTTCTTTACTAGTGATTTATTTGTAGTGAGAATTTTAATTACAGGTTCTTAAGCTTTGAGAAATACTGGTTGTTCAGAGGATCTAGTTATGATTGGAACAGTTTTGTAATTTTTTATTTTTGAAGAATTCATAAATTTTGTGTTGTTTATATGCTGGCTTAACCTTTTTGTAACATTCTCTCATTGACTGTAATTGAGTCTAGTGTTTTCAATGATGTTCATCCCTAATAAATCTGGCTAGAGTTGTATCCATTATATTGACCATTACAAAATAGCTTTTGATTTCATTGATTTTTCTATTATTTGTCCAGTTTATATTTTATTAATTTCTGCTCTTATGTTTATAATCATTCTTTTACTTTGTTTTTTAATTGTTTTTATTTTTCTAGTTTCCTACAGTAGAGCTTAGATCAATATTCATAAGTGATATTTACCTATTTTTTGTGCTATCTTCGTCATTTAATGTAGCAAATTTATATTTTGTCTATAAAATGAATTTGGAATTTTTTGTAACGGTCTGAAGTTATTTAGAAGTAATACTACCTCTTCCTCAAACATTTGTTGAATGTCTCTGTAGAACCGTCTAGTACTAGTGCTTTTCAATGAAGTATCTGCTGTATAACTTTCTATATTTCCATGTATTTGCAGATTGGTCTTCTTAATCCTCTGTTGTGATTTATTTTGGAAAAGTATATTTGCCTAGGAAGTTATTTTGTTCATCTAGGTTTTCATATTTGTATAGTAGTATACCAAGTAGTAATGTATGATTTTTAAAATTTCTTATGTGTGGATATTTTTCATTTTTTTTAGTTTTTTATATTGGTGCTCTCTCTCCCTTTATTAATCAAATTAGTTACTCATTTGTCTTCTTTGTTCAGAAACCATGATTTCATTTATAATATGATCAACTACTTTTCTATTATTTGCTTTTTCTGTTCTCTAACATGTATTATTTTCTTTATGGTGTTTTCTTTTTAATCACTTTTTTTTCTAGCATTTCTAGTTAGGAATCTAAGGTCACTACTTAAAATGTGTGACATTAGTTCTGTATTTTTTTCATCATTATTTTCAGAAATTCCTATTTTTCATTTTAAAGTTAAAATTGACTCTATTTCAACTTATTTTTTCCTTTCATTGAATCAACTCTGATTGTATTTAATCCCTTTTTTAAATATTTGATCCAAATCCACTGTTAATTTTTGAATTTTTGTATTCCATTTTTGTTTAACATTTGTTTTTGCTTGTTTGAGGATTTAGAAAGGTGTGTCACAATTGCCTTCCATTTTGAAGTTCTTTTGTTGTGAAAAACTTTATAATCAGTTTATTTTTATTCTCTATACTTAATACAGCAGCTTTATACAAAGTTAGTCTGAGGTTTTTCTATTTCTTGGTGTTTCATGAAGTCTTTCTAATTTAAGAGCACATACCTTGTTTGCTCCTTTTAGTAAATGTAGTTTCTTTAATGGTGAGATCACTAATAGTGGTGGTGGGGAAAAAAGAGTGGTTAGAATATCTTACAGTTTTTCCTTAGTCTAGCAGGGCTTCATTTTTCCCCTCTTAAATGTCTTTTTTTCTCGTCATTGTCTTGTCTCCAATGGGTATTCTTTTCTTTATATATCTCTTTTTCTACCAGAAGCAATGATTCTCTAAGGGTGCCACTTGTGATTTACATCCCTTTTATGTAGCTACTAGGTTGGTGCAAAAGTAATCGCGGTCTGGGACCATTAATTTTAAATCATTATAGCTAGGCTCAAATGCATCTTTATTAATCAAAGTGAGAACCTTTACAATCAACACATTTTTTATCAATGAGAAATAAGTTTGTTTATTTCTGTAGCATAAAAATCCATGCTTCAGGCTTCGACGAACTCTTGGAAAGCATTTTCAGCATCCTGCTGGTTGTGGAAGGGTTTTCCCTGTCAAGATGGCTGAAGATGCTAGTAGGTTGGTAAGAGGTCAGGTGAATATGGCAGATGAGGCAAAACTTCATAGCCCAATCCGTTCAATGTTTGAAGGGTTGGTTGTGAGATGTGCAGTTGGGTGTTATAGTGGAGAATTGGGCCCTCTCTGCTGACCAATGCCGGCTGCAGACATTGCAGTTTTCGGTGCACCTCATTGATTTGCTGAGCATACTTCTCAGATGTAATGGTTTCACTGGGATTCAGAAAGCTGTAGTGGATCAAACCAGCAATAGACCACGAAACAGTGACTGTGACCTTTTTTTGGTGCAACTTTGGCTTTGGAGAGTGCTTTGGAGCTTCTTGTTTGAACCACTGAGCTGGTCATTGCCAGTTGTTGTATAAAATCTAATTTTCTTTTCTCTTTTTATTTTTACTTTTTAGTTCTGGGGGACATGGGCAAGATGTGCAGGTTTCTTACATAGTTTGTTACATAGGTAAACGTGTGCCATGGTGGTTTGTTTTCACCTATCAACCCATCACCTAGGTATTAAGCCCAGCATGCATTAGCTCTTTGCCCTAATCCTCTCCCTCATATCCTGCCCTCCCAAAATCCACTTTTCCTCCCATGTCAGTCTGATTGAGAAATGGTTCGTTGTTATTGAGCAGAATAAGAGAAAACGGCACTTCAAAACAACATTTTTTTTTTTAATTTTCACTCAGCTCATGAGACACTCGTTTATCAAGCTTTTTCACCGTTCCAATTTGCTTCAAATGCCGAACGACCATAAAACGGTGGACATTGAGTCCTTGGGCAATTTCTTGTGTGGTTGTAAAAGGATCAGCTTTGATGATTGCTCTCAATTGGTCATTGTCAACCTTCGATGGCAGCCACTACACTCCTCTTCAAGGCTCTCGTCTCCTTTGCAAAACTTCTTGAACCACCACTGTACTGTAAGTTTGTTAGCAGTTCCTGGGCCAAATGCATTGTTGGTGTTGCATATTGTCTCCGCTGCTTTATGACCCCTTTTGAACTCAAATAAGAAAATCGCTCAAAATTACTTTTTGTCTAACATCATTTCCATAGTCTAAAATAAATATAAAATAAACAGCAAGTAATAAGTCATTAGCAAAAAAAAGCAAGAAATGCGCATTAAAATGATGTATAACATAACCACATTTATTTAAGAATGTATTCCAATATCAAATGGCAAAAACTGCAATTACGTTTGCACCAACCTAACAGCATTGTGAACTATGAAGTCCCAGATGTGTGTCCAAGTGTTTGGAAGTTAGTTTTAGCCTTTCTGTTGGTGACTTTACCTGTACTTTGTCTAAGTCCTTCATTCCCCTTGCCTCTTTTGCGGAGTCTCTAAGACTCTTCTCTGTCATTCTTTGCACACAGAGGATGCACTGCTGAAATTTTGTGTTTCTTTCTCTGTAAATAATTTTAATTGCTAAAATCTTTGCATCCTGCTGTTGCTAAGCTGTAAAGCATATGCATTTTTATTTCATATTTCTTTTTTTATTTTATTTATATTATGCATATCTGGGAAGACATGGAGAAATTCAGATTTAGGCAGCTGCTATTATCCCAGGGCAACCCTATTTATTCTTGGAGTAATTCAGCAGTGCTAAATGGTGGGATAATAGTGCAATCACAAAAGTGCAA
This sequence comes from Gorilla gorilla gorilla, assembly GCF_029281585.2. Lineage (NCBI taxonomy): Eukaryota > Metazoa > Chordata > Mammalia > Primates > Hominidae > Gorilla > Gorilla gorilla. Next base: position 99,778,299 of record NC_073237.2, on the reverse strand, counting down.
AAGCTATCATGATTGATGATATACCTTGTTCCAAATAATATTATAAGAACTTTGCCTATTTTTTCCACTTAATTCTTACAATATTCTATAATAAACATCATTTATCTTTTCATTTTAAAGATGAGTAAACTAAGATTTCAATGGTAAATGACAGACCTGATATGTCAATGAAGCTCTACTTTTCTACAAAGTCAATATTCCTTTGATGACATTTCAATGTACAGATAAAGTTACTAGTTTAGCTATGTAAATGGCTTGAACAAGCTTCTTAAATGATCTGTTTCTCAACTTTCTGAAAATAATAGTTAAATTATAAATACTGAATTTCCCCTCTTTGGTTGTTTAAAGGAATAAATTGATGTAAATCACCTAGTTTGTTGCCCAGTAAACCATAGACACTTAAAGAATCACAGCTTTCAATTACTCAGCCACTAGACCTAAGTTAGAATACGGTGATCTGTGTCATGTGCTAAGCACTGGGATAAAGTGTGATGTGCCCATTGTCTGTGGTAGGTTGGGAAAAATGTACCAAATGGAATAAAAGACAAAGACAGGGAGAGTGTTAGAACAAGTAACCTAACTAAAAGGGTGGGTTTGAGAGATGCAATTGCAACAAACCTAGGAAAATCAAACAAGAATAAGGATCACAAGCATAAGGTAGAAACTGTAGAATAGTTGCTTCTGCCTTTGTGTGACAAAACCTGGAAGTCAATGTTCAGGACTCCTATTTGGTTCCATTACTGAGGAGTGACTAAGAAATTTTCCTCTTTTATTTTTATTTTTCAATTAAACTTGATGAATATATAACTTCAGTTAAGGGACCTCATAGGTTTTGGGAATTTCATTTAATATGTTCACCATGGCAATAATTCAATGCCACATCACATGTTAACAATCCATGAAAGCCAATGTGATTTGTATTCCTTTTAGATAACTAGTTTAATTCAAAGCTTATAATTTTTAAAGATAGAGGGCTACTTTTGACAGTTTAATTTTAAAACTATATTATGTGCATCTTTTACGATAAACACTAAACTAGAATTGGGTACACACTGTGCATTTGTAGAAACTCAATTTTGTAATCAAGTTTCTAATTAAAGAAAACTTCTAAGAAGAGCTTATAAGAAATTAAGGTTTTGAAAAATACCATTTAATGGACTATTCAAATCTCACATTAATAAGCGTAGTGAGTTTTTAAATACATATTATCTATGTTCCTGCACATGCCCATTTTGATCATTCCAATTAAATGTAATTAAACTGAATAATGTATATAGCTCGGTACCATCTGCCAATTCCTGATGTTAATTCACAAGTTCTTAACATATCCTCAATAAAATCCAGAGGCTGGTAAAGTAAGAAGAGTACTAAAGTCAGCAAAACAAGGGTCAAATCCTGGCATTCCACTTTCTCCCTTAATGACAAAGGCAATTCACTTAATCTCTTTGATCTTTTCCATCTTATTTAAAAATAATGATACTAACAAGAATCCCATGCTATTGTGAGACTCAAAAACAAAATACGCATCATGAAAGCTGGGTGAAGCATAATTTTAATAATTTATTTGAATATGCATACATGATTTCATCAAGGTATTTGCAAAAAAAAAAAAAAAAAAAGCTCCATGCACTGACCTCATGTTTCTAATTTTAAAAGTTTCTTATGGGTTTAAATGCATCTTCCAAAATTCCTATGTTAAGTCCCAATTCCCAGTACCTCAAATACCTAAGTATATTTGGAGATAGGGTCTTTAAAAAAGGTTACTGAGTTAAAATGAAACATTTAAAGTGGGGCCCTAATCCAATATGATTGATATCCTTATAAGAAGAGAGAGAGACAACAGGGGCTCATTTGCACAGAGGAACAATCATGTTTGTTGCAAAAAGCAAGCAACAAAAAACAGAGCTATAGTTGTAAGATCAATACCTGTTTATATATCTTTACTTATGTAAAACTGTTATCCCGACTAATAAGGCTTACCAGTACTCTCTGTGACTAGCTTTCCTTTAGTCTAGCTTTCCCAGAAAAATCCCTGTAGTTGTTCATTAAAAGTTGCATTAAAGGGCGAATCACGCCATCACTATAACGAGAAGCTCTTGCCTTAACTGAACACTGACCTGATGTGAAGTTCATATGTGCACCTGGGAAAAAAACTAATGGAGAGAAAGCTGACTTGCAAGCAACAAAAGCACATTTTTTTTCCTGCCTCTCATCACCTGTTCGAAATCATGTGAGAGATTGCAACACACTACAAAGGGTAAAGGCAATGCCCTCTTTTTGAGATATATTTGTTCACTACAATGCTTTTTAGCATCTGATTTCACTGTGGCTTTCCTGTGCCCGTGATTTTTTATACAATCTTTCACCATCTCCGAATCTGCAAGACTTTAAGTTCTAACAGGTTATAAGCATGGCTAGGTAAAATTAATTATTAACTCTTTTACTTTTTCTGGCTCCTCTGTCAACTCTCTAGTGCTTTTCCTAGAAGACCTCATAATACTCATTTTATACATTAAACTATCTTGGGTAGTCATTCAAAGGTATTCATTTTGATAACAGAGCAGTTTCATTTTGTTTTTATTTTAAATTTTTCATAGAATTGCAAACCTCAAAAATAACATAAAACTGTTTTTCTGAAACCTAAGGCTTAAAATTTAATAAGCTGTTGGCATGAATAGATTCTATATGAGGCTACGTACAAAGCACTCTTTTTTTAAAATCTCTCAGTGACACACTGCAAAGACTCAGATTCAAGAACGACTCAAGAAACAGTTTCATATTGCATACTAGACACACATACACACACACTCACTCACCAACACACACATACACACCCCCACCACCACCACCATTGCCACAGACCACAAAACCTCTTCATTTATGGTACTGCCATGTCTTAGGGCTCTACACTCAAATCCCAGCACCTCCTTATCATCCTGTCTAACTTTGCTATAGATTCCATTCATAATGTTTACTACCGCCATTTCTCAAACTCTTGATTCCATGTCTTCCAGGCCTGTCACCTGAATGGTGAATGGCTTTTTCCTTTTAATCTTTCTAATTCTTTAACATCCTGAAAATAACTATGGATATTTTTTGTTCATTTTGTTTAAAAGAAATGTTATGATAATATGAAAACAAGGTTGATAAATTTTAACAAACATTGAGGACCTAAAAGGCTCATAAAGGCCAGGTGTGGTGGTTCACTCCTGTAATCCCAGCACTTTGGGAGGCCAAGGCAGGCAGATGACCTGAGGTCGGGAGTTCGAGATCAGCCTGACCAACATGGAGAAAATCCATCTCTACTAAAAATAAAAAGTTAGCTGAGCGTGGTGGCACATGCCTGCATTCCCAGCTACTCAGGAGGCTGAGGCAGGAAAATCATTTGAACCTGGGAGGCAGAGGTTGCGGAGAGCCAAGATTGCACCATTGCACTCCAGCCTGGGCAATAAGAGCAAAACTCCCTTTCAAAAAAAGCTCATAAAAGTATGACAGTCTTGTCTGTGACAACTTGGCTGAGCTAGTACTTGTCTAAATGGATCCACTGCAGTGGTTTTGAAAGCACATTAATCTCAGCTGAAATTGCATTTCTGAGAAGCTCTGTTCTTTCTCCTTCATTCTAAGTTAATATTAGCCAACAATAAAGAAAGAGGAAAAGAAAAAGGAAGAAAGTTGTATGAGATTTGAGATGTGTAAATGAAGCAACAGACACTAGACTTGGAATGCTTCATTTTTAGAGGCAATGAGATGTGCCAGTAGTTTCCAGTTTGTCCTAGTTTTTGCCTTTGCCATGTTCAATTTTTCTTACCAACTTTTGTGCATTGTGGCCAACAGCAATGCAAAGCACATGTCCAAATGCTTGGATGTGAAATTATGGAGGCTTTCACTATGAAGAAGTTGCAATTGCCTATAGAATTAGGTGACCAAAAAAATGCTGCAGCAGTGAAAATAATGACATAACTGAATATATGGCATATAATAGATTACTTCCAATTAGGTACACTGAAGAATTTGGAGAAATTAAATGAAAGCATAAGGCTTTTAATTCTCCTCAGACTTTGGTAAGGATCCAAAAGCTTCTATAACTGCCCTGAAAGAAACCATTGTCTGATATTGCAACAGAAGTGACTTTCTAAAGATTAAATACAAACTCCAGTCACAAACTTCTACAGGTTGTTGAATTATTCCACAAATTATATTCGTAATTTTGCAGAGAATAATGTACAAGCTAAGGTATTGACTGGGAAGAAGCCCCGGAAACTTGCTATAATAGAGTCATTTGGGCAATTTTTAAAATACATTCTTTTATTCTGTTGATATATAATGTTTTATGTATTTATGGAGTACGTGTATTTTTTACATGCATAGAGTGTGTTATGATCAAGTCAGTGTATCTATCTCTTTCAGTACTTATCATTTCTATGTGTTGATAACATTTCAAGCTCAGGACTCTGAACCCTTCCATTGTGTTGACCCTCCTTTGCTAGTACAGGCAACCCTTTCTCTGGATGTGAAAAAGTTAGGAAGTGCTTTTTGAACGAAGACATTCAATGGCTTCTGCTAAGTGAATTGTCCTCTATGGGCTGCTGATCTTCCTGATCAGCACTTCCCATATCACTTCCCCATTGCTTCCAAGCTGGAAAAAAGTGTTAGACAGCACTGATACCTATAATAATGTGGAAAATTAAAAAAAAAATACCCAATTGAATTAAGAATTTGGGTAAGAAAATATCTAGGCAGAATTTTGAAAGTGCCAACTGGTTTCTATGAGGTATCTAGCTATCACCTGCCTGTCATCTGATATAGGGAAATAAACTAATAAGAAACACTTCAGTTTTCAGTAGAAACTAGAAAATACATTTCCAAGTAAGGACCTGCTGGGTTTGAGAATAAAACTATTTCACACATATCTCAACAAAAGAAATAATCTAACGCAAAATATCACAGTCATAGTAGCTCTGCCAGTAAAATATGGTATCAGGGTTAATATCCCAAAGGTGTGGCTGTAGTGCTCTTTTGTAAGACCTCAGAAAGATTTAAGATGGTGCTTCATAAATCCTCTCAGCTACAGACAAATTTTTTAAAGAATTTTATGAGCATGGCCTTAGACCCTCTCTTCTAGATAAAAGAGCTTCTAAAAGTCTTTAAAGTGTTATCCCTTAGCAACTTGACCCTTAGCTCAAGATAGAGAGACTTCTCTCAGATAGATTGGTGGGCACGGCTTCTCTTTAATGAAGTGAATTATAATTTGATACACAGAAAGTTTGAAATCCTTCAAAGAAATGTATACAGCTTGAAAATGAGGGCAGAAAGTTCAGAATGCAGAGAAATCTTTGAGCCTCCGACTTCCTATAGGCAGGAACCAGCCTAGGAAACTAAACGGACCTTTTTTTTTTTTAATGGAAAATGGAAGAGTTTAGAGCCCAGTAGGCAGAGCTTTGTTGAGGAGAACCAGGGAATAAAACTGGAGACCAATCAATGGAACAGTGGCAATTGTCAACCTGGCTGGATTTTAGCATTGCAGTGGACCAGGCTAGGCTCTGCTATATTCCTCTCATTTTTACGTCTCACTTGTTGTTGTTATTGTTGTTATTGTTTATTCAGTTCTCCTGTACTTGTTTCATAATTTTATGTTGTGTATGCAGGGGACAGATAACTTGTCATTCTAGTTCATAAGTCTTCAGATCAGGAGGAGCTCTAACTACCCAGGAAACCTCATTTACACCTTGAACTCATTTAAATAAAGATGTACTACTCTTGGTGGAAAATGTAAATTAGTACAGCCATTATGGAAAACAATATGAAAGTTTCTCAAAAGGATAAAGTTAGAACTACCATGTGATCTAGCAATCGCACTTCTGGGTACATATGAAATCAGTATGTTGAAAGTATATGTGCAATTCCATGTTCATTACAGCATTAGTCACAAGATATATAATCAACCTAAGTGTCCATCAACAGATGAATGGATCAAGAAGGTATATATATATACACACACATACATATACACACGCATACACACACACACACGCAGACTCTATTCATCCTTAAAAAGGAAGGAACTCCTGTCATTTATGACAACTTGGATAAAACTGGAAAACATTATGCCAAGTGAAATAAGCCAGGCACAGAAAGACAAATATTATGTGACCTCACTTATATGTGGAATTTAAAATGTTGAACTCATAGAAGTAGAAATTAGAATGAGAGTTACCCGAGGCTGGAGGTGGGGAAAAGAAAGTAATGGGGAGTTGGTCAAAGGGTACAAAGTTTGTTAGACAGGAAAAGTAAGTTTTGAGGTCCATTGCACGTGGTGACTATAGTCAATAAGACTGCATTGTGTTTGTTAAAATAACTAAGAGGGTAAATTTCAAATGTCTCATCACAAAAAATAATAAGGTGATGGATATATTAATTAGCTTGATTGAATAATTTCACATTGTATACATATAACAATGCATCACATCGTACCCCATAAATGTATACAATTATAATTTGTCAATTAAAAACTATATTAATAAATTAAAGTAAATAAATGAAGATGTTCTGAGCTTCTTGACTGAGCCTGATGCCACAGTAGAATGAGGCATGTGGGGTTCTTGGGTCTGAATATTTTTTATCTGAGCAGGTTAGGAATCTCTGGGGACTAAAAGGTGAACTGTGGTAGCTAATCTCCAAAAATGATCTGTGGCTTGCAGTGACCACTAGAATATGGTGGAATTGGCATAATGCGAGTCTTTGCCTTTAAGAGGACTAGCAGCTTCTGTTTCATCTGTCTTGGGTCTTTTGATTTTGGAAACTTACTGTCCATATGCAAAGTCTAGCTACCCTACTAGAGACACCATGTGCGAAGGCCCATGCAAACAACATGTGAAAAGTAGAGGTACTGCAATTATCTAGGAGGAGAGACCCAAACATTTCAGTGTCTCATTTGAGCCCCAGGATAACGACATCATCAGCTGAAGCCTATAGGCAACTGTTTAAAAGACTTCAAGTGAGGCCACCAAAAGAACTGACCAAGCTGATCCTATCAAACAACAGAATCCTGATAGATAATGAAATGAATGATATATTAAGCCACTAAGTTTAACGGTAGGTGGTTATACAAAAATAGATAATATGGTTTTTTCTCACTTCTTATCTGCTGAGATGATAAAAGAAGTTCCTGAATTTATATTTTATTTTTGAAGTTACATCAACACCCTTCCCTGACCCTAAATCAACCTAGATATTATACAGTTATGAGCCTCACAGTGATGATGTTTCACTCAGCTGTGGAATATATATATATATATGTATATACACATATATATGTATATGGAATATATAGATATGTGTGTATATATATGTGTGTGTGTATACATATATATATAGAGATAGATAGATATATTCTTTTTCTTTTCTTTTTAGAGACAGGGTCTTGCTCTGTCACCTAGTCTGGAGTGCAGTGGAGCAATCATGGTTCACTGCAGTCTCAAACTCCTGAGCTCAAGCAATCCTCTGCCTCAGCCTTTCGAGCAGCTAAAACTACAAGCACACAACACCTTGCCTGGATAATTTTTAAAAATTTTTTGTGGAGATGAGATTTCACTATGTTGCCCAGGCTGGTTTTGAACTCCTGGCCTCAAGCTTTCCTCCCACTTTGGTGTCCCAAAGTGCTGAAATTGTAGGCATGAGCCACTAAGCCCAGGCAGAAAATATTTTTAAAGAGCTATAAAATGTGTGTGTGTTTTAAGCTAAATGTTATTTCAAAAGGGTCGAAAGCTAAAAAAATTAAAAAGTTTAGAAAGTGAAAAAAGTTACAATACGTAAAGGTTAATATATTCGTGAAGAAAGAAATGTTTTTTATAGAGTAGCCCAAGTGAACAGTGGTTATAAAGTCCAGACTAGTATACACTCATGCCCTTGACCCTCACTTTCATTTACCACCCACTCACTGACTTACCCAGAACGACTTCCAGTCTTGCAAGCTCCATTTATGTATGTTCCTACAGAGGTGTACCATTTTTTATCTTTTATACTGTAGTTTTACTGTGTAATTTGGCATTGTGTTACAATTGCTTGCAGAATTCAGTACAGTAACATGCTATACAGGTTTGTAGCCTGGGAGAAACAGGCTATAATATACAGCCTAGGTGTGTAGTAGGTTATATCATCTGGGTTTATTTACATATACTCTATGATGTTTGAATAATGAAAAAACTGCCTAACAATATGTTTCTCAGAATATGTCCCCAGCGTTAAGTGATGCATGACTGTATATCATTTTCTCTATGGTGGTGAACATTTTCAGGATTAAAGTAAAATTCAAACATGAATAATGCTTCTTACTTCCACGGGATATTTGGAACCTCAGAGACACAAGCCTGGATGAGCCAGGTCATTAGGTCAGAGATTTGCTCTGAGTTGCTCTGAGATCATCACCCTTGGCTATACTGTGTAAAAGGGTAATGTTAACATTGTGATGTGATTTCTTGAACATAAAGAACTTTTCTTTCTTATCCTATCAAAAATATTTTTAGTATACATTATTTTAAAGTTTGAAATATTTGGAACATTTCAGAGCTTTTAATGAATCTGGTTAAAATTTTCTTCCAAAATATTGTGTCATTAATGTTAAATATTAAAACAGGGATGGCAAATAGGTGTTACTTTATTTCTTCTTTACCTCCATATGTATAACAGACATTGTTAACTAACCATGCTATTATTTTCTGTTTAGCTTAGACCTCACTTTAGAAACCTTCACAACACATTTATCAGAGTAACTACTATTAGTAGATTAGATTTGGCATTGTAATTAAAAATTAATTTGCCATTCTTAAAGTAGAGGTATTTCCACTGATATCAGCAATTATAAAATTATGCATGTTGATATGGTTTGGCTCTGTGTCCACACCCAAACTGATGTGGAATTGTAATTCCCAATGTTGGAAGAGGAATCTGGTGGGAGATGATTGGATCGGGGGACGGATTTTCCCCTTGCTGTTCTCATTATGGTGACTGAGTTCTCATGAGATCTAGTTGTTCAAAAGTGTGTAGCACTTTCCCTTTTGCTCTTTCTCTCCTGCCACCATGTGCTTACTTCCTTTTTGCCCTCCCACCATCATCATAAGTTTGCTGATGCCTTCCTAGCCATGCCCCCTGTACTGCCTGCAGAACTGTGAGTCAATTAAAGCTCTTTTCTTCATAAATTACCAAGTCTCTGGTAGTTCTTTATAACAATGTAAGAATGGACTAATACACTTTCACAACAGTCTTATTTCATACTGTTTTTGAAACTTCAGCAAATACCACAGAGTAAAAATAAAGAGACAAGGAAGTAAGGAAACTAAAGAATCTATAGTAAGCAACAATATTATTGTCTCCATTATGCTCTGATACCTTGAGAAAGAATGAAATTTGAGCAGAAAGTTTAATTACAAGGCATTGTAAAAATAAATCTTTAGATGTCAATAGTTTTCTTTGTTACTTTAGTAAAAATAAGTATATTCTAATGATTTTAATATATAATAACATTAGCAAGATATGGATAGGAACCAAAGAAGAAATATTTAAAATTTTACTCCAATATACAGAAGAAAAATGGAATGAAGTAAAAACATATTAAGTATGCTTATATGATAACCACATATCACAAAAATAGCAATGCTCTCAAATTAATTTGCTCTACTAATGTGATTATAGTAAAATAATAATGACTATTATTTGGGGTACCTAATATGTAATCCTAATTATTTTTTAGAATAATCATGAATTCTTGGTGTTTTAACAAACTACATTTATTAAGATATTTTAATACAGACATAGGAATAGTCAGGCAGAGAACAATGCAGAATAGAAAACCTAAAAACAGACCAACGGGTGATAAATATGTCAATTCTTATTTGTAAGGAAAGTGTGGGTTATTTGATAGCTGGCACAGGAATAATTGGTTAAGTATTGCGAAAATAATCTTATATTTATACCTGGAATTCCATACTAAAATATTGCTAATTAAATAATATATATTTTAAAAACCAACACAAAATCATAAAATGTAAAAAGGAACATATGAGGAAATTTATAGATAATTTTATGAGTAAAAACAGAGACAAATTTACTTATATGTTAAGCACATTTCATTAAGTCTGTCAGCTCACAACAACTCTCTTTTCTCTTGTAAGGGCCTTTCTGGACTGAGTTCACAGACATAGTAACTTAGCCACTTTTTTAAAGAATGATATATTCCTCAAGAGATATGTTTTCAAGGGATCAGTTTCTAGAAAACTGCTTGGCAAACATAGGCAATGATAAATATTTGCCGATTAATGCCACACGAAGCAAGACCGTGGATATTCTCCCAGGAACGGGAAAAGTTAATTCAGAGCCTGTTGATCACTTCCTTTTTATAGCTAGAAAATGCAAAGACGGTGAAGAGGCCAAAAACTGCCCAGAAAACTCGAGACACTTCATCCTCAAAGGTAAAGAAAATGCCAAGAGAAAATTCAGAACTAGAGATTTAAATATCCAAATATGGAGAAATTACTTTAAAAAGTATAGTGTATTCATTAAATATATTACTGTTCATTCAATAAAGAGCATATTCCCAAAAAAATTAAAGAGCAAAGTGGAAAAAAATATCCATTGTGTAAAAAAAATCTAAGGACAAAAGAACAACGCACAATTGTTTATTTTATGATTGATTTAGTAATGAGAGTCCAATAAAAACCCTGGTAAGTTATTGAATCAGAAGCAGTCTTCAGTCAGATAGGTGAAAAAGTAACTTACACTTAGAAATATAAACTTTTAATTTACAAGCATACACACACACACGCATACAACTTTGAAACCACACTGAAGCCACATACTGATTCATTAATTATAATAGGATATCATGTCTTTTTCAAAAACCAAGCCTTTATTTGAAAACAAAAATGTAATGGCTATCATACATGGCTAAGTTTTTTCTTTGATTTTGCTGATTAGAATCCCATATCATTTCCCCATATAAAATACAATCATAATACATATCCTATAACATAGAGTTTGATATTTAAAACATAACATTAAATTAAAGATACTTGCAAAGCATAGAGAAATCACCTAGATCTTTATGGATGTTCTCCTTAACCGTTTCCTAAAATTAATGCTCTAAGTTTTCATACAAACTTTTTTTTAGAACATTTCATTGAACTTTTATAAAAACCATTCCTTCTTTTCAGGGGCATATTTTACTTTTTTACATAATGGCTAATTAAACTATGTACTTGTATTAGGAAGTATAATTTTTTTAAAAATACCTGTTACTCTATAAACAAACATAGCTAACTTTGGAACATAGTCAACTTGTGGAACAGAAGTATTGAGTTTAGTGGAGAGTAGCGCACTAGCCATGAGTATTCAGAGTTTAGCCTACTAGTCTTCAAGGGGAGTAGCTGATAGTATTGACGCAGGAAACTCACAGGATTTGTTTTCTGGTCACAACCCTGCTGACCAAAATCGGATCTGGTTTTAGGAAGGATAGAGTGAAGAGACCCACAGGAACCAGCAGATGGTTAAAAAAAATAAAGAAGAAAAAAAGCCATCCCTAGCTGTCCTCATTACTCATTAGCATAAGACACCTCCACCAGCTCCACGACAGTTTACAAATTCTATAGCAGTGACCCAGAAGTTACCACCTCCTTCCACGGCAATAACCAGGAAGTCACCACTAACCTTCTAAATATCTGCCTACCAACTCCTTTTTCTGCTAAAATTTTTTATTCTGTTACAGAACACAGATTATGATGAACTATTCAGCAAGGAAGTTTCTTCTTATTCCTCATAGCTAACTGCTAGTAGGACCCTATGAGGGCAACTTTCCTGGAAAGTTCTAAACAAACTACCCCTTGATTTGCATTGGCCTGACCCTTAATTTGCATGCAGTTGAAAGTGAGTTTATGTGAATATAAATACAGTTGCTAAGAGCCCATACTTTGCAGATACTGGGCACACTGCCTATGCGTTAGCTCTGTTCTTCAAGGAGCAGTACTATTCAATGAAATATTGCTATCACCATGGGCTCATGCTCGAATTCTTTTCTGGGTGAAGCCGAGAACTCTCCCTGGCTAAGCTCCAGTTTTGAGGCTTGCCTGCCCTGCGTCAATATCAGGTAACTTCTCTACTAGTTAGGTACGGATCTATCAGGAGAAATATAACGCTATAAAGCCAAAGCCATTTGTCTGTTTCTCGCCCTCCAAATGCACACTGTTCAGGAATGCAGGCTTAAATGTATGTAACAACACTAGGTTTCTGAATAAACTATAAACTCGGTAGAGTATAAGCAAGAAATTCCCTCACGAATAGTTATAAGGTAGGAGAATAGGGTCTACAGGCAGGGAACCTAAGGCCGGCTCATGTGGACTGGATATCAGAGGCTGCTCCCTTTTCAAATTCTCCTTTAGCTGGGTCAGTTGCTGCCAGGCAATTGAAAAATCATAGTAACTCTGATTGCTTCCTCCTGCAACCAATCAGACTGGTTGTGGGCCTACTCTTCCCCTCTGGCAACCAATCAGACTGGTCGCAGGCCACTAGAGTGAACCAATGGAAAACCTCTAGGGGGTATTTAAGCACCAGAAAGTCTGTAACTCATGCTCTTGAGCCCCTTGCTGGAGGCCACACACACGATGTGGTGTGTACTCTCATTTAAAATAAATCTCTGCTTTGAGTGCCTTGCTTCTGCATTTTGTCCAATTCTTTGTTCTAAACAACAAGAACCTGGACAACTACCCTCAACCAGTAACAGTTTCTTAAAATTTTATATCGTATAAATACTGTACATATGGAAAATGTGTAGAACCTAATTGCATATTTCACTAGTATTATAAAATGAAAGCTATGTAATGATCCCCTGGCTCAAGAAATTACTATCACAACCTTACCAATGCAATGCCTCCCTCCCCACAAAGTTTACCACTGTCCTGATCTTCATGATCATTTGGGCTTTCTTTTTTTAACTACTTTTCACAACTTTTTATTATAAGTTTTTAATTTTGAATAACATAATGTACTTTTTCCTGTTTTTAACATAAACATGGAATTAGTGTATCTTCCTTTAATCATTACATATGTTAGACCCGAATGGCTACATGTAGTGTAGTAGTACTATAACTTCTTGGCTTCTTTTTTTTTTTTTTTTTTTGAGATGGAATTTCACTCTTTTTGCCTAAGCTGGAGTGCAATGGCACAATCTCAGCTCACTGCAACCTTCGCCTCCTGGGTTCAAGTGATTCTCCTACCCCAGCCTCTCAAGTAGCTGGGATTACAGGCATGCTCCACCACACCTGGCTAATTTTGTATTTTTAGTAGAGAAGGGATTTCATCATGTTGGCCAGGCTGGTCTCGAACTCCTAACCTCAGGTTATCTGCTCACCTCAGCCTTGCCGGGATTACAGACATGAGCCAATGCACTGGGCTGGCATTCTCTTTAGAATATGCATATACTTATGGACTATTATTTTCAGATATAGAGCTATGGCATAAACATGAAACAACAGAAGTCTCCTTCGAACTGTTGGTTTTATTTACATTTTGAGACATGTTCAAATACATATAAAGAGACATATTCGCTAAATAAGACAAATTTTAAGATGATTCTGTGAGTGTCCTCATCTTCCCATTTCAACTATTTGTTCATTCAACTTATGAAATTTAACTAATATTTCTTATGCACAGCAACACGTTACTTCAATAATACAAAAGAAGAATATCGTGTGGCTAATAAATAACTAATTATTTAAATAATCAATGTAAGGTCTAGAAATTTTTTAAAAACTCATTGATGTTACCAGTATTAATGTAACTCTCTCTGAATTTGTATGCTCAGGAGTATTCATATCTCAAACTATTTTGAAGATTTTACTTTATAACTAACAGTTTACATATCTACACACTAAAAACATGATTACTCTTAGTAAACATAAATGTATTTCAACAAGATTAAAATTTTACAAATGTCAAAATATAGATAAAATCATAACCCTCAATTAATATTGGTAATTTCTACAATATGTATAGATGTTTACAATTCTTATTTGTTTTACATATTGGAGACTTTTTAAAACTATGCAACATTAATGTGAACTATTTAACATGATTTATTTGCCTAAGGATTTTATTAACCAAGCTTGACTTTAATCTTTACCTAATTAGAAAATACTTAAATGATCGAACTTTATTGGTGTGACAAGCATTTATAAATCTGAGTTTAAGACACACCAAGCTTCCACATAGATTGCTGAACTTTATTGCAGAGATGAAATTTTTAACTAAATACAAACTACTGAAAATGTTTGTGCCAGTGTATGCCTATCAATATTTATTAGTTTTTTGAAACAGAAGGATTTCTCTATTAATAGACTACCTCTGTAGCAATAGAAACCAGACTCATATATTGAGTCAAGTTATGCAAATGGAATAAAAACGTGTATCTTAAAGTTTGTCTTTGAATTATTTAGCCACATTCTTTATTTCTTGATAACTTGTTATAGGTTTGTATAGGTGAAACTGAAAATTTGGGGTTGGAGCTGGAGCAATTTAGCATTAATTCTGAATTCCATAATTAAAAACTGATATTAACCTAAAAAGTTAAGTTAAAAATGCATTATGATGACTTATGAAACAGCTTAATGCAGTACAAAAGTGGCAAGTTTAGCATCTTTAATTCCAAAACTGAAGTCCTGAAGAACGTTAAAGTCACTTCAGTTTCACCGCACTCATGGCTTTAATTCTCAAATGTACATTACAGACCAACCCCCTGGGTTTCTCATGAAGCAAGATAAAAGACTGCCTTGTCAGTTATTTTGTAAAAATGATTATAATTACTTCAAAATATAATGCCTCCTTAGGAAGTAAATTTTAAAGTAATTGTAACCTAACACATCTTATTATTTTTACTAAATCTGAGAAATATAAATAATTTTGCGTGGTTAAGTCACATGGAACTATTATAACTGTTATGAATATTTTCTTATTAAAGTCTAATTGATCATTTTGAGAAATTATAGTAGGGAGATTGTGGCTAGTTATTGCCACACTGCACAAATACATAGCCAGCCAAAAATGAAGTACTAAATTCACATTAGTAAAATTATATCAAAATTCATCTCAAAGTGATAAGAAAATTCATGACAAAATGGTGCACCTACATATAAATAAATTATAGGAAAATTATACCCAGGATTAAAATAAATGAGAGTTTTAACCTTTTGGCATTGTTGAGTTTTACAGTAGAGAGATGCCTCACTATTCAATTGAAACCTATTTTTTTCAAATTTTTCAGTATTTAATTCTACATTCCATAAAACTTATACTAAACATACACATACCTTACTCACTCTTCTTCAACACCAGTTAGTTCATCATTCTGTACATTTTAACATATTCTCCAAAGGAGAATATTGTTTAAAATGTCAAAAATTCAGAAAACCCTATAATCTGACAGTATGGGACCATGAAACGCTATGATACTAATTCTACTAATTATTAAATTAGAAACATGTTCATGATGCATTGCCAATTTAAAAATTTAGGTTTACATAATCAGAGGAGTATGTTAACTATTATTCTAATTTGGGAATATGTTACTATGTGTTAGGATGTACATAGTAAAAGATATGAGTATACAAACATTACAGGGTTAACAATGGATATTTTTGTGATAAAATTTTATTTTACTCTTGATAAGTTTCCCTATTGTTGATTTGTCATTAATATGTATTAATTTTAGAATAAAAACATAAAGGTATCTTCATTTTTAAAAATTTCTGGAGTTTTTTATTATAATTTCTGGTATGTTGATTCGAACATTATAAGCTCTGTCACACATGCACATAAATGTTCTTTATATAAATAAAAGTCATGTCTAATATATGGCTTCAATTCCACTAGCTTTCAGATTTTATTAAGGAGCATTTAAAAATTTTTGAACCTGCATTTTCAATATGGTACATGAATTTTTTCTTTCTTAATTTTAATTTATTTACCCACTTATTTTGAATTATTTTTATCTTTCCCTCCACAAAACTCATTCATTTTTGTTATTCTATAACTTCTAATCTCATGAGAAAAAAATACATTTCCTGTATTTAATTTGTAAATAATTTTCCTATAGTCTCGCATTTTTTTCTAGCATAAATCGATTCTATGGGAAAAGCTTAGAGTTGATGTTGCTAACTCTGAGAGTCTATACATTTTTAAATTGGTTGGGTTAATAAAACAAAATCAGAAACCCCATACTTATGAGGTCAAAATTATCAGTATGATAAACATGTGCAAATATCTATGGTTAATGCACAAGTGAACATATATTCTGACAGTAAACGTGTAAAACAAGCCATTGTATCAAATGCAGCCTTGAAGTAAGGAGTTATATTTTATAAAGGATAAATAATAAAAAGCCTAAACAAAATTCAAGAAGAAAGCTTCTGGCAGACAGACAGAAAATTCCATTTTATAGTCTAGAGTGGTAAATCATACATTGCCCTAAACTAAGGTGTTTTTTTTTTTTTTTTGAGTCTTGCTCTCTCACCAGGCTGGAGTGCAGTGGTGCAATTTCGGCTCACTGCTACCTCCGCCTCCCAGGTTCTAGTGATTCTCCTGCCTCAGCCTCCCGAGTAGCTGGGACTACAGGCACGTGCCACTGTGCCTAGCTAATTTTTGTATTTTTAGTAGAGATGGGGTGTCATCATGTTGGCCAGGCTGGTCTTGAACTCCTGACCTCTGGTGATCCACCTGCCTCGGCCTCCCAAAGTGCTGGGATTACAGGCATGAGCAACGGCGCCTGGCCTAAATTGAGTTTTATAATACTTCATCTGGATTGCCTTTGTAATAAGCATTTGTAAGTTTGTTATTTATCTTCCATATTTGGCTCAATATTTCTGTTCATTGTTGTTATTGCTATTTTTTCCTAAAAGACATTTGTGACAAAAATCTCTCAAATTATTCTCAATAAATATTGTTGATTCTTGTGGCCCACAGTTTGAGCTACAGTTTTAACAAAGAAAATTTATGTATAAGGTGTAAGGAAGGGATCCAGTTTCAGCTTTCTACATATGGCTAGCCAGTTTAACCAGCACCATTTATTAACTAGGGAATCCTTTCCCCATTGCTTATTTTTCTCAGGTTTGTCAAAGATCAGATAGTTGTAGACATGCGGCATTATTTCTGAGGGCTCTGTTCTGTTCCATTGGTCTATATCTCTGTTTTGGTACCAGTATCATGCTGTTTTGGTTACTGTAGCCTTGTAGTATAGTTTGAAGTCAGGTAGCATGATGCCTCCAGCTTTGTTCTTTTGGCTTAGGATTGACTTGGCAATGCGGGCTCCTTTTTGGTTCCATATGAACTTTAAAGTAGTTTTTTCCAATTCTGTGAAGAAAGGCATTGGTAGCTTGATGGGGATGGCATTGAATCTATAAATTACCTTGGGCAGTATGGCCATTTTCATGATATTGATTCTTCCTACCCATAAGCATGCAATGTTCTTCCATTTGTTTGTATCCTCTTTTATTTCATTGAGCAGTGGTTTGTAGTTCTCGTTGAAGAGGTCCTTCACGTCCCTTGTAAGTTGGATTCTTAGGTATTTTATTCTCTTTGAAGCAATTGTGAATGGGAATTCACTCATGATTTGGCTCTCTGTTTGTCTGCTATTGGTGTATAAGGATGCTTGTGATTTTTGTACATTGATTTTGTATCCTGAGAGTTTGCTGAAGTTACTTATCAGCTTAAGGAGATTTTGGGCTTAATTCAAGATGGATTAAAGACTTAAACGTTAGACCTAAAACCATAAAAACCCTAGAAGAAAACCTAGGCATTACCATTCAGGACATAGGCATGGGCAAGGACTTCATGTCTAAAACACCAAAAGCAATGGCAACAAAAGACAAAATTGACAAATGGAATCTAATTAAACTAAAGAGCTTCTGCACAGCAAAAGAAACTACCATCAGAGTGAACAGGCAACATACAAAATGGGAGAAAATTTTTGCGACCTAGTCATCTGACAAAGAGCTAATATCCAGAATCTACAAACAACTCAAACAAATTTACAAGAAAAAAACAAACAACCCCATCAAAAAGTGGGCGAAGGACATGAACAGACACTTCTCAAAAGAAGACATTTATGCAGCCAAAAAACACATGAAAAATTGCTCACCATCACTGGCCATCAGAGAAATGCAAATCAAAACCACAATGAGACACCATCTCACACTAGTTAGAATGACAATCATTAAAAAGTCAGGAAACAACAGGTGCTGGAGAGGATGTGGAGAAATAGGAACACTTTTACACAGTTGGTGGGACTGTAAGCTAGTTCAACCATTGTGGAAGTCAGTGTGGCGATTCTTCAGGGATCTAGAACTAGGAATACCATTTGACCCAGCCATCCCATTACTGGGTATATACCCAAAGGACTATAAATCATGTTGCTATAAAGACACATGCACACATATGTTTATTGCAGCTCTATTCACAATAGCAAAGACTTGGAACCAAGCCAGGTGTCCAACAATGATAGACTGGATTAAGAAAATGTGGCACATATACACCATGGAATACTATGTAGCCATAAAAAATGATGAGTTCATGTCCTTTGTAGGGACATGGATGAAACTGGAAATCATCATTCTCAGTAAACTATTGCAAGGACAAAAAACCAAACACCGCATGTTCTCACTCATAGGTGGGAATTGAACAATGAGAACACATGGACACAGGAAGGGGAACATCACACTCTGGGGACTGTTGTGGGGTGGGGGGAGGCGGGAGGGATAGCGTTAGGAGATATACCTAATGCCAAATGACAAGTTAATGGGTGCAGCACACCAGCATGGCACATGTATACATATGTAATTAACCTACACATTGTGCACATGTACCCTAAAACTTAAAGTATAATAATAATAAAATAAAAAATATAAATTAAAAAAATAAAAAAATAAAATTTTTTTTTGTAAAAAAACAAAACAAAACAAAACAAAAGATTGAGGGTCAAGCATTAGTTGGTTGTACCAAGCAGAAGGAAGGCTATTTTTAATGAATTGCTCCTGAATAACTATAATTCACTATAGAACTGGAGGCAGGTAAAGAAAAATTGTTATATCTCTAATGCAAATATTGAGACAGATTGTTGATACCTAGGTAATACATTTTAATAAAGTGACAACACTTTCTAATGAATTAGAAACATTTAAAATGATTGTATTTATGACTTCTGCTCTACTGCTAGGATTATTATGAATTGCATTAAAAATGTCTGTTAGAAAAATTTGTATCTAAAAATGCTAGCCTCTTTAAATCTGATGGAAAAAATGTAAAGCCTTTGGAGGATCTATAGAGACCCCCCTTAAAATTACTATATATGTATACACACTACCATGAATAATTGCTTCATGAAGCAGTTGATGGTAGTGTTTGTGATGTGTTGTATGCATTTGCGTATAACTCTGATGTGCTTATTTTATTGTTGCGTACAAGGCCTATAGTTGGAATATTATACAAATACGTCAAAATGCACAAAGTACTTAAAAATGGTGGGACAGATAGAGGAAATACACTATTTTAATTATTTAAATCAAGATTACATTGAATTATCGGATTCATTTCAGCAAAAGTTTCCAATTTTATTTGAAATATGAAAGTTATTTTTGTAAGTTAAAGGTGGCAAAAAACAGTATGGACTTTTAACCTGTTCCTGAACTGCAATAAGAAACAGTTGGAAACATTAAGCTAAAAACAAAATTTAACTTATGAATGTATTATTCATCATATCAGTATGTGGTATATTAGCTTTAGCAGCATGATATAACCTTGTGAAAAATCTTATTATTAATAAGAGTTTGGGAAGTTATACCATGAATTGAAGAAGGTAGATCTTTCTTACAGAATTTTTCACAATTTTTAAATCTCTAAATTGCAATAGATTTAAAATTTATAGTTGGTTCATATAAACAATTTTAATATAATTGAAAATTTAACAAGTGAAAATCAAATGTATTGCAAGGTAATATTTATATTAAATCAAATACCAATTGCTTCCATACACAAAAAATAACACTAAAAATTGATGAAGTTTCAATCACCAGAGATTCTATAAAGTAGTATTTTAAATTGTATGCTTACTTGGCCTACAGTCTGGGTTAACTAAAAGTTCAATTTAACGTCGTTATATTATATTCCCTCTTTTAAGTCAAACAGTATGACATAACAGTAAAATAAGCTACTAAACTGTAAGAATTATTTTTGAGGAGAACAAATAAAATACAACTTGCTCTATGAAATAAATCAGTCATGGTAAAAGTAACAATGAAAGAAATAAGATGAAATGACACAAAAGTAAAAGCACAACATCTAGAATCAGTTTGATCTGGATTAAGTAAACTTTAATTTTTTATCCTTAAAATGATATAATAATATCTAACTAATGTGGCTATTATAAAGATTAAATTGGGTAATGTTTTAGGTCTCTGGAATCTAATATTCAGCACATGAGATATATTATCTCTCAAACTTCTTCATATTCCAGTTTTCCTTTAAATACTACTACTACTAATAATGCATCTTAACATCTACTGTGCTACTATACATCTTATACTACTATTACTACATATTACTTATATGATTGGCAGTATACAGCAAACATAGAGGAAAAGTGATTCTTTCCCTATATATCACTCTAATGTCCTTAAGAAATGGTTACATCCATCCATCACTGTAAAATAAAACACCTGATATTCTGCATTACGTTATATAAGAATATTGTTATATATACAGCCCTCATGATATGTCAGTCATATTACTGTGTACATGATAGATTATTTAATTTATGCCTTCCCCTTTGTTCCTAAATATAAACCCTTTTAGGGCTCTTCATCTCCAGCCCTACTCGCCTCCTCATTTCTGCTGCTACTCTCGGCTGCCCTACAGTTTTCTCTCTCTAGTTTCTGGCTTCCAATTTACCTTTGTCATTGATTCTTATTACAGCATTTTCAATGACCTCAAGAACCTAGAATATTCATACCTGAGTCTCTGGCTTTCTTTCAACTCTAATGAGCTTCACTTCTAATCTACTTAAACCACCTACTTCTACAGATTACTTAGTAAACTATCAGTACATTGAAGATTTTCACCTATGAACTCTTTAATTCCAAATTCCTATAATATCCTACTATCTCACATCCTAATCTTTCAACTATCTGGTATTGTCTCTACATATTCTTTAAGTCTATTGAAGAACTCTTTTGTTTGCAAAATCACACAAACAAAAACAGTTTTGTAATCTTTTTTAAAAATTTCTATATACTGCATCTTCGATGAAATATTTTCTGGATTTTATGATGGACAATTTTCTAGGTGATCCAGGCTGTTTGTTGGTTTTTGTTTTAAAATTCACTCCTCATTAAATAAACAAAGATGTTATGAGTCACGGCTGCCCAAAAGCAAGAGAAATGAGATTCTTTGCCAACATCACAGTGCACCTCATTACCATTAGACTCTACTCAATGTAGGTTGAATTAAATTGTTAATATAAATTTGCATTACTCTCTCAGTGTTGTGCTAAAATAAAAAGAGTTGGAAGAGAGTTGGAGCTATAGGTTGTCTTATCAGAAGATGTTTGACAAGAGTTCTTTGATGAATCTTTTGTTGTGTGCACTGTATGAGAGCTCATTTTGCATATCCTGGGTTTTTTGCATATCCCAGGTACCACAACAGTTACAAGTTGTGTCTGTACCCGGCTTCCTATCCACTGTAATAGGATGGTGGTACTGCCACATCAAGGACAAAGTAGTTGCTGCTGCTGCTTTAGGTTACCTGCTGCTGCATTACATTTAGCCTTCTAGGAAAAATAGAGTGCTCCTTATATGGACTGTGCTTGCCACCTCCTTCAGTCCTTACTCCTTACAATTTGGGGGCTATTAGTGAGGTTTTGTGTTTCCACATTTTCTCTCTATCGTTTTTAGGAGAAATTGCTACAAATCAGCAGATTCGCTACTTTATTGCTTCCTTCAAGTAGAAGATTCTGCCACATAGATCGACAGCTTTTCAAGTTTCAGGGTCCCTGAGGGGTCCCCTTTAATTCTTAAATTTCAGTTACTCACTTCAGTAGTGATAGTGGGGCAGGAGGAATGGATTACTTCCCCATTAATATTATATATAGAAGTCTCAAGTATTTTTAAGGTTCCTCACAATTATCTCCAAAGATAACTTTATACTTATCTCCAATCTTCATAATTGTCTTTACTTTCAGTTGTTCAATACATTCATAAACACAGGTCTATTTTTATGTATATGAAGACATAGTATATTAGTCCATTTTCACACTGCTATAAAGAACTACCTGAGACTGGGCAATTTATAAAGAAAGGAGGTTTACTTGACTCACTCACAGTTCTGCATGGCTGGGGAGACCTCAGGAAAATTACAATCATGGAAGAAGGCAAAAGAGAAACAAGCGCCTTCTTCACAAGGTGGCAGGGGTGGGGGGTGGGGAAAGTGCCACACTTTTAAACCATCAGGACTCATGACAATTCACTCACTATCACGAGAACAGGAAGGAGCAAACCTCCCCCATGATCCAGTCCTGTCCCACAAGGTCCCTCCTTTGACATGTAGGGATTACAATTTGAGATGTGATGGGTGGGGACACAGAGCCAAACCATGTCATTCTGCCTCTGGCCCCTCACAAAAAAGAGTTTCCTTCAAGTCGCCCTTTTCAAATTTGAAAACCAATCATGCCTTCCCAACAGTCCCCCAAAATCTTAACTCATTCCAGCATTAACTCAAAAGTAAAAGCCCAAAGTCTCATCTGAGACAAGGGAAGTCCCTTCTACCTATGAGCCTGTAAAATAAAAAGCAAGTTATTACCAAGATACAGTGAAGGTACAGGCATTGGGTAAATGCTTCCATTCCAAATGGGAGAACTTGGCCAAAACAAAGGGGCTACAAGGCCCCATGCAATTCCGAAACCCAACAGGGCAGTCACTATATCTTAAAGCTCCAAAATAATGTCCTTTGACACCATGTCTTAAATCCAGGGCATGCTGACCTAAGAGGTGGGCTCTCAAGGGCTTGGGCAGCTCTACACCTGTGGCTCTGCAGGGTACAGCCCCTGTGCCTGCTTTCATAGGCTGGTGTTGAGTGCCTGCAGCTTTTCCAGGTTCATGGTGTAAGCTGTTAGTGGATCTACCATTCTGCAGTCTAGAGGATGGTATTCCTCTATAGCTCCACTAGACAGTGCTCCAGATGGGGTTCCCACCCTACATTTCCCCACTGCACTGCCCTAGCAGAGGTTCTCCATGAGGGCTCTGTCCTTGCAGCAGACTTCTGCTTGGATATTAAGGCATTTTCATGCATCCTCTGAAATCTACCTGGAGGTTCCCAAACCCTAACTTTTGTCTTCTCTGCACCCACAGGCTCAACACCATGTGGAAGCTGCCAGTGCTTGGGGCTTGCACCCTCTGAAGCCACAGCCCTAGCTGTACCTTGGCCCCTTTTAGTCATAGCTGGAGCTGGAGTGACTGGGATGCAGGACACCATGTTCCAAGGCTTCACAGAGTAGCAGGTCCCTGGGCCTGGCCCATGAAACCATTTTCCCGTCCTGGGCTTTAGGCCTGTGATGGGAGGGACTGCAGTCAAGATCTCTGAAATGCCCTGGAGACATTTTCCACATTGTCTTGGCTATTAACGTTTGGCTCTTTGTTACTTATTCACATTTCTCCAACTGGATTGAATTTCTTCTGAGAAAATGGGTTTTTCTTATCTATACATGGTCAGGCTGCAAACTTTCCAAACTTTTATGCTCTGCTTCCATTTTAAACATAAATTCCAATATCAGATTATCTTTTTGTGAATGCATAATACTATATATTTTAGAAACAGTCAGGGCACATCTTCAATGCTTTACTGCTTAGAAATTTCTTCTACCACATACCCTAAATCATCTCTCTCAAGTTCAAAGTTCCTCAGACCACTAGGGCATGGGAAAATGTTACCAGTCTCTTTGCAAAAGCATAAAAGAGTGACCTTTACTCCAGTTTCCATTAAGTTGCTCACCTTTATCTGAGACGACCTCAGCCTGGACTTCATTGTCCATATTGTGTCTGAAATTGGTGGGTTCTTGGTCTCACTGACTTCAAGAATGAAGCCGCAGACCCTCACAGTGAGTATTACACTTCTTGAACATAGTGTGTCCGGAGTTTTTTCCTTCTGATGTTCAGACCTGTTCAGAGTTTCTTCCTTCTGGTGGGTTCATGGTCTCACTGGCTTCAGGAGTGAAGCTGCAGACCTTCGCGGTGAGTGTTACAGCTCATAAAGGCAGTGCAGACCCAAAGAGTGAGCAGCAGCAAGATTTATTGCAAAGAGCGAAAGAACAAACTACCACAGGGTGGAAGGGGACCAGAGTGGGTTGCCGCTGCTGGCTCGGCAGCCTGCTTTTATTCCCTTATCTGGCCCAACCCATATCCTGCTGATTGGTCCATTTTACAGAGAACTGATTGGTCTGTTTTGACAGGGTGCTGATTGGTGCGTTTACAAACCTTGAGCTAGACAGAGGGTGCTGATTGGTGCCTTTACAATCCTTTAGCTAGACATGAAAGTTCTCCAAGTCCCTACCAGATTAGCTAGATACAGAGTGCTGATTGGTGCATCCACGAACCCCGAGCTAGACAGAGTGCTGATTGGCGCATATACAATCCTCCAGCTAGACATAAAAGTTCTCCAAGACCTCACCTGACTCAGGAGCCCAGCTGTCTTCACCTAGTGGATCCCGTGCCGGGGCCACGGTCGGAGCTGCCTGCCAGTCCCACACTGCACGCCTGCACTCCTCAGCCCTTGGGCGGTTGATGGGACCGGGCACCATGGAGCAGGGGGTGGCGCCCATCAGGGAGGCTCAGGCCACACAGAAGCCCACGGGTGGCTGCATGTCCCAAGCCCTGCCCGGCAGGGAGGTGGCTGAGGCCTGGCGAGAATTCAAGTGTGACACAGGCGGTCCAGCAGTGCTGGGGGATCTGGCGCATCCTCCGCAGCTGCTGGCCAGGGTGCTAAGCCCCTCACTGCCCGGGGCTGGTGGCACTGGCCAGCCGCTCCCAGCGTGGGGCCGACGAGCCTGTGCCCACCCAGAACTCGCGTTGGCCAGTGTGTGCCACGCGCAGCCTCGGTTCCTGCCTGCGCCTCTCCCTCCACACCTCTCCGCAAGCAGAGGGAGGCGGCTCCGGCCGTGGCCAGCCCAGAGAGGGGCTGCCACAATGCAGCAGCGGGCTGAAGGGCTCCTCAATTACGGCCAGAGTGGGCACCGAGGCCGAGAGGGCGCCGAGAGCAAGCGAGGGCTGCCAGCATGCTGTCACCTCTCAATATCACTATCAGCATTTTGATCAAAACCATTCAACAAAACTCTAGGAAGTTCCAAACTTTCCCACATCTTCCTGTCTTCTTCTGAGCCCTCCAAACGTTTCCAATCTCTGTCTGTTACCCAATTCCAAAGTCTCTTCCACATTTTCACGTATCTTTATAGCACTGCCCCAAGCTCCAGGTACTAATTTTCTGTATTAGTCTGTTCTCATACTGCTGTAAAGAGCTACCTGAGACTGGGTAATTTATAAAGAAGAGAGGTTTAATTGATTCACAGTCCTGCATGGCTGGGGAGGCTTCAGGAAACTTACAATCATGGCAGAAGGCAAAGGAGAAGCAAGCACCTTCTTCACAAGGGGGCAGGAGAGAGAGAGAGGTTGGGGAAGTGCCGTAACTTTTAAACCATCATATTTTGTGAGAACTCACTAACATGAGAACAGCATGAGGGAAACCACCCCCATGATCCAATCACCTCCAACTAGGTCTTTTCCTTGACACGTGGGAATTACAATTCAAGATGAGATTTGATTGAAAACACAGAACCAATCCATATCACATAGATCACCCGACAATACTGAGCTCCAGTTTTGTGAGTCGTACCCTTATTAGAAGTGGTATAATTTACACAACCTGTTGCCTCCATTAAACTCATTTATGAATATATACTCATAAAATTGAGTGGCACTGATTTCACAGATATTTCTAAGTGCATTTTCTATTTTTAGCAGCAACCATTATTGATTTTTTACACAATCCATGCTAAGATTATATGTATCTGTGTCTTTTGAGAGATTGTCAGCAATTGAATGAAAAATTTATATAAATGAGACAAAATCTTAAAACTGAAATATACACCTAACCTTTATGGCTCTATTTGTGTGTGGTCATATGCATATCCATTATAAACATTGAATATTTTATCAAAGTCATGTCAAATTAGATGTGTTCTATTAATATTTATTATCATGTGTATCTGTCAGGATCTTAAAGGGAAATGAAGGTCAAAATGCAATTGAATAATTTGAAGAGAGTATAATAAAGCATCTTTGCAGGGTATAGGAAAATCACAAAGATATTGCAGCAGTTTGGGACTAGTAGCTGTGAGGTTATGCTATTAACCTTAGGCTTGAAAAGACAAGGGAGGGAGCAGAGAGGGGTGCGAAGGTAGCTTCCCGACAGGAATGCAGCCAGCCCTGAATAATCTGCAGGGAAGATGTCAGAGGTATATGTACCTTAACCTTCTCCCCCTTGTTGGCATTTCTGAGCACTGTTCTCCTTTGGCTAAATCCAATAGGAAGCCACAGAGAAGGAGAACAAGCTGATGTAATCACTATAGGTCAGTTTCCTGGGCAGAGTTGGATGGAAAGAAAGAGACTTAATCTTGAGGGGCAAATGAAATACAGACAGCATATCATGTTTTCATTTAAGAAAACAGTAATATTCTTACTCTTGAGGAATCTAAAGCCATTTGATAATGATCATTTTAAAATTATGTGAAATATGGCAAAACAAAATAAAACTAAACACTAAAACTATATCACTCAGGGCTGGACAAATGTGATTTTTTTTTTAACATGAAGCACCTACTCTCCCTATCTCCCACCCAAAAATAAAAATAACATCATTATACTAACATGTTAGAAGTGCATCCAGTATGCTATAAAACATTCCCGATTCATTCATTCAGTGATCTTTTCTGAGCACTTTCTATGTGTCTAGAATTATATTAGGTATTGAGATGTAAAGATGAGTAAGCCTAGGTCTCTAGGTTCATATATCTCAGTGATATCTCTTATTCTTACCCTTAGATTTTCTACGCCATCACCCTCCATTCCACAACAATTGATGTTATTTGTATGTATACTAGTTTGCATGCTTGATTCTTACATTGTATTTTTTCTTTGATTTTTATTTGACACATAGTAATTGTATATATTTATGGGATACAGAATGATATTTTGATCCATGATAAAATGTTTAACGATCAATTAAGGTCAGTTATGCATCACCTCCAAGATTTATAATGCCTTTGTGTTATTAACATTCAAAATCGTCTCTTCTACTTATATTGCATTTTTAATCTGCTTCTTTTCCAAATGGATTTGTATTGAGTATTCTCCTCTTAGCTGTTTCTGAAAATTAGACTGAGTAACAGGGGAAACAAATGTATGCGGTAGTCCAAGTATTCCAGGTAAAGCTGAGTATGTTGTCTTTTGAGTCAAAAAGAATAAAGAGGCACAAGTCCGGATTTTACTGATCTATCAGTATAAGCTTCTCTCAGTCATCTCTTCTACCTGTTTTGCATTTATTTCTCAGACTGTGTTCACTGTTTATGGTCACTCTATTATGATCACCCTTTCTCTATGTTTGTTCTGATTATTTTCATTATTTTGATATTATTTTGTTATATATTTTGTTAATATCGATCACTCCTGCATGTGGCATTTTTTCAGATACTTGTATATAGTGGTCCCCAGAAAAAACAACATAAGCTGATGGATATGAGGATGTTTCTGGAGAGTAGTAATTAGATGGGAATTTTGGCTTTTTCTAAAATTACTCCTATAGACCTCTCTCTGTATGCAGGGGTACATAAATAGTTAAATTTTAATGATAGTGTCAGCAGGAGAGCTCCAGAAAACAGAGTCCATCATTCTGCCTTTTGTAAAGCCTAGGATGTGAATTGGGAAGATGAGCTCTAAGTCTTAGCATCTATAGTGATTTGCTGTTCTATTTATTATCCTTGCTGCCATGATTGACCACTGCCCATAGTGATCTTACCAACATTCCAAACTAAACATGTATATTCATGCATAATACCCTCTATTTCCTTCAATCTAAAATCTAGAGCAGCCACAGACAACCCCTCCAACTCATTCCTTGTTTGTTCCCAAATTTATGCACACTGATATACCAAATTAACTGGAAGATCCTAAGAATTCCACCCCTGTTCATACCCTTATGAGTTTTCTTATGTTCTCTGCCTTAGCTAGAACATCTTATTCTCTACACCCAACCACCTAATGCCAACCTACACTTCATGAATGAGTTAAACCTTTCCTTTGCTGAATCTGTTTTCTAAACAAATTGGGATAGCTTCTCCCTTTAACGTCCCCATTGTAATCTAAATGCATTTCTTCTTGCAGTAGTGTTTGTACCTTTTTCTCTTTGCATGGGTGTTTGTATCTCCCTTACTCTACCCTTTATATTATAATTTATACAATCTTATTCTTTTAGCTACCCATCTTTTAAAAGATGGGTAATATCTTTTTATTTTTATTGCTCTCATAAGACCTTGAAATTACTAGGAATTGAATAAATATTAGCTGAATAATTAAATCTGCTAGAAAGTTTTCTGGAACCTCCAGAAAAAATGGTGTTGTTAAAAATTATTAATAATTCTGCCTTCCCATCACCATTCATAGATAAATTATGTGCATTGTTTATATATTCCAGTTATTTTATTGAAAAATTAGCTGAGGTAGGGAAAGCATGAATAATTTAGTTTCAGTTATTCTAGTGTATTCTGCCTTCTCAAGAAAGAAAATGCAAGAGAATGTAATAGAAACAAAGCAAACCTCATTGGGAACTTTGTATTGATTCTTACTTTTGTGTAATGTTATTAACATGACCATTTTATGGAATTTATCTACTAATAAATCTAGTAATAGAATAATTATTTAAACAAAAATTTTCAGATCTTTTGTTCTAATTGTAAAAGTATAATTAAAGTAATAAATCAGTAGTTTTTTTTTAGCTATGAAATACCCTTATTTTCCTTGCTAGCACTTTCCAAACATTTCATACCTCTTGCTTAAATCAATAACACTAGATTTTAAAACTCATAGAATCTTCATTTCAGAAATATTTCCAGTTTACTTTTAAGAAATATAGTGATTGAAAAAATAGACCTGTATCTCCATCACCTTAAGGAGCACAGTTCTTGAAGTTAAAGCAAAGGACCTACTTTTATGAGTAATTTCCCTGTAGTTGATTCCTACACAATACTGCTGAGCTAAAAATAGGTACATATAAGAAGTGATGCATAACTGTGTATGTTGAACTGTTTATATAATTGTTGAATATATTAAACATTGTTGAAATTTATATTATTAATTCCCACAATAATGAATAATACATTAACTCAGTAAAGCATGAGAAGTGTATGTAAACAATCTTAAATAATAAAACAAAAACAAAAGTAAATTTATTTTTTATGCAATGTTGAAAGTGGAAACACGGAAAGGGAAGTCACAGAGTGGGAGTAAATATTCAAAGTCTTATTCAGAATAAATTATACAAAGACAACTAGAAACCAACACAAAACTACAAATCAATTAGAAAAGTAGAATTGGCATACAATTTAATAATTGGCTAAAACACTTGAATAGATGGTTTACAGAAGAGCACATTCAAAAGAGCAACAAGCAGACACAAACATGCTAAACTTCATTATGTGTCTAGGAAATACAGTTTAAAATCACAATGAAGTAAAACTACATATATACATAATGTTTTATACATCTAATCTTCAATGTGTATAGAATTACTGATGTATATATAAGTAAAACTAATTCTTGTATACCCATAAAAGGTGGACGTTTCAATATGTCAAAATCATACCTCAAAATAAAAAGAAAAATGCAAACATTAGGGTTTAGATCATTGGAGAAACAAAAAAATGCACTGTGGATCTGGGACTCTCGTTTTAAGAAGTTTTTCACTAATTTGTGAGGGATGAGCTACATACATTAAACTTTCTTTTGTATGTTCTTCTGTGCTTCCCTTGTATTTTTCAGAAATTTTCCTCTCAAAGTCAGATAAATGTATGGGTACTGGTTGGGCATAGAATATAAAAAAGCAGAACGACCATTTAGCAGCAGACGCCTCTGAAGGAGGAAGTTAGGAAAAAAAGAAGGAAGGAGGAAGGGAGGGAGAAAATAAGAGAGAGGTAGAGAAGGAAGAGAAGAGGAAAAGGAGAAGGGGAGGGATGGAAAAGTAAACAGAATAGACAATTTAATTAGTTCTTTCTACTTTGAAAAGTCGATTTTAATGACTGCTTTGAGTTTGGATTCAATCATCTGTAATAAATATAGCTTGGACACAAAGTCCGATACAGTTACATTTGTTTACAGCAATGTTATATCTAAGTAATTTGCTCTTATTTAGATATTAATATATCAATAATATCATGTCTATGTTAATTCTAAGATTTCTTTCTTAATGTTTGATTTTGATATTTAAAATGTATGTGTATTTCATTAAAGAAAAATAGACTAAACTGCTTTAATGCCTAGTCTTTGTAGTTTATTTTCAAAAATACAGTTGAAAAAACGACCACAAATTTAAGTATATTTTAAGCATTATTACACAAATAAAAATAAAAAGCAATGTTTGACAGTTTTTAAAAGGTAAAAATATTACCTGAAGTAGCGCATTCTACATTTATATTCATGTACTCCCTGATAATTTATGATTATTCAGACACTAACGCAAGAATTAACAACAAATTGGTCCACAGAAAAGCCCTAACTTACACACCACTGAGTTTAGCTTCTGTGGTGAATATAAAAGAACAACAGCAACAATAACAACAACAGGGACAACCAGAAATCAAGAACCAAAGTATATACAGGCAAACCAGCATTATGCCACACAAGCATACATATATTTGAAACTATTAGGCATTCACTGTGTCTGAGTTTACTTTGAAATGTAATGAGTATCATCAACTACTCTATTATCAACTTAAAAAAATTATAACTAGCTATGTAACTGTTTTATGAGATTGCAGGATGCTCATATTGAGGTTGCCTTGCTTTCAAATCGTCCCAATTATTCTTAGTCTTTCATTAATATCATACCACCTGCTCCAACTGGCTAGCCTTTCTTTTCCTCTATCTTCTTGCTGTAAAATTAATGAAAAACATGTCTTCTGGAAATCAACCTAAATGACCATCAATGATAGACTGGATGAAAAATATGTGATACGGATACACCATGGAATACTATGCAGCCATAAAAAGGAATGAGATCATGTCCTTTGCAGGGACATGGATGGAGCTGGAAGCCATTATCCCTAGCAAGCTAACACAGGAACAGAAAACCAAACACCGCATGCTCTCACTTATAATTGGAGCCGAACAATGAGAACACATGGACACAGGGAAGGGGACAACACACAGTGGGGCCTGTTGGGAAGGTGGAGCAGGGGGAGAGAGAGCATCAGGATAAATAGCTAATGGATGGTGGGCTTAATATCTAGGTGATGGGTTGATAGGTGCAGCAAACCACCATGGCACACATCTACCTATGTAACAAACCTGGACATCCTGTGCATGTACCCCGGCATGTAAAACAAAATTAAATACAAAATAACAACAACAAAACATGTCTTCTCTGTGTTTCAGAATACAGATACACATTGACTAGCAATCTAGATAAACATCACAAATTTAAATTACTCTAAGCCAAAAATGCATTTAATACACCTAACCTATCAAACCTCATAGCTTGGCCTAACCTACTTTAAATGTGCTCAGAATACTTACATTTGTCTCCATTTGGGCAAAACCACCTGTAGACTCATCTTGGGATCCCATGGCTGACTGGGAGCTGTGGCTCACGACTGCTGCCCAACATCACAACAGAGTATCATGCTCCATATCACTAGCCCAAGAAAAGATCAAAAATCAAAATTATAAGTAAAGATTTTACTGAATAAATATTGCTTTTGTACCATCATAAAGTTGAAAATTTATCATTATGTCAGGGACCATCTGTCTATTGTAGTCCACTGGTGTGAGTCCCATCCTTCCAGACACTATTCATATTAATTCATGACACCTTACATTGTTATTATGGAAAGTGGACTGTTCACAGATTTCTGACAATATTCTCCTTTTAACTACACTCTCCCTCTCTGTTTTTACATTTGAATCTATTATGATCGCAGCCCAAATTGCTTAGTTTAAAGCCTCTCAACCCTTCAAACTGTCATCTTTCAAGTCTCACAGGATGGATCTTTTTCTGGAACTATTGAATTACTGCCCATTTCAGGATGACTTATTTGACCCAGGCTCTTCTTATATCATCAGTACAAAGCTAATTTGTTGATTTTTCTGAGGGGATCTGTCATTTCTACTTAACCTACTTTATCCATCTTGATTTGAATTAGACTCAACGTAGGAATATCTCTACTGGATTCTTCTATCCTCAGGAAAATATATTTATTTTTACAAATTATCTGTGCTTTTTGTTTTCGTTTTTCTCCCACATACCTGGTAATAAATTCCAACTTATGCACCATGGTGCTAATTTTCCAATACAGAAACTTTGCCATTATTATTCCTCACCTACCTCATTTTAATACTTTTGCAGCTGCAAAAATGTATCTCCTTTACCAGAATTAGGTTCACACGAAGGCAGAAACTCCATATTATTGGCTTTTTATTCCAATGTTGAGAAAAGCACTTTGTGCACCACTATAAATTAAAACTGTAAGACACTGTCCATAATGCAACTTCATCATGTGTAGTGACGGCGACTACTTGTGATCTCTACGATTACTGCAAAATAGAAAGTTATTAAAAATAACAGAGGCCAGGTGTGGTGGCTTACACCTATAATCCCAGCACTTTGGGAGGCCAAGGCAGGCAGATCCCCTGACATCAGGAGTTCGAGACCAGCCTGGCCAACATGGCAAAACCCTGTCTCTACTGAAAATACAAAAATTAGCTGGGTGTGGTGGCACATGCCTGTAGTCCCAGGTACTTGGGAGACTGAGGCAGGAGAATCCACTTGAACCCAGGAAGTGGAGGTTGCAGTGAGCCTAGATCATGCCACCGCACTCTAGCCTGGGCGACAGAGTGAGACTCCAACTCCAAATAAATAAATAAATAAAACAAAAATTAAAAATAATGGAAAAGGGACTGAAAAATTCATTTCATATGGTAATCTAATTTGTTTTGGAAAAGGTATTTATTTCTGTATATTCTGGGTTGATACTGTTGAAAATTGTAAATAATCTGATCAAGTGATATTGCACAGGTAAGCCTATGCACTATTGTGAGGTAAAACAGAAATGCTATGAAAAAACTGAATTCAGGGCCGGGCACGGTGGCTCACACCTGTAATCCCAGCACTTTGGGAGGCCAATGCGGGTGGATTACGAGGTCAGCAGATCGAGACCATCCTGGCTAACATGGTGAAACCCCATCTCTACTAAAAAAGAAAAAAAAAATGAATTCAGGGCACTTCCAGTTTCCATGTAAAAGCTTGGAATTTGTTGCTTCTATGCTCATAATAAAAAAAAAATAAGCTGAATCTGAAAATCAACAACCCTTCTTAGATCCATCAGAGAATTGAGGTCACAAAGCAAGCTGCTGTCCCCAAAGTTGTAGGGACAAGCAGTATAGAGAATCACAGTTTACTAAGAGCAGAAGCCCAGCAGTAGAGCCTGTACTAATAGAAACATTGAGTTATGATTGACAAATTGAAGGAGGCTCAGTGTGGATGATCTCAAAATCACTAAGACTGAGTCTTGGGGAATGGGGCAAGAGGCACACTTTTATAAGGTTTACCTTGAAATCCACCAGGTTCTCAGAGAGAAGATTAGGAAAAAAAAAATTTCTTCATGCCTCTAGCATGGGGAGGTTAGAAGTAGTCATTGGGAAATGCAGAACATTGTATTCCCATTAACAAAACCCTGCTCTCAAGAAAAATTATATTTGAAGAGCAAAGCTTGTAAGTTTTGATATTTATGCAAAGAGAATTCCCTGTAAATGTTGGGAGGTGTATACTGTTTATTTTAAAATGTGAGAAGAAAGGTAGTTCGAGGGAAGAACTGTTAAGCAAGTAAGAACCAGAATTTAATTATTAGGGAAATTAGCCATTCAGATTCCAGATAATTACGGTCAGAAAAACAAGTTTTGGAGAGAACTTGAGAGACAACCTTTTGCTAATGTTTCAGAAGTATGAAAAACAGAGTATTCAGTCACATCAATGTCTCTTTGAAGAGATTAACCATGTGACTTACAGATTGTCATCCAAAGAGAAGCCAGGACTAGAGATTTGTCTAATAAAGTGAATCTTCTTGATATACCCCAGTGACTCACAACGTGCTTGAGAATGCTATACAAACAAAGATGCTGCCAGTTTGAACTGAAAGCAACAGAGGGAGAGTGAAATTTTAAAAAACCCGTTGGGTCCCTAAAATTTCACAGGCTGGAAAGCAGCTACTAACACTACTTACATGCAAAAACATGCTACCTCTTATGAAAATGGATCTATGATCCCCAAAGTTTCAGTCCCAGGCCTTAAAACCAAGTACAGTGTGTCAGGGAAAATTTTGAATTTGCTTTAAACAGGTGACTTCATTTATTGTTCCATTTTCTCCCTTTTTGACCAGAAATGTATGTTATTCTATGTTTGTTCCACCATTGTATTTTCTGAGCAGGTGAGTTGTTTCATTTCACAAGTCCGCAAAGCCTCACTCACACCTAACTTAGATGATATAGATAATGAGTTTTGGAACTGTTGTCTTGATGACCTTGTTTTACACCAAGTTGATGCAGTAATAGGTGGAGAATTTCAGGAACCACGGGTTGAGGTAAATATATTTTGCATGTAAAAAAGACATTGATCTTTGGGGGACTGAGGATAAACTGTAGTCAGCAGACCCCCAAAGATGCTCATGTCCTAATTTTTTGAACTTGTGAATATGTTACCTTTCTTGGAAAAGGAACATTAAGCTTGCAAGTAGAATTAAGGTTGCTAACAGCTGGCCTAAAAATGAGGACACGATTCCTAGATTACCCAGGTGGACCTAATGTAATCACAAGTGCACCTAAGAGTTAAAGGCAGGGGCAGAAGGGTTCATGGTTAGATAGGAAACGTGATTACAAAAGTGTTAATGAAAAACCCAAACTTTGAAAATAAAGAGGTTTATTCTGAGCCAACATGAGTGACCACAGCCTAGAAAAAAGGATAAACCCGAGAAGCCTTGAATAAGTGATCCTGAAGTAGTCAGGGTGCAGTTTGGTTTTATAGATTTTAGGGAGACAGGAATTGTAGGAAAAATTACAAATTAGTACATGGAAGATATACATTGATTCAGCCCCACAAGGTGGGATACCTTGAAGCAAGAGTTTACAGGTTGTAGGTGGAGTCACAGGTTCTTTAATTTGCAATTGGTTGAAAGTGTTAAGCTTTGTCTAAAGGCTTGAAGTAAGTACAAAGGAATGCTTAAATGCTAGTCAGTTGTGCCTAAACTCCAACAAGGAGTGGGTATAACAAGACAAGTCCTACCTCCCTCCAGTCACGGTTGGACATTTAGTTTTTAAGGTTTTTCTTGGGTCCCTTTGGCCAAGAGGGGGTCCCTTCAGTCAGTTGGGGTGCTTAGGATTTTATTTTTAATTGAGTGAGTGAGATCAGAGTGATGACATATGAGATGGACTCTCCTTGCCTTTATTAGCTTTGCAGATGGAGAAAGAGAGACATGACCCATGAAATACAGGACGATTCTAGGATATAAAAATGTGTGGAAAAACTATCTCACCTAGAGCTAGAAAGAAACACAGCCCTGTTAAGCTCTTGAATTCATCCTAATGTGACCTGTGTCAGACTTTGGACCTAAGAACTGTAAGATAACATGTTTGCATTGTTTAAGCTAAATTTGATACAATTTAAATTTGAGGTAACCTGGGCTGTTTATATAATTATATAAAATATATATCTAGTTATATATAACATATATAAATTATATAATTTTATATAATTATCTTTTAATAATATAATTTATATATCATCTTCTTGTATAGTTGTTATCATTATCAAATTGACCTTTTTTTAAATCCCTGATAATATCCTTTGCTCTGAAGCCTGTCTTGTCTAAAATTAATTTAGCTAGTCTAGGTTTCTTTTGATTAGAGTTAGCACGGCACATCTTTCTCAATATTTTTTCTTTTAACATAGCTGATTCTTTAGAGTTTTATTTTGTTTTCCTTTTTGAGGACAACAGATGTTGGGTCTTGTTTCTCCATTATGAGATTACCTTGCTTTTAATTGCTGTGTTTAGATTATTTACATTTAAAGTGATTAAAACATAGATTAATATCTACCACATGTGTAACTGTTTTCCATTTGTTGCATTTGTTCTTGGTTTCTTATCTCCTC
Source organism: Gorilla gorilla gorilla (assembly GCF_029281585.2). Lineage (NCBI taxonomy): Eukaryota > Metazoa > Chordata > Mammalia > Primates > Hominidae > Gorilla > Gorilla gorilla. The sequence goes on along the minus strand of NC_073237.2, from coordinate 99,741,762 downwards.
TTTTACAGCCTTCTCTGATTTTAACTGAGCATTTTCATATGGTTCTATTTTACCTTCTGTCTTTGTGTACCAAATATACTTCTTTTTAAAATATTGTAGTGGGGGACTTCTGCAGATCATGGTGTCTGCAGACACCATGCAGCTCCAGACTAGAGGGACTGGTGGTGGGCAGACTAGGTTGCAGCTCCAGACAGAGCAGCATAGAGAGGCTTGCACTGTGAATTTTAGCTCCAGATTGACTGCAAGAACAAACTAGCAATTCTGAGAGGACCCACAGGCCCTCTGAAGGAAGCGGACTGCTCCTGCAGGACCCAGGAGACACCTCAAATACCGTGAGCACCCCAATTGTGGAAGTGGGAAAGGGAGACCCTTCTTTCCCCAACAGGAACACACATCCCCACTGGAGAAGCTGAAAGTGTCTGTTTGCAGGAGACGTTCCCGACTTTACCTGGAGCTGAGTCAAGATGGAGAGCCGAGCTGAGCAAAATACAGGGGTGGAGGAGGCAGCAGGCCGGCCCTGGAAGCTCGCTGAATCCCCAGGCAGCCCATTCCTGCCTGGAACCACAGGAATCCATCAGGAGGAGGCCAGAGGAGCATGGGCTAAAACCCCAGGAGGAGAAGGACTTCCCTAGCTGAACTTTGTAACAACTTTGTAACAATTTGAGCGAGGCTAGAAGCCTCCTGGCCAGAACGCGAGGTAGGGTGTGAATCCCGCTTGCAGAATTCACAGGTGGGGAAAGAACTAAAGCCCTTTTCTTTCCCAGGTGGGAGGCGGAAAGCCTTGGGCAAATTTGCAAGCCCACCCTCCACCTGGAAACAGGCTTGTTGCTGTTGTGGATGGTACAGTGGGAGTGAGACCAGCCCTTTGGTTTGCGTGGGACTTCGGTGAGGCCTGTGGTTGCTGGCTTTTCCTCACTTCCCTGACAACCTGCATGACTCAGCAGAGACAGCCATAATCCTCCTAGGTACACAACTCCGGTGACATAGGAATCTCACCCCCATCCCCATGGCAGCCACAGCAAGACCAGCCCAAGGAGAGTCTAAGCTCAGACACGCCTAGCCCTACTGCCACCTGATGGTCCTTCCCTGTCTTCCCTGGTAGCAGAAGACAGAGGATATATAATCTTGGGAGTTATAGGGCCCCGCCCACCGCCAGTCCCTCTTCACATTACTACAGCTGATGCTTTCTGGAAAGCGCCAACTCCTGGCAGGGGGTCAACCAGCACAAAAATAGAACATTAAACCAACAAAGCTAAGAATCCTCATGGAGCCAATTGCACCCTCTGCTACTTCCACCTGAACAGGCGCTAGTATCCATGGCTGAGAGACCTATAGACAGTTCACATCACAGGACTCTGTACAGAAACTCCCAGCACCAGCCAGGAGCTGGGTAGCCTCGCTGAATGGCTAGACCCAGAAGAGAGACAACAATCACTGCAGTTCGGCTCACAGGAAGCCACAAACACAGGAAAAGGGGGTGAGTAGAACATCAAGGGAACACCTCGTGGGACAAAAAAATTCGAACAATGGCCTTCAGCCCTAGACCTTCCCTCTGAAAGAGACTGCCCAAATGGGAAGGAACCAGAAAACCAACCCTAGTAATATGACAAAACAAGGCTCATCAACACCCCTCAAAAATCACCCACAGTGGATCCAAACCAAGAAGAAATCCCTGGCTAATCTAAAAAATTATTCAGGAGGTTAATTATTAAGCTTATCAGGGAGGGACCAGAGAAGGGTGAAGCCCAATGCAAGGAAGTCCAAAAACTGATACAAGAAGTGAAGGGAGAAATATCCAACAAAATAGATAGCTTAAGAAAAAAAAAACAATAAAAAATTCAGGAAAGTTTGGCACACTTTTAGAAATGTGAAATGCTCTGGAAAGTCTCAGCAATAGAATTGAACAAGTAGAAGAAAGAAATTCAGAGCTCGAAGACAAGGTCTTTGAACTAACCCAATCCAACAAAGACAAAAAAAAAAAACATAAGAAAATATGAACAAAGCCTCCAAGACATTACATGACCAAACCTAAGAAGAATTGGTGTTCCTGAGGAAGAAGACAATTCCAAAAGCTTGGAAAACATATTTGGGGGAATATTCAAGGAAAACTTCCCCAACCTTGTGAGAGACCTAGACATGCATATACAAGGAGCACAAAGAACACCTGGGAAATTCATCGCACAAAGATCTTTGCCTAGGCACATTGTAATCAGGTTATCCAAAGTTAAGATGAAGGAAAGAATCTCAAGAGCTGTGAAACCGAAGTACCAGATAACCTATAAAGGAAAATCTAATAAATTAACAGCTGACTTCTCAGCAGAAACCCTACAAGCTAGAAGGGATTGGGGCCCTATCTTCAACCTCCTCAAACAAAACAATCTTCAGCCAAGAATTTTGTATCCAGTGAAACTAAGCATCATATAAGAAAAAAAGATACAGTTGTTTTCAGATAAACAAGTGCTGAAAGAATTCACCATAACCAAGTCATCACTATAAAAACTGCTAAAAGGAGCTCTAAATCTTGAAAAAAATCTTGGAAACACATCAAAATAGAATGTCTTTAAAGCATAAAGCACACAGCACCCATAAAAACAGTACAAGTTAAAAAGAAAAAACAAAAAACAAAGCATGCAGGCAACAAACAGCATGATGAATGCAACAGTACTTCACATTTCAATACTAACAGTGAAAGTAAATGGCCTAAATAGTCCACTTAAAAGATACAGAACTGCAGAATGGATAAGAACTCAACAACCAACTATCCACTGCCTTCAGCAGACTCACCTAACACATAAGGACTCACATAAACTTAAAGGGATGGAAAAAGGCATTTCATGCAAATGGACACCAAAAGGGAGCAGGGATAGCTATTCTTATATTAGACAAAACAAACTTTAAAGCAACAGTGATTATGGTAAAAGGCCTTGTCCAACAGGAAAATATTACAATCCTAAACATATATGCACCTAACACTGGAGCTCCCAAATATATAAAACAATTATTAATAGACCTAAGAAATGAGATAGATAGCAACACAGTAATAGTGGGGGACTTCAATACTCCCCTGACAGCACTAGGCAGGTCATCAAGGCAGAAAGTTAACGAAGAAACAATGGATTTAAACTATACCTTGGAACAAAAGGACTTAACGGATATATACAGAACCCTTCATCCAACAACCACAGAATACACATTCTATTCAACAGCCCATGGAGCTTTTTCCAAGATAGACCATATGATAGGCCATAAAATGAGCCTCAACAAATTTAAGAAAATTGAAATTATATCAAGCACTCTCTCAAACCACAGTGGAATAACACTGGAAATCAACTCCACAAGGAACCCTCAAAACCATGCAAATATATGAAAATTAAATAATCTGCTTTTGAATGAGCATTGGGTCAAAAATGAAATCAAGATGGAAATTAAAAAATTATTTGAACTAAATGACAATGACACAACCTATCAAAATCTCTGGGATACAGCAAAGGTGGTGCTAAGAAGAAAGTTCATTGCCCTAAATGCCTACATCAAAAAGTCTGAAAGAGCACAAACAGGACAATCTAAAGTCATGCCTCAAGGAACTATAGAAACAACACAAACCAAACCCAAACTCAGCAGAAAGGGAGTAATCAAGATCAGAGCAGAACTAAATGAAATTGAAACAAACAAACAAAAAGTACAAAAGATAAATGAAACAAAAAGCTGGTTTTTTGAAAAGATAAATAAGACTGATACACCATTAGCAAGATTAACCAAGAAAAGAAGAGAGAAAATCCAAATAACCTCACTGAGAAATGAAAAAGGAGGTATGACAACTGACACCACTGAAATATGAAAGATCAGTCAAGGCTACTATGAATACCTTTACACACTTAAACTGGAAAAGCTAGAAGAGATGGATAAATTCCTGGAAAAATGCAACCCTCCTAGCTTAAATCAGGAAGAATTGGATATCCTGAACAGACCAAAAACAGCAGCAAGATTGAAACGGTAATTTAAAAATTACCAACAAAAAAAAGTCCAGGACCAGATGGATTCACAGCAGAATTCTAGCAGACATTCAAAGAAGAATTGGAACCACTCCTTTTGACACTATTTCACAATATAGATAAAGAAGGAACCCTCCCTAATTCATTCTATGAAGCCAGTATCACCCTAATACCAAAACCAGGAAAGGACACAACCAAAAAAGAAAACTACAGACTGATATCCTTGATGAACATAGATGCTAAAATCCTTAAAATACTAGCTAACTGAATCCAACAACATATCAAAACATAATCCATCATGATCAAGTGGGTTTCATACCAGGGATGCGTGAATGGTTTAACATACACAAGTCAATAAATATGATTCACCACATAAACAGAATTAAAAACAAAAATCACATGATCATCTCAATAGATGCCGAAAAAGCACTTGACAAAATCTAGCATCCATTTATGACCAAAACCCTCAGCAAAATTGGCATAAAAGGGACATACCTTAATGTAATAAAAGCCATCTATGACAAACCCACAGCCAACTTATTACTGAATGGGGAAAAGTTGAAAACATTCCCTCTGAGAACTAGAAGATGATAAGGATCACCACTCTCACCACTCCTCTTCAACACAGTACTGGAAGTCTTAGCCAGAGCAATCCTACAAGAGAAAGAGATAAATGGCATCCAAATCAGTAAAGAGGAAGTCTAATTGTCCCTGTTTGGTGACAATATGATTGTATATCTTGAAAACCATAAGGACTACACCAGAAAGCAACTAGTACTGATAAAAGAATTCAGCAAAGTCTCTGGATACAAGATTAATATTCACAAATCAGTAGCTCTTCTATACACCAACAGTGACCAAGTGGAAAATTAAATCAAGAACTCAACCCCTTTTACAATAGCTGAAAAAAAAATAAAAATACGTAGGAATATACTTAACAAAGGAGTCAAAAGACTTCTACAAGCATAACTACAAAACACTGCTAAAAGGAATCATAGATGACACAAATGGAAACACATCCCATGCTCATGGATGGGTAGAATCAATATTGTGAAAATGACCATACTACCAAAAGCAATCTACAAATTCAATGCAATCCCCATCAAACCACCATCATTCTTCATAGAGTTAGAAAAATCAATTCTAAAATTCATATGGAACCAAAAAAGAGCCCGCATAGCCAAAGCAAGACTAAGCAAAAAGAACAAATCTGGAAGCATCACACTACCTGATTTCAAACTATACTATAAGGCCATAGTCACCAAAACAGCTTGGTACTGGTGTAAAGATAGGCACATAGACCAATAGAACAGAATAGAGAACCCAGAAATAAGCCCAAGTATTTACAGCCAACTGATCTACCTTTTCAACAAATGGTGCTGGGATAATTGGCTAGCCACATGTAGTAGAATGAAACTGGATCCTCATCTCTCACTTTATACAAAAATCAACTCAAGATAGATTAAGGACTTAAACCTAAGACCTGAAACTATAAACATTCTAGAAGATAATTTTTATATTTTTATAAAAATATAAAGGGTTTTGTAATTGTGAAAACCCTTCTGGACATTAGCTTAGGCAAGGATTTCATGACCAAAACCCAAAAGCAATTGCAACAAAGACAAAGGTAAATAGCTGAGACCTAATTAAACTAAAGAGCTTTTGCATGACAAAAGGAATGGTCAGCAGAGTAAACAGACAACCCAAAGAGTGGGAGAAAATCTTCACAATCTATACATCTGACAAAGGACTAATATCCAGAATCTACAATGAACTCAAATCAATAAGAAAAAATAAAAATAAAAAAGTGGACTAAGAACATGAATAGACAATTCCCAAAAGAAGATATACAAATGGCCAACAAACATATGAAAAAATACTCAACATCATTCATAATCAGGGAAATGCAAATCAAAACCACAATGCAATACCACATTACTCCTGCAAGAATGGCCATAATAAAAAAAAAAATCAAAAAACAGTGGCATGGTTGTGGCAATCAGGGAACACTTCTACACTGCTGGTGGGAATGTAAACTAGTACAGCTGCTATGGAAAACAGTGTGGAGATTCCTTAAAGAACTAAAAGTAGAACTACCATTTGATCCAGCAATCCCCTACTGGGTATCTACCCAGAGGAAAAGAAGCCATTATTCGAAAAGGATACTTGCTCATGCATGTTTATAGCAGCACAATTCACAATTGCAAAATTGTGGAACCAACCCAAATGCCCACCAATCTACGAGTGGATAAAGAAACTGTGATACATATATATGATGGAATACTACTCTGCCACAAAAAGGAATAAATTAACAGCATTTGCAATGACCTGGATGAGATTAGAGAGATGATTTTTCTAAGTGAAGTAGCTCAGGAATGGAAAACCAAACATCATATGTTCTCACTGATATGTGGGAGCTAAGCTATGAGGACACAAATGCATAAGAATGATACAATGGACTTTGGAGACTTGGGCGTATGAGTAGGGGGGTCAAGGAATAAAAGACAACAAATACGGTGCAGTGCATACTGTTCAGGTGATGGGTGCACCAGGTTCTCACAAATCTCCACTAAAGAACTTACTCATGTAACCAAATACCATCTGTACCCCCAATAACTTATGGAAAAATAAAATTTAAAAAATATTAAAATATTGTAGTGGTTACTCTTGAGGTTACGTGACACAATTTTACCTACTTAAAGTCCACCTTCAAATATCACTACATGGCTTCACATGCAATGCAGGTATCCTATAACAGAATGTTTATTACCAATTTCTAGTACTTATCCATTGTTTTGTAACTACAACATTGTTCTTAGTGCTTTACATAAAATATAAAATAGGTCAATTATGATTAATAAAAATAAGATATTTTGTCTTCATTTATTCATTCTCTGCCATCCTTTCTTTCATTAGGTAGATCCAGGTTTTGATCTATATAATTCTTCCTCTAAATAAATTACTTCAACATTTCTTTCAAAGATCTGTTGGCAATGATTTCCCTTGCTTTTTTTTTTTTTAAATACCAGAGAATGTCTGATATGGTTTGACTGTGTCCCCACCCAAATCTCATCTTGAATTGTAGCTCCCATAATCCCCACATGTCATGGAAGGGGCATGGTGGGAGGTAATTGAATCATGACTGTATTTTTTTCCCCATGCTGTTCTTGTGATAGTGAATAAGTCTCACGAGATCTGATGGTTTTATAAAGGGCAGTTCCCCTGCACGTGCTCTCTTGCCTGCACTGTGTAAGATGTGCCTTTGCTCCTCCTTTGCCTTTCACCATGATTGTGAGGCATCCCCAGACACGTGGAACTGTGAGTCCATTAAACTTCTTTTTCTTTATAAATTACCCAGTCTCAGGGATTTCTTCATAGCAGTATGAAAATGGGCTAATACAGTAAATTGGTATCCGGAGTGGGCCACTGCTATTAAAATATGTGAAAATGTGGAAGCAACTTTAGAATTGGGTAACAGGCAGAGATTGGAACAGTTTAGAGGGCTCAGAAGATAATAGGAAAATGTGGGAAAGTTTGAAACTTCCTAGAGACTTGGAGGGCTCAGAAGACAGGAAGACGTGGGAAAGTTCGTAACTTCTTAGAGACTTGTTGAATGGCTTTCACCAAAATGCTGATAGTGATATGAACAATAAAGTCCAGGCTGAGGTGGTCTCAGATGGAGATGAGGAACTTGTTGGGAACTGGAGTAAAGGTCTTTCTTTTTATGCAAAGAGACTGGTGACATTTTGCCCCTGCTTTAGAAATGTGTGGAACTTTGAACTTGAGAGAGATAATTTAAGGTATCTGGTGGAAGAAATTTCAAAATGGCAAAGTTTTCAAAAGGAGGCACAGCATAAAAGTTTGAAAAATTTGCAACCTGACTTGTGGAATAAAAGAAAAACCCATTTTCTGGGGAGAAATTCAAGCCTGCTGCAGAAATTTGCATAAGTAATGAGGAGCCAAATGCTAATCATCATGACAATAGGGAAAATGTCTCCAGGGCATGTCGGAGTCCTTCATAGCAGCCGCTACTATCACAGGCCTAGGAGGGAAAAATGATCTGTGGGCCAGGCCCAGGGCCCCCTGCTGTGTGCAGCCTAGGGACTTGGTGCCCTGCATCCCAGCCACTCCAGCCATGGCTAAAAGGGGCCCTTTTACATTGCTGGCTGTAGCTTCTGAGGGTGCAAGCCTGGAGCATTGACATTATCCATATGGTATCGAGCCTGCAGGGGCACAGAAGTCAAAATTTGAGGTTAGGGCACCTCTGCAGAGATTTCAGAGAATGTATGGAAACTCCTGGATGTCCAGGCAGACATTTGCTGCAGGGTCAGGGCCCTGATGGAGAACCTCTGCTAAGGCAGTACAGAGGGGAAATATCAGGTGGGAGCCCCCACAGAGAGTCCGCACTGGGGCACTGCCTAGTGGAACTGTGAGAAGAGGGCCACCATCCTCCAGACCCCAGAATAGTAGATGCACCAACAGCTTGCATAGCTTGCACTTGTGCACCTGGAAAAGCTACACTCAACACCAACCTGTGAAAGCAGCCAGGAAGGGGGTTGTACCTAGCAAAGCCACAGGGGCAGAGCTGCTCAAGACCATGGAAACCCACCTCTTGCCATCAGTGTGACCTGGATGTGTGACATGAAGTCAAAGGAGCTCATTTTGGAACTATAATGACTGCCTTATAGGATTTTGGACTTGCATGGGGTCTGCAGCTGCTTTGTTTTGGTCAGTTTCTCCCATTTGGAACCCAATGCCTGTACTCTTATTGTATCTAGGAAGTAACTAACTCGTTTTTGAATTTACAGGCTCATAGGTGGAAGGAACTTGCCTTGTCTCAGCTGAAACTTTGGTCTGCAGACTTTTGAGTTAATGCTGAAGTGAATTAAGACTTTGGGGAACTGTTGGGAAGGCATGATTTGTTTTGCAATTCAAGGACATAAGATTTGGGAGGGGCCAGAGGTGGCATGATATAGTTTGGCTCTGTGTCCTCACCCAAATCTCATCTTGAATTCTACCTCCCATAATCCCCACGTGTCATGGAAAGGATGTGGTGGGAGGTAATTAAATCATGGAGAGCAGGTTTTTCCTGTGCTGTTCTCATGATAGTGAATAAGTCTCATGAGATCTGATGGTTGTATAAAGGGCTGTTCCCCTGCACACACTCTCTTGCCTACTGCCATGGAAGATGTGCCTTTGCTCCTTCTTTGCCTTCTGCTGTGATTGTGAGGCCTCCCTAGACATGTGGAACTGTGAGTCCATTAAACCTCTTTTTCTTTGTAAATTACCCAGTCTCAGGTATTTTTTCATAGCAGTATGAAAATTGAATAATACAATGTCTTTATTTCTCATTCACTTTTGAAGGATACCTTTTCTGGCTATGCAATTGTCATTTGGTGTTTGCTTTTTTTATTGTTTTTCTTTTCACATTTCAAATATTTCACTCTTCTCTTTTCTGGCATGCAGGTTTTGGATAAGAAGTCCACTGCAATTTTTATCCTTGCTTCCACCTCACCCAACATGGACTTTTTGCAAAATTGCTTTTTTGCTTTTAGTTTTCTACAGTTTGAATATATGCATAAGGTATAAAGATTTTAATATTTATACTGCTTGGTGTTTTCTGAGCATCCTAGTTCTTTGGTTTTGTGTCTGTCATTAATCATGAAACATTCTTGACCATATTGCTTCAAATATTTCTCCTGGTCTGTATTCTTTTTCTGGACTTCCACCTGTGTGTATGTTACACATTTTGAAACTGTCCCACAGTTCTTGTTGGTTCTGTTTTTTTAAAAAAATTTGCATTCTTTTTTATCTTTGCATTTTAGTTTGTAAAGCTTCTATTTACTTATCTTCAAAGTTTTCAAGTTCACTGATTCTTTCTTCAGCCAAGCCTAGTCTATTATTGAGCCCATGCATCAGAAATATTCTTCATTTCTGCTAAAGTGCATTTGTTTTCTAATACAGTAATCCCTGCTTATCCTCAGTTTCACTTGCTATGATTTCATTACCCTTGGTCAACTGCGGTCTGAAAAATCTCCATAGCTCATCATGATGCAAAGGTCTAGGGTCATGCAAAGCAGATGATCCTCCTTCTGATGTATCCTTAGAAGGTCAATAGCAGCCTAATACAATGTCACAGTGCCTACAACATTCACCTCACTTTATCCCACTACACAGGAATTGTACCATCTCACATCATCATCATAAGAAGTGTGAGTAGGGTACAATATGTTGAGAGAGAGAGGATGCATGTGTGTGTGAGCTAGAGACCAAATTCACATAATTTTTATTAGGGTATATTATTATAATTGTTCTGTTTTATTATTAATTATTGTTAATCCATTACTGTGCCTAATTTATAAGTTAAACTTTATTATAGGTATGTATGTGTATGAAAAAACATAGTATATATAGGGTTTGATGCTATCTGCACTTTCAGGCATCCACTGGGAGTATTAAGAACATAACTCCAGGTAATAAGGGTGTTAAATACAATTTATAGGCCATTGATTTGAACTGAGCTTCTGCACTAGGCCCAACTGGCCAAAGCAAAATGGAATTATTCACACTAAAGTTCCATGTCATCAAGCAGAAGCTACGTTGTTTTTGTGACCTTCCCAGAAATCCTTAGACTGAGAGATAGCAGCCAAATTCCCAAACAAGCTGTTTTAGCTGCTTCAATAAGGGAATTCCCTCTGTTATAACCTTTATAAATAATGTAACTTTGAAATGACCAAATTGCTTTTCATTCTTTTTTTCTGCTTACTTCAGCAATTCTCTGTCTATAAAACCAAACTCCTCTGCCCAGCTCATTGGAATACTCATTGCATTTTTAGAATGAGATGTCTGATTCTAGAATTGCAAATGAAAGCCAACTAAAATCTTTAACTACATTTGTTATAATTTTGTCTTCTCACACAGGGGGAATACTATATTTCTTTTGCATTCTTTCCTGTAGTTCCTATCTACTTACATTACCCATTTGTTCTTGCATGGGGTCTACATTTTCAATTAGAATCCTTAACACAGTAATCAGAATTTTAAATTTCCTACCTGATCATTCCAATATCTGCCATATATGACTCTGGTTCTGATGATTTTCTGTTCAGACTTTGTTTTCTCTTGGTTTTTGTCATGTCTTGTAACTTGTTTTTGTTGGGAATAATGCTCAAAATCCTAAGGAAATTGCATATTCAAACAAAGGATTCTTAGCAAAACAATTTTACTTCTGCGCAGAGGGGTGCCTCTCTTTGGCCAGTCACCATGAGAGCACACCTGAACAAAGGGGCATGAGAGTGTTTACTCCTGATGCAAGTCCTGCCCCTGTACCCTTTCCCCATTGGCCGAGGTCAGGCCATACAATCTAAACTAATCCTGATTGGCTAAACTTTTGAACTTTTTTTTTTAGATCAGGTGAGCACATAAGGGAGAGAGGGGAAAACGGAAGGGGTGTCTGCAGTGAGCTAGAAAGCTAGTCTTCTTTCCAAATAAGGAAAGGAAGGGGAGCTGGTACTGATAACGCCTGGTACTGTGGTGTGTCTGGGCATGTAACAAAGGCAGAAAGGAAGTAAAAAGAGAAAAAGGAAAGGGGGGGTACTATGAATTAAAGAATAGAGGATTGATCAGGTTATTTGAAGAGAAACCTCATCATATCGCACAGCTTGAATACTGAACGTATTGTATAATCTCACAGGACCTGCAGTAAATAGGCCTAGTGTGAGCATTTTTGTTATTTGGCTAGGAGTTACACTGTGTTTAATTTTCTGTAGCTGTTGGTACAAGTGGGTTCAAATTTCTCTGGAGACATTGTTTTCTGTCTCTTCTCTATGGATTTGGGGCTTCCCTAAAAACTCCTTTTTAGACAGAGCATGTGTCTTGAAGCTTTTTCTGTTGTTATCTACTTTTATTGTACTGGAACCCTATAGGTATGGTAATGAGAGGTGGAATTGGCAGGACTTCCTGGGCCGGTTCGGGGACTTTTGCAAAAGACCTCTGTGACCCAGGGTTTTGAGTTCTTAACCAATCGAGTGAAGGATTCAAAATTAACCACTCCAAGGGAGGATTGAAAAAAGAACCACGCTCAATGGGCAAAAAGAAAGAAGGGGGAGGCAGTAACACAGGAATATAAGCCCTAGCCACCTGGCCCAGCAAGGGCAACCCATACAGGTCCCCTTCCACCACGTGGACACTTTCCTTTAGCTTTGTTCCATAAACTGTGCTGCTGCTCACTCTCCTGGTCCATGGACTCTTTGAGCTGTAATGCTCACCACAAAGGTCCGCAGCTTCATTCTTTGAAGTTATCCAGACCACGAACCCATCAAGACCATGAACCCATCGGCAGGAAATACTCCTCACTCAGTAATAAACTGTGTGAGTGACAAATTCTATAATCTTCTGAATATGTCTCAGTCTTTTTGTCTATGTCCTTGGGCTGTGACCTTCATAACAGTTTCTGCAACCTGCCTCCCTCGTTAGGTGAGACATGGGGAGGAAAGGGGGCTGGAGTCAGGGAAATGCCCTGCTCTCTGCTGAGATAAGGCTCTGGCAAAATCTTTTCCCTGGACCATAGGTTTTTCTTATAAAAAAGTCTTTTGTAATGATTACCCTTTCAGTCTTCCTGACCAAGAAAGAGGGGTACTGTCTTGGGTCTTTACCATGAGAACCAGGTCATGTTCCTGGAGTTAAAGAACACAAGAATGTTGGAGTGGAGGAGTCCTAAGATTTCAGCCTCTAAGAAACACATTCATGTTAGTCAACATTTAGCCTGCAGCAATTTGTCAAAATCACCATTTAAGTGTTCCTACTAGTTTATGGCTCCAGTGAGTCCTGCTCAGGCAAGCAGATCTTGGTTCCTGCCTCCTTTGGATGCATCTGGCTTTCTGGATTCAGGGTGGTTGGTAGTTTGCCATGAAGCCTAAGTAAGTTCTCTAATGGGTCCAAGCAAGGTCATTGACTTTTAGTTTGTCCAGGTTTTTCTTGCTGTGTGAAAGAGAGTGATGTTTTCTAAACTCTGTGCATTTCAAGTTTAAATCAGAAATCTTTTTGTTTTTTAACCTGCCTGGTTACTTTTGATATCTTCTTTACCTCAACTATGTATTCAGCCAATTTTTAATTTCTTTAAACATTTTATATAAAGTTATTTTATGTTTTATAACTGAAAATTTTGATAATTTGGTGTCTAAGTACATTGCCATTTTTAATGTCAGTACTGATGTTAAAGTTGCTTCTTTCTGGAGGAAATCTGAGTTTTTATTCTCCTGGATTTCATTAGGCATTAACAATCTGCAGCCACTTCCAGTTAATAATCTTGGCTTGAGGTTTTCCTGGCCTCAGGGGAACTAAATATTCTATCCCCTGAACCATGTGAAAGCAGGCTATCATTGCTTATTCTTGGGAAAGACTTATATTTTTACTTTCTATTTAGAGCAAAATCACACATTTTCTTTATGATTTTATTTTATTTTAGGCTCCATTTATACTGAGGTTATAGCCACTGCAAGGAGCCTCTTTCAGGTTCAGCTATTGACTTAGGCTGTATGTCTCTATAGCACTACATCCCCAGGACTTCTTTTTTTCCCAGTGTACCTTTGGTGTTTGAGTTTGCTTTATTTTCTTGTTTTTGATCTTAGTTTATCTTGATGAATCCTTTAGTGATTTCTCTCAGTTTTCTGTTAGTTCAACAGTACATTTTAAATGTTTAGCTTGTTTTGGTAAAAATCTTTATATTTTGCAGCATATTTTCTAAGTGTTTATAGTCTATGACCCTGTGGAAGCTGAGTTCCTCATTCATTCTTCAACTCTCTCTAATTGCCCTCTCTCTTCAGAATTATAATAAAAATGTCTTCCCAAGGTCACCAGTGAGACTATAACAATTCCTTTGGCTACCTGAGAATTTTATTTTATCTTTTTTAAATCATCTTCTCATCTGCAATCTGCAGAGTTGACCTTGCTCCTATTTTTGAAATAGTTTTATTTGGCTGCCTGACTAATAACTTACTTTTTCATTTATTCTAGGCAAACATCCAGATTGTCAGTATACTTCTTACTCAAAAGAAAAAAAAAGAAAAAAAAGGAAGGAAGGAAATGAAAGAGAAAGAGAAAGAAAAAGAGAGAAAAAAAGAAATAAAGAAGGAAAGGAAGGAAGAAGGAAGGAAGGAAGGCAGGCAGGAAGCAAGAGGGAAAGAAGGAAGGAAAAATAGAAACTACTGTAAAACTAGAAACTCTTATCTAATTTTTGTCCATTATCTAAAGCCATTATCAGTGACTCCTTCTTTATAAAATACTATATGTCTTCTTATTCTATACTATTTCATTTCTTCCAACTTGCATTGCATATTTTTATATGTAGTTTCAAAATAAATTTTTGTTCTATTTTGCATATGTGTTATTCTTGAAACAAACACATTTTAAAGGACCTGAAAGCAGGGTATATTAGTCCATTTTCACGCTGCTAATAAAGACATAAACAAGACTGGGTAATTTATAAAGAAAAGAGGTTTAATTTACTCACAGTTCAGCGTGGCTCGGGAGGCCTCAGGAAACTTACAATCATGGCTGAAAGGGAAGCAAACATGCCTTTTATATGGTGGCAGGAAGGAGAAGAGCCAAGTAAAGGGGGAGGCCCCTTATAAAATCATCAGATCTGGTGAAAACTTACCATCACAAGAATAGCATGGGGGAAACCCACCCATGATTCAATTATCTCCCACTGGGTTCCTTCCACCACATGTGGGGATTATGGGAACTACAATTCAAGGTAAGATTTGGGTGGGGAAACAGCCAACCATATCACAGAGATTATTGTGTTCATAAATAATGTGTCTCTCACCACAAATCTTAGGACAGTGCACATTCATGAAACCATATTTTTATTCTAAGTTAGCTATTCCTAGCACATAGTTCATACTCAAAAGTTTGTTAGACTTGACAATGGCTTGCTATTCTGTTCAGATAATCCTTAAAGATGACACACATTCCAACCACCAGTCTGCTAGTTTCTCCAACACCATCTATTGCTTTGGTCCATACTCCACACCACCCACCTTGATCCACTTGCTATTCCTTGAACACACTGGGCACACTTGCATCTCAAAGATTTTGGCAGTTGCTGATTTCTTTACCTTGTATTTTCCTTTGTATCAAAATGGCTTTCTTTCCTATCATTATGTGGTGGGGACCTCTTACACAGTCTTCCTGATATCCTCTACTTTCACAACCATCCTCTGATTTCTTCCTCACTCAATTCACAAACCTGCTATATTTCAAAATAAATGAAAAGTTATCATTTTACTCCCTTACGTTTTTTGAGTATTTTAGTTTATAGCTTTTCCTATTTTGAGGTCTCAGTCTTCTTCAAGAAGCCAATAAAAATTTGAACTTTCTCCCCCCAAAATGCACATAAATCACTACGCAGAAAATTTTAAATGTAACACATTGAATATCATTTCATTTATATACATTTTCTAATTTACAATTAACTTTTAATTAAAAATTAATAGCCATTTCATTTAAAAAGCAGTAATATGTCCAAATTGTGACAATTAGGAAATTAAATGTTATTTTAACTCAGAAGTCAACTTCACTAAGAAATTCATTGTTTGGCTTGAGTAGGTAGTTTGAATTATAGAGCCGTGTTTGACATTGCAATGCAAATGTTTTCTCCACATTCGTTACAATAAAAAAAATAGACTATTTTTTAGAGAAATTTTAGGCTCACAGCAAAATTGAGAAGAAAGAACAGAGTTCTTCTGTACCTCCTGCCCCTACACAAGACTGGCCTCTCCCACTATCAATATCCCACACCAGAATGGCAAAATTGTTACAAGTGATGAACCTACACTGCCGTTATCACTGAAAGTCCATAGTTTATATTAGGGTTCACTCTTGGTGTTGAACATTCTACAGATTTTGACAAATGTACACTGACATGTTTCCATCATTATAGTATCATATAAAATAGTTTTGCTGACCTAAAAATCCTCTCTACTTTGCCTATTCATCTCTTTCATTACATTTTGCCTTTTAATTTGACATTTTTTTCCCTGAGCCACAATGCGATAACTACTTTGTAGTACTGAGCTGAAGGGGTGAATGGAGGCTCAGATCCAGCCTGTGCTCTGCTCTCTTAATTGAGCACCCTGGAAGCAGATTTTATATCTACGAAAAGAAGACTTTTTCTTCCTTGACATGTAGTATTTTCCTGCTAAGCTTGATCACTCAGAACTGTGTAATTAAAAAAAAAAAAAAAAACTCTTACAATATGCTTTACCGTAAAAGATAGACCTATGTTACAGTACACCAGAATTACCTAAAGTGTCATATTGTTGAATTTAGGTTGCACATGTTCCTTTGTCCTCAAATAATTGCAGCCATATTTGAAAAGCCAACATTTCATTCTGCGTGTATTGACAAAGAGTTACAGGAACTGTATTGGTTACTCATTGATAGGCATATGATTAGTATTACTCATGTACCTGAAAATCTAGACTAGGCTCTGCTGATGAAACATTGTGCTATAACATTATATATCTTCTCCTTCTAAGGCTAATGACCAGCCTGAGTGTTTTCTCACCATAGAAATTACAAATGTGCAAGAAGGCAAGTAGAAACTGGCTGGTAATCTTCAAACTTATGTTGTAGCATATCTGCCAATATCCCACTGGCCAAAGCAAGACTTGGAGAGGCACAGTGAGATGCACTGAAAAGTTATACGATAAAGGGTATGTATGCAAGTAGTGGTAAGAGATTGAAGACACGAATGTATACTTAATAGCATGTATCTAATGTACTAGATTACTAGCATCTGGCGTAAACGCATATTTAAATATTTACATTATAAGCAAATGTTGGAAGATTTAGCTAGTGTGTCCAATTATTTGCAGTCTTCAGTTGATGCATTTAAAAGGCTTTGCCAGTCACCTGTAGCCAGTGAAAATGCTTTGTCCAGCACTGGGACGTTTGCCTAATTGTCTACCTTCATTTCCTTCTTGTTGAGTGACAACTTGACAAAAAAAAGGTAGTAAGAAAGAAAGAAATTGATTTCAACAATACCCATGATGTCAACAAAAGACTAAAAAGGCATGATTTTTTCCCTTGAGTAAAGTATGACAAGCCATGCAAAAACTCGTCTTTCATAAAGTTGGTTCTTATTTTCCATCAAGTACAATAAAACAACACACCTACTCTAAATCTAATCAAGTATTTAAAGATGTAGTTTGTGAAAACAAAGAAAATATTTGTTTAGTAGAAAAGATCTGAATATTCTCTTTTCATTTCTTTTTTTTAAATTTTATTATTATTATACTTTAAGTTTTAGGGTACGTGTGAACAACGTGCAGGTTTGTTACATATGTATACATGTGCCATGTTGGTGTGCTGCACCCATTAACTCATCATTTAGCATTAGGTATATCTCCTAATACTATCCCTCCCCTAGCCCCCCACCCCACAACAGTCCCCGGTGTGTGATGTTCCCCTTCCTGTGTCCACGTGTTCTCATTGTTCAATTCCCACCTGTGAGTGAGAACATGCAGTGTTTGGTTTTTTTGTCCTTGTGATAGTTTGCTGAGAATGATGGTTTCCAGTTTCATCCATGTCCCTACAAAGGACATCCAAAGCAGTGTGTAGAGGGAAATTTATAGCACTAAATGCCCACAAGAGAAAGCAGGAAGGATCTAAAATTGACACCCTAACATCACAATGAAAAGAACTAGAGAAGGAAGAGCAAACACATTCAAAAGCTAGCAGAAGGCAAGAAATAACTAAGATCAGAGCAGAACTGAAGGAGATAGAGACACAAAAAACCCTTCAAAAAATCAATGAATCCAGGAGCTGGTTTTTGGAAAAGATCAACAAAATTGATAGACTGCTAGCAAGACTAATAAAAAAGAAGAGAGAGAAGAATCAAATAGATGCAATAAAAAGTGATAAAGGGGATATCACCACCAATCCCACAGAAATACAAACTACCATCAGAGAATACTATAAACACCTCTATGCAAATAAACTAGAAAATCTAGAAGAAATGGATAAATTCCTTGACACATACATCCTCCCAAGACTAAACCAGGAAGAAGCTGAATCTCTGAATAGACCAATAACAGGCTCTGAAATTGAGGCAATAATCAATAGCTTACCAACCAAAAAACGTCCAAGACCAGACGGATTCACAGCCAAATTCTACCAGAGGTACAAAGAGGAGCTGGTACCATTCCTTCTGAAAGTATTCCAATCAATAGAAAAAGAGGGAATCCTCCCTAACTCATTTCATGAGGCCAGCATCATCCTGATACTAAAGCCTGGCAGAGAAACAACCAAAAAAAAGAATTTTAGACCAATATCCTTGATGAACATCGATGCAAAAATCCTCAATAAAATACTGGCAAACCGAATCCAGCAGGACATCAAAAAGCTTATCCACCATGATCAAGTGGGCTTCATCCCTGGGATGCAAGGCTGGTTCAATATACGCAAATCAATAAATGTAATCCAGCATATAAACAGAGCCAAAGACAAAAACCACATGATTATCTCAATAGATGCAGAAAAGACCTTTGACAAAATTCAACAACCTTCATGCTAAAAACTCTCAATAAATTAGGTATTGATGGGTCATATCTCAAAATAATAAGAGCTATCTATGACAAACCCACAGCCAATATCATACTGAATGGGCAAAAACTGGAAGCATTCCCTTTGAAAACAGGCACAAGACAGGGATGCCCCCTCACACCACTCCTATTCAACATAGTGTTGGAAGTTCTGGCCAGGGCAATCAGGCAGGAGAAGGAAATAAAGGGTATTCAATTAGGAAAAGAGGAAGTCAAATTGTCCCTGTTTGCAGATGACATGATTGTATATCTAGAAAACCCATCGTCTCAGCCCAAAATCTCCTCAAGCTGATAAGCAACTTCAGCAAAGTCTCAGGATACAAAATCAATGTACAAAAATCACAAGCATGCTTGTTATACACCAATAACAAACAGACAGCCAAATCATGAGTGAACTCTCTTTTCATTTTTTGATGGCATCTTGAAAATGCCCAGGCTCGGTATGATGACAATGTTTATTTCAAGAAATAAGTTGGTTTTAGGAATTCTGAATCCAATGCTTGCCAATAGCAAAGGCTAAAACTTACAGAGACATCTAGGCTTATTTATGCATAAAAGCAGCAAAATCACACTTTAAAAAGCATCTCTGGGGCTCTGTCTGTGGTCAGAGAACCAAGATTTTCATGCCAAGTAGTTTTTCTCAGAAATAATATGAAAAAATACATATTTACGTCTTTAAAGATACAGTGAGTTTTGGCATTTCTTAAAGTGGATCAATTAGGAATTGTGTTTTGCTGGCATGAGTAAGAATACAAAGCAGCTGAAAATAAGTTTTTGGCTGAATGAAGAACTGCCAATACAATTATACAATCAAATGGTGAGAGTAGAGGTCAGAGTTGAACTTTTCTTTTTCTTTTCTATGAAATGGTTCCAAGTATTAGAATATAGGGCAGATATTTAAAGGTTAACAGACACCTTTCTTTCTTACATTGTCACTCAATTTGTTCAGTGACTTTGGTAAAGATTTATTCTAAGTGCTTCTCAGAAGTCAGCCATTCAAGTGTGCTGCGTTTACTGATATCTTTGAATCTGCTCTCATCCAGGAGGGTGCTTGATACATTCTGAAGACCGAGTCACCAAAATAGCTGGTCTTGATCATCTCAAGGACCTCTGCCATTACCATTGAGGGAGAGCTGGGCACACTGTTGTCATTGCCACTTCTAGAAACTGCTGGCCTGCTATCTGCCATGCTGTGACTTCAGAAAGGGATGGAGCCCTACAGTAAAGAGGACTGGGTCTCAAGGTATTAGAACTTTTAATGAAAGAGGTTCACCAATTCACACTACCCACACGCTCACTGATTCTCCCATGGTACTGTACACTGCCAGGATGCCAGACATACTTTTATTAAGGAGTTGGTGCTGAACACAACTCATCAGCTCAGACTTTTCTACCCTTACAAAGAGTTCCCTCTGGGGCACTTCACAATTCTTTCCTGCAATCAGTAGGCTCATATTTTTAAAAATCTGTTTCAACTATCTTCAACTGCTTCAAGTCATAAAACAGCTCAGTCAGTCAGTGCCAGAAAACTTGTTGCATCAAGATGCCCCCAGTTGTGTCTCATGCAATACAATTACAAAGTTTCAAAGTGGATTTGGAGGCAATGCTTTTAGTTTTATGTTTTTGCTTGACCAAATTCAACTTTCATAAGGTTCCTGCCTTTTCTATTTCAGCATCCTTCTCACTTAAACACTCAGCAAGGGGATAAAAAGAAATTTACAAGAGGGGCATTCTCAATGTGGTTCTTCAGCTTTGTTGGCTTCTTGCTTTTATTGGTAAAAGAATTGAACACAAAGACCACTGTGACTTTTGTGACCTAATAACATTGGTTATAAAAATAAAACCAAAGTTTTATAAAGTATTCATATTTTTTCTTTGACACCTTCTACTAAAGCTAGGCCTGTTAAAGAAGTAAATAAAGACATCCATAATATTAGCAGCAAGGCACAGTCCCTTTGCTTTAATTTAAAAGAAACTATAGGATTCATACATGAAAATGACAATGACAATTGATTACAAATTGCTACTTGCTTCATGGTGAAAACTCACCCCTCATTTACTTAAAATAAAACTATAGCATATTAACATAATTTTACAAAATTTTTGATGACTTTTTCAAAGCAAGAAAGAGTTACAGATATAAATATTTCATGTGTTTACTTGCATTGGGTTCATGGGAGCACAGAAACCTTAATCTAATAATTATCTTCTTTGCTGACCTCATTTCTCTGAGGTTATATGCTCATTTTGTAAGTCAGACATAACAGATTTGAATCCTAGCTCAACAAGCTATTGAATGAGCCATCTTAGGCTAATTCCTTAACTTTTTGAACATCAATTATTTCACATTTAGAAAGAAAATAAATTTGATGTTATGATTTTTGCATAAATTACACGATATATATATACACACATATATATAGGAAGATATGTATGTGTATATATATATATAGGCTTTAAATAGTGTCATATACATAAAAACATTCCATAAATTGTATTTTGCTCTTAAAAAAGTCATGGCATACAACAGATATTCTAGAAAGATTTGTTGTGTAAATTATACAACTATTATTATTATTGCTACCATTGTTTTATTATCCCCTGCTGCATCCCAGTAACATGGATGTACTTTCTATTTTATGCATATGGTATTCTTTTTGGTTCCTTACATTTTGCATGCCTTTTCTTTCCTTTTGGAATGTCTTTCCTATATTTTTCTACCTAGTTATTATCTGATATACTGCTATAACTCTTCTTCAGTGTTGTGTCATCTTTGACTTTACTTGACCAAAACCTCTGATACCTCAGTTGTTTCTCAAACATTGACTTTATGTCTAATATGAAGTGTTAAAGCAACATATACAGGTGATTAAAACGTTGCCTCTTGATGATATCCCTCATGAGACTGTGAGCTCACTGAGGGAAAGAGTTATGAATTGTTTATTTTTCTCAGAGAACTAGCATGCTATACTCTGATGAATAATGGCTTATTTTAATATTTCTATTTTTTGCAAATCAACACTATTTTCTCTAATGCATTCAATATTGTAACTCTGCCCTGTATCTAATATTTATCTGGAAACCATACTGGAATGAATGAGATGCAGAGAGAAGAGCATGATCTCTGACCCTACATTTTAAGCTTCATTTCATGGAATCTATAGCGTTTAATGGTAAATGAGGAAGTCATTTGACTGAGTATTACTGCAATAGCAATTCAAGCTATTCTGTATTTTACATTTATCTGAAAGGAAAAGTCACATTATATTCTATTGAGGACAATCAGTATGATGGTCTCTATTTGGAGAAATTATGAATGTTCTGTCACATATATAATTTTAATAGTTTAAAACACAATTTGTTTTCAGGTTGAGGATTAATACTATGGTGATCCTGAGAAAATCCAACTGATATTCCTGAACGTTTTTTGGTTATGAAGAATACACTTTTATAAAATGGCTAATAGTATGGCCATTTTCAGAGCCAAATACAGGTAATTCCTCTTAATGGTAAAAAAATAAAATAAAATAAAATAAAATAAAAAAATCACTTAACTGACAATGAGTTAGATCTAAATCTAGCTGAAAAGATAAATATCCATTCTATCTTTAAAGATCTGCATAAAATACATTTCTTAGTTTGCTCTCTCATTGCCCAGTGTGGCTTATTACATTTTACACAGGCCCATAATGTTAGGAACCTTTATGTCCCTCATACTGAAGAGAAGGACTTTCAAGCTATCCCCATTTATCTTCCATGACCAAATCCACATTTCGTACTTGATGTCATGAAAGTCTTCTACACCCATTTTACTCCATCCTTATACAATTATGTATTGCAGAAAAACTGAAGATTCTAATTGCTTTAAAGATTTATATTGATTCAGGTAAGCTTATCTTTCTAGATGCAAGGTGAATCATCAAACGTAACTTCTGAGCATGTATTCCATTTTCCTTTACCGTAAACTGTATGTAGAGATCAATAATTCGAGTGTTTAGTAGGTTAAGAGTTTTCTGAAATGTACCGCTCAAGGACTAATACTGTTCTTTGGAATGTGACTAGTTAAAATCACTACGGAATGATATCTATTATTAGCTTTTCTTATGTGTTTTCTATTGTATTTTATTTTAAAAATTATATTAAATACACATGATCTGAAATGTACCGTATTAACCATTTTTGAGTGCACACTTTCAAAGCATTAGGTGGATTCACCTTGTTGTACAACCATCACCATCATCAAGAATTTCCTAGGATTATTTTTATCTTGCAAAACGCAAACTCTGTACCTATTAAACAATAACTTCCCTTTCCCACTTCTCACAGCTCCTGCAAAAAATCATTCTATTTCCTGTCTCTATGAATTTGACTACTCTCAGTAGCTCATGTCAGTGGAACCATGCAGTGTTTCTTCTTTTGTGACTGGATTATTTCACTTAACATGATGTCCTCAAGTGTCATCTATGCTGTAGCATGTATGAGTCTGTGATTTTGTGATTATAGATATATTCTATATGCATGGTCTGATATGATAAGCACTAGTCACACGTGACTCTTGAACACCCGAAATGTGGCTAGTATGATTTAAGATTATCATATTTAAATTTAAATTGCCACATACGATTAGTGGCTATTGTGTTGGATAGCACAGATCTATATAATCTGCATTAAGTATTCTTCTGGCTTATCGATTTTAGATATAATTTTTATTACTATGTTATATTATAGTTTAGCTATATATATCTTCCCACGTTCAACCACAACCACTTTTTAAATTAAGTTTCTTTCTCAATTATCTTCTTAACTTTAAAATAGTGCACCAATTACTTATGTCCTTCTTTCAACAACTATAAACAGAACCTGTTGCATGGTATTCACTCTCTTGCCTTTTCTTAGAGCTCTTAACTTTGATTTTTATATGTCCACAAGGTTTGTAATAGTAATAATTTCTTCTGCAATTGTTTTGAACTAGCCAATATTATTTACTGCAAATTCCAATGAGCGTATTTATCTCTCCTTTCTTGTACTGATTTTTGTTTTGCTTTTCTGGGAATTTTGAAATCAGTATTTTTCTGGAACTATTTAAGCTTATGGCTTTTTTCAAACTTTTTTATTTAATTAAATATTCTATAAGATATATGTTTCAGAGAACTCCCTGTAATCACCTACTCTTCTCCATCTTCAAAATGGGACCAATTGCTCTCTAAATCTGCCAAACAGCTGTCAAATTGACCCTTCCATGTTGTGCTTCCTAGAATTCCTTACATTGCTTTTCTATATCCCACGTTTCCACTGTTGTTCTATATTCTTAATTTAGAGTAGTTTATCTTCAAGTAACTTTCCAAAAAGAATGGGTATGTCATTCTTTCTGAGTCACTTTCCATTTTGAAATGTCATTGTTTTACTCACACACTTGGTTGCGAAGTTGGCTTGTACAGAATTTTAGGCTGAAGAGATTTTTCCCCATAACACTGGAGCCATTGATTGATTGCAGTTTTGTCTCACTATTGATTTTGAGAAGCCAAATGTCATTTGTATACTTCTTTGTGTGTGTGTGTGTGTGTGTGTATATATATATATATATATATATATATATATATATATAAAATGTTTGTTAAATTTTTGTTCTATTTGTTTGGAATGCTCTATGCCCTTCAAGCTCAATCAGAGACCATACTTTTTCTTTATAATTTATGCTACCTCAAACCAAACTTCCTGGGCCTTCTCTGGAACACCTGGAGGTAAGCTGTAGTATTTTTTAGACATCTCATGCATATTAGACTAAGTCTTACTATGTGATGTTTATATTTCTAAAGAGTGCAGCCCTTCTAAAACTCTACTTCCAATAATGAAATAATATTAACAACTTTTTTGACAACTTTAACTAAATAAGTACACATTTCAATAGAAGTTAAATTGTGTCCAACATTTAGCATATAGTTTGATTGCCTTGCTAATTATATAATCTTATCTCTCCTCTCACTCTCTCTTTAAGGGTAGCACTCTTTAAGGTGTGTTAATGTCTCATATCCAACAAAGCAATGTAGAAATAAAAAGTATTTAAATGCTGAAAAAGTGTAATAATGGAATTTATGATTTGCAAGCTATATCAGGCCCCAAGCAATATTTCTTTCATATATTGAATTAAAATTTCTATCAATTTTATCAAAATAATGTATGAGAATCACAGGAGGATATTCAGATTAATTACCTTGACTATTTAACGGTACCGATTATTTTCCTTGTCCCATGCTTAAGCTCAGTGAGGAGCTATCTCCTGTTAATACCAACTCCCAAAGTGACAACCCACTGTTAATACTCATCACTGATTATACAAAAGATGTGTGTAATTATTCAACTCTTTTTTTCTTTCTTTCTTTCTTTCTTTCTTTCTTTCTTTCTTTCTTTCTTTCTTTCTTTCTTTCTTTCTTTTTTTTTTTGTTGCAATGTCCTCACCTTCAAACATAGGCTTATTTTCTTGGGGTAAGGCTTATGAGAATTCATGATTAATAAATAGCTTTATACTTACACTAGCTTCAGATAAAACCCAATTAGCACATCCGCTACATAACTAAGATATTTAGGAAATTTACCCAGAGACTAGAATCTAGAGCTACAAGGTCCCAATTTTTATTTTTGCTTCCTCCATTAAAATATCCTACCACAAAGAAGGTGTAAGCACAAACTAAATGAGCAGAGAATCCCAGAGAGAGAAGAAAACTAAGATATTTTTATAGTATTAGAAAATTCATCACCTCAATTTAGAAAAGGAAGGTCAATAAAGAGCAAACACATCATTTTCCCTAAGGTATTATGTCAAATTCTTCAAACGTTGAGTTTAAAGTTCTCTGGGTAATTTCAAACTTTTAATGTAATATTTTTCTTCACCTATGGTAATTTATTCCAGTTATTTATATCTCATCTCATCAGCAGCTCACAACTGATTCAAAACTGAAATACTCTTCTAGACATGTCTCTTTTGATTTTAGTGGCTGTCAGTGGAATTTTCATAAGGCAAAAATCCTGTTTGAAAAGGAGGCATACATGGCAATAATCTGAAAATGTGGCTAAATTTGAAGTTGCTCAAAACAAAATTACAATGACAACTAATTTTTTAATTGCACCTGAGGATTCTAACCGTTTATTTTCTACATGGGCCCAGCTTGTAATGGGTTTAACATATTAAATATCCTCTGAAGATTATTTAATTTTTATCTTGAAATTCCTCATATGAGGCATAAAATTAGGTTCTTATCTGAGAAGTTATATTTCCTTCAAACTCTTAGTTTCAAGTTTCCTTTGAAAGGATAGATTTTCTAAAATAAGAAACTGAACTTGCACTTGAAAATGTGTCCTGAATTTTTAAAATGTTTAGCCTAACAAGTTTCTTCCTGTTCACCATATGTCACAAAAATCATCATACTTCTATTCTTTATATTGATTAGATTTCAAATAGGGCCTGAGTTTTCATCTTTTCATTATGTTGCCTGGATTTTTATCAAGCCCATATTCCCTTGTCATTAATTAACTCAGAATTATATTTGAATCTCTTTCCACGTGCATCTGATGGATGGAATTTGTTTCCCGTTGGAAGCTTCTGTTGGGAAACAATAAATAAGCTCAGAATAAAACTTCAAAATTAATTAAAATGTATGGCTTGTCTTGGGGGCAATAGCACCATGGTATACCAAGCAGACTTTTCCTATTATATTTCTGTTTTTTTCTCTAGATAGTTGGTGGTCAGAATGATAACGAAACTTACAAATAATTCTGCCCATTTTCAAGACACTCAGAAATAACATTTTCAGACTAAAAAAATAGAGAATGGCACATTTTCTCAGTTATTTATGAAGATGTGATTTTGCTATACATTTAGCAATTGTCACCTTTGTTTTAACTAAGGAAAATGACTTGATAATAGCCAACTGCTAACAACATTCTAAATCTTCTCTTCTATTTTCAAATATACAAAAAACTATTTTTTTACTATTGTAGCCCTACTGTGTTATTGAACACCAGAACTTATTCCTTCCATCTGACTGTATTTTTTATCTATTAACCAACTCCTTTTTATGCCCCTCTTCTCCATACCCTTTCCAGCCTCTCATAACCATCAATCTACTCACTACCCTGTTTTGATCATTACATGTAGTATGCACATATCATGTACCTCATAAATATATACAGCTATTACATATCAATAAAAATGGGGCCATTAAAAAATAGTTAACTAATGACAAATATAACAAGTACTTCCAGGGTGCCATCTAAAAATGAATACTTTTTTACTGGAATCTTTGAGAGCAAAGCCAGGGCTTTCTGTGTATATGCAGGCGTGCGAACGTAAGTGTGTATTTGTATGTTTCAGGGCGAAACTGAGCCCCATGTCCCTCCTCATCACTCATTGTCATTCATCATGTTCTTACATAGGCTGCTCTCCTCACTAGCATGCTCAGGTCACTGTACTAGTGAATCATGGATGTGAATCATGTCATGTAAGTAGGCTGTGGCAGCGAGATGATTGAAAAATAGCATTCAAGTGATAAACAGCTTTTAAACATGGAGAAACAGCAAGATGGTAAAAAAAAATCCTTAAATATGTTGATCCATCAACTCAGTAATTAACCATCAAAATGTCAAGTTATAGGGCAGCTTTAGAGCTATTTAAGAGGTGAAGCCTAAGAAATCTACTGTTTAAATGAGAGCAATGTGTTAATTAATGGTAATTTTTTAATATTCCTGGACTCTTGTCTACCAATTATGGTGCCCTTGAAAAATTACTTAAGTAGTATTACCTTATCCACAGGCACAATCTGCATCTGTAATAGAGGTCAGCTTTTGGAATCCATCTGAATGACCTTCCATCTCTCCCTTCTCTATTGACCAGGGGAAGCTCTAGGAACTAAGCTCTCTGATATCCTCCAGGCTCTACTCAAATGCATCTTTCAATATAAAGAACCAAAATAAATGTGCCTCTTCAAGTTTTGTTTTGTTTTTTTTCCTGGGACCACCAACACAAAATATGCTTGAACTCAACTACATGATTGTTTTATAACATATACTTTTTTCTCATTTAAATATAACACCTTAAACTATGTATGTCTCAAACACACACACACACACACACACAATGCACATGCACACCCAAAGTAAAATGGAGGCCAGTTGAAAATTCTGCCTCTTTTAGCCTTATGTAAAAAACTATATTGTGATTATTGCAACATATGTGTGTGTTGGGGTGCTGTGTGAATAACAAGAGGATATTGTCAACCTATTAAGAACCTTCTATTCTTATCATGTCAATTTGAGATATTTACTGAGCATATGCTTGTGCTCTAGTATCACTGATAATTCTATTTCCTGTATGAGACAAAAGAAATTGACTACTGGCATTTCTGTGTTCTGTTCATAGGATGTACATTTACATGAGCCTCAAGAGACATCAGGATGAATGTAGTTGGAAGGAATGTGATTTAAATAGCCCTCAATAAGGTAATTTAAATAGCCCTCAACAATTTAGCAAAGTAAATTGAAAATTAAAAGTATTAAATGCATAGAGAACTTTAGGAATGCTACACAATAAAATATGAAGTGATAGTGATTTAGATGGTGATTCTTTACTCCTTTTGGTTTCATTTTAATTTTTTAATAATACTCATGTGCTATTTAAAATATAAATGTTATTTTAAAGTAAGATTTCTTCCTGATAACAGAAAACATTTCTGACAATGTCAGCACATCAAAGGAAGTGTGACCTCAGAGGAAAAATATTTTACGTCTCTGAGTTTGGAAGTGTTGAATCCTTTTTATAATAGATTTCATTCATTTACTTGTCAAAAGTCGGTTGGAGTTAAGTTCTGAAAGGAACGTGATACTGCATGGAGCCACTCTTTTAGAGATAGCTATTAAATATTTAAAAGCATATGAAAACTGCCAGTGCAGTAGGATTCTAACAGCAAGATTAATCTTAGGTGAAAGTACAATATGTCTGAATACTTCAATAATAAATATTTGTATTCTCATAGAAAATCATTGTGCTTGGTTAAATTTGCGATGTATGAGCTAATAAGCTGTTTTATTGTTTGGCTGAACTGCACATTCTTTTTTCAAAGCTAATCTTTCTGAATTTTTGAAACTTACTATTTTAATATGCTCCTTTCTATTTATTTTGATCAGCATTGAGGATGATCAATGTTACAGTTATAAAGAACAGACTCTTATATAGTATGCTCCCTAGGAACCTAAGATCACAAAAATAGATACTGATGGTGGGCAGAATTTTACTGACTTTATTGACTTTATTTTCTTCCTAATGACTATTAATATTGAGAATTTTCAAGCTCATGCTTGACTCAGTATTCTTGTAGAAAAATTTGTAAGCTTGTCTTACTTCTCCAATACTCTGTCATTCCACCACCACCTAATATAAATTATAAGACTTGGGAGGTGGGTTTAGCATGGGGATATATGGAGAGAATGTTATCAGCAAAGGAAAAATAAATCAACTGCTGAAACTCCTTTTTTTTTTTATGATAACAGTTTCCCAAAAATCTCCTTGAAAATTCTAAGCATTTTATCATCATTGGCATCCATTCACAAATCCTTAAAAGTCTGGGCTCCATTATATATCATGGATTTTGCGAGCTTTGTTCTCCAGCAGCATCATTAGTTTGGGAGAAAAGTGCAGAGGTTGCATGTGTGAAACACACAACCTGTGGAAATTGATAAATCAGAGGTTTTTTAAAGTAACTTGGTTCTCTTGGTAAGGAAATGCAAGCTGAAAATTAAACAATATCTAGTTATGTGTCATATGGCTTCTGACACTTACTGTTCACGTGGAGAACCCTAAGTATTTCCCCAAATCCAGTTAAAATATATTAAAAATATTTCTTCTTTTTTTTCTTTCTTTTTTTTTTTTTTTTTTTTTTTTGAGACAGAGTCTCACTCTGTTGCCCAGGCTGAAGTGCAGTGGTGTGATCCCGGATCACTGCAACCTCCGCCTCCTGGATTCAAGCGATTCTCCCGCCTCAGCTTCCTGAGTAGATGGGATTATAGGCACCCACCACCATGCCCAGCTAATTTTTTGTATTTGTAGTAGGGACGAGGTTTCACCGTTTTGGCCAGGCTGGTCTCGAACTCCTGACCTCAGGTGATCTGCCTGCCTCGGCCTCCCAAAATGTTGGGATTACAGGCGTGAGCCACTGCAACCAGCCAAAAATATTCCTTCTTATATTTGACTTCTTTTACAAAAAAAAATCCTGTTATTCTCTGCCTTATAAAAAAGCTTCAATCTACTCTAATTCAGCCAATTCCCTATTTAAGGCAGAATACTCAACTATTTTAGAGGAAGAGGAAAATAATAGGATAAAAATTAGGGCAGTATGCTACTGGTTTTTTTTTTTTTTTCATTTGCCTCCTTTCCCCCAAATTCATTATTCACTTTCTCTTTCCAGCTTTGTGAAAAGAAGGCCAGGCTCTATGGAATATAACTTTATTCATATTGTTACAGTAAGTTTTGGATTGGGTTCAGCCAATGGGAATTACAAGCCAAGATCAGAGCACGGAAGGTGAGAGAATCGAGATATTTCTTGCATGCAGTCTCCTTGTTATGATATTAGCAGTATATTCCGAAGGCTACAGTGACTGCCAGGAGGGCTTTCTGTCAAAGTTCTATGTCTCACTTAGCTTCAGTAACCCGTGTCCTCTTTTGTTCCATGACCCCTAAGCATGGTAATGGCCTCTCCATTTGAGTTTCTGAATCCATTCTGATGGATTTATGACACTCACTCTTGAAGTAAGCTTCCTCTTTACCATTTTTATAGGTGATTTATTGGATTACATGCATTTACTCAACAACACTGTCTTGCTTTTTTAGTTCAAATGTTATTATGAATTGCATTAGCTTTCTTTGCCTTAATGAGTAATTTAAGAGGTGTTTTCTTAAAGTTATTTTTTAGGAAATGTTAATCAAGAAGCAATTTAAATCTCACATACTAATTTGAAAAGAGTATATTTTAGTGTCATAATAAGGGTTTGTTTTCAAAATTTGGAATAAATATTTGAAACATAAGTTATGACCCTGCTATTCCTCTGCTTAAAATGTGTCAATGCTTTCCTTGGTCATAGGATAAAGTTGAATTCCCTTTACACCTGTGCTCCTCAAAGTGTGGTCTGTGGACCCCCAGGGGGCTCCAAAGTTCCTTTCATATGTTCTGCATGTTGAAAACTATTTTCAGAATAATACAAAGATAGCATTCACCTTCTTTATTGTGGTGACATTTACAGTGGTGGTTCAACAATATGAGCCCATAAACTGCTTATGTGTTAGCATAAATAGCAGCAGCAGTGACAAACTAGAGTAAGTAGTCACTGTATACTTTACCTCCTTGAACTTGCAGAAGAAAAAATAAAGAAAGCAAATCTTACCCAAGAATGTACTTAAAGCAATAAAATTATTAATTTTATTAAATCTGCATCCTTGAAAGTATGTCATGTTCTGTGTAGTGCCATGGGAACTACATATAAATCTGCTCTGCTGCACACCAAAGTGCGGTGATTGTTTCAAGGAAAGGAATTTATGCAATTGTATTAGTTGTGTAGTACATTAATGGCTTTATGTCATTTTACATGGAGGAAAGACTAAGACTAAAAGAAAAACAATTATTATTCAATCTTTTTGTTGTTGTGGTTGTTGCGTTTTTTTTTTTTTTTTTTTTTGAGATGGAGTCTCGATCTGTCGCCCAGGCTGGAATGCAGTGGCGTGATCTCCACTCACTGCAAGCTCCACCTCCCAGGTTCACGCCATTCTCCTGCCTCAGCCTCCCAAGTAGCTGGGACTACAGGTGCCCGCCACTATGCCCAGCTAATTTTTTGTATTTTTTTTTTTTTTCAGTAGAGACAGGGTTTCACCATGTTAGCCAGGATGGTCTCCATCTCCTGACCTCATGATCCGCCCATCTTGGCCTCCCAAAGTGGTGGGATTACAGGTGCAAGCCACCACACCTGGCCTATTATTCAATCTCGAGTATTGGCAGACATATTCTCAAAAATGATGTAAGCAAGCCTACCAATTCAAGGGAAACAACTGAAGGTATGTGTTAGCAATGACAAAATTTGAGTTTCAAAGAAAACACATAGAATTTTGGAAAATGTGTATCCACCATAAGCTTTAAGTTTCTCTAATAATAATGTCTTTTCTGATAGTGGTGATGTTGATAGTAAAGAATGTCATCTTTTTTAAAATTGTAAAGTGAAATGAATCACTTTTTGAAAGATCCACAAATAATTCAGTGATCTTATAATTTCCAAATAACTAATGCAAAATGTTGTTAAATCACGCATAAGATTCATTCAAGATGCAAAACATGTAAATATATTTCAAAATAATAGTGTGAAAAAATTTAACGCATGGTTTCAGATTTTGCATTGTAACAAATCCTTATTAAACACTGCTTATCAAATTTTGATGTATTTTTGAAGAATATCTACAACAATTTGAAAGTCTATTAAAATACTCTTCTCCTAACCTAACTGCAAATATGTGTGAGATAAAATTTTCTTCACATACTTCAACCAAAAAATATTATAACAAACCAAATGCAGATACCTGTATGAGCAAATAGCTGTTTTCTATTAAGCCATACATTTTAAATAGCTTTTAAAAAATATAAAACTATGTCACTCCTTTTACTAAGTTTTATGCTTTTGAGAAATGTAGCTATTTTTAAAATAAAACATAACTATTTGTGTTACTACATACAGCTTTTATTATTATTATTAAATTAACTATTAATAATTTGTAATTTGTTTTAGTGTCTAATATGGTAACACCTATTGCTATAACTCACTTAATCAAAAGTGGTTGAGGTTCTCATTGATTCATAAAATCGCAAAATAGTTCTGGAACTACCACATATGAAAAATAAAATATGTAATATTTCATTTGTATCCAATCCTGCAGCCTCATTTTCTATTCATACCCACCCCTCTAAAATTCCAAAGCATCAGTTTTACTGTTGCCTGATGTAACCAAGTTTTCCTCTACTTCAGTGCTTAACAGATATTTTTCCCTATAACTGAAATGTCCAGGGCGGTTCCAAGATGGCCGAATAGGAACAGCTCCAGTCTACAGCTCCCAGCATGAGTAATGCAGAAGATGGGTGATTCCTGCATTTCCAACTGAGGTACCAGGTTCATCTCACTGGGGCTTCTTGGACAGTGGGTGCAGCACAGTGGGTGCAGCCCACCGAGCGTGACCCTAAGCAGGGCGAGGCATCGCCTCACCCAGGAAGCGCATGGGTCAGGGAATTCCCTTTCCTAGAAAACGGAAGCTGTGAGAGACGGCACCTGGACAACTGGGTCACTCCCACCCTAATACTGCGCTTTTCCAACAGTCTTAGCAAGCCGCACACCAGGAGATTATATCCCACGCATGGCTTGGAGGGTCCCACGCCCATGGAGCCTTGTTCATTGCTACCACAGCAGTCTGAGATAGAACTGCAAGGCAGCAGTGAGGCTGGGGGAGGGGCGCCCGCCATCACTGAGGCTTGAGTAGGTAAACAAAGTGGCCTGGAAGCTCAAACTGGGTGGAGCCCACCACAGCTCAAGGAGGCCTGCCTGCCTCTGTAGACTCCACCTCTGGGGGCAGGGCATAGCCGAACAAAAGGAGCAGAAACCTCTGCAGACTTAAATGTCCCTGTCTGACAGCTTTGAAGAGAGTAGTGGTTCTCCCAGCAGGGAGTTTGAGATCTGAGAATGGACAGACTGCCTCCTCAAGTGGGTCCCTGACCCCTGAGTAGCCTAACTGGGAGGCAACCCCAAGTAGGGGCAGACTGACACCCCACACGGCCAGCTACCCCTCTGAGAAAAAGCTTCCAGAAGAATGATCAGGCAGCAACATTTACTGTTCAGCAATATTCTCTGTTATGCAGCCTCCGCTGCTGATACCCGTGAAAACAGGATCTGGAGTGGACCTCCAACAAACTCCAACAGACCTGCAGCTGAGTGTCCTCACTGTTAAAAGGAAAACTGACAAACAGAAAGGACATCCACACCAAAACCCCATCTGTATATCACCATCATCAAAGACCAAAGGTAGATAAAACCACAAAGATGGGGAAAAAAGAAAGCAGAAAAACTGAAAATTCTAAAAATCAGAGCACCTCTCCCTCTCCAAAGGAACACAGCTCCTTGCCAGCAATGGAACAAAGCTGGATGGAGAATGATTTTGATGAGTTGAGAGAAGGCTTCAGATGATCAAACTTCTCCAAGCTAAAGGAGGAAGTTCAAACCCACTGTAAAGAAGCTAAAAACCTTGAAAAAGATTACATGAATGGCTAACTAGAATAACCAATGCAGAGAAGTCCTTAAAGGACCTGATGGAGCTGAAAACCATGGCACGAGAACTACGTGATGAATGCACAAGCTTCATTAGCCAATTCGATCAATTGGAAGAAAGGGTATCAGTGATTGAAGATCAAATGAATGAAATGAAGTGAGAAGAGAAGTTTAGAGAAAAAAGAGTAAAAAGAATGGTGTACCTGAAAGTTACGGGGAAAATGGAACCAAGCTGGAAAACACTCTGCAGGATATTATTCAGGAGAACTTCCCCAACCTAGCAAGGCAGGCCAACATTCATATTCAGGAAATACAGAGAATGCCAAAAAGATACTCCCCGAGAAGAGCAACTCCAAGACACATAATTGTCAGATTCACCAAAGTTGAAATGAAGGAAAAAATGTTAAGGGCAGCCAGAGAGAAAGGTCGGGTTACCCACAAAGGGAAGACCATCAGACAAACAGTGGATCTCTCGGCAGAAACTCTACAAGCCAGAAGAGAGTAGGGGCCAATATTCAACATTCTTAAAGAAAAGAATTTTCAACCCAGAATTTCATATCGAGCCAAACTAAGTTTCATAATTGAAGGAGAAATAAAATACTTTACAGACAAGCAAATGCTCAGAGATTTTGTCACCACCAGGACTGCCCTAAAAGAGCTAATAAAGGAAGCACTAAACATGGAAAGGAACAACCGATACAAGCCACTGCAAAAACAGGGCAAATTGTAAAGACCATCGATGCTAGGAAGAAACTGCATCAACTAATGAGCAAAATAACCAGCTAACATCATAATGACAGGATCAAATTCACACATAACAATATTAACCTTAAATGTAAATGGGCTAAATGCTCCAATTAAAAGACACAGACTGGAAAACTGGATAAAGAATCAAGACCCAACAGTGTGCTGTATTCAGGAGACCCATCTCACACGCAGACACACACATAGGCTCAAAATAAAGGGATGGAGGAAGATCTACCAAGCAAATGGAAAACAAAAAAAAAGGCAGGGGTTGCAATCCTAATCTCTGATAAAACAGACTTTAAACTAACAAAGATCAAAAGAGACAAAGAAGGCTATTACATAACGGTAAAGGGATCAATTCAACAAGAAGAGCTAACTATCCTAAATATATATGCACCCAATACAGGAGCACCCAGATTCATAAAGCAAGTCCTTAGAGACCTACAAAGAGACTTAGACTCCCACACAATAATAATGGGAGACTTTAACACCCCACTGTCAATACTAGACAGATCAATGAGACAGAAAGTTAACAAGGATACCCAGGAATTGAACTCAGCTCTGCACCAAGCAGACCTAATAGACATCTACAGAACTCTCCACCCCAAATCAACAGAATATACATTCTTCTCAGCACCACACTACACTTAGTCCAAAATTGACCACATAGTTGGAAGTAAAGCACTCCTGAGCAAATGTAAAAGAACAGAAATTATAACAAACTGTCTCTCAGACCACAGTGCAATCAAACTAGAACTCAGGATTAAGAAACTCACTCAAAACCGGTCAACTACATGGAAACTGAACAACCTGCTCCTGAATAACTACTGGGTACATAACGAAATGAAGGCAGAAATAAAGATGTTTTTTGAAACCAACGAGAACAAAGACAAAACACACCAGAATCTCTGGGACACATTTAAAGCAGTGTGTAGAGGGAAATTTAGGGCACTAAATGCCCACAAGAGAAAGCAGGAAAGATCTAAAATTGACACTCTAACATCACAATTTAAAGAACTAGAAAAGCAAGAGCAAACACATTCAAAAGCTAGCAGAAGGCAAGAAATAACTAAGATCAGAGCAGAACTGAAGGAGATAGAGACATAAAAAACCCTTCAAAAAATCATTGAATCCAGGAGCTGGTTTTATGAAAAGATCAACAAAATTGATAGAACGCTAGCAAGACTAACAAAGAAGAATAGAGAGAAGAATCAAATACATGCAATAAAAAATGATAAAGGGGATATCACCACCGATCCCACAGAAATACAAACTACCATCAGAGAATACTGTAACCACCTCTAAGCAAATAAACTAGAAAATCTAGAAGAAATGGATAAATTCCTCGACACATACACCCTGCCAAGACTAAACCAGGAAGAAGTTGAATCCCTGAATAGACCAATAACAGGCTCTGAAATTGAGGCAATAATTAATAGTCTACCAACCAAAAAAAGTCCAGGACCACATGGATTCACAGCTGAATTCTCCCAGAGGTACAAGGAGGAGTTGGTACCATTCCTTCTGAAAGTATTCCAATCAATAGAAAAAGAGGGAATCCTCCGTAACTCATTTTATGAGGCCAGCATTATCCTGATACCAAAGCCTGGCAGAGACACAACAAAAAAGGAGAATTTTAGACCAATATCCCTGATGAATATCGATGCAAA
Source organism: Gorilla gorilla gorilla (assembly GCF_029281585.2). NCBI lineage: Eukaryota > Metazoa > Chordata > Mammalia > Primates > Hominidae > Gorilla > Gorilla gorilla. The sequence continues at coordinate 99,705,408 of NC_073237.2, read as the reverse complement.
AATCCTCAGTAAAATCCTGGCAAACCAAATCCAGCAGCACATCAAAAAGCTTATCCACCATGATCAAGTGGGCTTCATCCCTGGGATGTAAGGCTGCTTCAACATATGCAAATCAATAAATGTAATCCAGCATATAAACAAACCAAAGACAAAAACCACATGATTATCTCAATAGATGCAGCAAAGGCCTTTGACAAAATTCAACAGCCCTTCATGCTAAAAACTCTCAATAAATTAGGTATTGATGGGACGTATCTCAAAATAATAAGAGCTATTTATGACAAACCCACAGCCAATATCATAGTGAATGGGCAAAAACTGGAAGCATTCCCTTTGAAAACAGGCACAAGACAGGGAGGCCCTCTCTCACCACTCCTACTTGACATAGTGTTGGAAGTTCTGGCCAGGGCAATCAGGCAAGAGAAAGAAATAAAGGGTATTCAATTAGGAAAAGAGGAAGTCAAATTGTCCCTGTTTGCAGATGACATGATTGTATATTTAGAAGACCCCATCATCTCAGCCCAAAATCTCCTTAAGCTGATAAGCAACTTCAGCAAAATCTCAGGATATGAAATCAATGTGTAAAAATCACAGGCATTCTTATACACCAATAACAGACAAACAGAGAGCCAAATCATGAGTGAACTCCCATTCACAATTGCTTCAAAGAGAATAAGATACCTAGGAATCCAACTTACAATGGATGTGAAGGACCTCTTCAGGGAGAACTACAAACCACTGCTCAATGAAATAAAAGAGGACACAAACAAATGGAAGAACATTCCATTCTTATGGACAGGAAGAATCAATATCATGAAAACGGCCGTACCACCCAAGGTAATTTATAGATTCAATGCCATCCCCATCAAGCTACCAATGACTTTCTTCACAGAATTGGAAAAAACTACTTTAAAGTTCATATGGAACCAAAAACGTGCCCACATTGCCAAGACAATCCTAAGCCAAAAGAACAAAGCTGGAGGCATCACGTTACCTGACTTCGAACTATACTACAAGGCTACAGTAACCAAAACAGCATGGTACTGGCACCAAAAGAGAGATATAGACCAGTGGAACAGAACGGAGTCCTCAGAAATAATACCACACATCTACAACCATCTGTTCTTTGACAAACCTGACAAAAACAAGAAATGGGGAAAGGATTCTCCATTTAATAAATGGTGCTGGTTAAACTGGCTAGCCATATGTAGAAAGCTGAAACTGGATCCCTTCCTTATACCTTATACAAAAATTAATTCAAGATGGATTAAAGACTTACATGTTAGACCTAAAACCATAAAAACCCTAGAAGAAAACCTAGGCAATACCATTCAGGACATAGGCATGGGCAAAGACTTCATGTCTAAAACACCAAAAGCAATGACAACAAAAGCCAACATTGACAAATGGGATCTAATTAAACTAAAGAGCTTCTGCACAGCAAAAGAAACTACCATCAGAGTGAACAGGCAACCTACAGTATGGGAGAAAATTTTCACAACCTACTCATCTGACAAAGGGCTAATATCCAGAATCTACAAACAACTCAAACAAATTTACAAGAAAAAAACAAACAACCCCATCAAAAAGTGGGCAAAGGATATGAACAGACACTTCTCAAAAGAAGATATTTATGCAGGCAACAGACACATGAAAAAATGCTCATCATCACTGGCCATCAGAGAAATGCAAATCCAAACCACAATGAGATACCATCTCACACCAGTTAGAATGGCGATCATTAAAAAGTCAGGAAACAACAGGTGCTGGAGAGGATGTGGAGAAATAGGAACACTTTTACACTGTTGGTGGGACTGTAAACTAGTTCAACCATTGCGGAAGACAGTGTGGCCATTCCTCAAGGATCTAGAACTAGAAATATCATTTGACCCAGCCATCCCATTACTGGGTATATACCCAAAGGATTATAAATCATGCTGCTATAAGGACATATGCACACGTATGTTTATTGCGGCCCTATTCACAATAGCAAAGACTTGTAACCAACCCAAATGTCCATCAATGATAGACTGAATTAAGAAAATGTGGTACATATACACCATGGAATACAATGCAACCATAAAAAAGGATGAGTTCATGTCCTTTGTAGGGACCTGGATGAAGCTGGAAACCATCATTCTCAGGAAACCATCGCAAGGACAAAAAACCAAACACCACATATTCACACTCATATGTCAGAATTGAACAGTGAGAACACCTGGACACAGGAAGGGGAACATCACACACCAGGGCCTGTTGTGGGGTGGGGGACGGAGGGGGATAGCATTAGGAGATATACCTAATGTAAATGACGAGTTAATGGGTGCAGCACACCAACATGGCACATGTATACATATGTAACAAACCTGCACGTTGTACACATGTACCCTAGAGCTTAAAGTATAATAAAAAAAATCATCAAGAAAAAAAATAACTGAAATGCCCAGCTGAGTATGCAAAGATTAATTTTTCTGACTGTTGTTGATTGCTGTGGTTCATTTGTTACATTTGTTACAACATAATTGGAGTATGGGTGTATACTTGGAATGTATGGAAATGTTAAGAGCCCAGATATTTACTTTTCTTATTTCTTCTTCATTAAAGTTTATAGACTTTGGGTCTGGGAGAATACTGAAAATGAATAGTTGGGTTAATTTCCAAGTGTCAAGCATGATTTGATTTATCTCTAGAAGACCAGACCTTTCTGATAGGATAGAGAAAAGGAGTGGCATTTATCTTATGAAGTCTTAAGGAAATTAAAATAAGTGAATTTGTAAAATGCTGAATACTATATATAGGTGCTAAAAATGACATTTAAGGATAAGAAAAAATCCTGGTAAAACTAAAATATTATGACAATAAACTTAACCGATATGGAGATGTCTGAAAATCCTCAGAAGTAACATAGCTGAAAACAGGTATAGAGGCCTGATCCAATCCTCAGGCACCCATGCACCCATGCACAGAGTAATATATAAATGAGAACATTCAACAAAATTGCCAAAATGATCCTGTGGAAATCACCACAATTAGTGGAAATTATTATTATGGTAAGGACAATATGTGCCTTACCCAGAAGAAATGGAGAAAAGATGGAGGATATCAACAGTTAAACAAGAAATAATTCATCTTGAAAATTCACAAAGCTGACAGAGGAAAGTAATTAAATATTTCAGGATGAATATAAAATGGAGGAACATAGATATGGTATTTTAATGGAGAATATGGAATATTGAAAAATTCTTCAGAAGTACTTAAACTAAGAGAAACTCAACAGGGTGAGGTTATTTGATTATAGTAATTTTGAAACAAATGACTTTGAAAACTAACTATACATTTTCAAAAACGAATAGAAAATTATCTATAATATCTTCACCTTAATGCAATTAGGAATGTCATGGTGATGTTAGTTCAGTATTTCTCCTCTTCATAATTGAAAAAGAGACTTTTAGGCCAACTAGTTTAGTTTCTTCAACAGTTAGCAGTCAAACAAAGACACTGCAAGCATAAAAAAATATCAAGGATCCTCACAACTAAATACAATGTATAAGATACTAGAATGGTTTCGGGCAATCTTTTCCTATAGGCATGAGTACATCAGGGTGGTAACTACAGTGTTATTTTGCACATGACACTTCTTATTTTTATTTTTTCACCTATTAATATATCTTGATCATTTAATTGATGCTAATTAATATTTGAAAATATGGTATCTGTAATGTCGTAAGGAGAAATCACCACCAATTCCACTATTAGCTAAATAAAAACTAATATTAAGCATTTACCTTCAGTATTGCTAATATAGTTTTAAATTTTCTAAACTATTATTTGTTCAACTTATTAATATGAAATATTTTTACAATGAAGGAAGAGTTTCAAACATAGTGCAGAAAATGTCTTTATACACATCACTCAGATTCCCCTAATATTAACAGCTTACATAACCAGTGTACAATAATTAAAGATATGAATTAATGTTATGATGTCACTAACAAAGCTACATATATTATTTACATGACATCAGTATTTTTTCATTAATGTTTTGTTTTGGTTCCAGGACTATTTGGTCACTATTTTTTCTTAATCTCCTGCAGTCTGTAATTTTCCTCAGTCTTTACTTGTCATTCATAACCTTGATACTTTTGAAGATTATTGGTTAAGTACTACGATGAATGGCTCTCAGTTTGGTTTTACCTACTCTTTTGTCACAATAAGATGGAGGCTATAAATTATCGGAAAGAATATCACAGTGATGTATTTTAACATAATTGAAAATATTCTAATTAAACTATTTTAACACTTTATTGTCTCTACATATTATGTCATACATTTTTGTCCACATCAATAACACATTTTATGGGCATTTTTTTGTATAATTATAGCAAAGTAATAAATGGATCACTTATATTAATGCATTCATAATAAACTAATATATAATAATGTGATGGCATAATTTCAGATAATATTTAAAAGTCAGTTGCAATTCATTAATGATGTCTAATTTCATCAGGAAAAATTGGGTAGGCAGAATTTGAGATGAGCTTTCCAAGGTATAGAAAATATTACTAACTAGGAAGGGTAAAACTTTGTATCATAGGCAGAGAAAATGAGTTAGAAATATATTGGGAGTAGAGATGGAGAGGATGGTATAAAAATGCTACAAAGACATTACCCAACAGATTTTAAAATCCTTTAACAAATATTTTATTATATTCTAAAAACATAAGTACAAAATAACTGTCATCTTAATGACATTAATGAAATTAATTGAGGCCCCCCAAAATTGAATGAGTTTTACTAGATCACACTCTGTAAAAGTACATGAAGAGTCAAATCTGGATAATTTGGATTTCTAATGTTACTGTCTACCATTAACTTGGCATAAATTGGTGGTGTAATAAAAATAATGCCATATAAATTATGTCCTCTCCCTTTTTGAATTCCCGTTTTGCTTTATCTCTTGAAAATAGTTAAAATTATTTTTGTTTTCTTAGAAATCATATTTTTAAGCTGTTGAATAGCAATGAATATTTTATTTTTATTGCTTTCATATGTAAGAGAATGCTTAAATCAGCAAACATTTGGGGGTTAACTACTTTTCATTGAAATGCTACAGAAATTGCTCTTATGGAATTCAGTATTACTGAGAAGTCTGATATAAGCCTAATATTTATTATTACTTTTAGAAAACCCAGTAAGATATTGAAACAAAACAAACATAAAGATAGGTTGTTGATGCATATTGCCTTTATTTAACACTTAACAGGCAATGCACTCGTGTTTCATAAAACTATACACATATTTATTTTTTTATTTATGATTTTCTCTCATTGCCACTGTCATTTATTTGCTGAGTCACCCTTCATGCTTATCCATAGGTAATACTTCTTAGTTTTTTGTATATTCTTCCAGTATTTTTTATATACATATGTATATGTGTGTATATACATGAAAATAAATATATATTCTTATTTAACCATCTTTTTACATAAAATGGAGTCTAATATTTACACTATTCTTCAGCTAGCTTTTACATACAAAACAAATATTGAATATATGACGACATAGATTTTTCTTCTCTTTATTTTTACAACTACTTAGTGGTTTATTATATTGCCTGGGGAATTCTGTGTATATTAAGCCATGAGAAATTATTTTGTGATTATAAATGTTAGAATTAAGGCTTATATAATTATTAATGTTTTGATTATCTAAATGAATGTCCAATAGGACAATGAAAAATGTTGTGGGGCATGGGTCAATTATTCCATGTACAGAAATATTCTGCCTTTTGCATCTGTCTGACATCTTTGGTCCCTAATTACAAAATGTCATTAATGCACCATAATCATTATGACAAATAACAAGTCTCCTAAAGATTTCCAAAGAAATTTAAGAGGGAGCTGTTGTCCCAGTTGAGAACTTCTCTATTATAGGATTACTACTGCTGAAATATCTTTCTCAGGTATCATTGACAATTCATAAACAAACAAAATGGCCTTAGACTACAGTAGTTAAAAGAATGACTTTGGTTTGTATCTAACTACTTTTTGTTAGCCTTGCCCAACAATCAAATGGCCTTTTACCAAGGTCATGGTCCCTAGAAAGAAGGCTACAAAGGAAGGCTGTGTGTCAACTAGGTGTGTTCTAAACATCATTTTTCCAGTTGGAGGAATGCTGAGTTTGGAGATGGCTGGTAAATGTGTCATCTGGATGACATTCTGAGATTGATATAGGTGAGCAAAATGATATACTAGATGATCTTCTGACACTCATGTTACAGTTCTGTAACATGAGATATTTCCTACAAATCCTATGAAACCCCAAGGATTACTGAAGGAAATAGATTCCAATTATGATGTACCTCCCATGCTGCTATTTCAAATAACCATTTGCTTTCATACATAGAGCATTTTTGAGAACTAAAAGGTTTGCAGATTTGAGGTTGTCATTCTTTTACTCACATTTCACAACTGATTTTAATAAAAAGATGTGTTATGTTAACTTTGCTTGTTCTGAGTGATGTAGATTATAGTTTCCATAACTAAGCACAATCCAATTAAAGTCATACATTCAGCTTTGAAATGTGACATTGAATCAAACTTTAGACATTTTAATTCATACTTTAGTGCTTTCAGGTGGTTTTATAAAAATCATTAGTCATTGCAAGCTATTCACTGCCCTCAATAATGTAAGATCACATATCTTCTCTACCCACCTCTAGAAATACCATTTATTCTGCTTGTTGCTCTCATTACAGTTTTGTAAAAGAAAAATACAGGAGCTTAATTTAATTTTATATCGCCCAATCTCCCAAAATATTTCTTTTTTTGAGATGTAGATATATATAAACATTCTTGTTGGAGGCCGAAAGAGTGAGGGTCACAATCAACTCAGTATACCACTGGAGGCTATACGAGTAAACAGCAAACTGTCCTCATAAACGCAGGTTGTTAGCAAACTGGCAAACTGCATCTGGTACCCAGAAGGAATGCTGAGGGCAGTCACAACCCAGGCACAAGTGTTTTTCGTGATTAGGCACATCTGAAGCCTGTTAGCAATAATGTGAACCTGTGATTAATTAAGCAGCTGACCAATAGTTACCTCCTGCTCCCTGCTCTTTCTACCCAATAAATACGAAGGGCTGTAGAAGCTCAGGGTGGCTGTCTTTGCTCACTAGAAGCAGTGAGCCCTCTTCTTCTTATCCTGGACCCTTCCTTTAAAATAGTTTATTTTGTCTTAGGTTTTCATTTCTACGTTTGTCCCTTCCTTCCGTCTTGTAATGACCAGCGTCAAGTAGTAACAGTACTAACTGTTGTAATGATGGTCTCAAGTAGTAACAGTAGTAACTGTCTTAGTGATGGTCTCAAGTAGTAACCATGGCAGTCAGCCACACATTCTTATTATGAAATCAGTGATTTTAAAGTTGTATGAACCAAACAATTTTGGGATTTTTAAATTAAACCAGTCATCATTTTATCATAAGTATATATAAATTTTACAAACACTGCTCATATGGAATATTGGCATTTTATATTGAGTTTGGTTGCTAGCACCTTGATGGAAATGTTATCTTATTACATTGTATGATATAAACCTTAAAATGTCTAACTTTGGAATTAAGAATATTTGGAAAACATTCTGTCTCTGCTAATATTTGGCTGAGGAAACTGGGACAAGTTATTTAAATTTTCTAGATTTCTATTTTCTTGTTTTTAAGATATAAATACAAACAGCTTTCTTTCACAGCTAATAAGTGCAATCATCATGGTATGTGTCTCCACTGCTTGTTTTTGTCAGGTTTGTTGAAGATCATATAGTCGTAGGTGCACCCCTGAAGTCAAAATAAAAGTTAAAAAAGTAAATAAATGAATAAATAAACCATTAAAAAAGACTCTTGAGTTCTAAAATAAAGTAACTAAAGCACCAACTCACCTATATTACAAATTCGAGCCATTCCTGAAAATTTACGTTTTAACTAAGATTAACTGCTGTTCTCTTCCCTCCAAATCTTGCAAATTATTGTTCTTGGAGTACTCCTTCTGAAATACTGCATAGTTCCTATGGTATCATTTTCCCTTGCTGAATGAAGCATACTAATAAAATTCAGTGTGTTTGACTACATATGTTTGTCGTTATCTTTGGCCGACTGGATTTAAGAAGTAACTTCCTCCAAGGGAGTCACTAACTTTCTCCCACAGAAAAAGAGTCCTACTTTTGGTATACATATATTTTAATTAGTTCTTATTCCTATCTTTAGTTTCTGAATAAAATAGGCAATTACCCCCTGCCTTCTGAAGTTTTCTATAACGACTTTAACTAATGACCTAAATTAGAATATTCTCATTAACTAAAATATTTGCTATAAACTGGATGTTCATGTCCCCCCAAATTTATATGTTAACTCCTAACCCCCAATGTGCTGGTATTTGGAGAAGATATACGGGCTTCTGTTCTCTTCCTTTATTTCTTTCAGTCCCTCTTCCCCATCTCCCTCTTTCCACCCGTCCCTGTCACGTGAGGACACAGAAAAAAGGGATCCATCTGCAAATCAGGAAGACAGCCATCATGTTCATGCTGGCTCTTTGATCTTGGACATCTAACCTCCAGAACTGTGAGAAAACAAATTTCTGCTGTTCATGCATCTCTGTTTATGGTATTTTCTTATGGCAACTAGTGCTGACTAATACAATGCTTATGATATAATTCAAGTGGAAAGAGAAGTTTATAAGCCTATGTAGCATAATCACAATTTAATTTAAAACATTGATATGCATAGAATATGATTTTAAATACATGCATCCCATGAAAAATGGAAATTTTCTCTGGATAGTGAGATTACTTGTGATTCTTATTTTTTTATTTTTACATCCACTATTGTCCACAGTGTCTACAATGCAGAAAACTCTAAAAAAACTGCAAAATGAAACTTCTCTACCCCATTGATCCTCTTCCCCATGCTGCTTGCCTTTGCTTACATGCATATAATAAGCAGACCCAGCACCTGAGGCTTGCTATGGGCTTTCACTCCTGTTACTACCAAGGAAAATCCATCCCATTTGTTCTATTTCTAATGCTTCTGCTTCAGTCCAGTCCTCATTTTCTTTTTGTGTTTTTCCCCAATGATTGGCCTCATTATTTAGTGTCATATCATTCAAACTCATTTTCTACAATACAGTCATAAAGATGGACTTCTCTAAAACACCAATCCAGCCTTTTTTAATTCTTTTGTTTAAATTTCGTTTAAAAGCATTCATTCACCTACAAAATAAATGTCAAATTTTTAGTCATGGCTTATACACTGTAGTAAAATACGTTCCCCAGGAAGAAATTCTATAGCTTTCGTAGCTCTAGCTCTACTTTCTGTGACTACTTCATCAGGATGCTGGCAAGTTGAATTCCTGTGACTTAGTGAAGAAGACTTATATCTGGGTGAGTGTCAGCCTGAAGTAATCAATGAGCTCATGGCAAGCTATATCTGGGCATACTCATGATCTTTTTCTTTCCTCCTCCTTAAGAGAGGTAGGCCAAGGAGATAAGAAGATATTTAATTACTGGTGGGTTACTTACATTTAAGAAAAGTTGTTTTGTGTGACTGAGGCTTAAAACCGGTATATGCTCTGCGGCTCTTAAAAAGTCTAACTGAAAAGCATGAATGTGCTGAATAAAAGATTGGTATTTATATAAATAAGATAATACCATTTTTCTAAAATTTCCAAATATTTATCCAAGTATTTCATTCAAAAATTATATACTGAGCACTTCCTGTTTACCAAGGACTCACATCCTTGGGACAAAAATATTCATTAGAGAAAGCACACGGCAGATATTGTAATATGTATAACATTAAATAATTAACATCATTGTGTATAATACATTAATATAAATAACCAAGTTTAGAAAATCCAAATTATCTGAAGTTGTTGCGTTAGGAGAAAAACTTTTGGCACACCATTTATCATATCTGCCTACCTGGTTGAGGAACAGCATTTTGCAAACTCCTGTTTGGATTCCAAATGTTCCTGATTTCACAGAGTGCTGTAGGGAAAGTAATTGCTTCATGAACAATAATTGAAAAGATAACACACATTTACCCCTTAAAGGTGAGGGGTTACCCTTGGTATGTTTTTTATTTTTATTTTTTTTTAAATACACTTTAGGTATTTTCTTAGGACAGAGGCTTTTTCGCCAGCTAAAGAGACCTCAGACCTTAACTACATTCTTAGATTCATAGGGAAGGCTGAACCTTTGGAAATAGGAGAGAAACATAAGGATGGAAACAATAACTTCTCACATTAAACTTTGTCAAATAGGTTTTATATGCTTGTTGTTGAGCTGCAATATAGGACATATAGCCATATATATATATATATATATACTTTGTTTTCTAGGAAGTTAAAAAAAGTTAAAAAATACTGCCTCTTCATTATGTCAAAATTATACTAATGCAAAGTGATCCTTTATTTAATGATTGGTTAATTTTTACAGGTAGCAGTTAATAGAGTTTCAACAGACTTACTTTAACTCTTATATATTAATACCAGAAAAAGCTTGAAATTGTTCGTTTTCAGGTTAAATATGTAAAAGTTATTTAAAGATTATAAAATCAACTATAATTTTCAGTATAAATACTGTTCATTTTAAAATATTGATTATAATCATTGTTGGAAAATTTTCGTTAATATATTTGGGTTATTTAATATGTAAAATACATTATTTTATTTTTAATTAAATTCAGTCTATATCTACTAGTAACTTGTATTTTGCCTATCAATAACAAAGGTGATAAACACATGCTAAGACATCAACAGACAAGAATTTTGAATGGTAAATCAGGTACATACTTCATTGAGTTTTCCCCTTCAAAAAAAGTATTACATGTAGAAAAGCAAAATAACAGAAACTATTTAATAATGTAAAATATTTAACCTGGATAACCTATACAATATTCCAAAGGATTAAGTAAAATAAGCCCTGCCACAAATACATGATACTCCCTTCCACTACTCTTCTACAGCTTTTCTCTTCAATCAGATTACAGAAATGAATTACAATTTAGTGCTACAGACATTCACGGCTAGTGACACGAGAAGATAAAAAAAGGAAGAACATTTAGTATTAATAATAATGGCAACTAACATTTAAAGAGTGATCTAAAGTTTAGAAAGTACTATTGACATACATTGTTTCTTTAACTAATGAATAAATATTTAATTAATGACCTTCTCCAAAAATCAGTTTCAAGTAATCACCCACCCACTGTTATCTCCTTACGATCTTATGAAAGTAGCATTAAAAAACGAGTTTACTGCTACTGTTACTAAGCCAATGAACATTTCCATGAGTTAATTAAACTGTAAGAACTATATGAAAGTGAAATCAATGAAATCTAATCATAAGAAAGATATTTTCTTCTTAAGCATTGACTTAGAATATAACCTTCCAAATATAAAATCTAAAAAAGAAGCCATAAAAAAGTATGTGTCTTGACTATGCAAAAAAACCTTTATGCCAATTAACATAACAAACACAATTAAAGGCCAATAGTAAACTAGAGATAAAATATGTCTTGAACACATATGAGGATTAAAAATGAATTTTAGCTTTTATTTGGCTTGTGTTTTAATTTATGCCATATTTAGTTCTTAAAATAGAGTGTGGTTGCCTTAATATATAAGGAGCTTTTAACAAAAAACAAAACTAGTGCTCCAGGGAAAAATATGTTGAAGATATGAGTGGAAAGTTAAAAGGATAACATGTAAAAATCTGTGCAATCAAATCAATAATTAAATACATGCAAATAATTACTACTAATATATGTGAATTTCTTTTTTCATGATAGCACAAAACTAATTGCAACATTATTTTTAATAACAAAATATGGGGTAAATCAAAATGTTTATATAAGAACATTATTAGTTTAAAAAATGATGTAATACAAGATTTGAAATGTTTACTGACTTACAAGATTAAAATGTCAGTGTTCATACCATTAAATAAAATGTTGTACCACATTTTTATGTGTTTATATGCACATGTCACAATTGTAATATGTAGCATCTTTTGTGTGTGTGTGTATATATATACATACCATATCTATCTTATATATACACATCATATATATGATGTTATATATTTTAAATATGGAAGAAAGAAGTAAAATTAAAAGTTTCTCTATTAAGTTTTAAAAGTTTCACCTGGAGAATCCAGATATGCCTCTTATGAAAATATTCATTTTTTAATAGTAACTTTTGGGCAGTTTCTATAAGTATGGAGGAAATTAAAATTTCTTGATTTTAATTGCAAGAGCATAAAAGTAATTTTTATTATTATTTTTTTTGAGATGGAGTCTCACTTTGTCACCCAGGCTGGAGTGCAGTGGCGCGATCTCGGCTCACTGCAACCTCCACCTCCCGGGTTCAAACGATTCTCCTGCCTCCGCCTCCCGAGTAGCTGGGATTACAGGCATGTGCCACCAGACCCTGCTAATTTTTGTATTTTTAGTAGAAACTGTTGGTCAGGCTCCTCTCTAACTCCTGACCTCATGATTCACCCGCCGTGGCCTCCCAAAGTGCTGGGATTACAGGCATGAGCCACTGTGCCTGGCTCAAAAGTATTTTTAATAAGAATTCGGATTAAGGTAACTCTTTTGAAAACTTTTATCCCTTATTTGGTGTTAAACAAAATTAAAACACAAATGCAATAAGGTGAACAATTATCCTTTGGAAACGCAGAGCAGAACCTGAAATTTAAAAGCTGCCTTTTCTCATACTATATGTTAATCTTCAAACATACATGGGAGAAAAAAAGCTAAGTAGGCTGTTCTATTGGGGAATCGACAAGAAAAACGGAAGAATAGATTAGAGCACTTAAATTGTATATCTACAGCTGCCTTAAATGCTATGGGACAGGTACTGCATTTAAATTTGTGGGAAAGAACTGGCTGATTAGCCACACATACACGCGTGCACTTATTTTCTGTTAAGTGGAATAGCTATAGGTATTTGTTGTTTAGAGCAAAGATGCTTAAATCCTTCTCGTCATTATGTTACCATCAATAATATTCTTTTCAAACTGTATTTATTTCTCTTGTACAAATCTCTAACAGCAAGATGCCACAATTCAAATGGCATATTTTAAAATATAATTCCACAAATAAGCTCAACATGAGCTTCCTACAAAAAGTTTTTTTCAGGACTGACACACCAAATCCACTGACCGGAAGTCTTTTCTCAAGTACAACTCATAGACACTCTGATTCTTCAGAAAGGGATTACTCAATTTGTGGGTTTTTCAGGTGTTTGACTTCTCTTTCTTCTTACAGCTTTTCTTGCCTTTCAGATTCATTAATAGCATGCAACAGCCCTTAAAAGGCACCACAAACCAAACAAATTCTGTTTCAAACACATCTTGTTGAAAATGCCAAATATGTCACATGTGAGATGTGAAACCTTCAACAAATAATTCCATGGAACTGTATTTGTAAAAGTGGAAAATATGCCACGTGCGGTGGCTCACGCCTGTAATCCCAACACTTTGGGAAGCTGAGGCAGGCGGATCACGAGGTCAGGAGTTCGAAACCATCCTGGCTAACATGGTAAAACCCTGTCTCTACTAAAAATACAAAACAATTAGCCAGGCATGGTGGCACATGCCTGTAGTCCCATCTATTTGGGAAGCTGAAGCAGGAGAATTGCTTGAACCCAGGAGGCGGAGGTTGTAGTGAGCCGAGATTATGCCATTGCACTGCACCCTGGTGTCTCAAAAAAAAAAAAAAAAAAAAAAAAAAGTGGAAAATATACTGCATCAGGATCAGCAAGATAAAATGCTGACTGTTTTTTATGTGCTGTGTGCCTGTAACCACTCCAAGTATCCTACATTAACTCATTTAGCCTTCAAAACAACTAATATTATCTCCTTTTCCAAGATAAGAACAATAAGGCTCTGAGAGAGGTTAATAATATTCACTGCCATGGGTCACAGAGTTGTAGGTTTCAGATACAAGCTTCAAAGTTAGGAAGTAGGAAAGATTGGCTTAAAAACATTATCTCTTAGGACTTAATCAGTTTCATTGCTGAATTAGTTATGATATAACAATGTAAGTTTTATAATTTAATAATGTTATCTTATTAGCTATATTTTGCTGACTTTCCTTTAAATATTGGGCCATAGTCCTAGAAAAATAACTAAAAGCAAAGTGTGAGCTTATTTACCTTTATCTTCAAATTTATAGAAAACGAATATTGATGTTATCAGGCAAAATTTGTTAGGTATTCTAATATATAGCACATAGGTAGCTATATAGTTCTTAAATTGAGAAACACATTAAATGCTGAAGGGTATATGATTTATCTATATCTCAGAAGACTAACATGAATGTTCTAAGATTTTACTGTCTTTCATTACCAATATATTTTAAGATTCAAAACAATATTTTTAATTTGTGCCTTTTAATTCATGCATAATTCCACAGATACAGATATTTATAGCTAAACTTCCATTATAAAATATAGCATTAGCCTTTAGAAAAAATTAAAGATACTGTAACTTACATTAGAGCATTCATAAATGGCATAAAACAGAGAAAATGAAGTATTTAATTTTCAGGAATATGGTAGATCTGCTATTTTTATATTTATGCTACTTAACATGTTCTTCATCATTCACTTACAAACCCAGAAAAATAAATTATATTTTAAACACAAGTGAAGTTGATATTTAAAGAATTTATGTCTGAAATTTGTTAATAACAAATAATCATTTCATAATGGAAAGGTCATCACAAATCTAGGTTTATTGGATAAACCTAGATTTTAATACACTGTTCATAAAAAGACAAACAACAAGAAAATAGGCCTCAGACCATTTTAAAGAAGGCCAATCTAAAGCCAATCACTGACTAGAAAAATCAAATATACAAGTTGTTCAAACTGTATTCATAATAAGCATAAATAGGTTCTGACTGAGCCTCTGGAGGGTCTTTTTTTAAATCATTTTTTTAAGTGAAAGGATTGGTATGAATGTTTTACATCCATTTTCACAATTCTCAGCTTCACTTTTTCCTACTTCCTGACTGAGGTAGTGAGAGATAAGATGTTGCTGTACTATAGCAGAAATAGAAAATAATCTGCTTTGATAATACTATCACACATACCTGTGATATGCACTGCAGTCAAATCATGTTTATGAAGAATCCTATGTTTACCTACAATATAATAAACTTCATTCAAAAGTCTGCACTTTGAAAAAAGTAAATAAACAAATAAAGCCAATAGCTGTTAGATAAGAACAATTTCCAGGAAAAATACTGTACATTTCACTGGTTGTGTAATAACACCAGGTGCCATTCATAATTAATATAAATCACATTGAATCTCTGGTAAGATGGACAAAATCAATTTAACGTGACTATTCTTTCCATCAAATCTCTTTTAAATGATCAATGTCTATAAAAGAAAGAAAAAATATCTCAAGACAAACAGGATATGTTCTATCTTAAAATAGTGGAATGGTAGTACGTATATCCCATCTATCAGGAATTTCTTCAACTATAGTCAAAGTTGAAAATTTGATGAGATATTTCCAACATCCAATTCAGAAAAATATTAACAGCACAGGAAGTTATATAAATAAGTCATTAAAATAAATTCATTGACATGGTTTATGAAAACATAGTACACAGACATTGTTTTATAACTATGCAGCAAGAGAAACTAAAGATAGCAGTATTTGCATCATGACTCACAATTCTGTTATATAAAAGAGCAGAATGGAATAGATTAAAATATATAAATATTTAAGTGGAATATCTATAACTCAAGTAACTGTATGTTTTTACATGATGGAAGACAGTAAAATAAATGCTTAAGAATTTCATCCTTGTAAAATATAAAGTCTTAACAGATAACTTGTCACTTCTAAGAAATCTATAGGTAAAACAAAACAAAATATATAGTTAGGACATACGAAAAAGACAGAATATAACACAAGATAACAAAATAAGCCAAACAAAATGTTAGAAGGAAAAACATGAATGTGCCAAATTATTTCTATTACAAGGATGAAGATTGATATTATGACAAATTGCGTGTCATAGAAAAGCCTTTCCAACCTTTCAAACCATAAAGACACTTGTGTATTGGCTTATATTTTCAGACCATTCACAATTTAACAAACTTTAATGTTGATTGATTCGATGGCTCAATTTTATTTTTCTTCTCTTCTTACTTTGTGCCATTCTCAGTACTTGTAGCAGCAAGACGCCTGCCAAGAATTCCAACATCTATGTGCTTCTTTAATTTCAAACAGTAAAAATTACTTTTAAAAGTATTCACAAAAGAAGAATGATTAGTTTCCTCTCCAGAATTCATTTAAACCTCTGTGTTGACCACAACACTCTAACTGCAACCAAGTTGTTTGCAATCAGAAACTATTACTTTCTGTTCTAATCTAATACTTCCCATGACTGGGTATACGTGCTTATTTTAGCAGCAATCATCTTGTATTTCCTACAGTGCTGTGAATACTCACAACATCCTTTTAATCTCTGCTAAAATGTTGCTAAACCAACAAGTTTGCTTGTTGCTGCATCTCTTCTCCCTAAAACATTCTTATCCGATTCAAGTTATGGGTCCATGTTCACTGCAAAGACATAGACTATACTCAACCACTATTCCCAAAGACCAACAGCTCTATTTCTCAGCTACTACTTTTCTGTATTCTGGCTTATCGAGACACTTTTCTCTCTACCATTCCTCAGCCAACTACTCAGCCAACATTTTGTCAGTTCAACTTTAGTACTTGTGAATATTAATTGTGGAAATGTTTTTTTCTCTCCTCCTTCTCTTCCTCTATTTTGCTCTTTCTTCTTTATCTAAATCCTCTCCCTACTTTTTCCTTTTCTCCTCCTTTCATCCTCCTCTTTTGAGAAGGCTTCAATTTTTATTATTCTTAATACTATTTGTATCAAGGTCACCCATGATGTAAAAGTTACTAATTCCCAATCCCATTATAGGCAATATATCATTAGGATTTAACAGTGTTAATCATGCCCTTCTTCCCAAGATACATTATTTTTTGGCTTCCAGGACACTGGATTCTTTTTGTTGTCATCCTATCTCAATGGTTTTTCCTTTTAGGTCTTCTTGTTACCTTCCAGACTCTTAAAGTCTGGAGTGTACAGGGCTTAAACTTAGATTTTTAAAAAATCAGTCATTCTCTTGAAGAGCTCATCTAATTTCATGGTTTTAAATATGGTCTACCCTATAGTTTCAAACCTAAAATTTTACTACCTGTAAGATATACCATTATTTTAAGCACCTATCAAAGAAAAAACTGCTGTCAGTTAGTTTATGGCAAGCCACATGTTATAGGATATATTCTAATTTCAGAGATTTTTAACCTGTGAAAATGTGTATTTTGGATTTGATGAAATATAATATGTACTTATGACCACAAATTTATACCTCCAGAATGCACTAACATTCTGTCCTCTAGTTATTGTATCTGATTACCTATTCAGTATCTCCTCTTGGCTATCTGACAGTTAAATTTAATTATGATGTCCAAATTATACTCTTCATATTCTTTCCTCTGTTTCCCATTCTCATGGTTTCTTTATCCCAGTAGCTGAAAAATGCATTCTTTGAATTTCCCCATTCCCAAATGATGGAATCTTTCTTAATTACTCTCTTCTCAACCAGACCCTTACCTACTTTGCCAGAAAAACTGTAAGACCAATATCCCTTATGAATGTTTGTATTAGTCCATTATCACACTGCTATGAAGACTTCCCTGAGACTGAGTAATTCATAAAGAAAAGAGGTTTAACTGACTTATAGTTCTGCATGGCTTAGGAGGCCTCAGGAAACTTACAATTATGGTGGAAAGGGAAGAAAGCACTTTCTTCACAAGTCAGTAGGAGAGAAAAGGGCAGGGGAAACTGCTACTTATAAAACCATCAGAGCTTATGGTAACTCACTCTATCACGAGAACAGTATGGGTGAATTACCTGCATGATCCAATCACCTCCCACCAGGACCCTTCCTTGATACACAGGGATTACAATTTGAAATGAGATTTGGGTGGGGACACATAGCCAAACCATATCAATATTGATGAAAAGTCCTCAATAAAATAGTAACAAACAGCATTTAACAGCACATTAAAAGGATTATATGCCATGACCAGATGGAATTTATTTCTGGAATGCAAGGATGGTTTGACACAGGAAGATGCAGGAAAAAAGCATTTGACAAAATTTAACACCCTTTAATAATAATCACACTCAAGAAAATACAAATAGAAAGGCATCTCTTTGATATGATAAAGACCTTATGTGACCCTTTGCAGCTAATATCATACTAATTGAGAAAGGCTGAAAGTTTTTTTTCTCTAAGATCATGAAATAGAACAGAATTGTGCTGGCACCATGGTTTAGCTGGTTAAAGCGCCTGTCTAGAAAAATAACAGAATGCCTAATTTACCACTTCCATTCAAAAGAGTATTGAATGTTCTACCCAGAGCAATTAGTCAAGAAAAAGAAATGAAAAACATCAAAATTGGGAAAAAAGAAGTAAATTTATCCCTGTTAACAGATGACATGATGTTATTTGCAGAAAACCCTAGAGCTTTTTTAACTTAAAAAAGTTAGTCCTAATAAGTGAATTCAGCAACATTTCAGGATACAAAAGCATCACACAAAAATCAGTTATAGTCTATATGTTAACAAGGAACAATCCAAAAAGAAAATTAAGAAGGTAATTTCACGTAAGAAGGCATCAAAAAGAACAAAATAGTTACAAATTTAACCAGAAGGCAAATACTTATACACTGTAAACAACAAAACACTGTGGAAATAAAGAAGACACAAATAAATGACAAGACATCGTGTGTTTATGGATTGGAAGACTTAATATTGATAAGATGTCAATATCACACAAAGTAATTAACAGATTCAGTGAAATCCCTAACAAAATCCCAGGAGTGTTTTTTTGCAGAAAGAAAAACCCATCCCAAAATTCATATGGAATTCCAAGGGACCCTGAACAGCTAAAACAATGTTTAAAAAAAAGAAACAAAGTCAGAACTCTCACAGTTCATGAATTCAAAAGTAATTATAAATCGACAGTAATCAAAATGGTGCAGTACCAGCATACAGACAGACATATAGAACAATAAAATAGAATAGAGAGCTCAGAAGTAAACCCTCCCATACATTGCTAATTGATTTTCACCAAGAGTGCCAAGACAATTCAATGGGAAAAGACAATCTTTTCAACAAATGATGCTGGGAAAGCTGGATATTGATATTCAAAATAATCAAATTGGACCCTTACATGATACTATACATAAAATTAATAAAAATTAACTCAAAATGCATCAAAAGACCTAAATGTAAGAGCTAAAATTATAAAAACTCTTGGAAAAAACCACAGAGAGAAATCCACATGACATGATTTGGCAACAATTTCTTGCATATGACCCTAAAAGCATAGGCAGCATAGCAAATATGAATAAATTGGACTTCCTCAATATTAAAAACTTTGGGGTATCAAAATTCACTATCAAGAAAATAAACAGAAAATCCATGAAATGGGAGAAAATATTTATAATTTATATATCTGATAAGGAATTAGTATCTAGAATACAAAAAGAACTCCTAAAACTCAACAATAAAAAACAAAAAACCCAATTTTTTTTAAATGGGGGAGGACTTGAGTAGACATTTCTTCAAAAAATAAACAAATGACCAATAAGCACATAAACAAAATCATCAACATCACTAGTCATTGGGGAAATGTAAATCAAAACCACAAGGAAATACCACTTCATACTAATTAGGATGACTATTATTAAAAAAAGGAAAGTAAATGTTAGCAAGGATGAGAAATTGGAACCCTTATGCATTTCTAGTGTTAATGAAAAATGATAAGGCTTCTGTGGAAAACAGCTTGGCAGTTTTTCCAGGAGTTAAACATGTAATTATCATATGATCCAGTAATTCCACTTTTGGTTATATGTCATAAATAATTGAAAGCAGGGACTCAAACAGATTCTTATATACCAAGATTTAGAACAGCATTATGCACAATAGTCAAAAGGTAGAAAAAACCTAAATATGCAACAACAGATAGAAGGATAAATAAAATGTATCATATATACTAGTATTCAAGCATAAAAAATGAAGATTCTGATACATGCTACAACATGAATGAACCTTGAATATATTATTCTAACTAAAATAAGCCAGATGCAAAGGCCAAATGTTGTATGACTCTACTTATATAAGGTAGAATATAAGGTAAAAGGGAAAATTCATAGGCAGGAAGTAGTATATAAGTTACTGGGGACTAGGGGTTATGTGAGAGTTATTCTTTAATGGGTACAGAACTTCTGTTTAGTAATTTAAAAATTGTGAAAATGGATAGTAGTGATGGTAGCACAGCATTGGGAATGTACTTAATGTCAATAAATTGTACACTTATAATAAAATGGTAAATTTTGTTATATATATATATATATATATATATATATATATATAACCATAATAAAGAAATCTCCAAAAAAGCCACCCTATAAATTATAATATTTAAAATATATGCAAAAAACTCTACTTCTCCCTGACTCATCTTTTACCTCTTTAATTCAACCTATTATCATTTTTTACCCAGATTTTTGCCAATGCCTTTAATTGATCTTCTTATTTCTGTCCTTGGCCACTTCATTTTATTCTCAACATGTTATCTAGAGCCAGCCTTTAAAAATGTAAGTCAGACCATGTTACTCTTCCACTCAAGATCCTCCAGTGGCACTAAATTACACATAGAGTAAGTCCCAAAGTCATTTAAATATCTTTTAAGGATTTATACAATCTGATTTCCATATTATCTTTTTAGTCTAAAGTGTCATCAGGGTCATGCCAAAATAAGAATAATGGTGGTAATCTGACCTGGGGAGAGAAATATTTTATCACTGGCAATGTATGTAATTGCCAGATGCCTGGTGAGAATCAAAATAACTATTTTTAGTTGGCTTTATTATAGCTTATACATTTTCTACAGAACACACCTCTTTCTGCCTTCATACAGGATTGGACATCCACTATAACCTTCTTAGCATGCCACTGACTCTTATCAGCCTTGCCTTCTTCACACCACTCTGTCTAATTTGAAATTCCTAACCTATTGCACTTTGCAGTGCAGGGCCTTTTCACTTGCTGTTCCCTCAGGCTGGAACATCAGGTATCTGCCTGAGTGCCTGGCTCATTCACTTAGACTAGTCATTAACTCATAAATCAATTTCCCTATGTAGCCTTCCTTGACTACTCCATGGAAAAGTACAATTACACTGTCAATACCCTCTCCCACATTCTTTCCACCTTCATTTATGTATTGTGTTTGTTTCTTGTCTCTTCCATGGGAATAAAACATTCCTGATGGCAGGATTTTTCCACCTGGTGTTTCAGTGTTGTAAATCTAACAAAGAGAGCACTGCCTGGCTTATACTAGACTTTTAATAAGTTCTTGTTTAAAGAATAAATACATGAATGAATATATGAATAAATGAAACAAGTCAATAATGCTTAACTATACTTTCAATAGGTACAGATCCTACTATCTGCCTAGCCAGAATACATGTGAAAATGTTTAGCATCATTAATAATTCAAGCAAGGCAAAGTTAAAAGATATACCTAAATTTTATTGATTATCATATTGGAAAACATGTATTACAGAAAATGGGTCAGAAGAAGAAAGCAAAATAGGTCTCCTTATATTATTTGTGATAATCATAAATGATATAATTTATAAGTTGAATACATGTAAAAACAGCTTTAAGATGGCCAGAATTCTGACTCAATACTACCTTTAAAATTTAAATAGCCATGAATTTAATATATCCATATAAATGTGTATGTGTGTGGGTATACACACATTCCTGTATGTGCCTATGGGCCATGAAGCCATCTCCTTTCCAAGAAATTCTTCAGAAATACTCTATTCATCTTTTAGTATGTTTCTTTTCATTTATTATGGAGGCCACCATTAGTTCCTATAAAAAATAGACACTGCAAGAGTAATTCTATTTCTTACAAAGGACTCTATGGCTAACTAAATTAGACCACTGAGAAACAAACTATTTGCTTCAGGTGAAAAAAAAGAAACCTATGAAGGATGATATCAAGGGGAAGTTAGACATTTAGAATATTGCAGTATAATATTTGGCTTATGCAATATTCTAGCCATTTACCAAGACCTGACTTAGACATGCCTTCCAGTCTTTTAAACTGTTTGAGAGCTGCCTATCATGTTGGCATATTTCCTCACATTATAAGTATACAAATTTTGAGTCACTTGGTGCTTTTTAAGAGCACTGCTTCTGTTTATTTGGGAAATTATTGAAAATTGTGAAGCAAGGAGTAAACATCCTAAGTAGTTTATTTATAGACTTAAATAAAATATGTGAAAGAGCTTTGGGAATAGAAAGCTATTGTGAAAATGAAAAATTGTCATTCTAGAAATAAGGGCAAAAAATCAGTATTAATCAGAAAACTATTAAGCAAAATAGGTATTGATATGTATTAATTCCAGTGAAATATCACCTTCCAATTAAATGCATTCTGCTTAATAGTCATTTGACAACAGTAGAGGCCCTTCATCTATGAAATCATCTTCACTTACTAAATCAGAGCCTATAATGTAGAAAGAGAGCTATTCTATGAATTCTCACAAAAGCACTCAGACTCATGTCTATAATGGTCACTAGATAGTAACATTAATTTCATAATCATAAAAAGTAGCCCTATACCATCACAGAAGCCAAGAAATGGGATCAACCGTTTTGGTCTTCAATTAATTCTTAGATGGTCTTTTTGTGGCTGTTTTTTAAATTATCATATTGACTGCTGTTACATAGGACTTAATTTTTCCAACATTTCCATTTAGAAGCAAATGTTGGATCCAAGTTAAATGAGTGAATTGAATGAATTAATGAATTACTAACAATAGAATAACACTTTTTACAAAATCTTTTCTCTTGTCCTATAGAATATACTATCTACCAGTACATCTAATAGAGAAGAATCATAATCCTTTCTCTATTGAGAAAATAGTTGTGTGAATGCATCTCAAAAATATCTCCCAGATTTTAAAGGTCTTTTATAATATCATTGTTATTATGGTTATTTTATTTCATAGCCAATCTCTGTCTCTTCAATAATGGCAATAATGATGCCATGATTTACATAACACATAAACTTTTTTTTTTTTGAGATGGAGTCTTGCTCTGTTGCCCAGGCTGGAGTGCAGTGACATGAAGTGATTCTTCTGCCTCAGCCTCCCACGTAGCTGGGATTATAGGCATGAACCAACATGCCCAGCTAATTTTTGTATTTTTAATAGAGATGAGGTTTCGTCATGTCGTCCAGGCTGGTCTTGAACTCCTGACCTCAAGCGATCTGCCCACCTTGGCCTCCCAAACTGCTGAGATTACAGAACACATAAATTTTTTAATTGTTCCAAGTTATTTCTAGTCAAAAACATCATCTTACTAAAAAGCCCTGGTGTTGCCTCTCAAATTCCCATTAAACTATTTAAAAATAAGAAATTAAAATGGATAACTCAAAAAAGAAGCCTGAAAAACCTATGTAATGCCTGAATATGAGTACTATTTTCAGTGACTCTAAGACAACTATTGAAGTCAGAATTATTCTCAGTGATTAACACAAGTTATACCACCTTCAAAAAACAAGTTTGGTAGAGTGAAAGAACAAAGGGGGCTGCTTCATCTTTCTGCGTCTTCCTGATATCTGGTTCAGGCACTCAGAGTCTGTATCAAGGAGATAACTGGGCAATCAGCCATCGAATTCACAAGTATTGATTCTTTTGGAGACTGGAGCGTTGTCCCTCCATCTTAACAAGTTCCTCTCTTCCCACATTATTTTGCTTCCTGAGATACTTAGAAAACAACTGGGTAGGAGGTGAATGAAAGAACCCAAGGGAGCAAAATGAACCCTAAGTGGTGAATGTACAGTGATGTGTAGTTCTAACAACTATATCATTTAGGAAGCACTGAAATTACGAACAGTATTGTAACCTTGAATGCAGATTAAAAATTTTTAACTGTCAAACACACTACCTATAAAGAATATTTATTAGTTTTCCTTATTATCTTTAAATGGTATAGACTTTCCAGTAAGACATAATTCAAGGTGCTGGTTCTCAACAGATAAAAACTTTTACAAACTCTTAGAAACTCTAGAACTTTTACAAAACTTAAAAAAAAAACTTTTAACTTTTACATTCTCTGTCAGCAGTACAAAGTGTTGATATCACATATTTACTGCTTCCAAATACTTGATATATACAAAAATTATTTCTACCTTGAAAATAATGATATGCCTCACATCCCAGCATAGTGCTTAAAACTTAGCTGGTAGGGGGATAAACATGAGCATTTAACATTGGCAACAAATTTCCCTCATGAAGTGAAGATAAAAAAGGTTAATATTTGGATGAGTGTTCAGGAAGCCAAGGACAAACAACAAGATAAAATAAGATGTTGAGTTTCCTCATGGAAGGATAAAGAATAGCTGAAAAGGAGAGAGAAGAAAAGCGACAGAGAATCCAGAAAATTTTAGGCCAAAGAAGTCAAAGTTGCTATTAAAAGCCCTCAGCGACCAAAAGCTCTTCATGAAACAGGTTTGCTAATATTTAATTTGAAACTGTTTCTGTTGCTATGATACCGTTCTTACCTTTTCATCTTCTTCAATAACATTTAATAAACCAATTTCTTGGGTTGAAAGGTGTGTGTGTGTGCGCATGCATGGTGTTGTTTTGTTTCACATTATTTTTTCTCAAAAGCAAGAAGTGGGCTTATTTTCAAGTCCAGACTGACATAATTCAGGGCAAAAATTGCATATATAAGATGCCAAAAAGGCCCACTAAACAAGGAAGTAAATGTTTCAACCATGAGAATATGAATCATTTTTATAATTCTCTAGGTCACTTAAAGATGCTTGGGTACAATTCTGGAATTCCAGAGCAAAAATTTCTATTAGGTCAATAAAATCTATATCTCAAGTGGAAAGAAGGTTCTTGGACCTAGGTAACACAAGAGTTGCAATGAATCAACTAATAAATATTTACAGCATTGAATAGACCAGTGAAATCATAGAGATCAAGTCTCTCATTTTACACATAGGAAAAAGAAGCAAAAAGAGATGAAAGTGACATGACTAAATACATCAGCAACAAGGTGGCAACACCTGTACTTTCTAGCATTTGACAAGAACAGAGCTCTTTGTAATATTCTGTGATTCAAATCCCTCTGGTTTAATAAGGTTACATACTCTGAATCTGCTTTAGATAAGAAATGTTCTTGACATTTCCTTTCTGAATGCATTTGAATGTATAAATGGATACAAAAGTTAGAGGTCATATTTCAAAAATCAGGGCTTAGAGTCCAGTGTTTTCTCTACGTCTCTATCTCGATTTATGTAGCACATGCTTGATTAGCATATTAGCTTGGATAGAGATGTTCTCCCCTGGAACTCTCAGTATTAATGGATTTTTTTTTTACCTATATTGATAAATAAAATATATAAAACCAAAATAACTTTTCTAATCTACTGCTTCCTAAGGTTTCACTTAACGCTGTCCTTAGGCAAGAGAGTTATTAGTAGCTGGAAAAAGGGAACTGCAGTGCAGGCTCTATTATTGGAAATGGCTGAAATACAGACAGGACTATGTTTGATTCTTTCAGAATTACTCATTTATATTGTCTGCTTCCGTTCTTTTTCCAAGCAGTAGAATCAGGGATAAGAATAGCAGTAATAGCGTTTTCCATGAATAAAAATGTACCAGGTTTCTATAAATAATGCATGTCAAATTAACTAGCTGCGACATCCTTGACTTGCACAATCCTTTCTGGTTATGAGTTCCACAGATACAAAATGTGTGTACCAAATAAAAACACCAAAATGCATTGCCACTAGGAGCCTTCATTGTCTCCTAATTGATTGCTACTGAGTTTACACTAAGGAATTGCCCAGTTATGCAGTTTACAGTGTATTTTTGTTTTTTTTAAATCTTCATTAATATTACAAAATGTTAAGAGTTATCCCCTGGAGATGAAAAATATGCTACCAGTTTCTGAAATTATTATATAATCCATTTGAGCAGTTTTTGATATGCTGAAAAAGTAAAATATAATTTTAAGAGTAGTGAGTATAGGCTGGGCGCGCTGGCTCACGCCTGTAATCCCAGCACTTTGGGAGGCTGAGGCGGGCGGATCACAAGGTCAGGAGATCGAGACCATCCTGGCTAACACGGTGAAACCCCGTCTCTACTAAAAATACAGAAAATTAGCCGGGCGTGGTGGTGGGCGCCTGTAGTCCCAGCTACTCCTCCGGACTCTGAGGCAGGAGAATGGCGTGAACCCTGGAGGCGGAGCTTGCAGTAAGCCGAGATCCCTCCATTGCACTCCAGCCTGGGCGACAGAGCGAGACTCCGTATAAAAAAAAAAAAAAAAAAAAAACAACCAAGAGTAGTGAGTATAACTGTGTCTGCATCTCAAACTTAAAATACCAAATTCAGGTATTAAGAGATGTTAAATATTTTGGATATGTTTACTAGAAACTAAATTCTCAGAGATAAGAACCACATTGCTTCATTATCTCCTCTTAATTTTTCTTTCCTAATGACCCCAACCTTTTTCTTTATACTTCCTGTCTGTTTTAAGATTGTACATTTTTTGTAATTCTGACTAATCCGAGTTTCACATTTCTTCTGTAAAGAAGTAATTAAACTCTTAGAATACTTAAGTTTTTAAAAAGCATATTCATGAGTAATAACTAATTTGATCATTATATATGATATCATATATGATATCATAATTATGATATATCATATATAATTATGATAATATATGATGTATAATGATATATAGATATACAATGATATATGATATATATTATGATATATGTATATTTTATATATATGACATTGTATTTCAAAGAAGAGGAGACAGATTTCTGAACTTGTCAGTGAAGACTTCATGGCCACGGAGTATTCCGTTCTTGCTTTTCTATTCAAAGACAGCGATTCCTCTGACAATGTCATCAAATCCCAACCAGTTTGTTTAGCTTCCCCGTTTTCCTGAGAGAAAACACGAGGATAAGAAACATTCTTCAGATTTTCTTTCTGAATGAATTTGTATGTGTAAATTGGCTTGAAATATATATGGAAACTTATTTATGTTTTTATATTTATTTATTTATTTATTTATTTATTTATTTGACAAAGTTTCGTTCCTGTTGCCCAGGCTGGAGTGTAATGGTGCAATCTTGGGTCACTGCAACATCCGCCTCCTAGGTTCAAGTGATTCCCTCCTGCATCAGCCACCTGAGTAGCTGGGACTACAGGCGCCCCTCACCACGCCCAGCTAAATTTTTTGTGTTTTTTGTAGAGACGGGGTTTCACCATATTGGCCAGGCTGGTCTGGAACTCCTGACCTTAGGTGATCTGCCTGCCTCAGCCTCCCAAAGTGCTGGGATTACAGGCGTGAGCCACTGACCTGGCCAAAATTCCAAACTTGAAGAAACTGACAGCACACAAACAAACCTACACTTAATCTTTTAGATTCAGGAAAAGACTGTCTGGTCCTAGTTTGTAGTATTCCACCAAGCCAGCTTTGGATGAGCTGCAGCTTACTCTTTGGGGCCACGACATTCCCATATTTAGAACCCTATAGTGACTCTCAATTTTGTACACAATTATGCCTTTAGTAAGGGATTAAAGGGGTTATAAAAATATGAGATTAAGCTCTTTAGTAAGATATGCTAGGTCCAGTTTGACCTGCTTTCTTCTACCTGTTCATTTTCTGTATTTTATATCTACCTACTTTAATTTCTAGGCTCCAGAACACTAAATTCTTCTAAGCTGACAACATGCTTTCAGTGTCTTTCCAGATTTTTCCCTTTCTACTTGGAATGCCTTTCTATTGCCTTTTGAGTTGGACCATTCTTACATATTCTTTATGATGCAGTTCAGAAGTCACACCCCTTAAGAAATTTTCCCTGACTGCCAGGTGAATGCAAACATAAGAGGCAAACCCACATTGAGATGGCTGTTCCTCTTCTGGGTCTCCACAATACCCTGTTGCTGAATCTTCGCAGTGCTTTCTAATTATCCATTTACTCTCTCCTGCTTGCTGGGCAACTTAAGAGGGCTATGATTACTGCAGTCACATAGGGCCTCACTCTCAGAAGGGCTCTACACTGGGGTTTCAATGATTTGTAGTCATTGTCTTGAATTTGTGCTTTCTAAATAAAGCCTGGCAGGACAATGTAAGGGGTGTGTGTGTGTGTGTGTGTGTGTGTGTGTGTGTGAGAGAGAGAGAGAGAGAGAGAGAGAGAGAGAGAGAGAGAGAGAGAGAGAGAGAGAGAGATGGGGAGAGGTTTTAAAACCTTTCCTTACAGGCAGTCTCCCTCCAAATGCCTCTCACTTCCCCTGAGTAGATCCTCAATTCCTCTTACTGCCTGGGGCCCTGGGCCCCACTTCACTTCCCCTTTGTCATCTGCACCCACTGCAGCCAGACTCCAGGTGGGGGCTGGCCATTGGTGCAAGGAAGGTCAGAGTCAGGTAAGTGGTCCATGGCATCTCAGTGCAGAGCGTGGTGGCTGTCTCCATCCCGGGCTGGCACATCACTGTGCATTCAGTAATTCACTGTGATTCAGTGATTCACTGTGAATTCAGACTTTTGGGCCTCTCACCCATCTGGGGTCCAGGAATCCAAGGGAAACTGACTAGAGTTTGAAATCTCTTGGGTGTAGTCTATTCTTTAGGGATTCAATCAGTGAGCTGGTATGAAGGTGGTATGTACAACTATCCCCAAGACAGTGCCACATTGAGTAGCAAATAAAAAAATTTATCATCACAGGTCAAAAAGAGACTGCAGAAGGACAAAACAGTTTTGTGCTGTATTACCTTGAATGACAGGTTTTTTTTTTCTTGTTCTGTCAACAACTTCCCTCATTCTTGTTTTGCTCTGTGCCCTGCATATTATACAGTCCATCTCTGACTACTTGGGACTATAAGCACCATAAGTTTGGGACTGTCCTATCCATCTCTATAACTGCAACACATGGAATTGTACCTATTACATATTCAGAACTTAATATGTATCTGTTAAATGAATGAATAATAAATTAATAATTATTGCATAATAAAATTCATCACCTTACATATGTAGGTACACTTGAATGGTAATCTCTGTGACTAAGGAATATTTGCAGAAAACATTTGACTTGTTCATCATGATATGTAATAAATATTATGTAAATCTGTGTACAACTGAAATAACCTTTCCCCAAACTAATAAAATTGACTTGATTTCCTGCTTCTTTTCAAAGGATAGCGTTTAAATGTTTTTGCAAAACAGTTTAGTTTTCTGCCATATTTTAGAAAAAAACAACGCAAAGCTGTGTCTTCTTTTTGTTTTGATAGTGTGATTAAAGAAGTGACTTTCATTTATCAGTGAAGGGTTTTGGAATTGCCCTAACCAGCAGCATATTAACAATTTGGAGGAAAGATGCATTCAGCAAAGAAGTACATATCTATGTATTTATCTATAAATGAATATTAGTGATTAAATAAAGCACAAAAATGAATTACTCTATGTACTATAATACCTAAACCATTTGGCAATTTACCATGCTTATAATGTCTATTTTGCCATTATGCATGTTTATTTCAGACCCAAAGGACAACTTTGAGGGTAGAATGCTTTTGTTAATGAACATAGGTGCTATGATGTGACTAGACAAATTAGGTGAATCTTAATTAGCATTTATTCCATTTTCTACTACTGGTTGCTGACTATAAAATATTGAGGGATAAGGCCGGGTGCGGTGGCTCACACCTGTAATCCCAGCACTTTGGGAGGCCGAGGCGGGCGGATCACGAGGTCAGGAGATCAAGACCATCCTGGCTAACACGGTGAAACCCCATCTCTACTAAAAATACAAAAAAAATTAGCCGGGCATGGTGGCGGGAGCCTGTAGTCCCAGCTACTCGGGAGTCTGAGGCAGGAAAATGGCGTGAACCCGGAAGGCAGAGCTTGCAGTGAACCGAGATCGAGCCAGTGCACTCCAGCCTGGGCGACAGAGTGAGACTCCATCTCAAAAAAAAAAAAATATATACACACATACACACACACACACACACATAGGGATATTATAGTATTATAGTCTGGTCTTATGAGGAAAAGTTCAAGAACATTATTACGGAAACGGATATTTATGTTAAATGCTTTAAACATAAAGAGACCCCTGCTAAAGATTGTAATCTTTATTTGGTAAGTCACCCATTTAAAAAATTATATACCAGAAATTGAATGAGATACATGAGATAGTGCAGTAAGCAAAGCAGATAGAGCCTCTGCCCTCATAGATCCTGTGACCCAATATAGATGAAAGACATCAACCAGTTGATTATAAGTATTTTTAGTAAACAGCTACATGTGTAACATAATATCTATCCTGGTATTAAGAGTAGTACCAGGGAACAGTTTACTGAAGAAATTATGTTTAAATTGAGACCCAAAAGATAAGAAGGTATTAGAAAGGCTGAAAGATAAGATGTAGCAGATTTTCCAACTTCGCTATTTTGCTAACATATAACAAATCTATTTCTACAATTATTTACATATTTTGATAAAGGAATTAGCTAAATTTTTTAAAACAGCACCACTAATTTGGAATGTGTGATAGCTTCAAGAAATTACCCAATCACATTTGTATTCTGTAAAGAGAGATTTGCTAAGCAAATTAGTAAAGGAGAAATATAACTTGTTATGAGACTTCACACTATTTAGAAAACTAGTTTAAAAAATGAAATGATTCAGTAACAAAAAAGTGACATTTCAGTATTTAAGAATGTCCTCCCTAAAATGTGCTCCAAACTAGGGAGATATTACATTAAATTTCCAAGGATGATTTGCATTTTCCGATCAGCCAAAAATTCTTCCAAACTATAAACCAGCTGTCCTATGTTAGAAAAATAATTTAATCTCTTTGAACCTGTCTCTTTATCTATACTATGGGGAAAATACTACCTCAGGACACATGTGAGAATAAAATAAGTCTAAACAGAATGCTTAAGGTCCTAGAACATTCTAAATTACATAGTGGATAATAAATACATTTTATTTTATTTCTTTATACAATTATTTATTCCTTTGCTTTTTCACCAAATGTATATAGAGTGTCTAGTGTTTGAATAGCATAGAACAGGGTAGAGAAAATATTTTAGAGCCAACCATACCTAGTTTTAAATAGATTGTATCTTTGGCGGCTGTGTTCCTGTTCATAAATAAATACATACATTCTCTGATGTATATATGTATACATATATACATATGTGTATATATGTATATACATGTGTGCATATACATATATGCATACACACATATATACATATATACACAATGTGTATGTATATGTAAAATATATACATATTTTAAAGTCTCTGGAAACCACCATTCTACTCTCTACCTCTATGAGATTAATTTTTTTAGCTCCTATTTGTGAGTGAGAACATGTGATATTTGTCTTTCTGAGCCTGACTTATTTCATTTAACATAATCACCTCCAGTTTGATTTATGTTGCTGCAAATAACAGGCTTTCATTCTTCTTTAAGGATGAATAATAATTCATTGTGTATATATACAATATTTTATTTATCTATTTTCTGTTGATGAACATTTAGGCTGATTTCATATTTTGCCTATTGTGAACTGTGCTGCATTAAACATGATAGTGCACCTATAATACTGATTTCCCTTCTTTTGGATATGTATGCATCAATGGGATTACTGGAGAATACACTTCTATTTTTAGTTTTTTAAGGAAACTCCACACTATTTCCTATAATGTCTATAATACTTTATATTCTCACCAATAGTGCAAAAGAGATCCCCCTCCCATCCTTGGCAATATTTGTTACTTTTTTGTGTTTTTTTTTGGTAATAGCCATTTTAACTGGGCTGTAATGACATCTCATTATGGTTTTGATTTGCAGTTCCCTGATGATTAGTGATACTGAGCATTTTTTCATATACCTCTTGGTCATTTGTATGTCTTCTTTTGAGAAACGTCTATTTAGATCATTGGCCCATTTTTAAACCAATTTTCTTTTGTTTTTCTGCAGTTTGGTTGTTTGAGTTACTTATATGTTCTAGTTATTAGTCCCTTGTCATGTGGATAGTTTGCAAATATTTTCTTCCATTCTGGAGGTTGTCTCTTCCCTCTGTTGATTGTTTTCTTTACAGTGCAGAAGCTTTCTAACTTGATGTAATCCCATGTATCCATTTTTGATTTTTTTCTTGTGCTTTTGAGGTCTTACCCAAAAAATCTTTACCCAGACCAGTGTCTTAATATGATTCCCCAATGTTTTCTTCTACTAATTTTATAGTAGTTTTTTTTACTTTTAATTTTTTAAATGTAAAAATGTAAAAGTAGGTTTTACAGTTAACTTTGTTAATCATTTTTTTTAAAATTTTTGTATATGGTGAGATATAAGGGTCTTGTTTTGTGCTGCATGTGGCTACAAAACCAACATACAAAAATCAATAGCATTTCTACACATCAACAGCAAACAATCTGAAAAGGAAACCAAGAAAGCAATCTTCTTTACAAAAGCAATAAAAAACATAAAATGATTAGGAATAAATTCAGCCAAAGAAGTGAAAGATGTCTGCATTGAAACTATAAAACACTGATGAAAAAATTTGAAGAGGATAGAAAATAATGGAAAGATATCCCATGTTTATTGAAAGAATTAATATTATTAAAATATATACACTGCCCAAAGTGATCTACAGACTCAATGCAATTCCTATTGAAATACCAACAACATTCTTCATAGAAAAAACAATCCTAAATGTTATATGGAACTCTGAAAGACTGTGATAGCCAAAGCAATCCTGAGCAAAAGGAAGAAAGCTGGAAGCATCACACTACCTGACTTGAAAATTTACTGCAAAGCTATGCTAACTAAAGTAGCATGGTACTGGCATAAAAACAGACACATAGCCTAATGGAATAGAATTGAGAATCCAGAAGTAAATTCACACACTTACAGCCAATTCATTTTCAACAAACGCACCAAGAACATACGTTAAGGAATAAACAGTCTGTGCAAAATAACATTTTAAAGGCTTAAGAGAGTTGTGACAGCAGCAAGACGTAAATGGACTAAAATTTCACAGTGGAAAACAGCCATTAGAAATGATTTCCAGCTATTTTATCTTGGGAGGAGTTTACCTATTCTTGTTGCAAGCTGTTGATTGGGCTTAGCTCACTTGGAGAATAGAAAAACCAGTGAGAGTTTTGTCACGAAGTGATGAAGTAACAAGTTATATGTACATTAAAGTTATATGTACATAAGTCTAAGTTATATGTACATTAAAAACTCTCTATAGAGTTTTTATGAATTCTGGGGCTAAATGCAGCTTTAGAGAAAGAGGAAAAAAAAAACGCGTGAAGAAAGAGTGAAATTTCCGCATCGTGTTGCACTACTAATGAGAGGAAGCCTAAAAACAGAAAAGGCAACTGAAGAAAGTGGACAGGGAATGACAAATTGATTTTTTTTTTTGTATCTGCAATTGTTTTCTATCTGGGGATACCAATACACTGAAAAAAAATCCTGAAATATGGTTTGCAAAACTTCATATTTTTGAATAATTATTTTAGAGATGACGTCTCACTGTGTTTCCCAGGCCGTACTTGAACTCCTGAGGCTGCCAGTCTTACAGCCTCAGCCTTTCAAGTAGCTGAGACTACAGGTATGTGCCACCATGCTTAGCTAAAACTCCATCTTTTAAATACGAATATAATGAGAGACCTTGTCAAGTTCTTTGCTATAGTTGTGGTAAAATATCTGTTTCGTGTATTTCCAAGGAGTATCTCACAACCTCATTAATAAATGAAATTACTGTAGCTTGATAAGATTTATTATTCCTATAACATTCTTAGGTTCTCTTGTTGCTTTATGTCAATCGTTCCCTTTTTAAGCTCCCCTTATGATTATATCCCAAATTGACTTTTTGTTTAATGGGCTAGAGATTGTAAAAATCCTTCTTGGTGTATTTTTTCAAAAAATAATTTTACTAGATTATTTGATTATTTTCATAGCCTTCTTCTTCATCCTTCACAGAGCACCAGCATTAATTTGTGATATAGTTTTCAAGTCCAGATTTTACACCTAAAATATCTTATTTTACTGCAGACTTCTTTTATAGCCATAATGTTCTTTTTATGGTTTTCTGACTGAATTCAGTGTCAGAAAAACATGTATGAATTTGTACAACTAATAGTTCACTGTATCCATGTAATCCCTAACATTTCCAAAGCATTTCCACATAAGATATGTTTCAGAAAATTATGTGAAGCTTATTTCTCTTAGAAGAATAACTGGCTAAGGAATTTATTCTAAAATATAAAATTAAAAATATATAAAGCACTTAATCGCTAATGTATTTTCTCTAGTTAATCCCAAACCCTGAAATCAGTTAAGATGAGTAAGCCAAGATGTTAGCCAAAATTTAACAAAACACATTTTTTTCTAATATCTGGATTTCATGTTGAATATTTGGACAACAATTTCATTGAATTAACAACTGTTGATTATTATCATCATATTGATGTGCTTCAGAGAAAATGAACTAGAAGAAGAAAGGGATGAGAGACATGATGTTAACTGAAGCTGAATTCACTATGAGGATTTAGACTTACTGGTGGGTCTTGCTGCCTGTGTGAAAAGTCTTTAAATGCCTATTTGCAGGAGTTAGGGAAAACTGAGAAAAATAAGTTATATTAACATACAAAGGTGACAAATACTTTCAATGAACAAATAAAAAGTATTCAGTTATGAAAGAAGGCTTGATGTAATATTTCTACAACAGCACTACGTACTGTGTAATGAAAGAGGTACTTGAGAATGTATTTAAGACTCAACAAAGTGACTCTATTAAAGGTTGCTGAATATAATGTTTTCCTGCATTATAGTATCTTAGAGAGAACATTGATGGCAGAGAGAATGCTGATCTTAGCAAAGAGAACAGAGTTGGAAGGTAAAGGGTGAAAATGTCATTATTGAAATAAAGGAGGCAATATTGAATAATGCACAATGAAAGAAAATAAGTACTCATTATCAATTGATAATCAAATTGTGGAATTAACTTCAAATTTTATGCAGTATTATAAAAATATATTTCTATTTATATTATTAAAATATAATATTGAATATTGTAATATTGAATTATTTAATAATTGAATATTGGAAAATATTTTAAATCACTTACAGATTAAATATTTTTCAGGTTTATTCTGTTGCCTACATACAGGCTTTTATTTAGAAATAGGTAAGACCGGGATGTGAGTTCAAGATGGCTGGTGAGAGGCAGTTAGAATGCACCTCTTCCATGGGGAGGAAACAAAACATGACAATCTTCACACTTTGAACAGATCTTTTGAAAGAGAGCACTAAAATTCAAAAGAAAGGTGATGGAAGAAATTGTGGTTAAAAGGGAAGAAGTAGGGCTGCCTGCTCAGCATTGCCAGATACTAGGACTGGGCCCAAAACCCAGATCCAGACCTGAGAAAGGAGTCAGTGAAGGAACCCCAGGGTATCATATTCCTACTGTGGACCTCTGAGATTCTAGCTATGAAGGTTTCTGACACCTGAAGATCTTTGGATTGGTAGATGGAGATACCTGGTAACCATGAGAAGTCGCTGCTTGAACGCATGTGGAGCCTCAAAGCCTTCCATGAGCTGAGCATTGCAGCAAAGCATGACTCTGGGTGCCTATGTCACATGGCTCTGTACCCTAAGCTTCTGCAGCTGCTGCTGTCTGCTGGGCCAGGGAATGAGCAGGGCCTGGTCACTTTTACGGGCCCCAAAGACAGACTCCATCTGAATCATGGGCCCCGTGCCTGCCAGTCTCTCCCAAAACTGCCTGCTTGGCCATTCCCACAGAGGATGGGCCCACAACCTAGCCGCCATTGCCCCACCCCAGTTGAGTTGTTGGCAGCCTTGGAGCAGTTTGTCCCTCCATATCCAGGCTGGTGCTTGAGCTCCTGGTAAATCCTCTGGCCTGGTCCCAGTTCCCTAAGACTTGAACACACCATCCAGGAAAATGGAGATGAGATTTGTGATCTAATCTCAAGTGGGGAAGGAGCCCCCACTGTCAAAACACAAAGAAGAGTGTGGCACCAGATTGTGTAGTGGCCTAGGACCTGGGCATCCCTCCCTTTACAAGACTGGAATGGGAAAGGTGTGGCCTGGTAACTGTGGTTTCTGCCCCACAGAGTCTAGAACCCTAGAAATCCCGGAATAGCTTTGTGATTTGAACGCAGACAGCTTTAGACTAGCCTAACCATTCTGTCCTGCTGCTGGCTGCCAGACACTGAAGACCTTCCGGGTTAGGGCTGTGGGAGCTGGGCAGTTTCCACTGCCACTTGCTGGGCTGAAAACCCTGTCTGGTTTTCTTCTGAGAGGGCTCTGTGTTATGAAAGAAGCACTTCTGCCCCTCTTGAAGAGTTGCTCCAAAGACCTGAGAGCTGTCCCCGGACTCCAGCCAAAACCAGTGCTTAAGCCCATCTTGGAGAGCCTGGTTATGGACTTGTACCATGCAGCCCTGCCTCATATTGTCCTCTCTAGTTCCCTTTGTGTCAGAACCCCGGATGGGGACCCCTGAAAACCCCATGGCCTCACACATCACCTGGGACACAATAGTGCTTCCTCTGATCAACAAAGGTCAAATAAAAATTCCACTACTACCACTGAAACTGCCTCTTGCCTGAAAGCACTATCTACTGACCAGGAGGTCAACCTGCACAACTCATCACAATTTCTGCTGACACTACTGTTCAGTGTTTGGTTGGAATTTACCTGCAAGTGCCACCTACTGTCCTCTAGGGTGAACTGCATGTTCCACTATAATTTCTGCTGACAGAAGTACACAACACTGTGGAATGACATAATTCTCCTGTGACCTCCACCTCCCTACCTCTGCAGGAGGCAGGGAGCCTGCTGACACACATAGTAAAACACTACTACAACATAGAAACAACTAGCATTTGAGAAAACTGTTACACTAAGCTTATCTATACCCAGGAACTCAGAGTCTTGGCCCCCTAAAGCAGAAAAAAGCAAAGACAAAGGACCCTATCCAAAATACAAAGCAGACATGCCGCCAAGGGGAAATAAAGCCCATCCAAATGAAAGTAAGTTCAAAACTAATAATTATAGCTTCTCCAGATGAGAAGTAACTAGTGTAAGAATTCCAGCACCATGAAGAAACTAAGGTGTGACACTTCCAAAGGACCATACAAGTTCTCAAACAATGGAGCTTAGCCAAAATGAAAATTATGAAATGACAGATAAGGAATTCAAAATATGGATTAGAAATAAGCTCAATGAGATGAAAGAGAACATTTAAAAACAACAAAAAGAAATAGAAAAAAATTCAGGAGATGAAGGACAAGATAGATATATTAGGAAAAAAAGAATTTCTGAAAATGAAAAATTAACTGAAGAAATGTCAAAATGCATTTCAATCCTTTAGCAAGACTAGATCAAGAAGAAGAAAAAATTTCAGAGCTCAAATACAAGTCTTTTGAAATAATGCAGCCAAAAATTAAAAAATAATAATTGAAAAAAATTAAGAAAGCCTTGGAGAGATATGGGATTATGGGATTACGTAAAGGGTCAAAATCTATGACTTATAGGCATTCCTGAGGGAGAAGAAGTAAAAGTAAGAAGTTTGGGAAACATATTTGAGGGAATAATTAATTACAAGTTTTCTGATCTTGCTGTAGATGTAGACATCCAGACACAAGAAATTCAGAGAACACCTGAAAGACACTATACAAGAGGAAAATGACCAAAGCATATAATTATCAGACTATCCAAGGTCAAAGTGAAAGGTGAAAGAAAAAGTCTTAAAAGCAGCTACACAGAAGCATTGAATCACATATAAAGGAAATACCATCAGATTAGCAGTGGACTTCTCGGTAGAAACCTTATAAGCCAGAAGAGATTGGGGCTCTATTTTCTTTAGACTGCTTAAAGAAAAACATGCCAGCCAAGAACTTTACATCCTGCCAAACTAAGCTTCATAAATGAAGGAGAAATGAGGTCTATGTCAAACAAGCAAATGCCAAGGGAATTCATCACCACTAGACAAGTCCTACAAGAAATGCTCAAAGAGTTTTAAACATGGTAATGAAAGGACAGTACTTTCCATTGTAAAAGTATACATAACTACAATGCTCAAAACCCTAAAAAGCAGTTACATAATTGAGACTACAAAGCATCTAACTTAAAACACTATGAATGGGGAAAAAACCTCACACGTCAATGTTAACTTTGAACATACATGGCCTGAATGCTCCATTTAAAAGATGCAGACTAGCAAATTGGATTTTAAAAGAATCCAACCATCTGCTGTCTACAAAAGACCCACTTAAGCGGTAAAGACACTCACAGATTTAAAGCAAAGGAGTGAAAAAAAGATATACAAATGAAAAACAATAATAAGCATACATAGCTATGCTTATATGGAACAGAATTTAAATCAATAACAGTGAAAAAAGACAAAGAATGTCATTATATAATCCATAAAGGGCCAAATTAAACAAGATGATTTAACTGTTCTAGATATATATGTACCCAATACCAAAGCCCAAAGATTCATAAAATACAAACTACTAGTCCTAAGAAAAGAGGTAGACAACAACACAATAATAATGGGGGCTTCAAGACACAACTCACAGCACTAGACAGATCATCGAGGCAGAAAATCAATAAACTCTGGACTTAAACTGGACTCTGGAACAAATGGACCTAATAGATAGCTACAGAACATTCTACCAAACAACCACAGAATAGTCATTTTTCTAATTTGTGCCTGGAACATTCTCCAAAATAGACCATATTCTTGGACATAAAGCAAGTCTCAATTTTTTTTTAAATTTGAAATAATATCAAGTATCTTCTTTGACCACAGTGGAATAAAATTAAAAGTCAAAACAAAGAGGAACTCTCAAAACTACACAAGTACGTGGAAACTCAAAAACTTGTTCTTGAAAGACCTTTGGGTAAGCAGGCAAAATTAAGGCAGAAATAAAAATATTTTTGGAAACAAATGAAAATAGAGACACAATATACCAAAACCTCTGGAATACATCATAAGCAGTGTTAAATGGAAAGCTAATACTGCTAAATGTCTACCTCAAAACGAAAAAGTTCTCAAATTAACAACCTAACTTTGCACCTCAAGGAACTAGAGAAACAAAAATGAACCAAACACAAAGCTAACAGAATAAAAAAACAACAAATATCAGTGCAAAACTAAATGAGACTGAGACCCCAAAAATAATGCAAAATAACAACTAAATGAAAAATTGGTTCCTTGAAATGATAAACAAAATTAATAGTCAGCTAACTAGATTAACCAAGCAAAAAAGATAGAATATTCAAATAAGCACAATCAGTAATGATAAAGGTAACATTACAACTGATACCAAGAAAATACTAAAGATCATCAGAGACAACCATGAGCATTTCTATGCGCACGAACTAGAAAGGCAAGAGGAAATAGATAAATTTCTGGAAACATACAACTTTCCAAGATTGAAGCAGGTCAAAATAGAAACCCTGAGCAAACCAATAATGAATAATGAAAATGAATCAGTAATAAATAATCTCCCAATAAAAAAAAGCTTAGGGCTGAGGGGATTTATAGCTAAATTTTACCCAACACACCAAGAAGAGCTGATACCAATTCTGCTGAAATTATTCAAACAAACTGAGGAGGAGGGATGCCTCCCTAACTCATTCTATGAAACCAATAACACCCTGATACCAAAACCAGGCAAAGAGACAACAGAAAAAGAAAACTACAGCCCAATTTTGCTAGTAAACGTAGATGTAAAAATTCACAACAAAATACTAGCAAACTGAATCCAACCATATGTCAGAAAGATAATCCATCACAATCAAGTGGGTTTTATTCCAGAGATACAAGGATGGCCCAGCATATGAGAAAATGTGAAATTCACTACATAAAGAGAATTAAGAGCAAAAACCACATGATCATTTCAATAAATGCAGAAAATGTATTCAATGAAACCCAACATTGCTTCATTGTAAAACCTCTCAACAAATGAGGCATCAAAGAAACATAACTCAAGATAACAAAAGCCTTATATGACAATCCATAGCCAACATCATACCAAATGGGGAAAAGTTGAAAGCACCTCACTCCCGAGAACTGGAACAAGATAAGGATATCTTATTCTCAACACTGCTATTCAGTATCCTAGGACTGCCAAGTCCTAGCCAGAGCAATCAGGCAAGAAAAAAAAATAATAATAAAAGGCATCCAAAATGGAAAAATGGAAGTCAAATTATCTGTTCTCTGATGACATGACCTTATATTTAGAAATCCCTAAAGAATGCTGCAAAAGACTAGACTTGATAAATGACTTCAGTAAAATTTCAGACTACAACATCAACATGCAAAAATCAGTAGTTTCCATATACACCAATAATATTCAAGCTGAGAACCAAATCAACAACTCAATTTTATTTATAATAGCCACAAGTTAAAAAAATAGCTAGGAATACATTTAATCGAGGAGGTGAAAGATCTCTATAAGGAGAACTACAAATCACTGATGATAGAAAGATATAGATGACATGAACAAATGGAAAAACTTCCCCTCATGTATTGGAAAATCAAAATCATTAAAATGACCTCACTG
This sequence comes from Gorilla gorilla gorilla, assembly GCF_029281585.2. NCBI lineage: Eukaryota > Metazoa > Chordata > Mammalia > Primates > Hominidae > Gorilla > Gorilla gorilla. The sequence continues at coordinate 99,664,578 of NC_073237.2, read as the reverse complement.
CTTAAAGCAATCTACAGATTCAACACAAATCTGATTAAATTACCACGTCATTCTTCACAGAATTAGAAAAAATACTATCCTAAAAGTCATGTGGAAACAAAAAAGAACCCAAAGAGCCAAAGCAATTGTAAGCAAAAAGAACAAAGCTGAACATATCACATTTTATGACTACAAATTGTACTACAAGGCTGTATATGATGGTTAGTATTTAGTGTCAAGTTGATTGGATTGAAGGATGCAAAGTATTATTCCTGGGTGTGTCTGTGAGGGTGTTGCCAAAAGAGGTTAACATTTGAGTCAGTGGACTAGGAGAGGCAGACCCACCCTCAATCTGGGTGGGTACCATCTAATCAGCTGTCAGCATGGCTAGGATAAAAGCAGGTAGAGGAACATGGAAGGACTAGACTGGCTAAGTTTTCTGGCCTCCATCTTTCTCCCATGCTGAATGCTTCCTGCCCTCAAACGTCAGACTCCAAGTTCTTCAGCTTTTGGACTCTGGACGTACACCAGTGGTTTGCCAGTGGCTCTCGTGCCTTCAGCCACAGACTGAAGGCTGCACTGTCAGCTTCCCTACTTTTGAGGTTTTGGAACTCGGACTGGCTTCCTTGCTACTCGGCTTGCAGACAGCCTATTTTGTGACTTCACCTTGTGATGACATGAGTCAATACTCCTTAATATACTCCCTTTCATATGTACATCTATCCCATTAGTCCTGTTCCTCTAGAGAACCCTGACTAATACACTGTCATAACCAAAACAGCATGTTGCTAGTACAAAAATAGACTCATAAATAATGGAACATATTAGAGTACCTAGAAACAAAATCATATACCTCCATCCAATTTACCTTTGAGGAAGTCAACAAAAATATATGATGTGGAAAGGTTATTCTAGTCAATATATGGTGCTGGGAAAATTGGATAGCAGAAGAAATAAAAATAGATCTCTATTTCTCACTATATACAAAAATAAACTCAAAATTGATTAAATACTTAAATGTATAACTTGAAACTATAAAAATTATAGAAGAAATCCTAGGAAACACTCTTCAGGACATTGGTCTAGGAAAAGAATATATGCTTAACACCTCAACGGCAAATGCAACAGAAGCAAAAATAGACAAATGGTACTTAATTAAAATAAAAACCACCTGCACAGCAGAAGAAATAATCAACAGAGTAAGCAACTTACAGAATGGGAGAGAGTATTCGCAAACTGTACATCCAGCAAAAAACACCCAGAATCTACATGGAACTGAAACAGCTCAACCAGAAAAAGAAAAAAAAAATTAAGCCCATTAAAAAGTGAGCAAAAGATAAAAACAGACATTTTTCAACATAAGATATACAAATGGCCAACAAACATGAAAAAATGCTCAACATCACTAATAATAGGAAAAATTCAAATTAAAGCTGCAATGAGATGCCATCTTACACCATTCAGAACAACTGTTATTAAAAAGTTAAAGAAAAAAAAACAGATGTTGGTGAGGATGCGGAGAGAAGCAAATGCTCATACCCTGTTGGTGGTAATGTAAATTAGTACAACCTCTGTATTAGTCTGTCCTCACATTGCTAATAAAGACATACCCGAAACTGGGTAATTTATAAAGTAAAAGAGGTTTAATGGACTCATAGTTCACATGGCTGGGGAAGCCTCACAATCATTGTGGAAGGTGGAAGAGTAGCAAAGGCACATCTTACATGGCAGCAGGCAAGAGAGCATGTGCAGGGTAACTGTCCTTTACAAAACCATTAGATATCCTGAAACTTATTCACTGTCATGAGAACAGCATGGGAAAAACCCAGCCCCTTGATTCAGTTATCTCCCACCAGGTCCCTCCCACAACATGTGGGGATTATGGGAGCTACAATTCAAGATGAGATTTGGGTGGGGACACAACCAAACTATATCAACCTCTAGAGAAAACAGTATGGAGATTTCTCAAAGCACTAAAAGTGGAACTCCCATTTGACCCAGCAATCCCACTACTGGGTATCCACCCAAAGAAAAAAATATATTAAAAAAAGACAACTACACTTGTATATTTATTGCAGCACTACATTAAATAGCAAAGTCATGGAATCAACCTAACTGTCAATTGATGGATGATTGGATAAAGAAAATTTAGCACGCATACCATGGAATACTACGCAGCCATAAAAAAGAGCAAAATCACATCTTTTGCAGCAATATGCATAGAGCTGGAAGCCATTATCCTAAGTGAAATAAGTTATAAACAAAAAACAAAATAGTGCATGTTCTTACTTAAAACTGGGTACTAAATAAGGGGTACACATGGACATCCACAAAGATATAATAGACTGAGCACTCGAAAAGTGAGGAAGAGGGAAGTGGGGTCAAGGTTGAAAAATTACCTATTAAGTATAATATTCATTATTCAGGTGACAGATACACTAAAAGCTGAAACCTTACTATTACACAATATATACATGTGACAAACCTGCGCATGTACCCTCCGAATCTATAATAAAAATAATAAATAAATAAATAAATAAATAAATAATCTTTAAACAGAGAAAAATAAAAATAGGTAAGACAGGCAAAGTCATTTATTCAATTTCTCATACTTTCTTATAGCAAAATATTATGCCCCAATTTAAATAATGTTAGGAAAGTATATAATGACATTCATTCTTTAATTTAACAAAACTTAACTACCTGTTATATGCCATGGGTTGAAAATATGTGTTGAATTAAAAGGACAATGTAGATGAGTGTATAGATGTTGTCTTATAGACTGATTGTAGGACATTTATATTCTGGTGAGGCAAGGTAGACAATAAATTGGTAAATTGTAATGATTAAATAATATTTGAAAATCAAAACGAATTGACAATAAAATATTCTGAAAAGGTGGCTAGTTGGGAGATGAGGGCCTACTCGTAGTGGTGGTCCACAAGTTATTTTGAAGCAGCTGACTTTGGGCAGAGACTTTGGGTAAAGACAAGTTGTTTATGTTAAACTCTCAAGGAGAATAATCCTGAGACAACTGCCTTCTAATAACATAGGGTAAGCATAATTCACCCTTTTATGAATAGAAAATCTGACAGAATAAATGAGATAGTAATATTAGGACTTAAAAAGTAAATAGCAGCAGGCAGATTGAGGAAAAATGCCAGGTTTTGAAGTATCACCGAACTGGCTATGAGTTTACCTTTCTTTTTCCTTGCTTGTACCCCTATCCCACACTAGCCTAAGTTCAAGAAACCAGGAGTACAGAAGTTCAGACACAGAAACCTCTAATCAAAGCCAACGAGCTTCTCCTGAGTTGCTGGAAAGAAAACTCCCAACTAAGGAAAGAATGCAGAAATCTCTTCCCTCCCTCTCTCACTTCCCTCCTTCCTTCCTCCAAGTTTTTGTTCTCTGTGATCTCTAAGGTACTTCTGGTTATATGCTTAAGGCTGGTGCATGAAACATATAAAATTAATTAAGCCTCATAGTATATGGGAAGTATCCAGGAGGGAGAACCCAAGAGAATCAAACTCTGAGGAAAAGGATAATTTAGAAACAAAAATAGCAAAGGCCTCTGTAAGGCATTGGGAGATAAAAGGAAGAAAAAAAATTTTTTGTGTGGTTGAAGAAAATAGGAGACATCTAGTGCCGTTGTGGGGATGCGAATGGGGATGAGTAAAATTTGTGTTTTGGAAGATGCCAACACTACATATAAATAAAGAATTCATGAGAGGAGCGAGTTATATTGGAGATAGAAAAATAAGCTCAATTTACAAAATAGTGAGGAACACTTCTTACTGAGAAGCTTCCAGTTAGTAATAATTAGTTGGAAGTTGGAAGTTTAGGTATGAATTTCGAAAATGTTAGAGCTAGAATTATAGATTGGGGAATATCAGCAGATTAATAGAGTGTGGCTTTTTAAAGGGCATAGTTTAAAAATCTGTTTATGGAAAGCTAATTTGTTTAAATGGCTGAGTATACATCATGGAGTTCCGCATCCCGAAGCAACGGCACATGGAGATTTATTACTAGCATTAAATGAGGAGGGTTGATGTTATATCCTGAGGGCAGTGTGTTAATATGCATATTTATAAGAACAAGCAGTTCTTGCTCTATATTTTACCACTTAAACACACCTCTGATTGCTACAGTAATTTAACCTTCACCTAATTTCACTAAATTACTTGTAAACATCAGCTAGCAAAAGTTAATTGAAGGAAATGTAATTGGATATTTTGAATATAGCCCTACTACACAATTAAGCAATTCTTTGTGACTGATAGTTTTAATGAGACATCAGATCAAAGTAAACGCTTAGAAAATATATATTGCTGACTTTCATTATCGGGGTTCAAATGAAGCAAATCCTTCTGGGAGAATATGTTTCCTAGTTTTCAAGCCCATAAATATTTATTGAACACCTGGGAGGAAGAGAAGCATCATTCATTGGTGGCCCCAGGTTTTTAAAAAATATGTCTATTCAATTTTCATTGATAGTTCAAAATCAATGGCGGTATTAAGGAAAGTTAATTAAATATGGAGGGGTCAAAACAATTACTTAGATCAAGAACTACTCTTTTTACTTCATTGGGTAATCTTGGATAGGAAAAAGCAAGTGAGAGGATGAACTAAGATTAAAAGCTAGCAATGGGAGGCATAGATAGCCAAGACAGAGAAATACGGTCAATGCAGGTGCTGTATTTAAAGTCTTACACTTGAGCAATTACAACTAGAGAGACTGGTGCCAAACTCCACACACAACGGACAGCCATTCCAATTCATTCCAATGCATTATCTAAGAGTTCTAAGCTAGACAGTGCTTGCAGTACAACCTTCAAAATATATAATAATATAAAGTACACGAAATAAGATTAGTTTTGAGCTAGACCAAACATTTTTGGTCCTATGAGACAGAGAGTTTCACTAATTTTCAATGATAGAGGATTAAAACCACTCCCTATATTATTTGCTGTTTGGTATGTTACAATTTCTGCTAAATAAGTGTCTTTCATTTATTACTACACGTGGATTGTGATGTAATTCATTACAAAGTCCAATATTTATTTTATCTTATGATTTAAATATTTTCTTATTTTAAAAATTGTCAAAATGAAACACTTATAAATTCATAGTAATGAACCATATGGATAAATATAAATAAGGGCTTTTTAATGTAAGGGTGCAGCTGGCTTGTAACCAAAAATCTGCCTCTATTAATTTGTACCAAGTTATCAATGAAGACACAGGAGAAAAATAAAAGTATATGTGTACTTACCACACCAGAAAAAAGTGATGGAATAAAAATCACATGTGGACAAAATTCAAACTAGAGATTTAAAGAAAATATTCCTAAGAACTTGCAGTTACAGGGCTTTAGAAGCAAAAGCCAGGCTCAGAATTCTCTTTCATGATTCTAAATGACTGAGAAAAGAAGACGTTTACAACAAATTAGGAAGAAGAAATGTTATTGCACACCTAGAGTTTTATATCAGCCAATTGTCTATTCTGTTAAGAGCAGATTGATAGTCCCGGATATAAATTGGCTTATTTCCTTCTTAAATAGTTGTCATTCAGCGGAAAGAGTGATTAATTGAAAAAGAAAATTCAGCCTGTGAAAGTTATAATATAAAATATCTGGTATTTTCTTAAAGCATCATCAATTGCTGCCAGGTAGAAACAGTAAATCATGAATAACGCAAGTCTAGGAACTGAATTGCAACTCTGATTTTGAACAAATTACTTCATTTAATTTCATAATTTAAGCAATCAGTGAGAATACCTGAATTGCATTCTTCTAAGCCTCATTTGCATGTGAAAGGGACTTTTAAAATTCTATAATACATAATAATGCAAGTACTTCAAGATCACCTAAGAAACAGCAGCTACTGTTTAATTTTTAGAATTGATTTACTTCCAGCAACAGTACCGTAAGATAGATAATATTACTATTGGCTATTTTTCAGATAATGAAACTCTGGTAAAGAAAGGTTAAGTTTTTTCCCCAAGTTCATGGGGCATGAAAATGACAGAGCCAGTATTCAGGCACAGGCATTCTGGATCTGAAATCTGGATTTCGACCCAATATCTATTAATAGATTCTTAAAAATGATTTAGAAATTTGAAAATGATAAAGTAGAAAAAGAAAAATTTTAAACATTTATTTTAGTTTTAGGGGTACATGTGCAGGTTTGTTCTATAGATAAATTGCCTGTTGTGGAGGTTTGGTGTACATATTATTTTGTTACCCAGGTAACAGGCATAGTACCTGATAGGCAGTTTTTCAGTCCTCATCGTCCTCTCAGTCTTCACCTTTAAGGAGTTTTTTACAAATAGATTTCACACATTTATGTTCTTCAGAAAGTATTTGTAGTTGGCATAGTATACACCTTTCTTTACCCATGAAACTACTACATTTAAGCTAAACTGTTCTTTACCCATGATACTACTGTATCTAAGTCAAATCTTTCTTTACCCATGAAACTACTACATTTAAGTTAAACCATTCTTTACCCATGAAACTATTGTATCTAAGTTAAACCTTTTTTTATCCATGAAACTACTACATTTAAGTTAAACCTTTCTTTACCCATGAAACTACCACATCTTAGTTAAACATTAAAAGTAATGGCAAGACCTGCAATTACTTTTGCACCAACCTAAGAATAAAACCACTCTCTCTCAATTTTATGAGAAACTAAATCTTGTTTTCTTTCTAAATTTTGACATCTACCTACTCTTGTCTATTGAAAAATTTAGAAAATTTCTATTTTGTATGACTGTTATTGCTAGCTACTCTTGATTCCCTATCTGGGTAAGGTTGATGTTTGTCTAATGTTTTAATAACATAGATATTTTTATTATGTTGCATTTTAGTGAAATCTTACTGCATAAAATGAGAATTGCAAAAGAAGTATTTTTAAAATGTATATGTGATAAAATTATCATATATAACATACAAATTTATGAAGAATTATATAGGAGAGTGTACATACGTAGCCATAAAAGAGGTGTCTGAATGGTCATTAAGTGTTAATGATGATTATCAGTGTAATGAAATATCAGGTGATTTTTGTTTGCTTCCTATCAATAGTATATATAGTTCAAAATCTTTGTAGTAAATCATATATCATCTCATATTCAAAAGTAAACATCAAAAGTAAAGATGTTTTCCTTCTGAAAAAATAGAAGGTAATTGTGAGAAAACATATACTAAAATATTGACAGTGATTATCTTTCATCCCGATGGAAAAATTAGTGTTGCTATTTTTATTATTGCAATTTTAAATTACAATTTGAATATACATTCTATGAAAATAATTTAAACAACATAGAGTGCATAGTGTAAAAATTAAAAACATTTAAACTAATATTTTGAACTCTGCATTCAATCTCAAGAAGGTTCTTCTCACTAAACAAAGCATACACTTTTGAGCAGTTTTATTCTTTCTTGCCTTTACATACGTAATTGAAGGGTAAGAATGACAAGTAGTCTGTACATTAAGAGGCAGAGGTACAAATTGTAATATATTGACATATTTGATTTACAATAGGTGTCTTTTTTTTTTTTACTTAAATAGGTCCTATGAGGAAGGAAGAGAGCAAAAAATCTTTTATTCAAAGTGTTCAATCTTATGCATTTTGACATATTTATACACTGTAAAATTATTGCTGCCCTTAGGACACAGAATATTTCCACCACCTCCCCAAGTCATCTGATGCTATTTGCTATCTCATTATAGATTGGATTTCTTTTTCTAACATATATATTTATATGTAAATATATATGACATATGTTCATATATATAAATAAAATCATCCATTAGATATAATTATTTGTAACTTTTTTTACTCACCATAATGATTTTAAGATTTTTTTTTTTAGCTTTTGGTATCTGTGACTTGTTCATTTTATATCTGAATAACATTCTTTAGCAAGGATATTCCAGATTTCATTTATCAATTCACCAACTGATGAACATTTGTGTTGTTTTCCATTTTTTTACTAGCATAAATAAAATTACTGTGGATATTCTTATACAGTTCTCTATGTGGACATATGTTTTCATTTGTTTTGGGTAGATACCTAGCAATGCAGTGGCTGGGTTTCATAACAGGTAAATATTTAGCTTTTAAAGAGACGTTAGTTTTCTAAAGTGGTTGCACCATTTCATATTCACACCAAAAGGGTATGAGAGTCCAAGTTGTTCCACATTTTTACTAGCAATTGTGAATTTAAATATTTTTAATTTTAGCAATTCTAAGAGTTGTGTATTCATATCACATTATGGTTCTAATTTGTAATTCCCTCATGGTTAATAATATTGAGAATGTATGCTTTTAAGATATTTGTACATGCTATTTTGTTAATAACCTTATAAAATCATTTATCATTTTTTCTACTGTTTGCTCTTTTCTTACTATTGAGCTTTATGTGTTCTTTACATATTCTAGATACAAATTATCTGTTAGATTTAAAAGAATGTTTTATTATATTAATTGTTGTACTATTTATTTTCTTCATAGTGTCCTGCAAAAACCAAATGAATTTTAACTATAGTAAACTCCAACTCATCATTTATTTTCTGGTTCGTGCTTTATATTATCATCTGAGAAATGTTTGGCAATGTCATAGCCATAAATATTTTGTAGAAGTTTTATAATTTTAGCTTTTATATTCAGATGCATGATCCATTTTGCATTATTTTTGTGTATATGTGAGGTGAAGTTTGAAGTTCATTTTTATTCATATGGGTAACCAGTTATTCTTATATTTTCATTCTCCATTAATTGTCATGGAACCTTTAGAGATAATCAATTAAACATACGTAGTGATTGTATTTCTACGCTTCCTATTCTGTTCCCTTGATCCAGCATCTATACTGTTGCTCATACCGTATTCTCTTAATCACTGTAGCTTTATAATAGGAGTTTAAATTAGATAATATATGTTTACCAAATTTTTCTTCTTTTAAAAAAATTTGTTTGGGAAGACTTCTAGTTTGGGAAAGATGATATAGACCCATATTTCTCTTCTGATCCTCATGGAGCACAACTATAAACCTTGAAAATTTTGCAAAGACAACCAAAGGAAAATTCCAAAGGAGTAAGAGGAAAGTGAGGAGTTAGTTTGTGACTACAGAAATGAAGGAATAAAATAATGGCAGGTAGCTTGTGTTCTCCCAACCAACAGAGGAAGGCCACATGGATTAACTGTTTCCCATCCCCAACCTAGCAACAGAAGACAGCCCAGGTAGGCTCATATCTCCACACAAAGAAGAATCTGTGTGGCAACATCAGACAAGCTTGACCCCATTGGCAAAGGGAATCATTCAGGGGGCCCACCAAAAAAAAGTGGCCAGGGGAAATACTATCTATCCCACTGGGCCTGAAATACACCTTTACTCTGAAAAGATAAAGAGGTGGGAGAGCTGAAATTTCAAGAGAGCAGTTATACTCATTAGAGCAGTTTTCCCAGTCTTGGAAAACTTGTCTCATGTGAGACTCCCTTTCCCTGCTCAGGGATGCATGCAGCACAAGAAACATGGATGCAGTCACAGCAAATGCCCCAGTCTGGGCATCCTGACTTCAGAAATGGAAGAGAGATCAGTGGTTTCCAGGGATTAGATGGGGTGGAAAGGGAGCTGGGTGTGGTTATAAAAGGGCAACAGCAGTTAGCTAAAGAAGCTAACAGTTCCTTTAAAAGCTATATATTCACCTGTTTTGAAACCCAGCCACCCCATTGCTAGGTATTTACCCAAAACAAATGAAAACATATGTCCACATATAGGACTGTATAAGGATATCCATAGTAACTTTATTTATACTAGTAAAAAATGGGAAGCAACACAAATGTTCATCAGCTGGTGAACTGATAAATGAAATGTGGAATATCCATGCTGAAGAATGTTTATCACCTGTGTATGTTCATGTATCGACCACCAAGAGTCAAGATACAAAAATCATCCCACAGTCCCAATAACAGTCCATCGTTGGGACTGTGGGATGATTTTTATATCTTGACTCTGGTGGTAGATACATGAACATACACAGATGATAAAACTGTATAAATTTTATGCACACAGATCAAGTATGAATACATAAGTGTAATATCAAATAAATGTAAAAGCAGGCATCATCACCTTGTTACTGACTATAGAGAAAAAAACGAATATTTCAACATTAATTATATCAGCTTTATGTTTCCCTTAGATGTCTTTTTTCCACATTGAGATAGTTTATTTCTTTTTCTGCTTTAAAGTCTTTGTATGAAAATTCCGTCATCTGAATAATCTTAAGGTTAAAATTTGTTGAGTTTTACCTTTAAGAAAGAGTAATAGAATGGCTATTATTAAAAAGACAAAACAATAACAGATGCTGGTGAGTATGTGAAGAACAGAAAACTCTTATATACTGTTGATGGGAATGTAAATTAGTTCGGCCATCATAAAAAACTAAAACAAACAAAACAAAGCAAAAACTAAAAACAGAACTACTAATCATACAATCCAGCAGTCTCACTACTGGGTATTTCTCTAAAGAAAAGGAAATCAGTATATCAAAGGGATACCTTCACCACATTTTTATTGCAGCACTATTCATAATAGCAAAGATATGGAATCAAATGTCCAGCAACAGATGAATGATTAAAGAAAATATGTTATATACACACAATGGAATGCTATTTAGGTCTAAGAAGAATGAAATCCTGTCATTTGCAGCAACATGGATGGAATTAGAAGTCATTAGGTCCAGTGAAATAAGCCAGGAAAAGAAAGATTAAATAGCGCATGTTCTCATTCAAATATGAGAGCTAAAAAAGTTAATCTCATGGAGTCAGAGAATTGAATAAAAGTTACCAGAGTGTGGGAATGGTGTAGTGTGGGGGATAAAAAGAGGGTGGTTAATGAGTACAAACATACAGTTAGAAAGAAGGAATAAGGGTTGGGTGCAGAGGCTCAAGCCTGTAATACCAGCACTTTGGGAGGCTGAGGCAGGCGGATCATGAGGTCAAGAGTTTGAGACCAGCCTGGCCAACATGGTGAAACCCTGTCTTTACTAAAAATACAAAAATTAGCCAGGAGTGGTGGTGCATGCCTATAGTCCTGGCTACTCAGGAGGCCGAGGCAGGAGAATCTCTAGAACCTGGGAGTTGGAGGCTGCAGTGAGCCGAGATGGTACCGCTGCACTCCAGCCTGGGTGACAGAGTGAGACTCCACCCAATAAAAAAGAAAGAAAGAATAAGTTCTATGGTCAATAGCAGAGCGGTTATAATAGACATTCATTTGATATTTCAAAATAACTAGAAGAAATAATTTGAAATGTCCGCAACATGTAGAAATGATAAATACTTCAGGTGACGAATACCCTAATATCCTGACTTGATCATTGTACATTCCATGCATATGACGAAAACCACATGTACCCTATAAATATGCATACTTTTTATGTATCAATAAAAATTGAAAAAAAGAACTAGTAACATTTTTATGGTTTCTCGTACACAATTATTTTTTATTCTATCCTCCTTATTGTGAATACAATATAAAATCTGCATTCAGTTGTATTCTTCTTATGAATGCTGATATTTTTAATAGGCAATAATTTGGTTAGATTCAGATTACAAACATTTTATTACATCTCATGAGTGGCAGCTCAAATTTCAGTTTAGTTATTCTAGTACACGTTGAAAGTTACTTTGAGTCTGCACAATAGAAGCATGGTTCACCAATCAGGCAAGGATAGGGCTTGTACTCAGAATTTGTGGCACCTCATCTGTGGCTGTCTCTTTCCAGGATTCTCCCTTCAGTTTTCAGAAGTACAGTTGTCTTAAAATACGTCTGCCATTTTTCAGGCCAGAAAATCAACAGATTTTTCTATAAGAGCTCTCACCACAATCTCACATTGAAAATGTTGGCCTACCTTCAAAGTAAAAGCCGAGCAAAAACAAACAACTCTCAAAGTAACATTTTTTAAGTGTCAACTCAGCTCTAGAATCTACTTGCATTTGATCACCCTCCAGTGTCAATGATTTTTTATTTATTCATTTTTTTTGAGACACAGTCTTGCTCTTGTCCCCCAGGCTGGAGTGCAATGGCATGATCTTGGCTCACTGCAACCTCCACCTCCTGAGTTCAAGCTATTCTCCTGCCTCAGCCTCCTGAGCAGCTGGGATTACAGGTGCCTGCCCCCATGCTTGCCTAATTTTTGTATTTTTAGTAGAGACGGGGTTTCACCATGTTGGCCAGTCTGGTCTCAAACTCCTGACCTCAGGTGATCCGCCTGCCTTGGCCTCCCAAAATGCTGGGATTACAGGTGAGAGCCACGGTGCATGGCCTGTCAATGATGTTTTTCTAGTTTGTCTGGAGGTTTTAGCTGCTATGTACAGGGGGGTTGGGTCCAGTAGGAGCTGCTTGGCTATAGGAGTGATAACTCTTGTCCTCATTTTTTATTCTTTCTTCTTCCATAACTCTGTGCAGGGAGGAAGAAGAGAAGCCAGCAGCAGGGCTAGGATTGGCCTGGGTCTCTGGCTCCCCAGTGGAATATATGTGTCCTCAATTTTAGGCAATAATAACATATATTTGCATATAAGATTTCATAACTTGCATAGTTTATATATATATATGTGGTAGAGAAGTTCAAAATTGTATCTTACAACATCTCTTTATAAGCTTGTATCCCTAAAACCTTGCCTTCTGCTCAAACTGGATTCATAGAAGGGTTATAACTTGAACATACCCAAATGCTCATGAAATAGCAAGGTTCAAATTACTCATGTCCTTGCTCTCATATTTTATTTCTATTACATAAAATTTTATTTCTGTACATACATAGGCCGGATGTGGTGGCTCAAACTTATAATCCCAGCACTTTGGGAGGCTAAGTAAGGAGGATCACTTAAGTTGAGGAGTTCAAGACCAGCTTAGACAACATGGTGAAACCCCATCTCTACAAAAAAATCAAAACATTAGCTGAGCATGGTGGCATGCGCCTGTGGTCCCAGCTACTCTGGAGGCTAAGGTGGGAGTGTCACTTGACCTGAGACCAGGGAGGTCTCAGTAGTCAAGGCTGCAGTGAGAGGTGACTGTGTCACTGCACTCCAGCCAGGGCAACAAAGTGAAACTGTCTCAAAAAAAAAAAAAGGTCACAAATGGTTCACTTTATTGAAATTACATAATGTTGCCACATATATAATTATCAAATTTTACTTAAGCTCTGCAGAGGTGTTAAGAGACAATGTATTCTCCATATATTCAGAAACAATAGCTTGGTTTAATTTATATCTGTTGTAGAATCATCAACAGAAAATTTCTAAATGCTTTTATAGTATCCAAGGAGAATGTAAAAGCTGTATATAATTGTTACATTGCCATTTCTTTCTTTGTCAGAAATGTCATATGCTTGCTATTGTCAGATAAAGCAGAATGTCAACTTGTTTATTAGGAAAAGTGTAATCTGTGTGTCAGTTCCCATGGTGATTCATTGAATAGCTCAAATTAAAGCACATATATGTCTTAATTAAATATTTGAAATGGATTAATTCAAGGTAAGTAAACCAAATACATTTTGCTAAATTTACTACCATGAGTATGTCATGAGAAAAAAGGAAGTCATTGCTATTATTTTCAGAATACTAGTTTAGACCCCAACATGCTTATGGGGCACTTAATAGTCTATAAACTATTCTTAGATGATATACTGAGACAACCCTCTAAAATTAAACATGAGAAAAATAAAATTCCCTTACCTCTGACTACTAAACCAAGAAATAGACATTTAACAGCAGAATTTGGTAAATTCTAAAATCATAAGCTTTTATAGTAAGCTATAATGAAAGCTCATGGATTTCTTCTAATCTACTTATCAGAGTACAGATGAAGTCAAAGTTGACTGTAGAAGCAAGAAAAACCTAGGTCACATTTTCATATTAATACTCTCAGGGTAAAAATGAAAGATATCTAGAGGAGAGAAGATAGCCCAAAGGAAAAGGAGGAGTCTATTTAGAACACCATCAGCACAATCAGAAATGCAAGGAAGCTATACCGTTATCAACTGGATTTTTACATGACTGGACAATAAAGAACTGAAACAAATAGCATGATAACTGATGTCTAAATGCTCACCATATTTCAGGCCTCATGTGCATTATCTCTTTCAATATTGCAGCAATCCTCTTAAGTATTTTTGTTTTTGTAAAAGTTTAATAGCTCAGTGTAAATTAATAAATTAGATGCCCTGCTGTCTGCTCTTATATTGTGTGCATCTTTTAGTTCCGATTATATTAGTTAGATTAGGCGCTTAAAGAAAGATTCTTTCTGCACATTGAACAGCAAGCTTGAACTTTCTAAAGAACTTTTATATTAGTGAATGTGACCAACTAGTTGAGATAATATTTAGTGTTGTTATTTGAATTCACCATCCCCTCCTTTGCTCCTGAGCTTAATGACATTCAAGCTCATTTTAAAAATACATTAAAAGACACATAAAGTCTAAAATAGCATATTACTGAAATGCATAATAAGTAAACCTTGAAACATGAATATAATAAAATATGACTGGCCATTCACAGAATAAGCTAAATGGTGAGTTATGGGGCACAAGTAATGGCTAAAGTCATCAGAAGAATTGTGCAGGATGGGCAATTTGAAGTTAAGTGGAGTACAGAGAAGATCACACTGTGGGAAGAGAGAGCATGACAAGAGGGGAAAACATGAGACAAAGCTGAATATTTTCTGGAGAGTAAACAGAAGGAGGAGATGATGATATATAAAGGGGGACAGTCTAAATGGTTCATAATGAGAGACAGAGAAAAAAAGGTTGAATAGAAAAAGGGCCAGATACCGGACACTGTGTTCAGATAAAAGAGCTACTTTCTTTAGAAATTTTTTTTTTTAATTTGGAAAAATTTAAGATTAAATTTTCTCACAAGGAAGGAAGAATTTTCTAATTAATGGAATATATAAGCCCAAATACAAGTATTCATGTAACAATAAGAAAGCTTACCTGCATTTTAATAGGGATCTTTCTGGAAGGAGAAATACAAACTACTGCTGATGCTGCTAGATAATTTTTAAATCAATCACTGTGGGATAATAATAATTAAACTTTCATATTTTATATGTGCATATGTATTTATATAATCTAAGATATCTTATTGTACACCATGAATATAAACAATTTTACTTGTCAATTAAAAATGAATTTTTAAAAAAGAACTTGATTTGTCCTCGGTCACATAGTTATCCAGGATTTATATATAGAGCTTTTGACCTCTGTCTTCTTTCCATTCTCTTATAAAGCAGTTGCAGTTTTATGGTCAGAGGTCCTTCACTAGGATGTTAAAGTAACTGGTACCTACCATGATTGAGTACTTAATTTTTATTTATATCTTGTCAGATGGCTGTCACTTTAAAAGAATTTTATATATACAATTTGTAGGAGAAATTATTTCTCATCCTTTTCATATCTAAGAAATTTTCTGGTTGGGCATGGTGGCTCACACCTGTAATCCTAGCACTTTGGGAGGCCATGGCAGGTGGATTGCCTGAGCTTAGGAGGTCGGGACCAGCCTGGGTAATACGGTGAAACCCCGTCTCTACTGACATACAAAAAATTAGCCGGGCGTGGTGGCGGGTGCCTATAGTCCCAACTACTCAGGAGGCTGAGGCAGGAGAATCGCTTGAACCCAGGAGATAGAGGCTGCAGTGAGCTGAGATCATGCTACTGCACTCCAACCTGAGTGACAGAGCAAGACTGCGTCTCAAAAAAAAAAAAAAAAAATCTGTGTTCTTCATGCAAGGAAATTAGCTAAATTTAAGTTATTGGCTCATATTTTTATTTCAAAATTTGTTCACAATGACTTTACTTTTTAAAATTTAGTGTTGAATTTAAGGTTGTAGAGGCAAAGTCTAGAGCCAGTTTAATAGCAGTTCTATTTTATATATAACTTGTCATTATAGGATTATTCATGTTATTGTTGGTTATTTACCCTTTTTTTGTTTTTCTTTCTTTGCCCGCATTTGCCTGCCCTCACTCCACCATAAAATTCTACTACTTGTGTTAAACCTTCATAAATTTCAGGACAAGTTTCAGTTGGTGCTCAGGGTAAGTGGACAGCTTCTTTTCATTTTACAAAAAAGGTCTGCCATAAGATGGTCCCACTAAACAAAAGGTACACCAACATAAATTTGAGTTTTATAAATTTTTTGGTAAATAGCAACACTTATATTCCTCTCTACTTTCCTATGTATGTGTCTTTATCTGTTGATCTTAGCCTATTTAAAACTGAAATTTTGCTTGTCAAGCCCAGGCCAGTCTCACCTCACCATTTGTCTTGAGAATTCTGTCATCATCTGTGCACACTGATGGAGGCACATATCACATGCCGATTAAGTTAAGTAAAAGAAACATCTCTCTGAAATGGAACTGCTTGCAATTAGCACACACATTCCTCACTCGTTGCTGTGAATAGAAGTCTTTGAAGATCAGGAATTATACCAAATCATTTAAAATATCTCCAGAAAATTAATTTACTTATTTAATTAATTTATTTGGGTACATATGCATGCATACATCCTTCTAATCTAAAATAATTGAGAATCTAAAATAATTTTGAATATACCAAGAACTGTGGTATTGAAAGACAGTAGTTGAGTTTCCAGAGATCCACAGAGAGTTAACAGTTCCTTCCATAGAAGGAGTTCCATAGAATCCATTTATCTACTACAGAACCTGCTAGAAGTAATTACTTAGTATGCCTCTATTAATGAATTAATTTCTGAAATCTAATTTATCTGTATTGTTGGTTGAGAATAAAGAAAAATTATTTACCTGCTAATTAATTGTTTAAAAAACTAAATAAAATGTTCAATTTTTAAAAAACTAAAATAAATGTTCAATTAGGGCCATACATAACAAATCTATATTTTAACTTTTTTTCCTTGAAAATCAATGCTGACATAAAAGGAGGAGATGAATGAAAGAGAGGGTTTCTTTTTCCTTTTTTTTTAAGGTTTCCCTTCTAGTCATCTTACTCTGATCCTCTTACAAGATGCTATTGACCATATGTGAGCAGAAGTCTCATTTTATTGACAGTAAAGTGAACCCAGAAATATCTGAGATAGGCCTCAATCAATTTAGAAACTTTTGCTAAGGTTATTGCCAAGATTAAAGACATGTCCATGGCACAGCCTCAGGAAGTCCTCATGATATGTGCCTGAGGTGGTCAGGGTACAGCTTGCTTTTATACATTTTAGGGAGGCGTCAATCAATATATCAATACATCAATCTATATATAAGAGATTTACATTGACTTGATCTGGAAGAGCAGGACAACTAGAAGGAGGGGCTTCTGGGTCATAGGTAGATTAAAAAATTTTCTGATTGGCAATTGGTTGAAAGAGTTATTATTCATAGGAAGAAATGTCTAGGTTATGATAAGGGGTTGTAGACACCAAGGTTTTATCACGCAGATGAAGCCTCCAGGTAGCAGGCTTCAGACAGAATTGGTTGTAAATGTTTCTTATCAGACTTACGGCTCCAGTTGATGTTAATGCTAGTCAGTTTTTCCTAAATTCCAAAAGGGAGGAGGGTATACAGAGGCATGTTTGAGCCCCCCTTCCCATCATGGCCTCAACTAGTTTTTCAGGTTAACTTTGGAATGCCCTTGGCCAAGAGGAGAGGGCTGTTCAGATGCGTTGGGGGATGTGTAGGGGTCTTACAATTTTGTTTCTGGTTTACAGTAATAACTCAGAATTTAGAGCAAAATTTATATGTGTTCATTTCTATATTTTCTCATTAATGTAATCATGTATTAGGTATTTATCAAGTTTATGTATGAAATCACACTGTTGTTTGATGAATACAAGTTTAGATAAGAAATTTTGTTTATCCTTAATAAATCAAGCTGTTACAGTAAATAGGCAGATATGGTCAGGACAGGAGAGGGCCCCCACAACCAGGAATGTCAGGTGATGATCAGGTGATAGGTGGTTTTTGAGCTGTCTCTTTAAAATAATAATTGATGGCAGCTGGTACCAGGGAAAGGCAGTCTCCCAATATATAGAAAACAACTAAAGTTGGTGATCAGCAGCTTCCTGATAAGATCTTAGGGGTTGGGCAAGTGGGCTCATGCATACACACTAAGAGGAAAATGGCAGAGTTTAACTGGTAACCGGTATATGACCTTTTAGGAACATTTGACTGGTAAGGGAACAACACCTCAAGTGAGCATGCATACACCTTCCGTAAACACACTGTGCGTGCAGCCGCTTCCGAGTGCTGCCAGGCCACTGCGCATGTAGACAGCCCACCCCAAGAGAAGAATCAGGGAAAAGGGGACTCAAGAGCCCAGAAGCATGCAAAATGTATAAAACCCCAAGTCAAAGATCAAACAGTGCCCTTGATCTCTCAAGTCTCCCACTTGGCTCTCTTCCAAGTGTACTTTACTTCCCTTCATTCCTGCTCTAAACATTTTAATGAACTTTCACTCCCACTCCAGAACTTACCTCGGTCTCTCACTCTGCCTTATGCCCCTCGGTCGAATTCTTTCTTCTGAGGAGGCAAGAATTGAAGTTGCTGCAGACCCATGTGGATTCTCCACTGCTGGTAACAAAACCAAATAGGTAAGAAAAAATATGTATGCTAACTATGTTTTAATAAGAAAAAACTGATATACACATGATATATAGTACTGCTTCAGCATTTTCACTAGAGATGTATGCACAAAGAAGGCATGTTAGATGTTAGACAAACTCAGGTTCAAATGCTTACTTTACTTTTATGACCTTCAGCTCTCTTACTTGTGAAGAGTATCTATCTGAATATAGCATTATGTTAAAACATATTAAAAATAAAGTGCTTGGGAGAATGAATTAGCATTGCTAATGCTTCAGTTATAGGCCAAGGCCAAATCCACAGAGAAAAATGTAAGCTCTTATGCATGTTAAAAAAAGGAAGTTTTCAGACATAATTGACTACCAATTATTTGCCCCCTTCTGAAGCATTTTAAAAAGCAGATGTTAAAGAGTTCAATTAATTTGTATTTGTATATGTGGGACTCTATCAATAAAAGAAAAATGTGCTGTGAATAATGTGACTTCCCATACTTCCTTCTTATATAATCTTAGCCAAATCTCTCCTACAAGTCCGGCAAATATGCAGAATATTATGGGATGGCTTATGCCTATAGCCTTGTTCCTGGCCTCATCTGCTAATTTCTCATGGTGGTGGGATTTTAAGTAATGCAGACTGTGCTCAAACTCAATTCTGCTGTTTAGCATCTGTGTAAATGTCAGTTACTTCAGTTCCCTAGGCCTGAATTTCCCATATGGTAAAATAGGGTGAAAAGGGATCTCTACCTTTAGAGATTTTGTGAGGATTAAAACATATAATGCATGCAGAGGATGTGGCAAAGTGTTGAGAAAGTGCCCAATAAACAATTATTTTGTTATTATTCATATTATTATTTATTCAGCTACCTATTATTCACCTTTTATTCTTATATTCATGTTTATAGAAGATATTCTATTTTCAAGAACCAGATAAGACACAGATAAACAAGTAAACGCAATGTTACAATGATTTTATTTCCTTCAATTTAAGGATATTCAAAATTTTAAATAAAGTTTTTTTAATCTCTCTATAAATTAATATTTCTAATTTCAGGAAAAGCCATCAGAAATCAATTATTTAGCTGGGCATTCATGTCTTTCCTGATCTCTTCACTCTTTGAACTTGAGTACGGCAAAACTTCCTTTTTTTTTTCATTCCCAAGCATTAAAAGCTAAATCTCTGAATGAAAGGAAATAGAACTAAATGAAAAGCCAAACTAATTTTACTTAAGCAGCCACAGCTTTCCCAGTGAATGATTTGGAGCTCTTCAGTGTTACTTAGTGAATGTAATCACACATATTTGTCTTGTAGAGAATTATATTGTGACATATGCACAGTAAGCGGGACTGCTATTATATAAATTACCGAAGATTTGCTGCTTGAAGTTGCAGCATACAAAAGAAAGCACGCATATATTTTTTGTCACAAAAATATTGCCATTATTTAAAGAAACCTCATCTACGTATGTTATTTACTAATAAGACCGGTCATAGTCTCACTAATATTTATACAAAATTTGTGTTCAGTAACAAAAATGCCCAAACATTAGGCAGAACGAGTCAAAATTCTCAGACAAATAAAATATTACATTTTTTATGTTTAGATTGAAAGGTTTTTCAAAATGCTACATCCTGCAATTTTATTTCTTTAATCTCTTCTTTCCTTCCTGCTTTCAATATATATGTGTGCATGTGTGTGTTCTGTACGTAAATATAAGGAGGTCTGTTGTAGTCTGGATGCATTACATAAATCTTACTCAAGAATGTGTCTGAACTGAGATTTCAAAGATAACCAGATCTTGTCTGGGTGAATGAGTCAGTAGAAGATATTCAGGGTACAAGAATACCTTATTGGAAGTTCAGATGTGAGAATGAGCATGACACTTTGGAAGATCTGGAAGACCAGTGTGGCCAGAGAACAGAGGTGAAGGGTGAGTGAGATGTGATAAATACTTATAAAATCTTCAAGATATTTTACATTAAAATTACCTAAAGCACTGTAAGCCATACATATATATATATGTATAAATTATTGCTCTAAGTATATATAATTAAAATGTTCACCAATATATAAAATAACGTTTCTTCTCAGAATGAAAGGCTGTTTCTTTTTCTTATTTCTAAGTAATTAACTTACATCATGGAGAATTTAGACTACACAGAAAAATCCGTGGAAGAGAGAAATAAGACTCAAATCCTAAGGTCATATATACCCTAAAAATATATGTCTTATAATAGAGTTCAATATCAAGTCGAATGATTAGATTATTACAATCATATGCTACAATTAATCATGTAATAGGCTGTACCGAGGTCAAACAGAAAACACGTCTTTATGCTTTATGATAACAAGCATGCTTTTTCCTTTGTGCTCACAGATACAAAAGTCACCTATGGTTTGCCTGACCCAGGCAGACAAACATTTTCAGACTCCCTGTGACCTTGGCTTAGCTCCAGCTATAGTTTGGGCTCAGGAATACTTGACATGCCCCCACATTCTCTTTGGCCAAGCAGCAACCCAGACAAGTTCTCCTCATGGTACAAGTCAGAAGCCCAAGTGTAACATCTGATACCTCTCTAGGCCTTGATCTGGAACTGGCACACTTTCACCCACCTAGGCTCCACTGGCAAAAAGCAAATTGAGTGGCCAAGTCCAAATTCAACATGGGTGAAGAACTATCATTCTCTCTCTGTAGGAGGAAGACATTAGGGAAAGGATGTAGATGAATAACGTTAACACAGAAAAGGCGTGAAGAATTTTTGGATTCAATTCACCCCAGAGGTGGAACTAGAACAGCAGAAGCCCCAACATCTGGAGCTGCTAAAATCTCAAATTAAGTAGCCAACAGTGCCAGTGACCATTGCCATTCTCTCCTTACAAGTTGTGAATCATGGAGGAAAGCCAAGGAGACTATGTTGCTTAAAGTCAATGTCATCATTTTACCTTTGTAGTTCTCTCTCTCTCTCTCTCCATATATATATATATATATATATATATATGCACACATAGATCAATTATATCACAGCCTTAGCTATCAATCATCTTAAATCATGACGGAACCATCAAGAAGTCCTTAGAGGAGCCACACGAAGAGCAGAAGAAATATTTTCATGAAACATCTTGTTTGCTTAAAGTTCACTTATGCCAAAACCTAGTAATCTGTGATTAACTTTTCCCATAGTTCACCTATGTTTTCCAGCGTGCACTCTTTTATTTTCTCTTGGATTTTCTTCTTTTTGGCTTTTTCTTATTAGAATTACTCTTTTTTTCCAGGTGATGCCCCAGCATTATTTTTCATTCATTTTTTTTAATGGCAACTTTGAATGCAAGCAAAGTCGGTGGAATTTCATGGGGTGTTGGTGGGTAGAGTAACATGCTTTTGATTACATCAGATACATAAAGGAAAAAAGACTGCTCGGTTTCTTGTTTGGTAGAATCCCTAGGGCATCTAAGTCAGGCAAAAGGCAGTGAATAAGGGAGGTAAATGGAAAGAAAGTGTTAATACATTTTCTTGCTTTCTTTAAGGTTTTTCACTTATTTTTCTTCTAGTGGTTAAATACATGTCATTACTATTCATCATTTGTAATTCCCAGTTTAGCACAGCTGGTTTTCTAATTACTTGAAAAACAAAATCCAGGGTTTGGGTAAGCAGTGACCAGTTTTTGATTTTTTAAAAATAATATTTATATGAGCTTAAAAAACCATTTTCTGTTTTGTTTTACTCACAATAAATTAGAGTAATTGGCAGGCAATAAGAATTTAATGAATAATAAGATATCATGTTGTGGAGCATACATCAATTTTAGCTAGTAAATAGTTGCATTTATTGGTCCCATAAAAGCTCAGTAAATAGTTCACCTCCATATTTTAATAAGTGGGTAGATTTAGGATACCCATAGTTTAGGTAAGAAAGAGTCTCATTCTCAATATTACCTTAGCCTGGAAATTTTATTTAACTATGCACAAGGGGGGTTGTTAATTTCTGGAAAATATTTTCAAATAGAGTCAATTTTTTTTTCACAGTTGAAGACTTAAATACTGCTTTAGAATTTTGCTTGTCATTTTTGTTAATAAAGCTATTATATCATAGTTTAAGAATTTAATTTTTAAAAATATATTGTCTCTTTCAGACCCATGAGAGATCTATGAACAATATTATTTTCACATAAGTAAAGTATAACTTAGTAGTCCCCTACTATCTACATAGATCTACATAGAAACAAAATGATGATGGGCTATGAATGAAATTTGCCTTGTGTTATAAAATAATACCCATTCCTTTTCTAATAAAACTGCTTTTGTTTGTTACTAGGAAGAAGTTTATTTTAGAAGACAAATTTTTCAGCACTGTGCTCAAGAAATATATCTATGGTTGAATTTGTGAATGTTCTGAAATCACCTGGAATTATATCAAATGCTTACTTCTAAATGTGAAATTATTTGTACAAATTATGCTGCTTCTAGTTTGTCACTTACTAGTTATGTGACCTTGAACGTGTTACTTAACAGCTGCGTGTCTTCTTTTCCCTATCCATTAAATTGACCTAATAATTGTATCAATTTCAGATATTTGCTATACAGGTTCTATAAGTCAATATGTAAAAAACACTTCGCACCAGGTCTGACACATAGTAAGTTCCATATAGAAGTTAGAGGTTATTATCCATTTTAATACATTTTTAAAGCATGGAGTCAGTACTTGGATCAGGAATAAAGGTTGACATTATGTTTATGTGGTCCTTGAAGACAAGAATAAATGATGAAGTCTTAAAGGAGGTAAACCAAAATTGGTTCCAGAAAAAAATAGGGGAAAGAAAAAGATTATAAGGAAGGATTTAATCTAGGCTTCCTCTTTGTGTCATAAAATCAAAATGAGAAAATATAGATTGCATGTTTATAGATGTCTGAAAAATGGAACAAAGTCTAGATTTAGAATTTATATAATAGTGACTTCCTATTAAATACTAAAGATTTTCCTATGTATATTCAATTTTTGTTTTCTAAAAATTGCATTCAACAAGCAAATATTGATAGGAAAATGGTAACTGGTTCTCAAACACTGGTCCACATTCTCATTATGATGTACATACAAAACAACAACTCATATAAATGTCTCTCAAGTCCATAAAATAGTTAAAAGATCAGCACAGGTAGTTGAGCTTGAAAATGCATAAGGGGGATTATAGACTGCATTGCTCACAGTTAGAACACAGCCATAATTACAGCTGTAGCTCTTTTTTTTTTTTTTTCAGCTGTAGCTACAAACTGGCCTCAATGGTTTTTCTTATTGAGTACACCGAGCAATGACGTAAATTTCCAATATATTTAATTCTGTGGCAATGTTTGGATTAGTAATAAACCTTTGCAACTTTGTTAGATTTGGAAAAGTATTTTAGAGAAACCATGTGCAACTACTTAAAAAAAAAATAAAACTCCACCTTAAGAAGCAGTATAGGAGTACCAAAGGCAATGAAATAGTCAAAATTGTTTTTTAAAAAATGGAGTTGAGCAAAACTATATGAATTTTTTTAAAAATGTCCAGAAAAATATTTTGGTTCCAGATAAGGGTTAAGAGTTAATTGGTTTTTCCGATGTTTTTTTCCCCTAAATGTTTCAGAGAGATCTGCAGGGACATAGGTATAATAATTTTCTCAAAGAGCTACACATGTGCCGCCTCTTGAATCCAAGAAATTATCCCGTCCCTCTAGATTTTAATAATTGCCTTTCAATTTTGAATACTTCTCTAGTGAGCATATCAACTGTTTTAGTGATATTGTCCAGGGTTTTGGTAAATAATGTAATTACAGCATAGAAAACTTTATGTACTTTTTGTGTTCCCCTTATTGCTAAAAGAAAGAAGGTAGTAGAGCAGAAAACAGTACCACAGTATTCTCTTGGGATGATCAGATTGTCTAGGTTTATATCTAGTGCTTAATCTTTCCCTTCCAGAGTTTGATCATTTTTATTAAAGAGAAATTTGTCTACCTTGCCATAATCTAAACTCTGATGTCGACATTGTAGCCCAGAGGACTGTAAATCTTTAAGAAAACTTTGAGAGATATCAAGAACATAATATTAGTTGGAATGAACAAGAAAAAAAATAAAACATTCCTGCAGTTTCCCTTGAGAGAGTTCTGCATGGCTGTTTCTTTAACTCATGGCAAAGTAGAAATTTCCAGCTGAGGTATATGTGGCCTGAAAAATACATATTGTAAAAAAAGGATTTAAGATAGTTCGAGGAAACACAGCTTTTCTTATTCAAGAATTCCATTAATATTTTCAAAAGTATTTTCCTCCACTATGCATTATCTTTTGGTATATTCCCAAAGGGAAATACTTTTTTTTAGTTCTTCTTCATTAACAAATGACTATGCAAACATTTAGCAACTCACAATTTCCTTAGCAATGAGTAATACTGAATATTGTCCTGTGATACCTCTACTGTTTTAGTGTCAGTTTTCAATATTTTTCTAATTGATTAATTTATTATTTAAGGAGTGCACCACATTTTCAAACAGACGGATTTTTACAGATATTAATGTGTCTTGCATCCATTTCACAGCCAATTTCAGCCATAGAAAATACACAAAGCATCATTAAAAAGCAATCAGTGGAAATACACACACGCAATTATATATTTATATAAACTACATGTAAATATATATTACACATAAATATATAATATACAATTCAGCAGGGTAAATACCATGTTTATTTACTGAATTGGTATTTTCCTTATAAATGTTGACTAAACGCTCATACTTAGCTGCATTTAAAGCCAGTTCTAGTTATTTCTTCACACTGATTGCTGGAAAATTATGTTAGTCATTATGAGGGCATGTGTATTTTATGTGTATGGTACTAGGCATGATGTCAAATTTGTAAGTAAGATTTGACCATCAGACTCTGCATTATTTCAAATTAGAGTTGTTAATGGGATTGTCTTTCAGACTCACAAATCATAATGATAAAGCCATTTTGAGAAGAAAAAAAAGGAGGCAAAAGACAAATATGATAAAAATAAAATGTTAAGGTGGCTGCACCCCATCCTTGTTATTGAATGACAAACACCTTTAGGAATATTACAGAAAAATATTTTTATCTGTATAGATAAAATAGATAAATTTATCTATTTATCTGTATAGATAAATAGAATCTGGAGGAATTAGACCAAAGGGAACTAAATGGATTATCAGGAATCAGAAGATAAAATAAACATTTGCATAACATTCTGTATTCTATCTATTGTTTTGGCCCTAATAAAGGCTGAATTTAAAAACAGCAGGTTGGCATGTAAGGATTGATTTTTTAAGTATGTGTATGTTTCTTTCTCTCGCCACAGGAATGCCTTCTTTTGCTTCTTTAGCTGCCTTGACCAATGTAGTGATGCTGACAGAGGCTATAAAAAATGTGGCTCTCCAATCTTGGGCACTTTATGTAACCTTGCTCCTAGGAGGCCGAGCACATATTCAGCAGGAAGGAACTTGCTGGCTCAGTTACCATGATTCATGCCAACAAATCAAAGGTATGTATCAGAGAAGGAAATGAAAGATGGTGAGGGAGAAGGAATAGATAACAGCTCAATTGGGTAATGTTGTTCAAAAGGCCTTTGATCAAGTGTCTTGTTTTGGTGAAGAAAAAATAAATAAATAAATAAATAAATAAATAAATAAATAAAATGTTTTAAAAGGCCTTTGAAGGATTGAATAAAAAAGAAGAAAACTAACACATTTTTATGGAGTTGGCAGCTCATTACCAATATTCAGGGGGTGAGGATACTCTCTGGCTTCATCCCCTCTCTTAAAATCCTACTTTCTATATAAACTATGCCTGGAGAAATTAAAATCCAACATTCAGGATCATGTTCTAGAATGTAAACTATTTTAGAAGGGGACTGAATTTATCTCTTCACTTGAAGCCATAGAATTCTGAAAAAGCTTGACTGAGAGGTCAATATTTGCTGACCTAACCCCTAGTGAAGAATTTTAGATCATGTTATGGAATGAATGTGTGTGTTCCTCTCCTATTCATGTACTGAATCCCTAACTGCCAATGTGATGTTATTTGGAGATGTGGTCTTTGGGATGTCATTAGCATTAGGTGAGGTCATGACAGTGAGATCCTCAAAGTAAGATTGGTGGCCTTTTAAGAGGAGGAATCTCTCTCTCTCTCTCTCTCTCTCTCTCATGAGAACACATTGAGAAGGTAGCTGTCTGCACGCCAGGAAAAGTATCCTTCCCAGAACCTGACCATTCTTGCTGTCACCCTCATCTTGGACTTCCAGCCTCCAGAACTATAAGAGAATAAATTTCTGTTTTTTTTAAGCACCCAGTCTATGGTATTTTGTTATAGTAGAGCTAAGACAGGACATAAGCAACAATCTGATTGAAGGGCCAGAAGTGGTATACATTATTATTATTAGATCCTAGCCCTTAATTATCAGTGATCTGTAAAGAGAATAGAGATGCTGATACGAAAGAGCAGAAGGTAAATCTGGAAGGGTTTAGAGGCGTCCGTTGCCAGGGACAAGCTGAAGGTTAAATTATGAATTGCAAGGTATGATTGGCCAAATTATTCTGTGGTTACATCACTGAATTCATGATTGGGGTTATTCTGGGTAATATATTCAACCAATTCTAGATTTTAAGAGTAGCATCCCTACACATTTAAAGTTAATAGAAATTTTGTATATTGATATAATATTATGTTTCTTTTTCCTAATTTTTATGTGGTCAGTAGTATAGTGTTAATCAAAATGAATGTCATGGTGGGCCAAATGAGTAAAAATGTACTTCTCAAAGATGCCCACACCTTAATTCCTGGAATCTGTGTATATGCCATATTACATAGCAAAAGAGACTTTGTGATGTGATTTCAAGTTCCATACCTTATATGAGAGATATTATCCTGCATCATCTCAGTGGGAAAGAGTAGAAGATAAAAAGAGTGTCAATTACTGTAGAGTCAGTGTCTATTTTCATTTTCTATTGCTGCCAAAGCAAATTACCACAAACTTTGAGGCATACAACAACACTCATTTTTAAACATCTGTTTTATGGATTTAAAAAATCCCAGTAAGGCATAGCTTACTGGGGTCCTCTGATTAGAGTCTTACAAAGTCAGAATCAAAGTGTTGCTGGGCTGTGTTTCTTTGTGAAAGCACTGGGGATCTGCACTTCTAAACTCATTCAGTTTCTTGGCAGAATTCAGCACTATTTGGATACAGGACTAAAATCCTCATTTCCTTACTGGTTGTCAGCCAAGGGTCATTTTTTATTTTTAGAGACCTCCCACACCCCTTACCTCATGCTCCACTTCTTCCATCTTCAAAGCCAACAACAGAGGGACAGTGCTCCTCACATTTTGAATATACCTGACTTCCCCTTCTGCCTCATCTCTCCTATTTCCAGCCAAAGTAAATTCTCTGCATTTATAGGCTCATGTGACTATATTTAGCTCACCTGGATAATCCAGGAAAAATCTCCCCATTTTAAAGTTCATGACCTTAATCACATCTGCAAAGTCTCTTTTGCCATGTAATTTAACGTACTCACAGGTCTGAGGGTTGAGATGTAGATATCTCAGGGGGTGGAGGGTGATCCTGCCCACACCAGCATCAATTCCAGTTATACTCATTTTTAGACTTCTGATGCTGATCATCCTCAGAGCAAGTGGAAGAAATTGACATTTTATCTGTTACCTGCCAAAACTTTGGAATCTTTCTAGGCTAGTGAAAAGTAGAAGAATGAGCATATATGCTGTTATCGCTCACCCTATAGGAGACCCATACATCTGAGCCCCCCAAACCCAAAAATGTGTGGGTCAAAAGAAGCAATAAATGTAAATGGGGTAAATTATGGGAAACAAATGGATGCTCATAAGTGAGTTTCGATCTCAGCAAAGAATGCCACCTACACTATTTATGCAAAAGTGCCTCAGAGCAAGAGAATAAGAGTGTTAGCCATCTCTCCCAAATCTGGCATTCACTAGTGACAGATGCTGGTAGAAACCTCTGGATCTCTTCCCTTTAGAAAAGAGAAATTGGACTCTTGCTAATTTATGAGCTCTGCCCTGAAACTCCACCTGGATAATTTGGCAAAAAGAAGTGATGCATTACCCCTGATAACTCAACTTATCAATAACCAGCTAGTACTATTTGCTTCACAGTTTATAGTCTATATTTACCTTTCTGGTTATTTTTTCCATGACCTGAGAAGAATACTGCTAATGAATCACAAAAGGTGGAGAATGCTAAACAGCAATGCTTCTGTTACTCTGTTGTGGCTATTAATCAAGATGATGCATTGCTAAGACAGCTGCCTGGGTATGACAGGAAGCAAATTGCTGTGTCTGCCTGTCAGAAGTTTATTTGCTACTTTGAGTATATGGAACATGAATGTCAACTGAATGCATTTAAAGAAAGTGCAAATTAAACATGAAGATCTTCAAAGGGGTCAGTTTGGATTTTATTTGGTGTCCTGATATTACCAATAACATTTCTCTGGAGACACGCAAGGGAAAATTATGTGATGCCTGCTATCATAGCCAGATGAGGATGTACTGAAGGATCAAATACACCTAAATGACAGTCTCATGGGGTACATAATATTTTTGGGTGCGTATAGTCTCCAAAGTTGTATAAAAACAATAAATATTCAATGGTATTAATAGATTCAGTGACTTGATCAGAACTGGCCATGCAGCACAAGATATTCTGTGACAATTTAAGAAGTTGGTCTTGGAATACTTACCAAGAGTCTTTAACTTACTAACCTAGTAGGAACACTAGAGGGACTTCCTATTTCAGGAGAATGACCATGGCTGGAATCAGCCTGGAAGGTTTAACAAAGATATAAGCAAATGAACTAGCTGAATAATAATTCTCAAAGAAAAACATACATTACCATTAACCATACTGGGAAAACCATTATACTGTCATATAGAGACAACTAGTGAGTATTCTATCATTTGTGGAATCTCACATAAAGGTCAGTGATTATTAGACCTAGAAAACCAGGACAGGAAGTTGGGATTTGTTCTACAGATAAATTAATGCAGATTGTAATTGGATATTGGGGCTGTTATAGTCGTTCTCCAGTAGCTTTTGTACACAGGATAAAATGGAACCTTTCTTCTCTATGATGCAGCTGGTTGGGATTGGATAGATCATATAAAACTGTTTTCACTATTGCAGTATTACATAATGGCACCTGGAAGCCAGGACCTGTAAAACCTATATTAGGATATCTAAAACATGATTATGATCATGAAGAATATGGAGTCCAGAATTGACTGAAATAGGGCCTCTTGTCAACACTCCAATCAATGAGAACTTGTAGTACATATAAGAAGGTAATTTCTGCTGGAAAGGAAGTACCATGCTCTTTTTTCTGTTGCATGGTATGTTAAATGTTACTTTTATCTCCCCACCATAGATATATGGTATAACAAAAGGGTTGGTAAATTCATTGACAGAACAAAATGAAAACCAAATTTATGCAGATAATGGCTTAAGAGTAATAACATATTTCAGGAGATAGATTTGAATCACAATATTGATGAAATAGCTATCCATTGGACAGAAAAAAAAGGTGACTTCAGTCTTTAGAAAATCAAAAAAGATACCCAAGTAAATGTTTCCTTCAAAATATCTTAAAAAGTTGATCTCATAGAATTAAAGAGTAGAATGGTGGCTACCAGAGGCTGAGGTTATTACGGGAGAGGAAGAGATGGGAGAATATTGGCCAAAGGATATATAGTTACAGTCAGATAGAAGGAATAAGTTCAAGAAATCTATGTTAAAGCATGGTGACTGCAGTTGATGATAATCTATCGTAGTCTTGAAGAGTGCAAAAAGGGCAGATGAGGTGTTTTACCACAAAAATGATAACACAAAAATACCATGTGAGATAATGTATTTGTTAATTAGCTAGATTCAACCATTTTACAATGCATATACACTTCAACACATCATGTTATAGTTATCAATATCTGTCAGTTAATAAGTAAACATAAGTAAACAAATAAAAATGACATAAGAGGTCCTGTTTCTGCCTAGGATGTAGAAACCTGTGAAAAAACCTTACCTCCCACAATAATAGCATGGAAGCGATAGATGATATATAAAATGATAACCTATCTTAAACCCACTAGTTAGCTGAAGTAACAAGGAAAACAATTACATAGTTGAGATCCATGAAGAAACAAGATCAAAATACTGACTCATCTCTTGATAAGTTTGGGAAGAGGTGCTGGGGATGATACAACTGGGAAAGAAAAATATGGGAAAGTTTTAATGAGTTACTGAAAGTTTAGTCTGGTCTAGTGTACAGACTTAGAACCCATGAGAGTCAAGGAAACACACGTACTCTGGGCCCACAGGCAGGTCTCATACAGAGGCCTCATACATAGACCTCAACAGATCATGCAGGATAATGATCGGGAGACATGAAGGAGGAGTAGATAAATCATCTGTCAATCATGCATGCCTGAATGAAGGAAACACGGCTGTCAAAGAAAGATACACTTTGGGAGGCTGAGGTGGGCAGATCATGAGGTCAGGAGATAGAGACCATCCTGGCTAGCATGGTGAAACCCCATCTCTACTAAAAATACAAAAAATTAGTCGGGCGTGGTGGCAGGTGCCTGTAGTCCCAGCTACTAAGGAGGCCGAGGCAGGAGAATCACTTGAACCCAGGAGATGGAGGTTGCAGTGAGCCGAGATTGTGCCACTGTACTCCAGCCTGGGCGACAGAGCAAGACTTTTCTCAAAACAGATAAATAAAATAAAATTAAATAAAAATAAAAGATACAAAGCCCCACCATGACTCTGCTATAAAACAAAATCCTTAAGCCACTGGGAGAGGAGCAGTAAGACTGTAAACCTAAGCACACAGGTGAAGACACACTGCCCCTGGAGGAAGAATTTTTAAAAATCTCTCTAACTGTTGGAGAGAGAAAGAAAACCATGCTGTGTTTGATTCATTGGACATTTCCTACTACCAGAGAAACATTAGGATCTTTGAGAAAGCCCAACTTTTGGGACCTAGAAAGATAAACATTTTTAAACCATGTTTCCTACCACCAGCTTAGGAAATGTGAAACAAATACCAAGAGCTCAGCTGAGCCTGGGGAGCTGACTCCTCAGGTGTCCGAATAGCCAATTGAGTCAGCACAGCAGAAAGAAATAGCAGTAAAGCCTTTAATTACTTACGGCAATAGTATTGGCAAGAGGCTAAACTGGAGAAAGCAGCAAATCCTCCCTCTTCCATTTTCCCCCATGGAATGGCCTGCCAATTGATCAGGCAAATCAGCACAGACACAGGATCCTCTCACTGTGGAGAGAACCCCAAATAAAAGGCTGCTACAGCTATATGGACCCAGAAGTGGGGAGGAGCACGGGGAAAAGGCCTAGGAGTAAAAAAGTACTGAGTCCCAAGTCAGAGTGGAGAGAAGGGTATTCTAAGTTCTGCCTCGTCCTCCATGATATGGTTTGGATTTGCATCCCCGCCCAATCGCATGTTAAATTGGAGGAGGGACATAGTAGGAGGTGATTGGATCATAGGGGAGAATTTCCCCCTAGCTGTTCTCTTGATAGTGAGTGAGTTCTCACGAGATCTGGTGGTTTAAAAGTGTGTGGCACTTCCCCCTTCTCTCTTTCTCTCCTGCTCTGCTATAGTAAGACGTGGTTGCTTCCCGTTCTGCCATGATTGTTAAGTTTCCTGAGGCCTCCCAGACATGCTTCCTGTACAATCTGTGGAACTGTGAGTCAATTAAACCTCTTTTCTTCATAAATTACCTAGTCTCAGGTAGTTCTTTATATCACTGTGAGAACAGACTGATACACTCCATCTCTCTAATAACAAGTTCTTGGCAGAGGCACCTGAGGAAGGCCTTTGTTGAAGGCCCCAGATAAAAAGACCTCTAATGGTAGGCATCTGGATTAGGAATGCAGATTTGTGTAAGACCTTAGTTGGCCACAGTGGGGCTGAATCCTTAATTGAAACTCCCTTTAGAAATGGCAATAAAAGTGACCACAACAAAAAAAAAATCTGAGCGCAGCTCAACTCTGATTAGTTTGGCTCAGCCCACAAACCAATAGCCTAGCACAAGAAAAGAAATGCCCATTTTCAGCAGTAATTATTATTTACAACTTTTTTTCTGTACTAATCATGACGTCTAGTCTCTTATTTTATTTTATTTTATTTTATTTTATTTTATTTTATTTTTTTGTTTCATTGACCAGACTCTTAGTTTTATTTTATTTTATTTTTTTTTAATTCATTATTATTATACTCTAAGTTTTAGGGTACATGTGCACAATGTGCAGGTTGGTTACATATGTATACATGTGCCATGCTGGTGCGCTGCACCCACTAACTCGTCATCTAGCATTAGGTATATCTCCCAATGCTATCCCTTCCCCCTACCCCCACCCGACAACAGTCCCCAGAGTGTGATGTTCCCCTTCCTGTGTCCATGTGTTCTCATTGTTCAATTCCCACCTATGAGTGAGAATATGCAGTGTTTGTTTTTTTTGTTCTTGCAATAGTTTACTGAGAATGATGATTTCCAATTTCATCCATGTCCCTACAAAGGACATGAACTCATCATTTTTTATGGCTGCATAGTATTCCATGGTGTATATGTGCCACATTTTCTTAATCCAGTCTATCATTGTTGGACATTTGGCTTGGTTCCAAGTCTTTGCTATTGTGAATAATGCCGCAATAAACATACGTGTGCATGTGTCTTTATAGCAGCATGATTTATAGTCCTTTGGGTATACACCCAGTAATGGGATGGCTGGGTCAAATGGTATTTCTAGTTCTAGATCCCTGAGGAATCGCCACACTGACTTCCACAATGGTTGAACTAGTTTACAGTCCCACCAACAGTGTAAAAGTGTTCCTATTTCTCCACATCCTCTCCAGCACCTGTTGTTTCCTGACTTTTTAATGATTGCCATTCTAACTGGTGTGAGATGGTATCTCATTGTGGTTTTGATTTGCATTTCTCTGATGGCCAGTGATGGTGAGCATTTTTTCATGTGTTTTTTGGCTGCATAAATGTCTTCTTTTGAGAAGTGTCTGTTCATGTCCTTCGCCCACTTTTTGATGGGGTTGTTTGTTTTTTTCTTGTAAATTTGTTTGAGTTCATTGTAGATTGTGGATATTAGCCCTTTGTCAGATGAGTAGGTTGCAAAAATTTTCTCCCAATTTGTAGGTTGCCTGTTCACTCTGATGGTAGTTTCTTTTGCTGTGCAGAAGCTCTTTAGTTTAATTAGATCCCATTTGTCAATTTTGGCTTTTGTTGCCATTGCTTTTGGTGTTTTAGACATGAAGTCCTTGCCCATGCCTATGTCCTGAATGGTAATGCCTAGGTTTTCTTCTAGGGTTTTTATGGTTTTAGGTCTAACGTTTAAGTCTTTAATCCATCTTGAATTGACTTTTGTATAAGGTGTAAGGAAGGGAGCCAGTTTCAGCTTTCTACATATGGCTAGCCAGTTTTCCCAGCACCATTTATTAAATAGGGAATCCTTTCCCCATTGCTTGTTTTTCTCAGGTTTGTCAAAGATCAGATAGTTGTAGATATGTGGCATTATTTCTGAGGGCTCTGTTCTGTTCCATTGATCTATATCTCTGTTTTGGTACCAGTACCATACTGTTTTGGTTACTGTAGCCTTGTAGTATAGTTTAAGTCAGATAGTGTGATGCCTCCAGCTTTGTTCTTTTGGCTTAGGATTGACTTGGTGATGCAGGCTCCTTTTTGGTTCCATATGAACTTTAAAGTAGTTTTTTCCAGTTCTGTGAAGAAAGTCATTGGTAGCTTGATGGGGATGGCATTGAATCTGTAAATTACCTTGGGCAGTATGGCCATTTTCACGACATTGATTCTTCCTACCCATGAGCATGGAATGTTCTTCCATTTGTTTGTATCCTCTTTTATTTCATTGAGCATTGGTTTGTAGTTCTCCTTGAAGAGGTCCTTCACATCCCTTGTAAGTTGGATTCCTAGGTATTTTATTCTCTTTGAAGCAATTGTGAATGGGAGTTCACTCATGATTTGGCTCTCTGTTTGTCTGTTATTGGTGTATAAGAATGCTTGTGATTTTTGTACATTGATTTTGTATCCCGTAGTCTCTAATTTTAAAAAATCAAGAGGCAAAACAAAGCAAGAAAAATCAATGCACTGTCGATACCCAAAGCAACAAATAAAATGAGAATCAGAGAAAACTCACATATTAATGCTATCAACAGTGAATATTAAGTATCTGTGACTTATATACAGCATGCTCTAGTAAATGAGAAATTTTATCAGAGAGATGAAGAGTATACAAAAAAAATCAACTACAAATGCCAAAAATGAGAGCAGAGTAACAGAGATGAAGAATGTCTTTGATGAACTCATCAGTAGACTAAACTCTGAGTAAAGAATCAGTAAAGAATCAATGAACTCAAAAGTAGGTCAATAGCAATTACCCAAAGTTAAATACAAATAGAAAACAGAGTGGGGAGAAAGAGCAGAGAATGAAAGAGTTCTGAGAAAATGTCAAGCTCTTTTAGTGGTTGTTTTGTTTCGCTTTTGTTTTTTATTTGAGGCAGAATCTCAATCTGTCTCCCAGGCTAGAGTGCAGTAGTGCAATCTGGGCTCACTGCAACCTCTGCCTTCTGGGTTTAAGTGAATTTTGTGCCTCAGCCACCCGAGTAGCTGGTATTATGGGCACCCACCACCACGTCCAGCTAATTTTTGTATTTTTAGTAGAGACAGGGTTTCGCCATGTTGGCCTGGCTGGTCTCAAACTCCTGGCCTGGAGTGATCCACCCTCCTCGCCCTCCCAAAATGCTGGGATTACAGGTGTGAGTCACCATACCCAGCCAATGTAAAACTAGTTAATGACAGACATATATAAAAATATATATGGCGTCAGAATATCAGGAGGAGGAGAGAGATAAAGGGAGAGAAAGAGATTTAAAGAGATGAAAGCTCAGCTTTTGCAAAATCAATAAAACATACTAAACCATAGATCTAATGATTTCAGAGAAACCCAAGTAAGATAATTTTTGTAAATGAGAACAAGACACATCATATTCAGCTGGCTAAAGAGCAAAGCAAAGGAAACAATCTTGAAGGCATTCAGAGAACATAAGACAGAATACATAAGAAGAAGAAACAGAAGAAACATAGCAGACTTATTTTCAGAATCTATGTAAACTGAATGACCATAGAGTGACACCCTTGAAGTGCTACAAATAAAAGCCATCAACCCACAATGATATGAACAGTGAAACTATCTTTTAAAATTAAAGATAAAATGATATATTTTCAATAGAATATAAACAAATTGGAGATATTTACTAATAGCAGATAAGCACTGCAAGAAATATTTTCAAAAGTATTTCAGGCAGATGGAATCTTTTTTTGATAAAACTTGAATTTATACAAAAAAATGATGCCTTGAAATGGCTAAATCAAAAGTAAAATTGAGGGATTATTTTTAATCACTTTAAAAGATGATTACATTTTTTAAAGCAGGGATTGCAAACTTTTTCTGTTAAGGGAGAGCCAGTAAATTTTATAGCCTTTGTGGACCATATGGTTTCTGTTGCAACTACTTACTTCTGCTGTTTCAGTAAGCAACCAGCTGCAAACAATAGGTGAACAAATGGATATGGCTCTATTGTAATAAAACTTGACTTGTGACAGATGGCAGGCCAGATTTGACCCACAGGCCATAATTTGCTAACTTCTTCTCTAAAACTAGTTTCAATGTATTGTGGATTTACAGCATATGTAAAAGAAAATATATGACACTGTTAGCACAGAAGATGGGATAAAGGAATAGAAAACATACTATAAGCAGTTTCATTAACTCTATGTAAACAATATTATGTAAAAAAACTGATTAATTAAAATACCTATTTTAAACACTAAGGGAACTACTTTTACAAAACAGATGTATACATACTGAACCAACAGTGAACATAAGATTGAATCACACAATTCAAACTAACCAAAGACAGGCAAAAAGAGGAAACATTAAGGAACAAATGATAACTAGAACAAATAGAAACCTGAAAAATCATATATGTTTATGATATCTATTATTGTATTATTTGTAAATGGCCTACATGTATCAAATAACATAGTGATAGCCAGAATGTTTATTAAAAAACACAACTATATGCTGACCAAATGTAACCTATTTTTAATGTAAACACATACATACATTACAAGTAAAAGAACGGGAAAAGATATATTACATAAACATTAATCAAATGAAAGCTAGGGTAGCTCTATTAATGTTAAAGTAGACTTCAGAAACAGAAATATCACTAGGGATAAGCAGAAACATTTAACAACTATAAAGAAGACATAAAAGTCATAAATATGTACATACCCACAATAGAGTTTCAAAATACATAAAACAAAAACTGATGGGACTGAAAATAGATGTGGCAATTTCATTATTTTTTGGAGATTTTAACATTCCTCTATAGCAAAAGTCAATATAAAATCAACAATATAGTAAATCTAAATGATGCAATCAAACAATCTAATAGAAATTTATAGAACATCTCACCGCAAAATCACAGGATGTACATTCATATCAAATGTACAGTGAATGTCAATGTAAACCAAATTTTGGAATATCAAAAAAAGTTAAAGTATAAGATAATTTATATAAAGGATGTTTTTGGACTAATTAGAATTATACTGGAAACTATAATCAAAAATATATGGAAAATTCTCAATTATTTGAAAATAAAGCTGCGCATTTCTGAATAACCCAATAGTTAAGTAAAAAGTCAAAAGAAGGTAAGATAGCCTTCCAGAGCAAAGAATTATTTGAACAAAAATGTCAGGGCTGAGGTTGGGAAACACTTTTAGAAAATAGAAGAAAGGAAAAAAATATGAAATTTTGATTTGATATTATTCAAAATTATGTCATTAATATCCAAACTGAGGAAGAACTTAGAAGAAAGCCAATAACTTTAAGAACATATACAAATGGAGGCTCAATAAATTTATTAAAATGTAATCTAGCAAAATGTAAAAAAGTTAATCATTATTTTCATGTGCCATTTATTCCAGAAATGCAAAGTTAATTACTTGAAAATAAACTATCATTTACCATCTATAAACTAAAGTATTAAAAATCTGTGGTCATATCAATAGATGCTGAAAAGTTGCTTGCAAAGTTCACACCAAGTAATCATGAAAACTCTGAAAACCAGTAATAGAAGGGAAAGAGCATCTATAAAGTAAATAACAACAAAAACAAATTTGATATTAATATCCTATATAATGGAGAGAGACTGAATGTTTTCTCCTTAATCTTGGAATTAGGCAAGAAGATTCACTCAAAGCATTTCTATTCAAAGATATACTAGAGAAATAAAATAGGAAAAAATACATATATGGATTAGAAAGAAAGATATTAAACACTTTCCGTTCACAGATTAGACAATTATCTGCATAGAAAATCCAAAAGAATCTACAAAAACATCAGGATTAATAAGTATGGTTAGTAAAGTTGCAGCATACAAAGTCAATATGCAAAATTCAGTTGCATTTTTATATACAAGCAATGAAAAATTAGATATTGAAAACAAAATATCCTTTATTTAGCTCCAAATCACAAGAAATGATTAGATATCACTTTAACACAATATAGGCAAGCTCTCTCTGTTGTGCTAAATAATGACCCTCATAGATGTCCATGTCCTGAAGATTTGATTAAATTAAGGTTCTTCAGATGGGAGATTGCCATGGACTTGCACGTGTTCTTCTAAGAGGGAGGCAGGAAACCACAGTCAATGCATCGCTTAGATAATTCATATGTTATATCTGAAACAGAGTGTTGCCTATGTATCAAAAAGAACTTTGGGAACAAGATTGGTGATCCCAGAATTTTCCTGTTTTGCTAATGCCTCCTGATTACTTGTATCTTTGAAATTACCAGGATTTGACAGTGGGTAAGATTTCTGATTCTTTTGAGTCTGAATTGATAATCCTATCTTTTGTGCTATTTTAATAATATAGGCAAAACAAAATTATCCTTATGGATATGTATTCATTCACAACTATGGCTTAACCTAACAATTCAAACAAATCAAAAGTTTATGTATTGATCTATTTACAAGTGCAGGCAAAGGAATCCCAGATTAAAACTGGATAAATAAATAAGGAAAATTTCTATCACACAGGATAGTTCAAAGATAGAGTTGGCACCAAGATTGCTTGATTTGGCAGTGTATTCATAAGGACTTGGGTTCTTTATGCCCGAATGCACTGCCATTTCAGTGACTGCTGCATCCTCAGGCTGATGTTGAAAAAATTTAAATCCTCAATTATATCATCCAGGCAACAACTAGAGGAAGAAATATTTACTGTGGATTGCTGTGAAGATTTAAGCAAGTTTTTCAGTTGCTCTGGAGCAGATTTCTCCTCTTTTCTCATTTTCTATATCCAGATTACATTCTCAGTGAGGATAACAGAAATAACATCTGAGCAATTAGATCTATTCCTGATACTGGAGATAGTGTCACCTTCACCAGGGTGCATGGCGGTGAGGCGAGGGTAGATATTTAACAAAAGCTGAGTTCTATTGGGAGAAAAGAGGAAAGGATTAAAATGGGGCAGACAAACAGTATTATCTTTTATATAGCATGAAATAGATATGCAATTTGTAATGTGGGGGTTGTCCAAAATTCCAATGTCGCACTTTTAAAGCATAATTTGATGAATATGTACCATTATCAAAATTTGCAAATGATATTGAAATGATGTGCTACATACATTAAGCTACTTTTAAAAAATAACTTAGTTGAGATATAACTGACATACCATTCATTTCACTCATTTAATATGTCCAGTTCAATGGCTTTAGTATATTCAGAGTTTTGAAACCATCAAATCAACTTTACATTTCAGCACCAAAAAACTCCCATATCCCTTAGCCATCATCTTCCAATCCTCTTCCCCATCAACCAGACCTGGCAAAATTGTTCTGGATATGTTATACAAATAGACTTATTCAATATGTAACCTTCTTTAACATACCATAATGTTTTCAATGTTAATTCATGTCGTAGCATGTATTGGTATTTAATTCCTTTTTACTTCTGAATAATATTTTATTTTTGTGGATATATCTCATTTTAGAAACCCTTTCATCAGTTGATGGATATTTGACTTGCTTCCATTTTTTGGCTATTATAAATAATGTCATTATGAATATTCATACACAAGTCTTTGTAAGGACATATGTGTTCAATTCACTTGGATATATACCTAGGAGTGAAATTGCTAGGTCATGTTGTAATTTTATGCTTAACTTTTTGAGGAACTGCCAGGTTGTTTTGCAAAGAATTGCCCTACTTTACTTTCTCACCAGCAGTTTAGGAGGGTTTCAATATCTTCAAATCCTGCCAATACTTGCTATTATCTATCTTTCTGATAATAGCCATCCTAGGATGCTTAAGAAGTGATAAACTCAATGTGGTTTTGATTTGCATTTACCAGATGACTAATGATGTTGACCAACTTTTTATGTGCATGGAGAGCATTTGTAAATCTTCTTTGATGAAATGCCTATTAAAATCTTTTGCTCATTTTAACTGAGTAATTTGTCTTTTATGATTGAATTGTAAAAGTTCTTGGTTTATGCTAGATATAAGCGCATCATAAAATAGATATGTTTTGCAAATATTTTCTCCTATATTTTAGCTTTTCTTTTCACTTTCTTGATGTTCCCTGAAGCACAAATGTTTGAAATTATGATGAAGTCCAATTTATCTATTTTCTTTAGTTGCTGTGCTGTGGTGTCATATGTAATACATGATCATAAAATCAAACATTATAGAATTGAATCTCTACCATTATGCCAGTACCAAACTTGATTACTGCAGCTTTGTAGTATGTTTAGAAAGTATGACTTCCAACTTTGTTCTTTTACAAGATAGTTTTGGCTATTCAGGATGCCCTCAACTTTCATGTGGATTATTAAACTATCAATTTTTGCAAAGATTGAGTCTGTACATCAATTTGGAGAGTATTGCCACCTTAATATTATGTTTTTCAATCCATAAAGATGAATTTTAATTCATTTTTTAGATCTTCTTTAATTTCTGTCAATAATAATTAGTATTACTGAGTGTAAGTTTTGCACTTTTTGAGCTAAATTTATTTTTACTTTATTATTTTTGATGAGGTTTTAAATAAAAATTTTAAATTTTTTTCTCTTCTTATTTTTCATTGCAAGAACATAGAAATATGATTGCTTTCTGCATATTGATCTTGTCTTGTGGGACCTTGCTTAACTAGTTTATTAATTAGTGAAGTTTTTAGCAGAATTCTTAGGACTTTCTTGATACTATGTAATGGAATCTGTGGTAGAGACTATTTCCTACTTCCTTTACCACCTGCATGCCTTTTACTTTTTTCTTATCTAACTGTCCTGTCTGGAAACCACAGTAAAATGTTGAATAGAAGCAACAGAGCAAATATCCTTATCTTCTTGTATCCCAACTTAAAGAAAAGTATTCAGCCTTTCACCATTAAGTATAATGTTATCTGTGGAATTCTCTCTCTCTCTCTCTCTCTCTCTCTGTGTGTGTGTGTGTGTGTGTGTGTGTGTGGTGGGGTGGGGTTGAGGGGTGCGTGTGAATTCCCTTTATTAGATTGAGAGAATTCCATTTATTCCTAATATTTTGAGCATTTTTATCAC
The DNA here is from genome assembly GCF_029281585.2 of Gorilla gorilla gorilla. Lineage (NCBI taxonomy): Eukaryota > Metazoa > Chordata > Mammalia > Primates > Hominidae > Gorilla > Gorilla gorilla. Next base: position 99,623,261 of record NC_073237.2, on the reverse strand, counting down.
GAACAGGTTTCAGATTTTATCCAATGCTTTTGCTGCACCTGCTGAGATGATCTTGGTTGTTATATTCTTTGTTGCTGTTGTTAAATGTTGTGAAATGCATAAATTGATTTCCACATTAAACCAACCTTACATTTTTGAAATAAATCCTTATTGGTAATCATATATAAACATTTTTAAGTGCTGATGAATTCAGTTAGCTAGAATTATTGAGAATTTTTGGTCTATGTTCATAAAAGACACTGGTCTCTAGATTTATTTTCCTGAGATGGTTTTGTTTAGTGTTTAAATAAAGGTAGAATGAGTTGGAAAGAGTTCCTTTCTCTTTTGTAATTTGTATGAGCTTGTGAAAAATCATTATTAATTCTTGAAGCATATGGTAGATTTCAACATTGAAGTAATCTGCACCTGGGAGTTTATTTCTGGGTGGCTTTTTACCTTCTAATTCAGTCTCTGCTTCGTATAGATTTTCAGATTTGCTAATTCTTTTTGAGTCAGTGTCAATAGTTTGGGTCTTCCAAGAATTGATTTAATTTCCTGTAAGATATCTAATCTGAAATGGAGTTTCTATCACACTGAGTTAGGAATAGGGAGGAATAGAGGAAGGAGGTGGGTCATGATTGAAATGCCATATACTTTCACTCTTCTTGATGAGTTTTTATAGTTTTCTTGTGTCTTCTTTTCTCTTTCGCTGTATACTTTTAGGTTGTTATCCAGTGATTTTAAATAGTTGGATTTTTGTATAATTTTCACTAGTTATGCGTGTTTCACTGAGTTGCAGGTCTGTGGAAACTCTGGCTGCCGTTCTGGAAGTGGAACTCCCATTATTCTACTTTTAACATACGTCGTGTCCGTCTCCAAAGTTCAATAGATCTGTCTTAGATTCAGTGCTCTTTTAGCGACTAAGTTTCTTTCATTTGACTACTATCGCTGTTTGTACTCAAAATAGCAGTGTTTACTTAGTCCTACCATTGGCGGTCATTTTCAGGGTGGTCCACTTTCCTAGCCCTAAACTGACACAGAAAACTCTGAAATCATTAATCTTTTGCCTTAAGATATCTTGGATCATTTTGCCTTTTCTACACTAAGAATCACCATTTTCTACTCCTCAGAGCATTTTTGTTTTTATTCCTGACAGTGTATTAGTCTACTTGGGCTGCCATAGCAAAATACCATAGACTAGGTATCTTAAACAACAGAAGTATATTTTCTCATGATTTTGGAGACAAGAAGTCCCAAGTCAAAGTTCTAGCTAATTGATTATATTTCTCGTGAAGGCTCTCTTCCTGGCTTGTAGAAGTGCCTTTTTGCTATGTCTTCATGTGACCTTTTCTCAGCGTATGTCCATGGGTAGAGACAGAATGAGGGTGAGCTCTCTGGTTTCTCTTCTTACAACAATACTAATCCTATTGGGTTAAGCCCCCACCCTTACAAGCTTATTTAACCTTAGATACTTCCCTAAATGTTCCATCTCCAAATACAGCCAGCCATACTGGGGATTAGGGTTTCAACATATGAATTTTGGAGGGACTCAACATTTAGTCCATAACAAAGTATAAACAGTTTGAGCCACAACTTCTAGTGTTCAATATCTATATTTTTCACAAAATAATTATGACAGGCACCTCTAGTCATGATTTAGCTCCTGGTTTTAGTTTAACCCTCACTTTACTATGTATGTGTGTGTGTGTATATATATATATATTTTTTTCCTTTTTTACTGACTTAAGACCTTCTCAGTTCATGTCATTATTTTCCAATTATTCCTTCCAGCATCCCCTCCTTTAATAAATTGAATCTCCCCAAAGGCTGTAGAATTTCAAATACCATATTAGACCACTGGTACGGAAATACCATATAATACCACCTAATATTTAGAAAAAAAATCATTCAGTTGCTAGCTATTATCTGTTTTTCACGAAGCCTCATTGATGTGATATATCTGTTCATTTCTCCGGGTCAATAGGCCAAGTGTTCAGCTTGTTTTTGTACCAGTAATGAGCTCATATTTGTCTCTTAGCCTGAATTTTTCTCCTTTGCCTGTAAGGGAAATACGCCATCACTAAATCTTGAATCATCTGACAATTTATAAACACATCACAAAGAAAGATATGCAATTTGCCTTTTCATTCAACCAAATTTCTTGCCTCAGAAACTAACCTTCTTAGCCGACTGTTTCCTCAGATTATGTAGTTCCTACATGAGAATAATGCCAAGGGGTCTGCAAGCATATTTTAGTTCCCAGTTCTGAAATAAACATTGAGAAATGTTGAAATGTTGTTTTATATATTGAAATTCCCCATTATTCTATAATTTAGCCATGGCTTCACAGAACTCTCATTTTCCAAATCCTTCTCCAAAAAATCAGCTTTCATTTGATCTGATAATTCTTCCCTTCCTTTCCTCCTCCCTCTCAAGAGCAAATTCTCTCTACCAAAATTTTCCACTGACACTATTAGTTCCATGTGACTGAAACAGAATTATATATAATCCTTATTACCATCTATTATTAAAACAATTATGGTTGTGCAAATGGAGATCCCTGCCTTCCACCCAAGTTCAGAATATAATCGAGCAAAGGGCACAAAATATATCTTCTTGAATAATAAATATTAAATTAATTTTTTGAACTAATATCTACAGATTTTTCAAACTTATCCCAGGGTCCTTGGAGCCCTGAACTGCCATTTTCTCACATCACTATTATTTCATTCTTCCTATCTGTAGTAATAAGAGCAACTCATCAGGAAAATCACCCATACACATATAGAGGATAAAGTGAGGATCCCTTTGGAGTTCCCACAGAAAGCATCATGTAAATCTCTGTTAAAATATTAAAGGATACTGATTGTATCAATTGCCCTATCATTAAGGGAGAATGTGTTTTAGAACAATATCTAAACAGTTTCCCTAAAAGGAAATGCAAAAAGATCTTTATAAGTACTATTATTAAGGTTATGCTTCAAAGTTAATTTCTAAGGAAGAAATCAAACACTGGAAAAGACTAGGGATTCATTTAAGTGGGAAATAGGTATTCACTTTTAGTTGGCTAAAGGTACAGACTATGGGTTTCAAATAAAGTTGTTTACCAGAAACTGTAGATCTTTTTTTTTTTTCACGGGGGGTGGGTGTTGTAGATCTCTTTTTCTGGAAGAAGCCGGTTCTTACATAATTTGCAGTCTTGGTAAGTTTTTACACCATAAGTTCATAAATTTGGTTTTCAATCCTCAACATCCAAAATCAAAAAGTTATCAAGCTGCTTCAAAATCAACATTTGGGGGCAGTAGAGTTCCATCAGGCTTTCTCCCCACTGCCATCACTTGATGTAATTGGCTCCAATTCTGTAAAAACTGGCAAGTTATTGCATGCATGCCTAAGACCTTGTTTTAAAAAGTAATTCTCTTTGAGATCCTGGAGTAACTTAGAAGGAAATTAAGCTCTCAGAATTTTGGATATTTTACTGGTAATGTGATGTTTAATCTGATATCTTTGTAGCTAAGATACAAATGGACATTTTAAGCAAGAGTTACAAAGAGAGGGACAAAATGGCCTTATCAATTTTTAAGGACTAAATTTTGAACCTCAGTCAGGAGACCAGACCCAGTTTTTTGTGGTAATTTTATTTCAGGCAACTTGTTGCTCATCTGTATTTCTTTGTTCTCATCAGGGACACTTTAGTCCACCCTGATAGGCCTCCATAGGTTCAGATCTGGAAAGCAGACTCTGGAGTTTTTGTTCCTCACCTCTCAGAAGCACTGGATCTATGAATGGTGTTGCAGATGTTACACTCTCCCTCTCCACCTTCCCAGTTCCCACAGCCAGCTTTGATGATTAGGGAATGTTTTTGCATCTCAAGTAATGTCCTTAATGAAGTCACCAAAGGTTCTTCCACAGCTTTCTCTGGAGGTCAATGAATGCTGACTCACTCAATATTTACATAATTAAGGGGGATCATTCAAGTGGATACTTGTAAAACACCTATAATCTGATTCAAGGTGATCTCTGTTCTTCCTAAAAGACAAAAGCTCCTGGCAACATAGAGCAACAGTTTTATTACCATTATCATCTGTGCCATCCAAGGTACTCTGATATAGATTCTCTAGGAGAGACGGCAAGTAGCCTGAATTAATTCAACATATAATTGTTGTTCTAGACATATTAGTAGTAGAAAAGGAATACATCAAATTTTAATTTTAGAAGCATCTCTCTAAAGATAGTGTGGAGAATCAGTAGAAGAAAAAGAAGGGCGATAATTAGAAGGTCTTTGCAAGTACACAAGTGTCTTAGTTTGTGTGGTGCTCCTATAACAGAATATCTGAGACTGAGTAATTTATAATGAACACAAATGTACTGGCTCACAGATCTGGAGGCTGGGAAGTCTAATATCAAGGCACTGGCAGGTTTGGTGATTCTGATTCCAAGATATTGCCTTGAACGTCATGTCCTTCTGAAGAGAAGAATGATTCATTATCCCATGGCAAAAGACGGACTGACAAAGAGGTAACAAGGGGCCAATCCTGCCCTTTTATAACAGCATTAATCCCACCCATGAGGGTTCACCCCATCACGTAACCAAATCCTAACTCCTAACACTGCCATAATGAAAACTGAATTCCAACATGAGTTTTGGAGGGGACAAATATTGAAATCATAGAACCAAGAAAAAAAATGGCAAGAGCTTAGATTAGAGAATTGACCATTTAAGAATATATAGTTTGGAAGAGTTTTAGAAAATAGAAACAACACAATGCATGCATTGATGTGACTGTTGTGGGAAAGGGACATATAACCAATGTAACCATAATAAGGTGGATGATGATGTGATTATCTTGGATATATAATATAGAAGAAGGAATAAATTTGGTAAGAGAATCATACACACTGTACTTCAAACAAGCTGAATTTTACATATCTAGTGGGACATTTGAAATAAATGTTAAGATTTTAGACATACAGAATTAAGTATTCCCAGCAGATTAATTGAAGTTCAATCCATGAGAATTTTAAAAATTTCAAAGACAGATTACAGAGAGGATATAAGGGTCAAGAACAGACCTCTGGGGTAACATCAGCCTTCACAGGGAAAAGAGATGAAGGGATATCCACAGAATTATTAAAAAGCGAGCTTAGGCAGATTGGAGTCATCAAACAGAAGAAAAGAGAGTTTTTTAACAAAGTGATCGAACACTACTCAGAAGCTGAGAAAGAAAAAGAAGAAAAGTGACAAATATTGTTGAAAATCATGGCTATGGTGCAAGTAGTTTTATTAGATTTGAGGGTGACAACAATGAAAAATTTTTACATAATTAAAGAGCAGAAGTTTCTTTTATATGGTCCTTAAATCTGAAGCTTTCAAGATTTGCTTTTAGAAAAGAAATGGCTTTTGAACAATCAAAAAATGATGAAAATATAAGTAATCTAAATCAATAAAAATACAGAGAAAACATATTCAAGACAAAAAAACTTTAAACTTACATGAATTCTTCAGGTATAAAGAGTAAACTAAAGTACTGAAATGAATCATTCTGAACATTTCGAGAGTGCATTAGGGATCTACATTTTGCTGTCGTAGCCATTATAACCCTCAACTTACGAAATTTGCCAGCAAAAATACTTGATGTATTTAAAATCATAGTCACAGACAATCGCCTCTGATTTCTTTTCTTTAGCTACAATTTTAAGAGTGAAACATTCCTCAAAGAACATTTTCTTTTATTCATGACACTTTAAAAGGAATTTATTTTCCTGTGAGTATAATTATATGAGCAGATCACTCAAGCCTTTTCTATGAACAAAATTTTGAAGTTGGTATACATAATGTCACTGTACTAATGTGCATGATGTTACAATGATCTTAGAATCCCTTTACATTGATCATATTTAGCAGTTGGGTCCTCAAAATTTACTTCAAATTTAAACAAAGTAATATATAGATTTGACAAAGAAAAATAGGAATTAATCAAATACACACATTCACTCAATCTTGTGTAACCTTTGACAATTGAGGATATTCATTGACCTGTATCCTAGAGGAAGAGAAAACATTAATTTGTACCTGTGTTGTCAGAAAAGAGGTGTTACAGAGACCTTAAGAAGGAGGGTGATAGGGAAAGGGGAGAGAGAACATGGTAATTTAATACCTCTATGGGTCCTTTTTGACTGAGGGATGCTCTAAGAAAATGATTGAGTATGTTAACGGAGGGAAGAGGACATACAGTTGAAGATACACCCCAAGTGAGAGAATATTCAATATGTTAGAGAGATGAGGGTATGGGTCACATGAATCATGTAGCTGGCGACTCCCAAAAGCTCCAGGAGGTTTCTTATTCCCAACTCAGAGATTATAAATAAAAGGCCAGATATTTACATGACTGATTGGATTTGTAAGCAACTTGAGCTTCGGTATACCATCTCACATTTAAAATTTGTCTCCAAATTTTATTTTTCCTTAAACTAATTTCATATGCTTTATTAATTACTGTTTGTGGAGTAGGTGCCTACAGTTTTTCAGGTTATGAAGTGCCTCTCAGAGCATGTCAATTGAAACAAAGAAGCCCAAAAGAGAGCTCTAGGCACAAGCAGCAGCAGATTTTTACAAGGAAATCATTAGACATGAAGCTCTTATAACCTTTTTGTCTCTTTATACTATGGACAAAAATTCCGGACTTCAGTGAGAAAGATGAATAACAGGTATAAACATAATCTGGGAAACAATTATATAACAAAAACATAAAGTGTGTGGATAGAAAAGCGAGTTTGGTGTTTGTGTACCTGAGCTGAAATCCATGCTCCAGCTGTAGTTTCTGTGACTTTGGAGGAGGCAATCCTCTCTGCAATTTAGACTTCTTTGCATGACCTATTTACCAGGAGATTCTATCTCCCTCCCTCATTCCTTCCTCTGCATTGTAGCTACTCCTTCTAATCTTGTATCTTCTTTAATGAGGACTGCTTAAATCTCCAATCATAATACATTTTATTTTATTATATTCCTATGACAACATGAACTTTCTGTTTTAACCTAATAATGATTTACTGTAATTATGTCCTTTCTTTAATAGTAATTCTGAAACTTTGTAGTATTTGTGAGGGCTAATGCCTGCCTTACTGTTCATTTTCTTCCCCTAGTGTTAGCATGTAAGTGCTTAAGAAATATAGTTAAATAATTTAATAAAGTAATCAAATAAAAATTCTATTCTATTATTTACTTACTAAGGAACATCAGAATAAACGATTATTTTTATACCAGGAGAGGGTAGTAATTACATTATCTAAGATTAATTTTGATTTTGCAATAATCTGTTTAAAGTTAACATGAAAGTTGGAGCACATAGTAGGATGTCTTAAGGAATAATTAAATTTTAATACTTGAATCTTCAGCTATATGATAATTATGGATTATTTAACCATTTGTTGAGTATTGAGCGATTTTTTTGTTTGGTCCTGGTTAGGAAATAAAAAATGTTGAAAAATAAGTTATTGGAAAATCAATACTAAATTATAGTTATAAACCAGTAACATCCTTTGTTAAGTCAAGCCTTTGGCTTCTTAAAATATGACATTGTCAGGCCGGGTGCAGTGGCTCACGCCTATAATCCCAGCACTTTGGGAGGCCGAGGTGGGCGGATCATGAGATCAAGAGATCGACACCATCCTGGCCAGCATGGTGAAACCTGGTCTCTATTAAAAATACAAAAATGAGCCAGGCTTGGTGGCACTCGCCTGTAGTCCCAGCTACTCGGGAAGCTGAGGCGGGAGAATCGCTTGAACCCGGGAGGTGGAGGTTGTAGTGAGCCGCGATCATGCCACTGCACTCAGGCCTGGGTGACAGGGCGAGACTCTATCTCAAAAAAAAAAAAAAAAAAAAAAAAGACATTGTCATGTTAAACTATTGATTGCTGTCTGTCATAATCAAACGCTTGAATTTGATGATAGATTAGAAGAGTTAGGTTTTTAGACATTTATTTTAAACCTGTATAATAAGTGGTGTTTGTGTACTGTGTCAGATGTGTGTGGATGAAAGGGGTAAAAGTGGAAATCTAACAGAGTGGTTAAGGACTATTTAACACTTCACACTTTGACTTTATTATCCAAAATCATCTATTCAAATTACATGAGATGAAAGTTTGGCAAACAAAAACTAGGCGTCAGTGGATTTTTTTTTCCAAATTTAGTTTAGCAGTGAAGACAGAAATGACTGGAAAATATTCTGCTACTGTCTTTTGCTAAATTACTAGGGCATGACCTAATAAGCCTTATGAAAGTGAACCTCTTGTACAGTGTCTGGTTCCCAAGAAACTCAGCCTATTACAATTGATGCCAGAAATGAACTAAGAAAGTAGATAATGGGGTGATGTTTTGTGGCTGGGTTACTCACTGCCAGGCTGGCAATAACGGTCCCTCACTGACAATTCTTATTGGTAGAATACAGAGAGTTCTTAGTACAAGATAGATGTACAATTGTTAAAATTTTCACTTTTGATGAATTGGTGTAGTATACTGGTGGAAGGTGATATATTAATTGGGGAAAAGTATACAGCATTTGAGAAATATGGAGAACATAAGAACTATTAGGACAATGGATTTGGGTAGCTGTTTTTAAGCACTCTTGATGCTCTGGACAGAGAAAAAAATGTTGAGAGCAATTAATTGGCAAGTAAATTTAAGTTCAAAATCGAGAGAGTTGCCGTGGTTGCAGACAGACAGATTCTTACCCCTATCAAGGGAGAACAGAGTAAACTAAAGCCCAGAGCCTGGAATAAACTATCAGATTGTCTGAGCTCCCAAGGAGGTAAGTCTCATATGTCAGGTAAGTCTGGCATGCTAAAGTCAGGCTCCTAGTTGGGAAAGAATGAGAACTTGACCCATGAAAGGAGAAATTTGTGCTAATGCACTGAGAAGACTTGAAAGTCTATATTCGGCCGGGTGCGGTGGCTCACGCCTGTAATCCCAGCACTTTGGGAGGCCGAGGCGGGAGGATCAGGAGGTCAGGAGATCGCGACCATCCTGGCTAACACAGTGAAACCCCATCTGTACTAAAAAAAAAATACACACACATAAAAAAAAAAAAATTAGCTGGGCGTGGTGGCAGGTGCCTGTAGTCCAAGCTACTCGGGAGGCTGAGGCAGGAGAATGGCGTGAACCCAGGAGGCAGAGCTTGCAGTGAGCAGAGATCCAGCCACTGCATTCCAGCCTGGGTGACTGAGTGAGACTGTGTCCCAGAAAAAAAAAAAAAAAAAAGAAAGCCTATATTCTTCAGGACCTTCTGAGCCTGCAAAAAAGGACCAATATTCCCTATTAAATGCCGTCTCTACATTTTGGTTGAATGAGATGCAGAGACCTCTCCTAAGACAACATGTGAGACCCTCAGAATAGACCTCAATTCTATTCCTTGCCTGAACTCCAATAAATGGGGTTAAAGTACAACATGTTCTATCTAAATAAAAGGAAAGTCTGATAAGATATGAAAGAAACTATAACCCAAAAATTTAACATGACCCATCTAGTGCACAGGAGCAGAAGCCAGAAGAGAATGTATGGGATATATTTTCAAGTGTACTTGATCAAGGGGTCATGAATAGGAGGTTGGATAAATTAGAGGTTATCAATTTGTGAGTATCTTCTAGAATACAAGAATTAATTTTCTGAAAGAACCCTAGGAGATTGTATAACATGCTACTAGGGTGGCTTTAAAAGCATGAGAAAAAAAATGGCCTGGTAACTCACAACCTTTCTGGTTCAATTATTAGTTTTAACAAGTTATCTTATAGATTTCCTTGGACTTTCTACATCCATGTTGCCTGTGAGAAAAACAATTATCTTTTGATAATCAATGTATATTGTATGATCCGCCAAGTTCATCGCCATCTATTCAAGACTACATTTTCTTCATTGTCACTCTAAATTGTTTATCTTGTCCCTTTTCTTTAAATTGAAGATCCCTTTATGCCTTTATTTTTCTGTCTCATCTACTGCCTACCTTAGCTTTCCTCTTTTTCCACTTCTCTTATCAAAGGCTAAATCATATTATGTGGCTTGGAACATATACCCTCCTGCATGGAGGTTACTCTCTGAGCCTTCTTTCTGAAATGGATATTTACTTTTTCTGAAATGGATCTTTTTCATTGCATTTAAGTACACTTAACTCTCTGTACTTTGACACAAAAATAAAAGACTTAAAAAATATTTTCTACTAACCTCTTATACCTCAAGCAACTACCTCATTTTATTTCTTTTTAAGTGAAACTTCTAAAAAATATCCAAACTGTTGGCCTTACTTCTCCACACCTCAGTCAGTCTAAAACTACTATAATGCTAATTCCAAGCCCTATTACTCACCAGGATTGTTCATTCCAGGTCAGCAATAAACCACGTAACTAAATTCAATGGGGATACTTTATTCCTAATCTTGATACAGTCTCAAATATGAAACTCTCTGTTCCTTGGTTTATATAACAAATAATCTCCCACTTTTTCTCTTCCCTCTTTAACAAATTATTTGTGCTCTGGTTAGATGTGTTTTTTTCTCTATCCAGTTACAAAATAGTTGAGTTTTTCAGTATACGTCCTGTGTTCTACCCTTTGCTCATGTTGTGGTATCCCTGGGAAATGTTCATATATGAATGGAAATTACCACTTATCCAAAGATATCCAGATTTTTATCCCCCACATCTATCTCTTCACTGAGCTTGAGGCTTATATTTAATTATCTACTTGAGTTCTTCTTCTAAATATTAAAACGGCAACTAAAATTTGACACATCAAAGCTGTGTTATTTCACTCCACTTACGTGATTAGCTTCTTTTCATTGCTTTCTATATTAATCAATGGCACTATCATTCATCTAATGATGCATATAAGTTCTACAAAGATAGATATCATTCTGGACTCCTGATTCAACCATAATCACTGTGCTATATGCAACACTTTGGTAGACTGAATAATGGTTCAAATTCTACATTCACCTGTAATACAATTATATATCCACACCATTTCCCATGTTATTTACAGTGTTTTGTTCATAGTTGCCAACACCCTGTATGTGGTTTAGCTTGCCCTTTTGTACTCTGGTGAACCACCTTAAAAACAGCATGTCTGAAACAGCAGCACACTCTATCCTAAGCCTCAGAATGAAGGCACATAGAGCAAGCCTCAACCCAATCAGTAGTAGCCTAGAGTCCAGTAAAGTTCAGACAGGTCGAGTCTAAACTACATAAATGGCAGTTAACTTGCAGACCTATGATCGTGAAAATACATGTTTGCTGTGGCAAGCCAGAAGGATTTTGAAATTTTTTGATATGCCACAGATTCTTGATGATTAAAATAATCATTACTATATATTTCACTTCCTATATATCTCTTGAGTTACTTTTCTTCATCTCTTCCTTCCATCTTAGTCAAAGCTACTCTTCCCTCTTATCTAAATACTACAATAATTGCCCAATGACTCTATCTTTATCCATTCTTTTCTCTTTATGCCTTGTCTCGACATGACTTGCAGAGTTATCCTTTAGATGTACGATTTTGATCAAAATACTTTCATTTGCCTCCAATAATCTTTGATACTTACATTCTTTAATAGCCATTCTTTGCTTTTAATAAAATAGACAAAACTTCAAAAGCCTTTTATAATTGGGCTTGTTGGTCTCATTTATGCTCCCTGATACCCTCTGCTTCAATTTAGCTGTCTGTTTCCATCACCTTGTTATGTGTGCCTGGCATTGGAACTGTACCCACGTTTCTTCTGACTGGCACACACATCCAGTTTCTGCTTTTGAAGTTAACTCTCTGTTGCTCTTCAGATCTCAGGTATATTATCCCTTTCTTTCAAAATCCTTCACTTACTTCTTGACTTGTCAAAGCTCTATCACACCTTCTCATAACACTGGTTTTTCTACCATTGCCTCCAGAAGCAGTCTGCCAAAACTTACTTCTGCTACAAACTTTTACATTGATGTAGCACTTAGCCACATCTCATTCATTTTGAAATGAGAACATATTTTTTGAAATTGTTGCTTGGTTTGCAGGCATATGGATTTGCTACATCTGATCTTGCATATATGCAATCAAAAGTTTTTCCACTTTGAAGATCAGCCAATTATGTGTTATTGTTGCCATTGATTGCATCGGCTTAGTGTTATTCATTTTTAAAAGAACATTTTTCACATCTCTTAAAATATAGCCTAGAGTAGAATGCTAAAACTTGAAGTTAAAGCCTAGTTCATTTCATTTTATTTTCATACCTGTTGAGTCTAAATAAGCTCTCATTTCCAACACCAGAAATATAATGACTTTATTTTTGAAATATTTGAGGCTTTATAACTGTATTCATTCATAAGATAAGAAAAATTTGAAAAGAAACTGAAAGGAAAATTTGTGGAAAAGTGCTATATAATAGAAATACTCACTGAGTATATATATAGACAATATTTTTTGAAATAAATTTTATTTTTATACTCTAATTTTTTCTTTTGTCTTTTCTGCTGTAAGATTAATGAGTTTAATTCTGTAGGAGGAAGGTTGATATATGCTAGAACAAAAATGTAACCATTAACCTTAACTGCCATTTAAAATCTTTTTTTTTCAATTTCAAGCAGAAAATAAACATCCTTTTTTGAAATTGGGTTTTAAAATTATTTAGCACACTTCAGTATGAGTCCATCTTATTATTCCTCCATAGTTGAAAAATCACTGTCTTTACAAACTTTAGGATGGGGAAAAAGTCAATGTTATGAGATGTCCCATTCAAACCAAAGTTATAGGAGAAAGTCCATATTTTTTTTCCTATTCCCCTAAGAGTAGAAAAAAAAAGAAACAAAACAACTGGAACAACAAAAATAAGGCAGGAATATACCAACTTATTTAAGCCAAAATCTAGTACAAGAAACAGAAACACTAGGGGGAAAACCGAAAGGAGGGAGGCTTTGGAACCCTGAGGAGGATACCATTGCTTAAGGGAGCCCCATTTGTACACAATAATGGTGAGCGGTCTCAAGAGAGCAAGAGCAGAGGATGGAAAGTTCGTTGTAGATATGGCTGTTTGGTGCTTAAGAGATCCAGACATCTCACTCTTGGAGTGAGAAGAGAGAGAGAGAGAGAGATGTGAAGAGGGCCATTAGATGATCAGAGTTGCAGTGTACAGGTACAGACTAAAACCAAACTTAGAAGTGGAGCACTTACTTTTATTTTTACCAATGGGCTTGATGAATAATTTGAGTAATTCACATTCCAAAGGTAATTAGACTTTCAGTTCCAGTTTGATAAGTTTCCTTTCTCACAACCAATAAGCCAAAGAAATTAAAAATGAACAACTTTTCTCAGCTCAGTCAGGGAATTGAGGTCTCAGGACAAATCACTACCACCAAAACTGGATAGACAGGAGAATACAGAGAAACACAGTTTAACTCAAGCAGAAGCCACTACTGGAGCCAACAACTGGTAGAAACACTTAGAGGGTAATCACTAAATGCTGAAGACTGAGCCCTAGAAAGAGAAAGCCCTAGAAAGCTCTAGAAAGATAAAAACTTTTAGGGACTCTGGCTTAGGGAGGTCACACACTTTTATGAATTTTCCTTCCAAGAAACTCACCAGTTTCTCAGGTTGACAATGAGAGAAAAATCCCCTCCAGACTCTGAGAAAAGGAAAAGTAACCTTTTAAAATATAGCCAGTTCATTCTGTTCTCCTTAAAAATAAATATTGCCATCAAAAGAGACCATTTTACCAGGGTTTATCTGACCTGGAAAAAGAGAAATACCCAAGTTATCAACATGGGTCAAGGGAAAAATTGACTTCAGCCCTATTGTCAAGCCTTTCTCAACTAAGTGTTGGCAGTGGGGAGGGAGAACTGAGTAGCACTTGCGAAGATCACAGCCCAAAAGATAAAGTCTTAATGAAAGATTAAGATTTAGCTATACAATTACAACTTTTCACCTCTCCCACAGCTTACCACCACATCAATAGGGCTTTTTTATAATAACAAAATTACAGCTGAAATAACTGCAAAGTTTAGTTTCTATTTAACAATGAGTCTCTAGGGAACTAAAGATCACACAAAAGACAGAAACAAGGACACTAGAAAAAAATCATCCTCTGATGCCTACAGCTACAGAAAACACTAACCACAATAAACACAGCCTAATATCTCTCCAGATAAACATAACAACCTCACACTAAGAACCTATTTACCTCAATTTTTATTTTTCACCTGCTACGTCATACCTAGCTTTCAATGAAAATTACAAGATGTAAAGAAGCAGAAACACAGTCTGTGGAAACAAAGCAAGCAACAGAACTGGACACATATATGTCAGAGATTGAAATTGTCAGAATAGGAATTTAAAATGTCTGTGATTAAACTGCAAAGGGCTCTAATGAAAAAAAGTGGACAACATGTGAAAGGAGGTATGTAATGTATGCAGAAAGAGGAAAATTCTAAGAAAGAGTCAAAGAGGAAAGCTAGAATTGTTTTTTCAAAAGCTGTAATAAAAATAAAGAATGTCTTCAGTGGTTTTATAAGTAGACTGGGCAGAGCCAAGGAGGAATCAGTGAGCGTGAAGATATGTCAATAGTAATTTCCCAACTCAGAAACAAAGAAGAAAAAAAATCATTTTTCTAAAAAAGTCCAGTTTATAAAGAACTGTGGGAAACAATATGTATAATGTAAGCACAATGAAAATTACAAAAGGAGAAGTAAAAGGAAAAGAAAACCTATTTCAAGTTATAATGGCTGAGAATTTCCTAAAATATATGTCAGATGACAAACCACATATAGAGGACATTTAAGAACCCAAAGCAGGATAAAATCCAAAAAAAAAAAAATCTGCGACTAGGTATATAATATTCGAAATGTATAAAATCAAAGACAAAATGTTGAAAGCGGGCAATGAAAATAAACACCTTATGTACAGTGGAAGAAGGGTAAGAGTTATAATGAATTTCTCCTTAGAAACTAGGTAGGCAAGAAAAGAATGGAGTGAAATATTCACCATCAACCTAGAATTTTATATCTAGTGAAATTATCCTTCAAAAGTGAAAGAAAAATAAACACTTCTCAAAAAAAGAAAACTTGAGTGATTTTGCTTTCAGCAAAGAAAGAGGTTTGCTGAAAGAGGTTCCCCAGAGGAAAGAAAAATGATATAGGTTAGAAACTCCTGTCTACATAAAGAAATGAAGAGTGTTAAAAAATATATGAAAGTAAAATAAATTTTTTGTTATTAATTTATCTAATAGATAAGTTTGTTCAAAATAATATTAACAATAATATATTTTTTATAACTTATCTATAAGTGAAATGAATTACAGCAATATTATAAGAAGTAGAAGAAAGGAATTGGAAATACTTTCACTGCCTTCTTTCAACATTTTCTTTGTATTTAACTTTCTACACTTTGAATATGAAATGCC
Organism: Gorilla gorilla gorilla; assembly: GCF_029281585.2. Classification (NCBI taxonomy): domain Eukaryota; kingdom Metazoa; phylum Chordata; class Mammalia; order Primates; family Hominidae; genus Gorilla; species Gorilla gorilla. The sequence continues at coordinate 99,607,864 of NC_073237.2, read as the reverse complement.
TATTCATGGAGTTTTTTTTAATTTATCCTTCCAACAAATGTTTATAGGAGCTTTACTCATAATTGCCAAAAACTGAAAATCACCAAATGCACATCAATGACTAAGTGGATAAACAACCTGTGGTGTATCTATACAAAAAAAAATTCACCTTTATAAAGAAATGAGCTATCAACCATGAAAAGACATGAAAGAAACTTAAATGCATTTTGCTAACTGAAAGAAGTCAATTTCAACAGGCTACATGCTAATCCAATGTGATTCCAAATACATAGCAATCTGAAAAAGGCAAAACTGGAGAGAATCGAACTAAAGATCAGTTATTGCCAGGGTTCTGTGGGGGAAAAAAGGAAGGATAGGCAGGTGGAACACATGAAATGTTTAGGATAATGAAATTATTCTCTACCCTGTAATGGTGGATACATGGCATTATGCATTTGTCAAAATCCATAGAATTTACTACACAAAGGGAAAATATGAATGCATACCATATAATTTAGTTAATAATGTAACAGTATTGATTCTTCTACTGTAACAAATAAAATACATGATTGCAGTATTATTATATCACTTTTAAGAGTGATATAATAGTGAGGGAAACTGTAGGGAGCAAAACAGGTATGAAGAAGCTTTGTACTTTTCAATTTTCTATAATCTGAAAACTGCTCTACAATTGTCTTTTTTTTAAGGTAATAAAAGTAGGGTGTCACGAGTAAAGATAGCATAAAAGAGACAATCACTATGGATATGTAAATTTTGTAAAACTGTGCTTCTGGATGAAATGGTAGGTTGGACAAGTCAATGCTCCTACTGGAAAAAAATACATTATAAAAGTAATATTTGCATTGCAATCAAAATGCTTTGGAAGTAATTAAGACTAAAATGAAATAAACACATAAGTATCATCAGATTTGTATAACAATTTAGGCCCTTAGTCATTGTTCTATCTTTTTAAATAGCTTCCTCTGATATAACATGCAGAGACATCCATGGCCACCATCTAACATCAAAGTCTTATAAGGAACCCATTGAAAGATACAGACTGAACTTTCAGTGTTTAATGTATATGGCTCTAATTGTTTCAGGCCTTTAGAACTATTCCACTATATGGGCTGCTTCTTCTTCTGCTTTTTTATTTTTGCATCGAATCTGAATTAATAATTAAACTGTTTCGTCTGGCTGAACACGTGGCTGGAGTAACTCCAAAAGTGGCGGCAGGGATTTCCACACGGGAGTACCCCAAACCATGCCCAGATGGAGCCCGTTGAGATTCCAAAGCAAGAGGCACTAAATGCCAGGGGGATCAGTCCTAAGCCTTTGTTAGGGAAACTTACCGAGTGCTGTAGCAATGCTCACAAAGGACTGAAAGAGAAAAGGGGTGCTCTACCTAGTTATGTCCCTGGTGAGGGGGTCAGGGTAGGGAGTTTATATGAAGGTTTAAGGAGTTTGGCTGAGTCTGGGATGATGTTTGTGCAACAACCTAGATACTTTTATCAGTGCCTGGGAATGAATTGTCAAGGCCTTGTTTGGATTCAAGCCTTCAGGAAAAACCTGTAGCTCACTGGGTCACAGAGTGATCAAAGCACTCTGTGATTTTCAGTCAAGATGACACAGAAAGAAGGCACAAGAACTGGAGACCCCAATGTATAGGATTGAAACCGTCAACCAAATATTTTTATTGATCTGCTGGGACTGGAGAGAACTTTCATTCCAAAGCGAATATAGTGATATTAGACCTGATTTGGGCAGTCTCTGAATATAAATGCCAGACTTCTGTTTCTCTATTAGATAGACTTTTTTTTTTTTTTTTTTTTTTTTAAGACAGGATCTCACTCTGTTGCCAACGCTGGAGTGAAATGATGTGATCACAGCTCACTGTAGCGTCGACCTCCCGGGCTCAAGGCATCCTCACACCTCAGCTTCCTGAGTAGCTGGAAAAACAGGCATGTGCCACCACTCCTGGCTAACTTTTGTATTTTGGTAAAGATGGGGTTTCACCATGTTGCCCAGGCTGGTTTCAAACTCCTAGGCTCAAGCAATCCGCCAGGTTCGGCCTCCCAAAGTGCTGGGATTATAGGTATAAGCCACTGCACCTGGACAGATTTCTTCTTCTTTAGCATATCATCCTTCCAATCAAACCCGTTAACAAAACATTTTTTGGTTAAATTTAGGGCTTCACTTGTATTGAAATGCCTATCATTTACTTGGTTATTTAAAAAAAAAATTAATGAAGGTGCTTTCTCACATTTTTTCTATCAATAACCAGGTTTTGGAATTTACAAATTGAGATCCTGTTTGTATTCAGATTAGAATTTAGAGCTAAACAGAAATAAAGTTTTAGGAATCATTACTGTGATTATGGATCAAAAATGTTATGTAATAAATTCCATTTGTTTTCCAGTAAAATGTGGTTTTTAAAGCAGAAAAAATCCAACTGTGACTAGGACAGTAAGATCTCTATAAGATTTGCAGTATCTTTGATTAAACACCTCCAGTTGGTTTAGTTTTCTACCAATATCAGCTACTCTAGAAAATTTAGGTTTCAAATCCATTGTGAGAATCGTAGTCCAGCGATCCAGAGGTGCTAGCTTCACATGGAAAGCAAGAATCCACTGGCTTCCCTCTCTCCCCTGTCACTTTGTTATGTGGGTACTTAGCACTTGAAAGAATCTCTCCCAGCCCTGTCCAGTGATAGCCTGTTTTATCCTACAGAACAGTTTTATGTAGACAAAATCTTCTTTTCAATAGAGCTGGCAGACTTTTCCCAGTTGTTTTTTTCCAGAACCTTATCACTCTGTGTCTCAATTCTAGGGAAAGGAAAAGACCTTGAACATGACTGCGAGAATTCCATTAAATCAGGTATAGTATATGGTCTCAGCCCAGAATTCATGGGACTCTCACACATAAATTTAAAAAGAAAGATCCCATGTATGCTTCTGAGTATCACTCTAATTTTTAATGAGGCTAGTAGTAAAGCTCTAGGCCATTTTGACATACTAGGTGATTGACTCTCGGCCAATGAATTTGTTTATTTTGTTTTTTAGTTTGATTCATTTGCTCTATTTGTCCAAAAGACTATCATAGGAATCTTCAAACATCTGCATAATAGTTATAATAGAAATGAAATGACTTTCGTTGTCTTATTCAATGTGCTCTGGTATCCTAAAAGCAGGAATTACATGTATTAAGAGAAGCTATCACTGTCTGATTATTGGCTTATAAAGAGGGAAAGACTTCAAGCCATCCAGGCATCATGCAACCAGAACTTAATACAATCTCTAACTTTTTGCAAGGATTAGTTTTATGACTGACACCTGATTACCAGTAAAGTTGGTCAGGAAAAACTTTCTGGATTTATTTTGGGAATAACCTATAAGAATTCTGCAAACACGTAACACATTTCTTAAATGTTTTGAATAATTTTGTCTTCTTGTCAGGCTTAGTAACAGTCTACTGCCTTCAAAATTCTCCTGTAGTCAGATAATGTTGTTGACGACACAACAATACTAACGAAGCAAATAGGAACTATGGTGTAGAAATTATTTTGTTTAGTAAATTCCATAGTCCAGTTAAATTTCTTTTAGCTTCTTTTATCATCCATTTGTCCATTTTCGTTTGTATAAAATATTTTTGAAAATGAATAAATGTTCCTTACTTTATTAAAAGATGAATTTCTAAGCTTGGGATTTGCCAAGTTTATCAGCTTCTGCAGTTCTATAGCAAAATTATTGCCATTAGATATTTCATCCTGTAGTACGTGAGCTGTATAATGAACTACTGATATCCAAGCAGGCAGTTGTAAAGCCTCCAACAAATAACCTACCAATTTCCAATTTTCCAAGAGATACTCTAGTTCTCATTGAAGTAAAAAGAAATCCCCTCTTAAAAAAATTCCTCTCTTGCATGTCATTGACATCAAGCATATATTACTAGAATATATATTTACTTTAAGTCCAGTCTTAAAAAATTACTTTTTTGCTAACTGCTATTAACTCATCTGCTTGTGCAGACTTAATTCCAAACAAAACATAAGTTTTTCAGGTTTTATAAGTCACAACTAGGAAGCTTTTATCTAGGCCATGTTATTTTTCCTGGGGGTATTATCAATAACTATTATCAAATATGCAATATGAATATGAATATCAAATAAATTAGATTGGGATTTTACAAATTTGTAATCTTCAAACCTAGTGGAGAGGCTATAGCCTATTTCAATTGTTCAAAAGCCTCTTCAAATTCTAAAGACCAAACCAGAGGATCTGGAGGATTATCAGTCAGTTGCTCCATAGGAGATATTACCACTCTGCAAAAGTTAAAATTTACTGTCTATAATATTACACAAGTCCCATAAAGTGCCTAAGTTTTTTGTTTGTTTGTTTTTGTAGCAGGACATTTTATCTGCAAAATGAGCTGATTCTTGGACCTAACACACTATGGCCTGTAGCTGATAACTCATTTCTCAACTACTTTACTTCAGTTTTGTAATATTGTGATTTGTCTAGTGGGGTTTTGTACACCTTTGAAGCAAAGAATTGTAACAAAGCCAGAGTGATCAATTTTGTATTACTCTCTAGTTTCTGAGGCTACTAAGAATCATCCACATATTGAATAATTATAGATCCTCCTGGTGCGGAAGATTTTTTTATTTTATTGTATTTTATATTTTGTGAATGACTAGAGAAAATAGTAGAAGAATCCTCAGACATTCCCGGGTTTTCTTTTTTTCTGTAAATACTGAACTCTTTCATAAGCAAATGCAAACAAGAGTTTAGACTCACCCACTAGAGGAATAAAAAGAAAAAAAGGAAGGAAGGAACCAAGGGGGGAAAGAAGGAAGGGCAATAAATTGCAGAACACATCTATTACAGAGAAATACTTTGCAGACAATGGTAACAAAGTCGTAAGTCAGAATAGTTGAAGGGTTAGGAATTACAAAGATTGGTAGATAAAATCTTGTCCAAATGTATGCATTGGTCAACCATGTTCATTAAATTAACCTTTCGTCCTTATTAGAAGTATGGAGGTAATACAGGGCGAGTACTTCTCTTTTTTTTTTTTTTTTTTTTTTGAGATGGAATCTCGCTCTATTGCCCAGGCTGGAGTGCAGTGGCGCGATCTCGGCAAGCTCCACCTCCCGGGTTCACACCATTCTCCTGCCTCAGCCTCCCGAGTAGCTGGGACTACAGGCGCAAGCCACCACGCCCAGCTAATTTTTTGTATTTTTAGTAAAGACGGGGTTTCACCACGTTAGCCAGGATGGTCTCGATCTCCTGACCTTGTGATCCGCCCGCCTCGGCCTCCCAAAGTGCTGGGATTACAGGTGTGAGCCACCACGCCCAGCCACTTCTTTTAAATATCATTCCTTGTTTAATTTTTTATAACTGGTTTCATTATTTTTTAATTAAGCTCTTGACAAAGAATACTGTTTTACACGTAGGCATGGCTTATACTTTTGCTGAACTATTTTTTATTGGTTCTATATTTCGAATAATAGCAGTATCACTATTTCCTAGGGCCCAAGGTCATGCAATGATTTGTCTTAGATCAGGATCTATGCTTTTCTAGCATAGTGTCAGACTGCTGTTCTCTGCCATACCCCTTTCAGAAGGCACCTTGCAACCAAATCTGGGGCATTTTCCCCACGGAGTTTCTTCCATAGACAATCCATCGGGAGTAAAGAATACGACAGCCTTTATGTTGCACAAGTCTCTCTCCAAAACATTTACTGGAGAATCAAGAGAAAGTAAAAACACATTTCCTTAATAAGAGAACCTATCTATATGAGAACTAGGGGGGGGAAAGTGGAAAGCTGACCCAAAATGCCAGCCATCTGTGTTGATCTATTACCACCAAATAGAAAATGAGAAATATCCAAGGAAATTACAGAATATCTGTCTATCTATCTATCTATCTATCTATCTATCTATCTATCCATCTATCTATCTATCATCTATCTATCTGAAAAGGCAAAGTTAGATTATCTTGAGGGAAAGTATTGACATATGTAGTTTACCAGTTCCTACCTCCAATATTTTTCCAATTTTGAGCCATATGCCAAGTATTCCCTACTTTAGACTCTTATCTTTGCAATTCCTACAACCTTTTCTTTAACTTGGGTTTAGATAGCACTAATGTAGATAAGGAAAAATGAGATAAAGGTTGCTAAGACTAGAGCATTATTTTGATCTGCCTTTGGGTTCATACCAGTGAATTTTGAGAAAATCTCAACAAACTGCTTATGGAAGTCAATGAAGGACTCACCCGTCTTCTAGGTATATGGCTGCAATCTCTCCCAGCTCATCTTTGCCAGGAAGGGTTTAAGTATGGCCTCTGGCCACTGCTCTTGAAGCATCTCTAACACCCTTAGTTCTTCCATAGTTGCGGGGATAGTGGATAGCTGGTTTTCCTTGGCCACCAGATTCCTTGATGTAGTGATCTGCTGGACCCCATCACATTAGCTTGCTGGGATCTGAATGGAAAGGGCTGGGTTTCCTCAAATTGGAAAAAAAAAAAAAAAGGTAAAATGCATGGCACTTTGGTTTCCCTTCCTGTTATGACATTCATCAGTTTAACACCTAGTTAGCTTGTCTTTTTCTTTTTTTATTTTTATTTTATTTTATTATTATTATACTTTAAGTTTTAGGGTACATGTGCACAATGTGCAGGTTAGTTACATATGTATACATGTGCCATGCTGGTGTGCTGCACCCATTAACTCGTCATTTAGCATTAGGTATATCTCCTAACGCTATCCCTCCCCCCTTCCCCCACCCCACAACAGTCCCCAGAGTGTGATGTTCCCCTTCCTGTGTCCATGTGTTCTCATTGTTCAATTCCCACCTATGAGTGAGAATATGCAGTGTTTGGTTTTTTGTCCTTGCGAGAGTTTACTGAGAATGATGATTTCCAATTTCATCCATGTCCCTACAAAGGACATGAACTCATCATTTTTTATGGCTGCATAGTATTCCATGGTGTATATGTACCACATTTTCTTAGCTTGTCTTTTTCTAAGAGAGCAGTGCAGCTACTCTCCATCTTGTTTTTTTTCATACAATGTCACAATCTCTGTGCAAGTTCTTCATTATTCCTTCCTTAGGTCTCTTTATCATATCTGCTTTGTAGCTACAAGATGTGCAGATATTAAGGGGCTCCTGGAGAAGGATTCTGACCTAAGACATGAAGTGGCTCAGGACTAGGCCACAAGGCACACAAAACCATGTCCTCAAGCACAGCAGGTAATTCATTTCAGTTAAAGAGGCTGTGCCCTCGTCTCTCTTTACAGAGAAATCTACCAAAGAGGGGAATAATCCATCACCTCCCTCTTCCTGGGAGTTAGCTTGAGACAGTGGCAGTGGCTAGAGTTGGAGGCAGTAGGGGTCAGGGGAAACAAGCAGGAGAAGCAGAGGGAGCAGGGACACCCCAAAAGAGGAGCAGGAGATTTCTGTAAAAGAGAAAGTGTCTTTAGTTCTCCAATTTCCTCTCCATTTTTTCTCAATCTTTTCTTCTGGAATTCTATATCATTTTTTTTCCCCTTAGAATTCGCTTCATCGCATAAATGCCAGTAATTCATTTGTTTGGGATATGGCCTATCTAAGAATCTCAGTAAATATGTTAATTTATCCACATAAAAAGAACTGAGTTTTGTGTGGCCACAGACCTTCAGCTGTCCCTTAGTTTAGGGTCTTTCAGACATCCTTGTCAGAATTGTTGGGGAAATGTAATTAAAACCAAAATTTCCTTCTGGGCGCAGTGGCTCACACTTGTAATCCCAGCACTTTGGGAGGCATAGGTGGGTGGATCATGAGGTCAGGAGTTCAAGATCAGCCTGGCCAAGGTGGTGAAACCCCATTTCTACTAAAAATATAAAAATTAGCCAGGTGTGGTGGCCGGCGCCTGTAATCCCAGCTACTTGGGAGGCTGAGGCAGGAGAATCGCTTGAAACCGGGAGGTGGAAGTTGAAGTGAGCCGCGATCGCACCACTGCACTCTAGCCTGGGTGACAGAGCGAGACTCCATCTTAAAAAGAAAAGAAAAAAGGATAAAACACACACACACACACACACACACACACACACAAAATTTCTTCTCAACCCAGAAAACCTCACCTTAAAGTTACAAAAAAAAGAAAACAATTTTATTATTAAATAAGCATTAATCCAGAATATACTGTGCATCCTGGCCAATTTCCTAATAGATTGCAAAGATATAAAGGATTTTAACCCTTTTATATAATGAAACAGATACAACCCATTATATACATGTTTTCCATATGAACAATACCTAGTACTTGCTCTAAGAAACGGGAGTACGGAAAGTCTCTTCTGTTTTCAACAGAGAGAATTATTTCTGATTTTTAACTTGTATTTGCCCTTATATGTCACACCATAACTTCCATGCTTTTCTCTTTTTTGCCTTTTATTCTGATTGATTGAATTTACTCTCCTTGAAATTTATCATGCATCTATTAATATACAGTGACTGAATTAATACTTTAACTTCTTCCAGAACAATAAAGGAGCTAAAATACTTCCTCTTATTATACCCCTTGTGACATATGAGCGTTTTAATAATTTTTATTTGAATATTTTAGCAACATAAATAAGACTGCATTATAGCTTGTATACATTCATTGGTAAAATTTGTACACATGACAACTTTTATTTCTCAGATATTTATTTTAGTATCTTTTATCTTTTCCATATTACTGAAGTATATTCTTAAAATTCCTTTAGTGGGGATACTTATGTGGTTGTCTCTAATTTCCTTCATAAAAAGTATTTTTGTTTTTTTCTTTTTTAAAATTAGTTTTGCTGGGTTCCTGATTATTTATTGATAAGTATTACAGAATTTTGAGGATATGATTTTACTCTTTTTTATTTCACTTGATGTTGTTCTATAGTCTACTGTTGGTTCCTTGCATATGAGTTATCTTTTTCTCTGTCTAGTGTTAAGACAATTTTTTTTCCTAAAATCCCTCCTGCATTTTGTTTACAAAATAACTCTAACTGGATTTCTTTTTAATTATAAGGCTCTGAGTACAATGTGTTCTCTTTATCTGTTGATTCATGCCTACCATCACGTTGTAAGCAAAGGTGTGACTGTTATACTGTCCATTTAACTGACCTTTTAATAGTATGAAATGCCTCCTTTATCTCTATGGCAGAGTCTACTGTGCCTGATACTATTACAGCCACACAAAGTTTCTTTTGGTTGATGCTTGTGTGATGTCATAGATGGAATTTTGCTACCCTCCATAATACCACAGTGACCTTCACCCCATAGTGTCTAGTATAGAGCTATGTTACATTGAATGGCAAAAGTGACTTTGTAGAGGTAAGTTGTTTAAAAATTTGCTTTATATACAGATAAGGAAGATGTGCTGAAAAGATACAACTACATGGCACTGTAGACTTATTTATTCTGTCTTCTGGGAATATAGCAGACAGTTGGCTTAGCAACTCTGAGTGGTGGGCTCAACAGAAGAACAAGCTGATAGAAGTCCTTGGGCTCTGAGGCTCCATTCTAATCAAAGCACTTCTCCAACCAGAGGACTTCCATTGATCAATAGTCACTCAGATGTTCTGTGTTTGCCATGAGTATCGGACTTCAGTCTTCTGGAAAGATGGCTGTGGTGCCTAAACACATCTGTGCCTGGCCTCACCCGCGGGTTAGTAAAGGTTTGGGGGTTGCATGTGTTCTTCTACTTGGGACGAGGCCTATCTAAGAGGCCTCTATCTCCTCTCAAACATCTTTTTTATGTCTGTGCTATGTAACATTTCTGATAAGTGTCTGTGACTCCTTTGCCTCACAGCTATTCACTGTCTCTCTTTATAAAGAGGAGCCCTAATTATATTGTTTGGCTTTCTTTACACTTACATTAAAGATTTTGTTTGAACAGAGGATTCTCTGGTTTTAAGATATTGAAAAAAAAAAAAGAACAGTTTATTAGACAAGCAAGACCAAATGCAGTGGCTCATTTCTGTAATCCCAGAACTTTGGGAGGCCAAGATAATAGGATTGCTTGAGGCCAGGAGTGGAAGACCAGTCTGGGCCACAAAGCAAGATCCCTGTTTCTACCAAAAATTTAAAAATTAACCAGTCATGGTGGTGGCATGTGCCTGTAGCTACTCGGAGGAATCTCTTGGACCCAGGAGTTTGAGGCTGTAAGTGAGCTGTGATCACGCCACTGCACTCCAGCCTGGGTGAAAGAGGAAGAGCCTTTCTCTTACAAAATAAATAAATAAATAAATAAATAAATAAATAAATAAATAAAAGAAAAGAAGGAAGGGAGGGGAAGGGGAAGGAGAAGGAGAAAGGGAAGGGGAAGGAAAGGAAAGGAAAAAGAAACCTGTTTGGTTTGGGGGAGAATGAGTTAGAAAACAAAATTTTAAAAAAGTAAAATAATGACACTACCACCATCTCCACCAAAAACACTAAAAAAAGTTGTGTGAAAATGGATGCAATAGTCCTTTAAAATAAATACATCAAAAGTAGTGACCTCAGGCTACATATTATTATATCATCTTTAATAAAATTTGAGGAAAATATTAAGCACTATTTAAGTGTTTGTAAAATAAAAATTAATAAGTGCATGAGATACCCTAAAGCTTTCGGACCTTTGATCTTCGAAAAGTTTACTCTCATCACTGTCCACTCATCAATTTAATTGTTTGTAATTTTAGTTTCACATTGTTTTTAGTTGCCAGAAAAATGGCAATACTTAAGTTATTGACCAATAGAATCCATGATATTTTAATATATCAACACATTTATCAAATTCTTTTTTTGACATTGCTTCTTATATCCTCATTTTTGCTTGTGGGTTCATTGATTATTTTTTCCTGAACTATGTCTTTTAAGTATTATTTGAACCATAATCTGTGATTACATTAGTCTCCTGAAGGTATTATTGATTCACTTATGCTGTTCAGCTAGAGAGTACAGCTGGGTATACAAGTAAGTAGACAGCTACTTTTTCTCAGTACTTTAAAAATAAATGTTCACGCTTTATGGTCTCTAGTGGGATTTCACTAATTTGTACATATTTTATTTGCTTTTTAAGCTTTACATTCAAGATGTTTTAATTGTAATGATTCATTTCAATTTTATTGTTTTTCAACATTTCTGATTTTTTAAATTACCCTATTTTTCATTGTACTTCATCTCCCTTCTTTTTATTATTATAGTAATTTAAGCCACACTTATTTATTTCAGTTTTTGTTCGTTTGTTTGTTTGTTTTGAGATGGCGCCTTGCTCTGGCACCCAGGCTAGAGTGCAGTGGTACAATCATAGTCACTGCAGCCTGGAGCTCCTGGGCTCAAGCAATCCTCTAGCCTCAGCCTCCCGGTGTATGCCACCACACCCAGCTAATTTCTTTATTTCCTTTATTTTTGAGTGAAGGGGCCTCACTGTGTTGCCCAGGCTGGTCTCAGACTCCTGGGCTCAAGTGTTTCTCTGGCCTCATTCTCCCAAAGTGCTGGGATTACAAGTGTGAGCCATTGTGCCTGGCCCAGATTTTCTTTTACCTCAATTTTGTTTTAGCTCTCTCATGTTGTGTGTGTGTGTGTGTGTGTGTGTGTGTGTGTGTGTGTTTTCCATTGTATGAAATAAAATTTTATTCGGAAGCTCCTCTTTTGAACAGTTGCTTTCATCTCCCTCCATACGTTTCTACACAAGTGGGGAAAATATAGCTACAGAATAATTTTTTTTTCATTGACTTCTGAGAGTGTTGGTTATCTCCAGTACAATTCATAAGCCAATTTTCTTCATCTAGGTCTCTTGACTCATCAGAAATATAAATTGAGATTCCATACCCATGAAGCCATTTTTTTCACTGAAGGCATTTTTTTAAAATACATGAATTTCTGAATTATAAAGAGTTTTCCTGACACTTCCTAAGTCAGTAGGTCCTATAATATTCCTTTACAAAGGAGAAGTCAACTTTTTTGTAAATGTCTACATTTTTTGTGAATGTCAGCCTTTTAAAAGTACTTTAGTAAAGGGTCTTTAGTTCTAACACCCTCCCTTGCATAAGCCTAATTCCACCTTTCCTGTCTTCTAGTGGGTATTATCTTCTAGTTCCTATTGTTATTATTTGATCCTTATGAGCACCATATAATTAGTTGATATATTTACCACTAACTTACATCTCTCTTCATTTATGGAAGTTGGAGGCATCCTTTTCTTTTTTATATTAATTCATTTGTGGGTTAAACATCTTTACCTTTAGTCTATGATTTCAATATATTTGTATTTAGAGTGAGGGTTTTAGGAGGAAAAAAATGGAAGGAACATCTGTAACATCTCAGTAGGTCCTGGGATAGGAAAGAATCTGTAAGTAATTTTCTGTATAATGTATGGTGAAGCTTTTAGAATGCCTGTGAAGAAGACAGAAAGACCAAGAAAAGTACCACTTAGTTTTGCAAAGGAAAACCGGGGACAATAATTAGAACGAGAAGGGGATGAGGAACTATGATGTGTAGGAGCTAAAGAACTTGTGTAATAATAAAATGTTAAATCTGTTTTGGTAGTGTTCTGTTTTTCTATACTATGTGTGTATTTCCTCAGAAAATATTTCTTTCTTAGAATGGATTTAGGCTGTGTTACGCCTGTGAAGTCATATTTATTCTTCTGTAAAGGTGAGTGCTTTGTGTTATATTGTATTTTTGAGCAATTGCAGAAGATTACAGAAACTCTGTTCAGGTCTTTTCGCTACCAGAATCAAGATGAAAGATTGATGAAAGTATCTGGACTGGACTTAATAAGGACTGTCTTGATTGAGCAGATATTGGTATTATATAAGCTCTTGAGAAACAGGAAATATTTCTGGAGCTTCTCATTCTTTAACTTGGAAAGAGTTTCAAATAGAAACTATCAATTTACGTTTTGTTTGATTAGTTGAGTTTTTTGTTTTGGTTTTGGTTCTGATTGTGAATAACCTCTTTCCTTGGATTTTTAAAACTACATGTTACATTTGGTTAATATAGAAATAAATATTCATTCTGTCAAACATTTGTGGGACAAGAAATATGACCTGGGAAGTTGGATAGTATTTGAGGGTGAGAAGGAAATTAATTTTCTTCCTGCTTCTTTATTCACTCTGAACTACAGTCTGAGCACATCATGTGTGCTTAAGGGTACCCAAAGGTGAAACTGAATTTTGACACAGAAAGAGTGACAGGACACAAGAAACCCCTTAGATTGTTAGAAAGACGTCTAAGAAGGTCTCATTACTAAATAGTCCACAGAACATTAGTATACTAGAAGCAGCATCACCTGGGAGATCATACCCTACCTCAGACCACAAAATCTTCATTTTTCATAAGATTCTACAGTGATTTATTATGAACATTTAGGCTTGAGAACCCTGCTGTGAAAACCCAGACATGATGTGTCAGAGTTGTAGATGTTAATTTCTGTCAAATCCATTTGCTAATCTTAACTATTTGCATAATCCATTTAATAATATCCTTTTATTATCTTAGAATCTTTAGGAGAGTGCTATTAAATTATCTTGGCCTAGTCTCATAAGGACAGAAGAAAATTAAGCTATGCATGTTCAACTGCTTTGGGTCAGAGTGACAAAACTGAGATAAATGTTATTAGAAACCACTATGGTAAGAAACAGGAGCTTTAATAGTCGGTGTTAACTGCCAAAACTGCAGGAGATAATGAGATGCTGCATGGTCAGGACCCATAGCTATATAGAATAGAAAGCATCTTAAGATCAAAGGTAGTTGCACAGACAGAGATCTGCATTGACTTGATACTGTGCTGTATTAATCTTGATATCTTTGTTCCTTGCACACTGCCATAGTGCCTGTTGTTGGGACTGGATAAATGTTTGTTGAATTAAGATGAAATATGGTGACTAAAAGCTCTTGACATGATATATTATTTCATATTTTATTCATTTTATTCTTTAGTGGAATTATATTAAATCTACATGTCTGAGTCTTTTACAAATTGATTTTTATTCAACTCTCTGAAGGTTTACACAATAAGCCTATGTTCTTATAATAAAGCAGCCCTAAAATATTACATTATTTATTATGATAGAACAAGCTCAATTGTCCAACATCTTATTTCTTCTACATGTTAACTCCACTTACGTGTTTAAAATATCTAACCACTAGGTGTCATTTATCTGGATGCTGCATGATTAAGACCACCATACTCTTATCAAGCATACAGGTGTTAATGTCTATTTTAAAGAGGAGAGAACTCAAGAAGTTCTGTAGAAACTGCTTTCTTCATCATGTCTCAAAGGATTTGCTGAGGATTTCAGAGCTGCCACGAGTTGAGAGAAGTGAGCCAAAAAAACTCATCTGAAGTGTTTGGACAGATGAAATCAATGGCTGCTGATTAAATGAGAGGCACACAGCAAGTACACTGTAAAATAATTAAATAGTAATTGAAAATACCTGCAGAAAGTTTGATTAGAAGCTGAGGAACTAACAAAAGTAGCCAGATAATAATAAATGCATTTCCAAAGCCTGTTTAATTCTATCAATGTACCTTAGTAAATATGTAGTTAGTCTCATTAAAAGAATTAATGTAAATGCATTAAACTTTTCACAGTAAAAGTAGTGTTTTGGAAAATCTTGGGTGTACCTGAAGTTATTTTCCTTGGGGTTCCATAGGAATAGGTTTAACCTATACTTTGGAAATGTTTTAATTACTGTATTTGACTCATTATGTCATATTTTGCAAAACTGATAAAGTTAAAATGACATTTTTATTACATGAATTCAAATTATAGACATAGAGATGTTTCAGGTAGCCGTGTTCTATAAAGAATATTCCAAAATATTGTCTTGAAGCCCAGTGTAATTGAAAATTATATCATTGAATTCTGTCAAAATAAAGGCACCAATCTGTATAAAATACAAAGTCAAATATATAACTATGTATAAAAAAGAGTAAAAATGTTCTAGGCATGATATAAGAAAGTCAAAGATTTAAGAAGTAGCTGAGAATTTCAAATATAGTTGGACAAAGGCAGCAATCAGCTAATGATGGCACTTTTACATGCTCAGACAATGAGAATATTATTAAGACCTCAAATCCCAAAATAAACAAATTGTTTCCCACTTAATGAAATTACAGCCTGTGATATGGATTTTCAAGAATATGAGCAAGAAGACAGAACAAAATGAGCCAAGATCAAGATATATGTTTCAGAGACCCGGGGAGAAAGGATGAAAATTACAATCTCAAGAAACAACATAAACATAACGAGTTAATGGGTGCAGCACACCAGCATGGCACATGTATACATATGTAACTAACCTGTACATTGTGCACATGTACCCTAAAACTTCAAGTATAATAAAAAAAAAGAACATAAACAAAGCATAGCAACTATAACATAGAAGTTTCAGGTAGACAGTCTTAATCGATGATCATTTTAGGTAGACAGAAAGACCT
This sequence comes from Gorilla gorilla gorilla, assembly GCF_029281585.2. Classification (NCBI taxonomy): domain Eukaryota; kingdom Metazoa; phylum Chordata; class Mammalia; order Primates; family Hominidae; genus Gorilla; species Gorilla gorilla. The sequence continues at coordinate 99,592,435 of NC_073237.2, read as the reverse complement.
GGAACTCTACTAGCAAGGACTCAACAGGATGAAAAAAGGAGGGTGCTTAAAGAGGCAGACATGAAGATTAAGGTCCACAGATGAATTGGGATTGGGACTGGGGGATTAGTAATCAGAATATCAGAATTTGGGCAACCATACATGGAGGTCAAAATTTGGGTTCTAAATATAAGTGGAACTGATTTAGTTGTTAGGTACGCTTTTGAAAACTGGCCATCTTTTCAGACATCTTCTGAAGAATGTACTGTCAAGCTTGGTGTGTTCTATGAAGCTCTGGAGTCAATTTTGGCTTGGTCATCTTTATCCGTGTGTCCCTGGGAATGTTACTTAATTTCTCTCTGTGTGTGTGGTTTTTTTGTGTGTTTGTTTTTATGTTTTTTTTTTTTTTTGGTTTTTGGTACACCTCCAAAGTCAGAAAAATAATGTCTCACTCACAATTATCTCAAAAGGGTTACATGAGATAATATAGTACCTTGTGAGTGTTATCATTATTATGATGCTTTAAAGTGTTTAGTGTAAAACACTGGCAAACGCTCTTTATGAAGAAAATTCTGGCATCAATTTCCCCAGAGAAAAAGCCTACTTAGAAAAATGTAAGATAAGCATAGGGAATGAGGGGAAGTGATAACAAGTAGTGATGTTTAGGATGGCTTTCTTCTGAGTCAAATAAAACCATCATAGAATGATCAGAATGATGTGATGGAAGCAAAAACCAATAGGAATAGCCTAATTCTTACTAGAGTAATAGAGTAAGCAAATTATTTAAAGTTTTCTTATGTGAGAAATTGTGAAGATTCCAGCCTGTAAAGTAACAGTATAAGCAAAAGCAAAAAAAGAGGAAAACTATTAATAAACCAATAAACCAGGCTCAATGTAGTATATGGTAATGGAGATCCTAAAAGTCATGTTTTGACTTTTTTAAAAAAGTCAAAAAGTTGGCTCCATGTGAAAATAGGAGTTAATAAAAACTTGGTAGTGGGAATTTAGGAAGATATAACACAACACAAAAATTCTTTCACAAGGAAAGAATATTGACATGTCCATATTAAATTTTCTAGCTTATTAAGCACTATATCAATCTTAGTTAAGAACATGAATTTCCTGTGTTAAAATTTGATTCCTTTTATGCAACCTCCATGGAGACATATCCTTTTCTTTTTAATGCAGAGAGAAGTTCTTTTATTTTATCAATCTACTTTTTGATTCCTTCATGATTTATTTGTAGTAATGCATAGATTCCATAATGATGTAACTATAAGCATTGCTTGATTTACTGACCTAGGTTAACTTATTGCTTTATTTATTTAAGCTACAAATATTTCTAGGGTAGAAAAAAGCCTCTAAGGAACAAGTCTAGCAGGAAGAGTGTTCATTATTACCTAATTTACGACAAAATTAATTGTTAATGCTGATCAAAATATCTCTTGTCTTCACAGAAAACATTGGAAGTAAAAAACGTATATGAAATATGTGTTTCCAACTAGTCGTATTACAATGTTCTTTTGAACCCTTGTAATGAAGACTTATGGGGTCAAATTTTCTGTGTTTAAACTCCAATGCCAACATATAGTAGCTATGTGACCTTAAATAAATGACTCTATTTATGCCTCTGTTTCCCAATCTGTAAATTTGGTATCTACTTCAAATGATTATTATGAGGATTAAATGACATATGTGAACAGATTCAAAGAGTCCATGGCACAAAATAAGTACACAACAAATGTTGAATATCGTTATCATTTTAGTAATCAAAATGACAATTTTTATTTCCTTGAGACAAGGTGTGGCTCTATTGCCCAGGCTAGAGTGCAGTGGCCTGATCTCTGCTCATTGCAACCTCTGTCTCCCTGGCTCTCGCCATTCTTTCACCTCAGCCTGCAGAGTAGCTGGAACCACAAGTGCGCACCACAACGCCTAGCTGATTTTTGTGTTTTTTGTAGAGACAGGGTTTCACCATGGTGCCCAGGCCGGTCTCAAACTCGTGAGCTCAAGCAGTCTTCCTTCCTTGGCCTCCCAAAGTGCTGAGATTACAGGTGTGAGTGACCACACCCAGACTAAAATTGTTTTTTGAATGGCATTAAATATTTTTCAAAATTAGCTCGTTGCATTGTAATATAATTTGAAGAGCCATAACATATTGAATCTTAACTAAATTTCGTGGCTTACTAAGATTCCCCTAAATTTTATTTAAAGCATTATACCTTATCATTGTTGGTGCCATATTACTGAGTAGTTATAAAATGCTTCTCATTTTCATATTCCACCTTCCTCCATTTACAAATAATGAAAGATCATTTCACATTTGAAGCAAAAGCAAAACAAAGCAAAATTTAGATCATGTTTAGTAATTTATCTCAGTTAAAAATTGCTGTGACTGTGCAGCTAGAGCCTCTCAATATTTTCAGTGCTCTAGAACTCCAGTTAGGCAATTTAAAATGAACAGCAGTAGCTAGAAATACAATTAAGCAAAACTGTTCTGCTTATAGTCAGTTACAATCTCTCTTTCTTTCTTTCTCTCTGTTATACACAAACACATTTCATGCGTATCTTTTTCTTCCCACTTCTAAATATCATCAGGGGAAATAAGTACTGAAATAATTAAGCATTTTTGTCGAGTGATCTTTTAATTCATTATTTTCTTCCCAGAACTCTAGTTTGTTGGCATATATAGAGCTGTTCATTGACTAATGAATTATTTCCCCCAGGTATCTGTGTGTGTTCACGTATAAGTGGCAGTACATACCATTTTTCCCTTCTTTTTGTACATCACTTTGAATATTTTGTGAACTGTATAGTGTGAAGTACAAAAGAAAAATCAATTAGCACATGTAGCAATATTCCTTAAGTGCCACATTACAGTTAAACTTGATTAAATTCTGACAAGGCTACAAATTTAATTATATTTAAAGGTAAATTTCTCTCTATGTATTAAAAGGGGAATACAAAACACAAGTGGTTTTTATTGTTCTTGTTGCTATTTTAGTTTTTTCCTAATTAATAAGCTTTAGTTTTCAGAGAATTTTTAGGTTCACAGCAAAATTAAATGGAAAGAACAAAGTTCCTATAGACCCCCTGTCCCCCACACATGTGCAACCTTTCCCACTATTGACATCCTGCACCACAGTCATGCATTTGTCACAATGGATGAACCTACAATGTCACCTCATTATCACCCAGAATCCATAGTTTACATAAGGGTTTGGTTTTGGTGTTGTACATCCTATGGGTTTTGACAAATTTTTAATAACATCTATCCACCAGTGGAGTGTTTTTGTTTTGATTCATGGAAAATAACTTTCAGGCTGGCATGGGGGCTCATGCCTGTAATCCCAGCACTGTGGGAGGCCAAGATAAACTGATCACTTGAGTTCAGGAGTTAGAGACCAGCCTCGGCAACATAGCAAAACCCCATCTCCACCAAAAATACAAAAAATTAGTCTGATATGGTGGCACAAGCCTGTAGTCCCAGGTACTTGGGAGGCTGAGGTGAGTCTGGGAGGTGGAGGCTGCAGTAAGCCCAGATCGCGCCACTGCACTCTGGCCTGGGTGACAGAGACCCTGTCTCAATAATAAAGAAAAAAAAAAACAGAACTTTCAAAGTTAACACCTATATATTTTTCCATACCCTAAGGACTTCGGACATTTCACTTAACGCTGAAAATTCACTCTACTGCCACTACTCAGGACTTCTGATGGGCATGAAAATCCAAGCCTGCTTTATGATATTAACCTCTGAAGTTCATAAACCACTTAAAACTTTAGAATGTCCAGATAATTAACTATTATCAAGTAAAAATGCCACAATTTAGTGTCTTTAAGCAATGCTGATTTATCATTTCCAAGATTCTGTGAGCTGGACAGGTGGGTCTTCTGTTGACTTATCTTGAGTTCGTTCATTGGCTGAATTAGGCTGCAGAGTTGTTTGGACTGGAAGGTCAAAAATGACCTTGCTTGCCAGGGGCAGTGGCATATGCTTCTAATCTAATCTACTTGGGAGGCTGAGGTGGAGGATTCCTTGAGCCCAGGAGTTCAAGACCAGCCTGGGCAACATAGGACCCCGTCAAAATAAAATAAAATAAAGAAAGAAAAGTTACATTAAAAAAAATGACCTCACTCAAAAATCTGGCAGTGTACCTGACTGTCATCTGGGACCACTCAGTTATCTTCCACATGGCCATTCATACTTCATTAGGCTCCATCAGTTTCCTTACACAGCATTCTGACTGTATCCAAAAGAGCGAAGGCAAAAACTGAAAGATGTCTTGAGACTTAAGGTCTAGAACTCTCACAACATCACTTCTGCTAGATTCTATTAGTTATGAAAAGTGTTTGGACCAGTCAAATTTAAGAGGTCGGGAAACAGACTTCTAAAGTTAATGAAAAGAACTGCAAAGTACTTGTGGCCGTTTAAATCTACCTCTACGCCTTGCTCTTGAAGTTAAAATGTCTTTAGAATGATCTTAGGGAATAATTTTGTGAAAAAAGGGCCAAAATTTTTAATGAATTTGTTTAGAAGAAATCACACATTGTCAAGTCTGTAAACCTCTTGCTGATTGTAAACACTTTTTTTTTTTTTTTTTTTTTTTGAGACAGAGTCTCTGTCACCCAGGCTGGGGTGCAGTGGCACAATCTCATCTCACTACAACCTCTGCCTCCCAGGTTCAAGTGATTCTCCTACCTCAGCCTCCTGAGTAGCTGGGATTACAGGAATGCACCACCACACCTGGCTAATTTTTGTATTTTTAGTAGAGACAGGGTTTTGCCATGTTGGCCAGGCTGGTCTTGAATTCCTGACCTAAGGTGATCCGAACTCCTTAGCCTCCCAAAGCACTGGGATTACAGGCATGAGCCACCAGGCCCAGCTTGTAAACTACTTATTCCATGATTCCTGCCTTCTTCACATTTCTATTCCTTCTGTTTATTATAGTTTTTGAGACAGAGTATGCTTTGAAAAGCACACTTTCAAATAACTGATGTTTTATAAATAACTGATTGAAACATTCATTTAAAATTATTTTTTAAGAAGTCATACAACCTCTAAATACAAAATGTTGAAGCTTATCTACTCTTCTCAGGCCATAGAAACTCCAATAGGCTTACAGTTCTAGTTAAACCCCAAAAATTAGTAAGTAAAAGTAGCAACTGAATTCAAAAGGATTTCATAAATTCAATAAAATATGTTTTAGATGTTTAATGAGTTACTTCAAATAAGAAGCTTTCAATTTAGTTGTCTTTCTCAGGTGGACAAAAATGATTGTCTACATTGGGGAACATCACAGAAGATGCTATTTGAAATAAAACGTTCAGCACCCTCATTTAATGTTAAGATGCCACTACAAATGACTTAAAGTGTGTTATCAGTATGACCTAAAACCCTGCATCTTTTTGCAAAATTAATATTTATTCATATTGACTAGGCACGGTGGCTCATGCCTGTACTCCCAGCACTTTGGGAGGCTGAGGTGGGAGGATCACTTGAGGTCAGGAGTTCAAGACCAGCCTGACCAACATGGTGAAACCCTGTCTCTACCAAAAATACAAAAATTAGCCCAGTGTGGTGGTGGGCGCTTGTAATCCCAGCTACTCAAGAGGCTGAGGCAAGAGAATCACTTGAACCTGGGAGGCAGAGTTTGCAGTGAGCTGAGATGGCTCCACTGCACTCCACCCTGGAAGACAGAGTGAGATTCCATCTAAAAAAAAAAAAAAAAAACATATATATAATTCATATTAATATACACAATAGCAGATGATACTTTTTACTTTGTTTTTCTTAAATTATTAATGAATATGTTGGTAGTTATGTAGAGAAAGTCCTAACTTTAAAGCTGTTAACAACTTTAAAAGTACAATTAATAAGAATGCAAGATCAGATAGTTGTAGATATTGCGGCATTATTTCTGAGGGCTCTGTTCTGTTCCATTGGTCTATATCTCTGTTTTGGTACCAGTACCATGTTGTTTTGTTTACTGTAGCCTTGTAATACAGTTTGAAGTCAGGTAGCATGATGCCTCCAGCTTTGTTCTTTTGGCTTAGGATTGACTTGGCAATGCAGGCTCTTTTTTGTTTCCATATGAACTTTAAAGTAGTTTTATCCAATTCTGTGAAGAAAGTCATTGGTAGCTTGATGGTGCTGGGAAAACTGGCTAGCCATATGTAGAAAGCTGAAACTGGATCCCTTCCTTACACCTTATACAAAAATTAATTCAAGATGGATTAAAGACTTACATGTTAGACCTAAAACCATAAAAACCCTAGAAGAAAACCTAGGCAATACCATTCAGGACATAGTCATGGGCAATGACTTCATGTCTAAAACACCAAAAGCAATGGCAACAAAAGCCAAAATTGACAAATGGGATCTAATTAAACTAAAGAGCTTCTGCACAGCAAAAGAAACCACCATCAGAGTGAACAGGCAACCTACAGAATGGGAGAAAATTTTTGCAACCTACTCATCTGACAAAGGGCTAATATCCAGAATCTACAAACAACTCAAACAAATTTACAAGAAAAAAACAAACAACCCCATCAAAAAGTGGGCAAAGTATAGGAACAGACACTTCTCAGAAGAAGACATTTATGCAGCCAAAAAACACATGAAAAAATGCTCATCATCACTGGCCATCAGAGAAATGCAAATCAAAACCACAATGAGATACCATCTCACACCAGTTAGGATGGCGATCATTAAAAAGTCAGGAAACAACAGGTGCTGGAGAGGATGTGGAGAAATATGAACACTTTTACAGTGCTGGTGGAACTGTAAACTAGTTCAACCATTGTGGAAGTCAGTGTGGTGATTCCTCAGGGATCTAGAACTAGAAATACCATTTGACTCAGCCATCCTATTACTGGGTATATACCCAAAGGACTATAAATCATGCTGCTATAAAGACACATGCACACATATGTTTATTGTGGCACTATTCACAATAGCAAAGACTTGGAACCAACTCAAATGTCCAACAACAATAGACTGGATTAAGAAAATGTGGCACATATACACCATGGAATACTATGCAGCCATAAAAAATGATGAGTTCATGTCCTTTTTAGGTACATGGATGAAGCTGGAAACCATCATTCTCAGCAAACTATCGCAAGGACAAAAAACCAAACACCGCATGTTCTCACTCATAGGTGGGAATTGAACAATGAGAACACGTGGACACAGGAAGGGGAACATCACACTCCGGGGACTGTTGTGGGGTGGAGGGAGGGGGAGGGATAGCATTAGGAGATATACCTAATGCTAAATGACGAGTTAATGGGTGCAGCACACCAGCATGGCACATGTATACATATGTAACTAATCTGCATGTTGTGCACATGTACCCTAGAACTTAAAGTATAATAATAATAAAAATAAAAATAAAAAAAGAAAGACTGCAAGAGTGATACTATGGTTTGGAATCTCAGCCAAACGTTTAAAGTTTGTATGATTTAGGGCAGTTCTATTACACTGTTATATTCAGTATGCTCATCTGGTAAACTGGAATGAGAATGGTTACCACAACATCAAGTAGGCTCAAGGAATAAACCAAGATAACTGATGTAAAGATCTAATTGGCATGACTGGAACATCAGTAACTGATACTTTATTTTTGTTGTTGTTGTTAATGTTATATTTGTATTATTAACTCAGTGTAGAGGCACTCGGTAAATTCTGTTATTCCTAAAGTGTTGACAAGAGAAAGGAAACTCTAAAACAAAACATTTTAGAAGTATGTATTTTAGTTTTTTCTTTTATATCCTACCTGGAAGACAATTCAATAATTATAGTGCTAAACTAATTATGTAGATTAATCAGTAGTATTTGGCAGGCAGTGCATTTCTGAATGATAACAGCATGGCTCAGGTGGTCTTAAAGCATACCATGCTGAAGGCTATCAGTTTTACCAACTGAGAAGTGTTCTAATTAACCAAAAATGCAGAACCTAAAGTGGCTGCTCCATTACTGCCAATGAGACTAACAGTTGGGTTCTTAGATTTATTAGCCTGCAAATTGCTGACTCTCAATTCCGAAGCACCAACTGTGCCTACTTTTTACAAGTCTTTTTTTTTTCCAATATTTATTTGAAACGTAAGGTCAGTTAATTATAAAAGAAAATATATTAAGTGGTAATAGAAATGCTCGGGCAGCAGAATCAGACTTATCCTTCCTGAAAATCCACTGTATTTTTGCTTAGTGACCTTGGAAGAGTTAGTTAAAGTATGTTTCCCTACCTATAAATTGGATAAGGATAATTTCTTTATATATTGTAGTGACAATTAGTAAAGATACACTTAATGTGCCTAGAATAGTTTTTACACATGATTATGAAGAAACTTTTTCTACTTTGTTTCTCATCCTTTATGATATACAGAGGCATTTAGTCAAATGAAGGGTCCCATGTTAGAGGACTGCATATGTTATTTCTATTTTATTAATTTAATTAGAGAATATGATTAGCCAATCTGCAACAGTACAGTGTTATTTCTTCTGTGTAAAGTATAACTATATTTTCAAATTCCCATTTTTCTCTCAACTGTATCAACAGGTTTATGGCATTGTATTGAGGGCTAAAGAATTTATAGTGTTTAGCAGACAGGCCCTTGACTTTCATAATGAAACTTATATTTTACTGAGCAGACAAGATGAACAAATATTTCAAACTTCATATTGCACCTAAAATGTTTACAGTGATACAGTGATACCTTTCCTTCATTGTTATGTTCAATGATCCATACTATGAAACTATTTTATAGAAAAGTTTTCTTTAAAATATTTCCAAGTCTGTAACTAAATCCTATCCTTTGAATGGAAAGTAATGTTCATCTATTTCTATGCTGTATTATTTGGAATAATGAATTTGGTTTTATGAAGTGATGCAAGTGTACTTGATGATCAGGAAAACCTGGAAATTATAGTATTGAGTATAATCTTCAGAGATAAGTAAAATGTGTGGACCTATGTTATGTACACGGTTACCACAGTTGTCATGCAATACAATCAGGTTCTATAAAAAGACCAATAGCTCTATTGGAAAACAAAGTGTAATGTTCATTTGTTTTGTTTTCATGATAGGTTTTTCATGTTGTTTTTGTTATTTTTAAAGTGAATCTGTTAAAACGCCACTCCCAAGGTGGACTGGTATTGTAGAAATACAAAATGCATGCTTATTCTAGATTCCATTGTGTTATGTGATATAATTACTACTGGCTACATGTGGCCATTGGAGTACTAATATGTGGCTCCAGGGTGAGGAGTGCTGTTAGTTTAAAACACACATTTGATTTCAAATACTAAACATGAAAAAGAAGACTAAAATATCTGAAAAATAATTTTCTATAGTGATTAATTATTGATCCTATATATTTTGGGTCAAGCAAATTAAGTTATTAAAATGGGTTTCACCTGTTTCTACTTACATTTTTAGAAAAATTAAATTTTCTCTACATTTCTAGAAAATTAAAATTACATATTTGCCTCATGTTACGTTCCACTTGCAAATATATATATATATATTTGCAAATATATATATACGCAAATATATATATATATATTCTTATTCCTTATTTGCAAAGTTTGCACTCTGTGTATATCCCACAGGGACTGAAGGCTGAGGTAGGTGGCTAGTGAAAAATCTGACATTGTAATTCTATGTTGTTGTCTCACAATTTCTTTCCATTCTAGCAGTTTGATTTTTGACACCTATAGGATAGCGAATGAAAAACTAAATCTTTAAAGTCTGCAACATCTAGGGATAAAGCATACATTTTATGTATGTAATCAATGCTACAGTTCGCATGCAGTTGTCTGAATAGAATATTTAAATTCCTATCAGAAATGACCTAAGGATGTATTTCTTGACTGAGTGAATCATTGTAGCACATAAAAAGGACAAGCCTGACATCCATCCTGATGAACTGTATCAAACACTTGTAGATTAACACGTAAAATATCTAAACAGGCTCTGAGGAATGTACAGAAAAGGAAAGAATGCTGAAATTCAGAAATCACCAATAAAATATACCCTAAAAAGGGAAGATCCTACTGAGTCAAATCACTGGAAGTGGATCGGACATAACTGCAAATCTGGGAGAAGACTCCAAAAGCATTGTCAGCATTGGAAATTGCTGTGGCACCAACCCTTTGTTTATGAAATTGACTTAAAAAATACAACCCCCCCCCCCCACAAAACACATACACACACCCACACAGACCCACCCTCTGGACGCACACACAAACACAAAACTAGACATTCATTCTGCCTTTTCAGTATAATATATATTCCAAGGTCACTATAAATTGAAAAGGGAAAGAATATAAAATTCCAATTTATAAATTCAGATGAAATGACAGAATAAGAATAATAACCATGGTTGGCTGTAAAAATAATCACAATTATCCAATATGTTCCTTTGTGATTATGCTTTACAGACTTTCACATCAACAAATGGAGTTTAATTTTCCACTCTGAATTCAATCTAGAGCTCATGTGGGTTTGCGTACTTTTCTGTTCACTTTTGGAACTCTAACACCACCATATGAACAAACCCCTGCAGTTTGAAGAAAGATCTCTTCCTAGAGCAGCCAGCTCTAGCCAGTCTGGCAGCTGAGCTCAAATACCTGAGCAAGCTCAGCTGTGATCAGTTTTGCCTATCTCTGTAGAACCATACAGCTGACCAAAGGCTCATGAACAATTACGAACGGTTATTGTATTAAGCCACTTGGTTTCGGGATAACTTGTTAAGCAGCAATAGATGACTAATTTAATAACCACTGTGAAACCTCCAATGAGATAATGTATCTAGGAAGTAATCAAATTATTCCGAACTCATGGATATACAATGAAAATGATGCGAGAAATAACTTTTGGGGTATCGGTGGGAATCGTGGGTCTATGTACTTAAATTCAAACATAAATAGTAATGGCTTAAAATATAAACTGGAGAGCTTGGCAGTTGCTAAACAATACTAAACAAATTGCAACTCACATGCACAAGCATTACTGTTCAGCAGCAAAAATGAACAAACTACTAATACATGTAACAAGATGGAAGCATGTCAGAAGCATTATACTCAGTAAAAGAAACCAGACACAAAAGACTGTGTACTATATTGTACATAAACTACATTCTGTAGAAGGCAAAACTATAGGGACATAAATCAGATCAATAGTTGCCAGATTCTGAAGGAAAGAAGAGAGGGTTAACTTCAGAAGAGCGAAAGAACATGTTATGTCAATTGAAATGTTCCGTGCCTTGTTTTTTGGCACTGGGTGCTTGAAAAATATTCAGTTGCTAAATATATCAAAATATAGATTTAAGTAAATCTGATCTTAAACAACTAAACAATACAATATTGAAAGTTTCTTGCAGATTGTAATAAAATCATACAGACAAAAGAATAAGCACAAAATTTACCAAAATACCTACCTATGTAAAAGACAAAAGGAGAATGGAATTAGGGGAAATTGTGAATGGAAAGTTATTGGTTAACCTGGGTTTTTTAAGCTGGGTTGTTAGAAAATTATTTTGTTATCATTTTTATTATTCAAATTTTATGTCTTACGTATAATAATAATTATGAATTATAATGTATGGAAATACAAAAAAAAGACGATGTTTGGGGTGGAGGTAAAACAGAAAAATATAGAGCTATAAAACCATACTAAGCTAAAATTCAGTAAGCCATGAGATAAACAAGATGGTCCAAAAAGTTAAAGTAAAATAGTAATAACAGTACACACCAACAAAAGTAATTTTAAAAAATAAATACTAAGTATTGACAATGATGAGGGATAGTGGATACACTTTTTTAAAATTGTAGTGAAAAACATACAGAATGAAATCTAGCCTATTAACAAATGTTTAAGTGTGCAGTACAGTACTGCTAACTGTATGTCGATTTTGATAGAGTGAATCTCTAGAACATTTTCATCTTGTATGACTGAAACTCTGTAGCAATTGAACAGACATCTCTATTTCCTCCTCCCTCTATCCCCTGGAAACCACTATTCTACTTTCTGCTTCTATGAATTTGTCTACTTTAGACACCGCATGTAAGTAGAATTGTGCAGTATTTATCCTTCTGCGAGTGAATTATTTCACTTAATATAAGTTCTCAAGGTTCCTCCACTTTGTAGCATATGAAAGGATTTCCTTCCCTTTTTTAGAGAGGAATAGAATAATATTCTTTTGTATGTATGGCATATTTTAAAAAATAAATTCATCTACCAATGAATATTAGGTTTTCTCCACTTCTTGGCTATTGTAAATAATGTTCCATTAAACACAGGAGTGCAAATATCTTTTCAGGATCCTATTTTTAATTATTTTGGATAAACACCCAGAAGTAGGATGCAGAATCATGTGGTAGTTCTATTTTTAATTCTTTTTGAGGAAGCATACTGATTTCCATAGCAGCTGTACATTTTACATTTTACATTCCACCAGGAAACCCAGTTTCTCCACATCTTGGCAAAAATGATTTTCTTTCTTTCCTCCCTTGCTTTTTTCTTTCCTTCATCCCTCTCCTTCCCTCCTTCCCTTTCTGCATGCTTTCTTTTTTTTAATGGACATCTAAACACGTATGAGGTGATATCTCATTGTGACTTTGAATTGTACTTGTCTAGTGATTGGTGATATTGAACATTTTTTCATATACCTGTTGGTCATTTGTATGTGTTCGTTAGAGAAATGTCTATTCAAGTCCTTAGCTCATTTTAAAAATCCGTTTTTTTTTTTTTTTTTGCCACTGAATTGTAGGAGTTTTCTGCACATTTTGGATAGCTCCTTAGCAGATATCTGAGATATATGATTTGCAAATATTTTCTCCCATTCTGTAGGTTGCATTTATACTCTGTGGATTGTTTACTTCTCTGTTCAGAAGCTTTTCAGTTTGACATGTTCCCATTTGTCTATTTTAGCTTTTGTGGCCTGTGCTTTTGATTTCATATCCAGGAAATCATTGCCAAGAACAAGGTTGCGAAGTTTTCCCCTTACGTTTTCTTCTAGAAGTTTTATAGTTTTAGATTTTAAATTTAAATCTTCAAGCCATTTTGAGTTGATTTTGTGTATTATCTAAGATTAGGGTCCAGGTACATTCGTATGCATGTGGTTTTCCCAGCATCATTTGTAAAACAGACTCTCCTTTCCCTAATGTGTATTCTCAGAACCCTTGTCAAAGATCAGTTGAATATATATGCATGGGTTTATCTGTGAGCTCTCTATTCTGTTGCAATGTTCTATATGTCTGTATTTAGGCCAGAACCATACTGCTTTGATTTTGATTGCTTTGTAATATGTTTTGAAGTCAGAAAGTGTGATGCCTCCAGTTTTGTTCCTCTTGTTTTGGCTCTTTGGGTTTTTTAATGGTTTCACAAGAATTAAAAATTTTTTTTTTCTGTTTAGAATTATATTTTCTGTACAAAAAAAGTACTTTCTATTTGAATGCTGAAAAGCTTTTCTATTTGAATTGCCAAAATCTATTGGGATTTTGACAGGGATTGCACTGAATCTGTAGATTGCTTTGAGTAGTATAGACATTTTAACAGTGTTAGGTAATCCAATCCATTAACTTGAGATTTATTGTCATTTATTTGGGTCTTTTAAATTTTCTTTCAGCAGTTTTCTAGTTTTCAGTGTAAACCTTTCACTTAATTAGTTAAGTGCGTTCCTAAGTATATCCTTTTTTTCTTGATGACACAGTAAATGGAATTGTTTTCTAATTTCCCTTATAGATGGATGATTATTAGTATATAGAAATTCATCTAGCTTTTGGATGTTGATTATTTTAAGCTGAAACTGTGCTGAGTTTATTAGTCTAAAGTGTGTGTGTGTGTGTGTTGTAATTGATAAAGATTTTTATATGTAAGATCATATTATCTGAAAACAGAGATAATTCTACTTCTTCCTTTCCCTTTCCATTTGAATGCCTTTCGTTTCCTTTTCTTGCCTAATTTCTCTGGGTAGGATTTCAGTACTGTGCTGAATAGTGCTCTGAGACAGGCAAGACAGAAATCCATTCTTCAGTCAGCCCTTCAGAAAGCTAAAATACTGAATACACATTCTATGCTTCCCTTTTCTTCTTGAGGGTAAAACTGCCAAGTGTTGTCAGCCTCTTTCTATTGTATTTTGGGTCCTCTGGAGTAGCATCAAGACACCCAGATCTCTTTTTGTTCTCAGCAGCCTCCAGGCATCTAGAGTATGCCAGGCCCTATACATGGCCCAAGTCAGGCAACACAGAAACAAGTCCCTTAGGCAGCCTCCCCAAAAGCTATACATTTTGACGCATGCTCCAACTATTTCTCTCCCTAGGGTAAAGCCAGGAGTTGGGGATTTTTCTCCAACTCACTTCATTCTGAATCAGGGAGAGAAGCAATGGTTAGTAAATATTTAGTAACTTAAACCATTGCTTTTGTTCTCAGTGATCCCAAATATGGTACAATTTTTTGTCAATGCTTAGATTCAGTCAAGACAGAAAACAGTGCTTTGAGAGTCCCACAAAATCCTAAACATAGACATATTCTAGTCTTCTCCTTCCCTCTCTATGGAGAAGTTTGGAGGTGGGAAGTGTGATATCGATGACATCACACTGTGGTAGGGGGAGGGACTCTGGCAAATGAGAGCCATGAGTTTTCCATGAGTTTACCATGAGAGCCACGGTACAGCTAGTTTTGCATAAGCCTAGTGGTACAGGAACCTCTCAACAGGTTTCAAGATTTCTCACAAAGGAAGTTGCTCCATGTATCATTTAATCAGTGTTGCCATGGGAAAATGAGGTCTAGGGCTTCCTATTCCATCACCTTGCTGACATCACCCCTGGAACTCTGACATGGTATTATTAGGAATTTAGATAGGTAATGGTTCACCTTTTAAAACAAACAAACAAACTTGTTAATGGTTAACACTTGTGAAATCTGTGATCCAGCAATTCCATTCTCAGACATAGACACAAAATAAATGTGTACATATGTGTAAAATGTTGACTGTAGGAACATCATTCACAAGTGTCTTAAAGTTAAAATAGTCCATAAACAACAGAATGTATACATAAGCTCTGGAATTGTCAGAAAATATAATTATATGTACTGCTGTGCACTGTAAAACTGATCTATCTTACAGACATAATACTGAATGAAGATAAGCCTGATATTGTATGAATCCATTAGCATAAAATAGAAGTATAGGAGAAGTGAGTTTTTGGTAATAGAAACTGGAACATTCGTTTCTTTGGAAATATGGTATTGACTAGAAGAGAAACAAAGACAGCTCTGGTGCTGTATTTTTTGATCTGGGGGTAATTACACTGATGTATTGACTTCATAAATATTCATTAACTGTGTACTTAAAATTTTTGCATTTTGTTGTATGTACATAATACTTATATAAAAATAAATATTAAAACATTTAAATTTATTTGCAATGGAGAAGCAACATCAAAAGTTTGCTGGTGGTCAACATTAAAACCTTTTAACTATAGAATCACCATTAAAGAATAATTATAATTATATTATAGAAGGCATTATGGACTGAATGTTTCCATTCACCCCCAAATTAATGTCAAAATTCTAATTTCAACGTGATGGTATTAGGAGGTGGGACCTTTGGGAGGTCATTATGATAGCAGCAGGAGACAAACAAATGGCTAGGCAGATAAGGGTAGGTCCCCAGTGAAACCTGACCTTCAAGGTGAAGATGGTGTAAAGCCTGGTCAAGTTCCAGGTAAACCCATGGACCAGACTGAGAACATGTCTTCCCCTTTGGCGTACTTTTCTCTGATTGATCCCCATCCTTCACCTGTATTACATATGCCTACCCTTTCTTAATTGGTTTTCTACATGCTGTGCCCACCTTTGAATACTGTCTTTGCTTTAACCTTTTTTTGCATTCTAACAAACCAATCAGCATGCACTCCCCATTCTGTGTCCATACAAAGCCCTGGACCTAGCCACACTGGGAGAGAAACCACCTGACTGTGGGGGTGCGGGATCCCACGCCCTCTTTCTGCTGAGAGCTGTTCCACAGCTTAATACCACCCATACTAGCCCTTCAAATCGTCACTCTATCCTCATTCTGGTTTTTTTTTTTTTTTTTGAGACGGAGTCTTGCTCTGTTGCCAAGGCTGGAGTGCAACTCACTGCAACCTCTGCCTCCCAGGTTCAAGCGATTCTCCTGCCTCATCCTCCTGAGTAGCTGGGATTACAGGTGCAAGCCACCATGCCTGGCTGATTTTTGTATTTTTAGTAGAGACAGGGATTCACCATGTTGGTCAGGCTGGTCTCGAACTCCTGACCTTGTGATATGCCTGCCTCGGCCTCCCAAAGTGTTGGGATTACAGGTGTGAGCCACCGCACCCGATCATGTATCCTCATTCTTTTTGGACCCAGGACAAGAGTTCAGGACTGCTGAACATGGGAACAAGCTTTAACACAGGTGAACCAAGTGGGCAGGGCGTCTCCAGTGGCAGACCCAGGGCTGAGCGAGGCCTAGGTGGTAGGGGCATACTGCTGGCTGTGGAGATCCCTGGTTAACAAAGTGGCTGAGAAAACCCTGTGTCAATTAGATGACGAAGGTGAAGCCCTCTTTAATTGAATTAGTGCCCTTATAAGATGAGACAGGTGAAAACTAGCTTGATGCCTCTCTCCTCTCTGGTATTTAAAGATATAATGAGACGACAACCATCTGTAAACCAAAACAAGGTTATTTATTGAGAACTCAAACATGCCTACATCCTGACGTCAGATTTTTGGCCTCTGGTACTGTAAGAAACAAATGTGTGTCGTTTAAGCCACTCAGTCTATGGTATTTTGTCAAAGCAGGCTGAACTGACTCGGACAGAATGTGGTTGCTTAATTTATTTATGTTTTAATACAAACAACATCTAAGAATGTAATAAAACTGAAAAAGCACAGAAGGTGTGAAAGGATTAGGTGTTACTGCTAATTTATGCTTCTGAAGTAACAAAGTATCAATCAATACTGTCTAAAAATGAATGATCAAATAAAGGAAAAGTAAAACACATAAAAACACCAATATCTCAAGATGTTTGTAGTTAAATTTCTTAAGTTTAAAGGAAAATTTTAAATTAACATCCCCAATTGTGAAGAAAACCCTTATTTGAAATGGAACGAATTCCCCTATTTCACCCGTCTTATTTTCACCTGTAAAATTCAATTATACTTAATAATAATTTTTACATCAAAAGTAGCATAGAGAGTATTCCCTCTTTTAAAAAAAAGTCTATTTATTCCTCTATCTGTATATAATATGGAGATTTCTTAGCTAACGTTCCTGTATTTATTGACTTTTTTCTCTTTTTAAATATATACATATAAACACATATATGTATATTAATGCACACATATACACTTGTGTATATATTTAAATAAGTCATGAATACAATAATTTGCACAAGATTCTTTGGTAGACTTTTATTAGAACAGTGTTTGTCTTTAATTTTGAATTACTTTAGTTTTAGATAATAGGGTAGAACATCCTATTAATGTATTTATGAATTGGGAGAAGAAGGCATCTCTATAATACATCATACTATAAAGAGAGAATTGTCATCGTTACTAGTATCCAAACACATAAATACTGTTTTATAATTCAATATAATAATAATTTATACAGACCCTCTTCTCACCTACGTTCTTAATGCTATTTCCGAAATCAAAGATGTTGTTTTATAAACTCTCACACAGGATATCAGAGTCTTCACATGGTACTCTTTCTTCATCTTGTTCCTCTATTCGTTGTCTGTTTGCTGAATTTCAAGCCTTTCTTCAAGACTCTTCTCCAATAAAAGTTACTCTCTGAAGCTTTTCCTAACTCCATCAGATGAATTAATCATTTTCTTCTTTTTACTCCCAAACGGCTTTGTACTCACCTCCTTGACTGTAATGAGATTTGTGTAATATCTAGCAAATAGCAGGCACTCAATAATGGTAATTACCTTTTGTATTTTGTGCAAGGATACTCGTTTTCCATTACCTATACTACACATTGTTAAAAGGTCTTTCTCCCCTGCTCCTCTGTGACCTCTTAGTGTCAGTCTTTTTATTTCCATTGCTTAACCTAGCGCATAGCTGGTTATTCAATAAGTGTTTGCTCAAAAGAAAAGGAAATTAATGATGAATTTACAGAGTGATGAAAGAAGAAATTTATAGAAAACGGATCACCTATATTAAATGACTCCATTTTTACAAGAAATCTGATAGACGAAAAAATGTTATGTTGAAGGGATTTTTGTAAGGATGTGCGCAACAATGCTTGCTCAATTGAAAAAAAAAGTTACGATCTTTAAGAACGTGGGGCGAAGCAATCTGCTGTTATTATTTCAATTCAACTTAATTCTGTAAAACTGAATTGATCGTCCATTCAGCGTATTACATGTTGGTATCGTGCTATTTGTTAGAGTAGGCAGAGAGGCAGGCATGAGCAGGAGAGGGGAGCCCCTGAGAAATGGGAGGTCTGGGGAATCTCACACCCCATCAACCAGCAGGAAACAGGCATGCTCAATATGAACAGATGGGAGGGGAGGGAAATGCCTATGCAGGAAGGAATGCCTATTAAGATGCCCAGTAATTACTCACTCTGGAATTAACCTGTTAGAATGTAACTACTTGCTGATAAGGAGGGCAAAGAAGAAACGCCTAAGATATAGGCAGGCCTAATAAGTACAATTTAACCACTATACCATCTTCCTGGAGTGGCAGTAATGAGCAACGCTGCCGAAGGAAGGATTTGAATCCAGCACCAGCCTGCACATGCACAGCAGTCGTAAGGGCAAGTCCCACAAGCCTGGTGGGGGAGCTAGGTGGGAACAAGGCAGAGACTTAAGACAGGAGTGGGTAAACTAAACAAAGGAAAAAGGTGGAAGTCTAAGACAGAGGCGGGAATTTTTTAACGTCCGACGTAATGAAAACCCAATGCAGGACCCGCAAGCTGTTGGATCACTCCATTCAGCAGCCCGCTCTGCTTCATCTTTGCAGAGTGTACTGTCCCTTTAATGTACTGTCTCTGCTAGCTATTCTTTTAGCATATTCTCTTTTTAGCTATATCAGTCCCTTGGGACAATGCTTTCTCCAAGTAAGACAAATAACTGAGGATTCTTGCACTTCCCAGTAACAATATCTTCAAAGTTGAATGATTCATAGGTTTTGAAATTACTTCTGGTTAGGAAGATAAGAGACACAAATAAAGGAAACAAAAATAAAAAAAGATAATAAGAGAGCATATTATTTGTATCATTCTCTTCTGCTTATTGGAATACAGAAGTTGATCAAGGAATACAGAGAAAATTAGCCGTAGGCATTCCTCTCAACAATATTTTTTGATATCTTTTGCCATTCCTTAAGAAAAGTAGGACTAAAGAGATTACATTAATGGATGTTGCCTACAAACACTTATTTGTTGTGTATATTTCTATATGTATGCATGTCTGTGTATGTGCGTATATCTGTTCTTATCTACCTAAATGTAACTATCTAGCTGTTTAAGGTAACTATTTGATAAACTTTGTGAATAAAGATATACATTTTTTTCAGGATAATATTTTTAGCAAATTACATACATTTTATTTATTGTGTACAACGTTATTTGTTGTGTACAATTAAACCATTAAATAATGTGGATTTGTTATTCTCAACTAAACATTGTGTTGCTTCTATAAAGTACGATAATACTTTCAATTGTTGCTATCTTAATCACAGATCGTAAGTTCAAATGACACTCTGCTGTTAGAAACTAGGTGTCCAGAGAGGACAGATTAGGTACTAATAAATACTCTCTTTTCCTTCCTGACAGGGCCATGTGTTATTCAAATGATAGAGATAGGTAACTGAACTTAGGAAGCCAGGCTCACAAGGGGTATCAAATTTAGTTTGTTTCTTAAAAGTTTAAATCCTGGGGAAACATCTTTTCCTCATTTCCTTGTGCTGCAAATGAAAATTACTTATATCCATTTATTTGAATATGCAACATCTGCTCAGGTAAGAAATAAGTATTATTCCCTCTGCCCTAGATAGTTCCAACAAGAATGAGATGGAGTCTCACACAGGATCAGAATGTGCAGGCCCTACAACTATCTGATCAGAGCAGCTGAAACACTCCTTCCAATGCTACTGCTTTCAGATTCTTTGCTGGGTTTAGGAGTCTTCCCCAAAGCATCATGTAAATTAACCTACCCAAAGGCTATTCACTTGACTCTCCCCTCTGTTGTGTCTTCAGTGCCTTAACTCTACAGATATTTTATTCATGAAAAGAAAGTGGATACATTTCCTGCTGGATCTTAAATGATAGATGAAGTCATTAGAGATAAAATAACCATGTATTTTAACCTACCCAGAAAAGTTTTAGTGTATGCCTGTCAATCTGTTGTAATTATTAATAATATCCTTTTTATGCTCCAAAGTATCTCAGTTTGGAGAATAAATTACATGGTCACTGTATTTATAGATCTACTAGTGACTTCAGCACTTCCGAAATATGTTTTAGGAGTTGAGAGTCCTCAGTATGTCACTACTTAATTCAGAGGCATTCTTTTTTTTTTTTTTTTCCTTTGGGACAGGGTCCTCTTTGTCACCCAGGCTGGAGTACAGTGCTGTGATCTCAGCTCACTGCAGCCAGAGACATCTTTTCTAGTCTACGTCCAAAGATTCCTACTCAAAACATGTCTATGCATTGTTACTAAATTAGTATATCCTAATCAAATCTGATTATGACATTCTCCTGCTTATAAGGATTAAAACCTTCCACAAAACCCATAGAATAAAAGTTTAATTTTGTTCTTTTCATATGAGGATATAAATGGTCTGAAAACATCTAAATGCTTCCTGCTCCATTCCTATACTTCCCTCACACATACACTGAACTCCAGATATGTTAAAATCTTGTGGTTTGTCAGTCATGACTCTTTCTCATGTTGCTGCATTTTTTTTCTCCTACTGGTTCCTCTGTCTGGAGTTGCCTTCAGTCTCTTGAAGTTCTTTCTGATTCTGATTCTTGCTCTTTTTTTAATTTTCTTGAAACGGAGTCTCACTCTGTGCACAGAGGCTGGAGTGCAGTGGTGCAATCTTGGCTCACTGCAACCTCCGCCTCCTGGGTTTAAGTGATTCCCGTGCCTCAGCCTTCCAGGTAGCTGGGATTACAGGTGTGTGCCACCACACCTGGCTAATTTTTGTGTGTTTTTTTTTAATAGAGACGGAGTTTCACCATGTTGGCCAGGCTGGTCACTCCTGACCTCACGTGATCCACCCGCCTTGGCCTCCCAAAGTGCTGGGATTACAGGCGTGAACCACCATGCCTAGCCTGATTCTTATTCTTTAAAACTTAATTCAAAAATCACATTTTTTATTCCTAAGTCAAGCATCTCCAATTTAAAATAATGGCATCATGCACATATTTCACAGTTGAAAACTTGTGATATGACTCAATTTAAAATTTATATTTTGTTTTTCACTCTAAACTGAATGACTTGAGAGACTATATTATTTGTTGCTGACTTTTCCAGAACTCACCATAGTGTCTGACATATGGAGTGCTTAATAAATGGTTCTAAATATGAATAATTCCCTTTATTTCCAATTATCACAATGAGTTAACGAGGCAAAATATAAAAATGATAGTTATCCATGCATAACCTGAGGGCTGTTTGTTTCAGTGGCTTTGGTTTAAAAAATAAAGAAATAAACAAAATAAAGCAAATATATAAAGTAAGCAAAGTTGCTTATTTTTTAGGTACTCTTTTTGACAATGGTAATTTTTAGTTTATTATGTTTATTGTTAATCAATTCACAAAGTCTATCTGTTAAATAATTTTTGAATGCTAAATATGGATGAATAAGCTATCTTCATAATGTGTGGAACAAATGGATTTTTCCCTTTAATATCCACTCTGTAATCAAAGAATGAAAAATGGACCATTACTCACAAGAATTGCTAATAATGCAAATATCCTTGAAGTTAATCTTCAAGGAGAGAATATGAGCAGTTTGAAAATGAGAAAAGAACATCAATAGGAAACTCAGAAAGTAATTGTTAAGTCCACAAAAATCATGTAAAACTATGAACACTTCACTTATTAATACAGAAAAGTAAATTATTAGAACTTCATATATGTATCATTTTATTATCTATTAATTTGCAACATTAAAAATCAAAGGTGATAATATACTATCAAGTATATGGCAAAACTGATGCAGAGTGTTGGTGGAAAAATTGGTACCTCTTGTGAAAATATTGTGGCAATGTACTTTAAAAAACATGAAACATTTAATAGTTTTTTTCTCATTAATTCTATCTTTGAAATGTATTTTAAAATGCAATATAACATGAAGCTTAAAATATGAATAAATATGCTCTTTGGGGTGTTATAAAGTCTACTGTGTTGAAATATCTCTGTGTTAGGCTATTAACTGTGAAAAATCAATTTTATAGAATTGTAACAAACCCATTGCACTGTTGATTAGGACTATGTTAAGGTAGTTTTGGGGATAAGGAGAGCTAGAAATATAGAACTAATAATTTACGTTTGTGCTTTATATGGTCATACCTTTTCAAAACATGTATTAGTTTTTGGTTGCTACTGTAACAAACTGCAACAAACTTTTTTTCATATGACACAGATTTTTTTCGTATGGCATTACACATGTGTTGTTCATATGGCATCACCATCTTCCCCTTTTGCATGTAAAGTCCCCTTTTGATTACATTGGGTCTATCTGGATAATCCAGGATAATCTCTTTAAATCAGCTGATGAGCAATTTTAATTCCATCTGGGTAAAAATTAGCAAACTAGAAAATAAGGCATCTCTCAACTATAATATGCTATGAGAAAAACATATTTGTGCTGGCATAGAAAATAAATTAATGGAGAGCAGGGGTAGAAGGGATAGAGACTGGGACTTATTATTCCTGTCCAAAAAAAAAAAAAAAAAAGTTTTTGAGAAGGCAATAGTTGAGGGGGAAACCTGAAGGAACAGTAGCCTGCCAGGAGAGATCAAATGGAAATCCCACGCAGGTAGAAGAAACAAGGGAATCGAATGTTCAATGGCTTGATGTAAAAGAGTGCATAATGGTGCATTAATCAATTAGGATATAGTTTGGCAGAAATATAAGCAGTCCTACCCCCAACTGATCACTAAAGTCTGTGGCTCAATTACTAGTTCAAGAGAATAGTTATAATCTTTGTGATGGCTAGTTTTATATATCAACTTGACTGGCTATGGTGCACAGATTAAACATTATTTCTGTGTGTATCTATGGGAGTGTTTCTGGATGAGATTAGCTTTTGAATCTCTGAACTCAGTACAGTAGTTTTCCCTCTCCAATCCATCCAGGGCCTGAATACAACAAAAGGCAGCTGAAGCAGGAATTTATCCCTTTTTACTTCCTATCTGCCTACTTAAGCTGGGACAATTCACTTTATCTTCTGCCCTTGTACTCATTCTGAATTACATCACCCTTCCTTGGTCTCCAGCCTGCAGACAGTAGATTATTTAACAATTTCCCAGCCTCCACAATCTTGTGAGCCAATGCCTCGCAATAAATAAATCTATTGGTTCTGCTTCTTTGGAGAACCTTGACTAATACAACCTTTTTATGATATTTCAATAGCTTAACTGTCAATGATTCTAGTTATGCAGGATTTTATTATATCTATTTTTACATATCATCTTATATAACATTTTTCATGCTGTGGTGATTGGCCCATCAGTGGTTCATAAAGTCAATATAATTTGATGGCATACATTTAATAAAATAGAATATATTATAAAATATTATAAACATAATTTTTTTTAAAAATATCTGTTGGCTGGGTATGTGTAAATGTATATGTACGTATGTTTTTACCAGATCATGATGTCGTAGGAGCCAAGGAGAACTTTCCCCTTGGCTCTCTGAAGGTTTGCCGAAAAGTCAGCTTTTATAAGAAAAATACATTAGATAAAAGACATACAAATTTATTTAATGTGGGTACACAGGGGACTCCAGAATGAAGACCCAAAGATACAGAAGAAATTGTCCATTTTTATGCATAGCTTCAACAAAATATGAACAGCTATGTAGAAATGACAGCCTGGCTAGCAAGGCCTGTCTGTCTAAATTACTCTCCACGTCTGAGCATGCATTCCTTCTTCTCATTGTGGGGAAGGACTCCCTTTGGAATGGGGGCCTTATGACTTACAGTCAAACAAGGTGGGTCAGATAATTTCTTTGTGACCAGTTTTTATGAAGAAAGGTAGAGGGAAAATTGAAATAATATTCTTTTGGCTTTATGACTGGCTTTGCGGAAATGTGCATTCTGGTTTCTATGACCTGCCTTGAGGAAGAGAGATACAAGTTTCTATGGCTAGCCTCAGTAGAGAATGGAACTCAAGAGACAAGAGAATAGAAGGTTAGAGAAAAACTTCTGCTTCTGAACCAGCTTCTGAAGGCTTCATTTTGGAATATTATTATCTGAGCCCCCAAAATTTCCTGGTATAAAAACTATCCCAAGAAGTTTTACAGTCCAGAAAATGGGTTGGTGGATTGTCTTATAAGCCATTGAACCAGTCTCTCAGTCTTAAGAATAGGCCAGTCCAGTAAAACAGTTACTAGTTTTGTATCATTTCAGGCAGTGGTGTTGCATATGGGCTACCACCAAAGTCAGGCCTCCATGTGATTTGAACAATCAGATATATAATGAAGCATTTCTATGTAAACAAAATAAAAATAAAGTTTAATGGGTAGAACAAGTTGTAAACTCAGTTTTTTCGTCTAGAAGACAGTCCAATCATGTGGGCGGAGGATTACCTAGGTGCCAAGGCAAGAGACTGAAGGCACAAACTATTTCAGTATAATAAAGAAAATAGTTAGAATAAGAATAGTCATATTACAAATTAGATATAGAGATGGTCACGGACAATTATCAGTCATTATTATAAATGTTATTGATCATTAGCTTTTAATATTACTCTTTGTTGCATTACTAATATAACCTAGGAATAACTGGCAGGTATAGGGTCAGGTGCTGAAGGGACATTGTGAGAAGTGACCTAGAAGGCAAGAGGTGAGCCTTCTGTCATGCCTGCATAAGGGCCGCTTGAGGGCTCCTTGGTCAAGCGGTAACGCCAGTTTGTGGGAAGGCATCTGTTACTTAGCAGACCGCGAAAGGGAGTCTCCTTTCCTTGGAGGAGTCAGGAACACTCTGCTCCACCAGCTTCTTGTGGAA
Organism: Gorilla gorilla gorilla; assembly: GCF_029281585.2. Classification (NCBI taxonomy): domain Eukaryota; kingdom Metazoa; phylum Chordata; class Mammalia; order Primates; family Hominidae; genus Gorilla; species Gorilla gorilla. The sequence continues at coordinate 99,567,230 of NC_073237.2, read as the reverse complement.
GGCTGGATAGTATCCAGGCCCACCCGCAGTCATCCGGAGGCCTAAACCCCTCCCTGTGGTGATGTGCTTCAACGGTCACGCTGCTTGTCCACTTTCATGCTCCTCCCGTACTCCTGATTCCTCTTTGAAGTTCGTAGTAGATAGCGGTAGAAGAAATAGTGAAAGTCTTAAAGTCTTTGATCTTTCTTATAAGTGCATAGAAGAAAAAGCTGACGTATGCTGCCTTCTCTCTCTGCTTCTGCTACCTAAGAGGGAAGGGCACCCTATCCTGTAATCACGTGACTTGCTTCACCTTGTCAATCACTTAGAAGATTCACCCTCCTTACCCTGCCCGTTGTCTTGTATGCAATAAATATCAGTGAGCCCAGCCGTTGGGGGCCACTACCCGTCTCCGCATCTTGATGATAGTGGTCCCCTGGGCTGAGCTGCTTTCTCTTTACCTCTTTGTCTTGTGTCTTTATTTATTACAATCTCTCGTCTCCACACACGGGGAGAACACCCGCTTAGCCCCGTAGGGCTGGACCCTACCCATCAAAATTTTTAGACGTTGGGCTTGAAGGACCTTCAGATGAAAGGACAGCAGATAGTGGCACTCTGACAGGTTTGTCCTGGTGTGCAGTTTGCATCAGGTCTCTAGTGAAATTTCCGAGTATTCTAGACATCAACAGCCATGAAGGATGTTCATATATTAAGTTGCTATAGTGATTTTTTTCCAAAATTCATATCAAGTTGTCTAGATTCAGCTTGTAGGGCTGCAGAAAAAAAGTAGTTTTAATTTAAATGATTTTAAGTCAGAAAAATAGGGAGAAAATGGAAACATTAGCTTGGAGACTTGTAGCCAGGGAAGAAATCAGAATTCAGTCCAAATTGCAGGGAAATAATAATAACTCAAAACCAATGAACAAAGCTAGAATCTAATAACAGATGTACTATAGTTTCATTTTGAGACACATTTTTTCTTTTTCCAGTTTCTCATTTCTATCAAAGACAAATCACAATAGGACCAATTTATTTGCAAAATATATTTTAGTCTTATAATCCTCGTCCTGAATTATTTGCATAAAGTGCAGCAAAAATAGTGACTGGTCATATCAGCTTTTAAAAATTGGCTTTGCTGGAACTTCTGTAAGGAATTTCAGATTCGATTTTCAAAAGCCCCTTGAGGCTGGGAAGCCAAGCCAAGGAATTGCCATCAGACTGTCTATAAATACCTGTATGAATTGGTTGAATTTCTCTTTTCTCGAGGTCCCAAAGTAACTTGAGGTTCCTGGTCCTATCAGCAGGTGACATTCTTTACTTACCACAGGTCAGGAACCCTGTAAAGGAACCATGTATACAGGGTATCAGGCCCGTCTTTCCAAGTGGCTTTTTATTGGTTCTATAAAGTCAACTTTAATTCCTCAAAGCAATCTGAGCCTATCTGAAAATATATCGTTCCATTTAAACCCTTGGTAAAAATAACCAGTGTCTCCAATTGTGTCCGGTTATAAAAGAAAACAAATTTTTATTGAACATTTGCAAATAGCTATATTTCCGTAATTATAAATACAAATAGTTTCCAAATCTAGATAAATTGAGGATATTGTTTTCTGTGCTTCAACAGTGTAAAATATTTTTCTTATTTTTGATCCCTGTCAAAAGAAGTTTAAGAGCCATTGCTTTAGCATCTATGTATGGACAATAAGGGTAATTCTTCAGAGATAAACATGAACTACAACGTATTGGCCTCTGTGAAAATGATGGGCTTAGCTTTGTTCACGTTGAAGGAATATATTTATAAGAAACTTAATGGATATTATTACTATGTTTAAGATGAAAACATTACCCTCTTCCTCGCACAATGATTATGTCTCTGTATTATAGCCTGAAGGAGAAATTATTTATATGGTATCTGTAAAGAGGATAATTGCTACATTTTTTAGTAACTTTTGATTGACATGATAGTCACAGAAATATTTATTTTTTCCCCATGTGGCTTCTAGAAATCTTAGGACCAAGTATTGAATAGATTGTTCCAGGTATATAAGATTTCATGGTATTTTGCCTTCTAAATTAATTTATGCCATCCATCTAATTTTTCTATTTCTATTATGTTCTTGTTTCAGTTTTTTCACTATTTAAATTTTGTTTTTATCTTGTCATATTTTAATTTGTAAACTGCCTTAAATAGTTTTGGACGTACTGCAACCAAAAGGCATAAAGATATGGGTTAAAGAAGAAATATACCTGTTTTCAATAATTTTCATGATCTACAAAAGTATCTGTTAGAGAAGAAAGTATTTTCTAACAAAGCAAACAACCTTCAAGTTTCAAGTATTTAAGTCAACCATATAAACATAGTTCATCTTTTAATTGAGTAAAATATATTTATTATTTATTTATTTCAGAAAATAGGTGACTTGCCCAAGATACTATAACTAGTGAATTACTGAAGTTAGACTTAAACCAAACTGTTTTATGGTAGGTATGATGATTTATTGTTGTCTCTAAATGTGGGTAAGTATGTGTATGTTTAAATATTGCTAAACAATTAAAAACTACTCCAAAATTAATTGGCATATTAGGAAAATAGTATTTGTGTGTGTGTATATATATATATATATATAGTTGTGTGTTTGTGTGTATATCTATGTGTCCATACATACATGCACACATGCTTTTATCAAATATTATTGATTGAACATTTATTTTTTGCTCTTGAAACTCAAAATTACATTTGTGATGTTGATATAGCCTTCTAGTAACAAAATATATATATATTTATCTTTTTAAATTTTTCTGATAACCTTTTTGTTTCAAAAACAAGCAAAGAAGTTGCTAGCTTCTGCCTTCCTTTGTAGTGCCTCTAACAAAACATAGATCTAACAATGTCATTCTACTTCATCTTATAAGAAGTCTTAAATATCTCATTACACTCTGACTTTATGGTCTCTGCCTATTGCATTACAGTTTCTTCTATTGCATGACTCAGTGATGCAAATAGCTATATATCTCTTCTGATTTCTCTTTTTGATTAGAAGGGACATTTTCATGATGAGTGTAAGTGATGCATCAAAATACAAATATAGAACAAAGTTTTGTGCAGAGCATAGGTTGACACACTGGAATGTGTTACATTTATTTCTTTGTGACTTTTTTTTTTTTTTTCCCCGAGACAGAGTCTCACTGTCGTCACCCAGGCTGGAGCGCAATGGCATAATCTGGGCTCGCTGCAACCTTTGCCTCCCGGGTTCCAGCAATTCTCCTGCCTCAGCCTCTCGAGTAACTGAGATTACAGGCACCCGCCACCATGCCTGGCTAATTTTTGTATTTTTAGTAGAGACGGGGTTTCACCATGTTGGCCAGGCTGGTCTCGAGCTCCTGACCTCAGGCGATCCACCTGCCTTGGGCTCCCAAAGTGCTGGGATTATAGGCATGAACCATCTTTAACACTACTTTTGCATATATTATTCTACGTTGCTTTAGATACATTGCATAAAGGATGATTATAAGTTATTAATAAAATTAAGTCATTAGAGTTTCATTTCAATATATAAAATGTCCTACACTTAGAAGATTTCTGAATATGGGAAAATGTCTGACATGGGGGAAGAGCAGTTTCCACTCAGAAACTTCTTAAGCAGAGACTTAGACTGCCCGCACTGACAAATTTTTAATCAGGTAGTGTTTAATGGATGAAATAGGACTGAGGGTTACTGACAAAGAAGTAAGACTACATTCTTGCCAAAATCTTGTATATAAAACATATTATGACTGTATTTGTAGAGTTTTTTGGATTATTTTTCCATAGAATAATTAAATATAAATAACTGTTTTTGCAAGTGAACACTTGTACTCTTCTTTAAATGGAGGAGACATCAAATAACTAATAAATATTGTGTAGCTTAAAACAGGCAGAAAATATGTGCAAAAAATAAATATTACAACACAGTTATCTGCCAAGATTTCTAGAAGACCTTGTTACAATGGAAGTCATTTATTTATTTGTGTATCTCTAATTGAATTTAAGGAGTTCTTGTATATAGTTAGCTTATAAGAGGTTTTTCAAGACACAAAGGGCTGTTTAAGGGCTGCACATTTCTTATGTTCACATATGTGTACCATTTTCTAATATGAGTAGATGGCATTTACCACCTGCTTTGGGTGGCGTTCCCAAGGCACATTAACCTAGGCAGATCCAGTCCTCGCAGGCCAGGGGGCTCAACAGGCCTCAAAGGGATGAAAGTCTGGGCCTCCATAAGTAGGAGTTGGGTCCCTCCACCAGCATCTCCAGTGAGTGGTTCTTCACATTTCTGGTGGTATACCAAGTGTCTGGGATTCCGTGCTGAGCTCTTCCTTATTCACTCAACATTACTGAGGGAATCCTTGTTGACATATTTCCCTGTGCTGATAACATGCATAAATTCAGCATGTTGCCAAATCTAATCTGAGATTGTGAAACAATTATGTTTATAATATCCAAGAGATAATTATCAAAATTTAAGAAATAAATAAATTGCATTACAAATTACATTGAATTCAATCTTCTTTAATCAACTAAAATATTGATATAAATACCTTTTATTCACATTCAGAAATAGTAAGTAGTAAACAAAAATTATGGGGAAAGATGGCTTATTGGTTTTGGAGTTTCAGAAGACTATTTTTTAAACGAATAAATTGCTTAGACTTATGAAACTTCTAGTTCTGGCTGAGGAGCAAAGAAATGTTGAAAGTCTCTAGCACGTTTAAGTCAGACTGTCTCGTCTCTGTCACTGATCACATTTTCTAAATGGTGTAGGCAGTGTCAGTTCTAAATGTTTTATTTACCCTGATTTGGAATTTTAAAAAATCTTCAAAAGTCAGAGCAGCCAGATAGCATAGGTTTTAAGGTAAGTTTTTTTTTTTTCAACTTTTATTTTAGATTCAGAGATATGTGTGCAAGTTTGTTACCTGGATATATTGAATGATGCTGAGGTTTGGGATACGAATGATCCAGTTCTAAGCATAGTACCCAATAGTACCCAATAGTAAGTTCTGAGGTTCAGTGGGGAGTATAAACTATATGAATAATTTCTAGCATCCTAGCCACTGAAATAACACAAACTCAAGGAATTTTTTCCCCTGGTCAAAAATAGTTTTATCTGCAATAGAAAACTTACATATAGTTAGTTGTTGGTGAGCCAGTAAACAGATCAGAAAGGAAAATGAACCACTATCAGAATAAGATCTACATCAGGCTGTTCTGCTACATGTCAGCATTTGCTTACCCTTTCTCTTTCATTATAGCATTGAACTACTGACATGCCCAAAGAAGAAAACCCATTCACAACCACTAAAGTCCATGGCCATTTAAATATGAAAATGGTAAAAACCACTTACAAACTGCCAAATAGAAAGGCATTCAGAAATTATTACTTTTCTTCTAACCTCCTTTAAAACAATAAATTGTTCTTATTGGATGTCAAATATGTGCTCAAAGCAAATAGTTTAGGACTAGATATTGGCCATGTTGTAATGATAAACTTTGAATTCATAAACCTTTACATTGAAACAAATTATCACAAAACATGAAGTACATTTGAAAGTTTATGTTACCATACAATTGTGGTTTATTTTATATTGTGATTATTTTTCTTCAAGAAATTTCCACCCTCTCCCTAACCGCCCCCCCAAAATCACCAATCTTATTTCCTTAATAGATTATAAAACTGAGTTAAGAGAAGAATCTGAAAAATATGTAAGAGAGAATATTCAAGAAATGAGACATTTATTGATATCCCCAGGTTGGCTCAGGGATGGCTTTAACTATCACTTGCGAAATTTCAGTACTGCAATCTGCTTGTCAGGAACTAACAGACAGAAGAGATATTCTGAAGAAGCAGTGTATACAAAATTATGTTTAACCTGTGAGAATTATCTCTAATACTATAGGCCTGATTCTTGCATTGCTATTCAGATCACAGCCTTGACATCACTGGAACCTTGGAATTGTTTTTAATTCTGTTCTCCAGCCTTGCCATACCTTTGACATTAGAGGAACTCAGTTCTCTTGTCTTGACCAACCCCAACAAAATAGCCCTAAACTAATGTTAAGACAGAGTATGCAATTATGTGCTCATGTGTGTAACTAATGTTAAATTGTGTATCAATATAATTTGTGTCTTTAAAATTATGTAATTTGCCAAACTTTATTATTATTATTATTTTCTTCAACTTTTATCTTAAGTTCTGGGGTATGTGTGCAGCTTTGTTACATAGGTAAACGTGTGTCATGGTGGTTTGCTGCACAGATCATCCCATCACCTAGGTATTAAGCTTGGCATACATGAGCTATTCTTCCTGCTGCTGTCTCTCCCTTGGCTCTCCAACAGACCCCAATGTCTGTTGCTCCCCTCCATATGTCCATGTGTTCTTACAATTCAGCTCCCACTTATAAGTGAGAACATGTAGTGTTTGGTTTTCTGTTCCTGCATTCAAACTTTCCTTTCCTTTTTTGACCTAAAAAAGTAATAGGAAATGTTATTGCAATTTTTTATGAGCATGTGGAATTGCATACTTTAATCCTCTGTAATTTAAATTCTGCATTCCATGGCATAATGTCTGAATTGATACCAATTTATAATAAATCCCTAGCACTGTATACATTTTCATGTTGGAAAACTGATTCTTGTTTCCAGGATTATTATTTAAATAGTAGGACAAATATATCATGAATCAGATCTTTTCTAGCTGGAACCTTTTTTGTGCAGAAGTTTGTGGGGAAAAGCTGAGTGTTGGGAGAAGCTGAGGCAGGGCTTGCATGTCTGACATAACGTAAAAGAGTCTTTGAACATGTCTGGGGGTCAGGGTCTAAAACCGCTTGTGGCCTTTGGAACACCAAGCTCTGTGCTAAAGGGTGGAAGGCTACCCGGATGTACCATAATCTAAGCCCAAGGCATAAAACCCCCGTGGCTTGGATAGAATCCAGGGCTTGTGGCCTCTGGAATGTGTCTAGACTGGCTGACTCCTTGCTCCTTGCTCTCCTGGGATTGATTGTATCTTTAGTTAAAAGAACCTGCTCTCCATTATCTCAAGTAGCAGGGCATATGCCAAACCATCACAGCTGTAAATCATGTGCTTAATGCAATGCTCCCTTTCACCCCCACATTCTCAACACCTGTTTCTTTGTTTGATCACCAATAAATAGTCTGGGCTTCCAGCGCTCAGGGCCTTTGCAGCCTCCACACTCGTGATGGGCCCCTGGACCTACTTTCTCTCTCAAACTGTCTTTTCTTATTCCTTTGACTCCGCTGGACTTCATCACCCCCACGATCTGGTGTTGGGCCCTATCACCCCAACAAAGTTTATTACATGTGTTTTGGAAGTTCATTGTATATGTCTAGCAAATGCAACATGTCTGCCATACTGAATCCATACTGACGTTATGACACAATTTTGTTCTAATAAAGAGAAACTGCTCCCTTCCAAACATGAATTGGAATACAAAAGTGACAGTCTTTTTTTTTTTTTAATTATACTTTAAGTTTTAGGGTACATGTGCACAACGTGCAGGTTTGTTACATATGTATACATGTGCCATGTTGGTGTGCTGCATCCATTAACTCGTCATCTAGCATTAGGTATATCTCCTAATGCTATCCCTCCCCCCTCCCCCCACCCCACAACAGTCCCCAGAGTGTGATGTTCCCCTTCCTGTGTCCATGTGTTCTCATTGTTCAATTCCCACCTGTGAGTGAGAACATGCGATGTTTGATTTTTCGTCCTTGCAATAGTTTGCTGAGAATGAAGGTTTCCAGTTTCATCCACGTCCCTACAAAGGACATGAACTCATCATTTTTTATGGCTGCATAGTATTCCATGGTGTATATGTGCCACATTTTCTTAATCCAGTCTATCATTGTTGGACATTTGGGTTGGTTCCAAGTCTTTGCTATTGTGAATAGTGCCGCAATAAACGTATGTGTGCATATGTCTTTATAGCAGCATGATTTATAATCCTTTGGGTATACACCCAGTAATGGAACGGCTGGGTCAAATGGTATTTCTAGTTCTAGATCCCTGAGGAATTGCCACACTGACTTCCACAATGGTTGAACTAGTTTACAGTCCCACCAACAGTGTAAAAGTGTTCCTATTTCTCCACATCCTCTCCAGCACCTGTTGTTTCCTGACTTTTGATGATTGCCCTTCTAACTGGTGTGAGATGGTATCTCATTGTGGTTTTGATTTGCATTTCTCTGATGGCCAGTGATGATGAGCATTTTTTCATGTGTTTTTTGGCTGCATAAATGTCTTCTTTTGAGAAGTGTCTGTTCATATACTTTGCCCACTTTTTGATGGGGTTGTTTGTTTTTTTCTTGTAAATTTGTTTGAGTTAATTGTAGATTCTGGATATTAGCCCTTTGTCAGATGAGTAGGTTGCAAAAATTTTCTCCCATTCTGTAGGTTGCCTGTTCACTCTGATGGTGATTTCTTTTGCTGTGCAGAAGCTCTTTAGTTTAATTAGATCCCATTTGTCAATTTTGGCTTTTGTTGCCATTGCTTTTGGTGTTTTAGACATTAAGTCCTTGCCCATGCCTATGTCCTGAATGTTATTGCCTAGGTTTTCTTCTAGGTTTTTTATGGTTTTAGGTCTAACATGTAAGTCTTTAATCCATCTTGAATTAATTTTTGTATAAGGTGTAAGGAAGGGATCCAGTTTCAGCTTTCTACATATGGCTAGCCAGTTTTCCCAGCACCATTTTCTTATTTGATGTGGTTGAGACTTCTGGACATATGTTAACTTTGGATAAGAAAATGTATTTGCAAATTGTGCCAACATATTTGTAAAAGCTATGCTGTGGTGTATTACAAGTTAAGTATACAGAGACATATTTGGGCATGTTGTTCATCTTTGGGACTGTCTTATGCAGCATAATTCTTTGCACAACCTATATGCTCAATTAAAACATTTGTTAATTTTTTTATGGAAAAAAGGATCATGATTTATTTGTATACACTACAGAAGTGTAATCATTAAATAGTTTGATATAATTTTCTTGGAAAGTTCATGAGGATAGAAGTAGGTAAGGGGAATCAATAGAAGGAAGATATCAAAAAGGACTTTGAAATAATGTAAATGTTAGATGAAGAGAACCTAAAATATAGAAACTATCTTGAAATCAATATGGATTCCAAAACTATGACAATGTAGCAACAGTTCATCAGTTGGACATGAAAACTAAACGGAAGTCATTAAATATTAATTGAACAAAATAAATAGTTATGCAGTATCATTTACCACTCTCTAATGATTCTGAAGAGTATGGGCTTTTTCCTCATTACTAACATCACAAACTATTTGAGTACAGGAACTATCTGTTTATTCCATTATCATACATAGTTCATAATAGATATTCAATGATTATTCAATAAATACATGAATAAAAAGTAAAAACTATGTATGTACTATAAAATGTTTCAAAGACAAAAATGAAATTCAGAACAATTATGTTTTAGTGTTTGAGAAGATTCTTAGAAAAGCAGAAAGTATCACTTCTGTAGGTATAAGACTTCTATGTCAACATTGTTAAAAATGGCATTGTTTGCATCCTTAAAAATGTTCAGCAACTGGTATCCAGTGACGGTAGAGCTATTCGTCCTCATTCATTCTTGGCACATGCCTTATACCTGTGGAGCAATGAGAGAAAATTCAACAACACTCCACTTTAATTAGCAGCAGAATATAATTGTCTTAAAGAAACTCTGAATGTTACGCTGCATTTTGAAAAGCGTCCATACCTGAACAAGAGCTAGTGTTCTTCTGAGGCCCTCACACAATCCTTAGCTGATTAGTGGGCTTGGAGTTTGAGGCAGCTGAGCGGGCAAATTGTTTTACATCTGAATATGGATTTTTATGAGGCTACATAGCTTTTGCAAATAAACCTGAAGAAATGTTCCACCTGTGCTCTTAGAATATTGGGAAAAATCTTAGATAACAGCTCTTTTTGGATTAAAATGTATTATTGCAAACTTGTTTTGAGACAAGTCTTTGCTTTGGCATCATTCCATGAGTTTGAGAAGCATAAAGTTTGAAACGAAGTGTTCAGCAAATCTCAAAAAAATGATAATGACAGGAAAGAAACATCACAAAATTTCTGGGGCAGGATAGAAACATGTTATGTTGGAAAAACATTTTCAGTGCACTGTGTAAAAATGCAGCTTGAGTAGTATTAAACAAGGAGATTGAAAGGGTTTGGAAAAGCAGTGATTCAGGAAAAAGTGCCCAGATTCAGGAGTTAACTAGATTCCAAACATCTGCCACGGGCAAACTACCTTTGTGATCAAGTAAAGTAACCTTTCATTCAAAACTTTTGCTTTTTGTCACTACTATGAATACAACAGTTGTAAATATTTTATATTAACTCAAATAAAAAATATTTTATATTAACTCAAATAAAAAATGACTCACAATGATTATCCAATAATTTGCACACAGTTGTCCTTCATAAGTCTTTTTTTTTTTTTTTTTTTGAAACAGAGTTTCAGTCTTAATGCCCAGGCTGGAGTGCAATGGCACCATCTCGGCTCACTTCAACCTCCGCCTCCCAGGTTCAGACAATTCTCCTGCCTCAGCCTCCCGAGTAGCTGGGATTACAGGCACCCACCACTACGCCCAGCTAATTTTTGTGTTTTTAGTAGAGACGGGGTCTCACCATGTTGGCCAGGCTGGTCTCGAACTCCTGACCTCAGGTGATCCACACGCCTAAGTCTCCCAAAGTGCTAAGATTACAGGCGTGAGCCACTGCACCCGGCCTATAAGACTTATGTGATGATTTTGTGGTGCTGCATATTTGAAGGGCTTAAACCATGCCTGGCACATTAGTCGAGAGGTATGTATCATCTCTCTGCTGGTTACATCCCAGGGTATCCATGTTACCAAGAAGATATGATTTCTTCACTAGCATGAGGCTTTTATTTACTGATTTATGACAGTGTCCCTCATTTTAGTTTGGAAACATTTTACTTTTACTTTTGCTTAGCTCATTAATGTTTATATCTTATAGATTGATTATTATAGCTATAGAGTGAGAAGATAACTGGTATGTTTCTTCTGTAAATATTTACAGACAGATGCCCACAAATACTTTACAATATAATCTTAATGTTTGCTTAAATGAAACAAGCAAAAAAGAAAATATATATGGCGTGAATTTCATTTTTAACAAGTATTTCCCTAAGTTGTGCAACTCTGGGTAAGTTGTATAATTTTTTTTATTTTCTTATTTTCTATTTTTTTTCATTAAGGGTAGCAAAAAGTATTAGAAACATTAACCTGAGATAAGAGACAGTGCTTTGTATTAAGAAGGTCTAATTGTTAATTTAACCAAATCCAATGGATCCATGACTCTATTTTTTAAAAAGAAAATCTATTACCTAAGTATTATAAAAAGTGTAAGGAGGAGTATTGAGCAAAGAAAATGGTAATTGTGTGAGTTATTTTAAACAAACATTAACCAAATAAAGCAACAATTACATTACATAGTATGTGGAATCAAATAAATTGAATTAAAATAGTAAAAGTGCATAATCGTAGAAAGAATGTCTGGAGTCATATCAGTATATATGAAATAAGTCTATTTGTACATCATAAGTATTCAAAATTTTATTCAAAAAGGTTTTCAAGCCCCTCAGATAATGTTGGATACCTCTATTAAGTGTTCTCATACACTATACTACTCTGTTTTTTTTTTGGAGTATGCATTTCTATTCTCATTGATTATTTAATTAAAATCTGTTCTCACCAGCAGTCTAGACATTCCATTAGGTAGGACTTTTTTTCCCCTCTCATTGGTATATCCCCAGTAAGTGCACAGCCTGTGGCACACTGAAAGAGCATCAGAAAAATGATTGATTATGTAAACAAATAAATGGATGAAGATAAATGGGTAATAAACACAACAGAATAATCAAGTTCATTTGGGGTTAGGAAAGGCTTCTCAAAAGAGATAACCCTATTTTGTTTACAATGAGTAAATAAGTCACTTGGGAAGAAGGGTACTAAAGAAGATCAGTGGGAGAAGAGTCAGCATAGGCAAAAGCCTGCAAATAAAAACTTTCATGTGTTAGTATTGTCAGAGCATAGAGGAAAATGGAAAAATAATGGGACTCAGCATGGCCATGGCTTATTATGGCCAGGACACTGGCAGTTTGTATTGATAGTCCATATAGCTTAGAAAAGACAAAATGCATTATCCAGTGTTGGTTATAGTATCTAGGTGGGCTCAATAAACAAAACTTGTTAATTGTGCTTTTCATAAGGTATGGCATTTCTTTGATTATTCAATGCTAACAGTGGTAGATTAAGCTTGGGTCAATGTCATGGCATATTTGTTATTTTCTCCTTGTATTTTAGTCATTTTTTTTTGCTTTATATAATTTGAAGCTATTTATTAGATGCATTATATATTACTCAAAAATTAAACTTTTTATAATTATACAATGTTTCTCTTTGTCTCTAGAAATGCTTTGTCTTCAGCTCTGTTTCATCAAATGTTAATATCATAGCACAAGCTTTCTTTTTGCTACTTTTGTCTGATATATCTATTTTATACTTTTACGTTTGACTTTTATCTGATGTTTAATACTTAGCTCTTATAAACAACAAACAGACACTTTTCTGTTGTTAATTCAGTTTAATCATCTTTATGTATTAACCGGAGAGTTCATTTCAGTCACATTCAGTTTGATTACTATATAAATTCAATTTATAAGCTTACTTTGTCCTTTCTACTTGTATAGCTTTTTCTATCTAATTTTTTTCTTCCTTTCTACTTTTTGATTAATTGAAATTATGATCTTTTTATATTTTCTCATTCTAATTGTTAGTTATGTACCTTCTTATATTTTAGTGGATTTTTTGAAAATCATAACATGGATTTAAAAAATATGTATGAAGTAAATTAGTGGTTTTACCCCATTCTTAAACAATATAAAGATTTAGAATGATTTAACTCCAGCTTTACTCCAGAGATAAGTGCTTCAACTATTTTAAATTGATTTAATCCCAAATATTAGGCAATATTATCATTAATTTATTTAGCTAATTTTTATTTAAAGTTATTCACATGATTACTATTTTATTTACTCAATATTCTTTCTTACACTTTTGATTATACATTTGTAAATAATTTTTCTACTTTAAGTGAAATTGTAAACAGCTTTTCATGGTAGGCAGAATCCTAAAATGATTTTCAATGACACTCTCTCTTATATAATCCCATTGCCTCTGAATGTGAATGAAACTTGTAGATATGATGAAATATATTGTTCATGCTTCTATTATGTTATATGGCACAGATTAGGAAGCGGAGATTATCCGGGTGGGCCTAACATAATCCCTTGAGCCCTTTAGAAACAGAGAGATTTATTTAGCTGGTTGCAAAAGGGGAACTCAGAGTTAAAATATGAGAGGGATTTGATGTGGGAGAGGTTCTTTGTTGGTGGCTTTGAGCTGGAGGAGGCCATAGAGCAAGGTTTGAGAACAGAGTCTTGGAGATCAGACCATTACCTAACCAAGAGAAAACAGAAACTATAATGTGACAACAGCAAGGACAGGATTCTGCTAATAACAGAATGAGCTTTGGAATAGATAATTAGATAAAGCTTAGCCCTGTTGATAGGTTGATTTCAGCCTGATGAAAACCTTGACAAAGAACTCAATCGAGCTTACCTGCTCTCTGAGCTGCATACTATGAGAAAATAAATGGGGGTTGTTTTAAACTCCTGAGTTGTGATAACTGTTTATGAATCAGTAGACAATTAAAACATCTTTAGTGAGATTCTATTCATGTTAAATTCTCTGTTTTCTGATACTTATTTCTAGATAATTATTTTCCTCAAAGATTTAAAGATACTTTTTATACCCTTCTGTTTTAAAAGGTCAATTTTGATTTTTTTGGCTCTTTTATAAACAATCTTTCTTGTTAGTTGCTTTAGTAATTTTTTTTTAAATTTGTGTCTTTCTTTATGCTACTATAGTAGAATACCAAAGACTGGGAATTCCAGAACTGCTATAACAGAATATGACAGACTGGATAATTTATAAAAATCAGAAATTTATTTGTCATAGTTCTGGAAGTCATAGTTCTGGAAATCATAGTTCTGGAAGTCCAACATCAAGATGCCAGCATTTGATGTTTAATGAAGGCCTTCTTGCCACATCCTCTGGAGAAAAAAGAATGCTATGTCCTCACATGGCAGAAGGTGGAAGGACAAAAAAACAAGCTATCTGATGGATGAATGGAGCCTCTTAATCCCATTAACTATGAAGGATCCCTTATGGCCCAATCACATCTGAAAATCTCACCTTTTAATGAGATGACATTGGCAACACCTGAATTTTGCAGGGGACACATTCAAACCATAGCAACTTGACTTCACTACAATGTATCTAGATGTGGATTTATTTTTCTGTCTTTTTTCTTTCCCTTCTTTTTTCCTTCCTTTCTTTGTTTCTTATCCTTCCTTTCCTCTCCTTTCCCTCCTCTTCCCTCCCTCTTTTTTTTCTCTCTCCCTACCTCCCTCCCTCTTTATTTCTGCTTTTTGTTCTTTAGTCATTTTAACATTTTAGCTTGGGGATTTCTCTGTCACAACATTACTAAAGGATGGGAACTGTATCATTGCTCAATCTTAATTTAGGAAGGAGTATTTCCAAGTTGAACTTAGTTGCATGCTCATTTTCAAGGTTTTGTTTATAGTTCATTATGTAGCCAAAATAAATGAAGGAGCAGGTCAGTAGGAACTGGTAAGTGTCCATAAGGCAGCTCCATCTTTGCTGCTATTTAACTCAATACATCTATGTGTTTAAATTTGCTTATGGTCTCACAGAATGCGCCTTACTCTGTTGTCAGAACAGTGATGGTTCTATAAAAATGGTTCTCTAGAGTATTGCTTCAACAATTTCATGTTTTTTTACATGTAAAGTTTTTCAAAGTATCCTGTTTTCTGTATCACCAGATATACAAGTGGAAAAGGCCCGAGATACCATTTGATTTATTAGGTAGGTGGTGCAGAAACAATGAAGAGTGTGAGAAAAAGGTGTAGCAATCACATTTGCATTTTTAAAAGTTATACTGTTGATAGTATGGAGGGCAAATTGTAGGCTGTAATGAATGGTGATAGGAGACAAAAGCCTCAGAGAGAAATGGTAGTGCAGATGAAAAGGAAAAAAGATGCAAGAGAATCTCAGATAGTGAACTCAACAGGAATTTGTAAATTGTTGGATTTTTTAAAAGGGTAAGAAAAAAATGTTTGAAGGCTAGATTTTCAATTATTTCTTGCTTGTATGAATGTTTTCATGGAGTTGTTACTACCCAGAAAAGAATCAGAAAAGAAAAGGATAGGTTAGGGCATGGTAGTGGCTCCAAAATAACTATTTTAGCATGAGTGCTTTAAGATTAATTATATGGAGGCAGAACTATTCCACTGGACATTCGGAGTTATTGATTTGAAATTCAGAAGAAAAGAGAACACCCAGAGTTTTATTTGTCTGTTTGTTTTTAAGAAACATCAACAAATAGAAAAACCCGAAGTTCGGTTACCCTGTGATATTACCCAGGCAGTATTTATAGTAAATAGAGAAAGGGAGCACCAAGATGTTTAGGAGTGAGCACAATTGTTATGCTATAGAACAGAAATTTGATCACCAGGGCCCTAGAGAAAATGAGAAATCTCCATGATATAGTTTTGATGTGTGTCCCTGCCCAAATCTCATATTGAAATGTAATTCCCAATGTTGCAGTTGCAGCCTGGTGGGTGGCATTTGGATCATAGGGGCAGATTTCTCATGAATGTTTTAGCACCATTCCCCTTGGTATTGTCCTCGCAATAATGAGTGAGTTCTCATGAGATCTGGTCATTGAAAAGTTTGTAGCACTTCCAATTTTGTTCTCTCTTGTTCCTCCTTTTGTCTTGTGATGTTCCTGCTTCCCCTTCACCTTCTGCCATGATCGTAAGTTTCCTGAGGCCTCCACAGAAGCCAGGCAGATGCCAGTATCATGCGTCCTGTAAGCCTGCAGAATCATGAGCCAATTAAAACTCTTTTCTTTATAAATTACCCAGTCTCAGATATTTATTTATAGCAATGTGAGAATGGACTAATGCATTCCATAATATGTTTATTTCAGTATTTCAGTTACACCTGTCTCTCCTTTCTAATTGTCATTGTCAACCAATAATAGATTGTGTTTTCTCCTACATTTTTATGCTATTCTTCATTGAATAAAACAAATCCCAAAAGTTAGTTTCAAATTGTCAGCACTCTTTCCAATTTCATAATGAAAAAACATGAGGTTGTAGGTTTTAAAAGTTGCAACCTGATTTCTCTCAAGAAAATTTTCAACCTAAATAATCTTTTGGAAATGCATTCTGCCCCATTACTCAGAGTTTCAGTTCTTTTTCACACAGTGAAATCTATGATTAAATTGCACATTTCTGTAGATAGTGATAGTCAACATGTATCTCCAATCAAAGAAACAACACACCAAATTCAAGATGTTTTTCATGGAAGCAATTTAATTCCATGCTTGTTGTGAGTTCTGTGATACAGAATTACTGAAGATTGCTCACAAGAAACAGAATAATACATTCAAGCTAAAAATGCATTGAAAGTGTTTTCCCCATCCATAATTCATTAAAAATGAGTAAAAATAAAAATCATAGATGATGATGTCCTAATTTGGAGACAAATATCAAGGGTTTTATTCATTACTGCATGTGAATTCAAATAACTTATATTCTCATGGTATAACTTATTCACAATATTGCCTGGAGGATATTCTAGGACAAAAGTATAA
Source organism: Gorilla gorilla gorilla (assembly GCF_029281585.2). Classification (NCBI taxonomy): domain Eukaryota; kingdom Metazoa; phylum Chordata; class Mammalia; order Primates; family Hominidae; genus Gorilla; species Gorilla gorilla. Next base: position 99,550,413 of record NC_073237.2, on the reverse strand, counting down.
ACTTGCCTTTTTGCTGAGTTCCCTAAACCTTCCTTGTTTCTACCTTTTCTGAATTTTGAAATAGTCAAATACTTTCACAGAATTTCCTGTACTTGTCAACTTCCAGCTGAAGATCTTTTATAGTAATGAACTTACTTCTCTTTGAGTGATAATGCTCTACTCCTCACAACCTAGAGAAGAGATGTCTGTATGTGTGAATCTAAACAAAGAAAAAATGCACTTACAAATATTTTTTATGAAACCAGTATTTTATCATTATACTTTTTTGGTATTTGGTATGATTTTTTGGCATATTTTGCATTTTTCCTGAAATTACTCAGAATTAATTTCTTTTGTTTTTACTTCTTTATTTTGCGTTTCTCCAGAAGGACATCCTCAAGGATGAGAATGAAAGTTATATATTTATTTTCAGAAAACACTGGTAGAATACGGACACATGAGACAAGGCCAGAAAGGAAGTCAATAAAATGTGATTACTAAGCAAATTACCACCAGAGAAGCAGAAGGAAATCCCACTTCAATATTTTGAGAGACAGTAAAGAACATTCCCTGGAGTTAGGACAAATGAAGAGCAAGAAGTTTGTGCGTATCTGACAACTTTTCTTCCATCACTGGTTGAGGGCTACTCCCAAAGATTTAACGTTCCTGCCCTTTCAGATTAACTGCTCTGGCTTAGTGTACCCACAACAAGGAAGAAAAAAAACCCTTAGGCAGAGAGTCTCAGGTGTTTGTAATTGGCACCATGAATAGATAGAGGTGAATTATGAGATGAAATGGGCAATATCCTCAGTATCTCTTACACATGCAAATAATACGCCTCATTTTTGTTACACGGTAACTCATTTGAAATTTTCCAAATTAAAATGATAAACACATGATTGTTGTAACAAAGAAAACAATGGAATTTATTCATACCTTTATAAATAGACCTAAATAGACAAGTTGTCCTCTTGGCATGGCTTGGATAAGTACAAGTTTAGACATAATGGTATATTAGCTGTGCAGTATAAGTACAAGCTTCACTGCTAGCTCTTCTTTCTAATATTAGAAATAACCATGCAAATGACAGATGTGCACCATGATCAGTAAAAAAAAAAAATCATGTTACTGCTTTTTTAAGAAATTTCATCTTTTATTTTAAATACAGATTGTACAACTGCAGCTTTCTCGCACGAGTATACTGCACATAGGTAGTGAGCATAGTACCCAGTAGGTAGTTTTTAAGCCCACACCACCCTCCCTCTCCACTCTACTAGTCCACGATGTCTGTTGTCCCATGCTTATGTCTATGTGTACTCAGTGTTTAGTTCCCACTTATAAATGAGAACCTGTGGCATTTTGTTTTCTTTTCCTGCATTAATTAACTTAGAATTATGGTCTACAGTTCATCTATATTGCTGCAAAGAACATGAATTCATACTTTTTTATGGCTGCCTAGTAACCCATGGTGTATATGTACCACATTTTCTTTATGTAGTCCACCACAAATGGGCAACTATATTGATACCATGTCTTTGCTACTGGGAATGAACATACAAGTAGCTATGTCTTTTTGGTATAATAATAATATATTTTCCTTTGGATATACATTCAGTAATGGGATTGGTGTGTCAAATCATAGCTCTGTTTTCAATTCTTTGAGAAATCTCCAAACTGCTTTCCATGGTGGCTGAACTAGTTTACATTCCCACTAACAGCGCATAAGTGTTTTCTTTTCTCTGCAGCCTCACCAGCATCTGTTATCATTTACTTTTTCTTCTTTTTTTTTCTTCAGCATCTTGCTCTGTCATCCAGCCTGGAGTGCAGTGGCACCATCTCGGCTCACTGAAACCTCTACTTTCTGGATTCAAGCAAATCTCCTGCCTCAGCCTCCTGAGTAACTGGGGTTACAGGTGTGTGCCACCATACCCAGCTAAGCTTTGTATTTTTAGTAGACATGGGGTTTCATCGTGTTGGCCAGTCTGGTCTCAAACTCGTGGCCTCAAGTGATCCACATTCCTCGGCCTCCCAAACTGCTAGGATTACAGTTGTGTTCCACCACGCCCAGCCTTGTTATCATTGACTTTTTATTAATAGCCATTCTAACTGATGTGAGATGGTATCTCATTGTAGTTTTTATTTGCATTTCTTTGATGATTCAAGATGATGAGCACTTTTTCATATGATTGTTTGCTGCTTGAATGTCCTTTCAAGAATTGCTTGTTCATGTCTTTTGCCAATGTTATAATGGAGTTATTTGTTTTTACTTGTTAAGTTCCTTGTAGATTCTAAATATTAGACCTATGTTTAGACCTATGTGGGATACATAGTTTGCAAATATTTCTCGCATTTTGTTGGTTGTCTGTTTACTCTATTGATAGTTTCTTTTGCTGTGCAGAAGCCCATTTGCTTAATTAGGTTCCACTTGTCAATTTTTGTTTTTGATACAATTGTTTTTGGGGATTTAGCCAAAAATTATTTCCCAATGCTGATGTTGAGAAGGATATTTCCTAATTTTCTTCTAGGACTTATTATAGATTGAGGTCTTACATTTACATCTTTAATACATTTTGAGTTAATTTTTGTGTATAGTAAAAGATACGGGTCCAGTTTTGATCTTCTGCGTATGGCTAGCCAATTATCCCAGCACCATTTATCGAATAGAGAGCCTTTTCCCCTTTGCTTGTTTTTGTCAGTCTTGTCAAAAATAAGATGGTTGTAGGTGTGCACCTTTATTTCTGAGTTTCTGTTCTATTCCACTGGTCTATTTGTCTGTTTTTGTACCAGTGTCATGCTGATTTCATTTCTGTCATCTTCTTGTAGAGTTTGAAGTTAGGTGGTGTGATGCTATCAAGTTTGTTTTTTGTTTGTTTGTTTGTTTGCTTAGGATTGTTTTGTATATTTGGGATCTTTTTTTTGGTCCTATATGAATGTTAGATTATTTTTCTAATTCTGTGAAGAATGATGTTGGTATTTTGATAGAAATTGTGTTGAATCTATAAATTGCTTTGGCAGGATGGCCATTTTAATGATATTGATTCTTCCAATCCATAAGCGTAGAATTTTTTTTACTTATTTGCATCATCTCTGATTTATTTCAGCAGTGCTTTGTAGTTATGCTTGTAGAGACATTTCACCTTCTTAGTTAGCTGTCTTCCTAAGTATATCTTTTATTTTCTGTGGCTATTGCAAGTGGAATTGTGTTCTTGCTTTGACTCTCAGTGTGGATGTTATCATTGTATAGAAATGCTACTGACATTTGAACATTGATTTTGTGTTCTGAAACATTACTAAAATTGTTTACCTGTTCTAGTAGTCTTTTTGGTGTAGTCTTTAGGGTTTCCTGTCTATAGAATCATATCATCGACAAAGAGAGATAGTTTGATATCTTTTTTTTTTTTCTATTTTGGTGCCTTTTATTTATTTTTCTTGCCTGATTGCTCTGGCTGGAACTTCCAGTATTATTCTGAATAGGGCTGGTGAGAGTGGGCATACCTCTCATATTCTAGTCCTCAAGGGGAATGGTTCCAGCTTTTGCCTGTTTAGTGTGATGTTGGCTGCGGGTTTGGCATGGATGGCTCTTATTATTTTGAGGTATGTTTTTTGATGCCTAGTTTCTTGAGGCTTTTTATCATGAAGGGATGTTGAATTTTATCAAAAGATTTTTATACATATATTGAGATAATCGTGTATTTTGCTTTCAATTCTGTTTATGTGGTGAATAACATTTCTTGACTTGTATATGATGAACAACCTTGCATCCCAGAGATAAAGCCTACTTGGTCACAGTGTATTAACTTTTCTATGTGCTGCTAGATAGTTACAAACACCATCAAGAAGTTAGAATAATTTGAAGTTATCAATATAACTTTGCACTTAATGGAACTAGGAAAAAATAGAGGAAACTAACCCCAAAGCTAACAGAAAAAAATTAAAATTAAAGAAGAAGTAAAAGAAATTGAGATGCAGAAATTCATAAAAGAGTTCAGTGAAATCAAGAGTTGATTATTTGAAAAAAAAAAAACAGTATTGATAGACCACTAGCTAGATTAACAAAGGGAAAAAAGGGAAGATTCAAATAAGTACAATCAGAAATAGAAAAAGATGACATTACAACAGATCCCAAAGAATACAAAAGATCGTCAAAGAATACAAAAGATCGTCAAAGAATAGTATGAACAACTCTATGCACACAATTTAGAATATCAAAAGGAAAGGGATAAATTCCTGGAAACACGTAATTCTCCATGATGGATTCAGGAAGATATTGAAACCCTGAATAGATGAATATCTAGCTCTGAAGTTGAGTGAGTAATAACAAACCTACCAAGAAAAAAAAATGCTCACAGCCAAATTCTACCAGAATTTGGTTGAATGCACAGCCAAATTCTACCAGATGTACAAAGAACTGGTATCCATCTTACTGAAACTATTCAAAAAATCCAGGCAGAACTCCTCCCTTACTCATTCTATGAAGCCAGCATCTTCTTAACACCAAAAGCTGGCAGAGACACAACAATATCCCTGATGAACTTAGTTGCAAAAATTCTCTACGAAACACTAGCAAACCGAATCCAGCCATTCAGCCCATTTACATTTAGGGTTAGTATTGATATGAGAGCTTTTGATACTGTCATCTTGCTGTTAGCTGGTTGTTATGAGGATTTGATTGTGTAGTTGTTTTACAGTGCTTATGGACTATGTGCTTAAGTGTGTTTTTGTGGTAGCAGGTGTCATTCTTTCAGTTCCATGTTTAGCACTCCCTTCAGGACCTCTTGTAAGACTGGTCTACTTGAAGCGAATTCCCTTAGCATTTCCTTTTCTGAGACAGACTTCATTTTCCTTCACTTATGAAGCTTAGTTTGGTGGAATATTAAATTATTTATTTGAATTTCTTTTCTTTAAGAATTCTGAAGCCCCCCCGCCCCCAATCTCTGCTGGCATTTAAGTTTCTGATGATAGGTCTGGTGCTATCCTTATGGGCTTCCCTTTGTATGTGACTTGACACTTTTCTCTAGCTACCTTTAAGATTTTTCCTTTTGTATTGACCTCAGTGAATCTGATAACTATGTGTCTTGAGCATGGTCATCTTGTATAGTATCTAGGCAGGGTTCTCTATATTTATTTGATTTACACATGAAAATCTCTAGTGAGATTAGGAAATTTTTTATGGACTACATCATCAAATACAGTTTCCAAGTCCTGTCTCCTTCTGTCTCAGAAAGGCCAGTAAATCATAGATTTGGTCTCTATACATAATCCCATATTTCTCAGAGGTTTTGTTCATTTTTAAAAATTCTCTTTTTTTATTTTTGCCTGTCTGGGTTGATTTGAAGATATGATTTTCGAGCCCTGAGATTATTTCATCTGCTTGGTCTATTCTGCTGTTAATACTCCTGATTGTATTATAAGATCTTGTAGTGAATTTTTCAGCTTTAGAATTTCTGTTTTGTTCTTTCTTAGAATGGCTATTTTGTCTTTCAGCTGTTAAATTGTTCTACTAGATTCCTTGCATTGAGTTTTATCCTTCTCCTGAATCTAGACTAGCCTCTTCACCATTAAAATTCTGAATTCCATATCTGTGTTTTCTGTCACTTCAGACTCCTTAAAAAACCAGTGTTGGCGGTGGGGGTGCAAGTGGGCTTTTTTGGAGGTAAGAGAATACTCTGGTTTTTTGGATGGCCAGAGTTCTTGCACTAATTTCTGTCTCATCTAGGAGGGTTGATATTCCTTTAACGGTGGTGTGAGTTAAGTATAGTCAGTTAGCTTCATTTCTGGATGCTTTCAAGCGGCCAGAGCTCTTTACAGGATCTTGATGTGTGGGTGAATTTTTGCACTTGGTTTTACAGGTGTATATGTTAAGCGGATCATTTTTGGTGTTGTATTGTGGGATGTGATTTAGTAGCAGATGATGATTAAGACTAATGGCCAGTAAGTAGCTAGGCAAATACCCAACCTCATGGCTCTTTGATACTCCCTGGCATTCATAGCCATGCTGCCTTTCCCAGGAGTCATTTGAGGGTGGGAGCTAGCCCTAACCTTTAAGCACTCTGTGCAGTGTTGCCAAATTCCTCTCTCTTCAACTTTGGCTTCGGCATCAACTCTCCATACATTCTCTAAACTCGATAATTTCTAAAATTTTTTAGTATAAAATTTACCCACTTTCTTATAACCAGACTAAACAGTTGGTGTTGAAGCATTTAGGTTCCGAAATCAGTTCTTCAGATGGCACAAAAAGCATCGTGCTCGTATTTGCTTGTGGTGAGGACTTTAGAGAGATTATAGTCATGCTGAAAAGTGATGGGGAAGCAGGCGTTTTACATGGTGAGAGCAGGTGCAAGAGCCATACTTATTTCTAACTTGGCTACAGAATCATTACGTTGCTATCTGGATACAGATGTCAGATTTCAAAGGATCTTCTTTCTAGGCAATCAGGAATGCAATTGCAGCTGGCAGTGGCAGGGCCAACTAGAGAGAGACCAAAACCCACCTCTGCGCAAAAAGAAAAATCAGGTTATTTCTTTCAAGTCTGTCAGTTATTGGTTACTGTGCACATTTTATTCAGTTCACACAACAACAGCAAACCACATAGTCATGCTGCCTTTTTGAATCCAGTAATAAGGTTACATGACATTTTATAAAAAGTTACTCCAAACAGGAAATTAGCCAACAAGGATACAAGCACAGCAATAAAACAAAAAGTGATATCACCAGAAGTAAAATTGGAATTGATGTAAGTGGAGTTAATTGATGAAATAGGAAACCATGGAAATATTGACACTCCCATAGTTTAAGACACTCTGGATATGTTGCTAAAGAAATCTAGTGGAACGTATAAATGAGAAAGTGCATATGTGGAAAAGGATAAAGATGTTACAGAAGAAGTCATATCAACAGAAAATTTCACATTAGAATCATTCTTGGAGATATGAAATCACATTTAAAGTGCAAAGAATAACATGTTGGAAGTTGATCCAAATTATAAAAGGATACCATAATTCACCAAAGTATATAAAGATATTCACTTCTTATCACAAGTTAAACAATGAGAAGAAAACAAGAGCTCTTCAAACTATTCTTAATCAGTTTTGATAAGGAAATAATTCATAAATGTTTCCAATGTTTTAATTAACATTGTATAAAATAAATGTCAGTTGCACTAATTTTTAATTTTCATATACATTCATAACTACCAATAAGAGTGTTTTTAATGTCTTGGAAAATAATTTTTAAAGACCACGAAACAATTATAATTTTTCTCATTGATTATCAAGATCCCTTTACATGACTTAAGTTTTTATGGTTATTTTTATGGTCCCACTCTATAGTAATATACAGGACTGCCTACATACACAGATATTACTATGTATGTTTTATTTCTATATGCATAGATAAGCATATACAAATGCATGTAAAAGTAAATTTATTTATTCCCTATCTGAATGACTTACAAGCTTAGATCCTTCTTGTACCCAACTTTTGATAGACTGTTTTGTATTTTTGCATACATACTTGTTTCTTGTTTTCATATAAATATGTGCAAAAATATATTCACATATATTTGTGTTGAGCTCATTTGCTTTTTATTGATTAAACATATTATGGATAAAATATTTATACATACACACATGCACATATAGGATATAGCAGTGAGGCTGTTTTTGCAGTATTTTTTAAATGATAAAAAATTCATATAAGTTAGAAAATACTCTTCTATATAAGAAATAATTAAATTATGATGTAGCCATTTGTTTGGAAAGGTAGATATGAAAAAATAATATTTTATATTTATTTCAGTTGCCATAGAATGATTTGTGTTTTCCATGAGATATTGTTGCAGATATTTAAGATATATAGAAGTCTGTATATAATTTCACCTTGTAATATTAACCGTGTCAAAATCATTCTGTATTTGTGTGTTTGTTATGTAGATAAACATGAAGAAAATTATGAAAAATATAGATGTTTATGATTTTCTGTTGTGATTAAAATGTAACTTAGATTTTATTATGTATTTTATCTATTATTATGTTATATATAATTACAAATATCTATATATGTTATATATAGATATACAAAATTGTAAATGGTAAGTTTGAAAATGGTTTATTCTTGCACCCACTCTCACCATATGAGATGCCTGATTCCCCACCAGCTTTTACCATGACTGTAAGCTCCCTGTGGTCCTTACCACAAGCATATGCCAGCATCATGCTTCTTGTGCTGTCTGAAGAAATAAGAATATTTTTATACTGATAATATACATAGCAATTTTACTAAACTGTCTAATATTATAATTGAATCATAGGATTTTGAAAAATTATTTTATTCAGTCATATCATCTCTGAAAACTTACAGTTTGCCTTTTTCTTTTCAATGCTTAATATCAGTTTTTTGCTTTTGCTAATCTTAATTTATTTCCTGTGATGATTAAAATATTAAATATTAAATAGAAATGATGTAATGGTCATGCCTCATTTCTTCACAACATGAAATGAAAACACAAAGCATGTTGTTATTCAAAATTTATACTTACAATGTTGCAGTCAAATGCAGTGAATATATCTGAATTAAATATAATAATCTTCCAAATTTTCCATGCTTATAATTTTATAAACATTTTTTTTAGAAACAAATGCCAGAGAAAATCAAGCACATCCATGTTTTCTTTTTAACTGTGATACCATGACTGTGTACAAAACAAACTATAAAGTTTATAAATTAATCAAAAGGATAATATAAAATAAATAGCAAGGCAGGTAAAAAAAAGAGAAAACATGGTGTTTGCTGGATTAATTCCTTATCTACAAGGCTTTACTTTTTAAATTATGAATGAATGTTATATTAAAGAAACTACTCCTTTTGCATATATTCAGATCTTAAAATTTTACTTAAAATTTTCATTATATGCTGTGAGTATGGTGACTTGTATTGACTGACTTTCTTAGGTTTAAATAATAATGTTCTAGTTAAAAACCAATCCTACACATGATGTTTATCTTTTTATATACTTTAGATTTGAATTGATAGTATTTTAGTTGTTATTTTATAATTACATTTAATTATTGTCTTGGGATCTTTATTTCTTGCACTATCCTTACTGGCTTTTTCTCTCTCAAATCTGAATCTACCGTCTAGGACCATTAAAATAGTAAATAGGAATGATGATAATGGCCAAGCTTCCTTTTAATTACTTCTCTAGAATAGTTTGTAAAAGTTTAGAATTTTGGTAGAACTTGCTAGTGAAGTCATCTGAGCCTAAAATTTTGTTTATGAAAATATTTGTTCAGTAATCAAATTTCTTTATTGTTACAGGTGTTTTCAAATCTCGATGGTTCCTTCAATTTTAAAAAAATATTTTTTTCTAAAAATGTGTATATTTCATTTATATTTTGAATTCATAAACAAAACATTGTTCACAATATACTCCAAAACATTTTAATGTCTTCGGAATCTGAATCACTCTTCTATTTTATTACACATATTTGTTACTCTTGTTTGTCTTTACTCTTTTTTTTCTATCCAACTTGCCAGAGATTTATATATTTTACTAGAATTGTAAAAGGATCAACTTTTGACTATATAAAGTCTTTGTGCTTTTTTAGGAGCTTCTTCTCATATTCATATTGTATACATTCTAATTTATTTTGTTGTATGTTTTCATTCTTTTTCTAACATCCTGAGGTATATACGTAGCCTGTTAATTTTAAGTATTTTTATAATATATGCATATTAAGCTACATATTTTCTTTTCTGTGCTATTTTAACTGAATTAAAAAGTTTGATAAACAATATTTAAAATAATTAGCCCAAAGTCTACTTAGAATTATATTCTTAGTTCGTCAAATATATGAAGATATTCTAGTTGTCTTTTAGATGTTGATTCCTAGTATATTTTCATTGAAGATGAACACGTCAAATACAAAGAATCAATGAAATGAAAAGTTGGTTCTTTGAAAAGATAAAAAAAAAAATAGACCACTAGCTAGGGTAACCAAGAAGAGAGAAGATACCAATAAACATAATTAGACATGAAAATGGAGACATTACAACTCATACCATAGAAATACCAAAGATCATCAGAAACTACTGTGAACAGTTATACAAACTAGAGAACCTAGATGAAATTAACACATTCCTGGAAACATAAAACCTCCTAAGTTTGAGCCAGGAAGAAATATTAATTGTATTTCTATGTAGTAAGATTGAATCAGTGATAATAATAATAATAATAAAAAGAGCCTAGGACCAGATGAATTCACAGCCAAATTCTACAAAACATACAAAGAACTGGTATTAATCATCCTAAAGCTCTTCCAAAAAATCAAGGAGGGAATACTCCCTAACTCATTCTACGAAGGTAGTGTCACCCTGATACCTAAGCCAGACAACGACAAAATTAAAAAAGAACTACAGACCTACAGACCAATATTCCTGATGAGCAGAGATGCAAAAATCCTCAATAAAATACTAGCCAACTGAATCCAACTGCACATCACAAAGGTAATATGCCACAATCAAGTGGGTCTCATTCCAGGGATGCAAAGATGGTTCAACAAATGCAAATCAATAAATACGATTCATCACATAAACAAAATTAAAAACAAAAGTCATATAATTATCTTGATATATGCAGAAAAAGCTTTTGAAAAAATCCAGCATACTTTCATACAAAAAACAAAACACCCAACAACTAGGCAAAAAAGGAACATAGATCAAAGTAATAAAAGCCATGTATAACAAACCCACGGTCAACATTTTAATTTTTTTTTTTTTTTAGTCGTATGTTTGTCTTGTTTTCTTGCACTCCTTCCCAGGCAATGTCTTCACTAATATGCTTGACATCAGGCAATCTATGATCTGCTCTCTGTCACCATAGTTTTGTCTTTTTCTAGAGTATTAAAAGAATGAAATCATAAAATGTACTTTTTGTGTATGGATGTTTAGATATTTAGAGGAAAGGTTGGTCTGTCACAAATTAATCATAACCAGAAGAAAGGTCTTCCTTGATAATTTAAAAAATCGATTTTCATAAGGTCTAAATTAAATACTATAAAATACACTCACGGCAATGGTATTGTCTCATTGATCATTTTAAACAATCATGTAACCAACTTACTATCCAAATTACAAAAATTTGTGACCTGCATAAAAACGTTCCTCATGTCCCTTTGCAGTAAATCCCCTTCTTTCCCTAGAAACAGGATACCACAGGTCTACTTTTTGTCACCTTGAACCAATATTGAGTGTTCTATAATTTTCTATAAGTCTTATTTCAAGTTACTTTTTGTTTTCAGAGTAAGATGAGCATTGTGTTTCATTGTATTCATTTTTGTAACATATGGACATCCATTTGTTCCAACACCACTGATTAAAGACTTTATTTTCTGTCAGATTCAGTGTTTTTGTCAGTAATCCATTTTAAAGTAACTGTTTTGTTCTATGTGATCTGTAAGTCTATATTTATATTACTACCAAAGTGTCTTGAGTATACGTTTTTCCCTAATTTTGAAAGACCAGCTTTTGATAATTTCTTATAATGATAGCTGCAGATTTTCATAGATGCCTTTTATTGGGTTGAGTGTGTTCCCTTTTACTGGGTTGAGTGTGTTCCCTTTTATTGAGTGATGTGAATATTTAACAACCAGCTGTCTGGGAATAGAGAGGAGATGCTGGTTAGTGGCATTTACGAGTTTCACGGTGTAAATATTCCCAATGAAAGCTATACAAAGCTTTCATTGTTATATTAATTGAAATATCTAACAATTTAACAATCAACTCTCTTGGGCTAGTTCTAGCACATCACTGCTTCTGTTTTTAGATTGCTAAGAGCTTTCTATCACTCCCACTAAATGTGGCTATATTTAGAAATGGTTTGTCTTTTCATAAGTTGGCCTCTTTTTATTATATAATATCCCTTGTGAAAGGAAAATCAATATTGGGACACCAAAATCAGTAAGCTAAAGGGAAAAGTCAAACTGAGAACTGCTTAGGGCAAACCTGCTTCCCAGTCTATTCAAAGTCATCTCTCTGCTCACTGAGACAGCAGCATAACTGATTGCCTCCTTCGGAAAGGCTATTCAGAAACTCAAAAGAATACAACTGTTTTTCTTTTTTTATGTACCAATGACCTGATAGTCCCCTCCCAGCCTCCAGCTGTCCCGCCTTTGCTTGAGTTGTCCCGCCTTTCTGGAACAAACCAACGTTTATCTTACATATATTGATTGATGTCTCATGTCTCCCTAAAATGTATAAAACCAAGCTGTGACCCAACTACCTTGGGCATATGTCATCAGAACTTCCTGAGGCTGCCATGGGCATGCATCCTTAACTTTGGCAAAATAAACTTCCTAAATTGATGGAAACCTATCTCAGATGTTTGTGGTTCACATTCTCTTTATCCTTTAAGATAATCACTTTGTTTTGTGATTGATTACCTGTCAATTTTCAGTAGCTCATTTTGGTCTTCTGCTGAGGCATCTTGCTATCTACTCAAATATACAAAATTGTTGTAAAGGTCAAAGAATTTGGGAATATTTGTAATATAATCTATAGCAGATTATCCAGAAAAATTAATATAACTTACATTTGTTTATTTATTTACTTATACATGCCTTTAATAATGGAAATGTTATGGCTATAAATTTTCCTCTGAGGATAGCTTTTACTATGCCCAACAGAATTAGTTCTCCTTTTTCATTACTTTTCCAGTAGTATAAAGTTTTGGGTTTTGATTTACACTTTGACCAAAAGATTAAACAGGAATGACATTACAATCAGAGACTGCTGTCTGAATGTATATCTTTATTAAATATGTTTATATTTTTCTTAGACGTACTTTTAACATTTTAAATAAATTTTCCATGAGCCTGATAAAGACTGTTTACTCTCTCATACAGGGAGTTGACATGTTCCACCATGAGTATTTTTTAGTGAAGAATTCTTTGTATTTCTGACAAATTTTGCTTAATATTTACTGAACATGTTGTTTGATGTATTCAGTTTTAAAAGTTTTAGAGCATTTTCCTGTACCTCTGACAAAAACAAGTGTACCTATTATACCTTCAACATCTATATAATTTTCAAGAAACAAGCTTGTTTTACAAATATTTATCAAACAACAACTATATCTTAATCTTGAATACAATCTGTAGGGTCTTTTCCCTTGATAGTGTTCTTCAATTCTTTTTGGGGGGAGAAGCAGTAATTGCTAGACAAGTCATGAATTTGGCACATAACTTGCTCTAAACTCTTGTGTTTTAACGGAGTGAATAGACAACCTACAGAATGGGAGAAAATACTTGCAAGCTATGTATCCAACAAAGGACTAATATCGAGAATTTACAAGGAACTCAAACAAAACTCAACAAGAGTAAAACAACCCCAATAAAAAGTGAGCAAAAGACATGGAGAGGGATTTTTCGAAAGAAGACATACAAATGGCAATCAAAAGGCAAAGAGGCATATGAAAAAACGTTCACCATCACTAATCACCAGAGAAATGCAAATTAAGTGCAATGAGATACAACCTTACATCTGACAAAGTGGTTATTACTCAAAAAAAGACCAAACCAAAAAAAAAAAACAAACAAAAAAAACAGATATTGGCAAGAATGCAGAAAAATGGGAAAACTTTTACACTGTTGGTGGTAATGTAAATTAGTATAAACCTTATGAAAAACAGTATGGCGATTTCTCAAAGAATTAAAAGTAGAACCAGCATTTGATCCAACAATCCTACCACTGGATACCTATCCAAAAGGAAAGAAATTATTATATCAAAAAGATATTTGCATTTGTATATTTATCACAGCGCTATTCACAATAACAAACATATGGAATCAACCTAAGGGTCCACCAACAGATGATTGGATAAAGAAAATATTATATATATTTTTATTATCTATATAATATTATACATACATATTTTATTATATATATATATACACACATATAGATAAAATACTAGTCAGCCATAAAAATAATAATATCATGTCTTTTGCTGAAACATGGGTGGAACTGGAAGCTATTATCTTAAGCGATATAACTCAAAAACAAAGTCAAATATTGCATTATATCACTTATAAGTGGGAGCTAAATAATGTGTATACATTATGTGGAATTATGAACATTGGAGACCTCAAAATGTAGAAGAGTGGGAGAGGAGTGAAGGATGAGAAATTACCTAATAGGTACAATGTACACTATTTAGGTGTTAAGCTACAAGCCCAGACTTCACTAGTACCCAGTATATCCATATAACAACATTGTGCTTATGTTTCCTAAATCTGTAAAAATATAAAAATGAAGTATTATTGTTGTTTCAAGGTAGAGAAAAGCATATAAATACATTATCATCTTTTTGTTAAAATGTTACCAGGAACTGCTGGATATAAAATATGCCTGATTCACATTTTTATTTATCTTACCAGTGTTTTCTAACATTTAATTTTTTTTAATTCTTCCTTTAGAATAATTTTCTTAATTTTTTCTCTATTTTCTATTCTTAGATTTTCCTGTCTATATCCATAGAAGATATTTTAAGTCTAAGACCCTCTATGCCAAATATTAGATTAGTCATTTTATTAGGGTTCTTTTAGACAGAATTAATAGGGTACATATATGTGTATATATATATATGTATATATGTGTGTGTGTGTGTGTGTGTATATATATATATATATATACATGTATAAAGGGGAGTTTATTAAGTATTAACTTACACGATCACAAGGTCCCACAATAGGCTATCTGCAAGCTGAGGAGCAAGGAGAGCCAGTCTGAGTCCCAAAACTGAAGAACTTGGTGTCCTATGTTCGAGGGCAGGAAGGCCTGTCTCTCCTTTTCACATTTTTCTGCCTGATTTATATTCACTGGAAACTGATTATATTGTACCCACCTGATTAAGGGTGGATCTGCCTTCCCCAGCACACTGACTCAAATATTAATCTCTTTTGGCAACACCCACACAGACACACCTATGATCAATACTTTGTATCCCTGAATCCAATCAAGTTGACACTCAGTATTAACCATCACAGTCATCTTAAACAGTTTGTGAAAAAAATGTAGAACCTTTCATTCTTTGTTTGTTCCTTAATGGGTCTACTTCTCAATGGCCTTGTTCCCATATTAGTAAGATTTTAAGACAAAGACATTTCATTGATATCTATCTATCTATCTGGCAAGCTAGCTAGCTTTATCTACCATCTATGTCCATCTTTTTTTTTCAGATGAGAAACATTTGGTTATCTTTTCTTGGCAATTGCTAACTTGCTCATATTTCAAAATCAGTTTGAAATATAGAAGAGAAAGAACTATTTATCCTAATATATTTGATGCTCTGCAGTCAGCAACACAGTTAGAAAGTCCATTTCAGAAAATATTAGGACAATTATATTCCACGTCGTTTCTTTCTTTGTAAACATTTAAGTTATATTGTCAAGCAAGTATCATTATTATTCTCCCTGGTGGTCAGAGAAAATGCTCTTCTTGATGGAGAAAAGGCATGTAAAAATAATCTAATCTGCCACTTTTATAAAATTTTTATTCACTACATTTCATTAAGTTTGCTTTTATAACTTTCACTAAGAGTTTTACAATGCATTTGGTATTGCCAAGTGCTTGATAATTCCCCAGCATGTATGGAAGTACAAAATAACACTTCCAACCTTTAAGACCAAACACTTCGGTAAATACCACAGATGCCAAATTGCTCTAGCAGGTGCTAAATTGCTATTGGTGTATCACCTTGGGATATGATGAAGATGAATGGAACGCTGTGCATTTTCCCAGTATTCCACAATTACTGGAACACCTGTGCTAAACAATGTGGTGCTAATGCACCATAAACATGTTCACAATACTCTGAGGACCTTGTAGTTTTACATTTCAACTTGCTTAGCAGGGCCTTAACTTAATGCAGGTGTTGGAAGTGTTTCACCTATCCCTGACACTGCTACTACATAGTAACATATTAGTACCATGCCAGTAAAAGTTGACTTTCTTCACTCTGTGTTTTGTTTTCTTTCTTTCTTCCCTTCCTTTATTCACTCTAATATTTCCTTCCACCTGTTCTTATCTCATTGTGTATTGCTATGGGAATACGTAATGTCTTTCTTTGTTTCCCGTGAATTGTCTTCATCCCCTTGCTTTAATATCAAAGATCTATATCATTGTTAGCAATATAAGATGTTATCACTGCTGCTCCAGCACCTTTGTTTTTAAGCAAATCGCTTTTGGCATATGGAAATGCCTGCAAACATATTTGTGATAGTTGTCAACCTGGCAACTGTTTTCATATGTGTATATTTTAAAAAATTTAACCATTAAAAAACAAATCGCAGACTGGGCATGGTGGCTCATGCCTGTAATCCCAGCACTTTGGGAAGCCAAGGTGCGTGATTTGCCTGAGGTCCGGAGTTCGAGACCAGCCTGGCTAACATGGACTAACCCCGTCTCTACTAAAAATACAAAAATTAGCCTAGTGAGGTGGTGCACACCTGTATTCCCAGCTACTTGGGAGGCTGAGTCAGGAGAATTGCTTGAACCCAGGAGACGAAGGTTGCAGTGAGCCGAGATCACCACTGCATTCCACCGTGGGTGATAGAGTGAGACTCTGTCTCAAAAAAAAAGAAAAAAAAAAGAAAGAGAGAAAGAAAAAAGGTATGTGTGTGTGTGTTTGTGGTGTGTGTGTGTATATGTGTGTGTCAATGAGTTTATGGTAACAACCCCCATGGTCATTGTGATTTAAACTTCTACTGTTTCTGTTACAAATTTTAAGAGTTCTTGAGATACGGCTGGGTGCGGAGATGCAATTCCCATACCATCCACACAATTCAACATTTTAAAGCATTGAATACAATGATTTAGTATTTTCCAAGGATTGTGTGAACATTACCACAACGTAATTTTCAAAGACTTTTGTCCCCTGGTAAGAAAATTCCTATATCCACTTACAGTCACTCTCCATTACCCAAAGCCTGCCTTCCTCGTTTTTAGGAAAACCCTACTACGTGTCTCTATAGGTTTCTCTGTTTTCTATGACCATGTTTTAAGTTAAACTCTTTATTTTTCAGTAATTTTAATTTTATGTAACTAAATGGAGATTTGTTTTTTTCATTTTTTTTCTCCCCATGTGGTTCATAGAACTTTTGTAGTTGTGGCTTCATATTTTTTTTGTCATTTTTGCAGAAGCTATTTTCAGTTATTGCATCTGCTCTTTTTTGTCTGTCTCTCTTTTAGGCTATATTTGTCTTGCCACCAGTGTGTGTATACCTTTCTATAGTCTATCTTATAGGCTGAGGTCCCGACAGTAGATTTCTACAAATCTGGTAACTATATTTTAAATTTCATCATTTCAGGGTTGTGATATGTCTTCTTACCAATGTTGAATCTCTAACAGGCTTTGGAGTGATATTGGAAAAAGAAAGGAATAATCTGAGGGGCTATCTGTTTTATATATGCCAGAATCCAAACTATTTATTTTGGATTTAGCTTAAATAACATTCACAGTTTGCAAGTTTCTCTAAAATAAACACAAAAGGATCTCTAAGACTCAAAGGCATTTCAAGCTTGCACCTCCACAACTATATATGGTGTTTGCATATTTATTTTGTTTCTCCTATCCTGACTGGAAAACACAATGTCCTTGTTACTTTTCATAAAAGTAAACATGTAAGAGGCATGAACTATTTTATCACAATAGCTTCCAATGCTGTTGAAATATTGAAATCTGAAATATTTTTAGAATCAAGTTCCAAAGTCACCATCCAGGCTTGTCCAGGGAGTGGTGACTCCTCAAAAATGATAATACAGAGATATGTAAGATAAAGAAAGATTTAATCATCCGTGAATCTTAAGTGTTCATCAAACTCCAACAATTTTAAACTTTCCAAATATCCTCCTGAACCATAGGTGTGCAAAAAACAGACAGTGATCTATAGAATGGTGGAGAATCAATCTTTTTTATATTATTTGAAGACACCTCACTTTTCAACTAAAATACCTGCCTGAAACTTGTATTGTGAACTCACTGTTAGGAATGAATGATGCTTAAATAAGAAGTTTATTATTAGGCTGGTGCAAAAATAATAGCTGGTTTTGCCTAAAAAAATGGGAAAAACTGCAATTATTTGTGCAGCAATTTAATAGTAAAAGAAATTTTTTCTGCATATATTCATGAAAACATAAAATGATATGAAATGTTTATGAGAGTTTAATGGATTTTTGTTTGAAGGCATTTATTGATGTTTTCTTGAAGGCAAAGACTATTATTTTAAGAAAATGAGTGGCCGGGAGCGGTGGCTCACGCCTGTAATCCCAGCACTTTGGGAGGCCGAGGCGGGCGGGTCACGAGGTGGAGATCGAGACTATCCTGGCTAACACAGAGAAACCCCGTCTCTACTAAAAATACAGAAAATTAGCCGGGCATGGTGGCGGGCGCCTGTAGTCCCAGCTACTCGGGAGGCTGAGGCAGGAGAATGGCATGAACCCAGGAGGCGGAGCTTGCAGTGAGCAGAGATCGTGCCACTGCACTCCAGCCAGGGCAACAGAGCAAGACTCCATCTCAAAAAAAAAAAAAAAAAAGAAACGAGTAATAAGGTCAATGCCATCTCAAGCTTAAAACACTAGATAAATAAGGCAACCTACAGCCATTTCAATCACCTCCTCATTTACTCACTAAATGTTTATATCAAGGCCTATGCCTCACATTTTAACAGCTAATTTATTATACCAAATTACTGCCTGTCTAGTCTGCCTTAAGAAATAAGATAACAAGCCAGTTCATATAAAGATCTTTGAGCCAACAAGCAAATGACTGAGCTGAGTTGTCAGAGAAGAACTGACAGGACTATCCTGTGTTTTATATCACAGTGCTTATTTTTTTTTAACTTGAGAAAACATCAGTTTCCTGAATAAGTTTTAATGGCTTAATTATATTAAAGTATGACATAAGTCAAAATAACCACCTTGGAAAGTTAAACATATTCAACTAAAAAGGTAATGAAGTGAAAAGAAGTGGAAGATGCAATTCTAGTCCATTATTATAAATGAATAATGGAAATGTTTGCATAATAATAATCAATCCTTCCAATAATGAGTTTGCTGTCAGTATACAATCATGTTGAGTAATTAAATTCCAATGAATTCAGTTGCTAAGTCAGGCATATGCTTTGAGTTATCTGCATGGCCAGGGACCTTTTCCGGGTGCCTGCCTTGAGCCACTTGCCTGGGTCAGGTTAGAAGATTTTCTACAATAATAGCTACAATTTCCTTCTGTACAGGCATTGTTCATTAGATCAAGTTATTAACCAGTTACTGCTATGAGAAGGCAGACAGGAATAAGCCAGACACACTTAGTCTGTTAGCCTGGCCATGGCCTTGCTGCCAGTTCACAGATCCCTGTCCAAGTTTGGGTCCTAGTCCTATACCATGCCTCAGAATGGTATAAATACTTCCCTCTTAGCATCTTTCCATTTCCTCTAGTGTTCTGCTTCTCCTTCCTCTTTTTTATTCTCTCTTGTTTTTCTCCCACTCTTTATCATGCACACACAGACATAAATTCACACATGACATTTGTCTTGTAATTTAGTACATGTTCTTAGATGCTCACTCTAGAAACTCAATGGAATTATCTAATGAGAATATATTCCTGGACAAAATGGACCCTACTCAAAGAGAAATGCTGACAGATGCTATCAAGAGATAATACATACCTTTATATGTGATATGGTTTGGTCATGTCCCCACCCAAATCTCATCTTGAATTGTTGCTCCCATAATCCCCACATGTTGTGGGAGGGACCGGGTGGGTGGTAATTGAATCATGAGGGCAGGCTTTTCTCATGCTGTTCTTGTGATATTGAATAAGTCTCACAAGATCTGATAGTTTTTTAAAGGGGAGTTCCCCTGCACAAGCTTTCTTGCCCCTTGCCATGTAAGAAGTGCCTTTGCTCTTTCTTCATCTTCCACCATGATTGTGAGGCTTCCTCAGGTATGTGGAACTGTGAGCCCACTAAACCTCTTTCCTTTAGAAATCACTGAGTCTTGGGTGTGTCTTTATTAGCAGCATGAGAATGAACTAATATAGTAAATTTGTACCGTGTAGTGGAGCACTGCTGTAAAGACACCAGAAAATGTGGGAGCAACTTTGGAACCTGGTAACAGGCAGAGGTTGGAACAGTTTAGAGGGCTCAGAAGAAGACAGGAAAATGTGGGAAACTTTGGAACTTCCTAGAGACTTGGAGGACACAGAAAACAGGAAGATGTGGGAAAGTTTGGAACTTCCTAGAGACTTATTGAATGGCTTTGACCAAAATGCTGATAGTGATATGAACAATAAAATTCAGGCTGAGGTGGTCTCAGATGGAGATGAGGAGTTTTTTGGGAACTGGAGTAAATATCACTCTTGCTATACAAAGAGACTGGCATCATTTTGGCCCTGCCCTAGAGATCTATGGAACTCTGAACTTGAGAGAGGTAGGGTATTGGGGGAAGAAATTTCTAAGTGGAAAATAATTCAAGAGGAAGCAGAGGGTAAAAGTTTGGAAAATCTGCAGCCTAAAAATGCAATAGAAAAGAAAAACCCATTTTCTAGGGAGAAATTCAAGCCAACTGCAGAAATTTCCATAAGTAACAAGGAGCCAAATGTTAATCACCAAGACAATGGGGAACATGTCTCCAGGATACGTCAGAAATTTTCAAAGCAGCCCCTCCCTTCATGAGTCTGGACACCTAAGAGGTAAAAATGGTTTCTTGGGCCAGGTCCAGAGTCCCCTTGCTGTGTGCAGCCTAGGGACTTGGTGCCCTGCATCTCAGCCACTCCAGTCATGGCAAAAAGGGGCCAAGGTACAGCTTGAGCCATGGATTTAAAGGGTGCAAGCCCCTAGCCTTGGCAGCTTCCATGTGGTGTTGAACCTGTGGGTGCACAGAAGTCAAGAATTGAGGTTTGGGGACCTCCACCTAGATTTCAGAGGGTGTATGGAAATGCCTGGATGTCCAGGCAGAAGTCTGCTGCAGGAGCAGAGTTCTCATGGAGAACCTCTGCCAGGGCAGTGCAGAAGAAAAATGTGCCTGGGTCAGAGTCCCCACACAGAGCTCCAACTGGGGCACTGCCTAGTGGAGCTGTAAGAAGATGACCACCATCCTCCAGACCCCAGAATGGTAGACCCATTGACAGCTTGCACCGTACACCTGGAAAAGCTGCAGATGCTCAATGCCAGGCTATGAAAGCAGACAGGTGAGGCACTGTACCCTGCAAACCAACAGCGGTGGAGCTGCCCAAGACCGTGGGAGCCCACCTCTTGCATCAGCACACAATGGATGTGAGATGTGGAGTCAAAGGAGATCACTTTGGAGCTTTAAGATTTGACTGCCCCACTGGTTTCCAGACTTGTATGGGGCCTGTAGCCCCTTTGTTTTGGCCAATTTCTCCCATTCAGAATGGCTGTATTTACCCAATGCCTGCATCCCCATTGTGTCTAGGAAGTAACTAACTTGCTTTTGATTTTACAGGCTCATAGGTGGAAAGGATTTGTCTTGTCACAGATGAGACTTTGGACTCTAGACTTTTGGGTTAATGCTGAAATAAATTGAGACTTTGAGGGACTGTTGGGAAGGCACGATTGGTTTTGAAATGTGAGGATATTAGATTTTTGAGGGGCCAGGTGCAGGATAATATGGTTTGGCTGTGTCCCCACCCAAATCTCATCTTGAATTGTAGCTCCCATAATTCCCATGGGTCATGGGAGGGGGGCCCAGTGGGAGGTAATTGAATCATGGGGGGTAGGTTTTTCCCATGCTATCCTCGGGATAGTGAATAAGCCTTATGAGAGCTGATGGTTTTATAAAGGGGAGATCCCCTGCACTTGCTCTCTTACCCACCACCATGTAAGAAGTCCCTTTGCTCTTCCTTCATCTTCCACCGTGATTGTGAGGGTTTCCCCAGCCATATGGAACTGTGAGTCCATTAAACCTCTTTTATTTATAAATTACCCAGTCTTGGGTATGTCTTCATTAGTAGCATGAGAACAAACAAATACGATATGACTTTACTGTAAACATGTAAAATTATAATAAATAGCATAGTCTTATGTGTTAGTCACTGTCCTGCAACTTACCAGATGGATGATCTAACAGAAGATATTTAAATGACCCTCAGTTACATTACAGGCATTATTGGGAAAATCATACCATGAATCTTGTATAATTACTTTGAGAAGTAAGAGTGATAATGTCATAGAGGGCCTAGTACAGTGCTTGAAACAAAACTCAGGTATCTAATAATTTATGTAACCATACTCACATTGTATGTATAATATAAACATGAAACTTGTTCATTAAAAATATAGTCAAATTTTATTTGGTGTTCTTTTTTAGCATTGGGTAGTTGGGGATATTTTCTAAATTGAAATCATCATTAAAAATATTATAACAGTCAATTTCTCTACACTGACCCAGGCAACAATTAAATTACTTTTTCCTGATACTTGATTATGTTTTGACTATTTGGGAATTTCAAATGAATGGGTTTATACTGTATCTGTTCATTGGCAACTGGCTTGTTTTGTTCATCATATGGCAAGGGATGGAAAGAAACATTTTTAGGCTGATGGAAATATTGTATACATTAATTTTGTGGTGGTAAAATAGGTGTATACATTTGTCCAAAAGTCATTAAATGCATAATTAAAATGGGTCTATTTTATTATATGTAAATTATATCTTCACAAAGATGATTTTAAAAAATGACCCGGCACAGAAAACTCAAGGCCAAAATGCATTCGGTGATAAAATTCTTTAAAATTTCAGGAAGAAATACCGTAAGGACTTCCCCTTCTCTCAAAAAAAAAGGAAAATGCACACACACAGACAGGGAAAAAAAACCTCTCCAAGTTATTCTATGAAGTCAGCGTGATCTAGAAACCTAACCCTCACAAAAAAAATTTACAAGCAAATTGCACTAATAAACATAGATGCAAAAGTTCTAAAAAATAACAGTAAATTAAATTCAGCCAACAATTTTATTATATGAAGATCATATGTGTACATGTGTATATACATACATATAATTATTATGACAGAAGGATTTTATTACAGAAATGCGAGTATGTTCTATAATAGCAGATGTTTTAATACTGTAACTCAACATTTTAGAGAAAAAAAATCATATGACCACATGAAGAGAGAGAGAAAGCATTTGATAAATTTCAATATATTCATTTTAAGCCCTTTGCCAATTAGAATGATAAAAGATCAGCTTTAACATGATAAACATTATCTACAAAGAATTTACAGCAAACCCTGGACTTAATGCTGAATTACTGAAACCTTCTCATCAATATATGAAAGGAGAAAACTATGCCTAAAAATAATAATTCTCTTGTTTGACATTATACTGAAGATTGTAGACAGAATGATGTTAGGGAAAAATAATGTAAATCATTAGAAATAAAGATATAGAAAAAGTATTTGCCCCCCAAATTCAATGCAATTATGGACTGTTAATTTGAATTAAATATATGTTCGCTGTACACAAACTCAAAATAGAAAAAATATTATATCCCCACATATAAGCAATATGCAGAATATAAACATTATTAAAACAATAACATTCCAGTAACCTCAAAAACAACATATCCTTGGGCTGAATTTGATAAAAGTTGCTCAAAATCTCTATATTAAAAATTTATTTAAGATAACTTTAGTATACATATGTAACTAACCTGCACGTTGTGCACAGTAACCTAAAACTTAAAGTATAATTAAAAAAAAGATAGATTTAAAATTACCTAGATTATATTCAGTATTTAGTATATGCATTTTGGACACATTTTGTTTTATATATATATATACCTAATTATCGTAATGTTTGATACAATTATAAATTTTAGATTTAAATTTCAAATGGCTTATTGGTAGAATTTAAAAATAGAATCTATTTTTTATATTAAATACTCAGAATAATTTAATATGACTGGGGATACAGACATTCAAATAATCTTTAATACATATAACAAATTTAAGAAATTAATTGGTAATTTTTATGGATACATAATATTTGTACATATGTATAGGGCATATGTGATTTTTTGATGTAAGCATACAATGTGTAATGACCAAATTAGAGTAATTGGGATATCTGTCACCTTAAACATTTATCATTTCTTTGTGTTAGAAACATTACAGTTTCACTCTTGAAGTTATTTAGAAATATACAAAAATTATTATTAACTATAGTCACCCTCTTGTGCTACTGAACACTAGACTTACTTCTTCTACCTACCTGTATTTTGTACCCATTAACCAACCCTTTAAAACAAAGTCAGATACAGTAGCATACCTGTAGTTCTGGCTACTCAGGAGACTAAGGTGGAAGGATTGCTTGAGCTCAGGAGCTCAAGTCCAGCCTAGGCAACATAGAGAGACACTATTAAAAAAAAAGAAAAAGTAAGAAAGAAATGAAAAAGGAAACAACAACAACAAAAATCAACAAATATTTTCTGAGAAACTACAGTGTCTCATGTTTCATCCATTCTAAGTCCTTGGAATACACAATTTATAACAAAATGAAAAAACCAAAAATCCTGCCTTTGTAGTGTAGGCATCCTGGTAAGTGAGATCAATAATACCTAAAATACATAATAATATGTAAAATATGGTGTAAAGTTACCTGACATCACAATAATTTTACCTAATCCTCAAATCTCAGGCAACACTAAACCTTTGCTTCTGATGTGTCTATGAGTCTAAACTGGGGTTCTGATGCTCTCACCTGAGTTCGTTTATGTGCATGAGTCAACTGAGGTACAACTGATTTGCATTATGCTCAGCTGGGATTGGCTTCAATCTGCAAGTCGCATCCAGATCCATTCCTCATGTCTTCCACGGTCCTGAAACCAACAAGCTCTCAGGTGCATATTCTTGGGATGGAGATTGCACAGCAGCTAAAGACAAACTCCACTGTGCAAAAAATTTAAAACTTCTGCTTAATTCCATCTGTTAACATCATCTATTGGCCGAAGCATATCACATGGTCCCAAATACATGCTTATTCTGAAATAATTCTTATATTACCACACACAAAGTCAAGGGCAGAAAAGCATATACTCACATGGAGGCAGGGGGATTTAAATACATTTAAAGGATAATGTAACCCAGCAGAGTTTATACGTGCTTGCAAAAAATAATACATAGGATGAAGGGGACTGGAAATGTGGAGCATGGGAAAGGAGTGGGTTATCACTTTAAGCAGCGTAGTCGCTGAAGGAATTAGGAGAAGGATGACATTTGAGGGAAGACTTGAAGCAGTAAATGAACTATGTAGCTTGTTGGGAAAAAGTATCCCGAGGTAGGAAGTCCAAAGTGGTTTGAGCTTGATAAGTATACGGAAAGAAGTATAAGATGAAGTCAAAAAGGTAAGGGAGATTACTCAATCTTATGGATATTATAGAATGTTATAACTTTGCTTTTTATTGGGGTGAAACTGTAGTGCTTTGATCAGAGAAGTACAATGTCAGGCTTAAAAAGATTATGGACAACTGTGTTAAGGATGGACTTTTGGACACTATTCATCATGGATCTTGTACAAAATAAATGGAATATTTAAACAGGGTGATTTGGACTTTGTTACTAAACATACAATTTCATAAATTTCAGCTCTCTAATGCTCTGTTCTTTGCTTTGGGTGATTCGTCACTTCTGGTCATCAGTTCATTAATTGCCCCTGTGATCTCATTTACTTTGTTGAATCTGCTGTGATTCTGGGTGCTGCCGGATTGGAATCGTTCAGTGCGCAATTAAACGGCTTTAAATTTAACTCAGCTGAAGTTTGTCTTTTATCAGTAGTTACATCGTAGGGGAGTCAAAAGTTACACGTGGATTTTCAACTACAAGGGTCAGTCACCCTAACCCCTGCATTATTCAAGGGTTAACTGTAGATCTTTTTATATCCCACAGTTCATGGTACTTCTTTTAATTACTTTATGAGTGTTACTCCTTTGTTCATCTTTGATAATTTTAAGTGTACGTATTTAAACCTTTGGAACATGGTTCTGCTGTTTTAAATTCTTATGCACAAATCTGTGGGTGATTTGGCTTTAGTGCTTGTTGGTCCTCTCATGACATTTACACTGATATTTTGTAATTTTTACTGTGCTCAGCTTTTTTGAAAATTTATTTTTCCTTCTCTTTTCATCCCTGTATTAGGCTGCTCAGTATATACAACAGAACTGATATTGTATTAATGTCTTGGAGTTTCAGGCTCCTGGATAGATAATACACGTGGTTCCTGAGATTGGGGAAAGCGTAAAGCAGATTCTGAGCAAATTGACCATCCTCACTACTTCCGTCTTTAGGCTTTATGTACCTTGTATCTGGCTGCACACTGGATAGGCTGAATAGGTTGGTGGGCGCCTTTGTAATGACACTACCAGCTTGTTGCTTCCTGGTAACAGGAAGAAAAAAAAAAAAAGCCATGCAGATTTCCTACTACTTGTAGGATATGCTAGACCTTGTTTTCTTAGGCATCTGAAGTCCTGATTTCCATTGCCTGCTCCTGATTTGGCATCCTGATTTAGGCTTCCAGGTCTTCAGCCCACATGCTTTGATTTGATTTTCTCTTCCATTCCTGGCCTTTGACATTATTATTTTAATCATGGTTATGCATTTTATAGTAAAATATGAAATATACTTTTTGTGAGGAAAGCTTCATATTTCTTTACTCAATTAAACTACAGTCAAAATTTTAGAGCCCTCACACCAGGAAGCTCTCCCTCTTGCAGAATATGGTAGAGTACACATCTTTTTGAGATTTACTTGAGGGCAACAATGATGCTTTATAAAATAATAACAGGAACTCTAACATAAAAATTATGCACAAATAAAGGAAAAGCATTTAAAATATATCTTTAAAGCTCCCTTCTTTTGTTACTTTAATGATAAAATGAAATCTCTGTCATATAGATTTTTTAAATTATCATATTGAATAAAAAGAGCTGTGTTGGCTACAACTACCTGGATCTTTTTAGAGGAGAAAAAAAAAAGACCCTTAAATATCTTGCACTTACACATCTGTATTAGTATCCCACAGGGTGCTTTTGAAAATTCTTTGTTGTATTTGTCTGCAGTGAAAACCAATGCAAATTTATCACAACTTTTATTCTTTAAAAAGATATGAAATTCAAGGGTATAACCACTTACATATTACATTCCCCTTCTGAAACAATTAGCATAGATAATGGTTTTTTCAAATTTTTTCTAAGTGATACATTCTAATGTACCTGTGGCAAAAATATATTCACTGACTTAAAACACATGCATTTGAAATCTTTGAATATGTAAAACAGTGTATTTTTACAATTTTACATAAATGTATTCAGTTAAGTGTTAGGCTAAATATAACCTTCCTTGGACAAGGTTAATATTGTAGTTTAATTATAATGTGTAGGAGGAAATTTGATGTGCTTGTTACAATTTTTAAAAAAGATTTTTTACCATTATTATTCAATTATTCCAAATATTCTCATTACTACAAAATAAACTTTTATAATTCAATTATGAATTATAAATTATGAATTGTGTGAATTATAAAATAAAATATGAATAAAGTTTTTGTAATTAATATTCTATTTTTACTTTAAAAAATTGCAGCTTTTTTCCCCCAACTAATGTTTTCAGGAACCCGTCTACTAAATCTAACGAGATAACCAGGTAAATTGTTTTAAAAACTTGGCAGTACTTGAATTCTCCCAAATACTGTACACACACACACACACACACACACGCACTCTTTTTTGGTTGATCTAATAAGTTCTGTGAATTTTATTATATTCTCCTTTGATTTTTCTTGGTAGAAGCTTCTTTCTCCATTTAGAAGAGCTAAAAGTTAATTTCTTTATTTTTCCACTTCCAGGGAAGTGTGTACTAACTGTACTTTTCCCTATTCCTTCTGCGAAGTATACTTAAATTCCTGGATATTTGTGTGAAGAAAACCAGGAAAGTTGTTCAACTAATATTTTTAATGACAATTTTATTGAGATAATTGTAGATTCATATACGATTATAAGAATACCACAGAAAGACATCATGTACCCTTTTTGAGTTTTTGCAAAACTGTAGTACAACTAGGATATTGACATTGATAACGTCATCTGATCTTATTCAGATTTTCCCAGTTTTAGTTGTCATTGTGTGTGTGTGTGTTCTATACGGTTGTATCACATGTATGTGTTCCTGTATCCACCACGATGTTATAATTGGCCTTCTTCACTCGGCATAATTCCCTGTAGTCCTCCAAGTTGTTATACATATCAATAGCTCATTTCTTTTTATTTCTTTGTAGTATTCCATAGTGCATATGCGTTACAGTTTGTTTAACCTTTCACCTACTGAGGGACAAGTGGGTTTTCCAGTTTTGGGTTATTATGAATAAAGCTGCTATGAAAACTTGTAAACAAGTTTCACCCCTCTGGGGAAAACGTCAAAGAATACAATTGCTGAGTCTTATGGTAGTTTCATATTTATTTATATGAGAAACTGCCCAACTGTTTTCCAGAATGTCTGTACAACTTTACATTTCCATCAGCAATCTATGAGTGATACTGTTTCTCTGTATTCTTGCCAGTATGTGGTATTGTCACTTTTAAAATTATTTTTGTCATTCTCATGAGTGTGTAGTGACATTTTGTTGTAATTTTATTTGCATTTCCCTGATGACATTTATATTTTTATGTAAGTCCATGATCCATTTGGAGTTAAATTTTATATATGTTGTAAGGTTTCCATTCAGATTCTGGTTGTTTTTTGTTTTTGTTTGTTTGTTTGTTTGCCTATACAAGTCCAATTGCCCCAGCACCACTTGTTGAATAGGCTATACTCTCTCCATTGAATTGTTTTTGTATCTTTGTCAAAAATCACTTAATATAACATATTTGAGTAAGTCTATTTCTCGCTTCTTTATTCCACATACATGTTTAATGGTATTCAGCACTATACAAGGTGCTGGAGATACGAGAGATGCTAAGGTGTCTCAGTCATGAAACTTGTCTTCAAAGTACTCAAGATACTACAAGTGCAGGAGGCTTAAGCAAATGTGATAGAACATAAAAGACACCGAGTTTGAAATCTGCATCAGTATCTGTTTGGGGCACAATGGAGAGAGGAGGCAATTTTGTGTAAGGAGAGAGTTCAGAAAGGTCTCTAAAGAATAGGTTTAACGTGATTGATGACTAAGTAGATAAGGAGAGAAGGCATTTCAGGTACAAGAAGAAGCTTGTATTTATACAGGCTTTAAATATGCAAATGTATAGAGATTTGAAATGGTCTGGGACATTTGGAGAACTGCACACAGTTTGGTACATCCTAAACATAGAGTTCAAAAGGGCCTGATGAGAGATGAGGCTGAAAGCATTAAGAATATAAACCATAAAAGACCTGTTTAACATTCTGAGGACCTTAGGAAAAGAAAGATATTAAATAATTTTAAGGTACAAAGTGACATAATGAATACAAAAGGAACCATTATAGGCTTTATATTCCTTTCTTAAAAATCAGTTATACCGTATATTCGTATTAGCTTCTGCACTTTCTCTCTCAATTCTTAGAAGTGGATTTTTATTTAGCCCCTGCGCTTTCTAATTCAGTTCATACAAATAAAATTCTGCCCATATCCTTGAAAATAAAGTCCCTACACATTACAGATAAGGGAAGAAAGGGCTATTGATTCAGCTCCAGAAGGACAAGAAGTTTCAAAATTATAGTCATTTAAAATAATATTTTAGATAAAATTAGAATCTAAGCATTTACAAAAATTGAATCTTGTTCTGTATTTAGAATCCTTGAAACAGTCCTCCTGAAGATACTGTCTGTTTCCATTTTGAAGCATATGGACTAAAGTGCCTCCTTTGTAAATGTGCCTTTCTCCCTTGTTATATTAGTTGATCTTCATGAATATGACTAATCAAATCAATGCATATAACGTTAGAATCTTTGCTTGTTGGAAGATTCTTAAAATTCTGTTTTTACCTGTTCGATGTTTTAAGTTGTATTTACTTGTTACTGTGAAATCAATTACAATGAAAGAGTTTATAATTATAAACAAAGGAGTTTATTCTGAAATGCTTTAATAAAATATTTAATTTGCATAATTTTCATATATATTTTAGTTTTGTGAGGCATAAAACCAGGTACTGATCTTAGCCAAAACCTACTTAACAAAAACACCAACACATGAGAAAAAGAACAGGTATTCTAAAAATATCATGCTAAAACATAGACCAGACCAGAAAAAAATTAAAAGATTCCTGGAAACTTTCCATGATCAATAGGAGATAAATTAGCATGGAGTGATGGTACGGTAGATGTGTGAGTAGCTTCACAGATCATTCTAATTGCCCTAAGGATGAAGCTTTTGTACAATAATCAGTAAAACAGTGATTAGATTCTTTCTCCTAGTATCAAGGTAAAATCATACCAGACAATATAACTAGAAGATATAGCATTTAGTAACTATTAGATAAGTTATAACTTTGATTAAAGTAAATTTCTTACCCCTGGATTCTCGGTTTCCATTTTCACATGGATTTTTAACTTTACCTTTACTACCTTCTTTCTTTTAGCTTTTACACATGCTTAAGGGCAGCAACTTTTTTTGTTGACTCTGCACTTGCCTCATTTTAGACTTTTGATCTCCCCTCTGCTTAGGTCTATCATCAGCGGACTCTGATGACACATTGCTATGGTTTACCTACTCAGATAACTGTTCGTCTTCACTATTTTCTACTGTATTGTCTTCCCCCATCTGCTCTTCAAATCTTGACATTTCTCACAATTGTGTTTTTTTTTTATTATACTTTAAGTTTTAGGGTACATGTGCACATTGTGCAGGTTAGTTACATATGTATACATGTGCCATGCTGGTGCGCTGCACCCACTAACTCGTCATCTAGCATTAGGTATATCTCCCAATGCTATCCCTCCCCCCTCCCCCCACCCCACCACAGTCCCCAGAGTGTGATATTCCCCTTCCTGTGTCCATGTGATCTCATTGTTCAATTCCCACCTATGAGTGAGAATATGCGGTGTTTGGTTTTTTGTTCTTGCGATAGTTTACTGAGAATGATGATTTCCAATTTCATCCATGTCCCTGCGAAGGACATGAACTCATCATTTTTTATGGCTGCATATTTTGTTCTCACTTTATGCTCTCTCTCTCTCTCTCTCTAGGCAGTTTCATCCATTCTCATTGTCTTAACTATCATAAATAAGCTGATATTTTTATTCTAGCCCATAAGTTGAAAAGCCATATATATTCAATTGTTAATGAACATAGGAGAGGATAGTTTAAAACAATCCCTTTGGCAGCTTATATAGAATTTTTCATTTACTAGCTTCTTTTGGAATTGTATAGATAAAATGGATAATAATAAAAATTTTGCAGAAATAATCTTCTTGGAACAAAGACATAACTATTAATATTCTCATAAACTCATTCTGTGCCCCTAAATGGGCAAGGCTATATTTTGTTTTTGTTTATTTCTTTATACAAAGAGAAGACTGAGATGTAGACACAATGGTAGCAGTTAAGAAATCCTCTGACAATTGATTTCAACTTTATGGAACTATAATACAGACTACAAGTTTCAAAGCATTTTTATTGCTGATAACATACACACAGAAAAGTGCACAAATCCTAAGTCTGCAATATGAACATCTATGCATAACCTTTATTCAGGTAAAGAAATGAAGTATTATCATCATCTCATAAGCTCCTTTTCTGTCTGCTCACAATTATTAGTCTTTTTTTTTCTTCCTAAGTGTAATTAACTACTAACCTGACTTCTAACATTCAAGATCAGTCATGTCTATTTTGGACCTTTATATAAATGAAATTATTCCATAAACATTATTTTTGCATCAGGCTTCTGTTTCTTTTAGTTTAGGAAGTATTTTTTTTTAAATGGAACACAGACCTGTAGACTTTTGGCAACAATTATAAAACTCTTAGGTAACTGATTTTAAGCTTTTGTGTCTCACACATAAACCATCACTAATTTTGATGTGCTGATTGCACAACACCATTGCCGGTTCAAGCTCATTAGAGACAAAACTGACTTGGGAAAAAGAATTATAATTTATCCTCATCAAAATATATGGGTTTTCTTTTTGAGAAGGTATATAGACCAACAAGGACAACTGAAATATATTACTAGGTCTGCATTAGATTTCTGTGTCTATTAGCCAAGGAGCCTGCAGGTACAGTAATGATTTTGGACATGCTGTTTCTAATGAGAATGCTGAGGTTGTCTCATGAATTCTTATGCTCTAAATACACAGAGCAGCCTGCAAAGGCCTCAAGTATATAACTCACTAGAAAACTTAAATTAAAATTTGGCTCAGGGGAGTAATATATTTTAAAACCAAATTTTGTAAAATTGCAATTGATTTTGAAATAGTCTGTTGGTGAAACTATAAGCTCAAAACAAAAGCACAATAAATGTGGTCAAGATTACCTGATTGTTCCATGTGATATTTATTTCATCAAGATTATAAAATATTTTTTTCTAGTGAGGGAAAGGTAAACATTATGCTAAGCCCTGTGGGTCACTCTTCTTCACTGCATACTTAGTAACACAGGACTTTTGTTACCAGCATCTCTAACATTATGCATTACAGTTAAGCACAAGGCAAAATCTGATCATGAGGCTCTTAATGTGACAAGTATAACAATGGATCTCAGGCAGTGCTTGAAGGACTAGAGATCTAAGAGGTTTTGCATATGCCCAAGTGAAACTAGAGAAGCCTGGTGACTACGTACAAAACTACAGATCTCCTGTGTAAAAGAAAGGTATACAAATGCAAGGGAAATTTCAGTTTCTATAGCAGCCTGGACTTTTCATTTTCTAAATAATACATGTCTTCATAATGATAAAAGCCATTTTAATTTTTGAATGAAAAGTTTCTTCTCATCCCTAATTGCCATTGCATCCTCATGCCCAAGTAATACACTACCCATCAGAAGCTATATTTCCTATAATCTCTGCATTATTACGGAATGCCCTGGATTCTACCCTGGGTGATTTAGAATTGATAGCTGTAGTGGTTAAACTATTTTCTATGTAAATTAGGAAGTAATTAAAAATTCAGATTTATTAAGTCATGCAATCATTTGTGTGTTTAAGGAATTTTCGTATGGCAAAGACTAGCAAGTTAACTATACAGATGGTCCCCGATTTATGATGCTTCAATTGAAGATTCTTTGGATTTCTTATTGTACAAAAGCGATAAACATTCAGCAGCTCAGTAACTTAAGATGGGGTTATGTCAGTATAAAACCATTGTAAACTGAAAATATTTTTAAATAGTTGGGGACATAATCCTATAGTAAGTTGAGCATCTGATTATTATCTATCTGACCCATTTTACTGATGAGAAAATTGAGGTTGTATAATGCATGCTGGAGATATATATATATATATATGCACATACATATATATATATATACACACACACATATATATACACACACACACACACACAATACATATATATAAATTTCCATAAAAGGAACACATAATTTGTGAACCAGATAAAAGAAAATTCCTGACCATTATAGTATGATAAAGTACTATATTTCTGGGATATACAATTCTGACTTGGACAGTGCCAGAATAAAGCTTTTGTTACATGGTATATTGAACCCATGCAACAAACTCTACTACAGTCTACATAATCTTGCCAGACTGCATAAAAATCTCTGCTATACACAGTTTTGAAAATAAAGATTCTCAGAATACAATTGTCAGAGGCATTTCAACCAGAGCAACTCCATCTTGAATAGAAGCTGGGTAAAATGAGGTTGAAACCTACTGGGCTGCATTCCCAGATGGTTAGGCATTCTAAGTCACAGGATGAGATAGGAGGTCAGCACAAGATACAGGTCATAAAGACCTTGCTGTTAAACAGGTTTCAGTAAAGAGGCTGGCTAAAACCCACCAAAACCAAGATGGCGATGAGTGTGGCCTCTGGTCATCCTCACTGCTACATTCCCACCAGCGCCATGACAGGTTACAGATGCCATAGCAATGCCAGGAAGTTACTCAATATGGTCTAAAAAGGGGAGGCATGAATAATCCACCCCTTGTTTAGCACATAATTTAAAAAAAACCATAAAAGCGGACAACCAGCAGCCCTCGAGGCTGCTCTGTCTATGGAGTAGTCATTCTTTTATTCCTTTGCTTTCCTAATAAACTTGCTTTCACCTTACTCTATGGACTTGCCTCAAATTCTTTCTTACACAACATTCAAGAACCCTCTCTTGGGGTCTGGATCAGACCCCTTTTCCAGTAACACAATAATGAAAAAAGCCTTAAAATACATTTTTTAAAAGCTTTCTTGTTTGGGAAGCTGTACACACTTCTAAAATCATTTCGGTAATTAATTAGGATACCGAAGATAGTAATTTAATTTAATATCACATACTTTTGTACTTTGTTCCTGCATGTTTGACGGACAGGAGAAGTTGATGGTGACTGAAATTCTGAAAATATGCAGTCAGCACTTTTGTCTTCATGTAAGTAGTTTGTAAAAGACCGATTTGATAGCTAAGAATGAAAAAGAATTAGGAGAGATAAATTATGTAAATTTTCTTTATTAAAGTGAACAGTATGCAAATATTCGATTTGTCTTTTATTTCAGCTGAGTTAGCCAATGATTGATTGCTTTCTATTTTAGCTTGTTAATGAATTTTTTTTTCATTAGAATTCTCCATAGTTCTTCTCAGTATTTAAGAATTATTTTTTTCAAAATTAAGTTGTGGCAGTATAAATTGCAACTCTGCAACAAACTGAAATAGAGCATTATTTATAGCAAAATATATTATGTGTTTAGTCTTTATTTGTCCTTTTCATCTCCACTTTCCTATCTTTTATGTCTCACAAAGCAATCGTCTAGCACATGATGCTTATTCATTAATTCAATCACTCATTAATTAGCAAACATTAACTGATTAATTACTCTTTGACAGATTTTACACTGCTGTCTGCATAAAGTTTCTGGCATTCTGTTGGAAACAAACCTTAGTCATTTCCTGATTTTCCCTTGACTGACATCTTCATTCTGTAGGTGCTGCTCTCCTCTCTTACTTCACAGAAAAACTCTTAAATTACAAACCTTGAGGGTACCACGCTGTCCCCTTTTCTATCATCAAGCAGCTGGCCAAAGGGCTACACAGGTTCAGGCTTTTCTCATATGTTCTGGATTTAGATGAAACAGTACACCACAGACTATCAAATCTGACATCCTAAGTTCCTCCAAATGGACCAGATGATGGAACCCAGAATAAAAAGAAAATCTTCTCCCTATGGGTCCAACTCTGACCGATAGGAATGACAGAAATTCCCCCCTCACCTTGATTCCATAGACTACACCAAAGAATAGTTTACCCTCCTAGTCCAATCAGACAAATCTTGTGTATTTAGTATGCAAATCCTCCTAGCAAGTCTATCTTTACTCTTTATCATTAACTGGTAGCAAGACTGATAATGCAACACTCTACAGTACCTACTATCCTTCTTTCACATCCTATGTCTGACATGTTTACCATCAAATTTTGAGTACTTAACACACTGTCTAGCACACACTAAGTAATCACCTGTCAGCTGACAATTTTCTCTATATGATATTGCCATATTACATCACTTACTTTATATAAGATCTTTTCTTGGTAGTAAAATTCCACTGTTGCTACTGCTATACAGATCAGTGTTGTCAGAAAAATAATCTTACACTGGGTCATAGTGACTATCTCTTGCTGTCAAACAGTCGTGGTCAAAAATATTACCCAAAAACCCAAACAAACACAACTTAAAATTTGGGGGGATGTTTTTCTGATTTGATTTACAAAAGATGTATTAAACCAAACATGAGAGCTTCAAGCAAAGACCATTTTTTTCTTTACTCTCCCACATTATGCTGTCCTGTTTCACAGGGCGAAACTCACAGTGGTAGGTGACCCATACAGAGGCCAGCGAATTGCATCTGCTGAATTATCAGCATCCCTCATTCTTTTAATGAACTGTAACAACAGTGTAATGAATCAATCAGCCATGGGGAAAGGATGCCCTGGGGGTGAGCAGCAGAGCCTGTGAGACTGAAATCTTTTAAATGAAGTGAAATCTGTCTTCAAAGCCTACCAATCATTTAAATAACAGTGCAAAGAATCTTAATATGCCTGCATGACTGAAGTAAGCATTTTGTAAGTACTACACCAGCTGTATTAGAGATTTAAGGGTGAGGTTTTCAGATCAGTATGCTTATATATACTTAGCAATACTATATTTAGAAAGTATGAATTAAAAATATACATTCTTTACAAATATTAGGGGAAAAAACTAATATTTTTATAAATACTAAACAGGTTCTTTGCCTGAGTCACTTCACATACCTGTACAGTAGCCACATGAGGCAGATATATTTTGCCATTTAGGCGCATTCCTGTTTCATAACTTTAAAATTGCTGAAGCCTGGATTCAACAGTACATTTGTATGAGTCAAAATTTACATTTCCCCCCTATTGTATCCCATAGCTTCAGCATCTGGTTTCTCCTTCCTGGATACATATTTGCTAGGATTACACTAAATTTTTTAAAACTTTTAAGGTCAGTGGTACATGTGCAGGTTTTTTTTTGTTTTGTTTTGTTTTGTTTTTATTTATTTATTTTATTTTTAATTTTTTTTATTATTATACTTTAAGTTTTAGGGTACATGTGCACATTGTGCAGGTTAGTTACATATGTATACATGTGCCATGCTGGTGTGCTGCACCCACTAACTCGTCATCTAGCATTAGGTATATCTCCCAATGCTATCCCTCCCCCCTCCCCCCACCCCACCACAGTCCCCAGAGTGTGATGTTCCCCTTCCTGTGTCCATGTGATCTCATTGTTCAATTCCCACCTATGAGTGAGAACATGTGGTATTTGGTTTTTTGTTCTTGCGATAGTTTACTGAGAATGATGATTTCCAGTTTCATCCATGTCCCTACAAAGGACATGAACTCATCATTTTTTATGGCTGCATAGTATTCCATGGTGCATATGTGCCACATTTTCTTAATCCAGTCTATCATTGTTGGACATTTGGCTTGGTTCCAAGTCTTTGCTATTGTGAATAATGCCGCAATAAACATACGTGTGCATGTGTCTTTATAGCAGCATGATTTATAGTCCTTTGGGTATATACCCAGTAATGGGATGGCTGGGTCAAATGGTATTTCTAGTTCTAGATCCCTGAGGAATCGCCACACTGACTTCCACAATGGTTGAACTAGTTTACAGTCCCACCAACAGTGTAAAAGTGTTCCTATTTCTCCACATCCTCTCCAGCACCTGTTGTTTCCTGACTTTTTAATGATCGCCATTCTAACTGGTGTGAGATGGTATCTCATTGTGGTTTTGATTTGCATTTCTCTGATGGCCAGTGATGATGAACATTTTTTCATGTGTTTTTTGGCTGCATAAATGTCTTCTTTTGAGAAGTGTCTGTTCATGTCCTTTGCCCACTTTTTGATGGGGTCGTTTGTTTTTTTCTTGTAAATTTGTTTGAGTTCATTGTAGATTCGGGATATTAGCCCTTTGTCAGATGAGTAGGTTGCGAAAATTTTCTCCCATGTTGTAGGTTGCCTTTTCACTCTGATGGTAGTTTCTTTTGCTGTGCAGAAGCTCTTTAGTTTAATTAGATCCCACTTGTCAATTTTGGCTTTGGTTGCCATTGCTTTTGGTGTCTTAGATGTGAAGTCCTTGCCCATGCCTATGTCCTGAATGGTAATGCCTAGGTTTTCTTCTAGGGTTTTTATGGTTTTAGGTCTAACGTTTAAGTCTTTAATCCATCTTGAATTGATTTTTGTATAAGGTGTAAGGAAGGGATCCAGTTTCAGCTTTCTACATATGGCTAGCCAGTTTTCCCAGCACCATTTGTTAAATAGGGAATCCTTTCCCTATTGCTTGTTTTTCTCAGGTTTGTCAAAGATCAGATAGTTGTAGATATGTGGCGTTATTTCTGAGGGCTCTGTTCTATTCCATTGATCTATATCTCTGTTTTGGTACCAGTACCATGCTGTTTTGGTTACTGTAGCCTTGTAGTATAGTTTGAAGTCAGGTAGTGTGATGCCTCCAGCTTTGTTCTTTTGGCTTAGGATTGACTTGGCGATGCAGGCTCTTTTTTGGTTCCATATGAACTTTAAAGTAGTTTTTTCCAATTCTGTGAAGAAAGTCATTGGTAGCTTGATGGGGATGGCATTGAATCTATAAATTACGTTGGGCAGTATGGCCATTTTCACGATATTGATTCTTCCTACCCATGAGCATGGAATGTTCTTCCATTTGTTTGTATCCTCTTTTATTTCCTTGAGCAGTGGATTGTAGTTCTCCTTGAAGAGGTCCTTCACATCCCTTGTAAGTTTGATTCCTAGGTATTTTATTCTCTTTGAAGCAATTGTGAATGGGAGTTCACTCATGATTTGGCTCTCTGTTTGTCTGTTGTTGGTGTATAAGAATGCTTGTGATTTTTGTACATTGATTTTGTATCCTGAGACTTTGCTGAAGTTGCTTATCAGCTTAAGGAGATTTTGGGCTGAGACAATGGGGTTTTCTAGATATACAATCATGTTGTCTGCAAACAGGGACAATTTGACTTCCTCTTTTCCTAATTGAATACCCTTTATTTCCTTCTCCTGCCTAATTGCCCTGGCCAGAACTTCCAACACTATGTTGAATAGGAGTGGTGAGAGAGGGCATCCCTGTCTTGTGCCAGTTTTCAAAGGGAATGCTTCCAGTTTTTACCCATTCAGTATGATACTGGCTGTGGGTTTGTCATAGATAGCTCTTATTATTTTGAAATACGTCCCATCAATACCTAATTTATTGAGAGTTTTTAGCATGAAGCGTTGTTGAATTTTGTCAAAGGCCTTTTCTGCATCTATTGAGATAATCATGTGGTTTTTGTCTTTGGCTCTGTTTATATGCTGGATTACATTTATTCATTTGCGTATATTGAACCAGCCTTGCATCCCAGGGATGAAGCCCAGTTGATCATGGTGGATAAGCTTTTTGATGTGCTGCTGGATTCATTTTGCCAGTATTTTATTGAGGATTTTTGCATCAATGTTCCTCAAGGATATTGGTCTAAAATTCTCTTTTTTGGTTGTGTCTCTGCCCGGCTTTGGTATTAGAATGATGCTGGCCTCATAAAATGAGTTAGGGAGGATTCCCTCTTTTTCTATTGATTGGAATAGTTTCAGAAGGAATGGTACCAGTTCCTCCTTGTACCTCTGGTAGAATTCGGCTGTGAATCCATCTGGTCCTGGATTCTTTTTGGTTCATAAGCTATTGATTATTGCCATAATTTCAGATCCTGTTATTGATCTATTCAGAGATTCAACTTCTTCCTGGTTTAGTCTTGGGAGAGTGTATGTGTCGAGGACTTTATCCATTTCTTCTAGATTTTCTAGTTTATTTGCATAGAGGTGTTTGTAGTATTCTCTGATGGTAGTTTGTATTTCTGTGGGATCAGTGGTGATATCCCCTTTATCGTTTTTTATTGCATCTATTTTATTCTTCTCTCGTTTTTTCTTTATTAGTCTTGCTAGCGGTCTATCTGTTTTGTTGATCCTTTCAAAAAACCAGCTCCTGGATTCATTAATTTTTTGAAGGGTTTTTTGTGTCTCTATTTCCTTCAGTTCTGCTCTGATTTTAGTTATTTCTTGCCTTCTGCTAGCTTTTGAATGTGTTTGCTCTTGCTTCTCTAGTTCTTTTAATTGTGATGTTAGGGTGTCAATTTTGGATCTTTCCTGCTTTCTCTTGTGGGCATTTAGTGCTATAAATTTCCCTCTACACATTGCTTTGAATGCATCCCAGAGATTCTGGTATGTTGTGTCTCTGTTCTCCTTGGTTTCAAAGAACATCTTTATTTCTGCCTTCATTTCGTTATGTACCCAGTAGTCATTCAGGAGCAGGTTGTTCAGTTTCCATGTAGTTGAGCGGTTTTGAGTGAGATTCTTAATCCTGAGTTCTAGTTTGATTGCACTGTGGTCTGAGAGATAGTTTGTTATAATTTGTGTTCTTTTACATTTGCTGAGCAGAGCTTTACTTCCAAGTATGTGGTCAATTTTGGAATAGGTGTGGTGTGGTGCTGAAAAATATGTATATTCTGTTGATTTGGGGTGGAGAGTTCTGTAGATGTCTATTAGGTCTGCTTGGTGCAGAGCTAAGTTCAATTCCTGGGTATCCTTGTTGACTTTCTGTCTCGTTGATCTGTCTAATGTTGACAGTGAGGTGTTAAAGTCTCACATTATTAATGTGTGGGAGTCTAAGTCTCTTTGTAGGTCACTCAGGACTTGCTTTATGAATCTGGGTGCTCCTGTATTGGGTGCATATATATTTAGGATAGTTAGCCCTTCTTGTTGAATTGATCCCTTTACCATTATGTAATGGCCTTCTTTGTCTCTTTTGATCTTTGTTGGTTGAAAGTCTGCTTTATCAGAGACTAGGATTGCAACCCCTGCCTTTTTTTGTTTTCCATTTGCTTGGCAGATCTTCCTCCATCCTTTTATTTTGAGCCTATGTGTGTCTCTGCAAGTGAGATGGGTTTCCTGAATACAGCACACTGATGAGTCTTGACTCTTTATCCAATTTGCCAGTCTGTGTCTTTTAATTGGGGAATTTAGTCCATTTACATTTAAAGTTAATATTGTTATGTGTGAATTTGATCCCGTCATTATGATGTTAGCTGGTGATTTTGCTCGTTAGTTGATGCAGTTACTTCCTAGTCTCGATGGTCTTTACATTTTGGCATGATTTTGCAGCGGCTGGTACCGGTTGTTCCTTTCCACATTTAGCGCTTCCTTCAGGACCTCTTTTAGGGCAGGCCTGGTGGTGACAAAATCTCTCAGCATTTGCTTGTCTGTAAAGTATTTTATTTCTCCTTCACTTATGAAGCTTAGTTTGGCTGGATATGAAATTCCGGGTTGAAAATTCTTTTCTTTAAGAATGTTGAATATTGGCCCCCACTCCCTTCTGGCTTGTAGGGTTTCTGCCGAGAGATCCACTGTTAGTCTGATGGGCTTCCCTTTTAGGGTAACCCGACCTTTCTCTCTGGCTGCCCTTAACATTTTTTCCTTCATTTCAACTTTGGTGAATCTGACAATTATGTGCCTTGGAGTTGCTCTTCTGGAGGAGTATCTTTGTGGTGTTCTCTGTATTTCCTTAATCTGAACGTTGGCCTGCCTTGCTAGATTGGGGAAGTTCTGCTGGATAATATCCTGCAGAGTGTTTTCCAACTTGGTTCCATTCTCCCCATCACTTTCAGGTACACCAATCAGACGTAGATATGGTCTTTTCACATAGTCCCATATTTCTTGGAGGCTTTGCTCATTTCTTTTTATTCTTTTTTCTCTAAACTTCCCTTCTTGCTTCATTTCATTCATTTCGTCTTCCATTGCTGATACCCTTTCTTCCAGTTGATCGCATTGGCTCCTGAGGCTTCTGCATTCTTCATGTAGTTCTTGAGCCTTCGTTTTCAGCTCCATCAGCTCCTTTAAGCACTTCTCTGTATTGGTTATTCTAGTTATACATTCTTCTAAATTTTTTTCAAAGTTTTCAACTTCTTTGCCTTTGGTTTGAATGTCTTCCAGTAGCTCAGAGTAATTTGATCGTCTGAAGCCTTCTTCTCTCAGCTTGTCAAAGTC
The DNA here is from genome assembly GCF_029281585.2 of Gorilla gorilla gorilla. Classification (NCBI taxonomy): domain Eukaryota; kingdom Metazoa; phylum Chordata; class Mammalia; order Primates; family Hominidae; genus Gorilla; species Gorilla gorilla. Next base: position 99,508,694 of record NC_073237.2, on the reverse strand, counting down.
ATTCTCCATCCAGCTTTGTTCCGTTGCTGGTGAGGAACTGCGTTCCTTTGGAGGAGGAGAGGCACTCTGCTTTTTAGAGTTTCCAGTTTTTCTGTTCTGTTTTTTCCCCATCTTTGTGGTTTTATCTACTTTTGGTCTTTGATGATGGTGATGTACAGATGGGTTTTTGGTGTGGATGTCCTTTCTGTTTGTTAGTTTTCCTTCTAACAGAGAGGACCCTCAGCTGCAGGTCTGTTGGAATACCCTGCCCTGTGAGGTGTCAGTGTGCCCCTGCTGGGGGGTGCCTCCCAGTTAGGCTGCTCGGGGGTCAGGGGTCAGGGACCCACTTGAGGAGGCAGTCTGCCCGTTCTCAGATCTCCAGCTGCGTGCTGGAAGAACCACTGCTCTCTTCAAAGCTGTCAGACAGGGACATTTAAGTCTGCAGAGGTTACTGCTGTCTTTTTGTTTGCCTGTGCCCTGCCCCCAGAGGTGGAGCCTACAGAGGCAGGCAGGCCTCCTTGAGCTGTGGTGGGCTCCACCCAGTTCGAGCTTCCCGGCTGCTTTGTTTACCTAAGGAAGCCTGGGCAATGGCGGGCGCCCCTCCCCCAGCCTCGCTGCCGCCTTGCAGTTTGATCTCAGACTGCTGTGCTAGCAATCAGCGAGACTCCGTGGGCGTAGGACCCTCCGGGCCAGGTGCCGGATATAGTCTCGTGGTGTGCTGTTTTTTAAGCCCGTCGGAAAAGCGCAGTATTCGGGTGGGAGCGACCCGATTTTCCAGGTGCTGTCTGTCACCCCTTTCTTTGACTAGCAAAGGGAACTCCCTGACCCCTTGCGCTTCCGGAGTGAGGCAATGCCTCGCCCTGCTTCCGCTCGCGCACGGTGCACGCACCCACTGACCTGCGCCCACTGTCTGGCACTCCCTATTGAGATGAACCCGGTACCTCAGATGGAAATGCAGTAATCACCCGTCTTCTGCGTCGCTCACGCTGGGAGCTGTAGACCGGAGCTGTTCCTATTCGGCCATCTTGGCTCCTCCCCAGTCGCAGGTTTGTTACATAGGGAAGCTTGTGTCATGGGTGTTTGTTATACAGATTATTTCATCACCCAGTTATTAAGCTCATGAGTTATTTTTCCAGATCCTCTCCCTCTCTCGCCCTCCACCCTCCCACAGGCCCCACTGTGTGTTGTTCCCTGGTATGTGTCCGTGTGTTCTCATCATTTAACTTCCATTTATAAGTGAGAAAATGTGCTCTTTGGTTTTCTATTTTTAGAATTACACTACATTTTAAGTGAGATTAACTTAATATATTTTTAAGTATAGTGGATGATTCCTTTACTCATTGCCAAGTAATTCTTCCATTTCCATTGAAATAATTATTTTCTCTAAAAAAGTTTAGAAAATTTTAAAGAAAAATACTATAGATCCAGGCATTTGCTGGATAGCTGACATTTCTGCAATTAGAAAAGATAGTGCTAAATGACATCATTCTCTATTGTTTTATGCTTTTCTGAAATACAGCATGTGGCTTCTCAGAACCACAGAGGTAAGAGCAGCATGCATTTGCCTGGTTGAGGCTTAGTCCCTATGAGTTATCTCGTCCAGTTTTACTGCTTCAAATACCAACTACATCTTTTTGGCTTCCAATTTGTATCTGCATTCTTGTCCTTACCCTTCCCTTGCAAGTGGTTGAAAGTGTTCTGAGGCCACATGAATTTTTCTGTTCATTCTTGGGTACCAGAAAGCTCTATGCTCATAATAAATTGCCAAAACAATCTCAACAATAAAAAAGTTTACATTTATGTAATAGGAAAAAACCTTGAATGAATTCTCCCTCTGCAAACTCCTGCTGCAGGATAGATCTTTTACTAATTGACAGTGTATCCTGTTCTTTACTACATTATATTTCTATCCTTAACATCCTGTTGTTTATGCGGAAACAAGGAAGAAGTAGAGATTAGGAAGGTCAGGGAATACAAGTAAAGGAATTCCTAAGGTTGTCGAACAACGCTGTTATCATGACTGGGTTTGAGAATTGTTTAAATAACACTGTTTTCTTAATGGGGGATTTTATTAGTGTTTTGCAGAACTTCCACCTTCTCCAACACATGCAATAGCACGTAGCCATGCACACACACACACGCACACACGCACAACCTTGATGTTGGTATATCTGGTTCAGTCTTGAGGTTGACTATGTCTTTCTTGTAGCGATTCACTCCACAGTTATATTTTACTCCTAATGCGCATATCACCCCCCTAGAAGTCCACATAGGTACCCCTCTCTGCTACATTGCCCACAGCCAATCCACAAGATCCACTCAAGCATTCTCTTTCTGAGACATATATGGGAGTGAAAATGATTCCCAAAGCCACAGTTGCTTCCTTTGCTCTGCCACCTAAGTGGATAGTCAGCCAGTCTTTCATCCTATACATTTCCCAAGAAGGCTTAAGATTCTGGTCCAGTGTGTTTTTCCTTATTGTTGGACCATATGTCGAGCTCGCCAAATAATTTCATTAAGTCTCTTTTGAGCAAGGATGGGGCTTACAACAGCAACTGTTGAAAGCCTTAAACAGATCTCTCTTAACAACACTCTTAGTTTCCAGCCACACAATAATGTAAATCCCTTGTGAAAGTAAATAATCTAAATAATTCTCTAGTACTTTCTTTTTAGAGTCCCCAAGAAGGTCTGTGTTATAGGTTGTTTGGTATTTGATATCTGCTGAATGTTTGTCTCTTTCAAAACTCCACATTTTAACATGCTATTGTGACAACATTTGTTTACCTGATGTGTCCGTTTGAGTGATGTTAGGTGTGTTAAAATTAATATTTTTAAAAGATGATTTACTCTCTCCCCTTTCAACCCCATATCAGTAGATGTCATCCCCATCCATCTAATTATGAAGCAAATGATTTAGGATACAGCGTGTGCTCTTCCTTCCTGTATTCCTCCCTCATATGTAACCTATCAGCAATTCTTATTCAGATTATCTCAGAAAGACATAATGAAATCCGTTTACTCTTCCATTTCCATGGCTACCACTCTAGGTTTCTCTCATTGCTTGAATAGGTGACTACAATAATCTTCTCATTGGTCCCCTGCTTCTATTCTTGGCACAACACACCCTACCCTCCTAAAATTGTCTTACCTCATCAATAACGGCTTTTACAAATAGTTTAGATTTCATCACTCCTCTATCTAAAAACTTGTGATGCCTTCTCGTTTCCCTTTTTGATAGCATAATAAAATCTAATTGAAAAACTTCTTATATGGCTAAATACACATAGCCCTCCTCAATCTCATCACCTTTTCAATCATACTAGCTCTTTTTCAGTTACAGAAAAATGCCAAATCATCCCAATCTCATGGTCTTTCATCTGCCATTCTATCTTCCTGTACACTTCCCTCCTGCATCACCATGTAGTGGACCCTTATTTATTTTTCTTTTTTTTTTGAGACAGAGTCTTGCTTTGTCACCCAGGCTGGAGTGCCGTGGTGCAATCTTGGCTCACTGCAACCTCCGCCTCCTGGATTCAAACAGTCCTCATGCCTCAGCCTCCTGAGTAGCTGGGATTACAGGCACCCGCCACCACGCCCAGCTAATTTTTTTATGTTTTTAGTAGAAACGGGGTTTCACCATGTTGGTGAGGCTGGTCTCAAACTCCTGACCTCATGATCCCCCCACCTCAGCCTCCCAAAATGCTGGGATTACAGGCATGAGTCACCGTGTCTGGCCATTTATTTTTCAATTTCAGATAAAATGACACCACTTCCAAGTAGCCTCCCCTGATAATATGAAACAAAATACCTTCTTGCAAACCAGTTACCCACCATTGTATTATTCAATTTCTTTTTCTTTAATAAAGTCTACTACACTTATCAAGCATTTTGTGTAGTTTTGGTTTACATTGTATGAGTTGTTTCTCCACCCAGTCAGTAAGATAGACCCTCAAAGAAATAGCTCTTCTGTTGGCAACTACATTTTCAATTGTGAACATTTCCAACTACAAACTCTACATTTACGTATTAATTGTAAACACATCTAATCCATTCATAATGTAAAACCTTATTTCACTTTACACAAATATTTTCTGTGGATACTTTAAAATAATTGTTTTAAAGTTTGATTTAGTAAATTCATTTATTTTTGCATTCACAGGCCTGTATTAATTATGTATTTTTTCATAAATATTATACTTAGCATTTGATTTACAATCTAATATGATAAGTACAATGACAAAAATGCATTGAGGCCTGGCACAGTGGCTCATGCCTGTAATCCTAGCACTTTGGGAGGCCAAGGCAGGCGGATCACCTAAGGTCAGGAGTTTGAGACCAGCCTGGCCAACAAGGTGAAACCCCGTCTCTACTAAAAATACAAAAATTAGCCAGGCATGGTGCCCAGAGCCTGTAATCCCAGCTACTTGGGAGGCTGAGGCAGGAGAATTGCTTGAATGAGAGAGCTGGAGGTTGCAGTGAGCTGAGATCATCACTGCACTCCAACCTGGGTGACAGGAGAGACTCCGTCTAAAAAAAATAGGAAAAAAAAAGTATTGCTATGAAAACAAATAGATGGATATGTAACGGTAGCAGGGTAAGAGAAAGGATATATCTCCTAAGAGTTAGTCAATCAGAACTGATTTCTTTAGAATGAGCATGAAAACACTAATTGGTTAGGAGCATTCAAGGCAAGAGGAACACCATTTACAAAGGCTTAGGGCTGAGTAAAAGCATGCTAATGTATATTAAAAAAAAAAAAAAAAAAAAAAAGGAGGCCAGTTGTGGCAGCTCATGCCCGTAATCCTAGCACTTTGGGAGGCTGAGCTGAGTGGATCACTTGAGGCCAGGAGTTCGAGACCAGCCTGGGCAACATGGTGAAACCCCATCTCTACTAAAAATATAAAAATTAGCTGGAAATGGTGGCGTGCTCCTGTAGTCCAGCTACTCAGGAGAATGAGGCATAAGAATCGCTGGAACCCAGGAGGCGGAGGCTGCTGTAAGCCAAAATCATGCCGCTGCACTCCACCATGGGACTGTCTCAAAAAAAAAAAATAAATAAATAAACAAATAAATAAATAAGGAAACAATAGAGTGATAGAAAGCTGTGGCAGAATATGAGGTTTAAGGATGATGAATTTAAAATGACAAATACAAATTGTGAAATATTTCAGTGCAAATTACATTTGAGCACATTTGCCTTTTAAAAAGATCGAAGTAAGAAATGATTTAAAAAAAAACACCTAATATTGTGGAATGAACATAGATAGAAATTCAGGATAGAACTCTAAGGATAGAAATGTTAAGATGAGGTGACTGAGACCCTGTAAGAATGAGGGAAAGGTCAGAGATGACTCATTGGTTTCTAACTGCATGGTAGAAAGATTAAATGGTAGAAGAAAAACGTGTGTAAAAGTTAAGTTTAATCAGAATAATTTTGAAGTGCCTGTAAGATTTCATGATTGAGAAGTGCACTGCATGAGGATTGAGGGATCTCTGTTGGAGGTTTATGATTGGGAGTCATTCACAAACTGATATTTTGAAGACTTGGGTGTAATGAATAATCAATGAAAGTTTACTTAACTTATATGTTGTCAACAGCCACTTTGAAAAGTTGTTGATGACCTTGCATGTCAACAAGTTGGTATAACTTGAATTGGACAGAAAGACTGTGAGAAATTTGGTAAACTCTTTGATTAATGAGAATGAGTACCTGTAAGTCCTGCATCAACAGGCAGCACAGAAGAGAAAGTGTATTAGTTACAATTTTTAAAGGAAAAGCAGTGTTTGTTGGTAAATTTCTAATAGTAATGGCCTGAAATCAGCACTGGTGTCTTAAATATGTTATTTCTAATCCCAAAACTTGAAATATATAGGGACAAATTCTTGAGAAATTCCCTTTCGAGAGGAGCAGTAGTGGTGCTCTCAGAAAAAAAAAAAAAAAAAAAAACTACTGGTTTTCATTATGGCAATTTATTGTAGTATTTTCTAGACAGTTTGGGGATATAAGTGTGCTATTTATAAGGAAAAGAGCAATGTAACATAGGGCTTAAGGCTATGAATAAATAACTGGTCCTAGGTTTTCAAATGGAAACCTGTGGTGGAATGACGCTAAAGCTAGCAGCTGTATCCACCACATCTGGAAGTGCAAAGCTTAGAAGATCCTCCTGCATAGATTTGTTTTGTATTCTGTTCATAGAAATACATTCGGTGTTATAGGGTAAAAAAAAACAGATGAATATGTCAATAAGAAAAATAGCAATAATTATAATACCAATAATAATCATCACCATCGTAAGACTTCCATTGTAATGAAAGAGGGTTAGTCACTTCTAAATAATTTCAGCTCTCACTTAATAATTAAGGTTTTAAATAAAAGACTCTAGGTTTTGGTCTTGTTGTTATTCCTTTGGGCAAAGGACAAGAGTATATCTTTTTTTAATTGAAGTGAACATTACAAAATATAAAATTAACCATTTTAAAGTGAATAGATGGGCACAGTAGCTCACACCTGTAATTCCAGCACATTGGGAACCTAAGGCAGGAGGATTGCTTGAGTCCAGGAAAATAGTCGAAAATCAGCCTGGGCAACATAACAAGACCCTGTCTCTGTAAAAAAAAAATAAAAATAAAAAAAATAATTTCAGGTATGGTAGCACATGCCTGCAGTCCTGGCTACTTGAGAGGCTGATGTGGGAGGTTTGCTTGAGCCCAGAAGCTCAAGGTTGCAGTGAGCTACGATCATGCCATTGAATTCCAGCTTGAGATGTCTCTGCAAACAAATTTAAAAAGTGAATTATTTGGTAGCATTTAGTATATTCACAATGTTGTACAATCACCACTTCTATCTAGTTCTAAAACATTTTCATTGCCCCAAAATATAACCCCCTAGCCCTTAAGCTGTTACTCATCATTCTTCCCTTCCCTTGGCTGCTGGCAACCACTAATGTGCTTTCTGTCTCTATAGATTTACCTACTGTGGATATTTTATATACATTGAATCATACATGTGACTTTTTGTGTCTAGCTTTTTTCACTTAGCAAAATGCTTTTGAGGTTTATTCTCATTATAGCATGTATTAACGCTTCATTTCTTTTTATCGGACAATACTGCAATATGGAATAATTTTATAGAATAATATTTCATTGCATGTGTACACCACAGTTTGTTTATCCGTTCATTTATTGATGCACTTTTGGGTTGTTTTCACCTCTGACAATTGTAAATTGTGCTGCTATGACTATTCATGTATTTAAGTATTTGTTTTAGTATGAGTTTTTAATTATTTATGTTATATATCCAAGTATGGGCATTCTGGGCACTCTGGTAATTGTTTAACTTTTGAGAAATTGTCAGACTGTTTTTCATAGTGTCTGCACAATTTTACATTCTTACCCTTTGATGGTAGGAATATTCTTAAAGACATATTCTTAAAGACGTGTTATTTTCTATTTTTTTCCCAGTAGCCCACCTGGTGGGTATGAAGTACTATTTAATTGTGATTTTGATTTGCATTTCCTTAAGAACTAATTACGTGAAGCATCTTACTATGTGCTTGTTGTCCATTTGTATATCTTCATTGGAGAAATGTATATTCAAGTCGTTATGCCCAACTTTGTGTTTTTGTTGTTGAGAAGGTGGCAGGATATATGTAGCCAAAAGAGGACACATACAAAAGAAACAAATGTTCTTACCAAGAAAAATATGAATGGATTTTGAAAAACCAAACAAATATGCACCACAATAATTTTTTGCTTTCTTGACTCAGAAAGGATCTATTTTGGAACTTATTGCATTGATTGCATTCTTTGTATTTAAGGGGTATGATAGATAAGAGCCAGATATCTTTCATTGTTGTAATTTAAACTGAACAGTATTTGTTGATTTATTGTTTAATTTATCAATAACTTGTTTAATTCTGTGATCACTGTAGATATCTTCTATAACATTATTTTTGTCAAGCTGCTGAAAATCAGAGTGCATGTATCTTCTTCATATCTATGTCTGGGTTGAAAGAATAGTTACGGTTGGGTGCAGTGGCTCATGCCTGTAATCCCAGCACTTTGGGAGGCCGAAGAGGATGGATCACCTGAGGTCAGGAGTTCGAGACCAACCTGACCAACATGGAGAAACCCCGTCTCTAGTGAAAATACAAAAATTAGCCGGGCGTGGTGGCGCATGCCTGTAATCCCAGCTACTCGGGAGGCTGAGGCAGGAGAATTGCTTGACCTGGGAGGCAGAGGTTGCGGTGAGCTGAGATTGCGCCTTTGCACTCCAGCCTGGGCAATAAGAGAGAGGCTCTAGTCTCAAAAAAAAAAAAAAAAAAAGAAAGAAAGAATAGTTGCATAGTAGTTACACAGTAGATCTGAAGTACATCAATGGCTACATTTTGAAAGTTATTTATTATGTATTTATTAGAAACATATTTGGAAATCTTGATGGGAAAATATTGAGGGGTTAGGACATGATTTTTTCACATTCAACATAATGAAATACAGGTGGACAGTGAACTGAGTTAGGACTCCAGCCAGAGTTCACTAAAGTGTTCATACAACACTTACAATTGAATTATGAGGTCTTGTTTAGAAAGGAGAATATTTTAACATTATGCATTTATATTTGAATCAGTAGAAAAGGCTTTGAATTGCCCATCTGTGACAAGTACGGAAAATATAACACTGAAATGAACTCAAACAATTCTCACAGTGTAATTTTCTGAGTTAGCGGAAGCTGTTACATTTTAGTCACCCATGGAAGAAAATCCTTAATCCATTTAATAGTTCTGCCTTTTTTATTTACACCTACCTTTGTTCCTTCGGTATAGATAAGTGAATTCAATAGACTTAAGTATTTCTTCCGTGGCTGTCATTATTATCCAGAATACAATCAGGCTAATAGTAGCAATTTCATTCTTTATTGTCAGAGTAAAATATGACTGATGATGTGGTTTTTATATGCTTGTGGCTACTTAAAAATGAAATATTTCTCAAAAAATATTAACATCACAGTATATAATTGAGATAAAAAACCATTTATTTTATTCCCAAATCCATGCCTGACCTTAAATATGTTACAAATAAGCCCAGCAAATGAATAATGCCTATGAACAAATGACTAATGTGCCTTTCCAGTTGGTAAACGAGTATACTGCGCTTGTGTGAAAATTTTTGTTCTCCACCTACACATTTGTTTGTTCAAACTACTGCTTTTTAGTGATCATTAAGTGAGAAATCTCTCACTCCCTAAATGGTAAGATAGCAATAAAAGAACATTATTTCTTAAGGGTGAGAGGTCCACATTTGAATTCCTGTTTTTATTCTTTTGTAGCTTTATAACTTTGGCAAGTTCAGTAACTTCCTCAATCCTCTGCTTTTCATTTGACTGTTAGTTTGATTAGTAACTTACCATCCTACAGAAAGATATTAATAATTTCTCTTTTATTCATTATTCCTGCATGAGCAACTGCATCAACCATAAATGAAACTGTTTTAGAATAAATTTATGCCATGAGGATTCCAGTGATTGAAATGATTTAGTCTGGCAGTATTTCATTTTTTTTTGTCGTCTGTCTCAACCACAAGGGCCAATTCACGATCTCTTGGTTTGAATTTATGACTTACATATCTACTCTACCTGACTTTGTGGGTGTTTTTGTTCTAGTGATGAGTTGTCAATTGTCTTTGGTTTCATCTCTACAACTAGCAGATTGGTTTTGATGTCAGACCATTACTGAGATATAATTTCATGACCTTTTCTTTATAAATGTATGTCATTTTAATCGCTGAGTGTAAGCCATTAGCGTCACTACGCTTTTTGCTCTTTAATGGGAGGGTGAGAGAACAATTGTATCTAATGTTCTAGAAATTCCTCCTCATTTACATCTTCTCTACCAGAAAATAGTTATTAATTAATAATATTTTAAATTTATGTTGATAACTAACATTTACTGAGTACTGTCTGTGCCAGACCATGATTTAAGCATTTTATACAGTATGTCACTTAATCCTTACATTCCTGAGAGGTTAGTATTAATATTGTGTCTATTTTACAGATGGTATAGAAAGGTAAATAACTCATCCAAAGCCAACATGTAGTAAGAAGTTTTAGTTTCTGGGTAATTATTCCTCAGTGGTTAGTTAATTTATAGTTTTCAACAGCTGAAAGAATGTAAAACAAACAAACAAACAAATAATCTCAAACCCTAAATAATGAACATCTCAGAATTTCATAGAAATGTTCATACAAAGGGGATACTGTAAACACTTTAATGTAATAATTCTTTCCAATCATACTAGGAAAACTCTAAAGACAGCTAAAGCAGATGGATCAAGACTCATATACAAAAATAAGAAAGACTTGACTGTTTAATTCTTTGTATTTAGTTTGTTCATCATAGGTATACTAGGGAATGTAGGTACATCTAAAAATTGCTTAAATTCATAGCTTGAGTACTGGATTCTATTTAGTTTTGCAGTTTTTGGCTTTTCACTTAATAATAGAGTCAAACTCTAATCTGCTTGCCTTTTCAGGTTGTAGGAGTCTATCAATATCTATTTAAATAAACACAGTGTTTGCGAGAACTCTCCCTGTTGCTCAGTTTTATCTGAAGACCAATATTGTTTGATCTAAAATGTTTTCCTTTATGGCATTTTAAAAATTGTTAAATTATTCCAACGTTTTAGAAAAATTACGATATTTCCACTAAAGATTTTATTTTCTTCTTTTTTTGTAGGGAAAGTGAACACATTTGGAAATATTGGATCAGCATTGCAGCTATACCTTTTAGACAGGAAACACACTTTCCAGTTCTCCTTGACAGAGAGGCTGAAGGTAGGTTATCACTCATCATCAAATGTCTTGAGGATTTTTTAGAGTAAATAAATATTTCCCTCTTTATATGTTTCTAGCAAAAGTTCACAAAGGAAAAACAAATCTGAATGAGCTAGTGTTTCAAAAAAGAGAGAAAGAGAGACTACGTTTCTTTGTAGAAATAAATATTATTATTGTTGTTTAACAGGAAAGCAAAGTCTTTGGTACAAAATGTGTATCTTTTGTCCTATACCTACCTTAACCCTATAGGTATTTCAGTTTGTAACTTCTGGTCTGGAGATATTCAGCCATGTAAATGCTTCTGAATCTTCACTTCCATATTTCTATCAACTGCAGTTTTACAGCAAAAATGTGGTTCATCGGTTTAACCCAATTTTCAGGGTAGGAATGTCAAAGAAATGCATCAGTCACAGAAAATTAAGAAACAGCCATACAGTACCTAATGGCCTAAGAAACTTAATCTGTTTCCCAAATCACTTGACTTACTGTCTAGGTCTTTTTTTTTTTTTTTTTTTGTCCCCACTGAGGAATATGAAGTTCAATATCTTTTCCCTGAAGACTTCAAATGAAATCAAATTGTCTTTTATTTCAAACATAAATCCAATAATCAATATCTGGTTGGCAGGGTCTTATATGGGTTATTTCTTGAAAACCAAAGACAATAATTGAGTTTTAAATGTGCTTAACATTTCAGGATGATACACGGTGAATGCAATGGAGAATCTTTTTCTGTCAATGTAGATTTCTTAATAGAAATTCACTTAAATGAGGGCCTATCAATTTGTAGTAAATTATTTCACTCTAGTTTAGAACAAGCTTTATTGAACACATGCCTGCCCCTACACAGAATAAATCATGCCTTGGCAGTGCAATTCATTTAAATAAATATTTTCTCTGTTTTAATTTTAAATAAGTCCTTACCATCTGCTCTGTCCTTTAGTTACAAATGTCAAGCAACATAACTTACTATTGTGCCATTTACAAACTGCAGACAGAGAAGTGATTTGGTGCTTGGCATGTTTTTGTTTTTAGTTCTACACAGTCAGTATTTGTTTTTCCTTTTCTCATGCTTCAAATATAATGGGAGATATAATTCTATTCTGACATATTGAAACCTTTCCCAGAAAGAAAGAGACACAGGGAAGGAAGAATTATTAATTGAAAGACTAAACTAAGGCCATATCTGCAGAAATGTGATGTATCTGAAGGATTGTAATCACGTAGATGAGATGTTAAACCTAACTCTATGAGGCAGATGCCATGCAGACTGCATTGTAGCGAAGACCCTTAGTAAAGGAAAACCAATTTGTCTTATAGGAAGAACAAAAGACATTTCCAGAGAAACCAAGAATTAAAGGTGCATTCACCCTGTCTGCATCTTTTGATAGACTTCATATTCTAGGGGCATAGCAAAAACTACTCAAATGTTAGAAAAGCATCACAAACTGAATAGAACAGGAGCGTGATAAGTCTGGTTAACATGAAAGGTTACGTTCAACTCAGCTCAGTGTTCATCAAGCCCTTTCTCTGAAGAAATCACAGCATGAAGCACTTAGCTGAATACATTCATAATGAAAATAAAAACTGCTGGTTCATTTTTTAAAAAGAAAAAGAGAACAGAAAACCCTTATAACATGTTTATATGAAAAATTCATAAAGAACTAAAATTACTAATTGGAAATTTATGACATTTTATAAAACCAGAGCATAGGAGCCTTCAAAGCCTTGGCTATTCAGCTAGGACAGGCTTCCCACGTTGTGGATGGGAACTCTCTTGAGATGTTTCTTGGAATTTTTATCTCAGTTCAACATTCCACAGCTATCTGAGAGCAGACTCGGGTCTCTAGGATACTGTACTCTGGCCAAGGCCAGACTAATCTGGGTCTCCTGTTCCAGGATGATGCAGTGATAAGGGTGGTCAGTTTTATAAAATTAAAACATAGACATACTTAAGTTTCCTTAGGCACTGAAATCTGTGGTTATGTCTATTTGATTATAGTATTTCCCAGAGATAAAGTAAGTTTTCATCTTTTCATTTTTAAACCTTACTTAGTAGTAATTATCTCAGGTAAACTCATCTATTCTACATTTTCCCTGTGCTAAAACCACTCTTCTCTTTCACAACAGATAGAGTGGGAAGAAAAAATGTTGATATTTAAAACTAAAGTAAAAAAGCTACAGAAGCTTCTACTATTTCAGACAAGTAAAATAATTCATGCAAGGTGATACTTGTTTTTCTGTTTGATATCAACATAGGCACATCAGTAGGTAACTTTCCTTGGTCATGTGAAGTCCTCAAAAGAAACAATAATTTAGAAATAAAATTACAAAGCTTAGAAATGTCACACTATCTACATTCACAATGAAATAAAAAACTAGAATAAAAACAGAATCAGAAAAAAAATTATATGCCATCTGGGTATATAAATAAGCAAACAAAAATATTCTTTCTCTTTCAAATAATTTTTTGAGTCAAAGATAAAACTCAAAGTGAAATTGCAGTCTATTTAGTATACTAAAATATAACAGTAATGAAAACAGTACATATCAGAATGCCTAAGGAATAGCACTATGACAGCTCTTGGAGGGAAATTAATTACATACATGCACAAATAAGAAAGAAGAAAACAAACTAATTAAACATTTGATCCAGAAAGTTAGCAAAGGAACAAGAAGATAAAATGGGAATAGAAAAAAAGAAATAACAAAGATTAAAACAAAATAAATAAATGGAAAAATAGTAGAACACCTCCTATTTTATGATGAAACTAGTATTAATCTTCACAACAAAGACGTTACACAGGCAGGACACTTTCAGGGGCAACACAGAATTGAATTGATATATAATATCCGACATTTACTTTCATTGCCAGTTTAAAAATGTAGGAAATTAATGCTCAAAGAGATTAAGTAATTTACCTGTGATCAAAACATTTCTTTTCTTTGCAGTGCTTCTACTTACTGGTAGATTAGCCATTCTGTACTCCTGTCTATATTTCCAGTGTCTGTCATCTTTAATCTCCTATTTTGATACTAATATACATTTTCTCATTTTCTTTCTCCTTTTTTTTTTCCTTTTTTTTTTTTTTTTTTTACAGAGTCTTGCTCTGTCACCCAGGCTGGAGTGCAGTGGCAAGATCTCAGCTCACTGCAACATCTGTCTCCCAGGTTCAAGCAATTATCATTCCTTAGCTTCCCGAGTAGCTGGGATTACAGGCTCTGTCCACCAGGCTCCGCTAATGTTTGTATGTTTAGTAGAGATGGGTTTTTACCATGTTGGCCAGGCTGGTCTCAAACTCCTGACCACAAGTGATCAGCCTGCCTCGGTCTCCCAAAGTGCTGGGATTACAAGTGTGAGCACCACGCCTGGCCTAATACACATTTTCTATCTCAAATTATTCTCTGAGCACTAAAATATTTCCCATTTCATCTCCCTTCATTGAGAAGTTTTAAAATAACATCAACTGAACTTCTATTATTTTACTCTCACTAGTAAAACTTCATTTACCAGAGTTTTTTTAATAAATTCAAAATATTAATCATATTTCCATCACAAGAGATCTCATAGAATGGTGGGTATACTTTCATTTATTTTTCTATCCCCAAGATAAGCTTATTTGAATTCTATTTCATTCCAAGTTGAAGATACTGTGAAAAGTTGCCTAAGTGTTACTTTTCATTTTCATCAAAATGTATCATTCGCTACATTTCTTTTTAAAATATATTTAAGGGAATTTTTTTTAACTTTTATTTTAAGTTCAGGAGTACATGCACAGGTTTTTTAATACAGGTAAACATGTGTTGTGGGGGTTTGTTGTACAGATTATTTTGTCACCTTAGTAATAGGTATAAAGTCTAGTACCCATCAGTTATTTTTCTGGATCCTCTCCCTCCTCCCAATCTCCATCCTCTGATAGGCCCCACTGTGTGTCGTTCCCCTCTATGTGTCCATGTGTGTTCATCATTTATCTCCCACTTATAAGTGAGAACATATGGTATTTGGTTTTCTGTTCCTGCATTAGTTTGCCAAGGATAATGGCCTCCAGCTCTAACCATGTCCCTGCAAAGGATGTGTTCTCATTCCTTTTTATGGCTGCATAGTAGTCTATGGTGTATATGTACCATGTATTTGTATATGTACCAAAATAGATGCGTATTTTGTTTTCTTTATCCAGTCTGTCATTGATGGGCACTTAGGTGGATTCCATGTCTTTGCTATTATAAATTGTGCTACAATGAATACACATGTGCATGTGTCTTTGTAATAGAATGATGTATATTCCTTTAGGTATATACTCAGTAATAAAATTGCTAGGTCAAATGGTATTTCTGTTTTTAGGTCTTTGAGAAACCACCACACTGTCTTCCACAATGGCTGAGCTGATTTACTCTCCCACCAATGGTGAATAAGCATTCTTTTTCTGTGTAGCCTCACTAGCATCTTTTACTTTTTTGACTTTGTAGTAATAGTCATTCTGACTGGTGTGAGATGGTATCTCATTGTGGTTTTGATTTGCATTTCTCTAAAGATCAGTGATATTGAGCTTCTTTTCATATGATTGTTGGTTGCATGTATGTCTTCTTTTAAAAAAGTGTCTGTGTATGTCCTTTGCCCAGTTTTTAATTGGGTTGTTTGTTTTTTTCTTGTAGATTTGTTTATGTTCCTTATAGATGCTGGATATTGGACATTTGTCTTATGCATAGTTTGCAAAGTTTTCTCCCATTCTGTAGGTTGTCTGGTTACTCTGTTAATAGTTTCTTTTGCTATATAGAAGCTCTTTAGTTTAATTAGTTCCCATTTGTCAGTTTTCACTTTTGTTGCAATTGGTTTTGGTGTCTTCATTATGAAATCTTTGTCTATTACTATATCCTGAATGGTATTGCCTAAGTTGTCTTTCAGGGTTTTTATAGTTTTAGCTTTACCTTTAAGTTTTTAATCCATATAGAGGTTTTTTTTTTTTTTTTTGGATATGGTGTAGGAAAGAGGTCCAGTTTCAGTCTTTTGCATATGGCTAGTCAGTTATAACAGCATAATTTATTGAATAAGGAATCCTTTCTCCACTACTTGTTTTTGTCAAGTTTGTCAAAGATCAGGTAATTGTAGTTGTGTGGCCTTATTTCTGGATTCTCTATTCTGTTCCATTGGTCCACGTGTCTGTTTTGTACTGATATCATGCTGTTTTGGTTACTGTAGCCCTGTAGTATAGTTTGAAGTTGGGTAGTGTGATGCCTCCAGCTTTGTTCTTTTTGTTTAGAATTCCGTTGGTGATTTGGATTCTTTTTGGTTTCATATAAATTTTAAAATAGTTTTTTTTTTTCTGGTTCTGCCAAAAATCTCAGTAGTCATTTATAGGAATAGTATTAAATCTATAAATTGCTTTGGGCAGTATGACCATTTTTCTGATATTGACTCTTTCTATCCATTTGTATGGAATGTTTTTCCACTTATCTGTGTGATTTCTGATTTATTTGAGGGCTATTTTGTAGTTCTACTTGTAGGTATTTTATTCTTTCTGATTCACCACATTTCTGACATCCAGATTAATTTATCAATTATTTTAGTAAATTCTTCTTTAGAAAGACCAACTTAGTACTCCAAACCATTTAATGTTTTATTTTCCAGAAATCTAGTAATGTATACTGACATATTTATTTTAAATAATAAAGTACCTGGATAACATGCATTTCTAATGGAAATCAAGTTTTGATTTTTACCTGCATGCATATTCCAGTTTACAAAATGAAAGTAGTTGAGTAATTTTTTTGAGTAATTCTTCACAAAGAAGAAGAAAGAAAGGAAAGAAGGGAGGAAGGAAAGGAGGAAAGGAGGGAGGAATGAAAGGAAGGAAGGAAGGAAGGAAGGAAGGAAGGAAAAATATTGGTTTGGCAAAACCTCAACCCCTTACTCATTAGATAGGTAATGATTTTTATTGTCTTTGTTGTTGTTGTTGTTGTTCTTCTTCTTCTTTTTTTTTTTTTTTTTTTTTGGTAGGATCCGTGTCTATTGTCCTTGTTTTTTATGTCAATGTTGGAAGAGAAGCCTAAGCAATACTAGAAGAAAATAAACAGAGAGAGTGAATGAAGAAATTCTGTAGTAAAATTAAAAGAAAGTAAACCCAGAGTGACCTCCAATAAGTGAAAATGAAGCTCCCTCTCTATTAGAAAAATCAGCAAATGATAGTCTGGAATCATAGAGAGTGAATATGATAGGCAACTAGGTGCACTTTCCAGGTTATATGTTTTCCCCAAAATATATTATGTTGAGGGAGATCAGAAACATGTTTTTGTCTAGCCTTAATACTTGTGAATGTTGCTTTCATTGTTAAGCCAGTGAAATTGTGTACTTCTTTTATTCGTTGAATTGTGAATCAGCACAAGTAAATGAAATTTTAGCATTTTTAAGTTGAGAGAAACCAAAAAATTGTACTATGTTCTAGATAACAAAGTTTACCTGTGAATGAATGAATTCTGAAGGTTTGGCATCTCAGAAGTCTTTGGTATGTTTATTTATTCAACATATTTTATATTGGCTCTATGTATAATATTTACATTTGATGTTGATTAAACTTAGCATAATTTGGACTCAGAATACTGATTACGTTTGAGATAGTCTTTCATATTGTCAGATAGAAACATGACATCTGGAAATATTTCATGTTACTAGTTACTTTAGAAAATAATAAAACAATATATTAGATTAATATGACAAAAGAACAAAATTATTAATTTTATATATAAAATATCTTATCCATGTGTGAACTTTATTAATTATATAAAATCAATGGTTATTTTTAGTTAAATAACTTTATTATAAGTTCATTGTAAATATCCTTAAGTTTCTTTTCTATGTAAATTTTAAATTTTGTTACATTTATTTAGTTTTTAAAAGCATAGACTTAAATATACTTCATAATTTAGCAAATCCTGAATTGAGTCTGCTTCTCTAAAGTAAATTCTTCTTTCTGAGAATATAAAGTGGGTCTGAATTATAGAACCCTGCCATTTTATTTCTAGCTAATTATCCCAGAAACAGTCATCAAACCTAAAAAGGCCCGCTAGAATACTGACATTTTCCCTAATTCATAGGTTGTTGCTTCTGTGTGGTCCTCTGGACCAAGCCAGGCCTGTCTAAGTCCTTCTCCAACATGCTTAGACCTGGAGCTGAGAAAAGAGTCAGTTTTCTCAGGGAAGGAAGCCATACATGTTAAAATTAAGGAGTTCATGTAGGAAAAAGCCTACAATCACTAAAAATGTAGCTGATTCACAGAAAAAGCAAGACACAAGAGACTGAGAAAGACAGCAGTCTAAGATGTTGTTTTATACTTGATCAATATTTGCATCATCCAAGTCAAGTTCCAATTTAAAATTATCCTTTCCAATCCTGAATACAAAATATTCTCTCCTTTGTCCTCTAAGAGGTAGTATTACATGGTGTTTTAAGAATATAGGCATAGAAACTACACAAGCCTTGTCTTTGAAAACACAAACAGATTTCTCTGTTTATGCAAATGCCGTTGTTACTCCTTGAGTGAGGGTGTGGTAAGGGGCACTTACTTGCTCAACGTATTCCCCAGTGCTATCTTTGGGACACTGGGTCCTGGCTTCATCCTTGGATTGTTGAATGGATGTGTAAGAGTCTCATGCAAACGATATCTGCTTTACCAAAGATAAAGGGTCTCATGAGATTCTTACATCTCAGACTTTTTGTTTCCAATGTTCCTTCTTCTGTTTCTGACTTTGCTTTGTTTCTTAGATTGACTCAAACATTCCCACCTATAGACACATATAAGCTAAAAACCTTTTAAAATAAAGTTCATGGGGCTAAGGTATGGAGAAGAAAAAAACCGTAGACCATTTGCTAAGCAAGATGATGCTTATGGGTGATGTTTAATATTCATAATTGAACCTGATTATCCTTTCCTCTCCCATAATCCTGTGTATAATCAATCCCAGAGTATCAATCAGGGTTTCTCCTTCCTAAATATTTCTCAAAGCAATCAATTTATCTCAATTTCCAAGGAACTGATTCCCTGAGGCCTGGCAATTTCTTTCTCTTGTGTTACTTTAATGGTCTCCTAACTCTTCTTGCTTCTAGCTTCTTCCCTTCCACATTCATTCCCCACACTGTAGGAAATGGGATCAAGTAATGTCTCTGCAAAAATCCCTTTAAAGCTCTCTATTGTGTTTAGTATAAAGTAAAATTTCTTACAATTGTCAGCCTATGCTCCATCTGCTCCTTGTTTTCTTCAGTAATTTCATCTTTTGACACCATTCTTAGAGTATAAATTCAGTTCCTCTAATTTGTCATATTGTCTCTGTCTCTGATATGTGTTGTCTAGACAGTATCCAGCCCTACCACTACCCCATAATTCTCTTACTCATCTTCACTGCAGTTGCTAGATGACTTATACAGTGTGAACCCAGGAGTACATCTCTTCTTCTATTGCTGAACAATGTGACCTCAGCACTTATCACACACCATGATCCAAATAAGGCCCATGAATAATATTTGTCAAAAACATAAACCTGAATACAATTTCGATTAAGTAAGGGAAATATACATTAATAAATGAAATAGGAGTTCTAAAAGAAAATTGCTAAAACTTATCAAAGTAAAACAGTGTCTGGAAAACCATAAATCATATTAAAAACCTTTTGATAGAACAAAAGAATAAATGAATAAATTGCAGAATCATAAGCTAAATAAATTATTGTTGTGTCTTTTAAAAAAATAGTAGACTTGGTGTTGAGCACTGACTACATTTTAAAGAGAAAACTGACAAACTGAATATAAGTGAATTTGGCAAAATGGATATCAAGAAAATTGGAAATTGTATAATAGTTTATTTTCTGTTTTCTGCAGAATAAACAAGTACTTTTTTACTAATGTAAGATTGACCAAAAGTGGTAACTTTCAAACAGGTATTTTGACATATGAATGTGTTGGTTATCAAAGGAAGATAAAGGGATGGGGAAACAGTACTTCTCCAGACATATTACTTAAGCTGAAATGTGACTGATTTGTGCAGTATTATCTGAGAAACAACTGTTACTATTTAGAGTATTTTACATAAATAAAAATATCCTCCAGGTGTTGCAATGTGGGTACAAGGAATATTTTAAAAGAAGGCTGCGAATGCGGACCAAAAACTGCCTAAAGTTTAGATTAGTTCTAATTTTTAAGTAACATAGCCTTATTGAGTATCAGAATTTAGAAATGTCATTTTTATCCTTTTGTAAGCTGAGAGTGGTATGAAAATACAATGAATATGGTGGCAGATAAACTTCTCTACAGACTCACTGCAAATGACTCACAGGGTTTACACACACTGAGTGCTCTTTACAATATACTCTACAAACAGTAAACATTTGAAAAAGAAGACCTGTTTGATTATATTTCTATCAGAAATAACAAACCAAAGCCAATTACTGTGGAGTTAAAAGTTTTTAAACTTGTATTTCTAGATTAAGAAATAATTGCCAGGCCAGGCACAGTGGCTCATGCCTGTAATCCCAGCACTTTGGTTGGCCAAGGTGGGCGGATCATGAGGTCAAGAGATCGAGACCATCCTGGCAAACATGGTGAAACCTCATCTCTACTAAAAATACAAAAATTAGCGGTTATGGTGGTGCATGCCTGTAATCCCAGCTACTTGGGAGGCTGAGGCAGGAGAATAACTTGAACCCAGGAGGTAGAGGTTGCAGTGAGCCAAGATTGTGCCACTGCACTCCAGCCTGGAGACAGAGTGAGACTCCATCTCAAGAAAAAAAAAGAAAAGAAAAAAAATTGCCTTCTACATTCATCAGAATGAGAACAATAATCAGGAACTCATAAGGATTTTGGAAAAAGAGGCAAAACGTGAAGTATTGCATGAAAAGATTTTGGAACAGGATATGGCACATAATAAGCCTGAGTACACATTAGCTAATAGTAGATGGAGTAATAATAGTAGTAGTAAAATCTAGGTATAGCTAAAAATTCATGCAATTTATATCATAAATCTAGGACTACAAATGAAAACAAAAGATAATACAGGCATTATATATTATAGTTCTTCACTAAAGAGTAAAGAAAGCAATATTTAATAGGAATCATTTTCTCAAGATGTGTTGTCAACAACACCATCATTAATGTATGATTTTTGTTTAATTTGCAATAATATGTCTTGCTTACAGATTTTACCAACTTGCTGCAATTCTTTATATTTATGTCACTTTCCATTCTTATCCAAAGCATCCCGAAATAATTTCCATATACTATTTGAAGCATTTTGCCATTAAGCCAAAACCAATAATGCAAATCTGATTCATTCTTAAACTATTTTTAATTAAGTGGTGATTATCTTTCTTTACCTTTAATATTCTGTTTCTAAAGTGTAATACAACTCAAATGTATCAAATTCCTGAGGTTGAAATAATGAAATTTATAAACAGCGGAAGTAGGAATGGAATTCAGATCATGGGCAGTATATTTTGGAAAACCATCATAGTATAACGTTTTCCATGAGGCAGGGAACTTGCACATGCTGGAACACTCTTGGAAAGTCTGAGAAAGTGAGATACAGCATGCAGGTACACATCTAACGTAAGCTAAGATAATCTTATTTTTCCTTGAAGACTTTAATAAAGCAAAAGAAAATCAGGAGCAAAAAGAAACAGAAACAGTTTAGAATTCATTCTTCTGTTTCTAACAGTAACATTTCAGTAAGTGAGATGTAAGTAGTGTCCAGTGGTGGTGACAGGAGCTACATAGCCAAATTGTTACTATGTACCAGAGTAATCAAATCCAGACATCTTGGTGGAAATGGAGGAGCAATTACATAACACACACAAAAAATAAAAAAATTAGAAGAATTTTTTTTCATCTATATACATGAAATATATTGAGAATAGGGAATAGAATCTGATGATGCTCGACCATGAATTAAGTTGCTTAGATACCCTGGATTTTTGCTACTTTTCTGAGACAAATTTTCTAGCTTTTTTTCTCTGTAAGACACCTCATAGCTTTCTAACAAATACCATTTTTATTGAAGTTAGCCAGAATTGGTTGATATTACTTCAATTCAAGATTTGGCTATTACAGATAATGGTATCTAGATATAGAGAATTTGGGTAGATTTTCTATCTGGCCATATTAATAGTTACAGGGAGCACAAATGTAATGATCAGGGTTTGAATGAAAGGACACTCATAATATAGAGTAGAACAATAACCAAATAATCATGTACACTTTTCTGGAAATACTTGCCCAATAAAAATACGTGGTGGAGGATAGAATTGCCTATTTCATAAAAGAGTATGAAGGCAGAAGAAATGCAAGAGTGAGATAGCTGCTAAGATTGAATATAGATAGCTTAAAAAAAGAAATGACCAGTTCAAACAATTAATCACTGGAGGCATGAAACAAATGCTTCACAGGCTTTCCATTTCTATCCCAGTTCATCTCTCATGCTCTAATGTTACAATTTGAAGTTACTGAAAACATAATGTGAAGTTTTATTCTTCAGATTTTTGAACTAAAGTTTTATTTATTTTACAATCTCACTTAGGACTTGTTTGTAAAATTTAGGGTCCTGATTGCATAAGTGTTGGATTACAAGAAATGGATACGTGATAGAGATTTTTGTATATGTCAAAATCTTTCCGATCTTACTGAGAGTACTTACTAAAGAAAGTGTTATTTTCTCCTTGATGATGAGACTAGGTTTCTCTTTATTAAATAAGTAGTAATGTCCTAAATGCAGGAAATTATAAGGGAAGTAAAACAAATTCTTCTCTTGTTTTGGTCTCACACTTGTTTCTTGTCTCTGCAATATTATCTAGAATCAAATCCAGACATCTTGGTGGAAAGGGAGGAGCAATTACATAACACACACAAAAAATAAAAAGTTAGAAGAATTTTTTGTCATCTATATACATGAAATATATTGAGAATAGGGAATAGAATCTGATGATGCTTGACAAAGAGAAGGATAACATTTTGGATGAAATTGAATTTATTAGTGCAAGTATACTTACCAGAATTTCTGGATTTGTTTTTCTAATTCTAGCAGTGGGGCATTGTTCAAATGTTTGTATATATGTGGGTCTAAAATTGGACTCAGCAATAAATAAAGGTGAGATACCAAATTTTTCTTCATTTTATATACAAAAATGAATCCAATGGAAATGGAAATGATGCAGCAGACTTTAAATATGTGACTCATCTACTACCCTGCTCATCTAACAGAGCCCATAAATAATTCCTTAATCAGTGTCTTAGAGAAATATATTGGTATGTAGGAGGTCCCCACAACCATGCCCAGACTCAATGAATTAACAGGAGGATTCACAGCATCCAGCATGGAGTTGTACACGTGGCTATGATGTATTATAGCCAAAGGATACACAGCAAAACAGCAAAAGGAAAATGTGCATGTGGGAAAGTCTAGAGGAAGCCTAGTGCAAGCTTCCAAGAGTTTTCTCCCGGTGGTCACACAGGACACGTTTAATTCTTCCAGCAGGGAGTTGTGACAACATGTGTGAAATTCTGTCTACTGAGGATGCTTAGTAGAAACTCAGTGCCCAGGGTTTTGGCTAGAGGCTAGTCATGTAGGCATTCTCTGCCTAGCATGTATGAAAATTCTATAATCCCAGAAGTGAAACAGATGTTCAGCAGAAACCATATTGTTAGTATAAACCATCTAGGAATAGTCAGTCATTTTTATCAGTTCTGGGAATGGTAAGAACCCTCCCCAAATATTAAGTCCACAGAAGCCAACCAAATGCCGATTGTATAATTAGGACTTTTCGAAGGATAACAGTCTCAGGTTTGTTACATTAACTTTTATCTGCTGAATTAGTGAGAGAATAAAATGCTTAAATGATTTTGCTCTGTAAGTCTGCCTTTTGATATGAGATTATGTAGGTGAAAAAAGATCCTTTATTTCAAATGAAGATGAAAGAATTGTAGGGTGTCAGATACTAAGTAGAGGCATTAAGTCCTTACACTAGTTCAGAGGCCAAAATTGCATGGTTTACCTTAATAAGAAAAAGGATAAATAGAGTAAACAAAATAGTTTGACTGCAGTGGATCTTTGTTCATGGAAATTGTTCATGTTGTTTTTAGGAGTAAATGAGATGAAAAGACAAAAATGTTGCTACTTGGCCGGGCGCAGTGGCTCACGCCTGTAATCCCAGCACTTTGGGAGCCCGAGGAGGGTGGATCACAAGGTCAAGAGATCTAGACCATTCTGGCCAACATGGTGAAACCCCATCTCTACTAAAAGTACAAAAATTAGCTGGGCATGGTGGTGCTCGCCTGTAGTCCCAGCTACTCGGGAGGCTGAGGCAGGAGAATTGCTTGAACCCAGGAGGCGGAGGTTGCAGTGAGCCGAGATGCACCACTGCATTCCAGCCTGGCGACAGAGCAAGACTCTGTCTCAAAAAAAAAAAAAAAAGTTCCTACTTGGAATGCATAAACAAAAACAAATAGACAAATAAGCAAACAGGAGAAAGAATTCTGTTCCAGTGAATCTGTTTACTTCATCTAACCATCAAAATAGAGACTTACAAACCTTCACCTAGTTATTAATTCAAGGCACCAAGTATCTGTGAATGAAGGGGGATTGGATTCACCTGAAGAAAGATATTGTAATCAAATCATATATACTTTCTTTTTTTATTATACTTTAACTTTTAGGGTACATGTGCACAACGTGCAGGTTTGTTACATGTATATACATGTGCCATGTTGTTGTGCTGCACCCATTAACTCTTCATTTAACACTAGGTATATCTCCTGATGCTATCCCTCCCCCCTCACCCCACCCGAAAACAGGCCCTGGTGTGTGATGTTCCCCTTCCTGTGTCCATGTGTTCTCATTGTTCAATTCCCACCTATGAGTGAGAACATGTGGCGTTTGGTTTTTTGTCCTTGAGATAGTTTACTGAGAATGATGGTTTCCAGCTTCATCCACGTCCCTACAAAGGAGATGAACTCATCATTTTTATGGCTGCATAGTATTCCATGGTGTATATGTGCCACATTTTGTTAATCCAGTCTATCATTGTTGGACATTTGGGTTGGTTCCAAGTCTTTGCTATTGTGAATAGTGCCGCAATAAATATATGTGTGCATGTGTCATTATAGCAGCATGATTTCTAATCTTTTGGGTATATACCCAGTAATGGGATGGCTGGGTCCAGTGGTATTTCTAGTTCTAGATCCCTGAGGAATCGCCACACTGACTTCCACAATGGTTGAACTAGTTTACAGTCCCACCAACAGTGTAAAAGTGTTCCTATTTCTCCACATCCTCTCCAGCACCTGTTGTTTCCTGACTTTTTAATGATTGCCATTCTAACTGGTGTGAGATGGTATCTCATTGTGGTTTTGATTTGCATTTCTCTGATGGCCAGTGATGATGAGCATTTTTTCATGTGTCTTTGGCTGCATAAATGCCTTCTTTTGAGAAGTGTCTGTTCATATCCTTCACTGACTTCTTGATGGGGTTGTTTGCTTTTTTCTTGTAAGTCTGTTGGAGTTCATTGTGGATTCTGGATATTAGCCCTTTGTCAGATGAGTAGATGGCAAAAATTTTCTCCCATTCTGTAGGTTGCCTGTTCACTCTGATGGTAGTTTCTTTTGCTGTGTAGAAGCTCTTTAGTTTAATCAGATCCCATTTGTCAATTTTGGCTTTTGTTGCCATTGCTTTTGGTGTTTTAGACATGAAGTCCTTGCCCATGCCTATGTCCTGAATGGTAATGCCTAGGTTTTCTTCTAGGGTTTTTATGGTTTTAGGTCTAACGTTTAAGTCTTTAATCCATCTTGAATTAATTTGGAGCAAGATAAGAGAGTCATAGAAAGTATCTATGAATGAAAAATTAATTCATATATACTTTCTATGACTCTCTTACCTTGCTCCAAAGTGACTTGTACCTATTCATCCAAGTAACAGTGTGCAGCATAAAGGAAAATATGAAGATCACTTTGCAAAATATTGGAGATGTGCTGTGGCAGATTGTAATTGTAACATCCCTGACCCACCAGGAATTGTGGAAGAGGCTTATGATGGGTAAACTTACAACATTTCTAAGTGAATACTAGAGATACACCTTCTCAGCTAAATACACATTTATACCTGCGTTCTTATCTTGGGGAAACTCATGATTATAAGAAAGACCAAATGGAATCTTCTAGAGTCTATGCTGAATCAAAACCAAAACTACATTGTTCTGAGAATCACACATCAGAAAACTGGAGATTTTCAGAAATGATGATTCCTATTACATTCTCACTTAACTCTTCAGTTTGACTAAGACAAGGAAATACACAGCTTTATCATGAACTTAATTAGGTGGTTTTCCAATTGCAACTACTATCCCAAATATGTTTTCCTTATTGAATCTAATTAATACAGCCCCTAATGTTGTGGGAAGTCAGGGACCCAGAACAGAGGGACAGGCTGACGCCATGGCAGAAGAACCTGAATTGTGAAAATTTCATAGACATTTATTTGTTCCCAGAATTAATACTTTTATAATTTATTATGCTTGTCTTTACTGCAATCTCTGAATATTAACTGTGAAGATTTAATTGACACTTATCACTTCCCCAATCAATACTTCTGATTTCCTATGCCTGTTTTTACTTTAGTCTCTTAATCCTGCCATCTTTGTAAGCTGAGGATGAATGTCGCCTCAGGACCCTGTGATAATTGCGTTAACTGCACAAATTGTTTAAACAATATGAAATCTGGGCACCTTGAAAAAAGAACAGGATAACAGCAATGTTCAGGGAACAAAGGAGATAACCATAAACTCTGGCTGCCTGTAGGCCAGGTGGAACAGAGCCATATTTCTCTTTTTTCAAAAGCAAATAGGAGAAATATTGCTGAGTTCTTTTTCTCAGCAAGGAACATCCCTGAGAAAGAGAATGCATCCTTAAGGAGAGGCCTCTGAAATGGCCACTTTGGGGATGGCTGTCTTTTACGGCTGTAGATAAGGGATGAAATAAGTCCTGGTCTCCTGTAGTGCTCCCAGGCTTATTAGGACAAGGAAATTCCCACCTAATAAATTTTGGTCAGACCGGTTGTTTGCTCTCAAACCCTGTCTCCTGATAAGATGTTATCAATGACAATGCATGCCCAAAACTTCATTAGCAATTTTAGTTAGTCCTGTGATCCTGTGATCTCACCCTGCCTCCATTTGCCTTGTGATATTTTATTGCCTTGTGAAGCGTGTGATCTCTGTGACCCACACCCTATTGGTACACTCCCTACCCTTTTGAAAATCACTAATAAAAACTTGCTGGTTTTGTGGCTTGGGGGGCATCACGGAACCTGCCGACATGTGATGTCTCCCCCGGACACCCAGCTTTAAAATTTCTCTCTTTTGTACTCTGTCCCTTTATTTCTCAGACCAGCTGACACTTTGGGAAAATAGAAAAGAGCCTACATGAAATATTGGGGGTGAATTTCCCCCAACACCCTAGCATCTGGTATGCTGTTATTGATCTAAAGATGATATAGTTTGGATTTATGTCCCCGACCAAATCTCATGTCAAGTTGGAGGAGGGGTCTGGTGGGAGGGGATTGAATCATGGGGTAGATATCCCCCTTGCTGTTCTTGTGGTAGTGAGTTCCCATGAGATCTGATGGTTTAAAAGTGTGTGGCACTTCCCCCTTTGTTCTCTTTCTCTCTTCTGCCACCATGTGAAGAAGGTCCTTGCTTCCCCTTTGCCTTTAGCCATGATTGTAAGTTTGCTGCAGCCTCCCAGTCCTGCTTCCTATTAAGTTTGCAGAACTGTGAGTCAAATAAGCCTGTTTTCTTCATGAATTACCCAGTCTCAGGTAGTTCTTTATAGAAGTGTGAGAACAGACTAATACAGAAAATTGGCACCAGGAGTGGGGTGCTGCTCAAATGATACCTCAAAATGTGGAAGAGACTTTGGAACTGGATAACAGAGAGAGGTTGAAAGTTTGGAGGACTCCGAAGAAGACAGGAAGATGTGGGAAAGATTGAAATTTCCTAAAGACTTGTTGAATGGCTTTGACCAAAATGCTGATAGTGATATGGACAATGAAATCTAGGCTAAGGTGGTCTCAGATGGAGATGAGGAACTTCTTGGCAACTGGAGTAAAAATGACTCTTGGTATGCTTTGGCAAAGAGACTGGCAACATTTTGCCCCTGCCCTAGAGGTCCGTGGAACTTTGAACTTGGGAGAGATGATTTACAGTATCCTGTGGAAGATATTGCTAAGCAGCAAAACATTTGAGAGGTGACAGAGCATAAAAATTTGGAAAATTTGAACCTGACCATTCAGTAGAAAAGAAAAACCCATTTTCAGGGGAGAAATTCAAGCTGGCTGCAGAAATTTACATAAGTAATAAGGAACTGAATGTTAATAGCCAAGATAATGTGGAAAAACATCTCCAGGGCATGTCAGACATCTTCATGGCCAGCCCCTCCCATTATAGGCCTGGAGGCCTAGGGAGGAAAATGGTTTCGTGGGCTGGGCCTGGGGCCCTGCTGCTCTGTGTAGCCCAGGGGGATGGCACCTTGTGTCCCAGCTACTCCAGCTCCAGCTGTGGCTAAAAGGGATTGAGGTACACCTCAGGCTGTTCTTTCAGAGGGTGCAAACCCCAAGCCTTGGTGGCTTCTATTTGATATTGGGCCTTTGGGCACGTAGAATGCAAGAATTGAGGTTTAGGAACCTCTGCCTAGATTTCAGAGGATGTATGGAAACAGCTGGATGTCCAGGCAGAAGTCTGCTGCATGAGCAGAGCCATCATGGAGAACCTCTGCTAGGACAGCATGGAGGGAAAATATGGGGTTGGAACCCCCACACAGAGTCCCCACTGGCACACTGCCTAGTGGAGCTGTGAGAAGAGGGCCACCATTTTCCAAACCCCAGAATGGTAGATTTACCAACAGGTTGCACCATGTGCTTGGAAAGGCTGCAGACACTCAATGCCAGTCTGTGAGAGCAGTCTTGGGGGCTGTACCCTACAGTGCTACAGAGGCAGAGCTGTCTAAGGTCTTGGGAGCCCACCTCTAGTGTCAGCATGCCCTGGATGTGATGTATGGAGTCAAAGGAGATTATTTTGGAGCTTTAAGATGTAACGACTGATCTGCTGGGTTTTGGACTTGAATGGGGCCTGTAGCCGCTTTGTTTTATCCATTTCTACCATTTGGAATGGAAGCATTTACTCAATGCCTGTGCCTCCATTGTATTTTAAAAATAACTCATTTGTTTTTGATTTTACAGACTCATACGCAGAAGGGACTTACGTTTTCTCAGATGAGACGTTGGATTGTGAACTTTTGAGTTAATGCTGAATGAGTTAAGATGGGAAGACAGTTGAAAAGGGATAATTGTATTTTGCAATGTGAGAAGGACATGAGATTTCAGAGGGACCTGGGACAGAATGATATGGTTTGGATTTATGTCCCCACCCAAATCTCATGTGGAATTGAAGGAGAGGCCTAGTGGGAGTTGACTGGATAGTGGGGGCAGATTTCCTCCTTGCTATTCTTATGATTGTGAGTGAGTTCCCATGAGATCTGATGGTTTAAACGTGTGTGGCACTTCCCCCTTCTCTCTGTCTCCCCTGCTCCACCATAGTAAGACATGCTTGCTTCCCCTTTGCCCTCTGCCATTATTTTAAGTTTCCTGAGGCCTTCCAGTCATGCTTCTTGTAAAGCCTGTGAACTATGAGTCAATTAAACTTATTTTCTTCATAAATTACTGGGTTCATAAAAACCCAGTTTCACATAGTTCTCTATAACAGTGCGAGGACAGACTAACACAAAATATATTTTTTTAACCCCCTACAATAAGCAGCAAACATAAAAAGCATTCTGTTATCACCTGGCAATGTCAGAAGCTCATCATGGTATTTCCTATTTTAAACCACCATGTAGTTTTAAAAAATTTGGAAAAACAGGAAGTAGAGCATACTTCCATTACTGATTTTGTTAAGAAAAATTGTTATTCAAGAATGTGACAAAGACCCCACACCAACAAGTCCAGTGATTTGTCCCATATTGAGACATTCCCTTTAAACATATAGACAAGTGTATCATAGAACCAACTTCACTAAGATGTTAATAAAATTTTCAATGTAATTCAAATTACATTTGAGTGTGCTACTCCAATTCACTTAGTTGTTGTTGAAAGTGTTTTACATGTAAGTCCTTTACCTAACCTTTAGATTTCAGTTGGAGCAATTTGATAATCAGCCTTGTGATGCAGCGGATCTAATGCTGCTCAGAATTTCTGTAATTAAACCATGGCAAGACCTAACAGAATAATCATTTTAACAGCCCTGGTTTCTTTCTTTCATTTGTTATTCCCTTTTTAAGAAGCAGTACTTCTTTTAAGAAGGGCCCTTCCTCTGTTACTAGGTTACTAGATCCTATTGGATAATATCTTTACACTTAGCCTTAGAGGCAGGTGTGTCCTGCTGCACTATATCATCAAGTGAATACACTTTATAAGAATTCAGACCCAAGAATATCCTGAAAGCACAAATTATTTGCAAATAAAGGTTCTCACATCCCCAATACTTTGGTTCCACTTCTGTGTCCTGAACTCACCCTTAGGAATTTATGTAAAGCATCTTAAGAATAATTGAATGAGGTAGAAAATATGAGTCTGACCTACAAATATATATATCACCTTTACTGATATTGACAGCCAAAAGTTTATTGCTGTGCCATTAGCACCCCATTAAGAAGCGTCCTGAACACCTACAGGAAAGTCCTCTTATTAAGAAAAATAAGAAGTACAGCTTATCGCCCCTCTTCCAGGAAGATGAAATGGTTTGAGATAAGAATCTTTAGGAATGCATGAGCAATGGACAAGTCTTTAGTATTATGATCAGATATCTGAGAGGAGCTAGACTGGAATAATGGTGATAAATATGTTTTAAGAAGTGTATAGATGGACCTCAGAAAAATTGTAACATATATGCCTCATATATATATTCATGAAATAGCCCACGATGGGGGAAGTTCTTAATGGCAGATGGGAAAAAAAACACCTGTTCATATGAATATCAGTAATCTCTTAATTAGTTAAAACTAGGTTTTGCTACATGAAACATACAATGAGAAAAATAAAACAGCAACTTAAAAAATACATTTTTTTTTTTCTCTAACAGCAAACACCGTGCAATGTAGTCTATGGCTGTTATGGTGTAGCTTCATGTTCATGAGTGAACTAGTTTCTTTCTATTATCTGATTAACATTCTTTCCACTTTCGAGGTCAACTGATGGTCCAGAATATTGCTGGAGCTCCAGCCATCATTTCTGAATGCCAAGAAACAGAAATGGGGAAAAGCTTGACTGCAAAAGGATCCTCTTATCAGCTAAGCCAGCTTACTTTCCACAGATGTCTTGGAAATCTTTCACAACACTTTTATTTTTGTCTCAGTGACCAGCTCTTGCCATGTGGTCTCACCTGGATGAAGGACAAAGAAGTACAGCCTTTTAGCTAGGCACATTTCTGCTCTGAATAAAATTTGGACTAAAGAAGAGAAAGCAAATGTATATTTACTTTTGTGAATTACTTTTGGAAAGTAGTAGTCCTGCCACAACCTTTTTTAATTCACCATATCTGTGCTTGTCATTACAAAAAGGAGCTATTTTGACGGAAAGCTAGTATAGGATCAACAATATGGATATTGCCACTGCAAAGCTTGCCTGGTTTCAATTACAGCTGAATGTCTTACAGCAATCTGCAAGAATAGGGTTATATCAGTGATAAGATATATGCCCTTATTCAGCTATTAATATGTGGTTTGTTTCTCCATTAGCCAGAATACTCATGCCTGGGAATCCTGGTGTAGAAGACTGGGATGACATCTGTTTCTATCAAACCCAATCGTCTATACATAAGAAATTTCCAGCCAACAGTTTTTAATTTATTCATTTGGACAAAATGGATAAATGATTCCACCAGGGGATACAAAAATGATTTCTTCTGAATTGGATATTTTTTTCTACATATTAAGCTTTTTATGTGGCCAGGCTATACAGAGGCCTAGGAAAGGGCATGGATGGAACAAAGCAGATCATTCCAAGGTTTCAATCTCCTATTTCTACAACAGCCAGGGGTAAAATGCTGATAGAAACTACTAACGCTATTTTAAATTATAGGGACAAAAAGTTCTGAGGTCACACAGGAATTAAGATTTGGCATAACCATATGGTAGGCAGAAAAATGACACCCGGAGATGTCCACATTCGAATTTGCAGAACCTGGGTGATTACGTTATCTTACATGGCGAAAGAGAACTTCAGTTGTGATTGATGTAAGGATCTTGAAATGGAAAAGTATCCTGGATTGACCAGGTATTTCTAATGTAATCACACAGGACTTGATAAGTGGGAGGAAGGAAGGTCAGAGTTAGGGTTAGATTTGAAGATGTTATGCAGCTGCCTTTAAAGTTGAGGAAAGGGATCACAGGCCAATGAATTCAGGAGTCCTCTAGAATATGGAAATCACAAGGAAATGGATTATCTCCTACTGCTTTCCAAAGAAATTCAGGCCTGCAAACAGCTTGATTTTATCCCAGTAATACATATTTCAGACTTACGACCTCTAGAATTATGAAGTAATACAAATGTGTTTTCAACCACTAAATTTGTAGTAATTTGTTATAGCAGCAACAGAAAATTAATACACACCACCAGGTCAAAAATTCTAAAACTGGTGTTAGCTGAAAGCAAAGGAAATGTGAAATGCTAGTGGGAAAGAGAAGTATAAAATATTAATTACACCTCTGTAAACAGTTGTAGAAATGAAGACTACAGCCTCTACCTAGCTTTCTTTCCATGCTGAGTCATGCCTTTCTTTCTTTTAACTAATTTCACTTTTAGTTTCCTTTTATTTTGCTTGTCTATGAAGTAGGGGACTTCTGTGGTGGTGAGCCTTTTTTTGTTTATATGGTTGTGGGATATGTAAACAGATTAGTGACAAAACATGAAGAGGAATTTGCTTCACTTGGAGATCTTGTCTTTGAACCAGTTGATGCACCAACTGATGAGATTTCGGTCAGCTCTTTCTGGAATGAAGATGAGTCAATTTTCTGTTATTTTAAAAATGGTTGGCCGGGCGCGGTGGTTCACGCCTGTAATCCCAGCACTCTGGGAGCCCGAGGTGGGCAGAGCACGAGGTCAGGAGATTGAGACCATTCTGGCTAACACGGTGAAACCCTGCCTCTATGAAAAATACAAAAAAAAAAAATTAGCCGGGAGTCGTGGCGGGCGCCTGTAGTCCCAGCTACTCGGGAGGCTGAGGCAGGAGAATGGCGTGAACCCGGGAGGCGGAGCTTGCAGTGATTGAGCCGACATCACGCCACTGCACTCCAGCCTGGGAGACCGAGCAAGACTCCGTCTCAAAAAGCAAAACAAAAGAAAAAAAAAATGGTTACATTATGTTGACTAAGAACAAGTGATTAAATCAATAGAGCCAAGTAACCCTACTCCTTAGTAAATAGGAAACAGACAAGTAAATTAACTTGATCAATCTGATGCTTCATTTGGAATTTGGGATTTGGAGTTAATGACACAAAGGAACAAGGATCCTTTAGAGTTCATTCATGGTGAAGAAGATAACACTATCAAGAGCAGTATCCAGCCTCTTTTGTCAGTAGTATCTTAACCAGACTGTGTCCATGATATTGACTGTGTTACCAGCACCAGACCTTCCCTTAGATATTTGTGCTTATGTCAATTTTTTTTCTTCAATCTTTCCATAGATGCTGTGAATTCTCTGGCATCCATACAATAAAATTTTGCTTAAATTATACATGGGGAGATTTACATGGAGAGAATCAAGTTTAATTTAAAGAACATGATGATATGCTTTAAAATTACTGGAAGGTAGTATTTTGCCCTGGGTCAGTAAACTTTTGGTCATTTCCAAAAGCTTACCATGGTTTCAGTGAAGTATGCCATATTATATCTTAGATTCTTTTGCTCTAACCCTATGCATTTTAGACCAATGGCATAGTTAGATCATCTATAAAGATGGTTTATAAAGAGGAATCTATAAAGATCCCTAAAAGAAAAGTGACCTATAAAGAAGAATCTATAAAGGTTCCTAAAAGTAGAAAAGTGATCTCCTCAGATAAATAGCACAATTAATAGAGATAACCATCATAATTTACATAACACCAGCATTTTGATGCATTCTTCTGGGTTTTGCATATTTATACGTTAGGTATATTTGACCAAATAACGTTGTTCAGCTTTAGAGCTGCTGAAAGCAGTCAGTTTTTATGAAAGCAAGACCAATAACCAGATTTAGGCTATGCTAGTTCAGCAAGATAATGGCATCCTGGAAGGTATTTAGATAGTCAGCCTATTTTTTTTTTTTTTTGTCTAGTCTGAATATTTCTTTACAAATTTTAAGGATAGGAAAAAGAAAAATATGTAGCATTTTTATTTCTGAGGTCATGATGGTCTAAAGTACTGCAGAACTCCATCTATCTGTAGACCAGCAGTTTTCAAATTTTTGGTTTCAGGATATTTTTATACTCTTAAATTGTTGAAAACCTCAAGAGCTTTTGTTTATGTGAGTTATAGCTAATAATATTTACTATACTAGAAACTGAAACTGAGAACTATTTACAATATAAGAATATGTAAATATGCATACAATTATTTTCTGTAATGATGATGATATTACATATAAGGTAACCTCTGAAAATCTCTACCATACAGACGAGAGGAAAAGGGTAAAAACAGCAAAAAATAACTTGGTTTTATTATAAAAATAGTTTTATCCTCATAAACCCCTTGATATTGGAGACTGTCAAGATTCCACAGACTGTATTTTTAGAAATGTTGTTGAAGGAATTTGTAAAAATAACAACTTTTTGTGTGTCCAAGATTTTATGAATACTCAAGCATAATTTTATTTAAGCTTTCACAAAAGCCTAAGAGCACTTAATATGGGCCAGTTTTGTGATAAATGCATTTCTGGTAAGTATGATTTACCCTTATGTAACAGAGAAGGAATCTGAAGCCAAAAGACTTAAGTAACCTGACTTGAGTGACAGTTTTAGTGGATTTCTGATGCAAACCTATTCTCTCCAATTTTGTCAAAGATGTTGCTATTTTCACTATACAATCCTTTCATTTTCGAAAAGTAATAAATGATATCTGTAATTAACATGCACTGATGCACACTTGATAACAGTTTTCAGGAAACTAATAATTAAACAAAGTTGCAGAGTTTAAACGACTTTGTGTGAAAAAGCCTTAAAATGTCAGCATCTGAACCACGTGTGGGCAAAAGTACAAAGAAAAAGCCTGATTCAAAAATAGAAAGTAATCTATTTAACAAGCAAGGAGCCAAGGTATATGGCAAACTCAGGAACGGAGAAACTGTTTTTGATATTAGATCAGAAAATACTGCATGGAAGAGGCAGCACTTGGGTTGGACCTCAGAACATGAACTATCTTAAAGTTAAGACAAAGAAATAAATAAACATTAAAATAGCTGTATTCTATTCCCTGGATATTTGCCAAGCCAGTCATTCCATTTTAAATGGAATATGAAAACAATAATTCATTAGGATGGGTGAAGTATATATTCACCAAGGGAAACTCAGATACTGATACTGATTGTGCAGCTAAACAATAATCAGTATGTAGATAACTAAGTGCATTTTTATTATACATAACAAATATATGTATAAAATGTATTAATTTTTAGGGTTGAATTTTAAGCATGTATTGCTTGTTTTAGCTATCAACTGTCATTATTTTATTCTAACCTCAATAAAAATATCAATGTATGTCAAAAAAAGAAATACAATGTATTCACATATATTAGAGTACAGATTATTTTTGTTCAATAACTCACTATTATATAATTTTTTTTAGAATGTTGATTAATGTCCCAAAACATTG
Organism: Gorilla gorilla gorilla; assembly: GCF_029281585.2. Lineage (NCBI taxonomy): Eukaryota > Metazoa > Chordata > Mammalia > Primates > Hominidae > Gorilla > Gorilla gorilla. Next base: position 99,472,973 of record NC_073237.2, on the reverse strand, counting down.
GACAGCAAATTTTTGAATGTGTGTTGTATAGAATGATATTTTCATGAATGATAGAGTGAAATGAACTTTTCAAGTTTTTATTTTTTTCCTTTTACAATAAAACAAGAAGTTTCTTTTTTATAAAATAAAGATCTTTAGTGAAAAGAGGACAAAGGCTATTCTGACCTTTAGTTTTTTCAAAGGGTTAGAGTTATATAATCACCAAGATTCCTGTCAAAAAAGACAATTTTATACAATTGGCTATTTAGATGAAAGATTTCTACTTTCTCTAGAATTTCAAAGACCTGTGACCCTACAAGGAAATGGGGACATTATTTATGCCTATTCTTTCCATTCCTAGGTTGGGACACACAGTTTGTTCATAGTGTGTAGAACTTGCTACAAATCGCTTCACTTACTTTTCTTTTGTTTTAGTTCAATAAATGAATAAATTCACATAAAAAATATCTTTAACTCAGTGAGAACTTGTTTAGAATTTCAATTCCACTCCTTAATAGCTAGGTGATTTTTGTTTCATTTTTCTTTAATATTATACAAATTAATTCAATAAACACCAAGTTGAATGCAATTATGCACTTGGCATTATTTGAGCACTGGAGGTAGAGACGTGAGCTGAGATAGTCTCTTCTTTGTTGTGATTGTGATTTCAGCATGATAAGAAATGACACATATGAAAAGTCTAGCATCATAATTTCCACATAGCGTATTTTCAATTAATTATGAGTAAATACTGTTCCTTCTCTTTCTTTATGGGCTAACATATTTTTCAATGGTTAATACATTTGTTTTTAAGCACACCAAGCGAGAGGTTAGATGTGATTATTTTTAAAGTCAAGTTTAACATTATTTCATTTATCTTGAGAATTGCCGTATAAAAATTTGCGATCAAAATGAGTATCTTGGGCATATAAAATTTTATGATAATTCTGTATGTTGATCTATTGGCAAAGTTTTAAATGTGAAGAAGATGGCTGCTTCATGCCAGGGAAACCAAATGGAAGCATTTTGTGGCTTTTTATATTTCGTTTTGAGTTAATTGTAAGCATGCCTTAAAAGTTGTCTTTATCTTCTATTTTATTATAATACTTCTATGGTTAGGTTATTTTAACTCCCAGGATAACATAGTTGTTTCTGAAAAAATTAAAACCTGCTTTATTGTTTGTGGTGATAGTAATAGAATGGCAGTCATCACTTCAATTTGGGAAATACAGGACTGCAAGATCCTATGGTAAAGACTTACATATCATTTATGTATTCATATATATCTATTTACCTGTCTATTATTTATCCACCTTTCTCTCTGTATGTCTTTCTTTTGAAAGAAAACACACACAGACTTATATATACATGGTTTTTTTTGTATCATGTTTTCAAACTGAGGACCATGTCTGTTTCTTTTAGCAAGGTGCCTCCAGCTCTTAGAATGAACACATAGGAAGCATTTAAAAGAGTTTGTTGAAAAATTGGATAGGTGGTGATATGGTTTGGCTCTATATCCTCACCCAAATCTCAACTAGAATTGTTATCCCTATGTGTTAAGGGAGGGACCTGGTGGGAGGTGATTGGATCATAGAGGTGGTTTCCCCCATGCTGTTCTCATGACAGTGAATTCTCATGAGATCCGATGGTTTAAAAGTGTATGACACTCCCTCCTTCTCTCTTTCTCTCCTACTCCATTGTGGTAAGACGTGCTTGCTTCCCCTTAAGCTTCCACCGTGATTGTAAGTTTCCTGAGCCCTCCCCAGCCATGTAGAACTGTGAGTCAGTTAAACCTCCTTTCTTTATAAATGAAACCTTCTTTCTTATGTAAACCCAGTTATCAGACAGTATCTTTATAGCAGTATGAGAACAGAATAACACAGTTGGGTTAATGAGTGAATCTAGCTAGGAACAAATAGTGAGAGAGCACAGATAAGGGAGACATTTAATTTTGCTGTGGAAGTTTTCTTAGAGTAAGTATTATTTGAATTAATACTTAAAGAATGAAAAGATGTGCATTAGAAGAAAAATGTAAAAGGAAACTTTCCTGGTAGAAGGAACAGAACAAGCATATCATAAAATAGAAAGCATGTTGTAAATACTGGGGATAACATGGAGTCTAGTTAGTCAAGATCAGAGCATACACAAAAGGAAAAATGAGAGGTACACTCATACAAGTAGGTTTATGGCATATTTTAGCATATCTTTGAATATTTTGATAAAGACTGAGTTTTTTTTTTCCTTAAGTGATGAAGAGTTAATCGTTAACTGAAAACAAATAATGCACTTTTTGCATTCTAATAGAGAACCCATTACTGGATTTAGTTTCCTCACTTAAAGAGTAAAAGAGTTGGTCTGGCTATAGTCATTTCGGCTTTAATACAGCACTAGTATAGTATCATCATTAAAATCAAAACTATCTGATCTAAAATTATACATTCAGTTTTTTGGAGGAACATAAATGACTTCTTGTATCTACTAAGTGGTTTTCTACTAAGTGGTTTTCTGCAATATTCTTTTTTCTTTCTCTCTTTTTTTTTTTTTTTTTGAGACAGAGTCTTGCTCTGTTGCCCAGGCTAGAGTGCAGAGGCACGATCTTGGCTCACTGCAACCTCTGCCTCCCAGGTTCAAGCAGTCCTCCCACTTCAGCCTCCTGAGTAGCTAGGACTACAGGTAAATCCTACCACACTCGGCTAATTTTTGTATTTTTTGGTAGAGACAGGGTTTCACTATGTTGGCCAGATTGTTCTCAAACTATTGGCCTCAAGTGATCTGCCCATCTTTGCATCCCAAAGTGCTGGCTCACAGATGTAAGCCACCGTGCCCAGCCAGTTTTCTGCAATATTCTTTGCAGTTGTTAGTATATAACCAAATTTGGCTAATTTATTTGTTGTCAAACAATATTTATATAGATAACTCAATTTAATCTTTCATATAAGAAATTTTCCTAGACCTATGAAATCATAAATAATATTCTGATTCAATATTAATGGGTACATTAGGGTGTATCAATTTTAATTTGTTTTTGCAAAAAATGAATCATAAAAGCATAATAATAGATCAATATTTATATTTAAGTACTTATTTTATGTATTTTGTAACATGTTCGTAAATAAATGGTTCTTGTAACAACATGCAATGTATCTAATGATGTTAATAGCCTAAAATACTTTACTATTTGGCAAACCCTGTATATTCAAATGTGTTAACTCTTTCTGACTGAAGCATTTATATTCCCATTGGTAGTTGTGGGACAGTACAGCACAGTGTTTGTGAGTCTCAAAAATCCATGTAATTTTGAGAAGCAGTTTCTTTACTCTGATTTCTACTCAAGACTGAGGACAATGTCAGGAATTAATACTTCATTCAGCCAAATATCAGTACTATCTTGTGGTGTTTTCTTAACCTTATATCAAAATTCTACCCTACAGTCAAATCAACTTGAGGCCAGGTTTCAAAGGCTAAAATGTATAACTGCCTTTGAGCAATGAATGGGAGTCTGAAATTTTAGCCTGGGAGCAATGTTTTTCTGAACTCTGTGATATCTCTAAATCTTGATGTTATGTTGTACATCTGTTTTCATTGTTCCCTTTTGCATTACTTTTGGCACAATTCTCTTTAGTCTTGTCTGTTCTTTTTAACCATATAATACTTCAAAAAAATGTTGTTTTGCTTTCTTTTTTTTGTTGTTTCAATTTGGGTTTTTGATAGTTTATAGAAATAATTTCAGATGTACAAAGGAGTAGCAAAGTTAATAATGGAGTTTTGTAGATGCTTCACCCAGCTTGCAATATTAATTTTGTGTATAGTCATGATACTATTATAAAAACTAAGATAATTGGTACAATAATATTAGCATTGGTAAAATAATATTAACTGAACTAAAGAGGTAAAATACTAATAAGCAAACTTCAAACAATTTATATTTCAGCATATTTCAACTAATGTCCTTTTTGACCTTGAGGATCCAATTCAGAAGCCTACATTGCATTTAGTTGTCCTGACTTCTTAGTTGTCTCTGGTTTGAGACAGTTCAATAGTTTTTGTTTGTCCCTCATGATCTTGACAATTTTGCAAGTATTTTGTAGAATGTCTCTCAATTTGGATCTGAAGTCTCTCTGATATTTTGTCATAATTATATTAAAGATTTGGATTTGGGGGAAAAATACCAAAGAGGCAATAGGCTTTGCTGAATGAGTGGATTATGTCAACAGTTCAATGATTAGATATCATTAGAGTGATATGAACCTTGATCCCTTGATTACAGTGATATCTACTAGGTTTCTTCATAGTACAGTTACTATAATAAATAATTAGGGGAAAATAATTTGAGATTGTACAAATATGTTATTTATTCGTGTACTTTTGCTCACAATTTTTTGCCTACAATGATTATTATATGGCATTCTAATGATTATTTTCTATCTCCCTCATTTTTAGAAATGTATTAATTGGAATTCTTGTGTAAGAAAGAGTTGTCTCTCCTGCCCAGTTTACTTATTTATTTATTTATTTATATTACTATGAACTCATTAATATTTACTTTATTATCTGGGTTATAATATAAAACTATAATTATTAATTTAATTGCTCAAACTGTGTTAGCTTTGGTCACAGGAGCTCTTTCAGATTGGCTTCTATGTCTTTTTGATGCAGGTGAGGCCTAAAATCGGGGCTTAGGCCAGGATGGTTCTTGGCTTTGTCCAAGAAAGAATGTAAGTGAGCCAACAGAGCAAAGGGAAAGCAAGTTTATTAAAACAACTGAGTACAGGAATATGGCTGCTCCATAGAGAGAGTAGTAGCAGCAGCAGCAGCAGCAGCCCTTGTGAATTGCTGGCTAGCTATTTTTAGAGAACTATTCCTTGATTATATGCTAGATAAGGGGTGGATTATTCATGAATGTTCTGAAAAGGGGGCAAAGGTTCTTGGAACCAAAGGTCCTTCTTCTTTTAAACTATATAAGGTAACTTCTGGGGGTTGTCATGGCATTTGTTAATTGTCATGTTTGTAGTGGGAGTGTCTTTTAGCATCCAAATGCATTATAATTAGTATGAAATAAGCAGTGAGGGCAACCAGAAGCTGCTTTCATTGGCATCTTGGTTTTAGCTGGTTTGGGCTGATTTCTTTGCTGCATCCTGTTCTCATCAGCTTCTGTTTTGTTCAGTGGGGTCTGGTGACTGGTTCTCAGAAAACAAGTCCTACTGATCTCCTGAACCTCATTTTGACATGTCTCATCTTTTTTTCATTTTTTTCCTCCTCTCTTTTAAAATTTTATCACTTATTTACATCCTGGAACCACATGAAATTCCAGGGTTAACTTGCATTTTTCTTACCCCAGTCCTGGAACCAACTACTTCTCCTTTGAGCCTTGGTTCCTTTCATTAGGTAATGATATTTAAACACTCAGATCTGTGCTCTAGTTTTATTAGTTGCTGCTAGGATATCACTGCTTCTGCGAACTCTCACCAGACAGAGACAGGAAATGTATTTATGTAAAGTAACCGAGGTATACATATTTTTGTATACTTTTTGTATGTATATATTTTTAAATGAAATCATACTGATAACTCTAAATCTAACCCAACGCTACAGAGTTTATTATGTCATTCTCTCTTTGATTATTTCTAACTTATATTAGAGAAACATGGCTTTCATTATCTACAATACATATGCTGATACTAGTAAAGTAGTTCAGAGTTGCGTTTCATGCTCTTGAGAGAAAACGTTTACCAACTAGAGTACCATGCTCGTGTCTATTTCTTTTGTTTATTAGCTGATGATATCTGGTCAAACAGTGTTTTACAATGTTATTCTTTCAGACTTTAATTTGTTTGTTCTTTTTCTACCTCCTTAAATGAGGTAATATTACTCAACTGTTAATATAGTTAGATTCATTCTGCATTCTGTCTTGGCTATTTATTAAAGTTACATAGGGTAGAAATCACTCTTTATGGTATTATATATAGATGCACAGAATTGTGTATCTATATATATGCAATATTATATAGAACTATTCTATCACCAGAAAAATTTCCTCTTGCTGTCTTTGCAGTCAACCACTTCCCCAATCCTAATCCATGAAAATTAACTGATTTGATGTTCTTTCCTATAGCTTTATCTTTTCCAGAATGTCATATAAATTGAATCATGCATATGTGGCCTTTGGGTCTGGCCTTTTTCACTTAGTCAAATGCATTTATAACTCACCCACATTGCTGTGAGAACAAAGAACTCATTATTGTTTCTTGCTATGTAGTATCCAATTTATGGATGTATGCATTTTGTTTAGGTATTCACCATTTGAAAGACATCTGGTTGTTTCCAGTGTGTAGTAATTACAGCGAAAAAAATCCTGCTATAAACATCCTGGTATCGATTTTTGTGTGAACCATTGTTTCTTTTCACTGGAGCAAATACAAGTGGAATTGGTGGGTCATAGGTTAGGTATAAGTTTAACTTTATAAGAAACTTCAATATTGATTATAATAGCATTTTGCATTTCTACAAGCAATATATGAGAAGTCCTATTGTTCCACATTTGCCAACATCTGATATCGCTTGTGCTTTTGAATACAGTGTTTCCAAATGTGTGTGTGGAGATATCTCATAGTTTTAATTTGCCAATCCTAATTAATAATGATATTGAGCATCTCATCATATGCGTATTTGCTATCCACATATCTCTTTTGGTGATGTGTTACTTCAGGTATTTCGCCCATTTTTTGTGGGGCTACTTGTTTGCTTATTATTTAGTTTTGAGAGTCTTTTATGGAATAGTTATGAGTTGTCATTCTTTGAATAACTAATTTGCAAATATAATATTTCAGTCCACAGCTAATTCTTTCATTTTTCCTTCTTCCAGCCTTATTGAGGTATAATTGACAGAAAAAAAGTTTTAATATTGAAAGTGTACAACTGTAACCAAACTCTAGCTGTGTAGAACCCAATAACAAGAGCAAAATATGGTAGAAAGAAAGTAGCTTTATTTACCATAACTAGCAGTGGTTAAGTGGCTGGATTCACTTCCAAAGTAAGCACTTCAAACTTTAGGCTGGGGCAAGGGGCTTAAAAGGGGAAACTTGGAATGGGAAACATGCAGGAAGGGTGCAGAGTATAAGGTCTGTGTGTCTTATTCCAGTGGCTATCTCAAGCTGTGGTCCACCTGGATCATGGGCTGGTGTCATCTCAACGATGTCCAAGTTGCTGACTAACTGCCTTGAGGTATCTCTGAAATTTTGCAGCTAGTTCTCTATGCCTGAAAGTCTGTTTCAAGATTAGCCACTGAAACTTCCATGTAAGGACACAATTAGAAACAAGCATACAGTTAGATAAATGTGTATGGTGTAAGGGAGTGTATAAGAAAGGGAAGGACATGGTATTTGAAAGAAAGTACATTTCAAGGCTATATTTTAAGAATAAAAAAAGGTTTCTCTAGCTAGTCTCAATGTTGTATCTTGAGACTAGAGGAAAAAAACAGAAAAAAGGAAAAGAAAAGTTTTAAAATGCATTTTCAGGCTAGATTGTTCAGTTACACAATGTGATGATTTGATAATTTGTATATATTGTAAAATGATCACCACAATCAAGTTAATTAACATATCCATCAACTCACATAACTATCATTTGTATGGGTGAGGTGGCGAAGATACTTCAGATCTGCAATCTTAGCAAATTTCAAGTATATAACACTGTATCATTAACTATATTCACCATGCTGTACATCAGTCTCCAATCTTTTTGGCACCAGGAACCAATTTCGTGGAAGAAAATGCTGCCACGGATGGGGTGGGGAGGATGGTTTCAGGATGATTCAAGTGCATTTCATTTATTGTGCACTTTATCTCTTTTATTATTACATCGCAATATATATATATTATAATGAAATAATTATACAACTCACCATAATGTAGAATCAGTGGGAGCCCTCAATTTATTTTCCTGAAACTAGATAGTTCCACCTGGGGGTGAGGGGAGACAGTGGCAAATCATCGGGCATTAGATTCTCATAATGTGCAACCTAGATCTCTCGCATGTGCAATTCACAATAGGGTTCACGCTCCTATGAAAATCTAATGCTACCACTAATCTGACAGGAAGCAGAGCTCAGGTGGTAATGTGAGTAATGTGGAGTGGCTGTAAATACAGATGAAGCTTTGCTCACTTGCAGCTGCTCATGTTCTGCTGCAAAGCCCATTTCCTAACGGGCAAGGGACCAGTACCAGTCCAGGGGTTGGGGACCCCAACTGTACGTGCTATCAGACACTTACTTCTTGTTTCTTCTATCTAACTGTATTTTTGTACCCATTAACCAGCTTCTCTTCATTCCCACCCCCTATCCTTCCTAGCCTCTGGTAACAATCATTCTACTCTCTTAAAGCACTGATCTGCTCTTTAACAAACATTAGTAAAGGATTATAAAGGGTTTATGAGAATCTCACCTCATGGTCAAATTGGTTAAGCATAATAGCAAGGGTTATAGGCCTTTAACATACTCGATAGGCTTCCCAAAAATCAAATTTCAGCTTTAAAATTGTCTTTTCTAACCCCTAACTTTTGGATGCTACAGAGGGCCCCTGGAGCATCCAAAAGAGATGTAAACAGGATTATGTGACATGCTTAGTTGCATGGAATAGTCAAAATAAAAATAATGTTTAATCTTCTTCAGGTTATATTTTAGTGAATAATATTAATATATGCTCCAAAATTGTATGGGATTTCTAAAATTCTAATGTCTGAGTATATGCTATCAATCATAATTAAGGTTATATTAGATTATTGCTGACCACAGAAATAACCAAATTTCCTTGTCAATTGTGTCTTTATGACTATTTAAAGTCATTTCCATGGTTAATTGCATAATGCTGATATAGTTTCTGAAAAGTTCACTAGCATGCAAAATCCTAGAATATGGTGTCTTAGGAGGTTCATGAAAGGATGGAAAGGACCCTGAAAAGCATTCTTGAATACAGCTTTCTAATAACTTTAAGTTTATGTCATTTGGACTGGCTAAGAATTCCTGAAACTTTAACAAAAACTGGTTTATAAAACTGCTAACCTAAGCAGAACAAGAATAAATTGAATACCAAGAAAGTACTTTGCCAGATTTTCATGTTAAATCAGCTGATACATGGTCTATGTGAAATTACCTATGATAACCCATTAGTTATCAGTGCTATGCACTTAAATTTGAGAAACAACAGGCATTCAAGAGGACATAAGTCCAATGTTATGCATGGACTCACGGGGAACCAGAACAGTTGCAGCCTTGTCCTTCCTGAGCCTTTAAAGCTTTTGTTATTAAAAGTTCTGCATTCCGGCCAGGGGTGGTGGCTCACGCCTGTAATCCCAGCACTTTGGGAGGCCGAGGCGGGTGGATCATGAGGTCAGGAGATCGAGATAATCCTGGCTAACACGGTGAAACCCCATACAAAAAATCAGCTGGGCGCGGTGGTGGGTGCCTGTAGTCCCAGCTACTCAGGAGGCTGAAGCAGGAGAATGGCATGAACCTGGGAGGCAGGGTTTGCAGTGAGCTGAGATCGCGCCACTGCACTCCAGCTTGGGCGATAGAGTGAGACTTCGTCTCAAAAAAAAAAAAAAAGTTCTGCATTCCATGACTCATGGAGAAGATAAAATGATCCAAATTAAATGTATATATTTTATGGTGGCTACCAAATTGCTAAAATAGTTTATAGCCAACGTTTGGTTTGTTAAATCCATATTCCTGGGAAGACAATCAAAACTTCAGGTACATTTGGCTACCTGATGGGCTATTTAAACATTTATAAAGGGATTTCATTCAATTGTTACTTTCAATCCATGTTTTATGATTGTAGAAAAGCTTCCCATACAAGAGGGCTGATGTTATAATAGTAGATTATTATGCCACAGTGTATTTTCACGGTGTAAAGAAAGCTTTTTATGGTTCACTGAGGACAATCAACCTCTTCACAATCTAGAACCTGAAGATTGGATCTGCTGAGAACATCAGAGAAAGACTATCCTTGCCATCCACACTACAGCAAAACTTTGGGAACTTAAACTTTGGGTTCATAGTCTCATAACTCAGAAGGGTCCCTCCACGTTCTTGTAACTGTACACTGATTGGAATCCTTAAAGTAAAGCTAACTAGGAAAGTTTCTCCCCAGAAGAAAATGATATCCCTTGATGTGCTTTTCCCAAAATCACAGATCAAGACTTCTCTACTATCATGAGACTCTTATCTTTGAATTTTTTTCCCTTGCTTATGCCTCTATGAATGATAGAAGTGAAAACGGGATCTCTTATATGTACTTATGGGGTTTAGTTTTATTAGTGAAGGATTTTGCAGACAGCCTTATACATGGATGGCTTATACTTTGATACATAAAAGATGAAGGCTGATGCAGGTGAGAAAATTTAATGTACATATACTGCCTCATAATCAGTCAGAAACAGAACATTGGTTCACTCCCCTTAAAACACATTGTGGGTTAAGGAGAACCTTGCCAGAAGGCCTTCACTCTTCTATATTTTTTCCAATACGTTTTTTGGGAACAGGTGGTGTTTGGTTACATAAATAAGGTCTTCAGTGGTGATTTCTGGGATTTTGGTGCACCCATCACCCAAACAGTGTACACTGTACCCAGTGTGTGGTCTTTTATCCTTTACCACCTCTCACCCTCTCCCCCAAGTACCCAAAGTCCAGTGTATCATTCTTACACCTTTGTGTCCTCATAGCTTAGCTCCCACATATGAGTGAGAACATATGATGCTTGGTTTTCCATTTCTGAGTTACTTCACTTAGAATAATAGTCTCCAATATATATCACATTTTCTTTATCCAATTGTTGATTGATGGGCATTTGGGCTGGTTCCACATTTTTGCAATTGCAAATTGTGCTGCTATAAACATGCATGTGCAAGTATCAAGAAATGTTTAAATCTACCTATGACCTGAAAGCCCCTTCTTTGAGATGTCCCACCTGTCCAGGCCAAAGCAATGTACTTCTTGATCAGATTCTCCCTGGGCCTGAAAGCTCGAACGGATGAATAACTCCTCCCTCCTCAGGCCCAGTCCCAAGGCTCAAGGCCACTTGCATCAGCAGCAAAAGCCAGCAAGATAGCAGAAGCAGGAAGAGAGCCAGCAGGAAAACACATACCCTGGCTGGAAGACATATCCCTGAAGTTCGAGAAAGAGGCAGTCCGGGTACGACATAGTAGTCACGTCAGACTGCAACACTTCCTGTTTACAGAGGACTATAAAACCCCTGTCTCATCCTCCGTTGGGGCTGATGCCATTTTAGGCTTCAGCCGGCCTGCACCCAGGCGCTCATTAAAACGGCATGTTGCTCCACACTGCCTTGTGTTGTCTCTTGGCGTGCTCCCAGGGTTCAAACTCGTACAAGAACCTTTCACTTCTTACATGTATTGCTTTAGGTATCAGCGTGTAACTTCTTTCTCTCTAAAATGTATAAAATCAAGCTGTAACCCAACCACCTCAGGCACATGTTCTCAAAGCCTCTGGAGATTGTGTTTCTGGCCTTGGTAACTCATATTTGGCTCAGAATAAATTGTTCAAATACTTTACCGTTTGACTCTTTTGTTGACTATTTTTTCTGCTTGTAATTTGTTAAGGAATTTCAATCTGTTATCAATTCTGGAAAATGTTTACCAGTTACCACATTAAAAAAAATGCTTCTTCACTGTTTTTTACTCAAGATAGTCTATCTGGGGTACAGGCTACTTGCCAGAGTTGTCCTACTTGCAGCAACGTGGCAATCTTCTAAATTTGTTTTGGCTTGTGGGGAAGAGAGACTAGAAAATTAACAAGTGCTTTTTTCTGGCTCATGTCAGAAGTGCTACAGTCTCTCTCCAATTAGCAGATCTCGACAATGGTACTGCCTAATTAGAAGGAGGCAGGAAAGTGTAGATTCTCTTATTTTCAGGAAGGAGCAGAATGTGGCATAACCTAACACAATGGTTCATTCTTCCTTCATAGGTTTAATACTTTTGGAGTGAATATTCATCGTTAGTTAATCTTGAATGTCATTTACGTAGCCAATGTGGTGGAATAATTTTATATATACTTCTTTAATGTCTCCCAGGGGTATGTGAAAAATACATTTGAATTGTAAACCAACCTGGGCACTGCACCAGGCCTTATCTTGCTTTTCTAAACATGGATATTACGTATCATTTATTTTAATCTCAACTTGTAATAGTAATTTGTATTTTATACCTCAATTTTAGCTGCTTATGTGTCCGGAATTGGTGGGTTCTTGGTCTCACTGACTTCAAGAATGAAGCCACGGACCCTCGCAGTGAGTGTTACAGTTCTTAAAGGCGGCGTGTCCGGAGTTTGTTCCGTCTGATATTCGGATGTGTTAGGAGTTTCTTCCTTCTGGTGGGGTTCATGGTCTAGCTGTCTCAGGAGTGAAGATGCGGACCTTCGCGGTGAGTGTTACAGCTCTTAAGGCGGTGCGTCTGGAGTTCTTCGTTCCTCCTGGTGGGTTCGTGGTCTCCCTAGCTTCAGGAGTGAAGCTGCAGACCTTCGTGGTGAGTGTTACAGCTCATAAAGGCAGTGTGGACCCAAAGAGTGAGCAGCAGCAAGATTTATTGCAAAGAGCGAAAGAACAAAGCTTCCACAGTGTGGAAGGGGACCCGAGCGGGTTGCCACTCCTGGCTCCCGCAGCCTGCTTTTATTCTCTTATCTGGTCCCACCGACATCCTGCTGATTGGTCCATTTTACAGAGAGCGCAGTGGTCTGTTTTGACAGGGCGCTGATTGGTGCGTTTCCAATCCCTGAGCTAGACACAAAAGTTCTCCACTTCCCCACTAGATTAGCTAGATAGGGAGTGTTCACACAAAGGTTCTCCAAGTCCCCACCAGAGTAGCTAGATACAGAGTAGCGATTGGTGCATTCACAACCTTGAGCTAGACACAGGGTGCTAATTGGTGTATTTATAATCCCTTAGCTAGACATAAAGGTTCTCCAAGTCCCCACCAGACTCAGGAGCCCAGCTGGCTTCACCCAGTGGATTCCGCACCCTAGCGGCAGGTGGAGCTGCCTGCCAGTCCCGTGCGTGCACCTGCACTCCTCAGCCCTTGGGTGATCGATGGGACTGGGTGCCCTGGAGCAGGGGGCAGAGGTCGTCAGGGAGACTCAGGCCGCACAGGAGCCCACGGAGGAGGGGGAGGCTCAGGCAGGTCCCGAGCCCTGCCCCGCAGGGAGGCAGCTAAGGCCCCGCGAGAAATCGAGTGCTGCACTGGTGGGCCGGCACTGCTGGGGGACCCAGCACACACCCCTCAGCAGCTGGCTGGGGTGCTAAGCCCCTCATTGCCCAGGCCGGCCAGCCGTTCGGAGTGCGGGGCCTGCCAAGCCCACGCCCACGCGGAATTCCAGCTGGCCCGCAAGCCCCGCGTGCAGCCCAGTTCCCGCTGGTGCCTCTCCCTCCACACCTCCCTGTAAGCTGAAGGAGCCAGCTCCGGCCTTGGCCAGCCCAGAAAGGGGCTCCCACAGTGCAGTGGTGGGCTGAAGGGCTCCTCAAGTGCCGCCAAAATGGGAGCCCAGGCAGAGGAGGCCCCGAGAGCGAGCCAGGGCTGTGAGGGCTGCCAGCACGCTGTCACATCTCACTTAGACACAGGAGGTCTAATTAATCTTTCTCTAGCACCTTCACATAATTTTGAGTTTAGCAAATTACTTTCACTTTTTATTTAAGTGTTCTTATTCTTTTTGTTTCTTTACTTTTATTTTCATTTCTCTACTGCATTGATGCAAGGATATTACTTAATTCTCCCTCCCACTAAGCCTTTTACATTTACGTCCCTAGTCTGGAAGTTCACAGGGTGTTTCTGTACTTAGAAGTTACCTTAACTTATAAAAAGCAAACAAACAAGCAAAAATGCACGAATGCTATATATAGTGATAATCATCAGCTCTAATCTCAGTAGAGTACAAAAATCTTAAGTGCTTCAACTATTAATATTCTCTTCCTGTATCCTGTGTCCTTTTGCTTGTATCTTAATATCAGCTTATTTTCAACCACAAAATTATTATTTGTCTTTAACTGTAATTATCTTTATTTTGCTCTTAATCTTGAATGATACTTTAGCTGGATTAAGAGTTCTAAGCCCCTGGGGTTGTTTTTGTTTTGTTTTAGTTTGGTTTGGTTTTCTCTCTTCAATTATTTAGACAATTAAGTTTAATACTTTCTTGTTTTGTTGTTGCTGATAAGTCTATTATCTATTTACTAAAAATTCCTTTATGACATCTACAATTTTTCAGTAAATTTCTGCTTTTAAAAATAGTTTTATTATGATGTGTCTAACTGAATGTGTGTTTTCTTATTCTACTTAAGAATTGGCATGTTGTTTTAATTAAGAACTTGTATATTTTCTTAATTCTGGAAATTTCTCAGACATCTAATATAATTATAAATCTCTGCCAGATTCCTATTTAATCTTTCCTTCTAAAACTTTATCCCATGCATATTGTTTTAAAATGTGTCTCATAAATTGTTGATGAAAAAAACTTCAACTGAATTAAATTTAAAGGAGTTTAATTGAGCAATGAACAATTTGCGAATTGGGCAGACTTCTGAGCCATAGTAGGCTCAGAGACTCCAGCGCAGCCATGGGGTGAAAGAAAACTTGTGAACAGAAAAAGAAAAGTGAGGTACAGAAAAAGAAATTCAGGTACAGAAACAACTGGATTGGTTACAGCTTGGTGATTGCCTTATTTGAACACAGTTTGAACAGTTGGCTACATTTGATTAGCCAAAACTCAGTGATTGGCACAAGTGTAGGCTATGTCTGTTTACACCTCAACTTGTTATGGTTCACAATGTACAGAAAAACCTTTAGGCCAAACTTAAAATATGTAAGGAGGCAGCTTTAGGCTAAACCTGATTTAAAATTGTCATTTTTATTCAGAGAGAAATGTAGAGTTTAACTTCTGCTTTATCTCTCACTAACCAGGTGACTTTAGTTCACTTAATCATTTTGAGACTCATTTTTCTCTATTGTAAAGTAAGTATAATAACGCTACCTGATGTTTTTTGAGAACTAAATGGCATAAGTCATTGTATTAATTTTCTGTTGCTTCTGTAACAGATTACCACAAACTTAGTGACTTAAAACAAAAATTTATTATCTTACAGTTCTTTTGGTTAAAAGTTTAACATAGATTGCACTGGGCTAACATCAAGTTCAACAGGCAGTAAAATCAAG
Source organism: Gorilla gorilla gorilla (assembly GCF_029281585.2). Taxonomy (NCBI): domain Eukaryota; kingdom Metazoa; phylum Chordata; class Mammalia; order Primates; family Hominidae; genus Gorilla; species Gorilla gorilla. The sequence continues at coordinate 99,457,787 of NC_073237.2, read as the reverse complement.
TGTTGGTAGAACCATTTTGGAGGGTTTAGGGGATAATCTAGTTTTTTTGCCTCTTAAAGTTTGTTGGGTCTGCCTGCATTCCTTGGCAGGCAGGTGGCTTCCTTTCTCCATCTTCAAAACCATCAATGGTGGATTGAGTCCTTCTTATCACTCTAATCACTTATGTGATTACATTGGGCCCACCTGGTAGTCAAGAAAAATCTTCCCATCTCAAGGCCTGCAATCTTAATAACATCTGCAATGTCCCTTTTGCCATAGGCTATAACATATATTCATATGTTCCAGGGACTGGGATGTGGACATCTTGCCGGTGAGAAGGAGGATTATTCTGTCTACCACAACATTTACAGAGGACTTGATATCTAGTAAGAATTCAAAAATATTATGAACATATTGATGTCAGAAGAGCTTAGAAGTGAATTTGGCTCTTTGTAACTGTGAACTGTGGGCTCTTAATAGTTTGAGATAATCAATCATTTGATTTCTCTTTTTGAAATCCCTGTAAGATAGGAGTACTTATGGATACCTTAGAAAATCAAGAGGATATTCTGACATAGTATATTTAAAATAGTTGTAATTCATTTATACATTTTCTTGAATCATATTGTGTACATTAGCAACAGCAAACATGTTGGTGGGTAGTGACTAGGGGCAGACAGGGTGGCTTTAAATAGCAAACTATGGCACATGAATTAATTTATTGCCAAAAAGCACTACGTGTATACATACATACACACATTTGTGTATGTATATGCACTGTGATAAGTAATGGCACAAATTACAGCAATAATTGGTAGCTGATAGCTATGTAACAGATGTCAAGATTAAAGGGGACTAAATACATTGGGGATTCCCTGTTTAACCAATGGGTTTAATTAAAATGTTTGTTGACTTTTTAACTTTGTCAGCTATTTCTTGCTCAGTAATTAAACAGAATCTAGCTAATTCCTTTGAGGGTGTTTTTCAAAGCCTAATAAAAACATGTATCATTTGTAATCAACTTTTAATGTTAGTATTAATATAAGTGTGAGGAACATGGCTGTGCTTTGGTCAAGGAATAGGCTGAGGCAGACATCTGGGCCAGAGTGACTCAGCAAGTTTGGAAAGCAGGTGCACAATTCCATGTATAATGTAAACACAGCCATGTAGCCATAGCATGAGAAGGCTCGTCATTTGGCTCTACGCCAATATTGTCTGTAAAAGGTATAATTTGCCCTGCTGACATTGTACAGGCACGCTTGTGCCCAGAGAAAGAGAGAGTCAGAGTTGTCCGTCTGTGCAGAAGACAGGGAGCCAGGACACAGCTCAGCTCACTCGGTCCCAAAGAGAGAAAGAGTTAAGCTGCTGACCCTGAAGGCAAGGGAGAGCCTGCCAGGCAGCTGTGTGTGGGAGCTGCCAGACTAAGCAGCTGAGACAAGGTGGACAGTGTGAGAGAACTAGTGTGAGTGAGATGCTGATGGGAGAGCTGCTGAATAAAACTACATTTCACCTGCCTATGGTCTCGTGAGTGTTCTTTCATCTATCTGCTCACCCACCCATCTCTAGATAGTATGAAAATTACTTCAAAACATTAATCTGTTACATTGACAATTTTAGTATTATGTGCTATGTTGTAATTCCTGTTTCTGCTCATCAAATTATTTATTAGCTCAACAGAGTTATTGTACTTGGATGTGCAGAGCTCATACGAGCTGATAAGAAAAATACTAAGACAGTATCAAAAAAATAACTTTAGTGGAAAAGTCACAGGAGATTTTAAAATATGAAAAAGTGAAAAAATTATTGAATCATATAAAATTGCCAACATTGTAAGTCAAATTAGTCTATATTGGCAATTTCATGTGTTTTTTGTTTTGTTTTTTTTTTGAGACAGAGTTTCACTCTTGTTGCCCAGGCTGGAGTGCAATGGCACGATCTCTGCTCACCACAACCTCCGCCTCCCGGGTTCAAGCGATTCTCCTGCCTCAGCTTCTCGAGTAGCTGGGATTACAGTCATGTGCCACCAAGCCTGGCTAATTTTGTATTTTTAGTAGAGACAGGGTTTCTCCACCTTGGTCAGGCTGGTCTTGAACTCCCGACCTCAGGTGATTTGCCCACCTTGGTGTCCCAAAGTGCTGGGATTACAGGTGTGAGCCACCACACCTGGCCTCAATTTCATATGTTTAAATCTAGTAGTTTAAGAGATGTTAAAATTAAATGGAGAAAAACGTTATTTGGAGTTTTAATTTACCAAGAATAAAAACTTTCATAATTAATATCAATAAGGAAGAAGAGGGACATATTGAGCAATTTCATCTTAATGAACACAAACAGCACTACTTTACTGGAAGTATATTGGCAACATGTACTAACACATTTTAAAAAATAATTTAAATGGAGCACAAGAATTTTAATAGAGAAAACAGATTATTATATATATGTTTATATGTATAAATATGTTTGTGTGTGTGTGTATGTGTGTGTGTATATACATATATATGTAGAGAAAAAGAGATAGAGAAACTGAAATCTTTAGTAGGCCATGTATTTTTTATTCATTTTGGATATGTTATTAACTTTTATATGCCTCCGTTTTCTCATCTCAACTGTAAAGTACAAATAACATGAAAATTAAATTTTATCATGCATTATCTGCTATCAAAATATAGCAGTGTCTCATATATAATCAGTAATAAACTATTGGTAATATTCTAAATGAACAGTAGTAAGGAACTTTTTAACTAATTTAGGGTTCTTGTATCACATAAAATAATAAACATCTTTCTGTACTTAATTTATAACATATTGCTGATGAAATTCAATAATACTTTGATATGAAGTTCAGTGAAACAAAGTAGGACATAATCTTTTATATATGATATTATTTCGACATTGAAATCTTATTCCAAGAAAGATTTATACTGTTTTGAAAAGACTCAAAACCTTCAACTTTAATAAGACCAATCTGAAGTGCTGCAAAAATATTCATGAACTCAAGTATTTTGATAGTCTAATAAAAATATATTAAAAAATGAAATTATACCTAAGCAGAAACTTTGGTAAATATTTTTCTGATTACAGGTAAGTCTTTCAAACGTAAAATCAATGATTTTTAAAATTGATAAATTTGATAACATACAATCATTTAAACGTTCTTTCCAAAAATCAAACCTGTTAACATAAACAATAATTTATCTGAGGCCAGAAAATTTAATATCTTTTCAATGACATCTCCTTTATTAACCATCTAAATTATCTTGGAATACTTGGGGAATTTCCCATCATACAAGTCTTGGTGGAAAGCAGAGCTGGTTCCCACTCACAGAAGCTAAAATGGAAGCTTTCTCAGAACATTTGGCAGTTCAGGTAGTGCTTGCGACCTCAGCCCCATCACACGGCTTTATCCACCCAGAATTTTCAATCAAGAACTAATGACAACAAGGTAAATCAACTATGGCTTCTGTGGAAGTTGCCACAAAATTGATTTTTGGAGCAGTGATGACACAAAATTAGAGGTATTAATATTATTCGTGGTCCAGAGTCAATGAAAAATGGCACTCAAAATGCAAACAAAACAAGCAGCCACATGAAGGTTTTTATGCAAGCATATTCAAGAGAGAATGGTTCATATTAACAAAATGAGCAAGCCAACAAACCAATTCTACATCTATTGCCATTTATTGTTTAAGTAAATTGTGATACACCCACAAAAGGTAAGATTAATAAGGAGGCATTAGTCATCACAATTGAGATTAACCTGTAAGTGTGTGAAAACTGTTGTTACGAATAAAATGTTATGTAAGACACATAGTCAGAAGGGTTCATTTTAACAACAGACTTAGAACCCAGGAAGGAAAAGGTCAAAGGGAAGCCATGTTCCTCATTTTTTTTTTTTTTTTTAATAAACTAACATGGCTATAGGAGAAAGGAAAAAACTATGCCCTTCCTGTGTAGCCTCCTAGGCTATAGCGCACATCTTTATCTTTTCCACAGAAATAGCATGGGATTTTAGATCTTACTTTTAAAAACCTTAGATCACTGCACCTGTTACTTGATGCATACATTTAACTTAGAAAAAATACCTTGTAATGTCTGACTAGTGTTAGATTTAGAAGGACACAAGCCATGAATTTCAGGAAAGCATGACCTAAAGTCTCCTAAAATTGGATTATCTTGCATTTCAATTTGTTTTTTACCCTTTTCTCAAGGTTGTCATATTTTGTTAGTTCTTATAAATCAGATTCATAGGGCAGTCTGTCATCTTTGTTACATAGTAGGTGAGATTTTCCTATCAGTTTTTCCTCCATTGCTTCAATAAAGAAGTACACTTTGAAATAAATAATTTATTAACAAATAAACACCTTGCATTATGCAGGGTTAATTTATCACGTGAACAAGTTTAACACTTTATTAACATAATTATCTTTTTAGTAGGTAAAATGTGTGATTAGTATTAATATATTAATAATTGTGTGTTAATGTGTTCTCATGTAATTATCTAAATAAGTATTTCTTTGACATATAGCTATGCCTATTAGCAGCCATAAAATTATCTGTTGTGGTAAACAAGTTTGAAAAGGATTAAACCAAAACCGTTTTTATTGCAGATGGGTACTTTTATATATTTAAAATAATGAAATAATTGGTTTAGTACTAAAACTAAGTTGGCCATAGTAAATATACCACGTGGCTATTTAATTTGTGGTAAAGTTCTTAATTTGTGATAAAAGTGTATATTCAAAATATTATTTTTGAGGCATCTGCTTATTTTGCAATTCAGAATACACCAGTTTGTATAAGCAACTGGCACATACATGGATTTAATCAGGTTAGCTACTCAGGCTTAAGTCAATTTAAAATATGTTAGAATGAGATGCTATGTGGAATAGCAGGATATAGTATGGAATTACCTTTGCATTTTCACCATTTTACGCATCATCACATGCATTTAAATATTTAGAGAGCTTAAAACACTTTGAACAAACATATAATAATAGTTCTTGCAATACAACATTTGAGCATAACAAACTTTATTCAGCCTCAACAATGACCCAGGAATAGGTGATTGATCACTGTAGCAGACAGAGCTAGCCATCAGAAATATGTGCACCCCCTTCCACAGCATAGAGTTGTTACTAGATAGCTGCCCATTTTCAGTCTTCCTTGCAGCTGAGAACTATGATATGACTGAGTTATAGGAAATGCAATATAGATAATAATAATGTAGAGCAACTACAGGCCTTGAATGATGAGACTCTTCTTAACTCTTCCATGATCTTTTCCCTTCTTGCCAACTTCAGTGTGAATTCCTAGCCTAATCTTGAAATCTATGCATTGAAGATGGCAGTCTCTGTCAAGCTTGATCCCTGAGTGAATGCATGAATATGTATAATGCAGAGGCTGGAAACTTTCCCAGTATTGTTTTGTTAGTAAGAAATGACTTTGTTTGTCTGCACATGTATGGATGTTAAGCCCCTAAAATTCAGTAACTACATAGATCCTGCTTATGTTTTACAAGCTTCAATTATACAATATTTACTGTTGTATATTGTTTTAAATGTTTAAAGGACTGAGCAAAAGATCTATGCATTGAGTATTTCTAATATTATTTGTGTGTGGATGTGTGTGCACATGCTTTGAAATAGAAAATGGCCAAAATAGTTTTTGCGAATCTAACTAAATCTGACTGGAAAAAAAAATTCTATATGGACACGTAGAAAGGAACAACAGAAAATGGGGCCTATTAGAGGGTGGATGGTGGCAGGAAGAAGATCAGGAAAAATAACTAATGGGTACTAGGCTTAACACCTGGGTGATGAAACGATCTGTACAACAAAACCCCATGACACAAGTTCATCTGTATAATAAGCCTGCACATGTACCCTTGAACATAAAAGTTAAATTAAAAAATAATAAATTAAAATAAATAGTTCTAAAGCCTGGGCAAATCTGATGTAGAAGCAAATCCCATAACCTTAAAGAGAGTAAAGCTACTTAATCCTGGTGGCTATAGAACTGAGGAAATGATTATCCAAGGTTTTGATTGTTATAGTATACTGTATTATGTTATGATAAGCACTGGAGATACAGGTAAGAACTTTACATAGAGGTAAAATGAATACTATATGGGAAATACTACATAATGTCTCAGTGGAGACATTGCAGCTAAGTGGAAGGTTAATGTCTTCATCTTCAGGGTATGGCTCCTGGAAGAGGAAGACAAATCCAGGTCAGAGGTGGGCAACGAAAGATTTAAGAATGGAAATATGAGAGTACCCAAGAAGTCTTTTTTTTTTCTTGCTGAGATCTCATGTATACAACTAGGAATATTTGATTTCATGAAATATATCATCCTTCCAAGCAAGATATCCATGTGTATGGCATACTCCAAATCACCACCACTTGTTATTTATTAACAAATTCATTGAATTTAGTGAAGCCTTGTTTGATTCTTCTAGACTTACGTTGATGGCACATAGAAGTATTTGGTTTACACTTCTGCAAGAATAGCAAAGGGAAGAGACATACCTACCAAATGGGGAAATTTTATCAAGTTTTTATATTCCTTTCCATGTAATTTAACATTGACAATAATGTCAGTGAACTCAGGGGAATCCAAATTGTTTGGGAACAATTCCAAATCTCTTCAACATTGACCATATTTGTTCTGAGTAAATTTACTCTTTTTTTCTTAAAGCATACCATGATTTTATTTAGCCTTATGTCTATGAGCAAAAGAGGCAGAAACCTATATTCCCACGAGAATATCCAAAGAATGTACAGTGCTGGTCTTGGGGTGCATGTAGTAAAACTTAGAGTTTAGGAAACTTTCTAAGAGGAAAAGATGTAGAAATGGTGACAGGGAGACAGATTCCATCTCAAAATAAGGAACGACTTTCTAACAGTTAAATCTGCTTGACTTTAGTAACACAGAAAAGCTTCTAAATTATCTTACATGATTGTAAAATCATATTATTAGTACTTTGGGGAAGCAATTGGTTCCACCCCTGAGTTTCTGATTGTTCCTAAAATCTTTTGTTGGCCAGACAGCCAAGCCTCCTTTAACCATTTTGATGAATAAATCTTGCACTAGCTTACAAAAGGACAACAAGTATGGTCCAGAAAGCCTGCCTTAGCATGTACTTTGTTTACTGATAACTTCAACTTAGATTCAGCTCACCATGGGTAGTTTCATAGAAACACACTATTAACAATGTATGAAAGTGCATGACAAGCAGACCTAGTTTCATTGCACTTCACTTCATTGATAATATTCATTGACAATATTCACTTCACAGATAATGTTTGTTGTTGTTATTGTTGTTTGTTTGTTTTTTTACAAATCGAAGGTTTTTGAGAGCCCTGTGTGGAGCTAGTCTGTGCATGCCATTTTTCCAACAGCATGTGCTCACTTCACGTCTCTGTGTCACATCTTGGTAATTCTTGTACTATATCAAACTTTATTATTATTATACCTCTTTTGTTGGTCTATGTTTGGCGATCTTTGATTTTACTATTGTCATTGTGTTGGGTGCAATGAGCCATGCTCATTCATATATGATGCCAAAATTAACTGATAAATGTGTGTGTCCTGACTATTCCACTGACTGTCTGTTCCCCCAAGGCTCTCTCTCTTTCTTTGGGCCTTCTTCTTGCCGGAGACACAACAATATTAAAATTAGTTCAGTTAATAACCCTGCAATGGCCTCCATGTGTTCAAGTGAAGTCAGTAGAGTCAAATGTCTATTACTTTAAATAAAAAACTAAAAATGTTTAAGCCTAATGAAGAAGGCATGTAAAAATTCGAGTTAGATTGAAAGCTAGGCTTCTTGCATCAAACAGCCAAGTTTTTAATGCAAAGGAAAGTCTTTGAAGGAAATTAAAATTGCTACTCCAGTGAACACATGAATGATAAGATAGCAAAGCAGCCTTATTGCAGATATGGAGAAATTTTTAATAGTCTGGATAGAAGACCAAACTAGCCACCAACATTCCTGTAAGCCAAAGCCTAATTCAGACCAAGGACCTAACTGTCCTCCATTCTACAAAGGCAGAAAGAGGTTAGGAAGCTACAGAAGAAAAGTTTGAAGTTAGCAGAAGCTGGGTCACAAGGTTTAAAGAAATAAGTCATCACCATAACATAAAAATGCAAGGAGAGGCAGCAAGTGCAGATTGTCTTTTTTTTCTTTTCTCTTCTTTTCTTGTTTTATTTTATTTATTTATTTTGAGACAGGGTCTCACTCTGTTGCTTGGACTGGAGTGTAGTGGTGTGACTTCCAGTCAGTGCAGCCTCCACCTCCTGGGATTAAGTAACCCTCCCACCTCAGCCTCCCGAGTAGCTGGGACTACGGGCTTCTGCCACCATGCTTAGCTAATTTTTAATTTTTTTGTAGAGATGAGGTCTTACTATATTGCCCAGGCTGGTCTTGATCTCCTAGGCTGAAGCAATCCCCCTGCTTTGGCTTCCCAAAGTGTTGGGATATCAGGTGTGAACCACAGCACCCAGCCAACAACAGATTTTTTAATGTAGACATAACAGCCTTCTATTGGAAAAAGATGCCATCTAGGATTTTCAGAGCCAAAGAAGAGAAGTCAAAGCTTGGCTTCAAAGCTTCAAAGGACAGGCTGACTCTCCTATTAAGGGTCAATGAAGCCAGCAACTTTAAGTAAAAGCCAATGCTTATTTATCATTCAAAAAATCCTAAAGCCTTTAAGAATTATGCTAAATCTACTCTGTGTGTGCCCTAAAAATAGAATTCATGATTCATGAGAGGGGGCAACATTAACAGAGGTCTGGAAGAAGTTGATTCCAACCTCATGGGTGACTTTGAGTGGTTCAAGACTTCAGTGGTCAAGTAACTATGGATGCAATGGAAATAGAAAGAGAATTAAAATTTATATGGGAGCTTGAAGATGTGACTGAATTGCTGCAATCTTATGATAAAATTTTAAGGAATGAGAAGTTTTTTCTTTTTTTTTCTTTATTTTTTTGTTTTTATTTGAGACAGAGTTTTGCTCTTGTTGCCCAGGCTGGAGTGCAATGGTGCGATCTCAGCTCACTGCAACCCCCACCTCCCGGGTTCAAGTGATTCTCCTGCCTCAGCTTCCTGAGTAGCTGGGATTACAGGTGTCCGCCACCACACCCGGCTAAGTTTTTTATTTTTAGTAGAGACGGGGTTTCACCATGTTAGTTAGGCTAGTCTCGAACTTCTGAACTCAGGTGATCCACCCACTTCAGCCTTCCAAAGTGCTGGGATTACAGGTGTGAGCCACCGTGCCCGGCCTCGAGAAGTTGTTTCTTACGCATCAGCAGAGTAAATGGTTTCTTGGGATGAAATCCACTCCTGGTGAAGATGCTGTGAACATTGTTGAAATGACAACAAATAATTAAGAATGCCACATAAACTTAGTCAGTAAAGGCACAGCAGGGTTTAGAGGACTGACTCCAATTTTTAAAGTTCTACCGTAGGTGAAATTTCTATCAAACAGCATCACATGCTGCAGAGGAATCCTTTGTGAAAGGAAGAGTCAATCATTGTTGCAAACTTCATTGTTTTCTTATTTTAAGAAATTATCACAACTACTCCAACCTTCAGAAACCACCCCATTAGTCAGCAGCCATCATCACTGAGGCACTACCCTGTACCAGCAAACAAATGTACAACTCATTGAAGATTCAGGTGATCATTAGCATTTATTAGCAATAAAGCATTTTTAATTAATATATGTACATTTTTAGACATGTTATTGCACACTTAGACTGTATTATAGTCGAAACATACCTTTTATATACACTGGGAAACCAAAAAATTTGTGTGACTTGCTTTTTTGAAGTACTTGTTTTATTGCAGTGGTCTAGAAGCAAACCTGCAATATCTCCAACATATACCTATATATATACTTCTTATTACTTTTTTTTTCTGTATAGGAGCATAGTGTTCTATTATCTTATTCAGTGTTCTTAGTACTGGTGGTTTTAAAGTCAAGACTTGCTCTAGATACTTCAGCAACAGGGGTTTGAAGACTTTCCTTCTTGTGTCTTGTCACTGACATAATTCACCTACATTTTATGTGCTTCTTTCCAGCATGCCATCAACAAGAAGGCATTTTATCTATAATCCAAATTAAAATTCCAGACAACATACTTTATCAACTCAGCTAATAAGTATTAGTTGGGTATTGCCTTTTATTCTAGGCCACTTCATAGATCATTGATCATCCTATAGATTAGTCGTTACTTAGGTCTATTGTGCTAACATGCTCCCATATCAATGACTCCTTCTATACACTAACTCCTTGAGTAGGTATCAATGATGAAGCATTTTATGTAAGAAGACAGTATGATAAATAATGGCATAGATTTAGTATAGAGAATTATATTTTACCTTAAATGGCAGTTATTCATTTAATAAGCAGTGCTTCTACTAGTGCACCAGGATTTACTGCGGAATGAACATAACAGTATTGAAATTCATGGAAATAAGTTCAACCCCATCAATGGTAAATTGAGTGAAAATATTGTGGAATTTCTAAACATTGAAAATTGTATAAGAGTTAAAATGAATTACTATTATATCAAGGGACTAGAACATATTGAAAAATGATGCATCAATATTATTCAAAGTGATACTATATATTTTTCATAAATATATTTAATGAAAAAATTATGCATGAGAATAACATTCTGGGGAGGTGAAAGACATAGGCAAGTAAATTAGAACAGAAGAGACTTTAATTATTTCTCTCATGCTGTGGTTGGTGGTGACGGTGGAGTACGAGGTGAATGTAATGTGAGGCACATGTGACAACACCTGAACATTTGTTAATTATTAGTGGTAGAATCATAGGTGATTTGGAATTTTCTCCTCTTTATTGTCTTTAAATTATGCAGATTCAATCCTATAAGTTACCTCGGGAAAACATCTGTATTGCAGGAAGTATTAAGTGGTCCTTCTCGGTTATAAAATGTGGGGGAGATAAGTATCCTCTTATTGAATAAGTGTATATGGGAGTTTTTTATATTCTCATATGGATGGGCCAGTAGTGTGCAAAGATAGTCTGTAGGGATCATGTAACCAAATTTACTTTGAGGTTAGGAAGTTTCCTAATAAGAAATAGTATAAACAGACATAGTTTTCACCTCTCAAATGATTTATGCTCTTTCTAAAAGAATTTCCGCTGTTTAAAAAAAGTCACCATATGTCTCAATAGAAATTTACAATGTGGGGATTAGGAGTTTAAAAGTTCAATGTCAGAGCCTGAGAAGTGTGGGCCTGGAATTATATTGACCTGTCTATGGCTGAGGCTGAACATTGCTCCATAAAAAAAGCATCTTTGAATGTTGCTGTACATTTGGAAAAGTAGCTAATTCATGAGAGTAAAAGAGAACTTGAGATTGATTTTTTTTTACATTTTCTCATACCAAAATTATGTTGCTCATTCTGTTAGAGTTATATTGCTCTTCAGCTTATAAAAGAAATCTGCTAGTGTAAAACTATTTTAATTTTCCCACTTTCAATACTTAGACAAATTTTTTAGAAAACTATTGCTGTTTCTTAAGCTAAGATTTGGGCATTTGATCACATGTTCAAAGAGAAGCAGGAATCTTGTATTTATTTTGTTAGTCCTTTTATATTTAGCATTGATATAACTTTATAGCCATCCTGGAGATACATAGCATCTACCATATTTTTAATGTAATTAAATAAAAGCTTAGAAAGTTAAAAAATCTGACAGCAGTTTTGCAGCACAGTGCCTCATAGGCAAGAGAGGTATTTGTTGAATGAATGAGTAAATATGTCAGAGCCGAAGTCAGAGCCTAAAGCAAGACCTGACTCCATGATTCATGCTCTTCAACTATAACTCACAGCTGACATTTTATAAATATTCTGAAAAAATGGCTGTATTCCCATAAAGCCAACAACTATCAGTAGTAATGTTCTTTCCTTTTATTTACAGAATCTTCATGTTGGTATTTTTTCCCCCACAATATTTCTGCTTCAAATACAGTACAGAGAATTTTTCATGTATAAATAAGCCATGATTTTCACTTCAAAACTGCTTCTATAATTCTCAAGAATGTTTGACAACTGACCGTACCTGTGCATATTTAGGATAATTTTAAAAGTGTATATCAAACTCAGCTTTTTGAAACAATTCTTCATGAATAAGGAAAATATTTGAAAGCTACTGTCTCTTATCTAAGAAGTATTTGAATTATCATTTACATCTTGAATTTGATTTGTGCATAATGTAGTCATTTAAGTATAGTATCAATCACATCTAACAATTGCAAATATTTATAGAAATGTTTGCTTTAGTTTCTTCACATATTCATCTTTAGTTGAAAGTTCATTATTGAATTAGTGATTTTAAAATCACCTTGACATTTGAAGAGATTAGAAACTGCAAAAGATATTTTGTGCAAGTGAATACAGTAAAAGTTTTGTGAGGTGGTCAATATATCCATATGTCATCTCACCTTTCTTGGCTGCGCTTGAAGGTAGAATCCCAGAAGCAGAGAGGCTCTCTTGTATGCTCAGTGGAATCTGGGAATCTTTTGGAAAAGACCATATATATGTATATATATATATATATATATATATATATATATATATAGTCTTAGCAAAGACTATGTTTTATATGTATATTTTATATGTATTATGTATAGTAGAATTTTCCCTTTTTCTATATTTTTATATATATTTTATATACAGTATAATTTTTTTTCTTTCAACAAGAAGGAATAAAATTTAACTTGTAAATTCAAAAGGGAAAGGTGTAAATTCAAAAGGGAAAGGTGTAAATTCAAAAGAGAAAGGGATAATTAAATGATAATACTAAAACCAAATCTCTTGATGTTTGTGCAGAAATTATAAATGAGAGATTACACTTTTGATTGTCAATAGCTTTCCCTCATGATAGATTTGGTTCTCAGTAAAGGTGTTATCAGTTTGTTTACTAGAAGGTTACCAATTATCCTTCCCCTTCCTTATGGGATTATAGCTAGATTACATTTATATTCCTTTCTGCATTTAAGAGGGGCTATATGATTGGATTTGAACCAATAAAATATGAGTCGGCTTGGCCAACATAATGAATTTATAAAAAGTGGGAAGTGGAACAAGGCCGAGGGGTCTTGACTGCTGTACAGATATTTCACAAATATTTGTTTCATATGTTAGTAATGGATAAACTGAAAGAGGTGATCTACTATACACAAGAAGAAGTAGAAAGAATCAAAGCTCTATGCAGTTGAGCTTGTGCTCAGGCATGGGCACTACTGATCCTCAGACTAAAGAGACAGTTTTCCATAATCCGAAGTGAAGTGTTGCCTTAGGCAATGAGGCACTGAGAAAGCTTGCTGCAGAACAGAGTTCTGGTCCCACAAGGCAGGATTTTGAAACAACCACAAAGTGTTCTTGAGAATTAGACATAGGACACAAAAGGTAGGTGAACCTTCCCCTTCACTATCTTGCCAATTGTTTTCTCTATTCACACCCATCTCTCCAGCCTCTGTTCTCTCCTTCTTTCTCTGTAGTCTTTTTTCCAAGTCGAACCTTTCATTATATCACAGACATCATTTTAGTGTAATATTATATTTACTTTGATCTTGCATGGAAATATCTGGTAGCCACTCTAATAACTCACCAATTTCACAGTCCTTGAAAATATAAACTTTCCCAGAAATTTTTACTAACACTATATATATCTACCTTAAGCCTCCACTGTTCTGAACTCTAGATTCTGTTTATAATGTTTGTTTTGTTTTGTTGACATGTTTTAACTTCAATCAGTTTATCAACATGGTCAGTTTTACTTTTTGGGTCAGATACTTCTTTTTGATGCTGGGCTGGTTTGCAAATATATTATATTTAGCATACTGATTGGCGCCAGCATGATATTAAACAATACATTTGCAACCCCCCCCCTCCTTCCTGCGACAGGTAGTACCTTGCTCCTCTCTTGTGACAACTAACAGACTCTCAAAACATTGTCAAATATTGCCTGGCAGGCACAATCATACTATTGTAGAACAATTAACTTAGATACAGAAATTTGTCCCCTATCAAATTCTCCCAAATCATTTATTTGTACAAAAATAATTAATGTGAATCCCAGCTCTTTCTATAAATACCATGAAAGTGACACACCCAGAGCTACTTTGTGTATTGTTGGTTTTCACCTAGCATAACCAGTTTGAGAACTTGGCTTCATGAAGTGACCATAAGGGCTTTAAAAACAAACAAACAAACAAACAAACAAACAAAACAACATGAAAAGATACTTCTGCTTTGAGCTCTTCTGAAGCCAAGATTTATTGTATAGATATTGGGGGTTCCATCTAAGTTTACACCTGGATGACTCTTAAGACTCCCCAATGCTTGCTTGCGTTCTCTCTCTTTTGCTATAGCATATCTTTTGCTTTTTTGTTAAAGCTTTACATAAATATGCGTCTAAGAGTCTTGTGAGCACTTTAAAACATTTAAACTTGTGAAATTTTTGCATTTGTTTATTTTGGGTTTAATTTCCACCTTCTTTTTTTCATTGTTTTATCTATTTAGCTTTCCATCATGACTGCAAAAATTGCTTTTGGAGCCTTTTTTAATATAAGTTTTTTATATTTAAAAACGTTTTAATATAAATTTTTGAATAATTTATATCATAAATTATTGTGGAACACTACTTTAAGGGTGTTTCACAAATTTTAATATGTTGTGTCTTTATTAGTATTTCATTCAAAATGTTTCTTCAGTTTTCCTTATATTTTTTCTTTGATGTGTGGACTCTTTAGAAATATATTCCCTCATTTTTGATATTGATGAATTTGTCTAGATATGTATTAGGTTTGTGGCAGACAAAGTGTAAGTGGACACGAGGATAATCTCCACCAGTTACTGATCATACACTTTATATTAACCCCCTCTTGAGTGGGGGCAAAATCTGTGACTCACTGCTAGCCAATAGAACATATCAAAGTGAAGTAATTTTGCGGATGTAATTAAGGGCACAAATCAGTTGGTTTTGAGTTAATTAAAATGGAAATTATATTGGGTGAGCCTAACTTAATAAGTTGAAAGCCCTTAAAAATGAGGACTTCTTGAAGGTAAAACAATTACAATGACTCTTTTAGGGGACAGAACTCGTTTAAAAGCAGGTGAGTGATCATAGTATCTGGTTTTATCATCATGTTAAGGAGAGAGGCCCTGAAGAGGGTAGAAAAGACAGTCTTTAATTGTTGACACCAACGCTTCCTCATTCCCCAGCAGCAGCCACATGTCATGGAGAAATAGTCTATATGCTTAGAGGAGGGAGAGGGCAGTGACTGTGGGACTTTGCATTGGAACACAAGCCTGCCCTGTCACAATGAAAAGCAACATGAGGCAGAATCCAGCTGGCACCCACAGAGAGAGCACTGAGACCAACTCTAGGCAGAAGTGAATTGCCCATCCCTGAGATTGGAGCCTGAGTCCTGACAAGCCCTGTCACCATTAGCTAAAGTTTTTTTGGGGATCCCAAATAAACTTGGAAGACAGTCTAGGCTGCAAGGTCTACAATTCCTGAGCAAGTCCTGGTGTTATACTGGGCCTGTAGCCGGTGGCCTTGGGGTGCACGTAACCCAGTGAGGCACCAGCTGGGTGGGCAAAGGCATGCTCATGTCACCCCTCCCCTAACTCCTGGAAGTGCAGATCCCAGTTCTGGAAAAGATTCCTTCCAGAGGAGAAGGGAGAGTAAAAGGACTTTGTCTTGCATCTTGGATGTTAGCTCAGCCACGGTGGAATAGGGCACCAGGCAAATTCCCATGGTCCCGATTCCAGGCCTTAGTTCCTGGATGACATATCTGGAAACACCCTGGGCCAGAAGGGACTGCATGGCCTCAAAGGGACTAATGCAGTCCTGGTAGGATACATCACCTTCTCAATAAAGTACCATTGGACCCCATGGTGGCCGCAAGGAGAGGCTCCTGTTTGAGAAAATGACAGAAAAGAATAAAGGGAGATCTTTACTCTTCTCCAAATCTTGCAACTTGGGTGCCAGCTCAGCCACAGAGGGATATAATACCAAGAGAGATCCTGAGGTACCCGATTCCAGGACTTGGTGCTTGGACAGCACTTCTGGACCAACCTGAATCAGAGGAGAGCCCATTACGCTGAAGGGAGAGACTGGGGCCTGGCAGCATTCTTCATAAGCTGACCGAAGAGCCCTTGGGCCTTGAGTTAACATTGATGTTAGCCAGGCAGTACTCAGCACAGGCCTGGGGTAGTGGTTACTATGATGAGAAATCTTTCTGCTCCAGGAAAAGAGAGAGAAGAGTGGGAAGGATTTTGTCTTGCAGCCTGAGTGCTAGCTCAGCCACAGTAGACTAGAGCCACAGATAAATCTTAAGGTTTCTGATTCCAGGCCCTGGCTCCCCTATAGCATTTCTCATCCCAGCCTGAGCCAGTGGGGCACTCGCTGCCCTGAAGGGAAAGACACAGCCTGTCTGGGTAAGCCATTTGCTGACTAAAGAGCCCTTGGTTCTTGATTAAACATCAGTGGTAGCCAGGCAGTGGTTACACGAGGCTTTGAGTGAAACCCAGTGCTATGCTGGCTTCTGGTCTGACCTAGCACAGTCCCAGTGATGGTGGCCACAGGGGTGTCAAATTGCCCCCAGCTCCAGTATCCTCAACATGGAGAGAGAGAGAGACTCTGTTTTCTTGGATAGTCTTGAAGATTGTGGATGTTCCTCATGCCAGGGTATTAAAGAGTTGGGTATTTATTGTAATCTTCACATTCTGTGCTTGTTTGTACTCATCCTTCAAAAATGAAAGGGATAATTAGGATGATAATACTAAAACCAAATCTCACTTCTTGGGGAAGTTTCCCAACTATTCAAAGGAAATTGAGTGTTGTGGTCTAAGTCTTTGGTCACTGTAGTTTTATCTGCATTAGGGGGCACTCCAAGCTCAGTAATGCTTTGACCTTTGCAGACTTTTAGAGGTATCACCCTGGTGGTTTCACAAAAGACCTGGGAGAATCTATCAAGGGGAAAAGCTAGTGACAATCAAAAGTGTAATCTCTCGTTTATAATTTCTGCACAAACATCAAGAGATTTTTAGGTGAAAGGAAGGGAAAAGAACAAGAGTCTTGCCTGATAATCCAGAGATTTCTCCCGTAACTTGTCCAAGACCATCTAGGCAGTACTCTCAGAGTCTGCAAGAACCAGAGCGTTACTGAGCTTGGGGTGCTCCCTGAAGCAGATACTCTTTAGTTCCCAATATTCAAGTTCTTTAGAATATCTGGAAAGCCTTTCCAAGCAGGACAGGTCCAAAACAAGCACAGAGAATGAAGGCTACAATAAATACCTAACTCTTCAATGCCCAGACACAGATGAATATCTACAAATATCAACCCCATCCAGGAAAACATGACCTCACCAAATGAACTAAATAAGGCAGCAGGGACTAATCCTGGAAAAACAGAGATATGTGAGTTTTTAGGCAGACAATTCTAAACAACTATTTCTAGGAAACTAAAAAAAAATTAAAATAACACAGGGAAGGGATTCTGAATTCTATTAGACATATTTGACAAAGAGATCGAAATAATTTTAAAAAATCAAGCAAGAAATTCTGGAGATGAAAAATGCAATTGGCATACTAAAGAATGCATTAGAGTGCTTTATTAGCAGAATAGATCAAGCCACATAACGAATTTGTGAGCTTGAAGATAGACTATTTGAAAATATACAGTCAGACGAGACAAGAAAAAAATAAAAAGAAATGAAACGCACCCACAGGATCTAGAAAATAACCTCAAAAGGGCAAACATAAAAGCTATCGGCTTTAAAGAGGAGGTAGACAGATTAGAGTAGAAAGTTTATTCAAAGGGATAATAACAGATAACTTCCTAAACCTAGAGAAAAATATTATTATTCAAGTACAAGGCAATTTTAAAACATCAAGCAGATTTAACCCAAATAAGTCTACCACAAAAAAGTAAATAATCAGACTCCCAAATATCAAGGATATAGAAAGATTTATGAAAGTTCCAAGAGAAACAAAGTAAGTAACCTACAAAGGAGCTCTGATACATCTGGCAGCAGGCTTCTCACTGGAAAAATTATAGGTCAGGATAGAGTAGCATTACTTATTTAAAGTGTTAAAGCGGGGGGGAGGGGGGGAAATAGCTTTCATCCCAGAATAGTATATCCATGGAAAATATCTTTCAAACATGAAGGAGAGATAGAAATAGACTTTCCTAGAAAGCAAAAGGTGAGAGATTTCATCAACACTCACTCTGTCCTATAAGAAATGCTAAAGAGAGTTCATTTGGAAGAAAAGGACATTAATGAGTGATAAGACATCCTCTAAAGGTACAAAACTCACTGGTAATATTAAGTACACAGACAAACGCAGAATGTTATACACAGTAATTGTGGTGGGTAAACTACTCATATCTTGAGTAGAAAGACTAAATGTTTAACATATCAAAATAATAACTAAAACGAGTTTTGAAGACACAGACAGTATAATAAGATATACATAGAAACAACATAAAGTTTAATGGGCAAAAGATCCAAATAGGTATTTCTGAAAGGATACATGCAAATGAGAAACAAGTATATGAAAAGGTGTTTAACATTGTTAATTATCAGATCAATGCAAATCAAAACTACAATAAGATGTCATCTCACCATAGTTAAAATGAGTTTTATCCAAAAGACAGGCAATAAAAAATGCCAGTGAGGATGTGGAGAAGTGGGAGGCCTCATACACTGTCAGTGCAAATGTAAATTAGTACAGCCACAATGGAGAACAGTATGGAAGTTCCTCAAAAAAACTAAAAATAGAACTACCATGTGATCCAGCAGTCCCATTGCTAGGTACATACCCAAGTAAAGGAAATCAGTGTATCAAAGAGATAACTGAACTCCTATGTTTATTGTAGCACTCTTCACAATAGCCTGTGGTGGTGGTGGCCACAGGATGAGGTTCCTCTGCCTTTGGAAATGGGAGGAAAGAATTGAAAGCAACCTAAATGTCTACCAATAGCAGAATAGGTAAAGAAAATGTGGTACATATACACAATGGAGTACTATTTAGCCAGGAAAAAGAATGAGATCCTGTCATTTGCAACTACATGAATGGCATGTTAGGACATTATGTTAAGTAAAATAAGCCAGGCACAGAAACACCAACTTCACATGTCATCACACAGTTGTGTAAGCTAAAATTTGAAACAATTGAACTAATGGAGTTTGAGAGTGGAGTGATGGTTACCAGAGACTAGGAAAGGTAGTGGGTAGGTAAGGAGAAATGGGCATGGTGAATGGGTACAAAAGTATAGTTGGATTGAATTAATAAGATTTAATATTTAACAGTACAACAGGATGACTATAGTAAAAAATAATTTATTCTATATATAAAAATAGTTGAGTATAATTGGAATGTGTGTAACACAATGAAATGTTAAATGGTTGAGGAGATAGGATAGACACCCCATTTACACTGATATGTTTATTACATATTTATGACTGTGTCAAAATATGTCATATACCCCATAAATATACACATCTATTATATTTCCATAAAAATTAAATATTAAAATCTTTATTTGAAAAATGATTCTCAAAATATTAAAGTTTCAAATGTTATGACCAACAATGGCACCAATTCCTTATAAATTAGATGTAAAAATTAGAATTTTAACAAACAGTATTTAAAATGGAGCCAAAATTTTGTTTTTATGTGTTTAGAAACATTTAGCTACATATGCTCTTATAAATGCACCCAGTAAATACTTAACAAAGAAGCATTAGTGAATTAAAATACTTGAGAATCCCAAAGTGAAAAATGAATTATCATAGTAACATCTTTTGATTTATAAACATATTGTGAATAATCATTGTAACATCTTTTGATTTATAAACATATTGTGAATAACCTGAGCAAATTTTTTTTTTTTTTTTTTTTTTTGAGATGGAGTCTTTCTGTTGCCCAGGCTGAAGTGCAGTAGCACAATCTCGGCTCACTGCAACCTCTGCCTCCTGGGTTCAAGTGATTCTCCTGCCTCAGCCTCCCGAGTAGCTGGGATTACCGGCATGCACCATCATGCTCAGCTAATTTTTCTGTATTTTTATTAGAGACAGGGTTTCACCATGTTGGTCAGTCTGGTCTTGAACTCCGGACCTCAGGTGACCTGCTCGCCTCGGCCTCCCAAAGTGCTGGGATTACAGGCGTGAGGCCACCATACCCAGCCCACTACAGAGTAAATCTTTAATGTATCACAATTCATTCCAGCTTACTTTTATCAATATGAATAACACAATATTATATAAAAGTATTTTCATCTGTTTGGTTTTGGAGGTAATCAGAATATTTAAAATTCTTATATCTCTTTGATAAACTCGCATGCTTTATATCAATGACAACAAACTGAATTAAAAGCATTATTGTGATTTAAAAAACCCAGGATTATCTATTAAAGAGATTCCAAAAATATAGACACTAATTGAGTTCAGCCTGCTCATTGTTTGTATGTTCACTTGGGGTTATGGTGGATAATAATTACAATTTTCTGCTTTGCTCTAATTTTTCTTGCTGTGAATGAAATCCTATACCATTCTCTTAGCCTCTGTAATGACAATTAACACTTTAAAATTCTATTCTTCATCCTGAGAAGACCTGGACATGGTTCTCATGGGTGTTCATTAACAAAAACCTGGTAATATCAAAGTTTTCTAATAAATTACAGTGCTTTGTTTTATCTTTGTCTTATGTAAACAGTGTTTAGTTATTATCAAAAAATAATATAAAAATTGCACTTAATAATAAAGAAGAAAACACATTACACCATTCTATCACTACAGGATTCGGTTAAAAATGATCTTTTTTACTGTGAGTCTGACATTTGTTAGCTCATTTATCTCATATTAATTGTACTTATTTTTAAAATATCTTCTCAGTTTGTGGTTATACATCATTTACAAGGTGGTCCCTTTGTGTTTATTTCTCTTTAATTCTAGCGGTGCCTTGTTTACCTAATTGGTCTATTTAAATAAATTAAATTGATATATTGCTTTTGTCTAATTAATGAAGCTAATTTTAAATGGATTCATCAATTGTATTTACATCAAGTACCTGTCTAATAACCTGACAATCAAGACTGGGTATGATGGCTCACACCTTTAATCCCAGCCCTTTGGGAGCCCAAGGTGGGAGGATGGCTTGAGCCCAGGAGTTTGATAATAGCTCACTGCAGTGAGCTCTGATCATATCATTGCACCTGAGCCTGGGCAATGGAGCATGACATTGTCTCAAAATATTAATAATAATAATTATTATAACAATTATTATTTCAATGCTTTCATTTTCTTAGTTGAGTCTTTATATTGTTATCTTTATAGGTTTTCCTTCATAAGTGCTACCAGTTTAGCTGTTTTCTTCTATGGCAGATCCTTACCTCCTCTTAATCTCTAGCCATTTTCCAAGAGTTTACGAAAATTTAGCTTCAGAGTAAAGCAGGCAAGTAAACTGAATAAAGAGCGAGGACAATGGTACTTTACTAGAATTAATAAGTAACTGGTTTTGAAAAAAAAGAGGAGAATAAAGATACAAGGCGGAAGGCTTAGAGAATAAAGAAGCAAAAATTAAAAAAATTGCAACATTGTATACCAAGCCAAGATACAAAGATTGCTCCTATTTTCTAGTTTATCAATTACTGATAGCAATAGTGACAGCAGCAGCAGCATCTGTAGCAACTGTAGTGGTATCAGTATCGATAGTAAGCATACAAATAGCTTACCATTATTGGATTGTAACTTCCGGGAGGGACTTGGATAAACTTTTAAATAAATATCATTTAAATCTTGCAACAACCTTATTATATGGATGAGATTATTAATATTTATTTAAAGGGGCTAAAAGTTTGCTAATATAGTAGAAAGAAGCCAACACAATCAAATTTGAATCAGATTATACTGAAAAAAGAAACAGGCTCAAGTTGTAGACACCTGTGTGAGTCAAGGTTTGGAAATGATTGAAGAACGAAAAAAGATATAAGAACTTAATACTTAACTTTTTCTTGTGTGTTTTATGTCCAGCTACCTTGGATCATTATACTTCTGTAAGTGTGGAACTGATATAGAATAGACTGCATAATAAATACACTGGACTCTAGCAAACATATCTAAAACTTCAATATTTCCTGACGTGTTAAGATGAGACTTCTAATTGGAGGCATGGCTCAAGTACATGTTTGGTACCAGAAAATGAGTGGAATTAAATTCTCATTAGTTCTCATTCTGTTACTAGTATGGAAAGCTGCATTTTATTATCAAATTTCAGGTATTTCTTCAGAAGCTTTTTAATGTCTATACCATTCACTGCCCTGTGCTATATTTATACTTTGTACTCTGAGGGCTGTAACTCATTATACAACATATACTCCACTCACTGATTGAAGGAACCAAGCTTAAGTAAAAACAACTATCTTACCAAAAATTAGGTAATAGAAATTTGAATAGTGTAGCATTAGAGTAGGAAAAAATATAAATTCTGTCCTAGGGACTACAAGCATTGTCAGAAAATTCTTTGAGGTGAATGTGATGTTTACTCTTCAAGAGGCACAGCTGCACTCTAGGCAAAAGGCAGATAAAATGAGGACAGGAAGCAATAACTAAATTTTTACTCTCTCAGCTTTTAATAAGTATGATTTTAGCACCCTCTAAATATACATATTTCTCATTTACATATCTCTAGGACATAGATATGGGAATATGATATTTCTTGATCAATTATAAAATTTAATTCTCTACAAAGAAAGAAAAATACTACCCTCATATTATTTACCAGAATAAAAAGCCCTATTTACATTTATTGGCCTCTGTGTCGTCAGTGCTCTGTTTTCCTCTTCCTTGTTCTTCATTCCCCACTTTAAAAATAAATGAATAAATGCAATATATAGAGAAGTAATCAAAGGGCCAAACTACATATACATATTTGCTTTGTTACTTTCCAGTTATTTCCTTTTACTTGGGTGGCAGCTGCACCCCAAAGTTTTCTGGCTTCTTCTTTTCATTATCTTCTTTATCATTGTGCTGATATCTCTCTGTAGTTTTAAATGTGAGAGGAATGCTGTGCTCCTGCTCTTAACAGACTAATGGTTTTGTGAAATTTCTTTATTTTCTTTGTTACACACAGGACCTATACTACAACTTTAAATATATTATTTCCTGAAATTATATTTGCTATAACTGTCACTTCTTATAAGCAAGCATCCAGTTTATGCTTCAGAAGGGTGGGGTTAAAGTAGGTAACCTTTAGGGTTTCTTTCAACCCCAACAGTATTTAATTCTATATAATTTTCCCTGAAAAGGAGGAACTCAAATAGGAGACAAGATTTGACACTTAATTCCCTATAATTTTTTCACGGTGAATGCAATCTAAAAAATGATGATGGAACTAATCTGTATCTTTGTGAAAGTAAAAGAAAATCCTACTTTCAGGCATCAATAAAAATTATGACACGCTTTTAAAATGGATATAATAGAATGTTAAAAGGTAATTACAGTATTTACAAAGTTGCTATCTAAATTACTTAATTGCATATACAGTTTTTTTTCTCAAGATAGACTAGCGTTAACTACCTATACACTTTCTTAAATGACATCTAGATAATTTTAACTCAGGGAAAGTGCAACAATTTAGGATTTGACCTACTTTTAATGTAAAAGCAAACTATTGACCGAGGTTGTACTTTTAGTGTTGGTTTAGTGGCTTCTGAGATCTAAGGAAAGCTTTTTCCTCCTCTTCACACAAGTTTTAATCTCCTTATTGCACTAACTCACCAGAGATGGCTTCTAACAAAATTGAAATGGCTGAAATGAGAAATATACAGTTCTGAATATCAGTGGCAAGGAAGCTCGATGAGATTCAGGAGAAAGTTAAAACTCAATCCAAAGAAGCCAAGAAAATGATTCAACAGTTGAAAAATTACATAGCCATTTTAAGAAAGAACTAAGCTGGACTTCTGGAATTGAAAAATTCATGATAGGAATTTCATATTACCGTTGGGAAAATTAATAACAGAAGAGAACAACCTCAGGAAAGAATCTCAGACCATGAATATCAATCTTCTGAATCAACCTAGTCTGACAAAATTGTTTTTAAAATTTTAAAAAATGAACAAAACATCTGAGAAATATCAGATTATATGAAGAGACCAACCCTGTAACACATTGACATTCCTGAGAGAAAATAAGAGAGAGTAAGCAACTTGGAAAACATACTAGAGTATATAGTCATGAAGATTTCCTCAATATAACTAGAGAGATTGGCATGCAAATTTAAGCAATTCAGAGGACTTCTGTGAGTTACTATGCACAATGACCATCCCCATGATACACAGTCATCAGATGCTTCAAGTTCAACATGAAGAAAAATCCTTAAAGGCAGCTAGAGAAAGAGTCACATCACTTACAAAGGGACTCCAATCAGGTTAAAAATTACTTTTTAGCAGAAACCTTATAAACCAGAAAAGATTGGAAATCTATTTTCAGCGTCCTTAAAAAAAGAAATTCCAATCAAGAATTTCATATCCTGCCAAACTAAGCTTCATAAGCAAAGAAAAAATAAAATCATTTTCAGACAGGCAAACACTAAGGGAATTTGTTACCACTAGATGAGCCTTACAAGAGGTCCTTAAAGGAGTTCTAAAGATGAAAATGAATGAATGACACTACCACAAAAACAGTTAAGAACATAGCCCACAGACCCATAGACCTTATGAAGCAACTACACATTAAGTCTACAAAACAATCAGCTAACAACACAAGAATGGCATCAAAACCTCACATATAAATATTAACCTTGATTGTAAATGTTCTAAGTGTCCCACTTAAAAGGCACAGAGTTGCAAGTTGAATGAAAAAACAAGACCCAAACACCTGCTATTTTCAAGAGATCCAACTCACTTGTAATAACACACATAGGCTCAAAGTGGAGGGATGAAAAAAGATCTATCATGCAAACAGAAAACAAAAAAGAGCAGAGATTGCTATTCTTATAGTATATAAAACAGACTTTAAACCAACAACAGTCAAAAAGGAGAAAGAAGGGTATTAAATAAGAAGACTTACCTATCCTAAATATGTATGCACCCAACAGTGAAGCAACCAGATTCATAAATCAAATCTTTCCAGACCTATGAAAGGACTTAAACAGCTGCACAATAATAGTGGGGGATTTTAACACCCCAGCGAAAGAATTAGAAAGATTTACAAGGCAGAAATTCAACAAAGAAACTCTGGAGTCAAACACAACATGAATAATTGTATCTAATAGACATCTACAGAACATTCCACCAAACACCTGGAGAGTATACATCTTCTCATCTGCACACAGAACATAATCTAAGACTGAACAAATCCTCAGAATTCAAATACCAATTCTTTGAAGCAAATCTCTATAAATTGAAAAAATAGTGAAATCATACCAACCTCACTCTCAGATCACAGTGGAATAGAAATAGAATAAATACCAAGAAGTTATCCCAAAACCACACAATTACATGTAAATTAAATAAATAACATACTCCTGAATGACTTTTGGGTAAACAACAATATAAAAGTAGATATTTAAAAATATTTGGAATTAATGAAAATAGAGACACAACATATCAAAATCTTTGGGATGCGGTGAAAGCAGTGTTAAGTGGAAAGTTTGTAGTACTAAACACCTACATCAAGTAGTTGAATAGATCTCAAATTAACAATGTAACATCACATTTAGAGGAATTAGAAATCAAGAACTAACCCTAAAGCTAGCAGAAGAAAAAAATAACTAAAATTAGAGCAGAACTGAATAAAATTTAGATGAAAATATATCTATAGAAAAGATCAGGGAAACAAGCAAGAAAAAAGTTTCTTTAAAAGGATTAAAAAGGCTGATAGACCACTAGCTAGATTAACAAGGAAAAAATAAAGAAGATCAAAATAAGCACAATAAGAAATGACAAAGATGAATTACAACCTATTCCACAGAAAAACAAAAGATTCTCAGAGGCTATTGTGAAACCTGTATGTGCACAAACAGGAAAATATAAAGGATATGGATAAATTCCTAGAAACATACAACCTCCCAAAGTTGAACCAGGAAGAAATGGAAACTCTTAACACATCAAGGACAAGTTTCAAAATCAAATCAGTAATTAAAAGTAAAAAAAAAAAAAAAGCCCTGGACCAGATAGATTCACGGCTGAATTCTTCCAGGCATGAAAAGAAGAGATGATACTAATCTGATTGAAACTATTCAAAAAAATTGAGAAGGGGCTCCTTCCTCACTCATTCTGTGAAGCCAACATCATTCTGATACCAAACCTTGGCAGAGACACAAAGAAAAAAGAAAACTACAGGCCAATATCCCTGATAAACATAGATGCAAATATCCTCAACACAATACTGGCAAACCAAACCCAGCAGCATATCAGAAATTTCATTCAACATGATCAAGTAGACTTTATTCCTGGGATGCATTGGTCCAGCCTACAGAAATCAATAAATGTGATTCATCATATGAACAGAATTAAAAACAAAAACCATATAATCATCTCAATAGATGCAGAAAAAGCTCTTGATGAAATCCAACCTCCTTCATGATAAAAACTCTTAACAAACTGGTTATTAAAGGACCATATCTCAAAATCATGAGTTATCTATGACAAATCCACAGCCAACATCATACTTGAATGAACAAAAGCTGGAAGCATTTCTTTTGAGGGCTACAACAAGACGTAAACGGCTACTCTCAGCACTGCTATTTAAAGTAGTACTGAAGTCCTAGCTACAGCAATCAGGCAAGAGAAAAAATAAAAGGCATTCAAACAGGAAAACTATCTATATTCATGGACTCTATGATTTGATATCTAGAAAACTCTAAAGACTCTGCCAAAAGTCTCCTAGAACTCATAAGTGACTTCAGTAAAGTCCCAGGATACAGAATCAAAGTACAAAAATCAGTAATATTTCTATACACCAAGAACGTTCAAACTAAGAGCCAGATGAAGAATGCAGTCTCACTTACAATAGCCACAAAAAGAATAAAATACCTAGGAATACATCTAACAAAAGAGACAAAAGATCTCTGCAAAGAGAATTACAGAACACTGATGAAAGAAATCAGAGATGACACAAACAAATGGAAAAATATTCTATGCTCATGAATGGGAAGAATCAATTTTGTTAAAATGGCCATATTGCCCAAAGCAATTTACAAATTCAATGCTGTTCCTATTAAATTACCAATAACATTACTTACAGAATTCAAAAAATTCTAAAATTTATATCAAAGTAAGAAAGAACCCAAAAATCCAAAGCACTCCTAAACAAAATAGAACAAAGCCAGAGGCACCATATTACCCAACGTCAAACTATGCTACAAGGCTACAGCTACCAAAACAATATGGGACCAGTACAAAATAGACACAAACAAATGGAACAATATAGAAAACCAAAAAATAAATATGCTCTCCTACAACCATCTGATCTTTGATAAAGTTGACAAAAATAAAAAATGGAAAATGTACTCCCTATTAAATTAATGGTACTGACATAATTGGGTTCCCACATGCAAAAAAATGTAACTAAAACTCTACCTATCACCATATACAAAAATTAACTCAAGGTGAATTAAAGACTTAATGGAAGATCTTAAACTCTAAAAATCCTAGAAGAAAACCTAGGAAATATTATCTGTACATGAATATTTTTCTGTGGATTATAGGTTTTGTCAGATTCTCAACTTGAAAACTTGTAAATGTTTGAATGTGTTTGCTCTTGCTTCTCTAGTTGTTTTAATTGTGATGTTAGGGTGTCAATTTTAGATCTTTCCTGCTTTCTCTTGTGGGCATTTAGTGCTATAAATTTCCCTCTACACACTGCTTTGAATGTGTCCCAGAAATACTGGTATGTTGTGTCTTTGTTCTCGTTGGTTTCAAAAAACATCTTTATTTCTGCCTTCATTTTGTTATGTGCCCAGTAGTCATTCAGGAGCAGGTTGTTCAGTTTCCATGTAGTTGAGTGGTTTTGAGTGAGTTTCTTAATCCTGAGTTCTAGTTTGATTGCACTGTGGTCTGAGAGACAGTTTGTTATAATTCTGTTCTTTTACATTTGCTGAGGAGAGCTTTACTTCCAACTATATGGTCAATTTTGGAATAAGTGTAATGTGGTGCTGAGAAGAATGTATATTCTGTTGATTTGGGGTGGAGAGTTCTGTAGATATCTATTAGGTCCACTTGGTGCAGAGCTGAGTTCAATTCCTGGATATCCTTGTTACCTTTCTGTCTCATTGATCTGTCTAATGTTGACAGTGGGGTGTTAAAGTCTCCCATTATTATTGTGTGGGAGTCTAAGTCTCTTTGTAGGTCTTGAAGGACTTGCTTTATGAATCTGGGTGCTCCTGGCCCACTGACAGTGTTGAGTTTCAGAGACCCCTGCACATTCTGGAGATAGCAGCGAATTGTTGTGCAGCCTACGAATATTGGGTGCATATATATTTAGGATAGTTAGCTCTTCTTGTGGAATTGATCCCTTTACCATTATGTAATGGCCTTCTTTGTCTCTTTTGATCTTTGTTGGTTGAAAGTCTGTTTATCAGAGACTAGGATTGCAACCCCTGCCTTTTTTTGTTTTCCATTTGCTTGGTAGATCTTCCTCCATCCCTTTATTTTGAGCCTATGTGTGTCTCTGCACATGAGATGGGTTTCCTGAATACAGCACACTGATGAGTCTTGACTCTTTATCCAATTTGCCAGTCTGTGTCTTTTAATTGGAGCAGTTAGCCCATTTATAATTAAGGTTAATATTCTTATGTGTGAATTTGATCCTGTCATTATGATGTTAGCTGGTGATTTTGCTCATTAGTTGATGCAGTTTCTTCCTAGCCTCAATGTTCTTTACAATTTGGCATGTTTTTGCAGTGGCTGGTACTGGTTGTTCCTTTCCATGTTTAGTTCTTCCTTCAGGTGCTCTTTTAGGGCAGGCCTGGTGGTGACAAAATCTCTCAGCATTTTCTTGTCTGTAAAGTATTTTATTTCTCCTTCACTTATGAAGCTTAGTTTGGCTGGATATGAAATTCTGGGTTGAAAATTCTTTTCTTTAAGAATGTTGAATGTTGGCCCCCACTCTCTTCTGGCTTGTAGAGTTTCTGCCAAGAGATCAACTGTTAGTCTGATGGGCTCCCCTTTGTGGGTAACCCGACCTTTCTCTCTGGCTGCCCTTAACATTTTTTCCTTCATTTCAACTTTGGTGAATCTGACAATTATGTGTTTTGGAGTTGCTCTTCTCGAGGCATATCTTTGTGGCGTTCTCTGTATTTCCTGAATTTGAATGTTGGCCTGCCTTGCTAGATTGGGGAAGTTCTCCTGGATAATATCCTGCAGAGTGTTTTCCAACTTGGTTCCATTCTCCCCGTCACTTTCAGATATACCAATCAGACGTAGATTTGGTCTTTTCACATAGTCTAATATTTTTGGGAGTCTTTGTTCATTTCTTTTTATTCTTTTTTCTCTAATTGAACAGTGAGAACATATGGACACAGGAAGGGGAACATCACACACCTGGGCCTGTTGTGGGATTGGGGGAGGGGGAGGGATAGCATTTGGGGATATACCTAATGTTAATGATGAGTTACTGGGTGCAGCGCACCAACATGGCACATGAATACATATGTAACTAACCTGCACATTGTGCACATGTACCCTAAAACTTAAAGTATAATAAAAACAAGAAAAAAAAAGAAAACCTGTAAATGTTTAAAAACTACTATTTCAGTGAAAAAATATGTAAATTTGGAGTCCCGATACTTCTACCTACCTTGCATTAAGCAAAGAAGATAAAACCCTTGTGAGAATCTGTCAGTTCTGTAATTTCAATTATGCTTTTCTTCTGCAGTTATATTATTCCCTTTACCAAGCCATCAAAGTTACCTAGAATAATGATTTTATTTCCTAGCTTTCTTAATTGTGGTTATTTAAAAAAAGGGGAAATGTTGTATGTAGCATAAAGAAAGTTTCATTAAAGCAAATCATATTGTTCTCTTCCTTTCCTTTTCATTTTTCTCTTAGTTACTGACTGGGATATGAATATTAGCTGGAGATTGAACAGGTCCCCTAAATCACAGATTGGAAGGTTCTTAATGAGAATCATAGAACAACGAACTATAAGAAATTGAATATCTGCAGCAAGACAGCAGAATAAGAGGTAACTCACTTATAGCTCCCCATAACAACAATAATTTTGCACCCATCCACAAACAAAAGTCTGTCTGTGGGAGCCTTGGAATTAAGGCTGGAGGTTGTGAAACCCTGGTGGAACCCAAGACCAAGGAGACTTGTTTTGAGAGTGCAAATACCCAGGTGGGAGATCTGCTGATTGTGCCATTGGATTCAAGCCTGGAAATGGCCCCATTCCCCAGAAGACATGGCTATAGCAGCAGTTGTTCTTGACTCTGCAACCAAAACTGTCTACCAAACAGACCAGGAGGAGTTGCACTCATTAATGCCTCAGTGCGGAGGCTCCTTAGCCTGGTAGCATTGGTTTTAGCAACATACCTGAAAGTTGCCTTGTGTTACCTCCAGCTGCCTTCTGCTGAGGTTCCAGCTCAATATACCTGGCACAAGGACTCAGAGGCAGACTTACCATATTTCCCAACCTGTGACTCTGAACCTCCTTGAAAGCCCTCCAGCTTCCAGCTGACATCAAATCCCAAGGAGTGCCAGCCTCAACCCTGGTCTCTTCTGCTGCAGTCATGGACCTATCCTGTCTGTGCAGAAACCTGAGAAACACATGTCCATTTCAGCCAATGAGACTCGCTCCCACAGCAGATACCAAAGGGGCCCAGACTCAGCTCTAGCCTTTTCTGTTTTAGTTAAAAGTTGGGGAAGTATTTCTTCTATGAAGAAAACTGATAGGAGACATGTGCCCCTCTGAGACAGTGAGACAGGCTATCCAGCTTCTGTCTTACAGTAGATTCCAAGGGGGCCTCATCTTAGCTCAGACCTCTCCCACAGCAGTTGGTGAACTATCCTGTCTATGCAGGAACCTGCTGGGAGATGCATATACCTCTGAGCCAAGAAGACAAGCTCTTCTGTGTCCATCCTACAGCAGATTCTGAGGGGCCTGGTTTTAGCTCCAGTCTCTTCCACTGCATTTGGGAAACTCTCCCATCTGTGCTGGGACCTGCTAAGAGATATATCTCTTTTTCAATGAGACAGGTTCACCAGCCTTCATCCCACAAAAGATCCCTAGGGGGCTTGTCTCAGTTTCAGCCCTTCCTGCTGCCATTGAATAACTATCCGAACTGTACAGGAACCTGCTGGGAGATACACAGTCATCTTAGCCAATGAAATGAATTTTCCAGCTTTCATCCCACAGCAGATACTGGGTTGGGTGTCAGGGAAAGTGGGGGTGCTGTCTCAACCCCAGCTCATCTTGCTGCAGTCTAGAACCTATTCCACTTGTGCGGAAACCTGCACAGAAGCATATTTGTATGACACCAGGACAGTCTTCTGGGCTCAAATGTCTAGCCATCTTTCTCATACAGCCCCAGAACACTCTCTGGGTCTTCCCCAGGTATATCCTATCCTGAAAGTTTTATCAGCTGTTGAGACTTATGTGATTTGTGGCAAGACTTATTTTAGAGCTCCCTCTTGTGCTTAGATGACTGCAGTGGTTGTAGGCTTAGAGAACACAGCAGTTAATCTGCTTAGAATCTCTGAAAGGCTCTCTGAAGAGCAGGCACAAATAAAGCTGGTCTTTGAAAATGGGAATATATACCTTATCCCTCAAGGCATAGGAATTGTCACTTGTCCAAAAGTATTGAGAAAATTCAGAGAAATATGACCTCACCAAGCCAAAATGAGACCCTAGACACCAATCCTAACATGATGGAGGTATTTTATCTCTCAGACAAATAGTTTAAAATAGCTATTTTCAAGAAGCTCAATGAATTTTAAAAAATGCAAAGAATCAATTGAAAAGTTTACAAGAGAAGTTTAACAGAGAGAAAACAGAAATCTTGGAGGTGAAAACTGTAATGAATAAAAGGAAAGATGCGATAGAAACGTTCAGCTACATAATTAACCAAACAGAAGAAAAAAATCAGTGAGCTCAAAGATGGGCTATTTGAAATTATACAATCAAAAAAGAATAAAGTAAAAACAATGAAAAGTAATTAAGAAAGCATATGAGATTTATGTGACAACATCAAAAAAGAAATTATTTAATTTATAGGAGTTAAAGTGGAAATTAAGAAAGATGAAGAGATTGAAAGATTATTTGAAGAAATAAAAACAGTATCATTTTCCAAACCTACTGAAAGATATAAATATTCACTATAGGAAGGTGAACAGTCCACAATCAGATTCAACTCAAATAAGAATATCCCAAGAATATTATCAATAAACTCTCAAAGGTCAAAGACAAAGAGAAGATGCTGAAAGCAGCAAGAGAAAAGAAACAACATATAAGGGAGATTCAATATGTCTGGCAGCAAAGTTATCAGCAGAAACCTTACCAGCCAGGAGTGAGTAGGATGATATATTCAGAGTGCTGAAAAAAAAAAAAAAAACAAACAAAACAAAAGCCTGCCAACCAAGAATACTCTACAGAACAAAGCTATCTTTCAGAAATGAAAGAGAAATGAAGACTTTCCCAAACAAAAGCTGAGGGAATTCATTGCTAGAAGAACATCCTACAAGGAAATGCTAATGAGAGTTCTTCCAATTGAAAGAAAAAGACACTAACATGTTGTTATTTTATTATAGTGATCATGGTATTAAACTACAAATTTCTTTAGTATAAACACTAAAGGACAAATTATTAATAACAACAACTACAATACTTGTTCAGAGATAATGTATTAGTCTGTTTTCCTGCTGCTGATAAAGACATACCTGAGACTGGGAAGAAAAAGACGTTTAATTGGACTTACAGTTCCACATGGCTGGGGAGGCCTCAGAATTATGGTGAGAGGCAAAATGCACTTCTTACATGGTGTGGCAAAAGAAAATGAAGAAGTAAAAACAGAAACCCCTGATAAACCCATCAGATCTCATGAGACTTATTCATTATCACAAGAATAGCACAGGAAAAGCTGACCTCCATGATTTAATTACCTCCCCCTGCGTCCCTCTCACAACACAGGAGCATTCTGGGAGATAAAATTCAGGTTGACATTTGCCTGGGGATAGAGCCAAACCATATCATTCCACACCTGGCCCCTCCACATCTCATGTTCTCAAATTTCAAAACCAATCACACCACCCCAACAGTTCCCCACAGTCTTAACTCATTTCAGCATTAACCCAAAAGTCTGCAGTCCAAAGTTTCATCTGAGACAAGTCAAGTCCTTTCTGCCTATAAGCCTGTAAAATCGAAAGCAAGCAAGTTACTTCCTAGATATAACGGGGTTACAGACATTGGGTAAATACAACCATTCCAAATGGGAGAAATTGGGCAAAACTAAGGGTTACAGGGCTCATGCAAGTCTGAAATCCAGTGGTGCAGTCAAATTTTAAAGCTCCAAAATGTCCAAAGTGGTCTCCTTTAACTCCGTGTCTCACATCCAGATCATGCTGATGCAAGAAGTGGGTTCCCATGGTCTTGAGAAGCTCTATGCCTGTGGCTTTGCAGGGTACAGCCTCCCTTTCAGCTGCTTTCAAGGGCTGGCATTGATTATCTGCAGCTTTTTCAGGTGCACAGTGCAAGCTGTCACTGGATCTACCATTTTGGGTTCTGGAGGATGGTGGCCCCCTTATCACAGCATAGCTCCACTAGGCAGTTCCCCAGTAGGGACTCTGGGTGGGGGCTCCAACATCATATTTTCCTTCCACACTACCCTAGCAGAAGTTCTCCATGAGGGCCCTGCCCCTTCAGCAAACTGCCTGGGCATCTAGGCATTTCCATACATCTTCTGAAATCTAGGTGGAGGTTGCCCAACCTAAATTCTTGACTTCTGTGCACCTGCAGGCTCAACACCATGTGGAAACTGCCAGGGCTTGGGACTTCCACCCTCTGAAGCCAAATCTCAAGCTCTACACTGGCTTCTTTCAGCCATGGCTGGAGCAGCTGGGACACAGGGTACCAAGTCCCTAGGCTGCACACAGCACAGAGTCCCTGGGCCTGGCCCAGGAAACCACTTTTTCCTCCTGGGCTTCCAGGCCTGTGATGGGAGAGGCTGCCATGAAGGTCTCTGACATGGCCTGGAGAAACTTTCCCCATGGTCTTGGGGATTAAATATTGGGCCCCTTGCTACTTAGCAAATTTCTCCAGCTGGCTTGAATTTCTCCTCAAAAAAAATTTTTTTTTCTACTGCATCATCAGGCTGCAAATTTTCTGAACTTTTGTGCTCTGTTTCCCTTTTAAAATGTAATGATTTTAACAGCACCCAAGTCACCTTTTGAATGCTTTGCTGCTTAGACATTTCTTTGCCAGATACCTTAAATTACCTCTGTCAACTTCAAAGTTCCTCAAATATCTAGGGCAGGAGCAAAATGCTACCAGTCTTTTTGCTAAACCATAACAAGAGTCACCTTTGCTCCAGTTTCCAACAAATTTCTCATCTCCATCTGAGACCACTTCAGCCTGGACCTCATTGTTCATATCACTATCAGCATTTTTGTCAAAGCCATTCAACAACTCTCTATGAAGTTTCATATTTTCCCACATTTTTCTCTCTTCTTCTGAGCCCTCCAAACTGTTCCAATCTCTGCCTGTTACCCAGTTCCAAAGTCGCTTCCACATTTTTGAGTATCTTTCAGCAACACCCACTCTCAGTATCAATTTACTGTATTAGTCTGTTTTCACACCGCTGATAAAGACATACCTGAGACTGGGAAGAAAAAGTTTTAATAGGAATTTCAGTTCCACATGGCTGGGGAGACCTCAGAATCCTGGCAGGTGTTGAAAGGCACTTCCTACATGGCAGCGGCAAAAGAAAATGAGGAAGAAACAAAAGCGGAAACTCCAGATAAACCCATCAGATTTCATGAGTCTTATTCACTGTCACAAGAATAGCATGGGAAAAACTGGCCCCATGATTCAATTACCTCCCCCTGGATCCCTCTCACAACACATGGGAATTCTGAGAGAGAAAAGTCCAGTTGAGATTTGGGTGGGGACACAGCCAAACCATATCAGATAGACAATGTAAAAAATGTAAAGTGTGATATTAAAGGCCTCGTATTAACTACAAAGCAAAAACCTATAAATGATACACTAAAAAGAAAAGAAAAAAACATACTACTAGAGAAAATCACATAACTACAAAGGAAGATTGAAAGAGAAAATGAAAGGAGAAAAGCATTTATAAAACTAGACAACAAATAACAAAATGGCAGTAGTTAAGCCCTTGTCTGTAAATAATTACCTTGAATATAAATTGATTAAGTCATACAATTAAAAGACATAGCATGGCTTAAAGAATTAAAAAAACACAACAGCACAACTCCACTAAATCCTAGCTACAATAGATTCATTTTAATGTAAGGATACACATAGACTGATAGAGAAGAGATGGGAAAAGATATTCCATGGAAAT
This sequence comes from Gorilla gorilla gorilla, assembly GCF_029281585.2. Lineage (NCBI taxonomy): Eukaryota > Metazoa > Chordata > Mammalia > Primates > Hominidae > Gorilla > Gorilla gorilla. The sequence goes on along the minus strand of NC_073237.2, from coordinate 99,422,232 downwards.
GGAAACCAAAAAAGAGCAGGAGTAGCTATACTTATATCAGATAGAATAAATCTTGAGCCAAAAACTGTAAAAAGAACAAATTAGGCCATTATATAGTGATTAAAAAGGTAAATACAGACAGATGATATAACAATTGTAAATATCTATGCACTCAACATAGGAACAACTAAGCTTGTAAAGCAAATATATATATATATATATAATATAAAGAAAGATTGAATGCAATATAATAATAGTAGATTTTGACAATTCACTGTCAGCAATGAACAGATCATTGAGACAGAAAATCAACAGAGAAACATCAGTTAAACCACATCATAGACTAAATGTAACTAACAGACATTTTCAGAACATTTCATGAAACAGCTGTAGAATACACATTCTTCTCAACAATATGTGGGACATTCTGCATGACAGATCATATATTAAGCCACAAAATAAGTCTTAACAAATTTAAAAAGTCAAAATCATATTAAGTATCTTTTCTGACCATAATGGAATAAAAACTAAAAATCAGTAACAGAAGGAACATTGGAAACTGTACAAATACATAGAAATTAAACAAGTTTTTGAACAACAAATAGGTCAATAAATACATTTTTACAAAATTATGAGAAAATAGAAATAAAACTACAAAATATACAAAGGTATGGGACACAGCAAAAGTAGGTTTAAAAGAACAATTTATAGTAATAAACACCTACATGAAAAAAGCAGAAATATCTCAAATAGACAACCTAGCACAAGCAACTAGAAAAATGAGAATGATTTCAACCCAAAGTTAGTAGAAAAGAAATAATAAAGATTGCAGCAGAAATAAATCAAATAGAAACTAAAAAAAATCAATGAAACAAATATTTTTTGAAAAGATGAACAAAATTGACAAACCTTTAGCTAGAGTAACTAAGCCAAAGAGAGATGACAAATAAATTAAATCAGAAATTAAAAAGAAGACATTATAACTGGTGCTACAGACATAGAAACCATCATTAAAGATTATTATGAACAACTACATACACTCAAATTGGAAAACCTAGAAGAAATTGATAAATTTCTGGACACATACAACTTAGCAAGATTGAAATATAAAGAAATAAAAACCTGAGCAGACTAATAATGAATAATGAAATTAAATTAGTAATAAAACTCTCTCTTCAAAGAAAAGCCTAGAACCAGATGGATTCACCACCGAAATCTATCATATATTTAAATAATTAATACAAGGTCTTCTCAAACTATTCTAAAATATTCAAATGGAGAGAATTCGTCTAAACTCATTCTGTAAGGCCAGTATTACCCTGCTACCAAAACCTTACAAAAACTCAACCATAATCTTAAACCATAAGACACAACACCCGTGATAAAAATAGAAGTAAAAATCCTCAACAAAATACTACCAAGCTGAATTCAATAGTGAATCAGATGATAATTTGCTCATTCACAATGATCAAGTGGGGTTCATCACAGTGATGCAAGGATGGTTCAATATATGGAAATCAATAAACATGATGCATCACATTAACAAAATGCAGGACAAAAATCTTATGATCATCTCAATAGACACAGAAAAAACCATTCAATAAAATTTATCATCACTTTGCGATCAAAACCCTAGACAAATTAGGTATAAAAGGAACTTACAGGCCAGGTGCAGTGGCTCATTCCTATAATCCCAGCACTTCGAGAGCTGAAGTGGGTGGATAATGAGGTCAGAAGTTCGAAACCAGCTTGAACAACATAGTGAAACCTCATCTCTACTAAAAATACAAAAATTAGCTGGGCATGGTGGTGTGTGCCTGTAATCCCAACTACTCAAGAGGCCGAGGCAGGAGAATCACTTGAACCTTGGAGGCAAAGTTTGCAGTGAGCTGAGATTGCACCCAATGCACTCCAGCCTGGTGACAGAGCAAGACTCCATCTCAAAAAAAAAAGGAACTTAATAAAAGACACATATGACAAACCTATAGCTAACATTATACTGAGCAATAAAAGGTTCTGTTTTGAAATCATTGAAGTGCTGTTTTTCTTGTAAAGTGATTATATCACCAATGGATCATCAATTATGCATATGCTTAGGAATGGTTTTTGAGTGGTGGGTATAGGATTTGGCTGATCCAGCAGGATTTAGTTATCTAGTCTTAAAGTAGTATGACATACACCTACCTAAGGGGCAGAAGTGTATTACAACTTTATTTTGCAACCTTAGAACAGATTATAACAGATGGGTCAACACTAGATGAAACCTATCATCTATGCAGTACTGCTGGTGCCTGGTGCCTGGTGCCCATTTTACCAGCCTCAGCCTCTCAGGTTCCAGCTGCATCCCTTCTCCAACCCCACCTTCAACCTCAGCAAAAATAGGCCTTTTACCACAGACTTCATTAACAGAATTAACTTAATTGGCCAAACTGGTATAGCTTTTTCAAAGGCTCAAGCATAAAAACACAATCCTATCAAGCAGAATATTCCGAGGTTTCAGAGGGTATCTTCTAGGAGCCAGACAAAGGCCAGTCCTGGTTTTGAATGCTCAAGGTTTGAGCAACCTCAGCCTGCCAAGTTAACCCTTTCCTGTTCATCTTTGAATATACTAATATACCTGAATTTTCATAATTGGTTCTTTCTTTCCCATGACCCAGAAAAATAGTGCACCTTTTGTTATAATCTAATTCTCCAACTGTATCTTCGCTTGCTTTCATCTCATCACAGACTTTATTTATTCGTGATATCTATTTCTTTGCTAGTTCCTCCAAATCTAAATTTTGAAAAAAAAATACCAATCATAACAAAATGGTGTATATTTTATTTAGCTTGTTTTATATCCATCTTCTTTTATGGTCAAATTGCTTGAAATGTAATTTTACACTGAGTTTTTATTTTGTAAAATTTCTCATTCATTTCCTGCTCACTATTGCTCAACTATATTCTGTATTCTGTAGAAATCACCAGTGACTCTCATTGTTTCTTAATCCAAGAAAAAAACAATTTCAGGATTTTTCTTAGGTGGGTAGATTTGAAAGTGTTATCTACTCTCTGTATCAAAGTATTTCCTTGGACTGTGTGATACTAATTACAATAATGATATTTATTCATGCATTTAGAAAAGCTAATTTAACTTTTGTGTATTAACACTATGTGTCAAGTGCTATTCTAGGAACTAAGTACACAATGCCCATCAGACAAGATCTCTATGCTCATGTAGCTCATAACAACCACCATCACCACATTTGTATAGCACAAATTATTTTATTCCCTTTAATTCCTACCATGCCCCATTCTCCATTTGTAAAGGAAAGAAATACTTTAGTTAAAAGAAGTTAATTAACTTGACTAAGGCCTTAACAATTAAGTCTTAGGACTTGAATCATGAGCTATAAAATACCAAAGCCCATGCTCTTAATTGTCTGTAACCAAAGACCTTAGCATAATCACTGAAAGAATTTCTTAATCATAGTCACTATTATATCTCAGAGCCTATAGTAGAGATGAATGTAATATACACATTATTTAAATTATCTTTAAAAAATCAATTTAAAAATCTGTAAAATTAAGTTTACAAATTTATCAAAGACCACTTTAAAAATACAAAACCAAGTAGAACCCAGGGCAGAGTGCAGTGGCGCGATCTTGGCTCACTGCAAGCTCCGCCTTCCGGGTTCACGCCATTCTCCTGCCTCAGCCTCCCGAGTAGCTGGGACTACAGGTGCCCACCTCCACGCCTGGCTAATTTTTCGTATTTTTAGTAGAGACGGGGTTTCACCGTGCTAGCCAGGATGGTCTCAATCTCCTGACCTCATGATCTGCTTGCCTCGGCCTCCCAAAGTTCTGGGATTACAGGCATGAGCCACCATGCCCCGCCAAATTTTGTGACCAACAATATTTCCCCAGCATATTTTTAAACGCTCCCCAGATTCCAGTTTGCTATACTACAAATAAAAACCAATTGCAATGATTATTTTCCCCTTTTTAAAGTGGGATTTAAACTATTTATAGGTACATAATAGATAACCTTTCATGTTGCAGAAATCCACAGCTAATTCATAAAACGTAGCCACTTTTTCTTTTCTTTTCTTTTTTTTTTTTTTTTTTTTTGAGACGGAGTCTTGCACTCTCGCCCAGGCTGGAGTGCAGTGGCATGATCTCGGCTCACTGCAAGCTCCGCCTCCTGGGTTCACGACATTCTCCTGCCTCAACCTCCTGAGTAGCTGGGACTGCAGGCGCCCGCCACCACGCCTGGCTAATTTTTTGTATTTTTAATAGAGACGGGGTTTCACCATGTTAGCCAGGATGGTCTTGATCTCCTGACCTCGTCATCCGCCCACCTAGGCCTCCGAAAGTGCTGGGATTACAGGCGTGAGCCACCGCGCCCGGACAAGGTAGCCACTTTTTCTAAGATGGATGTGCTCTTTCTCTTTGTTTTCAGTGAAGCAATACAGGCATTCATGTCTGGACAAAAGGAATAAGTGGACTACATGCAGAGTGAGTATCCCTTATCCAAAATGCTTGAGATTCAAAGTGTGTTTCAGATTTCAGATTTTTTCAAATTTTGGAATAGTTGCATTATCCCGGTTGAGCATACCAAATCTGAAAATGTGAAATCTGAAATTTCCTTTGAGCGTCATGTTAGGATTCAAAAAGTTTCAGATTTGGGAAAGTTTTGTATTTCAGATTTTCAAATTTGGGATGCTAAACTTGTATTAATAAATGAAATTTCAGTTGTGCAATATCGGACCCCTTCCGTTATAGGTGCACACCCACTGTAACTTTATAAATAACTTTAAGTATATTTTAAAAAGCCAAAGATTTAAAACAACTTGGGATCAGGGTTAACCGGCTTGAATTACATTTCTCCTTTAAGTTCCATTTTAGAGAATGTTGGCAATATTTTGTAGCTACTGGGTAACATCCTACATTCATTTTGTTCATTTAAAATATGTATAATTTAATATTATGACAGTTAATTTACAAGTTGTGAAAAACTTTCAGTTTACTTTCCACCTGTTCTCAAAAGAGTGATTTAAGAAGTTTTTAAAGGACTGCCACAGGGGAAATTGCAAACATACATAAGGCAATATAGCATAACAGTCTTTGGAATCAGTCATTGTTTCAAATCCTACCTCTGCAATATACTAGCTGTGTTATGAACAAGTTATTGTATTTAATGTCTGTATGTATCATTTCTTTCCATATAAAATATGAGTAATAAAAGCTAGTTCATTATGATTGTCAATACTCGAAGCAATGTGCATAAAGTAGAAATATCTTGTAACAAATTCTTAAAAAATTATTATTGGCACTATTTTTATTATTTTAGTACCATTATTATTAATATTACAGTTTGCACTTATGCTTTAATGAATGACCTTGGTATTTTACTCTGGCTGATTTAATTCATTTAATACAAAAGCATAATTAGATAATATTCATCAATCAGTTGTAAAATTCACACTAAAATGTATGAAGGAAAGCTATCCACTGATTAATTTATATGAATGTTTTTAAAATACAGTTTCACTATCCCAGGGCAGAGTGAGGCTGGAAAATACATCCTGCCATGTGTATACAACCCAAGCTATCTATGTAGATTTTTTTTGTTTTTTTGAGACGGAGTCTCGCTCTGTTGCCAGGCTGGAGTGCAGTGGCGGGGTCTCGGCTCACTGCAACCTCCACCTCCTGGGTTCAAGCGATTCTCCTGCCTCAGCCTCCCAAGTAGCTGGGATTACAGGCATGTGCCACCATGCCCGGCTAATTTTTGTATTTTTAGTAGAGATGGGGTTTCACCATGGTAGCCAGGGTGGTCTTGAACTCCTGACCTCGTGATCCACCCACCTCGGCCTCCCAAAGTGCTGGGATTGCAGGCATGAGCCACCGCACCTGGCCTATGTAGATTTTTTTTGTTGCCTTTGATTTTTTTTTTCTTATTCTGATTCTAATTGTACAAATCAATAATAAAATGTTAAAAACAGACTTAAAATATTCATGACTATGCAAATGATTCAAATATAGTTATTTAAAGTTTCTTTCTTTTTTAAATTGGGACAAGGTCTTGCTCTTCAACACAAGGCTGGGTGGCATAGGTGAAAGAGCAAGACCAAGGCATGACCAAGGCTCACTGCAGCCTTGACCTCCTGATCTCGTTATCCTCCCACTTCAGCCTCCCAAGTAGCTGGGTATAGGCATGCACCACAGTCCCCAGCTAATATTTTAATTTTTTGTGTGTGGAGACATGGTCTTGCCCTGTTGCCAAGGCTGGTCTTGAATTCCTGAGTTCAAGTGATCCTTGCTTCTCAGGCTCCCTAAGTGCTAAGATTACAGGTGTCGGTCCCCAGCCAAAACAATCTTCCTAGGGAAGCCCTCACATTTTCAAGGGTTTTACCTTTAGTACCTCCATAAATTTGTATCAAGCAACAAAATGTACTGTCAAGGAACAAAAAATATAAAGGGACCTTAAATGCATATTTCTAAGACCAAGAAGTCAGTCTGAAATGGCTACATACTATATAATCCTATATGACTCCTATATGAAAGATATGACATTCTGGAAAAGGCAGAACAATAGAGTAAAAAGATCAATGGTTGCTTGGGTTTGGTATGCATGTGTGTTAGAGGGCAGGGTGGCTGGTGAGAGGAATACACAGGTGAAGCACAAGTGATTTTTATGGCACTGCAACTGTTCTGCATGATACCATAATAATAATAAATGACATTTTTCATTTGTCAAAACACATAGAATGTACAAGAGAAAGAGTAGAACTTAATGTAAATTATGAACTGTAGTTACTATTGATATGTAAATATTGGTGTTCTAATTGTATCAAATGCACCACACCAGTGAAAGACATTAGTAATAGGAGAAATGTGTACGAGTTTGGGAGGTTATATGGCAATTTCTGTGCTGTCTGCTCTTGTTTTTATTGTAATTTTAAAATTGTGCTAAAATAAAGTTTATTAGTTTAATTTTCAAGAGATTAAGAATGTATGTTTAAATGTAATAATATATATGCAGAGCTTTATGTCTATCCATATACTTCAAGCCAAATCTACTTTTGGTGAGTTCGTCTCTTTATAAAACACACAGAAATAGGAAGAAAAATAATTGACAAATATTTACTATGAAATAACTTTATAAGCGGTAAATTGAAAGCACATACATATATTTTAAAAAGGCATTTATATACTTAAGCAAATTATTTTCCAAATATAGAATATTAGCCAGCCAACAAATAATGTTTAAGAAAGTTTTTAATTTTCTGAGACAATACGGATGATAAAATATTAAGTAAAGAACAACTTCGTTGTAATGTGATATATAACATGACATAAATAAAAAGAAAAAATCTAGATTAATGTGTAGTCAATAAGAATTGCCATGAAACATTGTCAAACTGATATTTGAAATTTATTGTTTTAAAGCCCCTTATAACTAATAGTCTATTTTTCCATATAATCCTATTAATATATAAATAAAATCTTCTATTTACCAATTGGATATTAAATCAAAATAATGTAAATTAACATCCACAAATCATAACTTTTCTTAACGTTTACTCTTTAAGAATACATAGTAGTTGCACATATTTAAGGCATACATGTGATATTTTGATATGTGTGTATCACGTGTAATGATCAAATCAGAGTAATTGGGATATCCATCACCTGAAACATTTATCATAGCTTTAAAGGGCCAAAGCCAGGATTTAACTCTCTTAGATTCCAAAGTCCACGTTCTTAGAAATATTAATTAAAATAATGACAATGTTTGCCTCTGGGTTATGCTATTATGAGAAATTTAATATTTTTAAAGCAGAAATTGAAATTTTTTAATAGGAAGATATTTAATAAATATGGAAATGTATAACTGATTTTTTTCTCCTATGTCATTATTGTTGAAAGAAAATCTTCATATCTTATGTAAATATATTCTAGATCATCTGACAGATTTTATAATTTCTGATTATAAATTAAGATTTTTTTTATTATCTTCGGTGGTGAAAAATACGCTCGCCAAACTGACAGGCAAATGTAATGTAATGCTAATTGCTTAATTGATTATTACTAGGAGTCCACAATTTTCAGTGCTTTTCTTCCTATTTCTGTGTATTTTATAAAGAGACAAATTCACCAAAAATCAGTTTGGCTTGAAGTATATGGATACACATAAAGCTCTGCACGTGTATTATTACATTTAAACATACATTCTTAATCTGTTGGAAATTAAACTAATAAACTTTATTTGAGCACAATTTTAAATATAAAACTTTGACTTCTTTTTTATTTCATTACCTTTTGTTCATCAGCCTTCATTTTAATCAGATATCCACCTATCTATATCAAAGATCGTGTTGTAAATTTCATGTCTACTTCAACGTTTCCATATACAGGTGCATAATAACAAGTGTTGATAAGAATGTAAAGAAATTGATGGTGGAAATTTAAAATGGTACAGCTACTGTGGAAAATGGTTTGGCAGCTCTTTAAAGTTAAAGGTATCATATAATCCAGTGATTCACATGTAAGTATATATTCAGATAATTGAAAACATATGTCCTCAGAAAGCATGTTCATTGCAGCATTATTTATAATAGTGTAAACGTGAAAATAACCAAAATATTTATTATCTGATGAGTAGACAAGTAGAATATTGTATATTCATAATATTTTTAGACATAAAAAGCAGTAAAATACTGAATATGCTAAACACGTAAAAAAGACACAAAGGCCACATATAGTTTGATTCAATTTATAGGAGATCTTCAGAGTAGGTAAATTCACACAGGCAGAAAGTAGATTAGTGGTCGCCAGGGGATAAGGAAAGGGGGAAATTAAAAATTGTGCTTATCAGTACAGAATTTCTTATGAAATTATGAAAACATTCTTGAATTTTTATATTCTGGTGATGATTTGTACAATCTTGTGAATATACAGTATACTAATATATACTGTATATGTTAAAACAGCGAATGTGACAACGTTATTTATATACCAATGAAATGTTTTAAAATTCCACATCAAACTAGTTTTGAGGTGTAGACTATCATGAACTTTACAAGAATATTGAGGTAAAACTTTCTGTTATCGTCTTTGCTAACACAAATCTGATCGTTTATTGCAAGAAACAGATGCCATTATAAATAATATAAACAAAAATAAATTTAAAAACATACAAAGAATTATTTTAAAATCAATGGAATAATTACGAAACCAAATTAAACTCTAGGTTTTTCATATGACTCTCAGAACAAACAGAGTCTAAAACTTAGGGACACTGCTAATTCCGTAGCCACCACTGGATCTCTTCTGACATATAAATGTTATTACCATTTCTGGCCACCAAGAAACACAAGAGCACATTACCACAACCTTTGTAACCAATGATAATAGCCAAAATACAGGAAGATTGCCTTTACCTGATTTTTTTTCTAAATCTCAAAAGAGTTGATCCATGTAAAAAAATATCTAGAGTATTACTTGCAAGGGAATCTGGGAAATTTAGTTTCTAATTTTCTGAATTTCCAACTAGATGGGAATTTAGACAGACAATTGAAATATTTAGCTATTAAAAGTATTTTAAATCTTTAAAAGTAAAAAGTGAAAATAATTATTGAGATAGGAAAACTTCCCATCATAATATTATATAATAACTAAATTTGAAATGTATCTTTTTATGAAGTCATGCTTGATAGGACAAGATTAAAAGTCGAACCTAATATAAATTACCAAGTTTCAGAAAATTCTTCTTCCCAATTGATTCTAAAATTTCAACTGTGAAAGTTCTTTGATCCTTTCAGTCACCTTATTCTGTGAATCTGTAATAATATAATTTTTATTAAGATTATTGTAAAAGCCTCCAGATTTATCTACCTGCTTCTGTTTGTCTCTGCAATCAGTCCTGCAGATTTAATCATTTCCTTCAACTCTCCAATAATACACAGTGGAAAAAGCCCAAAATACTATTATACACAGCACAAATTTTGCTTTATTTGATATAAAACTAATTCTGGTGCATCAAATCCTATTGGCTCTCATTTCTCTGCAAAACTTATGTAGACAGTGCCTAGAATTCTTCCCTAATCACAGGATGAATTTTTCCACTTCTGAAAGTTTCTTCTGCCTGAAATTTACACCTTCACTTCAGAAATGTTAATCTACATATTTTTTCTGATCAGCATAAATATGTGCTTAATTATGAATCCTTCTCTAAGGCTTCTGGAGAGTACATGCCCTCATTTTCTAATTATATGGGACTATTTTAATACAAAATTTCTGAAAAGTATTTAAAGCAATGAAAATATTGTACTTATATTTTTATTTCCAGCTACCAATATTTTACCTGACACACAAGAGGTAATCAATAAATTGTTTTAATGTAAGTATGTAAACATAAGAACCAATTCATTTATATGTAATTGGTCATCATTTCATGGGTCTATAAATCAACTTATTTCTTAACATTAGAGTATAACTCAGTGTCATGGTTTCCATTTGTAAACTTAGGTAAGGTTCAAGTTTCAATTTTTTTGTTTACATTAAGAGCACAGATTATCAGTCCTGCTTTATCTGAATTGGATTCCAACCTAATAAAATAACAATACTACAATCATAGAGTTTCAACTGGAGCTAGGCATATTGGTAGACATGTTAATAACATAAATTTATCATTGTGAGGTGAAATTACATTCAGAATTATATTATTTAAAATCAATATGTGATGACTGTGAAATGGAAAGAAATTAGTTGACACTGAAGAACATTTTTTCTCATGTGATTTCTCTGACCTACTACTAGCAATAAAAGGTAAAGAAGTACTTCTTATTTAAAGAAGCTTTTCTCTACTAAATCTTAAAAACACACACACACAGACACATATGCACAGGAACTCACTTGGTGGTACTTACTACTTATTTTTAACTTTAGAAATGAGTTTTTATGCTATACATGCCCTTGGTGACTTTATATCATCTTAATTGAGGCCATAAAAAAGAAAGTGACTATAGCAGAGTCCTATAAATTAATACCAGTAGGACCTACAGAAGCACTCACTTCAAACATTAAATTAGCAGACTCGGACATCTGTTAAATTTCTAGTTACTATGATTACTAAGAACAATTTGAAAATAAAATATTTATATGCAACTAAAGGCTTTATCCAAGAAGTCCCATAATAGGGCACTAAGTTCTAAAAAATATAATTATATACATAGTAAAAAATTACTGCAACTAACAACTTATATTACAGGTGGTCAGCTATACTAGTAAATGGAGTACTCAGAAATAAAGCCCCAATTAAGCAATTTAATCTTGATCCTTAAAAAAAGACCATCTGTTATTGAATATGTTTTGAATGTTTTCCAAATAAGAGCTTTGAAATAGAAAAATAAATAAGCCACATGCCTGTGATATGGTTTGGGTGTGTCCCCACCCAAATCTCATCTTGAATTATAGCTCCCATAATCCCCACTTGTTGTAGGAAGGACCTGGTGGGAGATAATTGAATCATGGGGCAGTTACCCCCATGCTATTCTGGTGATAGTGAATGAGTTCTCATGAGATCTCTGATGGTTTTATAAGGGGCTTTTCCTGCTTGGCTGGGCACTTCTCTCTCCTGCCACCATGTGAAGAAGGCCATGTTTGCTTCCCCTTCCACCATGATTGTAAGTTTCCAGAGGCCTCCCCAGCCATGCAAAACTGTGGGTCAATAAAACCTCTTTCCTTTATAAATTACCCAATCTTGGGGAGTTCTTTATAGTAGTGTGAGAACAGACTAATAGAGCATGAAATAAGTGTGATAAATTTTTAATAGCAAAAATAAAAATATCAAAATATCCATCAATTAGAAAATATCTAAGAAAATTCTACCCACTGGATTATTACACATACACTTTTTAAGTATACTTTTTATAATATATAAAATTATGTATTTTTCTAATATAAAATGAACACATTTCAACTATTTTATTTTACAATTAATAAAGGAAACACAGGTGTTAAAAAAACTCATTCAAAAGAAAATTCAGGGAATAGATACATATAAAGGCAATCACAAATGCCCAAATGAATTTGTTAATACTTACAAAATTGGCTTCTACCATGATGGTTGGGGTAGAATTAAATCAGTTGTACGTGTATCAGAAACAACAACAACAACAACAACAATAAAAAAAAATTTGCATCTCTAGTGTTGTACAGGCTTACTAATAGAAAGCAATTTCTAGGCTGCATCAGAGAGACGAAAACCTGGAAAAATCCAATGAACTCTCTAAGTTAAGGTAACAAAGCTGAGAATGCAGTGAAGCCATGTCAGTTAGAAAGTTTCTCAGAGAGAAAATTTCACAGAGACTTGCAAGTATTTCTTCTGAGGTTTCAGCCAAGTGTGAATTGGTGGATTTTAAGAAAACTACATGAGGCTGGGAAAAAAAAGTAACCAGTATGAACAAAGAGAACAATACCTGGAGCTCAAATAGAGCTGAGAAAATTTTACTCACCAGTAAGAGTGAAACACACTATTTCTCATAGGGCTTTAGGGAGACTAATTCAAATGGTTTTGCCTCAGTAATGAGAGAAAAAGCAAACCAAAGACTACTGGTGTCATCCCAGAAATGTTAAAAACAAACTCAAAAATGATTTCCAAGCAACTTAATTGTATTGCAAAATATAGGTAAAGAATATAAAAATAAAATACATCCAGGTTTCAGCAAGATAAAATTCATAAAATGCATCCAATAAAAAGTCAGAATGCAAAGATGCAAGAAAATATGACCCATATGAGGAAAAAACCCTGTTAATATTAAGAAACTTTGATCGTAGAGTAATGATAGAGCTAGTAGACAAAAAGAGTAAAATATTTACAATATATTCTATACATTCACAAAGGTTGAGAAAGGATTGTATACTAAATGGAGATATGATAGAAAGAAAAAGGTCCAAATCAAACTTCCACAGATGCAAACTACAATGTCTAAGATTTGACATTTCAGGTAAATAGAAGATTAGGCATTGCAAATGAAAAGGTCAATTAATTTGAAGACATACAAATAAAAACTATCCACATTTAAAAATAAACAAATGACAAACTAGTATTAGTGAGTCATAGGAAAATTTCTGATTGCCTATATCGGTGCTATTGGAGTTCCCAAAGAAGAGAGAAGAAAATAGAAATAGTATTTAAATAAATAGTAGTATTTTTTCTAATTTGATTAAAACCATAAAACTGCACTTTACAAAGTTCAAAATATGTGACCATAATAAATAAATGTTTCAATTTGTATTTGAAATATGTTTTACATTTTGATGACAATACTACCTTAGACTTAAAAGGCTAAAACATTTCAAAAGTAGCAGCCCCTCACCTCTAGAAATGTTAAAGGAAGTCTTTCAGGAAGAAGAATAAAGTAACTGTAGGGATATTGGTATTACACAACGAAATGAAGAATTAAAAATGATAACTCTCTGTATAATATATTTTTAAAATTTTGTTTCTTATCTGAAAAACATCATTTAAAAGTAACTAGCTATTTAAAGCAAACTCAACAATACATTCTGTGATTTATACTATACATAGAAATAATATTATACATTGAAATAATAGCCCAAAGAACAAGAAGTGGGGATGAGTTTAGGTGTAGGAGTTTAAGTTTTGTATATGATACATAAAATATGACTTGCAATATACAAGTGTAAGTTAAAGGTGTTACTATTGTTTAAAAAAAACTTAAATAAATTAAATTTAATTGAGCAAAGAATGATTCACAAAACAGGCACCCCCTGAACCAGAATAGGTATAGAGGGGCTCAAGCACAGCCACATGTTGTAAGAAGATTTATGGACAAACAAAGGGAAGTGACACATAGAAAATTGAAGTTAGGTACCAAAACAGCTGGGCTAGTTATATCTCGGCATTTGAATTATTCGATCTAGGTTTGAACAGTTGGCTGCCTTTGGCCTAAACTCAGTGATTGGCACAAGAGTAGGTTATGGTCTGCTTACACATTCAGTTAGGTTACAGTTTACCGTGTACAGAGAACTCTTTAAAATATATAAAGAAGCAGCTTTAGGCTAAACTTAAGACTATAAGCCCTCTAAAAACCAAAATAATGACATACTAAATAATGAAAAACTAAAAAAGAGAGAAGTAGTTAATAGACAAAAAAGAAGATAAGGTAGAATTTGAACAATATACAGTGAATTTAAAAAGACAAACAGAAGAGGAGAAGAAAACAAGAACACACAAGACAGATAGAAAAACAAATAGCAAATTAGTGAATTTAAAACCAGCCGTATTAATAATGACCTCAAAGGTTAATGGACCAAACATCACAATCCTTACCAAATTATCAGGTTGGGTAAAAGTGAAAGCTACCAGGAAATGGTGCCTATGGGAAACCTATATTAAATGAGAAGAAACAAATGGTATAGGCAAAATAAAAATAAAATATACAGTTTTCTGGAGGTCAAAGATGCAGTGAACCATGATCATGTCACTGCACTCCAGCCTGGACAACAGAGTAGACCCTGTCTCAAAAAAAAAAAAACCTATACACACACACACACACACACACACATATATACATGTATACATATATACACATGTATACATATATACATACATATATACACATGTATACACACATATATACATATACACACATATACATATATGTACATATACACACATATGCATATATGTACATATATACACACATATACATATATGTACATATATACACACATATACATATATACATATGTACATATATGTACATATGTGTATTCTTTATATATATATACACACACACACATACACACACACACACACACGTTTTCAGTTTGTTCAGATCCTTGAGAAAGACATTCTTGGATTGTGAAAATATTACCTCCCAGCAGGAGAGATCTAGCTGATGATATTTGCCCAGAGCAAGAGCTCAGTTTGGTCTAGCAGTGGAAGTCAGAGCATTCCACTTCCATCTTTTTAAAAGATGTTTTTAACATCTTTTAACATCAGCCATCTGTTGATTTTGCTTTAAATAGCTAGTTACTTTCAAAAGATGTTTTTAAGAATATGTATATATATATATTCTAGTATTAATCAAATGAAAGCTAGAATATGCATATCATCAAGATACAAAGTATATTTCAGAGAAAGACTGTTACCAAGGTCATTTCTTATTCAAAATGAGTCAACTTATCAAAAACTCATAAAACTCTTATGCATTTATGTCTCAGCACTTCAACATATTTGTAGCAAAACTGATAGACTGCAAGGAGAAAAAGACAAGTCCATAATTATAGTAAGAAATTTCAACACCTCTATCTCAAAAATTGATAGGAAACTGGGACACATTATCAGTGAGGATTATCAGGGCAAATACAAATTTTAAAAATGAGGTTTAATTCTTCCTTTTGAAATTAAGGGAAGAGATTCCTTGCCTCGTCTCTTTTCGTAGAGCATTTAAGCTAGTAAACTTATAATTTTAAGTTATTTTCCTGTATCTTTTAAATGTATGTAAGTGTTTTTGAAAGCTAAATAAGCTTCGTGCCAGAGGCTGTGGCTTCCACTGCTAGAACACACTAAACTCCTGCGCTGGGCAAATATCATCAGTTAGATCTCTCCTTGCTGGGAGGCAATATTTTCACAACCCAGGAATGTCTTTCTCAAACATCTGGGAACCACCTTTTAAAATGTAATAATCAGGAAGACAGGGCCCCCATCTCTCAGTTTCTGAGGGAGTTTAGGAGTTTACCATAGGCATTCACCTCTCTCAAAGTTGCAAAACTATATCTTATCTTAAAAATATGGATTAACTTTTCTTTTGGATAAAGCCTATTAGCTGAATTTAGGTATGTGTGACAAATGGTGCTGTCAAGTCTTACACTAGGCTTACTTATTGTTTATCATGAGAATATGTATGTAGTAGGTTGAAAACACTTTGGTTCTTTAGTTACTAATTGTATCAATATTAGTTTAATAACTGTGGCAACTGTACTGTATTCTAATAAGATGTTAATAATAGCAGGAGTATGAGGTATATAAAAAACTGCAGTAATTTGCAATTATTCTATAAATTTATAACCGTTTTAAAATTAAAAGTTTATTTTTAAAAAGCTAAACATGAACCTCCCATATGATACAAGCATTCTACTCCTAGATAAGTCAATCAAGATAAATGAAAGCATATATTCATACAAAAATTTTATATACATTTCAGTAGCTTTATTTGAAATAGCCAGAAACTAAAAATTACACAAATCTCCATCAAGAAGTGACTAGATGAACAAAGTAATGACTACCTGAGACAGCCAAGTAAAAAGGGCTCCCTGGAGAATCTCCAACTGGCCTGAGTACTTAAAAGATGGAGTGGGGCATCAGAAAGTTTACACCATTTGCAGGGGGGAGGAGCCTGGCCCCTCTTGATCTCGTGTGGTCACGTGGGATTCAATCTGTGAGATGGGGGCCTGTTAACAAGAACCTCTCTCACTTTGCTGTATTGTTTTTCCTTTTTCCTTTTTGTCCAATAAATTCCATAAGCCCCTCACCCTTCAAAATGTCTGAGAGCCTAATCTTTCCTGTTCGTGTCACGAGAACCTAGTTTTTAGCTGAACTAAGAAGAAAGTCCTGCAACACTTTTGGCACCCAATGTGGGGTTGAGGAAGGGTGAGTAAGAGACAAAACAAAAAATCGTTTTTTCTTTCACTCCTAAGCACTTTTTTCCTCAAACTTCTAAGGGTAGTTGAAACTGTGCCCCCACCCCCTGTTGCTCCTGGGGATTGGAAATGTTTGCCTCGGTCCAACCCAGCCTTTTCCTGGCCTTTTCCTTCTTTTTTTCAGCTTGGTAGAGCAAGCAAGCTGTGGTTTCCTGCCACCCTCCCCGCACCCCCAGCAGGGCTAGGATGCATGGCCCAAGGGGGCCCCACATGGCTGGCTAGTTATCTCTACCTCCCATCCATGGAGTCTCTTCCTCCCTAGCCAGGGAGTCCAGCTCCATCCCACAGCAAATTAATGTCTCTTGCTAGTGGAGGAACTATTTGCATAAGAATAAGAGGTTCTTCCCCCTGACCCCGGCATCCTTTTATCTTCTCCACCTTGTCAGCAGTTAACTTTGAAAGGAGGTTTTTTCCTTTTAGAAGATGTTTAGCTGGGCCAGGAATGTTGGGGAGCATTGTTTATATCATCTGTAGAGTTTTAATTGTGAGAAAGGATTTGTGAGGCTGATCTTAAACTGTAGCCAATCTGACGTGCTTTGTGTGTCTTTCTGTATGGTCCATAGCAAATTTTGCTGCAGGCCACCATCTTGTTTTACGTCCTTGGGAGTAAGACCTATAACCATGTGGCAATATTTTATTCTAGCCTCTGGCAGTTTACAATAATGGCCTGGGATTCAATCCTAGCTTAGGGAATGAGTTCTTTCTGGTTTTTCTTTTCTTGGATCCTATTTTGCTGGAAAAAGTTTTTTCTCAGTTGACTGAATTATTTTTGTCGATTTTGCCTTGCCACTTTTAATGCATGCATGAGAGGGGACAGACCTCTATTTTCCTCATGGAACCCCATAAATTAAAAGCACCAAAGGCTATTAATCCAAAAAGGAGATGAACAAATGAAAATTCTTATGGGGACTAGGTTTTCTTCTGCCTGTGTAGTTATTTATGTGTTGTGTGCATGATATCTGTAAAAAGAGCTCTAATTAATTGATCTAAAGGTAGATAAACACTTTGATCAAATATTTTTTAAAGAGAAGATAAAGGCTGTGGTACCTTTCCATTCATGTGACTTTAATCTTTGAGAAATAAAAACAGCCTTAAAAATTATTGGTAAGAAGCAGATGTCATCAAAATATAAATAAGTGGACTGAATTATGCAGGTCAGATATTAGGTTGGCTAAACGTTTTAAGGTTATAAACTGCTTTTTGTGTTTTGAGAACCGTTCATCTTAGTAAGGCCTGAAAACATATGGAACTAACCACACCCTTAATTATACAGGAAGGAGTCAAACATTGGCTGCACCAAGAACATAATTAAAACAACTTACCAGGTTTTACATTAAGTTAAAAATTTCTAGGCGTTACTATTAGAACATGTAATTGGGAGTGCATGAAAGTTGTGTAAGGACAGTAAAATGTGTTTTTAGTAAAAGATTGTAAGAAGCCATGTAAATGTAAATTGTTGCCTAGGGTTAAAGTATTGTTTTAAATTAGATAAGATAAAAAGCTAAAATTCAAACAAGTGTGTGAAGGATTGTAAAAATTAATCTTGCAAAAATTCTGTGTGAACATATTGACAGTATTCTGTATGTGAACATATTGATTAAATTCAAAAGGATATTAGGTGGTTTTTCTGCATATTGAGCATTAAAATAAAAGCACAACAAGGTTCTCTTAAAGCACTAATCTGCTCTTTAGCAAAATTTGTAAAGGGTCATAAAAGGTTTTTGCTTTTTTAAGTTTCTGAGTCATCATTTTGGCAAAATAAGTAGCATGGTAATTTGAAATTCTGTTTCATAACATCAAGTGTTTTAAACCTCTAACATATTTAACAGACTTCTCGAAATTAAACTTTAGTTTCATAATTGTTTTTCCTGACACCTGTCTTTTCATATGCTTCACAAGGGCCCCTGAAGTATCCAGAAAAGAGAGGTAAACAGGATTATTTGACATGTTTAGGTACATGAGATTGTCAAAATGGTACTCAATCTTCTTTAGTCTATATCTTGGTAAATGATACTAATATATGTTCCAAAATTGTATGGAATTTCTAAAATTCTAATGTCTAAAGTATATGCTATCAATCATAATTAAAGTTGTTAGGTTAAGTTACTGTAAACATGGAGATAACCAAACTTGTTTGTCAATTGTGTTTCTAACTGGAACTACCCTGGAAATTTTGTTATTAACAGACAGTTATTGTCTGTTTAATGCTTTTCAAAAGACGGTTGATAATAAGCTGTAGAACATTGACAGATGTACTCAAATAGAGGTTTTTGATAACTTTGGAGGATTGTGACATTAGAATAAATAAAACTGTACAGGACTCATCAAGATGTGAAATGTTCATGAATATCAAGCAAAACAAGAGCTAACTGAATGAACCCAAAAAATTGAAGCAACCTTTTTGACTTTTGCTTGAAATATTGTTTACTCTTGTTTTGTTTTTCAGAGTCAAGAAAACTTATTTTGAACTCTTTACAGCCTTTAATAATTGAGTAAGTTATACTCCTGTTAACAAAATTTGGAGCATGTTTATTTCTCTCTGCCTGGTTCCTCTAGAATTTGAAAAATATCTGTAAGTATTCTTAACTGACGGCAATATAGTTTTTTGCACCAGAGCAATAAGAATCCATTTTCTTTTTTTTTTGAGATGGAGTCTCGCTCTGTCGCCCAGGCTGGAGTGCAGTGGCATGATCTTGGCTCACTGCAAGCTCCACCTCCTGGGTTCACATCATTTTCCTGCCTCAGCCTCCTGAGTAGCTGGGACTACAGGTGCCTGCCACCATGCCCGGCTAATTTTTTGTATTTTTAGTAGAGACGGGGTTTCACCATGTTAGCCATGATGGTTTCGATCTCCTGACCTTGTGATCCACCCGCCTCGGCCTCCCAAAGTACTGGGATTACAGGAGTGAGCCACCGCGTCCAGTCATAAGAATCTGTTTTCTTTTGCAACAGGCCACAATTGGAGAAACTTGTTGTTTTACCAAGGCTTTGACTGGAAGGGTATGCTTCCCTTTAAGGAGTCAAGCTCGACTTGCAGAGCTGATATAAAACCCCTTGGGGAAAATGGTCTCATACACTTATCTACACAGTCTCTGTACAGAGTTTCTGACCTGTGGTCATTAAAGAATTTCACTTTCTAACAGGCCCAAGAGCTCCAAGCTTATCTTGGAAACTTAAGAGGAGAGGATCACCGAACTCACAGGTATTTAAAAATAAAAACGCATGGCTGGGCTTGGCTTTAAAAGGTCGTATCTGAGATTCCTTGTGGAACAGAGTTCTGACAAAGTCAATCTAAAAGGCCTATGTAGAGATAGTTATTCTTGCTGGACTTTTCATAAATAATCAGGCCAAGTATAAGACTAAAGTCTATTTTGAAAACAACTCAGTCCTATCATTATTTGTTTTTTAACAAAAATGATGACTGGAGAGACAAATTATATTTCAAAACTTACACATTTGTCATTAAATTCTAAATTCATTAGTTGTTTTTATATTTTTGTTTACATTTTTAGATGAATCCTACTTGTTCCTGTGAAGGAACCAGCAATCTCTGGCTGCAGCTCAGAAAGAACAAAAGAGATGGATAATGTAGAAATCTGGATCAATATTCTAGTTCTGAGCAATTATCATGCAAATCCTGCCGATAAAGGGAATAAGTAGGGTGTCTACCTGGAGTTTTCCTTTTTGGGAAAGTAAGACCAAGGGAACTAACCAAAGCCCAAGCACCATGCATCCAAATCTTAGCAAACATAACTATAGCTACCAGTTATCTGGGCTGGCATGTCACAAGACATTCTTTTCTCTCCCTTGTTGGAGGAGGACTAAATTCCTCAGCTTCACCTTAACATTTGGCTTATGCTAAGTAGTCCATGCAACCCCCATCTGAGACACATTTTTGTCCCAAACTCAATTTTAAGCTTCAGGTCATAGCCCTACTAAAGAAAACTGGATCTCGGGGATCCAGAGGCCAACTATAATGAAAGTTAAAAGGCACAGTGCTGGTGAGTGTGGCTGTTTCCTGCTCATTAAGCCAAGCTTTCTGTTTCATGGTTTCATGAATAAAGGTCATGCTAGTATCCTTGGCATAAAAGAGGTCTAGGTAATTCAAGGCTACTGACTACAGGGAAGATAGGGTATACGTGGGTAAGAGTGGATACTCCCACCCCCAGGCCCTCCTGTTAACATGGGTGAAAGCTGCTTTGACACCCATGGGTGGCACCCTGTCACAGTTGCCCAGACTAGGCGAGAGGAAAGAAGAAGGAATGCCTGACTTTCCCTCCCTCATGTGCCTTAGGTATTTGCTAGCAAGAGAAAGGAACCAGGATGCCGGTTCCCTTCTTTCTAAATGAGTATTCATCTTCAGTCTGGACCCCTTTTGAATGCATCCTGAACCCCTGGACTCCTTTGAAAAAAAAAATCCTTCTTTTTTCCTTTCTTCTCTTCTATCTCCTCTTCACTGACAGGTAATTGTGTTTCCATACTATAAGACGCTCCCCTCAGATGCATCATCCAAACTGAGAAGAATTAATTTCCCAAACTTTAAACTGGTTGGCTTAGGATTGGGTTCAGGGGAAGGGAACCCAGAAGCCCAACATACCAGCAAAAGGGTAAAAGTTTTTTTTACCAGTTGGGCCTAAAGCCCCCCTCTCCCTGTGCAAACTGGTAAAAAGCCTTTGGATTTTTGAGCTCTTCTTACCCTACCCCTGTCCTTCTTTCATTTTGATACATGTTTTCTAATAATCTCACCTTCAGGCCATCAGACTCAAAATGGTCATGCAACTGGAGCCTCAGAAGATGTTCCCTTCTGCTGAGAACCTGTAGATAGGCCTCTGAGGGAGATCTGCCGTTTTCCCCAAAACAGCACCCCCTGTCAGCAGGAAGCAGTTAAGATCAATCTTTAGCCTTGTCTTTAACGTTATTCTAATGGCAGTTGGATGTACTTCTTCAGGGGAGGAAATGAGACATCCAATAAAAAGGGCTCCCTGCAGAATCTTCAACTGGCCCGCACAGTGGGAGGATGGGGTGGAGCCTAGGGAAGTTCACACCATTTGCGGAGGGGAGGAGCCTGGCCTCTCCTGACCCTGTGAAGTAACCTGGGATTCAATCTGTGAGGTGGGGGCCTGTTAACAGGAACCGCTCTCACTTTGCTGTGTTGTTTTTCCTTTTACCTTTTTGCCCATTAGATTCTGTAACCCCCTCACCCTTCAAAGTGTCTGTGAGCCTCATCTTTCCTGGTGGTGTGACAAGAACCGGGTTTTTAGCTGAACTAAAGAGAAAGTCCTGCAACATATTGATACAATGAAATTGCAACTCAGTCACATCAAGGAATAAAATAGTGGTACATAAAACAGTATGAATAAAACTCAAAATAATTGTGCTGAGTAAGATTATTTAGTCAAAACCTATTATATACTGTCTGATTCTATTTTGGGGAAAATCTGGAAAATGCAGAATAATCCCTAGTGACAAAGCAGATCAGTAGATATCAGAGAATTTTTGATGGGGTAGAAAGAAAGGGAACAGATTGCAAAAGAGCAAATGGAAATTTGATAGGTGATGAATATGTTGTTTGTGGTAATAGTTTCACAGGTTTATGGATATATGAAACCTCATCAAACTACAACTGTTAAATACATAACATTCATTGTATGTCAATTTTAACGAGTCTACAAAAGTGGAACAAAGGAACTGATAAAATTGAAAATCAGGAATGAAAAGACAAATGTATAAATAAGTGATAACTTTAACTCAACGACTAATTGCTTAGAATACAGCTTTATTCCCCCCAAATTTTTACTTCCTATATGTTATTTGGCCTTGACTGAATAAACAATTTTTGCCTAGATATTTGGACCCACATTTTAATTAGAATGACCATGCAAAGGAATGGGTTTCCCCAAACATTTTTGAAATAATTAAAAGTAACATTTTTCTGTTCAATAAATACAATTATATCTTTCCTAGGAACTTTAATTTAAAGTAGATTAGCATTCATAATCTAGCTGAAACCATTACAGTTCTTATTTCTTCACTAAGACATTCTATTTTTCTACTAAGATGCAAATATGTTATTTGGGAAAATAAGCACATTAAATCACTAGTAACCACTAGAGATGTTGTTCAATTAGCTCAATAGTCTCTCTCTATGAGGCTCAGTTGATGGTGTCAGGGTGGGTTGCTCCTCAGGACAAAGAAGTAATTGACTTTATAAAATAAGATAATTCCAAGTCCCTGGGTAAACAGCCAGATGGGAGGCATTAGAGAACCTAATTACTAGTATAACTGAACTCAAGCCTGGCTGCTCACCACCTGAGAAGCTGAATATACAAGAGGTGAGGTGTGGTGAAAGGAAAGCAACTTTATTTATCAAATGCCAGTGGCTGAGGAGATGGTCAGGCTAAGGCCTCCAAGACACCATCTCAAATTTTAGGCTTAGTGAGGGGTTTTAAGAAAGAAAACTTCGAATGAAAATGTAGGAGTGGGGCAGGGTGCAGGTTCTATATGTCTTGTCCTGATGGCTATCTTAAGTTATTGTTAATCTGGAATGCAGACTGGTGCCATCTTAACAATGGCTGGGTTGTAGATTAACCACCTTAAGGTTATCCCTAGATGGGGAAGAATTCTGCAGCTGAGTCTCCAGGACTGGTTTATTTCAGGAATAGCCCCTGCAATCTCCAAGCAAGCATATATTTAGATAAGTTAGCACAGTGCAAGAGAGTGTTTGTTGGGAAGGGAGGGAAACAAGGTTTAAAAGTACATTTCAAGGCTAAGACCAGAGACAAGAAAAAAAGTTTTAAAATGCATTCTGAAGCTAGGCCAGTTGGTAACACCAGGAAAGAACAAAAGAATGAAGAATTAGTCATAATCATAATCCTAACTAAAGATTACTTGTTCTTGGTCTGAAATTGCTTTTGCTATTTAGACTCATAGGCATATTTAGACATAGAAGGATTTTCATTCTTAGTCCTTTTAAAAGTATACATTTTTTTAAAGTACGGAATTTTTAGCCATCTAAAAGCATATTGGTTATTTTAAATCTGCAAAGTTTACATAAGTGACATTAATTTTTGTTCTTCTACCTATGAATACAAATGGTCTTGCTGTCAAGCTGGAGAGCAGAAAATATTCTGGCAATTTTATGTTACGCAGCTAACAAAATCTTCTCATGACATTTTAAATTTTAGATAATACCATCAATCATTCATTCAGTCAATATATTTATGGAAGGCTTATTAAGCTCCAAGCCTAGGTTAATAATGAAGAAACAAATTTATAAGACATATAGATTAGTTTTCAACCATTGTTTGATTTGAAGGTGTTTAATATTGAAATTTTAATTACGTTAGGCCTGCTCACAAAAAAACATTAAAAATATCTGTCATTGATGTATAAGATATGTTATGTTCTATTTTATTTTATATATTAAACTAATGTATTTGATAGAGGAAAATATAGTCTCTGACCACCAGGTCTACAAAAAGTGACAGAAGCAGTGAGGAATAAAACCTTTAGCAAAGTAAATACATGATTCCTAAAGGTAAAGGTAATTGGATAATTGGTCTTGGTTTAGTTTTTCTACCTCGTCCTTCTGCTTTTAACTCTGGAATGGGAAATTGTGTTCTGAAAAGCTTAAAAAATTAGTTTGTGAGGAGTCATTTGCATCTGATTGGTGATGAGCACATGACTCTCTTGGGCAATTTTCCTGCTAAATGTGGATGTATTTTCAGAGAGATATATAAGATAGATCGAAATCTCTGAAACCAATAAGATCATGTGTAAATTTCAGATGATGGCAATATGGGCATTTATTTTAAAGTAAATTAGAAGTTTTAAAAAATTACCAAGAATTGATTTGTGATAGTATGTTCTAGACTTAATTAGCAGCTTTATTAATATGCAATTGAATAAGCTGAATTACTTAAGGCAGCATATTTTATTTGAATAAAAAAGGAAAATAATTTGATGTCAGCAATGGAAGATAAAGTATAGGGTACAATCCTGATTAATAGGTACCAATTAAGATACTAAAAATATTAAGAATAAAGATTGAAGGGAGACTAGGAAAACATGCATGCATTTACATATACACACATGGAAATGCATTTTCATATTATAAGGGCAAATACAAATTAAAACCAGAAGACATTCTCTCTGTTGAAAATAAGGGAAGAGATTCCACTTCCTTTCTCATTCTTAGAGCATTTACTTTAGAAAACATAAATTTGTGGCCGGGCGCGGTGGCTCACACCTGTAATCCCAGCACTTTGGGAGGCCGAGGTGGGCAGATCACGAGGTCAGGAGAACAAGACCATCCTGGCTAACACGGTGAAACCCCGTCTCTACTAAAAATACGAAAAAATTAGCTGGGCGTGGTGGCGTGCGCCTGTAGTCCCAGCTGCTGGAAAGGCTGAGGCAGGAGAATGGCGTGAACACGGGAGGTGGAGCTTGCAGTGAGCTAAGACCGCGCCACTGCACTCCAGCCTGGGTGGCAGAGCAAGACTCCGTCTCAAAACAAACAAACAACAACAACAACAAAAAACAAAACCCCACATAATTTCATATACTTTCTTCTCTTTCAAATGTACACAATCCCTTTTGGTCACTAAATAGAAGTTTTATCAGATTTATTATCCAGGAATGTGTTTCTCTGGAACCTGGGAGACATTTCTTTGAAATATAAACATCAAAGAGAATATTATCCTTATCTCCTAATTTTTGTGGGACAGTAGAAACCTAACTTAGGCAGAAACCTTGTTCCAAGTTGCATAACTACCTTTTGTTATAAAGATATGAGAAGTTTGTTTCTCCTCTGGATAAACCCAATTAGCTAACACAGATGGTCACCCCTATTACCACCAAATAAATTTAGATGAACTATATGTGATAAATGCTGTTTTCAAGTCCTGTTACCTGAGGACTAGTTATTGTTTATGTTGAAAACATGTATGTAATGGGTTTTATCTGATTGGCTATACAAAAAGGTGAGATTTCTTTTGTCTTTTAGCAGGTTACCTTTGATGCAACACATACTGATTTAATGCTTATTTAATAATAAAAGTGTTTTCTTCACTGCCTTTGTG
The DNA here is from genome assembly GCF_029281585.2 of Gorilla gorilla gorilla. Classification (NCBI taxonomy): domain Eukaryota; kingdom Metazoa; phylum Chordata; class Mammalia; order Primates; family Hominidae; genus Gorilla; species Gorilla gorilla. Next base: position 99,396,457 of record NC_073237.2, on the reverse strand, counting down.
GAGAGGATTTATCGGTTGACAAAAAATTTTTATGTTTCCCCAACAATATGCATATACACATGCATTTACCAACATGTGAGTATATGTACATATATATGTTTATGTATGGGCATATATATGTATATAAGTATTTGCATGTATATTTATATGTGCGTGTGCATGCTTATAACCCAAATTTTGCTGTCATCACAACTATTTAATACAGATATTTCTATTTCCTAAACATTTAAAGATTCTGGTTAAATTATGAGAATGAATTCTAGCAAAATTTTACTTTTGTCTTACAAAAACTGTGATTAAGAACAATATTTTTTGTATTCCTGAAGCATTATATAAATTACCGAAAACTAAATATGTAGGGTGTGCAATGCTATCTTAAAGTCAGAGATTCTTTCCTCACCTTTGTTCTGTCTGGTGATAAGTTCATCATAGGCATTCTTCATTTCCATTAGAGTGTTTTTATATATTGCAATTCTTTTTTTATATTGTCTTAGAATTTTCATCTCTATGCTTACATTACCTTTCTGTTCTTGTATGCTGTCTACTGTATTCCTTAGAGACTTTAACATATCACTTATCATTACCTTAAAATCTCAAGTGAATAATTCCAACATCCCTATCATATCTGAGTCTAGTTTGATACTTGCTTTGTCTCTTCAAAGTGCATTTTTTGCCTTTTGGTATACTTTGTAATTTCTTTATGAGAGCCAAAGATGATGTACCAGGTAACAGAAACTGTGATTAACAGTCCTTTAGTATTGTGGTGGTAAGATGTGGTAGGAGGGAACACATTCTACAGTCCTATGATTAGGTCTCATTCTTTTAGTGGGTCTGAATCTCTGCATTGTGAATTTTACAAGTGCTTCTCAGTCCCATTCCTCCATTCACTCCATTGTCCCTTGGCTGTAGCAGGTTGGCTAGAGTGGGCTGAATTTAGATGTTTCCTTTCCCTTACATGAAAAGCTAAAGCAAGCTTTTAAAGTAGGGTATTTTTCTTCCCCCAAGACAGTAAGGCTCTGATAAAAATCCCCAATAGTTAGGCTCTAGTAAAATAGTTTCTTTTAAGGACAAGAATTGCTAAGAAGAAGAGAATATTGTGGCATAAATCAAAATGGTTTGTTTTACCCTCCCACTATTGGAAGCATAAGGGGATTTTTCTCCAATATTCACTGTGATAACCTGCTCAAGCTCCTGGAGGTAAGACTCACAAAAGCATGGGGACCCCTTATGATTGCCCCTTCCCCCATAGTTCTTAACTCTTAGACTTGTTCATACTGACCTCCAGCAGTTCAGCAATTATAGTTTAGGGATTTTTTAACAGCTTTATTGAGGTATAGTTAACATATAGGCACTAAAATACACATACTGAAAGTGTCTTAATTGATAAGCTTTGATATTTTATATACCCATGAAGGCATCACGACAGAGTAAGGAACAAAGTCAACACCGTTGAATGTTTCCTTGTGGCCCTTTGTAATTAGTACAACTCTGCATCTTCAATGCCTAAATGAGTACTGGGAACACAGGGAATGCTCCATAAATATTTTTGCATGTATAAATAATGAATAAATGTGCCATTTTGCTAGTAAGCCATACCTGTCTGTTTTTCACATGTCTAGCTATATAATATTCAAAATGGTAAAACTGTATCTTTGGGCACTTATTCTCTACAGTTGTATAAGGCACATTTACCTAAATGTACTTATACAGACGAAAATAAATTATATTGTTACATAAATTTACTTGCACCATTGTAGCTAAGGCATAGAATTGAAGTAAATGGATATCAAAGTAAAATGACCTGTACTTTATTAATTTGGAAAGGAAACATAAATATATCATGAAAATTTAAAATTATTGTTGTGTTTGTTACAACTAATTCTAATATATTTTCACTTATATTAGAAAATACCAACAGTAGGAACTTATTTCCCCCAAGAGCATGAATTCTGAGATTCTGTCCACTTTAAATTAAAACTGAAAATATTTCTGAACTAATATTGTTATCGAAATTGATTGCTATTACTAATGTATCTTTTGTAGAGATTCCTGAGATCATAAAATGAAGACAAAATAATTACAAAAAAATTAAAAAACAAGGCAGAGTACAAAGGATGCTATTATCTTCCAAGATACTTAGTTTATAATTTCTTTAAATTAAAAAATTTCCTTAGCCCTATCATTAAATCTCATGGCTTATTCCTAAATCTATCTCTATCCCATAAATATATATCTATAAATCTCTATTTTCTGAGAATCATACCAATACCTGCCACTTCTAATATTCTCCATATACTTGTGTTAATGAGGCTTACTTACTCTTAAAGTTTCAGTAATTTCCTCTATTACTTCCTTTCAAAGTATACTAAATATTTTTCTTTTTCTAGTTCAAGGTCAGCATACTTTTTTTTTTTTTTCGGTAAAAGGCCAGATAGTTTACACTCTCTGCCATGTAGTAGGCACTAAATCAATAGTTGTTAAAGCAATTAATGACTGGATGACTTGTACCTCTGCTATCAGTCAGGTACTTAATTTTTCAAATGCTTGACATCTACATTTGAGCAAGGTGAGGATAAAATAAAATTATTTCTAACATATAATCAAGCAATTCTTTCAATAATTGCATAAATGGTAGAGACATTAGTCCTTTACATGGACTGTTATAAAAAGGCCTTTTAAAAGAATGTCATTGTTGTGTAGAATGAGAGAAAACAACACTTCAGAACGACAATTTTTTTATTTTCACTCACCTGACGAAACACACTTATGGAACTTTTTCACCTTTCCAATTTGCTTCAAATGCCGAATGACCACAGAATGGTCAACCTTGAGTTCTGAGGCAACTTCTCGTGTAATCATAAGAGGATCAACTTCGATAATTGCTCTCAACTGGTTGTTGTCAACTTCCAATGGCAGCCGCTACACTCCTCATCTTCAAGGCTCTCGTCTTCCCTGTAAAACTTCTTGAACCACCACTGCACTGTATGTTCATTAGCAGATCCTGGGCCAAATGCATTGTCCATGTTGCAATTTGTCCCTGCTGCTTTATGACCCATTTTGAACTCAAATCAGGAAATCACTGGAATTTGCTTTTCATCTAACATCATTTCCATAGTCTAAAGTAAATATAAACAGCAAGTAATAAGTCATTTGCAAAAGAACATAAAGTGAGAAGTGCACATTAAAATATGTTTAACATAACCACATTTATTTAAGAATGTATTCTAGTATTAAATGGCAAATTTCAACAATGCAAAAACCACAATTATGTTTGCACCAACCTAATGTTTTGAGTTAATTGAAGTAACTCAATTATCTGAGTTACCTCAGGACATACATTTTGGCTGTGTTCCACACCTAAATCTCATCTTGAATTGTAATAATCCCCACAGGTCAAGGGCGAGACCAGGTGGAGATAATTGAATCAAGGGGACGGTCTCCCCATGCTGTTTTTGTGATAGTGAGTGAGTTCTCGTGAGATTTAATGGTTTTTATCAGGGGCTTCCCACTTTGCTCAGCACTCATTCGCTTTCCTGCCATCCTGTGAAGAGGTGACTTTTGCCATGATTGTTAAGTTCCCTGAGGTCTCTTCAGCCACGAAGAACTGTAAGTGAATTAAGCCTCTTTTCTTTATAAATTACCCAGTCTCGGGTATTTTTTCATAGCAGTGTGAGAACAGACTAACATGCATGCTATCTTAAGAAATGATACGGATTGATAACATTGTTACCTAGTTTCACTCAACTGTAATACCATGCAAAACTGTGGTACAATATCACAACCTAGATATTGACCTTGATACAGTCAAGACACTGAACATTTCAATCAACGTGTACGTCTTCTCTGCTGCTTTTTTGTGTCTCAGGAGTTTTTACACTGACTGATACATGAGTAATACTTGTTTCATAAAATGAATTTGGAAGTGTCTCTCCTCTTCCATTTTCTGGAATAGATTGTGTAGAATTGCTATTATTAAAAAAAAAACTTTGATAGAATTCTCTAGTGAAATAATCATGGCTGGGAGATTTTTTGTTAGGGAGGAGGCTAAATTATAAATTAAAATTCCTTAATACTTATATGACTATTCAAATTATTTCATTTTAGGTAAATTATTGTAGTTTTTTAAAGATTGGTATATTATATCTAAGTGTAAAATTTATTTATGTGGAGTTGTGTCTTGATTTCCTATTTACCTTTTGAGGTTGGCGGTGTCTATGGTTATGTATCTTACACTCATTATATGGGTAATTTATCTTGTCTTTTTTTTCATATTGTTAGAGATTTGTCAATGTTATTAATCCTTTCAAATAATCAGTAATATATTTCAATTATTTTCTCTTTTGTTTTACTCTTTTAACTTTTGTTGGTTTCTGCTTTAATCTTTGCTATTTATTTCCTTCTGCTTGTTTTGGGTTTATTGTGTTCCTTTCTGGCTAGGTTTTAATGTGGGAGTTTAGATTATTGACTTGGAATTTTTGCTTCTGTTCTAATGTGCTTATTTCATGCTATACACTTCCATTTCAACATTACTTTAATCTTGTCTCACACATTTTGATATGTTAACTTTTTATTTTTGTTACTTTCGATGCATTTTAAAATTTTCTTAAAGACTATCTTTTTGATCAATGAAATATTTAGAAGTATGCCATTTAGTTTCCAAATGTTTGGAGATTTTCGGGCTATATGAGGCCGTATGGTTTATAACCTATTGCTCCTAGGCTACAAACCTGTACAGCATGTTACTATACTGAATAAAGAACCGTAATACAATAGTAAGTATTTGTGTATCTAGAGAGATCTAAATGTAGGAAATGTACCATAAAGATGCAGTATAAAAGATAAAAACTGGTACACCTCTAAAAGGTACTTACCATAAATGTAACTTACAGGACTGGAAGTTGCTCTGGGTGAGTTGGTGAGTGAGTGGTGAGTGAATGTGAGGGCCTAGGGCATTACTGTACACTACTGTAGGCTTTATAAACACTCTATACTTAGGCTACACTAAATTTATAAAAAGATTTGTCTTCAGTAATGAATTAACCTTAGTTTACTTTCATTTTTTTACTTCATGAAATTTTTATTTTTAAACTTCGTTTTTTTGTGATAACGCTTAGTTTAAAACACACATTATACAACTGTACCAAAAAATTCCTATTTAATATTCTTATTCTATAAGCATATTTCTGCTTAAAGATAAATTTATTTTAATTTTTATTCTTTCAGCTTTTTGTTAAAAGCTAAGATGCAAGCACATATGTTAGCCTAGGCCTACAGGGGTTCAGGATCATCAGTATCACCATCTTCTACCTCCACTTCTTGTCCTACTGGACAGTCTTCAGGGGCAGTAACATACAAGGAGTTGTCATATCCTGTGATAACAATACCTTCTTCTGGAATGCCTACTGAATGACATGCCTAAGGCTATTTAACTTTTTTTTTTTAACAAGTAGAAGGAGTACATTCTTAAATAATGATAAACAGAATAGTATAATAAATACATAAGCCAGTAAGATAGTTATTTCTTATCAGTTTCAAGTATTATGTAGTGTACATAATTGTATGGGTGATATTTTTATACAACTGGGAGCACAGTAGGTTGTTTATACCAGCATCACTACCAAACGTGTTTAATGCATTGCACTATGATGTTATGCACTATGATGTTATGATGGCTACAATATCACTAGGAGATAGGAATTATTAGTTCCATTATAATCTTATGGGACCACTGTAATTAGTGCGGTCCATTGTTGACTGACATGTTTTTATGCAGTGCATGGGTGTACATAATTTGTCATAATCAACTGGTTTGATATTTTCCCAATTTGAATAAAATATACATTGTACAAATATTACCCCCTTTTATGTCCCTCTACTTACCTTATTTATCATATAATTGCCTTAAATATTTTCTTTATATTATAAAATAATAATAATAAAACATGTGGTGCCACTTATTTCTGGCCCTCATGGTTTATGATGAGAAATCCAATGTCGTTTGATTTTTTTCTAGGTAAGATATTCCTCTCTCACTGTTTTCAAGCTATTTTATCTGTATTTAGTTTTCACAAGTGTGACTGTAATATGTCTTGCAGTGATTTTATTGTGTTTATCCTGTTTAAAATAAAGCTTTTTAAAGCTGCAGGTTTCTAATACACTTCCTATAGGTCCATGAGGTTCTGTTCATTTCTTTTTGCAGTCTATTTTTTGCCTGTTGCTCAGATTGAGTAATTTCTATTCCTATCTTCACTTATTTACTATTTTGTAGCCTCCATTCTGCTGTTCACACCTTTTGTTGAGTGTTTCATTTTGGTTAGTGTCTTTTTCAGTTTTGAAATTTCCATTTGGTTCTTACTGATGTCATATTTCTCTATTGAGACAATATTTTATTGCTAAAAGTGTCTGCTTTTTAATTTGTTTCCAGTATGTGCGTATTTGCTTGTTGTAGCGTTTTTATGATGGCTGTTTGCCATAATCTTAATGTTTGTGGTTCCCCAAAATTCATATGTTGAATGGATGGCTGATAGTACTTAGAGGTGGAGCCTTTGGAAGTTGGTTAGATCATGAGGTTGGAGTGCACATGATGAGATTAGTGCCTTTGTAAAAGAGACCCCAGAGAGCTGCATTGCCAATTCTGTTGTGTATGATGCAGTGTGCAGGTGCCATTTATTAGGAATAGAACATCTCCAGACACTGAATCTATCAATGTCATGATCTTGGACTTTGCAGCCTCCAGAATTATTAGAAGCAAATGTTTGTTGGTTAGAAGCCACTATAGCAAACTGAACTGCCTATGATACTGCTTTAAAATCTTTGTCAGATAATTCTAACAACTCTTTCTTATCTACATTTTGGTGTCTTTTTTATTCAACTCGCAATTTTCTTCGTTTCTAGTATGATAGATAATTTTTTATTCTGGATATTATGTTATAAAACTCTGCAACATATCCAAAATACTTGGTATTATTTGTTTTTCTCTGACACTGTTGTAGCAAAGGAAGTGGGAGAGTGCCACTTTATTATTGCTAGGTGTGGAATAAAAGTCCAGGTTTCCCACTCAGACTCTGTTGACACCAGTGGGGGTAAGGGTTCTTCATTATTCAGTGCCAGAGTGGGAGCTCTGGCTTCCCACTAGACCTCCATGGATAATATCTTGACTGTGATGGGTAGGAATACCTTGTTACTTCTCTTCATATGGTCTTGTTGAGACCATGGGTATTGTCCTTGTTACTGCTTGATAGTAGAAAGCTCTGACTCTACTAGGTCTCCTCTGAAACCCACCCAGCATGAAAGTAGAGGGGCACCTTCTTACTGCTGGATGAGGGTAGAAATCCAGGTTCCCCACATGGTCTTCACTGCATAGCCTTGTTACTGCCCAGTAAAGCTGAAAATTCAAGCTTCCTAATTAGGCCCTCTCCTACCCCACCCTAGCAACAAAGTAGGCAACATATAGTCTGGTGAGGGTCCAAGTTCAAGGTCCCCACTTGGCCTTTGCAGGCATTGGAAGGGTGGGGTCACATTTTTCTCTGTGGCATTGAGCAGGTGTATAGAAAATATCTAAAATGTTCCTGTCTTGCTAGATTGCCCCTTCCCTAGTCCTTTAGGGCTTTTGTGGGTTGTTTTGTTTTGTTTTGATGTTTTGGGAATTCTTAAGGTCTGTGTCTGGGCTATATGTGGCAAAATAAAAACCCAGGAAACTCCCCACTGTGTTGTTTCTTAGGTCCTATGGACCTTTGCTGTCAGCCTTCTTCCCAGCTTTCAGAGCCTTACTATGTTTGTTTTGTATATAATGTGCAGGGTTTTTGGTTTTACTTAGCATTGATGTTTGAGAAATCTATTTCCATTTTCTTGCAATGGAAGTTGATTACTTTCTTTTTAAATAAAATGTTACTAATGTGTAGATGTTTTTATATAAGTTCTGAATTATTTAAGTGCACTTGCTCTTTACACTGATGTTAACCTTTTTACAAACTTCAGATTCCTTTGTGGGTGTGCAGGTGTGTGTGTGTATGTGGGCATGCTGATGAGAAATCAAATCCAAATTTCTGACAAAATGATATGCTGCTGTCCAAAGACTGTTGGATTAAAAAAAAAGTAGTTTAATTATAAGTGCACTAAAATCTCAACTTTTCAAATACTAAAGTGATGATTGGAGAAATGTCTCTTTGGGCAATATTCTTTTTGGACTGGGAGTTGGGATAATCTGAGTAAAATTTTTTCTTTTAAGTTCATTTTCACACTTTTCCTATTCATCTCTTATGATGTAGAAGCTCTATGTAAGGAACTTGTTTATTTGCTAGCTAATTGGATGCATCAGTTGGTACAAGGATATTGTCATTTATCTTTTAAGGAATCAATATATGGCTTATAGTGCTTTTATTATTTTATTTATTTTATTTTTTTTTAGACAGAGTCTCACTCTGTTACCCTGGCTGGAGTGCAGTGGCACAATCTCGGCTCACTGCCAGCTCTGCCTCTCGGGTTCATGCCAGTCTCCTGCCTCAGCCTCCCAAGTAGCTGGGTCTACAGGCGCCTGCCACCACACCCGGCTAATTATTTTTTTGTATTTTTTTTAGTAGAGACGGGGTTTCACCATGTTAGCCAGGATGGTCTTGATCTCCTGACCTCGTGATCCACCTGCCTCAGCCTCCCAAAGTTCTGGCATTACAGGTGTGAGCCACGCTGCCTGGCCTATAGTGCTTTTAATAAGAAAATACACTGAATACTTTTTGTTGTTACAGGTTTGTGGTATTTTCAATATTTCATGCTAGAAAATTTCATTGGTTATATTTTTCACTTCCAATTCTAATTAAAATAAATGTTTCCTGGGTTCTTTTTAAAGTTACTTGGTTAAAAAAATAGACATATGATCAATCTTTGAGTAAAGCTAGTTTTTCAAAGGTGACATGTCTATGCAATAATTAATGGCTTTATCATTTGATCATTAATTCATTCAAAAAGGCATTTACTGAGTAGCATGCATGCACTCACCATTAAGTTAAATATGAATAATTTATTAGGAATTACAAGTAAGTGTTCCCACTGTTCACATATACAAAGTGGTCCATGCCACCTTAAACAACATGGGAAATAACATCTGCCTAACCACAAGGTGTTAGGTTGTACATATTTAAGTGTGCACCTGAATAGTAGGTAAATGCTTGTTACCATGAAATTTGACTTCAATTACTTTCTAAAAGGTGAAGTTAGATAATATTTCTTTTCTCTCTGCCGTATTTCTCATTTAAAAGAACGCTGTGTTCTGAACTTGTTTACATGATTTTTAGGTGAAACAATGCTGCTATTGACTTTTTCACAAAAGATGCTTTTACATGTTTAATTATTTTAATGGATAACAAAATATGGTCTGATTTAGTAATAAATATTTGTTGGTTCTTTTTATATATCAATCATTTTGCTAAATTCGTTGATGTATTTTCTCACTTAATTCTTGGAACCACTCCATAATATGGAACAATCTTACCTCAGTTTTACAGAAAATACAGCAGGTATCCATAAATTAAGCAAATTTACTAATGTTAAACAGCTAATAACTATTTTGAAATTATAACCTTTGTTTGTTTTATCCCAAAGTCTGTTTGATACCATAATATACTGTCTAATCATCAATCTGAAGGATTAATACAGGACTGTGTTAAGGCAGTTTCAAAGTATTCATTCCAAAATGGGAATAGAGTTCTGGGATATTAGACACAGTTATAGTTTGTCCTTCAGCACAGGTTAGAGTCTAATTTACCATGGGTAATGTAAAATATCTAGGAGTAGAAACCAACCTGGAGCTATAAAATAAAAAGTGACCTTTAAAATCCAATATTAGAGAAAAACAACTTTTGCCTCTGGAGGTTGTTGAAGGACAAAATAGGGATAAGAAAGTTCACTCCTATTTCCTGATATACATATCACTTTTTCCAGCAAGGGTAGCAGCAGTAGAATTAAGGACTTAGAAAAAGTTTTCTACATTTCTGAGGCTTTTAGATAACCCTTAAACATCTCTGCCTTGGAATAAAAAAAAAATCAACCGAAAACAAAATCCATTACTTTTTAATGCTGGTCACACAACAAAGAGGGTCGGTAGTTCCCTAATATGCTCTCTTTTTTTAAATTTTTTTCTGCAATCCCTCTACCCTTTGAAACAAAGCAAATCAAAACACTGGGTTTCAAGAATAAAACCCTTAGCATTATAAGACATCTAATAGGAACACGATTTATTTTTAAATCTCGGTGTGCTCTAAAAGCATACAGAGAAGCTGCTGCCTCTTCTTTAAGTTCTAATCAATTGACAAAATTAATGGCATTTTCCATGCAACCATTGAAATAATTCAACAGAGGAACCAAGTTATCTCACTGACAACTTGTATTGTTCAGAACTGTCATATTAGTGAGTACTTGAAAATTATTGGAAGTATATATTTCAAGGATAAGTCTTGAAAATTTCAGTTTCAGAAAGTCTGGGTTGAAGCCTAGGAATGAGCATTTTTAACAAGCACAGCGACAATACAGGTGATAAAGAACTACACTTTGAGAGACAGTGCACTAGGTCAGGGAGTAGTCAGATACTTTGACTGGCTAAGCATAGCCATATACGTGCAACATTTCAGTTTTTTTTCAGTTGGAAGAAATTTTATATTGTAGTCACAAAACCACATCAAGAGATGAACTGTACTGCCTTCACCAAAATGATGTCAAGCTGGTCAAATTATTAAGTGAAATTGGCATAGTCTCATTTGATGTTTCTTATAACTGTGGATATGTCTAGATAGTACAGACAAGTGCAAGAAATTACCCTTCCATTAAAACAGAACGCTATTATAGAGTTATGCATGTATGCTAACAATATATTCAGCATCTCTTCTGCTCTGTTACTTCAAGTGGGTGACAATACTAAATCAATATATTAAGATATTTTACTGAAAGCTGCCACCAGACAGACTGAGAAGAAACAGGAAGAGGCAAGAATTGGGTCCAAATAATATTTGTAAAATACTTGACTATTTTACAATTCCTTATAAAGCTCTTGTCTAAAATACCTGAATATAACACAGGACTTTATCACAATAAATTATATTCTTTGTTTCTTACTGAAATAGTGCCTGTTCATTTAACAATCAAAACTGTAACCACGCCCGCTGCGGTGGCTGACGCCTGTAATCCCAGCACTTCGTTAGGCCAAGGTAGGCGTATCACTTAAGGTCAGGAGTTTGAGACCAGCCTTAACAACGTGGTGAAACCTCGTCTCCACTGAAAATACAAAAATTAGCCAGGAGTGGTGGTGCGTGCCTGTAGTCCCAGCTACTCAGGAGGCTGAGGCAGGAGAACCACTTGAACCTGATAGGTGGCGGTTGCAGTGAGCAGAGATCACACCATTGTACTCCAACTTGGGTGACAGAGCAAGACTCTGTCTCAAGAGGAAAAAAAAAAAAAAAAACCTGTAATCAGTCTTCTCTAGCTATCATCTAGCTATCGTAGAAATTATAACTGATTTTATTGCAAAAATATTCTGATGTTTAAAAAAAAAGGACAACATTTTAAGAAGTGAAAATCTTTTTTTCCCTAATTCTTCTTCTTTTGTTGTTCTTGTATGTTTTGATTAAATATATTTGTTGGTTATGAAAATATAACGCAGAATACTTTGGGGGATTATTCATTGCAATGCATAATTTAAATAATACATTAGTCTAGTCTTAATTTTATCCTGAAGGAAAAGTAACTTTTGACTGCTTTGTATGATAAGTCAAGGGAAAGTAAATACAGTTTTGATTCCTAGTTTGACAGTTGTTTTTTATATAATATCTTTCTTATTTTTCTCAACAATTCCATGAAGTGGGCATTATTACCATTTTTTAGAAAATGAAATTGGAATTTATACAGAAAAAGAAAATTGCTCAACTAACTAGTTGTCTCACAACTAGTAAATGACAAAACTGAGATTTTATCCTAGGCCTGACTAATTCCTAATTTTATGGAATAGTAAATATTGTTCATATATCAGATTGTTACATAAACACAGTGATGAACAGAATATTTGCATATTTGGTAAGAAAAGTAATATAAAATACTACAAATAGTATGATATTTTAAAAGTATAATGTAGCTTATAAGCAATAACATCACAGTGTTTATTAAATGATATTATATTAATACAACATCTCATGGAACATGACATTTTATATTTATTAACTGTATTTTAGATTTTTTGAAATAATCAAACATTTCCATGCTTTATATTTTCTAGTATGTGTCCTATGTTACGCACGCTCTACTTTGGATTCTAAAGTTTGAAAGGAATATCTAGCACGTCATTCATATCAGTGCTTCCAAAAATGTAATGTGCATATGAATCACATAGGAATTATGACAGAATAAGGATTGTGTAGAAATACAGATAGTGATTCAATAGTGTATGTCTTGATATTCTTCATTTTTAACCAGCTTCCAAGTGATCTGATGCTTTTATTCTCTGAATCACACAGGATAATTAGGATTTAGGCCACATGAATATAATAACAGGTAAAGGGAAATAGCATTGGCTTGCAATTTTATTGACTTTTTTTGAATAATGATAACACACCACATATTGATAAATTCACACATTTAAATATACAAAAAACCTCAGACCCTGCATTGCCACTCCTAGGTATAGAGCATGGAGAAACTTATTGTAGCTGCAAAAGTTTTTAGAGCAATATTTTTTGTATTTGCAAACATCTAGAAATAACCCAAAGTTAATAAACATAGCACCATATTTCATTAATTAATACATTAATAATTGTTATTTTTTTCTTTTTCAACTTTTATTTTAGATTCTGGGTCTACATGTGCAGATATTGGGATATTAGGCCTTGAGGATTGCAAAGGTATATTGTGTGATGCTGGGGTTTGAAATACAATTGAACCTCTCACCAAGGAAGTACATATAGTAACTAATAGGTAGTTTTTTAAGATTTTTAACCCTCAACCTCCTCCTTCCCTGCCCCCTTTTGGATTCCTCAGTGTGTATTTTTCCTATATTTATGTCCATGTATACCCAATGGTATAAGAGATAATATGTGGTATTTAGTTTTCTGTTTCTGTGTTAGTTTGCTTGGGATAATGGCCTACAGCTACATCCGCGGTATTGCCAAAGAAATAGTTTTTTTTATGGTAGTGTAGTATTCCATAGTGTCTATGTATCACATCATTGTCTTTATTCAATCCACCATTGTTGGGTACCTGGTTTGATTCCATGTCTTTGCTATTGTGAATAGCGCTTTAGTGAACATAGGTTGTGTGTCTTTTTTTTTTTTTTTTGAGACAGAATTTCTCCCTGTCACCCAGGCTGGAGTGTGGTGGTAAAAACATGGCTCACTTCAGTGTCAACTTCCTAGTCTCAAGAAATTCTCCTGCCTCAGTCTCCCAAGTAGATGGGACTACAAGCTCATGCCACCAAACCCAGTTATTTTTTAAATTTTTTTGTAGAGATGGGGTCTTGCCATGTTGCCCAGGCTGGTCTCAAACTCCTGGCCTCAAGCAACCACCCTGTCTTAGCTTTCCAAAGTGTTATGATTATAGGTGTGAGCCACCATGCTTGGCTGCCTGCGTCTTTTGGTAGTACTATATATTTTCCTTTGGGTATATACCCAGTAATTGGAATGCGTGGTTAAATGGTAGTTTAACTTATAATTCTTTAAGAACTCTCCAAAAGACCCTCCACAGTGGCTGAACTAATTTACTTTCCCACCACAGTGTATAAGCATTCCTTTTCTCTGCAGACTCACCAACGTCTGTATTTTTAACCTTTTAACAAAACCATTCTGACTGGTGTGAGATGGAATTTCATGGTGGCTTTGGTTTGCATTTTTCTGATGCTTAGTGGTGAACATTTTTTCATGTTTCTTGGCCACTTGAATGTCTTGTGAGAAGTGTCTGTTCATGTCCATTGCCCACTTTTTAATGGGATTGTTTTTTGCTTGTTGATTTACGTTGCTTATAGATTCTGGATATCAGGTCTTTGTCAGAATCATAGTTTCTGAATATTTTTTGCCCATTCTGTATGTTGTCTGTTTACTCCACTGATAGTTTGCCTTGCAGTGCAGAAACTCTTTAGTTTAATTAGGTCCTACTTAGCAATTTTTCTGTTTAGTCGGTGTTTAGTTTGTGTTTAGTGTTTAGTTTGTGTTTTGTGTTAAGTAGATCCTACTTAGCAATTTTTGTGTGTGTTGCACTTGTTTTTGAGGACTCAGCCATCAATTCTTTGTCAAGGGCAATATCGAGAAGGGTATTTCTTAGGTTTTCTTCTGGGATTTTTATAGCTTGATGTCTTACATTTAAGTTTTTAATCCACTTTGAGTTAATTTTTGTATGTGGTAATAGGTGGGAGTCCAGTTTCATTCTTCTGTAGCAGAGTTAATTGAATATACAAAATATAGTATATCAAATCAAAGGTTTATGCAATAGTATTAATGTATAATAACTTGCATCTTTCAACCTTGACACGTCACAAAAATATTTAGCAAACAAATTACAGAATACATATATTAAAAGATAAATGTAAAAATAATGATACATTTACAACTGAGCACTATGTTGACTTGTAAATAGGTACAGTGGATTGCCATTAATTACAGTATTTAATATTCTATGAATTTTCCTGTAATGAATTGGCAATTAGTGAAACACTGCTCCTAGTTGGCCTATAGGGTTAGGCTCTGTGAACCTCTGGTCACAGCATTTCGTCAACTAATCAATACATAGCCTTGTTTTATGTGTTTGATTTAATTGTTTAACATTGAACTCACAGTCAACAATACTATAACTCATGCAGGAAGGAAACTTGCCTAACACCCATATGCTTAGGAACACTAAACAGCACTTTAACATTATGCGTGGGGCCCTTTTAAACAGCACAATCACCAATAGTAAAGCTCCACACAAATATGTAAAACTTGGCACGAAATAGGTTGTGAAATGGACACCTGTTTACAGCATGAGAGCCAAAACAAGAATGTGGAACATTTGCTTGTTCAACATCACCTGGGAACATGTGTGCCAGGCGACTCAAATTTGTCACTCTCTGCGCGTGTCTGCAGTTGACCACAAAAGTGAACTGACATTTGATTTAGAGATTACAAATAAAATTTAGTAAGTAGGCAAATTTGCAAATGTGGAGTCTGAGAGTAATGAAGATCCATTATATATGTAGAACTATTAAGGAATGCAGTGAATAGTTATTAGACAAAGAAGTCTTTGCCTCTAGGAGATTGCGAGATCTAGAAAGGCATCCAAGTGTCATTGATTCCTGGCAACACACTTTTTATAAAGCTAGGGGTGTGTATTTATTATTTAAACTGTGGGAATATATACAGTCTTCCATACATATGGAAGTGTCATAATAAAAAAACATAAACACTGCATACGGAAAAAGGTATGATACTTCTCTGCAGTTTCTTTTCATTTCCAAATAGTTAAAATTATCTTCATTATTGAAGTAAAAACCATTTCTAAGGTGGGGCGTGGTGGCTCTTGCCTGTAATCCTAGCACTTTGGGAGGCTGAGGTAGGGGGATTGCCTGAGTTCAGGAGTTCGAGACCAGCCTGGGCAACATGGTGAAACCCTGTCTCTACTAAAATACAAAAAATTAGCTGGGAGTGGTGGTGTGTGCCTGTAGTCCCAGCTACTTGGGAGGCTGAGGCAGGAGAATCACTTGAACCTGGGAGGCGGAGGTTGCAGTGAGCCAATATTGCACCACTGCACTCCAGCCTGGGTGACAGAGCAAGACTCTCTGTCTTAAATAATAATAATAATAATAATAATAATAATAATAATAATTGTATTTCTATTTGTATTTTTGGTCCACTTTATATAAAGATATAAAGATATTTTAACTGTCTAATTCATCTGCAATATAATTTAGATGTTAAGCTTTATTTGCAACCTGAGAAGCCCTTCCTCCAACATGTTCTGTGAAATGCCCCTTCATTTTCCAATTAAATTATAATGCTTCATTTACTAGGCTTAAAATCCTAGTATATGTTCTAGATGTTTTGCTTTTGTGTTCTCTCTGTCTAGCACACATTTACATTTGTTTTAATCTTTCAGGTTTATAGTTTTTAATAAATGGTCATCATATTCCCACTATTCTAGTCTAATTGTTTCTCCTCTAGAAAATATTTTCTAGTTTGCTTTATAACTACATTTCTGTGTCTATGTAAAACTAAGAAAAAAATCTGTCAACTAAACTATGACATTCTATTGATTGTATAACACAGTCCAATTTTAGAGTTCATAATGTATAAAAAGTTGAACACCATAAAAATATTTTCTATGTGAACTTTAGAATATGTTGAGTTCTGAAATATATTCCATTGAATAATCCATAGATGTGTATGAAACCTAAAATTTCATTTTAGAAGAACAATATTTTAACACATTTTAGGCTTCCTACTTTGAAATATAGTACATGACTCTATATATTTTCGTCTTTTATAACTCTCATTAAATTTTCTGAGAAACTCATCTAGATGTAGCATATTTTACTAAGGTTATTCCTGTTGTCTACATATATTGGTCTGTTTGTCTGTCTATCTATCTATCTATAGCCCTCACTCAATACTTCCAAGGATTTGTGTATTTTTATTATATTTTTCAATCTGGTTTTTGTTGGTGGATAAGGATGCCATTGATTTTCTCATTTTGTCTTAACGCATTCCCATTGCTTGGACTGACTTTGTAATTCTATTATGCTTCTCTGGATTCTTTTGAGTTTTATAAGTTTATGATGCTATTTTCTACCAATAATGTAATCTCATATCTTTCCTACATTTATGATTTTTATTTTTATTTTGTGGCCTACTGCATTTATTACCGGATAAATTTATTTAGCCTTATCCCTCTCAGAATGATTAGTTATTTTCAGGTTTTTATCAAATCAAATGCTGGTACATTCTAACATATAGTAATACTTTCACTTAGAATTATCAACAAGGAGAGATGGTGTATTTTTAACTAATAGGTTTGCATTCTCTTGTTCAAGTCTATAATTATAGAAGATATACTCATGCAAGACAGATACTGTCATTTTTGGAAATTTATTGCCCAAATTGTTATAGAGTTGGAAGAATGCCTAAGAAATCTTGGCATTATTTTCCAACCACAATTACTAATTTACCATCATCTTTGTTTCTTTATAATCACCCATCAAATAATGAGTACCTGCAAAAATTGGATAAAGAATAGTGGCATGGAATCATAAAGTTTTGTACTTATTTTAGGGACTTGAATCTTCTTCATTGGTGACTTTTTTACTAGGTGGAAAAAATTTCTCTAATATCAGGTTATTTACATGGCTAGGAATTTTACATTCAAAAGTGGGTTTTGGCCAGGCATGGTGGCTCACGCCTGTAATCCCAGCATTTTGGGAGGCCGAGGCAGACAGGCAGGCAAATCACCTGAGGTCAGGAGTTTGAGACCAGCCTGGCCAACATGGTGAAACCTTGTCTCTACTGAAAATTCAAAAAATTAGCTGGGCATGGTGGTGCACCTGCAGTCCCAGCTACTCGGGGGGCTGAGAGAAGAGAATTGCTTGAACCCAGGAGGCGGAAGTTGCAGCGAGCTGAGATCATGCCATTGCACTCCAGCCTAGGAAGCAGTGACTCCATCTGAAAAAAAGAAGGGGGAAGGTGGGAGTCATTTCAATAAGAAAAAAGGAACAGCTAAGTAGATAGGCCAAAATTCTGAGTGAAATTCTTAACTTTATTTTGAAATTTATATACACCTGCACATCCTCTCTGACATATTGTGTCAAAATAATCATCATGCATTTATTTTGTAAACTTCTATACAATTTTTATTTTGTTTTGTCACCTAAAATTTGAAGTCGAGAATGAATTCTGAGCTAGAATCCACTAAAAGAAAAATAATGAAAGGACCTTCAGTAACACTCATCATTAGATTGCCCAATATCTATGACAATGGGAAAATACATTTAGAAGTTGAAACACTTAAAAAAAAAAAAAAGGTTTATACCATACTGATGTGCTTGTTTTTAATAAAATATAGTTTAGTGTTATTTGTGGAATTCTTTCTTGTTTGTACTTCTTTTATTCTGAAAAAAATCTAGTTTATATTTTGAATGAGATTATATTTTTCAGAGATTTTAATATGGATTATCTCATGGGCTTTCTAATACATCTTTGGCTATTGTATTTTCAGTGTCACGTTGCCCATATATAAATGTACTTAAATAAAGTTTTCCTGAAAGCACAAGACCCTGATTCCTTGATTTTTGTTTTCAGCTAGTAACCTACCGTTCCTAGATGTTCTGCAAAGGAACTTACGCTTGTAAATCAAATTTATCGATTTCTTCTTTAGCAGTTGTGATTGTCCTCTGGTAGAATTTGTATGTTCCTTCAATGTATTTAATATTGTAATATTCCAGAAGAACAAGAGTGTCACAGGATCCTTCAGATGTCACTCTTCCAGCCAGAAATCTCTGGCCAGTGGTGCTGTTCCCCAAGTTGCTCAGGCCCACTGGGCTCATTCCACCTACTGGCCCTGGCAGCCTGCGCTTGGCTTTTGCTACTAGCCTGGATCCCATGCCTGCCAAGGGTGACCCAGACATGAGTGGCGAGGGGTCCATGAGCAAGCGAGCATGGGATCTGGCCACTGTGTACAGCCAGGCATGCTAGCTGCAGTGGGGTGGGTAGCTCTAGGTGCCAACATGGGTGCCAGCTCCCTGTGAGGCTACAGCTAGACCAGGCATACCAGAGGCAGCTTCCATTGTGGGCACTGGGGAACATGGTAGTGCCCAGATCTTGGAGACACCGGGAACCACAGAGCCCCAGATTGGGTGTCATAGCCCTAGCTTGAGTAACTCCTAGGTCTGGGCTCCCTGAAGGGCCATGACACTTCCCTCCTTCTCTCTTTTCCTGAAACGTGGTAAGTGGAGGGCATGTTTCAGCCCTGTTTCTATTACAGCTCTTTCAGCCCTGCCATTTGATGGGTCCCACATTCTTGTCCTGCATCCAGGAAGAATGAGGTACATGGACAACTGGAGGGTGAGCAAGGCAGAGAGGTACTTTATTGAGCAACAGAACAGCTTTCACGAGACCCAAAGTGGGTAGCTCCTTTCCACAGGCAGGTTGTCCCATCGTGTCTGCAGTCCTCAATTGAGAGAAGACCTGAGCTAGGGAGCTCCTATCCCCAGGCAGGTCATCCTGTCGAGTCTGCAGCCCTCAGAAGAGAGGAAACACAGAGTGGGTAGCTACTATCTGCAGGCAGGTCATCTCGACATCTGCCCGAGTCTCGTATGAGTCTGTGGTTTTTATGGGCTCAGAAGGGAGGATGTATGTTCTGAATGTTCTGTGGGCAGTCATGGGCTGGCCCTAAAAAAGCATGATAAGTTCTCACTACAGCCACAGACTCCACCTGGAAATGACAGCCCAGCCTCTAGGTTTCAAGCCTTCCCTGGTCTGAAGGTGGAGCTTCACCAGGGATCAGCCCCTTTCTACCCAGGAGCCTGTCTGCCTCCTGATGCCATCTACATGTCATCCATGGTGCCCAGACTGTTCATGACAAGGGTCACCTTCAGGCCTGCACCAAGCCACCCTGAGGTCCCCTTTGCCCTCCCTCTCATGCTCATTGGCACTCAATGTCCAGAGGGGGCCAAGGCAGCAGGGGGCTGATGTGTCAGCACACCCAGCTGGGTTGTGACAGCACCCAGGCTTGGCCTCAACTTTGCTCCAAAATCAGAGCTGGACCTGGGAGCAGGGAGGGTCCAGGCAGTGCGAGCATGCACTTTGGAGCCAGCAGCGGTGCTTCCTGGACCAGCAAGAGTGCAGGGATGCCTGAGTTGACAGCTACAGCTGTGAGGCTGCAGCTGCGCTAGCAGGGTGGGGTTCCTGCCCCACCAACTAAGAAGGGGGCAGAACTCCCACCTGTTCCCAGCTCCCACTGACTCCATGGAGGATGCAGCGCTGGCCACTCTTCCCCCACTGCAGCCAGCATCTTCACAGTGGATGTGCCAGATGGGCCGCCACTGCCATAAAGAGGACATATAATATTACCAAAGCACCAGCCTTATATTCACAAAATTTAGGAAGCACAATCATGTAGCTAGAATCAAATATGACAACTATAGTTGCTTATACATAGAGATCAACTTTCTCATAAAATGGAATTTACCAAGCAAACAGTATTGTCCTATAAAAAACAATATATACTATAAACTAGTTTTACTTTTTATTGGTGGCTTCATAATAATTGGTGGAAAGGTAGAGAAAATAGAAGCTGGGTGCTGGAAGACTTTCTTCTTTTTTAATTTCAGCCAAATGCCTGTCAATGGTGACTAGTTGTCTGGAGTTTATAACCTGTGAAATTAAAAGTAAATTGAGTTTGGGAATTGGGGAACTGAACTGTTTAAAGTTTTAGAAAAATATGCATGCATTATTTTTATTTATAGGTATTCTACCTGTTAGAAGCAGTTGTACCAGTATGAATTGGACTTTGTCGTTGTACCTTAACCGGACTAAGCCCAGCTTTATCAGTTAGCAGAACTGCTTAGCTCTTTTGGGCCTTCATTCTTTGTGTTACTATTTTTCTAGCCTAAAGATAGAGCATCAGGCCATTTGTCCTCTCAAGGACAAATCAAACTCTTTCTTTTTATATGTTAATTATAGCATTATTTATTCAATAAAAATGATATAAATCAAATGTTTTAAAATAGGAATAGAATAAATAACACATCAATGTAGCTATCAAATGACCTATATCAAATGAGTATATATTTCAAATATCAGAAAATAAACACATCAAATTGTTTATAGTAGTTATTGTGTGGTAGTGGGATTGGACAGATAGAACCAAGAAAGACTTTCCTTTTCTTTTTTCCTTTATGAATCTGGATACTGTACATATATCTTAATAAAATACATGCTATTAAATGTGATTGTTTAAAACATTATTAAAATGAAAAAACATAAATGTAAAAGCTCAATTGGAGAAGCTGTATGTCATCTTTATTGTGTTTCCATGGACTTCTGTCCTCAAAACTTTCTCATGGCCCCAAAATGATGCATCTGTTAGTCTTTCCAGTCATTTTTCCCTCAAATAAAAATAAAACCACAAACAAGCAAACAGTAAGCATGTGTTTCCATTCATACCTTCATTTTTCATAGCTTTTTTATTCCCTGGCATTCAACTAGCCTTCATAATTGCAGAATAAAAGGTTTTTGATTCGTTTCCAGTTGCATTTAAAATTTATTGAGAATTATACCTCTGGTTGAGAAATCAAATAAAGTGGAAAGAAGACTCTAGGTTTCAGATATTCTACCTATCATGATTGATAACATAAGGAAAGTTTATTAGTAAAAGATTTACCAGTTGAAAGTAATCCCTATCTTAGTGCCCTGAAAAAAATTATAGGCACTGAAATCTTCCTACATAGAATAAGAATGATTAATATTCAAGAGTTTTTCTCTATATATGTGGGCAGAGTTTTCTAGGTAGCTTGAAGTGTTAAAGTCTAAGATCAACACGATCGGATTTGCCTATAGGTCATTGACCAATGGAATAGTAGCCTTGTTCTGACTTAAGACTTTGTGTAAATGAAGCTGATTTATTAGCTTGACAAGTTTTCAGTGGTCTTCAAAATTTATAATTAATCCCAACAGCAGCTACTTGCAGTTATATGTATAAATAATCTCATTCTAAATAGTTCTCTTCTAAGTCCTGGTAGATTTTCTAAGGGTCTGCAGAGATGAGGAAACTTCTTAAGCAAGGAAGAGTCACTGAGAGAGGGAATAGAAACAGAGTGTCAAATAAAAAGATGGATTGGCCTCCTTGATTCTGGCTTCTTTTAATCTTAACAAGTTACTAGAAATAAGTGAAATTTGCTTTAGTACCCGTTATTAATATTCTCCCCTTCTGCTCCATTCTCTCAAAATTCATCCTAATGAACATGTTCCATTTATCAATCTACAAAGACATTACTCCTTTTTGGAAGCAGAAGTCCAAGGTTATGTAACATATTTTTTCTTAATTTTGTTTAATACTTATTAAGGATGAAACTAGTGTGCCATGAATTAGATGATAGGGAAGAAGTGAGGAGCTGAACTTGTACTTGCAAATAATTTAATTTCAAGTCATGATACTAATGACTTTTTGTGGTTGTAGTTTTGCTGGTTTGTTTGAGTATCCAATTTTACTTCCTCCTATGACAACACAGCTCTTAAAATCAGGAATTTTAATGATTTGTGGCCTTCTATAATTTACTTTCTGGGTAAACAGTTTTCAAACAATTATTTCTAGCTGTGAAAAGAGGAGACTTGATAATAGATTTTTATAAGATTTCTGAAGATTTAAAAGCCCTTTAAAATAATGCTTCTCCAAACATAGGTTTTATAATAAATTTAAAGCTTTTCTAAAATGACACTGAATTAGTAGAGAATGACAAAGTAAGAATAATGACAAGGAAGAGCATGTACCACTTTATGGTATTTAAAAATGTCGATAAAAACAGTTATTTAAAAATACCTTTGTGGTCATGATTTTACACCTTGTTAATTTACCTTTGAATTATAGGAATGAATGATGATGACTTAACATGGGATATCATTAATCTTTTAACTGAATGGATGTTGCCTTGTAGTTTTAAAAACAATTCTGGATCATTTTCTCTGAAGGGATAGTTACAGTTTGAAATTAATGAGTTGTCCAATAGGTAGATAATATATGACCTATTTGTGGATACCAGGGGAAATGTAAATTTTTGTCCTTAAAGGAGCTGATTTTAAAGGGGTGTATTTTAAAATTTGGCATTAGCTGGAGTTGGTTGGCATATACAAAAACTAATCTTAGATAACAAGTTTAATATGTATAATTGCTTAAATAATGATATCTGAATGGAAATTTATAGTTTGCAAGGTACTTTCTCATACACTATATTTAACTCTCACTATAACATGGTACAGTAAGTGTCAGTAATACCACGTTAATTTAGAGATGAGTAAGATGAGACTTACAAAGGTTAAATGACTTCCAAAACACAGATAGATTGGTCTCAGATAATTAATTCAAACAACTATGATGTGGTTTGGTTCTGTGTCCCCACCCAAATCTCACCTTGAATTGTAATAATCCACATGTGTCATGGGAGGGACCCAGTGGGAGGTAATTGAATCATGAGGTTAGATTTTTCCCATGCTGTTCTTATGATAGAGAATAAGTCTCATGAGTTCTGCTGATCGTATAAAGGAGAGTTCCCTGCACATGCCCTCTTGCCTGTTGACATGTAAGAAATGACTTTGTTCTTCTTTTGCCTTCTGTCATGATTGTGAGACCTCCCCAGTCATGTGGAACTGTGTGTCCATTAAACCTCTTTCCTTTATAAATTAGTCAGTCTTGGGTATGTCTTTATTAGCAGCATGACAATGGACTAATACAGTAAATTGGTAGTGGTAGAATGGGGTGCTACTGCTAAGAAATCTGAAAATATGAAAGCAACTTTGGAACTGGGTAACAGGCAGAGGTTAGAACAGTTTGGAGAGACCAGAAGAAGACAGGAAGATGTGAAGTGTGGAACTTCTTAGAGACTTCTTAAATGGTTTTGGCCAAAATGCTGATAGTGATATGGGCAGTGAAGTCCAGGTTGAGGTGTTCTCAGTTGGAGATAAGGAACTTGTTTGGAACTGGAGCAAAGGTGACCCTTGTAATCCTTTAGCAAAGAGACTGGCGGCATTTTGCCCTCGCCCTGGAGATTTGTAGAATTTTGAACTTGAGTGAGATAATTTCGATTATCTGGTGCAAGAAATTTCTAAGCAGCAAAACATTCAATAAGTAACTTGGGTGCTGTTAAAAGCATTCAGTTTTATGTATTCACAAACACATGGTTTGGAAGTTATGTTTAAAAGAACAGCTGGACATCAAATTTAAGAAAATTTTCAGCCGATGATATGATAGAAAAGAAAAACCCATTTTCTGAGGAGAAACTCAAGCCAGCTACAGAAGTTTGTATAGGTAATGAGGAGCCAAATATTAATTGCTAAGACAATGGGGAAAATTTCTCCAGGGCATGTCAGAGACCTTCATGGCAGCTCCTCTCATCACAGGCCCGGAGGTCTCGGAGGAAAAAATGATTTTGTGGAATGGGCACAGGAACCCCCTGCTCTGTGCAGTCTAGAGACTTGGTGCCCTGTTTCCCAGCCACTCCAGCTGTGGCTAAAAGGGACCAAGGTACAGCTCAGGCTGTGGCTTCCATGGGTGCCAGCCTCAAGCATTGGCAGCTTCCACATGGTGTTGGCCTGTGAGTATGTAGAAGTCAAGAATTGAGTTTTGCAAACTTTTGCCTAGATTTCAGAGGATGTATGAAAATACCTAGATGTCCAGGCAGAAGTTTGCTGCAGGGGCAGAGCCCTCATGGAGAACCTCTGCTAGGGCAGTGTGGAAGGAAAATTTAGGATTCATGCAATAATTCCTAAAACCAAATATCTACAAATCTATATCTATTCCAAGTCACTTGCTCATTCCCTGTTTTCTCTAGGTCCCAAGCTCTGAATCCCATGTAACAATATTGGTTGAGCCTCAATAACATCAACAAAATGATTTTATATTTTGCATTATGTTTTACTATGGTTCACTTTTTTATTGTGATTGGAACACTTAACCTGAGATCAACTTTCTTAACAAAATTTTAAGTGTGCAATATGGCATTTTTAACTAACAGTGTTGTATAGCAGGTCTCCATAAATTATTAATCTTGTATAACTGAAACTTTATACCCCTCGCATAGCAACTCCTCATTTCACTCTATCTTCAGCCTGGCAACTACCATTCTGCTATCTGATTCTATGAGTTGACTATTGTAGATACCTCACAAAAGTCAGATCATACAGTATTTGTCCTTCTGTGACAGCTATTTCACTTAGCATAATGTCTTCAAGATTCATCCATGATGTTGCATTGGCATATGGCAGATTTCCTTTCTTTTAAAGCTGAATAACAGTCAACTACATGTCTATACCACATTTTCTTCATCCATTAATCCATCAGTGGATATTTAAGTTGACTCCACATCTTGGCTATTGTGATTAATGATGCAGTGAACGTAGGAGTGTAATTATCTCTTCAATACCTTATTTTATTTTTGTGGATATATGCCTTGAAGTGGGATTTCTGGATAATAGGGTAGTTCTATTTTTAATTTTAAAAGGAAATTTTGTACTGTTTTCTTTAATGCCAGCACGATTTTATACTCCTAACAATCAGTAATCAAGTGTTCTATATTCTTTATATTCTCACCAACACTTATTATTTTCTGGTTTTGTTTTGTTCTATTCTAATTTTTGAGGAAGATTCTCCTGACGGGTATGAGATGATATCTCATTATGATTTTCCTTTGTAATTCTCTGATAATCAGTGATGATGAGCAACCTTTCAAATAAATGATTATCATTTGTAGCCTTCTTTTGAGAAATGTCTCTTCAAGTGCTTCGCAGACTTTTTTTTGCGGACAAAGTCCTTGCTCTGTCACCAAGGCTGGAGTGCAGTGGCATGATCATAGCCCACTGCAGCTTGGACCTCCCAAGCTGAAGCAATCCTCCTGCCTTTGCCTCCCAAGTAGCTGGGACCACAGACGTGCAGGACCTGGCTATTTTCTTTCTTTTCTTTTTATCTTTTTTCTCTGTAGAGAGCAGGTATCACTATGTTTCTCCGGCTCGTTTCCAACTATTGGGCTCAAGTGATCCTCCTGCCTCAGCCTCCCAAAAGGCTGGGATTACAGACATGAGCCACTGTGTGTGGTCCTTTGCAGATTTTTTAATCAGGTTATTTTTTTTCTCATTGTAAAAGTTTGTTACATATTTTGGATATTAATGCCAGACTATCAGATAGATTGCAAATTTCCCCTCCCATTCTGTAGGTTGTCTCTTCACTCTGTCAATTTTTAAATTTGCTGTGTAGAACCTTTTTTGTTTGCTACAGCTCTATTTGTTTATTTTTCCTTTTGTGTGTGATTTTAGTATCATAGCAAATAAATCATTGCCTAGACCAATGTCAGAAAGCTATTTACCTTGTGTTTTCTCTAATAATTTATGTTACCAGGTTGTACATTTAAATCTTTAATTCTTTTAGTTGACTTTTGTGTGTGGTGTGTTAAGTGTCCAATTTCACTCTTCTGCATGCAGATATTCAACTTTATTCTGGTGACACCAATATATAATACATTAGTCCCTTTTACTTCAAAATCAAAATAACTCCAGTCTTGCTGGAATTTCTTCAGCTACCTTCTTCCTATATCTTCGTTATTCTCTTTTATCATCTGAGTTTCAGAAGGCTCAGAACAGGTGGGGAAAGCAGGCCTTTTCACAAATTCAAGTTGATAGCCTGTGTTAGCTTCTCTTGCTGACTGCTGTCCTGAAAGCCTGCCTTAGCTTTTCTTGCTGACTTCCTGCGTTGAAGGACAAGGTTTTGTACTTTAAAAGCCCCAGGAATGTACTCATTGAATGAAATCATTGAATTTAGGATTATTCTGATGTAGAGGTCATCTAAAGATCTATGTATTACATATATATGTAATATATATACAAATGTGTATATCATGTATGTATAGTATGTTTGTGTGTGTGTATATATATATAGAGGGGGGGATGTAGGGAGAGATAAAGAGCAGAAACTATATATGTATGAAGAAGCTGTACAATACATAAGGGTATACTATCTATCTATAAGTAAAGTTTGTGGCTAGACATAGTTTAGCCAAAAAATCCAAAAAAGTCAATGTCTATGATTGGCTGGAAATTAAGACAGGAGACACAAGGCTTCTAGCAGGAGACTTTCCAGAAGAACTCTTTCATACATCATATTATGAAAGTCCTTATTTCTAAAAAGTAGGTTATTCTTCAATGTTGGTAATTTTTCCTTTTACATTGATAGTTTATATTTTGATTGTTATTACCAATATAATATGTCTCAATGTGAATAATTAACAATCGACTTACTCCATATTACCACTTCAGAATTAATAGTGTGATACATATACTTCTATATAAATTTTTATACTAATACACAGACCTTATATTTGTATTACTATTTTATACAATACTCAACAGCTTGTATCACTTATGTATTTATCACCTGAGCTTTTTATGCTAATAACTATGAAACTATTTGTTTTCTTAATTCATGTGTAATATTCCATAATATGCATATTATGTAATTTATTCCACTGTACTTCCTGATTAGCATTTAAATTGTTGTCAGGTTTTTCATCCTCCCACAACAAACAGTGCTATAATTTAGAGATGTTAGACTTTTCAGGCTTTAAAAGACTGATTCAAATTTGAGGTATTGGATTAAGTAATATACTAAATTATAAAATTATTGTTAAAATACATAGCAAGCTAATTTCTATAAGTTCCATAAATAATTTCACACTTCTACAATTAAAGTAGGGGTTTGTGTTTCCTCACAGTATTATTAGCATTGAATTTATTTTTATTTTGTATTTGGCCTATCTGATGAGAGAAAATATTGCCCTATCATTGACTTAAATTTTACTAAATACATATTTTGTCGTAGATTAGCTATTTCCATTTCCTCTTCTACTGAAATTCTTGATTCATTTTTCTAGTGAATTAAAACTATTCACGATTCATAAAACCTATTTTTCTCACAAATGCTGCTTAAAATTTTTCCTCAGAATTAAAATATGTATATTTGTTAACTCACCAAATATGATATTTTTTCTATTTTGCATCCTATGTTATCTTCTTAATCACGGGTTATTTATTTTTTTAATAGTGATATTGGTACCTTCTATGTGTCGGACATTATTTTAAAATTTAACTCAACTAATTCTCATATAAATTCATAGATATTTGTTATAATTATCTTCATGTTGCAGATGAGAACAACGAGGCATGTAAAAATAAATACATTTTTCAGGCTCACACAGCTACTAACTAGACAAATTAGAATCCAAAAAGATACATCTAGTTTACAGATTCCTAAATTTAATAACTTTGCAATGTGAGTAGAATACACGATTTAATTTGTCTTTTTTATATATTTTCTTATCTTCTTAGTTTTTAAAAAATATGTTAATTATTCTTAGATAATCTGCAAAAATTATTTATTATCTTACACATTTCCAACAGAAATAAATCCTACTTTGTCATATGAACTTCTCATATATATTTTTACTATTTTTGAGATTGTTATGCTTACTAGTGATCAATCATAGTATAATGTGACTTTATAATGAGGTAAAGCAAATTTTCCCCCAGGATTATTTTTCATTTGCAGAATGGTGTTGGCTAGTCTTCAATGAGAAGACAATACCATGATTTCTCTTTGGAAATGAATTAAACAGTATCATTTATACTAGTAAGCTATATACTCGTGTTACTTAGAAATTATTAAAGCATAATGTTATTAAAGTAAATAAGAAAAGTATATCTGTATGTTTGAAGACAAATATACCGATAATTTTATTTCCTAACGTATTTTATTAAACTTTTATAATAAATTTTACTAACAGTAATTGAGTTGACTCATTTGACAATCATTCATTTGAATATTTATCAATTTTTAATCAAGTCATCTTACATTTGACTTTCTGAATATTTTGACATAATATTAACATTTTCAGGTTGTTCCCTGAAATCAGTTTTAGTTCACTGTCATGTATTTTGGAATGTAATGTATATAATTTTCTTAGATGATTTGCAAATCTGATTTAATTTCTTCCCTGAAATAGACATCAATTTTTTAATAATGCCTGTGACCTGAATTTTCAATTAATTGGGCTTCATGTGAGAATAAATTTATAATTTTTAAAAAATGGATAACTTGTAGGTGGGTTTCCTAAAATTAAAAAGTGATCTGAAAATCTCTATTTAAAATATGTAACAAAGAATACAGAAAATATTGTGTATACCTTTCATTGGGTTATGAAAGAAATATTTCCTCTGTTAATAGAATTTTTAAATGTCTATGTTCTGAGTTTATATACAACAGTAGAGCTAGATATATATGAGTAGGTATGTTCATATTTGCTGCTGATTCTATTAAATTCATCTGTACTAATTTTTCACATCTTGATATGCCAAATTATGAAAAAGTATGTTGAATTACAAAAACTACATATATACTTAAAACACAATTTTCTATTATTTTTAATTTTTTTACTGTATTACTTAGCCATTGCATAATTTGGCTTGAATTTTAATGCTGCTATGTTTTTACTGTATTACAGATTATTTACCTATAATATCCCTTTATCATCAGAAATAATGCTTTTGATCATAAACTTTACCTAGTCTAATATTAATATAGTGACAGTTTGGGACTTGACTATAGGTGCATATATTTTACATTTTTCGCCTGACTACTTTCAACTGATTATTGTCTCTTAGATGTGATTCTTGTAAAGATCATATGCGTAGATTTTGTTATAATTCAAGTTGAAAGAGACTTTTTTTTTTCTTGAGGCATGGTTGTGCTCTGTCGTTCAGTCTGGAGTGCAGTGATGGAATCATGGCTCACTGCAGCCTCAACTTTCCAGGCTTAAGTCATACTCCCACCTTGGAAGGATCCCAGAGTGCTAGGATTACAGGAAATTTACTTCAACCATTTGCATATTAATGATTATTGCTATTTATAATTCAGAAAATCTTATTCTTTGGATATCGATTTTCTGAATTTCTTTAATAATGAGATTGTGTAAAGGACCACCAAATTAAACAAAACATAAAAATGCTCAGTATAAATGACCTTTCCAGCATCTCTATACAGTAACAATTAATTCTATCCCTTCCTAGGGTAGTAATGTCCTCATAGTACAGTTCTCTTTTATTCATATTTAGTGTTATTATACAAATATAATGTGAAGCTCTTGAACAATACAATTTAAATCTGATGAAAAATAGCAAAACAATTATAAGAATAATATTACTAAAAATGTATCTAGAGGAAATTGAACAAAAGCCATTAAACATTGTTTGAAAAAAAAATCGTAATAGACTCCTGTCATTTAAATTTGATGAAAAGCTAATGTCAAATGATTCATATAATCTATCTGTACTTATTTTTATAATTAGTCCATAATTGCTCTTATGACTACATTTTTTAATAAATGAGAACTAAAGTAAATATTTCTGTGACTCATAGAATTTTGTTTTACACTTTAAACACTTAATTTTGAAATATATTGATTGTAAAATAGAAGAGATGAGGAACAGTATTTTATGAATAACGATACATTAAAAAGTTACTCACTACCCAGGTTAAGAAATTATCAACATCTTTGGAACTACATTTGTGCCCTACAATTTTATTTTTGTCTGTCCCATGCCAGACTTAATCATTATTCTCACATTTGTGCTATAGAAATTTTACTAAAAATATATTTTTTAGTTCTTTATATTTGAAAAAATATATCACTAGATGTATGCTTGTGTTCTCTGACTCACTTGTTTGGTTCAATTGTTTTTAGGGATTTATCCATATTAAAACACGTTTTTGTATTTCATTTTATGAATTATGACAATGTATATTTTCTTCTGGAAATGGTCATATAGAATGTTCTCAAACGTTAAGCTGTTAAGATCAATGCTACTCTGAATATTTATGTACATGCCATCCTGAACATGTGAACAGGAACTCATTCCATGAATAAAACTAGGTGTGCCATTTTTGGTTAATGGGATATTTGAATATTCAGTTTCCTAAGGTGACTCCAAATTATTTTCCAATGTAGTTGTATCAGTTTACATTCCAACATGGGAACTTTTTGGTTGGCCATATCTTCAACAACTGGTAACATCAGGTTATTTTTTATCATGATGATGAGTAAGCAAAAGTAACTTACAATGGTTTAGAGGCGTGGTGGCTCACGCCTGTAATCCCAGCACTTTGGGAGGCCGAGGCAGGCGGATCTCAAGGTCAGGAGTTCGAGACCAGCCTGGCCAATATGGTGAAACCCCGTCTCTGCTAAAAATACAAAAATTTGCTGGGCATGATGGCGAGCACCTGTAGTCCCAGCTACTTGGGAGGCCGAGGCAGGAGAATCACTTGAACTTGGGTGCAGAGGTTGCAGTGAGCCGAGATTGTGCCACTGCACTCCAGCCTGGGGCAACAGAGCGAGACTCCATCTCAAAAAAAAAAAAAAAAAAAAAAACCCAAAAAAGTGCGTTTGAACACTTATTTTCATACTTACTATGATTTTCTCTGTAAAATATTGCTTTTTGTCTTTTGCATATTTTCTATTGCATTGTTTGCATTTCACTTTCTGATTCCTAATGTTTTGTATATTTGGATTACAAATTTTTATTGTTTACATGTTGTGCAAATATTTCTAATTTTTGGATTTTCTTTTCAGTTTCCTTTTAAAAATAATTATATGGCAGTTTTGTTTCCTTGCAATAAAGTGCACTTATTTTTATAGCTCAATTCTATGAGTTGTAACAAATGAATTCATGGGTATAATCACCATCACAATCAAACTATGAAAGATTTTTTTGGGGGTAGGCGTGGTGTCTCATGCCTGCAATTTGACTGCTTTGGGAGGCCTAGATGGAGTTTCCCTTGAGCCCAGGAGTTAGAGACTAGCCTGGGCAACATAGCATGACCCCATCTCTACAAAATAATAAAAACTTTGGATGAGTGTGGTGGCCTGTGCATGTAGTCCCAGGTACTGAGAAAACTGAGGCAGAAGAATCACTTGAGCCCCAGAGTTCTAGACTGCAGTAAGCTGTGATTATACTGCTGCACTCCAGGCAGGAGAACAGAGTGAGATCCTGTCTCAATAAAGAAATATTTTTTCCTTTATATCTAAATATTTCTTTATGCCATTGTGACATAAATCCCCTCCAGCAATCAGACTATAGCACTATCCACTATAGATTAACTTTGCCTATTCTAGAATTACATAAATACGAAATTATAGACACAGATATGCACATGAACACACACACATGTAGTCTGGAAACAAGTCTTTTGCTAAATGTATGTATTGCAAATGTTTTCTTTCAGCCTCTAGCATGCCTCTTAATTTCCCTAAATGTCTTTTTCAATATTTAGAGGTTTTTAATTTTTATCTCATCTAATTTATCAACTTACTTATGTTAAGTACTTCCAGTGAATATATTTTCTTAAATGTGTATACTAATTAGAGCCATATCCCATATTTTAATGAATATTAAAAATAATTTGAACTCTAAGATTCTTCTAGGTCATAACACCCACCTAGCTTTGATTGCTAAAAACACTCACAATCCTATTATAAAAATGCATCCTATAGATATTCAATCAACACTTTAATATTTAGGTGGTATATAATAAAAATATTTATTTATAATTTTTAAAAATTCCTTAATTTTGTTCTGTAAAATTTCTAGAAGTAAAATTACATAGTCAAAATATATAAAGCTTTCAAAAATTTGTGATAATTATTTCAAAATTCCCATCTTTCAAAGCTTGTGATACAATGGACTTATTCTCAGTTATGTGTCTTTCTGAAAACAATAGACACAATCAAAAAGTAATTTAAAAACTAATTCAAAGATGTTTTTTGGTATTTTCAAACACCACAAACATTTCAGGTAGATCGAAATAAATTATAAGATGTTAGTATGCTCAACTATGTAGTATAGTAATAATACTGTCATGATGTATTAGTCTGTTCTGAAATTGCTATAAAGAAATAACAAGACCGGTAATTTATTTAAAAAAAAAGAGGTTTAATTGGCTCATGGTTCTGCAGACTGTATAGGAAGTATAGCAGTTTCTACTTCTGAGGAGGCCTCAGGGAGCTTCCAGTTATGGTGGTGGAAAGCAAAGACGGAGGGAGACATCTCACATGAGGGGAGCAGGGGTGAGGAGAGGGGAGAGGTGCTACACTTTTAAATAACCACATTTCAGGAGAACTCACTACCAGGAGGACAGTATCAAGGGGGATGGTGCTAAAACATTCATGAGAAGCTTCCTTATGATCCAACCAATCACTTCTCATCAAGCCCCACCTTCAACAGTGGGGATTACAATTCTATATGAGATTTGGGCGGGGACATAGATCCAAATCATACCACATGATATATTTTAAAACTGTAAAATGTGGATCCTAAATGTTCAAATTACAAATTATTTTACATATAAGATATTAACAGTTAATATTTTGTACGATATTCTTGAGACTATGTAAATATGGGTGTAAATTAAAATACAGTGGTTCCTCAGTATTCATTGGAAATTGATTCCAGAACCTCCCTAATCTCACCATACCAAAATCTGTGGATGCTCATGTGTCTCATGTAAAATAGCATAGTATTTACATATAACCTATGCACATGCTCTATATATCTTAAGTCATCTCTAGATTGCTTATAATTCCCAATAAAATGCCTACACAGCACTTAATTCACATGTATTCAATGTAGTTCTCCACACAAAGAAAATTAATGTTTTGTCTTTTGTGGAAATTTTTACAAAAGGTTTTGATCTAGCGTTGGTTGAAACCATAGATGTGAGATCAACAAATGAAGAAGGCTGACTGCCTGTTGTAGTTTTAATATTGGCATTGAACTTTATTTTTAATAAAATGAAAATGATGATATAAAATAATATAGACACTTTTATTTAAGTGTTCTTAGCTAATTTTATGAATAATATGTATCAAATTATTATAAATAATAAAATGGTATAGCAATATTAATACAATTATGGTTTCAAATTTAAAAATGACTTTTAACATTTAAATTACTATACTATGAAATGATAAGCACCGTATTTTGGAGTCTAACTAAAACTGTTTATAGGCCAGGAGTGGTGGCTCACAACTGTAATCTAACACTTTGGGAGGCTGAGATGGGAGGATTGCTTGAGGCCAGGACTTCAAGACCACTGTGGGCAACATAGTGAGACTCTTGTCTCTACAACAAAATAAAATAAGAGCCAGATGTGGTGGCACGTGCCCGTAATCCCAGCTATGTGGGAGGCTGTGTTGGGAAAATGTCTTGAGCCCAGGAGTTCAAGGCTGCAGTGAATTATGATCAGGCCACTGCACTCCAGCCTTGATGACAGAGAGAGCCTGCCTGTGGAAAAAAAAATCATAAAAGCTGTTTATAAAATTTTAAAAGAAGAAAATTGTATAATGAGTTACATTATCTTATAACTAGCTATATGTTTTTAACTATATTGTAAACCATATTGACATTTCCAAATGCCTGAATTTATAAAATAAATTATATATAATTGATCTTATCTTTTAAAATACATTTTGGTTATGCTTAGTATATATTTTAAAAATTTGATGTAACCATGAATGTATTTTTACCACTATATATGTATTTACTTAAATTTATTAAAGATAATAAGTATATGTTATATGAGAGGAAAATGTAACAAAATAATTTTTAAAAATAAAATTTTCACATTAGGATATTTTTAATGTAAATCTTATCAGTAATTCTGTCTATTAATAAAATTGTCCTGTTTATACATCATGTATTATAAACATGCATCAGCATTACAGGAACACCACTTGGTAGCCAAATGAGACTATTTTATTTGCATTTCATAGTAATTAAGTTGAGATTTTTTTTTTTTTTTTTTGAGACAGAGTCTCGCTGTGTCGCCCAGGCTGGAGTGCAGTGGCACGATCTCAGCTCACTGCAAGCTCCGCCTCCAAGGTTCACGCCATTCTCCTGCCTCAGCCTCCCCAGCAGCTGGGACTACAGGCGCCTGCCACTGCACCCGGCTAATTTTTTTTTCTTTTGTATTTTTAGTGGAGATGGGGTTACACCGTGGTCTCAATCTCCTGACCTCGTGATCCGCCCTTCTCGGCTTCCCAAAGTGCTGGGATTACAGGCGTGAGCCACCGCACCCGGCCAATTAAGTTGAGATTCCAGTGAAATTATACATTGAGTTTTTAAGATATTACCTACAAAGCTATTCCCAAGAAATCAATGACACCTATTAAAATACCAACATGTTCAAAAATCATTTACAATTTAGAAAACATTAAATATACTCAAAATACAGTCATAAATAATATGGAGTTAAATACTTTTATTCATTCTTAATTTATATCAACATTGATATTTGAATTTGTCTGAAAAATAAGTTATTCTTAAGTATTAATCACATGGTTCAGAAACTACAACAAAGTATTAAATTATGGTTTAGGTAATGAGTTTATAATAAAGAAGCAGAGCGTATTATAAAGCTATCTTGAGCTAAATTGAAATATTTAAGGTGAGTTGCTGGTATTCAAATGTCTATTTTTTTCTAATATTGGTCATAAAGGTAGCTTTAGAGCAATGTTTGATCCATGTGCTTTCTAATATACATCAATACTGTATACATTTGAATTTTGCAGTAATACTTGTCTCTCAACGTGACCAAAGCTCCTTAAAGGGTCACTTCTTCTGTTTCAGGCAGAAAAGCAAGAAATTTTCCACAATTTATGGAACTTCACTTAATAGACAACTTAGCCAATTAAAGGATTTCCAACAGCCAGTGTATACCAATTGAACATTTAAATACAATACATAATATATTTTGTTAAAATTAGTTAAGTAAAAGCCCTGAAAAATAGTAATGTATGAAAGAAAAGAAGTTGTCTTTTGGTAAGAACACAACATAACATTTAAACTCTTAAAAGTGTTACTTCTACAACATATTATTGTTAATTATAAGCCAATGTTGTGCAACATACTTCTAGAAGTTACTCATTTTGCCTAACTGTAACTTTATGCCGCTTCAACAGCACCTTCTTATTTCTCCCTCCCTTAGGTCCCTGGCAGTTACCATTCTATTTTCTGATTCCATGAGTATGACCGTTTTAGATACTCCATATTAGCATAATCATGTAGTATTTGTAGTTGTGTGACTGGTTTATTTCACCTAACATACCTTGAAGGTTTATCCATATTTCAAGTATGGCAAGATTTCCTTCTTTTTGAAAGTTAAGTAGTATTCCATTGTGTTTATATCCCACATGTTGACTCTGCACTCATCTGATGGTAGATGTTTAAGTTTTCTTCATGTTGGTTATTATGATCATGCTGTGATGAACATGAGTACAAATGTTTCACTGAGATACTGATTTCAATTGTTTCGGGTAAATATTCAGAAGTGATCCCACTTCTGAATGCTTATAGCAATAAAACCAAACAATATAACTGAAAAATGGACAAAGGACTTGAGTAGACATTTCTCCAAAGAAGACATACAAAGTACCTACAGGTATATAAAAAGAACCGATATCATTAATAATCAGAGAAATGAAAAGAAAATCATGATGAGATATTGCCTCATACCTGTTAGAATGGCTACTGTTAAGAACAAATAATAACAAATATTGGTGAGGATGTGGAGAAATGGAAACGTTCGTACACTCTTAGTGGGAAGGTACAATGGGGCAGCTATTAAGGAAACAGTATGGAGGATTTCTCAAAAAATAAATACAGAACTATATATTTTTTAAAAAATTAATATCCCATGTTCTAAAGGATTTATTTAAAAGTGAAAAGTTTATTATTATTTGGAATCTTGGGTATTTTGAAAATAAGACTACTCATTTCACTTCAGCAAAAGTATAAATAAATAGGTAGACTTTTATGTTTTAGTCATGCAAAATCCTGTGTTGTGAAGGAAGAGTACAAATGTTTTCCAGGTCAGTTTATAAAACAGCCATCTTACCAGGTAGCTATTGCCAAATATTATACAAGAAAGTAAATCTCCAAAACTTAAATCTTTCCTTTTAACATGCCCAATTGAGTTTTTACTACACTCAGTGTAATTTAGTAAAAAACATTTTTTATTTATTATGTAATTTAAAATTAATGGCTGGGCATGGCGGTTCACGCCTGTAATCCTAGCATTTTGGGTGGGCAAGGTGGATGGATCATTTGAGGTCAGGAGTTTGAGACCAGCCTGGCCAACATGGTGAAGCCCTGGCTCTACTAAAAATACAAAAAAAAAAAAAAAGAAAGAAAGAAAAAAGAAAAAAAAAAAGAAAGAAATCAGCAGGATGTGGTGGCACATGCCTTTAATCCCAGCTACTTGGGAGGCTGAGGCAGGAGAATCACTTGAATTTGGGAGGCAGAGGTTGCAGTGAGCTTGAGATCGCACCACTACACTCCAGCCGGGGTGGCAGAGCAAGACTCTGTCTCAACAAAAAATATAATATATTGTCTAATATTAATAATGTGTGTTTTTTTCACTAAAAGTTTAGAACTTTGGCAAAAAACTTTCTGTGACATAAAGGGTAAAGACTGCATCAAGTATTAACCAGAGACATTACACAAATAAGATGACAATACAAGGGTTTAAGGTCAGAAATCCCAGGTAATCCTCTATATAAAAGTTACAGTTTTCTGTTATGTGTACAACTTGGTACTTCTGCGGCTGATTCCCCAATTTCTGACTCCTATCATTTGTCTCATCTCATTGTGGCCAACTCGAAGCATTAGCCACTAGAAATAAAGTTTGGGACTTCTATTTTCAAAAAAGGAAGACTATAGTAATTTCTTGTCTATTACTTAAAGAAAAGGCAATCAATTTTTCACTGGGTGGGCAAGAGTGTTTTTAGAGACCTACCCGATTACAGCAGAGGAGATACTCTCAAAATGAATGTCACTAAGGAATGCTATGCATAGCAATGAGCAATCTTCCCATTAGTAATTGCCAGCTCTTTCTAGATGGTAAGTAGTCACAGAGGGTCTAAATCAAGCTGTTGGACCTGTGGCCCGGGATAGTTCTGAATGTGGTCCAGCACAGATTCATAAACTTTCTTAAAACATTGAGTTTTATTTTGCAATTATTTTAGCTTGTCAGCTATCGTTAGTGCTAGTGTATTTTATGTGTGGCCCAAGACAATTCTTCTTCCGTTGTGGCCCCAGGAGTCAAAAGATTGGACACTTCTGGTTTAAATTAAGCTAAAAAAAGATATGCCAGCCGAGCATGGTGGCTCACACCTGCAATCCCAGCACTTTTGGAGGCTGAGGCAGAAGGATTGCTTGAGCTCAGGAGTTCAAGACCAGTCTGGGCAACAGAGAAAGACCTGTTCTCTACTAAAAATCAGTAAAATTCACTGGGTGTGGTGGCATATACCTGTGATCCTAGCCATTCAGGGAGGTTGAAGTGGGAGGATCACTTGAGCCCAGGAGTTCCAGGCTGTAGAGAGCTATGATCACGCCACTCCACTCTAGCCTGAGTGACAGAGTAAGACTCTCAAATAAATAAATACAAAAGATATGCTTCAACCAATTGAAATAAAAAAGGCCTTTGCTAAAATAATATATTTAATAATTGCATTTCAATATTTAACAAGTAAAAGGATTTTAAAAGCAAGTCCTTTCTAACACATTAAAGTTCAAAATTCTTTCAAGATTTTGAATAGATTTGTTCTCATATGCCTTATACCATTAAGAGAAAAATATTCATAAGATCAGTATTTTCCAGTAATATGAGATAATGTATGTTATAATAACAGAGGCAATTTAACAGACCAAATTCCCTTAGAGTGAAGGTTGAGCTCTACAGTACTGACTTCATAATTCATTTGGGAATTTAAAATAAAATAACATGCCATGTTTTAATATTGACAATAGCAGGTTATATGTAGGTAGCTGTGTTATTGATAAAATGGTGCTTGTTATATTACTAGGAAAATAGAATTAAGTTCTCTGTGGAAAAATGTAAACTGAAAATATATGGCAAATCAATAGAAATAAAAGTAAATTCAATACATAAAACTTCTGCAGATGCAAGTTTAACAAGTTAGAATTTCAAAGAACCCAAAGAGGCAGTTATTGGAAGCTTTTTTTTTTTTTTTTGAGATGGAGTTTCACTCTTGTTGCCCAGGCTGGAGTGCAATGGCACGATCTCGGCTCACTGCAACCTCCGCCTCCTGGGTTCAAGTGCTTCTCCTGCCTCAGCTTCCCGAGTATCTGGGATTACAGGCATGCGCCACCACACCCAGCTAATTTTGTATTTTTAGTAGAGACAGAGTTTCTCCATGTTGGCCAGGCCAGTCTCGAACTCCGAACCTCAGCTAATCCTCCCGCCTCGGCCTCCCAAAGTGCTGGGATTACTGGTGTAAGCCACCACGCCCAGGCTGGCATGCTTTTTAATTCAATAAATAAATGAAATTAGAAATATGAGTTTCTCCTGTGAGGACGATAATCTCAGCAATTTACATGCTTGTTAGAAATCATGAAGATCAGAAAAGAGGAACTTTGAAAATGAGTAAATTTTCTCACTTTTTCGCTACATGTTTCTCAATACGTTCTAAAAGATTTTTCATAAAAGACAATTTCTAATGTTAAATTATTAATTTCTTAATATTTTGTTTTTTCTCCATGGACATCAAAGATTCTTTGTATATTTCTTTCACATTAGTTGAACATTTTTTCAGATACATAAATCATAAAACAATACAAAATAATGTTTTAACATGTTACATATTACCATTCAATAATAAGCTTAAAAAGTTCTTTTATAATTATTCTGTGAAATAAGTAATATAAGGTTTATCTTTCAATTGAAATGGAAATGAAATGTCACTCTCTTTTTCCTAAATCATTAATACAATGCAAAAATGTTTTTGCTTAATTAAAATTTTTCAGAGTAGACTAAGCAGTTTATCATTACTTTGGGAACAGACATATTTCTAATTTTATTGGTTTTAGTACATTCCTCTTGTTTTAAATATGGAAAATTACATAGTTTAAAGATAATTTCAAAATGTATTTGTTATCTATACTTTCCTTTTGTTAAGTATATGTTTTGGACATTAGCTCATTTATTACCAACTTTTTGATGGATAAATGTATAAAATCCTAAAATTAAAGATATGCTTTCTACTTTAAAAGTTATGGAAATATTTTACTTAGAATATGGTTTTAATGTTTGATTCAAAAAATACATAAAGCATTCACTAAGTTCTAGTACATAAAATAATCAGAATAAAATTTAAATTATTATATCTTGCAGAAATCCCTTATATTTACACAAAAGAGAGTTCAATTTTATCTTGATATATATCACATGTAATTTGTAAAGCTAATTAAATTGGTCCCTAGGAAACAATAAAGGAGTTGAAGCTCTAATCTACTGGGGTACCTTCTCGTTTTGGTATTTGTCATCTTAAGAGCAAGAGCAGAGTATAGCCTAAGGTCAAAAATGTAATGTCATACAAACTTTTGGGGCATAAAACTAATTGAGTCTGTTTGCTTATCTCTGTAAGAGAAATAAAATCAACAATTTGAAGTTGTATTAAATGAGGTAACATAAGAAAAGAAGATAAAACCTAAAAATATAAATGTGGACTTTATCACTGCCATCATGATTGAAATAAATTTCAATTTGAAGCCATCACTACAGCCCTAAAGTAGAATGTTTGCCAGAGCGGTGCAAAATGCATAATATGATTTTTTGGTAGAGTTGTCTATTTTAAAATATACTTTGCAATCTTCAACACTACATGATAGTTTTTTCTGAAAAAAAAATGGTTATTGCTCCCAGCCCCAAATTGTCTTTCTTCCTATTTTTGGATGGGCCAAATTATTCCTGTTGCCTTTTTTCTTGTTTTTTTTTTTTAAATCTGTTTGCTTTTATTTAATAAATGACAGAGGAAATTATATGTATTTCCCATGTTCAACAAGATCTTTTGAAACATATATACATTGTGAAATGACTAATTCTTGCTAACATAAGCATTACCTCATATAATTACAATTTTTGTGGTGACAGCACTTCACATACATCCATTCTCTACTGATTTTTCAAGAATACAATATATTTTTAATTCTAGTCACCATGATTTTATCTTTTTGTTTCTTCCCCTGCTATAACTTCTCCCTTTCTTCCCCTGCTATAACCTCTCCCTGAAATGCTTCTTCAAATGTCTCCTGAAGATGCCACGGTTCCTTTTCTCTTATCAACTTCAGTGAAAGGTGACCAGTGCAGCCTGTTTGACTCTTAGACTGGAGCAACTTACTGCACTAAGCTCCTCAAATAATGTATATATACAGCCTCTAAAAGCCCCTATTGCATCCTGTCACTGATATTGGATCATATGTGTCTCTCCACTTTACCGATGGCTCCTCAGGGCAAGAGCTATTCTTGCTTATTTTTGAATGTAGGTATTAAGCCTGTAAACACGCTGAAAATTGTATACAAGTATAATGCTTTATCAATCATATTCATAAGCATTTCTAGCACTGACTGTGCCAGACCCTGTTTTAGGTACTGAGGTTGTAGTAATCCATAAAGACACTGCCTTCAAGGAGATTTGCATTCTAACAATAGAAGTCAGATAATAAGCATGTAAACACATATAATAAAAACATTAGAATAGAAAACATTTTCAAAACATATAAAAATGAAATAAAATAAGATATTCACACTCATTTAGACAGGTTGTTCAAGAAAAGTCTTTCTGCAGACGT
This sequence comes from Gorilla gorilla gorilla, assembly GCF_029281585.2. Lineage (NCBI taxonomy): Eukaryota > Metazoa > Chordata > Mammalia > Primates > Hominidae > Gorilla > Gorilla gorilla. Next base: position 99,355,013 of record NC_073237.2, on the reverse strand, counting down.
GATATTTAAGCTGAACTCTGAAAAGGGTGTATTTGGCAATGAGAACAAGTCAATCATTTGAAAAATCTGGGGAAACAGGGTGTGAGGCAGAAACAACAGCCAATATAGGAGCTCTGAAGTTAAAATTTTATACTTCTTAGGCTTGAAAGAATTTGGAGACCTATGAAAGTTATCTTTTATTCAAATTCACTTGGGTTAATCACTCCCTTAAAGGAAGTCTTTATAATTACACTTCTGTAATAGAGGAGTTCAATGATTAAGTGAAGTCTTCCTGAGGATACCTTACACATCCATTGTTACTCTCAAAAGCTAAATAATAAAGTGAAACACAGTAAATAGAAATAGAAAGTTAAAATATAATACAAAAATTGATGTCTATAATCTAAAGTATAGTTCTAAGAACAGTAAAAACAAGCAGTAATAGTAATTTTGAGCAGTTGTTCATTTAAAAATTGGAAACAAGTGATGAGAAATCCTCAATTTATTATAATCTACCCAAAGTGACACAACAAGCTGTGAAGAAGATAATGAAGAAAATGGCACTGTTGTGAATTAATCAGAGATATGCTCTACAAATTAGGTAGAAATTTTAGAGTAAGATACAGAATTAAAAGTCTCAGGTCCTGGCCTCAATACTGACATACAGGTTCTGAATGTCACCATATTTGAATCTGAAAGATGGAGGGTAGCATACATATTGGAAATCTGCTTCTATTACAGAAGTTATTTGCCTAGATGTCTTTCAATTATCAGTTTAGGTCTCTGCTTGTATATAAAGTTTTATCTTACTCTTTTCAGGTCATGAAATAATTATTATGATTTTCACCGCTCTTCATTTTCCTTGTAAGTCCAGGGAATACAAACTTAAGAATATTTAAACTTTTCCAAAATGTATCAAGGTGAGGATAAAGATCTAATGTCTAGAGGGCTCTTATAGTGAAAAAACAGTAAGCTATTTTATTCAAACCCGATCATTTATCCTTGAAATGTTTCACCATAATTATTAATTATTACATTAAGTAAGCCTGGAGAGCCCAAGATTTGGAGGAGGAAGAGCACCACTATGTAACTTGGAACGGTAAGACTGATGACCAATGATTAATTAATGAAAGCTTTTGATTCCTCAAATCACTCATAGTAGAAGAAGAAAACGATGCTATAGAAAATCTCTCCTACCTATTTTGTTGTTTCTGTTTCTGGCATTAACTGTTCCGATTTAAGATATTTTAATTGGGTTTCATGGTTTTGTTATATACACTATGATTACATTTTCTCTCTTTTTCTGAATCAGAAAATAAATTTAAATGCTAACTTGTTGCTTAAATTACAACTTATTGAGTCGATAGATGAGTAGCAAATAAAATGAGGGCATTTTTATCTCAGCCTCAAAAGTTAAGTCTAAAACTCATCTTGTCTACCCTGACTCTAGTACTCTATAAATTAGTTCTCCAGAACAAGAGCTGTTTGTAGTCATCCCAGTATTCTAGTATCTAAATAAGTTAGACTTTAAGTAGGTGTTGAAGCTATAATTAGTAAGAAAATGTTTATTTGAAAGAAAAGTTAAAATGATAGTATTGCTTGTAGTTCTAAGAATCTGAAGTAGATTTCAAAATACTAATAAAATATTTTAAATTTAAGCTTATTGAGTCATAATTGTTCTTGTGATTTTTGCAATTTTACTAATTTTAAAACAAAATAGCTGAAATTAAAACACATTGCATCTCTCTTATGTAGTAAATATGTTAGAAGATCGGTTGATGACCTTACTTTAAGTGGCATTTTTTTTTTTTTTTTGTCGTACTTACAATCTTGTGTTTGCATGCCAGGTCTATATATTTGTGTGTGTGTGTGTGTGTGTGTGCGCCAGATGTAGGTATAACTTTCTTTATCAAAAGCCCGGTGTACTTATTAACCATACCAACTTTTAGATTCACGTTAAATGATGTCCTTGAAACTAGAGACATTATGAAAAAAATAGAGAATTTTATTAATTGCCTATGAGAAGAACTTTTAACTTTCGGAGAGATGTTTACCAAAGAGAAATAAAAACAAAGTGATATATTAAAAATATACAATGTAATTTAAGTTTGTACTTTTGAAATGATATTGGAATGTATTGAAAGACTCATATATTTATGCATTACAGGACTGTTAGAAAAAATAATTGTTTTTCTCTCAGTGCATCTGTCTTCTATTGTGATTAAGAGCAGATTCCAGAATCCTTTGGCTGTGCGTAATACCCACTTCTACTCCATACCAGATCTGTTACTTAGAAAATTTGCTTAAATGTTCTGTGTCTTATATTGTCTCTTACATGAGAATAGATAAAACAACCTAGTTGACTGAGTATTTTATTTAACAATTAGAAATCCTTAACACAGTTTTTGGCATATCAAAAGTGTTATTATTTCCTTTATAGAATAAATCTCAAATATCTGTAACATGGTAATTGTGCTGTGTAAGGTAAATTTAAATTTATTCCTTTTAAGTCTTCGATTATTAAACTCTGAATTCTGAACTTGGAACGAATGAAGGAATACTATATTGTACTATATCTGAAGAACACATTTAAAAATATACTGTATGTTTAATGGGTAGTGCTGCTTAAAGGGAGTATCTGATGAATATGGTAGTGAAGTTATCAGAATTAGTTTCTATAAATCATATTATAAACTTAAGAAATGTGAACACATATACATCTTTCTCCCATTCTCTGTTATGAGAATATTTGAAGAATCCTATACCAGTTATTGTTTAGCTCCACCTTGAGGAAAGGCAGGGGAGGAGTTTCAGTGGGTATATATGACACAACAAAGAGTAATATTATTAAAAAAGTTGAATTTTCTGTTAAATAATATCTTTGAACTAGAGAGAACTTCTGCCTGGGAGTATGGAAAGGCTGTTGTTCCTTCAATTTATTTTTTTATTAAAATCAGTGTTAAAAATTAATCACTCTGTTTACAGAACTTTTTATCCCATTAATGAGAGAAGGGTTTCTGCCCTAACGTAATGGGAATGGCTGAATGCATGATACCCAACACTGAAGAGATGTGATCAACAGCAGTTTATAAACAAGTCAATGACATTTGCACAATAGAAGATAAATACAGGAAAATCAATTGCATTTCTATAAATTTTCAATGCAAAATCTGAAAATGAAAAAACAATTACATTTACAATAGCAGCAAGATGAAATATGTATACCTAAACTTACAAAAGAGTGAAAAACTTATACTCTGAAAACTATTAGGTTGGGACAAATGTAATTGTGATTTTGCCACTACTTTTAATAGCAGAAGCCATAATTACTTTTGCACCAAACTAATACAAAACATAATTGAAATAATTTTTTAAAAATAAAAACAGAAAATTATCCCATTTTTACAAATTGAAAGGCTAAATATTTCAATGATGTCAATATCGCTCTGAATTGATCTACAGATTCAATGCAATTCTTATTAAGTGCCAGTTAATTCTTTTGTAAATATTAACAAGTTGATTCTGAAATTCTTATAGATTTGCAGAGGGCCCCAAATAGCCAAAACAATCTTGAAAAAGAAGAACAAGTGAGAAGACTCACATTCTTTGTTTTCAAAACATAGTACAAAGCAACAGTAATCAAGACAGGACTGCACTGGCATGTGGTTAGACATATAGATGAAAGACATTGAATTACAGTTCAGAATTAACTGTGTGTTTATGGCCAACTAACATTTGTCAATGGCGCTAAGACCATTTGCAGAGCAAATAATGCTGAGATAATGGGAGAGTCAGATTTCAATCCTTACCTCACACTATATACAAAAATTAACTCAAAGAGCAAAATTTAAAAACTGAAACTACCATTCATCTTTGAATATCATGGGTTTGAACTGCGTTGGTTCACTTATATGTAGAATTTCTTCTGCCTCTGTCACTCCTGAGACAGTAAGACCAACCCCATTTTTTTCCTCCTCCTCAGTCTACTCAGTGTTAAGACCAGCCCCACTTTTTCGTCCTCCTCAGTCTACTCAATGTTAAGATGATAAAGATCTTTATGATAATCTACTTCCATTTAATGGGTAGTAAAAATGTTTTCTCTTCCTTATGTTTCTCTTAGTAACATTTTTCTTATCTTGCTTACTGCATTGTAAGAATACAGCATATAATACACATAACGTATAAAATGTGTGTTAATTGCCCACTTATGGGTTAGGCTTCTGGTCAAAAGTAAACTATAAGTAGTTAGGTTTTGGGGGAGTAAAAAATTATACCTAAATTTTCACCTGCATCAGTGGTTGGTGACTCTAACCCTTGTGTTGTTCAAGGTCAAATGTGTACAATTTGTAGATGGAAATATTAGATATACATGTTTATGGCTGGGTGCGGTGGTTCACACCTGTAATCCCAGCACTTTGGGAGGTCGAGGTGAGTGGATCATGAGGTCACGAGTTCGAGACCAGCCTGGCCAAAATGGTGAAACCCCGTCTCTACTGAAAATATAGAAAAATTACCAGGGCATGGTGGCATGTGTCTGTAATCCCAGCTACTTGGAGCAGGACTCAGTCTTGAAAAAAAAAATGATATACATGTTTACAAACTTGGACTTGATATTGGATTCTTAGATATGACACCAAGAGCATGAACAACAATATAAAAATGTATGATAAGTTGGATTTCATCAAAATTAAAAACATCTGCTTAAAATAACATAAAGAGAGTGAGAAGATGACTCACAGAATGCACAAAAACCTTTTTGAATCATATCTGGTAATGAGCTAATACCATGCATATATAAAAATATTTACAATTCAACTATAAAAAGGCAAATAATCAAATTAAAATACATGAAAGAGTTGAGTAGACATTTCTCCAAAGAAGATATATGAATATCTGGTAAGCACGTGAACAAGTGCTCAACATTGTTTGTCATTAGGGAGCGATAAAACACTTTACACTCACTAGAATATCTATAATCAAAAAACAGACAACAATTGTTGATGAGAATGTCAACACATGGAAATATTTATCATTTGGTGAAAATTTAAAATAGCTGAGCCACTTTGGGAAACAGTCTGGAAGTTCTTCAAATAAATAAACATTGTTACTAATGACCCTTCAGTTCCACTATTCTCCAAAATACATGCTTAAGAGAAATAAAAATTTGTGCATAAGTACTTAAAACATTAACATTCATAATAGCCATGAGGTGAAAATCACTTAAATGTTCATCAACTAATGATATATGCAACACCTATAAATAGAATATTATCCTACCATAAAAACGAATGAAATACTGATACATGCTATAACATGAATGAGCATTGAGAATGTTACACTAAGAGAAAAGAGCCAGTAATAATACGTATTAAATGTGTCTATTTGTATAAAATGTCCAGTATTGCCAAATTTATAGAGAAGAACATAGATTAATTGTTGCTAAGAGCTGGAGTGTGAATAGGAGATAGGGTTTGATAGCTAAGGGTACACAGCTTCTTTTTGAGTAGATAAAAATGTTCTAAGATTTATTATGGTAAGAATTGCACATATCTGTTATCTGAAATGAAACACAGTAGTCTTTTATGAGGCTTTGTATTTCTGCGGTATCAGTTGTAACATCTATTCTTTCAATTATAATTTTATTCATTTCAATATTTTCATTTTCTTAGTCTAGCTAAAGTTTTAATAATATTGTTTATCTTTTGAAAAAAACTCATTTTCATTGACCTTTTGTATTTTTTTGTACCAATTTTGTTTCTTTTTTTCCTTTAGTATTGCTGACTTTGATCTTAGATTGTTCTCTTTCTAGTTATTTGAGGTGTAAAGTTAAGGGTTTTTTGAGACCTTTTTTCTTAATGTTGGGCTTAATTGCTATAAATTTTCCTCCTAAAATTGCTTTTGATACATCTTATAAGTTTTATATGTTGGTTTCCATTTTCATTTGTCTCAACATATTTTTAAATTTTTGTTTTATTTATCTTTTAACTCATTGGCTGTCCAAGAATGTGTTATTTAATTTCCACATATTTGTTAATCATCTAATTTTCTTTCTGTTATTGATTTCTAATTTTATACCATTGGTGTCAGAAGAGATACCTATTATATGAACCTTCATTAATTTGTGAAGATTTGTTCAGTGACCTAATATATGATCTGCCCTGTAGAATGTTCTGTGTGTGCTTGAAAAGGATATGTATCCTGCTGCTATTGGATGTGATGTTCTACACATCTGCTAAGTCCATGTGGTCTATAATATTTTTCAATCCATTGGTCCTTTATTGATTTTTTTGTCTGGAGGAACTGTTTAGTGTGGAATGTAGGGCATTGAAGTACCCTAATATTATGGTATTGCTCTCTATTTTTCTTTTCACTTCTTTTAATCAATTGATATCATGTATCAAAACAGAATGAAGAATCAAAAGCATATTTTCTCGATAGATGTAGAAAGAGCATTTGACAAACTTTGATATCCTTTTGTTACAAGTAGTTAGACAGGCATGAGCCTGGCAAGAGAGGACTCTCCCCTCCCTGCACCAAGAATGTCAAGTGAGGCAATTATCACATTGTCTCTCTAAAAATGATAATTTGGCAGCCTGCACCATGGAAAAAAAATTCTAATGGCTCATAGCCGTAAACATTAAAGTGTTAATTGAATGCAGGTGCCAGAGAGAGCAAAAAGGGCTTCCACTGAAATATCAGGACAAGTGAGCCTGACATGCACATTAAAAGACAAGGTGGTGGAGTATGACCTTCTGAGGGCACACCACAGGAAAAGGGCAGAAAGTCTTAAATGGGCACGCATACAACTCCCTAAACACACTGCACATGCTCACTTCCCAAAGGTAAGGAGGGCATTGTGCATGCAGGAAACCCCACCTTTCCAAAGGGAAGAATCATAAAAAAAGGGGTGCAAAGTGCCTGGAGGTAAGCTAGCCTATAAAATCGTAGGATCAAAGTTAAACACTACACTTGTCCTTCAAGTCACCCACTTGGGTCTTTCTTCCAAGCGTACTTTCCTTTCTTTCCTATTCTAAAGACTTTTTAAGTAAACTTTCACTCCTGCTCTGTAACTTGCCTCAGTCTCTTTTTCTGCCTTATGCCTCTCAGTCTAATTCTTTCTTCTGAGGAGCCCCAAAATTGAGTTTGTTGCAGACCTGTATGGATTTGCCACCAGTAACTTGGATACTTTTCATTGTTAATGCTTTCATGATAAAAACTCTTAAAAATTGTATTAATCCATCCATTCTTACACTGCTCATAAAGACATACCCGAGATTGGGTAATTTATAAAGGAAAGACATTTAATTGACTCACAGTTCAGCATGGCTGGGGAGGCATCGGAAAACTTGCAATCATGCTGGAAGGGGAAGCAAGCACATCCTTCTTCACATAGCGGCAGCAAGGAGAAGTGCAGAGTGAAATGGGAGGAAAGCCCCTTACAAAACCTTGAGATCTAGTGAGAATTTACTCACTATCACGAGAATAGCATAGGGGAAACCACCTCCATGATTCAGTTACCTCTCACTGGGTCTCTGCCACCACATGTGAGGATTATGGGAACTACAATTCAAGTTGAAATTTGGGTGGGGACACAGCCAAACCATATCAACAGCTTAGATACAGAAGAATTATAGCTTAACATAATAAAGGCCATCTATAACAAATACACAGTTAAACGGTAAAATTATTAAAGGTTTTCCTCTAAGATCAGAAAAAAGACAAGGATGACCACACTTATCACTTCAATTTAAGGTAGTACTGGAAGTCCTAGCCAGAACACTTAAGCAATAAAAAGAAATAAAGGGCATCCAAATCAGAAAGGAAGAAGTAAAATTGTCTTTGTTGGCAGATGAAATGATTTTATTACAGAAAACCCTAAAGCCTCCTTCCATAAAAGTGTTAGAATTGATAAACAAATTCAGTAAAGTTGCAGGCTACAAAATCAACATCCAAAAATCAGTGGTGTTTTTATACATTAACAGTAAACTATTCCCCCTAATTAAGAAAACAATTCCATTTACAATAGCATAAAAATATTTAGGAATGGAGGGAGGTTGATTAAAGGGTGCAAAATATTTCTTGTAGAGCATGACAGCTTAGGATGAATCAGTTCTGAAAATATATAGCCTAGTGATTATAGTTAATAATATTGTATTGTATAGTTAAAATTGCTCATAGATTAGATCTTAAAATGTGTTTAGCACAAAAATCCTAAGTATATTAAGTGATGGATAAGTTTATTCATTTAATTTATTTACACATATCAAAACATCATGTTGTATACAATAAATATATACAAATTTTATTTGTTAATTGTACCTTTAAAGAGATTATTTTTAAAAAGTATAAAAAGGCCTTTAAAACATTACATATTTCCACCGTGCATTAATATTCTTAAAGCAGCCTAAAATGTCTATTTGGAATCCTCAGACCAAGATGGGGCACAGAAATTCTTATTTGAATAATCATGCCCTGATTTTTTTCCTATTTTTTCCTAATTTCATACAAATGTTAAACTCTGAGATCTCAAAAGCACAATAAATGTAATGTGTAAAAAATATAAGAAAAACAAAAAAGTACACAATAATCAAATTGCTCAAAACAAGTGATAAAGAAAAAAGTCTTCACAGCAACCAAAGGAGGAGTGGAGCTACATTTTGTACAGAGAAGCAACGTTTTATGACAGCAGATTTCCCAACAAAAACAATACAAGTCAGAAGACAGTGAAGCAAAATCTTTAAATTTTAGAAAGAAAATTTACGAAAATCTGTCCACTGAAAGTTATATACCCAAGAAAATATCTTGCAAAACTGAAGATATAATTTTAAAAACCTTTGCAAGAATACAATAGAAAAGCTGAAAGTTGTCATCAGCAGTGTAACTATAATAGAAAAAAATGTTAAAAGAAGTCCTTCAAACAGAAGGAAAATGATCTGATACAAATACAGTTGGAATAAAAGCACCATAAATAATAAGTATATGTAGTTATATTTTTTATTATTCAAATCTCATTAAAAGTTATTGTTGAAATAAAAATGTGATTATTTGTAGCATACATAAATGTATAAAAATAATAGTACACAGGTTAGTAAGTAAGTAATCATATGTTTCATATAACTGGAAACATGATTATAAGATATATATAGTAAATTGGTATACTATTACTAGAAATTAGACTAAAAATTTAAAGATACATAAATATACTGTAAAACAACAACTAAAATAATAAAACAATGGTCATAGCAGAAAATCCAAAAGTAACTTAAAATTGACAAATACAAAATAAATTAACTCAAAGAAGGCAGAAAGAAACAAAAACATAAACAGACAACAAATAGTATATTTATAAACCAACAGTATCATTAATCAAAAGGAAAGCAGATAACCGTTTTTGGATGCCTTGACAGATTGCTCATGGCATGTAACTTGATTACAGCTAATCATTTGTTTCTGTCCAGGATGTTTAATCTTGAAGAAGTCATAGATATATGTTTAGGATCAGTTAGAGATAAAAAGTGACAGATGAATCTAGCGTCTAGTTATATAGACAGATTCTCACTGAATTTGTCTCTAGGTAGTGAAAAAAGTGAAATAATAATATTGACTTATGATTATATCAAGCATCTAGTTATGTAGACAAATTCTCACTGAACTTGTCTCTAGGTAGTGAAAAAAAGTGTTGACTTGCAATTGTATCAGATATAGTAGTCCTATCCAAATAGTTTCAATGTGTCTTACATCTTCCTTTCCCACTAGAACATGGTTACTTAGTTTTTTAGATCTATTCATTTGATTTTGTGAGCTACTTAATACTCTTCTCACAATAGTGACATATTCATTGGTGAGATCAATAATGGTAACTTAAAATCAAGTGACACACAACTTTGAATGCCTACATAAACCAGGTCATTGGTTTTCTTAGTTGCAAAGAGCAGAAACAAATTCTAATTAAACTTAAGCAGTAAAATTTGATAGAAGAATTTGCCTTCTGGTAGTAGAAACAAATAACGTGAACAAAAGCAAACTAATGACTAAATTAATAATAAATAATATAATTATTTAAGTTAGTAATAACCATGAAGAAACACAGGAGTAAAGGAAAAGAAAATGACTGGGACTGTTTCAGATGATAACTTATTTAGCTTGGGTGGTCAAGGATATAAGTACTAAATGTTAAATTGAGGATGTAATTATTGAACAGAACTTTGAAGAAATAAAAGATACAGACATTTCCTCTTGGCTAGAGAATAATGTGTCAAAGACTTTATATATTTAAAAATTAGTGGATTTATGGTTGTAAATAAGCATTTCCCTGAATATAAAATGAAGTCACATTTTCATTTGTTTCTGTGTCTAAGTTTATAAAATAAATATTCTTAGTTCCAAATTGTATACTAGATCAGTTGTAGTATTATACCAGGCATATATGAAAATGTCCACACCCCTCTAGCCACTCCAGCATTAGAAATTAACATTTTGTTGTTATTTTAATTTTTGGCCTTTTTGTGAGTGAAAATTTTTATTTTCACACATTTAAAGCTATTTGTATTTTTCATTGTAGAATCTTCTTTTTCTTATCTCTGACCCAGTGCCCTTTTAAAGGTAAATTTAATTTTACTGATGAGTTTGTTTTATATGTACACATTAAAACTTACTGCTGTTTAAATTCCCCTTATATACCCCAGTATATTTCAGTGTTGCACCAGGGAGGGCTTCCCAGTGGTCTGAGGTTTGGGTCTGCCTTAACACAACTCTAATTCTATTTTACGTTAGTCCGTGTTGCTTCTTGCTTTCCTGCCTGATTCCAAATTCTAACTCTAGGGTTACCTCCTATGATTCTATTCCAGGAGATTCCTGTATTTTGGAGACATTAATCAAGTCAGCTATGGCCACTGGATAGAATCAGGTGATGCTATGTGTGAGGAGTGGCCTGTTTAGAGCCCCTTTCTGCTGGTTGCGGCATTACTCTAGCATTAAACTATGGAGATTTACTCAATATTGTATCGTCACATCTACTTTTCAACATACACTTGGAGATTAGCTATATTTATTACATTGTGAGCTTATATATAAACACTTCTCTGAGCCCCAGTCACAAAGTTGAATTTATAGAAAACATTCTTGGGACTAGAAGTCTAAATTTGAGCCTGCATGGTTTCCTCTGAGTATGGTTAGTCACATTGTTTTTCAATATTTATTCCTTATTTATCCTATAAACAGAATTATTTTCTTTACTGGACTATCATTCAGTAGCATTCAGTAACATATCTGATATATTGTTAGCCCACATGCTTGTGAAATAGTGTAGTATAGTATCTGAAAATTGATATATTTTATAAAGCCAAAGCTGCCATATAAAAATAATCTAATATTATTTATAAGACATCTACTATGTTATATTTTAGTTTCAAAATCTATTGAGCCTAATTTTAAGAAGACATTGTCATGATTGATACAAAATTTATTCTTAGAAAATTGTACTTACTAATTCATGCACTTTTTTTTTTTTTACAAAAAGAAATTATAGCATTAAGGAAAAGTAAGGAAAAGTAAGCCATTATAATCTGGCAATATTTTAGCACCTATCTTTTAAATGTTTAACATAAAAAAACTGCTGTTGAAATCAACACGTGTTCAGCTTTTCAAAAAAGATATGGGTAATCACAAAATTGATTGCTAGATTTTTCTTCTTCATATTTTTTTCTTCTTCATCTATTGTTTCCAAAGCATGATGAGAAAAATATAATAGCATTCAGTGTAGACAAACAGTTTGTATATGTTTCAATTTTTCTCTGGATATATCTTTCTCAGATCTTAGCTTTTCTGTCTTCATAAGTGTTTTTCCTCAGCCTCTATTTTTTTCTTGTATAGGTGCCTTCTTCATATACTTTGGTTCAAGTAAAATCACTCCAAATCTCTATTATTTCCTATCACAATATCAAATTAATTTAGTTCTTAGCGCTCCATCTATGCTGTCATTTTTATTTACTTGCCAATTTATTTTTTTCTTATTAGAAATAGCTCAGTAAAATCACAAAATATGTCACTTACATTTACAGTAATATATAGTAACTCAGGATATACCAAAGGTTTTTCTCAAATATATGTATTACAAGCATTTTCTGTCACCCTGTGACCTGTTATTTTACTCTGATAATGGTGTGTTTAATCAATGTAAATTCTTAGTTTTGAGGAAGTCCAGTTAATCTTTTCCTTTATAGCTAGAGGTATTTTTGGATACCCTTTTAATACATTGTCCTTACCTCAAATTATGATAACATCATTTTATATTTTCCTCTAGAAAATTAATAGCCTTTTAGTATATGTTCAAGTCTATAATCCATCTGAGATTAAGTTCTGTTTATGGTATGTCATAGAGGCCAAAATTCATATTCATTATCTGTTTTCATAAAAATTCTGGCTAATAAAGCATCTTAAAATTTAGTGCTTAAAACCATTTAGCATTTATTTAGTTCATGAACCTGGGGGTCAAATGGATAGTCTATCTGGTTTTTGTTGATCTCATTCGCATATCTGTAGTTGGCTGGATATCTGTTTACCTAAGAGAGCTGCTTTCTGGGGCAACTGAAATGATCCAAATCTACTTAATGCGTTTTCCTTTTGTTAGCATATAGCCTAAGAATAATTTCATGGCAATATCTCAAATGCAAGAGTGGTTGCTGGCCTACACACACACATGTAATTTTTATGGCAACTTGCATCACTTTTGCTTACTTACCATGGGACAAATAAAGACATACAGCTAATTCAGAGTCAGAGTAGGAAAGCACTATAAAGTTACATGTAACAGTTATGAATAGCAAAAGGAAGATACAGTAATTACCAATTTGTATATGTACCTTATAAGTTGGCTTCAAAATATGTATTTAATGTAATAAAAATCTAAAAACTGAGAAAATAACATATTCATAGTAGTATTTAGAGATCTTAACATTTCTCATTAAATAATTGATAGATGACACAGACAAAAATAAAGGTGATTTTACAGAAGATTTAAATAAAACCAAAAATATCACCTCTCAAATATCTGTAGTAATGATTGTTTTAAAAATGTTCTATATATTGAGACTAATTTTGTAAGATAAAATGTAATCTGAAAAATGTTATTAAATCCTTTTAAGTATTTTTTTTGCACATCACTTTTTCAATATTTAAATATTTTATATGACAAATGATAGTTTCTTGCTCAGTTAATATGTTCCATTTCAGACTATTATTTTTATGTGTTAATACGGAATCGCATTAAACACATTTTCATTTCGTGCTGAAGTATAATGATTTCCAAAGGAGGAACGTTCTGTTGAAAAAGATTTAAACTATGTTTTAGCAAGCCAAGAATCTAGTTTGGTTCCATTATTTTTAGATTATGTTTACCAGTTTTTATTTTAAATAATTTCAATACACCAACTCCTGGAAGGAGTACATCAGTCTTTTCAATGGTAGAGAAAATTAAAAGGTGAAATTAGAATCTTGAAACAACAGTTTTTACATATTATTGTATGATATTTCATAACTGAATTACAATTGTCATTAAAACAGATAACTGCACATGGAGGAAAGCCATTATTATTACCACAAACTTTCAGATTTAATATTATGCTTTCAATTTTGATTTCCCTTAAAAGAATTTACACAGTGGAAAATTTGTGTATCTGGAATCAATTTATTTCATCAAAACATAATTTAAAATAATTTTACAGTATTAATTGTTAGAACTGACTATTCATGAAAGATTGAAAACATTTTGAAAATAATCACTTCCTTTATTTTGAATAAAAGTTTAAAATGAATATTTTGCTTTAGCTGAAATTGCTTAAAATCTCTTGTCATTTTTCATCTAGCAATTAACTAATTGAGACTTGTTTCTCCGTTACCAACGTATTTAAAAAACAAAAAACAAAACAAAACAAAAAACAGAAATGCCTTAGATATGGCCAGGAGTAATGACTCACCACTCTAATCCCAGCACTTTGGGAGGCCAAGGAGGACAGATCTCTTGAGGTAAGGAGTTAGAGAACAGCCTAGCCAACATGGTGAAACCCGGTCTCTACTAAAATTTAAAAAATTAGCTGGGTGTGGTGGCACATGCCTGTAATTCAAGCTACTCAGGAGGCTGAGGCACAAGAGTCCCTTGAACCTGGGATGCCGAGGTTGCAGTGAGCCGAATTTGAGCCTGTGTAATCCAGCCTGGGTGACGGATTGAGATTTTGTCTCAAAACAACATCAACAGCAACAACAAACTTTAGATAAAATTATAATTTAATTAGACAGTTTAAGCAAGAAGCAATTATTTGACATTTAAAATATGTAAATATAAAATAAGTGGTGTACGGCCGGGCGCGGTGGCTCACGCCTGTAATCCCAGCACTTTGGGAGGCCAAGGCGGGTGGATCACGAGGTCAGGAGACTGAGACCATCCTGGCTAACACGGTGAAACCCTGATTCTACTAAAAATACAAAAAACATAGCCGGGCGTGGTGGCGGGCGCCTGTAGTCCCAGCTACTTGGGAGGCTGAGGCAGGAGAATGGCGTGAACCTGGAAGGCAGAGCTTGCAGTGAGCCGCGATCGTGCCACTGCACTCCAGCCCGGATGACAGAGCGAGACTCCGTCTCAAAAAAAAAAAATAAAAATAATAATAAAATAAATAAAATAAAACAAGTGGTGTACATAAAAATAAAAGCATTTAATAACATTTTTCAAATCCGTATTTTATAAAAAATTAATCTTAACATATAGGTAATTTAAAAACAATCTTTACTGTAGATATTTGAAAGGTGATATTTTTAGTTTTGTTTATACCTTTTGTAAACTCAGTTGTTTTTGTCTGTGTCATTTATCAGTTAAATGTTAAAATCTCTGAATACTATGAATATGTTGTCAATTTTTAGATTTTTCATTATACATATTTTGAAAACAACTTATAAGGTACATATACAAATTTGTAATTACTATATCTTCTTTTTATTATGACTCTTTAATCTTTACAGAATTTCTCCTTTAATCTCTAGTAATACTTATTGGGTACTAGTTTACTTTGACCATCATATTATAGCAAACCAGTTTTATGCAGTTAGTGTTTGCCTAGTATGTCAATTTTTCAACATTTTTTAAATCTTTTTGAGTTTTTATCTTAAATCATGCTTTTTATATACAAGATTTAATTAGATTTTTAAATAAATTCTGACATCTTTTTTATTGTAGCTTTTGTATTTATATTTATTGATATATATAGTTCACTTTTTTATTTGCTCTTTGTCTTATATATGTACCATCTATAGTGTGCTCTTTGTTCTCTAACACTGCTATACAAATGGCCAAAAAACATATGGAAAAATGCTGAATATCACTAATTGTCAAGGAAATGCAAATCAAAACCACAATGTGATACCACAATACTTGGCAAGAATGGCCATAATCAAAAAATCAGAAAAAAAAACAAAAAACATTTTGGCTTGGATGTAGTGAACAGGGAACACTTTTACACTGTTGGTGGGAATGTTAACTAGGACAACCACTATGGAAAACAGTGTGGAGATTCATTAAAGATCTAAAAGTAGATCTACCATTTGATCCGGCAGTCTCACTCCTGGGTATCTACCCAGAGGGGAAAAAAAAGGCGTTATACAAACAAGACAGTTGCACACACGTTTATAGCAGCACAATTCGCAACTGCAAAAATATAGAACCAGCCCAAATGCCCATGAATCAATGAGTGGATAAAGAAAATGCGACCCACACACACACATATATATATACACACACACACATATGTTATATATATGCACACATATACATACATACATTCACATATATATACACACACAAACACCATCAAATACTACTAAGCCATGAAAACGAATTAAATAATGGTATTTGCAGCAAGCTGAATGGAATTGGAGACCGTTATTCTAAGTAAAGTAACCCAGGAATGGAAAACAAAACATTGAGATTGTGAGATTGTTTTAGGTATTGACTTCTCTAATCAAATTAAATCTAGTAAAAGTGAAGCTAGATTTTGGCTTATGAGTAGGTTTAGGCGGGGGGCTGTGCGGTGGATACTATTGGGGTAGAATCCTGGTATATTGGAGAAATAGAATATATGTAGTGGGGTTTTTACTTTGAGTTTATTGGTTAAACGACTAAGGTCTAGGGCTCTGAAGCTTCAAAGGCATAAGAATTATACAATTGGCTTTCGGGACCTGAGGGAAAGTGTGGGACGGGGGTGAGGGATAAAAGGCTATACATTGAGTACAGTGTACACTGCCCGGGTGATGGGTGCACCAAAATCTCAGAAATCATCATTCAAGAACTTGTTCATATAACCAAACACCACCTGTTCCCCCAAAACCTATTGAAATAAAAAAAAAGTCTCCATTTCACTGACATTGTTTACAATTTTATAAATAATCACATTCCCCTCAGTAAATGACTCCAGGAATTTTATAATCCCTTAAATCACCTTATAATTTGTGTAAAATAATTTTGATAAAAATATCACTTAAATGATGTTACTGCATGTGACTTTTAGTAATTCAAATAAAATTCTTTCAGTTTTAATAAAATTTTTAAAACATATTTATATTTTATGATATCCAGTAAACAAAATAATGTAAACCATTTTTTTCCAAATGATATATTTGGCTTCATTGATCTTAAATTCTGTTCATCGATCTTAAACTGAAGTATACAGGACACGATTAAAATGCTACAGCTTGCAATTTGATTTCATAAAAAATGCTTTCAACACGTTTTTTCTCATAAATCAAAAACTATGCTCTGAGGCACATTTATAACTTTGGATCAGCCTGTACAACTAAGCAAACATTTTATCTAATGAATTTAATTAAGAGTTCAAATCTGCATTAGAGATGAACTAAATGGAAAATGTAACCCTTAAAAAATAGGATTAGAGGACTCTTTTTTTTCTGTATATCTTCTTCATAAAGCTTTCTCCACAGAGAGTTTCCTGGGCAAAATGCTTTCTGGCTTATGGGTCAATCCAAATGTGCCCTATGCTTACACTTCAGTTGAAACTCTTAGTACAATGAGAGGTTCTTTAAAAAGAACACTAATTCAGAATTCAGAAAGCTATACAGGCGTCTTACTTATGGGACAAATGGGAGGTAGAAGGTCTAAAATTTAACCTCCTTTGACTACAATTCATATCATCAAATATTGGATTGGAGTACAACCTGCCAATCACACTGCATTTATTCACCTAGTAAATAAAGACACAAACTTAGAAGTATTTTTCTTTTGCTTTATTGTTGTTTTATTGTTATATGTAGGTTTTTAAATAAATATGTTGTTTTAGAATTTCAAATATAGCACATAATTATTGCAAATATAATATGGAATTTCCGTATACCCCCCACACAGTGTCGTTTATTATTGATTGATTGAGATAGAGTCTCCTTCTGTTGCCCAGGCTGTACTGCAGTGGCATCTTGGCTCGTTGCAACCTACGCCTCCTGGGTTCAAGCGATTCTCCTGCCTCAGCCTCTTGAGCAGCTGAGACTACAGGCGCGTGCCACCACGCCTGGATAATTTTTTGTATTTTTAGTAGAGGCAGGGTTTCACCATGTTAGCCAGGATGCCCTCGATCTTCTGACCTCCTAATCCAACAGCCTTGGCCTCCCAAAGTGCTGGGATTACAGGTGTGAACCACCACGCCCAGCAATTATTAACACTTTACATTAGTACTTGTTACAATTAGTGGACCCGTGTTAGTATGTCATTATTAACTAAAGTCCATGCTTTATCAGAATTCCTAAGGATTTTTATAATTTTTGTTTGGTTCTAGAATCTCATCCAGGTTATATATTGTATTTAGTGGTCGTGTCTCCGTGAGTTCCTCATAGATGTGACAGTTTGTCAGACTATCCTTTTTTTGATGACCTTGACAGGTTTTTTTGGTAGTATGGCAGGTGTTTTGTAGACAAAACACTCTCTTAATATTTGTTTGACAGTTTTCTTATGATAAAATTGGGCTAATGCATTTTTGGAAATAGACCACAGAGGTAAATAGATATTCTAGTCACATCATATCAAAGGTGATTATTAATATGATTTATCACTTACAACATGATCATCTAACCTGAGTTAACGTTTTTCAGGTCTCTCTACAATAAAGTTACTCTCTCTTGTTCTCCCTTTCTTTTCATCTTTAGTGTCACAGATACTACTCATTTCCATAATTTATGGCCAGCACCTTATTCCCCTACTCTCTCCAGGGAGGATCTTTCATATAAATATAATAAACCAATTATTTTGCCACACTCTGCATTCCATTTTAGAACCACACACTGCCTATATATTTTTAAAAATTGTTTTATATTACATTTTGCTATCTGTACTGAACATGCTATGCATTTTGACAAACGCTTAATGTTTTCCATTCATCATTCCAGTACAAAATAGCTTTATTGCTCTGAAAAATCTCCTGTGCTTTAAATATTCAAACTTTCCACAGACCTCTGAACTCTTTGCTGATCTTTTTACTGTCTCCATAGTTTTGCCTTTTCTGGAATGTCACATAATTGGCATCATGGAGAGAGAGATTTTTCAGACTGGCTTCTTTCACTTCACAATATGCGTTGAGATTCTTTCATGCCTTTTTACAGCTTGATAACTCGTTTCTTTTTATCACTGAGTAACAGTCCATGGATATATAGTATAGTTTGTGTGCATTCACTTATTGAAAGATGTTGTGCTTGTTTCCAGTTTTTGACTTTATGAATAAAACTCCTATAAATATTTATGTCCAGGATTCGGTGTATACCTAAGTTTTGAAACAACTTAGAAGTGTAATTGGTGAATGGCAAATTAAGACTATATTATTTGTATAAGATTAAGAAACTGGCAAAATCTTACAAAACATCTGTAACATTTTGCATTTCCATCATTAATAAATGAGAGTTCCTTTTTCCCACACCCTGGCCAGCAGTTGACATTGTCCTTTTAACATTTATGTAGTGGTAGGTAATTTCTGTTTTAATTCTAAATTTTCTAATGACAAATGATGTAGCACATTTCTCCCTATGCTTATCTGCCATCAGTATAACATCTTTTTTGAGATGCCTATTCAAACTTTTTAAGTTTTAAGGGTTCACTGAATATTTTGGATATAAGTCCTTTTCCAGACATATGATTTGAAAATATTTTCTGCCACTCTGTCTCTGTGGTTTGCTGTTTCATTCTCCTGAGTATCTTTCACAGAGCAGAAATCTTTTATTTTTAGTATAGTCCAGTTTATCTCTTTTCTCATGGATTGTGCTATTCTTATACTTAAAATGTCATCAGTAAATCCAAGGTCATATAATTTTTACTGTATGTTTTCTTTAAGACCTTTTATTTGAATTTAACATTTATGTATATAAACCATTCATAGTTAATTATGTGTATGGTTTAAAGTCTGCCTCTATGTTCTTTTTTGGTATTGTTTTGTTTTGTGTTTTTGTTTATGGACATCCAAATAATCTAGCACCATTTGTTAGAAATAAAACACTTCATGTGTCTAATCTTTTACCCATATCACACTGCCTTGATTAACATAGGTTTGTAGTAAGGGTAGTTTTTTCGAAAGGTAGTTTGTGTCTTCCAAATTTGTTTTGCTTCAGTATTGCATTGGATATTCTTGGTCTTTTCCTTTCCATTAACATTTTAGAGTCAGTTTCTTAATTCATAAAAAATAATTTCTGGGATTTTTATTGAAATGTCACTAAATCTGTACATCAAAACTGATATATTAAAATATTGAGTTTTCTAATCCATGAACATGGACTATTTCTTCATTTATTTGGATATTATTTGATATTACTATCATTTTCTATTTGTTTTCACATTCCCACATAGAGATCATGTACAATATTTTAAAAATATTTATATCTAACTGTGTATTAGGAGAGGTACTATTATAAATGCTGTTGTCTAAAATTTCAAATTTTTTTCACACATTGCTATTAAATAGGAAAGCAATTGACTTGAATTTAACTTTATATCATGTGACTTTGCTACATCCATTTATTAGTTCCAGGAGATTATTATTATTATTACTTTTAAAATTTGGGGAATTTTTAATGTAGATAATCATCTCAATATAGAAAAGTTTTAAAAACCATATATGATCACCTCAATAGATGCATAAATAGCATTTGATAAAATTCAACATCTCATGATAAAAAACCCTCACCAAACTAGGCATTAAAGAAATATTCCTGAAAATAGTAAGAGACATCTATGAAAAACCCGTAGTCAATGTCATACTGAATGGAGAACAGTTGACAGAATTCTTCCTAAGAACTAGAACAAGACAAATATGCCCACATTCACTACTCCTGTTCAACATAGTACTGGAAGTCCTAGCCAGAGCAATCAGGCAAGAGAAAGAAATAAAAGCCACCCAAATTGGAAAAGAGGGAGTCAAATTATGACATAATCTTATACCTGGAAAAACGTAGACTTCTCCAAAAGATTCCAATACTTGATAAATAGCTTCAGTAAAGTTTTAGGATGCAAACTCAACAATAAAAATTAGTAGGATATCTATACACCAATAATGTTCAAGCTGAGAAGCAAATTGAGAACTCAATGCCATTTACAATAGCTATAAAAGTACCCAGGAATATATTTCACCAAGGAGGTGAAATATCTTTACAACAAGAACTATAGAACACCAATAAAGGAAGTTGTAGATGACACAAACAGATGGGAAAACATCTCATGCTCATGGATTTGAAGAATCAAATTGTCAAAATGCTCATACTGTCCAAAGCAATCTACAGATTGAATGAAATTTCCATCAAGTTACAAACATCATTTTTCCAAAATTAGAAAAAACAATTCTAAAATTTATATGGAACCAAAAAGAGGCTTGAAGAGACAAAGCAATCCTAAGGACAAAGACCAAAACTAGAGGCATCACATCACCTAACTCTATATTATTAGGCCGTAGTAACCCAAACAGCATGGCACTGATATAAAAATAGACACAGGGACCAATGGAATGAAATGAAATAAAGGAACCCAGAAATAAAGAATATATCTAAAACAAAGTGATCTTAGAAAAAGTTGACAAAAATATACAATGGGGAAAGGACATCTTATTCAATAAATGGTGGTAGGAAAATTGGATAACCATATATAGAAGAATATAACTGTACCCCTATCTCTTACCATATACAAAAATTAACTCGAGATGAATTAAAGACTTAAATGTAAGATCTGAAACTATGAAAGTACTAGACAAAACCCTAGGAAAACCTCTTCTGGACATTGGCCTAAGAAAATAGTTTATGATTAATGCTTCAAAAGCAAATGCCAAAAAACTGAAAAATTGATAAATAGGACTTAAAGTAAAAAGCTTCTGCACATAAAAAATAATCAACAGACTAAACAGAAAACCTGCAGAACAAGAGCAATTATTTGCAAACTATGCATCTGACAAAGGGCTAATATCCAAAATCTACAAAGAACATGAACAACTCAACAAGGGGGAACAACAAGAACAACAACAACAGCAACAAATAATCCCATTAAGTTGTGGGCCTAGAACATGAATAGACATTTATTGAATGAAACACAAGAGACCAACAATTGTATAAGACAATTCTAATCACCAGAGAAATACAAATTAAAACCACAATGGGATACCATCCAGAATGTCACATCAGCCAGAAGGACTATTTTTTGAACCGTCAAAAAATAGCAGATATTAGTGAGAATGCAGAGAAAAAGGAATGCTTATCCACTGCGGGTGGGGATGTAAATTAGTACATTACTAAAACAATATGGAGATTTCTTAAAGAACTAAAGTAGAACTACCAGTCAACCTGGCAATCCCACTATTAGGCATTTATACAAAGGAAAAGGATAATCATATCAAAAAAAGCTGCATTTATATGTTTTTCACAGCACTATTCACAATAGCAAAATTATCACATCAACCTAAGTTTCATCAATGGATGACTGTAATTTAAAAAGTGGTATATATACAACATGGAATACTATGCAGTCATAAAAACGAATGAAATTGGGTCTTTTGCAGCAACATAAATGGAGCTGGAGGCCATTACCCTGAGTGAAACAACAGAAACAGCGAATCAAATACTTCATGTTCTCACTTGTAATTGGGAGGTAAACAACGGGTACACATGGCAATGCAAGGGGAAATAATAGACACTGGGGGCTCCAAAAGGGGAGAGACTGGGAGGGAAGTAAATGTTGAAAAATCACCTATTCAGTACAATGGTTACTATTCCAGTCATGGAAATATTAGAAGTTCAAACCTCACCAATTCACAGTATATCCATGTAACAAACCTGCGCACGTCCCCCCCTGAAACAATGATAATATTTAAAATACAGAGAGAGTTCTATATCTTCCTTTCCAATATGTGCATCTCACATTTCCTTTTCTTGTCTTATTGTACTATTTGGAACTTACAGTATGATGTTGAATAGGAATAGTAAGCAACAACATCCCTATTTCCTTCCTTGTCTTAGGAGAAAAATAGCCAGTATGTACAGTTAGATGTGATTTTATCTGTGGCTACTTTGTAGACATTCTTTATCAAATTTCCAAACTTGTTCTCTGTTAACATTTATGTGAGAGTTTATTTTCATGAATGTATTTTTTTCAAATACCTTTTCTGTGTCAATTGATATATTCATATTATAAATTATATTGATTAGAATTGGAACATCAAACCGGCCTGATTTCTCTTGAATCAATTCCACTTAGTTGTGTTCTACAACTTGCTTTATACATTTTTCAATCTACTTGCTAATATTTTTTGAGCAGTTTGGGAGTCTAGGTTCTTGAGATATATTGATTGATAATTTTTCTTTCTTGTATCTTTTATATGGATTCAATATTAGGATGATTTGATGTCATCATAGAATAAGTTAGGAAGTTCTCCCTGTGCCACTGTTTTGTGGAAACAAAGCCTTTACTATTTGGCAGAACTCAACAGTGAAACCACTTGATACTAATGATATACTTTTTCAGAAGTTGTTAATACTTAATTGAATTTTTCTTAGATATAGGGCTATTCAGATGATTTGTTTATCCTTATGTGAAATTATGAGTTTGTGTCTTTAAAGCAATTGGTCCATTTCAACTAAGTTATGAAATTTGTGGCCATAGAGTTGTCTGCAACATTTCTTTAAATGTTTTTGGGAGAAGTAGTGATGATCCCTCCTCATCTCTGGTTTGCTAATTTGTAACTTTTAAAATTTTAATTTTTCACAGAATCAGCTATTGTTTTTTGTTGAGTTTCCATATTTTTTATTTTCAATTTCAGTAACTTTTGCCATAATTTTTATGATTTTATTTTCTTTTTCTTGCTTTAGCATTAAATGAATCTCTTTCTTTAGTTTTCTAATACAGAAGTGTAGGCTAATACGTTTAGATAGTTCTTCATTACCAATGTATAAATATAATTTCCTTCTATACCTGCATTCACTATACAAAAAAGTTGACAAGTTGTATTTTAATTTTCATTTAGTTCAAAATATTTTTCATTTCCTTTTGAGATTTATTCTTTGTCCTGCGTGTTAGTTAAATGTGCTGTTAATTTACAAATATTTGATTTTCTTCCTCTGTCTTTGTGCTAATTGATTTCTGGTTTAAATTCTTTATGGTCAGAAAACGTACTTTGCTTTATTTTTTATTTTTTAAAAACATATTAAAGTATGTAGTCTAGGATGTAGTCCCTCTAGGTAAATATTCTGCATGAGCCTGAGAATATGATTGAGCTTGAGTGTTTTATAGTTCTTAGATGGAGAATTTTATAAATGTCAATCAAACCAAGTCGATTTATAGACATGTTCAGGTCGTCCATACCTTATTGATTTTGTTCCTGCTAGATCTATGCACTATTGATAGATAATGTTAAAATTTTAACTAGAGAGTAAATTTGTCTATTTTTTCTTGTGGCTCTGTCGGGTTTTTCATTGAATTTGTTCGTTTATTTGCTTTTTGAGCCTGGGTCTCACTTTGTTGCCCAGCCTGGAGTGCGGTGTTTTTGATATATATTTGTCATCCCTTTGGCTTTAATCTATGTTCCTTTAAATTTAATGCAGGTTTTCTGTAGAAGATAAACAATTGACCTTTAAATAACGTGGAAATTAGGGACACTGCCCCTTCTCTGCAGTAAAAATTCATGCATAACTTTGGGTTCCTCAAAAATTTAATTATTAATAATCTTCTGTTGACCAAAAGCCTTACTGGTAACATAAACAGTTGATTAACATGTTTGTATGTTATATGCATTATATACTATATTCTTATAATAAAGGAACCTAGAGAAAACAAAATGTTACCAAGAAAATTATAAGGAAAATAATATATATTTACTATGCTTAAATGGAAGTGGATCATCATAAAGGTCTTCATCCTCATAATCCTGATGTTGAATAGTCCAAAGAGAAGGAGGAGCAGGAGAGGTTAGTTCTGTTTTCTCATTGGTAGCAGATGCAGAATAAAATCTGCGTATTAGTGGACCTGCCCAGTCTAAAACTATGTGTTGAAGACTCAACCGTAGATGTATCTTTTTATATACTCTGACAATATCAGCTTTTAACTGGTGTTTTTAGATAATTTGCAGTTTAAGTTATTATCAATATATTTGCATTGGTGTTAATTATGTTTGTGACAGATTTCTGTTAATTTCCAGAGGCTTCATTTCCTTTCTGGTTTTGCTTGAACATTGTATGAGATTTCATTTTTACTTCTTACATTGGTGTGTTAACTATGCTTCCTTTTAAAAACATTAATGGTTGCCCTAGTGTTTACAAATGATTTGAATTAACTGAGGTCCACCATCAAATATTTAAGTGCTCTTTCATGTGTTTTGGAGATATTTTGTACTGGAACATTCCCAATTCTTTTATGTCATCCCTCAGGAAACTGCTGTCAATCATTTCATTTTGTATGCTATTAATCTTACAATTATTACTTTAAACAGTTATATATTTTAGATTATTAATACAAAAATTAATATTTTATCTTATCTTATCTTATTCCTTCCCTAACACACTTCCTTTATTTGTGTAATTCCAATTTTTTAACCAATGTCATTTCCCCTCTGTCTAAAGGAAATTGCTTAATCTATTGTATTAGTCTGTTCTCACGCTGCTAGTAAAGACATACCCAAGACTGGGTAATTTATAAAGAAAAGAGGTTAAATTGGCTGATAGTTCCACATGGCTGGGGAGGCCTTACAACTATGGTGGAAGATGAATGACGAGCAGAGTTACATCTTACATGGCAGCAGGCAAGAGAGCACTTACATAGGGGAACTCGCCTTTATAAAACTATCAGATCTCATGAGACTTATTAACTACCACGAGAACAGCACAGGAAAGACCCACTTCCATGATTCAGTTACCTTCCACTGAGTCTCAACCATGACACATGGGAATTATGGTGGGAGCTACAATTCAAGATGAGATTTGGGTGGAGACACGGGCAAACCATATCATCTATCATGTAAGGAAAATCTGCTGTCAATTAATTCTTAGTTTGGGTTCATTTAAAGGATAATTTCTCTGGTTATAAAATGTTCAGCTGGTTTCTTTCTTCTTACAATACTTTAAATATATGACTCACTCTCTTCTTACTATTTTAGTTTCTGATGAGAAGGCTGTTGAGTATTATTTATCTTGTTCTTTTACAGGTAAAGTACCTCCTACTCCCTGGTATTTTTGAATATTTTTTTCTTTGTCTCTGGTATTCTGTACGATATGATACTCATATGCTATGTAGATGGTGGTGCTTGTTTTAATTGTCATTGATATGCTCTTTCTTAGATTTGTGTTTTGGTCTTCATCTTTAATTTTGGAAAGTACTCAGTCATTATTAACTTCAAAATACCTCAAATATTATGCATACAACTACACTTTTGTAATCTATATTTTACCAGAATTCTTTAGGTGTGGTTATATGCTATGGGGAAGGTGGCAGATTCTATAATCCTCCAATTAAAATCTCAGTCTTTTACTAAACATGTCCTTCTATACTGTTCCCTTCACAAGTGTTTCTTCTTGCATAATACCCTCTCCCCTCAGGTGATATAGGAAGGCTAGAGGGTGCTAGAATGGGAGGAATCACTCATCTCCACAACTGTGGACAGAGTTCTGGAGAAGCTTTTCTCCCAGAGGGTAAGCCTTTTTTATAAAGAGACCAACTCTATTTCTCAATGAATATTCTCCTCTTCTACCTCACAGACATATGAGATCTTTCTCACCATTGTTGTTACTGCAAGAACTAGGTGAGATTTCTGGAGGCAAAGGTCATGAAAGTGTGGATGTCAACCTAAGGCTGCAGTTTCCAGGACATTCTAGAAGTTTCTCCCTCTTATGCTGGATAATACTCAGCAATTTGTTAAAAATTAATCTTTAAGTGCCCCTATCATTTTATGGCTTCAGAGGCTTTTGCTCCACATAAGCAGATCTCAGCTGTGACTCTGGATTCACCTTTCTCTCCTGACTCTGTGTGGATGGTTTGCCCAGCAAAATCAGACTCAAGAAAAGTAATTGATTTTTAGTCCATTCAGCGTCTTCTTATAAGGACAATTTGAAACGACTTCTTCTAAGTTCTTTGTATGACAGAGATGAAAGCAGAAGCCTGTATGTTTTTATAGTTTATTTAATCTATTGATATTGGGGCTGCTCATGAGGGAGGGAGGATCAAAGTGACACCTTTGGAAGAAATCTTTCATAAATTATGCAATACTGTGAGTGATTTTGAATCCCAGGAGGCAGTAGTTGCAGTTAGCCAAGATTCTGCCACTGCCCTCCAGCCTGGGTGACAGAGTGCTCCGTCTCAAAAAAAAAAAAAGTGTGTGCATATTGAGTTATGTATTTTCATTCTAATGCTTTGAAAGGAAGAACACTAATAAACTGATTTGCAAAAATAATAGGCAGCATTCAGTGTTCTATTCTAATTAAATTATATTTAAAAAGTGAGAATAGTTCTTTTTAAACTGAGACATTGGATTTCATGAAACTTGTGGGTGAGTGACTAATAACTTTCTTTTATCTTTCTACTTAAAGTAAGTGTAAAATTAGGAAGAAGACACGTTATTTTTCTATCAGGAAAATTA
The DNA here is from genome assembly GCF_029281585.2 of Gorilla gorilla gorilla. Taxonomy (NCBI): domain Eukaryota; kingdom Metazoa; phylum Chordata; class Mammalia; order Primates; family Hominidae; genus Gorilla; species Gorilla gorilla. The sequence continues at coordinate 99,327,906 of NC_073237.2, read as the reverse complement.
TCTACGTATGGAAGGTGGGCTTCTAGTATAGCTAGGAATCTAAGAAGAAATAGAGCAAAGCTGCTTCTGTCTGGGTTTACTTCAGCTTCTAATTCCTTTTATCCTCTCAGGCTTCAGGATCTCCAGCTTGCCAATTTGCTTTTCCAACCACCAGCCTTCAGTATTAGGACAGGAAATTATTTTAGTGTTTTGTTTTTTAACAATATTATTGGGGGGAAGTGCAGGGACAGAAGGGAATCTACTCATTAGTACATATGCATCTCTCCTAGTTCACACTCACAAACATAGAATAATATTACATGAAAACTGTTGAAATAGTCTACTATGTAGAACATAGGGAAAGTAATACACCTACTACTAACAAACAACTTACACCAGTATAAAAATATAAAGTTAAGCTATCATATACATTGTATTATTTATTATATATTGCTCTGTTATTAAATCAGCAATGGAAAATCAGATAATAGATATTGAAATGTGACCTGCATAAGAGAGAATTAAAGCAGCTCTTAATGGTATAATGTAGTATAAAAATTGTGTGAATCCGATAAAATAATTATACCTAAACTAAAAACCCTGAATAGAAAAATCAACATCACAAATACATTCAATGATATTGAGTAAAAATAAGACATTTTTCAGGTTACAAATTTGTATGCTAAGAACTAAAGCACTTAGAAAGTAAACAAATAGAAGAAAGATCAGATCTAAAGTGTAGAAATTTAGTATCACTGTATCTAAATCAAGTATATATAAAGCAAAAATAATAAGTTGTATTTTAAGACTTCTTTTCTGAATTGAATAAATACCTTAATATGTCTAACATGGTAGAATAAGTCTTTTCTGAGGAAATTAGATTTTTGTGTTTTACTGTTTTGTGTTGTTTTTAATCCCATAACTTTGAATGGTTCATGCTTTGCACTCTCCTCCAATGGAATATTTTGTGAATGGTACTCTAGTGAACAAAATAATCTCATAGCCACAATTGTCAATGGAGTATGATCAGTCAGGTAATTTGTGGTGTGTGCGGTTGTGTGTGTATGTGTGTGTGTGTATGTGTGTGTATAAGAGGGAGAAAGAAAGAGGAAGTGATGAGGGGAATAAAGGAGAAAATAGTAGGTAAGGGAAGAAAAGAGAAAGAAGAAAAGGGAAGGGAAAAAAGTAAGAGAAGATCTAAAATGCCATGTTTTAAATTTATTTGCTAAAGGAACAAAAATATCATCAAGCTGAAATGAGCTTAGTGAGAGTGCCACCTGAAAAATGACTATGTTGAAAATCTGTACAAAGGGGAGATTTCCGGCCAACATAAAAATTAATAAAAACAAATAAGGAGTCAAAATTTAGTTGGATAAAATGAATAATATTGAGAATTAAACTTATTGAATCACAGAACTAAATATAAATAAAGGAACTAATAGGATCAAAATATTTATGTATGATTAGGTAATCTATGTAAACTAATATAATAATTTCCATAATAAACATAGGACAAGTGGGAAAAACTGAGTCTAACCATCTAAAATTTAACAAAGAAAAACATAATGAAGGAGGAAATATGACCTGGGGGTTACTATTTAGTCAAGTGAATTATTTAAGCAGAGAATAAGGCAATAAAAATAACTTCTTAGTATGAAGATACAGAAGTAGAGATTCAGATTCAAGTATATGGCCTTATTAAATGTAATTAATAATGAAAATACCAAATCAATTTATATATTACAAATTACAAAATATTAAATAAAAGAAAATGGTCCCAATAGGCCAATTTTTTAATGTTAATTTTTAAAAATAATTTTTCATTTAACAACTTATAATTGTATATAATTACATTGTTATAGACATATATACACACACAAAGATACACAGCCTGGAATGATGGAATCAAAATAATGAACATATTTATCTCTTCAAATACTTTTTCCTTCTGTTTAAATGCAACTTTGTATCCTTTGAACAGTATCTCTCCATTTTCCTCACTTCCAAGTCTCTGGTAACCAACAGCCTGCTTTTGTTTCTATGAGTTTGATTATTTTACATTTCACATATCAGTGAGAGCATGCAGTATTTGTCTTTCTATACCTGGCTTATTTCACTTAATGTCCTCCAGATTCATCCATGTTTCACAAATGACAAGATTTTCTTCCTTTTGTGGCTGAATACTATTCCATTGTGTATAAATACCAAATTTTCTGTATTCATTCATTGATTGATGGACACTTAGATTGATTCCATATCTTGGCTGTTGTGAATTATGCTGCAATAAACATGGGAATGAAGATATCTTTTAAGATCCCAATTACATTTCACTTGCATATATACCTGGTAGTTGGATCGCTATATAATATAGTAGTTGTGTTTTTTAAAGTTTTAGCAATCTCCATACTGTTTTCCATAATAGCTATACTAATTTACATTTCCCCCAACAGTGTGCAAGGTTTATCTTTTCTCCACATTCTCGCCACACTTGTTATCTTTTGTTTTCTTGATAACAGCCACTCTAACAGGAGTGAGGTCGTATCTCATTGCGGCTTTGATTAGTATTTCTCTGATTAGTGATGTTGAACACTTTTTCAGATAGCTTTTAAAATTCATATTTTATTTCAGAAATCAAAAATCGTAAAAAAAATGCACTCTTATTGAAAGACATAAAACAACTACTTTGCAAAATGGGCTATAAAATGATAACTTATGAGAAAACAGATAAGTGTAAACAAAAGTACATAATGTCTCTAATATTAGTTTTAATTTAAACTATAGGTAATAAAGTAAAAGTTGATAATGAAAATGCAAATAGAATTATTCATACTATCATAATTAAAGGTACGTAGTGATGTAGTGATTATACTATATAAATGGATCTAAAATTTTAAAATGTATTCTAATTATGGAAAATTTGAGCTAAGATAAGTCATAAAGCAAAATACAATAGTAGTGCTTCTACTTTAAGTTTATTAAGATAAAATTTATATACCTTGCAATTCACTTATTTATTATTTAAGTATATAATTCCATTGTTAAAATATATTCTGAATTTGTGTAACCATTACCACAATCAATTGTAATATTTTAATAAGCTGAAAAAAACCCATACTCGTTAGCAGTCACTCCTCATTTCCCCCATCCCCAATTTCCATGCAAGCCCTCAGCAACTGCTAATCTACTTTCTGTTTCCGTAGATTTACCTATACTATATATTTTAAATGAATGGTATTATACAGTATGTTGTCCTTGTAACCTGATGCTTCCACTTAGCATGTTTTCAAGAATCACTTATGTTGTAGCACATATCAGTACTTCATTTTTTATTGTCAAATACAATTACATTTTATAGATATATATTTTGTTTATCCATTAATCAGTTGAGTTGTTTTTACCTTTTTTCTTTTATTAATAATACTGCTATTAACATACAAATATACTTTTTTGTATGGCTGGATGTTTTTATTTATCTTGTAATAAAATTGCTGGTTTATATCTGTTCAATTTTTTCTAACCATTTAAAAGGATAAGTGCTCTGTAGCACTATAGGGTGACTATAGCTAACAATAATTTATTCTATATTTCAAATTAACTATAAGAATGGAATTAGAATGTTCCTAATATAAATAAATGATAAATGCTTGAGGTTTGGGATACTCCAGTTACTCTAATTTGATCATTATACATTGCATGATTGTATCAAAATACCACATGTAACCCATAAATATGTACAATTAGTATTTATCCATAATAATCAAAAATATGCTTAAAATATTATTGTATATTATTTTGTCTTTTTAATTTTGTTTTTGCCATTAGCTGAGATCTCTTTGTCTCTTTTCTTGATCTGCCATTTAATTTCTGTGTAATCTGCCTGTATTGGCATAAAATCTAGCTGTTAGCCTTAATTAATTTATAGCTGATTATTTCATTGTTGGGAAACATACCATGGGTTATAAATTGCTTCACAACCTAATTCAATTAAAGTTGGGTGTCTTAGCCAGAGCTGAGGATGTTGTTAGTGTCTGAGGCTTGCTCATACCCTCCTCTGAAAACACACTGTGAGCCACACAGAGAAGCTGTGGGTTGACGACATTTTGTGAGAGCTTGATCTGCCCCCACTGCCTCATAGATATCTCCTAAGTGGAGAATAGCTGTGTGTATGGGTGGAGAGATAGTGGGAACTGTCCAATATGGACCTTCCCCAGACCAGAACTGGGAATATGGGATATATCTTGTTTAGTGACTGCCAAATTTACTAGGAATAATACTTCTGCCATAGGAAGCTGGAAGAAATTAGAGCTGGCATCTGACTCTCTAGCTCACTGGAACAACTGTCCTGCAGCACAGAGGTCTGTAGGAAATAAGAACTCCACTCTTCATCAGCTGACGCACTAGGGTCCTCATTAGAAATTGGGAGCTGTGGGTAGAAGAATGGAATCATTGCCCCACTGCCACTGCACACTTCATAGAATTTGTGTGCATTAAAGGGTTGTGGTAAATGGAATCTGCCAGTGTTTGTCAGCCTAATACACCCAGAAGAGCCCTCCACTTATGGTGTTGGAAGAAATGGACTGCCACTTGGCTGCTGAATGTAATGCAACTGTTCTTCCTCAAGGAAAAGCAGCGAGCAGATAGGAACAGCCTCAAGCTGCCGTATTGAGCTCTTTAGATTTTTATTAAATTTTACCAATTTTGTCAATTTGTTGTAAGCTCATGAAAGAAACTCCAGAAGTTTTTAATGACTGTATTTGCAAATTTTGAACAGCTTAATAGATGCCATATCAAGGAAGAGTTTTCCCCAAGTTCCTCACACTAATGTTCTGGAAGTCTCATGTCTCTGTAAGAGTTTTTCATCAATTAATTAAAATACAGGTTGTAACTAATCACATTAACCCACATACACCCAAACTTAAAAGAACTATAGACACAATACTAAAAGAACTATTTTTGGAAAAAGTATCTGTGAAATGTAAGAGCCCTACTTTTGTCCCAGTGTTTGTATATCCTGAAGGATGGAGTGGCTAATTTACACAAATTTGGTGCAGAATATAGAATGTATTTAGAGCACTAAAATTTCTAAAAACCTGCTCATGCTTTTTGAAATGTAAGGTCTCTGGCACACCAAAAGTTCCCATTAGATGGATGCATCCAATTCCCATATATTTGGAGACTTAAGTAACAAATAATGCCTAAAATTCTGGTACTATCCCAATTTTAATAAGCATAGCAAATGCCTACTGTAATTATCAGTAGGTAAATTACATATTTCTTCCAATACAAATGAGTCTAAAGACAAGAAAATAGACAAAAATATACCTTACAAAAGAAAAAAGAATGAGCCAAAGCAATAATAATGAAAAATAACATCAGAATGTTTACCAGTTCCTTCAGGCAAACGAGTTAACAGATAAGTGTGAGCTGATCTCATTAAACATAGCAGACAAGCAGTTTGCATTTTGGCAAGGAATCATTTTATTTATAATGGGTAGAATCTAACTATTAATTTTGACCTAGGTTATTGTAAAAACTGGAATAAGCAGTAAGAAACAACTATAATAAAACCTTAATGTGGGGATGTCCCTGAAAATGTACAGGAGTGAATGTGTGTGTCTATGTGTGTGTAATAATTACAAAATACTTAAAACTTTGGTGAAATAAAATCTAATTGGTGGCAAAGAAAGATATTAAAAGGCCAAGTAGAGCATAACAAATGTTATAAAGATACAGATAAAAGAAGCTGTGTGAGCAAAAAAGCATAAGAGGGTACATTGAAGAAATATTTTAACTTTGAGGAGAAACATGCTGCATTTAGGAAGCAAAAATTTGAATTACATCACAGTTGAATTACAACGAATCTGTAATGCAGATGTGAATGAGATGTAAGTGCAAGAACTTGAGAGGGCTTGTAAGATTATTTTTTCAGCCCACAAAAATTGAAAGCCAATATGTAACTTAAAAAACAATCTTTATTTCAATAGTTTTTGGGTTACAAGTGGTTCTTTGTTACATGGAAGAATTATATAGTAATAACTGCTGAGATTTAGTGCACCCTCCAGTAGAGTAGTGTACATTGTATCTAATGTGTCTTTTTTTTTATCCCTAGCCCTCCTCCCACCCTCCCCCTTCTGATTCTCTAAATTCCATACATCACACTGTATGCCTTTCTGTACGCATAGTTTAGCTCCCACTTATTGGTGGGAATGCACGGTTTTTGGTTTTCTACTCCTGTGTTACTTCACTTAGAATAACGGTCTCCAGCTCCATCCAAGTTGCTACAAAAGACATTATTTTGTTCCTTTCTGAGTAGTAATCCATGATGTACGTATACCAAATTTTTTTATACACTCATTTGTTGATGGGCACTTTTGTATATTCTACATCTTAGCAATTGTGAATTATGCTGCTATAAACATGCATGTGCAAGTGTCTTTTTCACAAAATTACTTCTTTTCCTTTGGGTAGATATCCAGTAGTGGAATTGCCGGATCAAATGGTAGATCTACTTTTAGCTCTTTAAGGAGTCTCCATACTGTTTTCCATAGAGCTTGTACTTATTTATATTTCCACCAGCAGTGTATAAGCATTCCCTTTCTCCCACATCCATGCCAACATCTACTGTTATTTTTTTTCTTTTACTTTTGATAATAGTCAAAATTATGGCCATTCTTGCAGGAGTAAGGTGGTATCTCATTGTAGTTTTAATTTGCATTTCCCTGATAAGTAGTTATGTTGAGCATTTTTTGTATGTTTCTTGGCCATTTGCATATCTTCTTTTTAAGAAATGTCTGTTCCTAAATTCCTCAACACATACACTCTCCCAAGACTAAACCAGGAAGAAGTTGAATCTCTGAATACACCAATAACAGGATCTGAAATTGTGGCAATAATCAATAGCTTACCAACCAAAAAGAGTCCAGGACCAGATGGATTCACAGCCGAATTCTACCAGAGGTACAAGGAGGAACTGGTACCATTCCTTCTGAAGCTATTCCAATCAGTAGAAAAAGAGGGAATCCTCCCTAACTCATTTTATGAGGCCAGCATCATCCTGATACCAAAGCTGGGCAGAGACACAACAAAAAAGAGAATTTTAGACCAATATCCTTGAGGAACATTGATGCAAAAATCCTCAATAAAATACTGGCAAAATGAATCCAGCAGCACATCAAAAAGCTTATCCACCATGATCAAGTGGGCTTCATCCCTGGGATGCAAGGCTGGTTCAATATACGCAAATCAATAAATGTAATCCAGCTATAAACAGAACCAAAGACAAAAACCACATGATTATCTCAATAGATGCAGAAAAGGCCTTTGACAAAATTCAACAATCTTCACGCTAAAAGCTCTCAATAAATTAGGTATTGATGGGACGTATCTCAAAATAATAAGAGCTATCTATGACAAACCCACAGCCAATATCATACTGAATGGGCAAAAACTGGTAGCATTCCCTTTGAAAACTGGCACAAGACAGGGATGCCCTCTCTCACCACTCCTATTCAACATAGTGTTGGAGGTTCTGGCCAGGGCAATCAGGCAGGAGAAGGAAATAAAGGGTCTTCAATTAGGAAAACAGGAAGTCAAATTTTCCCTGTTTGCAGATGACATGATTGTATATCTAGAAAACCCCATTTTCTCAGCCCAAAATCTCCTCAAGCTGATAAGCAACTTCAGCAAAGTCTCAGGATACAAAATCAATGTACAAAAATCACAAGCATTCTTATACACCAATAACAGACAGAGAGCCAAATCATGAGTGAACTCCCATTCACAATTGCTTCAAAGAGAATAAAATACTTAGGAATCCAACTTACAAGGGACGTGAAGGACCTCTTCAAGGAGAACTACAAACCACTGCCCAACGAAATAAAAGAGGATACAAACAAATGGAAGAACAATCCATGCTCATGGGTAGGAAGAATCAATATCGTGAAAATGGCCATACTGCCCAAGGTAATTTATAGATTCAATGCCATCCCCATCAAGCTACCAATGACTTTCTTCACAGAATTGGAAAAAACTACTTTAAAGTTCATATGGAATCAAAAAAGAGCCTGCATCACCAAGTCAATCCTAAGCCAAAAGAACAAAGCTGGAGGCATCACGCTACCAGACTTCAAATTATACTACAAGGCTACAGTAACCAAAACAGCATGGTACTGGTACCAAAACAGAGATATAGATCAATGGAACAGAACAGAGCCCTCAGAAATAATGCCACATATCTACAACTATCTGATCTTTGACAAACCTGAGAAAAACAAGCAATGGGGAAAAGGTTCCCTATTTAATAAATGGTGCTGGGAAAACTGGCTAGCCATATGTAGAAAGCTGAAACTGGATCCCTTCCTTACACCTTATACAAAAATCAATTCAAGATGGATTAAAGACTTAAACGTTAGACCTAAAACCATAAAAACCCTAGAAGAAAACCTAGGCATTACCATTCAGGACATAGGCATGGGCAAGGACTTCATGTCTAAAACACCAAAAGCAATGGCAACAAAAGCCAAAATTGACAAATGGGATCTAATTAAACTAATGAGCTTCTGCACAGCAAAAGAAACTACCATCAGAGTGAACAGGCAACCCACAAAATGGGAGAAAATTTTCGCAACCTACTCATCTGACAAAGGGCTAATATCCAGAATCTACAATGAACTCCAACAAATTTACAAGAAAAAAACAAACAACCCCATCAAAAAGTGGGCAAAGGATATGAACAGACACTTCTCAAAAGAAGACATTTATGCAGCCAAAAGATACATGAAAAGATGCTCATCGTTACTGGCCATCAGCGAAATGCAAATCAAAACCACAATGAGATACCATCTCACACCAGTTAGAATGGCAATCATTAAAAAGTCAGGAAACAACAGGTGCTGGAGAGGATGTGGAGAAATAGGAATACTTTTACACTGTTGGTGGGACTGTAAACTAGTTCAACCATTGTGGAAGTCAGTGTGGCAATTCCTCAGGGATCTAGAACTAGAAATACCACTGGACCCAGCCATCCCATTACTGGGTATATACCCAAAGGACTATAAATCATGCTGCTATAAAGACACATGTACACGTATGTTTATTGCAGCACTATTCACAATAGCAAAGACTTGGAACCAAGCCAAATGTTCAACAATGATAGACTGGATTAAGAAAATGTGGCACATATACACTATGGAATACTATGCAGCCATAAAAAATGATGAGTTCCTGTCCTTTATAGGGACATGGATGAAATTGGAAATCATCATTCTCAGTAAACTATCACAAGGACAAAAAACCAAACACCGCATGTTCTTACTCGTAGATGGGAATTGAACAATGAGAACACATGGACACAGGAAGGGGAACATCACACTCTGGGGACTGTTGTGGGGTGGGGGGAGGGGGAGGGATAGCATTAGGAGATATACCTAATGCTAAATGACGAGTTAATGGGTGCAGCACACCAGCATGGCATATGTATACATATGTAACTAACCTGCACATTGTGCACATGTACCCTAAAACTTACAGTATAATAATAATAATAAAAAAGAAATGTCTGTTCCTGTTCTTTGCCCACTTTTTGATGGGATTATTTGTGTTTTTCTTGCTGATTGTTTTTAATTCCTTGTAGATTCTATATACTAGTCCTTTGTTGGATATGTGCTTTGCAAATAACTTCTCCAACTCTGTGGGTGTCTGTTTACTCTAATTATTTTTAAATATTTCTGTTGTTGTGCACAAGCTATCTAGTTTAGTTGGGTCCCGTTTATTTATGGTTGTTCTTGCTGCATTTGCTTTTGAGCTCTTAGTCATGACTTCTTTGCTCAGGTCAATGTCTAGAAGAGCTTTTCCAACCTGTCTTCTAGAATTTTTATGGTTTCAGGTCTTATATTTAAGTCTTTGATCAATCTTGAGTTGATTTTTGTATAAAGTGAGAACTAGGGATCCAGTTTCATTCTTATATATGCAGCTTGCCAGTTTTACCAGCACCATTTATTAGATAGTATATTCATTCCCCTTTTTATGTTTTTGTATGCTTTGTCAAAGGTAAGCTGGGTGTACATGTTTGGCTTCATTTATGGGCTCTCTGTTCTGTTCCACCAGTCTATGTGCCTACCTTTATTCCAGTATCATGTTGTTTTGGTAACTTACAGCCTTGTAGTAGAATTTGAAGTCCAGTAATGTGATGCCTCCAGATATGTTGTTTCTGGTTATTATTGCTTTGGCTATTTGGGATCTTTTTTGGTTCCATATTAATTTTAGGACTTTTTTTTCTAATTCTGTGAAATTTATGTCAGTATTTTGATAGGAATTGCATTGAAACTGTAAATTGCTTTGGGCCATATGGTCATTTTCACAATATTGATTCTCCAATCCATGAGCATGGGATGCATTTCCATACATTTGTGTCATTTTTAATTTTTTTCAGCAGTGTTTGTATTTCCCCTTTTTGAGATAATTCACCTTCTTTAGTATATGCTTAGGTATTTCATTTATTTAACTGCAGCTGTTGTAAAAAGTATTGAGTTATTATTTAATTCTTAGCTTGGTTGTTGTTAGTGTATAAAAGTGCTACTGATTTGTATACATTGATTTTGTAACCTGAGACATTACTGAATGTATTTATCAAATCTAGGAGACTTTTGGAGGAGTCTTTAGGATTTCCTGGATATACTTTCATATTACCTGCAAACAGTGACAGTTTGACTTCCTCTTTTCCAGTTTACATGTTCTGTATTTCTTTCTCTTGCCTAATGGCTCTAGCTAGGACTTCCAGAACTATATTGAATAGGAGTGGTAAAAGTAGGCATCCTTGTCTTGTTCCTGTTCTCACAGAGAATGCTTTCAACTTTTTCCCATTTATTATGATGTTTCCTGTATGTTTGACATATGGCTTTTATTATTTTGAGGCAAGTCCCTTCTATGCCTAGTTTGTTGAAAGTTTTTATCATAAAGGGATATTGCATTTTATAAAATGATTTTTCTGCATCTATTGAGGTGTTCATATGGTTTTTGTTTTTAATCCTGTTTATGTGATATGTCACATTTATTTTCTTGTGTGTGTTAAACAATCCCTTGAAGTACTGTTGGATTTGGTTAGTTAGTATTTTGCTGAGAATTTTTTAATCTATATTCATGATAAAAATTGATCTGTAATTTTCTTTTTTTGTTGTGTCCTTTCCTGGTTTTGGTATCAGAGTAATACTGGCTTCATGTAGTAAATTGGGGAAGATTCCCTCTTTCTCAATCTTTTGTGATAGTTTCAGTAGGATTGGTACCAATCCTTCTTTGAAGGTCTTGTAGAATTCAGTTATGAATCCATCTGGTTCTGGATTTTCTTTTGCGGCAATCTTTTAAAATAATGATTCAATCTCACTGCTTGTTATTGGTCTATTCAGGGCTTCTATTTCTTTCTGATTTAACGTAGGAGGGTTGTATGTTACCAGAAATTTATTTTCTCTAGATTTTCTAATTTGTATACATCAAGTTGTTCATAGTAGTCTCAAATGATCATTTGTATTTCTGTGGTGTCAGTTGTAATATCTCGTTTCATTTCTAATTCAGCTTATTTGGATCTTCACTCTTCTCTTCTTGGTTAACCTAGTTAACAGTTTATCTTTTTTGTTTATTTTTTTAAAGAAGCGGCTTTTTGTTTCAGTGATCTTTGTATCTTTTTTGTTTGTTTGAATTTCATTTAGTTCTGCTCTGGTCTTTGTTACTTATTTTCTTCTAGTTTTGGGGTTAGTTTGTTCATATTTCTCTGAGGTGTGACATTAGGTTGTCAGTTTGTGCTCTTTTAGACTTTTTTTTTCTTTTTTGAGACAGTCTTACTCTGTCACCCTCCCCGGGCTGAAGTGCAGTGTTGGGATCTCGCTAACTGCAACCTCTGCCTCCTGGGTTCAAGTGATCTTCTCACCTCAGATTGAGGAGTTGCCAGAACCACAGAGCATGCCACCTTGCCTGGGTATGGTTTCTTTTTTTCTTTTTTTTTTTTTTCTTTTTTTTCCTGTAGAGACAAGATTTTGCCATGTTGCCCAGGCTGGTCTCAAATTCCTTGCCTCAAGCAATCCACCTGCTTTGACCCTCCATTGTGCTGGGATTGCAGGTGTGAGCCACCACATCTGACCCTCTTTAAGACTTTTTAATCTAGGAATTTAGTGCTATAAACTTCCCTCTTAGCACTGCTTTTGGTGTATTCTAGAGGTTTTGATAACTAGTGTCATTATTATTCAATTCAAATAATTTTTTAATTTACATCTTGATTTCATTGTTAACCCAGGTATCATTAGCAGCAGATTATTTAGTTTTCATGTATTTGTATAGTTTCGAGGGTTCTTTTTGGAGATGATTTCTGGTTTTATTCCTCTGGTCTGAGAAGACACTGGATGTTATTTTGATTTTTTAAAAATGTATCGCTCCAAGATAGGCCTAGTGTATGGCCTATCTTGAAGAATGTTCCATGTGCTGATAAAAAGAATATATTCTGCAGTTCTTGGGTAGGATATTCTGTGAATATTCATTAAGTTCATGTGTTCCAGCATGTCGTTTCAGTCCATTGTTTCTTTGTTGACTTTCTGTCTTGATGATCTGCCCTGTGCTGCCAGTGGTGTATTGAAGTCTCACATTATTATTGTGCTGCTGTCTATCTGATTTCTCAGATCTAGTAGTGACTGTTGTTTGAATCTTGGAACTCCACTGTTAGGTGAATATAAATGTAGAATTGTTGGCTTGATCCTGTTATCATGATATGGTGATCATTTTTTTTTCTGTTGTTGCTTTGAAGTCTGTTTTGTCTAATATAAGAATAGTTACTACTGCTTGTTTTTGTTTTTCATTTGCATGGAATATATATTTCTACCTTTTTAACTTGACTTTATATGAATCCTTACATGTTAGATGAGTATCTTGAAGACCGTACATATTTGGTTTATAATTTTTCATCCATTCTGCCATTCTGTATATTTTAAGTGAAAAGTTTAGGCCATTTACATTCAGTGTTAATATTGAGATGTGAGGTACTGTTCTCTTCATCATATTAAGTGTTACCTAGATAGTTTTTATTTCCTTTTTTAATTTATTTATTTATGGGCTCTGTGAGTTTTAAGCTTTCAAGAGTTTCTATTTTGATGCAGATCAGGCTTCTGTTTCAGAGTTTAGAACTCCTTTTAGCATTTCTTGTAGTGCTGGTTTGGTAGTGACAAATTCTCTCAGCATTTTTCTGAATATGACATTATTTCTCTTTCATTTATGAAACTTAGTTTTGCTAGATACAAAATTTTTGACTAATAGTTATTCTATTTAGGATTCTATTTAAGGAAGTTGAAGGTAGGACCCCAATCCTTTCTGGCCTGTTAGGTTTCTGCTGAGAAGCCTGCTGTTAGTCTGATAGGTTTTTCTTTGTAAGTTACCCAATGCTTTTGTCTTACTACTCTTAGAATTTGCTTCTTCATGTTGACTTTAGGTAGCCTAATGACTATATGCCTTGGAGAAGATCTTTTTTGCAGTGAATTTCCCAGGAGTTCTTTGAGCTTCTTGGATTTGAAACTATATATCTAGCTCGGCAAGGGATGTTTGCCCCAATTATTTCCTGAAATAAGTTTTCCAGAATTATTGTTTTCTCTTTTCCCTCAGGAGCACCAATTATTTTTAGGTTTGTTTGTTTCACATACTCCCATATTTCTTGGAGACTTTGTTTATTTCTTTTGATTTTTTTTTCTTTATTTTTAACTGATGGGGTTAATTCAGAAGTCTTGTCTTCAAGCTCTGAAATTCATTTTTCTACTTGTTCTAGCCTATTGTTAAAACTTTTCACTGCATTTTGTAATTCCCTAGGTTTGTCTTTCATTTCCAGAAGTTCCAATTGTTTTTCTTTATGATATCCATCTCTCTAGAAAAATTTTCATTTATATTGTGAACTTTGAACATTTCTTATGATGGCTTTCACCTTTCTCTGATATCTCCTTGAGTAGCTTAATAATTGACCTTCTGAGTTTTTTATCTGATATTTCAGAGATTTCATCTTGGTTTGAGTCTATTGCTGCTGAGTTAGTGTGATCTTTCGGATGGTGTTATAAAACCTTGTTTTGCCATATTACCATTTGCCATATTTCTGCTTCCTTTTCATTTGGGTAGACTATTTCTTCTAATTATTCTTGAATTTATGTTTGATTTGACTGTTTCTTTTTTGTTTATTTGTTTGTTAATTTATTTTTACCCCTTATGGATGTGACTTTAATGCTTTTAGTTAATTATAGCCTAATTCTATTTTTGGTGCCTTCAGGCATGAAGACTGTAAGAATTCAATGGTAATACAGTGTCTTTTTACAATGGCTTCCTCATGTGCTGGTTGTAGTAGTAATATGCTTGGTGTGTGAACAATTTCATTGTCTCCTGTGGGATTGGAATGATAGAGGTTTCTTGAAGCTTATCTCATTCTATTTACATACTTTTTATTTATTGATTTTTCCCCAGTATTTTATTTACTGTTTTGATGATTTGGACTTCCAGCCAGTAGGGCAGTTGTCCCTCAGAAGGAACCAGCTGTGGCCAAAGCAGATGGATAAATGCACTACCCAATGATGGGCAGAGGTCACAGCCTTGACAGAGGTGACTGGAGGAGCTCTCAGTGAGTTACACTGAGGTCTTATCAGGGGAAATGGTTGGAGCCACCTCAGCTCCCCTGCCATGTCAGCTGGAACATTATTCATCTCTCAGACACACTCCTGTCCCAGTGCTCCAGCTACTCAGACCAAACAGGCAGCTCTTGTCAGCTGTAGGAATGTTGATGTTCCAAGTAGAGGAATTATGACTCAGACTCTTCTCCAACCCTGAAGAGTGCTCCTCCTGTAGGGATGCAGTCACTCTGACATGTTCCAGAAAGGCATATAGAGTTGCACTTATGCCATCTTCCTGTGGGAGAGGCCCCCAGTTGTGCCTGTGGTGCACACCAGGGAGCTGACTGTTGGGTTAGAACTGAAGACCTTCCCTGCTGAACCCAGCACTATAACTTTGCCTCTGATGAAAGAAACTTCTCACCTATGGAAATATCCAGTGCTCAAGGTCTGCTGTACATCCTTTTTTGCCCTACGGGGTGTTCCCTTGATGTAGTACACTTCCCCTTTCCCTAGGAGTGAGTGTTCCTGGGGGTCAGTCAGACTACTGTGAGTGTTGTTGCTCCTCTGGATCTAGCTTCCCAGTGAAGTTGCCACACTCCAGGCTGATGCTGGGGAATGTCTCCAAGGGATCTGATGATGTGACCTGGCCTCAATACTCCTGGCAGTGGGAAGCAGCACCAGCTTTAGTACGAGTGATAGGGGAGTGACATAGAATCTGTAAGATTCCTTGGTTATTAATAAGCGTAGTGTGCTGGCTTTCTTGAAAACTGGTTAGAGTAGTAATGACTGGTCAAGTGGACCGACTCAGGACCTCCTAATTAGCCAGAGTGGTGCAGGCAGTGATGATAGCTGAGATCACACAGCAATCTTCTCCTTCCCGGGTAAAACGTTACTCTACCAGGAGATGCTGTAGTGGACCATTTTGGTTAGCCTCCAGACAGGAGGTGGTATTTGAAAAAGAACACTAGCTGCAGCAGTAGTAGTGGGATTTTTGCTTGCCTTATGTTGTCCAGGAGGGGCACTCTGGTTTTTCAGGTGATGAGGAGGGCCATATGCTCCCAAGAATTTCAGTCCTTTGTGGTAAGCTACCAGGGTGAATGGCAGGACAAAGCCGGGTGGGGGCTGGGTCTTGTGGGTTTGCACTCTGAGTCTCTTCCTGCAGGGCAAACTGCAGCCCCTGTGGGTGTTGGGGGACAGGGGCAGTTCTCAGGCCACTGGCTTGATGTTCCAGAGGGGAGAGTTGCTGCCTCTGATGCACAGAAGAGCTCACACAGGGAGTGGGGAATAGCAGGCTGAGGTAAGCCCCACACAGATCCAACACACACGATGAGGCAGATCCACTCTGGCAGTGTTCCACTTAGCAGCAGGCTAAGTTCCAGTCAGCCTACACTGAGAACTGGCAACTGTGCTGAGTCATAAGCTCTCCTGTTGAGATAGCATATGCAGCTTGCAGGCCTTGTCCCTCCTTATCTGCTGCAAAGCTGGGTGCCTGGCTTCTAGGCTTGTGGCTCCTGCACTTGTGACTCCTGCACTTGCAGCTGCAGCCCACTTTTCACTCCCGCATTTCAAGGGAGTTCATCCCCACCTGAGGTTATATCATGAAATCTAGCTGGGTGCTTCTTTCAACCTGCGATCACTGCCTGAACTGTTTTTGGCTGTCCTCTACAGGGTGCCCTGTAAGTACAAGAAAGGAGTGGCTTCCCTCAGTCCATGCTGCAAACTGGGAGTGCATGCAATTATCTTCCTGCAGTTGCTCCTACTTTTATATTCCATGGCCATCCCCAAGTTGTTTCCTGCACTGGGTAGGGTTAGGGCCTTCCTCAGTAGCCTTGACTTTTAGGGACCCTGGTGAGGGTGTGTATCCCAGAGACAAACTCTCTCCTTCTCACACTTGGGACTCACAGCCCTTCGCCTGTCTCACAGTGTAGCTGCAGCCTCCCACTTCCTTAAAAGAGTCTGTGGATTCCATTGGATTTCCTGTTCAGTTCCTGCATTGCTTCTTGAAAAAAGTTCACACTGTGAATCTCTACACACTATTTTGTCCTTTCAAGTGGGAGAGGTACACTAGCAATGCCTCTACTCCACTATCTTAGAAAAACGGTCACAATTATGTAATTTAATCGGGAAGATTACTGTTAGATTTGTACTAAAAATACCACTTCCTTTCTGCCTACCATTGGGAAGAGTAGATTGTAAGGGAATTGAGTAGAGGCATAAAAGTGAAGGCTGTTTTGACAGTCCACATATGACTCACTTTGAGCCATGGTCTATGGTGATAGCAATAGGTCTATAAAGGAGTAAATACACATGAGAGATCGTCGGGGGACAGACCTGGAAAAAGAACTTAATGATAAATAAATAATATTATTCTGGTTTCTGCTGGTGCAATCAGTTGAAGAGTGGCTATAATATCTGAAACAACATATTGAAAAAAATGAGATTTGGAAAGGAATAAAATAAAGTTAACGTGGGACATGTTTAGGTTGAGGTACCTCTAAAGCAACAAATTAAGGAATTGAGGGACTGGTAGAGTATTGAGATAGAGCATTTAAGAAAGAGGTTAAAGCCCAAGTTAGATATTTAAGAGATGGTAGTTCAAGTCATGGGAGTGCATAGGATCTTTTGATACGTGTATATATATGTATATATTAATATACACATTATGTATATACATAATGTATATTTTAATATACATATAATATATAATTAATATATTAATATATGTTTTATATAATTAACATATAATTTATATATATTAATGAAAGAGGGAGAAAGGTAGGGGATGGGGATTAAAAAGACTAGAAGTATTTCAAGATTTAAAGAGCAGCTGTAGGAGAAGTGGGTGACAATGGAAATGGAAAGGAACAAAACTTAGTAGAAATATATGACAATACCATTGTTTTGCAATGTTAAACATGAGAGTCCTTTCAGAAGGATATGCTCACTGTTAGTACTGTCTAGTCAGGTCATAGAAATGGAAAAACTTCAAATGGATTTAATGACTGGAAGTTATTGATATCTCGCAATAAGATATTTTAGTATAGTCTCCAAATGATATTCTACTTAAATTTTTAGCAATTCCCTATTAAAATATCAACAAAGACAAGAGGTTAGCAGTAAAATATTCATCACGTTCTATGCTTCCTGTAATTTGTTTTGCTTCTAATATACTTAGAACAAACTCAAAGCTGATGCAGTTATGTCACAATTGATGACTGTGTGTTAGCAGGGGAAAATTAGTGTTAGACCAACACAAGAACAGAAAAGGAAGAAGAGTCAGAAACACAGCTGGACTTCCTTTACATCAGAGACTGATATGGTTTGGCCATCTGTCCCCACACAAATCTCATCTCTAATTGTAATCCTCACGTGTCAAGGGAGCAACATGGTGGGAGATGATTGGATCATGGGGGCAGCTTCCCCATACTGCTCCCGTGATAGTGAGGGAGATCTCAGGAAATCTGATGGTTTAAAAGTGGTAGTTTTCCCTGCAGGCATGCACTCTCTCTCCTGCCACCAATTGAAGAAGGTACTTGTTTCTCCTTTGCATTCTGCCATTATTGTAAGTTTCCTGAGGCCTCCCCAGCCATTTGGAACTGTGAGTCAATCGAACATTTTTGCTTTATAAGTTACCCAGTTTCAGGCAGTTTTTTAAATAGTAGTGAGAAAATGGACTAATACAGAGACACTATTGATAGTCCATGTATTATATTATTTTACTCTGAACACTTGTTAATAGGTAAAGGGATAACTAGGCAAAGCAGAAACCTTGAAAAGTCCACTGATAAAATTATAAGGGTTGGGATTATTTGTATCATGTACAAAAATATATCATACATGGCATAAGCAAAATAGACAAATCAAGTAAGCAAGCAATGCTTTGAAACCATGGAACCTTGAAGGTGTTCTAATTAAATTTTGGAAACTATTGCCAGGTGGCATTATTATTATTATTATTATTATTATTAATTACTCTGGGAAAAACAGGAAATGCAGTTTTCCAAGAAAATTACTTTGGGTGTAAATATTAGCAAAGAAGTGTGTTTTTTTTTTTAATTCCCCACCATGCAGGTGATAGGATTATTTACATAAAAATATCGTATGATAATCAGCTGAATAAGCACAGAAACAATAAGGGGTTCAGCTGGATGTTTTGTTGTGAAACAAATAAACAAAACTTGTAGTTTTTTGTACTAGAGTGATAGATAGGAAAGTGATGTGAAATAAAACCTCACTCACAGCAGTGAGAAGAGTGCACAAAATTGTTATCCTAAAAAGAGATTTAAAAAGGACAATTCAGGAACTATGCTGTTTAAAACTATAAAATTAAAAAAAAATGGCATGCATTTAGCTCTAGGAGATTATATGTTTTTACATCAATCGAATCTATGAAATTAAATTCAATACATGTCTTCCTATTACAGAGCCCAATGAAATTTACATAAAACTTAATGAAATGATTCTATAATACTTCTGGAATAATATGCTTGCAAAATTACTCAAGACAATTTCAAATGGAAGGGTAATGAGGAAGTTTGCCCTTTAGACATCAAAATATATTTTAAAACCACAATGTTCAGATTTTCTAACATAAGGTTAAAATAGGTTACAAACAATGTCTAAAAATAATTTTTTTCCTATGGATGTTTTCTTGTAAAATATCTTTATAAATGGTGATTGTAAGTACTGACCTAAAACCAATGTGAATATTTCATGAAACTGTGCAGTGAACTATGGCAAATGCGTTTATTTGTAGAGAGATTAAATATTTATGCAAACTGAACTCAGATGTGCAGAGAAAGTATTTTTCTCCATTTTTCAATTAGGTGATATTAATCTGTCATTATGTCTCATTCCATAGACAGTTAAAGTACACTAAATAAAATTTAATGTAGGTCGATAAAATCTAATATTCAGCAGCCCAATAGGCTGATAATAGTTAACAAATTTATTTTATATTTTAAATAACTAAACGAGTGGAATTGTAATGTTCCTAACACAAAGAAATGATAAATACTTGAGGTAACAGGTACTCCAATTACCTTGATTTGATCACTACAGATCGTATACCTGTATCAAAAGATCATATGTACCCCATAAACATGTACAACTATCATTTATTCATAATAATTAAAAATAAAGCAATTACAATAATAATACAATTTTTAACTATGAATTTTATTAATGTACAATAAATAAAATTTACTGCTTTATAAACTTTTTAAATTATGGAATAATTATAAATACATAGAATAACTGTGAACATATTGCAAAGAGTTCTCATATATTCCTTATTCAGTTTAAGTTTCTCTTGTTATAATTTTACATTACCTTAACATATTTGTCAAAGTTAAGAAAGTAACACTGGTGTAATACTATTAACTAAATTCCATGATGTACTAATACTTCACTAGTTTTTTTACTCATGATTTTTTCTATTTCAGGATACAATATTGATTAAGTTGTCATGTCTCTTCTGTCTTTCTCTTCTATTTTGTGACAATTTCCCGGTCATTGTTTTTCATGTACTTGAAAATTTTGAGGACTATTGGTTAATATTTTGTAGAACATTCCTACATTTAGGTTGGTCTGAAGTTTTTCTAATGATTAGACTTGGGCGATGGGTTTTGGAGAAGATTATCACACGAGCAAAGTCCTTTTTGCATTATATCCTACCAGCGGCTATGGTATATCCACACAACATGACTGGTAGGATTAACTTTTATCATTTGGTTTAGTATCTGAAAGCCTTCATCACTACAAAGTTACTATTTTCACCTTTGTGATATTTTATTATTTGGACATTATTCACTAAGTTCTGCTCACATTCATGAAGGGTTTAAATTCCATCGCATTGAGAGGGAAGTCATGTATACATACATATAGTATTTGAGATTTTTTTCTGTATGGAGGATTTGTCTCTTCTCCCCCACTTATTTAATTACTTAATAATTTATATTAGTAGGGACTCATATATTTTAAACTTGGCTATGTAATCCAATACTATGTTGGTTTTTTGTTGTAGAAATTGTTCCAGTGGGGAACCTTTCCTGGAGAATCCTTAGGGTGAATTCCTGTGTTACTTTGAAATGTGCCCTTCTTTGCTTTTTGAGCACATTTTTACTTTCCAATACTACAGGATGCTCTCATCTTGTCTTATATTTTCCATGTCCCAGTCCCAGAATCAATCACTTTATCAATAATTCTGATTATTTTTATTGGAGTATGGTATTTTTGCATAAGTATCTGAATGCTGGGTATGCTCATTGCTGCTGGGGTATCACTGTGTCTAAGCCCTCTTAGAGTACAAAGCCATTTAATTTATTTGTATATACTAACTCATGAATATTCACATATCTATATGTTTATCTGTCTATATCTATCATTTATCTAGTTATCTATTTTCATATAGTAAACCTGAGTTCATACTAATATCTCTGACTCTGATTGAGGAACACCAGGTCCAGACTAGCCTTTCCTCCTTGCCTATCTGTAGCTTCTTTCCCTGAGAATGGGAAACTTGACTCCCAACATTTGCCATCCACTTAATTATTTGTTCAACCCCGTCCATATGTAAAGCAGAATTGGTAATCTATGTCTTCATGAAATACAAATTTACCAACTAACTTTTGAATGCAGTTTATATAAAAAGTTCCATTTGTCTTTAGTTGTATAGTTTCCAGTCAAAACACCATTTTTCAAAGTTAGATATCCCATTATTGTTGTAACCCTTCTATTAATAATACAGTTATGTTATATGTGTATAAAACATTCTCTTGTCATGGTTGCATGCCATCCTAGGATCTCTCACCATCCTTTATGTGTCTTTTATCTTTATTTTTAGTTTTCATGTATTCAAGCTCATTATTAGTATTGCAGTTCTATGAATTTTAACATGTGCTTAGAGTCACTTGTCTTCCATCCCAATAACATTCAGTGCAGTTTCGTCTCCATAAATGTTCTTCCAATGTATTCCCTTTAAAGTTGACTACTTCATCATCCGTCATCTTCTGGCAATCATTGATCCATTTCTTAATCTGTTAGCTTTGGCTTTTTGATAAATAATAATACATAATAATATTGATGATAATAATAATAAGCCTTTATTTCCAGGTAAACATTAGACTCATTTTTATTACATTTCACTTCTCAAGTCTCTGACCCCCCAGAAAAAAAGCTATAGATTGTGTTATCACTTCTAATAACCAGGGGAAAGAAGCCTTGCCATATACAGGATGAAGTTTGAGGCACTGAGAGTCTTCCATGGAGTGGTAGAATGGTTTGTTCTGATTTGTCATTTCTCTTTTTCTACATTTACACAAATTTTAAAATCTAAGAGTCAGATGAGGAATTAGAATCATGGCAAGCCTTTGACTGCAGTGTTTATTTCTGCCAACTTTATTGAGATGTAATTGGCAATAAAATTGTATATATTGAAAGTGTACAATGTGATAATTTGATATATGTATACACTGTTAAATGCTTAGTATAATCAAGTTAATTAACACATCAATCACCTTACATGGTTTCCACTTCTTTTTTCATTGTGGTGAGAACACTTAAGATCTACACTTTTAGCAAATTTTATGAATAAAACACAGAGTTATTATAATTAGAGTCATCTTGCTGTACATTAGATCCTCAGAAATTATTAACATCATAATAGAAACTTTGTACCATTTGACCAATATTTTCCTCTTTCTCCAACACTAGGCCCCTGACACCCTCCATTCTACACTCTATTTCTATGAGTATGACATTTTTAGATGTCAAATATAGGTGAGGAAATACAGTATTTGTATAACTGTGTCTGGTTATTTCTCTTAGCATAATTGTCATCCAGGTTCATCTATGTTGTCACAAATGGCAGGAATTTCTTCTTTTTCAAAGCTGAACAATAGACCACTGTGTGTGTGTGTGTGTGTGTGTGTATCTACTATTTATTATCTGTATATCTCACATTTTCTTTATATATTCATCTATTGATGAACATTTAGGTTGTTTCCACATCCAGGCTATTGTGAATAATGTTACAGTGAACATGAGAATGCAGATATCTCTTTGAGATCCTGATTTAAATTCTTTTGAATAGATACCCAGAAGTGGGGTTGCTCAATAATATGATTGTTCTATTTTTTAATATTTTATGAACCTCCATATTGTTTTCTATAACGGCTGTACCAATTTATATTCTCCACAACAGTGTGCAAGCATTTTCTTTTCTCCATATTCTTGCCAACATTTATTATCTTTTGTCTTCTTGGTAATAGCCATTCTAATACAGGTAAGGTAATATTTTATTGTAGCTTTAATTTGCATTTGCATCTGTTGGGTATTTGTATATCTTATTTGTAAAAAATCATATTCTTTGTCTATTTTTAATTGAGTTATTTATTTTTGCTATTAAATTGAATGAGTCCCTTGTATATTTTGGATATTACTCCTTATCAGATATATGGTCTGCAAATAGTTTCTGCAATGTCATAGTTTCTGCAATGTCATAGTTTCTGGAATGTCATAGGTTGCTTTTCACTCTGTTGGTTCACTTGTACAGAAGCTTTTTAGTTCGATGTAATCGCATTTGATGATTTTTGCTTTCTTAGCTTGTGCATTTGGTGTCATATCCAAAAATATTATTGTCAAGACCAATGGCAAGGAACTTTTTTCTATATTGTGTTATGGAAGTTCTAAAGTTTCACATTTTACACTTAAGTCTTTTATCACCTTTGAGTTAATGTTAATGTATGGTGTAAGACAAAGGTCCATTTCCACTGTTTGTGTGCGTGGATATACTTTCCCCAACAGTATTCATTAAAAATACTTTTATTTTTTAATTGTGTGTTCTTGGTGCTTTGGTAAAACATTAGTTGACCATGTACATGGGGTTTACTCTTTTTTTCTTTTTCTTCTTTCATGGAGACAGGGTCTCACTATGTTGCCCAGGCTGGTTTCAGACTCCTGGCCGCAAATGATCCTCCTGTCTCAGCCTCTCAAAGTGCTGGGATTACAGGCATGTACCACTGTACCCAGCCATGCCTGGGTTTATTTGTAGGCTGTCAGTTCTGTTCCATCGGTCTGTGTGTCTGTTTTTGTGCTAGTACCATAATGTTTTATTATAGCATTGCAATACAGTTTAAAATATGAAAGTGTGGTGTCCTCACTTTTGTGGTTTCATACAAGTCTTGGATTTTTTTTTCTCTTTCCGTGAAAATGCCATTAAAATTGTGATAGGAATTGCAATGAATGATTAGGTTACTTGGGTAGCATGGGCACTTTAACAATATTAATTCCCCAAACCCATGAACATGTGATGTCTTTCCATTTATTTTTATCTTATTCAATTTCATCCATATTTTATAGTTTTTAGTATAAAGATCTTTTACCTCCTGGGTTAAATTCATTTCTTAGTATTTTATTTTTTTATTCCATTGTAAATTAATTTTTTTCTTAATTTTCTTCAGATAGCTTGTTGTAAGTATAAAAACACAGTTGATTTTTTATGTTACTTCATATCTTGGAAGTTTAATGAATTCACTTATTACTTCTTACAGTTTTTTGATACAGTGTTCTGTGCTTCTTATACATAAGATCATGCCATCTGCAGAGACACTATTACTTCTTCCTTTCTCATTTGGGTGCCTTTTATTTCTGTTTTTTGCCTAATTGCTCTGGCTAGGAATTCCAGTATTATACTGAATAGAATTAGTGAGAGTCAGTACCTTGTCCTATTCCTGATCTTAGAGAAAAAACTTTCAGCATTTCACCATTGAGTATGATGTAGGTGTATTCCTTCTATACCTAATTTTTTGAGAGCTTTTTTTCATGAAAATATGTTCAATTCTGTCAAATACTTTTTCTGCATCTATTGAGATGATCATACAATTTTATCCTTTATTCTGTGAAAGTTATGTATCACATTTATTGACTTAAATATATTGAATTATTTTTTGTACCTCAGAAGAAAATACTATTTGAGCATAGTGTATGATTTTTGTAATGTGCTGTTCAATTTGATTTGCTAGTGTTTTGTTGACAATTTTTGTATTATGTATATTCATAAGAGATAATGTCCTATCATTTTCTGTTCTTCTGGTGTCATTATTATCTGGGTTTAGTGTGAAGGTAATGCTGAACTTACAAAATAAATTTGAAAGTGC
This sequence comes from Gorilla gorilla gorilla, assembly GCF_029281585.2. Classification (NCBI taxonomy): domain Eukaryota; kingdom Metazoa; phylum Chordata; class Mammalia; order Primates; family Hominidae; genus Gorilla; species Gorilla gorilla. The sequence continues at coordinate 99,303,155 of NC_073237.2, read as the reverse complement.
TCCTACTCTTTATTGTTTCAAAGAGTTTGAGAATTTGTGTTCATTATTTAAATGTTTAGTAGAATTCACCGTAAAACCATCTGGTCTTGAGGTTTTCCTTGTTAGGAGGGTTTTGATTACTGCTTTATCTGCTTACTCTTTATTGACCTGTTTAGGTTTTCTATTTCTTCATGATTCAGTCTTGGTATATTATATGTTTCTAGGAATTTAACCATTTCTTCTAAGTTATCCAACTAATTGGCATATACATTTTCATAGTAGTCTTTTATTGTGTTATAATCTTTTGTATTTTAGTATCATCATTTGTAATCTCTTTTCATCCATTTATAATATTGAGTCTTTCTCATTCTTTTTTCCATTGGCTAACCTAGCTAAAATCTTGTCAAATTTGTTTACCATTCAGAAAACCAACCTTGTTGTCGTTGAGCTTTTCCATTGTCTTACTAGTGTCTATTTCATTTATTTTTGCTCTGGTCTTTATTATTTCCTTCCTTTGATAACTTTGGTTTTAGTTTGTTCATTCTTTTCCTAGTTCCTTGAGGTATAATATTAGGATTTATTTGAGATCTTCCTTTTTGCTTAATGTAGACAATTATTGCTGTAAACGTCCCTTTTAGAACTGCTTTTTGCTGCATACCATACATTTTGGCATGTGTGGAGATTTTTGTTTACTTTTGTCTCAAGATACCTTTTGATATTACTTTGATTTCCTTATTGACCGATCCATTTATTGTTCAGGTTTGTGTTGTGTAATATCCACATATTTGTGAATTTTCCAATTTTTCTCCTATTATTGTTTTCTAGTTTCATATCAATATGGGTAATAAGATTATTAATCTCACTAAATTTGTTGAGATTTGTTTGTATCTTATCATATGATATATCCTGAAAAATGTTCCATCCAAACAGATACTCAACACTATCCCTGGGAATGCATCTTGTGAGTCATTTGGTGGGTCTCTGGGTGGGCAGAACTAGCCCCAGGCTACAGCTGAGAGGAGCTGAAACTGAGTCACTGTGTCACTTCTGGGGCCATGGTCAAACTGGTGTCTACAGGCCTACCTCCAGAAGTACAAATGTACTGCCTGCTATGTTCCAGGGTGGGCAGAATTTCTCATGGTTAATAACTGAGCAGGGCTGAAGCTGGATCACAAGGGTGCTTCTAGATCTTCAGTAAGACTAAGGACTACAGTCCTGCTTTTGGGGCCACCAACAGGCATTTCTTCCACTGACTTCTTGGGTAGAAAAGACTGATCCTATACTGCTGCTAGGAGGGGCTAGAGCCAGGTCACAGTTTGCTTCAAGGTCTAGAACCAAGATTAAGGTCAACAGGTCTGTTACTGGAGGCATGGGAGGGCATGGCTCCTCTATGGTCCCTTAGCAGATAGTTCTGGTGGCAGGACCAAGGCCATATTAGGCTGTTTATTCATCTGTATCCAGGAATATTGTTGATGACCTTGACACTTAAGCATGGGTTGATCTTCTCAAAACACCAGCCTTAATATGGGCTCCATTATTGTTTTGCAAGATCCTACCTGAATCCTTGAAGTCTCACAAAGTCACTCTTGTACCTGGATGGCTGCCAAATTATTGTGGTTATGGGGGGGATATGAGTGGATGAACCTCTTATTCTGCCATCTTCTGATGTCACCTGGCTGCGTTGTTGCAGAACTCATTTCAAAAGTAGGTAAAGGGATTTGCAGCATGGTTTAGGCTGGCTTACCAAAACAGAATATTTGAATAAGAAGACAAAGCTTTTTATTTAAATTATTTTCTATGTACATCACTTATCTGCTGTTAAATATCGAATTATACTAGCTCTTAATAGGTTTAAACAACAATGCACACTTACCATCGTACAATTGCTGTGTAAGCGCTTGGTGTCAGCTTAACTGAGCATCACTGGCATTGACATGAAGTGTCTTCAACTCCACCAAAAATGTACATTGCTGGAACATAATTAAATGGCTGGTAGACTCAAATGATAGCTTTAGCCTAACTGGGAAAAATCTAGCTTGTTTTCCTTCGTTTGGATTAATTTAGAGACAACTCTAGATAGACCTGTTGTTCAAACAGCAGCTTCAATCTTAATTATTTCTCTATGGAGTTTTAGTAAGTTGTGTAAGATATAAATTCTTAAAATTCAACACTGTCTTTTTTGAGTATCATTTTTGAATGCTTGCACATTGTTTTTGGGAATGTAAATTAGTATAGTTATTATAAAAAACAGTGTGGAGCTTCCTTAGAAAATTAAAAGAAAACTACTATATGATCCAGAAATTCCACTATTGGGTATATATACAAAAAAATGAAATAAATATGTCAAGGAGATATCTGCATCCCCATGCTTATTGCACCACTGTTCACAATAACGAAGATATGGAATTAAGCTAAGTGTGCATCAACAGACGAATGAATAAATAAAATGTAGTACATATTCACATAGAATAGTATTCAGTATTTCCAGAGGTAGTGCTCCAATCCTAGGTCCTTTAAATTGCTTTCTTACCTTTTGGCTTTGCAATAACTTCATAAATACTTTCACTATCTTGATTTAAGTATTTGTCAAACATTGCCCATAGTAAGAGCCACCATTTCTTTTTATTTGTGTTTTAATAAAGTTTAATACCTTTTCACGGGCAAACTTGTGTTTACATCTCAGACATCATTCAATCCTGGAATCAACTTGAGATTACATATGATGCTGATTCCTGCATTTGAGGACAACCAGGTCAATATTTTCTGCTTTCTTTTTTGTTCCTAATCCCAAATATAATTTGGGGCAGCCTATCTAGTGTTGCCTAACTAAGAGCACTAACAAGTTAAAGCTAGAAGTGCAGACATAATTACTCTGTGTCATTCATGCAAATCAGCAGCTCTGCTATTAAAATATAGGAAATGTTTTATCCAGCAATGCATAAAGATCTCATTCTGCTTCAGAATTTTCTACCATATCTGGCAAAGTTACAAGTGTACAACTAAATGTCAAGATCATGCACTACAAAGATGCTACTGTTGTCTAAAGCTACCAGTGCAGTGCCCAGAATGTACATATAAAAATGTGCACGTGTTATTCAAGGATACATATATAGTTAATTAATGTACATTATATACAGTTTCCTATACTTTATGTGACCCTGTTGTTGCTTGTTTTGGCTAAGAACACACTGACTTATTAGCTCCAAGATAAATATAATAAATTTCTGAATAAACCATCCAGCAGTGACAATAGCCTTCTTTTACTTAAACTGCTAAAGTCACTGAAAATTAACTTAAATTCAGAGTTAAACACCATCCAAACATGTTTTCCATGTCTGTATCTGCCTCTGTATTTTCTGCCTTGTCTAAGGCATCTATTAAATAAACATGACCTGTCAAAATGTATGTTGTGGAGTTAGCCTGCCAATCCACTGTAGAAGGCTCAGTAGTGCAATAATAATTGCAAAATCTAATATAGATAGTATTACTCCTTTTTAGGCAATAAACTTTTAAAAATGGTAAAGAATCTAAGTGTCTATAGAAGATAAAACAATTAATTAGAAAATATTACATTCAACAATCCTGAATGAACAAAATCACTTCCATAGCACCTCAAAAAGCAAATATATTGGGCTGAGATTACTATAAAATAGGTAAGTATAAATTATTTAAAAGTATGCCATCTTATTGCTGCTGGACCATGAGAAATATACTACACTGTACCAAGCAATTGGGAGAAAAGAAAAAAAATGTGTGAGGTATGACTCTTAATCTATCGCAAAAAAATTGCATTGCAGTGGTTTTAAACTTCTGGTTACTTATTTTCGCATGGTGATTGAGAAAGTGAAAGGGATCCCAGTTAGTGTAATTCACATGTTATTTGTGGAAAACTGAAATAAGATTGAAATTACTTTTACATGTTAGCAAACTTTATTAGTCCGTTTTCACCCAGCTGATAAAGACATACCCCAGACTGGGCAATTTACAAAAGAAGGAGGTTTAATTGGACTCACAGTGCCACATGGCTGGGGAGGCCTCACAATCATGGTCGAAGGCACGGAGGAGCAATTCACATCTTACGTGGATGGCAGCACGCAAAAAACAAAACAAAACAAAAAAAAAACAACAACAAAAACAAAACAAAAAAACAAACAAAAAACAAGAGCTTGTGCAGAGAAACTCCCACTTTTAAACTCATCAGATCTCCTGAGACCCATTCACTGTCATGAGAACAGCACAGGAAAGACCTGCCCCCATGATTCAACCACCTCCCACCAGGTCCCTCCCACAATGCATGGAAATTATGGGAGCTACAAGATGAGATTTTGGTGGGCATACAAAGGCAAACCATATTGTTCCTCTGCTGCCCCACCAAATCTTATATCTTCACGTTTCAAAACCAGTTATGCCTTCTCAACAGTCCCTCAAAGTCTCATTTCACCATTAACTAAAAAGTCCACAGTCCAAAGTCTCATCCAAGACAAAGCAATTCCCTTCTGCCTAGTAGCCTGTAAAATCAAAAGCAAGTTAGGTACTTCCTAGATACAATGGAGATACAGGCATTTGGTAAATACAGTCATTCCAAATGGGAGAAATTGGCCAAAACGAAGCGGCTACATGCCCCATGCAAGTCCACAGTCCAGCAGGGCAGTCAAATCTTAAAGCTACAAAATGATCTCCTTTGACTCCATTTCTCACATCCCAGTCATGTTGATGTAAGAGATGGGTCCCCATGGTCTTGGTTAGCTCCTTCCCTGTGGCTTTTCAGGGTACGCCCTCTCTCCTGGCTGCCTTTATGGGCTGGCATTGAGTGTCTGTGGCTTTTCCATTTGCATGGTGCAAGCTGTCAGTGGATCCACCATTCTGGGGTGTGGAGGACTGTGGCCTTCCTCTCACAGCTCCAGTAGGCAGTGCCCCAAAAGGGACTCCGTGTGGGGACTCTGACCCTACATTTCCCTTCTGCACTGCCATAGCAGAGGTTTTCCATGAGGGCCCTGCCCCTGCAACAAACATCTGCCTGGGCATCCAGGCATTTCCATATATCTTCTGAAATCTAGGCGGAGGTTCCCAAACCCCAATTCTTGACTTCTTTGCACTTGCAGTCTCAGCATCACATGGAAGCTGTCAAGGATTGAAGCTTGCACCCTCTGAAGCCACAGCTCAAGCTCTACGTTGGCTCCTTTCGACCATGTCTTGAGTGGCTGGGACACAGGGCACCAAGTCCCCACGCTGCACACAGCATGAGGATCCTGGGCCTGGGCCATGGAACCACTATTTTCTTCTAGATCTCCAGGCCTGTGATGAGAGGGGCTGCTGTGAAGACTGCTGAAATGCCCTGAAGACATTTTCCCCATTGTCTTGGCCATTAACATTAGGCTCCTTGTTAATTGTGCAAATTCCTGCAGCCAGCTTGAATTTCTCCTCAGAAAATAGGATTTACTTTTCTATGGCAATGTCAGGCTGCAAACTTTCCAAACTTTTATGCTCTACTTTCTTTGTACAACTGAATGCCTTTAACAGCACCCAAGTTACTTCTGGAACACTTTGCTGCTTAGAAATTTCTTCCGCCAGATACCCTAAATCATTTCTCTCAAGGTCAAAGTTTCACAAATCTCTAGAGCAGGGACAAAATGCACCAGTCTCTTTACTAAAACATAATACATGTCACCTTTGCTCCAGTTCTCAACAAACTCCTCATCTCCATCTGAAACCACAACATGTGGAAATTATGGGAGCCACAAGATGAGATTTGGGTGGGGACACAGAGCCAAACCATATCACAAACTAAGAATCAGTGCAGACAGGTTCTATGATGTAGTGATTAAGAGCATGGGGTCTAGAGATGAAGAGTCATGTTTCAAATCTTGCTTTTACCCCTTATAATCTGTGGGATAGTGGGAAAAGCACCTCTCTGTGCCTCAGGTTCTCTATTTGTATGTTGATAGAATCTGTTTCAGTGCAGTTTTTTGTCATATAGTATCTGTTATATATTTAATATGATCTAGGCATTTCCTATTTTTTAGTGCTAGTTCTTATTTCATTTTCTCCAGCAAAGAAGTATAGGGAGCTTACAAATTTGGACTGAGTTCCTACTCCTGATGAATTTATCCAGTTGACAAACTATGCCACGCTCATTAGTTACCATGGAACTCCACCATGGCACACATCAGTCATTCTGTACAAACTTACAGCTTAAAGCTTTGCCTACTTATTACTTTTAAGAGTATGGTGGATATTTTAATGAGGGTTACTGTATACCATTACCATATAACTACTCAAAGTTCACCCATTTTCCTAAAAAGTCTGTCTGCAATTCTTCCTAACCATCAATATGTATAGAATGCCAGTTATATCATCTTCTGTTTTTGCCTCTTTTTTTCTCTAAGGCCCCATCTACTCGTTCCTCAGATCCTTTGGAAAGTCTAAATTTTCCACTTAATTGTGAGGATTAATTTTGTTCTTTTTGTTTCAATGTTCTGATTTATATCCATGCCCTATGGGACATATTTTAGGAGCTAATTAGCAGCTCAATAAGCTTTCCAAGTTAAAAATGAAGATAATTATTTTAGAGAGAGAAAGTGACTAAGATTTATTGAGAAAGTAAATTTTCAGGCACGTTTTTAGGTTTAAATAAATAAAAAATAAAAATAGTTAAGATTTGGAACCAAAAATATTTCAATAATACACAGGTAGAAAATAGGAAGTCTAGAATCTAGACACATGTTCTGTCTACCACATTACATTGAAATGTCTCTTTACAACTTTTAAATATAGAATATTTTTTCTCAGATTACATTTATAATATGCTTTCTAATTATTCAGGCAATATAAATATTGTCTTCAGAATAATATTAGTTCAATTTAATACAATAACAGTATTTCTTGAAACCACTTAAGAGAAAAAGAAATGTAATCAATGGCTATGGAATGTCTTTAACCTTCTGTGTTGCTATTGTTTAATTTGGTATTAAGCCATGTAAGGCTAGCATAGTGGCTCACACCTGTAATCCCAACACTTCGGGAGGCTAAGGCAGAAGGACAGCTTGAACCCAAGCGTTCAAAACAAGCCTGGGAAACATAGGGAGAACCCGTCTCTTCAAAAAAAAAAAAAAAAAAAGGAAATTTAAAGTAGCCATGCATGGTGGCACACACCTGTGTTTCCAATTACTCATGAGGCTGAGGTGGGAGGATTGCTTCAGCCCAGGAGGTCATGATCCTGCCACTGCACTCCAGCCTGGGCAATCCACAGTGAGACTGTGTTAAAACAAAACGCAACAAAACTGTGTGAATATCAGGGGAAAAGAGAACTTCAATTACCTTAGAATAATTAGTATAGAATTAATCATTGACTAGATTGTTGCTGGGAGATTTATTAGAGGCTCGTCAACTACATAATTTGAGGGGCTCAATGCAAAATGAAAATGCAAAACTCTGGCCAGTGACAGGAAGTCAGTCTCCCTTTCTCCCACAGCTCACCACTCCAAACCATGGCAGCTTGAAAACCACCAAGGGATTGCAGATGCCATGAGAGGATGTGCTTAGTATGTGGATGGGAGTGAATGAGAGGTGCTAGCAAATCTTGTTGGATGGCCCAATAGAGCTGGCTACTTGAGTCAGAGATGGCTGCTACCTTTCCCATCTCCAGATCCTTCAGGGCCCTCACTTGGATCTGACCCTACCTCCTCCCAGCCCACATTGTCTGGTGGGATTTCATTTGCAATACAGATGCTCAAAAATTAAAATATTAAGATTTTCAAAATGATGGCTGCAGAATATTTACTCCAGGTGCAGGGCATTTTGAGCACTGGTCCGGACACAGCTTCACTGATCAAATTGCAATGAAGTCAACCTTTTTAAGATAAATTGATGGAGAATTTAAATACTGGTCCTAAGAAAGAATTATAATATTTTAAATATTTTTGCTGATTCCTGCTTATAAAGATAGGGAAATATGGCAATCTCCTTATCAGATACCCATCTGGAGAATTAGGCACAGATTATAGGAGATGATCTGGAAATTTCCTGTGAAGCTACTGTCTAAATAGGGACATTGGAAAATATACAAATGTTTGACAAATTCAATAAAAGAAAGTGATATTCCAGGTCAAGTAAACAGTTTGGTAAAAACACCAAAGACGGGAAGTTTAAAATATATTTTGGGAAAAAAAAAGAATTGTTAAATTGGACCCTTATACCATACTCAAATATCAAATTAAAATAGATTAAAGATTTAAATGTAAGACCTAAAACTGTAAAACTGCTGTAAGGAAGTAAAGGAGAAAATCTTATGGACATTGGGCTAGGCAATAATTTCTTAGATATACCACCAAAATAAAAAAATAGACAAGAAAATACAGCAAACTAAGAAAGCTTCTGTACGGCAAAGAAAAAATCAGTACAGTGAAAACTTAACATATGAAATTAAAGAAGTATTTGCAAACCATGTATATAATAAGAAATATACAAAATATATAAGGAAATCATATAACTCAATAGCATAATAATTTCATTTAAAAATGGGTAAAAATCTTAATAGACATGTATCAAAATAAAAAGACATACAGATGGTCAATGGGTATATGAAAAATGCTCAACATCAATATCAGAGTATTACAAAATAAAATCATAATGAGATATCACTTTGCATCAGTTAGGGTGGCTATTATCAACAAAACATAACAAATGTTAGTGAAGTTCCAGAAAAATTTGAGACCTATCTCACTCTTGGTGACAATTCAAAAATGGTGCAGCTGCTACGGGAAATTGTATGAAAAGTTTTCCACAAATTAAAAATAGAAGACTGTATGATCCAGCAATCTCATTCCTGGGTATCTACCTAAAATAATTGAAATCAGAATCTCTAAGAGATCTATACTTCCATGATCATTGTGGCACTACTTACAATAGTCAAGCTATGGAAACAGCTCATTCATTGACAGTTGAATGAATAAAGAAAATGTAATACAGACATACAGCAGACTATTATTCACAGTTTTTAAAAAGAGGAAAATTTGCCATATGTGACAAGATGGATAAACCTTAACGACATTATGCTGAGTAAGTCAGTCACAAAAGGACAAATTCTGCATGATTCTACATATATGATATACCGAAAATAATCAAACTCATGGAATTAGAAAATACAAAGTACAAAGGCGGTTACTGGGGACCAGGGGAAGGAGAATGTGGGGATGTGGTATAAAGTTACAGTTATTTAAGCTGAATTACTTCTATGCATATGCTCAACAGTATAGTATCTACAGCCAAAGATATTGTGTTACATACTTAAAACTTTGTTAAGAGGACAGATCTCATGTTAAGTGTTTACCACAAAACAAAAGAAAGCAACAAAAAACCCCAGAAATTTTTGGAGATGAATATGTCTATTCCTTGATTATAGTGATGGCTTCAGGATGTGTTCACATGCCAAACTCATTAAATAATGTACATTAAATATATTCAGCTTCTTAATATCAATTTTACCTCAAAGCTGTTTACAAAAAATAAAAAAGGAATGTTGGCATGTTTTGTTGGATTAAAGGAAAAAAATGGAGTAGTAAGATGGAAAGAAAGTAAAGTAGAAAGATGAAAAGAAGAAATATGGGAATAAGATTGAACAATAAAATCAGGGCCAGATTGTAATGGTGTAAATTTGCTTTGAAGAATATTTAAAATTCAAAAGTGATCCCTTTAAGAAGAAAATTTAATGGCTTGATATTAATAATATAGGTTTTAGTTTTCTTGACAAGAAAACTGATGAAGGTTTTGTGTTAACTCAAAAGGGCTACATGTGCCTGATGGTTTTGTGTTAACTCAAAAGGGCTACATGTTCACAAAATTTATTTGCTAAACTGCAAACTGTCAAGGAGAGAGATAATATAGTGGGAAAAACTAGGAACTAGGGGCCTGAATTCTTTATCTTTAGATATCTTTAGATAATCCCAGCAGAAATCAATCTTTTAAAGAGGGAATTCTGGGAATGGTAGCTTACAGTAAATGAAAAATTTTAAATCTATATAAGAACCGACCCAAATTACAAAAATAGAAAAACATAAAATGAAAAGTGTTGAAATCAGGGCATAATGTCATACACATGACTGCAAACTTTGAGCAAGCCTGAGTGTGGTACGCACTTTAACCCAGCTTTATAATGACAGAAGCTACTAGTTCTGACAAAGAAATTGTGTGGTAAAGGATAACAGATTTCTTCCATACCTTCCATATTGAACTGAAGACCAGGTCCAGGTAGAACGATAGGAAAATTAAGTAATTTTAACCAAGACTGTTTTAATAATTTAGCAAAACCAGTGCCATTGACAACCATGTGTAGATGGTTATGAGGTAGGTCATAACTCACTGAAACTTAGACACAAATAACTATGGTGAGTAGATGTTTTTAATTGATAATTTCACCAGGTGTTTAATGTGTTCAATTCGTAATTAGAGCTGTCAAGCAACTTTCATGACAGGAAGATCACCAACTGAATGAGATGTTTCACTTTTCCAGTGTGGTGTAATGTCCAATCCATCTTCACGGTAGTCCTGGAACACAATCAAATCGGAGTCAAATGAGATGCTAAAGCTTCTCCCAGAAGTAGTGGTAAAGTAAAGGGCATCTACCAAATGCTGAAGGTTTGAAAATACATGGATTTCAATTATGTCATAAAGTTCTCCTCATTGTTTAAACAAATTAGAGTTTCTACCAAAAAATGAGCACAAATTCCTGAACTGAAGATACTACTTCAGAACCTTAGGTTTCTGAGTGATTAAAACTAAAAAACTGATCTCATATACCTTCGTTGTGGGATAAATTGTCTCCCCTGAAATTTACATGTTGAAGTCTTAACTTCCAGCACCACAGAATGTGACTGGGTAGACAAGGCCTTTAAAGAAGTAATAAAGGTTAAATGAGGTCATTAAGATGGACCGTAATGCAATATGACGGGTCTTACAAGAGATTAGAACACAGATCCACACAGAGGAAAGACCATGTGAAGACAAAGGGAAAACATAGCCACATAGAGGCCAAGGAGAGAGGCTTGAGAAGAAATAAACACTGCCAATATCTTGATTTTGGACTTTTAGCCTTCCAGAACACTGAGAAAACAGCTTATTATTTAAGCTACCCCGTCTGTGGTTTGTTGTCATGGCAGTCCTAGCAAACCAATCTACCCCTAGTGCATGCATTCTAAGAAAAAGTTACCAACTATATCTAGGAAAAGTTACAGAGGGTCCAATGGATATTCTTTGTCCTGGGTTTAGGAAAATAGATATTGTGAATATGTTAACATGTAGGTTTGTATAAATGGAGGAAATGAAACAGAAGTTTCTGAAGAGATGACTGAAACTTGCTAAACATAATTGAAAAGCATACTTTATTTCAGATCCATTTATTCAGTAAACCGAATTAGGAGAAATTAACTAAAACTCTAATTTGAGTGCAAGTTAGAGAGCCCTTTATGAAATAAATAAGTCCATGAAGTTTCAAACTTTGAACATTCTGCAGATGCCCTTTACTTTGTTTAAATAGGAAAATTTAAACTATGATGAACTTTAATATTTTCCAACTTTGTAATATTTTTTGAATTTAGGGAAAGTTGGGTGTTACTAGGACATATTCTAATAATTTTCATTTTTAAGCTTTCTTCTCAAATGCCACCCACCTTAAATCCCCTTTTGAAATCCCATTCTCCTCTTTACTATCATGCTTAGCCCAATTAATTCTCCATTTCTTCCCCTTAAGTATCATCAAAGCAAAGCCACTTACTCAAATGACTTTTATTGCAGGTATGGGACAGCAGATGAAAACAACATAAAAAAAAACCTTTAAATTACATATTAAACATCATTGTTCTAAAATTAGATGGCTATTACACATAAGGGTAAATTTCAGTTTACTTATATCTTTTATTTCTAGGGTAACCTTTCCACTTGTGATAACTTTCTCCAGCAAGAAATGCCAGCTATTTTCCTTCCCTTTCAAAAACAAAAAGTTTGTCTCTTATGTAGATGAATTATTTTTTTCTAATGTAAACTTCCATATGTGCTATGCGCTGGGGCCTCATCTTTCATGTTCAGCCATCCGTTATGCCATTAAGTTACTTTACCTAAGACAAAATATCTCTTCCTAAGAGGAAGTTGTCTTTCCTTGTAAATCAACTGAATCAATCCATATGAAATTTTAATTTTCCTTTATTGTCTCCTTTTATAAACAGTGATTAATGACCAGGTACAACAACAACCTGAAATTAATAGGTAACTGATAGAGATTAAAAAATAGTGGCTCCTCTCACAAAACATCCTATACTAGAATATAAAATGCCCTAGTAGTAGTAAATAGCAGAAAATAGAACACTGATGGGATAAATGGCTTGTGGACACACATATGCATGTGACAACTACTGAAATTATAATTTATTAAAATCCTGTCTTATTTTTCTGTCTAGAAAGAGCAGCAGGCATAGATATTCCATGGCAATGTGCTAGAGAGAAAAGCTGTCCCAGAGCTTCTTCCTGGAGCATTGTGCTGAACCTCTGTGGCCAGTGACTGCTGCTTTCTCTGAATCTTATTTAGGCCACTCTGTTTACCCAATAATTTATCAGTTTTTATTTAAGTTGTTCCCAATTAGGTATCTATATATGACATACATTATGCTCCATCAGGTCTGTTTTTTAACCATTAGAAAATAACTCATTTTTAATATACCAGATAGAAAAATTCTATGTCTATACTTATATCTGAGACATACAAGTGTATATGTAGATATAGATAATATCAATTATCTATCTAAATCTGTATATATAATTGATACTATGAATTACCAATTATCTATCAAAATCCATATAGATAGATAATTGATACATATATACATACATATGTATGTATATATACTTACATATTATATATATACAATTAGATATATATATAATTTCCAGATCTGAGCCTTAATGGGAATTAGAAGTTAAGATTAGTTTCTGTCTTTCCATCTTATCTGGTTACAGAGGTATATAGAGTGGAATAGTATAATAGCTGTTGGTATTTTGGGGACAAACCAAGATATGAAACTAGAAGTTTACATGATATATTGGCACAGTTTAAAACTAGATGTAAGAAACACATTTTATAAAAGGCAAAATATTCTAAAAAACATTTTCTAAAAGCCATATTAGTCTTAGACAAAAACGAGCTACTCTGAAAGGTAGAGCGCTGGTCAAGTAGAGAGTCCAAGGAACACTCAAGAGACATACTTTAAAGGTGATTTATGTTAAAATTAGCTGAAGGAGTTTTATTTTATGTATATATATATATTTCATATATAATGTTTATATATTTATATATAAACATGTATTATATATTTATATATTATATAATTACATATTATGTATTATATATTATAATTATATAATATATATATTAATGATATAATATATAAGTATATAATTATAATATATAATATATAATAAGCATATAATGTATATTGCATATATTATGTATATTACATATATTACGTATATTACATAATATACATATGCATATTACATATATTATGCATATTACATATATTATGCATATTACATACATAATGTATATTACATACATAATGTATATTGCATAATATACATAATGTATATTGCATAATATACATAATGTATATTGCATAATATACATAATGTATATTGCATAATATACATAATGTATATTGCATAATATACATTATGTATATTACACTACTGCATAATATACATTATGTATATTGCGTAATATACATTATGTTATATTGCATAATATACATAATGTATATTGCGTAATATACATTATGTATATTATAAGTATATTAGGTAATATATACATATTATATATTATGTAATATATACAATGTAATATATATGTGATATTATGTATACTATGTAATATATTTAATGTAATATATTATGCAACATATATTACATACATATTATATATTATATATTATATATGAGATATATATAATATTCATATTATATATTAAATAATATATTTAATATATTATAATATAATATAAAATGTTTTTAATATATTTAATTTTATATATTAAATATTTAAATTTATATATGAAATATTAAATAGATATATAAAATATGTATATAATACGAATAATATTTTTAATATATTATAATATAACATATATAATATTATATTAAGTAATATATAATATAATACAATATACAATATATAGTATTATATTAAATAATATATGACATATAATATATAATATAATATTATATGTCATATATTATTTATTATATGTATAATATATGATATATAATATATTGTATTATCTTTATTGTATATTATATACATATTATATATAATAATATATAAATATATAATATGTAATTATTATAATATATAATATACATATTATATATAATAATATATAAAAATATATAATATATTATTATATATTATATAATATATAATATATATTATTAATTATATGATTATATATTATATAATATATAATATATATTATTAATTATATAATTATATAATCATATAATTATATATTACATATTATATATTATATAATATATATTATATAATGTATAATTCATAATATATAATATGTAATATATAATTATATAATATATAATATATAATATATAATTATATAATTATATAATATATAATATTTAATATATAATTATATAAAATGTGATTTATGATACATAATATATTATACATTACATATGTTATGTAATAGATATGATATATATAATATATATAATTATATAGAATGTATACTATATATAATATATTTTATGTATATCATATATAATGTAATTATATATAATATATTTTATGTATATTATATATAATATAATTATATATAATATATAATATAAAATATAATTATATAATGTGTAGTATAAAATATAATTATAATATATAATATAATATATAATTATATATAATATGCTTAATATATAATATATAATGTACAGGATATATTATATATCATATATATTATTAAATATAATATATAAATTATATATAATATATTTATATGTTTATATAAATATATATCTATAGAATATATATAAAATATTTATAAATATATTTATATATTGTAAATACATATGTAAGATGTACATATATTAAATTTAATATAATTTAAGATATTCATATATTAAATTTAATATAATTTAAGATATACTTAATATAATTTATTTTTTATAAATATATGTAATATATTAAATATATGTTTATATAATATATAATATATAAATATATATTTCTGTATTATGTATATATTTATATAATATATAATATATTAAATATATATTCATATAATATATATTTATGTAATATATTAAATATATATGTTATATAAACTCATAATATATAAATATATATTTAATATATTATATATAACATATTAAATATATATTTATATAATATATATAATATACATATATATAACATTAATATGTTATATATAATATATAAATATATATTTATATATTATTTATGATATATATTTATATGTTATTTGTGATATATATTTATATATATAATTAGTTTTTAAGTGTATTTTTGGTTCTTAATCTTGCTATCAATAAAATCATACCCTTTCCTTTTTTTTCCAATCAATAGAAATGCACTTTCAAAGTTTATGGATTTTTATAAATTTAACTTTTTTATCCGAATGCCAAACTACACCATACTGTGATTTGTTACTCACATATACTCTCTGTATATACCCTGAAAATCTTTGATTTTGCCTACCGTAAAACTGCTCATATGATGACTATGGCAGCTATTTTCTTTTGCATCCAATATCTGAGAAAGTATAAAATAAACCACATATAATAACTTATTAATAACTATAAAATTGATTATTGAACATATTTAACACCTGGAGTAGGTTTCTGTTTATGTGTTTGCCAAATAGTTCAGCCTGATAAGAAAACTCAATTATTATTTAGATATTATCACTGGATACTTTCCACAATACTTTTATTCATATTTTACTTTATTTACACAAGCAATTTTATTTTATTATGGATTAGGGCTCAGATTAGGCTAAGGGAAGAACTTGCATTTGAATTATTTAAAAAGAATAATTATAAAAACTGTCATAAACTATATACAAGGCTTAGAATGGAACTGTGCTCCCTTAGAAAATATTCGGTGTCTTCAGATACCACATTCAATATGTTCAAAACACCGGAATTATTTTATCTGTTGTATTTACTAATGAGGCATTGTCCAATGGTTAAAAAAGTAGACCTGAAGGAACATGATATAAAAATACTAAATGACTGAAAGGAGACTAGGGGCTGTGTATGTTTGCCTCATATATTTGTCTGCATTAAAGGCAGGGCACAGTGGCTCACGCCTGTAATCCCAGCACTTTGGGAGGCCAAGGTGGGCAGATCACTTGAGGGCAGAGGTTTGAGACCAGCCTGACCAACATGGTGAAACCACATCTCTACTAAAACAAAACAAATACAAATTAGCGGGATGTGGTGATGCATACCTGTAATCCCAGCTACCAGAGAGGCTGAGGCTGGAGAATCACTTGAACCTGAAGGTGGAGGCTGTAGTAAGCCTGAGATCATGTCACTGAACTCCAGCCAGGGCAACAGAGCGAGACTCGATCAAAAAAAAAAAAAGAGAATGATCTAAGTATTAGCAAGTTATTACTTTGTGATTTGACAAAGATACATGTTGCAAAGAGAATTGGAATAATATCATTTTCAAAATTCCTTTCATATTTTTCCTGGACTCTCACTTTTTAAAGAGGTCAAACTTTGTACAAAAGTTATGCAAATAGCTACAACACTTGCATATAAGTTTAGGATGTTTATGACCCTTAGACATACCTTTTTCTCTAGAGGCAAAATTTTCTGTTTATTTCATAAATAAACTTTAGAACACTTTATTGTATAAACCCACAGAGCAATGGTTTTGGATTTTGCCATGTCTTGCAAAGTTGAGCCCTTTTGGAATTGTATTAATGGTGCCTTATCCTCTTAGCCATCACTCCCTCCCCCATTTTTCAAAATCGGTTAGCTTCACTTGGACCCCATTTTTGTCACTCATGTGGTTTTATCAGGTTTCAAGTACCATTACAGAATGACTGTCACCTTTTCTGTAGAAATAGTTTAAGTTCCTCAGCCTAAAGTACCAAAATACAGTAAATTACTTAGCCATCAAAGCTATGTGACAATGTTAGATATAAAACATTTTTTATGAAACATAAGTATTTCATGTCCCCTAGTACTTGAAAAACCTGTTTTAAAGTTACACTAAAAGTTAAACAAAATGAAGGGGGGTAAAAAATCTTCAAACAGCTTACAAATTCACAAAAGAAAAGAATGGAGAACAATGCATATTGTCCTCTTGGTGCAAAAATAATAAATGAAATAATAAAAACAAAGCCTTTTATTTGTATGTGCGTATATGCATGTATGTACTGTTTCAATGTTAACTGTGACTCTCTCAATGCATATATACCAAGGAAGTCCTTATCTTGGAGGGGTTAGAGAACATTAGTAATCGTTAGCAGATAATCTTATATCTAGTTGTTATTTTTTGTAATGGTTTCTAGAATCAATATTCTTAGGCATACACTAGTATTCTTCCATTTTTCTTTGACTTCAATGTTTTACATCCTGCTTCTTAGTCCCTTTTTATTATTACATAATGGTTGATCTAGGATTCTATGCATATTTTTAATTTCCATATTTGTTCAATACAGCACATTCCTGCAAATACAACTAATGTAAATTACTAAGCAATGTGCAATACTTACTGAGCAGACACAAAGGGTATAGAGAGTAGGAACAATAGTAGGAGGAGAGGCTGATTGTGAGCAATTATGAATAGAACAACTGCCTTCTTAAATTCTGTAGTAGATCTTTAAACTAATAATATAATTTTATGTAATTTTAACATAACTATACATTTTTGCAAATAAAGATACATAGGATATGAAGAAACCGAACCTGTGGTGCTAAAGAAAAATTCTCCCAAATCCACAAACAATTACACTACATAACCACAGTCTAAACGTTGGTGTCATATGAGATTCGTTCAGATTCAAATTCTGGTTTTGCACTATCTGTGCAAATTTATTGTTACTTGACCTTTCTGAGCTTCAATTAAATGGAGATATATTAGGATTGTGAGGATTAAGTGATAATACGAGGAAAGCGTTTAGCAAATAGTAGTAAATAAATAGTAGTCATTTTTGCTGATGCTGTTATTTTAACTTAAAAAAAGATTTTGTGGATTAAGCATTTGTGAGATAACTTGAATATGATTATAATTATGCAATAATTTTGTATTTTGCCACTGCTTTTACAAGGATTTTCTTGATTATAAAGTAATTTGGTATAAAACTTTCCACTTGGTACATAATTAACTTGGTATATGACAACTTCTATGCACTTTTTCAGTAATTCTTATTTGTTTAAGATTGATTGTATTGATTTCTCATGAAAATAAGTTTGATTTAGTGATAATAAAATTATTGCATATTTTGATGCCACCAAAAATGATATGGGTTATTTTAAATTTTCTATTTTTGCTATATTGACGTGCATATATATATATATATATATATACACATACATGTAAAATGTAATAAATTCAATGTGTACACATATATGTATGTGTGTATAATACATATATGTGTGTATATACACATATGTATGTGTGTACACATATGTATGTTTGTATATATGTGATACATATATAAATTGGTTATTATTACAAAGATGAAAGTGTTGGCAAAGGTGGAGAAACATTGCATGTTCTCTCTCATTTGTTGTATCTAAAAATTAAAACAAACTTATGGAGGTCGAGGGTAAAAGGATGGTTATCAGAGTCTGGAAAATGTAGTGGGGAATTGAAGGAGAGATGAGAATCGTTAATGCACAAAAATTAGAAAAAAATGAATAAGACCTACTATTCGATAGCACATTGGAGTGACTATAGTCAGTAATAACTTAACTGTACATTTAAAAATCACTATAAGAGTATATAAATATACTCTTGTTTTTAACACAAAGGATAAATCTTTGAAGGGGTGGTTACCCCATTCTCCATGATGTAATTATTAACATCTAGTCTCTGATAGTACCATTCCTGTAATCCAAGCACTTGGGGAGGCTGAGGCGGGTGGATTGCTTGAGCCCAGGAGTTGGAGACCAGCCTGGGCAACATGGCAAAACTCCATCTGTACAAAATACAAAAATTATCTGGATGTGGTGAAGAGCTCTTGTAGTCCCAGCTGCTGGGGAGGCTGAGGTGGTAGAATCACCTGAGCCTGGGGAGGTTGAGGCTGCAGTGAGCTGTGATCACACCATTGTACCTCAGCCTGGGCAACAGAGAGAGACACTGTGTCAAAAAATAAATTAGTCTATGAAAAATATCTGGAAATGTAAAATGTAAGCTGAGAATGACTATTTTGAAGGAGTCAACAGTGTAATGTTCTAGGAGAATTGCATGCTATGGAGAAGGAACAAGTGTAAAGGCTTAATATTGTAAGGTTACATGTGGTAAAATATTTTTAAAAATCCAATGCAACAAGTGCATGGTAGACAAAAGGAATAGTGTTGTCACATGAGGGCAGAGAAATAGTCAGCACACAGATCATTAATGGATTATAAGCCAGAGCAAAAGAAAAGTTTATGGTAAGTGTGGCATCAGTACACTAGAAAGCTTTGACCAAGGGAGAAACATGATGGTTTCTATATGAAGAATGGGATATGGCGTTGTGGAGAGACATGAAGCAGGGGCTTCCCCTGCACTTAGAGGGCTTTGGAGTTTTCAAGTAAGAGATAATGGTTGATTGGACTTTTAGTGTACAGAAGTGGTAGAAATGTAATGAATTATACCAACTCGAGTATTTTGTAGATAGACAGGATAGGACTTACTACTAGTAGGCAGGGTGAAGAAAAAAGAGTAATTAGGGATGACTCACTGATTTTTGGATTAAGCTACAGACTGGATACCAGCATCATTTAATGGGTTTGCCAGAACTTGGGGAGAAAGAGGCATTGGTGGAGGGATGTCCACAGTTCTCTTTGGGATTTGTTAATTTTGAGATACCTGGAAGCTAGTCAACAAGATGCTTAACTAAGTATTTGGATATGGGAATATGGAGTTGAGTAAATAAGTAAATACTAGGTTTAAATATAAGATTCAACAGCATAAGAATGGTATGTAAAGCCATTGTTTTCATTTTTATTTTTTATTGGAATAACTGAGAAAACAACATAGATGTAAATGAAGAGGTACTGGAATAAAAGGACACTGCTATTAAATTTAACTACATGAAAATTCTTAGTGATGGTGCACCTCAGTAGGATATTAAAGGTAGAAGCTCAATTTTTCTGTCATTTTACATTACATTTCAATCTAAAACCTGACTTTTGAGTCCTATTGGTGAAAATAATTTTAAGGGCCTTTTTATAGAGGAAAAAGAGGATTTGAAATGATTTCCTAAATCCTCAGAGAGATGGTAACATTTCCAGAAAAGTTTAGCAATCTCAACACATAATTTTACTATATGCAGAGGAAGATGATGAGCAGGTTCCTAGAGGGAGTGGGAGGAGAACAAAGGGCCAGGATTTGACTCCCTCTGCCATTACAGCTGACCCAGGCTAACAAGGTGTGATCACCTGGCAGATCAGGAGTTACAATAACCACTGACTCTTAGTAGTTGATGCAGGAGGGACAGGACCCAATGTTGAATGTTAAAGAAAAACAATTATTCCTTACTGTTCCTTGGAAGCTAGCTCTTAGGAACATACAGACTAGGAGACCCTTCCTTTAATGTCCAAGAGAAGCTTTATGTTGCATCCAAAGTTTATGTCAGGAAGAATAAAAAGAGAAAATCATTTAGCAAGTTCTGCAGCAACACTGAGTTTATTTAAGAAAATGTTAAATCAGAAATAAATGAATTGTCATTTAATTGAGAAGTTCAAGGATATTGCATTTTGCTTAATACTGCTTTTTATTTTTTCCTCAAATCAATAGGACTTATGGGTCACAGCAGAATTTAATACAGTTTTAAAGACAGTAAGTTAATTGTTTCCACATCTAAATAAATATTATGTATATATTCTTACTCTGTTACACTCTGTTAAATTTTGGTTAATTTAGTTTTGTGAAGTATTTAGCCATTTATCAAGTAGCTCTTTCATATGCCTCATTTAAATTTGTTCTTGTCGGTAATAAACAATTTTGAGTTTCATCCTTCTTTCAATCAAAATAAATTGATTAATATTTTCTATTATAAAACTTTGGATGCTTAATTGGTAGTAATATCATCTATCATAAGCTAGTAACCTCTCCCTAATGACAGACTTCCTTAACCTTTCCACGGACACTTTTTAAAGCTTCATTTATTTTGTTGTCTCTCCATGTTCTTTGAATATTTCTTAACATGAGAAAGCCCAAACTTCATAAAATTCTAAAAGAAATGTACTCAGAAAATCACAGAGATAATATAAGAACAGTGTCAATTTGAACCTTTAGTTTGATTTTTATTATTTTAAATTTATTTAATTTGATCAGTAAAAGCATATTTATCGTGTACAATATGATGTTATGAAGCATGTATACATTGTGGAATCCTGAAATCTTGCTAATTGACATAAGCATCACCTCGCATGGTTATTATTTATGCGATGAGAGCACAATGTTCATTCTCTTAGCATTGATTTTTCAAGAATACAATATATTGTCATTAACTATAGTCACCATGCTATACAATAGATCTTTTGAACTTATTCCTCCTATCTAATTATAATTTGGTTCAATTATTATTACATCTACTATGTACCCTCAAAAATGAAAAAGACAATAATTAATTCAATCTGGCTTAAAATAAAACAAAACTGGCCGGGTGCGGTGGCTCACGCCTGTAATCCCAGCACTTTGGGAGGCCAAGACGGGCGGATCACGAGGTCAGGAGATTGAGACCATCCAGGCTAACACGGTGAAACCAGTCTCTACTAAAAATACAAAAAAAAATTAGCTGGGCTTGGTGGCAGGCGCCTGTAGTCCAGCTACTTGGGAGGCTCAGGAAGGAGAATGGCGTGAACCCAGGAGGCGGAGCTTGCAGTGAGCCGAGATCGCGCCACTGCCCTCCAGCCTGGGCGACAGAGAGAGACTCCATCTCAAAAAATAAATAAATAAATAAGTAAACAAAACAAAACTGACTTACCAAGTGTGCTTCTTTTGGATTGGAAGTGGCACATCCAATAACCATAAACATGATTGTGGTTGTTTAAACTTCAGAAAGAAAGACGTAGGCTCATCGGGTGGTAATATATTTTTTTTCTTTTCTTTTACTTTTTTTTTTCTTTTTGCCAAAGGAATGCTATATTTACTTGAAAGTAGGCTTTCTACAAGGTGTTTAACTTCATTTCATGGCTCCTATATT
This sequence comes from Gorilla gorilla gorilla, assembly GCF_029281585.2. NCBI lineage: Eukaryota > Metazoa > Chordata > Mammalia > Primates > Hominidae > Gorilla > Gorilla gorilla. The sequence goes on along the minus strand of NC_073237.2, from coordinate 99,280,731 downwards.
TCTTCGTATCTGTGGATGCAGCTTGAGATTATTTTAAATCTATAGATACAACATCTGTCTCCTTGGATTTTTTAAGCCTTCATTAAACTGTGTGTGTGTGTGTGTGTGTGTGTGTGTGTGTCCATAGATTTAGTGTCATTATCTTCAGCATCCTTATCTGAATATTATTCTTTAAATCTTTCTAGAGATCATTCATTGAATCCTTCATATCCCCGAATTTAAGTATATGTATTCTTCAAGTCTTTCAATGGATCCCCCCTTAATTTTTCTTAACATCTTTCTTATATATTTTTATAAATCTCTGCTGAGTTCTCCTTTGTATCCTTCTTTACCACCTTTTAAAAATTATTTAATTCTTTGAGGCCTCTTTTTTTCTCACAAATTCAGCTGCAGACTACCACTATTGTTTCATCAAATATGCTTCTGAATTATTCTTTCGGTTCAAATTCTTATCCAAGGCCTACTTGCCCTTCTTCTTTGCATCCTTCTTTTCATCCTTCTTTGCATTCTTCTTTGCATCCTTCTTTGCATCCTTCTTAGCATTTTTCTTTTCATCCTTCTTTGAATCAGCAGATTCTTTCTCAGTATCTTTCTTGGCAACTTTCTTGGCATCTTTCGTGGCGTCCTTCTTAGACTCTTTCTTGACATCATCTTTTGAGTCACTGTCTGTACTACTGGGCTTCTTCTTATCTTTCTTACCTTTTTTAAACTCCTTTGCATCTTTCTTGGCATCCTTCGATTCATCACCTTTGTTTGCATCTTTTTTTCCATCCTCATCCTTCTTTTCATCTGCTTTTACAGCTTGTAATTCTATGCCTGAATCCTTGCCCTTCTTTGAATCCTTTTTACCTTTTTTGCTATCTTTCTCTGTACCTACTTTTTCATCTTCAGATTCTGTTGCCGAGTCTTTGCCTTTCTTTGAATCCTTTTTATCTTTTTTGTCATCTTTCTTTGCACCTCCTTTTTCATCTTCAGATTCTGTAGCTGAGTCTTTGCCCTTCTCTGCATCCTTTTTACCTTTTTTGCTATCTTTCTTTGCATCTAGCTTTTCTTCTTTTCCTTTCTCTACATCCTTGCCTTTCTTTGAATCTTTTTTTCCTTGTTTTAATTCTGATTCCGAATCTGTTGTGTCCTTCTGTGTTGTCTTGTCTTCACCTTTCTTACCAATTTCTGGGGATAAATATTCAAATATTTCTTAAAATGGGAAAATCCCAACTTGATAAAATTCTAATAGAAATCTAATCAGAAAATTACAGAGATACTATAAAAACAGTAAGTTATCTCTACCTGCTGCTTTAGAATCCACCTCGACAGTACAAGTTGGTTTGAGAGGCTGCCTCCTGGCAGCTAAATAAACAGATGGTCTCTCAGAAATTCTCATTAAAGAACGGTACATCCATAATGGTTGTCTACGATCTCCTCTTAATTGTTCTTCATCAATTATCTGAAAGATGGTTACAATAATGATGAACAACTTGTGAGTGAATAACACAGTTTGTATTAATATATCCCAAATATATTTTAATTTCAACCATAAAAAGATTTTAGCTTTTGTTTAAAAATGGGGAAGTTTGAGATTTCATCATTTATTTTGCTTTTTTATTGTCATCCTTTTTTTAAACTAGTGAATAATCATGCCTCATTTGGAGCTTACTTTCAGTTTATAGGATCTTCATAGCTCCCTCGGGATTTTAGGTTCAAATTGGTAGACTCATGGCATATCTTCACAATTATAGGAGGCTTTTTAAACTGTATGTTCTTGAGAATTCTTGGAATATCTTGCCCACCTTCTATTTCTAGGTAAATCAGAAACTATTCTCTAATATCTAATAGTTTCAGATTGAGGCATATCTTAGTCTGTTTTCATTTTCAGAGTCTCTGGAATTTAGAATGCTACTCATGGTTAAAGATAAAAGCCTGAAACTCCTATTGCTTGGCAGATATAAATTGAGTATCATCAGATTGGTAACTGAAATAATGAAATCTGTAACAGGGAATGTTAATTTGAGAGAAATTATGCATTTTGTTTTCAACTTCTAATTAAATATGTACAAAACTGAATGGCAAAAATAGCTAATCTCTGTACAAATATTAACAAAAATGGAAAAATAAATTCAGCAAGAAAAAAAGAACTTTGTTCACTACTAATGGGTTACATTTTTAAAAATAAACAAGTTAATGATACATTTATTTTGTGAAAACTTTTCTTTGAACATATGCTTATCCCATGTTGACTCCAGAAATATTGCAAAATATTTATTTTCCAATATTCTGAGTCCTGAATTCTATATTACGGAACTGAGGAAGTATTAAAGGTATAGTGTAATCCCATGACTCAAATGAGGGATTTCTCCAGCTGTAGAACATTTCCTGAATGTTCACACTAACTCTAACATCAGGAACTCCATAATTTTGTGCTTCTTGGAAACAATTTTTACAATGTGTGGTTACTGAAAAAAATAGTTAATATGAAATAAAGGGGCAACTGTATACAGTAAAATGCAAATAAAACATATCTATTTTCTTTAAGTGGTAGACTTTGAATTATCTCTAACTGTGCTGTTCAGTAGGGCATTTCATAGTCACATGTGAATTTACTTTAATTCAATGTAATTTAAATGTAAAATTCAATTCCTTAGTTGCACTAGCCTCATTTCAAGTATTTAATAGCCTCATTGGACTACAGAGATAAATATTCCCATCATTGCAGAAACTTGTTGGTCAGCTTTGATCTATAACACACACAACTATACATGATTTCACAAGCTTACTACTTAGTGATTACTTAAGACTAATTATAATTACTTATTGTGGTTATAATTATTACTAAGTTATTACTTATTACTGATAATTATAAAATCTTTCCAATGCTTACAGAAACCGTATTGTCCCGTATTTGAGAAGGTTTTGATCTCCTTTTGGTTCCTGGCCGTTGTGGTTTGGGAAATAACGGGGCAAAGTGTTGCTGATTCCATGATTTTTTGCTTAATTCGCTGACTAAAATAAGGGAGACAAAAAACACATTTTGGAGTGAATAGAATTCCATCAGAGCTGAAATGGCATTACGTGCAACGTATATCATGTAAATGAATAAACAAGTGATTCAAATTATGACTTCATTTATTTGGTAATGTTTGCAATTTTCTGTTATCAATATGAGAAAATAAAAATTGATTTTTCTATTTTGAGCAGTTTTACAGATAACTGTATAAAGTAGTCATTGCAAAACTAGCATAACTATAATATAAATGGAAAGATTCAGTTTTACTGCTTCCTTTTAAATCTCTCTCTTCCAGTCTAGGTTTTTGCTTTATGCTTTTGGTTAATATGCAATTTTATTAATAACAGAAAATAACTACTTCTGTAGCTCCCATAGTACTTAGCACAATGCCAGCATAAATATTCAGTAAATACATGATTTAATCTAAGTGCTAAGACTTAAGATCCCCTTATTTAGTAATAACTTTCCAAGCTACAAGAGTAAATGCAGCCGGGCGCGGTGGCTCACGCCTGTAATCCCAGCACTTTGGGAAGCCGAGGTGGGCTGATCACGAGGTCAGGAGATAGAGACCATCCTGGCTAACACGGTGAAACCCCGTCTCTACTAAAAACACAAAAAATTAGCTGGGTGTGGTGGCGGGCGCCTGTAGTCTCAGCTACTCAGGAGGCTGAGGCAGGAGAATGGCGTGAACCCAGGAGGCGGAGCTTGCAGTGAGCCGAGATCATGCTACTGCACTCCAGCTTGAGCGACAGAGCAAGACTGTCTCAAAAAAAAAAAAAAAAAAAAAAAGGGCAAATGCTATACACCCAAGAATGGTATCGTTAGAGGTGGCATATTTTGTAAAGGAAAATGACAAAAAGCCTACAGAGTGGTGACCGGGTAGGTGAAGTCAACTGAAAACTATAATACAAATGATTAAAGTTATTTAAGTTGCCAATGAGGCCAATGAGAGATTTCATCCTTGTATTTAGACACATGCAGCATTAATGTGTGGAAATAATAGACATTTCCTATGAGTTTTCTAAAGAAAATAGGAACAATGGGAAAAAAGTACAGAAAAAAATTATATTTAGGCTCAGTATCTGAGGGGAAAATACTTGATATTTGAAGTTCTTCAAAATGAAATACCTTTGCCTTGTCTAGTAAAGAAATTTGGGGCCAATTATAAGCTGGATATAATCTATCAGGAATGTTGTAGAAGAAATTCCTGACATAAACAAGAAGTTATTTATCCAATTTCTACATTGCTTTTCAACTGTAAGATTATCTGATTGTATGAATTCTAACATGTAACTATTTCCAGCTTTCATATACTGAACATGTTTACTTAAGCTTCCTTGGATTCAAAACAAAGCAAAACATATATAAAAGGTGTTCACTGGGCCTGTAAGAAAGGTTCCTTGGGAAATAGTTAATTATCAATTTTTTTCCATGGCAATGTTTGCTTTATCACTTTGAATGGAGGATAATACTTAAACCATAAAATTAAGCACACATGTTTTGTAATAAATATTGAATGCTTTCTTACCTGGAATGTAATTATCATATGGCCCAAAGTTTACTCTTTGGCTATTAAAACAAAAAAGAAAGGTCTTAGGTAATTTATGTAAAAATCACTGTTTTAAACTGTCATTATTATACTCCAGTACTTGCAACCAACAACTAGAGAAACATTTCACAATCTCAGATATCTTCTGTTATATAAGATTACTTCATCTCCAGGATAATAGAGATGAGCAAATGTGTTTTCAAATTACAACAGTACTAAATAATGGTCGATCAAACAAACTATATATAAATACATGTATCACATATATGTGTGTATATTTTCAGATGTGCAATTTGTTTATATGTATGTGTGTGTATAAGCAAATTGCACATCTGAAAATATACATTTAAAAAAATTACAAAAACACAGTTGAATTATTTTTCCCAGTTCATGCTCCAAATTCTCTCTTAATTGAATTTGAAACAAGGTATCACTTTGTAAACTCTATGCTTATGTAAAAGCATATCCTCAAAATAGTCTCAAAAAACTCCACCAAATCCAAATTATTAAATGGCCTATGTGTGCACCTGTGAATTTGTGTGTGCATGTGTATATGTCAGTGTGGACCACAAAAATTCATAAGGAATTTCATTACTTTTTAAAGAAAATCTGAAAAAGAAACTATATTGCAAATTGTTTTCCATTTATAGGTTCCCATTTGTTTTATTACTATCTTAACATGTTTGTTCCCAAGAAGGAGTGTTTTACAATCTAATTTTTATTTATTGGTGATGGAGACCAATCCTAAGATCTATTAGAGAAATATTATTTTACATTGTTTCATATATTTTGGATATAGAGCCATCGTTGGTCATGAGTGAGTCTGAGGCTTTTGTGCTCATACACAAACACACACGTGGTGTTTATTTGACAGTGTGTAAAACTTAAGGTTTAAGCATAGAAAAGCAGTATCTTGATACCTTGACTAAAGAATGAAGCTAGCAGCATAAAACGTGGCACATTTTTTCGTGCTATAAAAATTTGTATTAGCTGAATAATATTTAATATGTTTTCACCAATAAGTTATCCAGCCTATCATTTTCTTAAACTGAGTACATGCACCAACATTACTTGCCCCATCATATCTGAATCTCTAAATTCAGATCCAGTCAAAGTACATTTATATACTACAGAAGAAATGTTGATACCCAACAATGATTATGAACTGCATTATTCCAAATGCTCTCGAAGAGGAAAGATTTTAAGTTCATGAAACACTATTAAACTTGAGATTTTCAAAATAGATTTTCAAAATAGAATGATCTGTTAAGTTCTTCTATAATTTCTAGGACATATTATTTAATCACCCAGCAATTGAATTTGAAATCAATAATAAAATTATCTAGACAATATATAAATATTTGAAAATTAAACAGCTCCTTTTAAAGAACCAGTGGTCCAAAAGAGATCACAATGAAAACCTATTTAAAAAGAAGCAACTGAACAATAAGATAATTATGAAAATAATAGAATACTGCTTAAAAGTTCATAGAGAATAACTTACAGTTTTAATATTTTATATTATAAAAAATGTTTAAAATCAATGTTTTACATCTCTCCATTGAAACTAGGAAAACAGTATAAGAAAAGAAGTAGAGGAGGAGTAAGTATGTTTCAACTCATTTTCAAGGCTAATATAAATAACCCAAATCCTTTTGAGGTCAATACTAAAAATGCATATTACAGATGAATATCCCGCATTATTATAGACACATAATTTCTTAAAATTTAAAAAATCATACTGGCAAACATATAAAATTGCTAATACATCATGACCATCTGGTTTACTTTCCAGAATATGAGGTTGGTTTGACCTAAAATCAAACAATGCAATCATTCCAACTGACAAAATAAATAACAAAAATCATCTGATCATTTCAGTATATGCAGAAGAATTTTTGAAAGAAAGTAATATGCATTCATAATTAAAAAGTCAGAGAAAACCAGCAATAGAGAACATAGCCCATAGATTGATAGAATACATCTAGATAATGCCTATTTTTAAAATCAAACTTATTGGAGGAATATTGACTGTCTTTCCTTAAAAATCAGAAAGAAGGCAAAGATAAACCTACTGTATCTATTCAGCATTTAAATCCAGATCCTATTTTGTTTCATAAAGCAATAAAAGCACTAAGATTGAAAACGAAGAAGTAAAATTGTCTTTATTTGTAGAGGATACAATTGGGTAAATATGATATCCAGTGACATCTATAATAATAAATGTTAAAGCTGCCAATCAAATGTAATAAGTTTATATGATACAGAGTTTAATGAATTATACTTGTTTAATGATTATATGATAAATACTTTAAATGAACTATATTTCTATATACCAGCAAAATTAGAAGATAAAAATTTAGGAAAATTAATTAAAACTTGAAATAACACAAAAGCAAATTATACAGAAACAAGTTATTAAAATACATATAAAAGCTGCATAAGTGAATTAAAACTTTTCCTCTAGGAAATAAAGAAAAGGAGGAAAACAAAAGTCCACAGAAAGACTTAGACAAAAAGGTTCATAGCAATTTTATTCACAATAACCTCAAACTAAAAGCAACTCAAGTGTCCATCAGCAAAGGAATGGATAAACTAAGTGTGCTATATAAATGTAATGGAATACTTCTTAGCAATCGAAAGGAATAAATTACTTATATGTGCAATATAGAAACTTTAATGAATACAAAGGAATATTATATTGAAAGAAAAAGTCCAGAAATACTAGCACATACACAATATAATTTTATTGTATTCACTTCAAAAATAAGCAAGACTCTATAGGGTAACTGAACAGCCATTGGTTGGAGAAAAGCAAGTTGGATTGACTGGAATCTGTCATAATGTATCTTTTTTGGGTGATCAAAGTTTTCTATATATTTCTTAGTGTTTATGAGATTAGAGTTAGTGACAGTTGAATACATTTTAACCTCTTGCATTTTTAGTGAGAATCATTTATAGGAACCCAAACAGCAATAAACCAAATATCCTTGCCCCTACTGACTATGCAAATGTGTGTGATAAGCAATTAAAGCAATTTGATCTTTTGGATTTGATAGCACTTTCCCACTCTTTAAGTCTGGCTCTGCTGGTTGAGAGCATCTCTTTCCTTTCCTCTCTGGTACAGTTAAGTAATTATCTAGGTCAGGGTGCATTTGCATTCAATTTTTGACATTCTTATTTAAAAAACTTACAAACTGTCTTATTGAAAATAAACTGTTAGTGTATCCCTTATTTTTATTTTGAGATATATGAATGTAAATGTATTTTCACAATTTTAAATTAAATCCATAAGATCTAATTTAATGACTTAACCTAAGAAGAGGGAAAAATGATTATTACGTCAAAAGGTTGTTGTTGTTTTTTAATAGGACTAATGCTTAAATTAAATTAAAGTGTCTGGATATATATAAGGAAACACAGTAATTAAGGCCTCATATTTACCAAGATTAAATGGAATGTAGAAGCTAAAATTCCACCTTCACTTCAAGCTTATATATTCAGTCGATTCAAAATCATTTTCAGTAACTGTGCATGTTCTGAGGTAAAGAAGGTTTCCCATTGTCAACAATGTAGAATATAATGTGTTTGCAACTTTGAAAAGAAAACTAGGATTAAGTTTTCTGAAATAAAAAGTAGACAAGCAAGAGACATGGGGGACTTTATTTCTTAAGAGAAAAATCTATTTCTCTTCTACCACCATGAAAAATTTTTTTCAGGGGTAAACATTTAACCAAGTTTGTTTTTCTGATTACTTTTCCTTTTAGTCTGGATTATATTTTAACCTAAATACAAAATCCACCCATTTTTACTCTTGCCTGTAACTGTATCTCTGCTTAGATGTGTTTTAAAAAATATATAGTGGATTCAAAGTCAAAGGATTTAAATGATATATCTTCCCCAGTTACATGTGAGTTGTTCATAGACCTCCTGATTGTATGCATATTACCAGATATCTTGCCAGTAGACTAGATTTTTGGAATCTGCATCAGCTGCAGGGAAAAGAAGACCATAAAACGCATGGTAGAAAGTTTTCTAGGAATTGACTGCAGCCTGAGCTACTCTTCTTGTATTTGCTAGAGGAGTCTCTGTGTAAAGGCAAGGTCAACTGCCCCAGGATTACTGTCTTGCTGAGGAATGGCTCTGTGTGTAGTAAGATTCTCTGTCTTTCTCTAGCATTTTCTGAAGCAGTGTTTCTTAGCATGGGTTTATTTCGAACTCCTCGCCCAGAGAACATTTTGCAATGTCTGAAGACATTTTCCTTGTCACAATTGTCTATGTGTATGTGCGTGTGATGATACTAGCATCTAGTTGGTAGAGACCAGGGGTACTGTATAACATATTATAATGCATCTTACAATGGACAGAATGCTGGATCTCCCCTACCCCCAGCACCTACTAATCCTCTATTCCAGCAAAAAGTTTTCTAGACTACGATGTGAGTGGTGCCAGGATTTATAAAACCTTTTCTACATCAAGGTGAATCCCTAGACCAGGATAGTAAGAGATGACTTTAGTAATGCTACTCAATAGAGAGAAAAACATAAAATATACATTAGATACGAGATTGGGAAGCTAATATTGGAATTTAAATGTTCATATATTTAGATACACTATCTCACACCAAATTTTTGTGATAACCTCTCCTACCTGTTTCAGAAATCTTAGTTCTATTCAACATTATAAATGGGCTGAGTTGACTAACACAACCTAAATTTGAGGCCAAGGCCAGAAGTGATGAAACTATTAAATGGTATAGTTGAGGTTTGCATAGAGCAAAGGTATTAGAGAAGGAATAAGTGGGAATGGAAAAACTGAGTTCAAACAGAAATATTTTCTTTATCACGTACAAGTTGATAGCCATAGGCACAGAAATGTTAAGTCCAAAACTAAGGCTCTGCCATTCTTAGAAGAATTCAGTGAAAAGACAAATGGAGTCAAAAATTAATTTTCTGCATCTTAAATTTTGTGCGTTAAATGAATTGGGAGCTGTCACTTGAACTCAAAGAAATATGCTAATTTGTTATTAAGAATTATGTGTGCTTTTCTGGCTAATGGTGAGGCCATTTGATTATGATTTCTATCAGTTTCCTCCTACAAAAACAACAATGTTTTGGGATTACACTAGAATAACACCATAAAAAATAGCCATAAGACCAAAAAGAGGTTTCTAACCATTGTGGTCAAGTTCTCTGAAAGCTATCTGATGCTCATGATAACAATAATACCATCGATATTTTACAGTGTTTATATATTTGAAAGTAATTAAAATACAGTGTAATTCTGCCATGTTAGGTGCCAGAACATAGATTTTTGCATAGTAGGCATCAATTTACTCAGCTTCTAAAGTAATCATGACAAATGCATTTAAACCTTTACCAAAAATTATACTTTAATGATTGTTTTATAACAAAATGGGCACCAGTATCTATGGAAAGCCTATTCTATTTTTAATATTCATGTTTTATCTTTCCTTTAACAATAGTGCTAAATTAAGGCCCACCCATACTTTATATTACAAAACTCCATTCCTTCACCTTTGTTGCATGTCCTCTGTAAAAGGGCTTACAGATTTGAAACGTGCTCTTTACCTACCTTATTTTGACACAGAATAAATTAAGCATAAGTAAACTACTGTCATATAACTTCTCATGTCTGGATTATCTGCTTTACATTACAAAGTACTTCCACATACTCAATATTTTGCAAGAGGGATACCATTAGTATTCAGTTGGTCACATTTGGATAGAGCTGCCCCACTTTTTACTAAAGGTTAACACTGCGATATAATGCCTCCTCTAAAATTCAGTCACACTCCTCAGTCACTATTACATACACAAAAAATATTCACAGAAATTTCCAAGTGGTTCCCTGACTGAAAATCATGAATTATTTTATTTTATATTACTCAAAATGCAATGTGATAAAAAAATCAAGTAAGACTAGCAGTAAAAAAACAAACAAAAAAGACTTATCCAAAGCCAGGTATCTATTTTACTGAAATGCATGCACTAGCTATGTCTTAAATCAAAAAACTCTATTATGTTGCCTGAGAATCTTTGTCTGCTTAAACACATTATCTTTTGCTTATGAATGGCATCATAATAATATAATAAACATCTCTTCATACTAAAGAAGTTAAATGTATAAGCCAATGAGTATTTCAGTTATTTTAAAACATAAAATTTGACTTACAATCTTGGGAGAGACATTTTCCCCACTTATGACTTGCCAGGACTTAAGTATTGTAAGTTCAAACTGGTGATGTTGAAAGGTGACATCATAAAGAAGCCTAGAGCACTTGGAATTAAAGGGGCAAAACAAAAGGAGACACTTGTGTTTTTATGTTCTCTAAAATTCTAAGATTAATATTTACTTTCACATATTACTGACTAAATCTAGCTAGGAGTTTTAAAAGTAATCAATTGATTTTACACTTTAATAAAATATTTGTTTTATTTTTTTCATGTAATTGTAACTTATTGACTGATATGGAAAAAAGGTAAGTCTAAACATTTATCTGTGAGGATCAGCTGTAATCCTAAATTCCCTTTCATTCCTGTAACTTTTGTTAAATCAATGCATAAATTTACATGTCTTTCTCTCATCTTAAACGTATTGTTTTCTCATACATAGAATATTTTAAACAAAGCTATATGCTTTTTAAACTTATAAATATATGAGTTAGTGCATTTTTATTAAACTCATAATCTTACCCCACTAATAAATGAATACTAGTACTATATAGAGAGGCATTTAAACATGTTGCTCTTATTTAGCTCTTTTTAAAATATCTTAGCTATTTTTTGTCTTAAGAAATAATTTTATTAAATATAAGCTTCTATAAGAGGTAAACTACAGAAATATTAGTAGTTTGACTCAAAGTTGCTAGCTGATCTTACACAATGATAAATTATAGAGGCATTGGAGCTGGGATGGGAGCCTTTCCATAATTTAGATTTCTGTGATCTGATTACTTCACTATCTGACTTAATGAGAATATCTACTGAAGTTTTCCTGAAAAGTGATAGTTTAATAAGTAAAGTATAATGTCTAATTCTATAATATTTTGTTGAGCATTTTATAGTCTATAGTGGCTTTTGAAAATATTAATCTCTAATGCATTTACTCTATCATCATACATTAAAATCTAAATAATGACTGGGCAACAGGCAATACTTGCCTTCTGCATTGTCATCTCTTTAATTAATCTCTTATTGTCATTCTTAATTAAATGTGTATGATCTAGTAATATCTTAGCCAATGATATTTTTGTAATGAGCATGTGTCAGTCTTCTATTGCTACGTAGCAAATTATTACAAATTTAAGACATAAAACGATACTCATTTTTTATCTCGTAATTTTATAATTCAAAAGCTTAGGCAGGTTTAACTAGGTCCTCTGCTTAGGGTCTCACAAGACTGAAATCAAATTGTCAGCTGAACTGTGTCTTACGTGGAGACTCAAAGAAAGAATCAGTGCCTAAGCACATTTTAGCTGGTGGAATTTAATTCCTTGTGGCTGTAGTTCTGGTATCTCTGTTTTCTTCCTTGCTGTCAGCTATGAGCTGCTTTCTGTGCTTAGAAACTGCCTAAGTTCCTTCTCAAATACCTCCCCCTACCTCTTCAAACCTGAAATATTTCATGGAGTCCTCATAGTTAAATCAGTCTTATCTTTTTTCAGCCTTCCTAACCACTATCAGTCGAGGAAAACCTTTGTTTCCTAAACGGCTCAAATGGTTAGATTCAAGCAACCTAGATAATGTATTTAACTTAAGGATCAATTGTACTTCATAATGTAGCATATAATGGGAATGCTATCTCCTGTTATTCACAAATTCTGCCCGCACTCTGAAGGAATGGTTGTTGGGAGCCTTAAAATTTTGCCTACAACATATCAAATGTTAAGACTAAAAGTCTACTATAGAATATGAGGATTAATAGAAATATATCAAAATATACCAGCCATATATTTATATATATCAGCCATATAAATATATATATATAATATCTTTAGATATTGCCAATGTCTATCCAGCATCAGCAATATAACCATGTATTAATGTTTTTGTGGTTGTTTTTAAGCTTAGAAATCATGTCTTCAAACATAAATATTCTACTTTATAAATGTGTATATATACATATTTTTAGTGTTTTAAAGATTATACAGTTATTTGTATACATTAACTCATTTTTTCTCTAATAACAATGTAAAGGTTAGGGGAGGTTGTCCTTGAACAAGGTGTATTTCCTAAGAGTTTGCAATATGTTATTAACTCAGAAACATGGCTTATAATTTCATCCTTAAAATCAATATATATAATTGTAGATTCTTCAAGCTTGTAATAATTTCAGTGAATCTGTGTTTCACATATTTATGTAGCATGTGCATATATAATGTGTCTATATGTATGATTTGTATATCTACTTATTAATCTATCTTTCTATTCATGTATCATCAATTTATCTCCCTCTGTTTCACAAAAGATTTCAGACAATAAAAAGGGTATATAAATGTAGAAATCACCTTATTAAATGCATTCTAAGACATTTTACACAGTATAATACTTTGTATCACTTCCAAAAGTTTTATTTATAATTGACATGTAATAATTGTACATATGTATGGGGTACAGTTGTGGGTTTTCAATGCATGTATATATTGTATAATAATCAAACCAGGGTAATTAGCATGTTCGTCACTTTAAACATTTATTATTTGTGGTGATCACATTTGTATTAGTCCATGCTTGTGTTGCTATAAAGAAATACCTGAGACTGAGTAATTTATAGAGAAAAGAGGTTTAATTGGCTCACAGTTCTGCAGGCTGTACAGGAAGCATGATACTGGAATCTGTTTGGATTCTGAGTAGTCCTCAGAAAACTTGAAGTCATGGTGGAAGGCAAAGGGGGAGCAGGCATGTCACATGGCCAGAGCAGGAGCAACAGGTCGTGGGGGTGTGGGTACTACACACTTTAAAACAATCAGATCTCACGAGAACTCACTCGCTATCATGAGACCAGCACCAAGGGGATGGTGCTAAACTATCTGAGAAATCCACTCCCATGTCCAGTTACCTCCCAGCAAACCCCACCTATAACACTGGGGATTACAATTCAACATGAGCTTCAGTGGAGACACAGATCCAAACCACATCAACATTCAAATATTTTCTTCTAACTATCTTAAAATACGTAATACATTATTATTTGCTATAGTCACCCCGCTGTGTAATAGAACACCATAACTTATTTTCATGTCTAACTTTGTACCTATTGACCACCTTCTCCCATATCTCCCTTTCGCTATTCTCCCCAGCCTCTGGTAACCATTATTCTACTCCTCACTTCTGTGACATCATCTTGTGTTAGATTTCACAAATGAGTGACATCATTCAGAGTTCATATTTCTGTGCCTGGCTTATTTCTCTTGGCAAAATGTCATCCAGGTTCATGCATGTTATTATAACAAGATGAGATTTCACTGTGTTTTATGGAGAATAGTATTACTATTTGAGGCTTAATGGAAATATATCTGCCTCATATATATAATTTTTATGATATCTTAAGATCTTGCCAATGTCTATCCAGCTTCAACACTACAATAACACAGAAGTATTTTGTGGTTGTTTTGAGCTTAGTAACTATGTCTTCAAGCATAAATATTCTAGTTTTTAAATGTATATTTATATATATTTAAGTGTTTTATAGTTTATAATTTGTGTATACTGAGTCTTTTTTATGATAACTCAGTAAAAAGGTTATAGCACTGCAATAGACATGGAAGTGCAGATATGTCTTTGACATATTTTATTTTATTTGGCTATTTGCTCAGTAATGGAATTGCTGTATTGTATGATGGTTCTATTTTTACTTTTTTGAGGAACCTCCATACTGTTGTATGTAATGGCTATAGTAATCTACATTTCTACCAACAATGTGCCCTTTATCCACATTCTCACCAGCATTTGGTAGTTTTTGTTGTTTTAATGATAGCCGTTATAACTGTGATGAGGTGATATCTCATTGTCATTTTGATTTGCAAGAGCAGTTTTTTCATATACCTGTTTGCCGTTTGTATGTATTAAGAAATGTCTATTTAGGTACTTTGCCCATGTTTATATCAAACTATTTCATTTTATGTTATTAACTTGTTTGAGTGTCTTATGTATCTTGGATATGAACCCCTTGTAAGATATATACTTTTCAACTTCTGTAGGTTGTTTCTACTTTATTGATTGTTTCATTTATCTTGCAGAAGCTTTTTAATTTGATGCAATCCCATTTGTCTATTTTTGCTTTTCTTGCCTGTGATTCTGAGGTCTTAAACAAAAAATCATTGTTCGGTCCAGGTTTGTGAATTTTTTTCTCTGTTTTCTTCTAGTAATTTCATAGTTTTGGGTTTCATAGTTTTGGGTCTTTTTTTATTAAGTCTTCAATGGATTTAGAGTTTATTTTTCTTTATGGTGAGAAGTAGGGGGTGTGTAGTTGCATTCCCTCTGCCTGTAGAATATCCAGTTTTCCCAGTACTATTTATTGAAGAGACTGACCATTCCCCAATGTGTTTTCCTAGTGTGTTTTTCAAAAATAGGTTGGCTGTAAGTACATGCATTTATTTCTAGGTTTGTTTGTCTTCGTTTCAATGGCTATGTGTCTGTTTTATGCTAGTAGCATACTACTTTTGATACTGTAGCTTTGTAGTGTGTTTTGAAGTCAGATAGTATAATGCCTCCAGATTTGTTCTTTTTGTTCGGGATTTCTTTAGCTATCCAGGATCTTTTATATTTCTATATAAATCTTATGATTGTTTTTCTATTTCTGTGAAAGATGCCATTGGTATTTTGATGAATATTATATTGAATGTATGCTATTTTGGGTAATATGAACATTTTAAGAATACTAATTCTTTAAATCTATGAACACTGGGTATCTTCCCATTTATTTGTGTTTTCTTCATTTTCCTTCATTAGTGTTTTATAGTTTTCATTGTAGCGATCATTCAACTCCTTAAGTTTTTCACTTTATATTTTGTTTCATTTCATTTGTTGCTATTGCTTTCATGGTTTATTTTTTTAGATGAATCGCTATTGGCATACACAGATGATACTTATTTTTGTCTGTTGATTTTGTATCCTGCCACTTTACTAACTATATTTGTTACTTCTAACAGTTTTTGATAGAGTCTTTAGGGTTTTCTGCATATATGATCATGTTGTTTGCAAAGAGGGAAAATTTGACTCCTCTTTTCTAATTTGAATGACCTTTATTTCTTTCTGTTGTCTGATTTCTCTGGCTAGAACTTCAAATAAAAGGGGTAAAATCAGTATCTTGTTTCAGATCTTAGAGAAAAATCTTTTAAGTTTTCCCCATTCAGAATGATATGAGCTGTGGGTATGTCGTATATGGGTTTTACTGTATTAAGGTATGCTCCTTCTATACCTAATTTGTTGAGAGTTTTTATCATGAAAGGATGTTAAATTTTATCAAACCCTTTTTCAGCATCTATTAAAATAATCACATGGTTGTTGTCCTCGATTCTGTTAATGTCATGTGTCACATTAATTTGAATATGTTGAACCACACTTACATCCCTGGAATAAAACCCTCTTGATTATGGTAAATGATCTTTTAATGTATTATTAAATTTAGTTTGCTAGTATTTTGTTGAAGATTTTTGCATCTATGTTTATGACGAATATTGGCCTGTAGTCATTTTGTTGTTGCTGTGTACTTGCTGGCCTTGTAGAATTAGTTTGGAAATATTCTCATCTCATCACTTTTTTGAAATAGTTTGAGAAGAATTGGTTTTGGTTCTTTAAATATTTGGTAGAATTCATCAGTGAAGTTGTCAGGTACTGGGCTTTTCTTTGGTAGGAGACCTTATAAATGCTTTGATCTTGTTACTCATTATTGGTCTGTTTAGGTTTGGGATTTCTTAATGGTTCAATATTGGTAAATTGCATGTGCCCAGGAATTTATTCATTTCTTCTATGTTTTGCAATTTTTTGGCATATAGTTTATTACAATAGTCTCGTACGGTCCTTTGTATTTCTATGGTTTCAGTTATTATGTCTCTTTTTTTAATCTGATTTAACTTGAGTCATCTCTCTCTCTCTTTTTTAGTTAATCTAACTAAAGCTTGCCAATTTTGTTTATCTTCTCAAAATATCAGCTTTTTCTTTTATTGATCTTTTGTAGCGGGTTTTTTTTTGGGGTCTCTATTTTATTTATGTCTGCTCTGGTCTTTATTATTTCTTCTACTTATTTTGGTTTAGGTTATTCTGGGTTTCCTAGTTCTGTGAGGTGTAATATTAGATTATAAATTTGAGATCCACTTTTTTGAGGCAGTCATTTGTTACTATAAACTTCTTCCTTAGAACTATAAAACTTCTTTTGCAGTATCCTATCGATTTTGGTATGATGTTTTTCCATTTTCATTCGTTTCACATTTTTTTAATATCTTTTCTTTTCTTTCTTTTCTTTCTTTCTTTTTTTTTTTTTTTTTTTTGAGATGGAGTTCTGCTCTTGTTGCCCAAGCTGGAGTGCAATGGCGCTATCTCAGCTCACTGCAACCTCTGCCTCCTGGGTTCAAGCAATTCTCCTGCCTCAGCCTCCCGCGTAGCTGGGATTACAGGCACGCACCACCATGCCCAGCTAATTTTTTGTATTTTTAGTAGAAATGGGGTTTTACCACATTGTCCAGGCTGGTCTTTAACTCCTGACCTCAGGTGATTCCCCTGCCTCGGCCTCCCAAAGTGCTGGGATTACAGGCATGAGCCACCACACTCAGCCCTTATATTTTCTTTTTAATTCTTTTGTTGACCCATTAAGCATATTGGTTGATTTCCATGTACTTTTGCAGTTTCCAAAGTTCTTTTATTTATTGATTTCTAATTGTACTCCATTGTGATCAGAAAAGATACTTGATAAGACTTCAATGTTTTTAAATTTGTTAAGACTTGTTTTGTGAACTAACACATGATCTCTCCTGGGTAATGTTTCTTGTGCTTTTGAGAAAAATGTGTACTCTGCAGCTATCAGATGGAATGTTTTGTAAATGTCTGTTAGGTTCATTTGGTCTAATGTGAAGTTTAACCCTGATACATCTTTGCTAATTTTCTGTCTGGATAATCTGTACAATGAAAAAAAAAAAAAGGTGATGTTGAAGTTCCCCACTATTATTGTATTGCAGTCAATTTCCCCCATTAATTCTGTTAATATTTCTTATATACTTAGGTGCTTCAGTGTTGGGGACATATATATTTACAAGTGTTATATCCTCTTGTTGTATTGGCCCATTTATCATTATATAATGGTTTTATTTGTACTTTTGAAAACCATTTTTGGACTTAAAGTTTATGTTATCTGATTATGATATGCAGTAGTATTACAACTACTGCACTCTTTTAATTTTCATTTACATAGAATACCTTCTTTCATTCTTTCACTTTCAGTATATGAGTGTCTTTGTAGGTTAAATGAGTTTCTCATCACTTGAGAAACACATTAAATTATAAAGAAGAATGTCAAAAAGCATTTCCTCTATTTTTCTTCTAGTCAATGTACAATTTTAGGTATTACATTTCAATCTTTCATTCATTTTAAGTTGATATTTTATATAGGGTGAGACAAATGTCCATTTTCAATATTATGCATATTCAGTTTAACAAATAACATTTTTTAAAGAGACCATATTTTACCCATCGCATATTTGTGGCACCCAGGTCATAGATTGGTTGAGTTTATATTAATATGTGTGGCTTTATTTCTGTGTTCCTTATTCTGTCCCATTAGTCTGTATGTCTATTTTTTGTGCTAGTACCATGCTTTTACTTACTAAAAGTTGGTTTTATGTATGTATACATACATATATTTCATATTTTTTGTTTCAATAGCCTTTGGGGTACAAATGGCTTTTGGTTACATGGATGGATCCTATAAGGCCGAATTCTGAGATTTTAGTGCACCCACTAGCCAAGCAGTGTATGCTGTACCCAATGTGTAGGCTTTTATTTCTCACCCCCATCCCAATCTCTCTCTCCCAAGTCTCTGAAGTTCATTACATCACTCTTTATGTCTCTGCATTTTCATAGTTTAGCTCACACTTATAAGTGAGAACATGCAATATTTGGTTTTCCGTTCCTGAGTTATTTCACTTAGAATAATGGCCTCCAGCTCCATCCAAGTTGTTGAAAAAGACATTATTTCATTCATTTTTATGACTGGGTACTATTTCATTTTATATATATATATATCACATTTTCTTTACCTGTTCAATTGGTTGATGTACACTTAGGTTGGTCCCATATCTTTGCAATTGTGAATTGTGCTGCTATAAACAAGTGTGTGCATGTGTCCTTTTCATAAAAGGCCTCTTTTCCTTTGGGTAGATACCTACTAGTGGGTTTGCTAGATTAAACCGTAGATCTACTTTTAGTTCTTTAAGGACTCTCAATACTGTTTCTCATAGAGGTTATGCTAATTTAAACTTCTACCAGCAGTGTAACAGTATTCCCTTTTCACCATATCCATGCCAACATCTATTGTTTTTTGACTTTCTAATTATGACCGTATTTATAGGAGTAAGGTGGGATCTCACTGTGGTTTTCATTTGCATTTCCCTGATGATTAGTGATGGTGAGCATTTTTTCATGTTTGTTGTAGCTACGGTGGGTGGGTAGTTGCAATACCCAGTGGTGGGCAGAGATCGCTGTCTTGATGAAGATGGCTGCAGGAGCCCAAGTTAGATGCACTGAAGTCTTATCAGGGTGAAAGTTGAGAGCTACTTCAGCTCCTCTGCCAGGCCAGCAGAAAAGCTATTCACTTCATGGTCTCACTTCTGCTGCAGTGTTCTGGCTATTCAGATCAGACAGGCACCTCTTTTCATCTATAGAAGTGTTAATGCTCCAAATAGAAAGGAACTGTGACTGCCTGTAATGCAAGCCTGAACCTGGAGAGTGCTCCTCCTGAGAAACACTCACCCTGAAGTGTTCCAGGAAGGCTGCCTATAAGTGCATCCATGCTGAGCTCCTGTGGGTTCTCCTGTGTCTGCAGTAGTGGTCAAAGGGTGAAAGACGAACCCTTCTCTAGGACCCTTCATGGTACTAAGGCTGCCTGACTGCTAGGGTAGAGGTGCAGACTTTCCTTGCTGAGCCCGGCACTGCCACTGTGTCTCCGCTAAAAGAAAATTCCCACCAATGAAATGATCTGGGACCCAAGCCCTGCCATCCAGATTATTTGGTCCCATGGGAGTTCCCTTGATGTGGTGCTCCCTCCCTTCTCCTGGCACTAGAAGTTCCTGACAGCCAGACTACAGTGATTGCTATTATTATTCTGAGTCAAGCCACCCAGTGGGGCTGCCACACCCCAGGCTGGTGCTGGGAAATATGTGCAAGGAATCTGGTGGTGTAACCTATCCTCAAGACTCCCAGCAGTGGGAAGCAGCACCAATTCTAATAGGGGTGGCAGGGGAGTGATGTAGACACTTTGAGATTCCTTGGTTGTAGAAAGGCTTAGCGTGCTGGCTTTCTTGAATGCTTGTTATAATAGTAGTGAACTTATCATGTAGACAGACTCAGAACCTTTGGTTATCTAGGGGTTTGTAGGCAATAGTGATAGCTGAAGTTGCACACTCATTTTGTCCTTTCTAGGCACAGTGTCATTCTACCCAGAGATGCTGTAATTGACTGTGTAGGTTGGCTTCCAGAGAGAAGGTGGTGCTTGCAAAAAGCACCAGCTGCAGTAGTAGCAGTGGGATTTGAGCATACCCTTGCTTGCCCGGGGTGGGTATTGTGGTTCCTCAGGCAATGAGCAGAGCTATAAATCTCTCCCAATTTTATATCCTTTGTGTTAAGCTACCAGTGCAAGTGGAGGGCCAGATGGTGGCTAGGTCAGACAGCTCTGTAATCTGACCCTCCACATGCCAGGTAAGATGTGGCTCCTGTGTGTGTCAATGACTAGTTCTCAGGCCTCTCAGGTAACGTTCCAGAGGGGAGTATAACTGTCTCTGCTGCACAGAAGAGTTTGCAAGGAGAGTGGAGAGGTAGCAGGCAGCAGTAAGTCTCACCCAGCTCCCAGGCGTTGGAAAGGCAAATCTCACTCCAGCAATGCTTCACTAATAGCCCCAGGTTAAGATTCAGGCAGTCTGCACACAGAACTCAGACCTGCCCAGGCCATAAGCTTATAGCTACTATGGCTTTCAGGCCATGCCCCTCCTTGTCTGACTACAATGCTGGGCGCTTAGCTTCTGTGCTTTTGTCTGCAGCACAATTCCTGCTCCCTCCCGCTTTTCCCCTTTCAGATTCTGGTCAACGGAGTTCATCCCCACTTGAGATTATATCATGAATTTCAGCTGGGTGCTTCTTTCAAACTTCTACCCCTGTCTAAGCTAGTTGGCTTACTTCTCTGAGCTCCCTTCTGACATAAATAAGGAATGGCTTCCCTTGTTCCACACTGGAGATTGGGAATGCCTGCAAGGCATTCCTGCTGCTGCTTGTACTTTTATATTTTTCACTGTTCCCAAAATCAGCTCCAATTCTGGGTAGGGCTATGGCCTTCTGTCATGACCACATTTTCTTGAGTAATAGTACTTAGACTCTTTCTATCCATGTTAATCTCACTTTTTTTTTTTTTTTTTTTTTTTTGAGACAGAGTCTTGCTCTGTCGTCCAGGCTAGAGAGCAGTGGTGCGATCTCGGCTCACTTTAACCTCCACCTCCCAGGTTCAAGCGATTCTCTTGCCTCGTCCTCCTGAGTAGCTGGGATTACAGGCATGCGCCTCCACGCCCAGTTAATTTTTGTATTTTTAGTAGAGATGGGGTTTCACCATGTTGATCAGGTTGGTCTTGAACTCCTGACCTCGTAATCCACCCATCTCAGCCTCCCAAAGTGCAGAGATTACAGGCGTGAGCCACCGCACCTGGTCATTAATCTCTTTAATAAAAGGCCACAGCCTTGATTTTCTCTCCCAAACATCACATTTTATTCTTCATAACTTAACCAAGCAGAAAATTGTTCAAATATTTCAGTTCTGTTCCCATTTAATTATAAGCTTCATCTTTAATTTCTTTATCTCTCCTCATACTTTACTATAAGCAGTTAAGAGAAACCATGTAGCACTCTAAATGCTTTGCTTACACATATATTTCTCCTGCCGGATATCCTAGTTAATTACTCTTTAATTCTGCTTTCAACAAAGCATTAGTACATAAACACAATTCAGCTATGTTCGCTGCCACTTTCTAACAGGGATGACTTTTTCTCCAGTTTCCAATAAGACATTCCTGATTTACATGTAATATCTCCTTGATGTAACACTTTTCTGTTCATGTTTTTACTAGCATTCTCTTCACAATCACCTAAATAATCTGTACCAGCATTCTGTTCAGAATTACTTAGATAACCTCTAAAACTGAAGCTTTCTCTACAGCTCTCATTCTCTGAGTCTTCATTGGAATATTCTTTAATGCTCTGTTCACAGCAATACAGGATTTTCCAGCATTGACTTTAATATTGTTAAGCCTCCATCCATTACCCGGTTCCAAAGCCACTTTCACATTTTTAGGTATTTGTTGTAGCAACACCTCACTTCTCTGGTACCAGTTTCTTAGACCATTTATGCTGCTATAACAAAATATTTGAGACTGGGTAATTTATAAAGAACAGAAATGTATTGGTTCACAGTTCTGGAGGCTGGGAAGCAACCTGCGTCCATCAACAGATGAATGGATAAAAAAAAATGGTACATGTATACAATTGAGTATATCCAGCCACACACACAGACATACAAATGAGATTCTGTCATTTGCAACAACCTGAATGGAACTGGAGGTCATTATGTTTAGTAAAATTAACCAGGCACAGAAAGACAAACTTTGCATGTTATCACTCCTTTGTGGGAGCTAAAAGTTAAAACAATTGAACTCATGTAGATAGAGAGTAGGATAGTTACCAGAGATTGGGAAGACTAATGGGGATGGTGAGGGATGTTTAATGGGTACAAAATTATAGTTAGATAGAATGAATAAGATCTAGCATTTGATACTACAACAGGGTGACTACAGTCAACAATAATTTATTATACGTTTAAAAATAACTAGAAAAGTATAATTGGATTATGTGTAACACAAAGAAAGGATAAATGTTTGAGGGGAATGAATACCCCATTTTCCATGATGTGATTATTAGGCACTGCATGCCTTTATCAAAACAACTCATATACTCCATTAATATATACACCTACCATGTACCCACATAAATTAAATTTTTTACCTACCATGTATTCACATGAATTAATTTTTTAAAAAATAATACTATCATATCAAAAGATGGAGAAAAAAGTATTTCATAAAACTTAACATACTTGCATGATAAAAATTCTCAACAATTTCGGTATAGAAGAAATATACCTAAACATAATAAAGACCATATATGGCAAGCTCACAGCTAACATAATAGCAAAAAGCTGAGTGCTTTTCTTCTAAAATCAGGAACAAGATAGGGCACCCACTCTCTTCACTTTTATGTGACATTATACTGGAAGTTTTAGTGAGAACATTTAGGCCAGAAAGAGAAATAAAAGGCATCCAAATAAGAAGGAAATAGAAAAATTGTGTCTTTCTGGAGATTGTATGATCTTATATAGATAAACTATATAAACTATACAAATTTTATATATAACATATTTATAAAATATTATATATGGATATTCTAGCATATAAAAATCTTATATATAGAATATTATCCTGTTTCTTGCTATGAGTCTGTTCAGGTTTTGAATTTCCTCATGGTTCAATCTTGGTCGGTTGTATGTCCAGATATCTGTCCATTTCTTTGAGATTTTGCAATTAGTTGGCGTGCAGTTTATTATAGTAACCACTGATGATTTTTGGAATTTCTGTGGTGTCAGTTTTAATGTGTGTTTTTTCATCTCTGATTTTATTTATTTGGATCTTCTCTCTTTCTCTTTTAGTATCACTAAAAATTTAACAATTTTGTTTAACTTTTCAAAAAACCAACTTTTGTATCATTGATGTTTTGTATTGTTTTCTTCATTTCAATTTTATTTATTTATGCTCTAATCTTTATTAGTTATTTTCTTCTGTTAATTTTGAGCTTGGTTTGCCTGATGTATAAACCTATAAACTACATTACAATAGCAGAGTGAAGGAAAAATAATATACAAAGTAATTTTATAATTGCAGATAAAAACACTTACATGGCATACATTACTAGAGTTTACATGAAACCCTCAAAAGAGTATTGAGCTAAGCAACAAAACAGAGAATATGGAAAGACACAAAAAATATATTTTTATTATTCATACAGGTAAAGGACTTTAACATTTTCTTAATGTGGAAGGATTAGTCATAAACATCTCTGATGTAAATTAATGTATGTGTTGGTCCATTCCAGCTGCTATAGCAAAATCTCTTAGACCGGGTAATTTATAAACAACAGACATTTATTAATCACAGTTCTACAGACTGGAAAGTCCGAGGTCAAGGTATCAGCATATTCTATGTGCTGAGGGCCCATTCCTCATAAATGGTGACTAATTACTGGGTCCTCACTTGGTGGAAGGGGCAAAAAGACTTCCTCCAGTCTCTTGTATAAGGCTTAATAAGCTTTAAGCCTCGTACTAATTCAATTCATGAGGACATAATCTCATTCATGAAGGTGCCACCCTCATGACTTAATCACCTATTAAAGGCCTCACCTCTTATTATTATCACATTGAGGACTCACGTGCAACGTAGGAATTTTGGAAGAACACCAACATTCAGACCATAGCATTCATCACTGAACCTCAAAATTATATATTTCTCTTATGTAAAATACAGTCATTCCATTTCTACAGCCCCCAAAGTCTTAACTTGGCCTG
The DNA here is from genome assembly GCF_029281585.2 of Gorilla gorilla gorilla. NCBI lineage: Eukaryota > Metazoa > Chordata > Mammalia > Primates > Hominidae > Gorilla > Gorilla gorilla. The sequence goes on along the minus strand of NC_073237.2, from coordinate 99,256,300 downwards.
GCATCAAAGTCTCATCTAAATATCATCTAAATCAGATTTGAGTGAGACCAAATGTATGATTAATCCTAAGGCAAATTGCCCTCGAGCTGTGAACATGTGACATCAAACAAGTTGTGTACATCCAAATTACAATGGTAGGGCAGTCACAAGATAGCTATTTCCATGCTAAAAGAGAAAAGTGAAAGAGAATAAAGGGATGAAAGACCTCTACCAAATACAAAACTCAGTATGGCAAATATTAAATCTTAAGGTTCCACAATATTCTTCTTCAACTGGAAGTCCCACCTTCTGGACACATTGGGGTAGGGATTGGGTCCCCAGTCCTCCAGGTGGACTTACTCCCGTGGCTTTGCTGGTCACGGCCCACATGGCAGCTCTCATGGGTTGGAGTGGCTTGCCTGCAGCTCTCCCAGGCTGGAGGTTTTTGCCAAAGGCTTTATGGGTCTGGGGTCACTGCAGCATCCTTGGTCCCACAGTTCTGCTAGACTTTGCCCTGCCCTGTGCTCTCTGCAGTATTGTTACAATAATATGCATCTTTTTTATTTGGGAATATTTCCTTATCACATATCAGAATCACTTGGAAGATTTGTTTAATACTGATTGATAGAACCTGTCTCCAGAGTTTCTGATTTATTGAGTCTGGGGTAGAGCTTGAGAATTTTCATTTCTAATGACTTGCTAGATGCAACTGATGCTCTCAGTGAAGAGACCACACTTTGAAAACTATTGCTTTAATCATACTGTTATGAGTAGATAATGGTTTAAATGATGATTTACTGCTGTAAGAGATTGCCCAAGTAGAGGAATCATGATCACTATATATAAACCTTTATCAGTAATGACAAATCATACTTTTTGTTTTAAGAAAACTGATAATGTTTTTCATATTCTGCATCACAAAAAACATCCACATTCAAAATTCACTCATAATTTTGAAGTACTATTTTATAAGGTGAAATCTAGGAAAATAAAATACAGGGAATTGTTATTATGTCCTGAATACATTTCATACTACATTTTATATATCTGTTAAAATCCAAAGAATATAAAGGTGATTGGATAAACATTTCACTCTTGATGACTTGTATCTATAAATAATAGAATTATTACATAATTTTGCTCACAAAATAACTGAAACTGCATAGCTAGAAGGTTGCTTTCCTTCCTTTGTGCTTAGCTGCAAATTTAATTAGCTTCACTCTCTTTTTCTACAAAGTTTTTCTGCTTAAGTGATAGTAATTAAACTCTCAGTGAAAAGAACTGTTAGAATGTATAAAAGAACATGGCATATGTGCAAATTCTGCCATGCCAAGCACAGGAAAGCTGTGATATAAATGGCAATGATAGAACAAAATACATTGCTTCAAGGATAATTGATTTTAGCTAGTACCTGAAATTCCTTTCCAACTATTTCTTTCAACTCTGGTATTAATATACATCTGTCTTATTTGTTTGGGGATGATTCTTTGAGTGCAAATATCTGTTAAATCCAAGTGTCTTTTGTACTATGAATGTCAAATCATTGTATTTCTGAATATGGGTTTCTGCAGAAACCACTTTGGACTAGATGATTTGTTGGAACATTAAAGATGCCCAGTTCATTTTTTCACATCTATAACGAATGTTTTCTTAAAAAAAAGTCTCTTGGCCCATTTGTGATTTGCAAACATTATAATCATGCTATAAATTTATATGTGTGTGTGTGTATATATATGTTTGTGTGTGTATATATATATATCCACACTCAGAGATATATAAATTTATAGCATAATCTGCAATTTAAACTAAGTTTGTCCTTTAGAAATCAGCAAAGTAATAGCAAAAAAAGCGCGAACTATTTCATCTTGTGTATTAATAGAGAATGTAGGTCTTTCAGAACTACTGTGCCTTGGCTGGGCGCGGTGGCTCACGCCTGTAAACCCAGCAATTTGGGAGGCCGAGACTGGTGGATCACTTGAGGTCAGGAGATCGAGACCAGCTTGGCCAACATGGCAAAACACTGACTCTACTAAAAATACAAAAATTAGGTGGGCATGGTGGTGGGCACCTGTACTCCCAGCTACTTGGGAGCTTGAGGCAGGAGAACTGCTTGAACCTGGGAGGCAGAGGTTGTAGTGAGGCGAGATCATGCCACTGCACTCTAGCCTGGGTGACAGAGCGAGACTCCATCTCAAAACAAAACAAAAAAACTATTGCGCCTTGAGAATATTCTAAGAGAAGAATGGAAAAAGTGACCTTTCAAAAGGTTTCTACTCATCTGAGTTTCTTCAGGTTCAGTATTAGACTTACTTAACTTAAAATTGGGCACTGTAAAGTTAACGTTTTTGTGATTCAAAAACATGATTTATGGGATTATAATGTGGATGAAATTAAGATTAGATGGAACAAGACAAACTATGAAGGACAGCATTCATAATAGCATATGGGGATAATAGTTACCCTTTTCATTTTTCATCTCATGTCCAGCAAAATGCCAGAGGAACAACAATACTAATAATAATATTAGTACTAATAATAACAATAATAAACTCCGTGCAGGTAAGCCCTAAATACAAGCAATGACTTCCTTAGGATTCAGAACACTTTCATTATTAATTTCAGCATAATGTTAGTTTGCAAAGAACAGAGATGTCTTGTAAACTCCTTTCAACCATCCTAGAAACACTGAAGACTATTTCCTGGGAACTAATCTTGAGTAAGATGCTGACTATAGACTGCTGTTCTAAAACAGCATGAGTGCTGATGTTGAATAGGAGTTTTCCTGAAGTCACATAACAAAGGGCAAATAATTTTAAATTTGTATTTTTATCTATAAAATATAAGATATTAAAATTAACATATTAAAGTCCAAATCATACACATAATTATATGTTCTTATTATAGAATTTAAATGTGTAGACCTTAGGAAATAAAGTGGTAGAAATAAAATTATATTGATTTATTAAGAGTTAATTAAATGTTAATAATTATTGCTTTGTATTCAATGGTTTATACCTGATGTCTCTTTGCTTATTGATTCTTCAAATATGTCATAATAATTTATGACCATTTTGTTCAAAACAACAATAAAAGTTAAACCAATGAAAACTGGGTTAAAAGAGATGGCTTCTGTCCTCCAGCAGGTGATACTTTACACATGAAAATAAACATAAAAACATACTTTAATATGGAGTGTGAAAAACAGTGTGATAAGGTAGATAAGAGTGGATATGGATATATGTTTAGCATAACTTTATTCAGAGATTTAACATATAAACTTATATAAATAATAATTGTTTTACTTGCAATGTATAAATTATTCATTCAAATTGTTCTCAAGTGCAAAACTTGGCCTTCATTATTATAAAATAGAATTCAGAAAAATTATAAAATAATTGTTTATGATGAATTGTGTATTTATATCAAATATGCAAATTCTATGGTTAACTCTTAAAAACGAATGTAATGAAAAGACAAACAGTACAACAGATGTCTAATTGCTAGTTCATATTTCTAAAAGGAATTTATTTTTGCTGAAAATGCCGGTTTTACATCTGTACACAAAATTTAACACATTATGTAGAAAGAATACGCATGAAGTATTTATCTAGGATGAAAATATTTTCTGGAGATTTGAGAACCAAGTTTTAATTTTGTTTCCAGCTGACCATTTTACAGTATTACTGAAAAATGTATACAATTCCAATGATAATATGTATTGTTTTGTTTGTAGATCTATATGGTAACAGAATATTTGAGAAGCTATGAAGAGGGTTAAAATATTTATAAGTACATTATCTGAAAATTATACACTTAACAACACAATCTTGAGGACATATAGTTGGAAAATTTATTTTTTATTATTTTAGAAAATTTTTCTCTTGTCTTATACATCTATGTTTTTACATAGATGAGGGATTTCTTTCTGCCAGGTGAATAATTCATTGTGTTGTCTTCTCCTCAAAGTAACATTTAGCTTGCTCTAGGATTCTGGCTTTTTGTTACCTAACTTTTAATCTTGTCTGATAAAACTGAAATTATGCCAGAGTGAAGATTTGAACGTGTTGCTTAAAATAAAAGTATTAGTTTGATTATATCATATTTTATTGGTAATTTTCATACCTACATTAGGTATCTACAAACAAACTACTCCAACTTATTTTCTTGTATTTCTTGTTAAAGTTATCAAATTAATTAACTCCCCCTGTTTCATGGTATTGTTACTACAAAATCCATCTTTCTATTAATACAATCTATATGCCTGTTTTCATCAGCACCTCAACACACTGTTCCCCTAAGAGGCACTATAACACAATTTCCGGATAGGGAAGGTTTTAATCTGTTTTATTGATTGCTGTATCTTTAGCTCCAATTATGTTCTTGACATAGAGCATATAATGAAAAAATAAGTATTGATTACATGAAGGTCACTGGCCTCTCACCAACCTACATTGACCCTTTTACGGTTTGAATAGTTGTTCCCGCCAACTCCAAAACTCATGGTGAAATTTAATTGCCATTGTAATGTATTAATAAGTGGGATACTGAAAAGGGTTATGAAGGCTCCACCCTCATGGGTAGGGTTGGTGTTGTTATAAAGGGATGAGTTTGGCCCCATCTTGCTCTCTCTCTCTCTCTCACCCTCTCTTTGTGCTCCTGTACGTCCATCATGTGATGAAGCATCAATAAGGCCCTTGCTCAATATCTCAGCAACTCAATATTAAACATCCCACCTTCTAAAACTGTGAGCCAGTAAATTTCTGTTCATTATAAATTACCTAGTTGTGGATATCCTGATACAGCAGCACATAATGGACTAGGACAGAAATTGGTATGGTACCAGGGAATTGGGGTGCTAATATAACAAATACTTGAAAATGTGAATTTGGCTTTGGGATTGGAAATGTGCTAGGGTAAAAGAATTTGGAGAAACAGGCCAAAAAAGCCTAGATTGCCATGAAGGAAGCATTAAGGGCAATTCTAATGAGAGCTTAGTAAAGGAAGAGAGCTTCCAGGAAAGTCTGAAACTTCTTAGAGATTGCTTAAGCGGTTGTGATCATAATGCTAGTAGAAATACAGGTAGTAAAGGCCATTCTGGTGACATCTTGGACAGAAGTTAGAAAAGTGGTGTTGGAAGTTAGTGGAAAGGCCATCCTTGTAATAAAGTGGCAAAGAACTTGGCTAAATTCTCATTGTTCAATTCCCACCTATGAGTGAGAACATACGGTGTTTGTCTTTTTGTCCTTGTGATAGTTTGCTGAGAATGATGGTTTCCAGCTTCATCCATGTCCCTACAAAGGACATGAACTCATCATTTTTTATGGCTGCACAGTATTGAACAATGAGAACACATGGACACAGGAAGGGGAACATCACACACCGGGGACTGTTGTGGGGTGGGGGGAGGGGGGAGAGATAGCATTAGGAGATGTACCTAATGCTAAATGACGAGTTAATGGGTGCAGCACACCAACATGGCACATGTATACATATGTAACAAACCTGCACGTTGTGCAGGTGTACCCTAAAACTTAAAGTATAATAACAATAAAATAATAAAAAAAGAACTTGGCTAAATTGTGCTATAGGGCTTTATGGACAGCAAAATTTAAGAGTAATGAACTTGGACATCTAGTTGAAGAAATATCTAAGCAAAATGTTGAAAGGGCTGCCTGGCTTCTCATAATTGCATATAGTAAAACGGGAGAAGGGAGAAATTATTTGAAGATACAATTTATCTTCAAAAGGTAAGCAGAACAAAAATTTGGAAAATCTGGAGCTTGGCCATGTAAAGAATAAAAAGATCTGTTTAAGAGAAAAAAAAGAATGTGGCCAAGTGACCCTTTGATAAGATTAGTATGGAGAGAAAGAAACTAGGAGCTATTCATTAAGACAATGGGATAATGAGCCTGAAAGTATTTTGAAGATTTTTGAGATTGCCCCTCCATCACAGGCTCACAGCACTGAGACCTTGAAGGCAAGATTTCCAGGGAGGTTCTTGTAGGACCTTAGAGTTTGTTGCCTGTGTCACCTCAAATGTATGTTCTTCTCCTTCTGGTGCAGCATAGCTTGGCAACCCCAATCATGGCTCAAGTGGACCCGGGTGCAGCACCAGTCACCACTCTGGAATATAGAAGTCACATAAACATTGGCGATGTGCACGGGCTGCTAACTTTGCAGGCCTGCAGAGTGCAAAAGCTGTGGAAGCATGGCAGCCTTCAGCTACATTTCAAAGAATGCTGCAGGGATCAGCTGCAAGGGCAGAGCTGTCAAAGACAGTCCTCCCTAGGTCCAATGCCTAGTAGGGCCGGGGGAGGGGGATGGGTCTCTCTGAAGACCTCAGAACTATAAAACTGCTAGTGAGCAACATAAGCCTGGGAGAGCTGCAGATAAAAGACTCCTGCATATCAGAGTCGCTGTGTGGGCTGAGCTCAGTAAAGCCACAGGCTGGGGCTTCCCAAAGTCTCATGGCTTTGGGAACGCTAGTGTGTCTGGAAGGTGGAATGTGGGGTCAAGGGAGATTATTCTGGAGCCTTAAGATTTAATATTAGGCCAGATGTGGTGGTTTACGCCTGTAATCCCAGCACTTTGGGAGGCTGAAGCAGAAGGATCAGTTAAGCCCAGTTTGAGACCAGCCTGAGCAACATAGGGAAACTCTGTCTTGACAAAAAAATACAAATTAAATATTAACTGGATATGGTGGCACATGCCTATGGCCCCAGCTGCTTGGGAGGCTGAGGTAGGAAGATTCCTTGGGCATTGGGAGGTTGAGGCTGCAATGAGCCATGATTACACCAGTGCACTCTGTCCTGAATAATAGAGTGAGACTCTGTCTCAAAGAAACAGAAAACAAAAAGACAAAAAGATTTAATGTAGTGTGCTCTGTTGGGTTTTGGACTTACTTGGGACAAGTTATCTCTTTCTTTTTGCTTATTTATCCCTTTTGAAATGGAAATATCTGCCCTATGTCAGTCACATCATTGCAGTTTAAAAGTAAAGAACTTGTTTGATTTCATAGTCTCACAGCTGGAGAAAAGTTCACCTTAGGATGAGTCACACCTTGAGTCACACCCATATCTGATTTAGATGAGACTCTGGATTTTATACTTTTGAGTTGATCCTGGATTGAACTCAGACTTTTGGGATGGAATGAATGTATTTTGTACATGAAAAGGACATGAATTTTGGGGGTGCCAGGGGCAGAATAATATGGTTTGAATTTTTGCCCCCCTCAAAAACCCATGTTAAAACTTAATTGCCATTCTAATAGTATTTAGGAGGCAGAACCTTTAAGAGGTAATAAGGCTATGAGGCCTTCACTCTTAGAGGTGAGATTGGTGCTGTTATAAAAGGGTGTACTTAGCCCTATCCTGTTCTCTTTCTTGCCTTTCTCTTTGCCTTTCTGCACTTCCACCATGTAATCATGCAGCAAGAAGGCCCTGGACAGAAGTTGTTCCCTTAATATTGAATTTTCCAGCTTCCAGAAGTGTTTAAGTCAATAAATTTCTTTTTATTATAAATTACCCAGTTTCAGGTGTTCTGTTACAGCAGCAGAAAATAGACTTAGCCCTGAATTCATAACCTTTTAACTACTACTGAATTCTCATCTGTATATGCCACTTTATTCAAGTCCATTTCACATCTGAAAGTTAATAAAAGTGTGTATTTTCCTACATTTTCGTATATTTTAAACATAGAATTTGGGTAAAATGCTTTCAGTTAGTCAATAAAATTAAATGAAAGTTGCCTCAGTTTTAGGATTTATTTGGCTTATCTATGAAAAATAATACATATGAAAGTAGAGTTAAAAGGATTTTCTAGAGTTAGAATTTAGAAGTGGATCACTGATGGAAAATAATATTTAAGAATTTTTGTTATTTGAGAAATGTTATTAGTAATTTGAAAAAAACGAATAATCTCAGGTCTGCATAGCATGAATTAATGGTATGCCTGCAACATTCTGGTTCATTAGAAAATAAGAATGTTGAATGCCTAATAGGGCCTAACAAAAAGACACTGGAGTTATCTAGTGAGTAGGCATACACTGGCTAATGTGTGATACGCTGAAGACCAAGAAGAATCGCTATAATTATTGTTACATTAACTAAATAAAAATGAGAAAAACATTAAAGAAGTATCATATCAATTCCTTGTTTTGGAAATTACTATTAAATAGGAAAATAAATTAAACACTTATCTTGCCTTTTTATGAAAAACTACAATTCCTATGCACTTGCTGAGTAATTTTTTGAAGAAAAACAAAAATGACAAAATTATAACCACTTGCAATTATGTTTAACATAATATATATTAACAGCTGAAAAGAGAATTCAGGTTTAAGGAACTTACAAAATACTTTTTTGGTGGTTTTACTGAAATTATTAACAGCTTTATTTATGTGTTTCCAGAATTAGTTAATATAATACATACCTGATGAAATGAGCAATTTTCTCTAGGAACATTGAAAAATAAGTTCTATTCTCAGAATATAATAAAAGAAGTTATACCATAGAGTTTTAATCAAGAATCTCAAATATAAACATATATCCTAAAAAGATTATAGCAATTATAAAACAGCTTTCCACTGTGACATCAACTCTATTCCCACGTAGTGATTTCATGTCATTTCTCTCCATTAGCTATCCATAGCTCATAACTTACAATTAGACTTGGTAAATAATGTGCTGTGCTTATTCAATTCTATTCACAGGCTTTTCTAAGTGTTGTTAATTGTTATACTTGGAATAAACACTGGTTAAGATGGGAAAATATTCTCTCAAAATCCAGCATTGTCACGTGATTGAAAACAAATGATGTATTTCAAAATAGTTTTTAGGAATATCAGTCACTTATCCTAGATCATGCCAAAGTAGTTAAGTCTCTCAAATAATCGTAGTCTAAGAGTGATGTCCCCTCAGTGAATAGCTTTCCATATCTACCCTCCACTGAGTTGGTGCTACCAAGAAGTGAGTTAACCATGGCCTTCTGGTGTGTTATTTTCACCTTATTTGGTGAAATGCTCTTGATGCATTGGAATGCCTTAATAAATTGGCCAAATAACATTGTTGTTTTCTCTCTTCCCATAACTAAGAAGGGGATGCATTATAAGGTAAAAATAATGTAACAAATATAACAATATAGTAAAAAAAAAATAAGTATTTTTGTAAGTATTTGAGATGATGGATAGTTAATTAGCTTGATTCAATGATTCCACATTATATACATATATCACAGCATCACTTTGTACTTCACAAACATATGCAATTATAATTTGTTAAAATAAAATCATAAAACCACTGATCCAATAAAATCTCGTTTTAAAAATGAGGCGACATACCCAGATAACCAAATTAAATTGATTAATGATGATTTATCAAATTCCTAATCTCAGCTAAAAATGTTCTGAAATTTCTTTGTAATGATATTCAGCCTGAAAGAACAGTTGTAGTAAAATATGTACCTGGATATATATTTATTTTCTAGTAACTATGAAAAACAATAAAAATATCTCATAATATCAGGTAACCTTAACCATTATCTTGCAACATTTCTGAAAGATAGAAGCTGTTCAATTTTTAAAAATATATATGAGCAATTATTTTTATGCATTTATTTCTTTCAAGATGGCTATACAATCTTTTCTATTATAACATAATTGCCTATAAAATGGAAGATTTCCTTCCCATTTTGTAGCATGTAAATAATATGGGTCATTTATTTATAAATTAAATGCAGTCTTTTGGTAGAGTACATATGGCCACAGATCTCTACAGCTGCTATGCTGAAGTTTCTTTAATTCCTGAGGGGGTAAGATTCTTATTTATGATGTACCCAGGTGCTGATGTTTACAGTAGAATCAGTGTTTTTGCTTATATATGTGTGAAAGTGTATGAAGCCAGAATCTGTTTATAACTGGTATATATCTAAAAATGTATATAAATTGCTTATGCACAAGTATATAATTTAAAACTTTCCTACACCTATGATTATAACTTTGAATAATTGTTAATTATATCTACTGCATATGATGGTTGTGAGAATTAAATATATTTTTACATAAAGAATGCACTTAGCTAGTGCTTAGCTTATAAAAAATGTTCTAGGATATTTATTTATTTACTTATTTGGCAGTTTGGAAGTAAAATGTTGAATGTCGTTTATAACAAAATGCTCTTCCCCACTTGTCCAAAGAAGACAAACTAGAGAAAAGACTAAAAATTCTTATCTAACTTACATCATTTTAGGCTTAAACAGAACGTAAACCATTCTTAGATTGACTGGGAGAGTCAATACAAAAGCAACGTAAAATGATAGAATTAAAAATGAAGTAAAATGGCATGCTTGACAGAAACTTTTGGTATTGTATAAAAAGAGGAAGTAAAGGAAGATGAATTATACACATACGTATGAATTTATTCAGCCATTATTTATTGACCATGGATTAGGCATTTGTGTCTTGCCAATGTCTGCAAATTCAAGAGTGAATAAGACATTATCCCTGTACTCCAGAACTTACAGTTTAGTGGTGTTGAGTGTGATATATAAGAGAATAGACTATGACAATATATTGTAATACTTTTGTAAAAAAGTATTGAAATATTTGAACATAAAAGACAGTTATTTGTTGATTTTTTTCTCATTGTTTCCTTCAGACAAGCTGTTTTCAATCTCCTTTTTCACATTTGTAGAATATCTTTGTTAAATCCGTAATTTAGAATTGTTGCGTTAAAAGTAAGATGTCATGGTGCCCTTTTTGCAGGTATTTCAGATATCTAGAAACAGTTCCTTTGGGTACATTATCTTTTATTGGAAATGACAGAGCAATGGTAGGCACAATTTAGGTATCCATAGTCACTGCAGTAGCAGAAAACATGGCAAAATGAGTGGAAGGTCTAGGCAGAGTTCCTGCTGTCATCCTCACAACTACAGCAAGTTTAGCCCTTTTCAAAGAATCAGTCATGACAGTCCAAGGTAACATACTTCATTCTCTAAATTTGCTCCGGCGAACAGCTGAAAAGAGACAAACTATTGCTACTTTGAATATAATTTCACAAAATAGGTTTATTTGGGGAGTATCAAGCTTCAGTGTTTTCTTCCTTATGGAAGGCTGAATAAAATTTAAGTATATCATAAGGAGTTAGGTTATTACTTTGTACCCCCAAATAGGTAAAATATATAATACAGGTTTTGAGCTTTAAGATACTAGGAAACCATAGGCATAGAGTAAAAGGGCTTAGATATCTGGGAAATATTTCTTTCGTTTCCCCATGCCAGTGATTAAAAGAGGGAAATTATTTCTGTGTTATTGATGACCTGGTTCTAGATTCCCAAACCATGGCCCAGGATGATCATTGAATGATAAGCTGCTAAGGATTTGTGCATGTTTTGAGAAAGAGGAAAGCTGCCAGAGGCTTGGTAGTCATACTTTAACACTGAAGTAATGACTCAGTCTCATAATTACATGTTCATCCCTGCTTGTGTTGTTTCAGATCTAAACTTACAGTTCAATGAATTTGCTGATTAGATCTTCTTCAGTCTGTGAATTGAGGGAACCAGAAGTGGGCTCTGTGCAAGAAAGATTTATTTTTAAATTTAGATATGTCCAAGATGAAATCTGTGTAATCAAGACACATGAACTCCTATTATTACATAAACATAAAACAGATTTCTGGGAAGCTCTTCGGGAAATCCTTGCTTCAAGGTTTGGTCATCTGCAAAAGAAGATGGGTTTAATAAGCTTCTGAGTACAGGGCACTGCAAGGCTTATGCCATCAATTTACTCAGAGATCATTTATGAGTTACAAAAAGAAGGCTGCAAAGACGTGGAATAAACCTAAATGCCTATCAATGATAGACTGGATAAAGAAAATGTGGTACATATGCACCATGGAATAATACGCAGCTACAAAACAAACAAACAAAACAAAACAAAAACAACGAAAGCACATCTTTTGCAGGGACATGGATGGAGCTGGAAGCCATTATACCTAACAATCTAACACAGGAACAGAAAAACAAATACCACATGGTCTCACTTATAAGTGGGAGCTAAATGATGAGAACATATGGGCACACAGAGGGGAACAACGCATACTGGGGCCTATCGGAAGGTGGAGGGTAGGAGGGGAGAGAGGATCAAGAAAAATAACTTCTGAGTACTAGGCTTAATACCTGGGTGAAAAAATAATCTGCACAACAAATGCCCATGACAGAAGTTTACCTGCGTAACAAAGCTGCACTTGTAGCCCTGAACTTAAAAGCTAAAAAAAGAAAAAAAAAAGATGGAAAGCATATGGTGTTCTGCCTGATAGCTTTTCAATTTCTTAATTTTGTCCTGTGAAATGATACATTCTTATTACAGTGTATATATATATATATATATATATACATATATATGCATGTACATAGATTTTGTATATACATATTATCTTTCACACATGTATGCATATATATATAATGCATATATATGTATGTGTGTGTGTGTGTGTATACATGAACACACACCATCCACACAGAGAGGAAGAAGGAAAGAATCAAACATTTAGTTACCCTAAAAAGGAAAACTATAATTTCCATTGTCAGTCATCTCGACTATAAATGATAGAATTGAATCACCTTGTTCCATAGAAGCAGAGAACAGGTCGTGTCCTTAGAGATTCACAATGGATGAAAATCTCTTTTATCAACCATTCCGAAGGCAGGGACAAAATCTCTACTCTGGAGACTTCAAGGCAAAAGAGAAAAGAAACAACCTTTCACAGCTGATGGTTAAGAGGAAAGTGAAGGGAGTTTTTTACTATTACTTAGATAAAAATAAAAGAAGAAACTTAAAATAACACCTTTTGGTGGGTGACAGTCTCTTAATGTCCTAAGTTTTGTGCTTACATAAAAACTGAAAGAGCTAATCAACGTAGGTGTGCAAAGAAGAAAGGTATCTCCCAAGAGCTTTGATTACCAGTTTCCTAACATAGAAATGTGAGGAATAAAATACACCATGAATCTAATACTGCTTCAGAATCAAGTAGATCTATCTAAAAAATAAAAGAATAAATATATACATCTGCCAAAAGGCAAACAAAGGAACTAAAGTAATAAACAATTTTTGATTTAGCATCACCTGGTTGCCGTGAGTTATAATGGAAAAGTCATATCCTTATTCCATATTATCATGGCAGGATAATTTGATAACCAAATATGGGACTACCAAAGGCCTCGATAAATTAGGCAGCACTGTAGAATCACTTGTAGAGAGATGCTCTAAGGAAGCATACGTAAAGAGAGGGATTGAAGATTTTATATAAACATTTAAACCATAGCCTGTCTATGGAATGCACCATTATCAGTGCAAAGTACATAAACATAAGAAAATTTCTATTATCTCACATCATCTAGTTATAACTATTCCATGGAAGGACTCCAGGTTGGGATACTAGAAATCATTATGTTAAAAAAGTTTGTATTGAATTGTTGACGTAATTGTTCTCCCTTTCCTTTCTATTTTCAAGTAGGGATGCAAGGGGATGATTATCTCTTTGATAACTAGAAATTGTAAGTAAGGTGTGCGAGGTAAGTTCTGAAATGTCTCTGAATGATCCCTGCCTCCTCTCATTCATACCTCTGTACCCCTGTGTGTATGTATGTGTTTGTCTTGAGATGTGTGGACGTTGACTTGATTGTAATGAATAGAATATAGTGAAAGTGATGAACTGTTAATTCTAATATTAGACTAGAAAAGACTGTGACTTTTATTACTCTCTCTCTCTCTCTTTCTTACCTTCGTGGCTTTCTTTGATAAAGCAAGTCCAGAATATGTATAGAACTCTTCAAAATCAATGTGAAAATAGCTGCATGGAAACATGAGCAAAGTATATGACTGATTAGTACCACAAAACCCCAATGGACAATAAAATACAAGCGGGAACATAAAATTCCACTGTAATTAGTTATACTGTAATTAGTTAAATGCAAATTACATACAAAATGAGGTAATATTGTATGTCACCAGATTTGCAAAGTGCAAAAAAATTTCAGAAACAGGTGTTGATAAAGATATAGAGAAAATAATGCCATATATTTAATGACATAGTATTGCTAGAATAGATTTAGAGAAAAAAGTTTAATAATTCCTAGTCTCTTGAGTATAACTAGCAGAATAGCTCTGAAGAAAAAAGATGGTAATACTTAGTGGCCCAACCAGTGTCAATTGTTACAGTTTCAAATTGGCAATCAGGCACAAGTGACACACAGGCTTTAATCTAACATTATGCATAATTGGCTTTACAGAAGATAATGGGACAAGAAATACTGTGATAAAGCATTTTACCTCATTGGGAGGCCTGGTTCACAGCTACTTTTATCACATCAACATGCAGGGAGTGTCCAGCTACCGAAATTAAAAGCAAGGTCAATGTAAATTATGTTGACACAAGAAGGCTGCAGTATCCGCTTGCACCAGCCATTTATACTGGGTCAATTCCAAAGATGGACATTTCACGACAACAAGGAAGACGTAAAAATCCACATTCATCTTGATGCTGTACATTCCAAAGAAAGAGACAGGAATATGTTCTCAAGTAGAACTGGAACAATACAGGCCAAATGTTAAAGGTTTATTTTTTTACAGTAAATTTTAAAGTGTGTTGCCACCATTTAGCAACCACACATCTAGGCTAAATAATTAATACTAATAACTTCCAGTTTCTATACTAAATTAACTTTCAAGCATATGCACAATGTACACATGGACAAAACACTGTTTGCAATGGCAGAGTTTTCAAATGACTTAGTTTTCCATTTTAAGGAAACACATAAATATTTATGGTTTATTCCCAAGTTAAAATAAATGATTTATATTTCCCAAGCTATAAAAATATAAACTGCAGGTTGAATGAAAAAAGGAAGGTTGAAAAAGAATGTGTGAAATCTGAAACTTTCAAAACTAGAGAAAAATGACACCGTATCCCAAGTATTTATCTTTAAAATGGTCACAATATAATAACTTTTGCATAGGGTAGGCATAGCATTTTAATGAGTTAATGCATATAAATTATTTAGCATAGTATCTGGACTATGGTAAGGTATCAGTAAATGGTAGCTATTATTATTTGAATGAATATATATACATATATATATATATATATATATATCACAGTAAAAGTGTTAAAATACTGGAAAATTACATCCATTCTCTTTAGTATAATAGCAACCTTTATGTAAGGAGGTACAAAAATTGATAAGTTAAGGTATTAATATAATTTTTATTTTATTTAACAAAAGAAATATTGAGCAAATGTGCCAAATAATAACACATCTGTTTGTCTTAAGTGTAAAATAATCTATTATTTTCTTCTACTTTTTTCATATGCTTATCATATTTCATAAATAAATATGTTAATTAAAAGAAAAGTAGAGGCTGGGCATGGTGGCTCATGCCTGTAATCCCAGTACTTTGGGAGGCCGAGGTGGGTGGATCACGAGGCCAGGAGATTGAGACCATCCTGGCTAATACGGTGAAACCCCATCTCTCCTAAAAATACAAAAAATTAGCTGGGTGTGTTGGCACACGCCTGTAGTCCCAGCTACTCGGGAGGCTGAGGCAGGAGAATCACTTGAACTCAGGAGCTGGAGGTTGCAGTGAGTTGAGATCGCACCACTGCACTCCAGGCTGGGCGACAGAACAAGACTCTGTAAAAAAAAAAAAAAAAAAGAAAAAAAGAAAAAAAGAAAAAGAAAAGCAGAATAGCAGAATGCTCAATGTGGGTAAGCTTTTTTAGTGAGAAAACAAACTTCTAGACCTATACAGAATGGAGAAAAAAGTTAGAAGACAGGACAGTTGTATTTTAGTAGCACTGAATAAGGAGAGCTAATATGAAGCTTACATTTATGTTACAGTTGCTATTTATTTTATGGAATAATAGAAATGGCTTATAAAAATTGACAATAGTAGCAAATATTAAGATGAGTTCTAAATTTGTCCATTAGAATGTTTCATTCTAGTATGAAAATGCAATCAAACAACAATATACCTACAACTATGCAAGAAACTGGGTTTTGCAGAGAGAATATTGTAGCTTTGTTTTATGTTTTTTGTTTCTTTTGTTGTTTTTGGTTTTAGAGGCAGGGTCTCACTATGTTGCCCAGGCTGGAGTGCAGTGGATATTCACAGGCAAGCACAAAGTGTGCTACAGTCTTGAACTCCTGGCCTCAAATGATCCTCCCACATCAGTATCTTGAGTAGTTAGGACTACAAGAAGATGACAAGGTGCCCAGCCAGCACTGCAGCTTTGAAGAATTTTCAATCTTTTTATAACATTGAATAGCCAAGGCATTGTCATAAAATAGTTAGAATTTGATTCTCCCTGCCCTGTCAACTCCAATATATATTAGAAAATTAGTAAAGTAACAATGTATAACCATCCTCAAATGCATATGGAATCTCAAAACACCATGAAAGGCCAAAACAGTCTTGAGAAAGAAAAACTGGGGGTTTCGTATTTTCTGATTAGAAAATATATTATAAAGCTACAGTAATTAAAACAATGCGGTTCTGGCATAGAACAGACATACAGACCAGTGGAACAGAATAGAGTCTAGAAATGAACACTCACATATATGATCAAATGTTTGTTGACAAGGGTGTCAGGGCTACACAATGGGGAAAGATTGTCTCTTCAACAAATTGTTAGGTAAGCAAGACATTCATATGGAAAAAAATGAAGTTGCATCCTTATTTTACACCATATACAAAAAATTAACTCAAAATGGCTTAAACATCTAAATGTGAGATGTGATATTGTAAAATTCCTAGAAGAAAACACAGAGGAGAAGTTTCATGACATTGGTTTTGGCAATGATTTATTGGATATAACACCCAAACTGCAGGAAAAAAAGGCACAGAAGAGAAATGGAATAATATCAAACTTAAAATAACTCCTGTGCAGCAAAGAAAACTATTTACAGAGTAAATAGGCAACCTATGAAATGGGAGAAAATATTTGCAAATCATATATCCAACAAATGGTTAGTATCCAGAATGTATAAAGCACTTGTACAACTGAATAACAACAATATCCAAATAACTATTTCTTTAAATAGTTAAGACTAAAAGAATATAAGCATGCATTTTATTTTTAATTTTTGTGGGCACATTATTTTTGCTCACTTACACTAGCTTTTTGCCCAATATTCCTTGTTTCTATTATACAACATAATTATAAACTGCTCATGTATTATTTCTTTGTCAAGTAGAAGGAGATAACTTCAGTGTCACAAAAAAAAAAAACCAGAAGTCTGGCTGTTAAAGGTGTTATCTGTCATGTATTTATGGGGTACATGAGATCTTTTGATACAGGCATTTAATTTAAAGTGAAATAAGCGCATCAAAAAGAAAGAATTACCCATCCTCTCAGGCATTTATCCACTAAGTTGCAAACAAAGCAATTACACTTTCAGTTGTTTTAAAATGTACAGTTTTTCTTATATTTAAAACTATTTTTTAAAGGTAAGTTTCCGGACAAAATTAGTAGGTTCAATGTCATGGACATTTTATATATCCTATCATTTTGTTTTCCAAAAGTGTTGTTCTCAAACTCCATACTATGACCCTCTATAATCTATGAATGTGTGAATATCATAAGACTACACTTTCTAAATTGTTAGTATATAGTGACAATATAAATAATGGGTTTCCTTATTGTGTAATAATATGAGAGTTATCTAGACAACATTTTGCTAGTGCTGTAAAAATAGGAAAACAAAAGAGTGGTAAACAATAATGCAGTGTGGAAGATGCTAAATTTATCCCACTCTAATTTTGACCATATCCATCTGCTGTTTACCATCTTAAGACAGCTGAGCCACTTTTTATTTTCTCTTTGCTCCCTACTTCTTCCACTGAAAAAGTGGTATTGAGAAAATGTAAGCAATAATCAAACCACTCCAGAACATATA
The DNA here is from genome assembly GCF_029281585.2 of Gorilla gorilla gorilla. Classification (NCBI taxonomy): domain Eukaryota; kingdom Metazoa; phylum Chordata; class Mammalia; order Primates; family Hominidae; genus Gorilla; species Gorilla gorilla. The sequence continues at coordinate 99,238,372 of NC_073237.2, read as the reverse complement.
GAATGAAGTAATTTGTCAAATAACTCAAGGCGATCTTTGTAATACATAATGAGGCCAAAAGGTGGATATTTAATGTATGGACAAAAACACCTTCAAAATAGTATTTGCTTCTGAAAATATTTATGTTGCTGCCATGCATTGGTCTCAAGGACCAATATGTATTGTACAAAGTGCCAGTGGCTGTATATAGACATGAAATTACTTACTGATAATATGAATTGTAAATGTGCCAATGTTGGGTGTGCTGGACAGAAAATACAAGCAGTTCCAGGGTTCTGCTGTAACTGTCTATAAGGCATGTGTTTTTAAAACGTGCCTGGCCCACTTAGATAGTGTTGAAAATTGATGCTGAATAAATTGATGAAAAATGAAAGAGAAAGAAAAATAGTTGTATTTGATACCGGAAAACTCTAAAGCAACTTCAATAAAATATTCAGAATGCAATAAAATGCAGTAGAACTGACATGTTTACTATATTCAGGAGCTGTGTTTGTCATTTAACATATTTATAATTTTTAATCTTTATGAACATTTAAAATAGATATTCATATCACAGTTTTCGATTGAGGTATGTTAATATTCACATAACTTAAGTAATTGTTTCAGGTATCAGAGAGTTAATTTAAAAATGGGATCAGAGCTTGAAGATAGGTTGACATGATCCCATGTCCCAAGCTATTTATTGCAAGCTCTGACTTTCTCCAGGTATCTGCAGAACTTATACGTTCACTTTATAAAGTCTACTCAGATGTCACTTAATTCAAGTGTTCTCCCTAACCTCACCCTAAATAAACGAACTATTCCCACAATTGGTCTCTTTCATCCCTTTCCCCTTATTTTGTTACTGTCTATCATTCTCTCCACAACAGAAAGTAGCCTCCGCAATGGGAAGATCAGTGCTTGACCCACAGAAAGTAGTCTAATGTATACAGACACATGCATACCCATATACACATTTCTGTGAGTTTCTGTATACAGAAATGAATAGTCTTTCAAGGGCAAATATAGCCAACTCTGCCTCCCATCAACAAATAGTACTAATGATTGTTTGTCAGCATTACTCTAGAGTTATGAATGACTAGAATTAAGAGGATTTCAGACATCTAACTCCATAACTATACATGTCCATATCTCTATATAACCATAATAATTATATAACTATCTCAGTTCACCAATAATTAACTTCATTTTAAATCTAGGTCAGAAACTTATTGGGGTAGAATTGTTTTGTTTTGCCTTGCTCTATTGCTTTGTTTTCTTTCAGATGAGAAAAATCCTTTTGGATTGTCTAATCAAGTGTACTAGAAAAGGAGAATTGAAACATTTCTACATTAAATAACTCTGTATTCTTTAGTAACAAAAATATAAAATTGAAATGGATTAAATCAAACATACTAACTTCAGTGTTCTTTAGGATCATCTGGATAGCCTATTGAAAGGCAGATTGGCTGGGCGTGGAGGCTCACACCTATAATCTCAACATTTTGGGAGGCTGAAGTAGGGAGATTGCTTAAATCTAAGAGTCCAAGACTACCTTGGGCAACATAGCAAGACTCTAGCTCTACAAAAATATTTTTTTACAAAATTAGCTGGTCCTGGTGGCACATGCCTGGAGTCCTAGCTATTCAAGAGGCTGAGGCAAGAGAACATCTTCAGCCCAGGTGTTTGAAGCAGCAATGAGTCAAGATTATGACACTATGCTCCAGCCTGAGTGACAGTGAGACACCATCAATAATAATAATAATAATAATAATGACAGATTGCTGGCCTCCAATTATAACATTTCTGGTTCACATGGTCTTTGTGGGGCCCAGGAATCATCATTTCCTACAAGATTTCCTGTGATGCTGTTGGTCCTGTTACCACACTTTAAGAATCACTGATCTAGCGCATGCTCCGTTCAATGACGTGACAGGCTGATCTAGGGGCTCCAGCACTTGACTCCTTTTGAAAGTAATTTTGCATTTACAACTGCTGTGGATTAGGCAATCAAGCAGTTGAATCATGTGTTTACCCATGACAGTTGCTCAGAAGGGTCAGTCTTACAGTAAGCTTTTTAATGTAACTCTACCTACATAGAGAGGGCATGAACATTGTCATCTAAGTGTGTAGGTCTCTTTGATTGTTTTATGTATTTGCCTGCGTTAATTAGTTATCTTTCCATTCAAACATTTTAGAGAGAGGGAGAGAAAGGAAGAAGAAAGGACAATTTAAAAATATTTTTGACCTTCAACACAGAGATCTGATCTTGGCCTGTCATATATTCAGGCTAAATCAGAAGCCATTTCTTTAGTGACATTCTATGTCTAGGCTTCGATATCTGTAATTTCCTTAAAAACTAGTTATTTAAAAATTTGTGTTAGGATCATTCTGAAAAAGCATTTTTAGACCCTGTTATTGACAGAGATACTAATTTTTTGAAAATATAGTTGAGATTTTAGAAAAGTGAATTTAGTCCATTTAAAAGCAATTTTATTTTTCTCCAGATTTCTTAAGGTATAAATGAAAAGTAAAAATTATATATATTTATGGTATGCAATGTGATATTTTGATATATGTATACATTGTTAGATTATTAAATCAAACAAATTGAGATATTCCTCACCTCATACACATATTTTTGTGTCAAAACCCTTAAAATCTCTCAGAAATTTTCAAGAATGCAATACATTACTATTAACTGTGGTAGTCAGGCTATACAACAGCTCTCCAGAACTAATTCATCCTAACTGAAACTTTGTACCGTTTGGCCAACTCCTCTTTATTCCCTGATGACTTTGCTCTGTCCCTCTACCAGGCCCCAGACAACCACCATTCTACTCTGCTTCTATGAGTTAAATGTTTTTTAAGATTGCACATGGGAGATCATGCAGTGTTTGTCTTTCTCTTCCTGGCTTGTTTCACGTAGTATAATGTCCTCCAGGTTCATCCACATTGTTACAAATGGCAGGACACCCTTCATTTTTAAGACTGAAGAACATTTATTGTGTGTACTAAAGAGTGTTTTATTGTTTGTGTGTGTGTGTGTGGAGCATTTTATTTGTGTGTGTGAGTGTGTGTGTGCGTGCATGTTTGCGTGCATGAAGGCACATATTTTCTTTATCCAAAAATCTGCCAATGAACACTTAGATTGATCCCATATCTTAGCTACTGTCAATAATGTTGCAATGCACATAGGGGTGCAGATATTTTTGGGAAGTACTGATTTTATTCTTTTTGGATGTAGTATACTCCATAGTAAGATTGCTGGATCATATATGGTAGTTCTATTTTTAACCTTTTGGGAAGCCTCTACAAACTGTTTTCCACAATGGCTGTAGTAATTTACATTTCCACCAATGCCGCACAAGGGTTCCATTTTCTCAATATTCTTGCCAACACTTGCAGTCTCTTGTCTTTCTTATAACAGCCATCCTAACAGGTGTGAGGTGTTGTCTCACTATGGTTTTGATTTTCATTACCCTAATGGTTAGTGACATTGAGCATTTTTTTTGGTATACATACTAGCCATTTGTGTATGTTTTTTGAGAAATGTTTATTCATATCCTTTGCCCATTTATTTTTATTAGGTTATTTGGGAGCTTGGGAAACAATGTTGCTTTTGCAGCTGAGTAAAGTTAGATAGAGGGACATGCCCCCAAAAGGACTATCTTACATCCTAACCATTAGAATGTATGCACATAGAAATATATATATATATATATATACACACACAAAAAACCACATACATATATATTTTAAAATCTATACATTTATTTATTTACTTATTTCTGATGATGAAAACCTAGTAACAAAAAACAACAAAATGAAACATTCCAACATCTTTCTGGTATTATGGCCAAATCAAATGTAAACAAAATAATTTGATTCACACACTTTAGCAGAAAGGTATGTCAGACACTAAACCGTGAATTAAATAAAGGTTGTAATTACTACACAAAGAAGTGTATTTATTTTTTTGCTGCAAAATATACACTTAATGAAAATGACTCAGTATCTCACAGTTGTATACATGTTGTAGGGAAAATGGCTGTTTCATCAAAAATAATAACTGTTACTTATTGAATGCTTGCAACCAGATATTTTTATAAGCACTTTATGTATGTGGTGCTATTTAATGCTGTCAACAGTCCTACAAAATTGATAACAATGTTATTCCCTTTGAAAATGAGGAAAAAAAGGCATTCAATCTCTTGCCTTAGATCCCACATTTGTTAAAAATGATGTATCTATAGATCTATCTATCTATCTGTCTATCTATCTATCTATCTATCTATCTATATTATATATATATATATATATTTTTTTTCTTTTTGAGATGGGATCTTGTTCTGTCGCCAGGCTGAAGTGGGAGTGCAGTGGCATGATCTTGGCTCACTGAAACCTCTGCCTCCTGGGCTCAAGCAATTCTCCTGCCTCAGCCTCCCGAGTAGCTGGGACTACAGGCGCATTCCACCACTCACGGCTAATTTTTGTATTTTTAGTAGAGCCGGGTTTCACCATGTTGGCCAGGATGCTCTCGATCTCTAGACCTTGTGATCTGCCCGCCCTAGCCTCCGAAAGTGCTGGGATTACAGGTGTGAGCCACCGCACCCAGCCATAATGACAATCTGCCTAAATAATAACTATAATGACAATCTGCCTAAATAATAACCATAATGACAATCTGCCTAAATAATAAAAGATATCAGGGTGTTTAAACAAATAGAGACAAGACAATTTACAACGTCCTCCCTTCTCTCTCTTATTTTGTCTATTTTTGTAGTTTGATTTAATTTTGTTTCTTATTAGGCGAGGAAAAATGAAAGCTTTTTGGAAGGGACAATTTAGCAAACATCACAAAGGCAAACTATCATCTCATTTGTTTGGGACGATTCTATATTTTATTGTTTAATAAGTTTAAGTCCTACGTACTTTTTAAAACTGATTTGAAATCTAATACAATGAAGAAGAAACATTTTTGTCTCAATAAAATTTAAGGATTCATTTAAAAAAATAATTACCACCATTCAGTACAGAGCACAAGTGCAACTCTAAATAAGCAACTGTTAGGATTTTCTAAGGTTCTGGGTAAAACAAGGTGACAATCCAGTAGTTTGAGGTGACATAGCATGCCAAATAATGTATGAGGTAAAGACAGTATTATCCATACCAAAGTAAGAGAAGTATAAATTCAGAAATACATTGGATGCAAGAGAAATAAAGAGTATATAAAGTCAGAACAAATAAGATATATATTCTATTTTCTGGTAAAGACATTTGATTTCAAATTTATGAGTTTAGTTGACAATAAAAGATATATGAATTTAGAAGAGGAAACTTTGAAAAAAAGAGAAATTGTTTTTATAGCTCTCTTTTATAAACCTAGAAATATATATGAGCTATATCATGAACCTTTAAAAAGGTTTTTGATATATTGTGATAGGCAGCCTTAAATATTACCTCCAATGAACATTGCTTTCTGGTATCTATGCCTTTGTGTAGTCCATCTCCCATTTTAACTAGGGCTGAACTGAGTCAGCAGTAAGCTATGGCAGAGTGAGAGTTTTGGACTTGAATAGATAGATCATAAAGGTATTATATATTTTACATTGGTGTCTTAGTACCTTTGCTGTGGGGGTATCCATCTGCTATACAATGTGGACACTTAAGCATTCCTTTGAAGAGATTCACATGGAAAGGAACCAACTTATCAGCCACAACCTGCCAGCCATGTAAGTTAGTCACCATGGAAACAGATTCACCAGCAGCAGACAAGCTTTCAGATGACTGTAGCCCTGGTCGATGTGCGAAGACAACATGAATAACTTAGAGTCCAAACTGCCAGCCACACAGCTCCAGAGCTTGTGACCCACAGAAACTGTAAGAGATAATAACTGAGTTATTATTGTTTTAAGCAACTTTATGATGTTGCAGTTTGGTACACAGCGATAGATACCTGATAGCAATGTAGATTAGGTGGGATGCTGCCATAACAAAACCTATAAACGTGGAGTGGCTATAAACGTAGACTGGCTAGGCATTGAGTTAAGCTGGAAAGGCAGGAGGAAAGTGGTAGTAAAGTTCCAAAAAACCATGAAGAGACGGCTGTGGAAGTTGTCTTCTCCTTAAGGAGGCTGTCAGTGAGCACTTAAAGAAAATGTTATTGGCTTAGTCAAAAACCAACAGCCGGTGGTGAGGCTGAGGAGGAAAGGGAATGTTGGTGGGAATATAAATTAGTTCAGCCACTGTGGAAAGCAGTCTGGAGATTTCTCAAAGAACATAAAACAGAGCTACCATTCTACCCAGCAATCCCATTACTGGATATATACCAAAAAGAAAATACATCATTCTACTAAAAAGAGATACACATTTATATGTTCACCACTGCACTCTTTACAATAACAGAAATTGAATCAACCCAGGTGCCTACGAACAGTAGATTGGATAAAGAAAACGTGGTACATATACACCATGGAATACTATGCATCTAGAAAAAAAGAATGAAATCATCTCCTTCACAGCAACATGGGTGGAGCTGGAGGCCATAATCCTAAGCAAATTCACGCAGGAACAGAAAACCAAATACCATAGGTTCTCACTTATCATTGGGACCTAAACACTGAGCACACACGGACATAAATATGGGAACAATAGACACTGCGGACTATTGGATAGGAAACGTGAATTGAAAAACTATCAGGTACTATGCTCACTACCTGGGTAATGTGATCTGTACCTTAAACCTCAGAATCATGCAATATTCCAATGGAAGAAACCTGCACATATTGTCCCTGTATCTAAAATAAAATGTTGTTAAAAAGAAAAAAGAAAATGATATTATTAGGTGCTTAATCATGTTAGATTCTTATGATGTAGTTGTATTTAGCAGCTTTGGTATTTACAGTAGTATGGAAGGTGGAAAACACATGATAAAAATGAATGATTACCCTAAGGAGATTTCTTGGCAAAATGTTGAATATTCTCCCTGGCTACTTGCTACTGTTATAGAATACAATGTACATAAGGAGAAAGAGAAGCTAAAAACAACTGTTACATGTAAAAAATACAAGATTTATCTGTAGCTTCTTCAAATGGCAAATGATGATAAATTAAGAAATGGTCTTGTGGGGAAGATCAAATCCAAAGTACTCTCAGGAAAGCACAAGCTAAAAATAAACACATGAGGGTGATAGAAAAATTCTTTTATAAAACCTTACAATGTTTCAAAGAATTATTGAGTCAAATAACAGATCCTTGTAAGATCTTAAGGAATTGTCCTTTGGTATACCCAGAGAAAAAACTCAAAAAGAACAAGGGCTTATTTTAAAGAGATAAGTTGATTTTTTTTTTCTAATGAAGTGACTGCAAATCATAGAAAACCCAAAGTTTTTAAGAGAACTGTATTATCAGACATACCGATATTTTGAACTGAAAGGTCTAGACACAGTCTAAAACAAACCTTTAAACTCCTGAAGTTTTATACATGGAGATCAGGCTGACAAAATTATTCTACTGTAAACTGAGGCTACCATTTATAGAAAAAGGAAACACACTCAAAATGGAAGACTAAGGTTCTAAAAAGAGGTAACATTCCAGACTCTGAGCCATTGTTAAAGAACTGCCTACATCTTTCCTGCTGGTTTTCAGAAATATCGTGAATTACCGATTCCTACCTGCCTCCATACCTGCCCCCACTATTTTGAACAGGAGTGTTTATAATGCTTATAATATGCCTATATTAACGTTGATGCGGGATTTATGAGAGGCAAACATGTTTAACTTACAGATGTCTAGATCAAGAATTGTAATTGAAGAACTCCACCCAATAGTTTCCATCCACACTTGAATCTGACTTAGATGAGGAAATCTTGGACTTACTTCATGCTTATTCTGTAGTTTCTTGAGATATCTGAAGGCCTTGGAGAAGAAGTGTAGTATAATTTAAATTTTGGAGTGATGTGAATTATTGGAGGCCAGAGGGAGACTGTGATGCTCCACCTTCCAAGATGGCTGTCAATAATACTCACCTTGTGGTGTTTGTGATCTTGGGTGGTGCTCTCCAGTACTGAATTAGGCTACCTGTGTGATCATGACAATATTGCCAAGATGATGGTATATAACTTTCATGGCTAGGTCATAAATGACATAGGAATGCCTGTGTTGGTCTCTTGCTGGCTCAGACTGAGAAAAGTAACTTGCCATGTAGTAAGAACCCCTAAGCAGCCGTGTTGAGAGGCCGAGGTGGATACAAATCAACTTTCTAGCACGAATTTACCAGCCATGTGAATAAGCTACTTAGGAAATGGATCCTTCAGCCCCAAACAATTAGATTACTTTAGCTCTGGCTGATAAATAATTATAATTTTATACGAGACCCTGAACTAGAGCTGCCTAGTCAAGATGCTCCTGAATGATGTAACATATTACACAGCTGTATATAATAGATATATATATAATTTAACATTTTCTCCCTAAAGTTTTGATTAATTGATGCTTGTTCCCAACACAAAATATTTACATGTGCTTTCCTTAATACTAGTTTTGTTGGGTCTTTAAATCTTTGCCAAATTTATAGTCTAAGAAGAAGTATATAAATTTATATTATTTATGTACTTCTGCTTAATAGATCCATTTAGTATTATTTCTTTATTTTTAATCCATCATTTGTAATCTTTTTTCATTAATTTAAAATTTTGCGTTTACTGATTGTCTTAATATTAGGGGTTTAAGAGATTAATTTTTCTAATTGCTTTATAATACAAGAGATAGTAAGGGCATTAACACTTTATACTATAGTATAAAATTATTTATTAAATTATATATATTTTAGTTTTTTACCTTTTTTGAATATGAGTGAATATTTAGTAGGTTTTTTTTAAAATACAAAGATCTTAAATCTGTCAGCTTATTTTTTTAAATATAAAAGTCTGCAAGAGGAGTTGCAAGATATTCTTAATCCAAGATTAAATAATTGTTTACTCTCCTTTAGTTTAAACTAGAAATATCTCTCTTCATATATGTGGATTGTAGAGATAGATAGATGATAGATGGATAGATAGATGTTGTGTACAGCCACACAAAGACACATATACAATAATTATGTGTTTAATAATATTGGGCCTTCCAACTTATGAACAAGATATATATTTCTTTTTTTAAGTTTTTTTTATCCTAGAAAAAAATTATAATATTTATGTAGGGTTTTTTGGGTGGGGGGAGATTACCAGCCAATTCTCCATGGAGGCTTTGGGTTGCTGGATATCTTTGGAGCAGATGAATTACAGATTATTTTTAAGAGGTTTTTTTTTTGTTTTGTTTTAAGAATTTGTGTACCTGACAGCCTTTTGATACAGAAATAGCGCCTCCCTCAAGAGCATAAGGCAGATTCATTGGCTTTCCAGAATAATAAAGGTATTGACTCTCTCTGGAGCAATGATTGAGAAGGTTTGCTTCTAGTATCCTTAAAAGCTCCTCCTTAAAGCCTCTTTTAAAAGACCGTAGTTTCCTAAGCTTTGGCTTCCTCAATGGTAGCACAACCCACTTCGTGTACATTATCCATTTTGGCCACTCCACATCACACTTGTGGGATTTTGGGGGTAAGAGAAACAGATGGAAACATAGAGCTCATGCTGCATGTTGGTCCATAAATAATAAGTTCTTTGTTTTTGACCCAGGAGTCTCCTGTCTTTTTCCAGACTTTGTGAAACTGTGGTATGCTCAACAAAATCTCAGATCATTCACAGTTTATTATTATTATTATTATACTTTAAGTTTTAGGGTGCATGTTATATCACTTTTTTAGAATGATAGTTCTGTGCCTAGTAATAAGTATATTTTTCATAATTTGCTTTATTTTTCCACTCAAAACAATGTGGATTTTTGATGGCCATCAGTCTTTTTCCTCACTATTGAATTCCCTTACTTTGTATTTCTATTTCATTACGGTGTATTGAACTGTATTCCCATCATAAGTGCTCTTATGTGTTTCTTTGTAATATTCCTTTTCTTATTCATCATGCTTATCCTACCTTATCTTTTCATCTCTATCCTTCATCTTTTCAACTGAGTTGATTCTACACAAAAGCCTTTCTGCTTATATTTAATAGAGCTTTTTAAAATTTTTATTCTATTAAAACTTAATATTCACTCATATTTTAAGTTTATACTTGTTCCTGCAATTGATAATTTTTAATGCTTTGCTCAAATTCTGATTTTCCAAGATAGTATTCTGTTCTAGCTTTCTATAGACTATTTATGTTGAATATTAAGTTGCCTTTGGGTAAGTTATATGTAATCAGAAGCCTTTGATGTAATGTTTGAGCTTCCATTGTCCCCGCATGATGTGCAGTTCTGAGTTGACAATTATCTTTTTCTGATTTATAAGTGTAATTGCAGCTTGATTATAATTTCTAATCAATTCTAATTTTCTTAGCAGGGCTTTACCTAATACGGATTTATTCTACTAAACTTTATCTTCTCCTATAACCTCCATTTATTAATTCATTCAACATATATGTATTGAACATCTACCCAGTGCTGGACACTGTGTTAATTGGTAAGGAATAAATGGTGAATAAAACAAGACAGTTGCTATTCTCTTGGGGTATGTGTTTAAGGTAACACAGAAAATGCAATAATCAAAAAATAACAGAAATGTGTAATTGGAAATATGATGATAGCTTTAACAGTAAGAGAATGGAAAGGACTATTGCGTTTTGCTGGTCAAGGAACACTTTCCCAAGGAAGTAATCTTTGACCTGAGATATCGAGGAATAATGAGTGATCTAAATTAAAAGAAATATGAGAGGGAAGATTCCCAGAAGAAACAATGAATGCACAGTGACATAGGACAGAAGAGAGGATGTCATGTTTGGAGAACTAAAAGAATACCAGTGTATTTGACTGACGTGCACAGAAGGAGAGGAAAGGAGCAGGAGATGACTCTTAGCACAAATGTAAGTCCGTGACCTACAGGTTTCATAGGCTAAGTTAGGCTTATTTAATTATTTAATTATTTTTGTGGATATAATATTTTAAATATTTTGGGGTACATGTGCTATTTTGTTACATGCATAGAATATGTAATGATCAAGTCAGGGTATTTGAGGTGTCCATGACTTTAAGCATTTGTCATTTCTACGTGTTGAAAACATTTCAAGTCCTCTCTTCTAGCAGCTTTATTTATTCTTTCTAAGACCATTGGGAAACCATTGAATGGTTTTAATAAAGGAGCTACTTGTTAAGATTTGCATTTTGAAAGGTCTTTGAGGAAAAAAGCTTAAGAAAAGGAAGGAGTTGGGGAATGTTAGGAAGTTACTGCAGAGGTCAAGTGCTTGTATCTGGGGGAAATGAGTGAAGAAGAAAAGATTGTAAAATATTGAGGAGGCAAATTTCACCAAGATTTGACAATGTGTTCTTAGGCACATTGAACTATTTTCATCCTGATAGACAGCACTACTAGTTTTCTCCCCATCTCCTCACACACTTAAAGTAAGCTAATTACTTACTACTTGTCTTCCTAGAAAAATTGCGCTAAGTATACAAAAACAGTGAGATGAAAAGAATAACACTGGATCTAGACATTTCCAGAAGTATCACATGCACAGTGGAGACAAGGCTGTCCAGTTTTTGATTCTTGATTGTTTATATGTTTGTTTCCAAACACTGGGACATACAGTCAGGAGAAGAGGTGGTGAGGGTATAAAATATCTTTCTACCTGTTTGTTAAGAATTCTGCTTTATGAGGTGGATACCATAAAAGAGTTTATATTATATTTTTCTCAAATCAGTTACATCTGACTATTTGTAAAAGTTTTTCAAAATAATAGAATTAGGTTTTCAGTTATATTTCTTCATGGGTGTCAGGTATTTGTAGATATTTTCATTTGTTTTTGTAATTCCTCATGTTCTTAGAGATATAGAAAGAAGCTGAAAGAGAAAATATAGGTAGTTGATAAACCAATTTTATTTTAAATGATAACTTTTCTTAGCCTTTACTTGAAATTAAACTAAACTTTAATTCAAAGAGCCATAAGAGACCTCCATAAATCATTTAGTTCTATCCCTTTGCCTTTAGGAAACCAAGTGTCTAAAACTAATAGGCAAATGTGAAATCTTGTTCTTTCACTATTCAATATATCTAAGATAAGCAAGAATCAATAGGCAGTTTCATTTAATTACAACCACTAACTATTTGTAAGTTTGATTATGTTATCTCCAGTGACTGCTGACTCCATGTATATTTTCTTCATTATGGCATCAGCTGATAAAATTGCTGTAATTCATTTATAGACTGACGCTGGTATCATGCATGACCTTCCCACCTCCCCTACCAAACACAACAAAAACAACCCAAAATTAATTTAAACACAATTCACAAACACACGTCATCAGGTCTTTCCACTATCTTGTGTCTTACATGTTAATTTGTAGAAAATTAATTCATCAATTAATTTACTTACTGGGTCATATAGTACCTTCTACTATATGCCAGGACTTATATTACTTGACTGACTATTATGCGCTATGCACTGTTCTAGGTAATCAGGTTATATCAGTTATAAAACAAACATAAGCTCTGCTGTCGATCATGAAACAGTTGTGTATAACTACTTGAATCATTTTCAAGGACATGTCCATCAGAGTTTTTTTCACCTCAGGGGCAAGAAACTGGGATATATGTGCCTCAATTTCACCGGTGATTGACTATTAAAAGAAATTCCCTAGGCTAATACTATTCTCTAAACTTTCTGCGATGATAGAAATATTCTATATTGGTGTTATCCATTACAATAGCAACTAGCCATATGTGGCTGTTGAGCCCTTTAAATGTGGCTTGTACTATCTAGGAACTGAGTTGTTTTGTATTTATTTATTTATTTATTTATTTATTTATTTTTATTATACTTTAAGTTCTGGGATACACGTGCAGAACATGCGGGTTTGTATACACAGGTACACATGCGCCATGGTGGTTTGCTGCACCCATCAATCTATCATTTACATTAGGTATTTCTCCTAATGCTATCTCTCCCCTTTCCCCCAACCTGCTGACAGGCCCTGGTGTGTGATGGTCCCCTCCCTGTGCCCATATGTTTTCATTGTTCAGTTCCCGATTATGAGTGAGAACATGTGGTGTTTGGTTTTCTGTCCCTGTGTTAGTTTGCTGAGAATAATGGTTTCTAGCTTCATCCGTATCCCTGCAAAGGACGTGAACTCATCTTTTTTATGGCTACATAGTATTCCATGGTGTATATGTGCCACATTTTCTTTATCCAGTCTATCATTGATAGGCATTTGGGTTGATTCCAAGTCTTTGCTATTGTAAATAGTGTTAAAATAAACATACATGTACATGTGTCTTTATAGTAGAATGATTTATAATTCTTTGGGTATATGCCCAGTAATGGGATTGCTGAGTCAAATGGTATTTCTAGTTCTAGATCATTGAGAGATCACCACACTGTCTTCCACAAGGGTTGAACTAATTTACACTCCCACCAACACTGTAAAAGCATTCCTATTTCTCCACATCCTCTTCAGCATCTGTTGTTTCCTGACTTTTTAATGATTGCCATTCTAACTGGTGTGAGAAGGTATCTCATTGTGGTTTTGATTTGCATTTTTTTGATGACCAGTGATGATCTTTTTTTCATGTGTTTGTTGGCCATGAAAATGTCTTCTTTTGAAAAGCGTCTGTTCATATTCATTGCCCACTTTTTGATGGGGTTCTTTGTTTTTTTCTTGTAAATTTGTTTAAGTTCCTTGTAGATTCTGGATATTAGCCCTTTGTCAGATGGATAGATTGCAAAAATTTTCTCCCATTCTGTAGGTTGCCTGTTCACTCCGATAATAGTTTCTTTTGCTGTGCAGAAGCTCTTTAGTTTAATTAGATCCCATTTGTCATTCTTGGCTTTTGTTGCAATTGTTTTTGGCATTTACTCATGAAGTCTTTGCCCATGCCTATGTCCTGAATGGTATTGCCTAGGTTTTCTTCTAGGGTTTTTATGGTTTTAGGTCTTACGTTTTAATCTTTAATTCATCTTGAGTTGATTTTTGTATAAGGTGTAAAGGGGTCCGGTTTCCATTTTCTGCATATGGCTAGCCAGTTTTCCCAACACCATTTATGAAATAGGGAATCCTCTCCCCATTGCTTGTTTTTGTCAGTTTTGTCAAAGATCAGATGGTTGTAGATGTGTGGCATTATTTCTGAGGGCTCTGTTCTGTTCCATTGGTCTATATATCTGTTTGGGTGCCAGTACCATACTGTAGCCTTGTAATATAGTTTGAAGTTAGGTAGCATGATGCCTCCAGCTTTGTTGCTTTTGCTTAGGATTGTCTTCGCTAGAGGGGCTCTTTTTTGGTTCTGAGTTTTTAAACCAAATTTGAAATCTAAATATCCATGTGCCTAGTGGCTACTGTATTAGAAATTCTAGAGAGTGTTCAATTTGAAAGGCATTAAGATGCTAACCCAAAGACCTTCAAGTGATATAAATTACTCTGATTCCTGGAAATATATAGCAACCACAATTGTGGTAGTGCCACAATTAACAACTCAAAGGATTAACAACAATCCTTTATATGTATGTGGGTTTTCCAGTGTTGGGTGCATATACGTTTATAATTATTACATTATCTTGCTGAGTTGCCCTTTTTATCATTGTATAATGACCACCTTTGTCTCTTTTTACAGTTTTTATTTGAAGTTTTATTTTATCCAATGTAAGTGGTATGGCTTACTTTGCGTCCCCACCCAAATCTCATCTCAAACTATAATTCCCAAGTGTCGAGGGAGGGGTCTGGTGGGAGGTGAGTAAATCATGGGTCCTGACTTCCCCTTTGCTATTCTCATGACAGTGAGTGAGTTCTCACAAGATCTGGTTGTTTGAAAGTGTGTGGCACTTCCCCTTTTGCTCTCTCACTGCCTCTCCCTCTCCGCTGTGGTAAGACATACTTGCTTCGCTTTGGTTTTCTGCCATGATTTTACATTTCCTTAGGCTTCCTAGCCATGCTTTCTGTTAAGCCTGTGGAACTGTGACTCAATTAAAAACTTTTTTCTTCATAAATTACCCAGTATCAGGTAGTTATTTATAGCAGTGTGAAAATAAACTGATACAGACAGTATAGCTACTTCTGGTCTTTTTTGATATTGATTTCCATGCAATATCTTTTTTTATCACTTTACTTTCATTCTGTGTGTGTCCTTGCACATGAAGTATGTCTAACATAGGCATGTAGACAGTATAGAATTCAGTCTTTTTTTTTATTGTTAATACATTCAGCAACTCTATGTCTTTTGATTAGATAATTTATTCTATTTATATTTAATGTTATTACTGATAAATAAGGACTTAACTACTGCCATTCTCTTTATTGTTTTCTCTACTATTTTTTAGATTTCTTTCTTTCTTTCTATTTTGTTTACATTTGTGGTTTCATAATTTTCTCTAGTGATAAGCTTTGGTTTATTTATCTTTCTCACCTCTGTATCTACTGCAATTTTTTTCTTCTCTATTTTTTTGTTTAAACTTTTTACTCTGGCGCTTATATAAAAACTCTTTTATTTACAAAAGTCTGTTATAAATTAATAACTTAATTTTGTTCACATACAAATATTTCAAACTGTTACTCTGTCCCTCATAATTTGTAATTTTGTTGCCTTAATTTACATGTTTTTACATTCTGTATTCCTTAGCAGCTTATAGTAGCTGTGATTATTGTTTATCATTTTGACTTTCACATTAGAGATTTGAAAGATTACATATTACCATGTAGTAAAGGAGGATTCCAAATCTGATTGTAAGAGTACGTCTATTTGTGAGTTTTCTATGATTTCACAGTAGTTATTGACTTTTTTTTTTTACTTACTTTTTGTTTTTGTAAGGCTGGTATATTGGTGATGAATTTCCTCAGCTTTTGTTTTTCTGAGAAATACGTTATTTCTCCTTAATATTTGAAGGATAGTTATGATGGGTATAGTATTTCTGGTACTTTCTTTCACAGCATTTTGTAAATATTATCCCACTCTCCTGACTTGCAAGTTTTTTGCTGAAAAATCTGCAGATAATCAAATAGAGATCCGCTTATATGTGACTTATGCTTTTCTGTTGCTGCTTTTGGAATTGTCTCTTTGTATTTGACTTTTGACAGTTTGATTATAAGGTTTCTTGAAGGGAACTTCTTTGGGTTGAATCTGATTGGTGTCTTTTGAGCTTCAGGGATCTGAATGTTTATATATCTCCAAGACATGAGAAGTTTTCAGCAATTATTTTTGTTAGATTTTCTGTGTTGTTCTTCAGCTCTTATCCACGTGAAAATCAGTAATGTAAATGGTTTTGCACTTATTGGTGCCCCATAGATCTCATGGCTTTTCTTCACTCTTTTCATTTATTTTCCTCTGACTTGGTTATTTCAAAAGACCTGACTTCGAGTTCAATAATTATTTCTTCTACTTTACCTAGTGTACTATTAAAGCTCTCAATTAGGCCAGGCGTGGTGGCTCACGCCTGTAATCCCAGCACTTTGGGAGGCTGAATCGGGCAGATCACGAGGTCAAGAGTTCGAGACCAGCTGACCAATGTGGTGAAAACTCGTCTCTACTAAAAACACAAAAGTTAGCTGGGTGTGGTGGCACACAGCTGTAATCCCAGCTACTCAGGAGGCTGAGGCAGGAGAATCACTTGAACCTGGGATGTGAAAGTTGCAGTGAGCTGAGATCATGCACTGCACTCCAGACTGGGTGACAGAGCAAGACTCCATCTATTAAAAAAATGCTCTTAATTATATATTTTTTATTTCACTCATTGCAGTCTTCAGCTCCAGGATTTCTATTTGCTTTTTAAAAATAATGTCTATCTCTTTGTGGAAATCCTAATTCACATCATGAATTGTTTTTCTGATTTTGTTGAGTTGTCTATCAGTTTTGTCTTGTATCTCACTTAGTTTTCTTAAAATTATTTTTGGGAAATTTATAAATTTCAATTTCTTTGGGGACAATTACTGGAGAACTATTGTGGGGTATTTTTTGGTGGTATCACATTTTCTTGCTTTTTAATTTCTTATGTCTCAGTATTGACATATGTGCATCTGAATGAATGGTTGCCTCTTCTAATTTTATAGAGTAGATATCATAGGAAAAGCTTCCCACCTACATATGTGTCTTATGGTGTTGGTTGGGGTGGGCGTATTGGCTTTAGTTTCAAGTGGGTACAGTAGTACAGTATCAGATATATCAGCCCAGGAACCCTGCCCCTAGTCAACAGGCTTCACGTAATTTAGCAGAGCAGCTGCACAACCTCCAGCATCCTAGGCCACTGAAACATTTTCAGGCATCACTGACATTAACTACAGGTTAAGAAACTGCAGATACTAAAATCTAATAGAGAAAAGTCCAAGAGCATGACTTCACTGGTGAATTTTACCAAACATTAAGAAAAAAATCACACCAATCCCTCTCAAACTCTGCCAAAAATGAAGAAGAGAAAACATGACTTATTCTGTCAGGCAAGTGTTACCTAGATACCAAAGCCAGAAAAACACACAACAGGAAAAGGGAAAATACACATTAATAGTAAATATAAGTGCAGAACTTCTCAACAAAGCACTACTAAACTGGATACAATTGTATATTAAAGTATTATACACCATAACCAAGTAAGATTTATCCCAGAAATATAAGGGTAAACACATGATAATCAATGTAAGACACCACCACATTAATAAAATGATATGAGAAAACTGTCACATGATTATTTCAAGTAATATACAAAAAAAGCATTTTAGAGAATAGAATATTCTTTCTTGATAAAAACACTCAGAAAATTAGGAACAGAAGACTTCCTTAACAGAATAAAGGACACTTATATTATCTCACTGCTAACCTTATACTCAATGACAAAAGACTGAAATCATTCCCCTAATAATAGGAATAAGACAAGGGTATTCACTTGTACTACTCCTGCTCAACCATGCACTTGAAATTTTATCCAAAACTGTTAAATGAGAAATAAAAGACATTCAAATTGGAAAAGAAGAAGAAAACACTCCTATCACAAAGGACATGATCCCAGATATAGAAAATCTTAACCACAGAAACCTGTCAGAACTAATAAATTCATAATGTTGCATATCAACAGACAAAAATATTTTCTTTCTCTACAACATCAATAAACCTTCTGAAAAGATAATCAACAAATCAGTTCCACTAACAATAGCATATAAAAGAAAATACCTTGGCCAAAATTAAATCAAGGAGAGGAAAGACTTATACACTGAAAACTCGGAGTATTACTGAAAGAAGTTAAAGAAGACCTAAGCAAATGAAAAGGTATCATGAATTCATTAATTAGAAGACTTGATATTAAGATGGGAATATTACCCAAAGCAATCTACAAATTCAATGCAATCTCTATTGAAATTCTAATGGACATTTTTGCAGAAATGGAAAAGCAGAAATTCAAATTTCTATGAAATTGGAAGTGATCTTAATAGGCATTTAATAGGATTTAAAAGAAAAAGTTGGAAGTATTACACTTGCTAATTTCAACATTTACTGTAGATCTACAGTAATCAAAAGAGTGTCAGACTTTCATAAAGACATATATAGACTAATGGAATAGAATTGTAAGTCCAGAAAAAAATTACATTGGTAATGAATTTATTTTTCACAAGTGTGCCAAGACCATGCATGGGAAATGGATAGTCTGTTCCACAAATGGTGCTAGTGCAACTAGAAATCCATATGCAAAGAATGATGTTTTATTTGTACCTCACACCAAATAGAAAAATTAACTCAAAATGAATTTACAAGCTAAATATGAGCTAAAACTATGAAAATCTTAGAATAAAACATAGTGCAACATTTTCTAACCATGAATTTGGCAATAGGTTTATTAGATATGATACCAATGGCATGAGCAAAAAATGGGAAAAAAATTAGAGATAAATGAGACTTCGTCAAAATTAAAAATGTAGGAATCATAAAACATTATTAAGAAAGTGAGAAAAAATCAATCTATAGAGTGGTATAACATATTTTGCAAATTATGTATCTGATAATGGTCTAGTATCTAGAATATATGAATGACTTTTACAACTCATCAAAAAAGACAACTCAATTAAAAACTATGCATATGATTTGAATAAATATTTCTTCCAAAATATTTATAAATGACAAGCACAAGAAAAGTTTGTAAATCATTAGTTATGATAAAAAGGCTAATCAAAAGTCCATGGGAAACTACTTCACCCCCTCAATGATGGCTATAAAAACTTTTTTAAGTAGTAAGTGTTAAAAAGATACAGAGAAAGTGGAACCCTTGTATTTTGCCGGTGGAAATTTAAAATGGTACAGCCATTATGAAATACTGTTTGGTGGTTTCAGAAAATATTAACCATACTATTACAATTAGACCTAGATATTCCACTCTTAGGTGTAAGCCCCAAATTACTGAGAACAAGTCCTCAAGCAAACACATGTGAATGCATGTTCATAAATAGTCACAATAGTTCACAATAGTCAAGAGATGGAAACAACCCAATATCTATCAACAAATGAATACATAACCAATTTGTGGTATATTAATACAATGGAATATTATTCAGCTATAAAAAGGAAGGACATACTGATGGATACTACAATGAGATACACCTGACAACTGCATGATAAGTGAAAGAAGCGAGACACAAATGGTAACATGTTGTCTGATTCCATTTTTTATGAAAGGTCCAGATAGATAAATCTAAAATATCAGATTAGTGGTTTTCAGGGGCTGATGAGAGGGAATAAGAAATGGACTGCTTAATAGGTATGTGGTTTCTTCTGGAGTAATGAAATGTTTTGGAACTAGATAGAGCTATTGTAATTTTGAGAGCTTCCTATTAGTTCAGTTATAGTCAAATGGACTAACAGAATAGAGAAACTAGGAACAAACACTTGCATATATGAAAAATTAATATAAATCACACATGGGATTGCAGATTAATAGGGAAGGGAGTAACTCAATAAAAGATGTAGAAGAAATTGGTTATATTGTTCTCTCTATATATTGAATTATTTTATTGAAATGAATACAAAAATGAATTTCAAGGTAACTATAAGTAAAGTTAAAAAGTAAAACTTTACGATTTGTGATATATATTATCAAAATCTTTATTTGAACACTGAAGATAAAATGTTAACAGGCTGGAAAGTAAAACATAATAGAAAACACTGAAGAATTGAAGTATATGAAAAATAATCTATATTTAAGTAATATTTTTCTTATAATTTAAATAATACGTAATGAAATTTCATATAATTATGTGAAAAATGGATTGTATGAAAAGGTTGTATGTGACATGATACTACTAAAAAGAAGCAGCCAAGCTGGATGTGGTCGCTCATGCCTATAATCCCAGCACTCTGTAGGACCTAGACAGGAGGACTGTTGAGCCTTGGAGTCTGAGACCAACCTGGACAACACAGCGATACAACCATCTCTACAAAAAATAAAACAATTCACCAGGATTACACTGCTACATTACAGCCTGGGTGACAGAGAGAGATTCTGTCTCAATAATAATAAAAATAAAATAAAATAAAATAAAATAAAATAAAATAAAATAAAATAAAATAAAATAAAAAGAAGCAGCCATAGAGAGTATCAGGGGATATTTGCAGTGTTGAAAACCAAAAAGCCTTAGTATCTAGATTGTATAAAAACACCTAAAAGGTATTTTAAAAATATCAGTGAACAAGCATACAAGATCACTGCCACTGTAAGCTTACATCTAACAGAGAGAGATAAGCAATAAGAAGTCTACTGATAAATAATTATATACTGTTTTAGAAGGTAAAATTATTTAAAACATAAAAAGTAGAGCAGATTGGGGTGAAATAAGATTGATAGTAAAGGGATTGTTTGGAATTGTAAATAATTACTGTTTTTTGAAAAGGTGTCATATACAGGACAGTAACAATGATGGAGTGAACCTCATTCCTAATCAGCAAAATACAAATTAGTTCTTAATTAGGATATTATTTCTCATACTGATACAGCTTTTCTCCACCAGGATTCAGGGGAATATTAAGATATAATCCCTTAAGGTGTTTAACATTTGTAATGAATTAGTCCCTCCCCAATTCATTTAGTATGGTACTAGTTATGTTCCATTCTTGGGCGAATTGAGAAGATAGTGACTCAATTCACTCTCTATGTTTTGTGATTCAGATAAAAAATCCCAATTGAGAAAGACTATGAGAAAAATAATTTTATCAGTCTGTTAGTATACATTGGGGAGGATGTTATTTATATGAAGGAAATTGGTATGATAATTTCATGAGTAATTTGGGAATATTTGGTGAATATTGAAGTGAATATGAAAATGTACACACCTTTGTCCTAGCAATTTACCCTCTAGCCTTACACTCTTGGAAATATTTCTGAATATGTAAATGAAGACAAGGACAGTAGTACTTATATTAGTAGGGTTTGAACGCGAGGAAAGTGAATGAACCAGAACTACATATTGCCAAGCTGTAAATTATGATCATTCTTTTATTTACATTTCCCCTTGAGAAAGTGAGAGTGAGTCTATGGCTTATATTTCTTCATATCTCCTGCGTAGGTAATTGGATACCATTACTCATTTTTCCAGTTTGTTTATTTTTTTGACAAATAAGGACACACTCTAAAAAGTTTATTTTGTACAACAGAGGTAGAGAATCCTAGAGTAAATGCTGTATTTATTATTTGATAAATTATATTTATCCTATTTCATATATTATTTTATTTGAATATATAGTTAATATTTTTGACCCCATGTCTGCCTATCTCCTTAATTCATTCATTTTTCATCTTCTGTATTTGTCAGTTCTTCTGAAAAAATCATTAATAAGAAGAATTAGATTTATTTCAAAATAACTTTCAAATTTATTCCAATCTATTGTAATTTTGATAACCGCTATTATTAAGAGACATAGTGAAATGTGATGCTTCTCTGTTGCCTGGTACAATGGTACATACTTATTTTTATGTAAGCGGTGTCTTACCTTTCGGGTTCATAAAACAGATTTGGAATAAGAGATTAAAATTATGTCGTCAATCTTAACACATTGAGAGAAGTTAAACAATGTTTATCATTTTTATTATCTTTATCTGATTTGAGTGTCATTTTATTATTTTTATAAAGGGTCAGAATTTTTTGAGGAGTCAAAGAACAAGAATTTTCTTTTAAATATACTTCAATATTTACTTTAATTTTCTCTGCTTGCCCATGATTTCAACATGTCATATCTTGTCATTAAATCTGGTATATATTTTAAAGACGGTCTCTTTATTTATTTATTTATTTATTTTAACTTTATGATTTTGCCTTGACTTTTTTTGCTTTTTATATTTTAAGTTCTGGGATACATGTGCTGAATGCTCAGGTTTGTTACATAGGTATACATGTGCCATGGTAGTAGTTTGCTGCATCTATCAACCTGTCATCTGTTTTTTTTTTTTTTTTTTGAGATGGAGTCTAGCTCTGTCGCCCAGGCTGGAGTGCAGTGGCGCGATTTTGGCTCACTGCAAGCTCCTCCTCCTGGGTTCACGCCATTCTCCTGCCTGAGCCTCCTGAGTAGCTGGGAATATGGATGCCTGCCACCATGCCTGGCTAATTTTTTGTATTTTTAGTATAGACGGGGTTTCACTGTGTTAGCCAGGATGGTCTTGGTGTCCAGACCTCGTGATCCGCCCCCCTCAGCCTCTCAAAGTGCTGGGCTTGTCATCTAGATTTTAAGCCCTGCATGCATTAGATATTTGTATTAATGCTGTACTTCCCCTTGTCCCTGACCTTGTGACATACCCCAGTGTGTAATGTTCACATCCCTATGTCCATGTGTTCTCATTGTTCAACTCCCACTTATGACAGAGAACATGTGGTGTTTGGTTTTCCGTCCTTGTGATAGTTTGCTTAGGATGATGGTTTCCAGCTTCATCCATGTCCCCGCAAAGGACGTGAACTCATTCTTTTTATGGCTGCATAGTATTCCATGGTATATATGTGCCACATTATCTTCATCCAGTCTGTCATTGGTGTGCATTGGTTTAGTTCCATGTCTTTGCTATTGTAAATAGTGTTGTAGTAAACATATATATGTATGTGGCTTTATAGTAGAATGATTTATAATCCTTTGGATATATACCTAGTAAAGGGATTGCTGGGTCAAATGGTATTTCTAGTTCTAGATCCTTGATGAATCACCACACTGTCTTCCGCAATGGTTGAACTAATTTACTCTCTGACCAACAGTGTAAAAGCATTCCTATTTCTCTGCATCCTCACCAGCATCTGTTATTTCCAGGCTTTTTAATGATCACCATTATAACTGGCAAGTGTTAGTATCTCATTGTGGTTTTGATTGCATTTCTCTAATGGTCAGTGATGGTAAGCCTTTTTTCATATGTTTATTGGCCCCATAAATGTCTGCCTTTGAGAAATATCTGTCATATCCTTCACCCACGTTTTGGTGAGGTTGTTTATTTCTTGTACATTTGTTTAACTTCCTTGTAGATTCTTGATATTAGCCCTTTGTCAGATGGATAGATTGCAAAAATTTTCCCCCATTCTGTAGGTAGCATGTTCACTCTGCTGACAATTTCTTTTGCTGAGCAGAAGCTCTTTAATTTAATTAGATCTCATTTGTCAATTTTGGATTTTGTTGCCATTGCTTTTGGTATTTTAGTCATGAAGTTTTTGCCCATGCCTATGTCCTGAATGGTATTGTCTAGGTTTTCTTCTAGGGTTTTATGGTTTTAGGTCTTACATTTAAGTCTTTAATCCATGTTGAGTTAATTTTTGTATAAGGTGTAAGGAAGGGGTCCAGTTTCCGTTTTCTGCATGTGGCTAGCCTGTTTTCCCAACACCATTTGTGAAATAGGGAATCCTTTCCCCATTGCTTGTTTTTGTCAGGTTTGTTGAAGATCAGATGGTTGTATATGTGTGGTGTTATTTCTGAGGTCTCTATTCTGTTCCATTGGTCTGTAAATCTGTTTTGGTACCAGTGCCATGATGTTTTGCTTACTGTAGCCCTGTAGTATAGTTTGAAGTCAGGCAGCGTGATGCCTCCAGCTTTGTTCTTTTTGCTTAGAATTGTCTTGGCTATATGGGCTCTTTTTTGGTTCTATATGGAATTTAAAGTAGTTTTTTTGAATTCTGTGAAGAAAGTCAATGGTAGCTTGATGGGGATAGCATTGAATCTATAAATTACTTTGGGTAGTATGGCCATTTTCATGATATTGATTCTTCCTCTCCATGAGCATGGAATGTTTTTTCCATTTGTTTGTGTCCTCTCTTATTTCCTTGTGTGGTGATTTGTAGTTCTCCTTGAAGAGGTCCTTCATGTCCCTTGTAAGTTGTATTCCTAGGTATTTTATTCTCTTTGTGGCAATTGTGAATGGGAGTTCACTCATGATTTGGCCCTTTGCTTGTCTATTATTTCTGTATAGGAATGCTTGTGATTTTTACGCATTGATTTTATATCCCAAGATTTGCTGAAGTTGCTTATCAGCTTAAGGAGATTTTGGGCTGAGACAATGGGGTTTTCTAAATATACAATCATGTCATCTGCATATACAGACAATTTGACTCCCTCTCTTCCTAACTGAATACACTTTATTTCTTCCTTTTGCCTGATTGTTCTGTCCAGAACTTCCAATATTATCTTGAATGGGAGTGGTAAGAGAGGGCATCCTTGTCTTGTGCCAGTTTTCAAAGGGAATGCTTACAGCTTTTTACCATGCAGTATGATATTGGCTGTGAGTTTGTCATAAATAGCTCTTATTATTTTGAGATATGTCCCATCAGTACCGAGTTTGTTGAGAGTTTTCAGCATGAAGCGGTGTTGAATTTTATTGAAGGCCTTTTCTACATCTATTGAGATAATCATGTGGTTTTTGTCATTGCTTCTGTTTATGTGACGGATTACATTTACTGATTTGCATATGTTGAACCAGCCTTGCATACCAGAGATGAAGCTGACCTGATCATGGCAGATAAGCTTTTTGATGTGCTACTGGATTCGGTTTGCCAGTATTTTATTGAGGATTTTCATATTGATGTTCATCAGGGATATTGGTCTCAAAATTTCTTTTTTTGTGTGTGCCTCTGCCACGTTTTGGAATCAGGATGATGCTGGCTTCATAAATTGAGTTATGGAGGAGTGCCTCTTTTTCTGTTGTTTGGAATAGTTTCAGAAGGAATGGTACCAGCGCCTCTCTGTACCTCTGGTAGAATTCGGCTGTCAATCCGTCTGGTCCTGGGATTTCGTTGGTTTGTAGGCTATGAATTACTGCCTCAATTTCAGAATTTGTTATTGGTCTGGTCAGGGATTCGACGACTTCTTGGTTTAGTCTTTGGAGAGTGTTTGTGTCCAGAAATTTATCCATTTCTTCTAGATTCTCTAGTTTATTTGCATAGAGGGGTTTACAGTATTCTCTGATGGTAACTTGTCTTTCTGTGTGATCAGTGGTGATATCTCCTTTATCATTTTTTATTGTGTCTATTTGATTCTTCTCTCTTTTCTTCTTTATTAGTCTGGCTAGGGGTCTATTTTGTTAACCTTTTTAAAAAACAGCTCCTGGATTCATTGGCTTTTTTCATGTCTCTATCTCTTTTAGTTCAGCTCTGATCTTAGTTATTTCTTGTCTTTTGCTAGCTTTTGAATTTGTTTGCTCTTGCTTCTCTAGTTCTTTTAATTGTGATGTTAGGGTGTTGATTTTAGATCTTTCTCTCTTTCTGATGTGGGCATTTAATGCTATAAAGTTCCCTCAAAACACTGCTTTAGCTGTGTCCCAGAAATTCTGGTATGTTGTGTCTTTGTTCTGACTGCTTTCAAAGAACTTGGTTATTTCTCCCTCAATTGTGTTATTTATCAAGTAGTCATTCAGGAGCAGGTTGTTCAGTTTCCATGAAGTTGTGCAGATTTGAGTGAGTTTCTTATTCCTGAGTTCTAATTTGATTGCACTATAGTCTGAGAGACTGTTTGTTACGATTTCCATTCTTTTGCATTTGCTGAGGTGTGTTTTCCTTCCAATTATGTGCTATGTGGTGCTGAGAAGAATGTATATTCTGCTGATTTAAGGTGGAGAGTTCTGTAGATATCTATTAGTTCTTCTTCGTTGAGAGCTGAGTTAAAGTCCTGAATATCCCTGTTAAATTTCTGTCTTGTTAATCTGTCTAATATGAACAGTGGGGTGTTAAAATATCCCACTATTATTGTGTGGGAGGTTAAGTCTCTTTGTAGGTCTCTAAGAATTTGTTTTATGAATCTGAGTGCTCCTGTTTTGGGTTCATATATATTTGGGATAGTTAGCTTTTCTTGTTGCATTGATCTCTTTACCATTATGTAATGCCCTTCTTTGTCTTTTTTGATCTTTATTGGTTTAAAGTCTTTTATCAGAGACTAGGTTTGCAACCCCTGCTTTCCATTGGCTTGGTAAATATTCCTCCATCCCTTTATTTTCAGCCTGTGTGTTCCTTTACACATGAGATGGGTCTCCTGAATACAGCACTTCAATGGGTCTTGACTCTTTATCCACTTTGCCAATCTATGTCATTCATTTTAATTATTTATTTATTATTATACTTTAGGTTTTGGAATACACATGCAGGTTTATTACATAGGTATACATGTGCCATGGTGGTTTGCTGCACCCATCAACCTGTCACCTACATTAGGTATTTCTCCTAATGCTATCCCTCCTCTAGTCCCCCATTCCCCAACAGGGCCTAGTATGTGATATTCCCCTTCCTGTGTTCATGTGTTCTCATTGTTCAACTCTCACTTATGACTGAGAACGTGTGGTGTGTGGTTTTCTGTTCCTGTGTTAGTTTGCTGAGGATGATGGTTTCCAGCTTCATCCATGTCCCTGCAAAAGACATGAACTAATCCTTTTTTATGTCTGCATAGTATTCCATGGTGTATATGTGCCACATTTTCTTTATCCAGTCTATCATTGATGGGCATTTGGGTTGGTTCCAAGTCTTTGTTATTGTGAAAAGTGCTGCAATAAACATACATGTGCGTGTGTCTTTATAGTAGAATGATTTATAAACCTTTGGGTATATATCCAGTAATGGGATTGCTGGGTCAAATGGTATTTCTGGTTCTACATCCTTGAGGAATTGCAACACTTTCTTCCATGATGGCTGAACTAATTTACACTCTATCCAACAGTGTAAAAGCATTCCTATTTCTCCATATCCTCTCCAGCATCTGTTGTCTCCTGACTTTTTAATAATTGCCATTCTAACAGGCATGAGATGGTAACTCATTGTGGTTTTGAATTGCATTTCTCTAATGACCAGTGATGATGAATATTTTTTGCATAGGCTTCATCCCTAGGATGCAAGGTTGGTTCAACATACTCAAATCAATAAACATAATCCATCACATAAACAGAACCAATGACAAAAACCACATAATTATCTCAATAGATGCAGAAAAGGCCTTCGATTAAATTCAATACCCCTTCATGCTAAAAATTCTCAATAAACTAGGTATTGATGGAACGTATCTCAAAATAATAAGAGCTGTTTATGACAAACCACAGCCAATATCATACTGCATGGGCAAAAGCTAGAAGCATTCCCTTTGAAAACTAGCACAAGACAAGAATGCCCTCTCTTACCACTCCCATTCAATATAGTATTGGATGTTCTGGCCAGGGCACTCATGCAAGAGAAATAAATAAAGGATATCAAATAGGAATAGGAAGAGAGGAAGTTAAATTGAATCAATTTGCAGACAACATGACTGTATATGTAGAAAAACCTATCTTCTCACCTCAAAATCTCCTTAAGCTGATAAGCAACTTCAGCAAAGTCTCGGGATATAAAATCAGTGTGCAAAAATCACAAGTGTTTCTATACATCAATAATTGACAAGCAAAGAGCCAAATCATGAGTGAACTCCCATTCACAATTGCTACAAAGCGAATAAAATACCTAGGAATTCAACTTACAAGGGACGTGAAGGACCTCTTCAAGGAGAACTACAAATCACTGCTCAAGGAAATAAGAGAGGACACAAACAAATGGAAAAACATTCCATGCTCATGGAGAGGAAGAATCAATATCGTGAAAATAGCTATACTGCCCAGAGTAATTTACAGATTCAGTGCTATCCCCATCAAGCTACCAATGACTTTCTTCACAGAATTCAAAAAAACTACTTTAAATTCCATATAGAACCAAAAAAGAGCCCATATAGCCAAGACAATTCTAAGCAAAAATAACAAACCTGGAGTCATCCTGTTACCTGACTTCAAACTACACTACAGGGCTACAGTAACCAAAACAGCATGATACTGGCACCAAAACAGATTTATAGACCAATGGAACAGAACAGAGGCCTTAGAAATAACACCACACATGTACAACTATCTGATCCTCAACAAACCTGACAAAAGCAAGCAATGGGGAAAGGATTCCCTATTTCATAAATGATGTTGGGAAAACAGGCTAACCATATGCAGAAAACAAAAACTGGACCCCTTCCTTACACCTTGTACAAAAATTAACTCAACTTGGATTAAAGACTTAGACATAAGACCTAAAACCATAAAAACCCTATAAGAAAACCTAGGCAGTACCATTCAGGACATAGGCATGGGCAAAAACTTCATGACTAAAATACCATAAGCAATGGCAACAAAATCCAAAATTGACAAATGGGATCTAACTAAACTAAAGAGCTTCTGCACAGCAAAAGAAACTATCATCAGAGTGCGCAGGCCACCTACCAAATGGGGGAAAATTTTTGCAATCTATCCATCTGACAAAGGGTTAATATCCAGAGTCTACAAGGAACTTAAAGAAATTCACAAGAAGAAAACAAACAACCTTATCAAAAAGTGGCCAAAGGATATGAACAGATAATTTTGTGTCTGTGTCTTTTAACTGCGACATTTAGCCTATTTACATTTAAGGTTAATATTGTTATGTGTGAATTTGATCCTGTCATCATGATACTAGCTGGTTACTTTACACATTAATTGATGCAGTTTCTTCATAGCGTCGTTGGTCTTTATATTTTGGTGTGTTTTTGCAGTGACTGATACCTGTTTTTCCTTTCCATATTTAGTGCTTTCTTCAGGAGCTCTTGTAAGGCGGCCTGGTGGTGACAAAATCCTTCAGTATTTGCTTGTCTGTAAGGGAATTATTTCTCCTTCCCTTATGAATCTTAGTTTGGCTTCACATGAAATTCTGGGTTGAAAATTTGTTTCTTTAAGAATGTTGAATATTGGCCCCCACTCTCTTCTGGCGTATACGGTTTCTGGAGAGAGATCCGCTGTTAGTCTGATGGGCTTCCCTTTGCAGGTAACCTGACCTCTCTCTCTGGCGGTCCTTAATATTTTTTCCTTCATTTCAACCTTGGAGAATCTGAGGATTATGTGCCTTGGGATTTCACTTCTCAAGGAGTTTCTCTGTGGTGTTCTCTGTATTTCCTGAATGTGAATGTTGGCCTGTCTTGCTACGTTGGGGAAGTTCTCCTGGATAATTTCCTGAAATCTGTTTTCCAACTTGGTTCCATTCTCCCCATCACTTTCAGGGACCCCAGTAAATTGTAGGTTTGGTCTTTTCACGTAGTCTCATTATTTCTTGGCGGCTTTGTTCATTCCTTTTCAATCTTTTTTCTCTAATCTTGTCTTCACACCTTATTTCAGTAAGTACATCTTCAATCACTGATATCTTTTTTTCTGCTTGATTGATTTGGCTGTTGATACTTGTGTATGCTTCACAAAGTTCTTGTACTGTGTTTCTCAGCTCCATCAGGTCATTTATGTTCTCTAAACTGGTTATTTTAGTTAGCAGGTCCTGTAACCTTTTGTCAAGGTTCTTAGCTTCCTTGTATTGGGTTAGAACATGCTCCTTTATCTCAGAGGACTTTGTTAGTACACACCTTCTGAAGCCTACTTCTGTCAATTCATCAAACTCATTTTCTGTCAAATTTTGTGTCCTTGTTGGAGAGGCATTGCAATCATTTGGAGAAGGGGCATTCTGGTTTTTGGAATTTTCAGTATTTTTGTGCGGGTTTTTCCAAATCTTCGTGGATTTATCTACCTTTAATCTTGAGGCTGAAGACCTTTGGATGGGTTTTCCATGTGGGAGTTTCTTTTGTTGATGTTGATGTTTATATTATTGCTTTCTGTTTATTAGTTTTTCTTCTAACAGTCAGGCCCCTTTTCTGCAGGTCTGCTGCAGTTCGCTGGGGGTCCACTCCTGACCCTATTTGCCTGGGTATCACCAGCAGAGGCTGCAGAACAGCAAAGATTGCTGCCTTCTCCTTCCTCTGGAAGCTTCGTTCCAGAGGGGCACTTGCCTGATGCTAGCCAGAGCTCTCCTGTATGAGATGTCTGTCAATCCCTGTTAGGAGGTCTCCCCTAGTCAGGAGACACAGGGTAAGGGACCAACTTGAGGAGGCAGTCTGTCCCTTAGCAGAGTTCCAGCGCTGTGCTGGTAGAACCATCCTTGTCAGAATCTTCTGCTTTCTTCAGAGCCAAGTGGCAGGAATGTTTAAGTCTGCTGAAATTGTGCCCACATTCGCCCCTTTCCCCAGGTGCTCTCTCCCAGGGAGATGGGAGTTTTAACTTTAAGTCCCTGACCGGGGCTGCTGTCTTTCTTTCAGAGATGCCCTGCCCAGTGAAGAGGAATCTAGAAAGGTGGTCTGGCCATAGCTGCTTTGTCACTCTGTGTTGAGTTCCACTCAGTCCAAACTTCCAGGCCTCCTTAGTGCTGTCAGGGGAAAACCGCCTACTTAAGCCTCAGTAATGGCAGATGCCCCTTCCCCACCAAGCTCCATCATCCCAGGTAAACTTCAGACTGCTGTGCTGTCAGTGAGAATTTCAAGCCAGTGGTTCTTAGCTTGCTGGTCTCTGTGGGATTGGGACCCCCTGAGCAAGATCACTTGGCTCCCTGGCTTCAGCCCCCTTTCCAGGGGAGTGAACGGTTCTGTCTTGCTGGGGTTCCAGGTATGACTGGGGTATGAAAAAAAAAGTAAAAACTCCTGCAGCTAGCTCCATGTCTGCTTGAACAGCCGCCCAGTTTTGTGCTTGAAACCCAGGGCCCTGGTGGTGTAGGCACACAAGGGAATCTCCTGGTCTGCGGAATGCAAAAACCGTGGGAAAAGCATATTTTCTGGGCCTGATACCACAGTCCCTCATGGCTTTCCTAGGCTGGGAAAGGGGGACCCCTGCTCCTTGTACTTCCTGTCCTGCTCCTTGTACTTCCTGGGTGAGGCAATGCCCCTCCCTGCTTCTGCTCACCCTCTGTGGGCTGCACACACTGCCTAGCCAGTCCCAGTGAGATGAACAGGGTACCTCAGTTGGAAATGCATAAATCACCTGCTTTCTGCATTAATTTCCCTGAGAACTGCAGACTGGAGCTCTTCCTGTTTGGCCATCTTGCCAGCAGACTGACGGTCTCTATCTTTAAAATTCCTAAGAAAAACATTATTCTTATGAATAAACTCACCTCTTCATTGTTTTAAATTAATCAATTTTAACCTACATATAAAATACTGACATTTTTCTTTGATATCTCTATTTGCATCTTCTCAATTAGCACATCCTGGTAAATGTCATCTTTGTCTAAGTATTTTTGCCACTAATTCTTATATATTTGATTTTTAATCATGGTGCATATTCTCTGGATTAGAAAGATGCTCTGTCTGGTTGTGTTGTAGTCCCAGAATTTCTCTACCATTAACCTCTGAATCATTCATAAAGTTGCGTTTACTTTCCTAGGTAAGCAACCCAGTATCAGGTTTTATTGCAACTGTAACTATGAGAAAGTCAGTTATTATCCCACTATCTTTTTCTTCTACTGATAGGTCTCTTCGTGAAGTTTTATGTAATTCTAAACAAATATATTTTTTTACTTTTGTTTTCTGTCCAGTATAAAATGGTCTTTTGTTTTATCTGTGTCATAATTTCTTTTAAAAAGCTTATTTCTTTCAGTGTTGATGCCATCTGAAGTAAACAAAATATGTGCTGCAAAATGTAAAATAGATCATCATGCGCAATACCAAGAGGTAGGCCTTTGTTTTCTCTGTCCTACTTCTCTGACTTTAGTAAGGATTAAAATGTTTAAAATAAAAAATTAAAAATACCTATGCATTTTATGTTATAGTCATCATATCTTCACAGGGAATAGTGATGAGCGACTGAACTGTGTTCAGTATTCATCGACGTTGTCTGACAATCATTTTAATCTGATAAATTATATTGTTCCCACCTGTTGTCAGCTCTAAACTTTGCAGAAAGAAGAATGTATAGCCCCTGGGTTTTAAGGAACAGACCTTCGAAGGAGACTCTACCATAGCATCCATCTGTGAGAAAGGCTTTGTTAACCACACATTAAAAAAGGTGGTTGTCCAAAGTTCTAGTAAGAGTTAGAACAAGTAATAATATCAAATTTAACTCTAAAGCCAACATTACTAAATATTATGCAGTATTATTTTTCATGTGACTGTCTCTCTGTTAACAAGTTGCCTCTCTGGATTGAATGTTCTATAGTCTCATCAAACCCAAGTTAAGGTAACAAAATTTGAAAGACAGGGCAGGCACAGGCACTATCTGGTCTTATCTTAAAGTCACCTAGCACAGTGCACTAAGGTCCTTGCATTTTACTACACCTGTGATTAAAAACTTGTCTTTATTGCCTTGATGTGATTTTGGCGTTTCAATTTTCTTTTACCATATGGCACTAGAATTTCAGTCACATTGTACAATGTATTTATATATACAAATATATGCTAACTAACTACTTCTTCCTGAGTCTCTTAAAGACACTGATTAAAAGTCAGCCACAATACTTAAATTTTACTGGTCACTAGATGCTGATGAATCTGCTACCCACTGCTACTTTTATAACCACCAGATTTTCTTTCCTTTGCTTCTTTAGATGAGATATATTGAGATGAAACATCACACAATTTTACACATTTTTAATGCCATTTTTAAGTTATGACTTCCTTTGCAATAGGAACCAAGCACTGGCAATACTGAGAATGCCTCCAACCAACTTCACTACACAGTGTGTTTATACCAATTTCCGTTACCATTTCTCCTGAAATGCTTTTCACATACTCTAAATCCGTGATGTCTCTAATGCGAATAAAACATTGAAACTGGAAGAATATAGCCTATTGTAATAATCTGCATTAGAGCACTGTTGCCATCTAGGAGGATAAATTATTCACCATGGGCCTTGGATATTTTTATACTTTTTTTTTTGCTGTATCTGCCTTCAGTCCTTATTCTTAATATGTCAGTTAACCCCAGAATCATGTCTAAAGACTCTACTTCCTATGCTATTTTTGAAAATCCTTTCACTCTTCCTAGTTACCTGGGACCTTATGTTGTATGAAATAAAGCATTAGCTTGGTAAGCCAGGAATAGAAGACTCTACATCCTCCCATATGAATGTAGCACTTCTATTCTGAGGCATTATAGCACAGTGTTTTTATCATTTGGGATTAGGTGTCAGAATGTCTTGCTCTACAGTCTGGCTCTGTTAGAGCTAGTAGTAAAACCTTGGATAAGTTGGGCAACCACTTTATCTCAGTCTTTTCTCTATTTTGACACAGAATCTTGCTCCGCTGTCCAGGCTGGAGTGCAGTGGCACGATCTCGGCTCACTGCAACCTCTGCCTCCTGGGTTCAAGCGCTTCTCCTGCCTCAGCCTCCCGACTAGCTGGAATTACAGGCATGCACCACTATGCCTGGCTAATTTTTTTATATTTTTAGTAGAGTCAGGGTTTCACTATGTTGGTCAGGCTGGTCTTGAACTCTTGACTCTTTATCATAGAAATGATGTGATATCAATACATACCTTATAGGAATAATATCAGAATTAGATTAATTCACATAAAACACTCAGAACAGTGTTAAATCTATGGTAAGCTCTCAATAGATATCAGCTATTATTATCCTCTAATTATACATTATATGTTACAGAAATATTTTAATAAAAATTGTATTTTCTTTTCAAGAGTGTACTACACAAATATTTTAAACATTTTATGTAAAAATTCCTAAATTATAAAACCATTATTTATATCTCTAATTTTCATTCAGTACATGTATTAGTCAGAATTCATCAGAAACATGTGTGTGTGTGTGTGTGTGTGTGTGTGTGTGGGTGGGTGTGTATGCATCCTGAGAAAGAACTAGGAGAGAGAGATGGAATTTTAAGGAATTGGCTTATGCAAATATCTGCATGGTAGGCCAGCAGGGTGAAAAGAGTCACAGTTTAAATCAGAAAGTAGCCAGCTAGCAGAATTCCTTTTTTTTTCTTTTTATAAGAGGTCAGTCTTTTTCTACTAAGGCCTTCAACTGGTAAGTCTTAATACATATTATGTCCCCTCTTCCCCTTAATATAAAGAGTAAGTTGCTTCACTCAAAAGCTACTGATAGAAATGTTAATCTTATCTAAGAAATGCCTTCACTGAAACATCTAGAATGATGTTTGAATAAATATCTGGGGACTGTGGGCAAGCATATTTGACATCTACAATTAACCATCACAATACCTTTTATTTAATTCTTATTAGATGAATTGTGCTTGCAAAATTAAAGAAGCTAGTAACTATATGGAAAGAAAGTTGAATCATAAAACTGGAGTTTTTCTCCAAGATTCTAATCGAAAGATATTTTAGTCACCTTTACTCTTTATTTAATTAAATGTTGACAGGGGCAGTAACAAGGTGAAATCATAATAATGAATTTAAGAACTTTATACTCAGACTATATTAATTATGATTATCCATCCTTTAGATTATTACAATAAAATAAATATTATCTCCATATTTCATAAAGTTTTGTCTGCCAAATAATCACTAGAGGTGGTTTCCAAAAGCAAAATGAAAGTGGTGGGTAGTGGATTTCTTTTTGGACTGATGTAAGCTTCTTATTCCTCTCTCAATTTTGCAAAGTATGAATACATTTACTCCGGAATATCTTTTTTAATCATCTGCAACAGGTCCTTGTCAGCTTTCAGCAGAACTGTGAAAAAGGAAACTAACCAACAAAGCAAACTCATCTCTTGTTTTATTTATTTATTATTATTTTGTCTCAGGAATTGCTCTAGGCTCTGTTCTTCACTTGTCTATCTATGTGCTTTGAGAATATTTATATACACACATGCACACACAACATTTTTATCTCTTTTTTTCAGTGTTTGGCTACTTTAGTTCCCTTGTTTCAGCTACTCTCCTTCTACCTGACTGGAACTTGGCACTGCTTGAGATTTCTCCTTAAACGCCATTCCTTCAGTCTCAAGCATCCTAGGAGCTAGGCCCTTATGAATCTCTCATCTACCCCGATTCACCTGGGTGGGGGCATGGGTAGATAGAAACCTATTTTATGTGCTGATTTCTGGTAGATAAATAATATACACGCAGAGTTTTACGAGCAATGTGTCCTTCCCTCAAATAAATATGTTTGCTAATCAGTATAAGCAAAACAACCTGCATAACTGTGTCAGAGTAAGTACTTGTACACAGGAATTTTTAGGGAGCCAAAAATAACTATGGTACTCCTATATTCAGTAAAAATACTAATAATAATAAAATAAAAGATTGATTTTCTACTTAGCCTAATAAACTTGCATCTGCCTATTGCATAATTCACTAAACAAAATGGACAAAGTACAAGAGGAGTTTTTATGATAGTGGGACGAACATAGTTCGCTGTATTTCCTTTGACTTAAATGCCTTCATTTCCTAGTCAGAGTAAATTCTTCTTCTTCTAGTAATGCCCAGAAATAGCTATTCAGTTAGGCACTCCCAGGCCATTCAATTGTTAGAAAGATATTCATATTTAATACCATTTTTCATATGTATGTATGTATTGAATTCAATAGCAACAACAGAAATGGTTATATATCACCGCATACATAAATATTATAGTATAGTAAGTACTGTATACCTGCTAAATAACTGCTATGAAGTCATACCTGCTTTGTAATATATACTGAATACCTGTTATAGCAAATACTTAGTTGGTCCCTTACCTTAAGGAGCTCATTGTAATATGAGAGCCAGAAATTATAGAAAATAAATATTTTCTAGGAATTCCATTTAATGAGCTCCTTATCATTATCATTTAAATCGGTCAGATTTATTTATGAATTTCGTTTTCCCATTGAACCCTTGAGGAGAAACTTACCATCTCTCCCCTGCCCCTCCCCTTTAGAGAAAAAATAAGTATCTTTAAAGAATTATCTTGCTTGTAGGCATCCTTTCTTTTTCCATCTTGTCTTCAATTTATGGCTGTCAACATGTGTCACATTCTTCTGCAATTGCTCTTGCTTGAGGCATCAAAATTTTCTTGTTACCTTGTTTCCAGTGTAATGTATGCTTGTCTTTATGTATTTTTAGCTCTCTCAGACCTTCATAATGTTAATCAACCTTCTTTCTCAGAATTAAGTGGTGAAAAAATTGCCTACAAGTTAGACATGCCTTAGACAAAGGCATTCAAACAATGCCACTTCAGAATTTGCCACTTTGTTCCATTATTTTAAATTAAAGGCCTTTGAAATACAGCAGATACAAGAAGGGCACTCTGACTTTTCTTTTTTCCTGAAAGCAGGAGATAAAACTCCCAGGTGAAAGGTGCCCTCCCGGTACCTGGTGGAAGGAAGACATCCTTATGACCAGACAGGCAGTTGAGGCTGAGAGGAATCTGTACAAAGAAATCTTGTTAAACTAATTCTTATCTTCGTAGTCACTTTTTTTCCCCACAATTATCTGCCACAGCCCCAAACCCTTTGTTGTGTCACGTTTTCACAATTTACTACTCCTCGTTTAACCTAGTACATAAGTTTAGGGCTCTAATTGCTTCTTTGGGTCTTGACTTTTTTTTATTGTGAAGGCGCCCAGGTGCCTACAAAAATTATTAAATAAAATGTGTGTATTTTTATCTTCTTAGTCTGTCTATGGCCATTTAATTCTTAGGCCCAGCTGGATTCCCTAAGAAGGTAGGGGAAGAATTCTACCTCCCTTACACCAAAATAATTTATCATGGAAGGTGTAGTATATTGGATGATAGTTCTCAAATTTATTGTCTACCCAGAAACTCAGAATGTGATCTGAGGCTAAAGATGAGATCATACTGGATTAGGATGGGTAAAAAAGCTAATGAAAGTGTCCTTATAAGGGACAGAACAAAACACAAAGTGACACACGGGAAAAGTTGATGTGAAGCTAGAAGCAGAGATTGGAGAGATGTGTCCAAGGAAAGCCAACAATTGCCAGGAATTGCTGATGAATTACAGTAGTAATAGATAAAACAAATTGCTAATTAATTAATCAACTAAATGAGTTCAAGTGATGAAACAGTGGCAAAGCTACATTTTTAAATATATTTTGTTATATGTTGCCTTGTGACAATTACATTTGTTGACATTTCAATATTATTAGCTTTCTTACATACCATTAAAACCTACTATCTTTACTGAAGAATGAATGTACTGTCTTGTGGGTATGGACGCATATTTTTCGATGAAATCTAGTTATAATCTCTCTTTTATCACAGAAGATAATGGTATTTGAACAGTTATAAATAGAATAGAATAAAGTGTTAGAATAAAGTAATCTGGGCTGGAAGGAAAACATGTTTTGCCCCTATTTATTGTGTCAGCCAAGTACAAGAAAAAATGTATAAACAAATTGCTGAAACTCAAAGGTTTAGCAGTGTTTCACATCCTTGTAAACTCAAGTAACACGATGAAAAATAAAAAATGCTTCTTAACTTCTGAGTATGTTAGAAACATATCGGGGAACCTGCCCCGATAGTCACGTAGGTTCTTTTCTATTTTCCCTAAGCCTCGGCCGGTTTGAGAAATAAAGGGACAGAGTACAAAAGAGAGAAATTTTAAAGCTGGGCGTCCGGGGTAGACATCATATGTCAGTAGGTTCCGTGATGCCCCACAAGCCGCAAAAACCAGCAAGTTTTTATTAGGGATTTTCAAAAGGGGAGGGAGTGTGCGAATAGGTGTGGGTCACAGACATCAAGTACTTTACAAGGTAATAGAATATCACAAGGCAAGTGGAGGCAGGGCGAGATCACAGGACCACAGGACCCAGGCAAAATTAAAATTGCTAATGAAGTTTCCAGCACCATTGGAATTGACAACATCTTATCAGGAGACAGGGTTTTGAGAGCAACTGGTCTAACCAAAAATTTATTAGGCAGGAATTTCCTCTTCCTAATAAGCCTGGGAGCGCTTGGGAGACTGGGGTCTATTTCACCCCTACACTCAACCATAAGAGATGGGCACACCTGGGGGGAGGGCATTTATGGGCCTATACCCCCAGGCGCATATTCTCTTTCCCAGGGATGTTTCTTGCTGAGAAAAAGAATTCAGCGATATTTCTCCCATTTGCTTTTGAAAGAAGAGAAATATGGCTCTGTTCCGCCTGGCTCACTGGCAGTCAGAGTTTAAGGTTATCTCTCTTATTCCCTGAACAATTGCTATTATCCTGTTCTTTTTTCAAGGTGTCCAGATTTCATATTGCTTAAACACACATGCTGTACAATTTGTGCAGTTAATGCAATTATCACATGGTCCTGAGGTGACATACATCTTCCTAAGCTGACACGATTAAGAGATTAAAGACAGCCATAGGAAATCACAAGGGTATTGATTGGGGAAAGTGATAAGTGTCAATGAAATCTTTACAATTTATGTTTAGAGATTGCAGTAAAGACAGGCATAAGAAATTATAAAAGTATTAATTTGGAGAACTAATAAATGTCCATGAAATCTTCACAATCCATGTTCTTCTGCCATGGCTTCAGCCGATCCCTCCGTTTGGGGTCCCTGACTTACCACAACAGAAACAGACATGAAATTTATCATCTTTCCTTTCTATCTTTCACATATAGCTCAACAATTCTAAGAAAATAGAATTTTTTGAAACTTATGTAAAGACTAAAGGTAAAATTTCTTTGTTTCCATACTTTCAGGCTAAAGTGAAAATTTATTTAAAGTAATGTATTTGGATATTTCAATGTTTGGACCTCAAGTTTAGATTTGTTTTTATCCATTGTGCTCTAAGCATAAGTAAATCAGTTAAATCAATACATTTCCTGATAGTACTGTGTCTGGAATTGGTTCCCTCTGGTGGGTTCTTGGTCTCACCGACTTCAAGAATGAAGCTGGACCCTCGCGGTGAGTGTTATAATTCTTAAAGATGGTGTGTCTGGAGTTTGTTCCTTCAGATGTTCAGATGTGTCCAGAGTTTCTTCCCTCTGGTGGGTTCGTGGTCTTGCTGACTTCAGGAGTGAAGCCACAGACCTTTGCAGTAGTGTTACAGCTCTTAAAAGGTGGCGCATCCGGAGTTGTTCATTCCTCCCGGTGGGTTCGTGGTCTCGCTGACTTCAGGAGTGAAGCTGCAGACCTTCGCAGTGAGTGTTAGGGCACTTAAAGGTGGCATGTCCGGAGTTATTCGTTCCTCCCAGTGGGTTCGGTGGTCTCGCTGACTTCAGGAGTGAAGCTGCAGACTTTCCCAGTGAGTGTCATAGCTCACAAAGGTAGTGCGGACCCAAAGAGTGAGCAGCAGCAAGATTTATTACTAAGGGCAAAAGAACAAACCTCCCACAGCACAGAAACAGTTGCTGCTGCTGCCTCTGGTGGCCACCTTTTGTTCTCTTATTTGGCCCTGCCCACGTCCTGCTGATTGGTCCATTTTGCAGAATGCTGATTGGCCCATTTTACAGAGTGCTGATTGGTCCATTTTTACAGAGTGCTGACTATTGCGTTTACAAACCTTTAGCTAGACACAGAGCGCTGATTGGTATGTTTTTAGAGTGCTGATTAGTGTGTTTACAAACCTTTAGCTAGACACAGAGCACTGACTGGTGTGTTTACAATCCTTTAGCTAGACAGAAAAGTTCTCCAAGTCCCCACCAGACCCAGAAGCCCAGCGGGCTTTGCCTCTCAGTACCCTCTATTTCTTTTGTCATATTTTCTGCCTATTTTCAAAATTTAAAATATATGTGTATTTATGTATCTGTATAAAAGTGACAAAGTAAACATTGAGTATAAGCAGGCTGCAGTAATTCCTTAGTAATGGAATTTTCAAAGATGGGAATGAGGAGAATTTTGCATTAGT
The DNA here is from genome assembly GCF_029281585.2 of Gorilla gorilla gorilla. Classification (NCBI taxonomy): domain Eukaryota; kingdom Metazoa; phylum Chordata; class Mammalia; order Primates; family Hominidae; genus Gorilla; species Gorilla gorilla. The sequence goes on along the minus strand of NC_073237.2, from coordinate 99,198,244 downwards.
GCTAAAGGGAAGTTTAAAGCTGTAACACAAAACTTGATGTATATGACTTGCTCTGAAGAGTGATGTTGGACGTTTATAAAGAGGTTCAAATTTTAGAAGACTTTTCTTATAGCTAGCATGTTTAATGGCAAGGAAGCCTGGAATCAGAGTGAGCAACTAAGATATTACATCAAAAATCTAAGAGAGAGGTACTGCGATGTGGACAAAGGGACTGCTGGTGGGAGCATATAGGATGGAATGGGTTCGAATGGCAGAGGGCAGGGAAAACCTGGCTGAATGTAAAAGTCGCCAATGATTGACAAATGAGAAAAGCGTCGTTACTGCTCTTCTCTTACTTAGTATTGGGCCTTTATGGAAGAGCATTTGTTTTGATATAAGTCACCTCATGAGAGTCGTAGGAATAACATCAATGAGTTTTGCTAAATGTTCAGGCAACGAGTAAAGGAAATGCAGTCATCTCTGAATTATTCAGGGGCTGATTATCCAGGTGATGGAGTTTTTCAGATGTCTCCCCGCCACTATCCCTGTTCCATCTATTGCTCGCAATTGGTCATTTCACTGTTCATTAGTCTTCTCACCAGCAGGATGGGAACTATTTTAAAACTCCAAAGTCTTCAAATGTTGCATCTGGTTTGCATCTTAATTGAGATTTTGTTTATTTTTGTCTCTATGGAGTCCAGCAAAACCTTTCCTAGCATCAAAGAGTATTTCAGAGCAGTAACAGTTCTTGAAAATCATGCAATTAAATAGTATCAGAAAATGTTAAATGAGTTTCCCAGGTCAAATGGCTGGAAGAGGGAAAAGAACTGGATTGAACTCCAGATCTCAAAATTAATATACTATTCCTTCCACTGAGGTCACTGTCTATATGTTCTTCACTATAATAACATTGAAAATTATTTTTAAAAAGATGCGTGGAGTATTCTATAGATCAACTTATTGATTAGGCCCATGTCACTTTCTCACAAAAGCTGGTTCATATAATTATTTCATGATGCGACTGAGGCTGCCTCCCATCAGACATTATACCTCTGGGTTCTGTCCATTTTAAGTTTGTCCACAGAGTGGGAAGCCAGCTTCTGAGCTTCTCATTCTTCTTTGGTTCCATGAAAACAAGCACATAGGTCCATATTTTAAAATTATTTTTAAATAGTTTACAGATCATCACAGCAGAAATATAAGAAATAAGGACAAAACAGCTACTTAGAGACAAATCCTTTACTGTGATGATAACTGGAGATTTCCAAACAGCAGCCATACTGTTTTTATTCCTATTTTGTGGACTGTCATTTGCTCTTTTTCTTTCTAACACAACCATCTTAATTATTCCAGGATTCAGTACAGAAAAATCACAAATGTCCTTTGCAACTAGCATGATTGCCACACTGGGTGGCATATATGTATTTGTGAAAATAAAGATTTAAATTGTTTAAAGTGCCAGAAACAGACAGGGAGATAACTGTAGCAGTTTCATATGATTTGTTTTTTCTTTGAAGGGCATTGCTACAAGGTGTATATGGTGCCGTGTGTGTGTGTGTGTGTGTGTGTGTGTGTGTATGTTTGTGTGTATTTTCATGGCCCAGTTTCTCTTTTGCAATTGACATAAAAATCAATCACTCTGGAAATATGGAGTAACCTACATAGCATTTTCATAAACTCACATTCAATAAGTTACCTAACCCACTGCAAAAAAACTTACAAAAATTTTTCACATAGGAACCTGTTGTCTTTTCATTAATAATAATTGACACATGGAACCAGGGTACAAATACACATAAAATTAATTCAATGTCAATTCAACGTTTATTGAAATGCTACTATGTTACATTAATCACTCTAATCACAATTACGTGATATTTTATCATCCTTTGTTTTTCCTTTTATCTTTTCCTTTCCCCTTTGTACACACTAGCCAGCCTTATTCCACAAATATTATGTTCAAAATGAGAAGACTGCCGTGTATTTTCTCTTTTTTTCATTTTCTTTCTTCTTCTTCTTCTTTTTTTTTTTTTTTTTTTTCATATAATCTTGCCTTCTAAGGATTCCCTGTAATTCCAAACTTTTGTTTCCAGACTCTCTGGCTTCCAGGAATGGTCTATTTCTGCCTATAAAACCATATCTATTTTTAAATTTAGTTTCTACATGTTTAACATTTCTTTCTTAAGGATGGCTTTGTCTTTCTTTCATGCTTCTATGTGCATTCAAAATAGAGAAATAAACCGATATTCATCAAAGGCCATCCAAATGCCAAACTCCTAACATATGCCATATTATTTAATTCTAACTTTAAAAAGTACAAAACTTTCATTTTTTAGTGATAAGACAGCAGATGCTTAGAAAAGCCATACTTAATGATTGAACAAAAAAATTGTTGAAGCTGTTATTTAAATGAACTGCCCCCAAGTTAAAATCTTTCACATACTGAGGCCCTTTACTACATTCCATTATTTTTATGTATGTGCATATGAATGAATGTACCCACAACATTGCATTTTATTTGAAAGGAGGAACCATGTGTAATTTAAATCTGTACTCAAAGTGACAGAGTATTTTGTTATAGGTGAGACAAAATAAATGTTTATTGAATTTAATTTAACTGAATAGTTTCTCAATCTTGTAAATAACATAAACAAATGGTACAAAAAGCTACGCTGTAAATCTCATTACTATAATAAGACAGTAACAATTTTGAATCCTTAAGAGTAAATGTGATTAACTTAAATATATTATAGGTACTTTCAGTCAGAGTAGGGCACATAATTGACTAAACAGCTAAGCCTAAAACTTCAGTGCATACATAGTTTATTGAGAAGTGTTTTGCACAGCCCAGGTATACTTCCTGGAAAAAAAATGCTATTGTAATGGCTGGTAGACATACTTTTCTTTAACTTTAGTTAATCAACCTTGAAAGTTTTGCAACCAGAGCCATGGCAAGAGGCATAGAAAACACTAGGGTGGCTTCTAATAAGGGTACATATAATTCCTTTAAATCAAGTGCTATATTAGCTGTCTAAGAATGAGTTGGATCTTTTAACATTTCCATATGTTGTTATTTCAGAATACTTATTTCATCTGAATCATTGATTTCTAGGGTCTGAAAGTTCAATGAGTTGCAATTGATTTTGCCTGGCAGCCTTCTAATATGTGAAGGTTAGTGCATTGCCTCCCATGAGAGGAATCTTGCATTGCTTGGAAAAGAGCTTATATATAGGCTGGCTTTTTAACCCATAATAGTAATTAATGAACCATGGGTTTCATCTTGTATTGACCAATCTGTTATCTTCTGCCCTGAGGCTGCAAACTGAAGCTATAATCCATTCCAACCTTTTGGAGATGTATACCATAGGCCTTAAGGGGATTAAATCAATAAAACTGTTGGATTAGTAAAATCTCACACTCATTGCTCAAAAACTATCCCTAAGCATATGCATACTTGAAGGTTAATTGGTGATATAATCACTTTATAAGCAAGACAGCACCTTACTACAGTGGTTTCATGTAGAGAAAATACATAATCAAATGATCAGTTTCTATGTTCTCAATCAAGGGCCTGCAAACTTCTTTGTGTGAAGGGCTACATAATAAATACTTTAAGCTCTGTGGGTCATAACACCTCAGTTGCAACTATGCGACTCTGCCATTCTATCATGAAAGCAGCTGAAGACAATGCGTTAACAAATGGTGTGGCTGCATTCCAACAAAAGCTACTTATAGAATTTATTTACAGAAATAGAGGGCAGGATATGACTGGCAGGCCTTCATGTTATGACCCCTTTTCTAGACACTGCACATGAATTATCTCATTTAATTTTCACAGCATCTGTGAGGTATATATATTATTATTCCTTATTTTTAAATGAGTATATTGAGGAATATAATGTTTAAGTATATTATTCAACTATACTACTATACTACTTCAACTACTACAATCAAGTAGAGTTATGATTTGAAACCATATTGTCTTGACCAGTTTACTATTATAATTATTTCCCTTTTGGTCAAGTGTCTGGATTAGCTAATATTAATGGAAGTCCATTTTATTTTATCTTTCTCTGTGATTCTCATCAAGAATCTCCTAACTTGAGATTCCAAACGTCTGTTCCACACCAGCTAAAATGTCCACACTCCAGATAACAGTTAAGACAAAAGGGAAGAGGAAGAGAAAAGGAAAATATCACTTGCTTTAATGGAATTGCCTACCCGTTATATGCAGCACTTCCATTTCTTCACATGACCACATTTGAGAGAGCTGGGAATAGTCTTTATTCCAGGCATCTACATGTCAGATGTAAGTCACAAATTCTATAACTGTGAAAGAAGGGAAGAATTGAAGTAGGTGACCTGACAGACTCTCATCAGACCCATACTTTATCTGCTTAATGCACTGCGAGTGGAAATGGAAGTGTTAGCTGAAATTTGCCGAGCTGCTACAAGAAACGTATTCTATGTGAGCTTACCATAGGCCCTGTCATTTAGTCATAAACACTCTCTGATAAAAAAAAAAAAAAGAGTCTTAGGTAGATTAATTAATACTCCCAACTTCACATAGATGGAAAACAGCAAGTTCAAGAACAATCCAGCTATGTCTGATTTCTAAGTTCATATAATTTTCATTAGATTAGTAATTTTTCAACAGTTAGAATTGTTTAAGCTAATGTGAGAGTCTGACAGAAGTTAAAGTCTGTAAAAATCAAACTTACATGAACAAAATTTATCTTAAACCATCTGAGGGCAAAGACCCTGTGGAACCAAAATGGAACACTTATCATAGAGATTCTTAATGAATTATGAAAGATAAGGGTCACCTGTTCCCTGGGTCTTGATCAAAATTTAAGATGACAGAAAAATGTTAGTACATATTTGTATTAGAAGTAGAGAGGATTAAAATAAAGTCAACAAACAATAAAGGTGAGAAAACATGTCCCAGGGCAGTGCATAAAAGCCACCTAGGGATCTCATTAAAGTGCAAATTTTGACTCTCTAGATTTGAGATAGAGCCTTTAATTCTGTGTTCCATTAAAAAAATAAAAACTACAGACCAACATCCTTGAATATTGATGCAGAAATCCTCAACAAATTACTAGCAAATAGAATTCAACAGGAGAGGCAGCAGAGGAAGATGGATAAATAGAACATTCCAGCAATCATCCCCCAACAGGAGCACATAATTAAACAAATATCCACACAAGAAAGCACCTTCATAAGAACCAACAACAGGTGAGCAATTACATTACAAGGAAAGAGGCATTGAAGAGGATAGGAAGGACAGACTGTATTGCTTACACTACCCCTTCCCCACTCCTTGCAGTACAGAATTTGTGTGCTTGGAGGAGGAAGAGAGAAGCAAGCGTGAAACCTTGTGTTAGAACTCAGTGCTGTGCTGTCACAGCCAAACACAACACAACTCACAATTCTGCTGATGCCCATGGAGGGAGCCTTTAGAACAGCCTGGGCCAGACAGGAATCCTCTGCCCTAGTGGAAAGAAATCTCATGCCAGTTGGCTTCACCTCCAGCTGAATAAAGTGGCCTAAGACCTGGAATAAATTTGAGTGGCAGTCAGGCCAAGAGGACTGAAATCCCTGGTGTTGTGCTGGTCTTAGAGGCGTTGAATTTGGAGTGTGACCCAGTGTGAGACCAATTGCGGCAGCCACGGGAGTGCCTGTGTCACTTTTCCCTCACCTCCAAGCAGTGCATCTCAGGGAAAGACTCCTTTTGCTTGTGAGAAAAAGCAAAGTGCAGAGGATTTTGTCTTGCAATTTGGGTACATGTTCAGCTACAGTAAAACAAAGCACCAGGCAGATTCCGGAAGCACCTGATTCCAAGTTTTTGCCTCTGGATGGTGTTTCTAGACCCATCCTGGGCAAGAAGGGAGTCCAGAGCCCTGATGGGATGGACCAAGTCCCAGGAGGATTCGCCACCTTCTGAATAAAGTGGCCTTGGGCCTTGATAAACAGCAGCAGCCAGGCAGTAGTGGCCACAGGACTTGAGTGAGCCCCAGTACAGGACTGGGCTGGAAGAGAATATAGAACTGAGAAATAAATTCATACAAATACAGAAAAGTCATTTTCAACACCAAGAATATTCACTTGGGAAAGGAGAGTCTCTTCAATAAATGGTACTGGAGAAACTGGATTTCTTACATGGAAAAATAAAACTAGACCTCTATATCTCGCTGTTTACAAAAGACCTGAAACTGTAAAACTTCTAGAATAAAACATTGGTGAAACACTGTAGGACATTGGACCAAGCGAAGATTTCTTCAGTAAGAACTCAAAAGCATAAAAAACCAAAGCAAAAATACACAAATAGGATCATATCAAGCTAAATAAACTTCTTCACAGCAAAGGAAACAATCAACTAACTCAAGAGACAACCCACAGAAAGGGAAAAATATTTCAACTACCCAACTAACCAGGGAAGAGTAACCAGGGAATAAGTTCAAATACTCAGATAACTCAATAGAAAGAAGTAGCTCAAATAACTCAAACAGTAGCTGAAACAACTCAATAGAAAAAAAAATAATGTAAGTAAAATCTGGACAGAACATCTGAATGAACTTATGAACATATCTCACAAGAAGATATACGAATGACCAACAGGTATACGAAAAAAAGTTTGACATCAGTAATCATCATGGAAATGCAAATCAAAATTACCATGATATGTGATCTCACCCCAGTTGGAACGGGTTTTATAAAAGAAGGCAATTATGGATGCAGGCAAGAATGTGAAGAAAGGGGAACACTCATACACTATTGGTGGGAATGTAAATTAGTACAACCACCATAGAGAATAGTATGGAGGTTCATAAAAAAAAAAGAAAAAGAAAACTACCATACGATCCAGCAATCCCCATGCTGGGAATCTATCCAAAAGAAATAGAAATCATTATATCAAAGAGATATCTGTACTCACTGTTTACTGCAGCACTATTCAAAATTGCCAAAATATGTAATCAACCTATGTGTCCATCAATGGATGAAATAATAAAGAAAATGTGATACAAATACACAAAATATTACTCAGCCAAAAATAAAATGAAACTCTGTCATTTGCAACAACATGGTTGGAATGTTGGAACATTGTATTAAGTGAAATAAGCCGGGCACAGAAAGACAAATATCATGTTCTCATTCATATGTAGAAGCAAAAATACTGAACTTATGGGGATAGAGAGTAGAATGATGATTATCAGAGGATGGGGAAGGTAGTATGAAAGGGTAATAAAGAGGTGATAGTTAATGGATACATAAATAGAGTAACACAGCAGAAATAAAATCTAGTCTTTAGTAGCACGATAGTAGAGTGACTATAGTTAATCATAATTTATTGTATATTTCAAAATAACTAAAAGTGGAACTGAAATGCTCCTAACAGAAATAAATGATAAATGTCTGAGGTAATTGATATACCAGTTACCCTTATTTGATAATTACACATTGCATGCTTGTATTAAAATATTGCATGCACCACATAAAAATGTGCAAGTATAATGTATTCATAATAACTTTTTAAGAATTAAACAAAATGTTATGTAATGACCAACTTGGATTCATTGCTGGAATACAAGGATAGCATAACATATAAAATCAATGGAACACACCACATTAACAGAATGAAAAAAAAATTCACTCAATTGATCCAAAAAAAATTTGATGAAATTCAACACTTTTCATGATAAAAACCTAAACAAACTAGAAAATAAACAGTATAATAAGACTATATATAAAAATTGCATAGCTAACATATTTAATGAAAAATATTAAAAACTTTTCTTCTAAAATCAAGAATAAGACAAGAATGTCTAATCTTAACACTTCTATTTATTATAGTTTAAATCTTAGCCAGAGCAGCTGGACAAGAAGAATAAGACATCCAAATTTGACAGGAAAAAAATTAAAATTATCTCTGTTCATAGATAACATAATATTTTATGTGGAGAACCCTAAATATTGTACACACCTACACATGCATTATTAGAACTAATAAATGAATTCAAACAAATTGCAGAATACGGAATCAACAAAAAACAGTTGCATTTCTATACTAAAAATGAACAATACACAAATGAAAGTAAGAAAACAATTCCATTTGCAATAGCATCGAATAGAACAAAATACTTAAGAATTCACTTAACCAAGAAGACAAAAGACTGTACACTAAAACTATAAAATTTTGCTGAAATAAATTTTAAAAGACACCTCCATAAAAGAGAAAAAAGATTGATGCATGTGGGTTGGAAGCCTTGTTATTATTAAGATAATACTACTCAAAGTGACCTGCAATTTCAACACAATTTCTTATCACATTACTGGCATAATGACACACATATAAACCAATGGAATTGAACAGAGAACCTGAAATATACACTACATGATCATTAACTAAGGTCTCCATGCTGTAAAATAGATCAGTAAGCCTTATGACACTTCTCTAATTACAAGTTTGTATGCTTGCATACATACCTCTCCTTCTCCAATACCTTCCTCCCTACCAACCTCTGGTAACCCCCCATTCAACTCTTCTGTGACTTTGACTTAAATTCCACATTTAAGTGAAATGCTACAGTATTTATCTTTGTGTCTGGCTTATTTAACTTCACGTAATGTCTTCCAGGTTTATCCCTGATGTTGTAAAAATGACAGAATTTCCTTCTTTATAAAAGCCGTATAGTATTCCATTGCATATATATATATATATATATATATATCTCACAATTTTATGTACATTTCTTTAAAAACTGTATTAAATTCATCTGTTAATTCTAATAAATTTAAGTATATCATTTCATTAAAAATAAATACTTTTTTGATATAAAAAAATGGAGAACCTGAAAATAAACCCTTGCATATATAATCAAATGATTCAACAAATGGTACTGGGAAAACTGGATATCCACATGCTTAAAATTGAGCTTGGACCCTTTACATTATATAAAAAGATTAAGTAAAAATGGATCAAAGACTTAATGTAAGAGCTAAAACTATAAAGTAGACATAGGGGGAACCATGAATTCCTGACATTGGATTTGGCAATGATTTATTTAATTTGTAAAAAGCAGTACAGGCAACAAAGGAAAAAAATAATAAGGTGGACTACATCAAAATTTAAAATTTCGTGTGTCAAAAGATACTCTCTACAGAGTGAAAGATAATAACCCAAAAATATTTGATAAAGTGTTAATATACAGAATATGTAAAGAACTCCTATACCTTCAACTACAAAAATCAGACAAGGAAATAAACAACTTAATTTAAAAATTGACAAAGGACTTATGTAGTCATTTAACCAAAAAAGATACACAAATGACAAATAAGCTTTCCCTTTGTGACAAATCACAAAGGGAAGAAGCTTAACATCACTGATCATTAGAAAAAATGCAAATAAAACCTACAATGAGATATTACCTCATACCAATTATGATGGCTGTTACTAAAAAAAATCAGAAAATAGCAAATATTGGTGAGATACGGTAAAATTAAAAGCCATGTGCACTGTTGTAAGAAATGTAAAATGGTGTCATCACTGTAGAAAATAGTAAAGTTTTTCTTCAAAACTTAAAAATAGAATTAACTTTATGGTTCAACAATTCCACTTCTAGGTATTTACCCAAAATAATTGAAAGCATGGTCTTGAAGACATATTTGTGCACCCATATATATTCATAGCAGCATTATTCAAATCAGCCAAAAGTTGGGAGCAACCTATGTGTCCATCAATGGATGAATGGATGAATGGATTTAAAAATGTGCATGTACACATGCACAACATACACACACACACACGCACACACACACACACACACACACAGGGAAAGAGAGAGAGAGACAGAGAGTGAGCACACATAATGGAATATTATTCAGCCCTAAAAAGGGAGGGAAATTCTGACATGTTACAACATGGAGAAACCTTAAGGATATCATGCTAAGTGAAATAAGTCAGTTACAAAAAGAAGCAGGGTTAGAGTAGTGAAACTCAGAGAAACAGAATTAGAAAAACGATTCCCAAGGACTGAAGGGAGAGTTGAACGGGGAATTATGCTTTAATTGGTACAGAGTTAAGTTTTGAAAAATAAACGGTTCTGAAAATGGATGCTGGTGATGGTTGCACAACAAAGTACTTAATATATTTAAAGTACTGAATGTATTTAAAGCACTGATTCTGTACATTTAAAAATATAGCAAGGCCCCAGGGAACATATGGAACAGAGTTCACGATATATTTTTATTAGCACTATGAACTACATAATTATTAGCAGAATGAACTACAGAGTGCTAATAATTCTCCAAATGTGGGTGATTTAATATTATAACTTTATATTTTGATGCATTTTCTTGATGTATTCAGGGAGTTTTTATAATTGCCCCAAAACTACTATTTTAGGCTGTGTGTGTGTGTTTGTGTGTGTGTGTGTTTGTGTGTGTGTGTGTGCGTAGAAAAGATCGTCTATTTTAATAAGGAATGTCGAGATTCCAATTACCATCCTTTTGTAAAAGATCAGAAAATTGAAAATGTCATGCGCGGGGGGCAACAGTTTTCCTTAGATCTCAGAAGTCTCTGAATAAAAACTAAAACTTCATTCTCTCTCAATGGTCTGCCTTTACATTAAAAGCAAACTAAATTTTAAATTGTTGCACTTTCTTCTAGTGACAAATTATTTAGATAGGCTTTGAAGAGGTCTAAAAATAGTTAATATTAGTGTATCTTAAAATAAAACTTCATAAGCAAATAAAATATTTACACAGAAAGTCTACATTTAATTATGTCAGTAGCGTTCCATTATATTAACCTAAAACTGGGTCAAAATTTTTCACTGAGGCATGAGAGCACTATTTCCTTTTTTTTCCTTCCTCTAGGATACAGATTACTACAGTAATCATTTTTTTTGACAGCGAACAGAGAAAATTATAGGGAATTAACTATAAAAGCTTCCCCTTCCTCGAGTTCCTCCATGTCAGAGAATAGCATATGGAACTAAATAATGTTGGGGTTGGAAGGAGCCTTAAAGCTTACCTAATTTGACCACTCTTTTGAAGCATAAATTGAATACTTAATTATAAGGAGTTACAATTGTAGCAATTGCCATTTCAAGGAAAAAATAGTTAAGGTTTTAGGATATGCCCTCTATATAACAGAAAAAGCAGAAATACTTATACAGAAGATTTTAATCTGTCAAGGCCAGGACAGGACACAGTATCCCTGTTACATTTTAAACAGGGAAATATTGGTCCACAGATAAAGATGATGTTAAAATAAAGAAGCCAAAAACCCTTGGGATGCAACTGCCACCCAAGATAAGAGGGAATGACTTGAAAATCTTAAGGTGGATATGCAGTTTCCATAGAATGGCCCTGTGGTGCCATTTATTTGTTTATTATTCATTTATTTCTTGAGTGGTGATGGTAGCAGGTAGAAGAGGAATTGTAAAGCAAAAAAGCAGGACACTAAAAAATGAAGGTGAGAAAGAGCCAACAGGACATTTTCTAATAAGTGGTATGAGGACAATTTTTCCTTTCTTGGTAGGGATTTACGTATTGGAATAGGTCAAGAAATAGGATGGGCTCACATCTGTGTTATAGGCACATTTAAAACAGAATAACAATGTATTTCGAGGGTTTAGAAACATTTATTAAATGTTTAGGGGAAGAGAATAACAAGTTTTACTATTTTTCTCTGTTCTCACATATTCCCCTTCTGCCTAGAGTATTTTGCTTCACACTACTCTAGGCAGAGTTTTTGTTCTTGTTGTACACAGAGGATTTACTTAGCTGTTATGTCTTGAAGAAAATAAATGTCACATTCACCCAGAATTTTCTGATAATCTTTGTAGCTTTTGGAATAGATTTCATTATTTTTCTGCTATTACTCTACATTATTCAAATTTCAACCATAATGTCTACTGTTCTGTATGATAGTCACTTCTATATGAGCTTGGTTCCTTCGGTGGATCAGTGAGTGCAGGGACCATTGTGTGTTGTGCAAAAACATATCTCCTTCACAGTGCAAAACATAAAAAACTTAGAATAATGAGAGAAATGTCATGGACAGTGAAAAGCTTTTAAAGAAATTCCTGGAATTTGACTATAAGTGGCTTTTTCCAAAATAGTGGCACCTATGGGAATTAGTAAGGTTTTAATTGCACTAGTATTCTGGCAGCAAACTTTTATATTTTATCATTCCAAAGTTTAGATATAAGTGTGTTGGAGTCTAGTGTATTTATTATGTAGTCTATTTCATATCAGTGACGTACTTATGGGGACAACTAACGTCCTCCTTGCCAGGAAAGTGACATTTTGCATATACGTAGTTGTAAAAAAGTTTCCATTCAGTCGGGCACAGTGGCTCATGCTTGTAATTCCAGCACTTTGGGATGCTGAGGAGGGCAGAATACCTGAGATCAGGAGTTCGAAACCAGCCTAGCCAACATGGTGAAACCTTGTCTCTACTAAAAATACAAAAATCAGCTGGGTGTGGTGGCATGCACCTTAATTCCAGCTATATGGGAGGCTGAGGCAGGAGAATCATTTGAATCTGGGAGGTGGAGGTTGCGGTGAGCTGAGATCACGCCACTGCACTGCAGCCTGGGTGACAGATTGAGACTCCGTCTCAAAAAAATTTTATTTTTTAAGAAAAGAACATTTTCCATTTACACTCTAACAGTTAAATATCTGGCTTATATTTTAGATACATCACAGGCTCATATGAAATTTAGTGCTCTTACAGTGCCTGTGTTAGAAGATCATAAGGAATACAACACATTTAATAAAAATGAATGGTGCAACTTAAATAATATAACCATATTTCTTTAAAATTCAGAGTTGAAAGTCAAGTGACATCATGTTGTAGCCAACAAAGACCCTAGAACAGAACATTTTGGAAGAAAGTAAAAATTTCCTCAATTTGTCTAATAAGTTTAAATTCCATATAAATATATTGAAGTAACTCAGTACTATAAATCCAGGCTCTTTCTAATTAGTAATAATTTTAGAAAAATGCTTATAAAATTTGAATAGCAAAGCTAATTAATTTTTTCTACCAGAAAAAAAATTCAGTAGTTTTCTTTTCAAGACTGTGGTGAATTATATTTTAAATAGTAATGAAGTAATCACGCATTTTGACAGACTGCTGAAATATATTTTATCAGCTAACCAAATCATAATAATGCCAGTTATTGTATTAATATAAAAAGGCCCCAACTCCTAACTCTCTTTCTCTTCACAGTTCTGAGATGATTCATATTTTCCATAATATTCTCAAATAATCATCAGTGAGAAATACTGGAAATAAATTATGGAAAGTGCAGTTATGGAAAGTGTAAGTACTACAAGTTCTACAATTGAGAGTGCCACTTTTGTATGCCTAATGCAGAATATTTGACATTGTCTTGGGGTCTTTCAGTTGATTGTCACGGTAGAGGAGAGGCAGACCCTACTATTCCCTAGTAGCTGGAAGCCAGGCATGATGGTATACTACTACAATCCACAAAAGAACAGCCCTGCGCCCCACCCAAAATTATCAGCCCCAAAGTGTCAATAATTATGGTATAGAAAAACTCTGACCTAAGTTGAGGTATGCCAAAAGAAGATGCTATATGGGGGAAGTGAAATTAAGAGCAGAGATTTGGGGTATAAATCAACCATTTAGCAAAAATTCCCAGGAAGAATTCACCCTTTGAAGGACTACAGAATTGCTGATCAGTGGAGGAAAGATGATGAGAGAGTTATTAGAACCTGGGACACTGCTTACATTCCTGGCCTTCCCATCCTCTGCAATGAAAGAATGAACTGGAGATGGGGAATGTGTGTGATTGGGTGCAATAATGGTAGTTTTTGGCTTCAGGGATTCTGGGCTCTGTTGTGAGCAAGTAGTTTATAGTTCAGGCTATTACATTGTGCTAAACCTGAGATTCATTCTTTGAAATAACACTTGTTCCGCTTAATTCACGTGATGTTTGTGGGGAACAAATTAGACAATTTACATAAAATTATTGATAAATGATTAAGTGTTATACATGTGTGAGTCTTCCCATTATTCCCATTGACTATTCTACACTTCATACTCATTCTTGGAATTTTCTGGGTGTAACCCCAAAACACCTCCCCAAAAAGCTATTATATGCAGCTCCATCAAAAATATTTTGACTGCTATCTTTATTACACGTAACCCAGTTTCCTTGTTTCCCAGCTTGGAAAGCTTACTAGGGAGGAGCTGTGATGACTGATAAAGGGCATGCCTATTCTTAGAAAAGATAATTCACCTCTCTTCCTTCTTTCTTCTTTATTATTTTGAGCACAGGCTGTGCTATTCCAGGGTTGCATAGCTGTCTAGGGTGGATAAGAGAAAGAGGACAGTATAGGAAAAGAATGTCTAAAGTTTAAGAAAACCATAGAATTAGGGTAAAATATATATTGTAAAGTCAGAGATGCACATACAATGTTTAGACATTACGCCTCAGGTGCACAGAGCCCTACCAGGCCCACCAGGCCTTCCCCTGCTTCCTTATACTTCTTGCTGTAGCTGCAACATTTTGTCTTTTGAAATTCCCTGTAGAAGCACCTTGGAAATGCCAGACATTGTTGAGACACCTGCTGTGAGCTATGTGCATTCCCAGTTGCCATAGATCATCATCAGCTGTAGAAGGACCCCAGTAAAGATGTTAATGCTGCTGTGTTTCCTTTGCATCTAGAGCTTTCAGGACATATCATGTCAAACTCTGGTCTTCATCCTATCTCCAGACTTTATGAGAGACCAGTTAGCAGCCCCTGTATCTGAGACCATTCTAGAACTTGTCTTTGTCTGCTCACTCTTTCCCATAGAGACCCAATTACTTGGCCCTGTGAGGAAGCCTTCTCAAAAAAACTATACTATTTGACAATTTCTTGGCAGGTGGTGCCTGTAGAGGTCCATTATCCCTCACTGCACCACATATTGGCTGTCTTCTGCTCACTCATGTTTTCCATTTTTCTCATTTTAACTTTATTGCACAGTGGTCTCCACATTTACATAATAACATCTGCCTTCATCTCTGGTCTTATGCCTACCACCAGAAGCCACTCTGACATCAGCCCCACATTTCCATCTCACTTTTTCCACTCAAACCTCCATATCCTCTGCTTGATACTCCTTGTCACACAGCTTTTTTCATTGCTTATTAATCTTATGTTTGTCCCTCCACCAGCTGTCTCATCTTTGCTATGTGTCCTCTCATCCATTAGGCCCTGACTCCTTCCATTTTCCTCTTTTGTTACTCTCAATTCTGGACTCCTCTTTGTCATCTGAGCATTTGTTGCCTCTGGCCTGACCACTCTGTCACTTTCCTTGCTCTCTCCTTTACCTCTGGGCACCTCTCTTCCTGCAGGGCACAGTTTGCTATGGAAGTCCACGTTTCCAAGGGGCTTTTTTTTTTTCACACCAATAACACATTTTCCTCTCTTCCACCAGAACACATTCAGATCCTGAAATCCTCTTGCTGTCAGACCTCTGTATGGCTCTGGTTTCCACCTCTTTACTTAACCATACCTTCTCTCAGGGCATACATAGTCCACCAATAAGGGCCCATCCTTTAATCCCAGTGATTCACTGGCCTGTCATCCACCATCCAGCATATTTACATCAGCATAACCACTCTCCAATCACACTTTAGGGTCAATTCCAAATCTTGTTAGGTCCATTGCAAAAAGCCCCTCCTGGCTGGCCTTGTCTTTCCCAACTATTTCACACATTGAGTGCTCAAGCCTGCTCAGTTCAGCCCTATCAAAGAAGTGGAGGAGACTGCAGAACTCAAAAACCTAGACACCTAAACGGATTTATATTTGCAAACAGAACTTCAGTTATATAGAAGGACTGGATAAAGGCACCATGAAGCTGAAATGAAATTTTAGGCCAGTGGATTACTGAAGACCCTTTGGGACAAGACCCTGCCAGTCCTGCCAAGAACACTGTTTCTTTCCAAAGGGAAAATGGGAAAAATGTACATATATATATATATATATATATATTTATATATGTATATGTATATATATATGTGTGTGTGTGTGTGTGTGTGTGTATGTGTGTATGTGTATATATATACACATATATATATATATATGTATATATACATATGAAGTTGCTTTCAATGGCTTTGGACTCAGAAAAAAAGGCAAGCAGCAACAAGGCTCATTATAAATAGCTAATCAGTAACAAACCTGTGTAATCCGAGACCCAGATCAAAGGAGAACTAACATAATGGGCCTGAGGGTCCAGAAACTGATGCCCATTTTGGGATTGATCCTGGAAATACTCCTTCATCTCCCAGAATGATTAAGATTCAAGTAGTTTTGTATTTCACAAAATTCACAAATAAATTTTGTGGTGATTGCCTCCTGCATTCACAGTGGGGGAAAAAACTGATTCCATTGGGAAGGAATAGCTGCCAGCTGTCCCCTAAGATACCTTTTCAATCCTGAGGGAGGCTGCAGAGACTTTGCTGCTTCTCTCAGTGTAGCCATAGTAAATTTCTATAGAGGTCCAGTAGGTTCCCCTTCCTCTGCCTTCATACGCTCTAAAACAGTAGATAATCAAACACATCCAGCTCCGTCGTGTGTAGGCATGCAGCAGGCATGGAGGCTAATGAAGCTACCCACCTGGACTAAGAAAAACGTATCAAAGATAAAATAGGGCTGTTAAGAAGTGTAAAAGTTTGGTGGTCATCTGTAAGATGTGGTACAGAATGTATCAGAACAATAAATGTCATGACTACTGTGTTCCTTCCTTTAATATGTTTTTAAGTTTCCATTTCATAATAAAGGCAACATTATACAAGACAGAAGGAATGGCCTGCCTTCATATCTGATCATCCTTTTACAGCAGGGCTGGCATCTCTTATAAATATAGAGCACAGGGGTTAGGAGCTGCCTGAAAGATCAGGCTAACTCATACAATAGCTTTCTGCCATGGTTCTCCTTAGCTCAAATCTAGCAACCACTGTGTGTTACATATAGCAGGGATGCTCGTAAAGCAAGTGCTAATTGAGGTGGTATTTTTTTTAAGGTAAGGAAATATGAAAGATTCAATTTACTGTAGTGGAGAAAAGGAGTCTACCACGGATTCCAGCTAGTCTTAAGTCTAAGAAACGGAATCAATATAGCCCTTAAACAATCAATGGATTGCGCTAACATCCTGTCCTGAAAGAAAACATAACTGAAACAATACTTGGGCTCCGTTCTATGCTTAATCATATGATTCCTTCATTCCTGATATTTAATCACTCTACCAAGTATTTTGACAGGCAGAAGCCGGAGCATCTAAGAAGAATGGTGTGCAAAACAGACATAATCCTTGTCCCTTATAAATTTAAAAGATCAGAAAATATACAACTATGATATCTCCTGTTAACAAAAATCAAATCATCTACTGTTATTAAAGAGACCTAATTTATAGATTTCATATTAAAATGTGCATTTAGAGTAAAAGATGTACTTTTTACTGAATCCCTACAACTACCCTGACTAAGCTTAGAGAGTTTTACTTTGATGCTAAATTTCGTTGCATTGACTCTTTATATCCTATGTTGCTAATGAACTGAACCTAAAATACCAGAAGTAGTGGTAGAATAAGACAGCTGCTAAAAGGTGTAAGGATTTGTAAGATTTGGGTTTTTCCTAAAGGAAATAGCAAACCATTAAAAAGTTCTAACCACGGATTTTGCAAAGTCTGATTAACATTTTAAAAAGATCCCCCAGAAACTATAAAGACAATAAATTGTATGTTGGTAAGAACGGATTCAAGAAAACAGGTTAGGGACTGCTTTTAGAAAAAGTTAATGTGATTGGAAAATTGAATCCATGGCCAGATAGTGAGGAAGAGGTAATAAAATGCCACCAGATCTCCACATGAGCAAATAGACGGTTACAAATATGCTTTCACTGAATTATAAAAGCCTAGAAAATAAGCTATTTTTTTGTGTAGGAAATATATGTATTTATTTTAAGGGAGAAATGGATCTCTCCTCAAAGCCTATCTCTCTTCAATGCCTATTATAGTGAGTGTTTGTTGGGTCTATAATTTCATTTATATAATATGTGGGTTACAAAGTATTCTAAAATTACAAATAGCTGTCTTCTTAACTCAGAAGTTTATTATATTCTTTCCGGCAAAGTTTTGTTCATTACGGACATTTAAGAAATATTTCCTTCTATGTATTCTTCACCAGCAATAGCAGTGATGTAACATTTGTTGGGACACTTCAGTGACTTTGATATCAGGATTATGCTCTTAAATTCTCCTTTTTCTTCAACAGAAGTATCATTTTCTGATCCATAGAACAAAATAATTTGAGCAAAGTAATTCAAGATATGATGAATAAAGTTATTTTCACGGACTTATCTCTTTTTAAACTAAGGCTTTGCCATCTGTTCTCTTTTCTTTACATGTTTAGGATGTATATAATTAACTGTGCAATCATGTCATAAAAGGAAGGATATGAGTGATTTCAGTGCATCCTGATATTTTTATACAGTACATCTGTTATGAAAAGATTTTCTACTAAACACATGTTTCAGGTACAAATCAAAGGAAATCATTTTTTCTTTGATCAACTCTTTCTAAAATGCACAGAAAATGGGAGTAAATTTAAGAATTCAATTTTCACTGAAAACACACAGTAAGTTATCAGTAAGAATAGGGTTACTTACTGCCTATATTATCTACAGCACAAGCAATATAATGCACTGTATTTTATCTCTAGTTTTATCTATCTGCCAAAATTCAAAAAACTCTGCGAAACTTATTCTCCAACTTGATGTGCTTCTTCTATCTGTAGCACTAATAACATGCTGTTTGTTCTGCTTGAAACCTCCTCATAGATTTGAACATTTTATGTACAGCTCATCTTTCCAAACATGTTATACTTACCTTATATTTATCAGAGCATCACATTTATACTCTTTCATTGAAATGGCTTGATTATCCATTTCCACCAATTGAACATAAAATCTGTTAAGCTACAGATGTTATCTTTCTTGCATAACTTAGTATCCTACAAATGTAACTAATAGTGTATGCTCAAAAATATTTGATAAACCAGTTGAATTAATATATGTTGCCTTATTGTCACCAATCTTGAACAAAGAATATGTGACTAAAAATGAAAAGTAGTCACTGGCTGATTATTATTGAAGATGCATCCATGAGGTTATATACAGCTTTATTAAATAGCTATCTACTTCTGTGGGTAAAATTGGAGATATCCTTTGTGGATTTCAAAGTCACAGTGAAGAGAGCGACTTTAAAGAGGGAGTTTTAAAGTTGGAAAATTGGAAAACAAAATGTGTAGACGTTTGTGCGCATTTACTAAAATAAAAAATCTGACATTACATTGTAGAAAAGCTTCGAGAAAATTGTAGCAAATGAGCTTTGAAAGTACTAACATTGTGAGAGAGAAACCCTGTATTTAATAACAAAAGAAAAAATAAGTAAATTGGAGCATAGAACTAACTATTGCCTCTCTGTAAATTTTACGTGAGAATGCAACCTGAATCGTTGAAATCCAAATCATCAACTTTGCCCTGAAATGCAGTCAAGTGTATGTAATTTTCAAAATTTTACACCAAAAAAAATTTTTTCAAAACTGATTGCAAAATAAGGATAATTTACAAATTTGACCATATTTGAAATCATAAAACAAATCTTTACCAATAAAAATGGATTAAAACTATATGTATTGGGTTCATTGACTATGGTAAAATTCATCAAGAAATCAAAATCAAAATAAAAATAGAAAACCTCCATTGAATTTTCAAATTAAGCAATACATATCTAAATGCTAACATTTAGTTATACTTTAAATAAAATATAATATTAATTGATGACATGAATATCTACACCATCAGGAAACAAAGTTATGCTTTAAATACATTCAGTTGTAAAACCAAAAAACCTAAATATAAATTATTTAAATATTTATATCAACATGTTGAAAAATAAATTGTAAACTAAATGAAATTAACAGGAAGAAAATCATAAATGAGCAGAAATTAACAATTAAATAAAAATGTGCAATAGCGAAAACAAAGTCAAAAGTTGAATCCATAAAAAATTTACTAACATGGTAAAACTAAGTTAAGAGTAATCAAGTATAAACTATGACACAGATAAACAACGTCAGAAATAAACAAGTGATATTATTAAGGATTTTAGAAGCATTAAATCCTGAGGAAATATAAAATCTTTGTATTAATAAATTTAAAAATTTAGATAAAATTTAGATAAATTTCTTGACTAGCACAATTTATCAAAACTAATAAAATGTAGAAAATTTGAGTTTATTAAATAAAATACATAACAATAAATCTTTATTTAAAAAATCCATGTTAAAATGCCTTCCCAAGTTAGAAATTTTAAGTTCAAAGAATCATTTAAGGCAAAAATAATACCAATATTTACACATTCTTTCAGATAGTGGAAAGAATAAATATTTTACTACTAATTTCATAAGACACAAATGTAGGTAAAACAAAACTTGAACACTACATTACAAAAAGGAAAATCAAGGGTCAAACTCTCTATTGGAACTAAATATAAAATTCCTAAACAGATTAGCAACTCAGAATCAGTAACCTATAAAAAGGGTAATACATCATGAATGTTTCAGAGATCTCCAAGAATACTATAATTTTTTAGAGATAATTTTATCACCGAAAAAACTGTTATGTTGACTTTTATGGTTTATTTCAGCAAAAAGACACAGATTTAAATCAACAAAGGAAAGAGGTGCATAGGGCAGAATCCAGGAGAGACTAGTCATAAGCTTCCAGTTTTCCTCTCATGGTGAAGTCATACAGAATGTGCTTAATCTTCCAGTGACAAAGTGTGACAACATATATGGATAATTGCCAATCAGGGAAGTTCCCTGAGCCTTAGTGTTCAGGATTTCATCAAGTGTCAGCCACTTAGGCATGTAGTGCCCACATTACTGACTTTAATTACTCAGTGTCCAGTCTCACAACAGCAGATCAAACTGGTATTGTGTGGCCCACGGCCCCCACCATAAATCACACTGTTAGCACAACTATCTTGTATGACTCAAGACCTCAGATAAGCAAAGACAATTTTAGCAGGCAGAATATTTCAGAAGCTAGTCTAGGGCCAGAACTTTCGTTGAAATGAAAGCATTTGAACACCTCATACCTGCTGAGTCAACGCTTCCTGCTCAGCCATCAAGTCGGGTGTGAAACACTTTCAATGTAATTCATCATATTAACAGTGGAAAGAAGAAAAATTATATAGCAATTTCAACAGAAATAAAATAATTTGATAAAATTCAATTGTTAGCTACCAATAGAAGAAAATGTTCTATAAAAGTTATCTAATTAAATTTTAGAGCAAACATAGATAATGTTGGAATGATAAGAAATCTAAAGGAGAAAATTTTATTCCTGTTCCTAGCCAGTGTAATTAGGCACAAAAAATAAATAAAAGGTATATGGATCAGAAAAGTAATAAATAGAACTATATTTTTAATATGGCATTAATTGCCCATGTAGAAAATATAAATGAATACATGAATAAATGTTATATTTAGTAAGTGTGGTAGAATAATTACTCTAGTGGTCTCAGTTTATTCCTTTGTTTAATCCTCTCCCTTTTCCCTATAACTTTATAGTGCTCACCAGTTGTGAGTGAATTCATCCTGTGCCTGGCTTTGTCCAAGAGAATGTGGTGTGATATGATTAGACTTTGTGTCCCCACCCAAATCTCATCTTGAATTGTAATCCCCAAGTGTGATGGGAGAAAAATGATTGGATTATAGGGGCGGATTCCCCCTTGATGTTCTCGTGATAGTGAGCGAATTCTCACAACATCTGATGGTTTTATAAATTATAGTATTTTCTCTGCTTTCACATACTATCTCTTGCCTGCCACCACGTAAGAGGTGCCTCTTCTCTTTTTGCCATGATTGTAAGTTTCCTGAGGCCTGCCTCCCCAGCCATGCAGAACTACGAGTCAATTAAACCTCTTTTCTTTATAAATTACCCAATTTGGGGTATGTCTTTATAGCAGTGTGAAAACAGACTAATACATGGTGGAAATGATGAGACAGTTTCAAGCCTGGGCCTCAAGAGGCTTGCGTGCTTCTGCATGAACATGTACTTGTATGTGTTCCTGATTGTACTATATGTAAACTAGCCTGGAACATCCTTTTGCAAGATGTAAGACCACAGTGAGGAGAAGGACCAAGTCTTCTCAGTGAGGCATCAGACATGGAAGAGATCACAGCAAGATTAGCAAAGCCACGCAGCTCATTGCAACTGATCAGTTATGCATAAATCTTACCAAGTCCAGCTGAGATCAACAGAGCAACCCAACTGACCCATAGACACATGAGCAAAAATAAGTGTTTATTATTGAATGAGACTGAGGTTTTGTGATTTTTACACATGCTTGTTATGACCTATTTAGAAGTGAAACAGAAATCTTTGCTAGAATTTTGGTGTTGCCATTAAAAACAGTCTTAAAATGTCATTCAGCAATGTGTGTGATATTTTCAAATATCTCTTTGGGCACTCATTTTTGAAAAACTTGTTTATAACTTTCTCTCCTACTAATGTAACATAATTTTGTATATAAGCATGTAGCAGTTTTTCATAAAGAAATATACTGTTTTAAGGAATTATCTGTATCTTTATTTAGTAAGTATTTATTCATTGTTTAGCTGATTCCACCAGTATTTCCATACTCTCATTTATGTGTCCAGATGATAACATATTTTATTGCAAAACACGTACATTTTGGAACTTGGTGACAGTTTCTTTGCAGCTTATAAAATGATGACATTTTCTAAATGCTCTATGGGTCCATGATAAGAATATCAACCCTTTTGCAAGCTGAACACAATGTTTATATATTAATAAATCATTTTTTAGTCAATTATTAATATCCTCCTTATCCTTGTTTTATTTAGACCTATATGGCCTTATTTTATTTATGAAATGATATGGCTACCATTTTAAAAGATCCTTTTGTACTACATGAATTTGAGCAGTCTTAAGTCCTTTAGGTAATAGAGTGCAATTATTAAAAAAAAAAAAAACAAAAAAAAAACAAAAACAAAAAACCTGTGGTGGATTCTTGCTGAAAATTGTTTGTCATGTATTTATACTTGAAATAAAAATTCTATCAATAATATCATTTCTCAATATATTATGCAGCTTGCTCTTAATTTTCTTGAATATTATTTTTTGAATTTTACTTTGTCTAAAATTCATGTTGATGTTTTTAATTTTTTTTCCTGTGAGGTTTGCTCATTGTTTTATCCTTACCTTGTATGTCATTTTGTTTTAGGTATTATTATCTAAATAACATACTGATGGGATTTGATTTTAGAGATACTTTAGATTATTTGTAAATTCATAGGGGGATTAATTTAAAGTCTTTCATACATGGTAGGACTCACTTCTATCAATATGTTATAGTTTTGTGTGGGTCTTATTTGTTATTTATGATATATGTCTTCTTCCTGATTTTTCACTAGGTATTTGGGAGAAATATTCTCTTTTATTTTCATAAAGGCTATTTTCACATATTTAATTACTTTTCATGTAAGAAGTTTTAAGCTTCTATAACATATATAAAATAATGTAATTAAATACTTAACCTAATTCACATATTTCCAAAATGCTAACAATTTAGCACATCTGTTCCAGATTTTGTGGTTTTGAAGATATAAAACAATATAAATAAACTAATTTTATTTTCTCTTTATGAATTCATTCAACTATTTACAAAGTAGACTCATGAAAGCATAGATCACATAAACTGTATAACAGTGAGGCATTTTTGGAAATCTGTAGCTTTCATCAGATGATGGTGGATTTAAGTTTGTCAATTGTATATTCAATTCTAAACAAAGTATTTTGGAAAATTATATAGCATGGTTGAAAATATATTGTTAAATTGATATTTGAAAGATCATTCATAATTTAACATTTAATAATAATTATGTCTCTGGGAGTGAAGTTTCCTTTTAACAAACATGTCTATCTTTTTCTCATTTAGGTTTTTTATTTCCATAAGTGTTTAAAATATTTTAAAATAGAACCCATTCTTGATAACATGTAAAAATGTTGAAAAAAGTCAAAATAATATTTTTAAGAAAAATAATGTTTAAGTAAAATAATGTTAAACTTTAGGTTCTCAGAAAATAATGTGCCCTTATCATGAGTAAGTCAACCATTTGACATAGAGATGTGCTATTTTAATACATGGTTTTTGAAACATATTTTATTTAAAATTATTTTCTATATGTAATTCATGGAAAAAGAGCATTTAAGAGACAAAGAGAAAAGGTATTTCTGGAAAAAAAAAACTCATTGCATCAACCAAATATGAACCTTACATAGCATCTCCTTTTTATTGTGAGATAAATTCAAGAAAACATGGTTTATGTAGAAAAAAAAAGATACAAGGCAAGATGTTCAGACAGCTGAATATACAATAAAGGACATTGTTGAGAAAAAATTTCAAGATAGTGGATAAAATGCAAATAATACTTTATGAAAATAACACACTACTGTGGGACTTAAAGTACAAAGAAATAAAAGGGATACATAAAGAAGACACACTTTCAGAAGCATAATGAAAAATGAGAGAACAAGGTCCACGGGGAAATGATTCAGAAACCTGTTACTATATGTGGAACACAGAGGCACAGCAGAAGCACTTTGATAATTCTGTACCAGGACTTTTTAAATTTCCAATAACAGAATTACTTTGGGAATGTAGGATTGGGCATAGTGTATCCCATAAGCGGCATAGGAGAATTAAGACTGTGCAATAGACACAGCTCCAGCAGGCACTTTTTGCTGTTGAGTGATAAACCCCACAGAGTGACAACATTTGAAATACTGTATCTGATTAAATCTGCACAATAGGTTTGACCCTCAGCAAGTTCCTTCTCCCATCTAGCCTGAGCACATCCATCTGTAAAAGGATGGACTTGAACTAGCAGATTTATAAAAAGCCTTTTCAGGTCTAACTTTCTGTTCCTTGTGATTCTTTAAAAATCCCTTTTTGTTTGTTCATTTCAATCTGTTTTCACATGTGAAAGTTTGGTGCTGGCTAAGCAGAGACAAGCAGCAGGAAATGAAATCAATAACCCCAAACTGGATGCTTCAAAGATGAGGTGCATCTTTTGTCTCTTTTCTAAGAGAAAATGCTTGCAAAGATAGAGAGAAAACATGTCAGAAGAGCAAGTTAGACCTCCTGAGAAACAGCAATAAGAAAGATAGAGGTGCTGGTTGAAGAATGGGATATTGGAGAAAGAATTGAATTTGAGGGAAAGGGCTTAAAAACTATGAGGTTTATTGAGCTTTAAGGATTAAACTTAATAAATTCTGCAAAGATCTCTTATGCGCAATGTTGGCTTTAGTTTTTGTGCAGTGTGTTAGTAGGTTAGTTCATCCTTTTTGCCTCCATCTCCTTCACTCACCTCTCTTCTCTTAATATATTCCCAGAATCCTAACTATGACCTTCCCATTGGTATGATGAGAAGTTTGTTTTGAATTAAAAAATAAAGTTTACAGATAATATCAACCACAGCTGAAGGTCATATTTCTGTTTCTGTCATTTGCTATTATTTTTGCTTTCACTTCAATAATATCTGTGTGCCTGCTTCAGTCTACATCCATCGTTCTCATTCTTTTCTGTTCCAATCTTTTCCTCTCTCTCTATGCTTATTCCTTTCTACTAAGACTCAAGGCAGAAAACGAAACTAATGTATTAGCACTGAAACAGAGCTCAGATCTTCTTGTCCAAAGCATTGACATTTTACAGATGAAGACTAAAACAGAGTTCTGTCTTGAAAATATTCAAAAGTAACTCATCGAACTTCATTCAACTGGTAGTAACTGAGATATGACAGGAGAACATAATTTTGGCTAAATAGGACTGTTTGCTATTATAGAAAAAGGCAAAAACAATGTATGCTGTGGTTTTGATCTTCATGAATATTTTGCTGATTTGCATTTTTTGGACTAAAATAACTTAAAATTTTGTTACTTATAACACTTTGTTACTTTTAGGGAGTTCTAGTGTAGGATAATAAACTAAAATTGTCTGTACTCTGGTGTTTATAACCAGAAATTCATAAAATACAGTAGTGTGATTAATTTGGTATTGCGGGCAAATAAAACCAAACAAAATGAAACCTTCATAATCCCAAAGAAGTTGAATTCAAAGGCAAAGCCAAAGGATTAGATAACCACTTAAAACACTAGAGCAGTTTTTGCGTGAAACAAAGACCAGACTATGATTGTGGAAGTGAAGGGGCATTTGGTTTCTTCCAGTGCTGTAGTGTCAGGTGTGAAATGCCCTTACATCATTTAGCATCTAGCCTACGTTAAAAAAAAAAAGTGAATAGTTCTACTTGATGACAAGACTTTTTGCCACAGTAAATGAACAATTAAGGCATTTGCAAAGAAAAAGAGGTTAAATGAAGAATTGGATATAGTTTCCACATGAACATTAAACTCATACTAGATAATATAAGAAAATAAAGGTTAAGTAGTAAATTTTATTCTGGGATAACACACCAAAACCTCAAGCTAGAAAAAAGAAAACTAAATAAATGGGATTACATTGAACTAGAAAGCTTCTGAACAGCAAAGGAAACAATCAAAATGAAAAGGCAACCTATGAAGTGGAAAAATTACTTGCAAATCATATATCTGATAAGGAGTTCATATCCAAAATTTATAAAGAACTCATATAATTCAATGGCAGAAAAATGAGTAATTTGATTTTTTAAAAAAGTAAAATAATACAAAGGGAAAAATATGTGAGTTTACAAAAAAGCCAGTATGAGAGCAGACTATGGAAACAGTATTGTTAGAGGGAAGTTATGTATTGAAAGGCTAGGGAGTAGGGTCATAGTTTGCATACATCATGGATGGTATGTACTATGTTTGCAATGAAACAAGTGCTCAAAAATCACAACAAAAGTGATGGGTGATAGAGAATTATAGGGGTGATTGTTTAAAGGACAAAATACGGATGAGAGTATAAAACAAAAATATTATAAGTTTTATTGTCATAAATGGAAACACACAAAAACAGAATTTCTGATTTTGACTATTATTTAGCCTAAATTCAATATAACAGTCCTTCTGCCTTGCAAATTTAATTCATTGATTTTCACTCGGAGCAGACCTCCTGATATTATTACACTTTAATATCATATCAGAAGAGTATCTCTGAATTGCTATTTTTATCTTGTTGTGATAACTTTTGCTTAAATTTTCAGTGGCAATTATCTCATAGTTTTCTTTTATATGAATGCTTAGCTAGCTTTTAGCATAGTGCATGAATTTGCAGAAGAATGAGCTCTAGTACAATCCTTGCAAAGGGTTAAATTTTTATAGGATATTCTGGATTTAAAGATATTTACAGAAGCATTAGAATATTTAAAGGGCAGATATGAATCTTGTAGAAAGTGTATGTATATATATATATATGTACATACACATATTTCACAGAAATAAATAGATACATAGTTCATTAAGGAAAGGATATTAACTATTTTATTAACTTCTCATTCCTCAGCTACTGAGCATAATACCAGAAAGACAGTAGAAATATATTAGCATTTACTACATTAATTAATAAAATCAAATGAGGGAAATGTTATGTTTATAAAAAATAATACTTCTTATAATTTTCTGTCTCAGTGAGGTAAGGCTGTCAGGGTATGATATCCTTTGCACAGGGAAAACATTGAGTAATAAAACAGCCCTTGCTTTAAAGTTATTTAGAGTTTAAATAAGGAGACAGACATCTACTAAATTTGTTCAATAAAATGTAGTAAGTGGAAAATATAGACAAACACATTTTCAAGGGGAGCAGTTAGCAAAAGAATGTTAGAGTTCAAAATCTACTTCCATATGATAGACAACCATTGTGTGTAAAGTGAGATGAGTTTGCTAGAACCCATGGTTGACATTATGGTGTACTGACCTGGCACCCCTTCAGGAATAAAGAGTTTTCCTTCAGCTGCTGAAACTATTGCTAGAAGACCATTTAGGGATGGTCTTGGCTGATGAAAACAGTCTTATTCAAATCTACCCTTCTTTCCAGGGTCAGCCTACAACCAGTGACTGAGCAAGTAAGGCTATATAGCCCTACCACTATATAGCCCTACCACCCTATCTCCACCTGGAGAAAATTTTAAAGGTCTATTCTAGCTTGAGAAATCCTCACAAGTCAGTTTCTGACTTGTTTAGAATTAAATCAAAGCTTAACTCCTCCCTTCTCAATAGTACTTTTGTTCATTTTATTTAAACAGGTATTGGTCCTTAAAGCGTCTGCTAATAATATCCTGCATTCTCATTTCAGCCTCAGAGTCTGCTTTCCAGAGAACTCAAATTCAACAGTTGATGCCAAGAGTAATTTGATGAAGCACATCCTAAGAAGGGATTTTGAGCTTGGTAACCCACTACCTGGCTGGTAATTATGACCACATCCCAAATTACAGATGGAGAACAGAAAGTCCCTGAAAAAAGGTAAAATTACAATTGTAAAATGTTCACAGTACACAACTATGATCGGATAATGTCAAAGAGAATAAATTAAATGGTGTGATGTATCAGGTATTCTATTAATCTGAAGGAAATAGTAACTATGAGGACAATGAAATACAGTTTGTATTGCTAATTAATGCTTTGAGCAATGATAACTATTAATCTGCAATTAAATACTAAATATGTAAGCCAGAGGGCCTCCTTAGTAGTCTACTGATAGGCTCAAATCTCCTTTAGCAGTAGAGCACGATGAAAACCACACCTTAAACTTACTTATAAGAGTAACTGGGCTCTAAAGAACAACTTAATATCAAGAAAGGCAGATCCGCCATCCAAAAGTTAGGTACATTTCTTCCTGGTTCATAAGCATGGGATCTGACACTGGATTTAGAGACATTTGGACTTATTCACTTGGAAATTTAAAATCACCAAATTTAGTTAACCCCCCTGAGCATGTAGAAGTAGCCTAATTTTCCCTATTAAGGTTGAGTACTCTCCCAATGCTTGGAGAAAATGAAGAGACCTTTTCTCTGCAATAATGCATGTTGTCCCTCTCCAAATATGTCCCCATCTTCTTTCCTGGCCACTGGCTCAATTACTGCGATTAAGACACTATATAATCCAGATGGGCATGAGATGGAACTATTAGTGTAAGAAATGGATTATATTCCAAAGGAACTGAAGGGCTAAGGTCCTTTGGAATGTAGTCCTGCCAACATATATCAGCAGATGTGTACATGAATCCAAATTCTGAGGATTTAGGACCAAGCAGGGGCAAAATATATAGTTCAATAAAAGAGACTTATCAATATAGGAACATTCTCCCGTAACACAGAATTTAACATCCTGCTAAAACCCCAAGAGATGGTGTGAACACACTGCAGTACAGCAATAATTCCTAGTTGCATAGAACAAGTGATGGCCTACACAGATGTATTGGATATGTCAGATCATGGAAGCTAGAAAAAAGTAGACTAAAGTCTCGAAGGGGTGGCATGTTCATTTGGATATACTACTTAAGGCTATGAAACCTACTAGATAACTATATTTCTCAGAACTATATGGAAGATACAACATTTGCTGTAAAAATTGTGCTTGTGAGAGGGGCACGTTGTTCGGTAAGAAATCATGTGGTGGTCCTCCTATGTAACACAGGAAGTGATGGTAGGGGATGCTGTTAGAGAACTAGACTCACTCAGAGGAGTGGATAATTTACGATCCAAATCAATAAAAGAGGCATGAAATAATTAATTGTCTGAAGCCACATGGACACAATTATTATAATGAATAATAAGTTTGAAGTGACAGCCAAGGAAGTCTTATTTTCAGATAATTATCCAGATAGTTAATCAATTATGTATTCCAGAGAGTTCAAACAGATTGCCTCCATGCAAAACAACCAAGAAGAATGTTGCTCAATGTGTTCACTCTGACAAAGTCGAGGTGTATGATCAGGAAGCTGAGGCTAGTTTCCTTCACTTAATGCCATGATTTGGCCGGTTTCTGGACCTGAGACTGTTTTCCAACCTGTGACTCATTATTTAAAATAAAGACAAAGACCCAAGAAAGAAGGATATTAAAACACAGTGTGCAAAGGCAAGTGAGGAAACTGAATCAAGGTAGCCTGATTTAACATGAAAGGTAAACATAAAGGGAAGGCGTGTGGATGTACAACCCTGAACCTCACAGAGCTCATCCTGGTAAAATGCGGGGCTGAAGGACATGACGTTTTGTAATTTCTATGGCAAAATCTTTTGTCCTTAAAAGATAGTGTCTTCAGATAAAGAACAGAAACTGCAGGTGGGTCAAGCAGGAGGGAACATGTGCATTTATTCATCTACTCACATACATCTTATAAGGGAGTAAAACAATCAAATTCATGCCCCCATAGGGCTTACATTACCACAGGAAGACAATAAAAAAGGTAAATAAAGCATACTGCAAGTGTATTAGAAATCAATAGATGTTAAAAGGAAAATGCAAATGGACAAGAAATATAAGAATTCCTGATGTGAGAGATTACAAATGAACATTTTAAAGAGGAAAAAAATATCCTTGGGAAGGTGATATGTGATCAAATACTTAGAAGGTGTCGGGACATGAGCAATACGAATAACTGGCAGAATAGAGTTCCAGACAGGGAGAACAGCAAGTGCAATGTCCCTGAAATGGAGAATGCATAGTGAATTCCAGGAGTAACAAAATGGCAGTCTGTCCAGAGATGAGAGATGGAGAGGAGGAGAGAAAGAGGAGAGAGAGAATGGTAGGGTGATGCTGACAGCAGGAAGTGGGGGCCCAGATCACAGGAGGCTGATACAAGTCTTGGAAGGATTTTGTTTTTCACTTGGGTTGAGGTGCGAAACCCACTAATCTCTATTTCCTTATTCTTCCAGAGAACCTAAAATCATAGAAAGGTGTTTTTGTCCATGTTTCTTAATTTTATTCATGGCTCTATTCTGGGTGCTGCAGGAACTTGTGTATACTTCTTTCAGGATATTTTCATATAGTACTTTAATAGTTGTTTTTTTATTTATTCCAGATGATGGGGCTTTATGAGTATAGGAAGCATACATTATTGTTGCTAATTATCACAGTGTCTAGAACAGCAAAATCTCTACCTTATTGCTGAATAAATGTCTGTTGGAAATAGATTATACACATTGTCATATCACTGTCAAATATTAAGGCTTTGGATCAAAATTACACAATAAAAATAGCTTGTTATGCTTTATTTGGAAAGTATTTGAGTTACATCTATATAAGCACATTGGTTGTTTAAAAAGACAAAGGAATATAGATTGCATTCAAAATAGAATACAATTTACATAGATAGCTATCTTAAAGTAGAGTTTGAGTCAAAGTATCTCCAATAACTATGAGCTTTCCTTCTCCTGTCTAGGATAACTCTCAACATATATCTTTCCGTATTTCTCACATAAGTTTTAATCAATTCCACAGTGAAAATCTCATTAGAAATGGCAACATGGGAAGTTTTATAGAAAAGCACACAACAAATGTATTAAAACAATTTGTATTCTCTGTAATCTATAGAAAATGAAAAAAGGTAGAAAGTCATTCAACTTATTTTTTGAGGTGAGTATAATGCTGATTCCGGTCCTGGGTGAGGAAAAAAGAAATAAAACTACAGATAGAATTCAATAGATGCACAGTTACAAGGAAAATGCAATTAAAATATATCTGAAGGCATGCTAATAATTAATTAATCATTATCAAGCAAAATTTACTCAATAACTCAAGAATATTAAGATTCTGAGTATAATTCAATAGATTAGAATATTTGTTTTTCAAACTGGAGAACTTTGTCATGATTTTCGATGGGAGCATTCAATGGTGTAATATCAACAGTTGCACTTAGACTTAATAAAAGATGGGAGAGAAAGAGGAGAGTCAAGAAGTATTACCCAGTTTTTGGTTTCAAAGCTGGAAATCTGGAGTTGCAATTAACTGAAATGGGGAAGACTAAAGAAGGACTGGTTATTTTTCTTTTGGGAGATCCCAGTTTTGAATAATCTAAATATCAGATATTTTTAGATATCAAATGGAAGTGTCAAGTAGGCAGTTGGATATATGGTTATGAAATTTAAGAAAGATGTTCAGGCTGGAAATAGATATTTGGGAGACATTATCATAGAGATGTTCTTAAAGCCATGAAACTGAAATATGATCACTAATTCGTGATTTAAAATAGAAACGAAATTTCAAGTACTGAATTTTGAATTACTCTAACATTTAGATGACAGTGTGGTGTGAGAAGGAAACAGAATGTGCAACCCAGAAAGTAAAGCCATAGGAATAAGAGAAATACAACGTTAGTGTGGAATCTTAGAATCCAAATGAAGAACTCTCTATATCTCTACATAGGTGTTTAGATATATAGGTAGATATATACATACATACATATATACATTTATTCATACATAAGCATACACACACACACACACACACAAAACATAAATGCATGCATGCACACACCCAGGCTGAAATTTTTATAGTGTCTTTTTCTTATACTAATAAGAAAAAGATAACAGTAAAGTAGGCATTCATTAGACAGACAATTCACTTGAGAAGTGCAAATATCTAATGCAGATGGAAAAAGATTCTTAACTTCACTACTTATCCCAGTAAGAAAATGTTTCAGACAGAAATCTACTCTTCTGCAGTACTATGCTTATGATGCTGAGGCTGAATTCCATAAACTACATTCCTTGTGGTTTCTTGTCATGTTCTGCTAGCAAGAAGTATTAGAGAAAGGTTAGAAACCCGGAGGAAGGGAGAAGAGAGTTTCTCTTTCTGTATGCCTGCTTTTTCTCTCCTATCACCTCAACAACATATTTTAACACATGAGTACATAACTCAAGTAAGTAGAATGTAGAGAAGAGCTGAGCCCAAGGGCAGAATCCTAAATTAGAAAATAATCTAAAAGGAATAGTTTTATGCTGTTTGGAATAACACAATTTGTAATCAATACAATGAGCAAAGTTGCCAAGTAATGTCTTACAGTATCAAAAAAATGGAAAGCATTTTCATATAAAAAGTAAATAATATTCTTAAAATGGTATATCAATGTGAGAGAAAATGTTCATGAAACATTTGTGTTAACAGATAATAGTATTTAAAATGTGTTTTCATATATATATAGGTTATAATTTACAAATTAAACTTAAATGTCACAGTTTGGAATATGATATTGCTATGCATTTCTAAGCAGCTTAGTTGACATGCAATTCACCAGATGTTTAACAATAACAACATATCTATACTCAGTCCAATGAAAGGATTATACATATATATATAAATGTATATATATGTGTATATATAAATGTATATATATGTGTATATATATAAATGTATATATATGTGTATATATATAAATGTATATATATGTGTATATATATAAATGTATATATATGTGTGTATATATGTAAATGTATATAAAGTAGATATGACTTGAATAATGTTAAAATGTTTGTAGGAAAGTCTAAAAATATACAGTAAAGTGACAATGGTAATTATTTTAAGATTGGGATCTTATGGGTTATTTTCTTCCACTTTTTGATATCTGTCAACATTATTTTACAATATTTTTATAATAATGGGGAACAATCTGTTGAAACAGTTTTTTCTTCTAACTCTAGTGGATACAAACACAACTTGAGTTTCTACTTAACCCAGGACCCACACATATTGTGACCTCAATAACTGTATACCTGATTTGAAGGCATTTGCTTCAGATTTTCTGCCCTATTAAAGCCTGTATCTCCTAAAGTTCTCACCACAGCCCTAAAAGATGCAGCATGTTACTCTGCCTCAACTCTAAGAACAAGGAGGAGCCTTGACCCAGAGACAGCTGAGATAGAAAGGTGATTGCTGAACAACTGTAGAGGGACTTTGTCTCCCTGCAGATATTGCTGAACCCTCTTAATCCATTTCATGGCCACTGAATCGCTGTGTTTGGGATTTTTATTCTGGAGCCTTCTATAATATCCAGAAACAGTATCTGTGAACTTCCACTAGAAACCCAAGGGGTTTTGCTCTAAACTGTGCCCTGCCCCCATAAGAATGACATTTTAATCTTTCTTGAGAGTTCCTATCTAAGAACAACATAATTGTTGCAGGAAGGGAACAAGGAAAACAAGTTTCTCTGAGCTTTCTTTACCTAACCAATAACTGTTATTTTCAAATAATGGTAAATATTAATTCCTCTCTAAGAATCAGAAGGGGAATCCCAATCCCGATGAATTCCAAAAGCTAGATTAAAATTCTTCTATAAATCCTCAGTCTCTTATATTTCTCTTTCATGAAACATCCAAAATCTATGCATTTCTTATGAGTGCTAGGCCAGTGCTTCTCGAAGTACGGTTCATAGACTGGTGATGGTCCCGGAACTATTGGTTACCAGTCTGAAATGAAACAATTACAGAAAGTGAAAGTAAGCATTTAGAAATTTTTATAGCACATTTTTGTTTCATAACATTCAAACAAATATGTAGGGAGCTTCTTTCATTGGATTGAGTATAGATAAGTTTGTTGTTAAACCTGTGATAAATTGCATGTCAATTGACCTGCTTAGAAATGCACAGTGATATCATATTCCAAACTGCGATACTTTAAGGTTAATTAGTTATTTATAATCCATAAACAGCTGAGAATATGCAAGCATCTTTTGCATATTTTCTTCACTTTTTTTAAATTTAATAACATTTATAAGCTGGGTGTTGTGGCTCATGCCTGTAATCCCAGCACTTTGGGAGGCCGAGGCAGGCAGATCACTTGAGATTAGGAGCTTGAGACCAGCCTGGCCAACATGGTGAAACCCCATCTTTACTAACAATACAAAAATTAAGGAAGGGGTCCAGTTTCAGTTTTCTCCATATAGCTAACCAGTTTTCACATAACCATTTATTAAATAGGGAATCCTTTCCCCATTGCTTGTTTTTATCAGGTTTGTCAAAGATCAGATGGTTGTAGATGTGTGGCATTATTTCTGAGGCCTCTGTTCTGTTCCATTGGTCTATATATCTGTTTTGGTACCAGTACCATGCTGTTTTGGTTACTGCAGCCTTGTATAGTTTGAAGTCGGGTAGTGTGATGCCTCCAGCTTTGTTCTTCCTTACATCTTACACAAAAATTAACTCAAGATGGATGAAAGACTTAAAAGTAAGACCTAAAACCATAAAAACCCTAGAAGAAAACCTAGGCAATACCATTCAGGACATAGGCATGGGCAAAGACTTCATGACTAAAACAACAAAAAAAAATGGCAACAAAAGCTAAAATTGACAAATGGGATCTAATTAAAGAGCTTCTGCACAGCAAAAGAAACTATCATCAGAGTGAACAGGCAACCTATACAATGGGAGAACATTTCTGCAGTCTATCCATCTGATCAAGGGCTAATATCCAGAATCTATAAGGAACTTAAAAAAATTACAAGAAAAAAACAACCCCATCAAGAAGTGGGCAAAGGATATGAACAGACACTTCTCAAAAGAAGACATTTATGTGGCCAACAAACATGAAAAAAAGCTCATCATCACTGGTCATTAGAGAAATGCAAATCAAAACTGCAGTGACATACCATCTCACGCCATTTAGAATTGAGATCATTAAAAAGTCAGGAAACAGCAGATGCTGGAGAGAATGTGGAGAAATAGGAACGCTTTTACACTGTTGGTGGGAGGGTAAATTAGTTCAACTATTGTGGGAGACGGTGTGTTGATTCCTCAAGGATCTAGAACCAGAAATACCATTTGACCCAGCAATCCCATTACTGGGTATATACCCAAAGGTTTATAAATCACTCTACTATAAAGACACATGCACATGTATGTTTATTGCCCCACTATTCACAATAGCAAAGACTTGGAACCATCCCAAATGCCCATCAATGGTGGACTGGATAAAGAAACTGTGGCACATATACATCATGGAATGCTATGCAGCCATAAAAAAGAATGAGTTCATGTCCTTCGCAGGGACGTGGATGAAGCTGGAAACCATCATTCTCCGCAAACTAACAAAGGAACAGAAAACCAAAAACCACACGTTCTCACGTGTGGACAAAGTATGAGTCGAACAATGAGAACACGCGGACGCAGGGAGGGGAACATTATACACCGGGGCCTGTTGGGGGTTGCGGGTCTAGGGGAGGCATAGCATTAGGAGAAATGCCTAATGTAGATGACAGGTTGATGGGTGCAGCAAACCACCATGGCACGTGTATACCTATGTAACAAACCTGCATGTTCTACACATGTATCCCAGAACTTAAAGTATAATTTGAAAATATATATGAAAATTAGCCGGGTCTGGTGGCACATTCCCATAATCCCAGCTACTCAGGAGGCTGAGGCACGAGAATCACTTGAACCTGGGAGATGGAGGTTGCAGTGAAACGAGATCATGCCACTGCACTCCAGCCTAGACAACAGAGTGAGACTCTGCCTAAAAAAAAATACATAAATAAAATAAACTTATAGTTTAACATTAATTAAATTAGGGAAGTTAAATGTATATAATTTATATTATTTATTTGACCCTTAATTTATTCCTTTTTCTGGCCGAGGGAAACTATTTTTTTCTGACTGTGGCAGCAATAATAACACAATTATAATGGAATTGATTTTGAATTATTGACTACTGCATACTTTGTGTTCATTTATAGAAGTACAATCCCTCATATACTGGCAGTGATTTTATAATTGATGGTGAAGTATGAAAAGTGAAAATCATCGACCTTTTTTGTACAGATGTAGTATAGATTAAAGCAATGAAACTATAAAAGCATAAATCAACACTTGCATAAAATATTTTTAAAAATTTAAATCCCCAAAATTGTTTGTAACAAAGTATTATATTTAAAACCCGACAAACGCAAGATAGAAGCTCACTATTTTGGATATATCATTAATGTTGTGAGGACTTCTTATAAAGTAGGACTTGAGTTGTTTAAACCATAAAAAATGTGTAATTGTGTATAGATTAAGAAAAAGCTACATTGAATATTTTGCATCAAAATATTGGATAAGCCTATGACAAAGAGGTATATCTAATATTACTTTTCTAAGACATCAGAGAATAATGTATTTTGAAATCAGCTAATTATTGGGACAAAAAAACTCATAGAATATAGTTTGCAAAGTGTTTTTCATTGCAACTTGATGAATGCATAGATGTTGAAAATTACCTTTTGGTTTTTTTGAAATGTGTCCTTTGAAGTTTAATGATATAAAGAAAAAAAATTTAGTTTTTTTGACAACAAAAAAGCTTGAAGTCTATAAAAATATGGAGAATTACATGCACAAATATTTGGCTTGGAGTTGTATGTTTTATGTAGGATTTTATTCTGCAATCTAGATATCTGCAATGACAGTTATTACAGAGGTTTTTTTTTCTAATTAAGGAGTTAATGCTCAAATAGAAATTAAGACTGCTTCCTTCATCAAGAAAGCCTTGCTATGAAAAAATCGTTAGCTAATCTAAACAATATGCTTACTGATGCTATAGAAATATATATAATTTGTTAAATCATATATTATTTGCTTAATTATGGGATAATATGGACATCAATCATAAGCAAATGGGATTGAATGCTGAAGTATGGTGGCTATCAGTGTTTGTCCTACCAAACAAGCTCTTAGTGTTTCTGCAAGATTAAAAAAAATGTTTGGATCTAACTTTGTAATGTTAGTTAAACATGCTTACTTATTCTATATCTTGTATATTTATAATAATCTTAGTATTTCCGTTCAGGAAAAAGCACACATAATTTTCAATAGCAGATAAAATCTGAGTGTAAAAATGTTACTACATTTTATATTTTAACAAGTTTTAATAAAGTGATTATTTTAATATTGAATATCTGCTTGAAGTTTTTACCACTTAATGAATCTGATATGACATTGATAATTGTCGATATGAAGATCTATTCATGGGAGATCCATAAATCTATAATTTATTAAATAAATAATATCCTTAGTGGACTGAAATTACATTAAAATTTCCTTTTCTATTTTTGTGAACACATTTAGCAAAAGTATGCTACATATATTTTATATTAGGTATAATTGTATGCAACTATAAGATGTTAATGTGATATTCTCTGTATTAATTGCCTATGCATGTACTTCAATGAACACAATTTTTTAAACTTTTATTTTAGGTTCATGGGTACACATACAGATTTGTGATAGAAGTAAATCAGGAGGGTTTGCTGTACAGATTATTTCATCACCCAGGTACTAAGCCTAGTACCCAATAGTTATTTTTTTCTGCTCCTCTCCCTCCTCTCAACCTCCACTCTGAAGCAGGCCCCAGTGTGTGTTGTTCCCTTCTTTCTGTCCATAAGTTCTCATCATTTAGCTCCCACTTATCAGTGAGAACATGCGGTATTCGGTTTTGTGTTCCTGAGTTAGTTTGCTTAGGATAATAGCCTCTCGCTCCACCCACATTTCCACAAAACACATAATCTCATTCTTTTTTATGGCTGCATAGTATTCTCTGATGTATATGTTCCACATTTTCTTTATCCAGTCTGTCATTGATAGGCATTTAGGCTGATTCCCTGTCTTCGTTATTGTGAATAGTGCTACATTGAACATTCACGTGCATGTGTCTATATTGTAGAATGATTTATATTCTTCTGGGTATATATCCAGTAATGGGATGGCTGGGTTGACGTTGTAGAGTAAAAGGGACACTTATGAACACAATTTTTATAATTTGGTATAATTCTATTTCCCTTTCCTGTGATATACCTGTCTTGATGACAGTTATTAACATTGATTTTATATCTGTGAAAATCTGATAATAAAAATCAGCATCTATATTTTGAATGTCTTTTCACCAGGTCATTCTTCTAGTAACATATTTTTATTGTATTCTTTGAAAATATATTATCAATATATTGGAAATAAAAGCTCCTTCACTACAGAGAGTTTGGGAAGGATTAAAATAAATGGTCAGCCTCCTGAGGACAGGGTAACACATGTATGTGTGCATTATTATTATGATCATATTGTTCATGCTTAACTCAGATCCAGGCATAGAGCAGATGAATAATACATGTTTATTAGAGTAATCAATAAAAAATAAATGGATTGACAAACCTGTCAACAAGAAAACTACGAACGAAAGGACTAGGCAACAACCAAGGACTGTGAATAATGATTTTCCTCCAAAGCTTGGTTTTATGAAGGTTCAGAATAAAGTTTACAGAAGTCAGTTGATTATACTTTATTTTAGGTATCAACAGGGCAGTAGAAGAGGTTATTTTGAGATAATACATACCTGAAATTGAACACAGAATTTTCTGATTCTAAATCAATGTTCTTTGTTCTATCAAGATGTTTCATTGCTAGTATGGATTTGATACAATTTTTCCTTTTATAGGTCCATGTGAATTTTGATTTAAGGCTAAAAACATAGTTTAATTAAGTGTAATTTATTCCCTTAAGAAAGTTTAAACATAGAAAAGTTATATGATTAAAAATAATTATGCCAAGGTATTCATAAATACAGAGAAATACAGAAAAAAAGGATCAAAAATTATGTGTTCATATTTAACATATGCTAAATATCATCACTCCCAACAATAGTAAAATATCGGGAAACTTTTAAAGCTTCATCAAGTAGTGAAATGTAAGGACTGGATATATAATTTGTTTGTAAATTTTGATTTAGCGATTTCAGATATGTACTCAACCAAAACACATGTGAAACATACACTGATGTTTTCTCCTCTACATGTGTTCCTTTAAAAACCTGTATAATTATAGTGTAATTCACAAATACAAACAATAAAACTATAAAGACAGATAAATAAAAGATAATAAAACCCAAGATGTGCCAGGCACTGAACTAACAACCTTGTAGATATTTGCTCATTTGTTCCTTCTAACAGAAAAATACAGGCAAAATCAGGCCCAATATTAACAAAAACTTACTTTCTTGTGAAATGCATAGTATTCCATATATGTCCTACCAAAAATGATGATAAAAATTGCTTGAACCAATTTAAATAAAACATATCAAAGCACTTTATTGAATTAATCTTTTAAAAAATTAAAATAGTATGTCATATTTCAGATAGAATCTGAATTCTGACTAAAAGACACATCAGTTTTTTCCACAGGGATTAATATGTAGCTCCTTACTCTTTTTTTCTTCCACCGGGTTGTGTCAATTTCGGTTTCTGATTTTCTCATACAATTATTAATTCCCTTTTTCCATCTCACTCTTTTAATTTAACTTCGGCGCACATCTTCACTCATGTCGATTACTGCAGGAGACTCATAAAAGGTCTTGGTTCTTGCCTCTCTGTAAAGTGTACTCCAGACTGATTTTTTAAAAATGTAAATCAGATTAGAACATGTTCTAATATAGTTGGTAATAGATTCTAATTTCTTCAACATTAAATTTAAGGCATTTAACACAGTATAAAAACGTATTGGTAACTAGCCCTCTAACTTTCTAATCCGTATCTCTGATTTTTTCTCATTTCTCCCCATACTTAG
Organism: Gorilla gorilla gorilla; assembly: GCF_029281585.2. NCBI lineage: Eukaryota > Metazoa > Chordata > Mammalia > Primates > Hominidae > Gorilla > Gorilla gorilla. Next base: position 99,157,655 of record NC_073237.2, on the reverse strand, counting down.
CCAACTTAAACTATTTTCTATGTTAAAATGCACCTGGCTCTTTCATTTTCTGTGCATTTCCTTTTTTTTTTTTTTTTTGAGCTTTTTTTCTTTTTTTTTTTATTATTATACTTCAGGTACTAGGGTACCTGTGCAGAACGTGCAGGTTTGTTACATATGTATACATGTGCCATGTTCGTGTGCTGCACCCATTAACTCGTCATTTACGTTAGGTATATCTCCTAGTGCTATCCCTCCCCTCTCCCCCCCACTCCATGACAGCTTCCGGTGTGTGATGTTCCCCTTCCTGTGTTCAAGTGTTCTCATTGTTCAGTTCCCACCTATGAGTGAGAACATGCAGTGTTTGGTTTTTTGTCCTTGCGATGGTTTGCTGAGAATGATGGTTTCCAGCTTCATCCATGTCCCTACAAAGGACACGAACTCATCCTTTTTTATAGCTGCATAGTATTCCATCGTGTATATGTGCCACATTTTCTTAATCCAGTCTATCATTGATGGACATTTGGCTTGGTTCCAAGTCTTTGCTATTGTGAATAGTGCATGGGCAACGACTTCATGTCTAAAACACCAAAAGCAATGGCAAAAAAAGCCAAAATTGACAGATGGGATCTAATTAAACTAAAGAGCTTCTGCACAGCAAAAGAAACTACCATCAGAGTGAACAGGCAACCTACAGAATGGGAGAAAATTTTTGCAATCTACTAATCTGACAAAGGGCTAATATCCAGAATCTGCAGAGAACTCAAAGAAATTTATGAGAAACAAACAAACAACCCCATCAAAAAGTGGGTGAAGGATATGGACAGACACTTCTCAAAAGAAGACATTTATGCAGCCAACAGACACGTGAAAAATTGCTCATCATCACTGGCCGTCAGAGAAATGCAAATCAAAATCACAATGAGATACCATCTCACTCCAGTTAGAATGGCGATCATTAGAAAGTCAGGAAATAACAGGTGCTGGAGAGGATGTGGAGAAATAGGAACACTTTTACACTGTTGGTAGGACTGTAAACTAGTTCAACCATTGTGGAAGACAGTGTGGCGATTCCTCAAAGATCTAGAAGTAGAAGTACCATTTCTGTGTGTTTCACATGACATTTCCTCTACATAGAATGTCTTCTCTCCAATCCCCCATCTTTGTTTTTAACTCATCAAACATCACCTCATCTGAGTAGCTTCCTTGACATATCACTCCCAAGTTATCAAAAACCCCGACAAAATGTTCTCGATGTTTACCTTTCTAATGAAAATTATCAAACCTTAGTCTTCTTAGTGCCTAGTAACTAGTCTCAGCAGCAAAATATAGATTCCTCTTGGGTACAAGGTGTTTATTTTATTTTATTTTATTTTATTTATTTATATATATTTTTTGAGATGGAGTCTCGCTCTGTCGCCCAGGCTGGAGTGCAGTGGTGTGATCTCGGCTCACTGCAACCTCCACCTCCGGGATTCAAGCAATGTTTCTTTTAAATCTTCATTGCCAGTGACTTGTATGTACCAGGCACATACGAGGTGCTTGAGAGTTGAATGAAGAATAAATGCAGACAGAGTAACATAGAAGCAAATGGCTTTTCAGTCATCCTAAATTACCTTTTTTATCAGCATTTTTTTCTGTGGTCCCTTGCAATTTTATGCAAATTGCTTTCTGAGTGTTCAATTACAAGCACAATAGCTATCCCAAAAAGTGTTACTTTTTATTGGAACATTAAAGATTACTGCTTTGCAGAATAGGATTTTGGGTAATTTGGCAGTCTACAGAGATTTCCAGTTGCGGATGTCTTTCTTTCCTGCTGAAATCGGCACTACTTTGATAACCCTGCTTTATAAAGTTATTACTAGGCTCATCAGGTTTCATATATAGCACCTCAACTGATATAATAGTTCCATGAAAATCTGCCATGTGTGGCTTTCTAAGCTGATTGTCATTTGTATTATCTTACAGAAGAGACAAGTAAACCACTCAAACATATAAAGCATTGTACATGTATAGCACTCTCTTATGATGATACAGAATTGCAAGATGTACAATTAGATTTTATGGCACTAAGATTTTGATTTATTTTATCTGTAGAAAAGAAAAGAAAAAAAAACCAAGTAGTGCAATAAAAATGGGACAACACCCTATGCAATAAATCTTAGCAATACACATTCACACTATCATATGCTGAGAACCATAAATACGTGAAAGGCGATATCACTACTAAATAATGGCTCATTGGGATGCAGGTTCGCTGAGAAAAGAAAACTCTCTATCATACTTTGTTTACAGAGTCAAACCAGCAAGGAAATAATGCTAACACCATCTAATACAAGTTGGATTTTTTAAAAATAATGAAGAACAAACAAATCAGAAATTTTCCATGATCATTGTAATACAACTAATATTCTTACACCGTACCTTAAATGTTTCCTGTTGTTTGAAAGCATAAATGCACTGAGATTGCAACAGCAATCTCAACTATTGAATTCAGCAACAAAAGCCTACTGAATATGTTGTGTTGCTTAAATATTGTACATTTTACATCTCACCATACTTCAAGAATTATGCTAAATATTTATGTTTGTTTACCAGCAACTACCTTAGAATAAACACTCTGCTCCTTAGAGGAATGAATAGGTGTGCAATAAAATATGCAGTACACATTTTTACCTGTTTTTCAAAACTCTTGCAGTCAAGAGAATTGTAGAGCTATTTTGAGATCATTTTAAGATCACATAACTCTGCATATGCTGGGGTCTTCGAATTATAATCACAGCCCTTGTAAAAAGAATCCTGGTTCTCTCAGCCTCATGTAACAGGAACATTCATAGATTCATGTCTTATTTCTGCATCTGGAGCATGGGCATGTTTCCTCACACTCAGGTTTGTCTTCCTTCTGAACATATTCATATGTTATTTTTCTTCTTCTGTGGCACATATCACCATGTGCATTGTATGATAATGACTGTGTACATATTTACGGAAAATACACTCATCAGTAGGACATGTGAATTTCCAGGCCCAGGGAAGTAATCTACAAGACACTTTTCAGTTTAATCTATGTGGCATTAGATCCCAGTGGCTATATTCTTCTTAACATTTCTCTGTTCCCCTCCCCCCTTCTGATACCACATTTTTTTCCTAGATTTACTCACTACTTCTTAGCAGCTTCTTTCAGACTCTTTTACTAGTTTATACTCCAGACTTATATTTTCTTTAGTATTCTAGAGTCCACTAGAACAGGAACTCCATAAAAGTGAATAATTTTATAGTCTCTTTCACTGCTATATTACTGATAGGGCAATAATTCTATGCAGCGATAAATGCTCCATTAATAATTGTTGAATAATAAAAAAAGAATGATCGTGGTAGATACAGGCCTTTTTTTCAGTGGAGCTCTCCCTGCATATCCTAGGCAGTAACGTGAGGTGCTATCCATGTGGTAATAACTCTTTTTCACTTTTGGCCTTTATTCACTCACATGTCCTACCTGTTGAAATGTATCCTACTAACACTCAAGAATAGTGTAGGCCTTTTGTTAGTATTCTTAATACAGACTGAATATTCACAAACTGTTTGTTCTTACTTAATTTTTGTGATATGGATTCTTTGCTTATATTGGGATATATTTTCAGTTAGCAATAGCTCATCTATCAGTTATCTAACTATAAATCTATTTTATAAGATTCAGTATCATACATATTATACACATATTACATATTATAAGTATTTTGAAATGGGGTGAGCAGAGGGCCTAGGTTTCCTGCAGCAGTAGCCAGTGACAGGCTGCAGGCAGAGAAGTACGGAGAGGAAGACCCAGGGACCGGTAGAAGAACCAGGGTGGAGAATGAGGGAGATTTGGAGGTTGAGCTTGTATTTTCCTAAAAACAGCCTTGGGATGGAAGGCAGAGTTTCTGGTTACCTTACACAGTCATTACTTTCTCCCGAGTCTCAATTCCATCACCTGTAACATGGGTGTGATTAGTGCTTCTGCAAAGGTGTATTTTATATGATTGGTAATAATTAATTTCTTCTTTATGAGTCATATTTAAGAGTTTTGGTCAGAGTTTGAAATACTATGCTTAAGCCACAATGACCTTATTTTGCTCCCTCAAATGTTCTTGCTCATATCCTTGTACATATAACCTTCTTTGTATGGAAAATTATTCTTTTCCCGACATACCCTTTCACTCTTTCCCATCTTATATGAAACGCCCCTTCTTTAGGGAATATTTCTCTGATGTCACAAACTAGGTCCATCCTTTTAGTTTAGTTTTTTCCCTCTTAATCCTAACTCATGTAATACTCTTATTTATCTTCGAAATGTTACTGTGAATGTCACCAACTCCATGATATTCATCTGAGAACACCTTAGTATAAACATGCCATCATCATGTTCTCATAGCATTCTGTATTTATTTTCATACTTCTTTCATGGCTTATATTGTATGATTTGTGTGAATATTTAATTTTTTTCTACTAATCTGTAATCTCCATGATGGCGTGCATTGAATTTATTTTACTCATCATTTTATTCCCACTGCCTATTATAGTTCTTGACATATTGTAGGTGCTCATTCATTCATTAATAGCTGCAAAGAGCATAATTGAAAAATCTACTTTTGTTTTCATTTAAAGGATTTACTTGAAATACATCCCTAGATGTAGAATTTTTCTCAAAAAGTCTGTGCATTGAAATTTTAATAGGAAGTGCCTTTTTTTTTTTTTGAGATGGAGTGTCGCTCTGATGTACCAAACCAGACTCAGACCAAGTATTGTTTTGAGACAATCAATTCACTGGGCTTAAGGGATTACTGAAGCCACAGTATGGATGCATAAGGCACACAAGCTAACCATATTTTCAAGTGCTCAGTAGCACATGGGGTTAATGGCTACTGTACTGGCCAGCATATCTCTAGATACTACTCAGATATTTACTGTAGCAAGTATGTCTGGAAAAAATAAGAACTGTGTGTCCTTCCTGTAGAAAGGAAATCTACATTGTATTAATCAGTTAAGCACATCAGATATAAATATATATACATAGGTTAATAATATTGTACTTAAAGTCTTGAATGTTTACATCAAAGAAAACTACCTAGGTAAAACTTGTGTTGAAATATAAGAATATAACTTGATGAAAAAGAGAATAACATTCCTTTAAGGCCGCAGTTTTCAGCCTTGCATGCACATTAGAGTCACATGGGGAGCTTTTTAAAACTTTCCACGCACAGACTGCAAATCAGTATCTGTCACAGACACAGTCATTGGGATTTTTCTCTTCGTTATTCCACTGTGCAGCCAGCCAGGAATAAGGACCAATATTACAGCAAGTGACAATTCCTGGAGAAAATGGTTAGAATAAAATATGCTATATGTTCAAAAGCAAACAACCCTTTTTAAAAAAAATATACAGCACCAAGTTATCTTTCAAAACATGAATTAATTTAAAAAAGAGTTAACTGGTGTTCCATTTATTAGTTTGCATTCCGAGGCCTTTCTCACCTTTGTTCCCACCTACCTTTCCAACACTCAGTACAATACACCTTGGACTTTAGTTACAGATTAACTAAAATCAGTTTGGAAAGTTCACTTGGTTAGATATTTGCTTTAGACAAAATAATTAGACAGTAGTATGTAAGATGAATTGCCAACAGCAAGAGCGAAAGGATGCAGGAAAAGCTGCAGGATTGAAGAGATGAAACCAAGGGGACTGGACTCATAAAAGCTGCAGTGGAAAAAAAAAGAAATAGGGATTTACAAATGTTAGCCTTTATTATTTTAATTACTATAACAATTCACATATATGTGTATTTTAAAATAACAAGTCTTATGAACTGTTCACATCTACTATGTTATTTTATATGCTAGTGAAAGATGAGATTCATTCACTTGTACCCACTTACCCCAGTGTAGAAGAGGAGGACAATATGAGGAACAAGTCAGAGATGACTCCAAAATTCCTAGTTTGGTTGATGAAGTAGAGCATAATGCCATGAACAAAATAAAATGTGATTCAAGAAGTTGTAGAGAAAAGCATAATTGATCTGTTCTTTTTTAAGTTGATTATATTGCCTGTAAGGCATCCAGAAAAAATGAATATATATGTGGTCAACTGGACCTGAAAATATAGATTAGTCTATACTACCTAATTTGCCAGGTAAGATATTTTCCCATTTTAAACCTTTGTAATTTTGTTTCATCTTTTTCCAAGTGACATGTAAGTTCCTTAAGCGCTTATAATTATTCTGCAGAGTAATTGTAATTGAGTAAACTTAGCAATTACTTTTGAATGCCCAATAAAATTGGACATAGAAAATGATGACCTAATATTCTCTGTGGTCCATCTGAGAAATTGATTTGGGCTTCATATTAATATCACGAATAGAACTTGAACTATAAAAGAAGTAATTTACAACATAAGGAATACAATTTAGGTATAGAACAGAGGTCACTTTTAAGTAACTGAACTAGCTCTTGGCTTTGGCTTGGTTACTTATTAGCCTGGTTCCTCTCGGAGGAAAAATGTCACTTTTCTTTTTTCTATATACTCAAGCTATTACTGTGGCTTGTATAATTTACTCAGGAGGGTTAGAAGTAGGGAATGTCAGCATCTTCATCCTAAATGTATCACTTGCCCAGGCCAGGAATGCAGACGGTAAAGCTAGTTGAGAAAAAACCCAGTGTCTATCAGGCACGCCCACTTTTCAGTACTAGTCATATAGGTGAACTGCAGGAAAGTCCCACACAAGCATACTAGCATGGTCCTCCTTTATCTAGGTTTTCTTTTCATGAGTTTCAGTTTTCCATGGTCGGTGGTGATCCAAAAATATTAAATGGAAAATTCCAAAAATAAACAATTCATAAGTTTTAAATTGTGCACCATTCTGACCATTGTGATGAAACCTCAAGCTGTCCTGCTTCATCCAGCGTGGGATGTGAATCATTCCTTTGTTCATCATATTCACACTCTTTATGCTACCTGCCTGTTAGCCACTTTGTAGCCATCTGGGTTATCAGATCCACTGTCAGGGTATCATAGTACTTGTTTCGAAGGATATTAGTAGCCTAATGCTGGGTCGCAATGCCTACATCATTTCTGTTAGTTCATCTCATCACATATGCATTTTATCACCTCACATCATCACAAGAGGAGAGATGAGTATAGTATAATAAGATATTTTGAGATACAGACCGCAATCACACAATTTTTATTATTGTATATTGTATAATTGTTCCATTTTATTAGCAGTTGTTGTTAATGTCTTACTCTGCCTAATTTATAAATTATACTTAATCATAAGTATGTATTTATAGGAAAAACATAGTATGTGTAGAGTTTGGTACTATCTTCGGTTTTGGGCATCTATTGGTGGTCTTGGAACAGGTCCCTCACAAATAAGGGGAGCTAATGTACTTAGCATAAAGCTTGGCACATAGATTTTAGTGGAATTGAACCAGTGAATTACAAAGGAAATTTGCAATTGATCATAACTTACAAATGGAGCCAGAGAAGAGCCCCATTATTTGAACTCATGGCTTAAGTTAACAACTATAACTCATAAAGCATTTAAGATAGTAAGCAAAAATTCTTGGATACGCTATTCATGATAGAATCCGCAGCATAGGCAAAGAGTGTTTGCAAAAAAAATAAGGAGCAAACATGAAAGCTATTACATAATTTCTACTTCAAAGTAAGGAAGGTTTGGTCAGTAGTATATTAGTTTGCTAAGGCTGTTACAACAAAATACCACAGACTAGTGGTTAAAAGAACAGAAATGTATTTTCTCACAGTTTCAGAGGTCAGTAGTCCAAGATCAAGGTACTGGTGAGTTGGTTTCTGGAGAGGGCTTTCTCCTTGGTTAGCAGAGGGTTCCTGTCTCACTGTGTTCTCACATTGCCTTTTCTCAGTGTGCACACACTCTTCCTCTTGTTAAAAGGACTCTAGACCTATTGGATTAGAGCCCCACCATTCTGACCTCATTTTCACTTATTCTGATGGCTAATACTGAGTGTCAACTTGATTGAAGTATTGATCTTGGATGTGTCTGTGAGGATGTTGCCAAAATAGATTAACATTTGAGTCAGTGGGCTGGGAAAGACAGACCCACCCTTAATCAGGGTGAGCACCATCTAATCAGCTGTCAGTACGGCTAGAATATATAGCAAGCAGAAAAACGTAAAAAGGCTAGTTCGATCTAATCTCCCAGCCTACATCTTTCTCCCGTGCTGGATGCTTCCTGCCCTCGAACATCAAACTCCAAGCTCTTCAGTTTTGGGGCTGGGACTGGCTATCCTTGCTCCTCAGCTTGCAGACGGCCTATTGTGGAACTTGTGATCATGTGAATTAATACTTAATAAACTCTCCCTTATATATATATATATATACATATATATATATATGTGTGTGTGTGTGTGTGTGTTTTATATATATACACATATATAACATATATATACATATATAACATAACATACATATATATGTGTGTGTGTGTATGTATGTATCCTATTAGCTCTGTCTCTCTAGAGAACCGTGACTAATATACTTACTTCTTTAAAGAGCCTATCTCCAATTACGGTTACTTTCTGAGGTGATGGGTATTATGACTTTGACATATAAATTGGTGGTGGGGTTGGGGAGACATAATCCAACACATAACTATCCCAGAATTGGTTTATAATTGAAGCTATTAATGTAGGTCAAGGGGAGCTGATTAGAAAAGTAGCAAATAACAGAGACAAAAATAAATGAGATGAGGCAGACTTGTTGAAGAGCCATAGCTTAGTTCGACTTGGGGGCTGACCAAAGTTATTCTTGGATGCTTTGTAGATAGTCACGAGAATATTCATGAGATACTAGTAAGAGAATTAATAAACTACGTAAAGCTTAAAACAGCACTAAGACTTTCGGAAATACACGTGTGTGTGTGTATGTGTAAAGCTTAAAACAGCACTAAGACTTTTGGAAATGCGTGTGTGTGTGTGTATAGTAGTAGCAGAAGAATTGCCTTTAGTTGTACCTATGTTGCTGCAAAAAAAACCCACATAACTTTATTCATTTTTATGGTTTATATGAATGTCATATTTTTTGAGACAGAGTCTTGCTCTGTTGCCCAGGCTGGAGTGCAGTGGCATGATCTTGGCTCACTCCAACCTCTGTCTCCCAGGTTCAAGCAATTCTCATGCCTCAGCTTCCCAAGTAACTGTTATTACAGGTATGTGGCACCATGCCTGTCTAATTTTGTTTATTTTTTGTAGAGATAGGGTTTTACCGTATTGCCCAGGCTGGTCTCGAATTCCTGAGTTCAAGTGATCCACCTCCTTTGGCCTCACAAATTGCTGTGATTACAGGCATGAGCCACCATACCTGGCTTGGAAATACATTTTTAAGTATCCTCATAAGTTTGAAAATAAAAACAAATATTAAGACTGTAGAACAAGTTAATAAGAAAAATAAATTGACTATGTAAACTGAGTATCTCTATAATGTCTAGGGTTAAAAGTAATGCAAAATATTTATCACTTTTCTTTTCAAAATGAGTATTTAGAAAACAATCTAGGCTATAATCTTGGAGTAAGAGTTTCAAATTTAATTAATTCTGAAAGCACATGTAAATGTGAAAGGGTGACAAATTTGCTTATATTAAAATCCATAGACATCTTGTCTTTCCCATATTATTAATGGACTAAAGAAGTTTCTGTACATTTTAAATAAATAATCTAGGCAATAGGTGATGGATTTTTAAAAGTCTTCTCCAAGCAGTGACAGAGTTTGACATATGAAACCTATTTGTCTTCATTATCTGTAAGCTGGAAGAATAAAAATTGAATTTAGACAAATACGTTAAACTTACCAACAGACATGCTTAGAGGTAATGTGTGTTTTCATGAATTTAGAATTAAAATAAGTGGCTTATTTTAATTCTAATAAAGTAGGTCTTTCCCAGGGAAGCCTGAGGCAAAATAACTTATTTTCTGATCATCCTCTCAATTCTCTGCTAAGTAGAGTTTGATAATTCTTTCTTTCTTGGAAGTATACGAGAATAAGTGTTTTTTTTTTTATTTTATGGTCTGTTAAAATGCCACTAATAAGCTTATCATTTTTTATGTAAACAAATTTATATTTATTAGTGAATTTTTCTGACAGTTATAACCTTTGAATATTTTAATTGGTCCAAGTATTTTAGGTTTATAAAAATTAAAATTACTCAGCAAGTAACAAGAACAGAAGACAAACAAACTGAAAATATATATGGTGAATTTGTGTTCAAAATTACTATGAACTTAACGGATCTAAGATAGTGTTCAAATTTAAATGCTAGTGAAGTGGGGAAAGTTTTACACAGGTTAGTATGAATCTCTGCATAATGCAAAAAGCCCTCAGTTAGACTTATGGAAATTGAAATTGGAATATGATGTGCCAAGTTCTTTGGGAAGAACTAGGAATTTATTTCTCTTCCATGTCAGGACTATTATGAAGACATGGGATGAAAAAGAGTGTAGGATGTGCAGAAGAAGGGGGCAAAGAGATGAGAAAGAAAGGAAGAAGAGAAGTCTAGGAAGATGGAAACATAGGCAAATACTAGCAGAAGAATAGCCTTCAGTTGTACCTATGTTGCTGCCAAAAACATAATTCCATTCTTTTTATGGTTGCATAGTATTCCGTGATTTATATGTATGCCATATTTTTATCCAGTTCACCACTGATAGGCATCTTAATTCCATGTTTTTGCGAGAGTGAAAAGTCTGCAATATGCATGTGCTTTCATGTGTTTTATGGTAGAAAGATGCTAGAGACATCCTAAAGAAATTAACTCAGGAACAGAAGACCAAGTATCACATGTTCTCATCAGTGAGAGTTAAAAATTGAGCACATGTGCACACACAGAGAAGGATAGACACCAGGGCTTATTTCAGGGTGGGGAGTGGGAAGAGATTGAGGATCGAAAAACTACCTCTTGGGTACTATGCTGACTACCTGGGTAATGAAATCATTTGGACACTAACCCCAGCAACACACAATTTACCCATGTAACAAGTTGATACGTGTATCCCTGAACATAAAATAAAAATTGGAGGAAAAAATTTTGATTACAAAATAATAAGTGAAAGAACAAGAAGTCCTTGGGAAACAAACCAAAGAAAAAAAATCATCGCAGAATAGATAAACTGGAAAAAATGGGACCAAAAAGAGAATAAGAAAGGTGATAAAAGAAAAGATCAACATTTCAATGTGAAGAAGTATGAGAGGGAGAGAAGACAAGTGGAGAAAACAAAATGTGTAAAAAGAAGAGAGAAAAATGTGAGAAAGAACACATAAATGAGGAAGAATAAAAGGGAAGAGGAAAGAAGTCTGAAGAAAGAAAAAAATTGTGGTGATTTATGGGCTATTTTCTATTTCCAGTAACTATTCAAAATATATATTATTAGTTTAAATCATTTATGAAAAAATTATAAAATATATAATAGTTTAAATTATAAAATATAATTTAATAACCCCATTGTCTAGCTAAAGTAAAAAAAAAAAGGAATGACATTAGTACATGGTATAGCTTAAAACCTATATGACGGGTTTAGGTGCAACAAACAACCATGGCACATGTATACCTATGTAACAAACCTGCACGTTCAGCACATGTATCCCAGAACTTAATGTTAAAAAAAAAAAAAATACAAGATCATGTCCTTTGCAGGAAACTGGATGGAGCTGGAGGCAAGTAACCTTAGCAAACTAAAGCACGAACAGAAAACCAAATACCACAGATTTTCACTTATAAGTGGGAGATAAATGATGAAAACGCATGGACACATAGAGAGAAACAACACGTACAGGGGCCTATTGGATGGTGAGGTTAGGAGGAGGGAGAGGATCAGGAAAAATAACTAGTGAGTACTAAGCTTAATACCTGGGTGATTAAAAAAAAAATCTGTACAACAAATCCCCATGATACAAATTTATCTACATAGCAAACCTGCTCATTTACCTCTGAATTTAAAATAAAAGTTAAATTAAAAAAAACCCACCATGTACTTCAGAAAATCGACCCACACAATCAAATTTTTAACATACCCTAGTATAATTTGTATATACGGATTGGGAAATTAATTTCAGCTGGCTCATGTTTAAACCTCTGATACAGTAACTACTAGTAAACCTTGTTTGTGTAACTGCACTTATGCTACGTTGCCTTGTACTTCCAACTAATACATATCAAATACATTGCTTTACTTCCTAAGAGCTTTTTTTTTTTTAAAGTTAGAAAGTAAGAATGACTCCTCCACAACCTCATTCTAATGTATGAATCTCCTACTCTCAATTAGGGGAGTTGAAGTGCTCAATAAATTCACAATGAAAAGAAGGCAGGGGTGTGTTATGTCTTGAGGAATCCAGCCTTAGCAGTGTCAAAGAATGGACTATCAGAAAAAAATCCTCTGGGAATTTTATTTTTGATGACCAATTTTGAAGAAAATGTTTGGAATCTTTTAATTTGCCTGGATTATGCAATTTTTCTCCTACTGAAAAAATAAAAGCTTGAGGACAGTGTGATGCAAGTGAAATCAAGATTACTCAAATACTTTAATCTCCACCAGCCCACCAAATAATTTAATTGCTCAAGGATGGATAAATGACTACATACATAGTCTACAAAATGAATTGGTGTCATACAAAAAAAAATACAGTCTTACATATACACAAGATGAACAACAGAAACAAACAGTGTCAGTAAAATAAATATTCTTACCACTGATAACAGAATGCAACTTTTAATTATTTTCTGTTTTACCTAATTAAAAAATATATATTCAGTAAAAACATGAAAAAATGGTGAAATTGGCCAGGTGTAATGGCTCAGGCCTATAATCCCCGCACTTTGGGAGGCCAAGGCAGGTGAATCAGCTGAGGTCAGGAGTTCGTTACCAGCCTAGGCAACATGGTGAACCACCGTCTGTACTAAAAACACAAAAATTAGCTGGGTGTGGTGACAGGCACCTGTAATCTCAGCTCCTTGGGAGGCTGAGGCAAGATAATCGCTTTAACCTAGGAGGCAGAGGTTGAAGTGAGCCAGGATCGCGCCACAGCACTCCAGCCTGGGCTACAAGAGCCAAACTCTGTCTCAGAAAAAAAAAAAAAAAAAAAAAAAGGTGAAATTAAGCAAGAATAAGTGAAAATATAGGTAGGTATGAATTGGGACCTGGGCAATAAAACAGAGGACTTACATTTCGTCTGCCTTCCTTTTCATTTGTCCCACTTCTCAAATTTTCATATTTAGTATTATATTTATTATGTTTTAATGATTAATGAGATACTTAAACCATTGTTTTAAAAATTTTGAAAAGATTTTTATTTATCCTTACAAAAAAACGAGGTTAACAGATTTTCACATAGGCCTACATCCAATACATCTCCAGCCTGATTGTTTGTATTATTGTTTTAGATCCTACCATGTTTACCATGATGCCGTAAATATTATATTGAATATATAGAACCTGATTCATCTACCGTATGCAATTTCCCTTGAGAGTCAGAAACAGGAGGGAAAATTGCTATATTTTTGTAACTCCAAGTAGCTTTCGTTACTTCAACTTTCTCACCGATTCTTACTTAGTACTTTTACTTAATACTTTGTGAGATATATTATTATTTGTTTTCATGGTTTGTAACTTATTCAATGTCATATCCAGAAATTCTCTTGTTTCTTTTTCCTTTTTGTTTTAGACCAATGAAGACCTAGCCATTAACATTTTTTTTTAATTTTCATGTTTTATTTTCCCAAGATCTTTTACAAATGTGTCTTTTAATTTACTGGCTATGTGAGTTTTTGTAATTTACAAGAATTTCTAATACATTGGGCCTTCCATAAGGATTTAAGTCAACAAGAATGACTTTTTTCCTTTTTACGTGAACTAGAACTTGTATGAGAATCAATTGCCTCATACTACTTCTGTCCTCCCCACCACCAGAAAGACTTTTTTCATAGCTTTAACTTCTTTGGGGACTGTGCATTGCCATAAAAATATTTAAATTCCAGATGATGGAAGTTTTTAGGCCTGAATGTCCACAGGGTATTTATCATGCTTGAAGACAAATAACTTCATCAAACTTTGTGAAGATTATTCTATATCAACTTTCCCTGGCATATGATGTGCATTTGACACCAGCTTCTTTTCATATTTTTAAAAGAAATGTTCTACTCTATTTATCTTTTAGTATTTTCGTCTTCTATATTTTATTATATAGAAACAATTATATACCTGTAAGATCTAGGTTGTATTCCTTTCCTACCATATCTTTCTATTCTATGTTCTTCTCCATTTGTTTTGCTCACACAAGCCCAACCTTCTTGACAATGTTAGCAGTGTTTACTCTAGAAGTTGTATCTTTTTATATAGCTTTCCTTTCTCTAACAGCTTTGTTTTTTTCCATGTCATTTCTGAAGTGCTAATTATCTTATATTTCTTTGCCTTTTTAAAATTTTCATTTGAACTTATTCTAAAGCTGCTATGTTTCATAAATTAGTGTTAGTATGAGGAGAAACATTTGTGGCAGATTTCAATTTTCATGGCATTTTTTAACTGATGAGTGTTCTCATAACTTTTAATATTGTTTTCTTCCAAGTTTTCTTTCTGTAGTAGCTATAAATAAATCTCATAATTTCATATCTTTTCAAATGGCAGTGGATCTATCCGAGTCAGTAATTTATAGAAGCAATCTCTGGGGCTGGGAGAATGTTAATACAGAACTGTGGAAGATTTAATTCAGGTGAGCTGCCTCCAAATATTTACTTATCAAATATCTTCTACTCTCTGCTCTGTGCATACATCTCTGTTCATTGGACATGTTTACTCCCATATGGCTGTGTTTATCCAGGAGGTCTGTACATTTATCTTCAACTAACTCTCATCAGCTGCAGTCAAGATGATTATACATGGAATAACTTCTTCACTCTACTTGTCCTCAAATTTGATTCCAGCAATGGCAGGACTGTGTTAGGCGTCCACTTCAGATTCTCATTGTGAAATACCTGCTAACTATGAGCTGCTCAGGATTTTCCATTCTAGATCTTTGAGCATAAACTGCATGACTGTATTTCTCAAAATTTACACAAATATATGTTACTTCAAACATATGTCCACACAGCGTAGCATTTGTTCTATCTCCAGGTCTTGGCCTGGTTTTCTATATGTTTGGGAAACCTGAAGAAGGCAGAATTAACTAATATAATTCCTCAGTGGGTAAAATAAAGAAGTCAGCAATCCTCAACTTTGTTTTGGAAGTTCTTTATCATTTTAAATACATTATGGAATAATTCTCTAGATTCCAGCAATACAATGGTAGTTTTCCTATTCTTCCAGTTCAAGTTTTTGTATCTGTGGGAACAATAAAACATTCTATATGGACACATTTTGTCAGATCAGAATTTTCAAGACATCTATTTCTATGGCATTTTTAGTCAAATAGCTCTCCTAATTAACAGTTACACTAGTTTCATGGCAGATAATTAGGGAATATATGCTAAATAAATTTATTTGTAATACGGTATGGTTCTTATGCCCACGCTTACATCACCACTATCTCAGCTCACCATCCTGGAGAAAATTAAGAATGTGAAACTGGAGAAGACATACAAATTATTTCAAATATGGAGAATTAAAAAAATTTTGTAACATATGTTAAGAATTCATATTTATTTCTCATAGTTCTTGAGACAAAAAAAAACCCAAGATGTAAGTGATGGCAAATTTGGTGTACGAACCCTCTTTCTGGTTCATAGATGATTGTCTTATTGCTGTGTCTACACATGACGGGGAGGGCAGAGGGGCAGAGGGAGTCTGTGGGGACTGTTCAGTAAGGAGAGTCATCCCATCACGAGGGCAAAGCCCTAATGATCAAATCACCTCCCAAATTCCCACTTTCCAATATCATCACCTTGGGGGCTAGGATTTCAGTATATGAGTTTAGGGGGCATAAACACATTCATTCCACAGCACTAGAAAAATAACTGTTAAATAAATGATAGTTTAAGTTAAATGAGCTATGGAATTACCATGAGGCTTTAAGTTGGAAATCCTTTGAAAGTGAATGTGTCAGTCTTAAGGTGACATATGAGTGAGGAAGAAAGCTAAGCAGACATCTGAGGGATATCATATATATATATGTATATATATATATATGTGTATATATATATACACACACACACATATACACACACACACACTATATACACATGTATGTCATTTACATCTCTGTGTGTGTGTGTGTGTGTGTGTGTGTATGAAGCATACCTTGGAGATACTGCAGATTTGGTTCCAGATCACCACAATAAAGTGAATATCTCAATAAAGTAACTCAAATAATTTTTTTGTTTTCTAGTGAATATAAAAGTTTATGTTTACACTGCACTATGCTTCATTAGGTGTGCAATAGCATTATGTCTGAAGTAACAATGTGTATACCTTAATTTAAAAAATATGTTATTGCTGAAAAATGCTAACAATCATCTAGGCCTTCGGCAAGTCTTAATCTTTTTGCTGTTGGAAGGTTTTGCTTTGATACTGATGGCTGCTAACTGATCAGAGTGCTTGTTGCCAAGACTGGAGTGGCTTTAGCAACTTACTACAATAATTCAACAATGAAGTTTGCCACATTATGTATTCCTCCTTTCCTGAGTAGCATGTAATGCTGTTTGATAACATTTTCCCACAGAAGAACTTCTTTCAACATAGGAATCAATCCTCTCAAACCCTGCCACTCCATTATTAACTAAGTTTATGTAATATTCTAAATCATTTGTTGTCATTTTAACAATGTTCACAATATTTTCACCAGGAGTAGATCCCATCTCAAGAAATCATTATTTGCTCATTCATAAGAAATAACTCTATATCCACTCAAGTTTTATCCTGAGATTTCAGTAATTCAGTCATATCTTCAGGTTCTACCTCTGATTCTTGTTTTCTTGCTATTTCTACCACATCTATAGTAACTTCCCTTATTAAAACCTTGAACATCTCAAATTTGTCCATAACGGTTGGAATGAACTTCCTCCAAACTCCTGTTAATACTGTTGTTATTTTGATCTCCTCCCATGAATCTTCAGTGTTCTTAATGGCATCTAGAATGTTGAATCCTTTTCAGGTTTTCAACTTATTTTGTCAAGATCTATCATTTGAATCACTATATATGGCAGCTATAGCCTTACAAGATACAGTTCTTAAATAATAAAAATTTAAAGTTGACATTACTCTTTGATACATGGCCTGCAGGAGGGTTGCTGTGTTGTCAGGGACAGAAACAAATTTAATTTCCTTGTACATCTCCATCAGAGCTTTTGGGGGCCAATATGCATTATCAACGAGCAGAAATATTTTTTTTAACTCTCTTTTTTTCTGAGCAGTGCATTTCAACAGTGGGCTTAAAATATTCAGTAAACCATGCTGTAAACAGATGTGTTGTCATACAGGCCTTGTCTCATTTATACAGCACAGGCAGGGTCTATTTATCATAATTCCTAAGGGCTCTAATAAGTTCATATTTGTAAATAAGCATTGGCTTCAACTTAAAGCTGCATCAGACCCTAATAAGAGAGTCAGGCTTTTCTTTTAGTCTTTGAAGCCAGGTAAGTATTGGCTTCTCCTCTCTAGTTATGAAAGTCCTGGATGGCATCCTCTTTCAATATAAGACTGTTTTGTCTACACTGAAAATCTCTTGTTTGGTGTAGCCCTTTCTACAATTATCTTAGCTAGATCTTCTGAATAACTTGCTGAGCTTCTATATCAGCACTTGATGCTTTGCCTTATACTTACATGCTATGGGGATGACTTCTTTTCTTTAACCTCTTAAAGTTTGAAGCTAGCAGAGTGAATCAATCTCTGCTATTATCAAACTTTTCTTCTGCAGCTTCCCTACTTCCGTTAGCCCTTGTATAATTGAAGAGAGTAAGGACCTTGCTTTGAATTAAGCTTGGTTTAAAGGAACATTATGGCTGTTTTGAACTTCTATCCAGACCACTAAAACTTTCTCTATACCAGCAATAAGGCTGTTCTCCTTTCTTATTTGTGTGTTCATTAGAGTAGCACTTTTAATTTCCTTTAAGAATTTTTCCTATGAGTTCACGACTTGGCTAATTGGCACAAGAGGTCTAGCTTTTGGCCTGTCTTGACTTCTGGCATGCCTTTCTTGCTGAACTTAATTATTTGTAGCTTTTGATTTAAAGTGAGAGACGTGCAACTTTTCTTTCACTTTAAGACATAGGGGGCACTGAAGTGTTATTAATTGGCCTAATTTCAACATTATTATGTCTTAGGGAATAGTGAGGCCTGAAGAGAGGAAATAAGATAGGGGAATGGCTAGTCAATGAAGCAGTCAGAACACACACATCATCTATTGATTAACTTTGCCATGTTATGTGGGCATGGCTCATGGCACTCCAAAACAATTACAATAGTAACATGAAAGGTCACTGATCACATATTAGCATAACAAATATAATAATAATGAAAAAGTGTGAAATATTGTGAGAATTACCAAAACATGAGACGTAGACACTAAGTGAGCCCATGCTGTTAAAAAAAAGTCTCTGATATGCTTGTTCTACACAGGGTTGCCACCAACTTTCTATTTTTTAAAAAAAATGCAGTATCTGCAAAACAAAATAAACTGAAGCACAACAAAATGAGGTATACATGTTTATGTGTGAGTCTGTATACATATGTGTATATGTGTGTGTGTTGTATGTATATATGGTATTTTTTTTTCAGGGAGTAGCAGGGGAAACATCCGCATAGGAAACTTGCTTGCAGACATCAAATGAGGACTCATGGACTCATTTAGAACATGGTGCTCAGCTTTTCTGCAAATTTTATAGTCACTCCTTAGGAAATTATGTACAGTTATTTCACATAATATGTGCATGTCAACAAATTATAACTGATGAGTGTAAAAACAAACATGTACATGATTTGTTTTTGCTGTTTTTTGGAATAAGTCACAATTATAATAGTGGAAGCAATATTGAAAGTGGAAAATATAGGTAAAAATATCTCCGTTTGCCACCTGTGAAAGTGGTTCTTTTAGCAAAAGGAAACTCATATAATTTCATGATTTTCACAGGAAGCAAAACAAAGCAAACTTCAGAAAATTTTACATCTAAAAATACATACCATAAACTAGGACCTTTTCTAAACCACAGGCATAAATACTAATGAAAAGAGGATTGTTCAGAGGTGACTTTTGTTTCCATTCACCCTCAATGGGCAGGTGTTACAATTGCTATTAAAAAGTCATTATAGAGATAAGTAGCTTTAGATCCCTTGCCATTACTTTCATCATTCATAAGTGTTGTTTGCACTTGCTTTAGTACACATTTGCTTTGTTGATTTATTTTGCTATTTTCTCCAATGTGAGGTAATAAAACTGCTACAAATGATTCCCCTCAGTCATTTCAACATTATTTTGTATCAGAATTTGAAATATAAAACAGGGGCACTGCTGTACTAGAGTGCAAAGCACCGGGGAAAACTGATAGCCATCTTTGTAAATGGGTGGCAGAAATGGCAAAAATCTGTGTTTCTTGGTTTTTAGGAGCACCTTAGTTTCTGCATTTGTTATATTAATCAAAAATAAGAATTCTCTAAAAATTGCAGCTATACATGGGAAAGAATCCAAGAATCTTTCCAATATGTGGGAAACTTGTTAATTATGCAAGATGTGTATATGTGTGATGGGGTAGAAGTGTTGTTCTTGCCTAGTATCTTCAGTGTCTCTGGAGTTGGCTAAGCTAGTGTTATACAAATAACAGAAAATATAGATTTTAGGGTAAATAAATTAGGGATAAATATGGGGTTCAAGAAGTGTAAAATATTTAACTTATGAGGAAGATAAATTACTTCAAGCTAATTTGCTACTAACAACATTACTTCATGTTATATAAGATGAAATAGAATTATAAAGAAAATAAATTCCAAATTATCTATTTTTCCTTACCTCACTGCCATGCTACCTTTTTGATCAACATTTAGCATATACATTATTATTATTATTATTATTTTGATTCGGAGTTTCACTCTTGTTGCCCAAGCTGGAGTGCAGTGGTGCGATCTTGGCTCACTGCAACCTCCGCCTCCCGGGTTCAAGCAATTCTCCTGCCT
Organism: Gorilla gorilla gorilla; assembly: GCF_029281585.2. Taxonomy (NCBI): domain Eukaryota; kingdom Metazoa; phylum Chordata; class Mammalia; order Primates; family Hominidae; genus Gorilla; species Gorilla gorilla. The sequence continues at coordinate 99,137,522 of NC_073237.2, read as the reverse complement.
TAGCCTCCCGAGTAGCTGGAATTACAGGCATGCACCACCACACCTGGCAAATTGTTTGCATTTTTGGTAGAAACGGGGTTTCACCATGTTAGCCAGGCTGGTCTGAAACTCCTGACCTCAGGTGATCTGCCCGCCTCGGCCTCCCAAAGTGCTGGAATTACAGGCGTGATTGCGCCAGGACGGCATATACATTAATTTAACCTGTATCCCTCTGTCACAGTTTTCAACTAATGGTTCTTCTCTTTATTTCTACCAAACCCTTCTAGTGACTATGGTAATCTTTTTATTCTTTCTACATATTACAATTATCTAGGAAGTATGAGAAAATAGAAATTCCTTACTCCAAATCATCACATAGGAATATGTTCATCTTTCTATCATACGTGCTTTGGTGATTCCCTTGCACGTGTGCTGTCTATACCTCCTAATACATGAAAGAGAAGGAAATAATGTAATATAGTCCAATATAACGTGATTTCAAAGACTAGTGGGTTAAAAAAACTTTATTTATTGAATAGTTGCTGTGAGGCATGAAGTACATTAGACCTCTAGATATTAATTTAAATTGCTCTTGAAAATAATAAAAATACATTACTATTTGTTCACTTAATAGATAATAAAATTTCCCTGTATTACAAAGTATTCAGTGACAGAGCCAAAATTCTAAATCTAATATTTTATGTCTCTTATGGCCTCAGGGATAAACAACCATGCCAATTAAACATCTTAGACAGTCCAGCTGTAGATAGATAGATAGATAGATAGATAGATAGATAGATAGATAGATAGACACACATACACACATACATAGGATATTGTATTAAATATATATGATATATGATAGGCAATATATATGAGACTCTCTCTCTCTTTTAAATATTAATTTATGACATAGTAGAATTATAAACCAGCATGGAAGGAATGTACTGTTCTATAAAGTATATGAAGGGTAGGAGGTTGGACGTTGATGTTAACTCACACTAGAGAAAATTCTAGGTGGGTAAAATTACTCAAACTTTATAATAACATTCCAAGCTAAATTTTATTACCACCCCAAACAAAACCACAAATACAGTATGAGTGATATGAATAAACAAGCAACAGGCAGTACATATGCTTACAACATGCAAAACTGACAAATACTAGAATCTTGAATATATAATTGTCTAGCATATATACTGTCAAATACATAAACATATGACAAAAATTAATGAGTAGGAAATGTGTAGGGAATCTGCCCCGCAAAATACAAAGGACCATGATTTATAAAAGAAATTGAGACACTATGTGTAGGGAATCTTCCCCGCAAAATACAAAGGACCATGATTTATAAAAGAAATTGAGACACTATGTCACTTGCATTAAAATGAAAGTATTTTTAAAAATCTAACAACTCCATTTTGGCTATGCTTTGGAGAAGTAGGAGCACCTATACACATTTTGTGGGAGCACACATTTAAGTGCTATTTAGTAATATTCAGCTAGGTTGTAGATGAGTATTTTCTGTTACTTAGTAAAAACATTAACAGCAATTTAAAGATGCATCAAAATAAGAAGGGGAAAAAATTACTACAGAGCCATTACAATCACATTTCTTTAAAACGAATATCACATAGCCACATATATCCACGTGGAATCAAAATAATTGTTTTTTTTTTTTTGCCAAAATGTTGCTTGTTTGAAAAGATTGAGAATTAGAATAGTATGTAGTGAATGATGTCATTTGTTTAATGTGTTAGAGTATTCAAACCTATGGTCTGTGTTAGCTATGATCTATCTATCTATCTATCTATCTATCTATCATAAACATATACTCAAATATAGATGAGCTATATACTCATATGTAGATTTTTAAATAAGTGCTTTATAGGATACTTTAATGTTTACATAAAATTGTGAGACTGAACAGAATTTCCATATATCCCACACTTAATTTCATGTATTATTTAGTATCTTACAGTATTATGGTATATTGTTCATAATTACTGAAAATATATTAACACTTTGTAATTAATGCAAATCCATACTTAATTGAGATTGCTTTCATTTTTATATAATGTTCTTTTTCTGTTCCATAGTCACATCCAAAATATCACATTACATGTACACATCATGTTTCCTTAGAATCATCTTGGCTGTAACAGTGTCTCAGACTTTCCTTGTTTTTAATGAACTTGGGAGTTTTAAGGCATGTGGAACAGGTATTTTTAATGCTCCACTTGGTATTCGTTTGATGTTTTTAATCATTATTAGGCTGCAAAGATCAATTTTGGTGAGGTGAATTGTCATTCTCATTATATCAAATCAGAGGTACATAAAATCAACATGAGTTACCATGACTGATGTCAACTTTGAGCACCTAAGGTAGCATTGGTCAAGTTTCTCCATAATGAAGTTCTGTATATCCCAACCATTTAAATTGCACTCTTTGGAAGGAAGTCACTATGTACAGCCCTGACTTAAAGAGAGAAGAGTTTTATTCGATCTCCATAAATTATTTGAAATTATTTGGTAATGGTGACTTGCCTCTTCCTCTCCCTTTATTTATGTAGCCAATTATATATTTGTATCAATACTGAATTACGCATATTTATTTATACTTTGAATTACACTCCAACACTCTTTATTTTATTGCTTAAATTGTTCCAGCTTTTCATTTTTTGTAATGACAAGGCCTTGCTATGTTGACCAAGCTGGTTGGTTTCAAACTCGTGGATGTAAGTGATCCTCCCACCTTGGCCTCCCAAAGTTTTGGGATTACAGGCATAAGCCACCACACTCGGTCTCTTGTAGCTTTTCCTCTTGGAAGTTCTTTCAGTTTGTTGGTGTCTCTTTGATATGTCCTATCATTATGTTACTTCTTTCCCCCTCCCTTTTACTGAGGTCTTCCTACTTTTCTGGCACTACAAGATACTAGACTCATTTTTAAATTTCTCTAGTCCCAGAAGAATTAGCCGTTTCTTCAAGGAGCCTGGTTCCTTTTATTGGAGATGATGTTAGAAAATCTGGGACCTAGGAATGCTTGTCACTACTAATGTTTTGTTGCTTTTAGTCCCTCTGTACTCTCAGCACATGGATAATATATGTGTGCATAATAATGTGTATCTATACACATAACTATAAATGTTTCAACATTTAATTGTTACTATATTCAGATACTCATGAGTACATTCTGATGATTTCATATAAGGAGAAATTTAAGGGCATTCACTGTCCTTATTTTCAGGGTTGTTTAAAAACAAGTTTAGCTACAATATATTGAAACATACCTATCACAATGCCTGGAATAAAGAGCACATTAAATACTAGCTAATGTTTATTGAGTATTGAGTATTTAGTATGTGCCAGAAATTACTCTATACACTTATCATCCATTAACTTGATTCTTACAACAATCCAATGAAATATATTATTATTAATATTTATTAATATTATCATTCTCATTGTGTAAGTATACTGAAGAAAAAAGAGATGAAGCAGCCACCTAAAATAACATAGCTAGGAAAGGTTAGAGGCATTCTAATTTAAATTTAATGGTTTATTATGCTTTGCATTTCTGCCCATAAACTACAAAAATATCAGGCTATTATTATTAGTGGTATTTTTCAAGATGTTAAAATATAATATTAGCCTTTTTCCTCCCTTTTGATCCGTATTTTCTTTGTGGCAAATAATTTTGGTACATTTATTAACTAATCTGGCTTAAAGAATCCTAAGATGCCTTTTGGTCTTATGACAAACAATCATGGCCAAGGAGCAGACAAAAATGTGAAATTCCAAACCCTTGTTGGTCTAAGATGGTCTTTCTTGCATATCAAAGCAATGTACAAGTCTAGTTTCTCACATGCAGTTGTCATTAAATTAGGACTGGTAGATTTCACAAATAAAAATACGGGGAAGATAGTTAAATTTGAATCAGATAATCAATGGATTTTTAAATATGAATATGTCTCCAATATTGCAATTATTAAAAGTTTATCTAAAAATCAAATTTAAATGAATGTCCTATATCTTACAGACCTAGATCACGTAGCTTTCATTCTATAACGATTAGCACTAAACTCTTCTTCTTGCAGGTTCCAACTGGTTCTTAACCTCTGAAATTAGTTTTTATATTTCTAAATTGCTTAATTAATTGAATAGTTATGCTATGGTCCTGTTCCATATCTAGAGACCTCCCAAGTATTCTGGTTGCTTTTGAACTGCAGCCTTGCTAATTTTTCTCACTATTCTTCCAAGTAATCAAAATTCTTTTTTTGGACTCACTGGGTTAGCCTGATGTCAAATATATACTGATAGAATTTTTTGAAGTGGACTGACCTTCTGCTAGCCTGCCTTGCGTGATACTGCTCACTCCTGGATTCTGTGTCACCACGTTTCAACACCACCATGTTCTGGTCAATGGACAGTACTAGATGCATGTAGATGTTGCTCTGCATTCAGTAACTGCTCCATAAAATAGATATGCTTTCTTCCTTCCCCTATATTTTGCATTACAGAGTTTTCCCGATTCTGTGTCCAGTTTTATTTTTCTTTTACTTTTAAATAGTTTTGATACATTATCACTTTTTGAGGTCCAACCAAATGTGCACAAACTGCACTAAACGACCTCTAGCTCAGTGCTCTTTCCACCATATTTGGATGCCTTCATAGCCAACACTAAAACACTAAAAAACATTACAAAGAATTCAACTAGCTGGAGATCAAAATGCTCAGGCAATATTTTATTAGTACCTGTGAGAAAGAAAGACTTCTGTGATAGGAGGAGAGAGTCAAAGCAGCATGAAATAAATAAAAGTAGATGGCTGAAGACAAAAATTGATTATTGTATTTCATAGTACTCTGTGGAGTCAACTCTGTTTTGACCTCACATGTTTCTCCAAGCCCTTCCAAATTGCATTATTTGGTACACATTGCTCGACTAAAAGTTTTTCACGAGGCTCCATAAACTTCTCACTGCTACCCATTGACTGCATGGACGCAGAGGTCAGAGGGAGAACCTGAAAAAAAAACACAACATTTTTTCAATTTTGCAAAGGTGCTTATCATCAGAAATATTTCTGATCACAATGAAAAATTGCTTTTTAGAAATACAAGTTCTTTTTATTTCTGTAAATATTATTTACTATTTGCTCATTGAAGATAAGAGGTGTGGTTTTACTGTTGATTAGCAAATTTTAGGACTGGGCTAATAAATATCATATATAAATATTGCCGTAAGATATAATGCAAGCTATTATTGCAAACTTATGTGAACAAATCATTAAGTGGTAATATTTAATTCACAGATGACACTTACCTAAAGATTTTCCAAGGAAAATTACCTTGAATTAGGCCATGAGAAAAAGTTATGTTATTTTTGAATTGACAAATAAAATGGTACTTTTCTGTAAAAGAAAAGTATGCATCAAATGTTTTTGTTTGTTTCGCAAACTATGAAACTGACTAATTGTGGTAACTCTCGTATGCCAAACTCTGTTTTTTTTAATCTCTTCTTTTCTTAGCCTGAAACAGATTTCTGTCTTTGCTCTTATATTACTTGTCCTTTCTTTTGTTTTCTGCATTTTATTAAATTTCCCTCAATTAATTTGTAAGTAGAACAAAATAATTAGAGAATAGAAATGTTTATCCTCTGATCAAACTTTGACTCCATGTAGGTAATCATTAAAAAACCAAATTGCGGATTGACAAATTTTATCTCCTGCACCAGAAATTTGAAGTTTTATTTTTCCCTTGTATTTCCATTGCCATCCTCTGAACAATCACTTTAAGGGCTTGGAGACTTCATTATGCTTAACTTTTACCTTTTATAAAAATAGCAAAAAAAATATAATATTCACCTTTATATTTTAGCAGAAATCAGTGAATATTGTGGATTAAATATACCTAATTCATTTGTTAGGTTGTTTAGCTCAAACTGTGAATTATAAGCCAAGCTTGACATCATGATAAAAATGTTTCACCTTAATAAACAAAGGGGAAGGAATAGACATTGGTAATGGCATGAATCAGTACAGATAACTGTATATATATATGTGTGTGTGTATATATATATATAAATTATAGAAGTAAATGTATATGTATGTGTGTGTGTGTATATATATATATATATATATATATATATATATATATATAAAATCCAAAGTGATGTGTATTAAGTGTATGCAAGAAACAGATTGGGTATACATTAAGAATATATGTAAACATAGACAAAGAAAAACAAAAGAGTATCTATTCAGACCATATGGATAGATTGGTATAAAGGTGAGAGAGAATACATATATTGCAGAACCAGAAGTGAAAATAGTTCCCTTAGAGATTCTTCAAGGAAAGTGGCAAGTCTTGAGTCTTATTAATCATATATATAGTGGAAGAAGTATTCAAATGTATTGGAAGAAGTATTAAATTACACTGAATTATTTACTTAATTGATGACACACTTTAAAATCTACACTTGCAATTATAAAGTGTAATTTTAAAACCACCATATTTTGCTTGATTTAATAAACGTTTATTTAACCTCTATTATATAAAATTTATGGTGTATCTTCCAAAGATTACTGAGATACAATCGTTGATGCCCTGGAGCTGGATCCCACCAGGTCACTGGAGCCAACTGGGCACAACTCTTTCCAACTCAGTTTTTAGGAATGCCAAATTGGTAGTTTGAAATATGCCATGGTGGCAGAATTTGTAGAAATAAGAGTAAACTCAGGGTTTCTTTCTTTATTTTTTATTTTTGACAGCCGTTTAAAGATTTCTTACTATGCCATTGAGTGTAATAGTTATTCATTAATATCTATAATATTCTTTTGCCCCTTTAACTTTTATCTTAAGCTCTGGGGTACATGTGCAGGACGTGCAGTTTTGTTACATAGGTAAACCTGTCACATGGCGGTTTACTGCACAGATATTCTAAGATGACATACATTCTTCAAAATTTTTAGGTAGAAAATTTCTATCTTATTCATTTTGCGTAGAAATACTTTTCTTCACAGTCTGGAACTTAATAATAAGATGATGTCGTATTAATAAACATTTACTACCTTTCCAAGATAACTATGTTAAATGATGATGCATTTTTCAAAATTTGTACTTGTGCCACAGAAAAAAATAAATTTCTATGAAAGCAAATGAAACAAAAATATTGATGATAACAATGAAAGACAAAGTCAGGTTGCACAATAACTCTAAGTTTAAATGTAGTTTTATGTTTCTGTCATTCTTATTTTTACTGATAAATCAGGTACAGTGATATTTGTATACAATTTAGTAGGGTACTGGAAAACTGTAAATTACTAGAAAAAAATGCAAACACTAAAAGTAAAGCTACTTGAAATTTGAAGCATTTATGTAAAAAAAAACCATTATAATAAATAACTTATCAGGAACAAGTCAACAAAAGGTTTCTTACTCTTCTGTCAGTTTATCTGCGTAATAGAAACATTAAACCTTTTGTAAACGAATTTGTGCATTTTGCAGTTATTGTTAGATAATTCTAGTATTACCCAGATCTCCAGCTGCTGTTGGAATCTCTGCTAATGGAATAGCCAAAATGTTCTTCTTTATTCTTTCTGATACAAGATACTGTCCCACCCTTTTGTTTGATTGCACAGTATTCCTCCCCCCACTATTCCCAGGCTCCATGGCTAGAACATTGCAAAGAATTATTGATCTTGAGGCAAGTCTTAGCACTCATGTGGTTCCTCAAGTTCTTGCCTGAAGATATATTTTACAAGATGAACATTAGATTATTTTAGATGCGGTTACCAACACAGCAAACAACAACAACAAAACCAACAATAAATCTTTCACTGTTTTGTTCTCCTAGAATCCAAAATATATGAACAGCCATAGATGCTTTCACAATTGATAAATTCATATTTCTTATTTACTACCAATGACATAAAGCATATATTTTCCTCCTTTCTCTGTCCCCATCAGGGAGCTTTCATATATGTCAAATTTGCTACTGTCCTTTAACAGGTTTTTACACATTCTGAATTTTTAATGCAGTTGTTTCAAATGTTTAAAAACAACACTGAGCTTTTTAATCCTAAACCATACTTATTTTGTTTAACAGCTTTTAATGTCAACATCTTTTAATGTCTAAATAAAATGTTCGTGTTATTTCTTTTAAATTTCTTCTTTAATATTTTTAAAGTAGTTTTTTCAGAATAGGTATTATTTGTTACAAGATTTTGCCCATAACAAGCTATATAGAAACTTTTTTTAAGTATTGAAAATTAGTTGTGCAAAGAAACCAAAACAAAATGCCGTCCTAAATAAATAAAAGTGTGTTACACTGTATCTATAAAGTACACTGGCTCACTTTTAGATGACATTGTTTTTCTCTTGTAAATTTGTTAAAGTTCTTTGTAAATTCTGGATTAGCCCTTTGTCAAATGGATAGATTGTAAAAATTTTCTCCCATTCTGTAGGTTGCCTGTGCACTCTGATGGTAGTTTCTTTTGCTGAGCAGAAGCTGTTTAGTTTAATTAGATCCCATTTGTAAATTTTGGCTTTTGTTGCAACATCTTTTGGTGTTTTATTCATGAAGTCTTTGCCCATGCCTATGTCCTGAATGGTATTGCCTAGGTTTTCTTCCAGGGATTTTATGCTTTTAGGTTTTATGTTTAAGTCTTTAATCCATCTTAAGTTAATTTTTGTATAAGGTGTAAGGAAGGGGTCCAGTTTCAGTTTTCTGCTTATGGCTAGCCAGATTTCCCAGCACCATTTATTAAATAGGGAATTATTTCCCCGTTGCTTGTTTTTTATGAGGTTTGTCAAAGATCAGATGGTTGTACATATGTAGTACTATTTCTGAGGTCTCTGTTCTGTTCCATTGCTCTATATATCTGTTTTGGTATCAGCACCATGCTGATTTGGTTACTGTAGCCTTGCAGTATAGTGTGATGTCAGGTAGCGTGATGCTTCCAGCTTTGTTCTTTTTGCTTAGGATTGTCTTGGCTATACGGCTTTTTTTGGTTCCATATGAAATTTAAAAGTAGTTTTTTTCTAATTCTGTGAAGAACGTCAATGGTAGCTTGATGGGAATAGCATTGAATCTTTAAGTTACTTTTGGCAGTATGGACATTTTCACAATAGTGATTCTTCCTATCCATGAGCATGGATTGTTTTTCCATTTGTTTGTGTCCTCTCTTGTTTCCTTGAGCAGTGGTTTATAGTTCTCCCAAAAGAGGTCCTTCACATCCCTTGTAAGTTGTATTCCTAGGTATTTTATGTTTTTGTAGCAATTGTGAATGGAAGTTTACTCTTGATTTGGCTCTCTGCTTGTTTGTTATTTGTATATAGGAATATTTGTGATTTTTTTGCACATTAATTTTGTATCTTGAGACTTCGCTGGAGTTGTTTATCAGTTTAAGGAGTTTTGGGGCTGAGACGATGGGATTTTCTCAATATACACTCATGTCGTCTGCAAACAGAGACAATTTGATTTCCTCTTTTCCTATTTTAATGCCCTTTATTTCTTTCTCTTGCCTGATTGCTCTGGCCAGAATTTCCAATACTATGTTGAATATGAGTGGTGAGAGAGGACATCCTTGTCTTGTGCCAGTTTTCAAAGGGAACACTTCCAGTTTTTGCCCATTCAGTATGATATTGGCTATGGGTTTGTCATAAACAGTTGTTATTATTTTGAGATATGTTCCATCGATACCTAGTTTATTGAGAGATTTAGCCCAAGAGGTGTTGAATTTTATTGAAGGCCTTTTCTGCATCTATTGAGGTAATCATGTGGTTTTTGTCATTGGTTCAGTTTATGTGATGGATTATGTTTATTGATTTACGTATGTTGAACCAGCCTTGCATCTCAGTGATGAAGCTGATTTGATCATGGTGAATAAGCTTTTTGATGTGCTGCTGGATTTGGTTTGCCAGTGTTTTATTGAAGATTTCCACATCGATGTTCATCGGCGATATTGGCCTGATATTTTCTTTTGTGTGTGTGTGTCTCTTCCAGGTTTTGGAATAAGGATGATGCTGGCCTCATAAAGTGAGTTAGGGAGGAGTGCCTCTTTTTCTGTTGTTTGAAATAGTTTCAGAAGGAATGGTACCAGCTCCTCTTGCTACCTCTGGTAGAATTAGGCTCTGAATCCATCTAATCCTGGGGTTTTTTTTTTTTTTGGTTAGTAGGCTATTAATTACTGCCTCAATTTCAGAACTTATCATTGGTTTAGTCAGGGATTTGACTTCTTCCTGGTTTAGTCTTAGGAGGGCATATGTGTCCAGAAATTTATTCATTTCTTCTGGATTCTCTAGTTTATTTGTGTAGAGGTGTTTACAGTATTCTGTGGTGGTAGCTTGTCTTTCTGTGGGATCAGGGGTGATATCCCCTTTATCATTTTCTATTGGGTCTGTTTGATTCTTCTCTATTTTCTTCTTTATTAATCTGGCTAGTGGTCTATTTTGTTAGTTTTTTGTTTTGTTTTGTTTTGTTTTTAAACAGATCCTGAATTCATTGATATTTTTGAAGGATTTTTTGTGTCTCTGTGTCTTTCAGTTCTGCTCTGATCTTAATTCTTTCTTGTCTTCTGCTAGCTTTTGAATTTGTTTGCTCTTGTTTCTCTAGTTCTTTCTATTATGATGTTAGGGTGTCTATTTTAGATCTTTCCCATTTTCTGATGTTGGCATTGAGTGCTATAAAAATCCCTCTAAACACTGCTTTAGCTGTGTCTCAAAGATTCTGGTACATTGTGTCTTTGTTCTCATTGATTTCAAAGAACTTCGTTATTTTTGCCTTAATTTTATTATTTACCCAGTAGTCATTCAGGAGCAGGTTGTTCAGTTTCCATGTAGTTGTGCGGTTTTAAGTGACTTTCTTAATCCTGAGTTCTAATTTGATTGCACTGTGGTGTGAGAGGCTGTCTGTTATGATTTCCATTCTTTTGCAGTTTTACTTCCAATTATGTGGTCAATTTTAGAATAAGTGCTATGTGCTGCTGAGAAGAATGTATATTCTGTTGATTTGGGGTGGACAGTTCTGTAGATATCTATTAGGTTTACTTGGTCCAGAGCTGAGTTCAAGTCCTGAATATCCTTGTCAATTTTCTCTCTCACTGATCTAATATTGACAGTGGAGTGTTGAAGTCTCCCAGCATTATTGTGTGGGAGTCTAATTCTTTTTGTAGGTCTCTAAGAACTTGTTTTATGAATCTGGGTGCTCCTGTACTGGGTGTGTATATATTTAGGATAGTTAGCTCTTTGTATTGCATTGATCCCTTTACCATTATGCAATGCCCCTCTTTGTCTTTTTTGATTTTTGTTGGTTTAAAGTCTGTTTTATCAGAGACAAGATTTGCAACCCCTGCTTCTTTTTGCTTTCCATTTGCTTGGTAAATATGCCTCCACCCTTTAATTTTGAACCTATGTGTGTCTTTGCACATGAGATGGGTCTCCTGAATACAGCACACCAGTGGGTCTTGACTCTTTACCCAATTTGCCAGTCTGTGTCTGTTAACTGGGGCGTTTAGCCCATTTACATTTAAGGTTAATATTGTTATGTGGGAATTTGTTCCTGTCATCATGATACTAGCTGGTTACTTTGCACATCAGTTAATGCAGTTTCTTCATAGGGTCATTGGTTTTTGTATCTTGGTGTGTTTTTGCAGTGGCTGAAACCAGTTTTTCCTTTGCAAATTTAGTACTTCCTTGAGGACCTCTGGTATGGCAGGCCTGGTGGTAACAAAAGCCCTCAGCATTTGCTTGTCTATAAAGGATTTTATTTCTCCTTCACTTATGAAACTTAGTTTGGCTGGATATAAAATTCTGGGTTAAAAATTCTTTTATTTAAGAATGTTGAATATTGGTCCCCACTCTCTTCTGGCTGTAGGATTTTTGCAGAGAGATCTGCTGTTAGTCTATTAGCTTCCCTTGACCTTTCTCTTCATAACTTGACCTTTCTCTTTGGCTGCCACTGACATTTTTTCCTTCATTTCAAACTAGGAGAATCTTATGATTATGTGTCTCGGGGTTGCTCTTCTCAAGAAGTATCTTAGTGGTGTTCTCTGTATTTCCTGAATTTGAATGTTGGCCTGTCTTGCTGTGTGGGGCTCTCCTGGATAATATCCTGAAGTCTGTTTTTCAACTTGATTCCATTCTCCCCATCACTTTCAGGGACCCCAATCAACAGTAGATTTAGTCTTTTCACATAGTCCCATATTTCTTGAAGGCTTTGCTCATTCTTTTTCAATCTTTTTTCTCTAATCTTGTCTTCACACCTCATTTAAGTAAGTTGATCTTCAATCTCTGATATCCTTTCTTCCTGTTGATTAATTCGGCTGCCGATACGTGTGTATAATTTACAAAGTTCTCGTGCTGTGTTTTTCAGCTCCACCTGGTCATTTATGTTCTTCTCTAAACTGGTTATTATAGTTAGCATTTCCTGTAACCTTTTGTCAAGGTTCTTAGCTTCCTTGCATTGGGTTAGAACATGCTCCTTTAGCTCAGAGGAGTTTGTTACTACCCACCTTCTGAAGCCTACTTTTGTCAATTCGTCAAACTCATTCTTGTCTAGTTTTGTGCCAATGCTGGAGAGGAGTTTTGACCAGAAGAGGCATTCTGGTTTTTGGAATTTTCAGCATTTTTGCCTGGTTTTTCCATATCTTCATGGATTTATCTACCTTTGATCTTTGAGGCTGATGACTTTTGGTTGGGGTTTCTGTGTGGGAGTTCTTTTTGTTAATGTTGATGTTGATGTTATTGCTTTCTGTTTGCTAGTTTTTCTTCTAACAGGCCCCTTTTCTGCAGGTCTGCTTCAGTTTACTGGAGGTCCACCCCAGACCCTGTTTAGCCTGGGTATCACCAGCAGAGGCTGCAGAACAGCAAAGACAGCTGCCTGCTCCTTCCCCTGGAAGCTTCATCCCAGAGGTGCACTGGCCTGATGCTAGCCATAGATCTCCTATGAGGTGTCTGTAAACCCCTGTTGGGAGGTCTCTTCTAGTCAGGAGGCACAGGGTCAGGGACCTACTTGAGGAGGCAGTCTGTCCCTCAGCAGAGCTCAAGCACTGGGCTGGTAGAACTCTCCTTGTCTGGATCCTCTGCTCTCTTAAGAGCCAGCAGGCAGGAAAGTTTAAGTCCACTGAAGCTATTTCCACAGCTGCCTCTTCCCCCAGGTGCTCTGTCCCAGTGAGATGGGAGTTTTATCTATAAGCCCTTGACTAAGGCTGCTGCCTTTATTTCAGAGATGCTCTGCCCAATGAAGAGAAATGTAGAGAGGCAGTCTGGCCACAGCCACTTTCCCGCACTTTGTTGATTTCCACCCAGTCCCAACTTCCAGGCCTTTTTAGCATGGTCGGGGAAAACCACCTACTCAAGCCTCAGTAATGGCAGACACCCCTCCCAATCCCCACACCAAGCTCGATTGTCCCAGGTCGACTTCAGACTGGTATGCTGGCAGCAAGAATTTCAAGCCAGTGATTCTTAGCATGCAGGGCTCTGTGGGAGTGGGACCTGTTGAGAGAGAACACTTGGCTCCCTGGCTTCAGCCACCTTTCCACGGATGTGAATGGTTCTGTCTCATTGGGGTTCCAGGTGCCACTGGGGGTGGATTGGCAGGGGGGAACAACAACAAAAAAACTCCTGCAGTTAACTGAGTGTCTGCCCGACAGCCATTCAGTTTTGTGCTTGAAACCCAGGGCCTTGGTGGTGTAGGCACATGAGGGAATCTCCTGGTCTGTGGATTGCAAAGACCATGGGAAAAGTGTAGGATCTGAGCTGGATAGCACAGTTTCTCACAGCTTCCCTTGGCTGGGAAAGGGAGTCTCTCCTGCTCCTTTTATTTCCCTGGTGAGGTGATGCCCCACCCTGCTTCTACTCACCCTCCGTGGGCTGTATCCACTGCCTAACAAGTCCCAATGAGATGAACAGGGTACCTCAGTAGGAAATGCAGAAATCACCCACTTTCTGTGTTGATCTCACTGGGAGCTGCAGACCAGAGCTGTTCTTATTCGGCCATCTTGCCAGCAGAATTTGAAAATTGATCTCATTCTTCTTTATGGCTGCATCATATTCCATGGTGTATATGTATTACATTTTCTTTATCCAACCTATTATTGATGGGCATTTAGGTGGATTTCATGTCTTTGCTATTGTGAATAGTGCTGTAGTGAACATACGCATGTGTCTTTATGATAGAACAATTTATATTTCTTTGGGTCTATCTCAGAGATTTCTTATTATGCTGATTTAGTTTATATTTTTACTTCTGTAAGACTTTTAAAGTTATGATTAGAAATACTACTTTTCTTTCATTGTTTTAACCTTTTATTTCTTCAATTTTATTAGTATGATTTTCTTTGTTTCTCTTCTGTAGTATGTAATTATTTGGCTCACCTTTGTTTCCCATTTTCTGGGTTATTTTTAAATTATTTTTGATTTCTGGCTTTCTAAAATAAGGTATTATTTTCTCTCTGTAAATAATACGTATAGAGATTTTATTCATGTAGATATTTTTTTCTATAGTTTTTGTATGCCCTGAGATGAGCTGGGAGAGTGTTTTCAGCAACTGAAAACTTTTCATTGTAATTCCTTATTTTTAAATATCTTTGATGTTCCTTGGTTGGCATGATGGTTAATACTGAATGTCAACCTGATTGAATCGAAGGATGCAAAGTATTGATCCTGGGTGTTTCTGTGAGGGTGTTGCCAAAAACGATTAACATTTGAGTCAGTGGGCTGGGAAAGGCAGATCTACCCTTAATCTGTGTGAGCACCATCTAATCAGCTGCCAGTGTGGCTAGGATAAAAGCAGGCAGAAAACCATGAAAGGACTAGACTGGCCTATCCTCCCACTTACATCTTTCTCCTGGGCTGGATGCTTCCTGCCCTTGAATATCGGACTCCAAGTTCTTCAGTTTTGGAACTCAGACTGGCTCTCCTTGCTCCTCAGCTTGCAGATGGCCTGTTGTAGGACCTTGTTATCATGTGGAGTTAATACTTAATAAACTCCCCTTTATATATATATACGTATCCTATTAATTATGTCCCTCTAGAGAACTGTGACTAATACAGATTTTGATACCAGGAGTAGTTCTAGAGGAAAAGAATATTAAGTTTGGGGTTCTTTTGTTGGTTTTGGGATTTCTGTACTTGGCTGATTAATATGATTAGACTGAAAAATACTAAGGACTCTACTTCTAATAGTATGGAGAACCCTGATAGTCCTTGGCATGAGCTGTTTAGAGAGTTATGCAGAATAAATGCATTGACACTCCTGATTCACTGCTCATGAGAGGCAAGGAGTTTAGTGACTCTACACATAATACCTTTAACCATATGTGAAGAACCAAGGAACATAATGAAGCTTGTTGGTTGCTCCTACGTTCAGTGGACAAAGTGATGAAAGAAAATGATGAACTCAGGGATTTTAACTACTAGCTTCAGAAGTAGATACTGAGTCTCAAATCTGCTAAGATTGCCCTGAGTGAGAGTCTTATTTCCTGTAGAGAAACCGTTGAAATTGTGGAAAAACAAACCCAAGCTCTTATTATGCGAGTGGCTGACCTGCAATGAAAGGTGCATACACAGTCTCACTAGGTGTCTCCTCTTAAAGTAAAGGCATTGATTGGAAAAAAAACGTGAGACTGCAACTTAGAATACAGACATATGGGAGCACCCTAATGAAGCTGGAGACACTGAGTTTGTAAACTATGATGAACCTTTTTCTGTCAGAAGACACAGCTTCCCCATCCGCAGTAGCAGCAACATCCCCTCCTAGACCCATGCTGCCATCAGCCTTTCTATCTTTGTCTGAGGAGATAAACCCTGTGCTGCCTGAGGCAACAATGATGTCCTCCCCTGAGGCAATTGCCAGGCAAGATAATGTTGATTCTTTCTCCTCGGGAGACACCCCCAACACCCTTGTTTTCTTCTAGACCTATATAACTAAACTAAAGCCCCAGCAGACCCCTAGAGGTGAGGTTGAGAGTGTGACCCATGGAGATGTGTCCTACACTTGGAAAGAACTGCTTGAGTTTTCTAATTTATATAAGCAGAAATCGGGAGAACAGGCATGGGAATGGATATTAAGAGTGTGGAATAATGGTGGAAGGAACATAGAGTTGGATCAGGCTGAATTTATTGATTTGGGCCCACTAAGTAGAGAATGCATTTAATGTTGCAGCTTAGGGAATTAAAAAAGGCTCTAATAGTTTATTTGATTGGTTAGCTGAAATATGGATTAAAAGATGGCCCACTGTGAGTGAGCTGGAAATGCCTGATCTTACTATGGTTTAATGTAGAGAAAGGGATCCAAAGCCTAAGGGAGATTGAGATGGTGGAGTGGATTAGTCACTTTGGACCTACTCATCTTAGCTGGGAGGATCCAGAAGATAAATCCTTAATTAATGCCTTGCAAAGTAGATTTGTGGGTGCAGCACCTACATGTTTGAGGAGCCCTATAATTGCTCTTCTCTGTATGTCAGATCTAATAGTGGGAACCACAGTCACTCAACTACAAAATTTAAATACAATAAGAATAACTGGATCCTGAGGTGTCAGGGGCCAAGTGGCGGCACTCAACCATCAAAAGCAAGGTGGATATAGTTACTATAATGGACAGCAAAGGCAAAGCAGCAATCAGAATAGTCTGACTCATGTAGAGATCTGGCATTGACTAATTAATCACGGTGTTCCTAGAATTGAAATTGATAGGAAGCCTACTGCATTCATACTTAATTTATATAAGCAGAAAACTTCTAGGTCGAAAGGACAAAAAATTAATTTGAATTATAAAAACAGAATCACAACCCTTCAATCAATTTCCAGACTTGAGCTGGTTTATAGACCCAAAACCCCTTGAATGCAGGGGAGGCCAGGTCCCTTTGAGAAAGGATCCCACTACACTACCCACAATTTATGCTGTTAATCTTTCTCCATCCTTCCCCAGGGGTAACTGTGCATTGGGGAAATAAATGTGATCAGACATTTTGGGGACTACTGGACACTGGATATGAGCTGACATTGATTCCAGGAGACCCAAAACATCACTGTGGTCCTCTAGTTAAAGTAGGAGCTTATGCAGGTGAGGTAATTAATGGAATTTTAGCTCAAGATTGACTTACAGTGGGTCCAGTGGGTCTCCAGGCTCATCCAGTTGTCATTTCCCCAGTGCCAGAGTGCAAAATTGGCAGAGACATACTTAGCAGCTGGCAGATCCCCCACATTGCCTCCCTGACTGGTAGGGTGAAGGCTATTATGGTGGGAAAGTACAAATGGCAGGTATTAGAGCTGCCTCTACGTAGAAAAATAATAAATCAAAACCAATATCACATCACTGGAGGGATTGCAATGATTCGTGCCACAATCAAGGACTTGAAAAACGCAGGGATGGTGATTCCCACCGCATGCCTATTCAGTTCTCCCATTTGGCCTGTGCAGAAGAAAGATGGGTCTTTGAGAATGACAGTGCGTTATTGTAAGCTTAACCAAGTGGTGACTCCAATTGCACCTGCTGTACCAGATGTAGTTTCATTGTCTGAGCAAATTAACACATCTCCCGGTACCTGGTATGCAGCCATTGACTTGGTAAATGCCTTTTTATCCATTCCTGTCTACAAGGCCTACCAGAAGCAATTTGCCTTCAGCAATACACCTATACTGTTCTACCTCAGGGGTATATCAACTCTCTGGCTTTATGTCATAATCTTATTCGGAGAGACCTTGATCTCTGTTCACTTCTGCAAGGTAACACACTGGTCGATTAAATTGATGACATTTTGATGATTGAATCTAGTGAGCAAGAAATAGCATACACACTAGACTTACTGGTGAGATATTTCATGCCAGAGGATGGGAAATAATTCCAACTAAAATTCAGGGAACTTCTACCTCAGTAAAATTTCTAGGGGCCCAGTGGTATGGGGCCTGTCAAGATATTCCTTCTAAGGTAAAGGATAAATTGTTGCATTTGGCCCCTCCTTCTAAGGTAAAGGATACATTGCTGCATTTGGCCATTCCTATAACCAACAAAGAGACAAAACGCCTAGTGGGCCTATTTGGATTTTGGAGGCAACACATTCTCCTTTTGGGTGTGTTACTCCAGCCCA
This sequence comes from Gorilla gorilla gorilla, assembly GCF_029281585.2. Lineage (NCBI taxonomy): Eukaryota > Metazoa > Chordata > Mammalia > Primates > Hominidae > Gorilla > Gorilla gorilla. Next base: position 99,119,457 of record NC_073237.2, on the reverse strand, counting down.
TTTATCCAGTGACTTGAAAGGCTGCCAGTTTTGAGTGGTGTTCAGAACAGAAGGTTCTACAACAGCTCCAGACTGCTGGGCAGGCTGCTATGCCACTTGGGCCATATGACCCAGCAGATCCAATGGTGCTTGAGGTACCAGTTGCAGATAAAGATGTTGTTTGGTGTTTTTGGCAGGCCCCCATAGGTTAATCACAGCAGAGGACTCTAGGATTTTGGAACAAGACCCTGCCATCTTCTGCAGATAACTACTCTCCTTTCGAGAGGTAGCACTTGGCCTGTTACTGGGCTTTGGTGGAAACTGAGCATTTGACTATGGGTCATGATGTCACCATGCTAGCTGAACTGCCTATCTAGCTGATGCATCTAACCATAAAGTGGGTCATGCACAGTAGCATTCTATAATCAATAGAAGTGGTATATATGCGATTGGGCTTGAGCAGACCCTGAAGGCACAAATAAGTTATATGAGGAAGTGGCTCAAATGCCTATTGTCTATTCCTGCCACCCTGCCTTCTCTTCCCCAGCCTGCACCGATGGCCTCATGGGGAGTTCCCTATGATCAGTTGACAGTGGAAGAGAAGACTAGAGCCTGGTTCACGATGGTTCTGCATGATATGCGTGTACCACCAGAAAGTAGAGAGCTGCAGCACTCCAGCCCCTTTCTAGGACATCCCTGAAGGACAGCAGGGAAGGGAAATCTTCCCACTGGGCAGAACTTCGAGCAGTGCACCTGGTTGTGCACTTTGCATGGAAGGAGAAATGGCCAGATGTGCTATTAAATACTGATTCATGGGCTGTAGCCAATGGCTTGGTTGGATGGTCAGAGATTTGGAAGAAGCATGAGAAAAACTGGTGACAAAGAAATTTGGGGAACAGCTATGTGGATGGACCTTTTTGTGTGGTCAAAAACTGTGAAGATATTTGTATCCCACGTGAGTGCTCATCAATGGGTGACCTCGGCAGAGGAGGATTTTAGTAATCAAGTGGATAGGATGACTTGTTCTGAGGATACTGCTCAGCCTTTTTCCAGCCACCCCGTCATCACCCAATGGTCCCATGAACAAAGTGCCCATGGTGGCAGGGATGGAGGTTATGTACGGGCTCAGCAACATGGACTTGTACTCACTAAGGTTGACCTGGCAACAGCCACTGCTGAGTGCCCAATTTGTCAGCAACAGCCACTGCTGAGTGCCCAATTTGTCAGCAGCAGACCACCACTGAGCCCTCAATATGGCACCATTCCTCTGGATGATTAGCCAGCTACCTGGTAGCAGATTGAGTATATTGGCCCTCTTCCATCATGGAAAGGGCAGAAGTTTGTCATCATTGTAATATACCCTCATTTCAGATATGGGTTTGCCTATCCTGCATGCAATGCTTCTGCCAAGACTACAATTCATGGACTCATGGAATGCCTTATCCACCATCATGGTATTCCACACAGCATTGCCTCTGACCAAGGCACTTACTTTACAGCTAAAGAAGTGCAGCAGTGGGCTCATGCTGATGGAATTCACTGGTCTTACAATGTTCCCCATCATCTTGAAGCAGCTGGATTGGTAGAACAGTGGAATGGCCTTTCAAAGTCACAATTACAACGCCAACTAGGTGACAATACTTTGCAAGTCTGGGGCAAAGTTCTCTAGAAGGTTGTGTATGCTCTGAATCAGCGTCCAGTGTATGGTACTGTTTCTCTCATAGCCAGGATTTACAGGTCAAGGAATCAAGGGGTGGAAGTGGAAGTGGCACCCCTCACCATCACCCCTAGTGATCCACTAGCAAAGTGTTTGCTTCCTGTTCCCATGACAGGAACACTGGGAGGGAGGAATGCTGCTACCAGGAGACACAACAATTCCATTAAACTTGAAGTTAAGATTACCACCTGGATATTTTGGGTTTCTCCTACTTTTAAGTCAGTAGGCTAAGAAGGGAGTTACAGTGTTGGCGGGGGTGATTGACCTGGACTATCAAGATGAAATCAGTCTACTACTCCACAACAGAAGTAAGGAAGAATATGTATGGAGTACAGGAGATGCATTAGAATCATCTCTTAATATTACCATGCCCTGTGATTAAGGTCAATGGGAAACTACAACAGCCCAATCCTGGCAGAACTACAAATGGCCTAGACCCTTCAGGAATGAAGGTTTGGGTCACTCCACCAGTAAAAAACAAACAAACAAACAAAAAAACACGACCTGCTAAGGTGCTTGCTGAAGGCAAAGGGAATACAGAATGGGTAGTAGAAGAAGGTAGTCGTCAATACCAGCTATGACCACTTGACCAGCTGCAGAAAGGAGGACTGTAATTGTCTGTGTATTTCCTCCTTCTTTTGTTAAAAACATGTTTGTGCATATATATACTTGTACTAAAAAAAAAAAAATCTTCATTTTATTTCCTTTTTCCTTTATCATGTGACATAAGATTTACAGACTTCATGTCAGCATTTGAGTATTGTTAACTTTATGTAATAGTATTCAGTTTGGGGATTTGTGTGTTTCCGATTCTACAAAGGATAGTTGTATTATATTAGATGTAATTGTTACCTTATTATTGTCTTTATTTGAAGATTATACATAATCTCAGGAGATGTGTATTTGTTCAAGTTGACAAGGGGTGAACTTGTGATGGTTAACACTGAGTGTCAACTTGATTGGATTGAAAGATGCAAGGTATTGATCCTGGGTGTGTCTGTGAGGGTGTTGCTAAAGGAGATTAACATTTGAGTCAGTGGGCTGGAAAAGGCAGAACCACCCTTAATCTGGGTGGGCACCATCAATCAGCTACCAGTGTGACTAGAATATAAAGCAGACAGAAAAATGTGAAAATCAGCTACCAGTGTGACTAGAATATAAAGCAGACAGAAAAATGTGAAAAGACTAGATGGCCTAGCCTCCCAGCCTACATCTTTCTCCTGTGCTGGATGCTTCCTGTCCTCAAACATCGGACTCCAAGTTCTTCAGTTTTGAGATTCACACTGGCTCTCCTTGCTCTTCAGCTTGCAGAGGGCCTATTGTGGGACCTTGTAATCGTGTGAGTTAATACCTGATAACGTCATATATATATATACACACACACAAACACACACACACACATATATATATCTTACAGTAAAACATTTATTTAGATACATTTATTAAGCATTTATTTAGAAACATTTATTAAAATACAGTAAAAAAGTATCTTACAGTAAAACATTTATTTCATTTTACTTTAATTTTGAGGAAGGATGTTGCTGTGTCTATCAACATTTCTAACATTATTTCCTTTCATCTTCAAGTCTTCAAATACAAATTCCCCTTCCAAATTGCCTCTCCCAACCCAGTGCAAAAATTGGCCCCCACTCATACCAGTTTTCTATAATTTCCAACTCATGAAAAAACTCTAATTTTCCTGGTGTACTTGCATCTGTGTTCTGAGACTGCTAGGATACTATTTTACTGGTGCTTCTGAAGTTTCTATTTGGACTTTGGAGTTTTTTCGGCTGGTTTCAATTGTCCACATCCCTTATCTATAAATCAATTTAAGTTTTATTATCTCCTGACTCCCAGTTATGCTGTATAATGCTTTTATTTAGTATCCTCATCTCTCTTTACATTTTCTTGTGGATGTCTGGAATGACTTGGAATTCAGTACCTAATGGGAACCAAGGAGTCCCAAAATATGACTTCATAGCAAGCTATCACATTTCTTCTCCTGTTTAAATAATATTGAGAATGAACTCGCTAACATATGCACTTTTGCACTTCAGTATTCTTTCCTTCAATTTTCAAAATCATTATAATTGTATTTTAGATTACATAAGACACCAGTTTCTTATGGGGTTGCTCTCAGTTACCCAATCTCTACCCTCTCTGAAAGGTACTAATGAGTTATGCCCAAAATTTTTCAGTTATAGTTAATGAATACACTTTATTCATAGTTTGAATTAACATTACTTTGGATTAAAAAATGTATAGGGCAGAGAGAATGAAGTTTAAAATGAGAATTCTGGGTTTAAGTTTTTGTTCTGCCAACCAATGGCTGTTTCCAATTGGATATGCTATTCAACCAATTTATACCTCAGTGTTCTCATCCATGTCAACCATGAAAATCGATAATTTAAAATCAGATGTGTGGATTAAGCATGATTCAAATAGAAGTGTTTTATGAAGCTTGTGCTTCATAAAAATTAGGAGTTAAGAGCAATGAAGGAGATATTTTATTAAAATTGGCTTAAAAGGATATTTTTAAACAATTCATGATTTTAGCCATTTTCTAAGTTTATTATCTATTGCTGGGTTAAAAATAAGGAACACTTTTACACTGTTAGTGGGACTGTAAACTAGTTCAACCATTGTGGAAGTCAGTGTGGCAATTCCTCAGGGATCTAGAACTAGAAAGACCATTTGACCCAGCCATCCCATTACTGGGTATATACCCAAAGGACTATAAATCATGCTGCTATAAAGACACATGCACATGTATGTTTATTGCGGCACTATTCACAATAGCAAAGACTTGGAACCAAGCCAAATGTCCAACAATGATAGACTGGATTAAGAAAATGTGGCACATATACACCATGGAATACTATGCAGCCATAAAAAATGATGAGTTCATGTCCTTTGTAGGGACATGGATGAAATTGGACATCATCATTCTCAGTAAACTATCGCAAGAACAAAAAACCAAACACCGCGTATTCTCACTCATAGGTAGGAATTGAACAATGAGAACACGTGGACACAGGAAGGGGAACATCACACTCTGGGGACTGTTGTGGGGTGGGGGGAGGCGGGAGGGATAGCTTTAGGAGATATACCTAATGCTAAATGACGAGTTAATGGGTGCAGCACACCAGCATGGCACATGTATACATATGTAACTAACCTGCACATTGTGCACATGTACCCTAAAACTTAAAGTATAATAATAATAAAATTTAAAAAAGCTCACCTTATACCTAAATCATATCTACTAATGATAGTACAGAAATAAACACTTTTAAGAGAAAAAAAATTAAATCAAGAAAAAACATATTTTTAAGCAAAATTCCCAAGTTGATTTCAGCATGTTAGACTATGCTAATTCACTGCATATAACTTAATGTTGTAAACATAGCTTATATCTCTGAATTTAATCCTAGGAAAGTCTATAACCAAATTTGTAACTATCTCTGGAAAACCATGTATTTAACTTCAAAGGGTAAAAGTCTATTGTTGACATAGACACTATTGCTTTGTCTAAGATGCCTTTATTATAAACCATAAACTAAAAACAATTCTGAACAATTAACCTTGGACCTCTTCCTAATAGTTTTGCTACCTACTTATCTGTAGTATTGGTATAGGTATGGTTGGAAGTCTTTAAAGTGAGATTTAAAGGCAGTAGTTTACAATTAAAATGTGTTCTTAATTAATATTAAACACTGAGGAGATCATTCTACTTATGATTTCCAGTTTTCTTCCTATTTGTCTCTACTTAATTTTTTAAATTTTCTATTTCTATGTTCTTTTAAAATTATTCTCTGGCTCCCTTTTTCACCCTTCTTCACAAAACCTGATTGTGCCCAATAGAATTTGCTTTACAGAAAGGAAAAGAGTATTTCTATAGTTTTCCCAACACACAGAAAAGTACTGCTTGACTCCTAATCAACCACGCTATCCAGGATTCAAGTTATGAAGTTTGAGTCATTAACATTTGAGAATCTGATATCACAAAAATAGGCAGGTGATGTTCAAAAAATATATTTTCTCAGATAAAATATAAAGCAATGTTAAAATATGTGAATGTCAAGGAAGCATTCAGTACCAGTAGAGTTGCCATATCTCATATGCACAGGCTGAGTATAGACAACATGAAAAATTCATGGTCACTTTATAATGAATTATTCATATTCCTGATATTAAAATAACTGTTGTAAAATTATTTTTAAAAAGTCAGGAACCAAAATAATTATTAAATGTGTGTGCACGCACACACACACACACACACACACACACTAATACGTCTATTAATTACATAGTATTAGTTTCAAGTTTTATACAGTAAATATTTTAAAATACTTTCATTCTAACAATAGATTTTGAGAAATATTTCACAGCTGAGTCATGAAAGAAGGCTAGTAATGACCAAGATAGAGCATCATCGTTTTAAGATAAAATAAAATCCTGATGAAATTAACAAATATAAGAGTTTTTATAATATGTAACAATAAGAATGTAATATTTTGTCCCAAAAGACTTACTATAATATTTATTTATCTTAAAGCTGAGATTTTTTTGCCTAAAATATTTTGCTCCTCAGAGATACAGTTTTAAACAGTTAAATAATTTACCACTTTTGGACTTTGTATAAAATACGACCTGGAGAAGAATCAGCAGCTGATGGACTGAGAGATGATTCCTGTCCTTTCAAGTTGCACATAATCAACAGAACCCAGATTATCATTGTGAAAATATCAATTCAGTTGGCATTGCTTCTACTAGCGAACACTGGGAAATACCTCATGTTCTCGCTAGTTTAGAAAAGTCAATATGCATTTCCTGAGCAGTTAGTTTGTTATTTTGGGGTCACTGTGGATCACATGGTAAGAGTTTTTCATTCAGCATAGGGTCCTTTTTCTGTTTTAATGTATCTTACTATATTATATTTTCCTTGGAAGGAATTCTAATACAATATTAGAGTAATGCAATTGTACTGTAATCTCAAACTTCACAATTCATAATTTAGTTTTTATTTATCTTTGAGTCTTCATTCTAGGGTTATGAAACTTTATAAAGTGTGAAACATTAAGTATTTTCTCATGCTTAAGCAATTGAATTAGACATTTAATCATCTTTCAGGATGTATTCAATTTCTAGACCCCATCTAGATAGTCTAAGCTCACTCCATCATATGGACCGATCTTAATATCTTGGGGGAAAAGAAACATACAGTGCAACCATTAGAGGACTCTGGAAGGTGAATCAAAGCAGGGGAACTGGATAAGATGTTTAGGCCTAAAAGTATGACCCCAGAAGGAAATAAATAATTTTTTCCTTTTGAAACAAATTTTATTTTCCTTTAATACCTGTGTATCCTACACTTGGCACTGTAGTATCCTCAAAGAAGAAGGAAGAATTACAAATGGGCATAGACAGAAAAAGCTGCCCCCTACCATTCTACCCTCAAACAAAAAAAAAAAAAAAAAAAGAAGTTTACTTTTATTAGCTAGAGTTAAGAAGAAGGAGTCCATGTCGGGTGAGATGACACTTTGGACTTCCCTTTCCAATCCAGTTAATGACCAGAAAATAAATGTTTTCTTTCTCTTTTTACCAGCATGGAAGTGATACCTTACCCCTTTCTCATCAGGGTGCAATTTTTGTGAGCAGGGTCCTGCCAAAAACTACAAGTGTGGAAAAGAGACAAAGCCCAAAAATTCAATTCCCATAGGCTTGGTGATGGTGAATCCTGCAGGACAAAATACCAGGGACAGATCAGAGAAGTTAAAGACACTGTATCCTGCATTCTAGCTAGTACAACAAGAAAGACAGAACCTCAGAATCAAAAAGTAGAGACAAGAAATTGTATTAAAAGGGATATTTTAAATTCTTTTTTTAATTATTATATTTAAGTTCTGGGATACATGTGCAGAACGTGCAGGTTTGTTACATAGGTATACATAATCCACAGTGGTTTCCTGCACCCATCAATCCGTCATCTGCACTAGATATTTATCCTAATGCTATCCCTCCCCTAACCCCTACCCACCAACAGACCCGGGTGTGTGATGCTCCCCTCCCTGTGTCCATATGATCCCATTGTTCAATTCCCACTTGTAAGTGAGAACATGTGGTGTTTGGTTTTCTGTTTCTGTGTTAGTTTGCTGAGAATGACGGTTTCCAGCTTCATCCATGTCCCTGCAAAGGACATGAACTGATCCTTTCTATGGCTGCATGGTATTCCATGGTGTATATGTGCCACAGTTTCTTTCTCCAGTCTACCATAGTTGGGCATTTGGGTTGATTCCAAGTCTGCTATTGTGAACAGTGCTGCAATCAACATATGTGTGCATGTGTCTTTATAGCAGAATGATTTATAATCCTTTGGGTGTATACCCAGTAATGGGATTGCTGGGTCAAATGGTATTTCTAGTTCTAGATCCTTGAGGAATTGCCATGTTCTCTTCCACAATGGTTGAAATAATTTACACTCTCACCAACAGTGTAAAAGTGTTCCTATTTCTCTACATCCTTTCCAGCATCTGTTGTTTCTTTACTTTTTTTTTTTTTTTTTTTTTTTGAGATGGAGTCTCGCTCTGTCTCCCAGGCTGGAGTGCAGTGGGGCAATCTCGGCTCACTGCAAGCTCTGCCTCCCGGGTTGACGCAATTCTCCTGCCTCAGCCTCCTGAGTAGCTGGTACTACAGGCGCCTGCCACCACTCCTGGCTAACATTTTTTTTGTATTTTTGTAGTAAGGATGGGGTTTCACCATGTTAGCCAGGGTGGTCTTGGTTTCCTGACCTCTTGATCCACCTGCCTTGGCCTCCCAAAGTGCTGGGATTACAGGCGTGAGCCACCGTGCCCATCCTGTTTCTTTACTTTTTAATAATTGCCATTCTAACTGGGGTGAGGTGGTGTCTCATTGTGGTTTTGATTTGCATTTCTCTAATGACCAGTGATGAAGAGCTTTTTTTCACATGTTTTTTTGCCACATAAATGTCTTCTTTTGAGAAGTGTCTGTTCATATCCTTTGCCCAGTTTTTGATGTTTTTTTTTGTAAATTTGTTTGAGTTATTTTATGAAATCCTGGGATTCCTAACAAGCTGCACATATGAATAGAATAAGCGGCACAAAAATTTTGACCACTAGACTACATTATAGACAACCGTCTAGTTTCAGACTATCTGTTGCATGCAGCACAAGTTGGATGTGGCAGAATAGCACAGCAAAGGGTCAAAAAAATTACATTGGCAACAGCCTACAGAAACTGGCCCAGCATGTGCAGTCCATACATCAATGGATTGCCTGTCTGCTGAAACAAAAAGTTAAAGTCTCTTAAATACGTAAATGGTATTTAAAGATTCATACATTTTATGTGATATCTGCAAAAATATTCCAAACTTCTTCACCATACTAAGAACCAGGGATACTCTCTAGGAAATAGAAAATCAACAGAAAGATCCTCTAATTTTACAATTTCCTATCAGTTATTTGAAATTATAAAATATTATTTCAAAGTTGATTATGTAAAATTTGTTAAGTATATTATAGTTCCTCAAGCTACTGTGAATAGAATATACACATAAATATATAGTTAAAAATTCAACAGATAAGATAGAATTCTGAAAATATTTAAATAATAGAAAAGAAAGCAGAAAGGGAGAAATGGAAGGATGAAAAATAGGGCAAAAAATAAACTAATGTTAAAACGCAGATCTAAAGTAATGATAAAAATGATTACATATCATTGTTATCATTACTTTAGATCTACATCATTCTCAGCAAACTATCACAAGGACAAAAAAAACAAACACCGCATGTTCTCACTCATAGGCTGGAATTGAACAATGAGAACACATGGACATAGGAAGGGGAACATCACACTCCGGGGACTGTTGTGCGGTGGGGGAAGGGGGGAGGGATAGCATTAGGAGATATACCTAATGCTAAATGACGAGTTAATGGGTGCAGCACACCAACATGGCACATGTATACATATGTAACTAACCTGCACATTATGCACATGTACCCTAAAACTTAAAGTATAATAATAATAAAATTAAAAAAAGATTAAACGTAAATGTTCAAAACATGTCAGTTAAAGATCTATTACAGTATGTATTAAAGTGTTATAAAACTATATATTGTATAAAATGAAGCTACTTGAAACATAATGATATAGACAGCATACAAACAAAAGGATAAAAATATACAACATGAAAGCATTAATTATCATAAAGCTTCAATGGCTATAGCACTGTCAGACAATGCAAACTAGAATAATAAAAATAAAAAAGGTGAAAGATTATGTAAACATTTTGTGTGTAGCATATGTATAAAGACACATTGTGTTTATGGATTAGAAGATATTATGTAGTTAATATGTCAATTCCCCCTAAGATGATCTATAAGTTTAAAACAATCCCATTCAAAATTCCAGAAGGAATCTTTGCAGATATAGACAAGTTTATTAAAAAACTTGGAGAGATAAACAAGAATAGCCAAAATAATTTTGAAAAAAAGACATAAAGGACTCACACGACACAATTTAAGACTTAGCTATAAAAAATAGTCAAGACATATTGTTATGTCTGGCAAAGATTTCATAACATAGTCATGAAAAGCAATTTCATAAAACCTAAAAATTTACAAATAGGACCTAATTAAACTAAAGAGCTTCTGCACAGCAAAATAAACTATCAACAGAGTAAATAGACAACATACAGAATGGGAGAAAACTTTTGCAAATGATGCATCTGACAAAGGTTTAATATCCACCATCTCTAAGGATCTTAAATAAATATTGCAGATGCAAATTATCTCAAAAGACAGTAAAAATATAGAACATCTTCCTAATTTCGTTAAAGCAAAAATTTCTTACATATGATGCCAAAAGTGCAATTTAAAAATTAATTAAACATCAAAATGAAGAGTTTTTGTTCTGTGAAAGTCACAGTTAAAAGAATAAGAACACAAGCTACAGACAGGGAGAGCGTATTTATAAATTACATATCAAACAGCTTATATCCCGAGTATATAAAGAAATTGAATTGACAGAAAATCATGTCACCTGGAAAATGACAATGTAAGAGCTACATGTCTCTTACATTTTAACTGCTGTATTCTGTCCACTGGTTAGAAACGATTGGCTTTAGTTATTAACACTTTAAGGTAGAATATCTGTCAATGTTTAGATGTCCTATCATGAGATTGAGATTCAAAGGTTGATTTTATAAAGTTTACCCTGACAGAGTAATACAAGATAGAGAAAGAAAGGAAGGACCATGGGCCTAAGAAAAGTTATTGTTCGATTGGCAGAGCATGTCTAGGTGGTAGGAGAGACTCATCAGCAACAGTAAGTGACCTACAAAGGTGGATGCAATCTTTCATCTGGATTCAGAAAAATGATTGGAATCATGGTCCAAAGACCATGCCCAGTATAGTATTATGGCTGGGGTAAGAAGAATTCTTAAAAATAATCTTACAAAAAATTTATGGAGATTTAACCTAATGGAAGAGAGCATCAGGAAAAGAGCATAAGCTGAGTTAAAGGGTAGAACCCTTATATTTCTTCAGAGAACTTTGAATAATAATGATAAGCTGTATCTAGCTAAGGCATTTACTTAACCAGTCACTATGTTGGTCATTTATTGAAGCCATTTGAATAAATGGCCAAAGTGAAGAAAGAAGAAATCTTATTTGAGAACATTAATCGCAAGATCACCTGAATCAATTTGACTGTAAAGATGACACCCACCTATCAATTTGTGGAAATAAATTGGAGGTGGTTGTGTTTCTTTAGGTATTATTCATTTCATATTCACATTGATTCTAAAAATGACAGGACTTGTGAATGGGGACTGTAGTCGGCTATGGTTTAAGTTCGCTGCTAAAGAAAGAACAAGGGGAAATGAAGGAGGATTGACAAAATGTTTGACTCCTGAACGCCACCTGCCTTCCCTTGTTCTAATTATGCAATTATAGTTATTCCACACAAATTCTACTTTCTGAATGTCGTATTTTTTTCCATTTTTTAAAGTACATATTAAGTCATCAGGAATAGTAAATGATATGAAGAAATCTATTTAGCTGGAAGTAAAAATGCATAATCTTAGTGCTGAAAAAGTATATAGCACTATTACTTAATTGCATTTATAAATGTAACGTTTTTGGATTATAAGAAAAACAAGAAAATGCAGCACATTTATTTTATCTGCTTAAGTTTTATTCTAGTACATGAATTTTTTTGATAAGTTACCTATTTTTTTATTTTCCCCTAGAATAAAAATGATTTGTAGTCTACTATAGTTGTGATACTTTTGGTATTTCCTATCATTATGCATACACTGAATAAAATGCATGTTTCTAGAACTCAGATTTTGCATTACAATAGTCGTTAGCTAGCAAAACAATGTTTTATTTCTGCATCATTGTATGTGTTTGTAATTTTACAACATCTACTCAGACATTTAGCAATTATTTTAATAAACACATATCAAATGTAAACTGTGCATCAAAATTTCACATATATATTATGGAGAAAAAATGGTATTTCTATTTAATATTTATGTTCAAAAGGGTACAGAAAATTATATAACTAATGATAATGTGGAAATAAAATTGAAAAATGATGTCTTTAGGTAAGAACTTGGATGTTTTGATGGCAAATGGCTCATAAAATATAATATCCTTGAAATATATAGAATGAATATAGAAATGCATACTACTCATACATGTTATTTAAGGTTGAGAACTACTTGTTGTGACCTGAGTAATCATGTTCTTTATCTCCACTTCAGGAGTCTGCTGACAGGCTATTATCAAATAAACTGTAGTGCAAGAACTTGTTAGCTTTGAAGTAGGGTAAATTCTCAAACCCTTCAGAGTTCTTGATAGATTGTTTGACTTTATTTTGTGTATGTGACCAGAGAGATGTGCAGTTATATTAGAGGCTTACTAACCACACCTGTAAATGTTACTTATTTTCCAGCAAACATCCCACCTTTGTGTGTGATGATGATGATAACAACTTACATTTATAATGCTTGCTATACTTTACAATACTTTACAAGTGTGTCCCATTTATTAACACATTCAAACCTTAAAATAACCCTATAAATTAGGAATTATTTCTGTGTTACAGATTAAAACAAACTTACCAATGAAAGTTCACATCACTAGTCAAGTTGGATCAAGGATTTGAATCCAAGTAGTTGAGTCTTCAATGTATACGAACACCCATTTCTATGGTTAGTTTTCCTTCCCAGAGTGGGGCCCTGTGAAAAGGTCAAACTTTTCAGCATTTATATTTGTTTTTAGGTGATCATGATAAATTGAGCTGGAAAGTATCAATACACAAAAAGTGAAATTGGCAGGAAGTGATGCTATGTACTTCATATCTAACTTGTTAAATCTTAGAGGACAGATATAACACTTTACTTTTTAATTAGTAAGCACTTAAATAGCAATAAGATTCTAACATGTATTTATTGTGGGATCTGGCCAGCAGCCTGCAATGCAACGGGGCTCCTTCTTTGTTCCCAGTTGGATCGGCAGGTCGAGAAATAAAAGACACACACAAGATAGTGAAAGCTGGGTTCAGGGTGGTCACCGCCTTCTGGTCCTGTGATGCTGCCAATGCACTAGATATACTAGCATTTATCATTACGTTTAGTGAGGGCAGGGGTAGGTTAGTGAGGCATTTATGGTCGTTTGATTATGAAGTGAGATGGTCACATGGGAATGAAGTAATTCTTTAACATAACATCGGTATGCAGAAGTACAGTACACAGAGATAAGAATTTACAGTATAGTGTGTGTGTCAGCAATTTCTAACAGAGCCTTAAAACAGAAACACAGTCTATCCATAAACTATGTTTAGTAAGATACTAATCATTAGTAATAATTGCAGCAAAAGCTGGTGGCAAACAGTCAATAGAAGCAGGATGTGAAACTAGACAACCGGTTAGACCACAGATTCTCAGAAAGGAGTATGTCTTAACCCTAAAGAGACCTAGAAGAGCTGTGGCAAGATAAGGGCATTTATAACCCTGTCTTATCCACATGAACAGGTGCCCCTCATGCATCCATTTATAGGCTCTCCACAAGGGTCGCATTCCATTCACAGAGCTATGAATATCTGCTTTTCTGGGATAGGAATCTTGGTGATATGAAACTTCCCTGACTGCACATAACTAAGTATGAAAAGGAGGAGCAAAAAAGGAAAAAATGGAAGGAAGACAGGATGAAAAGGAAAAAAAAAAACAGGAAAGAAGACAGGAAAGAAGGACAAAAGGAAGGGAAGAAAGGTCAGTGCTATTCATAGGTAGCGATTGTGAAAAAACTACAGAATAAATTCCAAGTGTAAAATATGATTGTTTTCCCTTACAAAGTATTTCATAGCTTTTCAAAAGAATTTGAAATAGAAGTTCATCTACCTTTACATAAATATGTGCATTAATAGTTAGGAATTCAAATGAAACTAATAGAAACCCAGTTACTGAATGATGTGTATTTGTGAAAGGCAGCCACTTTAGTTTTTAAAAATAGTTATTAAGGAACTAATTCACACCACTAATAATAGTGGTATACAGTGATGACAAAAAGTAGTGCAGTGGCAAGACTGCCCATAAACAATTTTGCTGAAGTAGTCATTTTCATTGTCATAGTTATATGACTTAGTACTGCAATACTATATTTGGAAACAGAATTGCCAATCAATATCCATAAAATACATGTATAAATGAACCGTGAATTAGAACTTTAGTGTTGAACATTCTTTTTTTGAGTGGCATGGTATAGAAGGTTAAAACTTTATTTTAGGGCTTAAGATGTTTAGGAAATGTATCGAACCTTTACCATTTAGCAATAATTAATTTCCACATTAGGATGACCATAAAAAATGATGGCGATAGTGTATGATTATGCCATTTAAAAGAAAGCCCTAGGATAGGGAGAGTACATCTAAGCACAGCCTATTCCCCTGAATGTTCCCACATCACCTGACCATACTGTCTAACTTATACTTTTGCTCACACATTCTTTTTATCTGTCCTAAATCAAACAAATGATGGAGATTTTAGGGGAATTGTCTTCTTTCGTCAAACAGCTATTAAACAGAGATGGCATTTTCTTTTAAAAATATTAACAACTGGCATATAATTGAAGGCATAATAAATATTGAATTTCTTTAATAATGTTCTCTACTAGAAGTTGTGACATTATTATTTGGGAATGCTTGATGTGAATACATTTTACAACTTTTAATATTATATCTCTGTGATCAAGCAATGCTAAAAAATAGGCTGTATGAACATCTGGCTCTTTTTTAAAAAAAAATTGAAATTGAAATTAAAGGATTCTATCATTTGGCAGGAAACAAGATTTTTTTTATCAGAAAACATGAAAACCAGAAGGTAATGGAGTAATTTGGAAGTACTGTGTGGAAAATTCTTCCAAGTTCTAATTTTATAACAAATAGAAGTTTATTATACTTTGATACTTATATCAAACATAAGTATATTTGATATAAACATATTTATAACAATATAAAGATTTTTTCAGACAGTCAAATAATTAGATTTAATTGTCTGAATATGTGCACTAAAGGGAATGGTTAAGAAAGCTACACAGAAATTGTCACCAGAGAGAAACTTGGATCTACACAAAGAAATAAATCATTCCAGGAAGGACAAGAAGAAAATTAGAACCCGAAGCGAGAGGATGGCTTGAGATAAGGAGTTTGAGACCAGCCTGGGCAACATAGCAAAACCTTGTCTCTACTTGAAAAAAGAAAAAAGCTGGGCATGTTAGGTGCATCTGTAGTTCTAACTACTAGGGATGCTATGGCAAAAGAATGGCTTGAGCCCTGGAGATGGAGACTGCAGTGAGCTATGATCGCGCCCCATTGTACTCCATCAAAGGCATGTATTCTTATTTTAGCCGCTCAAAAAATAATTGCATAAAGCAAAACAATAACAATTAATTATGTATATTATAACATAAATTTAAAATAGACGATAAAGAATACAAAGAGTGGAACAGACTAGTTATACATTGCTGTAGTGTTCATAAAATATAGGCAAATATGTGATATTTGTAAATGCACTGTGATAAGTTGAAGCTATGTATTATGAAACTTAGGGCAACCACTAAAACTAGTAGACAAAGTGGTATAATTATAAGCTAATAAATAAATTTAGAACAAGTAACACAAAATACATATTTAATTCAAAGAAAGGCAGAAAAAGTAAAAAGGAATAAGAACAGATGAAACAAATACAATTTAATAAGTTGATAAATTTATATCCAAACATATCAATTTTATTAAGCGTAGATGGTCTTGGCACCTTACAATCGCATGAAATGTGAACAAAATTAATCAAATGGAAGATGGAGAGGCTATATTAATATCAGACAAAGCATGGTTCAGATCAGGAAGTATTACAAGAGATGAGGAGGGATATTGAATAATCATAAAAAATTATTCACCAAGGAAACATAACATGCTTAAATGTTTAATGCACTTAAAAATAGAGCTTCAAGTTGCATGGATGAAAAACTCATAGAAACAGAATGAGAACTAGACAAATCTACACTTATTGTTTGAGCCATCCTATTTCAGTAATTGATATAGCAAATAGAAAATCAGTTAGGACACAGAGGTCTGAAGAACATCAATCAAATCGATTTAATTAGTGGTAGAATACTACTCCTAGAAGCAGCAAATACACATTCTTCTCAAGTACAAAGAGTTCCCACCCAGTTTCTCCTATTGTTAACATCTCACATTACCATAGTACAGTTGCCATGACTAAGAAACCAACTTTGGTATATTAATACTAACTAAACTTCACATTTGATTCCGATTTCACAAGATTTTCTACTAATGTATGTTTTCTGTTCCAGAATCTTATCCGAGACATTACATTGCATTTAGTTGTCATATTTCCTTAGTCTCTACTGGTGTGTAGACATTTTCATATTTCCTTGTTTTTTGTTACCTTGGCAGTTTTGAGAAGTACTTGTCAGCTATTTTATAGAAGGTGCCTCGATTTGTTTTGTTGTTGTTATTTTACATGTTCCTCTTGATTAGGCTTGGTTTATGGGTTTTTGAAAGAGCAAAAGTGAAGTATCCTTTTTACTACATCATATCGGGGATACATGCTATCAACATGACTTATCACTAAGGATGTTTACCTTGTTCACCTGGCCAAGGTAGTATTTGTCACTTTCCTCCATGGTAAGGTTTCATTTTTACCATACTCTATTTTTTGAAAATAAATCACTAATTGTCCACAGTCAAGGGAGGGTGGGAGGTGGATGATTAAGCTTCACCTCATGAAGGGGAAAAAACCATATATTATTTAGATTACCTTTTAAAAAAATGTTTCATTTCCTATTTATTTAGTCATTTTAAATTACATCAGTATGAACTGTATTCATCAGATATTCATTTCTTGCTCTGGCTTACAATTTAACATTGTGTGTAAATAGTCTATATTAATAATAATTATCAAGAAACTATTAATAACATTTACTTAGTGGTGATTAATTTTGATTGAAAGACATCAAGCTTTCATCAAACTTGCTCATTTGTTGTTGCTTTCTGGCCAATTAAATGACTTACTGGAGTGACTATTTTTATTTAAGCAGGAAGTTCACATATAAATATATAATTTATCATAGTGTTTTCCCATCTTTCTCCTATTTCTGAAGTTTTTCATCTTTTTTTATTGGCTAGTTAAATCTTTAGAAATGAGAATACTATTAAACATTGGTGACAATATCATTATTACTACAAAGGAGGACATATCTTTTTCATGCTCTTACAAAAGGGACACATGAACTTAAAATTTTTTCATACATCTTGTTTCAACTTAAAACACTTCTGGGAAAAATAGCATATGTTGTTCATTGCCAAGTATCTGGTACATATGCAGCCATTCTCTCATCTCTACAACAGTGATTATGCACAAAAATATGTTTCAACATATATCCTCAAAGTTCCTTTAACATTTACATATTCACTGTACTTTTTGCTAGATTCCATTATGGTTAGGAAACTTGATTGTTAGGATTGGAGGCAAGGTGAAAATGTTCCTACTTGAATCCTCAAGGGAGGTTATGAGGTGGATGAGGCAGTGGAATATATCCATCACAACATCTAAATACATGAAACACCCACAGTTTCTATCCAAATACCTTATAATCAGTGGAAGAGAAAAACACAGAAAGAACAATAAAATAAATATAGAAATTTAATTTAACTTAAAATCTAATAAAATACCTAAAAAACTCAAGAGAGTTGTCTAAACTTTCACATCTAAAGTGAATCAAATCAGGTAATAAATTAATCAGATGCGTATTACTACTTGTTTTGTGATTGAATGAAATATAAATGTTATCAAGTAGAAAACAAATGCAAATATTAGAAATTTCATCTGCTTATGAGAACTACCAGAATGACTTCAATAATGCTTCTTGATAATTTTTTTGAGTTGGAGACCAAATGTATAAAGAATATGGTATTGCCTTTACCTAAAATATTTCAGAAATATATACATTAATGTGAACAATCCTTACATTCATTCCTCAATATAATTCATCAAATGTATTTATTTGTTGTTCAGAGTTTATTTTAATTTATAATTTGCAGCCAGAATGATTAGTCTAGGTATACGGAAGAACTTCACTGACTAAAAATTCATTGAACCTTCTCTTTTACGGGGAAACTAAAGAATGAAATATTTCATCTTAGGCAGCTTTAGGTGTGATCCTATTTGAAGAGAAATTCCATCCCTCTAGGCGCCTTCTAGCTGCAGTATTCTGTAACTCAGTGGTTCTCAGCTGGGAATAATTTGTCCCCTACAAATTGCAACATCTGAAGACATTTGTTTTTTCAGCTTTTAAGTTCCGGGTTACATGCACATGTGCTTGTGTTACATAGGTAAATGTGTGCCATGGTGGTTTGATGCACACATCAACCCATCACCTAGGTATTATGCCCAGCATCCATTAGCTGTTCTTCCTGATGCTCTTGCTCCCAGGCCCCCCATCCCCCAAGAGTCCCCAGTGTATATCATCCCCCGCTGTGTCCATGTGTTCTCATCATTCCGGTCCCACTTATAAGTGAGAACATGTGGTGTTTGTTTTTCTGTTAGTTTGCTGAGGATAATGGCTTCCACGTCCATCTACGTCCCTGCAAAGGACATGATCTTGTTCCTTTTCATCTCTTACAAATTTAGGAGGATCTAGGGAAGTGATACTGGCATCTAGTGAGGAGAGGCCAGGGATGCTACTAAACATTCTACAGTGCACAGGATTATCCTTCTCAATGAAGCATCAGTTTCAAAATGTTAACAGTACTGCTGCTGAGAAACACTGTTGTAATTGCATAAATGGGACTGGAGTTGGGAGAGCTGCATTCCAGTATGGTTTTGCTGCTATCGAGAACCCTCTGACTTCCAGCAGGTCTTTTGCCTTCTGTATTCCTCTGTCACTTCATTCATAAAATGAGCAGATTAGAGAAGATGGGCTCCACATAGGTACTGTACTGTTCAGCTCATAAATTCCATGGTTCTTTAGCATAAGTGTTCCTCTAGACATTGTTTCTGGTTCAGATTTTTTGAATTTTTAATTTTTATGGGTAAATACTAGGTATATATATGTATATATAGGTATGTATATATATGTATGTGTATATATATGTATATATATGTATATATATGTATTTGTATATATATATATTTCTGGAGTGCATGTGATATTTTGATAAAGGCATACAATGTGTAATAATCACATCAGAGCAAATGGGGCCTCTGTCACCTCAAGTGTTTATTATTTCTTTGTGTTACGAACATCAAATTTATTTTTAATCAAAGTCCAATGGGAAACAATTTTAAAACGTAAAAATATTTAGAGTTATTACTTGTTCATATTTCTTTCCACCCAGGATAAATCCTTTTATGTATAATGTATTTTAATTGGAAATAAAAACTGTATATATTTATCCTGTACAATATGTTTTAAATATGTATGTGTTCAAGACATCTGTTGTACAACATGACAACTACACTTAATAACAACATATTACATTCTTGAAAATTGCTAAGAACGTACAGTGTGTTTTCACCACAAAAAAAAATAAAAAGAATGTGAAGTAATGTTCATTAGCTCAATTTAGCAATTGCACAATGTATGAATATTCCAGGATAAAACTTTGGACAGAGATCATTATTAACTACTTATTGCTTCATAAATTCTCAAACATTTTGTGATCATTTTGTCTGAAGTGTGATACAGAGTATAACAATGGTATGTGGTAATTAGCTATATCCAAAGACTGTCTGATACAGATGCAGAAATTTGGTTTGGCATATGGATAATTTTTCAAGAGTATAGAATTTTATTATTTCTATTTGATATATCAACTCTGTCTTAGTTTTTCACAATTATTTTGGTTTTGCCTCAGGTTTTTACATCAAATTTTATATTTTAGAAATGTCGACTGTAATATAATTAACTTTGGTTTTTATATTTTTATGTCTACATAGGTTATAAGTCAGTAAGTAAATTTAATAACATTTGAAATTATAGAAAGCATGAATGTTCTACAGCAGTTGTGCAACTCCATTTTACTTTTTTCGTGTGTGTGTGTATATTCATTCCAGTATTAAATCCATCATTAACACTTTGTGACAGTGTACTAGGTTGAAGAACCTGGGGCAGAGACTAGCTATGAAAAGACTTGGTGAAATTCACTTCCAGGTACGTTAGGTCTATTAATATGAAATTCAATAGAATTCTTTTATATCAGCAAAAAGGTTCTATATTGCAGACATATTTGTGTTTGCATGCGTACTATCATAATAAATATAGTCAAATTGTGGAGCCCTTTGCAATAATGTTCTTAGATCAGAATGAAGAAAAATAATCCCTCACTATACTGGTTTTATTATGTGATTTATTCATCCATTCATTCACTCATTGATCAAGCTTTTATTGATTAACCATCATATGATATGCATTGTGATCAGCAGAATGGATACCTAGAATTATGCTTAGTCACAATCTCTTCTGGAGTCAGATCAGTAAAAAAGATGAACAGTAATTATTGTTATACTATAAATCTGAAGAGGATCTGGAAGTGGCAACAGGAAGGAGTTGTGAATTACATCTAGAAAGTCTGAGTAAATATCTTCCTATTTTATGTCAGGCAACAGCAGAGGTAAAAAGGAAGCTGCATCAACAATGAGGCCCTCCAGACAGGACCAACAAAATGAACTGATGCACAGCCAGAGAAATTTCATGTAAACACTCATTTTCAGGGGCTACTGTGTTACTCACAGTATACTAGAATGTGAGTAATACAGAGTTGGAATGTAATAATAGCACTATACTTTCTTCATGTGATGTAGACTGGCCAATTTTATTTTTTAAATGTGAATTAAAGTGTTAAGCTGCTCATTTGTTAATTGTGGAAGTTCTGAACACCTTTTTTTAAATGAATGTTTTGCAAATTTCTGCTGATGTTCTTCCAGTTGCCCTATTGCTTACCATTTCTTTGTAGGTATTCAAGATCCTGTTAATGTGATTGCATTTACACTGGGAAAATGCAGGTGAACAAAAAACATAAATTATAATAGTCATTTATGGATTCATTATTATCATAACAATAGATCATTAGCTCATTTTAATTCAGTTTCTCAATATGAACTAAGAACACACTCTGTATGATTTCTACTTTTTAAAATTTGTTAAGGTGTATTTTATGATCCAGAATGTGGTCTATATTGGTAAATGTTTCATGAGAGCTTGAGGAGAATGCGGAATCTGCATTTTTGGATGAAGTATTGTATAGATAGATGTCCACTAGATCTTGTTGATTGGTGGTGCTGTTCAGTTCAACCACATCTTTATCAGTTTTCTGCCTCATGGATGTAAGTTAGTAATAAAGAGGTGTTGAAGTCTCCAGCTGTAATAATGGATTCATCCATTTCTTCTTGCATCTCTGTTTTGTCTTACATATTTAGATGCTTTATTATTAAAGATATTAAGAATTGTTATGTCTTCTCTTTGATACTCCATCATTGCCCCCAAATCTTTATGTAATACTGTTATTTATGCCTAGTAATTTTTCTTACTCTGAAGTCTGCCTAGTCTGAAATTATTATAGTTACTCCGGCTTTCTTTCAGTTGTATTAGCACGATGTATCACATACTTTCATTTAATGTATCATATGTTAATATTTGAAGTGGGTTGTTTTTAGATAATATATCATTGGATCATGTTCTGTAACAAAACATTCATACAGTTTCTGTCATTTATTTGTTATATTTAGACCATTGATGTTTAAAGTGATTATTGACATACTTGGATTAATATCTACCAAATTTTTAGTGTTTTCTGCTTACTACTTTTGTTTTTGTTTATTTTTTCTTTTATTATTTTTCTGCTTTTTATTGTTTTGATTGAGCATTTTGTATGATTTAATTGAAAAAATCTTTTAGTCGTGCCATTGAGTTTGTAGCATATAGTAATACAAGTTATGCTTTTTGTAACACTATATCACTTCTCAGGTAGTGGAAGTAGATACTTAGAACAGAGTACTCCCAATTCCTCCCTCCCATCCTCCATAACATCACTATCATTCATTTTGCTTATCTGTAAACCGAAATCGTTTAATATGTTGTTACTTAATTCTTATCCTTGCTCCTGTATAAGCACAAGGTCCCCATTCCCCCTTTCACTTCCCCGGCATCCACCAGGATTTTTTTCTTTCTCTTTTGTTTTCTGTGGTTTGAACACGATATGCTAGGTGTAAATGTTTTAGTATGTAT
This sequence comes from Gorilla gorilla gorilla, assembly GCF_029281585.2. Classification (NCBI taxonomy): domain Eukaryota; kingdom Metazoa; phylum Chordata; class Mammalia; order Primates; family Hominidae; genus Gorilla; species Gorilla gorilla. Next base: position 99,096,930 of record NC_073237.2, on the reverse strand, counting down.
TCTACTTGTTGTTCTTTGGGCTTTGTGTGTCTGTGGTTTGGTTTGGTACCTATCATTAAATTTGGAAAATTCTGTCATTTTTGCAGCAAATAGTTCTTGTTTCTTCTTCTCTTTCCTCTCTCTCTGGTAGTCTCATTATGAATGTTATACCTTTTGTAATTGTCCCACAGTTCTAGGTTATTCTGTTCTAATTTTCTTTTCTATTTTCTCTTTGCATTTCAATTTCAAAAGTTTCTATTGACATATCCTTAAGCTCACTGTATACAATGTTGTTTATGTCCAATCTGTTGATTAACCCATTCAAGACATTCTTCTTTTCAGTAATGTTTTTGATTTCTAGTGTTTTATTTTAACTCTTTCTTAGTGTTTTCATCTCTCTGCTTAATTGTCCATTTGCTGTTGTGCTGTCCACTTACATTGTAAGTTATTCTTTGCTGCGGGTGTCAGAGTTTGACAATTTTCTCGTGTCTGCTTATGTGACACTTGTTGCCTTTTGGTCTCCCTAGAGACCTCTTCTCATATAACATTAAGAATGCACAGTTCTTTCAGTTGTATGTTTTTTGTTATACAAGAGACTTATTGGTGTGGTAGTAAGGTGTGTGGGGGAAAGAAGCATTCTTTAGTCCTGTAATTGGGTCTCAGTCTTTTAGTGCACTATGACCTTCACAAATGCTTCTCATGGAATATAGGAAGGAAAGATGGAGCTGGAGTTAGATTACCCTGAGTTAGTTCATCTCTGGTAAAATCCCAATCAGTTAGGCTCTGGTAAAATAGATTTCTTTACGGTAGATATTGTTAAGGAAAATAGAATGCTTTGGTCAGAGGTTAATAATAATGATTTTTCCCCTCCTTCTTCAAGCAGATTTTTCTCCAGTCTTCATTGTGAGAGCCTGGTAGTGCTCTGAAGGCAAAACTCATAAAAGTCTGCACCCCTCTAAGATTAAACACCCGGAGTTTAAACTCAGGATATTCACACTGAGTTTTCATGATTCTGTCACTTACAGTTAAGGTTTCGCTACCCCAGTATTGGTTTACATTGAGTTTTTGTTTTGTTTTTTGTTTTTTGTTTTTTCCTCCTGGGCTTCTACTTAAATAATTCTCCATATCCAGCTATTTCTTCAATTTTGGGAGGAGTGGGTTTCCCTGTGACCTCAGTTCTCTCAGGTAACAACAAAGAGCTATTGATTTTCAGTTTGTTCAGCTTTTTTCTTGTGATAAGCACAGGAGTGAAGACTACCAAAGTCAATTCATGCCAGACTAGAAAATGGAAGTCTGAAAAGTGATTTTATTCAAATTTTATTTTTCAGTCCTGAAAAATAACTGTTTCATTAGATCATTAACTATTTCATTAAATCATTAAAGAGAGTTAATAGTTAAATTTTAACTGACACAAAAATTAAAGTAATACATAATTACTAATATGATGTAATGTAGTAACACCTAGTTTTAAATATTTCAAAGCAAATATATTTATTTTAATCTTGGTTATGTGTTTTTTTTTTCATTAAAGTATCATTATTTTAGGAAATAATGGTCATAATACCTAGCAGGGTTATTTTGGTATAGAAAAATTTTGTTGCATAAAGTGAGTAAAACAGTTTTTAGTTAGCCAAATAAGCAAACACTCTAAAAATGAGGTGTGTGTGTGTGTGTGTGTGTGTGTGTGTGTGTGTGTGTGTGTAGTTTTAAGTTACTGGCCCCCAAAATTAAAGTACAGCTAAACTCACTTGATAACATCCCATGCCAGACAATGACTTGGAAGAAAATCACAGCTGATGATATTTGTATCGGTAGTCAGGATGAAAGGACTTCAAAGTAAACAGGTTTAAAAAAATAAGCACTACATTATGGAAGTTAAGTCTAGTTTGATTCCCTCTACACTTTTTTCCTGCATATTAATATTTTTTTTGTCATGGCTAGAAACCTGCTCATAAATTTTTTGTCATGTTTGTTTGTATCCTATGATTTCTGTACTATTAATTTCACTCTTCTCTTTCAAATGCTTTTAGAACAGTGACATATTAAGTAAAACAATAGATAGTTGATGGCTAATGTGACCTAAGATAACTTATTTTATCTTAGAGTTTCTCTCTCCTAATATTTATGAGTAGTGAGTTTTTAATTTTAAAGGAAAAAAGCTTAAATTTTTAAATGAAGAAATATTTGAGACTTACTTCACCTCATCAAAGGGCTAAAATCACTTTTGGGTGCCACAGAAACAAGATGCATTAATAAAGTCATTAATTTTTAATTCATTAGATAAACATTCATCAAATAACACAGTATAAGCTCTCTTATGGAAATTCAAGTATAACGGTGAAAAATTTACCTTTGCCGTTATGGAGATTAACTTTCATATAAATAGTTAGACTTATTTTAATTTATTCCATAAATATGACTAATCTGATTTATTACAAATCTGAGTCAGAGTGATTTATTTAAATAAATCAACATGAAAAGACCCTAGACGACTTAGTAAAAAACATATTTTAATTACAATGATATGGTAGCACATTGCAGACTTTATAAGAAAAATTGAAGAATCTGGCTGAGAAAAAAAAGGTACTTGGCAAATTCCAAGAATCTGATCAGTCTCAAAAGTGTATTTCAACTAGAGGAATCCACTCTATTCTTTCATCATTTACCTCAAGATTTAATATCTTAGAGCAAACAAATTTGTCAGGCCAAACTTAGATTATACTCTTATCTTTCCACTAGTGAAGAAAATTATACCAGGATAGATTACTTCAAAATGAGAGTCAAAAGTGGGAGAAATGGCTGGGCATGGTAACTTATGCCTGTAATTCCAGCAATTTGGGAGCCTGAGGTGAGAGGGTAACTTGAGGCCAGGAGTTCCAGACCAGCCTGGCCAACATGGTGAAACCTCCTCTCTACTAAAAATACAAAAAGTAGCCGGGCATCCTGGTGGGTGCCTGTAATCCCAGCTACTCAGGAGACTGAGGCACAAGAATTGCTTGAGCCCCAGGAGGCAGAGGTTGCAGGGAGCTGAGGTCACCCCACTGCACTCCAGCCTGGGTGACAGAGTGAGACTCTGTCTGAAGAAAAAAAATAAAAGTGGGAAAGAAGTAATTGCCTAATGGATAGTTGGAAAACTATAGAAAACCAGAAAGCACTAGACACACAAGAACAATCATGACATAATAAAGTAGTGTTTAAGTTTATAATTACATAACTGATATTAGTTTGGTGCAAAAGTAATCATAGTTTTTGCCGGTACTTTCAATGGCAAAAGCCACAGTTACTTTTGCACTGACATAATAGTTCTTCAAAGACATTTCTGTTTTGGGTTTTTGTTCACTCTCTTGGGGAACTTAAGCCATGAATTCCTTTTGGTTTTATTTTTTTCTCCATTTGACAAAGTTGAACAAGCAACTCAACGATTTATGGTCAGTGATTTTTATAAACTATAAGTACTTGTTAAAGGATTGCTAATTAAATTTAGATTTTTAATACATTCGTAGGAGAAAAAAGAGGAAATGATAATAATTATTAAAAGCAGATGCCATTTGTCGAGACGAGTATTATTTATTTTATTCCAAGGCAAGTCTCTACTGACCATTAAAATGGACTTTGTAGCTATTAGGTACGTAACTGATAAAAGGGAGTTTGATGTGTTGATTTTGATGTTATGTGTAGGATCAGTGGGTTTCATAGATTGCTGTCACTTATCCGTCAAGAGTTCTAAAACCAAATGCTATCTTCACAACCGTCATGGATGAATATGGTCACTGGCCTATTTTATTGACTGGAAAACATAAATGCACAAAGATTAATAGAAATGGAACTTGGATTCTAATTATCAACACTAATGCAGGCTCTGTTGCTCTGGAATGTGCTAGGTAAAAATTTGAAACTTATGACAATATCAATTAAAAATGTATATCACCCTCAGAAATTGATATTGGAGCATCTTTTAAAAATAGTTTGTCCATATTAGAAAACTCAGTTTTAACACTGATTGTTATATTTACGTTGTTCTATTACTCTATCTTTTGTATAATAAAATGTCATATAAAATGTATTCTATGGTAAATGTTTTATACCTTTGGGAATTTATATTTTCCTTCCACTTCTTTGTCATTAAGTAAGCAAATGAATGGATAACTTTGATTCCTTTAATACATCTTTATTTTATGCTTACAATGTTCCAAATACTCTTCTAGGTGTGAAAGCTATAAATAAACATAGCTCCACCTAACAGCAAGCTTACTTTTGAATAGAGAAGAAGAGGAAGTATAAAATTATGAACACATTTTATGATTTCCACACAGAGAGCTAAAGGCATGACCAAATCAAACAAAAATGATATGAATCTTCATTTTTACTGAAACTGGAGAATGGCCCTAAGCCAACATATATATATATATATATATATTATGGGTATTGTGGCAGACAGACTATAAATAGAAGAGCTTAAAATAAATCATGGAGGGATGACTCAGAATTCCGATCCTTCAGAAAGTGGCAACTGAAACTTCCTTATATCCTGTAACTTACAGAGGCAGGAATAGGTATCTCATTTATGATAAGGATTTTTCCTCTGGGAATTTTTTTAAATATTGATCAATAAAATTATGAAATTGTAGCACCAGTACTGAAATAGCACTGAAATGACTGTTACACTTAGAAAACTATAATTTAAAAGTCCATGTGAGATATATTTTGTTTTTGTTTGTTTAGCTGGGTGGATGGGTATATTAGTTTCCTAGGGCTGCTGTAACAGAGTACCAAAATTGGGTAGCTTAAAAGAAGAGAAATGTATCACAGTCTGGAGGCTAGATATCTGAATTCAAGGTGTTGTCAGAGACATGCTCCCTCTGAAACCTAGAAAAATAAATCTTTCCCTGATCCACCCTAGCTTCTAGTCGTTTGCCAAGCAATTCTTGGTATTTCTTAGCTTGCAGTGGCAAGGCCTCAGTCTCTGCCTCTATTGTCACATGTCCATTTCCCTGTGTGTGTCGTCACATAATGCTTGCCTCTGCTTGTCAGGATTTTAATTATACTGGACTGGAGCTCACTCTAGTGACCTCATCTTAATTTGATAACATCTGCAAAAACTCTATTTCCAAATATGGTCACATACACAGGCACTGGAATTAGGACTTCAACATATTCTAATACTGGGCTTTATCCTTATTACAGACTTATTCTACTATAGGAAAAAAAACTTTTATTAAAAGGAAACCTCTTCCTAATGTTACATATGAGTGAATTCATCATATCAAAGTGAGATTAAAATGTGTACCATCACATGCCTTCATCAATAAGAAAGAAAATATAGTAATACTGTTTTTAAAAAAGTACTAAACAAAATTTTAAAAATATAGGAAAGCACAAATTAACAACAGTAAGTGTTGACAAAAATATAATGAAATAGAAAATAAGAAAATACTGGAAAAGATAAATTAATCAAAAACTGACATGTGCTTGAATAAGGAAAAAAGAGAGTAATGCATTGGAGATTAAAAATAATGAATTATCCACAGACACAGCAAAGTTAATAGACTTCTAAGAGAATGTAACTTGCAAACACTGGAGCAAGATTTTTTAAATCTCAAAGAAATAGATGATTGCTTAGTGAAAGGGAAGAGTTCTCTGACCGCCCTCGCAGGACATGCAACAGGAGTGTGGCTCATCTGTGTGGTCACTGCCACTGCTCAAACCCCTTATGGGAGGGGGGAGCACATAGACAGGCAGTGGTAGGAGCCAGGGCACTGGACTCCAGCCCCACAGCAGCCTCCAGAGGTGGGAGCCTATGACTACCAAAGCCCAAATGAGTGTTTATTACAGTGCACTCTATTAGCCTTGCCATCCATGGACAGCTTAAGTGTTATCCAGCTCAGTGGACCCTCTGCCTCTTTACAAGAGCAGAAGGCCAGTGTGACAGCTTTCTGTATCCTGAGCTCTTGTTCAGTCTCCCGAAAGTGTCAGGTCTTACACGGACTTGAAGCATGAATGCAGGGGGTTTACTAAGTAGTGGAAGTGGCTTTCAGCAAGACAGGTGAGGAGCTGGGAAGGGGATAGAGTGGGAAGATGATCTTCCCCTGGAGTTTGGCTGCTCAGCAGCCGATCTCCTCTCCATCCATCACCAGTCGAACTCCTCTAGGCATTCAGACACCCCTTCTCTTCTCTCTTTCTCTGCCACACTGTTCTGCTATTTGTCTGCTCCTCTCCTTTTCTGCTTCTGGAGCCTGAGGTCTGGGGTTAATATGGGTGCAGGATAGGGGGCATGGCAGGCCAAAAAGTAGTTTTTCAGCATGAAAACAGGAATGCCTGTCCTCATTTAGGGCCATGGGTATCCAGGCTTGAGGGTGGGACCTTTGCAAAAGAACTGCCCTTTCCTAGCCAGTATTTCCTTGTCTCTTCTCCATATCATTAGTAATAGTTGATCTACCAATATTAACCCAACAGGAACAAGTAACTTGATGAATTAATTACTACAGAAGAAAATGTGAAGATTATTGGTAGTTTATTCTTGGAAAGCACGCTGGCCAGAATACTTCGAAACTCATCCTATGAGGCCAGTATTACCCTGATACAAAAACCACACCAAGACACATCAAAAATGAAGTCTACAGGCCAATATCTCTGATGAATATTGATGCAAAAATTCTCCACAAAATACTAGCAAAAGAAATTCAACAATACATTAGAAAGATCAGTTATCATGACCAAGTGGGATTTAATTTATCCCTGGGATGCAAGCTGGTTCATTATGCATAAATCAATCAAATTGATGTTAACATTAACAGAATGAAAGATAAAAATGATATGATCATTTTGATTGATGCTGAAAAAGCATTCAATAAAATTCAACACCCCTTCATGATAAAAACACCCAAAAAAAACAGGTATAGAAGGAACATATCACCACATAATAAAAGCTATATACAACAGACACACAGTTAGCATCATACTGAATGGCAGAAAATGAAAGCCTTTCCTCTAAGATCTGGAATGTGAAAAAGATGCCCACTTTCACCACTGTTATTCAGAATGTTACTGGAAGTCCTAGGTAGAGCAACCAGACAAGAGAAAAAAAAAGGAATTTAAATTTGGATAAAAGAAGTCAAATTATCTTTGTTTGCAGATGATATGATCTTATATTTGAAAAAACATAAAGACTTCACCATAATAACTATTGGAAATGATAAACAAATTTAGTAAATTTGCAGGATACAAAATCAGTGTAAACAATCCATAGAGTTTCTAAATGCCAAAATGAACAATCTGAAAAAGAAATTAAAAAATGCAATCCCATTTTCAATAGCTACAAAAAAATTAAATACCTAAGAATTTATTTGCCCGAAGAAGTGAAATATTCCCATAATGAAAACCACTAAACACTGGTGAAAGAAACTGAAGAGGACTGCCAGGCATGGTAGCTCACGCATTCACGCCTCTAATCCCAGTACTTTGGGAGGCCAACGTGGGTGGATTACTTGAGGTCAGAAATTCAAGACCAGCCTGACCAATGTAGTGAAACCCCATCTCTACTAAAAATACAAAAAATTAGCCGGGTGTGGTGGTGCGCACGTGAGGTCCCAGCTACTCGGGAGGTTGAGGCATTAGAATCGCTTGAACCCAGAAGACAGAGGTTGCAGTGAGCCTAGATCATGCCACTGCACTCCAGCCTGGGTGACAGAGCATGACTCAGTCAAAAAAAAAAGAAGAAAAGAAATTGAAGAATTGAAGGGGACACCTACACATGAAAAGGAAAGATACTCCATGTCTATGGATTGAAAGAATCAATATTGCTAAAATATCCATATTACCCAATGCAACCTACAAATCCAATGCAATCCCTATGAAAATACCAATAAGATTCTTCATAAAAACAACAAACTCCTAAAATTTATTTGGAACCACAAAAGACTCAAAATAGCCAAAGCTATCCTGAGCAAAAAGAATAAAACTGAAAGAATCACATTACCTGACTTCAAATAATACTTCAGAGCTGTAGTAACCAAAACAGCATGATTTTGGTTCTTGGCATCTTTAAGGAAAATGAGTTCACTGTTCCACAAATGGAACAGAATAGAGAATCCAGAAACAAATTCACATACCTACAGTGAACTCATTTTCCCTAAAGGTGCCAAGAACATACACTGGGGAAAAGACAGTCCCTTCAACAACTGGTGCTGGGAAAACTAGATATCCACATGCAGATAAATAAAACTAGAACTCTCTCATCATATATAAAAATCAAATGAAAATAATTCAAGACTTAATTTAAAACCTCAACCTATGAAACAACTACAAGAATACATTGGGAAAAATCTCTAGGACCTGGGTTTGGGCAAAAATTTCTTGAGTAATGCCCCAGAAGCACCGGCAACCAAAGCAAATCTGGACAAATGGGCTTACATGAAGTTAAAAATGTTTTGCACAGCAAATAATACAATCAACAAAGTGAAGAGACAACTCACAGAATGGGAGAAAATATTTGCGAACTACTCATCTGAGAAGGGATTTATAACCATAAGAAGCTCACGTAACTTTATAGAAAAAAATTATTAATGTGATCAAGAAACGGGCAAAAGATGTGCATAAAAGTTTCTCAAGAAAAGACATACAAATGGCAAACAAGTATATGAAAAGGTACTCTACTGATTATTAGAGAAATGCTAATCAAAAGTACAATGAGATACCATCCAACCCCAGTTAAAATGACTTATATCCAAAAGACAGGCAGTAACAAATGCTGACAAGGATATGGAGAAAAAGCAACTCTTACATACTGTTGGTGGAAATATAAATGAGTACAGCCATTATGAAGAACAGTTTGAAGTTTCCCTAATAAAATAAAAATAGAGCTAAAAACATGATTCAGCATGCACATTGCTGGGTATATACCCAACAGTAAATAAATCAGTATATCAAAGAGTTATTTACACTCTCATATTTGTTGCAGCACTGTTCACAGTAACCAAGATTTGTACCCAACCTAAGTGTTTATCAACAGATTAATGGATAAAGAAAAAATTGTATGTATACACAGTGGAGTACTATTCAACCATAAAGAAATGAGATCCTGTCATTTTGCAACAATATTGATGGAACTGGAGATCATTATGTTAAGTGAAATAAGCCAAGAAGAGAAAGACAAACATCACATGTTCTCATATATTTATGGGATCTAAAAATCAAAACAATTTGAACTCAAGGACAAAAAAAAATGTGGAAGGATGGTTACCAGAGGCCGGGAAGGGTAGTGGGGGATGGGAGTTGGAGAGGAGTTATGAAGGGTTAATGAGTACAAAAAAAAAAATAGAAGGAAAAAGACCTACTATTTGATAGCACAACAGGTTGACTATAGTCAATAATAACTTAATTGTACATTTTAAGATAACTAAAAGAATGTAATTTGCTTCTTTGTAACACAAAAAGTAAATACTTAAGGAGACAGATACTCCATTATCCATAATGTGATTTTCACACATTGCATACCTGTACCAAAACATCTAATGTACCCCATGAATATACGCGCCTACTGTGTACTGACAGAAATGAAGAAGAAAAGCACCCTGACTAAATAAGTTTGCAGCTAAATTCCGCCTATTTTTAAGTAATAGTCAAATACAATATAAATAAACACATTCAAGAGTATAAAAAAATTCTAATATAACTTATTCACCAGAATATGTTTAATACTAATATTATATATTTAATTCAGTAAAACTGTGGCTGCTATATATGACTATTAATGTAAAATGAAATGAATTTATGCATCAGTAAATTTATAGAAGAAAAATATTGAGGTCTTATCAAAGATGCTAGAAAAAATTTGATAATATTCAGTCAAAGTCACTAATTAAAAATTACAAGTAACTCTGAAATTTAAAAATATAATCTATGTACCAGTAAATTATGTAAGAATAATCATGTGGTCTTTTAAAAATGCTGTTATTTGTCATAATATACAGTCAATGTCATTAATTAAAAGTAAAAAATAACTGTGAATAAGATTAGCAGGAAACTTTGTGTATATTGTAAATAGTATAGAAGAGACTATCAGGAATTGTTCAGTTAAAATGTGAAATAGCAGCCATTTATTTTAAGAAACAGATAATAGCAGCACTATTATCTTTGAAGCTGTAGCAAATATGAGAAGACAGAGATTAAAATTACTGATATAAATATTAGTTTAAAAAAAAGCTTAAAAAAACAGAAAGTAAATATTTTCTTCCAGATAGAATAGTTGCATGCTTAGAAAACTGAAGAGATATTAGTATAGTGTAACAATTAATGAAATGTATGATTTTATCTTTTATCAATACTTCTAATAATCAGAAATGTAAATAAGAAAATCCTCACTCACAAGAACACTTGACTCTAAAAAATCTAAAATTAACTGAATTAAGGAGTAGAGGAAACATATGAAGAATGCTATATGAAAATTATAAAACATTGATGAAAGAAATTGAAGAAAGCTGGGTGTAGTGGCGTGTGCCTGTCATCCAGGCTACTTTGGAGGTTTAGGTAGGAGGATCAGGGGTTTGAGGCTGCAGTCAGCTATGACTGCACTTCAGCCTGGGTGACAGAGTGAGACTCTGTCTCCAAAATAAAAATAAGAAAGGAAAAAAATTAAAGACACAAATGAATGGAAAAATATCCAATGTTCATCGATTGGAAGAATTAATATTGTTAACATGACTTTACTACCCAAAGCAATCTATAAATTCAATGCAATCTCTCCCAATATTTCAATGAAATTGTTCCCAAAAAATGAAAATAGAAAAACAATTGTAAAATTCATATGGAACTACAGAAGGCCCTGAATAGCCAATATATTCTTGAGGGGGGAAAAAAAGCCTTAACAAGAAACTCAAAGACCTTAACAACAACAGAACAAGTAATCCTATTAAAAAGTGGGCAGAGAACATCAATAGACGTTTTTTTAAAGATATACAAATGGCTAACAAATATGTTTTTTAAATGCTCATCATCATTATTCATCAGAGAAATGCACATTAAAGCCACAATGAGATATTTATCTTATACTGATCAAAATGGCTATTATTAAAAAAGACAAAAATGTACCAGATGTTGGCAAGAATGCAGAGGAAAGGAAAAACTTATACACCATTGGAAGGAATGCAATTTACTACCAACTTCTATGAAAAACAGTATGGAGGTATCTCAGTGAATAGAACCACCATTTGATCTAGCAATTCCACAACTATGTATCTTCCCAAAGGAAAAAGAAATCATTATAACAAAAAGCTACCTGTATGTTTATCACACCACTATTCACAATGGCAAATATATAAAATCAACCCAAGTGTCCATCAATGGATGATTCAGTAAAAACATGTGGCATATATACACAATGGAATGCTATTCAGCCATAAAAATAATAAATTCATGTTTTTTTGCAGCAACATGTATAGAACTGGAGGTCACTATCTTAAGTGAAGTATCTCTGACATGGAAAGACAAATACCACATGTTCTCATTTGTGTGAGTTAAATAATGTGTACACATGGACATAGACTGTGGAATGATAGACATTGCAAGGGTGGAGATGGGAGTGGAAGATGAGAAATTACTTAATGGGTACAAGGTACATTATTTCAATGATGGATCCACTGAAAGCCCCGATTTCACCATTACTCAGTATGCAGGTAACAAAATTACACTTGTACCTCATAAATTTACACCAAAAAAAAAGAGAACAAAGCGAAAGGTTATTGTACTAACTAACCTGAAAATCTACTACAAAGCTGTAGTAATAATAAAAGCATAGTTCCATCATAAAGTCAGGCACTTTGACCAATGGAACATAACAGCAGGGTCAGAAATAAATATATCCATTACGGTCAGGTGATTTTTGACAAAGACGCCAAAAACATTCAATGGGAGAATTAGATGAATGAAATTAGACCACAGTTCACAGTATAAACAAAAATCAACTTAAAATAGATTTAAAGACTTAATATTATACCTAAAACCGTAAAAATCCCAAAAGTCAACACAGAAAAAAGCTCCTGTTCTAGGCAAAGACAACCCCAAAAGCATAGACAACAAAAGCAAAATTAGGAAAATATAACATCAAGCTAAAAAGCTTCTATACAGCAAACAAAACAACCAACAAAATAAGCAACTTACAGATTAGGAGAAAATATTTCCTGTTCTCTGACACAGGATTAAACCAGAATATATAAGGAACTCAAACAAGTAAACAGCAAAAACCAAATAATTCCATTACAAAGTGGGCATAAGATCTGAATAGACATTTACCAAAAGAACACATACAAATGGCCAAGAAGTATATGAAAAGAATGCTCAATATCACTAATCATCAGAGAAATGCAATTTAAAACTACAATGAAATATCATCTCACACCTGTTTAAATGGCTATTATAAAAATGACAATATATAAATGCTGGTGAGAATGTGGTGGAAAGGTAACCCTTGAAACACTGTTAGTGAAATTAATTGTAAGTTAGTACAGCAATTATAAAAAAACAATATGGAGGGTCCTCCAAAGATTAAAATTATCATATTACCCAACTATACAACTACTGGGCATTATGCAAAAAATAATAAAATCAGTATGTTCAAGTGATATCTACACTCCAATGTTCACTGAAAAATTATTTACAAGAGCCAAGACATAGCCTCGATCTAAGTGTCCATCAATGAACGAATTGATTGTTTTAAATGTAATACATATACACAATGGAATACTGTTCATCCTTTGCCAAAATGAAATTCTGTTATTTGTGACAACGTGCATGAACCTGGAGGACATTATGTTAAGTGTAATAAGCTAGGCACAGAAAGACATACTGCATGATTTTACTTACATGTGGAGTGTAAAAAAGTCAAACTTACAGGAATAGAGAATAAAATGGTGTTTACCAGAGATTGTGGGCCAGTGGTGTTGAGGACATGTTTGTCAAAGGATAAAATATTTTCATTAGATAGGAGGAATAAGATCAAGAGATTTATTGTATGCCTTGGTGCTACAGTTAATACAATATATTGTATACTTGAAAATTGCTGAGCAAGTAGATTTTAAGTGCTCTCGACACACAAGCGGTAATTCATGTGTGAGGTAATTCATATGTTAAATTGCTTGATATAGCCATTCCACAAAGTATATGTATATCAAAACATTATATTGTACACCATAAATATACAGTTTTTACTTGTCAATTAAAAATAATATGCAAAAATTTTTTTAAATGAAAAGTATAAAATCTTATCATACTGGAGTAAAAAAGGGTGAGGTATGTAGGAGTTGATCACCGTAATGGAGATGGATATTTTATCCATGATATTGATTTGGAACTGCTGCAAGATGATAATTACTAAAAGCAGCCTGACTTTTAGCTCATTTTATTCTTTTTTTAAAATTTCCTCTGAACACATATGCCACCTCAGCAATGGACCACATCCCACAGCCATGTCCAAAAGCCACTGTCAAACAGACACAAATCTATAATTATTATCTTAATTTAGGAAGTTCTAATATCATAAAAATAGAACTTCTAACAAAATTCATATATACATCTAAAATGATTTCACTCAAATCCAAAGATTATTCTAAGGCATTTTTGCTTTGGTATTGAAAACTTATTTCAAATCTCATATGATAGAGTAAATAGCAGTAAAAGCCAATGCTACTTAAAAATTAAGAGTATAATTGTCTTGTAAGATATTAAAATATTTTAATCACCATTTTCAAATCAATGTGATATTAGCATAGATAATTAGATAAGCAAGTCAGAAAAAATGAATAATTCAGAAATAGATGGGAACACTTATGAGAATTTTACTGTATGAAAATAACTAGTTTGCACAATGAACTGATGGAAGTTTCCTAATGGAATTTTACATTATTAAAATTAATTAAAAACCTGCCACTCTCTGAAGCAAAACCTCTCAGGTAGAGAATTTTATTATTAGCTAGATCCAGAGACAGAATCACATGTCTCTAGCAAATTGGAGAACATCTAGAAAATGTCAGAAACACAACTCCAAATGCATGGCAAAAAAAAAAAAAAAAAATCCTGCTCACAGGTCAAAGAATGCAGATGGTGAAGCTGGGGACCCTAGATACACTTTTCAGCATACTTTTCTATGTGCTAAAGGGGAACCAAATTAAAAATTTTGCCTGAATGCTGTCTAAATTGGTAAGTATCAACATCAATATTTTCCTGAACCTAAGACAAAAGTTAAATATTACTATTATAGAATAAAGTACAGAAATAAAAGAAAGCAGAAAATGTATCAAAAGAGTAAATAGTATACCATTATAACTTTCCTTAGTACAATTTTTAAAGCTTTGGAATTGAAAGCCTCACAATAATTTCTCCACACTGACAACTGCTAGAATGCTGTTACACTCACCAGGCTTTGCATTTTGTCACACTAAATAGATGTTCACTTTCCGCTGAGGTGTGAGTAGGTAGAATCAAGACGCATTTGTCACTAGGATTGCTATTATAGCGTTAGATTGATGTTAAAGTCACTAGATTAGTAAAACTTCCCTCATCTCTAGTATAAATTGACTGAAGTGAAAATATTTATCTGGTATCTTGTTCACCCTAGAACTTAAGAACTGTAAGGACTTAAGAGATTCAGACAACAGTGGTAATGCAAATTCACTATTATATGAATATATATACTAAGATATATATGAATGAAAGATATATATTAATGAAAAAATATATAGATATATACTTTTCTAATGCCTTTCTTTGCTTTTGTTGGTTTGCAGAATTAGTCAGGAAAGATTAGCCCTTACACCTTGGAGGTGCAAATTAAGTAAGGGAGCAATTAGCTTTATGATAACAAAATTATCTCTGAATTGTCTCTGCATCTTACTTTCGTTATGTACACAAAAAATCTTCTTGGGTATGAATTAAATAATAGTCGATGTTGAGGGATATCAGGAAAAAATTGTAACTTTAACTTATCCTCTATTTGAAGCTCCAAATATTGTAGCCAAGGCAAAAGCAGAATTTGGTGGAATTCTGATGTCAAAGAAAATGTCTGGATTTCCCACTGAAAACCGAGGTTTATCTCCATGTCTAATCTTACTGTGGCTGTGGAAATGAGGTAGAAAACATATTCTTACTCGTGTGGTAAAAACACTTATACTCTGATTATCAAATTGAAACTCACTTTCCTCAAAAGCTTACGTTTTGATTCTAATGAAGACTTGTCTCACCATTCAGAGAGTAGATTACCCATTACTAATTACTAAATGCTAACCTTGTTCTTGGGTCAATTTTTGCGTGTATTACACTGCGTGGTAATACTTTGTTTATATATTTACTTTTCTTATCAGATTATGATCCGATTAAGATAAAAAATGAGTACACTGCAGAAGCTCAATACATTCCTCTTAAACTGAGGAAATGAAATTGAGAATTTTATCTTCCTAGTATATGTCAAAGTGTTCTGATTAACCTGTGTTACATAGAGATGTATTAAATGATAGATTCTTGTAACCAAAATAAAGCAAAAGATGGCATAATATTTAAATAAAATATGAAAATTTTCTAACGTGACAAAACAATGGATAAGGGCAAAAAATACCATTTCGTCGCTTTGAGGAACCAAAATGCAGTCCCTTGTCATAGGTAAAAAAAATCCTCATTCAATCTATCTTGCAATTTCCTGACAGAAGGGAGTGCTGGCCATCATGTCATCTAGAAATTCCCCCATGTGCTTTAGTCTGTTGGCTGAGAAAGATTCAATTGATTATGACAGATGGGCATAAAATCTGTCACAGTTCTGATGAATTGGGGAGGGAAAAGCTTGATAAATGCTGAGAGACAGATTATGCCTTGATGATTATTTGTGTGAAGTCAATCATCTTCATACTGGGTACTTACTATAATCTGCTAGCAGAAAATTATTATTGACTGCTAATTGGCATATATTTTGCTTCTCTTTTGACTTAAAATGTCAATGATAATTTTTAGCCTGAAATGATTATATGTAGAAATACAGAAATGCACCTAATAAAATCATCAACTTTATAGTATACAATTTAAAAAACTATCAATATTCCAACATTTATCTCTACCTTATTAATACCAATGTTAGATGGATCTGAAATATACGAATATAGAAAAGTATGTCTCAACTGTGCCTATATCCAGTCAACATCGTACTACTTTATTATATAAATCTAACAGCACATCTTAACAATTGTTTGCACAAAACTCTCATTTTAAAAAATCATTTGGAAAATTGTCTTTACATACCTTTCTAATTTGTAAATTGACTTTATGAGTTAGCATTGTTAATTCCACATAAAGAGGTAATATAAAAGGAAATGCAGTTTTTAAATTTTTACAGTGCATAATGTATACTTTATACTTTTTATTTTGCTTGGCTGATGTTGTTCAGACAAGCAAAATAAAAAGGATGCCTGCATAAGGTCTCAATCTTACACAATTCAGTTTTGAGTTTTGATCGTCCCCACATCGTGGAAAATGTGTCTCTTTTTAAAGAATGGCAAAATTTCTAATTTCAAAATGTTCTCCTTAACATTTCTTGACATAGCGAAGAGGTGTGTGTGTGTGTGTGTGTGTGTGTGCGCGCGCGCGTAAGGGCTTTTTTTTTTCCCCCTTAACTTCACATGCTAAGTGATGCAGAGCCAATTGCTCTCAAATTTCTTCCTCGCTCTTTGCTCTGCCTTTTCGAGCAGAGGGCCTGGCCTTTGCTTATTAGTTTTCCTTGGCTGCAGTTTTAGCTGGCTTCCATCTTGTTTGGAGTGAATGAGAGGCAATAGCAGCAGATGATAGGGTGGTCAGAAAAGGTGAGGCCATCATCTTCAGTCTCCCTCAAATAAGTTTTCCGCAGTTGTTCAGCTCCCTGGTGACAAGCTGTAGTTACAATCCTGTGGGGTGATCCCAGCCCTTGGAATTCCAATTTTCTCTTTGTATTAGCAACTTAGGAGATGTAGTGTTTTTCTGCTATTGCTAATCTCTGAGTATGATCAATATCCCCATTTATCTTCTCAGCTCTTCTATCACTTGTGTGACGAGTTCTCCATTAAATTACCTATGTTAGAAATACTTTGAGTTATTTCTCTTTTTCTAAGAGGATTCTGAATGACAGATATTCCAACTTAAAAAAAAATAGTAGCAGCTACCTTGACTGGAAGGTTGAAATGTATCTTAAGGTTACATGGTTGCAATTAAGTGCTAGAGTCAAATGTAAATGCATGCCATGGATGAGGATAGTATATGTAACTGCTCACATTACCAGGTGATGGCTCTTCTAGACGTTTACAAATCTGTATAGTCCTTGGTATTATATTTTGCCATCACAATACTTCTAATCTTATAATGTACACTCTGAGTGGTTCCCTCTCAAACGTATCAAAAACTTCCATTATAAAAGTTTTTGAAACTCAAGGCCCTGACTGCCTTAAGACCCCCTCATTCTTAAACCCCTGAAATTTCTTTTTCACATTCTGACAGATATTATAAATGAGAATAAAACCTTAGTTTTCTGTTGCTGCTGTGGCACATTACATCAGTGGGTTAAAAAGCTCAAATGTATTCTCTTATAGTTCTGGAGATTAAAAGTCTTACCGGGTTAATATCAAAATGTTGGCAGGGCTGCATTCCTTCTGGAGGCTCTGGGGGAAAATGCATTCATCACACTGTTTAGCTCCTAGAGACTGCCTGCATTTGTTGGCTTGTGAGGCTCTTCTGTCATCAAAGTCAGCAACTGTATCTCTCTAACCCTCTGATTCTGTCCTCAGATACCCTTCTCTTATTTTGACCCTCTTGTCTCCCTCATTTAAGAATCCTTATAATTACATAGGGCCTATCCAGATATGATAATGTCCACATTTCAACATCCTTAGCTTAATGATACTTGTGAAATCCTTCTCTCTTTCTCGCTTTTTTTTGTATTCCAACAGGAATAGCCATGATGACATGTAAAACTCTTCTTACCATGTGAGTGAAACTTATAGGTTCAGGGATCAGGACAAGAATGTTCTTGGGAAGAGACATTTTTCTACCTACCACAGAATCTAAATTTATTTGAAAACACATTACTTTTGTTGTTGTTGCTATGGGCCCTTAATAAAGATGCTTCTCGTTTTTAGAGCATAAGGCAGGACTTATTTAACTCCTAAATACAACACAATATAAAAATAACAACTGTTATTATCCTTGCTAAATAGAGACTCTAAAGCAAGGATTATGTTTTTCCAGAGTTATGATAGAACTGACACCATGAATTTGCTCCAATATGTCTCTGTTTCTTGTAGTAAGATGGGATGGGCAGAAAAGAACCAAGATATCTAACTTGTTTGCTAGAATTAAAAAGTTCCTTACTTGTATAAAGACTAGTCTTAAAGCAGGTCTTTGGGGGGCATCTTGTATTTCAGAGAAAATGAAGTGTCTGAATGGTAATGTAGTCTGTTGCAGAATGCCTGCTGAGCTAGCTTTAATATTTTGATGCCGGGATATGTTAATTCCTTCAGTCATCCAAATGTTTTAACTAAGAGAACACTGAAAATGAAAGAGGTGGTAGCCTACGTTTAAAAATTAATGGGTGAGATCAACTTCCAGTTTCTGGCCCACCACCTAAGAACCTTGGAAATAAACACTTCATTCCAACAAGTGAAACATTGAACAAGTTAAAAAATAAACTCAGATCCATTAGAAAAGTGAGGTCACAGGACAAACCAAAGCCCCCAAATTTGAAGAGATAGACAGGTGAATACAAAGAATCACAACTTACTGAAGCAAAAGCTTGTAAGGAAAAAAGCTCAGAAGAAACTAGTACTGGAATAGGAGAGCCTAAACTGTAAATGGCAAATTGCTGGAAGCTAACAATGAACAAGTCTGAGAGTTAAAATCTCCAGGAAGGCCCAGTCATGGAGACTGGGAATGGGGACATTCTTTTTATTTTATTTTATTTTTGAGTTTTAGCTCCAGGAGCTCTACTAGATTGTCACAGCGAAGATCAGAGAGAAACATCCCCTTGTACTTCCTATAGGAAAGGACAAAAGTAACCATGTTGAAATAATCCGCAGCATTCTGCTCTTCTTAACAAGGTTTCCCTCAAGAGAAACTATTTTACCAGATAATAACCTTTTGGGGTTTTATCAGATTCAAACAGATCCAAAGGGAAAGAAAAATTTCAACTCCAGCTCACTCTAGTTATCCTATCCTTCTAAGTGGTGAAAACAAATCTGAGAAGCACTTGTGAAGTTCACAGCTCAGGAGACCAAACCTACTAAAAGACCAAGACCTAATCATATGACTGTAAAATGTTTTCCCTTCCCTAGGACATTATCACTATACCAATAAAAGCCTATATACGAGGGTCTCTTTTACTTAATACATCAGGTCCAGGTTTCAACAAAAATTGTAAGGCATACTAAAAGGCCAAAACATTTTTGATGAGATGCAGCAAGCATCACAACTAAACTCAAAGACGTAAGTGATATTGGAATTATGAGACCAGATTTTTTTTAAACTACAACTAATATGCTAAGCATTCTCACAGAAAAAGTAAATAGCATGGAAGAACAAATGGATAATACAAGCAGAGAGATGAAAATTCTAAGAAAGAATTTAAAAAATGTTGAAGATCAAAAGCACTGTAAATAAAATAAAAATGCCTTTGATGGACTCATTAGTAGACTTGACACAACTGAAGAAAGAACCTCAGAGGATTAAAATATGTCAGTGGAAATTTCCAAAACTATAAAACAAAGAAAAGACTGAAAGATATACAAGAACAGTGGAACAACCACAAAAGGTATAGCATATACATAATGGGAATACCAGAAAAAGAGAGACAATAAAAAAGATAAAAAGATAAAATATGTTTGAAACAATAATAACTGAGAAATTATCCAAATAAATGATAGCCATCAAACTACAAATTCAGGAAGTCCAGAGAACAGCAAGCAGGGTAAATGCCAAAAACAAACAAACAAACAAGCAAACAAACAGCCGAACATGCCTGTAATCCCAGCACTTTGGGAAGCTGAGGCCAACGGATCACCTGAGGTTGGGAGTTCAAGACCCGTCTGGCCAACATGGCAAACCCCATCTCTACTAAAAATATAAGAAGTAGCTGGATGTGGTGGCACACTCCTGCAATCCCAGCTACTCCAGAAACTGAGGCATGAGAATTGCTTGAACCCAGGAGGCGGAGGTTGCACTGAGCCAAGATCATGCCACTGCACTCCAGCCTGGGTGAGCGAGTAAGACTCTGTCTCAAAAACAAACAAAAAACAAAAGACCCTACACCTAGGCATATTTTAACTACATAAAAGTAGAGATAAAGAGAAATAACTTTTATTGAAAGAAGCCAGAAAGGAAAAAAAATGCCTTACCTATAGAGGAGCAAAATAAGAATTACTTTCAACTTCTCCTCATAAATCACACAGGCAAGAAAAAATTAGAATGAAATATTTAAACGATTTGGAGGTGGAAAACACCAACCTAGAATTACATACTATGCAAAATTAACCTTCACAAGTGAAGAAGAAATAAAGATTTTCTCAGATAAATAAAAATTGAATTTTTTTGCTAGTACATCTACCTTGCAAGAAATGTTAAACGAAGTTCTTCAGAGAGAAAGACAGATAGATCATAAATTTGAATCTACATAAAAAAAGAGCATTGGAGAAGAGATAAATAATGGTTAAATAAAAACACATTTTTCTTATTCTTAATCTAACAAAATAAAAATGATTATCATGGCAACAATGTATTTGATTATATATGCTTATGCATGTAAATGGATACACATATGTTTATGTATACTTATGAAAACAGGAATTGAATGAAAGCAATGATTGCAGGAACAAGAGGGAGGAAATTAGAAATACGTTATTATGATTTGGTACTTGTACCACCTATGAAAGGAGAGGAAATAGAATACTGCAAATGCTTTATTAAAAACATAAAAGGCAGAAAAAGAGTAGATAACAAAAATAGTGACAAATAACAAAGACATCAAATAGGAAACAATTACAATATGGTCAATATAAATCCAACTATATCAATAGTCACTTTTTATTTAAAAGGTCAAAATATTCTACTTAAAAAACTAAGTCAAAGTGGGATACAAAAACAAGACAAACTATACGCTGTGTACAATAAATTGACTTTAAATATAAAGACATACAGAGATTAAGAGCAAAGGATGGAGAAAGCCATAGCATACTAAGACTAATCAAAAGAAAATGAGAGTAGCTACATTAATTTTAGAGTACCGATGTCAGAGCAGGGAACATTATCACAGCTAAAGAATGGTATTACATGATGATAAAGGGGTCAATTTTCTAAGAAGACATAATGACAGTTAGTACTTAAGTCCCTAACACCAGAGCTTCAAAATATATGAGGAAAAACATATAGAACTACAAAGAGAACACACTACTATAATTGGAGACTTCAACATTGCTGAATCATCAAATGGATAGAGACAGCAGATAGAAAATCAGTAAAGATATAGCATAACTCAACAACATCATCATCAACTGGATATAATTACCTATAGACTAGTCAATTCGGTAATATTAGAATATGTATTTTACCAAACTCACATGAATATTCACCAAAATATACCACAGGGTTATAAAACAAATCTTAACAAATTTAAAAGAATAGAAATTATACAAAGTAGGTTCTCAAACCACAATGGAATTATACTAGAAGTTAATAGCAGAAAGATCACTGCAAAAATCCCCAAATACTTGGTGATTAAAAATAACACATAAATAATACATGGATTACAGGAATCTTTAAGTAAATTTATAAATATATTTCAAACTAAGTTAAAATACAACATCAAAATGTGTGGGAAAGCAGTGCTTAGCAGAAACTTCATAGTACTGAATGCGTATGTTAGAAAAGAAGAAAATACTAAAATCACTAATCGAAGCTGCCAACTTTAGGCAGCTAGAACAAGAGCAAATTAAACAATATTTTCTTATGCATCAGCAATAATCAAGTAGAATTTAAAATATAGAACATGTTACCATTTATATTAACACTCCCTCAAAATGAGATACTTAAGTAAAAATCTAAGAAAATATGGACAAAATCTACCGAAAGACAACTACAAAGCTGTTGAATATAAAGAAGTAAATTGAGAGATAGTCCATGATCATGGATAGAAAAATCCCATATGGTCAAGACGTCATTTCTTCCCAATTTGATACATAAATTCTATACAATCCCAGTGAAAATCACAGCAAGTTATCTTGTGCATATTGAAAAATGCATTCTAAAGTTCAAGTCTCAGAATAGACAACACTGTATTAAAGGAGAACAAAATCAGAAAACTGACACTATCTGACTTCAAGACTTACTAAACTGCTAGGGTAACCAAGTCAGTGAAGTATTTGGCAATAAAACAGGCTACTAGATCAAAGCATCAGAATGGAGAGTCCAAAAAATAGATAATCACAAATGTAGTGAACTGATTTTTGACAAAGGGATAAAGGCAATACAAGGAGAAAACAAAATGTTTTCAGCGAATGGTGCTAGGACAAAAGGATATTCTTATGCCAAAATAACAAGAAACAAACAAAATGAATTAAGATGCAGATCTTACAACCTTCACTACAATTCACTCAAAATGAATCATTGGATTAAAAGCAAAATTCAAAACTATGAAACTTTTAGGAGATGACATAAGAGAAACATCTAAATAAACTTGGGTATGGCTATGAGTTTTTAGATATAATGCCAAAGGCATGATCCACAAAAGAAATATTTGATAAGCTGGATCTCATTAAAACTAAAAACTTCTGCTCTGTGAAAGACACACTCGAGATAAGATAAAGGCAAGTCATAGACCAGCAGAAAATATTTGTAAAATGTGAATCTGATAAAGGACTACTATCTATTAATAAATATACAAAGAACTCTTATAATGCAACAGTAAGAAAACAAATCACCTAATTATAAAATGGGCCAAGGACTGTAACAGGCCGGGACTCAAAATACTAAGAACACCAAATGCTGGGGAATGTATGGAGCCACAGGGATTCTCATTCATTTCTGGTAAGAATACACCTTCTTTGGAAGACAATGTGATGGTTTCTTTCAAAAGTAGAAATAGTCTTACCCTAACGTGTCTGGAGTTGGTTCATTCCAGTGGGTTCTTGGTCTCGCTGACTTTAAGAATGAAGCCAGGGACCTTCGTGCTGAGTGTTAACAGCTCTTAAAGGTGGCACGGACCCAAAGAGTGAGCAGCAGCAAATTTATTGTGAAGAGTGAAGGAATAAGGCTCCCCCTGTGTAGAAGGTGACCCGAGCAGATTGCCACTGCTGGCTGGGGTGGCCAGCTTTTATTCCCTTATTTGTCCCTGCCCACGTCCTGCTGATTGGTCCATTTTACAGAGCTCTGATTGGTCCATTTTACAGAGCGGTGATTGGTGCGTTTACAATTGTTTAGCTAGACACAGAGCGCTGATTGGTGCATTTTTACAGAATGCTGATTGGTGCATTTACCATCCTTTAGCTAGACACAGGGAGCTGATTGGTGCATTTACAATACTTTAGCTAGACACAGAGTGCTGATTGTTGCGTTTTTACAGAGTGCTGATTGGTGTGTTTACAATCCTCTAGCTAGACAGAAAAGTTGTCCATGTCACCACTCGACCCAGGAAATCCAGCTGGCTTCACTTCTGAATAAGATCCAGAAATCAACTTTTTGATGTTTACCTAAATGCACGAAAAACTTATCCACACAAAAACATGTACAAAAACGTTTATATCACCTTTATTCGTAATTTCCAAAAGTTGGAAGCAACCAAGATGTCCTTCAGAAAGTTAATAAATAAGTAACCTGTAGAACCTTCAAACAATAGAATATTATTTGGCACCAGAAGAAAATGAGCTCTCTAGCCATAAAATGATATGGAGGATTTTTTTTTTTTTTAAATACTGAGTTTCACTCTTGTTGCCCAGGCTGGAGTGCAGTGAAGCCATCTCAGCTCCCTGCAACCTCCGCCTCTCAGGTTCAAGTGATTCTTCTGCCTCAGCCTCCTGAGTAGCTGGGATAACAGGCGTGCACCACAACGCCCGTGTAATTTTTGTATTTTTTCAGTAGAGACGGGGTTCACCATGTTGGCCAGGCTGGTCTCGAACTCCTGAGCTCAGATGATCCGCCCGCCTCAGCTTCCCAAAGTGCTGGGATTACAGGCATGTGCCACCGTGCCTGGCCCAATGTGGAGGAATCTTAAATGCCTATTACTAAGTAAAATAAGCCAATCGGAAAAAGTTACATGCTGTACAATTACAACTATATGGCATTTTGACAAAAGGCAAAACCGTGGAGACTATAGAAGGGTCAGTCGTTTTGAGGAGTTAGAGGAAGGAAGGATTAAATAGGCGGTGTACAGAGGATGGTTAGGACAGTAAAATTATTTTGTATGACAAAGAATGGTGGATGCACATCATTATACATTTGTCAAAATCCACAGAATGTACAATACCAACAATAAACTCTAAAGCAGTTCATGGACTGTGAGTGATAATTATGTCAATGTAGGTCCATCAGTTGTAAAAAATGTAACATTCTGTTGCAGGATGTTCACAGTGGGGGAGTCTGTTCAAATAAGGAGGAAATACTACATAGGAAATCTCTGTACCTTCCTCTAAACTTTGCTATGAACCAAAACTGCTCTGAAAAATAAAGTTTATGAAAAATAATCATAGAAAACCTTTAAAACAAGTTCTATCAATCTCCCATAATATCTAACATCTAGTCCAGAGTGGAAAATTCCTATCATACCATGTGACTGATCATTCATAGACTCCTACATTAAAAACAAGGCCTCATCCTTCATTGCAACAACTATATTATTTTAATGAGAAAAAAATCATTAATCATTCATATTAAAATATTTCTCTGGAATAAATGTAAAATGTGTGTATCTATTATACATAAGAAATAGAACACACATTATGAAGTAATAGTGTTCTGTTACTTTTATCCTATTTTTAAAGGATGAAAGAAACCTTAATATTCAACAGGTACTTCCTGATTTTTCAACCCAAGTTTTTTATTTTTATGTATTTATTTTTTTGAGACAGAGTCTCACTCTGTCACCCAGGCTGGAGTGCAGTGGCGCGATCTTGGCTCACTGATCCGCCTCCCGGTCAACCCAAGTTTTAATAAATACAAATATAATCTTAAGATATTCACCACAGACACTCAGCAAGCACTCACAGTGAGGGCCTGAGGAATATCTGGCCCATCTCTAGTCATACTGGGACAAACAGATTAAGGAGTACAGGTAGCCTGTAGTTTGGGGGCATTATAAAAGACTGTCTGTAGCTGGCAGACTATCAAATATTATAGTTAAAGAGAAAATCACTTGGCTTTGGAAGGCAACAATTTAGTTCTAAAACGAATAATGGGATTTTGAAGAATATGGTAGCTACCAAAATGGTAACCAAGGAAACAAACTAAAATATGTTGAAAAATGTCTACAATAGAGGTAAGATCATTAGACATTTTTTCTGTCACAATAGATTGGTTTTCCTGTTCTAGGTTTTTGTATAAATGTGGTAACAGTGTGTACCTTTGTGTGTCAGGCTTATTTTACTTAGGATGTTATTTTTGAGCATCATTAATGGCATTGCATGAATCATAGCTTGTTCCTATTTATTGCCGAATAATATTACATTATCTGAAAATCCCAGAGACACCATTTTCCTGTTGATGAAATTTTGGGCTGTCTTCAAATGCTGGCTGTTATTGCAAGGCTATTATAAACATTTGTCTGTCATCTTTTATTTCTTTATTTTGAAGATTGTTGTTACTCCTTGCAATCTATTTTATTTAATTTTATATTTTGAAAATATAAATATTTACATGGTACAAAATTCAAAGATATAAGAAAGGAAAAGTTATAGAAGTACTAGGTTAATCTCATAAACCCTCATTCTATTCCTTGACACCTCTTATAGGCAAGAATTTTCATCATGTATTATTTTGTGTTTCCTTTGAAAAATAAGTAAACATATGTGTGTATATTCTTCTTCATTTTAAGAAAGAAAAAGTTAGCATATCATATAGACATTTTTGTACCTTGCTTTTAAAATTTCTCTTAATATCATTTTATAGAGACATCTTGCTCAAACTCTTTCTGACTATTTAGTACTTGAACGTGTGGATGCACCAAAATTTATCAAAGGAATTTTACTTCGATGGCATTTGTCTTTTTCCAATATTTTACTACTGAATACTGATAGTAATATTAAAATAAATAATATTATGCATAACTTATTTGGATTTTTAGAGGCATGACTTCACACGAATTTCTATAAATGGCTATGCTGAGTCAAAGAATAAAAGCAAACATAGATTATTACATATTTTTAATTCTTTGACAACACATTGTGGTATCAAACTCTTGAGATGCTAAACATAGAGAAAACTGAGGTATAATGCATGATTGCATTATATTTTCTGTCCATTTTTAGTTTATTTAGTATAAAATATAAATGGAGATGATTTTTGGCTTTTCTTAGGCTATAACAAGCTTGAACAAGTGCTGATTTCAATATGACAATCAGAAAAAGCAAGAGCCTCTATAAAATAATAACTTTTTTGAACTCATCATAGAATTGAGGTCAAAGGACAGCCAAACATTCATCACTAAAAAGAGCCATTGCTTCCAGAGACAGATGAGACACAAGTTCTGACTTACCTGACAGACAGTGGGTGGAGGAAGCTTCACCCACTCACAGACTTTTTCTTTGAAACTACACTGGATTCTGTCAGGAGAGTTTAGGTGTGAGGTAGGAGACCAGAAGACTTTTTTCTCAATGGCACGGTTCTGGAGGAGGGACAAAAGTGTCATGTCTCCAGGGGAAGGACAGTAAACTTTATTATTACTAAGACATGAGTGAATACCCAGTTCTAACCCTGGAAGAAAGATAGGATCATCCTTGGCCCAAATCATTGAGCTTCTCTTACCCATAAGCAATGAGAGTTATCACAGAAAATGAACGATCCCTGAGACCCTAGGACCAAATGCCTGCTCAAGGATGAGGTTGAACCTGTCCAAGAAATAACATCACTCACCTGTTCCCTACTACTAGACTAACAAGCTAGAAGTAAAATGTAACAGTGAATACCCAGCTCTAACCCTAGAGGAAAGGTAGGATCATCCTTGGCCCAAATCATTGAGCTTCTCTTACCTGTAGTCAATGAGAGTTATCACAGAAAATGAACCATCCCTGAGACTGTAAGACCAAATGGCTGCTTAAGGATGAGGTTGAACCTGCCCAAAAAGTAATGTCACTCACCTGTTCCCCACTTCTAGACTAGCAAGCTAGAAGTAAAATGCAACAACAATTCACTACTGAGTCACAGGCATGGTGAAGGACCTTCTGTGACATGCAATTCATACAGGAAAAGCCAAAATCTAAAGGTGCCTCAGGGACAATGAGGAAAACCATCCAGTAAAACAATACCTGCCTAAGCAGGAGGTAAAGCCAGAGAAATTTGAAGACTGTGGTGTACTAAGGGTAGCAATAGTAACAAAACATCCTAAACCCAGCTCAGTTCCTGACTAAACTGACTCAAATCCCATAGTAGCAGCTTAGCAAAAGAAGAGGCACAAAAATGTACTTGAGTTTTTACAGGTCTATGTACCACGTATGTCATTTAATCAAAATGACAAGACACACAAAGTAAAAGTCTTAAGAGACAAAGCAGGCCCCAGGTTCAGAGATGAATTCCATATTACAACTATCAGGCAGATAATTTAGAATAACTAGGGAAAAGTTTGACAGCATACATGGGCAGATGTGAAATAGAAACTACTCAAATGGAGACATAAATAGAAAAAGGAGTAGGGGGAAAACAGAGCATTAAAGAGGTGAGAGATACTATCATGTATCTAGTAAGAATCACTGAAGAAAAGATGGAGATAAGACAAAAGAAAAATTTGAAGATATAAGGGCCTTGAAATAAGTTCTGTTGTTTGATAGTGTGGTATAACAACTATAATTAACAAGAATTTATTGTATTTCAAAATAGCTGGAAGAGAATATTTGAAATTTTCCTAACACAAAGAAATGATAAATATTTAAAGTGATGGATATCCCAATTACCTTCATTTGGTCATTACACATGGTATGCATGTATCTAAATATCACACTGTACTCCATAAATATGTCTAACTCTTATATATCAATAAAAAAGACATGAGCCTAGAGTTTTCCAAAAATAATCACAGATATCAACCTATAGACCCAACAAGAGAAATTCAAGAATAAATAAAATTTAAAAACCTAAACATATGAGATTCAAACACCCGAAACCAAGCTAAAAGGAAATATTGAAAGTATTTGGAAGAAAAATATACTTACATACAGAAAATCAAAGTAGAATTCTCATTAGAAATTACACAAACCAAAAGACAATTCAGTGACCTCTTAAAGAGCTAAAAGAATAGTGACAATAAAAAGACACCTCTCAATTCTGTATTCTCTAGTTGGCAAAAATATCTCTCAACTATAGAAGTGAAATACTTTTCTTTCTGTGAGATAAATGCTGAAAGTTTTCATTATCATCAAAATTGTTTATAAATGTGATGATTTTTAGAAAACATAGGTAAAGTAAAATATATAAAATAGCACAGAATATGGGAGGGAGGAATTGAAAGTATGGTACTGTAATATTCAAAAGTTATATATAAGGTAATATATTAACATTTTATAAGATCTGATCATTGTACTTTGCTTTAATTCATTTATTCAGGCTTTACCATGTATTAAGTTAGCTGAGTTTTGGCCCCACTCCAGTGTTTCTGTATCTCTAAGCTCCTTTTATCTATTCTTACATGTTTAATTTGCTTAATTGACAAATACAAGTTTATATGTTTTTCATCTGTAACATGATGCTTAAAATATATAATATGTTTAATGTATATTTATATAACATAATTATATATATACACATTGTGGAATGGCTAAATCAAACTAATTAATGCATTATTAATGCATTACCTCACATAGTTATTATTTTTTGTGATGAATCATAGAAGTAGAGAGTAGAATAGTGGTTTTCAGAGGCTGGATGTTGAGGGGAAGGGGGTATTTGGAAAGATATTGATCTAAAGACAGAAAATTTCAGGTAGCTAGGGGAAGAAAAATTCAAGAGACCTGTTGTGCAAAGTGGTTACTATAGTTAATAAAATATGTTGTATTCTAAAAAATTGCTAATAACAGATTTTAAGTGTTGTCATGTCTGAGTTCTTGATATCAATTCTCTTCCTTTAATCAACACACTGATGTCTGATGCCATGATCATTGCTGAGAAAATTCTGACATCTTCATTGCCTACATGCACTTTACTGTCTGGCAAATCTTAGATTCTAGGTATATAGTTGTTGAATAAATGAAAAAATAAAAGGTTTTTTAAATATTTATTTATTTATTTATTTACTTACTTACTTATTTATTTATTTATATATTTGAGACAGAGTCTTGCTCTGTCGCCCGGGCTGGAGTACAGTGGCGCAATCTCGGCTCACTGCCAGCTCCACCTCCCGGGTTCACGCCATTCTCCTGCCTCAGCCTCCCGAGTAGCTGGGGCTACAGGCGCCCACCACCTCACCTGGCTAATTTTTTGTATGTTTAGTAGGGACGGGGTTTCACCATGTTAGCCAGGATGGTCTTGATCTCCTGACCTTGTGATCCACGCTCCTCGACCTCCCAAAGTACTGTGATTACAGGCGTGAGCCACCGCGCCCGGCCTATCTTATTTTTAATAGAGTAGTTTCCATTGCGTTTCTATAGAGTGGCCCTGTTCCTACCACTTTACCTGGAGATTGTTCTTTCAAACCGCACTCTTTAGTCATTGTGTTCTGCATGTTTTCATAAACCCCACATGCCAGCTCTTAAATCCAACTAAGTAGGTTTGATTCAGGAGCGTTCACTTCAAACCAGGGAGCTGATGTAGCATCAGGTTACATTGACTACTCCTAATGCAAGCACCTAGGTCAAATACACTGAAAACTGAATAGAAAGAATAGAAGCCAAATCTAGGCACTAACTTCCACAACAATGTTAGCTTTAATATGTTATTTTTACTCTTTCTCTGGTGCCTAACACAAAGCATGTTAATGGAATGAATGCAATTCTAGATGTGTTAATAAACATTAATGGCTAAAAGGTTTAAAATGGAAATTGCCTGTTTTAGTGCAATCTGGGCTTTAATTGTAAGTTTAAATGCTCTTTGTAAATTTTTTGAGAGTATAGTTTTTCATTTACTTTTTGTGATTTACCTGAATTAAGCCCAAGCTGCTAAGCTTAGCTGTTTATAAAAGGCAGAATACAAAGTTTATTTGTTATTCACCTTATAACACTCCTTGACAATTGTTTTAAACTTAACAGAAGTTATTAGCATGCTCATTGGGTGTGTTATTGGCATGAAAATTGCTTTCTGAAGCACAAAATGCATTGGATTGTATCGCATGTATTGAAAATGTGTGTAGCCACAGCAGGTCAGGGAAGCAAAGGGGCCACGCTTGTAGTTTTAAAAACTATAAATGCATATCTTTATGGTGGGTAAATTATTTTTGAGAATCAATTTCTTCAAAGAACTACAAAAGTAAGAGATGGATGTTGTAAATATCTTGAGAGTTAACTCAAAACTGGCAAGTGAATACTTGGAAAGATTGGAGAAAGGAGAGTCCTCTGGTTCTGTGTATTAATAAGGAACAAAATATAATAATAACAAGTATTTCCCACAAGCACAGAAAGTCAAGGACAAATGGGGTATTTCCACTTTTCTGGCAAGTAAGTCATGACTGATGAAATTTATTCCCAGTTTCTTTTGTATTAAGATCCATTACTAACCCATAAAGAGGGAACTGGTTTTCTAATTTTCAGGCAGGAGTGAGAAGGTTAGGGTCCAATTTAGCAATAGACAACTATGAGAAGATCTCACAGGGACATAATAGTCAGCGAACTTTTTACAAAACCTGTGCTATTTTAGAGTAGGAAATATTGGTTTGGAGGTTACTGATCTCAGTGATTCTCCTACAGGAAGTACCTGGGTATATAGTATATTTCAGATAGAGTTCTGTCTTAGTCTATTTTGTGTGAGTATAACAGAATATCAGAGAGTGGGTAACTTATAAAAAACAGAAATTTATTATCTTACACCTCTGGAGGCTGGGAAGTCCAAGATCAAGGAGCTGGCATCTAGGGAAGCGCTTTTTGCTGTGTTCCCTCATGACAGAATATGAAAGGGCAAGATGGGTATGAACTTTGTATTCTTATATGGTAGAAGAGCAGAGGAGAGGGAACTCACTTCTGCAAGCCTTTTTTATATCAGCACTAATCCATTTGTGAGGGCCAAACCCTCATTACCTAAACACCTCCCAAAAGGCCAACCACCTAACACTGTCAGAGATTGCATTTCCAACACATGAATTTTGGGAGACGCTTTCAGACCCTAGCAACTCTTGAGTAAAAACTGCGAATAACTATGGGTTTATATTATAAACCAAAAAAAAAAAAAGTCTGAGACAGGTCTTAATCAATTAGGAAGTTTATTTTGCCAAGATTAAGGACATACCTGAAAAAAATAAGCATGGAATCACAAAAAGAGTCTGTGGTCTGTCCCTTTCTCCAAAGATGATTTTGAGGCTTCAATATTTAAAGACGAAAAGTGTGCTGAAGGAGAAAGAAGGAGCAGGTAGGAGATAGTCGATTACGTATTCCTGTCTCACTAAGCAAATCAGCACATTACACAAAATAAAGTAAACATAGAGTAGCTATTTGTGGAGGTATTTAACCTTTTGTCTGTAGTTATCTGCTTAGGAACAAAAGGAAGGTCAGCATCTTCCATGATTCATCTTTCAGCTTAACTGTTTTCTTTTGGCATAGTGAATTGGGGGTCCCACATTTTTATTTTCTTTGACAATATTAATAGGTGGTTCTTCAGTTCCCATCTATTCCTTAGGAAAATAATGAAGATTAATCTCCCAAAATTACCACTGTAGGCATATTCATCAGCAAATCAAGATCTGAGTTGTTTGTAAATAGTTTTTATTCTAATTACCTTTTTACATGAAGAAGAAATAAGGAAAAAGTGACTTTTATATTAGTTTTTTATTACTGCTGTGAAATATACTACAAATTTGGTAACTTAAAACAGCCCAAACTTATTACCTTACAGTTCTGTATTTGAGAAGTCCAACACAGATTTCACTGTGGTAAAATCAAGGCATCAGTTTGACTATGTTCCTTTTAGGAGCCTCTAGAAGAGAATATGTTTCATTTGCTTTTCTAGATTGTAGAGGTCAATAACATTCCTTGGCTTATGGCCTTTATTTCCTGTCTTCAAAGTCAGCAACACTGCATCTCTCTGCTCATTTTAACATCACATACCTTTCTGACTCTGACTTTAGGTAGAAAAGGTTATTTTAAGGATTTATGTGATTTCATTGGGCCCACCAAAATAATCCAGGAATATCTCCTCAACCCAAGGTCTTTAATCACACCTGCGAAGTCCCACTTTTCCATGTAAAGTAACATATTCACAGGTTCCAGGGATTTGAACATGGGCGTATTTAGGGGTTCATTATTTTGCTTACTACAACTTTCCTAAAATTCGATAGCTAATGAAGGTCAGAGCTGAGATAAGAAGTCTCACAATTTTTGGTCACATGTACCACACTACAAATTATTTAAATCACCTAAAGGAGAAATAATGGTTTAAAATATTACTATTTTGTATCCTAGATGGATTATTTTAGAGGAGAAAAAAAGATCTTTCCCTTGTTATTGGCAAAAGATGTACAAGGTCTTCTACATTTATCTTAATTGAACATTTTGTAATAGTGTAGCCTTCTAGCTGAGACTGTTAGGGACTAATAAATGAGAACACATTTGGAAGTTCTATGCAGGAAATATGCAATCAAAATGGACCTCAGCAGACAACAGCCAGCAACATAACAGAGCTTCATATGGCCAGCGGAAAATGTAGTTCTGAAGACTTTTGCAGAAAAGAGATCTATTTTTTAAATAATACTTAAGATTTATTAACATAACTCCTCTTTTATGACTGACAAATCATTACAATCTTGCAAAAAAGTGGGGTTTCTTTGTATTTATATTTGCTTGATATTCTTGAGGGGCTAGGAAATTTCAAGGCAAGGGGGTGCTACTGACACTTGAAATTGTTACAAAAAAGGGAAGAGTAGAAAGCAGAGAAAGAATTAAATAAATCAAAGAAACTGAGCCACAGGTGGCCATCTGATCATAACTTACTTGTAGAAATCTTGGAGAAGACATTATTATTTCCACAAGACCTCAAATGTGTGTTTAATCTAGCTGATAAAAAATACAGTAATCCTAGATAATAGCTGGGTTGCAAGTATTTGAGCCTTTTATGTTTTGGGCTTTCTGTTTGTTTTTGCCAGGGTTAAATTAATATTCAAGAATCTTTTGGTTGGTATTTGAAAGCAAGTTTATTCCCTCCAACCATACAATAGCTACCTAAAGAATTACTATTGGATAACAAAGTATTTCATTAATATTTTAATTTGCATTTCATTTTTATTTCGAGTGATTTCACATTGCCTGGTATTAGCCATTACTTAATTAGGCTATGTGTGTATGCTTTTACTTTCATTAGTCCATTTTCCCCCTTTTGTTATCTTCCGGATGTACAATGGCAAATTAAAGAGATATGTTTTTCAATTTTTTGGAGCTTATATTCTAATGAACAAGACCGAACAAAAGTAAAAAACCATGACATAAGGCTATAAAAGAAAACTAATTGTGTTTTGACACAATGATGTGAGCAGAATTTAGTAATAGAAAAGTTACTTAAGAAAGTATTGAAGGTGTTTCCAAAATGTCTTTTGTGTGTTTAAAGGTACAAATATGACCACTAGATATATATGATTTCATACAAAGAGACATTTTCAAATAAATAGAGGCTGCCTTTCTTTTCTTTCGTTACCATAATACTCTATGGCTGGTTGTGTTTTTCAATTTTTATAAGGTACTTTATACTTAGCACCATAACTAGCTTACAATTATGTAGATAATACATAATATCTTCATTTAATATTAAATAAGAATAAGGCACAAAGAGTTTAATAGGTTTGTTCCAATCAAATTAGAGTCTTTTTGTTTGTTTTGTTTTGTTTTGTTTTGTTTTGTTTTGTTTTTGAGACGGAGTCTCCCTCTGTTGCCCAGGCTGGAGTGCAGTGGCTCCATCTGGGCTCACTGCAAGCTCTGCCTCCCGGGTTCACACCATTCTCCTGCCTCAGCCTCCCGAGTAGCTGGGACTACAGGCGTCTGCCACCACGCCCGGCTAATTTTTTGTATTTTTGGTAGAGACGTGGTTTGACCGTGTTAGCCAGAATGGCCTCGATGTCCTGACCTCGTGATCTGCCCACCTCAGCCTCCCAAAGTGCTGGGATTACAGGCGTGAGCCACCACGCCAGGCATTTTTGAGACAGAATGTCTTGCTCTGTCACCTAGGCTGGAGTGCAGTGGTGCGATCTTGGTTCACTGCAGCCTCTGCCTCTCAGGTTCAACCAATTATTCTGCCTCAGCCACCCGAATAGCTGGGACTACAGGCACGCGCCACCCCCTCCGCCCCCCGCCTCCTGGCTAATTTTTTGTGTATTTTTAGTAGATACGGGGTTTCACCATGTTGGCCAGGATGGTCTTGATCTCCTGACCTCATGATCCTCCGGCCTCAGCTTCCCAAAGTGCTGGGATTACAGGCTTGAGCCACCACACCTAGCCTTAGAGTCATGTTTTAACCATGGCCTTTACCCTCCTCAATACAGTTTACTGAGGTCACCTGTTGATCTCTTTTTACTTGGTGGTTTATAATTACCACTTGGCAGTGATAATCATAAAAATTTTTCAAGTGCCTAAAAATTTAATTAATTTAACATAAAACATATTGTAATTTTAATTATTTTGTTTTAAAAAATTCTGACTCAGATGCTGTTATTCAACTGCACCTTTAAAGCTGACATAATACACTCTCAAAAATAAGAAAGAACCTATTCATTGAGACTCACATATATTTTTATGTGAGCTTTTAGATTAATTATATCATAGGTAAAATAAAAGAGGGTGAAAGATTTTCTCTGCCAAATCACCACTTTGGTCTTGTTAAGGAAGAGAAGCAGAAGGAGAATTGAAGAGAGAAAAGTAGGAGAATTGAAGAGAGAAGTAAGAAAGACTGAGGAAAGAAGTAGAACAATGAGAACAGAATCTGTAGGATAAACGGCAATGAGTAATGCTCCTTGAGAGATGAAGGGATGGGGAAACATGGTTACGAAAAGATAAAAATGAATTGGAATACAAAATCATCTTCCTCTAACTCTGAACTACTCAAATACACACTTTAGTGGTATGTGGGAGAGTCAGAGGGTGTCACTATATTTAATGTCATCTATCCTGACTTATTTTCCCTTATATAGATTGTCACTTTCCAGAAACTTAATTTCATTCACCATGTTGATTGTCATGGACTCCGTTCCTCTCTATCCGCTTAATTCTGCCAATTTTTGTGACTGAAATTTAATTGCAGATATAGTCACTATGTCATACCACAACAGTTGAGAGAGGCACACACTGTGATTCACTCATTTTGAAGTTTTCTTTGTTTTATAACTTAGAAGTTTTTGAAGATAAAATAAAACAAAAAATGCTTTTAATTGGGGGGACATAGGCAGATAAAACAATATCTAAAAGAAACAAAGAGTGCATTTTCTAAATACATATTTTATTTTCCTCTTGTGTTATTCATATTTGAAATATGTTATTAATATGTATAACATATGAATTGCATTTAGTTAGATTCTAAAGCACAAGGGTTTATATAACTTTATAATGTAACCTGGTATATTTTTTCTTTTTATATTTGGTCCTTGAGCCATATTTAATATCAGGTGTGACAGGGCTAATATGCAAATGTATATTTTATTTCTTTTGTTGCAGAAGAAAAAACTAAATTAATTTTAATATATCACTTACATTTTGGTTAAGTATTTATAAGACCACATACTTACATTAATTTTAAATTAGTAGTAATTTTAGAACTAAATAAGTACATTTACAAGAACTAAATAAGTACAATCACAAGAATGCTTCATATGAGAATACATGTGAAAAAAAAACATTTTACAAGGTCTAATTTTCAAAGTGTTCAGAAAATGTGTTCTCCAGATAAAGCATTCATTGGCATTACAATAACTGTGCCAACATATTCAGTATGGCAAGAATTTGTTCACGTTGTAGCTTGCAGATTGACAGCTGACATCACCTGATGTCAGGTGAAAACAAAGCACACACAAGAAAAATTGAACAATGTTACATCTTTAGTTTACTGATGCAGCTGGAGAAAAAGATATTTTCTTGGAAGGAAATGTGCAAAAGGGATCTAAGTGGGAGAGTCTCTGTAATGATAAATGAAATTGCATCGTCTCTATGGCCCATAAAATTGGATTTTATTTTATTTTAATTGGTTTTTGATTTAAAATTCCTAGCACAAATAAAAATCATAAAAGGAGAAGAAGCTTTAAAAGAACAATTTGAGTATCTTTATTATATGAGGTTTGACCTTAGTAGTTCTTTATTGAACTATGTAACCATTTTATCGTTATTGGGAAAAGCACATTGAACCTCTAAGATGAAAATATTGTAGGAAAACCGTACAAATTACTTGCTCACCTAACTCAGCTTCGAAATAATGTTTGCATAAAGTGACACTTTCATTCTTGGCTGATATGACTCCTAGAGAGCAAACATTCATATTAACTACTCATCTTTGTCATCTATAATTTTGTTTCTTACTGTTAACTAAAAGTGTAACACAATCAGTAATGTTTTACAATATGTAATATGCCAGTTAACTGTGAAAAAGAAGAATATATATATATATACTTTAATAGATTCTGTAGATACTACAAAATGACAAGTTTCTCAATAGATTTATAATTGTGTGTGACAAATGACATGATTTGCCAGCTGTGGGAATTAAGGGGATGACATTTCCTCAAATGTTTTGTTCAGTGTCAGGTATATGAAAAAGGAATTAATTCAGATAAAAATGAAGAATTGAAGGGACTCTAAACTATCTCAAAAGACAAATTATGGAAGGCAGCATGGCATTTTAGAATAGCAAATGTGGTCTCACAGGGGAATTAGGTATATCTCTTCAGTATTTGAAAGTCTGTCATGAGCAAGGGGATTAATGTCTGTTTCAGATAAGTATTTCAAATATAGATTTTCATTTAAGTAAAGGCAGGGTTTTATGCCAGAGAGATCCAAGTATGTCTGCTACCTAAGATAATGAGTATCTAGTTTCTGTAGGTATTAAAGAATTGAGTCAACATACATTAAAGATGAATGTTTTGGAAGAAATTTAAGTCATCTAGGCAATATCTATCTAGTGGTATTGGAATTAATTTGACTTTCCTACTCAATTTGAGCAACTGGATGGCCCAAGCATATAATATTGACATAATTCTATAGTAATGTATATTTATAAATTACCCACTGCTTTGACTGTATTGAGTGGATCAATGAGTCACAATGGCAGTTTGAAGATTTAGATGTAACTGATATGAAATGAACATTGAAATTTTTAAAGAAAACAAGCTGGGCAGAATATGAACCCCTTTATGACAAAAACCTTTCATTTGCTAAACGTGCAACTGTAAGTTCAAATTGAGGATGCTAGTTTGTTAGAAAATTAACCAACATACTTCTTTAAAAAAATAATGTATTTTTGAAATCATCCATATCTGGGTTACAGTTTCAGCACTAGCATTTGCCAGCTGTTGCCTATATCTCTTTGATGGATTATAAACTGGATTTAAATGTGAAGATAAATTTAAATTATATATGTAAATGTTCTATTTCATATCTGACATGTATTACATGTTCAAAAATGTTAATTTTATTTTATTTAAGTTTAACTGAGATTATTTTATCTTCCAGCAGAGAAACCTAACAATTTCATGAATAATTTCCAACATGTAAGAAAACAATTTAAGACTCTTAGACAATAATGCCCACTAAACTTAATTCTACTTCTTTAACCACCCCTGAGCCCATCCATATCTTATAGAGACCAGGCTACACTTTTGGAAGCAAAAGCTATTTGTAAGTTTCTCCTTTCTACCCATTGAGTTACAAGGAATTGAATATAAACCACATTATGTCAAGTCCGCTTGCCCAATTAGACAAAATGCAAACTGTCATCGCGGGATCATCCAGTACTAAACTCCACCAGAAATAACTCATTGTCTCTGCAATTATGGCTTACACCATCACTTCTTAAAACTAACAGAACATTTCCCATCCTCCTGCTAACAATTCCATTTGTTTCTGGTAGCCTTAATATTTGACAGAAACAAAGAAAGTCTCCTGTGTAAAATGTAGTACTCTTGTAATTGGTTCTGAGGGAAGGAAGAAAGCATAAAGAGGTTCAAATAATTAACTTATTCTTCTCAGTTAGTCACTGGGAGCACATAGACAATAGGCTCTCTTTCCACACAATAAATACATTTTCCTGCTATATATATGGTATATGTGAGTTATCCCCATTGTAAGATAATACACAAATTTTAATTAGCTTTATACTTGGCATGTCAATTTGATGTATTTCAAAAAATTATTGATTATATTTCCACAAATATGGATTTACTAATACTAATTATTCTTTTCATTTTTATTAGCCTTTGTTGTGTTTGAATGAGAAAGACTGCAATAAACCTTTCATCTATCCCCCACATAGCAAGTTTGAATCAACAGATTCACCCAATTATGGACAGTCCCTTGGATCTTAATTTACTGTATGGAATTTTTATTGTAAATTTTCTAGAGTACAAGCACAAAAAGACATGTATAGTCACTTAATTTAAATAACTATGGATTTCTTTAACCTACTTAAATTATTAAGCAACTGTATTTGTCAGCAAGTGTAAATAAGCTTTAGTTAAACAATCAAAATAAGCTCTTTAAAAGCACACACCCTTTGTTTCCTGACAAATATTACACCTTACTTCTATAAAAACTTGGTGGATTTTTGAAAATTTTAAATTTAGAAGTAGAAGAGAGATAAATACACAGTGACTCAAAATACAATTCAGTGATTCATCTAGCTCTGCATACTCTGCCTGGATTATATTATGTAATTTGATGCCTTGAAATACGACCATGGGGTTTTCTCTCTGTATCTTTTTTCCTATTTGTTTCTCTTCTTTTCCTTTCCCTTCCATTCATAAATGATTCGATCTTAAATCTATTAGTCAGGGCCAGAGGAAAGTAAACATCCTCTGCATGGGTGCCCTGGCTTGAGGCGTCAGAGTCCAAGTGGAGTGACAGCCACCCACACTGAGAGACCACTTGGGATGGGGTGTCAAAGTCAAATAAGGGTACAAAGTTTATCCATATGGAGAATCAGCCTGGCATGGGATTTGGGAATGTAAGTGGAGGGAATATGGTGTCAATACAGGATGCAACCTGTTGTGGTAGTCAGAGTCCAAGAGGAATTAGGAAAGCATTCCTCTAGTAAGCAGAATCTGAACCCACATGTACTCAAGAGCTTGTTGAAGAATATGGGTAGCTGGTGCCAGTTGGCAGTGCCAGTTACAGGAAAAGGGTGGCCCAGGCCTAGAGAAGTCCCAACATCAATGACAGAGCCAAAGCAAGTTGAGGAAGGTGTCCAGCAGGGGGGCTACCTATTGTGAAACAGCAAACACAAATAGAATAAGTATATCAGTGGCTGACGGTGAGTTGTCAGAGCCTGAGAGAGTCACAGAGGGCGTTCATACTGTAAAAAGGCCTAGAGTAGTGTGGCCGATTGGATAACACATGACAGCTCACAGAGGTGGCCTGAAATGGGGTGACAGATTTTGAGGTGGCCTAGCATGAACAGTCAGAGCTTAAACAGGGGAGAAGGGTATCGTAGTGAAGATGTGGCCTGACAAGAAGTATCAGAACTCAAGCATGGCAAGGGAGGACTTCACGTAGAGTCATACTGAGACACAGGGTCTTGGAGCATGAACTGTGTGAAACACTTTCACAAGGAGGGATACCCTAAGGTGGCAATTCAAAGCATAAGGAGGTTCGGTGGGGGGGGGGGGGGGGGGGGGTCTATGTGGGAATAAGGCACAAAAAAAGGTGCCAGAACCTAACCATGGTGAGGAAGGTATTCAAGAGAGAGAGCAGCTCGGAAGAGTTACTCAGAGTCTGAATGACTAAGAAAAACATTTAAAAGTGGAGACAGAAAATAAAGGACAGAATTCAGGTGGTACCAAGAGAATGCCCCTCCAGGGGGAAGGTCCACTGTGAAGCACCAGTGTTCCACACAGTGGCTCCCTCCTGTAATCCCAGCACTTTGGGAGGCTGAGACAGGCAGATCACAAGGTCAAGAGGTGGA
Source organism: Gorilla gorilla gorilla (assembly GCF_029281585.2). Classification (NCBI taxonomy): domain Eukaryota; kingdom Metazoa; phylum Chordata; class Mammalia; order Primates; family Hominidae; genus Gorilla; species Gorilla gorilla. Next base: position 99,056,490 of record NC_073237.2, on the reverse strand, counting down.
GACCATCCTGGTCAGCATAGTGAAACTCCATCTCTACTAAAAATACGAAAATTAGCTGAACATGGTGGTGCACGCCTGTAGTCCCAGCTACTCGGGAGGCTGAGGCAGAAGAATAGCTTGAACCTTGGAGGCGGAGGTTGCAGTGAGCTGAGATCATGCCACTGCACTGCAGACTGGCAACAGAGCGAGACACCATCTCAAAGAAGAAGAAGGAGAAGGAGAAGTAGGTGCCCATGCAGAAGGGTGGTCTCCTGTGGAATGCCAACATCCTAATGGGGGTAATGAGGATTTTCCCATGTGGAGGAGGCCTGTGAGTGGATGTCAGAGCCTCAGTGGGGTGTGGAATGTACTGGCAAAGAGAAAAGGTTGGCTACATTCAGGAGGATGGATCAAGTCAATTAACATATTAAAGATAATGGCAGGTTTCTCAATGCTGTGGAAGAGAGAAATATCAAAAAGCATAAAACTGTTAGATTGTCCCTGGCAGTATCAGTATTAATTCATGGCTTAAAATACATAGAAATGGATGGAAAAATATAAACGAGATTTCTGCTGCAGTCCTTGAAGGAATAATTTCTAAAAGACATGCACTGTACCATAAAACTACTGCTAAATTTGACAAAATATATGAGGAAAATTATGTTTACAAACATTGGACTAGAATAAGTACAGAAATTTGGTTTGTGAAGCCATGTCACCCTTTCACTATTACGTCTTCCCACATAGATTCCCTCCTGATCTTTCTCAGGCTCTGAATTCAACAATTTCAGCTATTCCTCCATAGCTTCAGACTCCAATACCCCATGCCTGACTACCACCCTATATGAAGATCTTCCTCACCAAGATTACCAAAGCTTCCTGCCCAGAGGCAAGGTCTAAATACCAATACAATAGAGAAAATATAGTGTTTTCCACAAATGATGCTGAAACAACTGGACATCCACCTGCAAAAAAAAAAAAAAAATCATAGACAAAAACGTTATACCTTTCAAAAATCTAACTCAAATGGATCATAGACCTAAGTATAAAATGCAAAACTATATAACTCCTAGAAGATAACAGGAAAAAATCTAGATGACATTAGGTTTGACAGTGACTTTTTTAATAGAACACCAAAGTACAATCTATGAAAAAGAGTGAAATAAACTAATCTTAAAAGGCTATATATCTATTGTTTGCAAAACATATCAAATTATAGAAAAGGCAAAACTATGGAGACAATAAAAAGATCCATGGTTGCCAGAGATTAGGAGGGAAGAAGGGATGAATAGGTGGAATACAGAGGCTTTTTGGAGATGTGAAACCACTCTGTATGCTATTATAACAGTGCATGCTTATCATTATACATTTGTCCAGACCCATAGATTGTAAACCACCAAATATAAGCCCTAATGCATATTATGGACTTCAGTTGATAATGATGTGTCAATATTGATTCATGGATTGTAATAAACGTATCACTCTAGTGTGGGTTGTTGATAGTGAGGAAGTCTGTTCCGGTGTGGAGTCAGGAATATAGGGGGACTTGTAATTTCCACTCATTATTGCCATTAGTCTAAAACTCCTGTAAAAATTAAAGTCTATTGTTAAAAAGATACAATTGAGAGGATAAAGTGAAAATAATAATAATGTATTTGTGGTTTGTTTCAAACACACATAGAAGTAAATGCCAACAATTGAAAAGATTGGAGGAATAAATGAAAATATACTCTCCTAAAGTTCTAATTTTATATGTGTTATGGCATAATATTTGGGCATGAACTGTGATACGTTAAAAATGTATATTATAATTTATAAAAAAGTAAATAAAATCAAAACAAAGGAAATTAGCTACAGCCAGTAAGTTTTAAAAATACAGACTACAAATGTACTCAATCCAAAAGTAGGTGGGAAAGAAAAAATAGAGCAAAGACCAGATAAAATAAATTGGACTCAAATATCAAGATTGTAGAAAGATTGTTTATCTAGCCCTTTACTCAAATATATTGATAATCAAAATTTTCTGATGGTTTAATCATCTTATTTAAATAGCAGAGGTAATCAAACTTGATGAAAAGGCCAGGCACAAACATATGCTGCCTACAGGAAACTCATATTAAGTAATATTTTGAAACTATAGCTACGTTAAAAGCTTAGAAAGACATATGCTATGTAAGTTACTAAGCATAAAAAAGAACTGTAGTGAGTATATTAGTATCAGAAAAAGCAGACTGAAGAAAAAGCAATGCCCATATGTAAAAAGAGGAGTATTTCATAATAATAATAATGGTGTCAGTTCACCAAAAAGACATGGCATTCTTAAATATATATGTACCTAATGCAAAAGTTTCAAAATAAATACATAAATAATAGATAATGTGAAATTCATCTTGTCATGATTGAGGAAGAGGATATAAACTCACCCTTACACAACTAGAAGCTGGAGAGAATATGTGAAACAGGGGTTTTTAGTCATTGGACAACAGGTAGTGTAGGACTGTGATCTTTGGTAAATGGAATAAAAATGAGTGGAGCCCTGTGGTTTCCTAGCTTACTGTTTGTGGATAGTTCGCAAAAAAAGCCTGTTTTCTGTTAGAATTGCAGATGCACACTATAGTTTAGGGAGGTAAAAATAGGCAGCATTTGCATAGCAGAGTCCTAGAGAGAAGGTAGATTGCAAGTGAGAGAGAGAGAAATAGAGAAAGAGGATGACATCGGTGGAAAATTCCTTGTGATTTGTCAAACTTAGTTGTGATCTGTGTAAGCATAAGAGACAACTACTTGTGGCTGGGAACAAAATATGATTTAAAAAATCACACAATTGCACTTGCACACATACACACACACACCCCTTACCAAGGCTGATCAAAATCAAATTGTGAAAAAGTTATGATAAATACAAAAGCAACAAAGATTTTAAAGGTAGCCAGGAGAAGGAAAAAGACACATTCCATGCAAAGGGACAGCACTAAGAATACCACAGACTTCACATTAGAAACATGGCAATCAATATTCCATTGTAGAAATGCAATGAGAAGTATTCCGCTCTACTTATCTCTCACACATGTGTTTTATCCATGTACCTATCACTGCACTGGTTTATTAGTTGCTTAGTTTATAGGCTAACAAGTGTATCTATTATATTGTCACATGTTGTTTTTGAAAAAAAGCTCTTATTAGTAAATTTAATTAAATGTTAAAGTTACCTTCTAAAGGTGATTTGAGGAGTTATGACACTAGAAATCCTGACATAAGGTCTAACCACAATTCCTTAAGTGAGGTATTGTTAGAGGAACCACGGGTAGAGGGCTTATTTCGTGGTGAGGGAAGAAAGTGACATTTTTTTTTTCCACTTTAAATATGCCAATTATATTTCAATAAAAATATTTTAAAGTTTATGGTGTATAGATATATATCTTATATATATAAGCTTTTATGAAAGTAACATTTATTATAAGTACACATAACTCACACAAATTATCAAATTTAATTATTGTGTCTGTGCTATTACGTTACTATTATCCACCTTTAAAAGTTGAGAAAATGTTGAGGTCAAGCAGGTAAGAATTTGAGGTTGATGGGATCTCAGGAGAGTTCTTTTATCTCTTTGTGTCACTGGCAACTCTCCTCTAATTCAGAATACAGCAAGCCATTTTTTCCTCTAGATTTAATTATATTAAGATTTGGATATTACTGAAGAATAAAATGAATTACCATAAGGGCCTATCTCTGGTCTGAATACAAAATTAAGTCTCATTCTAATTGTCCATCTCAGTCTAAAATAAAATATTTTCCACCTTTCAGTTTTTAACTTGTTTTTACAGGAAGCGTTTTATGTGCTGAATTTATACATTGATTCTGTGATGCCTGTGATTGCACGCAGTTGGATGCAGTTCCAAAAAGCCATTTACTCACTATCAATGTGTGTAAAGCATGGAAACCATGGCTGAGTAGTGACAAATGTAAAAATAGCTTTAGGAATGTGGTTGACCATACATTCGAAGTTAAGAAATAGTAATGTGGCTAAGAATGTATTTATTGAAATATAATCTTTAGAAGTGGGGCAGCAGAACTAGTCTTTTTCTCCTCTGCTTCCCTGAGACATTTTGAGTAATGCTTTCAGTCATGGGCTCTTTACTTTCAGTGACAGCAATGTATTGGAGAATATTTAGAAGACAGGGACCTTTAGCTGGAAATCACGGTCTGTGAAGAATATTTGAAAAGCAAACACAATAATATTTTCATGTGGAATAAAATGATCACAGTAGTTAGTATGTTTAGAGCACTTATTATATAACAGGCTGGATGATATGTCACAGAAAAAAAATGTACTGAAAGGAGTTAAGTGGGCAAAGAAAACTTTATTCAAGAATCTTGATCACGAGGTCAGGAGATTGAGACCATCCTGGCTAACACAGTGAAACCCCGTCTCTCCTAAAAATAAAAAATTAGCTGGGCATGGTAGCGGGTGCCTGTAGTCCCACCTACTCGGGAGGCTGAGGCAGGAGAATGGCGTGAACCTGGGAGGCGGAGCTTGCAGTGAGCCGAGATCTCGCCACTGCGCTCCAGCCTGGGCCAGAGCGAGACTCTGTCTCCAAAAAAAAATGATCTTGTCTGGCCAAGTGAAGATGTTTCCTAGGTGGATGTACATACAGTCTGAAACTCAAAAGAGAGAACAAGGAAGGGGTCAGCATGTAGAAGGCATTTAAAGCCATTCATGTTAGACCGAATAAGAAAGAGTGAAAAATAATTAAAAGAAGGCATACACTTGCATTCTGAGATAGCAGACTCCTGAAAGCAAAAGAGAAAGAGAAGGAACTCTGACAGGTGCGGAAATAAAACTAGTAGAATTTAACGTCTTTGAGGACAAAATAGAAAACTTTCAAAATAGGGTGTATAGTCAACTCTGCTAGAGGCAGTTGAAAATCAATTAAGGCAACAAGAGAATTTCTGTTATAAATTGTTGGTAAATATATCAAAATCAGTTTTATGGGAAAGGTTGGGGTTTGGCCAGATGATTGAAATAGGTTAAGAAGTGAATGAAAGGTGAAAGGAAAGTAAATCTAATTCTACAGAAAAGCTTTCAGTGGAGAGGGGGAAGCAGAAGATTCATTAGAAAAAAAAAGGATGACAGAGTAAGAATCTGGGAGGGATGGGTTTTCAAGGGAACTTGGAAAAATGGCCTTCCATAAAGAGAAGCTATATTTCCTTCATGATTTAAAATTAGCTGAGAATGAGAAAGGCAGAAATGATAGAAATTGATAAAGGCAGAAATGATGTAAATTTCCATAAATTGGAAAAAAGTGGCCAGAAAAATATTAGGATGTCTTGTATGCGGTAAGGACCCTCTTAGGGTTGATAGTAACGTGTTTACATTGATGTTATTCTGATGGCTATTCAGTTTTCCTCAGCTGTGTTCTGATGGCATGTAGAAAGCAAATGTTTCTATTTATAATTTGAATCACTGGGATTTTGAATCCAAATTTGATAGTGAAGTGAGTGTAGCAAGAAACTTAAGGATAGAGGGAAATAAACAGGTCAAGTGATCATAAGTACCAGTGAGGTGAAAAATTATTAGCAGTGGGAGAAGTTGATTAAACAGGCTGAAGTATGTGGTCAAGGTGGGGGTTTATTTGTACATACACACTTATGTAATTGGGACATGCTCAACATAGAGTTGAGGATATTGTAATAGCTGAAATATTATTTAGACGTATTTTATTGACTAAAAGATTCCTCTGTGCAGATATATTCAACCATACTCCCTTTATAGTTGTTCTCAAGTTTCTGTAATTCTAAATAATGTCATAAACATTCTTGTATGTAAATTAAATAGCCTTACAACATTAACAAAAAGGACTATTGCAATAGCTTCATGTAGGGAAGTGGGATTGAATTCTATTCCACTGAGTAGAAAGGAGGAAAACTTTTAAGAAGTAAGCTAGTGGAAAAGTACTGGAGGACTTTAGGGGGCAGGTTGGTCCATGTGATTAGGCAACTTGTGTTTGCTAATTACCACTTACCAAGGTAGGCTTCTACCCTCCCACAAAGATTGACAGTGGGTGGGGCCGTGGGGAGGGGGAGGGGGCAGAAATACCTGAAAAGAAGGGAGGTAAGCAGACTATAGTCAGAAGGAAATCTTTCTAAAGTTTATTCAAACTTAAGGGAACATTAACACCATCTTGGTCAGATAGCAAATGACACAGCCATTAAATACAAAGAAACTGGAAACAGAGTCTCTGGATTGAAACATAACTGTCAGACCTTAAACAAATTACTTAATCTCTTTGTGCCTCAATCTCTTGACATGGCATAATGAGAATAATAACAGAGTTATTTTTGAATTAAATTAGATAATATTTGTAATAAATCTCTAACACATAATAAGTATTGTGGAAGCAATTATTAAATAAAAATTATTCTATTTGATCCTTGTAACAAACCTATGAAAGGTACTGTTATTATTTATTTACAATGGAGAAGAAACCTAGGGGGATAAAATTACTCTATACATCCAGCCTGTGTTAGAATACAGGAAGTCTGAAGCTGAGACTGTTCACTAAACTGGGAAGGTGCAATACAGAGTTGATATACAAGAAATAAGTATAATGAAAACTCCTTTTGAAGAAACTTGCAAGTAATAATACAATGGAAAAACAGCCCAACCTGGCATGACAACCTCAGCAGTGAGTGAACATTGCATTAATGGAGACTTAGTGTTTTTAAGAATCAGAAATATAATTTGATTAAATAATCTTTAATTTAAAATACCAGATCAGACAAACAGAGAGCCAAATCATGAGTGAACTCCCATTCACAATTGCTTCAAAGAGAATAAAATACCTAGGAATCCAACTTAAAAGGGATGTGAAGGACCTCTTCAAGGAGAACTACAAACCACTGCTCCACAAAATAAAAGAGGACACAAACAAATGGAAGAACATTTCATGCCCATGGATAGGAAGAATCAATATTGTGAAAATAGCCATACTGCCCAAGGTAATTTATAGATTTAATGCCGTCCCCAACAAGCTACCAATGACTTTCTTCACAGAATTGGAAAAAACTAAAGTTCATATGGAACCAAAAAAGAGTCCACATTGCCAAGACAATCCTAAGCCAAAAGAACAAAGCTGGAGGCGTCATGCTCCTGACTTCAAACTAGACTACAAGGCTACGGTAACCAAAATAGCATGGTACTGGTACCAAAACAGAGATATAGACCAATGGAACAGAACAGAGCCCTCAGAAATAATACCATACATCTACAACCATCTGATCTTTGACAAACCTGACAAAAACAAGAAATGGGGAAAGGATTCCCTATTTAATAAATGGTGCTGGGAAAACTGGCTAGCCATATGTAGAAAGCTGAAACTGGATCCCTTCCTTACACCTTATACAAAAATTAATTCAAGATGGACTAAAGACTTAAATGTTAGACCTAAAACCATAAAAACCCTAGAAGAAAACCTAGGCAATACCATTCAGGACATAGGCATGGGCAAGGACTTCATGTCTAAAACATCAAAAGCAATGGCAACAAAAGCCAAAATTGACAAATGGGATCTAATTAAACTAAAGAGTTTCTGCACAGCAAAAGAAACAACCATCAGAGTGAACAGGCAACCTGCAGAATGGGAGAAAACTTTTGCAATCTACTCATCTGACAAAGGGCTAATATCCAGAATCTACAATGAACTCAAACAAATTTACAGGAAAAAAAAAACAACCCCATCAAAAAGTGGGCAAAAGATATGAAGAGACACTCCTCAAAAGAAGACATTCATGCAGCCAAAAAGCACATGAAAAAATGCTCATCATCACTGGCCATCAGAGAAATGCAAATCAAAACCACAGTGAGATACCATCTCACACCAGTTACAATGGCGATCATTAAAAAGTCAGGAAACAACAGGTGCTGGAGAGGATGTGGAGAAATAGGAACACTTTTACACTGTTGGTGGGACTGTAAACTAGTTCAACCATTGTGGAAGACAGTGTGGCGATTCCTCAAGGATCTAGAACTAGAAATACCATTTGACCAAGCCATTCCATTATGGGGTATATACCCAAAGGATTATAAATCATACTGCTATAAAGACACATGCACACGTATGTTTATTGTGGCACTATTCACAATAGCAAAGACTTGGAACCAACCCAAATGTCCATCAATGATAGACTGGATTAAGAAAATGTGGCACATATACACCATGAAATACTATGCAGCCATAAAAAAAGGATGAGTTCATGTCCTTTGTAGGGACATGGATGAAGCTGGAAATCATCATTCTCAGCAAACTATCGCAGGGACAAAAAACCAAACACCACATGTTCTCACACATAGGGGGGAATTGAACAATGAGAGCATTTAGACACAGGAAGAGGAACATCACACACTGGGGCCTGTCATGGGGTGGGGGGAGGGAGGAGAGATAGCATTAAGAGATATACCTAATGTAAATGATGAGTTAATGGGTGCAGCACACCAACATGGCACATGTATACATATATAACAAACCTGCACGTTGTGCACATGTACCCTAGAATTTAAAGTATAATAAAAAAACAGATCATATAAATGCAGAATAAAATTACAAATGAAAACATTAATTTCTTAGAAATAATTGTATTCTGCACTTGTGAGAAATAGAAAAAATAATTACTAATCACTTGCTACGTGTCTGTTGCTGTGCTGAATTCCAGTATATGATTTTTCACGTTAGTTGGAACCATCTTGTGTTTCAGTGACATAAAAATACAGACATGATGAAAGTTCATATATACAATTTTATCAACTATTAAACACTAGTTAATAAAGAGAGGCTTTAGAAAAATGAGTCTTTGGGGGAAAAATAAATGGGATGTTTAAATTTAAGTGGAATAAATTACACAACATTTTTATGGCTTACTTTGATGTTTACTTACATAACATTTCTGATACAATTATATGAGTGCATTCAAAAACACATACTAAAAATATTTGTGTGTAAAGGGAAGTTAGCGTACTTTGCTAAAGAAAATTCAAATGGATCTGATCCATCCATAGATAAGGAGAAATTGATTATATAATACTTTTATTACGACATTACTTATAGTCCATTTCTTTTAATTTCAATTACAAGAACAGGATAGTCCATTTATTTTTAACCACGAGAAATAAAGGGCACAAAAGAGGCCCATTGTTACCAATTACTGTATATAAGAGAGCAGAAAAGAAAAAAGAAAATATGATTAGCATAGTAAATGGGTGCATGATCCCATTAATTAGGCTGTAGGGGACATTCAACACATAAGGAATTCTCCTTGCTGTTTTTTTCAATCATTATCTTTTCACAAACAGTTTGTCTGGCATTTTTTTTCTGTTAAGAAGTCTTCTACCTATGTGTCCCAAATGACGTTAGCCTCGTGAGATTAAAACTTCAAACTCCAAAACCTTGTTAATGGGGCGATTCAGAGCACAAATCTGAGCTCAAATCAATTAATGGGTTAGATATGAGGCTTATCAATATGAGCAAGAGAGACAAGGTTAGTTGGAGAGAATAGACACTGATGGATCATTTTTAATTATTAAATAATACAAGCTGCGATTCAGAAAAAATCATCAAGCAACTTTTGCTTTAATAATTACATCAGTATTTTATAAAATGGGAAGGCCTTTCTTTACCAAAAAGAATGTTAGGAATTTGTAAATTGTGGGAATTTTTTTGTGCCTGTATATTTTCCATGGTCTGCCATAACAAATTGATATACCCACGATTTTCACTTTCATTTTTAATGATAACACATATTAATTGCACAGCCGTCATCATTTTTAATGGAACATGATCAGACTAAGCCAATAGGGTGGATTGTTTTAATTTTATATTTTGAAATTTTTCAGAGTAATTGAAATTTCTAAAAAATTTAATGGACATTTTTTTCTTTCATTTTCCCAATCTCAAATATATGTACATTTCTTACCTCAATGATACTCAATTACTAGAACCACATAACATCAATTGCATCTGGTTTTACATAAAGGGAAATATTGTGCCGTATACATGATAGAAAAACCAAGGCTGTTATTCATACACTGGGGCAGCTGTTTTACCTGTTTGCATCACCAAGACAAAGAGAATAAAGGTTTTTGTGTGTCTGTGTGTGTGTTTTTTCTCTTGATACTTGCAGGGCATACAAATTTAGAGTTAATGATGATCACACTACATATAATATAATGAACTCATCATTGCTTATCATTATAGTGACCACTGTAATCATGATTTGGATATATTTTTAGATAAGTAGGTCTAATAATTGTCCATTTATTTTAGCACAGTAATCTTGACAAGAACATTTTTGATGGATAGGTGGAAAGAGGGGCTAGAAGCCTAACTAAAATCAAAAAGAGATTTTGTACAAACTGTTTTATACTTTTAGACTATAAAAAACTTTGGACACAATGTGGTATATGTAGATCTATCTATATATCTATCTACCTTTCTTCTTTATAAATGCTTTCATTTATCCTGTGACTCAAATTATATTGTATCACTCACCATTTCCCAAAGATATTACCATTTGCTTCTTACTGCCTCAGCTTTTGTGTTCTCCTTGATTACTTAGCACTGAGTCATTGCTTTTTGTCATTATGGAGGAAATAATTTATAGTTACTTACAGGAATCTGCTACTTTAATTGCTGTAATTTTCAATATACATTCAAAGTTTCTACCATCCTGTATTTACATGATGTAATAAATACAAGTTGTAATCTTTGTTAATTCTTTAATCAAATTATTTGTGGTGTTGGGGTCTGCATAGTTGTCCATCACAATAATTTTCTGTTGCTTCTGGACTCATAACTAGACCACATTCACCATCTTCTTTTATGGCTAGGTGTTGCATATGACTGAGCTCTGACCAATGAAGAATGCATAAAATGTATTTATTCTTATTACAGTCTTAGTGTATAAAAACCTTCTATGAGATTCTTCATTTCTCTTCCCTCTTTCCTTACATACAGGTGGTACGTTGATATCTAGAGTAAATAGAAAGGTGTGCATTGACAATGCCAAAGCCTCTATTATCCTGGATCATTGAATGCCTGTATAGAATTTCCCTTTCCTCTACACCAATGATCAGGCTCATCCTTTTAAAATTTTATTGTAAGCAACTGAGATTTTTGTGCAATCTACTGATATAGTACATCACCAAACTTATTCATTCAACAGATATTTGCTGAATGCCTAGTATCTGCTTTTGCATTTATTCAATGATATGTAAGTCTTACTATATGCCAGGGACTATATTTATAACATTTAACACACAATAACTCATTCTATCATAGAACAGCCCTAAGAAGTGAGTACTATTGTTTTCCCTTTGGAAATGAGAAAATTGAGGCAGAATAAATTTATGTCACTTTCCATAAGGTACACAGTGGAGGGGTGGTAAAATCAAGCCAGGGCTCCATTGCCTGAGCTTTCAATTCCAGCTCTATGATGCCTCTCCTGTTTTAAGCATTGAGATTAGCAGTCAACAACAACAACAAAGGACCTTTTCAGATAAACTTGGCAGCCTTTAAAATGAATTAAGAGACAAGATAATTAAATGGATGATTCAGAATTAAATTGTGAAGGAATTTTAAAAAATAATAGACATTATTATAACAATTTCCAAAATTTAAATACAGATCATTATTTGAAAGTAATAAACATGAAATTCCTTTTTTGATATAGGTACAGAAAGAAAATAACAAAGCAAAAGCAAATGGACAAAATATAAATGGTGAATCTGAGTAAGGACATTGAGGAATTCCTTGAAGTTCTCTTTCAGCTTTTTTTTAATTTAAAATTTAAAGACAAATGAAAAAGTTACCACAAAAGTAAAAAAGAAAATCAATAATATGTGCTCTGTAAGAAAATTAAAAAGTAAGGAGAATGATGGAATATCTATTCCAGTGAAATACTATTTGAGTAGAGTTTTGGGCCACGCAAAGGTAAAATCCACAGGAAAATCTGAGAAGAGACAATGCAGAGAGTAACACAAACATAAAAACCTTACTAAGTGCCTTTGAGAAATAACAAGAAATTTTGTATTACTGGAGTGGAGACAATATCAGACAGAGTGATAAGTCATTAGGCAGAAATTAGAGCCTTGCAAATTAGGTTATTTGAATTACTTTTTAAGGGTAAAAAGGAATAAAACTATTTGGGATGGGTAAGTAATATGATCTGATTTATTATTTTAAAACTTTAGTTGTGTATAGAAGGCCATACGGGAAATAAAATGGGTTATAAGAAGAAAGTAAAGAGAATTTACTATATTGCAATAGTCCAGGTGTAGATGATAGATTGGGAGGGCTTTTGGTGAAGGTGGTGATAAGCATTCACATATGGCATGAATTTTAAAGGAGAGTCTATATAGACATTTTCCATGGATTGAATGATATGTGCATGATTCCGTAGATGAATGGAGTGTTATCAAGACTAAGCCTGCACTGAAAATCAACAATTTAGTAAGACATATGGGGGCCCCCTTTCTGTCAACATCTAAACAACATTCTACGTACAAATTTGGTATGACAGCAAATAGTCCAGGATCACCCCAATAATTCTGAAGAATCATTTTTAAAGACCATTTTTCTCGGAGTCACTGCTTTTTATGTTGCTATTCAGTGCCTTTATGCCATTTATTATTGACTATTTAATAACTTACTTTCCCTCTTACTGCATTTTTCCTCAGCATGCTTTACTCTTTCAATATGGAAAATGACACCTATCTCTTTTGCCCAAGGTGTCAATTATATGTTTATTAAATACATTTTCTTAAGTTTTGGAAATTACCATAAACTCTAAACCAGGCATTACTGTATTTAAAGTTTATTGGCCATGTTAATTCTTGAGAAATTTCCTGGGAGTGACTTCTTTATTGAACTTCCAGTTGCTTCCAGTGGTTGGGGAAAATATTCCTTTACAAACAAGAGCCCTCTTTTGTTTGTAATCTCTCATAAATTCCAAAGGCCATTAATATCTTGAATTAGCCTCTCAAAGAAAACCTATATCTTCTGCTTTCATAATGGTATGTATATATACAGCCATAGCAGAACATTTATGTCCTTGAGAGCAGGTTTGCTACCTAATGTATGACAATCCACCACTCCAAGATAGGATTTGACTTTGTTTTTTTGTATCTTCACATAAATTGTGAAGATTTCATGAATATTTATCACTTCCCCAGTCAATACTCTTATAATTTCCTATGCCTGTCTTTAATCTCTTAATCCCCCAAACTGAGGATGTACGTTGCCTCAGGACCCTGTGAGGATTGTGTTAACTGCATAAATTGTTAGTAAAGCATGTGTGTTTGAACAAAATGAAATCTGGGCACCTTGAAAAAAGAACAGGATAACAGCGATGTTCAGGGAACGAGGGAGATAACCATTGGGTCTGACTGCCTGGGAGCCGGGCAGGATGGGGCCATATTTCTCTTGTTGCCGAAAATGGGTAAGAGAAATATTGCTGAATTCTTTCCCCAGTAAGGAATATGAATAATTTACAGCCCTGGGAAAAGAATGCATTCCCAGGAGGAGGTCTCTAAAATGACCTCTCTAGGGGTGTCTTCCTTATGCAGTTGCAGATAAGGGATGAAACATGCCCTGGCCTCCTGCAGTGTCCCCAGGCTTGCAAGAATTAGGAAATTCTAGCCTGGCGAATTCTAGTCAGACCGGTTCTCTTTTCTTGAACCCTGATAAGATGTTTATCAATGACAGTGCCTGCACAGTGGGACATGAAACTCCATCAGCAATTCTAGTTTCACCCTGGCTTGTGACCTTGCCCTGCGACCTTGCCCTGCCCATTTGCCTTGTGATATTTTATTGCCTTTGAAGCATGTGATCTCTGTGAACCACACCCTATTCGTACATTCCCTCCCCTGCGAAAATCGCTGATAAAAAGTTGCTGGTTTTGCAGCTAAGGGGGCATCACAGAACCTGCCGACATGTGATGTCTCCCCCAGACACCCAGCTTTAAAATTTCTCTCTTTTGTACTCTTTCTCTTTATTTCTCAGACTGGCCGACACTTAGGGAAAATAGAAAAGAACGTACATTGAAATATTGGGGGTTGGTTCCCCCAACATGAATGTATAGCAAATATGAACATGATAGAGATGTATTTTTTTTAACAGTTTCAACAACAGAATCTAAAAGGCTGAACATAATAGTGTTCACATTATTCTACACGAGTACTGTGGCAATAGTACCCTGACCAGACCTCTCTGTAACTAACTGTAGTGTAGCGTGTCAAGTCTGTATTTCAGGATGTTACAGTGTCACAGGTTAGGGTGTGACACAGTACATTGGATATGACCTTCCTCATTGGAAAGCACAAGAGAAAATTAGGGAGCAAAATCAATATGCTCCTTCTATATTTATTGACCTTGTCAAAATGTGATATAATCAGTAAGCCTGTACTATGACTGCTGATTTTTCACTTCCATCTTTATTCACTGCTAGCAGCACTGTCATTTTCTAAAAGGAAGGCTGAGGATCAATATAACTACTAATAATCTTGACTCACCAACAGCTAATTTATGCTGTGAGTTGGATCTGCATTAATTATTGTAGCCACTTAACAGGTGAAAAACTTGGAATTGACTCTACACTATGCCAAAACCACCAGGGAATGCTAAAAGTAATTCTAGAAAAAAAATTGCTATGACCCATAGAAAAGAGCATGTTTACAATAAACAGTTTCTTTAAAAAAATTTAAGTGTGAAATTCTGTGTAAAAATTATTTTTTCAAGAGAGTGGTCTTGAAAAGACTTAGCTAGTGTTTATAGAATGTCTGCAGGACTGCACTAAATATGTATAATTTTCCTTAAGTTTTATAATTTAAAGTGAGTGACTATTTTTAATGATGAAGGTCATTTAATTTTATTCATTGATTCTACATTTGGGAATATCGTACTACAACAATGGATAATTCCAGGGCCCTTGGAGCAACACTTCTTCAAGTATCTGGTCTTATATAAGATAGCAGTGGAAGAGGAGAAGTGTTACTTTATTCACTAGAATATTTAGTCACTGCAATGGAGTCCTGGATGAAGACAAATTCCAATGTAAAATTTAATATTCCCCTCACCCTGACCATTGTATGACATGCTTTGGTATTTTCTTTTTTGGGGGATGACACATTTTATTTTCAGAACTTCACCTCCAGTATATTGAATGCACTGATTTCAATATGCATTTATAACTATCTCCTCCTTTTAAAATTTTACCTGGAGATTACCAGTCATCACAAGCTTGTGAAATCTTATTCTCATGAATACCACAAATATAAGGCACCAAGGATCCATCTTCTTCTAACAAAAAGTCCAGTATTTCATCAGGATCCTAACATAAATATATATGAGAATGTCTAGAGAATTTTATTTGATCCGCAAGTCTATTCTACCTGTTATGTGTCATAGTGGCTAACTGTTTGTTTCCAGTTTCCCAGTAATCAGCGTTATCCCTAATCAATTCTTGGTGTTGGTAACCTCCTTCAGCTTTTGGATACGTGCCATTTCCTAGGATGCTACTGCTTTCCATGTAGAAGTTTCATTTAAACTATATAGACTCTATTCTCATTTCACTAGAGCAATTGATGAGACGAAATTGTAACTGGAAATAGGATATTGTTAAAATTTCAGAGATGATGCAGAGGAAGTACAAGTCCTACTACTTGTGGCTACTCTTGCAGCTAGTAGGCCCTACTGCACCTTCACAGAGCCTGGACAGGTGTGGCCTTGCCTAGTCAGAGAGATGTTGTATGGCGTCGAACATTTCTCCTGAAATTGAAAGTAACATCAAGACTGTCTCTGTCAAAAAATTTGAACTTCACTCCATGAGGCTCACAGACAAGAGGTTCCCCCAGCTTTGGGTTGGAAACTTTTTCCCTTAGTCTTCATTTTCTTGTCCAAATATTGAATTCTTTTCAAGTTAAGTGACAGTATCTGTGCCCTAAATCTTCAAGGAAAACTCCTTCTGTCCTCAAAGAAGTTAAAAAATTCACATCAGAAGACAATAAGAATACACCATGTGGAGGAAGGATACATATTACATTTATTTGCGATCTTGGAATGAGGTTAAGAATTAAAAAAAAATATATCAGAGACAATTTGTCCAGGTACTCACAACTTTAATCCAAATCTATTCCCTCTAACTTAGTGTAAAAATCACCGAAAAGTTCTATATCCTTAACATTTGCCTGACATGCTGTTTCTTTAAAATTGATTTATAGAAGTTCCCTAAAGAATAGGCATAATGCTATAGACTGAAGGAAGTAGTTGTATTTAACATAGTAATAATAAGAGATTTTGAAATTACTTTTCTTGCCTGGAACACTTTTAATCTATCAGTGCATTTTTCTCTGAAATGAAATTCACGTGAATATTAAGTGCATGTTCTGCATTAATTTATGATGGTTAAGGTATTTGTTTAACTAAAGTAGGCATAACTTATTCATTGAGAAGAAATTAATAAGGATTATTCAGGATATATGAGAGAAACTCATTGACTATGTAATGAATTTAAACATATATAAACAGATTGTTATTTGAACTATTTAGATACATAATTATAAATCATTAAATTGCTTCAACAATTCATTTAGATAACTATAAAGGATAATCATATTGTTTAATATTTACAGTTGATTAAAATACATTTAAAATGTTATATTTAACTCTATTATGTTTGTTTTTCTATTATATCATAATTCTAATAGCATTCCTATTTTTCTTTATTTAAATATTCTTTTAATTTAAAAAATATAAAGCTGTCACAAACCTACAGAAATTTAAAAGTACACTATAAAGAATATTTTTTCTCAAGCTATCTAGGAGTAAATAGCTGATTTGCTGCCTCATCATCTCCAAATACAATAGGATGTTTTTCCTAGAAACAGGGGCATTTCCCTAAAAAAGAGAAAAAAAAGGGAACAAAGGAAAAAGACCAACTGATGTAACAATCAAAATTAACATTGATACATTACTAGCATATAATCCCCAGACCCAATTTAAATTTCATGAAATCTTTCAATAATATCCTTCATTGCAAAATGATCCAATCCAGAATCATTCATAGCATTTTTTATCAATTTAATTTTTTAAAATAATTTCAACTTTTATAGATTAAGGGCTACATGTGCAGGTTTGTTACATGGGTATATAGTGTGATGCTGAGGTTTGGGGTACAAATGATCCTATCACCAAGAAATGGGTGCAGTACCAAATACGTACTTTTTCATTCCTTGCTCCCCTTCTTATTTTCCCCTTCTAATAGTCCCCAGTGTCCAGTGTTTCCTCTGTATGTCCATGTGTATCCAATGTTTAGTTCCCACTTATAAGTGAGAATATGTGGTATTTAGTTTTCCACTTTTGTGTTAATTCACTTAGGACAATGCCCTCCAGCTCCATCCATGTTGCTGCAAAGGACATAATTTCATTCTTTATATGGCATGTAATATTCCATGGTGTATATGTACCATACTTTCTTTATCCAATCCACTGTTGGTGGGCAACTAGGTTGGTTCTATGTCTTTGCTATTGTGAAAAGTGCTACAATGAACATGAAAGTGCATGTACTTTTTGGTAGAATGATTTATTTTGTTTTGAATATATAGCCAGTAATGGAATTGCTGAGTTGAACAGTAGTTCTGTTTTCAGTTCCTTGAGAAATCTGTAAACTGTTTTCCACGGTGGCCAAACTGATTTACTTTCTCATCAAAAGCATATAAATGTTCCCGTTTCTCCACCCTCACCAGCATCTATTATTTTTTGACTTTTTAATAATTACTATGCTGACTGTTATGAGATGGTATTTCATGGTTTTCATTTACATTCTTCTCATGATTAGCAATGTTGAGCAGTTTTTCATGTTTGTTTGCCACTTGGATGTCTTGTTTTGAGAATTGTCTGTTCATGCTCTTTGCCCACTTTTCAGTGAGGTTATTTGGTTTATGCTGTTGAATTTTTAAGTTCCTTATAGATTCTGTGTATTAGACTTTTGTCAGATGCATAGTTTGCAAATATTTTCTCTCATTCTGTAGGTTATCTGTCTACCTCTGTTGGTATTTTCTTTTGCTGTACAGAAGTAATTTAGTTTAATTAAGCCCCACTTATCAGTCTTTGTTTTCATAGTCATTGCATTTAGATGCCATTTTTGTTTTTGACTGTAGTCTAAAACTTCTTGGAGTTTGAAAATTACTGGCCGGTTATTTTGCAGATTGTTCCTTAATTTACGTTTAGCTGATGTTTCTTCATGATTATATTCATGCCAAGTATCTTCAGCAAAAATATTACAGTAGTGATTCTATGTCCTTCTCATATCTTACCAGGTGGCATACACTTTCAATCTATCCTCTTACTCACTAGATAACTTCGGTATGTTTCAGTTTTTTCAATTGTAAATTATTTTTTCTTTTCTATAATTATTAAATATTACAGGAAAAGGTATACTTTTAAATTATGAAAAAATCCCATTCATCAAAACACTTTGCACACACTTGGAATTTCTCAGTTTTGTCCATATTTGTTTTTTTTTTTTTCATTTATTTGGGATTTGAACCCTCTTACCGGGCTTTCCCCTTGATTACCTGCTCACCCAGCTTAGGCTTTTATACTCCAATTTAAGTCATTGCTGCAGGAGGAGACAGGAATAGAAGGCATTCAGCAACAACTTCTGCTCTGCTGCAGATCATAGCTTTAGAATTGGATTGTTCTTAAAGAGAATTTAAGGGAAAGAAAAAGAAAGGGAAAAGGGAAGAGAAAGAGAAAAATGAAGTAGAAGTGAAAGATGAAAAGAAAATTTTGGAATTGTTTAATGTAGAAAAGTAATGCAGACTTAATGTGACAAAACCAAAAGTCTGAAATACTCAAAAAATTATTTTTCCTGTCTTTGTAGTAATCTGTCAATTATGTATCTCAATATTCTTCTTATCACATGTCTTATTAATATAGCTTCCAACCTATTTTTTGCCTTTTGCCTTGATTTTGGTATTTAAAAATATATATATATATATTTAGATACATTTAAGTCTATTTTTAATCTTTTTAAATTTCTAATTATTAATAGTTGTAAATAACATTTGTACATATTTATGGGGTACATGTGATATTTTCATACGAGAATACAATGTGAATTGAACAAATCAGGGTAATCAGGGTAGTCATTACCTCAAGCATTTATCCTTTCTTTGTGTTAGGAACATTCCAATTCCACTCTTTAATTATTTTCCATTCTTTTGGATATAGACCTACCATTGGGATGGTTGTATCATATGGTAGTTCTATTTTTAGTTTTTCGAGGGACCTCCATATTGTTCTCTACAGTGGCTCTACTAATTTACATTCCCACCAATAGTATATGACGGTTCCCCTTTCTCCACATTCTCAGCAGCATTTGTTATTGCCTATCTTTTGGATAAAAGCCATTTTAACTGGGGTGAGATGATATCTTATTCCAGTTTTAATTTTCATTTATCTGATGATTGGTGATGTTGAGCATTTTTCATATACCTGTAGGCCACTTGTATGTCTTCTTTTGAATAATGTCTACTCAGATCCTTCACCCATTTTTAAATCAGATGTTGTTTTTTTTTTTTTCTATTCAGTTGTTTGAGTTCCTTATATATTTTGGTGATTAATCCCTCATCAGCTGAGTAGTTTGAAAATATTTTCTCTCATTCTGTGGGTTATTTCCTCACTTTCTTTATTATTTTCTTTGTTGTGCAGAAGCTTTTTAACTTGAGTTGATTCCATTTGTTTATTTTTGCTTTGGTCGCTTGTGCTTTGAGGTCTTCATAAATTTTTGCTTAGACCAATATCCTGGAATGTTTCCCCCATGCTTTCTTCTAATGGCTTTATAGTTTCAGGTCTTAGCTTTAAGTTCTTAATTCTTTTTCATTTGATTTTTATATATAATGAGAAATAAGAGTCTAGTTTTGTTCTTCTGCACATAGATATTCAGTTTTCCCAGCACCATTTATTGAAGAGACTGTCCTTTTCCCAATGTAAGTTTTAGGCATCTTTGTCAAAAATGAATTCAGAGTAAAAGCTGGATTTATTTCTGGGTTCTCTATTCCATTCCATTAGATTATGTGTCTGCCTTATACCAATATCATGCTGTTTTGGTGACTGTAACTTTGTAGTACGATTCGAAGTCAGATGTAATGCCTACAGCTTTGTTCTTTTGACTCGTATTTCTTTGTCTCTTCTGGATCTTTTGCAGTTCTATGTGAATTCTAGGATTGTTTCATCCATTTCTGTGAAGAATGTCATTGGTATTTTGATAGAGTTTGTATTTAATCTGAAGATTGTTCTGGGAAGAACAGACATTTTAACAATATTGATTATTCCAGTCTATGAAGACTTTCCTTTTTGTGCGTCCTCTTCAATATTTTTATCATTGTTTTACAGTTTTCAAGGTAGAGATTTTTCATTTCTTTGGTTAGGTTTATCCCTAGGCGCTTTATTTCATTTGTAGTTATTGTAAATGGAATTACTTTTAAAATTTCTTTTCCAGGTTGTTCAGTATTGGCATATAAAAATGCTACCTATATTTCTTTTGTTTTGTTAATAAAGTATCTGAAACACACAAAAACTATGTTTGTTAATTATTGGTTGTGGAAATATAGGTGTTTTTTATATTTTTGTACACTGTAAAAATGTAAAACAATTTTTAAAATATATATATTACAACACGAACTTATATTTGGTAAAAATAAATGTTTCCTTGTAAAATTAAGTTAAAACTTGTCTATAAATTCATTTTGAATTCCTGATTAATCTGTAGATTTTTTCCACTAGGCAGCCAAATTTTCAAGTGAGACTTGAAGCTCTATGCTATAGAGACATTTACAGTTCAGTTTCTTTACTTGCCAGGATATTCCATGACAAGAAAAATTTAAAATGAATAAGGTTGGAAACAACCCTATGTTTATCAACAAGTGAGTGAATAAACAACTTGTGATATATCCATACAATGAGACTCAATAATGAAGAGGAATGAATTATTGATATAGGCAGAAATATAGATTAATCTCAAAATAACTATCCTGTGTGGAGAAAGACAGGCAAAAAAAAAATGCATGCGTATAGTTCAATTTATGTGCCAGTCAGGGAGACATAAACTAATATTTGATGACAGAAAGGAGTTAGTAATTACCTGGGAAGCAGAAGGGCAAGAGAATGGAATTACAAAGGTGTATAAGAAAATTGTTCAGGATAATGGATGAGTATCACCTTGATTGTGGTGATAATTTCAACAGATGCATACATATGTCAAAACTTCCCAAATTTCATACATTTAATATGTACAATTTGTTGCATGTCAATTATACTTTAACAAAGCTGTTTGCATTTTTATAGTCAACTAAACCAAATTTTTATTAATAATTTCCAGATTTTATTTTGCTTACTGTGCTATTTTTATAGTCCCATATTCTATTATTTCTCTACGTTATTTTTATATAGTATGATGTAGTATACCACCTTTATTTTATCCCAGCTGTATATA
Organism: Gorilla gorilla gorilla; assembly: GCF_029281585.2. NCBI lineage: Eukaryota > Metazoa > Chordata > Mammalia > Primates > Hominidae > Gorilla > Gorilla gorilla. The sequence goes on along the minus strand of NC_073237.2, from coordinate 99,034,968 downwards.
GATACAAATGTAAATAAGGAAAATGGAAGTTTTAGTCTCTTGTAATTAAAATAAAATGACATATTTGTCATGGAACAGCTTCCTATACATAGTTAGAAACATTCTTGCATTTTTTATTATAATAATCAATTTTTTGTGTCAATATCATAGTATTTGAATAGAGAATGTTTATAGCCATTTTTTATAAGCTCATGAGATATATTCCTTCTTAAAATTTTAAATGCATTTGGCTTTTATTTAACTGGCTGCTTTTGTTTTTTCTTTAGAAAGTTAACATTCTTACTTTCAGCTATTGCTTTTTAACTACTATAGATTCTGATTAGAGTTGCACTAATTACAGTAACTGTTTATGATGGTAAGTCTGGTATTCTAAGAATATTTCCTCCTAAAATCTCCCTTGAGGCCTTTCAATAAGACCTTAGTTTGAATCAGACAATTATTTTCTTTCCTGTAAATTTTTTATGTACCATGTACTCTTTTTTTTCTAATTTAACAAGGTACTTTCTATTTCCGTTTCTAACATATAATTGCTATAATATAAATTTGTTTTTATATACTATAGTTGTTTCATTTGTAGACAAGGATTTATTTTTATTTTCTGGTTATTTTATATTATTTTATTATTGCTTATTTTCTTATTCAAAAACCTAAAATATAGTATTTTATAATAATGTATAATGATGTTTATTTAGGTCTTTAATTTTAACACAGTTATATATGAAAATATGCATCATAAACTATTTAATGCAGTATACATATTGGCTAGGAAGTTTTGGAATTAGACACCACCAGACATCACTTACTAGTTTGGTAATCTTTGAAATCTTATTTAACCTCTCTAAACATCTAAGATATTTTCTATCAAACAGAATAATAATCATACCTACTTCCTGGTTGATATGAAAATTAAATAAAATAATGTACTTAGCACATTTAATAATTTATAAATCAGTAAACACATAAGAAAAAATCAGCTAAAACAAAAATATAAGAATACATATATTATTTTTGTGGATATCATTGTTGTCAGAAGTCAAGAATAGGAGGAAGACTCTTAATAGATTTTGAGTAGAGCCAGTGTGTATTTTGTGATGATGCTGTTGAGTACCTCACTCCATGACTATGCTACTCTTCCTTACTCTCCTGTCACTGTTGGGAAACAGAACTCTTTATTTTCTATACTGTCTTACTCCTAGAATCCTGATTATAATTTAGCTTCCTTTAATCTCTTGGGTTAGAGCTGTATTCTGAACAAAGTCAAATAAGAAGGACAGTATGGCAGAAGAGGGGCATGGCCTCTGATGTTCTCAAATGTAGCCACAGTTTTGCTTTGGATTTGTTTTGTTTTTTCGCGTGTGGGTGGGCGGGGGGTTGTTTCATTTTGTTTTTAAACCTTCCTGATTATGGAAGGAAGAATCAGTATCTCCTTCAGTGACCTAATTTTATAGTATAACCTAATTGTAAGACCAAATTTTGGAGAAGCTTGTTTGGGGACTAAGGCAAGTATCTATTTCTGGTTTTTTTTTTTTCAATTTTTATTCTAATATAGAAGGCACATGCTCAGGTTTGATACATAGGTATGCTGCACTCGGGTAGTGAACATAGTACCCAATACATAGATTTTGATCCATTCCCCCCTCCCTACCTCCCTCATCTAGTAATTTACAGTGTCTGTTGTTCCCATGTTGATAACCCTGGGTGCTCCATGTTTAGGTCCCACTTATAAGTGAGAATATGTGGTATTTGATGTTCTGTTCCTGTGTTAATTATTATCATAGCCTTCAGCTACCTCCATATTGATGTAAAGGACATGATTTCATTTTTTATGGGTGCATAGTATTCCATGTTGTATACATACCACATTTTCTTTATCCAATCAATCATTGATGGGCACCTAAGTTGATTCCTTGTCATTACTGTTGTGAATAGTGTAGCAATGAACTTACAAGTACATTTGTTTTTTTAGTATAATGATCTATTTTTTTTTCCTTTGGATATAGTCCATAATGGGATTGCTGGGTTGAATGGTAGCTCTGTTTGAAATTCTTTGAGAACTCACCAAAGTGCTTTCCACAGTGGCTGAACTAATTTACATTCCCACCAACAGTCTATAAGTGTTTCCTTTTCTCCACAGTCTCACCAGCATCTGTTGCTCTTTAGCTTTTTAATAATAGTCATTCTGACTGGTGTCAGATGGTATCTCATGGTGGTTTTGATTTGCAATTCTCTGATGATTAGTAATGATGAGCATTTTTCATTGTTTGTTGGCCTTTGTTTGTTGTATATATGTTCATTGTTTCTTGGCCATTGTTTGTTGAATGTCTTCTTTTAAGAGATATCTGTTCATGTCCTTTGCCACATGGGTTTTTAATGGGGTTTTTCTTTGTATGTGTAAGATCCTTGTAGATTCCAGATATTAGACCTTTGTCAGATGCATAGTTTGTAAATATTTTCTCTCATTCTGTAGATGGTCTGTTTATTGATAATTTATTTTGCTCTGAAGAAGCTATTTAATTGAATTAGGTCCCATTTTTCAATTTGTGTTTTTGTCACAATTGCTTTTGGGGACTTAGACAAAAATTATTTGCCACAGCTGATGCCAGGAAGGGTATTTCCTAGGTTTGCTTCTAGAGTTTTTATACTTTGAGGTCTTATGTTTAAATCTTTAATCCATCCTGAATCAATTTTTCTGAATAGTGAAATGTAAGGGTCCAGTTTCATTTTTCTGCATATAGCTACCCCATTATCCCAGCACCACGTAGAATAGGAAGTCTTTTCCCCCATTGCTTGTTTTTGTCAGCCTTGTTGAAGATCAGATGGTTATAAATGTGAAGCTTTATTTCTGAAATTTCTATTCTCTTCCACTTGTCTGTGTGTCTGTTTCTGTACCAGTACCATGCTCTTTTGGTTATTATAGCCTTATAGTATAGCTTGAAGTCAGGTAGAGTGATGCCTCTGGCTTTGCTCTTTTGGCTTAGGATTGCTTTTTCTACTTGGGCTCTTTCTTGGTTCCATTTGATTTTAGAATAGCTTATTCTAATTTTGTGAAGAATGACATTGGTAGTTTGAGAGAAATAACATTGAATCTGTAAATTGCTTTCGGCAGTATGGCCACTTTAGCATTATCGATTCTTCCCATCCATGAGCATGGGGTGTTTTTCCATTTATTTGTGTCATATCTGATTTCTTTCAGCAGTGTTTTGTAGTTCTCCTTGCAGAGCTCTTTCGCCTCCTTGATTAACTGTATTCCTATTTTATTTTATTTGTGGCTATTGTAAATGGGACTGTGTTCTTTATTTGAGTCTCAGCCAAGACATTACTGACATAGCGAAATGTTAATGATTTTTTTTTTACATTCGTTTTGTATCCTGAAACCTTGCTAATATCCTCTATTAGTTCTAGTAGCCTTTTGGCAGTCTTTAGGGTTTTCTAGGTACAAAATCATATAATCAGTGAAGACAGATAATTAGACTTATTTTCTTATTTGGATGCCTTTTATGTATTTATCTTGCTTGAACGCTTTGGCTAGGACTTCCAGTGATACAGTGAAAAGGAGTGGTGAGAATGGGCATCTGTACCTTGTTCCAGTTCTCAGGGGGAATGGTTCCAGTGTTTGCCCATTCAATAAGCATTCAATAAGCATCTATTTCTGCATCCCATTCAATGAATCTCTAAGCAATTTGAAACTCTCTAATAAAACTCATTGGTATATCTAAGCCAGAGCAGATTCTGTTCTTTCCAAATGAACCCTGACTAAATAACAAAATTATTGCAGCTACACGTGTCTGGGATATGAGGAGTCAGTGAATCCTATGTGTTATAAAACTGTGAAGAAGATTGAAAATATAGTGTAGAAAACAAAAGAAACTTCTACTTTTTCTGTAATATATATTTTGTCACTTAAATCTCTAAAACAAAAGTGTCAAGATTTTATGCCTATTACTCATTGATTGTGAGAATACAGTTTTTTATTATTACTGTCATTTTTTTCTACTATCTAAAACATTAAAAGTTATTTTAAAAGATCTATATACTGCAGTATAAAATATTTTTTCCTTGTGAAATTATAAGTAAACTAAGAGTCTATTAATTCGCTTAGAGTTCATGGTCATTATGATTTCATAGACTTTTCCAACATGGTGGTTATATTTGCAAGTAATACCCCAAGCTCAGTTCTAAAAAGACAGTTCAGGTATGGTACTTAGAAAGGTCTTAAATGAAAACATTGATTATAAATGATCTTTGCTATTCAAGATGATGTTAGCAAGATAATGTGAAATATTCTTAAAATATTTGTTAACTCCTTTCTAAAACAAGCCATACACTTTTCCTTTGCTTTGTTGGTGAGAAAAAACATTAAACTTATTTTGTTTTGATTTATTTTTACATGTTTATTCCAAAGAAGCTTCCCCTTACAGTTACTGTTTAGCACTGAATATGTTTAGCCTAAAGAGTACTAAGTAAAAGGCCTTATGCCTCGATAAATAAATCACATTGTTGCTCTATAGTCATGTGAGCTAATATAGTTCTCATTTATTTTTTAAAAAGAAGACAAAAGAGACGGTGGAATCATTGAAGTATACAAAATTAGAATAGATGTTTTCAAATGTCTCCCTGATTTTTCTCTTAAAATGTTAAAATTTTTGTTTGAAGAAATTTTACTTAGAAAAATAAATACAATGTTTTCACTTGTTTATGGTAAAATATTCTAATATGTGAAGACTTTGAAAACAGTAATTCATCTAAGATCCTACATAGCAAGAAATGAAATATGGATATTATAGATAACTGAGTTAAACTGTGGACTAAACTGCACTTTATTTGATGTAAGGGCTGTATTTTTAAGCGGTGCTTTTGAGAATAGAGTTTGCTTTTTAAAACTGTGCTGCTCAGTATAGTAGGCATATGTAGCTATTCATAGTTACAAATAAATTGCTTAAAATGTTAAACAGTCAAATTAGCCCGTTTCAAGTTTTCAATAGTTTCTTGGGGCTAGTGGGTACCATACTGGACATTTTTGCCATTGCATAAAGTTGTATTGCATGATATGCTTGAGTTGCATGTGTAGATAATTATCTGCAAGTTATAAACAGTGAGAAGAAAATTATTGTAATGTGGTAAAAAGAAAAACATACAAATTCATTTCTAGCAAGATTTGTGTAAGAACTGAAAAAAAATATTAGTGGGATGACTGAACCTAATGAGAATTCTCAAATCAAAGAAATGTTGAAAACTATAAATGTTATTTCAGTGATATCAAGTATATATCTGTCTATAGAGTATAGACGTAAATATCTCTGTTTATTAAAAATTATCTCTGACTTTATAAGTAAGAAAATGGGTATAGGGAATTTGCAGAAAGTATGAGGGTTAGCGTGTATGTAGGAGCTAGAGGAAGAACAGGTGCGAGTTAAGAGTGTAGCTTGTCACAGTAAGTATTGTCTAAGTTGGTACATTCACCAAGAAGAAAGCAGGCTTTCTCATCTGTCTCCTCAAAAATGAACTGTGAATTCCTTACCAAGTGTAATAAAGTTTTAGAATTTAATAAATCACTTGTACCAAGACTTGGTTGACATGCAGACCAAAAGACAAGTACCTGGGCAGTTTTTGTAGAAGAGAGGGAGGAGAAAAGGAGAAAGAAACTTGGAGGTGAAGAGGAGAAAGAAACTGTGTCTTTACTTGTATAAATTGCCATGGAAATAGTGACTGGCGAATATTTGAGTTGGCCCAAAAGCCAATTTTTTTTTCAATTAGGAATGAAGTGAAGAAAAATGCTGCTATTTTGACTCCATCTTGTTACCAAAGGAATCTGCTGATTCTACGTGGGGTAACTAAGAGGCAGTCTCCTCGTATAGTTTGCTGCTCATGATTTGAGGCTCTTTCAGAGTACAGTACTTTACTTGAAATTACTAATAATGGTTCAAGGAAAAAATTATCACTGACAGCATGGAATGCACAAACTAGACAAGATGATTAAGTTAATTCTTTTTGGTTGCTCAGAAGAGAAAACAGAAAGTATGACAGTGGTGAAAAGAAATAAAATTTAAGTTAGAATTTTCTTTAAATATTTTGCTATAAAAGTGATAATTAAAAATAAGATATTACTCTGCATTTACTTTTATTATCAATTTTTAAACTAAGCATTTTTAACAAATTTAATCATTATATTATGAACATTCAGAGTATTATTAGAATGTTGAATATTGTCTTGCAAAGAAAGAGTTTGACACTGTAAATGCTTGACTTACTTATTTCTCTTCCTCAAGCAGATAAACAAATATATTCCTAATGCTTACTGTCATTCAAATTACACTCAGTGCAAATTCTTGAAGTGGAAACAGAAATTACTTGCTTTGTTCTGTGCACACATATTCCCAACTGTGACTGTAAAAGTTATAAATACATACACAACATCAACTAAGGCTTAGTAAAGAAAATTGCCACATTAAATTAGATGAATCATTGAATAATTTCTTTTAAAAGTGTAACAACACTTAGGAGAACTGTGTACAGCATTTAGCCTCTAAGTAAAGATAATGAGCATGTAAAATACTACCAGTCAACCTAAACATAATTCTGACCAGTTTATCAAATTAGTTTGTCATATCTGGAGAAAAATAAATAAATTTTAGAAATGTCCTCCCACTATTCAACATTGGCCTAACATTCTCCCTAGCAGTCAAATTATATGCTCTAATATAATTCATAGTGCCTAGACAAACAAAATATAATACATTATTTTATACAAGATTGCCTTTTTTTAAGAAAGATGATATTTCCTCATTCTACTTCTCTGATATAGTGGGAAATGTTATTTCAAGAAACTTTAAGTGATGTCAGTAAATGAAAAAGGTAATAATACATGCAGTTCTGAAATTTAAGTAATAAAAGAGACTTCAAATAAATGCTGATTTTTAAATATCCATTTATAGCATTACCCTTATGTATGCTCACAACTCATATAAAGAAATAAAAGAATTGCAATGGCCTGTGTATCAAACACCACTAATGTAGTGCCTTCCATCTCAGCCTCACGTGGTTGCCTTGTTCCTCATCAGCCACCTCTTAAAAGACAGATTCTAGCTAATGCTCATGTTCATGTTTTTATCACCTCTAGAGTGGTGGCTGGCTCTTTCTCCCACTTTCAGTAAGGCACCAGGTCACAGGTCATGGTATCTGGCTACCATGGGGAGAGTTTAAAGAATGAGGTGATGTAAATTGGAATTTAAAAGGCTTAAAGTTTAACCAGTGAAAAAGAGAATGTGGGAGGTAAATACAGATATACTTGCCCTTCCATTCATTCCCTAATGGTTTACTATGAGGCACAGTGATATCTTATGTGGATAAATAATTGATTATGTCTATGCTGAAGCAATAATCAATTTAGTCATGTTCTGTCTTCTAGGCCTTTCATTTTTACTGTCCTAAGATTGAAGCTACTAATAAAGCATTAGCACTTACACTTGCCTTAGATAAGGGATACCACTGGTTGAAGGTTTCCTTCCTTTGCTAAAGGGCACAGCCCACAAAATCATCAGTTACAGAGATTTGGGCTTTAAGGGGATGCTGCTATCAGGGGACCCAAACTTAGAAAGTATACCACAGCTCATTTAGCAGCTTCTAACATAGCCTGTTTATCAGGAGAACCAGCCCCCCAACTATTTCAATGTAGGTTCTTTCTATTTTCCCTAAGTGTCAGCCAGTCTGAGAAATAAAGAGTACAAAGACAGGAATTTTACAGCTGGGCCTCCAGGGGTGTCGTCACATATTGGTAGGTTTGTGATGTCCCTCTGAGCCACAAAACCAGCAAGTTTTTATTAGGGATTTTAAAAGGGGAGGGGGTGTACGAACAGGGAATAGGTCACAAAGACCACATGCTTCAAAGGGCAATAAAGATCACAAGGCAAAGGGCAAAATTAAAATTGCTGATGAGGGTCTATGTCCCGCTGTGCACGTATTGTCTTGATAAACATCTTAACAGGAAACAGGGTTCGAGAGCAGAGAAATTCCAGGCTGGAATTTCCCAATCCTAGTAAGCCTGAGGGTACTGCAGGAGACCAGGGCATATTTCAGTCCTTATCTCAACTGCATAAGACAGACACTCCCAGAGTGGCCTTTTATAGACCTCCCCCAAGGAATGTCTTCCTTCCCCAGGGTATTCCTTCCTGGGAGAGGAATTCAGCGATATCTCTCTTACTTGCATGTCCGTTTATAGGCTCTCTGCAAGAAGAAAAATATGGTTGTATTCTGTCCGACCCCACAGGCAGTCAGACCTTATGGTTATCTTCCCATGTTCCCTGAAATTCGCTGTTATTCTGTTCTTTTTCAAGATGCACTGATTTCATACTGTTCAAATACACATGTTTTACAATCAATTTGTACAATAGTGGTCCTGAGGTGACATACATTCTCAGCTTATGAAGATAATGGGATTAAGAGATTAAAGTAAAGACACGCATAAGAAATTATAAGAGTATTATTAGGGTGTGATAAATGTCCATGAAATCTTCACAATTTATGTTCAGAGACTGCAGTAAAGACAGGTGTAAGAAATTATAAAAGTATTAATTTGGGGAACTGATAAATGTCCATGAAATCTTCACATTTTATGTTCTTCTGCCGTGGTTCTGGCCATTCCCTCCGTTCGGGGTCCCTGACTTCCCACAACACCTGTTGGTTTGGACTTCACTCAAAGAATTCTGATAAGTAATTTAGCTAATATAAATGATTAAATAAAATGCTCAAATGAGGCACACACTGTCTTCAATACACAGAGCCCAATAAGATTCTGGGTCTCCTTTCTGGTGGTGGAGGCAAAAACACTGCAATACTTTTGTTGACTACTGAAAAGATTGGGTGTTATGAATCTGCCCATATAATGCCAAGAAATTTTACTTGGTTAGTAGTCATCTGAATTTGGCTGGGGTTTATCAACCATTCTTTCTAGTGCAGCTATGTTAACACTGCAGCCAGTTCCACTGAGACTGAAACTTCTTAATTGCTAACCAAGTGAATAGTATTCCTATAGTAAACACTTTGCATGTCAACAGGCAGAAGCACTCGTGTTAAGTCCTAACACACTCCCTCATGGCAAACAACAAGGATTTTAGTTATTCGTGTTCTATTAACACTTCTGTCTGTACAAATTCTTTTCAAATGAGGAAATCGCCTTTGGCATTGATGGGACAGGGAGGTACAAGGATAAAACACCAATTCCTCCTACCCATTCAGAAGTGGAAATATCAGCAGTGCATTGAATTGACACCAAGTGCCCTACCACAAGGTATTTTAGCTTCTGTGAACGTTGATCAAACCTCATTAGCTCAATCTAGGTACCCTATTCCTCATGGAACCTAGTAAAATTGTGGCTTGAGTGTTTATATCCAAAAGAAATTAAAAGTTTGAATTTCTCCCTTCTCAGAAATTCCCCAGAATATTTTAACAGTTTCATATGACTCTAGATCCCTCATGAAGACAGAAAGATGTCCTCTTCATTCCTAATTGTCTTTTTCTTTACAGCAGCTATAGTTAGGGAAAAGAGGGAGTGAGTCATCAGGGTACACAAAAGAAGAATCAGTTTCATGTCATTAAGCAAGTCTCATTTACTTTATTTCTCCATCAGTTCAGCAGCTACTTTCAGGTCAACAAAAACTTTTTTTTACTGTATTCAATCTTCTCAAAGTCAGCCAGTGGCAAGATTATCATTACTGATATCATCTGTTTTAGCTTTGGAGACCCCTTGACTCCACAGTCACAGTCATACTGTTTTCTGCATGAGACCGTAGGGTTTGTACCCTTTAACTAACTCAGGAGTCTTGCACAGTAGTGACATTTCTTAGGGAATCTACTTTAATTGGAAGCATATTTTTGCCTCATTGTAATGAAAATTTGTCTTAGGCTTTTACCACAGTTTAACCTAAGGGCTATAGGGGTTTTCAATGAAAATGAGGATGATTGCAAATTTATCAAGATTTATTTGAATCAGTTTCTCAGTATTTTAAACTCAACATGAATATTATCAATGCCTTATCTATGGTTTGTGATGGGAGTTTGTCTATTTCAAGAAAATCTTCCTGATGGAGCCAAATCTCCCTTATAGCAGCAAGGGCCATTGCAGGAAAACAAACAAAGAAACAAACTCTGAGACTGAAGACTTAATTTTTTCTCTGAGTAGATCTGAATTTGTCGTGATAGACTGCAGAATGGGACTGAGTTGCAAGATAGCCCAGCTCTAATTATTAATTCTTAACAAATCTTGAGCTCTCTATGTCTTATTTTCCAATAGAAACAAAGTTCTAATTCACCTTATTTCTGCATATAGTGGTCACAAATTTCTGTTATGGCATGTTCGATGTAGGTACACAACTCTATACATGTTTTTTGAAAGGGCTCTGGACCTTCTGAGTACTCAGTATGTATCTTTATGGGGAAGATTTGAAGATGACCATCAAATTAGTGAGGAAGACCTTTTTTTCCTGCCAGAGGAGAGTTAACAGAAAGAGGACACTGGTTGAAAAAACTGCTTTCTGGTATTTGGCCTATAATTACCTCCCACTTCCTCATAATTAATAGTCAATAAAGTAGAGGGGTGCTTATTATTACACAATTGACCATACAATTTGCTCACCATGTTTTCTGCATTTATGGACTTACCTCAAATCCTATCAGTTCTTCCACAAGACCCTCACCTATCCTCTTCCATTAAGTCATTTATCTGTCAACATTCCATCCTCATTGACAAAATTGTCAAGAACTGTTGTGAATGGATTTTACTCCACTTGTATGCTAACAAGTTAGCTTCATGCTTATTAGTATAAGATATACAACCTCTGGTTCAGAGACAAGAGACTACTAACAGTACAGCAAGCCACAAGTACAGCATCATATCACACCAATTCTTGGTCTAAGTCCCACAGAAGGGATTGGATGGTGGTGGTGGTGATGTGGATGATCCAAGATAGATGACTTCCCAAGAAACTACAAGTGAGCTACCTCAATCTAGGGAACTCATATCTTTTATAATGGCCAGTAAGAATTCTTGTCCTTTGCTTTTGAGTCACATTCTGTCTTCCACTGCTATTCACTATATAAATATCCTTGAAAAGATTACCTAGAACAAAGGGCTATCAGTGCTTTTGGGTTATAAGAAAAATATATAGAAAAATATCTCATAACAATTCAGAATAATTTTACATCTTAAGACGTGGTATATCTTAATGAGCATACCATATTGTCTGAAAATAATGTTTACACTAAGATTGCTGTAGTGTTCAAGGAATACCAATCAGGTCAAACTGGTTGATAATAATGTTCAGATATTTAATGAAAATGATTTTAAATACTAATAAAGAAAAGCCAAATAATATCATTTAATACAGAAAAAAATTATTTGACTAAATTCAACATCCATTGATAAAAAAACTCTAAGGAAAGTAAGGCTAGAAGGAACTCTCACAATCTGATAAAAAGCATTTACTGAAAACATACGAAAACATTTTATACAATGCTGATAGATTAAATGCTTTTTCAAAGTATAAACAAGACAAGGATATGACTCTTACCACATCTGTACACATCAACAAATGTCCTAGCTAGTACAATAAGGAAATAAAATCACTAAAATCGTACAGATCTACCATGAATAAACAGAACCGTCTCTATTCACAGACTCATGTTTTCTATATAGAAAACATGAAAGAAACTATACAACGTGTACTGGAATGAAAATATGAGTATAGCAAGCTTGGAGAATACAAAGTCAATATACAAAACTATGTTTATGCTTTGGAATATTTAATTTTATTGATAGCAATTCCCTACAAACTTATGTACATATAGATTTTGATTCCATAATAAAAGTCAGTAGATTTTTTTGTAGTTATCAATATCAGATTCTAAAATTTCTATGGAAAACAAAAGACCTAGAAGAGCTAAAACAATTTCGTAAAACAAGATCAAAGTTTTAGGAGTATATCACCTGATATGAAGATTTACTGTGAACCTACAATGATTATGACAGCATGTTACTCATGAAAGAATAAGCACAGATAATAACGCAGTTTGAGAGTCCAAATGTAAACACACTAATATATGACCGGTTGATTTGACAAGTATACAAAAACAGTTTAGAAAGAAAAAAATTGTCAGAAAATTATGCTGTAGTATGAAAAAATCTATATGCAAAACAAAAGAAAAAGAGAAAAATAGAGGAAGAAAGGGAAGAGTGACCAAAACTTCATATCATGTTAATATACAAAAAATAAATCAAAATGAATATAGGCCATCATGTAAACGTTCAAATTATAAAACACCTGGAAAGGAAACTAAGATCAGTAACATGATCTTGAGCTAAAAGTCAAAAAGATTAAAGATCTTTAAAGTGAAAAAAATTATAAGTTGACTTTATCATAACTAAGGACTTCTGCTGTCTATAAAACATCATTAACAAAATAAAAGATAAGCTTCATATTAGAATAAAATGTTTTCATATTTTATATATCTAATAAATAACCTATTTTCAGATTAAAAATCTTAAAACTCAATAGTAAACATATAAACTACCTGACCTTAACAAAGGCAATACAAATGGTGAAATTATTTAAACAGACTTTTTACCAGAAAATATATATAAAAAGAAAATTAGGATTTGCAAAAGTGTTCAGCATGATTAGTGATAAGGGAAAGGTATACAAAAACTACAGTGAGATTGCACTATATACCTATTAGAATGTTCAAAATAAAGACATTCTCATCATTATCATTATTCAGTTGACAATACCAAGTTCTAGAGAGGGTGCAGAGCAACTTTCAATCTCATAAATTGCTGGTGAGAAAGCAAAATGACACAGGTAATTAAACCAACCACTTGTCAGTTTTAAAATAATATTCTCTGCATGTGTTCCAGTAACCACACTCCTGTTTTTACCCCAAAGTGAAAATACATCTCTTTTAAATGACTATTTACAAATGTTTATGGCAGCTTTTTACATAATCTCCCAAATCAGAAAATATACCAAAAATGCTTCAACTTTTCAATGGACAAAAATAGGGCATACCAGGTAATAAAATGTTGCTCGTTGGTAAAAATAAATGCACTACTGATTCACAAAACCATGTAAATGAATTTTAAATGCATTATGCTAAGTGAAAGAAGTCAGGCTCAAAAGGCTATGGACATTTTTAAAAGTAAAGATGATGCATATTTGGTAAAACAGTATATAAATGATATATAGAAATAAAGAAGATGAAAATAGGGAGTGTGAGGGAGATGATGCCAAATTTAAACTAGGCTGACAAGGAAGGTTTTATTAAAAATGTTACTTTGAGTAAATATCTGAAGGCGATTATGGGAAAAGCCACAGATAAATAGTTAATCATGACAAAACAATGTGAAAATAGTCCCAATCTAGGACTATATCCAGGAGTTTTTGGTGGCACAGAGCAGAAAACTGTGCTTTGGCCTGGGTATTACGATTTATATGCATCATTTATTCTCTTCTGATGCATTAAAACATTATAATCAAATATGAAATATTTCCCAAGATAATAAAAAGGGCTTCCAGTCAGAATTTTCAACATTCATGAGAGCACAAAGAGGGAAGACCTGGCCTACATGTGGCATTGCATGCATTTTAATCTTGGGGAGGAGAATTGAGATATAATGCAAAACTAAAAAAAGGAGATTGAAATAGGGAGCTAATCTTCTAGAACTCAATATTATCCTTTAGAAAGGAATTAAAGTTTACAAGAAAGGTGGCATAATTATATTTATACAACTTCTATTGCACCATTTTAACACTGTATTGAGGATATCTGACAGCTAAGTCCTCTGGTAGCAGAACATCACACAAATTGAATATGATAAATGAACAATAAACAAATAAGTTGTGCTAGAAGTGAATGACAAGTCAGTGTCAACTAGAGATGTTTTCCAATAGCACATGCTGAAACCTTGTTATCACCTGTGTTCTTACCTTCAAAATTTTGTAAAAATGACAATATATTGACAATATGCAGTATAATGAAGGCTTTGTCCTACTCTTTTACGACATATTTTACTCTTTAGATTTTTTATTTTTGTTTAAAACCATTATACATAAACATTTTAATGTTTATTTTCTTATGCTTTTATTTGATAAATGATAATTGTAAAAAAAACCCTGAATACACAAGAAAGAAAATGGAAAATTAAACCAGGATATTACCACTATTGCACTTTGTTTCGCTCACTTTCAGATTGCTTTCCTTAATTGCATGGCTTTTGTTTGAATGGGAGTGAAGCCATCTTTCATGGGAAATTTAATATCTTGTCTTATTTTCATTAAAAATTTTATCAGGAAGATTTTATTATGCCATTAAAAGTTATTTGAGGGCCAAGTGTGGTGGCTCATGCATGTAATCCCAGCACTTGGGGAGGCCAAGGCAGGAGGATCATTGGAGCTCAGGAGTTCAAGACCATCCTGGGCTTATGCCTCTAGTCCCAGTTACTAGGGAGACTGAGGCAGGAGGATCTTTTGAGTCTGGAAGATCAAGGCTGTAGTGAGCTGTGATCACACCACTGTAGTCCAGCCAGGGTGACAGAGCAAGACTCTGTCTCAAAAATAAATAAATAAATAAATGTCACCTGAGACTTCTGGTTTCAGCTCTCAGTAAAGACTTCTCACATGTAAAAGAGTCTCACATGTAAAAAGTCCACTCCCCACAATAAAAATATGGACAAACTAAAAATGAACTGAAAATGAACATTTTCTAGGACCCATTAGAGACCTTAGTTCAGAGGCCAAATTTCCACAACGACAGAAGTAGGCACATCCAGCAAGATACATCAATAGAGGTCTGTTTAACTCAGATAGAAACTCCTGGAGTCATATAGAAGGAACACTTAATTAGTAAATTTAATAAATTATAGGTGGCTAGTGTGAGTTTTGTTTGTTTGCATTTTCAAGAGAGGGTAGTTTTTGGTGGGCTTTCCTGCCAGGAATTAGATCATGTTATGGTGGTGAACACTGGAGAAAGATACTGTTATGGCTCCTACAGAAAGAGGGGAATAGGAGACTGAAAAATACCCAGATCTTTCTTTATAAAGATCAACCCTCCAGGGGAAAGGAATTTGCCTTATTCCAGCTTGGAAAAGAAATTTCTCATTAGTGCAGTCCCCTCCAGCCTTCTTGTCTCATCAAAGATGGGAGAGAATATAGTAAATAGGGTACAAGGCATGAAGGAAATAGATTGGAAACGCTGTAGCCAGGAAAATGAAAACACATCGGTGTGAAGAAACTAACCACTGGCAGAGGGAAAGAAACACTTCTGAAAGCCAAAGACCCAAGACACAAAGCCATTAAAAGACTGAAACTTTAATTCTATTCTTGCCATTTAAACACATTAAAATATTCATATGCAAAACTATAAATACCAATGTGCAAAATTGACAATATGTGTTAGGAACCCTCTCACAGACATCATATCCAGTGGGGTAGCTAAATATAACACTAAGAAAAATATGACTTGGATAATAGGTAGAAAGTCAGATTTTTTTTTTTTTTTAAATGAAGGTAAAGTATATTCTGGGTAAAGAGAAACCATTGTGAAAATGCGCAAAAGGTGGGACATTGCCAGACATGATCAAGGGAACTGAATTGAAATCGTTGCAACACACAAATCGGATAGAAAATTATATTGAGAATAAATGAAAACATTGAATTACATAATACAGTGGAGATAAGTGTCAGTTTTGTTTTTTTTTTTTTTTTTTTTTGAGACGGAGTCTCACTCTGTCACCCAGGTTGGAGTGCAGTGGCGTAATCTCGGCTCACTGCAGCCACCGCCTCCTGGGTTCAGGTGATTCTCCTGCCTCAGCCTCCCTAGTAGCTGGGACCACAGGCACGTGTCACCACGCCCCGCTAATTTTTTGTATTTTAGTACAGACGGGATTTCATTATGTTGACCGAAGTGGTCTGGAACTCCTGACCTCGTGATCCGCTCACCTCGGCCTCCCAAAGTGCTGGGATTACAGGCGTGAGCCACCGCAACCGGCCAGTGTCAGATGTTTTTAAACGACCTTTTTGTAGGTTTAAGGATTTATGTTATGTTTTTGAAAAATAATGTGGCATAATGCTTGTGGCTTTTCAGGAAAAAAAAAAGCAAACAAACAAACAAAAAACATTTCTGGGAGCTTCGAATCCATTATAGACTTTGGCAAATGTTAGATACTTAAATATTTGTTAATCCTACACAACTAATGAAAGTCAAAGCTGCTAAAAAAAACTAACGTTACTAAGCTTTTTATCTTTATTTTTCAGTTTTGTTCATGAGAGACTGAATGATGCTAGTATATACCTTTGACCTAGAGACGAAAGCTTAAAAACAGTTTATCCCATTGACTCAAAGATGTGCACTTTTTTCACATTTTATTATCCTTAATTAGCCTTACAATCAATACCAACTGAAACCTAGAATTTGCAAATCAATAATATAATATTATCTTAATTCCTTATATATGTGCAAATGTGCTCATAGCTGTTCACAACACCATAGTTTAAATTATCTACTTTGTTAGTTTCATATAATTATATATATGTTTATGCATATATATGATGTAATATATATATACACACACACACATATAGAGAGAGAGATAGCAAGAGACAGAGAGTTTTATTGTTTAAAATATATTCAAAAATATAAAGATAAGTCAACCCACAGCCCTTGGGACTGCTATGCCAATGGAACAGCCATTCTTTTGTTTCTTTACTTCTCTAATGATCTTGCTTTCACTTTTTAAAAAAATTGGAAGCATTATAAACACTCAACATTTACATAAATTAGTTTGCATGTAGAAAGACCTCAAGCTAGAGCAGCGCAATATATGACAAAAATCAACATGTAAAATAATCCACAGATTGTTTTTTCAATAAGATTAAAATATAGGGTTAAAGTGATCTGAATAACCTCTTTCATGATTTAATTAACAATGTTTTCATTTTTTGATATATAAAATAATGGTATGTCTTACAGTCAATGGTCTCTGAGGTTCAGTGAAATACAGGAATTAGATATGAATCCATCTTCACAATGTAATAATTTCTTCAGCTGGTGATAACCTCAGTGAACCTCAGTTTGCTCATCTGTTAAAGAATCATAATGATAGCACTTCATTGACAGTGTTTTTATCAGATTGTAGGATGGTGTATAGGCATATGCTTTGTAAATTGTCAAGTTACCTGACAAATGTAACAAATTACTTCCTGTAATTAAAGCATGGAATATGATTTTCAATATTAGAAATAAAAACTTAATAATAAATAGAAAACATGGCATTTTACCAGCAAGAAATCATTTGAAATTGTAATTTAAGGAATTAGTTAAAATACTGTAAAACTGAGGCAATATGACAGTTAATTGAGTGGAAAACAATATACAACCCAGGAAGAGAGGATAAAACAAGTAATATACAATCTAGGATACATCATTAGATAATGATGAAAGGAGAAATATTTCTAAAAGTATTGTGATAAACTTTTTACCAATTTTTAGAGAAAAATTTAAATATACATTGCAAATCTTCACAGAAAATTTAAAAATCATTTAAAATATATTTTAATTTAAATAATGACACTAGTAGATGAGGTAATTTCATACAAAAATTTTTGGAAGGGTAAATTATGATTTTTTTTAAATTAAATATCTTTTCCCCTCCTTACTAACTTTTCATTCTTTTGTCTAAAGAGTTAGATACAAATGCATCAAGGAAAAAGTAGAATAATGTGATAGTCTTACCACTCAACAATAGTCATTTCTACCTATCAACATAATCAAATATATTTATACTAATTTTGCAATAGTCAAGTATATGAATGTAACATAATTTATATAACAATTGTACAATTACAAGACATTTAACTTGTACAACTACAAGACATTTACCTTGTAGAAATGAAAAGTGATGGGATGCAAGTTCTATGGCATCAAACATTGGACACTTGTCCAAATATATTATGTATAAATTTCTATAAATTAAATTTTGATTTGTAGCCCCAAATTGCTGCAGTAACTTACATATTCACTAACATTATACAAGGATAACTTCACTCTCACATTCAATCACTAAACAAAATTAACATTTTTAATTTGAAAATACTGTGGATGAATTGAAGATAGGCCATTCTTATTTTATTTTTTGTTTTTAATGATTAGTAGGCCCAAGTGTCATATTTTGTTGAGCTTTTGTATTTTTTTCTTCTGTGAATGAACACTTGCTATCTAAGAATTATTGTGTGCTACCAGAAAGTCCCAAATTCTTATCTTATATCTCTAGAGTGGTAATACTAATAGCATGTGTGTAACTCATAGGGAGGTTGAGACAAAGGCATGAGCTGGTGTATATAAAGCATATGAAATACAGTCTGGTAGCATATACAAACATCAGACGTTAGCTATGATTAATATTATAATTATTCTTACTAAGAGCACTCAGTAATAAAAATGTGAAATGATATTTATTAACAGAATAGCTCTCATGTTACAATGTTAACTGGAAAATACTGGTTAAAACACAATACAAAATATATACTTCCATTTATTTATTAACATACAGTACTATCAATGTAAATAATATCTGTCTTGCTACATATAACTATGTTTTTATATTTACTCATCAAATGTTAACTAACACAAAGTTACCAGTTATTTCTGAGACAAGGGGTTGCATGTATTTCCTTATTTCTTTTATATGCATTTCACTTTCCCACAGCAACAACGTATTGTCTATTAAAAGCAAAACATTGTCTCAAGAAGATAAGTATGACTAGGGTTCCAATTTCAGTGTAAATTCTATCGGAGATACCTGAGAATAGTTAATTAGCTAAAGTAGAGATTCCTTGTGAGTTTATTTCCATATGGGTTTATTAGATTACCCTTGGAGAAAACTGAGAAATAGAAGATTTGACACAGGTAAGCATGGTACAATAGCAAAGCCTCAGTCTTCTGTAGAAAGAGGCAATTCTGACTAAACCGTGTGTCACTAAGATTTGATCGTGCAGAAGCTCCTGATCCCAAAGGGAAAACAAGGGTCTGCAGGCAGAGAATGAAGGAGCTTTTTATTTATTTATTATTTTTTAATGAAAAGCTCTGAGAGATATTGTTAAAAGATTCTACACCTGTGCTTGTGTGAGTCCTTGCTTACTAAAGGCAGCAATCATCAGGCAGAAGAGTTAATCTATCAAACTGAAGAATGCAGTAAACTCAGGGGTCAGCTTGGGGAAGGCAGTACAGTTCTTAAGGGTAGTGATATTTAGAGTTACCTCCTTTGTATTTGGAGATGCCTGCACAGGCAATCAGCAGAGAGAGTGGTAACAAACCTTCTACAGGCACCGTGAGGCATTTAGAACAAAACGAAGGCAAAGCAGAAAGGGACATGTACATAGTAAGCACACCTAAAATAGCTCTTCAAGACTGCAAGGAGCAAGGTTAACTGCAGTGCTCTTGGAGATATTGCCCTATGTGCTACGGGCAAGAGCAAATTAGATAAATCTATTTTGTTATCAGTGATTTCATTGCAAGCATCATTTTATGAGAAACCTGTGAAAGAAAAATTGAGTCTGGTGATATAAATCAAATTTAAAGAGTTAGTATGCGGATAAAGTGGAAAAAATGCTAACTACCCACTTTGAATAAGGAAAGAAACCTATAATTATAGTCAAGAATCAGTCAACAACAGAAATGGAGTCACAGGATAATGTATAAGAGGCAAGAATGCCAGATGCAGGATATTACTCATCATTTGACAATCAATGAAGAATAAATTGTCATCTATGTCAAAAGATTGCTTTTATTGATCAACCAACCCTTGTCTGCAAGTTGAGTTATGGATAATGTCAGTCACTGCTGTTCTATTGCCAGACTTCATGCCTACCTGGCTCTATGAAATGTCGGAGAAAGCAACTCATTCCTCTTTACACAAATGATAGACAGAATATAGGAAATGCAAAGCCTAACAAGAATGGGTGGCAGCACTGGGAATAGCATGTTGTGTAATCTTGTACAGTAGCCTGTAGTGGAAATGAAAATGCATCATGACTTGCAGCCACTTACAAGACAAAGAGCAATTGTTATACTTAAAAAAAAAAAAGACTCATATGTTTCCTCCAACCCCGCACAGAAAAATCTAAGACAAATAATTTTTATTTTGTATTAATGTACTTAATCTTACTTTGCATGATTACACCCTTATTGTCTTTCCATCATTGAAGAGCAAAGATCACTTAAAATCTGAACACCATATATGTTATTTTTTCCTTTTTAATTTTATCATGGTTATACATAATCTATCATGATTTCCAAAAAGTTAATATATCACTTAAATGCAGTTAATTAAAAATTATGTGCCCATGTTTTTTGTAATTCTATATCTACTGTATTATATAATATTCTAGAAGATCTACACACATGCTTTAAAAAAACACGCACTCACACACACACACACACACAGACCTTATATTTCTATTCCATTTGGTTTCATTGATTGATCTCACCATTATAGTGGGACCATTGTAGTCACAGTTTTACTTTTCAGCTATTAGAGAGTTATATTTTATTTAACTCTTTAGCAGTATGAACTTCATCTCTCAATATCTTCTAAAAAGTACTTTGACTTTTATTATCTTCCTGATATCAAGTTCCAAAATTATTAAACTTTTTAGATTACATTACTTGTGCATGTATAATTTCATTGATATTTTTACAATATTTATTCTAATCTTAGAACATGATAGGCTTCTCTGCTAATTTTTTATTATCCTCATTATATTTTAGTAATTATTATTTGTACGAAAACACATACATAAATATCTTACATTTTCTTGTCACTGTGAATGAGGCTTTTTTTCTATTTCAGTTTTTTCTGGATACTGCAAATGCAAAAGTATTTATGTTTCTCTATGTTTCTGTATTACCTTCTTCTCATTTACCTCATGAGTAAAATGAGGGTATTTTACTCATTTCTCATACCCTAAAATGACTTTTGTTTCCAGGTCATATTCTTAAATTTCCTAGATAATTACGTTAAGTGCAACACTTATAATTTTGTCATTTTCGGTCACTAATTCAGATTATTTAATTAAAGGAGTATATTAATTAGAACTACCAGTGCCTATAATTGTATTTCACATATAGTAGTTCATGATCTATACAAGACTGTCTAACACACTTACTTTATGTGTGTAGTCCCAGAATGTATGACGATTTATCACGTCTGTTCTATATATTTTATTTGCTTTTTCATTTGTTATGAAGTCAAATTATTAAAGAATGCCTCTATTGTATTCTTGTTGGTTTCACCCTTTCATATATTTCATGCTCTTACTAAATATTTAAAGATTTATATTTAATTGATCTTCAGTATGCTTTAGATATTTCATCTATCAAAATGGTTTTATTTTCTCCGTATATTTAATTTTCTCGAATTATTTTCTATTTACTAATATTATAAATATTGCCTTTATTTTAACTATATCTTTTTAATTTTTATTGTATATATTCAAGGTGTACAACTTGATGGTTTATATACACATACATAGTGAAGTGTCTACTACAGTCAAATAAATTAACGTATTGATCATCTCACAAAATTAAATTTTTTTTACTTTCAAGCAAATTTC
The DNA here is from genome assembly GCF_029281585.2 of Gorilla gorilla gorilla. Classification (NCBI taxonomy): domain Eukaryota; kingdom Metazoa; phylum Chordata; class Mammalia; order Primates; family Hominidae; genus Gorilla; species Gorilla gorilla. The sequence goes on along the minus strand of NC_073237.2, from coordinate 99,013,315 downwards.
CTGTATACCATATTATTACCTACAATTCTCATGCTGTACATTCTAGCCTTGCTCATCTGAGGTAATTGCGTATTTGTGCTTTTTGATATATCTCTCCTAATTTTCCCCACTCCTTCAAATTCTGATAAAGCACCTTTCTATGCTCTTTGTTTTTATGTATTCATTTTTTTTTTAAGATTCCCCATGTAAGTTTGATCATGCAGTGTTTCTCTTTTTTTTTATGGCTTATGTCTTCTAGGAAATGTCCTCATAGTTCATTCATGTTGTCACAAATGGCAGGATTTCCTTTTTTAAGGCTGAATAATATCTGAAGGTATAACTATGCCACAGCATCTTTATTTCATATAGTTAAAAATCTATTTAGAGTAAAACCATCTGAGTTGTTTACTTAATGCTTATCTTTAAAGACCATATTTCTTGTTTAATGTTGTGTTTATACTCAGCTTGAATATCTTAATCATTTAATATGGAAATTACTCTATATGATACAGCAGTTCTGCAGTGTTCTTCTAAGTTCCTCTAGGCAGATTTAGCAGGTAGACTTCTAGTTTTAAGTTCTTGAATACATTATATTTTTTTCTTTATTTTTTAAAATTATCTGTTTTTTCTTATTTATCCCTGTCTATTTTTTATCTCTCAATATATTTTTCAGAAAGTTCATGATTTTTTAATTTTTTTGAGACTTTAAAAGCATCTAAGCATTTGGATTGCAGGAAAGATTTTTTTTAATCCTCAAAACCATGTTATTTGCATAATGAGATTTTTATTGCAACATTGTTTGTGTCTTAGCCAATTCATGCCACTATAACAAAATACCTGAAAATGGGTAATTTATAAATAATAGAAGTTTATTTCTCATGGCTCTGGAGGCTGGGAAGTCCAAGGTCAAGGAGCCAGCAGATTCTGTCTGGTGAAGGCTCACTCTTTACCACCAAGATGACACCTTACTGCTGTGTCGTCACATGGCAGCAGGTAGAAAGCCAAAAGGAGATAGAAGCTCTCTGAAGAGTCTTTTAAAAGCACAATGCTACCATTCGTGAGCACAAGGCCCTCATGTTTACTTCCCACGGTCCCAACCTTCCAACACTATTACATTGCAGATTAAGATTCAACATTTGCAATTTGAGAAGACACATTCAGACCGCAGCATTTCACCCCTGCCCTCCACTCCCCACAAATCCATGTCCTTGTTACCTGAAAAATACATTCATTTTATCTCAATAGCCCAAAATACTTCTCATTTCTAAGTCAGACATTAATAAGACTCAAGGTACAATTGATCGATCCTGAGGCAAATTGGTCTCTAGCTGTGAATATATGAACTCAAACAAGTTACATGCTTACAAAATACAATGGTGAGACAGAGATAGGGTAAATATTCCTATCCAACAGGAAAATATAGAGAAGAAGAAAGGGATAATTAGCCCCAAGTAAGTCCAAAACTCAACAGAGCAAACCATTAAATATTGAGCCTTGAGGATAATCTTCTCTGACTCCATTTCCTGCCTTATGAACACACTGAAGCAGGAATTTGGGCCCCCAAGGCTCTGAGAGCCCAACTTTCACAACTTTGCAGGGCACAGCCAAAATCACAGATCTCACACCTTGATTCTTGTTCCTGTAGCTTTCTCAGGCTATGGTTGCACACTGGTGGCTCTACCATTCTGCAGTCTTAGTGGTAGCCTCACTCCCACGGGTCCATTAGGCCTTGCTCTAGTGAAGCCTCTCTGCAGCAGCTTTGCCCCTGGGACAGTTCTCTTCCTGGGCCTTGAGTCTGTCCCAGGCATGTTTTGAAATCTAGGTAAGGGTAGCCATGCCTCTACAGCTCATACACTCTGCACACCTGCAGAGTTAGCACCACTTGGATGCCAACAAAGTTTACCACCAATTCATGTGTGATCCGGAGAGATGGCCTGAGCTGCACTAGGGTCTGTGTAAGCCACACCTGGATCATCTGAGGAACGCTGCCAGAATGTGGGAAACACAATCTTCAGGTGGCCCTGGGCAGTGAGCCCCAAGGTCCTGTGTGTTCCCTGGGCCCCACCTTTGAAACCATTCTGCCCTCAAGGCTGTGGCACTCTGGGCCTATCATGGAATTGGCAGCCTCTAAGATCTCCAAATGCCTGTGGAGTCATTTTTTTTTTTTTTTGGTCTTAATGAGTACCACCTGGTTTCTGCCCATCCATATGATTCTCCTTATCAGTCACTTGGCCACACCCCTGGTGTTATCCCTTGAATACATTTTCTCATTTTCTAGAGGGTATGAATTTTCAACTCATTTCAATCTGCTTCCCCTTTGATTATAAATTTTATTTTTTTCCTTTTTTTCCTCTCCTCTTACGTTTTTCTATAAGCAGTCAAGTAAAGCCATGCTGCACTCTCAAAATTTTACTTAGATATTTCTTCTGCCAGCTATCCTAGTTGATTGCTTAAAGTTCTTTTTTTTAATTATTATACTTTAAGTTTTAGGGTACATGTGCACAACGTGCAGGTTAGTTACATATGTATACGTGTGCCATGTTGGTGTGCGGAACCCAGTAACTCGTCATTTAACATTAGGTATATCTCCAAATGCTATCCCTCCCCCATTCCCCCACCCCACAACAGTCCCTGGTGTGTGATGTTCCCCTTCCTGTGTCCAAGTGTTCTCATTGTACAATTCCCACCTATAAGTGAGAACATGTGGTGTTTGGTTTTTTGTTCTTGTGATAGTTTGCTGAGAGTGATGGTTTCCAGCTTCATCCATGTCCCTACAAAGGACATGAACTCATCTTTTTTATGGCTGCATAGTATTCCATGGTGTATATGTGCCACATTTTCTTGATCCAGTCTATCATTGTTGGACATTAGTCTTGGTTCCAAGTCTTTGCTATTGCAAATAGTGCCACAATAAACATACATGTGCATGTGACTTTATAGCAGCATGATTTATAATCCTTTGGGTATATACCCAGCAATGGGATTGCTGGGTCAAATGGTATTTCTAGTTCTAGATCCCTGAGGAATCGCCACACTGACTTCCACAATGGTTGAACTAGTTTACAGTCCCACCAACAGTGTAAAAGTGTTCCTATTTCTCCACATCCTCTCCAGCACCTGTTGTTTCCTGACTTTTTAATGATCGCCATTCTAACTGGTGTGAGATGGTATCTCATCGTGGTTTTGAATTGCATTTCTCTGATGGCCAGTGATGATGAGCATTTTTTCATGTGTCTTTTGGCTGCATAAATGTCTTCTTTTGAGAAGTGTCTGTTCATATCCTTCCCCCACTTGTTGATGGGGTTGTTTGTTTTTTTCTTGTAAATTTGTTTGAGTTCATTGTAGATTCTGGATATTAGCCATCTGTCAGATGAGTAGATTGCAAAAATTTTCTCCCATTCTGTAGGTTGCCTGTTCACTCTGATGGTAGTTTCTTCTGCTGTGCAGAAGCTGTTTAGTTTAATTAGATCCCATTTGTCAATTTTGGCTTTTGTTGCCATTGCTTTTGGTGTTTTAAACATGAAGTCCTTGCCCATGCCTATGTCCTGAATGGTATTGCCTAGGTTTTCTTCCAGGGTTTTTATGGTTTTAGGTCTAACATTTAAGTCTTTAATCCATCTTGAATTAATTTTTGTATAAGGTGTAAGGAAGGGATCCAGTTTCAGCTTTCTACATCTGGCTAGCCAGTTTTCCCAGCACCATTTATTAAATAGGGAATCCTTTCCCCATTTCTTGTTTTCGTCAGGTTTGTCAAAGATCAGATAGTTGTAGATATGTGGCATTATTTCCAAGGGCTCTGTTCTGTTCCACTGGGATATATCTCTGTTTTGGTACCAGTACCATGCTGTTTTGGTTACTGTAGCCTTGTAGTATAGTTTGAAGTCAGGTAGCGTGATGCCTCCAGCTTTGTTCTTTTGGCTTAGGGTTGACATAGCAATGCGGGCTCTTTTTTGGTTCCATATGAACTTTAAAGTAGTTTTTTCAATTCTGTGAAGAAAGTCATTGGTAGCTTGATGGGAATGGCATTGGATCTATAAATTACCTTGGGCAGTATGGCCATTTTCACGATATTGATTCTTCCTACCCATGAGCATGGAATGTTCTTCCATTTGTTTGTATCCTCTTTTATTTCCTTGAGCAGTGGTTTGTAGTTCTCCTTGAAGAGGTCCTTCACATCCCTTGTAGGTTGGATTCCTAGGTATTTTATTCTCTTTGAAGCAATTGTGAATGGGAGTTCACTCATGATTTGGCTCTCTGATTGTCTGTTATTTGTGTATAAGAATGCTTGTGATTTTTGCACATTGATTTTGTATCCTGAGACTTTGCTGAAGTTGCCTATCGGCTTAAGGAGATTTTGGGCTGAGACAATGGGGTTTTCTAGAAATACAGTCACGTCATCTGCAAACGGGGACAATTTGACTTCCTTTTTTCCTAATTGAACACCCTTTTTTTCCTTCTCCTGCCTGATTGCCCTGGCCAGAACTTCCAACACTATGTTGAATAGGAGTGGTGAGAGAGGGCATCCCTGTCTTGTGCCAGTTTTCAAAGGGAATGCTTCCAGTTTTTGCCCATTTAGTATGATATTGGCTGTGAGTTTGTCATAGATAGCTCTTATTATTTTGAGATACGTCCCATCAATACCTAATTTATTGAGAGTTTTTAGCATGAAGCATTGTTGAATTTTGTCAAAGGCCTTTTCTGCATCTATTGAGATAATCATATGGTTTTTGTCATTGGTTCTGTTTATATGCTGGATTGTGTTTATTGATTTGCATATGTTGAACCAGCCTTGCATCCCAGGGATGAAGCCCACTTGATCATGGTGGATAAGCTTTTTGATGTGCTGCTGCATTCGGTTTGCCGGTATTTTATTGAGGATTTTTGCATCGATGTTCATCAGGGATATTGGTCTAAATTCTCTAGACCACTAGCAAGACTAATAAGGAAGAAAAAAGAGAAGAATCAAATAGACACAATAAAACATGATAGAGGAGATATCACCACTGATCCCACAGAAATACAAACTACCATCAGAGAATACTATAAACACCTCTATGCAAATAAACTAGAAAATCTAGAAGAAATGGATAAATTCCTCGACACATACACCCTCCCAAGACTGAACTAGGAAGAAGTTGAATCTCTGAATAGACCAATAACAGGCTCTGAAATTGAGGCAATAATTAATAGCTTAACAACCAAAAAAAGTCCAGGACCAGATGGATTCACAGCCAAGTTCTACCAGAGGTACAAGGAGGAGCTGGTACCATTCCTTCAAAACTATTCCAATCAATAGAAAAAGAGGGAATCCTCCGTAACTCATTTTATGAGGCCAGCATCATCCTGATACCAAAGCCTGGCAGAGACACAACAAAAAAAGATTGCTCAAAGTTCTGTCTTCCATAAAGCACTAGGAGAGGGACACAATTTAGCCAAGTGCTTTCACTTTATAACAAGGATGACATTTCTTTGAGTTTTCAATATCTTGTTCTCCACTTCCATCTGAGACCTCATCAAAATGGCCTTTACTGTCCTTATTTCTACCAGTATTCTGATCACAACCACTGAAGTAATCTCTGAGAAGATTCAGACTTTCCCTACAGCTCTCTTCTGCGTCTGAGCCATCACAAGAATTGCCCTTAATGGTGCATTCATGGAAATGTAGGCTTTCTCTAGCATTCACTTCCCAACTCTTTTAGCTTCTACCCACTGCCCAGTTCCAAAGCTGCTTCCACATTTTTAAGTACTTGTTCTAATACCCTACTTCTCTTTACCAATTTTGTCATAATTTGTTGATACTGCTATAACAATATATAAAACTTGGTAACTTATAAGTAATAGAAATGTATTTCTCACAGTTTTGGAAACTGGGAAGTCCAAAATCCAGGTGATGGAAGATTGGTGTCTGGAGAAGGCTTCTCGCTGCATCATCTTGGAGTGAAGATGAGGCCAGTGAAGGAGCAAAAGGCATTAACAGTTCTCTGAAATGTCTTTTATAAGGGTGTTAATCCTTATGTACGAATTAATTACCTCCCAGATGTCCAACTTTGTACTAGTCAAATTGGTAATTTAGTTTCAACATATGAATGTTTTGGGGGGGACACATTTAGATCATAATAATATGTAATAGATTACTGTAAACAATGGATACATACCTCGGTGAGGGCGGAAATAAATAAATTATGGTGAGGCCCACTCAATGAAATATTATGCATGTGATAAAATAATGAGCTATGTGTTAATATGCAAAAAACCCTTAAGATATTATTAAAGAGGAAAGATTCAGAGGAATGTGCATAGAATATTCTCATTTATGCAATAAATTGATATAAGTGGATACTCTTGTGCACTTAAAAATCTAAAAAAATACAGTAAATAGTAATAGTGGTTATATCACAAAAAGGATACCAGATGACAACCAAAATGTATTTTTAATTTACATCTTTATTATTGTGGGAATAGGTATTATTATAAGCAGATATTTTAAAAATAAAAGCATATATATGACATATTCTCATAATGATATAAGCAATATGTATTATATATTATGTAACATAAATCGTTTAGTAAAATATATAATGTTTATAGTATCTATTCCATTTACTTTTTTGGAATACATGCATAAGCTTTATTTTTTGGACAAATTTATCAAATTATAGCTTTGAGTTAAGTATGGCCTAATATTTGCTAAAAGTTAAATGTATTGAATGTCTAAAGTCCACTGAACACTGTATATACATGCCACTAGAAACCATCTCTCTAATAATCACTGTTATTTGTTAGAATTTTATACACTAAGTCCAAATGCTCAGAAACCTAACAATTATATAGGCAGGGTCACTGAAATGATGCACAATCATAGAATTAAAATGTACTCTGATTAGGTTACCTAGTTTTACTTTTTGAGCATTCAGTGTTTACCTTCATCATTTTTCAGCTTCTGAAATTAATAGAATGTTATTATAAAAAACTGAAACATTAGAACCTGAAAGTAAGGACTTGCTGCTGGGATAAAACCTTGACCTTGACTCAGTATGTATTTATGTATTTATTTATTGATTTATTTTATTTTGAAACAAAGTCTCACTCTTTCACCCAGGCTGGAGTACAGTGGCGGGATCTAGGCTCACTGCAACCTCCGCCTCCCAGGCTCAAGAGATTCTCGTGCCTCAGCCTCTTGAGTAGCTGGGATTACTCGCGTGCGCTGCTACAACTGGTGGCTAATTTTTGTATTTTTAGTAGAGATGGGGTTTCGCTATGTTGGCCAGGCTGGTCTCAAATTCCTGACTTCAAGTCATCCCGGCGCCTCCACCTCCCAGAGTGCTGGGATTGCAGGCGTGAGCCACCATGTCCGACCATGACTCAGGATTCATAATCATTGTGAGTTCTCTCTTAAAAGATGAATAGCAGCCAGGATGACAAAAAGAGCAGAATAAATACAGACAACAGCTTGCAGCAAATTAAGTGACAAGGTATGAGGGTGCACTTTGGAATACGAGACTACACATCCACTACCACAAAACCTGCAGCCTCTGTGTGCAAGTACCAGCTGTGCTGAAATAGTGGAAGTGGGCAGAAAAGGAAGTTCTGAGGATCCTCACGGCCAAATAACACAGAAGTAGACATAAATACTCATCTGGAGGGAGAGTAAAACCCACTGACTGCAAGGAGGTCTGAAGAAAGCCTGGGAGATTAATAATAGGGGACTACACAGGTTCCAATTTGCATAGGCAATCCAAAACAACCAGCAGCACCCACTAGATCAGAGAGCTATGGGGGTAGCCTAGGCCCTCAGGACCTCAGAAATAAAATAAAAGTTATTTTAAAATCTTCCAAAACATGGAGATGAATTCAAAGTTTGAAGAATTGTTATTAAGCAGGGTCAGCCCAGGTTAAAGGAAAGAAAAGATTCAGATACAGCCAAAGAACCAGGACCAGGGGCAGTAGAGGGCAGATCACAAACTGTTATTTGGAACTTCTTAAATTATGCGTGTGTGTTTACTCATATTGTAAGTATACAGATCAATTAATATCACAAATTAAACACATCTGCTGCTATGGGCTAAATTGTGTTTCCCCACAATTCATATGTTGAAGTTCTAACACCTAGTATCTCAGACAGTAGCTGTATTTAGAGATAGGCTCTTTAAAGAAGCAATTTAGTTAAAATCAGGTTATTAGCAGAGCCGTAATTTCATCTGGTTGAGATCAATATAAAAGAATAGGTCATGGACTGGTACAGAGTGAACAACCAAGGAGGAGAAGACCGTTATCTACAAGCCAAGGAGAAAGGCCTCAGAAGAAACCAACCCTGCTTGGGCTTATCCAGAAGTTGGAAGAATATAAATTTCTGTTGTTTGAGCCACCTAGTCTGTGGTATTTATTATGGCATTGCAAGTAAACTAATATACCTGTATAATCAGCACCACAATACACAATAACAACAGAGTATTAAGAACTATGGGGCTGTGGATGGTAGATAAGAAAGATGATTTTGAACTTTTGCATTGGGTGTATGCATTTATGTATAATACCTAGCTCATTGATGTGTATCAATATCAGGTTCAGTATCAATATCAACGATGTGTGCTTGTGTGCATGCATATATTTTCATGAAAAAATACGATGTAATAATTCAGTGTCAAAAAATTCAGTAGAATATATCTTTAGACAAGTGCACATGTATGCAAATATCCATAGAATAATATAGTCAAAACAGCCAAAAAAACTTTGTGTTTAGTCATAGACTAACAGGAAACATTAGAAAATAAGAAAATTATACATATTTTTAAATACCTAATGTGATTTTTTAAACTGGGGGAACATGCACTTTATTCTTGTTTATTATCTCTGGTTCTATATAACCGAGTTGATTTTTTTCACAACTTATAGAAAAATCATACATTGTTCAATAGAAATATATAAAAGCAAACTGAGTAATTTAAAATGCTTTAGGATGCTTGATAATACAAATAAAAAACAAAACAAAAACTTCAAATAATAATAGCTATAAGATGAATATTTAATTTTTCTGATATAGAAAAATATTTCTAATTTTGTATTCATTGTCATTGATAATTTCTTAAATATTCACAGTTTAATTATACATTCTTTAAGTTATTCTAGTTTTACTGAGTGGAAAACATAATACTGTAAAGATATCAATTTCCTCCTAGGTGATTTATAGTTTCATTGTAATCAAAAGCTGTAAGTAGGTTTTTGTGGATATTGGCAAGCTGTTTGTTGATTTTCTGTCAAAAAGCAAAATACTATAAAGAGTCGAGGTAACCATAAAAAGGAATGAAAGCTTTAGGATTTATACTAACACATATCAAGATTTATTATCAAGCAAGTAAAATTAGGGCAGTGTGAAATTTGCATTAACTATATAGACAAATGGAGTGATGATGCAGAATAGAGAATCTGGACAGATAGCTACTAATACATGGATCCTTGATTTTTGAGAGACTTGCCAATGCAATTCAATGGGAAATAAAATGGACTTTTCATAAGTAGTGCTAGCTCAATTTGGATTTTATCGTGAAAATAATGAATTTGATTCTCTAAGTAACAGGATATACAAAAATCAATTTCAAATGGATTGCAGATCTACATGTGAGAATTATAACAACAAGTACATTTTTGACTAAGAGTAGGAAACATATCTTCAAGAAGATGAGAAGTAGTTGAAAAATTAGAAAAAAATAATGTGTACCCTATTAAAGTTAAGAACATCAAAATATACCATTAATAGGGCACATATATAAACTACATACTGGGATAAAATATTTGCAATATATAATTTACAAAGGACTGATATTCAGAATATATAGTGTTCATATATCAAAGAATAAATAATAGACAATATAATCAGAAAATGGTAAAAAATACTTTGTCACTTCACAAAAGATATCTGGATATCAAATAAGCATTTAAAATGATAATCAGCATTCATACTTAGTAAAATGCAACTTAAATCAACAATGGGGTATCAATATATTCCCACCATGCTGACTAAAATAAAATAAAAAAAATCCTGATTATTCTGTCCTCTGTATTAGAATTATATATATCTATGGTCCTTGCCGTACGATTGTTGCCATACCTTAACATTAGAGTAGGCAGAGTATTACAAGCTTTAGACAATTGATTTTTGACCTGTGCATATGACTTGCTTTTGCCAACAGAATGTGGGCAAAAGTGACAATCTGGGCAGAAGCCTTAAAGGATATTGCAAAGTTCTTACCTGCTGCTCTTGTCATTTTTTATAAGAAAACCATGCCCTGGACCAAGGAAAATGAAGACATACAAAGCAAACCTGAACCAAACCTTCAGCCTGAAGCAGAGCCTCACCAATCGATATGCAGATTTGTAAGAGGAGCAAATGCTTGTCTTATAAACCACTGAAAATATGAAGCAATATCTGCATTATGAGAATTGGTGATGCTGAAGAACATTAGGAAATCTAATTCATTACTGGTGGGAGATGAAATTGTTCTAGCAACTTTAGAAACTATTTGCTGACAGATTGATAGATAGATACATTCATACATACATACATAGGTAGATAGATAGATAAATACATGCATACATACATATACAGATCCTAAAATTCAAAATAATGAATTTCTGGTAAGAAACCTAACAAAAATATGCCCATATGTGCACTAAAAGATAGGACTAAGAGGTTAAACAATAATACCTTTCTAATAGACAAAGTCTGAAAACAAACTAGATGTTCAGTAATAGTAAAATGGATAAAGAAATCATGGTATATTTATTCAATGAGAAAATCTCCAAAAATAAAAATAAAGTACCTAATGTGGCATGTAATAAAATAAATCTTCAATATAATGTTGAATAAAAGAAGCCTAACCTAAGAGAGCACATAAGATGATTCTATTTATATGTATTTAAAACCAGCCCAGATTAATCTGTAATGATGGAAGGAAAGATCATGGTTGCATTTAGAGGTGAGGTAGTAAGTGGACGGGAACATGAAGTCCTCCTTCTATCTATATGGTGTCTATCATATTCTCTTTCTTCATGTGGATGGGAGTTACATAGGTTTGTTTACTAGGTATAAATTTGATGAGCTGAAACTTTATGCTTTGCGTCTTTTTATATGTATATTACTTTTTAAAAGTCTACTAAGAAGAGATTCAGCCTTTAGAGTCATTCTGCTTGTTTTTTTAAAGAGGTTTTATGACTGTATATAATGGCTGAATGTTCAATATTCAGATACTTTCTTTTAAATCCAAAAGACATTTGGGGAGAGAGAGAGAGAGTGTGTGTGTGTGTGTGCATGCGCATGTATGTGTCCATACTGTTTTTGTCATTAACCATAACCATACAGCAAGTATGGGATTGGATTGAAACAGGCCAGGTTCAAAATGTAAACCGTCCATACATATCGTTAAATTTAACGTGGTTCTAGTTGACAGGATAAAGTCTTTATTCATTCCATCTTCTGCCCTCTCTCAACTGTCGCATCATAAGCACATCCTAGAGATAGCAGCGTTCCCCTCTTTACACTGTGCATGCTTCCTCTGCCATGCCTGATACTGCACATCGTATTAGAGTTCTGCTTTGTTGTTTCGAAGGAAAGGAATCACAATCTTATGAGTGTTAGCCATTGAGTACTTAATGTGCTCCTGCCTACCACATTATCCGAAACCACAATTCCAGGCTTGCACAGAGGGATTTCTACAGTAGAATGACGTATAAATCAACCCAACATTGTTTCCACTATCTTGTTTTCTCCTTGGGGTCAACACTGAGCAATTTTAAAACTCACCGAACCCAAATAGAGACAAATCACAGTGATGATAGTGTTTATAATAAGTATTTATCACTTCTCCTAGTTGGATTTTTTTTTTTTTTTTTGAGACAGAGTCTCGCTTTTTCGCCCAGGCTGGACTGCAGTGGTGCTGTCTCGGCTCACTGCAAGCTCTGCCTCCTGGGTTCACGCCATTTTCCTGCCTCCCGAGTAGCTGGGACTACAGGCGCCTGCCACCGCGCCTGGCTAATTTTTTGTATTTTTAGTAGAGACGGGTTTTGACCGTGTTAGCCAGGATGGTCTCAATCTCCTGACCTCGTGATCCGCCCGCCTTGGCCTCCCAAAGTGCTGGGATAATAGGTGTGAGCCACCGCGCCTGGCCCATAGTTGGATTTTTAAAAGCTGTCTTCTTCAATCAACCAAGAGTAACCCTCAGAACACTTCGCTTCAATTTTCAGATTTTATTGTCTTCTCATAAGAAATAATAATATAGTGGTTTCCCCTTATCTATGGAGAAAATGTTCCAGTCCCCCGGTGAATGCCTGAACCTGCAGATAGCACCAAATTCTATATATACTATATTTTTTCATCAACCGTACATATCTATGATAAAGTTTCACTTTTCACTTAAAGTGGTGACCACACCACTGCACTCCAGCCTAGGAGTCAGAGCAAGACCTGGTCTCAAATAAATAAATAAATAAATAAAAAGCCAGCAGCTTTTTATAGAAACTTGGCAATTTTACAGAAACTTTTGCAAATTCAAATTGCCAGCATCACTACTCTTGCACTTGGGGCCCTTATTAAGTAAAATAAGAGTAACTTGAACACACCGTTGTGATATCACAACAGTCTATGTGACAGCGGAGGGAGCTACTGAGTGACTAGTGGGTGGTTAATACAGCGTCGATATGCTAGATGAAGGGATAATTCATGTTCTCAGTGGGAGAGTGCAAGACAATGTGAGATTTCATGATATTCAGAAGGATGCACAATTTAAAACTTACAAATTGTTTGTTTCTGAAATTTTCCTGTTAGTATTTTTGGACCACTGTTGACCACACATAACTGAAACTATGGAAAATAAAATTGTGCCTAAGTGAGGGACTATTGCTTTACATACATCATATGCATAATATTTCCAACTTTACTGTGTACTTTTAAAAATACAATATGCATTTCCCTCAAGTTTCTGCTAATTTGATTTAAGACTTGTCAAAAAGAATTGATTCTACAAAAATCAAGCACAATATTCTATTTCTTTTGTTTTTTCTTTCTATTCATTTTTTTGCCGCAAAAGTTTCACCTGAAGATTTGTAGTTCTTTTTGTTTACTGAAATAGGGGAACCTGAAATGACAACAACAAAACCTTTAATAAGCATGAACAATCTCATACATTTTTACAATAAGCTTATTTTAATTCTTATGGTAATCTTCTGCGGCAGTAAGTACTTTATCCATCTTATAAGCATAGAAACAGACTCTGGAAGTAATATGGCATATAGAAAAATGTACTTATTTTGGAGAGAAATAATTTAATACAATATTTAGCTCCCTCATATATGATATTTATAATTTAGGAGAGATCATTTATCCAGTCTTAAATTCAGTTAAATATGCATATTCTTACCTAATAAGAATACTTAAATTATGTATTTCTTTTAATAATCAAAGAAGGTAGCATAAAGACTACCACACAGTGAAACCTCAACAAATACTAGACACATTCCCTCCCAACTTCAGAGAGATTAATAATTTTTATAAAGTAAAAATCTAGTTAGTGGTAAACCGTGCTTCAAATTCAAATATGTCAGGCTCCAAAGCTTCTAATTTCCATTCTTTAGACAGAGGGATTTTATGAAAATATTTTAACACTCTGGAAAACAGGCCAGATTTTCTGCCAAAAACTCTAGATGTGGTAATCAGATTTTATAAAACAGTATGTCATCTCCCATGATTTTATGAATAAAAATGCTAAAAAATATTGCTACAATTATCCAGCCAGGCCTTAAGTTGATATGTGTTCAAACTAAGATTATATATAACAAATTCGTCTTTAACATGACCAAAACCATTAAATTACCATTGAGTTTTATTGTAGAAAGAGATTCAGGACATCAGTTGATCTGATATTGTATATTATCTAAAGCTATCTGGGAGACACCAGATTCATTTGTCTACCAAATAACATATCCCATGCCTATTATCGCTAAAGTGTATGTATATATTGTAATTGATCATATCCAAACATTTCTTAAGTATACAAAATCCAAACAGCCTTTACTCTTATGCATTTTCTCAATGGAAGCATAACAAAAGTACAGTTATCATCATGTAGAATCACAAACAATTTATTATTAAAACAATAATCTAAACATTCTGCTTCCATTTTATCTGATATAACAATATCAGATCAAACTCTCCACCAGTAATAACTATAAATTCTAAACAACAGAACAAGACATAAACCTATTTGAAGACACTGAAGAATGAACAAAAACAGGAAGAACTGACAATTGGAAGAAACAATAAAAAAAACACCGGATATGTTTTCAGCATTTTAATCTGAGAATAGGTCCCGACCTGTGCCATGTGAAACAACTAAAATTCAAAGAAAAATCTTCAGTTTTAGTGGCTTGAATATCCTGAGGATAGACTTCATGGAAACAACAACTATTGAATATTGAGGTGGGAAACTCTAGAAGAAAGTGTACGAGAAAGAGAGAGGGACAGAATTAGAGAGTGGGAACTGAAATTAAATGTATAAACTCTGTCCAAATATCTGCTGAAATGTGACCCATGATTTCATGGGGCAAACTCCAAGCAGCAATTTACAACAAATATCTAGTGTAATGTTTCTTTTACACTTTCTATATTGCAGGTTTGCTCTGAGGATGAAATAAGCTAAAAACTTTAAAAAAATATTTAAATGTATGGATCACATAATTAGTCTTGTGAAGAAATTATGGTGAAGAAGAGAAAATAAAACAACACAGAAAAAGAACAAAAAGAAGAGAAAAACAGGAGGATGAAGATAAGAAAAAAGGAAAGGGGAAGAGGAGAAAGAAAAATTAAAAAAAATTAACTTTTTGGCAAGTGTTTAGAACTCTTGCCTTTAATGATAAGAAGAATATAAACTTCCTTTAATTTTCATTTTAAACTTGACTTTTGAGTGTTTCATTAAGCAGCTTCTGTATTTGTAGAAGACAGCATACTCTTGGATTATTGGGAACATAATTTGAAATTAAAGACTGAATTGTGCCCTCCCCTACTGTTAGCTGGATCCCTGAGCCTGGTATCTTAGAATTTGACTGTCTTTGGAGGTAGAGTCTTTAAAGCGGCAACTGAGTTAAAATGAGATTATTAGGGTGCGGTCCAATTCAATCTGATGGCTGTCCTATAAGAAAAGATTAGGATATACCATGTGAGGACACAGGTAGGAAGCAAGTGGTCATCTGTAAACCAAAGAAAGAGGTCTTAGGAAAAACCAAACCTGCCAACACCTTGACTTTGCACCTGAAGTTTCCAGAACTGTGAGAAATAAATTTCTGGTTTTTAAGCCACCTAGTCTATAGTATTTGTTATGGTAGCCTTAGCAAACTAACATACTTTGGTTCAAATCTGTTTCCTGATATTTACTAACTGTATTAGTAAAGTTAGTTATACTCTCTAACCCTGTTTCTCCTGAAAAATAAAAAAAAATCTTTTATCATATTAAAGTACTAATTAAATTAGATAGCTTGTGGTGAGATGATAATGATTACTAACAATATTAATTTTAACATTTAAAATGTTAGTATTTTGAATATATAAGTAAGGCGAGAAAATCCCAGGTTAAAAAATGGCTCTAAGTTACAAAAGTAGTACTTATCAAGCTAATAGTTAAATCCAATTCTGTTTGACGCCAAAGCCTATGACCTTTATACAGAAACAACTTTCAGACATAATAATTATAAATGTACTATTTTATCTTATGTTTTTTACATGAAGGGAAAATCATTTTTTAAATTTCAAAAACAATTTCAAATTTTGAACAAAGTGCTTCTCTAAACCATGCAAGCTGTATGATGAAATGAATTATTTTCATTTGCACATGAAAAGAATATTCTGTTTTCTAAAGAGGTTATCAACGGATCAAGATACTTTTCCATATTGTCAAATCTACCTACAATTTCAGTGAGGAAATCTGAATAGTGCTATTATTATAAACTAAAAAATTAATTTCATAATTGATAATAATACAAAGACAAAGAGGTTTATAATAAAAGAAAATTTGTTTTACAATCTTTTAGAAGGAACTCAATGAAAAATAGTTGATGAGAATCCCGGCACTTTGGGAGACCAAAGCAAGAGGAATGCTTGAGGCCAGGAGTTCAAGGTTACAATGAGTTATGATTGTGCGACCGCACTCCAGCCTGCGTGACACAGCAAGACTCTGTATCCAAAAAATAATAATAATAATTAAATTGAAAATTAAAAGAAAGGAAGAGACAATGAGACCACTAAAAAATCTGCACTGAGTTGAGTGAGATCAGACCCATGTTAGCATGCAGGATTCTTGGGCTCTGGAGTGAGATGGACCTAAAGCAGAGCTACTGTTTTAACTGGCTCTGTAACATTGTGTATATTACATCAATTCTCTATGACTCAGGTGTCTTACATGTCAAATGAAAGTCATTAAGAACAGTATATACATCATAGGACTAGTGCAAAATTATGTGAAATAATCCTTGTAGGCATTTAGCAGAGAGCTGGGTATTTTGAAAAACTGGTTCTAGTTGCTGTGCAGAGGCAGAAAAATATCAGGATTAGAATTCTTTATGCTAGTTTACATACTGCAGTTTACCAAGTCATTAATCATAGCACTGCCTCAGTTCTAATCAGTATAAGCCCAACAGCAATACTAGAGTTATATGAATCGATGCCACCTGGTAGAAAACATTTCTTCAAAAGTGATCCACTGAATAGGCCTGTAATATACCCATGACATATGTTCAATTCATCATTTTACCCAGAGTAAAATAATTATACATTGTCAAGTTTTTGCTTATTTATTCAGAAAATTGAGTAGGAAGAGAAGATATTTTTAAATAAATCATTATTTCTTCTATGCTAGATCTCTTGCATAGTTCATTTTATTTAACCTTTTTGATATCTCAAAGTAAGCTCTAAGTCTTGGGTTAGGAACTCTCTTATTATGGTAATTAGTAGATTAAAATGAATTGTCATTTTCCCACAAATTTGCATTTATACATCTCGCTTTTGACTCTAGGAAGCTGTATGTATACATGCTTTGCTCAGTGGGTACTTATAATCAAGATATAAGTTTCTTAGTTTTGAGGTAACGTGAATCTTTGTTTTTTTAACATTTATTGTAACATAATCAATATACAAAAATTGCACAGATTTAACTTACACATTCTGAGTTTTCACCTATGCATACACCTAAGGTATCATCACCACAATGAAGGTAATAAATATGTCCATCACTTCCAAAAATGTATTTGTGGTCTTATGTGTGTGGAGCAGGGGTTTGATTTGGGGGGTTTTAATTTTTGTTGTTGTTGTCAGTAAGGACACTTAACAAAAGATCCATTCTCGACATTTTTAAAAGTATACAATATTGTATTATTGACTATTGGTACTATATCATATCTCTAGAATGTATTCATTTTGCATAACTGAAACTTTATACCCATTGAGCAACAATCCCCGATTTCCCTCTCATTCCCCCCAGCCCCTGACAATTGCCTTATATTCTCTGATGTTATGAGTTTGACTACTTTAGATACCTCATATAAGTAGTCATGCAGTATTTGTTCACCTGTGGCCAGTTTATTTCACTTATCATAATGTACTTTAGGTTTATCCATGTGGATACAAATTATAGGATTTCCTCTTTTAAGGATAAACAGAACTCCAATGTATTCCAAATGTATGTATCACATTTTCTTTACCCATTGATCTGTTGATGGGCACTTAGGTTGATTTTTTATCTTGGCTATTGTGAGTTATGCTACATAAACATGGTGAGGCTGATAACTCTTTGGGACCTTTATTTCTATTCTTTTGGATATATACCCAGAAGTGGGATTGCTGGGTAAGTGGTAGGTCTATTTTGAACTTTTTGAGTAACTTTCCTACTGTTTTTTATAGTGACTGTACCATTCTACATTTCCACCAACAGTACATAAGTGTTGCCTTTTGTCCACATCCTCACCAACAGTTGTTTCTTTTTTTTTTTTTTTCTTAATAATAGCCATGCTAGTAGGAGTGATTGGATATCTCACTGTGGTTGTGATCTGCATTTCCCGGATGATTAATGATATTGAGCATCCTTTCATATAACTTTAGGCTATTTATATGTTTTCTTTGGAGATATGTCGATTCAAGTCTTTTGTCTATTTGTTAAAATTAGGTCATTTGGCTTTTGTTCTGTTTTGTTTTCCATTTTGGTGTAGTTTCCTGAGTTGTAGAAGATCCTTATGTATTTTGAACACTAACTCCTTTTCAGATAGATAATTCACAAATGGCTGGTCTTGGTGGCTCATGCCCGTAATCTTAGAGCTTTGGAAAGTGAAGCCAAGTGGCTCTCTTGAGCCCAGGAGGTCAAGACCAGCCTGGGCAACATGGTGAAAACCCTGTCCCTACAAAAAGTTGAAAAATTAGCCAGGCATGGTGGTGTTCCCCTGTAGTCCCAGCTACTCTGGTATTCATGGCTGAGGTGGAAAAATCAACTCAGCCTGGAGGTCGAGGTTGCAGTGAGCTGTGATCATGTCACTGACCTCCAGCCTGGGTGACAGAGTTAGACCCTGTCTCAAAAAAAATAAAAAAGATAATTCACAGACATTTTCTTCCATTCCACAGGTTGCCTTTTCAGCTTGTTGATAGTTTCTTTTGCTTTGCAGAACATTTTTAGTTTGATGTAGTTCCATCTGTTTTTTTTTTTTTTTTTGCTTTTGCTGCCTGTGCTTCGAGTGTCAAATCCAAGAAATTATTGCCAAGAACAATGGCAAGAAGATTTTCCTCTGTTTTCATGGAGGAGTTTTACAATTTCAAGTCTTACATTTAAGTTGTGAATTCATAACAGAAGGCAAACATTTCCCAAGGTTCTGAGTGCACTCAGTTTCTTCCCTCCTGAGAAGCTGGCCCAAAACTAATTTTTTTTCTTTTTAAATATTCTCTAAAACAGAGTCATATGACTAGCAAACAAGGATTATTAAAGCCCATTGTTACCATGTAATTCAGATACCTTTACTTCCTGCTTGGTTTTTGCACAAAACACCCATGATCACTCATCTTTTCTGTGTTGTTATTGTTTACTTTGCTGAGGACGGTCAGCTTTTTATCCACTTTCTCTGCTATGGCCTACCATAGTGATAACATGCAGATTTACCACATAGACTGTAATTTTTTACATATGGGTACCTCAGTGCAGCAGAAAGAAACATCATTGTCATTCTTCTTAGAAGACAACACAAAAACAGAATCAGCAGGAAAACATCCATGTTCAGCAGCTTGCGCCTTCCTGCACTGAGACTTTAAACTGAGAATGCTGAGGATAGGATGATTTAGGAAAATAAAATATTCAAACTGGGTGACTGAACTTCAGAAATGTAATATTTTGCCAATTCATTTTAAGGAAAAAAAGAAAAAAACATAAATCCAAGTACACAAAAAACACCTATACGTAGACTACAGATTCTTACGCAGTTACTATATGCAACACTGGCTTGCCTATTAGCTTCCTGGCATTTTGATCGAAATAATTTTGCATTTGGATAAAGTTAAAATATCTCTACTCTTACATCTTTATGTTACCCACACAATGAGTGGTTTGACCACTTGGCAGATGACAGTTTAATGACCAGAATCAATGAGTGTTTAACAATTTGCAGCAAGTAAGGAAGATTATGGGGATAGTTCCCAAAGCAGCATCTCCCCAAACACACATGAAAACAGGGTTTTTATTGGGAGTGGAGAGTAGCTGAGTCATATATGCAGAGGTGGAGTAAAGGCAGCGCAGGCACAGTTGCTGATCGTACTTCTATGTACTTCACATGGGTAGAAAATGGTAAATAACATCTTCCCTGGGTGGGGATTTTAGTATTGTAATGAGAAGAGTTCCCCAAAATTCAGCTCCAACTCAGGCATTTTGGATTTTGTTTTTCTGGAACTGAGATTCTTCCTGGAATCATTTTGAAATATTAATAACACAAATTTAAGGTGCGACAGTTGCAAGTGAGCACTTTTTTACCCAGGGACCCTGGATTGCTTTTACAAATGAAAAAAATGGCATATCTTTTTATTTATGCTAAGGAAAAAATTGAATAATGAGAAAAAAATTAATATAATAAAGATGTTCAGAAATGAATGGACAGTTATTCTGATGCACTGGTGAATAAAATTAAATTAGTGCAATATTTCTGCAAGAAAATTTGGCAAGATCTACAGAAAATTTAAATTATCTTAAATTTTCAAACTCTACTTTTAGAAAAATAATGTAGGGAGGCTGTTAATCACAAGGAAGTGTAGATAGGTGATAGATAGATAATAGAGACAGAGATAGAGAGATAGATAGGATAGAGACAATACCTACAGTAATAGCCTAGAATTACTGAGTATTTACTAAAAGCAAAATATTCCTGGTTTGCTTTTTATGTTCCTCATTAAATACTCAGGGTATTTTTTTTTTACAAGAACGCGATTACTATGACTGGTATCCCATGTGATGTGACTTCAGACCCAGTTTCTTAATGGCATCACATATTTAGTGAAAATTAGAAGAAAAATCGGTGAATATATAAAGTATTAGACAATCATAAAATGTAATAGCATAAAACCATTTAAATTATATAAAGGAGATATAGCCCTAGATGTTCAGAATATATTTTCCAATAAGACCACTGTTATAAAACTGTACATGAAATTTTATTTCATAATACCTATGTGTATATGAATATGTATGTGCCTATGCATGCATACACAGGCACGCATTTTTTGTGCATACATATATACATATAATGTGGATATATTTATGAATATGGGTTTATACCTACATATGAATGTGTGCATATGTGCATGTCCCAAAGTGTACAGCATATGTGCATTCATGTGCATTCACACATAAATAGGCTTACATGAAAAACTTATCCACCACAATAAAGTATGCTTTATCCCTGGGATGCCAATTTGGTTCAACATACACAAATCGATAAATGTGATTCATGACAGAAATGGAACTAAAGACGAACATCATATGATTATCTCCATAGACGCAGAAAAGGCTTTCAATAAAATTCAATACCCCTTCATGTTAAAACCGCTCAAAATGGAAGGACTGAATTCTCATTCACAATTGCAACAAAAAGAATAAAATATCTAGTATTATAGCTAACCAGGGAGATGAAATATCTCTACAAGGAGAACTACAAACCACTGCTCAAATAAATCAGGATGACATAAAAAAATGGGAAAACATATAATTGATTTTATTGGATATTTAGAAAATAAGTAGTATCTGCAAATACTGAACATTATAGCATTTTTCTTTTCATTATTTTAATTTTTTAATTTTACTATTATATTTCATTGGCTAGAAACAAAATAGAAATATAAAATTAATGCCTAATTCATTATTTATACTTGATCTTAATAGAATTGTTTTAAATGCTTCTTTGGTAATATATGATGCAGAGATCAAATAGTTATTCTTTACCAAAACAAAGGATTTTTTATCAGTGTTTCATGAAAGAAAATTTTATTGGCAATATGTTGGACCTAAAGCTAGACCAAATCCTATGCTTTTAAGCTATGCAAAAAAATAGATGCCTTTGTTTGCGTAGATTGGTTTGAGATAGATTGTCCGTCACTTGCAACAGTAAGAGTCAAATGAAACATCATCATTTCTTTTCCTTAAATCTATCATAATTATCAATTTTACTTTATCTTTGCTTTCTGAAAAAGTGATCAAATATGTTAATCCTTCCTTCATGGTTTTCAACATGAATTTAAATTTAAAGTGATTATTTTAATTGTTTACAATTATTTATTATCACATCATCTGTTATATATCACTTTGCATCCTGTTTTTTGTCACTTAAAATTATTTTATTATGATTATCCCATATCATTAAAGAGTCTTCACACCTTGGCTAAAAGCAAGCTAATATGTGCTATACAATGTAAATTTAAAGTCTGTTTTCCTGTTTTTATAGATTTTGTTTTGTGTAAAAATTTTGGTAAAATATCTCATAGTTTTATCTGATTGTTGTTAATGTTAGTAATTACATTTTAATTTTATTTTTTTTGTCTAGTTTTTTTTTTTATTGTACTTTAAGTTTTAGGGTACATGTGCACATTGTGCAGGTTAGTTACATATGTATACATGTGCCATGCTGGTGCACTACACCCACTAACTTGTCATCTAGCATTAGGTATATCTCCCAATGCTATCCCTCCCCCCTCCCCCCACCCCACCACAGTCCCCGGATTGTGATATTCCCCTTCCTGTGTCCATGTGATCTCATTGTTCAATTCTCACCTATGAGTGAGAATATGCGGTGTTTGGCTTTTTGTTCTTGCGATAGTTTACTGAGAATGATGATTTCCAGCTTCATCCATGTCCCTACAAAGGACATGAACTCATCATTTTTTATGGCTGCATAGTATTCCATGGTGTATATGTGCCACATTTTCTTAATCCAGTCTATCATTGTTGGACATTTGGGTTGGTTCCAAGTCTTTGCTATTGTGAATAATGCCGCAATAAACATACGTGTGCATGTGTCTTTATAGCAGCATGATTTATAGTCCTTTGGGTATATACCCAGTAATGGGATGGCTGGGTCAAATGGTATTTCTAGTTCTAGATCCCTGAGGAATCGCCACACTGACTTCCACAATGGTTGAACTAGTTTACAGTCCCACCAACAGTGTAAAAGTGTTCCTAGTTCTCCACATCTTCTCCAGCACCTGTTGTTTCCTGACTTTTTAATGATTGCCATTCTAACTGGTGTGAGATGATATCTCATAGTGGTTTTGATTTGCATTTCTCTGATGGCCAGTGATGATGAGCATTTTTTCATGTGTTTTTTGGCTGCATAAATGTCTTCTTTTGAAGTGTCTGTTCATGTCCTTCACCCACTTTTTGATGGGGTTGTTTGTTTTTTTCTTGTAAATTTGTTTGAGTTCATTGTAGATTCTGGATATTAGCCCTTTGTCAGATGAGTAGGTTGTGAAAATTTTCTCCCATGTTGTCGGTTGCCTGTTCACTCTGATGGTAGTTTCTTTTGCTGTGCAGAAGCTCTTTAGTTTAATTAGATCCCATTTGTCAATTTTGTCTTTTGTTGCCATTGCTTTTGGTGTTTTGGACATGAAGTCCTTGCCCACGCCTATGTCCTGAATGGTAATGCCTAGGTTTTCTTCTAGGGTTTTTAGGGTTTTAGGTCTAACGTTTAAATCTTTAATCCATCTTGAATTGATTTTTGTATAAGGTGTAAGGAAGGGATCCAGTTTCAGCTTTCTACACATGGCTAGCCAGTTTTCCCAGCACCATTTATTAAATAGGGAATCCTTTCCCCATTGCTTGTTTTTCTCAGGTTTGTCAAAGATCAGATAGTTGTAGGTATGCAGCGTTATTTCTGAGGGCTCTGTTCTGTTCCATTGATCTATATCTCTGTTTTGGTACCAGTACCATGCTGTTTTGGTTACTGTAGCCTTGTAGTATAGTTTGAAGTCAGGTAGTCTGATGCCTCCAGCTTTGTTCTTTTGGCTTAGGATTGACTTGGCGATGCAGGCTCTTTTTTGGTTCCATATGAACTTTAAACTAGTTTTTTCCAATTCTGTGAAGAAAGGCATTGGCAGCTTGATGGGGATGGCATTGAATCTGTAAATTACCTTGGGCAGTATGCCCATTTTCACAATATTGATTCTTCCTACCCATGAGCATGGAATGTTCTTCCATTTGTTTGTATCCTCTTTTATTTCCTTGAGCAGTGGTTTGTAGTTCTCCTTGAAGAGGTCCTTCACATCCCTTGTAAGTTGGATTCCTAGGTATTTTATTCTCTTTGAAGCAGTTGTGAATGGGAGTTCATTCATGATTTGGCTCTCTGTTTGTCTGTTGTTGGTGTATAAGAATGCTTGTGATTTTTGTACATTGATTTTGTATCCTGAGACTTCGCTGAAGTTGCTTATCAGCTTAAGGAGATTTTGGGCTGAGACAATGGGGTTTTCTAGATAAACAATCATGTCATCTGCAAACAGGGACAATTTGACTTCCTCTTTTCCTAATTGAATACCCTTTATTTCCTTCTCCTGCCTGATTGCCCTGGCCAGAACTTCCAACACTATGTTGAATAGGAGTGGTGAGAGAGGGCATCCCTGTCTTGTGCCAGTTTTCAAAGGGAATGCTTCCAGTTTTTGCCCATTCAGTATTATACTGGCTGTGGGTTTGTCATAGATAGCTCTTATTATTTTGAGATACGTCCCATCAATACCTAATTTATTGAGAGTTTTTAGCATGAAGGGTTGTTGAATTTTGTCAAAGGCTTTTTCTGCATCTATTGAGATAATCATGTGGTTTTTGTCTTTGGCTCTGTTTATATGCTGGATTACATTTATTGATTTGCATATATTGAACCAGCCTTGCACCCCAGGGATGAAGCCCACTTGATCATGGTGGATAAGCTTTTTGATGTGCTGCTGCATTCGGTTTGCCAGTATTTTATTGAGGATTTTTGCATCAATGTTCATCAAGGATATTGGTCTAAAATTCTCTTTTTTGGTTGTGTCTCTGCCCGGCTTTGGTATCAGAATGATGCTGGCCTCATAAAATGAGTTAGGGAGGATTCCCTCTTTTTCTATTGATTGGAATAGTTTCAGAAGGAATGGTACCAGTTCCTCCTTGTACCTCTGGTAGAATTCGGCTGTGAATCCATCTGGTCCTGGACTCTTTTTGGTTGGTAAACTATTGATTATTGCCACAATTTCAGCTCCTGTTATTGGTCTATTCAGAGATTCAACTTCTTCCTGGTTTAGTCTTGGGAGAGTGTATGTGTCGAGGAATTTATCCATTTCTTCTAGATTTTCTGGTTTATTTGTGTAGAGGTGTTTGTGGTATTCTCTGATGGTAGTTTGTATTTCTGTGGGATCGGTGGTGATATCCCCTTTATCATTTTTTATTGTGTCTATTTGATTCTTCTCTCTTTTTTTCTTTATTAGTCTTGGTAGTGGTCTATCAATTTTGTTGATCCTTTCAAAAAACCAGCTCCTGGATTCATTGATTTTTTGAAGGGTTTTTTGTGTTTCTATTTCCTTCAGTTCTGCTCTGATTTTAGTTATTTCTTGCCTTCTGCTAGCTTTTGAATGTGTTTGCTCTTGCTTTTCTAGTTCTTTTAATTGTGATGTTAGGGTGTCAATTTTGGATCTTTCCTGCTTTCTCTTGTGGGCATTTAGTGCTATAAATTTCCCTCTACACACTGCTTTGAATGCCTCCCAGAGATTCTGGTATGTTGTGTCTTTGTTCTCATTGGTTTCAAAGAACATCTTTATTTCTGCCTTCATTTCGTTATGTACCCAGTAGTCATTCAGGAGCAGGTTGTTCAGTTTCCATGTAGTTGAGCGGCTTTGAGTGAGATTTTTAATCCTGAGTTCTAGTTTGATTGCACTGTGGTCTGAGAGATAGTTTGTTATAATTTCTGTTCTCTTACTTTTGCTGAGGAGGGCTTTACTTCCAACTATGTGGTCAATTTTGGAATAGGTGTGGTGTGGTGCTGAAAAAAATGTATATTCTGTTGATTTGGCGTGGAGAGTTCTGTAGATGTCTATTAGGTCTGCTTGGTGCAGAGCTGAGTTCAATTCCTGGGTATCCTTGTTGACTTTCTGTCTCGTTGATCTGTCTAATGTTGACAGTGGGGTGTTAAAATCTCCCATTATTAATGTGTGGGAGTCTAAGTCTCTTTCTAGGTCACTCAGGACTTGCTTTATGAATCTGGGTGCTCCTGTATTGGGTGCATATATATTTAGGATAGTTAGCTCCTCTTGTTGAATTGATCCCTTTACCATTATGTAATGGCCTTCTTTGTCTCTTTTGATCTTTGTTGGTTTAAAGTCTGTTTTATCAGAGACTAGGATTGCAACCCCTGCCTTTTTTTTGTTTTCCATTTGCTTGCTAGATCTTCCTCCATCCTTTTATTTTGAGCCTATATGTGTCTCTGCAAGTGAGATGGGTTTCCTGAATACAGCACACTGATGGGTCTTGACTCTTTATCCAATTTGCCAGTCTGTGTCTTTTAATTGGAGAATTTAGTCCATTTACATTTAAAGTTAATATTGTTATGTGTGAATTTGATCCTGTCATTATGATGTTAGCTGGTGATTTTGCTCGTTAGTTGATGCAGTTTCTTCCTAGTCTCGATGGTCTTTACATTTTGGCATGATTTTGCAGC
This sequence comes from Gorilla gorilla gorilla, assembly GCF_029281585.2. Taxonomy (NCBI): domain Eukaryota; kingdom Metazoa; phylum Chordata; class Mammalia; order Primates; family Hominidae; genus Gorilla; species Gorilla gorilla. Next base: position 98,987,110 of record NC_073237.2, on the reverse strand, counting down.
GGCTGGTACTGGTTGTTCCTTTCCATGTTTAGCGCTTCCTTCAGGAGCTCTTTTAGGGCAGGCCTGGTGGTGACAAAATCTCTCAGCATTTGCTTGTCTGTAAAGTATTTTATTTCTCCTTCACTTATGAAGCTTAGTTTGGCTGGATATGAAATTCTGGGTTGAAAATTCTTTTCTTTAAGAATGTTGAATATTGGCCCCCACTCTCTTCTGGCTTATAGGGTTTCTGCCGAGAGATCCGCTGTTAGTCTGATGGGCTTCCCTTTGAGGGGAACCCGACCTTTCTCTCTGGCTGCCCTTAACATTTTTTCCTTCATTTCAACTTTGGTGAATCTGACAATTATGTGTCTTGGAGTTGCTCTTCTCAAGGCGTATCTTTGTGGTGTTCTCTGTATTTCCTGAATCTGAATGTTGGCCTGCCTTGCTAGATTGGGGAAGTTCTCCTGGATAATATCCTGCAGAGTGTTTTCCAACTTGGTTCCATTCTCCGCATCACTTTCAGGTACACCAGTCAGACATAGATTTGGTCTTTTCACATAGTCCCATATTTCTTGGAGGCTTTGCTCATTTCTTTTTATTCTTTTTTCTCTAAACTTGCCTTCTCGCTTCATTTCATTCATTTCATCTTCCATTGCTGATACCCTTTCTTCCAGTTGATCGCATCGGCTCCTGAGGCTTCTGCATTCTTCACGTGGTTCTCGAGCCTTGGTTTTCAGCTCCATCAGCTCCTTTAAGCACTTCTCTGTATTGGTTATTCTAGTTATATATTCTTCTAAATTTTTTTCAAAGTTTTCAACTTCTTTGCCTTTGGTTTGAATGTCCTCCCGTAGCTCAGAGTAATTTGATCGTCTGAAGCCTTCTTCTCTCAGCTCGTCAAAATCATTCTCCATCCAGCTTTGTTCCATTGCTGGTGAGGAACTGCGTTCCTTTGGAGGAGGAGAGGTGCTCTGCGTTTTAGAGTTTCCAGTTTTCCTGTCCTGTTTTTTCCCCATCTTTGTGGTTTTATCTACTTTTGGTCTTTGATGATGGTGATGTACAGATGGGTTTTCGGTGTGGATGTCCTTTCTGTTTGTTAGTTTTCCTTCTAACAGACAGGACCCTCAGCTGCAGGTCTGTTGGAATACCCTGCCTTGTGAGGTGTCAGTGTGCCCCTGCTGGGGGGTGCCTCCCAGTTAGGCTGCTCAGGGGTCAGGGGTCAGGGACCCACTTGAGGAGGCAGTCTGCCCCTTCTCAGATCTCCAGCTGCGTGCTGGGAGAACCACTGCTCTCTTCAAAGCTGTCAGACAGGGACATTTAAGCCTGCAGAGGTTACTGCTGTCTTTTTGTTTGTCTGTGCCCTGCCCCCAGAGGTGGAGCCTACAGAGGCAGGCAGGCCTCCTTGAGCTGTGGTGGGCTCCACCCAGTTCGAGCTTCCAGGCTGCTTTGTTTACCTAAGGAAGCCTGGGCAATGGCGGGCGCCCCTCCCCCAGCCTCGCTGCCGCCTTGCAGTTTGATCTCAGACTGCTGTGCTAGCAATCAGCGAGACTCCGTGGGCGTAGGACCCTCTGAGCCAGGTGTGGGATATAGTCTCGTGGTGCGCCGTTTTTTAAGCTGGTCTGAAAAGCGCAATATTCGGGTGGGAGTGACCCGATTTTCCAGGTGCGTCCGTCACCCCTTTCTTTGACTCGGAAAGGGAACTCCCTGACCCCTTGTGCTCCCCAGGTGAGGCAATGCCTCGCCCTGCTTCGGCTCGCGCACGGTGCGCGCACCCACTGGCCTGCGCCCACTGTCTGGCACTCCCTAGTGAGATGAACCCGGTACCTCAGATGGAAATGCAGGAATCACCCGTCTTCTGCGTCGCTCATGCTGGGAACTGTAGACCGGAGCTGTTCCTATTCGGCCATCTTGGCTCCTCTGACAATATTTTTTATTCATTTAAGCAATAAAAGCAAAAAAAGTATGCTTATGTAAATACATAAAGATAGCAACAATGATATTGAGTATTCACGAATTTCCCATCATTGTCCTAAGTGTTTTAAATGCACTCATGTATTTAATCCTCACAATGATTGTAACATCTAGGTACTATTGTTATCAACACCTTACATGTTAGAAAAAAGACACAAAGAGCTAAGAAATTTGTTCAGTTATCACACAACGATTAAGAAAAAAGTCGGGTCCACAAGTCCATGCAGTCTGGATCCAGGGAGTACATATTTGCTATCATTTCCAGTCATATTAATCTACAAGGCCAGAAAAAAAAAGGATTGAAAATTAACACATTCAACAATTCAGAATGTGAAAACACATAGAAATGGACATGCTTTCTTATGTTTTACTCTCTATAATTAGGAACTGCTAACATTATTCAAAAATACTTGATTGGTGCTGCAGTGTTTTTAAAGAATAATCATGGTTGCCTATCAGATAATGAATCAACTATGCTAAATAAAGAAAGGAAGAGAGGAGATGGAGCAAGATGGCAGAATAGAAGGCCCCATCCATTATCCCCCCTACAGGAACACCAAATTTAACAACTATCTACACAAGATAAGCACCTTCATAAAAAAAAAAAAAAAGGGGGAGCACTTGCAGTACCTGGTTTTAACTTCGTGTTACTAAAAGAGGTACTGAATAGGGTAAGAAAACTTAAATTGCCAGTGCCACCCTCCCCCATTCCCGTGCAGTGGCTGCATGGCATGGAGAAATCTGTGCCGTTGGAAGAGAGCAGCAATTGTGAAACTGCATTGAGCTCAGTGCTTTGTCACAAAGCAAAACTTCTTTGAACTCAGCTGATGCCAACCCATGGAGAAAGCATCCGAACTGGACCTACCCAGAGGGGTATCACCCATCCCAGTGGTGGAATCTTGAGTTCTGGCAAGCCTCACCACCTGGGCTGATGTGTTCTGAGGCCCTAAATAAACTTGAAAGGCAATCTAGGATATGAGGAGTTTAAGACCCAATGCTGAGCTGGGCTATGAGCCAGTGGACTTCAGGGGAATGTGAAGTACTGAGATACCAGCCACAGCAGCTAAAGGAGTGCTTGCGTCACCCCTCTCCCAACCCCAGGCAGCACAGTGCATGGCTCCAAAAGATGTCCCTTCCTTCTGAGTGAGGAGATAAGAGAGAAGGGTAGAGAGGTCTTTTGTAACACCAACTCAGCCACAGTAGGATAGGGCACAAGGAAGAATCATGAGGCCCCCATTCCAGGCCCCAGTTCCCAGATTAAATTTCTAAAGACAGCCTGGGCCAGAAGTGAAGCTGCTGCCTTGAAGAGAAGGACCCAGTACTGGCAGGATCCAACACCTGCTGACTAAGTTGTCCTTGGGCATTGAATAACTTACAATGACACCCAGACAGTACGTCATGGGCCTTGGGTGAGACTGAGACATAATGGCTTCTGGTAAAACCCAGCACATTTCCAGATGTGGTGGTTATGGGGAGAGACTCATTCTGCTTGAGAAAAGCAGAGGGAAGAGTAAAGGGGACTTTGTCTTGCACTGTAGGTACCAGCTTGGTCACAGAGAGGTTAAAAAACTAGCAAGCTCTTGGGATCCCTGATTCCAGTTCTTGTCTCCTAAGTGGCAATTCTGGACATGCAGTGGGCCAGAGTGGAGGACACTGCCCTGAGGGGTGAGTTCCAAATCTGGCAGCATTCACCACAAGCTGACTAAAGAGCGCTTGGGCCTGAAGGGAACATTGGTGGTAGCTTGGTATGACTCTTTGTGGGCCTGGGATGGTGGTGACCATGGAATGAAGCTCCTCTGCCTATGAAAAGGGGAGGGAAGAATGGTAAGAATTGTGTCTCATGGTTTGAGAGTCAGCTCAGCCATAGAAGAATAGAACACTAAGTAGACATCTAAGATCTTTGACTCCAGTCCCTAGCTCCCAGGTGGCATCTTCTGACTTGCACAGGGCCTGGGGGAGCTGGACACCCTAATGGAAGGACACAAGTCTGGCTGGCTTCACCACTTGCAGATTGTAGAGCCCTACGACCTTGAGGAAACACAGGTGATAGCCAAGTAGTGCTTATAGCCGGCCTTGGGGGAGACTCATTGCTGTGCTGATTTCAGATCTGACCCAGCTCAGTGCCCGTGGTGGTGGCCCCAGGGGAGCTTGTGTCACCCTAGCCTCAGCCCCAGGTGGTTCAGAACTGACAGAAAAACTCCATTTGTTTGGAAGAAAGTAAGGGAAGAGAACATGGATTTATGCCTGGTAATCCATGGAATTCTTCCAGACTTAAGCAAGACCATCAAGGCAGTACCTCCATGAGTCTGCAAGACTTGTGGGCTTGGATTGCCCACTGATGCAGATACAGCTTAGATCACAACACCCAAGTCCTTTCAAATACCTGAAATTCCTTGACGGGGAACATCTAAGAATTATTGGCCATAAAGAGGAGGCAGAGAAAGAGATAGGTGTAGAAAATTTATTCAAAGGGATAATATCAGAGAACTTCCCAAACCTAGAGAAAGATATCAGCATTCAAGTACAAGAAGGTTATAGAATATCAAGACAATTTAACACAAAGAAGCCTACCTCAAGGCACTTTAATAAGCAAACTCCCAAAGATCAAAGATAGAGAAAGGATCCTACAAGCAGAAAGAGAAAAGAAAAAACACCATCCAATAAAGTTCCATTATGTCTGGGTGCAGACTTTTCAGTGGAATTTTTACAGTCCAGAAGAGAGTGTCATGACATAATAAAAGTGTGAAGGAAAAAACCTTTTTACCTTAGAATAGTATATTTGGCAAACATATCCTTCAGACATGAATGAGTAATAAAGGCTTTTCCAGAAAAACAAAAGCTGTCATCAACACCAGACCTCTCCTACAAGGAATGCTAAATGGAGTACTTCAATCAAAAATAAAAGATCATTACTGAGCAATGTGACATCATCTGAAGGCAGAAAACTCACTGGCAATAGTAAGTACCCGGAAAAACACAGAATATTATAATGCTGTAACTGCAGTATATAAACTACACTTATGTTAAGTAGAAAGGCTGAAAGGTGAACAAATCATAAAGAATAACTACAACTTTTCAAGCCATAGACAGTATATTACAATATAAATAGAAACAATAAAAAGTTTAAAAAAACTGGGAGATGAAGTTAATGTGTCAAGCTTTTACTAGTTTTCTTTTTGCTTGTTTGCTTGTTTATGCAAGTGGTGTTGGTAATGCCTTAAAATAAAGGGTTATAAAATAGTATTTGCAAGCTTCATGGTAACCTCAAATCAAAAACATACAATGGATACACACACACACACACAAAGCAATAAATTGTTATACCACCATTAAAAAGCACACAAAACTTCACTAATAGGAAGAAAACAAAGAAGAAAAGAAGGAAGAGAAGACCTCAAAACAACCAGACAACAAATAACAAAATGGTAGAAATAAATCCTTATTTATCAATAATAAGTTTGAATGTAAATGGACTAAACTCCGATCAAAATACATGGAGTAGCTGAATAAAGAAAACAAGACCCAATGATTTGTTTCCTACATGAAACACACTTTACCTATAAAGACACATATAGACTGAAAATAAAGCCATGGAAAAAGATATTCTATGCCAATGGAAACCAAAAAAGACAAGGAGTGGCTATACTTACATCAGTCAAACTGTATTTCAAAACAAAAAATATAAAAAGAGACAGAGAAGGTAATTACATGATGAACAAAGTATCAATTCAACAAGAGACTATAACAATTTTATGTATACACACCCAACACTGGAGTACCCAGATATATAAAGCAAATATTATTAAAGCTAAAGAAAGAGATAGCCCCCAATACAATAATAACTTGATACTTCAACACTCCACTTTCAGCATTGATCTTCCAGAGAGAAAATCAATAAAGAAACATCAGACTTAATTTGCACTATAGACCAAATGGAACTAATAGATATTTACAGAATGTTTCAGCCACGGCTGCTGAATATACATTCTTTTCCTTAGCACATGAATAACTCTCAAGGACAGACCTTATGTTAGGCCACTAAACAAGTCTTAAAACATTCAAAAATAAAATAATATCGAGCATCTTCTCTGACCACTATAAAACCAGAAATCAATAACAAGAGGAATTTTGGAAACTATACAAACATACGGAATTTAACAATAGGCTCCTGAATGACCAGTGGGTAAATGAAGATATGCAAAAGGAAATTGAACTATATCTTGAAACAAATGATAATGGAAAGGCAACATACCAAAACCTATGGAATACAGTGAAAGCAGTACCAACAGGCAAGTTTATAGCTACTTGTGCCTGCATCAAAAAAAGAGAAAAAGAACTTCAAACAGGCACCTTAATATACATCTTAAAGAACTGGAAAAGTAAGAACAAACAAACAAAATCAAAAAATAATAGAAGAAAAGAATAAAGATCAGGACAGATATAAATGAAATGAAAACATATAAAACAATACAAAAGATCAATGAAAGAAAATGTTTTTTGAAAAGATAACAAAATTGGCATACCTTTAGAAAGACTAACTTCAAAACGAGAGAAATCCCAAATAAATAAGATCATAGATAAAAAAGGAGACATTACAACCAATACTGCAGAAATTCAAAGAATCACTAGGGACTGCTATGAAAGACTTTATGCTAATAAACTGGAAAATTTAGAAGAAATAGACAAATTATTAGACATATACTACCTACTAAGATTGAACCATGAAGAAATCCAAAACCTGAACAGACCAACAAGTATTGAGTTTGAAGCCATAATAAAAAGACTCCCAGTAATGAAAAGCTGGGTACCTGATTTCTTCAGTGCTGAATTCTACCAAACATGTAAAGAAGAATTATTACCAATCCTACTCAAACTATTCCTTAAAATAGAGGAGGAAGGAATACTTCCAAACTCATTCTACAAGGCCAGGATTATCCTGATACCAAAATCAGACAAAGACTCATTAAAAAAAGAAATCTACAGGCCAATATCTCTGTTGGATATTGAGGCAAAAATCCTCAACAAAATGCTATCAAACCAAAGTCAACAACACATTAAAAGGAACAATCATCATGACCACGTGGGATTTATCTCACTGATGCAAGGATGGTCCAATATATGCAAATTAATCAATGTGATACATGATATCAACAGAATCAAGGACAAAAACCATATAATCATTTCAATCGATGCTGACAAAGCATTGATAAAATACAACATCCCTTCTTGATAGAAAACTGGGTGTGGAAGGAACATACCTCTAACATAATAAAAGCTGTATACAACAGACCCACAGCTAACATCATACTGAATGGGGAAAAACTCAAAGGCTTTTCTGTAAGATCTGAAACAGGACAAGGATGTCCACTTTTACCACTGTTATTCAACATTATACTGGAAGTCCTAGCTAAAGCAATCAGAGAAGTGAAGGAAATAAAGGGCATCCAAATTGGAATGAAAGAAGTCAAATTATCCTTGTTTGCAGATGATACAAACTTATATTTGGAAAAATCTTTCAGAACTGATAAACAAATTCAGTAAAGTTGCAAGATACAAAATCAACATACAAAAATCGGTAGCATTTCTGTGTGCTAACAGTGAACAATCTGAATTAAAAAATCAAGAAAGTAATCTCATTTATAATAACTACAAATAAAATACCTAGAAATTAACTTAAGATGTGAAATATTTCTGCAATGAAAACTGTAAACCAGTTATGCAAGGAGTTGAGGAGGATGCAAAAAAATGCCAAGATATTCTCTTTTCATGGATTTGAAGAATCAATATTTTTAAAAAGTTCATAATACCTAGAGCAAACTACAGATTCAATGTAATCCCTGTCTAAATACCAATGACATTCTTCACAGAAATAGAAAAAAAAAAACATTCTAAAATGCATGTGGTACCACAGAAGACCCAGAATAGCCAATGCCATTATAAGCAAAAAGAACAAACCTGGAAGAATCACATTAGCTGACTTCCAGTTACACTACAGACTATAGTAACCAAAAGAGCATGGTACTGGCATAAAAACAGTCACATACACCAGTGGAACAGCATATAGAACCAATAAATAAATTCATATGCCTACAGTGAACTATTTTATGACCATATTGCCAAGAACATACATTGGGGAAAGTACAGTTTATCCAGTAAATTGTCCTGGGAAAATTGGATATCCATATACAGAGGAATGAAACCAGACTCCTATCTCTCACCATTTACAAAAATCAAATCAAAATGGATTAAAACATAAATCTAAGACCTCAACCTATGAAACCAGTAAAAGAAAGCATTGGAGAAACTCTCTGGGACATTGGACTGGACAAAGATTTATTGAGAAATACTCTACGAGCACAGGCAACCAAAGCAAGCATGGACAAATGAAATCACATCAAGCTAAAAGGCTTCTGTACAGCAAAAGAAGCAGTTGACAAAGAGACAACCACAGAATAAGAGAAAGTATTTGCAAACTACCTGTCTGACAAGGGATTAATAACCAGAATATATAAGAAGCTCAAATAACCCTATAGGAAAAAAATCTAATAATTTGATTTTAACATGAGCAAAAGATCTGAATAGACATATCCTAAAAGAAGAAATACAAATGGCAAACAGTTAAAATGGTTTTTATCCAAAAGACAGGCAATAACAAAAGCTCACGAGGATGTGGAGAAAAAGTAATCCTCGTTCATAGTTGGTGGTAAGGCAATTAGCACAACCACTATGGACAAGAGTTTGGAGTTTTCTCAAAAAACTAACACTAGAACTATCATGTGATCTAGCAATCCCACTCCTAGGTATGTTCCCCAAAGAAAGGAAATCAGCATACTGAAGAGCTATCTGCACTCCCATGTTAATTGCAGCACTATTCACAATAGGCAAGATTTGGAAGCAACCTATGTGTCCATCAACAGATGAATGGATAAAGGAAATGCGGTACATATACAAAATGCAGTAGTTTCTTCATAAAAAAAAAAGAGATCCTGCCATTTGCAATAGCATGGACGGAACTGGAGGTTGTCATGTTAAGTGAAATAAGCCAGATACAGAAGACAAACCTCATATATTCTCACTTACATGTGGTATCTAGAAATCAAAACAACTGAACTCATGAAGATAGTAGAAGGATGGTTACCAGATGCTGAGAAAGGTAGTGGGTGGGAGGGTGAAGGAGAAGTGGGGTGATTAATGGGTACAGAAGATTGTTAGAAAGAATGAATAATACTGAATTTTTGCTAGCAAGACAGGACGACTATAGAAATAATTTAAATGTACACTTTAAGATAACTTAAAGAGTTTACTGAATTGTTTGTAACAGAAAGGATAAATGATTGAGGTGATGGTTACACCATTTACCCTGATGTGACTATTAAATATTGCATGCCTGTATCAAAATATCTCACATACTTCATAAATATATACACCTAATATGTACCCACAAATTTTTTAAATAAAAAAAAGCATTTACTTTCACTAGCTGAGAAAAATGACAGAGAAAGAGATTGAATTTGAAAGGCCAGAAAGTTCTTTCACAAGCCCATGAAACCACAGCAAAATAAAAGAAAAGAGAGAGGGAGAAAAAAATGGTGAAATATGTGAAATACTTCGGTTAAAATAATGCTGATAACCAATAGCTATATAGAATAACTGTTAAACAGCACTAAAAGATGTTATTTAGTGGAAAAAAAAATTCCTAAAATTTTACATTTGATGTTTTGATCAGAAAAACTCATTAAAAGTATCCTTTGTGTATCACTTTTAGCCTTCATATATCACTTTTTTCTTGCTACTTACTGTCATGCCATTCTATTTTCAGTGTAAGAGGGAAAATGAGTTACCTAAGTTTACTCATGATAGGTTCAAGTTGGTATAGTTCATATTTATTTTATTTCTTATTTCCACATATTTTTTGTGTTGGCCATCTGACTAGACCTTCATTACTAAGTGCAGGATTTCTAAATATATTAATTAACATTTAAGTTGTTAACCCAAAAACTTTTTCGATTACATGGAATATAATTTATGATTAGAAAATATGAAAGAAATCTACAATATCCTCACTTTTTCACATAAGTAATTTGAAAAGTATGCATAGATAGACATATAAGATGTATTAACAACCACCCAAATTTATTTCACATTATAGTACTGCGTGTAATTATATGTGTTTTGAGAAATTAAGACTTGATTTTATCATGTAGATATTTAGCAATTTTTGCAGAAGATCGGAGGGTATGTTGCAGATGGAGAGAGTTCCTTTTGTCTAGTTAGCAGCATGTAACTTTATGGAAGACATTAATACTAGCCTAATAACTTATTGTTAACCTTTACAGTGACATTGAGATAACAAAAATGGCTCAATGTCTTTGCTACTTGCATTCCTATTGCTATATTTCTCCAGACATTTGAGAGCCTATTGGGTTCTTATCTCAGTGCAGGAAAACATCTTATGGCTTATGAAAAATATGTGTTTTTGATAAGATTCTTGGTTTTCTCCATTAATTTGTTGCTATCATTCATGTTTTATGTAAGATTCTTGACCCTATAATGCTAGAGATATTGTGAATAACTTATTAAACTATGCATAGTTGGTAGCGAATTTTTGTTTTCTTTTGATGTTCTTTATTCTTTCTATTTTCAATTATGAGGATATATTTCTTTAATAATAAAAGAAATTAGAATAATATTTTAACGTAAAATGGGTTAAGAATATAACTACACAATGATAATGGAAAGAACACATGATTTGGAAATAAAGACAATGAATTTTAAAGTTACTACTTATCATTATTATTCCATTTGGTAAGCAAGTGGCCTACAAGAAATGTAATTATTAGGAGGTAGATAATTAATCATGAGTGATAGAGTAAATAACATCCCATAATAATCTAAAGTTATATGTTATAAACAGAAAATTGAAACATATAATTTCAACTGCTAAATAAATGTATCCAATTACATACTTGGAGACTGAGCAAAACAAAATAGTGTGAGGCTGTGTACTTGCTCAAACAATTATGAGGTGAATTTTGGCCAACATTATTTTACTGCCTCCTTTCATTCCTGTCATCGATACGCCTTATTCTAATGTGAACAACATGAGTCTTTACATCATTTGACTCAAGTGTCAGTGCAGAGATCATATCCAACAGTCCTCAAAATGTCTGGATATTCCTCTTTCATTGGTTATAGAAAATATAAAAAAATAATTTGTATACTTTTCAAAAATTATATAAAATATGTGTCATTTGTATTCTTTTGATGTTCTTTATTCTTCCCATTTTCATTCATGTAAACCTCTTTTCAAAAGAAGGTTATATAGAAAATAACCTCTTTCCCTTTTGGAAAAAAAAAATCAGGAAATTTTTTCCTTTTTTTTTTTTTTTTTTTTTGAGATGGAGTTTCACTCCTAACCCCCAGGCTGAGTGCAATGGTGTGATTTTGGCTCACTGCAACCTCTGCCTCCCAGGTTCAAGTGATTCTCCTGTCTCAGCCTCCCAAATAGCTGGGATTACAGGTGCGTGCCACCACGCCCAGCTAATTTTTATGTTTTTAGTAGAGATGGGGTTTCACCATCTTGGCCAGGCTGGTCTTGAACTCCTAACTGCAGGTGATCCATCCGCCTTGGCCTCCCAAAGTGCTCAGATTATAGGTGTGAGCAATCATGCCTGGCCACTACAATACTTTATGTTTGTACATTATAATCCTCAGAAGTGGCCTGAATTAAGGTTTTGTTATGTTAGCATTTTCAGCAAGATATGTAGGAAGTCAAAAGTCATTGGCTGACTCCTACCTAACAAGCCCAGTTCTAGGGCAGCTTCTTCTACCATCAATATTGGCCTATGGAGGAAAGCCACTATTGATCTTTTCAAAGGTTTATATCATCTTCACCAGTACATTAGTTATTACCTTAATTAAACCAATTTTCTCTGAGCCATCTGCAAAACATAATCAGGTGGTGTATTCTCAAATTCCATTTAATTTACTAAAGGCATATGGAAGTTCTAAGGACCCATTATGACAACCTATTAGATTAGACTCTGTTTTCAGAAAGAGTTGAGTTTTCCATATTCGGTCTTTTGTCCTCACCAGCAAAACTCTCAAGATCCGCTTTCATACTTGTTCCACTGGTTCCTACAATTTATTTGGTACTTAATTAGGCTGTGTATAGAGCTGTCCTTCATAAGCAGCCTAGAACTCATGAGGGTAGTGAGAGCAGATCTTAAGGAAAATCAGCTTTACATGGTGAGGGGCCTACCTCAGGTGAGTTCACAGCATGGTCTCCAGAAAAGAGTGGCTGGTCTTCTCCGGAAAGTGGAAAGTCATTGCTTCTTTCATTCTGGAGATTTAATAGTGAAATCTGGAGGATAAACGTTCTTAGGTTTACCCATTCAAATGTCACCATTCTGTTGCTCAGGTCTCGACAATTATTCATCATTGAGTTTTGTTTTAGACATAATATCAAAATTAGAAACTGGTCCTAAATTTCAGGCCAGGTTTCTCTGTGTTTTGCATTGGTAGTTGGCTTTCCTGACTATACTACATTTTTCAAGGTTCTTAACAGGCTTAAAAGAATTAAGACTATCCTAATCTGGCAAGTATTATTTCCTCAGTACCATGTAACATTATCACCACTGTATTTCTCTTTTTTTAACTTTTAACTTTTGTGGGTACATAGTAGGTGTACATATTTATGAGGTACATGAGATATTTTCGTACAGTCGTGCAAAGTGAAATAAGCACACCATGGAGAATGGGGGTATTTTTCCCTTCAAACGTTTATCATTTGAGTTACAAACAAACCAATTATACTCTTTAAGTTATTTAAAAATGTACAATTAAGTTATTATTGACTACAGTCACCCTGTTATGCTATCAGATAGTAGGTCTTATCTGTTCTTTCTAATATTTTTACCCATTTATCATCCCCACCTCCCCCTTATCCCCCACTACCCTTCCTAGCCTCTGATAACCATCCTTCTACTGTCTACATACATGAGTTTAATTGTTTTGATTTTTAGATCCTACATAAAACGAGAACATATGATGTTTGTCTTTCTGCACCTGGCTTATTTCACTTAGCATAACGTTCCATCTATACTGCATTTCAATTAACCAAAGAAGACAACTTTAATAATTGGATACCACTGCATGACCTATGTTATTATCTACAACTTCCCATCAACAATGGGGTCCTTATGCCATCAGAACAATGGTTTAATACCAGAATCTCATCCTAATTATAGATGCATCTGTCTAAACCTCACCATAGAAAGCCAAGTCTGACACAGAAGGTTTGTATACTATTACTTTATTAGGAGTATTATTCTAAGTAGTAGGGAAAAAGGACAAAGAGAATATAATGGGAAAATCAGGAGAGATGATGCAAGGTTTACATTACAGTTGACAGCTGAAATGTTCAACTGACTATTTAAAGTCATAGTATATCTTTCAAGAACCCATACAAACTAAATCAGAGAATAGCCCACTGTGGGAGAAGAGGGGAATAATTTTTTCACTGATTTTAGTCTCTCATTGATCAAATGAACTCCTATGGAGCTTTAACTCCTCCTCATTTTTGGTTGTGCCTGGATGACTTTTAGGCAGAGAGCTGTGGTGTCCTATCTAGCCATATAAAAAGGAAAGGCCTAGATCAAGAATTGAGGTGCCCAGAACTGTCAGTTGGATAGCCAGGATCTCTAGGGTATACCAGCAAGTCATATGAGAGACGGGGATCCATTATCGTAGGTGCTTCAGTCTGAATACAGCAGTTGCAGAGACAACATGGTCTCATGATTATAGAAAGAGTGCAGACTATAATAAAGCCAAATATGAAGATCAGGGGACAAGGTGCAGGATTGAATCTAGTCAAAAGTATACGGTAATTCTTCATCATCCAAGGTATTTCTAGATCAGGTCATGATTTTTAGACTATTCCTATGTCCAGGTGGTCACTTTAGTCACATGGCCTTTGTAACAAAGTATCACTCTACAACAAAAAATCACCCAATGTCTATTACTATTCAATTGAAATTAGAGCACTCACTCATTTCAACTGTAGCATTTCACGTTATGATTAAAGTAATTTTCAAAGATTCTGGTTGTCCACTCCAGCCTGGAGTTATTTCTTGTGACCTTGTGCATTTTAAGAAGGTATTGCATCAGCTTAACGCACTAGCTGAATTCATTTAGTTTTAACTTCCAAAATATTTAAACTTCTCTTTCTATACTGTGGAAAGGAAATCTGAAGACTTCACATTTTTCAATGTGGGTCACCTTTGAGGAAACCTTTTGTTTACATGTATACTATAAGAACTAAACAATCTACTAAATAGTTCAATATAAATTGAAATCTATAACTGGTGCAACTATAATAATTGTCCTCTAACATTGATAGAGAATTTTCATATCTTACATGCAACTGGATAATTGATATTATTTTTTAAATGAGGAAGACTTAGTTTTTTTTCTGTTTGTTCATTTGTTTATTTTCTTTGTACTCTTTAGGATGTACTTGGAGCAGACTATTTATAATTGTGAAAACAGTGAAAGAAGTATAAGTGAAACAGTATTGTTTTTGCAATAAAATTCCCTGAGGCAAGAAAATAGCAACATTTTTAAGCAGGGAAGGAGGAGTCTCAATGCACAAAAGTGAAGGGACTTCAGTGAACAAGGAAGGCTCAGTATTGGATAGGGCATGAGGAAACTCCAGTTGTCCAAATTCCAACAGTTAAGTTTCTTCAAATTTTCCTTACCTAGCTTTATCTGACTTTTGTTTATGGCAGCAGGTAAGGATTTTAATTCTTCCGAAATTACAGTTTGGCAATACCTCTCTCAAAGTTAAAGGTTTGTTCTTAACTATCTCAGCCCTATAGTTAAAACATGTGAGGAAATCTTTACAGTGTGTTAATAGAAGTCAACATAGGTATTTGATCTGGTCATTTATTTTCTTTTTATTCAATGTTAGAGATACACCTACTTCCCCCACAATTTCTAAATTATTTATATCCTTCATATCCTTTACACAGATATATTAGAGTGTAAATGTGAGTGTTCAAAGCTATTTACTGCCTTCTTCCTTGGTGACTAAACCCATATTTCTCTTTTTTTCCTGGAGGGTTCATTGTCTTTATTGCATCATCGGTATCGGTCTGAATACTTGGTGGTCTGCAACAGAAAGAAAAACTGAAAGCATTAAGCAAAAAATGAGAGATTTATTTAAAAGAATACTGAATACTTAATTAGTAATAGGATATTAATCTTAGTAAATCAATAGAGTGAAAATAAAAATAAAGTACAATTACGTTTTATTAATGAGAGTCTAGTATTCACAGTACACAAGCTGTAGGACCTTGTCAATAACTCTGAACATCACTGTTCTTACTACCATGAATAAATTCTAACCACCCCATCACTCATTCCATATCCAAAAATCCAGGTAAGAGCATTTGATTGGTCATGTCAAGTTCACATTCTTGAGCTCTGAATAGGAGGTAGCAAATCTAGAAACCCTAGTTTCTTTTAGCTGCCATACTGAAAACAGACATAGTTGTCTTCATTGAAATTTTCAAGATTTATATACAAGGGGGAATTCTCTAATAGTAGTAAAATGGCTTGCATGCTGCATTTTTAAAAAGCCAGTGTTTATTGACTTTGCTTTAGATAAATTAGCAAACAATGAAATATTAATTTGGGGTCTATATTATTTTCAGAAAAACATATTTGTAAATGAACACTTCAAAAATATGATATATGGAAAACTGCTCTACAAGGTTTAATTTCAACGCTAATATGCAGCTATTTTCATTATTTATTCTGAAAATAGCAGAAATCTTCAAAATGCAATCTATTGCAAGGCAGTGTAAAATACATGCTTATGGTTTCATACTTAGTTCACACAAAACCATGATTAGTTTATTAAAATAGCATAGGCTGGACGAGGTAGTTCATGCCTGTAATCCCAGCACTTTGGTAGGCCAAGGCAGGCAGATCATCTGAGGTCAGGAGTTCGAGACCAACCTGGCTAATATGGTGAAACCCCGTTTCTACTAAACATACAAAAAATTAGCTGGGCATGGTGGCGCAGTCCTGTAATCCCAGCTACTCGGGAGGCTGCGGCAGGAGAATCGCTTGAACCCCGGAGGCGGGGGTTACAGTCAGCCAAGACTGGCCATTGCACTACAGCTTGGGCAACAAGCGAAACTCCATCTCAAAATAAACAAAAATAAAATAAAATAAAATAGCATAAAACCATATTCCCCCCAAAAATTTTACCAACCAACCAAATATATGTATATAAAAAATATGTGTTTATATATTATATATATTTATATGTACTACATATTTTTCTATATTATATATAATTAATATTATATATTATGTTATATAGTATATATGTTATATATTGTTATATATAACAGTATATTTATGTCATATATTATATATATTTATAGTCATATATTTTATATTACATATATTTATATATAATATACAATGCAACATATCAACATACATGTATCCATTTACGTTTTTTGTCGTTGTTCTAGAAAGCAGCCACATTGAAAACAGAATGAAATGCCTATTTTACACAAGCCACACATGACAAATGCATTTTGCTGTGGTATATTAAACAAATAGATTCCTAAATAAAACTGTGGGGAGAATAAGGAGGAAGTTCAATATGTAAAATACCTTCAAAGCTATAAATTTTGAGAACAAAATAGTATTTTTAAAAATATAAATTGTTTTACACAATTAGCTGTTTATTTAAGGAATATTAAAAGTACACATTAATGTCAAGGAAAATTGAAAACAATTTCACTAATCAATGTTTAAAAGTTACTAGAATATCAAAGCATTTCTTCCCAGTGAAAGAAAATATGGCTTAGATGGAACATTCTGAGACCCTTCCTGCCCAATCTTCCTTTGCTCCTCTTTTCTCATCACAGAGCTCGGACATGCGTCAAAGGCTAAAGCTCTTCTTGCTTCCTCTTGCTTCCTCCCATTTGTCATTCACGAATGTTTTACCAATAAATCTCTTTTATATCCATTTCTATCCTGGTGTCTGCTTTTTGGAGGACTCAGACTGATAGATGGTGATATGTTTTAGCTGTGTTCCCACCCAAATCTCATCTTGAATTGTAGCTCCCATAATTACCATGTGTTGTAGGAGGGACCTGGTGAGAGATAATTGAATCATGGGGGCGGTTTCCCCCACACTGTTCTCGTGGTAGTGAATAAGTCTCCTGAGATCTGATGGTTTTACAAGGTGAAACCCCTTTCGTTTGGCTCTCTTTCTCCCTTCCCTGCCGCCATATAGGATGTGACTTGCTCCTCTTAGCCTTCTGCCACGATTGTGCAGCCCCCTGAGCCACGTGAAACCGTAAGTCCATTAAAACTGTTTTTCTTTGCGAATTACTCGGTCTCGGGTATGTCTTTATTAGCAGTGTGAAAACGGAGTAATACAGATGGTATTTTAGAGATGATCTTTACCTTCCCAATAATCTCCATCATTTCTCTCAAACCATTCCAATAAAATAATGGAAATAAAAACAATATCCTTTTCCTATTAAGAAAGTAAATTCAAGTCAAATTTTCTAGTCCCATTCTCCAATGATACCTCCTTTCCTAATTCCCTATACAATGAGATGTTGGAACTGTAATTGCACGTAGACCATTATGTTTTTGTATTTATATACTGCCTGTTTGAAAATAGCAATACTGTTTAGGGAGAATAGCTATACACTTTCAGGTGAACTTTTGTGTTGAGCTGGGCTATGTGCAGTGGGAGAGTTATGAAGAATCTTTCTACCTTCCCTCAAGGTGGTTTCTGTGTCAGAAGAACTTACAGCACTCATTCTGAAATTTCACGTTAGTTCTCTCATCCGTAAGAGGAGGTTTTCCCAGTGATTTCTAAGTTGTGTATTTCCCCATAATTGGTAGTCTAAGTATTTGTACCTGGATCTTTCAACAGTTGTTCCTATTTACAAGATACCACCACCTGGAAATAATCTTGATATCTAAAACCCAAACATAATGGATTCTCAAATGTTGTTTTGTTCAATGTTGTTTTGTTATAATAGCAATTAAAAAAATATATCCCCCTCTGGCACCACTGTCTGTATGTGATTTGTGCATTCTGCCCACACCTGCGTGGGTTGTCACCGGGTACTCCCATTTCCTCCCACATCCCAAAAATATGCACATTAGGCTAATTGGTATGCCTAAATTGTCCCAGTTGTAGTGCGTATGTCGTGTGGGTGTGTGTGTGAGTGCACCCTGCAATGGGATGGCATCCTGTCCAGGGCTGGCTCTCACCTTTCACCTTGCATGCCCAAATAGGCCCCAGCCAGTGGCCACGCAGAACCAGAATAATTGGGTAAATAATAATTGTACTTGTTTTTATTAATCTTTCTTAAATGTATGTGGAGCTCACATTTCAATGTTTAATATTAGAAGTGTTTTGGTCTTTACATATAAGTCTGGCAATGTTTTAGTGACCAGAAATATGTCATAGAAACCTAGCTCTTGTTTATATCAATTAACCTATGATAAAATTCGTTTCATTATGTCTTTTTGCTAAAAGTCAGTTTCCAAGAACCTGTTGATGATGTTAAATGAGGACTGGCTGTATTCACATGGACTCCTGTCAGAGCATTTGTATTTCTAACCAGTGAATCACCTGGAGTTCTGCTGGTGGTATTAGAATGGCAGACTTAATTAGGATTTCTGACATTTGGACTCTGGAATTGGAGTTTATGTAAAGTATCTTTAGAATACCAATGCACATCAAAACCTGAAGGTGCCTCATTCATACTCTTGACTTTTACTGGCAAAGAGGGTCAGCTGAATTTACTTAAATTCATGGAGATGATCCAATCAGTTTTTGAGTCTCATTGCTCCTTACCAAAGTATATCCTATTTTTCCTCAAATAAAATCTCTGTTCTTTAATCATTTTTCTTTCCCTCCTTTTCCCCCTCACACTTTTTTTAGCCTACACTGTTTAATTATCATTTTTTTTCTACAATAGGTATCACTCAGTGCAGTCATACACACAAAAAAGTTATCTGCTTCAAAATGTCAATAGTCCTGAAGTTGAGAAACCCTAGTTACCATATCTGTGTTCAAACTGTTAATGGCATAACCTGAGCCATGTGGCAACAAAGTTAGGTTACCTGTGGCAAATCTTTACAAGTCTGCAACAACCTCAATTCTTGCCTCCTCAGAAGAAAGAATTTGACTGAGGGACATAAGGCAGAAGAAGAGCAGGAGTGAACGTTTATTAAAAAGCTTTAGAGCAGGAAGGAAAGGAAGTAAAGTATACCTGTAAGAGGGCCAAGTGGGAGACTTGAGACATTAAGTGCGTGGTTTGACCTTCTGACTTGGGGTTTTATTAATATATGTAGGCACACTTCTTGGGTCTTGTGTTCCTTCTCCCCTGATTCTTCTCTTGGTGTGGGCTGTCCACATGCCCAGTGGCTGCTAGTGCTTGCAGAGGTAATATGCGCACTGTGTTTAACTGAAATTGTACGCTTGCTCACTTGAGGAGTACTTCCCTTACCAGTTGAATGTCCCTAGGAAGTCATATATCAGTTAATTTCTGCTATTTTGCCTCTTAATGTGTATGCTTGAGCCCATTTGCCCAACTCCTGAGATCTTATCAGGAAGCTGCTGATCACCAGTTTCAGATGTTTTCTATCTGTTGGAAGACTGCCGTTCCCTTGCACCAGCTGTGACTGATTATTATTTTAGAGAGACAGTTAACAACCACCTGACCATCATCTAATGGTCACCTGACATTCCTGTTAGGAAGAGGCCTCTCCTGCCCAGCTCATGTCTGCAGCTACCCACTGTAACAAAACCACATGGAAAAATGAGGTATTTTCTTTAAATTAACTCTTTTAAATTGTTGCTATTGATAATTAATCAAAGTTTAGAAGTCAGATTATTTGGTAATTTATAAATTGACTACTATTCTAGAGCAAAGATTTATTTTGAGTGTTTTTCAAACATTTGAAATGAGTTTTACATCTTCACTGTGAGTCTAAGGATTTAAATAAATTTCTAAATTATTTGATTCTGAGTTGTCATTGGATAGATAATGATTCCAACCCTTCAGGGATATTGTGAGAAGAATGTGTAATGTGCATAAGGCACCTAGCACACAGTATATGATCAATAGTCACTGTCATTGTATCTTTTTATTTTAATCACTGCCATTGTTAAATATAAATGCTATAAAAAATTGTCAGCATCCCAGGTAAAAGGTATCAGGTATGCTAAGGTCCTGAGTTTCAGAAGAGGTTTCATTTTAATTACGTAGGTTGTTGACAAACTGTGGCCAAGTGTTAAATATTACTTTTGTTTCTGTTCACAGAATTGTATTAGTCCTTTATCTAAAACTTATATGACCTGATTTTATAGGTCTTCATTAGCTTGATTTTTATAATTACTTTTTAATTTGGAAAATGAAAGTAATGCAGCTTAATATTCCTTAAGTGCAAAAATGATGACAATAGTAGCTACTTTATAAGGTTACTGCGAGTATCATATCAGATAACATAAGCAAAAGTACTGTGTGACTCTGACACATTTTCTACATTCAAGTCATCACAAGTTCAGACACTACTATTCCTAGATTTTTTTGACAGATTTTAGATGACGTGTGGAAGTCATACTGAGTAGAATTTCTTTCTACAATTTTTGAGTAAAAGTCCTGAATTACAATGGCAAACACATATATAAAAGAAAGCAAATCAAGGGATATTACTTGAGATGATGAATTTCAACAGATTTAATGACAGATAATTTTAAATTACTTTTGCAGGTTTTGTTTCCAAGTTCTTCATTGACCATACTTAAATCTTTGTAATTTCATCCAGCTTTAGTCAGAACATTGCTCAGATATATTTCAGTCACTGTACAAATTCCGTTGTATGTCAAAATCAAATGATAAATAACTTGTAAACCTTTTAGCCACAGATTTGCAGTTTATGCTGTCGTATGACTGTGTGTGCATGCTAGGAAGCAATTTTTATTTCCTATAATTTATTTTGATAATTATTAAGATAGAACAAAATATCTCCAAATTTTGCAATGGACATTTTTGTATTCTGCTATGCTAATAACTACCTTGTGAAACAACCACAGTCATATAATTTTGGAAAATATTTAGATGTTTGAAATTAAATGGGTTTCTTTAATTTAGGAGCTCTCAGAACATTTATTATGTTGATATGTGTGGTAAATATCAAAAAGATTTCTAGTGAACATAGGTCTTCTCCCCACAAAGTTCCTTCCACCTCTTTCACTTCGTGTTGTAAGTAGGTTCCGGCATCCTGTGTGCTCTGGTAGCCTAAGCTGATCATAGTCATCTTATCTTTCTTGTTTGAGTCATAGAACTAAGTCAATGATTGCATGATATTGCCTTTAGATAGACATTCATTTATAAATGGGCATGGGATTTAATGAAATGTAACAGTTTCCTGAGGTCTTTGTGATTATTTTAATGCTAATAGCTCTCCAGGAAGAGACACTATATACTTTTTGTTCATCTGTTTTTGAATCTTGTTCAGAAGTATGAGACATTTCTCTGACTACTAGCCTGAGGATAGAGGAAAAATCATAGAGAAGTAAACCAAAATAAATTCTTTAGAATTAATTCAACCTTGAAGCTTATCGTTGGACTTCTAGTGTTGTGAGATAATAAATTTCCTTATATTTAATTCTATCTGGTTTCTGTTGATGGCTGCCAAAGATATTTTACCATTGTGCTGTAAAAGGGTAATAGGTTCAAAATTTTTGACAATGCAATATTGTTGTTTAGACAATCCACTGATAGGGCAAACTTTTGAAAATCTAGTATAGGAAGAAAAGAGTGGTTTATATAGTGTCAGCTGATCTGGGTTTGAATGCTTTCTAATTCATTACTAATTTGATTTGGGAGATAATATAATCTATATATAATTAATATTTCTCTGTAATAAAATTATGATAATAAAACTCCCCATATTATCATAAAATTGTTATAAGGATAAGTGAAATATGTAAAATTACCAATAGTGCTTAACAAATAGTATGTGCTCACTACATTTCATCTGTTATAATCATTATTATTTTATCATAATTAAATATTGCTTACTATAACATATAATAAGTATTAATCTGACCAGATCATTAAAGCTATCAAGATACTTTTCTTGTGTCCTCATTTAATATATGCTGCTCACATTCCAGAAGAGTGAAGCATAACAATAAAAACAAAAAAAAGTCCCTGAAGAATATTCTAAAGTCTTATAAAATTTAATATTAATCGGTATTAAAAATTTCAGTGGGCCTACTTTATGATAAGAAAATTCTCTTAAAATGATCTCTAGCTAGTCTTCAGATATTGAACATAAAGTCTTAGCATCATAAAATCTAATGTTAAAAATGTCTTAATAGAAAGCTTAGAGGGCTTAGCCTGACTGGAGAAATAGACTGTTTAGTACCTCTTACAGAATCTGATTATTTTCAACGTAGAGCATTCACAGGCAATATATTTCCTTATTACACAACTCTAAGTGTTTAAAAAATTATTTCAAACTATCCTCTGAAGTTCACAGAGAAAAAAACATAAATATATGGCCTATAGGAATATCCAACTGAACCCTTTCCATTTGTGAGACACCAGGCTAATCATTTTAAGTTCATTACTTTAGTTAAATATCTCCAAAGCTCTATAAGATAGATACTATTATCATTTCTATTTTACATCTAAGGAAATGAGGATTTCAAGAGCCTCAAATTGCCATAAGGCAAACAGTTAGTAACTTGATTTTAACTCATGTATATGTGCATCTGAAGTATCTGATCTTAATTTACAACCAATGGTGCAATTCATAAATAATTAAACGAATATTTTGAATGCCATTTGAATATTTACTATTTGCTTCCTCGTGGGGAAAGGAACTATCACTTAGACTCAATTTAAATAAATGAGGAATAAAAATGGAAATTGCAACTTGAACAACTTCACATAGCTAAGACACAGTGCAATTGATACTTTATAAAAAGTGATTAGAAACTATATTTCAAGACAAACATAACTTCAAAGAAACAGAAAAACAAAAGGCAAAGAGATGAAAAATTAATTATATTGGTTAGTCAATCAGGTGATTACTCTTTTAATTACATCTAAACACAACTTTGAATATGATGTATCAATGATAATGTAAAGAATAGAAATTATTCTCTAAAATAATTTCAACCCTTTAAATGGATATCTTTCCAAATAGTCAATGCTTTTAGTTAATTTTTAGTTAATTTTTTAGTATATCACACATACTACTGTTAGAATAAATTTATAGACTATTTTTGATATATCGTTTCACTGAATGCTTCCTACATGTAGCATCTCATTTAATTATAACAAACCATTTTACCAACAACAGCTATCCTGACATTTTCCATGTCATATATAATTATTAATGTTTTCAATTATAATATGTTCTACAATAAAATAAAAGGAAGATCTGAGGAACTGTTTTATGTAATAGATGCCTCAGAAAGATAACAGGTAAATGCAGTAAGTGATTCTGGATTAGCTCCAGGATTGGAAAAACAAAAGAAATTTAAAACACAATATTGGAACAATAAAATAAATTTGTATACAGGATCTAATATGGATAATAGCATGGCATTTATATTAAATATCTTGATTTTGATAGTTATATTGTGGTATATAATAGAAAGACCTCAATCTTAGTAAATACATAGTGAAGTACTAAGGAATAAATGAGTACTATGTTCCTAACTTACACTCAAATGATTTTAAAATATATACACAAAATCATATACTCTTAGAGTGAGGAAGAAAGTGAGAGAAGAGAGAAAACAGAAAAATGAGGATAATGATAAATGGGAAACTTTATAATTGGTGGCTCTGGATAAAGGATATATGATTTATATACACTATTTTTGTAACTTTTCTATAAGTCTAAAATTATATCAATAATTTACATGTGCACACACACACATACAATGAGTTACTCTTGGTATCTTATTATGTATAAAATTAAGCTATCAATGCCTTGCTTCTTACAATATTGAGAGAATTAAATAAAATAACCTACCTAGTCAAATAGTGTTATGTGTTGAAATAGCAAGTGTTCTGTATGTTTATTTTACAATTAAATAAATAATGATTGAATATTTAAGTAACTTATCAAAGAGAACACTGCCAGAAAATAGCACAGCTGTGCCTTAGAATGCATGTTTACCAATCTCATAACCAGTGTAATTATTTTAAAATTTAATTTGATGCTGGAAAATCTATCCACAAAAAGAGTGATATAATTCATTGAAGAGAATGAGCTAATCATTTTGTGAAGTTCTGCACATTTTGCTTGATTTATTGCTGTCTAGGTTATTCCAAATAGAATTAGTAAATAATGACAGGTTTCTCAATATTTTAAATACTTTTGTTAATTCACTAGAACCAATTTTGAATCAATTACCTGAAGATACTACTAGCATTGTGTTATACTTTCCTCCAATTAATGGCATATGTAAAAATAAGAAACAAAACAAAAATGAGAATAAATAAAACTGACCAACATAATCTAAAATTGTAGCATGAAATATTTTACTATTATTCTAATTCCTGGTTTTAATTAAAATGAATTTTGTGCAATATAAGAATACTATTTTGTATAAAACCAGTCATTTTTATATCTAAAATATAAATATTTACTTCTTGTTATCTAATTCCAGTCTCTATTAAATTTTCTCAGATATATGTGCATACATGTGTGTGTTCATGTGTGTATCGTAATGTTTTTCAGTTTTTATAGGATTACTCTACTTTTTCTTATTACATTTTTCACAGGATGGATTTTTCCTAACTGAAAAATTTACTGATGTAAACCACACCTTTTCATTAGCATTTTGAAAACAAATTCTTTGAATCAGAGAAAGATAAAAAATATTAAATATGTCAGTTTAGGACAAAAAAAAACCAAACTAAAAGAGAAACCAAGGAAAATTAGATACATGACATCACATACAAAAGCAATGAAATTATAAAGTATAAGTTTGATATTATTAAGACTTAAATATACCTTAATTTGTAATTAATCCTTTATAAAAATGAAATATCATATGCTTCACAATCAATATAAAATATGAAGAAATAACATAACAATAAATAAGGGAATAAAGCTTCTAATGCAGACATGAGTGAAAAATGTGATATTTTGTGGGAAAAATGTAAAGTAGAAATTGTGTGTATTGTATTAGGTTTCTCTTAGAAGGACAGAACTAATATATGTATATGTATATATATATATATGGGAATTTATTAAGTATTAACTTACATGATCAATAGGTCCTATAATAGGCTGTCTGCAAGCTGAGGAGCAAGGAGAGCCAGTCAAAGTCTAAGAACTTGGAGTCTGATATTCCAGGGCAGGAAGCATCCAGCATGGGAGAAAGACGTAGGCTGGAAGGCTAGGCCTGTCTCTGCTTTTCACGTTTTTCTGCCTGGTTTATATTTGCTGGAAGCTGATTAGATTGTACCCACCAGATTAAGGGTGCATCTGCCTTCCCCAGCCCACTGACTCAAATGTTAATCTCTTTTGGCAACACCCACACAGACACACTCAGGATTAATACTTTGTATCACTCAATCCAATCAAGTCGACACTCAGTATTAACCATCACATGTATAGTATGTATGTGTGTGTGCACTATTCAAACAAAAATCTTCTCAATAACAACACTTTATAATATGTCACACTTTATTTTGATGGAATAAATGCTGCCCTTGCCTTCCAAAGATGATTGTTGGTATTGTATGGGTGAAACGACATGAGGCCTATATTTTTCTTTAAAATACGTCAGAAGATTAAAGAAACTAAACTTATAAACTAAACAACCTCAAACTAGCAGAAGCTACACAAAATTTGTTGGTCGAGTGGCAGGAAAAATCTGAGAATAACAAATATAAGCAGAACCCAGAAACACTTTTCCAGAATAAAAGAATAAATGGAAATAATGGGCATTACTCTAAGCATTTATGAGAAAGAGAGAAGGTTGGGGGGCATCCATTGGAGAGCTGGGGAAAGTGAATATAAAACCTATTCTCAGATCTAAAGATTCCCCAGCCCCCTTCTTCTCTGTATTGAATTCTCATACTTATGATTGTCTTCAGAACATCTAATCATTATGATTGGCTAGAAAAAAATAAATTAGAACTGCTGCATCTACATATGATCTTCCACATAAAATGCTGAAAACACTGCTGCTAAACATAACAATTTTGGATTTGTAAAATATAAAACAAAAGTCTATTTTAAGGCATTAGAAAGCTCATGAAATGAGGAACACAGAGGCAAAGGTTTTGAAGAAGTGAGAACATCAAAGAGGTATGCTGAAATCGTGAAGCTACATTGCTCCTGGGAATATTTTCCATTTTTTTCAAAGAGACAAAAAAGAATGGTGTATAGAGTGAAAATTTAAGTTTTCCCTTACAAATAAATGTCCATGTTTCAAGAAAGTGGGGAAGGTTGGTAATGTGAAAATAAGTAATTCAAAATCTATGCTGTTGGAAAGTTAAATTATTTTGAGCCTTAACAAAGTATGATTATGGGGCCTGTGTCACCTGGCAAGTATCTGTAAGGTAGGCAGTTGTAACCTTTGTCTCTCTAATTATGAATTAGCCTTTTTCCTTACCTACATTATTTTGGAAAATGTTGTAAATGACTAAAGGGTGCCAGGGAAGACTCCTTCCCCCTTCAATGTTGATACTCATTATATATTATCTTTCATTTTACCCAACTTACACAATGATTTCATGAATATCACCTCGTCTTAAGATGAAATGTTAAATACAATCTTTCAAATTAAAAAAAAAGCAAGCTGCAGGGAAAATAAGACAAACTGTAACTTATTAAATTGTTATATTTCATAAACCAGCCAAGTATAGAAAATGTATAATCCTACTAAATATTTTTTTTTCTGCCTATATAAACAAGACCTTGACTTTTAACTTTAGAGCACTGATCCCATTTCTCTGGAGTATGTTTTTTTCGTGATGGGCATCCGCAGCTCTTCTCTTGAATAAATTCTTTAAACCTGGATTATGATTTTGTTTTAATCATTTCATGTTGACAGTAGTGAACCAAAATCAGAAAAGAATGTGGAGGGCTATGTCTCATAAACAGGTGATTAAAAGGTAGACAGAACCCAGGCCTAAACTAACTTCGTCTCTAATTAGATAGAAGTGATTCAGCAATACTTTATTATTCTAGAACAAGAAAGAGTATATCACCTCTAGGTGAAGACAATATTATCTAGATACTGTATAATTTTGGATATGCAATGGTATATCACTCAAAAAATGCTAGATATTGCAAAAAGAAGATCATATGAATGAAAAGAAATAAAAAGACAAATTAATGGGTAATCCATATATTGGAATAGTAAAAAAGATTTTAAATAACTTATAATTATGTTCAAAATATGAAATCAAGGAGGACATAGATAAGAACATGAAAAATCTTATGAGAAAATTGGATTCTATAAAAAGCAATCAGCAAGAAAAATATCTGGAATGACAGAATAAGGACTTGTTAAAGTCTGCTTCTCCATGAAAAAAAAAAAAAGAAAAGAGAATATTGAAAAAAAAGAGTAAAAACTGACTTTTTCAGAATTTCAAATTAAAGATTTACAACAATCCAAAAAAAGTGGTATTAAAAATAAAATGGCTGAATTCTGGTAAGATTAGAAAGCTTTGTGATGTTTAACTTACCCTAAACTCACCTGTCCCCAGTTCTGCAGTAGCCATAAAAAACAAAAGAACAAAAACTTTACAACAATGGTGGTTTTGGAAAACAGCAGCCTGCTAGTCATTGGAGGAGCAGAATGTATTTAAATCGTGATGAAAATGGTCATCTCTCAGATAATTGTCACTATTCACCTGTTGGCAGCTCTCTGAAAATGCCTTATTCTCACAGATTGTTTTTATTTGACCTTAGAGTTTCCTTTATGCAAACAGTCCTGTCTTCAGTGCATTTGTAGAAAACAATCAATGACAACTGTTTAACATTAAACCTGCTTGAGGTGGCTACAACAGCTGTTGCTAACAAGATGCTAGCTGAAACACTTGAAAGAAGTAGTAGGAGAATAAGATTTCCACAGAAAGCTTTGTAAAGCTCTGATTTACTCCTGAGAATGTAGAATACTGCACACATGTTCAGGGCTGTGTACATGCCCAGCAAAAGCGTGGTTTTTTTAAAACTGATGCATAAGAGTTGTACATAGTTTTGGGCTACATGTGACAATACATTTATATAAGTTTTAAAGCTCAAATCTTTGTACTTCGGGGTATCTATTACCATAAATATTTGTTTTTTCTTTATGCTAGAACTACTCAAATTATTTCCTCTAGCAATTTTGAATTATATAATAGATAATTAGAATCTATAGTCACCCCACTAAACTAAGTTTTATCTCTTCTATCAAACTATATATTTAAGCCAGTTAAAAAATCTGTAAAACATGTGAAAAGACACATCACCAAAGAAAGTAGACAGTTGGCAAATAAGCATATGAAAGACATTCAACTTCATATGTCATTTATGGAATTACAGATTTTAAAAACAAGATACCTAAACAAGTATTAGAACATCTAAAATCCAAAACACTATAATACCAAATACTGAAGAGGACTGAAGCTACAGACATTCTAATTCATTACTGATGGGAATGCAAAATGGTACAGCCACGTTGTCAGTTTCTTACAAAGCTAAGCACATCATCATGTGATGCACCATTGGTTCTCATTGTTTTACCCAAATGAGTTGAAAACTGATGTCCACACAAAAACCTGCACATGAAGGTTTATAGCAGTTCAATAGGTGAAGGGATCAATAAACTTTGATACACCAATGAAATGGAATACAGTTGAGCAATACAAAAATGAGCTACCAAGCCATGAAAATACAATGAGGTACTTTAAATGTATATTGCTTTGTGGAAAAAGCCAACCTGAAAAGGCTGCATACTTGGAAATGTAGCAGTGATGGTCACTCCTGTGGCCATCTTGGTTTGGGCTGACTTCTTTACTGCAAACTGTTTTATCAGCAAGGTCTTTATGACCTGTATCTTGTGCCAGCCTCCTGTCTCATCCTGTGATTTAGAATACCTTACCCGTCTGGGAATGCAGCACAGTAGGTCTCAGCCTCATTTCACCCAGCTCCTTTTCAAGATGGAGTTGTTCCGGTGTAAAAGCCTCTGACAAAACAATACGGACAATTACAAGGTCAGTGATTGCTAGAGCTTGAGGGGAGAAAAAGAGATAAATAGGTGAAACACAGAGGATTTTTAGGATAATGAAAGGATTCAATTCTGTATGATACTGTCATGGTAGATACATGCATATTAACCATGTTTTCTAGTTTTTGAGTCTGATATTTTGACACCTGGGGTCTTGTTGACTAGGACAGTACTGCTCCTCTTAGGGTTAACAGATTCCTGGAGAGAGTAAGGAATTCTCCTGTGTGCCTGTGCTTCATATGCAAACCAACCAATTCAGAGCCCATACTCCCCACCCACTAGCTTTATTGGGCTATAACATTTGTGACACTAGTTCCCTTCCTTGACATCAGATCCCTTCCCTAGGCATCAGACACCTAGAGGCATCCCTTATACCTGAGATACTGGTGAAATTATTTAAACTATCCAATCTTAAACCTCATTATCCTGTTTACACTGCCTCCCCCATTTCTTCCCACAAAAATCATAAGACTTTCGAGCAGTTTGCCTAGCTTTCCCTCTCTGCCTGCAACTGAGTTTGGTGTTCTCCCCTGTGACCATACCTTGCTTACCTTCCTCTTGGGAACTGTAATAAACTATCTTTTTAATAGCAATCATCTACTGATCTGCTGCCCTCACCACATCTGAGTAAAACCAAAATCCCAGGAACACTTTAATGCAACATGACACAATGCATTCGGCAAAACCCACAGAACTACACAACTCAGAGTGAACTCTAGTGTAAACAATGGACTTTGGTTAATAATGATATATCACTTTTGTATCATTAATTTCCACAAATGAGCCATACCAATGTAAGACATGAACAATAGGAGAAACGATAAACCAGGGAGAGGGAATTCTGTACTTTCTAAAAATTTTTCTGTAAATCTAACTTTAAGAAATAAAATCTATTAATTTTTAGAATTAGATCTATTCTTAGAAATAGACAATCTAAGAAATGGGAGAAAATATTTACAATTAATATCTTCAATAAAGAACTTGTATGCAGGAAATAAAAGACCACTTACAACTCAAAGTTTAAGACAAATAGTCCAATTGTAAAAGGGCAAAGCATTTAAATAGAAGTATTTTTCAAAGTAGACAAACAAATGGCCAATAAACACATGGGAAATGCAAATCATTAGTCATTAGGGAAATGCAAACTAAAATCATATTGAGGTATCGTTTCATATCCAATTGGATAGCTAAAGTCAACAACTGTATAGAAAATAACATGTTGTGGAACGGATATAGAAATATTAGGTCTGGAGCAGTGGCTCATGCCTATAATCCTAGCACTTTGGGAGGCTGAGGCAGGCAAATTGCCTGAGCTCAGGGGTTCAAGACCAGCCTGGGAAACGTGATGAAACTCTGTCTCTATTAAAATACAAAAAATTAGCCATGTGTGATGGTGTGTGCCTATAGTCCCAGATACTTGGGAGGCTGAGGCAGGACAACTGCTTCAACCCAAGAGGCAGAGGTTGCAGTGAGCCGAGATAGCACCACTGCACTCCAGCCTGGGCAACAGATTGAGACTGTCTCCAAAAAAAAAAAAGAAATATTAAACTATGTGTCATTAATAGTGGCATAGTAACATGTTAACAGCCATTTTGGAAAAGAGTTTTGCAGTTCTTCACAATGTTAAAAATACAGTAAGCATACTACTCACCAGTTGCAGTCTGAGGTATATATCCAAGAGTACTGAAAATATATATTCAAAAAAGAACTTGCACACAAATGTTTATAACAGCATTATGCATAATGCTGAAAAGTGAAAATGTTCCAAATGTCCACTAACTGTTAAATAAATATAATGTGTTATATCCAAACAGTGAAATATTATTCAACAATAGAAAAGAAGGAATTGTTGATACATACTGAAACAAAATATGTTTCAGTTTGAAAATATGTACACTGTATTGTACAGTTTAAAAGGATAAATTTGTGGTATGTGAATTATATCTAAAAGCTGTTATTAAAAAGAGCATCAAATAAAAATTCTAGAAGTAAAAATGGCAATGACTAAAATTTAAAAATAGATCATGTTTAATAGTCATTTATTGAAAATTTTTCCTATTGAAATGGCCTCATTGTCTGGAGTGATACCTGAGGTTCAGTGTTCCACAACCATGGGGAAAAAGGACGTGGACACACAAGAGTAAGGTAAAGAGTGGAAGTTTAATAGGCAAAAGAAAGAAAAGAACTCCCTCCTGCAGAGAGAGGGGTCCTCAACGGGTTGCCGGTTTCGGTTTCGGGGTGAAATGCAGGGGGTTTTAGAGATAAGCTTGAGGAGGCGGTGTCTGGTTTACATGGAGCGCGAAAGATTGGTCAGATCAGGTGTGTTCTTTGCATGAGGAGCGAAATACCGGTTAGGACTAGGTGTGCCATTTGCATAGGGCATGAATTTCTGGCCTCCCCCAGCCTACACTTTTATTATGCAGATGGGTTCGCTGCCTGGCTGGTACCATGTTGCCCATTCCTTTACTGTACACGTGGTAACAAAAAAGGGAAGATGGAGCCTCCATGTTGGACATGCCTGGCCGCCAGGTAGCTCTTTTCTATTGGCGCAGCTGCCGCATTCCCTCATGCAAGCTTCCGGCTTCTCTATGTTCGCATTTCCATTTTTCAGGCTGCTCTTTGTTAGGAGAAAAAAAAAAAAAAGTGCTCGAGCTGCTTTTAGTTAGAAGGGAAGCATTGCCAAGGACTCTTTTACTTTCACTATCTGCCAAAATAATTTATTTCTATCTCCTGTATTGCTATGAGATCAGGAACTAGACAATACCTAAAATTCTCCCACCCTCTCCCCTGCCTTTTTTCTCTCAAAGCTCTACTGGTGTTCTTTAAATTGGGCCAAAGAAATGTAAATCATAAGGATTAAAAAGGAAAAAAAAATCCTGTGGCTATTATCATAAAATATGATTATTACATAGTAAGATAAAATAATCTGTAGTCAGACAATTAAAACTAAATAAGTGCAAATGTCATATGGATAAGTGGTTAAGAATTAGAGGGGATAAAAATAAGAGAATAGAGAGGAGAACATGAAAAATAAGTTCATTAGTTCCTTTAGGTAGTATGTGAGAATAAATACAACATTTTAAACTGACAAATTAATAAGAGTAATCATATTCAATAAAATAGCATCAAATTATTATTTGCTACACAGAATCAGGAGGAGAAAACAAGCAGAGAGAAAGGAGCAAGATGTAGTAAGAAAATGTTGTTGATCATAATAGGTAAGCAAGAGATATGGCAAAAATCGGTTAAATGTTTGTGTTTATTTGTGAGTGTATGTGTGTGTGTATGGGAGGTGAGTATATTGTTAGGATACATTATATGATATTAGGATAAAATATATGTTAGAATATAAGTAATATTATATATAGACATTAGGATACATACATATAATATTAGGATAAAAATAGCCATGATAACAAATATATAAATGGTCTCATATTTAGAAATACAAGCAAACAATAAAGAAAAGATATGACATATGACATAGAGAATGTGTTTTTAATTTACATATATTATTTTAGATTTACTTTTTATTTGCAAATCCATACATTAAAAATAAGAAAATAATATGACAGAATTTAAAACCAACTTTTAAGTCATATCAAGAAATGTAAATTGACTTAACAGGAAAAAAAAATTTTGAATGAATTACAAAGTCAAATTTAACTGTATGTTAAATATAACAGACATATCTAAAGCAAAAAACTCAAATAATATGCATAAAAAGATGGGCAAAGATATGTCAGACAAATGAAAATCAGAATGAAGACAAGATCATGATATTTGGATCACTAAAGGTAGAATTAGACCCACAAAAAGAAATTTAAAAGTTTGAGAGAACATTTTATATTGATATAATAGCTGTGAACTACACAGCAAACAGTGATTTTACAAGGCAGAAATTACAACACTTCCAAACTACAGAAGACACTCTGTAACACAATCATCACTGAAAGGATGTTCTCAAGGAACCTGGATTCCTTGAGAAAGTGGCTGATTCTAGGTCTGGGAATAGAAAAAAATCTAGATGACCCTGCAACATTTTCTCAGATGAGAAAAAAATGAAACTTTCAAAAGTTAACAGGGTCATGTCAAGTAGACACAGTGGAACTTTATCAATAAAGTCTTGATTGAAAAAAATTATTTGGAAAAAGTGAGGATTAAGTATAAGAATTCTAATGAACTGACACACATAGAAGTATGAATGAAAATTATTGAATCTATATGATACTCAGAAAAAAAGAGCAAAAGAGCAGGAAAAATGGTATGTCGCTATTTAAGATGACTATTAAAATATCTTCTTAATAAAAACAATATCTAAAGGAAAAGTATTAAGTATTTATTCTGGCTTTCCAGTAGGAACTTCACTGCAGTATAACTGAATTCCTACATCAAAGAAGCATCAAATATTCTGATACCATTTTATGTATAATGATATGCATAATAATACCATTCCTTCAAGGCATGTGGATCAAAGAGCTTATAGTTATGAGTTCTAGTTTAAATTGTAAGGTTGGCAAAACTCATTTAATCTGTTCCCACAATAAGAGACTTCCCAATTGCGATACCTTTTCTTCGTCCCTGCTAACCTGTGCCTACTATTCTCTCTCTTTTTAAGGAGGAGGGGGATTACGAAACCGTGGATCCACACAGGCATCTAAGAGCTAACTACTTAGACAATTAATTGGTTTTTGTCTTACTTCTAAAAGATGAAATATCAGCAAAGAAAAGAAAAACATTCAATAATAAAATTTTAAAGTATAAATACATTTGGAAAGTTGGGAAATACTCTATTAGGACGTAAATGGCCAGAAAAAGAGGTCTGTACTGGTATTTCTATTCTAAAATGAATTTATTTTCACTAATATGAAAAAACAATAAAGACTACATTTTAATGAATTTAAAGGTATTATGTTTTCTCTCTTTTACCCATGTCAATCATTGATGTATTTCCCAAATTGCTATTCTCCTCAACTGTTAGATAAATATCCCTACCTTTTAAAGTTGTATATAACAGCTGGAAATTCTCCCCAGGTAAGATCTGACTAAAATGAGCTTAAGACAAAAGAAGCATATTGGAATTTTGTTTCCCATATGCCTCACTGTTATGAACAACTAGGAGAATTGATTTAATGAGAAGAAAAAAACTTAGGCAAATTAAACATAGTGAATATCAATCTAGTAAAAATAAGACAGGCAAATCAATAATGACAGAAGTTAAGGCAGTCAGCTACGTGCAATGGCTAATTTAGGACCAAGTCAAAGTGTAGAGGAGACTAATGAACCTTAATGCAAATCATACAATACAGTGAGAATTGCAAAACATGTGCAATTCGCACACATGTTGGGGACATCAGTCTGAGATTCCTAAATATAATATGAAGCTGTTATCAAGAGAAGATTGGAAACTGGACTTGAATGCCCAGGTATGCAGCTAAATCATCACTTCAAAACAAACAAACAAAAAAAACCCATCGGGTGGAAAGTAACCCAATCAGGCAAAATCTTGTATCTCTCTAACCAGGATTGTCACAAAATAAAATTATATCTAAAAATCAATCACTTGACTCAGAACTGTGTTTTTAACAGTATGTGTCTCATAATAGGATAGATTGACAGTTGCCATGCTGAATTTACAAAGGGAAATAGAAGTTGATCATATTAACTATGAAGCTTCTATTTAAATAATAATTACATGTGGGTCTTTAGTGACAACCCTCATCCTTAGTAAAATTGGTTTAGTTTTGTTACTTCATCCAGTGACCACAAGATCCAACTAGCTTCTTCAGACTCTCTCTCTACCACTGCTTTTTGACCCTCTGAACATTTCGTAGGCTTGTGAATATACTATGTTGTTTGATTAGTAAGCGTACTCTAAGTTGTAAAAGACAAAACAAATTTGAACTAATTTAAGTTAAAAGAAGATAGGATCATATTAAAGGATCAATAGAGTGGAAGTGAGGAATCTGGGACTGAATGCAATTGTCTCAATTCTGTGAAAACTATGAGGCTGGAAACATGAAATTAGTTATTTCTGGACTCACACATTCTCGGCTTCATCTCCTCTGAAAAACCTCAGGGAAAAATCTCTGATTAGCTTTGAGTGAAGAAATAACTAAGAGAAAAAGAATTTAGAAGTTTGTTTTCAAGAAATCCAAGATTGTCAGACTTAGAAGGACTAAATAATGAAATAGAAAACACAAGATGTGTTTCAATGTTTTAAAAAACACATTATTACCAAAATTATAAAGCTTGCTGTTAGTCTATTCAAGTTTGAAAAAAATTCTTATGGGAGCTGGGAGTGATGATAAACTCCTATAATCCCAGCTACTCAGAAGGCTAAGGCAGGAGGGTCACTTGAGCTCAGGAGTTTGAGGTTGCAGTAAGCTGTGATCATCCCACTGTACCTCAGCCTGAGCAACAAGTAAAACCCTAACTCATAAACAAAACCTGATCATTATTACATTTACAAAGGAGGTGATATGTCTTCAGATATCAGCATTTAAAAAGTCAGTGATAAAATACTTTCCTTGGAGAGTCAATAATGTTATAGGAAAGGCTCAGAAATCAACTGAGTTTGGGAGCTGAAAAAAAAAAAAAACCTGTTATATTTGGAATATCTCAGAATGTAAAGTGCACCCTATCCACCTACTACCAAGGGATATGCTATTCACACTTATTCCTAATGTTGGCAGAAAATGTGTTAGTTTTGTTCCCACATTCTCTACTTTTCAAGTTTCTGTCCCTAAAACATAGATTTAATCCTGTAAGTTTGTTCTGTAATTTTGTATATAAAAATCATCAATTTTATACTTTATTTGATGAATTTTATTTCCATAGGTGTGACAAAGGTTGTGACAAAGTTTTTTCTTTTTTTGCTTAGCAAAATTAGAGCCATATCCTATTAAGTTTCAGAAATTAAACCTGTCTAGAGACCTCATATGATCCCTATGCTTGTAACTCTACCCTACACGTCAGAAATATTTTCTTTTTGTGATTATTGGCTCATCAACTGAGATCAGGAACACAGAACAATTCCGTTCACCTCATTTGGGTTATACTGTAGTAGCTGTAATTTTATCAAACTTACAAACACTCTAGCAGAGTTTTCTTCCTATCTCATCTGCTGTGGTTTGAGTTTGCCACACCAAAGCTCATGTTCAAATTTAATTACCAACGTGGTGGTGTTGGGAGGTGGGGCCTAGTGGAAGGTATTTGAATCATGGAGGTGAATCCTGCATGAGTGGCTTGGTGTGTTCTTACAGTAAGTGAGTTCTTACTCTGGAGAGAAAAGATTAGTTCTCTTAGGAGCAGATTAATTTCTGTAAAAGTGCATTGTTAAAAAGCAAGATTCCTCCTCCTGTTCGGTCCTCTTTCTTTGCATTTGTTCACTTCTCTGACCTTATCTGTCATGTTACAATGCAGCACAGAAACCCTCACCAGAAGTGAGGGTCATGCTTTTGAACTTCCCAGACTGTCAAACCATGAGTTAAATAAATTTCTTTTCATTATACATTACCCAGGCTCGGGTATTGTGTTACAGCAACACACAATGGACAAAGACACATTATATCTTATTCTTTTCCATTGCAGACCAGTCATATTGTGGGTTAATTTAGGCCTACAACTTTGTTTTATTAATGGCTTGTCAGCATTCAAACTTACTGTTAATTCTTGACTTCACTAATTTTTTGTTTCTCTGGGACATTTCTCAGAGGCCTGACACATGGCAGTGAACATACCTCTTTGAGATCCTGATTTAAATTGTTTTGGATATATATATAATATCCAGGGATTGTTAGATCACATAATAATACTATTTTAATTTTATGAGGGAATTCCATACTTATTTCTATAGCTACTCTGCCATTTTACATTCCTACCAACAGTGTAAAAAGGTTTCAATTTTTCTGCAATCTAAATAACACAAATCACAGTTATTACCTTTTTAAAAAATTAAAAACCATCCAAACAAGTGTGAGGTGATATCATTTGATCTGCGTTTTCCTTATGACTAATGCTGTTGAGTACATTTTTATAAACCTATTGACCATTTGTATTCCTTATCAGATATACAGTTTGTAAATATGTTCTGTCAACCCATAGTTTGCTTTTTCACTCTGTTGATTGTGTCCTTTGATGTGGAGGAGCTTTTGAATTTGACAGAGTCCCATTTTACTTTTTCTTTTGTTTCTTACTGCTTTTAGTGTCATATCTATGAAATCATCGCTGAGTTCAATGTCATGATGATTTTTCCCTGTTTTTTTCTATGATTTTTACATTTTCAGGTCTTCGGTTTAAGTCTGTAATTATTTAAGTTGATTTTGTGTATGGCATAAGATACGGGTTCAATTTCTTTTCTTTGAGTGTGAATATCCAGTTTTCCAGACATCATTTGCCAGAATAATTTTCTTGTCTTTATTGTATATTCTTTTTTTGTTGTTGAAGTTTAGTTGACTGTATGTGTGTGGGTTATTTCTATTTCAATTATAGCTGGGTTTAATTTCTGGGTTATTTCTATTTCAATTATAGCTATTTCTATATCAATTATATGTCAATTATACCTCAATATAGCTAAAAACTGTTACTTGACTAATACATCATCTCTCATTTCATGGTAGATTTGTTTGGCTTTAGTAAATGCACAGATTATGAGCAGAAATACATGATTAACATACCTCAGAGTTTTCAGAGAGAGAGAGAGAGAGTGGCAGACAGACAGGCAGAGAGGAAGAGAGAGAGCAGGTCATGCATGTGTGAGTTAGGAAATTGGTCATATATCCAAAAGTAGTACAATTATAAACAGACCAATATAAAATATTAATGGAGGCCGGGCATGGTGGCTCATGCACGTAATCCCAGCACTTTGGGAGGCCAAGGCATTCTCATCACTTGGGGTCATGAGTTCGAGACCAGCCTGGCCAAAATGGTGAAACCCCATCTTTACTAAAAATACAAAAATTACCCAGCCGTGGTGGTGTGCACCTGTAATCCCAGCTACTCAGGAGGCTGAGTCATGAGAATTGCTTGAACCCAAGAAGCAGAGGTTGCAGTGAGCTGAGATCATGCCACTGCACTCCAGCCTGGGTGACAGAGTGAGACTCTGCCTCAAAAATAAATAAATTAAAATAAATTAAAAAATAAAATTTTAATGACCTTTCTATTGCTAATAATTTTTTTTCATTTACACACAGCTGTGTTACTAACATCAGACTTAACAACAATCATGAATCAAAAAGGCACAACATGCACCAAATCACTGCTTGGCTCTGGTAAAGATCTTGAAGATACACATCCCATTCTCCATTATAGCAAGTACTTTGTATACCTGTATGTATACATACATTTAGTTATCTGAGCTCTGCTTGGCAAGAAAATTATACCATACTGAAGATAGAGGTACAACAATCCTCAAGAAAAATAAATATATAATTTAATAATCCATAAAATATAACTGGATAATTTTTATTTTATGCTACCAATTGACATCATCCCATAGGCTGTAAAATCAGATCTCCAGATATTTGTCACCAATTGAATGGACATGCACAAATCAGAAACAGGTACAGAACCAGAACTAGACTTTGCTAAGAAAACTAGACTCATTCTGGAAAAAGAATTAGAAAACGTTAGAACGCTTTGAGTAAAACACTAATGACCACATGGGACTGTTTTGTATCTTGGCTGTATCAATGTCAGTATACTTACTGTGATATACACTACAGTTTTGAAAAAGGTTATCTTTGAGAGAAACTGAATAAAGGGAACATGGGCTCTTTGTATTATATCTTACAACTATAAATGAATCTACAATGATCTCAGAATAAAACTTTAACTTAAAAGGTAAACAATCAACAATCAGCCACAAAGGCAGAGATAGTAAAACTGTCCTACTACTGTGTGTGTCAGAAAAAGGATCCATCCTGTAAACAGCTTCCAAGGTGTTCTTCTTGGTTATCACAATTTATTCAGCTCTTGTTAGCCAGTCCCTCTCACCATGTCATGGTAGAAACTATGGCTGTGAAAGGAATAGACAATAGGAAAAGAAAAAAAAAAAAAAAAGCACAACAAAAATGTTGGGTTCTGTCTTCCACTTAGTATGTAGAAAGCTGGAAAGAACACTGAATCCACTCTTATTTATTTATTTATTTTTATTTATTTTTATTATTTTTTTTAATTATACTTTAAGTTTTAGGGTACATGTGCACATTGTGCAGGTTAGTTACATATGTATACATGTGCCATGCTGGTGCGCTGCACCCACTAACTCGTCATCTAGCATTAGGTATATCTCCCAATGCTATCCCTCCCCCCTCCCCCCACCCCACAACAGTCCCCAGAGTGTGATATTCCCCTTCCTGTGTCCATGTGATCTCATTGTTCAGTTCCCACCTATGAGTGAGAATATGCGGTGTTTGGTTTTTTGTTCTTGCGATAGTTTACTGAGAATGATGATTTCCAATTTCATCCATGTCCCTACAAAGGACATGAACTCACTCTTAAAAGCAAAAATAATGCCAGACAATCTGCAAGTTTGTTATTTTTCTAAGGTCACAGATTAACAACCTAAAATCTAAGTGAAGACTGGCGTTTCCAATGAGACAAGGGAGATGAGAAATTGCTTACTTGTGTCTAACTCCAGCAGGTATAAGTAAAAGAAATTCCATTAAAAATTTTAACATATTGCTAAAGACTGAATGAAAACTAGTGAGAAAAATAGAAACTGATGGTCACATAAACAAGGGAAATTTACATCTATTCATAGACTCTTTTTCATATACCAAAACAAGTGCTGACAAATAAGATTGACAAGATTGCTAAGAAGGCCTCCCTTGTCATGTAGAACTTGGAAAAGAGAAATAACGGCTGCTATAGGATAGGTATGAAACTCTGTCTGGGTTCTCTCTCCTTATCTCATTTATTTCCAAAAACTTTGAGCTGCTTAAAGAAGACCACCAAAAATTGCTCTTGTGAAAACCTATTGCGGCTTAGGGAAGAGAATAGCCAAAAAAATAAAAATAAAAGACCTTAGCCAGGGACTAGGGTACATCTGTTCTGTAGGTGCTCCTGCCCACCAGCCCCTCCCAGGTCCCCTGT
Organism: Gorilla gorilla gorilla; assembly: GCF_029281585.2. Lineage (NCBI taxonomy): Eukaryota > Metazoa > Chordata > Mammalia > Primates > Hominidae > Gorilla > Gorilla gorilla. Next base: position 98,946,747 of record NC_073237.2, on the reverse strand, counting down.
CTGGCCATCCTGCAGGAGCATTTGCACAGAGCAGCCTCTGGCTACTCAGCCTGGGTGTTTTGCTTCACCTGATTATGTTCCCGGTGGCCTGGGAGTACTTCAGATCCCCCATTGCATCCAGAACTTGACTTGGAGGGTCCAGAGGATGAAGCCACCAGTCAATCGTGGAGGCCCAGAACTGCTAAGCTCAGGAGTACCAACCTGGTATCTGTGGCTGGCACTTGAGCAGGAAAGGACCCCACACTCTCACAGCACTGAGAGGTGTCAGATGCATGGGTTCCTAAGTTGGAGTGGAAGCTGGGCATGCCTCTCCTCACAAGTCCAGCCAGGAAAGGGTGTGGCCTATTTCCCTGACTTGACCTCTGCCCCGGGAGCCCCGTTGCCCAGATACCTAACAACGAAAAAAAAAATACAGGTGCACTGCCAGTGATTGGAGGGGAATCCCCCCAGACCCAGGAGCAGACTAGGTGAGGGAGTCATCTTGCTTTCCACAGCATAGCAGAGCATGGATGCAAATGAATCCATGGATAACGATGGATGAGGAAATAGAGAAGCTGACAGGTAAGAGCCTACCAACCACCCATTACTCTTAAGTGCCATCTACTGGATCACAGCCCAAACTACAACACCAAAAATATTTTGCTAATATATCTCCCTGTGAAACCAAAGGCAAGAATTCAGCCACTAATAAAGACCCTGTATAGAGCTTTGTCCCTCTGAAAACATCCAGAAATAAAGCTAATTGACTATACTCAACTTAGAGCATAGTTAGAAAAAACCCACCCTTCCAGATTAGAAAGAATCAGCACAAGAACTCTGACAATGAAAAAAAAACAAAAAACAAAAAACAAAATAGAATGTCCCCTTACCTTCAAATGGATCCATTAACTCCTCAGCAATTGTTCTTAACTAGTCTGAAATGACTAAAATGACAGACATGGAATTCAGAATCTAGATGACAAAGAAGCTTATTGAGATTAAGAAGAAAGTTGAAAGACAATAGAAGGAATCCAAGGAATACAGTAAAACAATCCAATAACTGAAATGCAATATAACCATGTTAAAGAAGCAAACCAAATTTTTAGAGTTGAAAAATTCACTACAAAAATTTCATAATGTAATCAAAAGTATTAAGAACAGAACAGAACAAGGTGAGAAAGGAATATCAGAGCTCAAAGCTCAGTTCTTTGAATCAATTCAGTCAGACAAAATAAAAATATTTAAAAATGAACGAAACTTTCCTGAAATGTGAGATTATGTAAAGAGACCAAACCTATGACACATGGTATTCCTGAGAGAGAAGGAGAAATAATAAGCAACTTGGAAAATATTTTTAAAGAGATAGTTAACAAAATACTCCCTAATTTCACTGAAGAGTTTGACATGTAAATTCAAGAAATTCTGAGAACCCTGGCTAGATACTGTAAAAGATGACCAACCCCAAGGTACATAGTCATCAGATTCACTAAGGTCAATGCAAAAGATAAAAGCTTAAAATCAGCTAAAGAGAAAGATCAGGTCATATAAAGAGGGACCCTCCATCAGGCTGGCAGCAAACCTCTCAGCAGAAACCTTACAATCCAGAAGAGATTAGGTGCCTATTTTCAGCATCTTTAAAGAAAAGAAATTCCAAACCAAGAATTTCATATCGGCCAAACTAAGCTTGATAATTTAAAGAGAAATAAAATGCTTCTTAGATATGCAAATGCTGAAGGAGTTCCTTTCAACTAGATCAGTCTTACAAGATGATCTTAACGGAGTGCTAAATATCAAATTAAAATAATGACACCAGCTACCCCAAAAACACACTTAAGCACATAGCCCACAGGCAGTATAATGCTAATACACAACCAAGTCTACATAACAACCAACTAAAAATGCAATAACATGATGAAAATCTCACACATCCATACTAATCCTGAATGCAAATGGACTAAATGCCCCCACTTAAAATACACAGAGTGGCAAACTGTAAAAAAAAAAAACCAGATTCAACCATCTGCTGTCTTCAAGAGACCCATCTCACATGTAACAACACCCACAGACTCAAAGTAAAGGGTTGGAGAAATATACATCATGCAAACAGAAAATTAAAAAGAACAGCAATCATTCTTATATCAGATAGAATAGATTTTAAAATGATAAAAAATTAGGACAAAAAGCCATTATATGTTAAAGGGTATGATCCAAAAAGAGGACTTAACTATCCTAAATATATATATACTCAATATTAGAGCACCCAGATCCATAAAACAAGTTGTTCTTGCCCTCTGTGAAGACTTAGCAGCCACACAATACTAGTGGAGACTTACAACAGCCCACTAACCATGTTAAACAGATCATTGAGGCAGAAAACTAAGAAACTCTGGACTTAAACACAACACTAGATCAATTCGACCTAATAGACATATACACAACAATCCACTGAAAAATCACAAAATATACATTTTTCTCATCTGCACACAAAACGTATTTTAAGATTGACCGCATATTTGATCATAAAGCAAGTCTCAATAAATACAAAAAATTTTAAATCATAGCAAGTACACTCTAGGACCATAGTACAATAAAAATAGTAATCATTAGGACATCTCTCAAAACTGCACAAATATACGGAATTTAAATGCCCTGATCCTGAATAACTCCTAGGGAACTTCAAAATTAAGAAAGAAATCAAGAATTTTTTAATTAATGAGAACAAAGATACAACATATCAGAATCTCTGGGACACAGCTAAACCATGTTAAGAGGTAAGTTTATAATGCTAAATGCTCATATCAAAAAGTTAGAAAGATCTCACAATAACCTAATATCACACCTAAAGTATCTAGAAAACAAAAAGCAAACCAACCCCAAAGCTAGCAGGAGAAAAACAACTAAAATTAGAGATGAAATGAAAAAACTGAGATGCAAACAACCATACAAAAGACTGATTAAACCAAGAGTTGTTCCTTCAAAAAAAAATGACAGCTGGATTACCAAAAAGAGATCCAAATAGTGCAATGTTAAATGACAAAGATGACATCACAACTCATACCAGAAAACTACAACAGATCTTCAGAGAATACTGCAAACAACTCTATGCACATAAATTGTAAAATTTAGAGGAAATGAGTAAATTCCTGGAAAAAATACCATCTCCCAAGATTGCATCAGGAAGAGATTGAAACCCTTAATAGACCAATATTGAGTTCTGAAACTGAATTAATAATAAACAACCTACCAATTGAACAAACAAAAATCCATTAAACAGATGGATTTAGAGCCAAATTGTATCAGGCTTACAAGAACTGATACCAATCCTATTGAAACTATTCCAAAAAATCAGGGAGGAGGGGCTTCTCCCTAAGTCAGTATATGAAGCCAGCCTCAACCTGATACCAATATCTGGCAGAGACACAACAAAAAAAGGAAACCTCAGGCCCATATCACTGATGTACCTAAACACAAAAATCCTCAATAAAATACTAGCAAAATGAATCCAGCAGCAGACCAGAAAGTTAAAACACCACGTTCAAGTAAACTTTATTCCTCGTTCAACGTATGTAAATCAATAAATGTAATTCACCACATATACAAATCAAAAGCAAAAATGATATACTCATCTCAATAGATGTAGAAATAAGTTTTGATAAAATCCAGTATAACTTCACGATAAAAATCCTCAATCGACTGGGCATCCAAGGAACATACCTCAAAAAAATAAGTCATCTATGACACATCCACAGTCAAAATCATTTTGAATAGGTAGAAGCTGGAAACATTCCCCTTGAGAACTGGAACAAGATAAGGATGCTCATTCTTACCACCCCAATCAACATAATACTCAATATTCTAGTTAGCGCAATCAGGCAAGTGAAAGAAACAAAAGGCATCCAAATAGGAAAAAAAGAACTCAAATTATCTTTCTTCACTGATAGTATGATTCTATAGCCAGAATACCCTAAAGACTCTGCCAAAAGGTTACTAGCATCGATAAATAACTTTATAAAATTTCGGGCTACAAAATCAATGTATGAAAATCAGTAGCGTTTTTATACACTGGTAACATTCATGGAAGAACCAAATCAAGAACACAATCTCATTTACAATATCCACAAAGAAAAGACCTGGGAATGTATCTAACCAAGGAGATAAAAGATTTCCACAAGGAGATCTACAAAACAATGGTGAAAGAAATCAGAGTCAACACACACAAAACATGGAAAAACATTTCATGCTCATGGATTATAAGAATCTATATTATTAAAATGACTATATTGCCCAAAGTAATTTATTGATTCAATGCTGTTCCTATCACTCTACCAATGTTATTCACAGGATTAGCAAAACTATTCTAACATATAAAAACAAAAAAGAGCCCAAATAGCCAAAGCAATCCAAAGCAAAAGAACAAAGACAGAGGTATCACACTACCTGAATTCAAACTATACCATAAGGCTAAAATAACCAAAACAGCATGGTCCCAGTACAAAAACAAACACATAGACCAATGGAACAGAAGAGAAAACTCAGAAATAAGCCATCTGATCTCCAAGGCAAACTAAAACAAGCAATAGGGAAAGGACTTCCTATTCAAGAAATGGTTCTGGGATAACTGGATACCTATATTCAGAAGAATGAAACTGCTTATCTTTCATTATAATCAAAAAATTAATTCAGGGTGAATTAAAGTTTTAAATTTAAGATCTAAACTCTAAAAATCCTAGAAGAAAACCAAAAAATACCCTTCTCAGCATTGGTCTTGGCATAGAATTTTTGGCTAAGTCCCCAAACGCATTTGCAACAAAAACAAAAATCAACAAGTGGGACCTAATTAAACTAAAGAGCTTCTGCACAGCAAAAGAAACTATCAAAAGAGTAAACAGACAACCTACATAATGAGAAAAAATATTCACAAACTATGCTTCTGACAAAGGTCTAATATCCGGAATCTATGAAAAACAAATAACAGGTAAAAAGCATGAATAGATGTTTATCAAAAGAAGACATAAGAAGCAACAAACATATATGAAAAAATCTTCAATATCATTAATTATCAGAGAAATACGAATTGAAGCCACAATGGGATACCATCTTACACCAGTCAGCATAGCTATTATTAAAAAATCAAAAAAGAACAGATTTGGTGAAACTGCAGATAAAAGTGAATGCTTATACACTGTTGGTGGGAATGTAAATTAGTTCAGCCACCTGAGAAGGCAATTGGTTGACTTCTCAACAAACTTAAAAAGAACTATCATTTGACCCAGCAATACCGTTACTGAGTATATACACAAAGGAAAATAGATCATTATATTGAAACAACACACATACTCCTAGGTTCATTGCCACACTATTCCCAACAACAAGACATGGAATCAATCTAGGTACCCATCAATTGTGGATTAAATAAAGAAAATGTGATACATACATGCCATGCAATATTACACAGCCATAAAATAGAAAAAAAAATCATATTCTTTACAGCAACATGGATCTAGCTGGAGGACATAATTCTCAGCAATTTATACATGAACAGAAAAACAAATACCACGTTTTCTCACTTACACGAGGTAGCTAAACATTGAGCACACATAGACAGAAACATGAAAATAATAGACTTACATGGTTTGGCAGTGTCCCCACCCAAATCTCACCTTGAATTGTAATAATCCCCACGTGTCAAGGGTGGAACCAGGTGGAGATAATTGAATGATGGGGGCAGTTCCACCATACCGTTCTCATGGTAGTGAATAAACCTCAAAATATCTGATGGTTTTATAAATGGTAGTTCCTCTACAAAAGCTTGCTCTTGCTTGATGCCATGTAAGACATGTCTTGCTTCCCCTTCATTTTCTGCCATGATTGTGAGGCCTTCCCAGCCATGTGGAACTGTGAATCAATTAAAACTCTTTCCTTTATAAATTACCCAGTCCTGTATATGTCTTTATTAGCAGCGTGTGAACAAACTAATACAGTAAATTGGTACCATTAGAGTAGGGTACTGCTGTAATGGTACCTGAAAATGTGGAAGTGACTTTAAGACTGGGAAACGGGGGGAGGTTGGAACAGTTTGAAGGGCTCAGAAGAAGACAGGAAAATGTGGGAAAGTTTGGAACTTCCTAGAGACTTGTTGAATAGTTTTGACCAAAATGCTGATAGTGATATGGACGATAAAGTCTAGGTTGAGGTGGTCTCAGATGGAGATGAGGAACTTGTTGGAAACTGGAGCAAAGGTAACTCTTGTTACGTTTTAGCAAAGAGACTGGCAGCATTTTGCCCCTGCCTTAGAGATTTGTGGAACTTTGACCTTGAGAGAGATGACTGAGGGTATCTGGCAGAAGAAATTTCTAAGCAGCAAAGCATTCACGAGGTGACTTGGATACTGTTGAAACATTTAGTTTTATGTATTCATAAAGATATTATTTGGAATTGGAACTTATGTTTAAAAGGGAAGCAGAGCATAAAAGTTCAGAAAATGTGCAGCCTGAAAAATATAATAAAAAAGAAAAACCCATTTTCTGAGGAGAAATTCAAGCTGGCTGCAGAAATTTGCATAAGTAACAAGAAACCAATGTTAATCACCAAGACAGTGGGGAAAATGTCTCCAGGGCATGTCAGAATTCTTCACGGCAGCCCCTCTCATCACAAGCCTAGGAGGAAAGAATGGTTTCATCCACTGTGCCCAGGGCCTTGCTGCTTTGTGCAGTCTTGGGACTTGGTGCCCTGCATCCCAGCCATGGCTAAAAGGGGCCAAAACAGAGCTCAGGCCATTGCTTCAAAAGGTACAAGCTCCAAGTCTTGGCAGTTTACACTGTTGTGGATCTGTGGGTGCACAGAAGTCAAGAATTGAGGTTTGGGAACCTCCACCTAGATTTCAGAGGATGTATGGAAATGCCTGGATGTCCAGACAGAGGTGTACTACAGGGGTGGAGCCCTCATAGAGAACTTCTGCTATGGCAGTGCAGAAGGTAAATGTGATGTTGGAGCCCCCATACAGAGTCCCTATTAGGGTACTGCCTAGTGGATCTGTGATAAGTGGGTCACTGTCCTCCAGACCCCAGTAATGGTAGATCCACCAATAGCTTGCACTATGCAGCTGGAAAAGCTGCAGACACTCACAGCCAGCCTGTGAAAGCAGCCGGGAGGGGGGGCTGTACCCTGCAATACCACAAGGCAGAGCTGCCCAATACCATGGGAACCCACCTCTTGCATCAGCATAACCTGGATGTGAGAAATGGAATCAAATGAGATCATTTTGGAGCTTTAAGATCTGACTGCCTTGCTGGATTTTGGACTTCATGAGGCCTGTAGCCCCTTGATTTTTGCCAGTTTCTCTCACTTGGAACATGTGTATTTACCCAATGCCTATACCCTCATTGTATCTAGGAAGTAACTAACTTGCTTTTGATTTTAAAGGCTCATAGGTGGAAGGGACTTGGCTTGTCTCAGGTGAGACTTTGGACTGTGGACTTTTGAGTTAAGATTGAAATAAATTAAGACTTTGGGGGACTGTTGGGAAGGCATGATTGGTTTGGAAATAGGAGGACATGAGATTTGTGAGGGGCCAGTGGTAAAATAATATTGTTTGGCTGTGTCCCCACTCAAATATCACCTTGAATTGCAAGAATCCCCATGTATCAATGGTGGGCCCAGGTGGAGATAATTGAATTATGGGGGCAGTTCTCCCTATACTGTTCTTGTAGTAGTAAATAAGTCTCACAAGATATGATGATTTTATAAATGGGATTCCCCTTCACAAGCTCTCTCTTGCTCTACTGCCATGTAAGATGTGTTTTGCTCCCCCTTCACTTTCCACCATGATTGTGAGGCCTCACCAGCCATGTGGAACTGTGAGTTTCTTTAGTTTATAAATTACCCAGTCTCAGTTATGTGTTTATTAACCGCATGAGAACAAACTGATATATATAGACACTGCCAACAACTAGAAGGCGTAGGAAGGTAGAAGGAGATGGATCAAAAAACTACCTATTGGGTGTTATGCTCACTACCTGGGTGATAGGATCTATCCCCCAAACCTCAGCATCACACAATATGCCCATATAAAAAACCTACACATGTAACCCCATATCTAAAATAAAAGTTGAAATTTTCAAATAAGTTAAAAAAATCCTAAGGGAGATCTTATTCTCACACAAAAAAAGATAATCATGAGGTAAGAGTTAATTAGCTTGATTGTGTTAATGATTTCATAGCATATTCACATATAAAACATTACATAGCATACTGTAAATACATATAGCTTTTATTTTTCAATTATAACTTAATAAAGTTGAAAAATACTCATTTTTTAAGATACAGTTTCCCTAAAGCATAAACATTTTTTAATGTAGCAGCACTGTATTTGTCTTTATAGCATACATGAATATAATTTAAATTATATAATAATAATAGTGGACTGGTGGAAATGGTAATATGGTATTATAAGGTCCTTACATGACACATGATGCAGTATTTGAAGGTAATTATTAAACATATATATTGTAAATGCTAAGGCAACCATTAAAATCACTACTTTATTGCTGAAAAATAGGATAGAAATCATAAGCCACTAGTGGATACAAAAAGGCTTTTTAAAATATCCTCTTTAATACAAACAAATCAGAGGCAGTGGAATAAAAGAATAAAAAACTGAGCAAAATTATTTTAATCAAATAAATGTTTTCATGAAGTGTAACTTATCTAAATGCAGAAACTGAATGAAAGAGATTGTGAATAAAGAAATAAAACAACTGAATGTTGTCTACAAGAAACCTAGTTTGATTATAAATAGGTAATATAAATGTAAACATATGGAAACATGTAATAATCAAAAGGAAGCTGGAGTAGATATATTAGTACCAAAAAAGAATTAAGAAGGCGATATCCAGTAATAAAGATGATATCGCTTACTGATAAACAGAAAAATTTCCACAAAGTAATTCAAAGAGTATATGAAACTACCAAAAGGACTTCCCAATATATAAAGTAAAAAGGGATAGAATTAGAAAAATAAATGGACAAATCCAAAATTACAGTCAAAAACTTCAATACTTTTTCTAAATAATTTATAAAACAAGTAGACAGTAAGGAAATAGAATAGAACAATACTAACTCACTTGACCTAAGTGTTGTTAATGGAATATGATACTGTGAACAGAATACATAATATTTTCAAATGAAAGTGAAAAAATTTACCAAGACTTATCACATTACAGGCCATCAAACAGACCTACAAATTTAAAATATTAGAAATGATGTGAATTAATTTTTTAAAACAAAATTAAACATAATGAGTAACAAAATCTGCAAATTTTCAAAATACTTATAATGTAAACGACATGCTTTTAACCCACAATACAAAAAAATAAGATTTCAGGAGAATTTAGAAAATATTTTGTTGAGAATGGAAGTGAATGCACATTCACCTAACTTTATGATATACAGATAAAGTATTGATTTGAGAAAAATTTATAGCACTTATTACTTACATTAGAAAAGAGAAAGGACTTCCAATGATCTGTTTCCAAAATAAGAAACAGCACCAAATAGAAGTATAATTTCATCATTAAAATAAAAACAAAGAATTATAAATGATATCCAATAAAATAAATAATATCTACATAATACCTACATGTAACATCATACTTAATGATGAAAGACCAAATCATTTCACCTTAAGAACAGTAACAAGGCAAGTATATTACTTCACATTATTCCAGTTTAATGTTGTTGTTGTTGCTTTAGCCAGTCCAATGGAACAAAAAGGAGCATACATATGAAAATAGAACAGATTAAATTTTTTTTTCAGCAAACAACGTAATTGTCTGTCATGAAAGCACTATACAAACTACACAAAACTTGTTAGAAGTAAAAAGTAAGTTTAGCAATGTCATAACAGTTCATACTTTTTTTACAAACTGTGTATTTCTACATTCTTCCAATGATAAATTCACAATTGAAACAAAAAACACAATGTCATAGCAATTAGAAAATACTTCTCTTAATGTTAAATGCAGTATATATACACTAAATACTACAAAACACTGATGAAGAAAATCAGATAATTCCTAAATATGTGAGGAGACAATGTTCATGGATTGGAGGCTCAAAATTATTGAGAAACCAAATGGATCTATAGATTCAGTTCAATTCCAATAAAAATTCCAGTAGTATATTTTTATAAATCAAGTTCTTTCTAAAATTAAAATGGAAAGACAAAGGAAATAGGATAGCCAAAACTATTATTAAAAAGGAAAACCAGGATGGAAATTTATACTATTTGATTGTCAGACTTACTATAAAGCTATAAAAGTTAAGACAACATGGAATTGAAAAAATAATAGACATATTTTTCTATGGAAACTATTAATAGTTTGTAAATAGACTCACACATACATAGTCAGTTGATTCTCAACAAAGGTGCAAAGGCAATTCGATACAGAATAATCTCTTCAACATATGGCTGAAGAACAATCTACATGCCAGACCAATCTATATGCCAAAAATAAAAAATAGAAATAAATTGTGATCCGTTATTTGGAACCACACAAAAATGCACTCAAAATGAATCCTAGACCTTCATGTAAAACTTAAAAGCATTAAACTTCCAAACAAAAAAAAACATAGAAGACAATCTTTCGGACCTGATTGAGACAAAGCATTCTTAGTTACCATACCAAAAGTGCAATTCATTAAAAAAAAAAAAAAAAAAAAAAGATAGGTTGGGTATGGTGGCTCAAGCCTGTAATCCCAGCCCTTTGGAAGGCCAAGGCGAGCGGATCATGATGTCAGGAGATTGAGACCATCCTGGCCAACATGGTGAAACCCCGTCTCTACTAAAAATACAAAAATCAGCTGGGTATGGTGGCGCACACCTGTAATCTCATCTACTCCAGAGGCTGAGGCAGGAGAGTCACTTGAACCTGGGAGGTGGAGGTTGCAGTGAGCCGAGATCATGCCACTGCACTCCAGGCTGATGACAGAGCGAGACTCCATTTAAAAAAATAAAATATACATAAATTAAATTTTGTCAAAATTAAGAACTTCCGTATACATTTTAATATTGAGTTCTATATAATCATTTAATCATAAGAATTAAAACACTCCTCAGGCAGGGAGAACATATTTGTAAATGGCATAGCTGATATAAGACATATGTATATAATATGAGGTAAATAATAAACAACACCCCTAAAACAAAACAATAACATTGTTGATACAAAATTTAAACATATATATCACCATAATTTTTGTTTTCAAAATTTGTTCAAAATTATTCAATAGGGTAAGGCAAAACCAAAATAAGATATCACTACACACTGTTAAAATACAACAAGTAGAACTCTTAGCATTGCTGGTGGGAGTGCAAAATAATACAGCCATTTTGGAAAACCTGTTTAATAGACTCTTCTGTAGTTAACTATTCTCATACCGTATAGCCCAGAAATCCCATTCTTAGATATAACTTAATGAAATGAAAATTTATGAACTCACAGAAACCTATTTGCAGATGTTTACAGTGTCTTTATTCATAGCGGCTTAAAATAACTATTCAATCCAAATGTCCATCAACTGGAGAATAAACAAACTCTAATACCTCTTTATAATAAAACACTACTTAGCAATTAAAAAGAACCAACCCTTCACATAACAGAAACATGGGTGAATCTCAAGTGCACTATGTTATGTGATAGCAGCCACCTTCACTCATTCTGTATCTTCATGGACTAGTAGGCACTGAGTGGAAAAGAAGTTAACTACAAAGAGATGTGAAGGACTAGGGGATTTGTGAAACTGTTCTATATCTTGTGGTGATAGCACAACTATATGCATTTATCAAAACTTATAGAAAAGTACATTTAAAAGATTAAATTTTACCAAAGGTACCAAAAAAACAAAACAAAGTAATAGAATAAATTATAAGTGCCAGGGAGTGAAAATTAGAAAGACTGGCAAATCAAATATGCACACACACAAACACACACACACACACACACACACAGGAGTATGATAAAAAAAATAATATTATATTTACAGCCAGTGTCTTCATAGTGAAAAGACAATATATTTCTCACTCTCATTTAATATCCACAAAGTTTGAGACATATCTTCAATTGTAATTATAATAGAAAAAATTGCTTTTCTTAGGGATTGATGCGCCAGATTTCCTCAGTCATGAAAACAAGGATTAGATAAAGTAGTCCAATTGATTTTTGTTTAACTTAGCATGCACAGTATAGTCTCCTCCAGCTATTAGATATGATATGCCGCCTTATTCATAATGATGGCAGGGGAAACTGTCATTGTTTTCTTTAGCCCTAATCATGTTTATCTGGACATGGGGAGGGTCAATGAGACCCTGTGGAATGGCTGCAGTTTTCAGATGGAGAGTCTTGTTTTGATCGATATAGCAGGCAACAGTACACTTAGAAATGCAGTTTCTACTACATTCTTTCAAATCTTCATATTTTGATATATGCTGTCCCTTCTACCTGAATTTCACTGTGTCTGCCCCTCCCCACCAATCTCTTTGTGCCGACCTCTAACCATTTGATGTCTTTTAGGTTCAATGCCTTTCATTCATTAGTGAACATTTCCTCTCACTTGTATAGAGAACAGTGTTCAATAATATCATTAGATTATTATATAACCTATAAAATTCTAATTTTATTTCATAAGCTTTAAACTCCTCAAGTTTATTTCTTCTTGTCGATCAAATACATAGCACTGTGATTGACACTTAATAGAAACCAAAATCCACTGTACTAAGAAGTCAGTGAAATTCACGTTTGTAAGCCTCTCTACCTCATCACTTCCGTTCCCCTTCTTTGGCTTCTTGAGTTTTTTTACCCTTGCCAACTTCCAAGGTCTTACTTATTTGAGAGAGACTATATAATTTTTTTTCTGAACTAAAATTAGATTTTGTAAAACGATTAATTAAAAAGCTATACAAATCAATCAATATTTGATAGTCAGAAATAGCGTTGTAAGAAATAGCTCAGAACAACAGGTAGAGAAGAAAAGTAAATGGCAATGGTTGTCCAGAGGTCAAACCGAGGATGAGATATTTCAGAGCAGAGTTTGGAATGAGAAGAAGGTGGAAAAGCTGTAGAAAACTCATGTGTAGTGGGCTATACCCTGGAAGGAATCTGAGAAGAGAGTTTCAAAACCCCTAGTCTTCACTATAACTGATACAATATTGCCATATGGGGATGTTTAAATATAGATAGTTGAATTTGGTAACCAGGAGCTCCCTGGTGACCTTAATCAATAATTTAGATAAACATTATGATAGAATATTGAATGATTGCAGTCTGTTAACGTAAGATCCAGAACCTATCATCATTACACATGTACTATATTTCTACTTTGATATTTGAGAAAAAATCAAATGAAACACAAGCACCCTGATAGGGAAAGATTGGATTGCATGGATTTCACTCCCTGGCACTTGTAACTACCTAAATGTTTTCTAGTTATGCCATTTGGGGAACTACTATATATCTAAATGCCAGAAAAGACAGACTTGGTTGTATGTACTGTAATCACTTTTAAAATAAATAGTTTTCTGAATAGTTTTTTAATGTAAAATACTAGAACTTGATGAACTTAAGAACATTTTATAATGAAGAGTTTTGCATAATCATTTAAAACATACAGTGGTATTACTATCACTTCTTTGGACAGTCTTAGGCAGTTAAATGAACTTCATTCTGTATTAGAGGATATTCAAACCTGGCATGTGACACATGGTATCATCAATATAGATTTATTTTATTCAAATATCAAAATAACACAGGACTGAAACTTTAGTAGTAGTATTGTCTGTACTTTTTAGAAAAGAATAGTTCTCTCTCTATATATACACACACATGCATATAGGTATGCTACATATGTATGGGCATACTTATCTAGCTTAATGTTTTCTAATTTATTAATGACATCATAAATTAGTCTCTTTATCAGTAGGGTTATTTGTCTTGTTTTCAAGCATTATGAATAGTACTTTATTTTTATTCACTCATATCAAATTAAAGCTACATATACACACACCTATTGCTGCTGAATTACATTACAATGACATGAGTCAATGCACTATCGTCAGGGTGTTAGTAGAGCTCAGTTCCTTCTGAAGGCTTTAAAGACAAATCTGTTTCCCTCCCGTTTCCAGCTTCTAGAGGCCATCCACTTTTCTTGGCTCATGGCCCCTTCTTCCATGTTCAAAGCCTAAATCGCTCTCAGACTCTGACCCTCCTCATGTCTCTATCTTTTACTTATAAGGATTTTTGTGATTACACTGTGCTCACTCAGGTAGCCCAGAACAATGTCTTTACCTCAAAACCCTTATTTTAATAATACCTTCCAAGTCATTTTAGCTTTAAAAGGTAGCATACAAGGATTGACCTGTAAGGATTAGTACACAGATGTCTTTGGGGGCCATTATTCTGACTGCAACATCTTACTTATATTCCTTTCAATTCTACTGTACATCTATGTATGTGGAATGTGTTTTTATTTCCCAACTAAGATTGCCTCTATTTTACTGCCTCTCTTTATTTTCTTTCCTGTTTCCCCTTCCCCAACATACTATTTTTTAAAGGCCTTAACTTTGTCTATGTCCTGGCCATTTCATTCTCTTTGAAATTGAAATGTTGCCATTTTTCCAATATGAAAAGCAATTATTTAACTTCATGATAATGCATAAGAATAAAGAGTTGGAAAAAACTTATAATACCAGAGGGGCAAAATTTTCAAAATCATATTATTCTAACTCTCTCTAAAATAATATGCCGTTGAAGATAAGAATGTGAATAACAGCCACTGAGTGGACAGTTTTATGATTGCATATGGTGGGTTTTTTGCCTAGGATTGTTAGTTTCTATTCTATTCACAATAGAGTATTGTTAATAGATCTGCATTTTATTTTGTGAGCTAAAATAATGTTAAATGTATTCAATATAAATGTAAAAGATCTTATTTTTAAAACTGTGGTAAATCAATATCACATTTGAAGGAAATTAATGAAATATGTTTTGTATTTATTTTAATATATCAATTGTACTGTAACAAAAATATTACTCATTCATATTATCTCATAAAGTATCCAAAGCATTGTCCACATTTTACACTACGTTTGTACACAGAAATCTCTTACCATTTACTGAAATTATTGTCTTCAATTTTTATTTTCCTTATAATGTGTCATTTAAAATTTTTTCCACTTCATATACTTTTTTGGTATTATTCTTCCTCTTTCATATTATTAATATAACAAATTAGCAAATAGGTATATATATATTTGAATATATACAAACACACACGTACTATATATACAGTCATAGCAAACATTATATTCCTGAAACGTGACTACATAAAATTTTCATAAATTTTATGTGTTTCTTAATTAGTCTTTGCAAAGTGTTTACATTTTGGTTTACACTTTTATGTATTCTGTTTCAAGGAAATGAAGTTGCATATTTTTCAAGCCCATTGTTTTGTAACTCATTAATGTCTTTATTATTAATTAGTTTCATAGTTTCTGTAGGTTTACTGGTTTGGTTCCTAAGCATCTTGAATTGTACATTATTTTTATTCATTTATAATAAATTAAAAGAGCTGCATCTTTTATTGAATAAACATTGGCTGAATTCCCTTAGTTTAAGTATAATGCATTCTTATGACCACTTATTTCTGAATAGTTTGTAGTTAAACTTGTAATATTTTCTTAAATTATTAATATTTTCTTCCTCAAGAATGATTATGATAGTTTCAAGGATTGGGAGAATCTTTTTCATGTGTTCTTAATTTCTAGATTTAATAAATTTAATCAGTAAACAACCTACTTTTAGAAATTTGTCAAAATATTAAGTAGAAGTTGAAACTTATATTCTATTTTTTTGCAATACATTATAGGTATAAGAAAAATAAATCACCTGTAAAAATTAATTTAAGTGTATATAATTTAACATATAATCAGTCTGTATATATGTACATAAACATACTATGTTCAATCTTCTTCACTTGTTTAGCTAAAGGTCATCATCACTTGCATATCTAATAGGGATTTGAAATTTATGAATATACAGAACAAAAGTATAAATCTCACTGTTCATTTCTCCAAGAGTACTTCCTTCCACAGTTTCTCCCATAAATATGAATGTTAAGGCCCTTCACCTGGTTTGCCAGACCAGATCACCTAGTAGTCATAATTTGTTCATTTGGTTTTTTTTCACATTATTGTCTGCTCTAATTCATTAACAAATCATATTGATTCAACCTCAAATATATATTTTGAATCATGTATTTTTCCCTTCATTTCTCCTTTTTTATCCTTCTTTACAGCTACAATAATATCTCACTAAGATTATCACTATAGCTTTCTAATTGGTCTCCTTTCTATTCATTCTCTACATAGCAGTCAGATAAGTCATTTAAAAATTCCATTTTCACAACCACTTCCACTCATCATCGTCCTTCTCCATGCTTAAACTCCTTCAATGGCTTTTTAATTGCTTTCTGTATAACATCCAAACAAGTCGTTGTGTATTTCTTAGTCTGTTTTGTTTTGCTATAACAACATGCCCAAGACTGAGTAATTTATAAGGAAAGAAATGTTTATTTGGCTCACAATTCTGATGTCTGAAGGTTCATGATTCTGATGTCTGGAAGGCTCATCTGCCTCTGGTGAGGGCCTTTGGCTGCTTCCCTTCCGAGTGGAAGGTAAAGGGAAGCCAATATCTGCAGAAATCATATGGTAAGAGAAAATACGAGAGAGAGAGATGGGGAGGTCTCAAACTCCATTTAACAACCAGCTCTCTCAAGAACTAATAGAGTAAGAAATCAACCTTCAGGAAGAACATTAATGTATTCATGAGATCTCTCTGTGATCTAAACCACTCCTACCAGGTCCTGCTTTCAATATTGTGGATCAAATTTCAACATGAGGTTTGTAGGGGATGTTAGTGTGAACCCCAAATATCTGAGACAGATCTCAGTCAATTTAGGAAGTTAATTTTGCCAAAGTTAAGGATGTACACCCATGACACAGCCTCAGGAGGTCCTGATGATATGTGCCCAAGGTGGTTGGGGCACAGATTGGTTTTATAATTTTAGGGAGACATGAGACATCAATCAGTATATGTAAGGTGTACATTGGTTCTGTCCAGAAAGGCGGGACAAATCAAAGCAGGGAGGGGGCTTCCAGGTCACAGGTAGGTAAGAGACAAATGTTGCATTCTTTTGAGTTTCTGATGAGCCTTTCAGAAGAAGATAATCAGACATACATCTATCTCAGTGAGCAGAGGGATGACTTTGAATAGAATGGGAAGTAGGTTTGTCCTAAGCAATTCCCAGCTTGACTCATCCCTTTAACTTAGTGATTTTTGGGGCCCCAGATTTTATTTTCCTTCTACATTAGCACAGTCTATATAATCTTGCTACTACCTACTTCTCAAAGCCAGTACTCTCCACTGTCTCCCTTGCCATGCTGCACCCCTCTCATCTCTTTTTGATCTGCACAAATTCCAGCTTATTTATACCATTGAGCTTTTGAATATTTTCTTCTTTGTGTCTAGAATTGTTTTCCTTTAAATTTTAGATAGTAAGCTGTAGCTCATTATTATGGTTTATCACATTGCCCATCTTCCCGTTCTTCAGAGAGGACTTCCCTGACAATTATTTTTATTTATTTATTTTTAATTTTTTATGGTGATTGTGACATTTCAGTGCACCCATCATTCAAGCAGTATACACTGAACCCAATTTGTAGTCTTTTATCCTTCACCCCCCCCATCCTTTCCCCCAAGTCCCTGAAGTCCATTGTACCATTTTTATGTGTTTGCATCTTCATAGCTTAGCTTCCGCTTGTGAGTGATTGAGAACATACAATGTTTGGTTTTCCATTCCTGAGTTACTTCACTTAGAATAATATTCTCCAGTTCCATCCAGGTTGCTGCAAATGCCATTAATTTGTTCCTTTGTATGGCTGAATAGTATTCCATCGTGTGTGTGTGTGTGTGTGTGTGTGTGTGTGTATTCCATCATATGGAATACACACACACACACACACACACACACACACACACAAAATTTCTTTATCCACTCATTGATTGATGGACATTTGGGGCTGGTTCCATATTTTTGCAACTTGGAATTGTGTTGCTATTACATGCTGTGCCAGTATCTTTTTTTTTTTTTTTTTTTTTTTTTGTATAATGACATCTTTTCCTCTGGGTAGATACCCAGGAATGGAATTCCTGGATCAAATGGTAGTTCTACTTTGAGTTCTTTGGGGAATCTCCACACTGTTTTCTGTAGTGGTTATACTAGTTCACATCCCTACCAGCAGTATAGAAGTGTTCCCTTTTCACTGCATCCACCTTAGGTAAATTTTTGAGACACTCTCAGAGTTTACAATCCACAAGTATTTGATTCCTCGTGAGTTCACTTTCTGAGCATTTGAGCTTTCTTAGTATAAGTTAGCACTAGGAAGAGGAGAGACATTTTGTAGATCTTAGAGTTAAGTGTAACGTAAAACACTAAAAAAAATTATTTGTTGGATGACTTAACATCTCTTTATGTCACATGATGTCCTTCACTTTTCAGAAACTACTATCCTACTCACAAGATGACAACTGGATCCTTTGATTCTTTCACCAGAAAATGTCCCAATGCTTAGTCCTCTGGTTTGAGCAATGCCCTCAATTTCTGCTGGAATCATCAATTTTTGTCATTTCCCCAGCATGTAGCACAATGGAGTGGGTGAAAGATGTACTCTAGCCCAAAATAAAACAGTAACATAGGATCTCAATTGTTGAAATATGAATCCTATCAGTAGAGGGATTTAAGCTAGTTTGTTCCTACATCAAATGATGTAATTTTCAAAAATGATGTTTTTTTCTTTAAAAGAGACTCCTTTTCATTCTTCTATTTAATAGTTCTCTTTTATTATGCTACATAACATTTAGTTTCTATTTTTTTCTATTTAGGGAACTGGAAACAAAAGGGCTACAACAATTTTTAATTAATTTAAATTTAGTTAAATGATTTCAATTTAGTAAACTTTTTTTTTGGCCTTTGGAGAGCAGCTGGAAATTCTAGAAGTAGAGATAGACAATTCCTTTATCCATACTTTATTTTAATATTTCTTTACACATTTTTCTTTGTAACAGCATATTGTTAGATTTTGATTTTAGACCAAACTGAAGTTTATTATCTCTACTTTGCTTTTATCAAGTTATTACATATCTCTGTATGCTTCTTTGACAATCATTTGCTAATTCTTATTTTGTCAAAAAAGGTTTTTGGTCATTTTTATTCCGCAGTAATTTTTAAACTACATTTCTCATTTTATTCCTGATCCCTCAGAAATTGTGTGAAATAATAAACCATTGTTGTTTTAAGATGTTAAGTTGTAAGGTAATTTTTTCTAGGGGAATATGTAAGCTTTATATAAATATGCAGATATACTGTACATATTTATTATTTAGTATAGGCCTATACTAAAAATTAATGTTATTCCAGTGAAAAAGAAAAATACCACCTCCCTGCATGTAAGTCTTGTACGTGGAATTTTTGCTGATATAATTAGTCATTTTTTATCCAAATTATTATTTTTATAATTTATTTTTAAAATATTGATTAATATTTACATAGTTTTATAGACATATTGGGGATTACTATTGAAACAATTATTCTATTTTTTATCATATCTATTTTATGAATTTTTTAAAACTTTGATTATTTAAAAATTTGAATCATTTCCTTGGAGTTACTCATTATTTGATTAAAACCTCTTCCCTTTAAACTCTGTGTTTGTTTCTCCATTGCCTTGCCACATTTTTTGTGTCCCTCTCCCTTCCTCTGGGGTAATACTTTTAGGATTTATTTAGTAAATACCTAAAATTTCACAGGAATATATATTTGTTCAAGTTTCTATTTATTTGATTCTAATTACTTGAATAATTCTTTCCATAGGAAGTCTTGAATTTTACTTTAGCTCAAGAAAGTTATACCCTATCATTTCACTCTGTTAGATATTACAACATTCCCCAATAGAAGTGCTGTGTGCAGCACACAGAGCTTCTGCCCTGCAATCTCTGAGCTTGGGCTAACATCACATCTTAGGAGATCTGGACAGGCTTGATGGCTTCTCTCTTCTGGAAGCCCTACTGGAGGCAGTCAATATGATGCACCTTTTGCACCAGGTCTCTCACCCTGGATCATCATCCTTCCTGATGCTCAAAAGGATCCCTTGGGCTGCTGTGTGGTGCAGGAGGAAGCATCTCTCTACATTTTGGTCAACATCTGTCTGAACATCCTGATTGCTAACCCAAAGAAATTGTGTTTTGGAAAACCTGATGGAACATTGTACCTTCCAGAGCATTGGTTTCCCTCGGGCTGATGAAGTCCTTATGGTGACAGCTTGGCAAAGATTCTTGTGGATGTTTCATTTGACAGTTTCAATGCTGCCAAGTTTGTTATGAGATGACTCTGTAAATATGAAAACCCCAAGATGAAAACTGAGGCAGTGAGCATCCAGCTCTATCCTAGCCTTGCAATTCTCACTTGCACAAACTGCACAACTTGAAGAAGAGCTATTTGTGGCAATTAAGGAACTTTTAGCAATAGTAAAACAAAAGGCTACTGAGAATTTAGAGAATGGTACCATCTTGCGTAGTTTAAAAGTACTTTAGCATCTTACAGATGAGTCTCCAGCTTCCTGCAAGCACTTTACTGAAAATCAAGAATTGGCAATCCTTGTGTAAGTCTGGGAGAATAATCTCACTGAAGTCAGAAAACTTTCTTTCAAAGCAGCCACTAAAGATGTGGTATAGCCTATCAGCATTCTGTTCCATAGCAAAGAAAGAGAAGTCAGTTATGTTGTTGCAGATGTCATAACCCACCTGACATCTGGCAAACGGCCTAAATATCCCATAACTTGCAAAGATTTTTTCCTCTCCAGGAGCTTCATGCAACCATACCAAATTGGCCAAGTTCAAGGTGTAAGATGGCAGCATTAGTGACCTACAGATCCTTCAAGGTATTTTTTCCCACTCCTTGATAAATTTTCTGAACCAATGATTTGACACTGGTTACAATGGGCTATATATCGTATCTGCAGTAAAAACTGCAAATACTGCAAAATGTTATTTGAAGAAAGATTACGGCTTGTTATGTGACATCCAGGAGCACAGTGAAGCAAACCCCCAAATGCAGCAGATTGCAACCTCCATTCTAGATGACATCAGAATATATTTCATGAAGTATTAGAGACTCCTTCTCTGTCAAATACCTTTTTTAGCCTAAAGGGCTTCAGAGGTGCTACTTGTCCCTCAGCTTCAGATTTTCTGCCCTGTCAGCCACTGAATGTTGAAAGCAGTTGTCATTGGAGTTTGCGAACTGGGTGCCTCATTGGAATTTTTTTGTTGTTGTTGATTTTATAATTACCATAATCCCAACTCAAGTTGGAATAATTTTGAGAACACCCTTTTGGCAAATAATAACTCTGAACTCTGTGGAAAGACTTGGGGGCTTGTATTGGAACAGCTATTCCACTTACTTTTCTCTAGCCCTGGACAATTTCTTCACTCTGGGAGTTTGTTGGCAGAAAGAGATCTGTTTACCCAGAGAAGGAAAGAAAGAGCCTGTGAAAGATTTTGGTATTATGTTTAACTTCATATCAATATTTAAGAGATTCTGCTGAGTTGTTGTTTCTGGTCATGTGAAGCCAGTGGGAAAGAAGTACATTAAAAAATATCAGGGAAATATATGCTTATAAATGTGTTGGTTGGAAGGTAGGATCTCTATTTGAGTGGGATAAAAGGAAAAATGCTAATACTACAGTACCTTTCACTTGAGGGGTGCAGGGAAGGGAAATATATTTTATAATTTCAAGTATTCTGTATTTGGCCTTTTCCCTCCAACTTCACAAATTACATTGAAAAAGAATAGCATTCTGTGTATGTGAACATGCTGGTTGATCATGGTGATATTTAGGACCAAGAATAGAGGGTTTAGATAAATAGAGATTGTAAATAGCAATCTCTCAACATTTTAATTTAGGTGGATCTGTGACCAAAGTTTGGAGGAAGTAGAAGGACCAGAAAAGAAAAAAGAATTTGCCAAAGATTTCAAGAAATGTTCTTACCTAGCATAGAGAAAAAAAATAAAATGGGCTTTTCTAAGAACCAACCTCAACTACATTGAAAATTGTTTCGTTTGTGTCATCTGCAAAGCTCTCCTGTGGAATGGAGCACGAATTCCTTTCTTGCCTTATTACTGAAAACTAATGAGACATGTTTTATCATTCATGTGTTTAAATTTGTTTCTCAAAGAACAAAAGTGAATTTCTATCTGATTAGTAGCATATTTAAAAACAAATAATCAAAAAATGTTCCCCATAAATTATATTAGTTTATTCTCATAACCGTTGACTGTGTTATGACTTTTTAATTAAAATCTACTTTTGGTGATCAAAAATGATAGTTTGCATGGCTTTCAATCACATAACTAATTTAATGACATAGCTAGACTTCAAAAGCCAGCTTTCCTAAATGATTTTCCTTGGTTGTTTTCATTATCATAGAGGTAGCTAGAATTCAATGGTATTATCTCTGTCTCCTAGCAATTGCATATATAACAATGTTAAGTTCCTGGACTTCATTCAAATGGGACAGCATTAGGGAAGAAGCTG
The DNA here is from genome assembly GCF_029281585.2 of Gorilla gorilla gorilla. Taxonomy (NCBI): domain Eukaryota; kingdom Metazoa; phylum Chordata; class Mammalia; order Primates; family Hominidae; genus Gorilla; species Gorilla gorilla. The sequence goes on along the minus strand of NC_073237.2, from coordinate 98,924,069 downwards.
AATTTAAGGCAATCAGCCAGAAAAAGGAGGCTCAGTACTTGAGGGTAATAGAGCCTGAAGTAACTCTCTTAGTCTTTACCAAGCAGCCATAGGCAATTTTTCTCGGGAACTTTAAATTAAGCCATGTGTGGGAAGGGAGTTGCTAAAGAAGCAATTCCAGCTTGATCAACCCTCTAAGACTATGCCCTTGCTAGTTTTGCAGCAGTATATTTCCCAGGATGCATGACAAGGGACTCTAAGACAATGCTGTGTAATCATGAGGTTTTAGAAAACATATCTGGTCACTGACTCCAACACTTGTTCATAAATTTTTTTCATATTAACTAAGTGGATTCATCTTACTGAATCTGATACAAATATTGTGAAAAGCTTCTGGAAGTTTGCTACAAGAGAAGTTTGAAGTCATCTTAACTCCTGGGGGAAAAGAAACAGTACAGGAAAACCGCAATCTGGAGAGGGGCGCAAAAGGAGCCTGGTGCTTGCAGTTCTGGGAATGTCTTGCCATCTACACGGTCTGTAATCAAACAAAACACTTCTGGTGATCAGGACTCAGACACTAGGAGTTTAAGTTTTGGAGTATCACCCTGAAATGCAATGGAGGCATAGGGTCATATTGCGTCTCTGGAGGCTAGGACTTCCTTTGAGGGGATAATGGAACTAATCCTGGGGCCGCTAAAGTGGCTATTACTCCTCCTGAACTCAAAGGCCAGTAAACGTTTTAGTATATATCCCTATAAAATGTAATGTAATAATCACCGTATCCAAACCTAGAGGAGAAACGTAGAGACAGGAGCATGGAATAAGATAAAAAAAAAACTAAAGATCAGAGAACTTGAGATAGTTCCTTAGCTCCTAGGGTACACAGATACGTTGTAATAGTATTACATTTAAAATAGCTGAAGTACTATAATCTTCAGATAATGGTATCAATTTTAAAATAGACTTTTACTGTTGTTTTCTTAAAATTGCTGTTTCCTTATATGTAGACCAAGTACATCGAGAAAAACATTTTGGCAGTTTTTGAGATATACATATATCTCTTGCAATGAGATACAAAATTGGTTTTAATTATAAAGTTTAAAATACTAAATGTCTGTTAGTTGTAAATTTATTTATACATATAACTAAGACACATAATGTATAATGTGTTACTTATAATGATTAAAATGAGAAGAAATTAAATAGGTTAACATCTTTGGTTGTATTGCTTTGAAGTGTTTAGGCAAAAATAAATTGGTCTAAAATGTAAATATTTGATCTATTAAATACCAGTATTCTGATTTAAGGAAAAATATTGATTCATAGAAATTACTATTGGTGTCCTGAAATTTTATGATATGGAATCATAAGTTGAGTAAAGAAGGAAAAGGAAACTTAGAAATCTTGAAACTGCTAGACCCTTAGTTAAAAAGAACATATGGTTAGAGTTTAAATAAATAAGCAACAAATAATTTTGTGCATAACACTCTTTAAAGATTTCAAATTTAAAAAATAATGATTTTCATTATGTTCAAAAATGACCTGCCAAATATGGCAGAAAAGAAAAAATTTCCTTTTTTTTTTTAACTTTTATTTTAAGTTTAGGAGTACAAGAGCAGGTTTGTTACATAGGTAAATTTGCATCATGGAGTTATGTTGTATAGATTATTTCATCACCCAGGGCGATGGTTAATGAGTGTCAACTTTATTGGATTGAATGATACAAATTATTAATCCCAGATATGTCTGTGTGGGTGTTGCCAAAAGAGATTGACATTTGAGTCAGTGGGCTGGGGGAAGGAAGACCCACCCTTAATCTTGTGGACACAATCTAATCAGCTTCCAGTGAATATAAATAAAGCAGGTGGCTGGAGCAGTGGCTCACGCCTGTAATCCCAACACTGGGAGGCTGAGGCGGGCAGATCACGATGTCAGGAGATCAAGACCATCCTGGCTAACATGGTGAAACCCTGTCTCTACTAAAACTACAAAAAATTAGTCAGGTGTGGTGGCATACGCCTCTAGTCCCAGCTGCTCGGGAGGCTGAGGCAGGAGAATTGCTTGAACCTGGGAGGCAGAGGTTGCAGTGAGCTGAGATTAGGCCACTGCACTCCAGCCTGGGCGACAGAGTAAGACCCCATTTCAAAAATAAATAAATAAATAAATAAATAAAAATAAAACAGGCAGAAAAATGTGAAAAGGAGAGATGGGCCTCCCTCCCTACCTACATCTTTCTCCCACACTGGATGCTTCTTGTCCTCGAACATCAGACTCCAAGTTCTTGTTTTGGGACTCGAACTGGCTCTCCTTGCTCCTCAGCTTGCCAATAGCCTACTGTGGGACCTTGTGATGATGTATGTTACTACCTAAGCAATTCCCCTATGTATATATCTAGCTTATCTATATAAAACTTTAAAATAATAAGCTTTGTGATCAAACGTGTGTGTGTGTGTGTGTGTATGTGTATGAGTATGAGTCAGGATTCTCTTAGAACTAACAGTTCTATCCATCTATACTATTAGTTCTGTCTGTCTAAGAGAACCCTGAGTCATACACCCTGGTATTAAGCCTAGTACTTGTTAGTTATTTTTTCTGATCCTCTCCCTCCTCCCACCCCTGACCTTCTAAAAGGTCCCAGTATGTGTTATTCCCCTCTATGTGTCCAAGTGTTCTCATTATTATCTCCCACTAATAGGTGAAAACATGTGGTATTTGGTTTTCTGTTCCTATGGTAGTTTGCTAAGGATAATGGCCTCCAGTTCCATCTGTGTCCTTTGAAAGTACATAATCTTGTTCTTTTTATGGCTGCATATATTCTACAGTGTGTATGTATGACATTTTCTCTATCCAGTCTATCATTGATGGGCATTTAGGTTGATTCCATGTCTTTGCTCTTGTGAATGGTGCTGCAATGAATGTACACCATGTGTCTTTATAATTGAATGATTTATATTCCTTTGGGTATACACCCAGTAATGCAATTACTGGGCTGAATGGTATTTCTTTCTTTAGGTCTTAGAGGAATTGCCACACTGTCTTCCACATGGCTGAACTAATTTACACTCCAACCAGCAGTTTATAAACATTCCTTTTTCTCCACAACCTCTCCAGCATCTGTTATTTTTTGACTTTTTTTTTGAGACGGAGTTTTTTGTTCTTGTTGCCCAGGCTGGAGTGCAATGGCACAATCTTGGCTCATTGCAACCTCTGCCTCCTGGATTCAAGCAATTCTCCTGCCTCAGCTTCCTAACTAGCTGGGATTACAGACATGTGCCACCATGCCTGGCTAATTTTGTATTTTTAGTGCAGATGGCATTTCACCGTGTTGATCAGGTTGGTCTCAAACTCCTGACCTCAAGTGATTCACCTGCCTTGGCCTCCCAAAGTTCTAGGATTACAGGTGTGAGCCACCACACCTGGCCATTTTTTGATGTTTTAATAGTAGCCATTCTAACTGATGTGAGATAGTATCTCATTGTGATTTTAATTTGCATTTCTCTAGTGACATTGAGCTTTTTTTAATATGACCGTTGGCCACATGTATGCCTTTTTTAAAAAGGTGTTTGTTTTATGTCCTTTGCAGACTTTTTAAAGGGATTGTTCATTTTTTTCTTGTAAATTTGTTTAAGTTTCTTCTATATGCTGAATATTACACATTTTTTAGATTCATAGTTTGAAAAAATGTTCTCCTATTCTGCAAGTTATCTGTTTACTTTGTTGATAGATTTTTTTTTTCTGTGCAGAAGCCCTTATCCCATTTGTTGATTTTTGCTTTTGTTGCCATTGCTTTTGGTGTCTTCAGTATGAAATATTTGCTTGTCCCTATGTCCTGAATGGTATTGTCTAGGTTGTCTTCCAGGGTATTTGTAGTTTTGAGTTTTAAATTGAAGTCTTTAATCTATCTTGGGTTAATTTTTGTATATTGTGTAAGGAAGGAGTCCAGACTTAATCTTCTGCATGTGACCAGCCAGTTTTCCCAGCACAATTTATTGAATAGACTGTTCTTTCCTCACTGCTTGTTTTTGTCAGGATTGTTGAAGATCAGATTGTTGTAGGTGCGCAGTCTTACTTCTGGGTACTCTATTCTGTTCCATTGGTCTATGTGTGTGTTTTTGTACCAGTAGCATGTTGTTTTGGTTACTGTAGCCTTGTAGTATAGTTTGAAATTGGGTACTGTGCTGCCTCTAGCTTTGAACTTTTTGCTTAGAATTGCCTTGGCTGTTACAGCTGCTTTTTGATTCCATATGAATTTTAAAATAGTTTTTCTTCTAGTTCTGTGAAGAATGTAAATGGTAGTTTACTAGGAATAGCACTGAATCTGTAGATTGCTTTGAGCAGTATGGCCATTTTCATGATATTGATTATTCCTATCCATGAGCATGGAATGTTTTTTTCATTTGTGTGAGTCATTTCTGATTTCTTTGAGCAGTGGTTTATAGTTTTCCTTGTAGAGATATTTCACCTCCCTAGTAAGCTGTATTAATAGGTATTTTATTCTTTTTATGGAAACTGTGAATGGGAGTTCATTTGTGATTTAGCTCTCAGCTTAACTGTTCTTGGTGTGTAGAAATGCTAGTGATTTTTGCACATTGATTTTGTATACTGAGACTTTGGTGAAGTTGTTTATTACTTTTAGAAGCTTTTGGCCAGGTGCAGTGGCTCACACTTGTAATCCGAGCAATTTTGAGGGCTGACGTGTGGATCACTTTAGGTCAGGAGTTCAACACCAGCCTGGCCAACATGGTAAAACCCCATGTCTACTAAAAATAGAAAAAGTAGCCAGCCGTGATGATACATGCCTGTAATCCCAGCTACTCAGGAGGCTGAGGCACAAGAATCACTTGAACCCAGGAGGCAGAAGTTACAGTGAGCAGAGATCACACCACTGCACTCCAGTTTGGGTGACAAAGTGAGACTGTGTCTCAAAGAAAATAAATAAATAAAAAGAGAAGCTTTTTAGCTGAGATGACAGAGTTAAATTCTACAAGCCAGAAGAGATTGGGGGTCAACATTAAATATTCTTAAAGAAAATAATTTCCATCTCAGAATTTAATATCCAGCCAAACTAAGCTTTATAACCAAAGGAGAAATAAGATCCTTTCCAGATAAGCAAATGCTGAGAGAATTTGTTACTACTAGACTTGCCTTACAAGATATTCTGAAGGAAGCATTAAATATGGAAAAGAAAGACTGTTACCAATCACTACAAAAACACACTGAAGAACAAGATCAGTGACACTACGAAGTAACCACACAAACAAGCCTGCAAAATATCCAGCTACCGTAATGACAACAGGACCAAATCCACAGATATCAATATTAACGTTAAATATAAATGGGCTCTCCATCTCCCTCTCCCTCTCCCCGTCGTCTCTGTCTCCTGCTTTCCACGGTCTCCCCCTCTCCCTCGTCTTTGTCTCCCGCTTTCAACGGTCTCCCTCTGTTGCCGAGGCTGGACTGCGCTGCCGCGATCTCGGCTCACTGCAACCTCCCTGCCTGATTCTCCTGCCTCAGCCTGCCGAGTGCCTGGGATTGCAGGTGCGCTCCGCCACACCTGACTGGTTTTTGTATTTTTTGGTGCAGACGGGGTTTCGCCGTGTTGGCCAGGCTGGTCTCCAGCTCCTGACCTCAAGTGATCTGCCCACCTTGGCCTCCCGAGGTGCTGGGAGTGCAGACGGAGTCTCGCTCACTCAGTGCTCAATGTTGCCCAGGCTGGAGTGCAGTGGCATGATCTCGGCTCACTGCAACCCCCACCTCCCAGCCGCCTGCCTTGGCCTCCCAAAGTGCTGAGATTGCAGCCTCTGCCTGGCCGCCACCCCATCTAGGAAGTGAGGAGCATCTCTGCCTGGCCGCCCATCATCTGGGATGTGAGGAACCCCTCTGCCCGGCCGCCTAGTCTGGGAAGTGAGGAGCACCTCTTCCCTGCCGTCATCCTGTCTAGGAAGTGAGGAGCGTCTCTGTGTGGCCACCCATCGTCTGGGATGTGGGGAGCACCTCTGCACGGCCATCCCGTCTGGGATGTGAGGAGCGCCTCTGCCCGGCCGCCCCGTCTGGGAGGTGAGGAGCGTCTCTGCCTGGCTGCCACCCCATCTGGGAGGTGAGGAGCGCCTCCGCCCGGCCGCCACCCCATCTGGGAAGTGAGGAGCGCCTCTGCCCAGCCGCGACCCTGTCTGGGAACTGAGGAGCACCTCTGCCCAGCCGCCCCATCTGAGAAGAGAGGAGCACCTCTGCCTGGCAGCCGCCCGGTCTGGGAAGTGAGGAGAATCTCCGCCTGGCAGCCGCCCCGTCTGGGAGGTGGGGGGCCCCTCTGCCTGGCCACCACGTCTTGGAAGTGAGGAGCCCCTCTGCCCGGCCGCCACTCCGTCTGGGAGGTGTACCCAACAGCTCATTGAGAACGGGCCATGATGACGATGGCGCTTTTGTCGAAGAGAAAAGGGGGATATGTGGGGAAAAGAAAGAGAGATCAGATTGTTACTGTGTCTGTGTAGAAAGAAGTAGACATAGGAGACTCCATTTTGTTCTGTACTAAGAAAAATTCTTCTGCCTTGGGATGCTGTTAATCTATAACCTTACCCCCAACCCTGTGCTGTCTGAAACATGTGCTGTGTCAACTCAGGGTTAAATGGATTAAGGGCGGTGCAAGATGTGCTTTGTTAAACAGATGCTTGAAGGCAGCATGCTCCTTAAGAGTCATCACCACTCCCTAATCTCAAGTACCCAGGGACACAAACACTGCCGAAGGCTGCAGGGTCCTCTGCCTAGGAAAACCAGAGACCTTTGTTCACATGTTTATCTGCTGACCTTCTCTCCACTATTGTCCTATGACCCTGCCAAGTCCCCCTCTCCAATAAACACCCAAGAATGATCAATAAATACTAAAAAAATTAAAAATAAATAAATAAATAAATGGGCTAAATGCCCCAATTAAAAGACATAGAATTGCAAGCTGCATAAAGAATCAAAACCCATGGGTATGCTGCCTTCAAGAGACCCATCTCATGTGCAATGACACATATAGCTCAAAATAAAGGGATGGAGGAAAATCTCCCACGCAAATAGAAAACAGAAAAAAGCAGTGGTTGCAATTTTAGTTTCTGACTAAACAGACTTTAAACCAACAAAGATAAAAAATGACAAAGAAACGCATTACATAATGGTAAAGAGTTCAATTAAACAAGAAGATCTAACTATCCTAAATGTATTTGCATCCAAATTAGGAGCACCTTGATTCATAAAGCAAATTCCTGGAGATCTTTAAAGAGACTTAGACTCCCACACAATAATAGTGGGAGATTTAAATACTCCACTTACAATAGTAAGTTTTAAAATAATTGTTTCCCCTTAGGCTGTTTACTGCCATTTGGTTGAACCCTATTTCCTACAGTCATACTTTTTCATAGTTTCAAATTACCTTTGTGAGCTGTCACCAAGTCACTAGATGATAAATCTCAAGTCACACTTATACTAATAAGCAAAAAATATTTAGCTTTTAATTTGTTTTACTCTTTCCTCACTAGAATACTTCAATTCCAAGTGAATTGAAATTGGAATTGGAAACCGTCTTCAATTTGTAGGCTAAAAGTAAGTCAAAGTGGTTTTTCTAAAATTTATTTCCCTGCTTCTCTCCCTACCTAGTTCAAGAATATGTAAGAAAAAATAATTTTAGTACAATTCTTCCAAAGTTCATGTCTGTATTGCTAGAATACACCTAGTTTGACACATAGAAATGGGTATATTTTGCTAATTTCATGTTGGCCTTTAAAAATATCTGAATTCACTAATAAAGGTAGAAGGTAGCTTTTGTTTTCAACTCTAACTTTACAATAATAAGCTTGATAAATGCTGGTTTCATTTTTGGAAAAATTTACATTGTTCCCTATGATCTATACTAAACAAGAACTTTTTATTACATGGTCAATTAAGTTAATTCTTTAAGCTTTATGGACATGACACCGTTTTGGTTAGTAATCCTTAGCAAAATTATGTAACTGTGATTATTTCATTGACATCTGGCTCTTATTTCATTTTAGTATTTCCCAAGTATCTGTTTTTGAACTGTAAGTTTGGTTGGCATTATTATAGGTGACTGATGTGTTATTTTCAAATTACATATGTTGTATTTCAAATTAGATTAGACAATTCTATTTCAATAATATTTAATGTTTATCATCCATTATTTTATTACAGACCTTTCTGAACAATTTTTATAATTTAAATTTTATTTCACTTGATTAGAGTATATATTAGAGAACCCCACATATCAACAACCTCCCTAACAATGAGAAGATACATTGCATAATTTATTCTTTTCAAAAAGATGTATTATTTATTTTTGTTACCTTTTGCATTATTAAAATTATATACAATTGTATATAAATTAATAAATAAATGTATCAGTAAGTATATATTTATCATAAACAATCAATACATTTCTTTATGTATTGAACAATGCGTAAGCAATTTATATTGAACTACACACATACATACATTACCTTGGACTCCCTACAACTGACATCTTATTTTTTACATACATCAAGAGATAATCTTTTCCATGCTTCTACTGATGATAGAGGTTTTATGATATTAAGAAACACTTTTCGGAGGTTCCAAGATGGCCAAATAGGAATAGCTCCAGTCTGCAGCTCCCAGCGTGAGCGATGCAGAAAATGGGTGATTTCTGCATTTCCAACTGAGGTACAAGGTTCACCTCACTGGGGCTTGTCCAACAGTGGGTGCAGCCCACAGAGCAGGGCGGAGCATCACCTCCCCCAGGAAGCACAAGGGGTCAGGGAATTCCCTTTCCTAGAAAAGGGAAGCCATGACAGACGGTACCTGGAAAATCGGGACACTCCCACCCTAAATCTGCATTATTCCAACAGCCTTAGCAAATGGCACACCAAGAGATTATATCCCACGTCTAGCTCAGAGGGTCCCACACACACAGAGCATCACTCACTACTAGCACAGCAGTCTGAGATCGAACTGCAAGGTGTCAGCGAGGCTGTGGGAGGGGCGTCCACCATTGTTGAGTCTTGTAGGTAAAGTGGACAGGAAGCTCGAACTGGGTGGAGCCCACTGCAGCTCAAGGAGGCCTGCCTGCCTTTGTAGACTCCACCTCTCGGGGGCAGGGCATAGCTGAACAAAAGGCAGCAGAAACTTATGCAGACTTAAACGTCCCTATCTGACAGCTTTGAAGAGAGTAATGGTTCTCCCAGCATGGAGTTTGAGATCTGAGAACGGACCGACTGCCTCCTCAAGTGGGTCCCTGACCCCCGAGTAGCCTAATTGGGGGACACCTCCCAGTAGGGGCTGACTGACACCTCATACAGCCAGGTGCCTCTCTGAGACGAAGCTTCCAGAGGAAGGATTAAGCAGCAACATTTGCTGTTCTGCAATATTTGCTGTTCTGCAGCCTCCGCTGGTGATACCCAGACAAACAGGGTCTGGAGTGGACCTCCAGCAAACTCCAACAGACTTACAGCTGAGGGTCCTGACAGATAGAAGGAAAACTAACAAACAGAAAGGACATCCACACCAAAACCCCATCTATACGTCACCATCATCAAAGACCAAATGTAGATAAAACCACAAAGATGGGGAGAAACCAGAGCCGAAAAGCTGAAGATTCTAAAAATCAGAGCACCTCTTCTCCTCCAAAGGAACGCAGCTCCTTGCCAGCAATGGAACAAAGCTGGATGGAGAATGACTTTGACGAGTTGAGAGAAGGAGGCTTCAGACGATCAGTAATCACAAACTTCTCCAAGCTAAAGGAGGATGTTCGAACCCATCACAAAGAAGCTAAAAACCTTGAAAAAAGATAGACGAATGGCTAACTAGAATAAACAGTGTAGAGAAGTCATTAAATGACCTGATGAAGCTGAAAACCATGGCATGAACTACGTGACACATGCACAAGCTTCAGTAGCCGATTTGATCAAGTGGAAGAAAGGGTATCACTCATTGAAGATCAAATTAATGAAATGAAGCGAGAAGTTTAGAGAAAAAAGAGTAAAAGGAAATGAACAAAGCCTCCAAGAAATAAGGGACTATATAAAAAGACTAAATCTATGTCTGATTGGTGTGCCTAAAAGTGGCAGGGAGAATGGAACCAAGTTGGAAAACACTCTTCAGGATATTATCCAGGAGAACATCCCCAACCTAGGGAGGCAGGCCAACATTCAAATTCAGGAAACACAGAGAACGCCACAAAGATACTCCTCGAGAAGAGAAACTCCAAGACATATAATTGTCAGATTCACTAAAGTTGAAATGAAGGAAAAAATGTTAAGGGCAGCCAGAGAGAAAGGTTGGGTTACCCACAAAGGAAAGCCCATCAGACTAACAGCTGATCTCTTGGCAGAAACTCTACAAGCCAGAAGAGAGTGGGGGCCAATATTCAACATTCTTGAAGAAAAGAATTTTCAACCAAGAATTTCATATCCAGCCAAACTAAGCTTCATAAGTGGAGGAGAAATAAAATCCTTTACAGACAAACAAATGCTGAGAGATTTTGTCACCACCAGGCCTGCCTTACAAGAGCTCCTGAAGGAAGCACTAAACATGGAAAGGAACAACCAATACCAGCCACTGCAAAAACATGCCAAATTGTAAAGACCATCAATGCCAGGAAGAAATGAGCAAAATAACCAGCTGAAATCATAATGACAGGATCAAATTCACACATAACAATATTAACCTTAAATGTAAATGGGCAAAGTGCTCCAATTAAAAGACACAGGCTGGCAAATTGGATAAAGAGTCAAGATCCATCATTGTGCTGTATTCAGGAGACCCATCTCACATGCAGAGACACACATAGGCTCAAAATAAAGGGATGGAGGAAGATCTAGCAAGCAAATGGAAAACAAACAAAAAAGCAGAGGTTGCAATCCTAGTCTCTGATAAAACAGATTTTAAACCAACAAAGATCAAAAGAGACAAAGAAGGCCATTACATAATGGTAAAGGGATCAATTCAACAAGAAGAGCTAACTATCCTAAATATATATGCACCCAATACAGGAGCACCCAGATTCATAAAGCAAGTCCTTAGAGACCTATAAAGAGACTTAGACTCTCACACAATAATAATGGGAGATTTTAACACCCCACTGTCAACATTAGACAGATCAACGAGACAGAAAGTTAACAAGGATATCCAGGAATTGAACTCAGCTCTGCACCAAGCGGACCTAATAGACATCTACAGAACTCTCTACCCCAAATCAACAGAATATACATTCTTCTCATCACTGCATCACATTTATTCCAAAATTAACCACAAAGTTGGAAGGAAAGCACTCCTCAGCAAATGTAAAAGCACAGAAATTATAAGAAACTGTCTCTCAGACCACAGTGCAATCAAACTAGAACTCAGGATTAAGAAACTCACTCAAAACCACTCAACTACATGGAAAATGAACAATCTGCTCCTGATTGACTACTGGGTACATAAAAAAATGAAGGCAGAAATAAAGATGTTCTTTGAAACCAATGAGAACAAAGACACAACATACCAGAATCTCTGGGACACATTTAAAACAGTGTGTAGAGGGAAATTTACAGCACTAAATGCCCACAAGAGAAAGCAGGAAAGATCTAAAACTGACACCCTAGCATCACAATTAAAAGAACTAGAGAAGCAAGGGCAAACACATTCAAAAGCTTTCAGAAGGCAAGAAATAACTAAGATCAGAGCAGAACTGAAGGAGATAGAGACACAAAAAACCCTTTAAAAAATCAATGAATCCAGGAGCTGGTTTCTTGAAAAGACCAACAAAATTGATAGATGGCTAGCAAGACTAATAAAGAAGATAAGAGAGAAGAATCAAATAGTCACAATAAAAAATGATAAAGGGGGTATTGCCACCAATCCCACAGAAATACAAACTACCATCAGAGAATAGTATAAACACCTCTATGCAAATAAACTGGAAAATCTGGAAGAAATGGATGAATTCCTGGACACATACACCTTCCCAAGACTAAACCAGGAAGAAGTTGAATCCCTGAATAGACCAATAACAGGTTCTGAAATTGAGGCAATAATTAATAGCTTACAAACCAAAAAAAGTCCAGGACCAGACGGATTCACAGCCGATTTCTACCAGAGGTACAAAGAGGAGCTGGCACCATTCTTTCTGAAACTATTCCAATCAATAGAAAAAAAGGGAATCCTCCCTAATTCATTTTATGAGGCCAGCATCATCCCGATACCAAAGCCTGCAGAGACACAAGAAAAAAAGGCAATTTGAGACCAATATCCCTGATGAACATCGACGCAAAAATCCTCAATAAAATACTGGCAAACCGAATCCAGCAGCACATCAAAAAGCTTATCCACTACAATCAAGTTGGCATCATGCCTGGGATGCAAGGCTGGGTTCAACATATGCAAATCAATAAACGTAATCCGGCATATAAACAGAACCAACGACAAAAACCACATGATTATCTCAATAGATGCAGAAAAGGCCTTTGACAAAATTCAACAGCCCTTCATGTTAAAAACTCTCAATAAACTAGGTATTGATGGGAGGTATCTCAAAATAATAAGAGCTATTTAGGACAAACCCACAGCCAATATCATACTGAATGGGCAAATCTGGAAGCACTCCCTTTGAAAACTGGCACAAGACAGGGATGCCCTCTCTCACCACTCCTATTCAACATAGTGTTGGAACTTCTGGCCAGGGCAATCAGGCAGGAGAAAGAAATAAAGGGTATTCAATTAGGAAAAGAGGAAGTCAAATTGTCCCTGTTTGCAGATGGCATGATTGTATATTTAGAAAACCCCATGGTCTCAGCCCAAAATCTCCTTAAGCTGATGAGCAAGTTCAGCAAAGTCTCAGGATACAATATCAATGTGCAAAAATCAAAAGCCTTATTATACACCAATAACAGACAAACAAGAGCCAAATTGTGAGTGAACTCCCATTCACAATTGCTTCAAAGAGAATAAAATATCTAGGAATCCAACTTACAAGGGATGTTAAGGACCTCTTCAAGGAGAACTACAAACCACTGCTCAATGAAATAAAAGAGGACACAAACAAATGGAAGAAAATTCCATGCCCATGGATAGGAAGAATCAATATCTTGAAAATGGCCATACTGCCCAAGTTAATTTATAGATTCAATGCCATCCCCATCAAGCTACCAATGACTTTCTTCACAGAATTGGAAAAAACTACTTTAAAGTTCATATGGAACCAGAAAAGAGCCCACATTGCCAAGACAATCCTAAGCCAAAAGAACAAAACTGGAGGCATCACACTACCTGACTTCAAACTATACTACAAGCCTACAGTAACCAAAACTGCATGGTACTGGTACCAAAACAGAGTTATAGACCAATGGAACAGAATAGAGCCCTCAGAAATAATGCCACACATCTACAACCATCTGATCTTTGACAAACCTGACAAAAACAAGAAACGGGGAAAGGATTCCCTATTTAGTAAACGGTGCTGGGAAAACTGGCTAGCCGTCTGTAGAAAGCTGAAACTGGATTCCTTCCTTATACCTTATATAAAAATTAATTCAAGATGGATTAAAGATTTAAATGTTAGACCTAAAACCATAAAAACCCTAGAAGAAAACCTAGGCAATAGCATTCAGACCGTAGGCATGGGCAAGGACTTCATGTCTATAACACCAAAAGCAATGGCAACAAAAGCCAAAATTGACAAATGGGATATAATTAAACTAAAGAGCTTCTGCACAGCAAAAGAAACTACCATCAGAGTGAACAGGCAACCTACAGAATGGGAGAAAATTTTTACAATTTACCCATCTGACAAAGGGCTAATATCCAGAATCTACAAAGAAGTCAAACAAGTTTACAAGAAAAAATCAAACAACTCCATCAAAAAGTGGGAGAAGTATATGAACAGACACTTCTCAAAATAAGTAATTTATGCAGCCAACAGACACATGAAAAAAATGCTCATCATCACTGGCCATCAGAGAAATGCACATCACAACCACAATGAGATAACATCTCAAACCAGTTAGAATGGTGGTCGTTAAGCAGTCGGGAAACAACAGGTGCTGGAGAGGAAGTGGAGAAATAAGAAAGCTTTTACACTGTTGATGGGACTATAAACTAGTTCAACCATTGTGGAAGACCGTGTGGTGATTCCTTAAGGATCTAGAACTAGAAATACCATTTGACCCAGCCATCCCATTACTGGGCATATACCCAAAGGATTATAAGTCATGAGGTTATAAAGACACATGCACACGTATGTTTATAGCAGCACTATTCACAATAACAAAGACTTGGAACCAATCCAAATGTTCATCAGTGATAGACTGGATTAAGAAAATGTGGCACATATACACCAGGGAATACTATGCAGCCATAAAAAAGGTGAGTTCATGTCCTCTGTAGGGACATGGATGAAGATGGAAACCATCATTCTTAGCAAACTGTCGCAAGGACAAAAAACCAAACACCGCATGTTCTCACTCATAAGTGGGAATTGCACAATGAGAACACTTGGACACAGGGTAGGGAACATCACACACTGGGGCCTGTTGTGGGGTGAAGGGAGTGGGAAGGGATAGCGCTGGGAGATATACCTAATGTAAGTGACGAGTTAATGGGTACAGCACACCAACATGGCACATGTATACATATGTAACAAACCCGCACGTTGTATACATGTTCCCTAGAACTTACAGTATAATAAAAAAAGAAACAGTTTTCACAATAATATTGACATATCAATTATAGTTGTGAGAAATAGGAAAAAAAATCTGTGCTAAAATATCCTTCTATTCATAATTAATCAGGTTTCTTTTCAGCAGCATGTTTTTACTATTGCCTCTTACCCTACCATGTGTCAAATTTTAACTTACATAACAACAAAAAAGTTGTTTCGAAATATGAGCTATTGGATATCTATAAACAGATGGCTATCTAATATAAGCAGTTGTGTGTGCTATATGAATATCTCTTAAGTTTCACTGGAGATTATAAACATTTGACTTCTTGTTAACTAAAACATGAAATATAAGATGTGCTTATGTACAGGGTATTTATTCGGTGTTTTCATAGCTTTCATGTATCACTGAGAGTAGGATTTGGGTCACTTTTCATACACAGACGCATCTTCTCATCTACATAGTCATCCAGCATAGAAATACATTAAAAAAAAACCTTCCAAGCATAAATTACTAGAACATGTTTGGTCAGCAAATCTGCTATGTAGTTTCATGAAAATGAATTCTGCTGAAAAATATCTTGTGGTTTCCTTTTTCAGAAATACCAAAAAAATATGGCATTGCCAGAGTTGTATTAACCATGTATACTTATGAATCCTGTTTTTAAATGTAATTAGGAACACTGAAGCAATTTTTTAAAAGAGCATTTAATGTAAATAGAGTCTAAAATTACAATATTCCTAATGGTTTGGCTAGATGTATTATTTTATTGACTTTATGATATCTTCAAAAAATTAAACTTGGGTTCCAACTGAATTCATTGCAGAGTAAGAATATTCAAATGGGTCCTTATTAAATGTTTGTTGCCTGTATTTATTCCATCATTATTATTTTTTCTTATTAATCATTAGCTTCAAATGATATTTTTTATCCTTTTCTTTTTCAAAATATTTTGCAAGCCTCTGCAACGTCTTGGTTTGCATACATAGTAAAAATATATGAAATAACTTGTTTAGTTAACTTTTAACTTTTCATCCTTATACTAACCTCTGAGTTAATTGAAATTCCTCCAAAAGTATTGAAAAGCCAAATGAAAGGAATAGTCATGAGCATTTGCTCTCAAAGATCGGGAAGAAACTTGTTCTAAATGAGTTGTCTAGATATCTCTGTCTTGGGAGCAACTACAGAATGTCCTGCTGGGTCCGGGAACTCAGTTAAAAGACATGTGACTGCCTATTTAAAGTACAAGGATTTGGAGGCAGGAAATATAGATTCTAGTTACTTTGCCTGTGAAATGGGGTTTATACTATTTTCTCTTTCAAATAACAGAGTTATCATATGCAAGATAATGCATTTGAAAGTGTTTTGTAAATACTTGTTAAGTAATACATACTATTGAAAGAAAATAGCAACTATGAGTTAAATTTTTCCTATTTCTTGATATGCAATAGGCACATATAATTTCATTTAATTCTTACCATAACTCTATGATGGATAAATTCTCAATATTGTTTTGATACTGAGGAAAAGAAGCTTAAAAGTGGTTAGGTAATTGTCCCAAACTCGCACAATCAGAGATGGTGGAGCTGGCATGTGAATGCGGGTATATCCATTATACCAGACTGCCTCCATTGTGGAAGTATTAGGCATTTTTAAAATTAACAGTAAACAGGGAAAGTATAATTAATATATGTCTAAATTGTATTGTACATTTAATATTCTGTTGTTTGTTTATTTGTTTGTTTTGAGACTGGGTCTTACTGTGTTGCCCACGCTGTAGTGCAGTAGGACAATCTCGGCTCACTGCAACCTCCTCTTTCCACCTCAGCCTCTGGAGTAGCTGGGACTACAGATGTGTGCCACCGTGCTCAGCTAATTTTTGTATTTTTACTAGTGATGGGGTTTCCTCACGTTGCCCAGGC
This sequence comes from Gorilla gorilla gorilla, assembly GCF_029281585.2. Classification (NCBI taxonomy): domain Eukaryota; kingdom Metazoa; phylum Chordata; class Mammalia; order Primates; family Hominidae; genus Gorilla; species Gorilla gorilla. The sequence continues at coordinate 98,907,499 of NC_073237.2, read as the reverse complement.
TGGTCTTAAACTCCTGGGCTCAAGCAATTCACCCACCTCTGTCTCTCAAAGTTCTGGCATTAGAGATGTGAGCCCCCATGCCTGGCCTATTCTTTTCTTAAGTAGTTTATTTTTCAGTACACCTGTCAAAAAATATTTGAACAAATTGAGAGACTATAAACATGCTTAGCAATATTTTGAGGATGTTCTTGTCATAGTCTCAAATATAGACAAGGGCATAAAAATAACTAGAATAGAAGAGAGAGAGAGAGAGAGAGAGAGAGAGAGAGAGAGAGAGAGAGAGAGAGAGAGAGAAATTGCTGAAAAAATGTGGTGAAAAGAAATGTTGTTGCTTTAGACAATAGTGTCAGGAATTAGCAATAATTTTCAAGGAAAAGAAAATGTTTCCAGGTAGCATATTAGTCAATTAAAAGAAAGACATTCCAATTGACTGATTCCACAGTGAATAATCTCTGAAAGTAAAGCACCAGAAGCAGACTGTACCCATTAACACTGTGATCTACTGAACTTAACAAGGCTTTATATAATAAGTATAAAAAGGCTGCTTTATAGTTCATAAAACTTTACCATTTTAGTTATCATTTATACAAATCTTATTTCATTAGATTTATTCTCAAGTTTTACCAGGAACCTAGTTATTAGAACTGGAATCTGACTAAGGCTTAAGGGAAAGTATCTTATTTTTAATGAACAATTCCTACACACTAGGCAACTGAACTCACATACCTCATCTTATTTAAGATTCACAGAAACCCCAAAGTAGATATTATTATTTCACTATTACTGATGAGGCTTAAAGATCTTTAATAGACTACAAGATAAAAAAAATTATATGTTTTAGAGCTAGTACTTGAATCTGTTAAATCACTTATCTTTCTAAAAGCAGAATATTGACTTACTCAGATAAGGTTATTACCTATCTATCTCAGCCTCATGAAAAGCACATTATGAAGCCATTATTAAGTGATTTGAGCCAAAATACAACCTAAGTGGTCCAAAGAGAATGATTGTTTTTAGTTAAATTAGAATTACATCAAGCTTAAGTTATTTACTGCAGCCTCTTGTGTATTTAGCACTGAGTCTTTGGTATTTACTTTACGTCTATGTACATTCTACTATAGAGCCAGATTGCCTAGTTTTAGAAATACAAGGTTATCCTCTTACTAGTTGTATAATGAGAAATAGGAGGGTGGTGATGATGATAATGAAGAAGAAAAAGATAGAGATGATGGTGATAAGAATAATAACAACGTTAGAAGTCTTAAAATGTACCAAGCACAAGGAAATTTTGTTTCAAGAAGGACAAAACAAACCTCACAAGTTTTTGGGAAAGGTGGTGGCAGTGGCAGAGAGAATATCCTAAGAGACAAGAAAGTGTAAGAAATCAAGTGTGGTCCAAGTTTACTGAGGAGGTTTTAGAATAGACAGAAAGATCTGTGTAACAGAAAATGTCTTTCACTCATACTCCTCTCCCAGTATGTCTCCATTAATCCTATCCTGAAAGAAGATCTTTCCATGAAATGCAAGTCAAATTGAGAACTCTGTATCACTATGTGATGTATTGTGTATTCATGTAATATTTGGTTGCAAATAATCAACAAGGAGCTTAATCACACAGGGTAAAGCAATGGAATGGTGCATGGTTAGGAAACACAGTTAGACCTCAGGAGGGACAGAAACCAGAAATTCTAGTGTGAAGAATGTGTTTATTATCTCCTTATTTTCAGTGATACCTTGTCTCTTATCTCTCGTATTTCTCTGTTTTATTATTTTTTCACTCTCTGTAGACAGTTTATGTTAATGTCTCTGCATATTATTAAAAGGTAATTCCAGTTCCAGATTTACATAATTTCCTACATAATTTAACAGTTTTTTTTTTCTGATCAGTCTGTATGAACAAACTCTGTCTACTCTACCTTGTTATTTTGCTTTATATGTTTCATGATTATACTGCTACCTCACCTGTGCTTTTTCTGTCACTCTCACCAGATTAGAAGCTTAAAGAGAGCACATTTTCTGGTTTGTCCCTCAGTGTCCACTGTAGACCTTGTGAAGGATTAAATACCCAGTACATATATGTTGAAAGAATGCTGGATAAATCTCAGACTCGAGATACATGCATACAGAAATAACTGACTTGTGAACTAGTTAAATAGGTAGTATCAGGAGAGTTTTGTGTGTGTGAGAGAGACAGAACATATAAGAGCTTCCAGAAAACAGAGTTTCTGGAAGTAAACATTGCTAACAGAGGAACAATAGCCTGAATGACTGTCCTCCTTTTCTTTTCAGACTCAAAAGGATCATTATCACAAACCATAATTAGTCTCTTCTCTGTAAATTAAGATTATCTCTGTTCTCACTCATTCCATTTCCTGGAAGAATATTCAGAAAAAATATTTAGGAGAAGTGACAGAGTGCTCAGCTAAGCCCAACTTTGACCCAATGATTTATGATAGATATAAATATGGATAGATATAGATTTATATAGATATCAATAATATGATTGTATATATCATAAAATTTCATTTGTTGTTTATGATATACCAAATACTAACCCCACGTACTTTACATATATTTTCTTACCTAATGTACACACCAACTTTATGATATGAATGTTGTTAATAAAAAGCCAATTTTGTAAGTGAGAAACAGACATTTGGTACGAGGATTTGGTACATTGATTGAGGATTTTCCTTTGGGTACTCTTATTTTAAAGCTCATACTCTTAGCCAGGACTCTATGCTACCTCATTACTATTTCTGGGCAATTTCAGGGTGTTGGTTAAGTCCCAGTTGATCCACTCAAGTTTTTACAATTTCATGAACCTTAATTTTATACTCCATCTTCCATCCCACATAGAATTACCTCATATCCATTAAGATTCCACCTAAATTTCAATTTTTTATAAGCACTTGTTTTTAACTCATGCTACAATGCTACACGTGGATCCCACACCTCCTCAAAAATAAACAAACCTAGTTTGTTGATATGTCTATGTACCTCATAAAAATTTTGCCCTATTTTAAATTGAGCAGGGTAGAATTTCTTAATGCAGCTATAAAATAATTTTTGTAATTTCCCCTCATGTTTTCTGTGTTTTTTCTCAGTTTTATTGCTTTACCATGAATTTATGAAACATTCTTACAAGCTTATTACTATGAGGTTCTCTTTGTTAATTCACCCGATTAAATCCTTTCTAATTTTAAGAGTGGCATAATGATAAAATAATCTTTTTAAAAAATCATTCCTTTCTCCCTTCATTGTTTTTCTTATTTTCTTGTTTGTTTTGTAAACACATTGACTCCTAAAATGGTCTCTTTATTCCTTGTCATTTTTTTGGAGCATGTCAGATATTAAGATACCAGGATTGGGAGTTAGAGCTATGTTTAAATTTTGGGCACCACTAATTGTTAAATGAATAAACCCCTTAATCTCCCAAAATGACAAGAGCACTACCTTCTTTGTGGTTGTAATGTAAAGTAAATAAGATAATGTAATTATTCACGCCGTCTGCTCTTCAAAGCCATCCAGAATTGCATTTTATAATTCTCTGTGACAAAACGCCCTCATAACTCACTGAGATCAGCACGTTTCCTCAGATATCTCTTCCACTTGTGATTTCCTGCCTTGGGTGACTTATTTTTTGTGGTTATAGAGAAAATAGTCTGCTCTAAGTTGCCAAATAGCTCATCATAGTGGGCTTGCATGAATTTGTGTGTGTGTGTGTGTGTGTGTGTGTGTGTGTGTGTGTGTGTGTAATCAGTAGTTTTCAGTTTCAATATTGATTACCTAAGGATTCTAAGAGTATGGAAAAAATGTGACCAAACAGAATATGATACAACTAAGTACTGCAGAGACTGAGAGATTAAGACTGAGCTGGGGGCCCAGGATGCTAATTTCAAGTCATAATTCTTCTTTGACTACCTGTGTCATCTTGAGCAAGTTACTTAATCTCTCTGTAACTTAGTTTCCTCATACATAAAATTATAATGAAAGTATCTATCTCATAGGGATTATTGTGAATATTAAGAGGATAAATTTATATAAAAGGCTCAATTAGTATTATCTATTATTGTTATAACCTTAGCATATTTCTTTCTCAGCCTTTTGGCTGTTCCAACTAGATATGGGTATTGGTGGTGTCCTAAAATCATTTTCTTGGTGACAATGCAGTTTTTGCAGTTTGGGTTTGTTTACCAGAGATAGTCCAATGACAAATATAGAAAGCTCAGGAGTCAGGGTGCTTTGATTTACACTATCACCTAGTAACTGAGTGATCTTGGGCAAGTTGCCGCTCTAAGATTGATTTCCTCATGGGTAAAACAAGCATACCTGTCTCAAAGGGTTGATGATCGACTGAGATAATACATTTAAAGTACTTAGCACGGTGCCTAGTGAACAGAATTCTATACCTGAGTCAATGTTTGTCATTGCTGCTCCTGCTGCTATTTCTATAATATATTGTTTAAATCACTTTATTGTGAAATAGATAATAATCATAATTAGAATCCCTTGTAAAAAACAAAACAAAACAAAAAAACGAACAAAAAAACTATGTGGTGCCCTTCGTGCAGCAAAACAAAAACTACAAAAACTGAACAACAACAGACTTTCTATCACTTACAATGGTTTCTTTCTCTTTCCTGTTCCGAAAATTTCACCAGCTAGAAATCCTTTTGAGTAGCAAGTCTTCGCTTTTCAAATAAGATATCTTTCTGAATGGAGAGATTATTGGCCTTCAATACTCCTATAAATTAATTCAATCAGCTTTCTTTCCTTTTCAGTCTTGTTGAGATTAACATCACTGAGAAATGGAATTATTCATTGGGGGAGTAAAGAAGTATGATTACTAGATCTTGGATTACTCTGGTGAAATGTATCAATCAGTCCCCTATGAGTTTATGGAATCATTAAATTTCTGTGAACTTGGAAGCATAGAAGGAAAAGGACAGTTACAGAAACTGGTAATATTTTCTAGGATGAGTTTATGCCCAGGAAACAAACAAACAAAAAACCCCTTTCACCTTTTACTGTTATTACCTTTATTAACCAAGAATAGAAAGCCAAGGAGTAATGCAAAGAGAGAGAAGGAATTACAGAAGGGGCAATATATTGAAGAAGAAAATAAAGGATGGGACTCGGAACACTACAAGTATGATAAACCTTTTGTAGAAAAAAAGTGCACTTCCTCCTTTTAAACTGATTGAAGATGAGTAAAATAGGGGGAAATGGAAATAAGTTTGTGTTTTGTGATGGGAAGATGAGAATATTTGTGTGTGTTAGACTGATTTTCTCAATGAAAGTGGAGAAAATATCAGAGGAAGCATAGGAGATTTGGGGATCAAAGAAAAGACATGAAATAATCAAATTAGGTAGTAATTGCCAAACCTTTTCTGTAAAGGACCAGATGGCAAATGTTTTCAGTTTTGCAGGCCATGCAATCTCTGTTGCAACTCCTCAACTCTGCCATTGTAGGGTGTGATTAATTTTATGTCAACTTTACTGGGCTAAGGGATTCCCAGGCAGCTGGTAAAACATTATTTCTGGGTGTCTTTGTGAGGATGTTTCCAGAAGAGATTAGCATTTGGATTGGTGAGATGATTAAAGCAGATGGCCCTCCACAGTGTGAGAAAGCCCAAATAGATAAAAATGCAGAAGTGATAACTCAGTGGGGTTTTAATTTGCATATCTCTGATGATTAGTTTTTTAAGCGTTTCCTTTATGTACCTTTTGGCCATTTCTTTATCTTCTTCTGAGAAATGCCTATTCAGATCTTTCACCTATTTTTCAATTGGGTTATATATTTTCTTAATATTCAGTTGTTTGAGTTGCTTATATATTTTGGATATCAACCCCTTTTCTGATGTCAAACTCATAGAACTAGGCAGTAGAATGATGGTTACCAGGGGCAGGGGATGGGGGAGTTGAGATAATGTCGGTCATAGGATACAAAATTTCAGGTGGATAGAATAAATAAATATTGCACAGCTGTGTGCAACTATAGTTAATAACAGTGTATTACATGGCTGAAAACTGCTAAGATACTATTTTTCAAGTGTTCTCACCATACAAAAATGATGAGTATGTGCAGTAGTGAATATGTTAATTAGCTCAATTTCGCTATTCCACAATGTATACATATTTCAAAACATTTTGTATGTGACAATATATACAATTTTTGTAAATTAAAAGAAAATGGCAGAGAAAGGGCAAATTTGCTCTCACTCTTCGAGCTGGGACATCCAACTTCTCTTGCCCCAGACAACATCAGCTTACCTGGTTCTTGGTGTGCCACCATTTTTTTTTCTTTGGTAGAGATGGGGTTTCGCCATGTTGCCCAGGCTGGTCTCAAACTCCTGAGCTCAAGTAATTTGCCCACCTCATCCCCCCAAAGTGCTGGGATTACAGGTGTGAGCTATCACACCTGTCCTTAGCTGTTCTTTATAATAAAAAATGTGCAACATTTTTCTCCACCTAGTAGTATTGTTTGTTTTCTTTCACCAAATTTCCTGTGATAATTGTGGAGTTGGTAGACATCTTAGGGTTTTTTAACAACTCTGGGTAATTTAGATAAACATTTTGTAGTTAATCTTTTCATTTTTATTTTTTGTCTTATTCTTCAGAGGGGGATTCAAGGGGCCAAGGGGCCAGTGATTATTTCATTGTTTTTGCTTGTTATTGTTGTTTACTTACTTGCTTACTTGCTATGCTTACCTATAGCAAAGTTTAATCCATTAATAATATTCAACTTTTAAAGTTAGAAAAATTACACATATGCAATCTATTCCCTCTGTCTCCTGCATCCCCTCACCTCTGCACATTTACTTGCAGGTGTTTTTTCCTTAAGGAGAGTCAAATATTTTAACCAGGGTTGTAAGGAAAGTATATTGCCCAGCCCCTTGTCATGGGGATGATTATGTAATTCACACCAGGCTACTTTGGGTGGTCGTAGAATGTTAAAACTGAAACTAAGAAAAACCAAGTTTTTGGATTTCAAAACTAGAAATATATCGAGTTTATGCTTACAGTTTCATGAAGAAATCTTTGGTGAGGGAATTAAATTAGCATAGAGAACTTAGGACAAATGGGATACAAATTTATAGAATCCTAATTGCATTTTATTTTGTTTTTAGCAATCATTGATGTTCCTTTATCCCCTGCTGTGTTTCTTTGTGTTGCCTAAACTGGTTCGGATTGTGTTTCTGTATCTCAAAATCAAAAGAGAGTCCTGGACCTTACCCTTAGACATTGAATTTGTTCTTTTACGGTCACCCATACCATAAGCATTCAAGATTTCTATTGTCCAACTGGAAAAGCCAAGAAAGAAAAAATGTCAATGACAATCTCAGTGTCGTTGGAGAATAAAACACTATGGAGTTTTATTTTCATGTAAATGCTTGTGATAAAAAATAAAATATAGAGTGAAAAATCAAGTTCAGTAAGTGTATTTTCACTTTCTATTCTTTCTGGCCAGCAAATTGATTACTTAGTATTGTTTCTAAAATACTTATAACCATAAGTCCTAATTAAGAGTGTAGCTCTTCTATTGCTATGTTTAATTAAATGTAATGATTTATTGAAATTGTGACACCATATCCCTGGTCTTATTTAATTCCAAATGGCAGAGTACACTAGTTTGCAAGTATTTCTGCAACTGCCTAAGGATAGTGGTTAATTTTACTACTTTGACTAGTACTTTGATTGCTGCTGCTTTAATCAAGCTTCCCATCTACCTAAATCAGCTATTACATACTTAAGAATTGAATGTTTTATGCAAAACACTGTGGCTGTATTTTTATATGACTATATAGAGAATTAGAGACATATCATATAGTAGCAGCTCTCACAGTTGAACAACTTCAAAATCATGATCCATCATAAATAATTGCAAGGATTACATAGAATAATGGACATTTTATATGCTTACAATTGGCTGGTATTGCACTCCAGTCTCCTTTTAACTTTCCAGCATAAATAGCTGGTAAGGTGGTAACAAACAAATGTGTTTTTAATATCTAAACTGTCAAAGTAAAACCCCAAGCTTAACAACCTCAGGGACACCCAATTGACGTGGCTCTAAACATTCAGTAGAGTGAAAGCTTGAATAGGCATTGAATCAATCAGGACAGGTTATAGGCTTTAGTAACAAACGATCCAGAATTCTCAATAGCTTAAAATAATAAAGATTTATTTTGCACCCATGGTACAAGAAGGATACCGCATTACACATCAGAATAACAGAATAGCGCATTGGAGTATAATACCAAGGGTTGGAAAGGATGTAAGGGGAGGGAAACTTCACACTCTACTCTCAGGTGTATTAATTGTGAAAGCTATGGTAGAAAGCAGTCTGGCATTATTTATTGAAATTAAATGTGGTTTTTGCTCTGTGGTTCAGCAAATTGCCAAAGAAAGTCTCCCAAAACCTACAAGAATGCACTAATAATTTTGAATAATTGAAAGGGGATAATATTTAGAGCATAATATTCTTTGTATATATTAAAGCATTTATTCCACAAATACACTGTATCTACACATATATGTAAGTATCTGTATGAAACTGTGTACTATAGTTCTTATAGGAGGACAGGAAATAGAAGTGATAATGAAAGGACATGAGCACATTTAAACATAAATATAAAATGTCCAGTGCTGGACTTATGATTTTTAAAAAGTGCTATGAATTGAGGAAGAAAATTCACTAAATTGTTTTACCTGATATTAAATCCAAGTTTTAAATAAGATGGGGAAGAAAGTGTCAAAATAATACCTACAAACATTTATTTTTGTTTTAACTATTTTTGGTCCATTGTGGCCAAAGTTTACATGAGTTCTGTAGTTCTGGATATAGCCATCATTGGCCAATATATTTTCTGCCGCTAGGGAATTCATTGATCCATTTAATAATCAGCAATTTCATTTTTACTTTCTATTAGTCACCAGGATACAAAAATGAATAGAATTGTTACTTTGCCTTTATTATGCAGGGATAGCATAACTCATGGAAAAAAAAGAAAATATGATAATAATAAATGATCAACAAACTATAACGTGATATATTAAATAATATCAGATTAGGGTGTGGTAAGAGACAAATAGAAAAATTAGAAATTGGGAAATTATGTTCGTGGTTGCAGTGCAGATGTGTGTACATTCAGGTACAAAGAACTCACTTCCATTGCTTCTGACTTAGCTGCTTTTCCGTCAGTCCATTTCTAAATAATTTATTGTGCTTGCATTTTTAATTTTAATGTGGAAAATAAGTGAATACATACAATTAAATTCAATATAAACATACAAAAACAGTAGTCTATGTGTTCCTGGCAGTTTTTCTTTAGACACATACACGTACTTACCATACACACATACACACACATACATCTTACATGCATTACACAGTTTTATAAAGCCCTCTTTTTAATTTACTGTATCACAAATATTCTTACATCATAATCTCACCTCTAAAACATTATTTTTTGAGTTGTAAAGACATTTGATGCACAATGACTTTTTTGACACCTGTGCATTTTTAAACCATTTTATTGAAGTATGATTGACATACAAAAAGCTGCACATTTTTAATGTTTACAACTTGATACGCTTGGAGTTAAGTCTGTACCTGTGAAATCATAACCATAGCCAATGCCATAAATATAGCCATCATCTCAAAGGGTTTTCTGCTTCATATTTATTATTCTTTCTAAGAACAAAAGTATATTTGTATGTAGTATCTGCGTACATAGCACCCAGTCAAGATAAAGAACTTACCATCTGCCCAGAAAGTTACCTCCTGCTCTTAGCAATCATTATCTCCAACTGCACCTGTCTGCTTCCTCGACTCAGGCAACAACTGATCTGATTTTTATCACTCCACATTACTTGTGTCTGCTCTAGAACTCTATTCAAATAAAATTAGAGAGGATTTATTCTTTGATGTTCAGCTTTTTCTTTTTACTTTATTTTATTTTATTTTTAAGATGGAGTCTCCCTGTGTCGCCCAGGCTGGAGTGCAGTGACACAATCTCGGCTCACTGCAACCTCCACGTCCCAGGTTCAAGCTATTCTCCTGTCTCAGCCTCCCTATTAGGTGGGACTACAGGCGCCCGCCACCACCCAGCTAATTTTTGTATTTTTAGTAGAGACGGGGTTTCACCATGTTGGCCAGGCTGGTCTCGAAATCCTTATTGTTGTGTAATATATATATATATATATATATATATATATATATATATATATATATATAAAATATATATATAAAATATATATATATATAAAATATATATATAAAATATATATATATATATATCACAATTTGTAATCCTTTTGAGTTGTTTCCACTTTTGCGACTGCTATGAATGAAGTTGTGAACATTTGGGAGGTTTTTTATGAACTTTTACAACATTATATATTAATAGTTGTATTTTATTCCATTACAGCAATATACTTAACATTTTATTTTGTTGCTGAGCATGGTGGCTCATGCCTGTAATCCCAGCACTTTGGGAGGCCGAGGTGGGTGAACCACTTGAGGCCAGGAGTTCAAGACCAGCCTGGCCAACATGGTGAAACCCCGTCTCTACTAAAAGTAAAAAAAAAAAATTAGCTGGGTGTGGTGGCACGCACCTGTAATCCCAGCTACTTGAGGCTGAGGCATGAGAATCGCTTGAACCCAGGAGGCAGAGGCTGAAGTGAGCGGGGATCACGCCACTGCACTCCAGCCTGGGTGATAGACAGAAACTCTATCAAAATAATAATAATAATTTAAAAATAAAATTTCATTTGTCCTATTTTAATCTTTCTATAAAAACCAATTCTGGTACAGATGAACATGTTTCTATCAAAATATTTGCATAATTATTGAAAATAATTTCCTGTAATTTTTACTGCTTGGTCAAGAATTTGGCTATATTGACAAATCTTGCTTTTAAAATATTGTACAGATTTAAATTTTTGTCTTTATTTTTTCACAAGTAAACGGTTACTAAATTGCATAATTCCTTTTGTTTCTTTTCACTCTGTTTGAGTCAGCCTGTGGAAATGTTATTTGGGAGGTGTTATTTAGAGGAAACCTATGCCCAGTATTGTTTTATTTGTATAAATTTATCACAGTGATGAAATACTTTCAGTGTTCATTGAACCTCTTTATGTTTATACACACACACACACACACACAACTTATATTGCATTCCCATTATGTGCATATGTACATTTGTGTATGTAAACTTAAAGAATTAAAAAATTAAAAATAATGAAATTCCTTCTTATGCCTATCTGTCTTTCATGACTGTGTAGCATCCTTAAAATAGTTTCTTATTACCTTTTGGGAGCCCCTCTTCTGTACTGTGTGCAGTCTGCATGAATTGATCAATATCTTAGGCCTAACTTCCCTTGAATTAATGAAACATGCACGCATTACAAGTTAGATATGTACTCTATAAGTAGATGCTGTGTCAGTAGAGACACAAGTAAACAGGAATCTCACCAAAATCACTTCTGACATACCAGCAGCATCTCCATTGTCAGGTGTCACTGAGGTTAATGTTGCAAACATGGTGTTTATATTCAACAAATGCAGTGGGGGTATCTGCAATGTGAACAGTATTGTGGCATCATTTTTGTCTTAGATCTGAACATTTTCAAGTTCACCCACAATTTCTTGGAGTTACAAAATATTATTTTAATAAATATAACTGCTCTCTAAATAAACTCCATACTACGTTTCATTTGCTTTAAACTAAAAACACCTACAGATAAATACAGTAAGCCTAAGCATAATCACTGGTTTTGTAAGTCAATTGTTTTTCCATTTCTGTCCATTTTTTTCTTGACTTTTTTTGTTTTAGTTCTCTTATTATGGATAGTAATCTATTCTGTAACAAATATGGGGAATATTTTCTCTAAGTCTGTTAATATTATAATTTGATTATTTTCTTAGAATATAAAATTCTATAAAGTACTTGCATACTTTAAGTCAGAGTTAAAATTATGCATATTGGCTAAATTCTCTCCATTCTCCATGTGTGATTTTCCCTGTTCCCTTTCAACCTTATTATCTTTCTCCACTAGTTAATCCTTAAATGTTAAAGAAAGTCTTAAAATAAGACATTTGTGGGAGCAGACTAGTTTTTCCTCTGTAGCTCTGAGATCTACAATTATCATTCCAGCTTTATATAACTATTCAGTCACCTAGGAGAATCACTTCTCATATAACTCTCTTCTGATGAATTATTAAAAGTGACTGATGTTTATGTGAATGTTTTAAAAATTATTACATAAATTTCTGTTTTGGGAGGATTATAAAAGTTTTGTGATATAGGCAAGGATAAAATTATTATGTTAATTTTTAAAATGATACCATAAAATTTTAAGAAAAAATAAAGTTTATATGGTTTTGAAATGAATGTCAATTTTTTATAATATTATTTTTTCCTCTTACATTTCCTATCATATGATGTAAAATTTTAATTTCTCCATTACGTAGCTCTCTTGATTAAGGTGGTATCTCACAGGACTCCCATTGTAAAGGTACTTTGTTTCTCTTTTTTTGTAGAAAAATATATTTTATTTTATTTTTTAATTATGTTTACACAATTGTACATATAAAGGGTATACATTTGATATTTTGATACAAGTATACAATGTATTTTAGACTATATAAATATTTTTCATAAAACATATTTTTATATTTTCATTAAGCTTTCAAATTATTTATATTTTACATAAGTATGGACTTACAGATTTTCATATTATTCAAGTAATATAAACTTCTATTATCACAACTTATTTTCACACATAACTTGACCAGTGGGACCAGCTTTCAGCTGGCTTCTGTATCCCTTTTTATATGTTTCCATTAGTTTTTAAACCTTTCTAAGTTTCCCGGTACAGCCCTAAATTTCAGTCTCATCTTGTCATTTAATATCCATAGCGCTGAAAATAGCCGTTTCTCTCATGAGCCTTAGTTTCTTCTGGTGGAGAGTGGTAATTCAAAAGCAAGATCTTTGCATAATAATTGTTTGTTACTATTGAGGTGCCACAGCTCCAATTGTCTCTTAGTGGACGCAGCTAGGGTATGTATGTATGTATGTATGTATGTATGTATGTATGTATGTATGTATGTTTGCATATGTCTGTGTACAGATTTATGCATTTACATCTGTATTTTTCTCTACCTATCTGTCATGTGTCTATCTACCATGTGTCTATCATTCGTCTGCATGTGCAATACCATGAATTCATACCAAAACTCAAACTCCAAATCCAATCATGCACAGTTCATTTTTATTTTCTCCCTTTTCATATTTGTAATTCCTTTCTCTGATAGAAAGTGATTCCCATTATTACACACACACACACACACACACACAGGTTCAATCCCTTTGTATGAAACTGATCCTTCTTTGCTATGACTTCCTCCAATCCTCATACACACAGGCAGACATCCTCTTCAACACACTCGTGTTTGAACACTTTATGAGGAATAGTGCCATACATAGACATTACTTCTTACCACTCAAGTTAACATTCTTCCTTGGGCTTTCTTCTGCATGAATGGCATCTCTCTAGAGTCAGGCTTTGATACTGTACCAGTTCAGCATCACATCCCACCTCCCACCACACGGACATCTTCAATTTACATAGGCTCTGATATTCTACTGTAGGCCACCAAGACTTCCATCATTCTTCACGTGAAACTCTAACTTAAAAGTTATCAAACTAAATTTTTCAAGAAGGGAAAAAAGGCAAGGAGAAGAGAGAAGAGAAAGAGGAAAGGAACAGATGCTACATCTTCACATTACAAAAGCCCTTAATGGTATGCTAAACAACAACTTTGCAATAGTTTATTTAATTGCTCTGGATTTTGTCTCCAAAATCACTGTGTCTTAGAGAGTTAAGTGACTTGTGCTTTAGAACTTTCATTTTTTTGAGTTTGCAATAAGAATGGATCCAATTATAGAGACTACAGTTAGGGACTAAGTTTGACCTGTGTAGTGAAATTGTCTGCAAAACAGGAACACAAGAATTATAGCTGTAATAATAGAGCAATTTTTAATGTTGCTGAGAAATTAAAATATAACTTTAAAGTGACACTACACATATTTCACAGAAGGGCTCTAAGATTAGAGTTAGAACAACATAATAATACATCCATGCTAAAATAATAAAATTATTGCTCTTAAATAAATAGAAGAGTGGAAATAACTGTTACGTCTACTAGAAAACCAATATTGAAGAAAATAAACAAGACTAAAACTCTAAACATATGAAGCTTTAAGCATAAATCTCACTAAGGAGTGACAAGTGAATGATGGTTATCAATTCAAAGCTGAGCATTTAGCAGCCATCTGAATTCATTTCAGGCTTAAAAATGCTTTGTGTTCTTGTGTGATTCAGAGTTTTAAATTATCTTTTACATCAGTAGTTGTCTCAGTCAGTCCAACAGGAAGCAGATGCTGAGTAGGAGGTAGCAGTATAAACAATTTATTTGGGAATAACACCAGTGAAAGATAAATGGGGAAGGAAGCAGAATTGAGCAGGATAAATCCTCTATCCTCTCAGAAACCTGTGAAAGCAAAGGGACATGGAGTAGGATTGTGCAGGGCTTCATACCATGATACAGATGTGAAAGAGTAGCAGATAATCCAATGAGAGCCCTGGATCAAAGATGGCCCATTAAAGGATGCCCACATTGCCATAGTTTGCATGCCAACACTTGGCTGGAGCCTGCCAATAAAGGAATTGTTTTCAGCTCATAAACTGGAGCTTACCCGGAAGGATGGAGCCAGTCAGCAAACTGCATTCTTCCCAGCTAATCAGGAATTTCTCTCTTGAAGGGCACTCCACGTGTTGCATCTCCATGGCTACCACAACAGGATAATTTGATCTGAAAAAGTCTTTAAAAAGTAATTCTATCAATGCAACAATTTATCCCTCTAATTCGTTCAGCATTTATCTAATGTCAAGCTTTCAGGAGACTATGATAAATACAAACTAGTTATTTCTCCAAGGAGCTTAAGATATGATGGTAGGAAATAAAAACAGTTAAATAGCAATGAAAATGAAATATGACAGATGTTATAATAAGAATATTCTAGAAGACAAAGGATTGAGACCCTAACCAAGCCTGCAGGCATTCCCAGCACTTTCTAGAGCATGAGCAGATAAACTGAAGTCTAAAACAAGCAATAATTGTTTAAGGAAAATGAGTTGGAAAAGTAGGTGCAGAAATCAATATTTTAGAGTAAATATCGTCTTTGAATTTGGTTTGATATATTTATATAAATATATCAAATGTCTTGCTTTGTCTCTTGCTGAGAGAAGAGAAATAGCAGTCACAAAATTTAAGAAAACTGCTTAAGAGTCAGGAGATATACCTAATGCTAAATGACGAGTTGATGGGTGCAGCACACCAGCATGGCACATGTATACATATGTAACTAACCTGCACATTGTGCACATGTACCCTAAAACTTAAAGTATAATAATAATAATAATAATAATAATAATAATAATAATAATAGAGTCAGGAGACTATGGAGAAGTATACTTATTTCTAGATTAACTTTTGAGTAAGAAGGAAAGAACTTTTTAACACAAATATTAGTGCCAAAGGTAAATATTGAAAGGGTGTGGAAAGCTATAGCATCTATTATATGAATAGGAGCCATAGAAAAATGAATAACAAAGGATGACTCAGTAATATCAAAAGTTACATTAATATAACTTTCCATTTAAACATAATTTTAAAACTTAAGGGCAGAAAAGCTTAATTTGTTTAAAAATAAAATTTTGAAATCAAAACTTTTGAGTGAAACAAAAATTTCATTTAAATATGTTCACTATCATCGCCATCATTTATTTATATGTATATATATGCAGAAAGAGAGAGAGACAGAGAGACAGAGACAGAGGGAGACAGAGAGAGAGAGAGAAAGAGAGTGAGTGAGTGAGTGAGTGAGTGAGTGAGTGAGTGAGTGAGTGTATTTCACTCCCATCGCCGAGGCTTTAGTGCAGTGGCACCATCTCTGCTCACTGCAACCTCCTCTGCCTTCCCGGCTCAAGTGTTCTCCTGTTTCAGCCTCGTGAGTAGCTGGGACTACAGGCCGGTGCCACCACTGCCCGGCTAATTTTTGTATTTCTTGTAGAGACACGGTTTCACCATGTTGCCCAGGCTGGTCTGAACTTCTGAGCTCAATCAATCCACCTGCCTCGGCTTCCCAAAGTGCTGGGATTACAGGCACGAGCCACTGCATTTTTCATAGCTTGAAAAATTAACTCCACTGAACAAGTGAGAAAGAACAAATTCTTATTTAATATAAAACTTTCAAGCTCCTGGAGAAAATGCTTCAAAATTATTTTATGAAGCATTTATCTGGTTTATTATTTTAAAGTTAGTGGTGAAAATAAAAGCTATCTTCTCATTTTATTTGTGTGAACGCTGAGGGAGCCAATCTCTCAAGATGAATCTTGAGTGGCCTAGATTCAGACTGGACCTAAGTGGCCATTTACTGATTAGACGTCACACACACACACCTTGAGGTACTGGAAAACCCATGTCTCCTTAATTTTGGGATTTCTTAGCTGCCTGTTCCTGTTTATGCCACCTAAACCAACCAGTAGACTGTGATCTTTGTCTAAAATCAGAACTCAGCAAGCATTAACCAATTAGAACTAAGTAAGTTTGAATCCTTCATTTGCATAAGCAGGCCTTAAGTGGGAACCCTGCGCCAGAACTTTCTCTATAAATGATAAATCTTCCTTTATTGTCTGGAACACACCTCATTTTACACCAAAGGCTGCATCTCCCTGGTTTGCAAACTGCTCCATCTAATCTCTTTTCTTTAAATTATTTTTCAGAGAATTTTTATTTATACTTGTAAATAAAGATTTTTGAAAGACCAACCTATAAATATTAGGCAAAATATTCTCATTTCTATTTGAAAAACTGGATTTAATCTAGCAATACAGGCATGAAGTTTTGGAAATTATGTTAAACTGTTATTCTTCCTTATATATTCTTAAACTAAATAGGGAGGAAAGCAGAAACATAAATTTTAGGAAAACACTTTGATTGACTTTTGGTCTAAAATTTGAAGGCCCTTGAGATATTACAAATAAGAAAGAGTAAAATAAATAAAAATCTAAATATGCATATTATTATAATTACAATACGGGATTTGTCACCTGATAACTTGATCACAATGCACAAAGGTAATTTGAATAATGAAAAGAGATAATAGTAGGAATAGGGGTTATTCAAATAGCAATAAACCTAGGGAGACATATAATTATTGAAAAATTCACTATGACAGGTCATTTCTGAATATAATGGAAGCTACGATTTTTAGTTTAAAATCTTTGGAGAGTTATAAAAACATCATTTATTGGCGGTGTTCTGAGTAAATAAAAATTGTATGTGCCTCGTCTTTCAAATGTCTTGCTTGGTCTCTTGCTGAGAGAAGAGGAATAGCAGTCACAAAGGTTAAGAATACTGCTTAAGAGTCAGGAGACTATGGAGAAGTATACTTAAGTCTAGATCTACTTTTGAGTAAGAAGAAAATAACTTTTTAACAAAAATATTAGTGCTAAAGATAAATATTGAAAAGGTATGGAAAGCCATAGCATCTATTATATGAAGAGGAGTCATAGAAAAATGAATATTAAATGATAATGCAGTAATGTGAATTTTATTTTCCATTTAATATATAAATATAATTTTCCATTTAAACATAATTAATTTTAAAACTTAAGAGCAGAAAACCTAATTTGTTTAAAAATAAAATTATAAAATCAAAACCTTTGAGTGAAACAAAAATTCCATTTAAATATGTTCACTATCATCACCATAATTTATAAATGTATGCTCCAGATAATACAATAAATTATGAAAAGTAATGACCTATAATTTACAAGAAATGGCATTATAATCATGACTTGAAGATGATAACATTATCTGCTTTAAGTTACACTATCAGACATAAAAGCAAAATGAGTAGTTACAAAAAAAATGTACACAATCTACAGTTTTCTTATATATCTAAATTATCTTATAGAAAATGCAAGCAAAAGCAAGAACCAATTTATAATAAAGATAACTCTAATAAACATCATCATAAAAACTAACAAGTACCTTGAATCACCTGTATAAAGGAAGCTACACCACTTCTTTATAGCCACAAATAGGATCTGATTGATTAAATTATTGTATTTCCTAATGAGAAATTCAACAAGATGTCAATTCTGTGTACACGAATCTAATTGATAAGTGAATCCAATTCTGATATAATAATATATATTTTATAAAACTTGAAAATAATTTTAGATTCAGCAAGAAGAATAAACCTTTGACTACAATCATTTTTGGCCAAGAAAAGTTCTATCAAAAGAAATTCATTCCACAAAGAAATAAAATATTGCAACAGTATAATAATGAAAAGATTTTGGTTCTAGAACACAGATGAGTAGGCTGTGCGATGGAATAGAATTGTGAGTCCTGAGAGTTATAGACATGTGTAGGAAATTATTTTTAATATTTTAATTTCAGAGCAGCAGGAGGAGGAAGTATTTTTTAAATAAACCATACTGCAACAACATAATCTTTTGGGTTAATAAAATGAATCTAGTTACCTTTCTGTTCCTGAATGGCCTCAGACTATATTCAAATCACTGAAATACAGTAAAATGAAATAATGGCAGAGATGTCAAAACTATTACTTCAGAGTAATTCAAGTTAAGAGCAACAGATGATCTCATGAATAACTGGCAAGAGAATTAGCTGAAAGGCAGGCACAACCAGGAGCCTGCCTAGTTTTCCTTTGTTAGTCACAACATACACAAGGCTTAAGCTGCATATTGGTGAATAATTGCACACCAAAGGAACTAACTTCCTAGAGAGAATTGTCAGTGGGAGAATATGGATCAAACAGTGAAAAATAATAAAATATGTCCAGGAGTTTTGTTTTGTTTTGTTTGCTTTTGAAAACTTCAAGCATCTTTACCTAGACACTTTTAAAAATGTTATCTAATATAGAGTAAACTTTCTGGTCAAACTGAAAATATAAGTGCTCACTGTCCAAAAATTATCACTCGCATTTTATTATGGTTGAGATATGTCCATCTAGTCCTCATGAATTTCTATCATAATTTAGTATTGACATTCCATAATCTGTAAATTATAACATTTATTATTAGCAGCATTCTGCTATTCAGCTTTTCCAGGTCAACAAGCACATATCACTTTATGTCCAGAAAAAAAATAAAATATAAAAAGATAATTTTAGCAAAATCATGAAAAATGGATTTGAAGAAAGAGAATAAATGCAAGGTGCACAAGTGAAAAAATTACCTATTATTAGAAATGATAAATGATAGGAAATCAACTAAAGAAATTATACAAGCAAAAATTATGATACATTAGAACAATGTTTTAAAGATACAAATGGTATCTATAATTCAAAGAAAGGTACATAATTTAAAATGCTTTTTCAATTTGATGATATTTCTACAATCATCTGTAGGTTTAGGTAAGTTTAGTTATGTTTCAAGGATATTAAATTTTTATACAATTCCTCTTCTATTTAACAGTACTAGTAGGAATGCATTTAAAATATTAGTGTACTTTTTTATTTAGCTTATAATTGACGCATAGCTGTACATGTGTACGGGATACAGTGTGATGTCTAAATACATGTATACATTGCATGATGATTAAATCAAGGTAGTTAGCGTATCCATCACCTCTAACTTTACCATTTCTGTGTGATAATAACTTTCAACATCCTCTTTTTCTAGTTGTCTTGAAATATGTAGTAGATTGTTATTGGGTACAGTCACCCTACTGTGTAGTAGAACTCCAGAGTTTGTTCTTCCTATCTAACTGTAACTTTGTACCCTTTGACCAACCTCTCCCCATCCTTCCTTCCTTAACCTGGGGAAGCTACTATTTTACTCTCTACTTCTATAAAATGAATGTTTTTAGGTTCCACATCTAGGTGAGAGCATGCAGTATTTGTCTTTCTGTGTCTGGCTTATTTCACTGAATATTATGTCTCCAGGTTCATCCACCTCACCATGAATGACAGGATTTCATTCTTTTTTAAGGCTGATCAGTATTCCATTTTATATATATACCATATTTTATCCATCCATCAGTTGATGTACATGTATGTTGATTCTATCTTTCACTATTGATAGTAGTACTGCAATAAACATAGGAATGCAGATATCTCCTCTAAATACTGATTTCAATTCTTTTGAATGCATTCCAAGCAGTGGCATTACTGGATAATGTAGTAGCTCTATTTTAAGTATTTTAAGAAACTGTTTTCCATAATGGCTATATTAATTTACATTCCTTCCAACAGTGTACAAGCATTCCCTGTTCTCCTTATCCTCACAGCATTTGTGACTTTCTTTCTTTTTGATAATAGCTATTCTAACTGAGGTAGGTTGATATCTCATTGTGTCTTTGATTTAAATTTCCCTGACGATTAGTGATGTTAAACATTTGGTCATATTCCTGCTTGTTATTTGTATCTGCACTTCTACATTTGTTGCATCACTGTTTACAATAGCTAAGATTCTAAAGCAACCTCAGTGTTCATCAATAAATGAGTGGATAAAGAAAATGTGGAACATATACACAATGGAGTGCTATTCAGCTATAAAAAAGAATGAGATCCAGTAGTTTACAGCAACATGGATGGAAAAAGAGATCATTATGTTAAGTGATATAAGCCAGGCAGAGAAGGAAAAATACCACAGAATGTCAAAATAATTGAACTCATGGACACAGTAGAAGGATGGCTACCAAAGACTGAGAAGGTTATTGGAGGGGTGAGAGTGAGGGGGAGGTGAGATGGATGATGGGCACAAAAAAGTAGTTAAAAAGAATGATTAACACCTGCTATTTGATAGCACAAGAGGGTAACTATAGTACGTAATAATTGTATCTATCTATCTATATATTTGTTTGTTTTGATATGTCTTTGTCTAGTTTTGGTATCAGGGTAATACGGGTCCTGTAGAGTGAGTTTGGAAGTATTCTCTCCTCCTCTGTTTTACATGATAGTTTGAGTAGGATTGGTATTAGTTTTTATTTAAATGTTTGGAATTCAACAATGAAGCCATCAGATCCTGGGCTCTGCTGAGAGGCTTTTATTATAGCTCTAATCTCACTACTTGTTATTATTCTGCTCAGATTTTGGATTTGATTCTAGTTCAATTTTGGTAGATTGTTTGTATCTAGAAATTTGTCCATTTCTTCTAGATTTTCCAATTTATTGGCATATAGTTGCTCATAGTAGCCACAAATGATCCTTTGAATTTCTGTAGTATCAGCTGTAATGTCTTTTTTCATTTCTGATTTTACTAATTGGGATCATCTCTCTTTTTTTTCTTGGTCTAGCTAAAGGCTTGCCAATTTCGTTTAGCTTTTCAAAAAGCCAACTTTGTTTCATTGATCTTCATATCACTTTTTATTTCAATTTCATTTATTTCTGCTTTGATCTTTATTATTTCTATTCTTCTAATAATTTGGGGTTTGGCTTGCTCTTGCTTTTCTAGTTCTTTAAGATGCATAATTGACTTGCTAATTTGAAGTTTTTCATTTTTCTGATACAAGCACTTACAGCTATAAACTTGCCTCTTAGTACTACTTTTGCTGTATCCCATAGGTTTTGGTATGTTGTATTTCCATTATTATATATTTCAAGAAATTGTTCAATTTCCTTCTTAATTTCTTCATTAACCCACTGGTCATTAAGAAGCATATTGTTTAATTTTGATGTATTCATGTAATTTCCAAAATTCCTCTTGTTTTCAATTTCTAGTTTTATTCCATTGTGATCAGAGAAGATGCTTGATATTATTTGAACTTCTTTGAATGTTTCAAGACTTGTTTTGTGACCTAATGTCTCATGTATCTTTGAGAATTATCCATGTGCTGAGGAAAACAATGTGTATTTGCAGTTCTTTGATGAAATGTTCTGTAAACATCTATTAGATTCATTTGGTTTATAGTGTGGATTAAATCTGTGTATCTTTGTTGATTTTCTGTCTGGAAGATCTCTGCAATGCTGAAGGTGGGGTGTCAAAGTCTCCCATTATTATTGTATTGGGGCCTATCTCTCTCTCTCTTTAGCTCTAATAATATTTCCTTTATATATCTAGGTGCTCAAGTGTTGGGTGCATACATTTATAAAGTTCTTATATCCTCTTGTGGGATTGACCTCTTTATTTTTATATAGTGACCTTCTTTGCCTCTTCTTATAGTTTTTCTCTTAAAATCCGTATTGTCTGATCCTATCTCTTTCTCTACCTCCTCATAAAGGCCAATAATGATTAGATATGCCCTTTTGAGGCTATTTTCTAGATCCTATAGCATGTTTAATTTTTAAATTCTTTTTTTCTTTTGTCTTTTCTGTGTATTTTCAAATAGCCTGTCTTCAAGCTTAATACTTCTTTCTTCTGCTTGATCCATTCTGATATTAAAGGATTCTGATGCAGTCTTCAGTACACCAATTGCATTTTTCAGCTTCAAAATTTCTGCTTAATTCTTTGTAATTATTTCAATCTCTTTATTAAACTTGTCTCATTGAATTCTGAATTCCTTTTCTGGGTTATCTTGAATTTCTTTGAGTTTTCTTAGCACAGCTAATTTTAGTTCTCTGAAAGGTCACATATCTCTGTTTCTCCAGGATTGGTCCCTGGTGACTTACTTAATTTATTTGGTGAGGTCATATTTTTCTGAATGTTGTTGATGCTAGTAGGTATTCTTCAGTGTCTGGATCTTGAAGAGTTAGGTATTTATTGTGGTCTTCAATGTCTGGGCTTATTTGTAGTAGTCCTTGGTAGGAACGCTTTCTAGATATTTGAGAGGACTTTGGTGTTGTCATCTAAACTGTTTCTGCTTTAGTGTGCACCCCAAGCCCAGTAATACTGTGGTTTTTGCAGACTCATAGAGGTACTGCCTTGATGGTCTTGGACAAGTTCTAGAAGAATTATTCAGATTACCAGGTAGAGACTCTTTTTATCTTCCCTTTCTCACAAACATACAGTCTCTGTCTCTGTGTCTGTCTCTCTCTCTCTCTCTCTGGATGTGTGTGTGTGTGTGTGTGTGTGTGTGTGTGTGTGTGTGTGCACACATGCATGTTCTGAGACACCTAAAGCTGGGAGTGGAGTTACACAAGCACCCTTGTGGCCACCACTATGACTGTGCTAGATCAGACCTGAACCCAGCACAGTGCTGGGTCTTGCCCAATGCCTGCTGTACCCACTCCCTGGATACTGCCTATGTTTGCTCAAGGCCTGTTGGGGTAGAGTAGGTGGGAAAGCCAGCCGGGCTCATGTCCTAGTCCATTCAGTGTGGTGAGGTCCTGCAGACTCCAGTGGGTCCACAATTAGCATTTGGGAGTCAGGAACTAGAGTCAAAAACCTTAGATGTCTACCTGGTATTTTATTGTATTGTGGCTCAGCTGGTACTCAAACCACAAGATACTGTCCTTCCCACTCTTCCCTCCTCTTTCCAAAGGGAGAGGTGCCTCACTCCATAGCCAGCACCACCCCTGGCCACAAGGAGTACTGCCAGACTACCACCCATGTTCCCTTAAGGCCCAAGGTGTTTTAAGTCAGCTTGTGGTGAATGCTGCCTTGCTTGGGACTCACCCTTCAGGACACTGGGCTTCCTTCTGGCCCAGCGCAGGTCCATAAATGCCATATAAGAATCTGAACTTCTTTAAGAGAGTTACTCTGAATTCTTTGTCATACATTTCAAAGATCTTCAATTTTTCTAAGACCATTACTGGTGCTTTGTTTCTTTTGATGTTATATTTCCCTGAGTTTTCACAATCTTTACATCTTTATGTTTATGCCTATGTATTTGAGGAAACAGCTATCTCTTTCAGCTTTTTCACGTGTTCTTTAGTGGTGTTAGACATGTACTACATAATATTGAATTGCTGCTCTGCTGCTGCTTCTCATTCTGGGGAGGAAGTAAAATGAGCACCAGAACTAAAATCCTGCACTAGAACTAACTTGCTGTCCTGCTGTTGTATGCTTGGAACGGTTATCATCAGAACTTATATGCTGCACTGGAACTTAAATACAGACTTGCAGTTGTTTCTGGGTCTGGGGAAGACTTAAGCAAACACCATTGCCAACCTTTAACTTGTTTCCAGATCACGGAAATGTTCCACAAAAGCATCTGGGTTTTCTGAGAAATCCAATCAGGAATTTAGGCCTTCTCACAGATGGTGCGCCCTGCAGCACTGTGGTGTCAGCCAATCACTTCACTGTGGCATCCTTACTGATCAGAATGCAGAGCAGCAGCCAAGATCCACATACCAATTTCTGTGATCAGTGCCCTCACCCCTTGTCTCCAATTCAACCCAAGTGGTTTTATCCCTCCTGGTACTTCCATGGGATGGGATCGGATCAGGTGCCCCACAAATATTCACAAACTGGTGGGGAGATTGAATGCCTAACCTCCAATTTCTTCCTCTCACCTGAGAACTTGTAGATCTAGAGAAATTCTCTGCAAGTGATCTTATGCTGGCTTGGGGGACAGGGACAGGGTCAATGGTCTAAAATGACCATTCCTCTTACCAGTCATGGGTTTTCTCATTTCTGTGGGCACGTGGGGTTTTCTGCTTGTCTTCAGAGTTCTGATGTATTCAGGGTGATATTCTTGTCTTTGAATAGTTGCTAGTGTACTTTTGTGGGTGAAGTAATGCTGGAAAATCTTCTATTTTGCTATGTTGCTGACATTACTCCAGTGCACTTACTTTTGAGGAGTATATATTTGTATAATTTGTTATTAATTTTCTCTTTAATTTTCATGATTCTTTATTGCAGTTTGATTGGAGAAGATTAAATGCTAATGTTTGAGTCAATTCCAATCAGAACTCAGGCTACAGTCTGTGACTCTGTATTCTAACTTAAAGAGAAAAATAATCTGACAGCATGATAAGAAATGGAATTACAGAATGAGCAAATATAAATGCAAAGTACTAACTAATGTTTAAGTGTTAGTGTATCTGGGAGGCATTTCTTTTAAGAGATTATGTTAACATCCTATGAAAATGATGTCCAGTTAAAGTCTGTCTAATAATCTACATGTGTATAAACCACTTGAATAAAGTAGCTATCATAAATTTTGTGCATTTTCAGTGCAAAGACTACATACAAAATAATCAACTAATATGAATAATAAATTGCTAAAGGTGGATAAACTAATTTTGTGGAGGAGTTACAGAATAAAAGTGCATTTAAGAAAGTGAATTCTGAAAAAGTACTGCATTTTCCCCAAACTTTTATATTCTCTCAGCCATTTGTTTTTATTTCAGAGGAGAGTCTTGAAATATAAGCCATAGCTTTATTACTCTTCCTCTGTCTTTCTTTTTTCTGTTTTTCTTTTATTCTTTCCATGTATATCTCTTAAAATAAGTAATCAATGTTAATTTAGAAAAAAAGAAAATAAAATAAAGATAAAAGTAAACTAAACAAGCAAGCCAATATGTATGTCATGTACAATATGAATATACTTACATTAACATTGTTAATATATTGGGGCACATCTGTTCACACATAATTTACATACCTATTTATAGAAAACTAATAATGGGATTTTATGTTAAAGTTGCATATTTTTCAGTACATACTTGTGTAATTTAACAATATATTATTGACATATTTTTTACATCATTCACATTTTAAACAAATACAACGAGCCCCTACTATATGTCAGGAATATCCTCAGCCCTCAAGATACAAAAGACATAAAAATCTATTTTTTTCAGTGCTTACAAAATAAATTTACAAATTACATGTTATGTTATATAATTTATAAATTATGTATTGAACAGTTTTAAGTGTTATGGAAGTAGAATGAAATGGGGTATAGAAGATCAGAGGTGTGGGAAAATTCAAATCTCACATAGGATGGTCAGAGCAGACATTGACAAGAAAGTGACATTTAAGGTAAGCAAGTGAATTAGCCATACGAATATCGGGGAGAAAGCACAGTATGACCAGAAGGAGCAATCATCACAAAGTCTTTAAGTTAGGTGTTAGCCCAGAGCATCCATCTGTCTTTCCTTCCTTTATTCTTCAATTTTCCATTTCTTAAAGAATGAGAGACAGAAATATGCTTATGATTTTTCTACTTGGAATATACAAAGAAAATATATGGATTTTTATTTTTGACTTGTAGGCCTTTTGTTCCACATATTTTCAGAGTATCTCTGAACTCTGAATTCTGATTTTTAAATTATGAGTTATGCTTCCTGTTCTTTTTTCCATCTTTTTGAAGGTATAATTGACAAAATTGTATATATTTGAGGTGTATAACATGATATCTTGACTGTATATATATATGTATATGTATATATATGTTCTTTTAATGTCTCTAGAAGACTAGTTCCATGATACTACAATAAGACTAAAATTTGCTGTTCATTTAACATTCTAAATAAAATTGTAAATATCTCCCAGAAATAATTCCCTATTATGTTCTGATATTTATAGAATTTTGAAATTACATTAGAGAACTGAACTGGCACTTCAGATTTGCTTTACTCTCACAATAAATGCAGTGAATCATATAATCAGACTTTGGAACTTAGCCTTAATCAGGCCCAAAGCTGGACTCTTTCTATAACACACAGACTAAAGCTCCCAAAGGCAATATCTGAACGCTTTTATATTTTAAAAAATTAAATTCTTACAAAGAAGAGGAATACATGTTACTGTTATTTTTAACTCTTTATAGAATAAATAAAGTCTATTTTTATTTTAAATTACAAAATTAAAACAAAATTTCTGGTGAAATATTTTCTGTATCTAAAATTTTTAATTCCTTCTACTTTCTAATCACTAAGATATTTATACTATCAAGTATATTTTTGAATTTATGACTAGGACAGCAGTCACTTTCCCAAAAGCACACAGTCTAAAATAAATATATTGAAATGAATGAAAGATGGGTGGTACATTTATCCCGTTTGCAATGGCAAAACTTTATTATTATTATTACTTTTATTTTCCAATGTTTTGATTAATGTCATTAATCTCTCTTCAAGTGTTGAGATATACACCTCTTCTTGAAGCATCATCTTACCCTGAAGTCACACTATTTTGACCCTGAAGTCAAACATTTCGTTAGATGAACATCCATTGAAAACAAATTTTGCACAATCACATGTTCTGGGCATTTAAATTATTTTATCTAACAAAAATATCAACCAAAATACATACTTGTAAATTTTAGAGACCTACTCTGGCTAGTAAAAATACATTGTCAATTTAAAGATATTAGAATGTGACCGGACGTGGCAGCTCACGTCTGTAATCCTAGCGCTTTGAGAGGCTGAGGCGTGGGGTCACTTGAACTCAGTACTTGGAGACCAGCCTGGGCAACATGGTGAAACCCTGTCTCTACAAAAATACAAAAATTAGCCCTGCATGGTGGCATGCACGTGTAGTCCCATGGACTTGGTGTGCTGAGGCCGGAGGATCACTTAAGCCCGGGAGGCAGAGGTTGCAGTGAACCGAGATTGCACCACTGCACTACAGCTCGGGTGACAGACTGAGGCCCTGTCTCAAAAAAAAAAAAAAAAAAAAAAAAAAAAAAAAAGAAAGAAAAAGTAGAATGCCACAATAAACCCAGGAATGCTCACCAAACCAAAACTGGATCTGAGTATTTGTAGCCAGGAAAAAAAATTTAGTTCACATCAGCTCCTTTGCAGCATGGATAGCATTGCTTCCTGTCATTGATACCACAACTGGTTATACAGATGAAGAGCCTGCAACCCCATTACCAGTCATGTCAAAAGCCAGATGTTCTACTTAGAACCTTTACCAGGATATAGAGTCTGCAAAGCTCTTTGCTCAGGTTTCTATTTACTCTAAGATTTCTGGGGGCTCATCTGATTGGAATAGTCAAGGCCACATTCTGGCTCCTACATTTTAGAGGTAAGATTGATAATACGATGAATTCTTTATACACATGAAGGTTATGTAAAAGATGTTTGCAGCCACAATGTGTAACTAATATTCATTACATCATTAAGTGAGCATTAATATCCCAATGTTATAAATAGAAGACTAAGGCCCATTTGATTGCCCTGGTTCTCCTTGTCACAAAAACTAATCCTTCTTGAATGATAGTTCTTATAATATGTCACAGTGCCCTATTTACAAACCTTTAACTTGTATTCAATTCAAAAACAATTCAGCGAATAAGCCACTTTGATAGTTCATAAGAGGTTATACTGATGACATACTGTATTAAAACTATCTATTAAAAATTATGATTATGTAGTTAAACAAAGCTATTAGATAAAATAAAACCATTTAACGTAAAACCTAGCACATCCTTAATGACCAATACATGAAAATAATAACAAGCCCAATAAAAAATGTAATTAGGCAGCAAAATTTTCTAGAAAATAATTACCACTTGAACCTGAATATGAATACTTAAGTTCCTTCTTTTATTATTATGTTCATTGTTTTCTCATTATTCTGTATACCTGCAGAGCTTGTTCACAGATTTAAAAAAAATAGAACTGGGGAGTTGGAAGACCTCTTGGATAATTTATGGTCCCATACTTCTATTTAATAAATGATGGAATTTAGATCCATAAATATAAATTTGCTTTTAAGAGTCTAGTTATTCAGACATCTCATAATGCAGTCCAGTTTAACATCTTATGACAGGATAGTCTTTCCATTACCATGGTCTTTCTGCTACTACAATATCTGGGAAGTCCCAGTGTTCCAGATTATTTTCTGGGTCACAAATCTGGCACGGCATGTGCTGCATTTTATTGTTAGACAACATTTATGTAAACCTAAGCAATCAACATTTATTACATATTTATAATTTGAAATATATATTTATTTTCAATACCAAATATTTTTGCCATAAATGTGACATCAATAAATATTTGTCTATTGATTAGATTGTTATTATTTAATGCAAAATGTTTTATACTATTTTAATGTACTATATAAGTATAGAAATAAAATTACTAGCTAAAAATCACACCAGAAACTGTTCTAACCACTCTACATACGTTTTTACTCCTTTAGTTCTTACTCTAGGTACGCTTCTTTTCTTTTCCTTTTCTTGTCTTCTTTTTGGTACCTAATCTAGGTTATTTTTATTTTTAAAAATAACATTTTTAAAGAACATTTCAGCATTATTCATAATACTGAACATAAAGACGCAATGTAAGTGTCCATTAATATAAAAATGGATAAAGAAAATGTGGTATATTTACACAATGGAATGCTACAGCTTTATAAAAGAAGGGAATGCTGTCATTTGTGACATGGGTGGAACTGGAGGACATTATACCGAGTGAAATAAGCCAAGCACAGAGAGACAAATACCGTATGATCTCACTTATATGTGGAATCTAAAAAGTCAGTCTTTACATCCTCCTGTAAAGTCCTGCATAATATCGTTATTCCATTTCAAAACCAAATAAATGAGACCAGAAACAGGGCGGTTAGCTGTCTTGCCAAGGACCACACAATAAATGCTAGAGCCAGGTTTCAGAATCAGTCAGCCTTGCTCCAGAGTCGATATTTTCTAATGACTCTTGCCTTCAATGTCCAGTTAAGTTAAAATATGTAATTTCCCCCCCTGCATATTTTATCATTTGATAAATACCTTTATTGTCAACAGAAGTGGAGTTCACCTAAACTCTTATAAAAACCAATGAAAGAAGAATGCCCTTTTTATTTTAAATTATAGGCAAGTATTGATACCTTAGGCTAAGGATAAAGTGTGCTCCAAACCACTCCTTCAGATTGCCAAACTCTTCTGTGTAAGTAAAGACTGCTCTCTGTAATTTACACCCAATTTGCCTATAGTGTTCTCCCTGTGTAATTGACACCAAGTTATTATTATACATAATAAATAAACTCCACGGTTGGAAAAAAGATAGAGTAACAGGTGCTTCCCTTTATACATGTTGTGAATATATATTAGAGCACTATTTTAGTGTAAATGTTGATACCGATCTGTATTAAAATGAGGACTACACCTTTATCCCCACTATTTTAATTTTAATATTTTCTTTCACTCATAATGAACACTCAGTACATAAAAAATTGTGAATACTGCATTATTGCAGAAGTGATAAACTATAAGTAGCCTAAATGTCCATCCTCATATGACCCTTTAAATGCACATGAAAGACAAGGAATGGTATATTTCATGATTGTATGATTCTGACAGGCTCACAGAATTTCTTATGTCTTGGTCAGCAGACATAAGAAACCAATAATATAAAAGGTAGACAGGCATTGAAAGAAAAATGAAAAAATAGTGGGGCTTACCTTACAGAGCACAGGAGCAATAGCTATTCTGAGTCCAAGGCAATATTACATTGTGGTGCTGTCTACTATCCATTTCAATCAAGTAGACAGTCTCTATGTGACAGATTTAAGTGTATATACAGCATGACAGAGAAATGGAGGAGACTCAGCAGGAAATGTGAGGAAGTTGAATGAATATACATACATATATAAATAATATATATGTATATTTAATCCCATAAAATTAAAATTTATAATATAATGATAGTTAATAATTTCATTATTATGGCAACATATAAATGAACCTATATTTCATATTTTTAAATAAAGATAATCCCTTTAGTTTAGTACAATATTAACTATTATAATATGTGAACATTTTGTGTTATGTAATAACTATCAATTTTTTTCTCCTTTTTATTTAATCTTTGCAGCAAATCATTAGATAAATTCAACGGAAATTAAGTGAAAATGAATCATAAGGAAAATTTCACTTAGGATGCAATAGAGTTTCAATGAAGTGCTACAGTTTGGAAAATCATTTTAGTGAAAAAGAAAAAAGACACACGTTTTCCATTGGCTAAAATAAATTATATTTAAATAAAGTCTCTTTAGAAATATAAGGTTTATACTGGTACAGTGAAATATATAAAAATAAATTAACATGTACATTTCAATACCAATGAGATGTTCACGTTCATATATATGCATGTGAATGTGTGTGTGTGTGTGTATATATATAGATATATATAATGATTTATGTAGCACACAACCTATTTCTTTTTTTTTTATTTCTCACTCCCCAATACCTCGCCCCATAATTTAAATTGTTTTAAGGACTAGAAGCAGCTTATATTTTGTAAGAAGGCCAATCATAATGGAATATTTTCATGTCTCTAATTGGACTGTTTAAATGTCTAGATTACATTTCTACAAATATGAAAAATGGGTACCACAGATAGGAGGAATTTGAGAGTATGGAGGAGAACCTATTTTTCATCAGAAGAGAGGCTTGGCTCAGATTTATCATTTTTTATATTGTCAACATTTAAAATGTGGTGTAAGACCCCTTTTTTCAAGAGAGAAATCTGAGAAGTAGTCAGAAATCATGAATTCATGAACTTTTTTTTTAACTAAATATTGATACCACTTGAAAGCAATGTGCTTTTCAGAGGACAAAGTCTATACAAACTTTTGCAGATATCAGTACCAAATATTGGGGATCGGCTCTTGTACCTCACACTCATCCTGGATCTGACTGTTACCATTTCATTTTATGCACAGCAATATCTCTGTGAATAATGCAGCTAGAAGATTACTTGATGCTATTTACTTTCTATTTCTGAACACTTTATATACTTTTGCATGGTTTAACTTGTCATATGAAACATGAATCTGGGAAAATGAGAAAATTTTAGGAACCAATAAATTTCAGAAACCAATAAATTTTTATAGTTCGGCTTTCAACTCTGCAGGGGAAAAAAAACTTCATTTGCAAAATTTTCCTCTTTTAAGGAAAGAATCAGGCAAATTTGGATTTGTTATAGTTCTAATTGTTTTAAAAATATTTTTCTTGGTCTTTTTCTTTTAATTTTATTTTATTTGAAACAGACAAATAACTCTCATTTCTGATATTGTTATAAGGAAGTAGATAGGTAAGTGCAAAAAATGGATGGATAGATAGATAGTACGAGTGTTTAAAATAATTTTAGTTTCACAGAGGATGCTTAATTATTGATACCAATTAATAGGAAGATTTTTTTCTACTTTCAAACCCAAACATACAACACAGCATAGTCAATTGTTACATTTTCTATAATTAAAGTCTCTTTCTGAGGCTCCAAAGCATATTGTGTGTTTCTCCATCAGGTTGTCGATCCTCTTACATACTACATACCGCTCTACGTAATAGATATTTGCATTTGTAGCTCTGATCTCTCTCCATCGTGGGTTCTTGAGGACTGTGACCATATTTATTCTCCATAGTAACCTCAGAAATGATCACAGGAATTGGTCCATAATGGCCTTTTAAAATAGTGAGCTAAAAAGGTTGTTAATTTAATAAATTGCTTATTTAGTAATGTAAATAAACAATTACATACAATCGAAAGTCTATAAGGGCTGAGCATGGTGCTCACTCCTGTACTCCCAGCACTTTGGGAGGCCGAGGTGAGAGGATTGCTTGAGCCCAAAGTTTAAGGCTAGCCTGGGCAACATAGTGAGACCCCGTATCTATTAAAAAAAATAGACTACACAAGACACACACACACACACACACACACACAACAGCTGTTCAAAGTCATCAGAACCAGATGTAAGCCTTAACTTTTGACCCATTTTCTATGTGACTTTGAGAAAGTAACATTCTCTTTATTAATCTATACAAATAGCTGATAGATTAAATTATATCTGTCTTCTGTTAAAATATTTCATAATTCTTTACTTTTAAATAACTTGCTGCAAATCAACCAACAATTTACTTGAATAACACTAATTTAAAAGTTAGTATTTAAAGGAAGATATATCCATTAATAACAAGTAGAAAATCTCAGTCACTTCTAAGAATGGAGTTATAACTTGCTTTTGAATTTTGTCTCTTCTCTGCAAATTAACTCCTCTGGAATAAGCAGAGAATTTTTACTCCAGCCTGGCAATAGGCATGATTTATTGTGTGTGGTGGTTCAGACTGCTTCACAGGTATCCTCTGGTTAATGTTGCAAATCTACATCCACTTAGTGACCTGCTATTAGCTTAATGACACTGTTATTAATCACTGAGAATCAAAGAATGATATAAAGAAAGCAAAGCAAAAAAAAAAAAAAGACTAGGTTTCTGAAAAGGAACGTTATTATCTAAGTCTAATTACAATAACCCTATTAAAAACTGAGGATTCAAGAATGGCTTAGCAAAACGATGAAATAAAGAAAAATGGGATATTCTGTGCTTGAACAAGCTTGTGTTAGAATTCTAACTGATGGTGTTTTCTTTGACTCATTTTTAGGCTAGACTGCATGCTTGTTATATTCTCTCACTATGTCTTTTGAGTGTGGCATTTTAGGAGCACTTAGGGACTAGCTTTCTTAAAATTATTGATTTGGTAATTTCTCCTATATAGAACTTGGATCTATTAAACTACAGTTGTAACTAACTATAAGTAACTTAAGCTACCTTAAGAATTCAAAAGCAGAATTTGGAATCAGGATATACGGTTGTTTCACAAAATCTTGCAGCTGAAATATAGTGATGATTCCCTTGGCAATGGACAAGATCCAGAAAATAGTAGACCCTTACAATGAACTCAGTCTCTGTTGTTGATTACTTTCTTCTTTGCAGTCTATTAATATTTCTAATCCAAGCACTCTCTATTCCTTGCTCATTACCAAGCACATTTTCACAGAGTAACCTGAATTTACAGGTTACATATTTAATCATCAGCAAGAACTGGCTTAGAGTCTCCCATGGCTTATTACAGCATCCTATGGGGAGGTCCAATAGATTGATAAGGATGTTTTAAACACTAGTCAAATTAATGTGGACCATGGGACTGGGCATAATGTTGACTGTGAGGGTGCAGTGCTGTGGATGATGCTCTTTCACAGTAAATAAATAAATATAATATAGTGTTTCAAAGGTGGGAAAGATACCTAACCATGTCTACTATAGAACTTTTATAATGTTGTCTTTATTTCTAGTCTTTCCCCATTTTATTGACTACTCTTTGAAGAGGAGAACTAGCATTCAAAATACATTTCAGATTTTAAGAGATTATAAAAACTATTTAGTCCAAACTCCTTTCCCATCTCATGCAAAGCTTAGAGAGGACCAATCTCCTTGTGCAAAGATTTAAAAATATTTGCATAAAGACCTGCTTATATTTAATATACTTTAAAATGATATTCAAGCTTTTAGTGAATTATATGTTATTCAATAACACATAGAATATTATATATATAGCATTTACAATTAAGGAATATACAAACTTCAAATATACAGAGAAAATTTTACTACATCTTATTCAAATGTTCATTCATCCATTAAACAATAAATTATCGATTTACTTATATATTGACCTCTGGTTTCCCCTCAAGTAGTCGTACTTTAAAATGTGAAGAATTTTTACCTCAGTCTGGCATGGACTACAAAGCAATGAGTATCTGAAAAGGTCTTAGGAAACCTTGTATTCTGTTATCCGAATTCCTATTAAGTGCACTAACAATAGCTGAGACAAAGTATGGCTTGTATAAAGCAGCAAAATGCATAGTTGTTCAGTTACAAGAAATACTAAATTTCAGTTCTTGGGTAAAAATTGTCCGCTTTCATCATGCTGAAATTACTTCAAAATTAAAAGTTAAAAAAACATAATAATATTATGGTTGAGTTTAAAACTATCCCCTGATGCCAAGCCCCATCATGACATATTATATAAAGTGATTTTATTTTTTTGAGACCCAAGTCTCACCCTGTTGCTGAGGCCAGAGTGCAGTGGCATGATCACAGCTGACTGCAACCTCAACCTTTTGGGTTCCAGCAATCCTCCCACCTCAGCTTCCCAAGTAGGTGAGACTACAGGCTTACGCCACCATGCCTCACTAATTTTGGTATTTTCTGTAGAGACGGGGTTTTGCCATGTTGCCCAGGCTAGTCTCAAACTCATGGGCTCAAGAAATCCTCCCACCTCAACTTCCTAAAGTGCTGGGATTAGAGATTTGAGCTACTGGACAGGACTAATTTGAATTTTTAATACATTTTGTTAAAAATCACAATTGAGGTAGGACCTAGAAATGTATGCCATTCGGCTTTGAAAAAAAAGATTCATATACCATGTCTATAAGCACATTTGTTTTTATTCGGATAACTTGTAAAATACTTAGAATCATGATATTGAAATATGTAACGTACCCTTTCATATAACCCAATATTTTTACCAATTTTTAAAATCACTAAATATTCACTTACTATAATTTACGTAGCTATATATTATTCCATAATATAGAAAAAGAATGTATTATACACATTCCCATTTATTGTATGTTATGTGGTATCTACAAATAAACATTTAAAAATAATGATGCAGTTATCATGCTCGTGTGTAAATGTACACTCGAATCTTTTATGTTGTATTTAATAGAGTACTCAGGTCAGATGTAGCATTCATTTAGTTCCTAGAAAATATCAGAGCATATCATAATTTTCATCAAGAGAATGGAAACTCAGTACATGCTTTCTAAGGATATTAATAGCTATATAGTATATCTAATTATAGTATATAATACATAGTATAATTATAGTATATAATATATACTATATAGAAGAATGTAATTATACTATATAATATGTAGTATACAGATTAATGTAAAATCTATAAAATTTATAAATATATTTAAAATTGATAATGTAGAAAATATAAGTAAAATTGAAAAACTTATTGGTAAAAGTACTCACCTTTGCAAATGGAATAAAATAAATGTTTTTAAATATTAAAAATAGGCAGTATGGTAAAACCTATCACAACTGAGATAAAAAAAAGTCTATGTTATAAAGCAACAAATTGAATACATATTTTTACTTAAAATTAGAATATCTATTTCCACTAGATATTAAAATGGTAGCAGAAAGTAGAAATAAGGCTAGATAATGATGCCAAATAAATGCAAATAAGAAGAAAGTAAGTTCCTTGATATTTCATATTTTTACCTATTCTATTAATTCATTAAAAACTTCAGATGATACAAGACCACATTATTATTTTTTCTGGTTTCATGTACTTTTTTGTTTCCTCTGATTTATTTTATTTTATTTCTTGAGACGGAATGTTGCTCTGTTACCCAGGCTGGAGTGCATTGGCGCGATCTCAGCTCACTGCCACCTCCGCTTCCCAGGTTCAAGTGATTCTTCTGCCTCAGCTTCCAGAGCAGCTGGGACCACAGGTGTATGCCACCATGAATGGCTATTTTTTTGTGTGTATGTGTTTTTAATGGAGATGGTGTTTCACCATGTTGGCCAGGCTGGTCTTGAACTCTTGACTTCAGGTGATCTGCCCACCTCAGCCCCTCAAAGTGCTGGGATTACAGGCGTGAGCCACTGTGCCCTGCCTGTTCTATTTATTTTTAATGGGAATAATTTTTCAGGACTTTGCTCAAATGATACCTG
This sequence comes from Gorilla gorilla gorilla, assembly GCF_029281585.2. NCBI lineage: Eukaryota > Metazoa > Chordata > Mammalia > Primates > Hominidae > Gorilla > Gorilla gorilla. Next base: position 98,871,022 of record NC_073237.2, on the reverse strand, counting down.
TAGTAACAACCTTTGTTGGAAACATTGATTTGGAATTAATTTCTACTACTTCTTCCCTTCTCATATATATTTCTATACCTCCATGATGTTATGTCTATTTTCTCTCTTTTTTGTTGTTTATTCATTCATTTTTGCTTGTTTATTCTTCAAGTATATTTGGTTGGTTTATATGTATAGATAATACAGTTATCTGGTAAAAGTTCATACAGTTTAAGTTTATATGCAGTGGAAGCTAACTGTCTTATCAATGTCTGCCACCAGTTCACAGAGGTATCCACTGTTATCTGCTCCTTGTATTTGCTTATGTATTTATATGCCTATATAAGCATATAGATCTATTGATAGATACATGAATTTACATTTCAATGTTTTTTACCAATTTTTATTTAAAATATAAAAGCTGCAGATAGCACAAAGAACAAAGGAAAATGATCTAACAAAGCATTTTGAGTTAAAAACTTTTTACATTTTTAAATATTTCAGGCTTCATTTTTAAAGATTTATACATTCAGCCATTACCTTTTTTTAAAGAAGCTTACCACATTATTTTATTCTTCTCCACTTCATTTGTTCTGCACAAGTAACACAATTCATATTGTCAGACTTTTTATGCATATCACTACAATCTATTTTATCAGATTTCTGTATACATATGCGTATAAAACATGTAGATGTTTTCTGTTTATATTTGTGTTAAAATAATATGCTATTGATAATTTCTTGTCTAAAAAACATATTTTACTGTACATCAATGGTTCACATAAACAAAGAAGTGTATGTAATTAATTCATTTAACAGTTACATAGCATTAAATACAGTATGCTATTCATTTACATAGCTTCATTTTCATCATTAATGGCAATGCTGCAATTAACATTGTTTTACATAACTCCTTGTGAAGAGGCTTTTTGAAATGTTTGATTGCATATATCTTGAAGTGGAAATAAGGACTCAATTGTATTATCAATTTGGCTAGTTACTGTCATACTCCTCTCCAACATGACTTATTAGGCTTAAAGTGTCCATCATTACTTAAAAGACTTAAAATTATTTCTCTGTCAGAGAAATGAAGTTAGTGTTTCTGTATATTTTTTTCTCATTAAGGTATGAACATATATTTTACTGTTTAAATGTGTCATTTTCTGTTTATTTGTGATATTGGTGTTCTTTACATGCTTTTATTGGTTATTCTAACTCCTCTTTTGGGAATTCTTTGCTCATTGTACTACTGTATTGTTTATCCTTTTAAAATTGGTACAAGTTGTTTATATATTTTTAAACTACACTTTGTAGATTCCTTTGGGCAGTATGGCCTTTTTAATGGTATTGGTTCTTACAATTCATGCACATCAAATGTTTTCCATTTGTTTGTATGATCTATGATTTCTTTCAGCAATGTTGTATATTTCTCCTTATAAAAATATTTTATCTCCTTGGTTAGATATAATCCTAAGTATTTTGTTTTCCTTGTGCCTACTGTAAATGGAGTAGCGTTCTTGATTTTGTTCTCAGCTTGAACATTATTGGTGTATAGAAATGTTACTGATTTTTCTACACTGATTTTTATCCTGAAACTTTAGTGAAGTGATTTATCAGCTCAAGAAGCCTTTTGGTGAAGTTTTTAGGGTTTTCTAGCCATAGAATCATATAATCACGGAAGAGAGATAGTTTGACTTCTTCTTTGCCTACTTAGATGACTTTCATTTTTCTTTCTTGCCAGATTGCTCTGGCTAGGACCTTCAGTATTACGCTGAATAGAAGAGGTGAGAGTGAGCATCCTTATCGTGTTCCATTTCTTTAGGGGAATGCTGCTAGCTTTTCTCCTTCAGTATGATGTTGGCTGTCATAGATGACTCATTATTTTGAGATATGTTTCTTCAGTCCCTAGTTTGTTGAGAGATTTTGTTATGATGGAATGTTGGATTTTAATGAAAGCTTTTTCTGTGACTATTGAAATTTTCATATGGTTTCTGTTTTAAATTCTGTTTATGCACGAATCACATTTATTGATTTGCATATTTTGAACCAACCCTGCATCCCAGGAATAAAGCCTACTTGATTGTGGTAAATTAACTTACTGATGTACTGCTGAATTAGGTTTGCTAATATTTTGTTGAGGATTTTTGCATCTGTGTTAATGAGGGATATTAGCCTGCAGCTTTCTTTCTTTGTTGCTTAGTTGCCAGGTTTTGGTGTCAGAGTGATACTGGCTTTGAAGAGTAAGTTGGGGAGGACCTCCTCTTCCCAAGTTATTGGAGTAGTTTCAATAGGACTGATACCAACTCTTTTTTGTACATCTGGTAGAATTCAACTGTGAATCCATCTGGTTCAGAGCTCTTTATATTTGGTAGATTTTTAATTGTTTATTCAATTTTGGAACTTGATATTGGTCTATTCAGTTTTGATTACTTCCTGATTCAGTCTTGGGAGATTGTGCATTTCCAAGAAATTTATCCATTTACTCTAGATTTTAGAATTGGTGCACAGAGAGGAAAAGAGTATCTGAGGATCATTTGTATGTCTGTAGTATTGTTTTTATGTTGCATTTCTCATTGTGCTTATTTGGATATTTTATCTTTTTTTCTTTGTTAATCTTCCTACTGAGGTCTATAGCTGTTGTTTAGTCTTTCAAAAAACACATTTTGGTTTCATGTATACTTTGTATGGATTTTGGGGTCTCAATTTTGTTCAGTTCTGCTCTGATTTTATTATTTCTTTTCTTCTACTAGCTTGAACTGGACCCCTACCTTTTACCAGAGAAAAAAAGTCAATTTGAGATGAAACAAAGACTTTAATATAAGACCTAAAACTATAAAATGTCATATAAGAAAACCTAGAGAATACCCTTCTTGACGTCAGCTTTGGCAAATAAGTCATAACTAAGTCCTCAAAAGCAATTTCAACCAAAAGAAAAATGGATAAGTTGGACCTGATTAAATTAAAGGGTTTCTGCACAATAAAAGAAACTCTCAACAGGGTAAACAGACAGAGAGAAAATATTTGCAAACTATACATCCAACAGAGATCTAATATCCACTATCTCTAAGAAACTTGAACAAATCAGCAAGCAAAAGATGAACAGCCCTGTTAAGAAGTGGGCAAAAAACATGAACAGGCTCTTCTCAGAAGACATACATGTCACCAACAAACATATGAAAAACTACTCAAAATCACAAGTCAGGAAAGAAATGCAAATGAAAGCCATAATGAAGTACCATCACACACCAGTCAGAATGGCTACTATTAAAAAGTAAAAAAATAATAGGTGTTGACAGGGTTGTGGAGAAAAGGGAATGTGTGTTCATTATTGGTGGGAATGTAAACTATTTCAGTGCCTGTGGAACGAAACTTGGAGATCTCTCAAAGAGCTTACAAAAGAACGACCATTCGACCCAGCAATTCCATTACTGGCTGTATATCCAAAGGAAAATAAATTATTCTACCAAAAAGACAAATACATTCATATGTTCATCAAAACACTATTCACATTAATGAGGACATGGAATCAATGTAGATGTCCATCAGCTATGGACTGGATAAAGAAAATGAGGTACAAACATAACATGGAATACTATGCAGCCATAAAATGAAAGAAATTATGTACTTTGCATCAATATGGATCCAGCTGGAGACCATTATCTTAAGTGAATTAACGTGGGCACAGAAAGCCAAATACTGCATGCTCTCACTTATAAGTGGGAACTAAACATTGGTTATGCATGGACATGAAGATGGGCACAATAGACACTGGGATCTACCATGTGGGGGAGGGCAGGATGGAGAAAGGGCCTGAAGAACTACCTATTGGATATTGTGTTCTCTACATTGGTGTTGGGATTATTTGTACCCCATACATCAGTGTCACACAATATACTCATGCAACAAACTCACACATGTACCCTCTGGACCTAAAATAAAAGTTGAAAAAGAGTTGGTAAATCAGTAGGTGGGAATCAGATACATAGGATGGCTATAATCAAAAAGTCAGGCCAGGCATGGTGGCTCACACCTGTAATCCCAGCACTTTGGGAGGCCAAGATGTGCGGATTGCTTGAGCCCAGGAGTTTGAGACCAGCCTAGGCAATATGGCAAAAGCCCGTCTCTACATATAATACAAAGGAAAATAAATAGCCAGGAGTGATGGCAAGTGCCTGTATTCCCAGCACCTAAGAAGGCTGAGGTGGGAGGATTGTTTGAGCCTAGGAAGTGGTGATTGCATTGAGCTAAGTTTGCACCACTGCACTCCAGGCTAGGCAACACATCAAGACTTTGTCTCCAAAAACAAGCAAACAACAACAAAGGTCAGATAATAGCAAGTGTTAACAAGGATGTGAAAGAATTGGAATGCTGATACACTACTGACAGGAATGTGAAATGGTACAGCCACCTTAGGAAACTGTCAGTCCCTCAAAAATTTCTACCTAGTGTTAGAATATGAGCCATCAATTCCATTCCTAGGTATACTATTAAGAGAAATGACAACACATACCTACCAAAAACTTTTACAGAAATGTTATTGGTAACATTATTCATAATAGCCTATAATCAGAAACAACCCAAATATTTAGATAAATAAATAGATCAATGAAATGTAGTATATCCATATAATGGAATACTATTGAGCAATAAAAAAGAAGTGAAGTACTAATATATGCTACAGTATGTTAAAGTACGTCATGGATAGAACCTTAAAAACAGTAGGCTAAGTGTAAGAGGCCAGTCACAAAGACCACATATTGAATTCTTCTATTTATTTGAAGTGTCCAGGATAGACAAGTCTGTAGAGACAGATGATCTATTAGTAATTGCCTTGGAATGGAATATTAGGCAGAAATGAGGAGTTATTAATAATAGGTATAAGGGTTTTTTTTTGTAAGATTAAATGTTCCAAAATTGAATTCTGAATATACTAAAAACCAATGAATTATATATTTTAAACTGGTAAATTGCACTAGATATATAAGCTGGATTTTTTTAAGTAAATGAAAGAATCTGGGAATTCAGTAAAGTGTATTGGTGTTAAACTTTTTCAGTAAGATGTTTTTCACAGGAGACATATATGGGGCAAAACAGCTTACGTAAAGTAAATCCTGGAAGGTAAAGATTAACATGGTAGGTTGCAGCAGTTTATGGATGACTGAATATCAGGGCAAGTAGTTACAAAGTAATTGTGCTGGGAAGAAAGAGCTATCAAAGGCATTTTACCTGGAGAATGACAAAATCAGAGCTGTATACCTGAAATAGTAAGTAGTAGGAAGGCATATAAAGAATTAGATGAAGGAGGCTCTAAGAAATTGTGTTCTGGTCAAATATCAAATAAATGTGACAGGAAAGAGTAGGTGATACTAATGGAGTATTAAGTTGTTTGATATAAAATGTGATCATTTAAACAAAATGCTAGGAGGAGAAGCATATTGGGGTAAATAGATTATAAATTTGGTTTTAATTATACTGGATTAAGTTGTTGGTGGAATATCGAGATTAACCTACAAAGCAAATTAATTTGAAATGTGGCCTAGAAAGTTACGTGATCTGGCATTTTTAAGATTACATCCTGTTCCAGAGGGTGCTAATTAACTTATGTCACAGTTTTGGTATTCTGGACTTTGCAATTGCATATTTTCTTTATGCTATTGTATTGACCTTTAATACTGTAAGGAGATCATGATATATTGATGATCATGAGCTAAATCAGGCCAGCATTAGTTTATATTTTATTTTTGTGGGATTATAAGAAAGACTTTTTTTTTTTTTTTTAGCTTGGACAGCCTTGTGCCTGGGTATGGGCTTGGCAAACAACTTGGGCTGAATTTCAGCACTGGCTCTCTTCCTCAGTTGGGCAGCCTTGAGCAGCATCTGTATGACAATACACAGTGATCAAAATAATCAACAGTGTTTCCAAGTTATATTTTTAATGTTGAGTGAAACTACTGTAAACACATAGGACCATATTTGAATTTGACCCACGAAATTAAAAAAAAACTCTAATATAAGTACCATTGGTAGTATGGGTAAAATAACTACATTAGAATTCCATAGCAGAATGTACTATTCTTTAAATCACTAGAAGCTCCTTATGAGTGATCTTGGCTTTTTTCACATGGTTACACTTCACATTACCACCTTGAATATCCTATCTCATGCATCACTAACTCATAGATAATCAGGGCTGGACTCCTGGGGTTTATTGCACTTTGATTTTAAGACTGGTTTAATTGCACATGACTAATGCAAACCACCTTCTCTTTCAAAAACCTATTTTCAATGCAGTGTTTCCTCCTTCTAGCCTTAGAGTTTTCATGTATGTCATCAATCTTAGGATAACTGTAATTTTTGTATGAGTATTTAAAAAATAATAAGCTGTGTTCAGCCTATACAAGTTAGAGAAAAACCAGGCTAATCTTACTAATATTAATTGATTAGTGAACTTTCAGACTTCAAAATTCAGGCAAATTCCACATAACTGATTGTACACTGTGAAATTTGTAGTTTAACAATATATATTACATCAGAAAATGTGTTTTCCTACAACTCAAAAGCACTCAGACTGTAATATTATTTATTTAACATTTTATTCAGTGATTTTTTTTGCAGTATCATAATTGAAGTGTCTTTTAATGGCATTTTTACATAGTTAAATACATGTGTCTATTTTATTTTTTAAAAATCATCTTAATTAACAAAAAACAGAGACATGTGTGGCTTGAAAAGCTAAAATACTTATTATCTGTCCTCCTTTTTATTTTAGCATAGGTTTGTCTTATAACCTTTAGTGTGAATGATATCAAAATATCCCTATGATTTATGGATACATCAGTAATCATTTCACATTTTCCCATTTTACTCTTTAAGATGTGATTACTTCTGTAATTAGACAAACTGATTCTAAATATGCACATAGGAGGGCAATGGTGTAAGATCACAAGATGGGGTAGATGAAGTTACAGGAAAGAGGTTTCCAAGCACAAAATTGGTGTGTATGTATAAGGAATTTATACATATTACCAATAAATAACTAAGACTTCAATACCTGAAGAATGCTGCAAGTGTTCAGTTTCCAAAAGAAAAACAAATTGCCATTAAAAATAAAATATTATACAAATTATAATACTTTATAAATATAAAATAAATAAAAATTTTGTATCACTGGTAATCAAGAAAATGCTAATTGAACCAACAACGTGATAGTGTTAGATGAATTTCATTAGGGATAGTCAAAATTTTAACTGTATCAATTATCATCAGAATATGAATGTATTGGTTCATTTTCATGATACTATGAAGAAATACTCAAGGCTGGCTAATTTATAAAGAAAAGAGATTTCATTGACTCACAGTTCTGCATGGCTTGGGAGGCCTCAGGAAACTTACAGTCATGGGAAGCACACACATCCTTCACATGGTGGCAGGAGAGAGAAGTGCAGAGCAAAGTGGTGAAAAGTCCCTTACAAAATCATCAGATCTAATGAGAACTCACTCAAAATTATGAGCACAGCATGGGATAACTGCCCACATAATCTAATCACCTCTCACAAGGTTCCTCCCACAACATGTGGGGATTAGAATTTGGATTACAATTCAAGATGAGATTTGGGTGGAGATGCAGAACCAGACCATATCATTACACCCCTAGCCCCTCGCCCCTCCCAAATCTCATCTTTTTCACATTTTAAAATGCAATTATGCCTGACCAACAGTTCCCCAAAGTCTTAACTCATTTCAGCATTAACCCCAAAGTCCAATTCCATAGTCTCATCTGAGACAAGGCAAGTCCCTTCCACCTATAAGCCTATAAAATTGAAAGCAAGTTAGTTACTTTCTAGATACAATGGGGGTACAGCCTTTGGATAAATGCACCCATCCCAAATGGGAAAATTGCTACAGGCCCCATGTAAGCCTGAAATCCAATAGGGCAGTCATTAAACCTTAAATTTCCAAGATGATCTCCTTTGATTCCATGTCTCACATCCAGGTCATGCTGATGCAAGAGGTGGCTTACCATGGCTTTGTGCAGCTCCACTTCTATGGCTTTACAGGGTACAGCCCCACTCCTGGCTACTTTCATGGGCTGGTGTTGAGTGTCTGACTTTTCTGCTGCCGCGTGCAAGTGGTTGGTGGAGCTACCATTCTAGGACCTGGAACACGGTGGCCCTCTTCTCACAGATCCACTAGACAGTGCCTCAGTGGAGACTTTGTGTTGGGGCTCCAACCCCCATATCCCTTCCACACTGCCCTAGCAGAGGTTCTCCACAAGGGCTCCACCCCTGCAGCAAACTTCTGCCTGGACATCCAGGCATTTCCATACATCCTCTAAAATCTAGGCAGAGGTTAATAAAGCTCAGTTGTTTACTTCTCTGCACTTGAAGGCCCAACAGCACATGTAAGCCACCAAGGTTTGGAGCTTGTGCCCTCTGAAGCAACAGCCTTAGCTGTATGTTGGCCCCTTTCAGCCATGGCTGGTATGGCTGGAATGTAGGGAACCATACCCTGAGGCTGAACAGAGCAGGGGGGCCCTGGACCCAGCCCAGGAAACCATTTTTCCCTTCTAAGCCTCTGAGCCTGTGATAGAAGGGGCTGACCTGAAGGTCTGTGACACGTCCTGGAGACATTTTCCCCATTGTCTTGATGATTAACATTCAGCTCTTCATTATTTATGCAATCTTCTGCAGCCAGCTTGAATTTCTCCTCAGAAAGTGAGTTTTTCTTTTTCTATCACATTAACAGAGGCTGCAAATTTTTCAAACATTTATGCTCTGCTTCTTCTCGAACACTTTGCTCTTTAGGAATTTTCTCTGCCAGATATACTAAATCATCTCTCTCAAGTTCAAAATTCCACAAATTTCTAGGGCAGGAGCAAAATGCCTCCAGTCTCTTTGCTAAAGCATAGCAAGAGTGACCTTTGCTCCAGTTCCCAACGAGTTCCTCATCTCCAACTGAGACAACTTCAGCCTGGACTTCATTGTCCATATCACTATCAGCATTTGGTCAAAGCCATTCAACAAATCTCTAGGAAGTTCTAAATTTTTCCATGTTTTCCTGTCTTTTTTTTGAGCCATCCAAACTGTTCCATCTCTGCCTGTTACCTAGTTCCAAAGTTGCCTTCTACATTTTTTAGTACCTTTATAGCAGTGCCCCACCCCTGGTACCAATTTACCATATTAGTTCATTTTCATGCTGCTATGAAACAATACCTGAGACTGGGTAATTTATAAAATAAAGAGGTTTAAGTGACTCACAGTTCCACATGTCTGGGGAGGCCTCAGGAAACTCAAAACCATGGCAGAAGAGAAAGCAAACACATCGTTCTTCACATGGTCGCAGAGGGAAAAGTCCCTTATAAAATCATCAGATCTCATGAGAACTCACTCACTTTCAGGAGCACAGCATGGGGAAACTGCTTCCGTAATCTTATTGCCTCCCACGAGGTCTCTCCCCCAACACATGGGCTTTACAATTTGAATTACAATTCAAGATGAGATTTGGGTGGGGACACAGAGCCAGACCATGTCAATGAATAAACAGGAAATTAACGATAGGTCATGGCTAATGTTATTATAACCACTTTAAATAGAATTCGAAGACCCTGCACTTCTGTTTCTAATTGTATTTTTGTCTAGAAAAATTTCCTACACATGTATACCAGAGATATGTATTAGGATGCTCCCATAGGTATGGTTTCTATCAGAAAAAAAGTGGAAACAACACAAATGTCTAATAAGTGAAAACATGAATTAAAATATTGCTTTATATATATTCAAAATGCAATGTGGAAAGTAAAATGAATGATGTTTATCTAAATTTGAAAGCTTATACATGAATAGATCTCTAAAACGAAGTGTTGAATGAACAAAGCAAGTTTCACATCACCCTCAAGACCTATTAGGTATTGAGAGTATATTCCTTGAGGAGAAGATGATGTTATTGTCTAGATCATAATTTCCACATTGTCTACCTTCTCCTCCAGATCTAATGTAATTCTGTACATTTATGACCTAGTGTCTAGTTTTGGAAAAAAGATCAAATTATGAAGAAGCTCCTTACTCTTCTAGGAAAAACAAATAGAAAACATAATTTTGCTAACATTGTCTAACTTGTAGTCATTTCTTTAAGGGCAAAATATTTTATCCATAATTAAAAGGGATAGATGAAAAGTACTTGGCAAATACTTATACAAAAGTAAATAAACCAAAAATGTGATGGTGTTATGTAAAATCATGATGTCTTTTAAAATGTTCATATACTGTGAATCTCTAATAAGGTTTTATTACCAGTTAGTGATAATACCATGAAGAACACAAAATTATGTTAGTCTATTTACAGACAAAAAATTTTGGTTTTCTTGCTGAGGGCAACTACTCCCAAGATCCCATACTCTTAACCATCACCAGAAATTCATTATGGCTTTCCAAGTACAAGTATTATCCATAATTTTAAGTTTCAAGAGAATAACCTGAACTCTAATTAAGAGAACATAAAAGACAGCTTTTTATTGTGTGAGTAAGCTGGACTCATTGCTATTTAAAACTCACTGGCAGTATGTAAGCAGTTTCAACATATAAAAGGGCTGTGTATCACAATTTCATTTATAAGACATTTGTGAGCTTGAAAACTCTTTCTCAATAGAAATAATATAAGAAGCTTTAGTTTGCAAATATTTTACAAAGAGTGATTTAACCAAGAGAATTACTGAAATTAAATGATACCCTCTAAATTATATTTTTCTTTAGAAATTGCTTTTTTTCACTCTAAGAAGCCTTTCCCTCCATTTCTGCTGTACATCCCTATTCCACAATAAAAATAACAATTTTCAAATATAAGTTTAAAGACATCAAAATATGCTTCATAGTGCTTTATGAGTTTACATGTTCATCTGATCTTTCTCCTCACCCTTCAGGAGCTACCTACTGTATGCATGGGCTCATCTACTATTAGGAATATGCCTTAGCCCAGGTAAGGTGCATATGACAGTTGTCCTCTATCATTTCTCTTCCCAGCATCATGCTAAGCATTTGTGTCAGCACACTTAAGGTAGGAAGTTCAAAATAGTATCAAAGTTGTTGGCATAATTAAGGAACTGTCTGTTTTATAGTATATAAATATCTATGTTTGGAAAGGCACTGTGATTACTCCGTGTTTCAGTTGGTCAACTTTTAGAACTGTGTCATTGAAAGACTAATTCACTGCACTGATAGACTCTGTTATATACACTTGAGACAACGTTATCATACGATCTAGTAAAACTGTGTTCTAAATCATTTACTTCTTACACATAGCTAGCTCTATTTAATTTACCCTAGATTCAAGTACACGTTCAACTTAATATTCAGTCTGAAATAATAACAATAATAGTGTTATTTTTAGTTTTAATATTACCCCCATATTGTAAATGTAATGTCTCATTTAATACTCATAACAATGTAGTGGAATATGTTCTATAATTAACTCAGTTTATGAATAAGAAACTAAGATATAGAAATATTGAGTAATCAAGGTCATATACTAGCTCTGTGACAAGACTGGAATTTGGACCAAGTCTGGAAGACTCCAGAATATGACTTATTTTCCACTAAGCTATAATACTTTCTATTGCCAAATGTGATACTGACCAAAAAACGAGGTTAAAAAGAACAAGTAAATTTCTTCCCCAAAACACATTTAGTCCAAAATAACTTCTGTTCAAGTTTTCAATAATACAGAAAAGACTACTGCTTAATTTCACCTAGGTATTTATATTCATTGAGAAATCCACTTTCACACTATTAGTTATTTAAATAAAACATATTTCTAAAAGTCTCATTTAATATTTTCTGGAGAAAAAACTTTCTTGAATAGAAAAGTAATATAATCATCTATTTTATTATGTAAATAGCTTTACCTTTGTTCGTTGATATCCCCAGTGCCTAGACAGTGTCTGGTACATAACAGTCACAAATAAATATTTGATGAATGAATAAGTGAATGATTTAATTATTCATGTCAGTAGGAACTCTGGCTATTCCTAGTAAAATATAATTATAAAAGAAGCTTCCAACTGGTATTCCTATTCTGAACTTATATATCATCTTTGGCTACATAAGTATAAAACTTTGCATTTTTCTATGATTTGTTTTATATTTGAGTAGTATGTGTATTAATATTCCCAGTAGGTAAAGTATTTATTTCTGCTCTGGAGTATACAAATACACATTTGTCAAACAATTTAAAATTGTATCCAAATCAGAGAAAGAAAGGCTGATGACCAGAATTCTCTGCTCTTCTTCTGGAATGAGGGAAGTCTTTTAATCAATTTTTTGAACTACATTCAAGCAACTGGGTATAATCATTTGCACATCTAACTCCAACTTTTATAATGTTATCCTTTAGTTCAACTGGAACTAATGACTAGGGCTTATTAAAAGTGCAAGGTTAACTTTTATTATTTTCTCTCATACTTGAGCTTCTATATTCACTTACTATTGTTTTTCCTATCTTGTCCAGTTTGAAGTCCATTTTCTTTTCCGTAAAAGAGAAAAGCTAAATATGGCACATTTGGCACTAAAAATAGGTGGGAGGTAGGGGAGGAGGAAAACAATGTGCTAGAGGAATAAGGAAAGGAAATAAAACAAGTGAAGAAGGAATGGGATGGAGAGTCTTGCTTATAATCTAGAAGACACTGAATTTGTCATAAAAAGGTTTTGTTCATTTTCTTACTCCATAATTTTGCTATATGACCCTGACTTTGCTGAAATCCTAAGGGTTGAAATAATGGCAGCTTCACTCATCTTACAAACCTGCTTTGAAAATTAAAGCTAGTAAAAACAAATTGTAGATTGTAAAGTGGATTACAAATACAAGTATGTAATAGCAAGTGCAGTGGGATATGAATTATATTAACTGGACTTGAATTACAGATTTGCAATTATACAGGTTATTTTGCCTATCTTGGCCTCTTTCCTATGTTTAAAGATGACGAAGGTTGTGAAAGTTAAATAGTAAAATGCATCGTAAGTTTTCTTAGAGCCCCTCAAATTTTTAATGAAGCTGAAAATATACTCAGTTATATGATGTAACTTGATTTTTACTCATTCTATATGTGTGTACTCAGAAAAGTTACTATTATATACTATTATGCAAGATAACAAAACAGAATTTAAAATGCTTATTATATAGAATGAGAATTAGAATTTGGTTCTTCAACATTTTTAGAGTCTATGGTAAACATTTTACACGATTATTAAAACGTTGTCCTACAAAAAGGATTGATACAAGCTTTTCTTGGGTTGAATGGACACTAGAAAAATATTATATTCATCACAAACTATGATGTTTGTCTCTACTGTTTCCATATGGCAAAGAGGATTATTTCCTTTTATCAGAATGTTACTAAAAAGTTAGAACATTCTAGTGTATGAGGAAATTAACACATAAGAGGGTTTGAAAATTTAATAAATTGAATATTCTACTGATTACTCTTACACTCGAAGTTAATTATTTTCCCCTTGAACATCTCTATATCATCCCTCTAACTTATTTATTTGAAACGTAATAGGGCATATGTCAACATGGCTATATAATAAAGACATACAATATAAAATAAGCGCAGTTATTATGCTCTATTATTTGGTTTATCACATGTTCAGACAGCAAGTGAGTGGAAAATGCAAACAAATTTAATGAAAGCAGTACAATCCCCAAAATAACTTCCAAAATATTTTGAATAAAGTGCTTACCTACTAGCAGAATTTAAGTTGGAGAAATAAACAAAAGGGATGGCAGAAGAATAATACAATTGTTAAGGAATTTTATTCTTCTGGCACCAGTGAGAAATATACAGAATAAAATGAAACAAAAATAGGAGATTCCTCCATGAAAACATAGGGGTTGACTTAGAGAGAAGATGCAGTGTAGCAGGATTGGAAACTACAGGCACTTGGCCCACTTCTTCATATAATTTATTTGTGCAGTTGGGGCTTCTTCTGGACCGATCATGTCCTGAAGAATGCAATGTCTTGCATTGAGTGATGGACTATTGTTATGCACACCAGACTCTATGGCTTGGTAGGTCAGTTACCATGTAGTTCACAACAGGTAGATCAGGTTGCATGGTAAATATATGGCCCGTAGTCAAATGTTCAGCTTCTACTAAGGCCCGGTAGCAAGCTAAGAGCTGTCTCTCAAAAGGAGAATAGTTATTTACAGATGATGTCAGGATCTTGCTCCAAAATCCTAGAGGCCTTCACTGTGATTCATATACAGAGTCCTACCAAAGGCTCCAAGGAGCATCTCTATCTGTCACTAACACTTCAAACACCATTGGATCTGCTGGATCATATGGCCTAAGTGGCAGACCTGCTTGTGCAGCAGCCTAAATGAGCTGCAGAGCTTTCTCTTCGTACAGGCCCCACTCAAAAAACTAGCAGCTTTTTGGGTCATTTGGTAAATGGGATGGAGAAACACATTCAAATAAGGCATATGGCACTTCTGAAAACCAGATAGGCCACTAGGTGTTCTGCCTCTTTCTTGGTTGTAGAGAGGATACAACAACTTATTATTCACTCTAGAAGGGATATCTTGACATCCCTGATACTACTGGATCCCTAGAAATTTCACTGTGATGAAAGGTCCCTGAATTTAGTCACTCTCTGATATTCAAATGTCTTACCAATCAGCATAATATCATAAATATAATGGACTGGTGTGATATCTGGTAGAATGGAGAGGGAATCAAGATCCCTATGAACTGAATTATGAACTACAGCTAGAAAATTAATATACCCTTGAGGAAGGACAGTGAAGGCATTGCTGTCCTTGCTAACTGAAAGTGCACTGCTTCCGGTGGATCTTAATGGACAGAGATAAAGAAAAAAGGCATTTTTCAGATCAATAACCACATTCCAGGTACCACGCAATGTGTTAAAATGCTTAAGCAATGAAACCACATTGGCTATAGCAGCTGCAATTGGAATCACTATTTGGTTAAGCTTACGATAATCCAGAATTCTCCAAGAGGTTGTCATCTGCATAAGGGAAATAGGAGAGTCGAATGTGTGGGTGGTGGGAGTCACCATCGCTACATGAAGTCCTTGAGAGTGGCACTAATCTCTGCAATTCCTCCAGGAATACAGTATTGTTTTTGATTCACTAGTTTCCTAGGTAGAGGCAGTTCTAATGGCTTCCACTTGGCCTTTCTCACTATAATGGTTATCACTCCGCAAGTCAGGGAACCCATGTGGTATTCTGCCAGCTGCTAAATATGTCTGTTGCAATTATGCATCTGTGACTGTGGAAATAACCAGAGTGGGTATGGGGACCCACTGTGAAACGGGCCTGAGTTAAAACTCCAGTGATCACCTGACCATCATAAGTTCCTACTCTAAGTAGAAAGTCACAGTAACATTTTGGGTCTCCTAGATTCAGTGTTCAGAGGCAGTGTCCAGTAGTTCCCAAAAGATCTGATTATTTTCTTTTCCCTATGTTCAGTTACTGTAGTAGAAGGCTATATGACCCTTTGGGAAAAGTTAGAAGGAAAATTAACAGTGTCAGGCCTCAGTAACATATATTAAGATTATTTCTCAAGGATATCTGTCCTCTCTTTCCTTAAACATGGTCTGGATCTGTAAAATAGGGGATTCTTCCATGAAGGCATAAGGGATGATTTAGAGAGAAAAGTTCAAGTGTGGGAATTGATTGAGAGGCCTTCACTCTCTCTTTTTATGGTTGAGTTATACTTTTGTTCACTTGATCTGGAACTTTTCTGCTTATCTAGATAAGTATGAATTTAGCAGACTTCCTATCTGTCTCACTTCTAGGACTACCACAGTTAATAAGCCAACACCATACATCCACATGAGTCAGGCTATTCTGAATGCTGCTTTGACTCTGACATCCATTACTGTAACTATACCCACCTTGCCCCTGGCAGTTGAGTAGTGCTACTTGGCCCCTGCCCCATGCAGGACACAAAAATTTCTATTGCATTAAGATTTTCCATTTGAGTAGCTACAGTTCTAGCATACAGAAAAGAGAGCGATTGCAGACCTCTTGGCAGGTGCTGGCTGGTGCTCTCCTCACATTCCTTTCTAAAAGTATTGGTGAAAGACATGCCTTCTGGACCTTTCCAGTGTGGGAGGGTAGGTCTTAAATGACAAATCCACTCTAACGTTTCAATGATCTTTGAATGCCTTCCTCTGTATGAAACCAAGAGAGGTTCAGCATCTCAAATTCACTCATGGTGGACCATCTTTGATCTATGTTTCAGCAAACTAACCATACTGCTAGAGACCTTTCTAACTCCATGAGCAGCAGCAATAAAAAATAATTCCTGTTTAGTGGGCCAATATATCAATAATTTGGCCTGTTCAATCTTTATGTTCCTTCCACCATTATCCTATACCCTTAATAGGCATTCCCACACATATTCACCTGATTTCTGCTTGTATATATTCTGAAGATTTTTTTGGTAGGGGAGTGGAATACACTTCCTCACAGGTAACACTTTGTATCTCACCTATAAGGTCCTTCTGGGTCTGGTCTACTTATAGGTCTGGAAACAAAGGGGCTGGTGGGGGGAGAATCAACATTGCCTTACACAGCCACTGCCGCAGTGGAGGTCGTTACTGCTTTCTCGAGCAATGCAGAGTTAATTCCCTCAGAAGAAGGGAAAATACTTATACCAGTGTGGTTGGGAAGGCTGCTATCACTGAGGTTGGGGAGAGCACTTTTGCTAGGGTTGCAAGAAATTTGATTCTTCTGGCAACAATGAAAGACAGGTCAGAATCAAAATATAAACAAAATAGTGAATCACCTTTGTTATTTTAATTTATGTATGTCTTTGCAAGAAATAGCCTATGGGCAGAGAACTGGAAAGGGTAGCATCCTGGAAAATGTTTGTATGCTACAACAAACATGGAATATTTTATATATGTGTGTTTATTCTATTTAATATTCTTTATTTCTATAAACAATTCTAGGTTTATTATGCCTACATCTCTATAGTGTTTTACTGAAAATATGTTTCAGGTTTCCAAGAAATATCTTTTTGTCAATTTCTCTTTGGTGTTCACATTTTTAGCATTATACGTAATGCTAAAATAATAATGAGTATAATATTTCAGAAGTGACTAATATGCCTTATTAGTATTAAAGTAACCTTGTATAAATGTTCTATTTATTCCAATGTTGTTTAATAGTAGCTTAGCCCTTATGATATATTTTATGTTTGCTGCTGTTAGTATCTACCTGATAAACATGTGTCAAATATTTTACTGTTAACCTGTCACTATCATTTTGTTTTTAATTGTAAATAGTTTCAATAAAGGACTATAAAGTACAGTGACTGTGAGTGCAGGCTTTGGCATTGTTAGACCTTGTTTCAATCGTGGTCTCAGTACCTCTAACTCTATGGTTTTATATTTTACTAAATTACTCTAGGCCTAAATTTTCTTGCTTGCAAAATGAGTACAGTTTCACCTACATAATTGAGTTTTATGAGAAAAGATATGCTGTATAAGAAAAGATATGATTCAAAATAATGAATACTCAATAAAGGGCTCTTATCAGTATTATATTTTTGTTTCTTGGTCTTAAGTTATGTTTCTGGTTCTTAATTTTTTACATTCACTATATAATTCTCTTAATTCTGTGTCTTTTAATATATGGGCTATATCTATATTGCTTATTTGGACTTCTTTTACATTTACTTTAAAGTTACATAGTTTATGTTTCCATTAGTGAATAGTCATAAGTATGTATAAGACCTACTTGAACCTACAAAGTTATACTTGTATGGATGGACTACAGCCTCATAAATTAACATGATGAATCTAGCATTATTTTTCTTACCTCTTACTATCAAGTGCTTATATAATGGGTCCTATCTTTCTAACTAGTAAATTTAAACAAGCTATTTGCTCAATTATTAATAGGTTTTTTTGATAATAATTTACCTGCAACATTTCTTAAAAATATTAACTATTATTATTTAAATATCTCTAATTTAGTCATTTCATTGTACATTGTCTTTTGATTTCAATGTTTATCAAGTCTCTACTTCTTCAGATTGACTTCTAATAATTCTAATAATTGGCCAAAGTCTACTTAAGAGCATTTTGTTTTATGGTAAGACTATAGTATGAGTAAATTTTCTGGCCCTATGGGTATATGAGATTACGTTTTGATTACCTTGCATAGGAGTGACAAATTGGACTTGAAATTTTAGGGTTTTTTTTCCCCCACAGATTCTATTTTTTTTTAATATTTGGAAGGGTAGAACAATAATCTTTGGAAGAAAATAGTGTTCCCTTCTAGATTATTTTATTTTATATTTTATTTTACTTTAATTTTTGAGACAGGGTCTCGCTCTGTTACCCAGGCTGGAGTGCAGTGGTGCAATCATGGCTCACTGCTACCCCTGCCTTCTGGGCTCAAGCGATTTTCCTACCTCAGCCTCCAAAGTAGCTGGGACCATAGGCAGGCACCACCATGCCCAGAATTTTTTTTTTTTTTTTTTGGTGGAGATGGGGTTTCACCCTGTTGCCCAGGCTGGTCTGGAACCCCAAAGTCCAAGCGATCCACGCACCTCGGCCTCCTGAAGTGCTGAGATCACATGTGTGAGTCACCATGTCTGGCCTGAAAATTTTATTTTTTATACCATCTTTGCAATGAAGATATTATTTTTATTAAATGTTACCTATAGCCAGTAATTTCTTTTAATTAAACAATTTTCTTAATTTTATTAAATTTGTTTACTTAGCTAATTAATTTCAATATTGCTTTTGTTCTATCTCATCTGATATTTTTCCTAGGAATCCCATTAGATAAAGAGTTAATGTTATTGTCTCCATATCTAAATTTCATCTTATTTACCTTTGGCTTTAACACTTTGGTTTGCATGAAGTTTTAAAATTTTTCTTCTACTTCACCAGTTTTATTATGCGTAATATCCTAACTGCTCCTTACATTCTTTTTTATTTTATTTAGGCATCATATTTTCAATGTTTTTCAACTTCCTTATCTCAAAGTATTTCTTTTCAGTGACTGTTTAATTCTGGAAACACAGACACAATAGTCACTAGAATCTTTAAAAAAATAAAATTAGAAACGCTTTCCTATTCTTAAGCCTCTTTTGAGAGTATAATACACACGTGGAAAATGCACCACTTGTAAGTGCAGGGCCCAGTGTATTATTGCACAGTGAGCATGCCTATATAGAAATAGATCATTTCCAGGTGATTTTGTTGCCTATGTCCAGCTCTTCCCACAAAGTTGACAGCTCTCTAGGATTCCATTGATTGGTTTTGCCTGTCTTCGTTTGTTTGTTTATTTTTAAAGGAGTCATGTGGTGTGTACTATGGTGTATCTGGCTTCTTTTCTTCTTGCTTGATTCACCCATGCTTGCAAGATTCATCCACATTGATGTATAAGGCTACAGATTGTCCATTTTAATTGCTAGATGATATTGTATTTTAGGAATATAATATACTTTACTTACCCTTTTGTTGTTAGACATTTGAATTGTCTGTAGTTTTTGACTATTTCAACAAATGCTGTTATAAATACATACACATTTCTATTAGGTATACACCTAGGAATGGAACTGTTAAGTGATAGGTTACACAAGTTCAGGGTTAGTAGATAGCGCTAAATGATTTTCCAGCACAGCTATAGAAGTTCACATGACTGTCAGGAATATTGGTTACCTAAAGGTAATCAAAAGCTAATGCCCGAAACAATAGCTATTTTATTATTCCTCATAGAGTGTGTTAAAAATCCAACTATTTAAGGATGATGTTAGTGAGAGACTTTGTGCTGTGTGTTCTGCAATATTTTTTGGATTAGAGGCTTCTTATTTTTCCATTAGGCAGGATTTGGTCAGCTGTGGTCAGAAATGATAGACTGATCTTCTGAATTCAAAGGCCTAGTAAACTTAATTAAAGGACAGAATTCATTACATGAAGAAATTATCTAGGAATTCAAAGAGAAAGCTATTTTATCAAAGAATTTATAGTCTAAAATGAATATCTAAAAGTCTTATAGTCTTAAAAGAATTTCTGAAAGTACTCAGATATTATACATTTCATGATCGAATTATATTAAGAAAAATATATATAAGGTTCCTGAAGGTTTCTCTGCCAATGACTCAAAAAAACTTCCACAGGTACACTGGAAATCAACAATGAATAAGAAAATCTCAAGAAGCCTTATTTTCTAAGAAGGGTAGTTCTAATTTGGCACATTCTTTTTTTTTTTTTTTATTAACTTTAAGTTTTAGGGTACATGTGCACATTGTGCAGGTTAGTTACATATGTATACATGTGACATGCTGGTGCGCTGCACCCACTAACTCGTCATCTAGCATTAGGTATATCTCCCGATGCTATCCCTCCCCCCTCCCCCCACCCAAAAACAGTCCCCAGAGTGTGATATTCCCCTTCCTGTGTCCATGTGATCTCATTGTTCAGTTCCCACCTATGAGTGAGAATATGCGGTGTTTGGTTTTTTGTTCTTGCGATAGTTTACTGAGAATGATGATTTCCAATTTCATCCATGTCCCTACAAAGGACGTGAACTCATCATTTTTTATGGCTGCATAGTATTCAATGGTGTATGTGTGCCACATTTTCTTGATCCAGTCTATCATTGTTGGACATTTGGGTTGGTTCCAAGTCTTTGCTATTGTGAATAATGTAATTTGGCACATTCTTGCATCTAAGAGTTGTTTTGATGTACAGAAAGCCAGGTGGAAGCATAAACTTGCTAGGTAAGTATTCAAACGTAGAGAGTGGGTAAAATATGGAGATTTTTATATCATATTAAGTAGGTTGAATTTAATTTTGTGGACAATAGAGAGTTCTTTTAAATAAGGCACAGATATAATTTAGTTTTGGAAAAGTTATTCTAGCATCTGTAGTAAGTGCAAATAGAGGCAAAAAGAATACTTGAGAGACATGCAATTTCTATGTGAGATTATTAAAGTCTCAGTTGGGGCAATGCTTACAAAGAAGGTATGAACAATATTAAAGAGGTAGAGTCAACTTCACCTTTTTAACAATTGAATGGCAGGTGATGAAAAATAAAGCAATCCTTCGAATTTTGAGGTTGGTTTCTATATCTATGATAAATTCACTGAGGTTAGAATAAATAAGAAAATCCAATGAAAGCATTATTTCCCATGACTTAGCATGTCTATAAAGTAAGTAAGCAAAATAATGAACATAACAAAAACGTTCTTTAAAAGGAAAATTGATGAACCTGTAAAATCAGCATAATTTTATAATATAAAACACACGTGCACACTACTCACACACACCATGCTATTGTTATTACAACAGTTAAAAGGAGCTTCCAAAGGTGTGAATACAGTAAATGCAGTAATTTTTGCTGGAAAAATTTAATAGACAGGCATAAGAGAGGACTCTGAGGGTGGGAAAGCTACTTTCATTGAAATGGAATGGGGGTCTTATGTCTCATGAAAAAATAAATTATACTTATGCCACCAGAAAATGATAAGTAGACTCGAGATTAATGCATCATTAAATGCTAGGCCACAAGCTCAATTTGGAGGAAACATAATATGTGAGTGTATGAAATATATACATATAAAATATATAAAACCTGTATTAGTGTTTTTCAGAAAAACAGTGAAAAGGATGTTTATATATAAAAAGAGACAAATATCAGGAATTGGCTCATGTGATAAGGGAGGCTGAAATGTCCTAATATCTGCAGTCAGCAAGCTGGAGACCCAGGAGACCAACTGGTACACTTCCAGTGGGGGGTCTGAAGGCCTGAGAACCAGCATAGCTGATGGCATAACTTCCTGTCTAAAAACTGGCCAGCAGAAGACCCAGGAAGAGCCAACAATTCAGCCTATGTCTGAAGGTAGGAAAGAACTGATGCTTCAGCTCAAGCCTTCAGGCAAGATACATCCCCTCTTAACTTCCAGAGGGTTGGCATTTTTGTTCTATTTAGGCCTTCAGCTGATTGGGTAAGAGCCCTGCATATTAGGGAAGATAATCTGCTTTACTCAGTTTATCAATTCAGATGTTAATCCTATCCCAAAACATCCTCTCCGACACATCTAGAGTAATGTTTTACCAAATATCTGGGCATCCCATGGCCCAGTCAAGTTGACACATAAAACCAACCATCACACTTAGCATTTATTAATGTGAGACAAATGTTGAATATGCAGTATCATAAATTTATATTTACCAGAATAAATGTATAGACAGAAGTATTTATCATTTCAAATTGTAAAAAAGTGCTTTTATTTTCCTCAAGAAAATGAAAACAAGAGAATCTAAATCTAGATTCAGAATAACACTAAGTTAGACAAGTATTACATTTTTGTGCATGTGCATACTACAGGATCTGGTAAGGTGAATTTGGCTTTGCATCTGCTGTTTTTGGAAATGGTTGCATACATAAGGTATTTTTCTTGCCAATTTGCATGTGTTTTGCTGTTCTATGCCAGTAATCTTATGCCAAGATGTTGTGTTAAGCTATCTTCTATTTTTGCCAGAAAACAGAAACGTAGCGGGGCATCCTTAATGGCTGGAAAGGCATTGAATTAATCACATACATATGACAGCTGGAGGTTCATATCCTCAGAAGTGAAGTTGCAATTACCAAAAACAAATAAAAAAACCTTTTATCCAATGACCTGCCTTGACTGAGTTTCTAAATTTTTATAATCATTTGTAAGTTAGTTTTGATAGATCAGGGAATCCAGAGTTACCAGCTTTTACAGAATGCTTAAAAAACTTATTTTTTTTCTAAAAAACAGACTCAATCATGAGCAAAGTGACTTCATACCAAATATTGAGTAAGAGTTTTTGATCAGAGATAGAACTTGTGTAGTGGTCTTATTCCATATATTGCAAATGAGAGCATAAAGCCATGAGATGGGAGGGCATTCCTTCCCAAAGCTTTAAGAGGAGCTAGTCTATCAATCAGTAAAATGTATTTTACTTGCCAAGTTTCTATTAGAAAACATAGTGCTATACACATGTACAAAACTATACCTCTAAGCATTATGCTTGCTTTCCCCAGTACACATAGGCATATTTATGGGAACTGTCATTTGGACTGATAAAGTATGTGCAGAAGGGGAGAAAGGTCATCTTTGCATAAAATATTAGATGATGTCAGTAATTTGAGGACTAATGTTTCAAAAGCTTAGGAATAAATGAAGAAAACACAGGAATGTTCTTCATAATTCATTTGATGCTTACCATATGGCATGGGCTCAGTATAGCTTCCTCATCCCAAAATATGTATGGTAGTCCCAGAAACTGTCCTAAGCCAGAAAGTTAGGCACCCAACAGAAAAAGTATAAAACATAAAGGCCATATTGAGATTATTAGGATACAAGAGAAGAGTTTCAAAAGTCAAAAACTATAAATTAATGCATTCAATTCACAGACACCACTAACTCACACATTTAGAAATATTTATTGGCACCAAAATAATAGCATGGACACTTTCAGATGCTGGGAATTTGAAAAATATGTAGTAGCTCTATTTTCATAATTTGACTCAGTGATACAGAATACTAATAGCAGACCTCATCCAGAATTCTTAGATCAAAGAAATCGATTTTGAATTTAAATAGAAAACTATTATGAAAATAATTTAACATATTTTAATATTTATAAAAGATTACATCAATATATATTATATAAAAACTAATTGTAAATATGTTATATGAAAACTAAACATAGACATATGAAAATTTATTATAAATTCCTCCTATGTTTACATTGCCTATAATGTAATGCTGCAAAAAAGACCATTTTAAAGAGAATATATGTTGATGAATATTATCTGGGATAATTAATAAGATGAGGCTAAGTAATTTTTATGTTAACTTTTGTAAATAAGAGATCCTCTAGGAAATAGTTTGGTATAGCCTTTTTTGGTTGTTTTGAATACACTTTAAACTGTGAGATGCACTCATCACAAGTCTTTAATTCAATGGGTTTAACTGCCACCCCAAACAAGAAAAATTATGTTTCCATTGCTACAGAAAGTTTCCTTGTGTATCTATCCAGGCAAATGCTAGACCTCCATGCCTCAAGAAGGCAATCACTTTCTAATTTTTACAGCCATATATTAGTTTTTGTTTACTGGAACATCAATTAAATAGAATCATGCATAATATACCCCTTTGTGTTTAGCCTCTTTCACTCCATATGGCACTGAGTTTCAGCCATATTGCTGAATGTATCAGTAGTTGTTTCTTTCTGTTTGTAAGAAATATACCACTGAATGAAAATGCCACATTTTGTTTACCCATGAATCTTTGATAAATATATTTTCTAAAATTTTGGGCTATAACAAAGTTGCTATGAACATTCTTCTATATTGTTTTTCTGTGGGCATATTTTTTAGATGACTAATGATGCTGAGATTTTTTAAGTTGTTTTTTGTGTCGCCTTTTCCATATTTGAACCTTTTACATATTTTCTTTTGCCATCTTTTTGGCTTCAAAGAAATAATGTAACATTAGGACAACAGTAGCATATTTTAAAATCAGAGATAATTAAGTTTAGTTAAATGCAATTTATTATTTATCTTATTTTGTAGTTAGTACTTTTGGAATCCTGTGTAGGTAGTCTTAGCCTACCCAAAATGTACTACAATATCAGATGTGTTTCGTGGTGGAAGTCATGGGATCTAGTTTTTATATTTATGTAAACAATTTGTCTACAAATAATTTTATTTTATGGCACACAATAAGGGCTAGCTTCATTTTTTCTCATATTGACTTTCAGATGTCCCAGCACCATCTGTAACAACAGCAGCAAAGACTTTATATTTCTCATTGAATTAACCTGACACTTTGGTGAGTCACCAAAACCATATTACTCTGCTTGTAATGGTTTTAGAGTAAGTCTTTTTAAAGGTAGTTGGAGTGTCTAATTTTGTTTTCCTTTAAAAGCTCTTTGTCTATTCCAGATACCTTACATTTTACTTTAATTTTAGAATAATATTTTAGGTTTCTTTTAAGAAACATGATAAGGTATTGTTTGGGAAAGTATCATTCTAAAAATCTATTTGGGGAGAATAAACATCTTTACAAAATTGAATACTTCAATCCATAAAGATAGTATGTCGCTCCATTTTTCAGATCTTTTTCAACTTTGCTCTGCAATATTTTGTAGTTTCCAGCATAGAATTCGTGTACATATCCTATTATACTTATTCTTCATATGTGACTCCTGATGCGATTTTAAAATGACATTTTATTTCATTTTTACAGTGCTAACTTCTCATATATAGAAATAACAATGAGTTTTGCTTGTTAATTTTCCATTTTGCTATCTTGCTAAATTCACTGAATCCTAGTAGAAATTTTATACATTCCATATAATTTTCTACATGCATAATCACATTGTTTGTGAATGATAGCAGTTCTACTTCTTCCTTTCACACATTAATTCTTTAATATTGATTTTTTTCCTCATGGCTTTGCTAAAATTTTTGGTAATATGTGGAAGTGGTGAGAGAAATATCCCTGTCTTATTTTTGAGCTTGGGTGGAAAGCATTCGATTTTTTTACTACTCAGTACAATGTGGTTAGACTATTTTTGTAGGTGTGTTTTGTTGGACTGAGCATGTTTCAATTTCTTTCTGGTTTTTGAAGGGTTTTTATCAACCTTGTTTTAAGTTTTTTTTTCTGCATCTGTCAACATATATTTCTTTCCTTAATCATAGCTTGTTAAGATGTGCGTTATTCTTTATGCCTTTCTGAATTCTGTTTGTTTGTGTTGTGTTCAAAATTTTTACAGACATGCTAATGAAAGCTATTAGTCTGCAATTTCCTTCTTCAGGTCTTGGTATCAATGTTTCACTAGCTTCATAAAATGAATTAGGAAGTATTTTTATCATTCCCTGGTTTTGGAAAGAGTTTCAAAATAAATAAGAAAAATAAACAATTACAATGGAGAAACAAGCAGAAGACTTGAACTTGGATTCCACAGAAAAGTAAAATAAATGATCATTACTAATTGAAGATATTTTAGCTTTATTAAGTGAGAAAATATATTTTATACTATCAAAACTGGTAAAAATTAAAAAGTGTAGCATTATCAACTGTTGAAGAGAATTTATATCATAGGAACTTTGTATATTGATGAAGTGTGCAAATATTGTTACAACATTTTTTGTTTTAATAGTGGCATTATTTAGTACATTTGAGAATGAATCTAATTTATTAATGCAATTTCATAGCCCAACAAAATATAAGAGTGTTTAAGCCCACTATTTTTCTTCTGGTGCCTTCCTGGCAAGCATTACTGAGTTATACCAGGTAGTATTTGCCACTATAACGAACTATAAATTGATACCAGGACACAGGCTAAGATAACCGTGCCCAATAACTCTTCCTTTCTTGAGAAAAATAGTGAGTCTCTGTCATTTGAAGAGTACTGAGCAGTGTTGTGTATCTTTGTTAAACTTTTCTCTGTCAATGTGCTATAGCTAGCCTTATTATACTTTTGGGAGTCAGGTAATGGGGCCCTCTTGAATTTGTATTAAAAGTGGCCTTTTCTTTGTTTTGTTTCACATGAAAATGATCTGCAGCACAAGTAGTCATCCAGCAATCCCTAGAAATTTTAGACATTCCTCAATCCCTTTTATAGAAATATCAATGACAATCTCACAGCAAATCTTTATGGCTTGGAACAGTGCAGATTGCACAAAAGGTAGAGAATGAATTTTGGATCAGTGGGGTGGCAAAAAAGGTAAGAGTTAATTTTTCTCCAGTTAGACTGTTAATTTACTGTAATGCTACATGAAAACTAACTACTCATAGTACATAAGCAATTGATCCTCATTAACTGCAAAGTATTGACCAAACCTGTATCATACCAGGGAATGAATTGATACTTTCCCAACTGTAAACACTGATGTGGTGAATCTTGCCACCAGATTGCTATTTTATACAGCTGCAACATCAGGGCTTTCTCTAGCTTCCTAATCACACCAGGGTTGCTATTTTAACTAAATACCCTGAACTACATGGATACAGATAGAGGGAAGGTCCTATCATGTTACATTGCTATCGTTTCTTTCTTGATCACGGGAAAAGCAGAGGAAAGTAGATATTTGCATAACAACATGGCATAAAGAATCTCTACCCAAAAGTCAGAGTCCTTTCCTGGAGTCTAATATCTGTCCTTGTAAGTTCTGTGTGAATGAATGTAGGTTAAATTGACATTAAGGAGCCTGTACACTGGTTCTTGATCCAGTCTTCAAGAATTGTTCCCAACACAGTCTGTGCTATTTCTGTAGGTTCTCCTTGACCATTTGCATAAGTTTTTTTTATAAATGTTCATGCTATTTAAGATTATATAGCAGTTAAAATGAATGAGAAAGAGCTATATACATAAACATACATGGATTGTACAACACATATCTATGGAAAAAATCCAACCTGCAAATAAATGCCTACAGTGTTATATGATCATGGTTTGAATATTTGTCCCCTCCCAACCTCATGATGGAATTTAATTGCCATTGTAACAATATTAAGAAATGGGACCTTTAAGAGGGGATTAGGCCGTGAGGGCTCTGCCCTCATAAGTGGATTCATGTCATTATCTCTGGAGTGTGTTCCTTATGCAAAAGCAAGTTGGGGTTTCCTCCTCCTTCCCTCTCACCTTCCTTGGCTTTCTGTCTTCCATCATGTGAGGATGCAGCACCGAGGCATCATCTTAAAAGCAGAGGGCAGCCCTCCTCAGACACTGAATCTGCTGGTGCACTGATCTTTGGCTTCCCAGCCTCAAGAAATGTGAGAAATAAATTTCTATTATTTACAAATTATCTAGTATCAGGCATTCTTTTATAGCAGCAAAAATGGACTAAAGCATATACTTTTAAAGGCATTTCACAAAAATGGGGTATTCGATCTCATCTAAAGGAAAAGCAATAATTTTTAAAAATTAATTATATAAAAGTGGGATAATGTTCATACTGTCACACCAACACCTGAGAATTAAAATATACAGCTACAGACAAAGGTCTCATGTATAAACAAAAATTTCTACATAAAATAACAAATAAATTGATGCATTAGACAAATGGTTGGCCACAACCACTTAAGCTTAAAGAAAAACGAATCCTTTAAGTTCAAAGGTGGAACAGATTCATTTTCTTCTAAATGAATATAAGCATTTATAAAGAAACTCCAGCTAATGAGGAATCTTAATGGATATATTTCATTGTGAGTCTAAATAGGGGTTAGAGCTTGGAGAATGTTATGAAAAGATAAGCATATATCCTGGTTTCCTATAACTTCTCAATAAATCCAAATTATGTCTTGCAGGGTTAATGGAGAATTGAAACACATTTTTGTTGTGGGTTTCAGTGGTTTCAAGATTAGGGTCCAAAGACCCTCAAACAAAATTCACTATAAACCAATAACACACTTATATTTACAACATATATTTGGTGTAATATTTAAGTTGTTGTATTGTAATCTAATTTCATAACCCATCTTTACAATAAGGTCTATAGGCCTTAAATAATTTAGAGAACAATTTTGTGTAAAAAGCAAAAAATCTCTCTTACAAAGTGGAGTTTTCATATTGCCAAACCCAAAAATTGCAGTAAAAGAGGATTTTTTTTCATTGGCTCTATATTTAAAAAGACCAAATATATTTTTGTCCAGGAGTTTAAGAAGAGTTTAATATTAGAAAATATACACTTATCATTCTTTACCATATGGGTCACTGGGGACTCAGCACAATCCCTCTGTAGAGGTACAAATAACAACAATAACAGCAACAAACTTTAAAACACCCAAGTTTCCAAGAATACAATAATTTATTAGAGTGATTCATACGGTGAAATGCTATGTAGCTGCTCATTTACATTATATGTCTGAAAAATAAGGGGAAATACGAAAAATATAATGCCAAGGGAAAAAGCATTAAGAGATTAAAAGCAGAGTACAAAACACAGACACAGTATCTATAGTATGATACAACATTTATAAAAACATTTATTTTATGTTTACATGAAGCATTTAATATCTTAAGGATTTTTAAAGTTGCTATTTCCAGATAAAGATATATATTTGATATTTAAATCAAATATCAGTGAATTTTAGATTTTAAATTCAGTGTGATGAATTTTAACTTCATACTGAATTTAAAATCTTAAGGATTTTTAAAGTTGCCATTTCTGCATAAAGGTACATATTTGATTTATATATCTATTTGATTTATATATATATATTTATGCAGAAATGGTAACTTTAAGGATTTTTTAAAATCTGCCATTTCTCCATAAAGATATATATTTGCTATATATATATATATATATATATATTTGCTATATATATATATACCTTTATGCAGAAATGCCAACTTTAAAAACTCTTAAGATATTAAATAATTTAAATATCAAAGATTTAAGTATCAAATATATTTTTATCCAGAAATGCCAACTTTAAAAATCCTTAGGATTATTTAAGAATCTTAAATCCTTAAGAATATTTAAATTATATACTCTTCTACATTGTGTAAATTTGTATATTTTGTTATTGTTTTAAATTCTAAAAATGTACTGTCCTTTTAAGACTGTTATATAACATGTACATATAAATTTGAAAGGTATATGTTTCTATAAAAATAGAAGAAAGGCCACAGTATAGTTGATTGAAAATAAAAGATGAAGAAACACCGTCAAGGAGTGTTCAGAGCATGACATGGTATTCCTGCTGTGCTGATCTGACTGCAGTTTTCCTTTCAGTCAATATCTCCACAGGGATGCACCCAGTGATGAAGAATTTGCTCTACGTAGGGCATTCTGCTTTCCTGCTTTCTAGGTGGTATCCATAATCTATCAAACCTTTGGTACAAAATCAATGTGAATAGCAAGGCACAGAATTCTACTCAGCTTTTTTCTATTGACAGAAAAAAATATATATTTACACCTCAGGAAAGTATTATTATTATTATTATTTTTTGAAGTGCTGTAATCCTTGTCTTGGCCCTGGTGTTGAGATGTTACTGCTTTGGATTTTATAAACTACCATATCAATTGAAGCTGATGTCTTTCAAATTAACATGTTTCATAAATGATTAAAGAACAATTTATTTGATTTGTTTTTGGACAGTTTGTGATTTTCTTTGTTTTTTTTTAATAATTAAGAGATAAACTGGATGAAGACCTAATTATTCATTACTCAGCCACTTAACATATTTTACCCCGTGATTAAAATTAACAGTGAAAGACAATTGTCCCATTTTGCCTTCTTTATCATAAAACCTCTTTATATTATGAGAAAGAAATCTCAAAAACTCTGATTTTTTTCTAAAATGATTCAAAAGAACTCATTTTCTTATACGAGTAAACAAAGAGGAGAAATAAAAGAGATGACTGAGGCAATAGCCCAGTGGAACTGTGGCTTCAGGCCTGAAGAGTAATGAAATGGCCCATGTGCACAGGTGATGATAAAAGCCTTTCTCATTCACCTTACCTAAATAGCATCGCACTTTGGATAACATCAACCAAAGAAGCTAAAGCCACTTGGCAAGTTCTAGGTACTGTATATCCTGAAAGAATAAGGATTTACATATAATACATATGCATTTAAACAGGTATTGAGTATTTACTATGTGCCAGATACAATATTCAGTGCTTTGAATAAGACATTTAATTTTCCAAGTGACCCTAGAATATTACATTATCATCTCCATTTTATAGAAAAGAAAAGTAAGGTCTAGGTAATCTTAGCACATTACAGAAAATACACAAAGAATTTATGGCAGAGCTAGGAATCAACTGTAGGTTCATGTGAGTCCAAAGTCCTTATCCTTAACCAACCACTTACATTATTAAAACAATAAGACAACAAAAAAATCTTTATGCCAATAACCTTAATAAACATATATGCAAAAATCCTCAACAAAATACTGGCAAACCAACTCCAGCAGCATATCACAAAGCTACCACTACAATCAAGTAGGCTTTATTCCTGGGATGCAAAGTTAGTTCAACATATGCAAATCACTAAATGTGATTCATTACATAAACAGAACTAAAGAAAAAAAAGTAATTATTTCAATAGATGCATAAAAGGCTTTCAATAAAATTCAACATCCTTCATTTTAAAAACTCTCAACAAACTAGGCACTGAAGGAAAATGCTTCAAAATAATAAGAGCCATCTATGACAAACCCACAGTCAACATCACAATTGAACAGGCAAAAGCTAGAAGTATTCTCCTTGATAACCAGAGCAAGACAAGGATGTTCTCTCTCACCACTCCATTTCAACATAGTACTAGAAATCCTGGCCAGAGTGATCAGGCAAGATAAATAAATAATAGGCATCCAAACAAAAAGAGAGGAAAGTAAACTATCCCTTTTTGCAGATAATATGATTCTATATCTAGAAATAGTCTCTGTCCCAAAATCCCTTCTTCTAACAAACAACTTCGGCAAAGTTTCAGAATACAAAATAAATGTACAAAAATGAGCAGCATTCCTATACACCAAGCATATCCACACCAAGAGGCAAATCAGAAATGAAATAGCCATTAAAAGAGTAAAATACCTAGGAGTACAGTTAACCAGGGAGGTAAAGGACCTCTGCAATGAGAATTACAAAACATCTCTGCTCAAAGAAATCAGCGATGACACAAACAAATGGAAAAACATTCCATGCTCATGAATAGGAAGAATCAATATGGTTAAAGTGACCATACTGCTCAAAGCAATTTACAGATTCAATGCTCTACCTCTCAAACTACCAATGACATTTATTTTTATTTTTGTTGCATTTGCTTTTGAGGCCTTAGAAATAATCAGCAGAGTAACAAGACAACCCACAGAATGGGAGAAAATACTCACAAATTATGCATCTGACAAAGGACTGGTATCCAGAATCTACAAGGAACTCAAACAAATCAGCAAGAAGTAAATAGACAATTACATCAAAAAGTGGGCAAAGGACATGAATAGGCATTTCTCAGAAGAAGATATACAAACAGACAACAAATATATGAAAAGATGCTCAAGATCACTAATCAGGGAAATGCAAATTAAAACCACAATGAGGTACCATCTTCTGAAAGAATGGTCATAATTAAAAAGCCAAAAAAGCAATAGATGTTGACATGGATGTGGTGAAAATGGACCACTTTTATACTGCCAGTGGGAATATAAACTAGTAAAACCACTAGGGAAAACAGTATGGAGACTCCTTAAAGAACTAAAAGTAGATCTACCATTAATTCCGGCAATCCCACTATATCTACCTAGAGGAAAAGAACTTATATGAAAAAGACACATGCACACACGTTTATAGCAGCACAATTTGCAATTGCAAAGATATGGAGCCAAACTAAGTGCCCATCAGCCAATAAATGGATAAAAAATGTGGCACATACAAACCGTGTAATACTACTTAGCCATAAAAAGGAATAAAATAATGTCTTTTCAGCAACTTGGATGGAGCTGTACACTATTATTCTAACTGAAGTAATTCAGGTGTGGAAAACCAAATACCATATATTCTCACTCACAAGTGAGTGAGCTAAGGTATGAGGACACAAAGATATACAGAGCAATATAATGGACTTGGGGACTCCGGCTGGGGGAGGTTAGCAGGGAGGTATGGGATAAAAGACTACAAATTGGGTACAGTGTGCACTGCTCAGGAAGTGGGTGCACTGAAATCTCAGAATTCACCATTAAAGAACTCATCCATGTAACTTAAACCACATGTACCCCCCAAAAAACTATTGAAATAAAAATAATAAAGTCAGGAAATTGAAACTCAAGAATACTTACCAATGACATTCTGCACAGATTTAGAAAAATAATTATTTTAAAATTCATATAGAATCTAAAAGAACCCAAATAGCCAAGGCAATCCTTAGCAAAGAAAGTTGGAGGCATCATGTTACCCAACTTTACAGTCTACTGGAAGGCCATAATAACCAAAACAGCGTGGTACTGGTACAAAAACAGAGACATAGACTAATGGAACAAAATAGAGAGGGCAGAAATAATGCTGCGCACCTACAATCATTTGATTTTTGACAAATTCAACAAAAACAATGGGGAAAGGACTCTCCTCAATAAGTGTTGCAAGGATAACTGGCTACTCATATGCAGGAGATTGAAACTAGACCCCCTCCTTACAACATATACAAAAACTCAAGATGGATTAAAAATTTTAACAAACCTAAAACTATAAACATCCAGGAAGATAATCTTGGATGTATCATTCTGGACAGAGAACCTGGCAAAAATTTCATGACAAAGATGCCAAAAGCAATTGCAAAAAACCCCCAAAAATTAACAAATGGGACCTAACTAAAGAGCTTCTGCACAGCAAAGGAAACTATCAACAGAGTAAATGACATAGAGAATGGGAGAAAATGTTTGCAAACTATGCATCCGAAAGAGGTCTGATATCCAAAACCTCTAAGGAATGTCAGCAAGTCAACAAGCAAAAAACAGATGACCCCAAAAAAGGGGGCAAAGGACATCAGCAGGCACTTCTCAAAAGAAGACATACACAGGGCCAAAAAGCATGTGAAAAAATGTTCAACATCACTAATTGTTAGATAAATGCAAATCAAAACCACGGCGAGAAACCATCTCACACCACCTAGAATGGCTAGTATTAAAAAGTCAGAAAATAACAGATGCTGGAGTGGTTGTGGAGAAAAGGAAATGCTTATACACTGCTGGTAGGAATGTAAATTAGTTCAGCCATTGTGGAAAGCAGAACGGTGATTCCCCAAAGAACTTAAAACAGAGTTAGCATTCAACCTAGCAATTCCATTATTGGGTATATATTCAAAGGAATATAAATCATTCTACCATAAAGATACTTGCACATGTATGTTTATTGCAGCACCATTCACAATAGCAAAAACATGGAATCAACCTAAATGCACGTGAACGGTAGACTGGATAAAGAAAATGTAATGCATATCCACCACCATATACTATGCAGCCATACATAGAACAAGATCATGTTTTTCGCAGTAAAATGGATGGAGCTGGAGGCCATTATCCTAAACAAACTAATGCAGGAACAAAAAAATAAATACCGCATATTCTCACTTATAAGTGAGAACTAAGCAACAGGAACACATGAAAACAAAGAAGGGCACAAGGGAGATCAAAGCCTACTTGAGGGTGGAGGGTATGAGGAGGGAGAAGGTCAAAAAACTACCTATCAGCTAGTATAATTATTACCTGGGTGATGAAATAATCTGTGTACCAACCCTCATGACACACAGTTTTCCTGTATAACAAACCTGCACATGTACCCTGGAACCTAAAATGGAAGTTAAAAAAAAAAAAGCAAAAAGATTAAACTGTTATGTGCAGGTAGTCATTGTTTAGTGAAATAATGTTTAATAAAATAATTCCTTAGAAATGCTTAATTATTATTTATACTGAGTTCAAACACGCTAAATTAATTTAATCGTAGTGTTTTATTTTTGCCAATAGAGCATGACTCTATCAATAAGGATATTTTTTAAAAGCCTCAAGAGATGACATACAACATTTCTTTAATGTCCTGGTATTATTGGTTTGGGTAAAATGAACACTTAAAATGGAGACTAATATTTCACTGTAAATAATAAAAAATATTATTGAATGAGACTTAATAGTAAAAAATAATACCAGTGATTAAGAAAATAAATGTATTTAAACTAATCTGTAACTACTCACATGTATAAATTAAAATTAGGAGCTAAGTATTAAATAAATAATTGAGCTACTGTTGACAAATATTGCATGATAAAAGATGACTACTTTCTGTTTACTTTTATATCACAAATATGAAGATAGTGATTTTTCATTGACATCAGGAATGTATCAAATTTTCTAAGGACATAGATTAATCCCTTTGTTTATACAATTTTGTAATACATGGGCTCAGATAACTAATCCTAGGATAAATACAGGCACAATTTGATAAATTGATTCTATTCAAGTATGTTCAGTATGTTGAATAGGCTCATTTTCACTGGTTCATACTTTTACTAACTGTTGGGTGATGCTTCAGTCTTTCTGTTCTATCGTATTTTTCTCTGCCAGGTTATCTGTTAAATATCTGTACACTGTGATGAACTAGGTTTGAAGGATCTAATCTAATATAAACGGTGCCTGTCTTCTGGGACAGGGGAGCATTTAGTGTCCAAGAATCACGTTTTCTTGAATCTGACTGTGGTTTCTGAGAAGATGGAAAAAAGAAAACCCACTTCAGGGTTTCGAGGAAGCCATCAAAACTCATGCTAAACAGACCGAGGGTAACTTTACAGCTTTGATTAACAGGTTTTGGAATGTGTTTAAACATAGAGGTTTTACTCATAATACTCCTATAAACCTAGAGTAGCAAAGACGGAAGATGCTCTACTTATGAATACAAGCCTTTAATAGAACCAGAGTACAGTTTGTTCTTTCATGACTCACGAAACAGAGGAAATCGTTTCCTCTCTTTATTCTCAGCCTTTGCCTATGTTTTGGCCTAAGACAAGCCTGTACTTTCTATAAAATAAAAAACACAATTCTATTTTTGTTTCCTCCCTTATTTTACCCCCACCATTATGCACCACAACTAAATTGACTGTGCATCTTATTCATTTTGTTTGTTTGTTTGTTCGTGACGGAGTTTCGCTCTTGTCGCCCAGGCTGGAGTACAATGGCACGATCTTGGCTCACTGCAACCTCAGCCTCCTGAGTTCAAGTGATTCTCCTGCCTCAGCCTCCCTAGTAGCTGGGATTACAGGTGCCCGCCACCATGCCTGGCTAATTTTTGTATTTTTATTAGAGACGGGGTTTCATCATGTTGGCCAGGCTGGTCTTGAACTCCTGACTTCAAGTGATCCACCTGCCTTGGCCTCCCAAAGTGCTGGGATTACAGGCATGAGCCACCATGCCCAGCTTTATACATGTTTGAATCTGAGCATTCAACCCAGTGCCTAGCATTCAGTAAGTATTCGGTGAAGGCTTTCATTTAATTCAGTTTCTGGTGATCAGCTCAATAGGCATTTGATAAATTCTTACTGAAGCAATATATGGTACTGTATATATACAAAATATAGATAAAACAAAGTAACTACAATTACCTAAAGACGTCTTATTTATGTTATTTTATTAGATTTTGATGATTATCCTTGTTTTTCTGGAAATTTCATAATTGGATATTTATTCATTAACTTGGTTCTAATTTTGTTAAGTCATATTTTTTCATTAGTAAGCAGACAGCATTTAAAAGACTAGACATTACTCATGGTCTTAAGATCAAATTTTGTAATCCAATTTATTGATAAAGTACCTGTGCCCAGTAATTATTTTGAGTAGTATTTATTTAAAATATTTTTGATGAATTACATGATGGTCTCAGTCTAAATTAAGTCTCAAAACCACATAGTGTTAAGTGTTTCAACTTCCTTATTTTGCAAAATTGTTTTCACTGTATTAGGCCTTTCCAACTTTTATATGTTTTTAGAATAATCAATTTTTACAAAATTGCTACTGAGATTTGATTGAGACCTTGTGTAATTATATAAATCCTTTTGGAGAATATAGACATATTGAATATCAAATGATAAAATGATAAAATTTATGAACACAGTATGCCTCTTCATTTACTTAATTTTTTAAATTTTACTTATGAATTCTTATTTTTTATTGCAATCTTGTATTTTTTGTTAAATTTTTTCCTAAGTATTTTGTTTTAATAAAATTGTAAAATGTGTTTTTTTATTTTTAATTGTGTTTGCTAATATATAATTGGATTTTTTGAACAGAGATGATAGTGATCAATTACAAATGCTAATTTTGCAACACTATAGTGTATTTGTTCAAGAATATTTACTAAACTAATTCAGTGATGATCTAATTGAATTATTGATACTGAGATCTAAAATAATCTAAAACCAATTGTATTAGTCCATTCTGACACTACTATCAAGAATTGCCTGAGACTGCATAATTTACAAAGACAAAACAGTTTAATTGACTCACAGTTCTGCATGGCTGGAGAGGCCTCAGAAAATTTATAATCATGGCAGAAGGGGAAGCAGGCATGTCTTATGTGGTGGCAGGCGAGAGGGAGAGTGTGTATAGTTGGAACTGTCAAACACTTATAAAAACATCAGATCTTGTGAGTACTCACTATCATGAGAACAGCATGGGGGAAACTTCCCATGATCTGATTACCTCCCACCAGGTCCCGCCCTTGACAATTGGGAATTATGGGGATTACAATTCGAGATGTGATTTGGCTGGGGAAAAGAGCCAAACCATATCTAAATATTCTAAAAAAGTTAGAAATATTTTCAACAATGTCTATCTCTGTTTATTAGAACATAAACTGTATATACTACTATTATTTTGAATATATTTAATTTGATTTGGTTTGATGTGGAACCACAGACACAGAGGACCAGCTATATGTATGTGTGTGTGTATATAACACACATATATATGTCAAAATTATTAAATTGTACATTTTAATATGTGTAGCTTATTATATACCAGTTTTACCTCAACAAAATATTTGTGAAATTTAAAACTTACTACAAACAAAAAACCGTGAACTGTATAAAAAATTTCTATTTACTTTCATATTACCTATTTTTTGCTACCCAGTTAAAATTTCTCAAAATTCATAAATTA
This sequence comes from Gorilla gorilla gorilla, assembly GCF_029281585.2. NCBI lineage: Eukaryota > Metazoa > Chordata > Mammalia > Primates > Hominidae > Gorilla > Gorilla gorilla. Next base: position 98,833,376 of record NC_073237.2, on the reverse strand, counting down.
AAACATTTTAATTTAGTGAAATAATTGTCTTTCTGAATTATCATTTAAGGATAGAATTTTCCATATTATGTGGCAACCTCAAAAAGCTTTAAACTATGTATCTTGCCTGAGAATTTTTACTGAAATAACCTAAACTCAAAGAATTCAAGGGATGAGAAACATTAAAGGTTAAAATCTATTTAAATAATGCAAATATTAAAATATTTATTTATTAGAAGCCTAAACTCCTTTATTCATCACAAAGTTTTTGTATACTCCTTTTAAATATATAAAGCATTGGCCAGAACAGTATTTACAGACTACAAACTTCCATTAATTACCATGTCTTTAGTTAAAATAATAGCCATATTCACAGGAGATACGAGTGAAAAGGAGTGAGGTTCTAATAACCACAATAAATAGAGATTCTAACAGGATTAAACCAGGAAAGCACACTTCTTGCCTGCTAAGCATAATATTATGAATTTTCCAAAGTACAGGGGGATAAATAACATTAGAGCCTTTGGCAGGTCTCCGAAATGGGTAAGCAAACATTTGTGTTTACTCGAGATAAGTATGCTCAAATGACATGTATTTGGAACCAGGATATGGAAGAGTCAAACTAGTAGAAGCTTTCACATTTTAATTTTAAAATTTCCAGGTTTTTCAATAGAGCCTGCACTACATTAGCAAACAGCATGTAAAACTATTACAGAACAGATTGTTTTTTAAAAAACAAATTGGCAGGTGACAGCTATGTACTTAATATATCTTTGATTTAAGAAGACTAGAATAATGATTAGAGGCCAAATAATCCCCAAAATGTAAATTGCTATTTGGATTCTACATGATTTATTTTCTTTGTCTTAGTGGTTTTGAGTTGCTTGTTTGGCTTAGAAGTTTTGAGGCTCTAGTTGGAGGTTGTTTATTTGTTTTTGTTTGAAAGAACCTGAAGGGTGGCAGAGCTTAGATGCTTTCAGATTCCGATTAGTTGTACAATTTTTTTTCTTACTTGATGTTGACTGAAGTTTTGCTGAATTACATGCTGTGATTATCAAAGACTTCTTACAAGTGGCAGTCCTGCTTGGAGATGATTCAGAAACTGGAGGAGGTATCACAGAATCAAGATGGATGGCTTTAAAAGCTGCAGGGACATGAGGTGACATGTATAGCTTCTAACTCTCTTAGCCTGGTCTACTGTACTAGACTGGACAGGTGTCTGAAGAAAAGTGGGTATAAACTGCATGTCACTAATTTTATTATTTGCCCAATGATAAGGCTCTTGAGCATTTACAGTCATGTTTAAGTTTGCTTCAGAAAATGTACTCTTAGCCACATCCATTGTTAATGTGGGTTTGACACCAAAGGGTGGTCTTCCAAACCATAGTTGCTTTCTTGTTGCAAGTCATATGTAAAGCTTTCATCCAGATATGCAAAGCCCTGACACATGTCTTGGATTGCACCTTTGCTGGGAACCTCCACATGTTGGGGCTATATTCATTCTCTCTTGGTGTAGTCTGTTGGTCTGGGAAGGCTGCTGGAAGGCTGTAGCACTTGAGGAGGAATTTGTCTTCAGGTCATTTTGGTATATTTATCAGTATGTGTGCATTTTTCCTCTTTAGATTTTTGGTGGCTGTTATACTGAATTGCAAGCTGAAGTTCTCTAATTGTTGGATCTTTTCATCTTTTGTCTTTATTTTCTCTTTAAGTTGTTTTATTTCATTTAATAAATCTTCATTCTCATATACTTCATCATCATCTTCTGGTTCTTGTACTTGATGGCAATGATAGTTGAATATCATGCCATGAACCATTTCCTTCATGCTGATGCAGGAGATGTTTCAGTTTGAGTAACTGAGTTTTTACAAAGCTCCAATCTTGAACCATGTGCTGGAGGGTCATCTCATCCAGCATCACTGCATTTCCTGGTACATCTACAAACATTTTCTGAACCTGGAAAAGGGATGTCTCTCCATAGCTTTCAAAATGACCCAAAGAAGATTCACTATAGGGAGAGCCTCTGCTCAAATTACTTTATCCATGGTAATCATAGTGGTTAGGATGACTGACGTGGTAGCGTTCCTGTCTACTCAATTTCTAGGGTGGCCTTTTCCAAAATTCTTCCTGAGGCTGTTGAACACTTCTGTCTGGTCAGTCAAAGCAGTTCATATTTTCATGCTCCACATTTTCAAGATGTGTATCATAAGGCCATCATCCTCAAATTCACATGATTCAAGATTATTCAGAATATCTATGCCATTCATTTCATAGGACTCATAACTCCCAATTGGATAGACATTTCCAGTGAGTTCCAAGCCCTCTTCATTCCACATGTATGTTCCATTACAGCTGTCAGATGGAGAGTCCAAATGAAGAACCAGCTCTGAAATCTGTGTCTGGTAAAATCAAATTATTCCCAGAAGTATGTTTTGTATATTCACTCATATTAGAGACATTTATATCTATTTATCAGTTTCACTGAAAGGTTTTTTCATTTTCCTTGAAAGAATCAGATATATTCTGGGGTGTTACCTTTTCATATTTTTCTTCTTTGAGAGAAATTTCCTCTAGAGTTATTCTAGTTCTGTTGAAGTCTTTTACGCCTATTAAATATTCTCTGAAGTCTTCACTTACACCATTCTTATCAGAAGATGACAGAGGAGACAAGGAAATACTATCCACATCGTCACTCAGCTATCTATTTTAGCATCATGGTTCATGGTCTGGTCATTTTCTGTTCTATAACTTTCATTTTCAGTTAATTCTTGGTCCTCATTAGTAGCTTCATCCTTAGCCAAAACTGCAGCATCATCTTCTACACATATGTCAGCAGGGGAATTTTTATTTCCATTAATTGTGATCCATCAAAGTCCCAGAAACTTGAGGCCAGCTCGATTTCAGTAGAGAGAGATGAACCATCCAATAACCTAAAGTGATAGTTGCACCTGGGCCATTGTAAAGCCAATTTCTTTCCACCAGCAGCATAAGACCTAATAAATCCTTATCCCAAATGTTCACTCTAATTTTGTACTTCTTACTGCTTATAGTTTCTTGTTAGCATACATGAGTGCACAGGTACTCTAATGGATAGCTGTTAGTACTTAAAAGACTGTACTGTTAGTACTTACAAGATCTATAGCTCCATTGAAGGAGTGTGATCTGGTTATAGATAAAGGTGCAAGAAATGAACTCTGAATGGAATGTGAACAGTTGTGTGACCTTACCATTTTTTTCACTAGTAATATGCATAATATTGTCTGAGGATTCAGCTAAGCTTTCTCTAGAACTACTTCTAGTAGCACAAGAGTTTGCTCTAGGTCTTTGCATGCTATTGAAACTCAATGGGTTTCCATAAAATCCATTCAATAGTTATTTTGGAGCACTGACTGAAGAATATGACGTCCTTCCTAATAATGTGCCTTTGATGAATTTACCCAAATTAGATGGTCCAGAAAAAGTCCTTTGGTATAACTCCTCTGCAGATGACACACAGTGGATGGCTTTGCTAACTTTGATGTGAATGAAGAAACACTTTTCAAATCTCCCTTTATCCTGTTTTTATCAAACATTACTTGAATAGGAACATGTTTTTCAGGATCAATTAATTAATGGTGAATTTTGAGTCTTGTTAGGCTCTTCAGTACCTTCTGTACTAAGCTGGTATTTATTTGCTTTTCTCCAATTAAATGAATGGGTGATGGACAATCAGAGCCATTGTTTATTACATAACTTTTGATGTTACTACTCTTAGAAGTTCCTAATATATTAACAGGTGTCCCATTTGACATTGGCTGCACTGTGCTTCCGAGAGATTTTGTTCAATACTTTGGTAACTTGGAACCCAAAAATGTCTTGATCAGTGTTTTTCCATCCATGAGCTATGAGGTGCGTTTTTTCTTAGAATTTAACATAATCTATAGGAGTGAAACACCAACATTCCAATCTAAGATCACAAAGAATCTGTGCATCAGTAATTTCCACACTGCTAAGTTGTAGTCTAGAAACAGCAACCCTAGCTGGATGAGTAGCCTACCAACATGAATTTGCATTTATAGAAATAGAAACTCAAGCTTAAACAGGAAGGACCGCCTCAAAGGAGTCATTCCTTTTTTAATTTGTCAAGAAAGTAGGTGCATTTAAATACACATGCGCGTGCACACGCACACACGCACACAGAGATATACACACATATATCTACATACATAGATATATAAAAGAGAAGGAGATTTGAATCCACAGCAACTGTGTGATCCACCAGTTTTATCTCAGGATGTTTCTAGAATGTGTCTTTGTTTTGGCCGGTGCGAGGTGGTGCTGCCTCCTTGGCTGCAGCCCAGCTGCAGGTTGCCTAGCTACCTGCTATTGTTGACTATCATGTTTGGGAGAACATTTGTCCCAAATTATCATAATGTGATCATAATATGATCTCAATCACAATGTGATCGAGAATAAATGCCAGGAGAACACAGGATTCCATTCTGTTTTCCGTCCGATGCATGTCTTAAGCCTTTTGTCAGATTGATTTCTTTTACAAAGTAAGATTAAGTTAGAGGAATCTTAAGTATGTTTGAATTCAGATTCATGCACTTCATAGCCCTGTAAACTGTTTTTTAGGACTGCTATAACAAGGTGCCACAAGCGGAGTACCTTCAAATAAATGTATTGCCTCATAGTTCTGGAGGCTAAAATTTTAAAAGCAAAGTGTTGGCATGGTTTGTTCCTTCTGGTGGCAAGGAGGGGGAACTTTTCCGTGCCTCTCTCCTAGTTTCAGGAAGTTGTCGGCAATTTTTGGCATTCCTTGGCTGATAGACGCATCATGCCAACCTGTGTCTCTATCACCACAATAGGGTTGTGTTCTCCTCCTGTGTCTATCTGCCTCCAAATTTTCCTCTTCTTATAAGGACAGAAGTCATTAGATTAGGGCTCACCCCAATCCCTTATTGTCTCATTTTAACCTTATTTCATCGGCAAAGAACCTATTTCCAAATAAAGTCACATTCACAGGTACCAAGGGTTAGGTCTTAGACATAGCTTTTTGGAGACACCATTCAAACCATAACACCTGATTTACTTAGCCTCCTTGTACCTCAGGTTTCATGTGTACAGAATTGGGATAATGATAAAACCTACTCCATATAGTTGTAAGGAACAAAAGTATATTAGTGTAATCTTCTAGATTTAGTCTCACATATATTAACCTATAATTAACATTAATTTATTTTTCTTCCACTTTCAACTCCAACCCTTCGGTTTACTTTTTATCTCCTTTTGGATTCCCTAGGAACATAATCTCCTGATATCCCGTTCTATTATTTTATTATATAAACAATCAATGTATTCTTTATACCCAACCAAAATTTCTTGAGGCTTAGATAACCTCTTTGTATAGGTAGAATTGCTTTCAGTGAGTATGAGGTACATCAATGTTACCATGGAGTATCATATTCAAATTGATATTGTCTAGCTAATTGTTTAAATTTGTGTAAATGGAATATTTATGATGTATTAGATTTTAAAATAATGCAAACATGGCTGGGTATGTATGATTATGTTGAGTGAAAGGATATGTGTGTCATCTGAACCAAGAAGCATCTCTTCTTTTCCATTGTAATTTGATTCTGATTGGAGTACTTCATAAATACAATTCTAATTTTCATTTTGCAGTCCTTGAGAATTTAATAATTTGTTGCAAGTATATTGCTAATAGTTTCAGTTTTGCAATGTGTTCAACTTAGAGCATATTATGTAAGAATCAATTGCTTGTTTTTTAACTTTTAATTTTGAAATAATTTTAAGCCTTTAAAAATGTTATTAAAAAGTACAACTTAAAGTATAATAAAAAAAGAAAAAAGTAAAGCTTCAGCACAAATAGTAGTAAACGAAATAATTGGAAAAACAGTGTTAAGCCCTTTTTAATTATTTAAATTAATTAAATCAGACTTTCTGCTAAAAAAAAAGTTATGAAAAGAATAGAGTGCTCACATGTAGGCTTCACCTGGCTTTCTCTGACATTAACCTTTTCATGACTACTGCAATAGTCACAACTAAGAAATTAATGTTGGCACAGTACTATTAAGTAATTATGCAATTAGCTTGAATACCACCAGCTTTTCTTTTACAGTATTGTGTGTCTGTCCTAGGATCCAATTCAGAATTCCTCATAGGATTTATTCATGTCACTTCAGTGTCCTCCAAATCACAGTTCCTCAAGTCTTTTCTTGTTTTTCATGACTTTGCTTTTTCTTAATACTAGTAATTTTTTTGTTAAATATCTGTGAATTTTGGTTTATCTGATGTTTTGTCATTAAATTGAGATCATGCACTTTTGACAAAAATGCTGTAGAAGTGATATACCCAATGTAGTGTATCATGTCAGGAATTATGATTTTCATGTTTTATTATTGGTGATATAAATATTATTGAGGATGGTGTCTACCAGCATTCTCTACCATAAAGGTACCATGTTTTCCTTTAGAATTAATAAATATTTTGTGAAGATACTTGGAGATATTGTAAATATCCTCTCTGTTCATCAATGGATTTTGCCTGCAGTAATTATTGTTGTGATTTTCTAATGATGACTTTCTTCTCCCTAATTCCTTCTACATTTATTAATTGTACATACTTTTCAGGGAGGAGCTATCCCTTCTCCTTCATTTATTTACATATTCAGTTATTCATTTATATCCATATGGGCATATTTCAAAATCTGAGTTAGTATGTGGAGTGACAGAGGTCATAAGGTTACTGATTTCAGTTTATATTGTTACTGGAAACAAACATCAAAACAAAAAATATGTGCAGTAGAAGTAATGTGAATCTTTTAAGGAGCATCTTTAATGAGCTAGATGTGATAAATTAAACCTTAAATAATTCATTTAACGATATTAGTTACACACAATAAAGTTACACTTAAAAGGATGCCTGTATTTTAATGTATTTTGTTAAATCCAAGAGGTTTATTGCTGAGCTCTCTGGAAAATGATTAATAGAGGGCTCATCTTAAGGAATAAAAGAGATATCTTCTTATAATTAAAACTTGCAGAGTGTGGAGGAGAGAGGGACGTATCAAGCTTTTACACTCTTCCATAGAACCTACTTCACCCAGTGAGTAGATTACATACAGTGAGGTCAAAAGAAATATTGGGGAATATATGACCCACTAGAAACTGCTTACTATGGAGCCCTTGCTCTCAATATGTTACCTGAAACTTCAGAAATCAGACCCTTCTAGAGGCTCTCAGTTAATTCTTGATTTATCTCTGTTTCCACTAGTACTAATTTGATCTTTGAAATGGAAAGTATTGAAAGTATTACAATGTTCAGGGCCTTCATAGATGTATTCAAAATAATGAAATACTAAGAAAAAATGATTAAATTATTTGATATCTTCCTAGTTAGAATGAAAGTCAAATTGTATAATAGTAACATAAAGGTAATACTTTACATTTGCCAAGGCAATCTCAGATTTTCTAATGAACAATGCCATGAAGGATATATGATAATCTTACACTAATGTACTATTACAATAATTAGAAAATCTTTTATGGTTATTCTAAAATTATTTTCAGAGTAAAAATTTTATAAAGTAGAAAACTGGTTTCTATTGTCTGAACAATCATGACAAACTCATTCTAGGAATTGCAACTCTAAATTGTCTGATAAAGTGGTTTCTCATTATTATTACATGTTACTAAGTGGACACAATTTTGAGATATTCTACAATCTTCTAGTCCAACATGTTTTGTTTTTAATACATTTTAAAAATTTTAGGGTATTTTTGGATTTACACAAAAAATGCAGAGATATTACAGAGAGTTCCCATATACCCTTACCCAGTTTCCACTATTGTTAACATATTACATTGCTATGGTTCATTGTCACCACTAAGGAATCAAGATTAATATAATGTATTATTAATTAAATCACAGTTTATTCAGATTTCACTAGTTTTTACCCAGTATCTTTTTTCTGTTCCATGATCTCATCCACGATCCCAAATTGTATTTAGTTATTATGTCTCTTTAATATCCTTTGTTTCATGACAGTTTCTTAGGCTTCACTTGCTTTTGATGACCTTGACAGCTTTAAGGGATATGGTTTAGACAGTTTGGAGAATGGTCCTCAGTTTGACTGTCTTATTTTTTTAATGGTTAAACTAGGGTTATGAGTTATTTGGAGGATGACTACAGAGGTGAAGTGCCATTCTTATCACATTATATCAGGGGTAAATATTACCAACGTGACTATGAACATGAAGATATTAACCTTGGTTATCTGTTTGAGATAGTGTTCATTTGCTTGTACTTTGATTGGGACTTTATCAATTCAACACATAGATTTGGAAATAACTGACATCTTAATAATCTTCAGTCTTCCAATCCATGAAAATGACAACCCCTTTCATTTATTTGGCCCTTTAATTTTTCTCAGTTCTAGTTTGGAGTTTTCAATGTAGAGATATTGAACATTAAATATATTCATAGAAATTCGATTTTTATGCTATTGTAAATAATATGTAAGAATTAATTTTCTAATCATTTGTAGCAAGTGCATAGAATAAAACCATTTTTGTATATTCACTTTGTATTCAATGACCTTGCTAAATTGACTTGTTAGTAAAAATATATGAATACCTGGTAGACTATTGAGATTGAGAACATTTTTATTCATATTTTTGCTTATTGAATACCTTCTTTGAAAAAATTGCTGAGATATGATTGACATACAAAAAGCTGTACATATTTAATGTATACAAATGATGACTTTAGAAATAAGTATACATCTGTGAAATCATCACCACAATCAATTTCACAAATGTATCTATCACTTCCAAAAATTTCCTCCCACTCTTTTTAATTATTTTTGCGATAAGAATACAACATAAAATTTAATCTCTTAACAAATGTTTAAGTATATGATACAGTACTGTTAAATATAGGGACTATTATCTACAGTAGATTTGTAGGATTTATTCATCTTGTGTAATTGAAGTTTTGCACTTTTTGATCAACACCTACCTGTTTTCCCCTCCCCTCTGCTTCTTGCACCTGCTAATTTACTCTCTGCTTCTGTGGGTTTGACTGTTTTAGATTCCACATGTAAGTAGAATCATGTAGTAATTTTCCTTCTTATCCTGACTTTCTTCAGTTGTAAAATGTCATTCAGACTCATCCGTATTGTCACAAATGATAGTTTTTCTGTCTTTTAAAGAATTGAATAACGTGCCATTTATGCAAATAGCACATTTTCTTTTCCCTTTCATCCATCAATGGACATTTAGGTTGCTTCCATGTTTTGGCTATTGTATATAATACTGCAGTGAGCATAGGATCAGGTATCTCTTCAAGATATGTATCTTCAAGATGAAATTAAATCTTTTATATATATATCTCACACCAGTTAGAATGGCAATCATTAAAAAGTCAGGAAACAACAGGTGCTGGAGAGGATGTGGAGAAATAGGAACACTTTTACACTGTTGGTGGGACTGTAAACTAGTTCAACCATTGTGGTAAGTCAGTGTGGCGATTCCTCAGGGATCTAGAACTAGAAATACCATTTGACCCAGCCATCCCATTACTGGGTATATACCCAAAGAACTCTAAATCATGCTGCTATAAAGACACATGCACACATATGTTTATTGTGGCATTATTCACAATAGCAAAGACTTGGAACCAACCCAAATGTCCAACAATGATAGACTGGATTAAGAAAATGTGGCACATATACACCATGGAATACTATGCAGCCATAAAAAATGATGAGTTCATGTCCTTTGTAGGGACATGGATGAAATTGGAAATCATCATTCTCAGTAAACTATCGTAAGAGCAAAAAACCAAACACTGCATATTCTCACTCATAGGTGGGAATTGAACAATGAGATCACATGGACACAGGAAGGGGAATATCACACTCTGGGGACTGTGGTGGGGTGGGGGGAGGGGGGAGGGATAGCATTGGGAGATATACCTAATGCTAGATGACGAGTTAGTGGGTGCAGCGCACCAGCATGGCACATGTATACATATGTAACTAACCTGCACAATGTGCACATGTACCCTAAAACTTAAAGTATAATAAATAAATAAATATATATCTCCAGAATTAGAATCTCTGGATCATATAGTAGCTCTGTTTTCAATTTTTTGAAGACTCTCCATACTGTTTCCATAGTGGCTGAACCAATTTACACTTCCACAAACAGTGTACGAGGATTTCCTTTATATCCTCAGCAATATTTTTTTACAATAGTTATCTTAACAGCTATGAGTTGATATCTCATTGTGGTTCTGATTTAAACTTTCCTGATGATTAGTAATGTGGAAACCCTTTTTACATACCTGTTGGTCATTCGTATGCTTTCCTTAGAGAAGCATCTATTTAAATCCTTTACCTAGTTTTAAATTGTGATATTTTTTGCTATTCAGTTATAGAAGTCCCTTTTGTATTTTAGATATTAACTCCTTTTTTGGCTTGCAAATATTTTCTCTTCTTTCATAGGTTGTCTTTTTACTCTGTTCATTCCTTTGCTGTGCAAAAGCATTTTGGTTTCATGTAATTACACAGGCATTTTTGCTGTAATTGCCTGTGCTCTTGTTATCATGTTCAAGAAACTGTTGCAAAGGCCAATGTAGAGTAGCATTTTCCCCATGTTTTCTTCTAGGAATTTTACAATTTTATGTCTTATATTTAAGTTTTTAATCCATATTTGAGTTGATTTTTTGTGTATGGTATAAGTGTCCAATTTCACCCTTTTGCCTGTAGGCATTCAGTTTTCTCCACCAGTGTTTGTTGATGAGACTATTCTTTGCCCATTGTGTATTCTTGGCTTCCTAGTGGAAGGTAAGTTGACTGTATATGCAAGAGTTTATTTCTGGGCTCTCTGTTCTGTTTCATTGGACTATATATCTCCCAATTTAAATATAAATATGTACTTTCTCATAAATATTTTGTAATTACCGGTACAGCAATCTGTGCATGTTTTTTTTTTTCCTGTGGGGGTAATTTTGTAGACGAATACTCTGTGCACACACACACACACACACACACACAGAAACGGACATTGTGTTTCTTCTTTAGTCAGTGTTATTATTTTGATGTCTCTAGGAACCATAGTGGTATTCTCTCTTTCATTCCAAATATTGTCAGTTTTTAGTTTTTCTCTATTCTCTTGATGAGTCTTGATGTAGACTTATCAAGTTTAATATCTTTTTACCAATAACTAAATCCTGACATTTCGAATTTTTGTTGCCTTTTACTATTTCATTGATTTCTTATGTCTATTACATTATTTCTTCTACTTACTTTGCATACTTTGGCCATCTTTTCTAGTGTCTTGCAGTTGAAACATAAATCACTGTTATTAAACATATCTCTTTTCTTATACAAGCTTTTAAATCTAATATTCTCTCATGGTTCTGCTGTAACTGAATTTTACCATTATTAATATGTTAAATTTTCTTGTCACTTAATTTAAAATATTTTCTTATTTCCCTTTACATTTTTTTTTGTCTTACAGGTTATTTAGAAGTTGTTTTTACTTTTTTAATTCTCGAATACTGGAGATTTTTTAGCTCTCCTAATGCTATTGACACCTAACTTATCTCCATTGTAGTCATACATCAGGCTACATAATTTCAATTTTTGGAAATATGTGGAAATTTATTTTATGATTTGGTCAATATTGGTTAATATTACTTATCATGTGAAAAGAATATGTGTTTTAAAGTTGTTGGTTTAAGTTCTATAAATATTCACTCAGGCAAAGTTGATTTATACAACTGTTGACATCTTCTATATCCTTCTTGATTCTTCCTGGACTACCTTTAAAATAACTAAAGGAAATCAATATGTTTTATACTCTGTTTCCATAGATATATGTAATTGTTTTAGCTGACAGGTTTATTTTTGTCCAAAACTTGTCTGCATGTCTGATAATTAAAAGTTTGTGTAAGGAGTTCAGCTCAGAAATTTGTTTTTTCTCTAATTTTGTATAACTTTAATCCAAACTCTAATCTATTCAGGGATTCATGATGTATACAAGATTACAGAAAAATGTTTTGAAGTCTGAATTTACAAAGAACTTTTCTCCTTCGTAAAGAATTGATTTTGGTTCTACTTTCATGTTTAGAGATTGGTGTCAATAGAGGAACTAAATCAGGTATGACTGTTTAAGAGTAAGTGTTGCTGGAGGTCTGAGGCTACATTGATATGACTGCTCAAACACATTTTCCTGCCCTGGAAAACATTAGTATTGTAGCCACATATGTGGCTAATATAAAATTGGTTTGTGTAGTCTGGGTTTAGTGTGTTTATTTCTGTTTCCTCTCATACCCAAAAGTCTTTTTCTCTTAAGGTCTAAAACAGAAAGGCAATGTGGTTTTGAAGTGTGTTGCCATAAATATGCACTTTCTATATGTCTAGTCTTGTTTATACAATCCTCACAACAACCTTATTGGGTGGATAAACAATCCTGCAGTTGCAATTGAGAAATGAAAGCTCACAAATGTTAAGTAACTTACCTCAATTCCCACAGCTAATTCTAGAAGTCATTTATTTGTGCATCACCAGAGATTTTTGGATGATAGTGAAAAGAAAATTTGAAAAATAAGTGACTCTTGATGATGTCTTGGCTAATTGAATAAAAAGCCACAAATATTTTTGAACTTAAGGGAAATTGAAAATGCCTAAAAGAAAGAGAAAAGCTTCTATTTCTTTCTGAATATTTTAGGTTCACATTATTCTGAACACAGATCAAGTCACAGCTTCTAACTCTTTAATTAGTATGTGTGAGTGCACACACATGCAGGTTTGTGTATGTGGTTGGTTGAGTTTGGACTGATATTACTTCAAAGGAACATATTCTTTGAAACTTAAAAGAAACAACAGCAAGTATTTTAGAAGAAACCCTTCAGTTTTTTTTTTTTTTTTGTGGCTAATGCTCTGTGATAATACTAAGAATCATCTGCCAGCACCAAATAAAAGTAACTACAACTTTTCAGACCAGAAGTCAGAAAATAAGCAAAACATGGGAAATCCTTCTCTTTGTTAAAAGAAGGATCATGCTCGGTTGCATTTCCCCATCAACCCCTTTGCAAGAGAGCTGGCTAGCTTCAGTTTTATTAGTACCATTAATAACCATGGCATGTCAGACAGGCTCTCAGCTATAGGCTAATCTCCTGGGTGACTGGATACCTATATTTTTAGAAAGCTGTGAATGCTGCTTTAATTATTTAGAAGTTAGTTGGCTCACATAACTCTATTACACTTGCACAAAGCTTCAACATTTGTTCCTAAGTGTATCTTAATGTCAAATTTATTCATCAATGCTTGAATTACTCTAATCAAGAATTTGTTCAGTAAAAATTTCTATCCTAAAAAATAGATTATTTTCTATTGTTAAGTGCCATTAAAAATCGGGAATAAAATGTTATTCTCAGCAGCTAAGCACTAATTTTAACCTCATCTGATATTATCTACTGTCACATATTAATAGAAAATATTAAAATTCTGTATTCTAATTCTGTGCCTCTATATAATTGATCAAATTGTATATTTTCAAATATGCCAAATATTGTAACTTCCATGTTCCAAAGACAAATGTGATCAATGTCTCATGTATATATGTATAGTTATAATCTTAGCATTCTTTTAGAATGCTGCAATAATTCTGGGGAAATTAAAGGTATTTATGAAAATAGCAACTGCTAAATTAAGTAGCTATTGAATGGTTACAATTGATCCATCAGCAATTATTTAGTAAATAACTAAAATTAAGAACACGACATGTTTTTTTTTTAAATTGTATTACATTGAAATGTCACATTAAGTTATATTCTTTCAATCATATGTGTGATAGTTTTAGACCATGATGTGGGTCTTGCAGCTTTGCTTATTCCAGTCCTAGACTTATGAGGTACACCAGATGTTGTGAAAATATAAGGACCCATCCCCACTGTGCCTTTTTCTGAATTATCTAATCCACAGTGGTTTTAAGCATAACATGATTTTGTTTTATAATATTTAGACTTAGCGCCTTTAAAAATTTATTCAGCAACATGTAACTGGAATTTCATGCCTTTTCATTTTGCCATTTTTCTCTATTTCTACTTCTAGTGATTTTTTTCTGGACACAAAGAAAATGTGGTACTTATACACAATGGAGTACTATTCAGCCATAAAAAAAAATGAGATCCTGTCATTTGTAACAACATAACTTCGGTTTTAAATAACTGTCTATAGTCTGTCTAGAGTCTAGAGGTCTCCATGCATTTAGAGTTAGTCTTTAGGGATATATTATCCATAATGCTCTGTGAAGGTGAATTTTCTAAAACCAAAGGTGGATCAAACCAAGCCCCTTATTAAATTCTTTCAAGGACTCCCCATCGTTCAAGAGATCTATTATAGAACTTGGTGATTACAGGTAATAATAGAGTGTATTCTTGAAAAATGCAGTGAGAGTGGATGTAAAGAGTTCTCATGACAAAAATGATAACTATGTGAGGTCATGCATATGTTGATTGGCTAGATTTCGTCATTCCACAATGTATAAATGCTTCAAAACAACTTTTACATCGTAAATACAATGTTGTCCATTTAAAAGAATAAAAATGAGTAAATGTTACAAATTTATAAAAATAAAAATTAAAAAATAGGCCTGGCGCAGTGGCTCATGCCCGTAATCCCAACACTTTGGGAGGCCGAGGTGGGCTGATCACCAGGTCAGGAGATCGAGACCATCCTGGCTAACATGGTGAAACCCTGTCTCTACTAAAAATACAAAAAAATTAGCTGGGCGTGGTGATGGGTGCCTGTAGTCCCAGCTATTCAGGAGGCTGAGGCTGGAGAATGGCGTGAACCCGGGAGGTGGAGCTTGCAGTGAGCCGAGATGGCGCCACTGCACTCCAGCCTGGACGACAGAGAGAGACTCCATCTCAGTAAATAAATAAATAAAAGAAAAAAAATTTAAAAATAGAGACCATCCTCTACAGAGAATTGACAGCATCGGGGATTGGGGTTATTAGATAATGTCCAAGTATATGCAGATTTTCTGAAGATTTTCTTTCTTAGAAGGGGTAAAAGATGAAGTTCCAGCTACCTTCAAAAATATACCCCACAACAAAGCCTTGCTTAATATAGCAAGTAGCCTGAGGAGCCTGGATTCCTTGGTTCAAGCCTGAGTATGTTGGCTCCAGACAGAAGTTCCCTAGAAGGCAAATAAATCAGACAGACTGACCAATCACTGAATCTGACAGCTTTACTATGATGACTCTCATGATTTCTAGTATATGTATCCCTGCCAGCATTACTCTGGCCTTCAGAGTCTATTTGATGTGTGAAGCTGCATTTTCCCCTTACCTTCGCCTAGACAGGAGGGGTAGACTCAGGAATTCCATCTAATACTCCTTTTGGGCCTGGATATCCTCCTTGAGCTGACTTTCTGTGTCTGCTGGAAAACTCGGCCTAAGTCCTGCTTAATTTGTGGGGATCACACTAAATTCCTGTATGTGCCCAGAAGCTTCAGGATCCCTACAGTCCATCCTATCAGCTTTTAATTGTATAGATATATACAGTTATATATAGCTTTATATATATACAGTTCTATATAGCTTTATATATATACAGTTATGTATAGCTTTATATATATACAGTTATATATAGATATACAGCTTTACCCTCACCTGGACCCTGGGTTAGCCTGATGGCTGGTACTGATTTAACTATTCGTAGTGGGTCTTTTTGCCCCTCACCCTCTTCTTCCCCAACAGACTGAAAACATTAAAATAATTTCCTTATCTTTTCAAGGGAGCTACCTGTGCTCTTCCTGTTCGCACTCAGCACTAAGAAACTCTCAGAACCACACTGAATCTGTACTTGTGATGAGCTTCAGAGATCCTAGAATCCAAGCCATCTGGGGCAGAGCTGATGGACAGGCCTGGGGCTGAGACTGAGGTTCTATGTCCAGGTGAATATTTTGTGTCATCAGGAAACTGCTCTTTAAAGCATGGCAGTCCTATATTTTGGACAGTCAGCATGCTAGTGGTATAAGTAATTCCTTGCTTACTGAAGCCATAGACCATGCAGATCCCCATCTACCTTATTGGGATTTGACAGGTCATTAGTTCATACATGTCTTCCCACTGCTGTTGAAGAGCAAGAGACTCTTTGGAGTTGATTCTTTGTCCCCTTATTATCTCTTTGGCCCTGAAATTAATAAATGTATGACTAACCTTTTTTTTTTTTTCTTTTCGTAGAGAAGAAACTCGGATGTTCTTGGAGACATGGCTGCCCTGGAACTTGGTAAACTCACATCCTTTGAGGCAAGGTGAGGATATCTCTTAGTTCTTTGAGTTTTATGCAGAATTCCCAGGAATTTTTGCTAACTTGTTGTCTTATACCAGAAACCTCCTTTGCTCATAACTTTCTTTTCTGTATAATAGTTTTGCTTTAAATGCAATAATTTGGATCAGAATTTATTCATGTCATCACTATTGACATTTTGCAACAGATATTTTTTCTTTCTCTTTCTCTCTCTCTCTCTGCAAGGCTTTTTAATGGAATGTAAAACATTTACTGTCATCCCTGGTAAACATAAACTAAATGACATAGCACTCCCTATCTCCCTGTTGTGACAACCAACAGAGCCCCAAGACATTGTCAAATGTTCTCCAGGGGGCCAAATTGTACCGTTTCAGAACCACTGACTTCGATATGGACATCTGCTCCCTGCTGAATTTCTTTCAAAGTTTCGATTTTTACACACACACAAAATATTTAATGAGGATCATAAGTTATATAAAAATACTGTAAGGGTGACAGTGAGAGGCTCATAGTACATTTCTTGCCAAACAATGGAAAGATTACCTCTTTGCCATTGTTTTGCTCCCAAGTCCTTTTTGTGCCGCTCTCTGCCTCAGAGAGAAGTCATCTCTTCCCTGCTTCTCCTATGTAAAATTCCATGCTGCTGGTCCCTTTCTTTCCTCTCTCCAAGTTCCCATCTTCCCTCCAACAGTTTAAACTCTTCTTGCTTTATATCATATAGAGCAACTGGGCTTTCTGTACTCCTTACTTCAGCCTAACATGTAACTCATCTGCAGGAGTGGAGATGTCCTGCTTTTAACATAGTTCTTCCACCTGCTAGAAAAAGCATTTGGAGTTATGTGTCATAAAACAACAAACCTTTGTTTTTAATCATACCACAGCTTATTCTCTTTATTAAGGTTCTCTGATTTTTAAAATCTATTTTCCAGCTTTTCACTGAAATTGCTTTTGATCGACCTTTCCATATTTTTAAAGGCAAATAATACAGTCACTTATATTGATTACATGTTTATATTTGCATTTGTATGTATATTTGTGTGTATTATTTTCTCATGTTAGGAAGACATAATACAGTTATAATTCTAGCAGGATTTTTTTTTTTTTTTTTGAGACGGAGTCTTGTTTTGTAACCCAGGCTGGAGTGCGGTGGCACCATCTCTGCTCACTGCAAACTCCGCCCTTCCAGGTTCATGCCATTCTCCTGCCTCTGCCTCCCAAGTAGCTGGGACTACAGGCACCTGCCACCATGCCTGGCTAATTTTTTGTATTTTTAGTAGAGATGGGGTTTCACCATGTTAGCCGGGATGGTCTTGATCTTCTGACCTTGTGATCCACCTGCCTTGGCCTCCCAAAGTGCTGGGATTACAGGCGTGAGCCACCGCGCCCGGCCAGTTTTTTATTTATTTATTTATTTATTTTTATTAAGAGTATAAAATGCTGAAGTTAAGCATTGCATCATTTCCTTACCATATTTTCACACATTGTACTGCTGATTCAAATTAATTAGCCCTGGCTCAGGACACACAGCCTTCTCCCACCCAGGTGGTGATGCTTTACCAGAACAGGCAGCTCTTTTATTTGCCTTTTTTGTTTTGTTTTGTTTACTGTATCAACAGCTTCTCCATTATCTCCCTTCTTCACAGAACATATACTTTAAGCCACATCCTTCTTTCAGTTCTTCCTTGATTTCAGTAGAATTCTCTGTTTTAAAACATTTCTTCACAGATTCTAGCATCCTCATGCTTTGATATGACATTTCAGAATAACAGTGATGAAAAGATAATATTTAAAGTATAAGGACAAAAAACACACTTATTTTATAAATCAGGGATACTCAGATCAATAGTTACTAAGTCACAATAACATAAATACAGAAAGTAAATTCAAGCTAAATTAAAATATAATTATTTTTTAATGATTGTTTGATAAAAATGGCACTGGCTATGACTGCCAAGTCCTCATTGCCCACTGTAAGAAGTCAAATTAAATGTTTACAATTAATAAATCACCAAATAATAATACAGGTAGTATTCTAAAACATAATGGTCAATAATAAATAGAACAGCAAACAGATTCCTAAAGTTCAAGCTCAAACATATAGCTAATTGTTACACTTAATAAACAGATGAGGAAATAGCCTACCATAAGTAAGAGTGTGCGTGTGCGTGTGTGCGTGTGTTACAGCTTCTCTTAAGAAGCTATGAAAAAAAGCATAAGATGTACACAGAGTGCAGATAGTGAACAATTAAGAAATAGTATGCAAGACCAATATATTTAAGTTAGAAGTGTATGAAGAAATGAAATATCAAAATGACATAATATTTTAAAGGAAATAATGCAATCACTAAAATATAAAATTCAATTAGGCATTCAGTGATAGAAAAGCTACATTTACGAGAAAAGTAGTAAAGTTTGAGAGGGGTGTGAGGTGGTAAGAGTGCATCATAAAATAAATTTTAAAAAAAAGAATACAGCTCAGAGAGACAGATTCTGAAACTATGAGAGAAGTGAAGATAAATTGATTACCAAAGGAGAAGCACTAACACTATTTAATTGAATATGTAACCAGAGGAAGAATAGAATGAGGATGAAAGAAACAATCTGAGACTGCTTTCAGAATTGGCTAGAAACCATCCTCTGCTTTAAGGAGCACAATGAATTCTTAAAATTATTTATTTTATTTATTTTATTTTATTTATTTATTTATTTATTTATTTATTTATTTATTTATTTATTTATTTTTAGACAGATCTTGCTTTGTTGCCCAGGCTGGAGTGCAGTGGCACAACTTTGGCTCACTGAAACCTCTGCCTCCTGGGTACAAGTGATTCTCCTGCCTCAGCCTCCCAGGTATCTGGGATTACAGGCATGCACCACCATGCCCAGCTAATTTTTGTATTTTTAGTAGAGATGGGGTTTCTCCAGGCTGGCTAGGCTGGTCTCGAACTCCTGACCTCAGGTGATCTGCCCCCCTTCCCCTCAGCCTCCCAAAGTGCTGGGATTGCAGGCGTGAGCCACTGTGCCTGGCCTTAAAATTCTTAAATCTATTTCTAGTGACATCATCATGAACCAAAGTATAAAAAAGCAAAAGAGAAAACTTCAAAGCAATCGCAACACTGAAAACAAAAAGACATTCTGCCTTCTTCAGAAAGCTAACTGTACATGATTTTTCAATTACAATTGTGTAACAACAGCAAAAAAATCCTTTCAAGAGTGAAAGATGTATTCTGGGAAGTCAGCAGTGATGGTAAGGTTTAAGATTTTCCAGTTAACTCTTTTTTTTTTTCTTTTGAGACAGAGTCTTGCTCTCTTGTTGCCCAGGCTGGAGTGCAGTGGTGCGATCTCAGCTCACCGCAACCTCTACCTTCTGGTTTCAAGATTCTCCTACCTCAGCCTCCTGAGTAGCTGGGACTACAGGCATGCACCACCACACCTGGCTAATTTTGTATTTTTTTTTAGTAGAGACGGGGTTTCTCCATGTTGGTCAGGCAGGTCTCAAACTCCCAACTTCAGTGATCTGCCTGCCTCTGCCTCCCAAAGTGCTGGGATTACAGGTGTGAGCCACCATGCCTGGCCCCACTTAACTCTTAATGAGTTTGCAACAGTCTGGGGCTGCATAAAAGTCAACCAAGCTCTTGTACTTGCAGGTGATATCATACAGCCAGGCCCTGCTGAGCTCTACAGCTTTCTCTGATGTTCTGCAGTCCAGGGTCACAGGACACAACACTCCAGACCACACTGACTGCTTTTGTTGAGTTTCTGCTTCACTTTCGATGACTAATCTACTTCCTGTTAGCCTCTGACAGGTCTGAAAAAGAACAGTATTAATCTGGTGGGAAGTGTGTGGGAGCAGGAAGCTACCTCTAGAAGAAATGTTATCATAATTCTCAAGCTTATTTCTCCCACAAAAAAATGTTTGATTAACTTTGAAAGCGAAAAAATGTGAGGCAACTGTAATCATAAATCCAATCAGTTCTTACCAATCTGGCTTTTCCCCCAACCCAAAATAATTACGCATACCATTATCATGTTGTTCAGTATTATGAAACTACTGGTTAACCTGGCCTATTGGAATACTTAACTACAAATAGAAGCCTCTAGGTATCTTTTTCTCTTCAAGTGTGAAATATTTCATCTACATTTTGAATGTCTGCAAAGAAAACTCTTTTCAGGGCAATTCTGAGGGTCTAGTTGTTGGAAGCATCAAATATTTGAAAGGAATAAGAAGGCTTTGACTTCGTAATTGTATTTGTAGCTTTGTGGACCCAGCATGATATTTAACACCATGATGTTGCAACAATCACTGTTTTTACTGAGCAGTGACTGGTGAAATGTATGTTGCTTTTTGTTTTGTGTTTCAGTTATTTTTCTACCAATAGTTACATGAAGGTTTCTTTTTTTTTTCCTTTACTTGTTTATTAAATACATGACAAAGTTGAGAAGCACATTACCAGGATAAATTGTATTGACCCTCCTGTCTCTCTTCTTCACTAATTAATTTTTGGTTTGGTTAGAAGACAGGAGGGTCTTAAGATCACTGTCATTATCATGAGTTAGGTTTGTAAATGTCATGGTGAAAAAATATTAATATCTCAAAACATCTATTTTTAAAATTGATCTCATGGCTTAACAAGCCCACTTAGTGGAATATTTTCCACCATCATTTAACCACTAATGATTCTGAAAGTATTTTATATCCACATGATCTTAGACCTTCTCTTAATGATCGTATAAACTTACAAACTCAAGACTATCTTGGAGGACACTGAATATTGATATGTGTAGCAAAGTATTTAATTTCTTTAAATAACCAGCTCGGTGATAGTTCTCTATGTTTCTAGCAGTCTGTGTAATTCTGTTTCTTCAGAGGAATATTTTTCACATTGATACAGGAGAGAGGCAGGGAAGTGCTGAGGAGAGAAGGGCAGGGTCCCTGGCAAGGGTTCCACCCTCGGGCCTGGGCCCATGGACCTAAGTGAGGACAGGCACTCTTGCTTTCATGCCTAAATGTTACATTTTCCAAAACCACTCTGGCCTGCCATGCCTCCCATCCTGTGCCTATAAAAACCCGGAGGCCCTAGTGGACACACACACAAGTGGCTGGATGTCGAGAGGAACACACTGGAAGAACAACACACCAACAGACACCTGCAGGCTATTGACTGGAACAATGTGGACACCGATTGAAATTCAGCCAAGAGTGGTGGGAGGAGATCCCAGCCACTGAGAGGCCCAACTCCAGGGGAAGACTGCCTTCCCACTCCATCCCCCTTCTGGCTCCCCGTTAGTCTGCTGAGAGCTACTTCCACCACTCAATAAAACTTTGCACTCATTCTCCAAGCCCACGTGTGATCCGATTTTTCTGGTACACTAGAGCAAGAACCCCGGGATAAAGAAACACTTCTTTCCTTGCAATAAGGCAGAGGGTCTAAATGAGCTGATTAACGTAAGCTGCCCGCAGATGGCTAAGCTGAAAGAGGACACTGTAACACATGCCCACTGGGGTTTCGAGAGCTGTAACATTCAGCCCTAGATGCTGCCATGGGGTCGGAGCCCATGGTCCTCAAGACCGGCCCGCCTACATGCTCCCCTTAGGGGCTGGAGCTGTGGGGCACCGAAACAGCCAGCCACAGCCCCATCACATGCCCGGCAAGGGGGTAAGGGAACTTTTCTTGTTTCAACATTTCTTTTTTATTTTTGTTTTTAGGGTGATAAGATATCTTTCTTTCGGTACCCCTTTTCTCCTAAAATCAATGCAGGTGAGGTGGGTGAGTAAGGAGTGTTATTTTTAAATAGGCTGTTAGGTATACTTGGGTGAGTGGGAGGGTTGTAAGTATATTTTTATGAATCTTGCTTAATACTGATCATTAACTCTCAAGCCCAGTCGGCAAAATGCTTTCATTTTTAACTGTAGAACAATGACCCAGCTGAATTTTTATTTTTTCTATTTAAGAAAAGTAAGCACAGAATTAGGAGTATTAAAATGGGCATGTGGCCTCATGTTAAAATGACTAAATCTCCTAATTTGTATTTGTCCAAGACAGTCAAGATAAGAGGGAACATGCACTATCAGATTAACTCTCCTTGGACACAGAAACCGTGCTGCAAGCCAGTCTGCCCTGTTGACTGCCGTATTTCTGTTTTTGTGTGTGCTAAGTTCCCTCGTACTTGTTTCCATTGTACTGACTGCCTTTGACACTTGTAAATAGGAAATTGCTGTAATAATGTTAATCCCATCAATTCAGTGAATGGGTGGAAGGAAGATTTTCCCCCAAACCTTTAGGCAAAAGTTGGTTTTAGTTTGTTTTTCTCTTTTGGCTTTCACTTGAATCTGAAATGTTACCATTGTGGGCCACATTTGACATGTGACAGGCAAGGAGCAGGTGAACAATCAATGGAAAAGTGTTTTGTTTTGTTTTGTTTTGTTTTTAAATACTCCTGTGTTAGCTAACAGACTTCTGACCACGTCACTGCCATTCACAGAGAAGGCTGAAGAAGGTAGCGAGCAGATGCTGTATCAGCTACTACAGCCTTAAAACAAAGTTGGTGTCTCTTTGGATTTTAAAATTGTTCCTGTGCTGCTTATTTTATTTCTGTTTAACCAAGTAAACAGGATAATTTTTCCATAGAGAAGAAAAAGAAAGATTTCCTACTTAAAGAAAGGGAATTAGATTAAATCAATCACAACAGGACTATGAGTTTCCAAAATACAACTATAGAAAAAAGTACCAGTACTCACAAGCCATGCACATATCCATGTGAGAAGAAGCAGAGGACTGCCACCAGCCCCCGAGGGACCTAAGAACAAGAGGAGCACAGAAATCAACAGGTGTTCACTGAAAACAGTGACAGGTTACAGCGATAGGCACTGATCTCATCACAATGAAAGATGGGGAAAAAGTATCAATTAAGGTAAGGAAGAAAATACTAAAAGAGATATATAGGTGTTATCGACATGAGAATAATAGATTTTATCTAAGTGGAAAGTGTAACAATAAAATAAAGTGTTAAAAACAGGTGTTCTAGGAAAATTCTTATGAAAGACAAGAAAAGTCAACCTTACAGATCAAATGATGTAAATATGAATATTGCCCAGGAATAACTGCCCTTGAGTCAGTTTTGAAGTGGCATCATTATCGAATGTGAATCATTAAGAAAGAAATGTACAGGCATCCAGCAGAATGAGAAACTTGTATAACAACGGGATTATCAGAAATATATTCATGAACAATTAATTCTGGAAACCAATAAAGCCAGGTTTAAAAATGTATGAGGAAAGGGTATATGAACATTATTCTCAATCAAATTTTCCCCCCAAGTGTCAAGACTGTGAGACAGCATTTGGAAATATTGCAACTCATGTGTTTCCATATTGAGAAAAAAATAGTAGAGTGTAAAACTCAGCTAACAAACTGTGTTATCAAAGCAAAAACATCAGAAGTAGAATAGCTGTGGAAAAGAGACAGAAAAGATCATGTAAGTTTCAACACTGTGAAGATGTTAATTTTTGCGAAGTATATCTGTAAATTTAATGTATTCTCAAACTACCAACAGACATCAGTGTGTTCACATGTGTCTTGAGACACATGAAATAGAAAATGCTATTTTTTCTCTTTTTTATGGTAGTTGCGTTATTCATAACAGCTAAATACTTGAACCAACAAAAATATTCGTCAATTGATAAATGACTAAATAAATATAGTATATCCATACAATGGAATATTATTCAGATATAAAAATGAATTAATACTAATACATGCTACAATATGAATAAACATTGAAAACATTATGTTAAGTGAATGAAGCCAGACATAGAAGGCCACATATTGCATAATTCCATTTTATAGGAAATGTTCCAAATAGGCAAATCTGTAAAGAATAAGCTTACTATTGGTTACCAGGGACTGGGGGCAAAAAATGACTGCTTGTGGATACAGAGAGTTTTTGGGAAGTTGATGAAAATGTTTGGGAATTAGATGGGTGATGGTTGCACAAGTTTGTTAATTTACTATAAACCACTGAATTATCCACCTTAAAATGGTGATTTCTATGGTATAATAGTTATATCTCAATTTTAAAGTTGTATAAGATTTTAAAAGTCCTAGATTAATTCAGTATGAGCAGATAAATGAGAAGAAAGGGGATAGAAAGGAGAATGAAATTGGCTGGCCATTCTTGATTTTACATTTAATTTTGTGTTTTTAAAAACCATGTTGCAATATGGAACAAATGTTTTAATGATTTCTGCCTAATGAGCCTACCAAAAAGCAGGCAATGGAAAACATTCTGAAGTTTTTAAAGTATTCTGATATTTGCTTGTGATATTTGCAAATTTCTGTACATTTTATGTTATGTCTATATATAAAGCAAGACTTAGAAGATCCTTGAATGCTATTTTCTTTCTTATTATTTTCTGAGACAGAGTCTCACTCTATTGCCCAGCCTTGAGTTCAGTGGTGCAATCTCAGCTCACTTCAACCTCTGCCTCCCAGGTTCAAGCGGTTCTCCTGCCTCAGCCTCCCGAGTTGCTGTGACCATGGGTGCGTCTAGTTTTTGTATTTTTTAGCAGAGACGGGGTTTCACCATGTTGTCCAGGCTGGTCTCAAACTCCTGGTCTCAAATGATTCACTCCCCTTGGCCGCCCAAAGTGCTGGGATTAAAAACTTGAACCAGCGTGCCCAGCCTTGAATGCTATTTTCATATAATATCTGTCGATACTGAATTGTTTGTTTAGTAGGAAATATTTGATGAAAATTCTGATGAGAATGATGTAAATAATTTTTCATTGCTTATTCTCCTTCATATTCCCCTGTTGATAATATGGTTATTTTTGAATTAAAGTGATGTTTGTTCTGTAAAGCAAATGTGGAAATACAAAAATAGAGGGAAAAATAAATATAAAAGTGTACCACCAAAACAACAGAAATCCATCTTACCCCCTACTACAGAAAGAAATGCATATACGTATATGATATCTTGTAACTTCTCATTGTTTATTAACTAGAATTTTTTACACATCCATTTCATGAATCAGTAAGTATTCTCTTCCAATCTGGTTTTAAAGGCTGTATAGAGCCTAGCCCAATGGATTATGAATAAATTATGTAAACTAATTATTTGCTGTAGGCATTAAGATTGCCTTCAATCTTCTAATATTAATATATGTATAGAGTGGTTCTTTATGCACACTTCTTTGTATAGATATATTATTACATAAAGTCGCATTCCATGCATTCTCCACTATGAAGAACAGTTTGGAGGTTCCTCACAAAACTAAAAATAGAGCTACCATATGATCCAGCAATACCACCGTTGGTTGTATACCCAAAAGAAAGGAAATCAGTGTATAGAAGAGATACCTGCACTCCCATATTTCATGCATCACTGTTCACAATAACTAAGATTTGGAAGCAACCTAAGTGTACATCAACAGATGAATGGATAAAGAAAATGTGGTACAATACACAATGAAGTACTATTCAGTCATAAAAAAAGAGATCCAGTTATTTGCAACAACGTGGATGTAATGTGAGATCATTATATAAAGTGAAATAAGCCAGGCACAGAAAGACAAACATCACACGTTCTCACATATTTGTGGGATCTAAAAATCAAAACAAATGAACTCATGGACATAGACAGTAGAAGGATGGTTACCAGAGGCTGAGAAGAGTCATGGAGGGGCAGAGCGTGAAGGGGGAGGTGTGGATGTTTAATGAGTTAAAAATAATAGAAAGAACAAACAAATCCTACTATTTGATAGCACAATAGGGTGACCATAGTCAATAATAATTTAATTGTATATTTAAAAATAACTAAAAAGCGTAACTGTATTGTTTGTATCAAAAAAGTAAGTGCTTGAGAGGATGGATACCCCATTCTCCATGATTTGATTATTTCACATTGCATACTTGCATCAAAACATCACATGTACCATATAGTACCCCATAGATATATACATAGAATATGTACCCACAAAAATTAAAAATAAAGGTATACTCTATACGTGGAATTTTTTTCTTAAAGTCAAGCAACCTCATTGTCTAGGGTGACACCCGAGGTTCTTTGTCTTATAGCCACAGAGACCAAGGACGTGGACAAACAAAGGGTGAGGTTAAGAGCAGAAATTTAATAGGTGAAAGAAAGAGAATAGCTCTCTATTACAGACAGGGGTCCCAGAAAAATGGGTTGCCAATCAGAGGAATCTGTGGTAAAACACAGGGGTTTTTATAGATGAGCCAATGGGGAGGAAGTGTCTGATCTGCATAGGGAATGAAAAACCAGTTAGTACCAGGTGTGCTATCTGCATATGGCATGAATCTCTGGCAGCCCCCACACCAATCTTTTATTATGCTGGTGGGTAGCTAATCCATGTTGCTTATTTCTTTCTTACTGTACATGTGCTGACAAAGGGAAAGTGGACATGCCTGGCACAGGTGGACATGCCTGGCACCAAGTAGTCCTTTTTATTAGTGTAGCTGCCAGCATCCCCCCATGCAAACTTCCAGCTTCCTTATCTATGTTTGCAGCTCGATCTTTCAAGCTGCTCTTTGTTAGAAAAAAAGTCATTTCTTGGGTTGCTTTTTGTTAGAAGGGAGGTTTTGCTGAGGATGTTTTTGCCCTCACTATCTGCCTAAATAATTTATTACTATCTCCTTTATCAAATGGACATAAATTGGTAGGATCTTTTATAAATTTTCAAACAATCAAGTCCAAATATTATACCAATTTTAATTATTGAAATACTTGTTAATTTTTCAGTTTATGAAATTCTTGAATATGTAACTGTTGTGTTCATTTTCATATACTTAGGTAAATGATGACTGTTACAGGCTGAATTATATCTACCCAAAATTCATATATTAAAGTCCTAACCCTCAGTAGCTCAAAATGTGACTATGTTTAGGGATAAGCTCTTCAAAGTGCAGGTTAATTTGAAATGAAGCCATTAGGTTGGGCACAAATCGAATCTGACTGGTATCCTTAAAAAGGGAGGAAATTTGGACACACAGGGAGACATGAAGGTGCCTGCATCCAGATGAAAGGTCATGTTAGGACACAATGAGCAGGTGGTCATCTGCAAGCCAAACAGAGACCCCAGGAGACACCAAAACTGCCAACACCCTGCCCTCAGACCTCTAGCATCCAGAACTACAATAAAATAAATTCTGTTTTTTTAAGTCACCATGCTATGGTATTTTGTTATAGCAGCCCTAGCAAATTAACTATTACATTTTTTTAATTCAACTTTCGTTTTTTTCATTAGAATTAGGAGTACATGTATAGGTTTGTTACAAAGACATATTGCATGATGCTGAGGTTTTGAGTATGCTTGAACCCATCACCCAGGAAGAGAGGATAGTACCCAGTAGATAGTTTTTCAGTCCTTACTTCTTTTATTCTCCGGTGTCTGTTGTTCCCATTTTTATGTCCATGTGTACCAAAAGTTTAACAATGAGAACATGTGGTATTCATTCTTCCGTTTCTGTTAGTTCACTTAGAATAATGGCCTCTAGCATTCATGTTGTGCAAAGGATATGATTTTGTTATTTTCTATATAAAATATTATATACATCTATATATATAATATTTTCCTCATCCATTCCACTGTTGATGGGCACCTGGGTTGGTCCTATGTCTTTGCTATTGTGAATAGTGCTGTGATGAACATATGCATGTGTCTTTTTGGTAGAATAATTTATTTTCCCTGGGGCATATACACAGCAATGGGGTTCCTGGATCCAATGGTACTTTTCTTGTAAGTTCTTTGAGAAATCTCCAAACCGCTCTCCACAGTGGCTGAGCTAATTTACATTCCCACCCATAGTGGATAAGTGTTCCCTTTTCTCTGTAGCCCTGCCAGCATCTGTTATTTTTGACTTAAAAAAAAAAGCCATTCTGACTGGTATAAGATGATATCCATTGTGGTTTTGAGTTCCATTTCTTTGATAATTAGTGATAATGAGAATTTTTTCATATGTTTCTTGGCCAGTTGTATGTCCTCTTTTGAGAAGTGTCTGTTCAAGTCTTTTGCCCTCTTTTTAATGGGATTTTTCATTTTTTGCTTGTTGATTTAAGTTCTGGATATTAGGCCTTTGTCAGATGCATAGTTTGTGAATATTTTCTCTGATTCTGTAGGCTTTCTCTTCACTTATTTATAGTTTCTCTTACTGTGCAGAAGCTCTTTAGTTTAGCTAGGTCCCACTTGTCATTTTCTTGTTTTAGTTGAAATTGCTTTTGAGGAGTTAGCCATAAATTATTTGCTAAGGCCAATGTCAAGAAGGGCATTTTCTAGGTTTTCTACTAGGATTTTTATAGTTTGAGGTCTGACATAAGTCTTTAATCCATTTAAGTTAATTTTTTGTGTATGACCATAGGTAGGAGTCCAGTTTCATTCTTTTGCATATGGATAGCCAGTTATCCCAACATTATTTATTGTACAGAAAGTCCTTTCTCTATTGTTTATTTTTGTTGACTTTCTCAAAGATCAGATGGTTGTAGATGGGCAGCTTTATTTCTGGATTCTGTATTCTGCTCCATTGGTCTATATGTCTGCTCTTGTACCAGTACCATGCTGGTTTAGTTACTACAGCCTTGTAGTATAATTTGAAGTTAGTAATGTGATGCTTCCAGCTTTATTCTTTTGGCTTACAGTTGCTTAGGATGTTTGGGCTTGTTTTTGGTCCTATATAAATTTTAGAATAGTTTTTCTCTAACTCTGTGAAAAATACATTAGTTTGATAGTGATAACACTGAATATGTACATTTCTTTGGTCAGTATGGTCATTTTAATAATATTGATTCCAACACTCCATGAGCATGGAATGGTTTTCTCTTTGTTTGTGTCATCTATGATTTATTTCAGAAGAGTTTTGTCTTTATCCTAGTTTGTGTGTGTGTGTGTGTGTGTGTGTGTGTGTGTTTTTTTGAGGTGGAGTCTCACTCTGTTGCCCAGGCTGGAGTGCAGTGGCGTGATCTCGGCTCACTGCAAGCTCCTCCTCCCGGGTTCATGCCATTCTCCTGCCTCAGCCTCCCGAGTAGCTGGGATCACAGGTGCCCGAAACCACGCCCGGCTAATTTTTTGTATTTTTAGTAGAGATGGGGTGTCACCATGTTACACAGGATGGTCTCGATCTCCTGACCTTGTGATCCACCCACCTCGGCCTCCCAAAGTGCTGGGATTACAGGCATAAGCCACCGCACCAAGCCTCTCTTTGTATTTTTGTTGCCATTGTAAATGGAATTGTGTTTTTGATTTGGTGCTCAGCTTGAGAATTATTGGTATATAGACATGCTGCTGATATTTGTAAGTTGATTTTGTATCCTGAAACTTTACTGAAGCAATTTATCAGTTCAAGGAGCCTTTTGGTAATCTTTAGGGTTTTCTAAGTATAGAATCATCTTCAGCAGAGTGGTAGTTTGTCTTTTTTTTTTTTTTTTTTCCTCTTTGGATGCCTTTTATTTCTTTCTCTTGCCTGATTGCTCTAAGACTTCCAGTACTATACTCTATACGAGTGGTGACAGTGGGCATCCTTGTTTTATTCCAGTTCTCGAGAGGAATACTTTCAGCTTTTGCCCATTCAGTATGGTGTTGGTTGTGGGTTTGTCGTAGATGACTCATTATTTTGAGGTATATTCCTTTATTGCCTAGTTTGTTGAGGGCTTTTTTTGTGAAGGGATGTTGGATTTTATTGTAAGATTTTTCTCTATCTGTTGAGATGATCATATGTTTTTTGCCTTTAATTCTATTTATGTAGTGAATCACATAAATTATTGATTTGTGTATGTTGAACCTGCCTGGGATCCCAGAAATAGTGCCTACTTGATTGTGGTGAATTAAATCTTTGATGTGCTCCTGGATTTGGGTGGCTAGTGTTTTGTTGAGGATTTTCAAAAATCCATACAAAAGATCAATGAAACCAAAAATTGGTTCTTTGTAAGGATAAACAAAATTGATAGACTCCTAGCAAGATTAACAAAGAAAAGATCCTAATAAGCACGATAAAAAATGACAAAGATGACATTACAACCAATCTCAAAGAATTACAAATGATCCTCAGAGATGACTACAAATATCTCTATGCACACAAAATGACAATCTAGAGGAAATGGATAAATTCCTGGAAATATAAAACATCCCACGATTGAATCAGGAACAAATCAAAATCCTGAACAGATTAATAGTGAATTCTGAAATGGCATCAGTAATAAAATTCTACCAAGCAAAAAAGCTCTGAAACAGATGGATCCATAGCCCAATTCTAACAGATGTACAAAGTAGAGCTGGAATCAATCCTACTGAAACTATTCTCAATATTGAGGAGGAGGGACTCCTCCTTAACTCCTTCTATGAAGCCAATATAATCCTGATACCAAAACCTGGCAGAGACAGAACAAAAAAAGAAAACTACAGGTCAATATCTCTGCCAAATATGTGTGCAAAAATCCTATGATATATTTTCATTTGTATTTAATAATATAAATACATATATACAAATAATTTTGTTAGTTAATTGCTTATATTACTTATTTATGGATGCTCATTTTTCGTATACATTTTCTTAGTTATTTATGTATCATAAAGTCAATAAATGATGTTTGGCACATGTGTTATATTATAATAAAATTAGAGGTTGTGTTGAAGTGTAGACATTTATATTATTAAACAAGATCATGGAAACATTTTCCTTCATGGTTTAGCATAGGTTTTATGACATACATACACCTTTTAAAATGTTGTCTTTTTAAATGGTTTCAAGGTTTTCTTTTCATCTTAAGAAATTATTCCATTCCACACTTTTTTGCTATTTATATTGAAATGAAGATATAAGAACTTTTTCAACTAAAGGATGATAAATTATTTCAAAAGCATTTTGGAAATACTTCATAATTTTCCCACTAATTAAAAATTATAAATGTATCCAATACTACATTTCACCTATACTCAGAACTGTTTCTCTCCTTTTATTGTGGTCTAAAATTTTTATATTTCTAAAATAAACAGTACCTCATTACCCCATTGTTACAGTCTCTTAAAATTTCTCTTGGTTGTTCTATACCCTTTTTTCCCTTTCAAAAGGACAACAAAATTGAAGTCCTAAAATCTATTCCTTTGAATTTTTCATGAAAAACCATCTATTGAGATAATCACACCATTTTTATCCTTCATTCTGTTAATGTGGTGTAGCACATTTCTTGATTTGCGTATGTTGAGCCATCCATGCATCCCAGGGATAAATACCACTTGATCACGAGGTATGATCCTGTTAATATCTGCAGAGTTTGGTTTTCAAGAATTCTGTTGAAGATTTTTGCAGCTATGTTCTGCAGCAATAGTGCCTGTAATTCTTTAGTGGCCTTGTCTGGTTTTGCATAATGCTGGCCTCATGAAATAAATTTGGAAGTGTTCCTTCCTTTTCAATTATTTGGAAGACTATAAGAAGGATTAGCATTAATTCTTCCTTAAATGTTAGGCAGAATTCAGCAGTGAAGACATTAGGTCCTGGGGTTTTTTCTCCTTAATCCTTAGACTGCTCAGATTTTCTATTCATGATTCAATTTTGGTAGGTTGTATATTTCCAAAAATTTATCCATTTCTTCTAGGTTATCCAATTTGTTGGCATATAATTTTTTATCGTAGTCACTTATGTATGATCCTTTGTATTTCTTGGTATCAGTTTAATGTCCTCTCTTCCATTTACAATTTTCTTTTTTCTAATTATTATTATTATACTTTAAGTTCTAGGGTACATGTGCACAATGTGCAGGTTTGTTACATATGTACACATGTGCTATGTTGGTGTGCTGTTTGAGTCTTCTCTCTTTTTCTTAGTCTAGATAAAATTTGGTCAATTTTATCTTTCCAAAAACAATTCTTAGTTTCATTTATCTTTTTCATTGTTTTTCTAGTCTCTATTTCATTTACTTGTGATCCAATCTTCTTCTTCTTCTTCTTCTTCTTATTATACTTTAAGTTCTAGGGTACATGTGCACGACATGCAGGTTTGTTACATATGTATACATGTGCCACGTTGGTGTGCTGTTCGAGTCTTCTCTCCTTTTCTTAGTCTAGATAAAATTTGGTCAGTTTTATCTTTCCAAAAACAATTCTTAGTTTCATTTACCTTTTCACTGTTTTTCCAGTCTCTGTTTCATTTGCTTGTGATCCAATCTTTTTATATTATTATTATTATTATTATACTTTAAGTTCTAGGGTACATGTGCACAACGTGCAGGTTTGTTACATATGTATACATATGCCATGTTGGTGTGCTGCACCCATTAACTCATCATTTACATTAGGTATATCTCCTCATGCTATCCCTCCCCCCTTCCCCCACCCCACCACAGGCCCCGGTGTGTGATGTTCCCCATCCTGTGTCCAAGTGTTCTCATTGTTCAGTCCCCACCTATGAGTGAGAACATGTGGTGTTTGGTTTTCTGTCCTTGTGATAGTTTGCTCAGAATGATGGTTTCTAGCTTCATCCATGTCCCTGCAAAGGACATGAACTCATCCTTTTTATGTCTGCATAGTATTCCATGGTGTTATATGGGCCACATTTTCTTAATCCAGTCTATTATTGATGGACATTTGAGTTGGTTCCAAGTCTTTGCTATTGTGAATAGTGCCACAATAAACATACGTGTGCATGTGTCTTTATAGCAGCATGATTTATAATCCTTTTGAGAGGTGATAGCGTGCTGGCAGTCCTCACAGCCCTCGCTCGCTCTCAGCCCCTCCTCTGCGTGGGCTCCTACTTTGGCGGCACTTGAGGAGCCCTTCAGCCCGCCACTGCACTGTGGGAGCCCCTTTCTGGGCTGGCCAAGGCCGGAGCCAGCTCCCTCAGCTTGCAGGGAGGTGTGGAGAGAGAGGCTCGGGCGGAACCGGGGCTGCGGGTGGTGCTTGCCGGCCAGCGTGAGTTCTGGGTTGGCGTGGGCTCGGCAGAACCGGCGCTTGGAGCGGCTGGCAGGCCCCACCGCCCTGGGCAGTGAGGGGCTTAGCACCTGGGCCAGCAGCTGCTATGCTCAGTTTCTCACCGGGCCTTAGCTGCCTTCCCCCGAGGCAGGGCTCTGGACCTGCAGCCCGCCATGCCTGAGCCTCCCACCCCCTCCATGGGCTCCTGTGCAGCCGGAGCCTCCCCGATGAGCGCAGCCCCCTGCTCCATGGCGCCGAGTCCCATCGACCAACCAAGGGCTGAGGAGTGCAGGCGCACAGCATGGGACTGACAGGCAGCTCCACCTGCAGCCCCGGTGCGGGATCCACTGGGTGAAGCCAGCTGGGCTCCTGAGTCTGGTGGGGACGTGGAGAATCTTTATGTCTAGCTCAGGGATTGTAAATACACCAATCGGCTCTCTGTATCTAGCTCAAGGTTTGTAAACACACCAATCAGCACCCTGTGTCTAGGTCAGGGTTTGTGAATGCACCAATCGACAGTCTGTATCTAGCTACTCTGGTGGGGCCTTGGAGAACCTTTTGTGTGGACACTCTGTATCTAGCTAATCTGGTGGGCACATGGAGAATCTTTGTGTCTAGCTCAGAGATTGTAAATGCACTAATCAGCACCCTGCCAAAACAGACCACTCAGCTCTACCAATCAGCAGGATGTGGGTGGGGCCAGATAAGAGAATAAAAGCAGGCTGCTGGCGCTAGCAGTGGCAACCCACGCCAGCAGTGGCAACACGCTCGAGTCCCCTTCCACACTATGGAAGCTTTGTTCTTTCGCACTTTGCAATAAATCTTGCTACTGCTCACTCTTTGGGTCCACACTGCTTTTATGAGCTATAACACTCACCGCGAAGGTCTGCAGCTTCACTCCTGAAGCCAGAGAGACCACGAGCCCACCGGGAGGAACAAACAACTCCAGATGTGCCGCCTTAGGAGCTGTAACACTCACGGCGAAGGTCTGCAGCTTCACTCCTGAGCCAGCGAGACCACGAACCCACCAGAAGGAAGAAACTCCTAACACATCCGAACATCAGAAGGAACAAACTCCAGACGCGCCACCTTAAGAGCTGTAACACTCACCGCGAGGGTCCGTGGCTTCATTCTTGAAGTCAGTGAGACCAAGAACCCACCAATTCC
Source organism: Gorilla gorilla gorilla (assembly GCF_029281585.2). NCBI lineage: Eukaryota > Metazoa > Chordata > Mammalia > Primates > Hominidae > Gorilla > Gorilla gorilla. The sequence goes on along the minus strand of NC_073237.2, from coordinate 98,798,986 downwards.
GGACACAATTTGGGTATATACCCAGTAATGGGATGGGTGGGTCAAATGGTATTTCTATTTCTAGATCCTTGAGGAATCGCCACACTGTCTTCCACAATGGTTGAACTAGTTTACAGTCCTACGAACAGTGTAAAAATGTTCCTATTTTTTATTTCCTTTCCTCTGCTGACTTTGTGCTTAGTTTATTTTTCTTTTTCAAGTTTCTTGAGTTGCAAAGTTTGTTTGGTTATTTAAGGTTTTTTTCTTAATGTGGGCATTATTTTCCAGTATAAACTTTCCTCTTAGTCCTGTTTTTATCTGTATGGCATAAGTTTTGGCATGTTGTGTTTCCATTTTCATCTGCCTCAAGATATTTTTTGAGTTTCTTCTTGATTTCTTTGATGCATTTGTTATTCAGGATTATACTGTTTAATTTACACAAAGTTGTGAATTTTTCAGTTTTCTTCCTGTTATTGTTTTCTAGTTAACTCATGCTGTTGTCAATAAAAACAAGAATTGACACGATTTCAATCTTCTTAAATTTATTAAGACTTGTTTTGTGATCTAATATATAGTCTATCCTGGAGAATATTCTGTGTGCCCTTAAAAGAACATGTATGGGGCTGCTGATGGATGGAATGTTTTATATATGTCTGTTAGGTTCTTGTGGTGTATAGTGTTGTACCAGTTAACTGTTTCTCTACTGATTGCTTTTGTCTGGATGATATCTCCCTTATTGAAAGTGGTTTATTGCAGACCCGTACTATTATTACACTGCTGTCTATTTCTTCCTTCAGTTCCGTTAGTATTTGCTTCATATATTCAGCTGTCTGCCCAGAGATTCTGGGCAGACTGTCTGGAAGAATCTGTAGGCAGACTTGCTGCTGAAGTCCTTGGGCAGTGTGGACTAGTGCCTGAGTACACAAAGATGGATGTGCACCCTGGATCTGCTAAAGCTGGGGGACATGGGAACTACCTTGGAGGCGGGGGCTGGTGTGGCAATGGGATGGGCTTGGAACCTGGGTCTGTGAGAGCTAGCAGAAAGCCAGAGTCCAAGTGTCAGCGTAGTTAGTGCTTTAGTGCTTGTGCAGACCTGGAAGTTGGGTCTGCAGGTTCTAGCCTGGAGTCTGGGGCTCTAGACATCAGCATGGTGGAGAAGTAGACCTAAAGTCTGTGTTGACTGGAGCCCGTCTCTAACCTGAGGCCTCAGGGGACAGCTTGGCAGTTAATTAGACTTGGAAGCTGGGACTACAGGGCTAAGCCTTGTTACTATTTATTCTTACCATTTCAAATAAAATAAAGATTTTTAAATATATATGAATATTATTTACAGATAAATATTTTATAATCCTCATCTTCCTAAATATTAAATGGTTTTATATTCATTATATGGGTAACAAACAAATCAGGAATTTATCAATCCCCAAATAAATTGACTGTCTACCATAATAGATTAAATATTTTGACCATAAATTTGCCATTTTATTCAATAGTTAATTCTAAAAAAATTAGAAATGTATATTTTTCCCTGGTGATATATTTTTATCACTTATGTTTCTATGGGTTTGTCAGTAAAGCTTTATAATTTTTACCACTCTGAAAAGAACCTCTCTACTTGTTTAATAATCATACATGTTGACTGTGGTCTTATTGATCTTTGCATAACAGATCACCGTATGAAATCACATATCTGTACTTGATCATTACTATCACATAGATTAATTTTAAACTCTGCATTTATACCTTATAATTTCTTAACGAGCAAAATAGTTTGCTATTTCATGTTTGTCTATTTTGTATAATCCTTCATCAATGAGCCAGAGGTTTACAAATAAGCAGAAAGTAAACATATTTCATAAGTATTCTATTATGCAGATTCAAAAGATGCCTACTGCCACATTTTCCTCTAAGAATTCCTCATGGATATGTGGGAGGGTTGTGTAGAAAACTAGCTAGCTTTTCCCTCTGGGCATTTAGTTAGATGATTATATTCTTTGCCTGCATGATTCAGCTCCAAGGTTGAAGACTTCTGAGATCACAGGCATCTGCCAGGTAGTATCATTCATTCCCAAAGGATGTCTGGAAGAAGTTTCAGGACCAGACTGCAAGGAAATACTCCAATTCCCTGACTGCTCAGAGCTCTACATTGGCATTGTTTTCGTTATTCACAGATGGAGCAACTGAGATTTGGCAAAAAGAATCATTGTATTTTTCAAAAGAAAGTTTCTCTAGCTGTTAGACTATGACTCCATAAATAAATGAGGCTAATTCTAGTCCCTAAAAAAATTCAAGCTACCAAGTTGAAATAAAATAGCACTTTGCTGGAAGGGTGCTACTTCTTAAAAAATGACTGGCTATGTTGTCATCCTGTTTTTTCTCTTTGCAGTTATTTATCCTTAGAATTTTCATGATCTTTCATGGGTACCAGTATTATTAACTACTAAGCAGCTGCAATCATTAATTGATTCAGAAAAAGTAATCTTAAAATATTAATGGTGATTGTGGGATTTTTCATCATCTTGTTTTGAAATTTAATCTGAATATTAAGGGAGATGAATCTGCAGTCTGACACTGATATTTTTGGTATTTATATATGTATTATTTATTAATATGATAAGGGCATATCCATATAATCCTTTGTAATATGGACTTTTACACTTAAGAATAGATTTTCAATTTTATCAGATTCTTTTTGGCACCAATTGTAATTTTTTTTCACTTGAAGTGTTTATATAACTTATACAATTTATAATTTCAAATTATATTTGTATTTTAACTATACGATAGGTGGTTCTAGGACAGCATCATATTACCTTCACATATATATCTTCAGAAATGTACTAATTTTTATAAAATATTTTAATTTTTGAGCTATTTTTTAAAAGTTTGTTTTCAGATAATTTTAATTACATAAAAATGTTCTGAAATATTTATGTTTTCTATGCCATTAAATGTTATAAATTATACTGTAATTATCTGCTTATGAAGCTTTGAACATATTTGCTTGCAAAGCCATCTGCCACTGAATCCTTTTTCATATTACTTGTGTAGATCTTGGAAAACTTTTTAAATTTCTTCCAATGCAATTTTATTTTTGTTTTTGATTTTATATCCACCATGTCTTTCAGAAAGACTATTGATAAGATTAATGTTTTAGTCTTAATTCTAATTTTCCATTATATTAATTTAGCAGATTTTCCCCTAAAAGACATTTGCATTGATCTCCACCTCAGATAATTTTCTCAATTTTAATTGAAGCTATGTGTATTTGTGCTTTATCCTTCATTATTTTCATGCTTCAATAACTTAGCTAATGGCTAATTGTTTTATCACTTTTATATCATCTGCCACACCTCTCTCAAAAAATGTTCTAGAATTTATTTAACAATTGTCATGTTTTTATTTTTAAATTTTATTTATTTGCTATTTTGGCAACTCTTTTGATTAAGGTATTTCTTCTTTCCTGTCTCAAGGTTTTTTGTTTCAGTTGTAGAGAATTGGTGTCATTTCTTCCTTAAATGTTTTGTAGAATTCACCAGTGAAATCATCTGGGCTTGGTGCTTTCTTCTTTAGAAACTTGTTAATAATTGATTCAATTGTTAACAGATACAGGTCGATTAGGATAATTTACCTTTCCTTTTGTAAACTTTGTTAGATTTTTTTTTTCAAAGAATTGTCCTGTTTCATCTAGATTACCAAATTTATGGACAAACAGTTCTTCATAATATTTCTTTACTTTCTTCTTAATGTCCATGGGATCAGTAGAAATATGATCTTTGTGTGTGTGTCTGACAGGAATAATTTTTGTCATCACTGTTATTTTTCTACATTAGCTTGGCTAGAGCTTTATCGCGTTCACTGATTTTTTTTTTAATGGACCACTTTTGATTTTCTTGACTTTCTCTATTGATTTCCTGATTTTATTTTATTGATTTCTGCTCTATGTTTTTATTATTTACTTTATTCTGCTTGTTTTAGGTTTAGGTTTAGGTGCTTTTCTTCCTCTAGTTTCTTTTTTTTTTTTTTCTTCAGATTTCTAAGTGATATTTCTTTCTCTTTTTTTTTCTTAAAATTCTTCTTCTTATTATGCTTTAAGTTTTAGGGTACATGTGCACAATGTGCAGGTTTGTTACATATGTATACATGTGCCATGTTGGTGTGCTGCACCCATTAACTTGTCATTTAGCATTAGGTATATCTCCTAATGCTATCCCTTCCCCCTTCCCCCACCCCACAACAGACCCCAGAGTGTGATGTTCCCCTTCCTGTGTCCGTGTGTTCTCATTGTTCAATTCCCACCTATGAGTGAGACCATAGAAGCATAGATCAATGATTTTAGATCCTTCCACTTTTCTAATATATGCATTTGATGCTATAAATTTCCCTTTAAGCATTAGTTTTGCTGCATCCTACAAATTTTGATGATATATTTCCCTTTTCATTAGTTCAAAATATTTCATTTTTCTTTATACTTACTCTTTGACCCATATGTTATCTAGTATTGTGCTGTTTAATCTACAATTACTTAGAGATTTCTTAGCTATTTTTCTTATTCATTTCTAGTTTAATTCTATTGGGGCCTAAGAGCATATTTTATGATATTTTTAAAATTTTGTTAAGTTGTATTTTATTGTAAAGAATATGATCTATTTTTTCTGAATGTCCCATGTAAGCTTGAAAAGAATGTGCATTTTGGTGATGGATTAATTTTCTTCAAATGTCCATTAGAACCAGTTGGTTGATGGTGTCATTCAATTCAGCTATATGCAAACTGACTTATTGCCTGCCGGATCTGTGAATCATGAATAGTAGGTGTTAAAGTCTTCAACTATAATCATGGGCTTTTCTTTTTCTCTTCCTAATTCTATCTGTTTTTGTCTCATGTACTTTAACTTTCTGATTTTTAGGTAGATACACATTTAGCATTTTTATATCCTCTTGGAGATTGGTATCTTTATTATCATGCAATGTACCTCTTTATCCCAGTTAATTTCCCATGTTCTGAAGTCTGTTTTGTATGAAATTAATATAGCTACTTCAGCTTTCTTTTGATTAGTGTTAATATATTTTTCCCAACCATTTTCCTTAATCTGTATCTTTATATTAAAACCGTATTTCTTGGCCAGGTGCAGTGGCTCACACCTGTAATCTCAGCACTTTGGGAGGCTGAGGTGGGCAGATCACTTGAGGTCAGGAGTTCAAGACCAGCCTGGCCAAAATGGGAAACCCTGTCTCTACTAAAGATACAAAAATTAGCCAGGCATGTTGGTGCATGCCTGTAGTCCCAGCTACTTGGGAGGCTGAGGCAGGAGAATCGCTTGAACCCAGGAGGTGGAGGTTGCAGTGAGCTGAGATTGTGCCACTGCACTTCAGCCTGGGTGACAGAGCAAGACTCCATTTGAAAAAAAGAAAAGAAAGGAATGGAAAAGAAAGGAAAAGAAAAGAAAGCAACTGTATTTCATGTAGACTCTGACAGTTTTTAAACACCAATTGAAGTGCTTATTGACACATTTAAAGTACTTATTGATATAATTAAATTAAAATCTCTTGTGTTTTTTAGCTGTGTTCTGTTCATTGCTCTTGTCCTTTGTTTCTTTTCCATCTTTGCCTTTTTATCTGCCTTCTCTGATTTTAATTGCATGTTTTAGCTATAACATCTGCTATTATACCAGTCCTCTTACTGTGATGGTATGTGTCGGAAAAGGGGAAGCATTATGTAGTCCGTTGAAATTAAGTATTACCTTTGGGCCTCTAATTTGAGTTTTGAACTTTGACCAACTGATGAAATTGAATTCATCTTTGTAGCTATATTTTGTCTCTATGAATTTTATCCTCTTTATTGTTTCCTAAATCATTCAAATAATCTGATAGTTTTAATCAAAATGATAAAATATATACCTGCCCCACTCAAGGAGGAGAAGGAAAAAGAGAAGGAAGAAACGAAGAAATTTTCATGCCTTCAAACATGAAATGTTAGAAATGGGCAACCTTAATTTTGGAAAACATTGTATTCTTCCTTGAACCTATATTAGGAAAAGACAAAATCAGTTAAACAACTTAATAATCTTTTTTACTTCTTTTAGTTTCATTTCGATTCTGTGATGATTAATATTAAGTGTAAACTTGATTGGATTGAAGGATGCAAAGTATTGTTTCTGGGTGTATCTGGGTGTTTCTTGGTATTGCCCGAAGAGATTCAGATTTGAATCAGTGGACTGGGAGAGAAAGACCCATGCTCAGGAATGCCCACCCACATTCCTCAGGAAGACCCATCCACAATATGGATGGGCACCATCCAATCTGCTGCCAGTATGGCTGGAAAAAGCAAGCAGGAGAAGGTGGGAGAAGCTAACTTGCTGAGTATTTCGGCCTTTATCTTTCTCCTGTGATGGGTGCTTCCTGCCCATGAACATCAGACTGCAAGTTCTTTGGCCTTTGGACTCTTGGACTTATACCAGTGGTTTGCCAGGGGCTCTCAAGCCTTTGGTCACAGACTGAAGTCTGCACTGTTGGCTTCCCTACTTTTGAGGTTTTGGGACTTGGACTGAGTCACTACTGGCTTCCTTTCTCCTTAGCTTGCAGACGGCCTATCATGGGACTACACCTTGTGATCGTATGAGTCAATTCTCCTTCCTAAATTCCCTTTCATATATACATATATGCTGTTAGTTCTGTCCCTCTAGAGAACCATGACTAATATAGATTTCATTTACAGCTCATCTATGATTATTTGCTCTTGCCTCTATAAATAAGCCAGGATAATAAATTATTCTCTTGACGGAAAAATTTTTGTTTATAAAGTAATTCTTCATGATCATTCATAAATGGGTTCAAAATTTTTATCAAGTTTTAATTTTCTTTTCTCATATAAAGCCTTTGTTTTATCTTTATATTACTCTTCCTCATAGAAGAAATAGTGTCTAATATTTGGCAAATTTTAAAGAGTTGTATAGGTATAGACTCAGTATATTTGAGGTATATGGAAAGCTAGAAACAATAACCTTTACTCAGACTAAAAAGCATTTCTTTACCATATTGGTATGAAACCCCTTTTTCCCAGGCATCAGATAAGCATCTCATCTACCTCCAAGAAGAGATCAGTAGTTGACAAAGGCGAAAAATGAAGAGTGATAAAAAGTCATGAGAAAAATCTACAGTACCACTAACAGAATAGAAAGACAGGTTTCGAAATACGTGTGCTGTCATCGAACTATTACTTCAGAGCAGTACTCCTTCTCTCTCCTCATTCGCAACAATGAACCAAGGAACGTTTGCTTTGATGAAAAGAAGGTATTTTAAACATGATAAATGAAGCTGGCAGGGACTCTATTTTTATCCAACAGAATTTAGGTCTTTGTTGACATAGTAGCCTTTGGACTTTGTATATGCTTTCAAGGTGTTACTGATCCTTGCTCATCAAGGCAGACTGGAGAGGATGTAGTATTTAAAGGCAGAAGTAGGTTCAAAAATAAAGTGTACTTCTGGTACTGCATCTCTTGAGAAAGTGTGGATGATAGCTAACTAGAACCCCTGGAAAGTGGGGCGGGGGGAACAACTTTATTTCAATGACTAGCTTCATTTTTCTGGATTTTTATTCATAAAAATTACTAATTAATCTATTTTTTAATTTGTTGTTATTTTTGTTGTTGTTGTTTTGGAGATGGAGTCTCGCTCTGTCAGCCAGGCTGGAGTGCAGTGACACAAGCTAAGTTCATTGCAAACTCTATCTCCCAGGTTCAAGCAATTCTCCTGCCTCAGCCTCCCAAGTAGCTGAGACTACAGGAGCAGGCCATCACGCTCAGCTAATTTTTGTATTTTTAGTAGAGATAGGATTTCACCATGTTGGCCAGGCTAGTCTCAAACTCCTGACCTCAAGTGATCCGCCAGCCTTAGCCTCCCAAAGTGCTGGAATTACAGGCATGAGCCACCACACCTGGCCTATTTTTGAATGTGATATTTTCTTATAAGACATATTTAAAGTGAAAACTTAAGTGAAATCCATAGAATAAAACTTAAACATAATGCACAGAACTTATTCTTAGTAATGTTCTTTTATTTTTTTATGTTCTAGGAGCCCATATGCTATAATCTTATGTTTTAACAGAAAGTGTTGTCTTTAGGAATGCTGCCTACTTGACGGCTTGTTTATATTTGAAAATCACATTAACTTTTTCTATAATTCTAAACTCAAGAGAATTAAAACCTTGCCTTAATGAAAGTAAATTTCCTAAATACTTTAAGAAAACAGAAAACTAGACATATATTTCAGAAATACAATCATTAAAAATGAAAGAAATATTTAGTTTAAAAAACAAACTTCATGTTATATGTAAAATTTATTTTCAATCATTCATACTAATGTTTGTATACAATTACACACTAAGAATATCTGAAAATATATAAGGAATTTCAGATCACTATGAAAATATTTTTAAAAATCATGTCCTTGTTATATGGCTCTTATTTCCATTTTATTTTGAATACACATGCAATTGCATTTTTCTAATACATTCACATATATTATTTAGGATCCCTGAAAAACCAGGAGACATACTCAAAAACAATTTGAGGAGGATTTGATAAAAAGGCTGACTACAAAGATGTGATCAATCAAAAACCACATTGTATAGTATTGTACCCAAAAGGCAGTAATAGCAGGATTTCATTAAGACACTGGGTCTTCAAGAGATGAGACTAAGGATATTATTTATTTGGCAAGTCAAGACACATTATTATAGTGTAAATAACAAAAATGGCTATAAGGAGAGGGTCATCTGACAGCCGAAATCTGTCTCTGAAGGGATGCTGCCAGACTGAAGCAGACCTATGGGGAGGAACGGAGTGGGGACTGGGGTAATCAATACCTTGAATTAACTCCTCTTCCTCTCTCCTATCTCATGCCAAGACTTCCTTTGGCCCAAAGCATCATGAAACCAATAGACAAGTAAACCCTGATGCAGTGTATAAATTTCATCCTCTCAGGGTACAGAGCAGTGAGTAGGAACGTGAAAAGTGGATCTGTAGAGGCAAACAGGAGATATTCAGCATATATAGATATATTTGTGTCATTTTATATATTTCCATCTGGAATCTTCCAACTTTTTAACCAAAAAGACCGAATATTCTATAACTATGAAAAAGGAGAAGAAGAAAGTGTTATGGTTTTTACTCATGAATTATAGGTCAAGCATTGTGTTAAGCACTTTACAAATGAAATCAGTAACCTTATTCACATTTCACATAGGGAAATAAGGCAGAGAAAATACATATCTTGCTTGGGTCCATAAAGCTAGTTAGGATATAAACTCAGTTCCAATCTTTACTTAATTCTGAAGCACCTGCTTTTAAAACCTGCATGATAAACCTCTAGTCCTTGCAGCATCCCTGCTTCTTCCTTTTGTTTCAGCCAAATTTGATCACTGTTTTCTAGACCCTTCCTGATGGTTCCAATCTTTGGATCTTTGTGTGTGTGCATATTTTTCATAATATTATATATTGTATATATACATATTTTTTGTATGGAATGCTGTTCTTCTTTATATCCAAATATTTTAAAGTTCTATCATTTATTATAAATGTATCAACCAGAATTTCCCAAGACAAAGACAATCTCTTCCTTCCTGGCCCCAAAATGTCTTTACTTTTATAAATGTTTCATGGCACAAATTTTGGTCACGTTATATAAGTTATTGTTTATACCTTCTTCTTAGTCCCAATGCAAAGTGTGCTTCTGGAGTGCAAGCCCCAGATGTGACCTTATGCGCAAGACTGAATCTGATGTGCTGGGTACCTGTTTTTGTATAATTGCAAGGGGTAGATAAAAATAGCTTGCTCTTCATGATCAATAACTATATTTCAGGCAATAATAAAGAATGAATGCCATTGTTGTCCCAACTTTATAAGTGAGTAAGTTGAGACTCAGAGTGTTAAACCTTCCCAAGTTCATATTGTTGGCACATGACAGGGCAGCATTACAACCCAGCTAACCGGTTTAGATACCATGCTTAACCACTATGCTATACCGCATCTTAGAACAGAATACAAACAAGTCCAAGAAACAGAGAGTTTATGGGTGCAGCACACCAACGTGGCACATGTATACGTATGTAACAAACCTGCATGTTGTGCACATGTACCCTAAAACTTAAAGTATAATAATAAAAAAGAAACAATTCCATTTACAATAACATAAATAATTAAAATACTTAGGAATAGGCAACCAAGGAGATGAAAGAGTTATATACTAAAAACCATAAAGCATTGATGAAAGAAAGAAGAAATACATAAATAAATTGGAAGATAAAAGAAAATCCAAGCTACCTAATATCTATAGGAAGTTGCACCGTTTGATGTGGCAGTTTCAGAAACACTTCCCTATCATAAAAACTCAAGGGTCATTTCATGAGTGTGTGCTATGAAAGGTCTTTCAATATCAGGGATTTGCTTGGTCCACTGCAACCAACTTTTTCTGTGATCACTTGCAACAAAAGGCAACAAGTGAGTAAGCCCTAAAGTAACCTAATTTGCACAGACAGTAGTTCAACTTGGAGAGAAGTCATTTATGGTAAGAAAAAATTATGCTCTACCTTAAAAAAGTAAATATTTGCTCTTTCTAGAAGTTTGTTTCAGGGCGTAGTAGTAATTAAAATGTACCTCAGTTTCTCCTTCGTTGAGGTAGAGGGGGCTCTAATGGTTGTGAAATGAACTGATGATGACTCACCACAAGGGCTCACTCCTTCTTTCTTTTAGGAGATGGAGTCTCGCTCTGTCACCCAGGCTGGAGTGCAGTAGCTCTATCTCGGCTCACTGCAACCTCCGTCTGGGTTCAAGCAATTCTCCTGCCTCAGCCTCCCGAGTAGCTGGGATTACAGGTACCCGCCACCGTGCCCTGCTAATTTTTGTATTTTTAGTAGAGACAGGGTTTCACCATCTTGGCCAGGCTGGCCTCGAACTCCTGACCTCATGATCCACCCGCCTCGGCCTCCCAAAGTGCTGGGATTACAGGCATGAGCCACCATGCCAGCCTTTCTTTCTGTCCCTTCAGTCAACAGTATTTATCAGTTGCTATATGCCCTGCACTGACCTGGGTGATGACAAGTTAAACGTTTTAGAAACTAAATTTGCTATGAGTGGAATATAAGGTGTATGTGTGTCATAAAAGGAGATAAATTTGAACAGATAGGAAAGGGAAAGGTAATCCCACTGGAGTGATGAGACTTTATTCTGTAGACAAGTGGGGGGGGATTTTTTATTATATTTTTAAGTTATAAGCGAATGTGAACAGATTTACATTTTAGGAATGTCACCCTGACTGTGCTGAATGAAAGGGGTCCATAGCCACAACCAGGATAATTTGAAAATTTATGAAATGATGCAAGTATGAGATAACAGTAATGTGTGAGCAGTGCTGGCCAAAAGAGCATGCTTGAATCCAGCATGATTGAAATGCTGGAGTGAGCTGGGTGAAATAACATAATATGAAACTGTACCACTTAGAAAAATGACCACTCAGGCAGCATTTATTCAATTACTCCACTAATTAGAATATTTTATCTTGCTACTTGTGTTATCAAAAATATCATCTCTGACTAATGACACAGAGACACTGGGTTATTTATTTTTTTATCTATAGGCTGAATATTAAGTCTAATGTTTTATTTGACATAATTTTGTGTACTCTGCTGAAACATAATCCCCGAACCCAAGGGCCATCCAAGCCCCAGTGAAAAACAATGTAATCCCTATGTGTTCTGTGCTCCCAAAACACCTTGTGAATATACTGTTACTATAGTTTTTATACTGCACAATTATTTACTTTTCTTTTTTACCCTGGAGAAGACTGACTCTTCTAGGATTTTATCTTACTAACCTTTGACTAAGATTCAGTGGGGGCATATCATTATCTTAATCTGGATCTAAAAATCACAAAACCCTGGTTCGAATATTTGCTCCCTGATTAATTTTCCCATGTCTCAGTTCACTTCTAAATGAAAATAACAATGCGTCCCACTCTATTATGGATGAAGTAAATTAATGTATGAAGAACTAGGCAAACTAATTAGCTAATTAACTCATGTAATTAATTAATAGGTTAGGATAATTACTATTAGCCTTTTTACCTAGAATATGAAGATATATAACAGATATATAAAGAATATTTTAATAGGTGAATAATATTAGCTAAAATATTCGTACTTACTGTACACCAGACACACGTCTAGGCACTTTACATGCATTGGCTCATTCAATCCTTACAGAAAAACCTAGATGTCACTACTATTATTTTGGTTTGTTTTTTCCATGTGTGTGTGTGTGTGTGTCACTACAATTCAAGGGGGCTGAAATTACTACTATTTTTCTGCCAGTTTTACAGTGATAAAAGTGAAACTAAGAGTGATTTTATAATTTACCCAAGGTTTACATTACCTGTTAACTGGCAGAGGAAAGTTTAGAATAATGCTTTTTATTGTCTCTGCGGATGGATGCATGGAATGAATGAATCCCTTTTCCTTTTTCTCCCATAGCTCTTAAAAATCAAAATGTTTTATCAGAAAATGAAACAAAAACATCATTGATGTAACTAATGAATGAATGCAGTCAAGAAAGGTTCTGTTTTCCTCAATAAAGTTGTTCATTTGCCCAGCATTTTGCCTGATACATGGTAAGACTAATAAACTATTGAATGAATGAGTGCCTGTTTATAACTGATACAATGAATTCCTTTCTAATAGTTTTGAATGATCATTATAAATAATAACAGCAACAACAAAAGCAAACCATCTGTCAACAGGATGTGATTAAGTGTCATGAATTAAGACTAGCATGAAGGTTAGGAAAATGGTGAAAATGCGGTAACCGCAAGGTGGAAATATAAACACCTCCCCTGCCTCTTTGATTACTTACCTTATTTCCAGATCTGCCACTTGGATCCAAGTACAGTAAAATGTTCATGTTCTTGAATGTTCATGGCAAGCACTCAGCATCACTAGCCTCCTTTGGAGGAAAAAAATATTAAGATTTTACACAGCTGTGACTTTTTAGCAATAGTAAGCAGATAAATTATTGCTTAACACAAAAATCTCAATTTTTCTTACACATATTTGTATTTTCCAATAGTGGGAGCCAATTTGGGAAATTTTAAATTATTTTTGAGCCAAGAAAATAAGAGTGATGAAGTTTTATCTATTCTTCTCTCCTTTGTATGAATTCAATTAAGATTATTAACAGAATATATGTCTGAGCACACATTCAAACTGCGAGTGTTCCACGACATTGTCAGGTCTACATTTCCAACTTGTTAGAAATCAGTATTCAGGACAGGAACATTCTGAACCTCTGTAAGAGACACAAATGGAAAATGTTTAATTTATGCCACTTAGACATAAAGGAGATCACATCAAGCACTGATTATACTGCTATTTCCAGAATCCAGACAGACTGTTTTTTTCTTTTTTCTTTTTGCTGGTGTTTTCATTCAGAAAGGTTAAAACACTATTAATACTTTTTACTTTAGATTGAAGAACCAATATTTATCTTGGGTCTGGGCAAACATCTCAATTTTTATTGTCAATAAATATTCATTGTCCAATTTCCTCAAAGCAAAATTGGAAGAAATTTTGTTTTCAATTTATTTTTGACAGTTTTCCTGCTTTGTGAACACAGTGGAAAAAGATGTCTTCCACTTATCCTTTGCTCCTATCATTCACTACACCAGACATACAAATAGTACGGTTCTAATTCATAATCAATCTCACCTGAATAGTTACTTGTTCTGAAAGATGCTCTGCAGTCAGAATTGTAAACACGAGTGATTTCTGAGTTGAAATAAAACTGACTAAACAACTCCAAGTGATCAAGCATTTTCAGATTAGTAAATATGAGAACTTGGCCTAATTTCAAAGCTGCTTCATCTTGGCTTATTATCAAAATGATGAATAAGTATCAAGGATATATAAAAGGCATAAGAGAGTGGACACAGCTACGCACTGGCTCTCTGTTTCCCCATAGAGATAGGCCACAATTTTGATGATTGTTGTAGCGCTTGCAATGTTGGCATCAATACATATTAAAGATACTTAGAAATGTGGGCTTGCTGCCTTTTACACCGTTAGGCTATGAGAGATTCTGTATCAGTCCTTAAGTCTAATCAATGCTCTAAAGTCTATATCTTGTGGCATCCAAGGAATATGTTTGTATTCTATTTCTTTCTGTACCATTACACCTAGAGCAAACTTTTACCAGTGCTCTACAACTCACCCATTTAATATACTGTCTTACTATCTTCACCAACTTTAGATAAGACATTTCAAAATTAGGACACTCAGTGAATTTTTCTTAAGAAAAATTTTAAAAGGAAGGTGTGATTTCACAATGAGACGTGTAGGGAAGTGCAAGTGATGTGAAACAGAAGACAGCTCTGCTCCTTGCTAATTGTGTATTTTGGGCAAGCTGATTAGACTGACAGAGCATTGGGTTTGTCTACAAACCAATAGGAATAACTATAAAGCCTACTTCCATATTCTTCAGTACAGTGTTTTCAAGGTTTATCTGCATAATAGCATGTATCTAGACTACATTCCATTTTATGAGTGAATAATGTCCCATTGTATATAACAGATTTTATTTACCCACTGGGTCATTTTGGAGACTCATATCGTTTGAATGATTTCCCCCTCAAAATCTCATGTTGAAATATAATCCCCAGCTGGGCACAGTGGCTCATGCCTCTAATCCCAGCACTTTGAGATGCCAAGGTGGGGGGATCACGAGATCAGGAATTTGATACCAGCCTGGCCACATAATAAGACACCGTCTCTACCGAAAATACAAAAATTAGCCAGGCATGGTGGCAGGCACCTGTAATCTCAGCTACTTGGGAGGCTGAGGCAGGAGAGCTGCTTGAACCCAGGAAGCAGAGGCTGCAGTGAGCTGATATCATGCCACTGTACTGCAGCCTGGGCAACAGAGCAATACTCTGTCTAAAAAAAAAAAAAAAGGAAAAGAAAAAGAAATCTAATCCTCAGTGTTGGAGATGAGGCCTGGTGGGAAATGTTTGAGTCATAGAGGTGGTTCCCTCATGAATGAATGGCTTGGTGCCCTCCTCATGGTACTGAGTGAGTTCTTGCTCTGAGTTCACCAGAGGGCTGGTTGTTTAAAGGAGCCTGGCTACTCTGCATATCTCTCTTGCTCCTTCTTTCTCTAGGTAATATGCCTAGTCCCACTTTGCCTTTTGCCATGAGTCAAAGTTCTCTGAGGTCTCACTAGAAGCTGAGTCGATGCCAGTGCCATGCTTGTGCTGCTTGCAGAACCATGAGCCAATTAAACCTCTTTACTTTATAAATTACCCAGCCTCACGTGTTTTCTTTTAGAGAGAAAACAATGGACTAATATCGTGACAATTGGTTACTTTTATGATAAACTATTATGAATAATTCTAATATGAACATTCATATACAAGTTTTGGTGTGAATATGTGGGGCTTTTTGTCACTGATAATCTCCTTGGAGTTGAGTTTTATTCATTTTATTTTATTTTTTATTAATAATATTTTAAATTGACAATTTATAGCTGTTTACATTTATGGGAAATAATGTGATGTTTTGATAAACACATCTACAATGTGGTTATAAGTTTTTATTTCTCTTGGGTATTCATCTAGAAGTTGAATTGCTCCAGGTTTAGGCTTTTGAAGGAACTCCCAGACTATTTTTCAAAATATCTTCACTATTTCACACCCATGCCAGCAGTATGTGTAGGAAGTGTTCAGTTTCTCCACATCTTTACAAACACTTGATATCATCTTTCTGTTATAGTCATCATAGTGGGTAGGCAGTGATGTCTCATTCTTATTTTTATTTGCTTTTCACCACTAAATAATGATTTCTAGCATATTTTGATGTTCTTTTTGATAATTTGTAATTCTTAGGAAAAGGATCTATTAAGAACCTTTGTCCATGTTTTAGTTGGGGAATTTGTCTTTTTATTATTGAGTTGTAGAAGTTCTTTATATATTCTAGATACAAGTTCTTATCAGGCAGATAATTTATAAATATTTTATCTCAATCTGTGAAATGATTTTATATATCTTGATGGTATCCTTTAAAACACAAAGGTTTTTTGTTTTTTTAATTTTAATCTATCTTTTTTGTGTCATTTCAAAATTTGTTGTCATAGCTGGGAGGGCTTTGCTTAACCCAGAATCTCAAAGATTTACTCCTTTATTTTCTTCTGAGAGTATTAAATTTTTATCCCTTTTTGTTATATTTTATTGTATTATTTATTTATTTATATTTTTGAGACAGAGTCTGACTTAGTCGCCCAGGCTGGAGTGTAGTGGCGCGATCTCGGCTCACTGCAGGCTCCGCCTTTCAGGTTCAAGCCATTCTCCTGCCTCAGCCTCCCAAGCAGCTGGGACCACAGGCGCCCGCCAATACGCCTGGCTAATTTTTTGTATTTTTAGTAGAGACGGGGTTTCACCATGTTAGCCAGGATGGTCTCGATCTCCTGACCTTGTGATCCGCCCGTCTCGGCCTCCCAAAGTGCTGGGATTACAGGCGTGAGCCACCGCACCCGGCCTTGTTATTTATTTTCTTAAACTGAAAGATAAAATTGTATTTCTTCACTGTAGACTACATATTGTTCTGAAGTATATATACATTGTGGAATGACTAAATCTAGCTAATTCATATATGCATTACCTCACATGGCTCTATTTTTTGTGGTGAGAACACTTTACATTCACTCTCTTAGCATTTCTTAAGAATAGTATATATTGGTAACTATAGTTTATGTGTTTCATTTAAAGTTTATTTTTGTGTGTAGTGCAGAGAAGGAGTCCAAATTTATCCTTTTGTATATGGATATCCAGTTGTTCCACCACTATTTGTTTAAAAGATTATTTTTCTTTTGAATTGTCTTGACAACCTTGTTGAAAATCAATTAACTACATGCATATACAGATTTATTTCTGGATTCAACTTTATTTCATTGATCTGTTATGTTAATAATGCCACCCTGTCTTTTTGTTGACTTTTATTTTACGTTCTGGGGTACATATGCAGGATGTGCAGGTCTGTCACATAGGTAAACGTGTCATGGGGGTTTGTTGTACAGAGTATTTCATTATCCAGGAATTAAGTCTAGCACCCACCAGTTATTTTTCCTGATCCTCTCTCCCTCCCTCAACCCTCCATCCTGCTGTAGGACCCAGTATGCGTTCGTTGTTCCCCTCTATGTGTCCATCAGTTCTCATCATTTAGCTCCCCCTTATAAGTGAGAATGTATGGTATTCAGTTTTCTGTTCCTGTGTTAGTTTGCTAAGGATAATGGTCTCCAGTTCCGTCCACGTCCCTCAAAGGACATGATCTCATTCTTTTTTTATGGCTGCATAACATTACATCGTGTACATGTACCAGATTTTCTTTATCCAGTTTATCATTGATAGGCATTTAGGTTGATTCCATGTTTTTGCTATTGTGAATAGTGTTGCAGTGAACATATGTGTACATGTGTCTTTATAACAGAATGATTTATATTATTTGGGGTTTATACTAAGTAATGGAATTGCTGGGTCAAATGGCATTTGTGTCTCTAGGTCTTTGAGGAATCACCGCACTATCTTCCACAATAGTTAGACTAATTCACTGTCCCACCAACAGATTAAAAGAGTGTTTCTTTTCCATAACCTTGCCAGCGTCAGTTATTTTTGACTTTTTAATAATAATCATGCTGACTGTTGTGAGATGGTATATCACTGTGGTTTTGATTTGCATTTCTCTAATAATCAGTGATGTTAAGCTTTTTAAAATGATTGTTGGCTGCATGTATGTATTCTTTTGAGAAGTATCTTTTCATGTCTTTTGCACACTTTTTAATGAGGTGGCTTGTTTTTTTCTTCTAAATTTTTTAAGTTCTTTATAGATGCTGGATATTAGACTTTTATCCAGATGCATACTTTGCAAATTTTTCTCCCATTCTGAAGGTTGTCTGTTTACTCTATTGATGTTGATGGTTTCTTATTTTTTAAAATTTTTTTTTAATTTAAATTGGTTTTTGGAAAACAGCTGGTGTTTGATTACATGAAAAAGTGTTTTTTTTTTTTTTTCCTTGAGATAGACTCTCATTCCATAACCCAGGCTGGACTGCAGTGGTATGATCTTTGCTCACTGCAACCTCTGTGTCCCGAATTCAAGCGATTCTCCTGCCACAGCCTCCCGAGTAGGTGGGACTGCAGGCAGCAGCCACCATGCCCAGCAATTTTTTTTGTATTTTTGGTAGAGACAGGGTTTCGCCATGTTGGCCAGGCTGGTCTCAAACTCCTGACCTCAAGTGGTCCACCCACCTCAGCCTCCCAAAGTACTGGGCTTAGACGCATGAGCCACTGCGCCTGGCCAGCTACATGAATAAGTTCTTTAGTGGTGATTTCTAAGATGTTTTTGCCCCCCTTACCTGAGCAATGTACACTTTACCCAATGTGTAGTGTTTTGCCCTTTGCCAACCCACACCGTTTTCCCGGAGTCCCCAAAGTCCCAATGTATCATTCTTATGCCTTTGCGTCCTCATAGCTCAGCTTCCACATGTGAGTGAGAACGTATGATGTTTGGTTTTTCATTCCTGAGTTACTTCACTTAGAATAATAGTCTTCAGTTCCACCCAGGTTTCAGTGAATGCCATTATTTAGTTTCTTTTTATGGTGAGTAGTATTCTATGGGGGTGGAGGGTGGTGTGTGTGTGTATTTTTTCTATATCCACTCATTGATTGATGAGCATTTGGGCTAGTTTCATATTTCTGCAATTGCAAATTGTGTTGCTATAAACATGCTTGTGCAGGTATCTTGTATAATGACTTTTTTCCGTCTGGGTAGATACCTAGTAGTGGGACTGCTGGATCAAATGGTAGATCTACTTTTAGTTCTTTAGGGACTTCCCGCACTGCTTTCCGTAGTGATTTTACCAGTTTACATTCTGATCAATAGTGTAAAAGTGTTGCCTTTTCAACATATCCCCACCAACATCTATTATTTTTTTTTGATTTTTTGATTATGGCCATTCTTGAAGGAATAAGGTGGTATCCCATTGTGGTTTTGTGGTTTTGATTTGCATTTCCCTGATAATAGGTGATGTTGAGTATTTTTACAAATCTTTGTTGGACATTCATGTATTTTCTTTTGAGAATTATCTATTTGTGTCCTTAGCCCAATTTTGGTGAGATCTTTTATTTTATTTTTTGCTGATTTGCATGAGTTCTTTATAGATTCTGGATATTATTCCTATGTTGGGTGTATAGATTGTGAAGATTTTCTTCCACTCTGTGGGCTGTCTGTTAACTCTGCTGATTAGTTCTTTTGCTGTGCAAAAGCTTTTTAGTTTAATTGAGTCTCATCTATTTATCTTTGTCTTTGTTGCATTTGCTTTTGGGTTCTTGGTCATGAAGTCTTTACCTAAACCAATGTCTAGAAGGGTTTTTCCGACATTATTTTCTAGAATTTGTATGGTTTCAGGTCTTAGATTTAAATCTTTGACCCATCTTGAGTTGATTTCTGTATAATGTGAAAGATGAGGATCCAGTTTATTCTTCTACATGTGGCTTGACGATTATCCCAGCATCATTTGTTGAACAGAGTGTCCTTTCCTCACTTTATGTTTTTGTTTGCTGTATCAAAAAATCAGCTGGCTGCAGGTATTTGGATTTATTTCTGGGTTACTGGTCTGGTCCATTTATGCACCTATTTTTATACCAGTATCATGCTGTATTGGTGACTATGGCCTTCTGTTATAGTTTGAAGTCAGGGAATGCGATGCCTCCAGATTTATTATTTATTATTTTTGCTTAGTCTTGCTTTGTCTATACAGGCTCTTTCTTGGTTCCATATGAATTTTAGGATTGTTTTTTCTAATTCTGTGAAAAAGAATGGTAGTATTTTGATGGGAATTGCATTGAATTTGTAGATTGTTTTTGGCAATATGGTCATTTTCACAATATTGATTCTACCTATCCATGAGTATGGGATGTGTTTCAATTTCTTTGTGTCATCTACGTTTTCTTTTGGCAGTGTTTTGTAGTTTTTCTTGTTGAGGTCTTTCATGTTCTTGGTTAGGTATGTTCCTAAGTATTTTATTTATTCATTTTTTTTGCATGTATTGTGAAAGGGGTTGAGTTCTTGATTTCATTCTCATCTTGGTTTCTGTTGGTATATAGTGGAGCTACTGACTTGTGTGCACTAGTTTTGTATCCTGAAACTTTACTGAATTCATTTGCCAGTTCTAGGATCTTTTTGGATGAGGTTTTAGGGTTTTCTAGGTATACCATTATATCATCAGCAGTGACAGTTTGAATTCTTTTTTTACTGATTTGGATGCCCTTTATTTCTTTCTCTTGTATGATTGCTCTGGCTAGGACTTCTAGTACTATGTTGAATAGAAGTGGTGAAAGTGGGCGTCCTTGTCTTGTTCCAGTTCTCAGGGGAAATGCTTTCAGCTTTTCCCCATTCAGTATAATGTTGAGTGTGGGTTTGTCATAGATGGCTTTCATTACTTTGTCTTTTTTTATGTTGATTTTGCTCAGAGTTTTTATCATAAAGGGATGCCGGATTTTGTAAAATGCTTTTTCTTCATGTATTGAGATGATTCTGTGATTTTTGTTTCTAATTCTCTTTAAGTGGTGAATTTTATTTATTGATTTGTGGATGTCAAACCATCCCTGCATCCCTGATACGAAACCCGGGTTATCTTTTTGATATGCTGTTAGGTTTGATAAGCTGTTAGCATTTTGTTGAGGATTTTTCTATCTATGTTCATCAGGGAAATTGGTCTGTAATTTTATTTATTTTATTTATTTATTTTTGTTATTTTTGTTATGTCCTTTCCTGGTTTTGGCATTTAGGGTGATACTGGCTTCATAGAATGATTTAAGGAGGATTCCATGTTTCTGTATCTTGTGGAATAGTGTCAATAGGATTAGTAACAATTCTTGTTTGAATGTCTGATAGAATACAGTTGTTAATCCATCTGGTCCTGGACTTAATTTGTTGGCTGTTTTTAAATTACCGTTTCAATCTCGCTGCTTGTTATTGGTCTGTTCGGAGATTCTATCTTTTCCTGGTTTAATCTAGGAGGGTTGTATATTTCCATGAATTTATCCATCTCCTCTAGGTTTCCTCATTTATGTATGTAAAGGTGTTCATAGTAGCCTTGGATAATCGTTTGTATTTCTGTGGTATCGGTTGTAATATCCCCCATTTCACTTCTAATAGAGCTTATTTGGATCTTCTCTCTTCTTTTCTTGGTTAGTCTAATGGCCTATCAATTTTATTTATCTTTTCATATAACCAAATTTTTATTTCATTTATCTTTTCTATTTGTTTTTTTGGTTTCAATTTCATTTAGTTCTGCACTGATCTTCATTATTTATTTTTTTCTGCTGGGTTTGGGTTGTCCTTGTTTCTGCAGTTCTGTGAGATGTGTCCTTAGATTATCTATTTGTGCTCTTTCAGACTTTTTGGTTTGTTAGTTTTTTGTTTTTTGTTTTTTTTTAAGATGGAGTTTCACTTTTGTTCCCAGGCTGGGGATGCAATGATGCAATCTTGGTTCACTGCAGCCTCTGTCTCCCAGGTTCAAACAATTCTCCTGCCTCAGGCTCCCAAGTAGCTGGGATTACCGGCGCCCACCACCACGCCCGGCTAATTTTTTGTACTTTTAGTAGAGACGTAGTTTTGCCATGTTGGCCAGGTTGCTCTCAAACTCCTGGCCTCAGGTGATGCACCCTCCTCGAACTCCCGAAGTGCTAGGATTACAGGCATGAGCTGCTGCTTCCAGCCTCAGACTTTTTAATGTAAGGATTTAATGCTATCAACTTTCCCATTAGCACTGCTTTTGCTGTATTTCAGAGGTTTTGATATGTTGTGTTACTATTACTGTTCAGTTCAAATAATTTTTTAATTTTCATCTTGATTTCATTGTTCACCCAACAATCATTCAGAAGCAGGTTATTTAATTTCCATATGTTTGCATGGTTTTGAGGGTTTCTTTTGCAGTTGATTTCCAATTTTATTCCACTCTGGTCTGAGAGAGTACTTGCTATACTTTTGATTTTCTTAGATTGACTGAGACTTGTTGTGTGACCTATCATATGATCTACCTTGGAGAATGTTCCATGTGCTCATGTATATTCTGCACTTGTTGGGTACAATATTCTGTAAATTTCTGTTAAGTCTATTTGTTGGAGGGTATAGTTTAAGTTCATTGTGTCTTTGTTGACTTTCTGTCTTGATAACCTATCCAGTGCTGTCAGTGGAGTATTCAAGTTCCCCACTGTTATTGTGTTGCTGTCTATCTCATTTCTTAAGTCTAGTACTAATTGTTTTATAAATTTGGGAACTCCAGTGTCAGATACATATATATCTAGGATTGTGATAGTCTCCTGTTGGACTTGTCCTTTTATCTTTATATAATGCCCCTCTTTATCTTTTTCAATTGTTGTTTAAGTTTGTTTTGTCTGAAATAACAATAGCTACTCCTGCTCACTTTTGGTGTCCATTTGCAAGGAATATTTTTTTCCACACTTTTACCTTAAGTTTATGTGAGTCCTTATGTGTTAAGTGAGTCTCCTGAAAACAGCAGAAACTTGGTTGGTGACTTATTATTCATTCTGTCTTCTATATCTTTTAAGTGTAGTCTTGGTAGTGAGAAATTCTCTCAGCATTTTTTTTGTTTGTAAAAGACTGTATTTTTCCTTCATGTATGAAGCTTAGTTTCACTGGGTGCAAAATTCTTAGCTGATAATTGTTTTGTTTAAGGAGGCTAAAAATAGGACCCTATTTTTAACTTGTAGGTCCTGTTTCGGACCTACCTATATAGAAGGTCTATATAGGACCTTCTAGCTTGTAGGGTTTCTGCTGAGAAATCTGCTGTTAATATGATTTGTTTTGGTTCATAGGTTACCTGGTGCTTTCGTCTTGCAGCTCTTTAAGATTCTTTCCTTTGTCTTGACTTTAGATAACCTGATAACTGTGTGACTAGCCGATGACCTTTTTTTGATTAATTTTCCAGGTGTCATTTGAACTTCATGTATGTGGATGTCTGGATCTCTAGCAAGGCCAGGGAGGTTTTCTTCTATTATTCCCTCAAATATTGTTTCCAAACTTTTATATTTCTTTTTTTTTAGTATTATACTTTAAGCTTTAGGGTACATGTGCACAATGTGCAGGTTAGTTACATATGTATACATGTGTCATGCTGGTGTGCTGCACCCATTAACTCATCATTTAGCATTAGGTATATCTATTAATGCTATCCCTCCCCCCTCCCCCCACCCCACAACAGTCCCCAGAGTGTGATATTCCCCTTCCTGTGTCCATGTGTTCTCATTGTTCAATTCCCACCTATGAGTGAGAACATGCGGTGTTTGGTTTTTTGTCCTTGCAATAGTTTACTGAGAATGACGATTTCCAATTTCATCCGTGTCCCTACAAATGACATGAACTCATCATTTTTATGGCTGCATAGTATTCCATGGTGTATGTATGCCACATTTTCTTAATCCAGTCTATCATTGTTGGACATTTGGGTTGGTTCCAAGTCTTTGCTATTGTGAATAGTGCCGTAACAAACATATGTGTGCATGTGTCTTTATAGCAGCATGATTTATAGTCCTTTGGGTATATACCCAGTAATGGGATGGCTGGGTCAAATGGTATTTCTAGTTTTAGATCCCTGAGGAATGGCCACACTGACTTCCACAATGGTTGAACTAGTTTACAGTCCCACCAACAGTGTAAAAGTGTTCCTATTTCTCCACATCCTCTCCAGCACCTGTTGTTTCCTGACTTTTTAATGATTGCCATTCTAACTGGTGTGAGATGGTATCTCATTGTGTTTTTGATTTGCATTTCTCTGATGGCCAGTAATGGTGAGCATTTTTTCATGTGTTTTTTGGCTGCATAAACGTCTTCTTTTGAGAAGTGTCTCTTCATGTCCTTCACCCACTTTGTGATGGGGTTGTTTGTTTTTTTCTTGTAAATTTGTTTGAGTTCATTGTAGATTCTGGATATTAGCCCTTTGTCAGATGAGTAGGTTGCAAAAATTTTCTCCCATTTTGTAGGTTGCCTGTTCACTCTGCTGGTAGTTTCTTTTGCTGTGCAGAAGCTCTTTAGTTGAATTAGATCCCATTTGTCAATTTTGTCTCTTGTTGCCATTGCTTTTGGTGTTTTAGACATGAAGTCCTTGCCCATGCCTATGTCCTGAATGGAAATGCCTAGGTTTTCTTCTAGGGTTTTTATGGTTTTAGGTCTAACATTTAAGTCTTTAATCCATCTTGAATTAATTTTTGTATAAGGTGTAATGAAGGGATCCAGTTTCAGCTTTCTACATATGGCTAGCCAGTTTTCCCAGCATCATTTATTAAATAGGGAATCCTTTCCCCATTGCTTGTTCTTCTCAGGTTTGTCAAAGATCAGATAGTTGTAGATATGTGGCGTTATTTCTGAGGGCTCTGTTCTGTTCCATTGATCTATATCTCTGTTTTGGTACCAGTACCATGCTGTTTTGGTTACTGCAGCCTTGTAGTATAGTTTGAAGTCAGGTAGCGTGATGCCTCCAGTTTTGTTCTTTTGGCTTAGGATTGACTTGGCAATGCGGGCTCTTTTTTGGTTCCATATGAACTTTAAAGTAGTTTTTTTCCAATTCTGTGAAGAAAGTCATTGGTAGCTTGATGGGGATGGCATTGAATCTGTAAATTACCTTGGGCAGTATGGCCATTTTCGTGATATTGATTTTTCCTACCCATGAGCATGGAATGTTCTTCCATTTGTTTGTATCCTCTTTTATTTCATTGAGCAATGGTTTGTAGTTCTCCCTGAAGAGGTCCTTCACGTCCCTTGTGAGTTGGATTCCTAAGAATTTTATTCTCTTTGAAGCAATTGTGAATGGGAGTTCACTCATGATTTGGCTCTGTTTGTCTGTTATTGGTGTATAAGAATGCTTGTGATTTTTGTACATTGATTTTGTATCCTGAGACTTTGCTGAAGTTGCTTATCAGCTTAAGGAGACTTTGGGCTGAGACAATGGGGTTTTCTAAATATACAATCATGTCATCTGCAAACAGGGACAATTTGACTTCCTCTTTTCCTAATTGAATGCCCTTTATTTCCTTCTCCTGCCTAATTGCCCTGGCCAGAAGTTCCAACACTACGTTGAATAGGAGTGGTGAGAGAGGGCATCCCTGTCTTGTGCCAGTTTTCAAAGGGAATGTTTCCAGTTTTTGCCCATTCAGTGTGATATTGTCTGTGGGTTTGTCATAGATAACTCTTATTGAGATACGTCCCATCAATACCTAATTTATTGAGAGTTTTTAGCATGAAGCGTTGTTGAATTTTGTCAAAGGACTTTTCTGCATCTATTGAGAGAATCATGTGGCTTTTGTCTTTGGTTCTGTGTATATGCTGGATTACATTAATTGATTTGCGTATATTGAACCAGCTTTGCATCCCAGGAATGAAGCCCACTTGATCATGGTGCATAAGCTTTTTGATATGCTGCTGGATTCAGTTTGCCAGTGTTTTATTGAGGATTTTTGCATCAATGTTCATCAAGGATATTGGTCTAAAATTCTCTTTTTTTGTTGTGTCTCTGCCAGGCTTTGGTATCAGGATGATGCTGGCCTCATAAAAGGAGTTAGGGAGGATTCCCTCTTTTTCTATTGATTGGAATAGTTTCAGAAGGAATGGTACCAGTTCCTCCTTGTACCTCTGGTAGAATTCGGCTGTGAATCCATCTGGTCCTGGAGTCTTTTTGGTTGATAAGCTATTTATTATTGCCACAATTTCAGCTTCTGTTATTGGTCTATTCAGAGATTCAACTTCTTCCTGGTTTAGTCTTGGGAGGGTGTATGTTTTGAGGAATTCATCCATTTCTTCTAGATTTTCTAGTTTATTTGCATAGAGGTGTTTGTAGTATTCTCTGATGGTAGTTTGTATTTCTGTGGGATCGGTGGTGATATCCCCTTTATCATTTTTTATTGCATCTATTTGATTCTTCTCTCTTTTTCTTTATTAGTCTTGCTAGCGGTCTATCAATTTTCAAACTTTTATATTTCTCTTCTGCTTTGGAACAATTTTTCTTAGGTTTGGAGGTTTAACACGGTCCCAAACTTCTGAATGAAGTTTTGCTCACTTTTTAATTCATTTTTTTCTTTGTCTTTGATGTATTGGGTTAATTCAAAATCCTTGTCTTTGAGCTTTAAAGTTCTTCTGCTTGTTCAATTCTATTCCTGAGACTTTTCAGGGGATTTTGAATTTCTCTAAGTGTGTCCTTGATATCTGGAAGTTGTGACTGTTTTTATTTAGGCTATTTCACTGAAGAATTTTCCTTTCATATTCTGCGTCATGTTTTTGATTTATTTAATTTGGACTTTATCTTTCTCTGGTGCCTCCTTGATTAGCTTAATAATCGACCATCTGAATTCTTTTTCTGCCAATTCAGAAATTTCATCTTGGTTTGCCTCCATTGCTGGTGAGCTGGTGTGATCTTTTGCGGATGTTAAAGAATCTTGTTTAGTCATATTACCAGAATTGTTTTTCTGGTTCCTTCTCATTTGGATAGACTATATCAGACGGAAATCTGGGATTCAAAGGCTGCTGTTCATCTTTTGTCCCACAGAGTGCTCCCTTGATATGGTGTTTTCTCCCTTCCCCTAGGAACCAGGCTTTCTGAGAGCTGAACTATAGTGATTGTTTTTTCTCTTCTGGGTCTAGCCACCCAGCGGAGCTACCGGGCTTTGGGCTGGTACTGGGGAGTGCCTGCAAAGAGTCCTGTGATGTGATCCATCTTCAGGTCTTGCAGGCATGGCTACCAGCACCTGCTCCAGTTGAGGTAGCAGGGGCATGAAGTAGACCCTGTGAGGGTCCTTGGTTGTGTTTTTGTTGAGTGTGCTGGTTTTGTATTGGTTGGCCTCCAGCCAGGAGGTGGCACTTTCAAGAATGCATCAGCTATGGTCTTATATGGAGGATGCACACTTGCCCTAGGGACTCCTGGTTAAGTATTCAGGTTTCTCAGGCAGTGGGAAGTGCCATAGAGCTCTCAAGAGATTATAACCTTTGTCTTGGCTTCCAGGACTGATAAAGACCACCTTGTGGGGGCAGGAATAGGTGTGTCTAAGCTCAGCTTCTCCTTGGATGGGGCTTGCTGTGGCTGCTGTCAAAATGGGGATGTGGTTTCCAGTCCAATGGAGTTATATTCCCAGGGGGATTAGCTTGCCTCTGCTGAGTCATACAAGTTGCCAGGAAAATGGGGGAAAGCTGGCAGTCACAGGCCTCACCCCACTCCCACACAGCCAGCAGTCCTAAAGGCTGGTCTCACTCCCAGCATTCCACCCCGCCACCCCCCGCCCCACCGGCAACAGCACCAAGTGTATTTCCAGGCAGCGGTGACCAGGGCTGACAACTTGCTGCAGACCAGAAGCCTCCCCGTTGAGAAAGCAAGCAGACCCACAGTGTTTTGGCATCTCAGGGAGCCTGCTGGGATGATCCAGGTCCTTCAAAGGGGCTGTGGATTATTTTGGCTTCCTGGTATGTTCCTGTGGTAGTTCTTGAAGCAAAAATTCATGACGTGAGTCTGCAAACACTGCTGTGTCTGTTAGAGTAGGAGCTGCAAGCTAGTCCTGCCTCCTATCTGCCATCTTAATAATGATGATAGTTTCTTTTGCTGTACAGAAGCTCTTTAGTTCAATTAGATTCCGTTTTTCAAGTTCTGCTTTTGTTTCAATTGTTTTTGGAAACTTTGTCATGAAATCTTTGCCAGTACCTGTCCTGAATAATATTGCCCAGGTTTTCTTCTAGGGCTTTTGTAATTTTGGGTTTTACATTTAAGTCTTTAATCCAACTTGAGTTGATTTTTGTATATGGTGTAAGGAAGAGTTCCACTTTCAATTTTCTGCATATGGCTTGCCAGTTATCTCAGCACCATCTATTAAATAGAGGATCATTTACCCTTTGTTTGTTTTTGTCAGGGTTGTCAAAGATCAGATAGTTGTAGGTGTACAGTCTTATTTCCAGGTTTTCAACGTTGTTCCATTTTTCTATGTGTCTCTTCTTTTACCAGTACAATGCTGTTTGGGTTACTGTAGCCCTGTAGCATACTTTGAAGTTGGGTAACATGATGCCTCCAGTTTTGTTCTTTTCGCTTAGGATTGCCCTGGTTATTTGGGCTCTTTTTTGGTTCCATATGAATTTTCAAATAGTTTTTTCTAGTTCTGTGAAAAATGTCAGTTGTTGTTTAATGGGAATATCATTGTATCTATAAATTGCTTTGGGCAGTATGGCCATTTTAATGATATTGATTCTTCCTATCCATGTGTATGGAATGTTTTTCCTTTTGTTTGCATCATCTCTAATTTCTTTGAGCAGTGGTTTGTAGTTCTCTTTTTAGTGGTCCTTCATTTCCTTTGTTAGCTGTATTCCTAGTTATTTTATTCTTTTTGTGGCAGTTGTGAATAGGAGTTCATTTAAGATTTGACTCTCAGCTTGACTGTCGTTGGTGTACAGGATTGCTAGCAACATTTGCACATTGATTTTGTATCCTGATACTTTGCTGAAGTTGCTTATCAGCTTAAGAAGCTTTTGGGCTGAGACGATGGGGTTTTCTAAATATACAATCATGTCATCTGCGAACAGAGACAATTTGACTTCCTCTTTTCCTATTTGAATACCCTTTATTTATTTCTCTTGCCTGATTGTCCTGGCCAGAACTTCCAATACTATGTTGAACAGGAGTGGTGAGAGAGGGCGTCTTTCTCTTGTGCCAGTTATCAAGGGGAATCTTTTGCCATTTCAGTATAATGTTGTCTGTAGGTTTGTCATAGATGACTCATTATTTTGGGGCATGTTCTTTCAATACCTAGTTTAGTGAGAGCCCGAATAGCCATGTTACCTGACTTAAAACTATACTACAGGGATATAGTAACCAAAGCAGTATGGTACTGGTACAAGAATAAACACATAGACCAATGGAACAGAGTAGAGGACCCAGAAATGAGACCACTCACCTACAACTATCTGATCCTTGACAAACCTGACAAAAACAAGCAATGGGAAAAGGATTCCCTATTCAATAAATAGTTCTGGGATAGCTGGCTAGCCATATCCCAAAGATTAAAACATGGCCCATTTCTTACACATGTACAAAAATTAACTCAAGATGAATTAAAGACTTAAATGTAAAACCCAAAACTATAAAATCCCTGGAAGACAACATAGACAATACCATTCAGGACATAGGCATGGGCAAAGATTTAATGATGAAGATGCTAAAAGTAATTGCGACAAAAGCAAAAATTGACAAGTGAGATCTAATTAAACTTCTACACAGCAAAAGAAACTATCAACAGAGTAAACAGACAATCTACAGACTGGAGGAAAATTTTTGCAAGGTATGCATCTGGCAAAGGTCTTATATCTGCCTAATATCCTCTCTCTCCACATCATTGTCAACACTTATTTGTCTTTTTGTTAGTAGCCATTCGAACAGGAGTGAGGTGATTTTATTGAGGTTTTAATTTAAAATTTCCTTTTGGTTAGTGATGTTGAGAATTGGAACTGGAGAAAATATTTGGAAATCAGATATCTACTAAGAGGTTAATATCCAAAAATATTTAAGGACCTCAAACAATAGCAAATAATCAAATTATAAAATGGGCAAATATCCTAAATAGACATTTTTCGTGTTTAGAGACAGGTTCTCACTCTGTCCCATGGGCTGGAGTACAGTAGGGCAATTATAGCTGACTGCAGACTCAAATTCCTGCGCTCAAACCATCCTGCGGTTTCAGCCTCCCAAGTAGATAGGACTATGGCACGTGCTGCCACATCCAGCTACATTTTTAATATTTTGTAGATTCAAGGTCTCTCATTATTTTGCCCAGGCTGGTCTCAAACTCTTTAGCTCAAGCCATCCTCCCATCTCAGCCTCCCAAAGGACCAGGATTACAGGTGTGAGCCACTGTGCCCAGCCCATATATTTTGTTTTTAGAATTTAGTGTTTTGATACAACCTTCATAATTTTGATTCTCAGTATCCATAGCATAATATACTTATTAACATTGGAATTTTCCACATTGTGGTTGTTATATTTAATTTTAAAATGAATATCCATTCAAATAACTTTTTCTTTAGGTTGAATTATGTTTTCTTTATTTAAAAATTCATTTATTTATTTTAATTGATCAGTAAAATTTATGTATATTTATGGTGTAAAACATAAAGTTTTGGTATATGAATACATTGAGGAATGGCTAAATCAAACTATTTAGCATAAACACTACCTCACATACTTATTTTTTTGTATGTGAATACTTAAAATCCATTCTCTTAGCTATTTTTAAGTATACAATATATTGTTATCAACCGCAATCACTATGATGTATAAATATTCATACCCGTTGACCCAGTTATGTGTTTCCTAAGAATTTAACATAAGAAAACAAACTTATTTATTTATGGTAAATTATTAGAGGAAGCATAACTGATTTAATAGGCATAAATATTTATATACTTTATAATATTTCCATATGGTTTTTCAAAAATGGTTTTCAGAATTACAATGCCACCAGCAGTTTATAATTTTTTATTCAAAAATCTCACATTTGCTGCTAAATTTCTAAATATTTATTGATTTAATAACATGAACATTTTTAGCTTTAGATTTTATTAAAAACTGTGCTCAAAAAAATTTTGAAATAATTTCATATTTAAATGATTAAATCATAAGATTATTTCTGATTGCTATTTTTAATTTTCATATTTTTGTACAATACATGAATTATGTTTATAATAAAAAAAGAATCATTCTGTAAAAATTGCTTTTCTGTTTTCTAATAACATTGTATCACTTTCTCTGTTTACTATTTATTAAACTAATTACTATTGATTTTATTAGACTACATATTGCCATATAACAAAAAAATAATATTTTTTTAAACCGTGGGAAACAGTAAAGAGAATACCTTGAAAAAACACTTCTAACAATATAAATTTCAGTTGATTTCCAGAGAATAATTCTTTTATTCACGAATCTGGAGCAGACACCTCCTTCAATTTTATTTTTATAGAAAAATGCCTTTTGTTAGCAGATGTCCTTGTTTATTGCAAAGCTTATAATGCAAAGCAGCTTATCTTCCTGTAGAAATAAGCGTATTTAGTTTACCACACCTTACAGAACAATAGAACTTTCCACTGTTCATCCTTGGAGGAACAAGTTGGAATGGATAATATTTTAAATTCAGTAAAGACAATAAAACATCACAGTAAGCATGTTTTTTTAGGCAACATACATAGCTCACAATTAAAGTTTTAAATGGATGATTTGAAATCTATAAGCTTTTTTATATGTAATTTAGGTCCATTTTCCGTTAGTGAAAATATAGATTTATAATTACACATATTCCCAATGTATCTACACTTTTCAGAATTACTGCAAGAAATACTTCAGATGGAATCTGGCCTCAAAATCTCTGATTAAATAAATGACTTCTGAAAATTTGTTTTATATGCAATTTATATGTAAAGGAGATCACTAAAATAACAATCACTATACTATACTGCACTTAGCTTGCATGGTCTGCTCAACTGTGAGATCTCTGAATGCAAGAAACATAGCTTTTTAATTATCTATTCCCACCAATTAGTAGAGTGCTTTTCACAGCATGTGTCCCATGAATGATTATTGAGTCATTGAAAGAATTATGACTAGAGGGTAAATTCCACTGTGCAATATCTTTCACTGGAATTTATCTTCTGGGAGATCAGAAGCCTTGCTTTTCTTAAAGCTGTATATGAGTTTGTACTTTTTCAAGACGTATTCAGTCTTCAGGCTCCATTATAACTATATCACCTATTGCTAAATCTTTTTATCAAATATTATGAAGCCAACACATGACAGAAGTTTTCTTAATGATCTTAATTATAATTATATCAATTTTAAAAATCAACATGGCTCCTATATGAGAGAGAAGTGTGCTAAACTACCCAACCATGAACAAGGACCAAAAAGTGACATTTTTTTTTCCCAGATAAAAACAAAAGACAATACAGGATTTTTGAAGGGTAGTTTTTGTTATTAATTCTTTGTACCTCCCAAAGTCCCAAATGCTGGCACTCATACATTGGTTCTGGGATTTTTTGTACTGTTCCTGAACATGCAGAAAGGAGACTCAATATCAAAAGTGAAAAATGTACATCTAAGAAATGCAAATTTAAACAAAAATGAGATACTCTTACATGTCTATTAGAATGGGAAAGTTTGGAAGACTGACAACGTCTAATGTTGGCAGGGATAAGGAACAACAAAAATTCTCATCCCTTGCTGGTAAGAATACAAAATGGAACAGCCACTTTGAAAGTTAGTTTAGCAGTTGCTTACAAAACTAAACATATGGCAATTATGCCCCTCAATATCTTCCCAGATTTGTTGAAAACATATGTCCACCTGAAAACCTGCACATGGATGCTTATAGCAGCTTTATTCTTAATTGACAAAAACTTGGAAATATGCAAGGTTTCCTTCAGTAGGCAAATGGGTAAATAAATTACAGTATATCCACACAACAGAATGTATTGCTGAAAAGAAGTGGCTATGAAGCCATGAAAAGACAAGAAGAAAACATAAATGTATATTACTAAGTGATAAATGCCAATCTGAGGATGCTAGATACTGTATAACTCTAACTATATGACATTCTGGAAAAGGCAAAACTGTGGAAATAGTAAAAGGATGAGTGGTTGCTAAGAGTTAGGTAACGGTAATGTATAATGTATAAGGACATATATCAATCATTATTTTAATAGATTCCAGCAGAGGAGTTTCACAGCCCTAAAAATCCCCTATGCTTTGCCTGTTCGTTCCTCCCTTACCCTCAACAGCTTTAGAACTACAATTGGCCGTAACTGCTACTTAGGCTTACATATAGGCTTTGAATGGGACAATATCTGATTTGACCTAAAAAACAATCCTGGATCAGAATGAAATAAAATAACCCAATTTCTACCTATAAATAGATTGTGGCTCAAACACAAACTTGCTGACATCAGAAATCTAACGTGATTTCCATTTTATATACATGATCTTAGAAACTGTAGTTTTTATCATTTACAGCAGCTCAAACTAAAGATAGCCAGTTCAGCTGGAGAGAAGTTAACCATAATCTAAGGTGGTGGAATGAGAGAAAGACAGAGAAGAAAGTACAGTTATGGCAGATATTTATTAAGTGAAATAAGAAGTGGTCAACGTTTGGGTACAAAAAGAGTTAAAGGCAGAAGTGTGGAATTTAACACAATGAATTTGATCTGTCTTCTACAATTTTATGACAAAATTATTTCATGTAACATTAAAACTAGAAGGGAACTTTGAAAACATCTAATTTACAATATTCATTTTGCAGATGAACAGGAAATTGTCCATGGTTACACAGCTGATTACTAAGTAATGGTCTTTAAATGTGAACCCAAATCGAGACGAAACTCACTTCTCACTAAACCTTCAGCCTTCTATTTACCTGTGTCATGGTCTTTTGTTATAATTTCTTGATTGTTCTCAAGTTAATGGACATAATTTCATTTATGTTATTCTTTGAAGGCACAGGGTGAGTGACAAGAGGTTGAACAGATTTAAAGGGATAGGATATCAACTTTATAGTAAACAATCTTTATGATTTACATGTCATTTGTACAAAAGCAATACAAGTATCTTTAGATGAGAATGTGCTACTTTTAAGGTTTTATGTATAAATTTTAGTTTAAAAACTGGGAATCCACATTCACTTGGAAAAATATTCTCAATAAATCGTATTTTTGTCATTTCCTATGGCTTGCTAAGAAAAGTTAATGAATTTATTTACAAGTATTTATTTTTTATATTTTATTCCATTTGGTTTTCTCTAAAAATAAAATACTAACATAATTCTTAGTGAGAAAAGCAGTGTTATGCCTTTAATTCATTTTACTTCCCCAAACTCCGTATTTATTATGTTTCTTTACTCGCTATTCAGTAATACCTGAGTCACCTTGTTCACTAGGAAATAATGCATTAGAAGGAGCCTGCTTTCTTATTCATTATTGAATGCACTTAAGTTTTCCTTTTTAGGGCACATTAGTATAAAGATCAATACAGTGCTTAAATTAGTTGCCCAATAAGCATCATCAATTGAGATTATGAAGGTGCTACCTATGTCTTACGGGAAAAATACTAACCAAAATTAATCTGAGTCCAATTATAGTCCATTGAATAAAGGTTTCTCACTTATCACTAGATTAAGAGCCTGATTAGGCCCAGTTCATGATACAATATTGAAACAAATAGGTCCTTCCAACTGGATTCACTCAGCCCTAGATGCAAGCCACTTAGAATGAAAAAAAATTCAACACTTGGTTAGTGTATTAAAAGGCAAATATTGCTTCTGACACAAAAGAATTATAGACTTTCAGGTTTAAAAGGGACTTGAGAATTTGTTTAGTGTAAATGCTCAATGCTTCAGTCTTGTGCATGTGTCCTATGTTCTTGCCTACTGTGCTAAATAATATTCCTTGATTATTTCTTTTCAGTTTTCAGCACATCCCTTGCAAGATTACATATGTAAGCCTCCCCAGCAATTTAGAAAAGCTAGAAACTAATAAACTATGCAGTCTGTGTATATCAATAAATGCAAACTAAATTTTACATTTTTATTGCTGAAAACACACAAGCATGCATACAAAAAAGCAATTAAAAGTCTACCTTAATCTCACGACATTTTGATTAAAAGCCTTTACTCAGGCCTTTTCAGTTTCATCTTACTTCCTTTTCTTTCTTCTTTTTTTTAGAGACAAATCTTGCTCTGTCATCTAGGCTGGAGTGCAGTGGTACAATCATAGTTTGCGGTAACCTTGAACTCTTGGGCTCAAGTGATGCTCCCACGTCAGCTTCCCAGGTAGCTGGGACTATAAGTGTGCACCATTACTCTCAGCTAACTTTTTTTTTTATCATTTATTTTTTGTCGAGACAGTCTTGCTGTGCTGTCCAGGCTGGTCTCTAATTCCTGGCCTCAAACAATCCTCCCACTTCAGCCTCTCAATGTGCTGAGATTACAGCCAAGAGCTAACACAACTGACCTTATCCTACATATCTCTTAACAGGCATATAATGTGTCCAAACAAGCTTGACAATTTCATTTTCTTACTTCTGAAATCAATTTAAATGTCAAAAAATTTTAATCTCTATTACAACCACCCATAGGTCTCTCAAATAAAATAATGACAATGGATGAAACTAGAGTTAGATTTTAACCTTTAATTACGAATATACACCTTATATTTTAGGTTACTCAGGCAAAGTAGCCAAGGCAAGTTTTCACTTTGGACTAAGAAGCATATTGACTACTGAAACCATTCAACTGTTAAGGTGTTTCCAATGTTGATAAAGTAGTCTGGTGTAATGCAATATATTATAACAAATTATTTCCAAATATATCTGACCATTTTCTTACTGCTTTTCTTAATATTTTTCTGTAACTTTTTCATTCTATGACCCATATTTTCATTCTTCTATTGTCAATTAACTACAGTCCAATCTGTCACAGCTGTCTCTAGCTTCTCCTCGTCTTACCATTTTTTCACACAGCTACTGTCACCTCTAGGTAGATGAAGTAGAAAATCTAGAAGAAATTTATAAATTCCTGGACACACACACCCTCCCAAGCCTAAACCAGGAAGAAGTCAAATCCCTGAATAGACCAGCAACAAGTTCTGAATTGAGGCAGTAATGAATAGCCTGCCAACCACATCCTCTCCAGCATTTATTGCCTGTCTTTTGGATATAAGCCGTTTCATAACTGGGGTGAGATGATATCTCATTGTAGTTTCGATTTGCATTTCTCTGATCAATGATGCTGAGCACCTTTTTATATACCAGTTTCCCATTTGTATGTCTTCTTTTGAGAAATGTCTGTTAAGATCTTTTATGCATTTTTAAATCAGTTTATTAGGGTTTTTTTTCTTATTGAGTTGTTTAAGCTCCTTATATATTCTGATTATTAATCCCTTGTCAGATGGGTAGTTTGCCAATATTTTCTCCCATTCTGTGGGCTTTTTCTTCACTTTGTTGATCGTTTCCTTTTCTGTGCAGAAACATTTTAACTTGATGTGATCCCATTGGTCCATTTTTGCTTTGGTTGCCTGTGCTTGTGGGGTGTTACTCAAAAAAATCTTTGCCCTGTCCAATGTCCTGGAGAGCTTCCCCAATGTTTTCTTTAGTAGTTTCGTAGTTTGAGAACTTAGCTTTAAGTCTTCAATCCATTTTGATTTGATTTTTGTATATGGTAGAAAATAGAGGTCTAGTTTCTTTCCTTCACATATTAATTTCCAGTTTCCCCAGCACCATTTATTGAAAAGACTGTCCTTTCCCTGATGTATGTTCTTGGCCCCTTTGTTAAAAATGAGTTCACTGTAAATGTATGACTTTATCTCTGACTTCTCTATTCTGTTCCACTATTGATGTGTCTGTTATTATGCCACTACCATGCTGTTTTGGCCACTATAACGCTGTAATAAAATTGGAAGTTTGGTAATGTGATTCCTCCACTTTTGTTCTCTTTGCTTAGGATAATTTTAGCTATTCTGAGTCTTTTAAAATTGTGGTTCCATAAAAATGTTAGGATTTTTTTTTTCATTTCCATGAAGAAGGTCATTTTTGATAGTGACTACCTTAAATCTATATATTGCTTTGGGTAGTGTGGGCATTTTTACAGTATTAGTTTTTCCAATCCATAAACATGAAATATCATTTCATATTTTGGTATGCTCTTTAATTTCTTTCATCGCTGTTTTATAGTTTTCATTGTAGAGATCTTTCACTTTTTGGATAAGTTAACTCCTAAGTATTTTATTTTATTTGTAGCTATTGTAAATGGAATTGTTTTCTTGATATATTTTTCAGTTTGTTCACTATTGGCACATACAGAAGCTACTGATTTTTGTGTGTTGATTATGTATCCTGCAATTTTACTAAATTTGTTTTTCAGTTGCAATACTTATTTTGTGAAGTATTTATGGTTTTACAAATATAAGATCATATAATCTGCAAACAAGAATAATTTGACTTCTTCCCTCTCAATTTGGATGACCCTTTTTTCTTTCTCTTGTCTGATTGCTATAGCTTGGACTTCCAGTACTATGCTGAACAATGACGGGAAAAGTAGGTATCCTTGTTGTGTTCCAGAAGTTAGAGGTAAGGCTTTCATTTTTTTCTCATTCAGTATGATACTAGCTATGAGTCTGTTTCATATGGCTTATGTTATGTTGAGGTATGTTCCTTCTATACCAATATTTTTAAAGGTTTTTATCATGAAAGAATGTTGATTTATCAAATGCTTTTTTAAGATCGATTGAAAAGATCATATGGTTTTGTCCTTCATTTTGTCATTATGTTGTACTACATTGATTGATTTGCATATGTTGAACAACCTTTGCATCTCTGGAATAAATCACACCTGATCATAATGAATAATCCTTTTAATGTATTGCCAACTTTGGCTTGCTAGTATTTTATTGAGGAATTTTTCATGAATATTCATTAGTGATATTGGCCTATAGTTTTGTTTTTTTCGATGTGTCTTTGTCTGGTTTTGGTATCAGGGTAATACTGGTCTCTTAGAATGAGTTTGAAAGTATTCCTTCTTCCTCTATTTTTTGGAATAGTTTGAGTAGGATCGGTATTAGTTTTTCTTTACGTGTTTGGTAGAATTCAGCAGTGAAGCCACCAGGTCCCTGGCTTTACTTTACTGGGAAACTTTTTATTACAGCTTTGAATTCGTTACTTGTTTGTCTTTTCAGGTTTTGGATTTTTTCATGGTTCAATGTTGGTATGTTATAAGTGTCTAGGAATTTAACTATTTTTTCTAGATTTTCCAATTTATTGGCATATGGTTGCTCATAGTAGCCACGAATGATCCTTTGAATTTCTGCAGTATCAGTTGTAATGTCTTCTTTTTTATCTCTGATTTTATTTGAGACTTCTCCCTTATTTTCTTCATTAGTCTTGCTAGAGATTTGTCAATTTTGTTTAATTTTTCCAAAAACTAAATTTCTGTTTTATTGATAGTTTGTATTTTTTTATTTCAAATTCATTTATTTCTGCTCTGATCCTTATTATTTCTTTTCCTATACTAATTTGGGGGTTGTTTTCTCTTTTCTAGTTCCTTAAGATCCATCATTAGGTAATTTATTTGAAATTTTTTTTTTCATTTTGATGCAGACACTTATAGCTACAAATTTCCATCTTAGTATTCTGTTGACTGTATCCCATAGCTTTTGATATGTTGGATTTCTACTATCTTTTATTTTTAATTTCTTCATTGACCCACTGGTCATTCAGGCGCATACTGTTTAATTTCCATGTGTTGGTATGGTTTCCACAATTCCTCTTGTTATTGATTTCT
Organism: Gorilla gorilla gorilla; assembly: GCF_029281585.2. Lineage (NCBI taxonomy): Eukaryota > Metazoa > Chordata > Mammalia > Primates > Hominidae > Gorilla > Gorilla gorilla. The sequence continues at coordinate 98,760,555 of NC_073237.2, read as the reverse complement.
AGTTTTATTCCATTGTGGTCAGAGAAGATGTTTGGTATTATGTTAATTTGTTTTATGTTTTAAGACTTGTTTTGTGACCTGGCATATGGTCTATCCTTGACAGTGATTCATTTGCTAAGGAGAAGAATGTGTGTTCTGCAGTCATTGGATGAACTGTCCTGTAAATATATATAAGATCCATTTGTTCTATAGTGCAGATTAAGTCTGGTATTTCTTTGTTGATTTCTGTCTGGAAGATCTGTCCAATGCTGAAAGTTGGTGTTGAAATCTCCAGCTATTATTGTATTGGAGTCTATCTCTGTCTTTATTTCTAATAATATTTATCTTATATATCTGAGTGTTGTACTGTTGGTCGCATATATATTTACAATCATTACTACATCTTGCTGAATAGACCTCTTTATCAAACTTTATTCCTTCTTTCAGTTTTTTTGTTAAAATATATTTTGTCTGATATAAATAGTTATTCCTGTTCTTTTTTGTTTCTTTTTGCATGGAATATCTTTTTCCATCCCTTTATTTTCAGTCTATGTGTTATCTTTATAGTTGAAATGTGTTTCTTGTAGGCAAGAGTTTGTGGGTCTAGTTTTTTCAATCATTCAGTCAGTCTGTGTCTTTTGACACAGTTTAGTTCATTTACATTTAATATTATCACTGATAAGTAAGGACTTACTCCTGCCATTTTGTTATTTATTTTCTCGTGGTTTTGTCTTCCTTCTTTGATTCCTTTCTGTCTTCATTTTTTTGAAAGTTATTTTCTCTGGTGGTATGATTTAATTTTTTGGATATTTGTTGTATCTGTTTCAATTTGAGGTTACCATAAGGCTTGCAAGTACTATCTTATAACTCATTGTTTTAAACTGATGACTACGTAACACTAATTGCAGAAACAAATAAAGAAAAATAAAACTAACAAAAACTCTACGCCATAACTTCTTCGCCCTACTTTTAAACATTCTGTTGTTTCTCTTTATGTTTTATTGCACTGTGTATGTCTTAAAATGTTGTAGTTATTATTTTTTATTTGTTAATTATTTAGTTTTTTTATACCACAATTACAGTGTTATAATATTTTATGGTTTTCAACGTAGTTACTATTACCAGTGAGTTTTATACCTTCAAGTGATTACTTATTACTCATTAATGTCCTTTTCTTTCTGTGGAATACTCCCTTCAGCATTTCTTGTAGGACTGGTCTGGTGTTGATGAAATCCCTCAGGTTTTTTTTTTTTCTTTTTTTTTCTGGGCAAGTCTTTATTTCTGCTTCATGTTTGGAGGATATTTTTACTGGATCTTCTCGGGTAAAAGTTTTCTTTTCTTTTAGCCCTTTAAATATGTCATGAACCTCTCTTTTGGCCTATTAGATTTCCACTGAAAATCTGATGCCAGATGTATTGGAGCTCCTTTGTGTTATTTGTTTCTTTTGTCTTGCTGCTTTTAGGATCCTTTCTTTATCCTTGACCTTTGGGAATTTGATTATTAAATGCCTTGAGGTACTTTTTTGGGGGTTATCTGCTTAGTGTTCTATAACCTTCCTATACATGGATATTGATATCTTTCTCTAGGTTTTGGAAGCTCTCCGTTATTACCCCTTTGAACGGTTTTTCTACACCTGCCTCTTTCTCTACCTGTTCTTTAGGGCCAATAACTTTTACATTTGCCCATTTTATGCTATTTTTTAGATCATTTCAGTGTCTAGAGCTTGCTTCACTTTTTTTTATTTATTTCTTTTGTCTCCTCCGACTGTGTAGTCCCCTATAGCCTGTCTTCAAGCTCGCTAATTCCTTCTTTTGCTTGATCAATTCTGCTATTAAAGGACTTTGATGCATTTTTCAGTATGCCGATTGCATTTTTCAACTCCAGAATTTTTGCTTGATTTTAAAACCTTATTTCAATGACATTGTTAAATTTTTCTGGTATAATTCTGAATTCCTTCTCTGTGTAATCTTGAATTTCTTTTAGTTTCCTTAAAATAGCTATTTTAAATTATCTATCTGAAATGTCACATATCTCTGTTTCGCCAAGATTGGTCCCTGGTACCTCATTTATTTCATTTGCTGAGGTCATATTTTCCTGGATAGTCTTGGTACTTATGAATGTTCGTCTGTGACTGACCATTGAAGAGTTAGGTATTGTAGTCTTCTCATTCTGAGCTTGTTTTTATCCATCCTTCTTGAGAAGGCTTTTTAGGTATTCAAAAGGACATGGGTGTTGTCATCTAAGTCTGCTTTAGGGAGCACCCCAAGGCCTGTAATGCTGGGCTGTGCAGATTCATAGAGGCACTGCCTTGATGGTCTTTGACAAGATCCAGAAGAAATATCTGAATTACCAGGCAGAGACTCTTGTTCTCTTCCTTGACTTTCTCCCAAATAAATGAAGTCTTTGTTTTAAGCCACCTGAATCTGGATTAGTGGTGACACAAGCACTTCTGTGGCCACCATCATTGGGTATGTGCTATGTCAGACCTGAAGCCAGCAGAGCACTGGGTCTCATCCAAGGCTCACTGAAACCACTGCCTGGCTACCACCTATGTTTGCTCAAAGCACTGAGGTTCTACATTTAGTAGGTGGCAGTGCCAGCCAAGCTTGTGTCTTTCCCTTCATGGTAGCAAATTACCCCAGGCTCCTGGTGCACCCAGAGGTACCATCTGGAAAGCAGGGACTAGAGTCAGCATTAGCTGAGTTCAATCCAATTTTGCTTTCTGCTGTGACAGGGGAGCACTGGTTTCAATGAAGTGTCTCACAATTGCTGCACTCTCCCTCTCCCCAAAGCACTGATTCTCTCTCTGTGCCATGGGTCCGCTGCCAGGAGATAGTGGAGGAGTGGTGTCAGCAATTCAAGACTGTCTTTTCTGTCCTCTTCAATGCCTTTTTCAGTGATGTGAAGTCCAAACTAGGTGCTATAAGTGCTCACTTGATTTTTGATTCATACAAATTTGATTGTTTTGTGTAGATAGTTGTTAAATTGGTGTCCTTACAGGGACAGGGCAATCACTGGATCCTTCTATTCAGCCATCTTGCTCTGCTCCTTTTAAATTCTTTTTACTTGGACTGGACTCTTTACCAATCTTCAAAAAAGTATATAATAACCACCTGTCCTACTGTTCTTTCAAAATGTCAACTTTATTACATAATTCAATTTCTACTATAATCATATTTACATCTATCATTATATTTTCTAATTATGGATGGGACAATGATTCATTCCTTTGTACCCACTTTTACTTCTGATTGTTGTGATCTATTCTTCATATCATATTATGAAATCTGTTTTTGGTAAAAATGCATTTTTTATAACACTCCTGACAGGAACACTATCTTCCTATTCAGAACTTCTGTAATTCCTTGAGCTGAAAATACGTGTCCATGTCTCTTTCTCTTTACAATGGAAACACCTTGAGAACAGATACACATCCATCATTGTTTCTGTTTCATTCTTTAAAATAATATATGCTCACTTAACCCTGACCTCCCTATAGCAAGGTTAAAGTAATGTTTTATTAAAGCATATAGAATTTATTTATTGTAGGAGTTCAGGTCTTCTCACTCCAAGTTAAAAATTAACCCCAGCTATAAAAATTATCACTTATGGTCTTCTGTTCCTAAATGAAATGTGTATTAACTCTCTCAGCACCCAGAGCGGAGATGCCTATCAAGCAGCATATTTACTGAATAGTTGTTGCATTTAAATGAAGGTTTGCATTTCTAAACAATTTATTTCTGTATCATTCTAACCTAATCATGTAATTAAATGTTTTTCTTTCCATTTTTGTTTCTGTAAACACAGTTTAATCTTATCATATTGAAAAGGACAATGCCCCCACATAAATAGCCTTCTTCGAGTTCTCAAACAGCCTATGGGATTAAAAGATGAAAGTTCTTGGTTTCAAACATCTGACTTGCTTTTTCAGGGTCTAGATCTTGAAGATTCAGTGATAGAATTCCTCAGACAGAAGTTCTTATTCAGAATGACTTGCTATTTCATTTCCATGTGTATGCTTTGAGGCCACTTGTCTAAAAAAGGAGAATTTTTTTGCCATTTGTAAAACTAAATCTTAGATAAGAGCCAAGATAGATACATGCTGGGATTCATACCCTAAGGGAACCACAGTGGAAGAGTGAATGCCTGTGAATGCCTCTGAAAGCCAAAAGTTTGAGGAAAAGTTGTGAAGAGAGGAGCAGTCTTCATGGTGAGCCTAATAAAAATAAGAATTTAACTAAATTAGCAAAGCAATGACATTGATTTTCAAAATGTTCCCTAATAGAATCTAACACTGCACTGGCATATATGACAGAAGAAATATTATTTTAACCTTCGGTAATTTTATTAATTATAATTATGTAATGAAATATGCAGTCCTTATTGCAGTCACATTTTTCTTGAGGAGCTCAACTGCAAACTTCAGCAAAGCTGCTGACCTTCAGTTCAGAAAAGATTGTGTGAATTTCATTATGAATAGTGTTGAAAATGTTTGTCAGATGTAAATTGAAAGCAGCATCTCTTTATAACACAAAAAAACTGATGCAACTTAATAAGCTGAATGTTCTTTAAAAAGTAACTTTTGAAAGTGTTTTGTTTTGTTTAAATTATATTACAAGAGCTACCTTGGCATATAACAGCCTTGAATCTATTCAGAGGATGGTTACAGGAGTTCAATAGAAACTGTCCAGTATGCACTCCACTATTAAAGCATTTACTATAAATACTGTGGCTGTATAACTCTGTGTGCCTATAACATTGTCTTGGAAATGAAGTTCTTGTTATTTAAATATATTTTTTTAAATGTTGACAATTATGTACTTAGAATAATGTAACTTACTTGTAATAATTAAAACATTGAAGTTATTATCTATGCTTTCTGGTGTTTGATAGATATGTTGTCCAGAAAAAGAAGTAAATTTGCATTGTTTTCTTGAGAAAACACTAGTTTCTGACCCTGTGTGATCCACTGTTGGCTCCAAATATAGTTATAGGACTTATCTCTTTAAGAGTATTCTAGATCAGTTCGAAATACAGTAGACACTCAAAAAACAAATGTTAAATTACTGAATGTTTCAAATTATAATGTATATTAATTTTATTTAGAATGTGGCAAATATATACATTAATTACTTATATTTTCTTTTACATTTTGTTTTCTGTATTCAAAAAGGAAATAGATATCTTACGCAGAATCGCATATGCATCTTTTAGTATGACCCACACTATGAAACCACTGGGAAATAGCTTTAAAGGAGTTTTAGTAGCGGAACTTGGCATTTGGGGATCATATTTTGTGTTTAATAAGATGAACACAAGCCAAGATTTCAGGCAAACAATGAGTAAGAAATTTCCCTTCATTTTGGAAGTTTATTACAAATCCATTGAGCAGTCTAGAGTGTGTGGAATCGGAGGGCAAGGATCAGGAAAAATGGTTGAACAGCAAAACTTAGGAAACTGGCTACTGATCCAAGTTTACCCTTAAGGGAAATGTCACAGTATCAAGCAAGAGTAAAATTACAAAGTTGACTACAATGGGTTTTGAAATATTTAAGGCAAAATGTAAATTTTAATTCAGAGGTCTAATTTTTTGGATTGTGAATACATTGACTGCATGTATGTTTATTATGTTGTAACTGAAGTTTTGTTTATACTGTCAAAAATAAAGAGGTTCTCCTAAAAAAACAAACAAAGGAAATATAAAATATTATATTACTCAGTTTAAAAGTTCCAGAATAGGCTCCATTTTAGAATAAACCAGAATCAACAGGATTTCAGAAAGATTGGTAAGTACATTTTTGTTTCTAGAGACTTAGAGATTGCTGATCAATAGAATTTCTGTTGCTATCCTTTCCCTAGACTCTCACAGCCACCTTCAAAGAAATAGCCCAGTTTTAATACATACTGAGCTTTTCAAAGAAATGAATTAAAAGTTGTACTATTTTAGATAATGTTATTCCAGGCTTTTTTGGGAGTTGTACACTATTGTAGAAAATATCATCGATGACAGTGTTACTTGTTTATTAGTATACTTGTGAACTATTTACTTGTGCATTAGAGCTGCCAATTTAATACCAACACCAATGTCAGTTTGTATTCATAATATTTCAGTTCCAAGTGAGTCTGCTTATACATGAGCATCTGACTGCTCCACTGTCTTCTGAAGAATAGTAATGTTGAGCATTTATGTATTAAAACACAAATTGTTTTATTCTATCTTTATTTCATTTTATTTCTCTTTTTCATTAAAGTTAAAACATTGCATTAATTTTTTATGAGACCAAGAAGCTGTATTGTCTATGGATTTTATCTCAAGATGTAAAATTTTTAAAAAAGGTGTTGTGTCTCTGATCAGGCTAAAAATCACTGGTATAGGAGATTCAAAAAAGGTCATATTAGCCTGTTTTATTTTCTATACTGTTGTATAATCCCCCAAAGATCTAATTTACCAAATACATTGAATTTGCTGCAAGAAGTTAAACATTATTCAGGTTATAATAGGTATAATAAATATTGAATGAATAACAAATGGATGCAATGCTCAAGGTTACAGAAGGATAAATTTTGACCTGAAATTATGGAAATAAGGATTGGTGAATATGAGACCATTAGAAAGTGCATCAAAGTTTGAAAACTCCAAGAAATCACAATGATGACAAACAAAGGAAATGTGAATTAAGGGGGCAAATAATGAGAGAAGTACTGAAAGTGGAAAGAGGGGTGAATTGGAATGCTAAAGATACATATGCTTGTGTATGTGTTGGTGGGAGTTTGCCCAAGTTTAGGAAAATTAAGGTGAGTTAGGTTTTTATATCAATAATACTGGGATAAACAAATGATCTAAGCAAGAGAAAAAGAATTAGAAATATGGACTTCCATTACATTATATAATTCATATAATGGCTATGAATTCACAACTAGTGTAATATCATGATTTTTTGTGTTGTTAAGAATTCCAGAAAACAGAGCTTGCTCTCAGCTTTTAATAGTAGCAGCCATTTTTTTTTCATCTGGTTTTTGTTTGATGGAAGAGAACAAGAGGTAATGATTTCCTTTAATATGTCAATGATATATCAGTAAACTGTTTTTAAAAAGAAACAATGATTTTCTAGGATACAACTTTTTTTTGCTTGGAGAATAAAGCGGTAAGATTTTTTAAAATATATGTTAGTGATACAGAAGAAGGTGCTGAAGCAAAACTTTGTTATGGATATTATGCTGAGTTCCAGATAAAATAAAAGAGTTCAGATTCCAGCCAAGGCTTGATTTTAGAACAGAATACTTCATGACTAATGGCCTTTCATTTATCAAAGAACTGGGACGTTAGATATTAGCAGGACATATAGCAGAAGCTTCAGATAGGCTACAAGATTAAAATTATTCTAGTGTATCCAGAGACATGATTGATGAAAATGGATATTTTAAAGAATAAAATTGTTTGTAAGTTTCATTTCCTTATAAATCAACTGCTATTATAGGACATAATGTGTGATCATTTAGTTTACTTATGTTAATAAACTCTCATTTTGTTATGAATGAACATTAAGAGTGGGAGTAACTCAAATGTATACATGCTTACATGCAATTGTTTAATCTGCTGATCTGCAATATGGAAGCAAATAATGTGAGAAAATGTACAGCTTCTAAGATAGCCAAACAGCAGTAAAACCTATCATTCATTCGCTAATATCTACAGTGTAGAATGGGTTTCACACACATCTCACATAATTCTAATAAGTTGGAACTCACTCATCTATTTGGATCTATATGCTATGTTGTTTATTTTTTGTTATGAACCAAGTTGTTATGAAATGTTTATACCTGAACAAAAACTCCAGAGTCTTTGAATATTATATCTAAGCAATTGAAATGATTTATGGAAAGACTCAAACTGCAAAATGAACACATCAACATAAGTACTTACGTACATATCAATATGTACTTATAACATTCCATCATAGTCACAGAAAAGCTAGTTTCTGTATACAGTTTGTCTCTTGGTATCTGCAGGGGATTGGTTCCAGGACCCCTGTGGGTGCAAAAGTCTGTGATGTTCAAGTCCTTTACACAAAATGAAATAGTATTTGTATATAACCTATTCACATCTTTCTGTATATTTCAAGTTATGTCTAGGGTACTTCTATATCTAATACAAGGTAAATATTATGGAAATTGTTGTTATACTGTATCATTTTATTTGTTATTTTTTATTGTTGTATTGATATTTTTCTCATTTTTTTGACTTGCATATTTTCAGTCTCCCATTGATTGAATCCATCAATATGTAACTCACAGATGCAGAAGGCTGAATATACATTTCTAATACAGTTTTCAGTTACGTATATATGTTTTTATTCAAAAGTTTATTGAGTTTTTCTCTGCTAATAATGTCCTCGTATGATCGCCCAGTGAAAGTATAAAAGTTTCTGAATTGAATTGAACTGTCCATATATCCTATATATTCTCTAGCTTTGACTGTTTGGACTGTTATTTCTTTCTTTCACTATTTACAAAGCCCCTCTCCACCACCACTACCTTTACACCATTTCTGGGTTTTAAGAATTAGATATTCTTCTTCCCTGCAAAGAAATAGACCATTAAATGTATATTAGTTAACTTACTGGAGCTTAAAACTCTGCAAGATGACAATATCTTCCAGTGCACATTCCTTTCCTCATAAGCTCAATTATCTAGAAAAATAAAATGCCTAACAAAGATTCTGGTCATATGATCGATTACCTCATGTTGCATTTGATTTTTCCCCTTACTCTTTAGTTGATGCCTCAATAATTTGGATGATTTCGTTATAAGACATGGCAATTTCATTCCTAAATCTGAGCTTCTCGAAATTTTTCCCCTAGCCCCTGAACCATCTTAAATGCATAAAGCTATGGTGCTATAACATTGAAATACTAGTCAGAGAATAGTATTAATAGTTAGGCTAACACAATAAGGAAAAAGAAATTGAACTGAAATGAATTTAAAAACCAGAGAAGAATGGAAAAAGAATAGGAGTGTGATATTTCCTAGCTTGAGTTTTCATAGATTTTCATTTTGGATAAGACTACCACAGGGGCACCGATTTTTTTCTGTAATACAAAGCTATATAACACACACACACACACACACACACACACACACACACACATATATATAATGAGAATAGCTAATTCTCAAAACCCAGAAATGGTGTAAAGGTAGTGGTGGAGGAGAGGGGCTTAGTAAATAGAGGAAGGAAGAAATAATAGTTCAAAAAGTCAAAGCTACAGAAAATATATATGAAGTTAAGTATGCAAGTCTGGATCAGTTTCTCACTAATTACCAGGAGAGATTTTACTTAGCCCTGAGCCAAGCTGCAAAAGCTACCTACATGAATCTCTTCATAATGACATTATACATTGAAAAAAATAAAACACTATTCCTCCTTCATTTCTCTTCTCTGTGTTCCTTCTATCTTACACTTACTACCTCTATATCGAAACCGACTCAGAAATTGTGAAAATTCTCTTTTCAGAAATAAACGAATAAATGGTAGCTGTAGGTTAGTCTTTATTGCTGTGTTGGAAATCTTTCCAATTCAGAAACCAGAAGACTTTCCATGCTTTGAGTTTGAAAATTGGACAGCACTTTAGTAACAAGTGGAAAAGACAATAGAGGACACCCTAGCCCAACTTTCCATCTTGTTAAGAGTCCTGGGTGGTTTGGACTGGAAAACATAAAGCTCCTAGATTCTTGCTTTTCTTGGATACTCATGTAATGCATACTCTTCTCAAGCACTAAAGAACAGAAAAGTAGTCATTGAGAGACCCTTCTCCATAGAAGAATAAAATGAATGGTTTTTGTCTAAGAGTCAGCAGCATGAAGACTTTCCCATGCATCATGGTACATTGTTGTCTGAACCTCACATATCTGTAGTAACAGGTCTTCAAACAAGTCATAGGCACAGTTATATAATCTTAAAAAGTGTCCTTCAAATGCAGCCTCTGTCCCTGGCCTTCACATTTCCTTCACATAGTTGGTGGGGAGTTGATTTATTAATGAGGTATGTTGTCCCAGAAACTTGTAACCTCTTTGTACTAAAAGAATTATTTAATCTTTCCCCTCAATTGATGGGGTGTGCAAATGTTAAGCTTGGGTTAAATAATGCCATTAGCATATGACACTGACACAGACATGTTTTATAACCCCTGATGTAGCTCATAAGCCCATGTGTGATCTATAGCAAAGCAGTAAATAAGGTTTACATGATGTCTTTGAATAGGTCATCACACAGTCAGAGAATGACAAATGAAGATGAGCCATAACCTAGTTAGCACCCAGAAATGATCCTCAGCAAGGCTAATTCATCTGGTCACAGACAAATAACAGATTTTTCTTCTACTCACTTCTCAAATGCTGACATTTTTATCTTAAATGTGAAAGGTTATTAGATTGAATTTTAGGAAGTGAAGAAGAGACATTCAGTAAAAAAAAAAAAAAAAAATGATAGCCTAAAATATGTTGCATGCTGAATACATTACTGATTTGGCCGCCTTCTGCCAGTCTACATCTCATTGATTCCAGATGTGCATTTTATATATAGTAATAACACTTGACTGATTAGATCTAAAAGGATAATCCTAAACACAACCAAGCATATTGCTTTCTACAGATAGTTTAGATATAGGTTTCATTTTCAAAGGCATTTCTTAAAATTATCGTATTGTTTTCAAAATTCATTTTAGTCAAGCTGTAATTTTTAAAAATTACCAAACTGGGAAAAATGCTTATAAATCTTGATTTATTCAGATTTGTCACTAAATATTACATACAAACAAAAAATTATACATTCATAGTGATATATGTATATATGTGCTAGATTTGATTAGAAAACTAACATGATTAAAAACAGATAATTGACTTAAAACTTCCCCAAAGCTACTCTTTTCCATAGAGAAATGAAATAAAGGGTAAATAACAAAATGAAATAGACTTTTTCTGTTGTTCGCTGTGTTTTTTTTTAATGTGAAGCTCTACGTAAAGTCAATGTTTTACCTTACAACATGTGCATTATGCTAATTGCTATATAATAGTGTGACACCTAGCTAAAATATTTTTTATTTATGTACTATATATATTACTCCAAGTGAATTCTTCTAGATTAGTTCAGCATTATTAAACCACTTAATCTGTTTCAGACTAATTAGAACAAAGAACTCTTTAAGAAGCATCTGAGATAATATAGTCAGAAATAATTTTGTAATATTTAAATGTAAATCATATTGGGTAATAAAGGGGAAAATGAGAAAAATTCATCAATTTTTAATAAAGAACTATAGATAATCTGGTAATTTTTAAGATAATTATCTTGATTAGCTCCATAGTATATAATAAGAACAGCATGATATACTAGAAAAAATAGAGTCATGGATCAAACAGTTCTGAGTCAGAATTCCAGCATCAAATATTAGCATTTTGATAAATAATTTCTTTCCTGCTCTAAAACTCAGGGTCACTATTTGTAAAAACAAACAAAACTAGAATTATGATGAACATTACATAGATATTAAATGTAAAAGATTTCACAGAGACTTGCTTCAGCAATGATAGAAATACTGCAGCTTTGCTATACCTATTATAATTATGTGTCCTCTTAGAAATACACCTTTTTCCACACAATTCAATTGAAATAGGTTCTTAATCTACCCATTCACAAAAATACTACATTTATACCAAATTATTTTTGAAAAAGTATTATGACTAAATAATTAGGCATAGAAATAATACATAATATTCATATAAATGACAAGAAATTGCAATAATTGATACTGACCCATAATAGATATAATGGTATAGATAACACATTTTCAAATATATTTTCACATCATTTATTTATTTGCTCACTTGCATGGAGTTCAAAAAGTAGACATATACATTGAAAACCATCACTATTTACATTTAAGCATAGATAATTCCAGATTTGCCTTTTCTTTGTATGTGTCTATGTGTGTGTATGTACATGCATACATCATATATATGTACCTGCATGCACCTATCTATGTAAATGTACATACATTTTGGATTACATAGAGTATGTTCTGTTATCTGCTATTAATACATGACTAATATGTTTCCATGTAACCAGCTGAATATTATTATAAAATATGTAGAGTTTAAACAAGTTTCTTGAAGATAATCTGACTCCAGGTTGGAAAATACTCATATTCCTTTACCTACCAGAATGAATATTAGCTATGGTTGACAATTAGTATCAGTTTGGGGAAACTGAATTTTTTAAAAAAAATTATATGTATTACTCAAGTAAAAGATTGTCAAGACAAGATGTCCTGAAGAATAAGGAGATGTTTTTACTAAGGCAATTGCAATAGGGAAAATGTTCATTACTAAGTGACAACTCAAAAAAAAAAGGGGGAAATCTGAGGAAGACTGGAGGCAGTCTTATCTAAGTCAGAAGGTAAAGGGTGAAAGTGGGTTTTAATACAGTCCAGCTGGTTCTGGAGCATAAAAAGGTGGAGAGATGTCTTAACCATCACTCTTTTCCCAAAGTATGGGACTTAACTAAAATTACACATTATTAAGCCTTATAAACATAGGCATAATAAGGAAGAACCTGTACCTTTGTGGCAATGACAGTAGCTAATCTGGATGATTTGGGTCAAAATAGGTGTTTTTCTTAATTCAGCACTAATAGTGTAGGGAATCCATTAGTATCAACTGCATTCATAGCCCAACTCACAACTACAATGCATCGACGCAAAGGTAGCCAGAGCTCGACTAAGAGGTTCAAGTCTTGTTACTGAGAGAAAGGACTAGCTGGATTTCCTAGGCCGACTAAGAATCCCTAAGCCTAGCTGGGAAGGTGACTGCATCCACCTTTAAAAACGGGGCTTGCAACAGAACTCACACCCAACCGATCAGAGAGCTCACTAAAATGCTAATTAGGCAAAAACAGGAGTAAAGAAATAGCCAATCATCTATTGCCTGAGAGCACAGCGGGAGGGACAAGGATCGGGATACAAACCCAGGCATTTGAGCCGGCAACGGCAACCCCCTTTGGGTCCCCTCCTTGTATGGGAACTCTGTTTTCATTCTATTTCACTCTATTAAATCTTGCAACTGCACTCTTCTGGTCCATGTTTGTAATGGCTCGAGCTGAGCTTTCACTTGCTGTCCACCACTGCTGTTTTGTCGCCATTGCAGACCCACTGCTGACTTCCATCCCTCCGGATCCAGCAGAGTGAGGGCTGGGCTCCTGATCCAGTGAGGCGCCCATTGCCGTTCCGATTGGGCTAAAGGCTTGCCATTGTTCCTGCATGGCTAAGTGCCTGGGTTCATCCTAATCCAGCTGAACACTAGTCACTGGGTTCCATGGTTCTCTTCCATGACCCGCGACTTCTAATAGAGCTATAACACTCACCAAATGGCCCAAGATTCCATTCCTTGGAATCCGTGAGGCCAAGAATCCCAGGTCAGAGAACACAAGGGTTGCTACCTTTTTGGAAGTAGCCCACCACCATCTTGGGAGCTCTGGGAGCAAGGACCCCCGGTAACATTATCATTTAAACTTCAAATCTATAGCATTAATCTCTCCAATAGGATAGAAAAATTTAGTGCCAATTTCTAAATTTCTATTCCTGTGTAATATTTCAAAGGAATTACAGAGAGGTAATTCAAGTAAATACATGAGTCTATACAGCGGTTTTGACCCAGTGTCCCCTGACTCTGCATGTCACCCTGCTTTTCTATGGATTACTGACCAGACCACTCCCAGTTTTGGTCCCACATTTGTGAAACTACAATTAAAGTTTCCAATCTTTTGCTACCATTGTGACCACTTGTCACAAACACAGAACTTGGTCTCAATTTATTTCTATGGATCTAAATATACTGAAACATTTAACAAGTTCATACTGAATCTTAGGGGAAAGTAAAATAGCATTACACTGGGGAGTAACTTCAAAGTGTTGGACTGAGGCTATTTCCTCTTTACTGAAGCCACCTCCATTACATTTCTGATTCCTTTGGTGTTGTTAAATAGCTTGAGAACCTACTCCAATATGTGTCTGTTTCTATTTCTTGCTTTCTGATCAAACTTCTCAAGCAAATTTGCCTGCAAAAGAATGTCATATGAAGTGTTTCTTTTTTAAAAACAACACTCAGCTTTCAATAGATGTTTCAAACAAACCAGGTGAGGCACATTTAAAGCAGGTACTGGGCTAATTACTCCGACATAGTCCATATAGGATCCAAATGGCTCAACTTTCTCCATTCCAAGGGCACCTTAGTCTATTTTTGTGCTGCTATAAGAATACCTGAGGCTGGGAAATTTATAAAGAAAATAGGTTTTTTTGTCTCACAGTTCTGAAGATTTTGCAAGAAGCATGACACTGGCATCTGCATCTGGAGAGGGCTTCAGGCTGTTTCCACTCATGATGGAAGGTTAAGGGGAGCTAGTGTGCAGAGATCGCATGGCAAGAGAGGAGGCAAGAGAGAGGGAGGAGATGCCAGGCTATTTTTAAAAATCGGCTCTTGCAGGAACTCATAGAGCAAGAACTCACTCACCCCCAGAGAGGGCATTAATCTATTTATAAGGGATCTGCCCCCATAACCCAAATACATCCATTATGCCCCACCTCCAACATCAGGGATCAAATTTCAACATGAGTTTTGGAGAGGTAAAATCTAAACCACAGCAAAGAGTTATACAAAACTACAGCAATTACGATATGAAAAGGTACGTGGTATGGTATCACAACCCTTAAACCTCAGTGCCTTAGCATATAATTTAATGCCTCACTTAAAACACCTGTTCTTTGTCATCACCTAAGGATTCTGTTGTACATCATCCTCATTGTATGACCCAGGCTGATGGAATTGTCATCACCTAGAACAATGTTAATTCCCAAAGAACGAAAAATCTAAAATTTTTATACAGAAGAGAACCACATTAATTCTGCTCAAATTGCATTATCTAAACCAAATCATAATGCTCCACTAATGTGAAGGGGTCTGTCAAAGAAAGATGGCACGGAGCCAGTTAAACAGGCAAAGGAGACTTTATTCGTGACAATTGCAATGAAGAAAGAAGCCAGATTCAGTCTGAGCTCAACTCCACTTAAACAAAAGGTTAAAGAGGATTTCTTTAAGAGTAGGGTAGAGGAACATTAGGCCACCTGTGTTTGCTAACTGGCTTTATCCAAAGGAAAAGTAAACTTTCTCTGATCTTCTTGGCGGGAGACAGTTTTACACATTGCAGCAAGGCACCTGCCCAAGATAGAAGTTAATGCTCCTACCTTTCCATAGAAACTGAGACATAGAGGAACTATCTTCCCTAATGATTGCATTTGAAAGGAACAGATGCTAGGTCCTGGAGAAAGCTATTCCTGCCTTGTAAAATGCGAGAAGCTTAAAAAAACAGACTTGCATTTCAGAGGGGAAGAGATACAAATCTTTTTTTCACAATGAAAATTTATCTAAAGTATGTGTTCTAAGAAAAGGGAGGGCAGGACCCTAGAGGCAGGAAAAAGCCTGTATGAAGTTTATTCAAGCTGAGAATGTCTTAGGTCAGGGAGCTTGCATTCCTAATGTGGGTCTGAGAGGGTTTCTGGATCTTTTAGGTGGACAACATCAGACGCTACTGCCAACACAAAACATTTTTACTCTTAGTTGGTGACTCACCTGCAGTGTGGGCTTATATTGAGCCTCTTTTAAATTTCCATGGCAGAGCTTCTGTTGGCTTCAATGGTAATAAAGCCACTAAAAGAAGGATACCTTACCCATATGGAACTCTAACCAGCTTCACCTACCCACTGGCAGAATGTGGGTGAGTCCATCCTCTACTAGTTGCATGTAGTGTAGAATTCTTGTTGACTTTGACCTGGAGTAACCTGGCTCTGTGTTACTAATACTCAGCTCAAAGCCAGTCAGTGAAGGTATATCTCTTTCTGAAAGAAACAATTCATAGACTCCAATTTAAGAACTCGGGGGAACAGACCCACCAATGCAAAACAATACAGACAAATACCCCAGTTATGATGACAGAGGGAACCCCTGGAATTATTTATGCCAGATTCTCTGCTGATGTCACCACCCCTTCCTGGACAGTTTTAATCCAAATTCAGTATGCCACCTTTAATAATTTTGTGCTTAATAAGAAAAAACAGACCCTAATTTTCATTTTTAACCCCAAAGATCCTAGCAAGGGAGAAGGCATTAGGCCTACTAAGGGTGCTAAAGGCTAATTAAGAATTTGTTAGCTCAGTTTATGCTTAGGCAAACCTGCAAGCGTAAGACTGGGGATTGTTGACCACATGATAAAACCTGCTGAAAAGTGCTAAGGAATCAGCCAACTGCAGCAACGGTGGCAGCTCACTCTGAACTGGTAGGACATCTGTCATTTAGCCTCAGGGACGTCTGGTGTTCTCAACAAGAGACCTAAATTTCCTCCCTGGGATCTCCATTGGCAAGTCCCATATATTACTTGTTGGTAACATTTAATGAATCCCATCTCTGCAAATAGGATGTGAATGGGACGGGATGTGTCATGCCGTGTAATTCTCTGAGGTCACTCATCTTTCATAGTCTTTCCAAAATTAGAGAATGACCTAATACAGCTAGAGATATTAGTAACTCTGGAGGTACAATCACTCTGATATATTTAAGATTGTGATTAGGTCTTTGGCCTTATTACCTTCTTAGGGGTTATTACTCCTTTAAGGGAAATTTTTATTGCATATATTCTCTTAATATACAGTACCACATAAGGTTAAGTTAAAAAACAAAACAGGAGCTTTATGGTCAAGAAAATGGTCAATAATTATTATAACTGTTGCCTGGTGGTTTTAAAAGGAAACTTAGCATATCAATCAAGCTTCTTTAGGTGAGCAACAGAAACATATTTTTGCCTTTCAAAAAGTATACTAATAAAATTTATCTTATTCTTATTAACAGTATTAAAGTTTCTATTGCACATTGAATAGAATAGATAGAGCCATAGCTCACTTAACAACTGGGATATGATCTGATAAATGTGTTAGGTGATTTCATTGTTTTGCAAAGATCATAAAGGATACTCAAACCTATGTGTAGCCTACTACACACCCTGGCTATATGGTAAAGCCTAGTGCCTCTAGGATCTAAATATTTATAGCATGTCACTGTACTGAATATAGTATGCAGCTATAACACAATTACACAAGGTATTTATGTATACACATATTTGTGTATCTAAATATAGAAAAGATGCAGTAAAAATATAGAATCATAATTTTATGGGACTACTGTCATATATGGGGTCCATTGTTGATAGAAATGTCATTGCGTGTACATGAATGTACATCCATTGAATGCATAAATACTCAGCTGAATTGGATAAGTACATCTATCTCTAACTTTGTCTCTAATTAAGCAAACCATGGCATGTTCACCACGAAAGTTTAATGCTGCTAATCTGATGCTTTTCTCTTTTTGATAATAGTCAATCTAATAGGTATGAGGTGATATCTTTTTGTCGTTTTAATTTGCGTTTCTCTAATTTACATAGCATCAAAAAATACTTAGGAGCAAGATGACATGAATTAGAAAAACATCATGTGTTCATGGACTAGAAGAATTAATATTGTTAAAAGTTCCACAATACGCAAAGCAATATATAGATTCCATGCAATGCCTATAAAAATTTCAACATCATTCTTCCCAGAAATAGAAAAAAAAATTCTAAAATGTATATTCTAAAACAATTCCAAAAACCACAAGAAAACCCTGAATATCCAAAGAAACCTTGACCAAAAAGAACAAAGCTGGAGGCATTACACTACCAGATTTCAAAATACATTATGAAGCTATAGTAATCAAAATATGACACTGGCATAAAAACAGACACATCAACTATATTAGTTAATTTTATGTTGCTTATAATAGAATACCATTAACAGAAATTTATTTAAAAAGGAATTTATTTCTTACCGTTCTGGAAGCTTAGAAGTATAAGGTTATATAACGTTGTCTAATGAGAGCATTTTTTGCTGGTGGGGATTATCTAAGGGGTCCCGAGGTGGTGCAGAGTATTTCATGGCAAGGAGGCTGAGTATGCTAATGTGCTCTCCTCAGATCTCTCTTCCTCTTATAAAGCCACCAGTTTCACTTCCATGGTAACACATTAATCCATGAATGGATCAATTTATTCATGAAGGCGGAGTCCACATAATCCTATTACCTCTTAAAGGCCTCCTCTTCTCAATTTTGACACATTGAGGATTACATTTCAACATGAATTTTGGAGAAGAAAAATATTCAAGCCACAGCATCAACCAATGGAATAAGATAGAGAGCCCAGGAAAAATCTATACATCTACAGTCAAATGATTTTGGATCAAGCTGCCAAGAATACACAATGAGAAAAGAACAGTCCCTTCAATAAACGAAGTTGGGAAAACTGGAAATTCACAAACAGAAGAATAAAAATTGACCCTTATCTTACCTCTTATATAAGAATCAACTCAAAATGAATTAAAGATTTAACTGTATGACTTGGAACTGTAAAACTTCTAGTAGTTTTACAGTTTAGGGCCTTACGTACAGATAAAAGGCTCCTGTAAACTACTAGAAGTTTTACAGTTTCAGGTCTTACGTATAGGGAAAAGGCTCCATGACATTGGTGTAGGCGGACATTTCTTGACTGTGAACCAGCCATTGGTTTCCGATACACGTCTAGTCTTCATCTTCTGCTGACTGCTACAGATTAACTTATAATGCAGCCACAGAGTTAACATCTTTGCACCACTGTTTTATTTCATGGCAATGAATTACATGCTTCCATGAAGAGGTCCAAATGCCCCGTCATGAACTGTAATTATTTATCTAGGCCTCTAGATAATGGTCTAGACACTTGTGCTCATCCTCCTTGTCAAATGTAAGACTTACTTTAAATGACAGTCCAAAGAGCAAAAAGCACTTTATTCCATAAAAAGTATGGCAAAAGTAGCCCTCGGGACTGTCAAAAAAGAAGAAAAAGCCCACTATTGTACCTTAAGTTTAATAATGTAGTTTCATTAAAGAAAAAAATCGCTGTTGGCTGGGTGCAGTGGCTTACATCTGTAATCCTAGCAATTTTGGAAGACCAAGGTGGGTGAATCTCTTGAGGCCAGGAGTTCAAGACCAGCCTGACCAACATGGTAAAACCCCGTTTCTACCAAAAATGCAAAAATTAACCAGATGTTATAGTGTGTGCCTGTAGTCTCAGCTACTCAGGAGGCTGAGGCAGGACTGTTGATCTAACATCAGTGAGAACATTCTACCAACATGATATTCCTTTTTTATAATAGACAAGAAAGATTCAGTGCTCCTTGATGTGACCTACCTGTGGGCTACTAATACAATGTCTATGAGTGCTTATAGAAAAATACAGAATATTCCTCTCTCAAAATAGCTAACAAACTATTTGGAATAAACAAATAATTCAGAAGTTTCAAGATAAAATGTCAGCATATTAAAATTTATCATCTAAACCAGTAGCTACTAACTAAAATATTTAACTGAAAATAATAATTTTAGTTAGCAGGCTACTGTGTAGACAAACATGACTTTCTCAAATTTTAATTCTAATTAATTATAATTTCATTTTGTACTTCAAAGGCAAAAGGGTTCTTTTGTGTTCCATTTCCTAGAAAAACTAAAATATTCCGCAACAAAAGTATATTGAGGATTCCACTTTCTGCAAATCAAAGTTTCCATCTGCTCTTCAATGATAGTGGTCTTCGGTATCTATAATTCCTATTAAGGGTTTAAAAATCAAAAAGGCAAAATGTTCATGCTGAAATTCAGTGAGATCCCTGGCTTAAACTAACATACATTCCTGTACTTTAAAATCCTTTCAGAAATCTCCAGCCAATGAAATAGGTAGGAGAATTCAACACTGAGATTGGGAAAACAGAGCACATTTGGAAGTCAGTAGTACTCTTTGGGTGTTCTGCTTACAGAGACATAGTAGGATTGTATGTTTTGTTTGTTTGTTTGTTTGTGAGACAGGGTCTTGCTCTGTTGCCCAGGCTGGAGTGCAGCGGCCTGATCTCTGCTCACTGCAACCTTTGCCTCCCAGGCTAAAGCAATCCTCCCACCTCGGCATCCCAAGGAACTGGGACTGCAGGTGTATGCCACGGTGCCAGGTTGTTGTTTTTTTGTATTTTTGAAGAGATAGGGTTCTCCACGTTGCCCAGCCTGGAGGTCTTCTCTTCTTGAAGTTAAATGTGATTATGTAACTTGCTTTGGGCAATGAAATATAAGAGGAATTTATGCCTATCATAAATTCACCATGCACGATTCATTGCTCTCTCTGTTTTGGCCTTGTAAACGGTAGGGATGTAAGTCAAGAAGGAGCCTCCATCAGCTTCAATTCCTCTATGACTGTGATTAGCAGAGAAACATGCCTAGGGTTGCCAGATGTAGCAAAAATCTAACATACCTAGTTATATTTAAATTTCATGGAAACAAACTAATATGTCTTATTATAAATATTTCCTATGCAATATCTGGGACAAACTGAAGCCAAAAATATACTCATTATTTATCTGAAATTCAAACTTAGCTACAGAGCCTATATTTTATCTGATAACTATCCTTCTAGTCTCACCGTCATCCCCATACATGTAGATTTTGTAAAAATAAATAAATGTATGTATTGAGTTCAGCCATTAAGATTTATGCTGTTGTATTTTACCTAGTCTATTTTACCAAATACATTGCTCTATTAGTTGTCTTTCTTCATGGGTTACTAAATTTTGTGTGTGTGTAGCTGATTACTTTTCTTACAAATTCATGTAAAATCTTTGCTCGTCTTTTGAAAATAGAATTTAAAGTTTTCTATTAAATGGAAAAAAATGGAAAGTCCCATGCCTTTTACTTCTCAGAAGGTGCCTATGGGCTTCCATTTCAGTAAAAATAATGGCTTTGCAGATGGAAGAAATGATATTTCTAATCTGTGGATGACAAATGGATACTGAAAAAAAAATTAATGAGAGTCATTTAGGTCTTCTGGGGAAGGAAATAGGATTCACAAAAAATAGTAGCAACAACAATAGCTTCAGATAGAATAAAGAGAAAGAGATCAAGTCCGGAACTTGCCCAAGTATAGCTTAAGTATATATTGAATCAATAGAAAAGACTGGCTCACCCAAAAGAAACAATTAGAACTACCAGTATTTGATTAAACTCAATGCTCTAATCTGGTAATACCATATCTCATGCCTACAGATTTCAAACATACTAGACAAACAATGGCATATGATCCTCACTTGTATTATTTTGTATTTCTGACACTAAAGAATTTTAAGATATGATTTCATTTAACTGCTTTGCACGTATTTGGGAAGCAAAGATCCTGCTGTATATATGATACATGGAGCAATTTGGCCTCTGATAATTTTTCCCCATTTAATAGAGACAACATTTTCATTTCTTCCACCCACTATAAATTATTTCCTCCTTCTGCAAAAGTAAACAGCACACTCCAGTGGAGAGAAATATTTAAGGCTTTACCAAAATATTGCAGATCTTTCTAAAAATGTGAAACAAGAAGTTCTCAAGAGTCAGATAGATTCTTAGTAATTACTAAATTCCATCACCCGGTCCCGAAAACTTATACTAAATTATAGTGTTTTTCAAAATTGTGATGGTTTGCCAGGTGCGGTGGCCCATGCCTGTAATCCCAGCATTTTCAGAGGCCGAGGCAGGTGGATCACTTGAGGTCAGAAGTGTGAGACCAGCCTGGCCAACATGGTGAAACCCCCCCCTAAAAATTAGCCGGGCATGGTGGTACATGCCTGTAATCCCAGCTACTCAGAAAGCCTAGGCATGAGAATCGCTTGAACCCGGGTGGTGGAGGCTGCAGTGAGTTGAGATTGCTCCACTGCACTCCAGCTTGGGTAACAGAGCAAGACTCCATCTAAAAAAAAGAAAAAAAAACTGTGATGGTTGATAGTTGTAGCCTATTATGCTTTTACGCATATTAGAACTTTGGAAGAGTTTTGTATCAAAAGCTGCTAGGTATATATACAACTATCTATCTTACTCCAGAATCTTGACTGGTGCTGTCTTAACTCTTGTTATAGGTCCAAATCAAAGGAAGCAAAACCAAAAGATATTTTCTCCCTAAACGAGAATCATGTGTTCCATTTTCCTACCCCCACTGTTTTGCTGTCAGTGTACCCATGTCTATACATCTAAACTCAATACACAGAAGTGATTGTATTTTTTTATATAAAAGGAAGAAAGAAAATACTTGTCATTAAGTCTCATAATTTCCCAAGTAATTTATTGAAAGAAAGGACAAAGATGCAATTCATTATTGGTATCTATTTACCCCAGGTATGAGCGTATCAATTTCTCCATATTCTGAAAACGGTAAATGTGTTTTTATTTTGTTATCAAGGAAACTATCAGGATATCCAAGATTTCTTTATCTGGGGTATTTTTGTTTGTTTGTTTTCTCTCTTTTTGGTATAAAAGCAGATTCTTAAGTGAATTTCTTCAGAAAACTTCCTTTGGTATTTCTCAATTTTGACTGGGAATACTCACTTTTTGTTCACTCCAGACAATTTGAGAGAACAAAAATCAGCACATTTTCAACTTCCAGATGTAACTATTTTATTATATTTATATTTATTCTATGTTTTAAAAAACAGAACAAAAAGTCATGAGAATATTATAAAGTTCATGTCATTTTATAGCCTGCTTTTGCACTTAACAAAGAATTATGAGTATGTTTCCTATATGTATGTGTTTTCTACAATGTGCTTCTTAGTGGCTGATTTCCATTTTGTGGAGAAACTAT
Organism: Gorilla gorilla gorilla; assembly: GCF_029281585.2. Classification (NCBI taxonomy): domain Eukaryota; kingdom Metazoa; phylum Chordata; class Mammalia; order Primates; family Hominidae; genus Gorilla; species Gorilla gorilla. Next base: position 98,737,751 of record NC_073237.2, on the reverse strand, counting down.
AACATTTCACACTGCAGGATATTTACAGAGTTGCCAAGTTAATGAAATAAGCTAATTAGCTAAAGATATTCTTGTAAAGACACCCTTTTGGGTGCATACTTATAAGGACCAAAACAAAGAAATTCAATAGCTTTATCTATGGGCGCGCATAGTTTAAGGTTTTGATTCATATTCCATATTAACTTCTAAGAAGTTTTTACCTAATTTAAAATGAGGGTATCCATTTATCCCCAGTGCCTGCAAAACCGGTTTTTTAACTTTCCATTTCATCTTTGTTGATAGGTTATGGTAAAATTTATTCATTGTAATTTCAAATGTTTGATCGTTTGTGAGGATGAAAAATTTTATGTTTACGTGCAACTTGTATTTGTTTTCAGAATTACCTAAGTATCCCTTTGCTATTTTCCTTATTGGTTGGTAAGAATTTTTTTCATATGTCGAGAATATTAATACTTTTTTTCTCATATGCTATACATTATTTTCAATTTATTACTTACACGTTATTTCTATTTATGGTGTTTTTATTTACACTATTTTAATATACGTAATTCATCAAAGTGGTAACAAGTCAAGTAATTGGATAAAATCTAATGATTAAACATGATTTTGATTCTGATTTTTACCACCCTAGCACTACATAAACTTAATTTATTTATCAAGTTTAGATGATAACTAATGTTGTCCCACTATGCTTTGTGGCAGTTTAGATCATATATTTTCTCTTTTCTTCTGCCCTTCTCTTCTTAATGATTATTATATTACTATTTTTGTTTCCTCCATTGTTGACCTTTGTTCCTTCAAATAATCACCTTTCTACTTCTGTTTATGTTTCCATCCACTTTATTCACTATCTAAACTCCCCTCCAGGTCAAATGAGAATATTAGGAATCTTATGCTTTATTCCATTTATTACTGCCCTTTTATCTCCTACCTTCTGAGAACTACATTCTTGCTTTCACAAATTTATCAAGAATGTTGGCCTACACATGTGTTGTTTAATCTTGTATTTTACAATCACAATTGTGTCTTCCATGCTTCCATGGAAACCAATAAGCAGTGTCTGTATTATTTTACCTATGGATAGGCATAATTGAAAACCTACAATGCCCAGCCAAACATTGTGCTAAGAACATTTCCGTCATCCTGGATACTTCTGGGTATAGAAGGTTTGCAGTATCAAGGTCATGATTTCACTGGCTGAAAACTATGCTACTTAAAAATAATTGTTTGTTTAAATTTGTATTATAACTTTTTATATAGACTTTGTGTTTCCTGGCATTTCTATTGTTTTTCAAGTTAAATAAAGAATTAGATGTTTTTGCAATATCTGATGTATTATTTCTGTCTTATCAGTCATAACATATACTATGTTGAATAAGTTCTTCCTTAATGACTTCTCTGGAATAGCTTTCCATTATTGGCTGCAATTCAAGCTAATTGTTCTTTAGACCTACCATAGTGCTGCTGTTAGGAGTATTCCCTTCATTGCTTTTTCAAACTGTGTCAACTTTTTCCTAAATCATGTATCTTTCTCATTTAAAAATATATATATTAAGATATATATATACAACTTATTCTGTCATTTATTTTAAATCGACTTCCATTATTGCCACATTAGTTGAAAATATATACTCTGAAAGAAGGCTATACGACACTTACTAGCTATATGACCATAGACAATTTTCTTTTTTTTTTTTGGTATATAAAAGGGGGTTTCTAGTTTTTAGCAATACCATTTCATATGGTTGTAATGAGAATTAAGTATGCTAATACATATACTTAAAGGAGTATGTGGCATGGCAATATTTTTCACATAAGAATTTATTGAATAGATTTTGAAATAAAATATTATTCCTCATAGCATTAAATAGAATATCAGAAATACTTTCTCAAATGATAATGATAAAGTTGCTCTTCCTTTCCTCAACTCTTGTAGAAATGCTTCAATTGAGTTTTCAAAAGATTTGATGCTGATATTGCTTCAAAATAAATATATATTATTCTATTAAAAATTATTCAGTTTATACTGAGCCTCTTTTAAATCAGACATGCTTGTCAAACTGAAGCAAACATATTTTGACATTTATGAAGATAATCATTTTTCCTAAAACTATAAAACTAACATTAATAAAAAGCTGTAATTCTGAAGATCCTTTCTTTATTCTATATGGTTGTATTGTACTAGGCTTTAGAATGATATATTTGTATAATATTTCATCAATATTTTACATAATTGAACTTGGTTGCTTAAATCTATATTTTGTTATTTTTTTTTAGTGATTGGCTATTTTAATAAAAACCATTGGGAGGTGAATTACATATCTGTTGCTGAATATCAAATCACCTCAACATTTATCATCTTAAATAAATACACTTTACTTACCTCACATGGTTTCTGAGGGTCAAGAATCCAGGATTCTTGACCAAGATTGGCTTAGCTGATTAGTTCTGGGGCAGACTCTCCCATGAGATTGCTGTAAAGTTGTCAGCCAGTGCTTATATTCTTCTAAGACTCAACTTGAGCTGGAAAAAGGGCTTCCAAGCTCAGTTTAATGGTTGTTGGTAGTCTTCAGTTCCTCTATGGCTATTGGCCAGATGGTTTAATTTGTCACTACATGAGCCTCTTTATTGGATTGCTTAAAACACAGCAGGTTACTCACAGATCCAAGAGAAAGAGCAGAAGCCGATGAGAGAGACAGACAGTGAGAGAGAGAGGAAGACAACACCAAGAGACAAACAGAGAAAGAAAGATGAAAGAGCTCATCTTTCATGAGAGAGTGAGAGATAGCAAACCCAAAATGGAAGCTAAAGTCTTTTTATTAACTAATCTCACAAGTGACTGATCATAATATCTATCATATACTATTGATCATATAAATAAACCCTGGTGAAATGTGGAAGGAGGCTATAAAAGACTGCCAGTATCAACAGATATGGGTTATTAAAAGACACCTTGGATGCTGACTACCATAGGAAGCCTGTTATTATGCTCTATAACATTAAAAGTGAATAGATTTTAACCTTTTCCTTGTATCCATTCTCCTGTCAATCCACTGTTTTTTCCTAAACCTTTAATTTTCAACATTTGTTTAAACTTAATTTGCACATCTTTTTACTTTACACATTTTAAAATATATTTTTTTCACAATTTTTTTTATATTCATTGTTCTGGAACCCAATAAGCCGTTTAAATCTGTGGCCTTGAAAATATATTAGCTTAGATTTTCTAGAAAGTTTATATTTATTACTACTAAAATATGCCTACAGTTTATTATGTATATTAAATATATGAATCTCTCTTCTAAATATATTATTTTCCATCTTAGAATGTATGTCATTTTGTCCTTTTTTATAAGGGACTTTTTGCAGTTTGTATTGTACGTCAATGATCCAACTTTCAGCAGTGCCTATTTTTATATATCATGGACTTTAATTCATTTATTGTAGTTTTATAATTTAGTTTTATTTTATTTTCATTCGTCTCATTTTATACAGCATTTGTCACCTATTTAATTCAATCTATTTCATCTTTGTAATTCTCTGCTTTTATTCTAGAAAAGTCCTTTATATCTCCTTATTTAAAAACCAGTCTCATTCTTAAAAATTCTAGATCTAGTAAGACCTTAGGTTTGAGCTGTTTTTTTTTTTATCATATTCTGAGTCTTCAGTGTGATGTATATTCCGGTTTTTCTGCAATTACCCTGACTGCCCAGACTTAGGCTCAATGGCCTATTTTCTTTCTGTTGTATTAAATAAATGCATTCCTATCCAGACTCAATGTTTGGCGATAGAGGTATATGAGTTTCTTTTGGTTCAATTCACTTTTCACTGCAATAATCATTGATATTTGTCTTCAACTTCAAGTCAGAAGTCAGCAAAAGGAGTTTGAAGCCGTATTGAATTTCTAACAGTCATTTCTTTTGTGCAGCTTTGGAGTAGAATGGCAAAAATCTTTTCACCTATTCTGTAACGCAGTACCAATTCTACTCAAGAAAAACTAAAATTACAATGACGTATTGCTAACATGGCTCTTCTTTTGTCTACTCCCAACATTTTGTTCTTTTGTTGTTCCACTGCCAGCTTCTCCCCGTTTAGTACACATACACACACACATACTCACTCTCCCTCTCTCTGTGTCATATAATTTCTATCAGTTATCATCCATAAAGGTACTCTTCCAGAAGAGGTGGGTTGGTAAATATGTCAGTAATAATCATCAACAAAATAGAAGGATGGCTGATGGATCGATGGATGATGGGTGAGATAAATTTTGAGTCTTTGAGACATGAATGCCTAGTTATACGAATAAAAATAAATAAATGATAGATACATTTTTTCCCATCAGAGTCTATCGTATGAGTTTAATCCAACATCATTTGAATTCTTAATGGTGATATTTGTGTGGTTCATTTTATTCAGCTCTAGCTCCCATTTATTGTTAGGAGATTCTATCCAGATGCCAATGATATGCATTATCAATTAGTCTCAGTTTTGATAGTGTTGTAAGATTTTACTGTTTTTCATGTCACACTGTCTAATGAGAGTTGGAAAGAGATTACATCAAATACTGTTAGCTAGAATCCATTGCTGAATATGTAATATTCATTCTTTATCCCTACATTTTCTTAAATTAATCCTGTCTTCTTTATTCTTATAGATTATTGACCCCAATTTTAGATGCCAAAGCACTACAGTCTAATAATTACTTCTCATTAGCTATTTCATCAATATATTCTAATACTTTCTACTAGTTTCGTGATTCTCCTAAAGTAAGCTTCTTTATCCATAATCCCTGAAAACAACCACATTGTTCTCAGATTTTATAATTTTGTTATTCAAGAACATTATGTAAAGGAAGTCAAACAGTATATAATCTTTTTGGATTGAAGTTTTCAATCAGCATAGTTATCTGGAGATTCATCCACTTGTTGCATGTGCCAATAACTCAGTAATTTTTACTGGTGAATAGTGCTCCATGTTGCAGATGTACCACAGCTTTTTAACCACTTACCTGCTGAAGGACATCTGGGTTGTTTTTAATTTTGAGCTATTACAAATTTTGAGCTGCTATAAATATCCACACATTGGTTTTTATTTGAAAAAGATCCTTCAGTTATCTTCAATGAATGCCATAAATATGGCAATTTGATGTTTCATATTTTAAAATTAACATGTTTAATTTTCCAGAGTGGCTGGAGTATTTGGCATTCCCATCAGTAACATATGTGACTGATCTACTTTTCTACCTCCTAGCCATCATCTGGTGTTGTTACTTAAAAAAAAATAAATAAGCATTTTGGTAGACATATGGTGATATCTCAGCATGGTTTTACTTTGCATTTACCTAACTGCTAATGATTATGAATATATATTTATTTGCTTAGTTGCTGTATGTGTATATTCTTTAGTGAACTGTTTCTTTATCTCTTTTTCTCATGTTCTCATTGGATAGTTTTGGATTGTTTGCTTTCTTTTATTGTTGAGCATTGAGATTTCTTTAAATATCTTAGAAATGAGTCTACTTTTGGATGTGTGATGTTTGAATATCATCTATCACTCTGTAGCTTACCTTCTCATCTTTTTAACTGGTCTTTCACAAAGCAAAATTTTTAAATTTTGAAGTACTATTTATCAGCATTTCCTTTTATGGATTGTTCTTTTGATATAAAGTGTAAAAACACTTTGTATGGTCCTAAATCAAAAAGTTTTCTGCTATTTTTTTCTAAAAGTTTTACAGTTCTGTTTTATGGTTAAGTCAAGGACTCATTTTGTGTTAATTTTTGCAAAAGGTGAGACACTTATTTCTAGGTTCATTTTTTGTTTGGATTTTATTTAAACTTTATGTTCATTTTTTTTTTCTGATACAGCTCTGCCTCATTACTGCCAGGTAGAAATAAAAGTTCAGATTCTCCATTCGCCCATTTGGCCTCCATTGAGATCCAAGGGTTTTGGCTCCTTAAATAAGGTGAGGGTGACAATCTGGATCCCCACATAGTCACTGCTGATGCCAGGGTGAGGTTTCTTTTAGTATTGTTGGGAAATTGTAAAAGTTCCGAATCTCCACCTGACACCATCCCTGGTTAAAGGGGAGGGCTGTCTTGCTACTGTTCAGTGGGAATGAAAGTCCTGTATCCCCACTTGGTGTTCACTAAGGCCATAGGAAGGAATAAGCTTCTTACCTGCCAGAAGGTACTAAAGTCCCATCTCCAAACTTGGTCTCCTCTGATACCACACTGGTGTAGGTGTTGGGGCCTTGCAAGCGTGGACATCTAGGCATCCTACTTGGTCACTGCTGCTGTGGGTGGAAATGCCGCCATAGTTTGTGTGAACGTGTGTATATTTGACTAGAATACAGTGGTGATTATCTAACACATTTCTGTCTTGCCAGCCTGCCCATTCCTAGTCCTTTGCCTAGAAAGAGAAGGCTGTTTGTTTGTTTGTATTTATCTGGGCCCATTGGTGTTTCTGGGTTGCCAGTGTTTGTCTCCAAGTCTGGGGTATATGAGGCAAAAATAAAGCCCAGAAAACTCAGTACAGTGGCCTGAGTTTTTAGTTGTACTTTACAGGAGGAATAGAAGGAAATTAATTTACTCTAACATTGTTTTCATATTTTTAAAAATGTTAAGCTGCTTCATTCTAATCCCACCTCCAACCTTAACTCCTCCTGTTTTAGTCAACTGCATCTGATGAACTATTGTTATTTTTTTAGCTGTAGCAAACTCTCGTAATTATATTCAAGTATTTAACTTCCCATTATTTTTTTCTAACATTACTTTGATTTGTTCAGGGTTTTCTTGGTTTTGTTTTTGCTTTTAATAGAGATGGAATCTCCCTATGTTATCCAGGCTTGTCTTGATCTTCTAGCCTCAAGTGATCCTCCTGCTTTGGCCTTCTGAAATCCCGAGATTACAATGTTCAGGTATTTTCTCTCTTCTTCAGGTGCATGTGCTTTACTGAAGCTGATTCTATGCCAGCCTGTTAGAAAATAAGAAGTATAGATGGGGCTAGCCAACAAATATGGTAGTTCTTTCACTTGTCAACTATTTTAGATATAAGCTTGTGACTAAATCTGGTAAATGTGACATGAGGGGAAATCAATGAGAGCCCTTTAGAAAAGGTTTTCTCAATCCTAAAGCAGACAAAGAGGATATTATCAGGTGTGGGTATGATCCTACAACTGCTGAATCTAACTTGCATTGATAGAAAATGAATACACAAAGGATAGCATTGGGAAATTACAAAGAACCTAGGATTTTGACAACTGCATTCAGGTATGAAATTAACCATCATGTTTTGTGACATAAATGTATTAAATTTTAAAGCCACTTCAAATTAATATTTTTCTTTGCCACAGAAAATGTTCTAATTGTTTTGAACACTGTGGCATTATCTTTTGAGTAAATGCAATATTAACCATACAAAAAACCTATAATTAACGACCTCAACATTGTTAGAATATATAGTTGAGAGTAAACAAAAATTTATTTATTGAGTCAATTGTACTTTCATAATGTATATGTTTGCATAACATCAGATTACCCTAATTATATTTTATAGAAGAGGAAGACTAGGGTTCAGGGAATAACTGATTTGCTTAAAGGCACACAGATTTGAGTGGCATACCAAAATTCAAGTCAGGGCTTGTGGTCTGAATCTGGCGATGCTGGTTTTTAAATGTACAAATTCTATTCAATGGCAAATGCCACCAGTGCACTTCGTGTTTGAGACATTTTTCTATATAATGTATGACCTGAGGAATTGGGATTTAGGCAATATTCTCCAGGGAGTCAAAATTTGTTTTTCTCTGTAGATATATTTGTCTTTAATTGTTCTAAATGTACAGCAAAGAACCTTGGGGAACTACTAGCTGTTCTTGGGGAGGTACACTAACAGAAGAACAGCTGGAAGACAGTGTGACTCGGCAAGCAGAACATCAGGCTGGAGAGCAAGGGACCAAAATTACAAATCCCATTTCTCATTCCTATGAAGGAGTGACCTTGGACAAATTCCTGTATTGGGTTTGCCTCTGCCCCAGCAGATATCTACATGAAAATCGGGGCAAAGTTTCATGTACATTTAATGTATCTAGTCTATAGACCTTAAGGCTGTTTCCATGGAAACCTGAATTCATTTGGAAACTTAAATGTGTTGGCTCATGGCAGATGCTTGTGGCATCTTATTTTAGCACAATGATATCTAACCCTCTTTTTGTGACATCAGGAAAGGCACTCTCAAAGGCTACAAAAAACTTTTAAAATTACAAAAAAAATTTATTTTAATTAACTTTAAAATGTGGAATTATGGAGTTGAGAGTATGTTGGAGAAATAGCAACTCCTGATTCAGCCCCTCTAATGTCTCATTGAAATGCAAAAAAGATAAATAAAATAAAGTCAATGCATCAACCATAAAGAAAGCAAAAATATTTTATAATAATATGACTTCTTTAAAAAAGAATTTCCAAGGACCAAAATGTGGAGGAGGTGTGTGTGTATTAGTCCGTTTTCATGCTGCTGATAAAGACATACCCAAGACTGGGAAACTTACACGGGAAAAAGATGTATTGGACTTACAGTTCAACATGGCTGGGGAGGCCTCACAATCATGGCAGAAGGTGAAAGGCATGTCTCACATGGCAGCAGAAAAGAGAAAATAGTTTGTGCAGGGAAACTTCCATTTTGTAAAATCATCAGAGATTGTGAGACTCATTCCCTATCGTAAGAACAGCACTGGAAGGACCCACACCCATAATTTAATCACCTTCCCACTGGGTTCCTCCCACAACATGTAGGAATTGTGGGAGTTACAACTCAAGATGAGATTTGGGTGGGGACACAGCCAAACCACGTCATTCCACCTCTGGCCCCTCCCAAATCTCATGTCCTCACATTTCTAAACAAATCATGCCTTTCCAACAGTCCCCCAATGTCTTAACTCATTTCAGCATTAACTTAAAAGTCCACAGTCCAATGTCTCATCTGGGACAAGGCAAGACCCTTCCGCCCATGAGCCTGTAAAATCAAAACCAAGTTAGGTACTTCCTAGATACAATGGGGGGTACAGGTATTGGGTAAATACAGCCATTCCAAATGGGAGAAATTGGCCAAAACAAAGGGGCTACAGGCCCCAAGCAAGTCTGAAATCCATCAGTCAAATCTTAAAGATCCCAAATGATCTTTGACTTCGTGTCTCCCATCCAGGTCATGCTGATGCAAGAGGTGGGTTCCCATGGTCTTGGGTGGCACTGCCCCTGCAGCTTTGCAGGGTACAGTCTCCTTCTTGGCTGTTTTCACAGACTAGCAATGAGTGTCTGCAGCTTTTCCAGGTGCATGGTGCAAGCTGTTGATGGGTCTACCATTTCTGGTGTCTGGAGGATGTTGGCCTCTTCTCGCAGCTCCACTAGGCAGTGCCCCAGTAGGGGCCCTGTGTGAGGGCTCTAACCCCACATTTCCCTTTCACACTGCCCTAGCAGAGGTTATCTATGAGAGCACTACCCCTCACCAAACTTCTGCCTGGGCATTCAGGCATTTCCATACATCTTCTGAAATCTAGGCAGAGAGTCCCAAACCTCAATTCTTGACATTTGTGCACTTGCAGGCTCAACACCACACGGAAGCTGCCAAGGCTTGAGGCTTACACCCTCTGAAGCCATGGCTTGAACTCCACATTGGCCCCTTTCAGCCATGGCTGGAGCAGACTGGATGCAGGGCACCAAGTTCCTAGGCTGAATACAGCACAGGGACCCTGGGCCTGACCCAAGAAACCATGTTTTCCTCCTAGGCCTCCAGGCCTGTGATGAGAGGGGCTGGTGTGAAGACCTCTGAGGTGCCCTGGAGACATTTTCCCCATTACCTTTGGGATTCACATTTGGCTCCTCATTACTTATACAAATTTCTGTAGTTGACTTGAATTGGTTCTCACAAAATGGGATTTTCTTTTCTATTGCATTGTCAGGCTGCACATTTTCTGAACTTTTATGCTCTGCTTTCCTTATAAAACTAAATGTCTTTAACACCACCCAAGTCACCTCTTGAATGCTTTGCTGGTTAGAAATTTATTCCACCAGATACCCTACATCTCCCTCAAGTTCAAAGTTCCACAAATCTCTAGGGCAGGGGCAAAAACCCACCAGTCTCTTTGCTGAAACCTAACAAGCATCACCTTTGCTCCAGTTCCCAACAAGTTCCTCATCTTTATCTGAGACCATCTCAGCCTGGACCTTATTGTTCATATCACTATCGGCATTTTGTCAAAGCCATTCCACAAGTCTCTAGGAAGTTCCAAACTTTTCTACATTTTCCTGTCTTTTTGGAGCCCTCCAAACTGTTCCAACCTTTGCCTGTTACTCAGTCCCAAAGTTGCTTCCACATTTTCAGGTATTTTTCAGCAACACCCCACTCCTGGTACCAATTTACCGTATTAGTCCATTTTCATGCTGTTGATAAAGACATACCCGAGACTGGGAAATTTATATAGGAAAAAGAATTATTGGACTTATAGTTCCACATGGCTGGGGAGGCCTCACAATCATGGCAAAAGGTTAAAGCCATGTCTCACATGGCAGCAGACAGGAGAAAAGAGTTTGTGCAGGGAAACTTCCACTTTTTAAAACCGTCAGATCTTGTGAGACTCGTTCACTATCATGAGAACAGCACAGGAAAGACCTGCCCCCATGATATAATCACCTCCCACCGGGTTCCTCCCAAGACATGTGGGAATTGTGGGAGTTACAATTCAAGATAATATTTGGATGGGGACACTGCCAAACCATATGAAGGTATCAATACAGAGAAATAAGAAGAATTTGTCTTCTAAATTCTATCATATACAGTTGACACAAGGATACAGATTATTTTCCAATGAGAGAGGAAAAATGTCTCTGTCCCCTAAACAAGATGACTTCCAAATGTTTTCTGTTTTTTGAATAGATAAAGAAGAATATTACCTGTTCCACAGTCCAGACTTTAAAGTCAGACTGAAATTTAGGGCTACACAATTTACAAGACTATCAAGTTACTCAAACTTTCTCCGCTCTTTTTTCTTATCTGTAAAATGACAATGATGATTAGTACCCACTTGAGGAGCAATATAGCACAGTGGTTAAGACAGCAGACTTCGGTTTTAGACTGCCTAGTCTCAAATCCTGCTGTTAACACTTACTAGCCATGTGACATTGGGGTATTACTTCCACTTTTTGTTCCTAATAAGGATGTGCTATGGTCTGAATGTTTCTGTCCTTCCTGACAATTTGTATCATCACTAATGTGATGGAATTTAAAAGTGTTACTTTTAGGAAGTAATTAGAGAGTAAAGGTGGAGTCCTCATGAATGGGATTAGTGCCCATTAAAAAATAAATTAATAAAAGCCCAGAGAGCTTCATGCCTCTTCTTTTATATGAGGTCACAGCTAGAACTTCACAGATATGTGAACCAGGAAATGGGTCTAAACCAGACATCAAATCTGCCACTGTCTTGATCTTAGACTTACTTCCAAGCCTCCAAAACTGTAAAAAAAAAGTTTCGTTCTTTTATAGTTTTGTTTTGTTTTTGCGATGGAGTCTCACTCTGTCACCCAGGCTGGAGTGCAGTGGTGTGATCGTGGCTCACTGTATCCTCCACCTCCTGGGTTCAAGCTATTCTCCTGCCTCAGCCTCCCGAGTAGCTGAGACTACAGGCACGGGCCACCACGCCTGGCTAATTTTTTATATTTTTATTAGAGATGAGGTTTTAACCATGTTAGCAAGGGTGGTCTCGATCTCCTGACCTTGTGATTGGCCTGTCTCAGCCTCCCAAAGTGCTGGGATTACAGGCATGAGCCACTGCGCCCAGCCAATTTCTGTTCTTTCTAAGCCACCCAGCTTATGGTATTTTTATATAGCAGCCCAAACAGACTAAAACAAGATGGTAATAGTGCCTACGTCAGAGAATTTTGGTGAGGATTAAATGAATTAATACTGTGTTCCTAAAACAGTAACATACACATAGCATATAAAATCGATTAATTTAAATTATTTTTGTTATTAGTTGTTATTATTATGTCATGCTGTTTTAGATATTAAATGAGACAATACATGTAAAATACTTCTGCCTGTTCTTGGCCCCAATAAGTACACATTCAACATTAGAAATGACTCCTAGTGGTCTACATGTCTCTTACTAAAATTTCTCTACTTATATTTTAGAGATTAAATTTTAATTGGTGATGATATTGAGTCTGAAAGGGCAGTGTGAATGCTTTACATGGGAGGCTAACTAAGCAAACAACTAACGTCTGGCTACCAAAGGCTTATGCAAATAATGAAGAATAAAGTTTCTTTGCATAGCAAGATGTTCAAGATAATGAGAATTCAAGTCCTTACTAGGTCCTCTTACATATATGACTGCTAGACTGAAAAATCCACAAGGGCTTACAGAATTACTCACTCTTTATTGCCAGCTCATAGCATGCTACCTACCATATGGACTACACAAAATAAATATTTGGTAAATACATGCATGAATAAATGTTAACAAAACAACTACAGAACTTTTACAAGGGTTATAAATATTAGTCTCTTATAACGCTGTAAGAAGCATCTACAAGAATGATCTGTAAAAAAGCTTTAGTATTAAGAAACTGAACAGCAACAACAGATTTACTCTTAACACAAACAAACACTGTATTTATATTTAGAAGTAAGCAGTGATTCATAGGCCCTGGGATAATATTAGTATGAAATTTAAATAAGAAAAACTGAACATTTGTATTTTAGACAAACATTTTGTATTTTGCAAAACATCATAGAAAACAAATGAAATGCTAAAAAAGTTTTTGTATTTTCAGTGAAGCAAAAAATAACCATCATAGAAGTGATAGTGTGAGGGTGAAAACTGAATGGCAACTTAATTGAATTGAAGATGCAAAGTATTGTTCCTGGGTGTGTATGTGAGTGTGTTGCCAAAGGAGATTAACATTTGAGTCAGTGGACTGGGAGAGGCAAACCCACCCTCAACCCAGGTGGGCACCATCTAATCAGCTACCAGCACAGCACTTGGAACCAACCCAAATGTCCAACAATGATAGACTGGATTAAGAAAATGTGGCACATATACACCATGGAATACTATGCAGCCATAAAAAAAGGATGAGTTCATGTTCTTTATAGGGACACAGATGAAATTGGAAATCATCATTCTCAGTAAACTATCGCAAGGACAAAAAACCAAACACCACATGTTCTCACTCATAGATGGGAATTGAACAATGAGAACGCATGGACACAGGAAGGGAAACATCACACTCTGGGGACTGTTGTGGGGTGGGGGGAGGGGGGAGGGATAGCATTAGGAGATATACCTAATGCTAAATGACGAGTTAATGGGTGCAGCACACCAGCATGGCACATGTATACATATGAAACTAACTGGCACATTGTGCACATGTACCCTAAAACTTAAAGTATAATAATAATAATAATAATAAAGCAGGCAGAAGAACGTGGAGAGATTAGACTGGCTTAGTCCCTCAGCCTACATCTTTTTCCCATGCTGGATGCTTCTGGCCCTCAAACGTTGGACTCAAAGTTCTTCAGCTTTGACACTTGAACTGGCTTCCTAGCTCCTCGGCTTGCAAATGGCCTATTGTGGGACCCTGTGGTCATGTGAGTTAATACTTAATAAACTCCTTTTTATATATACATCTAACCTATTAGTTCTGTCCCTCTAGAAATCTCTGACTAACATAGCTAGAAAATGAGATAATAAAAACACATGCAGTACAGTCACTGGTTAAGATAAAGACAGAAATCTGGTGAGGATCCACCATCTTTTCTCACTGCCACCGGAGACACAGACATAGCTTCTGTTCATAAGACACTATTAAATATTTCTTTCTAAGAAACTGGATTTGTCCACCTCTTCTTCAGCCTTTTAGCTTCCTCAGACTTTGAGATAGGTTTGCATAGACCTGCCTACATCAAAATGTGAGCCAGGCCAGGAGCTGACAGCCCAAGACATGGACAAAAAGAATGAAGCATCTGTGGGGGAAATCCCAGGTGGCACCCACTTCCATGTGACATGGTATGGCTCACCTTTTAGATGCTTGTGCATGAGTCCAGGGATGCCTTGAATACATCAGCATGTTTAGAGCAATTTTAAGTAGAGAGCTGCCCATCACACTACATGGCGTAAGGAACAGCAGCCAGCAGCAGCTGTAGTAAGGTGGACTCTTCTGTGGGCTGCCTCTTTGACGATGGGAGCCCAACTAGCAGCAGAAGCAAAGTAAAATGACTTCAGTAGGAATTACAATTAGAAAAACAATTTTTTAAAGAGCTGTATTGTCAAAAATTGACTTAGTTAAAACTGATATTTGGACTATATGTGTACATGCATGTATTGTTTTAAAGCCTCTGCTCTCTGTTGTAAAACTTTTCAGTTGACTGATTCTTGTCTGTTTCTCCATTTGCTTCTCTCTATCCCTCTTTTCCCGTGCTACCTCTGATGACAAATGAGGGTCCTAATAGAGGAAATGTCTGACAGTCTGGGATTCCTTGTGGAAAACAGAAAGGTGCCAAAGACACTGTTTTTTTGGGAGGAATCTGTTTTTCCTCATGAAATCCCAAAAGCTCTAAGCAGAGAGACTCCTCTCAGGTCTAAAACTCTGTTCTCTTTTGTAGTATTACTTGATCTCTTTAACTTTTGGGGGGGATACCAGAAATTGCTTGGTATTGTGAGAGAACTTGACTTTGGTGTGTATTGGCTGGCAGCCATGGTGAGAACTATAGTGTTAAAGGTAGCTAATGGTGGGTTGTAGTAAATGATTATTACTGTGGTGGGCTACTTGTTTCTTTGGGTGTTTGGATAAGAAAAGCATGGTGCTTTCTTGGCTCTGTTCTTGAAGGGGCTCCACAATAAAGCCAGTAATCTACCAAAGAAACAAGATAGGTTGAAAAGAGCACACTTTTCCTGGTAATCTTCTTTGTAGATAAATGTGTTTAGGTCTAAGTTCAGTGCCTTTGAGAGGGAAACGTTCTACCTTGTTTCACCTAAACATCATGTCTTTGAAAACGATTAATAGTGTAGGATGGAGAGAGAAACTGTTTAAAAACTGGCAAGTGAAGAATCTTATAAATCTGTAAGATCTGCCTCTGCCTGGGTGTGTGCATATATGTTTATAGATCATGTGTATGTTATACGTCACTACTAAAATATACGAAAGAGCTTTAATCAATTGGCTTAAAGAAAAGTAAGTGCTTAAATCAACCATTTTTATCAGAAAAACATATGTTAACTCAAATGCATTTTATTTCACAGGACTTGAATGCTCTTTGGTGAATAAAACTAGTTTCAAATTAGATTTAGTAATTTAAAACCCTAAAGTCATGGTATGTTAAATTAAGTAATCCTAGGTTTCTCACTGGAAATTGGAGTTAATCAGAGTTAAAATAGTAGTTAATACATGTAATTAAAAATACTAGAAACTTTAAATCATTAATAAGAAATGGAAGGAATAAAATGGAAATTTATGACATTAAAACAGTAGTCTTAACACAACACTATCAAAAGTTGTTGGTCCAAAGGGAGCCCCTGCTGGCCCCCTAACATTAATGGCTCCAAATCAGTTTTCTGGATTTACCCTAGATTAGAAAAATATATTTTAAAAAATTACGAGGCAAAAGTTTTCATGAGAAAACCAGCCAACAATTGCCCAAGGCAATGCTGAAGCAGGTTAGTCCAAGATTAGACAAAGATAACGATTAACAAAAGTATTAGAATCCCATGGCTCACCCTCCTGCTGGAAACCCAAATCCTTTTTCACAAGAGAGGGTAAAATGGCCTGAGTGTGGAGAAAAGAAATTCCTGAGACCACAACATAAAAAAGTAAAGGTTGATAAGATTATGAAAATTAAAATATTTAAATAGGCTTTATTTGAAGTAGTTGTGACTCCTTTAAATGTCTACGAAAATGAATATTGTATCTAACTGGAGGCATTTCCTCTACCTAGTACTATCAGACCAAATGTAGATACATCCACCCTTTCAGCAATGTTGATTGGACACACTAATGAAAACTGGTAAGATTTCTGGAGCCTACAGAGTGTAGAATAGAAGCTAAAGTGCTGGTCTGGACAAATTCTTCACCTAATAGCCCTTTGTAAAGCATTTACTAGGATTTATGGCAAAAGCCTATGACCACCTCACAATGATGCCAACTGGGACTGTGGATTAGAGAATTTCCACTTGATAGGTATTTACTGCCTTGCTGTGGGGCATTAACTGAATCACTCCTATGCTAATGGGGATAGCAGTGCCCAAGAGTTCCATGCTAATAGAAATGGTTTATATAGGATCATGCTACCTGGAGATCAGGAAGTGGAGACGCTCACAAGCAAGGAGCTTCTTTTTCCCCTAGGACTCCTCTGGAACTGTATGGGGAGCTTCTGGATTCCACAGTGGCTTATCAGCAGTTCTCACCTGACTTACAAACCACTTCTTGGTTAATGGATGGCAGTTCCAAGGTAAATGGACAACATCTTGTGTAGAAGGTTGCTACTCTGATTGAAGAAGAGTCAAGAAAACCTCTTTTTCTTTCTAGCCATTTATAGCATAGAGAAGATGGGTAAAGTATTTTTGTGTGTGTGTGAGCAAAATTTACCTTTCCCTCAGTTCTCCACAATTTGTAAACTATTTATGAGTATCCTTATTTTATGGCAATATGGTTATTTGCCTAAGTTCAGTAAGAATCTATTTCCTTTTGTAACAGGATAAAATTGGAAACATTGGTTAATTTACCAAGGCTTTGTCTGGAATATTGTATACTGGAATAGTATCTTTTGTGATATGACCATACTGCTTTGAGGAATTGAAATCAGCTTTATAGAGTCAATAAAAAGCCCCTTGGAAAGACTAGCCTAGCATGTTGTCTAAATGGGTGACTTATAAGACTGCTGACCAGTGGTAATTAAAGAATGTCACTTTCTAGCAGGCCCAGGAACCTCAAGATATTTTGTGATCTTGAGAAGAGAGGTATTTGTACAGGGAATACAAACAGTCTAATGGTGAATCTTTGGCTTGGCTTCTAGCCTTGAGGCTTTTAAAAAGTCAAATATGAAATTATTTATAAAAGTTCCAGCGGTCGAGTGCAGTGGCTCACACCTGTAATCCCAGCACTTAGGGAGTCGGAGGTGGGTGGATCATTAGTTCGAGACCAGCCTGGCCAGTATGGTAAAACCTTGTCCCTACTAAAAATACAAAAATTGGCTATGCATGGAGGTGCATTCCTGTAGTCCCAGCTGCTCGGAATGCTGAGGCAGGAGTATTGCTTGAACCCAGGAGGTGGAGGCTACAGTGAACCGAGATCACGCCACTGCACTCCAGCCTGGGCGACAGAGCGAGACTCCAACAACAATAACAACAACAACAAAGTTCCAGGAAAGCTGACTTAAAAGGAACCTATAAGTCTAATCACGATTATTGCTATATTTCATGCAAATAATCAGGCCAAGAACAGTGAGACCAAAATTTATTTTGCTAATAAATTATTCCTACCATGATTTATCCTTGGTAGAAATGGGAAACCTAAAGAGACAAATAATTGGATTCTAGCCCTGACCATTGCTTTTGAGTTTTTATTACTTGCCTGCAATTTGGGCTTAATCCTGAATTATTTATTGGCTGTAAGAATTATTTAATAATAACTGGGTTTTAACTTTCTTCAAGATAATTTTAACTGGCTACCTAATGGAATACAATCCTTTTCTGTTGGTGATATGCTGGCATCCAAATTCTCTTTCGATTATAATCCTCATATGCACTATAGTTCTACTATTCAAATTATTCATGTTATGTATCTCTCATTGTTTTACTTCTTCTGAGAAAACCAAAGTCATGGTATGCTGGAGACTAGAGATGATTCAACAGAACCCGTGAATCTCCCTCATTTGGAATCCCATTGGGCACTATCTGTTTTGCATTGCCAGTGCACTGCTGCTAAAGCTGTATAATATATAATAATCAGGCACTCTCCCTAAAGGCTCAGGAACCATTGAGGAAAAGGACACGTGAGATTATAAAAGTTGGATTGATGATGACAGTTGGAGGCTAGAGCAACTCCATCTGGGAAGCTAATTTGTCATGTTGGCTTCTGATTAACCCTTGTTCTAGGAAGCCCTCTAAGATTTCCAGTTCATTTATTGTTCTTTGTGTAGGAGCAGGTATTTATCACAAATCTTGTTCTTAGGTCAAACGACCTTGAGGTTATTGTACTTAAATTGTCCCCCATATCCCTGATGAACAACCCCTACCCTATAGTAAAGTGGTCCTCAACCTTTTTGCCACCAGGGACCAGTTTCAGGGAAGATGATTTTTCTATAGACCAGAGCAGGGCATGTTTTCAGGACGAAAACATATGCATCACATTTGTTGTGCTCTTTATTTCTGTAATTATTACATTGTCATATACAGTAAAAATTATACAACTCACTATCATGTAGAATCGGTTGGAACCCTGAGCTAGCTTTCCTGCAACTAAATGGTCCTATCTGGAAGTGATGGGAGTCAGTGACACCTGAAGTGTGCTGCTTATGTCCAGTCTACTTCATAATCTCAATTTGGTTGGTGTCACTGCAGAAAACTCTGCTTCACAAAGATCGGATGTTGGAAATGGAAGGAGACTTTTCAGTGCTTTTGTGGCAACCTCAGGATATTGCACTTTGACTTTAATCCAGAATGTATGGAGGTTTGAATTTGTGTCAAACTTACTTTTAAGGCCGCCATCATTTGTGATCTCAAGCAGTTAATCCTCTTCTAGCACAGACTAAGTGGGTTCACAGGTTATTCACAAAATGGATCACAAATCCATTCCTTCCCAGCTCAGGGGTCTTTTGTGGCAGGAAAGTGTATCAGTCAGGGTTCTCTAGAGGGACAGAACTAATAGGATAGATAGATATATATAAGGGGAGTTTATTAAGTAGTAACTCATATGATCACAAGGTCCCACAATAGTCCGTCTGCCGGCTGAGGAGCAAGGAGAGCCAGTCTGAGTCCGAAAACTGAACAACTTGTAGTCTGATGTTCCAGGGCAGGAAGCATCCAGCATGGGAGAAAGATGTAGCCTGGGAGGCTAGCCAGTGTAGTCTTTTCACATTTTTCTACCTGCTTTATTTTTTATTTATTTTTATTATACTTTAAGTTTTAGGGTATATGTGCACAACGTGCATGTTTGTTACATACATATACATGTGCCATGTTGGTGTGCTGCACCCAGTAACTCATCATTTAACATTAGGTATATCTCCTAATGCTATCCCTCCCCCCTCCCCCCACCTTTCAACAGTCCGCGGTGTGTGATGTTCCCCTTCCTGTGTCCATGTGTTCTCATTGTTCAATTCTCACCTATGAGTGAGAACATGCGGTGTTTGGTTTTCTGTCCTTGCGATAGTTTGCTGAGAATGATGGTTTCCAGCTTCATCCATGTCCCTACAAAAGACATGAACTCATCCTTTTTATGGCTGCATAGTATTCCATGGTGTATATGTGCCACATTTTCTTAATCCAGTCTATCATTGTTGGACATTTGGCTTGGTTCCAAGTCTTTGCTATTGTGAATAGTGCTGCAATAAACATGTGTGCATGTGTCTTTATAGCAGCATGTTTTATAATCCTTTGGGTATAGACCCAGTAATGGGATGGCTGGTTCAAATGGTATTTCTAGTTCTTGATCCCTGAGGAATCTCCACACTGACTTCCACAATGGTTGAAGTAGTTTACAGTCCCACCAACAGTGTAAAAGTGTTCCTATTTCTCCACATCCTCTCCAGCACCTGTTGTTTCCTGACTTTTTAATGATTGCCATTCTAACTGGTGTGAGATGGTATCTCATTGTGGTTTTGATTTGCATTTCTCTGATGGCCAGTGATGGTGAGCATTTTTTCATGTGTCTATTGGCTACATAAATGTCTTCTTTTGAGAAGTGTCTGTTCATATCCTTCACCCACTTGTTGATGGGGTTGTTTGTTTTTTTCTTGTAAATTTGTTTGAGTTCATTGTAGATTCTGGATATTAGCCCTTTGTCAGATGAGTAGATTGCAAACCTTTTCTCTCATTCTGTAGGTTGCCTGTTCACTCTGATGGTAGTTTCTTTTGCTGTGCAGAAGCTCTTTAGTTTAATTAGATCCCGTTTGTCAATTTTGGCTTCTGTGGCCATTGCCTTTGGTATTTTAGACATGAAGTCCTTGCCCGTGCCTATGTCCTGAATGGTATTGCCTAGGTTTTCTTCTAGGGTTTTTATGGTTTTAGGTCTAACATTTAAGTCTTTAATCCATCTTGAATTAATTTTTGTATAAGGTGTAAGGAAGGGATCCAGTTCCAGCTTTCTACATATGGCTAGCCAGTTTTCCCAGCACCATTTATTAAATAGGGAATCCTTTCCCCATTTCTTGTTTTTGTCAGGTTTGTCAAAGATCAGATAGTTGTAGATACGTGGCATTATTTCTGAGGGCTCTGTTTTGTTCCATTGGTCTATATCTCTGTTTTGGTACCAGTACCATGCTGTTTTGGTTACTGTAGTTAAACTGTCTCTCAGACCACAGTGCAATCAAACTAGAACTCAGGATTTCTGCCTACTTTACATTCTAGCCACACTGGCAGCTGATTAGATGGTGCCCACCCAGATTAAGGGTGGGTCTGCCTTTCCCAGCCCACTGACTCAAATGTTAATTTCCTTTGGCAACACCCTCACAGACACACTCAGGATCAGTACTTTGCATTCTTCAGTCCAATCGAGTTTACACTCAGTGTTAACCATCACAGAAAATAAAGCTCAGACTCTTTTGAAACCTAAGAATGGCAATCATGCACCTGCTGGGAGAAAGGAGGCCCTGGCTCTGTCTCTTTCAAAATATCTGCTAATGTTTGAAACATGTCAAAAACCCCAGTGTTCACTTGTTGGCCCCATAATTCCAATTTGGTTTTGAAAGCAGGCACTTTATCTGCTGGCTGGAACACAGTTGTCAATCTCCCCCAAATTGACAGATTGAGTTTGTTGAGCAGGTTGAATACATTACACAAGTAAGCAAGTTTTGCGGCCCATTCTGTGTCACTGAAATGTGCTGCCAGTGGTGACTGTTTTTAAAAGGAATCCCTGGAGCAGGCTTCATGACTCAAAAACTCTGGCCAGTGGTCCATCTTTAGAAAGCCACCTCACTTCTGTGTACAAGAGAAGACATGTGTGCTCTGTATCCATCTCCTCACAGAACTGCATGAAAAGACATGATTTAAGGGCATGTACTTTAATCTGGTTGATAATTTTAATCACACCCTACAAAACATTGTTAAGTTGAGATGACATATTTTTTTGGCCAGCCAGCATTTCTCTGTGGATGACACAGTGCATAGACTCACATTCAGAAGCGACCTCTTGGACTGACCCGAGTAGTGAAACCAGAAAGCCATCAGTCATGGCAGCCACTCCATCTGTGCATATACAACACAAAATGACCACTTCAGTTTTCCCGATATGTAAGCATTCAAAGACTTGAATAGTTGTGCAGCTGTAGTGTTGGTTGGCAACGAAAGTGCATATAGCTTATCCTCATGCACATCCTCCAAAAAATATTATTTATTTATGTATTTATTTATTTATTTTGAGAGGGAGTCTTGCTCTGTCACCCAGGCTGGAGTGCAGTGGCACAATCTTGGCTCACTACAATATCTGTCTCCTGGGTTCAAGCAATTCTCCTGCCTCAGTCTCCCGAGTAGCTGAGATTACAGGTGGCCACCACAATGCCCAGCTAATATTTGTATTTTAGTAGAGACAGGGTTTTACCATGTTGGTCAGGCTGGTCTCGAACTCTTGACCTCAAATGATCTGACCACCTCACCCTCCCAAAGTGCTGGGATTACAGGCATGAGCCACATGCCTGGCCACAATGCCCTGAAAAATATATCTCACAAAAACAAGAATTATTGCCTTGTTGTCAACTTCAGTAGACTTGTCAACCTGGATTTCTTACCACAGTGACTAATTAATCCTTTCTGACAATTGTGCCTCAATATCTGCTATTTGATCAATTTGTCTAGTTACGGTGCTAGCCAAAAGAGGAATACGTGCCACCTTTTGAACTTCAGCCTTTGCTAAATGTTCAGGACAAATGTCCTTAGCAGGAGGCAGGGTCAACTCTTCACCAATAGTAAAGGACTTCTTAGCTTTCGCAATGCAGTTAAGCTCTAAGAATGATGCTCTTGGTGCAGACGCATTTGATGAAGTGGTGGCCTTCAATAATTGCTTCTGTTCTTTATGTTAATTTTTTTTTCTTTTGAAAAACTCCAAAGGTTCGTCTTTTAATGCAGGGCACTTGGTCTCCATATGGTGAAGTAGTTTTGAAGTTTTCATGACTATATTGGATAGCCGGTCACCACACATTATACGATTTTATATATTTTCTTTTAAATGTAGCTTTCTTTTGTCGATGGGCTTAGTCTTCTGCTATCTCATCAAGTCTTCCCCCTTTTCAAGTAAGCTCCTAAGTGATGTTTGGTTTTTACTCATTTTTGCTGGGATTTGCCTGTGAGCTTACCAAAACTGTGATTAAGACAAGTGCACAGTGCGGGAAAGAGGGGCAGACAGTAAATAAAATCATAGGCGGGTTATATGTGGACTAAAATAAGTGTCAGATTCTGACTTAAAGCCTGCAACAAACGCAGCGGTACAGCTGAAGTACTTCACCTCATTTGCCACTATAAAGCCTGCCACCAGATGCAGCTTATTGTCATTTGACACTCACTGATAGGCTTTTGATGAGTCTGCGAGGAATTGATTTATTATGGTCTTTGTGCAGTCAGTCTCTCTGCTAATGTTAATCTGTATTTGCTGCCTCTCCCCAGCACTAGCATCACCACTTCAGCTCTACCTCAGATCATCAGGCATTAGATTCTCATACGGAGCAAACAATCTAGAATCCTAGTATGTGCAGTTCACAATAGAGTTTGTACTCCTATGAGAATCGAATTCTGCCACTACCCTGACAGGAGGTGGAGCACAGGTGGTAGTGTGAGTGATGGGGAGTTCCTGTAAATACAGATGAACTTCACGTGCTTGCCTGCTGTCCACCTCCTGCTGTGTGGCCTGATTCCATTAATGGTCCATGGCCTGGTGGTTGCTGATGCCTGTTATAGAGAGAGGGTGAAGAGGACTGGGGACTTTCTCAGCCTGTGGTTTCAGAGCAGCCCTGATCATCATTTTCATCTCCTGTATTTGGGCTTTTCTAATTGACTGTCTCTTACCTGCTTAAGGGATATTAACCAAAGCCACATGTCAGGGCACACTGCATAATAGTTGTCATCACTGAGTGGTGCCTGTATTTCTTTTCTAGTTATTTTGGACATTTAGCCCAACCAAATACAGTTCTAGTGCTACTTTGATTTCTAGAGTCTATCTTGATCTCAGAAGGAATTCTTTTAAGCACCAAACAGTGAAAATATTTTAGACCAATATTAGATTGCTTTTGTAGCATATTGAGACTAACATGTAAACTTATAGTTCTCCTGTTGTTAAACTATTAGGATTCAAAAGGTTCTTCCACTTATTTCTCATGCTAGGTACTGTATTTTAATAAACAGGTACAACCCTATTTCCCTCTGACAGAATTCTTTGATGTCAATGTCTACCTGCCTGGATATCCAGGCATTGATGGATAGATGAACATATAAAATAGCAGTAGAAAATGGAGGTTAACTTAAAAAAGTGTTTGGATCAAGTATATAAATAAAGTAAATTTTATATCCTTGCTCCTTATTTGAAAGACATAGTTTTTTACCATTTTAATACAACTTGTATATTTCTATTAATATGCTAAATTTTTATTGGGAAAATATTGATAAATGTCACAAAAGTGGCTTCTTTCCCAGTATAAAATGCTTTCTAGTTGTCCCCTCAAGAAAGCTATGAAGCTTTATTCTTTTCTACACTTTATTTCATAATTATCAGTTGAAGCCCTTAGCCTGGCCATCCAGATTGACATGGGATGGCATTGCACCAAACTTAGCTATCTCTGAGAATCCATTTTCAAGCCCAGGAAAATGATCAAAGTGCCTGCCTTTCTAGGAAAGTACTGATAATCACCATCTTTTAAAAATAATGAGAGACCACCATAACTGAGATTATTGCATATTATTACTACCCCACAGTTTTTTCTAAAGTAATCATAGACAGTGTAGATACATTGGTAATAACTAAGCCTCAAATACTGATAACTATTCCCTTTTATGTTATAATCACACTAAACTCAAGATGTAAATTAAGTCAAGTCATAACTGATTAAAGACTCAGACAAAAACAATAGTTACCTCAAAGGAAGACAATGCAGATTAAAATATAGCAGAGCCACTGATGAATATTTATGAAACCTGTATGGGGACTTACATAGCATCAACTAATTCATGAAAGAAAATATACCTGTATTAATTTATAAAAAATGTTAAGATTCAGCAGTGTAATTTGAGTAAAAAAACCAACATTTAATTAAATATGAAAATTTCTAAAACATCTCAGTATTCCTTAACAGGTTTTTTAAATATATACAATCATGGCTATAATGAGCCAATAAAAGTTAATCCTAAATAAATAATGGAGAAATTGTCATATATTTTGTAATCTGGAACTAAGGACTAAAAGAAACAGACCATTAAAATTTACAGGCCTCATTTTTAAGATTATTTCAAAATCTCTTATTACATTTATTATAATTATTACAATATTGCTGGGAAGCCATTTCTATAGCTCTCTCACATTTCTACGCATCCTACGAGCAGAGGCAGTCACTCCCCTTTGTTCTAAATTAGCTTTCTGAGAATCTTTGTACAGTTATGCAGGTCCACTTTTATTGGATTTTTTTCAATAAATATATTGGAAGAGTTTTTTGAGATTTGTGACAAAGCTGAAAAAACTCACAAATGAACTGCATAACCTAGAAATATAAAAAAATTAAGACAAAGTTAGTTATG
The DNA here is from genome assembly GCF_029281585.2 of Gorilla gorilla gorilla. Classification (NCBI taxonomy): domain Eukaryota; kingdom Metazoa; phylum Chordata; class Mammalia; order Primates; family Hominidae; genus Gorilla; species Gorilla gorilla. Next base: position 98,712,775 of record NC_073237.2, on the reverse strand, counting down.
CCATGAATGTATAAAATACGTATACCTACTAGGCTATTTCATTATTTACTATCATAAAATACACACTGATCTATTATAAAAAGTTAAAATTTTTCAGAACTTGTGCCTATGCTTACATATTGTACATGGCACCATTTGCAATTAAGAGAAATGTAAACAAACCCAAAGATGCAGCTTACAATCATAATTGCATAAAATCAGCTGCAGTAATACTGTACTATTGCAATAATTTTGTAGCCACCACCTGTTTCTATTGCAGTAAACTCAAGTGTTGCATCCACTTAAAATGCCATGTGACACTAATCATCTCCACATGAGAAGTTTCTCTCTTCAGTAAATTGTATATTTAAGTATAAAGTGGTCTCTCACAGTTCTAACTTATATTTCATTATGTTTAGTAAATACATCATGTAACCCCTCAATGTGCCAGTAGTGATGCTGGAAGTGCTCCTAAGAAGGAGAAAGAAGTCACAGCATTACAAGAAATAGTTGAATCGCTTGATATTTACTGTAGATTTAGGTCTACAGCTCTGCTTGGCCACCATTACATGATAAATGAATTCAGGTTAAGGACCATTGTAAAAACATAAAAAAGGAAAATTAGTGAAGTGGTCACTACAGTTATGCCATGAGGCATGAAAATATCTTTTTTCTTTTGTATTGAAAATAAGTTTTATGTAGGTGCAAGATTACTATTAGAAAGGCATAATCAGGACAGGTGCAGTGGCTTATGCCTATAATCCCAGTGCTTTGAGAGGCTGAAGTGGGAAGATCTCTTAAGGCCAGGAACTTGAGACTAGCTTGTGCAACATAACTAGTCCTCATTTTTACAAAAGTTTTTTTTGTTTTTTTTTTGTTTTTTTTTTTGTTTTTTTAATTGCCTGGACTGGTGATAAGTGCCTGTAGTTTAAGGCTGCCGTGAGCCATGATCATGCCACTGCACTCTGGTCTGGGAAACAGAGAGATAATCTGTCTCAAAAGTTAAAAAAAAAAAAAGGCATACTTATAGGTTCAAATATGATTTCAGCAAAAGAAAAGTCATCATATGACAACTTACAGCAAAAGGAAAGTAAAGGATCTAAAGGTGGAGCACTTAATGCCGGCAAAGGATAGTTTGGTAATTTTACAAAGATGTTTGGGTCAGAAAAATGTAAGGATGACAGAAGAAGGATCTTTTGCCAATCAAGAGGCAGCAGAAAAATGCCCAGGTTTCCACTGAGAAAATCATTGAGGAAAAATGATGTCTACCTGAAAAGGCTTTTAATGCAGACAAAACTATCTTATTCTGGAAAAAAATTGCCACAGAGAGTATTTATTAGTAAAGAAGAGAATGGAGCACAAAGGTTTAAGGCAGGAAGGGATAGCCTAGCTCTAATCTTCTATGCAAATGGAGGCAGGTTTACAATCAGGTCTGCCCTTATCTATATGCTGATGCTCAGTTTTGATGGGGTAAGATAAACACTAGCTGCAGTTCTTTGGGTTTTATAACAAGAAGGCCTTGGCAACAAGATCTTTTTTTTTTTCTGGATTGGTTTCATCAAGGCTTTGTTTTCAAAGTCCAGAAATTCCTTGCCAGGAAGAGACTGTCTTTCCAAGTTCTCTTGATATTGGAGTGATGCCTCTGGCCACCCAGAGCACTATGAGTACAATACCAAAAGTGTCAACATGGTCTAATTGCACCTAAACATAACATCCCTAATTCATCCTCTTGATTGGAGTTCATAAGAACCTTTAAGGCTCATTAAACACAGTACTCTATGAACAGAATTACGAGTGCTATGGAAGAGAACCCCAATAGAGAGAACATTATGAATGCTTGGGACAATGACACCATTAAAGATGCCATTGTTGTCACTAAAAAAAAAAAAAGTTGTGAAAGCCTGAAACAATAAATTCTTGCTGGAGAAAATTGTGTCCAGATGTTCTCTGCACGACTTTGTAGGATGAATGACAGAGTCAATCAAGAAAATCATGAAAGAGATTGTGGGTATGGAAAAAAGGGTGAGAGATGAAATGTTTCAAGATATGTGTCTTGGAGAAATTCAAGAACTGATAGAAATCACACAAAAAGAAGCAACAGAACATAACCTGACAGAGATGAGTGCTTCCAAATCAGTCCCAGGTGATGAGAAGGAAGATGCAGAAGAAGCGGTGCCAGAAAGCAGATGACATTGAACCATCTGGCAGAAGGAGAAGGGTTCAGATTATTCATGACTGCTATTGACCTATTTTACAAAATGGACCCTTCTATGATAACAGCACAGAAACGAAAACAAATGGTGGAAGAAGAGTTGGTACTGTATAGAAATATTTTTAGCAAAATAAAAAAAGCAAAAAGTGAGACAGAAATAACGATGTATTTCTGTAAAGTTACACTAAGTGTTCTTGCCTCTCCTGCCTTCCTTCAAGCTCCTCCACTCTTGCTCCTCTGCCACCTCCCAATGTCAAGGTCAACCCCTTCCCCACTCCCCCTCTTCAGCCTATTCTATGTGAAGTTGGTGAGGATGCACACCTTCATAATGATCCACTTCCATTTAATGAATAGTAAATACATTTTCTCTTCCTTATGATTTTCTTAGTAATCTTTTTTGTTTCTCTAGCTTACTTTATTCTAAGAAAACAGTACATTATATATATATATATGTATATATAAACATATAAAATATGGGTCAGTTGACTCAGTTTTCAGCATGGCTTTCAGGCAACATTAGGCTACTTAAGTTTTGGAGTATTCTAAAGTAATACGTGAATTTTCAACTGTGTGGAGGGTCAGTGTCCCTAACCTCTGCCTTGTTCAAGATGAACTGTAAAGTGAACTTCCTTGGGAAATTGTAATAGTATATTTTTCCAGAGTAAAGGGAGGTGTGTTTACTATCCAGTATAATAGATTCAGGTACCTATGATCAGGTTTTCTCTTATGTAACACAACCCACTATGTGTACAGGCATCCATCTGAGCTCATTTATATTACCTCTGTGAATGTCTCTGACCCAGTAGTGTTCTGTCTTCTAGCAACATCCCTGAAACTGGGGTAGGCTAGCTCATTAGCTTGCAAATAGGGTAAAATCTCAGATGCTTCATGATTCTTAACAATAATGGCAGTGATGTGAGCATAGGATGCTGTCAGAGATATGACTTTCTGGAAAAAAAATTAAAAGACAAGGGCTCAAAGACTATGAGAAGGATAAGAAAGACTCCTTGGCATCTGGTATATGCTCTCCCAAGTGGTGAGCAAAATTGAGAACTGAGAGTAAGGCTCTCTCACTCTCATAGCTGTTTATGCAGGTGTAAAGACTGAGCAGTGAGAGGTAGAACTGAAATAAGCAGCCAAACCAGTGTCTTGATTGCCACTCACTCTACCCTGGGCATGTGGATAAAGGGCTGTTAGTATGACAATGATGCAGCAGGCAGCATCAGCCAAAGACAATGGAATTATGGCTGCTGGGCCAAGGAGTCTTTTAACTGGAAATAAATGGGGTCAGCAATAAGGACCTTGCTATACAGTACAAAGTTTTATACAGACCAAAAGCATTAAGGTTTTATTTCCAGGCGAATGAGTGGTTGCTGGTAATAAAGGTATATGTGCATTACTCATGCAGTGTCACTCTCCTTCCACATCGTCCTCCCCCTTTCTCAACATTTCCCTCACCCTCTGCCTGGACCTCAGCTGCCCCTGTTTTAAAAAAAAAAAGATGCAGCTCACTGCCATTGCTCATTTAATTTTACATAAACACGCTGTTTGAGACTGAAGCAAATCTGATTGATTTTCAATGCGAAAATAAAATATAAAAACTGTTCTTGGAGTTATTTCTAAACAAAGTTCACATCAGAATCATCTGAATCATCAGAATTATCTATTTTGGAAAAATCAGATTCATCAAATGAATCTTCAGCCAACAACTGTTCGAGAACGATGTTAACATCATGCGTAGGAATGCTATGATTTCTAGGATTTGACATTCTCAGCGATCCAGAATTACTACATTTTGTAAATGTAAATACCATTGCTAAAAACAGAATTGTATAAATAGAATGATGTCTTTTGTTTCCAAAGCCGATATACTAGAGCAAAGCAAAAAAGATAATGAAAGCGAGATATTTTGTGGCAAAGTTATCTTGGGGTGAACGCTGCAGCTGCAAGCACTGCTGGCAAATATTCCCAGGGAAAACTAGAAAGGGGTTAAGAAAAGCAAAGATTGTGGGGAGAAAAAGATGACTGGAGTTGAGCAGTAGTTGCCCTGTCCCCAGACGGGCCCAATGGCCATGTACATCTGCTGAAGTATGCTGGGTAACTTCAGGAGAGGGAAGGACTCAAATTGTTATGACTGTGTTGGATATAGACACCCTAGTCACCATCCAAAACCATGGGAGGGGGAAGCACCTAATTTCAACTATATGTTTTGAGTAAAGTTTGCAATGTATAAAGGAAAATTACGTAATCTTATAGGTGGAGCACTTTAGGTTGATTCTTCTGCAACTGAATATATCCAAGAAATTGACATGCTCTTATGTTTTTGTTTCCCAATGCCACAAGTGTCAGAGGAGATTCTGCTCATCAAAAAGAGCTAAATGTAGAGAAAGTGTTAGTGTAACAAACTCTCCTGCCATTGCCATCAGTTGATAGGTAAAAATTCAGTGCAAGTGGCTCTACATTTAGACACTCAAAACTTTTACTGCATAGAAATATCCTGCTTTACTGTATCAACAATATCCTGTTGATTGGTAAGTCAGAATCATAAGTCTCAGCAGCCATGGCAGCAGTGCTATCCAACATCTGCCAGCAAGAGTAGCTGATAAATCCCAACAAAAAGCAGGAACAAGGAGCCAAAAATAATTTATTGGAACCATGTGGTCAGATTCATTATACTCAATATATCTTAAGTACAGGAAAAATTGCTATCTCTTCTGCTACAACCACTACAAGGTAAAGCATCTCATTGGACTCTTGCAATATTGAAAACATCATGTCCCTCACTTGGACAGTCTACTTGCTCCTTTCTGTCAGCTAACATTCAAACCAGCATCCACTGGGTGGTGAACAAACCAATAGGCTCCAGTAGAAGCTGTCCGGTAAGCTGTAGTATACTCTGTAACTTTGGTGCTAATAGCTCCAATAGCCCCTTAAAACTACCAGCCTCTGAGATTGATGGTTTGGCTGGAGCTTCTGGGAAAGGGAGGCAGTCTTCACCCAGTGGAGCCTCTTAGGGTTTTGGAGTTGTTTCCTGCTAGACCCAGATACCAGCTAAACCCATTTAAAATGTGACTGTTAGCTTGCTACTAGGCTTTAGTTGAAACTTTATGCCTGATACATGGAGACTTGTGAATCACTAGCCTGACATTCTATGCAGCAGGTCGACTTAGACTGACTAACAAGATACAATTGTCAAATGGAAATGGTAAATTAGAATATAGTCAGCCTGGCCCTGGCAGCACCTTGTCATTATATTAAAAAATATATAATCAGCTCTCACTCTGGGACAAACTTTATTTCCTATTCCACCCACTAAACAAAGATACTGGCTCAGCGAGGCTCTCAGTTCAGCAGTTCCTCTAAATGCCTAGATCATTTGGTTGATATTCAGCTAAGATGAAACTCAGTGGTGTCTACAAGACTGCTGCAGTTCAACCTAATGCAAGCTATTCAGTACTGACAATGGACATGCTTGTTCTACTCAGTGGGAATAACTCGAGGTTTTTCTCATAGAACAATCCAATAGTCACATCAATGAACCTTTCTTTAATTTTTATTGACTCTTGGACTGTTGGTACTGGCTTAGCTATTTGATCTACTTGGAAAATTACTGACTGGCAGAATAAAGCAATTCTTTTGGGGCCATGAATGATTGAAATAAATCATGGTGCTGATAGAACTGTCTATACCACTCATGTAGGGGTCCACAGTAAGGCTGTATTCACTGATTGGATCCAACAGAATCAAGTTGCTCATGAGGCCACACCATTCAAATTGCCACTATTGCTGCCTACGCCATCATACCAGTTGTGGAAACATATTTCACCATCATAGACTGGATACAAAAGAAAAAAAAAACTCATTTTTCAGAGGATACCACTGCATTGCCAAACTTATGACTCTTGTCAATAGTTGAGTCATTGATATCACTTTGAAAGAGGGCACATTGCATAGGCACAACTTCGGGCCCTTCCTGGTAGACTAAGTACATCAGACCTCTAACCCATTCTGTAGCTACTCAAAGGCCTTAGGCCTTGACCAAGGTGTCAGCTAAACTTTAAGCAGGTTCTTCCTGCCTGTCTTGACATCCCTCTCATTCTGGTCCTTACTAAATCCAAATGCTTTAATAATAGACACCCTTCCCCAACCTTTTCTCGGATTATTTACTTTAGAAACTTCTTATTGTAATTAGTTCTCTGTCCCTTTGAGATATAATTTTTTTTTATGTCTCTTGCCAGTTTTACAATGCAGGACTGTCTTTCTCAAAGACTTAGGGACCAGTCATTTGAAATATAACCATTAAGAAAATAGATCCCTATCTCTCAGTCTCTTTGAGAAGGTGTGAGCCTAATTTCCACAGGCGTCTTGCTCCAAGTGAAAAACTACCTCCTAACATGAATAAAAGACACAGTTTATTTTTCCTTTGGGTGAGACCAATTGGCAAATACAAACAGCCTAGGATCTCCCAACTCCAGCTTTCAAAAACTCTCTTGCCTTTTTCTTCATTGGAGCTGATTCAAACTGTTGTGTGTCTCTTCCCACTGTTGCAATAACTTTGAATAAAGTATCTTTACCTGTTTAATTGTGTCCATTGCAATTTTTGCTTTGATAACACTGTTGACACTTTTTCTGGATAAGATGCAGCATGCTCCAATTTGATCAGCTGACTACAGCCACATCCTTGGTGCTTCAAACTAATCTGTGATTGTTTGGTCTTTCAGACCATTTGTGTCTGATAATAGTGAGTAAAAGTACTGAACAATAGATTAATAGTCAAGCTAGTCAATGGACCTTTACTATTCCTTATCATTCACATGCATCTGATATTGTTTAGCATTGGAATTGCTACCCCAAAGATTTCCTGTAAAAATTAACAACTCCAGCTCACTCTCCTCTTTGTAGTTTATACATGTTATTAAGGCAGTTTGGCCATTAAGTATGGCTGCCCCCAAGAAAGTATAATCCCCTTGAGTCCACTTCTTGGGTAATGATCAAGGTAAAAAGGATAGTTTTTCTGTAGACTCACTTTAAAAATTCATAATTCTTCTCTGACCATGCCTGGACATGATGCTTTTTTTTAATTATTATACTTTAAGTCCTAGGGTACGTGTGCACAACGTGCAGGTTTGTTACATATGTATACATGTGCTATGTTGGTGTGCCGCACCCATTAACTCATCATTTACATTAGGTATATCTCCTAATGCTATCCCTTCTCCCTCCCCCCACCCCACAACAGTCCCTGGTGTGTGATATTCCCCTTCCTGTGTCCAAGTGTTCTCACTGTTCAATTCCCACCTATGAGTGAGAACATGCAGTGTTTAGTTTTTTGTCCTTGAGATAGTCTGCTGAGAATGAACCTCAGTAGCAATCTGATGTAGGTCTAGTTGGAACACTCTCCAGGTAATAGCGCAGCCAAAAAGAAGCGCTCAGAAATTAAAACCTAAATCTGCATCGGCCACTTGGATTACTTGTTTGATTGACATAGTCCTAGATCTTAATGATTGCTTGGTTGAGTACACTGCTTGCTGATTTCCCCTACAGTGTTTCATGTGAGCCAAGGTAAGATCAAATATTTCTCGTACATCTTATAAAAATGCCTTCATCTCATTTGCACCTACCTCCCTGGATTAAAAGTCTGGGTGAAGGTAGCGATGAATGGAGAAAAAGTAAGGTACAACTAATAGAATAAGATCCATCAATACTTTTAGAAGTGAAAGAAGAGTAGCATTCCTGGAGCTTGGGGTAGAGGAAGGCTCAGATTCTGGAAGATACAGGGAAACAGTGATATTAATTATCTTTATTATTTACAAGAGCCTTGGGAGATTTCATCATGAAGAAATACACCCCAGTGGGGCACTCTAAAACAATTGCAAACTCTTTAACTGTTTGCTGGGTCTGCCATTCTTCACAAGACAATTCTAATTCTGACTATGATTTAATGGCCATTCCCCTTAACCATACCAAGAAGTCTTTATGTAACTGCCAAAGATGGCTCTAGCTCCTACATCTTCTACTACGAAAACTTGTCAACACCTTTAGAAATATTTTAGTGGGAAAAGCAAATAACACCCAACAAGTGGTGAATAAAAACAGGACAGATTGGATTGACTGCTCTCAGCAATCCCTCCAAAACAAGGACTACGCTCAAATATTCAGACTCAACTGGGAACCCAGTTCAACTCTACCAGTTGTCCAGAAGGACTGTCAAGCTGTGATAGCCCAACTTGTTTAGGCCCCACTTGTGTGTTTCGATAATTGTAAATACTTTTTTTTCAGAGGTACCATGTGTATCCTGAACTGTACTTTTTGTGTAGAACCAAGCATTAATTTTATTTTCTTCTTAAAATATGGTGACTTATATATCAAGTGTAGTCATAAGAGAACTTCAAACGATGAAGGAAACACCAGTAATAGATCATGTAGCCCTCAAATGACTGGAAAGGCTCTCCACAATGAAGGAGTGCCTGGAGATTTCTGTAGGAATAACTGGCTTATTTATGTGCACAGTGTGGGCAACTATCTTTATAATATATGACATTTAAAAAATGTTTATTTCCACAGGTTTTTGGCAAACAGGTGGTATTTCGTTACATGAGTGACTTCTTTAGTGGTTATTTGTGAGATTTTGGTGAACCCATCACCGAAGTGGTATACACTGGACCCAATTTGTACGCTTTTATCCCTCACCCTTCTCCCAACCTTTCCCCCAAGTTCCCAAAGTCTATTGTGTCATTCTTATGCCTTTGCATTCTCGTAGCTTAGCTCCAACTTGTGAGAAAATACGATGTTTGGTTTTCTATTCCTGAGTTACTTCTCTTAGAATAATAGTCTCCAGTTTCATACAGGCTGCAGTGAATGACATGATTTTGTTCCATTTTATGGCTGAGCAGTATTCCATTATATATATATATACACACCACAATTTCTTTATCCACTCATTGATTGATGGGCATTTGGGCTGGTTCCATATTTTTGCAATTGTGAATTGTGCTGCTATAAACATGTCTGTGCAAGTATCTTTTTTGTATAATGATTCCTTTTCCCTGAACAGACCAATAACAAGAAGCAGGATTGAAATGGCAATAAAAAAATTATCAACCAAAAAAGTTCAGGACAAGAGGGATTCACCGCTGAATTCTATCAGAGTTTCAAAGAAGAATTGGTACCAATCCTATTGACGCTATTCCACAACATAGAGAAAGAGGGAATCCTCCCTAAATCATTCTATGAAGCCAGTATCATCCTAATACCAAAACCAGGAGAAGACATAACCAAAAAAGAAAACTACAGACCAATATCCCTGATGAACATAGATGCAAAAACCTTAACAAAATAGTAGTTAACTGTATCCAACATCATATCAAAAAGATAATCACCATGAGCAAGTGTGTTTCATTCCAAGGATGCAGGGATGGTTTAACATATGTGAGTTAATAAATGTAACACATAAACAGAATTAAAACAAAAATCACAAGATCATCTCAATAGAGGCAGACAAAGCATTTGGCAAAAGCCAGCATCCATTTATGATTAAAACCCTAAGCAAAATTGCATACAAGGGACATACCTTAATGTAATAAAAGCCATCTATGACAAACCCACAGCCAACATAATACTGAACGGGGAAAAGTGAAAAGCATTCCCTGTGAGAACTGGAACAAGGCAAGGATGCCCACTCTCACCACTTCTATTCCACGTAGTACTGGAAGTCCTAACCAGAGCAATCAGACAAGAGAAAGAAATAAAGGACATCCAAACTGGTAAAGAGGAAGTCAAACTGTCGCTGTTTGTCGATGATATGATCGTATCCCTAGAAAACCCTAAAGGCTCTTCCAAAAAGCTCCTAGAACTGATCAATGAATTCAGCAAAGTTTCAGGATACAAAATTAATGTACACAAATCAGTAGCTCTGCTATACACCAACAGCGGGCAAGCTGAGAATCAAATAAAAAACTCCTTTCACAATAGCTGCAAATAATAATAATTAATAATAATAATAAAGCATACTTAGGAATATACCTAACCAAGGAGGTGAAAGGCCTCTACAACAAAAACTACAAATAATAAATGGCATTTAGTTAGGAAAGGTGATATTAAATTTATCTCTTATTTTAGCTGAAATATTTGGCATTATCTTGGCCCTAGCAGGCATTCAGGCTAACCTCAACTCACTGGCCAGATGTGCTCTGGAAAAATAGAATTTCTCACTAGCCAGACATGTTCTGGAAAAGAGGTATCTTTTTGGGTCAACCGAGGCTGTGCAATTGCTAAGGTGTCTTGCTATGCCAAGAATAGTGTCTCAAGACAAAAGGAAAAGTTAAGAACAGAGTCGTAACGAGAAGCTGTTTGGTTTCTATGGTATATCCTAACTGTTTATGGTGGAGGATTTGTTCAGCTGGGTAGGTTCAGGAGTGGGAATGGGGGATCAGAAGGGGTAAGCTTGAGGTCATTACTGCAGGTTGGCCCCATCTGGTTGCTTGGATAACTGTTGGCAGTAGTCCTAATCAAGTGTTGAATGAGACAATGTGAATACATTTTGCCCCTACCTCTGTCACTCAATTTAATTAAAGTGGCCAAAGGGATGGTGTACTAATGGGAAAACTTGCCTGAAGTCAAGATGGTATAAAAAAGAGGGGTAGACATTATTGCATGTCTTATAAGCAGAGACACGGGCTGGCATCTGTTCCAGACAATCTTTTCAAGGATATTTGTAAAGCAAACAGCCAGTCGTAGTGCTTTCCTCTGAAACAAAGCATCAGAGATGCTTTTTGTGAAGTATCATAAAGATAATGTCTCTTTCTGCAGCAAGGGCAGGGATGCTCATTGTACATTTTACAAGATTTGGGTTTTCTAGGCTCTGGATTTTTCTTCTGTTATGCATCCCACTGAGTGTGTTAACATCATCTGGCTCTGGTCTCAGCACCCTGTAGAACTAGGACTTCGAAGAACTGGTTATTATTAATGTTATGAGTGATAAAGTATACTTTATCAGGAATCTCAGGTCTCTTGTGAGTATTCTTAAGACAGTGAGAGACTAACTTCTCAGCTCGCAAGTGGAGTAAAAATATACAACTTTCGCAGTTCTTGATAATTATATATATGTCATAACTTTGCCCACAGAAAGGTTAAACAATAAATACAAAAAAGATAATTATATAACAAATAATAAAAGAAAGTTAAAGCTAAACAAATTGATTCAATTAATCATTTTTAGTGCAAATTTTGAATAATTAATATTTTAAAGAAAATATTTAATATTTTTACTTGAAAATTGTTATTGACATATAGAAATAAAAATATATTAAGGAATACCAGGTACCCATTATTCAGCAATTTAAATTTTGAATAGTTCAAAATACCACATCCTTTTATCCATAAATTCTATAAAAAAGGTTTTTATGACTTGTGTCAACTCAGATCAATTGGTGGTTTTAAGAATTTAAAAATTATATTTGGGCCTAGCTGGAAAAACTGGCATGGTTAAGGAAATAGAAGCTCATATGCCAGGTATTTCAAATCTCTAAAAAAAGTATCTGTTTTGAGAAATATATTCAATATATAATCGCTGTGAGCCATCAAAAAATTTAATCCTTTTTATTATAATGTTCTTAAGTACAAAAATAAGACTAGTTATAATTACCTTGTACATATAGCTCTTGTATTGTTAGTTTGCTGGTGCTGCTGTAACAGAATGCTATAGACTGGATGACATAAACAAGAGAAGTTTATTTCATCGTTAATTACAGAGGCCAGAAGTCCAAGGTCAAGATGGCAGATGGTTTGGTTTCATACTGAGGCCTCTCTTCTTTGTTTATAGATGGTCATTTTCTCCCTTTGTCTTCACTTGGCCTTTCCTCTGCATCTGTTGTCTGTGTCATAATCTCTTCTTCTTATAAGACACTGGGTATATGAGATTAGAGCTGACCCTAAAGACCTCATTTTGACGGATTTATTTCTTTAAATACGTATGTCCAAATACAGAGATACAGTTCTGTCTAAGATACTGGGGGCTAGGTCTTCAACACATAAATTTTTGGGTACACATTTCAGCCCATGCCAGCTCTTAAACAATTGAACAACTGGAGTAAATTTTATAAATTACATGTTGACCAAATGTAAAACCCAATACATTTCAATTTATGAAATTCAATTTCATATTATTATTATGGTATATCAAAGGATAAAGTCCCTACCTGGAAGCATGAAACCTCCTGCAACTTTCTCTGGTATTTATTTATCATTATATTTATTTATTTATTTATTTATTTTTTGAAACAGTCTCACTCTGTCTCCCAGGCTGGAGTGCAGTGGCATCGTCTTGGCTCCCTGCAACCTCTGCCTCCCGGGTTCAAACAGTTCTCCTGCCTCAGTCTCCCAAGTAGCTGGGACCACAGGCATGAACCACCACACCAGGCTAATTTTCGTATTTTTAGTAGATATGGGGTTTCACCATGTTTGTGATGCTGGTCTCAAACTCCTGATCTCAGGTGATCTGCCCACCTTGGCCTCCCAAAGTGCTAGGATTACAGGTGTGAGCCACCACTCCCCGCCTGTATACTCTTTTTTTAAAAAAAACTTTGATTGTGTATATTTAAGACATACTACATGATGTTATAGGATACAGATAAATCGTGAAAAGGTTACTGTATTTAAGCATATGAACATAAACATCCTTTCAAATATTTATCCATGTTTTTTGTTTTTGCAGCAAGAGCAGCCAAAATCTACTCATGTAGCATGAATTCCAAGTATAGTACAATTTTATTAGCTATGGTCCTCACGTTGTACATTAGATCCCTAAACTTGTTATTTATGCATATCTTCTACTTTGTATCCTCTGATTAAAGCCTCTATATTTTTAACATAATGTGTGTACATGTGTGTGCATTTCATATAAATATATCTGAATACAAATAAGGAGAAGTATAGGGAGAAACTTCCACCTTTGTGTTCCAAATTAGACAAAAGAAAATTGTGATTGAATGCCATCAAAGACCCACATTTCTGTCCTGAACAAAGTAACAAAATGGGTCAGCTCCATCTGACCATCCATGAAGGAAGATGCTCCAAGATGGTCCTAGACAGATATTTTTAAGTTTTATTTTATTTTTAATTGGCAAATAACAATTGTATGTATGTATAAGGTACAATTTGATTATAAGATACTGATGAAACTTTTCTGTGTCTCCCCTCTCCCATCCATCCCCTAAAGGGCTGAGCCAAACTGTATATACCAGAACATACTAGGGCCCAAACTGTATATGCCATTAAAGATTCTATCTCTGACAGTGAGATAAGATGCATGTGTATAATACTTGGGTACCATGTGGCATTGATATTGATAAAGAATAAAGGGGAATTATTATCCTTTACTCTCCATTTTCTTTTATACTGAAATTTATTTCACAATGCAATAAAATATAATCCAGATAGAGTCTGGCTGAGATAGGTTATACAGTCCCAAATTTGAACAACAGCAACAATGACAATGGTGACAACAAAAACAATATATATTTTTTTCTACCCAGTGTTGTGTGTTTTTCCTCATCTTCAGAAAATATAAACAGGCACAGACTTGTTTAGTGATTTGTCCAATGGCAAACTGCTTATGAGAATTTAAATGGAGACATTCTAACTCTAAACCTCATGTATGTATCTTTTGCACCAGGAGTCAGTAATTTTTTCCATAAAAGGCCAGACAGTAAATAGTTTACATACTGCAGTTTATAAAGTCTCTGTGGCATCAACTTAACTCTGTCATTTTATCATTAAAATAGCCATAAATATTACATAAATGAATAAGCCTAGCTGTGTTCTAATAAAGTGTATTTATAAACACTGAAATTCAAATTTCATTTAATATAATTCTCATGAGTCAAAAAATATCATAATTTTTAAACATTAAAAAATTCTTAACTCATGGTTGATGAGAAAATAAGCAGTGAGCCAGACTAGGTATACAAGTCACACTTTGCAAACCATTGTTCTATACTATATTTGTGATGCTATTTTGAACACAGGTGATTTTTTGTTTTTTGTTTTGTTTTAGATTATTTTCTGTCTGGTCTTTGATAAGTTTAGCATTCCTTTACATGTTTTATGTAATGTTCAATAATTTTCTCAATTTGAACAACTGTGATTTTTGTATAGATATTATATTGTGACATCATTTGTGTATCATTTTAACTTTTTGCATTATTTAAAGTTAAGTTTTTCTCTGTTCTTTCCTCTTAACCCGTTATAGTAGAAAAATAACTGCATAACACCTACAAGATAATTTTAAAAGCAAATGATATAGTACTACAATAACCATCTGTATGGTATTTATCACAGTATTTCAAAATACACTTTTATATTTTTTAGCATATTACAAGGAAACAACTAGTGAAGTAATAGTGGACATCTGAGTAATGAATACTTACATCTTCACAATTTTCTGAAATTGTTCTATTTAAATATCATTTTGACTCTGTGTAATACATTACATAAAGTTAGAATGGCTTATGTAAGAACAGGAATCACTGCTTTAATCAATATTTAAATTCTCTTTTAATTGAATCTGCTTTAGCTAATATTCTTTCTCTGAGAATTACAATCAAACTAAAGACAAATTCAGTCTTGACAAAGGAAATAGCTCAAATTTTGGCATTGGCTTTGTATTCTAGCTTAAAGCAATTTAGTGAATTGGAACAGTTAGGGACTAAGGACCTCTCACTAATGATAGCATGATAAAAAATTTAAAAGATTACTAGAAATAATTGTTGTTTGGAAGAATCAATTTTGCACAACTTATGGCACAATTCATATATGATGTCTGAGATAATTCACACAGGATTTTAAAAAAATATTGCCTATCTGTTGAAGCAAATTTACTTTCATATTTTTCAGCATAATTAATGATAGAAATATATAAAAAGGATATTGCTTAGAAATAGAATATTACATATCTTGAGAAGAAAATGATCTGCCTTAGAAAAGTGTGTAATGTGCAAAATTCCATGTTAACACATTTAATAACTTAAAACCTGATGCTTAAACAGCACCTACAAATTACAAATACATGTTACATTAATTATTTATTGAATTCTTATAAAATCCAAGTAGGCATATATCACTATTATTATTATTTTTATATTTTTTAATCTTATATATGAAGAAATGGAAGCTAAGGCCATCCAAATGACACTTGTGATCACATTAAATATAAATAGTCTTGGTCATTCCTTTCCTCCTATTTTTTCCTTCTCATTTTTCTCTATTTATATAAACTAAGACCAAGAGCTGGGAGGAAGGGATGGACAACTCTCGGAAATATAATCAGAGTGTGAGGTAGATAGAATCCTGTCACTAAAACAATCATCTTTCTGCAATATTTACATATATCAAAACAGCACCTTGTATCCCATAGACACAATTACTATTTGTAAATTAAGTTGTTATAAAAATACCAAGAAAATAATAATAACACGTCTCATAAATCACCTCCCTTCCCTTCCAATCACTTTCTCTGTCCTCTACACAAACCAGTCAGCAATTCCACTCTTATGGTTCTCAAGGAGAGAAATGGTATGCTTACATCTTCTCATTTTTTTAAAATTTAATTTAATTTTATTTATTTTTACAGGTAAATATTTTATTTTATTTTATTATCTTTTATTTATTTTTTAAATTTATTATTGTTATACTTTAAGTTTTAGGGTACATGTGCACAATATGCAGGTTAGTTACATATGTATACATGTGACATGCTGGTGCGCTGCACCCACTAACTCGTCATCTAGCATTAGGTATATCTCCCAATGCTATCCCTCCCCTCTCTCCCCACCCCACAATAGTCCCCAGAGTGTGATGTTCCCCTTCCTGTATCCATGTGTTCTCATTGTTCAATTCCCACCTATAAGTGAGAATATGCAGTGTTTGGTTTTTTGTTCTTGCGATAGTTTACTGAGAATGATGGTTTCCACCTTCATCCATGTCCCTACAAAGGACATGAACTCATCATTTTTTATGGCTGCATAGTATTCCATGGTGTATATGTGCCACATTTTCTTAATCCAGTCTATCATTGTTGGACATTTCGGTTGGTTCCAAGTCTTTGGTATTGTGAATAATGCCGCAATAAACATACGTGTGCATGTGTCTTTATAGCAGCATGATTTATAGTCCTTTGGGTATATACCCAGTAATGGGATGGCTGGGTCAAATGAAACATCCTCTCATTTTTAAGAGAAAACAGAAACTGTTTTCTAGCATAAGCCCATGCTAACTTGCTCAGTGGCCATCTATTGCTATTTAAGTTTCAGATTTTAAGTGATTTAAAGGGTTAAAATAAAATCATGCACATGGTTGCAAGTTTTTCTTAAGCAGACCATTTTCCTCTTTGAAAGAAATGTGACAACATGATTATTTTTATATATTTCTATCATGAAATGGCCTTTCAGTCACTTTCTTGATCCATAAAAGGTTTTAGCCATTTTGTTTTCATTAGCTTGACTAGAGTCTATCTCTATTTACAGTATTCCCTGTGAAAATTTCAGTAAAACTGCACCTGAGTTGGTATCCCCAGGCCTTACTTTAGAAGAAAATGTATTATGATGCTTTAGGCATTTGAGAATATATTTCTTACCTTATATTGTTGATAATACAATGAACTATTTTACTTCATCTGAATTTTTTAAGGTCACTTAATATGTTTCTGACAGTCTGTTGATTCTATATTTTATATGTGTAGCTGTAATTTTACTTTTATTTTGCCATGTCGTTACTGCTACCTTGTAACTTATGCTAGAAAAGCCAAGGTTTAAGGGCAACAATTCATTATACCAATATAAATTTAATCAAATACATTGATATTGCTGACAGATGGCAGGTCATCAATAATAATAACTGCTTCTGACAATACCAAGTGGCTTTTTTATGACATTTTGTCCTAGAAAATCTGTACTTACCATTTTGTCATTCAAAGGCTAGTTTCTCCTAGGAATAATGAATATGGATGCTCCATTTACAATGTCATTTTGTTTATCAGAATTCTTCCTCTTCACTCCTTTATAATCTGATCTGTGGGCCTTTTGCTTTTGTTATGGTATTCCATTTGAGTTGGTATACAGATATGTTTAAAGTAGATAATTATATTGGTCAACCACAACCAACATTTGAAGAGAGTTATTAAATGTATTAAATACTTGTCAATTTGCCTAAACTACTGCTGTTTTCAAAACGGGAATCAAAGCTATTGATTAAAGTAATAAAAAAATTGACACTAATATACACACAGTATTATGTGAATGAAATCAGAAATGACATTTTTTTCAATGTATGAAAGATTGCCAGTCTTGTAAGCATAGATAACCTCCACGTAAGAAAAAAAATAAGAAAGTAAAATCTCCATCTCCACTTTCAGATACAGGCAAAGGAATAATATCACTTGTTCTTAGTGCAACCAAATAAAAGAAAGTTTGGATCTTCTAATAAGACATAGGTGTTTTCCCCTCCATCTTCGGGAGGTGATTAGGTCATTGGGGTAGAGCCCTTGTGAATAGGATTATTGCCCCTTATGAAAGAGGCCAAAGAGATTCCCCTCTCCTCTTCTGCAATGTGATTTTTTTGTGCTAGAGAGTGGGTTTCACCAGACACCAGATCTCCTGGCACTTTGATCTAGGACTTTCCAGCCTACAGAACTGTGAGAAATAAATTTCTGTTGTTTATAAACCAACCAGTCTATGCTATTTTTTTAAGAGTAGCCCAGACAGAAGGTATTGAGATAGGTCCTGAAAGGTGAACCACTAAATCCACACACCAGAAAGAAACATATGAGACATCTGTTAAAAAGAAAAAAAAAAAAAAAGGCCCAAGCAATGAAACTTGAGGGAAGTTGAGAAGATGGTAGAGTAAAATGATGGTTTTATAGGTTATGGGGCTTTGGTACGTCATAGAAAGGATCTTGGTCTCAGTTTTCTCAATTAAAAAGTGTGGATATGCTCTTCTTGAGGAGTATCTTTGTGGCGTTCTCTGTATTTCCTGAATTTGAATGTTGGCCTGCCTTGCAGCACCATTCACAGTAGCAAAGACTTGGAACCAACCCAAATGTCCAACAATGATAGTCTGGATTAAGAAAATGTGGCACATATACACCATGGAATACTATGCAGCCATAAAAAATGATGAGTTCGTGTCCTTTGTAGGGACATGGATGAAGCTGGAAACCATCATTCTCAGCAAACTATCGCAAGGACAAAAAACCAAACACCGTGTGTTCTCACTCATAGGTTGGAATTGAACAATGAGAACACATGGACACAGGAAGGGGAACATCACACACTGGGGACTGTTGTGGGGTTGGGGAGGAGGGGGGATGGATAGCATTAGGAGATATACCTAATGTTAAATGATGAGTTACTGGGTGCAGCACACCAACATGGCACATGTATACATATGTAACAAACCTGCACATTGTGCACAGGTACCCTAAAACTTAAAGTATAATAAAAAAAAAGTGTGGAAAAATTTCTTAACATGCATAGTATCTCCAAGAATTACACAGTGTTTTAAATGTGTATCATAGTATTTGTAATATAATTGGTATCTGATGACTATCACCTGCAACTGTTGATGGTATTGTTTTTGTTATCATTTTTTGTACATACCTTTGATAGATTTTGCTATGAAGGCCTGTTATCTTATAATGCAGGTCTTCCATCAAAAGAGATTGCATTATTTTATAGAGTAGGATGAATGCTGTATTTTCCAAGAAGAAAAGAATGTCAACCACAGAAACAAATATTCTGTCGTAAACAATCAGGATAGAATCTCATTTAAAACATTACTCTTCAGATATATAATATTGGAAATCAGATAATTCCATAGTCACAGAATGCCTAGATATCGTCTATAATTGTAAAATAAATGATTTTGTCTTCATCTCTGCTCTCCCAATTTTACATCCTATTACTGCTCTATTTATTCTCCTCAGAAAAGAAAAAAATGTGCTTTTCCTTTACAAACCTTTCCACAGTACCCTATGTTGTACTATGTCTTCAAAACCTCAACGGAACACTCTTGATTGTTATGTAGTTGAATCTTGGCTCCTCCTATGCAGGTTCCTCTAGTTCCCCCTAATCTTCCACTTTACTGACCTAGCAATGCAGAGTGGCTTGACCACTTTGTGACCTAGTCAGCTACATGTTTTTCCTTAAAGGCTTGAACCCAAGATGGATACATGAACACTTTCAGGTACCGATGAAGGTATTTTAGTTAGGGTCCAAAACACTAGCCCTGAAAGACATTAGCCCTGGCCTTGAGCCACATTTCTTAAACCCTCATATAAACTTCATAACTCAACCCACTCAACTGGGATATTCCTATGTAGAACAACCCTTGTCTCCCTGTTCACAACAAGGATATACTGCAGCTGTCCCTGTACCAACGCTCCCCTACTAAATGCTTTGGACTTAAAACCCTGGCATTTAGTGGTTCTTTTTTCAGAATCTCAACTAGCCCCTTCTCAAGACATTTTGTGGCACTTCTGTTTAGAAATTCTCCTGTTCCTGCTTTTGGGGTAACTCCAGCCATGAGTTCAGTTGAGACAGAACGCCCTGCTTAGAGCAATGTTTCCTCTTAAGTCAGTTCCAATATAACAGGGCATCTCATCTCCTGTAGATATAGGGAGGAAAATCTAGGGGACTGTCAAATTCTCAGAATTTTCCAATTGCATTCTAAACCAGTACTATCTTACCTAACATTTCCCCATTCATATCAGTAGCACACAAAAAAGCTAAATAATCCACACACTTCATTTCCACTCTATGAACTCCTGGTCACTCTCCTCAGCCTATCCCCCACAATGACAACGCCTTCTTTTGATTTCCCTCTCCACTTCTGTAGTTCTTTTTTGGGTGACGTCTATAATCATATGCATGGTCTATCCAGCAATCAAGTAGACTCAAGGTTTATACACTTCCAATAAATAATCACTCTTATTGCATCTCAACCATTTCTTCTCCAAGCAACGAGGACTTTTTTGTCCTCCACAACTACTCTAGTTATAAAAGTTATAATTAAAACAATCTTATCATCTTTTTACAGCTTCCCATTTTTCAACTTTCTCCTTCATTATAACAAAAACTATTCTCCAGCCTCATTAAATCTTCCTTCAAACTTTTTAACCACAGAATTTTCTCCTGAACTTCCAAGTTCCTTCTGTCTTTAGACTCTTCTACATGTATTAATTATCATAGAATCTGTCATTTATACTATTATTGCAGCAGTATGCTCAAGAATCTTTCTTCATGTTTTTTTTATCTCACCAAAATACAACATATTAATCCTGAATCAATCCAACCATTCTGATAAACAGAAAACCTGTAAAACAGAAAATAATAAAACAAAATCATCCAGAGTAAAATAGACACGATAATGGACACTTCAGAGTTTTCACCTATATCTATATGGGGAGGATTTTACCCACAAAATAATAACTTGATAAGCAACTTAAGCAAAGTCTCAGGATAAAAAATCAATGTGAAGAAATCACAAGCATTCCTATATGCCAATAACAGAGAGCCAAATCATGAGTGAACTCCCATTCACAATTCCTACAAAGAGAATAAAATACCCAGGAATAAAACTTACAAGGGATGTGAAGGACCTCTTCAAGGAGAACTACAAACTACTGCTCAAGGAAAGAAGAGAGGACACAAACAAATGGGAAAACATCCCATGCTTATGGAGAGGAAGAATCAACATCGTGAAAATGGCCATACTGCCCATAGTAATTTATAGATTCAATGCTGTCCCCATCAAGCTACCATTGACTTTCTTCACAGAATCAGAAAAAAACTACTTTAAACTTCAAAGGGAACCAGAAAAGAGCCCGCAGAGCCAAGACAATCCTGAGCAAAAAGAACAAAGCTGGAGGCATCAAGCTACCTGACTTCAAACTATACTACAAGGCTACAGTAACCAAAACAGCATGGTACTGGTATCAAAACAGATATATAGACCAAATGAACAGAACAGAGGCCTCAGAAATAACACCACACATCTACAAGCATCTGACCTTTGACAAATCTGAAACAAAGAAGCAATGGGGAAAGGATACCCTATTTAATAAATGGTGTTGGGAAAACTGACTAGCTATATGCAGAAAACAGAAACTGGACCCCTTCCTTACACTTTCTACAAAAATTAACTCAACATGGATTAAAGACTTAAATGTAAGACTTAACACCATAAAAACTCTAGAAGAAAATCTAGGCAATACCATTCAGGACATACGCATGGGCAAAGAATTCATGACTAAAACACCAAAAGCAATGACAACAAACAACAAAATTGACAAATGAGATCTAATTAAACTAAGGAGTATCTGCGCAGCAAAATAAACTATATCAGAGTGAACAGGCAACCTACAGAATGGGAGAAAATTTTTGCAATCTATCCATCTGACAAAGGGCTAATATCCAGAATCTACAAAGAACTTAAACAAATTTACAAGAAGAAAACAACCCCATCAAAAAGTGGGCGAAGGATATGAACAGACACTTCTCAAAAGAAGACATTTATGCAGATAACAAACATATGAATAAAATCTCATCATCAGTTGTCATTAAACAAATGCAAATCAAAACCACAGGGAGATACCATCTCATGCTAGTTAGAATGGTGATCCTTAAAAAGTCAGTGCTGCATTTAATGGCAGCATTAAAAAACAAATGCTGGAGAGGAGGTGGAGAAATAGGAACGCTTTTACACTGTTGGTGGGAGTGTAAATTAGTTCAACCATTGTTGAAGACAGTGTGGCAATTCATCAAGGATCTAGAATCAGAAATATCATTTGTCCCAGCAATCTTATTACTGGGTATATACCCAAAGGATTATAAATCATGCTGCTATAAAGACACATGCACACGTATGTTTATTGTGGCACTATTCACAATAGCAAAGATTTGGAACCAACTCAAATGTCCATCAGTGATAGACTGGATTAACAAAATGTGGCCCATATACACCATGGAATACTATGCAGCCATAAAAAGGATGAGTTCATGTCCTTTGCAGGGACATGGATGAAACTGGAAACCATCATTCTCAGCAAACTAACACAAGAACGGAAAACCAAATACTACATGTTCTCACTCATAAGTGACAGTTGAACAATGAGAACACAAGTGCACAGGGAGGGGAACATCACAAAGTGGGGCCTGTCAGGGGATGGGGGGGCTAGGGTAGGGATAGTAGGTGACAGGTTGATGAATGTAGCAAACCATTACGTCACATGTGTAACTACGTAACAAAAGCGCACATTCTGCACATGTACTCCAGAATTTAAACTATAGTAATAAAATAAAAAAACAGTAGAAGGAGAAAAGCAACAGAAGGGACGGGAAAAGAAACAAGTTATGATTCTAAATAAGAAGAATATAGCGCTGTCACCATTCTTTTCACACCCAAACTGAAAAGTTCAATGGAGTGTACCTGGAGTAATAGCGATTTTATAAAATAAATCATTAATATCAAAACACATAGAAATCTAGTTTTTACAAAAGAAATTTCAATAATTGTTTTTAAGAGTCATAAGGATTACCTTGGAATAAGTTTTCCAAATTACTGCTTTAGGCACAATGTTATTTATAAGTTTATAAATAAATGCTTTTTGACACCAGAAATACTATCATGTAAGGCATGTCAGGGTCCAATGTTTCTAGAAATTAACTGAGAGAATAATTAGTTTAAAAATAAATAGCTCAGTGCTTGGATAATTGTGACAGTTTTGTATGATGATTTGCACTCTGTTTTTAAACAAATTATATGTAGGAGGACAGATGTTTGTTTTACTTAGCTTTTAATTGTTGAAATTACCGGGTCCTAAAATTAAAACCATCTTCAGGAATTGATTAATGTTTAAGAATTTAAGCTTTTCAAAACAATATATAGCTATTTCAAATGCAGGTAATATTATATACCAATATATTAATAAAAATAGTGCCATAATTATTTTTAAAAATAAAAACAAAATAAAAATATAAAAATTATGTTTTCATATCCACATATACTTTGGGATAGGCAAAATGTGCAGTTGACAGCTGGGTGGAATCCTGCTGAACCTATTAATAGAGAACTGGGAAGAAAATTTCACAGCAAAATTTTCAAAGGGAGGGACAGGAGAGCCTTCCTTATCTCAATTGGGACTGCTTTGACAAGAATATTAGAAAATACGACTCTTTAGGGAAGCAGAAGACAAGGCAATTTTATAACTGGTGAGGGAGAATGAAGAGAATCTTCTTTGATGAAAGTCTCAAAGTAAGGTCTATTTGCTCAGATGAAAAAGGAAAGAGAACAAAGAAAAGCAAAAATCCACCTTATAACATGTTACAAATAGAGTAGAGGGATGATCTTTTTTCATTCCTCATCTTTGAAGAAAATGTGGTATTTTAAAAACTAATTACCAAAATCTTTATCAAATACCGTATTCTTTCTATGAGATGTGAAGATAGAAGATGGGTTGTATCATTGATCTTAGACAGAATTACATTTATGACACTCATAAATAGCCAGACACTATATACTCGGTGGATCTTTTAGAACTCTTAACAAAAATTTCCGGAGAAGGGTGTGGCAAGAGTTTGTTCCCTTGCAGAATGTAAACATTATGGCCATTGGCTATTACATTTACATCTAAATTTCAGCACAATTCTTAGTAGAGGAGCAAAATAGTACTATAGTCGCTGAGATCATTTTTAACTCTTTACCACTCTGAGAATAAGGTCAGGGACTTGTACCAGTATGTACACTAACAATTCCAGAGACTTTTAAAATGTAAATTTAAAGACAATTTGAAATTAACTAAGATATGTATTCTTAGGAGGCAGTATCAAGTAGTAGAAATAACACTTTATTGAAGAGAAACTGTGAATATGAGTTACAAATTGTTCAATCATTAGCTACATTGTGTCTTCATTTATAAAACTCAATGTCTGTTCTGGAAGCAGACATTGTCAAGGGATTGTTATGGTTGTCAAATGAAATAATGTGTTTAATTTTTGTAAACTGAGAAGGACTATGGAATACAATATCTCAGTATTACTGGCTACTAAATTAAAAAAGGTAGTGTGAATGAAGTAAACATTTTTGGAGTATTTACATGGTATTAAGGAGTTAGCATATTGTTAAGCAATATATGATATTGTTTGGCTGTCCCAAATCACATCTTGAATTGTAGCTCTCATAATCCCCACATGTTGTAGGAGGGCCCCCATGGGAGGTGATTGAATCATGGGGGTGGGTTTTTTCCCCTGCTGTTGTCGTGATAGTGAATAAGTCTCATGAGATCTGGTGGTTTTATAAAGGGCAGTTCCCCTGCACACACTCTCTTGCTTGCCACCATGTAAGACTTACCATTCATCCTCCTCTGCCTTCCACCATCATTGTGAAGCCTCCCCAGCCATGTGGAACTGTGAGTCCACTAAACCTCTTTTTCTTTATAAATTACCCCATCTTGGATATTTCTTCATAGCAGTATAAAAATGGACTAATACAGCATGTATTATCTCATGAACTTCTGTTAGTCTTTATTTTAGAAAAGAAAAAGGTGATGTTAGTAGAAATCAATAACTCTCTCACTATAACCCATCTAGTAACTGGAAGAATCCAATCTGTCTGACTGTAAACTCATTCTCTTTTTACCTACCCCACACAACATCATAAGAGATTGGAGTTGTTAGGACAGCACTGAGAAAATTTCCTATTTTTAATCCATCAATTAACTTTTTAAAGTGTAATTGGTTGTATAATATGATGGATTAGGCACATTTGTATGCCATGTTTAATTGTCTTGACTTTACTTCTTAAGTCCATTTATGTCAATCAATTATTTGCAGTCTACAAGTACCTTAATACAGGCACATCCAGAATTAAACTCACTTTGTAAACCTATGTGGAATTCATACATATGCATGAATTCATCCAGAAGTAGGAGGAGCCAAATGCTCAGTGGGCTACCTTTGAATAATGGGGACATAATAAAAGTAATAACTGTTTCTCTCTGAATTCCTGGGGAAATAGTTCTGAAATACATTTTTCAAGACTCCTCAGAAGATATCGTAGGTTGGAGTACTGGTCACCCATAGCAATGACAAATTTGATAATACATTCCTGTATTTGATTTTCTCTCCTTCCCTGTTCACTTCCTCATCCCTGGGATTACTTCCCAAACAAACCCTGCATTACAAGCTTTTGTCTTGGCCCCTGCTTAAGCTAGGAAATGTAGGTTAAGGCCTGTTGTTCAAGACAAATTTTTATAGCTGAAATCGACTATTTGTATTATTTGGAAACTTTCTGCCAAGATTTACATTTAAAAATCTCTTCGATTATATTAATCTCAATTTCATATTGCTCTAAAACTTATATGTTAAAAAATGATGCTTCTTCAGATATGCTGAAGGCTACTTGGAACAGCAGAACTTTACCTTAAGATATAGGAAAACATTGAAATGAAATAGGACATTTTTCTGTTTAATGACCATGTCGCATAAAAATTGAGAAGGGGAGAGAGAGAGAGAGAGAGAAAGTTAGGACCTCAGGAAAAGATTTCAACAGAGTAATGTAATACATCAAGGTGCAAAGGAATAGCCAAGTGCTGAAAATCAGGCGATGGAAGTGAATTTCAAAGTACAAATTTGTATTGCCCCTAAATGTTCCACAATGTACACTATAAATTTTAATTTTAATTTGATATGCATACTTAAGTTTAACCACATACATTTAGGCATCCACCATTCTAGACTTGTAAATTAACTGAATCCCCGGAAACTGATTTCATAATTCTACTTGTAGGAGATAGTTAAGTAATTTAACACCAGCTCCCTGTTTGATTTTACTCGGTAATATTACTAGTTATGTCCTTTTTGCATTTTATTTAAAAATTGTTTATTCATTTGAAATTGACAAATAAAACTTGCATACATTTATGGTGTTGTACAGCATGATGTTTTGAAAATGTGTATACATTGTAGGATAGCTAAATTAAGCTAATTAACACTGCATTACCTTATATAGTTGTCTGTTTTGTGTTTAGAACACTTGAAAAATATTCTGTTAACAATTTTTGAGTATATAATGCATTGTTACTAACTATAGTTACCATTTGTACAATAGATCTCTTGAACTTATTCCTCCTATCTAACTGAAATTTAGTAACCTTTGACCATATCTCCCTAATCTCCCTTCCCAGCTCCTAGTAACCACCTTTCTACTCTCTGCTACTATGAGTTTGGCTATTTTGGGTTCCATACATACATTAGATAATGTTGTGTTTGTCTTTTTATGTCTGATATTTCACTTAATATAATGTCCTCCAAGCTCATCCATGTTGTCACAAATGACAGAATTTCCTTATTTTTTAAGGGCAAATAGTATTCCATTGTGTATATAAACCATATTTCTTAATTCATTCCTCTGTTAACAGACACTTAAGTTTCACCTCATATCTTGGCTATTTCACAATTCTTTAATTCTAAGTGAGAAAAATAACATAAAATGCATCGCAAAATTATAAATTAAACATAAGACATTGAGTGGTGCAATGCTTTTTCATTGCAATAATTTTTCATCAAACATGATTGGCAGGTTCTTTTCATACAGTGATTAATATCATTATATTGAATAACAAATATATAAAAGACCAAGTATTTGTCACTTGTGAGAAGAGGGAAAATATTTAAAATAGAAAACATATTTTTGATATTATAAAAACAAAACAATTTGTATATGTGTTTGTACTATTTCAATGAAAAATGTCTTTATACAGGAGGAGTATATTGCTAAGTATAAGTATTGTAAGTATACTGTAAAAGGACCAGTTAAGGGTATATCTACTCATCAGGATATTGCCAATGTATTAAAATATTAATGAGGAATTAATTATACCAAGGAAATGATTATTTTATAAGGCCAAGTGACAAGAGAAAATATAAGATTGTATAAGGGAGACAAATGTATTAATTTACTTGACTGTTGTGCCATTTCACCACATATATATACATATATATCTCAAAACATTGTACAACTAAAATATACACAATAAAAACATTTATAAAAGATTGTATATCTCCAACAGTATAAGTGTCTATTTTTTTGTTGCTGAAACTCTCATAAACATCTAGCTTGATTTTCTAAATTTATTATTTTTGGATGCTCCATCATATGATATAGGCTATGTGCTATACTTAAAAGGGGCTCTTCAAAAAGATAGGCAGTCATCCCTCCAAGTAGCTGGTCCTGCAGCACAGGCAGTCCATCTTTTTGCCAGTCAAGAGATACATGCTGAGGATCGCTGAGCTAGAAATACTTTCAAAAATGAGCACAAATTAAATCAAAAGGGAACATGCTTTGAATTTCAGGTATTGATTTAAAATCAAACTATATATTCTTACATGGGTAAGTCTATGAAATATGTTCCAAGATGGGTAATAGTTATGATTTGTAAACATACTAGTGGTCAATGATTCTATAGAATCATTAGCTCAATATTGAAAATGCAAGACAGTAGCTATTCAAATAGACAAGGACTAGGAGGACATATTTGAAAAAGGAAAAAAAAAAGTATTATTTCCTGGGAAAACTGCAAGGCAACCTGTAGAAACAGATTTTTTCTTTTATGTTAATATTTTATTTATGGTTTTGTTTGTGAAATATGCCTTAAAACCATAGTTTCATATATTTTGATGAGTAATTTTACTATTCTATATTTACTATTCTATATTTATCTTACAGGTGTAATACATAATATAATAAAAATATAATGATATTAAATGAGGCATTGTTTATAAATTTAAAAATACAATTGTCCAGTAATGGTTGAGTTAATTAGATTATGGGATATATTTAAAATTAAATAGTCTGTAGCTTTTCTTGAAAATAAATAGATAATTGTCTACAAATGCTTATGATATAATATGCTTTATTTTTTAAAGTTCTGAAAAAGTCCTAAATATGGCCTACCAACTCCTTTATTTTCTACTGTACTCTTTACTCTTGCTTTAGTGAAAATATTCTTCTCTCAAGTTTTACACCAACCTTTCTCCCTATTGACATAGATGGTCCAAGTTCTGTTCATTCTGGCAGAAAAAAATTCTTCCTTTAATTAGCTTTTATTTCCTCAGGACAAAAAAATACCTTGAGATCTAATTTTGCCAAATTCTCAACCTAAGTGTTGCCATAGTACTATAGGTATGTCCTTTATTGTGCTTACTGTGTTTGCACATGTATACTTATTTGTTATTGCTGTTGTTTTATCAATGTCTGTCTTAAAGAGGTGTTTTCATTTGCTTGCAATTGAATTCCTAGCATTTGGCACTCTTTTCAATACATAATATTTGTGGCAGCAATTGAAGTGTCCTGCTCAGATCTACAAAAAAAAAGTTTGCTGTTCAGTTATCAACAGTGAAATTAATTCATAGCCTTCAACTGTTCGTGCCTTCATAGTTCATCTCAGATTTTGATGCGAATTTGTTCTCCGAGCAGCTAGTCAGTGACTGATTATGGTGGGAACTACAAAGCTCTCTTCTAGATTATCCTACACTTGATTACATCTGACCATGTACTCGGAGGCTTTCATTGACCAATCCTCTT
This sequence comes from Gorilla gorilla gorilla, assembly GCF_029281585.2. NCBI lineage: Eukaryota > Metazoa > Chordata > Mammalia > Primates > Hominidae > Gorilla > Gorilla gorilla. The sequence continues at coordinate 98,683,953 of NC_073237.2, read as the reverse complement.
TCCTCCCACCTTCCTTTTGTAGGTGTCATACCTGCATCACTGTCTAAAGATGCTGCTTTCCCAATCCTGCTTTCTCCCCTCCTCCACCCCTCCTTTTTTTTTTTTTTTTTTTTTTAGATTGTACTGGCAATAAACATCTTGCTTTTCTATCTTGGCCATCTTGGCCTTAGTGTGTGCCTCCTGGATGGCCCAACGAACATAACATGTACTTAATAATTATTATTAAATGAAAGGACAAAAACATAAAGGAAAAACTGCAAGAATGTATTAATTACAAGAAAAGGAGTAAATAAAGCATGTATTACGATGCTGTGCCAATTTTGTGGCAAGACAATACAATCTAAAGATTAAGAGAGCGAGTTCCGGATTCTGAGTTCAAATCTTGACCTGATACTTTCTGGCTGCTGTCTAATATACAAAAAACTATTCAACTGAGAACAACCGGCAAAGGCGAGCAAGATGGTGGAATAGAAAGCTTCACCAACCCCTCCTCACCCAAGGACACCAAGTTAAAGTTAATATAAGCAGAAAAAACACCTTCATAAGAACTAAAAATCAGGTGAGCACTATAGCACCTGGTTTTAACATTGTATCATTGAAAGAGCAACCAAGGAGATAGAAAAAACAGTCCTTAATTGCCTACGCCACCCCTTCCCCATCCCCGGCAGTGGCAGCCTGGTGCGGAGAGCATTGTCGGGCACTGGAGGAGGGAGAACACAGCAATTGTGAGTGATTGAACTCAGTGCTGTCCTGTTAGAGCTGAAATGAAAACCGGACCAAATCACTGACACCTGCCCATGGAGGGCGCATTTAAACCAGCCCTTGCAAGAGGGGAATCACTGATCTCAGTGGTCTAAACTTGAGTGCGTGCTAACCTCACCACCAAGGGCTACAGCACTCTGTGTACCTAAGAAAACATGAAAAGCAGTGTAGTCCCTAAGGACTGCAATTTTTAGGCAAGTCCTAGTGCTGAACTAGGCCCAGAGACAGTGGACTGGAGGGGCACGTGACATACTGGGAAAAGGGCTAGCTTCCGCGCCAATGGAACGCTCGCATCACCCCTCCTCTAACCCCAGGATTCAGAGCTCCTGGCTCCAAAAGACACACCTTCTTTCAATTTGAGGAGAATAGGGGGAAGAGCGGGGAGGGCTGCCTCCTGAATCTTGAATACCAGCTCAGCCACAGCAGAATACGGCACCAGACAGAGTGCGGCCCCTAGCTCCCAAACAACATTTCTAGACACACTCCGGAACAGAAGGGACTCCACTTCCTTGAAGGAAAGGAGGTGATCCCGGCAGCATTCATCACCTGCTGACTGAAGAGGCTTTGAGCCCTGAATAACCAGCAACAATACTCGGGTACTACATCAAGGACTTTGGCTGAGCCTCTGAGACTTGCTGGCTTCAGGTGAGACTCAGCATATTATCAGCTGTGGTGGCTAAGGGGCAAAACTCCTGCTTGAGAGAAGCAGAGGGAAAAGTAAAGGGGACTTTGTCTTGTGCCTTAGGTACCAGCATGGCCACAGTGGGGTAGAGCAAAATGCGGGCTTTTGGGGGTCTGCGATTCCAGAACTTGACTCTTGGACCTGCCCTGGGCCAGAGGGGAGCCCACTGCCCTTACCGCTGAGGGGCACTTTAAACATGAATTCAATTTCTTTACAAAGAACCAATTATTTTTTTCATTGATTTTCCTACTTTCTATTTTCAATTTTACTTATTTTTTCTTTTGTTTTTATTCTTTCTCTTTGATATTTGCTTTGGGTCTTTTGCTTCTCTTTTACTAAGTTATTGAGATAAGAGTTTGGATAATTTATCTGATAATTTTATTTTTTAATGTATATATTTAGTGCTATAAATTTCCCTCTCCACATTGCTTTAGCAGTGTCCTACATGTTTTTATATGTTGGATTTTCTTTATGACTCAATGCATGTTTTGGCTTCCCTTGAGATGTCTAGTCATTTGACCCAGGGACTATTAGAAGTGTGTTAGTTTCCAATTGTTTGGAGATTTTCTTGTGTTTGTGCATTACTGATTTTTACTTGGATTCCACTGTAGTTGAACAACACACTCGGTAATTATTTCAATGATTTAATAATTTTTAATGGCCCTGGCTGTGGTTTACTAATACGTTCCCTGGGTGTTTGGAAAAAAATCTGTGTTATTGTTGGGTGGTATGCTCCATAAGTGTTGATTAGATCCTGTTGGTTGATATGTTCAGTTCTATATCCTTGCTGACTTTCTGTCTAGCTATTCTATTAACTTTTAAGGGAGATATGTTGAAGTCCCGCAATTATCACTGGGAATTTGTCTACTTCTCCTTTCAGTTATATAGGCATTTGCTTCACATATTTTAAAGCTTTGTTGTATGGTGAATTTAAAATTGCTAAATATTCTGGGGGGATCACCCTTTTATCACTATGCAATGTCCTTCTTCATCCCTGATAGTTTTCTTTGCTCCGACATTGACTTATTCTGAAACTGATACAGCCACTATAACCAATCTAGACAGTGTGAGAAAGGACTCCCACTACTACCACATGGAAGTGGAAGATCAGACTTTTTAGTTGGTCTCCATGGACACCACAGATGGGTGGCCTTCTTATCACAAGACGGTGATCAGAGAACCAGCTCTGTACTCAGCCGTCTCATTTAAAAATTCATTGTTGTATTTATTCATTTTATTTTAATTGACAGATAATAATTATATTTGATTATATAGCTATGGGATACAATGTGGTGTTTTGATATGTTTACATTGTGGGATCAATAAATCCAACTAGTTAACAAATCCATCACCTCACATACTTATTTTTTGTCCATGATTAAAACATTTAAAATCTACCCTTTTTAGTAATTTTGCAATATATAATGCATTGATATTTATTATAATCGCTATGATGTGTAATATATCCATAAAGCTCATTCTTCCTAATTGAAATTTTGATCAATCTCTCCTTTTCCCATCCACCATTCTTCCCCAGCCTCTGACAACCACTATTCTACTTTCTACTTCTGTGAGTTAAACTTTTTTAGATTCCACATGGAAGTGAGATCATGTGGTATTTGTTTGTCTGTGCTGGCTTGCACTTAGCATTATGTTCTCCAGGTTCACTCGCGTTTATAAAAATGACAGAATTTATTTTTTAAGGCCAAATATTATTTTATTGCATATACCTATCACATTTTATTTATCCATTCATTCCATGATGGACACCAGGTTGCTTTCATAACTTAGCTGTTAAGAACAATGCTGCAAATAACGTGAGAGTGCCAACATCTCTTTAGTATACTGATTTCAATCCTTTTGGATATATGCCCAGAGGTGGGATTACCGAATCACATGGTAATTCTATTTTTAGTTTTTTGGGGGGAATTCCAACCTGTACTAATTTATATTCATAATGACTGTACTAATTTATATTCCCACCAACAGTGCACAAAGTTCCCTTTTCTCCACACCTTCACCAACACTAGGTATCTTTTGTCTTTTAGATAATAGCCATATCACTCAGGTAAGGTAGTGGCACCAAGTTACAGCCTGATGAGGGAGGAAGCGTTGGTTGCCCTTAGGTCTTTGCTGGCAAGGGAGAGGTGGAGCCACATTTTCTCTGGTAGATGACTGGAGAAAGGCAATTACATTTTGAAAGTATTTTGTCTTGTTAGGCTGCTCTTTCATTGGTCTTTGGCTGCAGAGATCAGGCTTTTATTGTAGCTTTCTGTTTATATCATTTGTGTTTCTGGGTTCCTGGCTTATCCAGTACTAAATCTGGGATATATGAAGCGAAGGGAAAAATAAAGCAAAAACAAAAACAAATAAAAAGCAAACAACAGAAACAAAGCAAAGCAAAACAAAACAAAAAACAAAACAGGAAACAGTCTGTATTGTTCCTCAGGTCATGATGTACTTAGCTGGTCTGACTTCTTCCAACTCTCCGGGGTCTTCTTATCTATGTTTTATATAATATGCTCAGGAAGTTTAGATTTAAGTAGCAGAAGAAATAGAGAAAATACTTCTACTTTATCTTTCTGGAAGCAGAAGTCCTGGGAGAACTTTAAATCATACTTAAAGATTCACACCAGACAACTTTATCAGACTCTCTGGATATGGTCTTGTCTATTTTTTAAAGTCTCAGGTATATGCTCAATTAATTAAAGAGTTACTTCGTAGTTTTCATTATGTTCACCCTCAAGGACTAAGTATCTCAGCCTGAAGATCCAATTCATACCTCATATATTTTAGCAGCCAAGATCCTGATTCTGATGCACCATTTGAGTTGAGAATTTCTATACAAAAAACACACTTTTCTAGTGGCTCCCTGTGTTTGAAAATCTTCATTTGTGAAAAACTTGTGTATGGTTCCTCAGTTTTGCTGTCTGTTTTCAAAAAGATACTACATTTTCATAATCCCTCCTCTTACCTTGTAAAATTAGTTGCTTTGCTGCCGAGGCCAGCTCGGTCGTGGAGACCCTAACCCAGCGGTGCTAGAGGAATTAAAGACACACACAGAAATATAGGGTGTGGAGTGGGAAATCAGGGATCTCACAGCCTTCAGAGCTGAAAGCCCTGAACAGAGATTGACCCACATATTTACTGGCAGCAAGCCAGTGATAAGCATTGTTTCTATAGATTATAGATTTACTAGAAGTATTCCTCACAGGAAACAAAGGGATGGGCCGAAACAAAGGGATGAGATCTGGCTAGCTGTCTGCAGCGGGAACATGTGCTTAAGGCACAGGTCGCTCATGCTATTGTTTGTGGCTTAGGAACGCCTTTAAGCGGTTTTCTGCCCAGGGTGGGCCAGGTGTTCCTTGCCCTCTTTCCATTAAACCCACAGCCTTCAGCGTGGGTGTCATGGCCATCACGAACATGTCACAGTGCTGCAGAGATTTTGTTTATGGCCAGTTTTGGGGGCCTATCCCCAGCACTTTGCAACTTAGTAGTATATGAATTACTCACTGTGTGTGTGTGTGTGTTTGTGTGTGTGTGTGTGTGTGTGTGTTTGTGTGTGTGTGTGTGAGAGAGAGAGGTAAAGTGAAAGAGGTAGAGAAAGAGATAGAGACAAAGAGACACAATAAAGATTTAATTGTATATAGTATTAGGGAAACCTGTCAATGTACATATTGGTTTACACACTGTTAGAAACTCACTTTCACATAAAAAAAAAATTGACTTGTTCATATAAAAGAAATACAATTACAAACTTTATGAGCTTCACCTTTCACTTATAAGATATTACTATACGCACGACACTATATATAATATATTATAATATAATATAATATATATAATATAATATTATATATTATATATATTATATTATATATATTATATATATATATACACACATACTTCCTGTGTTTGTTGAGGGATGTGCATAGACCTTCAAAGCAACACGTTACAACATTGCCTTTTCAGAAATTCAGGTGCCACATCAGGAGTGAGTGAACTACTTCAATTATTTCCCAGTGAAGTTCCCATATGCTCTAACATTGACAATCATACTGGGCCAGGTACTTCCATGATTTACATTATTTAATCTTTACAGCAGCTCTCAGTGTTTCATAATATTATTCCTACTTTCGAGCTAATAAAACTGAGGTTCAGAAAACTGACGACAAGTACCCAAAGGATGAAGCTACAGAGTTCTTCAGCTACAAGGAACTTTCTCCTCTTTCCTTTTTTTCTTCCTTCCCTTCATCTTTTCCTCCTTTCCTCCTGCTTTTCTTCCTTTCTTATTTATTTTATTTGATGGATATTTTATGAGGCTTTTTTGTCAAAATTGCAGTATAATTTACATTTAGTAAAATTCACCCTTTCTACTACCTGCAGAATGTTTTATTTATATTTTCTGAGTTTTGACAAGTGTATACAGTAATGTAACCACCACCACAATCTGAAGAGTTCAGTCAATCACCCCTGTTAAAACTTCTCTCTTGCTCTTTTCATAGTCGGACCCTCACCACACACCCCTCTGTGGCAGTGTCTTCTGTCTTTCCTCAGTGGCTTATAGCTTCTGTCCCATGTGAGAGTGTAATCCCTGGGAAGCTATGCATTTTTGTGACCACTAGCTGCTCCCTCCTCTAGCCCACACCATAAGCAAAGCTGTCCTCCCTCTCCAGCCTTTCCCCAGTCTTTCTCATGAGGTCCAAGGAGCCTGCTAATGGGTGCAAAATGTGTCTGCATCTCCCAGGAGTTCTATACTATCACAGTATCTCACACTCTCCCTTTAGCAATTCTTCAAAAATTTAGCTGAATTATTCATTTTAGCTGATACGGTGACCATGTCTTCCTCTGGGGCTCTGTTTCAGGTTAGCTAGAGCTCACCTTCTGTCTCTATTTGAAGTTGCCTGGCTTAGATTTCAAACAAGTTGGATGCCCTGTGACCTCAGCCCTCTGTTGGGTTCGATAAATTATGGCTTTGTAAATAATACCGCTTTCTCTTGTTGATAGGGATAGATTGCTAGGACAAGAGTCTCTTTCTGATTTCCTTCATCTTAAGCAAAATGTGGAAATGTCTTTCATTTTTAATATTGAAAACTAAGGTAAACACTTAGGTATGACATACATTTGAGAGCAAGTAAAAACTTTGTCAACTATATAGCCATTTTTAATGGTCTGTGAGTACCAATATAATGTTAACAATTAGTGAATTTTGCTCAATCTTATAAAAGTATGAAAATTTTGAGATGCAGCAGCACTGAAGGACAGTTGTATATCTCAATTTCTTGTTCATTTTATTTCTAAAGAAGATCATCTGTTTTGGTTTCAGTTGCTTATTACAGAATCCATGGTGTGCAATGTAGAACATCAAGTTTACCCTAAATTGGAATAATTTTATTACCTATTCATTTGTAATACGTTGATATAAAATACATTACATTATTGCAAATAATTATTGTATTATAAATTATATTTATATTATTATAAATAATACATTGCGTTCTTATAAATAATTGCATTAGCTATTCACTTGGAATACATTGATATGGATGTATTTTCATTGTCATGACCTAAAATATGCATATTGTACAGAATAAGCCGCTATGCTTTTTGATGTAGAAAATTATTATGTTTTAGGTTTGTCTTTGCATGATGTATGATTTGGCAAATCTGCTCAATAGTTCCTTTTGGAATAAACAAAATACATTCTAATGATAGTCCCACAGAATCGCAAGTTTTGAATGACCCTTGAGAGTTCAACTCCCACCAAACATTTCCCTTGGCAGACATGGTGATTAGGTAAATAGTTATTGAAGATGTTAATTGCTAATACTGTAACATCATGGTACATTCAAATCATAATGCTAAACTTTATAATTTATGGCTGAATATTCTTCAATATTTAAAGCATCGAAAGTATGAACATCATACTGTTTTAATGACGATGTTGCAGAAAGCAGAAGAAAAGTTGCTATAGCAAGATTAAACATTTGGATAATGTTATGGCAGTTCTCATGTATTACAACTATATGCCAATCATCATATAGTTGTAATACATTTGGATAATGTTATGCCAGTAATCATGTATGACATATGGTAGTACTGACATAACATTATCCAAATGTTTAATCTCGCTATAACAACTTTTTTTCTGCTTTCTGTAACATCATCAATAAAACAGTGTGATATATATGATACATGATATATATGTAATACATATAACATACAATAAATATGTGAGATATATATATATATATATATATATATGTCTCACATGACTTTTTTTTTCTTATTTCTTCATCTATCTGGCCATAGTAGACTAGCTATGATTGGTTGATGCGTAATAACACACAGTATATAATTGCACATGATTATATGAAGCATCAGACAGTGGGGTTTTCAAATTAACTTCCAATTACTGGGTCTACTATTTTCATTTTCTCAGTATTCTTTCTCCTATATCCTCTCTCTAGTTATTTCTTTTTAAAAAACCACTTTTCTCCTGCTTTCAGAGTGAAAGGATTATTCACCAGTAGTAATTTTGTGTTGCAAGCAGTTGCATAATGCCAAAGCAACTTTAGAGTTGAAATTTAACTAGATAACAAAAAAAAATGGTTAGAAATTATTTTAACACCGGTTGTATTACATCTCTAACTTGGGTCATATATCTAGTTCTTGTGTTTTTCTTTAAATTATTTTCATGAATAGTTATTAACTTTGACAAAATTATAACATTAGTAAAACTTGTATTTCTTCTAGTGTAAATAAATTCTTAGAAATATAAGATAAAATAAAAGAAATGAAGTGAGGTGGGAGGGAGAGAAAAAGGAAAGAGAAGAGATAAAATCTTTCTGGCTTGAATATAAAGCTTATGGGGTAAATTTTAAAAAGAAATGAAAAACTAAATGCAATCGTCTAGATTTTGCAGACATTGGCTAAAAATCGGTCTTAAAATTCGTAGTAGAATCTATTGAGCTAGTATTGCTAGTAATGTTGATGAGCTCTGATTCTACAGTCAGGTAGGCCTGGCTTGAATTTGAGCTCTTCTGTTTCCTTGGATGTTATTTAACTGCCTGTAGTCTTATCTGGACACTGAAGAAAGTTCTGGACACCACTGACATTCAATAAAAGTGTAAACAATTTTAGATTAATGAATATTTCCTTTCAAAAAGTTTTAGAAAAAAATATCATATGCCCTAGATAATACTTATATCAAGGCTGGACTTTTATTGTATTTTAAATATCATAAGTATTATAAGCATGCTTGATATTTACTATACATATTATTGTAGCAAAGTGTAGGAAAATATGGATACCTAAATAATAAAATATATAGCAGTTTCAATTATTATGAGGACTAACCTGTTTTGAATATTTTTAATTTAAATTTTGCTTGGCTCTTCTGCAAAGGCAGAAGTATATGATGAAATTTACATCAGATTTAACAGTAAAATTATATTCAAAGTACAGCATTCAATCTCTGAGAAGCATTGGAAGATCATATGAGCATGCTGATACTATGAATGAAAGCAAAGAAATTCTGGGACCACAAAACAAAAGGAACCGATGATGTATTAAGAAACCTGTACTACATCCAACAAGATCACAAAACAGGTCATAGCCATGTCTACCATACTAAATTCTGCTGCATTTAACAATCAGGAAATGTATTTTATATAGACAAAAAATGGATAATATCAAATTCTCCTACCTTGCGTGATGCTCAGATCAAACTCGATATTCATCTGGTGAGATCTTAAGAGAGTTTTGCTTACTGTGAGTTTCAAAACAATTGGCAAAAATTCTGTTGAAATTTTCACAAGGAATTACAGCAACAAGACATTTACATTGTTATGAAAGAAAACAGGACTTAGATTCAGCTAGCCTGGGTTTCATCCCTAAATCTGCCATTTACTGTGTTTTTTTGTTTTGAATATGAATCTTCCCTTCTCAAAGATTGTGTTAATTGAGTTAGAGTTCAGAGAAAGCACTCGTAAAGTTTTTGTACTTCTTGTATGATGTGTTCACAGAAATAGTGATCCTTTTGGATTGCGGTTCACAGAAATAGTGTATCCTTTGGATTGTGGTTCTCATTATCTAATTCTTCATGTCAGTGACAATATCTTGATTAAACCAAATGCTTTATAAGATTCAGTGCATGTTATAAGAAAGAGTATGCTGCCAATTTTTTTATTTTAGCAGAATAATGGAAAATACAGTTATTTGTTTCCTCTTTTTTTTTTTTTTGTTTGAGATGGAGTCTTGTACTGTCACCTGGGCTGGAGTGCAGTGGCACGATCTCAGTTCACTGCAACCTCCAGCTCCTGGGTTCAAGCAATTCTTCTGCCTCAGCCTCCCAAGTAGCTGGGATTACAGGGGCCCGCCACCATGCCCAGCTAATTTTTTGTATTTTTCTAGTAGAGACTGGGTTTCACTATGGTGACCAAGCTGGTCTCAAACTTCTGACCAGCCTGGTCACCCAAAGTGACCGCCTGCCTCAGCCTCCCAAAGTGCTGGGATTACAGGCATGAGCCGCTGCGCCCTTCCTTAGTTTCCCATTTCTATTGATCAACTTTTCCAATTATGATAGAGAATGGTAGAAGGTATTATGATGATGTTACTAGTCACTATAAGTTTAAACTGTCTAAAATCTTACCATTAAAATTAAAATGAAGGCCTGGTACAGTGGCTCACGCCTATAATCCCAGCACTTTGGGAGGCCGAGGCTGGTGGATCACGTGAAGTCAGGAGTTTAAGACCAGCCTGGGCAACAGGGTGAAACCCAGTCTCTGCTAAAAATAAAAATTAGCTGGGCATGGTGGTGGGTGCCTTTAATCCTAGCTACTCAGGAGGCTGAGGCAGGAGAATTGCTGGAACCTGGGAGGCAGAGTTTGCAGTGAGCCAAGATCACACCAGTGCACTCCAGCTTGGGCAACAGAGTGAGACTCCATCTCAAAAAGAACTCCAAAAACCAAAAAGTAGAATGATTATGCACAAAGTTCACTTCAAAAATTATTTTATAGATGAACTAATGAGTACTATACTAGAGTCACTTATGATACCTAAATGCTTAAAATTGTACTACTCATAATACTAATTATTAATTGCCTGAAATTCTTAAAATCAAAAATTTCCCATTTACTTTTACTAATCAATCATAATAATATTTCTTATTATTTTTGTCCCCACATTATGTCCATTTAACATATTGGTATACTGTAATAATACAAGAAAGTAATTCAAGTTTAATTTTTATAAAGAAGTTAAACACTATTTTTATAAAGAAGTTAAACACAAGCAGTTAAGCATTGCTTCATAGTCATAAATCATCTTTATTTACAGAAGTGCTAATTGTCTTATAAATAATATTCTAACTTTTAACATAAAGTAGAATAGCTGTTCCCATATGTTAAATTTACAACTTTCACTGATACTACAAAAAAAACATAAAATTCAGCCAGTGCTTAATAACACTATTTGATTTTATTCAGTAAAATGTGTATATTAAAAAATCGATGATATTAAACATTGAATCCTTAATTCTCAATCATTTTTCTTTTAATAAGTATTTAGGGGATTTTTTGAAGGATTCACATGGAAAAAAATCTGTCCAGTCACTTTCTCTACTATGTTTAATAAGAAAAATTGTAATAGAAAGAAGATGCTTTATCATTGTGGAGACAGCTGGGTTCAAGTCCCAGTTATTAGTTGTACTATTTTGGAGAGGTAATTATTATAAGATTATTTGAAACTGATATGAGATAATGAATTTAAAGTTGTCCCACCACCTGGATAATACACAATGCATGTTCGTTGAAGCTCCTGTTTGTTTGGAAAAATTTAAATTTGAGTCCTGAATTTCTCCTCTTAAGAAATTCTGTTACTATCCCCTCTTATGATGTGAAATATATTTTATAATACAATATTTTATTCAGCACAATGTTCAATAAAATGTGTCTTAAGTCAGATTGCCTGGACTTGAACCCTGACTCTGCTACTTGCAAGATGTAAGAACTTACTTAAGTTTGTACATTTTCAGTGTTTAGTTTCCTCATGCACAACATGAGGAACATATTTGTGCAAAGGGAAGGCATGATTTGAAGCTTCAATAGAAATAACATGGTACCTGGTACATAGTAAGCACTAAAGAAATAACTGTCATTACTATTTGAGAATTGGTGCACATTTTTCAAACAGGGGTGCTACTTTCCATTTTATGTATTTGTGATCTTTAAAGATATTAAGAACACCAAAGTTATTTAATTTTGCTAGTGCAAAAATCTATTTAATCAATTACCCATCTAATTACCCAGATAGCATCTTATCCTTAAAGAATAAAATGTATAATTGCCAAAGTATTTTATAAGTATTTGATAATTTTAAAAGTAAAGAGATAAATAAGTCTAATTAAGAGTGGGTTTAATCTGTAAGAATGGTAAATAAAAGTTAAATAATTTATTAGTCTATCTGATAAAAAGTATTTCACATATTTAAATAGTGTAATATTTGAGATTAGATGTTATATACATACACATACAAAGAGTCAGATAATTCACATAATTCTGTTAATCTAGGGCTATATCACCTACATTTCTAAATCTATGATTACCCAGCTAAAAAATTATCTTACTTGAAGCACCATTAGTGAACACTTTAAACTTGCAATTACTAAATAGAGTGAACTTTTGTAAGTGTTTAGAACTAATACATTTTTCCTAGTGTCACTTTTAATATTTATAGGCAGTCTACCATGAAAATTTCTATAATATGAAACCGTCTGATACAGAAACAGATATAAAAATGTTCCATTCGAATTTGTCATTGATCTGACCTGAGCTGGCAATGTAATTCAGGTAGTTATTAAGATTATTTTACTCGTCCATGAGTAAAAAGATAAAAGTTATCTTTAAGTAACTTTAGGTAATATCGGGGAACCAGCCCCCCAGTGTTTCAACGTAGGTTCTTCCTATTTTCCCTAAGTGTCGGCCAGTCTGAGAAATAAAGAGTACAAAGAGAGGAATTTTACAGCTGGGCCTCCGGGGGTAACATCACATATCAGTAGGTCTGTGATTTTCCCTGAGCCACAAAACCAGCAAGTTTTTATATAGGGATTTTAAAAGGGGAGAGGGTATATGTACAGGGAATAGGTCACAAAGATCACATGCTTTAAAGGGCAATAAAGATCACAAGGCAAGGGCAAAATTAGAATTACTGATGAGGGTCTATGTCCTGTTGTGCACGTATTGTCTTGATAAACATCTTAATAGAAAACAGGGTTTGAGAGCAGAGAACTGGTCTGACCAAAATTTACCAGGCTGGAATTTCCCAATCCTAGTCAGCCTGAGGGTACTGCAGGAGGCCAGGGTGTATTTCAGTCCTTATCTCAACCACCATAAAACAGACACTCCCAGAGTGGCCGTTTACAGACCTCCCCCCAGGAATGCATTCCTTCCCCAGGGTATTCCTTGTTGGGAAAATAATTCAGCGATCTCTCTCCTACTCACACATCTATTTATAGGCTGTCTGCAAGAAGAAAAATATGGCTGTATTCTGCCCAGCCTCGCAGGCAGTCAGACTTTATGGTTGTCTTCCCTTGTTCCCTGAAAATCGCTGTTATTCTGTTCTTTTTCAAGGTGCACTGATTTCATATTGCTCAAACACACGTTTTACAATCAATTTGTACACTAGTCGTCCTGAGGTGATGTACATTCTCAGCTTATGAAGATAACGGGATTCAAATATTAAAGTAAAGACAGGCATAAGAAATTATAAGAGTATTATTAGGGAAGTGATAAATGTCCATGACATTTTTGCAATTTATGTTCAGAGATTGCAGTAAAGACAGGCGTAAGAAATTATAAACGTATTAATTTTGGGAACTGATAAATTTTCATGAAATCTTCACAATGTAGGTTCCTCTGCCGTGGCTCCAGCCAGTCCCTCCATTCAGGGTCCCTGACTTCCTACAACAATTAATATTCCAGATGTTAGAGATACATTCTCATTTTGTTTCATTCTTTCACATCTGCTCATATTCTGTGTCTTTTGAAGACTTTGAAGACTGATCCATGTGAGTTAGGGGCAAAAAAATTACATTCAGAAAAGTATAACCACATGCACTCCAAATCAGTGAGATACTATGGAGATGTCAGCAAGCTGTCTTGAATTAGAATAATTTTTTATAAACATTCAGAAAACATTTAATAGTCTTCTAATATAAGTAAACAGCTTTGAAATAATCTATATAACCTAATATCAATAAGTTGAAAATGATTTTACCATTCAATAGGGCATTTTTTAATGAACACTGATGACTGTGCTTTAGTAGCTACCATACCTTCAGGAACTATTTTTATATGTAGGTAGACTAAAATCTAGTTACACATATTAATGTACACTTAAGGTTGGCTCATCTAAATATCTTTTTCAGCTGAGAGAATAAAAATGTTTTTAAAATCTAGAAACAACTTAAAATGATTAGAATACAGGATTTATTTTAATTGCCCATATATAATTTTATTATTAAAATTATATATATCTAGTATGACATATACAACATTTTTTGCACTAAATCAACCAAGTAATATATATAATAACTGAACTAGATGACTAAGTGTGTTGGCAATATTTGTAAATGGTTTTAAAATATTTAAAATTTGGATGTAAATTTACCCTTAAAACATAAAGGCATACTTTAAAAGTCATAGTATATAGTCTGTTATTGTAACACCATTTCTGTAATTTCTGAAAAATTGAGAATAGCCAAACTACAAATAAGAATTTGGTTTAGTGTAAGGTAATTCATCTGTATGTGTAACATCGCACATTGTGCAATGACATATTAAAATATTATTTTGCAATATAAATAATTTAAACATATTCTATCATATCAAAAATAGGTTGTGAAATATAGAAACTGAGCCCCATGAGAGCAGGTGACTAGTGAATGTGTGCCATTCACTATTGTACACCTTATTTCAAGCACTTTGTGTAGGTGTCAGTCAACATTTCTTAAAGAATGGATGAATAAGACTAAAACTAAATCTGTAGTTGTAAAAGAATCTGTGAAGCACTTTGTAAGGGATGTAAATATAATCTGCATTCTAAAATTAAGCAAAGTCATGCATCATTTGGATTTGCAAGTGTTTTGTATTGATTGTCACGATTAGTGGTAAAATAGTCTTAGGAAGACAATAAAGTAAGGGAAGACTTCCATTTTGCCAGTGTATAATTTTTCTTTCCTGTGAGATAATTTTTTACAAACAAATTGGTTGCTCATACATAGAACTAGAGCATATACTTCCTAGCAATGAAAAAAATTCTGGGTGTCAGTGAGCTGACTCAATGTTAACAAATGATTACCTCATCACAGAAACATAGACAATACATACCTAAACTATTTATTTTTAGGTGTTGCCTTTTCTATTTTAGCATAGTATCATAATACCTGGAATGGATGTGCTTGGTAAAGGGTTAGAATACTAATTTCTTTGTTGAAGAAAATGGAAGAATAACTCTTTTTTATTCAAGAGAAAAATTAAAAAATAATGTTTCTTAGGCATTAATGACTTTGAATAACTTCATTATTCAACATTTTAATTTATTCCTAACAATAGTTTTTGGCATAAATGTTTATTGCATTTTCTGCAATGCTGGAATTTCAGAGATCCCAATAAATAAACCCCTTTTTTTGCTACTGACTTCTGAGCCAGTTGAAAATGAGAAATCAGTCCATTGGATGGAAAAACCTTAGGTTTGTTACTGACTTTAAAACAACAACACCACACTGACCTTACAATAATAAACTGAGGTGCCAGTGCGTGGGATAATTAGATATGGGGGAACAACACTCTTGTCCAGGATTAGGCAGGCTTACCCTTCATAAGAGGTCCTGATGGAAAACTGCAGACCTTGCTCTAAAGCAGACCTTCACTGAACTTGAAGCAAGGTCAAGAGCAGAGCACAAAAATCCCAAAGGCACGGGTGAAGGGAAGGGGCAGAACTGCACAATCACCAGCCAGACACTTCACTCCTCTTCCTTTTAGCAGGAATAATGAGAATGTAGACTGAAGTCAAGTGAGTGACAATCTCTCACAAAACAGGGAGAATACATTGTTTTCCTTACTGTGTATCTCAATAGTTTCCCATATGAAGAGAACACAATTATTAGTGATGGACCAATTTTTATTATTTTCATGCTATTATGCTATTATTAAATTAATCTTCCTTTGACTTTTTTTTGATAAAGTTTCAGAGAGACAATAGAGCTAATATTAATTGTGAAGAAAAGTTGGGGTTAGATACACCTCAGTTTTATAAGTAGTGGTTTCTTTTTTTTTTTTAAGAAGGCACTTGTAGTAAACATATTATATATAAAACATATGGAAAGGTACTATCGTGTTTATTTACACCAAAAGACATTAAAGTGCCTAAAGGTGATATTAATCTCCAAAGTAAATTTTCTGCCCCAGTAAATTTAATTATACCACTGTTCTGGGTCACAGCATATGATTTTAGTTTTATTCTTCTTGTTTTAAATGTTATTCTACTAATAGCACTTCCAGCTTCAGTTGGTACCTTGTTTATCCCCTGACTACAGATTGAGAGGGAAGTGGAGGGGAGAAGAGGTAAATAGAAAATTTTCCTAAGGTCTGGGCATTGTTTTTTTGTTGTTAAATGAACATATGTCTGTGGCACAACTACACAACACATTACTCGTTTGACTGCTAATTGCAGTTCTTGCTCAGATGTTCTTCAGAAACCAAACATGAAATAAATAAAATTTAGCTTCTCTTTTCCTGCTAGTACTATCTTCTTTTATGTTAATGCATAGTCTACTATGGAAAGACATTTTCAGACAATATATTAATCTCTAATTTGTCATTTAGCAAGCACTTACTGAGTTCTTTCTATATTCCAAGCTTTTTGTTATAACAAACACATAAATGTAAGCTCATAGAGTGTATAGTTTATTCTACTTGATTGGTAGTTATTTGTTCTGTCATATAAAAATACTGTGAAAGTGCTGGTACGAAGGCAAGTGAATTCCATTTGTTCACACATGGACACACAGATGCATACACACACACATGCATATACATGCAAGTGTGCCTTGTATAGACTGTTGATGTTCTAGTCAATCTCTAAATATGTAGAATATGACTTAAAAGCAAATGCTTAAAAAATTCTATTACTAGAAATGGAAATTATAGTACTTTCCTCTGAAGCTATTTAGATGCACCTATTCTTTTTTAAAAGAATAAATAATTTACTCTTTAAAAAAGCATTTGATTAGCATCATACAATGTGACCTCTTCCAACTAGTCCATATAATACCAACTAAATTACAATAAAAATAAAACGAGATATTACTGTTAAAAAGTGAGTTTAAAGGCAATTTATTATGAAAATCTCAGGTTTTCGGTACCTATAAAACTGTTGTTTTTGAGCTTAGCAACGCATATCTAAGGTATGCTCCTGGCGCATTATGCTGTTCATTACCAACAGCTTTTCCTGAAAAAAAATGGCTGAAGTGTTGTCATATCTTCTTCTCCCTAAACTCTAGAAAATATGCCAGCTCTCTTTGCAGAAAAATAAAACAATGATTCCTCTTGGAGTGTCCACATTAATTTTTTATTACTGTATAGTCTTCCTTTGTTTGGAGATAGAATCAAATAAGATAATTGAGAAGAAGCAACAAAACTCCTGGGGCTTCCTTCATCTCATGCCCAATACAAACTCCTTCTTTTTAAGTTTCCTTGGAACTATTACTTAGAATTTCCGCCTCAACTACTGATAGTGTGTTTGCGTGTGTGTGTGTGTGTATGTGTGTGTGATGTAGGACATAGTTATTAGTGTAAATATTTCTGTTCTGAGTTTATGTTTTGATGGCTTAACATTGTTACAAATCAAGGAGTTATATCTTACCATTAAGGAATCCACTGTACCTAAAAAACAAAATCAAAGCTGGCTGCTTTCTCTTTTCCAGCCCAGGGTGAATCACAAAAGGCTATATCCTACTCTCATCTTTGCTTATTGGCCTCAGAGACTAAGATCAGCTGGGCGAATCAAGTCAGTTTAATTTCCAAGACATCAATGTAAGGTAATAGAGAAGCATTCTTCTTCCACATAACCATCCACATTTATATTCTTTCTATAAAAGACTCCTGCCTTTGCTCCTTATACTGATAAATAAAACTGTTTAATTTTGTACTCAGATTGTGACTACTGTCTTTGTATGTAGTCCACTCTTACAGAAACTATTGATGGCATGATTTAATAGTACCATTCATGTCTTTAAATGTTACCAGATAAAAAAAAAGGAGGGTGGCAATTGAAAGGGTGGTTTTCACTGCAATTTGTGAGAGCAGAGTCAGAAAGAGGATTGGAGCAGGAGATCTTGGGAATTACAGGTTTTAATTAGTCCCATTATTTACAATGTCAGTTAGAAATGAAGGCAGGAGGAGAAGCAGTTATGGGCTAGAAATCAGAATTGGTCTGGAAGCTGTAAACACTAACCTGTTCTTTAGCTGCTAATCTGAGGAAAAGATTTCAACAAACACTAAATAAGACTTTAACACATACACAATGAAAGGAACAAAAGGCAGTACACAGATCTGGATACCCAAATACTTCACTGGAAAATCACTATAAAACAAATAACAACATTATAGGAATTATGAAAATATTCAGTTCAAAGGAATAATGACCTTCATGCTAAGTGCTCGAAGGTAAAGACATTCCCAAAAATGAACTACTATGAGATTCATGTTAAACTTCTAGCAGAGTTGCACCAGCTCAGGGAAAGAAAGTTATCAGGGTTGAATTGGCTGACTTTTTTTTATTATTATACTTTAATTCTGGGGTACATGTGCAGAACATGCAGGTTTGTTATATAGGTATACACCTGCCATGGCAGTTTGCTGCACCCATCAACCTGTCACCTACATTAGGTATTTCTCCTAATGCTATCCCTCCCTGTGCCCCCCAGCCCCCGACAGGGCCTGGTGTGTGATATTCCCCTCCCTGTGTCCATGTGTACTCATTGTTCAACTCCCACTTATGAATGAGAACATGTGGTGTTTGGTCTTCTGTTCTTGTGTTAGTTTGCTGAGAATGATGTTTTCCAGCTTTATCCATGTCCCTGCAAAGGACATGAACTCATCCTTTTTTATGGCTGCATAGTATTCCATGGTGTATATGTGCCACATTTTCTTTATCCAGTCTATCATTGATGGACATTTGTGTTAGTTCCAAGTCTTTGCTATTGTGAATAGTTGTGCAATAAACATACATGTGCATGTGTCTTTACAATAGAATGATTTATAGTCCTTTGGGTATATACCCAGTAATGGGATTCCTGGGTCACATGGTATTTCTAATTCTAGATCCTTGAGAAATCACCATACCATCTTCCACAATGGTTGAACTAATTTACACTCCCACCAACAGTGTAAAAATTCCTATTTCTCCACATCCTCTCCAGCATGTTGTTTCCTGACTTTTTAATGATCTCCATTCTAACTGGTGTGAGATGGTATCTCATTGTGGTTTTGGTTTGGATTTCTCTAAAGACCTCTGATGATGAGCATTTTTTCATATGTTTATTGGCTGCATAAATGTCTTCTTTTGAGAAGTGTCTGTTCATATCCTTTGCCCACTTTTTGATGGGTTTGTTTGTTTTCTTCTTGTAAATTTGTTTAAGATTTTGTAGATTCTGGATATTTGCCCTTTGTCAGATGGAGAGATTGCAAAAATTTTCTCCCAGTCTGTAGGTTGCCTATTCACTCAGATGATAGTTTCTTTTGCTGTGCAGAAGCTCTTTAGTTTAATTAGATCCCATTTGTCAATTTTGGCTTTTGTTGCCATTGTTTTTGGTGTTTTAGTCATGAAGTCTTTGCCCATTTTGCTGACATTTGTAAAGGATGTCAACAAAATTAAATTAATATGCAAGCGGGTGAAGTAAGAAGGTGCTTTAGAGGGAATAAAGAACAATAGTAAGCCATGAAGAAAACAAAATTAGAGATGTGAAGGATTAAATAGAAAATGCATCAGAGTACAAATAAAAACAAAACAAAACAGAAACTGAAGAAATTAATATGTTAAAAAGCCTGTACACAAAGATTAAAATGGCTCACTGTTTCTGTGGATTTTCTATTATGTTAAGACTTTGCCTTGTTTTTAATCTGAAGTCTTACTTTAATTCTTCCTCTCAATAGAACCTGGGGTCTTGCTCATCAAGCCTACGTCTGATTTTGAAGTGACTATTACACATACATATGCATAAAATTTATACTAGCACTATCCTTGTATAAAGTTATAAATTTTATTGGCTAGTTTTCTCTAACAAACTACAAATTGTTATGATATTTATATGCTAACCAATAGCAGGCATCATTGATGCTGGGACATCTCTGAGTCAGCTGAAGTATCAGATCCAGTTATCGGACCATCGACATGTTGTGGACTCTGGATACAGCTCCTGAAAGATGTGTTTTGAAGACATCAAAAAGATTAAAACTCTAGGTTATTAGTCTTATCCATTTCTCTGGTAACACTAACCTGACATTTCCTGTTGGCCAGTTCCCAACTTCATTCCAGATTAAATCGAGGTGAAGATTTGGAAGAGTTGTAGAGTGTAAACAGTTGCTTATTGCCATCAATTATGAAGTCTAACAGTTTGATATTTATTCAAATAAGATTTTCTGGGAAGTTCCTGGAAGAAACAATGATGTGCTTTACATCTATTGTTTTCCTGGGTTAAAACTTCATGATATAGAAAAGTAATATTAATACAGAAAATAAACTGTGTAATTGTAAATGATTTCTGTTCTTAATATATAAGTATATATGAGTCTGGTTGTTTAGCATTATTTTTATTATTGTTGTTGTGTTCCTGTTTTCATCCCAGACCAGTATGAACTGAGTTATAAAAATATCATAAGACTTAATAAAACAAATGTATGTGTATATTCAATTTGTCTTTCTGTCGCCTAATTTTTAAATGTAAATCAAACTAATGTAATTATAGCAAATTAAGTTATATTGAATTTGATATGCATATGAAAGCATGGTTAATTTAAGAAAACTTGGCCGGGCACGGTGGCTCAGGCCTGTAATCTGAGCCCTTTGGGAGGCCGAGGCGGGAAGATCACGAGGTCAGGAGATCGAGACCATCCTGGCAAACACAGTGAAACCTCGTCTCTATTAAAAATACAAAAAAATTAGCTGGACGTGGTGGCAGGTGCCTGTAGTCCCAGCTACTCTGGAGGCTGAGGCAGGAGAATGGCTTGAACCCGGGAGGCGGAGCTTGCAGTGAGCGGAGATCACGCCACTGCACTCCAGCCTGGGTGACAGAGCGAGACTCCGTCTCAAGAAAAAAAAAAAAAGGAAAAGAAAACTGTAAGGATCCTTTCCACAAAATGTCTAATTAAGGAAGTAATCTATGAAAAAGGAAGTATTGAATTCATAAAGCAAATTTGGGAGGCTCTCATTTGTTAGAATTCAGTAAGCAAAAATTGAATTAGAAAACAAAACTTATCACTTTAAATTTATTCCTTTACATCACATCAACCCATTATTATCTACGTTTTAACCTGATTTTTAAAAATTTTTCCTTATAGAATTTATCAATATCTTATAAAACTACTTCTCAATTCATTTTATCTGTCTCTCTTTTCCCACTAATTTATAAGCTGCCTGAAATCAGAAACTTTGTCACCTTCGATTCTATAATAGCACTTTAGGCAAAGTAGATGCTTATTATATATGTGTTAGATAAATGAATGAAAGAATGACATTTTCCTCCCGACAGTGACTTATTTGAGAACAAGAGAAAAATTTTAGCTATGCGTTGTTTTCCTTATAGTGTGTAACTGAATGGGTAGATTTTACTAAGATGTGAAACTTTTATACATTAAATAAGTAATTGGAGAGTTGTGTAAAGCTCAGATAAACTATTTGATGAAGGAAGATGGAATAAATGGGACATACATATCAGGAAAAAATAAAATGTGCATAAAATAAACATGATAAGAACAAACAAGATAAGTTCCAGGAAGTAAGAATCCAGTGATTTACACTCCATTAATAATTTCTTTTATGTTGAACAGAATTAGCTTCCAACAAGGAAACTCCTGATTGCTTCCTTATGCTGCCTAGAGATAAAATATTCAATTAGGCAAGTTAAAAATAAAACAAACAGTCCGGATGCGGTGGCTCACACCTGTAATCCCAGCACTTTGGGAGGCCGAGGCGGGCGGATCACGAGGTCAGGAGATCGAGACCATCCTAGCTAACACAGTGAAACCCCGTCTCTACTAAAAATACAAAAAAAAAAAATAGCCGGGCATGGTGGCAGGTGCCTGTAGTTCCAGCTACTCTGAAGGCTGAGGCAGGAGAATGGCGTGAACTCGGGAGACGGAGCTTGCAGTGAGCCGAGATCCTGCCACTGCATTCCAGCCTGGGCTACAGAGCGAGACTCTGTCCCCCCACAAAACAAACAAACAAACACACAAAAAAAACAGACAAACCCAGAATGCTCAGATTTTAGTGGATTGACGTTTACAGCAAGAGTCCAAAAATAACATTTGTAATTATTACACTAAATATTCCTATAATTATCTATCATTATTATCATGTTTATTTTCTTCGTCTGACCTGATAGACCAGACAATATTTCTTTTTCTTTTTCTTTTTTTTTTTTTTTGAGACGGAGTCTTGCTCTGTTACCCAGGTTGGAGTGCAGTGGCGCGATCTCGGCTCACTGCAAGCTCTGCCTTCCGAGTTCACGTCATTCTTCTGCCTCAGCCTCCCGAGTAGCTGGGACTACAGGCGCCTGCCACCACGTCCAGCTAATTTTTTATTTTTAGTAGAGACGGGGTTTCACTGTGTTAGCCAGCATGGTCTCAATCTCCTGACCTCGTGATCTGCCTGCCTCGGCCTCCGAAAGTGCTGGGATTACAGGCGTGAGCCACCGCGCCCAGCCAAAATATTTTCAACTCTGTTGATTGTCACTCATTTCTTCTTTTTATCTTCACGCAAATACTTGATACCTAGCACAGGTAGCATGCGTCCGTCTTTATATTTGTGGGTTTCTTCAATGTTGTGTATATTTCTGAGTACTCATAACCACCAACTCTCCATTTATTTTGTTTATTTATTATGCTGTACATGAGGTTCACCCAACCTGGAATAGAGGTATTAGAGAGACCAGTGTGATCTTAAAGTCGGAAAGACTCCTGGGAAACCAAGGACAGAAGAATAAAGTCACCCAACTGCATTGTCATGAACCACATACAGGACGGAACACTACCATTTATCATTAAAAGAGTTGCAGAAAATTGCCCATTCTGAGGATTCAGGTTAGCTTTTTCTCTGGTTGCTGTCAGTTAATTGTCTCCAGCAGTTTCTAGCATGTCCTTCGAGGGGCAATTATACACTTTCACCTTGCCTGAAGCTCTGGCTGCTCATATTTATCTGAAGCAGAGAATGATGTCCTTGACACTCAGAGGTTTGGTGATTCTGTGGAAAAGAAAGCCTCAGCATGTTTACCTGGGAAGGACTGGACAGTGCTGAAACCTATCATTAGATTATAGCATACTGTATATTATTATGTGGCAATGAACTTTCTTTTTTATTGTAGTACAAAATGCACAACATGAGCTTTACCACA
Source organism: Gorilla gorilla gorilla (assembly GCF_029281585.2). NCBI lineage: Eukaryota > Metazoa > Chordata > Mammalia > Primates > Hominidae > Gorilla > Gorilla gorilla. The sequence goes on along the minus strand of NC_073237.2, from coordinate 98,660,839 downwards.
TTAACCATTTTTCGGTGTACAGTTCTGTAGCATTTATATTCACATTGTTCTGTAATAATCACTATATATATCTCCAGAACTTTTCAAGAAACATTCTCTATTCTTTCTTTCAGCTTCTGGCAACCATAACTCTACTTTATATCTCTTTAAATTTTACTGTTCTAGATACCTTACATAGTGAAATTGTACAATATTTGCCTTTATGTGACTGGGTTGTTTCACTTAGCATTATGTCTTCAGATTCATCCATGTATAGCATGTGTTCAAATTTCCTTCTTTGGTAATGTACTTTAACATATTTTAATACAAACAGTGTCAATTATGTGAGTGTATAATATTTTCATCAGACATCATGGCATTTAGATAGCATTTGGAATGACCAAAGTAGAAATTCACAATCGAAAGATAGCAACTAAGCACTACAAATATCATTCTGTAAATAACCACCAGAAATATTTTAGTGGTAAAATTAGTGTTCTTCAAGATATGTTATTTGCTACAATAAGGGCACAAATACCTTGGTATGACAGCCCAACAGTCTTTGGATCAGTCTCTAGGTCTAGAATTCCAGATGGCCTTTTTTTCTACTTTCTCCTCTATTCATGGAGCGTTCTTCCTCTTAATCTGACATTTATTCTTGTACCTCCACCAACTGAGCCCTTTCTACAAGGGACTTGTAATAATGTCTAAAGAAATAATGAGCATTGTCCTGAACTTATAAGAACAAATTATAGAAGTATTTATCCTGCTTTTTTGACAGAATTTGTTACAAAACTTCCTTTTACAGTGATATGTCAACTAGTAATGAGAATAAAGGGGAATCATTTAAAATTTCCACCAACCTTTATTTCCTAGATGCAGCCTATAATTACTGTAATAATTTGACATTTACTGGCCAGATTAGCATCGACGTGTTCATAGCACTATATATACTCTTAACTATGTCAGACCTGCATCCATTGCCATTGTGGAGGCATTCTGTTGGACAGCAGATGACAATTAAAGTAATCTAAAAAGGGAGGTGCATGTCCATAATACAGACTGGGCATGATTGGAGAAGACCAGGCATCACTCTGTCAGACAGAGAAAGATGGGCAAGATTTCTTCTGACAACTGCTGCAATGATCCTGGTATCAAGTTCACAAGACTACGTGGGGGAGAAGAAAATGATCTCTAAATTTAACAGACTGAAGAATTATACTTTTGGTGACCCAAGTTGGTATATGGCCTTAATTATTTAGAACTCTTAATATTAATTATCACAATGTTAAATACTACAATTTTGTTGAAGGCATATTTTCTAAATTATGCTTAAGTATTGCCTGACGATTTGCTACAGGTTTTTGGCTTGGAAACATTTTTCAGATATAAAATGTTGCTGGAATGGTAAATTTTATTAATCAACCTGGCAGGGCTATAGTGTGAAGCTGTTTGGTCAAATACTAGTCTAGATGTTTCTGGAATGTGCTTCTTAATGTATTTAAAATTTAAATCGGTAGACTTTGAGTAAACAGATTGTGTTGCATAAAATGAGTTAGGCCATATCCAATCAGTTGAAAGTCTTAGGGACAAAGACTGAGGAAAAGGAAGTCCCTTCAAGACTGCAACATAGAAACCCTACCAGAGTTTTCAACCTGCTGCCCTGTAGAATTTGAATTCAGTACTGCACTGACTCATGTGAATTTCCAGCCAAAGGTCACACTTGCCAGCCTCCATAATCACACAAGCCCAAAAGGTAACATAGCAGAAAATCTACATTCCCTTGGGGTTAGAGATGAATTTTTAGATGCAATACCAAATGCATGATTCAGGAAATAAATAATTGATAAGCTGGGCTTCATTAAAGTTAAAAATTTCTGCTCTGCAAGAATCACTGTTAAGAGAATGAGAAGACAAGCCACAGACTGGGGAAAAATATTTGTAAAAGACCTATGTGATAAAGGGTTACTATTCCAAATATACAAATAAATCGTAAAATTCAACAATAAGATAAAAAACAAACTCCATTTTTAAAAGGGCCAAGAACCTAACAGATACAGCAGATATATCCAAATGGAAAAAATAAGCATATAAAAAGAAGCCCTACATCTTATGTCAGCAGAGAAATGCAAATTAAAATAAAAGCAACATACTTCTACACACTATTTGAATAGTCAAAATACAGAACTCTGACAGCACCAAATGCTGGAGGGAGATAGAACAAAAGAATCTCATTCATTGCTGGTCAGCATGAAAAATGGTACAGCCACTTTGGTAGAGAGTTTGGTGAGTTCTTACAAAATTAAACATATTATGGAACAATCTAGCAATTCCTCTTCTTAGTATTTATACAAAGGAGTTCAAAACATGTCCACATAGACACGTGCAAATTGACGTATAGAGCAGGTTGACTTTTTAAAAAATTTTTTTTATTATACTTTAAGTTCTAGGGTACATGTGCACAACGTGCAGGATTGTTACATATGTATACATGTGCCATGTTGATGTGCTGCACCCATTAACTCGTCATTTACATTAGGTATATCTCCTAATGCTATCCCTCACCCCTCCCCCACCCCACAACAGTCCCCAGTGTGTGATGTTCCCCTTCCTGTGTCCAAGTGTTCTCATTGTTCAACTCCCACCTATGAGTGAGAACATGCGCTGTTTGGATTTTTGCCCTTGCGATAGTTTGCTGAGAATGATGGTTTCCAGCTTCATCCATGTCCCTACAAAGGACATGAACTCATCCTTTTTTATGGCCGCATAGTATTCCATGGTGTATATGTGCCACATTTTCTTAATCCAGTCTAGCATTGATGGACATTTGGGTTGGTTCCAAGTCTTTGCTATTGTGAATAGTGCTGCAATAAACATATGTGTGCATGTGTCTTTATAGCAGCATGATTTATAATCCTTTGGGTATATACCCAGTAATAGGATGGCTGGATCCAATGGTATTTCTAGCTCCAGATCCCTGAGGAATCGCCACACTGATTTCCACAATGGTTGAACTAGTTTACAGTCCCACCAACAGTGTAAAAGTGTTCCTATTTCTCCACATCCTCTCCAGCACCTGTTATTTCCTGACTTTTTCATGATCACCATTCTAACTGGTGTGAGATGGTACCTCATTGTGGTTTTGATTTGCGTTACTCTGATGGCCAGTGATGATGAGCATTTTTTCATGTGTCTGTTGGCTGCATAAATGTCTTTTTTGAGAAGTGTCCGTTCATATCTTTTGCCCACTTTTTGATGGGGTTGTTTTTTTCTTATAAATTTGTTTGAGTTCTTTGTAGATTCTGGATATTAGCCCTTTGTCAGATGAGTAGATTGCCCAAATTTTTTCCCATTCTCTAGGTTGCATGTTCACTCTGACGGTAGTTTCTTTTGCTGTGCAGAAGTTCTTTAGTTTAATTAAATCCCATTTGTCAATTTTGGCTTTTGTTGCCAATGCTGTTGGTGTTTTAGACATGAAGTCCTTGCCCATGCCTATGTCCTGAATGGTATTGCCTAGGTTTTCTTTTAGGGTTTTTATGGTTTTAGGTCTAACATTTAAGTCTTTAGTCCATCTTGAATTTAATTTTTGTATAAGGTGTAAGGAAGGGATCCAGTTCCAGCTTTCTACATATGGCTAGCCAGTTTTCCCAGCACCATTTGTTAAATAAGGAATTCTTTCCCCATTTTTTGTTTTTGTCAGGTTTGTCAATGATCAGATGGTTGTAGATGTGTGGTATTATTGCTGAGGGCTCTGTTCTGTTACATTAGTCTATATCTCTGTTTTGGTACCAGTACCATGCTGTTTTGGTTACTGTAGCCTTGTAGTATAGTTTGAAGTCAGGTAACATGATGCCTCCAGCTTTGTTCTTTTGGCTTAGGATTAACTTGGCAATGCGGGCTCTTTTTTGGTTCCATATGAAGTTTAAAGTAGTTTTGTCCAATTCTGTGAAGAAAGTCATTGGTAGCTTGATGGGGATGGCATTGAATCTATAAATTACCTTGGACAGTATGGCCATTTTCACAATATTGAGTCTTCCTATCCATGAGCATGGAATATTCTTCCATGTGTTTGTATCCTCTTTTATTTCCTTGAGCAGTGGTTTGTAGTTCTCCTTGAAGAAGTTCTTCACATCCATTGTAAGTTGTATCCCTAGGTATTTTATTCTCTTTGAAGCAATTGTGAATGGGAGTTCACTCATGATTTGGCTCTCTGTTTGTCTGTTGTTGGTGTATAGGGATGCTTGTGATTTTTGCACGTTGATTTTGTATCCTGATAATTTGCTGAAGTTTCTTATCAGCTTAAGGAGATTTGGGGCTGAGACGATGGGGTTTTCTAGATACACAATCATGTCTTCTGCAAACAGGGACAATTTGACTTCCTCTTTTCCTAATTGAATACCCTTTATTTCCTTCTCCTGCCTGATTGCCTTGGCCAGAACTTCCAACAGTATTTTGAATAGGAGTGATTAGAGAAGGCATCCCTGTCTTGTGCCAGTTTTCAAAGGGAATGCTTCCAGTTTTTGCCCATTTAGTATGATATTGGCTGTGGGTTTGTCATAAATAGCTCTTATTATTTTGAGATACGTCCCATCAATACCTAATTTATTGAGAGTTTTTAGCAAGAAGGGCTGTTGAATTTTGTCAAAGGCCTTTTCTGCATCTATTGAGATAATCATGTGGTTTTTGTCTTTGGTTCTGTTTATATGCTGGATTACATTTATGGATTTGCATATGTTGACCCAGCCTTGCATCCCAGGGATGAAGCCCACTTGATCATGGTGGATAAGCTTTTTGATGTGCTGCTGGATTCGGTTTGCCAGTATTTTATTGAGGATTTTTGCATCGATGTTCATCAGGGATATTGGTCTAAAATTCTCTTTTTTTGTTGTGTCTCTGTGAGGCTTTGGTATCAGGATGATGCTGGCCTCATAAAATGAGTTAGGGAGGATTCCCTCTTTTTCTATTGATTGGAAGAGTTTCAGACGGAATGGTACCAACTCCTCCTTGTACCTCTGGTAGAATTTGGCTGTGAATCCATCTGGTCTTGGACTTTTTTTGGTTGGTAAGCTATTAATTATTGCCTCAATTTCGGAACCTCATATTGGTCTATTCAGAGATTCAACTTCTTCCTGGTTTAGTCTTGGGAGGGTGTATGTGTTGAGGAATTTATCCATTTCTTCTAGATTTTCTAGTTTATTTGTGTAGAGTTGTTTATAGTATTCTCTGATGGTAGTTTGTATTTCTGTGGGATTGGTGGCGATATCCCACTTATCATTTTTTGTTTCATATATTTGATTCTTCTCTCTTTTCTTCTTTATTATTCTTGCTGGCAGTCTATCAATTTTGTTGATCCTTTCCAAAAACCAGCTCCTGGATTCATTGATGTTTTGAAGGGTTTTTTGTGTCTCTATCTCCTTCAGTTCTGCTCTGATCTTAGTTATTTCTTGCCTTTTGTTAGCTTTTGAATGTGTTTGCTCTTGCTTCTCTAGTTCTTTTAATTGTGATGTTAGGGTGTCAATTTTAGATCTTTCCTGCTTTCTCTTGTGGGCTTTCAGTGCTATAAATTTCCCCCTACACCCTGCTTTAAATGTGTCCCAGAGATTCTGGTATGTTGTATCTTTGTTCTCGTTGATTTCAAAGACCATCTTTATTTCTGCCTTTGTTTCCTTATGTACCCAGTAGTCATTCAGGAGAAGGTTGTTCAGTTTCAATGTAGTTGAGTGGTTTTGAGTGAGTTTCTTAATCCTGAGTTCTAGTTTGATTGCACTGTGGTCTGAGAGACAGTTTGTTAAAATTTCTGTTCTTTTACATTTGCTAAGGAGTGCTTTACTTCCAACTGTGTGGTCAGTTTTGGAATAAGTGTGATGTGGTGCTGAGAAGAATGTATATTCTCTTGATTTGGGGTGGAGAGTTCTGTAAATGTCTATTAGGTCCACTTGGTGCAGAGCTGAGTTCAATTCCTGGATATCCTTGTTAACTTTCTGTCTCGTTGATCTGTCTAATGTTGACAGTGGGGTGTTAAAGTCTCCCATTATTGTGTGGGAGTCTAAGTCTCTTTCTAGGTCTCTAAGGACTTGCTTTATGAATCTTGGTGCTCCTGTATTGGGTGCATATATATTTAGCATAGTTAGCTCTTCTTGTTGAATTGATCCCTTTACCATTATGTAATGGCCTTCTTTGTCTCTTTTGTTCTTTGTTGGTTTAAAGTCTGTTTTATCAGAGACTAGGATTGCAACCCCTGCCTTTTTTTTGTTTTCCGTTTGCTTGGTAGATCTTCCTCCATCCCTTTATTTTGAGCCTATGTGTGTCTCTGCATGTGAGATGGGTTTCCTGAATATAGCACACTGATGGGTCTTGACTGTTTATCCAATTTGCCAGTCTGTGTCTTTTAATTGGAGCATTTAGCCCATTTACATTTAAGATTAACATTGTTATGTGTGAATTTGATCCTGTCATTATGATGTTAGCTGGTTATTTTGCTCGTTAGTTGATGCAGTTTCTTCCTAGCCTCGATGGTCTTTACAATTTGGCATGTTTTTGCAGTGGCTGGTACCGGCTGTTCCTTTCCATGTTTAATGCTTCCTTCAGGAGCTCTTTTAGGGCAGGCTTGGTGGTGACAAAATCTCTCAGCATTTGCTTGTCTGTAGAGTATTTTATTTCTCCTTCACTTATTAAGCTTAGTTTGGCTGGATATGAAATTCTGGGTTGAAAATTCTTTTCTTTAAGAATGTTGAATATTGGCCCCCACTCTCTTCTGGCTTGTAGAGTTTCTGCTGAGAGATCAGCTTTTAGTCTGATGGTCTTCCCTTTGTGGGTAACCCAACCTTTCTCTCTGGCTGCCCTTAACATTTTTTCCTTCATTTCAACTTTGGTGAATCTGACAATTATGTGTGTTGGAGTTGCTCTTCTCAAGGAATATCTCTGTGGCGTTCTCTGTATATCCTGAATTTGAATGTTGGCCTGCCTTGCTAGGTTGGGGAAGTTCTCCTGGATAATATCCTGCAGGGTGTTTTCCAACTTGGTTCCATTCTCCCTGTCACCTTCAGGTACACTAGTCAGGGACATAGATTTGGTCTTTTCACATAGTCCCATATTTCTTGGAGGCTTTGCTAGTTTCTTTTTATTCTTTTTTCTCTAAACTTCTCTTCTTGCTTCATTTCATTCATTTGATCTTCTATCACTGATACCCTTTTCTTCCAGTTGATCGAATCGGACAGTGAAGCTTGTGCATTCGTCACTTAGTTCTTGTGCCATGGTTTTCAGCTCCATCAGGTCATTTAAGGACTTCTCTACTTTGGTTATTCTAGTTAGCCATTTCTCTAATCTTTTTTCAAGGTTTTTAACTTCTTTGCAATGGGTTCAAACTTCCTCCTTTAGCTTGGAGGAGTTTGATCATCTGAAGCCTTCTTCTCTCAGCTCGTCAAAGTCATTCTCCCTCCACCTTTGCTCCATTGCTGGTTAGGAGCTGCATTCCTTTGGAGGAGGAGAGGCACTCTGATTTTTAGAATTTTCAGTTTTTCTGCTGTTTTTCCCCATCTTTTTGGTTTTATCTACCTTTGGTCTTTGATGCTGGTGACGTACAGGTGGGGTTTTGGTGTGGATGTCCTTTCTCTTTGTTAGTTTTCCTTCTAACAGTCAGGACCCTCAGCTGCAGGTCTGTTGGAGTTTGCTGGAGGTCCACTCCAGATCGTGTTTGCCTGGGTATCAGCAGCAGAGGCTGCAGAACAGCAAATATTGCTGAACAGCAAATGTTGCTGCCTGATCGTTCCTCTGGCATTTTCATCTTAGAAGGGTACCCGGCCATGTGAGGTGTCAGTCTGCCCCTGCTGGGGGGTGCCTCCCAGTTAGGCTACTCAAGGGTCAGGGACCCACTTGAGGAGGCAGTCTGTCTGTTCTCAGATCTCAAACTCTGTGCTGGGAGAACCACTACTCTCTTCTGGGAGAACCACTACTCTCTTCAAACCTGTCAGACAGGGACATTTAAGTCTGCAGAGGTTTCTGCTGCCTTTTGTTCAGCTGTGCCCTGCCCCCAGAGGTGGAGTCTACAGGGGCAGGCAGGCTTCCTTGAGCTGTGGTGGGCTCCACCCAGTTCGAGCTTCCTGGCTGCTTTGTTTACCTACTCAAGCTTCCACAATGGCAGGTGTCCCTCCCCCAGCCTCACTGCCGCCTTGCAGTCTGATCTCAGACTGCTGTGCTAGCAATGAGTGAGGCTCTGTGGTCATGGGACCCTCTGAGCCATGCGTGGGATATAATCTCCTGATGTGCCATTTGCTAAGAACATTGGAAAAGTGCAGTTTTAGGGTGGGAGTGACCCAGTTTTCCAGGTGCCATCTGTCACAGCTTTGCTTGGCTAGGAAAGGGAATTCCCTGACCCCTTGCACTTCCTGGGTGAGGCGATGCCTCACCCTGCTTCAGCTCATGCTCGGTGCGCTGCACCCACTGTCTTGCACCCACTGTCCGACAAGCCCCAGTGAGATGAACCCAGTACCTCAGTTGGAAATGCAGAAATCACCCATCTTCTGCATTGCTCATGCTGGTAGCTGTAGACAGGAGCTGTTCCTATTCGGCCACCTTGGAACCGCCCAGCTTGATTCTTAAATTGAATACTTGCAAGCAACCAAGATGTCCTTCACTGGTTGAATGTATAAAATGTATAAATATTTCAGACAATGAAATATTATTCAGGGCTTAAAAATGAGCTTTCAAGCTATGAAAAGATAGAAAGGAACCTTAAATGTATATTACTAAATGAAAGAAGCCAATCTGAGAAGGTGTATGACTCTACCTATATGATATTCAGGAAGAGAGAAAACTAAAAAGAAAAATATTAGTCATTGCCAGCAGTTGAGTTGGCAGGGGAGAATGAATAGGCAGAATGCAGTACATTTTTAGGGCAGTAAAACAACACCGTATGAATCTATAATGGTGGATTCTTGTTATTATGAATTTGTCCAAGCCCAGAGAGTATATAACACCAAGAGTGAGCTTGAATGTGAATAACGGGCTTTAGATGATGATTTGTCAATATAGGTTCATCATTTGTAACAAATGTACCACTCTGGTAGGAAATTTTTAATAATGGAGGAGGCCAAGTATTTGTGGGGACAGAGGGAATATGGGTCACATGTGTACCTTCCTCCCAATTTTGCAATTTTGTTGTAAACCTAAAGCTGATATAACACATATGAAGGGAGTCCTGCTATTTGAGACAGCATGAATGAACATGGAGGAAATTATGCTAAGTTAAATAGACTAGACATAGACAAATACTACATGATCCCATTTATATGAGGAATCTAGAATAGTTAAACTCTCAGAAACAAAGAGTAGAATGGTGATTACCAGGGGCTGTGGAGAAGGGAAATGGGAGGCATTAGTTAAAGAGCATAAAGTTTCATACTCTACAGCATAGTGCCTACAGTTAACAAAACTGTATTATACCCTTAAACATTTGCAAAGAGGGTAGATCTTATGTTAAGTGTTCTTATCACAAAAATGTAATTAAAAAATAAAAAAGGCAAGAAGAAACTTTCTGAGGTAATAAATATGTTAATGCAAACATTGTGGTGACGGTTTCACTCAACTTCACACTCTTCAGGTTGTGCATATTAAATATGTACAGCTTTTTGCATGTAAGTCATACCTCTATCAAGTAGGTAAAAAACATGCCCACATCCAAATCCTGGTTCTTCCATTTGTGTGATTTGAGTCAAACTATGCAACCTCTATCTTTCATGGTTTCCTTGCTTGTGAAATGAAATTAATAGTTTATAGGGTGCTTGTAAAATGATATAAACCATATAAAGCACTGAGCACTGTGCTGGTGCATTGTAAGCACTCGATACATGAGAGCTAAAAGAATGATGATTATGCAGTAAATTCCCAATGTCCTTCTCCTCTGTTTTAGTCTGACTTTTACAGAATAAACTTCTCACAGATCCTCATGGATAATTATTAATAAATATTGAAAATTTGGAATGGAATTGATTGTTATAAAGTTAATATTTTTCTACTATTGAAAATGTTAAGTTGGATAAATTGACATTAACTGAATATGCCTGGGGGAATGATCAGAATTTTCATTGTTTTGAAATATAAAATGTGATTCTAAAATAATATGATTATTAAATATTTATTATTTGCAGTAGAGCAGCCATAATTTTTAAAATATGATTTAAAAGTAATGTCAAATAACATGGAAAAGCATTGAAAAATAACATCTGTCAGGAAAACAGACAAATAAATAAATCAGCAAATTTGACTTATCCAGTAACTGAAATTGAGTTTGTTGCCAGTAAAATGCTTCTTCCAAAGATGAGTTGCTCCTGGCAGTTACTACACTTGGGATTGCCAGGCCCTAACTTAGAGCTTCAGGTTTTCAGCCTTTGACCTATCCGCTGCTAGCCAGTCAGTTGTTAGATAGGATGCATGTCTTATCTCCTCTCATCCTGGATGTCTTCCCATTGAACTATATCAGAATCATTTGGAAAAGACCATTATGATTTTCTGGCACTGGTTGAAGAGCAGACAAAACAATGTGTGTCTGCGAGTATGTGTGTATGCATGCATGTATGCAAACCCTTGCACATATCTGTATGAGTGTTTCGTCTAGGGGAGGAAAGAGAAAATCTGCATGCCTTGGGATGCCTAAAGGGAAGGGTAGAAAACTCTGTAAACAGCTCCCAGGGAAAATACATCTTCAGAGATATTATCAAGAGTAGTATGTAACTGAAAATTCTGCAAAATAAAAGGTGATTCCTAGAGATATTAGACTGTAGCAATAAAGTGGGATAAGCTAAAGGAAGGAGGGAAGTATAGTTAATCTAAAGAACTACTGTGCTATTGCTAGACACAAGATAATTCCTGGAATAAGCTGATTTTGATAGATGCATTATTTTTCTTCTTCCTTGAAATAAATTTGTGTTTGTGATTTACTGGTTTTGCTGATAATTTATGCTCATTTTATGAGATTAGAAATTTTTAATACATATTTTTTCCCCAAAATTCAACCACCTAGAGATAATCACTGTGAATATTTTGTGTTCATCATCTAATTTCATATATATTTCTAATCAGAATTTAAAAACTAATATTAATATCTCCACAAATGAAAAGTTCCAAATATACATTTATGCCATTTTATTATACTTAGAAATTCTCTTCCCCATATCGAATATTATTTATAATACAAATAAAATATTTTAATATAATTTTAAAGAACTTTAATATGAAACAGTTCTATATTTACAAAAATTACAAAAATAATACTAAGCATCCCCATAAACCTGGAATGCAGTTTCTCCTTTTATTAACATTTTAAATTATGGTACATATGTTATAATTGATGAACCAATATTGTTACATTATCATTAAAGTCTGTGTTAACTTCCTTTTTCAATTCTAGGATCCCTTCCAGGATACTATATTACATTTAGTCATCATTTCTCCTTGGGCTGCTCTTGGATGGGACAGTTTCTCAGATTTTTGTTGTTCCTGTAGACCCTGACAGGTTTGAGGACTACTGGCCAAGTATTTTGTAGGATGCCCCTCAGCTGGAATGTTTTTCTTATGAGTAGGCTGGGGCTATAGGTTTTGGAAAAGAAAACCACAGAAATGCCATTTAATTACATGAAATCTAAAGTTTTTTTGATCAACATGACTCAACATTATTGATATAGACCTTGATCACCTGGCTGAGGTACTATTTGTCAAATTTCTCCACTTTAAAATTACTCTCCACTCCCTCACTTGCCACATTTCATGCTGTATTTTTTAGAACAGAAACACTGCTTGAAGGTCATCCTTAAAGAGTGGGCAGTTATGTCCACCTCCTCCTTAAGAGAAAGTATTTACATAAATATTTGGAATGCTTTTGCAATGGAGATTTGTATCTTCTTAATTTATTTATTCCATTATTTATATCAGTGGATACTCACAAATAACTGTTTTCTACAAACATACCTGGTTTTATTGTGCTTTGCTTTATTGCTCTTTACAGATACTGTTTTTTATAAATAGACGGTTTGTGGCAACCCTACATTAAGCAAGTCTATCAGTGTCATTTTTCCAACAGCATGTGCTCACTTCATGTCTCTTTGTCACATTTTGGTAATTCCTGTAATATTTCAAAATCATTATATTTATTATGGAAATCTATGATCAGTGATCTTTCATGTTACTGTTCTAATCATTTTGTGGTTCCATACACTCCCATATAAGATGTGAACTTATTTGATAAATGTTATGTGAATTCTGACTGCTCCACTGATCGGTCATTCTCCTGTCCCTCTCCCTTACCTTTGGACCTCCCTATTCCCTGAGACACAAGAATATTGATATTAGGCCAATTCATAATTCTTACTGCCCATTGACAATGTAGTTGGTAAATTAAGAGCTCTGATGATTAATGGTTTTACACCTGCTAACACAACATCCATTCTGTAGCCCATGGATCCAGGAGTAATTTTGACTTAAGAGTCTTATTAAATAAGAAATATATTTTGTAAGGCCATAACTGCCATAGATAGCAATTCCTCCGATGGAGCTGGGCAAAATAAATGGAAAATCTTCTAAAAAGGATTTACCATTCTAGATGTAATTAAGAACATTCATGATAATAGGAAGAGGTAAAATATCAACATTAACAGGAATTTGGAAGAAATTGAACGTAGAATATTTTTCTATTTATTTGCGTTTTATCTGATTTCTTTCAGCAGTGTTTTGTAGTTCTCCTTGTAGAAATCTTTTACTTCCTTGACTAGCTGTATTTGCTTTTCTCTGTGGCTACTGTAAATGGGATATTTTTCTTGATTTGCCTCTCACCCTGGACATTACCAGTGTATAGAAATGCTACTGATTTCTGTACATTGATTTCTATAAACAGTTATTTCTAGTAGCCTTTTTTGGAGTCTTCAGGGGTTTCTAGGTATAGAGTCATATCACCCATAAAGATAGATAGTTTGACTTCTTCTTTGTATATTTTGATGCCTTTTGTTTCTCTTGATTGTTCTGGCTAGGAGTTCTAGTGCTACATTTAATAGAAATAGAGAGTGGGCATCTTTGTCTTGTTCTGGTTCTCGAGGGGAATGGTTCCACCTTTTGCTGTTTGGTATGATGTTGGTCATGAATTTGTCACAGATGTCTCATTATTTTGAGGTATGTTACTTCAGTGCCTAGTCCATTGAGTGTTTTTATCATGAAGGGATGTTGGATTTTATTGAAAGCTTTTATTTGTGTTTATAGAGATAATAACAGGTTTTTTGCTTTTAATTATGTTTACGTGGTGAATCACATTTATTGATTGGCATTTGTTGAACCAGCCTTGCATCCAAGAAATAAAGCCTACCTTATCATGCTGGGTTAACTTATTGAAGTGCTGCTTGATTTGGTTTGCTACTATTTTATTGAGGATTTTTGCATTTGTGTTCATCATTGCCACGCTAATCACAATAGCAAAGACACAAAATCAACTTAGGTGCCTGTCAATGGTGGGCTGCATAAAAAATGTACGTATGCACCTTGAAATACTATGCAGCCATAAAAAAGAATGAAATCATGTCTTTTGTAGCAACATGGATGGAGCTGGAAGCCACAATCCTAAGTGAAGTAATGCAGAAACAGAAAACCAAATACCACATGTTCTCACTTATAAATGAAAGCTAAACATTAAGCACACATGGACATAAACATGGGGACAATAGACACCATGGACTGCTAGAGGGGGAAGAGGAATAGAAGGGTGTGAGTTGAGAAACTACGTATTGGGTACTATGCTCAATACCGTGGGGCAATATAACCATGTAAAAAACCTGCACCGTATCCAAAACAAAAGTTGAATTAAAAGAAAGTTAATTCCAACCCTCACAGATGTCTTTGAGGGGTTCAAGGCTTCAGTGGTGGAAGTAACTGCAGATGTGATAGAAATGGCAAGAGAACTAGAATTAGAAGGCGAGCCTGAAGATGTGACTGAATTACAGCAACCTTATGATAAAGTTTACAGATGAGTTGCTTCTTATGAATGAGCATGAAAAGTGGTTTCTTGAGATTAAATCTACTGCTGATAAAGAACTGTGAACAGTGTTGAAATGACAAAAAATATTTATAATATCACATAAGTTATTTGGTAAAGTAACAGCAAAGTCTGAGAGGACTGACTTCAATTTTGAAAGAAGTTTTACTGCGGGTGAAATACTCTCAAATAACATTACATGCTACAGAGAAGTCTTTGTGATAGGAAAAGTCAATCAATGCAGCCAACTTTATTGTTTATTTTCAGAAATTGCCAGTCACCCCAACCTGCAATTGCCCCTCTTATCAGTCAGCAGCCATCAACATCAAGACAAGACTGTCTTCCAACGAAAACATTTTAACTCACTGAAGGCTCAGAGGATTGTTATCATTTTTTAGCAATAAAGCATATTTAATTAGGGTATATACATTGTTTTTCAGACTTACTGCTGTTGCACAATTAATAGACTATGATATAATGTAAGCATAACTTTTATATGCCCTAGGAAATCAAGGAGGTAACGTGACTCTCTTTAATGCAATATTTGCTTTATTGTGGTGGTCTGGAACTGAATCCAAAATATCTCTTAGGTACGCCTCTATTAGACTTACTAATCTTTACCCTTGTGGAAACCACTTTGTCAAATAGAAGATAGAACTTACATATAATTCCCTCACCCTTAGCCTTCCAAAGTTACTTAATTGAACAACTTTTTCTTTTCACCCTATTCAATGCGGTTGTTCGTTTGTTTATACCACAGCTAGAATGTTTTGACACATTCTGCATCACCTTCTGGGATTCCTCAACCTCCTAAATATATACTTTTAAAAAATTTGAATGTATTAAAGTTTTATCTTTATCCTGTAAAGTTCTTTGTGGTTTGGCAAATAGTGTCATGTAGCCACAATTACTAAACATAATAGTTTCACCACTCTAAAAATTCTCCTGGGCATCTCCTCTTCAATACTTCCTACGTTTCATTGAACACCTTACAACCACTGATATTTTACCATTTCTATAGTTCTGTCTTTTCCAAACTAGTATATAATTAAAATCAATTGGAATGAATAAGGTCAACATAAAAATCTCGGTGCATATTTTTGTGTAGATATGAGTTTTCAAATAAGTTTGACTAATATTCAGAAATGTAATTGCTGGGTCATATGATAAGTCTGTATTTCACTTTCCAAGAAACTGCAAAATGTCCTCCAAAGCAGTTGTATAATTTTACATTACTACCAGCAACAAATGAGAGTTCCTGTTACTTTGCATTCATATTGGCAATTGATATTGTGGATTTTTTTAAGGGGGTTTTATCCCTTCTACAGGTGTGCAGTGCTATCTCATTTTTGTTTTAATTTGTATTTTTTAATGAAATTTAAATTTAAGTATATTTTGATATATACTCTGGTAATGTAGATGTTCAGATCTTTCACACATTTTCTAATAGAATTTTTTGCATTTAAGTGTTAAGATTTTTTTTTTTTTTTTTTTTTTTTTTTTGAGACGGAGTCTTGCCCTGTTGCCCAGGCTGGAGTGCAGTGGTCCAATCTCGGCTCACTGCAAGCTCTGCCTCTTGGGTTCACACCATTCTCCTGCCTCAGCCTCCCGAGTAGCTGGGATTACAGGCGCCCACCACCATGCCCAGCTAATGTTTGTATTTTTAGTAGAGACAGGGTTTCACCTTGTCAGCCAGGATGGTCTCGATATCTCATGATCCGCCCACCTCGGCCTCCCAAAGTGCTGGGATTACAGGCGTGAGCCACCACGCCCGGCCTTTTTGAGTATTTTTTGATAAATGCCCTTTATCAGCTATGACCTTGGCTTATCTCTTTATTCTCTAAATGCTGCATGTTGCAGAGCAGTGTTTTCAATTGTAATAAAGTTCATATTGTCGTATTTTTTCTTTCAAGGATCGTGTTTTTGAAATTTTGTTTTAAAACTTATTGCCAAATTATGAACATCTTGATTTTCTCCTGTATTTACTAATTAGAAGTTTTAAAGTTTTGTGTTTTGTAGGACCTATTATGAGTTCGTTTTAATGAAATGTGTAAGGTCCATGTCTAGGTTTTGTATTGCTTGTGTTTTTGTTTTGCTGATGAACATACAATTGTTCTGACATGATTTGGTAAAAAAATTAAAAAAAAGACTCGTTTGTCTTCAATAAGTTGCCCTTACTCTTTTTCAAAGATCATTTAACTATATTTGTTATTCCTGGGACCTGTATCCTGTTCTAGTCAGCTTTTTATCTTTCCTTATGCCAAAACTATGTTCTCTCGGTTACTGTAGCTTTTCATCAAGTTTTGAAATTGTGTAATGTGCATCACACAAATTTGTAATTCTTCTTCACTATTTGTGGCCATTCTAGGTCTTTTTTCTCTCCATATAAATTTTAGAATACATTTGTCAATATCTGTAAAATATCCTGCTGATGATATTTTGACTGGGGTTTGATTGAATCTGGAGATCATTTGGGAAGAATTGATAGGTTAACTATATTGTGTCTTTCAATACATGGACATGAAGTCCCTCTATATTTATTTATATTTTCTTTGATTTCTTTCATCAGAATTTTGTATTTATCTTATAAAAAGCCTGTACATATTTTGTTAGATTTATACCTAATTATTTCTTTTTTAAAAGCTTTTATTTATTTATTTATTTATTTATTTATTTATTTATTTATTTATTGAGACAGGATCTCCCTGCATTGCCCAGGCTAGAATGCAGTGGCATGATCATGGCTCATTGCAGCCTCAACCTCCTAGGATCAAGCTATTCTCCCACCTCAGCCTCCCAGGTGGCTGGAACCATAGGCACATGCCACCATGCCCAGCTAATTAAAATTTTTTTTTTTTGTAGAGACCAGGTTTTACCATGTTTCACAGACTGGTCTTGAACTCAAGCTCAGGCAACTCAAGCTCAAGCAATCCACCCTCACTGGCATCCCAAAGTGCTGGGATTACAGTTAACTTTTATTTTACGTTCAGGTGGACATGTGTAGGTTCTTTATATCAATATGTTTTGTGTCACAGTTGTTGAGTGTATAGATTATGTCATCACTCAGGCAATAAACATTGTACCCCATAGGTAGTTTTTCATTTCTCACCCTCCATCCTCAAGCAGGCCTTGTTGTCTTTTTTGCCCTTTTTTTTGTGTCTATATGTACTCAATGTTTAGCTCTCACTTATAAGTGAGGACATGTGATATTTGATTTACTGTTTTTGCATTAGTTCCTCTAAAGTAATAGCCTCCAGCTGCATCCATGTTGCTGCACAGGACATGATCTTGTTCTTTTCTTTGGCTGCATAGTATTTCATGTTGTATATGTACCACATTCTCTTTAGTCAGTCTACAAATGATAGGAATCTAGGTAAATTCCATGTTTTTGCTATTGTGAATAGTGCTGTGATGAACATCTGCATGCATGTTTCTTTATGGTAGAATAATTTATATTCCTTTGGATATATACCCAATAAGAAGATTGCTGGGTCAATGGTAGTTCTGTTTTAAGTTCTTTGAGAAATAAACTACTTTCCACAATGGCTGAACTAATTTATATTCCCACCAGAAGTGTATAAGCATTCCCTTTTCTCCACAACCTTGACAACATCTGTCGTTTTTTTTTATTTTTTAATAGCCATTCTGACGGTGTGAGATGATATTTCATTGTGGTTTTGATTTGTGTTTCTCTAATGATTGGTGATGTTGAGTATTTTTTCATATGTTTGTAGGCTTTATTCTGGGGATGCAGGATTGGTTCAAAATATGCAAATCAATAATGTAATTTATCACATAAACATAGCTAAAAACAAAAAACAGATAATCATCTTAATATATTCAAGAATGCGTTTGATAGAATTCAACATCCCTTCATGTTAAAAAACCTTGGCAAACTTGGCATTGAAGGAACAGACCTCAGAATAATAAGAGCCATCTATGACAAACTCACAGCCAACATCATACTGTATGGGCAAAAGCTGGAAATACTCCCCTTAAGCTCTTAGTTTAATTTGGTCCCATTTGCCAATTTTTGGTTTTGTTACAGTTGCTTTTGGTGTCTGCACAGGAGAAGAAACTAACAACAGAGTGTGCAGAAAACCTACAGAACAAGAGAAAATATTTACAAACTGTGCATCAAACAAAGGCCCAATATCCAGAATATAGAAAGAACTTAAACAAATTAACAACATCAACAACAACAACAAAAAACCATTAAAAAGTGGGTAAAGGACACAAGCAGTATTACTTTTTTTAATATTCAGAAAACTTGCTATACTTATTAATAAAATCCAAGGTTTTAAAATTGATTCTTTAGAATGCTCTTGATAGACAATCATGTTTTTTCTAAATAAAGATAGTTTAGTGTCTTGCTTTTTAATTTATATATGTTTTCCTTATTTTTCTTGTCTTACTGTACTAGTTTTGACTTGCAGTGCAATGTAGCAGAGAAACGGTGAGATAACGTATCTTACATTTATTCTCACTCTTTGGTGGAAAGTATCCAGTTTTTCACCATTAAATATGATGCTAACTGTAGGTTTGCAGAGGCATTCTTTAGCAAATTAAGAAAGTTCCCTTCTATTCTAGTTTGCTGAAATTTTTAAGTATAAATGGTTATTGAAATTTGTCAAATGCTAGTTCTGCATCAATTAATATAATTATTTGGCCTGTTGATACAATGGAGTACATTAATTGGTTTTCAAGTGGTAATCAGCCTTAAATACGTCGGGTAAATTCCATTTGACTGTGTTGAATAATTGTATTAGTTCATTCTCATGCTGCTATAAGGACATACCGGAGGCTGGGTAATTTATAAAGGAAAGAGGTTTAATTGATTCACAGTTCCTCAGGTATGGGAAGGCCTCAGAAAACTTACAGTCATGGAAGACGGGGAAGCAAAAATGTTCTTCTTCACATGGTGGCGGGAAGAATAATGAGTGAAGGAGAGGAGTGGAAGCCCCTTATAAAACCATCAGATCTTGTGAAAACTCACTCACTATCATGAGAACAGCAGCATGATCCAATTACATCCCACCAGGTACCTCCCATGACATGAGGGGATTATGGAAACTACAATTCAAGATTAGATTTGGGTGGGGGCACAGCCAAACCATATCATTGCACTCCTGTGCCCTCCCAAGTCCCATGTCCTCACATTTCAAAACAGAATCATGTCTCCCCAAAAGTTCCCCAAAGTCTTTAATCATTCCATCATTAAACCAAGAACCCAAGTCCAAAGTCTTATCCGAGACAAGGCAAGTCTCTTCCACCTATAATCCTGTACAATGAAAGCAAGTTAGTTACCTTCTATATAGAATGTGGGTACAGGAATTGGGTAAATAACCCCATTCCAAATGGGAGAAATTGGCCAAAACAAAGGGGCTACAGTCCCCATCCAAGTCTGAAATTCAATAGAGCAATCATTAAACCTTAAAACTCCAAAATAATCTCCTTTGAGTCCATGTCTCACATCTAGGTGATGCTAATGCAAGAAGTGGACTCCCACAGCCTTGGGCAGCTGCACCCCTGTGACTTTGCAGGGTATAGCCCCCTCACAGCTGTTTTCATGGGCTGGTGTTTAGTGTTTGCAGCTTTTCCAGGTGCACAATGCAAGCTATCAGTGGACCTTGAATTCTGGGTTCTGGAGGATGGTGGCCTTCTTCTCACAGCTCCACTGGGCAGTTCCCCAGTGGGGACTCTGTGTGGGGGCTCCAACCCCACATTTCCTTTCCACACTGCCCTAGCAGAAGTTATCCATGAGGGCTCTACCCCTGAAGAAAACTTCTGCCTGGACATCCATGCATTTCCATACATCCTCTGAAATCTTGGTGGAGGTTCCCCAACCTCAATTCTTGACTTCTGTGTACCTGCAGGCTCAACACAGTGTGGAAGCTGCCAAGAGCTAGGGCTTGCACTCTCTGAAGCAATGACCTGAGCTGTACCTTGACCCCTTTTAGCCAAGGCTGGAGTGGCTGGGACACAGTCCCGAGGACGCACACAGCAGTGAGGCCCTGAACTTGGACCATGAAACTATTTTTCCATTATAGGCTTCCAGGCCTGTGATTGGAGGGGCTGCCATCAAGGTCGCTGGCATGCCCTGGATATGTTTTCTCCATTGTCTTAGTGATTAACATTCTGCTCCTTGCTACTTATGCAAATTTCTGCAGCAGGCTTGGATTTCTCCGCAGAGAAATGGGATTTTCTCTTCTATCTTATTGTCAGGCTGTTTTTTTCCAAACTTTTATGCTCTGCTTCCTCTGGAATGCTTTGCCACTTAGCAGTTTCTTCCACCAGATACGTAAATCATCTCTCTCAATTTCAAAGTTCCGCAAATTTCTAGGGCAGGGCCAAAATGTTGCCAGTCTCTTTGCTAATGCATAGCAAGTGTAACCTTCACTCCAGTTCCCAACAGGTTCCTCATCTCCATCTGAGATCACCCTAGCCTGGATTTCATTGTACATATTACTAGCAGCATTTTGGTCAAAGCCATTCGATAAGTTTCTAGGAAGTTCCAAACTTTCCCACATCTTCCTGTCTTCCTCGCCCTCCAAGTCTCTAGGGGAAATTCCAAATTTTCTCACATTTTCCTGTCTTCTGAGCTCTCCAAATTGTTCCAAATTCTGCCAGTCACCCAGTTCCAAAGTCGCTTCCACATTTTCAGGTATCCTAATAGCAGCACCCCACTCTCTTTGGGACAAATTTATTGTATTAGTTCATTCTCACACTGCTATAAGGACGTATTTGAGACTCAGTAGTTTATAAAGGAAAGGTTTAATTGACTCACAGTTCCACAAAGCTGAGAAGGCCTCCGAAAACTTACAGTCATGGCAGAACAGGGAGCAAACACATCCTTCTTCACATGGTGGCAGGAAGAAGAATGAGTAAAGGGGGTGGGGAGAGAAAGTCCCTTAAAAAACGTCAGATCTCATGAGAACTCACTCACTATCATAAGAACAGCAGCATGGTGGAACTGCTCCTTTGATTCAATTACTTACGCATGGGTCCCTCTCATGACATGGTTGGGATTATGGAAACTACAATTCAAGATGAGATTTGGGTGGTGACACAGCCAAACCACATCAATAATTATTTTTATATATTGATGAATTCAGTTGTTAATGTGTTGATGAGGACTTCTGCATTTATATTAATGGGAGACATTGGTCTGTGGCATCCTATATTAATTTCGCATGGCTGATGTATCAAATACCATAAACTTTGTGGCTTAAACAACACAAAATTATCTCACAGTTTTAGAAGCCAGAAGTCCAAAACCAGTTTTATTGGGATGAAACCAATGTGATGGTGGGGCTATGCTTCCTCCAGAGGCTCTATGGAAGTATCTCAGCCTTCTCTTTTCTAGTTTATAGTGTCTGACTTCATTCCTTAGATTATAGTTGCATCACTCCAATCTTTGCTGCATCTTTACATTGCTTTCCCTTCTGTGTGCATCAAATGCCCCTCTTTCTTCCACTTGTTAAAATATATGTGATTGCAGTTAGAACCAATCCAGGTAATTCAAGATAATAAATTGTCTCCCCATCTCAAGATATTTAGCTATATTTGCAAAGACCATTTTTTACCCTTCATATGAGATAACACTACAGGTTCCAGGGATTAGGATGAAGACACCTTTTTTTAGAGGGTGGAAGGAAAATTTTTCAGCTTATCTTTTTTAGTTCCTTTTTGTGATACCTGTTCCAAAAGGCATTCTCATATGCACAGTCTTTCTACGCCTGCTTGGCTACATACAAATGGACCTTGGACCTAAATCACTTTCTTACAAGGAGATAAAGAGCTCACATAGCCCGTGCTGGGTTTATCACCTTGTGCGGAAATATATTTCTCTATTGCAAGCTTAAGGTATATTCTTCTGGTCTGCTTAAGCACGTGGGTCACGTGGCACCTGGCCAACTGCACTATATATCTGTCCACTGTGGGGAAGGAACAAGGTTTTTCTAATGAGGTACAAGAGTGTTGCATGTAGCCAAGTCCTTGTGTTGGCTGCCAGAGAGGGACCCACTATCTATGGAGGACTCATGCATATTATTGAAGCTGATTTTGCTCTGCCTCTTCCCTATGTAAGTAAAGTGTAGCTCCATTTAGTAGTTGACTGCATTGTGTTTTCTTTGGTGTCTTCAATGCCAAGATACAGTATGAAGAAGGTTTAGAGTGTTCCCCTGGAATTTATAACCATTGTAAGGTCTTCTGCTTAACAGTTCTGCTTAACAATTTCTTTATCAGTTTTTGCAGTTAGGGTAATGCTGTCTTTATTAAATGAGTTGGCTCCCTCTGCTTCCATTTTCTGGAATCGATTTTCAAAAATTGATATCATTTCTATCCCAAATGTTTGGTAAACTTCACCAATAAAACCACCTGGATCTCATCATTTCAGATCTAGTGAAACCACTAGGTCTGGTGTTTACTGGTGTTTTATACTTAAATGTCCTTTCTATATCTGCTTTCCTAAAACAGAAGATTTGAATGTTGATTTTAGAACTTTCTTCTCATCTACATGCATTTCTGTATGCATTCAGGGCTATACATTTTCTTCAGCACTGCTTTCCTAACATCCAACAAATTTAGATAAACAGTATTTTCGTTTTCATCTACTTCAAAATATTTAAAATTTTCTCTTGAGACTTCTTTACTGATCCGTATGTTACCTAAGTATGTCTTGTTTAATCTTCCAATATTTAGAAATGTTCCAACTATCTCTCTGTTATTTATTTCTACTTTAATTCCACTGAGATCTCATAGAAAATGTTTTCTATTATTTCTGTTACTTTAAATTTATGAAAAGTTGTTTTAAGATCCACAATTTTTTTATTATTATTTTTATTTTGGTGAATGCTTCATGTGAGCAAAGAAAATACGTACTCTTGCTGTTGTGGATTGAGTATTCTAAAAAGAGTAATCAAATCAAGTTGGTTGGTGATGCTTTCCAAGTCAGGATATTCTTTCTGATATTTTTCCTGCTTCACATATAAATTACTATAAAGGGGTTGTTGCAGTTTTCAACTAAAATAGTGAATTTGTCTATTTTTCCTTGCAATCCTATCAGGTTGTGACGCACCTATTTTGATGTTCTCTTATTAGGTGCATACATGGTTAGTATAGTCTTGTTTTTTTTTTTTTTTTTTTTTTTTTTAGAATTGACCCCTCTATCAATATGTAACGCCTCTTTGTTTCTGATAATTATCATTGTTCTAAAGTCCACTTTGTCTGAAATTAATATCCTATAGCAGCTTTCTTTTGATTAGTGTCAGCATGGTATATCTTTCTCCATCCCTTTACTTTAAACCTATCTCAGTCTTTGTATTTAAGGTAGGTTTCTCATACAATCATATGGTTGAATCTTGTTTTTTATATTCAATTTGAAAATCTCTTAATTAGCATATGTAGACAATTCACATTAAATGTCAATAACATTAGATTAATATCTACCGTGTTTGTAACTGTTTTCCACTCGTTGCATTTTTTAATTGTCTTTTTTGCATCTGCTATTTTTCTGTGTTCTTTGGTTTTAATTAGGCATTTTATTTTATTCTATTTTACCTCCTTTATTCTATATAAACTGTACTTAAAAGTTAGTGGTTTCTCTAGATTTTGGAAAATGTATTTATAACTAATCTGAGTCTACATTCAAATAAGACAATATCTATTCATATATAGTGAAGACATCTTATGTTATTTTCATACCCTGTTTTCTACTTATTATGATATTGTTATTTATGTCATTTATCCATATGATAAAATCACCTAATACATTTTTACCATTGCTACTTTAAATACAATTACATTTTAGTTAAGAATAACAAAAATAAAATATTTTATTTTTTCCTTCACTGACAATCTTTTTTTGGTTCCAGGTTTCTGACCTATATAATATTTTTTTCTGTCTAAATTTTTATAACATTCCTTACAGAACAAGGCTGCTGATAAATTGCTTTCATTTTTATTTGTCTTTATTTCTGCTTTACTTTTGAAGGATAATTTCATTAGATATAGAATTCCTGGTGTTTTTTTCCCCAACACTTTTAAGTATTTTACTACATTCTCTTCTTGCTGGCATCAATGTTTCTGTGAGAAGTTTGATTATACTTGTTCTTCTCCAGGTAAGATGTTTTCTCTAGCTTTGTAAAAAGTTTCCTCTTTGGCTTTATTATTTTAACTGCAGTTTGAAAATAATATGCCTATATGTAGAATTTTTTTATTTTATTTTGAGAGAGTCTCATTCTGTCACCCAGGCTGGAGTGCAGTGTCATAATCTCAGCTCACTGCAACCTCCGCCACCCAGGTTCAAGTGATTCTCCTGCTTTAGCCTGCTGAGTAGCTGGGATTACAGGCATGCATCACCATGCCCAGCTAATTTTTTTTTGTTTGTTTGTTTATGTAAAGATAGGGTTTCACAATATTGGCAAGGCTGGTCTCAAACTCCGGACCTCAAGTGATCCTCCTGCCTCGTCTTTCCAAAGTCCTGGGATTACAGACATAAGCCACCATGCCCAGCCTCAGTATTTATTTCGACTGGTGTTCACTGAGCTTTCTGAGTCTACAGTTTGGTTTGGTCACTAATTTTGGAAAATTCTAATCATTCAATTATTTCTTCTGCTTTGTTCTATCTTTCTGATCATTCAGTTATACATATGTTACAACTTGTAAAATTGCTACAGTTCTTGGACCCTCTTTTCTGGTCTTTCTCTTTTTCTTTCTTATTTTTCTTTGCATTTTATTTTTGGAAATGTATATTGATATATTTTCAAGTTCAACATACTAATGAACGCATCAAAAGCATTCCTTATTACCTTTAGAGTGTTTTTATTTCTACTATTTCCTTTGGATTCTTAGAATTTCTTCTCTTTGCTTGTGTTAGCCATTTACTCTGTACATCGTCTACTTTTACAATAAGATTTCTTAGTATATTAACATAGTGTTTTTAATTTTCTTCTTTGATAAGATGTATTTTATTTTGATTCTGATTTTGATGTCTGATTTGTCCTTTAAGCCTGGGTAATTTTTCTTGTATCTTAAGATGTCTTATACATTTTTTTCAACTAGACATAATATATTTGGTAATAGAAAGTAAATAGATCTTTTGTGTGGGTTTTTGTATTAATCTGTCTAGGAATTGGGCTGTATTATGTTTGTTTGTTTTTTTATTTTTATTTTATTATTATTATACTTTAAGTTTTAGGGTACATGTGCACAATGTGCAGGTTAGTTACATATGTATACATGTGCCATGCTGAAGCGCTGCACCCATTAACTCGCCATTTAGCATTAGGTATATCTCCTAAAGCTATCCCTTCCCGCTCCCAGCACCCCCAAACAGTCCCCAGAGTGTGATGTTCCCCTTCCTGTGTCCATGTGTTCTCATTGTTCAATTCCCACCTATGAGTGAGAATATACGGTGTTTGTTTTTTTGTTCTTGCGATAGTACTGAGAATGATGATTTCCAATTTCATCCATGTCCCTGCAAAGGAAATGAACTCATCATTTTTTATGGCTGCATAGTATTCCATGGTGTATATGTGCCACATTTTCTTAATCCAGTCTATCATTGTTGGACATTTGGGTTGGTTCCAAGTCTTTGCTATTGTGAATAGTGCCGCAATAAACATACGTGTGCATGTGTCTTTATAGCAGCATGATTTATAGTCCTTTGGGTATATACCCAGTAATGGGATGGCTGGGTCAAATGGTATTTCTAGTTCTAGATCCCTGAGGAATCGCCACACTGACTTCCACAATGGTTGAACTAGTTTACAGTCCCACCAACAGTGTAAAAGTGTTCCTATTTCTCCACATCCTCTCCAGCACCTGTTGTTTCCTAACTTTTTAATGATTGCCATTCTAACCGGTGTGAGATGGTATCTCATAGTGGTTTTGATTTGCATTTCTCTGATGGCTAGTGATGATGAGCATTTTTTCATGTGTTTTTTGGCTGCATAAATGTCTTCTTTGAGAAGTGTCTGCTCATGTCCTTCGCCCACTTTTTGATGGGGTTATTTGTTTTGTTCTTGTAAATTTGTTTGAGTTCATTGTAGATTGTGGATATTAGCCCTTTGTCAGATGAGTAGGTTGCAAAAATTTTCTCCCATTTTGTAGGTTGCCTGTTCACTCTGCTGGTAGTTTCTTTTGCTGTGCAGAAGCTCTTTAGTTTAATTAGATCCCATTTGTCAATTTTGTCTTTTGTTGCCATTGCTTTTGGTGTTTTAGACATGAAGTCCTTGCCCACGCCTATGTCCTGAATGGTAATGCCTAGGTTTTCTTCTAGGGTTTTTATGGTTTTAGGTCTAAGGTTTAAATGTTTAATCCATCTTGAATTGATTTTTGTATAAGGTGTAAGGAAGGGATCCAGTTTCAGCTTTCTACATATGGCTAGCCAGTTTTCCCAGCACCATTGATTAAATAGGGAATCCTTTCCCCATTTCTTGTTTTTCTCAGGTTTGTCAAAGATCAGATAGCTGTAGGTATGCGGCGTTATTTCTGAGGGCTCTGTTCTGTTCCATTGATCTATATCTCTGTTTTGGTACCAGTACCATGCTGTTTTGGTTACTGTAGCCTTGTAGTATAGTTTGAAGTCAGGTAGTGTGATGCCTCCAGCTTTGTTCTTTTGGCTTAGGATTGACTTGGCGATGCTGGCTCTTTTTTGGTTCCATATAAACTTTAAAGTAGTTTTTTCCAATTCTGTGAAGAAAGACATTGGTAGCTTGATAGGGATGGCATTGAATCTGTAAATTACCTTGGGCAGTATGGCCATTTTCACGATATTGATTCTTCCTACCCATAAGCATGGAATGTTCTTCCATTTGTTTGTATCCTCTTTTATTTCCTTGAGCAGTGGTTTGTAGTTCTCCTTGAAGAGGTCCTTCACATCCCTTGTAAGTTGGATTCCTAGGTATTTTATTCTCTTTGAAGCAATTGTGAATGGGAGTTCACTCATGATTTGGCTCTCTGTTTGTCTGTTATTGGTGTATAAGAATGCTTGTGACTTTTGTACATTGATTTTGTATCCTGAGACTTTGCTGAAGTTGCTTATCAGCTTAAGGAGATTTTGGGCTGAGACAATGGGGTTTTCTATATATACAATCATGTCGTCTGCGAACAGGGACAATTTGACTTCCTCTTTTCCTAATTGAATACCCTTTATTTCCTTCTCCTGCCTAATTGCCCTGGCCAGAACTTCCAACAGTATGTTGAATAGGAGTGGTGAGAGAGGGCATCCCTGTCTTGTGCCAGTTTTCAAAGGGAATGCTTCCAGTTTTTGCCCATTCAGTATGATATTGGCTGTGGGTTTGTCATAGATAGCTCTTATTATTTTGAGATACGTCCCATCAATACCTAATTTATTGAGAGTTTTTACCATGAAGAGTTGTTGAATTTTGTCAAAGGCCTTTTCTGCATCTATTGATATAATCATGTGGTTTTTGTCTTTGGTTCTGTTTATATGCTGGATTACATTTATTGATTTGTGTGTATTGAACCAGCCTTTCATCCCAGGGATGAAGCCCACTTGATCATGGTGGATAAGCTTTTTGATGTGCTGCTGGATTCGGTTTGCCAGTATTTTATTGAGGATTTTTGCATCAATGTTCATCAAGGATATTGGTCTAAAATTCTCTTTTTTGGTTGTGTCTCTGCCCAGCTTTGGTATGAGGATGATGCTGGCCTCATAAAATGAGTTAGGGAGGATTCCCTCTTTTTCTACTGATTGGAATAGTTTCAGAAGGAATGGTACCAGTTCCTCCTTGTACCTCTGGTAGAATTCGGCTGTGAATCCATCTGGCCCTGGACTCTTTTTGGTTGGTAAGCTATTGATTATTGCCACAATGTCAGAGCCTGTTATTGGTCTATTCAGAGATTCAACTTCTTCCTGGTTTAGTCTTGGGAGGGTGTATGTGTCGAGGAATTTATCCATTTCTTCTAGATTTTCTAGTTTATTTGCATAGAGGTGTTTGTAGTATTCTCTGATGGTAGTTTGTATTTCTGTGGGATCAGTGGTGATATCCCCTTTATCATTTTTTATTGCATCTATTTGATTCTTCTCTCTTTTCTTCTTTATTAGTCTTGCTAGCGGTCTATCCAATTTTGTTGATCCTTTCAAAAAACCAGCTCCTGGATTCATTAATTTTTGAAGGGTTTTTTGTGTCTCTATTTCCTTCAGTTCTGCTCTGATTTTAGTTATTTCTTGCCTTCTGCTAGGTTTTGAATGTGTTTGCTCTTGCTTCTCTAGTTCTTTTAATTGTGATGTTAGGCTGCCAATTTTCTATCTTTCCTGCTTTCTCTTGTGGGCATTTAGTGCTATAAATTTCCCTCTACACACTGCTT
Organism: Gorilla gorilla gorilla; assembly: GCF_029281585.2. Taxonomy (NCBI): domain Eukaryota; kingdom Metazoa; phylum Chordata; class Mammalia; order Primates; family Hominidae; genus Gorilla; species Gorilla gorilla. Next base: position 98,632,515 of record NC_073237.2, on the reverse strand, counting down.
TGAATGTGTCCCAGAGATTCTGGTATGTTGTGTCTTTGTTCTCGTTGGTTTCGAAGAACATCTTTATTTCTGCTTTCATTTCGTTATGTACCCAGTAGTCATTCAGGAGCAGGTTGTTCAGTTTGCATGTAGTTGAGCGGTTTTGAGTGATAGCCATAAATGAAATTCACTGTAGTGTCTGTTTTTGTCTTCCTATTTATTTTTGTGTTTCCCTAAGAAGTCCTTCTTTGACAGTCTGAATGACTTGTATCTCTTTGAAATTATGTCGTATTCCTGTTGTATTAAGGTGTGGGATAAAATAACTTTGTGATAAACTTTGTGATAAAATAACTTTATGAATTAACCAAAGTCCTTTATGGAACCTATGTCCTTGGGACATGGCCTTTACAAGTGTGTTTTCCTTGTTTGTAGCCTCTTAGGTGAGATGGGAAAGCTAAATTTGAAGAAATGTCCCTCCACAAGATGGTAATCTTTTCCTCGGGAGAGCCAGGCTTTGTTATGTAGAAAACTCTGGGCATATTTCAAAGTGTTTATTCATCCAGATAATGTGCCAGACCCTGGATAGAAGCTTTCTAGGCTCTTCACTATGAGCACTTGATGGGAATACTGGAGGCAAAACCCAGTAAAAATGTGGTGACCTTCCTAAACTGTAGCTCCAAAGACCTTCTCACACTTAAGCTAGTCCACATTCAGCCTCCAATAATTCACCAAAATTGCTAAATAAATGTCCTTATCAGTTTCTGCTCTAGCTGAGTATGCCCCAGATAAGGTAGTCTTGACTGTGGTGCTGAATTCACCTGTCTTTTCAGATTGCAGGATAGTAGTTTACCTTGAGACTTGGTTCTCTCATTGGTCCAAAAAAGAAAAGCTGTTGACTTTCAGTTGTATTTTTTCTTTCTTGTGAAAACTTTCAAGTTATTTTCATTTGATAGCTAAAAATGGAAGTATAAATATTATTCTTAAAACACAATTTTAATGGTATATGAGCCAGGCATATTATAATATGTACTTCAAATCCCTATTTATGGACATATAGTTTGGTTTTATATGTGTGTTGCTCTTATTCATAGCTCTGTCATAAATTCTTGTGCACACCATGATAATTCTTCTAAGATAAATCTCTAGAGATAACCTTATTGAGACATAAAGAGTAGAGTTAATGCATTTGATAAATATTGTCAAATTGCTTCTGCAAAGTTTGTCTAAGCTTTCTACTCTACTATTGGATCTTGAGAAAACCTGTTTTATTTTGGCAAATATGGGATGTTATGTTATCTTTTTATCTGTTTCATTTTGCTAGGTGAAAAATTCTATATCTATAATTTTATTTTTATTATGTTGGTTATGGTGCTGTTGAATATTTAGTTTTAATTACTGGCAATTTTTTTCTTCTTTTTGTATTCTGTGTTTATGCCCTATGTAGAATATACCAATTTTACTATTTAGGTTCTTGACATAAAAATATAACTGTGTCTGTGTGTGCGTGTGTGTGTGTGTGTGTGTATGTGTGTATATATGTGTGTCTGTGTGTGTGTGTGTAAGGATGGAAGAGGGGAAAGAGAAAGATGAGAACTTCTTGGATTAATTTTTCTCTTGGAACTGGCCCTGTAACCAAAACTGCTTATAAAAATCTAGACCCAGGCCAGGTGCGGTGGCTCACGCCCTTAATCCCAGTACTTTGGGAGGCTGAGGCAGGCGAATCACGAGGTCAGGAGCTCGAGACCAGCCTGACCAACTTGGTGAAACCCCGTCTCTACTAAAAATACAAAAAATTAGTCAGGCGTGGTGGCACATACCTGTAATCCCAGCTACTCAGGAGGCTGAGGCAGGAGAATCGCTTGAACCCAAGGGGTGGTTGCAATGAGCTGAGATTATGCCACTGCACTCCAGCCTAAGTGACAGAGAGAGATTCCATCTCAAAAAATAAAAAAAAATAAAAAATAAAAGAGAAAAGAAAAAAAAATCTAGACCCATGTACTTGATGGTGTTATCTAGCTCTAAGTGGTCACAGAGCTAGTCAACAAAAGGCTAGATATATACTAATAATCCTTACTCAGCTTCAATATTAGAAAATCAATTCTCTAAACTTAGCCTGAAATACAAAACCCTGGGTTCATTGAAACCCCAGAGAAAAGACATCAGACACCACAAATTGGTAAGTTACTGAAGATAGTAAGTCTTTAGTACAGTCTGTCAGTGTGCCCTCTTGCCTACATCTAACCGAAAGTTAGAAAGCAAGATAATTTGTTAAATCGATGCAAAGAAATTAGCTTTTCTAGACATGGAGCAAAGTGAAAATGGTAGAGAGGGCAAAAAGTGATGTTTTCCATTTCAAAAGGCAAGCTTCAGTGTGGGCTACCAAGCTCAGGATGCAAGTCAATATGACAACTATAGAAATTGTATTAGTCCATTTTCATACTGCTATGAAGAGATATCTGAGACTGGGTAATATGTAAAGAGAAAGAGGTTTAATGGACTCACAGTTTCACATGGCTGGGGAGGTCTCACAATCATGGCAGAAGGCAAGGGAGGAGCAAAGCTACATTTTACATGGTGGCAGACAGGAAAGCATGTTCAGGGGAACTGCCCTTCATATACCCATCAGATCTTGTGAGAACTCACTATCATGAGAACAGCATGAAGGTAACCACCCTCATGACTAAATTAACTCCCACTAGGTCACTCCCACAACACATGAAGATTATGAGAGCCACAATTCAAGATGAGATTTGCATGGGGACAGAGACAAACTATATCATTGTGCCCATGGCCCTCCCAAATCTCATGTCCTCACATTTCAAAACACATTCATGCATTCCTAACAGTCCCCAAAAGTCTTTACTCATTCAGCATTAATACAAAAGTCCAAGTCCAAAGTCTTATCTGAAACAAGGCAGTCCCTTCCACTTACGATACTGTAAAATCAAAAGCAAGCTAGTTACTTCCTAGATAGAATAGGGGTTCAGGCAATGGGTAAATAAACTTGTTTCATGTGGAGAAATTGGCCAAAATGAAGAGGCTATAGGCCCCATGCTAGTCTGAAATCCAGTGGGGCAATCAAATCTTAAAGCTCCAAAATGATCTCCTTTGATGCCATGGCTAACACCCAGGTCATGATGATGCAAGAAGTGGGCTCCCATGGCTTTGGCAGCTTCACCTCTGTGGCTATGCAGGATACGGCCCCCATCCTGGCTGCTTTCATGGGCTGGCAGTGAGTGTCTGAGGCTTTTCCAGGCACACAGTACAAGCCATAAGTGGATCTATCATTCTGGTGTCTGGAGGACAGTGGCCCTCTGCTCATAGCCCCATGGGGACTCTGTGTGGGGCTCCAAACTGACATTTCCCTTCTACACTGCCCTAGCAGAAGTTCACCATGAGGGCCCTGACCCTCCAGCAAAATTCTGCCTGGACATCCAGGCATTTCCATGCATCCTTTGAAATCTAGGTAGAGGTTTCCTAACCTCAGTTCTTGACTTTTGTGCATCTGCAGGCTCAACACCATGTGAAAGCTGCCAAGGTGTGGAGCTTTCACCCTCTGAAGCCACAACCCAAGCTATATCTTGGTCTCTTTTAGCCACAGCTAGGGAGGCTGGGATGCAGGGCACCAAGTCCCTAGGCTAAACATAGCAGGAGAGGCCCTGGGCCCAGCCCATTAAACTATTTTTTCTTCCCAGGCCCCTAGGTTTATGATGGGGAGGGCTTCCATAAAGGTCTGTGACATGCCCTGGAGACATTTTCCCTATTGTCTTGATGATTAACATTTGGCTCTTTGTTACTTATGCAAATTTCTGCAGCAGGTTTGAATTTCCCTCCAGAAGATTGGCTTTTTTTTTCTTGCATTGTCAGGCTGCAAATTTTCCAAACTTTTCTGCTCTGTTTCTTCTTGAACACTTGACCACTTAGAAATTTCTTCTGCCAGATACCCTAAATCAACTCTCTCAAGTTTAAATTTCCACAAATCTCTAGGGCAGGGGCAAAATGCTGCCAGTCTCATTGCATAGCAAGAGTAACCTTTACTCCAGTTCCTAAAAAGTTCCTCATCTCCATCTGATACCACCTCACCCTGGACTTTATCATCCATATCACCATTAGCATTTTGGTCAAAGACACTCAACAAGTCTGTAGGAAGTTCCAAACTTTCCCACATTTTCCTGTCTTCTTCTGAGCCTTCCAAACTGTTCCAACCTCTGCTTCTTACCCAGTTCCAGAGTTGCTTTCACATTTTCGGGTATCCTTATACCAGTACTGCACTCTACTGGTACCAATTAACTGTATTATTCCATTTTCATGCTTCTTTGAAGAAATACCTGAGACTGGGTAATTTATGAAAGTTTAATGGACTCATAGGTTCACATCACTGGGCGGGGGGTCTCACAATCACGGCAGAAGGTGAAGGAAGAGCAAGGCATGTCTTACATGGTGGCAAGCAAGAGAGCATGTGCAGGGGAACTGCCCTTTATAAAATCATAGATCTTGTGAGACTTGTTTACTATCATGAGGACAGCACAGTAGAAACCCTCTCTCATGATTTAAATTACTTCCCACCCCACATGGGAGGTACAATTCAAGGTGAGATTTGAGTGAGGACACAACCAAACCATATTAGGAATTAATCAGAATAGTTTGATAGGGAGTACCATGAGAAGCTAAGGGTTATCTAAGAAGGCATAGAGAACAAAAACTAAGATATAAAACCAGACAGTGCAATAAATGTAATCATCAAAAAATGTTTCCAGAAAGGGAGATTCTAACAATGAGACACTTAGGTGATTTCAGCCATCCACAGAAGTAAAATGGAGATCTAATGTTAGACAGCCTCTTATCATCTCTTCCTAGAAGGTTCAGAACATATAACTGTTTTTGCATCATAAGGGAAACACTTTTGGCATAAGGAAATGTTTAAAAATTAATTTACATTGCCTGTCTGGTCCAGTAAAATGAATTCACTCACATACTACTAGGCGTAATGAAAACTGTTAGTACCCTCTGGGAAACAACATATAGCAAAAAACCTTAAAATGCTTGTACTCTTTGACTGATAATAACCAGTTTTATTGGCTGTTTCATCATATTTATTTCTAATTAAAATGTATTTGGTAAGTAATACTGCTGAAAATATCTAAGTCTGAACCTCAGGAAGGAGATACTTAATATCATACCACTGGAGCCTAGTTGGATTGAGATTACACTGACCATGCTGGTATAGCAGGGCTAGGGAGAAAACTGGAACATCTGGCACAAATGCCAAATTGTGCTTGTTAAATATAAAATAATGCTAGAGTTGAAATTTTGATGATAACAACCAAAACATGTTGATCGAAAAAGAAGACTTAAGAGATATATAGGGAGCTGAGGTCCTGAGCCAAAAGTGTGGATTACTCAGAGAATACATAAATAAAGAGCACCGTATCAAATGGACAAAGGGAAAACATTTGGGGGAAAAATAACCAAATGATAGTGTTCTTGATAGCCGAAATATGGCACAATGCAAGGGTAGGGGAAGTGGGGAGTGGAGATATGTGAAAGAAGGATTCATGTAATTGGCAAGAGCCAGAGACCAGGAAACTCTTATGTGTTGACGGACAAGCACAGCGAGACTTGTAGGGCTAAATCAACTTCATAAGAGGTCTGAACAGTAAATGCGGGTATGGAGCGTAGAATCTGGGATTCTTAGAAAAGTTCTCTTGTTACAGAGAGTCAAGGTGACATCTAATAGTTGAAGCCCAGTAAGCCAAAATTCGTAGGTAGAAGGGTATGATGAATAAAACCTACTTTAAGTTGGTTAAATTTGTAATAACTGAGATTAGAGAAATTATATGGCACTCTTCATTAAAGCCAAAGTACTTAAATTCTGACACATTGAGGAAACCCTAGTCAGCAAGAAACATTATAAACATTTGGGCTATTTTTTCTCCTAAAAGGGAGTAGGAGATAAAACTAGATATGATGCATTATCTTAATTAGACAAGCAACAGAGTATAATGGAAAGTACAAGGACTTTGGAGATAGAAAAGATCTGATGTCAAATCTCCACTGTGTGATTTCAGACAAGCTATGTAATTTCTCTGAGCCTTCTCTTTAATGTCAATAATAACAATAAAATCAACCGTTAGTGTTAATGAGAGAATTAATATTATTATGTATATGAAACTACTCTAGGAAATTCTACATGCATACCAGCTATTTAATTTGACTATGCATAACTTTGATGCAAAAACCAACTCTCATTGAATTTCTTCTAGGTGTTAGTCATATTCTATAATATTTTACTGTTATTTATAAACTAAGTTATTTTATCATGAGAAAATCCACTCATTGATTAGAGCCAGAGAAAACTATGTATATTTTGTGTCTATTTACACTTGACTAAAAATAAAGACAGTGACAATTTTATTAATCTCTTGGCAGCTATAAAATTCTAATCTATATTGAAGCTGATGAATGTGAAGACACCTCATCATCAGTTCTTAAGTCAATTATGAGAAAATTATGTGTACTTTAGAACTTTTGCTCAAAGCTTTGTTATAATACATACAAAAATAGAGTATATATGGAATATGAATGTACTAAAAAGAAGCCTGAAGCTCATAGTAAAGCATTGGAATAAAACTTTGAAAACATTCTATGTTAACTCATAGAAGGCCAGATTATAGATTTAGGAGATACTACCATCAATCTTTAAAGGTTATGGTTATAAGAAAAAACAATAGAAAGTGAAGGAAAATATGGCTGAGTAGGTGCTTCCAGGAAGTACCCTGCTGAGAGGGACCAAGATTTCAACTAAACTAACATAATTTGAACAAATCTTGGAGACAATATTCCAAATGTGGATGGATAAAAGATGCAGATGCTGAGGCTGAAGAGAGAGGAAGCTGGGAACTCCACGTGGTGTGCCTGAATACTAAGGCTGGTTCCTGGCCCCAAATGGCTCCTGGGGAAAAGCTGAGTGAGGGGACTGGGGGACTGCTCATTCTTGCCATAGACTTTTGGGATCTTAGCTGCAGAGGACCCCATACATTCCACAGATGTTTGAGCTGACAGGGGAATCTCCCCAGAGATTAGATGGATACAGGGCTTTAGCAGGTATGTGGGATAGCTCTGGCAAAGTCCAGACATAGGTGCTCATCCCCAGGGCTCCCCATCTCCATCTGAGAGGCTCTGGTCCCGGCTAACCAGCAGACTGGGAGAGGCAGAGCCAGCTTACCTGAAGGGCTGGGACATGTTTGTCCTTCAGATCTCGCAGTACACTTGGGACCCAATCCCAAGAATCTGGAAAAGGGAGTCCTGAGCAAGTCCTGATGCCACAGGACTGTGGCCCATGGCTTGGGAGTGTAGAACTGGTATCTGTGCCTGGCTCTCAAGCAGGGGAAGAACCCACACTCTCAGAAAATGAGGGGCGGGTCACACAGGTAAACAGAAGGGTAAGTTGCACAACCTGCATACCTTCCTCCACAGGGCTGTTACAGTAAAAGTGGGGCCTGTATCACTGCTGGACCTTTGCCCAAGGGAGCTCCATGTCCCAAAACACCTAACAACAGCAAAACAAATTGTTGGCACAGTGCCAGTGATGGGAAGTTTATATCCCAAGGCACAGGAGCAGACCTGGTGAGGGAGTCACTTCTCTTCTTCTCCCATCACAGAACACAGCTATAAAAGCTAGGATACACAAAGGTGGCCTGGTGGCTAACAGCATATCTACCACCCATTGCTCTCAAGAGCCTTCTACTGTATCATAGCCCACACTACAACATCAAAACCACTACTAATTCTCCCTTCTGCAAAGCCAAGGACAATAATTCAACAATAAAGACCCATATAGAGCCTTAGCCCTCTGAAAATATCCAGAAATAAGGCTAATGAACTAAATTCACACCACAGTTAAAGGAAAGCCAACCCTCACAGATGAGAAAGAAACAGCATAAGAACTCTGGCAATTTAAAAAGCCAGAGTTTTTTCTCACCTCAAAATGAATCCACTATGTCCTCAGAAATGGTTCTTAATCAATCTAAAATTACCAAAAGGACAGACATGCAACTCAAAATCTAGATAGCAAGAATGCTTATCAACATTGAGGAGAAAGTGGAAACCCAATCCAAGAAAGCCAAATATTTCAGTAAAACAATTCAGGATTTGAAAGTAGAAACAGCCATTTCAATAAAGACCAAAATTGAACTTCTTCAGTTGAAAAATTCACCAGAGGAATTTCATAATACAATCAGAAGCATTAACAGAAAAATAGAGCAAGCTAAGTAAAGAATCTCAGAGCTCAGATTCTTTGAATAAACTCAGTCAGCAAAAATAAAGAAAAAATAAATGAACAAAATTTTCAATAATATGGGATTATGTAAACAGAACAAATCTATGATTCATTGGCATCCCTGAGAGAGAAGGAGAGAGAGTAAGCAACTTTCGAAATGTATTTAAGAATACAGTTCACGAAAAATTTCCTAATCTCACTAGAGAATTTGGCATGTAAATTCATGAAATATAGAGGACCCTGGCTAGATACTATGTAAGGTGACCATCCCAAGGCACACAGTCATCAGGTTCACTAAAGTCAATATAAGAGAAAAAACGTAAAGGCAGCTAGAAAGAAAGGTCAGGTCACATAAAGAGGGACCCCTATCAGGCTGACATTGGACCACTCAGCAGAAACATTATAATCCAGAAGAGATTGGGGACCTATTTTCAGCATCCTTAAAAAAAAAAAATCCAACCAAGAGTTTCATATTCTGCCAAACTAAAACTCTTAATTGAAGGAGAAAGAAAACCTTTCTCAGACAAGCAAATGCTGAGATAATTTATTTCAACTAGACCGGATTTACAAGAGGCCCTTACAGGAATGCTAAACATGGAATCAAATGAATGGTACCTGCTACCACAAACACTCATTTAAGGACATAGCCCACAGATACTATAAAGCAACTACACAACCAAATCTACATAACAACCAGCTAACACCACCATGACAATGAAAATGTCACGTATCAATACTTACCCTGAATGTAAATGCACTATAGGCCCCACTTAAAATACACAGAGTGGTAAACCGGATACAAAGAGAAGACCCAACCATCTGCTGTGTTTGAAAGACCCATCTCACATGGATCAATACCCAGAGGCTCAAAGTAAAGGGATGAAGAAAGATTAACCATGCAAATAGAAAACAAAAAAGAATATGAGTTGTTATTCTTATATCATACAAAATGGACTTCAAAACTTTAACAATTGAGGACAATAAAGAGCATTGCATTTTGATAAAGGGTACAATCCAACAAGAAGACTTAACAATGCTAAAATACATGCACCCATCATTGGAACACTTGGAGTCATAAAACAAGTTCTTCTTGACCTACAAAAAGACTTAGTGACACAACAATGATGGGAGGCTTTAACAGCCCACTGACAGCATTACAGAGATCACTGAGACAGAAAACTAACACAGAAATTCTGGGCTTTAACTCACCACTTGAGCAGTTGAGTCAAATAGACAACTATAGAACACTTCACCCAGGAACCACAAAATACTCATTTTTCTCATTGGCACATGAAACATATGCCAAGATTGACCACACACCAGGTTATAAAGCAAGTCTCAATACATTCAAAAAAATTAAAATCATACCAGGCACACTCTCAAACCACAGTGCAATAGAAATGGAAGAAAAAATATCAAAAAGATGACTCAAAACTACACAATTACAAAGAAATTAAACAACTTACTTCTGAATAAATCAAGTAAACAGTGAAAATCAGGCAGATATTTAAAAAATGCTTTGAAATTAGTGAAAATAGGGATGCAACTTACCAAAAGCTCCAGGATACAGCTAAGCAATCTTAAGAGGAAAGTTCATAACACTAAATGCCTTCATCAAGAAATGTGAAAGATCTCAAATTTACAGTCTAACTTCGCACCAAAAGGAACTAGAATAAAAGAACAATTCAACCCCAAAGCTAGAAGAAAATAAATAACTAAAATTAGAGAAAAACTGAATGAAATTGAGTCAAAATAATCCATACAAACAATCAATGAAACCAAGAGATTGTTCTTTGAAAGAATAAATAAAAGCGATAGACCATTAGCTAGATTAAAATGAGAAGATCCACATAAGCACAGTCAGAAGCAACAAAGATGATATTACACCTGACCACAAAGAAATACAAAAGATCCTCCAGACTACTATAGACACAAATTAGAATACCAAGAGTAAATAGATATATTTCTGGAAGCCCCCAATCTCCCAAGATTGAATAAAAAAGAGACTTGCACCATGAAAAGAACAATATCAACTTCTGAAATTGAATCAGTAATAAAGAACTTACCAACCGAAAAAAAGCCCTGGATCAAAGGGATTCACAACTAAATTCTACCTGATGTACAAAGAAAAGATGATAGTAATCCTATTGAAACTATTCCAAAAAAAAAAAATAAGAAGGAAGATCTCCCCTCTAACTCATTTTATGAAGCCAGCATCAGTCTGATACCTAAATATGGCAGAGAAACAATGAAATTTAAAAAAAAAAGAAAACAAACTTCAAGCTAATATCCTTGATGAAAATGCAGGCAAACATTCTCAACAAAATATTAGCAAACCAAATCCAGCAGCACATCAAAAAGATAACACACTACAATAAAATAGGCGTTATTTGAGGGGTGCAAGGTTGATTCAGCATATGAAAATTAATAATTGCAATTTACCACATAAACAGAATTAAAAGCAAAAACCATATGATCATCTCAATAGACAGAGGAAAGACTTTCAATGAAATCTAATGTACCTTCATGATAAAATCCTCAACAAATTAGTCATTGAAAGATCATACTTCAAAATAATATTAACCAGCTATGGTAAACCCACAGCCAACATCATACCAAATGGGCAAAAGTTGGAACCGTTCCCCTTGAGAACTGGAACAAGACAAGAATTCTCACTCTCAGCAGTCCTATTCAACATAGTACTGGAAGTCCTAGCCAGAGCAATCAGGCAAGAGAAACAAATAAAAGACCTCCAAGTAGGAAAATAAGAAGTCAAACTATCTCTCTTTGCTTACAATATGGCTTTATACCTAGAAAATCCGAAAGACTCTGCCAAAAAGCACATAGAACTAATAAACACTTTTAGTAAAGTTTCGGGATACAAAATCAATGCACAAAAATCAGGAGCATTTCTACACACCAACAACAACCAAGCTGAGAGTGAAATAAAGAACCCAAGTGCACTTACAGTAGCCACAATGAAAATGAAATACCTAGGAATACGGATAACAAAGGAAGTGACAGATCTTGATAAAGACAACTATAAAACACTGCTGAAAGAAATCAAATATTACACAAAGAAATGGAAAAAGATTCCATGCTCATGTGTTGGAAGAATCAATTTTCTAAAAATGTCCATACTACTGAAAAAAGTAGAATATTTTGTAAATAGTTGTTCAGAATTCAGAAACATATAGCTCCATTATACTCATATAATCTTCATTACAACCATCTTAGTAACCTGTAGTTACAAGAAAAACAAAAATGTTAAGTTGTAGGAATCGTATTCTCCAAATTATTTTACATTAAAGACCACTGACAAAGGAATCACTAGAGATGTTATTCCACTATCACCAAACAGTATATTGTTACCATCTGTTAACCTACAACCTTGGGTAAGATGGGATAAGTTAACATCAGTGGCAACATACACATTCAATGTAAAATAGCTTTAACACAATAACAACAATTTTGGTTTATTGAAACAAGTTCACACATTGTCATTAAAAAGGCATTTTCAATTCACTGTATTTTTATTACCTTAGTTCTGTTGAACATGTGATGTGTCTGGTCTGCTAAAAACATACAGACCTTTAGTTTTGATTTATATGGATTTAAATATACAGACATATAACTGTAAAATAAACTTTAGGTGTAACAGATTTATAGATAAAGTAATCATTTGTATATGGTTGTATACCTATTTTGAAAAGAAAAGAAAAATATTAGAATGAAACAGATAATTTTAAAAGTGTTGATATCTTACCAGCAAATCAGAAATTTCAAAGATTTTGAAAGCAGATCTATTTTCTCTGCTTTGTATTAAATTCATTTATCTAAAACGTTATTGCTCCTGGCTTAGAATCATCTTGTGCAAATGCTCCCTCTTTTTTCTTTTTTTGGTTTTTCTGTTTGCCTGTTGCTCACCATGGACATAATATATAATTTTCTTTTCATCTAATTTCAGAAAACATTCTTTGTATAATCCCCTCAGAGATTATGAAAGTGACTCATAAAATATAATGGTGTTAATAAAAATAAAAATAAAAATGTCCATACTACCTAAAGCAATCCATACATTCAATGCTATTCCTATCAAACTACTAATGCCATTCTTGACAGAACTAGAAACAATTATTCTAAAATTCATGGAACTACCAAAGAACCCAAATAGTTAAAGCAATCCTAAACAAAAAAGAACAAGGTAAGAGGCATCATATTACCGGATTTTGAAGTATACTTTAAAAATACAGTAACCAAAATAGCATGGTACTGGTACAAAAACAGATTTATAGTTCAATGGAAATAATATAAAACTGAGAAATAAATCTGCACACCTACAACCATCTGATCTTTGACATGGTCAAGAAAAACAAGAAATAGTGAAAACACTCCCTATAAATGGTGCTGGAATAACTGGTTAGCCATAGGCAGAAGACTGAAGCTGGACCCATACGTTTTTACCATATGCAAAAATTAACTCAAAATGAATGAAACATTTGAATATAAGACCTTAAACTATGAAAATTCTAGAAGATAATCTAGGAAATACTCTTCTTGACATGAACCTTAGCAAAATAATTTTTGGCTAAGTCCCCAAAAGCAATTGCAACAAAAAAAAGTGGACAAATTGAACATAATTAAACTAAAGACCTTCTGCATAGCAAAAGAAACTCAACAGATTAAACAGACAACCTACAGAATGGCTGCAAATTATGCATCAGACAAGGCTTAATATCAAGAATCTATAAGGAACTTAAAGCAACAAGGACAAAATAAATAATCCTATTAAAATGGGCAAATGACATGAACAGACACTTCTCAAAATAAGATATACAAACAACCAACAAACATGAAAAATGCTGAGCATTACCAATCATCAGAGAAATGCAATGAAAAGTACAATGAGATACTGATTTTGTTAGGCTTTGTGTCCTCATCCAAATCTCATCTTGAATTGTAATCCCCATAATCCCCATATGTCAAGGGAAAGACCAGGTGGAGATAATTGAATCATGGGGGTGTTTTCCCCCATGCTGTTCTCATGATAGTGAGTTTTCATGGAATCTGATGGTTTTCATAAGGGGATCTTCCCCCTTTGCTTGGCTCTTCTTCCTGCTGTCTTGTGCAGAAGGTGCCTTACTTACTCTTTGCCCTCCTCCATAATTGTAATTTTCCTGAGGCCTCCACAGCCATGCTAAAATGTAAGCCAATTAGACCTTTTTTCTTTATAAATTACCCCATCTTGGCAATTTTTTATAGCAGTGTAAAATTGGACTAATACAAATACCATCTCCCAGCAGTCAGAATAGCTATTATCAAAAGGGGAAAAAAGATGCTGGCGAGGCTTTGGAGAACACAGAACAGTTATACACTGTTGGTTGGAATGTAATTTAGTCCAGTCACCATAGAAAGAAGTCTGGAGATACTATTGACCCGGAAATCCTGTTACTAGGTATGTACCTAAAGGAAAATCAGTCATTCTGCTAAAAAGACACATGCACTCATGTGTGCATTACTGTATTATTTACCATAGTAAAGACATAAAATCAACTTAGGTGCCCATCAATGGCAGATTGGACAAAGAAAATGCGGTACATACACACTATGGAGTATTACAGACCCATAAAAAGTGAATAAAATCATGTCCTTTGCAGTAACATGGATGCAGTTGGTGGACACAATCTTAAGGGAATTAATGCAGGAACAGGAAACCAAATACCACAGGTTCTCCCTTATAAGTAAAAGCTAAACATCGAGCACACATGGATATAAACATGGGAAAATAGACGCTGTGGACTACTGCAAGATGGAGTGGGAATAGGGGAGCAGGTTGAAAAACTGCCTTTTGCATACTATCCTGATTATCCGGGTGATGGGATCTATACCCCCAGCCTCAGCATCACACAATATTCCAATGTAACAAACCTGTACTTATACCCCTGTATTTGACATAAATGTTGAAATTAAAATATATGTCTATATATTTTTAAATAAACATTTTTATTTAGAATAAGTTTATTTGTTCGGAATAATCGTAAAGATAGTACAGCATTATGGTACACCCTTTACCTAGTTTCTCCTAATTTTGACATTTTACATAATCGTAATATTTATGACAGCTAAGAAACCAGCATGGCTATATTTCTATTAGCTAAGCTCCAGATTTATTTGGATTTCACAAGCTTTCCACTAATGTTTTTGAAAAAAAAATCAGTTTAATTTTTTACTAAGCATTACTATGAAAGCTCAGAATACAAATTTTGTCACAGTACTAAAAACTGAGACTTTCAACAAACTCTAACAGAATTTCAGTCAAAAATTCTCTCTAAAATTTTAAGTCAGGATCTACTAGGAAGCAAGAAGTAACATGAGTTTTGTTACAAGACAAAGAACAATTGAAACCTAAGCTCGGTGCTCTAAACAAACTAGAAAACTAAGTAATCACTTCTCAAATTCCCAGTACATTTTTGATGTGGAAAAAAAGTTATTTCATAGGTTCCGTTTCTTCATTAATCTCTCTCGTTTTATATGTATTCTGGTTCTGTAATTCACAATCATGCAACAGAATCAAATTTAAAATCTGTATCAGGAGAAATGAGCAAAATAATGCAAATAGGCAGTATGCAATATTATTTTAGGAGACTATTTTAACAAGTTATCTTCTGGGTTAATTTGTGAAAATCTCTCAATAGTAAATTTAAAGAAAAATATAACCTTCCAAAATTATATACTAGAAGAAGCAAAAGAAAGAAATTATTGAAACAAAAAGATAAAGGTACAAGGCTTAAGTGGTTTGGGAGGAAGACATAAATTTTCAAAGAAAATTTTGTATAAATTGTCTTCTTCATCCTAAAGAGATCCTTTCCAAGGCCGGGCATGGTGGCTCATGCCCGTAATCCCAGCACTTTGGGAGGCCAAGGTGGGAGATTTGCTTGAGCCCAGGAATTCAAGACCAGTCTGGGCAACAGAGTAACACCCTATCTCTAAAAAAATACAAAACAAAATTAGCCTGCTATGGTGGCGTGCCTGTAGTCCCAGCTACTTGAGAGGCTGAGGTGGGAGGATCGTTAGAGCCCAGAAGATCAAGGCTGCAGCGAGCAGAGGTCAGACTACTGCACTCCATCCTGTGCAACAGAGCAAGACTTGGTCTAAATACATACATACATACATACATACATACATACATACTAAGATGCTTTTCAAAATCTTATGAAATAACATAAATGTTTTCTAAAAGTTTCTAAATTTATAAAGGTTTTGCTGAGAAAAAGGTTCTCCTAAGTTAGGGTTTCTTACAACACGAATTTTGCAAATGAAGCATTTTATTTTAATAAACATGAATATTTATTTAGTGATTTTCTCTGTTCACTGGATTTTCAATGGTGAATATTAAATAACTAAGCCAATAATTTACTGTCTTGCTTAGTGAGACACTTTAAAATTCTTAGAAGGATTGTAAGTCTTGTTCTTTTTCTAATAATACTGAATGTTTTAAAATGAAAGGAGCACCAGCTCTCCTGTATTGATAATGGGCATGTTTCAGAAAGGGGAAAAAGTTGACAATTATTAAGTATAGATTGCATGCCCTTTGCATTATCAAATTTCTCATTTACTTTTTTTAGTGGACCATGAAATTAATGACAAGACAAAGTATATGAGAAGCTAAGAAACTGGCAAGATACAAAAGTTACTAATTGACTAATATGTAATTCAGATAAGCTTGTCTGATCCCAAAGACAGTCCTCATAAGCACCACAATTAACACCATTTCAGGTGTTTATGATTTTATGCATTTAGTTAAGTATTTTCTATTATTTTTTTCGGAAATGTGTCCTAGAAATGCATAAACACATTAGAAGGTATTCCAAGATGAGCAATGTAAATGTTGAAAGGACAGAACAGATCTCCTTAAGAGAAATGAAGGACTGTGTACTTACAGCTAACAATGAGGGAGGAACTGGAAAGCTATGAATAAATCTTTGCAATGGCAAGTAACATGAGAAATGAATTACTTAGTAGAGGATATTAACATTATAAATGGGAAAAGTTTCATGACTTTTGGAGAAAATCATTCAAAAGCACATGCTTTTAAATTATTTTGAAATTTTATTTCTGTTGTTTCTTATCAGTGAATAAGAGTAAATTTGTCCACAATAAAATGTTTGGAAAACATAGAAAATTATTAATGATAAAATAAAAAATATTGATATTTTGACTCTCCTGGAATAACTACCAGTAATGTGGTGATATATATCTTCCAACTTATTTGTATGCATATATCCATATAGACTTATGCATATAGGATTATAGTTTTAATATTCAAGAATAGAGAAATTCTCCCCAAACTTTTTAAGAATTTCAAATATATACAAAAATTATAAGAACACAAAAACCTATATATACCCAGATGCACCATTTCTCTCTCTCTCTCTCTCTCCACACACACACACACACACACACACACACACACACAAATCTATTATCTATATTTACTCATATATATGTGCATTTATATGTGTGTGCATGTATGTATGACAGTTTACAGAAAATATGGCATTTCTTCTCTAAATACTTCAGATCATGTACATTATTTTTCTCTTAAAAAATCACACACACACAAACGCAAACACTGATGTAATTTAACATCAATGTAATATTGATAGCTAAATGACAGTCCATATTGAAATTATTCTGCTTGTTTCAATATTATCCTTTATTGCTTTTGGTTTGCTTGTTTTCATCCAGGATGCAATGATTCAGTAAACATTTTATTTAGTTGTCATGATCCTCCAGTCTTCTTTAATAAATTAAAGCAATGAACAAAGAAACAAACAAAATGCAGTTCCCCAAAACTTTGTATTTTTTGCCATGAAATATTTTATGCATGCAACTCAGTAGTTGTGCAGAATTTCTGTCAGTTTGAGTTTGTTACATTTTTTCCTAATGATTAGGTTGATTCAATTTTTTTCTTTCCAGATACTATTAATACATAGTGATGTCTTTCCCTTCTCTATGCAACATACCAGATAACAATGAAGTCAAAATACAGGTCAAACTCTGTTACTTTTGTGTTATAAATTTGATCACTGTGTTAAGGTGGTACCTCCCAGATTTCTACATGGTAAAAAAAAGATTTTTCTTTTTGCAATTAACAACCATTCTTTGGGCCAATTCTATGAAACCGTGTAAATATTATATTCTTTAACAGTCTTTCTCCCCATGGTTTTAACATTTATTGATGATCTTTGCCTGAGTCAATTATTATTATGTTCATTTTTAAATGAACTATGTTATAGTTAGGAGAAATAAATTCTGGTGCGCCATTGCACAGTAGGATGATATAGTCAACAGTAATGCAATGTGTATTTCAAAGTCACTAGAAGGGAAGATTTTTAATGTTCTTGCCACAAATAAATGATATTTGAAATGCGGATATGCCAATTACCCTGATTTGGTTATTACAGTGTATATAGCACATCAAAACATCACAACGCCCCTCCCAAATATGTACAGTTATTATGTCTCATGTTCTCACTTATTTGTGGGATCTAAAAATCAAAGGAATTAAACTCATGAGCACAGAGAGTAGAAGGATGGTAACCAGAGGCTGAGAAGGGTAGTGAGAGGCTGGTGAAGGAGTGTAATTGTATTGTCTGTTTCCAAAATGATAAATGCTTGAGAGGATGGATACCCCATTCTCCATGATGTGATTATTTCATATTGCATGTTTGTATCAAAACATCTCATGTACCTTATAAATATACACACCTACTATGTACCCACAACATTAAAAACTAAAAATTAAAAATCAAAAAAGGACCTCAAATTTTAAAAAATTACATTACACTTTTTTTAGAATGTTGATTTCAAAACATCTATCTCCCTCATGATTTAGCTGCAATTGTTTGGTAAAGTGCTTTTAGCTTCCCCCCCCCATTTAATTGCTATTTGTTCATTTGGTATATATAATTAAATTATGGTATTATTCATTTTTATGTTAAAGTTGTTTTGAATTTGTCAGTGGGAGCTCCCCAAACTCTTCTTTTGACATGGTTGACATATGGTCAACATAAATATTTTCACTGGGTTTAAGCATATTTTTATATCTGTTTTAATATTCATAAGAATAGCTACAATTATTAAAATATATTTTTGTTTTTCTCTACTTATTCTCAAACATTTATACCATGAACTCTCTATTCCTAACATTTTCATTTTCCTATTTCTCTCATTATTTAATATGTATAATTAAATATTTTCATTTTGTCCTGGCACATATGCTATTTTTAGGACCCCTGCATATATAAGCTTGTATTTTCGTTTACTATCATACATCACATATATTTATTTAAGTTGAGAGTGAAATACATGACATATGTTGTTTTTCTTCAAAATTGTCACAACAGAACTTTACGGTCTTCTAATGTTTGTTATTGCAAAGGAAATTCTGAAATTAAAATAATTGTTGTTCCTTAGAAGACTGTTTTCTTATATTTACTTGTTTTTCTTTTTGAAGTTCGGAATTTTTTTTTTTTTGAAATAGGAAAAAGCAAGTCAATGTATTTATTTGAGGAATTGTTTTCTCTGAGTTTTTTAGAGGCTGTGAACTATTTCAGTCTTTTTTTTTCTCTTCCATTGTGTTCATGATTGTTTCTGTATTTTGAATTATATTTTTATTATCTATTTTTATGATTATGCTTATCATACCATACATTATTTTTTTCTGTATTATTCTATTCTTTAGACTGGTAGATTTATGTTTTATTATTTTCTTCTGTATTTTGGAAGCTTTTTTTTGAGACGGAGTTTCGCTCTTGTCGCCCAGGCTGGAGTGCAATGGCATAATATTGGTTCGCTGCAAACTCTGCCTCCCAAGTTCAATCGATTCTTCTGCTACAGAATACTTTAAGAAGTTATATTGAACTAATATTCTGCCATATGAATTATTGGCAGATTTTCTTGGTTTATTTTTATCCTTGTAAGTTATTGTTCAGATTTTACCTCCCCAAATGCAAGAAACTGCTGGTAGCCCCTGCTCTTTTATGCCCTTTTGTTTTTAACATTTTTGTAAGATGTTAGCATTCAAATTATTGTAAGATATTAGCACTTGATACTTCAGTGATTTGGTAGACAATTATGGAATTTTTTTTAGTGTTTATTTTTTTCATCGACTTAAATAGTTGTTAATGAGGAGTGATTTATTTGGAATCTTTTATACAGATTCCATTTCCATTCAGAACTGTAGTGATCCATTTTGAATTTTTCTTTGAAAGATTATACTGAGACCTCCTTTTACCAAATCACAGGGCTAAAGTGTTCAGGAAGAGGTCAACTAAGCCATCTCTCAGCCCAAGCTCTTCAAAGTACCATTAATATTGACTCTTCTCATTCAGAGTAGCAGATTCGACTCTTATTCTTAAAATAATTCTTTCCAGGATCTTGTAACTGTTATAGGATAGACTGTCTCTCTGATTTATAATCTAATTAGAACCCTTTTCCTCTTGTGTCTAAGAAAAGGAAAACTACTTCTCATCTATCGTGCAGGGCCATTTCATACACTCTAGTCTCTTAGTAAATCCCGAATCATTCTTTCTTCGTTTAGGTCAAAGGAGAACAGTTTCATTTACCTTATCTCATAGGGGCTGTTGCCCAAACTTTTCATCACATCTGATTGTTTTCGTCTGAAAGAACTCCATTTCATACTTCACTGTGATGACCCAAACAATGTCAAGAATTTTTCTAATAAGGTTAAGGGGGCTCCGTCTATCTTCTTAGAGAAGTACTTTCTAGTCTCCTCTTACCACTGTTGTATGTTGCACGAAGAATGAAGCAAATAACTAGAATGATTTTAGTTTCACAAAACCATAAGGTATATATATTGCTCTTGACTGTTTGAGTATGTTGTGTTTTAATTTCTTAAACATAAATTTGGAATCATTGTCTTTTTAGCACCCCCTGATTTTAAATGACTAGTAAAGTATCATTTGTATTTTTCAGATTGTGTAAGTTACACAATTATAACATACTGCACATTGGATTTGGGAATTTGATTAATATACATGAAACTCATAACAAGTAATAGTCTGCAAAAATGTTTTAAACTTTGTTATTTGCTGGGGAGATCGATATGCTTACAAGCCAATGGAATTTGAATTATTTACATTTTAGATTATTTTGATTCCATATTTTTATTAATTATCTGGAGCAGATCATTTGAAACTTCCCATCACCCTAATTTCCTCTGAACACAGTTGCTGCTACCAAACATAAGTCCTAAAGGTTCCAAACTCTAGATTACTAAACCACTTACATAATAAAGATTTGGGAATAGGCTTCTGCTGTCTTTCTTTACTAGAATCTGTTTTTAAATTTTCTGCTTCTCAGTAATAAAAAATAGACACCTCTCTTTATCCAAACATTTTACATTACATAAGGTTTTCTGCAGCAACTTCCATGTAGAGGTAGAGTCTACCAAACTTGACTGTATATTTACCATACCAGTGATTTTCTACCGTTGTATGTTTCCTTATTACTAATCAGCATAATTTTGTGTCAGTTTGAAGAACTCCCTGAAGCATTTCTTGTAAGGAAGATCTACTGTTGATGAACTCCCTTAGCTTTTATCTGTCTGGAAAAGTGTTTCTCTCTCTTTAGTTTCTGAAGGGCAGCTTTGCCCAGCAAAGTATTATTGACTGGATTTTTTTCCTCCAGTACTTTTCATCCTACTCTTTTCCAACCTACAAGTTTTCAGCCTGTTGATAGCCGTATGGAGGTTCTCTTGTACGTGAAAAATTTCTTTTCTCTACTGTGCTTAAAAATTTTCTCTCTGTCTTTGATTTTTTGCCTCAAATCTGGATGGCTTTGTGGTTTTCCTTGGCTAAGGTAATCAGAAGTAATGATATGTGCCAGTTTAAAGCTAAGGCCTCAAGAATTATTGCACACTTTTGCTTACTCTGTGGAATCTTGGAACCACTATGTGAAAATGTTCAAGCTAACCTGAGGAGAAAAGATCTCATAAATCAGAGCCACAGCAGCTTAGACCCTGATGATACTCCAACCAGCAAAGGCAACTCCTGCCTAGTCCACAGCTTACTATAATCCACAGGGGACCCAGTAGAGACCAGAAGAAACTTCTGACTAAAACACTTCCTTAAATAATCTTCCTTCTACTCCTTCAAATCCCTCCCAAATTACCTTCCCTAGACACCCTGCTGTATAGATTTCCCAGGACTTCATGCCTCCTCATCCTGATATGGATGATATGGATGACTGTATATGGATGACTATATATTGAGAGTTACTGGATTGGTGCAAAAGTAATTGCAATTTATATAATTACTTTTAATGGCAAAAACCGCAATTACTTTTGCACCAAGCTAATTGTTTTATCTAGTCTAATTCTCTGATATTCTGAGGTGAAGCAAAATCATCATTTCTAGCATTCAATACTACAATGATTATTTTATTGCAATTTTCTAATGGAAGTGGTGGTAATCAGTAATTTGAGATGGTTTGACATAGATGTGTTCTAGTCGTCTTTCCTCATCTATAAAAACAAGCAAATAGATTTCTTGCAATTATTAAACGAAATAATATGCTGAAACATTTAGAATCTGTATTAGTCATGGTTCTTCAGAGAGACTGACCAATATAATAGATAAACAGATTGGACAGACAGTTAGAGAGATGGTTGATTTGTTGGTTGGTTGGTAGGTAGGTAGGTAGGTAGGTAGGTAGGTAGGTAGATAGATAGATAGATAGATAGATAGATAGATAGATAGATAGATAAAGAGATAATTTAGTATGGGAATTGGCTCACATAATTATTGAGGCTGAGAAGTCTCACAACAGGCCTTCTGCAAGCTGAAGACCTAAAGATGCCAGTAATGTGACTCAGTCCAAGTCTGAAAGCATCAGAACCAGGGAAATCAATGGTGTCACTCTTAGTACAAGGCTGAAGGCATGAGAAACTTGGGGTACTGGTGTAAGTCAAAGAGTACAAAGTCCAGACAGCCTGAATTTCTCATATTGAAGATCAGGAGATGAGTGTCCTAGCTCCTGGGACAGAGGGAGAAAAGAAAATAATTCACCTTTCATCTGCCTTTTTGTTCTATCTAGGAACCCAGCCTGGATAGATGTTAGGTGATACCCATCCACATTAAGGGTGAATCTATCCCCTCAGTTCACTGTCTGACAGGCCAGTCTCCTCTGTGTGTTTCACAGCCACATTCAGAAATGATTATTTACCACTTCTTTAGGTATCCCTTAATCCAGTAAAGTTGACACCTAAAATTAACCATCATGATACTAACAGTCTAATTTAAGCTGATAATAATTTAACTACAAATGCTCATAAAAACTCTACCATTTTAATGCCTCCTCCACCAATTTGTATCTCAAAGGTCAGCTCCCTTCACATAGTATTCTCCTGGTAAGAGATGGCACTTTAACATTTCTATTTTAATAATATTTCCCATATTATTTATGACATTGATTTTATAAAACTATTGGTTTTCAGGAAGGCTAATCAATACAGTGATCGAGTATTGAGCAGAAGATAATAAAAATCATTCAAAACTGTTCATAATTACTATAAAATTATTCTTTTTATTATGGTTAAGCACCAGCCACTGAAAATACAGATGGAAACCACTGATATTTGTTGCCCAAATATTGGAATCGTAACAGTGAAGATTAAATAGATGATATTATAGATAAAGTGACCTTATTGATGCTAAATTGACTTCTAGATAACAGGGAAGATGCTCTGAAGGTGAAACTTTTTTAATAGCAGCTAATCTAACTTAAAGCAAGTATAAGGCAATAAAACATATTGAATTAATCAAGTCAAGGTCATGAATCTTTTATATAAGGCCATCTTTCGGCTAAAGTTAAAGCTCTAAAGTAATCTTTCTTTAAAGTTCTTAATAACAATATATTCTTTATTTCTCATAAATGCTATGAAGTCATTGCTTCACATTCTGACTTTATTACTTGCTTTATTGCAGAACTCTGAAAAATGGTGGTAAAAATTTTCATTGATTCTGTATGATTTTTAGATTTGCATAACTTTGTAAGTTGCATGAGAAATGAGCACATTTAAGTGCAATCAACTATATAAATATAAAATCACTTATTTCCTATCAGAACATATATCAATCTGGTTAGATTAATTTAGTTAACCATTACTTTTTTAAAAAAACAATGGTTATCAAATGTTTATTTTGAAATCAGCTTAATTGCTGGCTTTCTTTTTCTTAAGTGATACTACACTCAAAATGAAATTATCATTACCTAGAAATTAAAAGTATGTTTTCTTTCATCCCAAGGTGACTTAGAAGATAAAATACAGATAATATTGTTAGACTTACAGCAGCCTGTGAACGCTTTTATGGGCACTACTGTCTAAAATTACTCCTCCTTGCCTTGGCCCATAAAGCAACTCTTATTTTGTATGGGTGAGTTTCTGGTTTGGTTTTTAACCTAACAAAACAGGTTACCATTATTTTTTACACAAATCTATAAAGTTTCCTTTTTAAATCTATTTAAACATCTGTTAAAGTGCTCAGCTAGATGAAATCCTAACAACTCTGTGATCTTTTATATTCTTTAATATAATGAAATAAAATATAATAAATAAACAAAAATAAAAACATAATAATGCTAAAGCTTCTGCTGAGATTGAACTGAAAGTCAATTATGAGTAGATTTCTTCAAAAATTCTTCATTGACCACATTGATTTCTGTAATTTGGCTTTCAACATGACAATCAGATCTACTATTGTTATTCTCCACAGATAATGCCCAACAATTTGCCTTCCATCCACAACTCATTTTCTACCCATATAGATGGATAACTGCTCTCTCTCATCAAATTGTTTGCTTCATTCCCTAATGACTTTCCTTTATATTTCTATGGAGGTATATGTAGTCCAGTAAAGATACTTTCCTATAGGAAAAGTGTCTGGATAGGAGTAAATGCTTTAGATTATTGATCATTATATTATACTATTTTAATCCCTGATCCATATGTGATAAATGATCTCTAACATTTGATTCTTTTGGCTCATTCATACATCATTTTTTTCCTACAGCATAGTGTATTACCATTTAAAATACAATATAAAATATCACTCCCATAGGTACTAGCTAAACAGGAAGCGAATACATTTCCCTTTGTGCCGAAACTGTTTTGAATTTGTTTTCTGCCATTATAATAGAAAAAGCTCTAAAAAGTATGAAAGTAGTCCATGCATTTAACAAACTCTACATTAGCAAAAATAATAATAATGAAATGTACTAAAGAGTGAACAGTTTTCCACCTTCAGTTTGGAGGATGTTAAGCTACCGGACAAATTTTTGCCTGTTGTATTTTTGGCTACTACCCATTTGTCTATCTGAGACAGGTCTTTAGGGGACTTGGTAGAAAAAAGTTCGGATATTGGTAATATTTGCTTCTTATGCCTTTTTCAATAAGATACACTAGAAAAAGTGAAGCTTTTATTCAAGCTGCTCATGTAAAAGATGAAAGAAAATACAGCTTTGTTTAAAAAGAGTTTTCTGCTTCGAGTCAGCAATCCAAATGATTCAGAGTCAAATAAGTATGTACCCTGTTCAGTTGGAAAAGTCAACTACCTATCCTCAAATTAATATTAGTACATGAAAGGTAAGAAATTGGAGACAATAATGGGAATAAAATATTACAACCTAGGAACAGCCAGAGTGCAGACAAATGCCCTAAGCTCTGTCTAAACACTTTGCTTCATGTACTGACAAAGATAATATTTATATCCCTAAAATGTAGTATGGGAGTAGAATCAGATTAGTTGGGTCTCATATAACTATAGCCTTTCATTTCTGAGGTAAATGAATAATGGAAGCAGTTTAACTGAAGGCTAAGGGATGAGCAGACTGCTCAGAAGTGCTGCCAAAACAGAAAGCCTTAAGGCAGGCTCTACATTTAAAGACCACAACTAAACTGCCTCTTTAGGTTTGGTTACTAGAACTTGGAATAAAAGTATGCAAATTGCCTCATATTGCAAGTTTTAAAAAATATTTCCAAAGAGAGCCCTAACAAACAAAAACCCGTGTCCCTGCAATCATGCTAAATAAAAATGGTAGATTAAAGTGCAGCCAGAACTTTCTTCAGGGAAGAATCTTTCTTCTGTGATGCCAATAAAGAACAAGGGATGGATAGGGAAGATGTTCCCTGATAACAGAATTTGGATCAGGCAAAATGACTAACAACTACACAACTACAAATCCGCTGAACTGCAGTTGACCAAGAAAAATGAATATCACCTGGAGTTTCTAGACTCAGAACTATATAAGGAGTGAGTTTTCTCCCTCTATGGAAGAGACAGATCTTAGTTCCAAGGGAGTAGATTCACTGTGTTATGGAGGAGAATATTTACATAATATACATAGAATAAAAACCTAGTTCTAGGCAATATTTTATATTTTCTTTATTTGTTTTTAATTATCTTGCAACACTTCTTCCTTTTTCTGATTATAATTTTCTTTGTATCAGAAAATGTCTTCTTCCATCTGATGGGGCTATCATTTACATGAGCCCATTTCTCTACCACAAGGGTAGAGTGACAAAAGAGTTGGCATGATGAAATCAGGGTCAATTAAAAATCTAAAATGCACCAAGCATCATGTAACATGTTGCTGCTGAAGATCATCTTTTCCATCAGATAGAGAGAAAGGGCCAAGCACGGTGGCTCACGCCTGTAATCCCAGAACTTTGGGAGGCAGAGGCAGGTGGATCACGCAATCAGGAGTTTGAGACCAGCCTGGTCAACATGGTGAAACCCTGTCTCTACTAAAAATATGAAAATTAGCCAGGCATGGTGGCGCTTGCCTATAATCACAGCTACTCGGGAGGCTGAGGCAGGAAAATTGCTTGAACCCAGGAGGCAGAGGTTGCAGTGAGCCAAGATCGTGCCAATGCACTCCAGCCTGGGCAACAGAGCAAGACTCCATCTCAAAAAAAAAAAAAAAAAAGAAGCAAATAGAAAGGCAGAGCTCTCGTTAAACCTTTGGATCATTTCTATCTTTTTTATTGATATCTCTATTTAATGAAATATCATTCTTCTTGTTCTTGTTAGCTCTTTGTCCACAGTTTCTTTAGCTTCTTGACACACCAAAGAGAGGGCTCAAGCCCACTGTGGCAGCTTTCCTGGGCTTAGGAGTCTCAGGTTATAACCTAGTGCTTCCAGAACATCTGTAAGTTGAGAGGGAAGGAAACTAAAAAGGAGGGAACATAAAAGTATGAGGTCAAAATTTGACTGTAAAGTCCTCTTTAAAAAACTAAGAAATATTGGGTAAACTTAAGAACTGGGCAGAGATTTGTATGTAGGACTAGGGAGGAGAGTTTGAAGTCCAAATTCTACCAAGTTAGCGAACCAAATTACAATATTGAGCTTTATCTACTTGAAAGCACATTAGGGTCTTGGTTTAGGAATTAGAACCATATAGCTAGACTGAAGAATGCATCATACACCAGAGAGAAAATCTGAAATAGATCGACTCAAACCAAACCTAATCCTAATTTGAACAGTTTGAATAGCATTGATCTTTGCTACCTGTTGGAGCAAAGATCAATGCTCTTCAAAAAAAAAAAATAGAATGAAATCCACAGTGACCAGTCTGCAATGAGAAACAACTAGACATATGAAAAGGTAAAATTTGATTTTTAATCAAGCAAAAAAGTAAATAGAAACAATTATATGAATGACTGACACTTTGGACTTAACAGAATAGAACTTTAACTATCATGAATATAGAAAATAATATAAAGGCGAGTATAAATATGACAGGCATGGAAAATTTCAAAAGAAAAAATTTAGTTCTAAAATTAAAAAATAAAATACATGAAATCATTGGACTGGCTTAGCAGCAGTATTAGGCGTTGCCAAAGGTAGGATAAATAAATCTAAACACGAGTCAATAGCAATTTTTATAGTGAAAAATATAGAGAATAATAAAAATAGCAATAACAAGGTTCCAATGACCTGTGGGGGATAAAAAGAAAGGGAGGAAGGAACAGAAAGTGTGTATCCATATGTACTATTTTAAAATTTACCCAACTTGACAAAAAAACTAAAACCTCACAGGTCTATGGTGCTTTATGTACTATGAACAGGATGAACACAAAAAAAACACATCTAGGCACTTTTTTTCAGGAACAATATTAGCCGAAAGAGCAATGGAATGACATTTTCAAGATGCTGAAAAAAATTAAAAACCTACAAACCTAGAATTTTATATCAGCAAAACCAAAAATTATCCCAAAATAATGATGGTATGGATATATTTTAATACAGATTGAGTACCCCTAACCTAAAAATCTGAAATTCAAAATGCTCTAACATCAGAGATTTTTGAGTACTGACATTATGGTCAAAGGAAATGCTCACTGGGGCATTTTGGATTTCAAATTTTCAAATCAGGGATGCTGAACCAATAAGTATAATGCAAATATTCCAAAATCCAGAAAAGTGTAGAATATGAAACAATATGGCCCCAAGCATTTCATATAGGGAATATACTAACCCTGTATTTTGAAAAAAACTAAGAAAATTTATCACCCTAAGGTTTACTTGACATTCTACATGAGATTTTTAATGAGGGAAAGTTTATGTCAGTCAAAAATATGGTTCTATGGGAAAGAATACAGTGGCTCATGCCTGTAATCCCAGCACTTTGAGAGGCTGAGGCGGGTGGATCACATGAAGTCAGGACTTCGAGACCAGCCTGGCCAACATGGTGAAACCTCAACTCTACTAAAAATATAAAATTAGCCAGGCATGGTGGCATGGGCCTGTAGTCACAGCTACTTGGGGGAGCTGAGGCAGTAGAATCACTTGAACCTGGGAGGGGCCGGTTGCAGTGTGCCAAGATTGCACCATTGCACTTCAGCCTGGGGGACAGAGCAAGACTCCATTTCAAGAAAAAAAAAAAAGCTGGAAATATGAATAAATATAAAAGATTAGTTTCTTTTCTTTTCTGAAATTCTTTAAAAGTCCATTTAAAAAGGTAAATGTAGGTAATGCTACTATCAGGTTCTTATCTTATACGTGAAGCAATATAATGTGAAGTTAAGATAAGCTTTGATAAATTTAAGTATATATTTTAATCCCTTGAGTAACTACTGCATAAATGAGACAATTTAGCTAAAAATACAAATACAAAAGATAAAATAAAGTTCTAATAAATACTTGATTAAATCAAAAGAAGGCAAGAAGTAAGAGGTAGAGAGAAAGGGCAAAAGGGCAAGAAGAAAACAAAGCTCAAGTGGGTAGACTTAAACCTAATCACATAAACTATTATATTAAATATAAGAGGATTCAAAAGTACAATTAAAAGGCAAAGCTCGTCAAGCTACATTACAAAGCAAGACTCAACTATATGGTGTCTACAGGGCATGTACTTTAATTACATAAAGCCATGAAACATTAAATATATGAAAGTGGAATTATGAATATCAGATAAAGAAGACCTCAAAAAAGGAGTAGTCTCATAAAGAAGGAATATTTCATAATGGCAGAAGCATCATTTCAGCAAGATACATAAACAATTTAAACTGTGTTGTAGTTAATTCAAATTGCATGAATCTAAATGATTTAATAAACAATATAAAGTTGGAGATTTTAGCACTTATCTCTCAGTCATTAGCAAAACAGTTGACAAAACACTGAAAAAGATAGAATAATGGAAAAAGGTTGTTATACAATTAGACTTATTTTGCATTTATAGAACTTCAAATAACCAAGAACAGCACAATACACATTGAGTGAATATGGAGCATTCATCAAGGTTGACCACATTCTGGACTATGAAACACACTTAAAAGTAAATTTTAAGCATTAAATCATCCAGAACATATTCTTTCATCACAATGGAATTAGATAGGAAAGCAGTAACAATCTAGTAAATGCTTACACATTTTTTTTAATTAAGCAACACACATATAACCTATCGTTGCAATCTATTCCATTAACTGGATAAAGGATAACGTTGCATGATCATCTCAATATAAGGAGAAAAATAATTTCACAAAGTTCAGTACCCATCATGATTAAAACTCAAAGTGTGACACCAACAACAAATTCTTAGAAAGTTAGGAACAGAAGGAAACTTCCTCTATCTAATGAAAGACATATTCAAAAAATCTACAACTAGCATCATACTGAGTGAAATATTGCATAGTCCCAGTTTAGGATCAGAAATAAGGCAAAGATATTTGTTCTTTTCACTCTTTTTACGATTGTACAGGAGATCTAAGCTAATACAATAAGGCAAAGCAATGGGGGGAATATTATATAAATATTGGAAAAGAAATGGTAAATTGGTCCTTGTTTATATTTTGTATATAGAAAATACTAAAGAATGTACCAAAGCAGTACTAGAAAAATGTTAAGTGCTTAGAGTATGGATGAAGAATAAAAAGTCAATATAAATAAGTAAATACTATTTTGAATACTAGCAAAAACCATTTGGAAAATAAAATTTTTAAATATCATTTATAGACTCTCAGTTTCCAGTCCAATATGTAAAGATCTTTGAAGTCATTTTTTTGTATCCTCACAAAACGAATAAGAACATACTGAAAATCAATAATCTTTCTTAGATGCATCAGAGAATTGAGGTTACAGGGCAAACTGTTGGCCATAACCTACAGAAACAGATAGGTGGATACATATAATCATAGCTTTCTAAGAACAAACCCTCAGAGATGAAGTCAATATCTGTAGAATCGCTTACAGCTCTAATTGACATATTTCTGGTGGCTCAGTGTGAACTAGCTGTAGAGTTCGAAGTAAAACAATATATACAATTTTTATTTGACAATTAAAAACAAATTTAAAAAGAGACAAACTCAATACAATGTGTAAAATAAAAGACAAAATGAGTTAAAAATTTCCACAGTAAAATGTTAAGGTGCTAAATGGTATTACTCATCAATGAAATGTAAATAAAAAAACAGAGTGGGCTATTACATTGCATCTACTGGAGTGACTAAGATTTCAAAATTTGGTGATTTCAAATATTGGTGGGGATGTTGGCATCTATTAATAAGTCTCGTAAAATTGTAAAGTGACAAAACATATTTGGAATGCTTTTTTGCATATATATGTGTGTGGCATATGGCCTACCAGTTTCATCCTTGGGTATTTATTCCAAGTAAAATGAAAATATACATACAGATAAAGACTTCTGTAAGAATATTCATAGAAGCTTTATTTATAGTCACTGAAAGATCAAAACTAAACGTTCATAAAGAGATGAGTATCTTATTCTTATAATGGAATAATAGAAACAAAAAAATATGCTAAGTGAAAGAAGTCAGACACAAACACATGCTTTGTGAGTCCATTTTTAAGAAACTCAAGAACTTACAAAACCAATCTTGGGTGATAAAAGTCAAAACAGGGCTGGGAGTAGTGGCTCACTCCTATAATCCCACTTTGGGAGGCTGAGGTGGGTGGACCATTTGAGGTCAGGAGTTCAAGACCAGCCTGGACAACATGGTGAAACTCCATCTCTACTAAAAATACAAAAATTAGCCGGGCAGTAGTGGCACACACCTGTCATCCCAGCTACTTGGGAGGCTGAGGCAGAATTGATTGAGCCTGGGAGGTAGAGTTTGGGGTGATCTGAGATTGCACCACTGCACTCCAGTCTGGGTGACCCTGTCTCAAAAAAAAAAAAAAAAAAAAAAAGTCAGAACAGTAATTGTCTCTGCTACAAGGGAATTGGTTTTAATGGGGCATGAAAAAAACACCTGAGATTATGGGAATTCTACATCTTAATTGTGGTGTTGTTTATTTGAGTATATTCATTTATGAAAGCTCATAGAACCCTGTATTTTACTGTAGGTAAATTATAACTATAAAAGTTATCATGAAAAAGAATTAAAGAACAAACTCCTTAAACATTAATTACATTCATCTTATATTAATTCCTTAGTCCTCACTTCCTAATATCATACATTTGGAATTTTACTTTATCCATCCTGTTACTGGTTTCTATTGTTTGTGTCTAAATTCATTGTATATTTAGACCTAGCAGAAATTAGATATGCTTTTGTGCAATAGAATTTAAATTTAGCTTTGCTATACATCCGTCCAAAGCTATGCTTACCCTGCATACTTTATATATTTATTTATTTATTAATACTTTTCAGGACCACATAATACAATTGTGGACATAGTAAATGAAGAGCCAGAACTGATGCTATTACAGAAATTATGAACAATCAGGGAACAGATCACAGGAAATTGTAAATAACACAAAAGTAACCATTACAATCATCATAAGGCCTGAGAAGTGTCCACTGACTGTAGCAACATGAAGGTTGTTGGAGTTCCTGTGAGAACACTGTGAGTGGGTTATAACAAACCAAAGTCAGTTTAAGGGTGTGTGGAATATAAAGTGGACACAGCAAGTGTGGATGCGTTTTAAGCGTTTTTGCTGAGTGAGAAAACAATAGAAAAGCATTTGGAATGGGCTCTGAAATCAAGTAAAGTGAGGGGGTTTTTTTGTTTGTTTTTTGTTTTTTTTTCAGTTAAGAGTTAAAACTCTTCAGTTATTGCGAGGAAAAAACTGTTGGTAAGGGAGAAATAAAAAATATGGAGGCTAAGATAACATTTATTTATTCATTGTTGTTTTCTGGGCTATATTTGTAGTATTTGTCAGAACTAAAATGCTTTTTGCTGTTTTTTTTTTCTTTTTTTTATTTCCATAGGTTATTGGGGAACAGGTGGTGTTTGGTTACATGAGTAAGTTTTTTCAGTGATGATTTGTGAGATTTTGGTGCACCCATCACCCAAGCAGTACACACTGCACCCAATTTGTAGTCTTTTATCCCTCACACCCTTCCCACCCTTTTCCCCTCAATCCCCAAAGTCCATTGTGTCATTCCTATGCTTTTGCATCCTCTTAGCTTAGCTCCCACTTATAAGTGAGAACATGTAATGTTTGGTATTCCATTCCTGAGTTACTTCACTTAGAATCATAGTGGAGACTAAGATAAATTTTTAAAAGAGCAAGATATCCAAGAGGGTAGAAAGTTATGGGATCATAACCACATCTAAAAGGACTATCTTCATAAAAAGAATAGATGCCTTAACTATTATCACTTAAAGGAAGAAGAACGTATGTTGTATTCATTTATTAGAGTGATAGTAAAGAGGTGTCCTTCTGATAAACATGTTTGGATAACTACAGAGGTGTTGACTGAATAAAATAAATACTGAATAATCACTAGGGAATGGTAAGGTTACAGAATTTATGGTATCAATCTTTGTATTGGTATAATGTTGTATTAGCATGGCTCAGTATTCATCATATACAGATGAGAAAGATAAATAGATTGGCCCAGGGTTTGGGTTTCACCCAACAGGAATTAAAACAGGAAAACAGGATAAGTCATTTTAGTATAATGGCAAGGGAACAATTAAGATGATATCAAGGAGAAAAAAAGGCATAAGGTGGCTGAAAGTTAGAAGAATACAATTTTACTAATAAGATAAATAAAATCCCAAAAAGGAACAAAAATATTGCTTTTTATTTTCTGGTGACTAAATCCACAATTGTGAGTTTTTCCCCCAGAGGCTTTTTTATGTTAGCAAATTGAAAATGAGCAGACGGTCCCTGGACCTGCCCATTCTTTTCCTAAAGCAGATGATCATTTCCCAAAGAACAAATGTTAAGTTAGAAATAATGGTAATGTTTAATCTTTTTAGATTTAGCAAGCATTTATGTGGCTGTTAGTCACAGTAGCATCTTAGATTATCATAGCAAGTCATGAATTTTGTGAATAATTTCCATCATATATGGTGATATCTAACTTTAGGAGAAATAAAGATTTTCTTAAATCCCCATAGGTTTGGCAGAATTGATTTATAGAAAACTTTCAGAACAAGAATCTAAATTTTCCAAAAGTGACATTGTGAAAGACATCTGTTTATCACAGGCACTAAACTATAAGCAGTCTCACTGGAAAAAGCTATATGAAGAGTGATAAATGTAGTGCAGTGAGCAGGTTGCCAAAACCAATGAGTGGTAAAAGTCCTAGAAGCTAAGTGAAAGAAGAAAAAAAATTTTTTAATAGTTAAGTGCTTCTCTTCAATGCTGTTACCTTTATCTGGCACAATAAGAAGTGATTGCTCGTCACTTCTTTTCTAATTTAATTTCCTTCTTTACTTCTCCAGTCTCTGTTACACAATACACACCATGATGTGCATGTAGCTCTGTCAAGCAACTAAACAGACTTTGAGCACGTGTCTTGCCTTTCTAAATAATTCAAACCCCAGAAGTGATTTCTCTTCAAATATTATTTTCACTGTAACAGCCAGAGGTATGTGTTTTTACCCAACGGGTAGACAATGGTTTATTTGCAAAGTGACATGAGAATCCAAACCAGGGAGAATTCTTGTTGAGTGCTGACATGCATTGCAATAGATGCTTCAGAAATTATTGTGAAGTATTCATCTAACTTGCAGCATGTAAAATTTAAAAACATAAAATATTGAATAAAAATATATTATAAACCACTAAAATATCCATATTTAAATTAACCTAATTTTACTATAAAACCTTTAGGGAGACAGAGATGTCACACTGTTTTAAAAGGTAACATTTATGAAAGATAAATGCTTGTTATCTCTATATCATACAGACATAAGATAGAATTTTAAAGGATTTACAAGATTAGAGATGGAGAACTCAGGAAGCTCATAAACTGTAAAATGTTTTCATAATATTTTCTTTGCTTGTTAGCTAGTTTGCTATACTCTATCCCTGATCTTAAAGGATCATGACAGCTCACAGAAAAGGGACATACAACAAATTGATAGTAAAATTTAAACGCAAATAAGGAATCCAAATTATTTAAAATATAAATAAGGTAGAAGTATATGTAAGCTTTGCATTTTCTGAGTCTCCTAACAGCCAAATAATAATGAAAACATGATCAGTAAATACATGTTTTCAAGAGGAGGAAACAAATATTTGTAAGAGAAATCCAAAAAGTTGCACATAGAATTAAATTGTAGGTGAAACTTCCCTTGTAGAGTTTCATAATGGGAGTAATATAGTAAACAAGGTCTATAATATTTCTACAACAAACAATATTTCTACAATAGCAACAGACTTAACTGCTTCATTTTAAACAACCTCCATTTCAAAGCCCAATGAATAATATTGAAATGCAACTTACTAAAGGCAGTTATACAAAGAGTCAATGAAATATAGTCAAACCATTTAGTAATGACCCAATTCTATTACTGGTTTTTAATGACTCAATGATAGAATTCACTGTGTATATGTATATGTTTATGTGTGTGTTTGTGTGTTAATTTCATATATCCAATGAAGGGTTTACTTTGCAATTATATATTGGTTATCTATTTTGTAGGAAAAAGTATTATCAAAGAACCCATGCCTTAGGTATAATCTCTCCTTTCACAAACCCATAGTTTTGTTTATGCTGTCACCCTTAGAAATCTATTCTCCCTCAACAACCTAAGCTATTCTTCAGAAATCAGGTCAAATGCCACTTCCTTTTTGATATTCCCCAGGAATCAGTTTCTTGTTTCTCTGTGCCCACAAAGAATGTTTTTCCCCTTTTACAGAATTCTTTACAGTGTGTTGAAATTATTCTCATTTTGGTCTATTTTATCAGAATAT
Source organism: Gorilla gorilla gorilla (assembly GCF_029281585.2). NCBI lineage: Eukaryota > Metazoa > Chordata > Mammalia > Primates > Hominidae > Gorilla > Gorilla gorilla. The sequence goes on along the minus strand of NC_073237.2, from coordinate 98,597,555 downwards.
GAGCTTTTCAAAGCTATGCTATTTGCCTTATGCGTGGTAGTTTCCTTAATACTTAATACTAGGACTCAATACATATTCTCTGAATGAAGGAATTAAAGGAGAAACAAATTATTTCTTGATAAGGTAAGAAAGTGTTAATTATTCTGAAACCAAAGGCTCCAATATGTCTTGATAATTCCCTCAAATTATTTGGAGATATTTTTGGCTATCAACATTTTTTCTGGGATATAGATCCATAGCCTTGATCAATGTCAAAGGAACCCCTAATCCTGCCTCTGTAGAATAGGAAACATTGGGATAAAAGGACAAACATTCAGAGAATGTTACAATTTTAGTCTTCCAAAATGCTCAAGTTACTTATTGGATTTTATAACTTTTCAAATAGAAAATAAATATTCAACACACTATCTGATTATTATTTGCATTAATTATGGGAGAAAGTAAATTTTTCTAGTGTTTCCTGGAGTCTGCTGACCATGTAGGCCATATCACAGCTAAATATATTCCACCTGACCTTTATTTGTTTGTTGCTGAGAAAATTACGGTTGACTAAGCAGAGATCCAAATGACGAGAATGTTGGACTAATTATTCATTAATGAGAGGTGCAAAAGAGAAGTGCTTCTAAGAATCAGTATACTATACTTAAATGACTTAGCACTTGGAGAGAAATCTATGAAAATAAGGACATAACTTAGACACTATATTAATTGGAACATATTTTTCTAGATTTTCACACTAGACCTACAACTGACAATTCTATTTCTAATGCCAGTTCCCATTTGAAAAGTTCCTTTTTCTGAAATTATAGCATGCAATACATGAATGTAGATGAAAATCTATTAAGGTAATTTGAATTACAGAATTCATTGTGCTTATATAATAGATTGAAACAGCTTAAAACATATGATTTGATTCTAAAACTATAACCCAAGTAAATTAATCATAGTCTAGCAACTTAATCTTATAAGTCATTATTCTAAAATGTAGATATTTGAATTAGCATATTTATACATGCCAAACTAACCGTATAGGTCATCATTATCTTGTAGAGGCGGTTAAATGTACCCTCTACCTTTTTAAGGTTTCTGGCAGGGACTAACATAAGACAGATTAAAAATAAAAAAAGCATACAATCTTTATTTGGTAATTTTTACATGTACATGAGCACCTTCAAAAGAAGAATGAAGACCCAAAGAACTGGCTAAGCCTAAGGCTTATATGTTAGTTTGAATAAAGGTTGGCAACTATGGAAAATTAATTAAAATAAATGTGACTAAAAAGACAAAAGTTATTTTAATAAGCTCTGTTTATACAGATTTTCTCAGCCCCCAGTCTGCATCTCTGGTGACAAGAATGTTCTATTCTCCTGGTTTAGGGAGAGCATCTTTCACATAAGAGTTTTATTTCCTGCTTTCAAGAAGAAAAAGGGAGGTCAGAGTGTCCTTCCTGCATCTGCTATTTGTCAAGTGCCTTAAGTTCAAAATAATCAACATGTCAAATTTGCATATTTTGGGGTGGTATGTCCTGAACTCCTTCAGTCTACACAAGTGCTTATGAGCAACAAGGTAGCTTAACTCAGGAGAAGATAAATGTTGAGATCCTTTATTTAGTTGTGCAATCTCCCTTCTTGTGTAAAATAGAGACACGCATTTATATGCATTAGAGATTGCTGTCAAAATTCAACGGAACATAGTTTTCAGCACAAAAGAGATTCTCTTTAATGTTATTCCCCCATCCTTTCTACATGTGATTCTGTTATTTTGTATGTATGAAGTGTTTTATAATGAATATGCTAACATCACATTTTAAAATCAGGGTTTCTTAGCCTTTTATGACTGTGACACTTCAAAATGTCAAAAATTTTGGCAGCAGGAAAAGGATTTGAAAGTAAAGATAACTGAGTAAAGTTTAGAACTTACTTTTTCTTTGGATAATTTCAAATGTTCCCATGTTCCCCACTCCTATTGAGATCAGATGCCTATGTGTATCTAGGAATTGGCCCAGAAACTGATTTAACCCCACCAATAAACACTATGTTTGCAAAGTAGATCTGAAAATTCCTCTTTGGAAGGGCTGCTCAGCTATTGAAAAAATAACCTTGGACAAAACAAACCTTGGACAAACAAGTGGTAGCTCTTAAGCTGTCTCCCTTCAACATACAACTACACAAACTTGGGGTTTTGGATATGATTCCAGTTTATGCACACTTTATGTTTCCTCAACGTAACAGTAAATGTGTGATTGGCTATTCTAATACTTCAGATTATAAGCAATATTTGTAGATCAACATATAAATGTGTGAAAAAACTAGCTAAATTTAAAATAAATTCATGTTCGTATTAAGTTATGTGGGATAAGTGTGGAATTTCTTTGCGTAGAATATAGAGTCTGACTTAAAACAATGATTTAGTTTTATGAGGTAATGATTCTTTTAAATGATTAATACTGGAGACTCAAAAATCTCTATTTTAAACCGCTGTCTTTCTCCCTAGATACTAATTTTTCACTGTCTTCAAGCTGAAAAATCACAAAACAGAATTCCTTATATTCTTCTGTACATCCTTCATTTTTTGTTCCTAGTGACAGAGAACAGCATTATAATATGTTTAAAATCTTCCCCCCACCACTGAAGGAACTCCCTTATCCTTTTTACCTAAAATCTCACTCAAGATTTTTTTCAGAGATGAAATCATTCTTGACGTAATTCTTTCTCTATTTCACTTCCACTTTCAAATTCAAAGCTTCACCATATTTCACTTGAAATTTTGCAATCATCTTCCCAAGAGGACCCCAGTGTTCATTCCTTCTTTCACCATTCATCTATCATTCCACTGTTTTTTAAATTAAATCAATATAATTATATAATTTTCATAACAACTTTGATAATTCCCAATAGGCCAAAGGACAAAGTTCAAGTTTTTTTAGTATAGAATCTGTAGACCATATCAATAAAGCTAAATCATCCTTCTAACCCTGTCCTACCATGTGACGCATTTTAGCTTACAATACTACTCACACTATTCAAAGATGCTATACATTTCCTGGCTCCAACTTTGATCATGCTATTCCTTCTCTTCTACTAGAAACACACAAGGTTGATAAAGTATAATCTCAGAGAGCGATGTCCCTTCGTTTCTACCAGAAACACACAGGATTGATAAACTGCATAATCCCCAGGGCATTATCCACATAGTTTATGTTATGAGACCTTCATGAAACAGATAGACTAGGATGGTGCCCTTGGAAGCAAAAAAGCAACAAACATACATTGAAAACTCATGTTCCTAAGAACCATTCATTTATTCAGTAAATAATAAATCAAAGCCTATGACGGGGCATGTCCTGGCCAGGAATTTTAGGATGACAGATATGAATATTTTTGAAGAAATAGGTACCATATGTGTATATCTCTCATGATCCTAGGCTAGACAAGGGCATGGGTAATCTCTTGCTTGATCAGGTGCATTGTGTGGATCTAAGAATAAAGATTCAAGAGATATATTTCTGGATAAAACTATAATCAGAACTATTTGACTATTCAGCCATATCACAAAATTAATTTATATATGCAACAATAACATAGAAATCAGGGAAGCCAGGTTTTTGATGAAAGGAGGCAAAAGGAGACAGGAAGACTCACCAGAAACTATCTTCTGCTTAGAAGATAATTTCATCACAGCCAGGCGCGATGGCTCACGCCTGTAATCTCAGCACTTTGGGAGGCCAAGGCGGGCGGATCACGAGGTCAGGAGATTGAGACCATCCTAGCTAACACGGTGAAACCCGGTCTCTACTAAAAATAGAAAAAAATAGCCGGGCGTGGTGGCGGGCGCCTGTAGTCCCAGCTACTCGGGAGGCTGAGGCAGGAGAATGGGGTGAACCTGGGAGGCGGAGCTTGCAGTGAGCCGAGATCACGCCACTGCACTCCAGCCTGGGCGACAGAGCATGACTCAATCTCAAAAAAAAAAAAAAAAAAAAAAAGATAATCTCATCCCTTGTATGGAGTAGTCCAATAATGATGAACAAATCAACCAAGTAATATTAATTCTACTGGTAAATCAGAATTAACCAAACTATTTTCTCCTATCGAAATAAACAAGTGAATTATATTTCACTCTCATTACTAGGAAATGTTAGTATTAACTAACTGTTGCTCTCAACTTTCACCTTCTTAAAAACAAAATGTCTCATTCAAAACATTATATTCCACACTGTGTACATACTGGACTATTTAGCAGCCTTCTTGTGACATTGTATTGTAATTATTTATAGCATATTAGTTCCACCTCTACTTTTTAACTTTTTTGTTATTTTTTAATTTAAATTTGTATTTCCCACACATTTAGCCCAGATTAATAATATGCGTGATAGGGAAAATCTGAAATAATTTACCACATTGATAATGGAAGAAAAGTAGATTTGAAAGTCACCTATGTGATATAATTTAAAACATTTGAAAATTGTAGGATGGTTTGAATTTATAAAAGGTGAAAATAGGAAAGAAGCACTTTAAATGGGAAGAATACATCCAAATACACACAAGGAAAGAGAGAGCATAATGGGAGAAAACCTTGGAAAACATGGTGCCACACGATGGGATTACCAGAATGCCATGTTATACAATTCAAATATTGGGATACAAACAATTTGCCGTATATTTGCAACCAATTTTAATTGCATGACTATATTTCTTCCTTATTAGTTTATTAATTATACCTTCAATTATTTTTCTCATTTGCTGAAGGTGTTACAATATGTATCCTTGGCATATTAGGGTCCTACCTTGAATTAGTACTTTTTCCACTTCCCACCTAACACAGGTATCTTACAACAATTTAGGCCCTTTACCCCTTCCACATTTTGTTTTGCAACCCTATAATTTTTATCTCATTTAAGTGCACAAAATACCATGGAGCACATAATTTTTATAACCTACTGTAACGCATCACTTTCCAAACACTGTATTTTTCTTAAACAGGATGTGAATTGCTGAAGAATTTTGCATAGGAGTATGAACTATTAATATACCTGTCTCCTACTATTAGATAATTATATTGCTATGTAAAAGAAACATTAAAATGACTATTATTTACTAAATATTACTTTCTAAGAATACATTGTTAAAAGTGCACTTTCTGAATGAAAGTATAAGAACCTTTAAAATGCTTTTGAGACGTATTCCAAAATTGCTCTTTAGAAATGCTGTATGAGTTTATGTCGCAGTTTTTGATAGGAGACTGAATATTATTTTTATGCTTACAATATTGCAAATTATAATTTAGTAATTTTAAATTGAATTTCCTTTTTAAATAATAAATTGTATAAATTTTAATGTATTTGTCATATATTTTTATTGTCCATTGGTGGATTACTTACCCATTTTATCTACTTTTATTTTTCTGTGGAAGTACCCGTTACTTTAGTTCAGTTAATACGCAGTTATGTAGATTTGTTGCAAGAATACTGCATAAGGCTATTAAAAATACTTTCATAAGAACACTAAAAATAAAAGTTTTCATATTGAAAAGTTAAAGGAAAAACAGTATCTAGTGTGTCATATGCCCTTCTAGTGGAACTTAGTTTTATTAAAATATCTGCATGTTTTACTCATGTTCATTGGGATCACAGATTTAACTCAGAATGAATACTAGGCATGAAAAAATGTAATTTGTTGTGATAAAAAATCAGTAAATTTTCTATCATGATTAAAGCTGAGAACAAACCTATAGTACAAGCAGCCTTTTGCATCCCAACACTCTGTTCAAATGATATCAGGCTCACATGTTCAGGAGTATGGCTTTTAAGTCTTCATAGCATTAGGCTTAGGCACTGTATTTTCCTCATGCTTTTAAGATGATGTTACTGATCCACTTTGCTTTCATCTCCAAGTCTACAGCATATACCATATAATTGGGTATATTAAACTTTGGTCAGAAACCAGTAGTTATCCATGGTTGACTATTGGGCTCATAGAATCCTCTGGGTTCTGGCTGTGCCTTCTATTTTCTTCCAGGGTTCTTTACAGTTCTTCCTACGAAGTCACTACCTGGTACCTCGCTGGTGGCTCCACCTTCCATCACTTTTCCAAGATATTCCAGCCATACTCTCAGAAAATTCTTGTTTCCCTCTCTGTTCTTCTAAGTTCAAGATAAGCTTTTGGAAAATGCCACCTTCAGCCAGACCCAGCTGTGCATACCCCATCCTCTTTTGGTTAGCATAGAAAGGAACACATTCTAGATTCCTAAATGTGGGGTAGAAACAATAGAATATCTCTGTTCTAGATATTACCTTAACTTATCAAAAGGACAAGACTTGTCTTTGCTCTCCTATTTTTTTCTTAGAAATGTAAAATAATGGGTTTCCAGCTGATGCCATGGACACTGATTCCTCCTCCTCCTTTTTATTCCATTAACCTTCTTCAAACTTTTGAATAAAACCATAGATCTGGCCCTTATTAATCTACATAGGATAGAATGAGAAATACCTAAAACTCCATAGTTCTTTCTACATTTTTTCTTCTATTATACACGTCATGATGTGATGTCTACCCTAACTGCCAAGAAATGAGTAATATAAATAAGGCAAAGATAAGGTGCTACAAAATTCAAAAGAGAAAAATCACATCAATAATTCAATATTTTATACCTATTATGTATGTATGTTTTATAGTTAAATCATCTCATTATTCTCAGATACAATAATTAATGCTCCCTGTCAATCCTTAATTATTTATTCTTAAGAAAGCACTATAAAGTTGCCCCCAAATCCATTATGGGTCTTGGAAGTTCTAAGTTGATGCCATCAAATGTATATCACAGAAGTGCATACATTAATCAAACTTAGCTAAGTATTACATTAAACTTGAAATAACTTATGCAGGCTAATATTTCTTGTTATACATATCATGTGGATAATATTAACAATACTTAACTATGTTTGTTCAACAATGCATGCAGTTCTTATCAATACACACCCTATAGCAGCCATTGTAAGCTTCAAATAGAAGGTTGCCTCTGGTCAACTAGAGAAAAGTTAACATGCTTTTGCTTTAGAAATCTCCATACAAGATCTCATGACTGAATCTTGCCATTGGAAGTGAGCTGCCAGGGATTACTTAGTTTTAAGATAGAAGACTAAGTGGATGAGAAGTGAGGATTTTTCTTAATCATCCAATGGCAGGGAACTCAATCTCCAAATCTCCAGGGTTGTCACTTCACATAACCTTGAATCATTAGGGCCTCTGGATACAAGTAGTTGCTATGTGTGCCCCCACTGACTGAATCAGCCATCCTTCTCTCTTAGTCTTGGCAATTTCATTTTCCCCATAGTTGAATACTTTTCTACCTCCCCTTGAATAAATACCAGGCTCCCTTACCTACTAAGTTACAGCCTATATTTAATTCCCTCAAAAAAAGAAAATTTTAAAGACCTATTTTTAAGTTGTTTAGACATATTCTGCATTCTATCCATTTGCTTTCTGCTAAGAACTGTCTTCCAATAACCATAGGGATAATAGCTTATTCTCAGAACTGTGAAATTTTGGCAGCTCCATGGTGATGGTAGGGTTCAGGGAGGCAGAATAAGGATTTAATTCTGATTCTAACTACCCCCCAATCATTTTGTTGTTTTATTCTTTCAAATCATGTGACAATATAAAAGAAATTTAAAAAGAGTTTAGTTTTGGCAGTGCAGAAAATGATTCCATGATTGATATCAGCAAAGACAGAACCCAGTCTGGAGTAAACTTAGAAAGGCATTCACTGGAAATAATATAACATCTTATTTGTTTCATGAGACACATTGCTGGTTCTGTCTTGAAGCTGTGAGCACACTGTGACTCACATAATGTCAGTGAGCTACAAAACATTGAACTTCAAAATCCAAGGGGAATTTTGTCAACTTTAGCTTTGCCATGAAATATGACCCTTCTCTGTGTAAAAGTGAAAAGGGGAAGGAAAGTGAAAGAGGATAACTAGTTTTTAACTGGCTTCAATGTCGTGAACACGTTACATGTAACATCTTGTTGAATCCATACGACTAGAATATTTGTATTCCATTTGAAAGATAAAAAATTTTCAACAGATTAATACGTTACCGTAAATCCTGTAAGCCTATAAAATAAAACTGAAATTTGAATTCCAGCCTGAATTATTACTGTGCTCACGGGTTTATAAATGTATGTATGGCTTTGTAACCATCACAATGGTAGTTAATTACAAAGAATCTTAAGGGCACTAAGGTGACTCAAAATAGTAATTCTCTACGTTACTGAAGAAACTGATATTACAGTTTTACTACTGTTAGGAATCGTTCAAGGAGTTTGAGGAGATATAAAATGAATAGCACATGGACATTGTCTTGTATCAGTTAAAATCTAGTAAATAAAACAAAAACATGACATTATATAATATATAGGCTTATTTCTAAACTATCAGAAAGATATAGTGTAACAATTGTGATAACAAAGATGAAAGCAAAACGCTCTAGGAAAAATATAGAAAATGACAGATTCTAGAGAGGAAAAAAAGGGCATGTTTTAATAGGCAAACACATGCCCAAAAGATGGTTAAGATGTCAACATTTAGCAATGAAAAGAAGAATATTTTAAACAGTGGAAAGTATGTGACTAATGAATAGAATAGAAAACGCAATAACATGAAAAGTAAGTAGTCCATTATAGGTATACACAATTATTTTCTAGAAAAGTCTACAGGACTAAAAATAGAAAAATAAATAGTATTCAGATTAAAGGGAGCCTTGAACCTTCTAATTTGGTGAATTTTATTTGTCATTATACATCTGTCAAAAGGTTTTAAGCAAATATTTGACATTTTTAAAAATAGACTTTGAAAATGTTTCTGTAACAGTTTACTTAGCATATACTTGAAGGGAGTTGGGATATAAAAGCAATAAGGCCAGATTTTAAGAAAGCTATTGCAATAATCAAAGAGTGAAAATGACATCTTGGATTAAGGGTATGCCAGTAGAAATGGAAAGGAGAGGACACACATGAAAGATATTAAGGTGAGAAAATTAGCTATTTTCACTAATATTTCCCTTTAGTGCATTGTTTACTTTAATAATCAGCTGGAAGATACTTTCAATATGGCTTCTCAGTGATCCCCATCCATTTAAGATTTTAATCAGGCAGTTACTGTCTGGTAATAAAATGACATTTTATGTTATAATGATGGGCCTTTCAAAGAGCTCTCATCAATGATTGAGTTGACGCTCAGTAATGAGCTGATCTGTATTCAACACACTGTGCTTAGTTTAATGAACTTAAATTTAATTTTTGCCAGAACTGAGAGCTTTAAATCAAAGCCATGACATTGTATCCTGGCAACAAAAGTTCCCAACACTATTCTATAGTATATTGCAGATTTATTCTGGGGTGGGCACTTAGAGATTATTTCTAACTTTTCATAAACTTTGTATTTTGTTAATCACTGTTTAAATTAGCATATCTTTACTCAACTAGTAAGGAGACTTGACTTCATAGTCACAAGACTGACTAGAGGAGATAAAACATATTGTCTCCAAATCTCTAGATTTATGAAAGAAGTCTTCTGAAACATTATGTAAGACATTGGGATTTTTTTTAAAAAAATGTTTTCTCTATGCAAAAAGTAACAGATGCTGGTGAGGCTGTGAAGAAAAGGGGATGCTTTTAAGCTGTTGATGGGAATGAAAATTAGTTCGGCCATTGTGGAAAGCAATGTGGACAGACCTCAAAAAGCACAAAAGACAATTATCATTTGATGCAGCAATCCCATTATTGATTACATACCCAAAGGAAAATAAATTGTTCCACAAAAAAGACACATAGATTTATATGTTTATTGCTGCACTATTCACAACAACAAAGACATGGAATCAACCTAGGCACTCATCAATGGTGAATTGGATAAAGAAAATGCTGTGAGACTGTGGAGAAAAGGGGATGCTTTTAAACTGTTGATGGGGATATAGATTAGTCCAGCCATTGTGGAAAGGAATGTGGAGAGATCTCAAAAAGCATAAAAGACAATTATTTGATGCACCAATTCCATTATTGGTTACATATCCAAAAAGGAATAGATTGCTCCACAAAAAAGACATGTATATTAATATGCTCATGGCTGCACTACTCACAATAATAAAGACATGGAATCAATCTAGGTGACCATCAATGGTGAATTGGATAAACAAAATGCTGTACATATACACCATGGAATACTATGCAGCCATGAGAAATAAAAATATCATGTCCTTTGAAGCATTATTAATGCAGCTAAAGGCCATTATCCTAAGCAAAATTAACACAGAAACAGAAAACCAAATACGGTTTGTTCACATTTATAAATGGGAGCTATATATTGAGCACATATAGACATGAAGAAGGGAAAATAGACACTGGGGGCTACAAGATGGGTAGGGGCGAAGGTAGGCATGGGCTGAAAAACTACCTATTGAGTATCATGCCCACTACCTGGGTGACAGCAGGATCCATACCTGAAACCTGAGCCTCACACAATATACCCATGTAACAATCCTGCACATGTACATCAGGAATCTAAAATAAAAATTGATAGGTTGCAACACCCGAGTTCCTTCAAATATCTGGAAAGCCTTCCCAAAAAGCATGGGTACAAACAAGCCCAGACTGTAAGGCTATGATAATTACCTAACTCTTCAATGCCAAGAGAATGATTAACATATACAAGCATCAAGACCGTCCAGGGGAACATGATCTCACTAAATGAACTAAATAAGTCACCAGGGACCAGCCCTGGAGAGACAGATATGTGACCTTACAAAAAGAGAATTCAAAATAGCTGTTTTGAGGAACTATGAAGAAATTCAAAATAACAAGAAAAGGAATTCAGAATCCTATCAGAAAAATTTAACAAAGAGATTGAAATAATTTTAAGAAATCAAGCAAAAATTCTGAAGTTGAAAAGTGCAATTGACATACTGAAAAATGGATCAATCTCTTAGCAGCAGAATTGATCCGGCAGAGGAAAAAAATCAGTGAGCTTAAAGACAGGTCTTTTGAAAATAGTCAGTGAAGGCAAAAGCAAGAGGCATAAAAAATAACGAAGTCTGCCTACAAGGCCTAGAAAATACCCTCAAACAGGCAAATCTAGACATTATTAGCCTTAAAGAGGAGGTAGACAGAAAGATAAGGGTAGAAAGTTTATTCAAAGTGATAACAGAGAAGTTCCTAAACGTACAGAAAGATATCAATACTCAAATACAAGAAGGTTATAGAACACCAAAAAGATTTAACCCAAATAAGACTACCTCAAGAAATATCAAACTCCCAAGGGTCAAGGATAAAGAAAGAATCCTAAAAGCAGCAAGAGAAAAGAAACAAGTAATACATGATGAAGCTCTAATAAGTCTGACAGCAGACTTTTCAGTGGAAACTTTACAGGCTGAGAGAGTGACATGACATATTTAAGTGCCACAGGAAAAAAAAATTTATCTTAACATAATATATCTAGCAGAAATGTCCTTCAAACATGAAGGAGAAATAAAGACCAGAAAAACAAAATCTGAGAGATTTTGTCAACTCCTTATCTGTTCTACATGAAATACTAAAGGGAGTTTTTCAGTCTGAAAGAAAAGGATGTCAATGAGCAGTAAGAAATCATCTGAAGGTACAAAACTTGCTAGTAATAGTAAGTACACAGAAAAATAGAATACTATAGCACTGTGATTGTGGTGTGTAAACTACTCATATATTGAGTAGAAAGACTAAAAGCTGAACTGATCAAAAATAATAACAGCAACATTTTATGATATAGTGCAGCCAATATGGCGCATGTATACACACGTAACAAACCTGTACATTGTGCACATGTACCCTAGAAATTAAAGTATATAAAAAAAGATATAAATAGAAACAAGAAAAAGTTAATAAGTGGAAGAACAAAGTTAAAGTGTATGTTTTTTATTAGTTTTCACTGTGTTTGTTATATCATTTGTGTCTGCAATGATATAACATTGCAGGTTCTAGATTGAGAAGGGGTGGATTGTCCTCAGTCAGTAAACCATTAAAAGCTTTTTTTACCAGATGAAAATACACAGAAATAGAAAATACAGTCCTAGAATTCCTATAACCACAAAAGACTCCAAATAGCCAAATCAATCTTCAGCAAAAAGAACAAAGCATGAGGCATCACACTACCTTATTTTTAAAATCTGCTACAAAGTTGTAGTAATCAAAATAGTATGGTACTGGCATGAAATCAGGCACCTTGGCCAACGAAACAGAATAGATAGCCCAGAAATAAAATCATGCAAATATAGTCAAGTAGCTTTTTACAAAGGCATCAAGAATATACAATAGGGAAAGGATAAAATTTTTAATAAATGATTGTTGAGGAAACTAGAAATCCACATGCAAAAATAAAATAAAATTGGATGCTTCACTTACACTGTACACAAATATCAACCCAAAATGGATTAAAGAATTAAACATAAGGCCTGAAACCTTAAAACTCCTAGAAGAAAACATAGGAGAAAATCTCCTTGACATTGTCTTTGGCAATATTTTGAATACCAAAGTAAAATATCAGACAACACAAAAAAAATAAACAAGTGGGAAAACATCAAACTAAAATGTTTCTGCATAAAAAAGTAGCAATTAACAAAATGAAAAAGTTACCTACAGAACAAAAGAAAATATTTGTAAGCCATGATTTCAATAAGGAGTTAATAAGGAACTTACACAACTCAATAGCAAGAAAACAAACTGATTATAAATGGACAAAGGACCTAAATAGACCTTTCTCAAAAGAAGACATACAGGCCGGGAGTGATGGCTCATGCCTGTAATCCCAGCACTTTGGGAGGCTGAGGCAGGCAGATCACTTGAGGCCAGGAGTTTGACACCAGCCTTGCCAACGTGGTAAAACCCCATCTCTACTAAAAATACAAAATTTAGCCAGGTATGGTGGTGCACGCCTGTAATCCCAGCTACTTGGAAGGCTGAGACAGGAGAACCTCTACTACGAGGAAGAGGTTGCAGTTAGCTGAGATCATGTCACTGCACTCTAGCCTGGGTGGCAACATGAGATTCTGTCTCAGGAAAAAGAAAAAAAAAAAAAAGAAGACATACAAATGGCCAGCAGGTATATGTAAAGATGTTCAATAGCATTAATCATCATGAGAATGCAAATGCAGAAATACACAATGAGCTATCACCTCACACTTATTAGGAAGTCTATCATCAAACAGATAAAAGATCCATGTTGGTAAGGATATGGAAAAAAGGAAACATTTGTATTAATATACTGTTGGTGGGAATGTAAATTGGTATAGCCATTATTTAAAAAAGTATAATAATTATCAGGGTAATGCAAATGGAAACTACAATGTGATACCATGTTACTACTGCAAGAGTGGCCATAATAAAAAAATAATAGATGTTGGCATGGATGTGGTGAAAAGGGAACACTTTTACATTGCTGGTGGGGATGTAAACTAGTACGACCACTCTGGAAAACAGTGGTGTGGAGATTCCTTAAGGAACTAAACATAGACTTAACATTTGATCCAGCCATTCCATTACTAGGTGGAAAAGAAGTCATTATACAAAAAGGTACTTGCACATGCATGTTTATAGCTGCACAACTTGCAATTGCAAAAATATGGAACCAGCCCAAATGCCCATCAATGAGTAGATAAAGAAAATGCCACACACACACACACACACACACACACACCATGGAATACTACTCACCCATGAAAAGGAATAAAATTATGACATTCACAGCAACCTGGACTGAATTGGAGACCATTATTCTAAATGAAGTAACTCAGGAATGCAAAACCAAACATCCTATGTTCTCACTCATAAGTGGGAGCTAAGCTATAAGGACACAAAGGCATAAGAATGATACAATGGACTTTGGGGACTCGGGGGAAACAGTGGGAAGGGATATGAGGGCTAAAAGACTATACACTGGGTACAGCATACACTGCTCAGGTGATGGGTGCACCAAAGTCTCAGAAATCACCACTGAAAAGCTTATCCATGTAACTGTTATAGGTAGTCAGGCATGAGCAGGGCAAAAGGGGGCTCCCCACCCCATCACCTACCAGGAATGTCAGGCGATTGGGTGATAGTTTCACAATCATCACATTGCCTCTCTATAAGTGATCATTCTGGCAGCCAGTGCCAGGAAGAGAAAAAATAAACTATTTTGTTCCCCAAAAACCTATTGAAATTAAAAATAAAAATTAAAAAAAATACCAGTATGGAAGTTTTTCAAAAAATTCAAATAGAAGTACCATATGATCCAGCAATCTCACTTCTGGGTATACATTCCAAAAAAATTAAAGTCAGGATCTAGAGGAAATATCAGCACTCCCATGTTTATTACAACATTATTCGCAATGGCCAAGATAGGAGAACAATCTAAGTGCTTATCTGTCGACAGATGGATGGATAAAGAAAATGTGCTTTGCATATACTTTAAAAATTTTTAAATAGATCTTTAAAAAAGAAATATGGAATGCTTCACGAATTAGAGTGTCATTCTTGCTCAGGAGCCATGCTAATCTTCTCTGTATTGTTCCAATTTTAGTGTATGTGCTGCTGAAGCAAGCACTACATATGTGTGTGTGCATGTGTGTGTATACACATACAATGAAAGTACATAATTATTCAGCCTTAAAAAGAAGTTTCACTATTTGCAAACTTAGCATGAACCTTGAAGACATTATGCTAAGTGAAAATATGCCAGAAACAGGAAGACACATACTGCAAGATCTCACTTTTATGTAGAATCTAAAAACCAAAAAGCTAAGCTCAGAGTAACAGAGAGTAGAGTGATAGTTACCAGGGGCTAGTCTTGAGGAAAAGGGAAGATATTGGTAAAATATTGCAATCCTTTAATTATAAGACGAATAAGTACTAGAGACTTAATGAACAGCATGGTGACTGTAGTTAATAATAACGTATCGGGTATGTGAAATTTGCTGAGAGTAGGCTTCAAGTGTTGTCACTAACCACACACAGACACACACAAAATGAATGTTGTATCAGGATTGAGGTTCTTTAAGAATGACTCTTCCTTTACTCAGGGACAAGTATTTTCCAGCATATTGTCCAACAATCTGTTCATCTTAAACAAAACAAAAGCCAAAAAACTTCAATAATCTATTCAAACAAATTTAAGCAAAAGGAGAAGAACTAAGGATTTCACAGTTACTATATAAAATTATTAATAATCTGTCAATACGTTGAGGCATTGCTGCTTTATTAGTCTGTTCTCATGCTGCAAATAAAGACATACCTGAGACTGGGTAATTTATAAAGGAAAGAGATTTAATTGACTCACAATTCATCACGGATGGGGAGGCCTCAGGAAACTTACTATCATGGTGGAAGGGAAAGTAAACACGTTCTTCTTCACATGGTGGCAGCAAGGAGAAGTGCAAAGCAAAGAGGGAAAAGCCCCTTATAAAACCATCACATCTTGTAAGAACTCACTATCACGAGAACAGCATGAGGGTAACCACCCCCATGATTCAATTACCTCCCACCAGGTCCCTCCTAGGATATGAGGGGATTACAGGAACTACAAGTTAAGATGAGATTTGGGTGAGGACACAGTCAAACCAAATCAGCTGCCAAATATGGTTTACACTGGACACAATTTAACAGAATGACTGAAGGTTGACTCATAGCCCACTCAAAAAGTAACATTTAAGAATTATAAATTGAGTAAGCATCTCCCATTATATTAACAAATACAAAATGTAGAGGAGTTGCGGAATGAAGAAGGATGAGCTGTTGTTTTGTTTTGATTTGTTTTAATTGTTTGGGTGTTTGGTGTAATAGTTGTTTGCTATATAACAAATTAGCACAAATCTCAGTGACTTTAAACTATAAAAAATTACTCAACCAGTTAGCTTCCAGAGTCATCTCTACATTTTCTAGAAAAAAAAAATCTTGATGCTAGAGATTTTCCTTATTGGATTTCTGACTTACTTGCAAAATATCTCCCAAAACAAAACCTGGCCAAGTAGGAAAGTAGACTGAGTAACCCAGTTTCTCCAGTCCAATGTTGGAGATCTTGGCTCCTGCAGAAGCAAACTAGGAGACTGTGGGAGGGGAGTAAATCTGACAGACGGACTGATCAGTGAATCTGGTGGATTTACATAAGGAACATCTCTTATGGTTTCAGAAGCCCTTGTGCCTGCTAAGATTACTCTAGCCTTCAGAACCTGCATTCTGATCTTTAATGGTATTGTGATGCTGTACTTTTCCGAACTTTTCTTTCATCTGGATAGAAGGGAGCCGTGCCAAATCAGGAATTCTCACTTAAAATCTCTGCCTGGAGGTGGAATTTTTCCTCGTGTCTTTTCAGGCATGGTAGATATCTCTGCCTAAGCCCATGTTATTCTTCTAAAATCAGGTCAAAGCCTTGCATGTGCCCCTGAGCTGCAGGATCGAGTCTACAATATCAGCCCCAATTTCATCTGGGCCTGGACTTAGCACAGGGGCTGGTACTGATTCATCTATTTGTAATGAACCTTCCTGCCTCTTGCCTTTGTTCTCAGGACAAAGCCACGGAAAACACCTCCTTATCTTTGCTTCCCTTTTTCCTTTTGAAAAGGAGCCTGTGTGTACTGTGGCAGGACTAGCGGGGTCTTGCTTCCAGTTGTCTCAGGCCATTCACTGAACTAGGCAGAGTGCCCCTTCCCTCTGATTTGGCTATTCTACAGTCCTTTCTGTCCACAGATATGCTTTCCTACCTTGAGATACCTAGCATCCTCTTTCTCAGCTATTAAAACTACAAGCCTTTTCTAGCTTTTCCTTGTAGCCTGAAGCTTAGGATGCTCCTACTGGCACAGCCTACTCTTTCTGGCTTTCCTATCAGCACCCAACACCTGGGAAGCTTCCACGGCCCAAGTAAACTCACTCTGGGGATGAGATTCAGAGACTAACAGCCAAGCATTTTGAGGCTAGAAGCAATGTAATGGGTAGGCCTGCAGCTGGGACTTGGGCTGGGGCTCTGTATCCAAATGAAGAATTATGCCATCAAGAGGCTGTTTTTTAAAGCATGAGTGTCCTGTATCCTGCTCAGTCAGCACGTGAGTGGTGTGTGGCATTGCATTCTCTGCTCAGTGAAGTCCCTAGACCACACACAAGACCTTATTGTGATTTTCCAGATAACTAAGTATTAAGGAGAAGTTGAGTGTTTGTCCTTAAATTTTTCCAAGGATACTTTGACTATAGTAGGAACACCTAAAGCCATTTCTATCAACTTCTTGATAGGCAAGCTGCACTTGAAGATGTCTCCCTTCTTTGATGAGGCTGAAATGGGCAAGCCAAAGCACTCAGTGAGATGGTTGACAAAGAGGAGGCCAGCCAGGAGAGATTATTTTTAGTGGACCTCAGTGGAACTGAAATAGATTACAGTGAAATCGATAAATGGATATATAACAACTATAAATAAATGCCTACTTATTTTTAAAAGGATAATATAATTTCTACTGTTTTAATCTTTGAATAATGCAAAAATATTTTTAATGGTTTGCTGGAAGGGATTATCTACTGATTTTTGGTCATCAGCCCTTTTTTCAACAGGGCACAGAATCTTCTTCATCTCACAGTCTATCTATGTGGGTGTGGCAGAAGGATCCAGAGTAAAATCTCAAACACAGTGACCTACTGGTTAGGGATGATAATATTTAGGAAATTCAGTACGCCTATAGGATAAGAAAGTGTGTCCACAATTTGTTCACTGATCCCCTTCTTGTATGAGGTGGCTCTGGGCCATGTTCTTTCTGTTAGGACTGATATGGAGAACAATGACGGATCTTTGGAAGGCTCTGATTGAATGTTACAGTTCAAGGTTTGACCTCAAGCAGCAGCATCCTATTAGATGGAGCATACTGCTACCTGCAGGAATAAGATGACAGTAGCACCTCCCTATTCCCTCACTGTGACAACCAACAGAGTCTCAAGACATTGTCAAATATTTTCTGGGGAGCAAAATCACACTGTTTTGGCAGTAGATTAGAAGTTACCAGGAGATGGTGGAGGAAGGGATTGAGGAATTATTGCTTAATGTGTGCAGAGTTTCCTTCTGGGGCGATAAAAATCTTTAGAAATAGATAGTGGTGATGGTTGCACAACATTCTGAATATAATTAATGCCACTGAAAAATTGTGAAAATGGGAAATTTTATGCTACATGTATATTTATGACAAAAATATAAGGGCAAATATGTGTGTGGCTGAAATGTAAAAATATTGAAGTGTTTTAGAACCACTCAGATACAGACACCTGCTTCCCTATAGTTTGTCTAGAAGATCTAATTTGTATTAAACAAAAATTGTTGCTTTTCTAAAAATACCTTAGGAGTGACAATGAAAGTGAGTAGTGAATAGTGTATCTCCACACAAACGTTTTACAGATCATATCTTTGTGACTGTTATCTCTTGACTTGTTTAGCACTACTGTATCTCTGAGGGCTATTATCTGCCCTCCTCCCACACAGTACCTCACCCCTCTGGCTCCCCACCTCCTCTCCCTCCCAGATCCCTGTCCTTATTCAATGGTTTAGACTCTTCTCACTTTATCATACAAAGCAATTTGGCTTTCCCCATTTCCCATCTTGATGTGCACGCAATTCCATTATTGGGAGGTGAAAATAAGCTCTGTTCAACATAATTGAACCTGTTTGGGCAGTGTTTGGAGTTATATATCACAAAACAAAAATACAAACAAAAACACACAAAACACCCAATGAAACTGGAGAAAACAAAACCAATAATAAAAACAACAACAAAAAAATTCTTTCAGTCACTCCAAAGTTATTTCCATTAACGAAGAGTATCCTGATTTTCTTCATCTATTTTTGAACTTGTTATTAAAATTCTATTGGCCTCTCATCAATTTTAAAAACAGGAAGATTATATTGTTGATAGCATATATTTATACACACATACATACACATGTATTTGTGTGTATTATATCACCATATTAGGTAGGCATACAACAGTTATTCTAGTAGGTTCTTTATAAAGAATATAAAATGTTGAAATTAAGCATTCTATCATTTTTTTATTTTCACCCATTCTAGTGCTCATTCTAATGGCTCATGAGATCTAATTCTCTCCTATCCAAATGGTGAACCTTTATCAAACTGACACCTCCTTTCTTTTCTTGCTTTCTCCTGCATCAAGAGCTGCTTCATCATCTTCCTTCCCTACAGAATTTACATGTCAAGCCACATCCTTCTTTTTGTTCTCCTTTGACTTTCGCAGAATTATCTGTTTTAAAAATCCATCCACAAACCTGATCATCTCTGGTGCTTCAATATAACAATTCAGAACACCAGTGATTAAAAATATTTATTTAAAGTGCCAGGGCAGCAAACACACTTATAAAATCTAAGGTACTCAAAACAATAGTTACAAAATTAGAATGAAAATACAGAACATAGTTTTCATCAAAATTAAAACTTTAACATGATTGTTGAAAATGGAGCTTATTGTGAAAGCCTATTCCTTACCATCCATAGTAAGAGGTCAAGTTTAATTTATACAATTAATAAATCATGAAATAATGATACAAATAGTATTTTAAGGTGTGGAGGTTAATAATGAATGGAAAAGCTAAAAGTTTAAAGAGTTTGGTTACCTCTGAGAAGCATGACTTGAGAAATAAGTGGTGATGAGACACTGTTTTTAATGCTTTACTTTTTATTTTTATCAGTTTAATAGAAATATTTGATTCTTAAGCTGTTCATATATTATTCTGAAAATCTGAAAATTAAATTTAAAAGTAATGTGGGCTTCATCAGTGTTTAATGGAGATTTTATTTTAAAATTTTTAAAAAATAATTTAAGTTTGACTACTACATAAGTTTTTAAAAATTCTACTGACTATTCAAATCCAATTTACAAAGGGTAGATATTCTGATATGATCCCGTAAAACATGCAAATATTATTTTAGTTAGAAGGAATGCATTTTTAAAACTATTATTGAGCTCTCACGAAAATAAAGCAAGTCTTCAATGAACAACAGCAACCACCACAACAAAAATCTTCAACAAACCTAAAGGAAAACAAAAACAGTACTATAAACCTAACACCTTGAACTAGAATGCAAAAGGGCACACCAAAGCCAGAGCTGCTCTGGAAGTGCTCTGAATCCTTAATCCTAGCAGTTCCCTGGATACCAATCCCACTACGGAGTGGGATTTCAACTTAGCAAATTGGAGAAACTAATGTGAGACCTCTCCACATTAAGTCAGGAATCAAAAATAACTTTATCTTCAATAATCGAGCAATAGAGACAGAAGAATTTATTGACACCAGCCAACCATTAGGCAAGAAAAACTACATAATTAATCCATTTACTGATTTAAGCAAATGTTAATACTCAGCCCCACAGATGCCTAAAAAAAATGCTTGCTAGTTCAGTGCAGGTATAAATAAGGAAGACAAATATGATAGCGTCAGTAGTTTGTTTATACAGGTTGTACATCTTTGAAGAAATATAGCATCATTTACATGATAAATGAGAAAGTATACTGACTTATCTTTAAGGCGATCCTAATTCTCACAGTGTACAATTTATTTTTGTTTTACTGAGGGTACGATGTGCCCTATTAATACCAATAAATTCCCTTGAAATTAGAGAGAGAGGTTGATTTGGTTTTTGGTGATTTTATGTGCCTTTCCCCTGTAGAAAGAGACCATTGGGGATTAGAATAAGCACCACTTTATTACATTTCTATCTCCTTTGTATCCTTAGATTCAGTAACTATGATCTCCTTTTCTATTTCCATTGTATCACTATAACCTTATATTTTGAAGAATATTTTGTTTAAATAGAATTCCTCCTTACTCAATGTATAACACACTTTTTCTTTTTCACCAAAGTCACTTTCAAACCTGTAACACTTGATTGGAATTCCATGTATTTCAAGTGAACTTTTCCCTACAATTCATTTTTATTTACTTTTTTATTAATTTTAGTCTTATAGACTTGCTTGAGAGAAATAAAAGGAAAATTCATTTATAGCTACTAAATGACAGAACATGTTCATATGTTATGTAGACTTCATGATAAACTTATTAGATAAAAGATATTATCCTCATTAAAATTAGAAAATTCATGTTTGCTTATATAGCACAATACTTATATAAGAAATAATTTTTGCTATTATACTGAATTACAATGTTATACTCTTCCATATAGTTACACTCTTGGCTAAGATTTATTACAGCAATGTGCTATAGTAAAGATATACAGCTGAATCATAAGAGAAAAAGACATGTGGAAGAGTCCATTTAAAGGTCTCATGTTTTCTTCCTCCCATGAGCAGTCACAGACAGCACACACTTCAACCAGCAATAAAAATGCAGCAACAGCTGTGGGAATTTTCTGCCCAAGGAAGCCCATTAGAGACTCGGTAACCAAGGCTTTTATTGGGGTCTGCTTATGTAGGTATTACCTGCCTAGCATGTATCAAAGTTCTAGACTCCCAGAAAGAAAGCATGTTTTTACCATCAACCACATTGTACAAATAGTTTAGGCACAGCAAGCCACTCTTATTAGTTAGGGTAAGTTTTATATCAATGTATGAAACTGTTTACCAGCCAAGTTTCCAGATGCCAGCCAAGGGTTAACCTTGCAAGCTGGCATTTCTAAACATAGCAGCCTTAGGTTTGCTTTATTAACTTTTCTGCATAGACTTCAGTTTCTATCTAGATCTTTTTGGCCAAGAATCCTTACGATTCTCTGAATGGCACATGTGCTTAACATGTACAGTATGGTATTGTGACATTACACACATGGCTTCCAATCCTACCACTTTGACTGGCTATATAGTATATAACAATCTCCCATTGGCACCTGAGAACGGTTAAAAAAAGCAGAGAACTATTAATATCAGAAAGTAATAATGTAAAAACACCCATCAACCTAAAATCTTTTTTTTTTTTTTTTTTTTTTTTTTTTTTTTTTTTTTTTTTTTTTTTTTTTTTTTAGTTTGAGACAGTCTCACTCTGTCACTTGGCTGGAGTGCAGTGGCGTGATCTCGGCTCACGGCAACCTCTGCCTCCCGGTTTCAAGTGATTCTCCTGCCTCAGCCTCCCGAGTAGCTGGGACTACGGGCATGCGCCACCACGCCCAGCTGATTTTTCTATTTGCAGTAGAGATGGGGTTTCACCATGTTGGCCAGGATAGTCTCAATGTCTTGACCTCGTGAACTGCCTGCCTCCGCCTACCAAAGTGCTGGGATTACAGGCGTGAGCCACCGCGCCTGGCCCAACCCAAAATCTTAAGCTTAGTTAAACTTTTTTTTTTTTTTTTTTTTTCCCTGAGATGGAGTCTCTCTGTCGCCCAGGCTGGAGTGCAGTGGCACCATCTTGGCTCACTGCAAGCTCTGCCTCCCGGGTTCACGCCATTCTCCTGCCTCAGCCTCCGGAGTAGCTGGGACTACAGGCGCCAGCCACCATGCTTGACTAATTTTTTTGTTATTTTTCAGTAGAGACAGGGTTTCACCATGTTAGCCAGGATGGTCTCCATCTCCTGACCTCGTGATCCGCCCGCCTCGGCCTCTCAAAGTGCTGGGATTACAGGCGTGAGCCACCGCACCCAGCCTAAACTTCTGAAATGAGTATAGGTGAAATAAGATTTTTCAGACTTAAGTAGTTTACAACACTACAGCTGAATTTAGGAACATGAATCAAGAAAAGGAGTGATATAAAAAAGAATAAACATAAAAACAACTGGGTAGAGTTATTTGCAAACATGGTCATTCTGAATAAATGCTAAGCATAAGGTAAATTAATGATAAAACTTCAAATGAGTAAAATACTTTACAAAATTAATGTAGAAACTGAAAAATGATTAAAACACTCTAGAGCCATTTCATTTTCAGATATAAAAATCAAGAAATTGATTTTCTACTCTGTAGTCATTTAATTAAAAAAAGACTTTATAGTGTTCACTACATTAATAAAAATAAATGCATTGTTTCCAAACCAGAAGCACAAAATGGAGAATGAGGAAGGTTTCACCAAATCAAAAGATATATAACAAATTGAGAATGTTCCAAAAAAAGGGAGATAAGCCCTGAAACAAGGTAAATATTAAATTTAAAACATTGTAATATATGAATAAAACATTCAAAGCAAGTGTCACAAATTAAGTTTAATAGAAAAACATAAAACATAATTATAATGTACAATAATAATAATAATATCAGTATATCGCATGAGGTAGACCTCTACCAGTTGCTTTTGGATGCAAACTAACAATAAAATAATATTGATAATAAGAATTATTTTTTATTGGCTCACAGAACTGCTCTATTCAGAAGGTAACACTAATTAAGACACTAAAAGAAAGTAACTAAGGTCCACTGTCTTTAACCTCAGTCTTTCCTTTCTACATATTTTTGCTTCTCTTTGCATATTGACCTCATTGTGTCCTAATGAAAATTGCTTTATTCATTTAACCATGAAATACAGCAGTTACACCTTATGTTATTCATCAACTTTGTGGAAAAGATGTTTATTTCTCATCCAAAAGCCATGTGCTCCCCCAACTTCCTCAGCCCTCTAGTAGCAGTGGGGCCATATGACTATTTCTGGCCAATGGACTGTGAGGAGAAATAATAATTCCAGTTTAAAGCATGGAGAATTCAGTACACATCCCTCTAGCCTTCATTTTCCTTGTTGTGGGAAGCATGGTAGCTTCCTGTTGATGAAGGAAAGCTACATAGATTGCTGAGTGATCACATAAAAAAATATTCTCTAGAGAATATCTCACTTTTTTGAACCTGTAACTTGAGCAAAATGTAAAATTTTGTCATGTTACATCTATAATGAAAGCATTATAGACGTGTGCTTATTGATTGCCAATGTACAATCTAAACTTATCTCTCTAAATGAACTGTCTTTCCTGATGGTTCTAGTTAACAAGGGACAATGAAGACACACACTATTTTAGCTTGAATAATGTGTTAACCTAGAAGAAATCATTGTAGCGAGAGAGATTTGGTATTCTGATAGGCCAGATATTTGATATGTGCCCACTCTTGGGAAGATAGAAGTAATCTCTTAATAAAGCCTGAAGTGCGGTCCTCCGAGGAGAGAAAGGTCTTGTTATTAGATGAAAAATTAGTAATGGTTGATAATAATAGTAAATGACTACTTTATGTCCCCTAAAATGTTTTCCTCACTGTTACGGGATGAATTGTATTCCCCCAAAATTCATATTAAATCTCTAATCCCCAGTACCTCAGAATGTGACTATATTTGGAAATAGGGCATATAAGGGGTAATTAAGTTAAAATGAGGCTGATTAGAGTGGGCCCTAATCCAATCTAAGGACAGCTGTCCTTAAAAGAAAATTTGAATACACAAAGACATGCAGCGGTTTTCTTACACAGATGAAAAGTCATGTGAAGACACAGTGAAAAGGCAGCCACCTGCAAGCAAAGAAAAGAGAATTAAGGAGAAACCAAACCCAGTGACACCTTGATCTTGGATTTTCAGCCTCCAGAACTGTGAGAAAATAAAATTATGTTATTTAAGCCATGATATTTAATTATGGCAGCCCTAAGAAACTAATACACTAATACATAAAAATACCAAAATCTCTATTAGTTCTCAAAATACTGCCCAAAACACACTGCCTTCTTCAAAGTAGGCAACTCACATATCATCCACTTACTGCAGCACTTCCAAGTTAAGGAACTCTATTTGATGGATATTTCTCCTAATTGGTTTCAAGGGCTATCCCTTAGAATGCAATAGCTTATAGCTGAATGTTAAAATTTAGAGGGAAATTCTAGGAATCAGGAATCAGTATTAAGAAATACCATAGCTTTGAAAAGCAGAAAGCAAAATACCTTTAGCACACATAAATAAATTGGCCTACATTCAATAGCTATGGGAATCTTTCCCACATTTCCTTCTTTGAAGGGTCAAATAGGCAAAAGAAACACTGCTGGAGAATGTTTAGAATGTTAAGACATATATATTAAATTATGAACATTTCCAATATGATGTAGTCCAGAAATTGATCACACATTAAAATAGAGCTTGCTAACTAATACTTAGGAGTTACTAATACTTAGGAGTTACAGATGTGTTCAAATATTGATTCCCTGAGCTCTCTAGGCAGGTAGGTGAACAGTCGCATCTCTGTTCATCTTGGTGTAGCATATAATCATTGCAATTTACTCTTATGCCACAATGTAAAAATTGTTGGGAAGCAATACATAGACAACCTCAATAAATTTCAAAAGAGTAATTGTTCAGGCTGTATTGTCTAACTGTAGTATTATAGAAATTAAAATGGCCATATTTTTTCAATCCTGAATTGTACAAATTTTTATATTTTAGATTTTCTAAATTAAGGTGAGTCTTAAACTCGTAGCTGCCACACAAGTACAAGTCATGAGATAATGATCAATTCCTGTACATCTGTGAACTATACATGGTTTTAAAATAACTCTTAACATAGTCATCTATTCAATTTAAATATCTCTAATAGTAATATATTAATAATAATGCTAAAATGTAACTCTATCTCTGTTTCAGCTATGCCTCCAAGAAAAAGGTACCAGCTTCTCTCAGAATTTCAAAGGGAAGTTGATGGTCAATAAAGCAGGACATGATCGTGGAGGTTCTGAACACTAATTTGGAGATCTTAACTAACCACAGAGATCTAGCTTATGAAGTAGATGGAGAAGGTGATATGGAAATTTTAAAGGACTTTCGGAGTGCATAGAATTCCCATGGTCTAAGATGAGGAATGCTTTTCTTCTACCTTAGGAGGGGAAAACTGATGTTAAAAAATCACACTCAGAATTTCACATGTTTACCCTGGAGCTTCGGATAGAGGTAAGATCTTAAGGAATTGATTTCTCATTTGAGTCTGAGAAAGAATAGTCCTGGAATTGACTTAGATGGTGCCCATTATAATTTCTTGGAGGGATGAAGCTGCCATCATCAGAAAGAAGCTAGAGGTGAACTGCCAATGCGTAGACGGCAAGAAAACTGCTTGAGCGACCAATTGGAGGAGATACATTTACTTCATAGTGAGAGGAAGAGAAAGAGGTTGATAAAGAAACCATCAGCCAACATAGAGTAAACTTTCAACATCTGCCAAACCCAAAAAAGTCAATGCTTGAACACCCCAACAAAACCACGAGGTAAGATCCTACCCACTGATACAGCCTCCTCTTTTCCAGTTTTAACCTTACGAGAGAAACCAAGATACTAGAGCCTGGGGAATTTGAACACTATATATTTTCACTCCAAGAGACTTGTTTTAAGTAGATCTAAGGAAGGGGAGAAGAGAAACATGGAATGAATTTTAAATGTAGACTATGACATTAGAATGCTTATTTTTCTTAACAGAAGTGGTTTTTATTGCCTAAAAGGAGGTAAAAAAAAGACATGAGACTTGCTCTACATTTCACATAAAAGGAAGAATAGAAATAGCTTCCAGAAAATTATTTGAATAGGTGAAAGGAGAGGCATAAGAATAAAGTTGATTGTACTTTTCAGAGTATTTGCTTGTACTTTTTAAGTCTGACTTTTCCAATGTAATTGTATTTGTGATAGTAAACTAACAATACATGATGTGAATTTAAACCCAAAGTTGGACACCTAATTTTTACTTTAAAATGCCTTTTGAAATATTCTAGTAATACAGCACTGAAATTAAAATAAAGTATCTTTTTTATAAAAAAGGTTGCCTGTTAAATGCCATGATTTAAGGAAGTCTTATGTGATAATGTACATAACTTTGATGGCCAAAGGATTCAAAAGATTCTTTAATCAGAGAATGTAAAGAAAAATTACATTCAAACTGGAGTATGAATCACAATTATTTCCCTCCAAAACAACCATTATTAAATTGATGGTTCATCTTAAAATTATTGACATTTGAGAATTTAGAAAACATTGATAAAAGTTGTAAAAAAATAACAAAAGTATACCACTTGCAAATTACTTTCTCATTAGACAGCAGATCAAAAGTACCCATACAGATTATTAGAAAGCAGTAATAATGAATGACAATAATATCAAATCAGAAAGGTTATAGCTATAGGTGGCACTATAACAAAGAAAAGCAATAACTTAATTTCAGCATACCGTTTAAGGAATAAAGAAGGGGACAATAAAACAAGCAAAAACTACTTTGGAGGAACACTCAATAAAGATAAAGGCAGAAATTGATTAAAAAAAGAACAGTCAATTAGATAAAATTAGCTAAAATCTATATCTTTGAGACAAGCAATAGAATAAGCAAGCCTCTAACCTGTTTAATCTACCAAAGATAATAATAAGAAACAAACACAAAATCTCAGAACTTAGTGAGAGCGGTGGTATAACTACAGATTTGCTAGCTACTTAAAAGCAACATAATATAAACAATTTCATGTGAATCAACATTAACATATTTAACTACTTTTTTAGGAAAAGAAATTGATTACCAAACCAGACTCATAAGTTAAAAAACAAAACTGATAATGAAAGACCATGAGATACATAAGGAAAAAAGGTAAAGCTTTATTTTCTATTTTAAAAAATCTGCAGATTGGAGAGGGACAGCCTTCAGAGGCACAGAAAGTGTACTCTCTGGAGAACAAAGGGAAGGTTTGGCTTAAATAGGTAGTCCTCAATCAGGCAGTTTATGCAAATAAAGAATTCAACCTTATGTCATTTTGACTGGTAGAAATAGTCAATCCTTGATTGCGTGGTTTCCAACTGAAAAACTAGAAATCTCTGACAAATGTTCTTTGTTAGATGTTTCTTTTCCTTCTGTCAGCTGATTGAGGGGAGAGGGGTTCCAGGTGCAGTACAGTTTGTCTTAGCACTGACAACAGAAATGGCTTGGCTAGATTGTAGAAACAGAGGTCCTGTTACACTTTTATTACACCTTTCCAGGAACACAAGAGGATATGACTACTCCTTTACCCGGCTATGGCAACCAGGTTCTGTTTTAACTTTGAGCATTTCAGTCAGCCATGGGGAGTCCATTTTGTCCACTGGCCAAGGTAAGTTTTCCTCCTTTTTAGTGGAAACCTGTCATAGGCAGTGTTGATGATCAACTTATGTTTTTGTTCCATACTGTTGCCAGAATGATGTGGCTACCTGCACTGGGTCCACCTATTCCCTTGGTGGGACTCATGTGGCTGAGAGATATGTGGTCAGTTTGAACAACTTGGTCAAGTGTAAGGTGAGAAGATGGGCAGGCACCTGCTAGATTTAATTCAGTGTATCTTACTGCTATTCAGTGGCATCTGGTAAGTCTATGGATAAGACCTGGAAGTATGCAGTCAAATTGATGTTGGCAAACTAGTAAAACATTTATTCAAGCAGATAAAACAATTTTAAAGAGGAGCTAGGTGCTTAGGCTTAGTATGAAAAGGATTTAAGAAAATAACTGTGGTTGAGAAAAATTTAAAGTAGCAATGGTTAAAGATGCAATTAGCAAAAAAATATTTGGTTATTTCTGTGGCATATGACATTAATAACTATGATTATGGCAAATATATATCAAGATAAATATGAATTTAGATATAGCATACAATTTTGGAACTCACATTAACAATACATTTAGGGCCGGGCACAGTGGCTCACCCCTGTAATCCCAGCACTTTGGGAGGCCAAGGCTGGCGGGTCATGAGGTCCAGAGATCGAGACCATTCCTGGCCAACATGGTGAAACCCCGCCTCTACTAAAAATACAAAAATCAGCTGGGTATGGTGGTGGGTGCCTGTAGTCCCAGCTACTCGGGAGGGTGCCTGTAGTCCCAGCTACTCGGGAGGCTGAGGCAGGAGAATCGCTTGAACCCGGGAGGTGGAGGTTGCGGTGAGCCAAGATCGCACTACTGTTACTGTACTCCATCCTGGCGACAGAGCAAGATTCTGTCTTTGAATATAACTTGAAGAAAGGTACATATCTTTTTTGCTATTTGACAGCGTTTCCTGTATGATTTAAACACAATGAATAAGCTTAGTATGTCTCTCCTGGATTTTGGGGTATTTCTGTTATGACTAAGTTAATGTCCAAAAGACTTGATTTTGGAATTTGAAATTTAATTTTGGGAAGCTTGTCAAACATCAAAAGTTTAAAGTGTTGGTTGGCAATAGGATCACAGATCACTATGAAATAAAACCAAAGTTGCTAAAGGTATAAAGCATAAGAAATTATGATGAAGCACAAAATGGAATCTGTTTTTGAGGCCAGTTACCTCAAAAGTAAAGAAAAACTTTTCACAATTTTCTATTAGAGGGCAAATTAATGCTTCAAGAAAACCCTTTTGTTTCAACACAGGGGCACACACCCTAGCCCTGCATCAGTGTGCTTTTGATATTAATCTTCAGTTTTTAGGAAAACTTGTAATTTTATAATTTTCTTTCCATTTTAGCCAACTTGACCACACACAAAATTCATTTCATTAGATTAATTTTTCACATACCTTCTACAACTTACTTAAACCTTTAGTTTTGTCTTATTTTTGTCTTATACTTCTGAGTTTTTGTGTGTGTGGCATTCTACCTTAGGACAAAAATGTACTCTACTTTCCCCTCATCATTTTGACCATACAAAGTTCTCCCTCATGTAAAAGAAAAAATATTACTCTTTTTAACTTGGTTTACCAAAAATGGCTCCTACTTTCCTTCATATGTTCTGTAAAGTGAACTGTTTCTCTAGTATCTAGTAGTTTTAGTTACTTATATGAACTGCAATTTTAACTCTTAGCTACACTTATTTCCAGTAAAGAGCTTAGAAAGTAAGTAATTTTGAATTGTTTTTTAACCAGTATTTGTAGGTTAAAACCATTTCATGAATTTTAGTTTCAACTTTTTATTTTAGTTTCAACTTTTTATTAACAAACAGTTCCAAATATATTTAGCTTTTCTATACCATATAAAAATAAGATGTCAAAATATATAAACTTCATTCATCTTATCTTTAATAATTAGTGTTCCAATATTTCAACTTACTTAAAAATGACTCTGACATTTCATGAGTATCTATTAGTTAATTTGACATAACATACTTTAAGAGTTTAAATTACTAAAAATATTTTTGTAACTATAACATGGGTAACTTTTCTAATTCCATTTCCAATTGTCCTGGGTCTCATGTACCCACATGGCACCCACA
Organism: Gorilla gorilla gorilla; assembly: GCF_029281585.2. Lineage (NCBI taxonomy): Eukaryota > Metazoa > Chordata > Mammalia > Primates > Hominidae > Gorilla > Gorilla gorilla. The sequence continues at coordinate 98,567,391 of NC_073237.2, read as the reverse complement.
GATGATCATGAAGGGCAGGTCCAGTCAGGGTCCTGAATTTACATACCAGGCTTAGAGCTTAGGATAGAGGACAGAGCTATGAAGATGATACCTTTAGGATCCAACCTCACTCAGCATGCTCAGGAGGCAAAGCTGGGTCAGGGATGACTGGCTTGACTCTACCTTGCAGCTGGTGGTCCAGGTACTTCAGACATGTCTCCGGGTCCCACCATGGCCACTTGCCTAGGCCCCAGAGTTCATGGGCTTGTTCAAAGACAAACTGAGTAAGATGTGTGCAAGACTTTGAGGGAGCCCAGCAGCGAAACTTTACAGCTTTAATTCACAGATAAATAAAGCAAGTATCAAAAATAGTACAGGAACAACAGTTTTATGACCTTAAAACATCTATCAAAAACAGCCTAACTTGTATAATGAGTAAGTCTAGGCAAAATGCTTGAATTATACTTAATACTGACAATTTTGAGGACATTCTAATTTTATTTTGCCAACAATTTTAAAGTAGTTTTATTTACCAAACATCATTAAAGTCATTTGAGCTTAAAGGTATTTGAGTTAGTTTCTATTTTTCTGATGAAATATTTAAGTGTTTACGTTTTCTTTAAGCCAATTAGAGTTCTTTCATATATTTCAATAGTGAAATATCACATACACAAATCACATATAAATGCATAGACATGCAGGTACAAAGAAGCAGATCATATAGCCTTACAAGATTTTTCATTTGCCAGTTTTCATGTAGCTTTTTTTCCTCCTTGTAGACTGACTATCCAGCGCTAAATGATTATTAGCAAGGTAACTCAAAATCTGTATTTCCCAAAACATGATTTCTTAGGTGAAATTTTACATTTCAAAGACACAGACGTTAGATCCAAACACATTATTTGCTGAGACAATCAAGGACAAGGTCCAATCAAGACTAGATTGCCATGAAAACAATATATTCTCCATGTTAAAAGTTTCTAGTGCTTTAGGTGCAGGGAGGGAGATGTCCTTGCAAATGGAGATTACTTTTATAGATGAAAATGTTTGTTTCTTACCAAGACTTTCCAAACAGCCAGCTAAATTCCAGAAAGTACTGGAGACCAATTTAGTTAGATAGCTCGTCTTTTAAACTTGGCTTATTTCTTGATTATATTACAGATTTCAGGGTGCAGCCCTTTAACAGGGCGGAGAAAGCACTTTTTATGTCTGGACTTTGCATGGATAGCTCTGCAAAAGAAGTAAGCCTATTTTAGCTGCGGACCTATATATATATGTGTGTGTGTGTATATATACACATATGTATACATGTATATATGTATTTATATATACACATATATGTATATACATATTTATATATACATATATGTATATACATCCGTATATATACATATGTACATGTATATACATGTACATATATATGCACACATATACATATATACATGTATACACATGTATACGTGTATATACACATATATACATGTTATACGTATATGTATATATACATATATACATGTTTATGTACATATGTATACGTATATATACGTGTATATGTATATACACGTATATACACGTATGTGTATACACGTATATATACGTGTGTGTATACACGTATATATACGTGTATACATATATATGTATAGTATACATGTATATATGTATAGTATACATGTATATATGTATAGTATACATGTATATATGTATAGTATACATGTATATACATGTATAGTATATATGTAGTATACATGTATATGTAGTATACATGTATATGTAGTATACATGTATATATATGTATACGTATGTATATGTATACATGTATGTGGATATGTATATATACATGTATACGTGTATATACACGTGTATATGTCTACATGTATATATGTCTACGTAGACACATACATGTCTACATGCATAGACACATGTAGACATGTATGTGTCTACGTAGACACATACATATATGTATATATGTATATATAAATACATATATACATGTATATATGTATATATACACACACAGGCCCACAGCTAAACTAGTCTGCATATATACGTATATACATACATATGTATATATATAAATATACACATATATATGTATATATTTTTGAGATGGAGTCTCACTCTGCCGCCTAGGCTGGAGTGCAGTGTCACAGTCTCAACTCACTGTAACCTCCACCTTCTGGGTTCAAGCAATTCTCCTGCCTCCCAAGTAGCTGGGACTACAGGCACGAGCCATCGTGCCCAGCCCTATATTTTATAAATACTTTATGTAGCTTTTTTAAAAACACCAAAAGTATCTTTTCAAGTGAATTATCTTAACCAACGTCATGACAAACTAAAGGTCATGACAAAAAAGGTCATGACAAAACTAAGATGAACTAGGCATCTCCACAGATTTATAAGGTAGTCCATGCAAGATCTAGAACCACCCAAAGGGAGTTAAAAGAGAGAAAAGTCTTAGTAGTTTCAAATGGGATATAACTTACATCTGTCCAGCCATGTTGTTTAGGGCCCAGCTGCTTCTAACAGAGCACCTATACTTAAAGACCCAAAAGCCTCACATGCACCTCAGATGGAAAAGACTGGAAGTCAAAAGTTTCCATTGGAAAGGGATAGGATCAATAACAAAAGAGTATGCCAAAAGGTCAAGAGTCATACAAACAATTTCAAAAAAATGGGTTTGGTTCCTTGATCAGAAATCAAACCTGTGCCACAGCCAGGAAAGCACAGAATTTTAGCCTATAGACCGCAGGATGGATTGCTATTTCGTCAATCTTTCAGGGCACTCAAGGCAGACAATTTGAGATTTATTTTAATTGCAAGTTGATCCAGCTGTCTCTTCATGGAAGGTGAAGGGTATAATTTTCTAGGTTTAGAATAAATTTTTACAGATGATGTTTCCTGAAGAGGGCTGGAAGGGGCAATCCCAAAATCCCCTGAAAAAAAAAAAAGTACTCCCAGGAATAGACTCATATTATGAAGGCAGTCCCTTTGAGTGCAACTGAAGAGCAAGTGTCCTCACAAAACTGAAGTGTGAGCATACCCTACAAAGCATGAGTGTAGCCCAGAGTGTGAATGTACCCAACAAAGTGTGGGTATACTCCATCAGTGGGTAATCTGTGGAACTGGGTGGGAAGAATCACTAAAAAAATTAAGCGCCAAAAACCTCATCCTAAGAACAAAAGATATTGGGTCCAAGGGGCCTTACCTCATTTCTCCCTGGTGCAGCCAGGAAGGTAAGTGAGCTCAAGGGGTCTTGCAGGTGCAAATGCATTTGTCCAGATAGTGTTGGGAAGAAGCAAGGGTGCCACTTCAAATCCCATCCTCGTCACCAAGAAATGTTAAGAAAAGACCATAAGCTCTGTGGAGGAAAAAAGTAGAGCTTTATTTTCTATGAAAACTAACCTGCAGATTGGGAAGAAACAGTCTTCACTACAAGTGAAATTGTATTCACCAAAGAACAAAGGGAAGGTCTGGCTTAAATAAGGAAAGTTCTTGCCTTCATTCTCAATTAGGTGCATCCAGGCAAATGAAGAATTTAAACTTGTTCTGCTCTAATTTCTCTAAATAGGCTCTGATAACCTGGTTTCTAAGCCCCAAATCATAAGTCACTGTAAGATGTTTCTGTCAAAGGTCCTGTGTGTGGGAGTGAGGGGAGGAGGCGTTTCTGGCTGTAGTTTATCTTGCCACAGACAGGAGGCAGTGGTTTGGCCTGACTGTGGAAAGGGAGGTCCTGTTACACTTTAACACCTTTCTGAGAACAGAGTACATGAGAAGCCCCTCACCTCACTGTGGCTGCCTACTTCTGTTTTAACTTTCAGCACCTCAGTTAGCCATAGGTCGTCCATTTTGTCTTTTGGCTGAGGACATACGTAATCATGGAAGAATTTTAAAGTGTGTCATATTATCTTAACATTAGGGATAAAACCAGTTTGATAATAAATTTTGTTTTTTAGGTCACTTCTGTTTTCTGCCATGATGGAGTAACACTGACCCTTCCCAAGTAAACTACTAAAAGCAAACTAAACAAAATATGTGAAGCAATAATTTGCACATATTGGACAGGAGGAAATGCAGAAGTGTAACTTGTATGAGAAGAAAACAAATGTGGTAATACCCATCGTGGTTTCAGCTCACTTCCTGGAGCATTTCCAGGATGCAGTGCAGGCAAAGGAAACCCAAGCAGAGCCTAAGAAAAAAAGTGTTAAGAATTTGGGATGGCCAAAATGGTCTCAGTTTGCTGAGCAGAGTACCAGAAATGACAAATCTATAGATCTAGCTGGAATGAAGAGAGAGAGAGCACCCAGGATAGTTCCCCATTAGTCTCAAGCTAAGTACTGAGCTTAAGTACTTAAGGAAACTTGCCAAAATCCAGGAGAAAATAAACTCTAAAAGGCTATTTTAATGGGTAAAGATAATCATTTTAACAACTATATGTAAAAAACAAAATAAATAGGCTGGGCACAGTGGCTCATGCCTGTAATCCTAGAACTTTGGGAGGCCAAGGAATTCAGATTGCCTGAGCTCAGGAGTTTGAGACCAGCCTGGGCAACATGGTGAAACCCTGTCTTTACTAAAATACAAAAAATTGGCTGAGCGTGGTGGTGTGCACCTGTAGTCTCAGCTACTCTGGAGGCTGAGTCAGGAGAATCGTTTGAGCCCAGGAGGCAGCTATAAAAAAGTATTAAAAAAACTAAAACTCACACCTGTAATCCTAGTTAGGAGGCTAAGGCGGGAGGACACCTGAGGTCGGGAGTTCGAGACCAGCCTGACCAACATGGAGAAACGTCATTTCTACTAAAAAATACAAAATTACCCGGGTGTAGTGGCACATGTTTGTAATCACAGCTACTCCGGATGCTGAGGCAGGAGAATCACTTGAACCTGGGAGGCGGAGGTTGCAGTGAGCCAAGATCGTGCCATTGTACACCAGCCTGGGCAACAAGAGTGAAACTCCGTCTAAAAAAAAAAAAAAAAAACTAAAACAAACCGTAAAAAAACAACACATTAAACTTCATCAAAATTTTTAAGAACAATTTTCAAAGATACTATTACAGAAATGATAAGGCAAGTCACAGACTGGGAAACAATATTTGCTAAACATATATCCAACAAAGGACTTTCATTTAAAAAATATAAAAAAAACCCTCTTCAACTCAATTATTAGTAAAAAAATAAAATAAAATTTTTCAAAAGATCTAACAAATGCTTCAACAAAAGAGGAATAGGAGTGGCCAACAAGCCTATAAAAAATGCACAACTTTGTCTGTCAGTATGCAGTAAATGCAAATGAAAACCACAATCAGATACTACTATAAACATCCTACACACACCTTGCAAGTGTTAGCAAGGACCTGGAACAACTGGAATTCTTATACACTGCTGATGGGAATCTAAATCAATACAACCACTTTGTAAAAACAGGTTAGAAGTTTATGTAAAAGTTAAACATACACATATGCTATGACCCAGCATTCTACTCCTAAGTATTCACCTGAGAGAAATGACAGCATATGTCCACACACCAACTTGCATACATATATTCGTAGAAGCTTTATTTATAATAGCCAAAAACTAAACAAAACAAAATTCTATCAGTAGTACAAATTGTAATATATCTATGGAATGAAATACTAGTAATCAGCAATGAAAACAAACAATAAAATGTGGACAACATGGATAAATCTCAAAATAACTGTTGTGTTAAAAGTAATTTAAAATGCATGATACTATTTCTGTAAAACTTTAGTAAGTACAAGCTAATCTATAGTGACAGAAAGGAGACCAGTGGTTGTCTGCAGAGGAGAAGGAGAGTAAGGGATTGCAAATGAACAAGATGATGTGTGGATGCTATCTTAATTGTGGTGATGGTTTCACAAGTGTATATGTATGTCAAAATGCATTTTGTTTTTGAGACGGGTCTTGTTCTGTCACCCAGGATGGAATGCAGTGGCACAATCTCGGCTCACTGCAACCTCAACCTCAGCCTTCCCAGCTCAAGCGATACCCCTACCTCAGCCTGCCAAGTAGTTGGAACTACAGTCATACTCCACTGTGCCAGTATAATTTTTGTACTTTTTGTAAGATGGGGTTTTGCTATGTTTCCCAGGTTCCTTTCAAACTCCTGGGCTCAAGCAATCTGCCTTCCTCGGCCTCGGGATTACAAGCATGAGTTACCGCACCCAGCCAAAACTCTTAAATTGTGCACTCTATGTATGTCGAGCTTATTGTATGTCAATTATACCTCATTGAAACAATAAAAAGAATTTGCTCTTTAAAATTATTCTATTATTTCCATATAAATTTTGTAAAAGAAGTAAAATGGTCAATTCCACTACTCATTTAGCAAAACAATGTAACTCTATTCCACAACCATGTATCATTATAAAAATATGAGCTCATTTCAGTTGCGAATATAATTGCAAATATTCCAAAACAAACAAAATACTAGCATTTAGTTATTAAAAAATAATAAATGCCTTTTTATCAAGTAGAATTTATTTCAGGAATACCAGAATGGTTTAGTAAAGCAATAGTGTAATAGAGAAAAATGATGCTGAGAAGACATTAGAAAAAATGAAATTTCTCTTAATATTCTTAAAATATTTTGTTAAAGAAAATAAAATAAATTCCAATCATAAACTAACAAACACTCATTAAAACCATTCACTTTAAATTCCAGAACAAGATAAAAATACATTGTTAGTTCACATGATTCTGTAATTTATTAGCACTACAATATTTAAGTTTTATTATGTTTAACTTTTAAGGAAAAAAGTAACACTCTTTATGGTGAATTATTTACCTAAAAGGAAATTAATCCAATTAAAAATCATTTGGATTTTTTTGAAGTAATAAAACAGTTGTTTTATAATATAGTTTTATACAAATTAAATGTGCCAATATTAATATTCATGGTCTTTTACATCTTGTCATGAGAAAAACTAATATCAGACTAGCCCTCCCACCATAAACAAACAACTAGAAAACTGAATAAAATATAGGAAACATTTATTTTCAGATACTGGATAGCAGTATAACTGTGGTTCCTAAGAAACAAAACAAACAAAATTAGCCTTTATGATATTGGAGGCTTTGTATCTGGAAGCCCTTTTTTGGTTTATTGGGGTCTTTGTTTTGTTTGTTTCATTGAAACTGAGTCTCACTTTGTCGCCCAGGCTGGAGAGCAGTGGCATGATCTCTGCTCACTGTAACCTCCGCCTCCCAGGTTTAAGCGTTTCTCTCGTACCTCAGCCTCCCCAGTGGTGTACCACTGTTCTTAGCTAATTTTTGTATTTTTAGTAGAGACTGAGTTTCAACCTGTTGGCCAGGCTGGTCTCAAACTCCTGACCTCCAGCGATCCACCTGCCTAGGCCTCCCAAAGTGCTGGAATTACAGGCGTGAGACACCACGCCCTGCTGGAAGCCCTTTTCAGATACCGATACATTGAAGACAGAGAAAGCGACAGACAGTTGAGTTTGTGGGGAGTTGCTGAGGATTCAGAGAGGGGAAAACTGAAGAGAGGAGGTTCAGAGATCTGCAAGTGGTCCCTTTGTGGATAAACAGGGATTTCACTCACAAAAGGCACATTTTATTCAAGGTAAATTTTAACACAAATATAAAACAACTTTCTTATATACCAATGAAAATCTGTTAGGATATTTAATAGACAATCAATCATAACAGAAAAAAAATCAAAATTCTAGGAGTCAATTCTACCTGAGTAACATAGAATCTTTTTGAAGAAATATACTGTATATTTTTGTGGAATATGAAAGATTATGTGAATAAATGAAGTAAATGGAAACACATGCCATGTTTGGTTTTTTATCCCAATGTGTGAGGTCAATAGAAGTGATGTTAAAATACAATATTTTGTTTCATTTTAATAAAAACTGATTTCTAAAATGAAAGATGTCTTTTCTTTCCAGCTTGTTTTTCATATTTAACCAATGCCTTCCAAAGACATAATAGTTTTCGTCAATATACCTAACAGTTGTTCTTTGTAGAGTATCTGTTTTTTTTAACAAGATACAAATATATTGACCAACAATTATCCTAGAATTTAAAATACAAACTGAAAAGGCTAAGGCTTAGAAATCACAAAAATTTTGACAACTCATGGAAATTATGAGTGTATATTTCAGTAATTCTGGAGCTAATATATGATTTTATACATGAGTTTAATTAATTTAAAAGATAAAGGATCTTGAAACACAAAATGGGAGACATAGAAAATTCCTTATAATATACAATTACTACTACTCCTACCTCCTTTCCTTATTTGACATCAATTTCTTACCTAGAAACCAGTGAAGTCTGTTGGGTGAGCCTCTCACATATATCCACATCTTAAAATTCATCAATCCAATAATAGCAGTCAACCTTCTAAAATGGCTCTAGCTTCATCACTCAAATGTGTTTCTAATTTGAAACTTCAAGCAGAGAAGAGAAATAAATAATTTATTGATCTCTGGTCACATAAGACACTTAGCAGCTAATAATAAGACAGCATTACCAAAAATAACCTAATAGTTTATTATTTAAAGCCAGGTAAAATTATATGTCAGATTTTAGTATAGTTACCACATATTTAGACTGTGTCTATAACAAGATATTAGCACTGAAATGAGTCAGTTGAATTACTTCTTTTATAGAGTATTAGCAAAGTGGTAAGATCTAGCAAATGAGGTAAAATTGAGGTCGGTGGTGAGATATCAAAAGACATCAACTCCTATCGAGGAGAAATAAAAACATATGTAATTTCAAGATCAAAAAGGGGGAAAACACGAAACCTTAGTGGGCACACACACAAGCAGCTGAACATCAAGAGCAGCAGAGAGTGGCGGGGTGTCGTGGCAGAGGAGGGAAGAGGCACCTGAACATAGGCTGAGAATAGTCAGAATCCAGGGGAAGATCACCTTCCCACTCCATTCCAACCTTCCAGCTCCCCATCCATTTTACTGAGAGCCACCTCCACCACTCAATAAAACCTTGCACTCCTCCTTGGAGCCCATGTGTGATCTGATTCTTTCAGTATGCTGGGCAAGAGCTCCAGGATACAGGAAGCAGTCACACTGTCCCTCTGCCCTTGCGAGAAGGAAGAGGGTCCATTGAGCTGATTAACACTCATCCCATCTGCAGATGGCAGAGCTGAAAGAGCTTTGTAACACTGGGATTGCAGGTGCCCTTCCCTAGACATTACCAAAAGGCTGGAGCCCAGAAGCATTAGCTGGCCTCTGCACCTGCCCACCTGCATGTTCCCCCATGGGTTTGAGCTGTCGGGTGATGGAGCACGCAAGCCACACCCCTGTCACACACCTGCGAGGGGAATCAGGGAACTCTCCCGTTTCAGTATGGACTGAGTTTGAGCCTTCCTAGTTGAGGGACAAAAATTATTAAAACTACTTAAAAGTTCCACCTTTTGAGACTTTGGACACAAATCTCTACCATACCAAAGTGCTCAGGATTCAAAGTGTGACAAAGATGTTGAATAAACATTTCTGTGTTTATCTCCATGGAATCCAATTAAGTATCGGGGGAAATTAACTAGTGAAAGCAAGAATCATTGATGATAAAGGAGGGTGATGAGGCTTACCTAAATGGCCTTCCAGGTGTAAGATTTAGAAAAGTAGAGTCTAGAACATGAGAGAAATAATCAGTTCTGAGGCACAAAGTAGCTTGGTGCACCAAGGAACTGAAAGAACCTCCCTCTGCTGGAGCATAGAAAGGACATGAATTCCATGTAATCAAACATAAAAGATAATTTATGTAATGAGTCAGATTGCACAGGACCTCGTGGACTGTGTTAAGGGTAAGTGCATTGGGATGATCAGTGGTGAAGGTCTTTGAGCAAAGGAACTGATTTGATCCAAGTTACTTTTTACCACTATAAAACTTAAATTCAAAGTTCACCATTTTTAAAAATAAAGCAAACAGGAGGGAGGGAGGGAGGACCAGTCTATTGATGAAGTCTATATCACAATACAATACAGTCAAATTTCTCTCCTTTTCTTTTTTCTCTCTATATAGATATTTTAAAACCAAAATTTATGTATGCATATATATCATTACATGTAACATTTTATATACACACATATTTCATATAAATATATAAAACATTTCAAACACACACAAATATGTTTGGGGTTTTTTTTGTTGTTCTTAGAAGGAAACAAATCAACAACTATAATTTATATGCTGATGGTGTATGAAAGGTGCCAATACAGCTGGAGGAGAGGAGAAAGTTATATACAAGGAGAATTGTGGGTTAGTGATATATGTTGTTACAGAATTCATCAGGTTCAGAGAGTTGTAAGTAATGGTCTAGTACCTTGAAGTAGAGATTGTAGATTGTAGAAAATGTGATCATACTTTGTCAAATTTTTTTGATACTGAAAGGAAGCATTACTAATAATTACACTGGGAAAAAGAAGAGTAAATAGATTTAAACTAGAATGAAATACCCTAGCTATATTAGAATGTCTCTTACTGCTTTTAGTAAGTGTGGTGGGGATCATTTCTTTAATAATTTACACGAGATAAGGGAGCTAAGCCTATTGCCTATGACATCATAGTACACCCTTCCCAAGGGTAACAAAGGTTTAGCATCTCCCCAAATTCCATCCCTGAGTGAAGATTAGAAGACTTAATTTGGAGTAGAGGACAGCAACTGGAAGGAAGGTGGAAAGTTTGAACATGATGAAGGGTAATGGGAAAACTTTAAGTTTAGAAAAACTTGACAGGTAGCCTCAGAATCCAAACATTCCTTCTGGGAGAATGTGATTTGGCAGAGCTGAATGGTAACACCCATGGGATGGTTCCTCAGAAGCTATTTCATGATCGAGACATGAACTGTGGAGTCCATTACCATCATAGGTTTTGTAGAAGTTATGCCCCAGACTTTAGAATCTTATTTAAACTAAGATTCCTTTGGAAAAACAGAGTTGCCACTATACACTTAGGCCTTTGTGCCTTTCTAGAGCTTTTACTATCATGTGTCCTATCAGCAAATTTTCCCCCAATTCACTCCACAGGGTAAACTAGGTGATCTTTGGTCTATGATATGACTGGCTGTAGCATACACAAAAGCCCCAGAGGATGGACCTGGAAAACAAACTGGGAAAGACACAGTGTGTAGAGTGACCATGTTCCTATCCACAGTATGGGCAAGACTACAGAAGATAGTGTGATCCAGCACTTACTGGCCATAGAGGCCACAAAGAGATAGACTTGGGACACAAGCCAAGTAACAAACTACAAATATCTCATGTTCTTGATAATCTCAAAGTCGTAGCTATTTGAGAGCAGATTCAGTCTTGCTTTTTATGCACTATTCTTGCCAGATACATGGGAGAGGCTGGGTATATTTTGGCTATCTTCCCCTCAATAGTCATAACTGTCCAAGAACAACATTACTAATATAATATCCTTACAGCCTTTGTAGCTTAAAAACTTAGTGAGGAGAGAGGATTTTTATTAAGCCAACTATTATTTTCAAGACTTAATGTAGTTATTGGAAACTTGATATGAGCTCTCAAGATTCCGCAGCGGGGCAGAAGTATTAAAAGTGCACGAGTCCAACTCTCTTCCAGTCAAATCTGAGACAATGACATATGGCACCAAATGACAAAGAGAAATGGATGTTCATTCCTTTGAGCAAAACCTGGCAGCAATATAGTGATTTAATGGCATGAGAAACTTGGAGGCTTATCACGCAATAACCAGTCATCACAGGATAGTAATCAGGGGTGAAAAGAGAAGAGAAAGATCCATTTGACTGCTTTTTTGGGCTGGCACTTCACTTGTGATTTTCTACCTACTATCGAGCATAACATTCTCAGACAGGCTGATATGAGTAAATATTGGATCAGTGTTGATGGTTGGGGAAGGAGAAACAAATTAAAAGGGAGACTCACCTGATTTACTGGGATCCTTATGTTTCTAATGATACAATAGAAAGTTCATGGGTTTTGGGTCACAACTCTCTCTGTACATGGATTCCAGCTTTTGTCACTGCTTAGATGAGACATGTCATGTGACTTACAAACCTCAATTTCCTCATATACATAGTGGATCTAATAACATCTATCTCACAGGGTTTCTCTGCAAATTAAATAAGGAAGAACAATTAAAGAATTGTTATTCTGCATGGTGCTTAGAGGTCATTTACTATGGAGCTAGAGGAGTACTGCAAATGCGGTATAAGTTGCTCACAAGAGTGCAATAATGTGATCTGAACTTAAGTCCCACACAAGAACAGCTAGAAAGAGCCATTTCCAAGTTACATTTTAAGATCACTCTGACAGCTGATTAAATAATAGAATGAAGAAGTGGAGATATAAAACCTTTGAGACCAGTGATCAGGGTACAATAATCTGAGTATGAGATGCTTATGACTTGGAATAGGGAGGTCGCGGTGCAGTTAAAAAAAAAAGTGGACAGATCAGTTGCCTCTTGTGAAACATGGCATCAATCTGATCTGGTGATAAATCAGAATTGGGAGGTGAGTAAAACAGTCAAAGAACATAAATTTTGGCGGGGAGAAGATCATTTTCAGAAATTTAAGATTTACAAATAGAAGCAAAAAAGCATATTTTTAAATCTCTTGCACTTTATATGGAAATGGAAATGCTCATTCAACTTGGTCAATCACATACTTTGCTACTCTAAAAGGTATTGCAATAGTTTAGAACTTCTTAGTTAATTAAACTTTTATTTGCCTTATTTTAGATAGCACCTGATACATACATAAAGCATTCAGAATTCTCAATTCAGGTGTAATTTTACCAAACTTGAAATATCAAACAAAATGCTATCTGTCATTGTAACCTCTATCAAATCTTATTACTCCTTACAATCATTCAAATTCCAATGGCCTTTTTGTGTTTTAATAAGCCACACTAAAATGTGTATCTTAATTATACAATTCAGCTAACTCATCAGTGCATATACTACAAGTGTTCATTTCACAGTCAGACAATTATTTACTACAGTCTTGAATTTATATCCAAAAATCTACAATTTAAGGAAAGCAGTTCTTTGCAATGTATAATATTAATGATGCATGAGAATGTTTACAGAGGGCTGAACTAATAAAATCAATTTCAAATCAGTCTGTTAAGTGTGTTTCCTTGGTTGGAATTGGCAAACCAACCAGTAGAAGACAACGAAACAGAACAAGGAAGGAAAACATCTCGAAACAACTGTTATTCTTTTGAAATATCAATTTTTGTAGCATTAACTTGTGTGCTTTACCACGTGACTTTTATTAACACATTTTTTCTAGCGTATCACCATCTATTTTAATGTTATGTATTTATTGCAATTTTATAGCACCACTCCAAGCTTATAGAATACTTGCAGAATAAGTACTTCTTAAGTGTATTTTTCTTAAACATATGTTTTTACATACATATGTAATTATATATTAGATATATAAGTATATATTTTATAACATAGAAATTATAAGATGCATTATAGATATAAATCATATTACTTTCAAACATACACCTAAATCTATAATTCAAAATGAATATTTTTTGCTTAGTTTTTATCTCCCTCCCAGCTGGGTGTTGTGGCTCACGCCTATAATGGAGCTCTTTGGGAGGCTGAGGCTGGTGGATCACCTGAGGTCAGGAGTTCAAGATCAGCCTGGCCAATATGGGGAAACCATCTCTACTAAAAATACAAAAATTAGCCAGGTGTTGTGGCGGGTGCCTGTAATCCCAGCTACTTGGCAGGCTGAGGCAGGAGAACAGCTTGAACCTGGGAGGCAAAGGTTGCAGTGAACCGAGATCGTACTACTGCACTCCAGCCTGGGTGACAAAAGTGAAACTTTGTCTCAAAAAAAAAATAAAAATAAAACACTCCCCTAGGATAGCTTTGATATGAAGAAAGTTAAAATTATCTATTCCAACAATTATATTTTATAGTTGAATAAACCATAATTCAAAAGTTAAATGATTTATCCAATATTACATACTGACCAATTCCATCTTACAATACCTAGTGATCTTTCAGTCTTTCTTTTTCTGCACATGCTCCATTCTTTCCAGCCTCCTTTATTTCCTCTTTACTGTTTACACAGTGAAATGTGGAGCAAAAATAAGTATCTTAAGAGACAAATGGGATACAGAATACAAGGATTTCTTCCCGTAGTCAATGTATTTAAGAGTGTTGATTTTAAAAAGAAACATGGAGGTAGTTTATATCATCCAAATTTATAGGTAAATTGAAATCATAAAAATTTACCCAGAAACCACATTATTCACTTATTTAACTGCACTTACTATGTGACAGGCACTATGAATTTTTCTGGATATTTAAGACCAACAAAACAGGCTAACTATAAAGCTTACAGTGGACTGAGGGAGACTCAAGCTAAACGTCTCTTAAAATTTCTGTATTTATAATCAATATCGGTAAGTGAAGAAAAATCAGTTAATGGATATTGACATTGAAAATTAGGAGCAACTGGGAAGGAAGGCTTGCTTTCTACAGATTGGTCAGAGAGGACTTCTCCCTGACAAGGTGCTTTTATGTGAGGCTAAGAACAATTGAGCCCTGTGAAGAACTGGGTGAAGGGTGACATGAGCAGTGGGAAGGGCTCGAGTTACAGGCTTGAGGAGGGAAAGTCTCGGGCATATTTGACAACCTACTGATGTCCAGTGCATTTGAAGAGTAGTAAGCAGGGGAGAGATAATCACCCAAAGAGGTAGAGAACTCACATGGGCATGAGTAGTTTCTTCCTCTTAGGCTTAGATGAAGCTATCATTACCTCCATAATTTCTCCACCTATTGTTTATGATTAACCACACCATGGGCAAGTCGTATTTGTACAGTCATTTGCATTTCAAAATCACGTTCGCACATTTGTCATTTTATTTAGTCCTCATGGGAAACTTCTAAGGCAGCCAGATCAGGCTTTAAAAGCAGCATTTACACAGGAGTTAACTGAAGTCTAGGGTATAATGTTGTATTATTGTGTTGTGTTATGCATTTTATAACATAGGTCTTGTCAACACTTTCTATTTTTGTGTTTTGTTTTCATTTTCAAATCTAACTACCTTATGGTCTAGTGTGCAGAGTTTTCTACCTTGTGGAGAATGCTTAGTGTTATCAAATATCTTTTGCATGCAGTTTGCAACTGCCACATTTGCTTGTGTCAGCTATTTTTGTGACTCTTTCTGACTCACAGGAAAAGCCATTTTTATCTCTAGTAACCCCTTTAGGTTCCATAAAATTCCCATAGTTTTGTTTTGGAAAGAAAAACTGTGAAATATTCAGTCATATTCTTAGCTATTTTCTTGGAGTCTTCAGGGTGTATGTCCAGAGGGACCTCCCAGCATAGGGGAATTGCTCACATGGGGACACTGAAAGATAAAACCTATGGTTCCCAGCCTAGCACTGTGGGGGAACTTTGTGCTAACACTGCATTCTTTTCATAATAAGCTCTGCAAGAAGATACAAAGTAGCAAAGTCCAGAAATTGCTCTGATATATCATAGGGCCTGATATTAACTTGAAAAGTAAACTCTATAATAGTAGAGTAACATAGAACAGAAGAACTTTCTGACCTTCCCTGTGGTGTTATAATATACTTGGATTTGCTAAGAAAGAGGAGGTTATTTTCCTTTATATTTTTATTCTTTGAATTCTAATATTTTCCATCACATGGAAGTGGAACTCTGAAATGTGTAAATGTACTTTTTAAATGGGACTAGTTCATACACAATTGTTCATTTATTAATTAAAGTTATTTTGAGCACCTTCTCTTGCAAATACTATTCCAGGTGCTAAGATTACAAATAAAGATTAATGAAGAAGAAAAATAAGCAGACATTTTCCTCACAGTGCTAGAAGAAGGGACTGATAATTAAAACATGCAAGTCATACAGCCTAATAAGCAACACAAATTAGAATATGATAAATGCTACAATAGTGGTACACACATGGTAATTTTTACCAAATAAGAATTGTCCTTCACACAGACTAAAGGAATAAAGTAGGATGTCTTAAAGGAGATGATGGCTGAACTGAAACTAGAAAGACAAGTAATAGGTTAAAATTAAGTTTCAGAAATTAAAGTACTTGATACATTTCATATTAGGACGTCTTATTATGAATAAGCAAGAGACATTGTATAAGGAGTAAAATTTCAGGAATTAGATTACCCAAGGACAATTTAATGACATACTGCTATTATATCAGCATCAATTACTGTCTAAAATAATACTCTGTTGTATCTTTTGCACTTTTTGCAGACTTCCAGGTGCAAAAATATCCTCGCCTACATTTGTATTCCACCATCTCTATCAAACTTTAGAGTAACTAACTTTATAGTAAACAGCTTCTAGGTTTATTTTACCCTATCAAAGCTTCAAAAAAAAGAGGTCTCTTTGTAGCTTTAAAAAAAAAATATGTATTTTAGTCTAAACTTGCTGCTGTATAAATTTTCTAAATTTGCTTTTGAAGGCAAAACCCAGATAGTGGCTTATTGGCTCCAAAGAGCTCAGAACCTAATTACCCCTTCTTCTCTATAAAACTCATAAAACTTTTACTGTACTATAACTGTTATTCTTTCTGTTATTTTTGTTAATAAAGACAAAACAAAACAAAATAGCCCTCCTGGAACTGGTTACACATAAGGGTCTCATCAAGTTCCACAACAGTGAACCTCAATTTTGTTACTACTGAATATTTATTTTCTTTTGATATAATTGCCCCATGTTTTTGCATATCTTCCAATAATGTCCTAAATTATGCTTAAAATATCATACTAACTAGACTGGTAAAACGGTAGGCTACTGGAGCCTTTGGATTTTTTTAAATCATCTTTTTAAACTTTTAGAAAAATAAATTGAACTTGAAGAAAGTAAAAATTATGTGGTTAGCACAATATTTTAAATCAAACCCATTATTTGTAGAATTATAATAATTAACACATACAGTAGATCTGGAAGTAATCTAATCACCTTCACATTGCAAAAACAAAACAAAAGCAAAACAACAACAACAACAAAGAAACCTAGTACGGTATCTTTGAAGAGGAACACAATAGTGACATGTTTTTATCTGTTTAATGAAAAGCTAACAGAATTCATTTTGGAAAAGTGATAATGGCTTTTCATGTATATCTTTGGTCAAATCTTATAAGTAAGCAATCTGATAACTGTTAATATACTTCCTTTTATAAATGAATAAACGACAAAAATAACTAACACTTTTTAAGCAATAATATACAACAGGCACTGTGTTGCTTTACATATGTTGTCTTTTTAGTTCTATAATAAAGGAATAAGGTAAGTTCTCAGCAATATCCCTGGAAATTCGTGACACAGAAAATTAATTCACTTGCCTTTGGACATGAATATAACAAGTGGCAAAGTTAAGTACTCATAAATAACAGGCTATATTGCTTTCTTAATATGTTATATAGGACTGAAAAATTTCCCAAGATGGCCGAATAGAAACAGCTCCAGTCTACAGCTCCCAGCGTGAGCGACGCAGAAGACGGGTGATTTCTGCATTTCCAACTGAGGTACCGGGTTCATCTCACTAGGGAGTGCCAGACAGTGGGCGCAGGTTAGTGGGTGCACACACCGTGCATGAGCCAAAGCAGGGCGAGGCATTGCCTCACTTGGGAAGCGCAAGGGGTCAGGGAGTTCCCTTTCCGAGTCAAAGAAAGGGGTGACGGACAGCACCTGGAAAATCGGGTCACTCCCACCCGAATATTGCGCTTTTCAGACCGGCTTAAAAAACGGCGCGCCACGAGAGTATATCCCGCACCTGGCTTGGAGGGTCCTACGCCCAGGGAGTCTCGCTGATTGCTAGCACAGCAGTCTGAGATCAAACTGCAAGGCAGCAGCGAGGCTGGGGGAGGGGCGCCTGCCATTGCCCAGGCTTGATTAGGTAAACAAAGCAGCCGGGAAGCTCGAACTGGGTGGAGCCCACCACAGCTCAAGGAGGCCTGCCTGCCTCTGTAGGCTCCACCTCTGGGGGCAGGGCACAGACAACCAAAAAGACAGCAGTAACCTCTGCAGACTTAAATGTCCCTGTCTGACAGCTTTGAAGAGAGCAGTGGTTCTCCCAGCACGCAGCTGGAGATCTGAGAACGGGCAGACTGCCTCCTCAAGTGGGTCCCTGACCCCTGACCCCCGAGCAGCCTAACTGGGAGGCACCCCCCAGCAGGAGCACACTGACAGCTCACAAGGCAGGGTATTCCAACAGACCTGCAGCTGAGGGTCCTGTCTGTTAGAAGGAAAACTAACAAACAGAAAGGACATCCACACCAAAAACCCAACTGTACATCACCATCATCAAAGACCAAAAGTAGATAAAACCACAAAGATGGGGAAATAACAGAACAGAAAAACTGGAAACTCTAAAAAGCAGAGGGCCTCTCCTCCTCCAAAGGATCGCAGTTCCTCACCAGCAACGGAACAAAGCTGGATGGAGAATGACTTTGACTAGCTGAGAGAAGAAGGCTTCAGATGATCAAATTACTCTGAGCTATGGGAGGACATTCAAACCAAAGGCAAAGAAGTTGAAAACTTTGAAAAAAATTTAGAAGAATGTATAACTAGAATAACCAATACAGAGAAATGCTTAAAGGAGCTGATGGAGCTGAAAACCAAGGCTCAAGAACTACGTGAAGAATGCAGAAGCCTCAGGAGCCGATGCAATCAACTGGAAGAAAGGGTATCAGCAATGGAAGATGAAATGAATGAAATGAAGCGAGAAGGCAAGTTTAGAGAAAAAAGAATAAAAAGAAATGAGCAAAGCCTCCAAGAAATATGGGACTATGTGAAAAGACCAAATCTACGTCTGATTGGTGTACCTGAAAGTGATGGGGAGAATGGAACCAAGTTGGAAAACACTCTGCAGGATATTATCCAGGAGAACTTCTCCAATCTAGCAAGGCAGGCCAACATTCAGATTCAGGAAATACAGAGAACACCACAAAGATACTCCTCAAGAAGAGCAACTTCAAGACACATAATTGTCAGATTCACCAAAGTTGAAATGAAGGAAAAAATATTAAGGGCAGCCAGAGAGAAAGGTCAGGTTACCCTCAAAGGGAAGCCCATCAGACTAACAGCTGATCTGTCAGCAGAAACCCTACAAGCCAGAAGAGAGTGGGGGCCAATATTCAACATTCTTAAAGAATTTTCAACCCAGAATTTCATATCCAGCCAAACTAAGCTTCATAAGTGAAGGAGAAATAAAATACTTTACAGACAAGCAAATGCTGAGAGATTTTGTCACCACCAGGCCTGCCCTAAAAGAGCTCCTGAAGGAAGTGCTAAACATGGAAAGGAACAACCGGTACCAGCCGCTGCACAATCATGCCAAATTGTAAAGACGATCGAGACTAGGAAGAAACTGCATCAACTAACGAGCAAAATAACCAGCTAACATCATAATGACAGGATCAAATTCACACATAACACTATTAACTTTAAATGTAAATGGACTAAATGCTCCAATTAAAAGACACAGAGTGGCAAATTGGATAAAGAGTCAAGACCCATCAGTGTGCTGTATTCAGGAAACCCATCTCACATGCAGAGACACACATAGGCTCAAAATAAAAGGATAAAGGAAGATCTACCAAGCAAATGGAAAACAAAAAAAGGCAGGGGTTGCAATCCTAGTCTCTGATAAAACAGACTTTAAACTAACAAAGATCAAAAGAGACAAAGAAGGACATTATATAATGGTAAAGGGATCAATTCAACAAGAAGAGCTAACTATACTAAATATATATGCACCCAATACAGGAGCACCCAGATTCATAAAGCAAGTCCTGAGTGACCTACAAAGAGACTTAGACTCCAACACATTAATAATGGGAGACTTTAACACCCCACTGTCAACAATAGACAGATCAACGAGACAGAAAGTCAACAAGGATACCCAGGAATTGAACTCAGCTCTGCACCAAGCGGACCTAATAGACATCTACAGAACTCTCCACCCCAAATCAACAGAATATACATTTTCTCAGCACCACACCACACCTATTCCAAAATTGACCACATACTTGCAAGTAAAGCTCTCCTCAGCAAATGTAAAAGAACAGAAATTATAACAAACTATTTCTCAGACCACAGTGCAATCAAACTAGAACTCAGGATTAAGAATCTCACTCAAAACCGCTCAACTACATGGAAACTGAACAACCTGCTCCTGAATGACTACTGGGTACATAACGAAATGAAAGCAGAAATAAAGATGTTCTTTGAAACCAACGAGAACAAAGACACAACATACCAGAATCTCTGGGACGCATTCAAAGCAGTGTGTAGAGGGAAATTTATAGCACTAAATGCCCACAAGAGAAAGCAGGAAAGATCCAAAATTGACACCCTAACATCACAATTAAAAGAACTAGAAAAGCAAGAGCAAACACATTCAAAACCTAGCAGAAGGCAAGAAATAACTAACATCAGAGCAGAACTGAAGGAAATAGAGACACAAAAAACCCTTCAAAAATTAATGAATCCAGGAACTGGTTTTTTGAAAGGATCAAGAAAATTGATAGACTACTAGCAAGACTAATAAAGAAAAAAAGAGAGATGAATCAAATAGATGCAATAAAAAATGATAAAGGGGATATCACCACCGATCCCACAGAAATACAAACTACCATCACAGAATACTACAAATACCTCTACGCAAATAAACTAGAAAATCTAGAAGAAATGGATAAATTCCTGGACACATACACTCTCCCAAGACTAAACCAGGAAGAAGTTGAATCTCTGAATAGACCAATAACAGGAGCTGAAATTGTGGCAATAATCAATAGCTTACCAACCAAAAAGAGTCCAGGACCAGATGGATTCACAGCCGAATTCTACCAGAGGTACAAGGAGGAACTGCTACCATTCCTTCTGAAACTATTCCAATCAATAGAAAAAGAGGGAATCCTCCCTAACTCATTTTATGAGGCCAGCATCATTCTGATACCAAAGCCGGGCAGAGACACAACCAAAAAAGAGAATTTTAGACCAATATCCTTGATGAACATTGATGCAAAAATCCTCAATAAAATACTGGCAAAACGAATCCAGCAGCATATCAAAAAGCTTATCCACCATGATCAAGTGGGCTTCATCCCTGGGATGCAAGGCTGGTTCAATATACGCAAATCAATAAATGTAATCCAGCATATAAACAGAGCCAAAGACAAAAACCACATGATTATCTCAATAGATGCAGAAAAAGCCTTTGACAAAATTCAAAAACCCTTCATGCTAAAAACTCTCAATAAATTAGGTATTGATGGGACATATTTCAAAATAATAAGAGCTATCTATGACAAACCCGCAGCCAATATCATACTGAATGGGCAAAAACTGGAAGCATTCCCTTTGAAAACTGGCACAAGACAGGGATGCCCTTTCTCACCACTCCTATTCAACATAATGTTGGAACTTCTGGCCAGGGCAATTAGGCAGGAGAAGGAAATAAAGGGTATTCAGTTAGGAAAAGAGGAAGTCAAATTGTCCCTGTTTGCAGACGACATGATTGTATATCTAGAAAACCCCATTGTCTCAGCCCAAAATCTCCTTAAGCTGATAAGCAACTTCAGCAACGTCTCAGGATACAAAATCAATATACAAAAATCACAAGCATTCTTATACACCAACAACAGACAAACAGAGAGCCAAATCATGAGTGAACTCCCATTCACAATTGCTTCAAAGAGAATAAAATACCTAGGAATCCAACTTACAAGGGATGTGAAGGACCTCTTCAAGGAGAGCTACAAACCACTGCTCAAGGAAATAAAAGAGGATACAAACAAATGGAAGAACATTCCATGCTCATTGGTAGGAAGAATCAATATAGTGAAAATGGCCATACTGCCCAAGGTAATTTACAGATTCAATGCCATCCCCATCAAGCTACCAATGCCTTTCTTCACAGAATTGGAAAAAACTACTTTAAAGTTCATATGGAACCAAAAAAGAGCCCGCATTGCCAAGTCAATCCTAAGCCAAAAGAACAAAGCTGGAGGCATCACACTACCTGACTTCAAACTATACTACAAGGCTACAGTAACCAAAACAGCATGGTACTGGTACCAAAACAGAGATATAAATCGACGGAACAGAACAGAGCCCTCAGAAATAACGCCGTATATCTACAACTATCTGATCTTTGACAAACCTGAGAAAAACAAGCAATGGGGAAAGGATTCCCTATTTAATCAATGGTGCTGGCAAAACTGGCTAGCCATATGTAGAAAGCTGAAACTGGATCCCTTCCTTACACCTTATACAAAAATCAATTCAAGATGGATTAAAGACTTAAACGTTAGACCTAAAACCATAAAAACCCTAGAAGAAAACCTAGGCATTACCATTCAGGACATAGGCGTGGGCAAGGACTTCATGTCTAAAACACCAAAAGCAATGGCAACAAAAGCCAAAATTGACAAATGGGATCTAATTAAACTAAAGAGCTTCTGCACAGCAAAAGAAACTACCATCAGAGTGAACAGGCAACCTACAGAATGGGAGAAAATTTTTGCAATCTACTCATCTGACAAAGGGCTAATATCCAGAATCTACAATGAACTCAAACAAATTTACAAGAAAAAAACAAACAACCCCATCAAAAAGTGGGCGAAGGACATGAACAGACACTTCTCAAAAGAAGACATTTATGCAGCCAAAAAACATGAAAAAATGCTCATCATCATTGGCCATCAGAGAAATGCAAATCAAAACCACAATGAGATACCATCTCACACCAGTTAGAATGGCAATCATTAAAAAGTCAGGAAACAACAGGTGCTGGAGAGGATGTGGAGAAATAGGAACACTTTTACACTGTTGGTGGGACTGTAAACTAGTTCAACCATTGTGGAAGTCAGTGTGGCGATTCCTCAGGGATCTAGAACTGGAAATATCATTTGACCCAGCCATCCCATTACTGGGTATATACCCAAAGGACTATAAATCATGCTGCTATAAAGACACATGCACATGTATGTTTATTGCGGCATTATTCACAATAGCAAAGACTTGGAACCAACCCAAATGTCCAACAATGATAGACTGGATTAAGAAAATGTGGCACATATACACCATGGAATACTATGCAGCCATAAAAAATGATGAGTTCATGTCCTTTGTAGGGACATGGATGAAATTGGAAATCATCATTCTCAGTAAACTATCGCAAGAACAAAAAACCAAATACTGCATATTCTCACTCATAGGTGGGAATTGAGCAATGAGAACACATGGACACAGGAAGGGGAACATCACACTCTGGGGACTGTTGTGGGGTGGGGGGAGGCGGGAGGGATAGCATTGGGAGATATCCCTAATGCTAAATGACGAGTTAGTGGGTGCAGCGCACCAGCATGGCACACGTATACATATGTAACTAACCTGCACAATGTGCACATGTACCCTAAAACTTAAAGTATAATAATAAAAAAAAAGAAAAAAATATATTATATAGGTTATGCTAACTCTTAACTTTATCCCTAAGTAAACATTTATATACTGTTATTTTTCATGTTGTATATTAAAATTTCATTTTTATGCTTTTGATAGATGTCTAGTTTGCAAGGACTTTCAATTTTTTAATTCTTCTTTTTCTTTTTTTTTTTTGAGACGAAGTTTTGCTTCTCACCCAGGCTGGATTGCAATGGCAGAATCTCGGCTCACTTCAACCTCCGCCTTCCGGGTTCAATCAATTCTCCTGCCTCAGCCTCCAGAGTACCTGGGATTACAGGCACCCACCACCACGCCCAGCAAATTCAGCTAATTTTTGTATATTTAGTACAGATGAGGTTTCTTCATGTTGCCCAGGCTGGTCTCGAATTCCTGACCTCAGGTGATCCACCTGCCTTGGCCTCCCAATGTACTGGGATTACAGGCATGAGCCACTGCACCTGGCCAAATTTTTTAATTTTTCTAATCTCTAGCTTCTTAGTAGGTACAAGTATGAGAATACAGAAACACAATAGCATCTTTACTTAAACAGTCACTCACTGCATTAGTTTGTGAGAGCTGCTGTAACAAAATACCACAAACTGGGTAGCCTTAAAACCACCTTTGCAAATTTATGACTGAAACAGTGAAAGAGATCTAATCTAACCAACTCCATCTTGCTTCTAACCTTTAAGCTGTCCTTGTTCATTCCTGGGCATAGACTGAACTAACTTTGGGAGGAACTTAGTTTATAGTTTAAAACAAAGACGATAACAACCCTTTCCCAAAGCAACCCTCCTTCTTGCCCAGAGACTAGACTGCCTTTGTAGGACTAACATCAGCCACAAGATTAGAAATTAAGATTTAGGAGTCATGCAGCTGGAGGCTACAAGATTCTCACCCTCCCTAAACTGCTTCTAAAATCAGTACCTGAGATATTTTGCAGACCCTGCACTTGATGGATCAGCTAGCACCACCCACATGTATTAACTGGCTCATCTGATCTTGTAGCCCCCACCCAGGAACTGACTCAGTGTAAGAGGACAGCTTCAATTCCTTATGACTTCATCTGCTACCTCACCAATGAGAACACCTGGCTCACTGGCTTCCTCCCACCCACGAAGTTGTCCTTAAAAGGTCTGATCCCCAAATACTTGGAGAGACTGATTTGAGTAATAATAAAACCTCAGTCTCCTGCACAGTCCGCTCTGTGTGAATTATTATTTCTCTACTGCAATTTCCCTTTCTTGTTAAATCGGCTCTGTCTAGGCAATGGGTAACCCATTGGGAGGTTACAAACTGAATACGGGAAGTTCATTATCTCACAATTCTGGAGGCTAGAAGTCCAACACCAAGGTGCCAGCAGAGTTGATTTCTTATGAGGCTTCTTTCCTTGGTGTGTAGGTGGCTGCCATCTTTCCTCTTATTCATGTGTTTTCTGTGAATGTCTGTGTCTTAATCCCTTCTTTTAAGGACACCAGCCGTATTGGACTAGGACCAAACCCAATGACTATATTTAACCTTAATCACCTCCTTAAAGACTCTATCTTCTGGCCAAGTGAGGTGGCTCATGCCTACAGTCCCAGCACTTTGGGAGACCAAGATGGGCAGATCACTTGAGGCCAGAGGAGTTCAAGACCAGCCTGGCCAACATGGTGAAACCCCATCTGTACTAAAAATACAAAAGTTAGCTGGGCATGATGGTGCTCACCTGTAATCCCAGTTACTCAGGAGGCTGAGGCACGAGAATCGCTTTAACCCAGGAGGCAGAGGTTGTGGTGAGCAGAGATCATGCACTGCACTCCAGCCTGGGCAATGCACTGAGACTCTGTCTCAAAAAAAAATAAAATAAAATAAAGATTATCTTCAAATTAAGTCACCTTCTGAGGTAGCAGGGGTTAGGACTTCAACAAATGAAATGGTGGGGGGCAAAATTTAGCCAATAATAGTCATTAAATTTGATTCTGTTTTGTGTTAAAGATTCACTGACTTTAGCATAGAACCAAAACCACTGAATATGTGCACGACTCCATAGGGCACCATTCACATATAGTAAAATGTACACATTCTGGTCAGTCGTACAGTCCTTTTCCTAGAACAGATCTTAGAATTGCCACAGCCACTTTTCAGGCAAAATACTTTTTATTAATTTTATATAGCTATGACAATATAGATCTCTCAGTAAAGCTAATGATTAAGCTTTGTATAGTTCTTTCGTTAAAGCTAGTAATTAAGCTTTAATTTGCTGAATTATAAATGGATCGCATTTGTTTGCTAGAGGTCAATTCCTTCATACTGAAACAAAGTTATGAGAGCCAAAAAGATATATTTCACAAAATTGAATTGTTTTGATGCTTTGAAAGTAGATTTCAGGATTTTACCAAGCACCATAATTCCAATAATATGTTTATCTTAAATTAATGATTAATGCAATTGAACAATACTGACATTTTAAAACCAGTATTATTTAAATTAATATGTCTGTGACTATCAACCTTTAGAAAGTGTTTCAGACACAGAACAGAATAAAAAACATGATGAACACTATAAAATTAAACAATGTAATTCACATACATACTATTTTACACAAATAGTATAAATATATTAATTTCACAAATAATGATTTCACAACAAATATGTTATTTTTGTTTTCATCCCAGAAAATGTAGAAAGTACAAAATGTTTAAAGATAGTGAATATTACAAATGATATTTGTGAAGACTCTGCATTCTATTATGTTCCTATGAAAAGTGAATTTTGTTCTATCAGACAATTAACTTGGCTGAACCCAAACTCCAATCTATACCTCCTTTTTGTTAGGCAGCAGCTGAAACATACTCCATTTTTTATTTCAGTTTCTAGTTGCTACATTTACCTAAATCTCCTGTGTTCTCCCAAGCATTTATACATTGACAGATAACCACATAGTTGAGTACATTTCAAATGTTGATTTGGGGGCCTGTCATTTCTGTGACTTCATCCTTCCAGAATTTCTCTCTGAGCTTTTTGTCTCCTCTTTTAGGCACAAACTCTATCCTCTGACCTCAAGCCAAGTATGCATGTGTAAATGTGTATATATGTGTATCAAAGTGATGGGCCAGCAACTGCAGGAAACCTCATCCAATTATCCAGCTTTGGAAGAGCAACTCTGGATGCCACCTTTCATCTTCTTTCAAATTTTCTAACCCTAAGAGTCAGAAACAATTAATATTTGGATACCACTGCTCCAAATAGAAACCACAAAAGAAGAAATGTAAAACTATTACTTTATATTGATAACAAAAATTAAAAATGCATCACCCATGCATGATTTAAATAACATAAATTGAAGGAAAAGTAGAGCCTAGGTTTTACATATAAGACTCAGGTCGACTTTAGATGGCTTAAATAATCTCTGAAATCACTGTCACTTTCACTAACATAAAACTTCCAACTGGTATACATCTTTTATCACTTAAAATGTTATTTCTTGGGATATCCAAAGCTATAGCCATCTTTAGCATTCATTCCACAACTCAGCTGAGTGTCACAAAACCATGTACAAAATATATTGTACATATCATAGAGGCAATTGCAGATGAGATTTTGCAGTTGTACCATATCTTCTACTTATAATATATGTAAAATTTTCTCTAGGGGCAGGATTCCTTTAAACTGGGAAATGTTAGTAACATCTTGATTTTTGTGGTTTGTTTTTCCCCCTGTGATCTTATTTGTCATATAGGCCTGACCATATTTATTTCTTTTCTGGTTCTAAAAAAGAATATCAGCATAGGTTTCTTGTATTTAAAAGTCACTATACTATACAGGTATACAGTGTGTACTGAACAAATAAGGGTAACTCCATCACATCAAGCATTTATTATTTATATGTACCCCATAAATATGTACAACTATTACACTTAATAATTTAAAATAAAAACTAAAAGAAAAATAAAATGCCACTATAATACAGTTTTGTATAGTAATGTTTCAGTGGAAAAAGTAAAGTATTATCAAATACAATTTTACTGTTTTATTGCAGCACTGAAAATAAAACAAAATCAAATACCATTTCCACTCAGTTACTTAGAGTAGCATAGTTTCTTCTTTATGAATTTTCTTCCAGCTTAAAGCACAATCAAAAACAGTTCGGACCACACAAATTATATAGAGTGTCTTATTTGTCCTATTCTGCCTAGCATTGGCAATTACTCTCCTCTGGCAAGTAATTTTTAATGAATTTTCAATCTCAAGTGTTTATCTGATTCTTAAAGAAGACATAAGTAAAGCCAAGAAGAAATATATCAATCATGTCATTTAGAAATAATGAGAATGAAAAAGGTGCTTTAAGTGAAGTTTGTCTTTTTTCTTATACTGGGAGATAACTGATGAGTTTGAGAAAATAAGATGAACAAATTATTCTGGAAATACTTAGGTAGAATTTAAGGTGTGAAAAAACATTATTTTCCTCATTTTACTTCACCTCAGCCTAATCTTGTACAGCTCCACAAATCATTCTGCTGTATCTTTCCTCTTTTCTTGAGTGACTGTGGAAGACACTCAAGGATGGCTTATCCATCTCATTTCCAACCCTCTTGCCATGTTCCCTTCTGCATATTAGAAGATAGAAACTAAATCTACCTTTTCTACTCTTTCCTATGGCTCATGTTCCACATGCAGCCAGCTTCTACCAAATGAAGGACCATATGTGATATTATGTAGGGGTAAGGGATCACTGAGAAGTGTCCCTGAGGTGATTCTTAAAGCTTTTGTACAGAAAGGCACACATTCCTCACACTTATATTTTATTTACCTATATTTTATTGACCAGAGCAAGTCACACGTGTAGCCTTAATTTGTTGCATAAAATACACTTTCACCAAGGACAAGCAACAAATATTGGAGAACGATGATATAGACATAGTACTTTAAAGAGGAGAATGGCATCATCTTATTTATATCAGGGAATGGATTGCAGAAAGACAAGAATAGAAATTAGTTAGGAAATTATTTCAGAAGTCAGTGCAAGATATGACCTTACCTTCTGTAGGGCAGTTGGAGGTGGAGAGAATTTAATGCATTTTGCGAAATGTTTTGGTGGTAAAATCAACATGACTTGTTGATGCATTAGACATGGAGGATCAAGGAAAGGGTTAATTCAAAGATGACTCCTAAATTATTACTTCACCAACTATGATCAACATTAACCCAAGAAAACACAGGGTCCAGGAAATATAATTCACTTTCCCATTTCACTATGAAATGAAATGCTTTCCACAATTCCCACAGAAAATGTGCCAGGAGAAGATGCAACTACATATGTCTTCGAAAGCATTAAGGAATATACCATACCTACGCCGTTTACAGTAACCAGGGCCAAACATATTTTACAAAGATATTATAATGCTGATAACAAAATTTAAGAAAGACCAAAATGGAAAAAAAAAAAAAAACTTAGGCTATAAATTTAACGTAGAGTTACCTGAAAAAGTCTAAATTTATACTAGCAAATTAGACTCCAAAGAAACTTAAAATAATAATGTACAATGATTAGCGTCTAATTCAAAAATGTGATTTACAATTTATAAAATCTCTAATATGATAATTACATAAGAGGGTCAAAGAGAGGATAAGTCATATCCCTCTTACCCCTTTCTTCTATGAGGAGGTTTACCAAAGGCTTTGTTCTAGTAATTTCTTCCCAAAAATTTGCCTAATAAAGCAGTTAGAATAGAACAATGAGATTCAACCACTTTTCACTCAAATGTTCCCAATTCAGGTCTCTAGTGAGTAATTTGTATCTCAGTGATCGTCAGTCTAATTGACTCTCCGTTTAATGGCCCCCAAGCTTCTACACAAAGGATTAATTACCTTAGCATACTTCCACAGACAAGGCAATAGTGTTTTTGGATTCTTTCATTTAAAGTTTCTTCCTTCTTATTTATTGCCAATAGCAAATGAGAGAGCTGGAGATAAATACATATCGTAAACATATAAGGCAACAAATAACTACTTAAAACTAATTGAAGCTTTTATTCATGCTATTTATTTATTTACATGCTCACTCATTCACATTTATTTCTGCACACACTCAACAAATATTTACAGTGTTCCTAATGTATTCTAAACACTAGTAGGATTTGGAAGGAAAATTTCTGAGAAAAAGAATCTTATTATTCTAAAACTCTATATCTAAACGTAGAAATGTATTTAAGGAAAAAAAGGCAAGGCTCAAGTTAGCTTAAAACAAATGTTCACAAAATACTATTAATAGATAGATAGTTGAAGTGTGACAATGTAACCAAGTATTTGGTTGATAATGTATGCAAACCACATTAAGTTCAATATGGATAAGATTCAAAAACAGAGCAGAGAACTTGTTCAATTTGTCATTGTATCAGTGTAATCAGAAAACAATTGGTACATACTTAAATCATGATAATTCAGGAGGATTTAATAAAGGGATTAATTAAAAAGCTGTAAGGAAGATGAAGGGTAAGCTCAAGGTATACTGAAGCCTCTAATGCAATTAGGGACAGTGTGGTTGTTACCACTCCTAGGTCTAAGAGATACGGAAAGGAGGCTCTTAGAATAGTCTCAGAGAAAGGACTGCAGAGGGAGGCAAGACCAACAGCCTAAGACTAACAGAGACAAGATCAGGAAAAAAATACCCAGACTTCACATTCCTTTTTCCCTTCAACCTCCCACTCTCCTTGCTAGCCAGACCCAACTAGAAGCTAAAGCAAAAGTTGATGTAGTCACTACAAACCTATTCTTCCAAGGCAGAGGACTGAGTAGATCATGAAGGAAAAAGAAAATGGATGATAGCAACCAGTCATCTCAAGTACAATGCAAAATTGTAAAAAATTAAATGTATAACAAATACTATAATTATACTATCACAGTTATGAGCCATATCACACCGTTAAAAACCCAGTGTTTACATTTTAATAGACTAATAACTCTAATAAGCACGAATTAGCACCCCAGAAATTGTCTCAGAGGTTATGAGGCTTTATTCAATGTCTATAGTGTATTTTTCCTCTCTCTCAGATTGGAGAATGTCTGCTGGTTTATTTTTTAAGTTTGCTGACTTATTGCCATTATTGCCATTCTGCTGTTAAGACTGCCCAACAATTTTTTTTTTATCACACATATTGAATTTTTCAGTTTTGAAATGTGTATGTTTTATTTTTATATATTTATATATTCCATCACTTTGCTGAGATTTCTTACTCTTTTATTCATTATGAGGACTTTTTTTCTTCCTATTAAGCTCTTTTGATTGCTTTGCCAAAATTATTGCCATAAATTTTATTGTTAAAATATTAAAAATGTTGGCATACTAGATAAGAAGTAAATTACCTACTTTAAAAAAATTTGAATGCATGGCTAATAGGAGAATTTGGATATATTTCTGATTTTACTATTGTTTATTAAATAAAATAATTTAGATCACTTTTATTTAAAGTTAACAAAAGTAGCTTTTAAGGGAAGAGGATGGTTAGGAGAAGTGTATGTTCAAACTTCTGATAGAAGTGATGGACAACAGATACTGTTCATGGGAGAGTTCGCTTTGAAAATAAAAGATTAATTGAATTGTGAAGTATAACATAAAAAGTATGTTCTATCTTCAGGTAGACTGGATTGCTTTCATTTAAAGTTAACAAAACAGCTTGTAGGGAAGAGGAAAGTTAGGAGAAAAGCATTTACAACCTTCTGATACACGAATTACATTTTTTAGAATGAGATACATTGGGTTATTTAGTAAATACATATAAAATGTATGTAAAATAATGTTGTGATAAGGTACAAGAAAGTGAAAAAAATAAATGACAAAAATACCCACTGTATCTTTATACTGTAAAAGAAAGAATCCAAGCTAAATATCTAAATAGATATACTCATGCAAAATAATATTATACCAACATTTTCAAAAAGGTAATATGAATATAAAGACACATGAACAATTTGTATAAAATATGCAACAAAAAGCTGAAAAAGCAGGATGTAAACTTGCTTCTACAGAATGGTTACAAATATGTAAATTTAAGTCTCAAGATGAATACAACCTGGAAGAAAAATTGAAATAATTTTTTTTATTTGTTGGGAATACAGACTGTGGCTAAAATTGTGTCCCTTTTTTAGGGTTCTATAAATATTATAACGTTGATTGTATAATCAAAACATCTATTTTAACCTACTTTTGGTTTTTGTTTAAAAATAAAACCATTTTAGCGAAATAAAATCTATTAAGCTCTAGACTGTTATATTCAAACCTCGAATTTAACTGAGAATTATAGTCGTAGCAGAAACTTCATTTTCAAAACTGATGATATCTACTTTATTTGAAGAATTCAGTATTGCTGTAGAGACCTGCCAAATGCAACCTGAAGTAATCCAAGAACCAAAAATAGCATTCGTTATTTATCTCTTTATTCATCTATTTGCTTATGGAACAACCACTCACTATGTTTTTAGTTTGTGCCAAGTACTGAGATGTGTATCGGAATGAGTAAAACATATTCCCTCCCCTCAAGATCATAGAATACTGGAACAGGCAGACTTACAAAGAGAAACAAACACAAACTTTAGTAGAGATTTGCTTCATATATTATTAACACGCAGATGATATCTCTAGTTGGCCTAGAAAGACATGATGGAGAACAGATGCTGTTCATGGAAGAATTCACTTTGAAAATAAAGGATTAATTGAATTCTGAAGGATGACATAACAAGTGTCAAACATGGAAAGTGGGAAAGCAGCGGGTAGTGAATTTCTTAGTCAGAATTAACATTTGAAAAAACTGAAGGCTGGGGCCAGGATGTAGCCTGTAAGCACTGGAGCATAAGTACACCTATAGAGTGACATGCTATAAAACTGGAAACAGAGGCAGGAAAGTGAACCATGAAAAATCCTGTATGCCATTAATATTAAACCTTTAAACTTTATAGATTCTTTACCATTATACATATATTTAAAATTATATTCAATAGTATTACATTCTATAATAAAAATACCTTCTTCATAACATGATTAAATGAAACAATTGGGATAATCTCAGTTCAATCATATTCAAATAGGACAAATTCTAAAATATCTCTATAATTTGACAAATCTAATGTTTAGTTTTTAAATTAATCTATGTTATGCAGTTCAATATCTTAAATTTATTCATCAAAATGATGGCAACATTTAAAAATATTTAACATTGCAAGACATGTTATCAAACCATTCCAGATGGAAAACAATAATAATTTTATGTACTACAAATGGGAAAATGCTAATAAAAGCAATTGAATTTCCATGAGCCAAATCATCAATAAAATCCTTCAAGCAAGTTATATTTGAATATATTATTATAATTATGCTGATTATCTGAGATTTGTAGCTATTCCCTAACAAAAAGAACAATATGTATGACATCCTTCAATAATCATAAAAATACTACTAATTATTGCTAACGTTTATTAAATGGTTCCTGTTGCTAGGCCTAATACTAAGCATGTATTTCTCATCTCATCTCATTCTCACAATAACCATGTAAGATAGACACTATCACTGTCTATGTTTTAAAGGGAAAAAATCTGAGACTTAGAAGGTCTGGATAGCTCTCCAAAGTATCTTAGCTAAGAGTTAGAGCTATGATTTCAACTCAAGTCTCTGTTTTCAGAGGCTAAGATAAGGAAAAACTTGGGATCAGCTCACTTTATTTCTGTGGTGACCTATTTCAGGTTTTCTAAAATAAAGTGATTTACTAAGTTGGGAAAAATAAAAAGCTAGCAGTGAATTTTTTTCATGGGAAATAATTTCTTTTTCCCCCTTAACAAATCAATTTTTACTCTGCAACATGAAAATTTATTAGATTTGTCATGGTATGCCTAACTGTGGGCTGTTATTAACAAACGTAAAATTATCAGGACAGAGTGTTTGACTTGATAACCTGAAGTGATCAAAATTCCACAGGTTAATTTTTATGGTGCCTACATTGGTATTTCCATTTGTTAGTTCTCAGTGAGTTGACACTAATTCCAGCAAAGGAAAATAAAGAAATTCTTACAGCTACTGTTTGTTTCCCTGGAACATGATTGCCTTTGGTCACATTGCTTTACATGATGAAGTATCTACAGAGATTTATCTATATACAATTAACGTTCCATAATTTTTTTATTCAAAGCAATTTTAATTACAAATTAAAGAATGCCTTCAATGAAGAGATGGATTAATTGCTTATTCTGACTTGCTTTTAGAATCAAAATAGTTCTTTTGTATTAATAAACATAAGAAAGTTGCTTCCTCAACATAGCTTATTCTTTTTGATACAGATTCAATACTTCTCACAACAATAAAAAAAATTAAGGTTTTAAAACCATAAAAATGTATAGAAGGTCCTAAGAATAGGAAGATGATACATACCTGGGAGATTAAAAAAAAAACTAAACCCCACCAACTCATACTGAACCAATGAAACCAGGCGGTAGAAATACATTTTTCTTGTCACAGAGCCTAATGTAAACATTTCCTTTGACAAAATCATATAGAGATGGCTATTGATTATTTCTCTCCAGTAGCAGAATTTAGAATTTTTTAAAGTGAATTTTCCTTCTGCCATTTGCTTCTTTCACAGATTGTCATTCTTATACTTTGTTTGCTTATTGTGCATAAAGACTAGATGCATAGTTTACAATGTATCTGCAACACTAATAAAAAGTAAAAAAGTTATACTTTGGGAAAATTATTTTAATGCTCACCAAATATGTGTTGGTGAGTGCATAAACTTTAAATGTTCTGGGACCATTAATAATACATTTCAGAAAATAATCAGAAATAAAAACCAAAATAAACATTAAGTTTGGGAATAAAAGTTACAGTCAGAAAATGGAAGAGATTATAAACTATCAGTTTTCCTTTCCTCTTCATCCATCCCATATCCCATGAGATATCACTTCAAAGCAGTCTTGTCAGCACCCTTAACTCTCTTGTCACATACCCTGTATACATAACCAATGAACACCTCAGCCACTCTTCGACTTGACTTTACAATTCTGGTCACTGTCATAGAAATTCACACAATTGTTTGGATAGGTGTTTCTTTACATTTATGGTATTAAATCCATGACACTTCAGCTAAATCCTTTGATACTTCTTGAAAATTTTCCTTTTTTCTTGACTGCACCTAGTAATTTCCAACCACCATTTTCCTCAGTGGTATCGTCAAACTTCCCATACTTTCTTCAAACTGCTTCTCTAGTTCCTTACATGCTCAGAATGTCCTGGCTGCTTGTTAAACTAATATTTGAGTACATTCTGTGCAATGTCCTATTTTCTTGCCAACAAAACTATTTGCAGCACCGTATCTTTGAATATTTTCCCTCATTTCATTACTTTTTCCAGGCCTGTGAATACCAATGGCAGCATGTCTTTCTGGATTTGGACATTCATACTTAGAATATGCTACTGCTAGAAGAGTTGGGTTGTCCTGTGAAGTCCTGTGGGAGGCGAGAAATAATTCACCATTGTGCTGCCACTACAAAACAAAACAAACCAGAAGGAAACATAGTGTCAAGAGGCCCTATCATCCTTTCCCTACCTATAACTCCCTTTTCTCTGTAACAGAGATCTTAGCATTTCCTGAAAATGTACATGACCTCCCAAGATTTTATACCAGAACTGCAGAGATGAAAGCCTCAACTCCAGTATGACAAGTGCCACATGTGTAAAACAGGCTCAGATCTAAAGAGGTTTTGTTTTGTTTTGGTTTTGGTTTTTATTCCACCCTTGTTTGAACTTACGGCCCCAAGGCATGGGGTAGGGATACAAGTGAGTATCCCTAAAAACTATAAATTCAAGTAATGGATTCTGAACAATAGTAATGAATTCTGAACACCCTCCAGGGTGATTAGGGAACTGATATGTGGAAAAGGAATGAGATTGGTCCATGGGCAATATAGCGTAGAACCCACTATCATCTAGTGGAAAAAACTGGATTAAAGAAAATAAATTGCTGCTGAAGAATTTGAAAGTTCTGTGCAGTGAGGCAGAAATTAGCAGTAAAGAAACAGTGAGAAAATCACACGCATGAAGCCAATGTTAAAAGGTGCTGGAAATAAGGCAATGGAAGGAGCCTGGTGATATTTTCTGTGGTGCTGGACCTAAGCACAGGTGATTTTTAATGGGGTCTTATGACTTCACTCTTACAGGAAAATAGAGATTGTTTGATTTACTTGAAAGTAACCAACTTAATTGCTTCCTTTCTTTTACATTTTGAATTCTTGAAGATGGCTCAGATATGTCAGGCTTTCAATTATGTAAGTGTTCTTTCTGATATAAAGAGAGATTGAGAGACGGTCAGAGTCCTACTCCTGAGTCAGCTTTCTGCTGCCACTGCAAGGCTCACCCATAATGCAAGAATATTCTCCTCCCAAATCAATAAAGTTTATTACTACAGGTATTAGGTACCATCCCTTGTGTAGATTTTCTAACCATGATAAGTTGGATTGGACTATTTGAGTTATGAAACAGATTTTGTCTCTCTGGCCTATGACCTATGTTTATTAAGTCAACAAATATTTATCGAGTACTTATAAAGTATTTATAAGGTACAGAAAGTACCCTACTTATGATGGTTCAACTTATTATTTTTCAACTTTATGATGGTATAAAATCTATGTGTTCAGTAGAAGCCATACTTCAGTACTCAATGAATTACATCAGATATTCAACACTTTAGTATAAAATAGGCTTTGTGTTGGGCGATTTTACCCAACTGCAGGCTAATGTAAGTGTTCCGAGCAAGTTTAACATAGGTTAGGCTAAGCTATGATGTTTGATAGGTTAGACGTATTAAATGAATTTTTGACTTATAATATTTTTAACTTACCATGGATTTATTGGAACATAAGTAGAAGAACATCTGTAGTTATAAAGTACATGTAAAGTACTTGTGAGTGCTTATAAAGAAAACATACACAATCCCTGACTTCATTAAGTTCACGGATGTCTTAGTTGGCTTGGACAGTCATAACAATATACTGTAGACTGAGTAGTTTAAACAACAGAAATTTATTTTCTCATATTTCTGTAGGTTGGAAGTTCGAGATGAGGGTGCCAGCATGGCTGATTTTTGATGAATGCTCTGTTTCTGATTTGCTGATGGTGGAGAGAAGATGAGAGAACAAATAAAGACTCTTTTATCTCTTCTTTTAAGTGCACTAATCTCATCATGAGGACCTTACCCTTATGACATCATCTAAACCTAATGGTCTCCCAAAGGCCCCGTCTCTAAATACTACCTCACTGGGGATTAGGGCACCAGCATATGATTTTTGGGGTGGGGAGTGACATAATTCAGTTCATAGCAACAGACAAGCAGAGGACAGAAATAGTTAATTGTTAAGATGGATTAGCTAACTCCTTCTCGTTCTAGAACAGTAGGACCAGAATGAAAAGAGAGGAGCAGCTGCTGAGGAGCAGCTTAGTGACAGTTTCAGTGATGCCGAGTTCTTAAGTGTGAAAAGAAACAACCAGATGCTCTTAAAGTCAGTAATTGAGGGCTGGGGGATAGGAATTAGTAGGGGAAATATTCTTTCCCAAATGTACAATTAAACTGTATGGTTTCCAATGATAATTGTCAGTAGTTTCCATATGATATGCTTACCACATATTTGATATAATATGAAAATATGTCTCCCTGTAGGTAACTAAGTGGCAGCACTATTGATCTAGAATTGTAGGATCCAGGAAGATTAGAGTCATCTGTTTTCAGGAACTGTGAATAGTGAAAGAAGGGAATGTCAATCTTCACCCAAATGAAACCCAAAGAACATATTTCCTTTCCAGAAAATAGGAGGACACAAACAAACAAAAAGAAGCCTATTCCCATAGAAGATATAGTGTTTTTTTTTTCTAAGAGAGGGAATTGGGTTGATACCTGAGAAAGTGGTATAATGGAAAAGGAGACGGGCACTCAAGGAAGAAAACTCAGATCAGAAGTAGAAAGAGTCTGTACAGAGGATCCTATTTGTTACAGCTGAGTCTGGAAGTTCTTTCCTTTGAGATTTTATGTATTTGTTTTCCCAGCCTCTATTCCCACTTCTCTGATAACAGCATGCTGATTTTTTTTAAGAGAAACACACTATCCAATTGTTAGATAGTTCCCCTGTTGGAGTTATTTACATCCTCTGGCTCTATGGAGTAAGGGGAGGCAAAGACGGAGATGCATAAATTCACTAAAATGCCAATCTTTATTCTTCTGTACATGTCCAACCTGTCGGGTTATCTATGTAGAGAAACAGATTGTCTCCATGTAATGGAGAATTGAGTTCAGAGTAGTAAACGGATGGACAGGTGTGTTCTATCCTATTTTCCCTTCAGGGCCTTGCAAAGAAACTGGATAAGAGAGCAGACAACTTTTGGTGGATAATACAACATCCTTGGTGATTACTGGCATCCATGATCCAGGAAGTCCCCTGGAAAATTCAGGTAGAAAGAATCATGTCTAAGGTTTCTTTATTTTTCTATGAGTGAAAACCCCCTTTAGGAAGATAAAGGGAATGAACTGATAAAACACTGATAAAAAGAAAATGATTTTAAAAGTGATTAAGATTAATGTGAAAACTGCAGGAAGCATGGCTCACAGTTGGGTTCAGAGCTCATTTGGATTCAACATTGCTTTCAGGTTATTCTGACACTCATGCTTTCAAACTCACAGGTGAGCCTTTTCTACTCACATCATGTCTTCATGTTCCTGGGCTCTTTTTGTCTAAGACAGAATTTTAAACAGAAGCAAAGAAAAAGAGTACAGGTTAACACTCCACTTGTTGAGAATATCACTGCTAAACTGCTTACTGAATACTTTGCTTATGCATGCATTATGAGAGTCACAGGTTTGTAGAAAAAGAGAAAAATCAAGCCTTGCTTGACCATGAGAAAAGCCACTGGAAAGAGGAAGAATCAAAATCTGAGGACTCTGGGTTCTTATGAGTAGGTTCAGGCCAGACCAAGAACAGGGCTAACTCATAGACCCAGTCCTTCCTTCTCTGATGATAGCCCCAAGTTCTTTCTTTTCAATATTTTTATATTTGTCATTTTAGTTTAGTTTTGTTTTATACTATTTTACTTTCCTGTTGTGTTGTCTTTTAAATAAATGACCATTTTTTACAAGAAAAGTGGGAGGAGAGTTAGCCAAACCAGAAACATCTATCCCCTGAAGACATGCTTTTTTAGCTATCTATTGAATCATCTCAGTCCTTTTTCTTTTTTTTTCCTTCACCTGGATTTTATAGTACTGAATTTATTATTAAAAATACAAAGTTCTTAGCATTGTCAACAAACAGACATTCTTAAAACTATTTTAAGAGTTTGAAGTTTCTCAAGAGGATACATGTGAATTTATAAGCATCCTGAAATCATGATCCAAATCAATCCACTTGGGGGAAAGGTTTACTTTAAAAAAAAAAGTAACTGAAATTTGAGTTGTCTGTCCCCACAGTAGCTAGAATTTCTAAATAAGTCAGTAGGAATTCGTCATGCATTTTTCAACAGTTCTGTATGTTTTTTCTTCTTTTGTAGGCAAACATTTTTCAATTCTGTCAATCTTTTGTGGTGAGAGATGGCTTATTTCATAGATAAATTGTTATTATAACTCACAGTGGAATTCAAAATAATCCAAAACACAGTAGTAGGACAATCCCCTGGAGAACATAGGAGCCAAATAAATCACATTTTGTAGCATTACTCACCTCACCATAGGAACAATTCTATCCAGGTAAAATATCAGAGGCATTCATGAGGAAGGAAATAATTCAAAAAAGCAAGATGGGAACTAAGAAAAGTGGGTAAAAGAGAAGAACAGGATGCCTTGGGTTGACAATATGGGTGTCCTCAAGGAAATCAAATTGAGAAAAAATATAGTTTCTCCTGGGTAGTTACATTATAAACCTTGACAAAATGGATTACATCACAGGTATTCAAAATCACCTTAAAAAGGACATACAAGGAGCAAGCAGAGAAATATGATACTGGAGAAGACCATTCTCCCAGGTGACAGAGAATACAAGGTTCATCCCAAAGGATAAGAACATGGCTGCAAAAGGAACCACTTCCAGAGGAGTCAAAGAAGGTACGTCCTGAGAAGTTTGCATTGACCTTGCTAATTTGCCACTGCTGTTGTAACAGCTTTAATTATAAGGGGTTCTTAGAATTCAGGCAAACTTTTTTCTTTCCTGTAATCTCCCTGAAGGATCTTAAAGCAATTGGCTTTAAAAGATGAAATATATATTGTTTTACATTTGCCTTCCCCAAATAATTGATTTTGAATATTATGTTTTAAACAAAATGCCTCCAGGACATAGACTTTTTTACAGCACCTTATATAAACAAGGCAGGAGAAGTTAGAGGATGTGTACCTGCACACACACACACACACACACACATGCACACACACACAGATAATAGAAAGACAGAAAGAATGTGCTCAATTGAGAAACAGGAATCTACATTTTTAAGAAGTAGCTTGAGACTACATTAAAAATGAACAAATTTTTCTTTCACTTTGAGAATGGCAAGATATAGGAAAGCATAAAAAGAAATGCAGGTAAATCCAAAGATGGCAATGAGAAGATAGAAAATTGTAGAAATTCATGCTGAACAGACTTTTTCCCTGTGAAGTACGAGACAAAGGGTCTGTTACAATGAGGGAATTATATTTGGAGCCAAACAGAAACACACAGTAGTATTGGTTTGTTAACCTACATTGTGCACTGCTTTTTGCCATTTAAATTTCCACACAACTCTCCACTTTTGACTTTGAGCTCAGCAATGTGAGTTGCTTTGGTCAAAGGATTTTAGATGTGCTGCAAGCAGGTATGTAGAAATCATTTGCATTATTAGACATCATTCTTTGATCTTCTGCCATAGCTGTGAGAGGAATTCTCCAGCTGGCCTACTTGACCAAGAATGAGAGAACTTGTGGAACCAACCTAGACCCATAGATATCAAACATAAAGTGGAGTCACCCCACCTGAAGCAAATATCTGTGAGAATAAATTGTTGTTTAAAGTCACCAAATTTTGAGGTGGTTTCTTACACAACATTACTGAAGCAGTATGACCTGATGCATGTGTCAAAGATCTAGTCACATTTATAGAACACACAGGTTTAATAGCGACAACATATAAGTTATACCATTTTCTCCAATAGAGTTTGAGATTCTAGGTAGAGATACAGAACTCAGCATTATTGAATTGACAAAAATGTCCAATTATAAAAAGATAAAGCAATTGCAGATAATGGCAGAAACTGAAGTGACATATGAACAAAATTAAGATTGATATGAAGGGAATAAATCCAAGAGAGTCCTGACGGCACCACTGCCACCAGAACCTTTTTTTTTTTTTTTTTTTTTTTTTTTTGAGACCGAGTCTCGCTCTGTCGCCCAGGCTGGAGTGCAGTGGCGCGATCTCGGCTCACTACAAGCTCTGACTCCTGGGTTCACGCCATTCTCCTGCCTCAGCCTCCCGAGTAGCTGGGACTACAGGCGCCCGCCAACACGCCCAGCTAATTTTTTTGTATTTTTAGTAGAGACAGGGTTTCACCGTGTTAGCCAGGATGGTCTCGATCTCCTGACCTCGGGATCCGCCCACCTTGGCCTCCCAAAGTGCTGGGATTACAGGCGTGAGCCACCGCGCCTGGCCCACTACCACCAGAACTTTTTAAGACACCAGAGTTCTTGGCGTGAACAGATGTAGAGAATAAAGAAATGAGATTATTGTGAGGATATAATATCAAGTTAAGGGCATGAATTATGAGAAAATAAAATTCATGATGTGGAAATATACTGAGATGATAAGTTTTAAAGTGTAGTCACAAGAATGATGGAGTTGTTAATTGTTGGTGTTGTGAGAAAATGGAAAGTCTAAGTGATAAGATGTCTTAGCACATACCTTTTTGACTATTCCTGTGTAATTATAGAAGTTAGGTATAATGGAACCAGGGAATTAAGGTTCAAAACTTTTGCTTTTTGAAGGACTCAATAGGAAGTCAATGAGAGGTAGTGCTACCTTTCATTAGAATAAAAATTGCTACCGTCAGAAAGAATCTAATAACAAGGGAGTTTCTGTCACTTGCATGGAAAAAGCCTAACCTAAGAGCAACCTGAAGAAAGAGTGATTATACCATATTAATTTAATGGTATAATTTTTCCTTAGTTTTTAAATTTTTAAATCTTGTTTTACCTACCTTGCAGCTCTAGGTCAAAGGATTGAATTTAATTTAAGATCCTAATGGGCATGCAGTAAAATGGCATAACATAAATAAATAGCTGGACTTATTTCTACAAACTAAACCTATCTGTGAAACCAGCATTCAAATTCAGAAAAAGGACAACCGCCACAGAAACCCTATCACACTCCTTTCTAGTCCTTATCTCCCCCAGAAGAGGCCCACTAGCCTGATTTACAACAATTTTGATTTGTTTTCTCCCCCAACACACACTTTAGGTAAATGAGATAATACAACGTGTATTATTTTGTGTCACACTTTACTAACTCGACATTATGTTTTTATTTTTATTGTTTTTTCAACTTTTATTTTAGATTCAGGGCTACCTGTGCAGGTCTGTTACATGAGTAAATTCCGAGTCACTGAGGTTTGGTGTGTAAATGATTTCATCACCCAGATAGTGAACATAGTACCTGGTAGGTAGTTTTTCGATTCTCACTCTACTCCCCCAAGCAGGCCTCAGTATTGTTCCCAGGTTTGTGTCTAATGTGTTCTCAATGTTTACCTCCCACTTATAAGTGAGAATATGCAGTATTTGGTTTTCTGCTACTGTGTTGTTTAGGATAATGGTCTCTAGACCTAACAGATACCTACAAAATACTCCACCCAACACAACACAAAATACATTTTTCTCACCTGCACACCAGTACATACTCTAAGATCAACCACATGACATGCTCAGCCATTAAGCAATTCTCCAACAGATATTTTGTTTTTGAAGTTCACTGATTTCTTTTTTTTTTTTTTTTTTGAGACAGAGTCTTACTCTGTCACCCAGGCTGGAGGGCAGTAGCCAATCTCGGCTCACTGCAACCTCCGCCTCATGGGTTCAAGCAATTCTCCTGCCTCAGCCTCCTAAGTAGCTGGGATTACAGGTGGGCGCCACCACACCCAGCTAATTTTTGTATTTTTATTAGAGACAGGGTTTCACCATGTTGGTCAGGCTGGTCTAGAACTCCTGACCTCGTGATCTGCCCACTTTGGCCTCACAAGTGCTGGGATTACAGGTGTGAGGCCTATTTTGTAGATTCTGTCAAATAGTTTACAAAATTGTCCTACTAGTACATACTCTCTCACCACCAGGGTATGACAATCTGTTCATTTGCAGCTTAGATAACAATTCTCTTTTCTATTTTAACAATTGTGATAAGCGTGCAGTATATCATTTTGTGGTTTTGATTTGTATTGTTCTGATATAACGACGAAGGTGTTGCAGAATCTCAGCTACAGAAAACAAATAATAGATGCTATATTCTTGGGTAAGATGGGGAAATTTCAGAGGAAGGGTAA
This sequence comes from Gorilla gorilla gorilla, assembly GCF_029281585.2. Lineage (NCBI taxonomy): Eukaryota > Metazoa > Chordata > Mammalia > Primates > Hominidae > Gorilla > Gorilla gorilla. The sequence continues at coordinate 98,524,402 of NC_073237.2, read as the reverse complement.
AACAGATTATGGGAGACTTAACACCCTCAACAATATCAACAAGTAAGTGGGAAGGGAGTGTGGGTATTATGAGAGAATATTTTTGGAGAGCTCTTAGCTCTCCGTAGAGGGATTATTAACCCCTCACACTAACATCATGTCAAACTTGGGCAAAAGATTCTGACAGGACAAGTCATAGAGTTTTTACAATCTCTTGTATTTTGTGGGGAGACACAGTAAACTGGTATGTAACTATGGCGTGAAAAATCTTAAATATGATGGGTAGGCAGAATAACTTTGATAGCTGACTTACAAAGAAAATAGTAGAACTGTTCTCCCTAATAATGTATCAGTATTGGTTCATTAATTGTGAGAAATATAGCGTACTAAGTAAAAAGTTAATAATAGGAAAGAATGGTAAAATTTTGTACTAATTTGCAATAATTTTGTAAAAATCATATTGTTCTAAAAAAGAAAGTTTACATAAATAAAACAATGAATGAAAATGAAATGAAATGAAAACAAAACATCAGTATTTTTTTCCATAACACTGATATGGGCCTTATGTGAAAAATCAACTATAGTGTTATGTTGGGTTTCATCTCCCAAAGAAGTGGGAGTATTCCCAGGTATCTAAGGAATGAGGAAAGACCCAGCCACTCCCAGAATAGAGATGCATCTCTCCATATTTTTATATGTTTTAGTTTATCTCTTTTAGTCTTATTTAATCGCTCTACATTGTAAATATATACCAAAACATTATATTGCATCTAATAACTGTATCTATTATGTCAGTTAACATAAAATTTTTTAAAATATTAATAAATATTTGTTGATTGAAGAAAAGAACAATTAATCTATCACATTAACAAGCTAAAATAGAAAAATTTTAATATCTTACTAATATATGCAGAAAAAGCATTTGACAAAATCCAAAACCAACTTGTGACAAAGCTGCTCAGTAAACTAGGAAGAGAGGACAACATTTTAAACTTGGTAATGAATATCTCTAACAAACCTACTTGGGTTAGATTGGAAATTTGCAGAAGAGACCTCTGCCATCTCTTGGTCATGCAGTACAGTGGTTTAGACAGAAGTTGGAACTGTTCTCAGAACTCTGGCAGCAACAGTAGTTATAAGGTAACTGTAGAATTTGCTTTTCATTTGGGATGGGATGTGGGAATAGAGTGAGATATGGATACTGATTATTTCTGTGGGGTATCAGAGTTACATGTGAATTTGTGAATGAGAAGATTTAAGGAAGGATATATAAATATGAATCACAGACCTTAGTCTAAAGAGTTCCATTTGAAAAGAGATTCCCATACAAATGTTCTCTGAACTAAAGAGGCTGCATTTTCAGAAAATTTGGCAGAATGGTAATAGCCTCAGAACTTTATACATCTTGGCGTTTGGTAGAATTTGTAACTCCTCTTTAAGATCTCTTACAGATTATTCAACCATAGATTATTCTAATTTGAAGGTAAGTTGAAGATTAGTTTGTATTGCCCAATTTAAAGTGAGGAAACAGCCAAGAGAAGTTAAAAGACAGCCAAAGTCACAGATCTCTTTACATTCTTTTGAATAATGTGTCCTTTTAGTTACTGAGATGTTTCTGTTATGAAATCTGATTTTGATGTATCAAATATTTTATTTTATAGATATCAAAGTATAACATAAATTAGTCTATTAATTAACATAATATATGTGTGTTTAAATAAAATACAAATATGACAATCAAGTAGCAAGTATGACTTCTGGACTAAGACTACTCTTATATCAACGCCTTCTCTTCAATATGTACTCCCATGTCCCTTTCTCATTGCCTTATACTTCTATGCAACAAAAAATCAGCCCCTCCTTTATCATTTTCAGTGTTTTCAACTTGAGAGTTTTATGAGCATTTTGGTTATTTGTGTATTTTTTGTGCTACTGATGCTAAAAAGCTTCTCATGTTGTTATATATGTCCTGATCACCATGTATTTTGTCTCTGAGAGTTTTGCTTGATAATTTAACTATAATGGAACATGAGCACAAGTGGTATAATGAATGGGGACAGGGCAGACTGACAAAGTAATGAGTAAAACATTTATTTTCCAAAAATAAGCAGTACAATTTTGGTAAATAAGTATGCCGAATCCCAGTCTTTGGAACACACACTCCACAAATACACTTTACATCAAATACAAATATACTTACACACACTTTTAAATAAATGCAGTTGCAGTCTAAAACTAACTGTACAAAGTAGCATTACCTTCAGGATGTATTAATTGGCATATAATATACAGAAAAAATGGTATAGCAAACTCATTGTAATTTGCGTAAATTAGACTACATCTACCATAATCACTTCTGTGAATAAAATTTTTGATTACCAGGATAATTAAAAGAAGTGGGATAAGTTTCTTTCATCCTAAAATGAAACAAAACAAGGTAACAACTAAACGGAGGATTTAGTAGCTCTTTCCACAGATTCGAAGAAATATCAAAGAGATTAGACTCACCTATTAGGGTGGAAAATCTAGAAGCTGAACTAATAAGTACAAGTTACTGTCATGGCAACACTGAATTTTCTTACACGTTGTTTAGCCACAGAGTGAGATTTTTTGTAAAATAATAAATTCTTTGTGAATGAGAGTGTACAATGGGGATGGTGTTTTTTTGCTGCAAATGTCATTTAAAAGGATATCTGTAATTGGAGGAAGATTATTTGCAGGGCAATCCCTTATAACTCTAGGCTTTTGTGGTAGACACTTATATTTGAGATTCTACTATATGCAAAATCTGTGTATGCATACAGTAATATATTTAAATTTACTAAGCCTCATTGCATTTCATTAATAAATGGATTCGTTTTTGCTGACACATTGAAGATTGCGAATATAATGTTTGAGATGCCTGTATCTTCACAAATTTTGTTAACTATCCAAAGAGTATGCATTAGCTGGTATTTCATTTTTTCAAAAATTTTCATTGTGGTAAAAGATATAACATAAAATTTAGCATTTAACCATATTAAGTATAGAGTTTTGTGTTCTGTGTATAAAAGTTTGTGCATATTTTGGAACACACTTTATGCATTTCAGTATTGAGTGATATATCCAGAACAGATTAAAAGTTACATGGAATCTGAAAAAAAAAATCCCCAATTTTTTTTGTATTTATGGATTATATTTTACATTAGAACACAGGAAAATACTACATGTTAAAGTTTTAAAGCAGCTTCAAGAGTTACCTAATTTATTACAGAAATGGAACTTAAAGTTAGGTAGAACTATTTTTGTTCCAAAATATAAGAAATATTTAGAGAAACTCTAAATATTTTAAAGTAAATTACTGACATGGTCCCTATATTCAGGAAAATTATAAACTAAGAAGAAAGTATATGTAGAGATCAATATAGGTAAGAATGAAAGCAGAAGGCTCACAAATATATATGATCTAACTCGTTTCATTTCAAAGCACATCCTAAATGCAATTATTTTTAATTCACCATATTTATCAACAGAACAAACAGACTAATGTGTGTTGTTTATCACCAGGAAACAAATAGTTTTATCATTAAAACTACTGAGGTAGTAACACAGCAGTTAACCTATCTTGTGTTTACATAACAGAACTATTCCTTTATACACTTTCACATCAGATTATCATAGCAATTCTATGAAAGGTAATATTAATCCATCTGTTGAGATGAGAAAACTCATAACTAAGGAGATTATAAATTAACTTATCCAGCTATAAAAGGTGAGCACCTGGATTCAAATCAATTCAAGAGTGTTTACCATCTTGCAAGCTGATGAACACTGTATATGCTCTCTTTCCCATATTCCAGTTAGGGTCACCATGCATTTTGGTTTGCCTATGACAATCTCTTTCACATCTGTCATTCCTGAGTAATTATAAATAGAGCCACCTTTCACTTTCAAGATGTTCTGCTTTAGATGATAAATTATGTGGTCATTTAATTATACTCCATATTGCTGGAATCAAGCTATTTCTACTTCAAAGTTTGAAACAGTATGTAGATGTGTATATGTGTGTGTGTGTGTGTGTGCTGCATTTGTGTATGTGTGCCTGTGAGTGTGTAGTCTGCTAAGTTCAGGTAAGGGATTGTAACATGACAAGTCATTTACAGATTTGATGTTGTATTCCTCATTTTCAAGAAATCTAATTAATAAAACATAAAATAGAAGGTATGTAATTCTATGGTGAATCTAGATTGCAAGTATAATTGAATTACAAGAAAAATTTAGTCATTTGACTATAAAAGATGCCCTTAATGGAATTTATAAATATTCTTTCACAAAAGGTAGATTAACATTCATATGCCAATCAAGAGCATATTACATTCACTAATATGAGGCCTACTGAAGATTGCTCATTCAAAAAATAATAAAGATTTTTCTCCTTAATGTGATACTCTAATGTCAGGTTACTTCATATAGAATGTTTTTTCTTTTTGATTTTATGGATAGAAGGATAAAAATACAAATTGAAAATAATTTAATTTACTGTATAGAATCAACTTTATAAAATGCCCCACTCTCAAATATTTTAACAAAAATGTTAAATAAAAATATACAAAACTTAGTTTATACATGTGCTTAACATATTTCCATAATATTCAAAATTTTACTGGTCTATTATATACATAATTTATAATACACATATGTATTTTACATATCAGCATTTTATATGCTGTTTATATAACATATAATGAAGAAACTAACATTTATTGAGAAATTATTAAATGCAAGACACTCTTTTAAGCACATTGCATTTATTGTATTATCTAATCCTCATAATGATCCTATGGTTTTGAGGTACTGCTAAATTTATTATCTCAGATGATGAGGAAAATGAATGTTTCTCCAATATTATACCATTGTTAAGCATTAGGAACAGAAATCAAATATGAGCAATTTGTCCACATTGAACTGCCTTCATAACCACACATGAAAAACTGGAATTCACATACATAACTTTTAAACTAATATTAACTTCTAATTTAGTCATAATATTCTAGAGAAAAAATATTTTTTCATCATTCTTTCTGGCCTGTTGCTGGTTCCATATTATCCTCTGATCCCTTACCATAATCCACTCTGGTCTGTATTGTGAGCTAATACTCTGGTCGGTATTGTGCTAACACTCTGGTCTGTGTTGTGTGTTAATACTCACGAATATAATCACCATTTCCATTTAGGACTGCTACACTAATTGAGGACGAATTTTAGTTTAGATAGTTCATTTCTCTGTGCAATTTACTCAGAGTTTGTGTAAATTTCATCATCAATATTTATTTGCCCTTGTCCTTTGCTTTGCTAATATTTTATAATCACATATCCATGCAAATGTTAGGCTTTAGGCAGTTTGGGATAGTTAAAGATATCTATTCTGCAAATATTCTTATTGCACCTTATTGCAGAAAGTTGTGTCTCCCTTCTATGTGGGAAAAATGTAGAGGAGATATGGTTTATGGACTTCCTTGCTGGAATGCTGTCATATGTTGAGAACTATCTTTAAGAATATCTTGCTCCATTGCCCATAAATAAATTATCTACCATGACATAATACAACATGCTATTAAATATTTTTGTGGTTACTGTTAGCCCAGGCCTTTGTAACTTAGACACAGTTTCAGAATTTGTGTGTGTGTGTGTGTGTGTGTGTGTGTGTGTGTGAGAGAGAGAGAGTTATTTAAAAGCAGTTATGACACCTACTTAATTATTTATAACAGTGAGAATCCTTTTGAAATAGTAAATGTTTCCCAGAATCGTATGATTGCTTAGGTCTTGATTTTATGCATGATGAGAAGATATTGGATATAACTAAATTTCTTCCAATTTTCTGACCAAGTAACTAAATATACATATTTTCCAGTTCAAGCATTTAAGATAATACAATTTAATTCTGCATGTAATAAAAATGCTATTTGTGCTAACTGCTGTTAACATTTAAAAATATCTACATAATTTTAATGACTGTCTAGCTAAGATTTCATTGGGCATTAGGATTTCCAGATTTATAATTTTTGGTTCTTAACTGTTGTGTCACTCCTATGCAACCTTGCCTATATTTTCCCAAATGGGTTCTCTATTGTTAATTAACACTGAATATATCATTACATCAGACAAACCTATGGGGGAATGTGGCATTTACTCTGATAACTTATGCTGGGATCCTTTAACAGCTGGAGGTTGTTTTGGCCATCTCTGATTTTCTACTAACTTACATCACCAAATCATTGACATAACAAAGGAACATTACAATTTTGGCTTTTGACAACTTTGTCAGTAACTTTTAAATACTAGTAAATCAGATGAAATCAAAGAAAACTCATTTGGATTACGGTATCTGATATCAAATGTAACTCTGAAATTTGTCAAGGAGGGGAGTTGTTCTGTGACAGAAAAATTGAGGTAATAATTACTATTTTCACTAAGACAGCCATGTATATCATGCTCATACAAAATATATTCTAATTTTGAATCTTACTTGAAAACAAATTATTGAAATACTATCCACCATGACAAAGGAATACCATGCTCGTCCTATTCCCTCACTAGTAGACACCAATAACACATCATCTTTAATCAAAGGATACTGACTTTCGGTTTCAGCTTCAAAATGTAGGCTTTGGAAATTGTCACTCTTATTGTTTTCTTAAGCAAGAAAAATGTAGATCTATAGATTCAATCCGAGTAAATCAAAATCATAGGAAGCAATTTTGTAAATATTAACAAACTAATTCAAAAGTTTATATGGAAAGATAAAAGAATAAGAATAGCCAACACAAACTAAAGGAGAACAAAGTTGGAGGACTTACACTGTTTCATTTGAAAACTTAGTATAAAGCTATAGTTAATAATTAAGTATGATGTTGATGAAATAATAGACATATAGAAAACTAGAATAAAATATGGATCACAGAAAGTGGACCTACACAAATATTGTCAATTGATTTTTAAGAAAACCACCAAGGCGATAGAGTTGAGAAGGAATAAGCTTTTTAATAATTGATGCTGGAGGAATTGGACATCCACATGTGAAAAGCAGACAAACATGGCACATGTATACATAGGTAACAAACCTGCACGTTGTGCACATGTACCCTAAAACTTAAAGTATAATTAAAAAAGTATTAAAAAAAAGAAAAGCAGAGAAAAAATGCCAAAGTTCTGTTTTGTCAAAAACACTGTTAAAATAATCAAAAATAAGTCTCAGACTAGGAGAAAAAGTTTTCAAAGCATATATTTGATAAAGAATTTAGTCAACATACACAAGTAAGTCGTAAAACCCAGCAAGAGAAACAGAGAACCCAAATAAAAATGAGCAAAAAATCTGAGCAGACATTTTACCAAGAAAATATGCAAATGGAAAATAAATCTGAAAACATACTCTACTTCATTATCCGTTAAGGAAATGAAAATTTGAAAAATGAGATACCAGTGCTGACCCAGTCTAATGCTTAAAAATCTAGGAATTGACAATACAAATTATTGGTGGAGATGTAAAGCAATAAGAAAATCTCAATTGTTAGTGGTCAAAATGTCAAATGAGATAGCCACTTTGGAATACAGTATGGTAGCCTCTTATAAAGCCAAACAAAGCCTTGCTATGTGGTGCAGAAATAGCATTCCTAAGTATTTCCCATCAATTTGAGAATTTATGTTCATACTAACATACGCACACAAAGATTTATAGCAGTTCTATTCAAAATCACTAAACATTGGAAGCAACCAAATGTCCTTCAATAAATGAATGGATAAGCAAGCTGAAGAACATCTATAAAGTGAAACACTATCCTTCAGTGATAAAACACTATGAACTATCAAGTCTTGTGAAAAGATAGATGAATCTTAAGTATATTTTGCTAAGAGAAAGAAGTCAAACAATGCTACATATAGTATCATTCTATTTATATACAATTTTGTAAAGGCAAAGTTACAGAGACAGTAAGTCCGTCAATGCTTACCAGAGATTTGGGAGGGTGGTAGGAGAGTTGCCTGAATATCCAGAGGGGATTTTTTTTTAATAGTGGTTAGACTATACTATTTGATTTTGTAATGCAGAATAACATGCTATTGTGCATTTATCAAAACTGTAGAACTTCTCCACATAAAGAGTGAACCTTAGCATATAGAAATTAAAGAATTTGGGATTTCCAGGAATCCCAGCATGGAATGGGGACTGTGAGAAAATAGTTCACTTGTATTACAGATTATGAAACAACCTCACTGAAGAGGATGGTAGGGGGTAGGGAAATACAGTGACCTTAAGTATCTTTGGAAAAGAATGGGGACTATATGACTAAAGGCAAAAGGGACTGCACATAATAAAACTTCATTTCTAATTGATAACATTGCTTTCAACGAAAGTAAAGGTGAACAATTCTAAAACCACAATACATGTATATGCTAATATCAAATAATTAAATAGATGGCAGATAGTGGAAGCTAGATTTCAAACTATTGGAGTAGGAGGTTACAGATAAGCAAGGGGAGAATATTAGAATTATCCATATGCTAATGGCTTAGAGTTGGAGGCATCAACATAACCTCATGTTTAGTTTAATATAGATACAGATGGATGTATTATAAAAAATATACAGATATTCACATATAGATGCATTTGTATACACACAGCTATTTTCTTGCTCAGTCAGCTGAGAGGGCTTAGGCAATGACGCTCTGGTAGTAAAGGGAGCTTCTAACGCTTAGATCTTATTTTCTAATATCATTTTCTAATCAAAGAAAAAGGGATTCTTGGAGGAATGACTGATTCCAGAACTGGGGCAGGAAATGTACAACATGGTCCTGGAGCATCTTGTAGTGCCTGAAGGTAAAGTGCTTTAAACAAAAAACAAAAATCACAATTATGGGGGTATCTGAATGCAACATAGGAGCCAAATGAAAGAGCTCCCAGTGATCAAATCTGTAACATTTTATGCAACACATAAATATAGTATTGGTTCCTAATCCGAAGTATAAATAAATGTTCATCAGTCTATGTTAATATAAACAAATGATTTAATAAATAAATAGCTGGAAAGAGTAGACAAATATTTCACACAGAGAAAATGCCAAATGGTTTATTAGGATGTTTTGGCCCTCAAAGAAGTGGAGTCTAACTTTCCGCTCCTTAAGTGTGTGCTGCACATAGTGAAATATTTCCAAGGAGTATGGAAAGAGGGGGAAAAGGAGTTTCTGTTACAGTGGAAAAATATGACAAGCACTATCACAGCCAAGTGATTAATGTTAACATCAATAGTGAGAATTCATGTTGACAGGGTGCACCTTACTAGATATGACGTATCAAGAATGCCACTTTTCCTCTGTGGTCTTCTTCATGAAAAAGGATAATTTCAGCCTAAACATGAGACAAAAATCAGACACATTCCAATTACAGGGTACTGTAAAAATGCCAGAGTAGTACTCTTCAAAAATGTCAAGGTCACCAGACACAACGGAAATCTGAGAAACTGTAACAGTCAACAGGAGCCTGAGTAAACATGAATATTGAATGTGTTATCATGAAATAGAAGGTGGGCATAGTTAAAAGGTAAGAAAATATGAAAACAGTATGAACTTTAAGTTCAGAAGAATGTATCACTATTGTTTCGTTTATTGTGACAAACAGACCATAGTAAGGTAAGATTTAACAAGTGAAAGAGTAACGGATATAGAGAAACTCCGTACTAGCTTTGCCACTAATCTCTATATCTAAATCTATTCTAAACATTTTAAAAGTTCATTATAAGCCTTTTGAAAAATATACCCAAGAATGATTGATGGTGAAGAAGGAGATTTGAGTAAAAAAATGTTTAAACATTCACATGTGAATTTGTAGGCAGAATTATATTTTAGACAAAAAGAACTATTGTATGAATTATAGTATGATGAATGTGGAACAGATATTATTATTTAACCCATATACCTTTTTATATAGGTGTATAAATAAACTCAGTCCATGAGAGCAAAATTGGTTTGATCAAGGTGATACTTCTATATTATTTATGGAATCTACACAGAAATTGGAATCTTGAGGATGAGACTGTCACTCTTCAATTTTTCTGAACCTTACTAGTGTAAGGATTGCTAAAAATTGCTTTTGTTTCTTCTGATTTAGACATGAGATTTTTATTTTTATTTTGTAAAACGCTCTTACCAAAATAAATTGATAACAATTAAACCTAAAACAATAATAAATTAGATTTTATAAGACGAATACCTTCTCTGTTATTCCTTTATAATCATCTATTTCTACATGTGACGAAACATCACTCTACAATTGTATATTTGCATAAAGTGACTTCTTTGAGTAAATAATTCTTTCTTATATATTTGGGACTGTTAAAGTTCTTGGAATACCATTTACTCACTGTTATTTGAATGATTAGTATTCATAAATAAAGGCAGCGCAGTATAAAAATTTTAAAACCAATAGCAATCTTATAGCTTTATGGGTCTTTCAAAATATTCTGGAGTGACAGAATCGTATCACATATCTCAAAATCATATTTACAGTCCAGGAATACCTTTAATCTAGTAGAAGGTAAAGGCAAAGAGAAAGTATATTATCCTTTCCCCTTTCCTCAGCTATGGCCTAAAATCTTTGTAACTACCGCTTTATTTTTGTGAAAGATTTAACAGTGCAGATATCTTTCCTAAATACATAGTTGGGATTGTAATAGGGGAAAGATAACAACTGTTTGATAAACAATTTATTAAAATGATACTTGCACATGTACGAGCATAGAACAGTAACATTTTTAACCACAGCATGACTATATGCTTCTAAGTCCAAGATAAACAGATCACACTGAGAGCTCAAAGAATTCTCCCAGAGACCAAGAGCAGTTTCTCTGCTTCATTTTTTTGTTTGTTTGTTTTTTTCCTAACATTTCCATATATCACCAAAATACTTCAATTAGAGCAGTTTACTCCTGTTCCATGTGGAGTTCCCCTACTGGGCAGAGTTGTGCATGAAGTTATTTGAAAAATGCTTGGACTTCTTATTATCATAGTTACTTCTTATACACAGTAAGCTTCACCTCACCTGTTGAACATTCATCGAAGTTGTAGTCAGGAATAAATGGATTCCTTCTACTCACAGTATGAGACAACCGATATTAAACACAGAAAATAATCACATGGATGCAGGTTATTTGAGCTTTCATGTCATTTCTATGGTGATAATTGGAGTGGTAAGGAAATATAATTTCTCTTTGATATAACACAATGCAAATAAATCAATCTAATATTAATCCATACTTATATCCTATATACTGTAGATAACAATTGTCACTGTTAAAGCAACAGGAAAGAATTTTTTAGAAAAGTTTTAAGTTATGTAATGTTATTAAAAGCAGGGCCAAAAGGAGCAGAGTAGACATATATGGTCCACCCGATCATGAAAATAGCTTTTTTATGTAGATGAATTCCGGGTGATGCCATGGGCTGTAATGCTATTTCACCTGTATTCATGTGCTTAACCTGTCACTGTTCCTGCAATTTCTAGATGAAGAAAGCCATTGCATATTCTGAGCAGGTCTGCTCACTGATATGATATTAACAAATAGTGGCACCACATCAAGTCTGGAGGTGGACCAGCCATGAGGAAGTTATTTATGTAACTTATTCTGGGCTGCAAACCAAGACGCCATGGCTCTTTAACAGCCAGAACCAAGAATTAGCAGAGCAAGGAATGTCTTATACCTGACAAATCAATACAGTGAAGGTTTCACTTCATTCCACTGGAGTAATTAAAACATTTTTATCCAAGGGGATCCATAGGGCATGATGCATAACAAGTGTTAGCGACCACCTATAACTATCTCTAAACAGCACTATAGCCAAGCATTTCCAAATTACAGCCAAAAGGGACAAAAAGAACATAAAGCAGCATTTTCATTAATTCATGCAGAGGAGCTCTGTAGTGGCAGCGTAGGTTTTGGTGGTGTATTTTCTACGTGAAGTAAAGTAATTCATAACGGGTTCATAGGAGCAAGCTACCTAAGGTTTATCATATGCTCATAGAGATTCGTTATAGAAGTTATGGATTATGAGGCCCACAGTATTGCCTAATGCGTTAAATTTCTTTTGTTGCTGTTTAACTGTGTTATAATTGTTAAAAGTAATAATTATATAATTTTAAAATAAAATAATAAAGATCTCTTAATTAAAAGATGGTTTTGCTCTGTACTCAATCCTTCCCTTTAGATGTCAAAACCTACGTTTAACATTTTATGTTTTCCAGTTGTTACTTTAATCTCTTCAAATCATATATGCATGCAGCTCTTTAGTAAATTACTGATTGCACAAGGGTTTCACTGGTTTCCTATTGAGATAACTAAGAATTTTGCTTAATTATACTTTTCCTTTCTTCCTTAGCCTGCTTTTCTCTCATAAACCATATATGCCCAGATATAAGAGAAGATTGCTCCCTAAAATCTTTCTTCCGAAATAAGTCATCTTATGTATGGGTTTTAAAATGCTTCCTTCTCTATAAGAGAGAACACAAAATTGGAAAAACATTCCATGCTCATGTTTAGAAAGAATCAATATCATGAAAATGGCCATACTGCCCAAAGTAATTTATAGATTCAATGCTATTCCCAACAAGCTACCATTGACTTTCTTCACAGAATCAGAAAAAATTACTTTAAACTTCATATGTAACCAAAAAAAGAGCCTGTATAGCCAAGACGATCCTAAGCAAAAAGAACAAAGCTGGAGGCATCATGCTACCTGACTTCAAACTATACTATAAGGCTACAGTAACCAAAACAGCGTGGTACTGGTACCAAAACAGATATATAGACCAATGGAACAAACAGAGACCTCAGAAATAATAACACACATCTATCTACAACCATCTGATCTTTCACAAACCTGACAAAAACAAGAAATGGGAAAAGGGTTCCCTATTTAATAAATAGTGTTGGGAAAACAGGCTAGCCATATGCAGAAAACTGAAACTGGACCTCTTCCTTATGCCTTATACAAAAATTAACTCAAGATGGATTAAAGATTTAAATGTAAGACATAAAACCATAAAACCCCTAGAAAAAAACCTAGGCAATACCATTCAGGACATATGCATGGGCAAAGACTTCACGACTAAAAGCAAGGAATGAATGGCTTACTGGACAAGATGTGCTCTGAAATTTTACTCATTCCTGAACTCTTGAAAATGACAAGAAAGGAAATTCAGATTTCAGTAAGCAACTCTGAACAGCCATTTCTTGCTTCTGGACTTTAGAGTTCCAACCCTGACATTTCTTTTTCTCACTTTTAGGAAAATGTCTTTCAAAATAAAGGACACAATTGGAAGAAGGAGGGGGAAAAGTGGTAGACAGAGGGAAAAAAAGGTAGAGAGGAAGAGAAGAAGGAGGAAAGGAATAAATAGAAAGAGGAGGGGGAGAAGAAGCAGCAAGAGGAGGAGAAGAAGGAGAAATCATAAGAGAAACTCATCCCTCCCCTTAGGGTTCCCCTAATTTAGAGGCTTTTCTTTCTTCACACACTTTACTTCTGTGGATAGACCACAGCTTCATATCCTGCAGGTCTGTCTTGTTCATGCAAAGTAACTGTTCTCCATGGGGACCATTGTCTGAGGAAGATAAAGATAAAGACCTGCTACATGACAACCCCTGACTATAGTTCTGCTAATCTTATTCCCTTTCACTGAATTCCAGATACTAAATCTGAATCCTGCTTTCTTCTCTTGGAAACCTCAGCCCAATAACAAAGAAGATGTCCTATAAATACCTGGGTACTAAACACCTTTTCTGTATATATCTTGTCTGCCATTAGTCTTTGTCCTTCCTTAGTGACGGTTTATTTGATAAATTTATGAATCTCTTTGAATATATAGTTTATCATTTTTAAAAAGCGATAGACATGCTTATTGCATGAGGTTGTTGTGATAATTCCATGGGGATTCTAACCATAGTGCCTGGGCCCAGTACAGAACATTAGACTAATGTTAGAGCTCTTTTAAGTTTAAAACCACTCATTTTCATTAGAAAGCTGTATAGTTTAGTCATTAAAAGTAGAATTATCTAAAATATAGGTTTCATTTTGAATCCTGGCTCTACATTTCATTAACTATGTAATATGTCAGAAGTTACTAACATCTCTGAATTTTCCTATATGTAAAATGGGAATAATGATAGCACCTCCATCATAAGATTCTTTGTGAGAATTAAATAAAATAATCTCTGGAAAAATTTGAGATATTGATTGCTGAGCAATTTATCAAAATATATAATCTTGGAAAGATGATAAATTTCATGGGGCAGTAAAGGTACTAGTTGAGGAAAAAGTATACTATTTTGAAAAAATGAGTATTTTAGAATGTGTCAAGGAGATACAAGTGGTGATATGAAGTAAGAAGTTTGATATAAAAACAAAGAGTTCATAAGACATTTAAACTAAAAAATGAAAATGGGTTGGCATCCATCAGCACATAGGTGGTATTATACATACAGCGTGGGACTGAATGAGATTATTTCAGAAAATAAATTAAATCTTCTTTTAATTAAAGAAGAGAAATGCTTTCAGAATAGATACCTGATGTACTTTAGTGTTTGAGGTTGAGCAAAAGAAAAGTTGTTAGCTGAGAAGACTCCAAAGTAGCAACAAGAGAAATAAAGAGAACAACAAGAGAATGTTACAGAAACTGCATCATACAGAATTTAGTTGCAGATAAGAGAAACTTTATCTACCAGTTTTAAGAATAAGGAATACAGACACAGCAAATTAGATGCTTACAAATTTGGTGCTTGGGCTGGTTCCATAAAATTTACTCCTAGGACAAGGTAACTGAGGTTGCCTATCAAGGGAATAGTTTCGCATGTTACAGTCGTACATCTGATGAAAAATATTGGCATTGTCTCAAGTGCTGGCTACAGGATCACACTTCCCTGGCCTCAATGTAAAGACAAGAATCCACCACCAGATTGATTGGCTTTATAATCATGCTACACAAACAAAAATAATGTTTCAATCTCTATACTTTGCCATGGTTATCACTAAAATCCCTGAATATGTAATTTTCAAATAATAAATCATATATGAAATGTTGGAACACATTAAAAGAGTCAGTTTACCATACGGACCAAAAGGTATGCAAGGGGAGGGAGGTATTTCAAGAAGGAGCAGTTATTTGTGTGCAAGGGTACTGGTGAGGCACGTAAAGGACAACAGAAAAAAAATTAGATTTGGCGCTAAGAGATATCCTTGCTGACCTCAACATAGTAGCAGAGAGGTGAAAACTTGAGGGAGATAGAGTAGGTTGAAGAGTGAAAAAGTAGCAAGGAAATGGAGAAAAGAAAGAGAAATAACTCATTTTTGGAGTGTTTTTGTGAAAACAAGCAGAGAAATGGAGCAATGGTTGGGTGTGAACGGAGGGGTCAATAGATTTTTTTTTTTTTTTTTTTTTTTTTTAGAGGCGGAGTCTCCCTCTTTTGCCCAGGCCGGACTGCAGTGGCGCTATCTCGACTCACTGCAAGCTCCGCCTCCCGGGTTCATGCCATTCTCCTGCCTCAGCCTCTCAAGTAGCTGGGATTACAGGTGCCTGCCACCGCGCCCGGCTAATTTTTTGTATTTTCAGTACAGACGGGGTTTCACCGTGTCAGCCAAGATGGTCTCGATCTCCTGACCTCGTGATCCGCCCGCCTCGGCCTCCCAAAGTGCTGAGATTACAGGTGTGAGCCACCGCGCCAGGCCAGAATTTGTTTTTATTTTATTTTATTGGCTTTAAATGGCACGTATTGACAAACTGTTGGGGATAATTCAGTAGAAATGGAGACTAACGTTTCAGAGAAATAAGGGATAGCTGCCAGATAAAATACTTAAGAATATTACAACCCAAATTAAGGTGTTCTCAGATAGAGAGAGTGAAGGGAGAGAGGAAAAAAAGGGAGTCCAGGAGATTGTTTGCAAAAAACTGGATAAATAATGGGTTGCGAGCCTAAGTGTGTACAAAGAGAAATGAAGATAGCATATGGAGACTGGATAGCGGAAAAGTTTGATGGATTGACAGGTTGGAGGTCTACATTAGGTAAAAAATAGTTTGCAGTGGACCAATTAGAGTCAAGGGCAAATGGAAGGGGTCAGACTGATATAGTTATGGTTCTGGATATGAACAGGTCTAGGATGTAATTATCAGAATGTTAAATAGAGGAGATGTTTTAAAAGTTTGTTGGAAGTGAGGAAGCCAAGAAACAGAACTGGGGGTAATGGATGGGTCTTCTTGACTATATCACTGATAATAACAGTAGCACTAATTGAGAGTAAAATCCTGAGCAAGGAAAATATTCATTCAGTGAGTGAAACAAGGTGACTTTAAGATCTAGAAGTACAATGGCAATAATTTAGCAGTACTATATGGGAGTCAAATAAGCTATGGTTTAGAATGAGGAAAGAAAAAACACACATATGCTGATTTTAGAATTGTCATATGGACTAAACGTGATAATTGTTATAAAGCACTATAACCAAACTCATGCACGTAAACACATACACAACACACACAGACACACACACACACCATGGAAGTACTAGGTCACTAACTAAAAAATCTCACAATGTGACATAAATACAAAAAGGTTTTAGAGCAAGTGAAATTTTAGCTGCTTTATGTTAATTGGTGGTAATCTCAGCAATAAAAACAAGGTAATCAGAAAAACTTTCTTCAAAAATTCTGCACATTCATTGACATGCTGTTCCTTCTGCAATGAATTCTTGATGATATTGAGTGTCTTACTAATATCTATATTCCACACAACTGGCATGAACTCAGGCACACTGAATCAATATTTATTGAATTTAAAGTTGTAAGAATCTAAATTATGTGAAGAGATTTTTCTCCAATTAATAACTGAAATATGGAAGAATTTAAGAGAATCTAAATATGCCACTGCATAGCAAGTGGAAAATGTATAATGCTATAGTGAATCACAAGAAATTTAATAGCATTTTCACTTATCAAGCATCATATCTGCTGTATATGATGACTACCATATTTCCAATTTACTAAAATAAATGTGGATTGAAAATGTAAATAATTATTATGCATATTTTCAAGAAAATCAAAAGATAGGACCCTCCCTGACCCTGGAAATTTGTTCAGACAATCTGTAGTCATGGTTCATTAGTGACATGCTCTACCAAGCTGATGAATAAATAATCATTTTCATTCCCTTTCATTGCTTTTCCTGGTTATGGAGGCTATTAGCAGATAAAAATGACATTAATGCACATTTTGTATAATAAACATTCCATGAACCTAAGACTCTTATTTTCACTGTCAAGTGCCCATAACCACAGCAGGGGGATGATGAATAAGAGATAAAAACCAGAAATAGCAAAATTCAATATAATTTTAAGTGAAGTGTAACCAGAAATGTGAGTGAAAAAAT
The DNA here is from genome assembly GCF_029281585.2 of Gorilla gorilla gorilla. Classification (NCBI taxonomy): domain Eukaryota; kingdom Metazoa; phylum Chordata; class Mammalia; order Primates; family Hominidae; genus Gorilla; species Gorilla gorilla. The sequence goes on along the minus strand of NC_073237.2, from coordinate 98,506,988 downwards.
GCAATTATATGCTAGGAGAAAGAGACTGCTGATAATTATACATAAATGTATAATATGCATATATATAACAAATATAAATATATAGCCTAGATAAGTTTTATGACCATAATATATATGTAGAATTCTGTGTGCATATACATATATATATATTCTAATATATATTTAAGTATGATTACATGAACAAAACAATTTTCTTAAGCCTTGCCTGACAGCTGTTATGGATCTCCTTTACATTTAGAAATAACTAAAGTAAGTAGGCACAAGAGAAATAAATGTAGAGCAGACCATTTCAAACACTTACACAAATAGGCACATATGATTCAATAATGACAGGCAATAACTGTGCTAATGAAAATTACCTCCTTGATTATTGTCTTATGTCTCCATTTTCTTCTTATATTGGTAGAAATCATTTGTAAAGGCATTGGCTTTTCCCAAAATAAATTATCATGCCAGTTGTTGATGTCTTGCTTTGGTAAATACAGTTAGGGGTATCTACTGCTCCCTGAATATTACAAGAGTCAGAAACAGATATTTTGACTTTCAAAATGTTCATGCCAAATAGGGAAAATTTTACTCACCTGATGAATTTTATATTTTTAAGTATAATGTACAGGGCAAAGGTCTTTGAAAAATATTTTATCTCATATGATATTTAGCCACATATGTGATATTGTTGGTAAGAATCATAAGAAAATAGACAGTGGGTCCTATGTTCCTGTGAATCACTACTCAGTCATGATAAACATGCTCAGAGTTTTACAAGGAAAGTAGGACTTGAAAGATCGACTTACAGTCTAAAGATGTACAACAACTATTCACAAGAAAACATATTTTAAAAATGACCATGCCTTCAAAAGCTTGGAATAAGCCCCTGCTCTAAATAGCGAATCAAAATTAGATAAGCTTAATTGAGTTTGCAGAGGAGGCACTAATTGTCTTTTTTCAGATATTCAATTTTATTTCAGGTTAGGATAAAAAAGAAATTTTAAAAGGTGATTCATGTTTGTTTGATCCTGTTTTAATGAAGAACTTCTTGGGGAAAGTAAAATGACACTTAACCCTCTCAAAGGAAATACAAAGAAATAAAATTTTGAATGACTCATGAAGATGCAAATGACAACAAGAAAATATCTGAAGTAAGCTCAAAGTGATTCTCTGCCCATGGAAGTAAAGAACTAACATAATCTATAGAGGGTGATGTCAGAAGCCCTTGGTCCTGATCTTCAACACAAAGACAGCCAAAACAAATAAACAACTACATTTTAGTGAAGATAAGGGGAGCAGAGAAGTACATCAAAGGGGTAGCAGAAACTCTGTTGAACACAGAAACGTAAGACATTCACTTAGAGAACAGAAGGAAACACTTGGCCTCTATCACCCCATCACTCAGCCCAGGATCAGATGGGAACCAGGAGAAACCTCTCCCTTTAGGGAAAAGATCAGCAAGAAGGTCCCAGCAGCCCTCATCAACACCTTGCATGCCTGCAGTTCTCAAAAGCACTAAGCACAGCTGAGAGAGCTGTCTGGAGTCAAGAAAGTTGTGCTCCCCAAGAGAAGTAGCCAAAATTGTACCCTAGCTGCTGTGGCCTGCAAGGCTACTACACTACACCACTGTGGAGATGTAACTACTGCTGGAGTGTGTCTTGGTCAGGGAGCAAGTGGCCACACCCTGTCATTCTTGAGGCTTAGCCCTGCTGCTGCCAAGCCACCCTCACTTAATGGCTCTGCATCCCCAAGCCAAGCTGGGAGCTTCTGTTATACCCTACCTTACGGGGCCAAAAGGAAGTGGAGGTGCCCCATCTATTCCTCCCAGTCAGAGCTGTGCCTCACTCCTTCAGGCCCAAGCTGAAGCTGCTCACTCCATGCTGGGGAAATGGTACCTTGGCAGAGCTACTCCCTATACCCCACCCAGTAGCTGCTGAACCATGTCCCACTGTGCCAAAAATGAAAGAATGCCCTTTTCTCCTGGGAAAACAGTACCTTGGTGTCCCACAGCTGTCATAATCACCTCCTTAGTGCCTAAGTTGAAGCAGCAAACTGCCTCATTGGAAAAGGTAACTTTGTTGCCCAGAGTGGCTATGCACCCCTGTCCCTAAACTGAAGTGGCACCCAACTTCCCAGGTAAATGGTGCCTGAACTGCTCCGAGCAATCACATCCTCTTGGCCCAAGCTAAAGCAGCACATAGCCACCTGAAGAATTGGTACTTTGGCCAAGCTGAACAGCTGCACATCCTAGGGCTGAGCTGAAATGGTACCACATGTCCCAGGGAGACAGAGCAGTGGCTAGGCTGAAACACCCACCCTACAGGCCAAACAACTCTAGTACCATGTTTCCCTGATGATGGAAACATGGTAGCCCACTAGAGTACAAGCTGCTGAGGTACCCTCCACCCCACAGAATGGAGTCGTCACTATAATGTTCCCTGCTCCCCAAAACCGAAACCACATCTGTGATCCAACATTATGGGGTCCTTGTCGCTGCTGAACCTGGCCACACAGAGTCTGTGATACTGCCAAGTTTCAGAGTCCAGAGTCACCACTAGCCAATGCCTCATCACCAGGGACTTGAGTTGCCAGTGAACCCTTTTGCTCTGATTCCCAAATGGTATGTATACCCCACTCCCAGGGCCCAATCCTTCATAGTACACCTTCTCTGGAGCTGGGTCAGTGATGTGCCCTGTCCCCAGGTGCCACAATAAGTTTATGACACCTTGAGATCAGAAACCCAGCTCCACAGCTATTCTGAGCACCTGGGCCATGGAACCTAGTGCCACTGAAGCTACTTATAGGCTGTGTCAGATGCAAAACCAAGAAGGATCTCCTCTGCTAAGTCTCTCCATTGTGGGGAAAAAAAGGAATAGAAGAGCCCTTAATCCCTTGCCACCAAGCACCCTAACAACTTTTGCTACCACCATCATGGCCACAAACTTCTCTAACCTAAGTCACTAACACGCCCACAGTTATCGCTGACATTGTTTGTCCCTGAACAAGCTGCATGAAGGCTACACACACTGCATCTATTTGGAACCAAAGTCACCATTCCCTACAGGTACACTAAGATGTATCAGCAGGTAAAAGTCTTTCTCTATGAAAGCCACTTTGTAAACTTTGGAAGACATAACTGTTCTACCAGATATACAGATATCAACAAAGGGACATAAAAAACATAAAAAGCAAGGAAATATGACATCACTAGGGAAATACAATAAATCTCTAGTACTAGACCCTAATGAAAAGAAAATCTGCAAATTGCCAGAAAAAAAGACAAAATAATAGCCTTGAAGAAGCTCAGTGAAATTCAAGAGAATATGATAGACAAATGAAATCAGGGAAACAATTCATGATCTCAATAAGACATTTTACAAAGAAATAGATATCATAAAAATGAAGTAAACAGGAATTTTGCAGCTGAAGAATTCAATGAATAAAATAAGAAATATAATAGAGAGCTTCCACAGCAAATCAGATCAAGCAATTGAAAGAATCTCTGAGATTAATCCCAGGGATGCAAGGACAGTTCAACATATGTAAATCAATAAATGTAATTCACCACATTAACAAATTGAAGGGCAAAAATCACAGGACCATTTCAACAGCTGCAGAAGAGGCATTTGACAAAATTTAATATCCTGTCATGATAAAAACTCTCAAAAAACTAGACATAGAAGGTGCATGCCTCAACACAACGAAAACCGTATATGACAAAGCCACAGATAACAGCATACTGAATGGGGAAAATTTGAAAGCTTTTTCTCTACTATCTGAAACAAGAGAAGGATGCCCCCTTTCTCCACGTCTACTAAGCATAGTACTAGAAGCCCTAGCCATAGTAATTAGACAAGAGAAAAAAATTAAAAAGCATCCAAATAGAAAAAGAGAAAGTCAAGCTGCCCATTTGAAGACAATGTGACCTAATATATAGAATGCTTTAAACACTCAAACAAAAAAAAACTGTTATAACTAATAAACAAATTCAGTAAAGTTGGAGGATACAAAGTCAACACACAAAATTAGTACTTTTTCTATATACTTACAGTGAACTATCTGAAAAAAAAACTATTCCATTTGTAATTCTAAAAAAAAATGCTTAGGAATAATTTAACCAAAGAGGTAAAGTTATATACACTATAAATTAAAAAACATGGATGAAATGAATTCAAAAACACACAATTAGATGGAAATATACCTTGTGTTCATGGAATAAAAGAATTACTATTGTTTAAATATCCACACTACCCAAAGTGATCAATAGGATTCAATGACATCCCTTTCAGTATACCAATAACATACTTCACAGAAATAGATAAAACAATCTTAAAATTTGTATGGAACCACAAAATACCCCAAATAGCCAAAACAATCTTGAGCAAAAGAATAAAGCTGGAGGCATCACAGTACCTGACTTCAAAATATGCTGCAAAGCTATAGTAACCAAAACAGCATGGAACTGGCATATGAACAAACACATAGACCAATAAAACAGAATACACAGCCCAGAAATAAATCCATACGTGTACAACAAACTGACTTTAGAAAAAGCCATCAAAAGCACATGTTGGAGTAAGGACAATCTTCTCATTACGATGCTGGAAAAATTAGCCACATGAAGAAGCATAAAAATAGGCCCTATTTCTCACCATATCCAAAGTCAACTCACAATGGATTAAGAAGATTTAAGTATAAGACTTGAAACTATAAAATTACTACAAGAAAACACAGGAGAAATGATTCTGACATTGGTCTGTATAAGGCTTTTATGAATAAGACCTCAAAACGCATGGGCAACAAGAGCAAAAATAGACAAATCAGATTAAATCGAAAGTGATGGCAAGGAAGTGAAGAAAGGGGGAGATTTTGCCCACTGTTGGTGGGAATGTAAGTTAGTATGGTCATTATGGTAAACAGTATGAAAGTTTCTATAAAAAATTAAAATAGAACTACCATATGATCCAGCAATCCCATTTTGGATATATATTCAAAGGAAATGAAATCAGTAAGGAGAAAAGATATCTGCACTATTCTGTTTATTGCAGCACTACTTGCAATAGCGAAAATATGAAATCAACCTAAATATCCACCAACAAAAAATGGATAAGGAGGGTGGAGCCAAGATGGCCGAATAGGAACAGCTCCAGTCTACAGCTCCCAGCATGAGCGATGCAGAAGACGGGTGATTTCCGCATTTCCAACTGAGGTACCAGGTTCATCTCACTGGGCAGTGCTGGACAGTGGGTGCAGGACAGTGGGTGCAGCACACTGTGCATGAGCTGAAGCAGGGTGAGGCATTGCCTCACCTGGGAAGCACAAGGGGTCAGGGAATTCCCTTTCCTATTCAAAGAAAGGGGAGGGGCGCCCACCATTGCCGAGCCTTGAGTAGGTAAACAAAGCAGCCTGGAAGCTCGAACTGGGTGGAGCCCACCACAGCTCAAAGAGGCCTGCCTGTCTCCGTAGGCTCCACCTCTGGGGGCGGGACACAGACAAACAAAAGGCAGCAATAACATCTGCAGACTTAAATGTCCCTGTCTAACAGCTTTGAAGAGAGTAGTGGTTCTCCCAGCACGCAGATAGAGATCTGAGAACGGGCAGACTGCCTCCTCAAGTGGGTCCCTGATCCCCTAGTAGCCTAACTGGGAGGCACCCCCCCAGTAGGGGTGGACTGACACCTCACACAGCTGGGTACTCCTCTGAGACAAAACTTCCAGAGGAACAATCAGGCAGCAGCATCTGCAGTTCACCAATATCACCGCTGCTGATACCCAGGCAAACAGGGTCTGGAGTGGACCTCCAGCAAATTCCAACAGACCTGCAGCGGAGGGTCCTGACTGTTAGAAGGAAAACTAACAAACAGAAAGGACATCCACACCAAAATCCCATCTGTACATCACCATCATCAAAGACCAAAGGTAGATAAAATCACAAAGATGGGGGAAAAGCAGACCAGAAAAACTGGAAACTCTAAAAATCAGAGCACCTCTCCTCCTCCAAAGGAATGCAGCTCCTCACCAGCAACAGAACAAAGCTGGACGGAGAATGACTTTGACGAGTTGAGAGAAGAAGGCTTCAGAAGATCAAACTACTCCGAGCTAAAGGAGGAAGTTTGAACCAATGGCAAAGAAGTTAAAAACCTTGAAAAAAAATTGGACAGATGGATAACTAGAAGAACCAATGCAGAAAAGTCCTTAAAGGACCTGATGGAGCTGAAAAACACGGCACGAGAACTATGTGACAAATGCACAAGCCTCACTAGCCGATGCAATCAACTGGAAGAAAGGGTATCAGAGATGGAAGATGAAATGAATGAAATGAAGCGAGAAGAGAAGTTTAGAGAAAAAAGAATAAAAAGAAACGAACAAAGCCTCCAAGAAATATGGGACTATGTAAAAAGACCAAACCTACGTCTGATTGGTGTACCTGAAAGTGATGGGGAGAAGGGAACCAAGTTGGAAAACACTCTGCAGGATATTATCCAGGAGAACTTCCCCAATCTAGCAAGGCAGGCCAACATTCAAATTCAGGAAATACAGAGAATGCCACAAAGATACTTGTCAAGAAGAGCAACTCCAAGACACATAATTGTCAGATTCACCAAAGTTGAAATGAAGGAAAAAATGTTAAGGGCAGCCAGAGAGAAAGGTCAGGTTACCCACAAAGGGAAGCCCATCAGACAAACAGCTGATCTCTCAGCAGAAACTCTACAAGCCAGAAGAGAGTGGGGGCCAATATTCAACATTCTTAAAGAAAAGAATTTTCAACCCAGAATTTCATATCCAGCCAAACTAAGCTTCATAAGTGAAGGAGAAATAAAATGCTTTACAGACAAGCAAACGCTGAGAGATTTTGTCAACACCAGGCCTGCACTACAAGAGCTCTTGAAGGAGGCTCTAAACATGGAAAGGAACAACTGGTACCAGCCACTGCAAAAACATGCCAAATTGTAAAGACCGCAAGGCTGCATCAACTAACGAGCAAAATAACCAGCTAACATCATAATGACAGGATCAAATTCACATATAACAATACTAACCTTAAATGTAAATGGAGTAATTCTCCAATTAAAAGACACAGACTGGCAAATTGGATAGAGTCAAGACCCATCAGTGTGCTGTATTCACGAAACCCATCTCACTTGCAGAGACACACATAGGCTGAAAATAAAGGGATGGAGGAAGATCTACCAAGCAAATGGAAAACAAAAAAAGGCAGGGGTTGCAATCCTAGTCTCTGAAAAAAAACAGACTTTAAACCAACAAAGATCAAAAGAGACAAAGAAGGCCATTACATAATGGTAAAGGGATCAATTCAACAAGAAGAACTATCTTAAATATATATGTATCCAATATAGGAGCACCCAGATTCATAAAGCAAGTCCTTAGAGACCTACAAAGAGACTTAGACTCCTACACAATAATAATGGGAGACTTTAACACCCTACTGTCAACATTAGACAGATCAATGAGACAGAAAGTTAACATGGATATCCAGGAATTGAACTCAGCTCTGCACCAAGTGGACCTAATAGGCATCTACAGAACTCTCCACCCCAAATCAACAGAATATACATTCTTTTCAGCACCACACCACACCTATTCCAAAATTGACCACATACTTGCAAGTAAAGCACTCCTCAGCAAATGTAAAAGAACAGAAATTATAACAAACTGTCTCTCAGACCACAGTGCAATCAAACTAGAACTCAGGATTAACAAACTCACTCAAAACCACTCAACTACATGGAAACTGAACAACCTGCTCCTGAATGACTACTGGGTACATAACGAAATGAAGGCAGAAATAAAGATGTTCTTTGAAACCAACGAGAACAAAGACACAACATACCAGAATCTCTGGGACACATTCAAAGCAGTGTGTAGAGGGAAATTTATAGCACTAAATGCCCACAAGAGAAAGCAGGAAAGATCTAAAATTGACACCCTAACATCACAATTAAAACAACTAGAGAAGCAAGAGCAAACACATTCAAATGCTAGCAGAAGGTAAGAAATAACTAAAATCAGAGCAGAACTGAAGGAAATAGAGACACAGAAAACCCTTCAAAAAATCAATGAATCCAGGAGCTGTTTTTTGAAACGATCAACAAAACTGATAGACCACTAGCAAGACTAATAAAGAAGAAAAGGGAGAAGAATCAAATAGATGCAATGAAAAATGATAAAGGGGATATCATCACCAATCCCACAGAAATACAAACTACCATCAGAGAATACTATAAACACCTCTACGCAAATAAACTAGAAAACCTAGAAGAAATGGATAAATTCCTCAACACATACACCCTCCCAAGACTAAACCAGGAAGAAGTTGAATCTCTGAATAGACCAATAAGAGGCTCTGAAATTGAGGCAATAGTTAATAGCTTACCAACCAAAAAAAGTCCAGTACCAGATGGATTCACAGCCAAATTCTACCAGAGGCACAAGGAGGAGCTGGTACCATTCCTTCTGAAACGATTCCAATCAATAGAAAAAGAGGAAATCCTCCCTAACTCATTTTATGAGGCCAGCATAATCCTGATACAAATGGAATGTTCCTCCATTTGTTTGTATCCTCTTTTATTTCATCGAGCAGTGGTTTGTAGTTCTCCTTGAAGAGGTCCTTCACATCCCTTGTAAGTTGAATTCCTAGGTATTTTATTCTCTTTGAAGCAATTGTGAATGGGAGTACACTCATCATTTGGCTCTCTGTTTGTCTGTTATTGGTGTGTAAGAATGCTTGCAATTTTTGCACATTGATTTTGTATCCTGAGACTTTGTTGATGGATTAAAGACTTAAATATTAGACCTAAAACCAAAAAAACCCTAGAAGAAAACCTAGGCAATACCATTCAGGACATAGGCATGGGCAAGGACTTCATGTCTAAAATACCAAAAGCAATAGCAACAAAAGCCAAAATTGACAAACGGGATCCAATTAAACTCAAGAGCTTCTGCACAGCAAAAGAAACTACCATCAGAGTGAACCCACAGAATGGGAGAAAATTTTTGCAATCTACTCATCTGTCAAAGAGCTAATATCAAGAATCTACAAATAACTCAAACAAACTTACAAGAAAAAAACAAACAACCCCATCAAAAAGTGGGCAAAGGATATGAACAGACACTTCTCAAAAGAAGACATTTATGCAGCCAAAAGACACATGAAAAAATGCTCACCATCACTGGCCATCAGAGAAATGCAAATCAAAACCACAGTGAGATACCATCTCACACCAGTTAGAATGGCGATCATTAAAAAGTCAGGAAACAACAGGTGCTGGAGAGGATGTGGAGAAGTAGGAACACTTTACACTGTTGGTGGGACTGTAAATTAGTTCAACCATTGTGGAAGACAGTGTGGCGATTCCTCAAGGATCTAGAACTAGAAATACCATTTGACCCAGTCATCCCATTACTGGGTATGTACCCAAGGAATTATAAATCATGCTGCTATAAAGGCACATGCACATGTATGTTTATTGCAGCACTATTCACAATAGCAAAGACTTGGAACCAACCCAGATGTCCATCAATGATAGACTGGATTCAGAAAATGTGGCACATATATACCATGGAATACTATTCAGCCATAAAAATGATGAGTTCATGTCCTTTGTAGGGACATGGATGAAGCTGGAAACCATCATTCTCAGCAAACTATTGCAAAAACAAAAAACCAAATGCCGCATGTTCTCACTCATAGGTGGGAATTGAACAATGAGAACACTTGGACACAGGAAGGGGAACGTCACACACCGGGGCCTGTCGTGGGGTGAGGGGATGGTGGAGGGAAAACATTAGGAGATATACTTAATGTAAATGACGAGTTAATGGATGCAGCACACCAACATAGCACATGCATACATATGTAACAATCCTGCACGTTGTGCACATGTACCCTAGAACTTAAAGTATAATAATAAAAAAAAGTTGAAAAAATAAAAATAAAGGAAAGACAAAAAAAACAATGAATTACTACTTGGCCACAAAAAAGAATGAAATTCTGTCATTTGTGTCAACTTGGATGAGCCTGGAGGACATTACATTAAGTGAAGTAAGCCAGACACAGAAAGACAAATACCACATGATCTCACTTATATTTGGAATCTAAAAACATTGATTTCATAGAAGTAGAGAGCAGAAAAGTGGTTACCAGAAGCTAGGGAGGGTAGAAAGGAGGAAAATATGGGGAGAATTTGGCCAATGGGTACAATGTGACAGTTAGATAGGAGAAGTAAAGTTCTGGTATTAGTAATAAAAACAAAATCTCCCACCAAAGTAAAGCCCAGTATCTGATGGCTTCACTGATAAATTCTACCAAACATTAAAGATTTAATACCAAATTTTCTCAAACTCTTTCAAGAAATTAAAGCAAAGCAAATGCTTCCAAACTCATTTTAAAAGCCCGTATTAACCTCATACCAAAGTTAGACAAGGACATTACAAGAAAAGAAACTAATAGGCCCATTTTCCCAATGAACATAGATGCAAAAATCTTCAACAAAGTATTAGCAAATCAAATTCAAAAGCACGTTAGAAAGATCATACAGTGGGATTTATTCCTATAATGCAAGGATGGTTTGACATATAAAAATCAATAAATGTGATATACTACATTAACAGAATAAAATATAAAAATCATATCATCTCAATAGATGCAGAAAATCATTTAACAATATTCAATGTCCTTTCATGATTTAAAAAAACTGTCAACAAATTAGTTATAGAAGTCAACTAAGTTATTAAGTTATACCTTAACATAATAAAAGACATATACGAAAAGCCCACAGCTAACTTCATATGCAGTGATGAAAAGCTGAACTCTTTTCCTCTAAGATCATGAAAAAGAAAGGGATGCCCACTGTCACCACTTCTACTCAGTACAGTATTGTAAATCCTAGTCAGTGCAATTAGGTATGAGAAAAAAAAAAAAGAGTCATCCAAATCAGAAAGGTTGAAGTTAAACGGTGTTTCCAGATAACATGATCTTATGTATATAAAACCTTAAATACTCTACCAAAAATTGTTAAAACCATTAAAGAAATTCAGTAAATTTTCAGGATACAAAATCAAACTTCAAAAGTCAATTCATTAATTTTACAAAAATAAGTTGCTTTTCTATGCACTAAAAAATCAAAAATTAAGATATATATATAAATTAGAGATGGGTCTAGTACTGTTGACCAGGCTGGAGCACAGAGGCACAATCATAGCTCACTGCAGCCTCCATATCCTGGGCTTAAGAGATCCTCCCACCTAGCCTTCCAAACAGCTGGGATTACAGGCATGGGCAACCATACCCTGCTAATTTAAAAAATATATATTTTTCAAGATAGAGTCTTACTACATTACTCTGACTGGTCTCAAACTCCTGTCCTCAAGCAATCCTCCAGTCTCAGCCTCCCTACTAGGTGGAATTACAGAAACAAGGCACCATGTGCAGCTCTACAATAGCATTTTAAAAACTGAAGTACTTAGGAGTAAGCTTGACCAAGGAGGTGAAAGACCTGTTCACTGAAAACTAGAAAACAGTAGTGAAAGAAATTAAGGAAGACACAAATAAATACAAAAATATGATTGCTGAACTGCACTCCAGCCGGAGTGCATGTGTGAGACAGCAAAACCCTGACCTAAAAAAAAAAAAAAGAGAACAGTATCCCATTCATGGATTGGAAGAATTAATATTGTCAAAATAGCAATACTAATCAAAGTAATCTACAAATTTGTTGCAATCCCTATCAAAATCCCAATGGAAATGTTCAAGAAATAGAAAAAAATTCTGAAATGTATATGGAACTATAAAAGACTCCAAATAGCTGAAACAATCCTGAGAAGAACAAACAAAGCTGAAAGCATTACATGTACTGATTTAAAATTATATTATGAAGATATAGTAATCAAAACATTATGACACTGACATAAAAACACATAGACTAATGGAATAGGATACAAAGTCTTAAGATAAACCTACACATATAGAGTCAACTAATTTTCAAGAAAGGCACCAAGAATACACAATGGATAAAAGATAGTATCTTCCTTAAATGGTTTTTGGAAAACTGGATATCCACACTCAACAAAAAGAAAAAAAGAAAAAAGAAAAAGCAAGAAAGAAAAGAAAAACAAGGATAAATTAGATCTTTATCTCACACCATACCAATAAAAGGCAACTTAAAATGAATTAAAGAATTAAAGGTTTAAACGTGAGGCCTGAAACTATAAAACTTCTAGAAGAAAACATAGAAGAAAATCTCCATGACACAAATCTTGGAAATTATTTCATGGATATGTCATCAAAAGCACAGGGAAAAATAAAAAATAAACAACTGAGACTACATCAAACTAAAACATTTCTGCACAACAAAGGAAACAAATAATAAAATGAAAAGACAACTCACAGAATGGAAGAAAATATTTCCCAACTATATAACTGGCAAGGAACTAATATCCAAAATAAATAAGAAATTCATATAAGTCAAAATCCAAAAAGCAAATAACCTGATTAAAAAAAAAAAAGGGCAAAAGACCTGAATAGACATTTTTCCAAAGAAGACATACAAATGACCAACAGAGACATGGGAGGCTCCTCAATATCACCAATAATCAGAAAAATGCAATTAAAACCACAATGAGGTATCATCTCACACCTGTGAAGATGGCTACGATGAAAAAGATGAAAAATAACAAGTGTTGACAAGTATGTAGAGAAAAGAGAATTGTGCACTATTGGTGGGAATATAAATTGATAGAGCCATTATAGAAAATGGTATGGAGCTTTCTCAAAAAATTAAAAATAGAACCACCATATGACCCAGCAATTCCACTTTATGGGTATTTATCCAAAGGAAATGAAATCAGTATATTGAAGAGATACCTGCACTCCCATGTTCATTGCAGCACTATTCACCATAGCTGAGATACAGAAATAACCAAAGTGTCCACTGACGGATGAATGGATATAGAAAAATGCAATGGAATATTATTCAGCCTTAAAAAAGGAAATTTTGCCACTTGTGAACACATGAGTGAATTTGGAGGACATTACACTAACTGAAATAAGCAAACACAGAAAGACAAATACTGCACGATCTGTTGATATTATGTAGAATTAAAATATTCAAACTCACAGAAAGTATAAATGTGGTTATCAGGACTTAAGGGACGGGACAAATGGGAAGATTTTGATTAAAGGGTGCAAACTTTAAGTTACAATATGAGTAAGTTCTTGGTACCTAGTATATAGCATGGTGACTACAGATAATAATAATAATATATTATCTACTTGAAATTTACTAACAGAATAGATCTTAAGTATTCTAAATACCAAAAAGAAAAAGTGAGATGATGAGTGTCATAATTAGCTTGATAGTGGTAATCATTTCACAATGTATATCAGAACATCATATTGTATACCTTAAATATACACAGTTATTATTTGTCCACTTATATCTAAATAAATCTGGGAAAATAAAATATAAAATAGCATTAAACTATGCATTTAAATTAAAAATAAAAGAAAATTTAACAATTCAAAACTATGAGGATATATATTTAGATTACCCATAATCTCACTACTAAGAGACAAATTGTTTTAACATTATGTTACACTCTCTGCTATACTTTTTTCTATGGCTACTTTAACTTAAGTAAATTAATTACCCATATATACACAAATGTGACTTTCTACTTAGTTCTCTCATTATTACATTCATTAAATTTATATTATGCTTTACAATCTTTGTAGACATTATTTTAAGTCAACATGTATATCCATTTGTCATTCTTGTATTAAGATGTTTTAATTTTTATTATTATAAATAGTACATAAAAGTGAATTATTACATAAAACATTTGTGTATTTAGAATTTTTTCTGAACTAAAGTATGTAGACATAGAAGGTATTCATGTACACTCATTCTGAAGTTAAGAAGGGTTGACCCAGAACAATAATAAACTAGAAATAGTCTTTTATTTTGAACTAAAATAACTGGACACACAAATTCAATGATTTTAACTGATGTAATTGGGACAACAGTTATTGTATTAAAATTTTTGTAAGAAGCAAAGGAGGTTGTGTTTGTGAATGTACGTTGTAGCCTATAAATATGCATAACAGTTCTGATTATTATTTGCAACAATTAAACATGTAGTTTTATCGACCAACTGAAGTGGATGCTAATAATTTCATGTTGCATCAGCAACCACTTTGAATATAGGTTTAGCCTGCTCATGTCAAGGCTTAGTCACCCTGACACAATTTCCAGTTTTACACCATACCCAAATGTTTCAAACTGGTGGTCAGAGAAAAAAACTTAGTCATCTCTTCTGCCTAGCAGACTTCTGCCTAGCAGACTCCCTGCTTTTCTGTTGCTTCCTTTAAAGGTTCCTTATAGGCATTCACCCATAAACTTAAACTGACCTACATCCTATTCTCCAATGCATACTGCTAGTTTCCACATGTCTTCTCTCTTCCACGTGATTCCTGACCTCCCTATGTGGCCTCTGGGCATGCCTTGTATCTCCCACGATCTGTAAATACTAAACACTCTTGAGCTTTCAGATTGTGGTTTTATCACTAAAGTTTTCAGTCTGAACCCTGAACGCAAGGCCATGTGGAAGAACCCTCACAGGTGAATCTCATGTGGCAGCTCTTCTATCTGGCCTCTGGTGGCTGCTAAGAACAGTAGCTACCAGCTAAGTTATCATATACCAATGAAGGCTTAGCACAAATCATTTATTTGAAGACAAATATGTACTATGAGAGTATACAGTTCTGTGCTTCAGGTGTGAAATTTAATGCTGCAAAATGGGTAAGTGTGTTTTCTAAAAAGGATGAAAGTCTTGCTTACATAAGATATTCCTATTCATGAATTTATTACCTGCTCTCTTTGCTTTTGATGTCAAATAATTACATAAGTTTGAATTCAACAATCCCGAATTTAAAATATAATTATAAAGCTATCTGAATATTATTTTGAAATTCAATTGGACTGTACAAGAATAGATACACAGGAATTATTTTAAATGACAATAAGGAGATTTCTGAGGCCCTTTCACATGAAGATTCTATCTTGAACCAGCAAATTTAGCCCAGCCATCCCCTAAACTTCATGTGTACTATATTTATAACAGCCTCAGACTAACAGCCTTCCATTACTTTTACTATATTGACCACCTCCCTAAGAAAGATAACAGAAATTGACTTTTAAATTAGACTCAGAAGAACCAGATATCTTATCCAGTAATTCCAAGTATTTCAAGTATAATCGTGAGGCACGGGCAAAGCAGAGAGAGATGCAGGATTGCCAGTGTTGCACTCCCAGGTTTTTCTTGCCACACATTAGGATGCTCTTTGACTCAGAAATAGCATATTAGTTTACTAAGTAACATATATAGCCATATTGCTTACATAAAAGGAAGCTATTTTGGTCTTGAAACATCTCTCTCCAATACTTTGAGAGTTTATGTGAAATATTTCAGGAAGTTATGTTCCATAAATACAGATTCCAGGATTGTATAAGTAAAACTTGACAGAACAAGTACATCTTGCTAAAAGACTTTCATAGATACATGTTCTCTCACAAGCAAATTACATTAGTGTGTCAAGAGGTCTATCAATAGCATGTTTTCAAGGAGATTTGACCAGCGAGAATTTTTTTTAACCCTGTGGGTGTGCTAGTAAAGGGCTGAGGTTCGAATTACCATTACTTCAGTGATTATTTATAGAATATTTACTCTGCACCAGACATTACTCTACATGATTGTGAAAAAAGTATAAATAAGGTGAATGATATTGTTTGGCTGTGTCCCCATCCAACATCTCATCTTGAACTATAATCCCTATAATCCCCACATGTCAAGGGTGGGACCAGGTGGAGGTGATTGGAACATGGGGGCAGTTTTCCCCATGCTGTTCTTGTGAAGCATCTCCTCAGGAGATCTGATGATTTTATGAGTGTCTGGCATTTCCCTTGCTTACACTCACTCTGTCCTGCCACCCTATGAAGAAGGCGCTTGCTTCTCCTTTGCCTTCCACCATGACTAAGTTTCCTGTGGCCTTTCCAGCAATGTGGAACTGTGAGTCAATTAAACCTCTTTCCTTATAAATTACCCAGTCTTGAGTATTTCTTCACAGCAGTGTGAGAATGGACTAGCACAGTGAGCAAGTTCGTTTCTCTTGTGGGCTTATATTCTAAGAGAAGGAGACATATAATAAGAAAATAATTGCAAATTGCAGCTTATGGTACATGCTATAAATGTGCAATAATAGCAAACTATGGAACATTCTATTAATACAATAAAATATAATGATTTTAGAGAAACAGGGTGGAAAGAATGCCGCATTAAGGAGTTGACTTAATACTTTAACGTTTGTTTACATAATTCATGCATAAATTGGAGCCCTGCCTTTAAAATTCAAATAAACCAGTAGCTTTTATCCAAACAAAGCTTGCTTCTATTAATGAGTACCCTAGCCACTGACTATCATCCTTCTTCCAATATTTTATTGCAAAAATCATTGAACTGCAAGTCCAACTTAATTCAAGAATTGTCTAATATCTCCAATTCTACTAAATTCCAAAGAATAGGCTAAGCTCTTGAGATGAAACTGGAGTTCATAAAGCCCTTTTATATATCACATACTGAACTTAGGCCCACTCATCTTGGGGACAATAGCCACAGTAGGCTCCCAGTTTTCTCCTCCACATTTACTCAATTGTTCAAAGTTATTAAGGTTGCAATTACAATTATTTGAAATTGAAGTTCTATTATCCTGAATTATAGCAAACAAATATATAGATTAGTCTATAAAATGTTTACAAATCCTTAGAAACAGTGAAGTGAAATATAATACTGATAATTATCTAAAGGTGATCACACATAATCCTAAAGACAGCTGTAGAGCCAGTTTGTAGTAAAAGGTCACTTTTCTCACTTAAAATTGGGCAACTCCAACACTGGTGAACCATTTTCAGTCTTTAAGGTAGGCTTAACTGTCTTTTTGTAAATGTTCATTCCTCTAGCCATAGGTCTTAGGAAATACCATAGTTTGAGAGAAAATATTGCTAAACTAATAAGTTCAACTTTAAGTACAAAAAATTAAAAGAAAAGTATAGATGGAAAGTCATAAACGTTCTCTTTCAGTCACATTACATAGACTTCATTATGAAATAACATTGGCTCTAACTTCCCAATGTATCACAATTCCATTCATTTCTTACTACCTCCACCACTATTTCCACACATCAATTCACCATCGCCTAGCATCTAACTTCGATCATCTACTGGACTGCTTACAGCCACGTTTAGTTCCTTATACTCAACTTCTCATACAGCTGATGTTTGACTCTTTCATAAAAACTGTTTTACTAAAAAAAATTCTAGGCCAAGCATGGTGGTTCATGCCTGTAATCCCAGCATTTTGGGAGGCTAAGGCGGGCAGATCACCTGAGGTCAGGAGTTTGAGACCAGTCTGGTCAGCATAGTGAAACCCCGTCTCTACCAAAAATACAAAAATTTAGTGGGATGTGGTGGCACGAGCCGAGCCGAGCCTGTGGTTCCAGCTACTCAGGAGGCTGAGGTGGGAGAATCACTTGAGCCTGGGAGGCAGAGGTTGCAGTGAGCCAAGAACATGCCACTGTACTCCAGCCTGGGCAATAGAGTGAGACCCTGTCTCCAAAAAAAGAAAGGAAAAGGAAGGAAGGAAGGAAGGAAGGAAGGAAGGAAGGAAGGAAGGAAGGAAGGAAGGAAGGAAAGAAGGAAGGAAGGAAGGAAGGTTCAACTATATACAAACAACCAAAAATGGTATAATGAAATCCAAGTATTCATCAGTCAGCTTCAACAATTATCAATATTCTGCCACTCCCATCTAATCCTTATTCCTTACCTGATAATTATAATAATGAAAACAATATTTATTGTTTCATTTTACAGTTTATTTTGTGGAGGTAAAGATTGTGTATCTTCCCTATTGCAAAAGCTGGAACTTGACCTTAAGCTATTCTTTTCCTATTGCCTTGTCATTGAAAGATGATGCAATGAGGCTTCTGTTTTCAAAATTATCCACATGGAAAGCAAATATATATGACAAATTCCAGGACACACATCACATTTTCAGTTTCTCTTAACAGTTTTCATACTGCATCACTCAGGTTCCATGCAGCACAGAGGCCACCATTCTGAAGTAAAGTGAGTGATATGTCAGTTGCCTCTTTTTCCAGGGGAAACTCCAAACTTTATGAATAATTCTCTTAAGGGCTCTCTTAATGCTCTGAGGAATTTCTCACCTTTTGCCCAACAAAGATGAGAAATGCAATGCCCTCTACCTCATACATAGAACAGACAAAAAAGACAACAGTTCTCAAAGTGTACATCATTCCTTAAGAAAGCTACCATTGCTTCAGATAGTTTCGAAGTGTTGCTTTTTAGTCCCCAGATTTAAACTTAGTAGAATGAATCTTCCATCACTATAAAAAATTGACTAATAAATCACGTACTTATACTTCATATAATTCACAAAGGTCAGTCTACAATATATTGTATTTACTTAAGATGAGGAATATTTGAGGGTATGTTCTAGTTAAGCTTTGCCAGTTCCTTTAAAAAAAAAAGAAAATTGTTTTACCTTTCTTTAAGGAGGAAAGGAAGCTGGGGAAGTGAAGGAGCCAGCACTAATAGGATAAAATTAAAGAAAAAGAAATACGGTCTATTACAGGAGAAAAAATGCACTGACAGTGAAATCTATCATGTTGTTGAGTAAGTCCCTGTGGACATAATGGGAACAGTATCTTCTAGATAATTAATGGTAGTGTGATCTTGTTGATAGGCCATATAAATGGGAATCATGAAAAAAGTTCTACTTTCAATTTTATTACCTCTTTAGGACCCCACAGGAAAAAAAAAAAGACTTGAAACATTCATCTGAGTAACACAGTGCACTTGCCTTAGTATATTTATTTATCCCTGGTTACCCTTTGCAAACATGAAGAAATACTTCTGGATCTTACTTCTCAAACCTAGGACACAACAAATATATTTTTCTTCTTTGCCATTTCTGCAAAGTTTTAACTTTTGCTATGCTGGATTTATCGAAAGGGGGTAAAATTAAACATAAATAGGTCAACATTTTAAAATTCTACAGCATATGTAATATTAATAATTGCCTAACCTAATAAATGACATATGTCACCCATCATTAATCAGACTCTTTGTCATCTGAAATACTGTTAGATTATCTTCTCACATATTTAAGAAATAACTATTTTTATTTGTGCATTAGTCAATGTAAGCTATCTATTTTAACAAACAGTACTCAAATCACAGTGGCTTAACAAAATGAAGGTCTACTGCTTCCTCAGTACAGTATGGTGTGCACGAGCGGTAAATGAGAAGGAATGATTTGCTTTATCGCAGTTATTCAGGACCCAGACTGTTCATCTTTTGATACCACTATGTACAGAAGAAAATAAAGTCAATAAAAAGTGGAAATTTATTTTTCCTATTGACCTGTAAGTGGCATACATTGCTTCTGTCCACATTTTATTGACTTGAACCATTACCATGGGCTGATATAGATAGAATTGGACTAAGATATGTATTACCAAAAATACACACATAAAATTATTTAAAAAATTATAAGGAGAAATTCTCCCACTAGTAAGAAATTACACTAATGGCATGTGAAAGCAAACATTTTGTTAATAAAACGTGAGTCCTCAATTTGCAATTTTGGAGCCCATTTCTCTAGTTTACAGATCAAATGGACTAATTTTAATTCAATGCACATAGTAAATAAGAAATTGAACATCTAGTGATATTTTTAACTTAAAATCACAAAATATGGATATTATGCTTTTATTAAAATATTCTAATAGTTACTAAATGCACTGTCTTAAATCAGTGAATAAAAAGATGACCCAAAACCAAGATTCAAGATTTTAAGAATCTAGCATGTAAGACCAAAAGTTAGATCTTACATTATAACAATATGGTAAGTGCCCTATTAGAAATAGAAACAAGTGCTATGGAAACCTAGAAGATGTGTTAATTCTGCCAAGGGTGGCCATGGTACCTGGGAGTGCCCAGGTATGTCTTTAGTTGGAAATGACACAATGGCCTGGCCTTTAAATATCAGTAAGATTTCACCAGAATATAAAGAAAAAAAGGCATTTTAGATGAGGAAAGAAATAATTTGAAACTGTGCTGTTTCATATCCAGTTAGGTTTAGAAATTTTGAGTACATTTCTGGATCTATAAATAATTTTCAATTTATTATTAGCATGCTTTTCGATCTTGATGGTGTGAGTACATGATTTCTGACCTATGGGATCTAGGGTATTTGCCTAGAAGTATGAATATTAAACTATAAACTTAGAGAGGAAAAATGAGATAATATTCAGTTTATAATATTCAAAAATATATTTTCTAGAAAGAAATTAATCTCTAGATTCCAGCATTTGTCTTGAAAAATAACTAAGTTATTTTTCATATCATGATGGACAGACTCATCAGGTGACACCCACAATTCCCACCTTCCACCATTCTGCCCTGTGTGATTGCCTCTCCTTGAGTGTAAATAGGACTTGTGACTTACTTCTAGAAAACAGAATGTAGTGAATACAGTGAGATGTATGCAATTAGTTGTATATAATTATGTAATTACATTACAAAGATTATAGCACCACACTTGCTGGAGTCTCTCTCCTTTATTGGCTTTGAGGAAGCAAGTGACCATGTTGGAAATCTACCTCAAAAGAAACTGTGGGTGGCTGCTAGGAGCTGGAGGCCCTCTCTAGTTCACAGTAAAACACTAAAGCCCTGAGTTGTACATATGTAATCAACTGAGTTATGCCAACAACCTGAGTGAGTTTTGGAGTGGATCCTCCCCAAGCCAAACCTCAGATGAGACTATAGCTTCAGCTGACACTATGGCTACAGCCATTTAGAGCGTCCGGGGAAGCTGTGCCTGAAATATTGACCCACAGAAGCTATGAGGTAATAAATATGTGTTGTTTTAAGCTGCTAAATTTGTGATAATAGTACTATGCTGCAGTAGGTAACCAATACACATGTCTAAGATAGACAGAATTTTGCATAAGTGAGGACCAAATACTCTGAGCAAGGGAGGAAACTGGCCCGATTCTCATCCCTGTAAGAATATGGTAAGAAAAAATAGCAAGGGATTGGAAAATGAAATAGTCATGCTTATGTGTCTGACTTACACCTTCAGCCAAGAAAAGGGGCTGTGCCTTATGTAAATAGGGTATAACTGAGACCACAAGACTCTACTTTCCTGTTTAATATTCTTTAAAGACATCACAGTTTAGCTTCTTTCTGCAGTGGCCTAGGACAGGACCACATTAAGTTGATGCAACAATAAAACTAGGAAGGGGAAGGCTTTGAAATTAAACATTCCTCAGGGGTATTCATTTAGCCAGGAGGTATAAGCCTTGATCTGAGAGCCAGAAAGCCTGCCATAGAATCTGCCAAGGCACAACAAGTGGACCTCACAGAAGACGCTGGGATGGACAGCCAGGACAGACAGCTACATGAAGGATGACAGAGACTCAAATGCCTACAACCAGCTAGAGTGGAGATGAGGTTGGAACAAATAAAGGTAATTCCTGGTTTCTTATCAAGCCAAGAGATCTTACACTCTGATCTTCTGAGCTTTTCTCACCACTACCTTCAGAGGCAATTGCACACAGGACAATCAGCAACTGGGGATGAGGAAAGGAACACTGCTCAGGAGACCAGAATACATTCTTCAAGATCCTGAGTCAATTCCTTTATAAATCCCATAAATGCCTCACTGTTGTCTTCATGTATTTTTTTGGTATCTTAGAGAGAAAAGCGAACAAGACAAAGAGACAATCAAAGGGAATACTCTTCCAGGACAATCTGAACAGCACTGATATATAAACTGGCTTAAATTATAAACCAGAACTAATAGTATTAAAAATAATTTTCAAGGAAAAAGATGATCAACAGACACCAAGATGACAAACATGTTGGAATTACTAGAAGCAAAGACTTTAAAATAGCTATTGGAAACATCTTCCAAGACGTAAAAGTGAACAGTATTGAAATGAATGGTTTAAAAAGAAGGCATGTAAATCTCCTTTACCATAACTTGGAGAAAATACTTAGCAATTAATTTAACAAAATTCTTGTATAATTCTGAAACTACAAAATGCTGATAAAGACATTTTTAAAACCCATATACTTGGAAAGATACTCCATTTTCATGAATTTTAAGGCTCAGTATAATAAAGGCATCATTTCCTTACCAATTAGTCAATAGATTTAATGCATTTTCATTCAAATCTAACAGGGATTTTTTTGTAGATATACACAAGTAGATTCTAAACTGTATATGAAAAGGAAATGAAACTAAACATAGGATACAATTCTGAAAAAAGAATAAAATTGGAGGACTCTCAGTATACAATTTTAACACTCAAAGCTAAACAAGACAGAGTGGTACTGGTAAAGTGAAAGGCATATAGATCGTGGAAACTGAAGAGAGTGCAAAAATTGTCTCACAAACTACAGACTGGAAGAAAACATTTGTAAATCATGTATATGACTAAGATCTTGTATCCCAAATACAAGAAGAACCCTCAAAACTCTACAGTAAGAAAACAAACAAACTGTCCCGCAAATGGGCAAACAGACATTTCACCAAAGACATAACAATGGCAAATAAGTACATGAAAAGATTCTCAACATCATTAGCCATCACATCCATAAATGCAAATTAAAACCATAATTACACAGTACTCTGCACTTATTAGAATTCCTAATATTTTTTTAAAATTGCTAGACAAAATATAAAACAACTAGCATATTGATTCATTGCTGATGCCAATATGAAATGGTGTAAACACAATGAATATAGTGTAGAAGTTTCTCATTCAGGTAAACATACATTTACCATTTGACCTGGCCATCCCACTCCTAGGACTACTTCCATCTAAGTACAACACACTAACTGATTGTACTAGTGTAGCTTCATTTCTCTAGACAAATAATTTTTTTTCATAAGCTATATACAAGCTAAAATCTAGAAACTGCCAAAAATCTAGAAATAACTTCCATGTACTTCAAAGGACAAGTGGATAAACAAAGTGTTTTTTTGCATCCTTACAATGAACACTATTCAACAATTAAAATGAACAAATTATTGATACATGTAACAAATTAATGAATCTCAAAGGCATTAGACTGAGTGAAAGAAGCTAGTCCCAAATCCTGTATATTATATGATTCCATTTATATAACATTCTAAAAAAGGCCACACTTCAGGGACAGGAAACCAATCACTGGTTACAGGGTCTATCTCACCATAAAGGGGAGGACATGTGAGAATTGTTCTATGTCCTTTTTGTGTTGGTGGTTACACGTACCTGTAAAGTGTTAAAACTCATGAAACTGTATACTTACAAAACTTCATTTTTGCTGTAACTACATTTTAAATAATTTTAAAACTCAAGTAGTCTATCTAGATGTTTTCTGAGTTTCTTAACCTAAATGATACAATAACAACAAGAAAAATAACTACAACACTTGTAGCAGTTACTATGTACTAGGCATTTTCTAAGCAAACTTATATTGATTAACTCATTTAATCATCACAATATTTATTTGAGGTAGGTTCTATTATTATTTCTACTTTTCAGATAAAGATATGGTAAGAAGAGGTTTGTATTAGTCCATTCTTACACTGCTATAAAGAACTATCTGAGACTGGGTAACTTATGAAAAAATAGGTAGAATGGACTCACAGTTCTGCAGGCTCAACAAGAAGCATGACTGGCAGGCCTCAGGATACTTATGATCATGGCAGAAGGTGAAGGAGAAGCAAACACTTCTTACTATGGCAGAGCAGGAGAGAGAAAGAGCAAAGGGGGAAGTGCCACACACTTTTAAACCATTAGAAAACTCACTCACTGTCATGAGAACAGCAAAGGAGAAGTCTCCCCCATGATCAAATCACCTCCCACCAGGCCACTCCTCTGACATGTGGCGATTACATTTCAATGTGAGATTTGGGTAGGGATACAGAGCCAAACCATATCATTCTGCCCCTGACCCCTCCCAAATCTCATGTTCTTCTCACATTTCCAAACCAATCATGCCTTCCCAACAGTCTCCTAAAGTCTTAACTGATTCCAGTATTAACTCAAAAGTCCAAGTCCAAAGAAAGTCCCTTCCGGCCAGGCACGGTAGCTTATGCCTGTAATCCCAGTACTTTGGGAGGCCAAGGCAGGCAGACCTGGAGGTCAAGAGATTGAGACCATACTGGCCAACATAGTGAAACCCAGTCTCTACTAAGAATACAAAAATTAGCTAGGCATGTGGCACGTGCCTGTAATCCCAGCTACTCTGGAGGCTGAGGTAGGAGAATCACTTGAACCCAGGAGGTGGAGGTTGCAGTGAGCCAAGATCGCGCCACTGCACTCCAGTCTGGTGACAGAGCGAGACTCTGTCT
This sequence comes from Gorilla gorilla gorilla, assembly GCF_029281585.2. Taxonomy (NCBI): domain Eukaryota; kingdom Metazoa; phylum Chordata; class Mammalia; order Primates; family Hominidae; genus Gorilla; species Gorilla gorilla. The sequence goes on along the minus strand of NC_073237.2, from coordinate 98,482,499 downwards.
CAAAAAAAAAAAAAAAGTCCCTTCCACCTATGAACCTGTAAAATAAAAAACTAGTTACTTCCAAAATACAATGGGGGTACAGACACTGGGTAAATGCTCCCATTCCAAAAGGGATAAATTGGCCAAAACAAAGGGCCTACAAGCCATATGCAAATTTCAAACCCAGCAGGGCAGTCATTAAATCTTAAAGCTCCAAAATAATCTTCTTTGACTCCATGTCTCACATCTAGGGCATGTTGATACAAGGGGAGGGTTCCAATGGCCTTAGGCAGCACTAACCTGTGGCTCTGCAGGGTACAGCCCCCACATCTGCTTTCATGATCCACAGATGTCTAGAGTAGGGGCACAATGCCACCAGTCTCTTTGCTAAAGTATAGCAAGGGTGACCTTTACTCCAGTTCCCAGTAAGTTCCTTATCTCCATCTGAGACCTCTTCAGCCTGGACTTCCTTGTCCTTATTACTATCAGCATTTTGGTCAAAACCATTTACAAGTCTCTAGGAAGTTGCAAACATTCCCGCATCTCCCTGTCTTCTTCTGAGCCCTCCAAACTATTCCAACCTCTGCCCATCACCCAGTTCCAAAGCCACTTCCACATTTTCAGGTGTCTTTATGGCAGTGCCCACTCTCCTGGTACCAATTTTCTGTATTAGTTCGTTCTGTCACTGCTATAAATAACTACCTGAGACTAGGTAATTTATGAAGAAAAGAGGTTTAATTAACTCACAGTTCCACAGACTTAACAGGAAGCATGGCTGGGAGGCCTCAGGAAACTTATAATTATGGTGGAAAGTGAAGAGGAAGCAACCACATCTTACCATGGTGGAGCAGAAGAGAGAGAGAGAAAAAAGGGGGAAGTATCACACACTTTTAAACCATCAGATCTTGTGATAACTCACTCATCATCATGAGAACAGCAAGTTGGGCTCCTTCCCGTGGTAGCAAGATAACTGCCAACAACTCTTCACACTTTATGCTTACTCATTCATATCCAAATAAAAAGAAGGTCACTTTTGAAAGCCTTAATTAACAAGTGAGACCAAGTGCAGTGGCTAATGCCTGTAATACCAGCACTTTGGGAAGCTGAAGCAGGCTGATGACTTGAGATCAAAAATTTGAGACCAGCCAACAATGGGAAATAAGCATATGAAAAGATTCTAGGCCACTGGAACTGAATGAGACTGAAGCGCTCTCTATCTCTGGGTATTCCAACTTCATAAGGAAGTGAATATTTTTAAATATTTTAGCATTTTAAAAAAAAAATAGTTTTACATCGTGTTCCAGGATACAAGTGCAGAATGTGTAGTTTTGTCACATAGGTATATGTGTGCCATGAGGGTTTGCTGAACCTATCCTCCTGTCATCTAGGTTTTAAGCCCAATGCATTAGCTATTTGTCCTAATGCTCTCCCTCCCCAGTAACCCCCATCCCCCTACTGGCCCTGGTGTGTGTTGTTCTCCTCCCTGTGCCCATGTGTTCTCATTGTTCAACTCCCACTTATGAGTGAGAACATGCCCAAGTCCAAAGCAAGTCCCTTCTACCTTGGTTTTCTGTTCCTGTGTTAGTTTGCTGAGGATGACAGCTTCCAGCTTCATCCGTGTCCCTGCAAAGGACATGATTTCATTCCTTTTTATGGCTGCATAGTATTCCAATGGTGTATATGTACCACGTTTTCTTTATCCAGTCTATCATTAATGGACATTTGGGTTGTTTCCAAGTCTTTGCTATTGTAAGTAGTGCTGCGATAAACATACATGTGCATGTGTCTTTAGAGTAGAATGATTTATGTTACTTTGGGTATATTTCTAGTAATGGGATTGCTGGGGCAAATGTTATTTCTGGTCCTAGATTCTTGAGGAATCACCACACTGTCTTCCACAATGGTTGAACTAATTTACATTCCCACCAACGGTGTAAAAGTGTTCCTATTTCTCCACGGCCTCACCAGTATCTTGTTTCTTGACTTTTTATAATAGCCATTCTGACTGGCATGAGATGGTATCTCATTGTGGTTTTGATTTGCATTTCTCTAATGATCAGTGATGTTGAGCTTTTCTTCATGTTTGTTGACCGCATAAATGTTTTCTTTTGCAAAGTGTCTGTTCATAGCCTTTGCTTACTTTTTGATGAGGTTGTTTGTTTTTTGTTTGTAATTTTTTTTAAATTCCTTGTAGATTCTGGACATCAGACCTTTGTCAGATGGGTAGAGAAATTAACAAAAATTTCTCCCATTCTGTAGGTTGCCTGTTCACTCTGATGATAGTTTCTTTGGTGTGCAGAAACTCTTTAGTTTAATTATATTCCATTTGTCAATTTTGGCTTTTGTTACAATTGCTTTTGGCATTTTTGTCATGAAGTCTTTCCCCATACCTATGTCCTGATGGTATTTCCTAGGTTTTCTTCTAGGGTTTTTATGGTTTGGGTTTTACATGTAAGTCTTTAATCCATTTTGAATTAATTTTTGTGAAAGGTGTAAGGAAGGGGTCCAGTTTCAGTTTTCTGCACATGGCTAGCCAGTTTTCCCAGAACCATTTATTGAGCAGGAGATATTTTCCCCATGGCCTGTTGTCCAGTTTGTCAAAGATCAGATGGTTGTAGATGTGCGGTGTCATTTCTGAGGTCTCTGTTTTGTTCCATTAATCTATACGTCTGTTTTGGTACCAGTATCTTACTGTTTTGGTTACTGTAGCCTTGTAGTATCATTTGAAGTCAGGTAGCGTGATGCCTCCAGTTTTGTTCTTTTTGCTTAGGATTGTCTTGGCTATATGGGTTCTTTTCTGGTGCTATATGAAATCTAAAGTAGTTTTTTCCTAATTCTGTGAAGAATATCAATGGTTGTTTGATGGGAATAGCAATGAATCTATAAATTACTTTGGGGTTTACGGCCATTTTCATAATCTTGATTCTTCCTATCCATGAGGATGGAATGTTTTTTGAAATCCTGGCAGACATGCAATAACAACAAAAAAGCTTCTGGCCAGTATTCCTGATGAACATTGATGGGAAAATCCTCAATAAAATACCAGCTAAGTGAATCCAGCAGCATATCAAAAAGTTTATCCACCACAATCAAGTACGCTTCATCCCTGAAATGCAAGGCTGCTTTAGCATATGCAAATCAATAAACATAATCCATGACATAAGCAGAACTAATGACAAAAACAGCATGATCATCTCCATAGATCCAGAAAAGGCCTTCAATAAAATTCAACATCCTTTTATGTTAAGAACACCTAATAAACTAGGTATTGATGGAACATATCTCAAAATAATAAGAGCTATTTATAACAAACCCATAGTCGATATCATACTGAATGGGCAAAAGCTGGAAGCATTTCCTTTGAAAACTAGCACAAGACCTAGCATCGATAGTCTTTAGAATTTGGCATGTTTTTGCAGTGGCTGGTACCAGTTGTTCCTTTCCATGTTTAGTGCTTCCTTCAGGAGCTCTTGTAGGGCAGGCCTGGTGGTGACAAAATCTCTCAGCGTTTGCTTGTCTGTAAAGGATTTTATTTCTCCTTCACTTACAAAGCTTAGTTTGGCTGGATATGAAATTCTGGGTTGAAAATTCTTTTCCTTAAGAATGTTGAATATTGGTCCCCACTCTCTTCTGGCCTGTAGAGTTTGTGCCGAGAGATCAGCTGTTAGTCTGATGGGCTTCCGTTTGTGGGTAACCTGACCTTTCTCTCTGGCTGTGCTTAACATTTTTTCCTTCCTCTCAACTTTGGTGAATCTGACAATTATGTGTCTTGGAGTTGCTCCTCTCGACGAGTATCTTTGTGGCATTCTCTGTATTTCCTGAATTTGAATGTTGGCCTGCCTTGCTATGTTGGGGAAGTTCTCCTGGATAATATCCTGCAGAGTGTTTTCCATCTTGGTTCCATTCCCCCCATCACTTTCAGGTACACCAATCAGACATAGATTTGGTCTTTTCACATAGTCCCATATTTCTTGGAGGCTTTGTTCATTTCTTTTTAATCTTTTTTCTCTAAACTTCTCTTCTCGCTTCATTTCATTCATTTGATCTTCAATCACTGATACCCTTTCTTCCAGTTGATCGAACTGGCTACTGAAGCTTGTGCATTCTTCACATAGTTCTCGTGCCATGGTTTTCAGCTCCATCAGGTCCTTTAATGACTTCTCTGCATTGGTTATTCTAGTTAGCCATTCGTCTAATCTTTTTACAAGGTTTCTAACTTCTTTGTGATGGGTTCGAACTTCCTCCTTTAGCTCAGAGAAGTTTGATCATCTGAAGCTTTCTTCTCTCAACTCGTCAAAGTCATTCTCCATCCAGCTTTGCTCCAATACTGGTGAGGAGCTGCGTTCCTTTGGAGGAGGAGAGTTGCTCTGATTTTTAGAATTTTCAGTATTTCTGTTCTGTTTTTTCCCCATCTTTGTGGTGCTATCTACCTTTGGTCTTTGATGATGGTGATGTACAGATGGGGTTTTGGTGTGGATGTCCTTTCTGTTTGTTAGTTATCCTTTTAACAGTCAGTACCCTCAGCTGCAGGTCTTTTGGAGTTTGCTGGAGGTACACTCCAGACACTGTTTGCCTGGATATCAGCAGCGGAGGCTGCAGAAGAGCAAATATTGCTGAACAGCAAATGTTGCCATCTGATCGTTCCTCTGGAGGTTTCATCTCAGAGGGGTACCCGGCCGTGTGAGGTGTCAGTCTACCCCTACTGGGGGTGCCTCCCAGTTAGGCTACTTGGGGGTCAGGGACCCACTTGAGGAGGCAGTCTGTCCATTCACAGATCTCAAACTCCATGCTGTGAGAACCATTACACTCTTCAAAGCCGTCAGACAAGGACATTTAAGTCTGCAGAGGTTTCTACTGCCTTTTGTTTAGCTATGCCCTGCCCCCAGAGGTAGAGTCTACAGAGGCAGGCAGGCCTCCTTGAGCTGCGGTTCCAGCTTCCCCACAGCTTTGTTTACCTACTCAAGCCTCAGCAATGGCGGGCGCCCCTCCCCCAGCCTCGCTGCCATATTGCAGTTCTATCTCAGACTGCTGTGCTAGCAGTGATCGAGGCTCTTTGGGTGTGGGACCCTCCGAGCCATGTGTGGGATATAATCTCCTGGTGTGCCATTTGCTAAGACCATTGGAAAAGTGCAGTATTAGGGTGGGAGTGACTTGATTTTCCAGGTGCCATGTGTCACAGCTTAGCTTGGCTATGAAAGGGAATTCCCTGATCCCTTGCACTTCCTGGGTGAGGCAATGCCTCGCCCTGCTTCGGCTCACACTCCGTGTGCTGCACCCACTGTCCTGCACCCACTGTCTGACAAGCCCCAGTGAGATGAACCCGGTACCTCAGTTGGAAATGCAGAAATCACTCGTCATCAACTAACGAGCAAAATAACCAGCTAACATCATAATGACAGGATCAAATTCACACATAACAATATTAACCTTAAATGGAAATGGGCTAAATGCTCCAATTAAAAGACACAGAATGGCAAATTGGATAAAGAGTCAAGACCCATCAGTGTGCTGTATTCAGGAAACCCATCTCATGTGCAGAAACACACATAGGCTCAAAGTAAAGGGATGGATGAAGATCTACCAAGCAAATGGAAAACAAAAAAAGGCAGGGGTTGCAATCCTAGTCTCTGATAAAACAGACTTTAAACCAGCAAAGATCAGAAGAGACAAAAAAGGCCAGTACATAATGGTAAAGGGATCAATTCAACAAAAAGAGCTAACTATCCTAAATATATATGCACCCAATACAGGAGCACCCAGATTCATAAAGCAAGTCCCTAGAGACCTACAAAGAGACTTTGACTCCCATGCAATAATAATGGGAGACTTTAACACCCCACTGTCAACATTAGACAGATCAATGAGACAGAAAGTTAACAAGGATATCCAGGAATTGAATGCAGCTCTGCACCAAGCAGACCTAATAGACATCTACAGAACTCTACACCCCAAATCAACAGAATATACATTCTGCTCAGCACCACATCACACTTAATTCCAAAATTGACCACGTAGTTGGAAGTAAAGCACTCCTCAGCAAATGTAAAAGAACAGAAATTATAAGAAACTGTCTCTCAGACCACAGTGCAATCAAACTAGAACTCAGGATTAAGAAACTAATTCAAAACTGCTCAACTACACAGAAACTGAACAACCTGCTCCTGAATGACTACTGGGTACATAATGAAATGAAGGCAGAAATAAAGATGTTCTTTGAAACCAAGGAGAACAAAGACACAACATACCAGAATCTCTGGGACACATTCAAAGCAGTGTGCAGAGGGAAATTTATAGCACTAAATGCCCAGAAGAGAAAGCAGGAAAGATCTAAAATTGACACCCTAACATCACAATTAAAAGAACTAAAGAAGCAAGATCAAACACATTCAAAAGCTAGCAGAAGGCAAGAAATAACTAAGATCAGAGCAGAACTGAAGGAAATAGAGACACAAAAAAACCATTCAAAAAATCAATGAATCCAGGAGCTGGTAATTTGTAAAGATCAACTAAATTGATAGACTGCTAGCAAGACTAATAAAGAAGAAAAGAGAGAAGAATCAGATAGACGCAATAAAAAATGACAAAGCGGATACCACCACTGATCCCACAGAAATACAAACTACCATCAGAATACTATAAACACCTCTACGCACATAAACTAGAAAATCTAGAAGAAATGGATAAATTCCTCAACACATACACCCTCCCAAGATTAAACCAGGAAGAAGTTGAATCTCTGAATAGACCAATAATAGGATCTGAAATTGAGGCAATAATTAATAGCTTACCAACCAAAAAAAGTCCAGGACCAGATAGATTCACAGCAAAATTCTACCAGAGGTACAAGGAGGAGCTGGTACCATTCCTTCTGAAACTATTCCAATCAATAGAAAAAGAGGGAACCCTACTAACGCATTTTATGAGGCCAACATCATCCTGATACCAAAGCCTGGCAGAGACACAAAAAAAAGAGAATTGTAGACCAATATCCCTGATGAACATTGATGCAAAAATCCTCAATAAAATACTGGCAAACCGAATCCAGCAGCACATCAAAAACTTATCCAACATGATCAAGTTGGCTTCATCCCTGGGATGCAAGGCTGGTTCAACATACATATGCAAATCAATAAATGTAATCCAGCATATAAACAGAACCAAAGACAAAAACCACATGATTATCTCAATAGATGCAGAAAAGGCCTTTGACAAAATTCAACAGTCCTTCACACTAAAAACTCTCAATAAATTAGGTATTGATGGGACATATCTCAAAATAATGAGAGCTATTGATGACAAACCCACAGTCAATATCACACTCAATGGGCAAAAACTGGAAGCAATCCCTTTGAAAACTGGCACATTCCCTTTGAAAACTACCCTCTCTCACCACTCCTATTCAACATAGTGTTGGAAGTTCTGGCCAGGGCAATCAGGCAGGAGAAGGAAATAAAGGGTATTCAATTAGGAAAAGAGGAAGTCAAATTGTCCCTGTTTGCTGGTGACATGATTGTATATTTAGAAAACCCCATTGTCTCAGCCCAAAATCTCCTTAATCTGATAAGCAACTTCAGCAAAGTCTCAGGATACAAAATCAGTACGCGAAAATCAAAAGCCTTATTATACACCAATAACAGAAAAACAGAGAGCCAAATCATGAGTGATCTCCCATTCACAATTGCTTCAAAGAGAATAAAATACCTAGGAATCCAACTGACAAGGGAAGTGAAGGGACCTCTTCAAGGAGAACTACAAACCACTGCTCAGTGAAATAAAAGAGGACACAAACCAATGGAAGAACATTCCATGCTCATGGATAGGAAGAATAAATATTGTGAAAATGGCCATACTGCACAAGGTAATTTATAGATTCAATGCCATCCTCTTCTAGCTACCAATGACTTTCTTCACAAAATTGGAAAAAAACTACTTTAAAGTTCATATGGAACCAAAAAAGAGCCCACATTGCCAAGTCAATCCTAAGACAAAAGAACAAAGCTGGAGGCATCAGGCTACCTGACTTCAAACTATACTATAAGGCTACAGTAAACAAGACAGCATGGTACTGGTACCAAAACAGAGATATAGACAAATGGAACAAAACAGAGACCTCACAAATAATACCACACACCTACAACTATCCGATCTTTGACAAACCTGACAAAAACAAGAAATGGGGAAAGTATTCCCTATTTAATAAATGGTGCTGGGAAAACTGGCTAGTCGTATGTAGAAAGCTGAAACTGCATCCCTTCCTTACACCTTACACAAAACTTAATTCAAGATGGATTAAAGACTTAAATGTTAGACCTAAAACCATAAAAACCCTAGAAGAAAACCTAGGCAATACCATTCAGGACATAGGCATGGGCAAGGACTTCATGTATAAAACACCCAAAGCAATGGCAACAAAAGCCAAAATAGACAAACAGGATCTAATTAAACTCAAGAGCTTCTGCACAGCAAAAGAAACTACTATCACAGTGAACAGGCAACCTATAGAATGGGAGAAAATTTTTGCAATCTACTCATCTGACAAACGGCTAATATCCAGAATCTACAATGAACTCAAACAAATTTACAAGAAAAAAAAACAACCCCATCAACAAGTGGGCGAAGGATACGAACAGACACTTCCCAAAAGAAGACATTTATGCAGCCAACCAACACAGGAAAAAATGCTTATCATCACTGGCCATCAGAGAAATGCAAATCAAAACCACAATGAGATATCATCTCACACCAGTTAGAATAGCGATTATTAAAAAGTCAGGAAACAACAGGTGCTGGAGAGGATGTGGAGAAATAGGAACACTTTTACACTGTTGGTGGGACTGTAAACTAGTTCGACCATTGTGTAAGACAGTGTGGTGATTCCTCAGGGATCTAGAGCTAGAAATACCATTTGACCCAGCAATCCCATTACTGGGTATATACCCAAAGCATTATAAATCATGCTGCTATAAAGACACATGCACATGTATGTTTACTGTGGCACTACTCACAATAGCAAAGACTTGGAACCAACCCAAATGTCCAACAATGATAGACTGGATTAAGAAAATGTAGCACATATACACCATGGAATACTATGCAGCCATAAAAAGGATGAATTCATGTCCTTTGTAGGGACATGGATGAAGCTGGAAACCATCATTCTCAGCAAACTCTCAGAAGGACAAAAAACCAAACATCCCATGTTCTCACTCGTACGTGGGAATTGAACAATGAGAACACATGGACACAGGAAGTGGAACATCACACATCGGGGCCTGTTGTGAAGTAGGGGGAAGGGGGAGGGATAGCATTAGGAGATATACCTAATGTAAATGACGAGTTAATGGGTGCAGCACACCAACATGGCACATGTATGCATATGTAACAAACCTGCAGGTTGTGCACATGTACACTAGAACTTAAAGTATAATAAAAATATATATATATTATATATATATATTTTATATATATATATTATATATATATATTTTATATATATATATATATGAAAGAAAACTAGCACAAGACAAGGATGCCCTCTCTCACACTCCTGTTTAACATAGTATTAAAAGTTCTGACCAGGGCAATCAAGTAAGAGAAATAAATAAATGGTATTAAAATACGAAGAGAGGAAATCTAATTGTCTCTGTTGGCAGATGACATGATTCTACATTTAGAAAGCCCCACCATCTCAGCCCAAAAACTTTTTAAGGTGATAAGCAGCTTCAACAAAGTCTCAGGATACAAAAATCAATGTGCAAAAATCACAAACATTCCTATACACCAACAAAAGACAAGCAGAGAGCCAAATCATGAATGAACTCCCGTTCATAATTGCTACAAAGAGAATAAAATACCTAGGAATACAGCTAACAAGGTATCTGAAGGATCTCTTCAAGGAGAACTACAAACCACTGCTCAAGGAAATAAGAGAGGGCTTTTTGAAATTAAATTTTTTGTTTAACTGAAAATAGTACCAGAAGTTACACAAAAGGATCAAGGAACAATAGTATCATGTTTATTTTATGTATATAAAAGTCATTTTATTGAATATTCCTCCACTGCCCTTTGCCATGGTAATGACTAGTTTCTGCAAACTAAATCAGATCAACCAGAATATTGATTTGGTTTGGTCATTTAATTTGCCGTGAATTCAGTGATTTCATGTTCTTTATCTTACAAAGAAAAATCATGCCCATCTAGTGTTTCTGAAAACTGTGGTCTGTGTACTTCTTGTAACAAAATTATCAGTTTTGCTTACTAAAAACATAGATTGTAGGGTTTCCTTCCTAGATTATTTTAGAATACTTGAGTAATTTAAAGATTAAATTCTTCTTAATTTTCTTTTTTTGAGACAGTGTCTCACTCTGTCACCCAAGCTGGAGTGCAGTCTTGTGATCATCGCTCACGGCTCATTGCAGCCTCAACCTCCCAGACTCTAGCGATCTTCTTGCTTCAGCCTACTGAGTAGCTGGGACTGCAGGTGTGTGCCACCAAACCCAGCTAATTTTTTGTATTTTATTTTATTTTATTTTATTTTTGTAGAGATGGGGTTTCGTTACGTTGGTCTCAAACTCCTAGGCTTAAACAATCCTCCTGCTTTGTCCTCCCCAAATGCTGGTATTACAGGCATGAGCAATGGCGCCTGGCTCATGTGATTCTTGTAACAGTCCCCAAAGTCCTGATGGCCAGTAAAAAAACAGGTTCACAGTTCTCATTGTACTAAAACGTACTGTAGTTTTCAAAATTATGGACCACTTCTCTTTTTAGACTCCCTCTCCCTAATTTCAAGGATGCCAAAATCTCCTCCCTGTGACTTATCTGTCTCCCTTTGTTATTCCTCATCTGTCTCTGGCTCTAAAAATGAGGATACCCTGCCTGGGTAACAGAGCGAGACTTTATCTCAAGAAAATAAATAAATAAAAATAAAAATGAGGATAACTCGGTTGACAGTTTCACTGAGGTTGTATTCAAAAAAAGAAAGAGTAGCTCCAAAGAAAATAAATATAGGTCACTTATCGGAGAAGAAAGAATAAGTGCTAGATAAGTAAAAACAAAAGATATTCCAATGTTTTTAAATTTATATATTTTATTTGGTAGGAATTATAGATTTACAGGAAGTTGCAAAGATAGTGAGACAGTCAGGTGGGAAGGACTCCCTGGCAAAACTCCAACCAGCCTGCACACTGGGTGCAGTGCGCAATGGGGTGGAGTCACAGAAGTTTGTCCCCATTTGCAGCAGGGAGGAGCCTGGCCCCGCCTTTTCCCGTGTGGAACCTGGGATTCAAACTGTGAGGCTGGAAGCGCACCAGCAGGGACTCTGGCTTTGCAGAAGGTCTCTGTTTCCTCTTTCTGTCCTTTTCTCCCAATAAAACCCTGCCGTACTCACTTTTCAAATTGTCTGCGAGCCTAATCTTTCATGGCCATGTGATAAGGACCCCATCTTTACCTGAACTAAGGAAATCCAGCAACAATAGGACAGAGAGTCCCCTTGTACTTTTAAAAATGATTTTGTGTATATATCAAACTAACAGCTAGCATCAAAGTGAAAAATGAAACACAAGTTTAATTCTCATTAAAGTGAGATCATGAAATATTTACTCACTACCACCATTGATATTTATGATGGTTTGTAAGTGGATGACTACTAACACTAGATATTGAAATAAACTGTATAAATACTGAAACAAAGACAAAATTGTCATTTGATGGATTTTATTACTGTTAATCTTGAAACCCAGGAAAATATGACACTCATAAATTTTATATTACAATATGAGTGGTGCTCAGTAAATTTTCCAGTTAAAATATACTTACAAAAACAAATATCTTTCTTATGTACTGACAATAAACAAAGGGGAAAAATATGGAAAGGAAGGATCTTCTTGTTAAACATAGAATTAAAATATATGAACCTTGCAAAGAAATGTGATGTACTTATATGAAAAAGCAAATTACAAATATTTTGAAAGATTGTAAATGAAGTATCAAACAGTTGGAGAGACAAAAATATTCCTAGATGGCAAAATTCAGAATTATAATCTTCTCTAAAAATTAACATATAGTATAAAGGCTTTTTTATTTGAAGAGATTATCTTAAATATAACCCAGAACTATAAAGAAAATTATACAGCCTGAGATATTTTGAAGAAAGAGCAGCAATTAGAGTAAGGATGGATTTGGAAGCATAAAATAGGTTTATGATAGCAGATATTAGAATATACTGAAAACGTACAGTTAAAACAGCATGATAGAGCATTAGCTCTTCATACATTTATGACACAGGATGGAAATCTAAGGATGGCAAAAGCAAATTTTAGTATGTTAGAAAATTTAGTGGAACTTAAGATTATTGATTAAAAGAAAAAAATAATTGGTGGTTTGGCACTTGGCTATTTGGGAAGGAGAATTGCATCTATTTATCATACTTACAATACATCCTAGATAAGTGAAATATTCATGTGTAAAAATAAATAACCATAAAAATATCTGAAGAACAGAGAGCATAGATCTAGTAGTAGAATAGGTCTTATAATCAAAAATCTATAGAGAGAAACAATGTAGGAAAAGGTAATTTGAATTATTTCTAATTATTTCTAAAATATCATATTCTTCAAATATGTTATTTATTAACATAAAAAAGTAAAAAGGCAAATTTCAAGTTGAGAAAGCTATGGTCAGTCTATCTGATAGAAATTTAATGTATTTGTTACAGAAAAGCTCTTTCCAATTAGTATTCTGAAAGAGACAAAAAATAAAAAAAAATGCACAACAAATGCAAATATTCAACTTCAATATTAATTGTTGTTTTTAATTTAACCAAAGTATCATTTTATATCTATGAGTGCAAAAGCAGACAATTTTATCTCAATATTCAGTGTTTGCTAGTAAAAACTGAACATTGTCTTATATCCATGGTGGTACTATAAATTGGAGAAAATAGTTTCTGGATATTAACTTGGTAATCTGCTTCAAGGAAATTTAAGGTAATCCTATCATTTAACCATCTCATTTTGTTTCTAGAAATTTACCTGATTTAATACCATCACATAAGTTTTATGGGTAATTATTAACATTATAGAATTGTTGTCTTTAATAGTGTATAAATGTTCAACTCCCACTTATGAGTGACAACCTGCAGTGTTTGGTTTTCTGTTCTTGTGTTAGTTTGCTGAGAATACATGGACACAGGGAGGGGAACGTCACACACCAGGGCCTGTGGTGGGGTGGGAGTTAGAAGAGGGATAGCATTAGGAGAAATACCTAATGTATATGACGGGTTGATGGGTGCAGTAAACCACCATGGCACATGTAAACCTATGTAACAAACCTGTACATTCTGCACGTGTACCCCAGAACTTAAAGTATAATAATTTTTAAAAAATTATATAAATGTAAGTCAACAGCACTTTTCAAGTAATAGGACGTCAGATGATGGTGTCTATTTGGGCATTTGTGAAGCCTGAGCACTGAGTAATGTGACCTTGGACTGTATCATAGTTGTCCCCCAAATGTCATTCAGGTAGAGGCAAGAATCAGCAGCAGAAGTGACTGCAAAGCACTGAGCAGTAAAGCCCTTGCCCTATGTCCTGGCTCACACAGGGCCCAGGGTAAAATCCAAGAGAAAAGGAGAAAGGATTCAAAATAACATGTATTAAATGTCTGGCCAACCATAGTGAGTTGTCCTGTAGCCAGATTTATTATGGTTTATAAAAATAAGGAAAAGTGACATTTCTAATGTTCTGATTATCTTAGAACAATTTGTCCCTGGTAATTGTATTAGGCCTTTTGTTACTATAAGTTCTTCCACAGAAGAGAGTGTTATTCAACTTTGGATTTTCCCATCTTGGCCTCTAGCAAAATAACAAGTACATAATTAAATTGATAAACCATATTGATTTGCCCGGAACCAAGGGGCTTTCCAGCATGTGGAACTTTCCATGCTAAAAGCTAATGGGTGCAGCACACCAACATGGCACATGTATACATATGTAACAAACCTGCACGTTGTGCACATGTACCCTAAAACTTAAACTATAATAATAATAAAATTTAAAAAAAAAGAAAGTTTGGAGCAAACTGGGACAATTTTGTCACCTTTTATTCCATTTAGAATTTTTTTAAATTGAAGGATGAAGGCTCTGAGGTACCTCCATTAAAAATAATAAAAGAGATTTTAGGATTGAAGGAAGAAATGAGGCACAGCAAAACAGACAGCATTGTTTCGTACACAGCAGCTTTTGCAAAGATAGAAACCTATTCTCTGAAATGGGAAATGAAGTGGAGGAAGCAAGACAGAACATCCTACCGGAGTGCATATGCCAGTATCCTGAGCAAAAGCAGTGCTGAAAAACATGAATATTATAGGAAAGTGGTTCACACTAATATCTTTGCACATGCCCTTAGCTTTGTGAAATTGCTCTGTTAAAAGAGCCACCCTAAATATATATTATAGCTGTCAAAAACTGCTTTGCCTGATTTATGATTAGATATAAAGGAAAGCGGCAATGATTTCAAGTAAGATAAAGTTATAAATAAACAATTTCATGTTGGAAAAATAATAGGATGGGATATTGTATTAATAGCATAAAGACTGCAAATTTCTTAAGAATAGAGGCCATATGCTATTTCTTTTGTCACTGTATCCTCAATATCTTAGCCAGAATAAGACTATTAGCAATAAAAAATTAAAATTCAGAGACATTTTTTAAGCACCTGCCTATGTTTGAAACTGGATGAGTGTAAAGATTATAGTTGGTAAGCAAGGAGATATATCTACCTGATTTAAAAAATAAACAGGAAATAAAAAACCTTTTTTATTTTCAAAATAAAATGCCTGTGTGTTTAATATTAAAGTAAGGATATAGAAAGCTTTATAGATGTGCCTAGGAATTAAGGAAAAGATTTTCATCCTTAATGGAGGATTTGTGTTGATCTATATTCAGCAGTAGAAAATGAAAACTTCCTTTTAATGTGTAGTTACTAAATGAAGTGTGAAGCTTCCCTTTCAGATTAATGCAAAAACAGTTCTTAAGGCTTAGTGCCAAAAGGAAGAAAATTAGTTTTGACTCACATATAACTTCTCTTCCGAAAATCAATGAAATAATGGAGGTGCAAGCAGTGTTAGGGAAATAAATAAGAGCACAGATTTTGTATAAACTAGTTAAAAATCTGAAACAAAAACTGGGGAATGAGAGAAACTTCTTAATCTAAGAATTATCAAGCTTTAGAAGAGAAAAGAAAAACTGTGTCACTAAATGGCTTCAGGAAATAAAGTGCAACTTAAAGAAATACTCAAGTAACTCCCAGAAAACATTAGTAAACAAAAAATATGTTAGGGAACATCTGAAGAGAAGAAGATGTTTCTCTGGACCTCTCTTTGTTTTCCCGTTCTGCTGTTGCTGTAGACTAGATCTTTGTCTGATTACCTTTCTTTCACTAGCTCCTATCACCATTTTATCCTTTATCATTCTGAAATTTCCAAGGGGGCTTGCATAGTGAAATGCAGTCTTCAAAAATGTCTCCGTTTTTTCTCGCTCCTAAAGATGAACACTAAACTTTTTGTTTGTGTGTGTGCATTTTGTTCTTTATCTGGAATTTAAACTCATTCATTATGGAAAAACTCAGACCTACACAAACAACAAATCTTGTCACCTGGTATATCACACATAATTATTAGTATATTATACTTAAAGGAGCCTGATAAGATGGCATGCAAAATTTTAGTTAAATTTAGGACTTACTCTACCCACTTCCATAGGAACTTCTCTTTACTTTATCCGTGATGGAGATCCTTCTTCATATACTCAATCTCTAACCTGAAGAGTAAATCAAGTTTTGTAGGAGACTTTTTAGCAATCTTCTCTTCCTCTTGATACTGGAGGGATGCAGGGAAGTGCTGAGTAGAGAAGGGCGGATCCCTGGCGAGGGCTCCACCCCAAGGCCTGTGCCTATGGACTTGGAGAGGACAGGCACTCCTGCCTTCTTGCCCAAATGTTTCATTTCCCAAGACTACCCTGGCCCACCATGCCCCCATCCTGTGTCTATAAAAACCCTGAGACCCTGCACAGCAAAATAAACTATCATCAGAGTGAATAGGCAACCTACAGAATGGGAGAAAATTTTTTCAATTTATTCATCTGACAAAGGGCTAATATCCAGAATCTACAAGGAACTTGAACAAATTTACAGAAAAAAAAAACAACCCCATCAAAAATTGGGCAAAGATTATGAACAGACACTTCTCAAAAGAAGACATTTATGTAGCCAACAAACATATATATAGCTCATCATCACTGGTCATTAGAGAAATGCAAATCAAAACCACAATGAGATACCATCTCATGCCAGTTAGAATGGCGATCACTAAAAACTCAGGAAACAACAGATGCTGGAGAGGATGTAGAGAAATAGGAAAGCTTTTGCACTGTTGGTGGGGGTGTAAATTAGTTCAGCCATTGTGGAAGACAGTGTAGCAATTTCTCAAGGATCTAGAACCAGAAATACCATTTGACTCCGCAATCCATTACTGGGTATATACCCAAAGGATTGTAAATCATGCTACTATAAAGACACATGCACATGTATGTTTATTGTGGCACTATTCACAATAGCAAAGACTTGGAACCAACCCAAATGTCCATCAATGATAGACTGGATAACGAAAATGTGGCATATATACACCATGGAATACTATGCAGCCATAAAAAAAGATGAATTCATGTCTTTACAGGGACATGGATGAAACTGGAAACCATCATTCTCAGCAAACTAACACAAGAACAGAAAACCAAACACTGCATGTTCTCACTCATAAGTGGGAGCTGAACAATGAGAACACATGGACGCAGGGAGGGGAACATCACACACTGGGGCCTGTTGGGGTGTGGGGGGCTACGGAAGGGATAGCATTAGGAGAAATACCTAATGTAGATGACGGGTTGATGGGTGCAGCAAACCACCATGGCACGTGTATACCTATGTAACAAACCTGCACGTTCTGCACATGTATCCCAGAACTTGAAGTATGGAAAAAGACACAAACAAACAAACAAACAACAACAACAACAAAAACTGAGACCCTAGAGGTCAGAGACACAAGCAGCTGGATGTCGAGGGGAATGCACTGTGTAACAGCACACTGACAGACGTCAGCAGGCTGGCAGGCCATTGCCCAGTGGAATGAAGGGGAGTTTGGCCGGGGCAGTCAGAGGAGAGCCTAGGCCACTAAGTGGCCCAACTCCAGGGGAAAACCACCTTCCCACTTCAATTCCCTTCTCACTCCCCCATCTGCTGAGAGCTACTTCTACTCAATAAAACCTTGCACTCATTCTCCAAGCCCATGTGTTATCTGATTCTTCTGGTACACCAAGGCAAGAAACTCCAAGATACTGAAAGCCCCCTTTCCCTTTGATAAGGCAAGGGATATAATTGTGCTGTGTTTAGCCCCCTACGGATGGCTAAACTAAAAGAGCACATGGTAACACACGCCCACTGGGGCCTCAGGAGCTGTAAACATTTACCCCTAGACACTGCCGTGGGGTCAGGGGTCAGAGCCCCACAACCTGCCCCTCTGTCTGATTGCCTAGGGGTTTTGAGTACCCAGGAAGCGAGCCACAACCCCATCACATGCCCTGCAAGGGGGATAAGGGAACTTTTCCCATTTCACTCTTTGTCTATCCTGAAAATTATTTTATTTGTTCTCTCCCTCTCTGTATCTTTCTCTCCGTGTGTGTGTGTGTGCACGCATGCACGTGTGTGTGTAATGCTCTGAGTGAACAGCTTAGGTTATCAAGAAATGAACTACAGTCAGAAATATACTCATTTTCCTTTTGTGTTTTTTCAGGTAAGTTTCTCTAATTCATCTCAGATCTCCCTACACAAAATGAAAATCACTGTTCAGTATATCCAAACACAGATAGTCTATCCCTCGGATTTTCTTTCATTTTTTCTCCTTTGGAGATACTGTCTCTAAAATCATTTGTTTCCCATTCCAATATTATTATTTGTTCTCCATGTGTCTCTAGTCTATTTATCTATATTAATCTTAATTATGAAATGTGAATTTATAACCCACTTTATAAAAATTATAAACATGATGTATACATTGTGTCATATCTATGAATATTTTTTCTTTAGCATCATTCCTAGTGACTGAATACTTCTTTCAGTTGTGTGATGGATTTTTTTTTAGTTGCTCCTTCAGAGGATATGTAATCATTCTCAACTCTGCTCTAGTCCCTAGAATCAGACCCATATGGGCTACATCCACTGGGATCTTGCCTTCTGGCTCCCAATAGAGTTCTGCCAATTGGAGACTCCAGCAGGAGATCAAAGCGCTCACAGAGAGTAAGATCTGATCTTGGTCTCCCTCTCCACCAAGTCTCAATATTGGCTGAGTCCCTCAAACTAAAGCCAGAAATTATATTGACTGGACTTCTCCCTGTACTATAGCCACTCTCTCTGGGTTCCAGTAACTACATCTTCGCATTCAAGCCTGAGAGTGGTAATGGTTCTCTACTTTTTGCTAGCCTGAGGGTGATTCCTCATTTCTCTTTGAAATGAGAAATCATCCTCATGGTCACCTTAACCCCTTAACCTGACCATGGCAGTTAAATTATTCCTTTATTAATAAGTGCTCCAAAAATTCTGCTTGTATTTTTTTTCTTGATGAAAATCGTATTGATGCAATAAATGTTATCAGAAGCCACTCCAGAAAACAGAAGGCAAATTCAGGAAATATCTACCTTCTTGGGGGAAAAGAAAGGAATGTAAGTAATCTCTTGCATTAAATTGCACTATAATTACCAGTTAGTATTGCTAGTGACATGAGATAAATTATAAGTGGAGGGCAAGCTGTTGGGAGATCAAGTGGCTATGGCACTTAACTGCTATGGTAATAATAGCAATTATAAAGTGTGTAGGGTCATCTAGTAGCTTCTCATGGCACTAAGGATTATATACAGTAAAAACAGAGAGAGAGACAAAAATAATGAAGGGAGTGCGAGAGGAAGGGAGAAAAGGACAGAAGAAAAGAAGAAAAAAAAGAGAGAAAGAGAGAGAAGCTGAAATCACTTAATTCCCAACTGAAAATGCAAATGGAAAATCAGAAAGCAACTATGGAAGCCTTGAAGAATTTGCTTATCTCCTGTAGTCACAGAGAAGATATCGCTAAGTGTCTAGATCAAGACCAAAGTTATTTACAGACTTAATTTAGAGCTCTGTCCTAGCCAGTCTCATGCTGAGGAACAATCGTATAAAAAGAGTGAATATTCTCATTATTGTGGCAAACAGTTTACTGAAGGAAATATTATTTTCCCTCTTGGTGACTTTGGTCTCAGTGAAACCTACTTGTCAGAGAACACAGTCATTGTTTTGACAAATGGAAGACCAAGACTGCTTCCTGACCATACAGGGGTCCTCAGGCTGTAAGCCAGTAGGCAGAGATGAACGTTACCAAGGGAAAATGGGTTTTCTGCCACACAGTGCAAGCAAGTAAGAACTATATCTGGAACAAAGAAATTCTCTAAGGTTTCTCTTGGTATGTTCAACAATAATGGGCAATGAGAAATTGCAAAGATCTATTGAAGACAGGGCTTCCATAGACTCAAATCCTGCAAAATTGTTTTGGGAACCCCAAAAGGTTAAAACTTTATAGTCAAGATAATTTCAGAGTTTAAATGGAACATCAATGAGAAGTAAAATAACTAAGCTGTGATTATTATCTTTGAACTTGGATAGCAAAGGATGCCAGTTTCCCCACTGTTGCTAACTCCAAGGGACTTTACCATCCTAGCTATTTTCCTTTAACTTTGCCACATTTTAAAAAAAGTAGTCTCTTTATTAAACTCCTCAATTACCCCATTTGAGAGTGCCATCTGTTCCCTTCTGTGATCCTAACTGTTGCATACCAATTTATTTAAACAATCTCCTATTTTTGCACATTTAGATTATCTCAGTTTTACATCATGTTTTAAATGACTTTCATATACATCCTTAGTAGCTAAATTATCTTTTCTCCATTGAACCTAGCTATATAGAATTGGATTAATCATAAGCCTTGTTTTGTGACATATTTGATTATCTTTTTGTTTTTTATGGCCCTTTTGATTTACTGCATCCATTTACTTATCTAAATTATTCATTTGTTTAATAATATAGTGAACATTCAATGAACCAATAATCCAAACCAATGACTAGAATATTATTATATTTCTAAAGTATGTTCACTTTAAGTACGCTTACCCTATTTAATTCTTTTGACTTGCCTGCGTAATCTTCCCAAAAGTAATCAACATCCTGAACTGTATATTTATTATTACTTCTATGCATTTATTATTTATTTGTATCTAATTTCAAGATAATTTATCATTTAGAGTGTTTTTGAGTTTTAAAAATATAAACATATTGAAGATTCAAAGTGTTCAGAATTCTTGCTAGTCTGGTCCTTGTTCCTGTCTGGATATCAGCTTCCTTCAGCAGTGCGAGCAGCAGTCGCTGAGGCCAGTAGAAGGGGACAGAGAAAACTAATGAGAATTTTGCAGGTTTTACTTTACATTCTCAGTTCTGTTTACAGGTGAATATACATTTTAGATTGCTATTTCTTCTAGAGTCACTGGCTTGGGTTTCTTCCTCAGTGACTCCATTTCTGCTACACTCTGTGAGTGGGCACACCTTTGCATTCCCCAGGGAACTGTCTGGGTGCCAGATCATGTGACACTCCCCAACCCTGACCTCTTACCAGGCAAGACTAGCTGGCTTGTTGGTATCTGACTGGGGGAAGAGCCCTGCTTTCTGAACACTGAGAGGGGTAAGACATCTGGATTTGTAGAGCAGCACAGTAACAGGGCATGCCTACCTCTGCAGGGCTAATCCAGGAAGGGTGTGACATATATGCCAGCCATGGTCTCTGCTCGAGGGAGCCCCATAGCCCAAAACACATGAAAAAGAAAATGCAGGCATGGCACCAGTGATCAGAGGCAGTTCCTCCAAGGCCCAGAATAAGACATAGTGAGGGATTCATCTCTTCCCCACTTCACTGCACCCCACTCCCACCACCAAAGAGCACTACTATGAATGTACTAAAATACAAGAGCCATGTGGCTATGAGCCTATCTGCAGTCAATCACCCTTAAGTAACATCTACTGGATTGCAGCCCAAATTACAACACCAAAAATATTTTGCCAGAGTAAAGTGCCAGTGAGCCCTAAGGTAAGAAACCAGCCACAAATAAAGATCCTGTACAGAGCCCTCGCCTCTAAAAGCACCCAGAAACTAGGCAAAATGACTATACTTAATATATGCCACAAGCCAGGTGTGGTGGTTTATGCCTGTAACCCCAGAACTTTGGGAGGCTGAGAAAGGTGGATCGTTCTAGCCCAGAAGTTTGAGACCAGCCTGGGCAACATGGCAAAGCCCTGTCTTTACAAAGAAAAAAAAAATTTAAAAAGAAATTAGTCTGGTGTAGTCCCACGTGCCTGAAGTCCCAGCTACTTGGTAGGCTAAGGTGGGAGGATTGCTTGAGCCTAAGAGGTCAAGGCTACAGTGAACCATGATCATGCCACTATACTGAAGCCTGGGTGACATGAGTAACATAGTGAGACCCTATCACACACACATATATATATGATATATATATGATATATATATGTCACCCTATCACACATACATATGCGTGTGATATATATATATATGATTTCTTTCTCATTTGAGAGGGCTGAATATATATATTCATATATCTATCATATATACCATATATGTATCTATTGATATATATGGATATATGATATATATGATATATATTATTCAGATCAACTCAGATCAATA
This sequence comes from Gorilla gorilla gorilla, assembly GCF_029281585.2. Taxonomy (NCBI): domain Eukaryota; kingdom Metazoa; phylum Chordata; class Mammalia; order Primates; family Hominidae; genus Gorilla; species Gorilla gorilla. The sequence continues at coordinate 98,460,697 of NC_073237.2, read as the reverse complement.
TCATATATATCATATACGTCATATATCATATATATATTTATTATATATGATATATGACGTATATGATATATATGATATTGATATATATGGATAGATGATATATATATCATCTATGATATACAGATGATATATATGATATATATATCAATAGATATATAGATGATATAGATGATATATATATATGAATATATATATATTCAGCCCTCTCAAATGAGAAAGAATCCATGCAAGAACTGTGGCAATTTATGAAGCCAGAGAGTTCCCTTACCTTCAGACAAGCACACTAGCCCCTAAGCAATAGTTCTTAGCCAGATTAAAATGACTGAAATGACATAGAATATATAACCTAGATAGCAAGAGAGCTCATGGAGATCCCAGAAAATGTCAAAACCCAATTCAAGGAATCTAAGGAATCCAGTAAAATACTCCAAGAGCTGAAAAATAAAATAGCTATTTTAAGAAAGAACCAAACTGAAACTCTGGAATTGAGAATTTCACTACATGAATTTCATAACACAGTTTGAAGCACTAACAGAAGAATAGACCAAGCTGAATAAAAAAAAAATCTCAGAGCTCATTGACTGGTTATTCAGATCAACTCAGTCAGACAAAAATAAAAAAAAGAGTTTAAAAATAGACAAAACCTCTGAGAATATGTGATTACGTAAAGAGACCAAATCTATGACTCATTGGCATTCCTGAGAGAAGGAGAGAGAGTAAGCAACATGGAAAACATATTTGAGGACACAGTCCATGAAAATTTCTCCAATCTCAGTATATAGGTTGACATGTAAATTCAAGAAATGCAGATAACTTCTTTGAAATACTATTAAAAAATGACCATCTTCAAGGCACATAGTCATGAAACTGACTAAGGTCATCATGAAAGAAAAACATCTTAAAGGCAGCTAGAGAGAAAGATCAGATTACTTACAAAGATAATTCCATCAGGCTGGTAGTAGATCTCTCATCAGAAACATTATAAGTCAGAAGGGATTATGGAACTATTTCCAGCATGCTCAAGAAAAGAAATTCCAACTAAGAATTTCATAACCCACCAAATTAAGCTCATAAGTGACAGAGATATTAAATCCTTCTCAGACAAGTAAACACCAAAGGAATTTGTTAACACTACATCAGCCTTACAAGAGGTCCTTAAGGGAATGCTAAAGATTAAAATAAATATTGATACCTGTTACCACAAAAGGCATTTAAACACATAACCCACAGAAAATATAAAGAAATTACACAATCAGGTCTACAAAACAATCAGCTAATAACATGACAATAGAATAAAAATCTTACAGTTTAATAATAAACCTGAGTATATATGGCCTAAATGCCCCCACATGAAAGGCACAGGGTGGCAAGCTGCATAAAAAGACAAGACCACACTTTCCGCTGTCTTCAAGAGATCCATCTCATGTGTGACAACACCTACAGGCTCAAAGTAAAGGGACTGACAAAGATCTACAATGCAAACAGAAAACAAAAAAAGAGCAGGAGTCACTATTCTTATATCAGATAAAACAGACTTTAAACCAATAACAATCAGAGAAGACAAAGAAAGATGTTTCATAATTATAAAGGGGTCAATTGAACAAACATACTTAACTATTCTAAATATATACACACCAAACATTTGAGCACTCAGATTCATAAAACAAGTTTTCATTGACCTACAAAAAGATTTAGACAGCCACACAATAATGAAGGATTTCAACACCCCACTGACAGTGTTAGACAGATCATCAAGGCAGAAAACTAACAAAGAAATTCTGAACTTATACTAGAACTCAAATAATTGGACCTAACAGACAGCTACAGAACACTCCACCCAACAACCACAGAATATACATTCTTCTCATCCACACAGGGAACATATTCTAAGATCAGCCACACGCTTGGTCATAAAACAAGTCTCAATAAATTCAAAAAAATTAAAATCATATCAAACACACACTTTGACCACAGTGCAATAAAAATAGAAATCAATACCAAGAAAATCTTTCAACACTAAACTAAAACATGGAAACTGAACAACTTGTTCATGAGTAACTCTCGGGTAAACAATGGAATTAAGACAGAAATTTTAAAAAATCAAAATTAATGAAAATAGAGATACAACTAACCAATATCTTTGCAATGCAGCTAAAGTAGTGTTAAGAGGAAGGTTTATAACACTAAATACTCACATCTAGAACTTAGAAAGATCTCAGATTAACAACCTAGCATCACACCTAAAGGAACAGGAGAAAAAAAAAAAGAAAACAAACCAATCTCAAAGCTAGCAGGAGAAAAGAATTAAAATCAGGGAAAAGCTGAATGAAATTGGGAAGTAAAAATCCATTAAAGAAAACAATAAAACCAAGAGTTGGTTCTGCAAAATAATAAGCAAGGTGGATAGACTACCAGCTAGAAAAACAAAGAAAAAAAAGATTTAAATAAGCACAATCAGAAATGACAAAGTTGATATTAGATCCCACAGACATACAAAAGATCCTTCGAGACTAGTATGAATGGCTATATGCACACAAATTAGAAAATCTAAGAAAATTGATAAATTCCTGGAAACACACAAGCTCCCAAGATAGAACCAGGACAAAAAGTGAACATTCAAACAGACCAATAACAAGTTCCAAAATTAAATCAGAAATAAAATACCTACCAACTAAAAAAATCCCTGAACCATGTGAATTCACAGCTGAATTTTACCGGACATACAAGGAAGAACTGGGACCAATTTTACTGGTACCAATTCTACAAATAATAGAGGAAGGAGGGATCCTCCTTAACTTATTCTGTGAAGCCAGAGTAATTCTGATACAAAAATCTGGCAGAGGCACAATGTAAAGAGAGAACTTCATGGCAATATTCCTGCTGAACATAGACACAAAAATCCTGAATAAAATACTAGCGAACATAATCTAGCAGCACATAAAAAGTTAATTCATCATGATCAACTAGGCTCTATTCCTAGGATATAAGGTTTGCTCAACATAAGCAAATCAATAAATGTGATTTACCCCATAAACAAAGTCACAGACAATAACCATATGATCCTCTCAATATATGCAGAGAAAGCCTTCAATAAAATTCAACATCCCTTCCTGATTAAAAATTTCAACACACTAGGCATCAAGAGAACATATTGCAAAATAATAACAGCCATCTATGACAAACCCACAGCCAACATCATACTGAATGGTCAAAAGCTAGAAGCATTCCTCTTGAGAACTGGTACAAGAGGAGGATGCCCACTCTCTTCCCTCCCGTTCAACATAGTACGAGAAGATCTAGCCAGAGCAATCAGGCAAGAGAAAGAAATAAAAGTCATCCAAATAGGAAAAGAAGTCAAACCATCTCTCTTTGCTGGCTATATTATTCTAAACCTAGACAACCCTAAAGATTCTGCCAAAAGGCTCCTAGAACTGATAAATGACTTCAGTAAAATTTCAGGATATGAAATCAATATATACAAATAAGTAACATTTCTATACACCAATAATATTCTAGCTGAGAGCCAAATCAAGAATGCAACTCTATTTATGACATACACACACACACACACATTAAATATCTAGGAATACATCTAACCAAGGAGGTGAAAAATCTCTTCAAGGAAAACTACAAAACACTACTGAAGGAAATCAGAGATGACACAAACAAATGCAAAAATAAATCATGACCTAGAAGAATCAATATTGTTAAAATGGCTATACTGCTCAAAGCACTTTATAAATTCAACACTATTTTTATCAAAATACTAATGTCATGTTTTCAACAAAACAAAAAAAAGTTCTAAAATTCATATGGAACCAAAAAGAATGTGAATAGCCAAAGCAATCCTATGAAAAAATAACAAAGCTGGAGGCATCACATTACCCAACTTTAAACTATATTATAAGGCTACAGTAACCAAAACAGGATGGTACTGGTACAAAAGCAAATACATAGATCAATGGAACAGAATAGGGAACCCAGAAATAAAGCTGCTTACCTATAACCATCTAATATTTTAAAAAGTTGATAAAAACACTCAATTTAATAAGTAATGCTGGATAACTGACTAGCCATATGCAAGAGAATAAAAATGGACCCCTACCTTTTCAACATATACAAATATTAACTCAAAATAGACCAATAATTTAAATATAGGACCTCAAATTATAAAATTTCTAGAAGAAAACCTAGAAATAATCCTTCTCGACGTTGGTTTTGGTATAGAGTTTATGGCTAAGTCCTCAAAAGTAATTGCAACAAAAATTGACAAATGGGACTTAATTAAACTAAAGAGCTTCTGCCCGGCAAAAGAAAGTATCAGCAGAATAAAAAGGCAATCTATGGCATACAAAGGCATACAACAGATTGCCTAAAGGCAACAACAGATTTTGGTGAAGATGTGGAGAAATGGGAATGCTACAGTAAGCATTCCCATTTCTGGGAGGCAGGAATGTAAATTAGTACAACCGCTATGGAAATCGGTATGGAGATTTCTTGAAAAACTGAAAATTTCTGTTTTTCTAAGCTATCCAGATTGTGGAACTTCCTTATGGCAGGCCTAGGATACAATATAACCACCTTTGAAGTTCCTTTTCCTGACCTTTGTCGTAGATCCACTAAATGAAGATTCTTCTCTCTACAAGCGCTGTGCTCTTCACCATGTCCTCCTTAGGCATCCTGGAGGGCAGTGGGTGGGAGTGAAACAAAAATGAGGTCCATCTATAGTCAGTTTCATTGTTTATGAACTGAGTTCCATCACACACCTCTTACATATATAATTAAACAAAATACATCTATTAAGTACAGCACCATAAATCATAAAACCAAGCATTAAGCAAATCGTTCAAAAAATAAAAAGACTATTGAGCACCCACTAGTGTCAGGCTACCCCTACAAGTAATTCTTTTCCAGGTTATTAACATAATATTTACTTGTACATAATATGCCCAATGACATCTAAAAACCTCAACAAACAAGGCAAAATTTCTCTTGCTTTTATTATTGCTTTCTCTTAAAGGGTCTTTTCTGGAAAACCACAGGACTATGGAATATTTCATGTTCTGCCTTCTTGTGTTCTCCACAGTTTCACAATACACTTTTAGTTTTGAAAAAACTATATTTTTGGTCTACCTTAATTGAGTTATCTTATTAATCCTCAAACTATGGTGTATGATTGTTAGGACTTTCATTTTATAGATGAGAAAATTGGAAATAAGAAAAGTTAATTTGCTCAAGTACCCTGATTATAATTCAGTAAGTAATTGAACGAGGATTTGAAATCTAGTCAGTATGGTTCATCCACTACCCTGTTTGCCTCAGCATAAAATGACCAATATCATTACACTGACTAAATACATCCCAAATCAAGTAATTGTATTTATTTAGCTTGAATAACTTTGGGAAACAGTGATAATATCCATTATTTTTTTAAATACTGAATATAACCATTATTACCTTTAAGAAATTATGAAATTTCAGAGACCCCAGAGTTGGAATACTGGATACATCTTTCCTAATATGCCAAGTATAATAACAAAAAAGTTGTAATTATCTTTTCATTAACATATAAAGGTCTGACTTAACTTTGATTCTAGCAGCCCAATTAACATTTTTTTTTTAATTTTACACACACAATTCTTACCTGCTCTTTTCCCTTTTCTGTAATATTTCTTTTATTTTTTCTTATGAAACATGCTTCATTTCATTAAAAATGTAATTATTAAAGGAATATATATTTCAGGCACTTTCTATCTAGGAAAGCAAATTGGCTTATAATTAAAGACTTTAAAAAGTGAAGTTTCAAAGTCTCCTTTTAAATTGTTCTGAAAGATGAAGGATGAAATTATAGAGCAGATTTTTTCTTATAAATGTGGCCATCAAAGTAGTCCATATGCTATTTGGTTCCTAAGTTACTACATTTCATAATGGACTTTGAATGTATAAGGATTAAAGTAAGCATCTTTAAAGCAGATGATTAAGTGTCTTTAAAGACACTTACCTACTGATGAAAGATGTCAGTATCATTATGCAGTTGTAAAGTGAAAAGGAATTAAAACTTTAGAACCTAGAAAAATGTAAGATTGCATTACCTAGAAACCAACCTTAAAAATTCTATTTAATTATACTAATTAAATAGAAGATCTGGAGGTAGTAGGCATTGGTTGCCAGAGACTAGGCTGAGTTATAAACATATGTTTCAATTAGTCTATCTTTATTCATTCATTCATTTGTTCATTTGATTAACTTTTATTGAATAAATATGGAGAAAGAAGCAATCATGCCAACTAGCTACTTAATTTCTATTCCTATATTTCTCAGGCCTCCTTGCAATTAAAAAGAATCATGTGACTAGTTCTGACTAATAAATATAATATGAAGTAGCATGTGTTTCTTCCGGGCTATGGCAATAAAAAGCCCTCACACAATTCTGTTTTTCATTTCCCCTGCTATATTAATCAGAGGGAAGATCTCAAATTTGAGTTGATAGATCTGTAATACCTAAACAACCTGGATTTCTGAATAAGTGCATGAAAGAAAACTGTCCCTGAGAGTTACACAAACCATCAGTGGACTCATCATGCAAAAACAAATAAAGTTTTCTTTCTAAGTCAGCGAGGTTTGGAGACTGTACTACCACACCCCAGTCAAATTTCTGCTGACAAATACACATATTATGTTCACTCATTCATTCAACAAATATTACTGATTACCTTGCCACATGCTAGGTTCTGAAGATTTAATGATAAAAAATCCCTCATATACATGTATGGATATCATAATCTAATGGGATACAGATATTAAATATGTTCTCAACTAATGGCTTAAATATCCTATTATTTCACTATTTCTAATAATTTTATTATATAATACTGCTAATGTGACATAAGCCACATCTAAATAAGAATGTGTCTTGTTCAGACTTCATTACGCAAAGAAACCTATTTAATTCGTATACTCTATGGACTATAAAAATCTTGATGATAAGTGCCAGCTTTATAATTGTTTAGTGTGGAAGGGTAGATTCAACACTGATTACTTCATTGTGGCTAGCAGTGTAAATTAAAATTAACTCATGATTTTTGGATACATATTTAAAGAAATCCTTTGAGACCTATTTAAGATGTGCTTCTGCAGAGACTATTTATTTACTTCTATCAAGTGCCTGGGATACAACTGACATGAATCACTTTAAATTTATTTTTGGGTCGCCTAGGTAATGTAAATCCTGGACAAAAAATATGTGTGTGCCAGTTTTTCATAGAGAATTTCTCTAGTAGATTTTTTCCATTTCTATGCAGAGCAAAGGCTGTGACAGGGAAGTTTCCATATTGTGTCACTCTGGGCAGGAGAGCGTTTTTCTAGTTCATCTCTTCTCCAAATTTGTTATCTTTCAGAGTCTCAGCTTTATGTAAGCAATTTTATCTGACTTCCCATATGGCGCAGGCTCTGGGCATTGCAAACTCTACTGCTCACAAGGCCTATTAGAAGCCAAAGGCTCAGGACCGTAGTCAGATACTCTTAGGGCAGATGTTGATATCAGCAATTAGTACATTTTTCAAGTTTGTACTTTTTGTGGTTTTTGACTTTTTTGGTCCTCTTTACAGTTGAGCTATAAATTTATTTTTTCTACCAACTTATTTGTATTTATATTTTTGTATTTTTAATTTTTTCAATTTTATTTATTTAAATAGATGATATAATTGCATGTATTTATCATGTATAGCATGATGTTTTGAAGTATATATCAATTGTAGATTGGTTAAATCTAGCTATTAATATATGCATTACCTCACGTAGTTAATATTTTGCAGTGAGAACACATCCACTTTATCAGCATTTTTAAGAATATAATATGTCATCATTAACTGTAGTAATTATGTTGTATTAGTGAGATCTCTTGAACTTATTTTTCCTATGTAACTGTTATTGTGTATCTTTTAATCAACAGCTCCCCGTTCTCTCCCAACTGCCTCAGCCCATGGTAATCACCACTGTAGTCCATTTCTATGAGATCAAAATTTTTTAGATTTAACTTAAGTGAGATCATGTTGTAGTTGTCTTTCTGTTCCTGGTTTGTTTCACTTAAGATAATGTCCTCCAGGTTAATAGATATTGTTGCAAATTACAAGATTTCATTCTTCGTGACTGAATATTATCCCATTGTTTGCCTTATAAAGAAATGCACTGCATTTTCTTTATCCATTCTTCCGTTGATGGATGCTTAGACTGATTCCATATCATGCCTCTTATGAATAGCGCTGCAATAAATATGGAAGTGCAGATGTTCCTTTAACACACTTATTTCATTTTCCTTGGCTATATATCCAGTAGTGGAATTGCTGAATCATATAAATCTATTTTTATTTTTTTTAAGGAACTTCATATTGTTTTCCATGATGGCTGCACTAATTTACATTCCTACCCACAGTGTGCTAGGGTTAACTTTCCTCTACGTCCTCACCAACACTTGTTATCTTTTGTCTTTTTTAAATAATAACCACTCTGACAGGTATGTGGTGACGTCTCATTATTTTGATTTGCAATTCCCTGATGAATAATAACGTTGAACATATTTTTCATATACCATTGAAAATATTAGCCATTTGTATGTGTTATTTTCAGAAACACCTATTCAGATCTTTGCTCGTTTTTAAATCAGGTTATCTGTTTTATTGCTATTGAGTTGTTTGAGTTGATTGTATAGTTTGTATATTAGCCCTTTATCTGAGGTATAGTTGGCATATATTTTCTCCTATTCTGTAGTTTCTCTCTTGAGTCTGTTGTTTCCTTTGCTGTGCAGAAATTTTTAATTTGATGTAATTCCATTCACCCATTGTTGGTTTTGTCACCTGTGTTTTTGTGGTCATATAAAAAAATTGCTTAGACTTATGTCATGGAGCTTTTCCAATATGTTTTCTTCTAGTAGTTTTATAGTTTCAGGTTCTGCACTTAAAGTCTTTAATCTACATTGAGTTGATTTTTGTATATGATATAAGATATGGGTCTAATTTCATTCTTCTGTATGTAGATGTTCAGTTTTTCCAGCACCATTTATTGAAGAGACCATTCTTTCTCTACTTTGTGTTCCTGGCATCTTTGTTGAAAATTATATGGCTATAAAAGTGTAGGTTTATTTCTGGGCTCTCTATTTTGTTCCACTGGTCTACATGTCTATTTTTATGATAGTACCAGGCTGTTTTGGTTACTATTGCTTTATAGTATATTTTGAAGTTAGGTAATGTGGTGTCTCTAGCTTTGCTATTCTCGTTCAAAACTGCTTTTGCATTTTCAAATCTTTTGTGGTTCCATACAAATTTTAGGAAATTGTTCTATTTCTGTGAAAAATGTCATTGGTATTTTAATAGGGATTGCATTAAATTTGTAGATTGCTCTGAACAGTACAGTCATTTTAACAATATTAAATCTTCTAATTCATAAATAGAATATCTTTCAATTTATTTGTATCTTCTTTAATTTCTTTCATGAGTGCTTTCTAATTTTCAATGTACATATGATTAACCTTCTTGGTTACATTTATTCCTAAGTATTTGTTGTAGTATAAATGGGATTGTATACTTATTATAAATGGGATCGTTTCCCTATTATAAATGAAACTACTTTATTTCATTTTTATATAGTTTGATGTTCACGTATAGAAACACTACTAATTTTTTATTCTGCAACTTAACTGAATTTGTTTATTAGTTCTCACAAGTTTTTAGGAATTTCTATGTATAAAATTATGTCATTTGCAATCATAGACAATTTATCCTCTCTGATTCAGATGCCTTTTTATTTATTTTTCTTGTGTAATTGCTCTGGCTAGGACTGCCAATACTGTGGTCAATAGAAGTGGTAAGAGTGAATATCCTTGTCTAGTTTTGGATCTTAGAGGGAAAGCTTTCAATTTTCCTCCATTGAGTATGATAGCTGCAGGTTTGTCATATATAGCCTTTATTCTGTTAAGGTATATTCTCAGCGATAAATTTAAAGAGATGTTTTAATATTGTATCTATTACTATTTTTTTATCTAGTCTGTCATGTTGTCAGAAATTCACATATTTTTTAAATTAAGTGTATGTGTGAGGGGGTGCTTTGTTAAGGAAACCCACATGGTTTGTTAAGGAAAATGTATGTCTTCCATTCTGATTTTTTGTCATTCTACTTTTGTTCTTGTGACACTATACTTAACACAATTCCAGTCTGTGCTGAAATGGTAATTCAACTTGCAAAAAAATTAATTATGTCCATCTATAATTATTCTGAAAACAGATATTATTGAACAACTCACACATGCTAATTAGCATACTTGTAATTAACTTTGCTACTTAATTGTCGGAAACTTAAACTAACTTTGCCTTCACTATAAGGGCAGAACCAAAGAGGTGGTGGGTTTTATGAAGGAACTAGGCAAAGAAAAAACTCCCAATGGTGTTCAGATGAGCTAGAATTGTTATGCTGAGTGATATCAAAGGAAGGGAGAATAAAGAAGACCCAAAGACGAGTTGGAAGAAGTCTCAGTCAGAAGATGAGACGTAACTGCACATAAAAATGAAGAGTGAAACAGGCATATAATTGGGGGAAGAGTGTACTAAGAATATCAGCAGAGCACAGTGAGGAGTATGGTATAAATTATAAAGTGATTAATTTTACTAATTCAAAAGCCCAAACTATAAACATTAGGTATGAAGCAAGACATTTCTTTTATATGAAATAGACCCAAACACATCCTCACTGGACTTGGGAGACAGATGCAGCACTTTAAGGAAGCCCAGTGAATGAAACACATTAATGTTACAAAATATTTGCTGAATATAATGAACTTTTTATTTCATCACAGTATAAAAACCTTCTACCTGTTTCTTCACTTATTATTATTTCTCAATATATCTGAGACATTTTGGTGAGGTGATCTCTGTATACCGTTTAACCTTTAGTTAAGTAGAAAAATTGAATCTAAACTATAAATGTAAATGCCCAAATATTCTTTATGTAGCAGCGATTATGGATGCCATTATACAGCCTGTGGGCTTACTACAAAACACCTCTTTTACACAGCAGTCTGAATTTGCCTATTTCACTGTTTCAGACTGCTTTGATTTTTAAAATACTCTTTTTATTTCAAATAAGTTTGAAGATTCTTGTTTTCAAAGGTTTTTTAAAACGATCAAAATAATACCTTTCTTTGTTGTTTAGTCAGGGTTTAGTATTTTCATTTTCAATAAAACCATTTTCATTGCCTTGAAAATAGGTTGCCAAGACAATCCTTCAAGAGATATACAAAACAAGAGATTTACATTAAGTAACAAAGAGATTTCTTCCAGCTCTAAAATTCTGTGACAGTGTGTATGGTCCACACTGGTTAGAATTACAATGAAACTTTACCAATACATATTAAATATAAGCTCTAATAGCTTATATTTTCCTTAAATCCTGTCTGCCTTATCCTTATATGTGGTTATGCACAAGTTGGGCAGCTCTTTGCTTATAAAAGTGTCTGTGTGATTATAATGTAAAAGGAAAAAAGAACACTCCTTCTTGGTGTGGGATTGTAACATAGACAAAAGAAGGTAACTGTGTATTGGTATTCTGCTGGGGAGGGAGTCAGTGAACCAAAAGTAGGTTGGCAGAAGTATAAAAACATTAGGGAAAGTTGATGTCAAATTTTCAGGAAAACAGACTCTGATATGACGATCTATAGTAAGAAAGTTGTTTAGGAGAGATCATGTGAATGACACCTGTGAGAGAGTGAATAAAGCAGGATTAGGCAGAGGGTGAAGTTGAACTGCAAAGCTGTTGCCGGCAACAGAGGCTTCACAGGATTTTCAGATTTATTGAATAAAAACACAGGATTCCAATTAAATTTGAATTTTGAAGACACAGTGAATGATTTTAAGTATAATAACTTACAAATACTATTGAATCTAAAATTGGGCCACTCCTCTTACCCTTTAGTTGTCAGACCCAAGTATTTTACCCAATCAGGACACAGAGCCACATAATAGGCATTGCATTCTGGAGCACAGTACTCAATTCTCACAGACTATCATCTCCAAGAGGGTGAATTTGATGTGTCATCAAAAAGCCATTCCAAATATTTATTAGGCCAGCAATTCTGGGTGGTGTGATATTAGATACAATCATGTATGAGATATAGTCATATGCTGACAACCACATCTCCTTAGAAGTAAATTGGATATGTTGGGTTAGTTCAAAGTTATGTAGGATACCATGTTGATGGATCACACTCTTTGTAAGCCCTTGGAAAGCTGGGTGACTAAGGCCCTGCAGGCATAAAGGAAAACTAATACCTAGAATGTGTGTAAATTACAATCAAGATGGATTACTTCTGCTTCCAAGATGGGACAAATACAATGAAATCAATGTGTTTCAAAGTGGGTGCTCTCCTCTGAAAGAAAAATGGTGCTATAGTGGGGCTCAGCACTGGCCTCTATTAACAGCAAGTTGTATATTCAGCATCAGTAGTAGCTATATCAGACATGGTGAGTAGGAGGCCTGGCCTCCAAGATTCATGGACCATGGTACCAGCCCTGTGATGGCTGATGATAGAGTCTGGATGACATCAAATGCTCTCTACTGGGTTGTTTAGTGCCTCTTATGTGGTAAAGTCTCTGATGGGTATAAATGTGATTTTAAAATATTTCTTCCACTCCTATGGGTGGATCCACATGATCTTTCCCCAAACTACTTTCTCATCATTTTTCCAGTCTTTATCTAACAAGATCCTGGCCAATAAGCCAAATCATTTACCACTCCACAAGACGCAGTTACGTCTGGAAGCTACTTCTATGAATGCCTACTATCAGCCCTTGTCTAAAGAATACAGTCATTCTGAGTTTCTTATTGAGGCTGGTGCCCCTTTCACCAGTGCATTCCTTAGTGATTTGGTACATTGAGTAACTCCTGGTCATTTCTACAGAATGTAATTAATTAGCTGATGAATCTCACAGTTGTTTTAGGTATATTTACTTTAGTATATTTAGTTTCCCTTCATCTTCCATCAGCCATAGCTGAGCTGGTATTTTTACTTGGCAAAATATAAGCCATCACTTTTTCCAAGCTTCCACCAGCCATACTAGCAGAGTTAACACCATTTCCTAGGACCTGTGTCAGCATGTTAAAATCCATATCATCTTAAGGTTCTCTGCTCACCCTCCTCCAACCTATCACCCTTAGGATTCCATTTCATATACAGATTCAGTCTAGGGGTTTCTATTGTTACATATTAGCAGAACTGACCACCCCTTCTTCTCTCAAAGCTGATCTAGTACTTAGAACAAGGATTGTCAAACTCATTTGAAATAAAAAGAATGTTTTAACCAGATAGGTTACGTTGTAACTTGATCCTATTTTTTGGTCTAGTGGCCAAGAGGGGAGATGGAAATACGTCCTGGGGTAAGAGGCCCTGTTAACTCCAGAGGCAAAGGTTCTCACATCCTTTGCAAACAAGGGAAAAATGCTAGCCTTTGCAGTTAGAAGCAGTATATTTCTGCAGACCCAGATAACTCAGAAGAATCCAGAACTTTATGGTTCTCAATTGTGTTGACCCAGCTATCCCTGTTCCCACTCTTAGGCTTCCATTCCTTCCTAACCAGGACTTTTACTATGGCATAGCAGACCTGCTGAACTGAAAACTTACCTTTTCACTTTCTCTGAAGTTCCCCTACTCCTATAATTCAGTACATGGACCAAAGATTATTCTACTTTCCAGCTGTAGTAAATGAGAGTCTCTTTAATGCTTCCATTAATGCTTTAATGTTTCCAATTAAAGAAATTAAATATTTTTCAATTTCTACATTCCCTGAACTGCTCAAATACCTAAGATAACTGCGTACACAAGGCAGTCTTTTCCACTGGTATTCCATTCTAGTTCATCACTAGTGAAAGTTTTAACATTTAATCTGCTTTAGAATTCCAGGTGCTATCGAAACTCCACCAGCCATCATCTTTATTGACAGCTCAGAAGTGGTTAATCCACCCCAAATCCCATTTGGGAGTCAACTTTCCTGGGCCCCTCTGTTGCCAACTGCCACAGCTCAGGTTCCCCAGGAAATAGGTGCCAAGATGGAGACTCATGCGCAGAAAGTTAAGTGGAGCATACTTATGGCAATCAAGCTTGTGAGAGAATGAAGCAAGCAGGGTTGGGCAGAGGAAGAAGTTGAAATGGAAAGCAGTTGCAACAAAACCATCAGCAATTTTTTTGAGGTGGGATGATCTTTTAGAATTCTCCTGAATTATGGCACAGGAATCAGACTTTTATCACCATCCCCTGATTAATCTTTGTATTCAGCTTGCCCCAAGAGAAGAGAAAAAGCCTTGGAAAAGGTGCACCCTTAATCCAAGATTTAGTCAGAGAAAGGGGACTCAGACGCGAACAATCGATAAGTAACATTATGGCAGGTGATAGATTGCCTTACTCTGAAGAGTGAACATGGGTGACATACTATAGCATCCACTTCAGCCAGGGTTAGTATACACCATAGAAAGAAGCAGTTGGATGATAAATTGTGAAATCAGTTTACTAGCCAATAAATGAGAAAATGGGAAAGCAGAGTGTCAGAGCCATGGACATAAGCAAACTAGAGAAACAAAATCTCTATTCAAAAAGTACAAACAAGGGTGAGATCTGAAATAGGGAAAACATATCACAAGTCAGATTACAAGTCTGTGATACAAGTTGGTACAGGAGGAGACCCAATATCTATTATGTTGATTAGGTCCTTTTCCACACAAAATGTGGATAGACAAAATTTGCAGTTGAAAAGGCACAAAAGGGTAAGCAGAGAACTTGTCTCCCAGCCATCCAGTTCTCACCACTGGTTATTCATGCATATCTCTTTTCCCACCGAACTGTGAGGTACTTGAAGTAAAAGAGGTGCTGCTTATTTTGTAGCCTCCGTGCTCAGCTTAATTGCCCAAAAAATACTAAACAAAAAATAAAATAGCCTTGTAATCTGACTTTCAGGTAATTTTTGCAAAATGGCACTTCATCTCTAGATAAGTTATTAAGAAAAAAATCAGATTCTCTACAGTGAAGCTATAGGTCATGCAATACAATACTACCAAAATTAATTTAAATACTTTCTGAAACATGCATGGATTGAGTTCATGGAATTTTTTTATGAGCTTGGTTTTGAAAAGACTCATAAACACTTATATGTAATAATGCAAAACACTACTCTACAATATTCACAATAAAAGGTCACCTAAACACTGTTTGCTCATATCCAATGACAGAGAACTCACCACATCAGGAGGCATTTATTTCAAATTTGATAAGTTATATCCGACCTAATCAAAGAAAGGAGCCGTGTTTCTGTTATGAAATGAAGTCTTTACTCTTTATGGTATTTATAGGCAGACATTCAATAATGAAGTGAGTTATCAATAGTCAAACTCAAATGAAATTGTTCAAATTGAAACAATCATTTCTCAAGAAATACAGTTAAATTCTCAGCAGTATTCATAAGACTATTATAAATGCACCAAGAATATTTTATCCAGAAAAAATATAAATTATTTCTCCTAATTCTTTTTTAATATTGATTTGTTTTCTATATTTCCTGTAATGAATCCACAACATACTCAATTGGGTCTTTATTCTCTTGATCAAAATAAATATTCTGAATATCGTACATATATCTTCTTTTTAAATCTTCTGAAATCTGATATAACACAAATGCCCTCTGATTTATGCTACTTCATCATGTTTATTTCATAATTGTATTTAGCCATATATTTTTAAAAATTAATAGCCTATGTGGTAATTACCACAAATTATCATAGTACTTTCTATACTGGTTTAGATGTCAAAGACTTATCAAATGGTTCTAAAATAACTGATCCTGTTGATTATTGTCTCAGTCAGCTATTGTCATGATAATGCTGCATAACGAATCATTTTCAAACTCTGGCATATAATACTAAGTATTTTTTCTTGCTCACACATATGTAGGTCAGCTCATCTAGCTGAGTTAGCTAGTCATAAATACAGTCCATAAGCTGTTTTCAGGCCTTTTATATGTGTCTCTCATTCAATCATGCAAACATGTTCTGAGGCTTTACTTTCATTATGTCTGCTAACATCACTTTGGCTAAGTCAAGACAAATGGCCAAAGTTAAAAAAGATATGAATATATAATGGTACTACAGCAGAATACAAAATTAGAGCCAACAATGAAACTTTACCATTCTTTTCTCTATTGGTTACACATTCACATCTCTGCTACATAAAAAAAATATTCTCTCATTATAAGGTCTCTGAAAGTGTCACCCAATCTTTTTCTCAGGTTCAAAGTCCAGGATCAAAGCACACTATATAATATTCAAAGTACATTGAGTCTGGAGGTAGATCCTCTTGAACAAGAAATCAAAAACTAAAAGACACATATTCAACACATAAGGGTGTAACAGAGACAGAAAACAATATGATAAACTCTTCCATTCAAAAAGGGGAAGAAGCACATAGCAATCTGTGGTTCATAGCAACACTGAAATTTCTCTGGGCACAAGCTTCCACATCCCCCTGTTCTGGGGAAAAAAAAAATATTCTTTCACCTTAGTTCATAGTTTCTCGCGGATATGGCTCTGAACTCTGCTATGTCCTCACTTTTCCATCATCCTCCTGTACACCCCTAAACATTTTAAGAGTTACTTTTTCTCCTGGCTGAGTGACAACTTAAATTGTTCTGTTTCCTGAGTCCATGTCTTATTGGCAGTGTTCCAGATGTGGTCTTTTCCTGAGGCTGTATTGAAATTACCACCTTAAATTTGTTGAGATTTTCTTTTCCCAATCTTAAAAGTCCCAGAATTTCAGGGCTTTCTACTTTCCCTCTCAATTTAGCTTGTGCTCCAGGCAGTTCATCCTCAGGCTCATCTGTCTTTTATGGTACCAACTCACCTTTTTAGCTTTTCCCTTGAAATTTCTTCACCCACAGGCCTTAATGTACACATTTTATCTGCCTTCCAGGATGTTTATGAATGGAAATTTCACTAAATATTTTTCCATTCTTCTAGCCTATTTAAAAATTCACCACTATTTCTTCATCTCTTATGATAGTGCCGCTACTGTTTACCAAGCTTTTGCCACTTATTTTAGGATTATGTTATGGAAGCACCCCAATTCTAGGTACTAATTTCTGTTTGTCAGCTATGGACATAATAATGTTTCATTAAAAGCCATCTCAAAAGTCAGTGACATACAGCAAACAACATTTATTCTCGTATACACAGGCCTGTGGATCAACTGAGGCTGCTCTGGTTTAGCTGTAGGTCTACAAGTCGGCTGTGGTGGCTCCACTTTAGGCCACTAATCTATGGGTTTGGGGGTCCACTGTGTTGCATATTTCATTCCGGGGTTCAGGCAAGAGGGGCAACAGCTATCTGTGGCCTGTTATTCTCATAACAGAAGTCAAAAGTTCCCAGATGATCAAATTAAAAAAAATACTGTCTCTTAAAGTCCATATTTCATTGGCCAAAGAAAATAATATGGCCAACTACAAATGTTAATGGGGCACAGAAGTATAAATCTCCCATGAAGGTTAAGAGGAAGAAATAATTATCAGCTGAACAATAATCTATTCTACCGCATTTGTTCACCAAACAACACTAATGAGGCACATAGATATACATTGCTCACATAGTTTCTATTAAATTACACAAATAATAAGATTATACATGGGTATCTTCCTTATATAATGTCTATAATAGACTATATTATACATATGCATATATATAATACACAGATATTATTTATAATTAATTTCAGTTCTACCATTTTCTTCTTGAATAGGATGAATTGCAAAAAAAATTGTGATTACATGTATCTTATATTCTGATGAAATATAGCAGAAAAAAAAACAAAACTCAAGGAGACTCAAGGTAATCTAGAAAAAAATGGAAATTTTAGCCTTTCAGCCTAGGGTGCTCACAGTAATGGAAAGAATTGTATAAATGACATTCATGAGTGGTAATATTTAAACAAGAAGCTCTATAGTGTCTTCCTCCTTTTCTTTCATCTTCACTCTTTCTCCTTAATATGTTCCACTGTCTTTTAATGAGAAGTAAATATTAGTATATTGATACATTATAAGATATCTCCTTTATGTCTCCCTCTACATAGCCATATCTTTTCTGTATTGATTGTCAAATTTCCATCACATTAGACATTTTAGAAAATGGCGAGTGTTTTTCATCTAGTATTGCTCTGAAAAACAAGATCGACAAGAGAGAAACTGCATCTCTCAATTTACTTGTCTGAAGACAATGATTCACTTTGTAATTCTGGGAAGATGAATCGTTGGAGTTAGTCCATGTGTAGAATTTATATTTTTATAAAATCTGTCAACTGGAATAAAAACTTCTCAAATTTGTGCCAATGTTTCTCTGAAAGCGAGATGTGGAAAGACCATAAAACAACAATAACAACTATGTGATTATGTCTCTAGATTCAACCAGGCATATCTCATTATTTACAGCAGTTTGAGACAGACTAGAAAGTCCTGGAAACTGGTCCTAGCATGACCTCTTGTGATGGACAGTTATTTGAGAGACTGACAGTTTTATAGGTTTTGATGAAGGCATTGTTTGAGAAAGCAGCTGATTCTATCTCTTTTATGCATTGGATTGTTACAATCCAACAGAAGTTCGTTCTGTTGCTGAAATTGTTTCACCTTTATTCACGGGTATCCTTTTATTTGACTCCTATGTCCCAAATGCCTTTTAATTACTGATTTACTTACTTTCTCTATAGTTTTGCCTGTTCAGAACATCATATAAATGGAATAATACAGTCTATAATATTTTTAGACTAGGTTTTTTTTCACTTAGCAATATGCATTCATCAATATTTTCTGTGGTTTGGTAACTAATTCCCTTTTATAATATAATATTTATATTTTATTGTCATAATAAAATTTAATAAATTTTGTATTAAATACAATAAAATGATATTTTATTATCTACATTGTAAGACTACCTTTAGCTTGGTAAGAAACTGCCAAACTGTCTTACAAAATGGCTATGCCACCAGCATAAATAAGAGTTCCTGTTGTTCCACAACTTCATCAGCCCTTGATATTATCAGGTTTTAAAAAACATTTAGTCCTTCTAATTAGTGAGTATTATTATCTCATTGTTGTGTTAATTTGTATTTTCCTAAGGACAAAGGGCAAAAGACAAAAGTCTGTGACTTGTTTTTTCTTTGTCTTAACAGTGGCTTTTGCTGAGCAGAAGTTTATCAATTTAATAACATCTGATTTATTAATTTTTTTCAATATCATGCAGTTGGTATTATATCTAAACACTTATTAATCCCGTTACTTAGATTTTCTCCTAGTTTTTTGTTTTTCTTGAAGTTTAACACTTTTGCATTTTACATTTAAGTCTATGATCCACATTAAGCCAAGATTTGTATAAGATGTAAGGTCTAGGTCTAGGTCTTTTGTTATGCATATGGATCTCCAATTGTTCCAGCATCAATTATTTACGAAGACTACCATTTCTCTGCCATTGTGCACCCATCAGAAATTAGTTTATTATTTAGTATGACTTTATTTGCAGCCTGTCCGTCCTGTTCCATTAGTCTGTATTTCTGTTATTTCACCAATAACACAATGTCTTAATTACTATAGCATTTCAGTAAGACTTGAAATCAGGTATTATGAATATTCCAACTTTGTTCTTCTTTATGACCAAGTTGCCTATTACAGGATGTTTGTTTCTTTATCTAAATGTTAGAATCAGCCTGACTGTATCTACAAAATAGTGTGCTGGAATTTTGATTGAGATTGTATTGAATCTATAGGTCAAGTTGGGGAAAAATATATATAAGCAGTATTGAATCTTTAATTCCAAAAATTGGAATATCTCTTCATTTATTTAGTTCTTCTTTGATTTTTCCATCATTGTTTTGTCATTTTCTGCATATAGATTCTATACACATTTATTTGGGATATGCGTAAGTACTTTATTTTGAGTTGCTACTATTATTATTATTTTTTCATTTCAATTTCTAATTGCTCATTGCTGGTTTTTAGGAAAGCAAGTGACAATGTATCCTGCAACCTTGGTATACTTGCTTATTAGTTTGAGAAATATTTTTGCAATCTGGGATTTTTCTAATCTGGGTAGTTGTTAATACTTTTTCTTATTGTATTGAACTGGTTAGATCTTCAAGTATAGTTTTAAGTAGGCTTAGTAAAAGTGAATATCCTTGTTATGCTCACAGTTGTAAAGGTAGGTGGTAATCATTTCACAGTTGAGGATGATATTAGCTATAGATTTTTGGCATTGCTTTCATTAGGATAAGGAAGTTCTCATGTTTCTATTTTTTATAATTTTATCATGAATGGTAATCAATTTTATTGAATGCTTTTCTGCATCTATTGATATTTTATTCTTTTATTTTGTTAATAGAATTATATTGGTTTATGATTTTTCAAGCAGTTTTGCATTTTTATAAGAAACCCCAGTTAATTATATTATTTTTACATAATGCTAGATTCAACTTCTGAATATTTGGTTAAAGACTTTTGCTTCTATATTCATGAGAGATACTGTATCATAATTTTCTTTTTGTACAATATTTTTATCTGTATTTGGAATTAGGATACTTCTGGCCTAATTAAATTAAGTATGTTCTCTTTCTATTTTCTGGAAAAGGTTATTGAGAATTCCTATGATTTCTTCCTTAAGTAAAGGATTTACCAGGGAACAGATACATACCTCATGCTTTCTTTTTTGTTCTAGTTTTATTATTTCTTTCTTCTGCTAGCCTCATATTAAGTTTCTGCTTTTTCTTTAGTTTCCTATGGTAAAAACTGACATTATTTATACTAGATGGTTTTTTAAAGAAAATATTTATATTTAATGCTATAAATTTTCCTCTAAGCACTGCTTTATGTGCATTTTATAAACGTTAATGTTGTATTTCTCTTCTCTTTTAGTTTCATGAAAAATATTCTTAAAACCTCTTCTTTGATATTTGATTTATTTAGATATTTGATTTATTTAGAAATGTGTTGTAAAATTATCTAAATATTTATTTAGATATTTGATTTATTTAGAAATGTGTTGTAGAATTTCAAAATGGCTTAGTATTTTGAGTCTATTGAGAATATACTTTACGTAACATCTATTATTTTAATGTGTTGTGTATTTAATGGCACAGAATAGAAAATATCCCGGGGAATTTTTCATGGGAAATTCAAAAGAGTATGCATTCTTTTGTTCAATATTTTATGTCAACTATGAACTTTGTCTAATTATTAGAAATTATCTTTATTATTAAAAAGTTTATTGATTGTGCTGTTTGAGATATTTACATTTTTATTGAGTTTTTTCCCATTTGATGTATCAATTACTGGCAGAGGAATGTTAAAGTCTTTAAATATAATAGAAGTTCTGTCTCTTTCTTCTTTCAGTTTTATCATTTTTGCCTTAACGTATTTTCATACAGATGTTGGATGCATTCAAGTTTAGGATTGTTACGTCTTCTTGAAGAAATGAATGCTTTATCATGATGTAAGGCCCTTCTTTAGCCGTAAAAATTTTGCTTGTTCCTATAGGGCCAAAGAGGAAGGCTCCCCTTTCACCCTCAGAAAATTCACCAAAAAATAAACTTATAAAAGGCAGATTAATAGGAGAAATAGCATACAAATTTATTAGCATGCATGGAGGAGAATCATAGAATCATATGCTGATTGCTCCAGCATACAATGGAGTACAGATGGTTATATATCCTTCTTCTTAGGGAAAAGGGAGATAGGGAAGTGTGGATTATTTTAGGGGGGATATAAATGATTTTTAGGAGAATTCCACAGGCTTGAAGAACATACAATGGCTTGGGACAAAGTTTGTTGGGCCCACAAAGCACATAATGGTTTGTAACAAAAGCACGACCCTGTGTGTTGGCAGATTTCAGTCTTTCTTCCTATAAGTTTAGTTAATGCAAACTAACTAAAGAGGGAAACAGCTAGAAGTAATTGTTTTCTTCTTTGACAGTTCCAAACTTTAGTCAGAGAGGGAACTTCAGAGATCAACTTCATTCTATGCTTTAGGAGAGACAGAGGATTAAGAGACAGGAGGTGAGTGGTGCAGGTTAGAAAGAACTTGAAGTTTCTTCAATACAGCATGTCAAAGTACCATATTTCGGGGTATTGGTTTCTGATTCCCAACATTCTGAAGACTGCTTTGTCTGAAATTAATATAGGCATTCAAATTTTCAATTGATTGGTGTTAGCATGATATATCTTTTTCCATTCCTGTAGCTACAACATATCTGTCTTTATATTTAAAGTGAGATCTTATAAATAACATACAATTCAGTCTTCTCAAAAATTGTTTTGTCATTGTTGTTGGTGCACTGTGACAAGAATTTACATTAAACATTTTTTAACTAATCTATGTCCACCATCAAATAACACTCTACCACTCCATATGTGGTACAGATGCCTTATAACAGAATACTCTCATTTTCTCACTTCCATTCTTTGTGAGATTGCTGTCACTCACTTCATTTACCGAAGTGCTAAAGTCACCCAATTCCTTGCTACTACTGTTATTTATTGAAGTAGTTATATTTAGATAAATTAGGAATAAGAAAAATAGATATTATTTACCTTCATTGATTTTCTTTCTAGTGTACTTTCTTTTTGTAGATACAAGTTTCTGATATATATCATTTTTCTTCATCCTAAATAATTCTTCTTAAATTTTACAACTTTTACAAGTTGGCACATAGTAATTATGCATATTTATGGGGTACACAGTGATGTTTCAATACATAAAATGTATAGTGATCAGAGGAGTAATTAGAATATCCATCATTTCAAACATTTATTATTTCTTTGTGTTGGGAACATTCAATATCTTTCTTCTAGCTATCTGAAGGTATACAACATATTATTGTCAACTAGAGTCATCTACAGTGCCGTAGAACACTTGAACTTATTCCTCCTATCTACAGAATGGGAGAAATATTTGCAAATGATTCGTCTAATGGGGGATTAATATCCAGAATATACAAGTAACTCAAATATCTCAACAGTAAAAAGCAATCCAACTAGAAAATGAGAAAATGATCTCAACAGATATTTCCCAAGACATACAAACAGCCAACAAGTATATACTTTTTAAAAATGCTCACCATCACTTATCGTCACAGAAATGCTTATCAAAACAGCAGTGAGGTGTCATCTCATCCCAGTTAGGATGGGTATTATCGAAAATACAAAAAGATAAAGGATGAGGAGAAAAGGGAATTCTCACACACTGTTGCTGGGAACGTAAACTAGAGCAGCCACTATGGAGAACACTATAGAGGTTCCTCAGAGAATTACAAATAGAACTACCATATGATTCAGCAATCCCACTACTGGGCATTTATCCAAATGAAAGGAAATCAGTATATTGAAGAGACATCTGCATCCCCATGTTTACTGCAGCACTATTCACAATAGCCAAGATATGGAATCAACTTATATATCCAACAAAAATTGAATAAAGAAAATGCAGAATATATACACAATGGAATACTATTCACCCATATAAAAGAATAAAATTATGTCATGTGTGGTAACATGGATGGAATTAAAGAACATTATGTTAAGTTAAATAAGTTAGGAACAGAAAGTTAAATGTGATATATTCTCATTCATATGTGGAAACTAAAAAAGAAGGTTGATCTCACAGAAGTAAAAAGTAGAACAGGATTGGCTCTGAAGTTAAGGAGTAACGGAGGATAGGGGGAGATTTGCTAAGATACTAAAGAATTTCTTTTTAGCTTTTGTTTTTTTCTTTGCAGGACAGGTCAGCTAGTGTTGAATTTCTTCACTTTTCTTGAATTTGAGAGTATATTTCTCCTTCATTTTTGAAGGGTAATTTCACTAGAAGGGAATTCTATATAGGTGTTTTGTTTCATTTAATACTTTATTTCACTTCTTCCCTTTTTGCTTGTATGAATTCTGATGAGAATTTACTTTAATTCTTGTCCTTTTCCACTTAAGTAAGTAAGGTTTTCTCCTAAGTCTTGTATGCTTTTTTATTTGTACTTAAATTTTACTCAATCAAACATTCCCTACAAAATGATACACTGAAATGAATTCTAGAGGTTGGTTTCTAATTCACCAGGCTGTTTTCAAAATGCAATAATGGCCAATTTACCTTAATCCTCAACTTAATTTTTTGTGTAGATTTTATATCTTATATAAAATTAGATACTTTTGTTATTTAATTTAAAAGTTTATTGAATTATGGTGAATTAAATCAAGATAAAATGTTCACTTATTGCTTTTTATGCATGTTTCTAAGTTATTCAGCACCAAAAAGGGACAGATTATAGTCTCTCATTATATAATTCTTCAAAGGCTCTAATGGCAAATTTTCTTCAATCAACTTAATATTGATATTCTTCTTTCCAAAGTGCTGATTATTTAACCAGAGGAAAGAATAAACAGTCTAGCACTTAGAATTGGATATTAGTATAGAAAATTATCAGTAATTTTGAAAAATCAGTCAGTAGGTTGTTTGTCCCACTATTTCTATTGGCATAAAGAAATCTTAATCAACTGTGAATCTTATTAGCTAAGACTGCCTTGAAAACACTCCAGAATTGTGCTTCATAACTCTTCAAGCAGCACAAAGATCAAAGGGGAAGTAGCCACCTTTATTTTAAATGACGTTTTAAATTAAAGTTGTTCAAATTTTATATATGTGCGTGTTCAGTTTTTCTAACTAACATGAATATTCCTTTCTCTAGGGAACATTTCTATAACACTGGCTGAATGCATTTCTCACATTCTGCATTTTTAAAATTTTACTTACCCTGATAACCCATTTTTGCATTCATCTCAGTAAATAAATCTCCCTGCATACTTCTACAGAAACAGTAAATCTTTAGAGCTTCCCTGTGCTTTGATTGGTTATTTCCTTCTTCATCTATTTTATGATTCTGTCATCCTAAGATTCTGACCTAAGAGAGACAACAGAGAAGATGCTATAGGCATTATTAATAAGTGGAACTTCTGCCTTGGGCCCCTCTCTTCTTTCCTACCTCAGATAACTAAGCTTTTCAATTTGTATCTGTATAGAGCAAAGTCTCCCAAATCTAGGAGATCTCTAAAGTCATTTATCCTTTCCTGTCTGGCATCCTTATTTCATTTTTACTGTAAGAATATTAATTATCCATTAAGGAATAACTGCCACCATTGCAATCAGTTGGTTGAGAACTGTAATCAAGGTGCTCCAATTTCCCTAAGCCAAAAGGTAAATCTGTGACCAGACTATGCAAAATGAGTCTGTCTTTGAAATATGAAGCTTAAGCAAAGTGGAGCAAAAACATATAGTAGATAGAGTTCAAAGAAGGTCTCCCAAAGTCCCCACTCCCTCCTGTACCCACATCTTTTCCTAGTTACTTATAAAACACTGACTTGGTGCTGCTAACAAGAGACTTAGTAGATAGAATTAAGGCCCCAAGTCAGATGAATTTAGAAACATTACTCCTTTTCTTAATTCAATGAGCCTTACCTAATTAAATGCACCCTTAAAGAGGATTGGGCTTTCTCTTAACAGAAATATTCAAAGCATGAAAGGGATTTGACACAGGATAAATCTGTCATTGCTAATTTGAAGTAGAAGTGGCCATGTGGCAAGAAATGTGGGTGGTCTCTAGGAGCTGAGAGCAGTCCCCAGCTGACAGCTAGCAAGGAAACTGAAGCCCCAACATTCTGAATATGCATGAAAGCAGATTCTTCCTCAGAGCTTCAAGATGTTAACTCAACCTGTCAATCAAAGTTGACACCTTACTTTGCATTTTTGAGACCCCGAGCAGAGAATTAAGTAACACCATGCCTAGAATTTTGACCTAGAAACCTGTGATACATTAAATGAATGCTGGTTTAAGATGTTAAGTTTGTGGTCACCTTGTAAACAGCAGTAGCAAATGAATAAAGAAGGAAAATGGTTGGAGCTAATTCAGTGCAAACGCAGAGATGAAGACAGATGATGGCAGTACAATGTGAACTGGGCTTTGAAAAATAATAGATAGATATTATGATGGCAAAACAGGGAACATAGCCCAGTATGTGAAATAGAAGAATGTCTACAGAGCTTATTTATTGGTTTTTGCTACCCAGCGTCCCTGAAGTCTTTTGACTCCAATCCTTCCTAAGGCTCACTCTCCTAAAATTACTCAAAAATACTTTCAATAAATGTCCCCCTTGCTTAAGTTAGCCAGATTGTTTTTATTACTTGCAATCAAATTCATTAAGTGATGTGTGCTTTGAGACCCAACATAATCCAAAACCCTTCATCCCCAAACATTCCCAAACTAAAGCACCCTCCAGTAAGAGATTCTGGGAATGTTTTCTCCCAGATTTGAGAAGGCTTTACTTGCTTATCAGACTGGGCATGATGGCGGCTCACGCCTGTAATCCCAACACTTTGGGAGGCTGAAGCAGGTGGATCAGTTAGTTGAGGCCAGGAGTTCGAGACTAACCTGGCCAACATGGTGAGACCCCGTCTCTACTAAAAATACAAAAATTAGCCGAGTGTGGTGGCGCACATGTAATCCCAGGTAGTAAGGAGGCTGAGACAGGAGAATCACTTGAACCTAGGAGGCAGAGGTTGCGGTGAACCGAGATCACGTCACACTGCACTCCAGCTGGATGACAGATTGAGAGGCTGTCTCAAAGAAAAAAAGGAAAAGAAAACAAAACCTTTACTCCCTTATCAAAATGTCCTCCAAAGCACAATTCGTGATAGCAAAGATGGCAAATAGGAGAATAAATGGCATTGCATTATAATCACAGTGTTGCCTTGCTAGGTTTGTTGGTTTCTTTTCTTTTTTTTTTTTTCATATTATACATTTTGCTTTGGGAACTTCCAATGGTCTCTTCTTGAGAATGTAAGAGTTGAAATCAAGGCTAAATTTGCAGTGTCAGGCTAAGCTGAATATCAAACTGAAAATTTCAGCATGTTTGATAACGTACGTGTTCTCCTAAAACACAGACTTCATATTTCTGTTTGTTTGGGTGTCGGGGGTAGCTGTTTGGGTTTTGTTGTTATAGGAGAAAAGTCTGGCATTTAGTGCTAATTTATATATAAAGTTATGATTTCACATTATTTATAATGCATCATCATTCCTTGACTTGTAGCATATTTGAAAGTGCATAATATTCTACATTTATTTGAAACAAAATAGAATGAAACAATATACTCAGCAATTTTAAGATATATTCATTCAAATATAAATATTTACATAGATTTGATTAACCAGAGTAGGGAGAACAATTTAGTTTTTGGGGTGTGTTTTTGATATCTCAATTTGGCTAGGCTAAGGTCCCCAGTAATCCAATCAAACATTAACCTAAATGTTGCTAAGGAGGTATTGTGTAATACTTCCATAAAATACTTCCATGATTACACAAATTAAGATAGCCCATAATCAGTTGACTTTAAGTAAAGGAGATTGTCCTAGACAACCTGAGTAGGCCTGACTCAATCTATTGAGAGGGCTTAAAAGAAGAATAGAGACCCCCTCTGAAGAATAACAAATTCTGCCATGAACAATAGCTTTAGACCACAACTGAGCCTGCCCTTCCTGGTAAGCTTTTCTACCATTTGAACTAGCCTAGCACACTTCCCAATGGTGTAAACCAATTCCTTGCAATAAATAATCTCTCTCTCTCTCTCTCTCTCTCTCTCTCTCTGTGTGTGTGTGTGTGTGTGTGTGTGTGTGCTGCATATGAAACCTCTTTCCTTATAGGACTGTTTAGGGGATTAAAACAATTGATACATGTAAAGTGATTACAACAAAGCCTAGAATACAGTACACAACATTAGAATACGGTAAGTGATAAACAGATACTATTGGTTGTAATTGTTATCATTAAGCCAACGTGTTCTGAAGACAACTTGACTTGTAGTTTGCTGTGCCAAAATCTCTGCATGGAGCACAGTGCCACAGCAGAAGTAAACTACTGATAGTTCTCTGTACACACTAAGATGTTTTTTTCATGCAGTTCTCTCTGCCTGGATCACCTTTTGCCACGCTATTGATCTGATTAACCCTCTTGTGCTTTGAAATTCAGCTCAGCCAGTATCTCCTGTGGTAAGCAGAATAATGGGTTCCTGAAGATGTCCATATCCTGATCCCCCTGTAAATATGTATCCTGAAATGGCAAAGAGGCTTTGCAGGCATGGTTAAACTTGTGATAGGAGATTATTCTGGATTATTCAGGTGAGCCCAAATCTAATGATAAAAGTGGAAAAGGGAGGCAGAATATTAGGGCAAGATAATATGTTAGAAATTGACCTATTGGTGTTGCCTTTAAAAATGAAGAAGTGGAGTACAAGGCAAGAAATACAGGTAACCTCTAAACCTGGAAAGGTCAAGCAAGTGAATACTACTCAGAACATACAGAAAGAAATGCAGCTTTGCCTGTGTCTTAATGATAGCTCAGTGAGACCCATATCAGACCTATGACCTATGCAACTGTAACATAATGTATTCGTGTTGTTTAAGCCATTAGGTTTGTAGTAATGTGTTACAGCAACAAAAGAAAATTAATACATCTTCTCCAGATGCTTTCCAGATTTGTAGACAGGGTCAAGTTTCCCTCTGTTTCCATCATCCTAAAATCTAGTATATTTTTCTATCATTACCCTATTCATAGTATTTGATCTGTGTACCTCCTGCTGACAGGGGTTAATGCTTAAGTTTCAACATTCTATTTAGATTGATATACACAAAGCCTGGCACAGCAGTGTGACAGATAGCAAATGTTTAAGGGTTTACTGAAGTCAACCACCATTCCAGTGGCAACAGAGACTTCTCTTTCAAAAAACTTTAAATATGTCACCTGAGAATGGGTCTCAGAGTGCGATTACCTCCGCTTACCTCTCTTTATATTTAATCCAAATGACTTGTTCATTTGAAAGCAAACCAGAGTTTGATATATACACTAGTCACTTTCAAAACATACTTTCCTGAAAATATTTTCTTTGCTCAACCAATTACCCTCCTACCAAGTTTGAGATGAAATTTGACCCTCTGTTCATACCCCCTTCCTTTTCAGAATGTCAGAAATATTGTCTAAATTTTCCCATGTCCTTTTTCAACCTTTTCTATGGAGGCTAAGTTTTTAAGCAAATTAGACACATACTCAAAAATTCTGAGTTGGATAGGCATCTTAGAGTTTCATGTCTCAGGCACTTAGTAAGAGGGAGGAAGAACATAGTCTATGGATTTTCAGGAGAAGATCAAAATGATATCATTTAGCCACACACTTAGCAACCTTTAGGAACATCACTGTTTGCTCCTAAATATGTAAGTGTGTATATATGTCTATTTATAAAACATTAAATCTTCTCTCCTCTCCAATTTTGATCGCTTTCTACGGTCTCTACTTATAAAATCTCTGCCACTTCTAAGGCCACTTCCAGTTTCAGCATTTATATAAATAGAAAGATGCAGGATTTACAAGTGGGGAATGTTTTATTTTGACTGAGACATCCATAGCCTTAGGTAAACATGGGCATTTCTCCTAGAGCTTATTGACATAAGCCATGCCTCCAGCAAGCATCAAAAACAAAACTTACTAGAAGGATTCTGTGGTATTCAGGCACTACTCCTGTCCCACCAGAAACAGCAAGTACCTTGGGGGAACAAACTGATCACACAGTAGAATAAGGGAAAGAGTGGCACTACAAGATCTGTGATCTGATGAGAGATGAAGGATTCCCTTACTTATAGCGACTGAGCAGGCAGAAAAGAATATAGAAAATGTGGACACCTCAGCATGAACAGAGCTTGCATGACATTGTCAAATCAGGAAAATATTGACTATCCTACATTTAACTCTGGTAGCCTGGCTACTTTGCTGAAATTTATTTTTTAAAGCAATACTAAACTCTGTTTCTACAGTGATAGATCAGATAAGATCAGTTCACAAAGGTTTTTTGTTAGACCTCATTTTCTTGCAAGGAACATGAACACTTTTAAAATAATACAAATATAGAGAGACTTTCCTGTTTTGTGAGAATAAAGAACTCACAAGAACAAACCACACAAAGTAAAGCATGGTCTCCCAATAGCTAAAAACTCATCAGGAAGCTCCATTGTTTGTATAACTTCCTTGGGTGAATTTTAAGCTCTCTTTTTCTATAAGTGTTTTCTCATCCAAAATCCTAGCATTACCTGTGGCTCCGATTCTACCTGAAGTTTTTATTCATGTGCTCAATACATCATATATCAGACTGTCTCATTGTCCCTTAATTTAAATTACCAGATAAAAAGAATCTGTTGGTCTCAGCCTAACCTATGGATCAATTCACCTTGCTTCAATCAGTGGTAGCTTTGAGGTAAACACTGTCACATGGCCTGTGGCTATCCCTTCCAGAGCATGAGAAAATCAGTACTCCAAGAGGTTGTTTAGATTGCAAAAGTAAATGATGACCATCTTATGTACAGAAAGATGGACAGCTCGAAAAAATGTGTTCTGAGTAATTTAAACTTCTAAAAAAGACCAAAGTATTTTTTGTAAAATTAATATAAAAATGTGTTGAGATGATCTTCTGTATTGTTTTAGAGTTGTAAGAACATTTACAAAACTGAGATAAACAAATTCTGTCTTTTCTCATGTTCTTGGTGCCAAAAAGTTAGATGCTATATTTTACAAGATTTACTAAGAAATGGTCAAACGAGAACTGAGTCCATGACTCCATCACCCATCATCATTTTTTGAGAACTATTTAAGGAAGGTTTATTGAAATAGAAAACCTATAGAAGTCATGCTGTGTCAGCATAGGGAAAACTGTTGTCGTTCTCTTAGGCCGAGAGATGGCAAAGCCAAGAGAACCACTAGTACAGAATAAGGTTCTGTAGAAGAAGAGATGAGTAGCCCTTATGAACAGAAAACTGCTTATCAGAAGAACGGCTGATATGTACTATGTTTTTATTTGAATTGGAGATAGGAAAGACAATCAGGGAAACATCAGGCTAGAAAGACAGAGCTTGCATTGTCACAATATGACATGGTAACAACAGACAGGTGAGTTTTCTATGAACCAAGTGAACAAGCAACAACAATTGAGCACAGGCCATCATGTCAGGGTCCTGCCCAGAAAGCTAAGTGCTTGGATACAAAACCCTATAGAAGACACTATGGACTAAATTACAGCGACTAAGATAATTCATCTTTCTTGAGATATAAACTTGGGTTGTGTATTTGAGATATTTCTTCCTTTTTAAAATAGTCATTTATTGCTATTAACTTCTTCCTTAGAACTACTTTGCTGCATCCCATAAGTTTTGGTATGTTATGTTTTTATTGTCACTTATCTCAAGCGATTTTCACATTCCTTTTTAAATTTCACCTTTGACATATTAGCTAAGGAGTGTATTGTTTAATTTCCACGTCTATAAATTTTCCAATTTTTCTTCTCTTATTATAGTTTCAATCTATTGTGGTTGGAAATGATACTTGCTATTATTTTAATCTTCTTAACAAATAAGTCCAGAATTAGCAGAAGAAGGGAATCATAAAGATTAAAGCAGAAATAACTAAAATAGAGAATAGAAAAACAATAGAAAAATACCAACAAAACCAAGAGTTTTTTAAGGAAAGAAGCAAAATTGACAAAATTTTAACTAGATTAAGAAAAAAATAGAAAACAAAATCAGAAATGAAAAGAGAAGATATTAAAACTGATGCCACAGAAATAAAAAGATTATAAACAACTACTATGAACAAGTCAAAAAATAGGGTAACTTAAAGACAATTTGTGAAAAGACATTCTAGAAATATTAAGGAATGAAGCAATGATAGTTGCAGTGGTTGGTGGGGAAGAATTCTAACAGGGTTTCTCAAAGAATATACTTGTGTGGATTAGCATTTGGATGCCTGTATCTCAGAACACATGGATACACACTCCAACAGTGCACAACCAGGTAGCACGATTTTGATCTCTTTCATGTAGCTCTCTATTCTCTTTACCTGAGCCTGCAAAAGCCAAAAATAAAATCAAAACAACAACAAAAAAGCATATGGAAAAGAAAGGGAGAAAGCTTAGCTGGAGAAATAAAGCAGAAGAAAGTCTTTTCCTTCCATGCAGGTCTCTGGGGCTACAGATTGGGTCTAGAATGAGAACAAATGGTATAGGGGAAAATTAGATTTGACATAAGAATGAAGTTTTAAACTGACTTAGATAGAAATAGAGTTTTTAATGCCTGAAAATGACTGAAAAGATAAAAGATATGCCCAAGATTGTCAAGAGGTTAAAAAAAAAAAGGAACTACAAGAGAGTCTGTTTAAAAGCAGTAACTCGAGAAAAAAATAAAATTCTCCTCTGTATCCCCACCAAATTTAAACTGTGAAAGATAGCAACTTTTTACAAATTATATAAAATATGTTAAAAGCATTGCTTCAGAATAAATATGTTGCAAAATCAAAAATCATGTGGCAAAAGAAATAAATTAAAAACAAAAAACAAAACATACAAATATGATGAAAAATTGAACATACAATAACATGGTATAGAAATAGGGAATTACTTTGCAAGCACAGCAGCTATAAAACAAAGTCACAGATTTTTTTAAAAAAACATAGTTTTGACTACACTGCATTTAAAATTATATAGATATAGATATACGTATATATATGTATTTATATACATATATGGGTATAAATGTTTTAAAAGTCCAGTAGACAGTTACAGATTTCTATTATTTTGTTTTACTGTGTAATGTTATTAATTTTAGCAATATCATTTCTGGGGAAAAAGTGTCAAGAGAACCTTTTGAACAGTACATTATCACTTGGGTTGGAGGCTTTTGGATTCACAGATTCATGTTGTTCAGCAAAAAAGAAATCATTATTTCAATGCATATTTCCTGAGTGTTCTATGAAGCAGGCTCTGTATTTGCTATACGTATTTTTTCTGATGAATTTTGTACCTCTTTAGGGAAGGGAATGTGCTTATTTTCTTTCAGCACCACCATTTTTTGACAATTTCTGGCAAAAAAAAAAAAAGTCATTTCTTGTTTAAATGTCAGAAATGCTCAGTTTTCATTCTTTAATCTCTTTGGTACATGGATTTTAAGAATCAGAAATGTATATTGCTTATTTGCCTGTCCACATGCTTATATAGCACTTGGATTTGCTCATTTAGAATTTGATTACCTGAAAATCTCCATTTGTGTACTTTTGTTAATGTGTATACAAATTTTAATCACCACTCCTGAGTCACTGGCCTTGAATGGTGTGCTAGTTTAAATCAGATGACTCAAAATGTCTCTTCTCACTCTCAGAACAGGTATTTGTGACAAGTATTTGTTGATTTGATTGGTTGTTTTTGTTCTTGGTCCTTTTGATGCAATGCAATATATTAATAAAATTCTAATGTTCAGCCTCCTATGAAGGACATGCCTGATTACTGCATATAATTTTTAATAAACTAAAATAATTTGAAAATAAATTTTAAAAATTGCTAATAAAATTGTAATAAAAACTTAAATTTTTGATTTCTCGGCATTTTACTTTAAAAGTTTTCATTGTTCCCAACCTACAGCACTGAGAGATAGAGAGGGATAAATAAAGAGGGAGAAGAGAAAAAAGATAATTGGTAAAGACTTACGCTTCAGGGAATCAATGAGTACTTGAAATTTAATGTCAATTTTAGTGTGACTGCATATTTTTCTGGCAAGAATATTTATATTTTTCATAAGGTTCTCAAAGAAATGTATGAATCAAAAGATGATTAAGAATCTGTCATCCATAATTTTTGTTATTAGTTCTGTAAGTCAGATTTTGTGACAGTTTTATAAAAGGAAAAGTATAAAAAGGTACTAAAAACATTATTGGGAGATTTGGGAGATATTGCCAATTTTCCTTTAAATTAATAATATTAATTAATTAATAATATTTTTCAAAGTGCTAGTTGATCTAGCATCAGTAGCCACCAGTCGGAATTTATATTAAAAGGGGGAAAAAAAGTTTTGTAATTGAGGAATTCTTCAATTTTTTTTTTTTTTTTTTTTTTTTGAGATGGAGTCTTACTCTGTCACCCAGGCTGGAGTGCAGTGGCACGATTTCAGCTCACTGCAACCTCCACCTCCCGGGTTCAAGCAATTCTCCTGCCTCATCCTCCTGAGTAGCTAGGATTACAGGCACGTGCCACCATGCCCGACTAATTTTTGTATTTTTAGTAGACACAGGGTTTCACCATGCTGGCCAGGCCGGTCTCAAACTCCTGACCTCATGATCCGCCTGAAGAATTAACATCCTCTCACATCGTTTATTACTTTTTATATTTCTTCTTTTTAAATTGTATATGTCTTCTGATTAGTTTTTAGGCAGTATTAATGTTTGAATTAACAATTTAAATAAAAATTCTAAAGCATTCTATGAATGGGAAGACTTCTGATTATTAGTCATAATCTATGAGTCCACATTCCCTAATGAAGAACTCGGTCCCTCCCTCTCCACCACCACACTGTTCACTACGGTGGTGCTGAAGGAAAATAAGCACAATCCCTGTCCTAAAGAGATACAAAATTCATCAGAGAAAATATATACAGCAAATACAGAGCCTGCTACATAGGACACTCAGGAAATGTGTGTTGAAAGAATAATTTCTTTTTTCCTGAACAGCACTTTGTTCATGAATCCAAAAGCCTCCAGCCAAAGTGATAATATGTTGTTCAAAAAGTTCTCTTCTTTTCATGTGACCCCATAGCAATTGTTTATATCATTTGATTATATTTTTTGATATCTAATTTAGTTTTATTACACTTATTTCATTATATTACATCATTAATTCATTAACATTTTTACCTCCACCTCACCACATGAATGCATATGAGTTCCGTACCTGTGATAGCCCCATAATATTTGAAAAGCCATTCAAGTTTCAGATCTCAGTTTATATATCTTTTAAATGATGTAAATAATCCATTCACATACTGCATTACTTTCCGAAAATGTGTTTCTCCTATTTTAACATGTGTAAACACTCTAAACCCTTTAAGGACAAAGAGCCCAACTCAATCCATAGTAATAAAATTACTGAAAATATAACATCAAATTAAATTTAGGAAATGTGTTCAATTAATGGAATAACCAGTAAAGCCTAATTATGTCCAGTGTTCCTCAACTAAGCAAAAGTTCATCACTTGGTCATCTGCAAGAGGAGAATTATTAGCTTCTTAAAATTTTGTATTATGATATTTTGTTTACAAAGACATGCCCAGGGACTTCAGTAATGGGATACATTTGTTAAAATTACAAACCAATATAAAGGAATATAGATTCATGTCTCAAACTCCTTTCTTCACATACTATTTTTCAGCTTACTAACTTTATATAAAAAGACACTAAAGCTGATTTTCCTGAGAATTCTAGGGTGACAATATGCTTATATAAATGTACAGAGAATTCGTGGCATTGTGTTTTGTGGTGGTGAGTTGATTTATTTCCCCTATAGAGGTATGTTCTAGTCCTAATCCCCAGTATATGTGAGTGTTACCTTATGTGGGAATGTAGTCTTTGCAGAAGTAATAAGGTTAAGATGATGACATACTGGGATAGGGTAGACCCTAAATCCAATGACTGATGGTTTTATATAAGAAAGGAAAAACAGATTTGGACACAGAGGCACAAACATACAGGACACGGAAACATACAGGACACAGAAACATACAGGACACAGAAACATACAGAGGGAAGAAGGCCATGTGATAATGGAGGCAGGGAATGGAGCAATGCACCTATAAGCCAAGGAACGGGAAGGCTTGTTGGCAATCATCAAAAGCAAAGATGGAATTTCCCCCAGAGCCTTCAAAGGAAACATGGCCCTGCCAGCTCCTTAATTTCAGATTTCTGGCCTCCAGAACTGTCAGAGAATAAATTTCAGTTGTTTTAAGCCGCATGGTTGGTGGTAATTTGTTACAGCAGCCCTAGGAAAGTAATACATGTATGAAATGTACATACGTGTATTATGTACATGCATATGCACATACACGTACACACACATTTGTATTGCTTGTTTTATTTTTGTCACTTTTCCATCAAGTGGCTCCGAACTGCTTTGGCAAAGAGATAAAAAGAACAATGCTGAGACTATTTCTTTCTCGTTTACTCAGGATTTCATTCCCTGGATGTAAAAATCCCTCTAGTTTCCTTTCTAGATTTGCAAAGGAGCTGTACTCTTGTTTTGGAGCATTTTAGAACTCTTGACCTAACAGAGCATTAATTTACCTAAAATAAGATGTTTTTACGTATATTATACTACTGAGTATCACAATACAATCATCATAGGAGAAACAATTTTCCCAATAAAATATTTTTTTTCAGAACACCAAAAAATAGATCTAAAGCAGTAAAATGTACATTTTAATGTGTATTGTTTTCTCTGAGTCTTGATATTTTACCAACCCTTAGTTAGGGATTTTTTCTCCTTAATTTGAATCCTTCAAGTTTTTGAAAGATTTGACTAGTTTTAACTGCTTTCTTTATTAATTTTTTTTAATTTTTACACATTCATGGGGTACATGTGCAGGTTTGCTACATGTCTGTACTGCATAATGGTGATATCTTGGCTTCCAGTGTACCCATCACCCAAATAGTGGACATTGTACCCAATAGTGAATCTTTCAATCTCTTACCTACCCCCTTTTTGGAATTCCCAGTGACTACTATTTCCCGTTGTATGTCCATGTGTTCTGCTTTCTCATAATTGCAGTTTGTTATAAAATAAAATGTTACTCTAACTAAAAATATGATTATGTGGTTTATAATTATGATAACTTCAAAAAGCCTTTTACATTATGTTACACAGAATCAGGCAGTTTTGGCATTCATTGTATTCTCTTGTATTCTACCCCTGGGCCTACTACTGGATTTCATTTGCTATTATAAGCTCAGTATAAAATGTGTCTGGCTGAAGAAAGCAAATGTTTAGAACATAGTAAGTGCATGATAAAACCTAGTGTGTTGAATTACACTAAATTTGATTTCACTTTTATAAAAATAGTATTCCTTTGGAAAAAGATGTATACATTTTTGAAAGTACACTTTAGCACAGGTTAAATGAAAATTTTTGTTTGTTTGTTTATATTACCTAATATATTACCATCCCCTTCTGGACACTGTGTTTTGTTTAAATCCTTCTGTGCTTTCAACCTGTGACAAAAGCTCTGGTTCCCCAGAGCACACACAGCAGTAAAAAGTAATACTGCAAACAGTACCATTTACCCCATCTAGCTAACATTCCAATAAATCAGTTGTAAATAGGTGTCATTTGTTTTAATTTCAGGTACTTTGATTTTTTTAAAGATTCGAATTCACAATAGCCAAGGTATTGTTGCAGCATTATTAACTTTTCAATAAAGAGACAAAAAAGGGTTCAAATCATGCAACTGAATGAAGAATAGTCAGTGTACTGAAAAAAATCAA
Organism: Gorilla gorilla gorilla; assembly: GCF_029281585.2. Lineage (NCBI taxonomy): Eukaryota > Metazoa > Chordata > Mammalia > Primates > Hominidae > Gorilla > Gorilla gorilla. The sequence continues at coordinate 98,423,222 of NC_073237.2, read as the reverse complement.
TAAGTTGTAGATAAGGGAGTGATTGTCATACATTTTGTTATTTTGTTTTTATTTTTAAAGATGCAATTCTTTATTTTAAAAAGTGAAAATTAAGTAGCTTTAACCAGCACAGTAGGTCTTTAAAAATAAATTACATTTAAAAACTGTGGTATTTTCTTACCAATCTTTAACTTTTCCAATTCTTAAAATGCATTCAAATTCAAAAAGATGAATTTAGAATACTACTTTTTAAAATGTTATTATTCTTCAGAATCTGACTCAGACATTTTTTCTTCCAGGAGCTTCAGGCTCATTAAGACAAAATAATCCTATAGTCCTGATGTAGAGGCTGCAAGCGATTTATTTACCTAGCTCACACTGTTTGCCTGAATAACAGAGAAGGCTAGATTCACTTATTCAACAAGCACTTAATCACTTACTGTGGGCCAGACATTATTCTCTCAAGGTTGTTAGACCTCTCATGGAAATATAAGCAATGCATGCAATAAAGAAAATAGCACACTTTATTTTTTTTTTTTTTTATTTTTTAGTTTTGAGATGCAGTCTCGCTCTGTCACCCAGGCTGGAGTGCAGTGGCGCGATCTCGGCTCACTGCAAGCTCCGCCTCCCGGGTTCACGCCATTCTCCTGCCTCAGCCTCCCGAGTAGCTAGGACTACACGTGCCCGCCACCACGTCCAGCTAATTTTTAGTATTTTTAGTAGAGACGGGGTTTCACTGTGTTAGCCAGGATGATCTCGGTCTCCTGACCTCGTGATCTACCCGACTTGGCCTCCCAAAGTGCTGGGATTACAGGAGTAAGCCACCGCGCCCAGCCGAAAATACTACACTTTTTAATGAGTGACAATCACTCATCCTTTTTGTGATATAGTGATTATAAGGATATCCGATAGTAATATAAATGCTATGTAGATACTGAATAATTGCTATGCAGATACTGAAAATACCATCATGTAATAGTGATTGGGTTGTTTTCTCTGAGGAGGTAGCATTTTAATGGTAGGAAGGACCTAGCCAGTCAAGGAACACGAAACAGTATTCCAGGCAGAGGGAATATTTAGTGAAAAACTTGTATCAGAAACAAGCTCAGATATACAAAGAAGACCAGTGTTTGTTAAGCACATTGAGTGAGGGGCAGAAAGCTATGAAACGAGATTGCAAGAAAAGGTAGGAGCTTTGTAAAGCAGAGTTAAGAAGTTTGAATTGCATTTTAAAGGGATTGAGAGGCCACAAAATTAACTGATTTACTTCTTTATAGGATGCTTTGGTTGCTCTACCAAGGTTTGTTTGGAAATTAAAGAGATACCAATTAGAAAGCTGTTGTAGTCTTCTGTGAAAGATATGGTAGACCAATTCCAAATCATACAAGTGAGACTGGAAAGAAGTAGATGAAATTACAGCAGACAGTCAACAGGACTTACAGATGAAATGGATGTAAAGTTTAGAGAAAGAAAGAAGACATGGATTATTTTTCTCTGAAGCAAGTGAGTATATGCTTATAGAATTCACCACAAGAGGAAAGAATAGGTGATACACAGGTTGAACTGAGTTATAGCAAGTCTTATGTTTTGACCATGCTAATTGTGAGATGCTTAACATCTTAAGTGAAACGTCAAGCAAGAAGTTGGATGTAGGAGTCTGAAGTTCCAAGAAGTGGTCAAGGCTGGAGATACATATCTGGAAATAATTTCACTATAGATGCTCTTTGAATTTATGGGACTTGGAGAAATCTCCTGAGGAGATTTTGCAGATAAAAAAATAGAAATAGTGAAAAAGGATCTGAATAAATCCCTGAATTATTATTTTATGTGTATAGGAGAGAAAGAGCAGCCAAAAATTAAAATGGGGAGTGGCCTCTGAGGAAGGAAGAAAACTAAAAGACGGAGAGGTAATCGGCATCAAGAGAAAAGTTGTTTTAAGAAGATGGAATAAACAAACATGTCTATACGGCTGGAACTTGATTAAGATATCAAAGGAGACTGGGCATGGTGGCTCACACCTGTAATCCCCAAAACTTTGGAAGACTGAGGCAGGTGGATCACTTGAGGTCAGTAACTCGAGACCAGGCTGGCCAACATGGTGACACCCCATCTCTACTAAAAATACAAAAATTAGCTGGGCATGGTGGTGGGTGCCTGTAATCCCAGCTACTCAGGAGGCTGAGGCAGGAGAATCACTTAAACCCAGGAGGTGGAGGTTGAAGTGAGCTGAGATCACACCACTGCACCCCAGCCTGGGCAACAGAGCAAGACTCTGTCTCCAAAAACAAACAACCAAACAGAACAAAAAGAATGGAAGTAGTGATGATGACCAGAAATAATTATTTCAACTTTCTTTTTCAGGAAGTGCAGCGGAGAGACAAGGTAGTAATTGAAAAGGAATTCAGGCCAAGGTTAGATGATATTTTTTTGATTGTAGTTTTTATGTTTTTTGTTACTTATTGTTATTTAAGACCGGATTATTAAAGTTTAATTGGCTGTAGACAGGAAAGTTTCAGTAGATAGGGAAAACAAAATGATGGCATAGAAGAAAGGGGGATCATTACAGGGTAAAGGCCTTGAGAAATTAAAAGAGTTTAGATCTGGACACATGTGGAACAGCTGGCAATTGACTGAAGTCTGAATTACTTATCCATCATTTCAAAAAGAGCTACAAAAGTGATCTACGGCAATGAAACAATCAACGTCGTCATGCCATACACGAACAAAGGGCAATGGAGTAAAGAGGCGGGAGGAAAGATGCCGAGAAGAGAATGTGAAATATGCAAAGGACATAGTCATAAAACAGAGCCCTGTCACTTTGGCAAGGAACATTATTTTTGTGTGACCTAGATTGAAACTCTCGGATAAGAGTGAAAATTTTCAGGTGAGGGGGGAGGAAAAAAAAAGCTTAATTTGTTTGCAGCAGGGGAGTCCATCTAAAAGCAGGAGTGACTTCTGGCCATTAACTGTGTGTTTTTTTGTTTTGTTTTGTTTTGTTTTGTTTTTAATGTTACAGGCACGTCAGTAGGTCAGGAGAAAAGGGAAACAAGAAAAGAGCTTGAGCAAAGACTAATTAACAACCTTTGATTTCTGGAAACAGATGGCTTAAGGGTAAGCAAGTTCAGTCCAGGCAAATACATTCTGCAAATTCAGGTTTTTATAAAATTAAAACAAACAGGACACTTTGGCCAGTTCAGAAAAAAAGTATTTAGTCTCTGGTTTCTGAATTCTTTGTTAGGTAATGGTTGTAGAAAATTCTTAACCCTTTACACTAGGAAGGGGAATTGCTGGAAATTGCTGAGGCAGTCAATAGAGGAAAGCGAGCCTGAAGTCCGCCTCTAGGATTAAAGGGAAAGTGCAAAAAGCAGCAAACTGACTTCCCTAAGACCATCACCATGCCTTCACCTTACAGCTAGCCTTTCTTGAATTGTAATGATGTATTACTATCATTATTATTATCACAAAGATTGAAAGTTTGAAATATAACCCCACAAGAGTGACTCTTGAAATTGTTGACTTGGAACACTTGGTGACAATTCAGCCCATTAAGGAAAAACCTGGAACCCAAAATCAGAAGTTTGAAGAATAGATATTTCCCTGGAAAATAGGATTACACAACTTTCATGGAATTAAATATTTTGAAAAGAAAATATTTAATTTTTTTCATCCTAAAAGAATGAAGAAAATATCTTTTGAGTATTTGATGATTTTTCACTAATAACACAAAGGCTCTTATTATTTTTATCATGAGTTATAATAACCTTATGTGTTTATAGAAACAAAATGAAGTAAATTCAAGGTAATATATGTAGTGATTTCATAAAAGTAATTATTTGAGAGTAACTTCCTTATTGATATTTCAATACAATTAAAATTATAATGATCAGTTCAGTTACCCTAGATGTCTAGAAAAACAAATATGTATGTTTCCTACATGTTTTCATGTAGGAACACAGTGAAAATTCACAGGTCTTTGTTTGTGTTTTTATGAATTATATGTATTCTGTTTTCTCAATTGAGTCCATTATTTTTTTCCTTTAGCCTCACATCATACTCAATGTGATGCCAACTGAGTCACTATAGACTCTTTACAGGTCTCTGTTCACATATTATGAATTTTGGAGGAAACTGAGATGTTTCTTTTATATCTATTTGACTAAGTGCTGGGATATGCTTCCCTAGTTTCTCAGCATAGTGTAATTCAAAATGATAGTTGTCCGAAGCTCTATATATGTGTGAATGACTCTACTCTACTCTCCTAATTCAGTGCCTAGGGTAACTGGGCATTGTGGTTGAAGACATAATGAATAAGTAGAATTTTATACTCTTTTCTCTTTCCTTTTGCTCAGTTCCAAACATGGAACTACCAATATGGCAGTGTGGCTAAGGAAAGTGACTGGGGAAATGGAGGATGGGAACAGTGGAAGCATATTGGGTAGAAGAAATCCTCTTCCTTCTCTAGATGCAAAAGTAACAATTCTTTTATGCCACTGATACATTTTAGTACAATTTTTGCTCAGAATTGTTAAAAAGAAAAAGAGAGAGAAACACAGAAAGAGAGAATGAGAGAATAGAAAAGAAAGAAAAAAAGAAAAATAAATTATTGTGGGACCAGAGAAGCTATGATTTGTAAAGGAGGCCCAGACACTTCTGAAGGGGTTTATAAAACTAAAACTTTGGCATCATACTAAAAAGACAGATGTTGTTTGTTAAAAGAGCATTGCCTACGCAGTCATTAGACCTGGATCAACTCAACATTACCACTCTAATTGCATAGCCTTGTGCAAGTCAACTTATGCCTTTGAGCATTTGGTTATTTTTTTTTTAATTTGGTAAAATATATTTTACTTTTTTCTAAGAATAGCTGTGAGGATCAACTCACTAGTATAAGGGATGCTACTGAGACACGCTGTGTTCTCTGAAAGCACCTTTGAACATATTTGTATTGGTTATCTCTTACTATGCAACAAATTACTCTAATACCTAGTGGTTTAAAACCAACAATAAATACTATTTCACACAGTAGCTTTCAGTCAGGGATTCAGGAATGGCTTACATGGTGGTTCTGGCTTGCAGTGTCACAATCGGCTGCAATCAAGTTGTTGGCTGGGACTGGAGACATTTGAAGGTTGGACTGAGACACAAAGATCTACTTCTAAGATGACTCATTCAACAGGATGGCAATTTTGTACTGGATGTTGGCAGAAAGACTCAGTTCCTCACCACACGAACCTTACCACTGGACTGTCTAAGCAGTTGCAATAGACTGAACAATTATATCCCCTCAAAATTCACATGTTGAAATACTAACTGCCAGCATGGTGGAATCAAAAGGTGGGAAAAGCTGATTAGATCATAAGGGCAGAGCCCTCAAGAGTAGAATTAGTGCCATTATAAAAGAGAACCCATAGAGGACTTTCACATTTTCTGCCCTGTGATGTTACAGCAAAAAGTCATCTAAGAGGAAGGAGGCCTTAGGAGACATCAAATCTGCCAACACCCTGATCTTGAACTTCCTAACATCTAAAACTGTGAGAAATAAATTTCTGCTATTTATAAGCTACCCAGTCTTCAATGTTTTGCTACAGTTGCCCAAATAAGCTAAAGCAGCATCCTCCTGACATGGCAGCTGGCTTTCCTTAGATTGAGTAATCATAAAAGTGCCAGGCAGAAGAAAGGTACAATGTATTTTTATGACATAGCCTCAGAGGTCATGCACAATGCATCATTTCCACAATATCTTATGGTTACAAAAGTTAGCCCTATTCAGCAAGAACATGAATAAATTCTATCCAAATGTGTGAATTCTAGGAGGCAAGAATTACTTGGAGGGGATAAGGGTTAGGCATCTTGAAGGCTGCCTACCACAATATTCTAAAAATGCCTATGCTTGGAATTCCTAAGTGAGGAGAACTTTAGCTCTATTTTAAGATATATTAATAAGATATATTCTTAAGATATATTAGTCTATTTATATTACTCTAACTGGAGTCCATTTTTAATATCTATTATATTAGAAACATACTTATTTAAACTAGAGTTTTAAATATATTGTGATGAAGTTGTACGGGTACGTTTTAAAGTGAGTAAAAAGGATCCAGGATTAGGTTACTCTATTACATATTGAAAAATTCAAATGCAAAGAATAGTGAAGAACTAAGAAATGGGGATAGGAGTATTTGTTTGTCAAAAAAAAAATAAATAAATAAAACGTGATCCAAGACACTAAACGAGGTTCTAAATATTACTTAGACCTGAGGTCAAAATTAGGTGATGGTGAAAATGTGCAGCATCACTCCAAGCATCCTCTAATTCCCCTGATTAGGAGCAGGATTATTTCCAAAGAACAATGAAAAGTTGAGACTGCAGATGTAATGACACAGCAACACTTGTGGATAGTAGACAAATTCTAGGTCAGGGGAACAGGCAGTTTATAAATAACCTAATTTTTTCATCATAATACTTCATTTGCTTAATTTCCCAAAGCCAGTTAGCTGAGACATTTTATCTAATAGATTTAGAGACCTAATCCATAGAAAATATTAGCGAGATTGGCTTTGCCACCCAGCCTCTTTCGTTTTTTCAGGAATAACAAACGAAAAAAGGATTTCCATTATTTCCCATGAACACATTCCTTTTGCCAGTTTATTTTTATTTTGGCTGCTGTGTTAAACTCTAGAATTAAAATGGGGCAGAATCTCTCTTCTAGGATTGCAAATGAACATTGATACATTAAAAAATACCTCCTAAAAGGTCAACTAAAAGAGTAAATCACAGTCACACCTGGAAAAAAGAGGATCATTTTTGTGTCCAGATAAGGATTAGAATGGTAGCTCTACTATTCTTCCATTCTTCAACAATTAGTCATTCAAAACCAATTTGTGGTAGGTATTATTCTAAGTGCTTAGACTATAAAACTAAAAAAAAAAAAAAGACAAGTATCTCTTTTTGGGATATCATATTCTAGTCACAGAGACAAGAAGACAAGTTAATGAACTAGGGTGCATGGTAATTATTACTGAGATAGGAAAAAACAATAAAGTGGGTCACATGTGCATAAGGATGGCTGAAATTTTAGATGAGGGAGACAAGTACTGTCCTCAATGAGAAAATGACATTTGAGTAATTACTTGAAAGAAATGATGGGAGGGAAGGGCCAGGTAGTTTCCTGGAGGAAGAACATTTCAAGTAGATTATATGACTCTCAGAGCAGGTATCATTGAGATCTAATTCCCAGATTTGGATGCTATTCCTGAACAGTGGTTCAACAATAAATAAGTTTTGAATGTAGAATGATTATCCACAAAGAAGAATCTTTTAGAATATCTTTCATTTTTAATCATTTTATTTATTTTGGCAAGTAAATGATGCCCTCTTCAGAATGAAAAATTCCAGTGGAAATTTTTCATAGCAAAAGGGCAAAGATAGGCATTTGTAGACCAGGGAGATAAGCTAGGAAAAAATTATGATTAGGAAGAAAGAAATATCACCTATGGGTTGCCTGGGGGATAAATGCAAATGCTTATCTTTATGACCTGACAAACTGATCTTATATTATAAATTATAAATCTCTGCTTTGTAGTCATCTCATCACATGAATAGCAATTTTTTAGTTGAATTGTTCTTTCCTTTTTTTTTTTCTGGAAATAATTTTACCCTGGGGCAAAGTCCAACTGTGGACCAGGCAAAATTTCCCACATTTACCTATTGCTCTTTTTGGCTCCGGCTTTCTTCTACATATCTTCTCTCCTACTCAACACTACTCTTCTTCCTCAAGCACTGTCGATACTGGGATACATTTTTATAAGTTATTTTATTTGACTTGTACCACCCATGACAGAACGTGAGTTGCTTTGGGGAAAAGATGATTTATTACACATCTTTAGAGCTCCAGTGTGGAGCACAGCAATTGGGACCTAAGTAGGGCATAGTGAATTGTTGTTGAATGAATCTGATTCTTATAATCATTTTAATAGCTTAAGAAATGGAGGTAGAGGACATTCCAAGACGGCCAAATAGAAACGGTTCCATTCTGTAGCTCCCAGCATGATCGACGGAGAAGACAGGTGATTTCTGCGTTTCCAACTGAGGTACCTGGTTCATCTCATTGGGACTGGTTGGACAATGGGTGCAGCCCACAGAAGGTGAGCTGAAGCAGGGCGGGGTGTCGCCTCACCTTGGAAGTGCAAGGGGTTGGGGATTTCCCTTTCCTAGCCAAGGGAAACCGTGACAGACTACCTGGAAAAACGGGCACTGCTGCCCAAATACTGTGCTTTTCCCAAGGTCTTATTAACCAGTAAACAAGGTGATTCTCTCCTGTGCCTGGCTTGGTGGCTCCCATGCCCATGGAGCCTTGCACACTGCTAGCACAGCAGTCTAAGATCAATATGTGAGACAGCAGCCTGTCTGGGAGAGGGGCAACTGCCGTTGCTGAGGCTTGAGTAGGTAAACAAAGGGGCTGGGAAACTCGAACAAGGGGGAGCCCACCATAGCTCAAAAAGGCCTACTGCCTCTAGACTCCACGTCTGTCAGCAGGGCATAGCCAAACGAAAGGCAGGGGGCAACTTCTGCAGACTTAAATGTCCCTGTCTGACAGCTCTGAAGAGAGCAGTGGTTCTCCTAGCACAGCGTTTGAGATCTGAGAATGGACAGACTGTCTCCTCAAGTGGGTCCGTGACCCCTGTGTAGCCTAACTAGGAGACACCTCCCAGTAGGGGCTGACAGACACCACATATAGGCAGCTGCCCCTCTGGGAAAAAGCTTCCAGAGGAAGGATCAGGCAGCCATATTTGCTGTTCTGCAGCCTCTGCTGGTGATACCCAGGCAAACAAGCTCTGGAGTGGACCTCCAGCAAGCTCCAACAGACCTGCAGCTGAGGGACCTGACTGTTAGAAGGAAAACTAACAAACAGAAAGGAATAGCATCAACAGCAACAAAAAGGTCATCTACACCAAAACCCCATCTGTAGGTCACCAACATCAAAGACCAAAGGTAGATAAAACCACAAAGATGTAGAGAAACCAGATCAGAAAAGCTGAAAATTCCAAAAATAAGAGGACCTCTTCTCCTCCAAAGGATTGCAGCTCCTCACCAGCAATGGAACAAAGCTGGACGGAGAATGCCTATGACGAGTCGACAGAAGTAGGCTTCAGAAGGCTGGTAATAACAAGCTTCTCCCAGCTAAAGTAGGATATTTGAACCCACCACAAGGAAGCTAAAAACCTTGGAAAAAGACTAGACAAATGGCTAACTAGAATAAACAGTGTAGAGAAGACCTTAAATGACCTGGTGGAGCTGAAAACCATGGCATGAAAACTTTGTGACACATGTAAAAGCTTCAATAGCTGATTCAATCAAGTGGAAGAAAGGATATCAGTGACTGAAGATCAAATTCATGAAATAAAATGAGAAGACAAGGTTAGAGAAAAAAGAGTAAAAAGAAATGAATAAAGCATCCAAGAATTATGGGACTATGTGAAAAGACCAAATTTACATTTGATTGGTGTACCTGAAAGTGATGGGAAGAATGGAACCAAGTTGGAAAACACTCTTCAGGATATTATCCAGCAGAACTTCCCCAACATAGCAAGGTGGGCCAACATTCAAATTCAGGAAATACAGAGAACACCACAAAGATACTCCTCAAGAAAAGCAACCCCAAGACACATAATTGTCAAATTCACCAAGGTTGAAATGAAGGAAAAAGTGTTCAGGGCAGCCAGAGAGAAAGGTCGACTTACCCGCAAAGGAAGCCCATCAGACTAACAGTGGATCTCTCAGCAGAAACCCTACAAACCAGAAGACAGTGGGGGCCAATAGTCAACATTCTTAAAGAAAAGAATTTTCAACCCAGAATTTCATATCCAGCCAAACTAAGCTTCATAAGTGAAGGAGAAATAAAATCCATTACAGACAAACAAACACTGAGAGATTTTGCAACCACCAGGCCTGCCTTACAAGAGCTCTGCAGGAAGCACTAAACATGGAAAGGAACAACCGGTACCAGCCACTGCAAAAACATGCCAAATTGTAAAGACCATCGATGCTATGAAGAAACTGCATCAATTAACGGGCAAAATAACCAGCTAACATCATAATGACAGGATCAAATTCACACATAACAATATTAACCTTAAATGTAAATGGGCTAAATGCCCCAATTAAAAGACACAGACTGGCAAATTGGATAAAGAGTCAAGACCCATCAGTGTGCTGTATTCAGGAGACCCATCTCACGTGCAAAGATGCACATAGGCTCAAAATAAATGGATGGAGGAAGATCTACGAAGCAAATGGAAAGCAAAAAAAGGCAGGGGTTGCAATCCTAGTCTCTGATAAGAGACTTTAAACCAACAAAGATCAGAAGAGACAAAGAAGGGCATTACATAATGGTAAAGGGATCAATACAACAAGAAAAGCTAACTATCCTAAATATATATGCACCCAATACAAGAGAACCCAAATTCATAAAGCAAGTCCTTAGAGACCTACAAAGGGACTTAGATTGCCACACAATAATAATGGGAGATTGTAATACCCCATTGTCAATATTAGACAGATTAACGAGACAGAAGGTTAACAAGGATATCCAGGACCTGAACTCAGCTCTGCAACAAGCAGAACTAATAGACATCTACAGAACTCTCCACCCCAAATCAACAGAATATACATTCTTCTCAGCATCACATCACACTTATTCTAAAATTGACCACATAGTTGGAAGTAAAGCACTCCTCAGCAAATGTAAAAGAATGGAAATCACAACAAACTGTCTCTCAGACAACAGAGCAATCAAATTAGAACTCAGGATTAAGAAACTCACTCAAAACCACATGACTACATGAAAACTGAACAACCTGCTCCTGAATGACTGCTGGGTAAATAACAAAATGAAGGCAGAAATAAAGATGTTCTTTGAAACCAATGAGAACAAAGACACAATGTACCAGAATCTCTGGAACACATTGAAAGCAGTGTGTACAGGGAAGTTTATGGTACTAAATGCCCAAAAGAGAAAGCAGGAAAGATCTAAAATCAACATCCTAATATCACAATTAAAAGAACTAGAGAAGCAAGAGCAAACAATTATTGCTTCTGAAATTGAGGCAATAATTAATAGCTTACCAATCAAAAAAAGTCCAGGACCAGATGGATTCACAGCCAAATTCTACCAGAGGTAGAAAGAAGAGCTAGTACCATTCCTTCTGAAATTCTTCCAATAAACAGAAAAAGAGGGAATCCTCCCTAACTCATTTTATGAGGCCAACACCATCCTGATACCAAAGCCTGGCAGAGACACAACAAAACAAAGAGAATTTTAGACCAATATCCCTGATGAACATCAATGCAAAAATCCTCAATAAAATACTGGCAAACCGAATCCAGCAGCACGTCAAAAAGATTATCCACCATGATTAAGTCGGCTTTATCCCTGGGATGCAAGGCTGGTTCAACATATGCGAATCAATAAACGTAATCCAACATATAAACAGAACCAAAGACAAACACCACATGATTATCTCAATAGATGCAGAATAGGCCTTTGACAAAATTCAGCAGCCTTTCATGCTAAAAACTGTTGATAAACTAGGTATTGATGGAAAGTATCTCAAAACAGTAAGAGCTATTTATGACAAACCCACAGCCAATATCATACTGAATGGGCAAAAACTGGAAGCATTCCTTTTGAAAACTGGCACAAGACAGGGATGCCCTCTCTCACCACTCCTATTCAACATAGTGTTGGAAGTTCTGGCCAGGGCCATCAGGCAAGAGAAAGAAATAATGTGTATTCATTTAGGAAAAGAGGAAGTTAAACTGTCCCTTTTTGCAGATGACATGATTGTATATTTAGAAAACCCCATCTTCTCAGCCCAAAAACTCCTTAAGCTGATAAGCAACTTCAGCAAAGTCTCGGGATACAAAATCAATGTGCAAAGATCACAAGCATTCTTATACACCATTAACAGACAAACAGAGAGCCAAATCATGAGTGAATTCCCATTCACAATTGCTTCAAAGAGAATAAAATACCTAGGAATCCAACTTACAATGGATGTGAAGGACCTCTTCAAGGAGAACTACAAACCACTGCTCAATGAGTCAAAAGAAGACACAAACAAATGGAAGAATATTATATGCTCATAGATGGGAAGAATCAATATCGTGAAAATGCCATATTGCCCAAGGTAATTTATAGATTCAATGCCTTCCCCATCAAGCTACCAATGACTTTCTGCACAGAATTGGAAAAAACTACTTTAAACTTCATATGGAAACAAGAAAGAGCCCACATTTCCAAGACAATCCTAAATGAAAAGAACAAAGCTGGAGGCAGCATGCTACCTGACTTCAAACTATACTACAGGCTACAGTAACCAAAAGAGCATGGTACTGGTACCAAAACAGACACATAGACCAATGAAACAGAACAGAGGCCTCACAAATAACACCACACATCTACAACCATCTGATCTTTGACAAAACTGACAAAATAAAATGGGGAAAGGATTCCCTATTTAATAAATGGTGCTGGGAAAACTGGCTAGCCATATGTAGAAAGCTGAAACTGGATCCCTTCTTTACACCTTATACAAAAATTAATTCAAGATGGATTAGACTTAACTGTTAGACCTAAAACCATAAAAACCCTAGAAGAAAACCTAGGCAATATCATTCAGTACATTGGCATGGCCAAGGACTTCATGACTAAAATACCAAAAGCAATGGCAACAAAAGCCAAAATAGGCAAATGGGATCTAATTAAACCAAAGAGCTTCTGCACAGCAAAAGAAATGACCATCAGAGTGAACAGGCAACCTACAGAATGGGAGAAAATTTTTGCAATCTACCAATCTGACAAAGGGCTTATATCCTGAATCTACAAAGAACTCATACAAATTTACAAGAAAAAAAAAAACCATCAAAAAATGGGCAAAGGATATGAACAGACACTTCTCAGAAGAAGACATCTATGCAGCCAACAGACACATGAAAAAATGCTCATCATCACTGGCCATCAGAGAAATGCAAATCAAAACCACAGTGAGATACCATCTCATGCCAGTTAGAATGGCAATCATTAAAAAGTCAGGAAACAACAGATGCTGGAGCGAAAGTGGAGAAATAGGAATGCTTTTACACTGTTGGTGGGAATGTAAATTAGTTCAACCATTGTGGAAGACAGTGTGGTGATTCCTCAAGGATCTAGAACTAGAATTACCATTTGACCCAGCAATCCCATTACTGGGTATATACCCAAAGGATTATAAATCATGCTACTATAAAGACACATGCACACGTATGTTTATTGCAGCATTATTCACAATAGCAAAGACTTGGAACCAACCCAAATGTCCATCAATGGTAGACTGGATTAAGAAAATGTGGCACATATACACCATGGAATACTATGCCGCCATAAAAAAGAATGAGTTCATGTCCTTCGCAGGGACATGAATGAAGCTGGAAACCATCATTCTCAGCAACCTATCACAAGGACAGAACAACAAGCACTGCATGTTCTCATTCATAGGTGGGAATTGAACAATGAGAACACTTGGACACAGAGCAGGGAACATCACAGACCGGGGCCTGTTGCAGGGGTGGGAGCTGGGGGAGGAGGGATAGCATTAGGAGAAGTACCTAATGTAAATGAGTTGATGGGTGCAGCAAACCAACATGGAACATGTATACCCATGAATCAAACCTGCAGGTTGTGCACATGTACCCTAGAACTTAAAGTATAATTTTAAAAAAAAGAAATGGAGGCACAGTGAACTACATAGTTTTTCAGAGTTCTCAGCAGTGTCAGTTGATAGTTCTAAAACTAGTACATGAGTGTCTTGATACCAAAAAACAGTGTTGTCTCACTATTTTTAAAATATTGAAAAGCAGTGTTGTTTGACTGTTTAAACAACAACAACAAAAAGTTGGCCAGGCACTGTGGCTCACACGTATAATCCCACATTTTGGGAGATCAAGGCAGGCGGATAATGAGGTCAGGAGTTCGAGACCAGCCTGTTCAACATGGTAAAACCCCATCTCTAGTAAAAATACAAAAATTAGCTGGGTGCAGTGGTACGCACCTGTAGTTCCAGCTACTTGGGAGGCTGAGGCAGGAGAACCACTTGAACCCGGGAGGCGGAGGTTGCAGTGTGCCAAGATTGTGCCACTGCACTCCAGCCTGGGTGACAGAGCAAGACTCTGTATCAAAAAAAAAAAAAAAAGTTTGCCACTTTTTAGGATGAAATGTGTCATTAGATAATTCAGTTTCCAAATAGTTTTTAGTGAACTATTCAATGAAATTAGCAATATTTTATAATCTGTCATAAGTGCAATTGGAGATAGAAGTGGATAAAACTTAAGGGTCAAAATGTGTCAATGCATATTTCAACGAGAGTTACCACATGTAGAATTAAGGATCTGCATGGTATTCAAAAATCATCCAAAGATCAATTTATTCTATTTTAAAAACCAGTGGACATACTTACGACAGTTTCTTACATTTTTACAGTTTCAATGCTCTCATAAGCCTTTGAGGCAATGCCGTCATTCTTAATATCTTGGAGCAAATTGTACATAAACACCTCCTACCAAAAGTATTTTTTAAATGAGCAATGAACTGTTTTTTCCCCTAATCTTGCATTAATGAGTGATTTGGGTATGTTGTCTTGAGTTTATCCATTTTACTGGTGTTATTCTGTAAAGCACACAATTCTCAGATTTATGAGATTTACATTCAAGTTTTGTTTCTGACTAGCTTTGTGTACTGGCAAAGTCATTTCAACACTATCAACTACCATGATGGCAAAATTAAAACAGGCTCTTATTTCCTGAAGAGATAGCAAACTCAAGTAGGAATACAATTTACAAGATTTTAATATCTAAAAGAGGATTTTGTGCTAATCTCTGGTAAAAGTGTGTTTGCATTACCATTAGAAATCCATACAGCTTAACACATTCAGGTTCAGAACAAGCTTATTCTTTTGAGTCTAGAGAATTCAACTTCACTGGGAATTTTTCTGAGACATTTAAGGCATTATTCTACCTGTACTGCCACAAGTCTAAGGTTTGACGATAACAAATACTGTTTTAGTTGGAACTGACAGGGCATCTCATTATCATGTGATTATCCTTTTAGCTCATTAATAATAATGGTGATAATTATAATTATAAAATTAATATCTGGAAAGAGCTTTACAACATATATTATTGTATTTAAAGAAACCACGAAATTCAATATCAGGGTATTTCACGTAGCAATTCAGAATACAGATGCAGATATTCACAATATCATTGATTCTCCTTGACATGGCTAGAACTTCAAAAATATCTCTTTGGGGGAGTCAGGACGCAGGGAGTTATAATGTAGAAACTCACAAAAGAGATAAGTTTATATATTATAAAGTCAAATATATACAATACCAATATCCAAAGTCAGGATGCTGCACTAGAGTATGAGTTTGGGCAAATGTCTCCACTTCCGTGTTGTAAGAAAGTCAGTGCTGGAGACGATGTGGAGAAATAGGAACACTTTTACACTGTTGGTGGGACTGTAAACTAGTTCAACCACTGTGGAAGTCAGTGTGGCGATTCCTCAGGAATCTAGAACTAGAAATACCATTTGACCCAGCCATCCCATTACTGGGTATATACCCAAAGGATTATAAGTCATGCTGCTATAAAGACACATGCACATGTATATTTATTGCGGCACTATTCACAATAGCAAAGACTTGGAACCAACCCAAATGTCCAACAACGATAGACTGGATTAAGAAAATGTGGCACATATACACCATGGAATACTATGCAGCCATAAAAAATGATGAGTTCATGTCCTTTGTAGGGACATGGATGAAACTGGAAACCCTCATTCTCAGCAAACTATAGCAAGGACATAAAACCAAACACCGCATGTTCTCACTCATAGGTGGGAATTGAACAATGAGAACACATGGACACAGGAAGGGGAACATCACACTCTGGGGACCGTTGTGGGGTGGGGGGAGGGGGGAGGGATAGCATTGGGAGATATACCTAATGCTAAATGACAAGTTAGTGGGTGCAGTACACCAACATGGCACATGTATACATATGTAACAAACCTGCACATTGTGCGCATGTACTCTAAAACTTAAAGTATAATAAAATAAAACAAGAAAAAAAGTCAGTAATTAGTGGGGCTGATTTCTTTGCTGGGACTATCAAGGGCAAAATTTTTCCTTTTCTTTTCAAAGAATATATGATTATGTATACCATAAATATACCTAAAATAGCTATATAGGTAGGGAATATATTGTGAGCCTGAATTGTGTCCACTGCTACAGTTTAACCACATATTTGAACTGGTGTATTTCAAGTGGTGTAGAAGTCTATTTGTATATGCAACTGAAGAGTTTTCTGGAAATGTTTACCAATGAAAATCCAAACCATGCACCCATCGATGCCATGTGAACTCTTCAGTTATCAGAGAATAGTTGTTATTTTTTTTATGAGAAGCCAGCATAATTTGAAATCAAGAAAGTCATATGTTGAGCATTTCATGGTACACTGGGACATCAACCTCAAAAAAATGGACTCAAATCTTATGTAGGGGACAGATGTGTAAGGTAAAAATTTAATAGAGTTTAGAAATCGCTTCAGAAAGTACCATCACTCTATACGGGCAATAAGCCCAGTTCTTCCTCCAGCGTTTTAAGAGATTACTATTTTGGTTGAGCATCAGATGAATTAGTTTAGGCTTAAAGGCATGAAAAAATACATTTAAAAATGTATTAGTATCACAGGAAAGAGACTGAACAATGAGGGGCATGTATATGAAAATAGACCAAATAATGATCTATTAATAAGTTTCATACCATGTTCCCTCCAGGACATAAACTGAGTGAAATAAGGGGTGAGATTAATAGCAATTAATTTTTAACAAATTAATCAGAGTATGTTCAACTCTGCTGTTCTTTCATCCAATACAATGGTCCTCAACCAGGCATTATTTAGTTCCTCTGAGGACATTTTGCAATGTCTAGAGACATTGTGCCATAGTTGAGAAACTCTGATAAAAGAATGCCATAATATGGGAAAAACGTTTTCCTCACTCCTCATCATACATAGTTTCCCCTACAGTCTGAAACCTATATTAAATATCATCTATGTGCTCCCCAAGCCTACTCTTACTCTCTTGACTTTGCTGCCTGTCCTCACCTTTGTAAATTATCTGTTTCATTTAACTTTATTTAAATTATGCAATTTAAGTATGTTTGTTTCTTGCCAGGACTCTAACTGATACAGATCCTCTTGAATCCAGTGCAAAAGCCTTTGGTGTTTAAAGGAAGATAATAAACCATGCACAGTAGAGGCAGGGGCAATTGCTAGGGAAAAAAGAAAAAGAAAAACAACAACAACAAAACTTCAAGTAATCACTGTTGTACCTAGTGACTCGGTTAGTTTAGGGATCTAAGACAACTCTGGTAGTAATGCCTGCCAGTCCAAGCAACTCCAATGTGTGATAGAGATGGCATTACACAGAAGAAAAGACTAGTTGTACCCATAAAAGGGTCAGTGCTCTTTCACAGGAATAGAACTAAGCAAAGTGGCAACAGAAATTATTGAGTGCTGTGTGGTAACTGAGAAAATTGTCTGCAAGCACATTTGAGATAACTCCAAAGCATTTTAAAAATAATCTTTAATCTAATTTTCCAACTTTGAATATTATTTACTCATTGTGAAACTCTTCTGCAGTAATGCTTCCTGCTCAATTTCTTTATGATTCCTTATGAATCATGAATTCATGGATTTATGGATTTATGAATTCATGCTTCATCCATTTAATAAATGTTTGTTTTTTAACAACTTCAATTTGACATGCCAGCCATTGTCCTTGGGAATAATGCTTATCTGAAATTCTCCCAAGGTTCTCATCTTGAGGTCACAGTGGCCCTTGAATACCTCACATTATGGTATCTTATTGCCTTCAGGGAGTTTATATTCCAGTCCTTATTAGGCCACCCTGAGTTGCTGAGGTCCCTGTTGATCTACATCTAAACTCTCTAAAATTATGGTAACCTTTTGATATATATGACAAGAATTTTGCCCCTTATTTTCATTTCTATTTTTAGTCTTTTGTAGCATTTATCTTTGCTCACTGCAGGGCAATATAATTAATTATCTAATTAAAAGTGAAAGTAAAAAGCCACTGCATTAGATTGTGAGACTCATAAACACACTAATGAGTGAAATGTAATTTATCTCCAGAGATGAGTAATTTCTAAAGTGATGATCAACAAGTGAACTCATATACACCGTCCAAAAGCTTCATGTGGCCACTGAAATCAATTTAGATTTTTTAATGTAGTATTTAGAATTTCAGTGTTTACAAACACCATTTTGCATTTATTATACACTTTTAAATGTTGCACATGAGTTGATCACCTTGCTGGTAAACATTTATTAAGCATTTATTATATATCAGCATAAGGCCAAATGTTTGGGATACAAAGGTGTCCATCACTGAGGACTTAACAATCTAACAGATGTGTAATACAAATAAGAAAGTAATTGCAACAAATGAATATAATATTCAAAGTATTACAGATGAGCAGCTTAATGGGAAGAGAAAAAAATTTGCTGAATGTATATTCCAGTTGAAGAGGACAATGCTAGATGCAGTTACCATGTGTCAGTACTTCCCTGATTTTAATCAATATGCATACAATAACCTGGAGATTATGTTAAAATGCACATTCTGATTGAAATGTTTTGGGTAAGGCCTGAGATTTCTCATTTCTTACACGTTCCCAGGTAATGCCAATTCTGATTCTATTTGGTAACACCTTGAGCAAGAAGATTCTAAAACTCACAACCACATTCCATTTCTTACAGTAAGGGAGAGGGAGTTTCAGAGAGACAAATGTTTTGCTCAAAATTATATAACTAAACTTGGACTGATTTGAATTTTTTAGATTCCAAAACATGTTATTCAAGTAACCAGTCTTGAGTAGTTACTGGGAAGGGTGAGTTAAGTAATATGAGCTTCACAAGTGAAATAACATTTGAATTAGTGAATGGTGAAGGAAAATATAGATGTTTCCAGGCAGCATATAAAAGGTAAGTATGTGATTTAGAGTTGATGTGATTGTAGTGGTGTCCAAAAAGCGAATTGGTTACCAGCTGAAATTAAGCTAGAAAGTATGATCATAAAATTTAGAGGGATACTTAAGAAAACCAAGAAATGTTTTTATTTTTATTAAAACAGGTAATTGAAAATAATCAAATAACTGCTTAAAACAACCTGATGTATTTGTTTTTTTTAGGAAGCTCAATCTGGATGATTGGGATGGGATGGGTATTAATCCTAGAGATATTAGAAAATAATTAAATTATAAGGTGGTCATAGAAGATACCCTGAAAATAGATTAAAAAATAGTTCAGAGTCCATAACCAATGTCTGGGCCTGCTGCAGCAGAGTGGAGGTCTGGTTGGTGAGGCCTCCTCCCCGGCTGACCAACGTGCCTCCATGCACGTTAGGCCACTAGTATGATTGTTTGTATGGGTGTAGGGGCGATGGTCACAATTAATGCCTTAGAAGAAGAGAGCTTCATACATTCCTTCTCCTCTGACTCTGATGCAGAACTTGGTGCTGTGTGGTTGGGTATTCAGAGGACATTATTGTGGATGATGAGTTCCAGTTATTATAGAGAAATTTCATGGACAAGTACTACCAGGAGTTTTAAGACTGGGAAGAGAATAAACTCAACTGTGTGCCTGTTTTTAGTGAATATATTTATTTGGTGGAAAAGTATACTGAAGGACAGCTTCTGGAGCAGATTCCTGGATTCAACGTGGCAGCTTTTACAACAACGTTACAGCAAGGTAAAGATGAAGTGGCTGGTGACGTATTCAACATGCTACTCCCATTTACAGATTTTTCTAGCTTTTGAAGAAATGTTTTTAGAATACAGAACAGCAAAAGAAGGCTGGAAACAAGACTTACACGACGGTTTAGTGGTGACTTGTGCAAATTATCCTCAAGGCCAGCTTTCTAGAACAATCTACAGCACTAGGTCCTACCTCCAACCAATGAATAGGATCATTCTGGATGTCACTGACCCGTAGGACAATAGTCTCAGCTAGTGATGACAGAATACATCTTGAAAAGACTGACTCTGCTCTGCAATAGTTTGTTCATGTTAAGTATTGATGGGTCAAAACCAGTATGACTTAATCCTCCCAGACCCATTTCTCTTGAAACACCTTCAAGTATTCATTAACCTTGGTGCTTAGTAACCCTAGTATACATCCCCCCCCCCAAGTAAATACTTCTCTCATGTGCTTCTGAGTCAGACATTTCTGGAGCAAGCCCACGTCAAAGATTCCACCTAAAGGATCTCTTCCCCCAGCATACATGTTGGTATGTCAAAAGTGTGGAATAACCCACCATCACAAATCCTCTTTATTTCAGCAAGCTTTGCATAAATATTTTTGTATACCCACAACTCTTTTTAATATGAATCAGAGATCCTGTCCTTAAGCCTCAATAGGGTTTTTGATATTTATTTAGGGTGTTACTCAAGCCGGCTGTCTGTCTTGAGATTTCTAATCTCCTATGATCACAGCTTATCTTGGCTGTAAAAATCAATGAAAACAGATATACTTTACCTTAAAGCCACATGTGAAAATCAACTCCATTTGCAGTCCTTGTGTCACTGTCTTCTGCTAGTCCTGATGAGCCCCACTGTACCTAGAAGTCTCTTTCAAACATTCTTTTTGAAAAAAATATTCTTATAAATGAATACTCAGGCTAACCTAGAGGATATGATGTTGGAACTTCCATGATTACCCACATGGAGATGAAAGTATTATATGCTGTGTGATTTTTTAGTTCTTAGTGCTATGAAGTCAAAAATATTTTTTATGTTGGCATTCATTTCTATTTTACTGGATACCAATGAATGTATGTTTTGTGCTAGAAATATACTAAAAGGTATGCTGTTCTTACAGCATGTTAAATGTGTTTGTGCATACTTGCTGAAAATTCTTTCTGTATAAACCAGTTAGGTTCTATGTCGTAGACAGTGACTCTGCAATTTCTTCTTCCTGTCAAAATCTCTTTTACTGAGATGATATTCTGCTGATTTAGCTCAGCCTGGGTAGGATGTAGTAAATAGCTTTACTAGTTCTCTGTCTGCTTTGGTTTAGCACAATGTATGGTAGAGTATTACTTACCAGGAAACATGTATGTCACATCTCGAGAAAGAAGAAAAAAAAACATAGTAGTTCAATTCCCAATGTGTACCTTTGAATTTTTTAAGTAAAAATGAGAATCTGTACTGACTTTCACTTGGCCATTCTGATTTTAAAGGATGAGCTACAAGCTGTATGTTTCTCTGTCCTGATATGTCACTTATTAACTAGTTTTACACCATCCATAAAATTTGAGGTGTTTTACAAGAAATATAAAATAAAATAATAGTTCAAAAATACTTCTAGTGATTTGAGACCAATTAATATGGAAGCAAAGGTAAGAAAGAGTCAAGAATCTTGGATAAATTTTAGCTCTGGTTGTTAAGTGAATTATGACTTCATGTCCAAGAGCGAGGAACCAGGAGAAAGAGCAGAGTTGGACAGACAGAATAATGGAAAACTTGCAGTCCAAGAGACCTTTGCAGTAGCTTCTCCAGAAAAAGTATATAATTTAAATAGTGGTTAGAATTTGCTATGCAAATATTCATAATCAACTTGGCATCACCCTAACAGCAGAACATTATATTGGTTGATTATTAGAACACACACATATCTTATTTGCTGAGCAGCAGCTGCAGGATCTTAAATTAAACCACAGTTTAAAAACACAATCACTTCCTCCAAGACCTTATAATTTCATTTAAACATAAAACTCATTCCATCATCCAGCTACTCAAATGAAAAAAAACAAACTGCAAAGAATTTATAGAGAGGAGAGAAAAAGGAGTTCAGCTTCTAGATGTAGTTGATAGAAATTGCTAGATGGCTGCAGTTTTAGTCTATTTCTAAAATTGTAAGAACAACAATAACACTATAAAAATGAGAGATAAGCATAGAGAATAATCTAGCTGTGTCAAGGCTAAGTGAGTCATCCCCACCCTCTTGATAATATTTGCCCTAAGGATGTATTTCTTCTTCTATTATAATTCTATAAATAATTCTTTTGGAAACAGAATGAAAAAGCAAGCACAGCAACAACCTACTTATTCCAAAATTGGGATCAGATATATTTTTTCATTTGAAATGTAAATGATAACTAGGATAAAAGTAAGGAAATAACAAAGCGGTGAAGCTGGTTAAAAAAAAAAAAAAAACCAAGTACTAAAATTTATATATCTTTCTCAATGGAGCAATACTCAAGCCCTCACTCAGCACTTATTTGATGGCATCATTTCACATCATTCTAATAAGTATGGTGAGCTAGTTTTCCTAACAAACCTTGGAGGCAATGAGGCATAGTGGAAAGAGCAAAGTCTTCAGATTCATGTATTAGTTTGTGAATGTCTCGAGAAAGGAAATCTAGTATATGCCATATATCTTGCGCTGTATATTCTCAACATTGTTCATATACGCCGAAAAGTATCTGTACGACATGCAACAAGGAACTCTGCATTTGCCATGTTACCCCCATGAGCCTTTCTCAGTTGCAAAATGATGAAAACACAATCCAAAGGAGGCACACAACATGTACAACATGCAACATGGAACATTGCATTTGTCATGTCATCCCTGTGAGCCTTTCTCACTAAATGAGACTTAAAATCATCCAGCACAATGCTTAGCACATGGTACATGTCTTGTAGCTGCTAGTTCTTAACTCATAGTACATTAGCAGTAGAAAATTGGGAGGCTAGGGAAAAAGGGCCGCTGGCATTGAGAACATGAAGAGTAGTGGCTGCTGAGAAACAAGTAGTGAGAAATACGGAAGAAAAGATTATTAAAATTTAAGTACAGGAGTCCACACAATTTTAGAAAAACCTATAGCCAACATCATACTAAACATAAAAGATTGATGTTTTTTCCTCTCAGTTCAGGGAAAATATATGAAGGTCCACCCTGAAAACTGATTTTCTATGTTTCACAGCAGCTTCTAGCCATTACAGAAAGACAAGGAAATGAAACTAAAAGCAGCCATATTGGAAAGGAAGAATACTGGCTTAAAAGGCAGATGACATAATCATCTTCATGTAACTCTGATGGAATCATCAACAAAGCTGTTGAGTTTAGCAAGGTTGCAAGATACAAAATCAATATACTAAAATCAATTACATCTCTATATACTAGGAACAAACAGTCATACATTGAAATTAATCAAAAGTAAATACTCTAAATAGTGTAAAAATATGAAATACTTAGGGTTAAATGTGACAAATATGTAAAACAACTGTACATTAAAAACTATGAAACATTGCTTAGAAAAATTAAAAGATACCCAAAAAATAGATAATTTTTTTCATGGCTCAGAAGACTCAATATTGTTAAGATGCCAAGTCTCTAAAAATTGCATTTATAAAGTTAGTACAATTCCAATCAAAATTCAGCCAGTTATTTTGGGGAAACTCAAAAGCTGATTCTAAAATTCACATGGAAATGCAAAGAAACAGAACAATGAAAAAAACACAGAAATGGTAGAAATAAAGAAGCATGACACTGGCTGATTCTAGATCTTACTACAAATCAACAGCAATCAAAATAATGTAGTAGTATTACCAAGATAAAAAATGGATCAAACTGAATAAAATCCAGAAATATACTTACACATACACAGCTTTTATTTAACACAGACACAAGGGCAACTGAGTGAAGTACAGATTTTTCTTTCAATAAATTATGCTGAAACAATTCAATATTCATATCTAAAATTAAATAAACAAAAAGAACTTCAAGCTATACCTTACATCAAATATAAAAATTAACTAAAAATGGATTATGAATTTAAATATAAAATGTATAAAACCTCTAGAAGAAAATAAATGAGTTAATCTGTGTCTTGGTTAAAGCAAAGATTTTCTTAGATATGACAAGAAATATTCAGTTCATTAAAAGAAAACAAATAATAAGTTGGAGTTCATCAAAATGGAAACTTCTGTTTGAAAGACAGAGTTAAAGGAATAAAAAGACAAACCATAGACTGGAAAAATATATTTGGAAATCATGTACTTGATAAGGTACTTGTATATACAACATATAAAGGACTCTCAAAACTCAAATAATAGAAAACGAATCATACAGTTAAAAAATGGCAATATATTTAGGCAGACACTTCACCAAAGGAAATACAAAGACAGCAAATAAGCATATTTGAAGATGCTAAAATTAAAATGATTGGCCATGGCGAAAACGTTTTTGAGGGTGTAGAGAAACTCACACTGGCATATGCTTCTAGTTGTAATAAAAAATGGTACAATTGTTTTTGAAAGACTGTTGGGGAGTTTCCTAAGAAGTTAAACATAGATCTACCTTATTCTCCCACCACTCCACTTCTAAGTATTTTCCCAAGAGAAATAAAAGTGTACGTTCATTAAAGCACACAAATATACAAAGCAGCTCTATTTGTAATAGTCCCAAACTGCAAACAATTTTAGTTTTTGTCAAAATGTAAGTAAATGTAACAATGGTGATCTATCCATTCAATGGAATACAACTCATCAGTAAATATTAAAAATGAACTATTAATATAGGCCAGTATGATGAATTTCAGAACAGTTAAACTGAGTGAAAGAAGCCAGACACAAAGAAGCCAGACCTCCCACCAAACAAAATTATACAATATGATTCCTTTCATTTAAAATTCTAGGAAATTAAAAAGAACTTATAGCAATAGAAAGTAACATCAGTGGTTTCCTGTGGGTGGGTTTAAATGGCAGGATGCAGCAGAAGTGAAGATTATAAGGGGGTAAAGGGAAACTTTTGGTACAATCATATGTACATTTTCTTGATAGTTATGATACTTTTCTAGTAGTATTAATTTGTCAAAACTTATCAAATTGTACATGTTAAATGAACATGACTATTTTGTCAATTATACTTTAGTATAGCTGTTAGAGAGAGAAGGAGTAGGAAGATTAGGAGTTAACAAGGAGGAAAAAGTCAGGTTGCAATTTTAGACAGCTTTTTAAGAGCAGGCCCCACTGGGAAGGTGAGATTTGAAAAAGGCTTTAAAAGGGAAAGGAAGTTAGCTACACTACAGAGGCAACAGCCAGGCAAAGGCCCTAGGGAAAGTGAATGGTTGGCAATGAGGCCAATGTGCCTGAAGCACAGTGAGAAAGGTCTAGCGTACTAGGAGTTAAAGTAAGAGAGGCCACAAATCACCCTTATGCATTTTAAAACTTTGGTCTCTTACTAGAAGTAAGATGTATATCTATTGAAGTTGTTATGCAGAGGATGACACTATCTAGTTAGATTTTTTTTAAAATTTCTCTGGCTGTTGCATTAAGAATAATCTTTACGGGGACAAAAGTGAAAGTAGAGAGGCCAATCAGGAGGCTATTACAAAAATTCAGAGAAGAAATGATAGTAGCTTGAGACAGGATGGTAACATTGGAGCAGGTAGGAACTAATTAGATTCTGCCTGTGTTTTGAAGGTAAAGCCAACTGTTTTTTCAAATGGATTGAAAATGGAATATGAAACAAAGAGAGGAATTTTCTTGAGTTGGTTTTCACTCCCATTCTCTTCCTGGTCATTTATCTGTCAAATCTTTCAATTTTGTTCAACTTCCTGTCAATGTAATCCAAAAAAGACTAACCAGTTCAGTGTAGAAGAAGCCTCTTAATTGCACATTCTCTGTGGATTTGGGCTAAATTTATTTGGCACTGTATTACCACTCAGTTGACTTTAATTGAAATTGCAGAAAAAAGCATTATGTCTGCTAACTGTCTGCTTCTTCAAAAATGTTTTTCTATTTCTTTCATCAATGTTTTGTAGCTTTCATTGTCTAGAGTTTTTACCTCCTTGCTTAAATTTATTCCTAGGTCCTTTATTATTTTTTGCAGCTATTGTCAATGGAATTGCTTTCTTAAATTTAGAGCTAATTTGTTATTGGTGTACAGAAGTGCTACTGGTTTTTGGATGTTGATTTTTTATCTTTCAACTTTACTAAATTATTTTATCACTTCCAATAGTTTTTTGGTATAGTCTTTAGGTTTCTCAATAGATAGGATTGTGTTGTCTGCAAACAGGGACAATTTGACTTCCTCCTTTCCAATTCTGATTCACTATCTGTCTATCGTTCTTTCTTTCTTCCTTCCTTTCTTTCTTTTTCTTTCTTTTTTCTTTCTTTCTCTGTCCCCTCCATTCCTTCCTTCCTCCCTCCCTCCCTCCCTTTCTCTCTCTCTCTTCCCTTAATTTCTCTGGCTAGAACTTCCACTACTATATTGAATAACCATAGTAAAAGTGAGCATCTAGTCCTTAGAGGAAAAGCTTTCAATGTTTTCTCATTCAATATGATGGTAGCTGTGGGTTTATCATATATGGCCCTTGCTGTGTTGAGGAACATTCTTTCTAAATCTGATTTGTTCAGTTTTCATCATGAAGGCATGATGAATTTTGTCGTGTTTTTTTTTCTGCGTTTACTGAGATGATTACAAGGCTTTTGTTTCTCATTCTGTTAATGTGATTTGTCACATTTATTGATGTGTGTATGTTGAAATATTCTTGCCTTCCTATTCCTAGGATAAATCTCACTTGATCATGGTATACAATCTTTTTGATGTGCTGTTGGATTTTGTTTGCTAGTATTTTGTTAAGGATTTATACAGCTATGCAAAACTGCATCAGAGCTAATGACCTACAGGTTTCTTTTTTTGTGGGTCTTTGTCTGATTTCAGTATCAGGGTGATGTTGGCTTCTTTCTAAAGCGAGTTGAATATAATATAGAATTACTACCTTTTCAATTTTTTTGAATAGTTTGAGAAGAATATGTGTTAGTTCTCCTTTAAAAGGTTGTGAAATAGAGCTTTGACGTGATCCTGTGTAAGGCTTTTCTTCTTGGGAGATTTTATACTACTAATTCTATCTCATTGCTTCTGATTATTCTGTTCAGCTTTTCTGTTTCTTCTTGATTCGATCTTGATAGGTTATATGGGTTGAGGAATTCATTCATTTCCTCTAAGTTTTCTAATTTGTTGGCAGATACTTGACCAAAATAGCCTCTAATGATACTTTGTATTTCTGTAGTATCAGTTGTAATGTCTCCTTTATTATTTCTGTTTTTGTAAATTTGGGTCTTCTCTCCTTTTCTTTTCTTAAAAACGGGAAGACATCCATGTTCATGGATTGTGTATTAGTCCATTCTCACACCACTATAAAGAATACCACCTAAGACTGGGTAATTATAAAGGAAAGCAGGTTAATTAATTCATAATTCTGCAGGCTTAACAGGAAGCATAGCTAGGAAGTCTCAGGAAACTTACAATCATGGCAGAAGCAAAAGGGAAAATAGGCACCTTTTTCACAAGGTGGCAGGAGGGAATGTGTGTGAGAATGAGGAAGTTCCACACTTTAAAACCATCAGCTCTCTTGAGAACTAACTCACTATCATGAGAACAGCACGTAAAACCTGCCCCCATGATCCAATCACCTCCCACCTTGTCCCTCCCCTGACATGTAGGGATTACAATTCGAGATAAGATTTGTCTGGGGACACAGAGCCAAACCATATCAGATTGGAAAAATTAATATTGAAAACATGACCATACGACCCAAAGAAATCTACAGATTTCATGCAATACCTATCAAGATATCAATGGCATTATTTACGGAAAGAGAGAAAACAATCTTGAAACTTGTATGAAGCCACAAAAAGCCCTGAATAGCGAAAACAATACTGAGCAAAACAAACAAAGTGTGCTCAAGGCATCATACAACATGACTTGAAAATATACTGCAAAGCCATAGTAATCAAAACACCCATGGTACTGGCATAAAAATTTATGTAGACCAATGGAACAACTTAGAGAGAAATAAAGAATACACAGAAATAAATCTATGTATCACAGACAACTGATTTTTGACAAAGGCACCAATAACCTACATCGGGGAAAGGACAGTTGTATAAATCATTGGTGCTGGGAAAACTAAATATCTGTATGCAGAAGAATGAAACTAAACCCCTACCTTTCACCATATGCAAAAATAAAACCCAAACTAAAAAACATTTAAATATAAGATTAATATTTCATAAATATAAGATTCATGAAACTACTTACAGAAAACATAAGGGAAATGCTTCAAGACATTGGTCTGGGCAAAGAAAATATGAATAAGACTAAAAGCACAGGCAACAAAAGCAAAAACAGACAAACAGGATTGCATCAAGCTAAAAAGTTTCTTCACCTCAAAAGAAATAATCAGTAGAGTGAAGAGATGACCTGCAAAATGGGAGAAAATATTTGCAGACCATTTATAGAACAAGGAATTAATACTGAGAACACACTAGGAAGCTAAACAACAGCAAAAAAAATCTAAAAATCTGATTAACAAATGGGCTAATAATCTGAATAGATGTTTCTCAAAAGAAGACATAAGATGGTCACCAAGTATATGAAGAAATGGTCAACATCACTAATCATTAAATAAATGTAAATTAAAATAATGATGAGATACCACATCAACATAGTGAGAATAGCTATTATCGAAAAGACAAAAAACATGCCACTACCTCTGAGCATATGCACATGTGTGGAAACTGTTGCATTGCTGCTACTAGTGTGCATGGATGATGATGCTCCATCACCACACATGCGCATCCAGACATGAATCCTCTCCCACGCTAGAGTACATGTGCATGCTGGCCCCACTTCCACCACCCCGATCAAATGCTTTTGTTAGCAACCCCCATAAGAGTGTTGGTTGCCTGTGGACTGTGAGACCTCAGCCCCTCCAGCATAGCAAGTGCTTAATCTTGAGGGGCCAGAGAATAATACAATGCCCTGATACCTGCCGCTTATGGTTAGGGCATGCAGTCAGCAGTGCTAAGCTCAGATCTGGCCACCAGAAATCATCCAGAATGAAACCATTCATCTGAACTCAACTTATACCACAGTCAAATCCTCAAAGGCATCAAGGTATATAAAATAAAATTTAAAAAAAAAAAACATCCAAACCAAGCCAACTTCAAAGTTCAAAGCAACATTATCCCACAGAGATTAGAAAGAAGCAGCACAAGAACCCTGGCAACTCAAAAAAACAGTGTCTTCTTACCTCTAAATGACCACACGAGCTCTCCAGCAATAGTTCTTAACTAGACTGAAATGGCTGAAACAACAGACTTAGAATTCAGAAACTGGATAGCAATAGAGATCATCATTGATATTCAGGACAAAGTTGAAACCCACTCCAATGAATCTAAGGAATTTAATAAAATGATAGAAGAGCTGCACACAAAATAGAAATTTTAAGAAAGAAACAAACTTGTCTGAGACAGCTGAAAAGATCACTACAAGAAATTTGTAACACAATCAGAAGTATTAAAAACAGAAGAAATCAAGTTGAGAAATGAATCTCAGAGCTCGAAGGCCAGTTCTTTGAATCAACTCAATCTGACATAAAGAACAAAGAATAAAAAAGAATGAACAAAACCTTTAAGAAATATAGGATTATGTAAAGAGACCAAATCTATGATTCAATGGTGTCCCTGAAAGAGAGTGAAAGAGAGCTAACAACATGGAAAAAATAACTGAGGATAGTATCCATAAAGATTTCCCCAACCTCACTAGAGAGGTCAACATTCAAATTCAAGAAATTCAGAGAACCCCTGTGAATTATTATACAAGATGACCATCCCCAAGACATACAGTTATCAAGTGATTCAACGTCAATGTGAAAGAAAAAAAATGATAAAGGCAGCTAGAAACAAGGAGCAGGTCACCTACAAGGCCAACTCTATCAAGCCAACAGCAGACATTTCAAAAAATAACAAATGCTGATGAGAATGTGGAGAAAAAATAACTCATACACAGTAAGTGGGAAGGCAAATTAGTACAGCCACTATGAAAATAGTATTGAAGTTCTTTTTTAAAATACAAATAGAGCTATCATGTGACCCAGCAATCTCACTACTGGGTAGTTTTCCAGTGAAAAGGAAATCATTATATCAAAAAGATATCTGTATCCCCATGTTTACTGCAGCACTATTCACAATAAACAAGATATGGAAGCAACCTACATGTCCATCAACAGATGGATGAATGAGGAAATCATAGTATACATACTTGGAATGCTATTTAGTCATACAAAAGAATGAAATCCTGTCACTAGCATCAATATAGATGAGCCTGAAAAACATTATGTTAAGTGAAGTAAGTCAGGCACAAAAAGATAAATACTGCATGTTCTCACTTATCTGTGCAGCAAAAAAAGTGAGCTCCTAGAAGTAGAGAGTAGAATTACAATGACTAGAAGCTGGGAAAGGTGGTGTGGGAAGGAGATAGGGAGAGATTGTTTAAGGAATACAAAATCACAGCTAGAATGAATAAATAAATTATAATGTTCTATAGCACTGTAGGATGACAATAATTACCAATTTTTAAATATATTTTCAAATAGCTAAAAAAGGATTTTGAATGTCCTCAACACAAAGAAATGATAAATGTTTGAGGTAATTGATATGCTAATTACTCTGATTTGATCATTGCACATTTTATGTATTTATCAAAATATCATGTTCCCCATAGATATATACAATTACATGTCAACTGAAAACAAAGAAAATAGATATATCCAAATCAAACAGACATTTCTTTCTCACTTGCTTAGATTTTTATTTTAGTGAAAATAAATAAAAACGTAATCTTATATGCAAAAAAGGCCATTTTTGTCAACTTTGCTGTCATTTTTTGAAGGAATTATATTTTGCATATCTTAAAAACATACATCTAAACTGTCAAAACTAAATATATCACAACTTCCATAAATTTTGTAAAATCAGCAATTCTCATTTTAGGATACTTGCCCAATTTAAGAATAAATTCTAGTTTGTTGGATAAGCTTTGTGGTTATTCAACTTAAATATATATTGAGCAAGAAAATGTAAGTATAGAAAAAAGATGATTATTTATTGAGTAATATATAACTAATTATTTTCTTTATTGCCTTGATTGTAAGGAAGCAGAGGTCAATTATTTTCTTTGAACTTAGGTATCCTGCTGTATTTATTTCTTACTTTCCTCTTCATCTCCTTTTAATTGACATTTTCTAAGGTTTGTTTTGTTTACTGAGGTATTCTTAAAGGAACATACTTTTTCTATCAATGACTTTAAATTTCTTTCTAAAGCGAGTTGAATATAAATAATAAAACACAATTTATCAAGTGTCTAATGAAAAATACAACAACCAAAAATAAGTCTGACTGAACTGCAGGTACATAGAATGGATTGAAAGTTGTCACTTTATGTTTTTATTAGTTCCAATAAGCTTTAAAATTTTTAAACCATATTACTTACTAAAGGTGGTTAAAATAGCTCATATGGTTTGCTAGGATAAAGAGTATCTTTAAAGCAATATAAACTTAAATATACTGTTATTTGTTACTACTTTTGGCAGAATAAAATTATATTGGCTTCCATTTTTATTTCATTAATGATACAGGAAATATTCTCACCATAATTTTTTGAAAAGTCTTACTTTACAAAAAGAGGTCAGCCAGTTTACCTAAAAATAATTATTATCACATAGCATTAAGATAATAATTCAAAAATATTTTGTACCTAAGAGTCCTTTTGTTATTTTCTTTCCCATAGGCTAGACATTCCTTAACATTACTAATTATCAGAACTTCTTTCTAATCAGCATGAAAAAAAAAAAAAAACCAGGGTTAACACACTGAGGTGATATAAGTGCAACCAACCAACAACAACAACAAAATGATATTTTTGTTGGCCTTCCCACCCCTTTTCCGTACAATGTCACATTTAGGCTTTGCAATAGCTAAGCGTAATGCACAGACACCTCCAACCAACCCCCAAGAGACAGACAGACAGACACACACACACACACACACCCTAGACTCTTGAGATGCCTTGGCCACATACCCTTGGCTCATTAGATTTCAGTGCAGCTGTGATGAGGAATCCCGCACACAGGACCATGATCTCACTTCAGGAACGCCTCACAGTATCTCTCTGCTTATCTGCCTTGAAACTTTCTCCAAAGTCATAAAAAGCCACTCAGCCATTATGTAGTTATGGCTCAGAATGTGGAAGAATTAGTGCCTTCAAGAGCAAGCAGCAACCAATGAGGAATGAGACTCAGCAGATAGATTCTGATCCTCCCTATTTTTGATTCGGTTCATTTGGATGCATATTCTATTTGATTTCTCAGTGGGTCCCCAGAGGTGCTGAGTCCCAGTGTTCACAGTAGTAGTTAGCTCATTATCATAAATAGTCTTTTTTCCATTTCTTGTCTCACTTTCCCCATTCCCTCACTTCCCCTTCCTTGGACTGTGTTCCAAATAATTTACATGCAAACGCTGATTTCAAACTCTGATTGTGAGGCGACCTAAACCAAAACAACTACCTTTGTGTGCTCTAAGGATTTAGGGACTTCCATAAAAGAATTAGTATATTTAGACCACTACTGTTTCTTAAATACAAACCATACGTTACATACTTATGACTAAAATATTTCAATCAATGCTCATAGCAAATCTGAGAGATCATTATGATCTTGTTGTGCAGTTATATTTTTGATGCAGTTAACAATTAGGAAAACTGACTTTCAAACTCAATTCAATCTGGTTTTAAACTAATATTCTTTCTATTATATTAAGTCTCCAATTATAGTTTCAGCAATGCATATTTCTACCTAAAAAAATTGAATAACAATTCTTATGAACATGGATAAACAACAGAGTTTGTCTTAATAATCTTCAAAGAACTGCAGTGTCTGACAGCACCTCTCAAGTTACATTTCAAAGGAAGAGCTTCTTCCTTTGAGGGAATTCTTCTGTTGTTTTGGATATTTGCCCACATGTTATTGCTTCTGCTCTGGCTTAATTCCAACTCACGTAACCTCAGTAGCCTATATAATTTTCCTTAAAACTCTTACAACATCTATTGCTCTGCTCTTTACATACCAGCATAGTGGAATGAGAATCAATGAAGCATTCTGAAAGATAATAAAGCATACTTTTTTATTGTTTTGCAGTTGCTTTTGGGGTCTTCATCATAAATTCTTTGCCTAGGCCAGTGTCTAGAAAAGTATTTCCTAGGTTTTCTCCTATAATTTTTATAGTTTGAGGTTTTACATGGATGTCATTAATCCATCTTGAGTACATTTTTGTACATGGTGAAAGTTAGGGATCCAGTTTCATTCTTTTCATTCTTCTGCATATGGCTGGCCAGTTTTCCGAACACTATTTACGGAATATGGTGTTCTTTCCTCATTGTTTATTTTTGTTTACTTTGTCAAAGATGAGTTGGTTGTAGGTGTGCAGTTTTATTTCAGAGATCTCTATAGTGTTCCATTAATTCGTGTGTCTGTTTTTGTACCAATAGGATGCTGATAGGTTACTGTAGCCTTGTAGTATCATTTGAAGCCAGATAATGTGGTGCCTCTGGCCTTGTTCTTTTTGCTTAGGATCGCTTTGGCTATTTGGGCTCTTTTTTTATCCCATATGAATTTTGGAATTGTTTTTTGTGTTTCCATGAAAATGACATTGGTAGTTTGATAGGAATAGAACTGAATCTGTAGATTGCTTTAGGCAATACAGACATTTTAACGATATTGATTCTTTCAACCCATGAGCTTGGAATGCTTTTCCATTTGTTTGTGTCATCTATGATTTCTTTCAGCTGTGCTTTGTAGTTTTCCTTGTACAGATCTTTTACCTCCTTGGTTAGGTGTATTCCTAGGTATTTTATCTTTTTGTGGCTACTGTGAATGAGAATGTGTTATTGATTTGATTATGAGCTTGAACATTGTTGGTGTATAGAAATGGGACTAATGAAACTAACAAGCTACTACACAGCAAAGGAAATTCAACAGAACAAACAGACAACATACATTATGGGAGAAAATATTTGCAAACTGCACATCCAAAACAGGACTAGTATCCAGAATCTATAAGGAACTTCAATGAAACAAGACATGAACAAACAATTCCATTAACAAGTAGGCAGAGGACATGAACAGACATATCCCCAAAGAAGACATAAAAGCAGCCAACAAAAATATCAAAAAATTTTCAGTATCACTAATTATCAGAGAGATACAATCAAAAACACAATGATATGCCATCTCACACTAGTCAGAGTGGCTACTAATAAAAAGTCAAAACCTCAGGTGTGATGACTCATGCCTGTAATCCTAAAACTTTGGGAGGCTGAGGCAAGTGAATCACTTGAGCCCAGGAGTTCATCATGAGCCTGGGCAATATAGAAAAACCCCATCTCTACTAAAACAATACAAAATACTAGCTAGGCATGGTAGCACACCTGTAGTCCCTGCTACTCAGGAGGCTGAGGTGAGAACATCACCTCAGCTGAGGAAGTTGAAGCTGCAGTGAGCCGGGATCATGCCACTGTACTGCAGCCTCAGCAATAGAAGTGAGACCCTGTCTCAAAAAAAAAAAAAAAAGTCAAAAAATAACAGGTGCTGGTGAGACTGCAGAGAAAAAAAAATGCTTATTTTTGGTGTTAGTGTTGGTGATAGTGTAAATTATTTCATCCATTGTGGAAAAACACGTGGCAATTTCTCAAAGACCTAAAAACAGAACTACCATTGGACCCAGCAATCCCATTTCAGGGTATAACTCAAAGGAATATAAATAATTCTACCACAAAGACACATGCATGCATATGTTCACTGCAGCACTATTCACAATAGCAAAGACATGGAATCAACCTAGATGCCCATAAATGGTGGATTGGATAAAGAAAATGTGGTACATATACACCATGAAATACTATGCAATCATAAAAGAGAATAAAAGCATTGTTCTTTGCAGGAACATCGATGCAGCTAGAGGCCATTATCCTAAGCAAACTAACACAGAAACAGAAAACCAAATACCACATCTTCTCACTTAAAAGTGAGATAAATCTTGGGTTCACATGTACATAAAGATGGAAACAATAGACACTGGGGACTTCAAAACAAGGAAAGGAGCTGAGGAAGGGTGAAAACCTTTCTATTAGATCCTATGTTCAAAATTTGAGTGGCAGGATCAATAGAAGCCCAACCTCCTTAGCACCATGCAATATACCCTTGTAACAAACCTGCACATAGACCCAGTGATGCTAAAGTAAAAATGGAATTTTTTTAAATGTCACATTATCTTTCAAAGTAGTGTGTCTTTTTATATGCCCACTAGTAATATATAAGAAATTTCTTGATTCATATTTTTTTACCGCTTAATATTGTCAGACTTGATTTTTGCAGATTAAATGGATTATAAAAATGAGGAAAAAAGCATAAAATCTTGGCATGTTTTATATCAACACTAATGATTTCCATCTTCTTTAATACAACAAAAGAGAGAATAGAAAGGCTTAGACTTAATTGTACTTAAGTCCAAAATGTTATATGTGATTGAATGGAATTTGATTATAACAGTGTATTTACTAGATGTTACAGTCTCAGTCTATAACAAGCTTGCCTAACCTGCTGCCCATGGGCCTCATGCAGCCCTGGATGGCTTTGAATGTGGCCCAACATGGATTTGTAAACTTTCTTAAAATATTGTAAGATTTTTTTGTGATTTTTTTAGCTCATCGGCTATCATTAGTATTAGTGTTTTATGTGTGGCCCAAGACAATTCTTCTTCCTCCAATGTGGCTCAGGGAAGCCAAAAGATTGGACATCCCTGGTCTATAGTATCCTGAAATGGAGTTAATATCTAGAATTTCTGTAAACAAAAATTAGGAGAACTAATTGTTTGAAATCAATAGTTTGATGAAATGGAATGTCTTGTCTACCGTTTGGATTCAGTTAAATGTGATTGAAAATCACAGAAAGAAATAGCCTAAATAAAATAGAGGCCATCTAAAACCGATTTTTCATTCTCCCTCACAAAAAGTCCAGTAAGTATTTCAAGAATGGTAAGGTGATTTCAATAACCACCAGGGTTACACCACCAAGTTTAATTTAGCATTTACATCGTGAATATGATCATTATTTAAGTTGTAGTCATAATGTCCACATTCTAGCCAGCTGGAGTAAAGATCAGAAGTAGGGAACAGCCTTTCTTTTCAACTCAGCAATACTGAAGTACACATGACACTTTTGTTGACATCCCACATGCCAGATCTTAGTCACCAGACCTATAGGAAATGTATTGCTCTGGCAGTTATTAATTGAATGACCTTGGCCATTCTTTAAACTATTTGAGCCATAATTTTACTTCACTTCTATAAATGGAGATTGTATGCTTAACTCCACAAGTTACTGTAAGGATTAAATAAGAAAATGCACATAAAATATCTCCCATTTTGTATAATACACAATTAGCACTGAACAGAGAAAGCAAGGAGGTATTAGGCATATGCCTTCGTGTTAATTTTTCTCTCTGTACAGTGCTTAGGTTGTATGGATAGTTTAAATGATCTGAGGGATGGTTGGATTAGCAGTTTAAGTTTGTTTTTGAAAATATAAGGAAATGACAGTATCTGAGGAAGAAAGAAATAAGGAAGTAGAAGATTGTTATAAGAATGTAAAATAAAAGCCCAATTTATTATTTTTCACATAAATAACCACATCAAAAATAATAAATATATCCTTGAAATTTTAGGAAAGGCTTTTATAAACATTAGCTATTTTATCCTTTGCTCCAAAAATGTTAGTATTATAATAATGCCAAGTTTTTATATATCAATTTTGGCCTAGGCAGAGTTGCAGTCTTACCCAAGGTCACACAATAGGAATGGTCAGTTACACAAGGAGTATAGCAAATGATGTTCACTGCAGGATATCGCTTAAGAGTGGAACTATCTCTTTACACTCAACTGCATGGCTTGCCTGGGTCTAGTTTCAGGTCATGAGTCCTTTCACCCAACCTCATTTAAAGTTAATGGTTCATGTGAGGGCATGAGGTGAAGTACGAGAATGTATAAAAAGATGAGAGGCCAACTTAATTTTCAGCATAGACTTCCTTCTGACACGAATGTGATGAATTGAAATTTTCTCAGTTTCCAGAGCTGTAGTGACAAAATGGTTTGACCATATGTCAAAAGTAGTCAAATTGGCTTCTTCAAACCTCTGTTGAGGCTGAACTGAAAGTTAAGTCTATGTTTTATTTGGTATCTGCGAGTATGAGAGAAATGATACAATTACATAATTTTTTTCTTCAAGGAAGTATAAATTTTTGCTTTAATAAGACTAGAATATTCATGAATGTGTGAATATTAAATGAAATAATATTAAGTATCAATATCCTACATACAACATAAAAAGATTATAAACTGTTATAGTATTAAGCATATCATTGCACTTTTCTCCTAATCATTTTGATGTTTATAATCCTCCTTCTAATCAGAAAAAAGGCACATAATTTTCTTGTGATGAGAGATAAGAGTTGGTACAGCAGAAATTCAAAGAGAGAAAAATAAATACGGTAGTAAAAATATTCTGACATACAAAATAAAACAACACTCAGAGGATAGTGTCAGGGAGATAGAATTTCCTAAATTTCATGTATACCTGTGCATGTAAAAAAAAAATACTGGAAGACTAAGATCGTAGAGACGCTTTTCCAATAAAGAGACCATGATCATGAGATTGGCTACCCTGACAGTGGAGAATATGATACAGGAGAAACAAATAGGTGATGTTCACCTCATCCACTTTCAAATAACTGAGGGAAGAAGAAAGACAAAGAAGTCA
Organism: Gorilla gorilla gorilla; assembly: GCF_029281585.2. Lineage (NCBI taxonomy): Eukaryota > Metazoa > Chordata > Mammalia > Primates > Hominidae > Gorilla > Gorilla gorilla. The sequence continues at coordinate 98,385,403 of NC_073237.2, read as the reverse complement.
AGGGCCAGGGTATTCATCACTCTCTTTTGAAGCCCTCTTCACCTCTGTCTGAGATCCATACAGTTATCTCTTTTTTTGTAGAGCATTTGCGTATATCTCTCTTCATACTTCCATTTTCACACTTCCTGTGTTATTACATACAAATTGTGTATGATGTGAGCAACACAAGTATAAGCCACATAGTCTTAATTTTTTAATGAATATATATTCAAGTTACTGATAGAGATATTACTGAAGTACTGGGAATTTTACCTGCCATCTTACTTTTTGTTTACTCTTTGTTCCATCTTTCCTCTTCCCTTTTCCTCTCTTATTTTCTCTTCCTATCTGTTAATTACTTTTTGCGGGGGATGGAGTCTTGCTCTGTCATTCAGGCTGTAGTGCAGTGGCGTGATCTCTGCTCACTGCAACCTTTGCCTCCTCAGTTCAAGCGATTCTCCTGTCTAAGCCTCCTGGTTAGGTAGCTGGGACTACAGGTGCCCACCACCATGTCTGGCTGATTTTTGTATTTTTAGTAGAGAGGAGGTTTGGCCCTGTTGGCCAGGCTGGTCTTGAACTCCTGGCCTCTTGTGATCCCCCTGCCTCAGTCTCCCAAAGTGCTGAGATTGCAGGTCTGAGCTACTGTGCCCAGCCCTTTTTTTTTTAAATTCCATATTTTAACCAATTTATCCTTCCTTCTATCAGCTTATAGGTTATAAACTCTTCTACTATTCTTTTGTATTTGCCCTAGAGGTTTCAACATAGATCTTTGAGTACATTTTATTGTTTATACATGAGTATTATTACCACTTCCTTGAGAAAGCAAGAAATTTCGAAGATGTTATTTCAATTTGGCCCCTTCTGCCTTTTATGTTATAGTTATTGTCTATTTTATTTTACATTTGTTTAAATTTCAAAATAAATTGTAATCACTGTTTTATAGTCAATATATATTTTGATTTACCAACAAATTCAACCTTTCCATACTCTTCATTCTTTCTTTCCTTTTTGTGCTTCCATTGAGGATCATATTTTATTTACATACAATGTGTCTTTTGGGGTAGTTCTGCTGGCTATAAATCCTTTTAATTCTTATTATTTAGAATTATTTCTATTTTGTTTATATTTATTAGTTTTTTTGTTTTTGTTTTTGTTTTGTTTTGTTTTCTGGTTACAGGTCACTGGCACTTGGGCTCTTTCACCATTTTAAAGATGTCACTGCATTTCCATTCAGTTTCCTCTGCACTAGTGAGAAATCAGTTATCAGTTTCACTTTCCCTTTGAAGCTAATGCCCCAGTTGTAATTTGAATGCTTTAGAAATTCTTTATTTTTCAAATTTTTATTTTGATAAGGTTTATTATGGTATACCAATATGTATTTTTCTTTGTATTCACTTTACTTTCAGTGATTAGCATGACTTCCCTTTCATCGGTTTGGAAATGTTATCAACTATTATGCATTCAAAAATATTGCTTCTATCCTGTGATTCTTCTCTCTCTCTCTCTTTCTCTATACCCCCCCATCTTAGTGGGACTCTATAAACACAAATATGTTAAATTTTTCACTGAAAGCCATATGGTTCCTAGAATTTTTCTTTATTTTCCATCACTCTTTTCCTCATTTTTGATGATAACACATATATTTTAATATACTAATCAGTATTCCAAATCACTAATCTTTTCTTCAACTGAATATGTTCTACAGTGAAAAAAACTGTTGTATGTTTTCAATTTCAATTATTAAAGATATGGGGTCTTTAATAGCTAGATTCAAAACTTTAATAATTGCAATTGAAATTGACTAAACTTTAGTCAGTCTCTCCACCTTTTCCTAGGCCTATTTATGCATGTTCCTGTAAAATCTAGTTTTAGCAAGGAACCCTGCTATGTCAGCTTAACAGGAACCTCCCAGTCTCAATACCTGATCACCCCCCTGAATATCTAATTGGATTCCTCACTCTCCACCATCCTCTAGGTGATGACTGATCACCTGTGATTAAATTTTCTGGATTTAGGTAATTCTACTCTAATGAAGGGTGATAATAACTCTGCTTATAGGGAAATGAAATTAATCTTTCCGTTTTCATCTCATGATTTATTTTTCATTCTCTATTTTATCTGGAGCTTGTTTTGAATTCATGGAAGAAAAGAGAATCCCTCTGGTTGCAATCATCTTTATTAGAACTTTAGACCGTGGTTTTCTCTACCCTGACTTATCAATTATCACTTTCTATATTTAGCAAATGTTGTAAACATTTTCTATCCACTGATTATCTCTTTCTTGCGCTCATTATTTTGGATCTCAGGAAAAGAATTTTCAACACTTATACACAGTATGTTTCTTAAACCCATTCACCCAACTATTTGTTGAATGTTCCATGGATCTGAAAATATTAGCATATGGTTCATCTTATTCATAGATTTTGTGTTTAACTAGATTAGCTATGCAGACTTTAATTCCACTTCTAAGATCTGATTGGAGCTCATTTTTTTTTCAATATTCTTACAATAGGATTTACAACTAGTTTGGAAAGACTCTATCCATACACTTAAATAAAAGCAGGCTTTAATGAGGAAGATTTCTAACATATATTTTTAAATACTCTGAATTTAGCCTCCAACTACAGTAAAATCCCCTTAAAATATTTCAATTTTTCTCAGTTTTGAAAATGGGCAGACTAGCATAGAATATGATCAGGTAGCTAGTATGTTAGGTAGAGACATATAATATATATTACATCCTTTGTTCTAGAACTCAAGTTATATGTTAACTATCTAGTTTCATTTCCATTTACTTCAGACATTTCCTGGAGAATAAAATGAAAAGAAATACTTTAACTCATATTAATAAATTACAATTGCAGGGAAATTAGCTTAATATCATTCTAAAATATGATATATGATTGGGCACAATTTAAATGTGGTTGAGTAATTTTTAAAATCATCTTCTATTTGAATTCATGACCTGTGAAACAGAATTTCTGACTTACAGTAAATGCTTTCCTCATGTCTTTTATATTTTCATTATAGCATATTAACAAATATTGTACTCTCACATGAAAAATCCATATTATTTTACACTAATAGCAAAAAAACACACACACAATGTTTATTTTCCAATGAGGAAGTATAACTCTATAAGATGAAAGACCAGCTTCAAGCTAAATACTTCCAAGGAACACACTTATTTATAACCAACTTTCTATGAAAATGCATGCATAAATATCTATCTTTTAAAGTGATAAAAAATAATAATAACATTAATTTATTACAATTTCACTGAAAGACCAATGGGAGTTTAAGATTTTCTAAATTGTTCAGAGAATTCAATTGTGGAAATATAAAACACATACTACATATAGCAGAGCCCCTCAAAGTTTTGTGAGCTTTTCATTTAATGGTCAATACTAATTTAATGACTATCTAATTTAATAACTACTACAACCCCAGAAGGTAGGTAATATATTGAATCATATTAGGGACCAGGAAATGAGTAGGAAATGTTCATTAAGACAGCTGGTAAATCACAGAGCGAGAATTTAACCCAAGATTTTCTGACCTTAGTGTCCAGTTTATTAGTAATTAGTTTTAAGTACATCTAACCATGAGCCAGAAAAACTGCATAACAATTGTAAATTTTGGTATTGCTTGGATGCAATACCAAACAATTCTGATGTAGCCCTTGTCTTTGTAATCTTTTCTTATAAGGAAAGTAGATGCTGGGTAATGGAGAGAAATAAGCAAACAACTTGTATGCCTCTGGCTTGAGATAGATTAATGCTCAGATTTTGACATGTTGAATTTGAGATGTCTTCCGAACATCCATGTGAAATTGTCAAGTAGGCAATGATATATAGTGGTCAGAAACTTAGAAGATAGTTCTAAAAGTACAGGTTTTTAACATACCCTGATGGATTATTGAGAGTATTTCATGAAAGGGAAGCAAAAAATGAGAAAAAAAAAAAAAAGAGCTGTGCTACTGAACTAAAAGGATAATCCTGTCAATAAGACTTAGACCACGATCCACGATGCCGGCCGGGCACCGTGGCTCATGCCTGTAATCCCAGCACTTTGGGAGGCCAAGGTGGGAGGATCACCTGAGGTTGGGAGTTCAAGACCATCCTGACCAACATGGAGAAACCCCATCTCTACTAAAAATACAAAATTAGCCAGGTGTGGTGGCACATGTCAGTAATCCCAGCTACTCAGGAGGGTGACGTAGGAGAATTGCTTGAACCCAGGAGGTAGAGGTTGTGGTGAGCCAAGATGATGCCATTGTGCTCCAGCCTGGGTAACAGGAGCGAAACTCTGTCTCAAAAAAAAAAAAAAAAAAAAAGACTTAGACCACGATGCAATAAAATACAGCCAGTAAGACCTAACCATAGACAGCCATAGGTAGGGGAACCTCAGTAACTACAGATTTCTTAGCTTAGTTGAGGGCATCAGATTTTGGGGCAACCATCTCAGGTGCTCACATAACAGACTTGAAGTCTTTATAGCTCAGACATCACTTACAGAACACATCACTGTGGCTGTTGACTGCATCACAGTACCTACCGACAGCATCACAGTATGATACCACATTATGATACAGACAGAAATTGACCATGAGCAGCATTTTCCTTTATTGAGTCATAGCTGGGTATAGAACAAGAAACAAATTCTTGAACAATACATGAATCTCTGAACTAGAAAAAGGATAGATGATAAAAAAGAAAATAAAAAAATCAGTTTTCTGTGAGTATAGGCTTGCTCAATGCTGAAGCTGATTAGATACAAATCTCACTTTGTGTTAAAGTTGTAAGAACCATCTTTAAAATATAGGCATAGAGAAAGAAACGGTTTGCTCATCAGATCAGAGAAGACTAGGACAAAGGGACATAAGAATGCTCAAATTAACTTCCCGTATGTAGCGTTTGATCCAGTGTTAGCTACATCTAAAAAATTCTTTCTAATTTTTTTAATATATAAAATCAGTACAATAACAGTGAAAATTTAGAGTAAAGTAAAATTATCTTAATATACTGCCCTATTGACCCACATCCTCTTCTCCACTGCTGCAGACAGTACAGTTACAATGCAAGCAATTATTTTTCAGGAATTTTAATTATTGCTTTGAAATTTTACCAATTGTATTTAATCCTAAAATGTTAATTTAAAAGTATGTTACAATATAGGCTGATTTTTCACTATTTTGTAATATCTCTATTCTCTCAAGTCTCAATCTTATTCTTTGAGAATTATTCCTCCATGCTTATTGACTCATTTGTAAAAATAGCTTTCCACCCATGTAACAAACTCATTATTTTGGTCTTTTCTAAGTCATATTTGCATTTCTATGTGTTCTGAATTGTTTAGAAATCCACAAAGAAAGTCCATAGTGATGGGCTAGGAATCAAGGGACCAAGTTGGAGTAATTGCAAAATTAGAAGATCACACCTTAACTATTGGGTCTCCTAATTAAGTGACCATGAAACAATTTTTTTATTCTCAAAAATGGTAATATCTACCTAATAGATAAAGGTAACATATGTAGAGTATTAATTAACGAGGCAACATATGTAAAGCATTTGAAATGTAGTAAGCAATCAACATATCAGAAAATTTTCCACTTCCAACTTTAGCTCTGTAACAAATAGAAAAGACTATTTGGTTTTCATTGACAAAATATTGGGATTATTGAGACACTATAAGATAAAATGGCAAATACACTCATTCCCTTAACATATTCTATAAAAATTATACAGTTAATTGTTAATACAAACTAACCCTAAAATAAAGAAAATCGTCACATAAAATGTAAACTAAAAGTTAAAATGAGAATGTGGGAGCTGATATACAGAATATTTTTTACCTCAGTGCAATAAAATACAAATTAAAAAATTACGGGAAAAAATAAGGATTACATTGGAAAAAACACACACACATATATGCACAGAAGCATACACACTTAAGTAATTCAAGTGTCAGAAAAGAAATCATAATGGAAACGATAACTAGACTAAAATAACAATAAAATCAATATATATTATAACTTGAAGATGCCAGTAAAATATCTAGTCAAGGAAAATCAACAGCCCACGATTCCAATATTAAAAACAAATACTAGAAATAAGTGAGTTATTCACTTGGAAAGTTAGAAAAATAAAAATGGATAAACCACCAAGGAAAAAGAAGGTAGAAAACTATAAAGTTAATAGCAGAAACTAATGAAACAAAAAATAAAGACATATTAGGGAATATTTTTTAAAAGTCAAATGAAGGAGACAAAACTTAAGCAAGACCAATTAAGTACAAGTAGGGATGTCACAATTGAAGAGAAAGAAAAAGAGAACCTAACTATGAATACAGTAAATATTATGACAATAATATTTAAACTGTTTTCTAATAAATTTGACATCAGATATAATAGATAATTTATGTAAAATTTTACCTCAAGAAGCAATTAAAAATATAAATAAGCCTATAATGATTAAAGTATTTTAGAGAAAAGTCCAAAATCTACCCACATAAAAAGCACCTGCTCCACCATCATAGATTTAAGTTTTACCAAACCATCAAGTTACAGATAATGTATTTGTTAAACCAAATATTCTCCACACTATAGAGAAGGGGAAGGTGCCAAAATTAATCTGAGGCTAATGTTGCCCTGATTTTATAACCAAATGAGATAATACAGTTAGACTGAAAGAATAAGACCCAGTTTTTGGTAGCAGAATAGGGTGACTATAGTTAATGATAATTTGGTATATATTTCAAAATAACTGAAAGTTAAACTGGAATGTTCCTAAGACAAAGAAATGACAAATGCATTCAGTGATAAATATCCCAATTACCTTGATTTTATCATTCCACATTTCATTATTGTACAATATCACATGTACCCCATAAATATGTACAACTATAAAAGTTTATGTATCCATAAAAATTCAAAATTAAAAAAATGAGACAATGCAAAGCAAATATAGATTAATCTTATTTTTGAATGTCTGCAATATGCCAACAATTCAGAAATGTTTTAAAAAATTACTTATAACCAAATATGGCTTACTTCAATAATTTAGGAATTGTTTTTCATTATAGCATACATTAATGTTTTCAATAAACCGAAAAATTAAGAAAATGACATTATCATCCCAGTAGATGCATAAAATCTGCATAACATTTTCTTATGAAGAACATAAGTAAAGGAAAAAATTAAAAGTATGAATAGGATCAACAAAAGCAAAAGATAGTTTTGGGAGAGGAGGAAAAAATCACATATGGAGAGCTTTAAAAATAAAAAAGATACATAAATAACACTGCAGCACAGATTTTAAAACTAGTAAATAATATTTTCTTTCTTACATTTTGTGTAAGAAAAAGCAAGGCTACATATACCCATTTGTTTATTTCTTTTAACCAAAAGAAACATATAAAGAATAAGAAACAAGAAAATGGTTACCTGTAGGGGATGAGGGAAAAAAGGGTGGAAGAGTAAAAAAGCAGGAAAAATCTTATCTAAGTATATCCTTGTATATACTTTTGAATTTTGAAAATATATTTTACAAACTCTAAAAACTAAGTCAAAATGATTTTTTATCCTTTGTTTTTAAAAAAATATGTAAATAAAAATAAGTGTATCTGTTATCAAATTGATAACCACATAACATAGTAGTCTGACGGTATACCTTAACTGAAATGTATTTGAAGGATAAAAATAACTCAGAGTCCATAGATATTAATTAGTAGCTCACTGTAAGTAATGGTATTGGTATAGTATTGTGAAGCTATTTTATTAGCATTGTAGAATTAAGCAAATGAGTAAATGTATTGATGTGATTAGCACTGTAGAATTAAGCAAATGAGTAAATGTATTGATGTGATTGGGATTTCAGGTATTCACCAAGGAACAACAAAGTTATCAATAAGAAATACAGATGGTGGGCAAGATGGCCAATTAGAAGCAACTGCAGTCCATGGCATTCATGGAGAGGAATTAAAGGAGCAAGTGAATACAGCACCTTCAGTTGAAATATCCAGGTACTGGCATTGGGACTGATCAGGGAAACAACTAGACCCACGGAGAACGAAGAAAAGCAGGATGGGGCGTTGGCCCATCCAGGAGTGACATGAAGCCAAGGGAACCCCCACCCTCACCAAGGGAAATAGAGAGTGATTGTGTGACCCTGAATAACCATGTTTCTCCCATGGATCTTTGCAACCCCTGGATCAGGAGACCCCCAGTGAGTGCATGCCACTAGAGCCTTGGGTCAAACACACAGCAGCTGCTCAGATATGCACAGAGAACCAGGAGCTTTACATACTACAGGCCAAGGATCTCCATCAAAGGTATCTGCAACTCAGGCAAGCCAGGAGGTCCATACATACCCCTAGAAAGGGGGCCAAATCCATGGATTCAAGCAGCGTCAGTCTGCAGGCCCTACTTCCATGGCACTCACAAGATAAGACCCACTGTCTTGGAATTCCGGCCAGCCACTGGCAACACGGTGGAACTTGCCTGAGATAGGACACAGTCCCTGGGGGGAGGGACTGGTCACCATCTCTGCTGTTTTGTCAACTCAGCCGTTTCAGCCTGTGGGCTTTGGGGAGTCCTTAACCGTCCAGGTGAGGAAGGGTCCCCCCAGTGCAGCACAGCTTCTTTACCAGAATATGGCCCAGATTGCTTCTTTAAGCAGGACCCTGATCCATTGCTCCTCACTGGGCAGGACCTCCCAGCCAGGGTTTCCAGCCACTCCCACCCACATGTATTCTATGGACAGATCTCTGATATCTCCCTGGGACACAGTGGCCAGGGGAGGGGAGGCTGTCACCTTGGTTGATTGGACAACTCAGCCATTGCAGACTGTGGGCTTTGGACAGTCCAAGCAGATGGGGGCAGACATGGTGATATGGTTTGGCTCTGTCCCCACCCAAATCTCACCTTGAATTGTAGCTCCCATAATTCAGGTGTATTGTGGGAGGGTCCTGGTGGGAGATAATTGAAGTGAATCATGAGGTCAGCTTCCCCCATACTATTCTCATGGTAGTGAATAAGTCTCATGGGATCTGATTGTTTTATAAGGGGTTTACTTTTTCACTTGGCTCTCATTCTTTCTTGCCTGCTGCCTTGTGAGATGTGCCTTTTGCTTTCCACCATGATTGTGAGGCCTCCTCAGCCACGTGGAACTGTGAGTCAACTAAACCTCTTTTTCTTTATAAATTACAACGTCTTGGGTATGCCTTTATCAGCAGCATAAAAACAGACTAATATAGATGGTCCCGCAGCATGGTATGACTATTTTGTTGAGGCATATCCAGACTGCTTCTTTAAATGGGACTGCAATCCACTCTTCTACATGGGGCAAGTCCTCACAGCTAGGGCCTCCACCCATCCCCATCCATGTTCTATAGCTGACAGAGCTCTAATTACTCCCTGGGCTGCAGTGCCAGTGGGGTGGGGCAGGCTGCCACCTTCTCTGTTAAGGCATGTCAGCCAGTCCAGTCTGTGGGCCATGGAGAGCTCTAATGGATTGGGGGCTGAACAGATCCCCAACACAGCACAGCTGCTCTACCAAAAAGTAGCCAGACTGCTTCCTTAAGTGGGTCTCTGATCCCATTCCTCCTGACTGGATGAGACCTCCCAACTAGGGTCTCCAGCCACCTCCTACAGGCACATTTAGGGCAGCAACAGGTTAGTAACCCTCTGGGATAGAGCTTCCAGAAAAAGGGGCAGGCTGCCATCTTTGCTGTTTCATAGCCTTCACGGGCAATACCTCCAGGTACAGGAAAAGTCAAAGTGACTAGGGTCTGGAACAGACCCCCAGCAAACAGCAGCAGCCCTACAGAAGAGTGGCCAGGCTGTCAAAAGGAAAAGAAACAAACAGAAAACAACAGCAACAATAACAGCAAACCACAAAAAATTGCATCCAAAGAAGTAACCTCAAAGATCAGAAGTAGATAAGCCCACAAAGATGAGAAATAATCAATGCAAAAACAATGAAAAATCAAAAAGCTAGAGCACTCCTTTTGCTCCAAATGACTGCAAAGCCTCTCTAGCAAGGGCTCAGAATGTGGCTGAGGCTGAGATGGCTGAAATAACAGAAGTAGGGTTGAACATATGAATAAAAACGAAGTTATCTGAGCTAAAGAAGGATGTTGTAACCCAATGCAAAGAAGCTAAGAAGTATGATAGAACAATGCAGGAGCTGAGAGCCAAAATAGACAGTTTAGAGAGGAACATAACTGACCTGACAGAGCTGAAAAACACACAGAAAGAACCTCACAATGCAATTGCAAGTATTAATAGCAGAATAGACCAAGCAGAGGAAAGAATCTCAGAGCTTGAAGACTATTTTCCTAAAATAAGACAGACAGAAAAGAATAGAGGTAAAAATAATAAAAAGGAATGGATAAAACTTCCAAGAAATATGGGATCATGTAAAGAAATCAAATCTACAACTGATTGGGGCACCTGAAAAAGACAAGGAGAATGGAACTAATTTGGAAAATATACTTTAGGATATTATCAAGGAGAACTTCCTAACCTAGCAAGGCAGGACAACATTCAAATTCAGGAAATGCAGAGAACCCCCATAAGATACTCCATGAGATCATCCCCAAAACACATAATCATCAGATTCTCCAAGGTTGAAATGAAAGAAGAAATGTTAAGGGCAGCCAGAGAGTAAGGCCAGGTCACCTACAAAGGGAAGTCCATCAGACTCACAGCATACCTCTCAGCAGAAATCCTATGAGCCAGAAGATTGGGGGCCAATATTCAACAATCTTAACGAAAAAATTTCCAACCCAGAATTTTATATCTAGACAAACTATCCTTCATAAGTGAAGAAGAAATAAGATCCTTTTCAGACAAGCAAATCCAGAGGGAATTCATTACCACCAGACCTGCCTGAGAAGAGCTCCTGAAGGAAGCACTAAATATGGAAAGGAAAAACCATTACCAGCCACAATAAAAACACACTGAAGTGCACAGACCAGTGACACCATGAAGTAACCACATAGACAAGTCTACAAAATAACCAGCTAGCTTCCTGATAACAGGATCAAATCCATGCATAACAATACTAACCTTAAATGTAAATGGGATAAATGCCCCAATTAAAAGACACAGGGTGGCAAGTTGGATAAAGAATCGAGACCCATTGGTATGCTGTCTTCAAGAGAACTATCTCACATGCAAAGACACACGTTGGCTCAAAATAAAAAGATGGAGGGAAATTTACCAAGCAAATGGAAAACAGAAAAAAAGCAGGGGTTGCAATCCTTGCTTCTGTCAAAACAGACTTTAAACCAACAAAGACCAAAAAAGACAAAGAAGGGCATCACATAATGGTAAAGGGTTCAATTCAACAAGAAAAGCTAACTATCCTAAGTATATATCTACCCAATACAGGAGCACTAAGATTCATAAAGCAAGTTCTTAGAGACCTTCAAAGAGACTTTGATTTCCACACAACAGTAGTGGAAGACTTTAACACCCCACTGAAAATATTAGATGAATCATCAATATGGAAAATTAACAAAGCTAATCAGGACCTGAACTCAGCTCTGGAACAAGAAGGGCATGATAGATATCCACAGAACTCTCCACCCCAAAACAACAGAATACTTATTCTTCTGATTGCCACATAGCACTTAATCTAAAATTGATCACATAATGAGAAGTAAAACACTTCACAGCAAATGCAAAGGAACTGAAATCATAAACAGTTGTTTGAACCACAGTGCAATCAAATTAGAACTTACGATTAGGAAATTCACTCAAAACCATACAAATACATGGAAACTGAACAATGGGTTCCCGAATCACTTTTGGGTAAATAATGAAATTAAGGCAGATATCAAGACATTTTTTGAAATTAATGAGAAAAAGATGCAATGCACCAGAATCTCTGGGATACGGAGTTGAGGGACATTTATAGCACTAATTGCTCACATCAAAAAGTTAAAAAGATCTCAACTTAACAACCTAACATCACAACTAAAAGAACTAGAGAACCAAGAGCAAATAAACTCCAGGACTAGCAGAAGACAAGAAAAACCAAGATCACAGCTGAACTGAAAGAGATAGACACACAAAAAACCCTTCAAAAATAAATAAATCCAGGAGCTGTTTTTTGAAAAAAAAAGAAATAATAAAATAGACTTCTAGATAGACTAATAAAGAAAAAAGAGAGAAGTTTCAAACAAACATAATCAAAAATGATAAGGGAGATATCACCACTGACCCCACAGAAATACAAACAACCATCAGACAACACTATGAAAACTTCTATGCACATAAACTAGAAAATCTAGAAGAAATGCATAAATTCCTAGTCACATACTCCCTCCCAAGACTGAACCAGGAAGAAATTGAATCCCTGAACAGACCAATAATGAGTTATAAAATTGAGAAGTAATAAATATCCTACCAACCAAAAAAAAAAAAAAAACCCTGGACCAGATTTATTCACAGTTGAATTCTACCAGACGTACAAAGAAGAGCTGGTGCCATTCGTACTGAAACTATTCCAAAAAATTCAAAAGGAGGGACTTCTCCCTAACTCATTCTATGAGGCCAGCATCATCCCGATATCTATACCTGGCACAGATACAAATGAAAAGAAAACTTCAGGCCAATGTCCCTGATGAACACTGATGCAAAAATTCTCAACAAAATACTAGCAACAGAATCCAGCAGCACATCAAAAAGCATATTCACCACAATCAAGTAGGTTTCATCCCCAGACTGTAAGTTTAGTTCAACATATGCAAATCAATTAATGTGATTCATCACATAAATGGTACTAAAAACAACATGATTGTCTTAATTGACATAGAAAAGGCCTTCAATAAAATTCAACATCCCTTCATTTTAAAAACTCTCAATAAACTAGGTATTGAAGAAATATCTCTCAAAATAATAAGAGCCATATATGACAAATCCACAGCCAATATCATACTGAATGGGTAAAAACTGGAAGCATTGCCCTTGAAAACCAGTACATGACAAGGTTGCCCTCTGTCATCACTCATATTCAACATAATATTGGAAGTTCTGTCCAGGGCAATGAGGCAAGAGAAAGAAATAAAAGGTATTCAAATAGGAAGAGAGGAACAAACTATATCTGTTTGCAGATGACATGATCCAATATCTAGAAAAACCTAACGTTTCAGCCCAAAAGTTTCTTAAGCTGATAAACTTCAGCAAATTCTCAAGATACAAAAATCAATGTGCAAAAATCATTAGCATGCTTATACACCAGCAACAGGCAGGCAGACAGCCAAATCACAAATAGACTCCCATTCACAATTGCCACAAAAAAATTAAATATCTAGAAATACAGCTAACAAGGAGGTGAAGGACCTCTTCAAGGAGAACCACAAACCACTGCTAAAAGAAATCAGAATTGACTGAAACAAATGTATAAACATTTCATGCTCATGGATAGGAAGAATCAATATCATGAAAATGGTCACACTGCCCAAAGCAATTTACAGATTCAATACCATTCACATAAGACTACCATTGGCATTCTTCACAGAATTAGAGAAAAAAAAACTATTTTAAAATTGACATTACACCAAAAAAGAGTCTGAATAACCAAAGCAATCCTAAGCAAACAGACAAAGCTGGAGGCATCACGCAATCTGACTTCAAACTATACTAGAGGGCTACGTTAACCAAACAGCATGGTACTGGTACAAGAACAGACACATAGACCAATGGAACAGAACAGATAACCCAGAAATAAGACCGCACACCTACAATCATCTGATTTTCCACAAATCTGACAAAAAATAAGCAGTGGGAAAACATTCCCTATTTAACAGATTGTGCTAGGAGAACTGGCTAGTCATATGCAGAAAATTGAAACTGGAGCCCTCTTTATATCATATGCAAAATCAACTCAAGATGGATTAAAGACTTAAATGTAAAACCTAAAAACATAGAAACCCTAGAAGAAAACGTAGGCAATACCATTCAGGACATAGGCATGGGCAAAGATTTCATGAAGAAGATGACAAAAGCAATTTCAACAAAAGGAAAAATTGACAAACAGAATCTAATTACACAAAAGAGCTTCTGTGCAGCAAAAGAGATTATTAACAGACTAAATAGACAACCTACAGAATGGACGAACATTTTTGCAATCAATCCATATGACAAAGGTCTAATATCTAGCATCTATAAGGAACTTAAACAAATTTACAAGAATAAACATACAATCCCATTAAAAAGTGGGCAAAGGACATGGACAGACACATCTCAAAAGAAGATATACACACGGCCAATGAACATATGAAAAAAAGCTCAGCATCACTGACATTAGAGAAATGCAAATCAAAACTACAATGAGATACCATCTCACACCAGTCAGAATGGCTATTATTAAAATATTAAATAAACCACAGTATTAGAAAAACAACAGACGCTGGCAGGGTTGTGGAGAAAAGGAAACACATTTAAAATGTGTCTTGTTAGTTTAAATTGGTTAAACATTGTGGAAGAAAGTGTGGCAATTTCTCAAAGATCTAGAAGGAGAAGAACCATTTGACCCAGTAATTCCATTACTAAATATATACCTAAAGGAATATAAATAGTTCTACCATAAAGAAAGATGCATGAGTATGTTCATTGCAGCACTATTCACAATAGCAAAGACTATGTGGAATAAAATGGAATCAACCTAAATGTCCATCAATGACAGACCAGATAAAGAAAATGTGGTACATATGCACCATGAAATACTATACAGCCAAAAAAAGGAATGAGATCATGTACTTTGTAGGAACATGGATGGGGCTGGTGGCCATTATAATTAGCAAACTAATGCAGGAACAGAAAATTAAATACTCCATGTTCTCACTTAGAAGTAGAAGCTAAATGATGAGAACACATGGACACATAGGGGTGGGAACAACACACACTGGGGCCTGTTGGAGGGTCAGGGGGATGAGAGGATGGAGAGAATCAAGAAGAATAGCTAATGGATGCTAGGCTTCCATTAGCTGGGTGTTGGGATAATCTGGGTGATGGGATAGGATGATAAGTGATGGGTAATGATCTGTGCAGCACAAAACAATGGCACATGTTTACCTATGTAACAAACTTACACATCCTGCACAAGTACCCCCGAACCTAAAATAAAAGTGGGAAAACTTTTTTACAAGAAATGCGAGTTGGGGAGGAAGCTGTAATATTAGATATAAATGCAGGATATTCATACAAATTCATGATTATATATACTATGTATGAAGATATATATTCTATATAATATCATATGTACGTGTATATATTCACTGAGAGGTTTAGAAGCAATGATGTTCAAATAGCACCATTCTCCACTTAAAAATTCCTTGGAGAATAGTTGATTATAGGTCTGGGACAGGGAGAGTATAATACTAACTTAGCATATTCTTTTGTTTCAGAAAGTAAGGAAGAACTTGAAGACTAGTGGGATTATATCACAATGAAACCAAAGAAAATTGGAAATGGCTTATGACAGTTTATTCTACCTGGATGTATTTATTACACTCTGGGGCCTGGAAGAAAAAAATGACTAAATAAGGATAAACTCATCAAACAATGTAAAATTCTTTTTATACTGAACTCCTCATACTTTTGCTGAATCTTTAAATAAGTTTTATTAGTAAAATACATTAATCATCTTTCACATTTCTTAATGGCTACTGAAAGTTGTTAATGTTCACATCACTTTGATAACAATATTCTAAGTCAGTGTGGCAGTGTTTCTAAACAATAGAGACGTTCCATGAGTTGTTTCTTTTGTTCAGAACAAAAGCATTCTATATTGGAGAAACTGTTGAGCTCATTATTTTAAGATTTATTCCTCCTAATACACCTCATTCTATTTACTATGTTTTAAGAATAGTGCAATTTATATCATAAATCTTTATTTAGTACATACCAGTATATAATAGTGGATTATATTATTTTATGAACATCCATGTAAGACATAAAACATGCCTTTAATATTATCTATAATCTAGAAGATAAAACACATATAAGGAAACTGTACAAACTAAAAACAAAACAAAAAAGATCTGTGATAGAGTTCAGTAAGTAATTTTCTGTAGAAAAAGGGAGTACAAAACATGGTGATAAAAATTTTAAAAAACATTGGACTAATGCAATAAACTATGTTGTATCTTAGTGGCAGTTTAACATTTTATGTAACCTAAACATACTCTTCTTCTGAAAGTATGACTTCAACAGTGCATTCACCAAGGTTCAAGCAAGAAATAGATGGCAGATGTATACTCAAACTGAGTATATGAGAAGAGTTTTAAAAATATTATTACAAATGCATGAGTAGTTTAGGGACACTCAGATGACAACCAGAGTGTCATTACTATTTTCGCCTCTAAGATTAATAATTTATTGTCCTTTTTTCAAGTAAAATTTTCTATCTTCAAAATAAAGTACAGTAAAATTTCCTTCAACTTTCACATCATCATGAGATCATTTCAATTTGGTTGGATTTCTATCTGAAACCAAATATTTTATAATAGGTGCCAGCAATGCTGTTTATATAGGATAATGTGAGAAAAGTAGGTGGCGGTAAGAAAAAATAATTTACATAAAACAAATGTGTTTCAGTACCTGCTTCTGTTGCAGATCATTAAGCCTAAATTAATCACAGCTATCTATTTCTACCACGCAATCCATGTAATCTTTAATCACCCACAGCACTTTGCTGTAGTTTTTCATTGACAAGAACAATTTGTCAAGAGAATACTAAAAGGTGTCTCAATGAATCTCCCGTGTTTTAGAAATAGTTTTCCTTGCCCTCATTGTATACCAGAAACCACATTTCTACTTTGTTATAGGATTCAAGAACACTGACTCCTTCTTTAACTATTGGTACAGCAGAATGAGGAACCTAAAATTGCAAGTGGTATTGTCAGCATCCAATTAAGTAGACCCATGATTCTGTCCTACAGTGGGGGGAAAAAAAAATCCTCCCTTGTACACAAGGACCTGAAAACTGATCAATGCCTAAAAATGTCAAAGCAGGCAACAATCATCTTCAAGTGTTATAAAGTACATTATTTAGAGTAGTCACACATATTTTCATCTCTTCTCCGACCTGTACATTCTGGGTATGAGATAACCGGGCACTGGTCTAAGACATATTACTGAACCTTTTAGGTTAGTATCTCTATCTCATGATATTATCTCCCAGCTAATGCCATTAGTTAAATCTTCAACAACATTTCATCATAATATCAATCTAACTTCTTCTTCTTAGTGGAGCACAGAGAAAGACTAATGAATTCGATGGCTGTGAGCCACTGCCATCATTCCGTAGTATGCCCTTGGTCAGAGATGTTGTTTTATGAGATAACATACAATGGGTTACATATTCCATAAAGCCCTAAGTATGATGCTGGTGGAAGAGCTTTTTGTTTAGACTGCAAATACTTACCAGAAATATCTTTTCACTCTGTGAGGCTATATTGTCTTGCCCTGTATGATGGACTGGGTTTAATGTAATCATCATTAGGAGGGAACTTACTGGAATCTATAGGAAATGGTGACATATTACAGATTCAGCCTTGGTCTCTGTTGTTGGAATGTTGGGCACTCAGAAGTAGGAGTAGGCAGCCTCAATTGCACTGGAAACGTATACTAATAAAATGGTTGTAATGCAGGAGGTTTATTTGGGACTCCAGTGAAAACAAGCAGTGGAATGATAAAGTGATACGGGGGAAAAGAGGACGGCCAATAAGTGCTGAGTTACTATGCCAGCTACCACAGTGGGCAAGTGGGCTTAATTCAAGGAGAACCTCTGAGGAAAAGTGTAAAACATATACCTCAGCACCAACCCATATCAATATGAGGAAGCTGAGGTATTTATGCATTAACTCTCCCATAAGTCATTGGTAGAAGTCTGATCTTAGTGGTATTAATTTCCCAGGAAATCTGGGTGTGATGCATGTATGGAAAATAATGGCCAGGAAAAAATGCTTAGACACAGATGCAGATGCCGGCAGTTTGAAGTCATCTAAACATATTGAAAATGTAGGGTTCAAGGCATATTGGCAGAGCATACTGGCAGCATCTTCCACAGCCTTAATCTCTGCCACTATGGCCACCTTCTAGACAGACACATAGATAAAGCATCAGAAGACAGAGGGCATGAGAAGATGACATCCACACAACAATTTGTCATGTTTACCTTGTTAGATTCTCCTCTAGTAATAAATGCCCTCTTGTAGCATTTATGTAGAATACAAATATACCCAATAGAAGAGGACCATCTACATATTTCTTCTTGAGACCTCATTATCACCAATTTTTTTAAAATCTTGATCTTGATAATTACTCAACAGACAAAGGATTGCCTCTTTCCGTGAGGCACTGTAATACACATCTCAGTCAATCGTTCTTTCCCCATGAAGTAGACAAACCAGTGTGACATCCAGAGATATGCCAACTGGAAATCAACTATTTGGGGGGTCATGCTTGAATATAGACATGAAGCAGCGACCATCCACTTTGGCAGGTGCTTGCAAAACATGTAAATCAATCTGTAATTCAATTTTTTACTTTTGGTATCCATTGACACATGGTAAGTCATTCCTCATGGGATGAGGATTGTGGTGAGGCTGTAAAGCAATGGGAGCAGGTGCCATGGAAAGCTGTACCTGCTTGTGCTATTTCCTGGAACCTTCTGCACTTGCTAGGGCACTGACTCCTGTATGATATTTCTATTTTACAGTGAAATGCTAAAGTACATGTCCAATTGTAAGGTTCAATAAATTACTAAGAAACATTTCATGATTAGTTTGACTCAAGTAGTTATTTGGTGTCCAGTAATTGTGTATGCAGTCTTTCAGCTGCTCTAAACATTCAACTGCTTTCAAATTAAGAGTATGTTGTTTGCAGAAGAAGACATGACTTATTCCAAAACCCTAGAGATTTTATTAGTAATTGTCAGAGGCTCCATAGAGCATCTCTATTTGCTGCAGATCTTTCCAGTTGGATGTCATAAGGACCCAAGTGGCCGGGCAGCTTGCACTACAGCCTGAACCTGTTTTAAGGTTTTCCTTGTGCTGCCCCCGTTCAAAACTGGCAGCTTGCAGGCAAATACTGGCAGGAGATGAGAGAGCCTACAGAGCTAGTGTGATGGCAGTCACAGTGTGCGGAAGCTATTCAGCCAATACTCAGTAGATTGAGGGAATCCATGTGACATCCATACAGCAACTTCTGCTAATCAACAGATAAGAAACAGATGCACTGTTCTACTTACTTTTATAACAAAAAGTAAATTTTCCTGGCATTTAAAAATTCCTCAAACAACCTTCCAGGAACAGTTACAAAAGTTGACTTTTAAAGAAAATACCTAGGCTCTTTAAAGTCCCAGCATTGGAGTATGACCATGACCTTCAGAACTTGATGATTCAAAATTTTAGAAGGCTACTAAATGAAAACACATTGAAGCGAGCTTGACTTTCTTTATCAATATTTCCCATAAGGCCATATAGCAACCAGATACAAGGCACAATCCCCCACAAAAAAAGCAAAGAACTGGATCTTGCAGCTCTATCATGGCTGAGAAGGTAACAGAGTTGAAGGGCCACCAAAGAGGTTGACCTTTGTTTCCTTGTGATATAGTAATGATTAGTGAAGATAATGACATTGTGAAGAGGCCCTCCCTCCATCCCTCAAAAATTAATGTAAGAATTCTGCAGTTAACTAAGCACATCTGTTTCCATTATACGTTTTGAAAGTGGAGAAACAACTAGAGTGTTGTAGTTAGTCCCACAAAATCCCGTGAAACAAAATTGGGCCAAAACTTCATCCATCCTCTGATCTCCACGGGACCCTACTGTAACTGGTGAAGCATAGAGAACTTCTGGTTTCTAGTGATTAAAGTACATTAAGAGTTGGCATCCAATAATCCCCAGAAGGTCTGGGTCTTTAGCTTTCTCCAACATAAAGTCATCCTGGTAAATTGTTACAGTACACTTTAAGATTCCTACTTGTTCAAAGAATATAGTTCATTCACATATCTTGAGGCCTTAGGGTTTATATTTTATTACTTGTTTAATTTGTTAAATGTTAATAGTGAATATAGTAGCTGTATCGCTTTGAAATTCCCACCAGTAAAGAATGAGAATTCCTGTTACTCCACATCCTTGCCAGTTTTCAACGTTGTCAGTGCTCTGAAGTTTAGCCATTCTAATATGTGTACAGTGGTATCCAATTGTCATTTTAATTTACATTTCCCTGATGACATATGATATGCAGCATCTTCTCATATCCTTATTTGTCATCTATAAAGCTTTTTTGGTGAGGTATCTTTGGCTTATTTTTTAATTGGGTTTTTTTAAATTATACTTTAAGTTTTAGGGTACATGTGCACAACGTGCAGGTTATATATGTATACATGTGCCATGTTGGTGTGCTGCACCCATTAACTCGTCATTTACAATAGGTATATCTCCTAACGCAACCCCCCGCCCCACCCCACGACAGGCCCCGGTGTGTGATGTTCCCCTTCCTGTCATAGGTGGGTTGTTTGGTTTTTAATTGTCATGTTTTAAGAGTTTCTTGTATATGATGGATAACAGTCTTCTTAGATATGCCTTTTGCGAATATTTTCTCCCAATCTGTAGCCTATCTTTTTATTTTTTTGGCAGTGTCTTTCATAGGTTAGAAATTTTTAGTTTTAATAAAACCCAGCTTATCAATTCCTTATTTCGTGTGTTGTGTATAAAAAGTCATCACCAAATTCAAGATCATCAAGATTCTAAACATAGACTTTACATTCTTCACAAAACTTAAGTCAAAATGGAATACAGTTAATAAAAATGTATTGTATTTTGAAAATGAGAGAGACTTAAAGTGTTATCGCCACAAAAAAATAAGTATTTGAGGTCATGCATATGTCAAATAGCTCAACTGAGCTATTCTACAATGTATGTATATTTCAAAGAATCACATTATAATGATAAATATATACAGTATTTTTGTCAACTAAAATCAATTAGTAAATAATGGATGACAGATCTAAATGTGAAACATAAAATTACAAAATTCCTAAAAGATAACATAGGAGAAAATTTTAGTTTTTATCATATAATGAAATTGTCTTTGTATGTACAGTTCTATGAATTTTAATATATGTATAGATTCATGTAATTACCATTACAATCAAGATAAACAACTGTTCTAACATCCCAAGAGACTCTCATACCATCATTTTGTACTCATGCCCACTCCCTATCTGTGGAAGTCACTGGTAATCTCTTTTTTACTATAATATTGCCTTTCCCAGGATATTTTGTAAATGGAATCATATAGCATGTAACTTTTCAAGACTCATTTATTTGATATAGCTTAAAGATTTCAAAATTCATCCAAGTTTTATGTGTATCAGTATTTCATTCCTTTTTAGTGCTGATTAGCATTCAATTATGTAGATATGCCACAATTTGTTTATCCATTCACCTACTGAAGCACATTTGGGTTATATCCAGTTTTTGGAAATTATTAATGAAACTTTTATAAACACTTTATGCAGATTGTGTGTGAAAGTAACTTTTTATTTCTTTAAGGTAAATATCTAGGAATAAGATTTCTAGGATATATGGTAATTATGTATTCAATTTTATGAGAAAATGCCAATTTTTTTTGCTGCTGTTGTTTCTATTTTTACTTATTTTTTAAATTTTATTTTTGAGCTCAGGACTACACATGCTGGTTTGCTTTATAGATAAATTGCATGTTGCAGGAGTTTGGTGTACAGATTATTTCATCACCCAGGTAATAAGCATAGTACCTGATAGGTAGTTTTTGGATCCTCATCCTTTTCCCACCCGCCACCCTCAAGTAGACCCCAGTGACTACTGTATATTTCTTTTGTCCATGTCTACTTAATGTTTAGCTCCCACATATAAGTGAGAATATGTAGTACTGGGTTTTCTGTTACTCTGTTAGTTCACTTAGAATAATAGCCTCCAGCTTTATCCATGTTGTTGCGAAGGATATGATCTTATTTTTTATGGTTGCATAGTACTCTATGGTGAATATGTACCACATTTTCTTTACCCAGTCTACCATTGATAGACATTTAGGTTAATTTCATCTCCTTGATATTGTGGATAATGCTGCAATAAACATACACATGCATATTTCTTTATGGTAGAAATATTTATGTTCCTTTGGAAATATATGCAATAATGGGATTGCTGGGTGAAGTGGCAATTCTGTTTTAAGTTCTTTGAGAAACTGCCAAACTGCTTTCCACAATGGCTGAACTAATTTATATTCCCAGCAGCAGTGTTTAAGTGTTTCCTTTTCTCCGAAATCTTGCCAGCATCTGTGTATTTTTTAGACTTTTCAGTAATAGCCATCCTGACTGATGTAAGATGGTATCTTATTGTCATTTTGATTTGCATTTCTCTAATGATTAGTGGCATTGAGCACTTTTTCATATGCTTGCTGGCCATGTGAATGTCTTCTTTTGAAAAGTGTCTGTTCATGTCCTTTGCCCACTTTTTAACGGTTTTTTCTTGTAAATTTAAGTTCTTTATACACTCTGGATAGTAGATATTGTCAGATACATAGTTTGCAAATATTTTCTTCCTTTCTGAAGGCTCTGTTTACTCTGTTGATAGTTTCTTTTGCTGTGAGGAGAAGCTCTTCAATTAGGTCCAATTTGTGACTATTTTTTTTCTGTTGAAGTTGCTTTTGGCATCTTTGTGATGAAATCTTTGCCAGGGCCTATGTCCAGAATGGTATTTCCTACGTTTTCTTCTAGGAGTTTTATAGTTTCAGGTTTTACATTTCAGTATTTAATCCATCTTGAGTTTATTTTTGTATATAGTGTAAAGAAGTTATCCAGTTTCAATTTGCTGCATATGGCTAATCGGTTATCCTAGATCCATTTATTGAATAGGGATTTCTTTTTCCATTGCTTGTTTTTGTCAATTTTGTCAACTATCAGGTGATTGTAGGTGTGGAGCATTATTTCTGGGCTCTCTATTCTGTTCCATTGGTCTATGCGTATGCTTTTGTACCAGTACCATGCTGTTTTGGTTACTCTAGCCTTGCAGTTTAATTTGAAGTCAATTAATGTGATGCCTCCAGCTTTGTTCTGTTGCTTAGAATTGCCTTGGCTATCTGAGCTGTTTTTGGTTCCATATGAATTTTAAAATAGTTTTTTCTAATAATGTGAAGAATCTCACCAGTAGTTTGATAGAAACAGCATTAAATCTTTAAATAACTGTGAGCAATATGGTCATTTTAACAATATTGATTCTTCGTATTCATGAGCATGAAATATTTGTCCATTTGTGTCAATTCTGATTTCTTTGAGCAGTGTTTTATATTTCTTGTTGTAGAGATCTTTCATCTCCCTGATTATCTGTATTCCTAGATATTTTACTCATTTTGTGGCTATTGTGAATGGGTTTGAGTTCTTGATTTGGCTCTTAGCTTGAATGTTTTATAAGAATGCTACTGATTTGTGTATATTGATTTTGTATCCTGAAACATTTCTAAAGTTGTTTATCAGTTCTAGGAGCTTTGGGGAAGAGACTATGGGGCTTTCCATGTACAGAATTATATCACCTGCAAACAGAGATAGTTTTACTTTCTCTCTTATTTGGATGCCTCTTATTTCTTTCTCTTGCATAATTGCTCTGACTAGGACTTCCAATACTATGTAGAACAGGAGTGGTAAGAGAGGGCATCCTTGTATTATTCTGGTTTTCAAGGGGAATGCTTCTAGCTTTTGCCCATTCTGTATGATATTGGCTAAGAATTTGTCATAGATGGCTCTCATTATTTTAAAATATATTTCTTCAAAGCCTACTGTGTTTAGAGTTTTTAACATGAAGGGATGTTGAATTTTACTGAAAGTCTTTTTTTTAATTAATTAATTTATTATTATTATACTTTAAGTTTTAGGGTACATGTGCACAATGTGCAGGTTAGTTATATATGTATACATGTGCCATGCTGGTGCGCTGCACCCACTAACTCTTCATCTAGCATTAGGTATATCTCCCAATGCTATCCCTCCCCCCTCCCCCCACTCCACAACAGTCCCCAGAGTGTGATGTTCCCCTTCCTGTGTCCATGTGTTCTCATTGTTCAATTCCCACCTATGAGTGAGAATATGTGGTATTTGGTTTTTTGTTCTTGCGATAGTTTACTGAGAATGATGATTTCCAATTTCATCCATGTCCCTACAAAGGACATGAACTCATCATTTCTTATGGCTGCATAGTATTCCATGGTGTATATGTGCCACATTTTCTTAATCCAGTCTATCATTGTTGGACATTTGGGTTGGTTCCAAGTCTTTGCTATTGTGAATAATGCCGCAATAAACATACATGTGCATGTGTCTTTATAGCAGCATGATTTATAGTCCTTTGGGTATATACCCAGTAATGGGATGGCTGGGTCAAATGGTATTTCTAGTTCTAGATCCCTGAGGAATCGCCACACTGACTTCCACAGTGGTTGAACTAGTTTACAGTCCCACCAACAGTGTAAAAGTGTTCCTATTTCTCCACATCCTCTCCAGCACCTGTTGATTTCTGACTTTTTAATGATTGCCATTCTAATTGGTGTGAGATGGTATCTCATTGTGGTTTTGATTTGCATTTCTCTGATGGCCAGTGATGGTGAGCATTTTTTCATGTGTTTTTTGGCTGCATAAATGTCTTCTTTTGAGAAGTGTCTGTTCATGTCCTTCGCCCACTTTTTGATGGGGTTGTTTGTTTTTTTCTTGTAAATTTGTTTGAGTTCATTGTAGATTCTGGATATTAGCCCTTTGTCAGATGAGTAGGTTGCGAAAATTTTCTCCCATTTTGTAGGTTGCCTGTTCACTCTGATGGTAGTTTCTTTTGCTGTGCAGAAGCTTTTTAGTTTAATTAGATCCCATTTGTCAATTTTGGCTTTTGTTGCCATTGCTTTTGGTGTTTTAGACATGAAGTCCTTGCCCATGTCTATGTCCTGAATGAAAGTCTTTTCTGCATATATTAAGATGACCATGTGGTTTTCGTCTTTAGTTCTGTTTATGCAATGAATCACGTTTATTGATTCATATATGTGGAACCAACCTTCCATCCCAGGGATAAAGTATACTTGATTATACTAGATTAACTTTTTGACGTGCTGCTGAATTTGGTTTGCTCATATTTTCTTGAGGACTTTTGCATCTATGTTCATTGAAGATATTAGCCTGAGGTTTTTCTTTTTTATTGTATCTCTGCCAGGTTTTGATATCAGGATGATGCTGGATTCCTAGAATGAGTTAGGGAGAAGTTACTCCTCCTCAGTGTTTTAGAATAATTATAGTAGGACTGTTACCAGCTCTTCTTTATACATCTGACAGAATTTTGCTGTGAATCCATCTGGTCCTGGGATTTTTCTGGTTGGTAGGGTTTTTATTATTGATTCAATTTTGGAATTCATTATTGGTCTGTTCAGGGATCCAATTTCTTCCTTGCTCAGTCTTAAGAGGTTGTGTTTCCAGTAATTTATCCATTTTTTTCTAGGTTTTCTAATTTTTATGCATAGACATGTGTTTTTAGTAGTCTCTGAGGATTTTTTTAAATTTCTCTAGGGTTAATTTTAATGGCCCCTTGTCATTTCTGATTGTGTTTATTTGTATCTTCTTTATTATTCTACCTATCAATCCATCAATCATACATATATATGTGTGTATATATAGATACACACATATATATATGATTGACATATATATATATATAATTTCAAAGACCAAACTTTTGAAATTGTTGATCTTTTGTATTTTTGGCACCTCAATTTTTATTAAGTTCAGTTTTGATTTTCATTATATCTCATCTTCTGCTAGCTTTGAGGTTCATTTTCTGTTATTTCTATAGTTCCCCTAGGTGTGATGTTAGATTGTTAATTTGAGATCTTTCTAACTTTTTGATGTGTGTGTTTAGCTCTGTGTACTTCCCTCTTACAGCTGCTTTAGCTGTGTTCCAACGATTCTGGTATGTTGTATTTTTCTTCTTATTACTTTCAAATAACTTTTTGATTTCTGCCTTAATTTCATTATTTACCCAAAAATTATTCAGGAGCATGTTGTTTAATTTCCATGTAATTATATGGTTTTGAGCAATTTTATTAATATTGATTCCTATTTTAATTGTGTGGTAGTCTGAGAGTGTGGTTGGTATGATATCAGTTTTTAATTTTCTGAGTATTTCATGGCTGATTTTGTGGTCAATTTTCAAGTATGTGCCATGTGCAGATAAGAAAAATGTATATTCTGTTGGTTTTGAGTGAAGATTTCAGTAGATGTCTGTTAGGCCCATTTGGTCAAATGTCAAGTTTGGGTCCTGAATATCCTTGTTAGTTTTCTGCCTTGATGATCTGTCTAGTACTGTCAGTAGTGGGTTGAAATATCCCACTATTACTGCATGGTTATCTAAGTCTCTTTGTAAGAAACTTGCTTTATAGATCTTGATGCTCATCTGTTGGGTGCATATATATTTAGAATAGTTAAGTCTTCTTGTTGAATTAAACCTTTATCATTATGTAATGCCCTTGTTTGTCTTTTGCAATCATTGTTGGTTTCAAGTCTGTTTTGTCTTAAATTAGAATAGCAACCCCTACTTTTTTCTGTTTTGCATTTACTTGGTAGATTTTTCTCAATCCCTGTACTTTGAGCCCATGGGTGTCACTGCAAGTGAGATGGGTCCCTTGCAGAGAGCATACAGTTGGGTCTTACTTCTTTATAAAACTTGCCACTCTGTGACTTTTAATTGGTACATTTAGCCCATTTACATTCAAAGTTAATATTTATATGTGCAGATTTGATGCAGTCATCATGTTGTTAGCTAGTTACTATGCAGACTTGACGGTGTGGTTGCTTTATAGTATTACTCATCTATGTAATTAAGTGTGTTTGGTGGTGGCTGGTAATAGTCTTTTTCAAATTTAGCACTCCCTCACTGACCTCTTATAAGACAGGTCTAGTGGTAATGAATTCCTTTAGCATGTGCTTATCTGAAAAGTATCTTATTTTCTCCTTCACTTATGAAGCTTAGATTGGCTGGATATGAAATTCTTGGTCGGAATTTATTTACTTTAAGAATGCTTAATAAGAGCTCCAATCTCTGCTGGCTTGCAGGATTTCTGTTGAAAGGCCCAGTTTTAGCCTGATAGGGTTTTCTTTGTAAGGGATATGCTCCTTCTCTCTAGCTACCTTTAACATTTTCTCTTTCATTTCAGCCTTGGAGAATCTGCTATGTGTCTTGGGAATGGTTATCTTGTATAGCATCTCACAGGGGCTCTCTGCATTTCCAGGATTTGAATTTTGGCCTCTCTAGAAAGACTGGGGAAATTTTCACTGGTGATATTCTCAAATATGTTTTCCAAGTTATTTACTTTCTCTCCCTCTCTTTCAGGGAGGGGAGTGTATGATACATTTGGTGTCTTCACATAATCCCATATTCTTGGAGGTTTTGTTGATTATTCTTTATTGTTTTTTCTTTATTTTTGTCTGGCTGGGTTATTTTGGAGAACCAGCCTTCAAGCTCTGAAATTCTTTTCTTAACTTGGCCTACTCTGCTGTTAATACTTGCAATTGTATTATGGAATGCTTAAAGTGAGTTTCTCAGCTCTATCAGGTCAGTTTGGTTCTTTTTTAAAATGTCCATTTCACCTTTCATCTCCTATATTCTTTCATGATATTTTTTTAATTTCTCGGATTGGATTCTGCTTTCTCCTGAGTGTCAGTGATCTTCATTCCTATCCATATTATGAATTCTATTTCTGAAATTTTAGCCATTTCAGCCTCGTTAGGAACCATTACTAAGGAACTGGTGTGGTTATTTGGAGGTAAGAAGATATTCTGGCTTTTGAGTTGCCAGAGTTCTTACACTGGTTCTTTCTCACCTGTGATGACTGATTTTTCTTCTATATTTGAAGTTGCTGTTGTTTGGATGTTCTTATATTTTGGATTTTTTAGTGTGTGCTTTTGTTTGTTTGTATGTTTGTTTTTTGCTTTTATCTTCTTTGATTCCCTTGGGGTTTTGATTCTGGTATAACATAGGTTGTGTCGCTGGCTTTGACTCTGGTTTGCTCCTGGGTCTTGGCTGTCTCCATGCCCACATTTCTTTTGTTGAGTGTTTTGGTCCACAGGGCTCCCTCAGGTAGAAGCTGCAATTGGCAGACAGGCCATATTCTTGCCAGGTTGGCCCTAATTCTCTGTTTGAGTGCTTACCAGGGAAACACGGGATTACATCTGCCCATAAAGTTCAGGCTAAAGTGGGAATGCTGAGCTACAGGCTCTGGCAAATGTTGCCTGCCTGGCTACCAATGGTTGGGGTAAATAGGGTCACCTGCCCTGCTGTCCGGGAATTTCCTAGGACAACAGAAAGCTGCATTAACTGTTTGAGTTCACACAGAATTAGGACCACAGGGCTGGAAGCTCTAGCAGTAAGCCTAGCCTGCCTGGCTACTAGTGGTGGGAGTGGCTGGGTCACCAGTAGTAGCCAGACAAGCTAGACTTACTACAGCTCAGGTGTTTCCAGGGAAAACAGGAGGCTGTGTCCTCTGGCTGAGTTCATACATAAGTGGGACTGCTGAGCTGGAAGCTCAAGCATGTGTTGCCTGCTTGGCCACCAATGGTGGGGGTAGGTTAGGTCACCTGCCCTGCCATCCAGATGCTTCCCAAGACAACAGGAGGATGCAGCTGTCAGATGAGTTGAGGCTGAAGCAGGACCGCTAGGCTGGAAGCTAGCACCAAGTCCCATTAGGTGAGGGGGATGGGGCAAATTTACTTCTCCCAGGTACCATGACTGTGTCCTTTACTATGGCTATGTCACTGGTGCTGGTGTTCTCTGGGGCCCATGGCTTGTAGAGGGCCCCTTTGACTCAAGAGTTGCCCCTGAAAAACATCCAGATGGCTCTCTGCTCCAGTCTAGAAGGGTGGTGTGGGGGTGTCCTGGGGCCAGGTGAATTCTCCTGTTCCAAGTCTTGCACAGGTCTTTGTAGAGAGTGTGAATACCCAGGAGTCTCTCACTCACTCGACCTTTCCCATGTTGGAGAGGTTCTCCTGGCTTCATGCTGAGCCCAGAAAGGATGTTGTCCAGCTTCACTCCTCTCTGTTCTTTGTGTCCCCCTCCTTTCTTGATGGATCCTCACATGGTTTCTCATATAATTGGCCTGTAGGGTCAGTGTTCACCAGCCCTCTCATTTCCTCTTCATGACGGCGATGTATATAAGCTGCTTCTAGTCTGCCACCTTTGTCCCAACATTTTGTATTCCTACTAATAATGCATGGGAGTTCCACTTGCTCTACAAACTTGCTTGCACTTGGAAGAGTCAGTATTTTCTTACCTTAGCCATTTTAATAGATATGTAGTATTATTTCATCATAATTTTATTCTGCATCTTGCTAATGGCTGATGATGGTGAAGTATTTTCATGGGCTTAATTGCCTTCTATATATCATCCTTTACAGAGGTGTCTGTTTAAGTCTTTTGCATATTTTTTAAGTTTGGGTTATATGTTTTCTTACTGTTGAATTTTGTGTGGATATTTCATTTTATCTTACTTTGAATTTCATATGTCTCATATGTCTATTGTTATTGCAACCAATAGGTAGATAAGTTCTTAATATTGATGGTCCTAATGTAAGATGACCAGAAAACAGCTAAGAAAATGGAAACATGATACGCTGCAGTTAGCAGAAGATTAATATGTTTCAGGCTTTTCAATTGGTCCTAAAAAAAACAAGAAAGCAAGAATACAATGTGTGTAATAAAGCAAATGAGGCAAATGTTCTCTTATTAGTTCTCAAAAGTTAATTGCCCATGGTAAGAAAAACAGAAAAAAAGTACATTCTATGAGCTTAATTTTGGCATGGAAAAGAAACATTTTAAGTCCATCAGTATAATATATTCTTTGATTTCAAATTTAGTCAGAAAAAAAAGTGCCTTATGCCAGAGGCTTACAATATTTAGTATGCAGATATCACAAGAAAAAAAGTTTTTAGATATATAGGGGTTGCAGAAATCTTAACTCTTTACATAAAAAATTGCAAAGTTTTTTTATTATAAACTGATAATTTATAATTGTATAAATGTACGGGGTATGAAGTAATGTTATAATTTATGAGTACAATGTGGAACAGTTAAATCAAACTAGTTAATATATCTATTACCTGAAATACTTATATTCTGTGATCTCAAGAATGTTATATATGACTAAAGTTGGGCTGCTGCACAAGCCAGGTGTGGCCTGGATGGGCCATGTGAGCAGGCCACCCCTTGTGGCAGGAAACATGCCCAAGCAAGGCCCAGGTGGGGGTGTTGTCAGCTAGAGGTTCTCAGTTGGCAAAGTGACTGAGAATAATCCTGTGTCAAAAATATATACAAACTCTGCATCTGATAAGGGGTTAATATCTAAAATATATAAGAAACTCAAACAACTCAATAGCAAATAAACATAACCTGGTTAAAAGGTGGGCAAAAGACCTGTATGCACAGCTCTCAAAAGAAAGACATACGAGTGACCAAGAGGTACATTTAAAACAAAAGCTCAACATCATTGACCACCACAGGGTAATGAAAATTAAAACCACAATGAGTTATCACCTCATATCTGTTAGAATGGCTGTTTCAAAACACTAAAAGATGACAAGTGTTGATGATGTGAAGAAAAGAGAACTTTTGCACACTGTTGGTGGGAACATAAACTGGTACACCCATTATAGAAACAATGCAGAAGTTCCTCAAAAACATAAAAGTAGAATTATCATAGGATCCAGCAATTCCACTATTGGGTATATGCCTAAAGAAAATGAAATCAGTAAGTTGCAGAGATACCTGCATTCCCATATTTATTGCAGCACTATTCACAATAGCCAAGACATGGAATCAACCTAGTATCCATCAACAGATGAATGGATAAAGAAAATATGGAATGTATACAGAATGAAATACTAGTAAGTTATTAAGGAAAAGGATATGCTCTACTTTGTGACTACACAGAAGAACTGGAGGACGTTATGTTAAGTGAAATACACCAAACCAGGCACAGAAAGACAAATACCACAAAATCTCAATTATACATGGAATCTAAAAAAGTTGATCTCATGGAAGAGTAGGATAGTGATTACTAGGAATGGCTGGAGATGGAGGAGGTTAGAGGGATGTTTGTCAAAGAATATAAAATTTCAGTTAAATAAGAGAAATAAGTTCAAGAAATGTATTGTAAAACAGGTTGACTATAGTTAATAATATATTGTTCTTGGAAAAAGCTGAGTGGTTTTAAAGTGTTCTCACCACAAAAATGATAATTATGTGAGGTAATGCATATGTTAATTAGCTACATTTAGTCATTCTACAGTATATACATATACCTCAAAACGTCATGTTATATGCAGTAAATACATACAATTTTACCTGTCATTTAAAAAATGAGCAGTAAATAAAATTAAATCTCAGAAGTGTTCAGAATTTAGGAAAGAATTAGAAATAAAAAGAAAAATAACTCATAAAATGACTTCAAAAGGAAGAATGCAAAATTGAATAAATACACTTTTATTTAAGAAAAAAAGTCTAAGGTGAAAAACAGGACTTTTTTCAATTTGCAAAGAAAAACAGAAATGGCTTGAGAAAGAACGGTAAATATTTAAGAGTCCCTAAAGATGAAAGCCAATTCAATGCAAAGAAATGCAAAAGATAAAAACTATCATTCCAGAAGTTTTCTAAAATAAAAAATGATTTTATAAGCATACCATGTACTTAAGAATATGAGCAAGACATATTCCAGTACAATTCCTAGACTTAAAAAACAAACGAACAAAAATCTTTGGTTATCTAGGAAAAAAGAGAGTGCACGACATATTAGAGCCTCACATTATCATCTGATTTTTCAGTACTGTGATTTATGGCAAAATAAAATGGAAATGCTGACTGAAGAAAAGGCTGAAGAAAAGAAAATGTAAGCAAGATTTATATCCAGCAAAACTAACTTAACAAGCAAAGAATAATTATTTTTCTCACAAGAACTTCCTGAGGAATCTATTTGAGAAAGAACTTCAGATAACCAAAATGATTAGACAGACACTGAAATAAGCACTCATGTTGATTATCAAATACATAATTTCTTTCTGAACTAAGACTAAATACAGGCAAAATATACAGTGGATGATAATCTTAAAAACTGGCAAATAAGATAAATAATCCTGCTTTTCTTATAGGAATTGTATTACTTGGTAACCAAATAGTAGATAAGGTAAATCATGTATTTATAATTGTTTTTCAATTACTAAATTTAGAAAGAATTTATATAATTAGAATGTGACTAAATTACAACTCCAAATAATTAACAGTTCTAAGAGTAATCACCAATAGTTTTAGAATCATAAAACGTGGAACTACTTGACCTATTAATGAAAGAACACACTACTTCCTTTAGTCTTGCCAAAGGGATCAGACATGAACTTGATATGCTTCTGGGCCTGTTAGTTTGCAGGAAATACAGAGGGCAGAATAACAAGTAGAAGTGCACCAAGAATATTCATTCCACAAAATCCAAACCATGGAAAACTCTGCAGGTCAAAATATTTTGGGGTCTTCAATACATTAAAAAAAAAAAAAATGCAAGACACCAGAGAAACTTACAGATTGCAAGAGACTTTAAAGATATGGAAATGGCTTTGTATTTTTAGTTATATTAATTAACAAGACTGAACTAGTGTCTGGGAATGAACACTTGGGTTATAAAATCAATAAAGACACAAAGAAGTGATTGCTACAAAATCCAAAATAGTTGCTATTTATGAAAATTGAGGGGTATGATTGGGATGGAGCACAAGGAGGCTTCCTGGGATGCCCCTTTATAAGGGTCTTCAACTTAAAATAACTGATTCCATTATACATGTTCTGTGTGATATTTCCATATTTGCAATTTAGTATAAAATTAAAAAGCATAATCAAACTAATTTAAAATTGACCTAATCTTTTACTATATGATCATATGTGTTATCACGCCAAATCCCTATTATACATTTACATTATTTCTACTTTTTGCTATATAATGTTGTAATAAACAAAATTTAGTTAAATCTTTGTGTACAACCTTAACATTGTCTTTAGAATAAATCCTAGAAAGGTAATTGCTAGATCAGATGGTGTGTAGAGTTTATGGCTTTTGATATACGTAGCCAAAATATCCTTCAGACAAATGGTAAACTCATTTTACAGGCCACCACATCCTCTCACCTCACCTGCTATCTTGATTATATTTCTGCAAGTTTGATTCTTAAAACATTCTAATTTTAAAACATTAAAAACATTACTGAGTTTCAGTTACACGGATAGAAATGCCCATTTATGAAAAAGCAGCTTGGGATAAATCCAATAATACATGTTAGGTGCATTCAGTTGTGTTATTACTGCTATTTGTATTAATTCAGAGTGTAACAAAAACTTCAACAATGATATATACAAGAAAATCATTCAATCTATTTTAATTTCAAACACTAAGAATAAAATGTATTATCTGCTATTTAGGTCAATTGCAACTATTATGCTAAATGGACCAACATAAGAGACAAAGTAACCATAATTCATTTTTTAATAGACTTGTCTCTACAATGTCAAAATGGCATTATGTGAATGCATTGCTTCAGGAAAATACGGAATGAGAGAAACAGCTTTTATTCATTGTTCCTGGAGCATAATACCTATATTGCTGGCAACTGTTCGTCTAAATGGTTTTAAAATCAACACTTAATTTTTATGGGTCAGGGGCAACTTTGCCTTTCAATACTCTTAGAAACTAAATTTTACTTTGTAATAGGACCGCAAGTTAGAAGCACACTAGAAATTAACCCTCTAAATACCACGTGTGTTGGGGAAGGGTGGTGTATGTGTGTCTGTTTCTGCCCATAAACTTCAGGCAGAATGGCTCTGACAGTTGTATTACTATTGCTTCAGTTGGATTCTAATCTATCCACAGGACAATACCTCCACCTTTGCCATGTCCTGCTCTTCCTCTTCAGCATGAGCGTGTTTGGTAGATGTTGCTTTGTCTCCTGCCAAGTTCAGCCATGCACACTAGACAGTACCACTATTCTGGCCACAGATATCTCTTCTGATCAGTAACTCTAATTTTGCTAAACACACTACTAATACTGCTGCTGAGTACCACTCTCTGCCATGTCAATATGTCTCTGCTTGATACCATGGTTGTCTTCTGTAAGGCACTGTTGCCATACATGTACTTCTTGCAACACTGAAATTGCCTGGTGCTCTGTAAATTGTGATGAAATGGGTAAGAACATCTCTTTCTATTTGTATCACACTTCTTAAGAAGGTTACTGACACCATTCTTCTCATAGCTTACTCTTTTATTGAGTTTTTTATATAACAGACTTTCTAGCTTGTACCTGCATGCCTTTATTCTTCTAATGTACAGCCACTGTTGGAAAGTGAAGAGTAGATGCAGTGACCCCACCAGAGTTGACTCAGAATCTCTCTTCTCCAAATCACCAAATTCATTGAGGCACACTATAAAATGAATTATCTCCAAAGTGGGTTATCAATGTTGCATATAAATAAGCATCTTTTGGCTTCTTACCAATTATTCAGGCATGTACAGATAGGCCTGATCCGCAGAAATGAACATGGCATAGCCTCAAGCTGAGACTTCTGCTACAAGTTATTAATAATTTAGCAACAGCTAGAGTAGGGTAAGGAATGGATTAACTGAATTTAGCTGAGCCACCTTTCTCTTCACCCACCAGTCAAGCTCTCCTTTCCACCATGTTGTCTTGGCCCTGTGCAAATCCCTCTCCAGGTTCAGACTAGATCTGACATTTTCACACTTAGTGATTGTAGAGAGCTTGCTCCAGCCTCTGGAGAAGAATTAAAATAACTATTACCAGTTTGAACAAATAACCAAATGAATAAAATAATTTTTTTCATGCTATTTTAGCAACTCTAGAAAATTTGCTACCTACCAATACCTCCAAGACATTTTGACTTTTTCTCATTTACCTGTTCATTTTAGTTAATAGCCAGTTACTAATTAGAAAGTATATTATATATTTTCCTGACTCCTTTCTATCTTTAAATCTGAAAGGCAAGAACTGGGACAAATAGCTATTAAATTTAGAAAAATAAGTTATCCCTTGGTTACATGGTTTCAAGTTGCCGTATGTGTCATTAGCTTTTTCCTATCAGGAAATTCCAAGTCTCTGTAAGACTCTCCCTCTTATCCTCTTCTCTATTTCTAATCCCACTCTTCTTCTCTGTTCCTTTGCTGCTTATAAATTTTAAGTATATTTTGGCAGATGTCTCTCCCAACTATTTTGAATACTTTTACTTGGATCCAGTTTTTTCAACAAATGATTATTATCAGCAATCTTCTAAAGGCTTACTCTTCTTATACACTAAATTTAAATCATAAGCAAACCTAGTTTTGAATAAGTAAATAGCTTTCTCCATCAGGAAATATTAATCATTACTCTTTTGTTTTAAGGTATTAGAAAACCCAATTCCGGCCAGGTGCGGTGGCTCATGCCTGTAATCCCAGCACTTTGGGAGGCCAAGGTGGGTGGATCATTTGAAGTCTGGAGTTCGAGACCAGCCTGACTAACATGGCGAAACCTCACCTCTACTAAAAATATACAAATTAGGCAAGCATGGCGGTAGGCGCCTGTAGTCTCAGCTATCAGGAGGCTGAGGCAGGAGAATCACTTGAACCTGAGAGGCAGAGGTGCAGTGAGCCAAGATCGTGCCACCGCACTCCAGCCTGGGCAACAGAGCCAGACTCTGTCTCCAAAAAAGAAAAGAAAAGGAGAGGAGAAGAGAGGGGAGGGGAGGGGAAAAAGGAAAACCCAATTCAAATTGAGTTAATAATGATGGAGAGGGAGTAAGAGAGAGAGATTGAGATTATTGCCTCATATCTCTGGAAAGTCAAGGTTATATCAGTGAACGAAATGGCTGGATTCAGGAGCTAAAATTCTTCGCTCTGTTTTCTTCATGGTGGCTTCATTTATGGGTAGGTTTTTTTTTTTCTTACAGCAAGATGACTGCCAGATGTTCCAGGCTTTTATCCAATCCTCCTGGAAGCTTCTATGGAAAGCATGTGTTCCCTTCATTAATATTCTAACAATTGGCTAAGAATTGAGTCTCATCAGTCTAACTGATAACAGAACCATCACTGTAACCATAAAAGTATAATAACCTAATGGGCAGAGACAGATTCATGTGTCTACCCAGGAAGGGGTAATTCTTCAGAGAATATCAGAATGTTGTTACCAAGAGAGAGAGATCAATGCTAGGTGACAAAAACAACATATATTCACTGTAGAATATACTTGGTATCTCCATGTGACTGCTTCATGGGGGAAGGAAATGAATGGTAAAATATATAATTAGGCTGCATGGCAGTACTCTTCACCGTCTATAACGATTCATTCATGAATAATCAGCCTAGTCAAAGAAATCTGCTGAGCAGTGTTTAATAATAGTGCTGTTATACAGGTAAGCAGAATTAGTTCTTGAAACACCCTTCTCACTCTATGGTATCCTGGTTCATTTCTGATCATCCTGTTACTGGCTTTCTTTCACCGTTGGCACATTTGCTACCAATTATTGGGGCAAAACCCAGTGACTTCATTCTTCTCTTTTGCTCAAGTTATTGAACCTGTGTTTTCTCCCCATATTCCAACGTGTATTCTCTCTCATGATACAGCATGCTCTTGAGCTAATCACTTGTTTAAGAACTAATATCTAGTCATGGCACCAGCTTCTCATAGATGAATATTGATCTTACAATCATCCCTACTGGTAAGTGGCCCATTCATTTTTATACACCATTCTACTGATGGGGAAACATTAGGCACTTGTGTTAAAGTATCTAGAGTAATTTCTTGGCCAAGAGGACTGAAGTTTAAGTCTGGTAGGGGTAGGTAGAGGTCCCAGTTCTGTAACTTATCAAAAAGTCAAGCATTTCTCATTTATCCTTTTACACTTTTGTAGGCAATCCAATCCTAAAGCATGCCTATCATGTGGATAAATATCTATGTCAAATAAGTGGTCTAGGGCAATAATTGTCATTTGGGAACTAGGGGCTTGGCAATGGGTGATATGTCTGAACTATAGGAAGAGTTCCCCTCCACACCACAATCCTCATATCAAGGTTGTAAGACCCTGATATTGAGCAGTGTTACCCAAACATGAAATATTTATCTGGAGCATATTCCCAAATCCAATTTCTATACTCCAGCCAAAATATAATCAATCAAAATCTCTGAGTGAGAGGCCCAGATACTGGTGTTTTTAAAAGCTCCCTAGATGATTGTGAAGATCAGCCAGGTTTGGGAATTACTAGGATATAGCATCTGGTCTCAA
This sequence comes from Gorilla gorilla gorilla, assembly GCF_029281585.2. Lineage (NCBI taxonomy): Eukaryota > Metazoa > Chordata > Mammalia > Primates > Hominidae > Gorilla > Gorilla gorilla. Next base: position 98,348,035 of record NC_073237.2, on the reverse strand, counting down.
AGCAAAAAAGAGAATTAGAACTCAGCAAGCATATGCTCCAATTGTACAGGCAGTTGCTTATCACCCCTTTGCTTGCTTTGAATCAAAAATAACTCAAGTGTTTCTTTATTTGGTGTTTGAGCAGAATGCATCAGCAGAGCACCTACCCTGCAGAAACAACACATTTAAAGGTCCTTCATGGTTGGATAAACTTTAACAGGAAAGCTGTTCTCCATGCAGGTGACCAGCTGGGTAAACCTGCCACCACACCACTTTACCAATTATCACCATGCCCTATTTAAAAAGTCAGGGCAGGTCAGTTTCCCACTTGAATGAGGCAGTAAAATTCCTCATGCTGTGTGTATTAATTCCACTTAGGTGTTCTTGGTTATATACAAAAGCCAAGATAATTTTTAAAAAAAAAAGGATAGCCCATTCAATATAAAAAAAAATTCAAGCAAATCAGGCTCTTTATGTGATGTGGATTAAGCCACTGGCGTATATTTTTATTTTTCCCATTTTTGTTTTAGTTATGCACAGTCTCTGAGACATAAAAACATTTTTTATAACTTGAAAAATTACTGAACATATACAAATGTGCATTTAATGAAGTAATAATTAAAATTTAGTTTATACATAAAAAGATATTTCTGTGTGTATTTGCAAAGTGTATGTATGCAGTGAAGCCTATAAGGCCTCTCACCACCTGGGGTTGTTCCTGGGGTTGTTCCTCATTGCCTCTCTGGCCACTTGACTTGGTCCTATGGCAGCTTCAGCACCTACAGACAGTCTTTAGCCACTGAGATCTATTCCAGCTCTGCCCTACTCCACCTAAAATTCAGACTTAGCTGCTGGCAATTTTTTCAACAAGCTTCTGAAGCCTCAGTTTTCATCAACACTGAAACTCTTATTTAGAGATATGTTTAAAACAGCAAGGCAATTAAGAGCCCAATTCTTTACATCTCTATCAACTATAATAACCTCCCAAACTATAATAATCTCCTCTATTCTTATCCCCACTCTGCTCAATGCTATCCATCCTTTAGTCTGTGCACTGTGGAATCCTAGCTCCTCTCTAAATTATTTATTCCTTTGTTGGCCTTAACTAAAACCAGGCTTTCTCTGGAAAGCTCAGCTTCCCCAGGAGGTATCTCCAATAAAACCATTCTCTCACTGTCCATGGACCTCCAAATCAGAAAATGAAATAGAGTTCCCCTCATTCTCTAGACCTGTTTCTATGATTCTTCTTCTACTCTCCTTTAAATCTAAGATTTTTATAGTTCCATTGAGCAATACTGGTCCCTCCTTATTTCTGATATTTACAGACTTGTGGTCATTCCTCCATATACTTTAAACACTTATATACAATGATTCATTCCATGTATCCATCTTAATTCTGCCATCAACATGAGTGATTTCAAAGCCCATAAGAACATACACTGACTTGATAATTGTTTGACCTCAACTCTAATGGTCTCCATTCAAGCCCCTCTTCAGTTTGGTCATCTATTCCTGGCATCAACTAAAATGGTTCTATCTTTGTAATATTGACCTTTAATAATTATTCGAATTTCATTGAATCTTTTGGTGCTTTGTCCATCCTGTCACTTTCACTCTTAAACTGTGACTTCATTGAAATTTCTACTTCATTGTTCCTATTATCTTTCACCTTTATATTATGTCCATCATGGGACACCTTTCATAATTAATCTAGATTTGATGCTTGATCTTCTGAAAAAAAATTTATAAACTTGGATACTCTTATACTCTTTTGCATCAGTCTAGCAAAACACCAACACTGAAATAATTCTGAAGCCTACCTCCTCCAATTGTAATACTTAGTAAAGATGAAAAAATACACATCTATGAAGGCTTGTGTCATTACAAATTCATGGTGACCAACCTCTAGCTGAGCACTCAGAAATGCCCAGTAATCATTTATTTTTTACTTGTTCATCAGTGTATCCTACAGACTGCCATTCTATTCCAAGACTTTACAACTCTATTCAAGCCCCTTACTCAACAAAAGGAGACACTTTCTCAACAGTAATATGGTTTCTGACTTTATGAAAAGACATAGCTGACAAGTATAATCTGTAGCAATATTCTATCTCCAAAATCTCAAATGTATTTTGATACACAATCATTACATAGTTTCCTTTCTTGGAAGAAGAGGTATCTATTCCTATTTATTAAAGTAATCACTTAATCATTGCCTTTGACCTCATTTCACCTGCTTCCCCTAGGATTGGTATCTATTGATATTCTCTTCTCTTTTAAATAATTAATTCATTTTACCCTATATGAATGTTCAACGGTTTTACATTAAAAAGTAAAAACATAATCCCTCATTTGATCTTGCTTCTATTTATGTCAAACTTTCTTGACTGGATAAGCCTCCTGAACCACTCACCCTTCACCCAGGATAAAGGCTTCTTGCCACTAAGTCCTCAGCATCATAAGAAGGTTGAGCTTTCCTACCTACTTTGTACTTCTGATTGACTTCTGCAAATATTTTCTTAGGTTCTGGCTCTTACACTTTGCCTGTTTTCTTAAACTTAATATTTCACATATCCCAAATTGATAAGTTGAGCTTTGGGTTTTATAATCCACATATTCTGCACAAATAAATTAGTGCTTTTGCTTCCCAGTTGAAACTCTATTGTCTGGAACCTAAGACTCAGAATCCCAGGACCCACATTCATGCTAAAGGATACAGCATATATTACAATCCATTCTTGTATATTACTATCTTATGAAAATTTTTGCTTTTACCACATTATCACTTTCATTTTTTTCAACCTAGAGCAATCTGGTCTTATCCCCCATGCTCAAGAGAAACTGTCCCCAGTGATCTATCTAACTGTCAAAACCAATGTGGTCCTAACTTACTAGGCTTACTAGGGTGAATCACATAAAATTGTCATTTTTATAGTTTAAAATATTTGAATATTGTCATTTGACCTTGTTGATCATATCTTCTTTCTTGAAACTCCCTTAGTCACAGTGAAAATACACTCTACTTCTCCTTTTATTTTTCCCTTATTTTCTTATAACTCCTTTACGGCCTAAACTTGCTCAGCCTTCTTCTAAGCTCACTCTAAATAGTATCCCTTGATGATCTCATGAAACCATGTTTCCAACTGCTACATAAATGTTGAAGAATAAAGAATATTTATATATTTCCCTATCTATCTATGTATCTATCTATCTATCTATCTATTTATCTCTCTCTCTCTCTCTCTATCACCTCTCTCTCTTTCTCTAATCTACCCACCTTTCTCCAGAAGTCACAACTTCCTCACAAATTGTAGTCTAGGAATCTCTCTCTAATGCCCCAAAAGCATATCAACATCAAATGTCTAAAAATAAATTCATTATCTTACCAACAAACTATTCTCCCTCTGAAACTTAGCTTATTTGGTGGCACTATCATCCCACATGACACAATAAACATGAGCCATCTTTTACTTCGTCACTCCCTAATTTTAATTAGACACTAAATATTGCCAACATTGCTTCAGTACTTTTTAATAACTAATACTATTTTTGTCTGAACTAGAGAGGGTATATTAGAAATGGGTAGGAAGAACAGACTTCTTTTCCATTTCTAATTACTCTCCATTTTCTAAGACTCTATTTCCTTAATGTGCTATTATAATCAATCAGTCAATATTTTCAAAAGAATTATATAGCCCACAATTTCATAATTATAGTCTTAAAATTCAACTTAAGTTTATCTATAGTATATTTTTAAAGCAATGAAAGTATATAAAACATTTTAGAAAGATTCACATCAAGAAGTTGTAATTCATTTCTAAAGAGCTTTTGGCCTATTAAAGATTAGTTTTACAATACCTGAACAACTGACCCAAGTTAGGGTTGTCAGTTCAGCAAATAAAAAACAGAACTACCAGTTAATTTTAAATTTCAACTAACAATATTTTTAGTACAATTATGTCACATGTGGTATTTTTCATATGCATTACAAAATCCACTGTTTATTTGAAATTCAGATTTAACTGGGCATCCTGGTTTTATCTGACAACTCTAACCCAAGTGAAACCTTTCATTGTCATGAGAGCTAATTTATGCATCTCTAATGTGATATCTCTAATGTGATATCTATAAATGAGGGAAATAAATCTAAGTATACAAACTCAACATCTATGAAATATATTTGTTTGTAATAAATCTTAATTTCTGCAATGATATTTTCTTAGCGCAGGCAGAATAATTACTCTAAGTCAATTTAGGGTTTTCTCCACTTCCCTCAGTTGCATTAAAGTTCTGGGGTTTGATATAATGCAAAGACACGGTAAGGAGGTCATCTGAGCTAGGTCATCGTTGACTCATGCCTACATCTGTTGAGAGCTCCCTATTCCATGTCTAGACTATACTCATGAGTCACACTGATCACCATTTGTAGGCAGATTAGTTTGTGTCTAACTCTCCAGTCAATTCTTTGTCCTTCTTGTGCATAGGGTATCATTTTTCTATTCCTATGCCAAGGTTGATTCATAGAAAACTCAGAAAGACTAGCTATTTCGTTCCACTCTCAAGAACATGGAATTTATTAGACTACTTCCACACTGAGACCCAGGAGAGCTCTATGTGGCTGACTCAGACCATTTGCTTAGACATTCCATACAGCCATTATTAATCTAGGTCTTGCTATCTTCCTGTACTTTTCTTAGAAAGGGGCACAGGTTCTCTCAGCATTTAGGAACCTCTAAACCCACCTGAGTTTCTGTTGTCCCTCTTCCCCCAGGTTCATCCCAGAGTTAGAAAAGCAGAGCCCTCTTATCCAAATCCTTACATCTTTTCCTCGTTTATTTCCCCATCCTTTAGAAATGCAGTTTAGTCTCAAGTTCAGTGGGGGGATAATCTGGAAACGTTTCCCTCACTTATCAAATACTCTTTCAAATGTATAGTTTATGCCCTGAGTACATCCAGGTTCCTGAGACCAAGACTTTTATATCTAATTTTCCTGTGCTTTCTGAAATTTTAATTATTCTCTGAGAAAACAAGTTTGAATGCAAAGCTAAAAGAATACAAAATATTTATAGGACAAAGAGTGTGCAGAAAGAGAGAAAGAGAAACAGGACTACATAGCTATATGGATAATATATACATACATATGTAAATGTGTCATTTTAAAAACATATAAATGGGTATATCCATACATACACCCATAGAATGGTGTATATATGATGTATATAATGATCTATCTATATATATGTGTGTGTGTGTATATGTAATGATTTTGTGTGTGCATGTGTGTAATGATTCTAAAGTAAACTCTCACATTTTTGGGTTATCTTCCAATCAGAGGATAGCATTTGGTTGACTGCATTTTTCTGCTTCCAAAGATTTGGAATGCCATGCTCTTGGTGTCTTAATTCTATTAGAACATGATATAGAGAGTCTGCCTTATTACTGTGTTCACTGAAGTGGGTAAATTCACCCCAGAGTCATCATAACAGGTCCATGAGTAGTTAACACTCAAGAAAGCACAATTTACTTAACTGGAATAGATAGTAAGCAGTTATATGCAGCTGGTACCATGGGATCATAATATGCAAAAATACAAACATGAATACCACAAGAAGAGATTTAAATGACCATGTTTTGTTTTCTCCCATCATATGTTCATCTTCTAACCAACTGAAAATGGAAGAGAATTGCTATGTCTGAATTGCATCTAGTTAATATGCATTATTATCACTCCTATATTTTTCTGTTCCTGGAGTACAATTCAAACAAAATTGAGCTGGTATGTTGGATGCTTGCCTCACAGAACTATTTATGTTAGAAAGTCACAAAATCCCCTGGACTGCCATCTGCACTTTGCAACAACTCTTTCTAATTTCCTTTTGCTTGCTCCAGATTTCTTGTGGTAGTCTATTTTTTGTCCCCACAGTAACTTCTATTAGAATGTATTGGCATCCAGCCTGCTGCAAGTAATCTTTCAGTTCCCTAAGTGGTGGAAAAACATTTTCTCTAGGTTACATGCAGTGTTATGACTACCATCATATTTAGCTTTTGTTCTAATCTTTGAGTTTATAATAAACATTTTGTTCTAGGATACTTGTAAGAAAAATAATAAAGTAGGAATATTGGGGCACTGGGAACAACAGTGAGAGATGGTGAAGACTAGGGAAGCTCCAGTACTTTTTTAAATAGCTAAAATATTTGATAAATCAATGACTAGCTTTATCATATCCTTGACTCAATTTCATACCCTACTATTTTTAATGTAATTTTGAGTAGGATAATAATTGTATGGCTACATTCTCTTTAAATGATGTGTAGCATATAATTTGTAGATATTATACATATAAATTTATAAATATTTATCTAGTGAATTATTTAGTGGGCAGAAGATAAAGCATGCTTTGGTAAAATAAAAGCTTTCATCATCACTCTTAATATGAGCCAAAACAAGCACTGGCAATCAGAGCATATGGTATAATCTCAATAAGGAGCGACAACTACAACCTTAACTAACAAAAAACCTTCAGAATGTTAATGGTTTACATACTCGTTTTCCTATCAAAACTTATAGGCCTGGAGAGAAAAATCAATCAAAAGCAAAAGCTACCTAATATTAATTATTTCATTTTTAATTTGATTTATTTCATGTCAACATATGTGTGCATATGTAGTTGAGTAGCAATTTATAAGTAAATTGATATTAAGCACATGTTGGCACACATATACATGCACACATATGCATGAACTTAAATTCACTCTTTAGTTTTGTATTGTGAACATATAAAGTCAAAGATTCATAGGATAGGAACCAGAAAGGTAAACTGGGTATGGGTGGGGAAGAAAAAAAAAAGCATATTACAGATAGAAATGTAGACTGAAAGAAAATGAGAAATATGCCCTTCTATAGTAAACTTGTAACAGACACGTACACACACACACACGTACAATACACCCTTGTGGGAGTAGGTATATAAGAGAAAGGTTTTATAACTCTGATTTGGAGGAAATACCTTTAAAAGGCAATAGGAAGAGAAATATTAAACTCCCTAAGAGTAAGGAGAAAAGAACAAATCAGGTTTCCCTCTCCCTCAGCTAAATTAGTAAGAGTTCAGCAATGAGAAATCACAGGTTGAGTGAACAGGTTAAGTGGCTGGTGATAATCACATGGTCTGTGGATTGTTAGAAATGTGTAAAGACATCAGTGTGGCTGAAGTGATTCTGTTTGAAAAGATTTTATACACAGCCCCAAAATGTGCACAACGACTAGTTCTGGCAAATAAGTAATCAACATACCATATTGAAGATGTGGCCAGAACTGGTCTTGAAACCTTTTCGAGTTAGTGTTTTCAGTGGAATTTCAGGAAAGAGGCAGGACTCATACATGAATTGTAAAGCTGAATGCCTCCCCACAACCCATTCCCATCATTCAGCTTATACCAGGCTTATGTATTTGGAATCAAGGTGTATTCATTTTCTATTGCTACTGTCAAAATAACTACAAAAGGCATGGCCTAAAACAATGCAAATTTATTGCTCTATCATTCTGTAGGTAAAAAGTCCAACGTCATCTCACTGAGCTAAAATCAAGATGTCAGCAGATCTGCATTCCTTTCTGGAGGCTCTAAAAGTAAATTCATTTCCTCCTTTTTCTAATTCTAGAGGCTCTGTATAATCTTTGGCCCTATTATTCACCTCCCTTTCCTTTGTCTTTAAAGCCAGCAATCTCCATCTCCCTGACCCTTCTTCAGTGGTCCCCTCTCTCTGATCACAGCCTGGAAAGGCTCTCTACTCTTAAAGATGAATGGGATTAGATTGGTTCCAACTGGATAATCCAGAATAATCTCCATAACTAAAGGTTCTCAATCTTAATTACATCTGTAAAATTCCTTTGCCATGTAAGGTAAGATTATCACAGTTTCCAGTGATAAAAATGTGGACATCATTGGGGGCTATTATTCTTCCTATAACACAAGAATATGGAGTATCAATATAAATGATGCAAATGGGCTTTCAGAGACAAGTATGAGAAAAAAATGTTCAAGGCACAGTAGCACACCTATGCAGAGTTTAACATAGCCATTGCTGATTGTCAGGCTTCCTATAGCTGTGTGATAAAAGATAGGAAATATTGGTATTTAAGATATTTCTAGAAATGCTGGGGGAAAGTATAATCACATGAAACTAATTACCCATATAAATTCATTAAAATATTTGCACTGAAACAGATGCTACACAAAGCAAGAGAAAAGGAGAATTACTTTCAAATACCTACTTGCAGAGATCCAAGAAAGTAAGATTAACTCAATTCATATTCCAGAGCCTCACATATACATACATACATACCTACAGAGAGACACAAAACTTACCACTCTTTTTTTCATATGACATATTTAGGATATATATTTATTTGTAAAATTATTTTTAATTGACAAATAACTGGGTATACTTACAGGTAAAATGTGATGCTTTGATCTATAAATACATTGTAGAAAGGTTTAATCCAGCTAATTAACATATCTGTCATCTCACCAATTCATTGTTTTTCATGGTGAGAACATTAAAAATTTTTAGCAGTTTTGGCCAGGTGTGGTGGCTCAGGTCTGTAATCCCAGCACTTCAGGAGGCTCAAGCATGTGAATGGCTTGAGGTCAGGAGTTCGAGACCAGCCTGACCAACATGATGAAACCCCCTCTCTACTAAAAATACAAAAATTAGCCTGGCATGGTGGCAGGTGCCTGCAATCCCAGCTACTGGGGAGGCTGAGGCAGGAGAATCACTTGAACCTGGGAGGTGGAAGTTGTGGTGAGCCAAGATCATGCCACTGCACTCCAGCCTGGGTGACGGAGCCAGACTTCATATCAAAAACAAAAACAAAAACAAAATAGCAATTTTGAGATATACATTATTGTTAAATGTGGATACCATGCAGTGTGATAGATTACAAAACTTATTGCTCCAGTCCATCTAAGATTTTGTACCCTTCAATCAACTTACCTTATCTCATTTCTTCCCTTGTCTCCCAGCCTCTGACAACCACCTTTCTATTTTCTGTTTCTATAAGATCAACTTTTTTATATTCCACATATAAGTGAGATCCTACAATATTTTTGTCTTTCTGTGCTCAGATTTCACTTAGCATAATATTCTCCAGTTCCATCTATGTTGTCACAAGTGACAGAATTTTCTTCTTTTTTAGGCTAAATAGTATTCCATTGTATCTGTACAGACAACATTTTCTTTCTCCATTCATCTATTGATGGACACTTAGGCTGCTTTCACTCCTTTGCTATTGTGAATAATGCTGCAATGACCGTGGGAGTACAGACCGCTCTTCATCATACTGATTTCAATGCCCTTAAATATAAGCTCAAAAGTATGGTTACTGGGTTATATGATAATTCTATTTTTTGTTTTTAAGGATACTCCATACAATTTGCTGAAATGGCTGTACTAATTTTTAGTCCCATCAACAGCATACAAAGATTTTCTTTTCTCCACATCCTCACCAACACTTTTTACCTTCTGTCTTTTTGATAATAGCCGTTTTTAAATGTGTATGGCAGTATCTCATTGCAGTTTTAATTTGCATTTTCATGATGATTAGAGATGTTGAGAATTTTGTCATATATCTGTCGGCCATTTGTATTTCTTCTTTTGAGAAATGTCTATTCAGGTCTTTTGCTTATTTTATAATTGGTTTATTATTTTGTTGCTATTGAGTTGCTTGAGTTCCTTATATATTTTGGATATTAGCCCCTTGTTAGATGTATGGGTTGTAAATATTTTCTCCCAATCTGTGTATTATCTCTTTATTCTGTTAACTGTTTCCTTTACTGTGCAGAAGCTTTTTAGTTTGATATATTATAAAGATATTGTAATCAAAACAGCATGGAACTGCCATGAAAACAGACATATTGATCAGTGGAACAGGACAGAAAGTCCAGAATGCAAGTATTGGTCAACTGACCTTTGACAAGAATGACAAAACACAAAATGGGGAAAGGACAGTCTTTTAAGCAAATGAAGCTGGTAAACTAGATATCCATGGTAGTTTAATAGGAATAACATTGACCTAAAAATTGCTTTGGCAGTATGGCCATTTTAACAATTTTGATTGTTCCTACCCATGAGCACGGAATGTTTTTCCATTTGTTTTTGCCATCTCTGATTTCTTTGAGCAGTGTTTTGTAGTTCTATTTGCAGAGATCTTTCACCTGCCAGGTTAGTTATATTCATAGATATTTTATTATTTTTGTGGCAATTGTGAATGGGATTGCATTTCTGATGTGGCTCTTGGTTTGAGTCTTGTTGTATAGAAGTGTTAGTGACTTTTGCACATTGATTTTGTATCCTAAGACATTGCTGAAGTTGTTTATCAGCTTAAGAAGATGAGACTATGAGGTTTTCTAGATATAGAATCATGTTATCTGCAAAAATGGATAATTTGACTTCCTTTCTTCCTATTTGAATACACTTATTTCTTTCTCTTGCCTGACTGTCCTTGCCAGGACTTCCAATACTGTGTTGAATAAGAGTGATGAGAGAGGGCATCCTTGTTTGAGCTGCTCTTCAAAAGGAATGCTTCCAGCTTTTGCCCATTCAGGATGATGTTGGCTATGGGTTTGTCATAGATGGCTCCTATTGTTATATTTTGAGGTATGTTCCTTCAATACCTAGTTAATTGGGAGTTTTTAACATAAAGAGGTGTTGAATTTTATTAAAAGCCTTTTTTGTATCTATTGAGATAGTCATGTGGTTTTTGTCTTTAGTTCTGTTTATGTGATGAATCACATTTGTTGATTTACATATGTTCAATCAACCTTGCATCCTAGGGATAAAGCCCACTTCATCATGGTGAATAAGCTTTTTGATGTGCTGCTAGATTCAGTCGTCCAGCATTTTGTTGAGAATTTTTGCACTGATGCTCCTCAAGGATATTGGCCTGAAGTTTTCTTTTATTGTGTCTCTGCCACAGTATCAGGATGATGCTGGCCTCATTCTCCATAGAACTAGAACTTTGTATCAGGATGATGCTGGCCTCATTCTTCATAGAACTAGAAAAAGCTGTCTTAAATTTCACATGGAACCAAAAACAAGCCTAAATAGTCAAGGCAATCCTAAACAAACAGAACAAAGCTGGAGGTACCAGGCTACCCAACCTCAAACTATACTTCAGGGGTACAGTAACCAAAACATCATGGTACTAATACAAAAATAGACACATAAACCAACAGAACAAAGAACCCAGAAATAAGGCTGAACACCTAAAACTATCTAATTTTTGAAAACCAGACAAAATTAAGCAATGGGAAAAAGATTTCCTATTCAATAAATAGTGCTGAGATAACTGGCTAGCCATATGCAGAAGATTGAAACTGGACTCCTTTCTTACACTGTATATAAAAATTAACTCGAGAATGATTTGAGAGAAATATAAATCTAAAACTTTTTTTTAACTTTTAAGTTCAGGGGTAAAACTGTAGGTTTGTTACTTAGGTAAACTTGTGTCACAGGGGTTTGTTTTACAGATTATTTACTATAAAAACTCTGGCAGACAACCAAGACAATATCATTCTGGACATAGGAATGAGCAAAGATTTCATAAGGAAGGTGACAAGAAACAATGGCAACAAAAGCAAAAATTGACAAATGGGATCTAATTAAAGAGCTTCTTCACAGCAAAGGAAACTATCAACAGAGTAAACAGACAACCTACAGAATGGGAGAATGTTTTTGCAAACTATGCATCTGACAAATATCTAATGTCTAGAATCTATAAGGATACTTAAATTTACAAGAAAAAGCAAACAACTCCATTAAAAAGTAGGCATAGGACACAGGCAGCTTTCAAAAGAAGACATACATGCAGCCTACAATCATATCAAAAACAGCTCAACATCCCTGATCATTAGAGAAATGCAAATCAAAACCAAACTGAGATGCTATCTCACACATGTAAGAATGGCTATTTATTAAAAAGTCAAGGATGGCTATTTATTAAAAGTCAAAAATTACCAGATGCTGGCAAGGTTGCAGAGAAAAAGGAACTCTTATACACTGTTGGTGGGAGTGTAAATTAATTCAACCATTGTGGACGACAATGTGGCAATTTCTTAAATACCTAAAAAGAGAAATACCATTTGACCCAGCAAACCCACCACTAGGTATATACCCAAAGAAATATAAATAATTCTATTATAAAGACACATGTACACATATGTTCATTACAGCTCTATTCACAATAGCAAAGACATGAAATCACCCTAAATGCCCATAAATTATAGATTGGATAATGAAAATATGGTACATATACACCATTAAATACTATGCAGCCATAAAAAAGAAGGAGATCATGTCCTTTGCAGGAACATGGATGGAGCTGGAGGCCGTTTTCCTTAGCAAAGTAACACAATAACAGAAAACCAAATACTGCATGTTCTCAGTTATAAATGGGAAGTAAATGATGAGAACACATGGACATATAGAGGGGAACAACACACACTGGGGCCTGTCAGAGGGTGGAAGGTAGGAGGATGGAGAGGGTTAAAAAAAAAACTAATAGGTACTAGACTTAATACCTGGGTGAAGAAATAATCTGTACAACAAACCCCCCATGACACAAGTTTGCCTATATAACAAATTTGCACGTTCCCCTGGGCTTAAAATAAAATTTTAAAAAAACAACTAGATATCCACATGCAGAAAAATGAAATTGGATCTCATCTCATACCACATACAAAAATCAACTTAAGATGGATAAAAGACTTATTAACATAAGACCAAAAACTGTAAGTTACTAGAAAGAAAGAAAGAAAAAATACAGAAGAGCTCCATTATATTGTTCTGGGCAATAATTTTTTGGATAAGATTCCAAAAGCCCAGGCAATAAATCAAAAATAAACAAATATGATTACATTCTATAAATTTGTATTAATGTTAATTTAATACATGACATCTTTGTAAATCATTCTTTTAGATGATATATCTTGATGTGTTCCATAGGATAGAAGTCATAAATTTAAAGGTGGTGTTCAATCTATAAACCATAGCATTCTTATATTTTTAGTAAAGCATGAGAAAAGTTGAAGAGATTTCTTACAAGTGTATTTGTGTTTTATTACATGATAAAATTTCACCTTGCCACAAGTGTTACTAGAACGAATTTTGTGATATTCTAGTTGCAAATTGTGATCATTTTCTTCCAGTTCTCTTGGCTCGCTAGGTATGCCTAAACATGCAAAACAGATTAGAGAATTGAGGTCATTATGCTAAGAAAATACTATATCTTTTCCAATTGAATTCTCCAAGTAATTGAGGCCGGATGTTTCAGTCATCTTAATAATTTAAAGAATTTCTTGACTTTCTAAACTTTCTTTGCACAGAGACTATCTAAAGAAAGCAGATGGCTTAGTCAAGTTTTTAACATCAGTTAGTCTTGAATATTGAGATAATTTATTATGTTGGAGACTACCATGTATAGGGTATAACGGAGGACGGGGATTTACCTTTGTAGGGGGCGTGTCATGTACCAGGCACATGCTTTGTGCTTTTTATACATTTAAACATTATACCAATCTTGCACAGGATTTCTATTTTTATTTTTTCAGAAGTAAAAATTCAAGCATAAGGAATTTAAGGAACTTGCTCAAGATAACATAGGTAGTAAGTAGCAAAACTGAAACTGAAATTTCCATTTGAATAATGAAGACAACATATTATTTTTAATTAAGTATGCTACTTCCAAAACTACATCAGTTGGAAAGATACTACAGAATCAGAAATAAAAGAAGACAAATTCCTAGGATCATTTCCCCCCACAATGTCAATAAAACCATAACCACTTCCAAATACAGTCATATCCCACATAAGGGTATTTCTGTTAAGGAGAGACCACATATACAATGGTTATCTAATAAGATTAAAATACCACATTTTTACTGTACCTTTTCTTTTTTAATTTATTTTCTTTTTTTTAAATTTAGTGGGTACATAATGGGTGTGTATATTTATGGGATACATGAGGTGTTTTGATACAGACATGCAATGTGAAATAAGCACATAATGGAGGATAGGGTATTCATTTCCTCAAGCTTTTATCCCTTGAGTTACAAACAATCTAATTACATTCCAAGTTACTTTAAAACCAAGGTGGGTGGATCACCTGAGGTCAGGAGTTCGAGACCAGCCTGGCCAACATGATGAAATCCCATCTCTATTAAAAATATAAAAATTAGCCAGGCATGGTGGCGGGCAACCATAATCCCAGCTACTCAGGAGGCTGAGGCAGGAGAATCACTTGAACCCCAGAGGCAGAGGCCGCGATGAGCCAAGATCACGCCATTGCACTCCAGCCTGGGTGACAAGAATGAAACTTGGCTCAAAAAAAAAGTACAATTAAGTTATTATTGACTGTAGTCACCCTGTTGTGCTATCAAATAGTGGGTCTTATTCATTTTCTCTATTTTCTTTGTACCCATTAACCATCCCCACCTCCCCGCCAACCCCCTAACCATGCTTCCCAGCCTATGGTTACCGTCCTTCTACCTTCTTTATGTTTAGATATACAGATATTTACCGTTGTGTTCTGTTAGAAGAAAAACTTCAGCCGAATTAAATTTAAGGAAGTTTAATTGAGCAATGAACAATTCGCTAACCAGGCATCCCCCAGAAACACAGCAGATTCAGAGAGACTTCCATGCAGCCACATTGAGGAAAAAGATTTATAGACAAAAAAACAAAAACAAAAACAAAAGGGAAGTGACATATAGAAATTGGAAGTGTGGTACAGAAACAACTGGATTGATTACATCTTGGTGTTTGCCTTCTTTGAACAAGGTTTGAATAGTTGGCTACATTTGATTGCCCAAAACTCAGTGATTGGCACAGGTGTGGGCTATGGTTGGTTTACCCCTCCACTTGTTATATAGTTCACGATGTACAGGAAAAACTTTAGGCCAAACTTAACTATGTAAGGAGGCAGTTTAAGGCTAAACTTGATGTAACAGTTCAATTGCCTATAGTATTCAGTACAGTGACATGCTGTACAGGTTTGTAGCCTAGGAGCAGTAGGCTACACCATACCTAAGTGATAGTAGGCTATATCATCTAGGTTTATGTAAGTATACCCTATGATGTTTGCACAACGATGAAATTGTCTAATGACACATAGCTCAGAACATGTGACTGTTGTTAGGCAATGCACGACTATATTTCCCTTTCACTCCAGAGTGGTTCATGGGGTGCTCACATTTACCTATGAGTAGTTGCCACCTTCCATTACACCCACTGACTTTTCTGCGCTTGGCACCACAGCTGCCACACTAGCCAAATGGAGAATTAAACTTCCCATCTACTTCCCAGAAAGGTGCTATTACAGGAATGTTTTTGTTGTCAGTTCTGCTATTACTGCCTATTGATCTTTCATTGACTTTGTTCTTCATTGGCTTTGGCAGAGACTTTGCTCCTATCTGCTTCAATGATCACTGTGCAGACTTGGTATGAAGAAATGCCCTTCTTCTCTCAGCACTGCCTTGGGTCTCTGCTTTATTAAAGAAACTTTCATGGCACTACTTTTTGGGAGTCACTCTTTATTGAGGTCATCTCTCCTTGAGACATTAGCACTACTCCAATGATGAAAACAGTTCCCCTCAGCTTGACTAAGCTTTAGACATATTTGTACCAGACAATGAGCCTCTGACCTTCCTTTTTTTAGAGCATTTACTTTATAAAATCTGCAATTGTAAATTCTTTCTCTTCCCTTTTGAAATGTATGTCAATCCCTTCCCAGCTATTTTCCAGTTTTACAGTCTAGGAAACGTCTTTTTTAAGAACCTGGGAACCAACTCTTAAAATGTAAACATCAAAGGAGATGGCACCACTATATTTCAGTCTCTTTGAGAAGGTAGGAACCTAACTTTGATGGGTAAAAATTAGCAAACACAGATGCCCTATTTGCAGAGAAAAACATTTGCAAACTCAGGAATAATTAAATGTGATCAAACTATCTCATTGATCAATCTATCCCCTAATGTCAACCAGTACTTTTCCACCAGCTCATCCCAGTGCTTAAAAACCCTTCTAACTTTTGTTTCAATGAAGAAGATTTCAGTCCCTTTCTTCTATTTCAATAGTCTTGAATACAGTCTTCTTTGGCTGGGCACAGTGGCCCATGACTGTAATCCCGGCACTTCGGGAGGCTGAGGTGGGCAGATCACCTGATGTCAGGAAACCAAGACCAGCCTGGTCAACATGGTGAAACTCCATCTCTACTAAAAATACAAAAATTAGCTTGGCGCATTGATGCATCCCTGTAGTCCCAGCTACTCAAGATGCTGAGGCAAGACAATTGATTGAACCTGGGAAGAGGAGGCTGCAGTGACCTGAGATCGCACCACTGCACTCCAGCCTAGGTGACAGAGTGAGGCTCTGTCTCAAAAACATGTAAATAAATAAATAAAGTTTTCTTTGCCTTTAAATTTGTTGGTGCAGTTTTGGCTTCAACACCAGTGTGGAGGTTGGACGACACTCCCATTGTCTCAGCAACAGGATGTCTCTATCTAAAATGGTCCACCTCAGCTCTCCCTTTCCTCAGGATAAGTCCCTTCTCCTTTGAGGGCATAGCAATGAAGAAAAGACCACTCTTTCACTGTAGCTTTGATGTTTTATCTCTGGAGGTCCACAGGCATTATGGACTCCACTCAGATATATTTCCTGTGAAAGAACAAGCATACCTTGGAAATATTGTGAGTTCAGTTTGAGGCCACCACAATGAAGTGAACATTACAATAAAGAAGGTCACAGAAATTTTTCGGCTTCCCATTGCATATAAAAGTTACGTTTAACTATACTCTAGTCTGTCTACCAAGTGTGCAATAACATTATATCTATCTTAACGAGAAATGCATATACCTTAATTTAAAAATACTTTCTTACAAAAATGCTAATTACCATCTGAGCTTCAACAAGTCATCATCTTTTTGTTGGTGGAGGATTTATGTGATGGCTGCTGACTGATCAGGCTGGTGGTTGTTGAAGGTTGGGGTAATTGTGGCAATTTTTAAAAATAAGACAATGGAGTTTGCCACATGGATTAACTCTTCCATTTATGAAAGATTTCTCTGGAGCATGGGATGCTGTTAAAAGCATTTTACTGCAGTAGAACTTCTTTCAAAATTGAAGTCATTTCTCTCAAACTCCATTGCTGCTTTATCAACTAAATTTATATATTATCCTAAGTCCTTCATTGTCACTTCATCAATGTGTATGGCATCTTCACTTGGGGGTAGGCTCCATCTGAAGAAACTACTTTCTTTGCTAATTCATAAGAAGCAATTTATCCATTTAAGTTTTATCATGAGATTGCAGCAATTCAGTCACATCTTTGTGCTCCACTTCTAAATCTAGTTATCTTGCTAGTCCTAGGTGGCACCTTCTTTCATTATAAAGCTGTTTTGTCTACATGAAAAATCTGTTGTTTAGTGTAGCTACCTTCATCAATTATCTCAGCTAGATCTTTTGAATAGCTTACTGAAGCTTCTACGTCACACTTGCTCCATCATCTTGTACTTTTATGTTATGAAGATGGGTTATTTTCTTAAACCTCATGAACTAACATTTGCTACCTTCAAAGTTTTATTCTGTAGCTTCCTCACCTCTTGCAGCCTCGATAGAATTGAAGAGTTGGTGCCTTGCTCCAGACTAGGCTTTGGCTTAAGGGAGTGTAGTGGCTGGTTTGATCTTCTATCCAGACCACTAAAATATTCTATCAGCAATTTCACTGAAACAGCAAAAGTTGTTTCACTTTCTTATCATTTGTGTGTTCACTGGTGTGGCACTTTTAATTTTCTTCAAGAAGATTTCCTGTGCCACCACAATTTTGCTAACAGCATGGCACAAGAGGCCCAGCTTTTGGCATATCTCAACTTTTGACATGCTTTTCTCACTAAGCTTAATCATGTCTAGCTTCTGATTGTATGTGAGACACGCATGACAATTCCTTTCCTATGAACAATTAAAGGCCATTGTAAGGTCTCTAATTATTCATTGACCCAATTTCATCATTATTGTGCCTCAGGACATCGAGAGGACTGAGGAGAGAGAGAGACATGGGGGAACAGCTGGCCAGTAAAGCAGTCAGAACATACATAACATTTATTAAGTTCTCTGTCTTATATGGGCACAGTTCATGGAGCCCCAAAACAGTTACAACAGTAACACTGAAGATCACTAACCACAGATCACCATGAGATAGAATAATTTTTTTAAAAGTTTTAAATATTGCATGAATTATGAAAATGTGACACAGAGATACAAAGTGGGCACATGCTATTGGAAAAATAGTCCTGATAGACTGGCTGGATGCCCTGCCAGGGTTGCCATGGCCTTTAATTAGTTTTAAAAATGCAATATCTGTGAAGCACAATTAAGTGAAGCAAAATAAAATGAAGTATGCCTGTAAGTAGTTCAATATTCAAATCAATTTCTAGTTAGCACACAGTGTGAACATTCAAGGCAAGCCTAGACATTGACAAATGTATCATGTGAATGTGGCTTAGGCTCTCACTCTGGGAACATTGCTATAAAAATGCAAAGGAGCTCTGAATTAGCAAGAAATTCAGTAAGCCTCAACAGAGGAAGCCTTGCAAATAACATTTAATTTTATACAATAATATAGTCTAAATTTTTTTTTAATATTGACCAAATCCATTATTATACAAGAAGGGGACAGACAAAAGTCTACTAGCATGAAAAGACAACATTACATAGTTGGCTGCAGACATGTGAGATAAATAAACGTCTTTCTCCTCCAATCTGTAAGATGATGGTATACTCATTCAGAATTGTCTATAAAAATATTATATCACTTCTGTACTGTATCTACCAAATATCTGTGGAGCATAAAGCTCTGCAAATAAAATGGCATTCAGAGATGCCATAACACAAGAGGCACGTAATTCTTGTGACACCTCATGGTGCCTTTAACATTATTCATGTCCAAACATTGATCCTAATAGTAATCAGTTATGAAGTCAGTTCTAAGTAGTTTAAGTCTGGCTGGCGATAAAGAGATAAATGCAAATGATTTGCATTCCACTATACTTTGGACTTGAAATGGCAGATTTGCCAGTGGTTTGTGGTAATCATAACTCAGCATCTCTTTGTTAAAACATTATCATCAATAAATATGAAACACTTGAGTAACTTAAAACCACTCTGAGCCTGCAGAGAAAACTCTATTGCTATCTGTTTGAATATGTTTGTACCTTAATTTATCTGTTGATTCAGAGAAACAGGTAAGGCAGTGGCTGTCAGGAACAAACCAATTTGCTTTTCCACAGGAAATATAGCCTGGCAGCTTCAATAAAAACAGAGGCTTCCAATTAACTCTGTCTATTACTGAGAAAGGTAATCTTTCAGCCAAGCCTGGACTAAGAGAAAAAGGCAGACAAGAAAAGAATGAAAAATAGAGGGGAGAAAACTACACAGTCCTTCACTGTGGCTGCACATCCAAAATACCCAGGGAGCTTTCATATAATACAAATGTTCAGGCCTTATTCTCAGGGATTTGAAATTAATTGGTTTAGGGTGGACTCTGCGTGTCATATTTCTTAAAACTCACCAGATAATTTTTAATGTAGAAGTAGTTTTGAGAACTACTGAAATGGAAGATTTTCATGAGCGATGAGCTAACACTTGTTTGACTTTCTATTAATTTACAGGAATATTACTTGCTAACATTTATTAACTAGCCAAAGTTTATGAACATCACTGTAACCTGAAAGAATCTATAAGCAAAATCAGAATTGAGGCTTTAAGTGTCAACACCAAAAATGACAGTGCTTCTCTCATTTACCTAATTTGAATACGGTGGCTGACACCTGTAATCCCAGCTCTTTGGGAGGCTGAGGTGGGTGGATCACCTAAGGTCAGGAGTTCGAGACCAGGCTGACCTATATGGTGAAACCCCATCTCTAATAAAGTTACAAAAAAATTAGTCGGGCATGGTGGCATATGCCTGTAGTCCCAGCTACCCAGGAGGCTGAGGCAGGAGAATCGCTTGAACACAGGAGGCGGAGGTTGCAGTGAGTTGAGATTGCGCCACTGCACTCCAGCCTGGGAAAGAGAGTGAGACTCCGTCTCAAAAAAGAAAAAAATTATATAATATTAAGTATATATTAATAATGACATTAATGAGCTAATTAAGTAAAATAAGTAAAGTAATAAGTAAATAACAAATAAAGTACAAGCAAGTCTGTGATTCTTAATCTGCTTTTTCCAAGGGAAACTATGACACAGAATAAAGAAACATAAGAGAAACAAACGAAATGTGAATCTGAATATAGAGATATGTTACCTCCCTGGTTACCTGTATTTCTAGGTATTTCATTCTTCTTGTGCCAATTGTGAATGTTACCGCATTCTTGATTTGACTCTCAGCTTGGATGTTATTGGTGTATAGAATGCTAGTGATTTTTGTACATTGATTTTTGTATCCTGAAACTTTGCTGAAGTTGTTTATGAGCTCTAGGAGCCTTTGGACAGAGACTCGGGGTTTTCTAGGTATAGAATGATAATTTCTGCAAGTAGAGATAGTTCGACTTCCACATTACCAGTTTGGATGTCCTTTATTTCTTTTCCCTGCCTGATTGCTCTTGCTAGGACTCCCAGTACTATGTTGAACAGGAGTAGTGAAAGTGGACATCCTTATTTTGTTCCATTTCTTAAGATGAATGCTTCCAGCTTTTGCCCATTTAGTATGATGTTGGCTGTGGGTTTGTCATAGATGGCTATCATTATTTCGAGGTATGTTCCTTCAATGCCCAGTTTGTTGAGGGTTTTTAACATGCAGGGATGTCGACTTTTATAGAAATGAAGCTTTGTCTTTGAAAGAAACTGAAAGAGAATTAGTGACCCAAACCTGTTCTTCTTCACCTGTAGTTCTTATCACTGTGCAGAAAATGAACCTGCAGATTATATAAACAAGCTGTAGTTATAGAATTGTATGTTTATTTGGGCCAGCCTGGTTTAGTCTTACTATTTGGAGAAAAACATTTATCCCCGCCAGCCGTTTAAGTGTGAAATATGCTCAGTGTCTATGGTGAGCAGAGGAGAAACCTCACAGATGGCCATGCCCTAGTCTCCAGAACCTGTGGTTATGTTTCATTACATAGCAAATGGAAACTAAAGTTGCAAATGTGTTAAGGTAATTAAGGTTACTAATCAGACGGCCTGAGACAGGGAGATTATATTGAGATATCCAGGTGGGTGCAAGGGCAACACAAGGGACCTTTTAAGTCGAAAAGGAAAGCAGGAGGCATGAGTCAAGAGTGGTGCAGTGTGAGAAAAAGTCAATAAACCACTGCTGGCTTTGAAGACAGAAGGGAGCTATAATCCCAGGCATGAGAAACTAGAAAAAGGCAAGGAAATGAATTCTCTCTTAGAGCCACCAGAAAGAAACACAGTACTGCTGACATTGATTTTATCCTAGTGAGACTCATTTTGAACTTCTAACCTCCAGAACTACAAGATAATACATTTGTGTTGTTTTAAGCCACAACAGTTTGGTGATTGGCTACAGTAGCAATAGAAAACTAATACAGTGTGCATACACTTGGGACCTAAACCATCTTGACCCCAGATGTGACCTCAGTTGGGCTTCAGTCCGTAATGTCCTTACTTTCAACCATCTGGTTAACTGTGCACAACTTGATCACTCCTTGGACACTCTGCCAAATTTTTCTCAGCCTTTGACTTTCACTGTTCTGTTGACTTCAATTTCATTCCTTTTCATGCCTGGAAACTTATATAAATTACTACCTGGTTTAAAAAGATTCCCTTTCAGCTTGACCTAGCCTCCAAGAACACCCTTACCTAAGATACCCCTACAGGTATCGTGTAAGCACATACCTGATCTGTTTCAACTTCCCAAGCAGAACCTAACCACCATATCTCAAGTATCTGTTTATGATCACTACTGTGAGTAAATTTTATATACTAAATAAAGCTATAATTTGTCAACAAAACATTCAATAGATGATAAATCTAAGATTTTTTCATTCCCTGTTCACTGTAACAGAACAAGAATGTATCTGTCCTATAAAGGAAATAAATATGCCATCTACTGGAATCAAATGAAAACTACAAGCAGAAGGCCTTAAATTTATAGTTGACACTATGCTCCTATAACATTTAACTATAAAAGCAAAATTTTACGTTTTTACCATTTTATGAAAAATAACAAAAAAATATTTTGTTTTTGTGCCAGTTGTTCAGACTCTAGAAATTCATTTCCCTTATCTCATAATTGCTGAATATTAATTATAATAGAAACTGAGTTTGTTCTGAGATACATAAATAAATTATGTTCATAGTCCCATTGTATGAGAAACATTTTTCAAGGTTATTTTGGTTATTATTGCTCAATCAACATCTAAAAGAATTTTTAAATGATATCTTACTGTGTATAACCACTCATATGTAGGCTGTGCCCAAGCACTTAAATACGCAAACACACACACACACACACACACACACACAGAAAGAGAGAGAGAGAGAGAGCAGCATTTTGCACGTATCCTAAGCATCCTAAATCAAAACTACAAATCTGCTGACTTAAGGAGGAAAGAATAACTTGAACATTATTGGGTAATAAAGATCACCCTCTAATAAATAAATTATATCATAATGGCAAAATCAATCTTTTTTGACATTTATTTATGTGTATTTAGTTTTCACCATCACTTTAGGAATACAATGACACTATGGTTACATTCATAATAATTAATTATTTAATTCTATTTTAGTAACCTTTTATTGCCTTTTTTTGTATACTTTCTTCTTCTGAAAACACACACACACACACACACACACACACACACACACACACACACTCTCTCTCTCTATTTCTGTAGTTTGGGGTGGGAGCTTCCAGCCAATATAGGATGTTGATTCTAATTATAATTTGCCTTCTGTACACCAAGTGACTGGGACCTTATGATACACACATCTCAAGGAGCCACACAATCATATTTTGATTAGTGCAGGAGAAGTTGCTCAGCATACAAAGAGCACATGACAGTGAATAAAATCAACAGCCCCTGTAGTCTAGAAGCCTAGATCTCAAACTGTGAAAATTTCCTAAAATTTCCAAAAGCGGGCATAAGTAAAGAGAGCACTCAAAATACTGAATAAAGTTGTGAGAAATTAAAATTGGAAACCTTCCTCGAGTGAGGTAAAAACCTAGTGACACAAGCGTCACCCAGTTGCAGATGTTCAGAAATGTAAGCCACCTAATTGAGATGACTAAAATGTGCAGGCTGATTTGTTACAGCAGTTAGCATTACTCTCAGGACTAAACAGGGAGATTAAAAGTCCAAAGGGACTCCATGTTAATACCTCAGTGGAAAGGGTAAGACCCTATAGTCTGGCTATGATGACTCTCAAAACTTTGGAAACTTTGCAAACACTTTTATTACCTAGTTTTGATTAGCAGAAAAACTTTAAAACTGAAGAGAATCATCTCCCTTGTCTCTTCTTTCCCTTCTCCTCCCTCTTTAACATCCCTTCATCTTCCCTTCTCCGTACTTTATTCAAACAATTAAAGTGGGTGAACAAGTAGCCCAACAGAGAGCTAAGGCACTGAGTAAATGGCTTCCTATGTCACAGCCAATCTAGCAAAGAAAGAAGCCTCAGGAAATACAAAGGGTACTGACATGTTTATGTCCAAGTTAAATCTGGACAAAAGCACATTGTATCTCTGGGTCACATTATTAAAAAAAAAAAGAAGAAGAAAATGGAAGCAAGTATAAACATAAGCCATAAAAAGCACCACTTAATTCCCGGAGTGATTTATTTGGTGGACTTCTACTCTGATTCTTTATTTTCTTAAATAAAACATGATAAACCACGAATGTGACTACATATTGTGACAACTACTTCAAAAATATATTTGCCATTATCTACTAAGTATGAAGATATGTCTGTCATATGACCCCAACAATTCCACTTCTGGGTATACCCAAAGGAAGTAAGCATAATTATGTCCAAGAGATATGTACTTGAAAGTTCAGAGCAGCATAGTTTATAGTAGCTGTGAAGGTTAATATTAAGTATCAACTTGATTGAATTAAAGGATGCAAAGTGCTGTTTCTGGATGTTTCTGTGAGGGTGTTGCCAAAGGAGATTAACATTTGAGTCAGTGGACTGGGAGATGCAAACTCACCTTTAATCTGAATGTGTCTGCCTCTTCGCAGATTAAGGGTGGGTCTGCCTCTTTCTCAGCTGCCAGTGGGGCTACAAAAAGCAGGCAGAAGGTTGAAAGAGCAGGCTTGCTGTGTCCTCCAGGCTTCATCTTTCTCCTGTGCTGAATGCTTCCTGCCCTTGAACATCAGAGTTCGTCCATGTTCTTCAGCTTTTGGACTCTTGGACTTACACCAGTGGTTTGCCAGGGGCTCTCTGGCCTTTGGCCACAGACTGAAGGCTGCACTGTTGGCTTCCCTACTTTTGAGGTTTGGGGATTCAGACTGGCTTCCTTGCTCCTCAGCTTGCAGATGGCCTATTGTGGGACTTCATCTTGTGATCCTGTGAGTCAATACTCTTTAATAAACTCTGCTTCAGATACACATCTATCCTATTACTTCTGTCCTGCTAGAGAACTCTGACTAACATAGTAGCCAACAATGAGAAACATACCAAATGTCCATCAACTAGAGCAATCAAAACAAGAAGTAACAATATAGATGACCTTAACAGACAAAATGTTTGGGGGGGGGGGGAAACGATTATAGATGCACACACATAAAGCAAGGCAGAGAAAAGTTCATATAGTATGCTTGCATTTAGGTAAAATTCAAAAGCAAGCAAAACTAACATTATCATTTAAGAGGGCATATATAAGTCATAATACAAACCAAACAGCCAATACATTTCTTCTTATAAAATTCAGGATAGTGGTTATAGGGAGGAAAGAAATAAGATAGATAAGGGGCTCCAGGGCTTCTGGGTTCTAATGCTGTGCTTGCTATTTCTTGACATAGAAGGTGTTTACATGAGGATTGTTACAATAATTATAGTATGTTCATATTTTGTGCATTTTTATAGATGTTTTAATTTACTTTTTAAAAACTTAAGAAGGATTCAATTATTTTTCCTGAATACTTCGCTGTGAACTCTGTGAAAATGGGAGTCATGTCTGTTTTGTTCATTGATGTTCTCTCTAGGACTGAGCACACAGGCTGGAACAAAGGAGCTCAACAGAAATTTGATGACTAAATGAATGAAAGAAAGCAAAGCTAAGTAAACAACCAATTACTTTAATTCTTTAATTTATTAACAATAATAAAAGTGATTATAAGAGTTAGTATTTATGGAACACTCACCATGTACTAGACATTGGTTTAAGCACTTTATTTACATCGTATTATTTAACCATCACAACAGACCTATGAGTTTGATAACATACTATGGTAATTACACGAATCAGAATGCTGAAGTTTAGAGATTTTAAATAAAATCTGCAGGGTTATCAGCTAGTAAGTGGTGGAGCTGGGACTCAAATTCAGATCCATTTTATTTGAACATCTATATACTTTTTTACTACTTTACATACATAATCCTCTGAATCAATTCAACTGATTCAATTACCTACTGAATCAATTAATGATTATTTTGCTTTTTTAGAAACTTTTTGTGCCTTCAGTTTTCATTTTAAAATATCGATGAAAGTTTCCTTCACTGAATTGTCTTCTATACTCACTAGAACCATTCTTCATAATGTCACAAGACATTAACATTTCCTAAGATTCCGCTACCCTGACTAGTGCTTGCCTTTTGAATATTACTGTAAAAACCAAAGGAGCCACAATATTAAGAAGTATGGCTATTGGCAACAATAAAAAAAAAAACCTCTATTTACCAAAAGTATATAGATGTTATAAAATTAAAAGAGAAATTACATCCACACAAAGAGACATTTTCATGAGCCTTTACATACCAAAAAAATAGTTTCACATCTTGATATCTGACAAGATATAAGGAGGTACTCGTAGAATGATGAAGAGATATCAAAAACATACAAGAGCCCCCTGTATTTCCCAGAGGCTTTCACTGGCCAAATACAGGGTAGCAAAACAAAGAATCATAACAATAGATTATAATCTATTGAATAAAATAATAACCCATGAACCTACAGAAATATTAATTAATGAAGGAAGAAAAAGTTTTTTCTTATAGTAGAATGCCAGGTAATAAATATAAAAGAAATAATGGAGGGAGGAAATTATCAATGTTGAGAAAAAAGTGACAGTAAGAAGTTTGATGAGAAGCATGATAGTCTCAAAGAATCTCTCCACAAATTGTTAATTAACTTCAAACATAAATACAGCAAAGTTACAATGGGAACATTCTGGCAATTACCATCAGAACTAAGTTTTCAAAGTTATAAAATAAAATGTCCTATACTAGAAAAGAGGCATAACTATAATGGAAATGTTCGTATTTGATAGATTAAATAGAGAAGTATAATTAGTTAGGTTCACATAAATAAAGGAAAATATTAAATATACAAATGCAGAAGGAGAATATATGTTTATTTTTTCAATTACATATTGGACATTTATAAAAATTACAATATGTTAAGCCACAAAGAAAACCTCAGTGAATTCCAAATGAACAAAAACAAAGACTATATCTTCTATTAAAATGGAAAAGGGTTATAACTCAAAATCTTTTGATATACACATTCAGAGAAGAAGCCTGCCTTAAACATATTACTTGCTAGCCAGGGATGAATATGAGTTAGTTATTAAGTTAAAAGTTACCACCGGAACAAAAGAAAACTTTGAAAATGGAAGTAAGGAATTATAAACTATAAACTTAGAGAATGGCAAAAAACAGTAACAGAAAATAATTTAGAATTACAAGAGAATATTTGTACATATAAATCTCTATTAATCTACTTGAAAGCCTTCAACATGAAAGCATTAAGCTACCTTTGAGATTGGAAAACCCCCGGTAAAAAAAATTGTGGTATTATCCCTAAACATTTTAAAAACTAGTAAGAATATGAAATACTGAGGTTAAATAATAGTATCAACTACCGATAAACTCTGGAAAACATAAAGTGAGACAGACTAGTCCTAGGTTATGTCCCCTATTGAGCATGTTAGACTTGTCAGATCATTTAATCTAGAAATTTGCATCCTGTAACAAGAAATAGTGAAGCACGCCATATTCATCTGTACTCTCTCTCTACCCCATCGCTGTAATGGGGTATTTATATGCAATAACTGATCATTTCAAGGGCAGAAACTAGGAGAGATAATGTGATCAATCCCAGTGTCTCTAATTAGTGTTCATATGGGCTTAGCTATGTCAAGAAAGCCCAGGAGAGGGCACAGCTGGTAGTACTAATTACAGCTAAGGATCAAGCAATTAAAATAAAATGATCAGTCTCATAGAGGCCAAAGTGTAAGGATAACACTGGCAAAGTATCTTTAATATAACATTCGGGAGCTCTTTTCTGGGAAGAGCAGGAATAGGATCTAGGCTTCTGTTGAGGGCTTACAGAAGTGCTGAAAGAATACTGTCTATTTGATTTCTGAATTTTTTTAGGGGTGTAAAATTTGGGAATTGATCTTGGACAAAGGAACATATGGATCTTTTTAGGAAATAAGTCATATAATGTATGTCTGAATAATTATTCTTGATACCTTATTTTCTTTCCCTTTTTACATTTGGCCTGATGCTAGTTTGGGCAAAGGACTCTGCAGTGAAATTTGATTGAAAATTTCTACTAAGTTTCAGAATTGAGAACTGAAGTCTTAGACTTATAATTTGAAGTTCAAGTGATAATTTTTCCCTCGTAAAATCCCACCCATAAAGATAGGATTAAAGTCACAAGAAAGCTTACAAAAACTCTAGCATACTCCTTTTTCTGATTTCTAGATTCAGGTAAATGTATAAGTCCTATAGTAGAATAAGTCAAAATTAATTTATCTTCATTAACTGAGAGCAAGTACACTTTTAGTGATGCAGACCAGTGAGAATAAGTCATATAATATAGAAATGTATCCCTGAAACACAGTTTGAACCTTACTCTACATATTTCCTCTCTGGGAGTCCTGGGATGGCACTGATATGCCCTGGAGGTCTCTTATAGCCTGGTCCCTATATATTGATTATGACATTCTAAACAAATATAGTACATTAATTTACCATCTTCTTGAGGACTTGACAATGCGTCGAATACTATTATAGATGATTTTTATACCTTATCAGTAATCCTGATGACAATCCTGCAAGTTAAGATTTATGTTACTATTTCTTGTGTTAAGTGGGAACAGGTTTCCAGGTTAAGTGCGAAACAGGTTAAGTGGCCTGACTTCATAAATAGTAGATCTGAGAGTTGGTCTCATATTGACTAGACTCCAGCTATCATACCATGACGGTTCTCTATTGCTGGCCTTATTGGAACTCCATGGAAGTGGGGAAAAAAAGAATATATTGTGAATTGTGTCCAAGACAGGGAAAGTAGTTTCAGAAACGAGATGGTCAGTGAAGATTTTCACTAGGGTGTGGTCAGGAGAAGAATTTTGGAAAAGAAAATTACCCAAGTGTCACTTCCCAGTGAATGAGTCTTCATTTCAGACTCCTGAGAACCACTCTAGTTTCTTAACATAAAAAAAGGAAATTGTGTTTGGGTAACTTGTCAATAACCCTAAGATGGCCTTTCTCATTCACTTTTAAAAAATATTTTTCTGTGGGTACATAGTAGGTATATATATTTATGGGATACGTGAGATGATTTGAAACAGGCATGCAATGTAAAATAAGCATAACATGGAGATTAAGGACATGCATCTCCTCAAGCATTTATCCTTTGAGTTACAAGTAATCCAATTACATTCTTTAAGTTTTTGGGGGTTGCAGGGGAGCTGGGGATGGTTAATCGGTAAAAAAAAAAATAGAATCAATAATGCCTATATTTAATGGTGCAATAGGATGACTATAATCAATAAGAACTTAATTGGATATTTCAAAATAGTTTTCTCATTCACTTTTTTGTGTTCCTTTGGATTAAGTTTCCTGGATCAGAAAGAACTTGAAGGAAGCCAAAAGCCTCAAGCTGCCAGCTGTGACCACCTACAGGGGCTTCAGTTTAGAGGCAAAAATACTGACTCTAGCCCAGAGTATAAGCTCTCCAGCGGGACAAACAGAAGGCTACAGCTGCTGACCAGGATCAAGTTGGGGAGCAGGGGGGAAGGAGTGGCAGGGTGAAGGAGACTTTAACAGAGATGAAATCAAAAATACCCAAAGCTAGTGTGAAATTAGGGAAGGGGAATCTAGACTTTTGAATGGATCTCTCCACACAAATACTGCTACTCCTAGAGCACAGAAGACAAGGATCTGCCTATCTTAAATAAACTGAGAAGAGAGGAAAGGCCCTTTTCCTCCTGGACACACACACATCACCTAAACACCAGGCAAAAAGACATATGGCTGCCAGGAATTCTCTGCTTTAAAAATCCCAAGGGATAACAACTTCTCTTTCAAAGCTCAGTTTGTGTAAAGGCTTCTGCTGCTTGCTGTGCTAATCAATCCTCCAAGTTAGTGTCCATATATCATTATAATAGAGCTATTCTAAACTGAATTCAATATAGTGACATGTTTATGATTATTTTATTTAGTGTAAGGATGTTATAGAAGGTGTGTTTATTTTGTACTGCTATTAACAAACTGTATGGCCACAAATCTTAAGATAATTCTTTCTAAGCAAGACAGGGGACTCAAAAGCTATAAAGGGAGAAAATGAACAAATTTGACTATAGTAACATTTTTTATATTCTTTATGTCAAAATATGCTTCATAAAACAAATCAAAGTTTTCATAAGTAGGAAGACAATACTTGTAAAACATACAGTGCACAAAGAATTAATGTCCCCAACAGGCAAGAATTGCTGACAAATTACTTTTTAAACAATTCCCAATCAAAATTGGACAAATTATTCAAACAGCTAAATCTCTGAAGAAGCAAAGCAATCAGTAAATAAGTATATTAAAAGAAACTCAACCATAATAATAATAGTCAAGGACATACAAATTTAAATAATGGAAAAATGTTTTACCCATTACATAATTTTGACAGATAGAGTATAGCAGAAGTAACACCAAGCTAATTTCTGGCCTGGTCTTTAAGAGAATGGGCTGGTTATACATTACTCTCTCTGAACACTGAGCCATCATGTAAGATGTCCATCCCTCTGCTGAAAAGATCACATGGAGAGGGCTTGAAGGAGAATGGCTCAGCTGAGCCAGCCTTTCGTCTTTCTCACCAGGGTGTCAGATATTTGAGTGAAAAATCCGTGGATCCTCCAGACCCAACCAGACACCAGCTGAATACCAGCAGGTGATCCCAGTAAAAAAACTGCCCAGCCAAGCACTGCCTGAATTTTTGGCCCAGAAAACAGTGACTCTCTCTATATATGTAAGTATCTGTTCAGTTTCTGAAGTAGTTTGTTAAACAATTATAAATAACCAGCATACATTCCAATCACTAAACAGCAGGTAAATTATGAGAATCCTTCTAAGATATCTGGGATGAAACACAGAAGAGTGCCAGGAGGAAAATTCAGAATAAATGGTATCAATTTCAAAAAAGGAGAGCATATAATGAAGGAGCAAGGGGTCAATAATATCAATAATATGAGATATAAAATGAAGTTTATTACATGTAGTAATTAGAAACTCACTAGCAACTTTAGAGAATGGTTTCAGTAGAGGAATAACAGTAAGCTGAAGAGTGAATAAAAACACATCAACACAGCAATTCCATTTCTAAGTATGTACCACAGACAAAATTTCTACCTATAAGAATGTACGTAGTAGTGGTGTTAATCATAGGGGAAAACACACAAACAACTCAAATGCTCAAATGTTCACTGACAGGAGAATAGATACATAACTTGTTATATTCAGCAGTAAATCAAGTAACTATAGCCACATGCAACATCATGGGTGAATCTCAGGTACATAAGCAAGTCTCAGAAGGTGATACATGGTATAATCTTTGTGTAAAGCTAAGGATTAAACAAAATAAAATACATCACATGTATATGTGTGTATACATAATATATGTATGAATGTAGGCATGTATATTTATAACAAAAAAGCCATAAAATGGCAAACAGAATTCAGGATAATGGTCACCTTCCAGGGAAAAACAAAGGCGGGTCAGAGGGGAGAGACACTTCAAAATGCAATCATATTGGTAATGTTCTACTTCTTGCATAGATGATGGATTTATAATTTGCATCTATGTCTCATATATTCTTGTATATACATCAAATATAACATCAAAATATTTCTAGGAAAACTTGTTTAATGAAACAACTGGGATAAAATGAAGACAATGCATTAGAGCCCACCCTTTAGGGAAGTTTTCCTATGACATGAAGAAGTAAGATAGACTAATATTAGAGAGAAATGGGCCAAGCACAGTGACTTATGCTTGTTAACTGAGCACTTTGGGGAGGCAGAAGGAGGAGGATCCCTTGAGGTCAGGAGTCAAGACCAGCCATAGTGAGACCTGTCTCTACAAAAAATATTTTAAAAAAAAAAAAAAAGAAGAGAGAAATGAATTGTTAACATACATTTTAGGAGGGAAAAAATATGAGCATATTCCTAGACATATGGGGAAGTCATTACTGAAATATACACAAATATAAATGTGTGAAGAAAGAACCAAAAACTTCATGTCAACACTAAAAGCACTTGGAGATTCTGCTGACGCATCACTTCCCACTGAAACTGAAGGTGCTAAATTGCAACTGGCTATTATTTGGATATTACTTGTAAATACATCCTTATTATCAATTTGTTATGTAATAAATCTGTAGATTCTTCAGTAAGAAAAGGCATTTTTCTCTTATGATTTACCTGACAGGAAAACGTTAAGCATTCACTATTTACAAATCTGTATTCAACTGTTGATGGACAGGCAGAAGTTTTCTGAACATAAGTTGTAAGTTGAAAAGAATAAATTGTTTTCCATAAAGGATTAAGTTGAAAAGAATAAATTGTTTTCCATAAAGGATTTAGTTCAAATATTTACTAAAGAAACTAACGTTTGTCAATTATCAGGGATACTTTTCGCCTTCTAAGCAGGCCCCAAAGTTCCCCACCTTTAGGAACTGCAGGAAAGGCCCATTGGGCAGAAACTAAGTCTTTCTCCAAAAATCTGATGTAAAGACCTATTTGATATCTATCTTGAACTTCATGGCAGTATATGAACTGAAAATACATGGCTAGTCAGGACTGAGCCATCAACCCTGCCTGGGAAGCTATTAGTTAACTCACTATTTTATAATCTAAGGCAAAACTTAAGAAATATATATCTATATCTATATATATATATATATATCTCATATATAAACATATATACACACATATATATGCACTTGGTGCTAGTATTCATTTATATATATAAATATAACGAATATATGTACATATACACAAACATATATAAAAATATATATATACACACATAAATGAATACTAGCACCAAGTGTATTTTTGAATTTGTTCAGTGACTGTTCTGTCCTTGGTGCTTTGCTTGAGGCAGAACAACATGTCCTTGAATAGTGGATTTCATATTCAAGGAGAGATGGCTCTAACAATGTAACCAGCTATTGAAGCAACAGTTGAAGAGGATGTCAAATCTCAGAAGCTTGAGGTTAGGAATTTTCTTTTATCTATACTTTTTATTATCTACCTATTTTTTTTCTTTTGAAAAGGAGAGACTTTTATTTCCTGAGGTTTAAAATGATGGGCCAGGAGAGTTTATGCCTTGATAATGGGCCAGTGATAAAAATCCCATTTATTGCCACTTATTCTCCTGAGTCTAGCACCAAAATAGAGCTTCTGCTGATGTTTGGGTATATGCAGAATACTAGATTATCTGCTGAGGTGCTTGGGGATGTGACTGGCCGGGAGAAATGCAGGCAATGACACTATGGCCATTATAATAAAAAAGAAAGAATATCAGTAGGTCAAAAGGCACAAGACCAGGGCTGAAAGAACATTTGAGTAAGGGTTTATAAAGAGTGTCTCAGAAAACTACAGTTTAGCTTTATGAGAAAATGAAGATTTGCAAACCTGCACTCAAGAATGAAAATGCCAGCAGTAAGAGAGCTGATTGCACCAGTGTGCAATCATGGAGTCCTTAACTCTTGGAGTCTCACAATGCTGGGAGGTAAACATAAATGAGACATAAAAAGCCTTCTATCCATGTTGACTTTTTCTTGAATTGTAAGGGTCAGAATCTGCCTGCTCCATAATTGGAAGGGTCAGAATCTGCCTGCTCCATGTCTCATGGTTGTTCCTAGATTAATTTTAGTTGCATGTACATTATATCATCAAGACTTAATCTAATTTGGGTTCTGGAGTTTGCAAGGGCAAAAGCCTACAGCTGTCTCCATCAGCTGCAATATTTTTGGCAGGATAAAATAACACCCTGCATCTCTTTGTTGAAACAGTATCTTAAGGACACAGAAATGTGAACCACAGCCTAAAAAGATGCCCTACTTTATTGGCAACATTATGTCATGGCTAACATTTGTAAATCATTCATAACAGACGCCAGCAAAAGGAACTCATTTTTCAAGATTTAAGATATGAGGCCCAAATGGGAATCAATTGCTCTCTAGCATGCTCTCAAACATCTCCTTACATTTATAACAAAATTGCTCCAGTCAGTGCAGCCTTCTGGGAGCTAATCTCTGTGTGGAGCAGCTCATGATCCACCCATAGTGTTCCCCCCAGCTTCCATTCCTGCCACTAAATGGAGTAAAGGATCCTAAAAATAGCAAAGCCTTTGCTCAGACTTCAAGTCTGATTGTAAGCTAGTTCTGTCTATGGATGGCTTCATAAGCCTTGAACTGCCACCTTTCTCAGAAATGTTTTAAAGTCTCCTTTTCATACCCCAAAAGATACATCAAATCTATACAAGCATATTTCTTAACAATTTTAAAGTACCATTTTTACTTTCACATTTTAAAATAGGATATGACCTAAAGATTAAAATGCAATCCTATATTTATGATATGCAGGTGGAGAGAAGTACAAAATTCACCCAGGGAGAAAACAGTCCTACCCCTTTTAAAATCTAATCAGGATCATGCCCTTTGAGCAACTTGGAATTTTAATGTGAGGAGAACCATTTTTTCTCCCAGAGTAAGAAATTTTTGGTGTATTTTTTTTTTTTAACCATGATTAAGAAAGTTTTCTGGAGAAGAGAAAAAAAAGACATCTTTTAAAAAATTGTGGCTTCAAGAACATCCCGGCTTTCTAAAATTAAGAAATGTCCTACCAAGAAATTTCTCTGTGATATTATTTTCATTTGCTTTTCCTTTTCCTCATAGTGGTAAAAAAAATACAGGAACTCATATGGATGACTGGTCACTCAAAAGCTTTCTCAGTATAGGTTGACTTTCCTCAACCGTAAAGTCTAATCCAAAATCCTATCTTGTTCAACATCGTATCATCCTGTGGTAGGGTGTCAATTAGCAACTTATTTCCTCTCCACTCCACATGCCCTCTTTAATACATACACTGTGATAAGCACTGGAGTTCCTTAAGCATCTCCCCTTTAAAGTGAACATGATGTTAAGCTCCTGCAGAGGCTGCTTGAGGGACATAACAGAAGGAAGAGCCTCTTCTGCATTTTCCAATGTGGGCAGGGGCTAAGTGGTGTGGATGTAAGGACATCCTATGGAACACTGCTCAGCCATACACCCAAAACACAATCCTCCACAACCTGGCAGCCTCAGCCTTTTGATAATGCATAGAAAGCAGAGCTCCCAGGCAGAGGACGTAATCTCAAGGCCTCCTGGCTCAGCTGGCACCTACATACTCCCACATGACCCATATGCTATAAAGGCCTCTTGCCTCCACTAACGCCTAGGTTTCCACTGCACACCTATACCACAAATTTCTGGTCACCTGCAACACCACCTGGATTCTGGAGTATTGCCTATTTTCCACCCAACAACTCCAGACCAACCCAGCCAAATCAATCAACTTCTCTGCTAACTTGTAGACTAAACCACACCGTTTCCAGCAAAGTCTGAGCCTCTTCCAAGTTTGTACT
Organism: Gorilla gorilla gorilla; assembly: GCF_029281585.2. Lineage (NCBI taxonomy): Eukaryota > Metazoa > Chordata > Mammalia > Primates > Hominidae > Gorilla > Gorilla gorilla. The sequence goes on along the minus strand of NC_073237.2, from coordinate 98,312,916 downwards.
TCCCTAGGTACTCTCCTGCAGCTTTATGGTGTCAATACATAGGGTTTTCTTATATCTCATAGTTACTCTTTTATCACAGTTAAAGATTGTTATATTAAACTTTCCTGTCTAACTTACTATACGGTTTCTGTCTTCTGATTGGACCCAGACTGCTACATGTAGCATGCTTGGAACATAGTAGGACCTCAGCAACAGGCTATCACTGCCTCTGGGGGGGTTCTGCTTATCCACTTGTTTTCTATTTATTCTCCATTTTTATGTCATAATTTTTTTCCTAAGCTTTTTAATTTTCCCCATCCTGACTTCTCCTACCTACTCGACCACCAAGCAATCTCATATATTGCATGAAGATTAAGCTTACTAGAATACAACTCTGACATCATACACATGCAAATGCTAATTTTTATTGAGTGCATATAAGACAAACACTATTTCAAATGCTTTAAATGTAGCATTATTACATTTCACAACACTTCTGAAAGATGGATGTTATTTCCCAATTTTTAAAATGTGCAAAATGAGGCTCAGAGACGTTAAAAACTTGTCCAATATCACATAGTTGTTAATTAATACAACCAGGACCATAAATATATTTTATTCTAAGGCTGTGCTTATTACATCTATGATTTAAGCAACTCTCTGTTTTAAAAAGCATTTATTAGTATCTTTTGCTCTCTGGGCCGAAGGCAATTGTTATCTTGATTATAAAACTTTCTCTGACTTTTCTCTCTCTGTCCCTTATAGCACATTTAGTAGATATCTAATAATACCCATTAGTCTTGAATTATATCTATATATGCTACGTACTTTGAATTCTAAGACGAAAAATTTTTTTAAAAATTTGTTTTTGTCAAGATCTTCCCACCTGAGCTCCTGAAATATTATTTTTTATCTTATCAAGCACACACAAAAAAGATAGCTGATGAAACTATAAAGTTGCATATCAATTAATATATTTTTAAACACATTACTAATTCAGGTCAAGGAAAGGAGAAGAAGTAAATATGCTAGCACTGTGGCTGTTAAAATGAAGTATTTTAATTTATTTTCAGAATTCCAACAACTTCACAAAAACATATCTATATCTATACACAGGTAGATATTAACATTATATAATAAAGTACCCATTATTAGAAAGGAAGAAAAACTGCATTTATTTCTATTATTAGACTATAAAATACAGTAGAGTTTTGTTTATTTTCCTATCAGTATAATCCCACTACCTAGCACAATGTCAGGCAAACAGTTGTTGCCCAATAAATGATAGATAACATAAATCACATTTAGAGCCATAAAACAAGTCTCAATAAAATTAAAATTATTCAAGTAACATAAATTATGTTCTCTGATTGCAATGAAATTAAAAAAAATAAAAAAATCAATTATGAAAAGATTTCTGAAGATTTACCAATATTTGGAAATTAAATTATATACTCAACAACTCATGGGTCAAAGTAGAAAGCAAGGACAAAATTATAAAGTATTTTGAACTAAATAAAATATAAATGTATATCAAAATTTGTGAGATGTCACTAAAGTAGTAAAGCAGATAGGAAAACTTATAGCAATAAATGCCTAAATTAGGAAATAAGAAAAGTTCCAAATAAAAAGAAAACTCAGCTTTTACATTGAGGACCAAGACATGAAGAGCAAATTAAACCCACAGAAGCAGAAGAAAAGTAGTTGAAAATTTCAGATTGAATATAAATAAAGTAGAAAACAGGAAAACAATAGAGAAAAAATAGCTGGCTGTTTGAGAATATCAATAAAATTGATAACCTGAAGGCACACAGATGAAGAAAAATGGGCATAAGACAAGTTACCAATATCAGGAAGAACAGATGTTGCATCATTACAGGCTCTTCAAAAATTAAGATAAATAAATACTTTGAACTACTTTATGCCATTTTAACTTAGATGTAATGGCACATTTGCTAAAGGACACAAACTATCAAACTCATTCAAGAAGAACTGATCATCTAGATAGCTCTATACCTATTAAAGAAATCTAATTTGTTGTTAAAAATTTCCCCTTCCAGGCCCAAATAGCTTTGCTAACAAGTTATACCTAATATTTAATAAGGAAATAATACAAGTTCTACACAAATTCTTTATAAAACTAAAGAGGAGAAAATATCTCTTAACTCTTAACTCATCCTATGAAGCCAGTAGTAACTTGATTCTCACACCTGATAAAGACATTAAAAGAAAACATAAGATCATTATTTTTTATAAACATATATGCAAAAATTATAAATATAATTACAGAAAATTGAATCCAATGATATTTTTAAGACATGACATATCATGATGAAGTGGAGTATATAAATTGGTTTGACATTTTACAATTAGACAATATCATATGTTATATTAACAACCTCAAAATAAAGATAAAGCATGTCAATATCTCAATAGTTGCAGACAAAGCAATTAATAATTCTTAATATTGGTTCCTGATTTAAAAAAAACCTTCAGGAGACTAGAAATAGAAGTGACAGTTTTCAAGCTGATTAAAGGCATCTGCAAAAAACTTACAGCTAACATGATGCTAAACTTACAAGACTAATCGTTTCCCCACCAAGGTTAGGAACAAGTAGGAGTGTTCATCATAACTGTTTCTATTCAATATTATAATGGATACACTAGCATATTCAATAAAGCAGGGCAATGAAATAAAACCCATCCAGATTACACCCATCTTTAATTATTGAAAAAATGATCATCTGTCTACATAATCTGATAATGTCTACAAATAAATGACTAGAATAAGTGAGTTTAGAAAGGTTACAGGATATGCAATTAAAATGTAAAAATTAATTGTACTCATATATTATAGCAATGAAGAATGAAAAAATATAACTAACAACACAATACCATTTCCAAAGCATCAAAAATATAAAATTGTTAAGGATAAATCTGACAAAATATGTATATACTAAAAATTACAAGAAGTTCAGAAATATTAGGGAAGACAAATAAATGAAGAGATATACTGTGCTCATGGATCAAAAGAATTAAAATTGTTAAGATGTCAGTTCTTCCCAAATCGATCTATAGAATCAATATATTCCAAATACAAATCTAAGCCTGCTTTAAAAAACTTAGCTGATTATTAAATTCACAGACTCCATCTCAAAAAAAAGTAGAGTAAATAAGACAATGTGGTATGAGCAAAAAACACAAAAAACTCATCAATGAAGCAAAATATAGAGTCCAGAAATATAATCACACGTGTAAACAACTGATTTTCAACAAGGGTACAAAGGCAATACAATATAGAATGATCTTTGTAAACAAATGTTGCTTGAACAATTGGATATCCACATGCAAATACATGAAATTTGATCCTTACCTCACACCATACAATATAAAATTAACACAAAGTAGAACACAGAACTAAAAAGTAAAATTATAACATTTCTAGAAGAAATGACAGGAGAAAAATCTTTGTCACCTTGCCTTTAACAAATTTCATAGATATGACATCAATGGCACTATTAATTTTAAAAACATATACATTTGACTTCAAAGTTACATGGGTCTGCGTTTATTGTATATCAACTTATCTCAATAAAACTGTTAAAAGTAAATTACAAAAATAGTGTAAGGTTGCCAACTTTTTATTTTACTAAATAATGGCATGAAAATAAAACAATTTTATGTTATCACTATTATTTCATAAAGAAAAGATATGTAAAGTTAATCTCTTAATAATAAGTGATCATCCTTCAAATAAAATTAACATGTTTATTTTAAATTTATGCCCTTGTATTTATTTTGTCAATTTATTTTTTGAAAACGAATAAAATAATTCACTATATAGTAAATTTCCCTGGACGGGTAGTGGCAAACTACTGACTCATAATTAGTTAGTCAGCATGTCCTTTAGTTTTCTTTTATTAAACTGTGTTTGTTGTAACTGGAGAATTAAGAGGCTGGAAAAATAAACAGTTAAAGGCTATTATCTTGTGAAAATTTTATTGCTGGCATTAGTATTGTTCCTTGCTGTAATAGATGTTTAATATTTACAAATCATTGAATCAATATTTTTGGTGGAATGCAAACTGTCCCATAAAAAAGCAGTATGAATTTTTCTAAAGAAATAAAATATCTCTCATAATATACCTTTAGTAATGCCTTCCCAATTTGTGCAATGTGCTTTTTCTAGCGTTGCTATTTAGTATGCATCAATTAAAATGTTGAAACGACAATCCACTGACTGAAACTTAGGCACAATTCCATGGATGAGAGATATGATAGAAAAAAATTTCATTAAAAATCTCCAAATAAACCTGTTGGTTTGCCATTTAAGAAAACTTATGAGTAAGCTTGACAAGATTGCAAGTCTGTACATTGTTATCACGTTCAGACTTCCCTACTGAGATTTAAAAGCCTAAACAATAGAGCCCTTGGCTGATTTATTTTTGGTTAAACTGTAATAAGTGGATATCTAATGCAGTAGGTTAAACCAAAACAATAATAAAAATTTGAATATTTTCCTAATTCATTCTCTAGTTGCTGGTTCTTTAAAAAATTGTCCAAGGGGTGTTTTGGGTTAGTCTTTGAGATCTTACTTTAAGAAAGTGCTTTTGAAGTGGTCTCTGGGGTAAATATATCAAAACCAGGACAGAAACTCTATAGAGCTACCTCAGCTCTTAGTTACATGGTCAAGGATGCTCCATAAACTTAAATAACTGAAGGCAGCCCCTGAGCAATGGGGCGGAGGACTGAGTCAACTTGCAGTTTTAAACAGACCAATAGAGCGAAGAGAAAACTAATTAAAAAATCCAAGTTCAGCAAAGCTCCTTATTTTCTCCAATTTATGCATATGGGGTGTGAGAATAACAGCTAAACATAGTTTATTAATAGTCTGTAACTTCAAGTTTATATGCTACATTCTCTCAGAAGAGTGAAGAATGAGGACATTCTAATTAGAATTAGGGAGTGGAAGAACAAAACATTATTCCAGATTTTGTCAGTTCCCTATGGACATAAAAACATGCGATGAATTGAAGCTAATTTAAAGGTAAGTGAACTTCATCCTAAAACATAAGCCAAATTCAGCACTCTTTAAAGCACCAAGGTTTAAGTTTCTGAAGACAAATATGATTGTGAAAGTATATTTGAATACTCTTTTTACTAAAATCATTATACTTCTCCTACAAACCAATGAACATTTGCATTTAAGGGGCATATGTTCAGTATTCAAGGAGGTGTATGTGAAACAACATATACACTCTTTGAGGAACACAGTGACTCCTAGAGGTCTCTTTGTGGCTGCTTTTATCTACGTTCTTTCCTCTGTCATCAACTACCAGTAGAAAATATTGCTTGTTTCAATAGTTTAGCCATGATTGGCCAGCATAAAGCACTAAGGTATTAAAGACTACAGCAACAATGTGTGTGTAAGTGTGCACTTTCATATATACATATTTAAACCTACAGTATAAATGTCCATAATGACAAATTCGTATGCCACGACAGCAATCCCAAGATTTAAGAGAGAAAAACTACATAATCTTAATTCATTTTACATTGTGCTACTCTTGCTTGTGTGTTCAAACCTACAGTTTAAGAATTTCCATTATAAAAACATACTGTATTAATTGTTAAGAATACAATTTAAGAAATTACGCAAAAGATAACTGATATGGTTTGGCTGTCTCCCCACCCAAATCTCGCCTTCAATTGTAGCTCCCATAATTCCCAGGTGTTATGGGAGGGACCTGGTGGGAGATAATTGAATCATGGGGGTGATTTTCCCCTTACTGTTCTCTTGGTAGTGAATAAGTCTCACGAGATCTGATGGTTTTATCAGGGGCTTCCGCTTTCACTTCTCTCTCATTCTCTCTTGCCACTGCCAGGTAAGAAGTGGCTTTTGCCTTCCACCATGATTGTGAGGCCTCCCCAGCCACGTGGAACTGTGAAGCTCTTAAACCTCTTTCTCTTCCCAGTCTCTGGTATGTTTTTATCAGCAGTGTGAAAACAGACTAATACAATAACAGATATGGAAATCAGAGAAAGGTCATCTGACATAAAGATAAGTGTTCCTAAAAAAGACATCATATAAATACACCAGAGTCACACATATAAGAGCAATTTCACAAGCAATGAAAAGAAAAATATACTCTATGCCAGGGAAGTACTAGAAATTTATCAATGAAACAACTTTAATGTTATATAAAAATTTACTTGAAACTTTAGCAGAAAATGTTTAAGCTTCCAACAGCCAATTTGCATTTCTACATTTCTGATATTTTTAATTGATTTTTCATTATGGTTTTGATACTATATTTGTGTAAATAATTTAGCAATCCTTAGATTTCTCTATCTAAATGAGAGAATCATTTTAATAATGGAATTTAATAAGGGTATATAAAAATGATTGAAGGAGAAGAAGTCACATCAGTGATTTCCAAGAATGAATCAACTATTTCCAAGAATGAACCAACAGTACTTGCAGACTTGCTAGAACAGGGGATGGAGGAGACAGAGGAGCAAAAAATGATTGTAAGGTTCCATAACTGAGAGAACATTAGAATATTCACAAAAATAGGGAGGTCAAAGGAAGACATGTTATGGGAAAGGTAAACTATAATAGAACTATGAAATGTCTTATTGGAAACATCTACATGGGAGATATACGTTTAGCATTTGAGCTTTGTTGAAAATCATTTATGAAGATGTATATTTGAAGTGATATTTGAGGTAAATAATATGTTTAGATTCCCTATATAAAATGTAGAGAGAGATGAGCAGTATGTTATGGAGACTGTATAAATTGTTTTCATACTGGGATACTGTTGAGATTAAAGTGAGACACTCAAAAACTAGGAAAAAAGAAGTAAATCTATGTGTCCCTTACAAACTGGAACATATAGTAATTCTAAGGTTCTTAGAATTAAAGTGGGTGATGAGATCTGGTTCCAGCAAAGAGAGAATAGCCTCATTTCTCTCACGTCTTCACTCTAACACCTAAAAACCCTTGCACATAACAGAACAAACAAGCATAGGAAACTCTGAAAGGTGGAAAGAAGACAGCAGAATGCCCAGGAACCTCAGGATTTGAGGAAACTAAATAACAGTGAGCCCTTGAGTTTTCTTGTTACTTCAAACGTATCCCTGAAAGGGCACTCCAGAAGCCTCCAAGCTAAGCTGAAACTGCCATAGGCACTAAATAAATAAATAGATGGTATTAGAAAAACCTGTTCCCCTAGCCAAAGACCTGAGAAAGGATAATCTGATAAGAGAAAACCTTTTTGGCAATACCAGCCCAACTCCTGCCAAACACCAATGGAAAAATCACAGTGTCAGTGGTGTGACCAGAGAACTGATCTTCCCTGCAATTCTCCTGCCCACAGGTGTAAACAACCCGCTTTGATTCTCCAGCCCAATGTCCAAGCAGTAAACTAATGTTCCATCCCCTGCCTAGAAGAACCAGGCTGTGCTCCCATTCTCTAGATGGATGGTAATCACTGACTAAACAGGGAACTGATCTTCTGTTCCCTGCTTGGTGGATGCAGGCAATTCTCTTATTCCTCTGCCAGGCAAATAGTCATGGTCTGAGCTGGAAGCTCATCTTCCAACCCTCATCCATCCAAAGTAGGCAGTGGTGTGATTTTCCTGCCAAGTTAGTGGCAGTGGGGTCCCCAGCATGGTGTGCCTACATACCTATCTGGAAGCATCCAAATGTAAGGAGGCAGTATGATCTGAAGTTAGTCACCACTGGCTTCACTCTTTCCACTCAGCTTAAGGCCTGGCAAAGAGGCAAACATGAGCAAGGACTCACTCCGAACCCACAAGGTTGAATGAGGTAGTATGAGTTATAAATATTCTGCATTCTATTTTCCCTCCCTCCCTGATGTCATGAGTTTACAAGTCATAGTTAATGACTGAAGCAAAGTAATAACACAATCTGATACTCAAAAGTATAATATTCAGAATAAGAATTCTACATTTCACTTGAAGTGGTAAACTCTTGATACCAGGAGACTTCCTTAAGTTATATACTTACAACTTATCTGCTATGTGTATATGTGTTCTATAACAACCACTGTGAAAATTATACAAAATGATACTGATGCAAGACAAGTTCTTGGCTTCACCCAGGAAGGAACTCAAGAGCAAGGCAGTAGTAGAAGAGTTTTGTTGAGGCGGCAGCAGTGTTACAGCTCCGTGGCTGCTCCTACGAAACAGGGCTACCTCACAGGTAGTACACTTGGAGTAGCAGCCTAGGGGTAAGTTTTTGCCCATATTTATACCCACTTTTAATGACATGCTAATTAAGGGGCGGGACATTCAGAAATAGCTAGAAAATGAGTGGTAACTTTCAGGTTTTGTCATGGCAATGAGTGGTAACTTCTGGGTATTGCCATAGCAATGGTAAACTGTCATGGCACTGATGGGCATGTCTTACGGAGAGGTGCTTTTGGTGCCTCTTCCTGGTTCAGGTGTCTTCCATCTGGTCTGGAGTCAAGTCCCCACTACCTCCCACTTCATTGCCTCCTCAGAGATTACATACTCCTTAATCTTAAGGGCGCTGAGAAGGGCAGAGCTCCATTTTCTGTAACTCCTTCCTGGAGATTTTTTGGGTGTAGGCCCTGCCCAGCACCGGATGAGTAAAAATCTCTGGATACTAGATCTAAGGTGACCAAAGGCAGGATGCTTTCATTCTTTGGGTCAGAAGATGGAATAGGATGGAAGCCTTGTGCCAGCATTGTTTTTACATACAACTGTTGTAATCTAGAATACACAAGTTTTACTATGAGGTAAAACAAGCAAGGGCCAAAAATTAGTAATAACGAGATAGCTATCAAACATCCTAGGAGAAGGAAAAACCAGGTGAGAATTGGGAGGGCATTTTTGATGGTCAGGCAGATATAGTTGGAGTCACTTCCTGGTTCGATCTATCTAACCAGGTAGCTTGCTCATAGATCTTTTGAATATTAACCTCAGCCTGTCCAGAGTTGTCAATATATGTACAGCAGGTTTTATTAACAACTGCACAGACTCCACCTCGTTCAGCTAGTAAACAATCCAATGCTAGTCTGTTCTTGAGGACCACATTTGCCAGAGTCTAGGGATTCTTGAATTCACTTCAATGCCTGACCTGTGTTGGGAGCTAACGATTCTAGGCTTTGAGTCAAGTTCTTTAGAGTTCACTCATGGTAGGAAAAGCCAACCCTGGGGGCTGCTAATCCTATTGCCTCCCTGATTCCCACCAGAATTAATCCTATTGCTCTTTTATTTCTAGTATTCCTGATTCTTATGTGGTTATAGATGGTTACCCCTGGAAGGGTAAGGGTGGCCAATGCACATTCACCCCATTCCAAGATTTTTATATACAAAGGAAAGCTATTCCCCAAAGAACAGGTGGCTTCCTTAGGAATTAGGGGTAGTTATGGGTGTAACTTCTTGCCACTCATGGCCACAAACAGAAACAGGCCCAGTTGAGGCACAAATAGAGGCCCTAGGGGGTGTGATGTCTATCCTTTGCTGCCAAGTTGGGTCTACAGAGATATTCTTCCCATGCTCCAATGAGGGTAGTCAAACAATCCTTGTTTCCAGAGGGGGGTGATACTCCCACCTTCCCAGATTAGGCAGTTGTTTTTCCCCTGTATGTTCTGATCCAGGAGAAAGCACCATATACAGTTTCCTTTCTCACAAGTGAAATCCCATTTACCTTGCTATAGCCTTGAGAACTTGGCAACTAGAATTGGATCGGAGCATTGCAGAGAAACTTCTGCTTTTGCATCATTAACACAACATGGGGTGCAAAAGATAGAATCATTAGTACACTGGAGGTATATATACTTACCTTCCTAGGTGCAGGTAATAGTGGCAATGTGGAATACTGTAAATGTGCTTAATATGGAACCCATTAAGCAGGGAAGAGTTCCAGCTAACAAATAGAGGTCTGAATACTTTGACAACACTGTGGTTAGTTAGCAGGTCTGGAGAAATGGCCATGAGATTTTCTGGAAGAGCCAGAAGGTGGAACTCTCTATCTGGGGATGTTGGTGACAAATCTAGCAACTATGAGGAGGATTCCCTGATGCTATAATTTTTGAAATATTTACTATATGATTTTGTTCCTACCCACCACACTAGATTAGGTTAATTGGGAGAGCAAACAGGATTAACAGTGGCAGCACAGTGTCCATTTGGGCCTTAGAGTGCCCGTTATGCCCAACAAGGACAAAAGAGGTGTTTCCTAGGAAGAGACAGTTGATCCAAACAATTGAAAAAAAAAAAAAAAAAGAGCCCTACAATCAGGAAGAAGAGAAAAGCATTCCCACCCACAGTATCTGGTTACCACTTCTAGCTAAGTGTTAATTCTTTTAAATAGGTAGCAGAGGTCTTCCAAAGGTTTACAGATATAAGTGGTGGTGACCTCCCTTTGTGTCTGCAACTCATAAGAAACAGGTTTTATCCTGGACATGTGTAACTAAATAGTTATTCCCTGAAGTTTGACAGCAGGGTGGAAGCAGTAATCAACCACACTTGATACAGACCCTTCCACTTTGGTTATGATTGACTTTGACAGGATCTTTCATGGGGACTGACAGGATTGTAGTAATCTATACTTCAAGTACTTTGTTATCAGGGACTGGATGCCCCTCTGAGCCTCAGGTCTCAATGGATACTGTTTTTACCATGGCTAATTAACAATGGATTTTAAAACAACCTGGACTGGGGTACATTAATAGCTCTACCAGGAACTTCCATGCCCCAAACAGAGGGGTCTACTTGAGAAGCACTATGTCATGAAGGGAGGTCTTTTCCTTATCTGGTTTTTGTGTGTGTGTGTGTGTGTGTGTTTTTTTTTGAAATGGAGTCTTGCTGTGTCTCAGGCTGGAGTGCAGTGGTGCAATCTCAGCTCACAGCAACCTCTGCCTCCTAGGTTGAAGCAATTCCCCTGCCTCAGCCTCCTGAGTAGCTGGGACTACAGGAGTGCATCGCCACACCAGGCTCCTTTTTTTTATATTTTAGTAGAGACAGAGTTTCACCATGTTGGCCAGGGTGGTCTTGATCTTCTGACCTCATGATCCACCTGCCTCAACCTCCCAAAGTGCTGGGATTACAGGCGTGAGCCACCGCGCCCAGCCTTTTTTCTTTCTTTGAGACAGAGTCTCATTCCAGTCACCCAGGCTGGAGTACAGTGGCACGATCTTGGCTCACTGCAGCCTCAACTTCCCAGGCTCAGGTGATCATCCCACCTTAGCCTCCTTAGTAGCTGGTAGTACAGGTGCGTGCCACCATGCCCAGCTAATATTTTGTGTGTACTTTTTGTAGAGACAGTGTTTTACCAAGTTGCCAAGGCTGGTCTTGAACTCCCAGGCCCAAGCAATTCACCTACCTCAATTTCCTAAAGTGCTAGGATGATAGCCATGAGCCACTGTGTCTGCTCACTTTTCCTTATTTGTGATAAGGCCTGTACTTAGAGCTAGAAGAAGTGTTCCCTTCTGGCCCGTTGCCTTCTTATGAGGCTCTCCAAATTGAACTGCAGCCTGTAATCTCTTCCCAGTAAATGGATAAGGTACTCAGGCATAAGCAAAAATCTGTGGGAAAACATATGGTACCTGACAATATGACCATGAGGGTGAGTGAATCTCCTCACTTTCGTCTATCCCTCAATCCCTCTTATAGTACAAGAGCAAGAAGACAGTAGCCCTAAGAAATGGGTCAGAACTGAGTAGGTTGCACTCATATTGAATAAGAACTCAGTATTTTTGCCTGCCACATCAAAGGTTGCCCAAGGGCCCTCTGGAGACGGTAAGGTATCCAGTGGAAGTTGTAGAGAACCTCAGGCCACATTAGTCCTCTATTCTCTTGGCCATCATGGATCTGGATGGCTCAGACTCCCTTTTAAGCCTGAGGGAGTTCTTCTTCCAGTGCCCCTCTTGTTTATAGAAGACACACTAATTTTGTCCCAAGGGCTGGCAAGTCATGAATTCTCATCTGGGCATCACAGATGCTGATCTTACTGCATTTTCTCAGGATAGGTAACCCTGAGGCAGCAGGGGACTTAAAGCAGCTGCTAACAATTGCACTTCTTTTGGTTTTCACCTCTACTTTTGTGCTTTCTCTGTTGTTATAAACCCCAAAGGTCATGTTTAAGAGTTGCCTCATGGAGATTTGAGATCCCATTGCTGCCTTTTATAACTGCCTTCTAACATCAGAGGCAGATAGACTAATAAAATGCACACCCAGGAGAGCTCACCCTTCTGGGGAGTCTGGGTCTAGATTAGAATATTTCCCGAGGGCCTCAAGGGAAGCAGACCTGGAATAGAGTGGGATTTTCATCTTTCCTCTGAGTTATTTATCTCACCTTGTCATAATTAACCGGCTTAACTGCACATTTTTTCATACCTTCTATTAAACAAATTAGCATATGATTTCTGTGTTCAAGATCTTGGAAACTCCTTTAATAATCTCATTGAGTGTCTAGATCTGGAACTGTATCTCCTTCTACACAGTAAATGGTGTGGCCTTGATTATCAGCAGCCATGCTATCGGCATGGTCACAAGCAGCTTCTAGAATCCTTTTTTTTTCCTTGCATATTATTACCCACTTGCTATAACTTGTTTGGTACAGCAAGTGTAATAATATTTGCATGTCATGCCAATTTAAATCAAAAGACATGGTCAACTTAACAAATTCCTCTACGAACTTCCCTGGAGCCTCCATAAAGCAGCCAAACTTTCTCTTGCATAAAGTCAAATTGGACATGAGAAAAGGCATATATCTACTCTGATTGTTCCTCCATCTCTGTCAGTTACCTCCCACAATGGATACAGGTTTGATTTTGGGGGCTGATATGGGGCCCCACTCCTAGTGGCACTGGTTGGGCTTGCTTCTTTGGGCAGTGAAGGACGTAGGCTAGAGTTTGTTGGATAAAGGGGAAGGATGCCTGGTGACCTTGGGGTGGAATCTTGCACTATAAAACTGGCAGGGCCCTACTCAGAACCAGGGGACTAAGAAGCTCTGAGCGGGGTGCCGGCCTTCTACAGGTAGCAGCTAGGAGGGGTTCATCTAGGATATCTGGCACAGTTATCCTAGGAGTATCATGAGCCAGACACATTCTATAGCTGTCCCTGAGGTCAGTATCCTGGTAGAGGGCCATAAAAGCCTACACATAAGGAATATCTCCCTATTTTTCTTTCTTTTTACAGAGCAAGCCTAACTGTAAAGTAACATTATAAGGTAAACAACCACATGCAGGCCAAATCTGTTGGTTCACCAATTTGTGTTGGACCCAAGAGTGTTGCAACAGAAAACGAGTGTTTTCTTTTTCATACTGTCTACTTTGAATTTTCTCCCATTGCCTAAAAGACACCCTAGTGGTAAGTCCTTCAGGATGCTCACTATTGTTCCCATGTCTAATAAGGATATCTACAGGAAGGTTTGAGTTAGCCTAAGTCTAGTGAATGCCTATTACTTTTCCCTTTTTAAATTCTCACTTTCTGCAAAGAAAAGTATAAATAGCAAGGAATTATGAAAGGGGACTATGGAAAATGAATGCATAGTAGAATAACGAGCCTGAATTCCCAAGTATCTTAATTTGGGGAGAGAGGAGGTAAACAGAAGGTGATTGTGAAAGGGATGAAGGAAAGGGGTGAGAAGTTCTGCCCAAGGGGAGACCTCAGAGACCCTAACTCGCCAGAGAACCTAGCCAGTAGAAGAAACACACAAAAAATATTCAGGCAGCCGCTTTTCAACCACCAGGTAGTTGTTCGTCAGTCAGGCCAGTGTTTGACATTCATAGTCCCTTTGGCTAAGATGGGCTTGAGCAAGGCAGAAAGGAAGACAACACATGGGAAGGGGCCCACAAGTGGCTGTTAGAAAAATAATAACTTCTAAATTCAGGACAGAAAATATGAGACCAAGATCGCAGGCTATAACTCACAATCTCAGAAGGAATGTCAGTGCTGAAAACCCCAGAGCATCTGGGAGGTAGCCAACAGTACCAATGCTGAAAAATCCAGAGTATCCGTGTATCAACAAACAAGGATCCCCCCACCAAGTAACAAAAACCCCAGGGAATCTGGGGGGCAGCCAACAGTGAACCCAAGGCCAAGTTGGAGTCACAGAACAATGTGACTCTGGCATCCCAGAGTCAATAAAAAAGTGGACCTATCACAGTCAAGTGTCCTGCCTTAAACAATTGGCCTAATACAGTTAACAGAAAGTCAAAGCGAAAAAAAAAGTGACAAACAGGCCAGGCACCGTGGCTCACACCTGTAATCCCAACAGGTTGGGAGGCCAAGGTGGGCAGATCACTTGAGGTCAGGAGTTTGAGGCCAGACTGGCCAACATGTTGAAACCTCATCTCTACTAAAAATACAAAAAATTAGCCAGGCATGGTGGTGTGCTCCTGCAGTCCCCAGCTACTAGGGAGACTGAGGCACGAGGATCGCTTGAACCCGGAAGGTGGAGGTTGCAATGAGCCAAGATTGTGCCACTGCACTCCAGCCTGGGCCACAGAGCAAGACTCCATCTCAAAAGAACAAAAACAACAGCAAAAACAGCAGCTACAAACAAAACGTATATTTTAGGCCTAAAAATAAAATGGCTGGCAGAGCAATACAATGGAATCATAGGAGAAAGAACTCAGGGAAGAGGTGACAAGATGTACTTTAGGGCCAGAGGTCTTAGTCTTTGGCTCTCTCACTATCATGGGATTGTGGACAGTAGGGGACACTCACTCATTTGCGGGAGCCAAAATGATTACAGCTCTACAGCATTACAGCATTAGCTGCTCTGCAGCTTCGATTGCAGTAGCACCGATAGCTGTCTCACTTTCTCTCTGTCTCTTGCTATCTCTCTTGCCATCTCCTCTTCCCTCCTGGCTACCTTGCCACTGATGCAGGACAAATTCTTGGCTTTGCCTGGGAAGGAATTCAAGAAGCTGGTGGGAGGAGAAAACAGCTTTATTGAGGCGGCGGCAGTGTTACAGCTCTGTGACTGCTCCTGCAGAGCAGGGCTACCCCATAGGTAATATGCTGAGAGCGGCAGCCTAGAACAGCTTCATAGTCATATTGATACCCACTTTTAATGTCATGCTAACTAAGGGGTGGGTTATTCAGGATAACTAGAAATGGGCATTAACTTCCAGATGTAGCTGTGCCAAGAGGCAATAACTTCCAGAGGTTGCTATGGCAGTGGTAAAGTATCATGGCACTGGTGGACATGACTTATGGAGAGGTGCTTTTGGTGTCTCTTCCTGGTTTTGGCCAGTTTTTAGTCTGGTCTGGATCAAGTCCCACCTGCCCCCTACCTCAGTACTAAAGAATATTTATTTGTAAAGAATATTACAAATAAATTATGATGGAATCCTAAAAATTGTTTAATTACCCACTGGAATGAAATAAAACATAAACAGAGAAACCTGAAACAAAAGTGAAGATATAACAAATAAAATAGCAGACATAAGTCCTCTCATAATAAATGCTTTAAGTAAAAATGGAATAAAATACCATCTAAAATATTGAGACTGACAGATAGGATTAAAAAACAAAGAATATGATCCAGCAATATATGACCTACATGAAACTCTTCAAAGACAATGATATAGGTTGGATAAAAGTAAAGGAATAAAAACAAGAACATGTAAACATTAATACCAAATAAAAAATAAAAGGAGTATTTATAGTAGTATCAGATAAAGTAGACTTCAGAACAAAAATATTACTAGAGATAAAGAAAAACATTACATAATAAGAGGCAGAATTCTCCAGTAGTACATAACGGTTCTGAAGGTTACATACCAATCAACAAAGCTACAAAATACATGAAGCTAAAATGGATAAAGCCAAGACAAGAAATACAAAAATTCATAATCATGGTATGGAATCTTCACACCCCTACTCAGAAATTAGTAGAAGTAGCAATTAATAGAGCAATATATATAATCAACAAATATATAAAACTAACCAACATAAATCAACCAGTAGAATAAAATATACATAGAACATTCCAACCAGCAAGAGTAGTATACATGCTTTTTTCAGCCACCCATAAAACATTCACCAAAATAGGCTATATCTTGAGTGATAAAACAAGTCTCAGTACATTTAAAAGAATTAAAATCACACTGAGTATGTTCCCTGATCATCATGAATACGACTGGAAAGCAATAACAAAAGAGCAACTAAAACATCTCCAAACACTTGAGGATTAAACAACACACTACTAAATGATCAGTGGATCAAAGAGAACGCCTCAAAGAAAAAATTTTAAAAACATAGAACCGAAAAAAAATGAAAAGATAACATATCAAAATCTATGGGACACAGTCAAAGCAGTGCTAAGGGAAATTTATAGCACTAAATCCTTACATTAGATAAGAAGAAAGCTCTCAAATCAATAATCTAAGTTTTTGCCTCAAGAAACTAGGAAGATGATATTACAACACTGTTCCCATGAAAAAAACTAGAAAAATAAGAGAAGATAAACTCAAAGCAGGAAGCAGAAAGGAAGTAATAAAGATCAGAACATAAATTAATTAAAAACAGGGAATAGAGAAAACTTATTTTTAAAAACCGGTTCTTACAAAAATACATTTGATGAATTTCTAGCAAGACTGACAAAGATAAAAGAGAGAACACACCAATCATTAATAACAGGAATATAATCAATAGAAAATTAAAACAAGCATGTTGTACAAATTTTCACATAGTCTAGGCAAAAATCAAAAGAATGATAACATCCAGTATCAGCAGGAACACAATGTAACAGATATTTTCATACTTTATTAATAAAATTATATGTAGTCACAAATTTTTTGAGAAGACATGTAGGCACAAAGGAGTGTCCCAGTAATCTGTATTTTGGGAGTACATCCTTTAAAAATACATAAATACATTTATATATACATACAAATTTATTATACATTAATGCTAAATTTATGTATAATAAGGTTATTGGAGGCAGCCTGAAGTAGAAAAATCTAGAAACTACTTGAATGCTAATGGAGATAAATTTTTGATAGTCACATTGTGAACTAATACCCAACTATTAAAAAACAGAAAGAGTTAAGACAATCAGAAATGAAGTGTGTAATTTATTTTTAAGTTGGGTAGGCAAGTTACAGGGTACTGTATTCAACATTATTACACATATTTTTATAAAATTAAATATAAACAACCTAAATATGTGGGTATATGCATGTATATGTTTGCTTGCATGGAGGAAGATATGGAAAGAAAATACACCAGGCCATTAACTTGGGAATCTTGAACTGTTTTACTTGTCACAAAGAGCACAAACTACTTTATAATCACAAACATTAAATTGAATCCAATAAACAAGCATTTAAGAAAGGACTTTGAGATAACTTTAAGTTGTCATTTGATTTCTTTAGCCTTAACTTGCTCATCTGTACAACTGGGAAAAAAATATTCCATTAGATTGTTGAGGAAATTTAATGAAATAACATGGTGTATTAGTCAATTTTCATACTGCTACAAAGAAATACCCACAACTGGGTAATTTATAATGTAAAAGAGGTTTAATGGACTGACAGTTACACATGGCTGGGGAGGCCTCACAATCATGGCAAAGGTGAAGAAAGAGCAAAGGCACATCTTACATGGTGGCAGGCAAGAGAGTGTATGCAGGAGAAATACCCTTTTATAAAACCATCAGTTGTCATGAGGCTTATTCACTAACACAAGAATAGCAAGGGAAAAACTTGCCTTCATGATTTAATTACCTCGCACCTGGTCCCTCCCCTGACATGTGGGGATTATGGGAGCTACAATTCAAGATGAGATTTGGTGGAAACACAGCCAAACCATATCACATGGTATATAGCACATAAACTTGTTCATAGTCAGCACTCAATAAATGTTGGTTACAACCATGAAATGTAGAGAGCTAAGAATTGAGAATTCATCAAATGTTTGTATTTAGAGACAGGAGAAAGAAGCAACAGGAAAAGTGCAAAATAGAAAGATCACATACTGAGATATGATAGAAGAGTAAGCAAAGGTACTCTAGCCTAGAGATTCCTGAATTTAATTCCTGCCTTTGTCATTTATTTCCTGTATTACTTGGGTACTTTTGCCATTCTGAATCTTGGCTTCCTTAGCAATAAAACCAACCAAACTGAAAAAATAAGTAAAGCGGCCACTGAATTACCAAGAAAGGCGTCACTGGAAAACCTGAAAGAGGAAGTTTCATTATGATAATGGTTGAGGAAGGCAGAACATTGAGTGCAAACATGGAAACAATGGATGTAGCTTCCTCACTGGAAAATTCTACTCGTGGAAGACAAGAGAGGAAACTGCAAGATCAAAGAAACTATTTTCTTAAATATGAGCCCATATAAGGATAAACATACACATTTTAAAACTAGGCAATGTGAAAATAATGAAGGCAGTAAAGAAAAGCATAACCATCAAATAATCATAGAACTGGTGAATGGTAAAATCCTAGATCCAGGATTCCTCAGAGAAGAGAAAGATGGCATTTCATCTCGGTCTGTGAAATGAAGGAAGAAATAAAAGAGGAAGAAAGGAGGGAAGCAACCTATCCTGAAAACAGATGTCTCATTTTGTGAGGAGTAGGGAACAAGATCTTTTTTCTCTGCTCCAGTCCAGTTTCTTTGGGGACTACATGTACTTAATGGTTTGCTAATGGTTCGCTCCCTGATTGCCCTTTCTCTAGAGAGAAAAAAGAAATGAGTACAATTAGGCTCTTGGGAAAACCCTAATGATGCATCAGAACTACACTTTAATGTTCCAATAATTGGTAGTATTTCTGCATAGTTTTGGCCTGAGAATCCTGCTCTTCTGGTTGTCAGAGGCTGCAGCCTGAGTGTTACTTACACTGTTCTGTAGTGTAAGTCACAGAGAACTTCTAGGTACAGAATTCATGTTTCACCTGCAGAAGGAAGTGTTACTATAATCATAGTGATGAAGCATCACTATAATGGCTCTCCTCACCAGAGAGGCTATTAGTTATCAGTCAGTCTCATACTTTCAGGTTGTTGCTTCTTTTCTGACTCTTTGAAACAATGAGCAAGTATTTGTCTCTATTTCTTCCTTTCTCATAATTACATTTCCTTATGGTGCATGGAACTTTGAAGGGGGACTCATCAATTGGATCAAAACTGTCAAACTGATCTTATCAAAATTTTATCTTCTATTGCTATTCAGGAAAAAGTTTTCAATCTCCATTAGTTTGTACTAAGTAATGTTATAACCAGCTCTGTTTCCTTTTCAAACTGGATTACCCAGTGATAATCTGGTTGCCTTTATTTTCTTATAAGGCTGCTCACCTTTCCTCTAGATTATATTAAAGTTCTCTATAATTTTGATACACACCTGATCTAGTGATGTTGGAAATAAAAGATGAGCCAGGCTTCATATTCCTAGAAGTTAAATGTCTAGTAAAATTCTTATGAGGGACTTTAAGATTTAAAGAATTTTAAGGCTTCACAAATAGGAGAACGTACAAGATAATCTCTGAATACATACATACATATGTCTCTTTGAGATGAGTTTAACAGAAGTATCCCATGGCCAGTTTTAATGGGACTCCTTGTCCTCATGAGAACAATAAAATCTCCCAAGCTACTAGCAGTCATATTAGTTTTTTTCTTTATTTCTTTTGTTTGTTATTTTTAAAGAAGAACCAAATGGAAACTTTTTCTAAATTTTTATTTTAGGTTTAGGTTAGTTTAACAAATCTGTTCTCCTGCAGATTTGTTATATAGGTAAACTTGTGTCACCAGGGTTTCATGTACAGATTATTTCATCACCCAGGCACTAAACCTAGTACCCAATAGTTATTTTCTCTGCCCCTCTCCCTCCTCCCACCCTTTACTGTCTGGTAGGCTCCAGTGTCTGTTTTTTCCCTCTTTGTGTCCATGTGTCAGTTGTGGATACATTTGTGCACTAAACATCACAAAGTAATTTGAACAGGGAAGACTGAATATAAAGAATTATTAACTTTGTATAATAAATTAACTAAGAAGGGATAAAAGAAAACCCCCAAATATTCTAGGCTGTATACCCAAGGAAGGAACAAACTTAGAAGTGGAGGGAGGGGCTTCCTCCCCAGGGTGGTGATTCAGACCTCACTGGAGAAGGTAATATTGCAGCCCACTGGATGACAGAGATTTCTGGGTTTTCCTGGGCCAGAGTTTGTTCAAAGTTATCAGGTTAAGGATAAAAACAGAAACTCATCTGCTGGGGTACCTACAAAATTTACCACAGAACTATACACTAGGGTTGCTGTTGAACTTCTAGCTAGGTCAGGCACTAGCTAGCCTTACCAGGAAGCTACCCGAGAGCTGCCCACAGGAAACTCAACAAAAGGCCATCACTGGGATGGCTCCAGGAAGGTATATGGAGTACCCTTGGAATTTGCCCTGTAGAAGACAGCTCTGCTGCCCACACGAATTCAGCCAGCAGCTGGCATGCCACTTAACTTGCTTCTAGAAAGCCATGGGTAGTATTTGTGAAACTAATAAAACCAAAACTATCTGCTGAATTCATCAAAGATGAGGTCCACTGTATGTCCTACATGCCACCCTAGACCCACACAAGCAAGAAGAAGCACAGTACACAAGACACAGGAAGAGAAGCCCCTTCCTCTTAATACGTCCCTCTAGAGCCCTTTACTGACAAGGTTAGCACCATGCCAGCTGACAAGGAAGAAATGTTCCACTATCACAAACAGGGCAATGAAGGGTAGATTTGGAGCTAAGAGGCAATAAATTTATAACTGGGACAATTTCATACACCAGTACCCAAATGAACAAACTAGTAATACATTCACCTTCACTTATGGTGTCAAGATTCAACTATGTACTGTCTGAAAGAATATAAGCCTCCTAGAGAATAATAATGTATACATTTCACAGCATTTAAATGAGACCATTTTCTGAAAGAACCATGACATTTAATTTACCGTTAGATAAAAGTAAAAGGTGAAAATAATGTTCTTTTCACAACACAACTCTTAAAACATTTGTGGTTTTATACAATCAGCATATTAGACATCCAAAAGCATCACTACATATATCTACTCAAAAAACAATATTCTAATTATCTGGCAAAAAATCAACATCTTCTGAACAGTTTTTGTGGGCAAGTCTATAGCTACTTACAAGCGTGCAGTGAGGATTAACTCCAGCAAGTCTGGAATTCACCAGGACTGTTTCAACAAAGCACCTGCAAGGCACTGATCTTTGGCCATGAAACATACCAATTAACAGTATTGCTTTTTAACCATGAGTTGATGGAGTTTCAGTGTCATTCATACTATTTTGTCAGCATTGTTTATTGGTAATAGTGAGACTGATGATTTAAACCTGATCTTGGTGAAACCCCTGGGGACCAGGGTGGACAGGAATGGTACTTTGATGTAAGAGCTGGTTAAGTAACAAGTAAAAGCTGGTTAAGTACTTAACTAAGTGGCCGTAAGAAACCCTGGCCGAGACACTATTTTGGGCTCCCTGATTTCAAGGTGTTCTGTGCTCAGGTCTGCTTCCTGATCTGAGGGAAAATGTGTTCCTGATACAGAACTTACAGAGGAAGGGCAACTGGAGTTTGCATCTGGCTTTCCTGGACCCCTTGCTGTGAGATAGCCTTTGGCTGTCACGCATATCCTTATTTTAATAATATTGCTATATTGTATCTTTTTTGGAAACAAACTGTAAATTTATAAGCATTGTCATTTTGGGCTCTAAGTCTTCCTCAGCAACTGGACCCTGTCTAACTGCCATTATTAGCGCAGCAAGCCTGGCTTAAAGTGTAATAATTGCATGGCCTCACAAGGTAAGTGGGAAGATGTTCCAAATGCAGAATAGGTTTCACCCCAGAGAGAACCACTTGGGAAACAGCTTTGTAAAGACTATTTTTAAGAGCCTCAGAAATTTTTTATTTGCCACCTCTCCTCCTATCTTGCTTGAAATTTCTCTAGATTTGACAACTATTAACAGAATCCTACATCCCATCTTGTTGCCTTTAATATTTCCAAGCCAGTAAGTTTTTGTCATTTTTTATAATGTAATCTAAATGATGAAATGTGTTGGCTCTGGGCTGTGTTTTTTTATTTGTCTGAAAAGCCAAGTACTGAGAACAGTTTGCAACAAATGACACAACATTTCTCATTTCAATTTTTCACATAGTATAGGATAGTACCATCATTTTACCTTCTTGTTGAATATCTGAGGTGCCCACTGGATTTGCATGGTTTTTCTGAAGCACCATCCCCTCCCAATAAAAGATGTTAGCTCCTTCTGCATGGAAATATGTCTTTCATTTTGCAGTTGTTTCTTAAAGCTCTGCTTGTGTATGTTTAAATTATAATAAAGAGTAAAGTATTGGACATTTTTAAATATATTGTTTTTTCATTAATATTCAAATAATATTTATTTTCTTTAAAAAATAGAAATACAAACTAAGATTTTGTACAGGACTTGAATAGTAATTATATTTATATTTTTACCTGATTAATGTATTTGTCATATTACTAGTAATTAGTAGTAATAACTTTTTACTAGTTATTGTAAGCCAGCCAAAGGCTGTTTTAATTTATAAAATATCCAAAAATTAAATCCATAGGTTGAGACATAACATCAAGCCTCTCTACCTCACTTGCTGTTTCTGATATAGTAACCTTGGGGAAGAGAGCAGTGAAATTCTAGCCCTACTTGGATAGAGAGCATCTAGCAGGAGAATAAGCAAAATCAATGAAAGGAGAGTGGCCATAGCGTACAGCTTTCTTGTCCAGATGATGATTTGAGATGCAACTTAAGGCCCCTCCACTGCCTTAATAAAATCAAACCAAGCAACCTAATATGGGGACCCAAAAGCAGGATAAGTTCAAGAAAGACAGTTACTGTCACCTCCTTCTCCAGCCACATCATATGCCTTTGGGACATGAAGGGTCAAATTAGGGTGGAAGCAACTGGGGCTATTTCTACTGTTTCCCAATTTCCCTGGTAAATAGACCCCCTTCCTTCTTTTCAATTTTAAAGCTATTTAATTTAGCTGAACCATGAGGGTGCAAGCTAGAAAACTGAAATAGGCTATCTATAAATTAAGCAAGCCCAGAAGCTATACCCAGCACATTTCAAACTGTTACTTTAAATGAAGTTCTTACTATAAAATATTTCTATTTTATTAAATTATAAAGGATGATGTCTACCTTGCAGAAAGCAAATGTATCCTGACACGGTTTACTAACTTAAAGTATATAGTAAAGTCGCCAAGACAGTCCTAATTATAGGTAAGTATAAAAGTTTGTATAAAAATGCCTTCAAAATAATTGCAGAAATCTTTCATCCATAACTCCATCTTTGTTCAAAAGAAATAGTCACTCAGGAAATAACCCTTCTCTGTGAGTTTCCTGCAGCATTGCAGAAATACAAAGCTTAATTCATAGGATTGGCAGTCACTGAATATAGATATTCTTAGTGGAAGGCATTTCTTCAATTATCATATTTAGCTTGCTATCCTTTGTCACTAAGCGCAGATGTAAAAGGAAAAACAGACGAAAATTAGCAAACTGAAAAATTAGCTCTAACTTTGGATTGGACCAATCTGAGTGTAAATCCCAGCTTATATGTATATGAGTAAGTTACCTGAGGGGGTGGAGCCAACATGGCCGAATAGGAACAGCTCCAGTCTACAGCTCCCAGCATGAGCGACACAGAAGACAGATGATTTCTGCATTTCCAACTGAGGTACCGGGTTCATCTCACTGGGGAGTGTCGGAAAGTGGGTGCAGGACAGTGGGTGCAGCGCACCAAGTGTGAGCCGAAGCAGGGCTAGGCACTGCCTCACCCCGGAAGGGCAAGGGGTCAGGGAATTTCCTTTCCTAGTCAAAGAAAGGGGTGACAGACGGCACCTAGAAAATCAGGTCACTCCCACCCTAATACTGCGCTTTTCCAATGGTCTTAGTAAATGGCACACCAGGAGATTATATCCTGCACATGGCTCTGAGGGTCCTACACCCACGGAGCCTTGCTCATTGATAGCACAGCAGTCTGAGATCAAACTGCAAGGTGGCAGCGAGGCGGGGAGAGGGGCGCCCGCCATTGCCCAGGCTTGAGTAGGTAAACAAAGCAGCCTGGAAGCTCCAACTGGGTGGAGCCCACCACAGCTCAAGGAGGAGGAGGCCTGCCTGCCTCTGTAGACTCCACCTCTGGGGGCAGGGCATTTCCAAACAAAAGGCAGCAGAATCCTCTGCAGACTTAAATTTCCCCGTCTGACAGCTTTGAAGAGAGTAGTGGTTCTCCCAACACGCAGCTGGAGATCTGAGAACCGACAGACTGCCTCCTCAAGTGGGTCCCTGACCCCTGAGTAGCCTAATTGGGAGGCACCCCCCAGTAGGGACTGACTAACACCTCACACAGCCAGGTACTCCTCTGAGACAAAACTTGCAGAGGAACGATCAGGCAGCAACATTTGCTGTTCACCAATATCCGCTGTTCTGCAGCCTCCGCTGCTGATACCCAGGAAAACAGGGTCTAGAGTGAACCTCCAGCAAACTCCAACAGACCTGCAGCTGACGGTCCTGTCTGCTGGAAGGAAAACTAAAAAACAGAAAGGACATGCACACCAAAACCCCATCTGCACATCACAATCATCAAAGACCAAAGGTAGATAAAACCACAAAGATGGGTAAAAAACAGAGCAGAAAAACTGGAAACTAAAAATCAGAGTGCCTCTCCTCCTCCAAAGGAACACAGCTCCTCACCAGCAACACAACAAAGCTGGACAGACAATGACTTTGACGAGTTGAGAGAAGAAGCCTACAGATGATCAAACTACTCTGAGCTAAAGGAGGAAGTTCGAAACCATGGCAAAAAAGTTAAAAACCTTCAAAAAAAAATTAGACGAATGGCTAACTAGAATAACCAATGAAGAGAAGTCCTTAAAGGACCTGCTGGAGCTGAAAACCAAGGCATGAGAACTACGTGACGAATGCACAAGCCTCAGTAGCTGACTCAATCAACTGGAAGAAAGGATAACAGTGATGGAAGATCAAACGAATGAAATGAAGCGAGAAGAGAAGTTTAAAGAAAAAAGAATAAAAAGAAATGAACAAAGCCTCCAAGAAATATGGGACTATGTGAAAAGACCAAATCTATGTCTGACTGGTGTACCTGAAAGTGACGGGGAGAATGGAACCAAGGTGGAAAACGTTCTGCAGGATATTATCCAGGAGAACTTCCCCAATCTAGCAAGGCAGGCCAACATTCAGATTCAGGAAATACAGACAACGCCACAAAGATACTCCTCAAGAAGAGCAACTCCAAGACACATACTTATCAGATTCACCAAAGTTGAAATGAAGGAAAAAATGTTAAGGGCAGCCAGAGAGAAAGGTCGGGTTACCCACAAAGGGAAGCCCATCAGACTAACAGCTGAGCTCTCAGCAGAAACTCTATAAGCCAGAAGAGACTGGGGGCCAATATTCAACATTCTTAAAGAAAAGAATTCTCAACCCAGAATTTCATATCCAGCCAAACTAAGCTTCATAAGTGAAGGAGAAATAAAATCCTTTACAGACAAGCAAATGCTGAGAGATTTTGTCACCACCAGGCCTGCCCTAAAAGAGCTCCTGAAGGAAGCACTAAACATGGAAAGGAACAAACGGTACCAGCCACTGCAAAGACATGCCAAATTGTAAAGACCATCGAGGCTAGGAAGAAACTGCATCAACTAACGAGCAAAAGAACCAGCTAACATCATAATGACAGGATCAAATTCACATATACCAATATTAACCTTAAATGTAAATGGGCTAAATGCTCTAATTAAAAGACACAGAATGGCAAATTGGATAAAGAGTCAAGACCCATCAGTGTGCTGTATTCAGGAAACCCATTTCTTGCGCAGAAACACACATAGGCTCCAAATAAAGGGATGGAGGAAGATCTACCAAGCAAATGGAAAACAAAAAAAGGCACGGGTTGCAATCCTAGTCTCAGATAAAACAGACTTTAAACCAACAAAGATCAAAAGAGATAAAGAAGGACATTACATAATGGTAAAGGGATAAATTCCACAAGAAGAGCTAACTATCCTAAATATATATGCACCCAATACAGGAGCACTCAGATTCATAAAGCAAGTCCTTAGAGACCAAGGAAGAGACTTAGACTCCCACACAATAATAATGGGAAACTTTAACACCCCACTGTCAACATTAGACAGATCAACGAGACAGAAAGTTAACAAGGATATCCAGGAATTGAACTCAGCTCTGCACCAAGTGGACCTAATAGACATCTACAGAACTCTCCACCAAATCAACTGAATATGCATTCTTCTCAGCACCACACCACATTTATTCCAAAATTGACCACATAGTTGGAAGTAAAGCACTCCTCAGCAAATGTAAAAGAACAGAAATTACAACAAACTGTCTCTCAGACCACAGTGCAATCAAACTAGAACTCAGGATTAAGAATCTCACTCAAAACTGCTCAACTACATGGAAACTGAACAACCTGCTCCTGAATGACTACTGGGTACATAACGAAATGAAGCCAGAAATAAAGATGTTCTTTGAAACCAACGAGAACAAAGACACAACATACCAGAATCTCTGGGATACATTCAAAGCAGTGTGTAGAGGGAAATTTATAGCACTAAAGGCCCACAAGAGAAAGCAGGAAAGATCTAAAATTGACACCCTAACATCACTATTAAAAGAACTAGAGAAACATACGTGTGCAAAATTTAGAGCAATAAATCATCATCTGTAATCCTCACAGCACTTAGAGATTTGCAAGTAATAATTAAAGCATAATAAAATGTAAAAAAAAAAAAAAAAGAACTAGAGAAGCAAGAGCAAACACATTCAAAAGCTAGCAGAAGGCAAGAAATAACTAAAATCAGAGCAGAACTGAAGGAGATAGAGACACAAAAAACCCTTCAAAAAATCAATGAATCCAGGACCTGGGTTTTTGAAAAGATCAACAAAATTGACAGACCGCTATCAAGACTAAGAAAGAAGAAAAGAGAGAAGAATCAAATAGATGCAATAAAAAATGATAAAGGGGCTATCACCACCAATCCCACAGAAATATAAACTACCCTCAGAGAATACTATACACACCTCTATGCAAATAAACTAGAAAATCTAGAAGAAATGGATAAATTCCTCGACACATACACCCTCCCAAGACTAAATCAGGAAGAAGTTGAATCTCTGAATAGACCAATAACAGGCTCTGAAATTGAGGCAATAATTAATAGCTTAACAACCAAAAAAAAGTCCAGGACCAGATGGATTCACGGCCGAATTCTACCAGAGGTACAAGGAGGGTATGGTACCCTTCCTTCTGAAACTATTCCAATCAATAGAAAAAGAGGGAATCCTCCCTAACTCATTTTATGAGGCCAGCATCATCCTGATACCAAAGCCTGGCAGAGATACAACAAAAAAAGAGAATTTTAGACCAATATCCCTGATGAACATCGATGCAAAAATCCCCAATGAAATACTGGCAAACTGAATCCAGCAGCACATCAAAAAGCTTATCCACCATGATCAAGTGGGCTTCATCCCTGGGATGCAAGGCTGGTTCGACATACGCAAATCAATAAACATAATCCAGCGTATAAACAGAACCAATGACAAAAAACACATGATTATCTCAATAGATGCAGAAAAGGCCTTTGACAATATTCAACAACGCTTCATGCTAAAAACTCTCAATAAATTAGGTATTGATGGGACATATCTCAAAATAATAAGAGCTATTTATGACAAACCCACAGCCAATATCATACTGAATGAGCAAAAACTGGAAGCATTCCCTTTGAAAACTGGCACAAGACAGGGATGCCCTCTCTCACCACTCCTATTCAACATATTGTTGGAAGTTCTGGCCAGGGGAATCAGGCAGGAGAAAGAAATAAAGGGTATTCAATTAGGAAAAGAGGAAGTCAAATTGTCCCTGTTTGCAGATGATATGATTGTATATCTAGAAAACCCCATCATCTCAGCCCAAAATCTCCTTAAGCTGATAAGCAACTTCAGCAAAGTCTCAGGATACAAAATCAAGGTACAAAAATCACAAGCATTCTTATACACCAATAACAGACAAACAGAGAGCCAAATCATGAGTGAACTCCCATTCACAATTGCTTCAAAGAGAATAAAATACCCAGGAATCCAATGTACAAGGGACATGAAGGACCTCTTCAAGGAGAACTACAAACCACTGCTCAATGAAATAAAAGAGGATACAAACAAATGGAAGAACATTCCATGCTCATGGGTAGGAAGAATCAATATTGTGAACATGGCCATACTGCCCAAGGTAATTTATAGATTCAATGCCATCCCCATCAAGCTACCAATGACTTTCTTCACAGAATTGGACAAAACTACTTTGAAGTTCATATGGAACCAAAAAAGAGCCCACGTTGCCAAGTCAATACTAAGCCAAAAGAACAAAGCTGGAGGCATCACACTACCTGACTTCAAACTATACTACAAGGCTACAGGAACCAAAACAGCATGGTACTGGTACCAAAACAGAGATATAGATCGATGGAACACAACAGAGCCCTCAGAAATAATGCTGCATATCTACAACTGTCTGATCTTTGACAAACCTGAGAAAAACAAGCAATGGGGAAACAATTCCCTATTTAATAAATGGTGCTGGGAAAACTGGCTAGCCATATGTAGAAAGTTGAAACTGGATCCTTCCTTACACCTTACACAAAAATTAATTCAAGATGGATTAAAGACTTAAATGTTAGACCTAAAACCATAAAAACCCTAGAAGAAAACCTAGGCAATACCATTCAGGACATAGGCATGGGCAAGGACTTCATGTTTAAAACACAAAAAGCAATGGCAACAAAAGCCAAAATTGACAAATGGGATCTAATGAAACTCAAGAGCTTCTGCACAGCAAAGGAAACTACCATCGGAGTGAACAGGCAACCTACAGGATGGGAGAAAATTTTTGCAATCTACTCATCTGACAAAGGGCTAACATCCAGAATCTACAATGAACTCAAACAAATTTACAAGAAAAAAACAAACAACCCCATCAAAAAGTGGGCAAAAGATATGAACAGACATTTCTCAAAAGAAGATATTTATGCAGCTAAAAGACACATGAAAAAATGCTCATCATCACGGGCCATCAGAGAAATGCAAATCAAAAACACAATGAGATACCATCTCACACCATTTAGAATGATGATCATTAAAAAGTCAGGAAACAACAGGTGCTGGAGAGGATGTGGAGAAATAGGAACACTTTTACACTGTTGGTGGTACTGTAAACTAGTTCAACCATTGTGGAAGTCAGTGTGGCGATTCCTCAGGGATCCAGCACTAGAAATACCATTTGACCCAGCAATCCCATTACTGGGTATACACCCAAAGGATTATAAAACATGCTGCTATAAAGATACATGAACACGTATGTTTATTGCGGCACTATTCACAATAGCAAAGACTTGGAACCAACCCAAATGTCCAACAATGATAGACTGGATTAAGAAAATGTGGCACATATACACCATGGAATACTATGCAGCTATAAAAAATGATGAGTTCATGTCCTTTGTAGGGACATGGATGAAACTGGAAACCATCATTCTCAGCAAACTATCACAGGGACAGAAAACCAAACACCGCATGTTCTCACTCATAGGTGGGAATTGAACAATGAGAACACATGGACACAGGAAGGGGAACATCACACACCAGAGCCTGTGGTGGGGTGGGGGGAGGGATAGCATCTGGAGATACACCTAATGTTAAATGACGAGTTGCTGGGTGCAGCACACCAACATGGCACATGTATACATATGTAACTAACCTACATGTTGTGCACAGGTACCCTAAAACTTAAAGTATAATAAAAAAAAAATTACCCGAGCCTTCTGAACTTCAGTTTTCTCAATTAAAAAAGAATAAAAATAATATTGTGGTTATTTAAAGAATTTAAGTGATGTCTAATATGGAGCCCACAATATTGAGCATATTAAAATAATTGCTGATACTACTATGTTTATTATTAAGGTTTGTCTGAATTTTAGATATATCTCTGCATTTTTGCCTCACCAGACCTCAGTTTGCTCATATATCAAATGCCAGGTTGATTTAGAGATATAATCATGGTTCTAGCCAGCACTGACATTCCTTGAATCAATGACATTTTTCTATTATTAAAACTCGATAGGACAGAGGTCATTTTGTTTTTTGGTTTTTGGTTTTTTTTTTTTTGCAAAAAACTGTGACTTCAGCTTTTCTGTGTTCTGCGAAGGCAGCGTTGGGGTGCTGCTTCCCTGAGTTCACAGGGAACCCTTATTTCATCTCTTAGAATATCTCTAATTAAGACAGGCTGCAATGGTCAGTGTGACCATAAAAGGCATTCACATTTAAGAATCAATAGGGAAAAGATAAATACGCTCAATTATTCATCAAGCGTTAGTATTATGATGGCTTCAAAAGAGGATATTCACATTTTGTACATTTTTCTACAAAGTGATATGATTTTAAATCACACAAATCATATTGGAGTATATTAAGGTTGTAGGTAAGCATGTAAAGGGCAAATAGTGGATTTATTACTATTCAAATTTTAAAACTAGTAAAAGAAATCAATAATGTTGGAGAAAATGCCTAAATATTTGGGTGGAAGGAATGTTAGTAATTATTAGCTTCCCACCATATACCAAACAAAACAAAATTTCATGTGGATGAATGATTTAAATATTTTTTAAAGGTAAAAAAAAAAGACTGAAAAAAAGAAGTAAAATTTTAAGTTTTACAATGGGAAAGTCCTTTCTTAACGTATTACCAAAATCAAATAATATAGAATAAGACTACCATATTTGACTACCGTTATCAATAAAATTACTCTATGGTAGAAGATACTCTCAAGAAAGTTTAAAAAGACAAATGACAAATTTTGAGAATATGTTTCAAGTATCAAACAAAAGTCAGTATCAATGTGCATAAGGTTGTGACAGCATTTGGAAGACGTCACTTCCATGAACTCCGAGATATTCAAATTCATTGCCAACCCAAACCACTCCTATTTCCACACAGAATTTCTAAGGAACCCTTACACAAGGAACCAAAGAGAATTTAAATCAAACTACCATTTATTAACCCCTAACACTTATGCAAGTAATCAATATTCCAACTGCACCAGAAGTTGATTTAGAACACAAGCTTTGGTCTCAGGGTCTCATCAGAGCCTCTTCCTCTTCCTATCCTCACTTTTTTTTTTTTTTTTTTTTTTTTTTTTTTTTGAGAGGGAGTTTCACTCTTGTTGTTCAGGCTAAAGTGCAATGGCACGATCTTGGCTCACCGCGACCTCTGCCTCCCATGTTCAAGTGATTCCCCTGCCTCAGTCTCCCAAGTAGCTGAAATTACAGGCATGCACCACCACTCCCGGCTAATTTTGTATTTTTAGTAGAAATGGGGTTTCTCCATGTTGGTCAGGCTTGTCTCCAACTCCCTACCTCAGGTGATCTGCCCGCCTCGTCCTCCTGAAGTGCTGGGATTACAGGCGTGAGCCACCACTCCCGGCTCCTATCCTCACGTTTTAACACCACCTCCCTTCCTCCATAAATTATGAAGCATATTCTCAGGAATTACTACACAGAAGCAGCAACCAAGCTTTAATAGTATCCCTAACTTGGTTGATCAATTCTCCTACATGGAATTCAAGCAGAAATGGCAACAAAATTGACTATCTTGACCTCAGTGTCTAAAACTAGAAGTTTTAAAAAGAGAAGGGAGCATGGGTCTCTATGCTTGCAAAATAAGCATAATCTTACCAATGATTAATTGTAGTCCAATGAATGACAAACTCTGAGTAGATATATTAACAAATGTTTCTTCCTTGGAGAGGAATGGGTGACAAAAATAGACAACACTAGTATTTATTAAGACATGATAATTCTCTGTACTATGAGAAGTACTACGTTTAAATCCATGAATCTATTTTGAGAAATACATCGACACTTCTGTTCTCATTAAATTCTGAGGCTACTCTTAATCAGAAAGTATAGTTATTATAGAAAATGGCCCTAGAACTAGAAGCCTGTATCCACCATGATTACCCATGTGACCACAAATGTATACCTTAAATCATTAAGCTCATTTGCTCGCCTGTTAAGTTGAAATAATACCTACCTCTCTGGGTTTTTAGCAAGCATTAAATGAGATGCACAAGGAAAACTCTATTTTATGCTACCTTACACAATAGTGTTTCTCACTGAGAAATAATCCAAATCCTAGGTTGGCTTAGTCCAGTGCCTAGCACAGAGTTAAAAACCAATAAATGTTGTATATCTTAGTCCTCTACCCTTCTTAAGAAAATAGCAATTTCTCAGCAATATATTTTAATTACCACAGCATTAGCCAAACCATTATATTAAGTTACACACTACCCAAAGTCCAAAGCTAATACTAACATATCCCTGCAGGCCACTGGACAGACACCGAAGTCTTCTTGGAGAAAACCGTATTGCCTGGTTTTCTTTAGACAAGCTAGTTTTCAAATAATTCAAACTGCACCCACCAAAAGAATTTCCCCGTCTTCTATTTCCTATACAGATGTTAAACAGGAAGGTATGATTACATTTAATTTAACTTGTGGGTGTTACTTACATGGAACAAAAATGTAAGTCTCTGCAGCTTCAGTCTGCCTTGCTATATAATATTTGCTCTCATTGGCTAAGGCTTTGGCAGAAAGAGGTATATAAAGGCTATAAGTTTGGCTTAGCCAATTTATCCACCCATATTTCACTACCAGGCATGGGCAAAACTACATAAAACCATTGTCCAAAGTCACCTTATAAGCCTCCCTGTGCTACTGAGATTTCTAATATGTTATTTAATAAAAACTGCTTTGGTGGCATATTTAAGTATATTTTTAGGTCCAAACTTTGATCTCAGTTACAGCTAAACCATGGAGTTGATGAACCCTGGTAGAACAAAGAGAAGTCATTCTCTGTTATAACTCATATTATACTGCATTCTCACAAGTAACAAAAGAATATGGTGGCTGCTTTATTTAATATGTGACTGCACATCTGAGTCAAATGAGAAATACAGCAAATCCCTCACACCGCAATGAGGGTTAAGCATGTTTTATTACATGGACATAGTGCTATTTTTATCTAAAAGGAATATAAAGATGGCTAATTCACATAGGTTGCTGGGCTTTAATATTTCATCTCTTTTTAGTTACTACAGAAGCTTAAAATCTGAAAAGTTGAACTGTCAGTGAAGAAACACATTCTTTTCTTCTTCTATCATAACTATTTTATACTAAATGCATCTCACGTAGCAATGCTCTTTTTTTTCCCCAGAGAATCTGGCAGCAGCCACAAAACTTAGCCTTACCAGTGTCTGTGGGTGTCTCCAAGCAGCAGTCAAGTCCTCTGAGAGAATAGTAAAGTCACTGATATGTTCCAGAAAATCAGTCTAGCAGCTCATTAAAAATTTGGCAGAAAGAAAATTAATTTTTGAAATCTTTAAAGACTTTCTTTAAATTCAATTTTTGAAGACCAAAAGGGAAATCATCTTTTTTAAATCTCATATAAATGAGTTCCATGGTCCATTAAAATCTTTTGCTGTTATACGATTTTTTTAATAGTGAAATACATTGCTTATGAATACATTTCCACTCTTTAGGTCCCTTAAATAAAATAGCAGTAAAGAATGAAGTAGGAAAAGGGAACTATTATAACATTTGTCAGGTACCGATGCTTTGCCAGGAAGATCATAATTCATTATATACATTATTTCTTTCAATCTTCACCATAATCTTGAAAAATATGGAGGCAGTAGAGTATAGTGGTTAGGAATCAAGATTTAGAATCAGCTTCACTGGGTTTCATATTCACTCACTTGCCAAGTGACAGTCAAATTATTTAGCTTCTCTGAGTCTGTTTCCTCCTTTGCAAATGGCATTGAAAATATGTCAAAATGCTGTTTTGATTATTGAAATAGAACATGATAATGAAATTCTTAGCAAAGTGACGTGCATATAGCAAATACTCAATATATGGGAGCAAAATTAACAGTCGGTACTATTGTTCATTTTACAGAATCAAAAAGCAAGGCTCAGAAGTGAAGTAACTTGTCCACATCACAAGGGTAGAGAATAATGGGGCTATAGTTTAATTTTCATCTCTTAAGCCTCCAAAGTCCATAGTCTTCAATTACAAGATTCTTCTAAGAACAATTACATAAACTTTTGATATGAAAATCAAAAGAAATGTCTTAATTCTATTTGGGAAAAGAGAAAATACTGTGCAATTCTTTTTTTATTTATGTATGAGGTAAATTATGCAGGTATGTACAGTCCTTACTATCCATATTTCACAGGAATAATTGGAATCTTTCCTGAAGAGAAGGGGAGGTGACAGATGAATGAAATTTAAATGTCATATAGTAGAATTTTTTTTATAGTCCACCTAAATGTCACAGGGGCTGTGAACAGATAGTTTCCTTTAGAAGGAATATGGACAGGTCAAAACTGTGACTGTCATATTTAGTTCACAGATGCCTAGAGGTTAATGACTTACCCATGGTCATGAAGCTGTTAAGGGATAAAATGAGGATTTAAAAGGCATAATGTATCTTGCATTCAAAGCTACAGGTTTATTTTATTTTTTACAATGACAGATAAAATTCTATGTATTTACTGTGTCCAACGTGGTGTTTTGCTGTATAGATACATTGTAGAATGACTAAATCTAGCTAATTAACATATGCATTACCGCACATAGTTATCGTTTCTGTGGCGAGAATACTTCCCTTTTCTCCACATCCTCACCAACACTTGTGATATTTTGTCTTTTTGATAAAAGCCATTATAACCCGTGGGTAGTGATAGCTTATTGTGGTTTTGATTTGCATTTCTCTGATGATTGGTGATGTTGAAATTTTTTATATTTGGGTATCATCTGTATGTCTTCTTTTAAGAAATGTCTATTCATGTCCTTTGCCCATATTTTAATCAAGCTATTTGTCTTGCTATTGAGTTTCTTATATACTTTGGATATTAACCCCTTACCAAATACATAGTTTGCAAATATTTTCTCCTGTTCTGTAGGTTGCCTCTTCACTGTTCTTTTCTTTGTTGTTCAAAAGCTTCTTAGTTTGACGTAATCCCATTAGTCTATTTCTGCGTTTGTTGCCTATTAAACTACAGGTTTAAAATAATGTAGCTACACTCCTACGGTCTTGTTTGCAACCACAGTAAAAAATATATTTATTCATATGTCAAAAAATCCATTAAAGAAAATCTATGTATTTTTATAAGTTATAATTCTATTGGCATTCTAGCCCAGGCTGTTTTGAAACGTGTCAAATTAATGACTGCAGTATATGAAGATTTTCTTTTTTATTTACAATGATACAGTTCAGAGAGCAGTGGCTGTAATTCCTTGGGTCCCAGATCATATTGTAATATTTCATATTTCTTGCCTGTGGACATGGAAGAGCCATTGCCTGGAATATCTTCTATCCTTCCCTCCTCACCCAGCTGGCAAATCGGCTGTGACCATTTTAAGCCTCAGTTCAGATATAGCTTCTTCCAGAAAAATTTCCCTGGGCAACACCCCTGCATTACTAATTATTCCATTCTCTGGGAAATATCTTGTTTCTTGTATAAATTTATGTTGCAGTTATCATAAAGTAGATGATTTATTACTGTGTCTATCTTCCATGCTAGACTAGGAACTTATTAAGCACAGGGACCATGTCTTAGTCATTTTGAGCACCACATTTAGAAGTACCTAGGCACACGGGAGGTGACCAATAATTTTACGAATTGAATTATACAGAAACTACAAAATTAACATTTTATTTAGGATTAATGAAAAATATATAATTCCTTGATGAAATTATAAATATTGATATTATGAAATTATGAGGTCTGAATTATGAAATATTAGTGTTCACATTCAGATATTCCTGAGATATAGATTGTGAGATATAAATCATGAGATAATTATGATATAATAAATATAAATTTATTAATACTTTGTCTTTTATAGTGATTATATCTTAAGTTTTTAGGAAGGTATATAGATGCAGTTTATCCAGTTACAATTTTCACTTTAAAATTGAATCCTTATGTTTAAAATTAGCCATTTACAAATTAAAACATAGGTGACAATTTGCAAATCAGGGACGCAGACCTTTGTGCAGTTGAAAATTTACATGTGGTTTGACTCTCCAAAAACTTAACTACTAAGTTTTAGTACTTAAATACTAAGTAAACTACTGTTGACTGGAAGCCTTACCAATAGCATAGTCAATTAACACATTTTGTATATTATTGTATTTTATACTCTATTCTTATTATATTTTATACTCTATTCTTTATTCTACCTTTATGAAGTAAGCTAGGAAAAAGAAAATGTTATTCAGAAAATCAAAAGGAAGAGAAAATACATTTACTATTTATTAAGCTGAAGTGAATCATCATAAAGGTCATCCTCCTCCTCTTATTTATATTGAGAAGGCTGAGGAAGATGAGGAAGAGAAGAGGTTGGTCCTTCTGTCTCAAGGCTCTGAACAGAGGCAGAAGAAAATCTGCATATAAGAGAGCTTGGCCTGGGCGTGATGGTGTGCCCCTGTAATCCCAGCTACTCGGGAGGCTGAGACAGGAGAACCACTTGAACCCGGGAGGTGGATGTTGTGGTGACCCAAGATCATGCCACTGCATTCCAGCCTGGGTGACAGAGCAAGATCCTGTATCAAAAAAAAAAAAAAAAGAAAGAAAAAGAAAAAAAAAGAAAAGAGAGAGAGAGCCTGCACAGTTCAAACCTGATTTGTTCAAGGGATAACTGTATTATAATAAAGACTTTTAATATTTTGAATCTATTCATATTTACTACTTTAAAAAATAATGTTAAACTTATGGATTTATATTCTCTAAACTTGGATAATTCTGAAGTATTAATAACTAATCTGAAAGTAGACTTATTAAAATCCAGGTTATCTTAAACAATTACATTTTAATAGTTCTCAACTAATAACCATTCTGTGAAGAAGGTAGTTATGCAATGCAATATTCCTTCACTGTTTCTTGATACTTTTGGTTGGTAAATTGGATTTGAAAAGCACTTCTGACAAAGATCACTGACTCTACATGCAAATTAATGTTGCCTTTAAGCTTAACTACAGCTCTCAGCATTTGCTCTCCAAGTAAATAACAAAAGGCAGCCGAATCACCCACAAAGCTAACATGAAATATTCTCCAGCCCGTCTGACATTTCAGTACAAGCACTGCTTAGAAAACCAAAAATACATCTGGGTAAAATTACAGAATATTTGAAACTAGCAGGGCTGTCTGTCAAGACTTTCATTTTTTAGTGACTTCTGATTTCTTAAAAACATACATCAGCCTTTATTCACCATTGAAAGCATCATTGTTAGAGTAGACACCTGCTTAAGAAGATGCTTGGAACTATTTGGAAGGTTGTTCACTTTGTCTGAATTGTATTTCACTGACCTCCCAGTGCTTCCGTTATTTCACACAGTTGGCTTTCCCTTCTACATTCCCTTGGAGTGTGAAAATGGAAAAATGTAATGGCCACCCAGGTACAGGAGCCTGGGTGTGAAAATTCTAGTTCTTCCCACAGTATTCATCAGCACAAATTGATTTTCTCGCAGGTCATTCTTAAAAGTATACATTAGTATAGTTGCTAGTGTGTTTAGGTAATTTTATATATATTCTCATCTGTTTTGACCCTTCTTCGATTGGCAAATTCTGTCAATTATGTTCCTTGGCCATACATGATTTTAGCCACCTTTGGTCTATAAACTATTTAATTAAAACTTTATTTCCCTAATGTTGCTGATTATGTTTTTAACTCTTTAATATAGTTTATCACTGAGTACATATTCCAAGAAACTCTTTGGCTTACGTCTCTGTCTAATGTAAAATCTAGTAGAAACTGAAACTGGGCAACTTTAGAGTTGACTCCATTTTCGTATACATTCGTTCATTCATTTATTTAGCATTTATGAAGCAACATTGTTTTCCAAGTGCAGTGTTAGGAGTCATAGTTGGATATAGATAATATAGAAATAGACATAGATATTTGCTACAGGTAGATAGAGTATACAGAGAGATATTCAACAAAATGAGTTAAGCAATATAAGCAGTAAACAAACTGATTTAGCAAATAGATTAAGCACCTGTGTGCATGGATCACAATTTTATCTACAAAATCATAATAGCATGGTAATTCCAGCTGAGAGTGATAATTTCTTGAAATTTTTATCCTTCAATTTACTTAGTCATTCTAAAATACATTGCTCCACAAGGCTTAGTTCAAAATAAAGTTCTGACATAAGCTACAACATGGATGAAACTTTAAAATATTATGTTATGTTGAAAAAATTCAGTCACAAAAGACCACATATTGCATGATCCCTTTTATATGTACTATCCGGAATAGGCAAATCCATTGAGACAGAAAGTAGATTAGTGGTTGCCAAGAGCTGGGGTAAGGGAAGAATGGAGAGAGATCACTAATGGGCATGAAGTTTATTTTTGGGGTGATGAAAATATATTGGAATTAGATGATGGTGATGCTTGCACAACTCTGGGAATATACTAAAAACTGTTGAATTGTGCACTTTAAATGAGTGAATTGTATGGTTCATGAATTATAATTCTATAATGCTGTTAAAATGTATGCCTGCACACACACATACAATAACATACACTGATGCATTAAAAACAAGTTTTTAAATTCCATTAATTCAAATTGGTAATTCTAGGTTCTGACACTAAAAGCTTTAAAGAATTTTAAAACTCTTTTGAAATCAATTTATCTGTGTCATTAACTAGTAAAAACTTATATTTTATAATTTATAAATTTATAATTTCATTATAATCACATAATTAATAAAAATAAAATTGACAAATATTGCAGTTAAAGTTAGGTCACATGCTTTAGATATCATAGTTATGCTAATATCTATATAATTATGCACTAGTGTCTTTTCCGTTTTAAAACTTAAAACTGCTAATATTCACTGCTTGCCAAATTATAAAATGCCTCTTTCACTTTTACCTGCTTCTATAGTTTTTCTAACCTATTTGAGTGAATGTATATTTATTGGTTATACAGAATGCCAGGAATTGTCTAGAAAACCAAATTGTCTAGAAAAGCAAAACAACAAAAATATAGCTAACATTTCTCAAGTTTTTTAAGCACAAAAAAAGGCTTTATTTTTACAAGGGCTTTGTTTTGTTTCTTGGACAAATGCCTATCCATTTACACAGACAGTCATTCATATATTGCAGTTTTTATCCTGCATATATGCTTTCTGCAAACATTAATTGATTATTGCTATGATCCATGCATTCCCTTCTACTCTAAGAAACTGGACAATATTGTCTTTCAGACATTAACAATCTAGTGAAACAATTGCTACCAAGTGAATCAGTAGAGATTAACAACATAAATGTCAGTCTTTCTGTGAAAAAGAGATATGTGAGTATATCAAATCATTGTCTATTATCTCCAAAGAACATTTATGTTTTACATATGCCATTCTTTATATGTACAGCTGAGCCACCTTTGAAAGGACTGGTTAATCAGGGTACAGGCAATCTGTTAATGCAAAAAGTTCAGCTACCTTTTGCCCTGCCCTGTGGTTTCAGCGGTTCTCTGAAGGCAAATTATCCACATGTCTGAAACTCATAAAAAGGGCAGAGCCCTTTTATTTTATATTTTATTTTTATTTTTGTAACTTAAAGAGAAGAAATTTACTGTTTCAGTTTTGGCAGCTAGAAGTCTGAGATCAAGGTTTTGGTGGGATTGGTTCCTTCCCGGGCAGTGAGGAAGAAGCTGATCCATGCTTCTCCCGTGGTTGCTGGTGGTTTGCTGGCCATCTCTGGTACAACCAATATTTTAATCATCCAATGAATCATTCCTCCTATTATGACTTCTTGAATCCTATGACCTTTCCTTCACACCTTGCCTAAGATTATAAACTAAACTCCCAAACTTTAATCTTCATAGAGATATAAGTCCTTAGACATCAAAAATTTTGTCTTTGTCTTTAGGTTTCAGAAGTTTAATTATTATGTGTCTTAGCAAGGATTTCCTTAGATTCATCCTGTTTGTCATTTGCCCTGCTTCTTGATTCTATAGGTTTATGTGTATTGCCAAATTTGAGGAGATTTTAGTCATTATTTCTTTGAATACTTTTTCAGCCCTATCGTCTTTTTCCCTTCTTTTGCAACTTTGATGACACAAATGTTAGTTTTTTGTTGTAGTTCCACAGATCTAATGCTCTGTAAACTTTTTAATCTTTTTCCTCTCTATTGTTCAGATTAACTCCTGTTGTTCTAACTCCCAGTTCAATGACTCTTTCCTCTGTCCCTTCATTCTTCTGTTGAGCCCACTGAGCTTTATATTTCAGTGTTTGTATTTTTCAGTTCTAAAATATTATTTGGTTCTTCATTACGTCTTTTATTTCTTGTCTGAGACTTTGCTGAGGCTTTTTATTTTTTATTTGTTTTCAAGTGCATTTATAATTGCTCACCGAAGCATTTTAATCTTTTTACCATGGCTGCTTTAAAATCCTTACAGATGTCATCCCATCATTGGCTTCTACTGATTGTTTTTTTCCATTCATTTTGAGATCTTGACGAGTGGCTTCTGATTGAAACCTGAACATTTTTATTTTATGTTATAAGACTCTGGATATTATTTAAACTTTCTGTTTTAGCTAGTTTTTTGTTTGTTTGTTTGTTTTTTGGTTTGTGGAGGAACTCAGGTAGAGGAGGAAGGGGCATATGGACTCAGACCTGTTACTGCTGGGTGGAGGTAGAAATTCAGATTCCCCACTCACTCACCTTCTGTTGACACTCCTTCTCATTATAGCTGGGCAGCGGTGGGAGGTCTAGCTCCTCAGGTGATCTCCAATGACAGTACGACAAGGGTGGCTTCATTACAGCCGGCAAGTGAAAGCCATGACTGTCCTTCAGGCCTCCTCTGACATCGTCTTAACAGGGTGTGAGAGGGGGGCCTTTGTAACTACCAGGCAGTGATGGAAGCCCAGGCTCACCCTGCAATCTCCACTGATATCACAAGGCTTGGGGAGCTCATTACCAACTGAATGGGGTGAAAGTCTCAACCCGCTATTTGGTCTCCTCTGACATCACCCAGTGATCAGGGCACTTCATTATACTGCACGAGGGTATAAATCTGAGCTCCTACTTTGTTGTAATGGGTTCTCTGAGTAGAGATGGGTTAGTTTTTTTCTGATTTCTTTTTTCAATTTTTTGTTTGTTTGTTGTTTAGCTGGAGTACAGTGGTTATTATCTAATAGTTTTCTGTCTTGCTAGGCTACGACAAGTTCTATGGTCAGAGAGAACAGGCTGTTCCTGGGGCTTTTTTCTTCCATCTGAACCCTTTGGCATTTCTGGGTTGTCAGCTTTTTCAGCTCTAAGTCTACCATGTATAAGACCAAAATAAAGCTCAGGGAACTCACCACTGCTTTTTGCTTTAGGTCTCAATATCACCAGACCATCTGCCACTTTCTCTCCACCTGTTAGAGTCTTTTCACATTGGTTTCATATATATTGTCTAGAGTTTTTAACAGTACAGTACTTCGGGAGAGGAACAGAGAAAAGTACACTATACCATATTTCCAGAAGCACAAACCTACATTCTGAAAATATAGTTGGCCCTTCACACCTTTAAGTTTTGTATCTGTTGGCTCCACATCCAAAGATTCAGCTAGCCATCAATCAAAAATATTTGAAAAGAAAAAAAAGATATAAAATAATACAAATTTTTAAGCAATAAATGTAACAACTATTTACTTATCATTTACATTGTATTAAATATTATACATTGCATTATAAGTAATCTAAAGATGATTTAAAGTATAAAGAGGTGTGTGTAAGTTATATGTAAATGCTATGCAATTTTTTTTATAGGCAACTTCAACAACTTCAGATTTTGGTATCTGCAGAGGTCCTGAAATCAATTTCAGAGCCAAGCATAAATCTTTCTGTTAGCCACTACATTACCTGCTTTTAGTTTTGGATTACAGTTTGGGTATTTTTAAAATACTATGAGCTTAAGAAATTTGAAAAATCAATGTCAGTCTTTGAAATTATGTAGGAGTCAACTTTATTTTGGCACACTCTTTCAAAATTTTTCTCTGAAGACTATAATGAAGCTGGAGGGTAGAGAGAGAAATACACTATACCAAGATAGAATGATAGGAACATGCTCAGCTTCTCTACCCATGAGAAGACTGTATGTGGATTATAGTCCATATATATATCACCACAAATAATGTGACCTGAATGATACATACATGAACTTTCTATGAAGAATTCTAGAGACAAAGGGAACTATAATTACAATAACCATAAACAGGGTGAATAAAAGGAAAGTTTGTAATAAGTAGAGAAGAATTGTATTATATCATCAAAATGTGATAGCAAAAAACTAATGTAGATGAAGGTTTTTGTTACTCTGGAAATTTTTAATGTACATTATCACTACCATTCTCCAATTTTAAGCTTTGTGTTTCTGTTCAATGACTGCAAATGGAGTAGTTAAAACAAAACTGGTCAAAATGTTGAGTTGGCTAAAAATAAATTTTCCCCATCACTGGTTTTTATATAAGTGCAATTTTAAAGTAACATGAGACAGTTGTGCAATAGCTTCTATAATTTTAAACATTTTTCCCATTTTTAGAATTTTAGGAGGTTTCTCCTTGCTTCAAATTTCTAAATAATATTGAATATATTTTAGCCATAACTATTTTTGTTGTTTGATTAGAAGTTTTTAAATGAATTTGATTTTCTGTGTCAATTATCCTTAAATAAATTGGTTGATGTTTTCTCAGAAAACAGTAATACCTTTAAACTATATGTGCTCTGAAGTAATTTTGTCAAATCAGTAAATATTGGCCACTTTCTAAGTTCATCTGATTTTATGAATTTTAAATTCATTTGCAAATACCAAGGCCAACTTTACATATTGAGTCATATTTTAAAGTTATTTTTATGTTTACTTTATATTTAAGCAGTTTTTACACGAAGCAATTGTTGTTATTCCAAGATAGGATAGCATCACTATTTGATATGTTTGTGCTGTTAAGACTTGGACCCACAGTAAAAAGCAAATATAACCTCAGTGCAGATTCCTGGAAAAAAACCACGCTGGCCTTGGATTGCCCAGTAAAGTAGGCATGATGTTTTATCTGCCAGCATCCCTTCCTTGGTAGGGTTGTTCTTGCGTGAACACACCATAACCCTTACAATATATGAACGTATAAGATACAAGGGCCAAGTTTAAATCTTTACATCAGCGATTACATTACCTGCTTTCAGTTTAGGATTATAATTTAGGTTCTAGAACTTGCAATGTAGAATCCTGATAAATACTAATTATAAAATGACAAACAAAAAAAGGACTGCTATGTAGCTTGTTTTGTGCAGGGCATGAAGTGGTGAAAAAACTGTGAAATGATTGAAGAGAACCAATAATCAATTCAATTGAAGCGCTAGATTAAAATGTGACTAATTTGCCCTTCACATAAATTATTAAAATTCCAAAACATTGTCAATAATCAGAGCAGGCTTTACTAGCTAAAGTAAAATTAGGAAAATAGCTTCAAGTGCTTCTGATAAAACAGACAAATAGACTTAAAGATAAACAAAGCTTATGAAAACTACTGTAAAATCATTAGTACATTAAAATAACAACAAAAAGACATAAATATGGATATGGATGAATATAGTTATATAAATATTTCTCAATTTGTCTTTATTATAATGATGTTTTGGCCATATTGTTGTCTTATATCCCCCTCCACCTTTTGTGTTCTAAATTTGCCATTCTCAATATTACTTTTCAAGACAAAGTGTTACATATGGAGATGAATATCATTTTCCATCTAACAAAACTGAATTAACTGTTAGCCTAGGATCAACCAGTGAGACTCAACCAGTTGAACTAGTGACATATTCCCATATAAAGGCAAAAACAGCCAAGGCAAGAAATGGCTGAATTTCATGTGATCAGAGTCATACCCACTTCAGCTGTTAAATAAACCTCCTTAGCTAAAACAGTTTCACCTTCCCCATGGAATATGCAACTAGAAAATATTTCCTAGATTTATATACACAATATCCAATGAGAAATAGAGAATAAAGGAAAAGATATTAGAAAAAATGAGATTTCCATTTGAATCATTGCTTTCACATACCTTTCCATATCTCCCATTACAAAATACTCTTAACTTGATGTTATTTTATTCTTCTAGTTTTCACATTCAACCAGGGCCAGGTAAATCATTTATGGGGTCCAGTACAAAATTTTTCAAAATCATTAAGAATTTCAAAATGGCAAGAACAAGAAACATTAAACTAAGCATGGGACCCTCTAAGCATGGGTTCCTGTGCAACTGTACATCACACGCCCATGTAGGTGGTCCTGCGAGGAAATGTAAATTATAAAACATATTGAACAATCTGATAATAAGCATTGAGGCCATGATATATATACATGATTTTTAACCATTTATCCTATCTCCGAGGCTCTATATAGGGGATATACCATAGCTTTTAATATTAATATACAAAATACATTTGTCCCAATGTTATTGTAATAATAGAAAATTAGACAATTTAATATTAAGATTAAATTGTGAGCTTTTAAAAGGTTCTTAGTAAAACATGCTTTCTTAATGACATAAAATGCCAAAGATGAGAAAAAGTAGGGCAGAAAACTAGAAATAAAGCCTTTTCCTTCTCTCACCTTCTCCCCACATTTGCTATTTTTCTCTATATATATTCTTAAAACTGAAAGGTTTTAATTTGATATTTAGTAAAATATCAATAGTGGTTAATTCTGGGATATGGAATTATATATAGTTGTAACTTTCTTCTTTGTGATTT
Source organism: Gorilla gorilla gorilla (assembly GCF_029281585.2). NCBI lineage: Eukaryota > Metazoa > Chordata > Mammalia > Primates > Hominidae > Gorilla > Gorilla gorilla. Next base: position 98,267,986 of record NC_073237.2, on the reverse strand, counting down.
TCTTTGGGTATCCTATATTTTCTACAATGGATGTGTATTATCTTTACAATTAGGGGAAAAATAATAATAAAGCTTTCACCTAAAACTGACAGTTCCTTAACAAATACACGGAAGCAAAAAACTGTTTCAGCAGTAATACAAGTAGACCTGCTGCAAACATGGCACATGCTCTCTCTAACATAGTCCTTTTGTAACCAAGCAGCTTGACTTCAAAATGCATTTCTAAACCCTTTTTTTTCTTTTTGCTCCCTAGTCACAAGAAAAAACTTTGAAGCCAACTGCAGAAGCTTTGTTCCCTTAAACTTAAAATAGAGTCCATGTCCCTCCCTTTCCCATCATACTCCCTTTACATTTATCTAACTGTATGCTAGTAGCTAAGTATGCACTTACTTAGAAGTTCCAGGGGCTAATCTTGAGACAGACAGACCAAGTCTTGAGATCCAGCTGCAAAATTCCAGAGATTACCTCAAAGTGTCTAGTTACAACCCAGCCATTGTTGAGATGATACCAGCCTGTGTTCCAGGTGGACTGAGACCCAACAGCCACCGAAAGGAGACACAGACTCAGCGCAATTCCTGCATGCAACTTAGATCAAGTTCCCCTTTTCACACTCTTGCCATCTCCCCAGAAATTCAAAGTGGTTACTTTGGATGGGAATCTGGCCATTTCTGCATTACTAGTTTTGGTCAATAAAGTCACTTTCTTTCTACCATACCTTGCTCTTGTCATTGGACTCCGCAAGCAGCAAATGGAGGGACTTGCCTTCAGTTACATCTTGGAGAAGCAAAATTTAGTGCAGAAATCTGTGTTCTAGCTCAGTTTACACAATTTTCTTGGTCAACTTGCCCTACTAGCTTGTTCCATTTACATCACTGAATGATTTAGTGCCACTGTTTTTAATGTACAGGTTAACAAATGATGAACATGAAACTATTTTAAGTGGTTTTATATACAGCACATTTCAATGGCTTTGTCCCAGAACAAATATCATCCTATTATCAACACAATCATGATCACGTATTGAACAAGAGTATAGATGATATTTAGAAAAAAAAAAAGTTTAGAATTTTGAAGCATCTTGAGCCCCTAACAACAAAGCTGAAATAAGGATTTGGGCATAGTTAGTTAATTTGGGAGGTGATGACACAGATCACCAGTAATGAGTGAGCAAGAGTTATAGGTAGTTAAAAAGAAGACAATAGCAGGACCCTTATTGAACTGCTTATTCCTATGGGCAATGAGTGCTCAAGAAATCTGAGGTGGTATGTGGAATGCCTCTTGGAATCTTCTCAACAAAAACCAAGAAGCTGAGGTATTAAATTATCCCACTGGTTAAGGATTTGCCTGGAGGCATGGACTTCCCTGCACTTCATGGCTGCCTGCATAGGAGCTGTGCAATCTTCTTTGGCTGTGAAAAGAGATGCAGCAGAAGACTGAGATGGTATGCTGTCAGGGTGCTTAGGAACTGTTGGCGCTGGTATGAGAGGTGGGCTGAAGGCACCTGACGTGAGGCTATAAAAACAGCTACAATTGGAAAATAAAAGGAAGAAAAGTGAAAGTGCAAGAATGAATGTCTTGCAATGTGATTAATAAAGAAAACTGAAAAGAAGTATGCCTGATTCTATTTGTTTGCATTTTTGTGGGAAGAAAGAGGAGACAGGGAAAGGAGGCTAACAGAGTAGGGCCACAGTTCTCTTACGTGAGCTGTGCTCTGGCAAAAATGTCATGGAGAAGTTAAAGGTATGAGACGTTACCGATAGGGGAGGTAAACTGAAAAACAACTCCCAGATGTATGTGAGAATCCTCTTCTTGCCATCCTATAAATACAAAATGTACTTTTTTCTATAATTCTTCTTTTGTCAAACATCCAAATAGTTGTGCATCTCTGGATCCACACCAAGGCTTATTTTTAGAAAACTATTATTTCAGTGGTTTTTAAACAATAAAACCAAAAGGAATCACTAACTCATAGGTCTATGTACCACAATGGAACTAGAAATACCTTGGAGAATCGGGTCATTTCTGTCAAGTTCAGAGTAGGTTATGTGACATATCCCATCTCACCACAGCTTTCTTGAAAGGTATGTTCAGCGACTTGGAGAGACATGACAAATGCATTACAATAAACTCTTTGTGAGTCCCTCCAGAGTGATTTCTCAGCATTTTGTGCATGTCTGTGTTGTAGCACTTAACACAGTCTATAGTAATGCATCTTGTACTTGTCTAAATCCCCAGAAACTGGCAAGTTTCACGGCGGGTGAGACCTTGTCTTATTCACATCTTCATAAACAGTGCATTATTGACGTCTATACACAGTGCTCAGTGCATTGCCTGATGCAGAGTGGGTAACCAACACTAATTGGCTGAGTTAGAAGGCAAAATATTTTTTAGATTAGCATTCCATGATTTGTGTCAAATACATTAATCCTAACATGGCTTAATCCATCTGGGATCTGAACTTGGTCCTGCCACTACCAAGAAGAACTTGGTCCTGCCACTACCCATCTTTGGGTAAGTCAACAACTTCTCTTCAATCTCATCCTTTTTTCTCATCTTTACAATTAAAGGGATTAAGAAGATGATTTCTAGGGTGCCTTCAAGCTCTGGCAGTCAATAATCTATGTGTCACAGCTGTTAGCTCATTAGAATGCACTAAAGGTTGCCTGTTCTGTAAACTAGTTCAACCAATGTAGAAGTCAGTGTGGCAATTCCTCAGGCATCTAGAACTAGAAATACCATTTGATCCAGCAATCCCATTACTGGGTATATACCCAAAGGATTATAAATCATGCTGCTGTAAAGACACATGCACACATGTGTTTATTGCGGCACTATTCACAATAGCAAAGACTTGGAACCAACCCAAATGTCCAACAATGATAGACTGGATTAAGAAAATGTGGCACATATACACCATGGAATACTATGCAGCCATAAAAAAATGATGAGTTCATGTCCTTTGTAGGGACATGGATGAAATTGGAAATCATCATTCTCAGTAAACTACTGCAGGGACAAAAAACCAAACACTGCATGTTCTCACTTATAGGTGGTAATTGAACAATGAGAACACATGGACACAGGAAGGGGAACATCACACTCTGGAAACTGTTGTGGGGTGGGGAGAGGGGGGAGGGATAGCACTGGGAGATATACCTAATGCTAAATGACGAGTTAATGGGTGCAGCACACCAGCATGGCACATGTATACATATGTAACTAACCTGCACATTGTGCACATGTACCCTAAAACTTAAAGTATAATAATAATAAAATAAAATAAAATAAAATAAAAAAAGAATGCACTAAAGGAATTCTGTCTCCAATTCCCTACCTAACTTCCCAAAGTAACTTTGAGGACCCTGTGACAAATGGTATGTTTATGTGTAAGTGCACAGATATGATAAAAGGGAAATTAGACTTTTAAATCAGGAGGCTAATAAGTACTTCTGTTCTCTTGAAGTTTTAAGAGCGAGTATTTATGTTTGCTTAAAGGATTTTCGGTTGTTTCTTTTATGTTCCATTTCAATTTCCTATCATTGGTTTTAGAGATCTGCAGATAAATGTTAACTCATCAATAACAAGAAGCAGCACTGTGCTAATACATCCTTTGTTTTTGCAACTCCGGCTTCTAGTTCAACAATAAGCACTAAGTCTAAAAATTTTATTCACTTTATCAACGAACCTTAATGGAATATCAGGCATTCTGCTTATTCCAGAACCTGAGAAACAAGTTGGAGATATCTTAGCGAGCTAAAAAACAAAATCAATGAAAACATAATACTTCTGCCATTCATGCAGAACTTAAGAACTAGATAATTTTAGGGAATAAATGTGTACTATTACTATTGTTTTACTCATAGGTATTCCAAAGAAATAAGATAGCAATTGAGGAAGAAAATAAAAATAAAAATCAGGAAATCTATGTTCAAAGCAAGGCAATGAATTGAAAACTACAGTTAAATAAATTGAAATATTTGAGAAAGAAATAGTTTTAAAAAAACATATTTTCGAATAGTGGTTATTTTAGTCATGTAGGCTTATCCCATTTTGTGGTATTTTTTTTTTTTCAAACGTTATTTCCAAAGAATACTTGAATGACCTTGCCTTAAAGCAAATTCACTAAAGCCAAATCAGAATCTCAGTCTTCCAGGGTACTAACAGAAAGTGATATACATACATGTGGCAACATTTCACAGTGTTGTGACTTAGGCAAAAAAAATATAAAAATGAACTCACTGAACACAATGTACATAAACATGCAATAGTTACTAGTGACAGTATTGGGAAAAACATAATGGTGAATCACAAAGGAGAAAATTCAGAAAAGATTACCATAGCCCTGAGGGTACTTTGCTTAATAAATAAACAGACAACTTAGAGGAATCTCCATGGAATTCATCCAAGTGGAAAAAAGCCAATCTCAAAAGGTTTCATGCTGCATTATTCCATTTATAAAACATTCTTGAAATGACAAAATTATACAGACAGAACAGATTAGTAGTTTTCAGGGCAGGTAGGGGGAGGTGAGTGAGAAAGATGGCTGTGGTTATAAATGGGCAATAATAGGGAAGGTCCTTGTGGCAATGAAATTGTTCAGTATCTTGACCAGGGTGGTGAATACACAAACTTACACAAGTGATAAAACTGCATAGAACTAATCTCACTCACACACACACATATGTACATGTATACATACTACAGGTACATACAAAATGGGAAATCCTAATACAATTGGGTTTTACCAATGACAATTTCCTGATTTTGATATTATACAATAATTATGCAAGCTGCTACAATTGGAGGAAACTGGCTAAAGCAGGGGTCCCCAGTGCCCAGAGCTGCTGACTGGTACTAGTCTGTGGCCTGTTAGGGACCAGGCCACACAGTAGATGAGTGGCAGAGGAACCAGCATTACCTGCTGAGCTCCACCTCCTGTCAGATTAGCAGCAGCATTCGATTTTCATAGGAACAGGAACCCTGTTGTGAACTGGGCATGCGAAGGGCCTAGGTTACAAGCTCCTTACGAGATTCTAATGCCTGATAATCTAAAGTGCAACGGTTTCATCCGAAAACTATCCCCCTTCTCCCAACCCCCATGAAAAAACTATCTTCCATGTAACCAGTCCCTGGTGCCAAAAAATCGGGGAGCCCTTTTTGTGTAAAGTGTAAATGGGATCATTCTGTATTATTTCTTACAAGTGTATGTGAATCTACAATAATCTCTTAATAAAAAAATTAATTACAAAAATCAATAAGGAAAGTACAGACAATTCATTAGGAAAATGAATCAAAAACTTGAGCAGGCATGAAAGAAGAAAAAAAACAAATGAAAAATAAATCTATGAAAAGTAATCAGACCCCTTGGCAATCAGAGAAATGCAAAATAAAATCACAGTTATATACTATTATGCAGACTGGCTAAAAATAAGAACATCTGATAAAACTGTTACTAACATTGGATCATAAATCAGATATACTGTTAGTGGGAGTATAAACAAATATAATGACTTTGGAAAACCATTTGTCTCACATTCCAAAAGATGAAAGACGTGCATTCTTTAGACCCAGAAATTTCACATCTAGGTATTAGAGGAATGTACATATATGTCAAGGATATGTGCTCATAAGAATGTTCACAGCTACATAGTTTGTTTTGGATAAAAACTGAAAACAATTCATGTGCATGTATAAGGATGGATAAATAAATTGGCATATATCAATACAATAGAATTCTATATGGCAAAAAAAGTGTAAGATATATAGCCATACACTACAATATGGATGAATCTTAAGGAATATAATATTAAGCTATATATGCAGGAAATAATTGCTATATTCTATATTAAGCTAAATATTCTATATAAAATTATATACTATATTTTCTACTCTATATAAAATTGTATTCTATATAAAATTATATACTATATGCTATATATTACAAATATATATTTAGCTTAATATAGAACATAATTTTATATAGAATATAAAAACTCTATATTAAGCTAAATATACAGGAAGCAAAATAATTGCTATTTTTATATATTCTATTTATATAAAATTTGGAAGCAGTTACCTTGTTGAAGAATAGCTACACAGGTCATATGTTTACATGAAAAGACAGAAAAAAAAAGATGAGCTTGAAAGTCAATACAGGGTTTATACGTGGAGCAGGGAGTTGGAAAGGATGGGAAGCAAAGGTTCTGAGCATGGCTTAGCATGTCCCTTGCATTCTATTTCTTCATCTGACAGGTGATTACACATGCATTTGCCTTATAATCATTGTCAATCTGCCAATCTGCAAATATGTTTGCACAATTAAGTATATTAAAATGTTGCAAGCTTAAAAAATGAAATTTAAAAATTGCAGGATTTTGTTTTGATGAATAACTACAGACTGAATTTAGAAGGCAGTAATGCAGGGCTAAATACACAAAATAAAATAAATGGAAAGTTACAGGCTCCAAACATTAAGCATTTTATAATACATTCCTTTCCCATCCTCACCTCCACTCTAAGGAAATATCAAATGCAAATGAAAATAATTAGCTGCCCATAAATACAATATTTTTTATTCAGTTGTGCATGGAGAATGAATAAGCATAAATAATTTTACCCTTTGATTGGTGTGATCTATATTGACAAAGTTTCTCCTCATCTGAACGCATATTTCTGATCTTGAATTTTCTTCTGTTCCCATAGTAAGCACTTAATAAACATTTATAAAATGAATATATTTCTATTTAGTAAAAAAGATTACACTTAATATTTTTCATTATAATAACTTTAAATGGAATCATACTTTTATGCATACAAAAAAGATGAATGAAATAGACCAAAAATTTTTTCTTCCTTTTGGCATTCTGGCATATTTTGCAATTTCTCATCTTCTACAATGGATGTATATTGCTTTAATGATTAGAGTTATTTGAAAAATAAAAGGAAAGCAATAATTTAATGATCAATTTAGGTCACTGAAAATATAATCAGGAATAGGCAAGTTTATCATTATTTTGACCAATGTTTATTACTGGAGTCTTAGGAAATGTGGTCTAACTAGCTTCAGATGGGTTTTGTTTAGTAACTGATCGTTGCCTCATTAAATGAGAGAGATCAGTGGAAACAGAAATTCCTTAAATTACTCAATTACATTTTTAGCCTTTGAAATTCAATTTAGGAGCCAAGACTGATTACTGTATTTGAGTGTTTGTAATTTCTTCCTCCCACTTCCTGCCTTAATCCACTATTTAAATTCTGCATATAATTCTTCATGTTATAATTATTTGTGCATTGAATTTGTATGACTTTGTAGACTAAGGGCCCAGGATTTCTCTGAAAGGTCCCATTACCTCAATTAAAAAAATATATATATGGGAGCAGTAAGGCCAATGTCTCCTGAATTCTCTTATAACCTAGATGTGCCCGGGCCAGCCTCAGATTTCACCCTACACAAGACTCATTTCTAAGAAGCAGATCGCTTCCCAAATCATTAGTGAGCTACATAAGCTTTACTAGAGATTACATAGAAGACACAGATGTGGACGAATGTGTGACAGAACAGCATTTTTGCCTCATTGTAAGTAACCTTCATCAAACATCTTTTACTAAGGCTGTTTTCTTTCCCACTGACTTCCAAATCTTTTTCTTCTCTTCAACCTTCTATCTTTCCCAGCCTTCCTCCACCCTCCCTGACTGTTATCCCCTCTCCATTACTCCCTTTCTTTTCTTTTCTTTATTTATTTAGAGACAGAGTTTTACTCTTCTCACCCAGGCTAGAAGGAATGCAATGGCATGGTCTTGGCTCACTGTAACTTCCACCTCCTGGGTTCAAACAATTCTTCTGCTTCAGCCTCCCGAGAAGCCGGGATTACAGGTGCCTACCACCATGCCCAGCTAATTTTTGTATTTTTAGTAGACGGGGTTTCGCCATGTTGGCCAGGCTGGTCTCGAACTCCTGACCTCAGGTGAGTCACCAGCCTCGGTCTCCCAAAATGCTGGGATCACAGTCGTGAGCCACCACACCCGGCCCCATTACTCCCTTTCTTAACCAGAGAAACGTATGTGTGTCTGAACCTCCAAATTTGCTTCACCACAATCACATTTAACATTGTTTTAACTATGCAAAAAGCCATTAAGCTGAGAATTGGGGATGATGCTGTGTGTGTGTGTGTGTGTGTGTGTGTGTCCCCAAGTGAGGAAATACAAAGTAGTTAAGAGATCTATCCTCCTCCTCAGGAAGGGAAAGAGAGGTGGGGTAAAGGAGATAGAACTAATTTTTTTTCTGAAAACCTCTTGTCACACTAAGCTGAACTTTGTTTTCATTTCTGTAATATTTATGAAATAGAAATGTACCTTCCAATCAAAATGTATATGTATGGCGGTGCTGCCTTATTTTTCTGCAAAACTTTTATCCAAATTGGTAGTCATCTCACATATGTAGTGTCTTAAAATTGAAGAATATGTTATGCATTTTTTAAGAATTTTCTTTATTACTTTTTGAATTATAATTTTTCAAAAGCAATACTTCCCTATTGGACTCACTAATGTAAATGCAAAGATAATGACATACAAAGATGTATAAATAAAAAGTTAATCATCTTTCCCTGCCCTCATCCCCATCCCCTGAGGTTAGCAACATTAACAATCTGCTCATATCTTTTCACAAATCAGGCAGAGCTCAGACATAATAGATGTACCTGTGTAGGTTTTTTGGTTGCGTAGGTTTTACAAAGATAAAACCATATAATTCTACTTGGTTTTCTTATTTAAAATGCATCACGGGATCACTTGTAGTTAATAAATCTGTAACTTATTTTTATATACCTATATGGTAATTTATAGTATATATGTATCACAATTTATTCAACCATTTCCTCACTCAAATGGTTTCTAGTTTTTTCTTTTTTCACCTTCCAGCAATTTTTCCATACAAATTATTGTACATATTAATATATTCTCATGTATTGGTGCTTTTATTTCTAGAAGCTAGAGTCCCAAAAGTGAGATTGCTGAATTGAATGATATGTACATTCTAATTTTATCAAATATTTCCAGATGAATTTCCCCAGAGGTTTTAGGAATTCACACTATCACCATCAGTGTTATAAAACGGCCCATTTTCCTGTGTTCTCATTGATGTTGCTATAATTGCTCTTTTTAATTTTTACTGGTCTAATGGATAAAAATGGCCTCATTTACTTTAATATTCATTTTCCTCACGACTAGTAAGATGGGCATTTTTTCCCCATATTTATGGACCATTTGGGCATTGTCTTCTCTTCCTAGCCTTTGGACACTCTGGCTATTTTTTTTTAATAAGGTTGTTTTTTTCATGTAAAACAATGTAAAAGACCTTATTACTAATTAGAGATATTTATCCTTTGCCAACTTATATATGTTGCAACAAGCATTCCTTTTTTTTTTTTTTTTTGAGACAGTCTCACTCTGTCGCCCAGGCTGGAGTGCAGTGGCATGTTCTCGGCTCACTGCAACCTCTGTCTCCCATGTTGAAGCTATTCTTCTGCCTCACCCTCTCAAGTAGCTGGGTCTACAGGCATGTGCTACAATGGCCGGCTCATTTTTGTATATTTAGTAGAGATGGGGTTTCACTGTGTTGGCCAGGCTGGTCTCGAACTCCTGACCTCAAGTGATCCACCCACCTCAGCCTCCCAAAGTGCTGGGATTACAGGCATGAGCCACTGCACACGGCCGCAAGCATTCTTTTGCAGCTTATTATTTCCTGTCAACCTCATACTGTAATATATTTTTTAAACTTTTATGTAGTCAAATATGCCTGTCTTTCATTCTGTTGTTTTGAAAGCTGCTCCCTTCCTGAGGTTACAGAGTCCCCTAGATTTTCTCCTAATGTTTTGTTTTTATTCAGTTTTCAGATTTGTCAAGGTATAATTTACATACAATATAGTACACTCATTTTAAGCATACAGTTTGATGAATTTTGTATGGTGCATGGTCACATAACCTCAGCAAAACTCAAGATATTGAAAAAATCCATCATCCTCAAATGTTTCCTTCTACCACTTCACAATCGACGACCTCTCTTGACCCTTGATCCCAGGCAACTACTGATCTGCTGTCTGTCACTATAGCTTTGCCTTTCCTAGAATTTTATATTAATGGATTCATAGAAAGTGTGGTCTTTTGTGTTTGTTTTCTTTAATTTACATATTTGAGATGCATCTGTAGTTTCAAATATATTAATATTTAATTTATTTTTATTGTCAAATAGTATTCCATAGTGTGGAAAACCTACAACTGGATTATTCATCTATCAGTTAATGAATATTACAGTTGCTTCTAGTTTTTGGTTATTATGTGTAATATTATGAACATCTGAATAAAAGTCTTTGTATGAACTTATAGTTTTTATTTCTCTTGAGTAAATATCTAGAAGTGAGATTTCTAGGTTTTGTGGTAAGCGTATGTTTAACTTTATAAAACACTGTCATACTGTCTTTCAATGGTTGTAACATTTTGCATTTCTAACAAATTATAGAATTTCCAGTTACTCCACATTCTCTCCAGGACTTGATATTATTATACTTTTTAATTTTAGCCACTTAAATGGTGTACAGTGTTTTGTCACTGTGGTTTTGATTTGAATTTAATGAAGACAAGTGATCTTAAGCATCTCTTCACATGCTTAGATTTGCCATTCATAGGTGAAATATTTAATTATTTCCCTTTTTAAAAATTTGGTTGTTTTTCTTATTAAGTTGCACATACTCTAGATCTGGGTCCCCTAACCCAAGGCCATGGATTGGCACCAGTCTGTGGCCCTTTAGAAACCAGGCCACACAGCAGGAGGTGAGCGGCAGTGGGCTAGTGAGCATTAATGTCTGAGCTTCATCTCCTGTCAGATCAGTAGCAGCATTAGAGTCTTATAGGATCATGAACCCTATTGCGAACCACGCATGCAAGGGATCTAGATTGCATACTCCTCACAAGACTCTAATGCCTGATGATCTGTCACTGTCTCCCACCACCCTCAAACGGGACCTTCGAGTTGCAGGAAAACAAGCTCAGGGCTCCCACTGATTCTACATTATGGTGAATTATATAATTATTTCATTATATACTACAATGTAATATTAGGTTGGTCCAAAAGTAATTTCAGTTTTTGCCATTACTTGTAATGATCAAGTGCACAGTAACTGCAATTCACTTGAATCATCCCAAAACCATCTCCCCAACCCTCAGTCCATGGAAAAACTGTCTTCCATGAAACCAGTCCTTGGTGCCTGGTGCCAAAAAGGTCAGAGACCACTGCTCTATATATTCTGGATTCAAGTCCTCTGTTGGAAATATGCTTTGCAAATAATTTTTTTGTTTTTTGCAATTTGCAGCCAGTCTTTTCATTTTCTTAACTGTGTCTTTCAACTGGCAAAGGCTTTTAATTTTGATGAAGGCATTTTATCAATTTTCCATTTTTGCCTTTTAGGTCATGTATAAGAAACCTTTGTCTATTTCCAATGTCAAAAAGATTTTATGTTTTCTTCTAAATATTTAATAGTTTTAGATATTATGTTTAGGTCTTTGATCCATTTTGAGTTGATTATTTTATACGGTATGAGATAAGGATTAAGATTCTCTTTTTCCATATAGATATCTAGTTGTCCCAAAACTAATTGTTAAGTTGTTAATTCATCTGGAGTTGACTTGTATGTGACATGAGGCAGGACTCTAGCTAATTTATTTATGATTAATCAATTATATAGATATTTCATATTATCTAAGTCATCCTCTTTCTACATTATTGAAATCATATATTTGTTATTTCTTAATTTCCTATTCATATTTGTAATGATTTTGAGACTTTAGTCTCTTCCATAGATTTAATTTTCTGATAATAGTCCAAAAGAAAATCTTGGTTTCCACCTCCTTAGCTTGTTTTATTTTTTCTATTTTCCCTTAGTTCATTAAATTTTACTGCCATCTACCCAGCTGGTCAAGCCAATAACCTAGGTACCAGCATTTTTTTCTCTTTTCCTCACCAACTATAACCCATAAATATTCTTCCTATGTATTATAAGTGTGTCCACTTTATTCCATCGTCGTTGCTAACAGACTCATCCATCCTCCCACACTCATCTTGTACTTCACTCCTCCATGCCCACTGACTCTATCCACAACGCAGTCTTTCTGCTCTTTGACCACCCAAGTCTGGTCCTGCCTCATGCCATTGGCCCTTGACATTCCCCGAGATAATCTCCCTTCAAATGCTATGCCTATCTCTTTTGAATCTTTCAGGTCTCTGGTTAAATGATAATGACTCAGATCTTTTAAATATATGTAAATCCCCCCTTACCATAATACTCCTATTGTTAGTTTGAGTTTGAAGTAACTATGAAATAGCTCACCCAGGGGTTAAAGTTGCATGATTCATAAGCTGCACATCTGTAGCACCGACCTTGATCATGCACTGATTAGTACCCAAGACTCATGAAAATGTGGCTCCAGTGCCTTCTGAAATGTCACAGCTCCAAGTATACAAATAGGGCCTCTCTCATCAGTAAGAGAGCCCTGGACCCACCCTCAGATGAGAAGCAAAGGGTTCTCTGACTACATGGCATATTACTGAATGACAATCTACCCTGGAAGGACAGTCACTGGAGTCCTGAAAAGTATAGCTGAAGAAGTGGTTGCTACTGACAAATGAGACCTCCACACTTGAGAAGGGGTCCCTTCTAGAAGCCCTAGGCATTATCCAAAGAGAAGAATCACTCTGGCCTGGCTTGCCCACTTTACCGACTTCACGTGTGTGTGCGTATGTGTGTGTGTGTGTGTGTGAATGCATGTGTGTCTGTGTGTGCATGTGTGTGTGTGGCTTCACTCAATCTGGCTCTACTTCTCCAGGTACTGTGTTGTATCAGGTATTTTCAGTGCTGCAAGGCAGCTGCCGCTCTGCTCTTGTTGCTGTGACAACTCGTAGCAATTTGCTGTTGTTCTGTGTGAGAGTGAACCCTGGGGTGCACCTTCCTCTCTAAACCTCTCCCTCAAGCTCCAAATGCCATTTGACTCATTTTCCGTCACAATCATCAGAGGACCTTTAGCAATTCTACGGGAGTTATTGCTTGCTTTCACATCTTTTCTCAAATATCTGATTGCAATTCAGCTCTCCAGAGAAAATCCAAGCTGTCTCATTAATTCTTATGAAGAGAAAGGATATATTTTATCCTAGATTCATTGTTTTAAAGCTGAAGGAGACATTGAATACAAGCTGATTATATCCATACGTATTACAAAGGAAAAAAAATTGTCTTATATGCCTAGAATAGTCTGGCATGCATGGTAGTCACTTGAAAAGTTCGTTCAGTGAATAAATGAAGTTAATGACGTTTCTAAGACTATGCAAGTCTGTAGCAGAACAAAAATTAGAATGTAGATTTTCCAATTCCAGATTGCAATCCATTTATGAAAACAAAAGTATCATATTTGTATACTGAAATAATCCAAAGAAAATACTTGTATACGTAAATATTGGCCATACATTTTCTAGTCTTACAACATTTCTTAAAGCTAAAAATAGTCTTTGAAACAGTAATCTATGTCTCAGCTTATTAACAATATATAGAATTTGCCTAATTTAATTTTTGTAATTTTTTTCCATTTATTTATTGTTAAATTTGTATTTCCTACCTTTCAAATTCCATTAATTTTAATTAGCTAAAACCAGGAAAAAATCTTGAAGTTTGACACATTTTTTAAGAAGTGGCAATGGGGAAAATAAAATGTGCATTGCACTGATGTTTAAGTCAGTTATTTCTTATAAGAACGTACATCTAATAACGTGATTCAAGACATGGAAGGAAGTACTGTTATCTCAGGTCTGAGCTGCTTTTCTTAGTCTGTGTGATTGGAAGACAATTTTCTTAAGAGAATCAGAGGGAAGTGAGAAGAGGAGAAGCACAGGGAAGTTAGAGTCAGAGTCTTGGAAAATTTAAAAATTGAATAAGAAGTATAATAGCACCCATCCTCAAAATCAATTCAAACTTCAAACTGAGAAATGCTGTATTTTACAGAGGAGTTTTGAATTCAATTTGGATGCAGCCTAATCATTTGTAATAGGAAAATCCCCAGTGACAGTCTTCTGAAATAGTGTATTTGTGAAACTGGCTCTGTATGACAATGTAAAAGGTCATCTCAGTTGTTCCCAAACTTGGCTAGCTTTAAACCCACTTGTAGCACCTTAAATATATATATCTGCATATTCCTGAGTCCCACAGAAAACCTACCAAACTAGAATTTCTGTCTGTGAAACCCACGGATCTGTTTTAATAAGTTTTTCTGTGTTCTTCTGAAGCCAGCCTGGTACCTCACTACCTGGGCTCTAGGAGCACAGGCTGTATTGACCTATCTTTGGAGAAATAGCAGTATCTTAATTTTGTGCTGTCTCTGCAGACCATTGAATGTTCTTATAGAAATATAAATTGCCCATAGATGTTCTGGAATAGAGACCTGCAATGCTGCAGAAAAATGTCAGGCCTTGCCTCTAACTCTCCTTGAGAAAACCATAAAAAGGTATGATCTGTTTTAGTCTAAGTAACTCAACATTTAGAAAACATGGTAACAGTTACATTACTGTTTTCTTTGGGGATAATTCTGTTGACAGGCCACAAGTTAGGACCACTCCCCATCAGCCGGGAAAGAATTTTTTTCAGGTAATAAATATTTTCAACATCAATTATTTAGGCTGCTGGTAAGATGGGAACTCTTCACTCCAGGTCTGGTGGTTAACAGACTCTAAGGTGTAGAGCTCTTTACCCAAGGAAGTAGTTGGGTTCTGAAAGAAAAGAAAGTAGGCCTCTGTAACTGATACTCAGGTTAGAAATTAGAGATGAACTGCTGTGCTCTAAAACAACTGTGCTAGTGTTTACTTAGAAGGAAATTAGATGACCCTTCTTAGAATGGGCCATATCTCTAGATCCAAAAATACATCCTCTCTATGGTGTTTTAGGGAGTGACCTTTTTATCTTGATCCCAACTTTTAAGAGTGTGGTTTGACTAGACCGTGTACTGTCCCTATGCTGATTTAAGGACGAAAATCTACAAGGTATCTTGATCCCTGATTTGAACTGTTATTATCCAATGCCCAGCGTTAGAACTGGGTGTCATGTATCCATATCCATATCTTGGCTCTAGATAGAAGACAAATTGAAATAACAGAATTGTATACATTATATACAATGGCAAGTCCACGATATGAATAAATTTCTAATATAATAAAAAGTGATAGGACCTTGTGAAATGAGCAACCTTGTACTGTCAATTACATTTCCGTGGCAATGCTTTCAAAATTCCAATAAATTCTAAAGGATATTTATCTTTCATATTTGTCCAGCCAGAAGGTTTATTTTCATCTTGAAAGGATTACTGACTTGATTACAAAAATATTATGCTTTTATTATCCAGGATCAAAGGCTTTTGTACATGACACAAATGCCTGATGAGTAAAATTACTCCTGAATTTTAAAAGATTTCCATTTTAAGAGTGTCCTTTGTATTCATTTGTTTCACTAACCTAGTACCAAAATACAACATTACTACTAAAACCCGTACACTTAAAATTACAATGAAAACAAACTTCATATTGTCTTCTGTAAATATCACATTCCAAGATTAAATACATATAAATCACTTGACTATACAATCAAACTGTTTTTTAGATACAGAGTCTTTAAATAGCACATAACCTTTGGTTTGTTTCCAGAGAAAAAAGAAAAAGGATTCAAAACGATTCAAAACTATCTTCAATAGTTTCTTGGTCATCAGAAGTAACTTAATATAAGAATAACTATTGGCTTAGTCAGACTGTGGTACGGATGCCCTAACTTTGATCCGACTCAGGGATTGGCAGCAAAGGTTTGGAATTCATCTGGTTAACTAATGTGGTCAATTAATTACCCAGCAAAGGTATGATTCTACCCATGATAGAGATACTATTCAGAAATGGCCTAGGAAGGCCAGCTTCAAAGAAGAGAATTGAGATTTGCTAAATACAAAGACAATAATTTAAATAACCATCCAAGATGGGAATTCAGGCATAGTCTAGAGAAACACAGTACAAATAGGACTTTCATAATTTGCAGAAAGATATTTAGAATCACTGGGCTGGCCTTTGTTATTCCATTTCTTAGCTAAATTTATGGAAAGATTACATTGTGTGATCCTTTTACTTTAGCTTATTTCTCATTTCCTTCTTACCACTGAGAGTAGATAAGTTAGATCTAAGTGATTTTAAGTAAGCGCTAAACATTATTTCAAAATATAAAATATATTGTAATAAATTTTTGTGATGGATCATATTTTCAGAAACATCTTTCATATATATAATCTCATTTAATTCTCTCAATAATTCTGTGAGTTTTATATGGTCATTATTTACAGTTTATAGCTGAAACAACTGGAGATTTTTATCTACTTAAGAAACCTGACTAATATATCACTTACACATGCCAAAAGCTATTATTTCAATCTAAATATTCTAAGCACAAATTTTCTGGTATTTTTACTATACTACAAACTAAGGAATCCAGTTTTTAAAAAATTAGCTAAATCTAAATGAGAAAAAAACACTGTTCTAGTAGCACAAGCTCCACTTAAAGGTTACTGTTCTCTTTTTAATCCAGGACTCCTCTGGATTCCCAGAAACTGGCACACTAGAACCCTCTTATTCCACCCAGACAGGTTAATTTAACAATCACTTAAAATAATTTTTTAAAGCTATACACGTATTTTAACTCAAACTACATATATACTCATTTGTTCCTTCCTATGTTTTAAATGTAAAATCAAAGTTTGCTTTGTTTTATAATTTGTTTCTTTGGTCCAATGGTGACATTCCATTGCCATTCTTTGCTAAATTACATCAATAATTCATCATCTACAATTCTACATGATTTAAAGAGAGTGAAATATTTTCAAAGCAAGCTAAGCAAACATTTTCTAGGTTTGTATGGTATTTTCCCATGTTTTATAAATGTGTTGTAGATGCTTAATTTTTTAGAGTTGACTTTATTGAATCTTTCCAAGCCTTTTAATGTGATTTTAATCAAATCTATAATTTTTATTTTGCATTCATTTATCATCGGTTTATATAATATTATATCATAAAATTACAATAGTAATAGTAGTAATGGGAATTAGCCTACCACGCTGGGGCATCCATCAGTGCATTTTACATATGAATGAATAGGTTGTGTTAATCCAGCAATTTGGTTAAGTGGAGGTCAGTTTGGTTAAGAGACCAGGATATATTTCTGCTTTTCCCATATTACAGTGCATTTGATGAAGTGGGTTCCTTAGCCTTGAGAGGGATGTCTACTTTAAGAAGTTAAGAGGATTTCTAAGGAGCTGATAAGGAAAAGAAGCATCTTATTCAAGGCGCCTGCTATCAACCAGGCTGCTCCTTTGTTTTGACCTTTTCATTTCCCCATAAAACTCCAATAATATGTAAAGCATCATGAAAAAAACTGAGAGATAAAATATTAAATATTAAAACGCTCACATAATAAATGTTTCATTGAAGGTCGAGGAAAGCTAGACTTAACTGAAAGTGGTGAAAAACTTCAAGATAAATGGAGTCAGAGAGCATAGGCAATTTGACCTGTTTTGCATCAGGGTGCTTAAAAAATTCCCTCAGAAAGTAAAATTTAAAAAGGGTGAGTCCTGGGAAGACCTCAAGCATAGACTCAAGTTTACCACAAAGGAACCAGGCCAGAGGCTGATATACTTTTATGTGCCATAAAAAATTTGAATGCCTATTAAGTGTGTTTGGGACACAGTGATAAGGAAAATAGACATAATCTGCACTCTTAATGATTTATAATTTAGTTGAGGGAGAAGGCAAATTTAGATCAGCAGCTGAAAATGTATGGTAAAGGACCTGATCTTAGGGCAAATGCCAAACTGCCCCCAACGCCCAAACTTGAATGTCTAGCATGAATAATTGATATGCAGAGTAGTTTGAAGGAATTATTTAAAATCATATATAGAGATCATCTTGAGGGAAGTTTAAAAGCCAAAATCACAGTAGTTTAATTCTAGATGTCTAACTAGTTCTCTAACACTAGCGAGTCTTCTTGTGGAATCTCCAGAGCTTTAAAAGTCCTCAAATATACTAATCAAATGTCCTTGAGTTGTGTTTTATATGACAAAAAGCCTTATGAAACTATGTGCTCATTCTCAGTAATACAGGAAATAAATAAAATCTTTCCTTCAATTAAAATTTCCTCAACTAGAAGTGAGGCTTAACCAAAAACTCTGATTGGCCTCGGTTCTTTTTATTTACAACAAATAGAAAAATAAGATCATTATTACTTAATAAATGCAATTTCTACTTAGAGAATGCCTTATAAAACATGAACTTTAAATGATAAATAATAAAAATGATTGGGAAACACTACAGTATCTTTACTTCATTTTTCATCAAAATGGCAGGATCTATCTGTAAAACCATTTTTTGAAAAATGTATCTCAATAAACTTCTAAAGAACACCCATTAAACGTTAATTTTACTTTTAACAACTGAAAATACTTGATATTTGAGTCTGTTGTATACAGCAAAACACCCCAGGAATAAGCAGTCCTCAAATATTAGTGATGACCCCCTCCCTAAAGATGACAAAAAAGAACAAAAAAAAAGGAGATTGAGAGAGAAGTTATGTAACTTTCTATTCTCTGTCTAAAATGTTCTTCCTTTTGTTCCTGCTATGCATTGTTTCTTCTCATCTTTCATGTACTAGTTTAACTTCCATGTCTTCTCAGAGGCCTTCCTTGGCCAACCTATCTAAAATTACCTACCCTACCTTGCTCACTCTCTTACATTCTCTCATGTAAACTTATTTATTTACTTTACCGTTCTTATCACAGCCTGCAATTGTTTGGATTATTGATTTGCTTATTTGTAAATTATCCGATTATCTCATCAGAATGCAAACTCTGTAAGGAGGACATTATGTATCATATCCCCCTATTTCTAACACCTAGTGGGCAATCAACAAACATTTACTGAATGAACAAGTAAGCATGAATTCAAATCTATATTTGGAAGTCTGCCGGTACTTAGCTAAGCACTTTCAATTTGTATGTAATCCTTACAAGAGCCCTGCTAAGTAGGTAAGTACCTTGATTTTCCAAAAAGGAAAAATGAGGCTTAGAGAGATTGAGACTGACTTTACCAATACGAGTTAATGATGGACCCAGTGATTCAAAGGCCTTTCTGTCTGCCATTAAAGTCTGTTTAAATATAGTCTGTTAGCTGAGACCATCAAGTTGCAATTACCTCCTCTGTACTGTACATATTTGTATGACAAGAAAACAACCTCCCTTGATGATTTGGTCTTCATTTGTTACAGAGTTTTTCATACTTAATTATACTGGGTCTTGTTACCTGGATGCCTCCTCCTAGTTCTGAAACCCCTCAAGGGCAATGAATTATTCTTTCTAGCCAAGAACTTCCACAATGTCTAAGTACATGTTTGTTAAAAAAAAAAAAAAAAAAAAAAAGAAGAAGAAGAAGAAGAAAAAGAAAAAAGAATGGTTTGAGGATCAAGGTCATATTTGCTTTTCAAAGTAAAATAAAAAATCAGGCTGTATCTAACAGGGAGAATTCTGGGATAGATGGGGGTTTTATAGCATGAAACGTGTATAGATTTCTAGATTATCTTATAGTATTAGTGATCTGCACATCATACACTTCACTGATAGGAGATTTGAGTACAGTAATGACACATGATTTGCCCAAGGTCACACAGCCCTTTTGCATTTAGCAATGAACTTATAATTTATTGACTAATAATCATACAATAATTAAGGATCTCATCAAAACTAAGGACTTTATTTTGAATTGCCATCACTAAAACTCTTATATGCAACATTTAAATATTATGTTAGGGGAATGGAGGAAGATGGATTTGTGAGCACAAAATTCTCTCAGATCCCCATTGAAAGGACTAGCAATGGAAATAGAAAAAGCCCTAGTTAACCACTGAAATTAAGGAATATTGTCATCTAAGTGACACCCCCTTTGAATAAATTCTGCCTGGTATTATGCATATAAAGCCAATGTCATGCTCCAGAGAGAGATCAAATGTTTGTGGACGCTATTTTGTTTCTGTGTGTCAATAAAATGTTAAAGTAAGGGTGATAGAAGGACATAGGGTTTATACAGCAGCTATCCAAAACAGATAAACAGTAGTCTTGCCTCAAAAGTGATAGTAACACAAAATAGGAGATTGGACAGCACGTTAAACTTGGGCTGCAGCCTGACCAACAAAAAGCTGAAAATAGAATATAGGCCTGGTACAGCAGCTTGAAGTAATAGCACAGAACAAAGCATGTCCTGGTATGCTGCCCCAGGCCCAAATCCTTCTCCTGTTTACTAAGGTTTCAAATATTGAACTGATACTATGTAATATATTTATACCAATCAGCTCTTCAAATTATAATTAACTTGAAGAGATAATTCCAATCTCAAATAATTGCTCAGTGAGGAAAATTTAGGTGACTCTATACAGTTTGTTTAGGATCTGACACTAGGCCTAGATAGAGGGCAAATTATGTTCATTACTGCATTTTTATATCAAAAAAGTAGAATCAGCCTAATGTCCACCAACAGATTTTTTTTTTTTTTTTAAGACGGAGTCTCACTCTGTCACCCAGGCTGGAGTGCAGTAGTGTGATCTCGGCTCACTGTAACCTCTGTCTGGGTTCAAGCTATTCTCCTGCCTCAGCCTCCCAAGTAGCTGGGACTACAGGTGTATGCCGCCATGCCCAGCTAATTTTTTTTTTCTTATATTCTAGTAGAGACGGGGTTTCACCACATTGCCCAGGCTGATTGTGAACTCCTGAACTCAGGCAATTCACCCGCCTCAGCCTCCCAAAGTGCTAGGATTACAGGCGTGAGCCACCGCGCAGGCCTAACAGAATATTTTTTAAATAAATTATGGTTCATCTATACAATGCAATTCAATGCA
Source organism: Gorilla gorilla gorilla (assembly GCF_029281585.2). Lineage (NCBI taxonomy): Eukaryota > Metazoa > Chordata > Mammalia > Primates > Hominidae > Gorilla > Gorilla gorilla. Next base: position 98,246,993 of record NC_073237.2, on the reverse strand, counting down.
GTAATTAAAAATATTTAAAAAGAATAATTAGCAAAAGGAAGAAATGGTGATGCTAGACGTGTGTGTGTATATATGCATACACACATATTTTTCAATACTTTATTTTTTATAGCACTTTTAGGTTTCACAACAAAATTGCCAGGAAGTTACAGAGACTTCTCATATATCTCTCACCCTGACACATGCATAGCCTCTCCCATTATCAGCATCTCCCACAAGAGTGGTATGTTACAGCTGATGAGCCTTCATTAACTATATTTTGACAGATGTTATATTTTTAATTTTAAAAATCTGATTAAAAGTATTGTCTGCACAATGATCATAGCTTTACTTAAAATACATGTGTAAATACATGTGTATATACTTAAAGCTAAAGCTAGAATTATTAGCAGTAAAAGGTCACCATTGGTCACATCATCCCTCTGCTTAAAACGTTTCACTATGGCCCTGTTACACTTTGGAAAAGGTTAACATTCTCAGTCAGGCCCTCAACGTCCTCCTTGACAAGTCCTCTGCTTACATCAGCAGCCTGTATCACTCTCCCTTCAAACACTGGAAACTTTCTTTAGTGCCTCAAATGCTCCATAATCCTTGATGCTCAGGTGGCCTGGAATGGCTTTCCAACCTTATCTTCTTTTGCCATGCACCCCCTGCCCTCTTGCCACACACACATATTCACACGTGTCACCCTTCAACTTGTGAATGGCTACTCATGCCCAGAGTTCAGGTGAAATCTTCACATATTCAAAGAGATACTCCTGGACAACTATAGCAGGTTTCTCTGATATATATTATCATAGCTCTCCATCCTTCTCATTCACATCTTTTTACATTTAGGGGAACATAGTGAGGCCACCATCACTATTTAAAAATAATAATAAAAAAATTAAAATGATAAAAATTAAATAAAGCATAATTTCAGTAATGAATACATGAGGAATCATAATGCTATTATACTTTTAGTATGTTTCCATTGCATTAATAAAATGTTTTTAAAAGTCCTAATAATAAAAACTCATTACAACACACACACAAAACTCATTTGTTGAAGGTATGACTGTCGATGGTCTGTACATATCATACGAGAGATTTTATCTTGTTTCTTTATATATAGCATAGCTTTTCATACATTGTAAGTACTCAAAATATATTTAAATGAATAATATAGCTAGTATCTGTTAGGTGCTTACGTGTTTTAAATGACTCACATGTATTAACTCATTCAACCTTCACAATAACCCAAAAGGTGGGTCCTCTGCTGACCCCCATTTTAAGAATAAGGCTATGGCACTGACAAACTGAACAACTTAAAGTTACATTGCTAATATATAGCAGAGAAGGGATTCACACTTGGGCAGTTTAGTTCAACAGCCTGTGTTCTAAATACTAATAATAATAGCTAACACTTATACTGCAAGTACAATAAGCCAGGTATTACTCTAAATGCTTTACATGTATTGACCCATTGAAGCCTCATAGCAAATCTTATAAACAAAACCTAAGAGATAGGCACTATTACTATCTGTATTTTATAGATGAGAAAATGGGGACATAGAGAAATTAAAGTAATTTGTCATGTGGTTAGTAAGTGGCAGAATGAGACTCTGAACCCTGGCATTCTTTCGGCTGTTAATTGCACTCTGTGCTCCTTTTATGTGGTAGCAAAGATAGGAAGAAAAAAGGAGAGCTATCTAGTGGTGTAGGGATTATGAATGATTTATTTTTCCTTTATTGTCCAAAAATTGTGTAGGAAATGCATTTTATGATAAGACAAAAAGATATAATTTAAAATAATAACTTCTGGTGTAAAACATACATAAAATTATAAATATATGACTTAGAAATTTACCTAAGCACTTCCCTAGTTCAACTTGCTCTCCACCGCAATATACCTGACAAATTTCTAGATTTCCCACCTCCTCTAGGTCAGCCTCCATTGATAGCTGCTTATTAAAATGCACCTCAAGAAACTGTAGAGTCTACCCATGAACTGAGGGATATCATCTCCTCTGCATTCCAGTAGGAAATGACTTTGGCCAGAATCAGTTGATTTGTTTTTTAAATAATTTCACACTACACAAATGCTGTGAGACACTGGAAAAATTAAACATTCTTAAAGCAAACTGTATTTTAAATTACACTTTAGCCTCATATATAGTACTTTCTAAACCCCTGAATTAGCAAGAGGAGTAAAACAATTTAATCTCAATCATTAAGATTATTGAAGTGTTTGTATGTGATTTCTTTTGACAAGGAAAAAATCATTTTTGTGCATTTTACTTTAAAAACTAGACTTGCGATGGTCCCTTAATTATCCCCATCACTACAGAAAGGGTGATTCCTTCCTCACTGCCTCCAAAGGACTCCGTATGCATCCATCACAGCAACTTTAAAAATGTCTGCACCTCCTTTTTCAGATGCCTGTTCCTCTTTCTTATTCATATTTTTACTTTGTTTCCCTGGCATCTAATTCATTTTAAGAACATTAGGTTAAAAAATAAATAAATAAATAACCTACAAGAATTCAAGAAACACAGATCCTCTAAAATATAATTTTATAATAGCTCAAGTCCCTTACGTGACTTTTTTACCCATTAAAATAGATACATGTGAATAATTTCTTTTTTAAAAATAGTTTACTCTCCTAGCACTTCCTTTACTCATCTCAGATACTTTCATCTTTCTAATACTTCCAACCTGTCCTAGAAAAAAGTCTCTCTCTCAGCACCTTGCTCAGAGAACTTCTCATTCTCCCCTTTACCCCTCTGATCTAATTCTAAATTCTCAACCCTCAAAGCACTGAACTGACAAGAAAGGAAGCTTCTCAGAGAGCAGAAGAGAGTAGGAGACTGAGTAGGTCAACCTAGAATTTCCTTTCAAGTGCAAAGAAAGGGCAATGGCTGGTAACAGTCATATACTTTTCACCCATAACAAGTATTTGTCAAATGAAAGAAAAGAGGGCAGGAAGAATGGAAGAAAAGAAGGAGCAGAGGAAGGGAAGGAGGAAAAAAGAAAGACTAATATATTTGAAAAGTTACTTTTACTACAGCCTAGCCAACTTCCGTGTCAAAAGTTTAACTTCCTTCTGCAGTACTCTTTTGCCTTCCTGTCCCTAAACCCTACCTATTAGTTATTTAATAGGTCTATGGCTACTGTCTTTCCATATCACTGGCTTTATACAGACTCAAGAACTTTAATGAGAGGTTATTGTGGAACTATTTTCAGACTAATTCTAAGTGGAGAATAAAGGTCATAATACCACTGTAGCAGCTAAAAGCACTTTTGCTGACATTTTCTAATTTTCATAGAACTCTAGGGACATGGGCAATTATTTTGATTATGCTTCTATAGATAGGTATTTTAGGCACCTTGAGTAGAATAACGGTGGTCAATCATTGCTTGCACCAGAAATAGACATGCATCTACTCATATTCAGGGGAGACCTATTTAGATGACACAACTTGGACTTCAGAAAGAATCTTTCATTATCCTTCTCCTACCTAATACAGAAAAACCCAAAGACTTTGATATTCTCATTAATAAATTGGAGTTGCACTGTTTAAGAAACACATTTTAAGAATTCGAGGCTCCCCCTCACAAAAAGTACAATGTGCAGTCTCTGAACATAAACAGTTGATAGCCAGCACTTGTATGACAGCTTTATTTTAAATAAATCCTGTTTAACAAAAAAAGAGAGATTTATTTTTATTTTTAAAACCTTTCAATTATTGGCTATCCAAATTATGAGACAATTCTATTGCCCAGAATTTATTTGCATACTTTATTTCAAATATTCAATTTTATTTAAGAAGTTGATATCTAAATCATACACTCTCATCACAATTCCCACTGGAATATATATGGAAGTATTTAAAAGCCTTTACTTGAAATATATCTGAACCATTCTCCTTGAAGTCACACTCGGGATCTGCTATTCCCCTGCTTAGCTTCATAAATTGGTTCTAGTTACTCTTCACTGGAATTTCTGCTCTGCTGACCCATTCTGGACATATGACACAATTTAAGCTTGAAGGAAAAAAAAAAGATTAAGTTGCTAATGCAGATGCTCCTTGACTTACAATGGGGTTAGGTCCTGATAAACCCATCATAAGCTGACAACATCGCCAAGTCCAAAATGCATTTGTTACATCTAACCTATTTAACATCACAGGTTGCCTCACTCACCTTAAAAGTGCTCAGAACACTTACATTAGCCTACAGTTGGGCAAAAATATCTAACACAAAGCCTATTTTATAATAAAGTGTGAGGTATCTCATTCAACAGTATTATCGAATACTGTATGGAAAGTGAAAAGAGAGTAACTGGATGGGTATCTGAAATATTTTTTCTACTTAATGTGTATCACTTTGACATCATTATAAGGTAGAAAAATTGTAAGTAGACACACTACCCCTCCCCCCCACATAAGTTGACGGCTGTCTCCACTTTATTCAGGAGGTAGAAGCATTGGATAACATGGGTAGGAGAGAAAAGGAAGTGAAGCAAGGAAAATGGGGTGTAGAATATTACGCCATGTGCTATGGTGCGTTATCACACATGCTTTTCCTTCACAAAAAGACACAGCGGATCATTCAGCAGGCATGTCCACTCATCAGGCAGGATTGAAAAGAGGAGGTGAATCTTGGAGTAACCTCCATGAGTAAGAAAGTTGGGGAATTTTGCCTAGCTTCTTTCTGTCTCACATTTCACATTGATCTTACCATGGAGAGCTTCCTCTCCTGTACTTTCAGGCTTCATTATCCAGTCCCCTGAGACATCTCAGCACACCAGAATCCCTCCCCCGTAGTGTGGTGCTTTATCGAAGCCCTGAAATGCAGGGACAAGCTAGTGTAACTGGAGCACTGATCAAGACAGAAAGGAAGAAAGCAGCAGAGTGAGGAGGAACACGATGTTATGATCATAATACAGACTCTCCTAGAAACATATCATGATATATACCTACTTTCTGAAAACACCACAACTCTTGAGCAAAAATCCTGTCTGGCCTTCCATGCCTGGGCAATAAATATAATAAGGGATTAAACAAGGATCAGACAAGATGCACTGGAGTTCAGGTCCCGACCCAGGTAATAAACCTGAGAGAGACAGAAATAGAAACAGTCAGAGGTTGAGTACAAACCAAAGTCCTTAGAGGGTACTAAAAGTTGAAGTTGAGAAAGTCAAAAGCAAACACAAAGACTGGGGTCACGGGTGGATTCAAAGTTGATAGGCAAAGCCCAAGACTGAAAGCAGGAAGAAACAAAAGTGGAGCCAGAGTAGAACAGAAGTAAAGCACAAAGAATCTCACTCAATTGTTTCAAAAGTGCTGAAAAGATGGCATTTATCTTTATATGCCACTAGGCATGTGGCAAATGGGCAGGCAGGTCTCCCTTAAAAGTGTGACATAATTGCAGATAGAAGAAATGTATGGGGATATGAGGCTTATAAAAGCTTCTGGAAATAACCTTTATGTAAGTGAATTGTCCCTTGGACATGCCAGTTTGATAACCAAAATGAAGTCACATTTTCTTAATAAGCACACTATTCATTTATTCAAAATTTTGTACTAAAAGCTTACTATGACCAAATAACTGCAGTCAGGACCTCACTATGGAATACTTATTTAAATGGTCATATTTCCCGCCTTCATGGATCTTGTAATTTTGGAGGAAATATAGATAATTAACAAACAAATATATGTTTATAATTATGAAGTGCTATAATCACATAAACAGTGTGCTATGAGAGAAAAAAAGGCTGAGAAGGAGAAGAGAGAATACACTTAAATACCGTTGAATTTAACAGGGACAACACTTTGAAGAATTGTCAGTTAAGCTGAGATTTTAAGTGTGAAAAAAAAACCAGCCTTGATGAATCTGAGCTGGTTCAGAAAAAAAGAAAAGCCTCATACACACAGGTGACAGCATGGCTAAGTCCCCAAAGCTGGAGAGAGTGGCTTGATCAAGAAACTGAAAGAAGCTATGGTAGCTGAAACATAATACATAAATAATTACCTGAGATGAAGATGGAGAGGACCTTGTGGCCTTTGATTATGATTTGAACTTTATTTTAACTCTCCAATGTGAGGTCTTGGAAGGGTTTTACTGTTTCAGTTGTGATGGCTTAAAGTCCCCATTCTGCTTAATTTCAGGAAGTCTCCTCTTAACCAGTTGCTTCCCCCACATATGAACAAGAATCCCTGGAGAAAAATTAAATGTTCCACAAATAGGTGCTATTGTCACCTGCTGCCCCAACCCCTTTCCTGCTATAGACCACTGCCTGAAAGGCTGGGATTACCATCTCCCATCAGTGTCTATGGCTCTCTCTGTATTGCTCTTCCCCACACATGAACAGCACTGCTGCAATTTTAATAGAATTTTACTGTAAGTTTGAGGGAAATTAAAGGGAAGTACAACACAGAGAGTAACTTATTACCATTATTAGATATATCTCTTCATGGAGCAGATGCATCCTTTGGTTTGGACAGTTCCCTGCTCAAAACTGTCTGGCTCAGACCATCTTGGACAGTGTCCATGATATAGAAAGGTAAGATGATCTTGATTCTGTCCCACTCTTATCCACTTCTCATTTCCTATCCCAGGATGAGAGTCTTCCAAGGATGATTAGCAATGCATCCCTTGTCAACTGAAGAATCATGTGGTTCATAAATTTGGAAATGAGAGCTTTGTTTCTTATAAAGGGTGGTAGCTGCAAGCTGGCCATCCTGCAGGTTGGGAAGCATAGCCTCCAGTACGAACCAAGTGGACACTTCAAGGTGAGACAGGAATTGATGGTGAAAGAGTCAGCTAAGTATACCTACACAACAGGTTAAAGGAGGAGCTATGAATATTCACCAAAGAACATGGAAACATGCATAATAAGCAAGTATGCATATTACATATGTTTCATGTTCAACCTGGGGTGGAGACTTAACATTCAAATGCATTAAAATTAGGCTCTATACATCAAAAGGTGGAACAGAGAAGGCAAAGGGAGCCTTCTTTGTTGGTTTGCATAAGCTCATATAAGGCTGGCAGGTTAATATCCCAAATACTTGGATCTGTACAGATACCGTGCACAGCCTCTGTAAACTGGCCAGAGCCAGTCCGTAGTCGGTGGTCTCTTATGAAGAAGGAATGCTGGTTAGTTGTGTAGAAACCACAAAAATGGAGGTGAATCTGGCAAGTCTTTCAAAAGTGCCGGTTTCTGTTTAACCTTTAGTAAATAAAGTTGATATAGTTTGGAAATGTGTCCATTGTTGAAACATAGTCCCCAGTGTTGGTGGTGGAGCCTGGTGGGAAGTGATTGGATCATGGGAGTGGATTTCTCATGAATGGTTTGGCACTATTCCCTTGATGCAGCCCTCTGGATAGTGAGTGAGTTCTCTGGAGATCTAGTTTTTTAAAAGTGTGTGGCACCTCTCCCTCTGACACCTCCCCCTGCTCTCTCTTGCTCCTGCTTTCACCACGTGATGTGCCTGCTCCTCCTTTGCCTTCTGCCATGATCGGAAGCTTCCTGAGGTCTCCTGAGAAGCAGTTGCCACTGTGCTTCTTATACAGCCTGCCAAATCATGAACCAATTAAACCTTTTTTCTTTGGAAATTACCCAGTCTTGGGTATTTTTTTTATAGCAATGCAAGAATGGCCTAATACAAAAGTCTAATGGCAATTTGTGAGAAAGGGTGTATAACACCCATCCCAACATGAGCGGCAACACAGATTTTAAGGTTTCTCTGAGGTCCACTTTGCCAAGAGGGTGTCTGTTCAGCCTGTTGGGAGGCTTAAGATTTTAAATTCTCACCTTCAAAGGAAAACAACCCCCAATGTCTTCTCACTTACATGGGTGAGGGCTGCCCCTGTGATCCTGAGCTATACTAGAATCCAGCATTCCATCATCAACAAAGGCTGAACTCAAGCAAGTGTTCGGGATATTAACCTACCAGCCCAATTTGAGCTTATCCAAACCAAGTATCATTCTTTCCTATAATTCAAGATAGAGACCAGGCTTGCTACACATCCCTTCTACAGGATCTTTGTCCATATGATGAAGCAGCTGGTTTCAGGCATGGCTTATTCTAGATCAGTATTTATAATAGACATAATTCTCTCAAGGATACAGCCACAGTTATGCAATCCTGTCTATCACATAGACCAACTTACAGAGCCTCAGAAATCTTCAAGTCTGGAGTATGTCTCCATTTTACTTTTACATAATAAAAAAAAGAATTTGGCTCCTTCAAAACAAAGGTATAATCAGCATTAAGGGAAAATTTAATTCCCTAACCTTAACGAAAGAGAAAAATTCTTAAAGCTTAAAAAAATACATGTAGTTATCTTTCTTACTAGCTTAAAAAATGCAAAACAAAACAAAAACTCTCCAACATTTGACCTTTTCTTATTCAGAATATATGCTTGTTTTCACTAGAAGTCACTGCAGTAAAACAGCTTCCTTCTTTAAATTCTTGCCTCAAGGATCCTCTTCAGTTTCATGCCAGTCTCTTTTGCCTGACCATTGTTGCAGACCCTTCACTTTGATTCAAGTTCTTGCATTTTACCCACCCATTAGAATTGGTTTTGCACCCCAAGGAAAGCTGTCCTACCTGGCTCTTACAGCAGTGCCCCTTTATGTGGGCATCCCTGCCTGCTCCCATGAGGAGACCCAGCTTCTGAGACCCCAGCCCAGAATTCTGTTCACCCACCATCCCAGCCTCCAGTATTTCCTGATTGGTAAGTTGCAGCTATTATCCTCAGATGGATTAGGATTTCAGAACTCCACTGTAATGCTCCAGTGTGCTGTGATGCACACATAGCAGCTCCTTTGAAGAGAATATGGCTCAATTTCACTGTCACTTGGGTTCACTGTATTGTAGAAGACCTGCAAACTTCACTAACCAGAGAAACAAACATGCCCCAGACCTTCAATGCCAAGATTTTCATCCTCCAGTTCTTCCCCAACCCCCAAATCTGCCCCATCCTAACCCTCTATCCCTACCCCAACTTTTGCCCAATTACCATTAATGACTAATGTTTTCTTCTAAGCTGTCTCTTCCCACAGCTATTCTAGTAGATCCCTCCAGTGGCAAGTGATTCTAGGGCAATTAAGGAAGCTCAGATGAAGAATCATACACCATAGAGTTAGCTTAATTCAGAATCTACTCAGAGCCTACAGTTTCTCCCAGAGATATTTACCTCTGACCTGAACACTTTCTAGTTCTTCGTCTCACACAGATATATGGGTACATGCAATAAGGGTCAGACAGCAAAGCGCTAGTCAGCTTCTTTCTTCCAACTGGCCAGTCCACTGATCAAAGACCAACCATTCTGCCAGATAGTACAGGTAAACTGTCTCATCAACAATACCACTACCATCAGCCACAGACATTGAGAGGAGAAAGGGTCTGTAGCTCCAACTGTCATGTAGTTGTGGCTTCTTGCAGAGAATCTGAGATAGAATGGTTTAGCTCTGTGACCTCAGTTCTGGAAAACACTCCTATAGTACCTCTCCCTTTATGATTTTACCACCTTCGAAGATAAAGACAAAAAAGACACTATGTTCACATTTTCTGAGCTAAATGCTATTAAACCAACTAGTCTGGGGGTAGCACAAACTGGCTGTATAGAGGAGACATCCAGTATGCTCAATTCTTTGGTTCTACAGAGAGGCCCACTCCCTTTCATCACCATACCATGAAGATTAATGAAAGAATTATCTTCATTCTGTTGAAGGATAGTAGGGACATGTATTCATGGGAGAGTAATTATGGACTCAAGTGTGGTAAGCTGCTTTATAAACCAAACAATTAGCATTCAAGTTCAGTTCCCCATAAAACCCATAAGGAAAAACATTGTCAGTGGCTTCATTTGTATTCCCTGTCCCATTTGCTACATCTATTCCATGAATTCCAGATAAATACATCACCTTTGGAGAAGGAACATCAAACAAGGGAATAAAAAGCTCCCTTGGAGACTGTGATATGCAGCCAGTTTTGGAAATCAATGCAAGATACCCTTAAACCACCTTCCCAATGTTCAGAATCCCATGATGCTTATGGGATTTTTTTCCCTGTAAGTGAGATTGGGGTTATTTCAACTGTTTCAATATAAAAACACTCTACAGTTCAGTAAATAACTTAAAATTGAATATTATTTCCTTTTGGGTAAATTCTTGGTCAAGTGACACAAATTTTAACTCTTTTTGAAGAAGATCCAATTGATTAATAGAAACACTAAATCCTCTTATACTGCCACCAGCAGTGAATATACTGCCTAAAGTCCTATCAACATTGAATTTCATCATGATCACTATTTTTTTTTGCTAGTGTAATTTTGTAATTTTGTAATAACAATATAGCCAAGCTGCTTTAATTCACATTGCTATGATTGCCCTGTAAGCTTCTGTGATGGAAGCCTTCTGAAAGTCATCAGATCCAAACAACTAGGCAAGATACCTCAAGCTAAATACTATCTAGCTTAATGTATTTACTAATGTGGTCTTGTGATAGAGATCATTCTTTTCTAGGGCATAGTTGCTCAATGAACATGCAATCAATCTAAAGGGATTGTTTGGGTTATATTACAAATTTCTTTTTGTCAACATTCTTTATTATAATGATAGCAAATTAGGAAAAATCAAACACATCAGTTATCTTTCAACTTTGATGATCTCCGATGACTAGCAAGAAGGTTTTAAAATTGTGCAAATTAAGACAATTTTTAGAAAGCCAAGTGGGTTTAATAAATCTATTTAAAGCCATTTTTATCATTCCACTAGTGCAAACAATAAATGAGATCAGGGTAGAGTTATACAGAAATGTTGTGCATGTCTTTGGATGTCCCTAAAATCTGAAGGGAACAGAACAGTGTAGCCCTATGGCCATTTCATATAGAATAGAATTATGAAAAATTTCAGGGTCATATACCCACGGCTATGACTCTTGGGTAATTGGCTGGGCCAGACCTGCAATAGATCCTGTAAATACAGACATGTTTCCTATCCTCTCTCCTATCCTATTGTAATTTCAAAGAAGGCAAAATAAGAACCGGTTGAATAAATATCCCCAAAGTTTGCATGTAAATAAATTTGAATGCAACACCACAAGTATGTCCTTGGTCTGTTCTCTCCAAAGTTTGATCTGTTAAACAAACTATCAGGTTGGTGCAAATGTAATTGTGGTTTTTGCCATTACTGTTAATTGCAAAGTCTGCAATTATGTTTGCACCAACCTAATGGAAATCACACTCATAAATGTGCATGGGACAAAAAACTTGGAAGAATAGCAGATGTACTGGATGACAGAGTCCAATCCAAAAGGGGTACATTTGGACTACAAACAGGAAATATGAGGTCAGAGGTCAGACATCTAGTACAGAAGAAAGCTGCGAAGTGGTGGATGTAACAAACAGTGTGAGGCAAAGGATCCCAAGGTATCCTTCTGTTGTATGTTAGCCATAGGGCACAGGCTTCTCTTTGTTGATTTCAAGTCATGGAACTGGGCTAAAGCAAGCTCATCTTCAACACTCCTTTTCGCTTGCTTTCTCTCAGGCACTTAGGGATCATTATAAGTTATCATCTGCCTGCTGCAAGAATTATACTGTCTTTTCTTATGGGCAAGTGTGTAGCAAATAATTTGGTCCTGTTTAAAGAGAGATCTTGCTTTTTCCTTGGGGTATCTGGGAGATACTTTATGTCATACCTGATTAGAGTGTCATTGTTTAGGTGGGAGTGGCCACATTGGATCTTAGAGTGGGCAGGCATACCTAGTAGTTTTGAGGGGTCCTTCTGGCCATGTTACAAAGACCAACCATATGATTTAAGGTAGAGGCTTCATGGGGTATCAGTCAACCTGGGCACTGAATTCAAACATGTGGACAATTAATCAAACAATCATGTCTAGATAATGACTTCCAAATAAAAACTCTGGACCAAAATTGTGAATTTCTCTTGTTAACAGTACTTGCATATGATCACATTAAGGCCCAGAGGGCAACCCCTCCCAACTCCACAGGAGAGGACAATGGAAGCTTCGCATTTATAAATCTCCCAGACTCTGCCCTATGTATGCATCCCTTCTTTTTGCTGATTTTAATCTGTATTCTTTTCCTGTAATCAACCTTAACCATGAGTATAATAGATTTCATGAGTTTTGCAAGTTCTATTAGAAAATTATCTAACCTAAGGGTGGTTTTGGGAATCCTCCAAAATTGCAGCTGGCATAAGAAATGAGGAGTCTTAGCCAGGTGCAGTGGCTCACGCCTGTAATTCCAACACTTTGGGAGGTTGAAGCAGGAGGACTGCTTGAGTCTAGGAGTTCAAGCCTGGGCAACAAACTGAGACCCTGTCTCTAAAAGAAAAAAAAAATTTAATTGAAAGAAAAAAAAAATAGCCAGGTGTGATAGTATGTGCCTCTAGTCCCAGCTACTCAGGAGGTTGAGGTGAGAGGATCCCTTGAGCCTAAGAATTCAAGGTTGCACTGAATAATGATCATGTTACTACACTTCAGCCTGGGTGACAGAGAGAGACCTTATCTCAAAAAATAAAAATAAATGAGGAGTCTTGTGGGCTATGGCTTCAAACCTTGTAGTTTGACGAACTCTGGGTAGTAATGTGCACATATCTACTAGTTGATATGGCCACCAACCAGGTGCCTGCCCAAAGCGCTACTTTATGAGGGTTGGCTTACACTATCTTATGCAAAAACCAAGTTCACTATGCTAATAAGAGGACATACTTCCTATAAGAAAAAAAAAATGGTTTCTGTTTGTATTTTTCCTTCGAAAAGTTGAAAGTTCTTTGTGTTTTATAACAGTTCACCCAGATATTTGAGATTATCCTGTTTTAGCATTAAGAATAGAACTCTAACTTCAGGTAAGTCCCATCCTTAGTGGGCAATGTGATTGCTCAGTAATCTCTCTCAAACAGAAATATATGAAAAGTGTTAAACAGTAATAAAACTGACACTTCACTTCCTAGCTGCTGCCTCATTCTCTCAATTTTCTCATCTTCCTGACCTACTGTAATAATATTTTCTATCTTCCAACCTACGTTCTAGGCACCCCAGAGGTTGTTACATCCATTAACAATTCTTTGCTAGGAGATATGTCTGAGGTCAATTTCATCAGCTCTTATTAAAAACTGACCTTTTTAAATAAAAAAGCCTCGTATTACTCAACAGAATTTTTATATTTTTGCATTATTCGTGTGATTGTATTTGATTATACTCATCTAAAAGGATGACCATTTATATCAGTCAGCTTAGGTTGCTGCAGCAAGAATATGACAAAAATGATGACGACTAAAAAGAAGAGGAAATTTCGGAGATATATTTATTTCTTGCTCATTTTACATGTCCACTGTGAGAGAAATTTACCTCTGCTTTATATTTTCTTCATTCTGGGGCCCAGATTAAAAGGTCACCCGTGATCCATATGGGACCCTGCCAGCTTTTATGGTAAATAGAAAAGACAGTGGGATCATGCAATAACTCTTAAAGCTTCTGCTTGGAAGTTGCCTATATCACTTCCACTCAACATTCAATGGACCAAACCAAGTCATGAGGCTAAGCCTACTCAACAGATAAAAACTCCAAAGTCCCACCCGATAATAGCATCATACTCAAAGTTCAAGACTTCAAGATAATCTCTTCATTAGAACCAGTTGTTGACTCCTTGATCCAGATACCTATGCACTTAAAAAAAAAAACTATTTGCATTCTAAAAACTCAATATATTAGTAAGATGATAGGCAAAAGTCCAAGAAACCACAGTAAGCATTTCCATTTGGAAAAGAGACTTACTTAATACCTCTTCACAGCAATTCTGAAATCCTGTGAGGTAGATGTCAGAGAGTCTACTACTCTGGAGTGGAAATACTACTTGATAAGGCCCCAGTTCTGCTTCCTAATAGTAGCCTGCATCCTGTTCTTTTCCTTGACTCTTGCTTCACCTTCTGGAAGGTTCTACATTTCTATTACCCTCCTTGGCCACAGCTGACATAGGCATAAAAGACTGAGCTGCTTTCTCCATCTTCTTCCTGCATAGAAAAGGTTGGGTACTCAATAGTTGTTTTAAGTCTTAGTCTCTTTTAGGCCAAGCTGATGAAGTTTTTAGTGGTATAACTCAATACCCTCAAAATTTTGATTTTTAAAAATTTGTTTTATTCCAGTCAGCAATATGTGTCAACAGCAGACCTAATTTTCCATTTCTTGAGTTGAACACATTCCTATGAGAAGACTACATCCTTTTTTTAGAGCTTTTTGTCCATCTAAAATGATCTACTGAGCACAATCGCAATGCATTCAGAGGTTTTAACAAAGGACAGGAAAACCATACCCTTGCTTAGGTCTTTATCAAAAGGCTGAGTTTTAATCAGCCTTTTTTATTCACAGTTGATTTTACTTTATAGCCGAGGTTGAAAACTACTATTAAATGGTCTGTTAAATTCTGTCATAGTAAGCAGGAAGCACTGCTGATACTCTGTTTCCCACATCTCTGCCTAAAGCCATGAGTTCCAAGTTATTACAGTAATCCTTGTATTAATATCACACTATTACATAACTTGAGCTACCATCTTTCTAGTTTCTAATAATAGATTCTTCATCATCTATTTCTCACCTTAGAGCCAGTATCATTTATTTTCAGTTTTTGTTATAGCAGGTCTCCACTGGATGTGCCAAGAATTGACTCAGTCAGCTTAGGCAAGTCACGCTGTGGTAAAAAGTGATTCATGATTCTCACAGGCTTATGATAATAAACATGAATCTCTTGTTCATTCTTCATGTCTATTACAGGTTAGCTTCAGCTCTGTTTCATGGTACCTTCATGCTAGGACCCAGGCCTCATGGCAAACGCCACTTCCGTTCATATTTCATTGTCAGTTATTTGTTACTGTCTTAGTCTATTTAGGCTGCTATCACAACATATCATAAACTGAATAGTTTATAAACAACAGAAATATATTTCTTGCTGTTCTAGAGGTTGAGAAATCCAAGATCAAGGCACTGGCGGATTCAGTGTCTGACTGAGGGCCCTCAATATAGATGTTGCCTTCTAGCTGTGTCCTCAAATGGTAGAAGGGGCAAGGCAGCTTCTGGGGCCTCTTTTGTAAGGGCACTAATCTCATTTATGAGGGTTCTGTTTTCACAATCTCATTACCTACCAAAATTTCCACTTCCAAATATGATCACATTGGTGATTAGGTTTTCAACATACAAATTTGAGAAGGACACAAATATTCAGACAATAGCACAGACCTAGCCTTACATCAGTGGAGCAAGACAGGATAAATCTGCCAAAGGGAGAGGCAGTAAATGCCCTGAAAAATAATAAAATTTACCATATTATTATCTATGGATCTAATGCATATTTACTTAATCACTGGCTATTGACTGTGTGTATTATGGGTGTTGAAGATACAATAAAATATGCGACTATCCATTTTTAATTACTAAGGACTTCCAAGGCACACAAACTTTGCTTATAGGTAAACAGTTAGACAGGAGATACAGGGATAACTTTGTCTCTCTGACTCTGTCCCTCCCTCCTCCAATCTATCTGTATACATTTCTTATTATTACATATCAAATTACCACAACTTTAAGAAACTCAACACAATACGCATTTATTATCTCACAGTTCTGTAGTGCAGACGTCTGAGTGTATTAATCCATTCTCACATTGCTATAAAGATTTACCTGAGGCTGGGCAATTTATAAAGAAAAGAGGTTTAATTGTCTTACAGTTCCACAGGTCACATAGGAAGCATGACTGGAGAGACCTTAGGAAACTTAAAATATGGCAGAAAGCGAAGAGGAAGGAGGCATGTCTTACACGTGAGGAGAGAACGAACGGAAAGGTGCTGCACACTTTTAAATAACCATGTCTCATGAGAACTCACTATCACAAGAATAGCAAGAGGGAAATCTACCCCACGATTCAATCACCTCCTGCCAAGCCCCTCCTCCAACATTGGAGATGACAATTCAACATGACATTTGGGTAGGGACAAAAATACAAAGCATATCAGTGGGCTCAACTGGATTTCTCTGCTTAGGATCTCACAGATCAAAACTGAATCCGAAAGAAATGTGGAACTATGATACGTTTTCTAAAAAAAATACAACCTATAGAATCTTCCTCTGACTAGTTAGTGTGTCTTCTTTCTGTGACCAGGATGTTGAAAATAAAATATTATATAGGCTATAATTTTATTACATATACTTTGGGGTTAGCTGGCAGAACATCTGTTAGAAAATGCTCTTACATAATGGAAAACTTAGACTAGTATTTAATATGTTAATTTAAAATATTGCATATATTATTTAATCTTCAGAATATTTTTAAGTTAGACAATATTGCTCCTCTTACAGGTTTCAAGATGTCAAACATAGATCAAGCCAAGACCATAAAATGATAAAAGACTAAAACATAAAAAAAAAACCCACAACACAAAAATAAAACAAGAAAGGGTTACTGCAATACTGTTCACAAGGCAATACACGCAATCAACCTAAGTATCCATCAATAGATGAAAGGATAAAGAAAAGGTGGTATATATACATAATTGAATACTATTCAGCTGTAAAAAGAATGAAATTGTGTCATCTGCAGCAACATGGACAGAACTAATGGTCATTCTGTTAAGTTAAATAAGCCATGCACAGAAAGACAAATATCGCATATTTTCACGAGTAGGAGCTAAAAAACTTGATCTCATGAAAGTAGAAAGTAGAATGATAGATATGAGAGGCTGAAAAGGGTGTGGGAGGGAGAAGTTGATGAAGAGAGGTTGGTTAGGGTGCAAACATATAATTAGAAGAAATAAGTTCTAATATTTGATAGCAGAATAGTATGACTATAGTTAACAATAACATGTATTTCAAAATAGCTAGAATGGAGGACTTGAAATGTTCCCAACACATGGAAACGATTAACACTCAAAGTGATGAATACCCTAAATACTCTGACTTACCATTTATGTGATCTATGTATATAACAAAACATCACATGTACCTCATCCATATGTATAAATATTATGTATCTTTTTTAAGAAGTAAAAAAAAGAAACAGATCTATTAGCACAATACAGATATCGACAAACTTTTGGAAGATGGATGTTAAAACTTTAATGAAGCAGAGGAAGGAATGTTGCAACAACAACAAAAAAAGTGTGGAGAGAATGCAGCAAAGAAGGCATTTATTCAACCAGCAAATCCCCGGAAAGAATATCTTGTAATTCTCAATACAACGTAGACCATGAATTAGAAGTGAGGCTGAAAAGAAGATTAGCTGACACTTCAAATACAGAACTGTCATTTCCGCCATTTTAAACTCCTGCTCACCACCTTCATAGATAACAGCCTTCAGGCAGGCATTTACCCCAAGTTAAGAAAAGGGGATAGCAGCAGAATTCTTTTGAAATAAATTAGGTGTTCAGGAAGAACTTTGTTATTAAAAGCAAATTTGCCGCTGAGAATCAACATTTGAGAAAAAAAATACAACATGCAAAAGAAAGACTGAAACAAACAAAAGGGGAAGGGGTAAGCCCAAAGTAAGCAGCGATAAGATAAGGAACAAAATAAGTTTAAAACACTCTAATTAGTATTCTAAGAAATGGTCCAGACGACATAATATTCATAAGTCAGGAATAGGCCACTATGTAAAAAGTAATAATAAAAGAAACCAGAAAGAGCTCTTGGAAAATTACAAAATAAGATTAACAAAATAAAAATTTCAATAATCAAGTTGGGAAATAATCAAAGAAATGAAAAATATGAGAGCAAATATAAAGACACATCAAGCCAAAAATAGCAGTATCACTAGCCAATAAATGAAATTTCAAAAAACAGATTACAGAGAACATAGCGAAGAAAAAAATTACAAAATAAATAATCAAAAGGAATTCCCCAATCTCACCAGTCTTCAAGATGAAAGATCCTGGCATGGGAAATAAGGATCCACATCTGAGTTCATCACTGTGAAGTCTGAAAACACCAGGAACAATAAATCCTAAAAAACATGAGCAAACAGGCACAAAGGCAGTGTTACTTAAGGTTAGTGAGAAAGGTAATATTTGAGACTGTAATTGGTTTTTTCTGATACCCATTTTCTTTCTTCTGTATTGTCATACAGGGATAAAGTTATCTGGCAACTTTACAAATAGATTTAGGAAATCCCATCCTAATTTTCTCACTCACCTTTCCATCTCCTACCTCCCCATCACTCCCCCAACCAAAAAGAAAAAAATCAATCTTCCTACTCATTTCCATTTTCGATTGCCTAGTGGATATTTTAACATGGATGCCCATATGCAAATCCCATGTATAGGAACCATTATGTCAGAATTTTTAATAATTGGTCCCCTGCTTTTAGCCTCTCCCTGCCACAAATCCATCCTTCAAGCTGCCATCAGAAACATTTTCTAAACTATAGACCTGGTTCATTCATTCACTTGTAAAAGCTTCAGAGAGAACATCAAAACTATGAGTGTCATTTAACTGCATACGCTGTAATGTCCAATCTCCTTAACCTCCTAAAATAGCCATTAATTTATATTTTATTTATTTATTGAGTTAATAATGAGGGTACCTGTCATGTGCCAGGTATTGTGCTAGATGCTGTAATACACAATATAACATGATAGAATCTGAGAATAATTATCCTGAATGAAAAAAGCCAGACCAACAAAAAAAAAGCACATGCTATATGTATATGATTCCATTTTATAAAATTCTAGGAAATGCAAATTAATGTATAGTAGATTAGTGTCTTTCTGAGGATGGGAACAGAGCAGGAAAGAGAAGGATAGAGAAATTACAGGAGCATAAGGTAACTTCTGAATGGGATGCATACGTTTATTATATTGTCTATGGTAATTGTTTCATGGGTAAATACATATGTCAAAAATTACATTAAATTATACATGGAAAATGTATATAATTTTATCCAATTCCCATGTGCAACTTATTATAGGTCAATTACATCTCAATAGAGCTGTTAAGACAAACATTTAAAAGCCTCAAGTTAGGAGCTGAATTGTGTCCCTCCAAAATGCATTTGTTGAAGTTCTTACCCCCAGTACCTCAGAATGTGTATCTGAATACAAAGTATTTAAAGAAGTAGTTAAGTTAAAAGATGGTCTTTAGATTGAAATCCAATGCAATATGACTGATACTCTTTAAAAAGAGGAGACGAGGACACAGGCAGGCAAATATATAGTGGGACGAGATGCGGCAAAAACACAGGGAAAGATGACTATCTGCAAGTCTAGGATAGAAGTCTCAAAATAAGCCACCCTTCTAACACCCAGACTCAGACAAGTAGCCCCCAGAACTGTGAGAAAATAAATGTGTGTTCCTTCAGCTATACAGTGTTTTGTTATGTCAGCCCTAGCTGACATATGTCAGCCCTAGCAAACTAATATACTGCTAGCCACCATATATATACATATGTGTATATATATGTATATGTATATGTATATATATGTGTATATATGTATATATATGTGTATATATGTATATAATGAACAGCTTGTTTATAGTTCCACTGAGTTTTTCCTGTGTATGTTGCAGGTATCTTTGAAACAGCAGTATCAGCAATTTAGATTCAGCATACATATATATATATATGTATATATATACACATATATACACACACAAATATATACTCATATATATACACATATATACATATATATATATATAATACATGCTCTCCATGTGGCTGTAGCATGTGTGATATATTTTTATATAAAGAATTTCCTTTGTTTTACAATAATTATCTACTTCTTTTATAATTAGAAAAATAGTCATAAAATGTTATATGGAATTATTCATGGAATTCAATATGAAAATTCTAACAAAGGAGCCGTGGTGGAAAAACTTCCATTTTTTAATTATAAAAGAAGAATGTTTCTAGTATAGGATGAAACGTGGTAATTTCATAAAGACAACTTGAAGAAAACTGGTAAGTGTACTTTTGAAATCTTTCCATAAATATTCAGGAGGAAGCCTGCTGACTCTAAATTGCTGATACTGCTGTTTCAAAGACGCCTGCAACACACACAGGAAAAACTCGGTGGAACTATAAACGAGCTGTTCATTAAAGATACCCATGTAAATTACAAGACAAAAGGTAATATTCAATATCAAATGATCCCATTTTTTAGAAAGCTTCACAAAATGAGCTTTAAGTTGGCAGTGATTACCAGCAATGTTTTTGTTAGGCGCTTCACAAGGCTTTCTTTTATTCTTAATTACTTTTGTAACTACCAACACTTATTCAATTAGATATGTTAATAGTCCCTGGATTTCTATACACCTATTTTTTCCAGCTGTCTGCAAGGCTGGCTCTCTGACATCTGTAGAAAGCTGGTAGTTCCATTTCCTACCATTAAAAAAATCACAGGAAAAGAAGTGCTGGGATCAGTGTGGGGTTAAAGAGCTTAAAATAAAGACAAAAATAGTTAAGCACGCATATTCTTGCAGTAAAATCGGTACTACAGGGATGACTTCTGTGATACACCCAATAATTACCACAGGTCCTCTATACTTTCGCAGATATAAATCTCTTTACCAAAGAGCGTGCTTTATTCTACAGACCTTCTGGTGCTTGGGTTGTATTTGTAACTGTATAGAAATGAAAGGTCCAGATTGAAGAGTAGTTTGGGTTATAAAAATTAGATCGAAAATGAAATACTTAAATATTGAGTCATTTGTAATTGACTGAAGTATCTCTTTAAAAATGCTTTCATAAATATGCTTTCTCCTAAATTTTTTATTCAGAAAATACTTACTGTATACCTACAAATACTTTTCCTAAATTTAGGGAATAAAGCCATAATGACTCTGATCTCATGGAGTTTGAGAACTGGGAGGGATCAATACATTTAGATCTGATCAATATTATAAGGAGCCTAAAATAATTTAAAATTACAGGGACCAATTGGCTTGCAAAGGGCAACGCTATTTACATAGGGTAATTGGTCTTTTCAAAATGATAATATTAAAATGAGATCAAATTATTCACTTAAAGGACAGTGAAAGATTAAGGAAATAATTATTTTATCCAGTGTTGGAGGCAACACTGGAAAATGGAAGCTGTAAATTGATGCAATCCATATTGAAAAGATGTGGGCATAATTTATTAACATATTTTTAAAATATACCTAAATTGACCTAACAGTTATATTTGTAAGCTTTTGTCTGAATGGCTTGCAACAAGATTTTATCCCAGGGTTGTTTATTGTACAATTGTTTATAGTTGTAAAAACTGGGGAGAAATTGAATTCCAACAGAGTATTCATTAGATTAATATGTTACATCAGCAAAATTAATTATTGTATAGCCATTAACAATGATGCTAAAATGTTTCTGAGATGAGACAGCAGGTCTTCCCCGTCCTCCTCATACTCCTTGATAGTAGTAGAATGTTAAAAAAGTATAAGCCTACAACAAATGAAGGAATAAGAGCGTAGCCAGCAACAAGCAATGGGAGGTAAATGGAAGAATCTCAGCAGATGAGGTACAGCAAAAAAAAGCCAGTCTGGAGCACATGTGGTAAGAGCGTCTGTGAAGGAAAAAGCTGATCCACTCAGCAGCGCAGCAAGTAAAGGGCAATATGACAAAAGGAGAAAACTATTTAAAAAGTTGAAAATGGACAGTACACAAAGGTCTACGTACAGAAATTTGTGAAATAATTTGTCCCTCACCTTTGACTGCCATTAGTGGCCCAAAGATTTACACTTAACCACAGACAAACCTGGAAAGAACTAAGGCAACTAAAGCTGGATGCTTGTTCCAAGGAGCACACACCACCTCATTCTATTACACAGGTGTTCCCTAACCAAATAGCCAGTTTCTTCCCCTTACCCTAAAGAAAGCCTGAAGTTAATAAATCTTAACTACCACCATAGATAATGCAGTCAGATTTACCATCACCCAATTCTAAATATGAGCAAATGAGACATTTAAGGAAAAACTGCAGGCTGCAAGATTAATTCAAAGATTTAAAAATTATAATAACCTTTAGAAAAAGTAATAAGGAAATGACCAAAAAAAAAACTTCAAGTAGAGTCCTCAGTGAAGTTTAAGAAGATATCCCTTCTATAAAGCAAAATACTGTATTGTAAAAGCAAAAAACAAATCAGAGAATAAGAAAAAAACTCTTAAAAAGTAAACATTTGAATCTGGAGAAAAGAATCACTTAAACACATTCTTAGTGCCCTGTCAGCCCGCTTTCAATCCAACAATCAGCCTCTGGAGTGCAGAAGACAGCAGTCAGGGTCTGAAGATTATAAGTAAGGTCTTGGGCTCTGCTAATGAAAAGAACAAACCTGCAACGTTTTTCCCTCTGGGTGGAGACAACACTGGGATGGCAGCAAGAAGCCCAAGGATGTGAATTATAATACCTGGCAACCTGGAGAGATGTTTGTCCTCTGACCACTAAGGATCCCGGAGAGGAACTTCAGGGAAACTAAACACAGCAGCTGAGTCAACCCTAGCCCTGAGGCTGGAAAAGCTCTATCACAGTTGTTCACCAAATTAGAAACACCTGAGGAGCTTTTACAATTCCTATTACCCAAGCAACACCCCATATCAATTAAATGCGAATCTCAGAGGGTGGGGTAGAACCCTTAGTGTTTTGAAAGTTTACCAGGTGTTCCCAATGCATGGCCAAGTTTGAGAATCAGCACTCTAATTACCTGCAGCAGCAGCAGAAGCAAAATGTGGCAATTTGTTAGAAATGCTGAATCACACCCTACTTCAGACATCATGAATCAGAATCTGTATTTCCACAACATGCCCAGGGAATCGCGTGTACATGAAAGTATAAGAAGTTCTGCATGTAATCCAAAGACTAGGAATCCAGGCCAGTTAAACCAAGGATAGAGACTAAGCATTGGTACTTTTTAGGCATTCCTAAGGTAACTCCTCAAATCCAAGTGCAGTCATGTGCAGGGGTCCGTGGGAAACTCCTGACCTGCATATTGCAATTGAGACAAGCACAGCAGAGAACCTTTCCCTTTGGGACCCAAATGGGAGATTGACAAGTCACCATCTGCTACATCACTGGCTCTAAGGGAATGAAACTTGTTCAATTTCCACCTCCACATAAGGTAGATTCCAGGTAAGGTACAGCAACAACCCCATGCCCAAAAAATGAGACATGAGTGGATGAAGGAAAAAAAACACAGCTATGGAGCTCTGGCCATCCACAGAGAAGCAGAACAAGCAGAACATTGAGAACAGGCAGCTTTTAGCAAAAGTATTAAGAGCACCTAAGGAGATTCAATCACAGCACTAAATAAAAGTATTTTTATCAAATAAAAACCTTTTTAATGTTAAAAGTTAATAGATTAAGTATAAGAAGTATCTAACAAAGAGATAGATATCATGAGGTTAGAGACTTGAATGACATGGGTTGAATTGTGTCCCTCAAAAAGGTATGTTAAAGTCTTAACCTCTAGTACCTGTTAATGTAACTTTATTTAGAAATAGGGTCTTTGCAGATGTAGTCAAGTTAAGATGACATTTTGGGATTAAGGTGGGCCATAAATCCAATGACTGGTGTCCTTGTAGAAATTTGAAGACACAGAGAAGACCCATGGAAGAAGGCTATGTGAAGAAGGAGGCAGATTAGAGTTATGTTGCCACAAAGAAGCACCAAGAATTGCTGGCAACCACCAGAAGCTAGAAGAGGCAAGGAGGATTCTTCCCCAGGTTCTAAAGAGAGAGTACAGCCCTACTGACACCCTAATTTCAGACTTCAAGCCTCAACAATGGTTATAGAATAAATCTCAGTTGTGTATGCCCCCAGTTTATGGTAATAGGTTACAGCAGCCTTAGGAAACTAATACTGATAACAAATTCAGAAGACCTTATATACAAACAGAAGAAAGAAATAATTAGAAAACTAGTAAACAAAAATTTGAGTTTAAGAAATTTTTGAGCCTTCAGATTGAAAGGCATCACTGAATTTCAGTATTGACTAAAATAGACATGCACTACAGCATAAATATCCTGGTTAAAAAGAAAAAAAAAAAAGAAGTCTCCAAAGATAAACCTCTACCCAATGCCAGCGGAAAGGAGAAATTTCTAGCAAGGAATAAAAGCACTGGATGTCTCATCTGAAAAACTAGAAGATAGAATTTAGTGAGCTAACAACTTCTACAGACTTTTAAGAAAAAAGATTGCAATATAAGAATTTTCTACCTAGGTAAGATATTATTCACCTGCGTAAATGCAGCAATGAAGAAAATAAACTCCCACATGTGAAGAATCACACCTGAGGAAACCAAGGGAGAACAGATCATATCCAAACTTCCAACGATTCAGAATAAGAGAGACTTCAAGATAAATATGAAAACAAGACAATACGATGGTGTAATTGTTCTTATAAAATACATAGTTAAATCTAAATGAATAATAACAGAATGAGAAATAGTGCTAAATAGGTTGTTTTGATTTAAAATAGTCACATATGAACCTCTTGGTATGCATAGCTTTGTATACTTCTGTAATGCCATACATTTTAGATGTAATTTGTTGTGAAAATGGATTTAAAACAGGTAACTATTTAGTCCTTTTATATCTCAATTTCCCCATTTTATGAATTCATTATTTTGGTTTTCCCCTTGATTATTTGGAATATGTCTACAAAAATTTTTGATTTTTTTCTCCTTGAAAGTTGCAGAGGTGATCAGCTTTTAAACTGAAAAAAAAGTTCTTACTGAGGGAGAACTTATTTTTCTCCAAAACACTGTTCCACCCTTCTCTAACATATTTTATGACTGAGAAGCAACCCTAAGTCTATTTTCCCTTTTAGGGAATGTGTCCCTGAACCTCTACAGGCTTCTACAGCTCTTTTTAGTCTTTCAAATACAATAACCCCATCAGAATAGGCCTCAATATTGGTGGATTTTCATTAATTTTGTCTGATACATGGAAAGTCCTATAGATGGATTAAGACCCATCTTCAATTCAGAAAAATTTTTTATATTTATATTTATATTTTGTTCTATTTTTTAATTTTTTTCTGTTCTAGTCCCTTCCCTGGGAACCAATGGTATGTTGAATCACCATTATCTGTTCTTTCTAGTCATTTTTATAACTAATGGTGACTACAGTCAATAATAACTGTATATTTTAAAATAACTAAAAGAGTGTAATTGGATCGTTTGCGACTCAATGGATAAATGCTTGAAGGGATGGATACCCCATTTTTCATGATGTGCTTATTTCATATGGCATGCCTGTATTAAAGCATCTCATGTATCCCATAAATATATACACCTACTATGTACCTATAAAAATAAAAAATTAAAATTAAAAAATAGTTCTCCTTGAAGAGGCCCTTCACTTCCTTTGTTAGCTGTATTCCTAGGTAGTTTATTCTCTTTGTAGCAATTGTAAATGGGAGTTCATTCATGATTTGGCTCTTTGTCTATTGTTAGTGTATAGAAATGTTAGTGATTTGGGCACATTGATTTTGTATCCTAAAGCTTTCCTGAAGTTGTCTATCAGCTTAAGAAGCTTTCGCATTGAGACTATGGGGTCTTCCAGATATAGGATCATGTCATCTGCAAACAGAGACAGTTTGACTTCCTCCCTTCCTATACGAACACCCTTTATTTCTTTCTCTTGCCCTATTGCCCTGGCCAGAACTTCCAATACTATGTTGAATAGGAATGGTGAGAGGGGCATCCTTGTCTTGTGCTGGTTTTTAAGGGGAATGCTTCCAGTTTTTGCCCATTCAGTATGATGTTGGCTGTGGGTCTGTCATACTTGGCTCTTATTATTTTGAGGTGTGTTCCATTAATATCGAGTTTATTGAAAGTTTCTAACATGAAGAAACATTGAATTTTTCGCAGGCCTTTTCTCTGTCTATTGAGATAATCATGTGGTTTTTGTCTTTAGTACTGTTTATGTGATGAATCACATTTATTTATTTGCATATGTTGAACCAATCTTGCATCCTACAGAATAAGAGAAAAGTTTTGCAAGCTATTCATCTGACAAAGGTCTAATATCCAGAATCTACAAAGAATTTAAACAAATTTATAAGAAAAAAACAACCCCATTAAAAAGTGAGCAAAGGACATGAATAGACACTTCTCAAAAAAAGACAATTATGCAGCCAACAAACATATGAAGAAAAGCTCAACATCACTGATCATTAGCAAAATGCAAATCAAAACCACAATAAGATACCATCTCACGCCAGTCAGAATGGCATTATTAAAAAGTCAAGAAACAACAGATGCTGGTAAGGTTGTGGAGAAATAGGAATGCTTTTACACTCTTGGTGGGAATGTAAATTAGTTCAACCATTGTGGAAGACAATGTGATGATTCCTCAAAGACCTAGAGACAGAAATATCATTTGACCCAGCAATCCTGTTACTGGGTATATACCCAAAGGAATAAAACTCATTCTATTATAAAGATACATGCACGCATATGTTCATTGCACCACTATTCACAATAGCAAAGACATGGAATCAACCCAAATCTCTACTAATAATAGACGGAATAAAGAAAGCACAGTATATACACACCATGGAAATACTACACAGCCATAAAAGGAACAAGATCATGTCCTTTGCAGGGACACTGATGGAGCTGGAAGCCATTATCCTCAGGAAACTAATGCAGGAAGAGAAAACCAAACACCAAATGTTCTCACTTATAAGTGGGAGCTGAACAATGAAAAGACATGGACACAGGGAGGGGAAGAACACACACTGGGGGCCTATGGGAGTCGGGAGTGGTGGGGAGAGCATCAGGAAAAATAGCTAATGGATGCTGGGCTTAATACCTAGGTGATAGGTGCAGCAAACCACCATGGCACACGTTTACCTATGTAACAAAACTGCATATCCTGCACATGTATCCCAGAACTTAAAATAAAAGAAAATTATATATCTATATAGATATATATAGATATTTCATTATATATATATATATATAAAATGAAAAATAAATATTTTACAGCTTTTTTTGGTTTTAGGTAATTTTCTCAACTACATCTTAATGATTCAGTTTTTAGCAATGATAACTTTTCTCTTTACTACTTTAATGCTTTAATGGCATTTTTCTTTTATTTGATTCATTTATTTAGTTCCTTAACAAAAATTTCTATGGCTCATTATTTAATATTGCATTCATGTTCATTTCAGATACTACATTAGCTTTAATATTGGTCTGAAATAGTACATAAAATTTTATTTTGTATCCATGAATAAATATTCTTTAAATATATGCTTTTCAACTAGGTTTTTCACACTATTGTTGTAGAATGTGTTAATCTCATTTATTACTAGGATGTGAGGACAGTGGGTTTTAAGTATAATGGGCTCCATTTTACTCATCTTTAATTGATTGTCAGAGGTTTTCTATTAACTCTCAACTTTCCTGATTATTTCCTGACATTTTGTGAATAGTGTTTCTGAGATGTAAGCTGAGGGTGATGATGTGGGTTGATACCATCACCTCCATTATTCAGTGGCTTTGAGAGTGTGGGAAGCTAGTTGGTACTATAGAATGCTATAGCCAAAGCACATTTTCCCTGAAAGCATTTTCTGTACTTTTGTTGAAATCAACTGCATTTGGAGAAAATATTTTCCCATCATCGGGGCCCTTAGTTCTCTCCCACCTCTAATTCAGCTGGCCATATAGACAAGAACTTGTGTGAGAAAAAAAAGCTCCATCAGATTTCTGTGGGACAAAACTACACATGTCCTCCTTAATCCTCTTACTGCTAGTGACCTACAATTGTTAAAGAGCTCTAAATAGATAGTCTCCCATCCTTCAAATGATCCACCCTCATTTCCAGACCTTCTTGCTCTAAATTATTTGATGAGGCAGCAGACTTCAAGAGGGCCCCCTAAGGCCCCTATCTCCTGGTGGTTTTTTTCCAGTATAATCTCCTCCTCTTGAGTGTGGGCAGGATCTGTGACTTGCTTCTAATAGAATACAGCAAAAGTGAAGAAATGTCACCCACATGATTATGTTGCATTCGATTCTGACTTTTCTCTTGCTACCAGCACCTTTGTTGATGCTCCCCCTCACTGTCTTTGATGAAGTACACTGCCATCTGGAGAGGTCCATGTGGCAAGAAACTGAGGACAGCCTGCAGCCAACAGCCAGCAAGAAGCTGAAGCTCTCAATCTGACAGCCCACAGAACTCAATACTGCCAACAACCACATGAGCTTGGAAATGGATCCTTCTCCATTTGAGCCTCAAATGGGACCCCAGGCCCGGATAAAACCTTGATTGATGTCTGTAAGAGACCCTGAACCAGAAGACCCAGCTGAACCATGCTTGGATTCCTGTCCCACAGAATGTGTGCTGTTTTAAGGTGTTAGATTTGTGGTAATTTGTTTTTCAGCAATGGATAAATATACTACACTAGGTTTTCTTCCCAAATCAGTTTTGCTATTAGAAAACCATCTCAGAGAAAAATAAGTAGTTCTGACTGAACCACTGTTGTTTGTAATATAATAGATCTATGTTATGGAAGGGAAATCCAAAAGGAATTTCCCCCCTCCTTCTCATACCCTGTCCATACTTCCAATCCCTGGACCCTCCCAATTGGAAGGTATTGATGAAATTTTCAGAATTGTTTTCACCTGCAGTCCACAACAATGTATCATTGTTTTATCTTTAAAACATCTAGTTCCCTAGAAGCAGAGATTGAGGAGGGGATTTTCTTGAAAGTGTTGAGAGAGTTCTCAAGAGAAGTCACTAAGGCAGAAGAAAGGAAAGCAAGAAAGCTAAGCAAGACACTGTCTCTCAGCTGGAGAGTAACTTCCGTCCTGGTCCCTCTGGAATCTCTGCAGCAAAACCTGCACCTCTGAATTGATTGCATCTTTATGCCAGGGGGCCAGCCTTTTATCTCCTGGGTCAGTCATGGTCCCTAGCTATCCTGGTGGGGGTCTGGGGCTGGGAGAGGATTTGGTTGAAGATAAAGTCTGGGTGTCCTTAGCAGCCAACTGGGGGAAGATTGCACCTGCTCAGTGAAGGGTATCTGGGTCAGGCACCAACAGCATCTGCCAAAAAAGGTAAGTGTTGTGCTTCCTATGGTCATCTTTGAGAATGTTCTAAGGTATATTGTACCTGACAGTCTTAAAATATTTTTCGTTGGAGAAATCTCTAGTTTCAGTGCTATGTGTGTTTTCTTTCATATCATTCATTCTTTTTGATAATTTTATTTAATGTATGAGAGTTTACAGATATGCTCTCACTCCATCTTTCCCAAAAGTGTTCCAGGTTTATGAAAGGACAGTTGATTGTTTATGCCTCTACGTTGGTAATACTGTGAATTAACTTATTTCTAAAGCAAAGTCTATAATAATATATAATCCATCTCTTACTCCACCCCACTCTTAACATTCAGTTCATCACACAGACCTCATGAGAAGCGTCAGGATGAAACATAATACTGTCTAGCAAATATTGTGGGGTCGCTGGCCCCATTCCTAATTTAGTCAGGGGTACAGCATCCGAAAAAGAAGCCCAAAAGCTCGGGTTATCTTTTCATGGTGCCACTGGGGTGGCTGGCAAGGTTCCTACTGTCACAGCAGGATTATCCTGACTTACTCAGCCAGAGGAAAATTGCTTCCTCATGGAACCCGAAGCCCTCCATTTAATTTTCCCTCAAGGCCTGAAGGGTACAATCCCAAGAACTCATGCTAGGCAAGGCCTCTTCAAAATTTATGTTCTGTGCTCATTTGAGAGTCAGAAAATTTCAATTATGTAGCCTCCCAGGATACATTTCAGAGAAAAACAGAACACAATTGTTTTTGCTCACTTATTAAACACAAACCATTTTGTTCCTAGCTCCATTACTTTTTCTTACTTTATCCCTTTTATGCAAATAAGCAGCCCATTTTCAATCTCTCTTGAAACAAGAAATGTAGACTTTGTATATGGGAAATATTTGCTTTTGGAGTTTGCTTTAAAAATTATCTTTAGGAACAACTTGAATTTTTTTTGACACTTTAAAGTTTCAAAAGTGCTTTCATATCCATTGTTTTATTTGATTCTCACCAAAAGCCTGCAAAGAAAGTAGACAGGTGTTATAACCCTCAATTTAAAAAATAGAGTTCAGAGATTATCTAACTTCTTAAATCATGAGACAAGAACCAGAATCTGACTTTTGTCAAATGTGTCTCCTCTTCCATGCTGCCTTTTAACTATCAGCAATAGGCAGTCTCAATTTCTTTCTTGATCCTGGGGATATTTACTTTTTTTCTAACTCAGGGATCCCACAAACACACAACAGGATTTAGCAATACCCCATTTAGTATTGTTCAATTCTAGCACTCTCTTTATGTATTTCCACATTCTCTAATGAGGATTCTGACTTAACTGCCTAATCTGGACATGTTATTTTACCAGTGGGACTCCAAAATACTCTGTTGAGTCCCCAAACTGGCATGTTGTTTCAGTTTATTTGAATTTTATTTTATCACCCTTATGCTTTCTTTCTATTGAATTTCAAAGCAATCCTCACCATGCATAATATCACTTAAATAAGACATAGCTCTGCAAAGTAAGATTTTTCTAAAGATTCCTTGTGCAACCATAGGAGGCCCCTTCCAAACCAAAAAGCTATGATTCTTATCTGTGGGTTCTGCTGTAAATTCTGATCTGCAGACATGTTTAACAGCTTTCTACTGACTATTGTAAAGGGAGGATATGCTCAAAATGACGTCTGCTTATATTATTTCTTTGCCGAATTGTTCTCAGCTAGTAGAAAATCTGCTTGTACCTCTCCATCAGTATCCTCCCCAGAAAGGAGACGTTTTCTGGTTGTGTGCTGCCTGAGTATTTGAATTTACTTGATGATCTTTAAAGTTCAGCCAGAAGGACAAACAGTACATCCAATGATTCTCAACCTTTTCCTCACTAAAGACACTTTTATCACTTCACTCCTAGATTTGAAATATTTCATCTGCCAAGCTTCAGGTTGACTAAGGAATTCTTCATTTCCCCATTGGTAGCAACAACACACATATAAGAATAGGAAACACATAGAGCACTTAATGTGCTGGGCACTATCCTAATGACTTACATAAACTCTTTGAACACTCTTCACACCATAGGAAATGAATGCTTTTATCTTCCTTTTACATTTGAGGCACAGAAAAGTTAGGCAACGGGCAGCAGGTAAGAGCTGAGATTTGAGCACAGGCAGTTTAGCTCCAGTCAATACTCATAACCTGTACCTGTGCTGTTTCCCATTTGTAACATCCATTTCACAGAGATCAGTGAAAGCATGTGGCTCTTTTAATTTCAGAAAGCTGGACCGAGTAAAGGTATGGCTTCCACCAATGGGCAGACACCCCAGGTGGAAAAACCATTCTTCTCCCTAGAGAGAGGTTATTAAACTACAAGTTCCCACCCCTCCCTTTGTCAGCATTAAACCTTTGAGTAGATCTTTTAAATTCCAAAGTCTTCAATTTTTAATGTAAAAGGAAGAATGTTAAGGTTTATTATTTTGGCCAGGCACAGTGGTTCACGCCTGTAATCCCAACACTTTGGGAGGCCGAGGCTGGCAGATCACGAGGTCAGGAGATCGAGACCATCCTGGCTAACACGGTAAAACCCTGTCTCTACTAAAAATACAAAAAAAAAAAAAAAAAAAAAAAAAAAAATTAGCCGGATGCGGTGGCAGGCGCCTGTAGTCCCAGCTACTCGGGAGGCTGAGGCAGGAGAATGTCGTGAACCCGGGAGGCGGAGCTTGCAGTGAGCCGAGATCACACTACTGCAATCCAGCCTGGGCGACAGAGCAAGACTCCATCTCAAAAAAAAAAAAAAAGAATGTTAAGGTTTATTCTTTTAAAAAAAAATGGTTTCTCCTGTCTACCTCAGTAATAATTACTTAAAAAAAAATCCTTCATGTCACAACCTAATATGCACTAGACATTGTTGTTAGCTCTTGGCATGCAAAGACAAATGCGATGAAACCATTTCCATGAGGGAATTCCAAATCTAGGATGGAGGTGCAGGATAGGAACCACATTTGCATACAAAGTGATAGGTTTATACTATAGGAGTTACCAAATTCTAGAGTAGTGGAGAGGAAGAAATGTGTCACATTTTTCTGGGGTGGGAGGAGAGGAAGGCAAAGTCAGAAAAATATTACGGAAAAAGTGATTCTGGAAATGAGGCTTGAAAGATCAGGACACATATGATGGGAAAACAAAATATGCAAAAGCATGAAGATACAAAATAAAAAAATATATTCTAATTTTAAAGCACTTCTAAAATGTAGAAGACCATCCCAAGCAGTTAGTGGGAAAGGAGGTTGAATCATATAGAGAGCTCTAAGGGTGGGGACTGAATGACACAACAGAGCATTTTATAAATTCCAAAGCACTATGTAAATAGACAATATTATATAAGATGACAATTCAGAAGGACAGAAGTCATTACTAACAGCCCTACGTTTTCCAGAGTTGAAGAATATCCACACATTCAATTTTTATTTGTCAATTACACCTCACTAAAGCCGGGAAGAAGAAAGAGAATGCCAGCACATGCACAGCTCTGGACTATCTTAGAATGCAATAGTCCTTTAAACGTGACAAAAGCTCTCAAAAGTTTATTCCTGGGGTGCAACTCCAGAGTCACGTGAGATGATGAAACCATGACTCCTTACTCCTTAGCCAAAATTTCAAGTGAAACACTGTTTTTCACTCTAGTTCATCTAGCTAGAGAAGCCAAGCCTGTGTTCTGACAGAATGTTAGAGAAATCTAAGAGGCCTAAAGGATCCTAAATAAAGATCTTTTAACCATCCTCTTTTGGGAAGATGTGGTGCCTGAGACAGGGAACAGGAATGATTCAAATAATTGCTTCAATTTTCTATTTCACTTTGCTTTTGTCAATCAGGCCAAAAATGATCAGCAGGATAATTTATTTAAGGTCTACTGAAAGCACATTTATTCTCCCTTTCCTCATATACTCACCATTTCATTTTTTGATAATTTCAGTGAAATAATAGGAATACGCATTGTCTGGAGAAACTGCACTGGCATAAGTCCATGCAATTTTCAGTGGGGCATAGGTAGTAGGAAGACAGCTGCTGCCTGTTTAGGCAAACGTGTATGTTTTTAAAAGGAAATTGTGTATAAATTAACCAAAATGATGGCTTTCCTAAATAATTGAGATAATTGACACAATTCTCCTTTTTACTTTTTTGGTATAAGTGGGAGTATTGTGGTCCTTAAAGATGCTATTATACTTCTCTAACATTCATGTGTTAAAGGGAGCTGTTGGTAAATGTACAAAATTTAGAGGGATTTGCAAGCAGATTAATAAAATATTAATAAAATAATGCGTCTATAGATGGCTTGTTACATGTACAATTGATATTACACTAGATAAAATATCAAAAGCAAAAAATAAATTTGTGGGACAGGACAGGCACCTGTTAGGCTTTGGATGGTCCTATGTTGTACCAACTTCAAATTAAATTAGGGATAAATGTGTAATACATTTGCAATTAGAACTCATATTTCAACTTGAATACATAGAAATATGACATTTTTAACTAATTCATTGTTTATCTAAGGCCCCAACCTTAGTGAAAATAACAATGGTAATTATGACTTTTATTCCTATTCATTTTAAACTTCAAAATGGCTAACAATATGAATAGTCTCTTTGGGTAACTTTCAATATTTTCTAAATAAAGTGTGTCTAATCTCTTGCTAGCTTTTATCTCCCAGTTACTCTTCCCGAGATAGTATCAGGTATTTAGGGAAAAGGTATAATATGACAAGGCTGCCAGGGTTGGGGAGAGTGGCAAAGAGGACCCTTGACCTCTTGCTTGTCCTTGGGCTTGTACTGGCTCACATCTGACAGGGACTTAACTTCTAGTGTTTGCAGCTGTTGGTATAACTCTTGACATAGATTCTCTGAACTTGGTCAAGGCCTGGTTATCAATCACTGAATGGCTTAGCCTATGTCACTTTCATCTACCCAGCCAGTCTGCAGACCATGGCAGACTTTACTGCAGTGTTCCTCCACTCCCCTGTCATTCAAGCCCCATACCAGGCCCACTGCCCCTCAACCTAGCATCAGTACCACACAAGAACATCGGAGGCCTTGCAGCCCATACCCGCACCCCACCAGTCCCCCATCTAACACCATTGTGCCCTTCACCCTATGTTACTCTCAGCTATCTAAAACACTTCCCCGATGCCTGAGTCTTAACCTGAGAAAAAGGAAATCAGGAGAACTCTCTCTCCTAGTATCCATATTTTAAACACAATGGAAAGATTCTAAATAATGGCTAAAGAGAAAGAAAACCATTTTCCCATCACAGAAAAATGTTTCAGGACTCAGATATTCAGTCTTGACTCCACAGAGTGTCCGTTTCTCCCTTTCAAGAGCCAGGAGGCACTCACCCACTTTCATTTAATTTACTCAAATCATGCATGACGAGCACTGGAACAGGCCTGGCATCTCAGAGACGAAAAGCGGCCGGGCCATCAGAGGTTACTTCTCCCACAGAGAAGACAGAGGAGCAGATGCAGCCACAACACAGAGAGATCTGCTGTCATGGAGGAGGCACAGCACAAGCAGAAGCATAGAGGAGGACAAATAACCAGACTGGGACAGCCAGGGAAGGCTGCCCGGTGAACTAATACCAGTCATGAGTCCTGAAAAAGAAACAGAACCTATCCAGGAAATGACAGCAAGAACATTTCATGGGAGGAAGCAGCACTGCAGCAGGACAGAGAGGTAGAAGAGAGTATGGCTGATTAGGAGAACTGCCAAGTTCTTTGGTATGACTTCCCTGCACATATTATACATTCATTGTTCCTTTTCCCTCCTGAGAAGCTTTGATTTTGACTTGATTTCCCACAGCTATGAACAAAGGCTTAAATGCAAAGCAGAAATGAACAGGGTCATGTGAAATGAAAACTTGTAGATGTATACCTTTTGGAGATGAAAGCAGAAACATTTTATAATATTATTTAAAAGCATATGATTTTGCTTCTGAAGACTTCAGGTTGCCTCTTGGTTTCAAATAGCAGAATAATTGGCTATTGTTGTTGGTTTCTTTTCTTTTTTTTTCTAAAAGAATTTCTTTTAATATTCTCCACCAATTACAGAGTAATGGGGAAGGTAAATCACACAGGAAAATTCCAGCATTCATAAATGTCATAGTTACAAGGCAGTCTACCTAAAAAATGTCTTGTTTAAACTAAAGAATGATTTGAAAAAAAATAGCATGGAATATTTTTGCTATAGTAGACTATCTGTCTTTGTTCCTACTTTTATACAAATGAGAATTCTTTAAAATGTGCACATTCCACATTTATTTAGACTACGTAGAAATAAATAATATAAATAAAAAAGAACGATGCCAGCATAGAGGAGTAACCTGAGTGTAGCAGAGAAAGATGTTGAAAGGATGATCAAGCAGTGAAGATTGAGTATATTCCTAAAGTAAAATCCCTAGGAAATTATGCTCATTGGAACTATTTTCTTTGGAATAATTGAAGTTTACCTCTAAACTTCAGAAGTATGAATGTTTATTTGGCTCACTGGAACTACCAAGATTATATATCTATTCACAGCAGTTTGGAGAAAATATTTAGAGGGAAAATGAACAAATTTTTTGAAACATATGTTAAATATTATTTTAATTAGTCAAGAGGGCCCACCGTAAAAAGTGGCATGTAAAAATGTTAAATTTGAAATCCTGGGTTTCTCCCAACCTGCTTAAACTAATAAATATTTATCTCCCCAAGAAATTGTTAGCATTTCTATGTTTTAGACAAAGAAAAAACAACTCCACCCTTTGTCCTTTGCCCTCAATATACTATAGTTAATCTGTTTCTTCAAACCAATGGATTTAACAGGCCATTCTTCAAGTTAAGATGTAATTAGATGTGGTTACTTTGGGACTTAAATCCATGAGACATCCCTTCTAACAGAATTTGTTTGGAGTGTGGAGGTGAGAAAGGAGGACATAGAGATTAAGCCAAGAGAGTGTGAAGTCAGAGTTGCACTTATTAAGCACTGGTGTAGTTACTTCAACACTATTACTGTAGAAATCTAGGCACAGAATAGACTCAGTTGTTCTTAAAGATTGGTAGGGCTGGTGTCAAGAGATCAGTTTACATGAAAGACTTAGGAGTCTCCCCTCATCAGGCTTTATCCTCAAAATAAGGAGTTGCAATCATACCCAGGTTGGACCCAGGAGTTACGGGCCAGTGATGGAGCTTGAGTGAAGAAGGGAGAAGACTGTAAGCCCAAAGCAGTGTCCCAGAGACTTTCTGTACCAGCCTGATAGGCCAAAACATGAGTTCTGGGGATAGAGCAAAAAATGAGAGTCAGAAACACTATACTCTCTAAAACATTGAAAATAAAAAGGCACTACTTATATGACTGTGCTAGATATTCTATTTGTTTGACAGAAACCTTGCAGAAGTCTCACTTGCATTGATAGCCTCAGCATGGCATCAGGACCCAATGTCTCACCAGCTGTCACTACTTTAGATGTCTGGACACAGAACAGGAAACGAGAAAATGATAGACAATATATACCACGCTGCATGCCCAGTGATACCAGCTCTACCAAGAAGAACTTAAAGGGAAGGGAGTCTTGAACTGGGGTTGAAGTTGTAGTTGTTGTTGTAGAAAGATCCAGAGAAGTGCCATTTTTATTTCAAGACTATTATTATACACAGTTTTACTCTTTTACTCTCAGGCTGATGTGGGCTGAGAAATAAGAATCACACTGTAAGTTTCCTTCGGTGGCATTCAATCAGGTTTCAGAGATACGGATTTACCTGCTGTGTGGTCCCTTAACCCTTCAGCAGTTCACTGTCTCCTTGCCTTATGTTGAACTGATTCCCAGAAAACAATATGAAAAATCAGAGGACTAATTAACTTTCCAGTTCCTTCTGCATGAGAAATATGTAAGTTCCAAATATACCATTTGACTGAGACATTAGAAACCATAGTGCACTCAAGGGAGGTGACTCTAAGGTATTTCACGTCTCATGATATCAGAAGACCCAAGTTCCTCTTTCTGCTATGTTGTACTCTACCCAACAGAAAATAGACTGGGAAGCACCTTTGCGGGCAATGAAGAAAAGACACTGAAGAGGAATAAAGAGGCAGATGTTGAGTTCACACCTAGCCTTAGGTTTAGCTTTTGCCTTCATGCCCAGAGTTGATGATCTCCTAGTCACATTGACCTTAGTTTTGGCATCTCTAGTCCTCCATGATTTTGACTTTTTCTTAAGAATGTAACAGGGCATTTGGGGATGACTGAAATGCGATCAAGATACCATCAGGGTGTGTATTATTTCTTACTAAGGTGTATGGGAAATGTTTGCTGTGTAACTGGGGAATGGAGGAGTTTGGGCCACAGGCAAGCACTGAGCAGAGAATAGTAAGGACACCAGCAAGTTCCCATCTGGCTCCCAGGCCTGTGTTTGAGATCTGTTGTTAAAGGGATGAAGGACTGAAAGTCGCGAGCCTGTCTTCATGAGATTTTGATCAACAGAGCTGGCTAGAATCTGATTCATTCACTCAAAGGAGATTTTTGGTACAAGAAGAGATGCTCTTAGGACACTGGTAACAAAGTGGATTTATAGTTAAGGATTAGGTCTTTTTCCTTCATCAGTTGTCTTGGAACTCAACAAGTCTGGTCCCTTGAATACTGGAAATCTTAACGGCCTTAACAAGACCATTGGAGATTTCAGGGGAGACAATGGCCACATTGTGGGTACTCTGAGCCAACTGACTTAGTGGGTGACAGTTGAGGGGAAAGGGGATCCCGAGCTGGAGGAGCCAAACAACATGTTTGCTGGGTGGAGGTCACTGCAGCTGACACATTACAGGCACAGATAAGTCTACCTTTACAAACTCTCAGAAATAACTTCTATCAGAATGTAAATTCCATGTGGGCAAGAACTTGCGTTTTGTTCTCTACTCAGTCTCCTGTGTCTGGCATTTGGTGGATGCTCAATAAATATTTGTGGAATAAAATCAGGATGTTTTTATGGAGGCTGATTCCCAACAATTCATTCAATGAGTACTTGAGCTAGTATAATTTGATCATTAAAATATCTGTGACATAACTTTGTAGGCACAAATAAATGGGTTATATCTATTTTAAAGGCAGACCAATTTGGTTTGTCTTGCTCTTTAAAAGTGGCTTTTCTGTTTTTGGCAGGGATGAGGGAGAGGGAGACAGTTGGGTTGAAGGGTGGATATGATTTCGGCAGTGGTAAATCCAGTGGGTCTGTGTAGTGGTTCTGTTTTTGCATGTAGAAGGATGCTGCTGCTTCCCTGGCTCTGCTAGCCTCATTGATCAGATAAAGAATGACTGTGGCAGCCTGGGGGCCTTCAGAATTCAGCTCTCTTTTGTGCAATACTCAAATACAAAGACTGGGTGACTGCAGCAGTGCCCAAAGGTTCCCTTGAATCAAAAACTTCCTAACACCAATCTGTACCTACCTCCAGCATAAGGTGCCTGTTTAAAATGCAAATATATTACCTTGGGGGTAGTGCGTAACATATTAATCCGTTATAAGCTATTAATACTACAGCACACATTAGTTTATCAGTCAGTCACTGGAGCAGGCATTGCCTCAGGGAATAGCACATAGAACAGATTTGTTCATTTTTCCCATCTTAAATTATGATTTATTGTTGAAACAAAATATTGCTGCAGCAATAAAGAAATCTAAAACAAGGACAAAATACCCCCAAACCCCACCCATCCACCCACCCCTGCCCAACAGTCCTACTGCAGTAACATGTTTTATTTGTCTGGGTTTCTTTTTAGCTCCTATCCAAATTCAGAACCAGCTCAACCAACGTCAATGTTTTTCCTTTTTTCTGAATAATAATGGCTAACATTTCTTAAGCATTTAAGCGCTTATTATGTGTGCCAGACTGTCCCAGAAACTCTTAAACAAATTAAATCATAACACTTTAACAACAGCTCATGTAGCAGTTACTGTTTTTATCCTTATTTTAAAGACAAGGTGATAGAGACCCAGAGAAGTTAAGTAACTTGCTAAAACCAGAAAATGACTAATTCGAATCCAAGCATTTAGCTCCAACTTTCATGCTTTTAACCCCTGACTCAAACGTCCCAGTTACCAGTAAGGAAACTGAGGTATCCTTAGTTAATTACCTTGTCCACAGATCCATGAATAATATGTGCCCAGACCAGAGTTTAAGCAGCCTGCCTGGGTCCTAAGCCCACCCTCTCTTGACTGCACTGTATAGAAGATAGGCATGTTATTCCAGTTGATACGCACATTCTCAGAATAAGGTTGATAGCATTATGACCATTTTGCAATTCTGAGGTTGAAGAGAACTGATTAATTTGCTCACGTGCAAATCATAAATGATAAATACAGATTACAAATCCAGATATTCTGTCTCTAAGTTTGGTACTCGTTTGTTTATAATCTTTTTCATTTGTCTCTATTAACATTCCGTTTTTTTCAATATAGTTTAAACAAAACATACAATGTGTAGTTTTCTACTTTATGCATTTAATATAATTCACAAATACCTTCCTTTGTTACTAGGTACTTTTTATAATTATCATTATATTGGCAGCCCAATAGTACCCTTGCATGATAAATCATAATGTACTTATACATTCTGTTGTATTTTTTTGTTTTCTTTTAGAATATATTCTGCTATTATAAATAATGTCACAGTAAAGATATCCGTCCAATGTTGTTTTTCTTTTAAAGCATTTCTTCAGGGATGATTATTTATAGCATCACTCATTTTGTTGGTTTTCCAACAATGATTTGACCTCATACAGAAAGCATCATCTCCTTATGGGCAGCAACATCAAGAGCAACAGACCTTCCCCAGCAGCCCCTACATGTGAGCTGCCTACACAGACTTGAAGCTTTCTGTTCTGCGACAGCTTCAGAGGCATTCGGCAAATCGAGCTGTGCTATCCACTTGCCAGCAGAGTGCTCATTAGCTGGAACATGGTCTTCTGCCTTCTGTTGGTTCTTTCTTATGGCTGCTGCATGCAGAGACCCACACCTGAATCTCAAAAATCGTTGTCAAGGTTGAGCTTTACATTTTTGCCATCTTTGTGGGAACAGGAATGTATTTATTTAAGTACCCCGACACCCGCCCAACCCCCTGACACCTACCTGCACTGTGCCTTCCCAGTTAGGCTTAAGACCACAGATGCCCAGTAATGAGGTGTGCATCTCTCTTAGTATTGTTACCAAGATGAAGTAAATGCTTACAACTGTTGCCCAACTAATTATTGGCATCTGTGGTTGTCTAGAATATAAATTCCTTGAGAGCAGGAACTATCTTTGTTGGGTCTCAGTGTGTGCTCTATACTCAGCTGCTGAGGCTCAAATTTTAATTAATTTCCTCATATATTAAAGTGATGGGTGTGCCTTATGCTTTGTAGCCAGTTCAGTCAAACAACTATTTTCACTAAAATGAAAGATTGATGGTTATGAGGGAGAGTTTGTGTAGTTTAGATTCCATCATAGAAGTAATTTATTTATGCTAATTATCATGTCTCGTTCCATAACATTTTCACTGAGTGAAATATTGATTTTTAAAAATAAAAGTCACCTTGAAAAAGTGATGGCTAACATATTAAGAGTTGATAAAATAATTATTTTTAATTAATCTAATCTTACTACATAAATAGATTTGAGAAAGAAATTTTGCAAAGGTTTTTTATAAATTCTTCTCAGGTTTTCTTTTTTTTCAGAAAGCAATCTGACTTGGAAATAATATAAGGTTACATAATGTCTTCTTTCAAAATAAGTTATTTAGTTAAAAAAAATTGGAGTTAAAGTATGGATATTCCCCTATCTTGGCTACAATCAGGAACTGTCCTTTTACTACATGCAAAATATGAGCAATGCTCTTAAGAAAACCTGTATCTTAGGGCCATATTTGTCATTGCCACTTTGAACAGTTTCAATATTTAATTATGAACTTTAAATTTGCTTATCTCACAATTGTATTCTACTTAGCAGCTGAATATGGGCTATAACCAGCTGGAAGGTAAGAAATAGAAACATACTGTGACAGTTCTAAAGATAAAAACATCAATGTTTATGGTCAATAAGGAAAGTAAGTTACAAGCTATTAAAATTACTGTTAGGTCATTTTCTGAGTTCTACAATTTTTATAATCTATAGAACAAGATTAATAAATAATGTGTTATGATATAAATTTAAAATTTGATTTTATAGAAAATAGAAAAAAAGAAGAGTCAATTGGAAATAATTAAATCACTTGAGGCCTATTCTCTGGAATAAAATTCTCCAGAAATTTTCTGTCCTTCTCTAACCCTACACTTGGGTGGATTCCTACTGAAAGGCCCATAGTGCATCAGAAGAGCTGGCCATAAATAAATGCAGCGGTTTTCAAATTGTATTGAGAGATCATATAGGGTTCTATGGAGTTATGTTCCCAACCCCCGCAGCAGAAAGAGGCCAAGGAATCGGGGACTCCAGTTCTCCCACTCCTGTCCAACAGAGCAGCACCAATTTTAGCTGTTTTATAGATGTGCTTTCCATCTAAAATTTATTTTTGGGAGGTGCATGGGAGATAATGGTTCTACTGGTAAAACTATTGCTATAATGTAATGAAGATGTTATAGAAATGGTCAAGTCAGTCATTTTTCTCTTTTTTATTTCTTTTGGCATTCTAGACAAAACATAGCCTCAGTACGGACTTAACTGGTGACTTAAACCAATCTAGCAATTGAAAGAGCTTAACAAGGACCAAAAGGAAGACAATTGGATGTTTATGTCGTCTAATACACTAAGGAACAGAGATAAAGTAGAAGAGGATAGTGAAGCAAATAAAGAAGAAAGAAAAGCATAAAAGAACTTTAAAATTAAAAGTCTGGAGGAAAAAAAAAAGCACAAAAATATACTTGCACTTTAGGCTTTGGTTCAGATATCTGAAGTGGGAAATGCTATATTTTTCAACATTGATTTTGGCTCATCACAGCCAGGGTTTTTCATAGATCTTGTTCAATTGGGATGATAAACTAAAAAAAGAAAAGGGGCTAAACCAAGAAACAAGACTCAAAGGAGTATAGAATGTAATAAAGTGTAAGGCTTTCCAAGGAACCAAGGTTTTTCTCTGTTGGAAAGTCCAGTTTTACTATTTCAACACATTATTCCTTCAACAAATATTTATTAGGGCTCTATGATGTGCCAAGCTATTCTAGGTTCAGTATAAAATGACAGATGGCTTTATTGTCTCCATCGGAGATGGGGAAAGTTATATTGTTGGAAACTTTTCAACATCCACTTTCATCTTTCTTCTGGCTTCCTATAGTATTTTCTAATTTTTTAGTAGTACTTATCACATTTTTTAGTATCATGATTTTTGCATGTATTAGTCCCTGTACTAGACTGTAAACACATTAAAATGCAAGCCATTTCATGCTTCTTTAGCCCTGATATGTTACCTACTAAATAGCAGATGTTCAATATGTGTTTGATGAAATAAATTTGTTAAAACCACAAAGGTGTATATAATTTAAATTTCCATAAAACATACCTTCAATAATAAATGTAGAGCAGGCAGAGGGTAAACTTTCATATACTTACTCTTATACTAGAACATACTTAGAATTATCAGTACCTTTCCTCAAAGAATTATGCATATTTCATTTATTTCCACCAGAGGCCTAGAAGATGAGTAAAGTCCAGTATTATTATTTCAGCCTTTCTCCATGTTGGTTATCTAGGAGATTATAGAGGGAGAGAAAAACCTCACATCACTGTTCACACATCAAACAATTCTACTTCATATTTATTCGAACAATTAGATCTGTATGTTGTAATGGGGAGATAAAAATAACAGGCAAGTGAACCCCACTAATAAATAAAAATTTAAATGCAAAATACAAGGAAAAAATCAAATGTGGCAGTATGATAGAGAACAAGATAGGAAAATAACCTATTTAGAAAAAAATCCTCGTGTCTCCCTCAAGAGGTGATAACTAAGCTGAGAAGGAGACATCCATGTGAAATGCTAAAGAAAGAGCATTTCATGAAGAAATAATATTAAATATTAAAAGTAATGGAAAATACCAAAATTATTTTTTCACCAACCTAATACAATGCACAGTGGTTCTAAAATGGGTAAAATCTTGGGAGGGAAGGTAAAAGGCAATATGGCCAGAGCATATTAAAGATATAAGTTAAGAGTCCGGAGATAAGCAAGGGTCATTCCATACCAGGTCTTTCAGGCCAACATCTGAAGTTTGGTTTTAATTCAAATTGCAATAGAAATCTATTGAACTATTTTTAAGTAGGCAAGTAGCAAAATCTATTTTTAAAAGATCATTCTGGATGCTGTAGAGAGAATAGATTACAGAGGCATGAAGTAAGAAAGGGCATAGGGAAACTCAGAATACTATTAAAGTAGTTTTATGACCTGCTATGTATATGGCTTGACTTGGAGTGCTGGTAATGGATGTGGAGAATAGAAGCACATAAGACGTAATTTGTAGATAAAACCTTCAGGCCATACTAACACTTTGGAAGCAGGGGGATTGGGAGAGGAAAGAATAAAGGATCTTTCCCAAGTTTCTGGATAATGCAGCTGG
The DNA here is from genome assembly GCF_029281585.2 of Gorilla gorilla gorilla. Lineage (NCBI taxonomy): Eukaryota > Metazoa > Chordata > Mammalia > Primates > Hominidae > Gorilla > Gorilla gorilla. Next base: position 98,203,375 of record NC_073237.2, on the reverse strand, counting down.
GGAGAAAGAAAGTGCCATTTACTAACATGAGGAAGACTATGAATGGAATGGGATTCACAAGATTGATGTTACATCTGGGGTGTCCATAAAATATCCAAATAAAGATGTCAAATGGAAAAACAGACATATAAAATTGGAAATCTAAAGAAATGGATATTAGTTGAATGTCATCAACATGTAGATGGTATTTAAATCTGTAGAAACGCAGGAGATCTACCGTATAAAGCCTTTAGAGGGCAAAAAGAAAAGCCTATTATGAAACATTGAAGAACTCAAACAGAGGTCAATTTAGAGGAGGGAAAATCAACCATAGAGGCTTAGAAGAATGGGATACATGGATGGGAAGAACACTAGAAAAGAGAGAGGTTACAAAAACAAGAAAGATGTTATGTGGAGATCCTTAATGTCAAATATGCTGAGAGGTCAAGTAAAACGAGGACAGAAAGCATATACTGGATTCAGCAATATGGATGTGTCAGAGATCTTAACAAGAATGATTTGGGGGAAATGTTGGAGGCAGAAGCAAAAGTGGAGCAGGGATGAAAAATGCAAAGCAGCTGACAGAGTGCTTAGAGAACTAATTGGAGAATGTTGACAGCAGAAGGACCATTCATTCATTTGATTCTTTTATTCATGTTTCTTATACAATTTACTAAACAAAAAAATATCTAATTTTAGCCATAAAAAGTTCTCGATTATTCCTTCAAGATAGATGAGTTGTAAAGTGTACTGGAAAATAATGGAAAGACTTGATCTGATATATAGAATTGTTGACTGTTAGCCAAATAATTGTAAAAGAATGTATGTCCCAAAAATGGCGTTTGGTATAAAACCAAATGACTTTGGTTTTAAGACATTTGCTATTAAGCCATTTTTCTGGCAGTAATTAAAACACAGGATTAAATGCCTATTGAAGCATATGATGAAATCTTATAAAAAAGATAAAAGTGTATGTTCCTTTCTTATCTGTTTAACAGGGAGCACACTTAAAACCAACTAAAAGTTGTTTGGGGTCACTGAGGAGCACAGGAGGTGCTAAGCTTAAATCTTTACTCTCAAGATGCTTAAATTAAGACATACATGAGCTTTTTTTAAAAACTGTACTTTAAGTTCTGGGATACATGTGCAAAACGTGCAGGTTTTTACACAGGCATATGTAGTTTGCTGCACCTATTGACCCCCTTCTAAGTTCCCTCCCCTCATCCCCCACCATCCAACAGGCCTCAGTGTGTGTTGTTCACCTCCCTTTGTCCATGTGTTCTCATTGTTCATCTCCCACTTATGAGTGAGAACATGCGGTGTTTGGTTTTCTGTTCCTGTGTTACTGTGCTGAGGATGATAGCTTCCAACTTCACCCATGTTCTGGCAAAAATATCATTCCTTTTTATGGCTTCATAGTATTCCAAGATGTATATATACCACATTTTCTTTATCCACTCTACCATTGACAAGCATTTCAGTTGGTTCCATGTCTTTGCTATTATAAATAGTGCTGCAATAAACATACGTGTGCAAGTGTCTTTATAGTAGAATGATTTATATTCCTTTGGGTACATAAATGAGATTGCTGAGTCAGATGGTATTTCTGGCTCTAGATCTTTGAGGAATTGCCATATTGTCATCCACAATGGTTGAACTAATTTACATTCCTAACAAAAGTGTAAAAGCATTCCTATCACTCTACAACCTCACCAGCATCTATTGTTTCTTGACTTTTTAATAATCACCATTCTGACTGGTGTGGGATGGTATCTCATTGTGGTTTTGATTTGCATTTCTCTAATGATCAGTAATGTTGAGCTTTTTTTCATGTTTCCTGGCCATGTAAATGTCTTCCTTTGAGAAGTGTCTGTTCATATCCTTTGCTCACTTTTTGATGGGTTTTTGTTTTGTTTTGTTTTTTCTTGCAAATTTGCTTAAGTTCCTTGTAGATTCTGGATATTAGACCTTTGTCAGATGGGTAGATTGCAAAAATTTTCTCCTCTTCTGTAGGTTGCCTGCTCACTCTGATGATAGTTTCTTTTGCTGTGCAGAAGCTCCTTAGTTTAATTAGATCCCACCAACAATAGACAATCAGAGAGCCAAATCATGAATGAACTCCCACTCATAATTGCTACAAAGAGAATACCTAGGAATACAGCTAACAAGGGATGTGAAGGACCTCTTCAAGGAGAACTACAATCGTAAGCAAAAAGAACAAAGCTGGAGGCATCATGCTACCTGACTTCAAACTATACTATAAGCCTACAGTAACCAAAACAGCATGGTACTAATACCAAAACAGACATATAGACCAATGAACAGAACAGAGACATCAGAATTAACACCACACGTCTACAACCATCTGCTCTTTGACAAGCCTGACAAAAACAAGCAATGAGGAAAGGATCTCCTATTCAATAAATGGTGCTAGGAAAACTGGCTAGCCCTATGCAGAAAACTGAAACTAAACCCCTTCCTTACACCTTATACAAAAATTAATGCAAGATGGATTACAGACTTAAGGGCTGGGTGCGGTGGCTCATGCCTTTAATCCCAGCACTTTGGGATGCTGAGGTGGGCGGATCACCTGAGGTCAGGAATTCAAGACCAGCCTGGCCAACATGGTAAAACTCCATCTTTACTAAAAATACAAAAATTAGCCAGGCGTGGTGGCAGGCACCTGTAGTCCCAGCTACTTGAGAGGCTGAGGCAGAAGAATCACTTGAATCCAGAAGGTTGCAGTGAGCTGAGATTGTGTCATTGCACTCCAGCCTGGGCAACAAGAGCAAAACTCTGTCTCAAAAAAAAAAAAAAAAAAAAAAAAAAAGACTTAAATATAAAACCCAAAACCATAAAAACCCTAGAAGAAAACTTAGGCAATACCATTCAGAACATAGGCATGGGCAAAGACTTCATGATGAAAACATCAAGAGCATTTTTAAATTTTAAAGCATCAGCATGAATGATAGAAATGATGAGAGCTGTGAAAAATTGAAGCAGCATGAAGGTAGGCCCCTTATATGTTTTAATTGCACTCACATGTTAAATAATTAGCTTTTATGTATCTGAGCTTTTATATAAGTGCCTGGCAAAATTGTAGAATATTAGTAAAACAGATTCTTCACTGGGCCAGGAATATAGTATGGATAATAAAACGTGAACCTCATAAGAAATGTAATTTTATTTTCCTGCAAGGTTATGTCTTTCAGAAGCTGGTTGATGTGGTGTTTTTCAATATTTTCTTTTTTATCCTGATACAGGTGTTGTGGATATTATCATATATTAGATAAGGAAAAAAATTAACATTTGTAACAGTTGCTATCCTCTTTCAGTTCCAAATGACAGATGACATAACTCAAAATGGCTTGTAATGTCTTGTATTATTAGGTATAATAACAAAATAAAATAACTCTTGGTTAGTGCTTATTATGTTTTGAGCAATGTGATAGATACATGCATACATACATACATACATACATACATACATACATACATACATTCCTATGTATTAATCTAATTCTACAACAATCCTATGAGGTCAACATATTCTTACCTGTATAGTACATGTGAAAAAATTAAGGAATGAAGGCATTATTTCCAAGGTCTCACAATTAGTGAGTATGGAGCTATAATTTGAATAGCCTAGCTCCAGAAACTTTCTCTTAACCACCATACTCTACCATGAAGCATTTATTGGCTCACCTATTTGAAAAATTTGAAGTTAATACTCGTCTCAAGGGAAGCTTGATCTAGTGGTTAAAAATGATGTTACCGAGGAGTCAGTCTTGTTCTGCCTTGCATGGCATTCACTCCATTCTCAAACCCAACATTACACTTCCTTCAACGACTCTCTTAGTTTCAGATCCTTTTATTCAGAGTAAAATGACTGTAGCCATTGCAGACTTCAAACGTTCACAACACACCTTCTAGAGGAATAAGGAAAAAAAGCTCCTTTTACACAAAGTCCCTGCAAACCTCCCCTTGTGTTGTGTTGGTTATGACTGGATTATGTGCCTATCTGAGAAATAATTACTATGTGTGAGAAAGTGGTATATACTAATGAGCTTGAGCCAGTTGGAGCCCACCCATGACTGAAAATGGGAAATAAACAATTTTCCAAAACGAAAGGGGACACTATTCCTGGGATGAGGAAAAATGTGGCTTGGACTGCAAACATCAATCCAGTGTCTTCATAGGCACACCTTCCTATTTTTCAAATATCTGTATCTCTTTTAAGGGAGAAACACTGAAAGTCACATCCATTTCCTATTTTCAGCTCCAAGGCAGGTAAAAAATACAGTTCTCTCAGGTCACATTATAACTCCTCACAGCCTGGAAACCTAAAGCTAACTAGAAAGTTTAACCACTGTTAATATTCCAACTGTCAGTGGTTATTAAACCACTGAAAATTTTGGGACACTTTGGTTTTGAGAATGAATAGTGGTCATTGGTTAATGGCATGTACCACATTCTTCTAGGCTGGAATGACAAGAAATATCAGACTTAACAGTGAAGAGAGTTCTTGGTCAATCAATTGTCTGCCCCAAGTTCTATCTCTGAATCTCCTTTATCCATGGTCCTCCACAGCCACTTTGGCAGGGCTTAGGTGAGGAACCTCCCTTCTGAGGTTGTAGCTCTTTAGCAGCCTATTTCCCACTGGTGCAGAAATGGATTCTGGAAATAACCTGAGGGGCTGAGCAATCGCCAACCATAAGCCAGGCTTGAAATCTGTCTGGTGATACAACTCCCTTAAATTTTGGTTTCCAATTTGTAACGTCTGGAAAAGTTCATGAATAATTAACCAAATCCAAAGACTTTTTGAGTCTTTGTCAAGAACCTACCACAAAGGTCTAATACTACAGGTCTCAGTTCTTTGGCCTTTACCTACACCCCAGGGAAATAGGCTCTATACTGGCCCCTGACTTAGGGCAATTCCAAATGACAGACTGGGGTAAGTGGGAGGCATCATTTTTCTATTGTCCATAGGCTACATAGCACTTACTATATATAAGGCACTGTTCTAAGCACTTCACATAAATTAACTTACTTTTCACAAAAGGTTTTGAAGTTATTATCATTCCCATTTTACCGATAAGAAAATTGAGGCACAGAAAAGTTATGTGACTTTCCCTGACTGACCTTGGAAAAGTCACTCAGTTAATAGATAGCCAAGCTGGAATTCAAACTGAGTAAGCCTGGCTCCAAAGCATACAATCTTACTGTGCTCTGTCCACATGTTCTCCATGGGAATAACGACCTCTTTGTTCATCAGGAGTGTTTCAGAGGCACCTAGGAGACTAGGCTTTTTCCAGCCCCACTATGTCTCCTGCTATATTTCCCTCCTCTCTGCCTTGTGGTTATTACTCATTTATCACCTTGGATTGCAGGCTGCAGGCAGAAAGGACCTTTGTTCCTTTTCTGTACTACAACAACCCAGCTTCACCCTAAGCTTGGCTCTTGTTTTATGGGACCATATTTCAATAAGTGGAGAATTCTTTCCAATATCCTGAATTTTTATCTTTCAGATTGCCTAAAACTATAACCTAGTCTGTATGTGCTCTGGGTTCCGAGTACAATTAAATGACAATTTAACTTGCTGTTTGGTTTCCCATGATCAAATCTACTCATTTTCTTTCTGACTTTCACTTAACTTTAGCTCCATCAAATGCATATATGGGAGTCTGTCACTTATGACTCCCTATTCTAAGCAACAAATTTTGTATTTGTGATGAATCATCTGTTAGCACATGTCAGAAAACCAACTTCAACTGGCTTTAATAATAAACAGAAGCACTGGCTTAAGTGCTTCAAAGTTCAGAGATATTTCTGGCTTCGAGAAAAGCTTGAAACAACACCACAGACTTGTCATCAAGGGCTCAACTTCTCTTCATCTTTTACTTTTGGCTTTTACAATGTTGGCTCCATGCCTAGTCTCCACACAGTAATCCCTGCTCCGTTCAGCAGGCAGTTCCAAGCTCTCCCCTCACAAGAGTAAAATGGCTACAGCAGTTCCAGATCTTGCAACTTCACACCGCACCATCCAGGGTAAGAGGAATCGGTTTCTCTTTCAAGGCACGGAAATGTCTTGACTACATTGTGTGGTTAGGAAGCAAGAGGAAAACATGTTGGTTGACTAAAGCCTCTAGGGATCCACCATGGAGCCAGTGGTAGAGGTAATCTCCCCTGAATCTCACAATGAAAATAAGAGATGAGTCTTTCCAAAGAAACCCCAGAAAGGTGAAGAATGGTGTAGGGTCCCCGAGTCCCCCTGCTTTCTGTCTGTGTCCTGACTGAAAATCACAGAGTGTCTTGACTGGTCTGTGACCCAGCCGGCTGCAAGTTTTTTTCCAGCAGGCTTGAACTCGGATTGGGGCCTTGAACACACCTCGGGACTGATAATGGCGCCTAGATTGTTGCACAAAACACTGAAAGAAACTAGCCATGGCCCTGAGCCAGGAATATATTTCCTTAAGGAATATGGAATAAGGAATATGGTTCCTTAAACCTGCATAGAAACTCCCATATCCTGACCCCTTCACTGTGGACATGCGAGGGGGTCAAATAATGGAGTTTCTATGCGGGCAGAACCCTCCTTTTCTCTTACTATTTGTCAGGAGCATTGCTGCAGCACTCTGTAAGTTTCCCTAATAAAGGTTTGGGCTGATCACCCTGGCCTTTAGTGCTTCTTTCTTTAGAATCCTAACTGGCCTCATCCGGGGACGGTTTGGGTACTCCCTTGTGGAAACTCCCCTGCTGCTGCTTTTGGGGTGATTCCAGCTGTGAGTTCTGTGGAATGAAACAAATAGATATTATGCCATAAGTAAGAGAGGTCAATCACAGTCAAACAGAGTCAATGCCACGTTATTGACTAACTTTTCTAAAAACTTTCATGGGTTGGAAAGATATAAAGAATAAAAAATATCACTTCAACAGAGTTGTAAACTTCTGCTCTAAGATAAGTTATCTAGGTCGGCTACTCTGGGAATGCCAAATTTTAATTTAAAAAAATTATTTTATGTATCTGATGAAATAATGATTTTTTTTACTTTTTTAATTAAGAAAAGTAATATTTTCATGTGCCTCCTCAAAGATATTTTCTGATATATAAACAAATCTGATACATGAAAACTTCACCAATAAATTTAGAAATAATCACTGTAAATCTGAATTTCTTTAAGCTTTATTTCTAATTGACAAATAATAATTGTGTATATTTATGGGTGCAATGTGATCTTTTAATATAGGTATAACATTGTAGAATAATCAAATCAGAGAACTAAAACTGTATATAAATCCCCCAACCTACCTTTTCTATATAAGCAGTGGGTTATCTACTAATTTGTAACTTTTTAATTAAGTGATCTTTCAGGGTTTCTTCCACTATCAAAGGAAGAATTTCTAAATCCATGTTATTTCAAGTAGATTATAATACAAATTATATTTTCATCTCTATCTAGGAAAGCCTACATTAACTAATCCAAGGAAATTAAAATCTATCAGACTATCATACCATATCAAGCTTACATTATAGAAGAAAATGCTTATGTATGTGTAGATAATGGCTTCTCAATTTGAAAAAAAAATCTCCATATGACAGTCTTTGAACTAAATGATGAATTAACACAATGCTTTTTAAATTCAACATTTATCATCTTTGGGTTTTAATCCCAGAGATAATGTAAAATTTCTCAAATCAAATAAGTTTAGGTAACTAACTTCAGTTTCACAAATGGGTGTCAAAAGCATGCCAAAATAATATAATCGTTATATTTGTAAAAGACTGTTTTTCAGGATGTATAATCTCTGCTCTTACAATGCATCGTATAATCTTACTTTAATAAAAATACCCTGAGGGCCCCAACACAATTTATTTCACTGTCAAAATCTTTGGGTTCCCAGCAACAGCGCAAGGCTCTTCTATTCTGAGGTAGCTGGACTCTCAGAGATCTGTCTGGAAAAGTAAGACAAAGGATTTGTGTGATAGTTTATCATCTACCTGAATTACTGTTTTAAAAAGATATCAGAAGCTGGCTTTGGTCATTTGGGGGAAGAAAATGACTAAAAACGATGTATCAAAAATATGTGAGAAAATATTCAGTTGTTTGGAACCAAGAAAGTTCCGGATTCAGAATCTGGACAAAGGGTAGGAGACTTCACAAATATGGCAAGTAGCAAAGGCAGAAATCCTTGGTCAGCAGATGATAAAAGAAGCATGCACCCCAGCTCCCCAGCCATGAAGCTAATGCAATTTAAGGGCCCATCTTTTGCACAAATCCCTTCCAAAGTCTGGACAAGAAACCAATGCGGTATTTACATGATCCTCAATTTCTGTAAAACTTTCAAAAGTAAAATATTGTAAAAATAGTCAGTGAAGACTTCTGTCTACCCTCTGATTCCTTCCATCCCACTCTGCCTCCTGCCTGGAGATATTAGGGTAGTTGTGGCCCTAGCTGAGGGGAATTTTAGTTGGAGTTATATTTACCTCATATATGAAAAATATATGAATTGTATAGAAGTTCCCAAATTTGACAGTTCCTAAAAATGCACCTGACATAACCAATATCAAGTTGTGAAACTACCAGAAGCTTTTCTACATTATCAATTTTTAAAAACCCACAAAATTTGGTACTTCCATCCATGGCAGAATAACTGGATTCAGACTTTTCCCTCCCATAAAAAGCAACCTTATTAATGTACCAAATATATTAAATAACTCTTTTTTGGCATTAATCTACAAACAGGACTTTGATTCTTGAGAGAAGAAAGGCACATGTGGAGAATCCCACATTTTTCCTGGCTTTCTCCCTCAGGGAAAATTTCCCAGTGGTGAAGCAGGGAGTTGAAACCCCAGCAGAAAGCAATGGTCTTGCTAAGCTGAGGAAGCAGAATTTGGAGATTAGGGTGCTGAGGTGGCTGGAATTTCCTGAGCAGGGCTTTAGAAAGGAAGGAGCTACATAAAGAAGTAGGCACGGGTTTCCCCAAGGGTCTTTAGGAGAAGTTGGGCTGCATATGTGCAAGGCAAAATTCTGTAAGGCCTAAGAGAAATAGTGGCTCTGGGACCTAATGCTGAACTGAGATGGCAGATGTTATACAGTGCTGGGAATTTTGGAATTCTGGCCCAGACAGAATGGAGAGACCTTGCTAAGCACCACAATCACTCAGCTGAGACCCAAAAAAGCTACACATGTGAAGAGCCATGCTATACAACAAAGAACAAAACACTCAAGTGGAGAAGAAGGATACGATAATATCAGGCCCCAATCCACATGCGTATTAAACAGAAAACCTTCCAAAGGAAGCAGCAGAGTATCACAATAGGTTGGCAGAGCACAGAGGCAGGACTTCCTGGGAGGCCTGGAATCATCTAGTGTCAGGGAAGTCAGGGCTCAGCCACCAACACGGGATTTAGGGCAGGGCTCCTGAGAGAGCATGGTAGCATTACAGTACCTGAGAAAGATGGCAGATTATCAAAACCCAAAACCCTTGTTATGAGATCAGGACTCCAGGTAAGAGAAGTTGGGCATAAGGTTCAGACTAACTGCAAATGGAAAAATTTTGGAGGTAGAACTGTTTCAGTACCTCCTGTCTCCAGTCAGAGTCAGCTCTAGAAATTAAGAACAGGACAGACACTGCATTTAAAAAGCTAAGTGGTCCCGACTACAGGGATCACTTAGATCAATAGTAAAGGAAGATGGAGAATCAAACAATCTGTGAAAGGAAAAAGCTGTGTGACTCTAAGTCTGGGTTCAGAGGAGACAACAATGACCATAACTGAACAGGAGAGAGCTCAATGGAGGGATGCTGATGGAGAAGCAGCACAGTGCAAACCCATGTGGGCAAGGCCTATGAGACCCTCTGATCAGAACAAGGAAAGCAACTTGCCTCCACAGCAAAAGTGCTTGGGGGACGAATCTTAGTTTTCTTCCTGCTGTTTTAAATGCATTCTGTGGTTCCTAATGAGGACAGCATTTCACTCACAGACCAAGACAGCAGTGACCATTATATGCTTCTAAAATTGCCAACAAGTGCATAAGCGAAAGAATAGGGTTGTGTTCTCAATACGGCATTGACATTTGCTAGATTGACGTTGTTAATGCAGTCAAAGAACTAATTAACAATCAAAGGGAATATTTTCACCACACTGAGCAGTCTGTAAGCCGACTGCCTCTGAATATCTTCGAAGTCCTAGGAAATCAAGCATTAGGAATGTATTCTGGATCCTTCAGGCCAGAAACAGCCTTGCCAGTGACAATTATGAGACCGACTGGGCCTAACAACAAAGAAGAGAATGAGCCAATCTTGGTAACCAGGAGTTTTGGGATGCAGAGTTTGTTGATCTGTTCCAGTAGCATTTGTGTTTGTTTCTGCAAAAACAGTTTTTAAAAAATAGCATCAGAACTAAGAGATAAAACCACTATAAAGGAATATATAATATCATGAACAACTATAGCTGAAGTAATTGTGTACCGAAAAACACAAATAAGTGAACTTAATGAACTAATCATCAGGGTGGTTACATATAAAAATGCATATAAAATCAATACTACTCTACCATTTATGCTTCTATTTCACTCACTGGTCTAAAATTTTATACCTAGATTTTTATTATTACATTTTAATACTTTACATTATTCATCTTATCTTTAAAATTTGTTTCAAAATTTATCTTTTGATTATGTTGGTAATCAGTATAATTACTTATATTTATCATTTAACTGGTTTTACTACTCACTACCAGTGTTTCTACAATACAAATTCACTGTTCTCAAAGGGTTTTTTAATGGTGATATAATTTTTTGTCATTTAGAGGCTATCTCTGAGTAATATCAGGTATGAAGCTTTGTAGTACATTTTCTGAGTTTTGCATATTGTGGAATGTGTTTTTGTTGCCACTGCACAAAGGAGGCAATATGCCCACAGGTGGGATCTTTAGTCAATAACATTGTCATCCTCTCCCTCACCACCATATATATTGCTTCTAGCATTGCCATCTGGCAACAAAGAAATCCTAGACACGCTTAATTTTTTTTTCTTACACAGATAATCTGATTTTTCTTACTTGGATGTTTGTGGAATATTTTTTATTTATCCTGTGAAATTTAGATACCTCAGCATGATATGTCTGAATACTGGTTTCATTTCATCAATGCTGCCTGCTTCTCAGTGAGACCCCTTATTCTGCAGACTCAACGCTTTCTTCAGTTTAGGAAAGTTTTGTGTAGCTATGACTTCAGTTACTGATTTTTTACCATTTGTTCTGATCTCTGTTCATTTATCTGTTATGTTGATTCTCCTTAATCTTTCATGTTTCATCTTCACTGTCATCTCCATATCTCAATCCTATTGCCTTGTATCCTAGAATAGCTTCTGTAATGTGTGCCTCACATCACTGATTCCCTTCCCTGTGGTGTCAGTCTTTAATCTTTATTATTTCTAATGCATTTTAAAATTCTCAAATGGCAATTTTAGCATCATTCTAATATTTACTTACCTTGCCTAGCTCTATTTTCATCTCAGTCTTTTGCCTTATTGCCTTACTTCCTCTTTGTTCTCTTTTTTCATTGTTCATGTTTTGAATTATTAAAATTATAAAACAAGGGGTTTTCAAATTTCCTTCCATGTACTACAATCTGATATTATCGTGTATGCACCTGCATTTAAATGTACTTCTTTTTTTCTTTTCTTTTTTTTTTTTTTGAGACAGAGTCTCACTCCATTGCCCAGGCTGGAGTGCAGTGGCACAATCTCAGCTCGCTGCAACCTCAGCCTCCCGGGTTCAAGGGATTCTCATGCTTCAGCCTCCCTAGTAGCTGGGGTTACAGGCGCCTGCCACCACACCCGGCTAATTTATGTATTTTTAATAGAAACGGGGTTTTACCATGTTGGCCAGGCTGGTCTCGAACTCCTGGCCTCAGGTGATCCACCCACCTCAGCCTCCCAAAGTGCTGAGATTACAGCCGTGAGCCACCGCGCCTGGCCTAAATGTTCATTTTTATGCCGCAAAATCTGTTTATAGATAACTCGTGTAAGGAGCCCACTATTGTAGGTAACAAAATCACCTGATTTTTATTAGTTTTTTCACTGCTTGGATCTTCAAAGAAAATACTTTTTTATTAACCAAGTGGTACTAAATTCTCCAAATACCACCTGAAACTTCTGCTAGCATTATCACGTTTTGTCTTAGCTATTCAAATAGTACATTTATGTATGTACATTTGTATCTTTCCTTAGGTAATGCCTTTTTAATAAGCACAACTACTTAGAACTCCTATCAATCATATCAAATGTGTGCACATATATACCCACACCATCAATTATATTAAAGTTATTGAGAGAGAATTACATACATTGCCCAGATACAGTTTCAAGTGTGTCTAATGCAAACAATACAAATTTCTAATCAACTTTAGTTTGAACACCAAATTCCTTTACCTATGTTTATTCAAAAAATATTTTCTGCATGATTCTTGAAGTATAGACAAGAATAAGACAGAAAGAGTCCCTAGTACATGACTATTGATTTAATTCCTTTTTCTTAATGAACAGGCAAGACATCGGTTACACCTCCTTGCTTCTTTAACCTTGCAATATTTTAGAACTCACTGACATGCGCTGAATCTTTAAAGTGATCACAATTTTTTTCTCAGCTTGATTTCAAATGATTATCACTTCCTGTTTCTGCAAGGACTGAAACCACCTTCTAATTTACACAGGGATTGTGATAGGCTTATATCCTGGGAGGCACAGACCGTACCTAACTGGTGCCTAACTAGCTTCCTCTCCATGTGAGGGCCAATCTTAGTAACCCCTTTCCAATGGATCCAGAAAGACAGCTTAATTACTTTATGGAATCACCATGTAAATTTTCTTCTTTCCTTCCAAGATTTTCTTGACTCTCCAGAGTCACTTCTTAGCACCAGTTGGATTTCCAAGGGTCCTTCAGTTTCCCATCCATCACCATAGTTTATCACTTTGTTGTCTTGCTATATTTGCCACAGTTGAATTGCCACATATTTTCATTTCATACAGTTGGTCTGCATTTATCTGAGTAGAATTTGTGGACCGCAAAGTTGTCGGAGCTGTCACAATTACACTTCATCATGCTTAGGCCTCTTGTCAGTTGAAATACTGTGTTAGCTATAGGTGTCGAAATGTTCAGTAAGTTTTTGTTCCTTTTGACTTTCCGTGGTCATTTACTATAGTGATTTAGGGTGAAGTTAGCCTAGGGCAGGTATTTGGAGCAATAAAGCACTGTCCTCTGGAAGATTTACTAGTTTCTTACCTGTTTATTCCTCCTCTCACACTGACTACTAAAATACAATCATTCTATATCAGAACAATTGTTCCCCCATTTACAATGAACTGGTCTTTTATGGTATATGACAGAACCAATGTGAAAATTCTTTGTAGGCAAAGTTTGACAGCCACAATCTTAAAATATTTCTCAAACATACTTCCCAGTAACCCATTGTTTCTGGCCATAATATTTATACTTTTGAACTCTGTAGTGTTGGTACATCCACAGTAAGTGACACACTGTAAATTTGTCTTTCCTGGGAAGAGTGGAGCATGCTATAGTTATTTAAGAGTCACGCCTCAGGTCTTACATACACACACACACACATACACACACACTACTCTGAATATCTGTTATGGCACTTAACAGTCTGTACTTTTCCTTTTTCCTTTATAGCTAAAACCCAGTCACCAGGAACTGCCCATACTCCAGACAAGAGAAAAATGAAGCAGTGTGTATAAAGAGATAATGATAGAGAGATATCAGATGTAACCTTATTTCTAAGTACCTCAATAGTCAGCTGATGATCCTTTCATGACCACATAGACGTTCTGGAAGACATCAGTAACAAATTGCGGATGTTCTATTATGCCTAGTTTTTTAAGCTGTTTACTGCCTTGGTTTTCAATGAGATAGAAACCAACATTAGATTTTACAAGATGCCTGTTTTCACCTTCCACTTTATCACCTCCTTCTTATACATTTTGTGATGAAAGGTTTGACACCATCCCAATCTCAGACCAGCACTTTTAGGAGTCCACTGGCAAATGTGCAGGACTGTGAAGCTAGATCTGGTAAATGAGTGAGAGGAATAATATCCATGTGTCCACAAACCAGCAAAGACTCATTGTTAGATTGTTTACCTGGCTGCGCTCTGTGGAATGGACCAGGCTGATTCACAGACGCGGGTACTATTGGATGTCAGGGACAGATATGGAAGGCAAAAAGTCTGACTAACTCTAAACATCTGCTATGATAAGTCCAAGAAACTTCTTCCTATTCCAGTGGCAAATATTGGATTTGTTACTTGATTTTTGTCAGTGGGAAGAAGGATGGCATCAAATTGCTGCTTTCAACAAGCCTCATCCTAGTGGTACATGCTCACTAGAAAGTAAGAGAATTTAATAATGTTTTCTCTCCACATTTTTACATACTACACCTTATGTTTACAAAATCCCAGCACAACTGATTGAAAAATAACAAATAAGGATTATCATAAATTCACTTCTCTTCAAAAAGCTTTGAAGAAAGGAATTCTTTGATAGATATATGAGGGTTTAATTTTCAGTGATTCAGAAATCAGGCAGTGTAGAAAAACAGCAAGCTCTTTGTTACAAAAATGAATCAAGAGTCTTTGTTTCAATGTTACTGTCACCTAATAATTCAGTGACTTCATCATGAAATCTCTGCTCTTCGGATTTTCCTTTCTAAAATGAGGAAATAAAGCTGGTCTTTTCGGATTCTTTGTTTTTATTTTCGTGGAAATGGCTTGTTGACTACAGGGCAGCGAAAAAAAATGATTCAGAGCTTAGATTCTACACACGAGTATGATTTGGAAATATATTTGCTCATTTTATTTTTTAAGATAAAATTGGCCATTTGGATTAATTTCCTGTTTGATTTGTAATGAATTAACTCAGTCTGATCACCTGCCATGTGCGTGGAAAAGTCTCATACTCTGAAAAATGACGAAACAATAAAAATTTAACAGAATTCTCATAGAACAGGGAAGAAAACAGCCTAAATATGGTTCATCGCAGTTTAACTATATGATGAAATGCAATTTA
Source organism: Gorilla gorilla gorilla (assembly GCF_029281585.2). Lineage (NCBI taxonomy): Eukaryota > Metazoa > Chordata > Mammalia > Primates > Hominidae > Gorilla > Gorilla gorilla. The sequence goes on along the minus strand of NC_073237.2, from coordinate 98,188,309 downwards.
ATAATGAATAATCTGGACAGCAGAAGAGAATGTAGAAAATAATTGTTAGGTGAAGGGAACAGTTTAAGCACAAATGGTAAATTCAAGAATAGCTCCACAAGAATGAAAAGGAAGAAATAAGCAGCTTCAAGGAATCTTACATAAGAAGAGACAATAGATTTTATGTCTGATTAGTTATAGAGAGAGGTACAGAGGGGTGCCAATCTCATGGATACCACTGTAGATCTTTTCTTTACTAATTCATGTGTGAATTTATATTATATCATTATATGACCATCAGAATAATGCCCCTCCCCCCAAGAAACTCATATCCTAATCTCCAGAACCTACAACTATATTACAGGGAGATTACAGATGTGATTAAGTTCAGCATCTTGACATGCGGAAATAATCCTAGATTATCCTGTTGGGTCCAGGGTAATCACAGGAGTCCTCCTAAGAAGGAGGTAGGAGAGTCAAAGTCAGGGAAGGAGATGTGATGATGGTAGCGGGATCAGAGTCAGAAAAAAATCAGAATATTTTGCTACTAGCTTTGAAGCTAGAGGAAAGGGGACTCTGGCCAAGGAATTCAGGTGGCCTCTAGAAGAAAGGAAAGGCATGAAAATCTATTCTCCCTGGAGCCTCCACAGAAAACACAGCCCTGCCTACACCTTAATTTCAGACCAGTGGAATCCGTTTCAGACCTTTGACCTTCAGAACTGTAACATAATACATTTGTGTTGTTTTAAGCTACTAACTTTGCAGTAATTTGTTATAGCAGCCATAGAAAACTCATCCACCTTGTGTCCCCAACCACTCATTCATTTCAGCCCCCAGTTGATCTAGTACATCATGTCTAATAAACTTCTCTAAAAAGTCATTTTTATCCTAGCACTTCTTGTCCACCACTTTCAGTGGTCCCTCAATTCTCAAAGGAAAAAATCTATTCCTGAGCTAGAAATTATAACTTATTAACGTTATCCCCAATCACCTTCCCAAGCTTAGGCATCAGTACTGATCACACAGATATTTATTCTAACTAGACTTAGTTTTTGCCTAGTTTACATTGCTACATTTTTCTTGAAAGTTAATATCTCCAATACATCTATGCATAATAAAATTTTATTATCTGAGAGGGTTTCTAAACATTAATAAAAAATAAATGGACAGATTTACATATATAAAATATTCAACTGTCTGAATGCATAGAAGTAATGGGGAGAAATATGTAAGACAACCACAACAAAAGAGTATTTTTACAAGGTTAATGTCTAATTATAAAATTAACATAAATGACAAACACATAGATGACTTTGGGTAAATGTACAAATGATCTAAAAAGAAAATTTAACTGATTGGAAAATATAAGGATAAATATTCAACTAAGTAAATTCAATTTGGATAAATATTCAACTAAATAAATTCAATTTAAATAATGATACATTATTTTAACCTATAAATTAGTAAATATTTAAAATTATAATAATAATGTCAAGTACATGGTGGAACACTTTCCTTAACAATGACTTAAAAAAGTAACAGCTGTACCAGAGAGCATTTTGGCAGTACATACTAAGAGCACTAAAATTGTAATCTTCCCGCTGGGCGCAGTGGCAGTTTGGGAGGTCAAGTCGAGCGGATCACTGGAGGTCAGGAGTTCGAGACTAGCCTGGCCAACATGGTAAAATCCCGTCGCTACTGAAAAAAACACAAAAATTAGCCGGGTGTGGTGGCACATGCCTGTAGTTCCAGCTACTGGGTAGGCTGAGGCATGAGAATCACTTGAACTTAGAAGGCAAAGATTGCAATGATCCGAGATTGTGCAGCTGCACTCCAGCCTGGACGACAGAGGGAGACTCTGTCTAAAAAAAAGAAAAAAAAAAGTAGTCTGCCATTTGCCATTTGATTAACTTATCCATATAAATTTGTGTACATTTATATAAAGTTCAAATTGTCTGAGTGGGTAGTAATTTAAATTATGGCACGTATATTTTATGAAATCTATATATCCTAGAGGCTTTTAAGAATTTGGAAAATGCAAATTAGAGAATTATAGGTAAAGTACAAGACAACAGTAAACACATAAAAATGTTATCAGTAGTGATCAAAAGTGATGACATTATTTTTCTATTTTATTTTCTCTTTTCAGAGTTTAGAAATATTTTATTTGGAGTACATATTTATCTTGTGTAAAAATAAGCTACATTTAAAAAAAAATTCTACTCATCTTTCAAGTCTCATCTTAATACTGGTTCCCCTATGATTTTTCTTTCTTTTATCAGACCAACATAATATATTGCTCTTTCACTTCTAAAGCACTGCATAGCAATTTTCATGGAACTTTGAACATGCTACTTTACTTTCAATTTTTTATGAGCATAGAAAGGAGGACAGTCATGTATATTTCTTTATAGGACTGTTAACATGTAGTTCAATGTCTAAATTATAGTAGGTGATCAATTAATGTTTTTTGTCAAATAAGCCTAACTCATCTCAGAACAGGTTCTATGTTCCAAACAAGCATGGATATTTTCCCCATACAATTGACAGATATTTTTAAAAAGTAAAATTCTAAAAGAAGAAAATATGTTTAATTACATTTTGTATCACTAATATAATAAAAGAAAATCGGGCAAATCAGGAGGGGGATTCCATTCAATTCTTTTTAAAAGAAAAAAAAAGTTTCTGATAAAACCTGGACACCCAAAATTCTCACTAAGCTTTTTGGTCCATTATCTGCTGGGATCATCCAGTCCTCAGTGGCTGAGCATTGCCTGTGTTTACCCAAAACTCTCACTAAGCTTTTCGGTCCATTATCTGCTGGGATCATCCAATCCTCAGTGGCTGAGCATTGCCAGTGTTTCCTGCTAGGCAAGAAGCACTGACTGTGATGCTATAGCAAATATCTTTCAGATCACCACCAAGGACTGGACTTCTCCCTTTGACCTGAACCATTGGATTAATTACCCATTGTCAAAGTACTACCACCTGCCTGAGTTTGGAAATCACCCGTGATGGAAACTATCATTGATGCTTACTCCCAAGGATATAAATGTCAATCCTAAAATATATGTGCCCCTGTCATACCTTTTTGGATACTCCAGTTGAATTGTTCAATCATATCCATTGTGGGCCAATTCTAGAGCTATGTCAATTTCCCTACCCCAGTCCAGCTTTCTTTCCTTTGCCAGAGACACATACTACAAAAGTCCCTACATGCTTCATGGTGATGGCTGTCCTGTTGCTGACCTGTCCTTTGAGAGTGAAAAAAAAATAGTGATATAATGTTTTCTCTTTATGTAATACAATATCAATTTGGATTTTTGTAAATATTAATATACTTTTCATAGAAAAGGAAATTTAGTCAAGCACTGAATGGCCACTGTACTTAAACAAGGGGAAAAATTACAAAGATCCTAGTCTCCCTGTTTAAATATATCTCCAATGAGAAGCAGAAGGAAAACCCCTGCCCAGTAAATCTTCAGTATGTGATGTAAGGTCTAAACTTGAGGCTCAATATTATGTACTGCCTTGACATCTGGTGGAATCAGAAGGGCTTTGAATAGCCTAACTGCTATGTCCCCTCCCAAACCTGCTCCTACAGATAAGATTTCCTAGCCAAATGGCCCTCCTTATCAAAGGCACCAGACACAGTTTCTGCTTATTCCTGAGTATTGGGTTTCAATTTCCTGCCAACCTGTAGAATCATTCAAACAAGCTGATCACATCTTCCACAGGAACCAGGGGACACATCACCCTTTTAATTCTACAAAATCTGCCTTCTGCAGCCCCTGGCTGTTCATTCTGTTTCTGAGTCCAACCCCTATGTGACCCTGCATGACATATGGTGTCCTCCTCCCCGCAAGCTGTGAATGTATGTGACTAATAAATGCTGTCCATTTCATCTTTTTAGTGTCAAGTGTCATATCTTCAGCCATCCCCATAACCTTAGGGTGGGAATCCCTCTGTCACCAACTGAGTGAATAGGAGGCGATTAAAACACGTCAGTAAGAGAGCTTCTTGAAAATGTCTGATATGCTCATGTATATAAATTTATTCTCATCATTTTTCTTCTTCAGAATGACAATCTTTGGAAAATGTAGTTTCTTGTAAAATCTTGGCCGGGCACTGTGTCTCACACCTGTAATCCCAGCACTTTGGGAGGCCAAGGCAGGTGGATCACCTGAGGTCAGGAGTTCAAGACCAGCCTGACCAACATGGAGAAACCTCATCTCTACTAAAAATACAAAATTAGCCAGAGTGGTGGCACATGCCTGTAATCCCAGCTACTCAGGAGGCTAAGGCAGGAGAATTGCTTGAACCCGGGAGGCAGAGGTTGTGGTGAGCCGAGATTGTGCCATCGCACTGCAGCCTGGGCAACAAGAGAGAAACTTCATCTCAAAAAAAAAAACAAAAACTTCACAATTTGATATATCTAGAATGATGGGTCTGGGTCAACAACTGTATACTCAGTATTACTCTCATTTTGACTCTCTTCAGCACACCAGACACACTCAGCCGTATCCAGAACTGCAGGTCTCCATTTCCTTCCCATAAAGCTTTCAAAGTACATACACTGAAAATATTGTAATGATTATAATTAGCATTCAAGTTCAGGGCAAGACTTTCTTTGAGGGAAGGACTACAGAATGCAGATCTTTTAGAGCACTGATGGAAGAAAATTGCTCCTAAAAAAATGTTTTCTTTTGGTTTGTTATTTTACTTTAAGTTCCCCGATACAAGTGCTGCACGTGTAGGTTTGTTAGACAGGTGTACGCGTGCCATGGTGGTTTGCTGCACCTATCAACCCTTCATCTAGGTTTTAAGCCCCACAGGCATTAACCATTTTTCCTAATGCTTTCCCTCCCCTTGACCCCCATGCCCTGACTGACCCTGGTGTACATTGCTTCCCTCCCTGTATCCAGGTGTTCTCATTGTTCACCTCCCACTTATGAGTGAGAAAATATGGTGTTTGGTCCTCTGTTCCTGTGTTAGTTTGCTGAGGATGATGGTTTCCAGCTTCATCCATGTCCCGGCAAAGGTCATGATCTCATTCCTTTTTATGGCGGCATAGGATTCCATGGTGTATATGTACCACATTTTTTTAATCCAGTCTATCATTGATGGGTATTTTGTTGGTTCCATGTCTTTGCTATTGTAAATAGTGCTGCAATAAATGTATATGTGCATGTGTTTTTATAGTAGAATGATTTATATTCCTTTGGCTATATATCTAGTAATGCAATTCCTGGGTCAAATGGTATTTCTGGTTCTATATCCTAGAGGAGTTGCCACACTGTCTTCCACAATGGTTGAACTAATTTACATTCCCACCAACAGTGTAAAAGCATTCCTATTTCTTCACAGCCTTGCCAGCATCTATTGTTTCTTGACTTTTTAATAACTGCCATTCTGACTGGTATGAGATGATACTTCCTTGTGGATTTGATTTGCATTTCTCTAGTGACCAGTGACGGTGAGCTTTTTTCATGTTTGTTGGCTGCACAAATGTCTTCTTTTGAGAAGTGTCTGTTCATATCCTTTGACCACTTTTTGATGGGGTTGTCTGTTTTTTTCCTGTAAATTTGTTTAAGTTCCTTGTAGATACTGGAAATTAGATCTTTGTCAGATGAGTAAATTGCAAAAATTTTCTCCCATGCTGTAAGTTACCTGTTCACTCTGATTATAGTTTCTTTTGCTGTGCAGAAGCTCTTTAGTTTGATTAGATTCCATTTGTTAATTTTGGCTTTTGTTACAATTGCTTTCAGCATTTTAGTGATGAAGTCTTTGCCCATGACTATGTCATGAATTGTATTGCCTGGGTTTTCTTCTAGGGTTTTTATGGTTTTGTGTTTTACATTTAAGTCTTTAATCCACCTTGAGTTAATTTTTGTATACAGTGTAAGGAAGGGGTCCAGTTTCTGTTTTCTGCATATGGCTAGCCCAGTTTTCCCAGGACCATTTATTAAATAGGGAATTCTTTCCCAATTGCTTGTTTTTGTCAGGTTTGTCAAAGATCAGATGGTTGTAGATGTGTGGTGTTACTTCCGAGGTTCTGTTCTGTTCCACTGGTCTATATGTTTGTTTTGGTACAAGTACCATGCTATTTTTGTTACTGTAGGCTTGTAGTACAGTTTGAAGTCAGGTAGAATGATGCCTCCAGCTTTGTTCTTTTTGCTTAGGACTGTCTTGGCTATACGGGCTCTTTTTTTGGTTCCATATGAAATTTAAAGTAGTTTTTTTTTAATTCTGTGAAGAATGTCAATGGTAGTTTGATGGGAATAGCATTGAATCTATAAATTACTTCGAGCAGTATGGCCATTTTAATGATATTGACTCTTCCTATCCATGAGGTTAGAACGTTTTTCTATTAGTTTGTGTTCTCTCTTATTTCCTTGAGCAGTGGTTTGTAGTTCTCCTGGAAGAGGTCCTTCACATCCCTTGTTGGCTTTATTCCTAGGTATTTTATTATCTTTGTAGCAACTGTGAATGAGAGTTCATTCATGATTTGGCTCTATGCTTGTCTATCATTGGTGTATAGGAATGCTTGTGATTTTTCCACATCGATTTTGTATCCTGAGATTTTGCTGGGCTTGCTTATCAGCTTAAGGAGTTTTGGGGCTGAGATGATAGGGTATTCTAAATATAGAGTCATGTCATCTGCAAACAGAGACAATTTGACTTCCTCTCTTCCTATTTGAATACCCTTTATTTCTTTCTCTTGCCTGATTGCCCAGGCCAGAACTTCCAATACGATGTTGAATAGGAGTGGTGAGAGAGGGCATTCTTGTCTTGTGCTGGTTTTCAAATGGAATGCTTCCAGCTTTTGCCCATTCAGTATGATATTGACTGTGGGTTTGTCATAAATGGCTCTTATTATTTTGAGATATATTTCATCAATACTTAGTTTATTGAGAGTTTTTAACATGAAGGATGTTGGATTTTATTGAAGGCCTTTTCTACATTTATTGAGATGATCATGTGGTCTTTGTCTTTGGTTCTGTTTATGTGATGGATTAGATTTATTGATTTGCATATGTTCAACCAGGCTTGCATCGCAAGGATGAAGCTGACATGATCATGGTAGATAAGCTTTTTGATGTGCTGCTTGATGTAGTTTTCTAGTATTTTATTGAGGATTTTTTCATCAATGTTCATCAGGGATATTGGCCTGAAGTTTTATTTTTTTTGTTGTGTCTCTGCCAGGTTTTGGCATCAGGATGATTCTGGCCTCATAAAATGAGTTATGAAGGAGTCCCTCCTTTTCAATTGTTTAGAATAATTTCAGAAGGAATGGCACCAACTCATCTTTGTACCTCTGGTAGAATTCGGCTGTGAATCCACCTGGTCCTGGGGTTTGTTTGTATTTTGTATTTTTGTTTTTGTTGTCGTTATTGTTGTTTGTTTGTTTGTGTTTGGTTGGTAGGCTATTAATTACTGCCTCAATTTCAGAACTTGTTATTGGCTTATTCAGGGATTCAACTTCTTTCTGGTTTAGTCTTGGGAGGGTGTATGTGTCCAGGAATCTATACATTTCTTTTAGATTTTCTATTTTATTTTCATAGAGATGTTTATAGTTTTCTCTGATGGTAGTTTGTATTTCTGTGAGGTCAGTGGTGATATCCCCTTTATCATTTTTTATTTGATTCTTCTCTTTTCTTCTTTATTTGTCCAGCTAGTGGTCTGTCTATTTTGTTAATTTTTTCAAAAAACTAGCTCCTGGATTTATTGATTTTTGAAGGGTTTTTGTGTCTCCAGCTCCTTCAGTTCTGCTCTGATCTTAGTTATTTCTTCTCTTCTGCTAGCTTTTGGATTTGTTTGCTCTTGCTTCTCCAGCTCTTTTAATTGTGAAGTTACGGTGTCAATTTGAGATCTCTCTAGCTTTCTGATATGGGCATTGGAAAAAAATGTTTTCAAAAGTTCATGACCCAGAATCAAAATGCTTTGAAACTGTAGCTTGAATGAGCATTCCATATTTTCCATCTGTATCTTCATTTCTTTGTGCTTTTTCTACCAACCTTAAGGAAACAGGGGCATGATTTAAAGAGTGATGTAACAGGATGCAAATTGTCTCCAAACTTAGTCTTTAGCTATCACCTTGATTATGAGCTAGAAACTTGGCATCCTAAAGACTTCATTTTCCAGCCTACCTTGCTTCTACATGTGACATATATTGTGTGAGGCTCCTGTGAAGTCTTCTTAAAAGAGACATCACATCTCTCTCCTCTCCATTTTCCTCTTTCCTGAAGGCTGGAATATGACATGAGGACTTGAGCTTGAGCAGCTATTTTGGACCATGAACAGAATGTCATGGATGAAAGAACATCAAAAGAAAAAAATTGAGATTTGTATAAACTAATCAAGCCACTGTACTAGCCCCAAACTGCCTATCTCTAGACTGTCCCACAAAAAAAAAGTAAATGTCTAGCTTGTTTATGTATCTGTTACATGCAGCTGAACTTCCTTTGAACTGACACAGGTAGTATACCTAGAACTGCTGTTCAACCAGTTTACAACAGTATAGTCATGCTATACTGAAATCTAAAATTCTGCCACATAGGTTACTGAGGAAAAACACCATCTAATAATCTTGCATAGCACCAACAAAGGTAGGAAATTGAGAATGCAAGTCTTGCCAGTATAGACATGGGACACTCCTGGTGGCTGCTGAGCTGGTGGCAGCAACAGTGCCAGTGGCATTTTCTGATCCCACCTGCTATTTTAAAGTAGCTCAAGATTTGCAAGGACAAAGTAGCAGAGCAGATGGCAAAAGCAGTAGCACACTGGCAGCAACACTGTCATCACTAGTTGATGACAGTGATAGCCACAGTCTGATTGAAACTCAGGCTCTCCGGATATGCACATGAAGGCAGGGCAGCCAGCACAAAAGACACAAAAGTAACAGGTGCCAGGTACCTATCCACTTTCCATTTACTGTAGCTCTTATCCCCCTTATCTATGGGGGATATGTTTTAAGCCTCTGGTGGATGTCTGCAACTCTGGATAGTACTGAAACTTACATATGCTATGTTTTTTTCTTATACGTACATACATACCTATGATAAAGTTTAATTTATAAATTTGGCTGGCTGTGGTGGCTCATGTCTGCAATCCCAGCACTTTGGGAGGCCGAGATGAGTGGATCACCTGAGGTCAGGGGTTCAAGACCAGCCTGGCCAACATGGTGAAACCCCGTCACTACTAAAAATACAAAAATTAGCTGGGCATGGTACCAGGCACCTATAGTCCCAGCTACTTGGGTGGCTGAGGCAGGAGAATCGCTTGAACTCGGAAAGCAGTTGTTGCAGTGAGCCGAGATCACACCATTGCACTCCAGCCTGGGTGACAAGAGCAAAACTCCATCTCAAAAAAAAAAAAAAAAAAGAAAAGAAAAAAAAAGTGTAATGTATAAATTAGGTGCGTAAGAGATTAACAACAGTAACTAATACTAAAATGGAACAATTATACTATAATTCAAATCATGTGAACGTGGTCTTTCTCTTTTTCTCTCTCAGGATATCTTATTTTACTGTACTCATTTTTTGTGATGATGTGAGATGATAAAACGCCTGTGTGATGCTATGAAGTTAGGTGAATGATGTAGGCATTGTGACATAGTGTTAGACTACTACTCACCCTGTGATGATACATCAGAAGGAGGAGCATCTGCTTTGGGTGAGTCTGGTTGATGGAGCCATGATAGGGTAGATGGTTGGATGTCTGGAGCAGAAAGTATTGACAACAAATGAGCAGGTAGCTTATACAGTGTGGACATACTGGACAAAGGGATGATTCACATCCTGGGCAGGACAGACCAGGGTGGCACAAGATTTCATCACACTAATCAGAACAGTGTGCAATTTAAAACATATGAATTGTTTATTTCTGGAATTTTCCATTTAATATTTTCAGACAGATAAGCGGAACTACCTATTGGAGAAGTCATTGGAACACTGCTATGAGGCTCACAATATTAAATCCGGACTCAGACAGGAGCAACTTAGTGAAATGATAAACAAAAGACTATATTATTGACTTCTAAATAAATCAATAACTGATTTGAAAATTATTAAATTGGATGAATGATTTATATAACTAAGTAAGCAATTGTATAATTATAGATGTGTGTCATACACATGTCTAATTTAGAGAACAGAAAGAATTTTAAATGCATTTTATTTACACATTAATTTGTATTACTTTTTGAATATCACCCCTGAGCATGCCTAGATAGAAGCCAGTCTTAAGTTACAACTTTGTAACTTAAGAAGTTAAGAAGTTAAGAGAAGCTACTGTTCTACTTTTCCCACTCTGAATATCAGATTATTGACTACAATTGTCACTAAAGTCAAACCCAGTTGTGATTTATGTATCTATAAAAATAGCTGAAGAATATGTAACTTTGGGACTTCATCTTTTTAAAAAGAAGACACTGATGATGAAATAGCATGATGAACGAAGAACTATGAAACACACACCGTAAGAAAAGAACAATAAAGATGTAACAAGCATGATAAACATAAGCTACGAAACACGGTGAGTCTAACGTTAACTTTCAATCCATCTTCAGTAGGACAATGGTGGAGCCATTAGCTAGGTGTCGATAAGGAAAATACATCTCTTCTAGTCTGTCAACTGCTTTGATATTGTCATGATTCATGGATCCTCTTCTTTCAGGTTTCATACTCTAACAATTAGTTATGGAGGTTGCTCAGCTTCTTGTATCAAAGAGTTTATAAAGAATTGAAGAGAATTCTCTCTCCCCTCTCTCAATAGCTCTTTTGTCAGACTGATTTAAATACAGAGTCTTTATCAACTGTATCTTATAAGATGTTTTTTACTCTCAATTATGATCTGCATAATTGTTACCTCCAGTTTCTAAGAGCGGTGGCTCTCAAATATCAATCTTTTGACGCACTGCATCAGAATCATTTGGAGAATCTGTTAAAAATTTAGATTTCCAGGCCATGCTTCCATAATATATTTTAGGTACGGCCTAAGAAATTATAGTTTAGCAGTATGTCCAACTCCCAAATTGAAAGCACAGCCAGATTTGGGAATCTGGCATTTAGAGGAAGGCTGCCCTTACTGCCCTGTGGGGCTGAAGCACGCTCTGACTTCACCTTTCCTATCCAAGTTCTCTGGGATCTTCCCCTTTCCATAGCTATTGGGTGGAGAATGGGAAAGCGTATGAAACCTCACTCTTAAGGTGATAGACAGATTATTTTCCAGATTTGAACTGATATAAACTGAATCTGGAAAAGTGCATTCCCTAAAAGACAGAACTCTCATTATGTGTTTCCTCCTCAGAAAAAAACATTACATGCTTCCCATGGTTCCAATCATTTTGGGTTTTACTAAGTTTCATGTTCATTCTCAGGTAACTAATTTAAATAACCCTGAGAGATAACAATAGAGAATCATGCTCTCCGTTGAACATGCAGAATAAAAAAATGCAGAATAAAAAACTAAAGCATAAAGTATAATTCCCAAGCATAGATAGGGGCAGAGATCATCAGACAGAGGCAAAATGAAGAATTTTTAATTTCAACCAATTTGAGCAGTCAGATGGGAACCTGATAACAGAGGAGGCAATGGGTCAGGAATCCAACAAGTCCTGCAAATTGAGAATCCTAAAACAAATCTGAGGTCAGGAGAGAGCAGAAAATGGGTTAATTCCGTGGTTTTAGGCAAGGCTGGAGAGATCAACAGCATCTTGAAGGTCAAAGGAGGTACAGAATCCAACAGCTTAGAGAATTTGAAGCAGAGGCATTCATGACTAGAAACAGTAAAGAAACACTACGCCTAAGTCAGTGAGAAATTCTCTCTGCTTCCTTGTATACCTCCTGTTGGCAAAGTGTGGCCCTGAGACCACAGGTGTATAATCACTGACAGAAGATGATTAGAGAATAAAAGGTACACTCTGTACAAGAATGAAGTAAAGACAGAAGTGTGACAATTACTGGAAGCTCTTAAACATTAAAAGCACCCAGCAGGCAATTCCTTCCTCTGTGTTTATTAATTCCTCCCCTGCATCTGACAAGGTACAAAGGTAAGTTTTGCTCTCTACCTGCTGTATGTTTACAAGGTATAAAAGACCTGGAGAAATCTTTCACCTCAAGTCTCTCAGGCAGCAAAATTCCTCATTAACTTTCATAAAGGCCAATTCAGTGAGTCAAACTCTGTTCTGTTGTTGCAGAAATAAAAATAGTTTAACCAGCAAAAGATTCTCGAGTCCACTTGAATTTAAAAATAGAAATTCATAATGGCAACTATAGAGTGCTTGGGTCTCACAACAATGTAGAAATAAGAAAAGACTAAACTACAATCTTGAGCAAGTGATTTAACTTCCCTAGGCCTCAGTGTCATTGACTGTAAAATCAAGAGGATAACACTTGCTCAGAATATTTCATGAAATTGTGATGAGGCTTAAATGAGTTAACATACACCAAAGCACTTCAGAAGAAAACAACTATCAATATCATCATTAATATTTATCTATTTGGCCAGTATTTTATTTTAGTCATATTCACATGAGTATGTGATTGCAAACAATTGCATTTTGATAATACAGGAAGAGCAAAAAGATACACAAAATGGTCACAAGTAAAACGGTTATGTGATTTTTGAAGAGAATGCAATAAGAAAATCCCACATCATGGAAGGAGAAAAATATTATCAAAATGTAACACTATTTCTTATTGTCATATACATTTTCTCCTTTTAAATCACACAACATTAGAGAAAAATTGTAAGTAGTGTTAAATAAGATGCTGATTTATAATTCTTTTTTATTTTTTTTTATTATTATACTTTAAGTTTTAGGGTACATGTGCACAATGTGCAGGTTAGTTACATATGTATACATGTGCCATGCTGGTGCACTGCACCCACTAACTCGTCATCTAGCATTAGGTATATCTCCCAATGCTATCCCTCCCCACTCTTCCCACCCCACAACAGTCCCCAGAGTGTGATGTTCCCCTTCCTGTGTCCATGTGTTCTCATTGTTCAATTCCCACCTGTGAGTCAGAATATACAGTGTTTGGTTTTTTGTTCTTGCAATAGTTTACTGAGAATGATGATTTCCAATTTCATCCATGTCCCTACAAAGGACATGAACTCATCATCTTTTATGGCTGCATAGTATTCCATGGTGAATATGTGCCACATTTTCTTAATCCAGTCTATCATTGTTGGACATTTGGGTTGGTTCCAAGTCTTTGCTATTGTGAATAGTGCCACAATAAACATACGTGTGCATGTGTCTTTATAGCAGCATGATTTATAGTCCTTTGGGTATATACCCAGTAATGGGATGGCTGGGTCGGGTCAAATAGTATTTCTAGTTCTAGATCCCTGAGGAATTGCCACACTGACTTCCACAATGGTTGAACTAGTTTACAGTCTCACCAACAGTGTAAAAGTGTTCCTATTTCTCCACATCCTCTCCAGCACCTGTTGTTTCCTGACTTTTTAACGATTGCCATCCTAACTGGTGTGAGACGACATCTCATTGCAGTTTTGATTTGCATTTCTCTGATGGCCAGTGATGGTGAGCATTTTTTCATGTGTTTTTTGGCTGCATAAATGTCTTCTTTTGAGAAGTGTCTGTTCATGTCCTTCGCCCACTTTTTGATGGGGTTGTTTCTTTTTTTCTTGTAAATTTGTTTGAGTTCATTGTAGATTCTGGATATTAGTCCTTTGTCAGATGAGTAGGTTGCGAAAATTTTCTCCCATTTTGTGGGTTGCCTGTTCACTCTGATGGTAGTTTCTTTTGCTGTGCAAAAGCTCTTCAGTTTAATTAGATCCCATTTGTCAATTTTGGCTTTTGTTGCCATTGCTTTTGGTGTTTTAGACATGAAGTCCTTGCCCATGCCTATGTCCTGAATGGTAATGCCTAGGTTTTCTTCTAGGGTTTTTATGGTTTTAGGTTTAATGTTTAAGTCTTTAATCCATCTTGAATTGATTTTTGTATAAGGTGTAAGGAAGGGATCCAGTTTCAGCTTTCTACATATGGCTAGCCAGTTTTGCCAGCACCATTGATTAAATAGGGAATCCTTTCCCCATTGCTTGTTTTTCTCAGGTTTGTCAAAGATCAGATAGTTGTACATATGTGGCGTTATTTCTGAGGGCTCTGTTCTGTTCCATTGGTCTATATCTCTGTTTTGGTACCAGTACCATGCTGTTTTGGTTACTGTAGCCTTGTAGTATAGTTTGAAGTCAGGTAGTGTGATGCCTCCAGCTTGTTCTTTCAGCTTAGGATTGACTTGGCGATGCGGGCTCTTTTTTGGTTCCATATGAACTTTAAGGTAGTTTTTTCCAATTCTGTGAAGAAAGTCATTGGTAGCTTCATGGGGATGGCATTGAATCTATAAATTACCTTGGGCAGTATGGCCATTTTCATGATATTGATTCTTCCTACCCATGAGTATGGAATGTTCTTCCATTTGTTTGTATCCTCTTTTATTTCCTTGAGCAGTGGTTTGTAGTTCTCCTTGAAGAGGTCCTTCACGTCCCTTGTAAGGTGGATTCCTAGGTATTTTATTCTCTTTGAAGCAATTGTGAATGGGAGTTCACTCATGATTTGGCTCTCTGTTTGTCTGTTATTGGTGTAAAAGAATGCTTGTGATTTTTGCACGTTGATTTTGTATCCTGAGACTTTGCTGAAGTTGCTTATCAAAGTAAAGCCGATTTATATTTCTAACAAGATAGTTGGTCAATTTCGCTTTTGACAAGAAAATGTCCAAGGAACTTACGGACTTAGAGAAAGAAGAGCATGGGAAAGGAGCATATTCCTGGCTAGACCTCTCTTCCACACTCTAATAGAAAACTCTGTCAAATTAGTATTGACTTTGTGTAGGACCTCTCATACCTTATCCAGATAATTCTGGGGGCTTACAACCAAAGCAGGCTAAAAGACTTTGTTTATTTGTACATCAATGGTCAAACTCAAATCTCTGTGCTCTTATCTCTCCAATGCAAGTAAGGATTAACCAAAAGCATGTGAACAAGTGAAAATTAAAAAAAAAAAAAGGAGCAAGAGAGTTTGTGCCAGTGCATAGAGGATAGCTGGTATAATCTATATACTCAAACACACTTGGTGCTTTCTCAGGCATCAATATAGCTCACATGTGAGAAAATTAAAATTACACTGGGAAATGACACCTTGAAGTGCTCAAACTTAGCCCTTTCTTTGAAAGCTATAATTGCTTAAAATGTGGCCCAATATCTCAAAATAATAGTCGCTGGTGATATAGTCAATAAATGTATGCCTAGTCAATAATGCTTTATACTAAATTCCTTCTGTTGAAATAACTGCTATGATATCTGTCTTCTGATTGAACCCTTGACTGATAGAAGATAGCTGGCATTCAAGCCAGTGGCTAAAAGGCATCGACCAAAAGAATTAGTAAAAATAGAGAAGGCAAGAGTTTCAGGAACTGAGCCTTCAAGCACGCCAACTAATTTAAAGGTTTAGGGAGATGATAAGAAAATAGTAAAAATAAGACGAGAAAAGGTTAGCAACTAGTGAGGTAGAAGAAAAACTACCTAATATAATATTCTGGAAGACAAATAAAAAATGATATTTCAAGGAAGAGAGCATAATCAATGGATCCAGATGGAAATCATAAGTAACCTATCAGTAGTAGGGGAGAACACTTGGCAAGTATGTATTTAAAAGAGATTAGAGCTTATGATCTTAGTATCAGATAAGTCTGAATTCAAGGGAAAATGCATACAATGTTACAAATATATGCTCTAAATAATATTTATAAAGCAAAAATAACAGAAGATACAAAGGTCAATAAATGAAAATATATTTAAAATAACAGATTCAAGCTGGGTACGGTGCCTCATGCCTGTAATTCCAGAACTTTTAGAGGCCAAGGTGGGAAGATTACTTCAAAGCCAGGAGTTTGAGACCAGCCTGGGCAACAAAGACCCTGCTTTTACAAACAATAAAATAAATTAGCTGTGTGTGGTGGCAAGCAACTATAATCACTTATTTTGAGCCCAGAAGTTTGAGGCTGTATTGAGCTATGATAGCACCAGCCTGGGTAACAGAATGAGACCCCGTCTCTAAAAAAATAATAATGAAATCACAGATCTTCATTTCCTCTCTTAATTGACAGCAAATCAAACGGACAGAAAACATTTTTTAAGTATATAAATATTATATATAAAGTATTATATATAAGTATCATATATAAAAAGTAGATGTAATTTTTATATATATACATATATATTTCTATACCCCAAATATAGGTAATATGCCTTCTTTTAGGGGGCATTGTTTCATGAACCAGAGGCAATATGCCCTCCTGTCCATGAAACAGTCACAAAAATTGACTATATATTCAACCACTAAGCAAACTCCAATAAATTCCAAATTTATAAAGTATAAAGATTACAGGAAATATTCTCTGACCATAAATAAACCAGGAAACAAAAAATCCTGCAACTGATATATTACATTAGTGCCACTCATCAATATTTCCAGTTTTTCTACTTTTTGTCATTCCAGGACATAATAGGACTGTGTTTCCCTAACATTCTTGAATTCATGCTTATGGGACTTGCATTAACCAATAAAATCTGAACAGAAGTATTTAAGGGTGTGCTGCAGTGACTGGCATCATTCCAGATGGTTCTGTTTGAGGATCAATGGAGCACAGCTCCCAACTGACCCTAATGGATATGTACTGTGAAGTTACTGTTAACCTATGCTGAATTGACTGATACAAACCTTCAGAATTTTTGGAAATTGAAATTGAAATTGTAGAACTCTAGCCCCACAAAAAGATAAAAACATCAGAACCTATGAAAATACACTTTTTAAAAAGTTATGCTTGAAGTACACATAAAAATACACAGGACGAACTTTTCTTCTAAAGTATTGCCATTTTGGTGACCAAGCTCCAAAACCCCTAAGTCTCTCTGCCTCCCTTCTCTAAGATTCAGATTTCCAGGAAATAAAATCTAATTGGTCCAGCTTGAATCAGTTATCTGACCAAAAGCATGGGGTTCAACAACACAGACATGGCCTCTTAGGGTTTGAGGGCCCTCCACTGTGTTTTGAGGCCATTTCCAGAGGGGAATAACTATAATTTTATTACATCTCACCCCTTAGTCATATGCTGCCTACAATGATTCAACTATCTAGATTCTGGACTCAGTTATGAGGTGCACCAAGACATGGTTCCTGGATGGACGATCTCTACATGTTCAGTTGTTTCCCAGTGAGGAAGAGCTTGGCCTTAGTTATGCAGGTCAAGTAGGCAGAGTTAGCACTCTGAATGGGAAGTAAATAACATATATTGAAAGCTGTGTGTTCCTTATTGGCTTCTATGAGAATTAAACTATGAGTCTATAAATGGATTAAGTTTCATTATAATGCTCATTTCCTGTGTATAAGCTATGTGAAGAGAGATTGTGCTTATAATATGGGAAGAAGCAACATATGTTTCTTTGAATTCATCATTTGCAGTAGTTATGCTCCAACTTTGTTTTGGCATAATATTTTTATATCATAACTCCTAGAATCACCACAAACGTCTAGGGCAGGTTTTCTGAGCTTTTTCTCTTGTCCTCTCCATCTAAACAGAATTTTTATCCAACTTGACTCTTGTCTTTGATGGGACAAAAACCAATTTTTCTCTTTTTAATTCAGCAAGGCCCATTCTTTAAACAGCTTCCAGAAGCAGAATATATATTCCAAGAGGAGCCATGGACATCCCTAAACCCTCTTCAGTGGCAAAAGTGGCAGGAAAAAGAGTATCCAGATGGCTGTGCTGGAACTCTTTTCTCTCTTCTGGATCTACCCAGGGATTGATTTCCGATCAAACAAATGCGACTGGACTCCTTTCAAGGCATTAAATGTAATTAGCTGTTAATTGTTATCGTTAAAGGACTCTGCTGAGTGGTATCAAGGCACCATCTGGACAGCTCATCACATTCACTGAGGAAATCCCGAAATCTCCATCTAAAAATGTGTGTGTCACTTGCAGGCATTTACAATACCTGTCAACAACCTTTGCATCCGGTGGGAAACTTGTCACAGATGGTTGAAATTAATGACAGAAATACTCTCTTTGTTGGTCAAAATTCTACTTTGTAGTATTTATACTTCTTTAAAACCATCAGGTTTAAATGAGGATAAAAATATAAGAGAACATAGACATGTATGTTCTCTTGTATTTTAAACACCATCTATATCATCTCAGCATTTTGGTTGTAAACAGCAGAACATGACACAGATCATCTGAAGCAAAAAGAGAGAGAATTGATTGGAATTATATTGGACTACTGGAAGACCAGCTTGAAAATCTGACAGGTCCCAAGTAAGCTCTGGACGGCTATGCAGAAGATACCCAGGGGATGTCAGACAACTCTAACAGACTCTGTATTGTGCTATCACTTGCTCAAGATCCAAAATCTTACAAAAGAACACCTGTTGTTCAAGTCTGTGTCAGAGTTTTGCCACCTGATTCTATCAAGATGAAGAAAGAGGAACCATCTTTGGCTTCCACACCTAGAGATGGACACTGCCTTCAAGTAAGTGATCTCCAAGTTAAGATGAAGATACCATTATGAATCAGATGTGAAAGCTGAACACCCCCAAAGTGGCAAAGATTAACTAAATTATTTTACTATAAATCAAACCCCTCTGTGACCAGTAAAAAAATCTGTCTTCCAATGATATTTTGAAAATCATTACTAATTCAATCATTAACTAAATGTATGTTCACATTGTGGTAAGGATGTATTACAAGGAAATCCTGAGAACTTTGGATGAAGTGGTACATTCCTTACCTTTTGAGACCCAGATCACATAAGAAAACAAAATGCTTTTCTCCAGAATAGAATACTGGTCTCAACAGGTGATTTTCATGACACATTAGGTTTTTAAAGTTTCATTAATTTTTTTTATTTATTAAATTCATATGAATCATATGAATAAGTTGTTTATGTGTCACTGTGTAAAGTTTTGCTAGATGGATACAAAATAGTATTTAATACTGTCTCTAATTGAAATCTAAGTGGGAAAATAAGACATATCTACCCAAAATAATTAGTAAACAGGGAAATATATATACTTTGATGGAAGTCAATTAAAATTTTATATATCCTGAAGCCTACTTAAAAGTACATTTTATACAAACAATATTCAGTTCCCAGCACGTCTTGTGTGCTTGGAAAATAGATATGACAAAAATCCAATTTAATTTTGCCCTTCCCATCTGCTATTCAACAATTTGCCAAAATGTTACAGGCTTGCTCCATCTTTCCAGATATTTGGATGTATATTATCTAGTTGTAGCAAACTATCTCCTCTTCCCTTTTTATCATGTGAACTCCAGTTCATCCTTCAAGATTTAACTCGGATGTACCTCCTGTGAATTTCTTGATGTACGCACTATGGATCTGTGGTCTGGACACCTTGTCTCTTGTCTTCTTAATGGCACCACGTCCTAATGACTTAGTAAATTTATGCCCACTCTCCTTCCCTATTCCACTTCTCTTCATCCATCTCTTAAATAGAAGAAAAAGTACCAATAGGACTCAAGGACAAAATGGAGTCCTAGAGTCATACACATAAGCCAGCAACCATAGAGTGGCACCTACAGTGGGGTAGTGGAAGGAGGAGTAAAATGTTTACATAAAGAGAATTTCATGGGGAAAATGCTGGCCCTTAGAGAGCCAGGTCAGTCCAGAAGTTCAAAACAATTAAATAATGACCCCTCTACATAATTCCACCTCTTTCCCTCCTTCCGCATGTTTAGCTGGTTGATTAGTAACTGTACTATGGCAATTCTTATGGGTTAACATTACCATTGTATCTTAGTGAAAAATGAAAGCTTCAGGCTCTGCACCTCTATTGCAAAATCAGTGTAGCACTAGGGCCTACTGTAAACATTCCTACAAAATAGATCTATCAGTCACAGTCATACTCATCCGTAATTTTAACGGAGGTCTAATATAAAGAATTTGTGAATAGGATAAAAGGAATAAGGCAAAAAGCAAACAGTGAGACACCAAGAAATGGTACTTCAAAAGCAGCTACTCATCCAAAGGTCCTAAGAACTTAGAAGCTTGGAAGAAAAATCCTGACGACCTGGACATAGATCTCTGAGGAAGGAGAGCTGCTAGATGGCCTAGTACCTCCAGAGCTCAGAGGACGGCCCCTGCAGAGCTAGGACTGAGACTTATGGGGAGAGGACCATCTGTTTACTGTTGGTAATCCTGGTAGATGCAACAAGGCTGGTACAAGAATATAAAAAAGCAAATGGAAACCGGAGCCACCTGGTGCTATTGGAAGCAATTACTGCATTCAGAGTGATGCTCCATTGCTATTGTAGTCCTGAAAGGATCAAGAAACAGAAAGAAGCCATGATCTCCTTTTCCTCCTTCAGCCTTTCAGTTTCTCTCTAGTTGCCCATAATAATAGCACCCAATAGGAGCCCGCTGGCGAAGGGAGACAGTATTCAGAATTCCAAACACAGTCCTATAACACCAAGGCTGGGAGATAAACACTTCATTATCAGCAGGAAAGGCAGCAGGCAGGGAAGAAATCTCTCCAGGTGAAGTTAGATATCAGTTCTTTTCTTTGCATTGCATCTTTTTAGGTTTCATTTCTCATAAGGTTAAGTTTCCAACTTTTAACTGAGGCTGTCTGAAAGATAATATCACAAGCTTCATAATTAAGGCCTTTTTCCTCATCATAATTTCTGATCCAATTAGAAAACATTTTTAAAAATAACTAAAAGGATATCATTGAATTGTAAAACACAAAGGATAAATACTTGAGGTGATGGATACTCTATCTACCCTTATGTGGTGATTACTGTATTGCACGCCTGCATGAAGATATCTTGTGTAACCCATAAAACATATACACCTACTATGTACCCACAAAAATTAAAAATATTTTTTAAATGCAAATATCCCTTTAGTTCCCAGGGACAGGGCTTTCCTGATCTTGCCCAAAATTCAGAGACCCATTTCACTCTGAAAAGTGTTCCTGAACCTCTGGATAAAGGAAGAACTGCCACACTATGCAGGGCCCTGTCTCTCCATAGCCACAAGCTGCTAGTCCTATTTTGCTTTCAGAGTTGTTATCAACCTCTGTTTTTTAAAACAAAATTTTTATCTTAGAATACTCTTCTCTGAATAGCATTAACCAATACAGACAAAAATGAATGGTAGATGTCCCATGAGCCTTAGAAGGCTGTACACCAGCTGAGCACTGAGTACGGTTTTATAAGTGAAATAATGATGAATGGTTTTTCCATACCTAAGCACAACATTGAGTTAAAATCAACACTGCATGACTCATTTTTAAAACTCTTCTGACAGTTCTACCCTTTAGGTTGGCCTTAAGCCTGTCTTGCCTTTATGGGCCATCAGATTTGTTCAGTGATCTCCAACAGGCAGCAGTCTGGAATACCTGCAGCTTAGTGGCTCACGATGCAGGAAATATTCTTGCCTGACTTTGAATCTATTAAAGCAATTTCTTCCTCTCTGATTTTTACAGCTAATGTCCAGTTGGCCAGTCAACCCTGGCTGCAATGAAAGGAAAATGACTTTGGGGAAGTAACATGGACTTATTGGAGTAAAACAATCAAGATAGGAAAGATCCTATCCAGTTTATTCTCTCCCAATTTTAGAAAAACATCTTTCACACTTTTCCTCAAATATTGAGCCATATAAAATCATTGTTCAATTTAACTTTAAATTAACTTTAACGATGACAACTTAAGGTACTGTGTTAGATGGAGTAAACCAAACAGAGTCTTAAAATGTAAAAACTATTGACAATCGAGTAGGAAGAACACACTTTTTTTTTTCATTTAACATTTCAACCTAACCATGGAGATGTGGGGGATTTATGTCCTTTCCCTTTAGATTTTGTGTATGTTCTGCAATTGCTTTAATCAACACAAAACTACAGAAGTGACACTGTACCTGTTTCTGTGCCTAGGCGTTATGAAACTGACAGCTTCCGCTACCTGTGTCTTAGAACAATCGCTCTTGAAAACCAGCCACCATGCTGTGAGGAAGACCAAAGAATCCCATGGGGAAGCCCACATAGAGAAGAACTGGAAGTTCCAGACTGAAGACCTGCTGTGTTCCCAAACAGTCAGTACCAATTTGCCTTTTAAGAGAGTGAGCTATCATATAAATGACTTCTCTGGATCCAGAAAAGCCTAGTACTTGACCTACAAAATCATGAGCAAAATAAAATTGCTCTTTTAAGACATTATCTTTTGGGGTATTTTCACAGGCAACCGGCACGCACTATAAAAAGCTGTCACCTCATATGAGATAACATCCTCAAGACATTTTGAGTAGTTTAATCCAGATCACCAGAAACCACCTTTATTTTATCTCCAAGCAAACACGTATTTCCTGCCTTTCAGTAATGTATGCTATAAAAGAGGAAAAACGCACATTATAAGACAGAAAACTCTATGTTCCATTTCCTATCATTTACCTTGATGTGAACAACCATCTCCAAAAGGGGGACTAGTTGCCATTGCTTCATATCTCCCTCTCATCTTTCACCTACTTCTCCCTTTGCAGTCTTGGGCACACCATTGTGGCCTCCTCACCTATTCCCACCTCTTCTCTATAATTTTTTATTATACTTTAAGTTCTCAGATACATGTGCAGAACATGCAGGTTTGTTACATAGGTATACATGTGACATGGTGGTTTGCTGCACCCATCAATCCATCATCTACATTAGGTATTTCTCCTAATGCTATCCCTCCCCTTGCTGCCCATCCCCAATAAGCCCCAGAGTGTGATGTTTCCCTCCCTGTGCCCATATGTTCTCATTGTTTAACTCCCACTTATGAGTGAGAACACGTGGTGTTTGGTTTTCCATTTCTGTGCTACTTTGCTGAGAATGATGGTTTCCAGCTTCATCCATATCCCTGCAAAGGACATAAACTCATTCTTTTTCATGTGTGCATAGTATTCCATGGTGTACATGTGCCACATTTTCTTTATCCAGTCTAACATTGATGGGCATTTGAGTTGGTTCCAAGTCTTTGCTATTGTGAATAGTGCTACAGTAAACATACGTGTGCATGTGTCTTTATAGTGGAATGATTTACATTTACTATTACTATTTACTATTACTATATACATTTACTGGGTATATACCCAGTAATGGGATTGCTGGGTCAAATGGTATTTCTACTTCTAGATTCTTGAGAAATCACCACACTGTCTTCCACAATGGTTGAACTAATTTACACTCCCACCAACAGTGTAAAAGCATTCCTATTTTTCCACATCCTCTCTAGCATCTGTTGCTTCCTGACTTTTTAATGATCACCATTCTAACTGCCATGAGATGGCATCTTATTGTGGTTTTGATTTGCATTTCTGTAATGGCCAGTGATAATGAGCTTTTTTTCATATGCTTGTTGGCTGCATAAATATCTTCTTTTGAAAAGTGTCTGTTCATATCCTTCACCCATTTTTGATGGGGTTGTTTGTTTTTTTCTTGCAAATTTAAGTTCCTTGTAGATTCTGGATATTATCCCTTTGTCAGATGGATAAATTGCAAAAATTTTCTCCCATTCTGTAGGTTGCCTGTTCACTCTGATGATAGTTTCTTCTGCTGTGTAGAAGCTCTTTAGTTTAATTAGATCCCATTTGTCAATTTTGGCTTTTGTTGCAATTGCTTTTGGTGTTTTAGTCATGAAGTCTTTGCCCAGGCCTATGTCCTGAATGGTATTGCCTAGGTTTTCTTCTAGGGTTTTTATGATTTTAGGTCTTACATTTAAATCTTTAATCCATCTTGAGTTAATTTTTGTATAAGGTGTAAGGAAGGGGTCCAGTTTCAGTTTACTGCATATGGCTAGTCATATGACCATACACTATTTATTAAGGAGGGAATACTATCCCCATTGCTTGTTTTTGTCGGATTTGTCAGAGATCAGATGGTTGTGGATGTGTGGTGTTATTTCTGAGGCCTCTGTTCTGTTCCATTGGTCTATATATCTATTTTGATACCAGTACCATGCTGTTTTGGTTACTGCAGGCTTGTATTATAGTTTGAAGTCAGGTAGCATGATGCCTCCAGCTTTGTTCTTTTTGCTTAAGATTGTCTTGGCTATATGGGCTCTTTTTTTGTTCCATATGAAATTTAAAGTAGTTTTTTTCTAATTCTGTGAAGAAAGTCAATGGTAGCTTGATGGGAATAGCATTGAACCTATAAATTACTTTGGGCAATATGGTCATTTTCACGATATTGATTCTTCCTATCCATGAGCATGGAATATTTGTTTTGTCCTCTCTTATTTCCTTGAACAGTGGTTTGTAGTTCTCCTTGAAGAGGTCTTTCACAACCCTTGTAAGTTGTATTCCTAGGTATTTTATTGTCTTTGTAGCAGTTGTGAATGGGAGTTTGCTCTTGATTTGGTGCTCTGTTTGTCTATTATTGGTATGTAGCAATGCTTGTGATTTTTGCACACTGATTCTGTATCCTGAGACTTTGCTGAAGCTGCTTATCAGCTTAAGGAATTTTTGGGCTGAGAAGGTAGGGTTTTCTAAATATACAATCCTGTCATCTGCAAACAGAGATAACTTGACTTCTTCTCTTCATGTTTGAATATGCTTTATTTCTTTCTCTTGCCTGATTGCCCTGGCCAGAATTTCCAATGCTATGTTGAATAGGAGTAGTGAGAGGGGGCGTCCTTGGCTTGTGCTGGTTTTCAAAGTGAATGCTTCCAGCTTTTGCCGATTCAGTATGATATTGGCTGTGAGTTTGTCATAAATAGCTCCTATTACTTTGAGATATGGTCCATCAGTACCTAGTTTATTGAGTGTATTTACCATGAAGAGGTGTTGAATTTTATCAAAGACCTTTTCTGCATCTATTGAGACAATTACGTGGTTTTTATCATTGGTTCTGTTTAAGTGATGAGTTACATTTATCGATTTGCATGTGTTGAACAAGCCTTGCATCCCCGCGGTGAAGATGACTAGACCATGATGAATAATCTTTTTGATGTGCTCCTGGATTCAGCTTGCCAGTATTTTATTGAGGATTTTTTCATCGAGGTTCATCAGGGATATCGGCCTGAAATTTTCTTTTTTGTGTGTGTTTCAGCCAGGTTTTGGTATCAGGATGATGCTGCCTTCATAAAATGAGTTAGGGAGGAGTCCCTCTTTTTCTATCATTTGGAATAGTTTCAGAAGGAATAGTACCAACTCTTCTTTGTACCTCTGGTAGAATTCGGCTGTGGATTCATCTGGTCCTGGGCTTTTATGGTTGGTAGGCTATTAATTACTGCCTCAATTTCAGAACTTGTTACTGGTCTATTCAGGGATTTGACTTCTTGGTTTAGTCTTGGGAGGGTGTATGTGTCCAGGAATTTATCCGTTTCTTCTAGATATTCTAGTTTATTTGCATAGAAGTGTTTATAGTATTCCCTGACGGTAGTTTGTATTTCTGTGGGATCATTGGTGATCTCCCATTTATCATTTTTTATTGTGTCTATTTGATTCTTCTCTCTTTTCTTCTTCATTAGTCTGGCTAGTGGTCTATTTTGTTAATCTTTTCAAAAAACCGGCTCGTGGATTCATTAATTTTTTGAAGGGTTTTTTGTGTCTCTATCTCCTTCAGTTCTGCTCTGATAGTTATTTCTTGTCTTCTGCTAGCATTTGAATTTGTTTGCTCTTGCTTCTCTAGTTCTTTGCATTGTGATGTTAGTGTGCTGGTTTTAGATCTTTCTGGCTTTCTGCTGTGGGTATTTAGTGCTATAAATTTCCCTCTAAACACTGCTTTAGCTGTGTTCCAGAGATTCTGATACGTTGTGTCTTTGTTCTCACTGGTTTCAAATAAATTATTTCTGCCCTTATTTTGCTATTTACCCAGTAGTCATTCAGGAGCAGGCTGTTCAGTTTCTATGTAGTTGTTTGGTTTTGAGTGAGCTTCTTAATCCTGAGTTCTAATTTGATTGCACTGTGGTCTGAGAGACAGTTTGTTATGATTTCCGTTCTTTTGCATTTGCTGAGGAGTGTTTTGTTTCCAATTATGTCATCAGTTTTAGAATAAGTGCTATGTGGTGTTGAGAAGAATGTATATTCTGTTGATTTGGGGTGGAGAGTTCTGTAGATCTCTATTAGTTTCACTTGGTCCAGAGCTGAGTTCAAGTCCTGACATCCTTGTTAATTTTTTGTCTCATTGATTTGTCTAATACTGACAGTGGGGTATTAAAGTCTCCCACTATTGGCCAGGCGCAGTGGCTTATGCCTATAATCCCAGCACTTTGGGAGGCTGAGGCACGTGGATCACCTGAGGTCAGGAGTTTGAGACCAGCCTGGCCAACATGGTGAAACCACATCTCTACTAAAAATACTGAATTAACTGGGCATGGTGGCATGCACCCGTAGTCCCAGCTATTCAGGAGGCTGAGCCAGGAGAATCACTTGAACCAGAGAGGCAGAGGTTGCAGTGAGCCAAGATCACGCCACTGCACTCCAGCCTGGCAACAGAGTGAGACTCGATCTCAAAAAATAAATAAATAAATAAATAAATAAATAAGTCTTCCACTATTATTGTGTGGGAGTCTAAGTCTTTTTGTAGGTCTCTAAGAACTTGCTTTATGAATCTGGGTGTTCCTGTATTGGGTCCATATATATTTAAGATAGTTAGCTCTTATTGTTGCATTGATCCCTTTACCATTATGTAATGCCCTTCTTTGTCTTTCTTTATCTTAGTTGGTTTAAAGTCTGTTTTATCAGAGACTAAGATTGCAACCCCTGCTTTTTTGTTGTTGTTGTTGTTGTTGCTTTTTATTTGCTTGTTAAATCTTCCTCCATCCCTTTATTTTGAGCCTATGTGTGTCTTTACACAGAGATACATCTCCTGAATACAACAAACCAATGGGTCCTGACTCCTTATCCAATTTGCCAGTATGTGCCTTTTAATTGGAGCATTCAGCCCATTTATATTTAAGGTTAATATTGTTATGTGTGAATTTCATCTTGTCATTATGATGCTAACTGGTTATTTTGCCCATTAGTCGATGCAGTTTCTTCATAGTGTCAATGGTCTTTACATTTTGGTTTGTTTTTGCAGCGGCTGGTACAGGTTTTTCCTTTCCATATTTAGTGCTTCCTTCAGGAGCTCTTGTAAGGCAGGCCTGGTGGTGACAAAACCCCTCAGCATTTGCTTGTCTATAAAGGATTTTATTTCTCCTTCACTTATGAAGCTTAATTTGGCTGGATATGAAATTCTGGGTTGAAAATTCTTTTCTTTAAGAATGTTGCATATTGGCCCTTACTCTCTTCTGGCTTGTAGGCTTTCTAAAGAGAGATCTGCTGTTAGTTTAATGTGCTTCCCTTTCTGGATAACCCAACCTTTCTCTCTGGCTGCCGTTAACATTTTTTCCTTCATTTCAATCTTGGTGAATCTGATGATTATGTGTCTTAGGGTTGCCCTTCTCAAGGAGTAACTTGTGGTGTTCTCTGTATTTCCTGAATTTGAACGTTGGCCTGTCTTGCTAAGTTGGGGAAGTTCTCCTGGATAATATCCTGAAGTGTGTTTTACAACTTGGTTCCATTCTTCTGGTCACTTTCAGGTACACCAATCAAACGTAGGTTTGGTCTTTTCACATAGTCCCATATTTCTTGGAGGCTTTGCTCATTCCTCATCATTCTTTTTTCTCTAATCTTGTCTTCATGCTTTATTTCATCAAGTTGATCTTCAATCTCTGATATCCTTTCTTCCGTTTGATCGATTTGGCTATTGATACTTGTGTATGCTTCACGAAGCTCTCGTGCTGTGTTTTTCAGCTCCATCAGGTCATTTATGTTCTTCTCTAAACTGCTTATTCTAGTTAGAAATTCCTCCAACCTTTTCTCAAGGTTCTTAGCTTCCTTCCATTGGGTTAGAACATGTTCCTTTAGCTCAGAGGAATTTGTTATTACCCACCTTCTGAAGCCTGTTCTGTCAATTTGTTAAATTCATTCTCCATCCAGTTTTGTTCCCTTGCTGGCAAGGAGTTGTGATCCTTTGGAGGAGAAGAGGCATTCTGGTTTTTGGAATTTTCAGACTTTTTGTGCTGGTTTTTCCTCATCTTCGTGCATTATTTACCTTTGGTCTTTGCTGTTGGTGACTTTTGGATGGAGTTTTTGTGTGGTCATCCTTTTTGTTGATGTTGACAGTATTGCTTTCTGTTTGTTGGTTTTCCTTCTAACAGTCATGCCCTTCTTCTGCAGGTCTGCTGGAGTTTGCTGGGGGATCCAGACCCTGTTTGCCTAGGTATCACCAGGGGAGGCTGCAGAACAGCAAAGATTGCTGCCTTCTCCTTCCTCTGGAAGCTTCATCCCAGAGGGGCACCCACCAAATGTCAGCTGGAGCTCTCCTGTATGAGGTGTCTGTCAACCACTGCTGGGAGATGTCTCCCCACCAGGAGGCATGGGGGTCAGAGACCCACTTGAGGAGGCAGTCTGTCCCTTAGCACAGTTTGAGCACTGTGCTGGGAGATCTGCTGCTCTCTTCAGAGCCAGCAGGCAGAAATGTTTTTAAGTCTGCTGAAGCTGTGCCCACAGCCTCCCCTTCCCCCAGATGCTCTGTCCCAGGGAGATGGGATTTTTCATCTATAAGCCCCCGACTGGGGCTGCATCATCCTTCAGAGATGTCCTGCCCAGAGAGGAGGAATCTAGAGAGGCAGTCTGGCTACAGTGGCTTTGTGGCGTTGCAGTGGGCTCCACCCTGTCCAGACTTTCCAGTGGCTTTGTTTACTGTGAGGGGAAAACCTCCTACTCAAGCCTCAGTAATGGTGGATGCCCCTCCCCCCACCAAGCTCTAGCATCCCAGGTCAACTTCAGACTTCTGTGCTAGCAGCAACAATTTCAAGCCAGTGGATCTTAGCTTGCTGGTCTCCTTGGGGGTGGGATCCCCTGAGAAAGACCACTTGGCTCCCTGGTTTCAGCCCCCTTTCCAGAGGAGAGAACGGTCCTGTCTCACTGGCATTCCAGGCCCCACTGGGTACGAAAAAAACTCCTGCAGCTAACTCAGTGTCTGCCCAAATGACCACCAAGTATTTGCTTGAAACCCAGGGCCCTTGTAGTGTAGGCACCCGAGGGAATCTCCTGGTCTGTGTATCGTGAAGACCTTAGGAAAAGCACATCATCTGAGCTGGATAACACCATCCCTCACAGCATTGTCCCTCATGGCTTCCCTTGGCTAGGGGAGGGAGTTTCCTGACCCCTTGAGCTTCCTGGGTGAGACAACACCCCACGCTGCTTCTGCTCACCCTCAGTGGGCTGCACCCACTGTCTAACCAGTCCCAATGAGATGAACTAGGTACCTCAGCTGGACATGGAGAAGTCACCCATCTTCTGAGTTGGTCTCACTGGGAGCTGCAGACCAGAGCTATTCCTATTCAGCCATCTTGCCTGGGAGTCCCTCTTCTCTATTTTTTAATCTCAACAAATTCAGAGTGAAAACTATGGACTTGAGAAGAGCAAGTAGAGCAGGAGAAGGAATGTCAAACAACCAAATATAATTTACAAAGCATTGGTCTTTTTATCTGTGTTCACAGCCCCTGGCTCATTTCTTTAGCCACTACAGTAAAAACCACCTAGTTAAAATTGCAGCCCCCACTGACACACTCCCTATGCCTTCCCTGATTTGTTTTTCTCCATAGCACTAACTATCAGGTGCCATATTACATATTTATTCATATAGCTTGCTTATTTTTATCCACCCTAATAAAATGTAAGTTCCATGAGAACATGGATTTTTATCTGTTTTATTCACTAGCACATTTCTACTCCCTAGAACAGAGCCAGGCCCATGTTAAGTTCCAAAAATATATATTTACTAAATTATTGCTATTAATTGTGGTCTTGAGGTAACCCTCAGAACATATCATTAGTGCTTTGAAAAAATGTGCTACAAAATCCGAAGGATCTACTTTAAAAATTAACTTTGAGAACACAGACTACTCAGAAATAGAAGTTTACTTTTTTACTTAGGTTTGCAGTATCTAATTTTTGTAATTCAACAGTATGAAAATATTCCATAAATTAATGTTAAATAGTATCAAATACATAATTTTTTGCGGGGTTTTCAATTTTGGCTTTGGTCAGGCCAAACTATTAATAACTTGGTAGGAAAAATTCTTGACTGCCTGCTAATGAAAATTTTCTGTACTTAAATGATTTAAGTGAACACAATCTAGTGACCTTCTTCCACACCATGTTTTTAGCTCTAGCATTTTCTCTACTATTCCTTTTCTTTTTTTTTTCAGTAATCATTTATAAGTGATAAGAACTTCTAAGGCACTTGAACAAATAGATAAGTCAGATAGGTCAACACAATAAATATATATCACTTTGAACAAGTATAACAAAATAAACATTGACAGAACAATTTGGACACTTAGCTGGATCCTAGAAGTAACTGAAATCTACATTTTGTGACTGTTCTATGTCCTCATCTCCAACAAATAATCTATTGATCTTAAGACCTTTTAAACTCATGTGTATACTACCTCACAGTTTGCAAAACTCATTCATATGCATTGTCTTAATCTCCACAGTAGCAATGAAGTATTTTATTAGTTAGCTACTGCTGCATAACAAACTAGCAGAAAACCTCAATGGCATAAAACAGTAATCACCTATCTTTGGTTACAAATTGATATCATTGGCTGCACAGTTCAGCTGAGCTCAACAGGGTTTATTCACACATCTTTGATCAGTTTCAGGTCACCTAGGTAGTTCTGATTACCTTAACTGGACTCTCTCACATGTCTTGGGCATTAACTGGACAACATGGGCTGTCTTGACTCTGTTCCACATGGCCCCTCCCCTTGTTTGGGAATTTCTTATAATAAAGGCAGAGGAGGAAAGGAATGAGCAGGTATACTTCTTCATGTGTCAGACTGCATCAAATTTGCTACTGTCCCACTTGCCAAAGCAAATAACGTGACCAACCCAGAGTTACAGTACGCAGAAAAAGATGTTGCTACAGAAACACTATTAATTATGGTCATTGATACAATCAATCTACCACAGTTTGTGCTATTAGTATTGTTATTTTACAGATGATAAAATCAAGACTTGAGGTCAAATAAGTTCCCCAGAGTGAATCAGCCAAGTGAGTGCACCAGAAGCTCAGATATTCTGACTCTAAACATGTTCTTTCCTCCAACCGTGTCTGGCATGTTCATTCATATTCACAGATGCTGAGTTTATTGTTTCTAAAAAACAGCACCATTTCATATTACTATGATACCTCAGAAATTCCAAAAACAGTTGGAATGCCAATCAGATTACTTATCCTTTTTGTAAACTGGATAAATGCAAATCTTATTAGTTCATGCTGCTCTTTATTATTGAATGCTTTGGAACCTTTGGGTGTGCCTTGCTTGTCCCTCCAGCTAAATTTTCATCTCCTCCAAGACAGAAACCTCAAGTTCTTTGTCTTTGTATTTTTCCCACTGCCTAACATAATGCTATTCAAGTAGCAGATGTGCCACTTGGTTGATAAAACTAAAAGAACAAAATGTCACCTTGATACAGTTCCCTGTTAGAGAAGCAAAAATTAAAAGGAAACAGCTAAATTGATACTGGAATGAGTAAAGGATAAGGGAGAGTTCCAACTGTGCCTATATAAGAAAAGAAAAAAAGAATACATTTATGTTTTATTTTCAAAATCTTCATGCCAGCTAACATATATGAATATTTCCCTTACATTTATTTGCTCTGACTCAGAGTTGAAAATCAGCTGTGGTGAACTGCCAAGTGCTAATCAGTGAACTAATTGTTTTATTCATTGTAACAACCATTACAAATGTTGGGTTTAATGAGGTACTCACTTTTCCATTACAAAAATTGAATCCAGATTTTTTTTTTTACTGCACTTTGAATGATAGCTGGGTTAATGTCATTCTCTATAAAGCATTTTTATTCAATAACTTTATCATACCTGGCGGAGGTAAAGCTTTAAAGATGTGTAAAATTTTGTCAAATATTTTTATTTCTGGGTAAGTCAGTTTGCCCCTTTATCATGTTTGAGTCACCCTCAGAAAATGGAAAAAGAGAACAAGAAGCTAATGTAATAAATTTCTGTGAAAACTGTGAACGTCATTCTCTTTTAGCAGTGTAAGTATTAAAGGAAAATACCAGATAATACACGTATAGGCAAAGAAAAACTATAGTGGTAAAAGAGGTAGTCATCAATTCCTAAGTTTCAATTGAAACAAATTATTTAATATTGATTTTTAGATCTTCAGTTGGGGACAACTCAAAGTTAAGACAAAGTTTATTGGTACCTCCAAATCCTTAAAAAGGGAACTTGTCTTCCTCATAAATAAGCATCTTAGAAGGATCCAATTCATAGCCAAGGCTAACTTCTCTATTAAAAAACAATTAAGTGGCTATACAGGTGAAGAATGCTTCAAATTACCTAAAATAGTTGTATAATTTCTGAAACATATTGCAATAATGTCTGTAGATAATACTATTTCCCTCTGACTCAAAATGACATTGGCTGAATTGTTGCAGATACGGAAACATTGATTGATAGTGACAGGCAAACCAAACTTCTATACAACATATGAGCAAAGGGTTGCTTCAATAGTAGATTATTTTTCAACAATAGGACAATGTATACACTATAATTTTGAGTTCGGTGTTAGCCTCAATCAATGCAAGTGTCTGAAAACAAAGAGCGTAACCACTAAGAATAATCTTTCCAAAGTGCAGATTGAAAAATAACAGACTTCCTCTCTTCAACAGCAAGAATCAAATGAAATGCATAAGCAAATAGTCTCATTATGGAAAAATAGTGGCAACAGCATAGTACTAGGATGTTTTTCTTTGAGACTTCATAAGTTGTAACAACAAGGATTTGTGTATATAAAAATTAGAAAAGGCATAAGAAAATGAGATTTCCTGTATAAATGTTTTAAATGTATAATAATGAAGTATATTTTAAGTGATTACAGTTCATCGCCATCAGAAATATTTTATGGTAATAATGAGGTTGAAAACAATGTCAAGAATGAGATACCATCTCACACCAGTAAGAAAGGCTATTATTAAAAAGTCAAAAAATAACAGATGCTGGTGAGGTTAGGGAGAAAAAGAAATGTGTATACACTGCTGGTGGGAATGTAAATTAGTTCAGCCACTGTGGAAGGCAGTTTGGTAAATTCTCAAGTAACTTAGAACTATCATTTGACCTAGCAATTCCATTACTAGGTATATACTCAAAGGAATATAAATTGTCCTATGACAAAGATATGCATACATATGTTTATTACAGCGCTATTTACAATAGCAAAGATATGGAATCAACCTAGATGCCCAAGAACAGTGGACTAGAAAAATAAAATGTAGTATATATGCACCATGAAATACTATGCAGCCATGAAAAATAACAAAATCATGTCCTTTGCAACAACATTGATGGAACTGGAGGCCATTATCCTAAGCAAACAAATGTGAAAACAGAAAACCAAATACTGCATGTTCTCACTTATAAGTGGGAGTTAAACAATTGAGTACACATGGACACAAAGAAGGGAACAATAGACATCAGGGCCTACTTGACATCCAAAAAAATATCTATTAGTCACTATGCTCATTACCTGGGTGATGAAATAATATGTACACTAAACTCCCACGACACACAAGTTACCTATGTAACAAACCGCACATGTACCCCTGCTAACCTAAAATAAAAGTTGGAAACAAAAGCAGATAGACAAACAGACAATGCCCCTCCCAACTCCTTTCAAAACCTTTTGCTCTTTCTGCAGCTCAAAAAGTGAGCACCTATTAGAAGTACCTCTTAACACTTATTAAATACTGAGCTTTCTGCAGATAAGCAGCGACTTAGGAAGTAATGAAGCTGAAGCCAGATCTATTTTAATATTTATTCTAGCCTGAAATAAATGCTTATGTCCTTGAAACAGATAAGAATTTGGTGAGATAATAATTACAACCAGCTTGATTTAATAAACTGTTTTAAGATCAGAAGACAAAAGAAATGAGTGTCATGGGGATTTAGGGTACAGATTATTTTGTCACCCAGGTAAATGTGTTGAAAAGAACAAAAAACAGAAGCAGCAGGAAATTTCAAACTTGGCACATTGGCTCATGGATATGAAAAGATGTTTTCCTGCATTGAAGCTCCAG
This sequence comes from Gorilla gorilla gorilla, assembly GCF_029281585.2. Lineage (NCBI taxonomy): Eukaryota > Metazoa > Chordata > Mammalia > Primates > Hominidae > Gorilla > Gorilla gorilla. The sequence continues at coordinate 98,154,145 of NC_073237.2, read as the reverse complement.
GAGCTAAAGTTGTTTCAATTATTCTATTCAAAACAAGTCACCACACCTGAAGTCCAGTTACAGAAGTAGGGAAAAAAGGAAAGAACAAGAGTACATAAAAAAGAACATCTATTATTGCCAATGTTTTAGTCCATTCTCTTGCCCCTATAAAGAAATAACTAAGACTGGATAATTTATAAAGAAAACAGGTTTAGTTGGCTCACAATTCTGCAGGCTGTACAGGAAGCAAAGTGGCTTCTGCTATTGGGAATGTCTCAGGAGACTTACACTCATGGTGGAAGGTAAAGGGAAAGCAGGCATCTTACATGGCTGGAGAAGAAGGAAGAGAGAGGGAGGAGAAGCTACACACTTTTAAAACAACCAGATCTCATGATAACTCACTTACTCACTATCATGAGAAAGGCACCGAGGGGATGGTGCTAAACCATTCATGAGAACCCCATCCCCATGATCCAGTCACCTCATATCAGGACCTACCTCCACCACTGGGGATTACAACTCAACATGAGATTTGGGTGGGAACACAGATCCAAACCATGTCTGCCTACCTCTAAAGAAACAAGATACCAATTATATTAGGGTTATCCAGGAAAACAGAAGCAATAAGCTATTTTATTATGGGAATTGGCTCACATGATTGCAAAAGCTGAGAGTCTCACAATATGCTATCTACCAGTTGGAGAACCAGGGAAGCCAATGGTGTAATTCAGTCTGAGGCTGAAGGCCTGAGAACCTGTGAGGCCACTGGAATAAGTCTGGGAATCCAAAAGCCTGAGAACGTATTAATCAGGGTTCTCTTAGAGGGTCAGAACTAATAGGAGATATATATATGTGTGTGTGTGTGTGTATATGTGTATATATACACACATATATACACGTATATATATACGTGTATATACACACATATATACACGTATATATATACACACATATACACGTATATATATACACACATATACACACACACACACACACACAAAGTATTAACTTACATGATCACAAAGTCCCACAATAGGCTGTCTGAAGGCTGAGGTGCAAGGAGAGCCAGTCCAAGACCCAAAACTGAAGAACTTGGAATCTGATGGTTGAGGGCAGGAAGCATCCAGCATGGGAGAAAGATGTAGGCTGGGAGGCTAGGCCCGTCTTCTCACTTCACATTTTTCTGCCTGCTTTATATTTGCTGGTGGCTGATTAGATGGTGCCCACCCAATTAAGGGTGGGTCTGCCTCGCCCAGCCCACTGACTCAAATGTTAATCTCCTTTGGCAACATCCTCACAGACACACCCAGGATCAATACTGCATCCTCCAATCCAATCAAATTGACACTCATTATTAACCATCACAGTGGAGTTCTGATGTCCATGGGCAGGAGAAGGTGATGTATGTTCCAGCTCCATAAGATAAAGGAAATTTACCCTTCCTCCTGCTCTTTGTTCTATCCAGGCCCTCAACAGACTGCATAATGCCCGCATTGGTGAGGGCTCATCTTCTTTTTAATTTTAATTTTTTTTATTTTTTTAATTAAAAAAACATTTTTTGAGACAAAGTCTCACTTTGTTGCCCAGGCTGGAGTGCAGTGGCATAATCTCATCTCACTGCAACCTCTGCCTCCCGGGTTCAAGCAATTTTCCTGCCTCAGCCTCCCGAGTAGCTGGGACTACCAGCATGTGCCACCTTGCCCAGCTGATTTTTATATTTTTAGTTGACATAGGGTTTCACCATGTTGTCCGGGCTGGTCTTAAACCTCTGACCTCAGGTGATCCATCCACCTTGGCCTCCCAAAGTGCTGGGATTACGGGCATGAGCCACCATGCCCGGCCTATTTTGAATTATTATGGATACTGTATTAGTCCATTTTTTATGCTGCTGATAAAGACATACCCAAGACTGGGAAGAAAAGGAAGTTTAATTTGACTTACAGTTCCACATGGATAGGGAGGTCTCATAATCATGGCGGAGGGCAAAAGGCACTTCTTATATGGTGGCAGCGAAAGAGAATGAGGAGGAAGCAAATGCAGAAACCCTTGATAAACCCATCAGATCTCGTGAGACTTGTTCACTATCATGAGAATAGCACAGGAAAGACAGGCCCCCATGATTCAATTACCTTCTCCTGGGTCCCTCCCACAACACGTGGGAATCCTGGGAAATACAATTCAAGTTAAGATTTTCGTGAGGGCATTCAACCCCTTGCCCCTCCAAATCTCATGTTTTCACATTTAAAAACCAATCGTGCCTTCCCAACAGTCCCCCAAAGTCTTAACTGATTTCAGCATTAACTCAGAAGTCCAGTCCAAAGTTTCATCTGAGGCAAGGCAAATCCCTTCCACCTATGAGCCTGGTAAATCAAAAGCAAGCTAGTTACTTTCTAGATACAATGAGTGGACAGGTATTGGATAAACACAGCTGTTCCAAATGGGAGAAATTGTCCGAAACAAAGGGGTTACAGGGCCTATGCAAGCACAAAATCCAGCAGGGCAGTCAAATTTTAAAGCTCCAAAATGATCTCCTTTGACTCCAGATCTCACATCCAGGTCACGCTGATGCAAGCGGTGGGTTCCCATGGCCTTGGGCAGCTCCACCCCTGTGGCTTTGCAGGGTACAGTCTCCCTCCTAGTTGCTTTCACAGCCTGGCGTTGAGTGTCCGCAGCTTTTCCAGGCACACAGTGCAAGTCTGTAGGAGGATCTACCACTCTGGGGTCTGGAGGATGGTGTCTCTCTCCTCACAGCTCCACTAGGCAATGCCCCAGTAGGGACTCTGTGTGGGGGCTCCAACCCCACATTTCCCTTCCCCACTGCCCTAGCAGAGGTTCTCCATGAGGGCCCCTCTCCTGCCACAAACTTTTGCCTGGGCATCCAGGCATTTCCATACATCTTCTGAAATCTAGGCGGAGGTTCCCAAACCCCAATTCTTGACTTCTGTCCCCCTGCAGGCTCAACACCACATGGAAGCTGCCAAGGATTGGGGCTTGCACCCTGTGAAGCCACAGTCCCGGCTGTATGTTGGCCCCTTTCAATCACAGCTGGAGCTGCTGGAGCACAGGGCACCGAGTCCCTAGGCTCCACACAGCATGGGAACCCTGGGCTCGGCCCATGAAACCACTTTTTCTTCCTGGGCCTGCAGGCCTGTGATGGGAGGGGCTGCTGTGAAGGTCTCTGACATGGCCTGGAGACATTTTCCCCATGGTCTTGGGGATTAAACATTAGGCTCCTTGCTACTTATGCAAATTTCTGCAGCTGGCTTGAATTTCTCCCCAGAAAATGGGTTTTTCTCTTCTACTGCATCATCAGGCTGCAAATTTTCTGACCTTTTATCCTCTGTTTCCCTTTTAAAACAGAATGCTTTTAACAGCACCTAAGTCACATTTTTAATGCTTTGCTACTTAAAAATTACTTCTAACAGATACCCTAAATCATCTCTCTCAGGTTCAAAGTTCCATAAATCTCTAGGGCAGGGGCCAAATGATGCCAGTGTCTTTGCTAAAACATAACAAGAGTCACCTTTGTGCCAGTTCCCAACAAGCTCCTCATCTCCATCTGAGACCAACTCAGCCTAGATCTTATTGTCCATATTGCTATCAGGCTTTTAGGCAAAGCCATTCAACAAGTCTCCAGAAAGTTCCAAACTTTCTCACATTGTCCTGTCTTTTTCTGAGCCCTCCAAACTGTTCCAACATCTGCCTGTTTCCCGGTTCCAAAGTCACTTCCACATTTTCACGTATCTTTTCAGCAATGTACCACACTACTTCTGGTACCACTTTACTATATTAGCCTGTTTTTCTGCTGCTGATAAAGACCTACCGAAGACTGAGAAGAAAAGGAGGTTTAATGGGACTTACAGTTCCACATGGCTGGGGAGGTCTCATAATCATGGTGGAGGGTGAAAGGCATGTCTTACATGGTGGCAGCAAGAGAGAACGAGGAGAAAGCAAGTCCAGAAACCCCTGATAAACCCATCAGATCTCCTGAGACTTATTCACTACCACGAGAATAGCATGGGAAAGACCAGCCCCCATGATTCAATTACCTCCCCCAGGGTCTCTTCCACAACATGTGGGAATTCAGGGAGATATAATTCAAGTTAATATTTGGGTGGGGGCACAGCCAAACCATTTCAGATACATAATACTTGTACACATTTATAGGGTACATGTGATGTTTCAATACAGACATACAGTGTGTAGTGATCAAGTTAGGGTAATTGGGGTATCCATCACCTCAACATTTATCATATCTTTGTGTTAGGAACATGTCAATTCCCATCTTTTAGTTACTTTAAAATATACAATAGATTATTGTTAACTATAGTCTTCCTATTGTGCTACTGAATACTATATCTTATTCATTCTAATTGTATTTTTGTACCCATTCACCATCCTCACATTATAATCTCCACTTTATCCCTCCTCCTCCCCCGCCACCCCCACGTTACTCTGCCTGCCTCTGGTAACCATCATTTTGCTCTTTATCTCCATGATTCGATATTTTTTAACTCCCACATATGAGTAAGAACATCTGGTATTTGTCTTTCTGGCCTGGCTTGTTTTACTTAACGTATGTCCTTCACTTTATCCATTTTGTTGTAAATTACAGGATTTCATTCTTTTTATGCCTAAATAATATTGTATTGTGTATATGTGCCACATTTTCTTTATCTGTTTGCCCTTTGATGGACATTTAGGTTGATTCTATATCTTGGTTATTGTTAGTAGTGCCGTAATAAACATGGGAATCCATATATCTCTTTGATATACTATTTTTTCTCTTTTTTGGATATATATAACCATCAGGGGGATTGCTGGATCATATGGTAGTTCTAGTTTTAGTTTTTTGAGGAACCTCTCTACTGTTCTCTGTAGTGACTGTACTAATTTTCATTTTTATCAACAGTGTATGAGTGTTCCCCTTTCCCTACATGCTCGTCAGCATTTATTATTGCCTGTCTTTTGGATAAAGTCATTTCAACTGGGGTGAGATGATATCTCATTGAAATTTCTATTTGTATTTCTCTGATGATAGTGATGTTGAGCATTTTTTATTCACTTGTTGTCCATTTGTATGTCTTCTTTTCAGAAATGTCTATTCAGGTATTTTGCCAATTTTTAAATAAGATTATTTGTTTTTCTTGTTTGCAAATATTTTCTTTCATTCAGTGAGTTGCCTCTTCACTTGTTTTTTTTTTTCTGTCCAAAAGCTTTTTTAGCTTCATGTGATCTCATTTGTCCATTTTTTGTTTTGGTTGCCTATGCTTTTGGTTTCTTACTCAAAAACTCTTTGCCCAGATTTATGTCCTGGAGAGTTTCCATTATTATTTTCTTGTAGGAGTTTCATAGTTTCAGTTCTTAGATTTAAGTCTTTAATCCATTTTGAATTGAATTTTTTATATAGAGAGAGACAGGGTTCTAGTTTCATTCCTTTGCATACGGTAAAAGAAATGTTTAAAGACACATAAAAGGATCCACCTTCCTTACTCAGTCTACTAACTCAGTGCCAGTGTCTTCTGGAAAACCCTCACAAACGTACCAGCTATCTGATACATATAATGGTTTACCAGCTCTCTGGGTCTCCCTTAATGCAATCAGGTGGACACCTAAAATTAACCATTGCAGCAATTGTTCTGCAATAAAATTTATTTGATTACATTGAAAAATAATGGCTTCTATCCTTACATTTTGTTGTCATTATTGCTATTTTTGCTGTTAAGAGGAGAATTGGCCAAAAAAATTATTATAATTGGTGACAGAGAGGTAGGGATGCTGTTAGTAGCCCAACACTTAGGAGTAAGACATCAGGTGCTCCCCTAGGCCACCAGATACCACCTCTGGATAAAGGACTATGCCTGTGGGAACTGTTAGGGTTATAAGAAACATTATGTATTCTTCATACACGCTACTTTTTTATTTTACCTTTTCCTCTATGATCAGCAGCTAAGATATTAAAACCATAAAGTACTGGTTGTCATCTTCAACTAGCTAGGGAAGGCTAGGGAGACTGTTCTACTTCATAGCCAATTCCTAGGGAAGCAGATATCCGATGGTTAGGATGGATGATAGGAGATAAGGGTCTCAATCTAAAAAGTAGACTTAGATGGAAAAAAGTTGGGGGTGGGGCATGCAGGGGAGTCCTGGTAGCCTAAAAATGGGCATAGACATTTTAGAAATTGATTTGAAATGAATCCAGAAAATCAGTTTGCTAGAAAAGTGAAGTAGTTGTTTTCCGCCAAGGTTTACCACTTGATCACTGGCATGCATCTGCTTTAAAATTCTTCTATTGCCATGTTCTCTCCAAAGACTCTCCATTGTGTCACACCTCTAGCAACACACTGCTGAAAGTCGACTCTGAATTCACCTCAAATGAAAATGTTCACAGTTTAAATTTGCAAAGCAGTAATACTAATTTATCATAGGGCACTAACTACCTATGGAGAAGCAATAAGATACTTTTAATTTTTAAATGTCTAAAATCTATACAGCAAATCTGGCATATTTGTGTGTGTGTGTGTGTGTGTGTACAAAACACTCATATATACATGGATATACACACACATATAACTGTGCACACACACACATGCTAGAAAATTTCAAAGAACTTACAGAATCAAAAGGTTTGAAGTATTTTTCTATTTCCTTTAGATATGATTAAATCCAAACCACTTACTTTTCTGCCTGTAGGTAAAACTGGAAATAAATAATTCAGAAGCTCCATTTCAAATGGGTTTCAGGGGAATAAATACTTTAATCCTGACCTAAATAAACATGGCACTAGCCTCAAATGTTTGAAAAGTAATACTGTCCAGGAATATTGCCTAGAGGCCAGGCATTGCTGACTCCGAATAAGAGTAGCCTATTGGATGTAGTTGACAAGCACACCTCAAGTTACGAAGAAAAGGAAAAATTACAATTGTGAAAATAGAGCACAACAGAATGTGAAATTCTATAAGATTATATTTCCTGAGGGAAGTGAACCAATAAACTTCCTATTAAAATTCTTTTGGTATTAGGAATCACTAGATTAGTACAACATAAACTAGATAACTAACACTAATCAAATTTACATTTAATATTTAAAACTCTCTTCCCTTCTTATTTTTATGAGCAAGTAAGAAAAATGAAAGGTAAACACCAAAAACTTTATATTCTTAATAATACTCCATCTTCTTTAACTATATCATTCTTTAATATTCCTGCTAAATGAATTGTTTAAGTATTTAAACAATTGTACAGTTTGTGCCCTGCATAAATGCACTTGGCCAAGGAGGTGCAAATATAAACAAATCTATCCCTTATTCCTTTTCAAGTCACGTGCCCTCAGGAGGAGCTGCCTCTGCCAGGAAGGAAGGGAGTCTTTCTAATTCACCTGTAGACATCAGACCTGCACCAGTCACTCACAATGATAACTAAATATCCTCTCTCTTTCTTCCCTCTCCTTTTCATCTATCCACCTCCAAGATCCTCTTTTATTCCAAGGCAAACTCTTGAGTTGTCGACCTACCTCTTTGGATCATGCTGACCCATTTCCTCAGGGTCTGACTTTACCCAGAAGTTTCTTATTTTGGTGTTGACCATTTCAATGACATATTTTAACCCCACCATTTTTGCATCTGCCTAGCCAGCTGCTTTTGCCACAGCTCTTGCAGCAGTAGGGCACAGTCCTGCTTGCAGTGAAGGGCAACACAGGCAGCAGGCAGAAGACTGCATCTTGAGGGCAGGAACCAGTGCCAGTGCCATCAGATGGGGTCAGCTGCAGTGTCCAGATTGATAGGCATCTCCAAAAATGCAACACTTCCTTCATGGGCATCAGAGCCCTTGGGAGTGCAAAACTTCCAGAGACATCTGGAAATAGTAGCACAGATATTTAACATAAATAAGAATGGAAAACTCACCATAGTGAGTGAAGGTAAATCTAAAAATATAGATGTGACCACATTTGGAAACCTATTTTGACCCATAAACTGGTTTGACCTACAAAATATAAATTATGTTTTTGTATGAAGGTTATATAAAGTATATAGTGAAATATCTTAAAATATTGAGCTAAAAACCATTTATTTAGGCAACAACTTGCACAGCTGTGACCAGTGAAGAAATCACATTGTGCAGTTTTATCTAGTGCTAGCATATGAATCATTGAACTGATACTTGAAATGTTTATAAAAAGTCAAAAATACGATATGAAGTTATGAAAGATAAACACGGAAGCCTACAGAAAGAGAAAGACTAGTGATAAAAATATAGTCAGTGCATAGCCAGGAGATGGAAATTGTAGGCCAATAGATTCAATACGTAATGATCTCTGTATTCTAGTGGGTAAAACCAGTTTTGAAGTCTTAATTTAATCTATCCTTAATCCAGAAAAGGCACTCGCTAAAACTGAACATATCTATTTTCATCAGATGAGACTTCTGATTAAATGTTGTAGACTTTGTCTATTGTCTACAGGGCAAGAATATGCTGACCTGTAAAGAGTAATTATTCAGTTCTAGCTACAGATATATTTCTCATTACAAATGAGTAAATTGATATCCTAGTTTATATATTTCTTTCTTTTACAGAAATGAAGCAATTTTCTATGGCCTAATTATCTCTGATTTCTGACAAGACCAAATTTCTGGCCTTGCAAGGCTGAGGACTAAGCCTGAAGTGTGATGACTCAGTCACTGGGTTCTATCCCTAAATGGCTCCAAGATCTCTGACGGACATTGCAGCATTATAAAGCTGGGAAATTAACACATCTTGCCCTCTCAATTTCATGTGCATTTTATTTGTTTTCTTAATATTTTAAAGTTTGTGCATTTACCAAAGATGTTCATCACATTAGCAATTAAGAAGCATATGTGGTTTCTATATAGTGAAGAATTTAAGTAAAAGAATAATCTATACACATGCATAATTTAAGTTAAATTCCAAGTATTTTTATCTAAGGTTGAGGGCGATATTTAACAGTAAAAATAGGGAAGAACATGAAACCAATACCTTTTGCAAATCATATGCAAAACCTTTTCCACTACTCAATCTGGAAGTCATTCTCATTTAATCAAAAGCTATCTCAGCTTATTAAGTCCTGTTATACCATTATATATAAGACAGAAACACTTTGGATCAAAGGTAGCTGCTGCAAGAATTTTTCAAAGGTTGTATCAAAGGAAAATTAACCACCTCGATTTCTAATTTAAAAAGGTAAGGAGTTAAATAAAGAATTGATGAGGACTACCCTTAAAGCCTTATAGTTGAGAACTTACAGCTAAAGATTGGGAATTCTCTGCAATTAGTACAATATTAAAGATTTAATACTCCCTCAAGAAAAATGTGCATGCCCAGGTAGATCAGCACATCTTATGTAGAAGTTTTGAGTAAATGGGTTACCATATGTCATATAGTAACACTTTGGTTTTCACATAGACCATTAGGCAAAAATTGGTCTGATATTTCTTTCTAATCACGAGAAATGTACCTCCCTACCTAAAAAGAAGTTCAACTGCAAGAGCTATTAAACAGGCTTGCAGAATCATCTTCAGGTATATGTACATAGCACATTATACAACAAGGAAGGAATAAAAGTCTATCATTGCCTTCTGGCTTTGTTTCAGTAAAGGGGTCATATAACGGACCTGGGTTCTCAGCTGTGAAATGAAAAGAATCGAACCAAATGATCCAAGGTTCCTTCTAGCTCTAAGATTCTCTAGGACCCCAAAACTGGGACATTTCCAAGATTATTTGAAGAATAACCAGAGGGCCTTCCAAAAAAATACTGAAAAGACGTTATATAATTGTGGTAACTGAAAATTTTGTAACTGAGAGTTATGAACATTCTCAATTCATAATTCACCAAATGTGATTCTGTGATAAAATTCTCCTGCCTGTAGCAATTAGAATTTTCACAGAGAAGTCAAGAATAACAGGCGGGTGGATCACTAGGTCAGGAGATCTAGACAATCCTGGCTAACACGGTGAAACTCCGTCTCTACTAAAAGTACAAAAACTTTAGCTGGGCGTGGTGGCGGGCGCCTGTAGTCCCAGCTACTCCGGAGGCTGAGGCAGGAGAATGGTGTGAACCCTGGAGGCGGAGCTTGTGGTGAGCCGAGATCGCGCCACTGCACTCCAGCCTGGGCGACAGAGCGAGACTCCGTCTCAAAAATAATAATAATAATAAATTTAAAATATTTTAATTAACGTCTTCACAAATACCCTCATTATCTCTTAGAATTTCATTTTTCAACCTAAAGGTTTTATCTGAAAGACATGGCTTTTTAATATATTTATTTCCTGTTTTTCTATGTAAATAACGTTTATAATATTTTACTAAATGTAGAAAATATAGAAAAATAAAAATTATCTGCAATCTCTCAGGTGACTCTACAAAGATTAGAGATATTAACTAAGAACATCATGAAGAGTTTTTCTATGAAAATAGTATATATTTGTTATTTAAAATTGAGCATTCTGAACATCACACTCCGGGGACTGTTGTGGGGTGGGGGGAATGGGGGAGGGATAGCATTAGGAAATATACCTAATGCTAAATGACGAGTTAATGGGTGCAGTACACCAACATGGCACATGTATACATATGTAACAAACCTGCACATTGTGCACATGTACCCTAAAACTTAAAGTATAATAATAATAATAATAATAAATAATAAATAAATAAATAAATAAAATTGAGCATTCTGTAAATATTATTTTATAACTTACTTTTTCATTTAACAGTATATCTTAAGCATTTAAATATGTTGTTAAATGCTATTATTAACATGATTTTGATCATTGTTCAATACTTTATCCGATTCTTATGTTAAGACATTTAGTTTGCTTTGAGTATTTCAATATTATAAATAATGCCTCAATGAAGATTATTGTACATAAGTCCTTCATGGATTTCTTGAGATCTAAAAATATGTTCCTAGAGGAAAAATTACCCAGTCAAAAAGTGCAAAGATTGTAAGTCTCCTATGAAATATTGCAAAATTTTCTTCTAGAATGGTCATAATTGCACCCTAGCCCAAACTGGGTATTACGATTTTTCAAAGCATGCAAATTTGAAAATTTAGAACTGGTAACATGTTTCTATTTATTTCACTTTGATTACTACTGGGGTTGAACTTTTTTTCCATATTTTATTGGCTAGTTTTCTTCTTGCAGATTATTTGCTCATGTACTTAACCTGTTTCTCTGTTGGGATATTCATATGCTATGTATCGATTGCTAGCACTGATATTATATTAAGGATGTTAAACCCTTATACCATTAAATATTGCAAATAGTTACACCAGTGTGCCATGTGCACTTTAGTAAGTATTTTTTATTTTTCAGATATTTTCAGTAAAATCTCATTATTTCCTCATATGTTTTTGTCTTTGACTTGATGTTTGGAAAGTACTTTCCAACCCTAAGACCAGAAACATATTCAACATTATTTCCTTCTATTTTCCTATACCTTCATTTTTTAAATTTAACTCTGCTATATTGAATTTATTCTGATATAGAATCTGAAATGAAGAGAACTAACTTCATATTAGTTCCAAAAATTTTATCAGCTATTGAAATAATATTTGTTTAATAATCCCACTAATTTGAAAAGCTATTGATTTGTCCTTTCATCAGATCTGCCTATTATGTTTCCTTTTCTGTCACATACAACATTAAAACATTTACATATTATATGATCTATACCTAGTCTTTATTTGAATCCACTGACCTTCTGATTATCTTCAGGCCAATAATATACTTTTTAACTATTTTAACTTTATATCTCATTTTAAAAGTTCTCTGCAAATATTCTTGTTATAAGTAGTCTTTACTTATAACTTTAACTTATTTACTTTACAAATAATCACTTGATATATTTTCTGGCTCAATACTTATTGACAATGCCTTTTTAAAATTTCCCATTTGTATGTATGGGAAATTCAAATAGTAATACATATGGTTAAAGAATATGGCCTTACAATTCCTAGTTTGAAAAATTCGCTGATGCTTTTTTACCCTAATTAGGGAAATTTTTGCAAATGTCTATGGGATTTGAAAAAGAAAATATATCCTTTATGCACACAAAGATGGCTGGCTATCTGTTAAATTACTTCAGAAACTTTTTGCTTTAAATATTTTTCAAAAAACTATTTGTCCAAGTTATTTCTTTTTCTTCAATGAGTGGTTATTGAACTCTGCAAAGCACTGGGTTAAATGTGAGTGAAAAGCTATGTGGCCCCTATCTTCAAATATAAAACTTTGCTGTAATCTAACCTAATCCATTGGCTCTAATTGTTTTTAACTCTTTTTAATTCCCTTCTAGATTCAGGTAGAATTTCTCAGTTTATTCTCCTATCATTTATATACTTTTTTTCTAAGTATTCATTTTGCTTTTTCCTGTCAAAAATACATTGTGGTTTTAGATCACAAATAACCATTTCTTATTTCACTAATCTCTATTTTTAACTAAAATGTTCTATTTGTGACTTTCTGCCCTTTTTTGATCATATGTGTATTAATATATTATTATATTATATTTGGAATACCAATCATCTGTGTGCTACAGCACAAATTTTCAAAAGCATGCTTCTTCGCTGAGTATTTAGAATGTTTCCTTTCTTCCGATTTATTTCATTAATTAATCGACTTATTTTTTCTCTTTATTCATATTCAGAGAAAATAGTGAATTTCAATTCATGTCATTAGAGAAAGTTTGGGTTTTGCCTTTGGCTTTGATCACTTTGTCACTTATATGACAGTCGAGTTCCATTCTTGGAACCTACAGCTGGAAGACAGACCAGCAATTTTCAACACAATTTCCAGTTGCTAGAAAATGTATGTCTATTCCACTATGCTGCACTGAGATAGGGTCTTCTTTTAAACATCCAGAAAACCCACTGATGGAGCAGTAGTCAAATAATTATGATATACTTATTGAATGATATACAATGTCATTTTAAGCAAGAACTAGGTAGCTCTTATGCAGAAACACCGTAAAGCCTCAAAGAATTATGTGAAGTGTAAAATTAAGCTCAGAATTATGAGTGTATTAAGTCTTTTCTGTTTTAAAGAAAAACAAATTCATATATGTACATATGCATGTATGAAATGCACAGATAAATGCCTATAAAGATACATATTAAACACAGTCGAGTGGGATGAGATGGGTAGAAATACAGCATAGTTTTCACATCTCATTCTACACTCTTAAGTTTTGCTTTAATCTTTTATAGCATAAATGTATTTATGGGTTGCTTTTCTAAAAACTTAAATTTTAGGCTGTGTGTAGTGGCTTATACCTGTAATCCCAGCATTTTGGGAGGCCAAGGCAGGAGGACTGCTTGAGCCCAGGAGTTTGAGACCAACCTGGGCAACATAGGGAGACCCAGTCTCTACAAAAAATAGAAAGAAAAAATTAGCCAGGCACAGTGGCTTGTGCCTGTCATCTCAGCTACTTGGTGGGTCTCAGATAGGAGGATCGCTTGAGCCCAGGAGGTCAAGGCTGCGATGGGCCATGATTACGCCACTGCACTCCAACCTGGGTGACAGAGCTGAGACTGTATCTCAAAGATAACTAAATAAATAAAAACTTTAATTTTAAAATTAGATTAAAGTTAAAATTGGGAGTTATAGTAGCGTGACCGTAGACATTAGATTAAGTCCTGCAGTTATAAAAAATCATGCTTATCTTAATGTAACTCAAACAGGAAACCTGAAATACAGAATACTTCTTTTTCTTCTTTATTTGGTTTTGACACACTTTCATGGAAGAAAAAGTGGGTATTCTTAAAACTATTGCTACATAAACAAGCCTATTTTGTCCTGACCTTCCGTTGCATTGTTCCCACAGCACAGTAATGATAGGTGAGCAAAGAAGCATTGTCCAAAAGTTTCATAAATTAAAATGTTCCATATTGTGAATCTGGAATCTGAAATCAGCCTCTCTGAATAAACATTTAAGTGATGAATTTTTTTATTGTGGTAAAAAAAAATCGTATAACATAAAATTTACCGTCTTAGCTATTTTTAAGTGTACAGTTTGGTAGTGTTAAATATATTTACATTGTTGTAAAACAGATCTTCAGAACGTTTTCATCTCGCAAATCTGAAGCTCCGTGTCTGTTACACTACAATTTCTATTTTCCTCCTCTCTCCAGCCTCTGAGAACTATTATTCTACTTTCTGTTTCTATGAATTTGACTACTTTAGACATCTCATATAAAGAGAAACCAAAACTATTTGTCTTTTTGTGCCTGGCTTATTTCACTTAGCATAATGTCTTCAAGATTCATTCACGTTGTAGCACATGACAGGATTTCCTTCCTTTTTAATGCTGAATATTATTTCAGTGTACGTATATGCTGCATTTTGTTTATGTACTCATCCACTGATGGACATTTGGGCTGCTTCTACCACTCAGCTTTTGTGAATAGGTGCTGCTATAAACATCATGTGGGGGCAAATATCTCTTCAAGACTCTGCTTTCAGTTCTGTGGGATATATTTCCTGAAGTTTGTTTGTTTGTTTTTGTTTTGTTTTCTGAGACAGAGTTTCACTCTGTTGCCCAGGCTGGAGTTGCAGTGGTATGATCTTGGCTCACTGAAGCCTCTACCCACCAGGTTCAAGGGATTTTCCTGCCTCAGCCTCCTGAGTAGCTGGGATTACAGGCATGCACCACCATGCCCAGCTAATTGTTGTATTTTTAGTAGAAACGAGGTTTCTCCATGGTGGCCAGGCTGGTCTCAAACTCCTAGGCTCCAGTGATCTGCCCGCCTCAGCCTCCCAGAGTGCTGGGATTACAGGCATGGGCACTGTGGTGGCCCAGTGGTTCTATTTTTAACTTTTTAGGAAAATCCATACTGTTTTTCATAGCAGTTACACCATCTTACACTCCCTCCAGCACTGCAAAAAATTCCCAATTTTTCCACATCCTCACCAATGATTGTTATTTTCTGGGTTTTTTGTTTTTGTTTTTTAACAGTAGCCATTCCAATGGATGGGAAGAGATATTGTAGCTCTTCCTTGGCTCACAACACTCTTAGTGTCCTAATTTTTTTTACGACATGTATAAGCCAAAAGAAACACCTATCAGTTCTGTTTATTAAATAGTTAAGTACAAATAACTTAATAAGTATTTGTATCCTATTTAGTAGCCATTTTGGTAATATATATATACTGAAAGACAAACAATATTGTTCATTTTATTACTAACTAATGTGCTTATTGGACACTGCATTAGTTCTCAAATTTTGGAAACACATTGGAAACTCTCACCCTCATTTTTTGTTCTATATTGATGTTTGTGCAGTATTTAACATTTTATCACAGAAATCCCTCTCAAATTCCTGCTTCTTAAAGATATGATGTCATCGAGGAAATGTTGCACAATCTAATGTGGAAACTGAACTATGTTGAACTAGTAGTTCATATGGTATCTGGCAGATTTCAGTTATTACTGTGCTTCCCCTCAAAAATTTAAAATATCTAATTGTGCCCCTATTAATTTGTCACAGTGCCCTGGGACTTTGAAAACTGCAGTCTTATAGGCCTGTTGCAAAAATTAACAAATTGCAATAAAAATGCCTATCACATAGTCTGACTCATGGCAAATGGCTAATAACTCCATATCTGTTTGTGTAGCAATCTGAGACAACTGTCAGACAATAAGAAATTTAGGGAAAGACATAGCTGTCAGGTGTGAATGATCCTAGAAAATAGACCATCCAACAACTTTAGTAATGATTTAACATGGAAAAGAGGTGTAGAAATCATGTATTTCAGATATTATAATGGGATACAGTACTGTTTCTTTGTTGCTATGAAGCATAACTAAATAGCTCTTTTAGGGTTTTGCTGTATACTTTGCTCTATGTGCTCACAGCTATATTAGTTGTCAATGCTTCATAGCAAAATACCACAAACCTGGTGACTTAAAAAAACACACATTTATTATCTCACAATTTCTGTGAATCAAGAATCTTGAGTATTTTTCAGTTGAGTTCTCTGCAAGGCTGCAAACAGGATGTCAGCCAAAACATGGTTCTCATCTGGAGGCTTGACTGGGGATGATCTTCTTCTGTGCTCCCTCAGGTTGTTGACAGAATTCGTTTACTTGTGCCTGCAGGATTTATGGAAATTCGCTTTTTCAAAGCTAGTAAACAAGGAACAGACTGTATAGCAAGCCTATTAGCAAGACGAACTCTTATATAACAATGTAATAACAGGAGTGCATTCCATCACTTTTACCACATGCTATTAGTGAGAAGCAAGTCACAAATCCCACTCATACACAGGAGAGGATTATGCAAGCTTATGAACACCAGGAGATGGGAATCATGGGGGCCATCTTAAAGTCTGTCTATCTCAATAGATAATACTAAAATATATATATATATTTTATTATTAAGATTTCACATTTGGTGATACATGTATGCTAAAACAACTTGAAGGAAAGTTACTTATCCAAACCATGTCTATCATCTTAATGAGCATTAGTTTTTATGGCATTTATTTAAATATCAATTTTAACAAAGCATAAAAGCAACTCATAAACAATTTCAAAAAACTAAAAATGTTTTCAGCAATCCTGCGTCTATATGCAGCAATGAGGAGCATGACTATCTTCATTCCTGCATCATTTTCTCCTCCCTTTGGTAACATGGTAAATATATTGTCTACGGGAAGATGTTAAGCTATAAAAAGGGCAAATGATACTGAGCAGAGGGAATACTCTAATGCAGACTCTATACCTGGAAAGGTTTATGAAAGTGTAGGGATGTGGTTTCCAAAAGTTCACTTATTTATTTATTTATTTATTGAGCAAATAGTTATCTGTAGATGTAGTATGACTATTCTTATACCTCTCTATCTACTGAAGAGGATCCTACTCTTCAAGTATAAACAGTACCATTGACTTCCAATCAATTAGTTTTGATAATATTCAAAAGAGAGTAATCAACCTGACACTAGCCCGAATAACCGACACCTTACTGGTCCTATTACTAATAATAATAACATTTTGGCTCCCACAACTTAATATTTATATAGAAAAATCTGACCCCTATGAATGCGGATTCGACCCAATAACGTCCGCCCACCTCCCCTTTTCCATAAAATTCTTCCTCGTAGCCATCACGTTCCTCTTGTTCGAGTTAGAGATCACTCTACTACTACCGCTGCCATGAGCCCTTCAAACAACCAACCTGACACTAATAATCAGCACAGCCCTTATATTAGTTACCATTTTAATCCTAGGTTCATTTATTATGTGCCAGATAATGTGCTAGTTATTAAAAATACGAACAGAATAAGGTAGCTATTTTCAAATCTGCTTTTGGATTAACACCTAAATATTTCCCTAGAAAGTTACCCAAGTCTACTGATTTATTTAAGGTTCAGATTCCTTACAAATTACACTTTCTACTTTTATTAATGAGTAGGTAAGATCTTCATTACCTTCTAATTAGCCACATTTATTCTCTTTTCTGTTCATATTGATGAGCAATGGAGCCATTATTGCCTCCATTTTAGAGTCATTAATTTTATACTCTTCATTTCTTGGAATAATAGAATGGAATGACAGAAAGCAACTTTAAATGTCATTTCAGTAACAATCTATCTGATCCTTGAATATTATACAGCATCTTGACAACTGCATGTCCAGTCCATATTAAATACCTTCCATCACAGGCAACTTCCTCCCTCCAAGGGCAACTTATTCAGTATATTTGTCCAGAAAATACTTATGAAACCACTATCACAAGTTGGATATGATACTAGATGCTGGATATTCCTTGGAGAGTACAACACACATGGTCCTTACTCTCCAGGAGGAAGCAGACAATAAACAAGAGAAAAACCGTAAATATAAACGGTAATGGGTGTTTAGAGGAAGTGAGCACGATGCTGTTATAGTGAAGAGCAAAGGATAGTTAGAAAAAAACTCTCTTCAGAAATAGCATTTATGTCAAGATCTGAAGGATAACAAAAATCCAACTATGCTAATAGTGAAGTAACAGAAAATTGTTTAAGGAACTGAAAGGAAGCCAGTAATGACTACAGAAAAGTTCACAAAGGAGGAGAGTAGCATGAGACAAGACTAGAGAAGTAAAGAGTTCTTGTTTAGAATTGAAATTGCTCTCCCTGCCTCCCCACTCATGAGGCCATTTGTCTCTCTTTGGACCATTCAGAACAGACAGATTCAATCTACTTCTAAGAGGCAAACTTTCCAGGATTTCCTGGGCACATCTCTCTTGTATATCACTCCACTAAACTTCCGCATCTTTTATCCCTCCTTCCTATGAATGGCAGACCACACTTTCAGGGTCAAACTCTGATATCTGCTACATAACAAGCAGGAGGGAGGGTTGCTTCATTCCTTGGTTTTAATATTCTACTTTTCCTTTAAGCATCCTCTTTACACCTGGGGATTCCCCAGCTCTCTCCTTACTAAACCTCCCCCCAACAGGATTAGCTTCTATAAAGAGCACCACCCTTATCCCTGGCACCCAAAACTCTCACTCCTGATTTTGTATTCTCTTCCACCCACTCTTCTGCACCACTTAAAATCACCTCTCGTCTGTGACCCTCTGCTGCCCTCTTTTGACCATAATCCATGCGAGCTGCTGACAAGACCCTCAACCCCTCTGCTCCATGCATCTCCCCAGACCCTGAGCCAGGCAAACTTTCACCTTACTGTAAAACATGTCCCCTGAGCACAGTCACACAACAGTTCCTCAGATAGAAGGTGCATTCCCTGCAGGATATTCCAGCTCCACCCACATACTTCAAAAATATATATGTATATACGTGTGTGGGTATGTGTGTGTGTGGAAATATGTCAGTCACTGTGCTGGATTTTTGAAATATATCAGCGGATGAGAAAATTCATGTCCATTAAATAGTATGGCTTAGTGGAAGATATAGCTATATAAACTAGAAATAATATATCTTGACAAGTGCTGTGATGAGGAAATTTTATGATACTATAGAAGCACTTAAAAGGATTACGTAACTATGACTTAAGGGACAAGGAAAGCTTCAGACCTCAGATTGTGATCTGAAAATTGAGATGAAAGGTGTTCCATGTAGTTCAAGGGTTGGCACATAGAACCCAACATTTATTTGCCACTCTGGAGAAAATTGCGTCCCTCATGTAGGTCACGCCCTCAAACCAGACCTTGGGCTGTTTATCTCACCTCTAGACCTACTCATCTATCAAAGACTAGGACTATTGGGAAAAGATAATGCCATAAGAAACACAAGAACTCTAGCCACATACAGGTTAGAGCCAAGACTGATTATCTAGCAACTTTACCAACAGATAAACCCACCTACTCCAAATCCCTGCTATCTTTAGACAGTACCCAAGGAAAACCTTCTGGTTTGCTATCATCTCCCATGTCAGCAACCACAATATTCTGTGCTGCTTTTTGCTTAACACAGTCACCTATTGCTACCCTCTATCCCAAACTTTTTCACTATGTCAAATCCTAAGTAAAAAAAAATCCTCTGTATCCAGTCCTCTGTTTTCTTCACCCGTTTCATGCCTTTAAGTTTGTTTCTCCTCTCAAATACTGTTTTTTCTGCAGTCCTCTCAAAAGGTTTCTCATTTTCTCATGCTGCAAGCTCTTCATTATTACCACTGTGAAGAATGTGCCATCAAGTCATAGCACACTCTCTTCTCCTAGTCTCTATGAGTCAACATAATCTACTTCTCCTACTTCTTTAAAGACCTTGGCAGTAACTATCCACCTCTCCACTCTGTTCTTGCCTGGGAAACTCAAGATCCATACAAACTCAAGATCCATACAAATGAGCTCTAATGAGTTCATTGGTTATGAACATGAACTCTTCTGGTTTTCCTCCTACTCTCTGGCATCTCCATCTCAATCTCATTACAGGATTTTCTTCTCTATATGTCCCTGTATTAGCAAACCACATGTTGACTTATTTTCCTCTCACTTCACACCCTCTCCTTGGTAAATACTGTCTCAGTTAACTGTGGATTCAATTAACATCTATGTGCTAATAAATACCGAATCTTTATCTCATCCAAGTATCTCTCATGGGCTCCAGAGATGAATACCTAACCGTCTAAATAGATACTTTTTGATGACTCACAGACATCTAAATTCAATGTGTCCACAGAAGAATTCATCATCTTTTCCCCAAATGAGTTATTTGCTTTGAGAGTGATACCTAAATGCTCAAGCCAGAAATACAGGTTTCTTCTCTTACTCCATTCTCCAGTTTCTCCGCACACCCACCTCAAGGCAATTTCTATACTTCCTTCTCCATTTGACCTTTTTCTAACTTGTCACCATTTTATTCCTCAAGTTCACTGCCCTGCACCTCCTCCTGCCACCCCTTCAATCCATTCTTCACACTGCATCCATCCTGACTGTCCAAATATGCATCTGCTTATATCATTACCCTGATTTTTAAAAACAATGAAATAAAATGCTTAGTGGAACCCTTCTACCCTCAGGATAAAGTTCACAGGCCCCAGCGTAGCATAACATACTCTTCTGATTTGGTTCCTCATTAACTCTCCAACCTCATCTCTCATCCTCTCAACACCAATATGCCCCATTCATGCCAAACCACTGTGTGACAGGATCCAATGACAACGACAAATTTCATGAAACACTTATAATTCTACTTGTATCTAAGGTTAAAGGACTTTCTTATTAAGTGTCTGGGGGTGAAGGATGGGGATTTTAAGGAAACCTATGTCAATGAACCCCATTTGTGTGCATAAAGATAACCAGTTGCATGTAGGTTTGATTTCTGCAGAATATAGGTAATTCCCAAGGGGACCAACAGAGAAGAAGGAAAAAAAATGTTAGCTTCACCAGGCTCCTTAAATTATGACAACACTTACATATGACTGGCCCAGAATTTAGGCTGCAGTGAAGCATTTCTAATGGCTCAATTCCAAGGCTAACAGAGCCAAGCAACTCTTTGAGGATCCTCTATGTCCTCTCATTTTTTAAAACCCCAGATGCTAGCACATAATCAATGCTTAACTCTATGTTGCAGATCCTTTGCAGGGATTGTGCTCGTATAACCTACATTTTCCAGGACAATTGTGATTTCAAATATTCTCCTCTGTAAACCATGGAAATGTTTCATAAATTACAATTTTATGAAAATAATAATGGAGAAGATCAAGAAAGTTAAGTATTGTAGTAAAATTTTAGATGTGAAAAGATGAATAGCACAAAAGAACTGAGACATCAGAGGCCAAGGAAGCATTGTGATATATTGTGAAAACAAAGTATACTATCCCATGTCATATACATCTAGGTATGTAATGTTAAATGTGTGTAACATGTGGCACCCTCAGATAAAAATAAATCACGTTAAAGTGACATTCTGCAAGGAAGCCACTTTCCTGGTTGGCACAATGTGAGGATCAGAATTGAAATGAAGAGTCAGATAGGTATTGTCTTGTTTTATTGTTTGTTTGTTTGTTTTATGATTCTTGGAACTTCATGAAAAAACTAATGGAGAAAATTGAAAACCTCAGTGAATTACATGAAAAGAAAACAATATACATTTTACTGTGAAGTTATGTATAGTAATTTATTACAACTTTTACTATTTTGACCACTGCAAGATATTTTGATAGACTCTTGTGACCTCACTTGTTCACTCCTTTAATGAATATTGAGCATCTCCTGTGTGTTGGACACTGTCCTAGGTACTTGGAATGTGAACCTAATGAAACAACACAGGTCACTGTCTTCAAGAAGCTTATATTCTAGCAGTGGACAGATAATACCAACAGGCTTGTAAATTAGTAAATCACATCAGATGTTAAAAGATGATAAATTTTATGCAAAAAAAGTAGTGTAGGGCAGAGGAATTCAGAGTGCCATTAAGGGAAAAGTGTAAGGCTGTAGTATTAATAGAGTGATCAAGGTAAGCTTTATTTGGAAGATAAAATTTGAGCAATCACTTGAAAAAGGTGAAAGAATTAAACAGACAGCTGGGGAAGCATGTTCCAGGCAGAGGGGACAGCTGGAGCAAATGCTCTAGGATGAAAGGACTTTTCACAGTTGTGATTTCACATTTGTATTTTGATCATTGTATTAATCTGCCTCCTTCCTTAGACAGTATCTCCAAAAAAGGTAAGAACCATATCTGCTTTTTTCAATTTTCTCTTAGCATCTAGACCAAGAATGCTCACAATACATATATACTGAATGATTAAATAAATGAAGATTAATTTGCACATTCATTTTTCTAATGAACTAGGAAAACTCTTCACCTGGTTTGACTAAGATATTTTCTATTCTAGTCTATTCTAGATTTTGCTCATTCATTCACTTGTGGCTGATTCTAGTCTGTGTGTCCAGCTCCATTACTGACTCATACTAGCCTGTAATTGAATGATACTGCCTTCCATCAGCATACCTATTACTAATTGCAGAAAATCTATAGCTTCATTCTCTACCTGATAGAACTTCACCTTAAGTATGAGAGTGCTTATAAACCTTCCAATACCATCTAATAAATGTCTTCTACAGATTTTTTCCATGGGAGTTCATTTTGGTTTCTCCTAGCATGGCTGAGCAGATTCTGTTCTCTGTTTCTTTATTCTTTGGCTGACTGCCTATGTTCTGCAGAATCAGTATTCTGCTCTGCTGTGTGATGGACAGGGGGTTATCCCACTTCTTTTTGGCAGGAAGAGGGACTTCAAGTTTGGCTCTGAGCTGAAAATGAATAACACACTAGAAAAAATAAGGTCACCACTATTCCTCCTGTGTAACTCGCTATTAAATATTTTCTTTGCATGAATTAGCTCAGGAATTTTAGTATTTAACTATTTTGAGCCCAGTACCATAAAACATAAATGTACAATATGCCAGTTAAGCTCTGTGAATTCTACAGCACATAAAAAACTAAGCAACTGTCATTGGAAAAAAACACAAAATTACATTCCTACAGTTCAAATTTTTATCAAGTATGTTTGAAAATATTTTATTATTGTATTGCACAATACAAAAAGTAAGCAGAAATATGTAAGAGAAATCTTCTAATACAATATGTGAAAAGGTATACTTTTTCTAAATAATATGTCCATTTTTATCACGTTTGACATAATACACAGAGTTATGATGGAAATAAAGTTTACAAAGCACCTACCATGTTCTAAGAATAAATAATATAATGCATGTAAAGTGTGTCTGTTCATAATGAACCCATAATGTATATAAGATATTATTATCACTGTGGATTCACCTTTACTCTGCATTCATCCATGGGCTAAGCGCAAAATAATACTGAGGTAAACTTTATAGTTGAAGAATTTGATCTCGCTTGACATATATAACCTAAGAAATACTAGTAAGCCCTGAAATTTGTAATATACAGAGGCTCAGTGAGGGTTTGTATATACACACACTATCTAAAAGATGGTTTTGGTCTAATGGAGTTTGTACCACAAAAAGAAATAATTCTGCATTGTAACATTTACATTTCTCAGCTTTGCATGTTGAGAAACAGCATATTTATCAGAGGTAGCCTCCTTGAGTTTGAATCTCATTTCTGCTACCTACTAGTCAAATGTCTATGAGAAAGTTATTTAATCTCTCTGAGCCTAAGTTTATTTCATCAGCTAAAAATATTGCCTACCTGTATTAGTCAATTTAATGTATCAACTTGACTATGCTATGGTTCCCACTTGTTTGGTCAAACACCAGCCTAGATGCTTCTGTAAGGTAGTTTTAAGATGTGATTAGCATTTAAATCAGTAGACTTTGAATAAGGCAGCTTTTCATAATATAGGTGGGCCTCATCCAGTCAATTGAAAACCGTAAGAGAAAAGACAAATATCTCAAGGAAGGAATCTTCTGGCTTCTGACAGTCTTTAGACTCAAGACTGAAAATCAGATCTTCTCTGGTCTCCAGTTGCTGGCCTGACCTGACCTGCAGATTTCAGACTTGCCAGCGTCCACAATCATGGGAACCAAGTCCTTAAGTTTCTCTCTCTCTCTCTCTCTCTCTTTCTCTCTCTGTCTCTCTCTCTCTCTGGGGATACACACACACACACACACACACACACACACACACACACACACACACACACACAGAGTCTCGTTCTGTTTCACCGGAGAACCTGGAGAACCCTACCTTCCTGCTTATTGGAGTGCTGTGAAAATCTGCTCTGAAATCTCAGCTTTCCTGTGATTATTGTTAGTCTATTTCTCATTTTCTATCCTTTTACTTTTATACTATTTCTGTCTTTATATTTAAAGTATGTTTTATTTTGGCAATATATTCTTAGGTCTTGCTTTTTCAAATCTAACAATTTCTGCTCTTAATTGGGGTGTTTAAAATATTATTTTGTCCAGCTCCATATTTCCATATGGTTCATTTTCCTTCTATTTGAAGAATTTTATTTCATATTCTTGGAACACAGTGGTCTTTATTTTTACCATTTTTTAATTTTAAGTTCCAGGATACATGTGCAGGATGCGCAGGTTTGTTACATAGGTAAACATGTGCCATGGTGGTTTGCTGCACCTATCAACCCATCACCTAAATATTAAGCCCAGCATGCATTAGCTATTTTTCCTAATGCTCTCCCTCCCCCGTCCCCCACCTTTATTTTTTAAAGATATTTCATTGAGTATAATTCTAGGTTGGCATATTGTTTCTTTCAAAACATTAAAGACGTTACGCCACTATCTTCTCACATGTATTTGTTCCAATGAGAAATCTGCTGTTATTCTTATCCCTGTTCTTCTGTATATCGTATAGCTTTTTGTCTGTCAGTTTTTGTTTTTATCTTTGGTTGTGATTATTTATTTATGATGTAATTTGGTGTGATTTTCTTCAATGCTTCTTGTGCCTGGATTCCCTGAGTTTCTTGGATCTGTGAGTTTATCCAATTTGAAAACTTTTCAGCCATTATTTCTTCAAATACTTTTCTCCATCTCTTCTTTCAGAAACTCCAATTATATACATATTAGGTGACTTAAAGTAGTCCCACAGCTCATTAATGCTCTGTTTATTTTTATTACTATTAATATCCTTTTTTCCCAACTTTTGTGTCTTGAAGTTTACTATTTTTTCTGCAATGTCTAACCTGACATTAATCCCACCTAGTATATTTTTCATCTCATTGTATGGAAGTAAAATTTAGATTTTTTAAAATATCTTTTATATCTCTACAGAAGTTTAATTTTCGTAAATATCTTTTATGTCTCTGTTTAAAATATTCGCTTTTTAGCTTTTGAACATATAGAATGTAGTTATAATAACTGTTTTGATGTCATTGTCTGCTAAGTCTAATATCTGTGTCAGTTCATTTTTCTCCTTATTATAGCATGTATTATTTCCACTATTTGAATGCCTTATAGTTTTTTATTGAATGCCAGACTTGTAAACTTCTTCCTGTCTGTTGCTACATATTTCTACGTTAATAAATATTCTTGAACTTCATTCCAGGATGCTCTAAGTTGTTCTAAACTTAGTTTAGTCCTTTTGAGCCTTGCTTTTAAGATTTATGGGGCAAAATCAGAGTAACATGTAGTCTAGGATTAATGATTTCTCACTACTGAGGCCAAACCCTTCTAATTACTCTAACCAATGCCTCATGTATTATGAGGTCTTCCAGTCCAACTAGTGGAAACAGTCACTATTGCTGGCCTTGTGTGAGTGTCAGCTATGATTCCCCCTAATCCTTTCAAGCTGTTCTTTTCCCTGTGCCTCAGTAGTTTTCTTCATAAGCATGTGCTGATCAGTACCCTCTTGAATACTCAAGAAGGAATCTCTGCAGATCTCCAGAATTTTCTGTGCAGCTCCCTCCTCTCTGGTACTCTGTGCTGTGAACTCCAGCTACTGTGGACTCACCAAACGTTCCTCTGTGGCTTTTCAACTCAAGAATTCTCATGGGCTATACCTAGATTCTTCTCTTCCTGTACCACAGCATAGAAACACTCTCAGTAAGCTATGGAAATGATAGGGGCTACCTCAATTGTTTCCTAGCTCTCAGGGGTATTTCTCCGCCAATTGTACAATGTCATGAAAACTGATCATATATTATGTCTGCTATTTTTTAGTTATTTCAAGCAGAAAGGTAAATCTCATTGTTGCTAGTCCACTTTGGCCAGAAGAAGTCCAATGTAAAAAAATCTAATGAAAGAAGCGTACTTGGGAGGATCCCATTGAATATTAGCTATTATTATTATCATCAGAGGTTTGAGCCATTTGAAGTGTATTTTTACACAACCCTCTCATTCTATTAACTCAATTTTCATAAATATGAGGAAAGTGTAGAGCAATGAAAATATTAATAGCCAATAATAACTGAGTGCTAACTGCTTTAAATTAATTGTCCATTTAATTTCAGTCCAACACTATAAAGTAAAATAATATTATGTGCATTTTATAGACGAGGAATCTGAGGATAAAAGAGGTTAAACAAATTGTTCAAGGTTAAGCATCTCCTAAGTGGTAGATAGACAACAAAGCCAAGGTCTATCTAACCCCAAAACCCAATTCCTTTATACATCACTGCCAGATCACTCCTAAGCAACTCCTGAGAAACATCTTTGCTTCACAGACCCAAAGACTTTGGAAAAGAATTGAAAATTGTGTCTTAGTGTTATCATAGGTTTTACTGATGACTGATATCAGAAAGTAATTTCCAAAAATATGTTATAAAAGTGTAGATTTTAGTTTGGCATTATTGAGCTTGGAGTCCTGCCACATGGGGCAAATAACAAATGTAATGATGATATTTACTCTCCTCAGATTTGCTGAGGTTTGCTCATCAGCAAATCTCAAGTGTCAGATCTGTTAATGAGGCTGTTAGCACGTCAACAGATAATACAGGTTCCAGCTTCAGTAGTGCAAAATATAAAGGTAATAAGAATAATGTCATGAAACTTTCAGTTAACTGCAACAGAACAGGATTAGGGCTAAGAGACAAGGGCCATGTGTGTAATCATCATGCCAAACAACTCATCAGATGTTTCCCCAGTTGATATGGTAGCTGTTATATTATAAAATATCCCATAGTTTCCATAGATAAACCATATGAAAAATTAAACTCAAGACATTCTGTGAATTTATCTAAATAATGTTCAGTCAATTTTGTTACATGCAAATGTAAGATTTCCAAAGTCCATGCCTTAACCATGAAATAATACCAATATAACACTTATTAGTTATTTCAATATTAATAGAGAACATTTTAAGGAAAAAAAGTACCCATGATTCTGCTGCTTCGTTGACTTAAAAAAATTAATCTGCATATATGGTTTAAAACTTCAAACGTTAAAGAAATATTCAAAAAAAT
This sequence comes from Gorilla gorilla gorilla, assembly GCF_029281585.2. Taxonomy (NCBI): domain Eukaryota; kingdom Metazoa; phylum Chordata; class Mammalia; order Primates; family Hominidae; genus Gorilla; species Gorilla gorilla. The sequence continues at coordinate 98,126,859 of NC_073237.2, read as the reverse complement.
TAAGCATTCTTTCTCTATCCTTCCCCTCAAAAAACCTCCACTCTTTTCAGTTCTTTTCCTAAAAGGTAATTATGATGAATATTTGTTGGGCTCATTTCCTGAAAAAAATATAGAAAGCTTTGTAGATAAACATATACAGAAACTGCCCTATTAAAAATCTATTGAAAATACCCTCATTATTTTAAGACATTTTTGAAGATATTATATTACCACATACATTCTTGCTTCTACCACTAATTCAGTCTATTTCAACTATAAGTTATAAAATATTCCATGGTAATATTTTCTAAATGTGAAGGCCACCTGTATCATCCCAGAAAACCAAAAATAAATATCTGAGCTTTTGTTGAAATTTAGGCTTTGTTCGTAAAGTGCAAAAGTTGAAGATACATGTGGTTCAGTAGTAATCACTGCAGTTTGCAACTACTAAGCAAGCAAGGAGGTATGGTGAAGTTCTGTGGTAACTGAATAAATTTTTCAGATCATTTAAAAAAATACACACCTTATAGTTGAAAAATTGTAATTAGATAACCTATGAAAATATGACATATTTTATCTTTTTCCTTTTTTCTTATTATTTGCTTGCTTTTCAGTCTTTTGTTTGTGGTTTCTAGCAACATGCTCTCATTTAGGGTCTGTCTGAGATTTTTGCGGGAATCTTTAACTGTCTTGCATTTTGTTTTGTGATATTCAATTAATGAACTCCGACATTAAATAACATCATAATGAGATATGATTATTTAGGAATTTCTCCTTAGACAATACTCTCAAGACCTGGATTAACTTGATCACTGATCTGAAACTTACACACCTGAACTTATATATTTTGCAAAAATTAAGAAAAAATAAGACTTTGACCAGGCATGGATCTTATGATTGCCATGATTTTATACTTACCATTCTCTCCTTTGAGAACCAATAAGAGATTCTGAGAAGAGAAAGGGAAAAAAGGGGGAGAAATTGAAACATTCTTTTCACCCTCTTCAAGAATAAAATTACAAGAATGTGGATATGGTGGATTTTCAGTGAATAATCTGGAAAGTATTTCAAGAAGCAGGCTTTGAAAAACTCAGTTCTGGTATTATTTGAAGTCTATAACTGATTAAGAGATATAATTTGTAAATCTCTTTAATTTCTATACTTTTTTCATTTTTCTCTGTATAACATCCTGTAGTAATAAGTAGAACATCCAAACAAAAAGTATTCATGTGCTTGTTGAATGAGGACTTAGTGATACTGCCCTACTAGGTAGATAGTTTTCTAATCCAAGTGATTGCCTGGGTTTAAATCTTGATGTTGTGATTTAGCATTTGTCTTTGAAAATATTATTTAATTCTTCTAAATTTTGGTTTCTTTGAACATAAATAAAGATAATTTCCTCACACAGTTGTAAAAATTAAATGAGAAAATTCACAGTAAGCATTTAGTGAAAAGGAAAAAGAAAGAAATATAGAAATCTAATGTTTATTATATGTCAACTATTGCCAGATATTAGGTATGTTTCTTCCCTACATGGCTTCTAATTCTCACACATTGTAGGCATGATACTTTCAGCTCAAAAGTTACGAGCCAAGAGTTCAGAATTGATTACTGATTGAAGTGCACACATATAGCAGTTGGTATATTTAGGATTCAAGCCCAGATTTTCTAACTCAAAAGGTTTTTGTCTCATTATACGACGGTGCCTCCCAAGCAGGACAAACCAGTTGTGAATGTGGGCTTCTTGCCTTTATAGGGTTATTTGTGACTGTTTTAAAAAGATAAAAAATCTAAAGGGTTTAGACTAGTACTTAACACAGAAAAAGTACTCATAATCATCATCATCATCACAATCCCATTTTGGCACACAGGTCAGCTCCCATAACAAAAAACTATCCAGCCTGAAATGTCAATAGTTCTGAAGCTGAGAAACCCTGGTCTAGATCAGTAGTTGTAAACCATGGTGGCACATGAGAATTACCTGGGGAACTTTTTTAATGGCAATTCTTCGGTAACCCCAAACCCAGAAATTTGAACTTAAGTGGTCTGCAGTGGACCTTGCATACATGTATCTTCCCTAGTTCCCCAGGTGATGCTAATGTACGGTGCAACCAGGATTGTGAACCACCGGCGTAAATAAAGCTAACTAGTTTTAATAAGGAAATGGAAAACGTGGTTACAATGAGAGTAAATCCTTACTGGGATTTTGCCAGAAGGATTCCTGCCTTTCTCTCTCTCTAACTTACCAGGAAAGTCCTCAATTTTTTCAGAGATCCTACTAAATTCACTTTTTGTTGTAGCATTTTCCAAAACAGCATTCTGACTAATAAAAATAAATCTTATTTTAAAAGAGCCAGACTCAAAAAAAAACAAAAGCAGGAAACTAGACCTCATCCACATACAAAACACCCCACTGCTGGCAGCACCATATATACGGCTTTTATGCGCAATCCTTTCTGTGAACAGCCACGAGGTTAATTTTTGTCTCAAAAAAATGTTTTTGTTTGCCTCTCTTAACTTGGATCTGCAATGTTACTATCCTTCTGCAAATTCATTCTGTCCTTGGCTCTTTCTTCCCAGGCTCTCTTTGACCCACTTCTTCATTATCTCCTGCTCATCATGGAAACAAACCTCTTCCAGCTAGATTTTCTCATGGGATCCTAAGTCAAAGTTCAGTAGAATGTGAGGTCCCCATTAAATGAAATATCAATGATTCAGAATCTCTACAGGGTCTCCTCTCTGTACCAAAAGTAGCTTATTAAATTGCCACAGTTATTGTTTAATGGAAAGCCAAAAGGTATAGAATAAGAGGTTATTTAATTTCTCTAATTTCAGTTTATCCACACAGATTGACTTAGAAATCTCACCAGGCTGAGTGAAAGATTTAAAAATATACTATGGAAGATGATTTCAGGCACATTTGTAATAGGGTTGATGATTGTATACAATAAATATGCAGGTCATTCCTTCCTCTGGATAACAGCTTTGCCATCGGCTGCTGGAAGTCCAATTTCTGCCAAAGAAGGAAGGTTATGCTGAGCTACTTGACAAAATGGTTTTAACTCCTAGAAATAAGACAAGATACTCTAATGCATATCAGCTGTAGACTTTACTGCCTTCTCATGTCACGTGCTTCTGCAGAGTAAATAGAAAACTCCTACATTATATGGAACTTAGATGTTTTCTGTTTTTAAAAATGGCAAACGTAAATGGGAGAAGCAACATAGTTAGAAATTTCAGAATTCTGTTGGTTGCCATGCAGCCAAGGTAATCTCAGTAACACATAATGAGGATAACACAGCATTAAAAATAATGTGATTTGTAGCATAAAACTATTGATCATCAGTGCCAAAGAGAATCTGAGTATTTGAACAAGAAATAACTTGGAGTAAATAAACACCCACACTCATGAATTACAAAGGAACTATCCTTTTCTCAGCAATTTTATTTCTAAGCTCTTTGAATTGGGTAAACCTGAAAGGTATTATTTTATAGCAAAGGTCTTTTCTGTAAGGGACCAAATAATAAATATTTTAAGTTTTCAGGACGCATTGTCTCTGTCAAAACAACTCAACTTTGCCACTGTAGTATTAAAGCAGGTACAGACAACACATAAACAAATGGGCTGGAATGTATTCCAATAAAACTTTGAATGTGTTCCAGTAAAACTTTATTTATGAACACTGAATTTTGAATTTCATCTAATTTTCACACGTCATGAAATATTATTCTTCCTTGATTTTTTTCCACCCTTTTAAAGTGTTAAAATCATTCTTTGCTCGCAGGCCATGCAAAAAGTGGTAGTAGACTCTTTGGCCCATGGGCCCTAGCTTGCTGACCCCTATCTTGCAGTATTTATTTACCATTATTGAATTTTTGAAATGTTTATTAAAAGTTGTTAGAAAGCACTTATGGGACTTCCACTTCTGGCACAGCAGTACTATAGAGATGCTAAAAATATCCTGACACTGACACCTAAAAATGTGTAGGCAGAATTTTAAATGGTAGAATGAGGGAAAGAAATCTTAAATAATTAAATGAGCCTACAAGAAAGTAAGGAAACCTGATGAAGTTAGGAACACAGTGGAAACCTTAATCAAGGAAAAAGCAAGCACAAAAGCCACTGGAATATCCTGAAGAAAAATCCAGATCCCTGGGTATACAGAACTTTAAAATATGAGAGAGACTGGGCACAATTCTTCAGGCTATAGAAACTTGAACCAAGCCACACAAAGCTCACAAGTGTTTCACCTTCAGGAAAAGGGAAATAGAAAAGAGAGAAAGAGGCAGTCAGCAAGAAAGATTGACTTTCCAGCCTATACCTGTGTGAAAACAACAAAAAATTCTCACCAGTAACTTGCAGACACCAGCCGGGACATAGGTGGATTTGGGGACTAAATATAGACTATCTAATGGTTCCAAAAACCGCAAACTAATAATTGTAACCTGCAAGTTTGAATTAGTAACTGGCAGAGGCAAACACAAATCTTGGTAGTAGAACCCATATTCAGAGTTCACAGAATTCTCATACAGAGAACTTCAACAAATAATTGCAATTATAGTAATTTCTCATGATAAAAAAAGATTCACAAAATGCACAAGGAAACAAGTCACAATAAGCAAGAAAAAGAGAAATAAATATCATAGATATATATAATACATAAAGCATTCCTATATTCCTAGAAATTATCAGATAATAAAAGATAAGTAATGTTATTAGGTTTAAAGCAAACAAAGAAGAAATTGAAAGCAGGATCAATCAGTGAAAAGAGTCTCAAAAAATGACCAGGAAGTTCTTTAAAATGAACAAAATAGGATTTTAAAAACAAAAATGTTAATAAACTGAAATTTGAAACTCAATGAAGGGATAAGATACAGGCAAAGCGAATTAGTGAACAGTAAGGCAGATTTTAAGAAATCGTTCAGAATATAGTACAGAGAGAAAATAATTGAAAAATATCAGATTGCTGTTATATAACATGAAGAAAGGAGGAATAAATTCTAATAATTATCTAGCCAAAGACCCAGGCTGTCTGGATAATAGATATTATTCCTTTTATTTACGAGTCCAAAAGATAATAAAAGTGAGTTTTTTCAGAATTATTCAAAGAAATCATTCATAGATTCAAGAAGCCCAGTAAATCTGAAGAAAGATAAACTTTTAATTTCACAAATAGATACAAAATGAAAACTTTCCTAAAAGACAAAATATAAAACAACTAGAAATCAAAGATAGATGGAATCTAGTGTCCAGATTGTGCTTAGATTTAAGGGTTCAAAAAATTCAACTCTAGCACCAGAAGGAAAAGCCAAGTATATGGGTATACATGTTGGTAGGGCGGGGAGATGCGGAAGAGGGAACGTGTAGAAGTTCTATTCTGAGAACCACTCTCTCCATAAAGTTGGAAGCAAGGTCACCAATGGAGAGTAAGGTATAGATTGGTGGAAGCATTGGTGAGGGGGTTAAAAAAGTATGGAATTGTTAAAAGAGTTTAAGACTGAATAGAATTGGAAACTATATTATGAGTGCTGGCAGCATTAATAATCTTCCTGAGGTTTGTAGTCATTAATTTTAAGTAACATCATGTAGCTTCAGAAGTACAGGAAGAAAGTAGGCAAAGAACTGGATTTAACAAGGGCTGGGTTTTGACAATGTGAATAAAATGAATTAAGATAGGAATAAGGAGGACAAAGCTGTTTACAATGGAGTGATTATAATGATTTGGCTAGATAAAGAGAAAAGTGAGAACAGGAAATGGGTGAGAGGTAATTAAAATATGACCAAAACTGTAAATTGTAGGTCTTCATAGAGTCACACAATTGGAATCGGAAGAGGAAAGAGCTTGGAAAGACAGAAGGCAGTGGCCAGAAAGTGGCCTACTCAAAATAGTTTATGAGGGGCTTGTAGTTAGTGTTCATAAAGAACTTCTAGGAGAAGACTGTGGGGTTGATGAGCTGGGGGTCAAGTTCACTAATGGGAAGAACTGAGAGGCCAAGAATGTTGGAAAAATTTTCTATGTAGATGTTGAAAGCTACAAGAACTAAGATGGAAATTTCTGGAGAGAATGACAGTGACCAAGAGGTAAATGTCCTAAAAATGAGAGGAAATGATCTAAGAGATATTAGGTGACTACAGCATAAAAAGACAGTGGATGTTAGAAATAGTTGACAACAGTTTCAAAGCTGAATTTTAGTGAGGAGGAATGGAGAATGGTCTGTATATATCAGTGAAGGCTGCTCTGTGCATTGTAAGATGTTTAGCAGCATTCCCATTCTCTATTGCCTAGTTGCCAAGAGCACCCCCTTTTCGCAGTTGTGACCATCAAAAATGTCTCCAAACATTGACAAATGTCCCTTGAAGAGGAAAATTGCCTCAAATGCTCTATAGGAAAACCTCACACCAAGTTCATCATGCTTGCTCTCTTCAATTCTTCTCTTGCTACTTTCTCACAGTTTTCTTATCTGTCATTCACTTCCACCACTCCACTAAATGTGCTTTTATTAAGGTCACTAGTGACCTCCCCATTGCTAACTTCAATGTTCACTATTTGGCCTCCCTTATATTCCTCCAAGCATTTGACGGAGTTGATCATTCCCTTTTCCTTGAAACAATTTCTTCACTTGATAACAGTATATACTTCACTCACCCAATTTTCATTCTCCCTCAGCAGCTTCTCCCTTTTACTTTCTTTCTCAAACCTAAACTTGTTGGTGTGCCTAAGATTCGATATTTTGTGCTCATTCTCTTTTCTAGTGTCACTTTTTGGTGAGCTCTTCCAATCTCATAGATGTTACCACCTATATATTGATGACACCCAGTCTTATGCCTCTATCCAAGTCTTCTTTACAGCCTGGAGACTTATACAGCCAGTTAGATGAGTGACATATTCACTTTCATATTTAATTGGTATGTGAAATTATGTCAAAAATCAATCATCCAATATTTCCCTCAAACTTGTCTCACTAACAGCCCTTCCCATCACAGTTAATGGCAACCCCTGTCTTTCAGTGACTCTGGTCGAAAGTCTTGAATCTTCTTTACTCCTCTATTCTTCCATGCCACCTCCAATCCATCAGAACATTCTGTTGACTTTAATTTCAAAACATCTATAATATAACTGTATTAGTCCATTTTTCTGCCACTGATAAAGACATACCTGAGACTGGGTAATTTATAAGGAAAAAGAGGTTTAATGGACTCACAGTTCCGCATGGCTGGGAAGGCTTCCCAACCATGGTGGAAGGGAAAAGGCTGGTCTTACATGGCTGAGGCAAGAGAGAATATGTGCAGGGGAACTCCCCTTTATAAAACCATCGGATCTCATGAGACTTATTCACTATCATGAGAATAGCATGGCAAAAACCCACCCCCATGACTCAATTACATCCCACCGGGTCCCTCCCATGCATGGAGATTATTACAATTCAAAGTGAGATGTGGGTCTGGACACAGAACCAAACCATATCAATAACAAATTTCCACTTCTCTTGTGTCTACTCTCAATCCAACACATCATCTTCTGGGATCTGAATTATTTTAGTAATAACAGTGGGCAATAGTTTCCCAATGAATCTCCCCTCTCTCTACCTCTGCACCATACAGTCTATTTTAAATGCACCAGCCAGAGGAAATCTTTTAAAACTTAACTCAAATCTTGCCACTTCTCTGTTCAAAGCCCTCCTATGGCATCCCATCTCCTTCAGAGCAAAAGCCAAATGTGTTACTATAGCCTGCAGAGTCCTAAATGATGTAGCTCCTTGTTTCTTCTTGTACTGGGTTGTAGAGTGTTTCCAAAAAATTCATGTTCACCTAGAACCTCAGGAACTGATCTTATTTGGAAGTAGCCTTTGCAGATGTAATTAGTTAAGATGAGGTCATACTGGACTAGAATGGGTCCTAACCTATGACTGATTATATTAGAAAAAATCGAAAAAAAAAAGAGAGAGAGAGACATACAGGTGTGTGGGTGGGGGAGGAAGCTGGGAATGCCATGTAAAGATAGAGGCAGAGATGGAGTGAGGAGTCTACAAGCCAGGAAACACTAAAAATTGCTAGCCCCACCAGAAACTAGGAAGGAGGCATGAAACAAAATCTTGCTCAGAACCTCCAGTTAAGGAATTAATCCTGCTAACACCTCTACTTCAAACTTCTAGCTTCCAAGACTGTGAGAAAATAATTTTGTGGTCTTTGGTACTTTGTTATGGCAGGCTTGAGAAAATAATACATTTCTTTTATCTTTTTATTTTCTCCTCTTTCACTTCCTCATTCTACTCCAGCTGCAACCTACTTGCTAGTCTTTGAATACCTAGGCATGCCTATGTCCCAAAGTCTTTGTATCTTGTGTTTCCTCTGCCTGGAACACCTTTCCCCTAGATGCTTGGATACTTCCTCCATTCCTTCCTCGTGTCTACTTAAAAGTTACCTTTGCCTGGCTGGGTGCAGTGGCTCAAGCCTGTAATGCCAGCATTTTGGAAGGCCAAGGCGGGCAGATCACGAGGTCAAGAGTTCGAGACCAGCCTGGCCAATATGGTGAACCCCATCTCTACTAAAAATACAAAAATTAGCTGGGCACGGTGGCATGCGCCTGTAGTCCCAGCTACTCAGGAGGCTAAGGCAGAAGAATTGCTTGAACCCGGGAGGCGGAGGTTGCAGTGAGCCGAAATTGTGCCACTGCACTCCAGACTGGATGACAGAGAAAGACTCCGTATCAAAAAAAAAAAAAAAAGAGTTACCTTTGCCTGATGTCTGATATATTTAAAACTGCTACAGCACTCCCTTCCTTCTCCCCACCTTTATTTATCAGCCTAAAAGCTTTCACCTCCCAACAGTCTGTGTAATTTAGTTATTTCTAAAATTGTCTATCTCCTTTTATCACAATGGAAACATAATGAGTGCAGGGATTTTTGTCTAGTTTGTTCACTCACATATCCCCAATGTTTATAACTGTGAATGGCGCACAGTAACATGTACAGACTATCTGTGATACTTATCACTGATGATATTAATCTTAATCACGTGGACAAGGTAGTGTTTTCTCTGTTTTTCCACTTAAAGTTATTTTGGCTCCTTTTCGTTGTCTATTCTTTGGAAGCCAGTTGCTAAACACAGCCCACATTGTTGGGGGAAGGTGGTGGGAAGGGAGACAAGTTAAGTTTCACCTCCTGGAGGTAATGTATTTAGATAAATTATCTGGAATTTTTCTCTAAGGAAGCCTCCACCATTTATTTATTTCAATAATTTATTTGTATCAGCTTGTACTCATGTAGATGTATTTTATACTCTGAGTTATAATCCAATACTACATTGTTTATTTTATCGCTCAAAATGTCCTGGTTTGAGCCATCAGGAGCTCTTTCAGGATGGCCCCTGCAACGGACTACATTGTTTGCATTCCCCTAATGTTTATATGTCTAAGCCCTATCCCCCAATGTGATGGTATTAGGTGGTGGAGCCTTTGAGAGGTAATCAGGTCATGAAGGTGGAGTCCTCATGAATAGGATTAATGCCCTTTTAAAAGAGACCCCAGAGACCTATCTCACCTTCTTTCCTCCCTGTGAGGACACAGTGAGAAGAGAATCATCAGTAAACAAAGAAGTGGCCCTTACTAGACACCAAATCTTTTGGAACCTTGATCCTGGACTTCCAGCCTCCAAAACTGTGAGAAGTAAATATTTGTTGTTTAAGCTACCCAGTCTATAGTATTCTGTTACAACAGGCTTTATTGACTAAGACAGTCTCTATGACTTGATAACATGCCCCTATCCTTTTGTTCCTTACTCTCTAGAACTATAAGATGCTCCAGTGCTGCATTTCCTTTTCCATTCTTAGAGTCAGCCATATATCCAAGCATAGTGGGAGAATTTCATATATCTCTCTCAATAATTGGAAAAGAAAAAAGACAAAAGTCAGTAAGAATATAGAAGATGTGAACAGTGTAATAAAGGAGCTTGATCTAATGGACATATATAGAATATCACAACTAAGAATTGCAGCCTTTATACATGTCTAAGCATGACAGAAATATTTATAAAGATTGACCAACTACTAGGCCACAAATATAGCTTTAATAAAATTCGGATAATTTTATCAAACAGATCACATTTGCTGAACACAGTGCAACAAATTAGAAGATTAATTATAAAAATATGGCTAGGCAATCTTATACGGTCATGAAAATTCAAAAGCATTCCTTTAAATGACTCATGGGTAAAAGGAGAAATCATAATGGGAATGTTAAAACATTCATAGCTGAACAAAAATTAAAATATGATCTATTACAACTTGGATACAACTAAAATAGTTCTTTGGGAGAAATATAGAGCCTTAATCATTTTAAGTAGGAAAAAAAATTTCAGACTTAATGATCTAATCATACACAGTAACACGTTAGAAAAAGAGCATCAAAATAAAGCCAAAGAAAGCCGATTGAAAGAAATAAAAATTAGAACAGAAAATCACACGCTAGCAACCAAACATGGAATAATGAGATCACTAAGGCAAAATGTTGTTTTTGGGGAAAGATGAATACAACTAAGAAACAAGGATAACCAGAGAAAGTGAAAATGAGCAAAAAAAAAAAACACAACAAAATTTTTAAGAATGAAAAAGGAGACATACCACAGATGCCATAAGAAATAAACATATAATAAGAACGTATTAGGAACAATTCTTTTTTAAAACATAGATGAAATAGACAAATTATTTTCAAATATTAACTGGCCAAAACTGGTTTAAGAAGAAACAGACCATCCTAATAGTCCTATAACCATTAAAGAAATGGAATCAGCTAAAAATCTTTCTATGAAGAAAACAAGAATTTCAGATAGAAATTCAGGTGACTTCTAGCAAACATGCAAAGACAGGTTTTCCAGTCTTACACAAACTACTCCAGAGAATAGGAATGAAGCCAGAGACTAAGAAGAAAGGGGGAATTCCCCAACTCACTTTATGAGGCTAGTATAACCTCGATACCAAAACCTAACAATGATGGAACCAGAAGACAAAATCGCAATTTCATTATGAACATACACATAAAAAAGTTTAAACTTTAGTGAAACAAATTAATAACCCTTAAAAAAGATAAAAAGATAACTAATCATGACCAAATTGGTTTCTCTCAGTTCTACAAGCTAGTCTCATATTAGAAATCAAATAATGTAACACACCAGGAATGAATTAAAGCAGAAAGTTATGATCATCTCAATAGATGAGAAAATTACTTTTGAAAACTTTATTATCTTTTCAAGATATTAAAACACATACACGCACACACACACACAAACACAGAGAGAGAGACAGAGAGAGAGATACATGGAGAGAGAGAGACAGAGAGAGATAAAACAAGACTAGAAGTAATCATCTTTAACCTGATCAAGGGTAGTTATCAAAAATCTACCATACATAATGGTGAAATGTTAGAAACATTTGCTATACTGTAAGATCAGCAAAAAAATCAATAATTCTATGCAGTTTTATATTAGAAGTCCTGCAGTGCAGAGTTTAAGATAAAGTAAATGAAAGTTATAAAAATAAAAAACAATCAAATTGCCAATACTTGCAAATGCTATAATTATTAATAGCTCTGTAGAAAACCTGGAATGAATCTACAAACAAATTTTTGGAAATACTAAAAGATTTTAATAATGTTGCTCAATGTAAAATCAATACACAACAATTAATTGCATTTTTTAATACCAACAACAGTTTTTAAAATGTGGCTTTGAAATACAACCATTATTCTAGCAACAAAAATATAAATTGGAATAAATCTAGGAATAAAGCTAACAAAATAGTTATAAATAGAACTGTAAAACTTTATTGAAAGCTATTAAAAAAAACCCAAACAAATGGAGTAATAAACCATGTTATTGGATTAAAAAAACTCAAAATCATAAAGATGTCAATTCCCTCAGGTCGATCTATAGATTCAATGCAATTCCAATTAGAATCCCAACAGGATTTTTTTTCTCTTTCATGGAACTTGGCAGCTGACTCTAAAATTCATATGAGAGAGCCAGAAGCCAAAATTATATAAGACATTCCTATAGAAGAAGGCAAGGCTACAGACTAACAATACTTTATCATAAGCTATAGGTATTAAGACAGTGTATGCTTCAGTACAGCTAGAGAAATAGACCAACAGAATAGGAGGAAGAGCCCCAAAACAGACCCACACAGAGATAGTATTGCAAAGCAGTAGAAAAAGGATAGACTATTTAATAAATGGTGCTGCAAGAGTTGCTTATTTATATGGAAGAAATGAAATTGGATCCTTATTGCAATCATATATAAAAATCAATTTCTAGAGGATTAAAAATAAATGTGAAAAGCAAACTCATAAAGTATTTAGAAGACAATATAGGACAATTTTTATGAATGTGTGATAAGACAATATTTCATAAAAAAGTCAAAAAAATGCAAACTTTAAAAATAAAAGATAAATTTGACCATTTTAAAATTCAAATTAAGAACTTCTGCTGATCAGAGATAAAAAAAATGTATATATGTGTGGGTACACATAACAAACAAAAGTATTAAAGCATTAGTAGGCACAGAATATAAAGCTCTCCAAATTGTTATGTAAAAGACAACTAAATTGGGGGCAGAAGGGAATGCGATGAAAACATGAACAGGCATTTAATAAAAAAGAAAGCACAAATGGCTCATAACTACATAAAAAGATGCTCTACCTCATTATTCATAATTAAATGTAATTAAAATCACAAATCTAGGCTTCATATTTAGTATATTATTTGATATGTATGATAAAGTTCAGAAAAGCTTATTTTTTAAAAGTCACTCAGTAGCAAGGTAAAGAATTTGCTGCAGAAAGGGTAAGCCAATAGATTCACAATATTACTATCCTAAGCAAGAAATAATTAATGACTAAACTCTTAAGACAATTCTAATGAGAGAAAAAGGAGGAGATATGTCAGTGAATGATATTAAGGAAGACATTACCACTCTTATTCATCATTTATCCCCAGTAACTAGAGTAGTAACTAAAACACAGTAGACATTTAAAGGATATTTGCTCAAAAAGTAAATAAATGTAATGATTTACATGACACAAGAAATATAAGAAGTGAAATAACCGAAAGGATATACAGTAATGTCAACTTATTTTTTATTTTGTTACTTTTATGAGTATAAAATTTTACCTCCATACTTTTTGGTTTTAATTTTTGTACCTGAATAAATTAACAAGTTGAACACTATTCCATATGTTTCATAGCTAATGAAGTAGAAATCTCCCACATGTTTGTTTATATTGTTTCCCTCTATTCTATGAATTATCTTTTTATGTCATCTGTCAATGTGTTTATTGAACTTATATTTTGTATGATAATGTTGATGTAAATGCTTTGTCTTCCATTTTATGCAAAATCCCTAAATTTATTGATTTTCATTAAATCAATAAATTTATGATGTTATTTTAATTTTAGTCTTACAAATGTTTAAAATGTTTATATAGTTGAACCTGATTATATTTTTCCAAGTAATACATAGAAAAGTATTAGCTCTCCAACATTTAATTCTACTCAACTCTAATCAAAACTGAGTGGGTAAGAATCTAGATAGTCTTTGTTTGGCCTTTATATTTATTTTATCTATATACTTACACATAAACTTAGGTTTACAATATAAGGTGTGAATCTGAATTTTTTTCCCAGACTTCCAAGCTTTTCCCAATTCCACTGTATAGTCAGACAAGCAATTATTATATAAAAATCAACACCATTTTCTTAGTTTTCTGTGTTACTGCATTTGACCCACATCTTGATTTTTGAACTTAATTGTAACTTTCCAATAGATTGTCTGATACCCGCTCTCTGTTCTCTCTCGTTTCCTAAAACCTCCTCCTTTTTGCACTTTAAAATATGCTGTTCACTACAGCTTTCTTCTCAGACCACTTATTCATCCTGTGCATTATCCTACTGTCAATCGTATCTTGAGGACACTGACATTAGAATCTGTAGCCTAAATCTTTTTCTGAGCTTCATATTCATGGATCAAATGACCTACTGGGCATTTCTTCAAGATGTGTTAGAGGAACCCCAGGAGTAACACTTTCAAACAAAATCTGTTTTCCTTCCCTTTTTCTGCAAACATATTTTTCCTACATTTTCTTTTCTGTGGAATGGAGAACCTTTGCTTCAGTTACTCAAGAGTGATCAAAAACCTGGGAATACACCTTTATCTACTAACTACAAATGTCCACGCAATCACAAAGTTTTATCTGTTCTCTCTAATTGCCTTTCAGATAGTAAAAACAAAACCAGCAATATATTTATTGAGCTCTAGGTCAATGACATGTTAAGCATTTCAACATATATTATTTCACTGAATTATCATAGAATCTTATGATATGGGGATTAATTGAAAAAATTAAGACTGAAAGACTGTGTCAATTCAGGTCCCCCACAAGCTGGCATCAAGACAAGATTAGCAAAGGATTTATTGGGAAAATCACCTGTGAGGGGGAAAATGGGATGGGAGACACAGGAGGCTGGGAAAGGTGTCAGATGAAGATGTCACTTCTGCAAATGAGGGAGAGAAGAAAGGAAAATTGAATAGGAAATTCTTAATACTTCGGTGCAGTTATAAGAAGGTTTTGAAAAGCAGATGGAGAGTTCCCAACCTAAATTCACTGTCCAGAGGGGCTCACATCTTCAGGAAAGGGCCTGTTTTAGTATCCCTCCCATGCTCAGTCACTGGCCAGTGAAAGCCCAGGGAAATGTGGCCTCAGAGGGAATGCAGTGATGGATTCAGAGCACAGTGGCTGGGGCTGCTACCCTCCCTGCAAGTCAGAGATATGGCAAGCACATTTTGTAACCACTGTGAGGAGTGTAAACAATTTGCCAAGATTTCACAGATAAAAAATATATAAAGCCTATATTCTACCTCATGCAGTGACTTCACAACTCAAACAACTGACTACCATGCAAATCTCCTTCCATCATCCCCACTTCAAAGGATGTTGGAACACTCATCTAACTCATTTCCCTACTTCCAGCCTTGTCCCTAATCCATCCCTCCACACAGAAGCTAAGTAATTATTATGAATGCTACCTACCTTCTCAAAATTATTTAATGCCTTCCACACTCTCTCAGAATAAAATCTAAAGTTTCTAACACAGCATACATCCCTAATGATCTGGTTTCTGTCTACTCAAGTCTTATTTTCTGACACTTCCACTGTTTTTCAGCTCTACAAAAATATTCACCTCTTCATTCTTCACTCATCCACTCAATAAGCATTTGTGAAACATCTATCATATATGACAAGTCTGTTTTAACCACAAGAAATTTCTCAAAGTTAGATGATGCCCCTATTCTCTTTAGTGAGATAATAAGTATCAAAATTAATAAATTCAAAGAAGGATAAATGCTATGAATCAGAAAAAAAAATGTTATAGGAGTAACAAGATTGGAAAGATGGTCCAGAAAGGGCTGAATGATAATTTGGGGGGAGAAGTTTCTAGGAGAGGGGATGAGGATAAAGACTCTGAAGAGGAAGGAGGTCAGTACCTTCAAGGAACAGAAAGAAGGCCAGTGTGTCAGAAGGGGAGTAGGCAGGGGGAGAGTAGACCAGGAGAGACAAGAGGGCTTGACATTGTGAAGCTAAAAGAGGGTACCACGCAGAGGAATGACATAACAATACTTTTATGTTTTAAAAGGAACACTTTGGTTGCTGGGTCAAGAGTGAATTATAGGGAACAAATACAGGAGCTGAATTTGTAGGTTCCTGGGCATACCACATTTGCTTACTCATCTCTATTACACCTACAGAAAATTTTTGCTCTATTACACCTACAGAAAATTTTTGCTCATACTTGAAATATCAGCCTAAATACTAGCATCTCTGTGACACCTTCTCTCATTCATGTAGGAAGATCTAACCACTTCTTCTTCTAGAATTCCATTGCATCAGGGGGAGTTCTAGCAAACTGCTAGAACCCATTATCCTTTGGAGAGACCAGAGAATCATGTAGACTTCTGGCATTTGTACTATTTTTCTTTATATACTAGAGAAAATGCTTGTACTGTCACTATGCACCAGTTAACTCTGGCTCCCAAGTTGTAGTTGGATGAAACAATTAGTTGGCCTTGGCCAGGCACGGTGGCTCACGCCTCTAATCCCAGCACTTTGGGAGGCCGAAGCAGGTGGATTGCGAGACTAAGAGGTCAAGACCATCCTGGCCAACATGGTGAAACCCCGTCTCTACTAAAAACACAAAAATTAACTGGGCGTGGTGGTGCACACCTGTAATCCCAGCTACTTGGGAGACTGAGGCAGGAGAATCACTTGAACCCAGTAGGCAGAGATTGCAGGGAGCGGAGATCATGCCACTGCACTCCAGCCTGACAAGACAGCAAGACTCCATCTCAAAAAAAATAAAAATAAAAAAAATTAGTTGGCCTTTTAAAGAGATCATAATAATTTCTATTAAAACCAACATATATAAGTTATAAGGAGAACTTACAAATGGTAAATGCTAAAAGAAATGCCTATGTAATAACTAATTTTGATTTTTTGTTTGTTTGCAGCTTTTAATACTGATTTCAGCATTATATAACAGATGCTATCTTGGGCATCTACAGGCATTATTTTATAAAACCTTTCCAATAGTCCTGAGAGAGAAGTCTGCCCTCTGTAGTCATTACCAAGTTGATTTCTTTCAAATGCATCACAATCTTGACATATTTATAAAATTAATGGTCCCCAATTTTCAAACTCGGTCTTTAGCAAGAAGTAAAGTATATCCTTGATAGCTACTTGCAGTAGAAATATTTTTCCTCTGACATCTTAACAAGTTTTCTATTTCACTCTCTTGTCGTCGGAATGCTGCCTTGAGGATTTTCTCATCTTCTAGCCATTGTCAAACCCTAATCCTTCTTACAGGCTTCAATATCTATATTCCAAACCCATAGATAAAAAGCAATTTCTTCCTGAAGTTTCCTGATGGGAATCACAGTGGACTCACAAGAACCCACATTGGGAAGTATTATGGAAACCTATGAGGCATTACATTCTTTCCTCCAAGTCTGCAGAAAGTCTAAAAACAAATCAATACATGTTGAGTGTCTAAATGCCTTCCTGCCAGCCAGTTTCTTTAGGATTAAAGGGATTCTCCAGCCCTCTCCCTACAAAAAACAAGTGAAGAGCTGCACTGAAACTCTCTATGTCTAATTGACAAATGCATTACAGTGGGAACTCAAGTTCCTTGATTAATATGATGCTTCCCTTTCACCTGCCTTCTAATGACTGGGCCATCCATTGCTTCATTGTTGAATCACTGCAACTTTGAGTTGCCACAAATGAGAAGTCCTTTGTGTAAACACAGTTCCCTAAGTAAGAAAAGCAGCATAGACTCACCAAGTTGTTCAGGGCCAGCTGTCAAATCAGAGATGAAAGAACTGATTTTTAGAAGTTCGCAGAGCAGATGAAGAAAACACTTTTAAAGTGCTGTCAAGGTGCAGATGTCCTTGAAGAAATGGCTTCCTGACAGCTGCTGGTGCCTTCCTTCCTGCCAACGTTTAATTTCTCTGAGAGAATGAGGGTTTTAATTAGGTTCCTAGGGCAGCTAGCGCTGTATCTTTGACCTTATCAAGGATGCAGGATTTCAAAGCACAGGCTTAGATAGGTCTCCCTTCATTACTGATCAAAAGTCTCTCTAGGAACCCTCCTGGGCTCAGACTTCAGTTCCTCAGAAACCAAGGCTGCCTTTTTGTGCTTTCTTCTAAACGGTAGTCTTACACCAGCTTCTCTTACATTACCAGACTCGTCAAGGGAGAAGGAAGTGTTCAGGAAGCAAAAATTAGATGCAATTCATACAAGAACTTTTTACGTCTAAATCTACTCTCATACATCACTGTGAAGGCCTTCTAAATATTGGAAGAGGTTTACATCTGGTTTATTGACTTGATTTTCAAATGAATAACACTCTGAGTTTAAAAAAAAAAAAAGCCTTCAATTGAGTACCAAGACTTACTTTCAACCTCATTGAGAGTATGTAATTCCTCTAAAAAAGACAGATGTTGAATTTTAATAATAGAATTTTTTGGCATGTAAAATTAAGCATAGAGCATCTGCTTTTACAATGCCAGCATCTGTTTCTTTGACATCTCTGCCTTCCCTTCTGCTAATCCAACCGTGAATTTGGTATAGAACCTGATAAGAAAAATGGATAAAATTGTTCATGATATGCTAAATTCTACAGGGCCAACACAAACTAGGCAATCAGAATTAGACTGTCATTCTAAAGGAATAAAATCTTCTGAGTCTCTCTTGCTCATAATACTCAGATTTCCAACTGAAATCAACAAATGTAATTTTTTAAAGAAAACAGTGACATAATTTACAAGTGACATTGTGTGTTCTGGGGCTTTCTCTTGGAAAGCTTTTTGAAAAATTATTTAAAAGGCAGCAATTTAAGACTGTCATTAATACTATCACATATTATATGTCACTCACATAACATCAAGAAAATTCACCCAAAGAAATTTCCTTGATGATAATCTTTTAAAAAGGACATTCAGGGAGACTAAAATCACTTAAAATGGAGTATAGTTGTACAGTAAGAAGAAAATTATCATTAGATAACCATAATGATCTATTGAAGGAAAACAAATACTTGGTTTAATAATGATACGCCAGACTCCCTACTCCTACCTCTCTTTAATTCCCATGTATATATTTATTCATTAATCAGATGTTATTAAAAACTAATTCTGCACCAGCAAGGTTAGGTATTAGGCATATAGAAGCTACTAAGCCAAAACTTAGCCCCTGAATGTAAGGTCCAGGGGGGAAAACATACACTTCACATACAAGTAAACACACAATTTAAAACTCTGTTATGGGCATTGAGTAAAAGCTACAAATTATTCTGACATAAATTAAAGAGGGTAGTGTATTTTGGAATGATTAGTTAAGGAAGACATTCAAAGAGAAGGATGCTTAACCAAAACCTGAAGAATAAGTAAATGTTAATAATTAGGAAAGAGTAAAATCATCAGAAGAAAAAGATTAGAGCAATACTTAAGAAATTAAAAAAAAATAATCCAATGCATCCAGAAAGTATAATTAGTAAGGGCAGGGAAGATGAGATGAGACTGGAGAAATACAACTGGATCCACGTAGATCCCAGCAACAGTCTCAATCATGTCCTAGGTTCCAAAGCCACTGTTGTTTTTGGTCTGGGAGAATGAGGAGACCCAGAGAAGAGAATCTCTTGCCCACTGAGTAGTGGCATGGCCTCACTGCTGGACTCACACTATTCATGTGCCCATGGTCACAAGTCCAGCCTTACATCCCAGCCTGAATAATAGCTCACCCGTCACTTTCTCCTTGATGGAGTTTTTTAGTTAGGATTCTCATCAAGGTACCCAGCCCTGCTTGCCATGAGGTCATCCCAGCTCTGGCAATGCCCCTGAGCTGGTCATCAAACCTTCTACCATGGTTGAGCATTCTCCCACTGTTTCTGTTATCAGAAACAGCAATTCATTCAAGTTCCTGCAGGCAATGGAAGTGGCACATGATAACCTAGACATACAGGCTTCAGGAACAGCAGAAACTAGAGACTTGTTTCTTGGTCTGTGGCAGCTGTATGAATCTCATGCCTTTTTCAAGACTTGACTACTTTCTCTCCCTCCTGCATCTCCCTGCTTCTCCACCAGCTTTGCTGTCCCCCAGTCCATAGCTTTTCTATACGTCCTTGTGCCTATTATCCATGGCTTCTGCTCCCTCATAACTGCGGCTCTACACGAATCTGCCATTTCCTCTCAGCATTCTCCAGAGATAGAATCTAATACACTCAATTTATCTTCTGCATTCAGGCCAGTTTATTGATTGCTTGAGTTTTGGATTAGTCTCATCCCTTAATCCCATTGACTATGTCCCCAGGGCATAGAGCCTGAGGTCAAAAACATTGCTGCCAAGGGGTTGTCTATTCAACATAAATTGTATTGACAGCGTGGCTGCTTAGAAAGATCTGTACTGATTAAACATTTTTTACCTCAATTTCTTTATTTGCAAAATGAAAGCAATGCCATCTTTATCTCCTTCAAAAATATATTATGATTATAAAACTCCTATACTCATGGCTACTAGGGAGGCTGAGGCAGAAGGAGTGCTTGAGCCCAGGAGTTTGAGGTTACTATGAGCTATGATCACACTGCTGCACTCCAGCCTGGATGACAGAGTTAGACTCTGTCTTTAAAAAACAAGAAATAATTTTTTAAAATGTGATATGTGTTGTAAAATCACTTTAAGAAGTTAAAACTCACAAACTGTAATTCAGGTATTATGCCTAAAATAATATTATCATTATCAAATTTAAGATATAACAGCAGAATTCCCTCATATTGCTATGATATATTAAGGGAGAAAGATATCTGTGGCCTTCAATATCTACTTTCAGCATCATCTCTCTCTTTTTTTTTTTTTTTTTTGACAGAGTCTGTCTCTGTTGCCCAGGTTGGAGTGCAGTGGCAAGATCTGGCCTCCCTGCAACCTCCACCTCCCGGGTTCAAGTGATTCTTGTGCCTCAGCCTCCCAAGTAGATGTGACTACAGGTGTATACCACCATGCTCAGCTAGTTTTTGTATTTTTAGCAGAGACGGGTTTTGCCATGTTGGCCAGGCTGGTCTCCAACTCCTGGCCTCAAGTGATCCACCTGCCACCCGCCACAGCCTCCCAAAGTGTTGGGATTACAAGCGTGAGCCACCACACCTGGTTTTTATATCATTGTTTATATAACATTTATATCATTTACTATAATATAAGTTTATATCCTTACTTTTCTCTACTAGATCCTTAACTTGGCAAATATTTCTTATTGAGCCAGACACTGTGCTAGGAAATCAGTATGCAACAGCAGAAAACATAGAATGGTCTGAACTTAAGTTGCTTATTGTCTAGCCAGAAAGAAAACTGAAAAGTCATACCTATAGACAGTGATAAGCACATGATAGCTTTGTATGTCCTCATGAATAGAGAGCACCTGTTCATGGAAGGTGATGACCATGCTAATTCCTATCATCATCCCTTCCAGTAGATAACATCGTCCTGTCACCTACTAGAGCATAATAAGTTTAATAAGTTCAACCTTCTGGAACCCAGCCAGGAAAAGGAGAGTCCAGTCTGGAATTGAGAGAAAGAAATCTCAAGGAGAAAACCTTAGTCAAGGTAGAGGCCACTACCAAAGAATCAATTGCTCAAATCAAAGAAGTGATCAACTGGGTAGCCATTTTGGAAATATTGAACAGAAAGGACATAGAAGTGATGAAGTAAAGGTCAAACCACCACCAAAAAAAAATGGAGATAATGGTAAGTAGAGGGTATTTTTCAGATTACTAACTCAATACTAACTCAAAACAGTCAAGCACTAAATTTCTTTAATAGCGTTTTTCTGACACAATATGTGTGTGTGTGTGTGTCTGTATATGTATTCTACAGAGAGTAATAGGCATATAGTAAGTAGTCAATAAATATTAACTATCATTGTTATTAGTAGTAATATTGCCTCTGGACTACAAATATGACATCATAGTGAAGAACCAAGCCAAGCATTTGGAGGCTTTTTACATTATATTATGAAAGCTACAACATAAACTATGAAAAAAAAAGCAAATTATTTGACTCACATTATAATTGAATCAAGGCTAAAATGAGATGTCTCCTAGTGGGGGGCTACAAAATCATTTTTATTTCCCTGATTGCCTTTGAAAATGATCCTGTAAATGTATGATAGAAACAATTAGGACAAAGAGGGAATGACCAAATGAGTTCTATTTCATAAAAACAATGAATGTTTATTGTTTTTAAATTTCCAGGAATGTTATACATTGCATAACTGTTGTTTTGCTCTCATTGAATTCTATTAAGTTTGGAAGATTTTTGGTTGGTTATGCTGAATGCTTCTCTTCATTATCCTTAGAGCACAAATAATAAGTTGATTTTCAAACCACAAATGCTTTCTTTTTAATCAAGCTTTTGCAACAGTAGAGCTCAAGTTCAAGAGTTGTTATTACTTTAAAAATCTGTTTTAACAACACACATCACTATGGTTTCTAAACACTCTATTGCCTCCAAGTCGTGTTAACATGTGCACCCAGAGACTTGGGTTTTGGGCCAAGTCTTATAAATTTAAACAAAGAAGAAAGCAAAGTTCAATGACTATAGCTTGAAAAACAAATATTATGAGTGCCCTGGTTTTAAACACTTTTGGTTATTTTAAAGATCATACAGAAAAATATGAAGATATTTTACACATAATTGTTCTGAAATTACTAGTTCTGAAGAGTACAAAGAATATCTTTATTGGACATTGGCATGTATACTGATTTTTAAAAATTATTTTATAAGAATAAGATCCTCATAATTTAAGAAGACATCATATGAATAATCCTTTGTCACTATTGAATTTGGTTGCTTGGGAGATTTTTAGGGTAATAGAACTCAATTAATGATTAGCCCAGGTTCTACTACCCAAGTTAATGGTATATTGCATTGCTTTCTCCAAAAATTCAAAATATACTACACCATATTTGACAACTCTATATGATTTTTGACTAACACTGAGAACTTGATGATTCTAAATTCTGAGATTTCAGGTCTCCCTGTGGCATCATCTAGGGTTTCCATTTTATCTGATTCCTGAATCTTCTCCATAACACCTTGAGAGGCAATCATCCTGCCTCTGTTTCAACAGCCCCCAAAGTGAGGTGATTTCTACTGCTAAAGATAGCTATATCTGAAAACTGTCTCCTAAACTAGGCCCAGAACCTCCAGAGCTTACCTATGGAAAAAAATATCCAAACAGGATCAGTGATTACAACTAGGTTCTCCTTAAGTTCTACCTTTCCCTCTTGGATCTCACCTTTGGACTTCTACAGCCACCATCATATCAGCTGTTGGAGATCATACTGCTCTCTCTGGAGAAATACAGTTGGATCTATTTAGATCCATGCAACTCAGGAATGGATGACAACCCTTCCCTACAGTCTCTCTAGGATAGCTGAGCAGTATGAGGATTTCAAAATACTCCCTAGTGTGCAAGATAAACGCATATTGTTAAAGGTTGCAGTACATCTTTTTACAGCCAGTGCTCTTCCTGCTCCTTTTATACCAAGCCCAATAAGATGATGCTGTCACGTCTTCCTTCTGCTTCCATAATAACAGATTCTCAGGAGCAACTGGACAGATTCCAGTGCCTACAGAATAAAAAGGAGGCCTGTGGGCAATGAGGCCTTCAGTACAAAAATACTACTGCTACAAAGCCAAAATTGGTCATCATATTGAGAGAAGGGGAGAAAAAGGAGAACATTTAATGGAGGACTCAATGGCAACAATAAAATTATGACAATGCCTATAAAAGTGTGTCATGATCATACTTGGTCTGGGAAACACGTGTGTCATTTAGAATTACTTAAGTCACTTTAGCAACCATGTCCCATATTCTGGTTTTTAATTACCATAAACATTTCTTGTGTTTTTCTCATCAATGTCTCCAGCTTTTCACTGTGTTTCCAGCTTTTTCCCAGGAAATGTCTGGCCTGGAACCTGGGAAACACATCTCACGTTATTCCTACACTGTTTTTTTCTCAGCTATTTAGTTCCCATACCTGTCCAGTTCAGTTGACTGCTCCTTCCTTTCCCAAGTACTTGAGTTCCTTTGTAATAGTTTTTGGAAGTTCACAGTATTCAGAAGCCTGCCTGGTCTACTTTAGAATCATGGTTTGTCGTGAGGTCAGAAACACAATATCATGGACAATCAAAGTGGCTATCAATGAGCTCTCTACAGGAACATTGAAAACTATTAAATAGACCACTGGAACATCTGGAGTCCAAGGCTCAGCCTATTTGGCATTCAGATAAAATAACCAGGTAAAGGGAAAATAGTAGATTCAACATTTAGAAGGCCAAGCTAGGCAGCGGAGCAATATAGATAAAAACAGTGGGACTTAGGGCTTGGAAAATTATAATTTGATAAAGCAAGTTTCGGCTACTACTCCATTTGGTGTCTATGTGTATGGCATACATGTCCATGTAGAAGTTCATAATGTTGTGTTTCTTTTTTAGCTAAACTGATGCCTTTATTTATCTTTCTAAAATTTGCTTTTTCAAATTACAGTGTATCTTGTGGATTTTCAGATGTTAGCACATGTGTATATTTACCTGATTGTTTGAAATTGTGAAACACATGGTGTTCTACTGATGTGAGCACCATAATTTATTCAAATAATTACCAATTGATGGATTTTCTCATATTATTAATGCTTTGGCACACATCTTTCTATTTACCTTCTATTACCTTCTACTTCTGTTTACTTCTCTATGTTAGATACCTAGATTGGTGCTTTGAAGATTATCCATATGTAAGTTTTTATTAGATGCTGCCAAATTGTCACCCAAAAATGCTGCACCAATTTGTACATCCAGCAGCAAAGCATGTATGGAACATTTCACTCTGTAACTTCATGGCTATCAATCTTTCAAAATTTTGCCAATTTTTAGGTGAAAAATATTGTCTTGCCTTATTTGCATTTTCCTGATTATTATTAAGGTTGAGCATTGTTTTATATGTTTATGGAGCATTTACATTTCTTCTTCTGAGTCAAGATACTTTTTATTATACATTCTCTATTAGCATTGTTTTTCTCCTGAGAAGACCATAAAAGAACTGGGCTTTGAGGGGAAGAATGATATTTCAATGGGGAAATGAGTTCAGAGAAATGAAGAAGAAACTGTAGACAAAAACATCTTTCATTGTTACTGAATTCTGTACCCAGAACCACTTCAACCAAGGAGAGTCAATGTCATCAATGATTGAATAGATTTAATGCACTAATATACAATAATTAGAATGCTATGTGAGTTTCACTTAATAGTATTTGGTAACCTTTTACAAATCACTTAATTTCTCCATAGTTCAGTTATCTCATCTGTAAAATGAAGACAATATTACCTACCTGATAAGGTAATTTTAAATATTAAATGAGTTTGATATGTATAAAGTGCTTGAAATAGTACTTGGCACATAGTAAATCTATAGAAGTATTCATTATTATGTTATAATTTCAGAATGAAAAATGTATAAATGTGTAAATCACTGCACATACAGATTTTATGTTTTTTAAAAAGGCGATTTAAAAAGAGCAATGGCAGTCAACAAGCATATGAAAAAATGCTCAACGTCACTAATTATTACAGAAATGCAAATCAAAACTACAATGAGATACCCATCTCACACAAGTCAGAATGGCTGTTTTTTAAAATCAAAAAATTACAGATGCTGGTGAGGTTGCAGAGAAAAGGGAATGCTTATACACTGCTAGAGGGAATGTAAATTAGTTCAACCATTATGACAAGAAGTTTGACAATTTCTCAAAGAACTTAAAACAGGACTACCAGTTGACCTAGCAATCTTATCTTTGGGTACATAACCAAAGGAATACAAATCGTTCTGCCACAAAGGCACATGCATGCCTATGTTCATCGCAGCACTATTCACGATAGAAAAGGTACGGAATCAACCTAAAGGCCCATCAACAATATACTGGATAAAGAGAATATGGTACATACATATCACGCAATACTATACAGCTATAAAAAAATACATGAAATCACGTCCTTTGCAGCAAGATAGATGGAGCCGAAGGTCATTATCCTAAGCAAACTAACATAGGAACATAAAAACAAATACCACATGTTCTTACTTATAAGTGGGAACTAAATATTGAGTACACATAGACACAAAGAAGGGAACAACAGACACCAGGGCCTACTTGAGGGTGGAGGGTGAAGATCAAAAACCTACTTATCAGGTACTATGCTTATTCCCTAGGTGACAGAATAATGTGTACAACAAATCCCCATGACACATAATTTACACAAACCTGCACATGTACGCCAAACTTAAAAGTTTAAGAAAATACAAAAAAAAAGTTAATAAAGTATTAACAACGAACATACAAATAAAACAAAGCAGAACCATCAAGCCATTTTAGACTCACAGCATCCCTCCTCCTTTTCATAGGCTGGTTTGCCTTCACACAAATTAACACCCTGGCATCCACCTTAAAATAAATAAATAAAATGTAAAAATAAAAAACAGCAGTGCATGAATGTTAAAAATGTGTTCTTTTAGCAATTTTGAAATACACAATTCATTATTATTAACAATGATCACCGTGCAGTGCAATAACTTATTCCTGCAGTCTAAATGAAACTGTAGACGCTTTGATCTGCATCTCTCCCCATCCCTCCCTCTTTCCCACAGCCTCTGGGAACCACCTTTCTATGCTCTGTTTCTATGAGACTGACTTTTCCTACCATAAAAAAACTAAGTTGGTGAGGTGAGGGATATGTTAATTAGCTTGACTGACTCTTTCTATAATGATGCATCTTTCTACGTAGATCAAAACATCACATTATACTTCAATAAATATACACAACTATTGTCTATTAAAAATAAATATTTTTAAAAGAAAATAATTTTAAAAAGAAAGAACAAAGTAATGCAAGAATAATATAATAATAATGTGTATATGTATGTATACATATATGAAATTATCATTATGCTAGTGGTGAATGGAGTAGTGAGGAATGATTATGAAATCCCCTGAGAGAGGAACAGATATCTAAGAAGTCTGCCTGATGCTGCTGTATTTGTCTTCCTGGGCTGCAGGTAGGTAAGTCAGTGGGAGGGCAGGAACAGCAATTAGCACTGGATATCCCAGGAAGAGCCAATAACACATCCAAGCCATCAAAGCCAATATCCTTGAGGGTGACGTGAAAGCTAGGAGCTCCTCAGACACAATGTAAAGAGTAGGAGAGAATCAGTCCAGTGCCAGAAACTGGACAGGAGTTGAGTCAGAATGAGAACAGACAGTGATAGGAGAAGAGGAGGAAGTACAATCACATCAAATTTGTTGGAACTATGTGCTTCACTTTTCTGGGTCAGTGACTGCTAGGGAGGCTTAAATGCAAAGGATAGAAGGGTTCACCTAAACCAGATGGAGAATGAATGATCATGACATAGATGGACTAAATTAGAACCACTACTACCTTGAATTTGTACGTGGTTTCTTTGTGCAAAAGGTGTGATATGCAGCAGGCACTCTGAATTCCGGGCTCTAATGACTCTGAATATGACCCTAAATATCTTTTCATCACACTGGAGTCTAGGGTTCAAAGACATGGACCAATTTTATCAGGTATCTAACCAATGGAAATCCTACATTACCTTATTTCTTCTGCTCAAAGGAAATACTCCAACCCCCAGTTGAAAAATGTAAATACTAAAATTATTTTAAAGCTGCAAATAATAAGAGGCTTCTATAACTAGAAAAAAAATGGATACTAATGAGCAAGCAAGAGATTGTAGTTTCCTTAGGCCATGAAATGAAATAATTGTGAATTATCCCTAAAGTAAGACAAACACAGTGAAAAGTGTGGTTTTATGCCCTTCTCCTGTCACTTCTAGTCTATGCTTTGTATGCGCAGAAAGGTATCTTTTTTATTTTCTTTTTAAAATTCTGTCTTCATATTTCAGATTGACATATCCCCTGAATTATTTCTAGAGACTCATTCTGGTATTGTGACCTTTCACATTTTGACATATTTGTGTGTGATTGCAAACTTCCAGGGGGTTTCCATGAGTTTAATTTTAGTTGAGGAATTAAGTTTGAGTATCAGGTTTATGCAATTGTTAAATTATATCAACAGTAAAAGTTTTAACAGGAACTTGCCTACATTTTGTCAGGGGAAGGAAAGGAGGGACAGACAGGAAGCAGGTTGTAGGAAATTTGGGGTCAAAAGATCCATGATTCAGACAAGTATCAACACTTACCAGCTAGACAAATCACTGAGTCTCTTTTCTTACAAAATGAAGAACTGTGAAAGGGATTAAAATGCTCAAGTGTGTGAAATTTTCCCATAATAAAAGCTAACACTTCGGAGTGCACACTGTGTGCCAGGAACTCAGCTAAGTGCATTACATGGATCATTTCATTTAATCCTCACAACAACCCTGTGAAGTAGGAATTATTAGTTGCATCATTTTACAGATGAACAGCTTAGAGAAGTTAAATAACTTGCCCAAAGTTACAAAGCTTGTAAGCGTAGTAAGTGGGGTTTCAAGCTCAGCACTAACTCCAAAACTAAACTTAATCACTGTTTTATATACTAGTTCCTTCCATGTTTTACTGGCTCCTAATACAAATGTCAGCACAAAGTAAGTTTTAGCTGCTGTGCCAACTCTGACTCTCTAGAGTTCTATGTTTGGCAAGGACTTTTCTTAATAGACTACTATTGCTCAATAAAATTCTATGCTAAGGGCTTTGCATATGTTTTCATTTAATCTTCAACAACTCTGTATTGTAAGATTATCCCCATTTTACAGAGGAGGAAAATGAAGCATAGAAAAGTTAATTGAATTCTCCCAATCACACAGCCAGTTATGAGAGTACTGTGATTTAAGCCCAAGTTTACCTGGCTCTGGGGTCCATTCAGATAAGGAAAATACTATATGGAGTTACATCTTATTTGGAGGTTAAGTTCTAAAGTGAGCATATAAAGCAAAAATTGGATATAATCAAAACTAAAACTAAAAATCCCTTTAATCATGGATGAAGTACCATGCATGGTTGTATTCTATGCTACATTGGAGACCAATAAGATCAACACCAGAAATCTTCCTCCGGGATTTGAAAAGATTGCTATTTCTTCAATTCACCACAGATAAAATAGTTCATGTTGAAAGGCCATGTTTTGGAAAAGTAAGTATCTTTAACATAAGAATTATACCCAGCTCAATAAAGTGTACATATCATAAGAAGTAAATGGAAACTGAAGTCAACTGACTGAACAGCAAAGTAATATCTCCCATTTCATGCTCTCTTCAGGGCATATAGCCATTGAGTGAGATGGCTTGCTTGTATTACTAAATTTTTACATTTTAATGTTTCTACTATATTCTATGAGGCCACGTTAAGAGTCAGGGGAAATAGGATCACCATTAATGATTCATGTAGGTTATGAGTGCTGGAGTGGCAGTTTTGGCCATAACTTTAGTAGGTACTTAAGTATTACCTAAATTTGAAACTCACTTTTCCTCTTATATTCACATAGTTTATGTTTCTCTTTTATAAAATTTAACACACTTTTCTTATTTGATCATAAGTTCACAAGTGCAGGAACAACGACTGCCCTGATGATCACTTTATTTTGAAGTCCAAGAAAATAGATGGAACACAATAGCCCAACTCAAAAGTTTTCATTGGATAATGAATGAATAAACAAGTAAATGATCATGTTCTCTTTTAAAGTTAGAATCATGCTGCAATGTCAGAAGAACCCATAATATTTTATGGAGCTAATCTTCACTCAGTTTGATTAACTCATTGAGAAGTCATGGAGAACACAATCTATTTGATTTCCTGGACCTCTACATATCAAATACACATAAAACTTTATTATAGATAATGTTCAAAAAAGGCAAGAGAATGAACTCAGTAGTCAATTTGCCTGAGTCAATGTGTCTCAGCATTTAACTGACCTCTACAAGCCTCAGTTTCCTCATCTGTAAAGTGGATGAGACAATAATTATAACTAGTATTTAAGTACAAATTATATGATAGTTTGTGTGTTATTCCATCATAAATGCTTTTTACTATTAAGCTCATTTAACATTTCCAGATACCCTGTGAGATAGTGTCTGTAAGTTTAAGGATCTTGTTCAAGGTTGCACACCTAAGAATCAGGAAGCTATGCTGCTATTTTTTACCCAGGCACTTTGACTCCAAATCCTGAGTTTATAACCAGTTCTTTCTATTGCCTCACACGGAGATCATGCTTAAAGTGGCTAGCTTCATAGAGCATTAGGCACAGTGCTCCATGCATAAATATGTCTCAATTAAATGCATAAACAGGTCAAAGTGTTAGCTCTGATCATTAATAAATAGCAATAATAATATAATAATTGTGTGCTCTGTATTCTACAGGACATGGTAACCACAGGGAATGCTGTGGTCAGGCCATCCTAGTCCTCCTTCAAAACAGAGACCTCATGATCCCAGTGTACTAGTCTCCAAAGAAACAGAACTAATAGTATATACAGAAATGGAACCAACTTACCATGGTTTAACTTCATGATTTTCAACGTTATGGTGTGAAAGTGATATGCATTGAGTAGAAACCATACTTGGAGTACCTACACAACAATTCTGTTTTTTACTTTTAGTATAGTATTCAATAAATTGAATTAGATATTTAACATTTTAGTATAAAACAGGCTTTGTGTTAGATGATTTTGCCAAACTATAAGCTAATGTAGGTGTTCTGAGGATGTTTAAGATAGGCTAGGCTAAGCTATGATGTTTGGTACCTTGGGTGTATAAAATGCATTTTCAACTTACAATATTTTCAACTTATGATGAGTTTATGAGGACATAACCCCACTGTAAGTTTAGGAGCATCTATATTTATTATGAGGAATTGACTCACATGACTATGGAGGCTGAGCAGTCTCAAAATTTGCTGTCTGCAAACTGGATACACAGGAAAGTAAGTGATGTAGTTCAGCCCAAGTTCAAAGTCCTAAGTATCAGAAGAACAAAGGTCTCATGTCTGAGGGCAGGAGAAGCTCAAGTAGTCAAACAGGGAGCAAATTTTCCCTTCCTCTGCCTTTTTGTACTATTCAGGTCCTCAACACATTGGATGATGCCCACCCATACTGGGGAGGGCAATCTGCTTTACCCAGTCTACAGATTTGATGCTATTATAATTCAGAAACACTCTCACAGACACACCCGGAAGTAATGCTTAGCCAAATATCTGGGCAACCAATGATCCGGTCAAGTTGACACATATAATTCACCACTACACCAGCTATCAGGAATGTTAATGGCTGATAACTCATGACCAAGTCACACTCTGAGAAATGGCCTCTGATAAAGGGATCAAAGTTGCCCAAGGCTCACACCCTCTCTCACAAGACAGCCCTTTTCCCGTGTCTGCTTGATAGGAATGGTTGTGGAGAGGAGCAAAGGGCCTATCCGCTTGCCTCAATTTGGGCCAACTCTTAATGGCCTGTCCTTTTGCAGAGCTCCCTGTGGGATCTGCTGAGGCTTCTGTTGCACCTGCATCAGCTTCTCCCTCTGCCTAATCCTGCTTCCCTCAGCCCCAACAGGTGCTGCTTCTGAGCACACTTCCCAGTAAACTTCCCACAGGCAAATCTCCATATCAGAGTCTATTTTTGGAGAACCAGACCTAAAACTGTAACAGAATAACATACAGTGTCTCACAGCTTCCTGAAGCCATAAGGAACTCCATAAATGCATGGTTTCTCACAGAGAACTGTATTCCAGATCTCTTACAGACTAAGGAGAGTGGGACTCTTCTGTGATAGACCAACTCTTTTACTGACCTCATCTTTTATACCTAGCCTGTTACATTTCTACCCAAACACCTTTCCTAACACACGTCTCTCTACCCTCATATTCCAATATTGACGTGGTCATAAATTTTCCATTGAAAAGCTGATAACAAAAGTATACAAAATTACTTTGAAAGTATAATGATATAGTTTGGATGTTTGTCCCCTCCAAATCTCATGTTGAAATGTGATCCCCAGTGTTGGAGATGGGGCTTAGTGGGAGGTGTTTCGGTCATGGGGGTGGATCCTTCGTGAATGGTTTGGTGCCGTTCCACTTGCTGATCAGTGCATTTTCATTCTGTTAGTTCATGTGAGAACTACTTGTTTAAAAAGCCGGGCACCTCCTCCCTCTCTCTTGCTCCCTCTCTTACCATGTGATACACCGGTTCCCCCTTTGCCTTCTACCATGATTGTAAGCTTGCTGAGGCCTCACCAGCAGCCAAGCAGGTGAGGTGCCCTGCTTATACAGCCTGAAGAATTATAAGCCAAATAAACCTCTTTTCTTTATAAATTACCTAGCTTCAAATATTCCTTTATAACAACACAAAGTGGACTAACACATATAGTATCAATTCATCTACTATAATAAAAATAAATAAATAAATGAAAGCATGCAAAAATTAGTTTCCGAGGTAGTGTAAAATTTTATGCAATTTAATATGTCTTTACATTTGTTTATTAAGTTTGGTGCCTAAATTGGAGCATCATCTTCAAAGTAATCTTGATTTGATGTATGCACAAATATTAGCTCTCATAACTTAAAAACTCAACTTTGTGTTATTAACACAGTTAGTAAATCATGTAATTTTCCTAAATTGTACTGTAAAAACAGAATCTCCATCTCAGATTAGTCCTTGATGGAGCCCAGTTTAGGCGGTAATTTTATATAATCTGGGTTGGCCAAGTTGAGCTTCTGTGACCTGTGTTTAGCAGATCATAGAACAGTTGTAACCTGCTACAATTGCTGCAGGTTATACAAAGAGTTAAATATAGGCTAGTGGAATTAACACAAAGAAAAAAGAAAAAAAATCATCATTCTTCAATGCCTGAGTATAAAAACACAATGATCTACTCTTAATTATGGCTGAAGATTTATGTGAGTCAACACTGCTCTGGCAAGTGATATAGTTTCACCTGAAAATTGATCAAGTCTGATTGGAATATTAATTTTTGACTGATCTTGTATCGATGTTATTCAGAAAATAAAAAACCTGTGTATTTTTATCTGTATCCAAACACTTCCTCATATGATAATAAAATAATTTTACACCAATTGGCTAACTGAACATGTGATGTGCTGAAGCGATACTAACAAATAACAAACCAAGGGAAAGAAAAGAGCAAACACAAGCTGTCATCTCAAGATGCACTTTCACAGAAAACGCAGCAGACATTTGTCCATGAAGAAATGCCCATGGTCTTCCACTTGGGGTATCCCTCAGCCTATTTTTGGTGCTGTTATAAATTTAAGTTGGGAGACACAAGGGACATTTTGCAGAGAGTTCTCACATCTAAAGATTTCTTCTCTAAGCACACCGCAGAAGCTCTCTGAAGGAGTAGTTTAAGTCTACCTAAAATAAATAAGTGACGCCTTTCTGCATTTCTTTATCAGAGGAAGGGAATGTCACAACCATTTACATATTACTCAGGATTTCTTAGAATGAACTTTTTCCACAAGGCAATTCATCTGACAAGGCTCACCGAATCAGGAATTGGATGATTCAAAGGGCAAGATTCTACAACAGCAACTAACAGTCTCAACACAGTCCAGTAAACCCAGCTGTGATGACTGCCCATTTCTACACAGAACCAACCATAACTAGCAGTTTTATTTTCACTGGCAGCTACTTTTATGATTCAGATGTCCCCAGTTTCTCAGTCAGGTTTTCCAGGGCTGCTAAACAATCTTCCTATATTGTCTGCAACCTGACTGGGTAGCAGGGGAGGTGGGACGTAAGTAACTTAAAAACCACCATGAACTTTTGCTATCCTTTTCAGCTAAGCATGTACAGGTCATTTTTCTGGGGATTGTTTGCCAAGTTTATAAGTTTTTAAGCTTACTATATTTTGAACTCTGGCCCAAATTCAGATAATAATGAAATAAATTGCTGTACATTTTTTCAGTTGATAATCTTAGAAAAGCTTACAAAGGCACAAATTAGATGTTATTTTTAGACAGCAAATAACTCTTATCTACCAGGACTTAGATAAATAAAAAGTATTTAGAAACAAGTGGTTTAAATGAACCTTAGGATATTTACAAGTGTATAAATTATGGGAAAAATAAAAGAGATTAAAATACTCTTAGTTAAAATGATTTGATTTGCTGTGATGCACATTATCATTATTGAACATTTCTATCTTAATTTCAGTGAGCCTGGTTTTAACATGTTTATTTATCACAAGATATAAAAAATGTAATTATACTCCAAGCTCTGCAAAATCTTTAGAAAATACAATGCCAATGAGAATGCAAAAGCTAAGAGTCAGATTGAAAATGTAACTAGGTGACCTCCAAAATCCTTTCAATCCTAGCAGTTTAACATCTAAAAGTTCTTTGTTTGCATTCTGATTATTTTCCTCATCAGATTTAATAAATTTAGATAAATGCATAATGTGTTATTTGCACACTTCTTAATTCTAAGAGAATACACAGCATGGAATTGATATAATGATTGACTGAATTTCTGTTTACCCCTTTCCATAAAGGACTTGAGGCAGCTGGCAGTTAGAAAAAGGGGGAGGGATTGGGGAGGCATGAAATGCAGTAGCAGAATATACATGATATAAAACACAAAATCGAGAAATTAATACCAAAGAGAAAAAAGAAAAAAATAGTGCCAATATATTTGGTTTACCTGAATTTCTAAGTTGGCCCTGAGCTTCCTGGTAAAGATAGTGAAACAGGTAATCAGAACCAATTATATTGCTCATTTTTTTTTTCAGAAAGGAGGGAGTATTATAGTTCTTAAAAGGAAACCGAGGTTTTTTTAATAAATTATTTCTAAGAGAATTGCTCACAGAAAATTTTGTATTAGCACACTAAGTTAGATAATAGAGAAAATCTTCAACCTCATTTCCAGCAAATGCTTTAGCATATTTTGTCATAAGACATATGTAACCTTAACTATAATTTATGATGTGCAATTCTTCAAGAGAATGAACTAATGCAATCCAAATGTGCAGACTTGTAGTGAGTCAATCTAATTGAAAGGGAAAGTAAACTGATCTTTGCCCTCTGTCACACTCTATTGAAATGCAGCGATGATCTCAAAGACTTTTGAGTTGTAAAATACAATTTGCCTGTACACTGAAGCTCTATACTTTTCAGAGTTCTCTTTTGGGGAAGGAGATTTTATGGTATCAAGTTTCTATTTTCAGTTAGTGATAATAATAGCTAACATTAATTAAGTGCACGCTAAGTGCCAATTTGACAATTCAGGAGTTCAGAAGTTTGATCCATTCAAAAATGTGAGCCTTCTCTCTTACCCATATGCTAGGGGTAGGGCCTAATGTTGATATATGACCCATTCCTTTCCCTCTGCACATCACATGAGTGAACTTTCTTGTTCTAAATTTGCCAAAAGTACCAGTAACATTCCCTAGCACTTGTCACCTTAACACAAAGAGGTATATGTGTATTAGAACATTTCAACCTGTTTGGATCCCAGCTGTGGCTTAGTTGTCTATTTGGCCATAGTCTTAAGTTCATCAGTGTATCACAAAAGAGAAGACAAGGATGAGAGATTGTCAACATCTGTAGGCCCTGACCCCAGTAACTTTTACCAGGTGCTTGTTTGTTTGTTGGTGTGGGTTCTTGTTTTGTTGTTGTTCTTATTGTTTTGTTTTTGTTATAAATCGGTTTTATATTCTTGCAGATTGCGATGACGGGTGGGAAAAAAGACCAGAACTGGAACCCCTAGTGGTGCATGTACCTATTCATTCATCATTCCAAGTATGTGGTATATCTATTTTTCTAATTGCCAGAAAGTAAGTAAAATATGGCATATTCAGTTATCACATAGTCTTCTGCAAGCAAGAAGGTCTGAATTTGCCATTAATTATTGCACATCTGTTTAGTATCATACACCAGTTTGGAGAGGTACCAAAGAGTTAAAGCTTTACTTATCATCTAAGGAAGAGTGGATCCCATTATCTCTTTAGGCATACAATCAGACCTGCTTTCTTGGAATTAAAGTTTAGCTTATTAAAACAAAGACATATCAGAAATGCAGAACAATGCATTAAGATAGTAAATGCCAAGGATGTGTGGTGCGTGTGACCGTGTGCACTTGTGTGTGCTGAAAAAAATTAACAGCACCAAATTATTTCCCTAAGCAGACCTTTTGTGGGTTCTGGATAACCTAGAAAATACCAATTAACCTGGCCAAAAGAACCTTGGAAAACATTAAGTACCCCATGAAGCCAAAAGACAGCATGAGAAGGAATAATGCGATGCCTCGAGCTCACTTCAAACGAGTGCCATTTGACCCAGGTTAATATAGATCACAGAAGTCTTTTCTCATGACGGAAGCTTTTGATGTCCATTTTTGCAAGCCTTGTCTTCTTTGTAAAATCCATGATATAAAGCAGCACCAAGTAAAATTCCAGATGTTTCCACTTATTGAGCTTTTCTGGCATGAAAACTGGCACTTTTATGTGAAAAATCTCAGTTTTGCCAACTTTTTTATGCCATGATTGGAATGAGAACCATGTAAACTAAAAGAACTGTGAAGACACAGACTGGCAAGGATATTCTAAAAGAAAGAAATCAGTTTCTATACAAATGTCCATTACAGTTATTTTTTCTTAAAACAATTTCAAATCCCAAAGTGAACATATAATAAACCGTTTATTCAATTTGCAAGCTAGAAGATACAGTGAAAGTAAAGAGATTAATTCAAACTTAGAACACCTGTATTTAAGTTGTATGATCTGAGGCAAAGATACTTAACCACATGTATTCTTCTGTGAGATGAGCACAATAAAAACAACTCAAAGTTTTTGTATGAATGAAAGGAAATATTTCATGTGAATGCATTTTATATAGTATAAGATAATGTATAGATCTTATTATTATTATATTTCTGAGGTTTGCTCCCTCCCTTTTGATTATCTTGTTTAATCTCCTATGGCATAGGAATCATGTTTGTTAGAATGCTCTGGGTGAAAGTTGGATGTGTTCTTCTACAAATAAAATGTGTGAACTTCAGAGCATCGACACTCCAATGTATTTTTTGGCTCATTTGACATATATTTGTTTATTTTCTAGTTCCTAAATATGTTTTAAATATGAGAAGTAGCTGGGTAACTATTTGCTAGATTAGCTACACTTTAATTTGCTTGTCACTGTTTCATTTTAAATTGTGTAAACGTGGTACTACTAATTTTTAAAAATGGTAACCATTATTTTTATACTAATATTTTTCTGACCTCCATGTGTAAATGAAGAGTCGACATACAGAATTATAATCAAAGTATATGCAATTCATACTTAATTTTTTTCCAAGGTGATTTACAAAAAAACTAAAATTTTTATACTTATCATTTAAACTGACTGGGTGAAATTACACAGAACTAATATGCCATAAATAATTATTCCCCTATTATTAAATATTCATATTGTTTTCCAGTTTTTTACAATAATTGAATTGTGCTGTTATAAATATCTTTCTATATACACATTTTAGTTTTTCTTTTTTTTCTTTTTTTGTATTAATTATCATGAATAGGGTAATTTTATCAAAAAGGATCAGTAGTTGTGGGGCCATTTACATGGGTTGATAGCTTGATTTTATTATCAGCATGGGAGTATTCCTATTTTTTCAAAGCACCAACCATGTAACTCTGAGCTATATATTTTAATGTTTTTATGTGATTATATACAGCTCCTTAATCTCACTGAAGCATATTAGGCAAAAAGTGAGTTTTCTCAGTGTTGACATGTAAGCTTCCAAGAAGCAGTCATTAAATGGTAATAACTTTCCCCACTGTTATTATGCCTAATGGGCAAGAATCATACTTTCAAATAACACCTGATATATTTTCCCCTCTCGATAATCAATTTGTTTTTAGTTATGCAACCATTCCACCATTAAAACTAGATGGAGATAAGGTTTATTATTTAAGAGAGAACAAGGAGGATAAAATCATACTACTGACATTTTAGCTTCTGAGTATACTTTTGCAAAATTACAGCAAAAGTGATCACTCTTGAAGCCCATGTTTTAAAGAGCCAAGCTTGACACAGAAAAGTTTTGCTGTTGTATTTGTTTTGGAATTCTACAAACCTTAAAAGATCTAGAACCCAATCCCTGGAAAGATTGTAAATTTTTTTCATAGATGGATTGAAAAAAGTATACATGATGATTTAGGAGTTAGCTGAGGGAAGAAAAGCATTACCAGTTAACAGGAAAGGGAGAATTAGAGGGGGTATGACTATACATTTTCTGCAGTGGGCCTCCAACTGTGCTCAGCTCTCCAACTCATTTTGGGTTTTGTGGTGAATAGACTTCAGGGTGGATCCCATAATCCCCACGTCTTGTGTCCATGCCCTTGAGAGAAGGCAGGTCCTGTGACTTGGTTCTAACCAATAGAATATAGCAAGTTAACAGGATGTCGCTCCTGTGATTAACATTTTACAGCAAAGGTGGTAAGATATCTCTCCTGTGATTAGGTTATATTATGTATTACATAAGAACTGTGTCTTAATAGAGACTCTCCTTGAGGGATTAATGAAATAAGTGGCCATATTGGAAAAGTCCACATGGAAAGGAATTCCAGGTGGCTTCTAGAAACTACTGCTGGTCTCTAGGACCTGAGGACAGCCAGCAACCAACAGTCAACAAAAATCTAAGGCCCTCATCTTTACAGTACCAAGGAACTTCATCCTGCCAACAACCTGAATGAACTTCAAAGTAGATTCTTCCCCAGTTGAGCCTCCAGGTGAGAATACATCCTAGCCAACAGATTGATTGGTAACCCCCTGAGAAGAGTACCCAAGTAAACTGTACCTGGACTCCTGACCCATGGAAACTATAAGGTAATATATGTGTGTTAATTTAAGCTGCTAAATTTAAAGTAATTTTTTATTACCATTAATAGAAAACTACTACGGGGTTGAAATTTTCAAGGGGGAAACAGATGGACTACATAAATACTCAATTAGGCTAAGAGAATCCCACATCAGAAAGAACTCTTCTCCAGCAACTTAGAGCACAGCTTATAAGATTGAAAGCCTTGTAGAGAAACCTCAAGTCCACAAATCCCCTAAGCATTAGAACAG
Source organism: Gorilla gorilla gorilla (assembly GCF_029281585.2). Taxonomy (NCBI): domain Eukaryota; kingdom Metazoa; phylum Chordata; class Mammalia; order Primates; family Hominidae; genus Gorilla; species Gorilla gorilla. The sequence continues at coordinate 98,088,149 of NC_073237.2, read as the reverse complement.
TGTCCCAAGGAAGCACCTAGATTGAGGCCTAAGATCAACCTCCTCAAATTTCACACTACCCAGTGTTGAATGGATGAGTGTCAGAAAATTCTCATCACTCCCTTAGAGAGATGCAAAAGTGACTGAAAGAGCCAATGGCCCAGAGAAGTCAGGAGTTGGAATAGGAAGGATACAGTACTTAAGGTTTCAACAGAAGGTGCAGGCCCACATCAGGAGTCACCATAGCAAACAAAGAAACCTCAACAAAGTCAACTCCCTTCCTTCCACACAAGGACAATTCATAAACCCACTTCCATACTGCAGAAAAGATGAAGGAAAATGAGAGTGAAAGAACCCTAAAGGAATTTGTTTAATCCAAACAGACTAAATGTCTTTACACTTATATATTTAAGTTTTCCATCATCAGTAGAAATGGACATTTGAAAGGTAAATTAAATTTTAGTTACAGAGAAGTAAAGTGGCATTTTTGCAACCAAAAAGGCCATCCACTTGGGGACTATATAATTTCGAAACCACTATATTTACTATGACAAATAGAAAATATATATTTATGTATGCATACTTTTATTAATGGTACATTTTGTTTCTATTTTATCCTATTATTCTAATTTACGATTTCTGGCCTATGCTGTAATATTCCACTATCTACCACTTTTTTTCATTGATTCTTTTATGTTTGACATCCATACAAAGAACCCAATTGCAATTAAGAATGTTTCTTCCATTTCAAACCTTATTCCTTTATTCCTGTTGGAATGATACAATTTTCCAGCACTAGTGAGGCTTCCAAGCAGGGACCTTTTTATTTATTTCTGAGTCCTGTACCAAACATCTATCATCTTCCTAACACAGAGCTGATTTAGTCTCCACAAGTGATGTGTCAACAGTTATTAAATTGTGCGTGTTCTCAGCCTCCATCCTAACCCAAGATACTAAAGAAGATCCTGGCTTGAAGTCCTCAGTCTCTTGTCAACTGAATTCAATCCATTCTCCTGAGGTTTGTTATGCAGAATCAGGAAGAAAGCTAGAGACAGAGAAAGACTGGGAGGCCACGGGCTACAGCTGGGGAAATCTTTAAACAGGGAAAGGTTTGAAGATTATAAGTAAAGTTTAGAATGAAAAAAAAAATGTAAAAGCAATTGTAATGAGTAAAGAAAATGCATGAGAGAAAGAGGAAAAATATTTTTAAATTACCGTGATACATGTATTTTTCTTTGTGCTATTTGAAAGTTACAAATAAAGGATTTTCATTTTAAGATTATCTTGTGACTGGATGTGTTTATTCTAAGCTAAATACCACTTACTCTAGGCACTATATGAATGTATGGAATTATTCTTAATAAATACAACATGCTGAGAATGTTCATTTCTTGATGGTTCAAGATCTCCATTGTGTTGGGTCATACAAAGATCATGAATCTGCACTGTATAAGGTTATAGATGCAAATATAAGTGCTTGGACTGCACATGGGCCATCTAGAATATGTCATAGAATGATTTGAAGATTTTTTCTTAACCCCTAAGTCTCTGATTTATCTTTGGACTATTTCTCCTGAAAGTGAACAGAATGCATCTAATTAAAGCTTTTCCCCATAGATTTACACATGTAGATCAGGCACTTTGCTGCATAATAGAGAACCACAAAATATTGGGGATGTAAAACAGCATTTATTTCTTGCTTACCAGCCCGTTGTCCACTAAGGTCAGTTTGACTTGGATCTAAGCTGCAGTTGGGTCCAGGTCTATTTACATGTCTCTCAGGGTCCTTGGTCTAGCAGCTATTCAAAGAATGTTCTTTGAATGCAAGGGAGGGGCTCAAGATACAAAGCCCAGCTGTGCAAGTACATTTCAAGTCTTTGTTTGCATCATGTCCACTAAAATCTTATTGGTCAAAGTAATATTCATTGACCAATCTTCAACTCAAAAACAGGGGACATACACCCCACCTAGCATAATATTATACTACTATTACAGAGGAATAAAGACGTGAGGCTAATAACTCAACATACACATTTTGCTAAATTACATGTTATTATACATATGGCACATTTTTCATTATCTTGAAGTGAAAACATTGCTCATGTCTTTCCTAATATACTCATAGGATTCCATGTAATCTTATCATTATCATCATAATTTCTGCTCTTGTGAAAAATATGGCTAAAGGTCATATTCGCTAGTTTTATTTCTTAAAACCATATTCTCTGGCTATAAAAACAAACAAGACTTGTTAGCATTAGCATCATCAGTATAAAATGATATCTACAGAGCCTATAGACATTGTTAGCACCTCGAAAACTGTATGTAAAGGAAAAAATGCTGTAGGCAACTTCCTGTACCCATCCCATACACCTATCTGTGCCCGTACCAACTGTGGATGCTGCTTTATACTTATTTCTGGTACCCCACTTTTGGAGTGAAGGTGACTTTTGGCATCAGTTTTAAAAAAATCTTTAATAGAAAATTTAAACCCCATGATAGAGAGGCTGATAAACCCAGAAAATCGCAGCTTGATTTAGAAAGCAGCAGGGAGCTAGTAGGGAGACTTAAAGAGAAAGATTGAATTGCTGGTACAATAGAAAAAAGAAGATTGCTTTTGCTAAAGACCATTTTTGAAACTCCACAGAAACATGACTGTGTCACCAACCAGAAGAAGAACTTCAGGAAAAAAAACATACCAAGGCAGGAGGAAATTGCAAATATCCCAGTTAGAAAGCATGAATGAAGATTCAAGCAGATATGGCCATTATAAACAAATGGACAGTCAGTGTTTTTATTACCAGAAAAGCTCAGCCACCAACTTCACAGCATTAAATGTCAGAACCAGACTTGGATCTTGCCTGAGAGCAGATCAAAGAAGAAACACCAGAATACACAGTACCCACTTCTCTAGTAGTAGTAGCAGTAGTATTAGCAGCAGCAGGAGCAGCAATAGTAAAGATTGCCTCCCAGTTTTGACTGGGAGGAAATTTAAGTTCTGCATCTGTGGAAACTTGGGCTATCCATTTATTGGCTTTGTCTCAGGTACCATCTATTAATAATTGGTTTAAAACTACATAAATAGATTAATATGTCTACCCTCTTCTTACCTGAGAGAGAATAAGAAATAAATCTGCAAAAATGTATTAAGCTCTTCAAGAGAGGTGTCAGCCCATCTCAGAAGACAGTAATTATTATTACTTACATCCTGCCTCTTCCAAATCTATCTCATTACACCAGTATGTTTTTTAACGGATGAAAATGTTTTCCCATTGAGTTCTTGGTTGAGTTCCACGTGGTCATAAGCTAATCACTACTGCTGTTGTTTCAGTCTTCTTCAGTCTGCTCACCACTGTGTATGCTGCAATGATAGTACTGTTAGGGTTATGGGTTTTTTAACCCAATGATAGCACCCCAAATGAAAAAGGTACAGGGTTTTTTGATGGGATTTCAAATTCAGAAAAAGGTCATTTCTCCTTCAACAACAATGACTAGATGACTAGCTCTCATTTCAGAGTGGCTTAGTTCCCAGAAGATACAGCATACCCATGAGATTTTTTTTCCAGCACCTAGAAATGGCAAGTCAGTTTAGCAAAAGCTCACACTTCATGATATAAAGTATGTCCAAGCTCATTTTTTAGTAAACTAGCTTATACCATGCAAACTCTTCAATCCTTTGATACAGATAAAAGTCTGTCAATTAGAGTATGTAAATAAGAGGCTTCAGTCTACCTTACAGAGAGTAAGGGCTCCCCTAGAATTGAACTTTTTCCAGTGAGAACATTCCAGAAGCACTATCACATATCATGCAGGTTTTCACATATTAAAATATTTCCTCATATCCTGAGTATGTGGTTGCTGCACAGAGACCCTAAGGAAAATAATAAATTATGAGATCATATTGTCAATGACATTAAACTGTAGCCAAGGTAGGAGCCATCACAGATGAAATGAACAAATGACATCTGGCTGTATGTTTTGTGGCCCAACAAGAAAACAGAAAATGATGATGATTCATGCCTATTTGTGTTATTAAACAATAAGGAAAACATTTTCTGAGATCATCTTAAATATTATAACAAATGAAATGAGTTTTCATTTGTATACTCTGATAAGTAATAAATAATCAAATAACTTTGTAATTATGTTTATCCCTGTACACTAGTCAGATAATGGTTCTACAGTCAGCCAAGATGGACATAATGGTTCCACTCATGCTGGAAGTAGAGATGAAAAAAGCATGAACTTTGAAGAAAGAATATAAAATCTGGGTTTGTCTCCCATTTCTCAGCAAATGAATTGACCTCACCAACCTCAGTTTCATCATCTATAAAATAAGGAGAGCTGTCTATTCATGAAATTAAGAAATCATGTATGCCAAGTACCTGGCACAGATGTCACTCAAGATAAAAGCTCTAGAATAATAAAGACTGCATAATTCTTGAATATCATCTGAAAGTCTTTCTTGGAGTCTCTTTCTAAAGGAATAAAAACTATGTTTCTGTAGACTAAATGTTTTTACAGATGCAAGGCATAAAAGATCCATGAAGGCAAATAAGCTTTTAGAAAATTTCCAAATTTTTTGGCTGCAGTTATAAAACTAGTTCTGCAAATTAAGCACAAAAAAGTCCTTAAAAATGTCCCAGTCTGTGATGGGCCAAGTTTTATTCCATAGCTCATTTGGATAAACACTAAATTGAAATGATTATCACACACAGAAGAAGAGAGTGATTGAGAGAGACTGCCATATTAGCTTCTCCAATCCCTATTTGAGTTCCCTTTAGTATGTGGTTTAGAAAAGAAATCAGGAAATCCAAACACTCAGCTAATAATCCTGGTGGATATTGAAAAGGCCAAGCACTTGTCACAGCTGATGACTGACTCCCCTGACAATAAGTAGATTAAGGATACCATAATGTGTTTTTTCATAGCTAAAAGGTTAACAACTATTGGCAGTTCCTAATTTACAGATACATAATAGCCCTGGCCTGAATTTGGTTTCTTGGGTGTAGGGGATTATGTGATGCAAAAGAAAAGACAGTATCCTTTGTGTTTTCCAGCATAAGGTCAAAGCATAGGCAATATTTTGAATTGGACAAAACAGACTAGATTTTTCCTTTCTCTTTGTCACCCTATTTCCTTAGTTTCTAAGGTCCCTTTTCTCCTGTTTCCAGTTTCTCAGTCTGCTAGAAATTATTCAGGGAAGTTTCACCTGGATCCTATATACAATGTGCCTGGCATGTAGAAGTTACTTAAGATAAAAGCTCTAGAGTAATGAAGATTTGTTGCACACCTTCTGAAATTCTTCCTTAAGATCTCTTGTGTTCCCAAAATCCTTTATAATGCAAAATAAACTTCTTTCCCTTCTCTTCCCCCAAAAATCCCAACAGGATATTAATTTTACACCAATCAGGATAAAATAATTTATACTAATCTGTGACTCACTGATAGTCCCAAAATCATGAGAGTTATTTGCATTTTTAAAAAAGAATAATTGCTGCCAAAATTAATGCCTAATTAGTAGAATGTAGAACAGTGTTACAAAGTACTGAGTGAATATAGGCTTATTTTTAATTGGGGGAATGAAAAAAAATTATTAGGCTTTGGATAGATGAGCCCTCAGGGTCTGCTCCCCTAAACTGACCTAATTTTTTTCTAGATTCATTCCCTCCTAAAATTCTGCTACCATAGATTCTCTAAGAGCTCCATATATTTTTTGCTTGTTTGCTTTTATCCAGGAAGATTCACATGACAACAAGGTCCTTGGCAATAGAAACAAAGGAGCCAATGTGGAAGACAGCATAATTTGAGACTCTGGATATGCACTAGCTAGGGGAGAACACATTTTTCATCTGAATATTGATAAAAATCTACATAATTACTATTGTAAAAAAAAAAAAAGGCAGACCCAGAATTGGGGACATGCCATTTAATATTATGGCCATTTACAAAAACAAAGATAGATGTGAATGCAACTTGTAATAAGTCAAGGTATAGGAAAAAACACAAGATAGTTTTCCAGACTCACCAGAAGCCTCCCATTCCCATGGAACTTGAAAAGATTCACAGGAGGCTGCATACTGTTGCATCTATACAGACAACTGTCAAGATCTGTTGCCACAACCACAGTACAGGGGAGGAAGCTTCAGCTGTAAGAGGTTAAATGTCATATCCATAGGTGAAACAATACTGAGAAGAGAATCTAACTCCTAATTCCCACAGCATCCTTTACTGTAGCCTTTCCTTGGCTACCACCATAGCAATATATCTCAGCTTTTAGTCCATCCATTGCTGGTACCAGAAAACACAGATGTGAACAAAAGCACATGTTAAATTGCGAGCATTTGGATTTGTTCTGGTTTGACTCTCCAACATGGGTTCTTAGATCAGTAGTTCTCATTCTGAGTCAGATAATAATTTTTAAAAAGCTTCATCTCTGAGTAAGCCAGTTTTGAAATTTGACTGATTTTAGCTACCAACCACACAGCTGGGATGAACTTAAAATATTGAAGCCACAATGCCACTCACTATCTAATGATTTTGTGCAGATAACACAACTTTTCTCAAATTCAATGTCCTCTTCTTTAGAATGGGGATGATCATCACACAAACCTATTGAGGTTGATTTCTATGATTTGACAGTAGTGTTATTTTTCATGTGGCTTATTGCAATAGCCTCATCTCCTTTTCTCATCTTCTGCCCTCCACTCTTAACCACTGTTCATCTATCAGTAACAAAACAACTGTAGCGATCCCATTAAAGTATTAATTCTATCACTCTTCTGCCCAATGTCCCTGCCTTCATGCCTTCTCATCTCATTCAGAGTAGATGCCAAAGTTCATTTGGTTACATTGTCTGCCACCTCTTCATTGCCTCTCTGACCTGACCTGACACCACTTTCACCCTGGATCATTTTGCTCCGGCCACTCCAGACCCCTCATTATTCTTTAAACCTTCCAGAAACACTCGGGGCCTTGGCATGTAGTTTCCCCTGCTTGGGAATTCTTGCCTAGAGTATTCACATGAATCACTCCCTTACCTCTCTTTACATCTTTATTCAAATGCTGTCTTCTCCGAGAGGTCTTCCCTGGCTTTCTCACCTAAAATTACAACCCATCCTCTTCCTAATACTTCCTCTACACTGCTTTCTTTTTCCACTTAGCACAAACTAACATACCCTACATTTATTTACTTATTTGTATATTTTATTGTCTCTTTCACACTAGAATATAAGCTCTATGTTAGCATTTTGTTCACTTATTGACTATGTGATGTTGTGGAAAGGAGAAAAGTCAACTTTTCTAGAGTTTATTCATCTGTTTCCAGGATGGTCCTACAACAATGCTTGACACATACTAGGAGCTTAATAATTGGTTGTTGAATTTAAGTGAACTTTGAAAATGATGACCCTTGACACATGAAAAAGGTGGACAAGAAGGAGAAAGGGAAAAGGAAAAAGAAGATTTGGGGAAAGGAGAGAGAACAATTTTGTCAGATATGCTCAGACCACCATGATATGGACAAAGAAAACCAAGCAGCAAAAGGAAAACAGGAAGGACACCAGTGAATTATAATAGAAAAGCCCAGAAAGAAACAAAAGGAAACCCAAGAAGGGAGAGCCATTCTTCATTGTTCACTCAGTATCTACCAGGTTTAACTAGAGTTTTATCACGACCTGGTGCAGTATTATCCTCAGAAATTTGGGAAGGTCTTCTGTGTAAGAGCAGTTCAGTTATTCCCTCAAGGCAGTCATGAACTTGTGAAAAACCTAATGCATATACAGTGATTCTAGGATGCTATTAATGATCAGATCAAACTATTCTCCGTCATCATGTGTTTTCTTGAGAACCTGATCTGAACATAAGTGTAATGCCAAGGACTAAGAGTACAAGGACTAAGCATGGTCATAACCTAGAAAGTTATACATTATATTCTTCAAAACACACACTCGAGTACAGACAAATATACCTCCTTACTATACAATTAGTAGATACCCAATCTTCCTGCAATGCAAGGACCTCAGACTTCTACACTTTTATTATTCAGATCTCAATCAGTGGAATCCTGTGGAACAAGGGGGAATTTCCAGCACACTAGAGGCAGCTTTTCTCCATTCATGGATGTTCTCTCAGGCTTCAGGAGGGTTTCTTTCCCTCCTCATTCAGACCACTACTATGATTTTCACTTTTTTTCTCATGGGAGACTTTTCTTCTCTAGCAACCCAGTCTTGCAAAAACGATGCTGAATGTCTGGTAAATTTGTTCTGAGATACCTTTAAAGATCTGGGCTGCGGAAAACAGCATTCACTTTGCAAGCTTCTTGGGATTTTTACTTAACTAGAGTCTCTTCTTCCCAGGATTTAAAACATGATGGAAACTTTAGCTCATGAATCAAAACAACCCTCCAGAGCTAAAAGCCAGCTGTATTTGCATAACAATTTAGCAGATCCAAACAGCAGGGCAAGGTCGGGTGAAATAAATTGCCAAGGTCATGGTCATGAAGTAGTATTAGACTCAGAAAGGCTGATCCCCAGTGCTTGCTCCACCCCATGGATCTCTCCCACCCTCCTTCTAAACGATACTGTGGGATAAAATAAAATTAATCTACTGTATATGTGCAAACCACAGGCCTGCCCTTAACTCTTTCCTTACCTTCTAGTTTCAGATTACTCAAATCATGGAGGAAAAGATTAGATCACAACACGTTGACTTCACTGTATTACCATACAAATGAAATAACTTAGTACAAACTGTGATCTGGGGACACTTGATCTAAACTGGGAACTGCTGTTGACTGCATTTTAAACTCTAAAAGTATTTTGAAACTCTTTAATTTCTTGAACTAAAAAAAATTGCTTTGAATTCACTTTGTTTTAATTCTGAGAACCTAAAAACAGGGATTCTTTAATAAAAAAAAAATGCAAAGGCTCACATGCCAGAGAGAAAGAAGCTGAGGAGATAAAAATGTGTAAATAATTCTTACTTTAATACCCTTAGCTAGAAAAACCTTAAAAGCGACACATCCAGAAGCTCGTTAAGTCACAGCCTCTTTGAACCTGTTTCAGTGAACCACCGAATTTCAGATCCCTCAGGTGCGGCTCCGAATTCAGAGTTCTCACCGGCTCATAGTCCTATTTTCCTTCTTAGGTTTTAGGGAATTTTGCAAACTATGACGCCCAGCCTTTGAGGGGAGAGGACTTTCCAGGGGCGCGGGACGTGCCACTCGGGAATCTCACCAACAGTGGGCGTTTAGCGCAGCCAAGCGACAGCCAGGCGCCAGGGCTCAGCAACAGGGAGGCGCCGGCTGAGGCGGGGAGAACTTTGGCGCTCGGAGCAAAGCCACCCTTTGCTGGCCAGTCGCGTTGCTCCTCCGAGGAAGCAAGCGGCGTTGGCGACTCGGTGGAAAAAATAACGAAAGAAAGGCAGAGAGGAAGTAGCGAGAGAAGAGAGAAAATGAAGTCAGCGCTGGGGGAGCCTGCAGGAGGGTGGCCAACAGTGGAGCAAGGAGGATTTGGCTTCTTTTCCGCACCCCGGGCGTGAACGCCCTCTCCAACGCGACCCCAGGAAATAAGTGGGTCTCGCCTAGGCAGAAAAGGAAAAGAATCCAAGCGAGAGCGCGTCGCTCCTCTGTCACTGCTGCCCCCGAGGAACTCCGGCGGCTTCTCATCCCGGCCGCCTCGCGGGGCCGGACGCAGTGCCCGAGGCGCCCTGCAGATGGGGCGGGCAGGGAACGGGCGCTCCAGCTGCGGGTGACAGGCGCCGGCCCGCCCGCCTGCCTGCTCAGCGCAGTGACCGGGCGGGCAGAGGATGCCAGGCGGAGGGACCTGGGAGCGGGATCTGAGACTGCCGGGGGCGCGCTAGGCTCCAACTTGCATGGCCTAGAGACCGCTCCAGCTCCTGGGACCGCTTCACCGAGTGGAGTGAAGCTGCGCGCGGGACCTCGAGGCGGAGACCTCAGGCAGCGGCTGCAGAGGGGCGAGCCGGGCGCAGGAGGGGGCGCGCTTTCTCCCTGCGGGTCTCAGTAATGAGGAGACTGAGTTTGTGGTGGCTGCTGAGCAGGGTCTGTCTGCTGTTGCCGCCGCCCTGCGCACTGGTGCTGGCTGGGGTGCCCGGCTCCTCGTCGCACCCGCAGCCCTGCCAGATCCTCAAGCGCATCGGGCACGCGGTGAGGGTGGGCGCGGTGCACTTGCAGCCCTGGACCACCGCCCCACGCGCGGCCAGCCGCGCTCCGGACGGCAGCCGAGCAGGAGCCCAGAGGGATGAGCCGGAGCCAGGGACTAGGCGGTCCCCGGCGCCCTCGCCGGGCGCACGCTGGTTGGGGAGCACCCTGCATGGCCGGGGGCCGCCGGGCTCCCGTAAGCCCGGGGAGGGCGCCAGGGCGGAGACCCTGTGGCCACGGGACGCCCTCCTATTTGCCGTGGACAACCTGAACCGCGTGGAAGGGCTGCTACCCTACAACCTGTCTTTGGAAGTAGTGATGGCCATCGAGGCAGGCCTGGGCGATCTGCCGCTTTTGCCCTTCTCCTCCCCTAGCTCGCCATGGAGCAGTGACCCTTTCTCCTTCCTGCAAAGTGTGTGCCATACCGTGGTGGTGCAAGGGGTGTCGGCGCTGCTCGCCTTCCCCCAGAACCAGGGCGAAATGATGGAGCTCGACTTGGTGAGCTTAGTCCTGCACATTCCAGTGATCAGCATCGTGCGCCACGAGTTTCCGCGGGAGAGTCAGGTGAGAGGAGTCTGGTGCGTGGAGTGGAGATGGGCGCTGCTGGGGGCCGGGGCCATTGCATGAGGGGAGAGAAAACGGCTGGGTAAAGTCTGAGGGGAGTTGTTACTTTATAACTTTGATATTGCTTAACGATTGCGCCATGTTCGTAGGTGGTAGGTAGAAGGACCTTAGTAGAAGTAGAATAAAACATTTTAAGCGCGGATGGAAATAAAACGCGCAGTGAGGTCGCGGCTGGAAGGAAAGAAGTGGGGAGAATATGAGAGAAAATCATATTTTGACCGGCTGGGAGAAATCTAGTAGATGCCCGACGGGAAGTAGAAGTCGAGGTTCAGGACCGTGGAGAGCGGTCAAGGTTCTGAAGAACGACAATTGCAGGGTATGGGGGTGGGGTATCCCTGACTCCTGGCTAGGTGTCACACTCCCAAGAGGAACTCTGACAGCATGTGTCGGAAAAGCAGCATCTGCTCCCTCTGACTTCTTCGGAAGGTGTGCCTGAGCCTCAGGCAAAGGTGTAAGGAAGAAAGCACATCGCTCTGAATTCCTCTGGGTAAATAGAAAATCTGCACCTAGTACAGAAGCCATAGGTAGAGAAGAGTGGTCAATTAGTCTCGGATATTGGAAAGCATTAGAAATATATAAAAGTGTAAAGATGGACGGGGAGATTTATTTGGGGATTGTTTCTTTGTCCCTACTTTCCTTCTATGTAATGTGGACTCAGAGGCTGGTATTCAGTTGCTGTGTTCAGCCCATTTCTCTCCCCATCATCTAAGAATTAAAAAAAAGGAATTAAATGATTTAGTTTCTTATTGATTAAAAAAGCTAAACATATTTTCAATGAAAGAGCTATTTGTGAACTTAACGTTGACAAGTAATAATGAGGAGATGAATCTTTAAGGACAAGACAGAGTCCTTATTTAGTAATGAGTTTTCTGCCTTTTATATGTTACTTTTATCATAATCTCAAGCTGTGTTAAGCCTTGCACAAAGTATCTATGAAGCAAATAGGTAATTGGCATGGGCCCATTTTAAAGACTGAGAAACTGAGAAAAGTCCGGGGACTTGATCAACATTGGTCAGTGTACTAGTAAAAAAGTCCACATTCTGGAGGATTTCTGACTCTACATCATTTGCACTCAACTCTTGCAGCTGGAAAAATATGTATTTCCAATCTTCTTCCACTTCTGATATATGTGCCGAGATAAAAACTAAAATGAGTAAGGGCAATATACAATGAAAAGTTTGATAGAATCTATGCATAAATTGTCAAGGGAGTACTAAAGATTTCTTTTTCTAGAAGAAAATAAATCTTACATTTTTAATCTTAGGAAGGTTGAGTACAAGCCATATTCAGCAGTTGCCCAGAAGATTCCTAGCCGAACTACAGAGATTTGATCTGTAGAGTGCAGGCTAATTAACTTTTATGTAAAATATTTCTGTCACCTGAATCTGAATGGTGTAGGCAGCAGATGGGAAGGCATGGAAAACACAGGTACACAATGCTGCCAATGACCAAAGTGTTATAAACATGAAATTGCATCCATAGGGTGCATCATTATTAATATACATGCAGAATCGGATCTAACAAAATGCAGGAGTCAGCATCACTTGCTTCTTATCACTGCTTCTTTATTACCTAATACTTCGTAAGTGGCCAATAGTGGTCACAGTCTCCAGACTCCTTTTCATTTGTAGATTGTTTGGCAAGAGTCTTAAGTAGCAAGAATTTTTCACCAAAATTCGTGTTCCTTAGTTAGAAGGGAAGTTGTGTTCTAGAATGGATGTGTGCAGCATACAGCACATTACAACAAGGGGACCAGAAAAACCATGAAGCAGAATCCAGAATCTGTAAACTTCAAAGCTCTAAGACGGGCGGGGGGAGGGGTGGATAAAGTCCTCCAGGGACAAGCTGACAATAAAATAAATACGCTGTCAAGCACATTTGCTTCTGTATTTCAACTCAGAAACATATTTTAAATCACTGTTGTCACTGTTACCTTCATGGCACACATCTTGAAAGGGAGAGATTATTATATTAACTCAGATCTAGTTTGTTCAACTGACTACATTTTCTTTCATCTCCCTTTTTACTTTAAATTCAAACATATCTAATTTGCCTTACTTTTGGTATATCATTTAAATGTCATTCTATAATATTCTGTATTAAGAATGTTCTGGTCAATGCCAAGTCACTGTAATATGTAATTTTAAGATGACCGTAATCTACTTTCAGTGAAAACAATAACTGATCTTTCCCTTGCTTCTCTGGAAAAGTGGACCACCCTCTAATGCAGTGATGTGATTTTTAAAAACTTTCTATATATAAAAGGATGTCAAACTCATTTTACACATTAAATAAAATTGACTTAATCTAGCCACCATCCTCGGAGTCTACTGCCCAGTGACCTAATTTGTTGGTTGTGTGCCACTCCCTGAATAAAGGATTCGAGAAGAAAGTGGACTTTTTCACACAACCAAGTAAAATAAAATTGTGTCTCTTACTTAAATCAAAATTGCTTTCATAGCAAGAGCAGCAACAGCTGTTTTCTCTCACTTTCTTTCGGGCTGCTGATTACATTCATCTGAAGGTTTTAATTAATGAGCAATAGTTTAGGTAACATCTTGCCACAACTCTTAAATGGAAAGAGCTGCCACTGAGATGGACAAACCCCTGAGAAAAGCATAATAGTTTTATTTCAATACACTATGTATTCAAAATAAGATAACACATAAGATCATCACCTTCTAGGGGATCAGCTTCTTTCAAGTAGGGAAATTCATTAAAAGTAAGTTAGTTAACTACATACTTTTGGAAAACATATGTGTATTATAACTGCATAATAAAAGCTTAATAAAACATTAAACATAGGATGGGGTCAAAGCAGTTTTCCATCAAAAGAATTCTGACTTCACTACAACACTCAAACCCCACTTGAGGCTAACCCATTTTATTAAAATGATTACTTCTTTGTTCTAAATTCTATTCTTATGACCTTCAAATAATGATGCTGAATATGAACCTAATTCCATTTACACCTAAATTAAATTCCTGCAGTTATACTTTCTTTATCTCTCCTTCCCACATGACTTTTTCTTCTACAGGTTTTGTGTAGTTTCTTCAGAGTTAACTCCCTAAAGTTTACCTGCTGAAGTAGTGACAAGTACACATTTTTTTTTTAAATATACACCTCACGTTAACTTCATATTGGTTCTATTAGGCAGAGTTAATGATGTAATATAATTGGCTTAGATCCAAATCCATGCAATTCAAAAGTGACTGCACAGCCAGGCATGGTGGCGCCTACATGTAGTCTCAGCTGCTTGGGAGGCTGAGGCAGGAGGACTGCTTGAGCCCAAGAGTTCCAGACTACCCTGGGTGACATAGTAAGACCCCGACTCTTAAAAATTTTTTTAATTAAAAAAAAAGTGATCACACTACTATTTTCAACACTCTCGTTGAATACACCAACCACAACTTTGCCTGCTTCATGATATGTACTAACAAATTAATATATGCTTCTTTCATGGAAATACAAGTGTTTTAGATCGTGCATTTTCTCTGACAGTACAGGACTAAGCACTGAAGCCTATTTATTAGAATTTGGCTAACAAAGCACTATTTTTGCATGGCACAGGGGTACCTCATGAGGGGACCAGTAAGGGATATTTATTTTTAAAACATCTGCTCTCAACTGTGTTGGTTTTCTTTGACTTGCTCTATGCAAATCACAGCTCTTTCTCCACTGCGGGAAATGTACTCTGCAATTCATGATGAATAGCTGATAGTCGCATCTAATTGTTGCTGACTTAAAGATAAACAATTTCAAATTAAATGTCAAGTGATGCAAAACTTTTTAAAGCAGTGATCTTTTACAGGTTCCTCTTGAAGAACAGAGACCTGGCATTAACTTGGAAGTATTTTTTAATTTAGTTATTTACTTACAATATGTATTCATTTTTCTAGATAAGTAGAGCAAAGGAGACTAGCAGGCACCATTTATTGAGCAATTAGTTTGTCTCTCCCACTTTACTTTGTGCTTGCCAGAAGAGTATCACTTAATCTATGAAGAATATATTTGCTCTTGATTTTTTCTGACCATTATATCTTAGAGTTAATTTATGATCGAATCAGCTGAGGTATCTGAAGACTGAGGCCAATTTCTAATTCCTCGTGTTTTATCTTCTGGTGCTGCAGAAGGCACCATGGATTTTGTACCATTAGATTTTATTTTATAAATAACCCCCCAGTCAAATTCCAACCACAATAGTTAAAAGAGCACAATGTAATGAAACGCATGTGAAATAGTGGCCAAAATGTTCCCAATCTGCCTCTTTCGTTGCAGATGTTCCCAATCTATCTGTCACTAGCCATGTAATTTTGGGCAAGTGACTATCTCTGAGCATCTACACTTATCAGAAGTGTAGATCAAAAGAAGGTGCTTTACCAATCTGACAAAGATGTTGTGAATCAAATGAGAAAGTAAAAGTACTCTGGAAAAGTTATAGTGTTACCCAAATAACTAGTGGAGAGGTGTTGGTCATTATCTGGTAAGAATCACCTAAGTGTTAAATTCAACTAATTTTCTTTTCAAAATTACTAATCAAAATGAGATATGATTCACATGTAAAATGTTTCCATTCCCCCTCACACCTTCCTCTTTACCCTCTCCCTCATTTTTTTCCTCTTAAAAAAAAGTGGGCTTAGAAATAAACAAACAAACAAACAAAAAACTAGGTTCCTAAGTAGGTTGCACACTTGCCTGGAAAAAGAAGACATGCCACAGTACTGTTTCTGTATTAACAGCAACTTTTAACCTATGGCACATCTAACACAGCTTCTAGAGCCTTAAGTCCTGCCATAGAAATATCATTAAGATGCCCAAGATATTTGAGAAATGTTGGTCCTTCACATTGCTCATAAGTTTTTTTTATAGGCAAACTACCATTCAGGAAATTATGACCATACAGAGTCTACCCCACTCTCACTCCTATTCCGCCAACTACACCACAAAGCAAACATCCAAATTTTTTCATAGCAAACTTTCTTGATAAGGAAAGCAGTGCGTTGATTCATACTGACCTAAGCTCCTTATCTCATCGTGGATATATAATTTACAAACCAGCTACTTTGAGTCCCATTGCCCTAGATAACTGTATACTCTCTTAGGAAAGTATTGCTCATTTTAGTGGCAACAGTAAATATAGAGATGAGAAATCTCATTGTCTTTTTTTCTGCTAGCTCTGGCTATTGCCACATATACACAAGAGTAGAGGACCTATGTAGCACCAGAAATATGATGCCAAATCCATAAAGCTAGGCAAGAAGAAAGAACATCTCTTAGCATCTGCCATATTACTTTTTGAGTGAATGTATGAATGACAAACTCATAGATATTTTTAACCTCTCAGTTGTCTTTTGCTGATATTTTCTCTATGAGATGACAGGAGAAAAGAGCAATGGGGAAG
Source organism: Gorilla gorilla gorilla (assembly GCF_029281585.2). Lineage (NCBI taxonomy): Eukaryota > Metazoa > Chordata > Mammalia > Primates > Hominidae > Gorilla > Gorilla gorilla. The sequence continues at coordinate 98,071,984 of NC_073237.2, read as the reverse complement.
AGGTGAGCTAAGAGGAAGCCAACTCTCTCCGTTTCCTTCTCCTTTCCTCAACCTGACACCTCAGCCAAATTCTCAGATATTTTATTTAATTGTGTAAGATTCATGCACTTTCAGGGAGACTGTCAACTGTATTTGATCTCCTGCCTTGAAAAAGTGGGTTGATCGCTGACCTGGCTGGCATTATGTCATGAGGAGTAAACTCTGACATTGAAAGGCTGGTGTCTGATAGGCCAGGGCTGGTTTGTTAATGGAGATGAGCCTGCAAGGGTTCATGTGGTAGAGAATTAAGCAGGATGACTCCTTTTTTAGTCAGGATGAATTACACCTCATCGTTATTCATTTGAAGCATAGATTTAGGAAGAATTTTAATCATATATATTTTTGCAGCATTTATGTTTTTTCAAGGCTTTTTCACAAATATGTTTAAATAATCTCCTAACAGCCCTGTAAAGCAAATGACTATGTATAGACAAAATATGGAGAAATAGAAAGAACTATGCATTGTAGGAAGTGAGAAGCCATCCAGAAGAAAAACAGACTAATAGCACCTTCTTAACTTCGTCTATTTGTCAGCCTTCAACCAAAGAACAGATTGGATCCATCATAGCTTTTGTAATATCCCATAAAAAAAAGGTATAAAAGAGAGAAGTATCTACTTCCAGGCTGGACTATTAAAAGCATATTATATAATAATGTTCAAAATGATGGGAATTTAATTAATTGAATCATAATTTTTTAACGGAGTACAATGTACTCATTCAAAATGAGGATATATTTATTGACACAGAAAGATAGAAAAATTTTACAAAAATGTATGTAAAGTGTGACCTTGTTCCTGTAAAATATGAAGTCTAGAACTTTGTTTATAAAAATCTTAACAGGGATTATAGAGGGTGAAAGTCTACATTTTTCTCTATTCATGCATCTATTTTTCTAAAAATAATCATTTTTACCTACAGAATTAAAAAATAATAAGAGAAAAAAAGATAAGTTGTCTTTATACTTTCTCATCTAGACTTTCAATACTTCAGTATGAAAATACATATTTTAGAAAGAATAAATTGTAGTGTATGTTTAAATGTATCAAAGCCCTCTCTCATCTCTTTTATAATTTTTTCCTCACAGTTACTTTGTGAGGAGAGCCAGAAAAATATTATTACCATTATAATGTAAATGAGATAATTATAACATATGATGGAGGAAATATAAGGTGGGAGTTAAGAGATTACATTTTTGAGAAGCTCAGAGCTATGTTAGAATCTTGGCTGTACAACTTTTTAGACATCCTACCTTGGAAAACATACCTGATGTCTCCATGTTTCAATTTATTAAGTCATAAAATGTGATTATCTTATAAGTTTATGGTGAGGACTGCACCATATGTACCTAGAGCAGTGTGTTCTTATGATGTTGATAATTGTTCTTTTAGCATAAAGTGTTCACGTGGCAAGATTCATAAAAACTAATCAGAAAAAGAACTCGAATATTCTACCTTATTATGCATTCGCAATGTGTCTATAATATTCAGGCTTAGGACTTCCAGCTCCAGCAAAATAACCCTGAGAAAAATGAAGAAATCTGCTGTTTTGAAGTCCCACTTAGAGTTCTGGTTCACTGAAGTGTACCCGCAATTTAAGTGTGTGCAAAGTAGGTCAGCAAAGAAGTGAACTTTGAAGTCCAGTTTTACCTAGTTCCTCCTTTATATGGGTTCAGGGTGGTTGGAGTTTTGCAGCAGTTACATCAAGGTTAAGAAGAAGCATGTTTTGGTCTATTAGATGGTCTTAGTGAGGAACTCATAAGTCTTTCCTAACTATTGCTATAACTTCTCATAGGAGGCTCTGAGAAACTAAACTCAGGGAACAATAGAACAGAAATGACAGTTTCATTTTATTAATAAATGCATTAATGCCCAGTGCCCTGCTGCATAGGTCTTTAGAAAAAATTGAGTTGGGACATATGACTTGGGCTTCAGGTTTGTGTGGCATTTCTTAATTATAAATCTTGATCTTCCATCTAAGCAAACAAAAGAAAGAAGTGGCAGAAGAGATGGAGGACAACAGATACGAGCTTATGAAACAGGAGTGAGCTTATTTTGGTGTGGTAGGGCTGAGTACCTGAAAGAGTTCCAAATCTGAATCCTCAAAACCTGTGAATATGTTATTTTTTATGGCCAAAAGGACTTTGAAGATGTGGTTATGTTAAGCATCTTGAGATAGAAAGGGTATCTTGGATTATCCAGGTGTACTCAATGTCATCACAAGGATTCTTATAAGAAGGAGGCAGAAGAAGTCAAGGTCAGAGGACAAGGCGATGTGACAATGTGATAAAGGAAGCGGAGACTGGAGTGACACACATTGAAGATGGAGAAGAGGCCATAAGTCAACAAATACAGGCAGTCACTAGAAACTCAAAGGCAAGAAAATGGGTTTTCCCCTCAGAGGCTCCAGAAAGAATGCCACCCTTGACTTTAGCCCAGCAAAACATATTTCAGACTATGACCTCTAGTCACAAGTAATAAGAGAATGTGTGTGGTGTTTTAAATCACTAAGTTCTTGGTAGTTTGTTACAGCAACAACAAGAAATGAATACAATTGCCCACACAGACTTATGCACGGAGGAGGTGACAAAAAGATAGAAAGGGATCTGGCCCACCTTATCCTTGGAAGGCGGGTTCCATTTCAGCTTATACACTTTGCATCTGGAGAAAAATGTCGAGAAAGGTTAAGTTTGGTGATTCCACTCACTGGTAAGTACAACCCAGTTGATATTTGGGGATTCTTGTTAGAAAGGGCAGAGTCTACCTGGACATGGATTGAAGGTTCAGCAGTCTCCCCTTTTTCATATGGGCTTTATCTGTATCACAGTAACAATATGGCTTAAATTAACCCAAAGATTAAGGGAAAGTAGCACTGCTATAGGCCAGGGCTTTCAGAAATGGGACACCTCATGAAGCAAAATCTCCATGTTTTATTGGATGCAGACTATATCAAAATTGATGCACACAACTGCATGGGACTTTCTAGATGCATATTGCTTTTCTGATTATAAAAGCAGTGACCATGCACTACCACCTGTGCATTTACACAGATTAACCCTGAGTCGCATTTAATGCTTTTTATTCTTTCAAGGATAATGGTTTAAATTTTAGTAACAGTGGAGTACAATTAAGAAAAACCCTGTTATCACTCTAACTGGGCACTGGCATCAAAGAACAGGAGAAATAAAGAAAAAAGTAATTTTTAAAAATTTTTCTGAAAATGCAGATTTACATGGCTTTTGAAACTTGAGCATTATGCTATTTCTATTTAAAAGGTGGGATTTTCCTTTGTGTTTGCAGTCTATATTTTCATCACACTGCAAGTGGCTGAGTCTCTACGGTTCCAAACAATAGCTCAACTTGTACCTTTCAAAAACATTCTTAGGAGTAACTTAGAAATGGGTTGTCACTCCTCTCCTCGCCGCTAGGGGTGGTCATTAGCTGAACTTACTGAACATTTGGGGCAGTAGCAAGCACTTTGATGGCAGTACAACCTGCATGCAATCTATGGGTGTTTTTGGGCAGAAGGCCTCAACTAGAAGCCAAACAGAAGTTGTGTTAATACTCTCCAGATTAAAAAGAAAAGTTTTTGTTTTCATAAAGTTCAACATTCAGCATGTCTTTGTCTAACAGAATCACAATCTGGCTTAGTTGTGGAGTGCTACTTTTTCAGTCCCAACCAGGCATTCTTAAACAGAGATTCCTTCAAACAAATAATTTGCTTCTATATATTGTAAATGTAATAATGGGAGCAAATATATACACAGATCCACACACAGAGAGATGTTATTGTGTTGCTGATACAGGAGGAGTTAATTTGAGTCTTTTCACACATTGTGTTATACACATAAAGAAATGCTTCAATGTGAACTGAACATGAATGATAAATCCAGATCCGAATTTATCTAGTGTGCCTTCACCTGGCCGCAGACACAGAGAGCCATCTAGTGGTCTCCAAAATACAGCTTTAGGCTGAAGCATCCTAGGAATCCAGTCTCACAAGACAAGAAAGGATTTCAAGCAGCTATTAGTTCATTCCTGGTCTTTTGACCGTGGAAAATGTAGATTAATTCACCAAAAAGAAGATCTTCTTCTGCCTTCTACTAAGAAGTTTCATCAACTTCTGCTGTACTGCCAGCCTATCTATAATTGCAGTTAACAGCTATAAAGTAAGATATCTCAAAGTGTGTCCAGTGGGGTTGGGAGAAAAATGAGATAAAGTCTTACTAACTTTAGAAATGTAGAGTCATTAATTCTTAGTAGCTGTATTTGCTGTCACTTTCATTCATAAGGAAAGATAAAGAGATGCAGCCATTTTATTGTGCTAAGCACATCATTTATTCTTTTATTTCTGATTATAAAAAAATCTATGCTCTTTGTGGATAATTCTAAGATTTAATAAAATGCCAAAGAATCCAAATCACCTATAAATACACAACCAAAAGATCTACTCATATATGTGTGTTATAAAATTGGGGCCATCCTACTTTATGGATTTCCCTAATATATTCACACATTATAAACCGCTTCCCATATCGCAAATATTTTTCTCCATTATCTGTAATGGCTAGATAGTTTGCCTTTGAATGGGTTATTTCTTGGTTTGTTTACCTAGCCCTTGCTGTTTAAAATCAGATTTGCTTCCATTTAAAAAGAAAAAAACACTGTTACCGAAGGGATTTTACTACACTCATCTTCCTTAACATTTTTGTAGTTACTTGTGCTGCGGAACACCCTCTACTTGAGTTTTGTGACACCGTCATTGTTTTCCTTGTTTTGTTCCCCTGTCCTTTCATTGTCTTTTACTGATTATGCTTCTTGTCCTTGATCCCTTATAATAATCACCATTGTACTGTGCTGTCTAATATTATAGCCTCTACGCAAATATGGATACTTGAATTTAAATTAAGATTACATAAAATTTGAGTCAGTTTCTCAAGCACATGAAACATATTTCAAGTGTTTAAAACATCTTATGTACCCCATAAATATATATGCCTACTATGTACCCACAAAAATAAAAAACTTTTTAAAAATTTAAATTTAAATTTAAAATAAATAAATTTTATTTTAAAAATTTAAATTTTAAAAATTTTTAAATAAAATATTTTTTTAATTTTAAATAAAAATTTTTAAATGGGAACATATGGGTAGTGACTACTATATTGGACAACATAGATATAGAACATTTTCATTTCCATAGGAAGTTCTATTGGATTGTTATGTCAAAGGATGTTCTGTTGCAAAGGAAGAGAAACTCCCACCATGAAGCTCAAAAGCAGGGAATTTGTGCTGAAATCTTACAGGAAAATGACATGAAATAGAAATGCATGAAGTATAGCTGAGCTGTACCACCAGTTTGGGTAGCACCTCTCTTTTTCCCTTGCTCTGGGGCCCAATGGCTCTTCTCTCAGTTTCTCACTTCACATCTGCTACAAACTCCTCTCGGGATACCAGCTGATTCTTCTGCCTTGCCATAGCTTCTCCATGGATGTGGTTCTTATGATAGGACTTAGCCTGACTCTATATGACTTTACAACTCTAATCAATTTATCTGACTACATTTCTTATATCTCTTAGTTCAAATTATCCAGATATCTGATTGGTTTAACCCACATTGGTTTCCCCTCATCCCAAATTATATGTCCTCCCTTAATCCAATCAGAAATGCCCAGATTCTTAGGTTGCATGCTCAATATGAGACTGACTTAAAATACAGCAGTAAATAAAATAGCAAAGCCCAGGCTCTCAAAGAACTTCCATTCTAGCAGGGAAGATAGAAAATAAGACATGCAAACAAATAAATACGTAATATATTATTATTAGACAGAGACAAGTGCAATGGAGAAAAATAAAGCAGAATATAAGATTAGAGACTGACTACAGTTGGTAAAGTAAGGTCTGTCTGACCATGGCATTTGAGCAGAGAATGAAGTAAGGAGTGACCCATAAAATCTTCTAAGGAAGGAGCATTGCAAGCCAGGCCAACAAAAAATACAAAGACCCTGAGATAGGAACGAGCACAGTAATAAGTAATTGTTGAATAAGTGGACTATTCTTAGTACTATCCATAACACAATTTTTAGTGGGCACTGTTTCAAAGGAGGTATCAATAGTGAACCAATAACCAGATCTAGTACACCCTTTCATACAGGCCTTTTCCATAGTGTCAACTACTGAATTTATCTCTTTGTGTGTGGCAAGGCCAGGAATTTCTAACTTGAAATTGTGGTTATATCTCCAGTTCTCACCTTAAGTTAAAAATGCTTAAAGATGTCTTGAAAAAGTGTTTTTCTCTCACCTATAACAAGACTTTTCATAACATCTTTGACTTCTCCCTTTTCTTGTTACCAGGTTCTGTTGCTTTCCTTCATATATTTCTCATAGCCCCATTCTTCCTTCTTATTGTCACATTACCTTCTTGCATCAATTCTTTTGAATAGCCTTTTAATATCTAGCTTCTTTCCACCAGACCATTCTGCACACTGCTGCTAGATAAATTTTCTTAAAGCAATTTTTCTTTCATTCATTCAAGAAATACTTATCAAATATAATGCCCTGAGCTTCATGCCATTCCCTTGCTCAAAAACCGTTTTACTATAATAATATTCCCTTTCTTTTTCCATGACCCAACACTTCTGTGGGGTGAAATACACACCTTAATAACAATGACTCACTACAGCATTAATTCACAAAATTGGAGTGGGGTGTGCCACGCTCAAGAAACTGTATTAAATTATCTAGATTTTGAGAGTATAATTCAATAAAGCATTCCATCTCCTACTGACATGCCAAGATTCAGACATGCTCCCCATAAAGCCAGAGAAATATAGGTTAATAATCATCAGCAAGTTATAGAATCTCGCCCTCAAGGCCATCCACAAACATGTACTGTATTAGTTCATTTTCACATGCTGATGAAGACATACCCAAGACTGGGAAGAAAAGGAGATTTAATTGGACTTATAGTTCTACATGGCTGGGGAGGCCTCAGAATCACAGCTGGAGGTGAAAGGCACTTCTTACATGGTGGCAGCTAGAGAAAATGAGGAGAAAGCAAAATCAGAAATCCCTGATAAACCCATCACATCGTGTGAGACTCATTACTGAGAGGTGACAGCATTCTGGCAGTCCTCACAGCCCTGGCTCGCCCTCGGCGCCTCCTCTGCCTGGGCTCCCACTTTGACGGCACTTGTGGAGCCCTTCAGCCCACCGCTGCACTGTGGGAGCCCCTTTCTGGGCTGGCCAAGGCTGGAGCCTGCTCCCTCAGCTTGCAGGGAGGTGCGGAGGGAGAGGCGCTAGCGGGAACCGGGGCTGCGCGCGGTGCTTGCAGGTCAGCTGGAGTTCCGGGTGGGCGTGGGCTTGGCGGGCCCCGCACTCGGAGCAGCGGGCCGGCCCTGCCGGCCCTGTGCAATGAGGGGCTTAGCACCCGGGCCAGAGGCTGCGGAGGGTGTACTGGGTCCCCCAGCAGTGCCAGCCCACTGGCGCTGCGCTTGATTTCTCGCTGGGCCTTAGCTGCCTTCCTGTGGGGCAGGGCCCGGGACCTGCAGCCTGCCATGCCTGAGCCTCCCACCCCTTCCGTGGGCTCCTGTGCGGACCGAGCCTCCTCGTCAAACGCCACCCCCTGCTCCATGGCGCCCAGTCCCATAGACCACCCAAGGGCTGAGGAGTGTGGGCGCACAGCGTGGGACTGGCAGGCAGCTCCATCGGCAGCCCCGGTGCAGGATCCACTGGGTGAAGCCAGCTGGGCTCCTCAGTCTGGTGGGGACGTGGAGAACCTTTATGTCTAGCTCAGGGATTGTAAATACACCAATCAGCACCCTGTGTCTAGCTCAGGGTTTGTGAATGCACCAATGGACACTCTGTATCTAGCTACTCTGATGGGACCTTGGAGAACCTTTATGTCTAGTCCAGGGATTGTAAATACACCAATCGGCACTCTGTATCTAGCTCAAGGTTTGTAAACACACCAATCAGCACCCTGTGTCTAGCTCAGGGTTTGTGAATGCACCAATCGACACTCTGTATCTAGCTACTCTGGTGGGGCCTTGGAGAACCTTTGTGTCCACACTCTATGTCTAGCTAATCTGGTGGGGATGTGGAGAACCTTTGTGTCTAGCTCAGGGATTGTAAACGCACCAATCAGCGCCCTGTCAAAACAGACCACTGGGCTCTACCAATCAGCAGGACATGGGTGGGGCCAGATAAGAGAATAAAAGCAGGCTGCCCAAGCCAGCAGTGGCAACAGGCTCGGGTCCCTTTCCACACTGTGGAAGCTTTGTTCTTTCGCTCTTTGCAATAAATCTTGCTACTGCTCACTCTTTGGGTCCACACTGCTTTTATGAGCTGTAACACTCACCACGAAGGTCTGCAGCTTCACTCCTGAAGCCAGCGAGACCACGAGCCCACCGGGAGGAACGAACAACTCCAGATGCGCTGCCTTAAGAGCTGTAACACTCACCACGAAGGTCTGCAGCTTCACTCCCGAGCCAGCGAGACCATGAACCCACCAGAAGGAAGAAACTCCTAACACATCCGAACATCAGAAGGAACAAACTCCAGACGCGCCACCTTAAGAGCAGTAACACTCACTGTGAGGGTCCGTGGCTTCATTCGTGAAGTCAGTGAGACCAAGAACCCACCAATTCCAGACACATTACTATCACGAGAATAGAATGGGAAAGACTGGCCCCCACGATTCAATTACCTCCCCCTGCGTCCCTCCCACAACACATGGGAATCCAGGAAGATACAATTCAAGTTGAGATTTGGGTGGGGACACAGCCAAACCATATCATTCTGCCCCAGCTCCTCTGAATCTCATGTCATCACCTTTCAAAACCAATTATGCCTTCCCTACAGTCCCCCAAAGTCTTAACTCATTTCAGCATTAACCCAAAATTCAAAGTTTCAAAGTATTATCTGAGACAAGACAAGTCCCTTCTGCCTATGAAGGTGTAAAATCAAAAGCAAGCTAGTTACTTCCTAGATACCATGGGGATACAGGTATGGGTAAATACAGCCGTTCTATATGGGAGAAATTGTCCGAAACAAAGGGGTTACAGGGCCTATGCAAGTCCAAAATCCAGCAGGGCAGTCAAATTTTAAAGCTACAAAATAATCTCCTTTGACTCCAGGTTTCACATCTAGGTACCGCTGATACAAAAGGTATGTTCTCATGGTCTTGGGCAGCTCTGCCCCTGTGGCTTTGCAGGGTACAGCCTCCCTCCCAGCTGCTTTCACAGGCTGGCGTTGAGTGTTTGCGGCTTTTCCAGGCATATGGTAAAAGCTGTTGGTGGATCTGCCATTCTGGGGTCTGGAGGACGGTGGCCCTCTTCTCACAGCTCCACTAGGCAGTGCTTCAGTAGGGACTCTGTGTGGGGGTTCCGACCCCACATTTCCCTTCTGCACTGCCCTAGCAGAGGTTCTCCATGAGGGCCCTGACCCTGCCACAAACTTTTGCCTGGGCATCCAGGCATTACTATACATCTTCTGAAATTTAGGCAGAGGTTCCCAAACCTCAATTCTTGACTTCAGTGTACCCACAGGCTCCAACACCACATGGAAGCTGCTAAGGCTTGGGGCTTCCACCCTCTGAAGCCACAGCCTGAGCTCTACGTTGGCCCCTTTCAGCCACAGTTGGAGCAGCTGGGACACGGGGCACCAATCCCTAGGCTGAACACAGCACAGAGACCCTGGCATTTTCCTCCTGAGCCTCTGGGCTTGAAATGGGAGGGGCTGCCATGAAGGTTTCTGACATGGCCTGGAGACATTTTCCCCGTGGTCTTGTGGATTAACATTAGGCTCCTTGCTACTTATTCAAATTTCTGCAGCCGGCTTGGATTTCTCCCCAAAAATGGATTTTTCTTTTCCACTGCATCATCAGGCTGCAAATTTTCTGAACCTTTGTGTTCTGTTTCCCTTTTAAAATGGAATGCTTTTAACAGCACCCAAGTCACCTTTCGAATGCTTTGCTGCTTAGAAATTTCTTCTGGCCAGATACCCTAAATCATCTCTTTCAAGTTCAAAGTTCCACAAATCTCTAAGGCAGGGGTAAAATGCCTCCAGTCTCTTTGCTAAAACATAACAAGAGTCACCTTTGCTTCAGTTCCCAACACGTTGCTCATCTTCAACTGAGACCACCTCAGCCTGGACCTTATTGTTCATATCACTATAAAAATTTTTGTCAAAGCCTTTCAACAACTCTCTAGGAGGTTCCAAACTTTCCCACATTTTTCTATCTTCTTCTGAGCCCTCCAAACTGTTCCAGCCTCTGCCCGTCACCCAGTTCCAAAGTCGCTTCCACATTTTCGGGTATCTTTTCAGCAACGCCCCTACCTACCTACCAGTAGAGCAACCACTCTACTGGTACCAATTTACTATATTAGTTAGTTTTCATGCTGCTGATTAGGACATACCCCAGACTGGGAAGAAAAAGAGTTTTAATTCACCCTACAGTTCCACATGTCTGGGGAAGCCTTAGAATCATGGCGGGAGGCAAAAGGCACTTCTTACATGGTGGCAGAAAGAGAAAATGAGGAAGAAGCAAAAGCGGAAACCCCTGATAAACTCACCAGATCTTGTAAGACTCATTCACTATCACTAGAATAGAATGGGAAAACTGGCCCCCATGATTCAATTACCTCCCTCTGGGTCCCTCCCACAACACATGGGAATCCAGGCAGATACAATTCAAATTGAGATTTGGGTGGAGACACAGCCAAACCATATCATGTACTGTTTCCAATTCATGGCATTCTGTTGAGATACAGGTACACAGAAAGCACAGAATTTATTTTGTTTTACTTCTATTTTAAGTTGAGAGGTACACGCGCAGGTTTGTTACATAGGTAAACTGGTGTCACAGGAGTCTGTTGTACAGATTATTTCATCACCCATGTATTGAGCCTAGTTTTCATTAGTTATTTTTCCTGATCCTCTCCCTCCTCCCACTCTTCACCCTCCAGTAAGCTCCAGAGTCTATTGTTCCCCTCTATGTTTCCATGAGAAAGCACAAAATTTCTAGAAACAGAAATGTGTGTATGATTTTTTAATCAATACATATAAATCATTATATTAAAAAGCATTTTTCTATTATATATCTATATGGAAAGACAGATATATACCCAAGTTGTCACAATTTGCAGATGAATTATGCTCTAATTGAAAATTGATTTTTCCATTGAAACAATGTTATCTGTGCTTGTTAACACCTCAGGCCAGGCCTCAAAAGCCTATTTGACCCATTATATAGCAGAGTTCTGGTATTAATAATTCTATAGACACTAAACATCATCTGTAACAGACTCGTTCTGTTTGAGACCAAGGGGATATGGAGTGGGGAGGAGAACCAGAGACCTGATTTCAAGTTTGGTTTTAGAATCATCTGTAGAGCTTTGGGAAACCTCTCTGAGCCTCAGTTTATAAATAGTCATTCATTAAACTGGTTTTTATTGAGAGCCTACTGTGCCATTTAAAAAAACTAATACAGACTTCAGTGAATTAATACACATAAAAGCACTTTATAAATTCAAATTTTAAAAATAGATGAGAGGCATTGTTATTGAAACATCTTCTTCAGGAAAACACACTCCTAGCTTCAATTCTGGAAAGTTAGGACCTATCTTCCTTGGTACTAATTTGGCAACAGGAACAACCCACTCTTGTTTCATCCTCTTGCAATGGACCAACACAGTCAAACTGTAACTTCTAAATGGTCAGCAGCAGCTGGAAGGGGAGGAAAAAAGAGCAGGGTTTCGTAATTCCCAAACGGGGACTTAAAAAATGTGTTTATCTTGGATGCTCCCATAGTCAGGGAGAAGAACCCAGGGTGCTCTGCTGTTCACCTTAGGCCTGAGGAGGAAGAAGGGAAGTTGGGGAGCCATCAGGATAGGAGGACTACAGCCAGAACACAGGTGAGAATAAGAGACACTGGGGAAGTCAAGTATTAAAGCTAGGATTGCTAGTTTATATTCATAAAAATATATTAGTTAAGATTTAAGATTGCATCAGTTTCTAAATAGTACTGGGTAGTGGGTTGAAATACTGGAAATGATCATATCCTATTCATATCCTATGAAGCTTACTTCATTCCAACTCTGTCTTTAACACTTGCAGGGCAGCAGCCACTTAAAGTCCTTTGCATCTCCAGCTTTCAGAACTACTTCAGGATTTAGCCCTGAGCTCAAGCCAGGGGAACCATTAGGTTCTCCTTGCAGAATGAGAGGGGGAAGTAACTCTAGGAGAGATCAGTAATAAATCAGTAAGCTTAACCATGGCCATACCATCTCTGCCTACAGTATTTCAATGGCTCCTAACTGACTTAAGAGGCCATTGAAACACTGAAATTTAAATGGCCTCCTAACCCATCCTTTACCACCTTTTTTTTTTTTTTAAGATGGAGTCTCACACTGTTGCCTGGGCTGGAGTGCAGTGGTGCAATCTCAGCTCACTGCAACTTCTGCCTCCCAGGTTCAAACGATTCTCCTCTCTCAGCCTCCTGAGTAGCTGGAATTACAGGCACATGCCACCACACCCGGCTAATTTTGTCGTATTTTTAGTAGAGAAGGGGTTTGACTATGTTGGCCAGGCTGGTCTCAAACTCCTGACCTTGTGATCCGCCCGCTTCGGCCTCCCAAAGTGCTGGGATTTCAGGCATGAGCCACTGTGCCCAGCCCACCACTTCTATTCTCTTGTCCCAGCTTCTGTCAGAAAGAGAATCAGTGTACTAACCTGCTTAAACCCCTAAATGGAAGCAGTATGTCCCAAACTTCAGGCATTCAGGTACTGCCCTCATAATTTTTGCCATATCTCTGCATCATCTACTGCTATTAATGTTTTAAACTAACTTGTTTTACCTAAATAAATTCACTTTTAAAAATCTTTTCATGACAACATTAATGAAATACCAGTACCACTTGCCATAAATAGAAATTAACTATAAAAATAAATACACAATAAAAACTAAACAGTTCTAGCTAGGTACCCTTGCCTGCCTGAGGTCTGAATCTGAGTGCTTTTTTAAAAGAGGAAATTTCTAGGTGTTATAAAAGTGTTAAAGACACACTGACACCAAACTGAGGCTTTCTGCTTAACTAAACAGATGGATTAAATGCTAATTGAAAAGGAATTAAGTTTCTCACTATGTGATTCAGTGTTATATTAATGTAAAGTTTCTGAACAACCTAAAATCATCTCATGAATCACCTACACTCTGCCAAACAGTAATCTATAAGGTGAATTCCAAGCAGCTTAGCATAGCATTCAAGACCCTTCATTATCTGATCCTCACATCACTCCTCTCCTCATTTATTCTTCATACTAACACTTGCCCTTTGTACTTTGTGCTCCAGTAATGTCTAAATGTGGAATACTATTCCAAGCATATGCACATGTTGTTCTCACTGCTTGGCATACCATTTTCCCTTGTGTCTGCCTGAAATTCAATCTTCATCCTTTGCTCTTCTGTGCACGGTACACTGGCCACTCTCTCCCTACCATGATTAACAACTTTCACTTCTATGTGACTTTTCTACGGTCATCTTTCTAGATCTGTCATACAGTTATGTAATTATTTGTTAACATGTGTCTCTCTCCTCCTCTCTCACTAGACCAAACCCTGTGCTCCTCACACAATGTCTGGCTCATAATAGATGCTCAATGACTATTGGTTAAACTGAATTAATGGTCCACTTTCATTCATTCTAGTGTAACCGCTAAATCACACCTGTGGAAAACCCACCATATGTCAAGGTATGGTGATGGGAACCTAAGAGAGTGCAAGGCCCTGTGAAAGAGGGTCCTCATTCACTGCTGTGGACAGAATTCCTGACCACCTAGAATTTACCATGTTATAAGATGTAGAACAAAGCTGGAAAAGTAAGGCCTTGGGGAAATTGATTTTGTAATAAATAGAAAACCTGTTTCTACTACCCTATTAAACTTTTCCTACTTCCTTCATTCTCCCTAAATCATTTTCCAATTTGCCACAGACCACAAATGGCAGAAAGTGACATTGTTCTCACATCTTTGAACCACTGCTTTCCCAACTCCTCATTCACCTCTTCTGCGAATTTCTCTATATTTTGTAGCCAAAGATTCTTGACATTTAAAATTAGAGAAAGTCAAAGTTGATGAAAAGTAAATTTACTGGAAATAATCATCAGTGAGAAAGGAAAAGCCTGGAATTGTATTTTACCTTGTTATCTCCTGTCAAACAAAGTATCGGGAAATCAGACAAGAGTTCAGATCTTGGTAAGATTAGCCAAGTCTATTCCTAACTTCCTGTTTTACTCACTGCTCATCCGTCATTAAGTATGACTCTTTAGGTTTCAGCCGCCAGGTGTGGTAGCCATCTGTTTGTTAGCAACACCCAGATAATTTCAAAATGTAGATTCCCAGATTTATCAAATCAGAACTCCTGAGGTTGGAGCACAGAAATCTATTTAAAAAGCAAACAAACAACTTCACACATGATCTGAGTATCATTTGTTTTTTGGACCACATTATCCTAAGAGTGTCATCCAAAGTGATTTTCAAAATGTGACCAGGAACCACCTGGGAAAAAAAAATCACATTTGGTAGTTTTTAAAGAATAGAATTTTAGCCTCACTGAATTCCACTATATTATATGCTATGACCTCATATATCTGTTTTCTTTTTAACAAACTCCTCCAGGTTATTCATATATGCACAGTACAGTTTAAGAATCAATGACCTGGGGCAGAGGTTTCAAACTCAGATGCCTTCTAGAGGCCATGAAGGTAATGGAAATGTCCAAAACAGTCCCAAATAATACAGTAGGGAGTAGCGATATCGTATGTCACTGAAGAGTGCCTGGCCTTTCTACAGCAGCCAGCCAGCTACTACTCAGCTGCAACCAGCTGTTACTCACAGGGAACACTGCCAGATATTCTGACTTTTCAAGGGAAGCCAGACTGGATTTTTTTAATGTAAAAATCCCCTTAAATGTTGACAACTTACTCACTTTTTAAAAAACAAACTGCATGCCTGCTAGTGCTGGAGGGTCACCAGTTCAACACCTTCTGGACTAGGAAATATCAAGGGATTTGTAAAGCAGACAAGTATTAGCCAGAAATGCCTCACTGCCTGGCTGAGTAATGGAAGATGGCATAGGATAGGCCTGTAATCATAACAAGTACAGTTCCTTTAAGGTACAGCTAGAAAGAGCTAGAATAAGTATATAATGTAAAGGACAGGTGGACACCCTCATGTGAAAGCAAGAGACAAGAAAGAAAAAAGGCTTTAAAAGATAATGAATATAATCCATTCTATTCATAACGTGCCCATAAATGAATCTTAGAAAACCTTACTCATAAAATAGAAATAATGAGATAATGACAACTACTCATAGTGTTTGAGGTATTAATTAAATAGAATAGCTTATATCAAGTGGATTAATGACAGCAGCTGACATGTAATATGTATTCAATTTTTTTAAATGTGAGTTCTTTATTTTCTGTTTCCTCAGGCTTCTGTTCCCTCACACTAAAATTCAAGACGCACTGAAGAAAAGCAATCTCATGGCAAAAAGCTAACACACTTTCTTAATTTCCATGTGTGTGTTTAAAAAAAGCCTGACATTTCTATGTGATAATTAACAAGATTGTGACGACAAAGCCATTCAGTCCCCTCATTGTCCTTTCCTCTCTTAATTCTGCTCTTCCTTCCACTCTTTAGTGTTTCCAAATTCTATGCGAAAAAAATTGCTAAATAAATGGACTTGAGAATTCTTCTGGATGATTTGGAAAAAGTGGATAAAGTCTGGGCTACATTGCTCTAGAAAGATTGCTTTCATTTTATTGCATTCTTGATATATCTACTTTTTAAAATATAATAATTTGTATATAAAAACAATGTAATGGTGATGTTTAAAAATGTATTTACAAGGCAAAAGATTCACAGTTTCACCACCTTAACATATTTTTCCTTCCAATTTTTGTTTTTCTGGGAGGTTACTGTTTTCTGTTTTATTTGCCATTGTAATTCAAGGGTCTATTACACTGTTTTGCTCATAGTAATCACTCAGATATTTGTTAAGGAATGAATGAATGAACTCCTGAAATTGTCATGTACAATTGACTTTGTTTTCTACTTGCTCACTTTCATTATGTCATGAAACTTTTATGAGTCTCCACAGACTTCAAATGAATCATATCTCTCTACCTGTTTTGCTGATTTTTTTTCTAATGATAAAAATCAAAAAAATGTGCAACTTTAGAAAAGAAACTTTAATCCCACTATCCAGAGACAATCACTCTTAATTTGTTGAGATATTTTATCCTAGCATTTGTTATATAAAACTTTTTCTTTAAACATGGAGAATTTTGAACTCCTAGCCTTAAGATGCTCCCATTTCAGCCTCCCAAAGTGCTAGGATTATAGGCATGAGCCACCATGCCCAGCCTTAAACATGGAGAATTTCTATTTAGATTCTTTCATTTAATATGGCATTGCCAGTATTTCCCATGTAATGGGACGCCCATGGTCCACACCACTATTTCATTAACTGCTTATTATTCCAGGCTCTTGGATATGCATAGAATGTTGACATTTTCTTTTTTTTTTTACCATTTTTGTCACAAAATGTCCCATGATAAAGGTCTTTATTCACAGGCTCTTATTTCCTTATCATACATTCCTGGAAGAGGAAAATAATACTAGTTGATTGAAGAATGTCCAAGGATCCTTTTCATATTGAGTATATGAATGGCATATTTTCTACATCCTTGTGTATCCAAGCTTGTCTTTGTTATTTTTCTTACAAATAAAAGACAGATTGACAGGGCATAAAATTCTTTCCCAAAAAACTCACTTAGATATCACTTTATGATCATTGGACATTTAATGTAGCAGAACTGAGAAGCCCATGATATTTACATTTATCCCTTTGAAGATCACCTTTTTAGTTTTCTTTCTTCCAAAATATTTGACAGTTTTTCTAATTAAAACATTTTGTCAGACATGTCTATGAATATTTCATTTGCATTGATTTTGTCAAGATTAATTTGGGTCCATCAAATTGACATTTTTTTAATCCCAGAAAAAAATTTGTCTTGATGTATTTTTCACTAGCACTTCTGTTTTTGTAATGGCTTCTTTCTTAGGGGCATAATTCTTAGGTTGGGGCTCTCTTGTTTATCCCCTATACATCAGGTGGCCAAATAGTTTATATCCAACCAGAAAAATTTGAAAATTAAAAGGGAGACGTGCTAATAATTACAGGGGACAATAGGAATAAAAGAGGAGCTGTCTGAGTTCTAACTGACACACACAGCCACTTTCCCCTCTTTTCTCTCACTATTTATAGTTGTTGATCCTTTTGTTCTATATCCTGTAAGATTTTCTTAATTTTGTCTTCCACTTCACTAATTCAATGTTTGCAACATTTACCATGCTTTTTATCTTTCCAAAGCATAATTTGAAATCTATTATTGGATTTACTTTTCCTGTTTCTTTCCATATCACACTTTCTTTTCATTCCATCCTATTATTGTCTATCTCAGCATGTTATCTCGTGAATTTTTCATGTTTCATAAAAATCAAATTATCCTGCTTGTAATGTAAATGTCAGGGTTTTTCTTTTCCAATTTTCTTTTGGCTTCTAAAGTAAATCATTTTCATAATGCGTCCTTTATTTTCTTTGCCTTGTTCTACAGCATTTAGTTTCTTTGCCTTTTTCTATACCATTTGTAAGGGCCCATGTTGCTTCCTTGTTTTGTTTTTAATTTTTTTTTTTCAGAAACAGGATCTTACTCTGTTGCACAGACTGGAGTGCAGTGCCACAATCAGAATTCACTGAAACTCCTGGGCTCAAAGGCTAATTTTTTGTTTTTACTTTTTATTTTTGTTTTGTAGAGATGGGGGCTCCACTCTGTTGCCCAGTCTGGTCTTGAACCCCTGGCATCAAGCAATCCTCCCACCTCTGCCTCCCAAAGTGCTGGGATTACAGGTGTGAGGCACCATACCCAGTCTTGGTTTTGGTTTTAATTGGCGGGAAGAATTCTTATTCTAAAAACAATAAGGAACCCATCCATACCCTCTGTTTACCAACCAATAGGCTACTTGGACTGCACCGTCTAACTTAGGATTCACTTATGTGCTAGCTAAATCCCCTTCTAATAAATGCAGATAGACACTAAGTTACCAAGCACATTGCCTAAACCAAATCCCAGTTGTCAGCAGCCATCAGGCATGTGGTGTGATTCTGGCAACCCAAGCTGGAATGTATTTATCCTCTGCTGCATTGCTTTCTGATACACAGTTCCTCTACCTAGTCATCTTTTACTGAATACATACCTAGGCTCTATCGTAGACTTCCTGGTTCAAAATCTTAGAAGGCATCAGCTTGTGTATGTAACAAATTTCCCAGGTGTTTCTGATATGCCCTTTTTGTTGGGAATCACTGATCTGAACCAATCAAGTACATTTAAAAATAACACAGCTGTCAGTTCCATGTCTGCTGGGGTGAATGTCTAATTCTTCTACCTCCTATGGTGTTTTTCCTGTGGGAATTAAACCTCTCCCAAACACGTTCTTCTTGGAGATGCCTATATTAAATAATAAAAATGTTCATCAGAGCGGAGAAGTGATTGAATGTCATTCTGACTGCCCCAGAAAGCAGAGCCCATGCAGTAGAGGAGCTCTAGTGACTTTTCCAATTGAACTAAATGGCCGAAGGAAAGCGACGGAAGTCTTTAAAGGAATTAAGAGCCAGAGGACCCAGATTACCTGGGTTTGAATCCCATCTCTGCCAATTACTAGTGGAATGCAATTATTAAGTCACCTAACCTTTCTACGCCTTAGTTTCCTCATTCACAAAGATAGGAATCTTAATCTTAATCTTTTCTCATCCCATAAGATAGAAATAATAGGATCTGTCTCACTGAGTTTTAATAAGGATTAAATGAAATAATTTCTATGAAGTGTTAAGAATTGCCTTGTCCATAATAAGTGCTTCCAGGAATATTAGTTATATCATTGTTACATGGAATAACGATCTCATATTTTTTATTCTGTTTCCACTGGCTGGTAGTTTGTGCAATATCCTTCTGTTCTAGCAATAAGCTGATTATTAGTAGATGTTTTTAGAGTGGTGAGCTTTCACATTTTTGGGTCTTATTTGATATTTTACTGGGAAGTTGAGAGGCACTTCATCAGATCAGTTCCTGCATTTTATTGGAATCTTATGGATGAGTTCTAGAATGGTGATCCATCACTGTAATTTGGGGTTGAACAAGAAGTCAGTCATTTCATTTCCATCCAGGCTTTCCCACCATTTCCTACTCACTGCCTTGTCTACCTCATTTGTTCTTCCACTTAGTTCTGTAACTCTGAAGCAGCTCTGAAGTATAGTGAAACCCATGACCTGGTTTGAAGCTAGTGAAGTCCCGGAAGAATTGCACTCTGTAGTTCAAAAGGCTCTTCTGGGTGATAGTCATTAAGAGAGAAATTTAGTGCAAAATCAAGATCTTTCTACGTTTTTCAAGTAATTAATTAAACCATCAGATAGTAAGTGTATTGGTGAGACTTAGTTATTTGAAGAGCGAAATTTTAATGAAAAGAATTGTTAATTAAGTACAAAGTTGTTAATTAGGTAGTTGGAAGGATAATAGGAGAACTTTATGATATCATGAATTTAAATTCTCCAAGCAGTTGCCATTCATTGAGCTGAGGAAACAACAAGAGACTGGAAATAGAAATACTTAGAGGCTTAGAGGGGTAGCCCCATAAAGCTGAAATTCAGGCATCTGAGGAAAAGGGGTGTTGCTCAGCTGGTGATGGAATCGTTGAGCTCCAAGGAGGGACCCTAAAGAGCTCAGGTTCAGACCTTTACCCTGCTGGTTGATGGTATCTCCGAGGGCGCGGAATAAAGTGGTTCTACAAATATTGAAAAATAGCTACTGCCTCTCATTAAAGATTTTTTGAAAGTCGAGACTTGGAGCCTTAATTATCTTAGCTCTCTAGTTTCCATTCACCCACCCCTACTCTGTCCAGCTTTCCAATGCTCATTTCGCTATCAATTATCTCCAGTTTTGAAAGACAGCACTAGATTCCGCCACTGCCCTGGAAAAGAACCACTAACAAGTTGAAGAAGTATTGCTGGGGTGATGCTTACAGGAACCTAGAGCAGTCAGGTAACCCACAGAAAGCAAATCAAAGACAGACAAGAAGCAGCAAACCCTTTCTCTTCCTTCAGTCTTGCAGTCTCCCCCTAGTGGCCTCTACTGGCAAAGCCCACCAGAACCAGAAACGTAATAGGTGGAATACAGTAGTCTCCCCTCTTCAAGGTTTTGCTTTCCAAGGTTTCAGTTACCCATAGTCAACCGAAAATAAACAATTCATAAGTTTTCCATTGGACGCTATTCTGAGTATCATGATGAAATCTCCCACCGTCCCACCCTGACCTAGCGGGATGTGTGAATCATCCCTTCGGTCAGTGAATCCAGGCTGTATGCACTACCCGCCTGTTGGTTATCAGCATCATCTGCCCCTGACATCCAACCATAGATGTCATCATGGCTCGATGATCCAGGATTTCCCAAAGCAGATGGTCCTCCTGACATATGGTCAGAAGTTCAGTAGTAGCCTAATGCTCTGTGACAATGCCAATGCCATTCACCTCACTTCATCTCATCACATAGGGATCTTATCATCTTACATTATCACAAGAAGGACGAGGGTGAGTACAGTACAGTAAGATATTTTAAGAGAGAAAGGCCACATTCACAAAACTTTTATTACAGTGTATTGTTATATTGTCCTATTTTATTATTAGTTATTGTTATTAATCTCTTCAATTAATTTATAAATTAAATTTTATTATATGTATATATATGAGAAAACATAGCATAACTGCTCAGAGCTGTGGAGACTGCAATTTTCCAATTCATCTGAGCTAAACAGTCAAAATCAGACAATTCAAACTTAGAAGAAATCTATTAATGTGAATGATTTGCTTTAGCCATCTGCTTTGTCATTCAGAGTGCCTAAAACCATGTCTGGTTGCCAGTCGACTCTGTACCACATAATGTCACCATAATTGTTTGGCAAAATTTCTACCTGGGATACCTCATCACCAGAGGTTGACTTTTCTCAGTACTCCCTCCCTTAGGAAAGCAACTTGAGTAAACTGATTATATAATTTTGCCATAAATAGAAATCCCTGAGTTACAACATGAATCCACAGAACAGGGTGGAAATTGGAAGGTATCAGCCTATTGCAGATCTCTAAACTAGAGGAGATCTCCATCCAAAGACTAAATTCTTACCCTTGAATATGGACTTGGGGCATCAGTCATCTGCCAAATCTTAATATATACATTGATGCCACTGATGTCTGCAAAAGATTACCAGTATTTCCATATACTTGACATTCTGTATACAACAAGTGAATTTTATGTTAATTTGTATTTATGCATGAGACTCAGTAAGAATTCTCCAAAATAGAAAGATTTGTTGGAATACCAAATAGCTACTATCTGTCATTTAAGATTTTTTGATAGTTGAGACTTAGAGCCTTAATTATCTTAGCTCCCCAGTTTCCACCCACCCATCTCTACTCTGCCTAGACTCCCAATGATCATTTACCTATAATTACCTCTCCTGTTCTCAAAGACTGAACTGATACTGTCCATACTTCAAATCTAATCTCTGTATTTTCTTCTCCCAGACCCCAAAATCACTGAGATTCACCCGGAGTTCTCTGAAACAGGATTTCCGGGAAAAACAATTTAGAGAATAACAGTAAAAGAGACCAATTTTATGTAGAATAGGTTTACGTTCAAGGCATCCAAGCAACACTTTTTGAAATGTTCTTTAAGCCATCATGTTGATAGATCATAAAATGACATCTATCATTCTCTGAGTCTTTCATAACTGAAAAAGGAATAAATGTAGTGTAGAGTCAGGCTAGAGTGTTTCACTTCCTTGGGGCCTTGGGTACTTGTATAATAATTTTTAAAACATTTTTGTACTTGTATAATAAAAATAATCACTCACCTTGATATGCATTTTACAATTTGCAAAGTAATTTCAGTCACTTAACCTTGCATATACGTAAAAACCTAAAACAACTTTGAGAGGAAGGTATTATTCTCCCAAATTACAAATGAAGAAACTGAGCGTTGGGTAATTTATTTTGCCGAGCAAGTAAAAAAATAAAATTTTCTGATTTTAAGTCCAGTTCTCTCTCCTCTAAATCACTACAGATACAGAGGTCCTTCTGAGAACTTAGACGGCAGCGTGAGCTGCTACAACATCAACTATGGAATTCGTAGGTCCTAACTTCTCTCCTGACACATTAATAACCAGGCTCTGCTGCCTCCACAAAACCAAGTGTATTCTACCAAAGATCCCATAAGCAGAAAATTGTACTCTGTTTCACTAAATGGTATATTTTTTAAAGCTGCCTTTAGATTACCCCCTTAGCACCTTGAAACTGTATTTATTATCATCTGAAGCTGGTGACATAGATAAATAATGAATCTTATTTCTTACGAGAAAAGGTCATTTGAATTTTCTGAGACCTATTTGACCTCAAATACACATTAACATATTTATCATTAGCTTCCTTTATCATGTCCGGCCTCTAGAAATGGGTAAGCATCTCATCTTCCTAGAAAAATTCAATTTCAAAAGAGAAGGAAAAAAAAACAGAGAGTTAGAATACAGGTTATGGCTGGGAAAATGTGAGCAGGCTGTTTAAAGAGTGAGTCCATTGCCAAGGGTCATAGGAATATTTTGAAATTGCCTGTGTGTTACGATCATTTAGAATCCTTTCCAAAGGTTTCTGAAAACATTTACAAGAGTTAAAGATTCAATCTTGAGCTTTCTACTATTGTGTGGGATTTATAAAATATGTCCTATGACATATTCATATGTTGGAGGTTTACTGTGAAATTTTATGTGACAGTCTGCAAAGTCACTTTGAGGACTTTTGATAAACATCTGGGAAATGTTAGTGTAGACCTTATAATGTGAAAGGTGGATGCTCACTCATCTAGCATAAAAATGTCAGGCTAGCCATAGAAACGCATAAGACAAATCACTACTCCATTATTTCTGAAGATTTATGCTTTGAACAAAGACGATAAATTTAATTCTGGATCTCTTAGCCAAAATGACCCATTACGATACTTCTGTTATTTCTATAATATAAACAGAACCCTATCATGGTAGGGATCATATACGTATTTCCTAGACCACATTAATATCTATGACCTTGATCTCATTTGGGGGGTTGGCCACAAGACACCATCTCTCCTTTCATATAGCACTTTCTACTACTATGGCTTAGCAATGCTACAAAATAGTCCCCTTGTGCCAATGGAAGAAAATATGCTGTAATTGGCTTTATCTATAAAGCTGTCACAAAAACCACATTATCTTATTCAAAAAGATACATAAAAGACGTATAATTCCAGTCTCCTCAACACTGGACAACACATTACTCTGCATAAATAATGTTAAATTCCTGAGAATCATAAAGTCTAATTTGCTATTCAAGTCTTAAAATCAAGATCACATTAGTTACTTAGTGATCCATTGACTACTATTAGCCTTCATTCACTGACATGGCCTCAGGACCCTTCTGACTGAAAATTATTTTATTCTCAGCAACTAACTCATTTTGCACTCTTCATCTAAATTGTAGCATTGTTCTCATTCTCCTTTTTTCTAAGTCTATTACATATGTGGTGCTTCCATAGAGTGGCCCTTACCCCCCACGGACCTTTTTGCAATGAGGAGTTCTCTTTTTTTCCCCACTTGATAATTAGCAGGGTGCAATGAGTCAACATTAAAAGGAAAGCCTCGCCAAAGAACTATCAAGGGAGAAGTGAGCAACTTCGGCCTTCATGCTCCTTTCCACTCCCCTCCCTAGCAGAAACATTAAGCTTGAAGAATTGTAGCAATGGCCTTTCCCAGGAGAATTCTGAAAGGGAGTATTCCAAAAAGGAAGCCAAACTTCGCTATCCACTAATCCCAAATCCTAATTCCTTAACTGTGGTTGCTTGCCACAATTAAGGGTACAAATAATTGTCTCAATATTGTCTTCAAATTTTAGGCATACATAGTGTTAGAAATGTCTCTGTTATTACTGGGAGCAATGATAAAAGGCTAAATCAAAACAAAATCAATGTTGCTTAAACTATAGAGATGAGTGTATTAAAAATAGTTTACCTTTAAAATAATATGACCCCCCTCTATATTCATTTCTTACTTCTCAGAAGCTGCCAATCTGGAATACTTCAGAGGACATATGAAGAAGGCATTACCAGGGCAACCAAAAGGGAGGTTTTTCTTGACTGTGCCAAATGTATACAGCATCAGATAATAAAGTAGCCATAAAGAAGAGCAGTCAAATGGATGCTTTTCGGAGTTGGATTTGGATTCTATCATTTAAGCTTATTAGATATAAACAATAATTGGTGATAGTAAATTTGTCTAGCCAGCATGTCTGCAGTTCAGTTCATTACACCATTATCATGGACAAAGAAGTACAGACATTTCTGCTGATGTAGCTACAACCCTGGGGCTACTTACAGACTATTGCGCATACTGCTACACTCCATAAGAAAAAATACTTACTGCTGGGAAATTTTGCACTACATTTTTAACCTGCTGTTTGCACAGTTGACATTTCAACATCATGATTGTTTACTCTCCTGGGAGATACTGGCATCTTTTGCAAATTTTAGCGGCTGTTGAATAATTGCTGTTAGGATGTTTTTCGCTTCTCATTTGCTGATTTAGTCTCACCACCTCATTACAAGACTGTGGTTTCTTTTCTGAAATCTGTGAGTTTCACCTGCAAGTGAGAAGGGAAAAAAGGGAGATCAATCTCCTTGACTTGAGAGACTATAAAACCTGGTCATTTGACAACACATTCACTCTCATTATTTCTCTCCGTCTCCCTTGTATGCAACGTTCCACATTTTTAGGTAAGGGCTGGGGTGAAGAAAGAAATCTGCGTTCAAGGAACAAACTGAAGCTTCCTGGTCCATCTGAGAATTAAATGAGTGGTTGCTTGAAAAGAACCTGTGATGACTTCCTCTGGTAGCACGCTCTAGTGCTCTGCCACCTGGACAATGAGGAAGTTTCTCCTAATGACCAGCTTTAAAAGGGGAGGCACTATTTCCCTGAAATGGTTTACTATGTAAATGTCATAAATCAAATGCAGTAATGTCAGTCTTTCCAGCACCCTGATTGCATAATCTGATTCTGATATTCTTAAATACCTCCAATCCCTCTCTAAACAATGGCATTATTTGCAAGTGACTAGAATGGGTCACAAAAGAATCAATACAAATATTGTTCACATCTTAAGGTTACTATTGAAGCTGTCAGAAATTCATGTTCCTCCTGAAGACAGACCATGGCCACCCATAGGAGTCATTTAAGTGCATCTGACCCATATGCATTTGTTCTGGCTTCACATTATGTTAAGCAACAGCAGAGATTGATTACATTGCAGGAAGTGGAAAGGTCATAAGAATGAATTAACTACCAAATTGTCAATGAGGCACCTCTATCTGTATTTCTTTGAAAAGGAAGTTCAAGTGGTATTAGGTAGGGCAGAACAAGGCTAAAGGGAATAAAATATAAATTCATTAAATCATTTCCATCTCAGTTCTGACATCTAAGAAAATCTTCCCTGATTCCCCAGACTAGGTCGCTTCTTATATTTCTTACTTTAGGTCCATGGAACTTATTATTATAATTATGAATTTACTTGAAATGATTCTTGCTTCTCGTTTTTTTAACAGTCTCACCAGAACAGTAAAATGTAATGATTGAAAATATTGCCTGTAGAGCTTGATTTTGAATTTCATCTTTGCTTCTTAACAGTGGTGTGGTTTTAGTTTCTTCCTCTGCACAATGCAGCAACTAGTAGTTACTACATTATAGAATTGTTGTGAGGATTAAATGAATAAATAATTGTAAAGCACTTAGGACAGTGTCTGGCACACCATAAACATGCATCCAATAAATGTTAGCTATTTTTCTCACTCTATGAATGTGAAACGAGAGAGAAACGTTAGCTAATTTTTTCACTCTCTGATCCCCCTTTGCAGGACGTGTGGCAGGGGTGTGGCTTGTCTGTTCGGTGGCCCTGTTGCTCAAACCCCTGAGACGAGGGGGAGCACGCAGATGAACAGGTGCCGGAACCCAAGTGAGCGTGTGTTACAGTGTGCTCCTTTAGCCTTGTCATCTAGGGACGGCTGTTAACCCCCGGATTCTTGGCTGGCATCCTGGACCAATCAGATCACACGAACTGTTTAAAAGGTGATGAATGCGGAGACTTTATTGAGCAGTAAATGTGGCTTTCAGCGGGATGGGGAGCTGGAGTGGGAAGGTGGAGGCGGGAGAGGTAATCTTTGCCTGGAGTTCCGCCGTTCTTCTTGGCGGTCGGCTTGGTTCAGACACCTCTTCCCTCCTCTGCGGCGCTGCCCTACTGTTCTCTGCGCTCTCTGCCTCTCTCTTCTGTCCTCTGCAGCTCTGTTCCTCTGCTCTTCTCAACATTCAGCCGCTTGTGTGTGTGCCCGCTAAGGTCTCAGGTTTATATGGGCACAGGATGGGGGTGGAGAGGCGTGGTAGGCTAGAGTGGTCTTGGAAATGCAACTTTTGGGCACAAAAACAGGAGTGCCTATTCTCATTTAGGTCTATGGGCACAGGCCCAAGGGTGGAACCCTTGCCAGGGACCTAGCCCTTCTCTACCCAGCATTTCTCTGCCCCCCTTCCTTATCAAATGTATTATCTTATTAATATCTGCCTCCCTTTTGAGACTCAGGAAGGCAGAGAACATGTCTGTTTTGCTCATTCCTGGTGCATTCCCAATACAGATGCTCCTCAACATACAAAAAGGTTACAACCCAATACACACACTATAAAATACACATACCATAAAAATACACACATCATAAAACAGCTTAAATTAAAATATCTTAAATTAAATTAAAAATGCATTCAATACACCTAACCTACCAAACATCATTGCCTAGCCTAGCCCACGTTAAACATGCTCAGAACACTTCTATCAGCCTATAATTAGGCAAAATCCTCTGGAAAGATTGCAGAGTATTAATTGTTTACCCTCCTGATCGTGTGGCTGGACTGGGCGCTGCAGAGTTCACTGCTGTTGCCCAGCATGGCAAAAGAGTGGAGAGTATTACACCTCATATCACTACTGTGGGAAATGATCAAAATTCAAAATTTGAAGTATGGTTTCCACTGAATGTGTATTGCTTTTGCTACATGGTAAAATAAAAAAATCATTAAGTCAAATCATTCTAAGTTGAGAATTGTCTGTATATGTCACATTGCCTAGCACATTGTGGGGATTCAATGCATATTTTCAGAACAAATCAATAAATCTAAAATATATTGCCTAGAAACATGAGTTACCCTCGAAGTGAATATGACCTCCAACATCAAAGGATTGAGTTGGGCCTCTGTATAACATGACATGAAGACATGGAATGGACTAGCCCTATTTTACCAGGAATCCTAAGTAAGACTATTTTAGGAAACATGATTTGATCTACAGGATATCCAATTTTGCAGTAAAGAACTGTCCCATAATGATTTTTTTTAATAACAGCTAAAACGTCTCATCTTTTGAAGACATTAACTAAAGCAGCAAGCTGCTTGGATATGATGATAATGGTTTCTAATGCTTAGTAAATACAGTTGTTTGCCATTATTATGCTCATTTTAAAGGAAGCCCTTTCGCTTGTGTTTAAACAAAAGAGAAATACAAAAATAAAGCCTCAAAGGAACTAAATTAGATAAAGATATTAGAGACCAAGATAGAGATAAGATCAAGATGGAGATGTTGATAAAGAGACAGTAGTGGAGGCAGAGGGAGTATCAGACTGGGATGGCTCGAGACAGAGGCAGCCAAAAAGACAGATTTCTACAGGTCAGCCAAAACGAATTAATAATAAACCCCAGAGTAACGATAATAAATAATAAGCCCCCAAAACAATTCCACAAGGACAATTTCTGAGAAATGCGTTATCAATCAAAATGTGAGCTCTTCAGTAGAAAGATAAATTTTAATGCATGATACAGAGACATCCTGAGTCAGTAAGTCAGCCACCAAATGCCACTGAATGTTTTCCTAGGTCCTGAGATTATAGTGAGGAACAAGTGTCTGGACCCTCTAGGGACTTACAGTTTAGTAGTGAGGAATTGTTTAGCAAACTCATGAAGAACTAAGTAAGATAATTTCAGCTATTGACTGTGCTCTGAGGAAGATAAAATAGTGTCATAAAAAGAAAATATGCATTTGATGGTGGGTGGTGCTGTGAGGAGATTGCTAATGTCAGGGTGGACAGCTCTGAAATATGAGCTGAGACCTGAATGTGAAGAAAGAATCAGCCACATAGTGATCTAGAGGAAGAGGGTTCCACTCAGATGAAGCAGCAACCACCAGGGTATGAGACAGGAACTAGCTTGAACCTCAAGGCTTTGGGACCACGTGGGTGGAATAAGTGAGGTGAGAACAGTAGGCAAGGCCAGATCATTTAGGGCAGAGAGTAAAGAGCTTGTATTTTGCTTTAGTTGCAATGAGGAAGCTATTGAAGTGTTTTAAGCAAAGGAAAAATGTGAATTTAGATTTTTTTCTAAAAATCACTCTGCCTGCTGTCTGTGTGTCAAACTAATTACTGAATAGGCAGTGGTGGAGGCAGGGATACCAGTGAGTCTGTCACAATAGTCTGTCACCATAGACCAGGTGATAGACATGGAGGCTTACTGTACAAGCAAGGAGATGATGAAAGTGATTGAATTCAGGATATATTTTGGAGTGAATGGGACTAACTGATGGATTAAGGAGTGACAAGAAGAAAAAGAGAGATTAAAAGCTGATTTCTTCGTTTTTGGCCTGAGCAGTTGGTGTGAGTGATGGTGCAGTCATGGTGACTTGAGAAGGGCTTTGAGAGAAGTGAATTTCGCAGGGGTATCTAGAGTGGGGATAGAGAAAAGAAAGTAATACATTTGTCTGGACTTCTTAAGTTTCAGATGCCTAACAGCAATCCTAAAGGAGATATTAAGAATGGAGTCCAATATATAAGATCTCTATGTTGAAGAATAAGGGGTATAGATGATACCTAAATTTAGTGAGAGTGCAGATAAGAAGAGAGGCAAAGACAGTGGCCTTTGGCACACCAAACTTAGAGAAATGACAGACTGGGAAGAATCAACTGCTGAGATCAGAAAACAAGGCCTATGAGACTGAGAAGCCTAGAGGATGAGGTATTTCAAGAGGGAGTGAACAACTGTGCTGAAAGGTATGTAGAGGTGAGTCATATGTACACTGAAAATCAAGCTTTTCAGCATTGATCACTGATGATTGTTATAAAAGTTGTTTGGATGGATGGTGAGTTTCAAGGCCTGATTGGATAAGAAAATGTAAAGTGAATAAATAAAAAAATTTTTTTTTTGGAGATCAGAGTCTCACTCTGTCAACCAGGCTGAAGTGCAGTGGGGTGATCTCGGCTCACTGCAACCTCTGCCTCCCAGGTTCAAGCAATTCTCGTGCATCAGCCACCTGAGTAGCTGACATTACAGGCATATGCTACCACACCTGGCTAATTTTTGTATTTTTAGTAGAGACAGAGTTTCACCATGTTGGCCAGGCTGGTCTTGAACTCCTGGCCTCAAGTGATTTGCCCAATTTGGCCTCACAAGGTGCTGAGATTACAGGCGTTAGCCACCACGCCCGGCGAAGAAATGAAGATTTTAAGTACAGATAAATCTCAGGCTCGTACTGAAAAAAAAAATCTGTATGGAATAGAAGCTGAAGGAGGAAAGTAGATGATACTAAGAATATCTGTAAGCTGATGGGAGGTCTCAGGATAGAGAGAGACTGCTGATACAGATTCCAGAACAAGGTCATTGGGGAGGTAAGAGAGAGGAATGAAAAAACTCCTAATCATCTATATAATTGAAAGTTTGCAAAAATTTTCTCCTATTCTGTATGATGTCTGTTTACTCTGTTGATAGTTTCTTTTGCTGTGCAGAAGCTCTTTGGCTTAATTAGGTCCCATTTGTCAATTTTTGCTTTGGTTGCAACTGCTTTCGGCATCTTCATCATGAAATCTTTGTCTGTGCCAATGTCCTGAATGGTATTGTCAAGGTTTTTTGTCTGTTTGTTTGTTTGTTTGTTTTCCTAGGGTTTTCGTAGTTTGGGGTTTTACAGTGAGGACTTTAATCCATCTTGAGTTGATTTTTGTATATTGGTGAAAGGTAGGGGCCCAGTTTCAATTTTCTGCGATGGCTAGGCATGTTCTCACTTACAAGTGGGAGCTAAATGATGAGACTACATGGACACATAGAGGGGAACAATACACACAGCAGCCTACTGGAGGGTGGGAGGAGGGAGAAGATCAGGATAAACAACTAATGGGTACTAGACTTAATACGTCGGTGATGAAATAATCTGTACAACAAACCCCCATGACATATGTTTACCTATGTAACAAATCTGCACATCCTGCACATGTACCCCTGAACCTAAAAGTTAAAGAAAGAAAGAAAGAAAGAAAGAAAGAAAGAAAGAAAGAAAGAAAGAAAGAAAGAAAGAAAGAAAGAAAGAAAGAAAGAAAGAAAGAAAGAAAGTTACCAGGCACTTCAGAAACTAATTCTGGGCCCACCTCACTCAGATTCATAGTAATCTGAGCTTTATTTCCCTGTGAAAAAAATAAGCTTTTCCAACATATACCCTTAGTGGCAAATCTGGGGCAAGAAGAGGGGAGAAGTTTCGCGGTAGTTGTCCATGTTTCCTTCTCCCATCCTCCATGCCATGAGTAATTGTGTCTCTAACTCCAAGTAAACAGAGACCTAATTGCTTTCTCTTTTATGCAAAATACTAAGGTACTTTCTAGGATCCATAATGATAATAGATGTGTTATTTTAGCATTTAAAATCTTGATAAAACTTCTGACATCTTTCTTTGTCTTCTTCTTTCTCTTAACATTTTCTTCTTTATTTACTGTCATTTCCATTTTTTACTTCATTAGGATACCATTCTATGTGGATTACTGAAATTTCAGTTATGTCTCCAGTTCTATAATGGTACCTCGCTTTAGATAGCAGATAAATAACTGAAAAGTTGACACAATATTGATACATTCTTATATTGAATTATTTTAAATATATATCAGTGTTGAGCATTTAAAAAAATTCTATTTTGAATAATTCATAATAATTGTATTATGAATAATTTATAAAGCACAATAAATATTTTCCACACAACCATCTTTAGTATAAAGTAAATGAAGGACACACATTGAGTTTGCACATATCATGATTTGCCTGTATTTCCAGCCAGTGCCTCAGACATGTATACACTTGAGCAATTTTGTGAATTCTTTCAGCATTCAGGTGCCAGTTTTCTGATTGACATCAGAAAAGATCTGTGCCACCTGATAGAATACGATTTTATGGGAAAGCAAATCATAATTACTCTTGCCTCTAGGTAGAAACCATATTTGTCAACTTGGAAGGAAAATGACTCATAAAAAATAGACATACTCTTCAGCCAAAGGTCAGCCTTCTTCCTGTAAATCTAAACTACACATCACCATTTACCCATTTATTCATTCAATCAACAAATCTCTTCTGTGAGTCTGTCACTTTCTGGACACTGTTATTGGAATTTTACTATATAAAACAGCATCTCTGTCTTCTGAACAGTCCAGGGAAGGAGAGAGATGAGTAGACTAATAATGACTATACCATGTAATAAGTTATTGGGGGTTGTACAGAGGGTGATGGGGCAGAAGATGAAGAGAGACAGGTAATACACCTTGAGAATGAGGCAGGAAAGGGATGTTTAACTGCATAAGAAACCTGAACACAGCCTTGAAAGCTGACTGGGAGCTGACGATGCAAAAAAAAGAGGCAAAGCAAGTTCTGGGCAGAGAAAATGACTTACCTGTGGATGTAGAGGCAAGAGAACTTGGAGCACTTGGGGAATTCCAAGTTTTTTTGGAATGGCTTTGAAGGTCATCAGAAACTAAGATATATTTAGACAATTGAACAAACAGGACAAGAAACACCACTGTTGTTCTTCAAAGAAGATAAGTATGACAGCTAGAATACATGGGGATATATAACAGTCTGCTGTGATGGCTCATGCATAGTCTGGGAAGGGAGGCAAGAGATCCTGAGTCTTCAGGATCATCCATGACCCAGACAAGAAAGATATAAAATAAATCATCAGCATTATGAATTTAGCGTTTTGAGATGCTAGACTATGATATAAGGGCTGCTTAGCAATTCTCTCTTTATCCAGAAATACAGTCATGTGCTGTATAACATTCATGGACCACATATACAACAGTGATTCTATAAATTATAATGGAGCTGAAGAAAACCTATCACCAAGTATTTACTATACTGTTTATTGTTATTTTAGAGTTTATTCCTTCTCCTTATTTTTTTTAAGTTAATTGTGAAACAACCTCAGGCAGGTCCTTCAGGAGGTATTCCAGAAGGCAGCATTTTTATCATGGGCAATGACAGCCCCATGCATTGTCATTGAAGACCTTCCAGTGGGAGAAGAGGTAGAGGTGGAAGTCAGTGATATGGATGATCCTGAACCTGTGTAGGCCTAGGCTAATATCTGCTCATATCTTTATTTTTAACAAAAAGTTTTAAAAAATAAAAACAAATTAATACAAAAAAACTTATAGAATAACGATATAAAGGAAGAAAATATTTTGTACAGCTCTACGATGTGTTTTATACTGTGTTATTTCGAGAGTCAAAAAGGTTTTTTAAAAATTAGAGTTACATTAAACTAAAGTTAATTTACTATTGAAGAAAGAAAACTTTCTAATAAATTTAGTGTAGGCCACGCGCAGTGGCTCACACCTGTAATCCCGGCACTTTGGGAGACCAATGTGGGCAGATCATGAGGTCAGGAGATTGAGGCCATCCTGGCTAACATGGTGAAACCCCATCTCTACTAAAAGTACAAGAAATTAGCCACGTGTGGTGGCACGCACCTGTAGTCCCATCTACTCAGGAGGCTGAGGCAGAAGAATCGCTTGAACCCAGGAGCCAGAGGTTATAGTGAGCCAAAGATCCCGCCACTGCACTCCAGCCTGGATGAGAGAGCGAGACTCTGTCTCAAAAATAAATAAATAAATAAACTTTGTGTAGCCTAAATGTACAGTGTTCGGATATGTTTAGATACCATTATGTTGTAATTGACTACAGTATGCAGCATAGTAACATGCTGTTCAAGTCTGCAGCCTAGGAGTAATAGGTTATACTATGTAGCCTAGGGGTGTAGGAGGTTATGCCATCTAGGCTTGTGTAAGTGCATGCTATGATGTTCATATGATGAAATTACCTGATGACAGTACCCTCATCGTTAAGTGACGCACGACTGTAATAAGGATCTCTCAAGGTCTCTGCTTTCTTTGTCAGTCTGTGCTCACTGGACTACTCTAGGAAACGTAATAATAGTCTTTGGAAATTCTTTCCATTTTAAAGTCTAAAAGCTTTTGATGTAATATGCGAGCATCTCAAAGAAAATAACACCAATAGATGCTAAGTAATGCTAACAAAATGAGCATATTAAATAGCAAACAATTTCAGGCAGAAATAATTTCAGGATTCTTACAGTAAATCTTATGTAAACCCAGAAAATGTATTTGACTAGATTTGGACTTTTTTTGCATTAACTATATTAGTAATTAATGTTTCTGTCCTCATAAGACATGTGATTGTATGTTTGTCACAGTGGAGAAGAAAAATTAGTAACTTCATAAATCAGTGTTTTCTTTATTCCTCTCATAAATGGAACTTATTTGTGGCTTAAGCATTACAGAGAGGTGTTGGAGTGTGCATGTTTTAGCTAAGCCAGAATCTTTCCTTTAAAATTCAGGAGGTAAAATTAACCACAAGTATCATTTATATATATTAAAATTAAGTCATACTCATTAAAAATTATACTGAAGACAGATGATCTCAACTCAACAAATTATTAACCTTTATAATAGAAAGAGAAATACCTCTAATTCACTCCTGCCCCTTAATTTGTGGCATTCTATAAACTGTACAAGAGTTTGATATAGGTGAGCTTTAAGTTCCCTTCCAAACCAAATGACAAAGTCATAAGTGCACTAATTGGTTTCTGGTGGACTGTTGAAACTAAATATTTCTGCCCTTTGTGATTATACTGGGCTTCAGTGGATGCAGGCAATGATTTGACAAGTGAGTTTACAACAAGGGCCAGATGAAACCCAAATGTCATATTTGAAAAGTAGCCAACCAGACATTTTTTCATTTCTTATTCCATTAACAATGCTCACGTAGACCTTCCTGAAAGACACAGACCTGTTCATTTAGGATTCATTGTCCTGGGCCTGAGGTCATCAGAGCTGCTTGAAGAGCCTTTGAGTTTGATTACTAATTCATGGGAAAGTATTGCCTCTGTGACCAAAGACTTTAAGAACTAAATTCAACATTCTCAATGTCTCTTTACTTTCAACCATGATTTGAAAGGTACAAAGCGTTAACTATACTGATGTATTCCACAATTAAAGTGAAATAAAATGTCATTGCAGCAAAGTGTAATCATAATTAATAGATCACAAGTTTTGAAATAAGGTGTTAAAATACAAATGTATTGAGATACTGCTTAATGTCATACTAATACTATTTCTAGTGTTAAGCTCGTCAATGTCAGGTAGCAAGCAATGAATGTGAATCAATAAAAAGTGTTTGAATTCTCAAACGAAATAAGCCATTATACAGTAAAGCTGATTTAATAATTATGAAATTATTCTGAAGTGATAAACCAATATATATAAAAGGCATATTACATCACAATTAGTTGAACTGTGATTGTGACATACAAAACATCCTTATATCAATGTTTTAAATGTCTTGAGAGTATGGAATTGAGAGAAAAAGTTTATGTCAACTATGGTATCAGTTCTAGAGGGTCTTTAAAATAAAAATAATCAGCATTTAGCTGAGTTTTCATTCTTAATGCAATAAAGCAAATTAGCATGTGACATGTGCCATCTCTTAATAATAGTTTCAGGCTGCATTGACATAAAGTAATCAAATTTCTATAGGGAATTTAACTTGCATGCTAGACAGTCTAATTATCCGGTGCATATTTCAATAGTTCCCATTATAAGAAAATACGTCCAAGTTTGTCACAGAGAATGTCTATAACAATGATGTTAATATTCAATAAATTTTAATTATCTTGTAAATCATCTGCCTGTGTATGTTCCTTATGATGTTACTTAATTTGACCAAAACCAAGCTGGTGAATTAGGAACTAAAATCAGTCCTAGAGCAACATCTTTATTCCAAAAGTTCTTAAAATTCAACAAATAATCTTACTCTTTAAGATATACAGATTAAGAAGTTGGCATCAGATTTGAAAATTATATCTAGCTTTAACATCCTACTGCAGAAATGCCTCTTTCATCCCTGACTGGGTTATTGATTCCACCATTCCTACTGTCCAGGAAACAGATAAGCAAATGCATTATGTCTTCTATTTTTATAATATTTTCCACTTCATAAAGCACTTTCACATGCATAATATCATGTGGTCCCCACATCTCTCTGAAGTAGTTGCTTGACAATTAGTATTATTCCCCTTTCAAAGTTGAAAAATGCAAGTCCAAGTTCCTAACAAGAGTCTGGATCTCTAATCTGGTCCTTACCCTCGTCAATGCTGCTAATGCTGGTCTATTTTGCCTATGAGATAGTCTCTGATGTATTTTACTCTCATGAAATGAAATTGTAACATGCTAGGTAGGCTTTCTCTTTAGCTCAAAGCATATTAAAAGAGAGTGCAAGGGAGTAATGAAGGTAGGCACAGTGACATAGCAAAAGGGATAGCAAGTACCTAACACTGGCAAGAAAGAGAGAAAATGCATTTTCTAAAGAGGCTCAAGAGCTCCAGCATTTCCAAAAGCTTGGCTCCACTTGGTTCAGTCAACATGGAAACCAGTTGTCTCTGTAGCCTCTGAGCACATTATGGTCTGGCTTCCAGGCATAATGACTGGTGTTGACATCAGAATACTACAAGTCATTGGGAAAGGATCAATTACGCCACCACAAAGAAGTTTGCTAATGATAATTAACAATAGTAAAAATAAGGCTAATATTTACCAAGCACTTACTACGTGTCAGGCATGTGATGAAGCTTCCTTAATTGTCAGGTTCTGCTGTCACATTTCCAGCCACCTCCTCTCTTTCCACTCATCTATGGTCCTTTGACCTCCACCTGCAGACTTGGTCTTGCTCTAGTAACCAGGGCTAGTCTAAAATGTAGGCTGGAATGAAGATATTTGTCTCAAAATTAAAACTCAAAAATTACATCACCATTCCTTTTAGACTGGCTCAAACTGGGGGCCTTATTTCTTGTCTGCTACTGTCTTATTCCTAATCTATTCCTCAATTTGTTTCTTGGTGCTGATAATACTGCCCCCTAGATTTTAAAATCCTGAAATAAAAGACCGTATTGATTATTTTCACTACTGTAGTCTCAGCAATCAGTAGCCAGTGCCTGACACAAAATAGGTACTCAAGTGCTTGTTAAATGAACTGAATGCACCACCACTCTAGCTCTTGCACATCAGGTCTCTTAGTGTAAACTTCCTAATCTCAATATGGTCACCATCATTATAAACTAACACTTTCTGGGTATGCATGATGCTTTGCATATATGCTATTCAATCTTTACAAAACTTATAAGGTAAACAGTACCATTTTCATTACGCAAAAGAGGAAAATGGTTTTCACAAGGTCTCACATATATAATTGGTAAATCGAAGAACAATAATTCAAATGAAGATGTGAGTGACTCCAAATAAAGCCACCTCTTTCTAGATGCTCCTGAAGATTGCAGTGACTCTCTGAAGTTCTGACCAAGGTTTTGGATTTCATTGCTTACTAATAGTCTTTCTTTATGTCAAATGCCCACATTTCTAATGATTATCTGTTCTTGGATTACCCTTCCCCATGTTGGAACATCTTGCCTGAACAGACTGCCCTCCTAAGTCACCATATGACTAAATATCTTCTGTAGCCATTCCCTTTGATCAAAGCTCTCTCATTCCCAAGTATGTTGGTGGCATTTTTTAAGCCCCAAAATTTGTATTTGCTTGGGGCATAATTTATATGAGTGGGCTGGGAGAATAGGACCCAGAGAATGAGTGAGTCAAAGGCTTTCAAGATTACCAAGGTTTGGGTGAGAGAAACAAAGTGTAACCATACTGAACAAAAGGCAGAAATGGGATGATGTGTAGATGAATGAGTTGGGTATCAATAATTAGGTGGAATTATCATGAGAAAAAAATCCATGATTAGAAGCTTGGTGCAGGTAGTTTGAGTGATTATCAACAATCAACCTGTTATGCCCGACACTCCTTTCTGTAAATCATCCTGGGGCTCAGAAGGATTGGTTAGCTCAAAGAATGTAATATGCATGCTTCTGCTATTTCTTCTGCCTGAAGACATGCAATTCTTTACCCATGGCCTGGTATATAATGGACTTTAAAATAATTTGTTGTATGAATAAATAAGCTGGCTGTCTTTGAAGACAGTGGTGTTGTGCATGCCAACACTTTCTTCTAATTGTGTATACTCTATTTTAAGAAGTGGGCCCTGTTCCAGATCACCAAACCTTTCAGCCTTTCCAACACTGCTGCAATGAAATAGACCATACCTAGCATTGCCAGCAATATTATGTCAGCTGCACCATGCAGTGATAATCCTGCCTTCTGAAACATTCATTATATTGTACTGCTCTGTTATATATTCTTTAATATATCAGCCACTCAAAAATCCTGAGAGATATGTGTTAAGATCTTTGTTGACATCCCCATATGTGGTGTTTGAACATAGTCTAGAATATAATTTTGACCATGAAATTCAGTAGAATTGAAATGAAAACTTTAGGTGAGCTTTTCCAAACTTGCTTACTCTACCAAACACAAAACTGATGTCATTAATTATGCAACTATCATTCTTTTGTGAAGTGTTGTTCGTGAAGAAATACAAGTTTCATCATTTCACAAGAATTGCTACATATGGGAGGATGAGCGAAGAAAACAGCTGGGAAGCCATGTGCACACTGGGCAGCAGGCTGGAGACTCCCTGACTCCCATGGCCCAGACACACAGGGAATGTCATTCTAACTCATGCCTCAGACACCTTAAAAGTGGCTTTATTCCATGGGCCTTTAGGATTACTGGCAAATAATTGGAAATTATTAAATCTACAAATGTCAAGGATCTACTGCACATGTTGCTTTTATCAAGTAGAGGGAACAGTATAGAATAATAGGTAAAAGCACAGGCTTTTGAGTCCAACAAATTGGGTTTTGAATTCAGGCTCTATTTTTTTTTTCTTTTTTTCTTTTAGACAGAGTCTCACTCTGCACCCAGGCTGGAGTGCAGTGGCACAATCTTGACTCACTGCAACCTCTGCCACCAGACTCAAGCAACTCTCATTCCTCAGTTTCCTGAGTAGCTGGGATTACAGGCACGTGCGACCCCTCCGGGCAATATATATATATATTTGTATATATTTTAGCAGAGATGGGGTTTCACCATCTTAGCCAGGCTGGTCTCAAACTCATGACCTCAGGTGATCTGCCACCTCAGCCTCCCAAAGCACTGGAATTAAAGGCATGAGCCACTACACCTGGCCCAAGCTCTATTTCTTAGTAGCTGTGCCACCTTGGGAAAATTACTCACTTTTTCTGAACCTTGATTTTGTCTTCTATTAAAGGGGAATGATCATTGCAGTCACCTCATGAGGCCATTGTGAGGATGAAATAAAATAATATGCATAATGCACTAGGGACATCAGTAGGTATTAGCTCTTCATTTGTATAATTATTAATAAATTACAATTTATGGGCAGGAACTACACCTTATGCTTGTCTGTGTCCTTAATGTAACCATAAAAATAGTTAATTTATTTAAAAGCCTGGGCTGCTAAAGGAATAATCTTTAATTTTCAGAAGAAAAAGTTTTCTGTATAATATAGGTCAAATGAGATGTGAGATAATGAGAAACAGAAAACCTCCTGCAGCCTCTTTGGCTGAGGAGAAGTGATAGCTGTGTAGAAAGCCTGTTCTGAGCCTCTCAAATGTATTTAGTAATCAGCAGACGGATGAAAGGAAGGAAATTTCATCTCTGGTAAAAGTAGTGGAAACATTATATTCACTTGAGCTTTTTGGGCTTTGACCTAGCTCATTTGGTTCCCCTTGCCCAGGAAAGAGCTGAGAGAATTGCATCTTTTCTCTTCTCTTAAACCCAGCCGCATCACCTCTTTTATTCTGTCAGGGAATATCTCAAAGCTCTGTGGCAAACTCTTTCCTGCAGGCAATCCTGTTTTTGAAACTCTTACTAATCCACAAACTAGCAGAATCTGTGCTCTCTGAGAGAACAAAGACTGATGAGGGATCTCCAGGAGTTGGCACCAAGAATTCCTTAACTTGCATGCTGACTGGTACTGGAGCTTGTTACTAAAGAAAGGAGAGTTGGGGGTGTGGGGAGGACTCTACTGTAAACATAGTATCTCCCAAATAAACAGCCCCTCCCAACATGATACAGAGCACTTCTGTTTTCCTGCTGAGAAGTTGGTGTAATTTATGTTTGTAAAAGATATCTATTGCTGAGACCATTGTATGAAAATAGACAAGAAAAAGGAGAAGGAGCAAAAGCAAAGAAAAATACTGTATTGCAGTCAGTCACTTCCAACAGTGACTAAACTCTGTAAGTCAATTGTAACAACTACTACTTATGGGCCCTCACTCTGCGCCAGGCACTTTCCATGCATTCTCACGTTCTTACATTTAATTCTCAAAATGAATCCATAAGTTAGGAAGTAGCATTGTCCTCATTTTAGAGATGAGGGAGGTATGACTCAGAGATGCTAAATGACTTACCGAAGGCCACATGGTGCATAAATCATGGAGACAGAACTTAAGCATAGTTTGCCCTGACTACTAAGTCCTAACCTCTATACTGCTTCTCAAAAGAGGACAGAAAAGCCCAACTGCTGAAGAAGACAGTGGCCCCACCAGCAAGGAAAACTTGGAACTTAAGGACACTGTAGAAGAACCTGCTGAAGAGGACAATGCAGAATCGCACAGGAAATATAGAAGCAGGTGGTGGCTCCAACCATTTATCTGAGACTAGCAAGACAGTACCCAGTCAAAGAAGAATGGATGGTCAAAATGAGACTACATTTTTAGTTAAATGTGTTTACTTTTATAAATCATTATATATATTTACCTATATAGTGATCAATTGTTTTCAAATACATCTCGTTTTTTTCTTAAGTCCCACTTAAAGAATGCTTGTATAGTACAAATACTCGTCTCTCCCAACCCCTACAAATCGTAATTACTAAATTAATATTTCCTAGTTTCTTCTTCCTCTCCTAGTTTTGCTGGACCCTATTATTTCATTTACAGTAATTTTCATGACTTCTAGTTATAGGAAGTGTTTATTCATCTAGTTAGTTATATATTGTCTATCTCTCATCCACTATAGAGACAACAGGAAATGCCATGCAGAGGTCATGGCTCAAGGTAGGAGCTTAAAATTATTTTTCTTTTTTTTTTTTTTTTTTTTTTTTTTTTTTTTTTTTTTTTTTTTCTTTGCCAGTCTTGCTAGAGGATTGTTTTTTTTTTTTTTTTTTTTTTTATTTATTTATTTTTTTATTATACTTTAAGTTTTAGGGTACATGTGCTCATTGTGCAGGTTAGTTACATATGTATACATGTGCCATGCTGTTGCGCTGCACCCACTAACTCGTCATCTAGCATTAGGTATATCTCCCAATGCTATCCCTCCCCCCTCCCCCCACCCCACAACAGTCCCCAGAGTGTGATATTCCCCTTCCTGTGTCCATGTGTTCTCATTGTTCAATTCCCACCTATGAGTGAGAATATGCGGTGTTTGGTTTTTTGTTCTTGCGATAGTTTACTGAGAATGATGGTTTCCAATTTCATCCATGTCCCTACAAAGGACATGAACTCATCATTTTTTATGGCTGCATAGTATTCCATGGTGTATATGTGCCACATTTTCTTAATCCAGTCTATCATTGTTGGACATTTGGGTTGGTTCCAAGTCTTTGCTATTGTGAATAATGCCGCAATAAACATACGTGTGCATGTGTCTTTATAGCAGCATGATTTATAGTCCTTTGGGTATATACCCAGTAATGGGATGGCTGGGTCAAATGGTATTTCTAGTTCTAGATCCCTGAGGAATCGCCACACTGACTTCCACAATGGTTGAACTAGTTTACAGTCCCACCAACAGTGTAAAAGTGTTCCTATTTCTCCACATCCTCTCCAGCACCTGTTGTTTCCTGACTTTTTAATGATTGCCATTCTAACTGGTGTGAGATGATATCTCATAGTGGTTTTGATTTGCATTTCTCTGATGGCCAGTGATGATGAGCATTTTTTCATGTGTTTTTTGGCTGCATAAATGTCTTCTTTTGAGAAGTGTCTGTTCATATCCTTCGCCCACTTTTTGATGGGGTTGTTTGTTTTTTTCTTGTAAATTTGTTTGAGTTCATTGTAGATTCTGGATATTAGCCCTTTGTCAGATGAGTAGGTTGCGAAAATTTTCTCCCATGTTGTAGGTTGCCTGTTCACTCTGATGGTAGTTTCTTTTGCTGTGCAGAAGCTCTTTAGTTTAATTAGATCCCATTTGTCAATTTTGTCTTTTGTTGCCATTGCTTTTGGTGTTTTGGACATGAAGTCCTTGCCCACGCCTATGTCCTGAATGGTAATGCCTAGGTTTTCTTCTAGGGTTTTTATGGTTTTAGGTCTAACGTTTAAATCTTTAATCCATCTTGAATTGATTTTTGTATAAGGTGTAAGGAAGGGATCCAGTTTCAGCTTTCTACATATGGCTAGCCAGTTTTCCCAGCACCATTTATTAAATAGGGAATCCTTTCCCCATTGCTTGTTTTTCTCAGGTTTGTCAAAGATCAGATAGTTGTAGGTATGCGGCGTTATTTCTGAGGGCTCTGTTCTGTTCCATTGATCTATATCTCTGTTTTGGTACCAGTACCATGCTGTTTTGGTTACTGTAGCCTTGTAGTATAGTTTGAAGTCAGGTAGTGTGATGCCTCCAGCTTTGTTCTTTTGGCTTAGGATTGACTTGGCAATGCGGGCTCTTTTTTGGTTCCATATGAACTTTAAAGTAGTTTTTTCCAATTCTGTGAAGAAAGTCATTGGTAGCTTGATGGGGATGGCATTGAATCTGTAAATGACCTTGGGCAGTATGGCCTTTTTCACGATATTGATTCTTCCTACCCATGAGCATGGAATGTTCTTCCATTTGTTTGTGTCCTCTTTTATTTCCTTGAGCAGTGGTTTGTAGTTCTCCTTGAAGAGGTCCTTCACATCCCTTGTAAGTTGGATTCCTAGGTATTTTATTCTCTTTGAAGCAATTGTGAATGGGAGTTCACTCATGATTTGGCTCTCTGTTTGTCTGTTGTTGGTGTATAAGAATGCTTGTGATTTTTGTACATTGATTTTGTATCCTGAGACTTTGCTGAAGTTGCTTATCAGCTTAAGGAGATTTTGGGCTGAGACAATGGGGTTTTCTAGATAAACAATCATGTCGTCTGCAAACAGGGACAATTTGACTTCCTCTTTTCCTAATTGAATACCCTTTATTTCCTTCTCCTGCCTGATTGCCCTGGCCAGAACTTCCAACACTATGTCGAATAGGAGCGGTGAGAGAGGGCATCCCTGTCTTGTGCCCGTTTTCAAAGGGAATGCTTCCAGTTTTTGCCCATTCAGTATGATATTGGCTGTGGGTTTCTCATAGATAGCTCTTATTATTTTGAAATACGTCCCATCAATACCTAATTTATTGAGAGTTTTTAGCATGAAGGGTTGTTGAATTTTGTCAAAGGCTTTTTCTGCATCTATTGAGATAATCATGTGGTTTTTGTCTTTGGCTCTGTTTATATGCTGGATTACATTTATTGATTTGCGTATATTGAACCAGCCTTGCATCCCAGGGATGAAGCCCACTTGATCATGGTGGATAAGCTTTTTGATGTGCTGCTGGATTCGGTTTGCCAGTATTTTATTGAGGATTTTTGCATCAATGTTCATCAAGGATATTGGTCTAAAATTCTCTTTTTTGGTTGTGTCTCTGCCCGGCTTTGGTATCAGAATGATGCTGGCCTCATAAAATGAGTTAGGAAGGATTCCCTCTTTTTCTATTGATTGGAATAGTTTCAGAAGCAATGGGACCAGTTCCTCCTTGAACCTCTGGTAGAATTCGGCTGTGAATCCATCTGGTCCTGGACTCTTTTTGGTTGGTAAACTATTGATTATTGCCACAATTTCAGCTCCTGTTATTGGTCTATTCAGAGATTCAACTTCTTCCTGGTTTAGTCTTGGGAGAGTGTATGTGTCGAGGAATGTATCCATTTCTTCTAGATTTTCTAGTTTATTTGCGTAGAGGTGTTTGTAGTATTCTCTGATGGTAGTTTGTATTTCTGTGGGATCGGTGGTGATATCCCCTTTATCATTTTTTATTGTGTCTATTTGATTCTTCTCTCTTTTCTTTATTAGTCTTGCTAGCGGTCTATCAATTTTGTTGATCCTTTCAAAAAACCAGCTTCTGGATTCATTGATTTTTTGAAGGGTTTTTTGTGTCTCTATTTCCTTCAGTTCTGCTCTGATTTTAGTTATTTCTTGCCTTCTGCTAGCTTTTGAGTGTGTTTGCTCTTGCTTTTCTAGTTCTTTTAATTGTGATGTTAGGGTGTCAATTTTGGATCTTTCCTGCTTTCTCTTGTGGGCATTTAGTGCTATAAATTTCCCTCTACACACTGCTTTGAATGCATCCCAGAGATTCTGGTATGTTGTGTCTGTGTTCTCGTTGGTTTCAAAGAACATCTTTATTTCTGCCTTCATTTCGTTATGTACCCAGTAGTCATTCAGGAGCAGGTTGTTCAGTTTCCATGTAGTTGAGCGGCTTTGAGTGAGATTTTTAATCCTGAGTTCTAGATTGATTGCACTGTGGTCTGAGAGATAGTTTGTTATAATTTCTGTTCTTTTACATTTGCTGAGGAGAGCTTTACTTCCAACTATGTGGTCAATTTTGGAATAGGTGTGGTGTGGTGCTGAAAAAAATGTATATTCTGTTGATTTGGGGTGGAGAGTTCTGTAGATGTCTATTAGGTCCGCTTGGTGCAGAGCTGAGTTCAATTCCTGGGTATCCTTGTTGACTTTCTGTCTCGTTGATCTGTCTAATGTTGACAGTGGGGTGTTAAAGTCTCCCATTATTAATGTGTGGGAGTCTAAGTCTCTTTGTAGGTCACTCAGGACTTGCTTTATGAATCTGGGTGCTCCTGTATTGGGTGCATATATATTTAGGATAGTTAGCTCCTCTTGTTGAATTGATCCCTTTACCATTATGTAATGGCCTTCTTTGTCTCTTTTGATCTTTGTTGGTTTAAAGTCTGTTTTATCAGAGACTAGGATTGCAACCCCTGCCTTTTTTTGTTTTCCATTTGCTTGGTAGATCTTCCTCCATCCTTTTATTTTGAGCCTATGTGTGTCTCTGCACGTGAGATGGGTTTCCTGAATACAGCACACTGATGGGTCT
This sequence comes from Gorilla gorilla gorilla, assembly GCF_029281585.2. Lineage (NCBI taxonomy): Eukaryota > Metazoa > Chordata > Mammalia > Primates > Hominidae > Gorilla > Gorilla gorilla. The sequence goes on along the minus strand of NC_073237.2, from coordinate 98,027,269 downwards.
TGACTCTTTATCCAACTTGCCAGTCTGTGTCTTTTAATTGGAGAATTTAGTCCATTTACATTTAAAGTCAATATTGTTATGTGTGAATTTGATCCTGTCATTATGATGTTAGCTGGTGATTTTGCTCATTAGTTGATGCAGTTTCTTCCTAGTCTCGATGGTCTTTAGATTTTGGCATGATTTTGCAGCGGCTGGTACCGGTTGTTCCTTTCCATGTTTAGCACTTCCTTCAGGAGCTCTTTTAGGGCAGGCCTGGTGGTGACAAAATCTCTCAGCATTTGCTTGTCTGTAAAGTATTTTATTCCTCCTTCACTTATGAAGCTTAGTTTGGCTGGATATGAAATTCTGGGTTGAAAATTCTTTTCTTTAAGAATGTTGAATATTGGCCCCCACTCTCTTCTGGCTTGTAGAGTTTCTGCCGAGAAATCCGCTGTTAGTCTGATGAGCTTCCCTTTGAGGGTAACCCGACCTTTCTCTCTGGCTGCCCTTAACATTTTTTCCTTCATTTCAACTTTGGTGAATCTGACAATTATGTGTCTTGGAGTTGCTCTTCTCGAGGAGTATCTTTGTGGCGTTCTCTGTATTTCCTGAATCTGAATGTTGGCCAGCCTTGCTAGATTGGGGAAGTTCTCCTGGATAATATCCTGCAGAGTGTTTTCCAACTTGGTTCCATTCTCCGCATCACTTTCAGGTACACCAATCAGACGTAGATTTGGTCTTTTCACATAGTCCCATATTTCTTGGAGGCTTTGCTCATTTGTTTTTATTCTTTTTTCTCTAGACTTCCCTTCTCGCTTCATTTCATTCATTTCATCTTCCATTGCTGATACCCTTTCTTCCAGTTGATCGCATCGGCTCCTGAGGCTTCTGCATTCTTCACGTAGTTCTCGAGCCTTGGTTTTCAGCTCCATCAGCTCCTTTAAGCACTTCTCTGTATTGGTTATTCTAGTTATACATTCGTCTAAACTTTTTTCAAAGTTTTCAACTTCTTTGCCTTTGGTTTGAATGTCCTCCCGTAGCTCGGAGTAATTTGATCGTCTGAAGCCTTCTTCTCTCAGCTCGTCAAAATCATTCTCCATCCAGCTTTTTTCCGTTGCTGGTGAGGAACTGCGTTCCTTTGGAGGAGGAGAGGTGCTCTGCGTTTTAGAGTTTCCAGTTTTTCTGTTCTGTTTTTTCCCCATCTTTGTGGTTTTATCTACTTTTGGTCTTTGATGATGGTGATGTACAGATGGGTTTTCGGTGTGGATGTCCTTTCTGTTTGTTAGTTTTCCTTCTAACAGACAGGACCCTCAGCTGCAGGTCTGTTGGAATACCCTGCCGTGGGAGGTGTCAGTGTGCCCCTGCTGGGGGGTGCCCCCCAGTTAGGCTGCTCAGGGGTCAGGGGTCAGGGACCCACTTGAGGAGGCAGTCTGCCCGTTCTCAGATCTCCAGCTGCGTGCTGGGAGAACCACTGCTCTCTTCAAAGCTGTCAGACAGGGACATTTAAGTCTGCAGAGGTTACTGCTGTCTTTTTGTTTGTCTGTGCCCTGCCCCCAGAGGTGGAGCCTACAGAGGCCGGCAAGCCTCCTTGCGCTGTGGTGGGCTCCACCCAGTTCGAGCTTCCCGGCTGCTTTGTTTACCTAATCAAGCCTGGGCAATGGCGGGCGCCCCTCCCCCAGCCTCGCTGCCGCCTTGCAGTTTGATCTCAGACTGCTGTGCTAGCAATCAGCGAGATTCCGTGGGCGTAGGACCCTCCAAGTCAGGTGTGGGATATAGTCTCGTGGTGCACCGTTTTTTAAGCCGGTCTGAAAAGCGCAATATTCGGGTGGGAGTGACCCGATTTTCCAGGTGCGTCCGTCACCCCTTTCTTTGACTCGGAAAGGGAACTCCCTGACCCCTTGCGCTTCCCAGGTGAGGCAATGCCTCGCCCTGCTTCGGCTCGCGCACGGTGCGCGCACCCACTGGCCTGCGCCCACTGTCTGGCACTCCCTAGTGAGATGAACCCGGTACCTCAGATGGAAATGCAGAGATCACCCGTCTTCTGCGTCGCTCACGCTGGGAGCTGTAGACCGGAGCTGTTCCTATTCGGCCATCTTGGCTCCTCCCCTCCTTAAAATTATTTTTCATGATTGAATAAGTGTTCAGTAAAGGATTCTATTTCCTTATTGACTAGTAAATCTTTTATACATTTGGTGAACATTAACTCTTTGTCTACCCAATTTATTACTAATATTCTCTTGTTTTTCATGTTCCTTTATTTTTTATGATAGGTGTTTAAAACTAAAAATAAGGTGTGCTGTGATAATTTAGTGTTTTCCTTTTATTATTGTAATTTCTGATACATATTTACCTTTTGGTCTATCTTTTAATGATTTGATATTGTACTTTTAGCTCTTTAATGGCCTGGAATATATTTTTAATATATGATGTAATGAGAAATTTAATTGTTAGTTTTCTAACTAATCTATTTTCTCAAATTCTAATCTCCTATTTCCTTCCCTATTTATTTATTATTTTAATTTATAACATAGTAATTTAATATATTTAATTGACTTACTTTTTTATACATTAGCATTTGCTCCATTTATTTACCTATTAGTACTTCCCTGTTTTAATTATTATTGCTTTATAAAAATGACATTTTCTAATGTGTTCTAATATCCTCCAAAGCAAGGCCTATCATTTTCTTTTTCCAAATATTTTTACCACTCTTGCCTGATTTTTCTGTATACGGAACTTTAATATTTTACAGTCTGATCCATAGCGGGTTAAGCAATCTTCTCTCACACCACTGAATGATTCTTTGATGCTTTGAACCAGCTTCTTGGTGACTCCTCTCTCCCTGCACCTCTGCACTTACTTGGGATTTCATTCCACGAGTGCATGGCAGCATGCACATTCCCCAGCCATATTTCCTGCCCTATTCTTTTGGAAATTTCAGGCTCTGAAACAATGTCTAACCAGATTATGATGGAACAAAACCTGCAAAATTAATGGAGTAGAGTGGAGTTTCATCTCCACTAGAAATGAAGATTCAATTCAAAGTCTAGAAAAATTACATTTTAAAATCTTTTAAATTACCTATTTAGCTTGACATATATGGTTTTGTGTATACAATATGAATAATAATATAGCTACATTAAAGTATGTGATAATATAAATAATATACCATAATATAATAAATAGCACACTTATTTAAGGGAATGAGAATTATCAGTACTATTTAAATTCATATTTTCTCCCTCCCACCTCTCTCTTCTGAGCCTGTTTATTTTAATATAGATAAATTGAATGTACGTATAAGGCAGTTTCACTCTATCTGCATGATAGAGACAGGCTTCCTGCTTCTTGAGTTGTTCTGTTTCTGGATCTCTGATTTAGGAGAAAAACAATATGGAAATTACTTTTAAAATCTTTATATCTTCTTTCAGGCCATGAGCTTGCTCTTTTGCAAACAACAAACCATATGTAAGACACAGATTTTCCTTTTCAATTTTATTCAATAGGTCTTGTTTAATTTTTGTCCTGGATTTTGACAAAAATTTTACTATCAGGCTTGAATTTTAGTGTTATAAGTTTTCATAATCTTTGTGTGTGTGTGTGTGTATGTGTGTGCGCATGTGTATGCATGTGCATATGTGTGTGCCTTTGTCCTTATATGGGGAGAAACTGGAAAACACTGCATCTGAGGCTGCTAAATAAATAATATCTCATTAGATGCTTCTAAACTATCATTTAATAATTTTCTGAAGAAATATGTCTCAAGTTTGTGTAAGGATTAACTTCAACATCTGGAATTTCTCAGTAGAGTTGTTTGTAGGGGTGAGTGTGATTATATGAATTAATCATTATCCATTGTGGGGGTCTTCATTTCACTCCCATGTCTCTCTCTCTCATGCCTATTGGATTTGTTTCTCTGTCTAATACTAAATGCTCAATATGATTAGCTAATTCAACTTCCTATTTAGCAAGAAAGCAACAATTTCATCCGTGACTCTTAAGCCATATTATTGATTTTTAAATCTGTCCTACGGGTGATTCAGAGGTTATGGTGCAGGAGAATGATATGGTCATATTTGTATTTTAGGAAGAAAACTGGCAACAGAATAGGGAGCTGAAGCCAAGAAAACAGTTGGGAATAATTTGTTCCTGCTAGCTAAATGTGGAGCTTGCCTTCCATTGCTTTTTGCTTCGAGAAGAGGATTAAGACAGAGGAGGAAATAAAAAGGAAGAAGGAAAGGAAGAAAGCTAAAAGAGGAGGGCAAAAGAAAACACAGGAGCAATTTATACAAATCAAAATGAGGAGTGAGGAAACGAAGCTTCCGTTTCTCTCACCTCAAGATCCTGCTGGCAGCTCAAGCCTGGACACCCAGAGCTACCTATTGGATCCTGTCTCCTGGTTTTTGAGTCCTTTCTCTCTTTTGCCTCTCACATCTGATCTTGTCACTAAATCCTTCGTATTTTATTCTATTCTATTTTTGAGACAGAGTCTCACTGTGTTGCCCAGGCTGGAGTACAGTGGTGCAATTTTGGCTCACTGCAATCTCCATCTCCCAGGTTCAAGCAATTTCTGGCTAATTTTTGTATTTTTAGTAGAGACGGGGTTTCACCATAACAGCCAGGCTGGTCTCGAAATCCTGACCTCAAGTGATCCTGCCTCGGCCTCCCAAAGTGCTAGGAGTAGAGGCACAAGCCACTGTGCCTGGCCAATCCTTTTTAATTTTAAAAAGACCATTTTTCATTACCCTCCCTCCCATGAACAGCAGTAGAACACTTAGCATGTAATCAAGATCTTGAGGGGCTTCTAATTCCCCATCCCTGTTGAATGCTTCCCAGTGATGATTTTTCCAATGCTCTGTTTTTATCATTACAAGCTTTGCTCAAAAGCTTAATTTGGAAAGACAAAAGACAAATTCTCAGAACAAATCTTAAGAATAAATTTTAAGACTCCATCCTACCTACCATCATGAGTACCTACAGTCATAGTTTTCCTCCTGTAAACCTCTGTGGAGTCCTCACTTTTTATTCTACACGTATCAAAGTCATTTAAATCCTTCAGAGAGTTTAAAGTGCAGCATAAATTCTATTTCCTGTTACACATTTTTTGGTACGTAGGGACAGGCCACACTTCTTTGTTTCATACAAGGGCTTGAGATTTTACTGAGAAAACTTTCCTCATTTCTTAATGCATATTATTGAATGTTCAGCAAGCTCTTAAAAACAATCCAATAGTTCCCAAAATAAACATAGTTAATTCCACCAATATTTATTGTGCCCCTAACGTATATAAGACATTGTGCTAAACATTGTCAGGATGTCAGATGCTTGCTCTTGAGGACAACAATTAACAAATGTATTCATTGGAAGACTATTTCCACTTCAATTATATGACTAATAATTTGTGACTTTTCAAATAAGTTTCTCTTCTTCCATGAAGTTTGTGAATGCCACAAGTAGATAAAATTGTGATAGAAGTTACATAAGTGTGTTTAATGGCACAGATTTTACTTTTCACAGCAAGAATCCAGGTTCAGAAGATACAGAAAAGTAATAAAGCCTTTAACATTGCACTACACACTTAGTCTTGATGTATGTATTGAAAATTATTCTGTACTTATTAGAAGTGTCTTCCTCAAGGGGCTGGAAGTTTAGGAAACTATGATGCATCCATCTTTCACATCATCTTTATAAAAATACCTGCATTTTGCTAAGATTTCCTGCCATTAATTTTAAAAAGAAACAAAAGTAATTTCTTCTCCTTATTGCATATGAGATCAAAGTTTAACAAATGAGGTCTTAATAGCAATACCAAGAAATGGGAAGCCATAAATGAGACTGCCTATATGGCAGTAGACAAGCCTGACAAAACTCCTAAACCAAACGTATGATTGTGTTACTTCTGATATTCACACCAAGAACTATCCGCCCTCTGGTACTCTTAGCAAAAATTATTAGGAAATCAGTTGTTAGGAATCAATAGTTCCATTAGACAGGAAGCATAGTTTTCCAAACTATGGGAATTTTATCCCAGAAGTATGTATCACAGTGAAATTAAAGTATTAAGCCTCACAAGAAAGCAAAAGTACCCTATGTTAAAGTCTTTGGCCAATGCTTTCTAATTCTTCTTTTTCATATCTTTAAATACAGAATCCCCTTCACCTACAACTGAGTTTAGAAAATTCATTAAGTTCTGATGCTGATGTCACTGTCTCAATCCTGACCATGAACAACTGGTACAATTTTAGCTTGTTGCTGTGCCAGGAAGACTGGAACATCACCGACTTCCTTCTCCTTACCCAGAATAATTCCAAGTTCCACCTTGGTTCTATCATCAACATCACCGCTAACCTCCCCTCCACCCAAGACCTCTTGAGCTTCCTACAGATCCAGCTTGAGAGTATTAAGAACAGCACACCCACAGTGGTGATGTTTGGCTGCGACATGGAAAGTATCCGGCGGATTTTCGAAATTACAACCCAGTTTGGGGTCATGCCCCCTGAACTTCGTTGGGTGCTGGGAGATTCCCAGAATGTGGAGGAGCTGAGGACAGAGGGTCTGCCCTTAGGGCTCATTGCTCATGGAAAAACAACACAGTCTGTCTTTGAGCACTACGTACAAGATGCTATGGAGCTGGTCGCAAGAGCTGTAGCCACAGCCACCATGATCCAACCAGAACTTGCTCTCATTCCCAGCACGATGAACTGCATGGAGGTGGAAACTACAAATCTCACTTCAGGACAATATTTATCAAGGTAGGATGCAAGGTCTCGGTTATATCCCCATTCATAGGGCCATGACAGAGAGTAAAATTCCCCTACCTGTCCGCTTTGCAGAAATCTTGACTCTGAGTAGCTTTAAACTTTAATAATATTTCTTAGAGGATTTCTGGTTATATAGGCTAGTATTTCATGATCTGCTATCTGTAATTTGATCTATAAACTTGTAAGTACATCGTATAGTGAGAGTGCTCAATCCTGCTTTTAAACCTTGGTTTAGCTTCTTACTAGCTGTTGTGTTCTTGGAAAGTTATTTAAAAGCTCCAAGCCTCAGTTTTCTAACTAGCAAAATAGAATAATGAATAGCTTGGCATAGCATAATAAAGATACCATGAAATTTACATATGAAAAGTACCTAATACCATGCTTAGCTTATAGTAGATGCAAAATAAATGTTTCTTTTCCTACCCACTCTTTTCTATATCAATAAAGTTAATCAAATTTCTCTAAATCTATACAAAGAAAAAAATTAGTCAAGCAAGAAATGGACTTTTCTCCCTCCTCCCTGGCCTTGATGCTTAAGGCAGTATAGAGTAGTAAAGGCAAAGACTCTTGAACTCAAGTTCAGACCATCTGAACTTGAAGTTTAGCACTGCCACTTACTACTTGAGTGACTTAATCAAGTTACTTAACTTCTCTGAGCCTTAATTTCCTTTGTTCTATATTCATTTATGTAAAATGGATATATAAGAGTAGTTCCTGTTACCCATAGAATCATTGTGATTGATGATTGATAGATAGATAGAGATAATAGATGATAGATTGGTAGTAGACAAACAGGATACATTAATAGAACTAAGAGTTCCATAAGAGTATTATATATATATGTATAATATTATTTGTTTATACATTCATAATTATATTTGTTTATTTTTAAATTAAATACATTTCTGCTCCGGTTCCTCAATATGATTCAGAAACTAGAATGAAAATGTCCATTTAAAATAGAGAATAACACATCATATGGAAATGGTTTTGGCGATTCCCGGGAAATGGGGAATATCCTTAAAGGATATTTCATTAGGGCTTAGACTTTCTTCTGAAAAAGGACCACCTGTGGTCAGAGAGGCCAAGTCAGAAGATTATTATTTCTTCAAAGATGAAGGTTTCCCTGTAGACTAGGCCCTGTTTTTAGGCCATCCTGGAACAGTGGTATCTGACTATGTTGAGGACTACAAGGCAACCTCATAGCTTCTTATCTTTAAAAAAGACATGATAAAAGGTCAAGGGGTGCAAATAGTTGTACATTTAATTTTACATATATATATATATATATATATATATATATATATATATATATGTATGTATAAATTGAGCACCTACTATGTACAAGGCAATATGCCAAATGCCATATGTAAGGGAAAAGTGAAAGACTGAACACAACCTGTAAACTCCTTAAAGAATGTTGTTAATAAAATTTTTCAAATATATTCACTACAAATCTATTAGTAATAAAATTAGATGTTCTATCATCATCTGAACTTTCCCTTTCCCCATATTATAATTTCCACAAGATTAAAATCCATGTATATTTTATTTTATAGCCACTCTCCAGATTTAATCTACTGTTTGCACGCTAGCACATAATTAAGGTTCAGAATTTTATCTAAGACAAGAAACATTCTCCTTTACAACAAAAATACAAGCAAAGCTTTGATTTATAATTTCAAATAGTCTTTGTTTTGGAAGGACAGTCATAAACAGCAGCCAGGAAAAACCACTTATGAAAACTACATTGAGTTCCTTAGCATCTTTTTGTTTCATGTAAAAAGGAGAATGCAAGAAAAATGATTCTGTGTGAATCCTAAAAACGTTTAGAAACTACAGAGAAGAATATTTGTTGACTTAAGTTGTATATACCTTAGGGTCTCATTTTACCAAGATCAAACTGATCTTTCTGGCTCCTCAAGATTTAATTTATACTAAAATTATGTTCTTCCTTCCACAAGGATCCCATGGCATTTTGTATATAACATTATATAGTGGTACTTGGCCCATTCTATCCTCATTATTTGTCTATGAATCTGACTTCTGAGCTGGAATATAAATTCTGTTAAGCGGAGACGCTATTATTGAGCCTTATCCAATGCCTAGCCTATAGTAAGCACTTAATAAGTATTTATTGAAATTGACATAGAGGCCAGGGGCAGTGGCTCACGCCTGTAATCCCAGAACTTTGGGAGGCCGAGGTGGGCGGATCACGAGGTCAAGAGATCAGACCATCCTGGCCAACATGGTGAAACCCTGTCTGTACAAAAAAAAAAATTAGCTAGGCGTGCTGGCACCGCGACTGTAGTCCCAGCTACGTGGGAGGCTGAGGCAGGAGAATCTCTTGAACCTGGGAGGCAGAGGTTGCAGTGAGCCGAGATCGTGCCACTGCACTCCAGCCTGGCGAGACTCCGTCACAAAAAAAAAAAAAAAGAAAGAAAGAAAGAAAAAGACAGGAAGAAGGAAAGGAAGGGGGAGGGAAGGGAAGGGGAGGGGAGGGGATTGACATAGAAAGAAAGAAAAGTAACTTTCTGTTTTATTTACATCCTACATTATCTGTTGCTGTAGAAGAAATGGGTAGATGGTAGATATTGTCTAAATTAAGTACTTTTTAAATTTACATAAATACTGGATGATTTCTGTTTGGTTTTCTTTCTCTCTCGCTCGCTCACTCTCACTCTCTCTCTCTCTCTCTCTCTCTCTCTCTCTCTCTCACTGTCTCTCTCTCTCTCTCTCTCTCCTTATGGTGGGATGTTAGGTTAGTATATAACCTCTACCCTCGTGGCTATTTATTCCACAAACTTTGAAGCTGTAAAAGAAGATTGTGAGGTTTGAAGCCCAGCAGTAATTTACACCGGGTCAGTGACAATATTTTCATCATGATGAATGTGTTTGAGAAATGAACCCAAAGAACTTCAGGAAGTAATACCTGAGACTTTTTAAACTCCTGAGGGATACAGGCAAAGAGAAAGTTTGAAAAGTATTCAGGAACAAGTCAAGGGAAATGAGCAAAACCCAGGAAGGAGACTTTATAATGAATAACTGAAAAGCTGCCTTAAGCCATAAAACATCTGTGGATTTTCCATCATCCTTATTTATTTTGTTTAATACAGTCTTTCAGAAAGTAAGTTATTCTCAGTCCATAAGTCACATCTGCATACAGTAATTTTCTTCATTGTTCTTAAATTTTGTAAGGCTGACCCCACTACTTCACTGCATAATGAAAGTCGGCAGGATAATGAGCCATGAATAGTGGATGTCAGAGTTATGCAAGTTTTCATTTCTCACACAGTCATTTTCAGTTTGGGCTGACAGAACTGTTAACATCTTAAAATGTTAATGAAATCACCAAAAACATGGCATTTTCAGCTAGGCTTTCAGATTAGAAAAGTCATTTCTCATGGCAGACTACATACACATAATTACAGGTATTAGAGATTTTATTCTTCCTAGGTCCCCACATGCCAGAGCAAATGTCCATCATAACTAAATGTAGACAAAACATTCAGGGACCAAGTTCATAGCATGATCTTCAACAATCTTCAACAATATATTTACAAGTTTTGTTTTGTTTTGTTTTTGTTTTTGAGACGGAGTCTTTCTCTGTCGCCCAGGCTGGAGTGCGGTGGCGCAATCTCGGCTCACTGCAAGCTCGGCCTCCCTGGTTCACGCCATTCTCCTGCCTCAGCCTCCCGAGTAGCTGGGACTACAGGCGCCCGCCACCACGCCTGGCTAATTTTTTGTATTTTTAGTAGAGACGGGGTTTCACCGTGTTAGCTAGGATGGTCTCGATCTCCTGACCTCATGATCCGCCCGCCTCGGCCTCCCGAAGTGCTGGGATTACAGGCGTGAGCCACCACGCCCAGCTACAAGTTGTTTTTTTTAAATGTTAGTTAATTGGAGCAATTATTGGTGGAATATTATTTTGAGAATACCTTTATAAGCGCATTTGAATGGATGTTTTTGCCTAGCCAATGACCATGTGTTGAACTACGGTCGGGTAGACAAAATGAAGACTTGAATTCTGACATTTAGGAGCTGACAGTCTAGTGAATGAGGTCGAAATGTAAGTAAATGGTTATAAAACAATGGGATGTGTGATTTATAAGAATAGAGATATATTCAGATATACAGAGGGAAATAATTAACTCCTCTCAGATATTTGGTGATGAGGGAAAAACACTGGAATTGGATCCTGTAAATGAAAAGGGGTTTTTAGGTTTGGAACAAATTCACAGACAAAGGAAATGACATATGCAAATTCACCAAGACCTGAAAGATAAATTTAGTATGGCTGGAGCATTAATTGCATATGAAAAGGATTTAAGATGATTCTGGAAAAGTAGTCAACTTGATAACATACCACACAGAGCTTGTATGCCAAGCTAAGGCATTTGCATTTTATATGCAGAGCGGATGTCAACTGAATGGCAGAACATTAGCCCTGACATATTTATAAAAATCATAATCCTGTAACAAATTAACCAAATAAAGTAATACAGTATAAAAGCTTTGCAAGTAATTTTTTTTAAACATTAGGATATAAACATTGTTTTTATTTCTCAAAATTGCTTTTAGCCTTGCCCACATTTACTCCCTTGCTGCATTCCGAACATCGGACTCTGGGGAAAGTGAACAGGAGTTTGAGAATTTACCTGCTGTTCCCAGGATTACGATTTGCCCGTGCTTGCCTAAAGGCCCTAAGTGCTAATAAATTCATTGTTCCTGCAGAGAAAGCTCCATGGGTTGGTCATAATCTGGTCATGAGCACTTATGTTTTCTTTAAGAATTCCAAGAGTCTGGACACTGACAGACACCTTGTTGTTCTTGGCCTAAGAAGTCCCTAACCCTTTGACTAATTAGCCATAGTTCTGATCGTTTATTCTAGCTTCTAATTGGGATGTAGAATCCTCCCTTTCTTCTTTGAACAGCTTCTGCAGTTCTGTTCTGTATCCCTTGAGAATTGAATCAAGTAGGCAGTGATTAATTCGTTCCTTTGTTCACATATATTTGCTGAAGTTAACTAATATAAGGTCAAGCCCTTGTCTGGAGACAGAAGGAATAGAAGGTAAGAGGCCGTGCTGTCAGGAAGCTAGCAACCCCCTTCTGTTCCTCCACCAGGAGAAGACATGCTCATCTAATTATTCATAGTTTTATCCATTTTCCTTGACCTGGCTGTTTGGTTATTATTCTTCAGTGGGATAACACCCTTTATACCAGTGATTATACTCTGCTGGTGCTAGCATTTCCAGGCCTCCCTCCTCAGTTGACCCTGAATTATGATTCAACACACTAGAGACTCTTTTCTCTTCAAACTATGTTTATCTTTATGCTTACACAGTCAAGCAATATCAATACTCACTGGCCTTTTATTAATAATAAATGTTTTCATTATTGATTCTGCATATATTGTTAAGAACCTATTATGTGCCAGGCATTGTGAAGAATTAGAAAATCTTCAAAAAAATGAATCAAACAAATGTCCATTCAAAAAACCCAACATATAAATTGATAATCATCACAATTTATTCGTGAACATTAGCAGAGTTCCAGAAGAACTTGAGGCTGAATGCTATAATTCTAATTTTGGATATTCTGTCCACTGTCACCATAACTTAGTGGCATTGTGACCATGTTAAAGTTATTTAAATGTCATAAACTTTAATTTCCTTAACTATAAGGATACCTATCTCAAAAAAGTTAAGTAGTATGCCTAAGGTCATTCAGCTACTACTTTGCAGGGGAACATTTAAACCAGTTTATCTAAATCCATATTCCAGGCTCTTTCAGAATTAGTATAAGCGTTCCTTAATTGGGATCCTATTACTTTCTAATTTATATTCTTTCAGTCTGAAGCTATACAAATCGCATCTGCATACAGTAATTTTCTTAATTGTTCTTAAATTTTATAAGCATTCTTGTCCTAAAGACCTCTACCAACACAAACTGGTTAACCCACGTATTTCAACATGTACTTAAAAGAAATGCAGTTGCATTAAACATGGAAGCCAGGGGTTGGAGGTTGCTTAGCACTAGCTCCCTGGAGTCCCGAGAAGAACACATTGCTTATGGCTGATCCAGTATACCTAACTATTACTCCTAGGTTAACTTTCTCTGCTAGGGTTACTAAGGTGTTGATACTTCTAGAAAAGACATGTTTGGGTTCATGAATCTCAGGGATCAACACTTAAGGTCTGTGTGTTCAGATGTTTTCAGTAGGAACCCTTGTCAGTGGAATGATTTGGCTGGAATTCTTTGAAATTACCTCCACTCCAGGTCACTTAAGTCATGCCAAGAGATGAGTCTGAAATTTTCCCTAAGTCACTGCGGGGCGGGGTCGGGGGGACTCACATAAGGGACACTGGAAAATGTATATTCCCTCAAGACTCTATTTTGATGAATACAGCTCAAATTTACTTAATCTAGGATTCAGCAGATTTTAAACTGTGGAATGTTTCCCAATTAGGAGAGCTTCCAAGCTTTTATGTGCCTGAGAAGGAACTATATTCTTGGTTGACTTTTTCACTTTATATGCATCTACTGTAAAATCTGGAAATCTGCCAAAAAGTATGAAACTATGCAGAGTAATACTGAAGCTCTACTCTGATTTTCAGATTTATCTCTCAAGACCACTTCAATCTGCATACCCTACAACCCTTAGGATAGATGTTTGACTGGTAAATACTGCATAATGTCTTATTGCCAGGGCTATGCCAAGGCAATACTTGAAGGGACATCAACACCTTGGCTAGCACTGGGGCCAGATCCAAAGAGCCAGAATGAATTGAGTTGTGATGTTTCACAGTGTGACCAGGAACAGTTCAAGGGCTAGGCAGAGATCATAATTGTATAGAAGAGTCAAGGTTCATACCAAAAAGCAAAAGGTAAGGACAATGATATAGGGGTATGGAATAAATCAAACTGTTAGGTAACATATCAGAGAAGAAAACACAGAGAGAAAAAAGTGCCAGCTTGCCAGTTACAACACATGGAAGCAAGAAAAAGAGATTACCATGTTTGTGTGTATGACTTCTTGATGTAGCAAGCCCCTCATACACACCAATAGTAACACAGCACAAAACATGTATTAAATTATGACCCCACTACATAGATTAGCATTGTTCTCTTCTTGGTGAAAACTTCAAGAAAGGTAGGCGCTCTCCTTCCACCCTACAGTTTCACCTATAAGTAATTGAATTTTGCAGATATTGACAAAACATAGACCCAAATGATTCAGATACGTGTACATATATGTTTAATATATTACTAAATTGCTGTTGACCGTTAACTGATAGAAATATTTTTTAAAAGATGAGCCTTGTATGCAATTTTAAAAGATGACATAATCAGGGATTATAGTGCGCAGGGCCTTCTGTTCTGAGGATGGAAATTTAGCAATTTCCAAACCCTATTAAACTCCTTCTCATCAGAGAGGTTCCCCATTGAACTAACTTCAATTTTTTATACACTCCATTATTCAGGAGGAAAATGTATTGAAAGTTTAATCCTTCAAACAATTTGCAAATTACAAATGCAAATGTTTCCTGACTTAGTGAGCCCCATTCTTCTGGCAAAGTGATGAAGATCGCTGTAAGAGATACATGTCTGATTTGAGCAGAAGACATGTGTTTAATTGCATTTACCCCAAAACATTACTGAGCAGTTACCCTGGCCAAGCACTGTGTTGTGCCTAAGAGTCAAAGATGACTCAGTGAGATAGGTACTTAGATAAATGCTGAAGCCTCTTTCAGCTTGACAGCCTGCAGTGTTATGAAGCAGAGCAGTGGGGAAGGGAGAACAGCAATTCTGTGGAAGATGCTGCTCTCCAAATCTGGAGTAGGTCCAAATCCATGCCTTTGAGGGCCTTATAGTCTAAAAAGTCAAAGATGAGATAAATAAACTGCCAAATTCTTCTACTGTAGGATAGTAAGAGGAGAGTCAAGGAGTCATTTTACATGTAAGCTCAAGAAATCACCCACATTTAATGTTTAATTTGGAGAACTGTCCCATGTATGGAGAAGAAAATCAAACAGAATTGGACCACAGGTAAGCTCTGTAGCTAAAATGGACAAATTCATGTTATCATAAAAGGAAGGCAGATACCACAGGGCTCGGCTTTGGTGAAACAAGCCACAAAATGAAAGCTGAACTAGTAACAACTCGCCATCAAGTACAGAAAGCTTCCCTAGGGCCGTAAGAAAAGGGAAAAATGGTAAAAGAGACATAAAAAAATAAAGGGAAGTAAATAGATGGATCTCAGAAGGCAGTGGGAAGGGAGCTGGAATGGCGACAAATAGTAAATTAACTAACGATGGTCAAAGAGCTGCTTTAAGACAAGATCTCCCACTAACAAGACAGAATATTGGCATTTCCGCTATACAAAAACCACTAAAAAGAAAAGGAGGAGAGGGAGGGAGAGAGAAAAACAAAAAATTCAGAAAAAATAAAATAAAAGAAAGAGTATTAAAGAAACAATGAGCTAACTGTAGATTAACCCACATGCCAGAAACAGTGAGAATACTGGAGGGAAGGGAGCCAGAGGAAAAGGTGTAAAATGAGAATAATTTAGGAAATCAGAGAGTTTAGGGGAAAGCCCTGAAAAAATAAGAAATATACACATGGAAAAATACAAATGTAAACTATGTATAGTAAATAGTTCAGATAACTGGAGGTCTGTGGACATTGTGAAATATCAAAATTGGCTGTAAGAGTTCTAAAAGACAATCCAAAGAGAGAATAGCTTGGGGCTCTTGAATGAAAAAGAGCAGAAAAAAAAAAGACTACATAAGTGTGAACTTGTGACAAATGCAAAAGTGTAGAACTCTGGAGAATGTGAGTTTTTAATTAGAAGATTCATCGTAGACACGAATCACATTAAGAAAATATAGGATTACTGAACATCTATGTCAAGTTTCTCTTTCTCACAGAAAAAAAAAAGGAAAAGGGGAAGGTTTAAGAATATTCCTTTGTCTCAAATGATAAGGACTTTATTGAGCTGGGTTTTCTACTACATGCCAATAGTTGGTAGATCGCAAGCTAAATTAAAAGTAACCAAGAAGCAAATATTTAAATTCCATGTATAGGAGCAAGTAATCCTGACAAGTAAACTCAGTAAACCTAACAAGAATTAGGTGATCCTGGTAGGAAGGGAGTTTGAGGGAATGTTACTAGTAATAATATTCTTAAAGATTCCTAATCAGGCAAAAGCAAAAAATCAAAACGAAGTTCTCACAGAAAAAAAAAATTGATAGAGCTTTACGCAGCATGAGTAAATCCCTCATTCCTCAGGGGGGAAATATCAAATATGATGAGATGATCATGGGAAAAGAACTTCAGCTTAGTTTTCAACATATAAGAGAAAGAGGATATTGATATGTTTAATGATACAAAGACAGTTCCCAGGGGGAAAAATTAATTTTAAGGCCTTGTAGTACAAAATAGATATTCACACAGACAGATATGATTAATGGAAGGCAATAAATAGGGGGAAAAAGAAAAGGTAATAGGGCAATTTAAAAGAAAAACAAAGAGAGGTAGATATACAAAGAGACAAATTGATGAGTGAAAAATGATTGAAGTAGAAATAAATATATGATCTATAAATAACTAGGTCATGAAAGAAGACACTTGAGGATGGTGATGAATTTAAACAACACAAAAGTGATTACTATGTAGACAGAAATGAAGGCTGAAAACAATGGAATTATTTCAGAGCTATTTCCACAGCAAGAAAAAATACAAATTCATAATAAACATAAAAACATAATACTAATAAAACTTGATGTGTCAAATAAGACAAGAAAAATCAGGAGGGCAATAATTCTTAAAATCTCTAAGAAAAGGGCAACATTATTTGTAGTGGAAGATTTTTATTTAACTTTAGCAAATTTTAGAGCAAGTTACAAAAAGTAAAAATAGCACATGACTAATGTAATTAATACATTAAGATAATCAATGTAAAACTGCAGTTAACATTTCACAGAGAATGTACACCCATTTTGATTAGCACATAGAATATTTACCCAAAATGACAGTATTTCAGCATCCAAAACAGGCTATAAACTTAAGCAGCAGATTTTTATATGTGAAAAATACAATAAATCAAAGCTCAAACTTTTTAAATTACAAAAAAAAAAAACCCTCCTATGTCAACATTGTGCCAGGTCTAAATCCTACACGTATTACCTATTTATCATATGTATTCTGTCTCCTTCAATAGAATATAAGCTGCATAGATTGTGGTCTTACTTCACTACTACACCCCCAGCACCTAGGACAGTGCCTGGCACATAGTGAGTATTATGGAATAAATAGATGATTGAATGTGTGATGTGTTGCTCATTTTATGATGAATAAATAATAAAATACTTTAATTAGGATGTCAACATTTTGCATGCAAATATGGCTTCTAAAATATATCTTAAATATATTAAATATTGATCTTGCTTATACTGTAAACTGTCTGAAAAACATTTTCTAAGTAATTTGCAAAGTGCAGATTTTATCTCAGCTGTTATGCAAATCAACACGTATTCTTAATTAGTGACATATTGGGAGATTTTAATAAAGAAAAATTCATTAGTAAGCCTCATTCTTTTAAGGAGAATAGTATCTTGGGAGGTTTGTTGATAAAAAAGATGAATACCTGAACTACTTTGTTAAACACTCACTAAACAAGGTTCTCACTCATGGAGTTAGATCCAGGCCCTTATCAAACCATGACAAAGATATTGTAAGTGGTCTCTTAGTCACCATTTTTCTTTCCTATATGTGCATTTTACTTGCCTCCAGACCAATATTAACTAATGTAGATCTCTGTTAAAGTCATTATGCTACTCAGTAATCTTCATGGTTCCCCTTTTCCTACTAAAATAAAATCCAATGTCATAAAACAGGTACATGAGGCCTCCATAGTCTAGTTTCAACCTGCTTTCCCTATGTTATTTTCTAATATTTTTCTACCCTGCTCTCCAATCAGATTATTATGCTTACTACCTCCTCTTACATTTTCCACCTTCTTACCTTTCTCCATAACATTCCTGACTCTGGAAGATTTGTTTAGAGTTCATATCCAGGCTGGAGCAGTTATCTGATCAGCACAGAGAATGGTAGTATTACTGTTCCCTTTGATCCAGGCTCTAAATTTTTATTAAAGGAATTTAAGGTTACTTTTTTATACCCACATTGCTATATGGGCTTACACTGAGTTTATATTCAACTAAATACTAACAGGTCTTATTTATATGATCTTCTGTCAAGCTGAGTTCCACACATTCTTAGTAAAGTTTGCAACCCTGTACATTTGGCCTTCTTAAATCACTGCTTTCCTTTTTGAAAACAAAATATTTCTTGATTATACCATCTCCTCTCCATTTCTGCTACTGCCTTAGCCCTTACCACCTTAAGCCCTTTATGAAACCAGCAGAGAGAGAGTAAAAGAGGAAGCAGAAGAAAGAAGGAAGAAGCATTGTTCCTCACATGTGGATTTATGTTCAGTCCCCTCCTCCTTCCAAACTATGTCCTGTATAACTAGCAAGGAAAAAAATCATTGTAAAATTAAATCGAATAATCATGACTCCCCCCAGACAAATTCCCCTCAATGCCTCCTTGTCGTCTTCACTGTAGCCTCAGATCTGATGTAATTCATTTCCTATCCTCATCTCCCTCCTTATTTTTCATCTCTTATCGTCAAACAGCTCACACTCTCTGTCTCTGGCCTTTGTATTTGTATTTTCTTGAGATGATAACATCATTTCCCAGCTTCTCTTCCTGGCTTACTGTAATTCCTTCTTCAAGACTCAGCTCTGGCACTTCCTCCTCTACGAAACTTTCCTTGGCACCCTATAGTAGAATGTGCAGGTGCTCTTGCTCTCTGTTCCAGTGACACCAGATTTACCTCTATCATGGTGCTCATTATGCGGGTCTGAATTGCCTGCTCACTTTCTCTCTCCCCAGAATTAGACTTTGAGCTTCTTGAGCTCCTTGAGACCAATGAGTTTGTCTTTCATCCCTGTAACTCTAGAGTTGGAAGAGTGCCCAGGAGTTTGTCAGTTTATGGTGCCAGTAAAACTATTCCTGATTTTTCTTCTTGTTTATCCAAGAAGAGTAAAGGGCAAGATAAAAAAGGAATGTGATGGAATTCAATTTAAGCAAAATCAGGATTTCAGCCTTTTGATATTTTAACTAATTTAGTGAGCATTTATATTTTGCTATGCATTGTCATTCCATTAGTACAGGTGACTATAATTAAAGCTTTCATGAGATTATTTTGATTCACCCTTATCGTAAGACTAAAAATGAAACAGACACAAATAATCTGTCATAAATGGTGATTCTCTGGGACCCAATTTTTTGGAGCCAGTAGTGAAACAAGCATTGCATTTTCTGGGCTGGGAAAACTGGAGATATTCAGGTCCCTATTGATTTGCCTTCTTTGGAAAATGACTGGCTCGAAGACAACTGGGCCTTGTCCCTCTTTCATGGCCATCTTAAATGTTATTTAATACCAATAATCAGTAATAGGTTTTACTGGAATGACGGAGTTGTGTAATCTCTGGAAATTTTCTGAAGATTTCTAGTGCCTTTTTCTGATATGGTTTAAGCATATATTTGGTCAAAGGTAGTCTCTCAAGGGTCCATCCAGTTAAGAATCTATAATCATTAAGCCTCAAACTTTCTTAAAATAATGAAGGGTTCCTCTTTCCACAACTTCTTCTTTACTTTCCTGATCAGTAAATTGACCAGAAGAAATTAACCTACTTACTATTGTTTATTTCTTATATCAGCAAGTATGTATATGTGTGTGTTTTAACAAATCTAAAAGTAGATTTCTTATAAACAAGTGTATCAGCTTTCCCTTATAGTACCTAGGTAATTATCAATTGATTAATCTGTATATTTTAATGATTTGGCTCCTTCTCTAAAGAAGCAGAAAACTACTTCAAAATCTAAGATAGCTGAGACTTCATTACTTGTTGCAAAATAGAATTTAAGTGGTAGAATCCCAATGGGGAGTACTAACATGAATAATTACCATTACACACAATCTTCCAAAATGAACAGTTTCACTGCATTGATTGATAGTAGCATCTTCAAATGTGATTTACATTTATATCTCTAATGAAAATTAGTACGTACTTCACACCTTCTGATTTTTCTATGTCCCTTCTGTGGCAACATAATGTCTTATTACTTCTATTTGCATTTGTAAATTATAGAGTAATATTTGTGACAGGCAATGGGTGAATATGTTTTGCTAAGAGCCTACACTTACATCATCTGATTTTTCAAAATACCTACTGCGTTCCACTCTACACTTCAATTTAATTTCTTTTAATTTGAAATGTATCTTGAGTAACTGCCATGGATTTATCATAATGCAATACTTTGTGTTTCCAACTTTTAAAATTGTATTAAAATTATTGGAAAAAGTAACCTGGAGACAGCCTTGACTGAAAAAAACTTGAATGACATTAAGTCAGAGTTACCATATCTGGAATATTTGTTCCATGTTAGATGTAGCATGTGCTTTACATAAATTATTTCCAACTCTTGTAAAGAAGGAAGTATTTTCTCTATTTTGCTGGTGACAAAACTGAAGCATAGAGTTAAGTAAATTGTTCAAGGGCCATGTTAGCAGGTGGCTAGACCAATATTCAAACGGGGGTGGATCTGATGCCAAAGCCTGGGCTTTTATTCTAACAAAAGGCCACAAGCCACATTAATCTTTATTATTGCCATTAATATGCCACAAGCTTATATGTTACCTCTTACTGTCTAATCTTCCCAGACTCAAGAAAGACATAGGCTAAGACCAAGCCATATTAGTCTAGTTTTTCTGTCTAGTCCATATCAGAACACATACTGTAAGTGCCCTAGTTCACAGGGTTAGGAATCACTATATTATTTAGTTGGTAATTTTCCTTTCTGTGGCTTCTGGCATAAGCTCTCTCTAGAACCAGGGCCAATTGTTTCTCTCTAATGACTTGGAGGGAGGCTAGCCTGAGGCTATCCTTAAAACTGCAAGTTGATTTATCATCTTTTCCTTTGTTCCATGGATGAGATCCAACGTGCAGCTTCAACTAGCCTCACGGGGACAGATATGTTAACTGATTTCATTCCACAAGAAGAAACATTGGTAACAAGATTTGGCTATTTTCTAATGTTATGAATGCAGTGTTTAAGCAATTATTAAAGTATATGCATACTTTTTAATCTCATTCCCTGTGCCAAATATCTAGATAGATCGATAGATACATAGATAAATAGAAGGTGTAGTTACAATTGAACATAGTCAACAATAGAAATAGGACATGTTAAAGATGCTGAAGGCCTCCATAGCTTGAAAAGTTGTGAGAATATGCAATTAACAGTTTACAACAGAAAATGGTTAGCACATCTCTTAACTAGGAATTAAAACATTTGGAGTAAGACTAAGAGTCAAGCACCTGGCTAGAATATTAGAACCTGAGAGTGAAATCTCATTTGCTTAGTGCAATAGGACTTTACTCCTATAATAGAGAATGAGTCCAGCTTATTAACATCTGAAGAAATTATAGGCACTGTCTTTTTAAATAAAAATTAGAATTTATTTTTATTAAGACAACGAAGCAAAGCTGAACACTGCTTCCTATCTTTGGCCTCACTTCTTTTCTTACTTTTTGCCTTTGCTCCTCTTTCCCAGGTTTCTAGCCAATACCACTTTCAGAGGCCTCAGTGGTTCCATCAGAGTAAAAGGTTCCACCATCGTCAGCTCAGAAAACAACTTTTTCATCTGGAATCTTCAACATGACCCCATGGGAAAGCCAATGTGGACCCGCTTGGGCAGCTGGCAGGGGGGAAAGATTGTCATGGACTATGGAATATGGCCAGAGCAGGCCCAGAGACACAAAACCCACTTCCAACATCCAAGTAAGCTACACTTGAGAGTGGTTACCCTGATTGAGCATCCTTTTGTCTTCACAAGGGAGGTAGATGATGAAGGCTTGTGCCCTGCTGGCCAACTCTGTCTAGACCCCATGACTAATGACTCTTCCACATTGGACAGCCTTTTTAGCAGCCTCCATAGCAGTAATGATACAGTGCCCATTAAATTCAAGAAGTGCTGCTATGGATATTGCATTGATCTGCTGGAAAAGATAGCAGAAGACATGAACTTTGACTTCGACCTCTATATTATAGGGGATGGAAAGTATGGAGCCTGGAAAAATGGGCACTGGACTGGGCTAGTGGGTGATCTCCTGAGTGGGACTGCCCACATGGCAGTCACTTCCTTTAGCATCAATACTGCACGGAGCCAGGTGATAGATTTCACCAGCCCTTTCTTCTCCACCAGCTTGGGCATCTTAGTGAGGACCCAAGATACAGCAGCTCCCATTGGAGCCTTCATGTGGCCACTCCACTGGACAATGTGGCTGGGGATTTTTGTGGCTCTGCACATCACTGCTGTCTTCCTCACTCTATATGAATGGAAGAGTCCATTTGGTTTGACTCCCAAGGGGCGAAATAGAAGTAAAGTCTTCTCCTTTTCTTCAGCCTTGAACGTCTGTTATGCCCTCTTGTTTGGCAGAACAGTGGCCATCAAACCTCCAAAATGTTGGACTGGAAGGTTTCTAATGAATCTTTGGGCCATTTTCTGTATGTTTTGCCTTTCCACATACACGGCAAACTTGGCTGCTGTCATGGTAGGTGAGAAGATCTATGAAGAGCTTTCTGGAATACATGACCCCAAGGTAATACTTCATTTTACTTTAGCTTTCTTGATTGTCCATTATAATTCCATATGTTGTATCTTCTGCTGTAGTATGCTCATGTTCTTCCATCTAACACATGAATATTCTCTCAGCCAAGTATAGAGACTAGTCCAAAAGTCTGTTGCCTGGTTTAACTAAATATTTCATTGTTTGTTTCATAAACGAAACAAAAAGACTGAGAAGTTTTGGGGAGTGTCTTTTCTAGAGTAGGTCTTTCTGATAGAAATATCTATTAATGCATCTTTTCCTTGTATTATTTGACCATCTGATAGCACACCTATCAGGGAATGGTCTTATAAGGTATTTTCACCCAAAGCACACCTTAAAAACTGATGAATTACTTATCTTGGGAATTAATAAAAATAAATTGGAAGATCCATATTTTAAATAGCAAAGAATCTTTTTCATCACTAAAAAGTGATACAATGGAAAGAATTAAATTTTATTATAAGCACCAAAGTCAACTGCTAGGGAACTCACTGAGTGTAGAACAAGGAGTATCGGACTAACTGAGATGGCAGAATTAGCTAAGGCCTATAGAGTAAGGGGAGCTGTTCAGCTGACTACCTTGCATAGAAGGGAGAGTGCCAGCAGTCCAAGGACATTCAAGAAGATTTTGTCTATCCAGGGTACCCTTGATATCCTAGACATCTGACCCTAAGGGTAGAAGGAAGAGGAAGTGTAGAGTGCAGGTAAACAGCCAAAGTAGGTAATACTTAGGTAAGGACAGTCATGTCCATGTTCTCTCTGGATTGAACCAGGGCCCCTCTAAGTGAGCTGGGATACAGAAAATTAGTCCAGCCCAATAGGACTAGAGAGAGGGGACTGTCAAGGACCAAGGCAATTAGAACAGAGCTCAGGGAAGTACTGCAGTCCTGATGGGAAACAGAGTGCAGATCTGAAGCTGCAGTGCATTCCAACATGTAGGATACATTAAGTAGAGATTGGAGAAAGGTTCAATTCAGCAGGCACACTCAGGACATACCATGTTTAAAGCAACTTAAGCTAAGCTGAGCCTTTCAAATTATAAAACATTCACATGCTTTTCCAAATGCCCCTTGTCACACCAAGTCTCAATGTATTGAACTATTTACTATAAGTTACTATTAAACATTTAAAATTAATTTCATAGACCATCAACAAGTAGGACATTTGTAGCTATCTTTACTAAATGATAGAATGCCCCAGAGGGCTGGTGGCAGCTTTAAAGATTTTTCATAGATGGTTTCAATTGGATGTAAGTTCTGTTTTGCAACGAAAAGAATGTAAGAAATTTGACCCATATATTGCAAACCTCCTGATAAGTGACATGAACCTCATGAGAGGATTCAGCCAACAATGCCTCATTGACTAGGCAAGAAATTTTGTAACTTCGCAATGAATACTCAGGGCTTTATGTTAGGAGCTGGAATTCAGTGAACACAAATAAAATCATTAGCATAAATAAATGCATCACCCTAAAGGGAGATGTTGGTGATGCTTCTGCATTCACATTCTGCAGTGGCATCAGCAGCCTTTGTTTATTCTTTGCCCCAGGAGTCCTGTAAATCTTCTGAAGGTTTTCAGCCTCACTAGAAACTTAGATTATTTGTGAGAATCTCAACAAAGTGACTCCTAAATTATTAGCTCAAAATTAAAAGTATTTAGTCTGATCTAGTAAAAAAAAAATCTAATATATGCCTCTTGTGGAGATTTCAGGCCATTATCTTATGTAAAAAGATGAACACAATACTAACTAGAGCTTCATTTATCAGAACGAGTGATTGCCAAAATTAAGCCAGGGATGCTATGCATGAAAAAGCTGTAAGAGTGATTATGCTAAAGTATTAAAAATAAAATTATAAAGACAAGCTATACGCAGCAGTGAAATTATTTTTAAGCAAAAAGAAATAATCATTTCATCTCTGACTCTACCAGAATAAAGAGTGAAATTTTTTAATAAGTCTAACCCAGTCCACAAGACAAAGCCAGCAGAACTGGACAAAGTCAACTTTGCATTACAACTAGTGAGTTCTTAATGAAATGGGACAAACCTAAATCTAAACTATTTTCAATTTGAGATAATAAATGAATTTCCACTAAGTTTCCTAAAAATGTGCATGTGTGTACTAGCGTTGTTTCTACGGTAAAATATCTCTTTTGTAGGTTCACTTCTTTCCATAAAAAGACACCCAGATTACTTAGCTAAGCAATGCTTGACCCCGGGATTTAGGAGGAATAATTGTTGTGATAGAATTTTTTAGTTTTCATCCAAATATGTCATATTATGTGGACTACATAATGTCCTCACTCTCAAACAGAGATACAAGATAAAAATTATTTCCACATCCCTCAGTCACTCAGAATGTACTCTTATTATACCGTAGTTACTCACATGAGTGCTTTTCTCTCCTATTAATGCTAAATTCTTTGAGGAGGGCCTATACCATTTCTTATACTAAATAACGTAGAGCAATTCAGAGGTAAATGAGTCAAATTGTATGACTTCAATCAATTAGGGAAGAAAAGACATAAACAAAAGGGGAGCAACTTAGAAGGTTACAAATACGCCAAAGTTTAGCAACAGATGAAGTACTGTCCAAGTTCAAGGAAAGAATGATCACCTTCAACTCATTACAATGGAAGAAAGTTTAATTAATAAGGTAATATTTGTGCCTGTTCTTAAAGAATAGTAAGAATTCAGAATGTGTGTCCAGGGAGGAGAAATGGACATCCTAAGTGAAGGAGCAGAATGAATTGCTTGGAGGTAATACTTTATATTACCTATAAAGTATATATTACCTATTTTGTAATATAATGTATTACCTCCAAGTAATTCATTCTGCTCCTTATAATATAAAGTATATAGGTATATAGTATAAAGTATATAGGTAATACGAAGTATAAAGCACAGGCAAGATATGAGGAATCTAATTTAGCTACAGCATAGGTTACAGGAGTGGAAGGAGATAAGATCCAAGTCTGGAAAAAGTAAGCTTAATTGAAATAACAGAGGATCTTTGATGTCAGGCTAAGAAGAGTGAACTTCAGTATAGATCCACGGCCATTTTTGAACAATAGAATAGCACAGTATAGTGGTATCCATTTAGGATGGCTGCTTCAGCAGCAGGCAAACAAGATTACAAGAGAAAGAAAATGAATAGAGCTGAAATTATAGCTTTGGTCACTGATATAGATTTGGTCACTGAAGAAAGGATGTGAGAAATATTGCATTCCAATCAGCAGGACTTGGCAATTAATTGGTTGGGAGAGGCAACAAAGAGTCACACCTTCAGAGCTGCAGGCCTGAGTGTCTGAGAAGATGCTGGTACATTCAAGGAAGCAGAGAAACAGCAGTTCACGGGCTAGAAAATATGGTAGTCAGTTCAGTTTCATGCATGGCATATTTTAAACTTTTAATTTAAGTTTAGGGGTACATGTGCAGGTTTGTTACATAGGTAAACTTCTGTCGTGGGGGTTTGTTGTATAGATTATTTCCTTGCCCAGGTATTAAGACTAGTACCCATCAGTTGTTTTTCCTGATCCTCTCCCTCCTCCCACCCTCTACCCTCCTATAGGCCCCAGTGTGTATTCCCCTCTATGTGCCCATGAGTTCTCATCACTTAGCCCCAACTTGTAAGAAAGAACATGCGGTATTTGGTTTTCCCTTCCTGTGTTAGTTTGCTAAGGGTAATGGCCTCCAGCTCTATAGCATACGTGGCATTTTTAAATCTGTTTTGAACATTTAGGTTAAATCCAACAGATATTTGGAAACATGGAGCCAGAGTTCAAGAGAGAGATTGAAGCTAGTAAGAATCCTGGCAGAGGGAGGCCATACTGTTTATTAAAGCCCTAGGGGAGTATGCGATCCCCAGGGGAGAAGGTGATAGGGAGAAAAATTTCTGTTTGAAGGAATGCACCATGAATAAGGAGTCCCAGGATGTTGGTGTATAGGATTTGTGGAGAGACGAGGTGAAAGATGAAGAGGAAAGGTGACTCATAAATTCATGCAGCTCCACAAATGCCACTCTATACTTCGAATTCTAATTTTCTGAGGTGACTATGGGAATCATATGCCTACCTTCTTGTCAGTTGTAATCAGAAAAAAATAGAGGCAGATTCATGCCCAGAACAAACCATGAGAATTAGCATGCATGCACACATGCATGTGTCTTAATGTCTGATGAAACTATTAAGTTGGTGCAAAAGTAATTGCAGTTTTTGCCTTTGAAAGTAATAGGTTTATGTGATTTAATTTTTTGAGTATTTTTCAAAATTCCCTTTTCACTTTTCAAATTCACTTTGATAGCATTTTAGTTTTAATCAGGGAGAATTTAGTGCCTATGGAGAGGTCATAGATCTCTGTGGTTCTTTTGGGACATTTGTTTTTCTGCCGTAAGCCGAAAATTCCCCCAATCTCAATGGGAGGTGACATTTTATATGGAGTAATGGCCACACTCTAAAGATTCTTCCACCACTGACTTACTATCTGCTTTATTTCTCTTCATATCCTTTTATCTACTGGATATTAGGATGGTTCCCCTTACACCATGTTGCCATTTTCATCCCGTTTTCACTACATAAAACTCACCTCAGTTAATTCATCTCAAGAAAGTTTTGCTGTGCTTCCCCATTAATGCTCTTGAACACCTGCCTGCTGTGCTTCCCCATTAATGCTCTTGAACACCTGCCTCCTTTCTCCTTTAACTCTTCTTTGGTTATCTTGAGATAATCTCTCCAAGTCTTTCTGTTATAATTGTGTGCCCTAAAACTTTGAAAATAATAGAAGAATTTTACTGAGAAATGTGCTCCAAGGAATTGATGTTTTTACCTCTTAGAGGCGATCTAGACACCCCAAATCTAAAAATGAAACTCCCCAAAGTTCTATCTACTATTTTCTTAAAACTACATTTCTGTTGCATGTAATATTTTAAATTATAATAACAGTGTTTTCTTACTTTTGTGTAAATAGTTTATATTTCCAGCTCAAAATTTAAGCTTTTTTTTGGTATTAGTCTTGGAATCTAAACACCACTTATAAAATATTTATATGGGAAAATATGTTCGGATGAAAAACCTATTGACTTACAAGGTTAGATTTGTGATCCTCTGTATTTATACACCATCTGTCTGCAAGTTGAGTCCTGGCTACGTATCTGTAACCCTGATAGCAGATAACTTACAATGAATGTAATAGCTCCATTTTTCTTCTTGATCCTAATTGTTTAGAATGCTGGCTATATATTTAACACAATTAATAAAACTGTTAAGAATTAAGAGGGTGAATATTTTATCACCATTTTAGGGCTGAAATTCATTGGCTTTAACCAACTACTTTGAATCAGAAATAAAATTAAAAGCAAGAGCCTGCGCAAGAAAGATAAACTTATGATTCACTGCGTGTTGCAGGAGCCACAGGAGGTTGAAATTTTTTTTTCCTGATAGGGAGTCAGAAGAAAAAAATAATCTTGTTCCTGGCTGCTCTTGCAGATAACCCCAAGAGAGAGGAACTGGCCTGCTGTGCAAATGAGGTTCAAGAGGATGATTCTATCCTCACTTAACTCTTTTTGCTAGAATAATTTATTTTACACTAAAAGTAATATATGTTGCTTCTCACGGCCTCCTACCAACTCATCTGGGAAGCAAGCTCCACG
The DNA here is from genome assembly GCF_029281585.2 of Gorilla gorilla gorilla. Lineage (NCBI taxonomy): Eukaryota > Metazoa > Chordata > Mammalia > Primates > Hominidae > Gorilla > Gorilla gorilla. The sequence continues at coordinate 97,999,141 of NC_073237.2, read as the reverse complement.
CTTCAGAGTGGGTGGGCTCTTGAAGCATGAGACCATGAAAGCAGGAATTTATGAGTGATATATTTAATAGAACTTATTTGGATATTTCCTTAATGTAAAATAGCACTATTCATTATAGGCAATGCAGAAAATAAAGTAGAGAGATGGAAGCAAGCATCTACTACCTCATCATCCAAATCATGTTATTTTAGCATTTGGGGATGATTGACAAGTGGATAGAAACTGCAGCCGTGTCTTTATCCAGTGAGGTTTCTCTTTGGGTCTGCAGTCTAAGGAGTAGATCTGGGCACTCATAGGACATTTCAGCCATTGGCATATGTTCTGCTGGTATCTAAGATGGGATGAGAAAATAACTTCACAGAACATAAAGTTCACTGGAAAATAAAGCTCCATTCCCCTTATGGAGTTGAACTGGCTCAGCTGAAAGGATACATGAACACTCAAAATTAGCTATTTGCTGATTTTAGTGGACTTTCTAGTACTTCTTTTCCAGCTTCTCCCCTTTTAGCCCTGAGAAGTATCTAATAAAAAAAAAAAGAAAAAGAAAAATTCAGCTCTGTAGAGGGAATAGGAAGCTAGTATCATTGTTGTACAGGCAAATGATAGTACTGTTTTAGAAACACAGTCCTGGTGAACATTCAAGTAAATATTAAAAATTAAATAGACATGCTGTGAGGGCAAGGGCAAACTTTAACCAAAAATATTTAAAAAAAGGACATTGGCAGAGCCTTAGTAGGAAATGAGAAGCATTTCCCAAAATAAGAAAAACCACCTTTATTGATTGTCATATAACACCTTGTGGCTGCCCAATAAAACATATGAATTCATATAATGAAAGCTGCCACAAAGAAGGGAAGGATGCCATAACTCTAAGGCAAACAAGACACTGAAAATGGAATTTGAGGTGAGGGGAAACAAACTGAGTTACACCAATCCACTCATTCATTCTTTCTTAATTCATTCAATAACAGCAACTTCTAGCCCAAGCACCATGCGAGGTGCCTGGGAATTTAAGAGTAAGCAAAATAGACACTGTCCTTGCAACATGGAATTTAGTAGGAAAGAAAAACATTAATCAAGGGAGCACATAAATTAGTCAATGATTGATTTAAGCCATGCTAAATTACTGAGAAGTAAAATATAGCATAATCTAGGAGCCTGGCAGGAGACCTGATCTGAATGGGGAAAGAAGGTCTGTCTAAGATCTGAATGAGATAAATGAGTTAAAGGGAAGTTGATGAGGATGTTAGAGAAGAGCATTTTAGGGGGATGGGGCTGCAGGTGCAGAATCCCCGAGGCTAGAGAGAGGGGAGTGCAACTGTCTCATCAACTATGACATTGGAAAGCCAGGAAAATGGGAATGAGAGTCAGACAAGTAACAAGATAGAGGGTTTTGATCACTAGACATTCTAGATAAACCATTTCTCAGAAGAAGAAAAATCCAAAGAATGTCATACTGTAGGGAGAGCTGTACTTCCTACAGGCTCCATGTACTTCCAAATAGAAAACATAATAGGAGAAATATCCTATTCAGTGTAGCAACAAAAGTTCATGATAGATCATGGAAATGTCCTCTATAAAAATTGGGTTAAAAGAAAAAATTTGTTAATGTACCAACACATAAAAGATAGTTGGGATAAAATAACTACCATATTACCAAGTTGGGAGACTGAATACTTAAAGATGTCAAAATTCCTTGATTAGTTTATAGGTTTGAGGCAACTTCAATCAAAATCCCAAAGGACCTTTTTGTTTCTTTGATTAATATTTTAAAAACATATATTAGTATATTTACATATAATATATTAATGTTAATCTTTTCAAAAAGGCTCAAGGTATTTACTTTTCTAGATATTGAAATGCTTAATATTGGTAATAATAAAAGAAAAGCTAATATTCATTGACCATTTCCCACATGCCGAGCACTATTTTAAATGAAGTTAAATAGCACTCCCACCTCCATTAACTAGTTACAGAGATTAAATTAAATAATTCAAGTAAAGCAGCTTGCATAGTGTCTGACACCTAAGGGGCACAAAATAATAGTAACAATAGTTAAAATCTCTTCATATTTTAATACCAATAATTATATTTATCTTGAACAATCATTCTCCCCACCCATTGTCAAGGTGAACACGATAAGTGACAAGATTCCCTTGCTGAGCTAACTTACAGAGAGGAGTCTGGAGACAAATTTCTTGCCTACTAAAAACAGATTAATTGTCATTGTGGTATGCATTTTAAGCATCATTCCTGACTTTGTATTTTCTTTCTTAGTTCACTCTGTTTTAATTTTTGCTACCTTGTATGTTATGCGACCTTTAAGCTGCCTTAAATCTTTTCGGGAAAGATAGCAAGGTATATATAAGTAATGTTAAAATCAAATAAATAAAGAATAGTAACAGTAATTCAGGAAATAAACAAATGCAACAATTAATAAAGAAATTTAAATCATACCTGTAATTAAAGAAATGCTAAATTAAAACAGAAATGAGACATTTTTGCCCATCACATTAGATATCTTTTAGTGATATTTCTCAACCTTAGTGGAAGCACATTAAGATGAGCACCAGCAAACACTATTACTGGGAAGCTGGGTTTATGCAATGCTCATAAATCATTTTGGCCATTTGGATCAAGAGCCTTAACAGAGTTTATGCCCTTTCGCCCTTGACTTTCACTTCTAGGAATCTGTCCACATAATATAGTATGTGGACAACAACTTATTGCAAAGACTCACTGCAGCCTTACTTAAAATAGCAAAAACTTGGAAACCATGTAAGTGTCCAATATGTAGCACAATTACTAACATAATATTCCATATGCTATAAAATGCAGCCTGAAGAAATGATACTGAAGAGCCTTTTAAGGTGTCAAAAAATCAAAATATAATGTTAAGTGAAAAGTCAGGATACAAAACCACATACTACATTTTCAATTTTGTAATATGCATATGTACATGCTATAAAGGGACATGACTGGAAGGAAATATCACACAATGCATATAATGCAACATATATAAAATATCACAGCACTGTTACCTGGGCAGTATAATTAAGGAAATATTTATTGTATTATTTCTACCTCATATTTTTTACAACATTCATGTATTATTTATGTAATGGGAAAATACTTAATAACCCAAGTAAGAATGAGAATATTTGAGACATGAGACAATAGTGGTGACAATATCACAATAGCAATATTTGCTCCACATGTGCTGCTGCTGTCTGTGGCCTCAAATGAGATGAGTACCTCAATGAGTACCACTCCCACACAAAAATTTTTACATTTTAAAGACACTTATACTGTCCACAGAGGCTTTCAGGAGCAAATTTTCATTTCCACCCAGTTTATTCCCCTCCTAGGACTTAACACAATCTGTAATTGTCATGCAATCTGTTTGTTAACTGTCCCACTTTATCTTGCTTAACACTGTATCCTCAGAACCTAGCAGAGTGCTGGGTGAACAGTAAATATTCAGTAAATGTTGTTTGACTAATGAATGAAAAATGGCAGCATCATTGGAATAAGAGTATAGTGCTCTGACGTGATTACTTTGAAATCAACGTTTTTGATATGACCTTTCAAAATCATTCTTATACTAGATGCTGTGGAACAAATAGGAGAAAAACCCCTGTTGGGGGCAATGTGGTATGCTATAAAGGACAATCTGGCATTGGACAGCTCTGTTTGGTGTCTGATTCCATTACATATTAGTTTTGTGAAGCTCTGCAAGTTACTTAGCCTCTCATGGCTTCTGTCTTCTCATGTGAGAAGATTAAAGAGGATAATGGATGTGAAATATCCAGCTGAAGTTCTGATTCTATCTACCACTGGACTATATAAACTCCATGAGAGTAGAGACTAAATCTTTCTTATGCACCCTGTTCCTAGGGCCTAAGCAAATGGCAACTCCCCATTTGGATAATTATTGAGTAAGTAAATGGACTTGATTATGACACCTATTGAAGCAGAGGTGGCCAACATGAGACCAGTAGGATTGAGGTAGAGGGTGGGAGCACCTCTCATTTGCAGTTGAAATTATGTCCAAAGGTGACCCAGAGTGTTTGAGCCAGGACATTGTATATAATTATTGTATGTATTTTTCATAGATCATTGTATATAATTTGCTTTCGTTAAAGCAAATAACACCTAAGACCATGATGCCCATAGTGGAACCGAGTCTCAGAGATGTAGGATCCTTGAGTAGGAAGGCACTGTGAGGGAATATGAGACAGATGATGCTGCCCCAGCCTAGGTGGTTTTGGATCCCTGGTGGTATATTATGGAGTTGGATTAGAATCATTCAGTGGTTCTTATATGGATCAGACACACAGTACACGACAATTAGTGGAAATTGGCGGGGTCGGGGGAATGGTATATTCTTTCCCTTCCTGAATGTACTCCAATTCAAGAAACCATAGGAAAATCATCAAGGCTTTGCTAATTCAGATTGATAAGTCAAAAACTGAACAAATATACATGTAACTTATTTATTTATTTTCTCACCTACTTCTAAAATAATTTTGAGGTGGCATCTTTACAGAACTTTTAAAATAACTGCAGTTGTATTACTTTCAAATAGATACAGTAATTCATATTAAATACAGCAAAGTGTTTTCAATTAGATACCGTGCTAAGTTTGCCTTAATTAAAGTCTAAGATCATTTCCTTTATTTTAATACAAACAGAGAATATGTCAAATTTTTGCCAACCTTTCTCTTAAATTAAGGGAAAATTGGCTTATACCTTTGTTTACGTTATTAACCTTCTTAGCAAGTATTAAGATATTTGCTATACCAATACATAGATACTTTCTATGTATAAATAAATACATAGGTACTGTCTATGTATAAATAAATACATAGATACTTTCTATATATAAATAAATACATAGATACTTTCTATGTATAAATAAATACATAGATACTTTCTATGTGTAAATAAATACATAGATACTTTCTATGTGTAAATAAATACATAGATACTTTCTATGTATAAATAAATACATAGATACTTTCTATGTATAAATAAATACATAGATACATACTTTCTATGTCAATAAATGTGTCATAGGATATCTATAAATATTTATGTGTGTATTTATATACATATATATCTTGGGTAATTATAAACAATTATCAGCATACATGTCTATTAACTCTGTGTTCACATAGACACATTAATATTATTTTAAAAGTTCATGTAGGTTAAATGGACTCACATTTGGAATACAGAGAACTAAGTTAATGATGGTTTGCTCTGTGAAGAATCTTATTTTCATGCTCAATAAATATTTATCTGTGTATGAAGTTGCAGGCAGTCCCCCAAGAGGGCTCCTTTTGTGTCTAAAATATACGTATTTTAGCTCCACAGGCACAGTGTAAATAAATTAAGTTGAAAGTTGGATTTTTATGATTTAGCCTCAACTTGATATTTTGATCCCTAATCAGATCAGAAGCTAGTGTGATTCAACCACTGGTGTATCCAGTGGCAAGCCAAGAATCTTAACAGAGTTCAGGTCTGTTGTGAACTCAGTATGGGAAATTTGGCCAGCTAGGACTCAATTTTCTCAATCGCAACTGAATACAAGCCTACTCCAGCCAATTGCACGGATAGATAGATAGATAGATAGATAGATACATAGATAGATAGACAGATAGACAGATAGATAGACAAATAACATGTATATAAAATATATGATGTTATTCATAGCTTACTTTCAGAATATTTTGTCACAATCTATTAATATTTTTCAAACTCAAGAAGTGAGTTTACCATGATATTCTATCAAAAAACTGCTGCCTAAAAAATGCCAAAAAAACAGAAAATTTTAACAGTGCCAACCAAACAAAACCTATCAATGTTTCCTGAAATTATATTTTAACTAGGTTTTTTTCTGTGCATGACCTGAAGGCATATAATTAATGGAGGTAAATCAATTGGCAAATAAGAATGTAAATGAATATGGGTATATATTTATCTCCTATGGTTCGTGTTTTAAATGATGATGAACCATCAACCTAAAGGTGATAAAAGACTTATTTCACTTCATGGTAAGACCATAGATATAATTTCAGGAACAGAAAATAAAAATGTCAGTGTCAACAAATAATAATATTAACATGTATTACATACCTGCTATAGTCTAGGGACTATGCTATCTGCTTTAAATTGAATTTTCCTCACTTAAAGTTTACTGCATCGATACAGATGAGGAAATTGGGCTAAAGGAAGGTAGATGACTTGTCCAAAGCCATATAGCTAATAAAAGGTAAAGGCAGGATTCATACCCAACAATATCTGATGATAAATTATTCCTACTCACTATTTCATTAACACATGCAGTAAAAATGTTCTCCCCTACCTGATTTATTCCAACAAGTCCTTTCCTCACCTCTGGACTTAGGCTGCAAAAGCTGCTCATACCACAAAGATGATTGAAGAGCAGAGACTGCTGCTAAGGCTGTGATATTTGAATCTTTGCACAAATGGTACAGGATTCAGTCTAGGATGAAGAAGCGAAAGAGACACAGATGCAGGCAGGAATAACTCCCACACCTCCACCACCATTACCATCACTACTCCCTTTCCCAAGGAAGTACTGTGGCAAGAATATATCCTCTGGATACTTAATAAACTAAAAAGAAGGAGTTGCTTATCTGCATAGTGTCTTCCATCCACCACCACTGTGGCATGCTGTCAGTCTCAGATGCTGCCCCACTCTCCTGCCACCACCCCCTGTGAAATGGCAGCTTCCCTTTCCTTCTCTTTCTCCCCTGCAGTTAGACATCTCCAAATGAAGCTGTAGTGTCTCAGTATGAACTATGGTGACAGTTAATATTCCCACTGTTAAATCTCTTCATCGTTACTCCACTCTACCTTCAGCACTGCTAATGCTTAACTCACATAAATTTTGCTCAAAGCATTAAGTCCTTCCCTGTTCATTGAAATACTGTTTACACTATTGAAAGGCTAGAAATAATCCATAGTCACCAAGAGTAGCTGGGTTAAATAAAGCAAAGTACATTTCTTCATCGGAATATGGTATTAGTGTTAAGGAAAGGAATTGAGCAGGTTGTGAATTATCAAATTAAAAAGTAGATTGTACAAAATATGAATCTATAATAAAATTCCACATAAAACCATTGTACTAACATTTTTTGTTTTACTGAATTGGCACTCATGAAACAGGGTTGCTCACCACTAGAATATAAAGATATCAGAGGCACCTCAAATCTTCTTCCTGCCACATATTCTGGAAGTACCCCCAACAGTCATTTCTTGGAATTAAGAAATTTTTCTCCAGAAGGCCCCTACATATACTGCTTACATTTCAACATACGACAAACGTTATCTGAAAGAGATGATACTCCTGTTTTCTATATGGGTTACTAATTTAGACGAGATGATTTTGCTTACATAGAGAACAAGGGGAATATATATCACTGGGCGGTTTGATGAATTTCAGGGAGAAGACACAAATTATCAGATCTATAGAAGAAGAAACCAGAAAAAAAGGCAACTGGCACAGCTTCCTGCCAAGATTCAAATCCCTGTCGCTCTCTACTCCTCATAGGTGAAGCTGCTTCTCCCTCATTTTCAAGCACTGACTTTTTCGTTGTCTTTCCCCAGCAAGGCTCAGGAACCAATCCTGTTCTATCTTAGGGAGAATTTAAGATGCTATATCTGGATCCTTTCTCTTCAGAAGTTTGGTTCAAGGACAAGCAGTTCTGGCATCTCCAGGAGCTTGTCAGAAATGTAGAATCTCAGACCCAATCTCAGGCTCTGCCCTAGACCTACTAAACCAGAATCTGCATTTTAACAAGATCCCTAGGTGTATTCTGCACAATACAATCAGAGAAGCAAAGCTATAGGTCAGTTTCCATATGATCCAATATCAGATCACTACTGCTACTGGCCCCACTCTTATCTTTCACTCTTGAATCTGTGACATTCTAGGACTACATCTAATAATTGGTTCTATTCCCTCTTAACAAGCTTAATGTTCCATTGACTTCCATACTGTGATCCTGCTTAGCTCTGGCCTTCTCCCAGCATCTGGGAGATGCTTTGACTCAGAGTCCTAGCTTGCCAGCTACAATTTTAGCTCAGCTGGTTGACATCTTGGATAATGGACCTACACAACTATCTTTTTCATTGTTCACCCAGAATTCTCCCACCCCACTGCTAAACTGATCTATGCTACCTTTGTGCCAAACCAGCACAAATCAGTCTATCCTCTAAAGAATTTCAGAAAAAATTCCTTTTGCAAGCCTTTTGCCCTTGTTCTTTCCCCTGTGGAGATAGTAAGCAGCTTTATCAGCTTCTTTGTTGAACCATTATTAACCCATTTCTCACTCTGCTCTTCACATTTTGTAAATCAGTTCACAAATCACTCTTCCCAGCTTCTCTGAAGAAATGAAAGGTGCTGCCCCTGTATTCACATAATTTTATCACCTGCACACTTTTACACAGGCCTCTCATCTGCAATTGAATGCTGTAAGTGGAAAAAGTGTTACATACTGAAAATACAAGTCTTTTATCCTAATCCCATTATTTTCTTTTCATTTTTACAACCTTTTAGAAAATGACTATTTTGCTTCACTAATATGACAAATAATTATGACACACATCATTTGAAAAGTCCTTCATTGCCTCCCAAACACTTTCACTTCATCACCTCAACTGATTCCCTACATCTTTGTGAAGCAGAAAATGCATCTGCTGTTGGAGGAGACTGAGGCTCAGAGGAGTTAAGTGATTTTTCCAAGGATCAAGCTGCTATTTAAACCCAAGTTTTAATTTCAGATCCATCATAATTTTTGGGACAGTGTACTGCCTCATATTAAACTATATTCAAAAACATATTAAGCATACAATGATAGGAATGCTTACAGCTTTCAAAGCTTTGCTCAGCATTTCGAGAGTGTAGTTTGAGAATAATTATCAGAAAAAGAAATTCATAATATGCTCACTTAATTACTGTTCAATGCACATCTAGTACTTGTGAATTACCATAAGTTTTTAGATGGTTTAACTTTCAAGGAGCTGAATATCTTGCAGGTCAAATATGAAATCAAGTAGTCAGTCTACCGAGAGCCAAACTGAAGTCCAAAATTGCAGAATATATTTTGCTTTATGTCATGTACCAAATGACTAATAGGCAGCGAAGGTTTTCAGGATTATAATTTTAGCCCAAGGCTCTGGTAACTACATGAAATCTTTGAGTGGTTTATGATATCTTAAGCTGAAATTATAGCTCCCCATGGGCAAAAGTTGTTGAAGTGCTTTCAGCCATTGAGTACTGTAATTAACCTGTCCTCTATAGCAATTATAGGAAAAACTATATTGAATGCCTAGTCATATTGACTAATGACTTTAAGTATACAAATTACTTTTTAAATGAGAATGGCAGGAAGGAAATTCATTCACCCATCAATTCCATAAATATATATGTCACCATATATATTTTGTCTGTTTGCCATTAAGATAAAGGCTAGGAATACAACAGCAGACAAGTCAGATCCCTATCCGCCATTTCCAAAATCTTACACTTTAGCAAGATAATTAGACCTTAAATGACCATACCCATGAGATGAGTGTTACGATGAAGAATGGAATATTATCTCAAATATATTAACAGGAACCTGGCAAACTGGGCTGGATGTGAGGATCACAGTCAGAGAAAGCCTCCTTGAGGAAGAAAACGTGAATTCTGAATGATGAATTAAAATTATGAAGGAAAAGAGGAGAGGAAATCTCTCTTAATAGGCAGATAAAGTAAATGAGGAAAAACAAAAGAGACCTTGAAGGGAGTACACAGGGAATCAGTCTCCCTCTGAATGATAGGAAGAGCTGTGTGGATATATGAGAGGAAAAAGTGGGAAACAATCAGAAAATAATTTGTATAAAATAACATAGACTAGACATCAACAAGAAATATGTACGTAAATTTCACATTATGTTACACATGTATATATGATATGCATGTTATATACAGTATATAACATAGAGTATTTGTATATCATACATGTATATATTATGTATAATGTATAATGGAAAATATAAAGCATGTATAATATAGTACATATGTATATTTGATATGTGTGTGCATAGGTATATATATGTGCATGTGTATGTACTAGAGCAGAATTTGTAATGATAAAACATCAAGCCATTTTCTATAAAATGCCTCCTCTTCAGTCACAAGAAAAAAAACTTAAAATTCAAAGACTGTAAGATAATATTCAAAAGGTAACTAATTAAGATGACAAAATCAGATAAGATAATAAAACACTGTATTGAATGAAAAAATAGGTACACAATTTTAAAATAGACCAAGAGGATTCAATGTGAAATATTTACCTGCTAAAGATGTAATTCATTTTGGAGAATACAAAGATTGCCACCAAATGGAAAAGCCCAGAAAGAGCTCCTAACCACACAAGTCAGCTCTAAATATTTCAATATTACTTCAAAGAATTAAATTATATTATTATTTTCAGTGATAATACAATTTTCATTTGTATTACACTTGACAATATTTTTTCAGCTTAGTGATGAAGTACACATACAAGAGTTTTAGCATAGTTAAATATAAATTATCAATCGTACATATAAAATGAAAAATAGATACAAGAAAGATTATGTTTCAGAATATCAAATTGTATCAATAATAAGTGGAAGGTGAAAACAAAGTAGAGACACAAACCAAGAGAACAAAATACTTAAATATGTGCCTAAAGTTCTAAATAGCAGTTCTTAGATACAGGAAAAAATGGTTTTTGGTTTTAGGGTGAGTATTAATCATTCCACTCCCTAAAAGTTGGTTTTACTAGGAAAGCCACATTATTTTGAAAAGTATTTTATCTGTCACAGGACAGAGAAAACAAAAAATGATAGGATTTTTGAAGTTTCATCAATGTGCAATTTACAATGGACACACTTAAAACAGACGTAAGCTAAAAAATTAAAAGCTTAATTAACATAGTTTGATAAGTATAGAAATTATTTTGAAATGTATTTTGTCACTTTAGAGTTCATCATAAATTCAAAAATAGGAAAAGTAATCTAAATATTTATTTTCTCTCTGAAAAGCTCTGTGCTGAGTAAGCATTACAATGATATTATGAAAATAATGAAAAATTCTAGGCATTTTTGCACTAAATGCTTCAATATAGTTATAAAAAGAAGGAAGCTAGTCCGTGGCAATTATAATTCTTTTAAATCTTGCTCAGATGAAATTCCTGACACAAGTGGCATGTGATGACTGAAGTCTTAATAACCATTCATACTTAGAACATTTTATCTATTAATAATACTTGGAGTAAAAATGAACAGCATTTTCCAAATACAATAACTCAAAAATAAACAGAAACGTTTGTGAAAATGTTTCATTTTTGAAAATCTCCTTGGGCTGAGTCAAACCATGGAAAATTTTAGCTCAAACGAAAATTCTTCCACTTTCCCAGCCCCCCTAAAAAAAATTACAAGGATGTGAAAACAGGATTATAATGGAAGCTGTCTTGCAACATTAACTGCAATGTTCATTCTCATAAAAGCCACAATTCATGGCTGCTCCACAGCCCTTTTCTTTCAGCAATTATGCATATTAGAGGAAAGTTTGAATACATAAAAACCAAATGCTGACAGAAAAGCAAGCCTCATAAAAGACACATTTACTCAACTAGTTTTCCTCAAAGGAAAATGTGAAAGCTAACTAGGCTGCACCAGTCCGAGGTGTCCCTAGTTCAAGGGAGTTGGAGAAAGCATGAAAACTACAGCTGCAGGGCATTATACAGGGCGTTACTGCCTGGGATTTTTTTGTCAACCCACTGGCAGTCAACTCCATCACCAGAGGACAGCACCTTTGGTGGAAGGAGGATGTTGGGACCTACTACTGGCTCTCCTGGGAATTTAATTCAAAGTTGCTCTTTTAAAAGGAGAGTGCCAGGAGAGTACCTCAAACGCACTCTTTTTTCTTCATTCCTTGTTTTCTTAATCCCTGTTTCTTCCAACTTTCATAGGGTGTCATGGAAACCACCACATGAGAGTTGCCCATGCCATTTTGATGACTTTCCTATTTCCAGAATCTAGTGCAGAGACGGGCACTTCATAAACACTTGCTGGAAAAAAAGAATCAAAGATTTCTAAATCCTGTTTCAAGTCAGAAATCTTGGGTTTGAATTTTGTCTCTGTTCCATAACTGGGTTTTGTGACCCTGGGAAAGTTACTTATACTCTGAACCTCAGTCTCCTCACCTAAAAAATAGAAATGAAAATTATGACTCCTCATGGCACCATCCCCAGACAATTATGAAATAATGTATGTAAAACCTTTTAGCACAGTAGCTGACCTGTTTAAATATTCTGTAGTTATCTGTTAAATCCAAATTCTTCATTTTGCCTATAATTCCAGAGTTGTAGGAGACTAAATGAATGAAAAAGACAGATTTTATCAAATTTAAGGGCTCAGAATCTACTCTAGTGACTTTTTCTGATACTTCTAATAATAGGCCAAAACTAAATGCATCCTTGACTTCTCTAGGAAGAATTACAGCCAACATTTATAGCATTCAGGATTTATGCTTTGATATATATCTTTAAAATAAAGCCTATTGCCATTTTTAAATGGGAAATCTCAGAAGAAGCTCAGAAATATTAGCAAGAATTACAAAATTTATTTATAAAATTTACAGACTTATAATAACCCTCCAAGCAAGTAGCATAAATTTTAAAATCTGAAAGAATGACCACACACACACACACACACACAATGGACTTATTGCATACATCTTCAGATTAACAAATCAACCAGCAAGCTACTCTTTGTGCATAGGGTCTGTGGAGGATACAAAGAATAATGCACACAATCCTCATCCTCAGAAAATATGTAATCAAATTAACATTAAAATACCGCAATAAAATTAGGAAAAGCAATGTGTTCACCAGAGTATCAAATAAGTATGTTAGTATCTCTGACGACTCTTTATCAAAAGTAGCCTTCCCACCTGACTTTCTATCACATCATATCATTTTTCCGTTCCTTTCTTTAATTTTGTATTATCTGTAATTATCTGGTTTGCTTGGTGTTGTTTTTCTCCACAGGAGTAGAGACATTTTCTGTGTTATTCATAGGGATTATCAACTGATACAGATTATATATTAATGGGGTCTTTGTTCTTGAAACTATCACTGACCCAAGGACCCTAACTAAGGTGGCAGTTAAGACCAAATCAGAAATATGCCTGAAACATTTCATTAAAAAATCATTCATTTATTCTTCCATGTTATTTTTATATCAATTAATATAATTCCAAATATATTAATAAGGCACTATGACAGATTCTAAAAGACTTAAGAGAAACATATTTCCTTGAGAAATACACACAAATAAACAAATATTTATACTACATCATGACTCACGAAATAAAAAATAGATAAAAGGGAAACATAGTACCCACAAGGATGGCTAACTCTTTCTTGGGAAGATCAGAGAAGGTTTGAGAAAAAAGGTGATACTTACTGAGTTTTAAAGAAATAATAGCAGTTTACCCAGGAACCAAACTTTGAGAAAAAAAAATGTGTGTGGGGGGGTGGAATTCCAGGCAGAGGTAACAGCATGTGCAAATGCCAAAAGTTAAGACTGGACCAAATGACATGAGTGCTGAGATTAGTGACAGAAGATCTTGGTTTAGTTTCTGGATCCTCACGTATAGTTGTTACCACTGTATCAGTCACCTATTTCTATGATAATATTGCAAAACAAACAACCATAAAATATCAGCATACAACAAAAAGCATATATATAGCTCACAAGTTTTGCCAGGTTTGGTTGACCTGGTCCAAACTTACTTACCTATTTTGGGATCAGCTGGCTGTTGGATGATACAGAGTGGCTTCAATAATTTGCTGCAGTGATGTGGCTCTGTTCCACATGTCTTATCCTCCAACACACTCATTCGGGCATGTCCTTCTCATGGTGATAACAGAGGGCTATGGCACAAGCAAAGATGCAAGCACTTTGCTAAGACTGTGCCTAGAACGTGTTTGCTAACACTCCAGTGACTACTGGCAAGTCACATGGCTAGGACCAGAGTTAGAGGGGAGGAGCCTAATAGTGACATGACAAAGGGTGTGAAACAGAAAGGAGAAAAGAGTTGGAGCCACTAACATAGTCAGTCCACTGCACCTACTTAATCTCTAGAGTTTGGGTTCCTTTTCTACAGATGAAGAACAAAACAGTTCTTCCCTCCTGATATGCTATGGTTGTTGGGAGGAAATGTATAGGTGTTTTAGAAGTACTTTAGCTGAAAATAAACAGGTAAGTAGCCAAAAAGTTGTCATGGAAATCTGAAAGATTGGTGTTACTCTGTTCATTGTTTGCACATCAGCTAGCCACATATTTAAGTTTCAACTCCTATTCCATTGCTGCAAACAGTGCTCCACTCTTTGAATCCAACTCACTCCAGGTGGTTCAGCCATATTAGCACTCTCAGAGACAAAACAGACAAAATGCACTACACTTGTTTGAGACTATGTTTTGTTCCAGAGACAAGGGCCGTACATTTTCTAGACTGCAGTCAATAAAAGACATCTAGGTTAAGCCCTGGTGTGCATCAGTGACATCAGCAAAATGGCAGAACAGAAAGTTTCCCAGCAAAACTCTCCCAACAAAAACACAGCTAGAAACTATTCAAAAACAAGAATACCTCCCTGAATACACCAGAACTCATAGGAGAAGCACAAAAATCCCCTGGGCCCACAGAATTGAGACAGGCTGCAACCAATAAGAGAAATAGTTATTTCAGACTACACCACTCTTCCCTCGAGCCAGCATAACACCATTCAGAGAATTTCCCTAGATCCATGGTTGCTGAAGTGAGAGGAGAGAATTGGAGGTGTAGATTCATTCTCCCCACCAGTCTGGAATCTTCATGAAAAGCCCACTCTTGCCCTGTCCCATGGGAACCATTGGGGGTGCTAATATGGCTGAACCACCTGGAGTGAGTTGGATTCAAAAAGCAGGGCACTGTTTGCAGCAACTGGTGCACAGATCTTGGAGGCTACTTGGCACTCTAATCAGCAAAGACACCATGTGGCTGATGCTACAGTGCTGCAGGGGAAACAATAGGCAGGGAGGCCCAAACCCTAGCCAGATTTTCCACAAATTCCATGTGCTCACATGGAGAACTCTCCTGGCCCGGAAACAATTATAAGGCAAAGATTAAGTTCCAGTGCTCATTTTAGTCTTTACCGGACTGTGAAACAATGGCAGGACAGCAATATAGTTTTATGGCAGCTTTTGAGCTCTGGTGCTTTTGATAAGTCTTCCTCAGAATTAAGAACAATGGAAAGGCATCAATTTAGTTCAAGAGTAGTATTTAAGTTCTGGTTTCCATTATGTCTTCCTCTGATGGGGAAACAATGACGGGGCAGTGAGTTAAGTTCAATGCAATGTTTTAGTTCCAGTGCTCACTATAAGTTCTTCCCATAATGGGAAAAAACAACAGTCCAGTGTTTAAGTCTGACTTTAGAAGTAAAGTTCTAACACCACCAAACAACACCCACAAAAACTGGAAGAGATGGCTGTCTCCTCAAATGTACAGGCATCGAAGTAAAGATTCAAGGATTGTGAAACTTGGGGAAATACTACATCACCAAAAGAAACTAACAAAGCTCCAGCGGTGACAAAAAAGGTCATTACATAATGATAAATGTGTCAATTCAGCAAAAGGATATAACAATTGTAAATATAAATGTATTCAACACTGGAGTACCTAAATATATAAAACAAATATTAATAGAACTAAAGGGAGAGATTAATGGTAATACTTTAATAGTAGAGACTTCAGGATCCCACTTTCACCAATGAACAGATCATACAACAGAATATCAACAAGGAAAAATTGGAGTTAAATTACACTCTAGACCAAATGAACCTGATAAATATTTACAGAACATTCCATCCAGCAGCTGAAGAATGCACACTTTCCTAATAGCACATGGAACATTCTCCAATATAGACCACATGTAAGGTCACAAAACAAGTCAACAAAATTTTAGAAATCAAAATCATATTGAGTATCTTTTCTTACCATGATGAAATAAAACTAGAAATCAATAGCAGAAGGAATGTTGGAAACTGTACAGATTATGGAAATTAAACAACATGCTCCTGAACTATGAATGAGTCAATAAAGAAATTAAAAAGGAAATTTAAAAATTCCTTGAGACTAACAAAAATGGAGACACAACACATCAAAACCTATGGGATTCAGCAAAAGCAGTTCTGAGAGGAAAGTTTACAGCAATAAACACACCAAAAAAGCAAGACTTCCAAATAATGCACCTCAACGAACTAGAAAAGCAAGAATAAACCAAACCCAAAATTAATAGAAGAAAAAATGATAAATATCAGAGCAGAAATAAATAAAATGGAGACTAAAATAAAATACAAAAGATCAACAAAATGAGTAGTTGGATTTTTGAAAAGGTAAACAAAATTGACAAACCTTTAGCTAAACTAAGAAAAAAGAAAGAAGATGCAAACAAATAAAACCAAAAACAAAAAAGGAGACATTACAACTGATACCACAGAACTACAAAGGATCAACAGAGACCGTTATTAACAACTATACTCCGGCAAATTGGAAAACCTAGAAGAAATTCCTGGAGGTATGCAACCTACCAAGATCAAATGATGAAGAAATAGAAAACCTGAACAGACTAATAATAAGTAACAAGACTGAAGCAGTAACAAAAAGTCTCCCATCAAAGAAAAGCCCAGGAGCTGACAATTTCACTGCGGAATTCAACCAAACTTTAGAAGAGCTAATACCAATTCTACTCAAACTATTTTGAAAAAATAGAAGAGAAGGAAATAACTCCAAACTCATTCTACAAATCAACAGCATCCTAGTACCAAAACCAGACAAAGACACAAAAAAAAGGCGAAAATTACAGGCCAATATTTCACTGATGAATATAGTTGCAAAACTCCTCAACAAAGTGCTAGCAAACCAAATTCAACAGCCCCTGAAAAAGATCATTCACCACGACCAAGTAGGATTAATCTCAAGGACAGAAGGATGGTTCAACACACACAACTCAGTAAATATGATACATCACATTAACAGAATCAAGAACAAAAAACATATGATCATTTCAAGAGATACTGAAAAAGCCTTCATAAAATTCAGCATCCCTTTATGATAAAACTCTCAACAAACTGGGTATAGCATGAACATGCCTTAAAACAACAAAAGCCGTATATGACAGACTCGCAGCTAGTATCATACTGAATGGGGAAAAACTGAAACCCCTTACTGTAAGATCTGGAACAAGATAGGGATGCACACTTTTACCACTTTTATTCAACATAGTACTGGAAGTCCTAGTAAGAGCAATTAGGCAAGAGAAAGAAATAAAAAGCATCCAAATTGGAAAGGAAAAAGTCAAATTATCCTTTTTCACAGATTTTTTTTTATATTTAGAAAGCCCTAAAGACTCTACAAAAAAACTGTTAGAGCTAATAAATTAATTTGGTAAAGTTGCAGGATACAAAAATTAGTAGCAGTTATATGTACCAAAAGTAAACAATCTAAAAACGAAATTGAGAAAGCAATCCCATGCGCAGTAGCTACCAAAAGAATAAAATAGGAATAAATTTAACCAAAGAAAGATCTCTAGAATGAAAACTATAAAACACTGATTAAAGAAATTGAAGAGGACAGAAAAAAAATGGAAAGATATCCTATGCTCATGGGTTGGAATAATTAATATTGTTAAAATGTTCGCACTACCCAAAGTGATCTACAAATTCAATAGAATCTCTATGAAAATACAAATGATATTCTTCAAAGAAATAGAGAAAACAATTCTAAAATTGTAATGTAACCCCAAAAGACTCCAAATAGCTAAAGCAATCCTAAGCAAAAAGAATAATACTGGCATCAGCACACTACCTGATTTCAAAATATACTACAAAGCTATAGTAAGTGGAAGCACAATACTGACATAAAAATGGACAAATAAACCTTGGGTAAACAGTGTATATTGTTTCAATGCATATTGAAGAGACAGTCTCTTCAATAATTGGTACTAGGAAAACTGGATCTCCATATGGAGAAGAATAAAACTAGACCCCCATCTCTCACGTTATACAAAAGTCAAATCCAAATGGTTTAAAGACTTATATATAAGACCTGAAACTATGAAACTACTAGAAAAAAACATTGGGAAATGCTTCAGGACATTGGTATTGGCAGATTTTTTGGGTAAGATCTCAAAAGCACAAGCAACGTGAGGAAAAATAAACAAACAGGACTACATTGAGCTAAAAGGTTTCTGTACCAAAAAAAATAAAAATAAATCAATATAGCAAAGAGGCAAAATGAGAGAAAATATTTGCAAACTATCCATTCAACAGGGAATTAATAACCAGGTTATAAAAGGATCTCAAACAATTCTGTAGCCAAAACAAAAGCAAATAATCTAATTTTAAAATGGGCAAATGATCCGAATATATATTTTTCAAAAGAAGACATAGAAATGGCCAACAGGTATATTAAAAAATGCTCATCATCACTAATCATAAGGGAAATGCAAATTGAAACCACAATGAGGTATCGTTTCACCCAGTTAAATGGCTTTTATAAAATATATATAATATATAACATATAATACATAACATTTAATATATATATTTTATATATATAATCTATATATATGCCATCAAGGATGCAGAGAAATTGGAATTCTAGTACACTCTTGGTAGGAATGTAAATTAGTACAGCCACTATGGAAAACATTATTGGGGCCTCTCAAAAAACTAGGAGTAGATCTAGCAATCCGCTGCTGATCCAGCAGTCATACCATAAGATCCAGCAATCCCACTGCTGGGTATATATCCAAAAGAAAGGAAATCAGTATATCAAAGAAATGTATCTGCATCTGCATGTTTCTTACAGTGCTATTCACAATAGCAAAGATATGTAATTACCTAAGTGTCTACCAACAAATGAGTGGATAAAGAAAATGTGGTATACACAATGGAACACTATACAGCCATAAAAAGAACTTGTCATTCGCAGCAAAACTGATGGAACTGGAGGTCATTAG
This sequence comes from Gorilla gorilla gorilla, assembly GCF_029281585.2. Lineage (NCBI taxonomy): Eukaryota > Metazoa > Chordata > Mammalia > Primates > Hominidae > Gorilla > Gorilla gorilla. The sequence goes on along the minus strand of NC_073237.2, from coordinate 97,980,014 downwards.
TTTACGTAAAATAAGCCAAGCACAGAAAGACAAATATCACATGTTCTCACTCCCACATGGGAGTTAAAAAAATCGATTTCACGGAGACAGAGAGTAGAATGATCGTTACTAGAGGTTAGGAAGCATGGGGGGAGGGGTGATGAGGAAAGGTTGCTTAATAGGTACAGAAACACAGTTAGAAGAAATAAGTTACAGTGTTTGGTAGCACAGTAGGGTGACTGTAGTTAACAATAGTTTATATTATATTTCAAAACAGCTAGAAGAAAAAATTAGGAATGTTCATAACACAAAAAATGATAAACATTTGAGATGATTAATATCCTAATCATCCTGATTTGATCATTACACGTTGTATGCATGTCTCAAAATATTACGTGTACCCCATAAATATGTGCAATTATTTTCTATTAATAAAAAATAGAGGGAAAAGGGACATCTAAATAACAAGCTCTGCCCCAGAAAATGGGGGCATAGAGAAAGTGAGATGAACTCAAAAATACTCATGATGACCACTGAAAAATCAACAATGGCTACTTCTGAAGAAGGCAATAGATTTAGAGAGGAAAAAGAGATAATACATTTGTTTATGCTATAAAACTTCTGTTTGAGTTTTACAGTGAGAATGGAGTCACGTATTACTTGTTGGATTAAATAAATGAGTATGATTTTGAAGAATTTTTATGAAGTAGAACTAGTTAAGTTTTTCCATAATTTCCATTTCAACAGTTCAAACATTGATACAAATATTCAGGGTTATTTTCATTCCATTTTACCTTTACCACATACATATCTATGTATTCACACTGTGTTTTTTTTTTTTTTGAGTGACTAATGTAATTTCAAGGGGCCAGGAACTAAGTTCTGATCCCACCTTTTCAATAATCAAGTCTTTGATCTTGAACAAGTCCTAACATCATCAATTCCGGTTTCTTCATCTGTAAACCAAAGATTTTTAATTAAGGTGTAACATCACTTTAAGGCTAACATTCTATAATTCTAAGAAGAAATAGTCTACCTGGACATGAGCCAGTTTATCTGAAAATTATCGGAAAATGATGAAAAGAAAAATGAAGAGTTGATTTGGAGTTTAATAAGTAAACAAATTTAAAAATCAATTTTTATTCATTTAAAAAATGAAAATTGTATGCATTTAAGTTTTCTAACATGTTTTATATATGTGTACATTGTGAAGTGATTTTTAACTATTTACATATCTATAACCTTGTATAGTTACTTTTGTTTTGATATAGTAAGAACATTTAATAACTACTGTCTTACCAAATTTTACATATACCATATACTATTATTAACTACAGTCACCATAGTGTACATTAAATTCCCAGGACTTATTCATCTTATAACTGATGAATATCCCGCCATCCTCTCCACGGTCCCTGGCAACCACCATTCTACTCTGCTTCTACAAGTTTGAATTTTTTTTTGATTCCACATAGAAGTGGAATTATACAGTATTTGTTTTCATGTGTCTGGCTTATTTCATTTAACATAATGTCCTCTAAGTTCACTCGTGTTGTCATAAACAGCATTATTTCCTTCCGTGTTAGAGCTGAATAATATTCGTGTGTGTGTGTGTGTGTGTGTGTGTGTGTGTGTGTGTGTGTGTGTGTGTGTGAGAGAGAGAGAGAGAGAGAGACATTTAGGTTGCTTACATGATTTAGCTATTGTGAATAGTGCTGTAATAAACATGAAAGTAGAGATATTTCTTCAAGTTACTGATTTCAGTTCCTTTGAATATATACCCAGGAGTGGAAGTGATGGATCATATAGCATATGCTTGCCACCTAGATCCCTCGCATGTGGGGTTCACAATAGGGTTCATGCTCCTAAGAATCTAATGCTGCTGCTGATCTGACAGCAGGCAGAGCTTAGGCTATAATGTGAGTGATGGGGAGTGGCTGTAAATACAGATGAAGCTTCATTTGCTCACCCACCAGTCATCTCTTGCTGTGTGGCCAGTTCTTAACAGGCCATGGACCAGTTGGCCTACTGGCTGAGGATATGGCTTGGGTATATGGCTTGCAAATACTTTATCTCATTTCATAGGTTGCCCTTTCATTTTGTTGATTATTTACTTTGCTAGGCAGAAACTGTTTAGTTTGATGGAATCCCATTTGTTTAATTTTACTTTTGTTGCCTGTGCTTTTAGAGTCATATTCATAAAGTCATTGCCAACACCAATGTCAAGGATCTTTTCCTCTGTGTTTTCTGATAAGATTTTTATGTTTTCAGGTCTTACACTTAACTCTCTAATCTATTTTGAGTTGGTTTTAATGTATGCTGCCAGGTAAAGGGCAAATATTATTCATTTACATATGGATATTCAGTTTCTATAATATCATTTATTGAAGAGACTATCCTTTCATTATTGTGTATTCCTGGGACCTTCATTGAAGATTAGTTGACCATATATGCATGGATTTATTTTGGGGTTCTCTATTCTGTTCCATTGGTCAATGTGTTTGTTTTTATGCCAATACCATACTGTTTTGATTACTATAGCTTTATAGTATATTTTGAAATCAAGTATTATGATGCCTCTAGCTTTGCTCTTTTTTCTCAAGATTGCTTTGGTTATTTGGGTTCTGTTGCAATTACAAAATCATCAATTTTTTAGTTACTTTTTAAATGAATACTGGTGTAACAGATGATGATTATCAAACAATCAAATAGCTACCACTCAGTGTTACTTTTTTAAACCAATGAAATGCATTTAAGTGCAATTGTGTAAACTAACTAACATCATGAAGTTTTAGGTTCTAAGTCAACTTGTTTTTTTATTGCATTTCTTTTTTTTAAAATTTTATTGTTATTATACTTTAAGTTTTAGGGTACATGTGCACAATGTGCAGGTTTGTTACATATGTATACATGTGCCATGTTGGTATGCTGCACCCATTAACTCGTCATTTAGCATTAGGTATATCTCCTAATGCTATCCCTCCCCTCTCCCCCCACCCCACAACAGTCCCTGAAATGTGATGTTCCCCTTCCTGTGTCCGTGTGTTCTCATTGTTCAATTCCCACCAGTGAGTGAGAACATGCGGTGTTTGGTTTTTTGTCCTTGCGATAGTTTGCTGAGAATGATGGTTTCCAGTTTCATCCATGTCCCTACAAAGGACATGAACTCATCATTTTTTATGGCTGCATAGTATTCCATGGTGTATATGTGCCACATTTTCTTAATCCAGTCTATCGTTGTTGGACATTTGGGTTGGTTCCAAGTCTTTGCTATTGTGAATAGTGCTGCAATAAACATACATGTGCATATGTCTTTATAGCAGCATGATTTATAATCCTTTGGGTATATACCCAGTAATGGGATGGCTGGGTCAAATGGTATTTCTAGTTCTAGATCCCTGAGGAATCGCCAAACTGACTTCCACAATGGTTGAACTAGTTTACAGTCCCACCAACAATATAAAAGTATTCCTATTTCTCCACATCCTCTCCAGCACCAGTTGTTTCAACTTTTTATTTTTTTTCTTTTTCTATGCTTTAGGCATATTCATTCATCCAACGCTTAGTAAGAATTTACTGATACTATCTAGTCACCAGAGAGACAGTTCATAAAGCTGGTCTGCTCTTTCAGTTTTCACTTAGCCTATTTCTCCACATGAATTGTAAACTCCACATTTCATGTTTAGTCTGTGTATTAGCCTGTTTTCATACTGCTGATAAAGACATACCGAGACTGGAAAGAAAAAGAGGTTTAATGTACTTACAGTTCAACATGGCAGGAAAGGCCTCACACTCATGGTGGAAGGCAAGGAGGAGCAAGTCATGTCTTATGTGGATCGCAGCAGGCAGAGAAGGCGAGCCTGTGCAGGGAACCTCCTCTTTATAAAACCATCAGATCTCATGAGACTCATTCACTATCACAAGAACAGCAAGTGAAAGACCCACTCCCATGATTCAATTACCTCCCTTTGGGTCCCTCCCGCAACACATGGGAATTGTGGGAGTTACAACTTGAGATCTGCGTGGGGACACAGCCAAACCATATCAGTCTCTTTGCTGTGAGGATTACACAAGGTAGTGGAAACAGAACTAACATTCTGGTTATGTCAAATATATGTAAGCCATAGTTCCACTTCACTGTCTAATCTTGGCCAAATTGCTTAATCTCACTAATCCTCATTTATCTCAACTGCAAACTTTACAAATCATTCCATGTGTTTTTTGTTACTGATGCATGAAAATTTTCTCAAATTTGCAAAGAAAGAAGAAGGAAAGTGTCTTTTTTACTCAGCTGACTGCTGCCTTCAGATGCTTGGCTCACAAAGCAAAATGCTACTTTAGTTGTGCTGCTCTTGTGATTCATGTAGCAGAAGCAAATGTGCTGAACAGAAAAGAAAGATAAGCAAACACTAGATTAGTCATAAACTGGGAGATGGTCTCAAGTGCAAATGCTGGGTAGAAAGCTACAGGCTTTATACTATATACTATATAGTATATATAGCATATGTATACTGAAGGAGGCGGGGGAGAAGGGAGGCATCCACTATTCCTAAATGTAGTTATTCAGAATATATGCCTGAATCTTTGAGGGTTCCTCCATAATAATGGCTCACTCACTGATTCTCTGAGCATTCCAGAACAAAGACAAATTGACTATTTAGCCATGACAAACAAAATTATGAGATAACCCCAAGAGCTAGCCTAAGAGAAAAATAAAGCAAGAGGAAAGGATTTTTCTTTTCACTGTTATTCAGTAGTTTATCTTTCTGTTTGTCTGATGATTTGCTTTTAGGAGCCTGTGAGGCTGGTTTCCTGGGGTCTATGCTGTATAACTTCTTACCTTTAGGTTAAACCTTCTACTGATATTTTTGTACCCAGCCCATCTTGAATGAAGGCCAGATTGGACATGCTTTAATATTTAATCCTTCTGAGTTATCTAATTAAGTAAAAACTGGCATTTTAAAAGTTCCTATGCCATGAGGATTTGAGTAGCTGTGCCAAAAGGCTCACATCACTGGACTGGAGGTAAATTTATAGCTGTTTTTATTCATTTGCATTTCATCAGCGCAAAATTGCTGACTCTAGGTTTGGCAAGGACCTTACTGCCTGCTCAGTCTGCAGGGTATAGTACACTGCTGGTGATGGGCAATGAATCAAGAGAGAAGTTTGAGTTCCACAGTCCACAGGTCATTTTTCACCTTGAAGTTTGGCTGTATAGCAAGTCAATTATATAAACAAAAAGCCGGGGTTATTCTGATGCCATAGGCTTAAAGGCATCCTCCTTTTTTTTTTTTTTTTCTGTAAGAATCTCTATAGCATCAGTTCTGGCCTCAGCTGACCTAGTTCAGCCCCAGTCCTGACAATTACAGTGAAATCACATCTTAAGGTGAATAATGGATCTAAGGTAATTATATTATGATCATAATTACCTTTAAAAGTCTCATGTAAGACAGTATCGTACATGGTAGTTGGGTTCTAGAATCAGCTTGTAAGTATGCATAACAACTGACTCCAACAGCATAGGTTGAAGAGCCTGGAGAAAGTTATCTCATGTCTCTAAGCTTCATTTCACTCATGCATGAACTGGAGTTATTAACAGAGCCTACCTCGTAGGGCATAGGAAGGCTGAAACGAGATGACGAATGTGGAGGGCCAAGCACATAAACCAGCACAATCAATGATAGCTACTAGTATTAACAGATTGTTATGGGCTACTTAAACTCCTACAGTGGGTTGTTGGCTACATGTACAATGGCTGAACTCTTTCAATTAGCCATTTTGCAGATAAGGGAACTGAGTCTAACACCAAGCAATTAAGGGGATAGCTAGTAATGCCAAAAACTTGTTTACTGTGTACTATAGTAATCCAGGTCGTATACAATAGAACCAGCTCTGCCCAGTTTTGTCATTTACTGTTTCCATAAACTTATAGAAGTTGTTTAGCTATTCTAAGGATTTTAAAAGTTCATACATATAAACCATTCAACAGTGCCTGGCACATGGTGAGCTACATCATGATCATCATCACCATTATGGTTATTAATATCCCATGCTTTGTGTGGAAACACCAATAGTGTTGGCAGCACCAGTGGTGAAATAATTTGTCTTACACATAAGGGAGAAACAGACTTAACTCCACAAGATTACTTAACATGAAATAGGATTTGAAGGGGATTTTCAATAAGACAATTGGAAGAGCCTCAGTGAACTAAAAAGGATAGACTGCTCCAGATGAATAAAATGAGAAGACATGGAGGCCAGGGTCATAGAAGAGGCAAAACAAAATGACTTGCATGAAAAGAAAGGGAAAGAAAAGAAACAAAGAGATAGAACCTTTGCAGCAGAATAGCAATGATTCCTTTGTTGAAATTCTATAATTTGTTGGCTTGGTCTCCGTAGTATCTAAAAGTAGACAGACACTTCAGTTGGAGACCATGATGATAGGTTCTACACTTTCATTACAATAAATGAGACAGAAAAATACCGAGGTACATCCAGAGGCTCAGGAAATGAGTACTGCAGTGCTATTTCACAGATGTGGCTGAGCAAATATAATTCAGAAAACTATTCCTTAGAAAAGAAAATAAAGACTGGAAACTTATTTTATAAATAGTAGATGGGGTGCATGTTGAACATAGGATACCAGAGAGAAACAAGGAGCAATTATTTTTATTAGCCATATTCAGGTGGGGAGGGGACAGATTGTATTTAGCCCTGAGTTAGGATTTTTCAAGCTCACTCTTACATCACTTTTTGTGACCTGGAGCAAGTCCCTTCTTCACACTTATTATGGGCCTAAATCACCTTCCTGTCTAGATCAGGAGGTAGTACAGTATAATGTTTAGATACAAAGGCTCTGGAATTAGATTTGGTTCAGAACTCTCCTTTATGCCTATTTCCTGAGTTATCTGGGACACATTAGTTAAATTCAAGCCTCAGTTTCTCATGTGAAAGTTGGAGATTGTAACAAATATTGCTTACTTAGTATTGTTGTTAGAGGTTTAAATCATATAATTCACGTTAAGGTGTTAGCAAAATGCTTGAAATATGGGAAGTACTTAATAAATGGGAAATACTTAATAGATGGAAACTACCTGTATTGTTATCTATAAAAATAAAAGAATGGACTAAAAGATCTGTAACATCTTCTCCAGTTACTCATTGTTTTCTCTAGCCCATGCTCCATATTTTTACAGCCTCCCAACTTTGACATCTCTCTTCTAGTTTATGCCCTAGCTCCCACCTGTAAAGTGAGTGGAAAAAAGAAATGTTAAAATGTCCAGTGTTTTGGGAAGCCGAGGCGGGTGGATCACGAGGTCAGGAGATGGAGACCATCCTGGCTAACACGGTGAAACCCCGTCTCTACTGAAAATACAAAAAAATTAGCCGGGCGTGGTGGAGGGCGCCTGTAGCCCCATCTACTCGGGAGGCTGAGGCAGGAGAACGGTGTGAACCCAGGAGGCAGAGCTTGCAGTGAGCCGAGATGGCACCACTGCACTCCAGCCTGGGCGACAGAGCGAGATTCTGTCTCAAAAAAAGAAAAAATAAATGTCCAGTGTAGAAGCAGAAATGTGTATGAGGGAAGAAGGAACAGGTCTCAGTCCTCCTACAGCCACCACTAAGATTGCTAGAAGTTGAATGTAAATGTTTGAACCCCCAAGGGCACATAAGGAATGTCTTGTTTTAGAAAATTTAGCCGATATATTTAGCTTGTTTTTTCACCTTTTATGAATGAATAGGACACAGAAGCCATCCGAGTGTGACTTGTGAATGAAATAATATGCATGGATGCATTTTGTAAACAGCACTTTCGAATGGTGCTGTTGTTGCTGCCGTTGCTATAACTGTGATAAGCATATTGTTTATAAACCCAAAGGTTACGCGCTATTTGTCTTTTAATTCTATAAACTGGCACTAGTTTTTTGGATTAAATTATCATTAGGTTTGAGTAATGCCTATCTTATCTACAGCTTCTCTAAGAAGAGAAAGCTTTCCTGGATGCAGTTATATATTAGAGAAAAATTTTAAATAATATACTCGAGATAACAATATATACTAGAGGTAAGTAAACTAGAGATTAATAGTGCAAGTTCTCAGGTTTCTGGATTCATGTCCTTGATCTGCCACATTCCAGTTTTGTGGCCTTGAGCAAGTTGCTTAATAGCTCCAAGTTTCAGTTCCTCCATTTTTAAAAAGGGGAAAACAACTGTATGTACCACAAAGGATGCCGTGAGCATTCAACAAAGCAATGAATTTAAGATCGTGGCACAGTGCCTGGAATGAAGGAGGCACCCAATAAAGATTAGCTATTATCATTATTAAAATAATAGAAGACATAATATAGAGAAAATAAATATCTCCACTTTAATGATATGGCAGATACACAAAGTCTGGGCGAAAAGGATGTGGAATGGAGGAAAGTGGCAAAGAAGAAGTTGGAATGAACAAAACTCAGCTAAAGTGAGTGCGGTGGCTCACGCCTGTAATCCCAACATTTTGGGAGGCCGAAGCAGGCAGATCATTTGAGGTCAGGAGTTCGAGACCAGCCTGGCCAACATGGTGAAACCTCTTCTCTTCTAAAAACACACACACACGCAAAAATAGCTGGGCATGGTAGTGCATGCCTATAATCCCAGCTACTTGGGAGGCTGGGACATGATAATCGCTTGAATCCAGGAGACGGAGGTTGCACTGAGCTGAGATCGTGCACTCCAGCCTGGGCGACAGAGTGAGACTCCATCTCAAAAATAAATAAACAAACAAATAAATAAAGTGAGTAGGTGGGCCACTGGCCAATTTTTATAACCTCAGCCTTACGGGGTCTGCTCCAAAAGCATCTGTCCCTGGGATAGAATCTAAAATCAGTCCAAATGTCATACTGTTGCTTCAGTTTGAAATGTTGTGACCAGAGTCTTCCTATTTCTAGTCCTAAAAAGAAGCAAAGAGCTGCAGCAGTCAAGACCTCCAGTAGGGAGACTGATACTCCAATGCAGCTAGAAATAAGGTGTGTCATCACACTACAGCCTAAATCTGGACAGTGCCAGGAAGCCTGCTGAGATTTATTAAACCTTACCTCTGTTTATTTACCTGCAAAGATGACTCTTTCTAAGTGACCATTAGGATTTTAGAATAGAGAGAAAAATTTGAAATATGGGAGTCAAGAAGCTAGTTAGATTCAAATTGTCTATATCAGGGGACAGCAAACATTTCCTGTTTGGGCCAGGTGGTAAAGATTTTAGGCTTTGTGGGCCATATGGCTTCTTTTGTACTTACTCACCTCTACTGTTGTAGTGCAAAAACAGCCATAGACAATACATAAATGAATGGGCATGGCTGTGTTCCCATAAAACTTGATTGACAAAAACTGGTAGCAGGCTAGATTTGGCCCATAGACCATAACTTGCTGACCCCTAGTCCCTACAAGAGACTTGATGCAATGACTCAAGTTGTCAGAAGAACCTGAGCTAAGGCTCATATAAATCAAACATGATGTTGAAGAATGTTGTTGACTAGAGATTAGCTGACCTAACGTAGACGGCTTCAGAAAGAAGAAGGGAGAGGCAGCAAACTGCTTAAATTTAAATGGAGGAAGCAGCTTCTGTGGAAGAAAATAGGAATAACACGAAAAAGAACTGCAGCATAAGATGTACTTAGTAATTCACATTAGAAAAAATACAGGGTGGACCTCAGCAACATTCTTTTTGGCATTGTTTTTCTGTATTCTAATATTCAGAGCATGAGTAATAACTAGGGTAAACATACATACTTGTTTTCCAGGATAGTCCAAGTGTGTCTTTTGTCCTTGTGTGATCATCAATAGTGTCCCCCTTTTAGAGAACTGTCCCAGTTTGCACTATAAATTGTATGATCACAACTATAATAAATTGATTCTGAAGTTGCAGCACAAATAGGTATATATTAATTGGTATTTATTAGTTGGATTTTCACAAGACTTGGACAATAATACAAGTCTATAAATGCAGAATGTAGTGCTAGATAAGGGTATGTTAAGAACTTCAAGTCAGGGTTGGTTTTAAATCCAACTTTATCACTTTCTGATCATCTTAGACAAGGTGTTTAATCTCCCCGAATCACAGCTCCTCATATGTAATAATAAATAATAAAAGTAGCAATCTCATTAGATATGAATTTATTAGCATATAATAAATATTATAAAATATTAGCTGTTATTTTATTATTATTATATATTCAGATAGAATCAATTGGTTGTGTGGAGACAAAACTCACCTTTCATTTACCGAAGATATGCCTCAAAAGGAGTAATTTTCTTTTTTTTTTTTTTTTTTTGAGACGGAGTCTCACTCTGTCACCCAGGCTGGAGTGCAGTGGCGCGATCTCGGCTCACTGCAAGCTCTGCCTCCCGGGTTCACGCCATTCCCCTGCCTCAGCCTCCCGAATACCTGGGACTACAGGCACCCGCCACCATTCCCGACTAACTTTTTGTATTTTTAGTAGAGACAGGGTTTCACCGTGTTAGCCAGGATGGTCTCGATCTCCTGACCTCACGATCCACCCGCCTCGGCCTCCCAAAGTGCTGGGATTACAGGCGTAAGCCGCCATGCCCAGCCAGGAGGAGTAATTTTCTTGTCACTGGAGACGATCAAGCAGAGACGTAACAGCGTAACAGGCACTTCATAGGAATATTATAAGTAAAATCTTGCTACTCAAAGCCTGGTCCATAAACCATGACATTTGCATCAGTTAGCAGTTTGTTGGTGCAGAATCTTAAGCTTCCACCTAGACCTACTGAATTGGAATCTACATTTTGAAGAAACCTTAGTCAGTACATTTAACCTTGCTATAAAGCAGCAGTCCCCAACCTTTTTGGCACCAGGGACCGATTTTGTGGACAATTTTTTCATGGATGGGTTGGGGGTGGGTGGTAATGGTTTGGAGATAATCCAAGTATATTACATTTATCATTAGATTCTCGTAAGGGATGTGCAACCTAGATCTCTCACATTTGCAGTTCACAATAGGGTTCATGCTCCTATGAGAATCTCATGCCGCTGCTGACCTGACAGGAGGCAGAGCTCAGGCCATAATGCTCACTTGCCCATGGCTGTGTCACCTGGTTCCACCGGACCACGGACCATTACCTGTCCATGACCCAGGGGTTTGGGACCCCTGCTAATCGTCCACTGATGACTCAGACATTAGTGGATGACTAGACTTACAAAGCCCCTTCCATCCCTGAGACCACTTGATACTATAGCATCCACAGGTTATAAGTGGATAAAGTAATGCAGTGGAAGGGAGCTGTGAATTCAATACATACTATATCCTATTCCACTAGGCAAGTGAGGAATAGCCCTTTCCACCCAACTCCAAAGAACATAATACCAGGTCCAGTGACTACATTTCACTGATGAATTAAGTACTAATCTCAGATAGGTACAGATGAAGACCTTAAGTGAGTATACTCAGTACTGGGTTTATTTTTTAATCTGCAACATTACATCTACCTTGGATATAGCAACTTGATTATTTCCCGAGTTCGCCTCATTTTGTTTTGAGCCATTTCTCTGCTTTCTCAGAGAAAGTTCCTTGAAGGAACTTTCCATTCTCAGAACCTCAGAACCTTTGCCTTCACAGAGCCAATAAGACAGATATGGGAGCTGATGAGCAAATACAGCAGAAAGTCATGCAAAGGAAAAACACAAAGAGACAGTCCTCCACCAGAATTCTGAGCCTGGGTCTGCTGGTTCCCTGATTCCTTCCATGCTTTGGAAAGGAACGATGTGCTGGTGCATTCAGAAAAGAAAATGAGACCCAGAAAAGCAGGATTTCCCTAAAAATCCTGGTCATAGACCATAAAAGTATTATCACAACATAATGTAAAGAATGTATTTCTGGAAGGAATTCTGTTTCTATATGAGAGAAAGGTATTTTAATTAATGATTCTACAGCCCTTTTACCTTAAAGAGAGGGTTTGTTTAGAAAGCTTGAGTTGTAAGCTACACTGTTAGCTTAGTTTGTGCTAAGTGAGATGACAAAGCTGTCACCTTCCTCTAAGTTCAAAGAACAGTTATCAATTAATTACTCATCAAGTATTTTCTTGAGCAACTACAAAATGAAAGGCATTAGAAATACAAGGATAAATTAAAATTAACATGATTCTTGTTTACATGGAGCTTCCAGTTAGTGAAGAAACTGAGAGTCCAGACGCTAATCACATGATTACATAATTAAATTTAAAACTGCAACTGTGATAGATTCTACAAAAGATAGGTATATGTACTGTAAGGGCTTACAAAAAAAGAATCTGGCCTACACAATAAGTTAGGGAAGTAATTACTGAACTGAGAGCAGAAGAATGCATATAAGTTAAATGGATAAAGCAGGATAGAAAAATAGACTAGATAAAATGAATTAATTTGACAAACAGATATAGACTACCTGCAAGGTGCCAAAGGTCATGATAGGTAACTGTATTACACAAACAAATGAAAGTTGGTCTGCAAGTTACAGAAAATAGGACGGGCTGAAGCTTGTTAATTCCTAGTTGTGAGAAGTTGGTGTTACTTTAACTATCCAAGCCTCAGTGTTTTAATCTGCAAAATAAGAAAATAACATCTATCTTGTAAGATTATTGTGAAAATTTTAAAAGCCCTTAACTTACTCTCTGGCAGACAAGTAGCAAATTTTGTAATGACCAGACAGAGGGAGTCAGTATGATATAGTATCAGAAGCAATGTTACACAGTTGTCAAAAGCTGAATGTCTTTGATCAGGCTGAATTCCAATCCCAGGTACAATTACTAGCTCTGTGACCTTGGACAAATGACACACTTTCTAATCTTCAGTTTCTTTATGTAAAAAGATGATAGACATGTCTACCTCACATTTCTTGGTAGGATCAAAGGAGATAATGCACGGAAAGGTCAAAGATTACTTAAATAAATATTTGCCTACATATTTTATATGTACAAACTACTATATCAGCACAGATAAATAAGTAGTTATGTTTTTCTATTGTTGTTGTTTTGGGTAGGAGGGTGAAGCTAGACAAGACCAAAGGCTTCACATAGAAAATTTTCACCTAGGTCTTTGCCTACATATTTTATATGTACAAGATACTATATCAGCACAGATAAATAAGTAGTTTTTTATTGTTGTTGTTCTGGGTAGGAGGGTGAAGCTACACAAGACAAAAGACTTTACATAGAAAAATTTGACCTAGGTCTTGAAAAATTAATAGATGTTGGACAGACAATGCTGATAAATGTGCCTTGTGCAAGCCATACGACTGCAATTTGCTACTATGAGAACAGCCCCGGGGGTTCAAGGCATAAGGATAATATTTTTAAAAGGCTGGTGAGTTCCTCCTAATAAACATCATCACTTCAGTTGTTGTCATGAGCTAGAATGCAAGATGATGTAGTAGATAATAGCATATGCTTTGAAATAAGATAGACATGGGTTCTGAGCCAGTCCCTGCTACTTACAACTGCATGACCTTATGCCCATTACTTCACTTCTCTGAGCTTCAATTTACTCATCCCTAAGAGGAAGTAACAACAGTGCCCTCTTCATGAAGCTATTATGAGGATTCAGCACGATAATGTATGTAAAGCTCTAAGTATCTTGTTTGGCGCACAATAAGTGTTCAATAAATGTTAAATATTGTTATTATTGTTGATGTGGCATTAAGGTTATGCTGGCATAAAACATTAGAATTTGTTCAGTGCATGGAACAATTACATTAAACTCAGAGTAAGCTATATTACTTACTTAACAGTGGAATACCAAAGAAATACAATGAACAACAGGTTTTAAGAGTTCCTATATGGCAGTGGTTGCAGGTATTTATCTTTGTCACCCTAGTAACTTTGAGAGCTCTACAGAGTAGGCCTTCAATAAGTGTTGAATAAATGAATGATTTTGCTGATTTTAAAATATTTTTTCTACTTATAAACATGGTAAGTGTTTCTGCAGATAATCTGTAAATAAAAAATACATCTGTAAATTCAACACCAATGTGTTTTCTTCCAAGGTGTGTGTGCATGTGCGTATGTGTGTGTGTGTATAATATATATGGGAAATCATGGCATTTAAATAAATGTATACATATTTAGTTTTGATCATGCCATATGAAAGCTTTTTTCCACTTGTCATATGAGCATTTGCCTTGTTTTATGAAACATACTTTACAAACATGATTTATATGTTGCATTACACTCTATAAGAATATGCCATATAATTTATTTAACTATTACCGTATTGTTACACCTTTACTGTGTGTCAAAACTAATTCATCTTCAAATATATGTTATTTGTCACACCATATTCAGTGAGTTCTTAATCATTTTTAGGGTAAACAACTTAAAAACCTAATTATTAAAAAAATACTCTGTATTATCTCCCTCCTAGATGAAAATTACAAACACATTTACAAAAACTATTGCCTACTATTTCAGGAGGTTTATAAACTCCATGAAGCCCATCCATAGATTTCTGTCCCCAGGGATTCACTTCAGAACTAATTATATAAAATGTTAATATCAAGCAAAACAAAAATGTGCAAAAACTTGACTATAATTATTGTGGAGATGTATAATCTCTAAAATATTGCTGACTACAGTAATGTGGCCCAATCCCAGTTCATTCTTATTTTTTAAATAGTGCTTTAGATTACACATTAATGCTTCTCTACAACTTTCATTGAATAGTAGTGTTTCGTGTGATATATCTTTATTCTCTTTAGTGACAGAAAGTCTCTGCAGGACTCCCAGTGCACAGTCTTTTCTCGCGGTGACATGGTTTGGCTGAGTCCCCATCCAAATATCATCTTTAACTGTAGTTCCCATAATTCCCATGTGTTGTGGGAGGGACCCGGTGAAGATAATTGAATCATGGGGTGGTTACCCTCATGATTTAGGTTACCTGTTCTAGTGACAGTGAGTGAGTTCTCATGAGATCTGATGATTTTCTAAGGAGCTTCCCCCTTCACTCGGCACTCATTCTCTCTCCTGCTGCCCTGTGAAAAGGTGCCTTCTGCCGTGATTTTAAGTTTCCTGAGGCCTCCCCAGCCATGCAGAACTGAGTCAATTAAACCTCTTTTCTTTATAAATTACCCAGTCTCAGGTATTTTTTCATAGCAGTGTGAGAACATGACTAATACACGCGGTGAGGTCCTGCATCCTGGAAACCTATGAAATTATTAGGTCTACTCCTGCCAACCACCACCCTCTCTGTCGCTCCAAGTTATCTTAAATACCATTCCATTTGAGCAAATACACAGCATGACTCAGCATTGGATAATAGTTATTTGAAGGAAAGAGAACATTTTATGAAAACACTAAAAATAAATTCAAGAAACAAAATGTAATATAGCCTAAAGGTGGCTAAACACAAAAGTGATGTAGTCACAGCATTAGGGCAGGTTTATTGTAATCTCAGGATGCAAGGTTTTAACTTGGCCTTTATGTGATTCTAACCAAGGAGTATCATAATCTTTATTATGAACGTACACTTTGTCTGATATGCAGTTTACAATAATGAGACTAATTCTACATGCCAATTTGCATGGCTTCTAAAGAATTCTAATAGGTTCCAATATAAAGCAAAAAAAATTGTCTTGTATTTTTTGTTTGTCGTTTCTATCTGTTTGCTTCTAAAGATAGAACAATTTCTGATGTAAAAAGCATGTAGCCGTGTCTGCACATTTCTATGTATATGTTTCTGCCTGTGGGGGTTAGAAAAGTTCTGAATTATTATTAAGTTTCAAAGAATTATGAAAAAAATGTTAAAAAACACTTCTAAGAATAATTTTTATTTAAGCCATTTCTTTTTCTCCTTCATAGTTACATCATCCTTCCCAAGGATTCCGCTTTGGAACTGTCCGAGAAAGCAGTGCTGAAGATTATGTGAAACAAAGTTTCCCAGAGATGCATGAATATATGAGAAGGTACAATGTTCCAGCCACCCCTGATGGAGTGGAGTATCTGAAGTGAGTGTCAACCTCTTGGATCCAAAGAAAAATTCTCACTGAAGAGAAGTAATTTAGCTATTGACGCAGTGTATGTTAGTTTCTGAAAATGACAGATGAATATACCCACGTTGTGTTAAGTAATACTTTACACTGTGTGAGATCCCAGGAGATGGTGTGAAATAGTGTGTACTTAATTATGTGACCTAGATTACTTGTGACCTGCATAGTCTCAAGTTGGTAGTAGCTTTGTTCAAAGAGTCAGTGGGGCCATTAGCATAGCAGATGGTGGAGGAAGTAAATATTGGCTTTACATCACTTGAGAAAACAATGGTGCTGAAATAGTCAAACACACAGGGAATATGGCCAGAGGATAAAGTGTCCCAAGGCAACGTTTTCCTTCCCAGTGAATATATCTCTAAACCCACGGAATGCCTCCTCTTGCCATGAGGAAATGGAATTTATCTTAGAGATTTCCTGTAGAAAGGAAATAAGATACAAGACAATGATTCCCATGCCTGCATTCTTCTCATCAGAATTTATGAGAAGCAATCATGAGAAATCACACTGCCATGGCAGATTATCAGAGCCTGTAATTCAATGAAGTTGAATACAAAGGCAGACGGTGCAGTGATGGGTCTGTTCTGTCTAGTCTTCCTGAGAAAAGGGAAAGAATGGTTCCTGAAAAACAGGAAGACATGAGGGTGAGCAGTCCTCTCCCTCCTGCTCGATGGAATCAAGATAATAACAGACATCCACACCTCCAATTCCTAGAATTGTGCAGCATCAGGAAACTGGTTTCTCCATGGTCAGCATCAATAATCTCCCCAATGGACAGCAGGACCTGCCACCTCAAATTCTTTTTTAAGAAAGAATAGAAATAAATAAATAATTTCATGGAACATAAGGGTTTTGTCTTTCTCAACAACTTTAGAAACATGCCACTTAAAAAATTTTATGGACTTTTAACTATAGCTTAGAGAAAAAGCCTTGTTCTCTCATATTTGCAAAATTATATATGATGTGTAAGTATTATGAAATGCCACTTTTAATTTTGCAAGAACATCAACACATTACAGTCTCTCTCTGACATGAAGTTTAGAGTCCCTTTGCCTCCCAGATGTTCTTATGTATTCTCTTCTTCAGGCGAATTTATGGTTGAGAGAAAGAATAAGATGTCAGGGTAGCAATGGCTTCCAGCTCAATAGAAATAGCAGACAAACTAGGCTCTGCTGACAGTGTGAAAAAGGATGAGATGAGCTACTCCTGCAGTCCCCAGCAGTTCCACTCCACTCAGGGCATTCACGTATCTCAGGAGCTTTACCTGAGAAGGCCCACATGCCCAGCACTGGCTCTGCCCTAGCTTGAAGAGAAGCAATCTTCAGGAAAGCAGCCACAGATGAAGACCCAAAACAAGTCCATTTTCCTTGGTAATACAACTAGTGAGTGGCAGAGTCAGGACTAGGACCAGGTCTCTGGAATCCAACCACTGCTTCAGACTAGTCTAGGAACCATGATGAAAGAGTAGGCACTTGATATTTGCAGAATAGTCCATGTTCCAGCAACATCTATGTTCCAGTTGGTATCTGAAAGCTAGTTAGAAATGCAGCAACTCCAGCCTCATCCCAAACTTACTGCATCAGAATCTTCATTTTAACAAGCTCCCCAAGCAATTCACTGATTGAGGTGAAATTGGAATCTAGGCAGAGCTTATCATTAATGCCCTCTCACCACTTCTCTCTGGGCCTTAATTCTCCACTTTCAGCCTACTCATTTCCTGTGCCCTCAGCCACCACTTCCCACAACCACAGTCTTCATGTTACCTCCCTGGCATCCCAGAGCTCTGACCTACAAGGCACAACCCCTAGCATTGCCTGTGCAAGGAACTTTTCTACATATTGAACCTGTCCTTTCCCTCTCCCATCAAAATTCTCCTGGACTTAATTCTGCTCTCTCAGGGCCCTGCTTTCTCATTAACAGTTTTCCAAAAAAAATAACTCCTACTAAAACGCTTATTCCTTTTATTATGTTAATATGTGACTGGTTTTCTTGTGATGTGTGATATGTATTTTTAAATAATGCTTAAGAAAAGACAGGGCATGATTCTATAATAGAAATAACCACTGGGGGCCCTGTGAACCACAACAGTGATTCAGCCAATCTAGAAGCCACTTGTAACTGGATCCCACTTGGCCATTTCCTCACCAGTGACTCAGGGTCCCATGGGAGTCTGAGAGCTGACTGCTTTTCGCCTTTTCACGTAATTGAAATTTATCATAGCTATCTGCACTTTGCAGTCCAAAATCAAGAGTAGTTATTTAAGGAAGGATCCCAGAGACATTAGGCTTTATGAATTACTGGTTTTAAAAAACTGAAATGAACCTCATCTTTTTTATTGTCATATTGCTACCACAAATATTTGTGGAATATTGGCAAGTGATAACTTGTTGCTACGTAGCTGTCAAGGTACATTATGGTACTGTGGCAGTCGAACTTTGATTGGAGAAACAGCTTTCAGCTCAATTTTTATTTTATTGCCAGGATTCCATTAAGATTCCTTATCAAATCCTAGGAGACAATCCACATCCCCAACACTTTCTAAAGCTTTCCATTACTGTAGAGCTGGGAGATGCTTCATTTTGGTTAAAGTTAAATTTGGGCCTCATTGTAACTTAAATCTGATACCCCTTTGAAAAGGGGATGCATTTTAAATTGGTTATTTCACTTATTTGAAGAGTAGGATAAGAAAGCAATGGTCATTGGTACCAAAAAGGGAAGCTGACCTGCCAACTATGTGTCTATACATGACCCAGACAAAGCCATTCGTGTAAGGATGTGTTTCCTGCCCTGATGAATCTTCTGGGTGTCTAGGGATATCTTTCTCTTTTTGATTTTCTATGAATTCTAGTCATATTCTCCTCTGTTTAGAAGCCACACTGTGTTAAATTAGAACAGCCTCACCACTGGATCTAAGAGAGGAAGGACTGAGCCCAGAAGGGATAGAAAAGAGTTATTCTTTTTGCAAAGCTGTTTGGACAACTCTAAGGGTAGAAAATCCTTTCTTTTTTTCAAATTAATAAATATTTTTATTTTTAAAAAATAAATACCTACACCTACACAATAAAAAGGAACTGAGGTAGTCATCGCATGAGATAGAAAGAAGTGTAATACAGAGTTCTGGTTCTCAAGAAATGTACACTTTAACTGGGGAGATAATATAGTGCACAAAATGGTTGCTTTTCTGGCCTTCACAGAATCCATTCCCTCTTTTTGGTCACAGCATCCTGCATTTCTTCATCCCTCTTCTACTCTCACTGATTTATATGAGGTGAACCCCACCCCTGGCTCCAGGTGACACCACCTAGCCAATAAGAATGACAGTCCAGACTTTTTAATGATTGCCATTCTAACTGGTGTGAGATGGTATCTCATTGTGGTCTTGATTTGCACTACTAGTCCAACCATTGTGGAAGTCAGTTTGGCGATTCCTCAGGGATCTAGAACTAGAAATACCATTTGACCCAGCCATCCCATTACTGGGTATATACCCAAAGGACTATAAATCATGCTGCTATAAAGACACATGCACATGTATGTTTATTGCAGCACTATTCACAATAGCAAAGACTTGGAACCAACCCAAATGTCCAACAACGATAGACTGGATTAAGAAAATATGGCACATATACACCATGGAATACTATGCAGCCATGAAAAATGATGAATTCATGTCCTTTGTAGGGACATGGATGAAATTGGAAACCATCATTCTCAGTAAACTATTGCAAGGACAAAAAACCAAACACCACATGTTCTCACTCATAGGTGGGAACTGAACAATGAGAACACATGGACACAGGAAGGGGAACATCACACTCTGGGGACTATTGTGGGGTGGGGTGAGGGGGGAGGGATAGCATTAGGAGATATACCTAATGCTAAATGATGAGTTAATGGGCGCAGCACACCAGCATGGCACATGTATACATATGTAACTAACCTGCACATTGTGCACATGTACCCTAAAACTTAAAGTATAATAATAATAAAATAAAAAAATTAAAAAATTTTAAAAAAAGGAATGATAGTCCATTTCCATGGTAACAATATCCAGGGATGGGCTCAGGACATAGTCACAATAAAAGCAAATTAGACTAAGAGCTTTTCTGAAACTGTTCCTGATAGAAAATCCTTTCTTAAATGGATGTATGTCTTTCACCTTTCCAAAAAGAATTGGAAGTGGCTGAAAACAAAGAAATCGTTGCATGTATTTTAGACAGTTATTTCCTTTTAAAACTTCTCCTTCCTTGCCCTCTTTGTAGGTGGAAGCTCAGCCTATGCTGAGACTCACCCTTCATCTGAACCTAGTCCCTACACTTACTAGCTGTGTAACCTGGTTTAAGTTACTTCAATCCTCTGAGCCTCAATTTCCTCATCTGTTATATCACAGTCATTCTGAGTGATAAAAGGTATAGAGAACAATGAATGCAATGCCTAACAACAAGAAGTCCCTCTAACAGTGTAATAAGAATAAACGTTCTCTATGCGCTTCCTATTCAATTCAGAGTGGCTCTGGCTTTACTGTTGGATTTAGAAGTAATTAAAGGAGCTGGTAGATAAACCCATTGGAAAGATGTCATGCTCTCTTATAAGAGTGCCTGTCTCCCCTGATCTGTAGTCTAGAGGTCAGTGAGAAGCCAAGACAGCTAAGTCAGCACCTAGGTAGCTTGTGTGGCCCTTAGTGTCCGGGTTTCTGTCCCCTAAACAAAAGCCGGCTGTCAGCCTTCATGCTTCCTTCCCATTAATGAATCATTTTCACTTTTCTCCTCTGGTCTTAAATATAGGAATGATCCAGAGAAACTAGACGCCTTCATCATGGACAAAGCCCTTCTGGATTATGAAGTGTCAATAGATGCTGACTGCAAACTTCTCACTGTGGGGAAGCCATTTGCCATAGAAGGTATTAATCAGTCACTCTTGATTCACTTTTACTCAGGATGTGCTCAGTTTGCCAACCTAGAAAGTCACAAATGCCAAAGTCAGAAGCAAAGAGCTATTCATCTTCCCTTGTTTTCATTTTCAACTCATAAGCACTTAGCTATTAAGTTGCTGAAGTTAGGAATTTATTTTTCACCTATTCAACAAATATTTATTTACCCAATTGTTAGGGGGAAAAAAATCATTGTTACCCATATGATGTTGTTTCAGATATCTGGGAGTGGTGGCACAGTGTAATAAATTTTAATTTAATCTGTATTGTGTGTGTGTGTGTGTGTGTGTGTGTGTGTGTTTGTGTGTGTGTGTGTGTGTGTGTGTTTAGTGGCAGGGTGTTGCTATGTGCTATGTTGCCCAAGCTTGTCTCCAACTCCTGGCCTCAAGTGATCCTCCTGCCTCAGCCTTCCAAAATTCAGGGAAATCTGTATTTTCTAATAGCCAAATACTCTAGCAAATCTGACAGAAAAACTGGAATGATTACATTTTACAACTGGGCGGGCCCCAATATTGATCTAATCCAATCTACTCGTTTGATAAACAAGAAAGCCCAGGGACATTACATAACATTTTCATAATTGTACAATCAGATGATAATACTGGGACTGAAATCTAAAGCTCCTGGTTCTTAAATAAGTATTCTTCCACTGGTTGGAAAATAAGTAGAAAAAAAACTCATTCTATAGTTTAATGCCCTTTAAGGTCCCAAACAAAACCTTTGGATCCTTGTTTGGGATCTCAGGTCTTTTTCTCCACTGGCAGCAAATTTTTCCTTCTAATGTGATCACCCAATCAATCAAACTTCAGAACCAAAGAAAGATTGCTTTGTCAGTAGCTCCTTTCATTCTGAAGGACGGTTGATATACGGAGCTGATAGTTTGAACCAGCAAATTTCACTTCTCCCAGTTCCCAGCTTCCCTTCCCTGATGGCGCATGCTGGCTCTCGAGACAGCCATGCTCACTTGACAGAAAATACTTCGGCTTAAAACAATCCCGTGGGGGTGCCCAACTGCTATTTCCAGAAATCTGTGCTTTCCTGTATGTTAACTAGGATATCAAGACTATTCTGATTTCAATTTCCCAACCACAGTTAGTCTCTGTCTCCTCTAAATATATCAGCAGATTAAAATGTTTACCTCTGTCTTTGTTTTCATGATAAATGAGAATGTTACAGCTGATGCTATTTCTCCACATCTTCTCCTAGCAGAAATCAGTCCCCTCTCCAGGCAAAGTCACCCCCACCTGAAGCAGGGATGGAACTCAGAAAGAGAGGCAATTAGCAGTAGTGGTCTTCTATTAAGACTACTGTCTTAGATAGCAAAGGGAGAAAAAGAAAAAGCTAGAAAAATACACAATCTTCAGTATATAATCCCATTTTAATGTAACAATGAAAAATTTCTCCTTTTTTGTGGCATCTGGGGATGTTACATTTTATTTCTGTCCTAGATGCACTGGGTAACTGAGATCCCTTCTGCCATTAGGAGCTACTAACAATGAATCATGGGTAGATGACAGAAGAATGAGGGGCTCCATTTTCCACCTTTATCTTCAGGGGACAACTCTATCTTGTCAAAAGACAGTGGTAGGATGGCTTGTTTGCCTCTGCTGGACCCTAGTGCCAGATGCCACGCAATTAACTCCCCACTGGTTTCCTGTTTACATTTCCATCTGTGTTCCTGAGACTTAGTGTCTTGCAGTTCCCAACATCTCTAGACATCACATTGTTTTCAAAGGAGATGAGCACAAAATGGTGCATGGAAAAGCCCTCCCTGCAAGAGAGTAGAAATACTGCAGGTTTTAATTGAGAGAATATTGTTATCATTGTGAGGTTATTCTCAAAATGGATGGGGTATACATCAGAAAATTAATTCAATTCTACTTCTGACAATAAGTTCATACTCCAAAAACATAACTCAGTAAAATACAAAAGGATATGTATAAATTACACGAAACAATGTGGTAGAAATACTAGTCAAAGTCTTGATTGCTACTTTTCTTAAAAATATGAATTTCACAAATTTTTTTTTTTTTTTTGAGACTGAGTCTCACTCTATCATCCAGGCTGGAGTGCAGTGGCACAATCTCAGCTCACTGCAACCTCTGCCTCCCAGGTTCAAGCGATTCTCGTGCCTCAGCCTCCCGGGTAGCTGGGATTACAGGTGCCCGCCACCACACCCCGCTAATTTTTGTAGTTTTAGTAGAGACAGGGTTTCACCATGTTGGCCAGGCTGGTCTCAAACTCCTGGCCTCAAGTGATCCTCCCGCCTCGGCCTCCCAAAGTGCTGGGATTACAGGCGTGAGCCACCTACAGTCTAAATAATAAAGCTCACATTTTAATAAGTTCAAGAAACTTAAATGTTATTAGAGGATAGCATATATTTTTAACAATTTAATTGAGAGAGATAATTTCATGAATTTTTGAGAAAATATTTCTCTCAATTAAATTGTTAAAAATATATGCTATCCTTTGACAACATTTAAGTTTCTTGAACTTATTAAAATGTGAGCTTTATTATTAAGTTAGACTGTATAGGTATAAAAAATCATCAAAGCGGTTTATGAGCAATACTTGGTCATTTAGTTTACAGGAATGTTTTATATGCCTACCCATAACCTTTCACAGGGCCTAGTACAATGCTAGGCATATAACATTAATGTAATAAGTGATGTATTACCTATTAAATAACTAATTAGGCTTGAAATAGGTACCTAATTCACTCAGGTAGTTAATAGCTTGTACTTATACTTTCCCAAATGTTTAAATGTACTTAGGAGAGAAAACAGAGTGCAATGATTCCTTCATGCTGAATGTACCATCACTGTATATAGTAGTAACACACTCAGTACTCTATGTGTGACACTCAGTGTAACTACTGCTGTGGTCTGAATGTTTGTGCCTCCCCCAAATTCACATGTTGAAACCTAATCCCCAAGGTGATGGTATTAGGTCATGAAGTTTCCACCCTAATAAAAAGGAATTAGTGCCCCTACGAAATAGGCTCAGCAAAGCTCATTCACCCTTTTCAGCATGTGAGGACCTAGCTACATGGCACCATCTATGAACCAGAAAGCAGGCCCTCACCAGACACCAAATCTACCAGTGCCCTGATCTTGGACTTCCCAGCCTCCAGAACTATAAGAAACAAATTTCTTTTGTTTTTAAGTCACCCAGTCTATGATATTTTGTTATAGAAGCCTGAGCAGACTAAGATAACTATTAACTATCCATCCAAACTTCACCATTCTGCATTTATTTTGACTTAAAAGGGAAAAATAAGGCAAATAAGGAACAGTGGCTCCACACTGAGTTTGAAACCCTTTCATGAGTACTCATCGGTACAGAGTATATAGCAAAGC
The DNA here is from genome assembly GCF_029281585.2 of Gorilla gorilla gorilla. Taxonomy (NCBI): domain Eukaryota; kingdom Metazoa; phylum Chordata; class Mammalia; order Primates; family Hominidae; genus Gorilla; species Gorilla gorilla. The sequence goes on along the minus strand of NC_073237.2, from coordinate 97,955,735 downwards.
AAACCAAAACTATTAAGGATGCAAAAGCATGTGGAAAGCCTTTGGTCGAATTAAATACCATAAACCAGGGGCACAAATACATATTGTGTGCAGGGGAGAAAAAAAAGTGTTGAGATAAATGAATACATGTCTCCAATTTGTGCATTGGAGTTAGCTGACAATAAAGCTCAAACAAGGAGAAAGACCAATGTAACTGCACAATAATGATGTGTGATCTTTCTGCCAAAGACCTTTGCCTGTTTTTGAGTTTGTTCTTTTACTTGCTTTCCAATAATTATTTAATACAATGCTTGGAACACTGGCTCTGGAGTCTGAGTACTTGGGTTAGGATAAAATTGCTGTTATTAACTGGCAAGTTATCTAATCTACTCTTCAGGTTCCTCACCTGCATAATGGGGAGATGAATAGGAAATTTATGATAGAATTGTTGTGAGGATTAAGTAATACATATAAAGCATGTACTGTAGGAACTTGTTTGGCACATAAGAAGTGCTCAACAAATTATTATTATATAGTATATTGATTAATACATTGAGACCAATTAACTGTAAAATTCTTCCAGGATAGTCTTCATAAGTCTCAACTTCTCCCACAGATTTCTCTCCCCACTTTGATATGCTGAGGCTAAGGGAAACCCATTTTATAGTACCTTTATAGTTGGGACCATTACAATATGTTCTCAACCATTATCCCAGAGTAGCTAAATATGGTATTCCAAGGACAGACTGCAAAATTGAATAAATCTTTCATCCTGAAGCCTTTTTAACCCTATCTGAGATGCTATTTTCAAAACATCTCTTTTCCAACCACATTTCGCAAGATTCTTTTAGTCTATGAATTTCTAACTATACATTTGCTAGCTAAAAGATATTTCCACCACTTTTAGCTTAATAAAGCTGATTTATCCATGGTGAAAAGATCAGGATTCTATTCTGAAAACTGTTCTCTTGGGCCATTAAGCTGTATCCAATTTCCAGGATGCCTGATGCCTTCATCTTTAGAGTTGAAGGATTCCATTTTGCTTCATTCATCAACCACAAAATAGTCAACCCTGTCTTTATTGCAAAGCCACGTTTCTAGTAATAATGAAAGCAACTCAGGCTGCTAAGTTGAGTCAGCAATTTAAAAATGAGAATTCTTTGACCAATGAACACTAGCAAATTTGAAAAGGCAACTATAAATGGGGACAGAAGTAAAACCCTCAAGGTTTTATTATTTTATGTTTCTGAATAAAATGGATTTTTATCTCCTTTAACAAATAAGTCTTCTCATCATCACATAATTTATTTTCCTATTTTTCCCATCATTCCATATGCATAGTTTGTTTTCATTAGCTAAAAATTATTATTATTGCTAGAAATCATTAAAATATCAATATAAAAGTGTTCCTATTTCTCCACATCCTCTCCAGCACCTGTTGTTTCCTGACTTTTTAATGATTGCCATTCTAACTGGTGTGAGACGGTATCTCATTGTGGTTTTGATTTGCATTTCTCTGACGGCCAGTGATGATGAGCATTTTTTCATGTGTTTTTTGGCTGCATAAATGTCTTCTTTTGAGAAGTGTCTGTTCATGTCCTTTGCCCACTTTTTGATGGAGTTGTTTGTTTTTTTCTTGTAAATTTGTTTGAGTTCATTGTAGATTCTGGATATTAGCCCTTTGTCAGATGAGTAGGTTGTGAAAATTTTCTCCCATTTTGTAGGTTGCCTGTTCACTCTGATGGTAGTTTCTTTTGCTGTGCAGAAGCTCTTTAGTTTAATTAGATCCCATTTGTCAATTTTGGCTTTTGTTGCCATTGCTTTTGGTGTTTTAGACATGAAGTCCTTGCCCATGCCTATGTCCTGAATGGTATTGCCTAGGTTTTCTTCTAGGGTTTTTATGGTTTTAGGTCTAACGTTTAAGTCTTTATCCATCTTGAATTAATTTAAATGTGGCACATATACACCATGGAATACTATGCAGCCATAAAAAATGATGAGTTCATGTCCTTTGTAGGGACATGGATGAAATTGGAAATCATCATTCTCAGTAAACTATCGCAAGGACAAAAAACCAAACACCGCATATTCTCACTCATAGGTGGGAACTGAACAATGAGATCACATGGACACAGGAAGGGGAACATCACACTCTGGGGACTGTTGTGGGGTGGGGAGAGGGGGGAGGGATAGCATTGGGAGATATACCTAATGCTAGATGACGAGTTAGTGGGTGCAGCGCACCAGCGTGGCACATGTATACATATGTAACTAACCTGCACAATGTGCACATATACCCTAAAACTTAAAGTATAATAATAAAAGAAAAAAAAACACACACAAAAATAAATAAATAAAATAAAATAAAATAAAATATCAGTATTCGATACATGTATTAAAACAGAAATTTTAAAGGGATAGTAATCTGTTTTTAGCAACTGCAAATTAACCTAGACATGATCGAGTGGCGTGATTTAATATTTATTATTTCTTGTGTAACATTTTTTATAAATGTCTCTGAAACTTCAACATAGCTTTTTCATTAGGGAATCTTAACACTTTTGTTGTAGTGCCAAAATTCTATTCTTAGAATATGTAGATTTATCATAAGTATGAAGTTAAGAATTTAAAACTTTCTTATCATATACTTTTGTCTTATCTACCAAAAATATCACAATCAAGAACCAATTCAAGATGCCATCTTTCATCCTCTCCTCTGGTACCAATCTCTTGTTCCTCTGAATTTTCACAGAGCTTCACCTATCCTCATTGTGTCCTAGGCATTATATTTTACCTTGAATTTATGCCTCGCTCATCTTTTTTTACCAAGAAAAGTCAACTAACTTTCTACCAATTTGTGTAGTTTTTTTTTAACGTATACCTCATTTCACTCATGCCACCATCAACTTCTTATGGACAGACTCTGTGTCTGCTTTAACTTGGTAACCTCCGTAGCATATGAAGGAGTGCCTGACACAGAATAAGCACTCAACACATGTTTATGGAATTAATCAATAGATGAATAGGTGAGCAATAAATGCTTATCAAATGAAAAACAATTCTGCCATGATTACATTAATGTGGGTTGGAATGATTAGCTTTAAGAGGATTTTAGGAGAAACAATTAGTGAGTGTCCTTGCTAGTGAATTTTCTCATACATATAATCATATACAAGTTAGTAGAGCTGTTCTTACACTATTTCTATATAACTTATTGAAAAGCTTGTAAGTAAAATCTGCCTGTGAATAATGTATATTTATGTTTACTAAAAACAAACCAACGGTTTAGATTATTGTGTTTTTTAAATGAATTACCTGGTTTAAGGCATTACATAGATGTGCATATAGTGTTGAGGTCTGCATTAAAGGGAAAGAAATAAGTATTTCCTTGACATGGTCACATAGTGTAATGGACATGGTGGGAAGAGCATTGGTTTTAGAATCAAACAGACCTACTTTAAAATACTAGTTTTGCCAACTACTAGCTATGTGACCTTGGCAGTTTATTTATTCAATCTTTTTTTTTTTTTTTTTTTTTGAGTCGGAGTCTTGCTCTGTCGCCCAGGCTGGAGTGCAGTGGTGCAATCTCAGCTCACTGCAAGCTCCACCTCCCCGGTTCATGCCATTCTCCCGCCTCAGCCTCCCGAGTAGCTGGGACTACAGGCGCCCGCCACCACGCCCGGCTAATTTTTTGTATTTTTAGTAGAGACGGGGTTTCACCGTGTTAGCCAGGATGGTCTCCATCTCCTGATCTCGTGATCCGGCCACCTTGGCCTCCCAAAGTGCCGAGATTACTGGCGTGAGCCACTGCGCCCGGCCCTTTTGTTCCTTTTTTAATGCAGATACACAATCTTTTTCTTTAAAAAAAAAAAAAAAAAGACTTGAGATGTGTGTATAACCAATAAAAGAGATGAAATAACGCATAAAAAACTGAGTTTTAATGGATTGTATTTTTTTCTAATAACATTATTTGTTGCTTAACAATAGGAAGTCACGAAAATGATGACAATGTCAAAAGCATGATTAGAATTTTCCATTCAAAGAGCTATTTTGAGTGCCTGTTTTATGCCTAGTAGTTTCGGTTTGAAAGGCAGGACTGAAAACAAAAGAGTTTGGATGGGTAGCTTTTGATTCTGCTGATGTTATTATTAAATAACATTTTAAAATATAATGGGTAATTTATTAGAAGGAAGTAATCAGCTTTCTTTAGAAACATACTGAATGCTGTTGCCAATTCAACTGCACAAACATTTATTCAGGACTTATTTGCACATCATGCGCAATACTAGGCACAAGCATATAATAGTCACTGATTCACTGACTCACTCACACATTCATTTATTCATTCATTCACTCATTCATGCAACAAATATTCCCTGAGTAAATAGGCACCATGTTAAGTGGTCAGGACTTAGCAGTGACCAAGGTGGATATGGTCTCTGCTGTAATGGAATGTATACTCTACAAGGGAGACAGATATTAAACAAGACACAGCATAATTATTATTTCATTACAATAGAGATAGGCACCATAAGGGAGAACTGGGCCATATAAGAACAAAGTGTAGGAGGACTTGCTACTATCTGGTAGGAGTGGGTTGATGGTTAGGATACTTAGCCAGGTTTGCCGAATATCAATGTGTTTTTCCTCCCTGGGTCAACAGTTCTCAACGACAACAACAGATTGTGGCACACAGCTTGGTTAAATCATCCTTGGATTCTAATAATAAGTACTAGGACATACTGGGCTCTACTGTGCGCCAAGCACTATTCTACATGAATCCCTACATGAAACCACGCCAGAATGTGTATCACTTGGAGACTTAAAGATTGAATAAATAGGCCGGGCGCAGTGGCTCACGCCTGTAATCCCAGCAATTTGGGAGGCCGAGGCAGGTGGATCACGAGGTCAGGAAATCGAGACCATCTGGCTAACACGGTGAAACCCCGTCTCTACTAAAAATACAAAAAATTAGCTGGGTGTGGTGGCGGGCGCCTGTAGTCCCAGCCACTGAAGAAGCTGAGGCGGGAGAATGGCGTGAATCCGGGAGGCGGAGCTTGCAGTGAGCCGAGATGGAGACTCTGTCTCAAAAAAAAAAAAAAAAAGGAACAAAAATCAGTGTTCTTGAAATTGAATTGTAAGCTAGGATAATTATAGGAGGTATTTGTTTCCGTTAAGTATCTTTGGATGCTTGACAATCTTTTAGTCTTTATCCATGAAAAATGAACTATATTTTTAATCTCTCTTCCTCAATCATGTTGAAGGCAAAAAAAAAAGTGTTTGGGTTTTTTTTTTTACTATTCTGTCCAACAGCTAAAACAAAATGTAGCTAATCAGCTTCTTTGACATGGCTCAGCAAAGAGATTAACAGTATAGTAACATTTTGGAAAGCAAGTAAAGCCACACAGTGTGAGGATACAGAGTCTAAGCTGACTAATAAAACTCTGACAACAAATTAACTCCATTTTTATGTTCCTCCCTCATTCCTTCCCCTGCCTCCCTTACCCTGCATTACCACCACCCTTTCATTTATTTTATCCTTGGTTTTGTTAAAAATAATAAGTATTATCACAGGCTGGGCACGTGGCTCATACCTGTAATCCCATCAGTTTGAGAGGCTGAGGTGAGTGGACTGGTTGAGTCCAGGAGTTCAAGACCAGCCTGGGCAACACGGTGAGACCCTATCTCAACAAAAAATACAAAAATTAGCCAGGGTGGTGGTGTGTGCCTGTGGTTCCAGCTACTTGGGGGGCTGAGCCGGGAGGATCACTTGAGCCCAGGAGGTCAAGGTTGCAGTGAGCCATGATGGCACCATGGCACTCCAGCCTGGGCAACAGAGCAAGACCCTGTCTCCAAAAAAAAAAAAAAAAGAAGTATCACATATATATGCATATATATGTATTCCTAAAACTATATTGTTTGGTTTTGAATGTTTTAATATTTACACAATGAATTCATGCTGCAAGTAATCTTCTGACACCGACCTTTTTCACTCAATGGCATATTATTAAGGATCATCCATATTGTTGCCTCTAGTTCTAGTTCATATAGTTTTGATTATGTAATATTCCATCTGTGCAAATAGTCCACAGTTTCGTTACTCATTCTCTTGTCAAAGAACATTTGGGTTGTTTCCAATTTTTGCTATTATGAACAGTTCCTCTAAGAACATTTTTGTACATATCTCCTGATATGCTTGTGGCAGAGATCTTTGGGAATGGACTCAGGAACAGAATTGCTGGTCTTAAAATATGTCAATGTTCAACCATATAAAATAATACCAAACTGCTTTCCAAAATGTTTGTATCAATTTTCAGTTTGTATTACAGCAAGCAATATATAAATAATCTTATTGATCCTCATCTTCTTTAACACTTAGTATTACTTCTTATTTATTTATTTTTGGACAATTTAAGTTGATTTTTATAAGTTCCTGTTTATATTTTAGTTCTCATACTGTATTGTTTATTCACATGGTTTTATTATATTATTCAAAAATTAAAAATAAATTTAAAAAGTAAGAGAGGGTCATGCATTAACACCGATAAGAGAATGTCATCAACCACAGACTAAGATTAATCTGATTTTGTATATTTAAGGTTCAGAAGAGGGGTTCTGGAAGAGGTAGATAGGAAATCCTAGCCCTGATAAAGACCTCAAAGATTGCCTCTAAGGAATGTCTTAATGGGAAAGGCGGAAGATCTTAAAATTTTTCACTAATGCACTGTGCACAGCCCATTCCTCTCCTTTTCCAACTCAATTCATCTACTCAGAGATGCAGCTGATTTAAGGGTAATCATGACTAGGAAGGTCTTTGAGTGCTTTGAAAGAAAGTTGATGAAAACTCATCACGCCCTTTTTTTGGTCTGATGGCAGTATCACACAAATATGTACTGTGGTGGCAATCTCTCAGGAAGGGTGTAAAAAACTCATCTGAGATTGTATTTTCTTCTAGGATACGGCATTGGCCTCCCACCCAACTCTCCATTGACCTCCAACATATCCGAGCTAATCAGTCAATACAAGTCACATGGGTTTATGGATATGCTCCATGACAAGTGGTACAGGGTGGTTCCCTGTGGCAAGAGAAGTTTTGCTGTCACGGAGGTATGGAAAAACTGTTGAAAATGGTGACACGTTGTATAGCTGTACCTCAGAGAACATAAGGAAAAGCTATTACTTGTGCCTCATCATCTAGGTTATTGCATTTACTAGACTCTTGCATAGTATTTGGATTATTTTTTACTTTGTCCAAAAAGTGTCCATTCCTACAGGAATTTACAGGGAAGTGGGTTTGTCTTAGATTTAAATGTGATGCTATTTTGATGAGTAAATATCTAAATTTCTACTTTTCCCCATAACCTCTATCCACAAGTGCAGAAGAAATGCTGTTCTGAATTACAGCAATAGTATCTGAGATTGACATGAACAGTGTTTGATTTAATCGTCAATTGATGGACATGATGTGTACTTCAAAATATCCTGCAAAATCTAATCAAAACATTGCTAACTTACCAGTGGTTACCACCTAAAGATAAAGCCTTTGTGGATGTAGAAAAATAGACATACCTTAGCGAGTACTTCTTAGATTACAGAGTCATAGATTTTTGAAACTGAAAACAATCAATTCCCTTCTTTTATAGTTAGGAAAAGAATACCCAGAGATAATCAGTGGTTTCTCTAAGGCACACAAATAATCAGAATCTCTTTCTATTGCAGTACTCTGACTTTACAATGTAATTAGAAAGAAACCTATAAAATAAGGCAGAAATTGGATGATTAAAATTGGAGACTGGAAGATATAACCAGTCACAGGCTCAGATATTTAAAAGAGGAGCCAAATATACCTGAACAAGGTCAGCCTGACAATTTAAAAAAAAAAACAAACCCACCTAAAGTGAATAATAATGGTTTCAAATAGTCTCTATTTGCCAAGAACTCCCAAAGTTGTATTTCAACACAGACCCTTCTTCTGAGCTCCAGGCCATATATCCACCTTCCTATTTGACATCTCCACTTGAATATCCTCCAGGCATCTCAAATTTAACTTGTCAAAAGCTGAACCTTGATCTTCCCTCCTAAATCTATTTTTCCTCCTGTGCCTCACATCTTGGTAATGGCTCCTCTGGCCATCTAGTTACTCATTCTGGAAACTGGCAAGGATCCTTAATGCCTCCCACATCTCATCTTCCACATTCATCAGCAAGCCATGTCTTTTCCTTCTATAAAATATGCCTCGAATATGCCCATTTATTGTCATCTCCACTGTTGTCACTCGAGTCCAAGCCATCATTCTTCACCTGGACCACTATAAAAGTCTCCTAACTAGCTCTCTGCTATCACTCCTGCCTCCTCAAATTTGTTTTCCATGTGGCAGATCATTCTTCTGCTTAGAAGCCTGCAGTGGCCTCCCATGTTAATGGGACAAAAATCTGAAACGTTGGCATAGCCCACAATGCCCTGTGGGACCTGGCCCTGCCCACCTCCCAGCCTCATCCCAGCCACTTTCCTCTTGGCTTCCCTGCACAGGCTGTTGCCTCCTCTTCCTCAAATACTCCATCCTCTGACACTTGCTCAGCTGAATCCTTTATATTATAAACTTCCAGCTGAAATCTCCCTTCTTCAGACTCTGATAATCCCAGACCAATATGAATCATATCTCCCTTCATAATCTCATATATCTCACATTATGTCATAGCACTTGTCATAATTTCTAAATCATACTATTTCTAAACATATACTCAATTGAGTTTTTGTTTTAGTGTGTCCCTTCATTAAACTGTAAGAGCTTGGTGAGGGACAAAGATTTTGTTTACAATTGTATTGTCAATGTCTCATATATAGCAGCACTCAGTAAGTGATTGTGGAATAAAGAATTAGAGAAATTGAACAGCATACCTGAGAAAACATTGGGGAGCAGAAGGCAAAAGCATAGATCGGGAGTGAAATTGGTAGTGTACTGGGACAAATAGTGTACCCCCAAAATTAATGTCTACCTAGAACTTCAGAATGTGACCTTATTTGGAAATAGGGTCTTTGAAAATGTAGTTAATGAAGTTAAAAGGAGGCCATACTGTAGTCAAGTGGGCCCTAAATTCAATTATGGGTATCCTTGTAAGGAGACCCTGTGGAGAGACATACAGGGAAAAAGTCCACGTGACAACAAAGGCAAAGACTGGAGCATGCAGCTACAAGCCAAGGAAATGCTAAAGATTGCCAGCAATCCTCAGAAGCTAGGAGAGAAGCATAAAACAGGTTGTCCCTCAGAGCCTCCAGAGGAATTAACCCTGCTGACGCCTTGATTTCAGACTTTTGGCCTCCTAAGCTGTGAGGTAATACATTTCTGTTTTTTTTGTTTGGTTGGTTGGTTTTTTTTTTTTTTTGAGACAGACTCTCACACTGTAACCCAGGCTGGAGTGCAGTGGCATGATCTAGGCTCACTGCAAGCTCCGCCTCCCAGGTTCACGCCATTCTCCTGCCTCAGCCTCCCGAGTAGCTGGGACTACAGGTGCCCACCACCACACCTGGCTAATTTTTTGTATTTTTAGTAGAGACGGGGCTTAACCATGTTAGCCAGGATGGTCTTGATCTCCTGAGTTCATGATCTGCCCGCCTCGGCCTCCCAAAGTGCTGGGATTACAGGCATGAGCCACCGCGCCTGGCTAAATTTCTGTTGTTTTAAGCCAGACTCTTCCTCAAATACTCCATCCTCTGACACTTGCTCAGCTGAATCCTTTATATTATAACTCCCAACTGAAATGTTTTTTTTACATTTGTTACATCAGCCCTAGGGAACTAATACAGATAGATGATAGACGTCTAGATGATAAGGATAAAAATGTAGATAGATAGATGATAGATAGATAGATAGATAGATAGATAGATAGATAGATAGATAGATAGATAGATGCAAGCTGGTCAATGCCCTTGGTAATTAAATTTACTTCTGATTATCCTGGAAGCCATGACAAAAAGAAATATAGGACGGGTTGGAAATTTTTTTAATTGGAAAAAGAAGAAGTTAACCTATATTTAGTTCTAGATTCTACAATAATTCTTTTTGAAAAATAGCATTGAGTAACAGAGTTAGCAATGTTTACAAGATGCAAAAACATTTCTCCTCTGCATAACTTTTATACTGATCAAACATTTGAAGGAAGCATAGAGGAAAATGGGGACTTAGGGAGCTAGCACGTTCTGTTTCCTACCATGTAATAGAAACTGTACCCAGAACGTAGTTCTCACTATGACCCTGTAAGGTAGACATTTTTATCTTTATTTGGAGAGATTTGCGTGGCTTTTCCTAAAAGAAATGAACTTGGGCCTATACCAGTCAATTGAGTTAATTCAACCAAGGAAGGAAACAAACCAGTTGCCTAACCTGTGCCAAATAACAATCACTTGGTGTTTTCTATCATTTGTTGTGACCATAGCTGACTCAAGTCAACATCTTCAAGTGATTCAGAATTGACAGCAAGACAAGGCTGGATGCAGTGGCTCATGCCTGTAATTCCAGTGCTTTGGGAGGCCAAGGCAGGCAGATCATTTGAGCCCAGGAGTTCAAGACCAGACTGGGAAATGCAGTGTGACTCTATCTTTACAAAAAAGATTTTTAATTTAAAAAATTGGAGAGCAAAGCATTAAGAGAAAAGGAGCCTCCCAATCCTGTCCCCAAAGCCAGCATTACTGAATGATTTTAACCTCCCTTATCAAATACAAGCCTCTAGGCTATTGTCATTTCAGAGGATCATCTGACCAAGACTTCAGCTGAAGGGACCATATGATTCCTAGGTGGAGGAGGACCTAAGGACAGACAGCTCTGCGGACTCAGAACCTAACTCTACCTGGACACACAGAAGCAAACACACTATTGGAGACTTACCAACACAATTATTAACATAAACCCATGTCAAATTTATTCCAAAGTAAAAGTAACTAACCTAAAACAAGATACATTTGAAGCCATACATTTCTGGATTTGAATCCTGTCTCTACTATTAACAGCTGAATTACTTAACTGCTCTTAAGTCTGAGTCTCCTCATCTATGAATGGGTATGATAAAACCTGCCATCCCATTTTGTTCTAAGAATAAGAGGTCATTTATGGAAGCACAGCATGGTGAATAGTAAATAATAGAAGTACTAATTCTTCCTCTGCCTACATTAGGATATCTTCAGGTGTCTTTCTATGGCTCTTTTCAAAGTAAAGAAATGTTACCAGAAACCCTCCATTAGATTTCCTCATATTTCATTGGCCAAAATTATATCTTCTGCCTATGTCTAAGCCTATCATTGGTGAGGGAATGGGTTCACCATGATGGATTAGGCCAATCATGATTCATCCCCTAGCATTGGCAATTGCACAGCCTCCCTTGAAACACAGGGTCAAATCACGAAGCGTGAAGGCCTAAACAAAAGCAGGGTTCCCTTAGGAAGGAGGAGACAGAAGAATACATGTTGAATAAGCATCCAACCACTTCTACTCTCACTCTGCAGACTTTGAAAGCTGCTTCTTCTCTCATCCCACCTACCACTAGCCATCTGCACAATGAGGTATTTTGATTTAATCGTCTGCAAAGCAAGTCCTCCCAGCTTTGATACAGTGATTCTGGCTTCCCTTAATATTATCCTAAAATATGAATATTCAGTATTCTATACAATATAGTATGATGGTTAGAAACATGGACTTTGAAGACAGTTCTATATTTGAACCCCAGCTCTACCAACTGTGATACCAGGACATATTATTTGAGCATTCTGAGGCTCAGCTTCTACAAACTGGGGAGATAGTCATATATACTTTATAGGATTGTGGTAAAAATGAAGTTCGATAGTGCTTTTCAAATATTGAGCGTATTCCTACATATGATAACCACACAGTTACCCATGTTCTTAAGGACTATGAGGTTTCACCATATATGTTACAGGGCTATATGGATTTATCAGCAATTTCAAACAAAATCAAGTATAGACCAAAAAAAAGATGTTTTGAAAAACAAGTATCAGTGAGAGCCATAAACTGTTGAGATGATGCATCTAAAATACAGCAAAATTTTTTCCATTGCAGTTTTTAACAGGCCAGATTCAGGGGAATGGCAGTTGGGAAATTCTAGATGTAGTCAGCTGGAAGCATTGAATAAAAGGCTAATATCAGGATCAAGTTGTGCTTGTCCAGGCAACGTTGGGCCCACATTCCAGGTCAGCTAAATTTGAAAGAGAACTAGGAATGAGAAGAATGGAGGAAAGTTGTGTCCTTACTGGAACTTCAGGGACAGAAATAACAGAGTTCTGGTAACATCAGTGTGTGTAGAGATAGGAGGGCCACACACACACACAGAGCTCTTCTTCCTCAGGGATGGTGGTCGGCTGTATGGTGTATCCTGGTCTATGGAATAGGAAACTATTTTGTAATGATGCTTACCTGGGTACATTTAAACAGCAATGCATATTCTTGTGTGACATTTTTGTTTTGAACAACCTAAGAGAATTTCAGGATTGTCCTCACAGAACCTAAAGATAGAACGTAATTAAATGAAACCAATCTTCAGTTCATTGACTGAGCTTGGTCTTCTCTGCACAAACACCCTCTGCCTGCTGGATTTCCCATTGCTCAATACACTAAGTCTCAAACGGCTATTTTTTTCTTAACTTTCTCCCAGAAAAGATCAGAAGGAGAAAGCATAATTATTAATGCTTCGCTTGCCATCCCTTTTGCTTCAAATGTCATACGCTGCCGGGCTCTGTTAGTGTGGGGAACCAGGATTAGCTTTGAAATCAGACAAGCCATCCTTGAAGCCTACTTCAACCACCAACTTACTTTTGGCGAGTGCCTTAATCCAGCTCAGCTTTAGCTTCTTCATCTCATCAGTGGCTCTTGTGTGGAGTAAATAAACTGATGGTCTCATACACACCGCCCTCCTCCTTCTCCCTGCTCAGGGGGTGGAGTGCAAGGCACAGTGCGGAAGAACCAGGTATATACTCCGGATGGTTCCCCTCCCAACAGGTGCCCCTGACACCTGAGGATTCCATTCTTCGGTTTACTTTTTACCTTACATACCATTTTGCTAGTTACAGTTCCTGTGTAAGTCTGTTGCTATAGAGCAATTAAACACTCTCTTTCACTCTGAAAAAAATTCTAGTTTAGATAACAAATTATATGGTGACCTATTAATAAAATTACTAGGTGCCTTTTTCCCCCATTTCTAGAAGTTGGACATTAATACTTGGCCCAATGTGAGAACCTTGACCTATTCACCTTCCATCTCTTTGCAGCCCCAGAGCTATCTAGCCACAGTTTCTCTGGAAGATAAACTCACTTTTTTTTTTTCCTGAATTCCAGGGCTTTATCTGCTCTCCAGAGTCACTTAGGAAATTGCAGGTCCAATTCTGCCGACCAGACTCTGGCAATTTTCAAAGACGAATTTTAAATTGACCTCAGATGTTTCCCCACATTCCTCCCTGCACACCTGTGCCTCTGCCCACAGTGAACTCATTGTCAATCAGTGCCATTAGGGAAAACATATGACAGGGTGTAAATTTCCTTCGTTTTCTTTTGACTCAGCAAAAAAAAAAAAAAAAAAAAAAAAAATGTAATTTTTTTCAACTCCCCAAGTGAATCTAAGAGCTCCAGAGCAACAGTTTTGTGACATCGGTTATTTGCAAACCAGGAAAGCAAGGCAGCAGACCACAGTTTAGCAACCTCTAAAATTCTTCAAGGGATTACTAACATATCCAGATGATAACTTCTTTCTTTTTGCAAGCCTCCTTTAAATGATAGTTTGAATAATGCACTTTTTACCAAATGGAACTAGTCAGGAAGAAAGAGGAAACAGTGGTCTTGGTGGGGAGCAGATAGAACCCTCCAATGATCAAAGGAGAATTTTAAAGAAACTGTTTGCAAAAGTATGATTTAAGGAAACCAGTTAAGATACTACAGTCTCCCAGGGCAGGTGAAGTGAGGGAGCCTTTACCACATCTAGGTTCAAAGGGAAGAATTAAGAGACCTATTTTTAGAACCCAGGGAGAAATAGGAGAGGGCTTTCTAAGAGCCATGGCCATTTGACCAGGGGTGCAGCCATCCAACAGTGACCTGCCTGGAAGACACCCAGGAATAAATACCTGAGTTTGGTCTCCTCCTACCCTTGCATCTTCTACCTCAGGTCCAGGGAGCCTGTCGATATATATGGTGGAGAGAGGTCCGCTTCCCAGGGCACAAAGCAGGAGGAAGAAAGATGGAGAGTAGATCTGGAAGGGCAGAAGAATGTCCAGCACTGTCCCTCATGGCAGGTGAATGTGGGATGGGGTCAGCCACAGAAAAGTGGCCGCAACCCAACTGTCTGAGAGTGTGCAGCCTCTGCACTTCCAGACAGGGGTCCAGCCTGCAGGGAGAGAGACCATGCCCTTGCACTTGTTGGGAAGGAGAGAGAAGTACAATCAAGTCCACTTAAATGACCTTGGTCTTGGGAGTCAGACCACCCTGGCTCTCCCATCACTAGGAGGAGGCAGTTCTATGTCCTTGAGAAAATTACCTAACCTCTCTGAGCCTCAGTTTAACGCATATCTTACTTGATTGTTACAAGATTTTCTTGCTGAATCCAGGGATCTCCTCCGTTGTTATTGAGTACGGAGGGAAACAAATACATACTAAGCAAGAAACCAAACATTAGAGTGAAAGCTCTAACCTTGGAACCCAGAGACCTTGATTGCATGGGATAGGGAAAAGGAGAAGCATATTTTGAAACAGTCCAAAAGTAAATCATTAAACTCTCCAGTGATTTTATTATCAGGGGAAGTGCACAGCAGGAAACAGTGCCCCATATCTGAACTTTCCCCATCTTTTGCCTCACCCTATTCCTGAAACCACCAGCCTCCATCTGACCTTCAGTCCATTCTTGACCTTTCCCATCCTCCCCCAGCCTTTACCTTCACCCACTAAAAGATGGATCCATAGGGCACGGATGGAGTGAAGATGTCTATTAACCTCGTTATGAGGTAGTTTCAAAAATGGAAGTTTAAATGGTTTGTTTTTAAGGAGCATGGTATAGGTGCAAAAGTAAAAGTAACCATGGTATCAAAACATCCCCATTAAAATGTCATGAACACAAATTGCTTAACCTCCCTGACTTCCCTACACTGCAAAACTGAGATATTTTATGTTTCTGGCTTGGTATAAAGAATAGAGATAACATACATCAAAGTGCTGACACACAGTAGGTGCTGAATGGATAGTGTTATTCATATTTGTCCTGACACTGCTGCGAACCAGTTCCATGACCTTTGACAAATCACTTCACTTCTCTAAACTTGTTTCTTTGCCTTAAAATAAAGGACCATGTACCATGGCCAGCAAAGAGACATTGTGATTTTCAAGTAGGATTGTTTAAGAGGATTCCTGGCCTAACTAATTGAAGATATGGGTCCCGGGGCACAGAGGAGGACAGTGGACTGACTGGCCTCCAGCCTGGGCTCCCCATCCCTGGCCAGGGACCCAGACTTGATTCCCAAGGACCACCAAAATGCATATATGATATATTAATATGTGTTTACCTATTAATATTTATTGAGAAAATGGAGTTCTCTCACAGCAGATCCATTCTTTCCTCTGTTAACTTATTGGAAGGGGAAAGGGAAGGGTTAGTCTACTATACATTGAAAGCCAAAGGGAATCCCACAAGTCACATTGAGAAGCTTCAATGCCAGTCAGTTTTTTCTGACCAGTTTATCTTTAATTCATATTAAAAACTCAAAGGGAATGGTTAGGGCAGTGGGGGAGGGCAGTTTTAATGCAGTATTTTCTGCTCTTGACAGCTAGCCCACATCTCAACACCCTCCTGCCCCTTTCTCATTCCTACCCCTTCTCTTTTCCATTTAAAATGTCACTGTCTGCTCTTCAACCTGATGAAAGTTATGGGGAGGCAAGGAGAGTTAATGACTGTAGATTGCTTTAAATTGAAAACTCGTGTATATCAAGAGCCACCTTGACAGCTGAGTGCTTTCCTTAGAACAGCCTAAGTAATTAAGTTTAATATTTAAGCCAAGCATAAGGTCAGATGGAACCTATCCAGGTAGTATGTTCTGAAAACCCGAAGAAGCACAAAGTTGTCCGTGTATTCTTTTATGACATGGAGTAAAATTAGGCCTGAAGAAAGGGAAGCCAGTCTGAGAAAGACTTCATCTTCATCTGCCTTGATAGAAGAACAATTTCCAAATTCATTCGTTCTTTCTTTTGCTTCCTTTCTTCCTTTCTTTCCCTTTTCTTCCCTGCCTTTCTTTTCCTTCCTTTCCTTCATTCCTTCCCTTTCTTTCTCTCTCCCTCCTTCCCTTCCTTCCTTTTCTTTCTTTCTCTTCCTTTCTCCCATCCATCCATTAGCAAACGTGTTGAATTCCCACATACCATGTCCCATGCTGGGTGCAGCCAATGCAGAGATGAATTCAGAGCTCACAGGCAGAGAGCTCATAGGAGCTCAAGAGAGACTTGTGAAAAATACCCAATTCCACACCGCCACAGGGGCAGCAATAGATGAAGATATAAGGTAAGCCGTGACACAAACAAGGCCATAATTCACACATGGAAGAGCTAGAAGGAATCAAAGCAGGCTTCCTGGAGGAGGTAACCCCTGTAGCGGAAGAAGCCTCCAGGCAAAAACCAGAGTAAAACACTGAGGCATGAAATTGTAAGCAATGCAATTTGGCCTTGCCCTTTGAAGACACTGCGCCCAATCATACTAGATTGACAGAATTGTATGCCCTCTTAATAGTGCCCCTTCCCCAGGGATTCTAAAATTACAGGTGGCTGCTTTCTTTGGCCCGCTTGTTATCCAGTCACAGGTGGACCCACAAGTAAATTATAGGCCTTTACTTTTCCTGTGCTCGGGCTTGTAGCTTCCCTACTACCTCCTCAAAGGCAGGGACATCTTTTCTAGTCTTATATGGAAGGCAGTCTAGAATACAGAAGAATTCAGCTCTGGAAGCAACATACCAGGATTTGACTCTCAGCTCCACCACTGTGTGTCTATGCAAGCTGTGCAACTTCCAAAACTTCAGATCTTCCTCCAAACCCGGGAATAATAATAGGGCCTGCCTGAAAGTGTGAAATATATTTAATGAGATCGTTTATGGCGAACACCTGGCTTGACAAATGTTCTCTCCTCCTTCCCTGATTATAGAACCATGCACACAGAAAAAATATATATATTTGGTGAATAATAAGCATAGACAAGAAATTACAGTTGGTGCACCCACCCTCTTAGGCCCATCTTGGTCCCACCTCGAAAAAAGCAGGAGCATCTTATCATTACAAGCATCTTCTAACTCCGAGATAAACACTCTTTTATGTATTGCTTACGTATGTTATAGAACCAAATAATTTTTTATTGCAAAATGGGAAATGCATGATTCTGGAATTTTCTACTTTTCAAAGTGCTGGTTTAACTAACTTTTGTAGTGTTGTGTTCTTTCTTTCCTCTAGCTCAGTGTCTGAGTGGGAAAAAGTGAAGATGCTTTATACAAACCATTAGACTGCACTTAAAACAGATCTTTACGGAAACAATGGTAACCTGGTCTTTGCATGTAGTCAATTGTATTTCGAAGTTAGGCTCCTGTGTGAACGGGCCCAAGACCTACAATTCTCTAGTCTTGTTTTCCCCTCCCTCCATATCATCATAAGATTAGGGCTGCTTCTCTGTTGCTTTCTGGCTACTATAAATAACACAAGTTTTGATTCTGAGAGAAGGAAAACTAATTTCAGCAAGTGTCTCCTTCACCCTTGCTAACGACCAAGTAAACAGACCTCTCGGAATAAGAGTCCCCTCTTTTATATGCCAGAGATACTTGGGCATAAATTACACCCAAGACCACATACTGTTAAGAGTTCTTGCTTTTCCCCTGGTTAAATTCAGCAAACTCATGAATATTTATGAAATGCTATTTACTATGCAACTAAAAGGTATGAACGGTGCTCAAACTGATTAGGACTATTGTGAGAGACAGTCTTCCTTCCATTTTTTTAGACTTCCATGCACTAAAGTCTGTGGGGGATCACAGGAAATGGGACTCCTCACTCACCTCTATTCCCTGTGCAGAGAGGAGTTCCTCCAGGCTCTGAGGATTCGGGCTTGAAGAAAGCAGAGGAAGCATGGAAATGTGTGAAGATTGCCATCTAGTGGCTATTGATGAGAGTTGTTACAAAATACTGCAAAAGCCATCTTTTTTCTTTCTCACAAAAGGCAAAAACCAAGTCTAAAATTGTGAGAAATTGCCCTGACATTTCCTCCAGGGTATCTGAGGACAGTTCCTCCCCATGCGGCTGTGGGAGTTGGTAGAATTTCAGGACGTGTTGGATGAGAAGGCAACATCATGAGAGAGCCCTGGAGCCTTTATAGAGATGCCCCTCTTCTCACACAATATAGGTGGCTTCCTGCAACATGAAAGCTTAGGGCTAGCTGGCCAGGGAAGCCAATGCACGCACATCTGGGGCCTCCTCTGAGCTCCTTCCCTCTGTCCTTCTATCCAATAAGACCTCAGCCTAGTGTTATGGGTTGGATTGTGTCCCCCAAAAAAGATATTGAGGTTCTGAGGTCCTAATTCTCAATACCTCAGAATGTGTTCTGGTTTGGAAATAGGGTCATTGCAGACATGTTTGGTTGAGCTGAGATGCAGTCATATTGCAGCCAGAGTGAACCCTAAATCCAGTATGACTGGCATCCTTGTAAGAAGCCATCTACCACACAAAGACAGACACTCAGGGAGAGCACCATGTGATGATGAAGGCAGAGAATGGATTTATGCATCTGCAAGTCAGGAAGGCCAAAGATGACCACAAACCACCAGGAGCTAGGAAGAGGCAAGCAAGGGTTGCCCTACAGGTTTCAAAGGGAGCATGACCCTGCCAACTCCTTGATTTCAGACTTCTAGCCTCCAGAACTAGGGGACAATAAATGTCTGTTGTTTAAGCCACCCCGTTTGTGCTGCTTCATTACAACAGCTCTTGCAAAATAATTAATACACTCCACATTTTACTTCTAGTGCCTCTTGCATCCCAGCTCAGGCTCTTCTAGACAAGCATTTGTAGATGTCATTGTTTCCTAGCTGCTCTCCCAGATACTGGTCTCTTGTCCTGTTCAATCTACCCACAATGCCAGATTAATCTCTCCAAAATATAATTGTGATTAAGTTGTTCTTTTGATAAAACTTGTGCTTTCCCTACTGGGTAGAAACTAAATGTCTTAGCCAAATATTCAAAACCCTGCTTCATCTGGTTCTGTCTAGCTCATCTTCTGCTACTTTGCTCAAGTACTTCAGCCATTATAAGCAACTTGCTAATATCTACCCCTGCACTCTTTCCCACTTCTGTGATTATGGTACTTGTTCCCTTTTCTCCCTCAGGATCAAATACTTCTTGAAAAAAGAAAAAAGTCGTCCTCTATTGTTCCCAGCAAGAAGTAATTTCTCAATTCTCTGAGTTCTTATAGTTCTTTTCCCTTACCTCTCTGATGACATGTTTTGTTGTCCATCTTGTATTATTAATTATAATTCTTTAATGCCTCAATTCACTCACTGATCAGTAAGCTTTCTGAGCAAAGACCATCTCTGAATGTCCCAATGCTTTACATGTTAAAACATGATTGAATAAATGATGCCCTATAAAGAATAATTGAGTAAATGTTGTCTTTTCTTCAGTGTATGGGGAATGGTCAAACCATCTTATCACTTCGTCCAATACCATGCTCTCCCTTGACCTCCCTACTCCAGTATGCTCCATATGCTCTCCCTTGACCTCCCTACTCCAGTCACACTGGCATTCTTTCAGTTCCTCCTACTTGTTTTGTTCCTCCTGCCCTAGGGCCTCTTTGCACATGGAGTTTCTTCTACCTGGAACACTCATTCCTTCCCAGAACATCTAGTTAACTTCTTCTGCTTCTTGAAATTGTAAATCAGTCATCATTTCCCCAATAAAAGTTTCCTGTTGTCCAAACTCTCCTGGTACCATGTACTTCTCATCTGTAACACTCAAGGCAGGTGCTCCTTTACATCTATGGACATGATAATTTGGTTAATGTCCATCTTCCCATCAAAACTGTAAGCTCCAGGAGAACAGGGACAACAAGAAAAGTATCCACTTTAGGTCAGTATTATATTCCTCTCACATAGTAGATCCTCAAAAATTATTTGTTGAGAAAACAAATAAGTAGCTGAGTATATCTGTGTGCATGTATGCATACAGTCTATTTGAGTTTTTAAGCAAGCCTAAAGTAGGCAATAATTATAATCTCTACCATTCCTGTACCTACTATGTGATAGGCATTGAGCATCCTTCTTCTTATAATCTATCTCATTTAATCCTGAAAGTGATGTTATGAGTTAGTAATCATCATCCTTGTTTTACAGATGAGTGAAAAGATTCAGATAAGTAACTCTGCCCAAGGTCACAAAGTTGTTAAATAGCAAAACTTTGATTTAAAACCATACATGCCAAAATTCATTAAACACCATTTCAGTACTACAAAAGAAAACCAAACAGATGACAAACCTGATGCTCAGAAACAGTTTAAACTCGAGCTATGTGGTTCCACAGTCTAAACTGTGGCTAACGTCAGTACACTTAGATATTAAATGTGGTGACCGGCAATGCTACAGAAAGGTGAGAGCTTCCAACCAAATGTCAAGGACCACCTGTATAGCTTCTAGAACAGCTGTGTGACCTGGTCTCCTGACTGGCTTGAAAAATGAAGCCTTATATGAACCTCAGGTCTCATTTCCATTTCCGTTGGTTTGATTTTCCAATGTCAGTTATTTTTACATGTGACCTACTCATATTTCTTCATCTAAAAACTTTTGAGGGAAAAAAATGACATGCTGAAATAGAGGTGCCATCAAGACTCCTGGTTTCTTCCAAAACAGTTAGTCAACCCTTTTAATTTACTTGCTTCAGTGAATGTCCAACAGTCCACATCAATCCACAGTGATGAACAGAAAAGTAACAAATAGTGTTTTCCATGGAAATTACTAAGAATCATTTACAGAGAAAATCAAAACAATGGCATTGAGTCCCATAATAATGCTGAGCTACATAGTTTGTGAAATGTAGAACAATGGGAATTCAGCTTCACATTGACTAAAACTCCAGATCTAGCATAATGTTACATCCTCTACAGCACAGAGTAGAATGGTTCTGCTTGTACACCTGAATTATTTCAGTGAAGTGGTACCATCTTCCTAATACTGTCTGTGTAACCATTCAATATTCCTGTGGCAAGATTTCACCTCTTACATAACATTTCTATATATACGACCTCATCTGACTCTTACAATAACACATCAGTGGATGAAGCATGTGTAAGTATTATCACCATTTCACAGATGAGGATGTTGAGGCTGGTACAGCAATGGCTTCACTCAAAGGCTCACAGCTAATAAGGTAAAGAGCTGAGGCTGGAACCAACTATTTACCTCCTATGCTCTCTCCATTACCCTTTCCTAACTCCTAACCACACACTCACATAGGGAAATACAGCTAAGAGTTTTCACACTGGGAGCTCCTTTCTAAATGACTGTCAAGGAATTACTCAGGAGAATGTAAGTGAGGAATCCATAAGAGTGCCTGATGGGCCAGTGATGTTGGTTACTGCGTTTCTCCAGTCTGCAATGGAAGGTCTGTAATCAGTCCTCAAAGAGTTTTGAACTGGAGGAGCCAATTTTTATGCTGGTATAGTGTGTGAGCAGCCTGTGGCATACTATAACCAATACATGAGGAGTGTTGTTAAATGGCTATATGTACACTTAGGTGTCCAGGGTAGGCTGGTATCCTTCAAGACTTCATCTCTACTAGTAGGGTAAGTAACAATAAAATTAGTAATAATAGCAATGATGATAATGACATTATTTATATTAACATTAGCTTTAATATTCACAAAAATGTACAAAATATGTATTATTAGCCCCATATTTCATATGGGAAAACTAATGTCAAGCAACTTGTCCAAGGTCTTACTGCTAAGTGGACTGTTAAGATTTGATGTTGGGTTGTCCCAGTTTAAATCCTTTCTACCTTATAATATAATACCTAATTAATAATACCTCTTTTTAACCTAATTAATTCAATTGGGATAATAATTCAACCATCAAATATTTTAGCCTCCAAATCTTTCCTTTTCCATTAAACTGTCTAGATCTGTGCTGTCCACTATGATGGCCACATGTAGTTACTGAGCACTGGGAATGTTATGAGCTCTAATTGACATGTGCTGTAAATATAAAATACAGTACAAAAAAGTGTAAAACAACCCATTCATAAATGATAATATTGATTACATGTTGAAATGGTAACACTTTGGATATATTGGGTTAATATAAATATATTATTAAAATTCACTTTTTTGCTTTTTAATGTTACTAAAAATTTAAAAGTACATATATAATTAGACAGCACTGCTATAGATTATTATTCCAAGATTCATCTACTTTATCCCCACATACTGATCTCACAGAGAACCAACCAGTATGAAAATGTTTTTGCTGTTGAATTATTCTCATGGCTCATGAGCCTATAACATAAGATATCAAAACACTATGTTCTATAGTATATGTCAGACTGCCTTTATTTTTTACCATAATCCAAGCAAGAAAATATGTCATATTGCAAACCCAGAATGATCTGGTATTCCTTTATCATATATATACTATATTTAGTTTTACAACTTTATGAAGTAAACTTTTTACAACTTTATAAACAACTTTATGAAGTAACAGTACTTCCCCTTACTGATGATACTTTCTCTTCAATTATCTGCTGTTCTATTTTTTTGAAGTTGTTTGTAACTCACTAAACCAACTTCATCACTCACTAATGTGTTGTAACCCACAGTTTGTAAACACAAGAGTGTCTGCAAGTGAGATACTAATTCTATCTACACAGAGGTGAAGGGATATTTTAGCAAATAATAAGATGGACCTGGCAGTAATGAATGAGCTAGTGGAGGCCTGTAACTATAGCAGGATCTGTGGCCTATTCAGTTGGCAAAACTGAAGGGAGTTCAAAATGCTTCCTCTCTCCTATAGAGTCAGCACTAATGGACCTGTCTAATGTCCATCTGTTGTTCTGTCTGCTCAGCATTACCCTGTTCTTATAAGGAAGAGCATGTGCTTCTTTTGGTACCTGCTCTTCCTACCCAGCCCCCACTTCCCCCCGACCAGCTCCATCCATGAGGTTCAAATGGAAGCTCCCATATGTTATAAGCCATGTCTGATGGCTCATAGGTGGGAACCCAACCCAAGTGAGACCAATCAGAGTCTGTTCCTGGGATTTGTGGGCATCTAACTAGAACAGGGAGAAGTCCGTCTTTTCTGATGATAAAATCCCCAAAGTCTTAACTTGGAATCTGTCAGTGGTTGTGTCCTCTGCAATGTGGAAGAATTGCTTTATCATAGGAGAGAGTGAAGGAAAGAGAAGCAGAGGTGAAAGGCACAGAGAGGTCAATGGGCCCAACTCCTTGCAGGGCCAGCTTCATGGGCATGTGGTCCATGCAGTCTCATAAGGTCCCGTACTTGGTTTAATGTTCTGCTGTGGCCATCTTGAAGCTCTCAATCATTTTCCAGCAAAGGACACTGCAAATTACATAACTGGTCCTGAGGCGTTCGTTCCAATATTTCCTTAAACCCAGTGGGATCCTTACCGTTCTTAAGACTGAATCTTTCAGCTCTTCTTTAGATTATGTGAGATTCTTCCAACAAATTATCTTTCGTGCTAAGCTTCTTAGAGGTAGCTTCTTTTACTTGCAGCCAAGAAACTGGACTACACTGTGGTCAAAGACACAAGATGAGAGAAATAACACAATTCTAGAGGCTCCCAGCCCCAGTGCATGCCCAAAAGATAGAGTTCTGTCCTTGCCCCTGAGGTTTCTGATTTTTTCAGAACTGCACCTGCAGGGCCTGGATATTTCCCCCAGAGAGTCCAGAAAGGTCTCTGTGCTTTAGAAAGAACACAGGCTATAGTGGTTGGTATCATTTAGAGACCAACACTGATTTTAGGCATCTTGTAATGTAATTTAAGGTGGTATCCTTAATATTGCAAATTCAGTAGGCTTATATGCAAACTGTACCATGCTCATTTCTCTGAATAACTGAAAAGCAAGCAAATAAGTAAAATTAAAAAATTCCAATATAACAGTCTAATTGGGAAAGGGGGTTTCATTTGTGTAATGCCCATAATCAGCTTTAAAAAATATCCATGGGTTATCATTTGTTTATAGAGGAAAGTAAAATGGCCAGACTTAATGATAAGGTGATCAGTGGCTTAGTTTTGCTAATTCCAGCATGGTTATCTTTAGACTGATATTTTGGCTGAACTATAGAACACAGAACTTGCCAACATTTTTTAAAGCAAAGGAGTGTTTGCGTCTTTCAGTTTGATGTAGTAGCCTGAGGTTCCTCCAAGTCCCTTTGAACTGTTTGCTCTTGAACCACATTTGTTTCTTATGCATTTGGAGTAATTGATGCACTCCGAAAGGAAGAAGGAATAAGAGGGAGCATGTGAGATTAGTCTTCAACAGAAAGAACAAATCTAGTTGAAACAAAAGGAGAAAAGTGAGATCATCCAGAGGCGACTGTCACTCTCAATACACACAAAAGGCTTCTTTGGGCACATTGCAGACGTTTCTCCAAGGTATTCTGCAGAATAGCCGCCAGGCACCAACAACAAAGATGTGACTTGGGCATGAGATGATGGATAAGAGGGAACAGAGTAACAGAGGTTGTGTTCTTGAGACCTGTGTCATCTTGAAAAACGCCCTGAATTCAGCATTGTTTATATTCCTCGGGAATATGTTAGTGCCTGTAGGTGATCCATGTAAGAAATTCTGCGTGGTATCTGCCTGGTCTCTTACAAACACTCTGAATCCTATGTCCTGAAAAAGGTACAGAGGGATGTCAGTCCCGGCTTCCCCTCCCAGGGAATCGTGGAAAACATACTATATCAATGCCTTGATGTGTCACCTTGTTTCATTCTTACACTAGGTCTGTAAAGCAAGTATACAGTGTCCTTGGTTGCAGTTCAGTCATTCGGCGTATATTTATTAAGCACATATTACCTGTGAAGCACTGTGCTTCTGGGATACTGCAGCGAATAATACAGGTGCGACCCCTTCTCCTTTGGGGTTTACTTTCTCAGAGAGAAAAAAAAAGGAAATAAGTAGATAAAATAATTCCCAGGGAAATTGGGGTTATCATGGAAAGGTACAAGGAGTTTGAGAGAAGGAAAAAGAGAAGGGGCAGCCCAGCTTTCCACCTCTGCCTCTCCCGGGCACCCCCAGGCTCCATTCTCTCCTCCCTATACCCCTGCCCAGACAGCACCCACCTCCCCTTCCGCCCCCTTTTCCCTCCTTCTTTCCCTCCTCTCTCCGCTCCCTCTCTGATCTGCCGCTCCTCCCTCCGCTCCCCTGCCCTTTTGCTCGACCAGGGCCCCCGGGAGCCCTCTACCCCCACCCCATGGCCCAACCGTCCGGGCACGAGCCCCGCCCGAGCTCACCGCCCCTGCTCCCCACTCCGACCCTGTGAGCCGTGGCCGTTGCCAGATGTCCACAATGGGAAACGAGGCCAGTTACCCGGCGGAGATGTGCTCCCACTTTGACAATGATGAAATTAAAAGGCTGGGCAGGAGGTTTAAGAAGTTGGACTTGGACAAATCAGGGTCTCTGAGCGTGGAGGAGTTCATGTCCCTGCCGGAGCTGCGCCACAACCCGTTGGTGCGGCGAGTGATCGACGTCTTCGACACCGACGGTGATGGAGAAGTGGACTTCAAGGAATTCATCCTGGGGACCTCCCAGTTCAGCGTCAAGGGCGACGAGAAGCAGAAGTTGAGGTTTGCGTTCAGCATTTACGACATGGATAAAGATGGCTACATTTCCAACGGGGAGCTCTTCCAGGTGCTGAAGATGATGGTGGGCAACAACCTGACGGACTGGCAGCTCCAGCAGCTGGTCGACAAAACCATCATCATCCTGGACAAGGATGGCGATGGGAAGATATCCTTTGAGGAATTCAGTGCTGTGGTCAGAGACCTGGAGATCCACAAGAAGCTGGTCCTCATCGTGTGAGCCTTTTTCTTACAAGCACCACCCAACAACTTCTGCTTTCTTCCCTATCTCTTTCAAGATTTGCTCAAGACGTCCAACTGTCTCTCTGACTTATCTGGAAGTATTTCTTTTTGTGAAGCCATATGTCCTAACAGGAGCTTCATCACCAACTCAGTGCTATTAATTCTCCTTCTCTGAATGACTCAGGGTACCCTATAGGGGGAAGAGCAAGTCAAATGAGCATAGTGGGGAAAGAAAAGGAAATGGCTTTTATAAACATCTTTTACTTTGTTTTGATTCAAAGACCAAACTAGAACTTTAAAAGTTCAAAAATAAGAAAATATACATTTTTGCTGTTATTTCTCATCATTTTGTATATGGGAGGAAATTTATAATTTGCATGGGTGTTAGGTGAACTGTTTTCATTTGCTTGTGTTCAGATATCTTGCCAGATTGTTAACTTCCTATTGTAGCAACAGGGACAAATATATTTGTCTTTGCTGGGCATCTCGTAATCACTTTTCTTGGGGGACAGAATCCCATCTTTTCCTTCGGCAGATTGCAGCCCCATTCCCCACAATGCATCCAGAAATCGCTGTGCATGTTTGAGGGGTAGGAGTTCATTTGGCCTCCTCCTGACTTGTTGCTCCAGCTCCTGAACAGAAACTAGCTTCAGGGCTCTTATAGGAAATGCTAAGCCTGGACTAAGTGCCCAGCTCAGCCATCATCCTCATTAGCAGTGGGTTTCCAGGGTTGGCAGCCCACAACAGCATTAATTTCAATGAAGGGGACCTCCAGCTAAATAGGGCAAGGAAAGTGTTCTCCCAGAAAGTGCTCTCACCTCCAACACTGGTCCCTACCCCCAGGTGGAGAGAATGGGACATTTAGTTAGTTGTCCCACGGAGGAGAGGCAGTAGAGTCAGGCTGCAGTGGAATCTCCCTAGGATGCCAAAGTGGCATTATGTCTGTTGCTCAGAGATGCAGAGACTGACAATTGTGTCTCCACAGCAGAGGTGGATGCTAGCTACACTAGCTATGCTGATTTCGAAAATCAGATCTGAGGCCTAGCAGAGAAACTGAGAGCTCTCTCATTCCAGGAAGCCTTTTCCCTAGTGGAACATTCAGTGCAGAAGTCCTCACACACTAATAGATCTCCACCATTGGGTGAGCTGGAACCTGTGGTTCCAGGGGAGATCCAGAATGCATGTGTCTCTTCCCACTCATTTATGTCATGTTGGTGGCTTTAGATCAGCCATGGTGAGAAAAGAACAAAAGCTTTTAGTTGTTTTTGTTTTGTTTTGGAGAATTGGTTTACCAGTAAATACATCACTGCCTGTACCCCAAATGTTACCAGCTCCCTGAGGTGTCCCACATACTATTGTGAGTTCTCAGAGCATGAACTGTCCTCAGAAGAGCAGGGCTAGGACTTGTCCCAGCACCTGTGCCTCCATACCAATCCTCTTTCTCACAGAGAACCACTTCGCATATAAGATGCTTAAGGCTCTCAAAACAGCAGAACAATGAAACATACTCTCCCTACACTTGCTTAGCCAAGAGATATCACTCAGGTAACTTTTTTCAGGACATGGAAGATCTGTTTCTAGGAGATGTACTGCTATTTTATTTGGAAGAAGCTGTCAACTGGTCTTGACCAAAATAGAAAAAAAAAAAAAAAGTCCACAAATTTAATCACTTGTAGGGAACCCATCTATCAAGGTACCCTACCATATACTTTTGTATTTAATAGATTACTTAGAAACAACAAAAATAGGAATCCTTACCCCTTCAATTCCTGTTCAACCCTAAAAACTGTGATAAACGCTCCCAACCCTGTGGTGATCAGGGTTATGTAATGTTCAAAGATTCAGACACACCTGGGTTTGGATTCAGTTGCAACTGGGTTGTTATCACACTCACTTCTTTTTAGCTGTGTGAGCATGAATAATTTACTTAGCCTCTCTGTGTCTTTCCACCTAATTAAAAAGAGGATCCACCCCAGGGTTATTTTGAGGATTCAAAAAGGCATGCAACACACCTGGAGCACAATTCCACTTTCATTCAACTAATTCCCTTCCCTTCCCCCTTCTTCCCCTTCTACAAGAGCAATATGTAAAGGAGACATGAGGCTTACTGGTTGCTTTTGAACACTTACTTAGTTCTTAGCTACACCCACTCTAAAATTAACTGGACATTAGTGTACAGCCCATGTCCAAGCCCAGAGAGAAAACAATGGGAACAATTTCAAGGTCCTCACCACTCCTTCATTTGCAGAGGGGACAACAGACTTTCTGACCTGAGAACTGGAGAATTTTTAAAATAAAATCTCTCATTCCAGCCCAACCTATTTAACTTTTTGTGGAGGAATTTTACATGGAGGAAGTGAGCACATGTCATGCTAGCCAAGAGGACATTATTGTCATTAAAGAGAGGCATTATTTATATACCCTGCAATGTGCACATTAAAATATGGAAATTTTAAAATTATGACCAAGGGTTTGAAACATATTGGATTACATGCTCACATTTAACAAAGAGAGGAAATGTATTTCAGTTTCTGGAGTGGCTGGAATTTACAAGCTAATTGTTCAATAAATCTACTCAAGATAGTTACCTAAGGCAATGACCTTGAACTGAGAGCCTATATCTGGATTTAGCACTTGAAAGATCTAACTGGATATTTGGGTTAAAAGAATCACATTTATTCCCAAATCAGAATGCTCTGTTTTTCCTGTCAGTTAATTGCCAGTTGCCAACAAATCTAGTTCTATACAGTTTCTTGGGATGATGATAATAAACATTTATTGAGCAATTGTCCCATAACTTTTGATATAACCTTTGTTATACGTATCATTTAATCATCATAACAACACTGTGAGTCTGGTGCCATTATTTCAGCATTACAGATGATGCCATGTAGAGATCTAGCATCTTCTCCAAAGTCGCCCAGCTGGTAAGTGGCAAAGCATGGATTTGAACCAGGCTTTCTGACCCCAAATCCTGAGCTTTATTTCTACCTCTCTGCATTTATCTTATTTTTATAGCTCCTATATCTACCTGTTACAAATTATTTATTATAGTCTCAACCATGTAATCAAATCAAGCCTCAGTTTTCATAAATGATGAAACTGAAGCCCAAAGAGGTAAATTGCTTGTCAAAGAACAAGCAGCCTCCACCTCTTTGGTTCTATGCATTGCAATGAAACAGATATGTTAGACAAGACAGTTTTAAACCATGTTCCACCTTTGGCTCATCTTGAGAAACAGGTGACAATATTTAGATTAAACCGATAACACAAACCAATATGCTCTGAGGCTATGGAGATCATTCACAATATGTTGTTATGAATCCTATGTTAATTGGATTGTGTCTGCTCTGTACCATATGTTGCAATCCCCAGACCACTAGACACTCTTTTTGAAACAGAGAAAAAAATATGGCCTCAGCAAATTCAATTTAGCTTTGGTGTATATTCTCTCATGCTTTAGAAACATTCTCAAGGAAAAAATATCTTCCAGACATTTTTGTTAATTACAAATTCCTAAGCCACTGTCTGAGGAACAGTATGAATTTTTTAAATGAAGACAATTTTTTATTTAAAAAAATTATAAATTCCATTCTCTACTTATAGTACTGACTCTTTCTTTCTGTTAAGAGATAGAGTAGGTAGTTAGTCTGCTATGGTGTTATATCTATTTTGAATACTTTGAACAGGAGGAGGCTCGGATGTTTTTAAAAAGAGTGTTGGCCGGGCGCGGTGGCTCATGCCTGTAATCCCCGCACTTTGGGAGGCCGAGGCGGGCAGATCACGAGGTCAGGAGATCGAGACCATCCTGGCCAACATGGTGAAACCCCATCTCTACTAAAAATACAAAAATTAGCTGGGCGTGGTGGCACATGCCTGTAATCCCAGCTACTCGGAAGGCTGAGGCAGGAGAATTGCTTGAACCAGGGAGACAGAGGTTGCAGTGAGCTGAGATCACACACCACTGCACTCCAGCCTGGGTGACAGAGCGAGATTCCATCTCAAAAAAATAAATAAATAAATTAAATAAATAAATAAATAAATAAATAGAGTGTCATTATGGTAGAGGAACAAGGCCACTAGACTGAGAATCAGACCGGACTCCTCTGCTGCTGTGTCAACTACCGTACCTACCCCAGTAGCCAATGACTGTGAAGTATAAATCATGAATCATCAGGAATTAGCTGATTCATAATGAAAAATTCTAACACTGAAGGGTCACCGTAGTAGCAGTAAAGCTGTGTAGATCAGAAGACAGTCTGACTACTCACAGGCTAACTCTGACCTACAAATGTTTGCTTTTGTTGTTACTGGTTTTACATGGTGTTTGTTCTCACAATGTTTTTTAAAAATTACCAATATTTTAAAAATCTGAAGATTTTAAATAAAAACCTAAATTACTACAAAGAAATGCAGGTCACTCTAATATGGAGGTAGCTTTTTATTGACTAAGGAGTCTCTGAAATATTGAGATGAAATTAAGAGTTTCAGTGAAGAAAAATTAACATAGTTACACTGTTTGGCACAGAAGTTCAAAACAGACTGAAGGGTTCACTAGTTTTTAAAGATATAACACTGGACACAAAATATTTATCCCCACAATCAATATGTTCTAATGCCTGAAACAGTAGAAAAATGCACAATAATCAAAATAAGTATAGCTGTGTAAAACTTCAAACTTTTATATAATAAAATATAACAAAACAAAGAAAACATAAAAAAGGAGAAACATAACATGTTAGCAAAAGGGTTAGCAGTTTTTCAAAAAAAAGCCTCACTGTGTCTGATATGCATAAATAAATATGCAAAAAAGTCATTATATGATTCATTCAAAAGGAGATAGGTAAAACAAACATGGAAAAATAGCCTTGCTAATTCAATAAATACAAATTACAATATGTAAAACAGGAAAAATAATTAATTATAAAACAACTGGCAAAAATAGAAGCCTTCTAGGCATTGCAGTATCTTTGGTGGCATTGGGAATGGCTTTCACCCTTTTTATGGGTCATTTTACACATCACAAGTCATCAGAACAGTTGTATCCTTTGACCAGGTAATCTCACTCATTGCAATATATATCTCAAAGAAATAAAAATATTTTAAAATGCTATACATGGCCAGGCGCGGTGGCTCACGTCTTTAATCCTAGCACTTTGGGAGGCCGAGGCAGGTGGATTGCTTGAGGTCAGGAGTTCAAGACCAGCCTGGCCAACATGCCGAAACCCCATCTATACTAAAAAAATTTAAAAATCAGCCAGGCGTGGTGGCACATGCCTTTAGTCCCAGCTACTTGGGAGGCGGAAACAGGAGAATCATTTGAACCAGAAAGGCAGAGGTTGCAGTGAGTTGAGATCGCTCCACTACATTCTGCCCTGGGAGACACAGTGAAACTCCATCTCAAAAAAAGAAAAAAAAATGCTATACACAAAATTTTTATTGTAGCAATATTTGTCGTATATACAATAAATTATAATATTTAAAAAATTAAACAACTACTGTTTGGGAGTAGTCAAGTCAATTATAACAAAAACAATAGGTGATAGTATTAGGCAACTAAAGTTAATAAATAAAATAATATTTAGAAAATAATATTTTTAGAAATTAATATTAAAATAGTTTATGTTAGAAAATAAGTTCTTTTAAAAGCACAATGCAAACTTGTTATATCCTATGTTTAGAACTCTGAAAAATATGTGTGCATATGGTCATTGTTCAGAAGAGAAAATGGAGAATTGAAAGTAATTGTTTTATAGTACAAGGATTATGGGTAATCTCACATTTAGTTTTCAAAAATATTTTTCTGAGTTGTTTTAATAATACATTTTTCAAAAAACTGCACAACAGAGCTAATGTGGCAAATTAAGTACAATTTCAACCCTAAAAGATGGTCGCCCAAGCTTAAAAGAGATGGGGGCTCAAGAATCCCAAGAAACAGGGAGAGAGAAGCATCTTCACAGCAACATGGGCAGTGCCATGTTGATGAGCCACTAAGCAGTTTCCAGGTTAGAGGAATACAGAGAGTGCTGTCAAAATCCTTGTTTATCCAAATGTGTGAGCACTACTCAGGCTCATGCAGTGTCTCCCTGGATTTTGTGTTAATAAATTATCTCCTCTTCTGTTTCTTTTGTTAAGTGTGATCTTTCACTATGTCTTGGTTAATGAGAAACTTCCAGGTTCTCTGAATGAATCTTTTTTCTCCCTCTTCATGATTCTTGCGAAGTATATATGTTTTAATTCCAAATGATTGCACCGCACAATCTTACCTAACTCTCTTCAACCAGACTCTCTCACCTGGGAAACTCTGTCTTTGGTACATCTGGAGCCCACATTTCATGTGGATATCATTCTCCTACTTCTCCCCAACAAGGGGCCATATGTATAGACACAGCAATGAATCTGCCAAGTTCTTTTGAGCAACTAACTATTCTTCTGGGCAAAATAATCAGGAGGCAATAAATAAATAAATAAATAAATAAATAAATAAATAAATAAATAAAATAGATACCAGGTCTTCAAAATCAGAAATAGCATTTGCTTCTTCCTTGTCCTGCTTCCAAGCATCTATGAGTCATCCATATTTCAGAAGCACCGCAGCCTTTTTCTTTTCCTTACCTCTCATTAAAATCATTATTTCTCCCCCTGCCACCAGCTCTCTTATTAAGGAAAAAAATTTTTGAACATCAGCATTTGGCTGTGCAGATCCAGAGAGGAGATGATACAAAGCTTAGTGCATTAGGTTACTGAAAAATACAATTATTTTCCCAGGTTCTTGCAGTCATTTTGCTCTGGGGAAAAATATTTAATAGGGAATGTCAGAGTAAATGTAATTAAGTTACTTTTCAGACATGTGCTTTTTATTTTTTATGGAACTTACTATATACTAGGCTGCTGGAGACAGGCAAAAGCAACACAGCCTTACCCTGTCAAAGAAGACTTCCTAAAACAGGCTCCACCTGTTCATTTCTGAGATCTGCGTCAGGATACGGTCTATCTCAAAAGAAGTTATATTCACACCTCGGAGCTAGAGGACCTTAATCCTTTAAACAGTACATATATTGAATCAGATTATTTGGTTGCAAGCAACAGATTTTTTTTTTTTTTTTTGAGATGGAGTCTCGCTCTGTTGCCCAGGCTGGATTGCAGTGGTGCAATTTCAGCTCACTGCAGCCTCTGCCTCCCAGATTCAAGCAATTCTCCTGCCTCAGCCTCCCGAGTAGCTGGAACTACAGGCACCTGCCACCATGCTTGGCTAATTTTTGTATTTTTAGTGGAGACAGGGTTTCACCATGTTGATCAGGCTGGTCTCGAACTCCTGACCTCAGGTGATCCACTTGCCTCGGCCTCCCAAAGTGCTAGGATTACAGGCGTGAGCCACTGCGCCTAGCTGCAACAGATTTTTAAACTTAAGCAAAAACCTATCAAAAGAATAACGGGAAAGCTCAATGTTTTGAAGTAAGAGAGTGACAGATGAAGCCTCAAACCACAGCACTCCAAGGATGCCAGTGCAGGAACTAGGGGACTATGTCTTTGGGGCACTGACATTGGAAATGACTCATCTCCAAACACCTTTGATATCCAGTGTTTCTGTTTCAGATTCACATTGGCTGGCCTTGAGTCTCATGCTTTGCCTGGTGAACAGGGAGCAGGGAGTCCGTGATTGGTAGATACACCAAAACCACATGAAGCAGGAAGAGGGCAGTTCCCCAAAGAAAGGATCCTAAGAAAACAAAATCAATACATTCCTCCTGAAATTTTTGCATTCAGTTTCCAATGTTTTACTTCAGTAATTTAAAAAATTTTTTGTCCCAGTTTCAACAGTAGATCCCTAGATTGGTGAATATTAGCATGATCAGGTCAGGCTAGCAAAACTGGGCCTTGTTTCCTCTCCTTTTAATTGAGAATGTCCATCTCCACCCTTCTCTCTTAAAGAACTGTTCTAGGAAGCTTCTGTGATATAATGAGACTGTTTGGGATTGGGGGTGGGGGAAATTATGCAAATTTATTTTATACAAAAAATCCTAGTTTTCATACGCTTTCATTCATTCATTTAAAAAATATTCACAGTGCTGGGCGCTGTTCTAAACGATTAAGAGTATGTATCGAGCAAAATGGACAAAAGTGCTGCCCTCCTGTAGCTTACATTCTACTTTGCTGGGGAAATAGGCAATAAACAAATAAACACATACTATGTCAAGAGAGAAATAAAGCAAAGTAAGAGAGATAGATTGTATCTGAAAGAGGATGGAAGGGGGAAGAGAATTTGCCTTTTTAAGCACAGTGATTAGGGTAAACTTCATGGATAGGTGACATTTGAGAAGAAACCTAAAGAAAGTGAGGGAAGGAGCAATATTGATTCCTGGCAGAAGAGTTTACAGGCACGAACAGAAAATGAAAAGACCCTCAAGTGGCAAGTTGCTCAATAGATTTAAGGAACAATAAGGAAGCCCAAGTGGCTGAGCAAAGTCAACCAGTGAGAGAGAAGAAGGATATGAGGAAATAGATCTTGTGAGGCCTCGTAGCCCATTGCAAGAACTCTGAATTTACTCTGCAAGAGACAGAAAACCACGACCAGGCATTGGGCACAGGAGTGACATGACAGTCATTCTCACTGCTGTGAAGAAGACAGAAGGGGTTAGGGAAAACAACTAGGAGGCTGTCTCAATAATCTAGGTGAGGTGAGAGGGGATGGTGGCTTGGATCAGGGTGGTTGGTGGAGGTGGTGGGATGTTGAATTCTGGATATACTTTGAAGGTCGGTTCCACCATATTTGCAGATACACAGGGTAATGGGATGCTAGAGAAAGACAGGAATCAAAGGTGGTTCTAAGGTTTTTTTTCCCTGTGTCATGGCAAGGATGGAGGTTCATTGTGAGGAGAAAGACTGTGTAAGCAGCAGGTTTCAGAGGGAAAATTAGGAGTTTGCTTTTAATGTGTTATCTTTGAAATGTCTGTTCATTACCTAAGTAAAGAGGCAGAGTAGGAAGTTAGGACAGAAAAGCCCCCAACTCTTGGGAGTCATTGACATCTGGGTGGTATTTAAAGCTGACTCTGAATGAGAACATGAGTGTAGCTGAAAAACTGAAAACATGCCTATGTTTACAGTCAGAAAGATGAAGAAGAAAAGCAAAAGAGACTAAGGTACAACAAAGAGAAAGAAGTATCACAAAAACAAAGTTAAGAAACTATACCAAAGAAGGTGGAGTAATCAATGGCGTCCAAGCTGCCAATACATGAATAAGGTGAAAACTGACCATTAGATTTGGCAATATGGAGGCCATTTTTTACTTTTACAGGAATTGTTTGACAGGTGATGGGAGGGGACAAAAGTCTGATTGAAGAGGGTCTAAGGGAGAATGGAAGAAAAGGAATTAGAAGCAATGAGTATAGACAACACTCTAGAAAACCAGAGAAATCAGGTGGTTGCTATGTGCTGGGAGGTGTGGAATGGGCACAAGGAAGGATTAGCTGCATAGATCTTGATTAGTAACATCGAAAACAAATGATGAGTGAAACACTTTATCTGCATTTCTTGCTGGACACTTGAGAACTAGTCACTAATCGAGCCAGCTGTCAGATGTTTCAAGTGACGACATCTGAACAAAATACAAAGCAGGGTTTGGGCAACAACAAAGTTTATAATCTTATCCTATACACGTTACTGATCTGGTCAGAGACCACACCTGTGATAGTACAAACATCTCCTTTTATCTGAATTTGGTCCATTCCTAGAAATGTGTTGGCTAGTAAATTTATAGATGGTGGAAGCCCTTTCCATTATTTCAAATGGAAAAAATAATAAAGTATTCCTATTTCATCCAAAAATCGCAAGCAGTTTCCCTAAATTCGCTAAAACACTCTTAGACACCTATAGACATTTAATATCTAATGCACAATGTATGGATATGTGACAATCTACCAAGAATTTCTGCATAACATAAAGCATTTAAAACATTAGTTGTATAGTGCATAATTTGTTGGTATTCCTCGATGCAACATGCAGAGTACAGTATCAGATACAAACTATGTTTTTTCTTCACAGTGTAGTAAATATATACTAATATAAATTAACAATAAAATGCTAAAGAAACATAATGAATATAAATAACCTTTAGAGCAAGGCAATTTTTTGAATGATTACTTACTAGTTAAAGAGTTGCCTAAGTGAGATGGGGTGGGCTAGAGTAAGTTTGTGAAGGACCAAGTGGAGCAATAAATGCCTGAGATTTGTCCCTGGCTCAATCCTGGGACTAGCCAGGTGCAGTGGCTCACACCTGCATTCCCAGCAATTTGGGAGGCTGAGGCGGGCAGATTACCTAAGGTGGAGAGTTCAAGCCTGGCTAATATGGTGAAACCTTGTCTCTACTAAAAATACAAAAAATAGCTAGGTGTGGTAACACACGCCTGTAATCCCAGCTACTTGGGAGGCTGAGGCATGAGAATTGCTTGAACCCGGGAGGCAGAGGTTGCA
Organism: Gorilla gorilla gorilla; assembly: GCF_029281585.2. Lineage (NCBI taxonomy): Eukaryota > Metazoa > Chordata > Mammalia > Primates > Hominidae > Gorilla > Gorilla gorilla. The sequence continues at coordinate 97,919,197 of NC_073237.2, read as the reverse complement.
GTGAGTCAAGACTGTGCCATTGCACTCTAGTATGAGCCTCAGAGTGAGACTCTGTCTCAAAAAAATCCAATCAAATCAATCAATCCTGTGACAGCCTTCTCTCCCTGGCCCTTGAGTCTCTGGAAGTGTGTGGCTATGAGCTAGCAAATGAAGCTGCAGCTGAAGCAATGGGATAAAGGGGGAAAAAACAACAACCTCAAAACATAAGTTTGTTTGCATTCTTTTTGCATTCATTTACATGGCTCTTGACAGCATGAGACTGGACTTCTGCTTGCATTTCTGAATGTGCTACCACTCAAGTCACTTGCAGCTGCAATTATCATTTTGTCTGCATCACCTGAGTGTATTTTAAATATTTGATATTGAATATTCATAACTCCTTCTTTTCTTCCTCTGACCAATAATGAGTATCAAGTTGAGCAGTTTTTTACTAGAAAGAAAGTTTTCACTTGATAATATGGGGAAGATGCACATATGCATAGCACATTTAAACAATGTGATCCTAGGGGAGGAACCGCTGAATTACAAAGGCAGCTGTATGTCTTGTCACTCAGACTCAGACACAATTGAAACATTTTCTCTGGTGTTCACAGGCAGATGATAGTGGATTTTCCACTCCAATGTGAGTTTTAAGTAAAAAATGGTGATAGTTGTTATAGCGAATAGTGAGGATTCAACTAGAAAAGGATACCTATAAATGGCGATTGTTTCAGAAGCATTGCAGGCTTTGGCATCAGACAGTCCTGGATCCGCAGCCTGGATCCCGACTTAGTAGCTTGCATGATCTTGGGTAAGTAAGGTTATTAACCCCTATGAACCTCTGCTTTCTCAAATGTGAAATAAGGATAATAACACTTAACTTACAGGGTAATTATAAGATCATAATACAGGTATATTTTATCTGGCATATGTATTAAATGCCAAATTTAAAAACAATACTTCTGTTAGTCTATCAGCATGTGGGTATAAACAACAGAAGTTTAAAGAAAAAAATGTATAATATAAACAATACGGCCTATTTGTTATTGAGGTACTAAGAGAAAAATAAGACTAATCATTGTTATGCACAAGGAAACAGAGGGAGTCATGTCCATAAAGGCAAGATGACTCACTGCAAGTTACATCTTTCCTCCTCATCTTGGCAGTGTCTTATAAAAAAGCAGGGCCCATCTGCTCAGAGTTTAACTGAATGTTTGATGATGTTACAGTCCAAACTAAATTCCCCCAGTCTGTTCTTAATCCACAGCAATAACTCACTGAATCCTTCATATTATAGCCATATCCTGTACACATTAAAATAGGTCTAGGTCAAGGACTATTTTCAGACACATTTGTATGTACTTTCTGCATGTCAGGTTTACATAACTAGTCACCATTTGCACACAGAGATGTCCCAGGAAAATCCCTAGTACCTCTGAAGCCCTTGGGGTCCAATGTGCTTCCCTACCAAACCCTTTCCCAGACCAGCATTCCTTGTTTCGTAGGGCTGGGCTTCGGCCTGCATTCCCAAGTCATCTGCCCAATTTTCCTGCCTTGTGCCAGTCTCCGAGCCCCTGCTCAGCTCTAGTCTTTTCTTTTCTAGGGACCCTAACACTGGTCTTTGATTCACAGCCTGCAGTACTGGCATGGAGGGAAAGAGATTTCCTGAGCTAGGCTCCAACACAGCCTGAAATCTCCGACCTTTTCTTCTGAGTCCTGACCCCCAGATAGACTTCCCTATGCACCCTATGGCTGAATCATGCCTGGCCGGCTGTTTCTCCAGCATAGAGGTGGAGAGAGGTGGGGAGAATGAAAGGAAAACCTTTAAAGAGAATGGGAGGATCATTCACATCAGACAAATGAGTCAGTGAAAACTGTGGGCTCTGAAAACAGACGGCATGGGTTTGAATCCCAGCTCTAACCTTCACGAGCTATGTGACCTTGGACAAGTTATTGAACTTCTTTGTTGCTCAGTTTCTTCACTTATAAAATGGAGATTATACCAGTATTTACCTTATAAATTGTCATAAAGATAAGGCAAGTTGCTACACTGATAAAGTGCTCAGAATTGTGCCTTACACATATTCAATGCTAAATAATTATAAATGATAATGATGACCAAAAGCTTCCAGCAAAGGGATAACACCCAGGCTCCTTAGTACGGCATCTGAGGATTTGCCTAGTATGGCCCTGTTTCTCTCTCACTGCATATCTTTGTCCATGTGTGCCATTATAACAAAATACCCGAGACTGGGTACTTTATAAAGAAGAGAAGTGTATTCCCCACAGTTCTGGAGGCTGGAAGTTCAAGATCAAAGCACCACCAAGTTTACTGTTTTAGTAAGGGCCCAGTCTCTGCTTCCAAGATGGCATCTTGTTGCTTGTCCTCCACAGGGGACAAATGATGTGTCCTCACATGGTGAAAGGCTGGAAGGGCAACAAAAGGTACTAGCTAGCTTCCTCAAGCCCTTTTATAAGGGCACTCACCCCTTCATAAGGGCTCTTAATACCAACCCTTGGAGTTTAGATTTAAACATATGAGTTGGAGAGGGACATATACATTCAAACTATGGCACTATTCATGCCTTGTATACTCTTCCTTCAGCCACAGCAGTCAGTTTCACAACACTATACCACTGTCCAGGAAAGTCATGTCTTTTTTCCTTTGTTTATGCTACCCTCAGGTTAGTATGTTCAGTTTCCCCACCCAACCTCCCCATCCTGCCTGTCTTATTCAAATGTTATCTCATGAACCAGCTTCCCCACAAATCCCAGGAAGCATGGATCAAATGTATCATGGCGGTATATGTTTGTTTTCTCCCAAGACTCAAGCTGTTTAAAAGGAAAGATATAACTCCCTTCTATCTCCATCCCATGATACACAGAAGAGTGCCTGGCACCTAGTATTAACTCAATATATTAAGTATTTTTACTTCTACAGGATTGACTCTTGTCATTGATGTCAATGGCTAAATAATGGCTGTTTTAGAGTACATGTCAGGGTTTTCTTAATCTACACAAATCACTTAGCAAAGTGCTGGCCACAGATATTTATTGTAACTACTATTGTTGCTCTAACTGCTGCTGTTTTGGTGTATAGCAGTAGAGCAGAAAGAGCCCAGGCTTTGGAGCTGAACAGAAATAGACTGAAAGACCAACTTTGCCACTTAAAAGCTGCAGTAACTCCACTTTCCTTAGTTATAAAATAGACGTTATATATCTATTTTAATGTAAAACACTTGGCAGAAAGTAAGCAACCAATAAATATCATTAGGTTCCTTCTCTTTCTCTTCTATGCCTTTTTTGTGGCTTGGCTCGGTTTACTACACTTCTCTGGTCTCACTTCCCTCCTCTGTAAATGAACTAGATGATTTCCATGTTCCCTACCAGATCCAAATTCCAAAGTTACTGAACTCACCATCTTTTTCCCCTTAAATCTACTCATTCTCTTCCCTGAGGGACGTTCTTTCCTTGATAGCTACCAGGTATATTAAATTGTTTCAATTCTCTATCTCTCTCTCTCTCAATCTCTAAGAGACCATAAGGTGGTCCAGACCCAGGGCCTTGGCACAACTCCAGGGGCCATTTGCACAGTGGATTAACATACGAATAGCGCCTGTCAACTGAAGAATCATGAGCTTCATAAATTTGGCCAGGAGATCTTTAGTTCTCATAAAGGGTTGCAGCCAGCAGGCCAGCCATCCTGCAGAATGGGAAGCATAGCCTCAGCAGAAGCTGAGAGCAAGCACTTCAAGGGAGGGGTAAAAAGGGAACAGGAATTTATGCTGAGTGGGGTGGCTAAGTATAAGTATTGAGTAAGCTATAGGAGGAGTCATAAATATTTATGAAAAGAGATACATGCACATGTGCAGTTGAGCTTCATGCCTCTTCCTGGGCCCATGTTCAAAAAATGGTGGTGTTAGCATGACCCGAGGGTGGAGATTTTGGTCTTCTGATGTCCAAATGTGAAGCAGAGGACATGAAAACCCTCACTATGCATCCCCCACAAGTTGGCCAAAACCATCTGGAGATTGTGGTCAATTTTTAGGAAGGGTGCATTGGGAAACTGGTGAGCTGTCACACTGAAACTGCAAAGAGGGAGGGAGAATCTGGTTATGGCCTTAGATGATTAGCTAAAGGTGATAAAGCAATGAGTTATCGGTTTCTTGTTTTCCAGAGCTAGCTCTTGCTTACTTCTTAAGAAAGAATTATGGCTAAAGGTTAATAAGGAAGGGACAACTGAGGCATGACAGACCTCCCATCCAATCAAGGCCAGGAACTCAGTTTTTAAGGTTTCTTCGGGGTCCCCATGGACAAGACAAAGTTCGTTCAGTCGGTTGGAGGGCTTTTAATTTTATTTTTATTTCTCACCCTCTAGGCATTGGGTGCTCCTCGGCAGCCCTCAGTCCAACCCTGGCTGAATTTCTTTCATGACGTATAATGAAGGTCACAGAACACACAGGGAGAAATAGTCTCCAGCTTTCCTTGAGTCCAGAAAAAATGAATATCCATCTGAAAACCAAAGAGTACACAAGCATTGGGCCAGGTATATCATTGTATTCACAGCCTTTTCTTTCCTGTTCTGTCACAGACTTTGCAAATGGGCATCAAACACTTCTCTGGACTCTTTGTGCTGCTGTGCATTGGATTTGGTCTGTCCATTTTGACCACCATTGGTGAGCACATAGTATACAGGCTGCTGCTACCACGAATCAAAAACAAATCCAAGCTGCAATACTGGCTCCACACCAGCCAGGTGAGTGCCACAGGTGTCTTGCTCCAATATTAAACTGTAGAATTCCTAGTGATGGGAGGATCCAGAGCCCTATGTCAGACTACTAAGTTATGTTACCACAATAACAAGGGTGGGGTAGGCACTCTCATTAGAGCAGAAGGAATTCTCTCTATCCCATTAATTCACTTTTCCCTTAAATTAAGGCATCCCACAGTGCTCCTTCCTTTCCTATAACCCTCCACTGTTGTTCATAATAGAAGAAATAGAACTTTTTAAACCAGGTTTCACTTAATAGTGACAGTCTGAAAAGATGGTGTGAAAGATTTATTTCCTAGGTTCTTTTCTTGCCAAAATTGAAACCTATTACGTGAGTTTAAAGTCCCTGGTCCCCTTTAAGTGACCCCACTTGCCCCTGTTCTCTCTGCTTTTTCCCTGGTCCAGAGAGGTTTGAGACCCACTGGGGTCAAGGCCAAGCTTCACAAGGCCACAGTTCTCTCCTGTTACCTAGACATCAACACACTGATTTACAGGGAGAACTCAAACTGTCAAGCAGACTGGTGACTCAAGCACACTCATTTGCACATCTCTCCCTGAATGAAACTGGCATGGAGACCCAAAATATAGTCAGAAGGCTTCATAATGATGGAAGAACTCTAACAAAGGGAGTGGTTTCACTTGACCACAGCAAGGCTGGATGAGCCATCCTGGCCTCTCCTGTGGTGAGACCACCTCCTGCCCTCCAGTGTACCATGGATTACCTCCCAGCAGGGAGGCTGTCACTTCTGCATTTACCCTATTCATGTATTCATATACCCTCATACTAAACTCCTCACTTTGGTAACACTTTTTTTTTTTTTTCTAGATAGGTTACTATCATTGGTTTGGTTACAGTTGAACCCTGTTCTTCCTACTTTTATCCTGGGAAGTATCTGGTCTTCTAGGAGAACTCCGCAGATCTTCCTTATTGTATGCTAATATGATTAACTTAATTCTCAAGAGTCCTCCTTCCCTTCTTTGTTTTTGTTGTCAATAATTGTATACTTTTTACTCATCTTTAGCAATTATTGAAGGCCTTTTGCTACACATTAGTTATGATTGTGCCTCCTTATATCACATACCATTTTATAATACTGAGCTTTCCATCAGAACACTTTTTTGTTTCTCCAGGTGGAATAATAACCTCTAATTAGAATTTTTGTTCTCTTGAGATTTGAGGCTGAATGTTGATCTATTTTTAGGCATTTCTGGAATTTGTTTAAAGAGGTCAAGGTTTGTAACGACTACATATACTGTTACATCTCAAGTGGTTCTTTGTTCCCTGACCTATGTGTTTCTCATAATTTCTACCTGCGAATCTGTTTTCTCCATCAGAGATTACACAGAGCAATAAATACATCATTTGTAGAGGAAAAGCAGCAGCATTTCAAGACCAAACGTGTGGAAAAGAGGTAAGAAGGGGCCAATGGCAACTGTCTGTATATTTGTAAAATAATCTTTAGAGATCTAACTGTATAATTATTCAGATCAAATCAGGGCAATTTATCAAAAGAATCAGTATAAATAGAGGGAAATAAAACATAAAATAAAAAATGTATATGGACACTAAAATGCAGTGTACACAATATACTGTCATGGTTAGAAGTGTAGTCATGGACTCTAGGATCAACCCTGGATCCAAATCCTGTCTCCAAGACTTATGATATGTGTTACTTTGTGTAAGTCACTTATTTAATCTCTCTGCACCTCAAGTTCCTCATTTGTAAAGTAGAGATAAAAACAGTACCTAATTCCTAGAGTTGTTATAAAGATTAAATAAGATCATACATGTACATCTCTGAATGAGAGGAAATGCCTAATAAATATTAGCTATTATTATGTACAAAATACATGTAAGAATTAATGAATACCGCAGGCAATTAATTCCATGTTTTACTGTCTTTTTGGCATATTTCCACTCCCTACTCCTTTCTAGCATTCCTAGGAACAGAGTATTGGAAATACAAAACAGGCATGTCATGCCTAATTCATTTCCTGGCACTTTTCTACAAACTCCCTAGCAAAGAGCATCTTATTAATAGGAAATAACAAACATTAAATGCATTAATGACATCTGAAAATCGAAGCTCTTCACTCTCACCACACCAGGCTGTGGATGACCGTTCCCTATTTCATGGTGACTAAAGATGTCAGAAGCACTTGGGTCTGGTTCCTGGCTAGTCTCTGCTGCCTGCTGCCTAAGGCAACCCTACTGATTCTTTCGTACGCCCAGAGGCCTCAGATGAGGGCACACCTCTCATCATAACAGAAGAAAAAGGGATGGAAAACAGGATTCTTTTTGTTTGTATCTCCTCTGGGACTGCTGCAGTCCCCTTCTATGCAGTCTCCATCTAGCTTGTCGGAATCATTTCCTTTATCTCTTGAAGTATCTCTTTCCAGTCAATGAGCACTCTCCCCACCTCTCTCAGTCTGTGGTATTCCTGCATCATATTGCAAGTCTGTTAGTGACAAGCTGTATACTAGTCCAGTCACAGCTGTTCCATGACATGTTACATCTATTTTTTCTATTTTTAACATAAATTTTTAATAACAGTAACACAAGAAGACATAGCAGCAAATGTATCATCTTACAATGAAAAAATATTTGTTTTCCAGCTATAATAGAAACAGGAAGCCCAATGATCCCATCTCCAACTGTGATATGATTCATATTCACATCTTTCTCACATAAATTGAAAACCATTTGTGTCTTTTGATGCAACTTACCCAGTTTTCTTGGCAGACTCCCTTCCTGAACCCCTTATTTTGAGGATCTAAGGAGAACAGGTGTTCATGGATTAGCTTGGGCTCACATTTCCTGTGCCTACTTCTATACAACCCAACATTAGCAACCTGTCAAACACAATGAGTGTTTGGCGTACCATAGCCGTCATGTCTCTTTGGAATAGTCCAGTGGAGTATTGAACCTCAGTGTTACATAATTGCTCCAGGGAAGCCTATTTTACCCATTTTTAGTGTTAAATACAGCTCACTCACTGCTCACGTTAACACTCTAAGACTGACGAAGGCTTGAATCAAAGCAAAGCCTAAATGTTATCGAGGCTAGGAGTATAACACCAGCCTTGGGTTATTTTTTCCAAGTAGACACTGAGTCTCACACTCAGCATTTTGTCACCTTGCACTCATAGGTACCCACATCAAATATCAGACGCCTGGTGATACTAGCAACTAGAATTTGGCACAAAGTCCAGCATTTGTTTATTCTTCTATATTATATTACCAGATAGATATACAAAGCTCTGGAGAAGACCAGTCCAGCTATCTTTACTTACCTTATCACTGTGGCTGTCTAGACAGTCGAAGAAAATGTGTAGATGCTCTACTCTCAGGTTTTCCCTGCTATGAACCATTGTAGGGCATTAGAATGCTCTCCCTCTCTTCTCTTGGAAGTATATCTATGCAAATGCTCATGCATGCTACAACTTGACATCCCTCCTCTGTGCTCCATATTTACTGAACAAATAAAAGAGCAAATAGATAAATGAATGAATTATTAACATGGGTTTGAGGAAATGCTTGGAGAAATTTTGGGCCATGATATGGAAGTAGGTATCGTCCCTTTTTCATTTAATGCAAAGAAAATAAGGTACATATTGCAAGAGATGATTTATATATAGCCCTGGGTTTATTCAACATGTGATTTCACATAAGGTTTTGGTCTATCTTTCATCTCACTGGGTTCCCAATCAATACACGCCACCCCTGTTTTCCCTTTCCTCTCACCCCAAGACACACAAAAATTACAAACTACATAACAGCACAACCAAGATTACTTTAAGATTATTCAAATTCAATAGGAAAAGATTTGAAGAAAAAAATTAAAGGGAATTATAAAGCTAGAAGGAAAATCACATCTCCTCTCTGACTCAGGTCTAAAGCCAACGGAGCTATAAGTGGGTTCATTACAGAACTTTTACCCAGCCCAGGATACAAGAAAACTGAGCTCTGGTACCCTCTGCTCATTTATATAAAACTTAGACTACGAGGCATGTTAAAGAACCACAGGGTGGTTTGGAGTGTGTGTTTCAATGGCTTGGGTCATGTATAATTTGGTCTTTGCTATGTGATAAATCATCCCAATACTTAATGTTTTAAACAACAGCAAGTTGCTTACTAATTCATGGATCAACTGTGCAGTTTGCTGATCTGAGCCAGACTTGGCTGAATTTGGCTGGGTTTGCTCATATGTCTGTAGCCAACTTTGGGGGATGGGGAAAGCAGCTAAGGGCTGTCTGGTCTATGATGGCCTCAGCTGGTCAACTGGGAAGCCTGAGGATTCGCTCCATATGGTCTACCATCATGCAGCAGGCCATTCTGGACTTGTTCACATTGCAGCAGCAGGGTTCCAAGAGAGTGGAAATGTGCAAGACTTCTTAAAAGTTTAGGCTTGGAACTGCCACTCTGATACGTCTGCCACTTTCTGTTGCCCAAAACAAGTTGTGAGAACACTCCTAACTGAAGCGGGGAGGAAAGCAGATTCAGCATAGGTACAAGCTGCAAAGTCACATTACAGAGGGCATAAATGAAAGGAGAAAAGAAGGTTTATGGCCACTTTTACATAAAGACTTTATTATTCTTCTCTTTCCCCTTCTCCTTCCAGATTGTCCCCTTCTCCTGGCAAGTAAGAGTCCAGGAAAAAAGTCAATTCAGTTACATGAATGGGAACAAAAACACAATGGCTTGGTAGGGTGTTTCTATTCAGTTTTGTCCTGTGGTAGATTGCAAAAGTTGTCATAACCCTCTTACTCCTCCTCCTGCTTCTTCTCCTATGGTGGAAAAAATCAGCAGCTATGCTGCTTAGGGCTCTAATCCATTCTTGTAGTGAGAAACTCTCCTTATCTCATAAGTATCAAAGTGTATTTCAGAAACAGGATCAGCCTTCCCCTGTGACTATTTGGCAATAATTCTCATGCTGTCTATAGCCATCTCTCCATGATGGTAGTAGGTGATACGATGCAAGCCTAAAACAGGATTGCAAATTGCTTTCCATATGACTTTCATTATCCCAGCAAGAAACTGAGGGCTTTCTCGGGATTTTTTTAAGCATCGGACCTGACCTGTCATTCTCAAATCACATAAAAATCATCCCTATAGTAAGAAACACTTTGCTGAGACCTGTGGCTTATATGCTTTTTTTCTCCCCAAAATCAAGTAGTAAACATCAGGATGGTCCTGTGAGACTAAGGATGAGCCATGTTATGAGATCTGTCAGCAGGCTGATGCTCAGAACCCAACAAGTGAATAAATAGATTTTGCTTTTATTAAAGCATCATCTTTCAAATCATCAAATGTTTCAAGGTGCGGCTAGTTTCTGAGCTTCCCTTGCAGAAAGGAAATTAAAAGCCACCTGAGGTTGTTCGCAAAAAAAAAAAAAAAAAAAAAAAAAAAAAAAAAAAAAAATGTGCCATACCCTGTCCTATCATCCCTTCAAATGATATCCAATTCCAGTTTCAGAGCAGCATGGGACCTGAACTTTTGTATGTTCATGACTCTTTATTGCCCCATGACACCCTAGCAGGTAGTCTGTCCATGGCTTTGTTACTTCATCTCTAAATGCACACCCAGCTCCATATTATTGACACAGGAAATGGCTAACAGATGAAGACAGCACCTTGAGAGCTGCAGAATGGAAAGTAAATATAAAATTTCTCTGTTTCCTAGGTCTAATGTGGGACCCCGTCAGCTCACCATATGGAATACTTCCAATCTGTGTCATGACAACCGACGAAAATACAACTTTAGTGATGAGGAAGGACAAAACCAGCTGGGCATCCGGATCCACCAGGACATCCCCCTCCCTCCAAGGAGAAGAGAGCTCCCTGCCTCGCTGACCACCAATGGGAAAGCAGACTCCCTAAATGTATCTCGGAACTCAGTGATGCAGGAACTCTCAGAGCTCGAGAAACAGATTCAGGTGATCCGTCAGGAGCTGCAGTTGGCTGTGAGCAGGAAAACGGAGCTGGAGGAGTATCAAAAGACAAGTCGGACTTGTGAGTCCTAGGTGACCACACTGCTTCCCTTTCTCAGTTCCTGACCTTCCTCTGAGCCCTTGAGACACTTTGTAATGCTCTTTTGTAACTATCGACAAAGGTGTGGGGAAGCTGAGGTCTAGGTCTTCTTAGAGGTCAAGTCTGCTCTCCCTCGCCTAAAGTGCAGCAGCAGCTCCTCTCAAGTTCACTCCCTAGGTCTCCAGGGTAGGAGTGTTTTTCTAGCAAGAATCTTAGTCAGGAGTAAGCTCTGTGTGAGAGATCTGTCAATAACCAGATAACCCCAGCTCCCGTTAACCTTTTCACCAGGTGCCACAGTAATATTTCTGGTTTTTAGCCCTTTCTCTGCACTACCAACAAGAGATAAAATTGTTACTCATACTTATGTCTTACTGGGTTGTTGGTTTTCATCATAACACAGAACGAGGTTATCTAGGGTTGTAGCTTTTGATACAACTCCCTGATCTAGATTCCTACATTCTGAATGGGGAGCAGGTAAGAGCAGAGCACCTCCCACTGGGGCTGGGGTATTTAAAAATAAACTCATTAGTATCATAAAGGTCAAGGATTGATTGGACCAGGCAAGAGCCATGTTTTTGAGAAGGTTCTGGATCTCTGACTCCATCCTGACTGTTTAGTAAGAGCATGCTTACACCCTACTGTGAAAGGGGGAGAGGATGTGGTAAGCAGGAACAGAAGACAGGCAGCAGAGGCATTAAAAATGCATATGCTTTCAGAACAAAAGCTCTGGGCCAGAAAGGCAATTTGGCTAAAAAATGAATAAGACTACTTCTAATGTAACTAAGCATCTCCACTATGGTGTGTGCCTTTTATAAAGGAAAAGAGAGAAAAAGGCAAAGCAAGGTTGTGGCCTTAGGTTGGACCTGGAATATCCCTTATTGCCTATAATGGAATATGTGACACTGTGGGTGAAATGTTCTACACACCACACACTAGGCCATTTTCAGATCAGCAGTCACCCATCGCTTAGCATAGAAATCCCAAAACCTCCAGCCTGGGAACACTACAAGCTTCGACCATTCAGGAATCTGCCCTGCACTTTGCATATATGTATAGAAAATCAAGTCAATCCCCCATCCTCACACCCACTCATCTCTGAGGAGCTATGAACTGGTTTTGGTCCCTCTAATGATCCTCCAGCCTCATCTAATGCCCCCCAAAGACTGATACAAGTAACCTCCCCTCTGCTTAGGTGCCACTTTCTCAGCATATCAAGTTTAGGCAGCAAGGGAAAGGAATACGGGTCAGTTCTCAAATGTCAATGTAGATAAGAGTCATCTAGTAGAGAACTCATCAGAGTGCGGATTGCGAAGACCCTTCTCCTGAGATTATGGGGTTGGGGGTGGAGGTCTGGAGGTGAGCTCAGAAACCTACTGTTAACCAACACCCCCAAGTGACTGACACAGGTGGTCTAAAAATTACTTTTCTAGAAACACCATTCTGGAAGTTTGGCTGCCCACAGGCAGGAGGAGAAGCATGAAGAGAAAACCTGTTTGAGAAGTTTTGTTTTGTTTTGTTTTTTAATAATTTTAGCACACATCTGCTGACTCTCCTTCAACATCCTCACCCCCACCCCTGGGCACCATTTAGGACAAGACTTCCTTATTTATCAATTACTTGATTTATCTTCTCAGGACTCATTGTTCCACCCCCAACCAATTTGAATGCCTATAATAAGTTCAGGAGCTGTGCCAAGCACTTTCCTCTTTTACAGCTGGAGATCACTGGAAAGGTGTCTCAGTCACAAAACTTCTCCCTCTACTACTGGATGAAATGTCTGCATTTCCACCAAAATCTACCCAGTCACCCAGGGAATAACAACTTAAGCTGTAGTTAGATAACACCTAGTGATTAATTGGCTGAGAAAACCCTGGAGTGGAGGGAGGCTCAGAGATACTGATACGGATGTGGGAGGGCTCTAAAGTTAGAGGTCACCAAATCCACAGATGAAACAGTTCAATAATGAGGAAACAGGTGAGCCCTGAAAACACAAAAGGACAATTCTGTGTTGAAACACCCCATCCCCTCACGTTCTCACCCCAGGCCCAGAAGTACGTTGCAACTGCCTTTGGAAGATTTTGCCCCTTAGCCATCCCACCCACTTGTACCAGCTAAGAATGCTGGAGACTCTGCCACCATGCTCTGCGTGCCCCTGAACATCTGTGCAGCCCGGAAGGCTGACGTACAGGTGTACCTCAATCCACATTACAGCCATGCTCCTAATGTACATGGACATTTTTGTAACTCAGCTCATATTCTGACTGTATTTGAGAAGCTGGCTGTTTAAGGGAACCCAGAAGTGAATTCTTTTGTAAAGTAAAGCACCCTTTTGTAATGCAATTAATTATCCCTTAATGTATCTGTTTTGTAAGTCTGAATTTTTGTATATCGGGTTTACCTTAAGCTTCTCCAGTGAGGCATTCTGAGCAGTGGTGATCACATGCCAGATCGCCCTGCCTATCCACAAAGTAGATGACCAATGCACGCTCCTCAAACATCTTTGGAGGAACTACCTGGCCAAAACACTGGCCAGGATGCAGCAAGCAGCAGCAGGGGCTGACAGCAGGCTTACTGCCATCAACATTGCTTGAAATGCCTCTATGTTCTGAATAAAGAAAAACCATAATTGCTTGTGGTGAAATGAAGCAGTCTTCATGTTAAGTAGCAATGGTTATTTTTATTGGTAGTAACTGAACAGTGTTTTGCAATTTGTGAAACAGTATATTGTGTTTTGTAAAATGATGTCATGAAATGGTGGGTCCTTGGAAACCTCCTTTCCGTTCAGCTCTGCCTCTGTTCTTTCAACTCCTTTGAGGCTCAAAAAAATCACAAAGATCAGAAGCCTTCAGATAGAGGGTGGTATTCTGGTAAAGAAGAAAGAGATAAGGGATGCTACCTTGCTTTTCTGGCACAGGAAGCACATGATAAAACATGCTCAGATGAGCTGGAACAGATATAGCTACCTGGTTCGTGTAAATAAGAATAATAAAGGCCCCAGAGTGTGTATGCTTCCAGGTGGAGGAGAAAGGGGAATCTCCCAAAATTTAAAAACAAATTGGAAGAATAACCAGGACAGCCAAGTGAGGCAGCCACAGGGACCCAAGCAGTCGAGGTCTTTAATGTGCCTGGAGATGACTCTCTGCTATTCATGAATCTTGCTATTGCACAAACCCTATCAAGAGCTGCTGCTTCCCTTCCAGCCAGAAAAGTGGTAAGCAGAGCAAGTGCCAAGTAGAACAGACCTTATCATCTGGGTAACAGACTTCTCAGTGTTGGTGCTGTGTCTGTTAGAGCCTTAGAGCAAGTTAAGCACTTCCTTGGTGTGGGTAAAGAATAAAGGGGAAAGAAACTACTTTAGAGCCTCTTTTTCTCCCAGCTCATATTTTTGATAGGAAAAACAGAAAACCCATCCAGTTCTTCAGAAATTGCTTTCTAGGCATTAATACTACTTTACTATCTATACTGTTTAGTTATTCCTTTCTTTACCCACCTAAACTATCCATCTAATCCAGGATTCCCTCACTTTTTTTTAGTTACTAATCATTTTATGAAAATAATGTATTTATAAGTATTTTCTTAAGGTTTGTGAAGAGTATTTGCATTGTGTCTTCATTTTAATGTGTTTGCAATCGCTCCGCTCCAGGAAGAACGGAAATGCTGTCTTGTGAGCATGAAGTGAACGGGCTGTTTTGCTCCAGCCACTTTTCTTGTACAACCACATGGATGGATTAGATGTCCTCAGGTCTTTTCCATCTTCAGTTTCTATGACTGTGGAATAAATGTTCAGATAGAAACTTCACTTTTGGATGTACTGCTGGCTTTGTCTTTGGGGATTCAAATGTTGACATGATACCAGTTCCTTCTTAACAGGAGACCCATTAATGCTATGATTTATGCTTATTTCCTTGCTATAGTCCAAAGAAGAAACACAAGATATGCTGAGAAATCTCAGAGCTCAGGCATCATGAAGTAGAACTGAAATGGCTTCATCTGAGATAGACATTCTAGGAAAAAGCACAAGTTCAGAGGTCTCTAAAATCCTGTACTGATCACCCTTATTAGTAATTCGACAAACATTTGCTAAACAGCTTCCATGTACGTGCCAAGTGCTGGAGACACAATAGTGAAGAAGATAGGTATGGTCCCTAACTTATGACCTTTTTTTTTTTTTTTTTTTGAGACGGAGTCTTGCTCTGTCACCAGGCTGGAGTGCAGTGGCATGATCTTGGCTCACTGCAACCTCTGCCTCCCAGGTTCAAGTGATTCTCCTGCCTCAGCCTCCCATCCGAGTAACTGGGACTACAGGCGCCCGCCACCATGTCCGGCTAATTTTTTGTATTTTAGTAGAGACGGAGTTTCACCATGTTGGCCAGGATGGTATCGATCTCCTTACCTCGTGATCCACCCACCTCAGCCTCCCAAAGTGTGGGGATTACAGGCATGAGCCACCACACCCACCCTCAATCTGACGTTTTTACAACCTATAAACAGGTAATACTGTAACAACTAACATATATTGGGTACTTATTATAAACCATGATCTCATTTAATCTTAACAACCCCACAAGATAGGCACTATAGATGTAGTCTTAAGTAGGTAAATGAGACCTCCAGTTTACAGATAAAAAAACAAGAGTCAGAGAAACTATGTAACTTGCCCAAGGTTGCAGAACTAGTAATAGTAACAGAGATTAGTACAACCATACAGGATTCCGGTCACTGCCTCACAATTTTCTATTCTTCCTTGAATCCCCTTTTAGTCTTTCTGCCTTATTGCTTCTTTCCCATGCCTCGGCCTGGCCCCTAGCTCCACAGAACAGAGAGGGAAGCGGATATTGTAACTGCACCTTCATGGTCCATTTAACTCAACACTGTAATACCTATGTCTCATAAAAATAGCATTTCAGCATCTTTTCTTTCTGCTTTCTAGCCCAACCAAGAATTGATGCAAACACAGTTACAAATCAGCAGCAGCCCTGCGGTCCCAGACATACTGGCAGTTTCTGATAACCCAAGCAGTTTTAGCTGCAGGCAAATTTGCCTTCATGAATCTGCTAGCCTGCTGCCTTCTTCACACACATTCTTTCCGAAGAGAAACAATCAAATCTCATGAAAATGTAAATCCACTATAACTTAATTCAACTACCTACTTACCTAAGGATGCTTTTGCATTACTCAATCATTCATATTTTGGATGCCTATTTGTACCCAGGCATTGGGGCTAGTTGCTGGAAAACAGACAGATAAAAACAGCAGATTCTGATCCCATAGAGCTCAGTGTAATGAAAGGACACAAACTGACATTTTATGGTGTGTACTCTAATAAGGAAATGCACATCGGGTACTATTGGAGCAAAGAAAACACTGTGTGTATGTGTGCATGTGGGTGCAGGTGTGTGAGGTGAAGAGACTCGGTGGAGGGTAACAGGCAACTAAAGTAAAAGAAAGCATGTACGAAATTCCAGATTAGGGAAACCATGGCAATCAAGAAACTGGGACCTTCAAATCATTTAATATAACAGAAACACACAGCTTAAGGTGGATGACAAACTATATGAACTGGAAAGAGAAAAGCAGAGGCAAGATCACTTGTGCTAAATTGGATTTGTGTCCTGAAGACTACAGGAACCACTAAAGGATTTTAAGCTGAAGAGACAACTAGTAAAAGAACAGGATCCTCACCACCAGGTGGAGCTGGATGTCACTCACATGCATTTTAGTTGTAGGACAGTGAGCAGATAAAGTTAACTTTTTGAAGTTTTGGAATGAGTTGGCCATGACATCATTTACCAGGACAGGCAGACTAGAGACAGACAGACATCTATAAACATGTGTCTTAGATTTCAGGGAGGATGTCAGTGTTTTGTTTTGCTTTGTTTTTTTCCCTAGAAATAAGAAAATGTAGGTGGAAACGAAAGTTGATCTATCAATTTATTTGCTCAACAATTATAGAAGTTAGCATTTGCTGAGCATTTACTAGATGCCAGGCGCTGTGCTGAATGTCTCCTGTACGATGATTCATTTCATCCTCCATACAACCCTATGATGTAGTTATTATTTTATAGATGAAGAAACTGAAGCATAGAGACATGAAGTAACTTGCTAATAAGTAGCAGCGCCATATGCAGGCAAGTCGGACTTCATGAGAAATATATTTAACACAATGCCTGGAATCACAATAAGCACTCAGCAAATGCATATGATTGGGAGAGCAGGAAGAAATCTAAGATCCCTTGATTCAATTCTACTCTACGACAAGGTGCTAAAGGAACTCAGTGAATTCAGAAACAAAATGTAGTTCTAATCCAGGGCCTGGCAAAGAGTCTAGTTAGATTAGAATGATCAAGGATAAGTATAGTAGGTATATGTAAGTCTTTAGAAGACTTCAAAATGACTCAGAAAGTATTTTCACTTATTATCTACCTGATGACATGTACTCTATTAGTACAGGTCTCCGATTGGGATAAAAGAACAATGGAGTTCTCATAGTAGCATTTCAATCCTGTGGCTAACCTGAGTGGCCCTGGAACCTATTTCCTCACTTCTAAAATAAGGACATGGTCTGAGTTCCCTTTCAGCTCTAATATCCTCAGAGCATATTATTATTATATTAATGTGAACATAGCTTCCCTCAAAAAAAAAAAAAAGGTTAACTTACAATAAATGAAGCTTTTATGCAGGTTTCCGTAGCGTAGTGGTCATCACGTGTGCCTTGCAGTAAGTGAAGTCTCAGCTACATGAGACTCAGCAGTCTCATGGGCTGCCACTACAGAAGTGTTAGTTTTAGAATTCATAATAATTCCTTTTATTGCCACAAAATAAATTAAAACTGTAGTCATATATTTTTGGATAATACAAATTTGAAGGGTTACTTCGATATATGGGAAAAGATTGTTTCTACTTAGGGGGTGAAAAAAAGAAAGAGTAATAAGGTTTGAATCACACATTGGCCCAGTAAAGCAGACTTCTGAAGATCTGGCAGCAGAACCATGAAGCAGAATTAATTTAATCATGAAAAACTTTACTGACTACTATGTGCCTCTGCTAGATATTAGGGATTAGACTGTTAAGACATTGTCCTTTTCATGTCCTTTAGTAATTGTGAAGTAGGCTATAAGTAAGACCTTAATAGCTAACATTTGGAACAGACCAAACATGGGCAGGAATCCCAGAAGGTAAAGCTCATTCTTTCTGATAGGACAACTTTTAAGTATTTCCAAACTTTAAGATCTAGAAAATTTGTAAGTATTTCTATGCCATGGGTTTCCTATTGTGCAAACCCAATCCAACCTACACATAATCCACCATTTTTCTACTAATCTCAGTGTATCTGTCTTATCATCAGAAAAGCAGACTTCTGCAATAATGACTAATCAAAACTTTTCTGCAGATCCACTGGGACATGGGTTTATCTGGCAGTCCTCAGATAAATCTTCAAAGAACAATATGTAAAGGCATTCCACATCCTAGCAAATGACAATGGGAATAAAGATGAGAGCAGCATATGCTTCCGGCAAGTGTAAGCATCACCATCCTAGTAGGTTTAGAAGACTGATGATTATTTATTGTCTAGAATCTTCACAAAATCAAATCACAGTCATCACTCTAGTGGCATGTACATTAAACTATGTGCATCAAATTCCGGCCCTTGAAGAACAAGGAAGCCTACGGATCTGGACAGAGAAAAAGGAAAAGGAATTGCAATGGAACTTCATGTAAGAAAACAATTGCAGAAACAGCTCAATACCTTTGAAAAAGATCCCTATAGTAAGTAAGAAGGTAAGATCCAAGCCATGTAGTTATGCATGCCTCAGAGCACACCTGACTTTGGTCAAAGTCACTAAGAAATTTCCAAGGTAACAATGAAAGAAAGAAAAAAGAGAGAGAGAGACCATCCCTACAAAATCTGAAATGGTTTTTGTTTGTTTTTGAGACAGGGTCTCACTGTGTCACCCAGGCTGGAGTGCATGGCATAATCACAGCTCACAGCAGCCTTAACCTCCGGTGCTCAAGCTATCCTCCCGCTGCAGTCTCCCAAGTAGCTGGGACTACAGGTGTGCACCACCACAGCCAGCTAATTTTTGAAATTTTTTGTAGAGACGGGGTCTCCCTATGTTGCCTGGGCTGGTCTCAAACTCCTGGGCTCAAGCAATCCTCCTGTCTCAGCCTCCCAAACTGCTGGGATTATAGGCATGAGCCACTGCACCCAGCCTGAAGTGTTTTTAAGAAATGAGAAGCCTCTAGGACTTCTATAATAATCTTTGAAATTGGCATTTATAAGCATTACCTTAAAGAAACTACCCTTTAAAGTTCATATGGATCAAGGGCTGTGATTGCTAACTAGGATCCAAAAAAGCTATGAATAATGTACATACAATACAAATAAAATTTGGTATGCAGTTTGGGAGTATTCCTAAAGCGCATTCATTGACCTCTTCTGTAGTGAGAGAAGCCAACTGCCAAAAAATCACCATCATTTTTGGTTGTTATCTGAAAATGACTGTGAGAGCT
Source organism: Gorilla gorilla gorilla (assembly GCF_029281585.2). Classification (NCBI taxonomy): domain Eukaryota; kingdom Metazoa; phylum Chordata; class Mammalia; order Primates; family Hominidae; genus Gorilla; species Gorilla gorilla. Next base: position 97,899,907 of record NC_073237.2, on the reverse strand, counting down.
CAACTTGTGTTGCCAGGACCTCAAGCCGGTTGGGATCAGGGGCTCCCTGCTCATCTCAACTAGAGGAACTTCCTCTAAATCCAACTTCCCATGAGGCTAGTGGTTTCCTCCACAACATTCCACAGGCCCTATGGTCCCCTGGTGCTGGGCAGCTGGCTTTCTCAGCCAATTGTCACAAACAGCCAACAGCCAAGCCCAAACCACCTGTTGACCAAGCAGTATATCTGCACCCAACCAACAAAGTTATGCTCAAGCTTACCCTATAAGAAGAGCAAGAAGCAAGGGGAAAGTGTCCTATTACTAAATGAAAACTCACTGTGTCCAGAAGCAGGAGCTAATCCTGTCATGATGGTTCTGTGGGGGTGGGGGTGTTTGCTGAGCAGGGGGATCAAGGGACCCATGACCTCTCTTGACGACCTAGTAAGATTCTCCAATTAGACTCATTGCTTAATTCATACCACATGACTTTGTGGAATTCAGTGCAAATCCTGCTGATTATAGCTAGTGACCACAAAAAGACACAGAATTTGCTCTTACCTGTCTTCTAGGACAGGTGGTGATCAAGAAGGATCCATTTTACACAACCCCTTGCCAGAGATTTATGAAACCTCTGGTTTGCTGGTTATTATAAAACATAATGCAGCTGGGCATGGTGGCTCACATCTGTAATCAAAACACTTTGGGAGGCCAAGGAAGGTGGATCACCTGAAGTCAGGAGTTTGAGACCAGCCTGGCCAACATGGTAAAACCCCATCTCTGCTAAAAATGCAAAAATTAGCTGGACATGGTGGTGAGCACCTGTAATCCCAGCTACTCGGGAGGCTGAGGCAGGAGAATTGCTTGGACCCAGGAGGCGGAGGTGGCAGTAAGCCAAGATTGTGCCACTGCACTCCAGCCTGGGTGACAAGAGCAAAACTCCATCTCAAAAAAAAAAAAAAAAAAAAAAAACCACCAGCACATAATGCAAGAACTCTCACCCTAAAGCTAGAGGCAGCAATATGCTCCCCCAAAAAACAAATTATAGTCTCTTACCCCACCTAATGAACTATGAAAGATAACTGAGTAGTCAAATAAATTAATCTTTTAGGTATAATTTCTCCATAGAATAGACTCAATAAAAGAATTGGGAGAAAAGTGCTTCAATTAAGCAAAGATCTAAATACTCTAAACAAGACCAACCTCTTAACCTGATTATTTCCATGCAAGAAAATTTAATTCTATAACAGCAGATATAAAATCAACTTGTAATAATAAAGACAAAAGTTTCAAAGAAAAACCATAAACACAAATGCAAACTGAATCCTGCTTTAATTCAAGCTTGTGGAGAACAAAGTCCTACAGAAACATTCCACAGAATTTTCTGGAAAAGAGGGATCACAACAACCCTGTAAAAAGGAGACTGAGAGTAATTCATAGCTCACCAAGTTCTCTCCGTATCAAATTTCCAGAACACCCACAAGATTTCTTCACCAGCTCAGTCCTGACTCAACCTCTTCAATCTTTATTTCATTAGAAGACAAAGGGTCATATTATTTAAAATTATTCTAGTCTCAAGAAATTTAAAGACTTGAAGTAGTAGAGCATTCAAAACTTAAATAACTTTAACAAGAAAGCCAGCTGATCTTAACGAGTTACTCTGCTAGTAAATGGGAAACAGACTGAATCATCCTAGACATAATTTCATTAGGGCTGCAAACCACCCAGGGGAGAAGTAGCACAATTATACCATTTTGTAATCCACATTCACAAGAAGTTTGCTACACAAATGAAGAAAACTTTGTGCCCATAGACAACTTATTTTTTAAAATATCACTCCCCAAAAGTAGCCATGTTTCCACTTTTGTTCCCTTTTCCACATCAAAAATACCAACTTGATTTCTTCAGGAGGAATGGACAATCCAAGTTTATACAGTGGGCTGGAAAAAGAAAACACTGAAAAGTCTAAAAGCACAAAATAAACAAAGCTAGGAGGGAAAACAGTAAGAGTTATTTGTTTCTAATTCATTCTGAAACCCAAGGCTTGTATTTACCAGTCCTTTCTGCAAAAGTCATCCAGCTATTGAAGAGGAGAGCCTGGAAGTAAAGTCTGGAGGAAAGGTAGTTGACTGATAAACTGTCCTACAGGTGACAGTCAAGGAGAGAAGAGGTAGAGGTTTGGTGGTTAATGAATAAGTTCCTGACTAAGCTCCTCTTCTTCTCTTGACTTAGATCAACCAATGTAGATTCGATGAAAATCATTGGCACCAAAAGCAGCATTACACTTGGGACATTTGCGCTGGCGGGTGTCATAGCGTGTCTTCACACACTCAAAGCAGAAGACGTGAAAACACTTAGTAAGAACAGCATCCTTTTTACGCATGTTACAGCACGGACAGGTCAAGCGTGCCTAAAAAGAAAAGATGTCAGAGTTTGAACAACCATGAAAGTTTATGATCCAAATGGCTCTCATATACTACACAACCAAGAAGAAAACCCACAAGGCACTAAAAAAAGAGCATCATTTCCCCCCAACCTCCAAAATAAACCATTCTCTGGTTACCATCATGCAAATTATTCTCCCAGTCTATTAGGCCACTTAAAGCTTTGACAAAAAACAAATCACTGAGGCATTTTTTCTAACCTTGTAATCCTTAATCTCTTCCATCAGAATCTCATCACACTTGGGTACATTGTCTGGTTTCTTTGTGGTCTCCAGCTTCCTGCGAAGTCTAGAGATGTCCTCCTGTGGCAGGATAGCATACCCATTAGACACACTTACCCAAATCTACCATTTTTGAGAAAAATAATAGACTTGAGTTTTCTGTTGTGAAAAGAGAGGACTTTCTATCCTTTTATGGTCAATTATCTTGTAGAAATGTAGAGAACTGCAAATGGCAGGATATTTTCTTTTGTTTCAGAAGAGGCAACCATAATTATATCCCCAAATTAGAATTGCATCTATTACCAATTCAGTCCTGTGAAAACACATCTAAGAGTTTAGAGGACAGTCTATTTTGTTTTATAGTAATTAGTTTTAAGCTGAAGGTAGAACGGTTTAAAATAATTCAGAGACTTACGGATAAAGACAGAAAGACATCATGAGAAACAGCTAGCATGACAAAAATAGAGACATTATACAAGAACTTGAAAATCCTCTACTGCTGCTATGCTGTTACTTCTTTAACAATTTACTAATTCATTAATTTAACAAATATTTATTTTGTGCCTACTAGGTACGAGGCACCATAAAAGAGTCTGAGGATATGGCAGTGAAGAAAACAGACTTACTCTCTTCCCTCAACAAACTTCCTCAAGTCTAGTAGGAAAGACATACATTGGACTAATGATTCTTTCATGATATGGGTCACTTCCGACCTCAGAAAACACCTAAAAGGTGACAAGAAAAGACAACTGCTTTTACCTGGGCTCGTTTGAAATTGAACATGTCCTTTTCTTTGGTAACACTGTTCTCCACGATCTCATCCTGAAAATCATGTAGCTTCTTCTGAGCCAACTCCAGTTGTGCTTTGAGGTCATCTGCAAGCTGGGCTGCCTCCATTGCCTATGTAGGATGTACAAATAAGTAACACCATTGTATCACCTATTATTCCCAGTGAGGAAAAATGTTAGCCCAAGTTGAAGGAATAAAGCGAACTTATAATCTCAACAGTGTTATACTTATTTGTTCCACTGAGACTAACCATCACTAGATTAATCAATCATACCTTGCGTTTATTCATCTCTAAGGCTTGGGTCCTAAGACCCAGCTCTTTCTCCCCTGTGCCAATGTTGCTCTGTAACAGATGCTCCTTCTCTTCCAGTTTCCTTACTACCTGTAGCTGGGCATCAACCTTTGAACAGAAAATCAGATTTTAACACAAATGAAAAGATTAAAAAAAGAAAAAAACTATTCTGTTAATCTATAAGCCCACAAAATACAATATGTTAGAAATCTCAAACTATTACTGATTTTGCCCATGAACCCTTCAAAATACGTCAAGACTGTGATAACTGAAAGCTTTACTTTTAATATAAAATATTGTGGAAGATTCAATAAGAGTCTGAAAAATGACTGAAAAGATTCTTTTCCAAATTGCCAAAAATAGAGAATGCATGCTAATGCTTAAAACCTGGCAATTCATATTATAACATATAAATTAGAACTCAAACAAAAGTCCAAGAGTATTTCCTTCAGAATGGCCAGACATTCCAAAAGAGTCTTTTTTGAAATTAATGCACAAAGTAGAATCAAACAATATTAAAGTGTAAAAAGTAAAATCACAAACACCCACCTCCTAACCTCACCCACAACTCATCCCAATATGTGGAGGTAACCATTCTAACAGTTTCTCACACTGCCTTCAAAAAGCATATCAAAAAGATAGTCCACCATGATCAAGTGGGTCTCACACCAGGGATACAGGGATGGTTTGACATCCGCAAGTCAATAAATCTGATACACCATATAAACAGAATTTTTAAAAAATCACATGATCATCTCAATAGATGCAGAAAAAGCATTTGACAAAATCCAGCATCCTTTTATGATTAAAACTCTAGCAAAATCAGCATAGAAGGGACACACCTTAAGGTAATAAAAGCCATCTATGACAATCCCACAGCCAACATTATACTGAACAAGGAAAAGTTGAAAGCATTCCCCCTGAGAACTGGAACAAGACACAGATGCCACTCTCACCACTTCCATTCAACATGGTACTGGAAGTCCTAGCCAGAGCAATCAGACAAGAGAAAGAAATAAAAGGCATCCAAACTGGTAATGAGGAAGTCAAACTGTCACTGTTTGCTGATCACATTATCATATACCTAGAAAACCCTAAAGACTCATCCAGAAAGGTGCTAGAACTGGTAAATGAATTCAGCAAAGCTTCACTATACAAAATTAATGTACACAAATCAGAGCTCTGCTATACACCAACAGCAACCAAACTGAGAATCATATCAAGAACTCAAACCCTTTGACAATAGCTGCAAAAAAAAAAAAAAAAAAATACTTAGGAATATACTTAACCAAGAACGTGAAAGACCTCGACAAGAAAAATTACAAAACACTGTTGAAAGAAATCACAGATGACACAAACAAATGGAAACACATCCCAGCTCGTGGATGGGTAGAATCAATATTGTGAAAATGACCACACTGCCAAAAGCAATCTACAAATTAAATGCAATTCCCATCAAAATACCAACATCATTCTTCACGGAACTAGAAAAAACAATCCTAAAACGCATATGGAACCAAAAAAGAGCATACATAGCCAAAGCAAGACTAAGCAAAATGAACAAATCTGGAGGCATCACATTACCTGACTTCAACCTATACTATAAAGCCATAGTCACAAAAACAGCATGGTACTGGTATAAAAATAGGCACATAAACCAATGAAACAGAATAGAGAACCCAGAAATAAAGCCAAATACGTAGTCAACTGATCTTTGAGAAACCAAACAAAAACATAAAGTGGGAAAGGACACCCTATTCAACAAATGGTGGTAGGATAATTGGCAAGCCACATGTAGAAGAATGGAACTAGATCCTCATCTCTCACCCTATACAAAAATCAACTCAAGATGGATCAAAGACTTAAATCTAAGACCTGAAATCATAAAAATTCTAGAAGGCAACATTGGAAAAATCCTTCTAGACAATGGCTTAGGCAAAGACTTAATGACCAAGAACCCAAAAGCAAATGCAGCAAAAGAAATGATAAATAGATGAAACTTAATTAAATGAAAAAGCTTCTGCACAGCAAAAGAAATAATCATCAGGGTAAACAGACAACCCATAGAGTGGGAGAAAAAAATCTATACATCCAACAAAGGACTAATATCCAGAACCTACAAGGAACTCAAACAAATCAGCAAGAACAAAACAAACAATCCCACCAAAAAGTGGGCTAAGGACATGAATATACAATTCTCAAAAGAATATATACAAATGGCCAACGAACATAAGAAAAATGTTCAACATCATTAATTATCAGGGAAATGTAAATCAAAACCTCAATGCAACACCACCTCACTTTGCAGGAATGGCCATAATCAAAAAATCAAAAAATAATAGGTGTTGGCATGGATGTGATGAAAAGGGAACACTTTTACACTGTTGGTGGGAATGTAAACTAGTACAATCACTATGGAAAACAGTATGGAGAGTCCTTAATGAACTAAAAGTAGACCTACCACTTGATTCCACAATCCCACTTCCGGGTATCTACCCAGAGGAAAAGTCACACCATGGAATACTACTCAGCCATAAAAAGGAACAAAATAATGGCATTTGCAGCAATCCGTATGGAATTGTAATTAGAGACCAATATTCTAAGTGAAGTAACTCAGGAATGGAAAACCAAACATTGTATGTCCTCACTCATAAGTAGGAGCTAAGCTGTGAGGACGCAAAGGCATAAGAATGATACAATAAACTTTGGTGACTTGGCGGAGGGAGGCAAGGGACAACAGACTACACACTGGGTACAATGTACACTGCTTGGGTTATGGGTGCACCAAAATCTTGGTATCACCACTAAAGAACTTATTCATGTAACCAAACACCACATGTTCCACAAAACCTATGGAAATTTAAAAAAAAAAAAAAAAAAAAGTAAAATCACACATACCTCCTAACCTCACCCACAACTCATCCCAACATCCAGAAGTAACAATTCTAACAGTTTCTCATGCAGCCTTCCAGAAATTTTTAAAATATACAGCACAGGAACACAAGTAAACATATACTTTAACGCAAAAAGGATAACAAAGCACGTCACTTGATTTTATTTCAGACATGTTTCCATATTAGCAGATCCATATTTGACAAGTACACTGTACTCTTTTGTAGGAATAACAGTAGAGATGTATAATTTATTCACCAATACCCTAATGATGAACATTTAGTTTTCAAATTTTTTTCCAATCACAAAAATATGCCACAATAATCATTCTTTTACTTATATCATCATGTAGAAAGCACCCTATTTCAACAGAATAGAAAGCTCTACTCATCCTAATTACCTGAGTCTTCAGAGTCAACACCTGGTCTGCCAGCTCCTCCTTCTCTTCTTTAAGCAACTTATGGATCTGATTGGACTTGATACGCTCTGACATGAGCTTGAAATTTGCATCATCCTTCTCCCGCAATTGCTGCATCAAACGGATATTTTGCTCCTGCATGTCTTCAAAGGCCTGGCCTGTGACATCCATCTCAGAGAGGAGTGCTTCTTCTTCCTAAAGGATGAAGGAAGAGATTTGATTTTAGAAGAATCTTCCAACTTCTATGGAAGAGCACAGGAAACTAAATTTTCCCACTGTTCATTTAGATATAAATTAATTTAGTGACAGAGTTTTAAGAAGCTGTGTTTTGTCACTAGGCATACAGAAGCTCTATTATCTGAAGTCACTGGCACCAATTGTTGGTCTGATACTTATTAGTTGATCTGTACTCAATGTCAGTTAAATTAGACAATAATTGTATTTACCTTAATCTAGACAAACGGATCAAGCAGCAATTGGTTAAGAGTACTTCCATCATAACCTCTCACATTTTCTCATGCTTTTCCACAATTAAAATACTGGATCTACAGGATTTCCAGCAGTTGCAAACATCTAAAGCCTTGTAACAATCTGATAGGTGAAGACTGGTATCTAACAATAGCTTTACTTTATATCTATCTCATTTTAAGTGAGACTGAGCATCTTTTCATATGGTTAAGACCACTTGTATTCTTTCTATAACCAACTCATTTCTTTTGCCTATTCTTCCACTGGATTCTTGAGTTTTTTTCCCTATTTTGGAGAGTTTTTTTTTTGTATCAGATAAGCCTTCTTTGTAATAAGAGTTAAAAATATTTTTTACTTTTTGTCATTTAATCTTTTGGCTTTACTAACAGTGTTTTTTGCAATGTAGAAGTTTTGCATCATTTTAAAAAATAACTCAAAATTATCAATTTTTTGTTCATGTTTTCTAGTCTTTTATTCATAGAAAGGTCTCCACTCCAAATTATAAAGGAATTTAGTGGTTTTCTTCTAGCTTTTTGATGGATGCATTTTTTAAAATATCATATCTATGATCCATTTGGAAATCATCCTAGTGTATTCAAGTATGTATCTAACTTTTCTCTAATTTTTTTTTTAATTTTGTCCCATCACATGTCACAGTTTTTCTTTTCCCCACTGATTTAAAACTATGTATTTAGCATATAATAAGTATCATGTGTACTTTCAACTATTTCTCAAGTTTCTATTCAGTTCTAATAGCCTGTCTAGTAGTCCCAAGCTATTTCATCTACAGAAACTTTATGTTTTAATATATGGAAGAGACCCCAGTGCTGTTCTTTTTCAATTTCTCTTGTTACTCTTGTTTACTTCTCCACATGTACTTTAAAACCAGTTCTTCTAGTACCAAAATAAACAAAAGCAAAACTTTAAAAAAGCACTTTTATGAGATCACATTATATTAATACATAAACTTAGAAAGACTGAACATTTTTAAGACAGTCATCCTATACAAGAACATAGTGTCTTTCTTTTTACTTGTTCTAGAACCTATAATAGTATAATTTCCTGATAATTATCTTAAGAGAGAGGGAAGAAAACAAAAAAGTGGCATTTACCAGATTTAAGAAAAGTCAAAATTACACTTTTTTTTTTTTTGAGATGGAGTTTTGCTCTTGTTGCCCAGGCTGGAGTGCAATGGCGCCATCTCGGCTCACTGCAACCTCCACTCCTGGGTTCCAGCAATTCTCCTGCCTCAGCCTCCCAAGTAGCTGGGATTACAGGCGTGCGCCACCAAGCCCAGCTAATTTTGGTTTTTTTTTTTTTTTTTAATAGTGATGGGGTTTCTCCATGTTGGTCAGGCTGGTCTTGAACTCCCAACTTCAGGTGATCCATCCACCTCGGCCTCCCAAAGTGCTGGGATTACAGGCATGAGCCACCGCGCCCAGCCCAAAATTACACTTGTTAACAAAAGGAATGTGTATAGGATCTAATGAAGTTCTTCTTTTCAAGGCACTTCATGATCAACTTACCATTAAACCTACTCCATCTCACCGTTATTTTGCTATTTCTCAGAAACAACGAAGGTGTACTAACAGAGAATACATATATGGTTTTTTCAAGCATTTTCAGTATCTTTATTATTGAATTTTAATAAAAATTCCCTGGCATTTAAAAATAAATACATATTCATTAAAAGGAGGAGAACAATCTCTATAGTTCTATGACCCCAAAATAGCCATAGTTAACATACTGCTTAATCAATGTTATTATATTGGTTAATAGATTATATCCTTATTATATATAAATCACATATTTATAAGCATAGTTTTTCTATGTAGTATATGTACTACATAGAAATATATAATGATATATATTTATAAGCATAGTTTTCTTAGTTTCATATATTTGTAATCATAATGTATATAAAATCTTATGTCTTATTTTTCATTTTATATTCACTATAACCCTTAATTCCAGGTCAGCAAAGAAAGACTAGATCTTCAATAAATGTCTGAACAACAGCAGAGAAAGACTAGATCTTCAATAAATGTCCATTTAAATAAAAGTAAATTTCTTGCCTCACAAATACACAAAACAAAATAACAGAAAGATAAAAGACTTGAAGGTAAGAATTAAAACACACACACAAAAAGGAAAAATACATATTAACAATCAAAAAAAGACCAAAATAAAAAAGCAAATTTCACTGGCAATAACTTATTGTCAAGTAACATTTACTCAAAAAGTCAATTAAATAAAGAAAGTGAGTCCACCTGCTTGGCCATGGCTAGCTTCTTCTGTAGGTATTCTATCTGCTCCTCCACTGCCCGGATCTTCCTCAAGGCATCCTCATCAGCCATTTTCTTGTTCTCTTTCTTCTCTTTATCTTCCAGATCCTTGAGTCTTTGCCTTAGATCTTCCAACTATAAGAGGAAAGGAATTGCGCAAAAATAAAAAGTTATAACACATTTTCAAAAATCAATTAATACTGTGCAAAGATAGAGGGTCCATAATACCAAAAGAGTCTTTACAGAATTATAGAACAAGATACATAATATACTAAAACATTACATAACACCATCTGTTTTAACATCACTCCATTCTACTATGACAATGCTTCTATAAGCAACACTTTTGAGAAGTGCACAGGTAACTTTCTTTAGAATAGCGGTTCTCATCCTTTTTTTTAGGCCTCAAAATTTTAAGAGCATAAGACATTCCTCCCAAAAGTAATGAAAAAGATTATCCCTGTAGCAATGAATTACATAGGAAAAACAAGGAATACATACTTTGGAAAGCCTACTCATAACCCCAGTAATTCAGATATATTTTACCATCCTATGGAGAGTTTTAAAATCTCTACTTCAGATGGTCTTTGAAAAGGCAGAAAATGTTGCACTTAAACACTTATTTTAAAGATAAAGAAAGAAATTATATCGTTGGCAAGTACAAAGGAAAATCCCACAAATGAAGATTTTAACCAGAAGGACAGGTAATAGCAGACTAGAATACCTCTGCCTTAGACTTCTTCTCAGCTGCCATCAGCTGAACTTTGTCTCTCTGTTCCTTTGGGGCAGAACGGTACATATCCAGCAATAGTTTCATCTCCTTTTGGCTCTCCTGTGCCTTCCTATGACAGGCGTAGTAGAGGGAGGGGAACAATGTAATAAGAAAATAAAGGTCATCAGAGCAAGGGAATTTTGATTGAGCAGAATATTTTAAAACAGTTTCATTTTACATTTCATATCACACCTAAAAGATAAAATTTTGCACAGACTATCAAAAGACTTTTGGATATGCTTAGAAAGTACAGAAAAGTAAGCTGTATAAAAATGAATCATTTCTCCCTTCAAAGTCCTCTAACAAAGTTATAAAACAGACATTTGTGTACTTGTTATATAGGCAAATTTCTGTGGCCCCCAACCCTGGGTAACTGAGATTCAGTAGGTCTGGGGATGGAGTCCAAAAATTTAAACAAGTGATTTAAACAAGTCACTCAGATGATTCTGATACCACACCAGAAAAAAAAAAAAATTGCCTTAAAGAGTTCAAGAGGGAGAAATAAAAGGGAAAAATTTGAAAGTCTGAGATATACTGTTAATCCTAGATTTGACAGCTGAGTGATTAACCATCAGCCAAAGACTAAAACTTCACCTCTTATTAAATTACTAAACCTCTTAACTATACTTTTATATACCAAAAGAGTTCAAGCATTTTGAGCACAGTGGTCTCTCAAGTCCAAACATCAACAAAGGATCAACCATAGAAAACAAGGAGCAAGAAGTAAGCCGTTCTGCCAGAGAAGTTATTGGTTATACAGGAGGAGAAGGGCCAATGCATAAGGTTATGACACAGAAAAATTCAACAAGTTAAAGGTCTATCTTAGTGTGTCAATGTCTATAGGAGTAAATCTCCTAAGAAAGATGTGGCATATTCACAAACCAGTTAACTCTCAGGCAAACAGATCAGATATTGTTCAAGTTACAGTGATATATAAATACTCCACTTAATATCATTTAAATTACAATTAACGCCAGCAATCTGCTCAAATCCAGTGAAGAGCAGTAGTTAATTTCCAATAATTCTCAGAAGTATTACCTCAATCATGACATCCTTTTCCTTAATTTGGATTCATAAAAATAAGGCTACCATCATCGGTTTACTGATACTCGATCACTGAACCAAAGTACTAAATGGCCATGCAAGCCATTTTGGCTGTGCACTTGAACACGACTTGAAACCAAATTAATTGTACAATCTAAAACATTAAAACGATCAGACAAGCCATGCCATCAACCAAACATTTCATGCATGATGTCTTAATCTTAGCTTTTCAGTCGAAACTGTTACTCTAAATGTGGCTCTTACTTGAGTTCAATCTTCAACTGTTTGATAATTTCTGCTTCCTTTTTCCTTCCATCATCATGTTTGCCTTTCTCTTTATCCTTAGCAGAATCTCTCTCTTTTTCTGACTCTTTTAGCTTCTGCTTCTCTCGTTCTCTCTCCTTCTCCTTCTCCCGTTCTCTTTCTCGTTCCCTCTCCTTCTCCCTCCTTTCTCGTTCTCGTTCTTCTTCATCCCGTTTACACTTGATTTCATTGGCATCCTCCTGAGATGCCTTTGAAGCTGAGGACTGGGAGGATAAGTCCTCAGAATCTGGTTTTAGCTCCGCAGGCTCATCCTTCGGGTCCTCAGTACTAGACTGGGACTGGAGGAGGGCACTACCACTACGCAGGCGTGTCTGGGAGAATAAAGAAAAGAAAGATGCACATCTCTTATGATAACCACATTGCCCACCTCATTCAAAAACAGCTTTACGACATTAATAGCAAATGATATTTATTGTATTCCCTCTGGTTACCTTGTTCAGGTCAGACTGGGCTTCTCTCAATTTCCGCTTATATCTCAGGACCTCCCCTTTCAGCTGGTGATTGTGATTCTGAAGGCTACTGATGAGGTGGCGCATCTCCCTGTTTATAGGGCCTTAGATACAGGAACAACAATGTTACGAGGAACCGTGGTAAGGGCAAAGGCACAAGGAGAGAAAGAACAGAACACATCAGGAGGCACTGAGAAATAGGGAGAATTACCAAATAAAAGATTCCTTCTCAGAAGATGAAAACAAAACTGGTCAACTTGAGTTAAAAAACAAACATCCAGGCTGTGAACCAAAATGAATTATAGGATTTAAGGTACTTATGACTTCTGAGTTGAAGTCAGCATTAACAAACCCTGGGGTCTGTGTTGTATCTTTCAAGGAAGGTATTTACAGCAAACTACAGCATGGAGTGAGAATCATTATACCTGCTTGTTCATTGGCAGCAAGGGTCTGCTCAAATTCTATCCTCAGCATTTCATACTCCTTGCGGACCTGGGCCAATGTATCTTCTAGCTGAATTACTTCAGTCCTCAGCTTCTTATGAAGACTAACCTCATCTCGCTACACACAGATAAAGGAACCAATAAAAAAATTCTTATTAAAATGTAGAAATATCATCATATTCTATTATTCTGTCTCCTAAATTTGATCTATAAGAATCTAAAAAGAGAAAAATATATATCAATAATGGATTACTCTGAAAATTTCCAGTTCAATCTATACGTAATGAAACCAGATATCTACAAAAGACTAATTTGGAAACTGACAGGATACTGAAAAATAAAGAAAATGGCCACCAATTCTGAGAATATTAGAATTTAGTTGGAGAACTAAACTATAAAACAGTATATAAACATATGTAAAATAGTATTCAATTCATTTGTCAGGCATATATTAAAAGACCAACTATTATAACCATTACCTTAAAAAGTATGGAAGATACAGAAATGAACATATGAATAAAAGTTTCTATCTTTTAAAAAAATCATCTACTGGTGCCATTATATGCTTTTTGTTTAAGAAATGTAAGTAGTTTTGCAGCTTCTACCCACTATTTTCTCACATACACGTAAGCTCTAGCCATATTAAACTATTTCTCATGCTCTCTCATACCTTTATATGTGCTGTTCTCATGCCGGGAATTCCTCTTCTCCTACTTTCAACTACCAATAATTTATCCTTAATAATTTATACCTTACTTTTTTAAGTGGAATCAGGAAACTTCCACAGTCAAATCAGACACTCTTTTCTCATGTATCACATCTTTTGGCTATGCTGCCATTGTACCACATTGCATTCTAATGGATACTATTCTCCCACTACTGCAGACTACAAGATCTGTGAGGGCAGGAATTTTGTCATCTCATCTTTATATGCCCAGTACCTACCAGAGTAAAGACCTACTGCCACTCTATGAACGACAGCTGAATGAATGAGAGATTAATTGCACATTAGGGAGTAAAATTGTAAAATTTAGGAGGCAAGAAAGCTTATATACAAAAGACAAGGCAAGGCTATTACCTCAATAAGCTCAACCTGGTGCTGGTGGGTTCCTCTGGTGCCATGAAGCAGGGTCCGAGCCTCATCCAAGTGTGCTTTCAACTGTAGGCTCTCATTATACAAGACGGAGAACTGTGACTGCATGCAGCGATATTCTGGAGTTTCCTTAACGACTTGCTCCACTGCACTCCGCAATTCCACCTTAGGAGGGCCCAAAGCAAAGTCAGAAGCAGAATCTAGCATTGCCCCAGACGCTAGACAGGAAGTAAAATTTTGAACTCACTGATGTCCTACACAAGAGAGACAATTTTATAAAGATTATTAAGTTATCTACCCATTGCTGTAGTTATGTAAAATCTACCCCAAAATTAAATTAGACTAACTAGGAGATGGTACCTGGATATACTGTATTCTTTCCTCCTAGAATTGTTTTGATATGTGTTTTACATTCTGTGTCAAATGAGCCACCAGAAGAGTGAAATTTGTCAGGATGCTTATTTTAAAAACATAGTTGAGGACCCCAGTCACTAACTTGTTCTCTTTAATAACAGTCACAGAGAAAAAAATTGACAGGGTATCAAAAATAGTTATGCCTCTCCTAAGCAACTATCTGATTTAATTACTCAAACACTTTTAACTGATTTAACTTAGGTTGTTTTTGTTGTTTTTTATTTTTCAGTTCAAACATCTTTACTCATATCATTTAACCTACAAACAAGTTATAAAATAGAGATGACTATGATCGAAAGAGGAGTGAGGAAGACTTCCAGAATCTCTTTTCTTCTCCTAAGATGTGGGCGGCAAGCCACCCAGGTGCCAAGGCAAGAGACCGAGGACACGAGCTGTTCCAGTATAATAAAATATAAAACAAGAATAGTTATGCCAGATATAGATCTTAGATATGATTATATATGAATATCATTAATCATTAGTTTGTAGCAATTACTCTTTATTCCAATATTATAATAATCCTCGCTCTATAATCATAACCTAGGAAAAACGAGGCCATACAGAGATAGGAGCTGAGGGAACACAGTGAGAAGTGACCAGAAGACAAGAGTGCGAGCCTTCTGTTATGCCCAGACAGGGCCACCAGAGGGCTCCTTGGTCTAGCGGTAATGCCAGCGTCTGGGAAGCCCGTTGCCAGGCGGACCGTGGTCTAGCGGTAGCGTTAAGTGTCAAGGGAAAACACCTGCTACTTAGCAGACCAGGAAAGGGAGTCTCCCTTTCCCGGGGGGAGTTTAGAGAAGACTCTACTCCTCCACCTCTTGTGGAGGGCCTGACATTAGTCAGGCTCGTCCGCAGTTATCTGGAGGCCTAACCTGTTCAGTGGTCACACCCCTAGGCCGCCTTCATGTTCCATCCTGTACACCTGACTCTGCCTTCTAGATAGCAGTAGCAAATTAGTGAAAGTATTAAAAGTCTCTAATTAACAGAAATAATGGCATAAGCTGTTTCTCTCTCTGTCTCCTCTCTCTCTATGCCTCGGCTGCCAGGCAGGGAAGGGCCCCCTGTCCAGTGGACATGTGACCCACGTGACCTTACCTACAATTGGAGATGGCTTGCTCTCCTTATCCTGCCCCTTTGTCTTGTATCCAATAAATATCAGTGCAGCCTGGCATTTGGGGCCACTACCGGTTTCCGCGACTTGGTGGTAGTGGTCCCCCAGGCCCAGCTGCCTTTTCTTTTATCTCTGTCTTGTGTCTTTATTTCTACACTCTCTCGTCTCCGCACACAGGGAGAGACCCACCGACCCTGTGGGGCTGGCCCCTACACTAACAACCTAAGAAGAAAATTATTCTGGGCAGGTTTGAAGACCAACAGGATCACCAATCGTGTTTCTTTCTCTGTTTTGGTAGCAAAAAACTGCAGAGCCAAACCTGTGGAATCACTTCAGTAAGCACTGACATGTGAATGGCCTCCCTTCCACAGTATATATGTGCCCCCTGCAAACATCTTGTATACAAGCCCCACTTTAATGCATTTTGGATCCTCACCCTAGTTTACCCTACTTCTCATTTTTCTCAACAACTCCTACATTACAGCACCTTGATTTAGTCTACATATCTTTGTATGTTGCTTTAAATCCTTTTCAGGGCAAGGAAGAGTACATATAATAAGTAAATATGTAAGTAAAGAAGTAGATATATCAACAAAACTTAACATTTTTTCTTTGTTCCCCCCAGCTTTATTAAGGTATAATCAACAAATAAAAATTATACATATTTAAGGTATACAATGTGGCATTTTGCTATACATATACACTGTGAAATCATTGCCACAATCCACCTAATTAACAAATCCTTCACCTCACAGTTATCTTTTCGTGTGTGGCAAGAACATTTAAGATCTACTCTTAGCATATTTCAAGTACACAATACAGCATTAATTATAGTCACCATGCTACACATCACCAGAACTTATTCATCCTGCACAACTAAAACTTTGTACCTTTTCCCCAACATCTTCCGATTTCCCCAACCCTGGTAACCACCATTCTACACTCTGCTTCCAAGAGTTTGACTTTTTTAGATCCCACATACAAGTGAGATCATGCAGTATTTGCCTTTCCGTGCTTGGTTTATTTCAGTTAGCATAATGTCCTCTAAATATATCCATGCTGTTGCACATATACACACACACACTCACAAACACACACCACATTTCTTTATCCATTCAGTATACAGTTCTTTCATCTCCCTGGTTAAGGTTATTCACAATTTTTTTTTAATGCTATTGTAAATGGGATTGTTTTCTTAATTTCTTTTTTATAGAGTTTGTTGTTGGTATATAGACACACAATTGTTTTTGTATGTTGATTCTGTAGCCTGCAACTTTACTGAATTCATTTATAGTTCTAACAGTTTTTTCGTGGAGCCTGTAAGGTTTTCTATATATAAAGTCATGTCATCTATAAACAGAAACAACTTTACCTCTTCCTTTCTGATTAAGAGGCTTTTATTTCTTATCCTTGCCTAATTACTCTGGCTAGGACAAAAGTAATGACAGCGAGCATCTTTATCCTGTTCCTGATCTTAAAGGAAAAGCTTTCAACTTTTCGCCATTGGGTATAATGTTGGCTGTGGGCTTGTTTTATATGGCCTTTATTATGTTGAGGTACACTTCTTTACACCTAATTTGTTAAGAGTTTTATCATAAAAGGATGTTGGATTTTGTCTACATTTTTCTTATCCCTCATGAATACGCAGATTCACAACTATGTATATACGTGAGTTGATCAGCAGAATGTCTGATTTTACTGCCCTTCAGGGATGCGTTCCTACCTTCAGCTTTTCATTTTGTGTAGTGACCTCCTCAAAGTCTTGCCGAAGTTTCTCCAGCTCACAGAGACGGTTCTGAGCCAACTCTTTGTTCTCCTCAAGCTCTGCATTCATTTCCTCAAACTGGAGAGAAGCAGAAAAATAGAGAATAATTAAGTATTCTTCTTAAATCATTTCTAAGCTTCCTATCTTCACTGATTCGCTATTCCAGCAAAACCCCACGATGTCACTTGTGAACACAATCCTAAGTACCTAAGCATGAAAGCTGACATACAGTCCAAAACATGTCCTGAGTCACTGATTTTACCTTCCGAGCATTGATAGTGATTGTGCCGCCATACAGACTGCTCCCCGCTCCATACACCTTATAACCTTTGGAATTCACCTACAGAGAACACAAAGATTCTTTAGTGAGAGACTCTTAAGATTTCAGTCTATAACCAATGTACCTTCAAAGGATGAGATTTTTTCCTCAAATACCATGCCCCAAGGTGAGTCTTCCTGAGAACACTCCTTAAAATGATTCTAGTCTCCAAGCCATAAAACAGCACTGACCCGTTCTAGGACTTCTGCTAAGTGTCGGTTGAGTCGCTGTTCCCTCTTTCGAATTTTGTCAATATCCCACTGCAGGTCATCAATCATGGACTCCAGGACAGACACTCGTGATTCAGCTGTCTCCACTTTACTCTGCAACTTGGAGAACTACATCCCAAAGACAAACATTCAGAAACATATAGCAAAAAAAGACCAAATTCCATAATATTAACCCTTGCTTATGAGTAATTATAGAAAAGAGGCAAATAGAAGATGCTTCACCCTCTTCCCAATGCATGATTACAAAAATGAAATCACGGATTCCTCCAACAATTCTGGGTCAGTTATAATCATGCAAACTTTAAGTCTAAAGTCTATAAGAACTCTCACACAAAGAAAAGACCACCTAAGATTCAATAATTTTTCTACCTCTGAAAAGCACCATTTCTCTGGACAGACCACAAACTCATAAAAATTTTGTAATTTTTGAGAGATAAAAAATAGTATCTTTTGTTTTGTTAGATAAATATTTTTTCAAAAAAACCATTTTTACCCCCAAATTTCTCTCCACAGTCCCACAAAAGGTAATCCATTCACAACAAAAGGAAAACTTCCATCCTCTTTTTTAAGCTCACCTCAGAGCAATCTAGAGTCAGATACAATACAGTATAGGTTATACTATAATCTAGAGTCAGATACTCTATTTAGGAGCTATACACCAGCTAACACTATTTAGCATTTTAACTACTAAACTATTACAAGTTCACATTAATCTATATATACCCTTTGTGCTAGGTTTTAAAACATGACACAAAAATCCTTTGAAAGTCCTCTGAACAAGAGGTGGGATCTTTGTTCCCTCCTCTTGAATCTGGGTCAACTTTAGAGACCCAATGGAAATGGCACTACACAATTTGGAGGCTATATCAGAAAGGCCATGAAGGTTCTACCTGGTGATCTTGGGATGCTCACTGGAAGAAGTCAGCCAACATGTAAAAATTCCAACCATCCTGAGACTACCATGATGGAGAGGCAAACTGCAGGTATCCCAGTAGACAATTAACCCAGCTGACAGGCAGCATCAACAGCCAGCCATGAGAGCCAATAAGGACATCACAGTTTAGCAAACAACTGCCCTCCAGGTTAGTAATACTATCTGAGATTTGTCAAAGGGCTAGAAAAGGAAGACCTCTCCATCTTGGTAGCACCTAGTCAATGTCTTAAAACATGATAAAAATATTCTATTTTCTTACTAGACTCCAGTTTATTTATAAGGGCTACTACATTCTAACCCCTTTGGAGGTCCAGGATAATCCATATGAATTAATAAATTCCCCAGATGATATTCATGCAACCAGGCCAGCATGGACCTTAACACTGGGGTTTAGTAAACAAAGGCATATGAAGAACAAGAGCTTTGAAGTCAAACAGACCTACAGTCACAACACAGCTCAATCACTTTCTAGCTATGTGCCCTCAGAATAATCACTAACCTCTTTGAATTTGTTTCTTTGGCAATAAAATGGGAGTTGTTTTGCCATTAGAGATAACATTCATAAAGTGCTTAAATTCTAGGCACTAAGTAAATGGTAACTACTAAATTACTAATTAGCATAAGAATTCAGTGGCCAAACTAAGGTAGGGCAAATTCCAGTAGAATATATTTTGAACTAAATCAAAATGATCATCAGAAGTATCAGAAAAGTCATTTAAGGCCTATCATCACTTTATCTTGATCATTTTGTGTAAATAAATAAATGTCCAAATCTTGGCATGGTTTAATCATGGCATTATTTGCACCCAAGTTTAGACTGAAAATTGACATTCCTCAAATTCCTAGGACATCATCAATACAGTAGTTTCTACTTCCCCATTCCCTGTGGAATTTCTACCACGCCATTCCTCAATAACACTATACAGTCTTTTATATTTAGGGTAATTCATTATTTGGAGGTTTGGAGTTGTGTTGTGTTTTACAAAATCCCCTATGATATGATAGGCCTTCTAGAGTAAGGTAATCTTTGAGGTGCTCAGAATTGTAAGTCAACATCTGCCACGGCCCACTAGACACAGCAATCTCTCCTTTTTGGTTAAGTACCTCCTGAGACATGGTGCGATGCTTTTCCTGAAGAAGATCTGTCAATTCCTGTAGCCTCATATTCTCTTGTGCGAGGAAAGAGTTCAGCTCCTGCACTGCTTCCTCCACCATCAGATTATCTGGGGAAGAAGAACTATACTTTAATTTAGCATCTAGAGTGTCATTTTTTTTTTTTTTTTTTTTTTAGACGGAGTCTTGCTCTATCGCCCAGGCTGGAGTACAGTGGCGCGATCTCGGCTCACTGCAACCTCTGCCTCCAGGGTTCAAGCCGATTCTCCTGCCTCAGCCTCCAGAGTAGCTGGGATTACAGGCGCATGCCACCACACCCAGATGATTTTTGTATTTTTAGTAGAGATGGGGTTTCACCATGTCGGACAGGCTGGTCTCGAACTCCTGACCTCAGGTGATCCAGCCACCTCAGCCTCCCAAAGTGCTGGGATTACAGGTGTGAGCCACCGTGCCTGGCCTATAGTGTCAAATTTTAAAACTGTGTATCCTTGGCCAGGTATAGCAGCTCACGCTGTAATCCTAGCACCTTGGGAAGCCAAGGCAGGCCGATCACTTGAGGCCAGGAGTTCAAGACCAGCCTGAATAACAAAGCAAGAATCATATGCTCTTATCACATATTCTCATATCATATATTCTGAAATACTATGTTAGGGGCACTTCTGAAGCTTAAAAACCAAAATGTACACTACTATTTACAAAGCAGGTAGGTAAACCCATAGAACTTATTACACCAAGTTCGTATGTTTAAAATTAGAGTTGCAAATACTATAGCTGAAATCCAAATGTAATTAAATAAAACCAGATACTCTCAGGATATATACCACCCATCAAAGAGAGTTATCAGGAAGAAAAACATGCTTTCTCATATCACCTCTTGGCATTACTCTTAGTATCAATACAGAACAGGTTGGTCATATGGTGGTTTTCATGGTTTTCAAGCTAGGATTGCCCATCAGAATCACTTGTGGAACTTTTAAAATAGACACTTCCCTAGGACCTATCTCATACCTACTTAATAAGAACCTCCATGGGCAAAGCCAAAAATAAGAATATGCTCAGAAAACTCCCAAGGTTATTCTGATTCATAACCTGAGTTAAGAAGTAGAGACTGAATTTTAGTCCTCTCAATATCCTAAGCACTGAGGACAGGGCTAGAATACAATAAAATTCAATAAATGTTTAGTGAATTTATAAACAAGCCCATAAATGCAATTCTTTTGAATCAAAGACCAAACAAACAGACAGTACTGCCCTGGCAGGTTAGACAGTGCCGCCCTGGCAGGGTTAGACAGTGCCGCCCTGGCTGGTTAGACAGTGCCGCCCTGGCAGGTTAGACAGTTCCGCTCTGGCAGGGTTGGACAGTACTGCAGTGGCAGGGTTAGACAGTGCCGCCCTGGCAGGGTTAGACAGTGCCGCCCTGGCAGGTTAGACAGTGCCGCCCTGGCAGGTTAGACAGTGCCGCCCTGGCAGGTTAGACAGTGCCGCCCTGGCAGGGTTAGACAGTGCCGCCCTGGCAGGTTAGACAGTGCCGCTCTGGCAGGGTTGGATAGTACTGCAGTGGCAGGGTTAGACAGTGCCGCCCTGGCAGGGTAAGACAGTGCTGCCTTGGCAGGTTAGACAGTGCCGCCTTGGCAGGGTTAGACAGTGCCACTCTGGCAGGGTTAGACAGTGCCGCTCTGGCAGGTTAGACAGTGCCGCCCTGGCAGGGTTAGACAGTGCCGCCCTGGCAGGGTTCGACAGTGCCGCCCTGGCAGGTTAGACAGTGCCGCCCTGGCACGGTTAGACAGTACTGCCTTGGCAGGTTAGACAGTGCCGTTCTGGCAGGGTTAGATGAATTTATAGACCTTACTCTATAAGGCCTATACTTACTCTAGAAGGCCTTACCTTACTCTAGAAGGCCTATCATATCATAGGGGATTTTGTAAAACACAACACAACTCCAAACCTCCAAATAATGAATTACCCTAAATATAAAAGACTGTATAGTGTTATTGAGGAATGGCGTGGTAGAAATTCCACAGGGAATGGGGAAGTAGAAACTACTGTATTGATGATGTCCTAGGAATTTGAGGAATGTCAATTTTCAGTCTAAGTCAGGGGGATGAACTTTCAAACAAGTTACAACTGATGCTATAATTCATACTTTATACATCTTTATCTCTTAGAAAGTTCAGCTTACCAATGGCAATTGCCTTTTGTGTTACAAATAATGGCATGGCTATTTGTAATGTTTCTACTTTTTAACTTAAACCCGACCTTAAAATGCATGCCATCAAATAGTAATTTTAAAGTCGTTTGATATACTACTCATTTTATTCCCTTTTTAAATAAAACAATTGTTTCACTTGATATTCATTTATGAAATCAAGTTTAACATAGTCTATGCACATGGCATATTAATTACCGTATTACTAAAATTTAACAATACCTTCTAACTATTCGATTAGAGCCCAAGGAGAAAGAAGCATATGTGCATACACAAAGCACCATTATTTTATATTAGGTGACAGGGAGGTTCACATCCATTCATTCCCCATTGACTAAACATCTGCTAGGTGCCAGATGCAGTGCTAGAAACTAGAGAAACAAAGAAGAGTGAGCCAAACCACTGAACCAAGACACAGTTTAGCTGGGGACATGCAAGTAGATGTAATATATTAATACAAAAGTACAAAAGTCTGAGAGGACATAAAACACATTGTTTAGAATGGTTATCTTTTGAGAAATGAGAATGGGGAAACTTTTGTAGTCTACTTATTTGTATTTCTGACTTGTATATTTTTAAACAAGTATCTGTTTTCTTTATAATAAAATACAGAAATGCATAATCTAATGGAAAAGCAAAAGAAACCCTTGACCAAATTTTCACAGGCCTTCTACAAGCTGCTTAATTCTGTTGACAGCTTAGCCCAATTACCCTTAAAAGCAAAATTACAGAATAATACAGTTCTTATATGCTCATCCAATGGTTCAACCTCCATTACATTCAACTTATTTCCTTCAGAAATGAAAGGTTAAACATCTTAATGATAAGCAGGGAAATTAAGATATTACAACTAGACCATGATTATTATTGAAAACATGAAATCAAGGCATTTTTTTTGCATTTGAGCAAGGTATTTATGCCACAAATGACTAAAGATGTAACCTAGCTACACAAATACTTTACTGTCCAAATTTAAATTTTTGCATTAACTCTGAGTAACACAATTATTCCAAATAATTATTTTATTTCAAATACTCTTTCATCCATAGAATATTTTCTAATAATCCTTTTAACCATACAGATCATCTGTCAACTCTAAAACCTGCACCAACTCTTTTTAAAAACATTAGCGATAATGAAAAATAAAAAAGTTAAGTAAAAATTAACTTTTTCAAGTCAAAATTCTGTAACTAATAATTAAATAATATAGTTGTTATTTAAAATAAAGTATTATCACTATAAATCAATAGCCTACATACACTATAAAAATATCCAGATATTAGAGCTGTTTATTAAATAATAAAGTTAATTCTGCTATTTACAAAACTGTCATTAATAGAGTATATCAGTATAGAGCTGATAAACTCTTTCCTCAGCTTATTAAAGGACTGTCATGTGGCTCAAAACAAGAAGCATTGATAAAAGATTAATATGCCATAATGAAGACATTACCAGTAACACTGAAGGTTAGAATTTCTAAAAATTTAATTAAAATACATAGTCCAGGCACAGTGGCTCATGCCTGTAATCCTAACACTTTGGGAGGCCAGAAGAGAGGATCTCTTGAGGCCAAGTTTGAGACCAGCCTGGGCAACATAGCAAGACTTCCTCTCTACAAAAAGGTTAAAATATTAGCCAGGTGTGGTAGTACGTGCCTATAGTCCTAGCTATTCGGAAGCTGAGGCAGAAATTGCTTGAGTTCGAGGATGCAATGGGCTATGATGGTGCCACTGTGTTCCAGCCTGGGTGACACAGTGAAACCTTATCTCTTAAAAAGTAAATAATAAATAAATAAAAATAAATATGTAAGCTTGCGAACTATAAATTAGCATGCAAAAATGAATTCTTATTCCTCCTCCACTACTCCCGGCCTCCAGGGTCTTGCCTCACCTCCACTGTTTAGCTTCCGGGATAAGAGCTCCACTTTTTCTTGCAATTTATCATAAACAGTCACAATCTGGGACACGGCTCGGCGGGAAGACTCCACACGTTCCTGCAGCTGAGACTCCATCTCTTCACTGGAACTGCTGGCCAAAGTAGCAAGGAAAGAGAAAGCTGGCTCTTGCCCTTCCCCTGAGGACACAGGGGGAAAAAAAGAAGCCCCCCAAAATTATAAACTGGAAATAACAAAATCCATTTTTTTTCCCTCAAATGGAAAGCCTCAAAGCAGAGCTCTACTTTAAAAACCCAGATAGCATGCAGTGATAGAATCCATCACGAACACTTGCCTCTCTCTCGGTCATCTTTACGCTCCTGATTGCTATCAGAGTCTGGTTCTGGTTCAGGCACAACAAGGGCTTTTCGTTCTGTGAGTAGGTCTCCCAAGCCCTGCTCCAGATCATAACGTTTAAGGATGATACGGATGTTTTCATCAAACTGGAGAAGGGTAGGTACAATTATGAAGAAACAAAGGACACAACTTTGGAAATGAAGAGAACAGTAAGGAGAACTAAACTGGTCAAATAAAAATCTGAACAAATAAACAAGTTAGCTACCTGACTCCAGTATCGGTTGACAATCAATAGTGAGGCATCATCAGTGGCCTGTCGTCGTTCCAGTTTTTCAATGTGTTCACGAAGTTCATCTTCAATGGCCTGCCGCTGATCCAACATTTCTGCCAGCTTGCGATTTTTGGTTTGCAATGTTCGAATGTCTAGTTCCTCCTGCCCAGTAAACCAATCGTATTAGTCTCCACAAAGAAATTAGAAAAATGAGCTGTTAAACTCAACAAGGTCACAATTATTCATTACTTATTTTCTATGAATAAAGCTATTGACTTTTTAAAAATCTTACAAGTAATTAAGAAGTAGAAGCAGAAGAGATAAATAACAGGTATATGATGGTGTGAGGAAAGAATAATACACACAAATACACCAGAACCTCAACCCATCTCGCTGCTCTAGTCACATAAACATCTACAAAGTAATGCTGCTTTAAGGCCACCATCCAGCTAGATCACCCTCGACTCCAATCAACACTGTCATCTATCTCGTAAGCACCATCCTTCCTTCATTAAAGACTTCAGCACCTGGGTCCCTGTCTATCCCAGTTCCTGCCAATATATCTGGTGACTTCACTGTACATGTGGACAAACCATCTAATCCTCTAGCATCTAGGCTGTCAGTTTTTCCAGTTCCTTCACTCCAATGATTATCTCCTCCACTGTGCTTCAGCCATGCATTTCAAAAGACACATCTCAGACTTTTGTCATTATCTAGAACTGTACCAAATCTGAAATCTTAAATTCCAACTTCCCATTCCCTGAAAAACACCACGTCTTTCCAGGTATCTCATGCCCTTAACCCAACATACCAATCCCTTTACCTCATCTAGATCTCCAGAATGCTGAATTCTTTTCTTTCTCCTTTTTGGTCTCCTTCTACCTCTGCTACCTTCCATATCTTAATCATATGCTATATAGTACATTCCTTCAAACACCTGCCTAACAGCCTCCTTGGTTCTCTGCCCTTAATCCTTTTATTCTATCTCTGTGAACAAACCCCAATCTGAATTAATCCAGTTATCTGGCTATTCCATTCCTGTACCCAGTATGCTGAGACTTCTAGAGAAGTTCATCAAACCACCGAAACTGGTGCCTTTACAAAATGAATTCTGAGCCTAAACAGATTTTATAATTTGTCCAGAAATATTTCTTTATCAAGTGAGCTATTTCCCATGCTCCAGCAAGGCAACATCAACCTCTACCAAACCCTGCCCCCTTTCACATCATACAAAACAGATGGCTTTACTTCCTATTTTAATGAGAAAATAGAAGTCATCAGATGGAAAACAATTCCCCATCTCTTTGACCCATTCACACAATTATGCACACATTCTTAAAACCTCAGCTTGTGCTCAGGATCCTGTTCTCTTCTGTCTCTACAAAACCCTCACTCCATTAGTAATTTCACATCCTTCTCAATATTTTTCTCTCTCCAGCTCCTTCCCTAGGACAAACCAGGGAGGGGTTGGTGGGAGGTGGGATTGGGGGATATAACAAGCAAAGAACCAGCATGTGGAAAAATAGTCTTACTTTTCTGAGGAATTAATGAAATCATTATTTTAAAGTGACAATTGTTTATTACACCACCAATTTTTGTTTCATTTTTCTCTTTTCCACTTTAATTAAAACATTCCTAATATGCCAAAGTAGTCAACAGTTTTCCCACTGTACCAGTTTATTAACACTGTTAATAAACTATATCCTCAAACTCTTCTCTGAACATTGCCTTTCCCTTCTTGCTCTAACTGAAACTTGGATGAGAAACTGTTTCCCTGCAGGCTTCTCTAGTGGTGGCTGTTTCTCTTCCACACCCCTCGAAGCCAGAGAGGGATGAATATCCTCCTTATTTTCCATTGCCACTTCCAGGCCATTACCCCACCTTCCTCCCTAAAACCTCCTACCTCTGCAGCTCATGCCATTAGCCTATACCACCTGCCGCCATGCTCTGTTGAATTCATCTGTAAATGCCCACGTCGTTTCCTCACATTTCGCAAAGACTTAGCGCCTAGCTTATTATCACTCTCCAATACTTTTCCTGTCATCATTCTTAATGATTTCAATACCCATACAGATAACCTTTCCTGTACTTGAATCATCAAGTCACTGACCTCCTCTTCACCAATGATCTTGTCTTCTACCTCCTTCAGCCACCAACTCCCACATTTAGTCTTACTTGTACCTACATGTCCTCTATAAGCTCAATTTCAAACACCTCATTCTTCACAACTACCACTATTTTTCCAGCTCACTCTCTCCAGTTTCCTTACTCCAAAAATTCTTTAACCTCTCCAGGATCTACAATCCCCTGGTCCTATACCTTTCACTTCTCTCACCTCCTTCTTTACCGAACTTAAATTCCATGATCAGTCATTATATAGTCATCTACTTTACAGCGATACTCCTTTATAAAGCATTGTCTCTACTCTCTTTTTCCTAATTCCTCTCCCTCTCCCCTCTTATTCTCTTAAGCTCACTGAAAACAGGGTGCCATCCCCACTATTTCACCAACATAGGTGTTTTGGTATCTCCAGTGAACTCTCTATTATTAAATATAATACCTCAGTCCTCCCTTTACTCCCCTTGTTCCAACTGAAACCTGAATGAGAACACATCAGCAGCACCTAATCAGCTCCTTCTTGAAATACTTTCTTCATTGAGCTTCTGGGAACCCATTCTCTCTTCCTATCCTCTTACCTCATTGGTCCCTCTTTGTTTGTATCTTTGATTAGTCCTTTCTCATTCCTTGACATGAAAATATTGTAGTGCCCCAGCAGACCTCTTTATGCTTATTCATTAAAGGAGTCTGTAGTCTCATAGATGTAAACACAACTTACAAAATGACGATTCCCAAATGTACAGCTTTAGCCCAGACCTCTCTCTAGTATCCAGCTTATTAACTACCTATCCATTCAGAGGTCAAATAAGTATCTCAAACTTATATGTCCCAAACCAAACCAAACTCAATTCATCCTCCATGACTCCCAAAAATCTGCTCCTCTCATACACTTCTCTAGCTCAGTAAGTAAAAATTCCATTACTTTCAAAATCCTGGGATGATCCTCCCTCCTATCTTTCATGCGAGTTATCCAATCCATCAGCAGATCTTATCAATGCTACCTCCACAGTGGTCCAAGCCACCATGATTTCTCATTAAGATTACTGCAAAGGCCTCCTATAGCAAAAACTCTGTGCTAAGTCCTGTCAGCCTGCCAGATTTCAGCACAGCTGTGGTGGACAGCTCCATTTACACTGCCATTGTTCCCACTTCAAGCACACTTTGGAGACTCAGTTTTTCTGTCCCGCAATCATAGCTGGCTCCTAACAGCAATCTCAAAATGCACAGGAGGGACTGCTTTCAATGGCAACCTTCAACCAATTGGAGCGGTGATCAGTGGATACATGCCTCAGATCCCCACCTTTGGAGGGACGCAGTTATAGCGAAAGAGAGTAAGGAGAGAAGAAAAAAGTCTGCTAGCTGGACTCTTGTTTATAATCCTTGCTTTTCTATAGTCTCCAAACACAAGTCAGAGCATGTTAGTCTCCTGCTTAAGACTATCCAATAACTCCTCATTGCCTCTGGATAAAGTCCACACTGGGGTGTGTGTTATGTGCTTCCCATAAGTATGTGCTTATCCCTGTCAACAGCACATATCCCACTCTAAACAGTCTATTCCCTTGTCAGTGCTACCCTACAAACTAAAGTCTAGGGGCTGTCTTCAGTGTAAAGAATAGTGTCTGGCAAATAACAAATACTCAACAAATATTTATATATTGAGTGAATAAATGCCTTTGGAATGCATGATGCAAGGCAGTGCTAAAACAAAAATCATTTCCTGCCAGCAATATTAAGTACCAGAACCTCAGGCAGCCTCAGAAATGACACTTCATCAACAACTCACTATGAATGTTCCTATTATTCTGACTCAAAAAAAAAAATCAGCCTCTCTAAAATAAACCTCAGCCTCAAAATCAAATAAGTAATAGATGTGGTTTTGCAAGCCATACAAATGTAAAGCATTTTACAATATGTAAAACATTTTAACATCACATCCCCATGTCTGATTTTCAAAAAAGCAAAATCTTGACGTAGATCAAAACCTGTAAACTTCTGATGTCTAACAGATATATAACATTACTATGAGATTTTGGTATATAATACTCATTTTGTCAGCTCCATAAGAGCAAGGATAATATCTATGTTATGCACCATTATATTATCTAGCCCAATATTAGCTATGAATGCCTCACATTTATTGACTGTTTACTGTATTAAATGCAAAGTGTCAGCCCTTAACAGGGACTCTTATTTTATATGCATAAAAATATAACGTAGCAGGTACTCTAATTACATTTTACAGACAAGAAAACAGGCAAAGGAAGGATAACACAAGGTCAGCCAGCTAGGAAGTGGTACAGCTCAGAGTCAACCCCAGGCAGTCTGGTCTCAGACTCTCACTCTTCACCATACTCTCAATGATGGCTAAACTGTCTCTTAGAATCTGGTACTGACTTTTTCAGTGAATGAAAAATAAATGTGTATCTTCCCACTACTAAATACCTATAGTTAATGTTGTATCAGGCACCACCTTCCCAGATTCTCGAAAGAATGTAAGTACACCTTGAAAACAAAGAACAACTATCAATCTACCTCTCCTCTAGAACTGACTACCACATCATTTTACCTACTTTCAGCCTGTTTTATTTCCCTCTTCTTTTCAAATGGCTTCCCCATACTCCAGAAAGCTTCCATGAATTTTTAGTTTCAAGTTGCAACTGACAGAAGAAAAGCACACTTTCATGGCACTGTTTCCTCATACCGTTGAAGAGACACCTCCTAGCTTAATTGTTTCCACTGTGGTCCCTGAATCTTCAACAGCTGCCTTCTTCTCAGGAGGCATAGAGGTGCCAGGTTCTCCAGCTGCTCTTTTATTTCCAATTCCTGACATTTTGGCAGAAGATGACAGTGGTTTTCCTGATAGAAAAAAAGGCAGAAACTGACATAATATATGTAAGCAAAGCAACAATAGAGTAAAAACCAGCAACTTTTCTGGCCAACCCTTTAACCTGGATCCATTAATTCCACAACCATCTCCATATTCCTCTTTGAGGAAAAAAAAAAAAATTAAATTGTAGAGTAAAAGTCAAGGCGGGCCGGGCGCGGTGGCTCATGCCTGTAATCCCAGCACTTTGGGATGCCGAGGCGGGCGGATCAAGAGGTCAGGAGATCGAGACCATCCTGCCTAACACGGTGAAACCCCGTCTCTACTAAAAATACAAAAAATTAGCCAGGCGTGGTGGCGGGCGCCTGTAGTCCCAGCTACTCGGGAGGCTAAGGCAGGAGAATCACTTGAACCCGGGAGGCGGAGCTTGCAGTGAGCCGAGATCGCACCACTGCACTCCAGCCTGGGCAACAGAGCGGGACTCCATCTCAAGAAAAAAAAAAGAAAGTAAAGGCTAAATTTACATGACTATAAATTTCTAAATAGGATGGTGATAAGAATGGTGATAAGAAATGAGACAATGGGCAAAGGGTGAAGAGACCAAAAATAAAGTTCTGGAATCTCTCTTCTTGTAATGCCAAAATCAGAAAAGGGCAGTTTGATTATGCCAGAAGTTAATACTACAGTGTTGAAAGAATCACAGAGCTGAAAGAGATCTGTGAAATGCCTACTAAAGTCATTAGTACTAGACAAGTCAGTTATCATCTCTAAGCCTCAGTTTCCTAACCCAGGAATAAATAACCACAGTACATACTTCCTATGCTTATTATAAAATAAAATGGATGATACAATTATAGAAAGAATTTGGCACAAATCCGAACACAAAGTAAGCACTCAGAAACCCCAGCTCTTCTTTAATGTTTGCAGTGTTTTCCCTATTTCCAAACGCTCTCTCCACTGTTTTATGCAACCCTACGTTAGTTAGACCTGGGTGCAAATTTCAGTTCTGCCTGTTAGAGACCGTGTTGCTTTCAAACAGTGAATTCGCCAAGAGCTTCAGTTTCCTCAACTGCACAATATTAACGAATATATTTTTCGTCTGCCCTGCCTACCTCCCAGGGTGCTCAAAGGAGGCGGAATGGATGCTAAAGCACTTTGGCTACTTCAGGAAACAACGCAGCCATCACCGAGACTAACAAGAATACTCTGCTTCCAATTCAAGCTCCAGGAGAGGACTATCGCTGGCAACAACCTGAGTAGGACCTCGCCTGGAGAGAGAAGACACAGAAGCAGAACAAGGCTGCAATCCAACTCGCGAAAAGCCAAAGACCTCAGCCTCAGCGTGGATAATTGCAGGCCCAGGAGACTGACGGCCCCAGAACTGGAGAGGGTGGAGACTCCTGAGGCCCGGCACAGTCTTGGTGGGCCCTAAGCGTGATCTAACCTAAGTTCTTTGAACTGGCGCCGCGCAGGAACAGAACTCGCAGCAGTTACTCACCAAGGCCCGTGCAGCGATTCCAGCTCTCACCCCTGACCCGCGGCGGAGACGGGGCAAAACTTCCGGGAGGCGGGGCCACGGAGAGGAAAAAGGGAAAGAAAAAAGGAAGTCGCTTCAACCCAGCCCATAGGACTATGAGACCCCGCCGGGCGGAAGTGACGTACGGAGAGGGCAGGAGAAGCTTGAGCAAGTGCCGCCTCCCTAGCAAGGCTGGGCAAGCGCGGGACCCTCTCCTGGCTACGATCTCTAAGAGTACCCGGGCCTCGCTGATGCCCGACGGAGAGCCCTTGGCTTTTGTTGACTTGTTGACCTTTGCTACTGCGATCTGGTCTTTCTGCGGGGATAAAGTTCCTCATTCTGTTGCTTGTCATTGGGGTTGCCATCACTCGTTCAGACGGTCGATTGGCTGATGGTCCCGTCAATCTCCGGGGAAATGACTAGCCTCAGACACCTCAGAAGATTGTTCGTTGGTACCCCTACGTGCTGAAATGAAGAGTTTTGGAGAGGATCTGAGGGATTTGAGGAATCTCAGATGTTGGGGATTTTTTCCCCCGCACAGGGAACGGTATTCTGCCCTGTCTACACATTAGAATCACTTGGCCTGGACAAAAGCTTTTTTAAAAAAGCGTTCCCCTCATCTCCTCCCCCGAAACCACGCATTTCCACCCGCTAGATTCTAATGCGTAAGCAGGAGTGACAACTACTGCCCTTGTGCTTTTTTGGGAACAAGAAATGGTCCAGGGAAAAGATAAACGCCAATCAGTCTCTGATCTCAGTACTAGTCTATTTTAAGCTAATTAAGCATTGATTTTTTTTTAAGTTTATGACAAACTGCTATTTTCCATTCAGTTAAACTAAATGCGTTTTAATGATAGGACGGTAATTAATCTAACCTATTAATGAAAAGCTGTATGTCTCGCAGAACTATGATAAACTACCTAATGACGTCAGCTAAGGGTCTAGAAATGGAAGAATGATCGCTATATCTTTTTTAAAAAATAGAATTTAGGCATCTTGGGAAAAAAAGAAGCTAATCTACACTGGATTTCTGTTAGTGTGAAGACTTTTGTCCCTGTACCTGCTAGGGCTTACCTGTAAATGAAGTAAGATGGTCAACACCAGGGAAACAAGTGTTCCTGGTGCCTGGCAGTGGAACACCTTGACTATCTTGGAAAGAATTAACTGGCCCCAAGTGGACTTCACATTTCATTCCGTGAAGTGGGAGCCTGAGAACATGTGAGTGGGGACAAACCTGCCGAAAAGCATTGTATGAGACAATGACACTCATTCTCTCATCTTCTTTGGTTCCTCTACTCTTAACAAGCCTTTCATTCATAGAACTACTGAATGGCAAGTAATGGTTTTTCTAGCCCAGAAAACTAGAGGTTCACAGACTGCATTTAGCCAACAGTTATGCTTTGTTTATTTTAGACGGTATTGGCTGTCCTGCGTGGTTAAAAACAAGAACAAAAATGAACTTAGTTGCCAACATTTAAAATATGGCTATTTTACATAAAAATCCAAATTATCAGTTTCTCTAAAAAATGTTGATGATCTTGCAACAGAAGGATTATATTTTTGCATGGTCACATTGCTTAGAGCAAAGTAGTGGCTTCTTCTTTTTTTTTTTTTTTTTTTTTTCTTTTTTTCGAGACAGAGTCTTACTCTGTCGCCCAGGCTGGAGTGCACTGGCACAATCTCGGCTCACTGCAACTCCACCTCACAGGTTCAAGCAATTCCCATGCCTCAGCCTCCCAAGTGGCTGGGATCACAGGCACATGCCACCACACCTGGCTAATTTTTGTAATTTTAGTAGAGATGGGGTTTCACCATGTTGGCCAGGCTGGTCTCAAACTCCTGACCTCGGGCGATCCATCCACCTCAGCCTCCCAAAGTGCTGAGATTACAGGCCTGAGCCACCGCTACTGGCAATGAGCCACCGCGCTTGGCGTGGCTCTCTTTTATTAATAGATCATGTTATTCTTGTTTACCATAATCCCCACTAATCTTTACTGGTTCCTTAGCACTAGTATAGTTTGAGTATCATCACTTGTGTGTTATATTGTGATAAATCAATTGCTGGTACTACATAAGTGTCTGGTGGACATTATT
This sequence comes from Gorilla gorilla gorilla, assembly GCF_029281585.2. NCBI lineage: Eukaryota > Metazoa > Chordata > Mammalia > Primates > Hominidae > Gorilla > Gorilla gorilla. Next base: position 97,866,852 of record NC_073237.2, on the reverse strand, counting down.
GGTGATCTACACAACAGCTATTCCCCTTCCCTCACCTTAGCAGAACCAGGATTTTTTTCATGTATCCATATAGCACTTTGATTCCATTAAGTCTTAGGGAAAACTGATTTCACCCCAATCTCCAAGGATTGTCTTAAATACTAAGTTCCATTTCCCAAGCCAAAGTCCTAGTCAGCAATTGACAGTTTAATCAGGGTGAATTTCTTTGAATACTAGAATTGAAGCAGATTTTTATCTTCCAGATTTTCTGTGTGAGGCTGAAACTGTTGGAGGCTTCCTGAGACCATTCTTGAGAATGGAGTGACCACATAGGGGTGAGCAGAACCAAGAGAATCTCAGGGAAATGGAGCCATATCAACTGAGTTAGGTCACCCCTAACTTCAACCCACACTTAAGAGTGTTAGAGAAGATTCTACAAAGAGAGCAGACTTTTCTAGTACCTTTCAATTCTCACCATGTAGGTAACCATATTCTCTAGCAACTGGGATATATGTCTTTCTCAAAAGTTCCAGTTATCTAACACCTTCACAGGTGTCACAGCTCTCCAGAAAATAAAATCAACTCTGTGTGTGTGTGTGTGTGTGTGTGTGTGTGTGTGTGTGTGTGTAGAAAGAGATTTGAGAAAGAGAGAGAGAGACATTATAAGGAATTGGTTCACAAGATTGTGGTGGCTGGATAAACCAAAATCTACAAGGCAGGTTTGCAACCTGGAGCCCCAGGAAAGATTTGCAGTTTAAGTCTAAAGGCAGTCTGCTGGCAGAATTCATTCTTGCTCAGGGGAGGTTAGTCTTTGTTCTATTAAGGCTCTCAACTGATTGGATGAGGCCTACCTACATTTTGGAGGGTAATCTGCTTTAGTCTACCAATTTAAATATTAATCTCATCCAAAAAAACAAACAAACAAACAAAAAAACCACCTTCACAGAATCATCCAGAATAATGTTTCACCAACTATTTGGGCACAGTGGCCCAGCGAAGTTGACACATAAAATTAACCATCATAGTAGGTAACCATATTCTGCAGCTACTGGTGAGATCTGTCTTTTCTGAGCACCTCAGTCAGCCATCTGACATCTTCAAAGTAGCCTGTCTCACTCTAGCAAATTGGGAAAATAGAATAGGTGAAGAGGAGGATGGCAGAGATCTCTCTCATTGAATGCATTCCCCATTCATTTCTGACCAGCCACCTTCTGTTCACCATCTTAATGAAGAGAAAAAGGAATATCCCTGGAAAAATAAGTTTTTCCCTCACTTATAAATGGGAAAACAGCATTAGCAATGATAAAAAGAATACTTAATATTTTATTTCACTTTTAAAGTCTCATTGCTTGTATCAAAAACATAATTTAAGCAAATAGTAATCTTTTTTAAAAGGAGAAAACAGACTCAGATTTTAAGTGATTTTTTTTTTCAAGTGATGACTTAATGAGTATTTGTTGAAGGACCCAAGTCATTCGACCTCCAGCCGGTCTTCATTAACTACCCAATTCTGCCACAAGGTGGCATAAGGCGACATGCCTCTTTACCCAGTTCCCTTTCTAAAGCTTTGGTTGCACAGTACTGCGCATCGGTCATGTCCTGTCTTCACCTTACCTCTTAGAAACTTGGACAACTACTGAGGGTAGGCTTAATGCTCTCAAAATGGACAAAATTAAGATATTTTGGATTTTTGTTTATTGTTTTTTTCTACACTGCTTACAAATGTTTTGTTCTAAGATTGTTATATCTCCAGGCATTCCAATATTCCATGAAATCTGGATTGGATTGTATGCTAGACATAATTCAGGAACTCCCTTATTTTAAACAAGTTGTATTTTACTTAGCATGGTATCACTTGTTAAACAGAAACATTTAGATACCATAGCCCTTGCTCTAGACTTGCTGAATCAGAATTTCCAGGGGAAAGCTCTCTGAAAATGCAAGTTCTTACTTTTGTAATTATGCTTCCTATCTGGGCACATTTAAGGAACACTGCTCTAGGTAATGATGTCCAGGTCCACCTGGGAGTGTCCTACAAAAACGAGCCCCCTCCTCTTGTCCTCACCTTTCCCTTCTCCTACCATTCACCCCCGCCACACCTTTCTCCTTCATTTCCATACCCCTGCCTCCTTCTCCCCAGATCACCTGGCCGACTATACTACATCATACTCAGCCCTCTTACTTTGTAATTTCTGGGTACCAGGGAGGTGGCTTACTCAGGGGAGCTAGAGCCAGGTCTGCCTTTTTTAAAGAGTGAGGACAAGGTGTCCTAACAGTCTATGGAAACATGAGAGCTAATTGGTAGTCACAAATTGTCAGAGGAGCCCCATTTAGTTTAATGCTCTCTTAAAAAGCTGAGAGAAGGCCAGGCGCGGTGGCTTATGCCTGTAATCCCAGCACTTTGGGAGGCCAAGGCGGGCGGATCACCTGATGTCAGGAGTTCAAGACCAGCCTGGCCAACATGGTGAAACCCCGTCCCTAGTAAAAATACAAAATTAGCTGGGCATGGCGGTGGTCGCCTGTAATTCCAGCTACTCGGGAGGCTGAGGCAGGAGAATCACTTGAACCCAGGAGGCAAAGGTTGCAGTGAGCCGAGATCACACCATTGCACTCCAGCCTGGGCAAAAAGAGTGAAACTCCATTTCAAGAAAAAAAAAAAAAAAAGCTGAGAGACACCATGCAGCTATTAAAAAAGAATGACATCATGTCATTTGCAGGGACATGGATGCAGCTGAAGGCCATTATCTTTAGCAAACTAACACAGGAACAGAAAACCGCACATACTCACTTATAAGTAGGAGCTAAGTGATGAGAACACATGGACACAGAGAGAGGAGCAACACAAACCAGGGCCTAGTGAAGGGTGGGAGGAGGGAGAGGATCAGGAAAAACAACTAACGAGAACTAGGCTTAATATCTGGATGATCAAATAATCTGTACAACAAACCCCCATGACAAAATTACCTATGTAACAAACTTCACATGTGCCTCTGAACTTAAAAAAAAAAAAAAAAAAAAACACTAAGAAGTGTCTATGTTACAATCATACAATTGGTCTTTTATGTCCCTATGCCCAGCCATGTGACAGTCTATGTTTGGGTTTCTAACATTTTTATCATTTGTATTTCTATGATGCTTTTTTGTTTGGAAAGCAGAAGCCAGGTTGTCTTTGTGAATTTTCACTGGGTAGGTCTACTCTTCCATATTACTATTACTGTGCAACTAGAAACCCACCTGGCCTTGGAGGAGAAAGAACAGCATCACAGAAATGCTTGCATCAGGCATTGGGGATGGGGGTACAGCATGTAATTACAAAGGTAAGATTTGGAATTTCCATTTCCAGAAGCATGGCATGACCATCATTCAGAAAGCAAGCTGGAGACTAAAACCGGATTTCAGCTGAGGGCATTTGTCAAACTAGGTAAAGGAGAATTTAGGTTTTCATGGCCTTGGTAGGCAAGCAGAACAGGAGACAAAGCCCAGGGACTATTATGATTGGGTGCATATTAGAGACCCCTCCCCATACAAGCAAGGTGGAAACAATTACTTCCAACTGAAAGAAAATTGCCTGTCTCAAACTTTGGTATAAATATTTTTGCTGACTGGTACAGAATTCTAGAAGGCACTTAAAAAGAATTTCCAGAAATGTGGAAAAATAAAAGAAGGGCACAAAGAGGCCATGGGCAGTGCCTATGATCTCATTTTTACTTTTAAAACTTAAAAAATGCAATAAATCTGGGTAATTGTGCTTATTTAGTACAAATCTGAGCACAGATTTTGGGGCAACAGTACCTAATTAGGCACACCCAGGCACACCCTAACTTACCCTTGGAGCTTACAGGAGTTCCAGGAAAATCCGCATGGATAGAGATTGAGCGTCTTTCCCAATGGGCAGTCAAGATGATGAGATGGATCACTAAATTCCAAAGAATCCATGTCATGCTGTATACACACAGCAAGGAGGGCCTTAATATTAGCAAAACAACATCAAGTGTCACATTAAATAAATGTTGTTAACTTTAAGCTTATTTGGCTCTGTAGCCTTGTTTATATTTAATTTGTAAGTATATTTTTGTTTGTAAGCTGTATAAGCATAAGGCATGCATACCAAGTTTATATTTATACATTTTAACATTACAATTAAAATATTTTAAGTAAACATTAAGTGGCCCATGAGAAAATTGTTTTCCTTTGAAAGAGGGGTCTGTATATTACTTAAGTTTGTGAAACATTTATTACTTAATTGTGTATCTACTGTCTTGTGTGGCCATAATAATGTCTAGTCTTTTCATTTTCTTTTAAATTATTCTAGGATCAATAAGGGAGAATTGATATAAATATAACTGATATAGTATATCAGTTTAAACATGTGTTGACTCCAACAACGACATGTATTAAGATACGAATTTCTGGTGCCCAAAGGCATGTGGCCAAATTCAGTTAAAAGGCGGTCTTACAGCAGTAGTATACGGCCAGGAATCCACAAATGTTCGGAATCTTGCCTCATCAGCGCCCCTTTCCTGACTCAGAAGAAAGAAAAAGGCTGATTACATTGATGACTAATGCAGTTACCTAGAGAGTTATGAATTCTCCAGAGACTGCCTCCAGAATCTCAGCGCTTATAAAGCCCTTCCAGGTGGGGCTGCCATCCTCGTCAACCCTGTGATACTTGTAGCACTCAGCCGACTCTCTCTTCTCACTGTCACAACTTCAGGAAACACTGATCTTAAATATGCACATGCTGATATATAGTGAATTCAAGCTTCATCTTTATTGCAGGATGACGGTAGTATCTCCTCCCAAAGGCATTTATAAAACAGGAGATACATGAGTTAATTTGGAAGAGGTGGAAGGAAGTTCAGGATTTCCTGATATCCCTTCCCTGTTCTTCCTCCCAAGCATAGTTCTGGTTGGTACCATTTACTTTGGAAAAATGGAATAAGTCATTATGCTTCACTTATTGAACTAAACCTTGAAATTACAATTTATGAACCACCCTAGAAGCTGGATTCATTTGCATCATGTACTTGAATAAGGTTTTGAAAGTAACTGGGGCCGGGTGCAGTGGCTCATGCCTGTAATTCCAGGACTTGGGAAGGTCAAGGTGGGTGGATCACCTGACGTCAGGAGTTCAAGAGCAGCCTGGCCAACATGGTGAAACCCCATCTCTACTAAATATACAAAATTAGCCAGGCATGGTGGCGCACACCTGTAGTCTCAGCTACTTGGGAGGCTGAGGCAGGAGAATCACTTGAACCCAGGAGGCAGAGGTTGCAGTGATCCAAGATCACGCCACTGCTCTCCAGCCTGGGTGAGAGAGTCAGACGCCATCCCAAAAATAAATAATAAAAATAAATTTAAAAAAATAAAAGTACTGGATGCCAGGGTAATAGAGATTTCAATAGTATAGAGAGAAAGATACTTTTAATGGACTATGTCCAAACCATGCAGCAAATTTTGACATTACATTGACATTTCAAATATTCAGTTAACCTTGAAGACTATTCCCTTTCTCTTTTTCTTATTTGTGCTTGCTTTTATTAATAATCTAATAATTATGTGGGTAGCCACTTACAACAGAGTGATGGCCAAGGCTAATTAGATGAGTGTGTTTGAAATGTGATCTTAACATTTAGAAGAACAGCAAGGAGATGTGTTGTTTCAAGCTGTTAAATGCTAAAATATGTGAAGTACTGAACATCTTGTTTTGTATTTTTTTCTTCTTATGAAAACTGTCCTTTTATAAATAAATGTCAATTTGTAACAAAAGCCTAAACTATGTCATACCCAATGATTCAGCTATTCCAGGTTTGATTATATGCTTGAAAAAAATAGAATCACATACTTGTTTAAATATGACTGTACAAAAATGTTTAACATAGCATTATTTATTACTTAAAATTTTTAGAATCATTTATATAAATCATGAAATGTCCTCGAGTATAGAATTCTATGTAGTCATTAAAGTTGTGATATAGATTTGTATTTCTTAACACTGAAATATAAGAATATGTTGTTGAATGGGATAAGTCGGTTTCAGGAATATATGCATAACATTTATTTTCTCTCTCTCTCTTTTTTTTTTTTTTTTTTTTTGAGACGCTCTGTTGCCGAGGCTGGAGTGCAATGGCGCAATCTTGTCTCACTGCAAGCCCTGCCTCTCGGGTTCAAGTGATTCTCTCTTCCTTAGCTTCCTGAGTAGCTGAGATTACAGGCACCTGCCACCACACCTGGCTAATTTTTGTATTTTTAGTAGAGACGGGGTTTCGCCATGTTGGTCAGGCTGGTCTCGAACTCCTGACATCAGGCAATCTGCCCACCTCGGCCTCCCCAAGTGCTGGGATTACAGGCATGAGCCACTGCGCCCGCCAACATTTATTTTCATAAGAAAAAAAAACATTTAAAACCAACGTATTACCAATTTTAGACGTACACAAATTGTCTCCACTTGTAGCCTCTGCTTCCTCATCTCCTATTCACTCTATTCTCTAAATGAAATATTTCACCAGCTATTTACATGTAAATAAATATGAAGGGGGCTAATATGTAAACTAAATAGCAAGCACAAACCTAGCTATTTAAAGAGAGGGCTTACTTTAGAAAGCAGTTTGGAGATTTCTCAAAGAACTTAAAAAACAACTACTATTTGACCCAGCAATCCCATTACTGGGAATCTACCCAAAGGAAAACAAATTGTTCTACCAAAAAGACATGCACTCGTATGTTCACTGGTACACAATTCACAATAGCAAAGACATGGAATCAACCCAAGTGCTCATGAACGAAGGACTGGAGATAGCAATCATCATGGCAGATGGGAGGCAGGACTAGATTGCCGCTCCGGACAGAGCAGCGTGTGGGGGCTCGCATTATGAATTTTAGCTCCAGATCGACTACAAGAACAAACCAGCAATCCCGAGAGGACCCACAGACCCTCTGAAGGAAGCGGACTACTCCTGCAGGACCCAGGAGAGCCCCCTAAAACTGTGAGTGCCCCAACTGTGGAAGTAAGAAAGGGAGGCCCTCTTCTCCTGAACACATACCCTCACTGAAGAAGCTGAAAGTCTGTTTGTGGGAGAAGTTTCTGACTTTACCTGGAGCTGAGTCAAGTTAGCCGAGTGAAATACAGGGGTAGAGGAAGCAGCAGTAAGGCCCTGGGGGCTCACGGGGTCCCCCAGCAGCCCATTCCTGCCTGGCACCACAGGGATCCATCGGGAGAGTAGACAGAGGAGCAGGGGCTAAAACTCCACAGGGAGAAAGAAATCTCTAGCTGAATTTTGTAACAATTTGAATGGGGTGAGAAGCCTCCTGGCCAGAACTCAGGGCAGGGCAAATCTGGTGTGCAGACTCACAGGCTGAAAAGGAACCAAGCACTTTTCTTTCGCAGCTGGGAGGTAGATAGCCTGGGGCAGGTTTTCAAGCCATATAGCCCTCCACCTGGAAACAGACTGGGGCTGTTGGCAGAGGACACAGTGGGAGTGAGACCAGCCCTTCAGTTTGCATGGGAGCTGGGTGAAGCCTGTGACTGCCAGCTTACCGCCACTTACCTGACAACCTGCATGACTCAGCAGAGGCATCCATAATCCTCATAGGTACATAACTCCACTGATCTAGTGTGCTAAGGACCCTCAAGGAGTCCATTGCACACCCGCCCCCCAACCTCCCCCAGAAAAGGCGCTAGTATCCATGACTGAGAGACCCATAGACAGTTCACATCACAGCACTCTTGTGCAGACAACCCCCAGTACCAGCCCGGAGCTGGGTAGACTCGCTGGGCGCCTAGACCCAGAAGAGAGAGAACAATCCCTGCAGTTTGGCTTGTAGGAAGCCACATCCATAGGAAAAGGGGGAGAGTACTACATCAAGGGAACGCCCCATGAGACAAAAGAGTCTGAAAGATAGCCTTCCACCCTAGACCTTGCCTCTGACAGAGCCTACCCAAATGAGAAGAAACCAGAAAACCAACCCTGGTAATATGACAAAACAAGGCTCTTCAACACCCCCAAAAAATCACACTAGTTCACCAGCAATGCATCCAAACCCAGAATAAATTCCTGATTTACCTGAAAAAGAATTCAGGAGGTTAGTTATGAAGCTAATCAGGGAGGGACCAGAGAAAGGCGAAGCCCAATGCAAGGAAATCCAAAAAAAAAAAAAAATGATACAAGAAGTGAGGGGAGAAATATTCAAGGAAATAGATAGCTTAAAGAAAAAAAACAATGAAAAATTCAGGAAACTTTGGACACACTTTTAGAAATGTGAAATGCTCAGGAAAGTCTCAACAATAGAATTGAACCAAGTAGAAGAAAGAAACTCAGAACTCAAAGAAAAGGTGTTCAAATTAACCCAATCCAACAAAGACAAAGAAAAAAGAAAAATATGAACAAAGCCTCCAAGAAGTCTGGAATTATGTTAAATGACCAAAACTAAGAATGAATAATCAGTGTTCTGAGGAAGAAGAGAATTCTAAAAGCTTGGAAAATATATTTGGGGGAATAATCAAGGAAAACTTTCTTGGCCTTGCTAGAGACCCAGAAATCCAAACACAAGAAGCACAAATAACACTCAGGAAATTCATCGCAAGTCATCAGGTTATCCAAAGTTAAGACGAAGGAAAGAATCTTAAGAGCTGTGAGGCAGAAGCATCAGGTAACCTATAAAGGACAACCTATCAGATTAACAGCAGATTTCTTAGCAGAAATTCTACAAAGCTAGAAGGGTCTGGGGTCCTATCTTCAGCCTCCTCAAACAAAACACTTATCAGCCAATAATTTTGTATCGAGTGAAACTAAACATCATATAGGAAGGAAAGATACAGTATTTTTCTGACAAACAAATGCTGAGAGAATTTGCCATTACCAAGCCACCACTGCAAGAACTGCTAAAAGGAGCTCTAAATCTTGAAACAAATCCTGGAAACACATCAAAACAGAACTTCTTTAAAGCATAAATTACACAGGACCTATAAAACAAAAATACAAGTTAAAAAGCAAAAACAAAACACAAAAAAAAAAGTACTCAGGCAACAAAAACATGATAAATGCGACAGTACCTCACATTTCAATACTAACATTGAATGTAAGTAATGCTCCACTTAAAAGATACAGAACTGCAGAATGGATAAGATCTCACCAACCAACTATCTGCTGCCTTCAGGAGACTCAACTTACACATAACGACTCACATAAACTTAAAGTAAAGATGTGGAAAAAAGGCGTTTCATGCAAATGGACAGCAAAAGCGAGCAGGGGTAGCTATTCTTATATCAGACAAAACAAACTTTAAAGCAACGGCAATTAAAAGAAACAATGAGGGACATTATAGAATGGTAAAAGGCCTTGTCCAACAAGAAAATATCACAATCTTAAACACACATGCACCTAACACTGGAGCTTCCAAATTTATAAAACAATTACTGATAGACATAAGAAATGAAATACACAGCAACATAATAATAGTAGGGGACTTCAATACTCCACTGACAGCACTAGACAGGTCATCAAGACAGAAAGTCAACAAAGAAACAATGGATTTAACCTATACCTAGGAACAAATGGTTAAAAGATATATACAGAACATTTCATCCAACAACCGGAGAATATACATTCTATTCAACAGTGCATGGAACTTTCTCCAAGACAGACTATATGATAGACCATAAAATGAGCCTCAATAAATTTAAGAAAATTGAAATTATATCAAGCACTCTCTCAGACCACAGTGGAATAAAACTGGACGTTGACTCCAAAAGGAACCTTTGAAACAATGCAAATGCATGGAAATTAAATCACCTGCCCCTGAATGAGCATTGGGTCAAAAATGAAATCAAGATGGAAATTTAAAAATTATTTGAAATGAAGGACAATAATGACACAATCTATCAAAACCTCTGGGATCCAGCAAAGGCAATGGTAAGGAGAAATTTAATAGCCCTAAACACCTACATCAAAAAGACCAAAAGAGTGCAAACAGACACTCTGAGGTCATACCTCAAGGAACTAAGAAACAAGAACAAAGCAAACCCAAACCCAGCAGAAGAAAGGAAATAACCAAGATCAAAGCAGAACTAAATGAAATTGAAACAAACAAACAAAAAATACAAAAGATAAATGAAACAAAAAGCTAGTCATTTGAAAGATAAATAAAATTGATAGACCATTGGCAAGATTAACCAAGAAATGAAGAGAGAAGATCCAAATAACCTCACTAAGAAATGAAACAGGAGATACTACAACTGACACCACTGAAATACAAAAGATCATTCAAGGCTACTATGAACACCTTTACGCACATAAACTGGAAAACCTAGAAAAGATGGGTAGATTCCTGGAAAAATACAACCCTCCTAGCTTAAATCAGAAAGAATTAGAAACCCTGAACAGACCAATAACAAGCAGCAAGATTGAAATGGTAATATAAAAATCACCAACAAAAAAAAGTCCAGGACCACATGGATTCACAGCAGAATTCTACCAGGCATTCAAAGAATTGGCACCAATCCTTTTGACACTATTGCACAAGATAAAGAAGGAATCTCCCCTAATTCATTTTATGAAGCCAGCATCACCCTAATACCAAAACTAGGAAAGGACACAACCAAAAAAGAAAACTACAGACTGATATCCTTGATGAACACAGACACTAAAATCCTTCGCAAAATAGTAGCTAACCCAATCCAGCAACATATCAAAAAGATAATCCACCATGATCAAATGGGTTTCATACCAGGGATGCAGGGATGGTTTAACATGCATAAGTCAACAAATGTGATACACAACATAAACAGAATTAAAAACAAAAATCACATGATCATCTCAATAGATGCAAAAAAAGTATTCAACAAAATCCAGGATCCCTTTATGACCAAAACCCTAAGCAAAATCAGCACACAAGGGACATACCTTAATGTAATAAAAGCCGTCTGTGACAAACTCACAGCCAACATAATACTGAATGGGGAAAAGTTGAAAGCATTCCCTCTGAGAACTGGAAAATGTCAAGGATGCCCACTCTTGCCACTCCTCTTCAACATAGTACTGGAAGTCCTAGCCAGAGAAATCAGACACGAGAAAGAAATAAGGGGCATCCAAATCGGTAAAGAGGAAGTCAAACGGTCACTGTTTGCTGACGATATGATCGTTTACCTTGAAAACCCTAAGGACTTCTCCAGAAAGCTCCTAGAACTGATAAAGGAATTCAGCAAAGTTTCTGGATACAACATTAATGTACACAAATAAGTAGCTCTTCTATACACCAACAGTGACCAAGTGGAGAATCACATCAAGGACTCAACCACTGTTACAATAGCTGCAAAAATAAAAATAAAATAAAATACTTAGAAATATACTTAACCAAGGAGTCCAAAGACCTCTACAAGGAAAACTATAAAACACTGCTGAAAGAAATCATAGATGACATGAACAAATGGAAACACATCCTATGCTCATGTGGATAGAATCAATATTGTGAAAGTGGCCATACTGTCAAAAGCAATCTAACAATTCAATGCAATCCTCATCAAAATACCACCATCATTCTTCACAGAATTAGAAAAACACAATTCTAAAATTCATATGGAACCAAAAAGGAGTTCGTACAGCCAAAGCAAGACTAAGTAAAACGAACAAATCTGGAGGCATCACACTACCTGATTTCAAACTATAAGGCCATAGTCACCAAAACAACATGGCACTGGTACAAAAATAGGCACATAGACCAGTGGAACAAAATAAAGAATCCAGAAATAAAGCCAAATACAGTCAACTTATCTTCAACAAAGCAAACAAAACATAAAAGCAGGGAAAGGACACCCTATTCAACAAATGGTGCTGGGATAATTGGCTAGCCACATGTAGGAGAATGAAACTGGATCCTCATCTCTCACCTTATACAAAATCAACCTAAGATGGATTAAGCACTTAAACTTAAGACCTGAAACCATAAAAATTCGAGAAGATAACATTGGAAAAACCCTTCTAGACATTGGCTTAAGGAAGGATTTCATGACCAAGAACCAAAAAGCAAATGCAATAAAAACAAAGATAAATAGCTGGGACATAAACTTATAATTTTATATATATATGTATATGTATGTGTATATATATATATACACATACATATACATATATATAATAAAAAAATAAATTAAAGAGCTTTTGCACAGCAAAAGGAACAGTCAGCTAAGTAAACAGACCACCCACAGAGTGGGAGAAAATCTTCACAATCTGTACGTCTGACAAAGGATATCCAGAATCTACAACGAACTCAAACAAATCAGTAAGAAACAAACAAACATGGCCAGGAATGGTGGCACATGCCTGTAATCCTAGCACTTTGGGAGGGGGAGGCAGGTGGATTGCCTGAGCTCAAGAGTTCAAGACCAGCCTGGGCAACACAGTGAAACCCCGTCTCGACTAACATACAAAAAAATTAGCTGGGCATGGCAGTGTGCACCTGTAATCCCAGCTACTCAGGAGGCTGAGGCAGGAGAATCGCTTGAACCCAGGAGGTGGAGGTTGCAGTGAGCAGAGATTGCACCATTGCACTCCAGCCTGGGTGACAGAGCAAGACTCCATCTAAAAACAAAACAAACAAAAAAAAGTGGGCCAAGGACATGAATAGGCAATTCTCAAAAGAAGATATACAAATGGCCAATAAACATATGAAAAAGTGTTCACATCACTAATGATCAGGGAAATGCAAATCAAAACCACAATGTGATACCACCTCACTCCTGCAAGAATGGCCATAATCAAAAAATCAAAAAAACAGCAGATGTTGATGTGGATGCAGTGTACAGGGAACACTTCTACACTGCTGGTGGGAATGTAAACTAGTACAGCCACTATGGAAAACAGTGTGGAGATTCCTTAAAGAACTAAAAGTAGAAGTGCTATTTGATCCAGCAATCCCATTACTGGGTATCTACTCAGAGGAAAAGAAGTCATACGAAAAAGATACTTGCACACACGTTTATAGCAGCACAATTCACAATTGAAAAATTGTGGAACCAACCCAAATGCCCATCAACAATGAGTGGATAAATAAATTATGGTATGTATATACAATGGAATACTACGCAGCCATAAAAAGGAATGAATTAACACCATTCGCAGAGACCTGGATGAGACTGGAGACTATTATTCTAAGTGAAGTAACTCAGGAATGGAAAACCAAACATCGTATGAGAATATTGTATGAGAACATTCTCATCATATGAGAACGTTCTCACTGATATGTGGAAGCTAAGCTATGAAACACAATGGCATAAGAATTATACAATGGATATTGGGGACTTGGGGGGAAGAGTGGGAGGAGGGCGAGGGATAAAAGACTACAAATATGGTGCAGTGTATACTGCTCAGGTGATGGGAACACCAAGATCTCACAAGTTACCACTAAAGAACTTACTCATGTAACCAAATACCACCTGTACCCCCAATAACTTAGGGAAAAAAGATCGATGGACTGGATAAAGAAAATGTGCTACATATACACTATGGAATATGATGAAGCCATAAAAAAGAATGAAATCATATCCTTTACAGCAATATGGGTGCAGCTGGAGGCCATTATCCTAAGCAAATTAACGCAGGAACAGAAAACCAAATACTGCATATTCTCACTTATAAGTGGAAGCTAAACATTGAGTACACGTGGACACAAAGATGGAAACAATAGACAATGAAGACTGCTGGAGGAGGAAGGGAGGGAGGAAGGTCTGAGGGATGACCTATTGGGTGCTGTGCTCACTGCCTGGGTGATGAGATCATCCATACCTCAAATCTCAGTGTCACACAGAGTTCCCATGTGACAGACATGCACATCTCTTGAATCTAAAATAAAAGTTAAAATTATTTTTAAAATAAATACATAAAATAGTGAGCTTTATTGCCACTATTAAAAGACATCCCAACCCCTTACAAAAGAGAAGCTAAATAGAGTCTGGCTTAAGCTTCCGTGGAAGTCACAAATCCTGGGAAACATACAGCTCACAGCAGTCACTGAGCTGTATACCGCACCCCCAAAACAAAAGCTAGGGCCCCAATAGTAACTTACACTAACTGTATAGTCTCTCCTGTCCCACTCATTGCCTCCCTCAACCCAACAACCATCATCTTGAATCACATGTTTGTCATTCCTTTGCTTTTATTTTTATGTAGTTTTCTTGTATCTAGATGTACCCCTCTAAAAGCACATATTTGATTTTAGTTGCTTTTAACTTTGTGTTTTTAAAACTTGATATCTTATTTTCCTGCTAATGAAACAAAAAGTTTAGCATGTTCTCACATCCTTTCCTTCTCCCTCTCTTCTCCCCCACCCCATTAGCTTGTTATAATCTAGACATTTAATTTTATGTGATATAGATATATTTTCCATTTTTCTTTGGTCTCAAATATTTTTCCAAGCAACAAGAAACACTATTTGATCACCTTTATTTCATAAATTTCTTAGAACACAACATCTTCTTTGTCATTGATTTTCTTTCTTTTTTTCCCATGTCATTGCTTTTCTCATTTCAGCAGCTCATCCGAAATTTGTCTTCACTTTGGAACTTGGTGAGGTAAAGCTTCTGAAATCTTATATACAAGCAGTCCTCATTAAGCATAATTCTGATATATGCAAATTTCAGTTACTGCAATTTAGTTAAATAACAGCAGACTCTAACAGCAATTGTTCAATTTCATTATATAGTTATTATAACTGTGATTAATTACATAAAATAAAAATTTTTCTCTTCAGTCTTCAATCAGCATGTAAATAAGAGATAGATCATGAGCAGTGACCATCCACACCACTCTTTCAAAGTCTGCTGGCGATCAGTCACTGTTCATCTGTAATCAGGTCAAGTGAAAAGAGCAAAGCATGTAGCTGTGTTGCCTCATTGTCTCCCAGTGATAACCAACCTCATGTGATGTTTTTGCAAAAATGGATAATCAAATGAAGGAACTGGCTAACAAAGATGAATTGCAAAAGAAATAAAAAGTGTTAAGTCTGAAAGTGAAATTGGATGTAATTATAAGATTTGAAAATGGCAGCAGCAAAGCAAAAGATGAGAACTAGGTCTGCAGGATGGTACAGTATGAACCATGTTGAAAATGTCTGATAAATACAAAAAATAAGATAAAGTCATATCAACATATTTTAGTTTAAATTGCACCATTTAACAGAAAGCCACTTATCATTGAAATTGAGGATTTACTTCTACTTTAAAGATTTAACAAACAATTCCAATCATTTGGGAAGAATTCATGGCAAAATGTGAAATTAGTTACCACATGGAAAACAAAGAGTAATTACAAGGAGAATGAAGATAAAGTCTGATTTCACCATTTCAGAAATTAGCGTGAATTGATTAATGTTAAACTATCTGGTGAAGCTACTATTGCAAATAAAAATGTTGCTGTAAAATCTGCACTCAGATTCTGAGAAATAGTTAAGGCAGATGGTTATAATGATCAGCAAATATTTATATTGATGAGACAGACTTTTTTTGGAAGGAAATATCATCAAGAATTTAGGCAAAAAAAGAAAGAATCACAAAGTGGCCAATAAGGAGTAAAATAGATTAACTTCTTTAATTAGGAGGTAATTGATACACCATAATTTATATGAAGTAAAGAAAGCAAGCATTATTCAAACTACTCTTGATACTTTTTAATTATGATTTTTAATTAACAAATCATAATTGTATTTATAAGAGACAATGTGATGTTTTAATAAATTTTACCATGTAGAACCACTAAATCAAGATAATTAACATATTCATCACCTCACCCATTTTTTTTGTGGTGAGACACTTGAAATTTACTTTATTAGTTATTTTGAAATATGTTATACACAATCATTAACTAGTCACCCTACTATGCAACAGAACTCAAAATTTATGCCTCCCATCTATCTGAAACTTTATATCCTTTAATCAAACAATTCAAAGATATGAAAATATCATATTCTTGATATTTTTCACAAAGAAATATGTTAATTCTCAATGTTTCTAAGATTTAAATCATAATATACTAAATAAATACTAGTTTTACTATTTTTTCATTTCCTAATACATTTATGAATAAGAGTTCTTAATATTTTGACAAAAATTTCTGAAGGGCATGGAACAATTCCCAGTTTTCTGATTAATTATTAATATAGCTTTGCATGGTTTCAGCAAAACCTTTTTAGTCCTGCATTACCATGTAAACTGAGGAGTGCCTATACTTGGAAACATTTTTACCATGCCTACACATCTGAATAACAGTTTGCTGGATATAAAATTCTGGATTCCAAGTTTTCTTCCTTTAATAATTTGAAAACCCTATATGGCAAAAGGGTCTTTGCCGACATGATCTTCAGAAGGGGAATTATCCTGAATTATCTGGGTGGGCACTAAATGTAATCACAAGGGTCTTCATAAGAGAGAGGCAAAAAGGCCAAAGAAGGAAGAGGTGATGTAATAACAGAGGAAGGGGAATGAAAGGTGACATGAGTGGGATGATGCCCAAGGATGCAGCAGCCTCTAGAATGCAAAATAAGCAAGGAATGGGTTCTTCTTCACAGACTTCAAAAGGAGCAACTCTGCCAACAACTTAATTTTAATCCATAACACTCATTTTGGACTTCTGACCCCAAGAATTTTAGGAGAATAAATTTGTGTTGTTTTGAATCTGTAGTGATTTGTTACAACAGCAGTAGAAAACTAACATAGCACTCAACAAAGATTGACTGGAAAGTTGAATGAATGTAAAATAGCATCACATATATGTACATCCAAATATAACACCTCTCAGCTTCCCCTCCTCAAAGCAGAAACTTAGAGCCAGTTGAAGTGTCCTCTGGTTCTTTTGAGGAGTTCCCAACAGATCCTATACACATACCACATCAGTATAAAGTCATGATGAAGGAAATGGTGCAGACCTGATCAACTATAATTCAGTTTGTTCCATTTTTGGCTCTGATTAGTGACTCAAACCTAGTTGAGTGGGTAGGATGAGAGAGGTGCCACCTTATTCCCTTTAGTTTCCTCCTTCTTTTCTTACACTCTGCCCCCAACCCAACTCCTCTGTTCTCCTCTACTTGCAAAAGAAAAGCCATAGCATTTCAATAGACATAAACACACACTGGTGGGAAATTTTGGTGAGATAATCGCCAACTTCAAACAGCCAAAACTGTCCTTTTACATGCACACACACGCACACAGGCACACATACACACATGCACATGCACATGTAAACATACAGAATGAGAGACAGAGAAAGGACCACAATGATGTTTAATCTGACTTATAAAATTTTGATTTTCTTTCTGCTTTACTATATTGTTATTTTTCCACAGTGAAAATAAATCATTTGTAAGATAAGTAAATAAAACTTTAAAGCAAAATATTTTAATCAGTTAAGCCTATTTTTAGAAGGACTATGGAGTTGCTGCCAAGAGCTAGACAAAAACATGAGAGACACGAAAGGAATGTAGATTCCAATCATTGCAGCAAAGAGGCTGAATACAGAGTGATGGAAGTTAACTAATGTGATGGCTAATTTTATGTGTCACCTTGGCTGAATTAAGGAATACCTAGAGAACTGGTATAGCATTACCTCTGGCTATCTGTGAGGGTGTTCCCAGTGGTGACTGGCATAAGAATCAGTGGACTGAGTGGGGAAGATTCACCTTCAGTGTGGGCAGGCACCATCCAATCAACTGGGGGCCTGAATAGAACAAAAAAAAAAAAAAAAGAAGAGAAAAGAACTTTCTCTTACCCTCTCCTAGAGCTGAGACAGTCTCCTCCTGCTCTTGGACATCAGAACTCCAGGCTCTCCAGACTTGGAACTCCAGGACTCACAACAGTGGCCTCCCAGGTGCTCAGGGCTTCAGCCTTGGACTGAGAATTACTCTATGGGTTTTCCTGATTCTGAGGCTTTTGGACTTGGAATGAGCCACAATATTGCCATCCCAGGGTCTTGAGCTTGCAGAGAGCCTGTTGTGAGACTTCCCTGTCTCCATAATTATGTGAGCCCATTCCCCTAATAAATCTCTTATCTATCTGTCTGTCTATCTATCTACCTATCTGTCCATCCATCCACCCCATTGGTTCTGTTCCTCTAAAAATCCTAATACAGCTGCCAACTCAAATTAGGCAACTAAAATTGTTGCTAAGAGGCATGTGCATTACAATCCTCAATCAATAGAGTGGCATTGTAGCTACAACAGGGCACTTAGCACATCTGTGGGAGGTGATGTCCTTGTTTCATCATGTTCTTTTGTTAAAAATTCAAGTGTGTGGAGTGACGGGTCTGACTGTTCCTAGATTCAGAATGTTAGTTTGGGCTAATCAAAGTTTTATTGTGATAAAAATAGATTAGAACATCTTTTGGACTTACCCAAAATGGTGCCTGCTTTTTGTTTTTTTCTCTTGTGTAAGGTTGGAAGAATCACAAGATTAGGTGATGGTTAGAGGGCAGAGAGGACCATAACACCATTTCCAGTGTCCTCTCACCTTTAGGTTTATGAGCAATTGCAGATACTTCATTGCGGACAATGAAGAAAATCAAGGGTTGTCAGGCAAGATATAGCCACTGCTCAGCACACAGTCTGTATGTGTCTTTGATAAAATGTTTGTGGTATTTTGGTAAAGTAATAGTTTTAACAAAGTAAGGGTTAAAATTTCTTATAAAAAAAGATGTTTCTGCCTATGACTAGTGACAAATGCAGCAATAGGATTTACTTGTTCAATGACACTGAGGTTTCTAGGAAATTTGCATGGTTAATGCTACTATAAAATTCAGCTCCCAAAGTGTCAAAGAGTCAGCTTCCTAAAAACGTGAGTCAATTTGTGAAACCTTAGAGAATCGCTGGGAAACACTCAAACTCTGAACATGGAAAATCCACTGAGATGCTTTTACTTTCTTTTCTCCTTTAAAAAAATTGAATGCAAATATTTCCCCCTTAAATCCACGGAGAGGAAATGAGTAGAAACCATATTGATGAAAGCTATTGTCAGGGTTCTAGTTTCATGTTAGGTGGTGGTTTTAACAATGTGTATTATTGTTGTTATTGTTATTGTTAATAGATAGAAGTCCTTATATAGACATTTGATAAAAGCATATCATGAATCAAGAATCATGATTAATCTCTTCATGTACCCTGTTAAAAAACAAAATTTCAACCAATTTAGTTTAAATGTCTAATTGGCTTTTACTAGTGATTCATGAATCAGTCAGCCTCCCATGTAAAAATGGAGGGAAGCACCACTGGACATGGCAGAACAGTCAGTTTTGTGAGATAGCTTGAGCAAGAACAAGGAAACAGAAAAACACAAAAATAAATTTGGATTGGTTAACATCAGGTTACTTCAGGTCACTTTCTTTGTAAGGGTTAAAGCAGAGAGCATGTTGGCTCAGGGTAACTGGGCCCTTTCTGATTGGCTGCTGTGAATCTCCTATTTTTAGGAAAAACTGGCCTTTGGGGTGGGCAGGGCAGGGTGAGGATTATCTTGCTTCCTTAAAGTTGCAGTTTGATTATGTGGCAATCAGCATGAGTGACTGCATTTTGGTTTGGTCTGTTGGGGTCTAGCAGAGGAGCTCAATCCAAAACAATGGTTTCCTATAAATTTTATTTAACAAACCCTTGCTTTTGGTCAGGCTCTCACCCAGGTGAGACTTAGGGCATCAGTGCTACACTCAGTGATCATCATGCTGGATTTTCAGTCTCAACACATTATTCACAGGTTAGAGTGTCCTCATTATTACACGTTTCTTTGAGTTTTTATCATTCTGGCTGGAGAGAGACTATTTGGCATTGGGTGGATGACTGCATGCAGGAATTTAAGACTTTTGAGAGCATGCACCAGGAAGACTATCCCATCCCAGGTCTGACCCATCCAGAAAACATACAGACTATAGCAAGTACATATTGATAACCCATACTTGGTAGGAGTTAATTGAAATCTAATTATAAATGCTCAGATGGGCCTGATGGACAGGAGTCATCCCAGGAAGAACAGAAACAGACTTTCCTGGCTTCAGAGGTTGACCGATTAAGCACTGATTATGAATAATGTTTGCAATTTTATAATGGTTTCCTCACCAATACCTACTGATTCTTTGTATCATCTTACCAACACCATTATGGGTAAGGAAATGTAAGGAGCCTAACAAAGGTCCCTTAAGGAAGCCTGGGAACACCATATAACCCTCTTCATTTTCCCACAATTAGGAAAGGAAATTAAAATAGCATCCCACTCATTGCCAATATTCTTTTTCATCCTTAGAAGCACTTTGTTGTCCATAGCCAATAGTATCTGGGTTTAAAGAGGCAAAGTCAGGTAGCAGGGAATGTGCTTTATAGCAGGGATCCCCAACCCCTGCTTAACCGGTCTGTGGCCTGGGGTTTGGAGACCCCTGCTATAAAGCATGCTCCCTGCTACCTGGACTGGTAACAGGTCCTTGGCCTGTTAGGAACTGGGCCACACAGCAGGAGGTGAGTGGCAGGTGAGCAAGTGAAGCTTTATCTGTATTTAAAGCCACTCCCCATCACTCGTATTACCACTTGAGCTCTACCTCCTGTCAGATCAGCAGCAGCATTAGATCCTCATAGGAATAAGAACCCTACTGTGAACTGCACATGTGAGGGATCTAGGTTTCATGCTCCTTATGAGAATCTTATGCCTGATGATCTAAGGTGGAACTGAGGCAGCGATGCCAGCGCTGGGGAGCAGCTGCAAATACAGATTAACATTAGCAGAGAGGTTTGACTGCACAGAGACCATAATAAATCAATTGCTTGCAGACTCATATCAAAACCCTATCGGAGAGTGGCAAGTGACAATTAAGCTGCATCTGGTGGCAGGCTTTATAGTGGAAAGTAAGTTGAGATACTTCCATTGTATAGCTGCATCTGGTGGCAGGCTTTAAGTCAGAATCTGCGACTTATTTTAGTCCACGTGTGGCCCGCCCGTTATTTTATTCACCACTGCTGTCCGTGACTCTTTCCCGCATTGTGTACTTGTCACAGTCACAGTTTTGGTAAGCCCATATGCTAACCATAGCCAAAATGAGTAAAAAACAAATGTCAATGGAGAGCTTCTTTGAAAAGGGGAAAATACCCAATTATGAAACAGCAGAAGACTAAGACTGTGAGCAAAAAGAAAGCTCCATTTAAAAGGAAATACCAAGAGTCCTACTTAAATTACAGGTTTATTGCAACAGGTGAGTCACATTCTCCAAGCCCACTATGTATAACATATGGCAACCGGCTATCCAACAAAGCCATGAAAGCTTCAAAACTGCTTCACCACATAGAGACAAAGCACCCTGCATTAAAAGGTAAGCCTCTGCAGTTTTTCAAAAGAAAAAAAAAAAACATGAACATAACGAACAGAAGCAATTATTGAAGGACACCGCTTCATCAAATGTGTCTGCACTCAGAATAATTCTTGGTGGCTAACTGCACTGCTAAAGCTAAGAAGCCCTTTACTATTGGTGAAGAATTGATCCTGCCTGTTGCTAAGGACATATATCATGAACTTTAGGACAGACTGCAGTTCAAAAGGTGGCATGTGTTCCTCTTTCAGCTAGCACCATAACTAGATGAATTGATGAAATAGCAGAGGATACTGAGGCACAACTGTTAGAGAGGATGAATGAGTCTCTGTGGTACACAATCCAGGTTGATGAGCCTACTGATGTTGACAACAAGGCAACAATGCTTGTTTTTGTGCACTATATTTTTCAGGAGGATGTGCATGAGGATGTGTTATGTGCACTTTTCGTTGCCAACCAACACTATGGCTGCAGAACTATTCAAGTCTTTGAATGATTACATATCAGGAAAACTGAAATGGTCATCTTGTGTCACATATGCACAGATGGAGTGGCTGCCATGACTGGACAGCTTTCTGGTTTCACTACTAGGGTCCAAGAGGTTGCTTCTGAATGTGAGTCAGAAGCACCGTGTCATCCATAGAGAAATGCTTGCTAGCTGCACCGTGTCATCCATAGAGAAATGCTTGCTAGCTGCACCGTGTCATCCATAGAGAAATGCTTGCTAGCTGCACCGTGTCATCCATAGAGAAATGCTTGCTAGCTGAGAAACATCACCTGAACTTAACATTTTGCAGCATGTGATTAAAATGATCAACCACATCAAAGTACATGCCCTTAACTGATGTCTGTTTGTGCAGCTCTGTGAGGAGATGGATGCAGAGCACACAGGCCTTCTCTTATATACAGAAGTGAGATAGCTTTCTAAAGGTAGATTGCTGGCCAGAGTTTTTGAATTACAAGAGCCACTTCAAAGATTTCTTTTAGAAAAATAGTCAACACTGGCAGCACATTTCAGTGACACAGTATGGGTCACAAAACTTGCTTACTTGTGTGACATATTCAACCTGCTCAACAAATTCAACCTGTCACTTCGGGGAGAACAACAACTGGGTTCAAGTTGTCAGATAAAGTGGCAGCATTCAAAGCCAAACTAAAATTATGGGGGCCACAAGTGAACGTGGGGATTTCTGACATGTTTCAAACATTAGGAGAGATTTTGAGAGAGACTGAGCCAGGGCCTTCTTTCTTTCAGCTGGTGGGTGATCACCTATCTCAGCTTTCAAAAGAGTCTGAGCATTACTTCCCAACCACAAAAGACCCCCAAACTGGGAAGGAATGGATACACGACCCATTTGTGAATAAGCCAGGTGAATTGACTTTGTCCACGCTAGAAGAGGATCAACTGCTTGACACTGCGAGTGACAGTGGCCTTAAAAGTATGTTTAAGACAACTTCAAATCCTAATTGTCAAGGTGGAATATCCGGCAATTGCCACAAGAGCACTGAAAAGCCTGTTTCCATTTCTAACATCCTACCTTTGTGAAGCAGGGTTTTCTGCAGTGACAGCAAATAAAACGAGGTTACAGAGTAGACTGAATGTAAGCAACACATTTCAGGTGTCATGGTCTTTCCTCACCCTCAGATAGGGCCATCTAATTGCAGGAAAACAAGCTCAGGGCTCCCATAGATTCTGCATTATGGTGAGTTCTATAATTATTTCATTATGTAATACAATGTAATAATAATAGAAATAAAGTGCACAATAAATGTAATGCACTTGAATCATTCTGAAACCATCCCCCGACCCTGTCTGTGGAAAAACTGTCTTCTACAAAGCCAGTCACCAAAAAGGTTGAGGACCGTTGCTTTATAGTTTTTCTTTTTAGCTGAAGGATTTAGATAACAGACCTCATGGGGTGGAGTAATAGTTTTGGCATGAAAGCTGGGTAGAGCATCTCCCTGATAGCAATAGAGGCTTTTTATAGGAGCCTCTTTGTTATGATAGCAATCTCTTTAGACAGCAGTACAGCAGTAAGGAACTCATCAACTTATGGGTCATTTTTTATTGACGTGCCTGCAGATGTGAAGAAATCTTTTTGTTTCCAAAGCATTCCAAAGTTATGAACCACCGCAAAGGCATAGCAACTGTCAGTCAGACTGGTTTTTAGATAAAATACAGGCACGGGCAAGTGCACAAAGCTCTGCCTGTTGAGCGGACTTCAAGTAGGGAAGTTTGCCACTTTCAATGAACTCATATTGGATGGTGGATGCATATCCAGCACAAAAGTTTTCTTCCTGATCTTTAACATTAAGATCCATCCAAAAAAAAAAAAAAAAACACTCAAAAAGGATTTTGAAAAGGAATGTCCTGCAAATCAAGATGGGAAATAATGACTGATTGAGAGGTTACCATTTTACAGTCATGTGGTTGATCTTCATCAAATAAGGGCAACAAAGTAGGATTGGGAGCATGATAGCATTTCAAATGAAGATTAAACAGTGAGATTAAAAGGATTTCATAAGAGATTAGTCTGCTCACAAAAAGATGTTGGACACAGCTAGAATTGAGAAGACTGTACTGCAAGTGGTGTGTGGGGATACACAGCATTACCTAAGATCAGATTTCCAGAAGCTACAACCAGTTTTTCCACCACATCTAGCTTTAAGGCAATTGGGTATGCCCTAGTGACTGAGTTTAATTAAGCACTATAATAATCCATGGCCCAAGCTTTCCACCATGTAGCTGTGTGACCATTCCCAAACTCTGGTTATTACTCTCTTGCACAAACAGGGTGGAAGGTTTTGAATAATTGAGCAATCCCAAAGCAGGGGAGCTTTGTTATTTTGTAATGCCCTTATTATCCTACAAAGGCTGTCTCGTGTTTTTTCTTCCCAAGGAAGGGGTTCAAGAACTGAGCTTTTAGGGGTTCAAGAACTGAGCTTTTAGACTTCATAAATGTTAATAGGAAAATATTAGGGACTCACACAGAGCAATATCCAACTAAACCTAAACACCTGCAAAGTTGTCTCCTATTTACAGGTCTGGGCAAATCTTGGATAAGCCTAACTTTATTAGGAGACAGTTGGAGACTTGCAGCACTTAGATCATGTCCCAAATAGTGAACAGTATCTGATGATAACCATAATTTGTCTTGGGAAACCTTATGTCCCTTCTCTACTAACCATTGTAACAGATAGATAGAGTCCTGTTGGGATACCTCCTTAGTCAGCAAACACAGTAAGAGGCCATCCACATATTGCAAGAGAGAGTCAAGCCTCTAGGAACTGGAGAGCACTCAAGTCTCAAGCACTTGAGAGGAATAGGAGGGGCCTTCAGTGAACCCCTGAGGCATGATTATCCAGGTATATTATTGATTATTCCAGGTGAAAGCAAACAGATATTGACTGTTGGGGTCAACTAGAATGCTAAGGAAGGTTAATCATAGGTATACCACTGTAAACCACTTAGAATTTGGGAGAAGCTGTGACAAAAGAGTAGGGTTTGGAACCACGGGAAAATGGGAAATAACTATCCTGTTAATGGTTTGTAAATCCTCAACAAATTGCTACCTTTGGCTGTTAGGTTTTTACAGGGAAGATTGGGGAGTTACAAGGACTGGTACATGATATAATTAATCTCTGAGCAATTGAGTCTTCTATTATTGGCTCAAGACTTTGTATGGCCTCCAGCTTTAGTGGATGTTAAGGGAATTTGGGAAGAGGCTTAGTGGGGTCTATTTAAATTTTAATAGGCTCTGCACTTTTTATTCTTTCAATACTAGTATTAGACATGGCCAATATGCCACTGAGTTTCTCGGTTAAGTCAGGAGCATTTTGTAGACCGTCCTCTTCCTCTGTATCTAGGACAGATGGTCAAGCGTACAGGAGATCTGGCTCAGGTGAGTCAGGAAATTTCAGAGTCAAGTCTCTGTTAGAGGCAAATCATATCAGGCCTTTTAGCTCAGACAGAAGGTCTCTGCCCAATAACTTGACCAGAGTTGTGTTACACAGCAAAATACAACGTTTTTCAGAAAAGGGCCTTGAGTCACTTGTATAGGTTGAGAAGCAAATTCTTCTTGAATTTGATTTCATACCTCCACAGCTAACATTTCCTTTTTGTTCCAAGAGAAAGGCTATCTTGTAAAAGTGGGGTGTAAAGTAAAAAGAGTGCCTCGAGTGTCTACCAAAATTGGGTGAGATCTCCAATGGATTTTTATCTTTGTATCCTCCTGACTATTTAAATGCATAACTGGTAGCGGCTTACCATAGTTTTCCACAGAGGCCCATCAGTCCTGGTGTCATGTCACCTACTACTGGAGAATAGGCAGCCTGTGTTTAGAGGCCTCCTTTGAAATCTTTGAGGGCAGTTCCTATTCCAATGTCCCAGTTGTTTGCACAAATGGCAACATTTTATTGGAAACTGCTTTTTTAACGGTAACTTCTTAAGAAAGCACTGTGGTAGGTCCAAAGGTCATTTAAATTGTTGATGCTATGGAGTTGCTGAAATTGCAAAACCAATATTTGGAAGCTCTTTGTTTCTTATCTTATTCTGAGGTCCTTT
Organism: Gorilla gorilla gorilla; assembly: GCF_029281585.2. NCBI lineage: Eukaryota > Metazoa > Chordata > Mammalia > Primates > Hominidae > Gorilla > Gorilla gorilla. Next base: position 97,840,998 of record NC_073237.2, on the reverse strand, counting down.
CAAAATATTCAGCTATAATCACTAATTCAGCTAAACCTGTAGGCACCTACCTATCTTTTGTGTTTTTACGAACCAGATAATTTCAGGGGAGAGTCCATTTACAAAGGGGGTGGGTAGGGTTGGTTGGGTTGTATTATCCACTGTGTAGAAGGCAGAATGCTAAAGAAGAGAGCTTCCCTAGGTTTAGAAAATTCTTTAACTATAGCCCTAGGTTTGGAAAATTCTTTAACTCTAGCCCTCATTTTTTGTCCAAAGATCAGAAGTCACTCGAGGACTATCTCCTGAATTCTCAGGTGGTTGTTTCTTATAAGGAAACTATATAACCATTTTTTTTATTCAGAGAAGAAAGATAATTCAGACAGAGGGTCAGTAGGCTGGAAATACCCAAGAAAAGGAGAATAGAGAGGGGCAATAGGACTCCTATCAATCATACCATCCTTGGTGTGGGAGATAGCTTGTATTTTCAATTTTTCATTAGCTTTTTGCAATAAATCTAAAATGTCCATTTTAGAATCTTGTAATCTCTTAGAAGCTTCTATCTGTCAATTAAAATATGCATCCAATTCTGTCTTCGTAATTCAGGAAACCTGGGTTTCAAGTACCCCTTTTAGATGAACAATCTTCTCCATTTGGAATGTTCCACATATGGCTATTGTAATTCTGAATTATCTTTGGTTAAAAAAAATGCCACTTTTGTAAGTATTCACAGCTTCTGGAGCATAATTTTCATATGTGAAAAAGATAGGCTTACTGCAAAGTGGAGTACTCAGTCCTTTAGATAGTAGGATCCCATTTTTACATTGAAACTTGGGTCTCTCGGAGCTGAGATAAAAGCTTAAGGAGGAAATGTCATAGGGTTCAGTTGTGTGCTATTTTCATCATGTTCTTCATTGCATAGACATTTTCTTGAGGTTGGCGGGTGACCTAGTATCATCTAACCCATCTATGACCAACTTATCCTAACATAGGAGTCTTTTTGTAGGTGACAGGGTCCACTGGCAGCTTTTTGGTGCCCAACCCAATGCCCACCAGCCAAGTTGTGGCTTGGCTCTGAGATTCCCTTGACCAACTTAGCCAGTGATTTTTCCTTACCTTAGCCCATTAGAATAAAAGTAATGAAGGGAAGGAAACCCAAATTTCTGAAAACTTGTGAAAGGTGGAGTCACCTTCTGGAAGTAACTGCCATTTACTGCAATTGCTCTCAGTTACCTTTAAAACTAAAGGCCACTGATCACTGTTAACACCCAAAATCATATGCCCTATGACAGCACAAACAAACTCTTGGGACAAAAAAGCCAAAGAGATCAGGGTGCTCAAATGTAAAAGACAGCAGAGCTTGGACCTGAGAGAAACAGAGAGGCACAGAAAGAGAGAGAAAGTTGCTCATGACTTCCAGGCTCTATGAGGAAGACAGTAGACTTTAAAGGTATCAGCAGTCTTTCCTTTGGGTCCCTTTGTGGTTGCCAGAATTGTTAAAAATAAAGTTTCAACAAATTTAATTTAAAGATGTAAATGGCTTTTATTAGTGACTCATGAACCAGGCAGCATCCCACCTACAAATACAGGGAAACTCCACTGAACATAACAGAACAGTGGTTTTTTTGTAAGGTAGATTAAGCAGGAAAAAGAAAAGAGAGTAATACAAGAACCAAGAAACCAACCAAAAGAAAAAACAAACACACACACACACAAACAAATAAAAAACAGAAAGCAGATTGGTTAATATCAGGTTACTTTCGTAGTAAGGGATAAAGTAGAGAGGACTTCCTTATCATGCTGGCTCAGGTTGATTGGTCCCTTTCTGATTGTTTGCTGTGAATCTCCCACTTTTTTAGAAAAAAACTGGCCTTTTGGGGGATTATCTTCCTTCCTTTGAGTTTCAGTTTGATTATGTGGTACTTAGCATGGACTACATTTTGGTTTGGTCCGTTTGGGTCTAGTGCAGGAGCTCAGTCCAAAACAATGGCCTCCTATAAATTTTATTTAACAACCCTGAAAGTCCAATTTTTTAAAAGCAGAACAGAACAAAAGAGTGGGGAAACATAGCAAACTCTTCTTACCACAATTGGTACCCAGTGAATGATATGGGGAGGGGAGAAGTTTAGAGTAGAATCAAAAAGGGGGATTTCCAGAGGGGAACCAGGATGCTATAAGCTTGTCTTCCCAGGACTTTTTCCAGGCTTTCCCAGGTTACCACCTCTCTTACCTCCACCTCCCACCCCAGAACTTTTCAATTCATTTTCTTTTATAAAAGACCTTGATGGCTTTTCAATTTGGGGTTCTAATCTGAAAAAAATGGCTCCCTGTGGTAGAGAATGTAATTATTATTATCTATGCATAACAATAATCATATAAAATTATAATAATAAACATCCTTGAAACTACCACCCAACATGAAAATTATAACCTTATGATTTTAACAAACTGAGTATGAAACAACTTCAAATAACTGGGTATTCCTCTTCATAATCCATATTGGATTGTTTAATAGCATATAATAAGACAAAGTAACAGTAACTTGAAAAAAAAAAAATAGTTAACCTTCTCAAGTGAAAGAAGTCTGGAAGAAGGAGGACCAGGATTGAGGCTCCATGGTGACCAAGGATCTGAGACTTCCTTCATTTGCTTTGCCATCTTTAACTTGAAGCTTTTTTTTGCAAGATCGCTTTTTAGTCCAAGATGGCTGTAAGAGTTCCAAGCTTCATGTCTGCATTCCAGACAGCAGGAGAAGCTTTCCTGGAAAACTCACCCAACTACTTCAGCTTATATCTCATTCACACCCCAACCATGAGAAGTGAGAGAGAAATGTAGTTTTTCATTTGGGCACACTGCTCTAGAATCTATCACAAAGGATGAAAAGGAGTATTTGCTACTGGATTGGCATCTGGCAATCTTGTGCCACATGCTTTGTGCACAAATGCTGCTCAACACTGAAAAATATTTTTATCAACCCACATCTTTATTCTTCCCTCACTCACCTCCATTCCCCATGAAAAAAAGGAACTTTTGGCCCAAAGTGCATCAAAATTATGATTATGAGAAGTGGCAAGAAAAAGATGTCTTTCTTATAGATGTTCTTTTCTGAAGAATCTGACAGAGCCAGGATTCATGTTCTTCTGACCTCTGACCTGCAAAATGCTGTAGGTGTGGCCAGGTCTCTAGGAGATAGCACAGAGACCAGAGCAAGGGACATCCAAAGCTAGTTATCTGGGGATGGAAGAATGCCCTAACAGGAAATGTAAAGGCACACAATGTATTCTTCTTTTGGGCTCCTCATGGTTTTCCTAATCCTCTACCCCTATAAGATCAGATTTTTGGTATCAGGATGGTGGGGTGACATTTTGTTTTATAGTATAAATCTCAGTGTCTGTCATTGGAGGTATTTGATGTCTGTCATTGGAGGTATTTGGCTGGGTGAGGGGGAAGAGTCTCATTACTGGAATCACAGAGGCATAGCTTTAGTTTTAACTGCATAAGCATTTAGAAATTATCTCCGTGAGAACTCATCCATTTAAAGTTTTCATCATTTGGAACTTCTAGGATACCACATCCAAACCCAAAAGAGTACATCACTGAGGACAGAGGTATTTTCTCAACAAGTTCAAACATGAAACTGGGATAACATTTCAGATCGCACTTCCCTTTTCTACCCCTCAAAAATTCCAGATTAAGAGTGTCAACAGAGTATTTAGGATTTAGAGAGGAAGATGCCTCCAAAACAAACCCATTTGAAATGTATCTGTAGAGCCAAGGATTTTACCCACACTGGGGACCACAGGAAATGACCTACCCTGAGATGTGTTTGGTATTTTTGAAAGAGGGCGACTCTAAGCTGGACATTTGGTGATGAGAGAGGATAGAGAAAGGAAAACCTTGTTTTATCTGTGTAGGTGTCTTTTGTGATCTTAAAAGTTATTATCCAGCAGATACTACTTAGCCCAGGGCCCGGTGGCTACGCTGGTTCTTTCCTTTCCAATCGGAGGCCTCTGCCGCAAACATGTTCCACCAGATCATCAGTCAGGCCAAGATACATCTGAACTTGATCCCCCTTTTTTGTATTTACTGGAGCTGGAGGTACTAGAGCAGCACTGTATCTCTTGTGTCTGGCATTGTTCAATCCAGATGTTAGTTGGGACAGAAAGAATAACCCAGAGCCCTGGAACAAACTGGGTCCCAATGATCTGTACAAGTTCTACTCAGTGAATGTGGATTACAGCAACCTGAAGAAAGAAGGTCCAGATTTCTAAATGAAATGTTTCACTATAAAGCTGCTTTAGAATGAAGGTCTTCCAGAAGCAATCCACACAATTTTCCACTTAACCAGGAAATATTTCTCCTCTAAATGCATGAAATCATGTTGATGTAATCTACTGGGGAGATTACACTGATTAATAAATAACTGAAACTTGAAAAAAAAAGTTATTATCCAACTTGATAGCCAGAAAACTGGAGTCTGGAAATCTGAAATATCACCTTCCTCTTTCCATGCGGCTCTTCTTCCTGCTTGTCAATGGAATTCACTTTCCGTGGTACCATGTTGTTCAGCCATCAGATCCAGCTCAGCTCATATTCTGAATCATTGCTAATTCTAAGGGTAAGTTTTTCTGTTGTGGCTACAGCATCACTATGGTAGCAGTACAGCACAGAGTGGGAAATGCAAAGAAGAATCAAACTGCATTCTGTAGGCCCAGGAGAAGTCAGATGTGTATGTGCAAAAGGGAGCAATGGTAATGTGGCTTCATGCTGGATATCCTGGAGAGAGAAAAGGTTGACTTTCTTTTTAAGCTCCAACTTCTATTTCACATAAAGCAAATCAACTACTTTTTTTACAATGAGTTGTGAAGTTGTGAAATGTATCCACTTGCAGAAAAATAATTCCACAGGTGTGTATAGCTGTGTATATTTTTTGAAATTTATAGTCTATACACTGGGATAGAATTTAAGGAATCAGAAATCACTTTTTCTCATGACAGTCCCCCACCACAGACATCAGACATCAACTTTTTCCCAAACGTTAAGCACTTAAAAAATAGGCCCAGAAAAGGGCATATTGCCTTTTTCCTTCTATCAAGAAGGGGATCTAGATCTTCATCAGTTTGCCAAACCAGAAATGCAGACTAATAGGTGTATCTTCCTGTCTCCTCCCTTTCCTGAGCTTCTTTTAATTTCCCACTCATTATCTTCTCCCTGCTTTTCTGTCTTCATTTCCATCTACCTTCTTTTCAAAAGGACTCACAATGACTTTCAAAAACATACTGTATCATGAGCACTCTGGTGGGCTGACTAATGCCCCCCAAAGATATCTATTTCCTAATCCCTGAAACCTGTGAATATGTTACCATACATAGTAAAAAAAAAAACAAGTCTTGCAAATGTGATTAAATTAAGAACATTGACATGCAGCGATTATCTGGATTATCCGGGTAGGCCCATTATAGTCACAAGTGTCCTTGTAAGAAGGAGGCAGGAGAGTCAGAGTTAGTAGTCACAGATGTGGTGATGTATGTAAAAGGTTACAGTAATGCGAGGAAGAGCCTCAATGATCCAAGAAATGTGTGAGAGCCCTAAAAACTAAAAAAGACAAGAAAATGGATTCTCTCCTCAGAGCCTCAGGAAGGAACCAGCTCTGTTGACACCATGACTTTGGATTACCAGGACTGACTTCGGACTTCTAAGATAATAAATTTGTGTGTTTTTAAGACATTAAAGTTGCGATAATTTTTATAGCTGAAGTAGGAAACTAGTAAAAAGACCAAGAAACAGTTCCAGATTAAAGGAGATTAAAGAGGCAAAACAAATACATGCAAAACATAATTCTGGATTTGATCTTGAACTAAACTTTTTTCTTCGGGTAAAAAGTATATTAGTGAGACAAATGATGAAATTTAAACAAGGGCTGTATATTAGATAATATATTATATTAATATTAATTTCTCAATTTTGAAAATTAAATTAGGGTTGTATATAATGTCTAGAATGTCTTTGTGCTTATAAAATAGACATGGAGGTAGAGATAAAGGAACATTGCGTCTGCAAGTTAATCTCAAGTAGTCACCCCCTCATGCACACACAAATATTGTGAAAGTTGTCAGAATAAAAATGGAGTGACTAATGTCAAGAAAATTCCAACAAATAAAGCCACGGAAGGCCATGAAGAGAGAGTTCTCACATTTGTATGCCTGATAACACAAAAGACTACAAAAATCACAACTTTGCACAAAGGCCATTGCAACCTTATGCAAAAGATATTTCTGCACAGACATCTGTCCAGCAACTGCCTGTCCAACCTCAAAATGGTGTTGCGCTTGTTACAGATCTTAGTAGTCAGGAATAATTACTTCAAAACAATTATGAAAGCCTCCTTTTTTTTTCTTTAAAAACCTTAGCCTTCCTTTACCTCCTTGAGTACAAACATAGTTTACTACGGCATGCATATTCCCACTGCAATGCTCTATTCCCAAATACACAATTTTTTTTTCCTTTTTGAGAGACTCTGTTATTTAGGTTGACATATATGATATCAGAAGTGGGATGTGAAAAAGGTCACTATTGGAAGAAACTGATGGCTTTTGGAACCAGTGTGCAGTACTCACTTGAGCCCTTTGATCCCTCCACTTCCACAGCTCACCTTTTTGGCCCTTATGAGCTGAGCCTTTCTCCTTTCGACAGAGGCTTTTTTACTTTATTTGGGATCTAGTTTAAATAAGGCCACTTTAATAAGAAATCTTACATCCCTTCTGGGCTATAAAATACTTTTTTTTTCCAGTCTTTTCTGGTAAGTCCTGGTATAAAGACAAGTCTTTTTCGATTGAATACTCTTGCTTTCTAGAGAATTTACATTCGGTCTGTGAGGCATGTCTTCTCTGGGTTCCGTGTGTAGTTTAGTATTTCATTTGATCTGCACGCCTGGGTTAAAATTTTGTGAACACTCTTACCTTGGTTTCTTTTGATTACGTTTGACTCCTTTCCCTTATTATTTCTGAAAATCTTCTGGGAAGAAAAAAATAAACATTCTAAACAGTAGACACAAGATAGCTAATTAAAAGCCACTAGAGCAGTCACCACCATCTAAAACACCAGTGTAAACCCCTGATATTCCCTGGATTTATAGGATTTATAGTTTTGTTGCTCTTAAGGGATTAATAAGAAACACAATGGAATTCTCAAATATTAAGGCATGCCAGGTTTCCTGGGCCTCCAGCTGGCTACATAAATGGCCGTTATTTTTAAAACCTGCAACTATACAGTTAACATGTAGTCTTTTAAGTTCTATATCTCTCTATTTTTTTCTTCCTACTTTAAATATGTTGGCTTTTCTGCTAGTGGTGAAATAAAACTCACTGCTGTCTCACTGCTCTGGCATTCCAGCCAAGATTTAAAAAAAAACAAAAATTCTTAAAGGGCTACCATATTAACGGCTTTACAAATTACAACAGCTCCACAGTAACTAACAACATGGACACCTTCCAAAAATATAAATTTAGGTTTGGCTGATTAGCAATTGTGTACAATAATAAAACATTTAATTCAAAAATTAATAATCTAAAAAAAAACTGTTAAAATGCTTCCCTGCCCTCATGTGCTAATCAAACAAATCAGACTGGCAAACAAAAGACTTGTTTTACTAATTTGCTTTAGTAATTGTAAAATTGTTACTAATTCAAAGCAACTTGGGAGATGTTTTTCTCATACAATTCAGCTAGTCCTCACCACAATGCAAACATTAAAAGTTTAAATCTAAACTCATCTAAAACTGGACAAAAAGGAATTAAACAGGTTTTTAAAAATCAAACTGCCCTGAAAAATGCTTTACTCAAAATTTTGGTCCACAGTCTTACCTACTGGGGCAAATAAGGTTTAGCCATATAAACAGGTTCCAATTTTGTCAAAAATATAATTTGGATCCAACTATCTTTTACAAACTGATGAGTTTACATTACTATCCCCTAACTAAAATTCTAAAATAAAAACTATAAGCTCTTTGTTTGTGTATGTATGTGTTTAAATAAATTTATACATATGTACATGTATTGTGTTGTATGTTGTGTCTACATGGCAAAATCTGGCTTAGTGGACCCAAATTCCCTTAAAAATTTTTATTTAGATAAATGGGCACTCATATAAAATATAGAATATATAGTTATTAACCCAAATGCTTCTTAGTTCATGACTTAAGTAAATCTTTAATAAATAAGCTGGTTTTTAAATTATTGATAAAATAAAAATAAAAATGTCTTCAAAATTGTCAACATACATTTTCGCCTGGGTTTACTGGTCAGACAACTTTATATTTTTTCTTATATAGATAGATACACACACACACACACATATACGTTTATATATATTAAGGTGTCAGGGTTTGGCATGAGAGTTATGAAACTATTAACCCAGCCTAAAACAAAATGACCCTTATGTAATATTTTGATAAATAAAACTAAGTTAATATTGTTGGTTTAAAACAACAGCTAACTCTTCCAAGTTATTGGGATAATACTCATGTATTTAACTTTAAGGTTCTCACTTAGGTGAATACCTAATGTTTACACATCATAAAAATTGTTAACAAAAAAAGTAACTTGAAGTAGTGACAATCTTTGTCTAATATCTCAGTTCTTATAAATAATCTAGGTAAACGGTTAAAATTAAATTAAGTAAATATAAATGAAATAAATGCTTATAAATAAACTTTTCATAGAACTTAAAATCTTAAAGTTCTGTTAAATTAAATAATAGATATTCATTAAATGTCTGAGTTATTTCCAAATAAAATTTAAAAATTGTTATAGAAAAATGTTTCTAAAAATTATAAAATAGTTCTCATCCATAAATGAGATAGATGATTCCAGATTTCTTGCTTCCTAAGTTTTCACTCAAATTTAAGGTTACTAACAGTTAAAAATTCTAATTAATATGTAATTCTGTACATAAAGTGTACAAAAAAGTTTTTAATATTTAAAAATAATGAAAAAACATTCTTTATTGAAAAAATAATTTTGTCTAATTTGAAGGTCATTTTAAATTTGTTTCAAAATATAGATTAAAAAACAATAAAAACAAACCAATAAATTCAAAGAATGTAAAACATGCTATAAAAATGTATTTTTGGTAAAAATAACAGCTAAAGCAATAACTTTGTATTAAAAAAAATTTTGTATGGTATATTTGTGTCCTAAACTAAAATAACTGTTTTTGGTTTTTTTAAAGAACATGTAAGACAAACCAAAATGTCTAAACATGTAATCAATGGTGTATACAAGTTCTAATGAAGTTCATTAAAAATGTATTTAAAAATTTTTATGGGTGATCAGGTGATATTATAACTTTTTAGAAATTATTTAAAAGTCTTTCTAAAGATTAAGCTTTGATATTAAAAATACACTAATACAAAACTAAAAATTATGGTCTTCTACATTGAAACAATAACGTTTTCTTAAAATATTAATTTGCTCTTACTAAAATTACAAGTTTTGATTTTTAATTCTAAAATGTATATTTTTAAACTTCTCAGATTTACATCTCAAAAGTTCAACTTTTGCTGGACTTCGCTGCACATGATTTGCAGATCACACATCATTGCCTTCTGTTCTTTCTCCCCTTAGAAAAAGATTTATCTTTTTTCTTAGTTGAGGTGATAACTCTCTCTGTCAACCTTTGTCAACTCCTGTAACTTTTCTTTCTCTGGTTTTAACCCTGCTCTTCTGGCATAATGCTGAGATGTTGTCATAAAGTTCTAAAAAAACAATATTTTCCTCCAGTGTAACTTGATTCTTTAGTCTTGGCTTTTCTTGACATGCCTAAATTGTTCCGTATAACCAAAACTTTTCATGCTGTTAGTAAGAGCCAATGTATTTCCCTGCTCAAGGCATTTTCCTGTTTACATTCCTCTATAATATAGTTCACTCACTTTTCCGGTGTCTGAACACACTTTTCTGGCATCTGATTAAATTCAAGTACCCATTTCCTCAGATTTGACTTTCCAGTTATTTAAATGAGCTTCACATAAGGAAACGTAATCACACTATGGGAGGATTTTTTTGTTTTCTTTTGGTTTAGTTTTTTACCTTTTTGTAACTGGCCTTAAAAAAAAAACTCAAAGATTTTATGTTTTATTAAGATAATTGCTGCATTGAATTTACTAGGTTTTGGATTACTTTAAAAGTAATAAAGAAAGCTACATGGATGTAAAAAAAATAACCCTTTTAACCCCTTTAAAACTCTATTTTTTTAAGTCTTTTGGTTATCACTCTGGTTAAATAAATAAATTTTATTTAGCCATGACCTGTAATTCTGTTTTAAACAAGTGTTTTAAACCTTTGACATCTTTGGTAGGTTTCCCTAGGTTCAAAATCCTAAATTAGGTCTTTCTGACTAAAATTAACTTTAAAATTTTCCAGTTGAGCCACAGAAAGCCTATATATATTATATATAAAATATAAATATATATTATATATAAAATATAAATATATATTATATATTAATATAAATATATATTATATATTATATATTATATATATATAATATAAATATATGTTATCTATTATATATTATATATATAAAATATAAATATATGTTATATATTATATATTATATATAATATATAAATATATGTTATATATTATATATTATATATATAAAATATAAATATATATCATATATATTATATATTATATATATAAAATATAAATATATATCATATATATTATATATAATATATATAAAATATAAATATATATAATATATATTATATATAATATATAAAATATAAATATATATAATATATATTATATATAATATATGAAATATAAATATATATAATATATAATATATAATATATAAAATACATATAATATATACCATATATAATATATATTAAATACATATAATATATACCATATATAATATATATTAAATACATATAATATATACCATATATAATATATATTAAATATATATAATATATACCATATATAATATATATTAAATATATATAATATATACCATATATAATATATATTAAATATATATAATATATACCATATATAATATATATTAAATATATATAATATATACCATATATAATATATATTAAATATATATAATATATACCATATATAATATATATTAAATATATATAATATATACCATATATAATATATATTAAATATATATAATATATACCATATATAATATATATTAAATATATATAATATATACCATATATAATATATATTAAATATATATAATATATACCATATATAATATATATTAAATATATATAATATATACCATATATAATATATATTAAATATATAATATATTATAAAATATATATAATATATACCATATATAATATATATTAAATACATAATATATTATAAAATATATATAATATATAATATAGTATATATTATATATAATGTAGTATATATTATATATTATATATAAAAATATATATATTATTTTTATATATATATTTATATATATATAAATATATATATATATAATATATATAAAATCTTATAGAAATAGTAAATAATTAGGCATTTGATAAATTGCAGAAAAGACATTGTCAAATAATAAATGATAGTAAATCTTTCAGTTACATTTAGGGATATGGTATTGATATAAATGTTCCAAAAATTATATAAATTCATAAAAATCTAATGTTATCAGTGATAATTTGATTGTTATATTAATCTTTTCTAAAGTTATATTTATATAAATATGCTATTCAGGTAACTAATTGAAAAAATATATAAAATTTATAAAAGTCTAATGGTCCTGGTGTAATGCTGTCAGTCCTGATTCTGGTTATCTTAAAATGCTACATACAGTAAAAATAACTAGTTTCCTTGTCAACTGAAAACTTTCATCAGATTTTGACCATGGCTATTCTGAGTCCTTGTTATCCACAGTTATTGCTTTGAGTCCTTTAAAAGTTTTTGCAATCAGCTATAGTCTAAAATTGCTTTTCATGGAAAAGCAATGAATTCTAATAAGTACTCACACAGATTTCTGATAAGTTTTAAATCAATGAACTAAATAAAAATTTCCATAACTCTAATAAAAAACTAATGGACTTACAAAACTACTAATCAGGATTAAACAAAACAAAAATTTAATTACATGAAACTGAATAATTGATACGAATAATGTTCTTATGACTTTTATTTAAAACATTGTTGGCTCTTTACTTAAATGTTTTTATCTCCAGATTTAAGAAAATTTTCTCTCATAACCTATCTGTAGTTTATGAGAACTTGGGAAAGTATACTTTTGTAAACAAAGATGAAAACATTTACTTTTTCTCCCTAGTTGATTCTCCAAAAATGTAAAAACCATTCATAAATATTTTTATTTTTATTTACATAATTTCAATTAAAATCTGCTCTCTCTTTATAAACAAAATACTCTTTAAAACTTTGGTTATATTAACAAGGCTTTAACTAAAATGTCATATTTTTAAATGTACATAAAATGCCTATCTTCAAGAATTCTCAGCCTTAAAATGAATAAATAAAAATTGTCACTTCCTGTCAGGCTCAAGAACTTAAGACTATAAATAAAATCTAAAGTTGGCCTTTGTTTGGCTTCCAAGCCTCAAACAGTTTCTAAATCTAAAATTCTTATACGATCAATATTTTTAAAAATAAAATTATATTTCTTTAAAAAAACCCTATGATACACCTGTTACTAGATTATATCCCTGTACATTGTTTTCAAGATCTTGTTATATACCTATAGACTGAACTAGATCCTACATTCTCCTAATCTCCCCCAATATTTGGCTACAACTCTCCAACAAAAACTGCCTTATTCCTAAAGCTCTATAAACTAAAACTAAATGGATTTTAAGAAACAAGCCTCATGCCTAAGATATGGACTGTACAAAAGTTCACCAAACTGCTAATGTCATGACCAGAGACATTCAAAGTACAAATCAAAAAGAAAAGCTAATGTTTTCATGCTGTAAACAGCTTTGACCAAGACATTAAATAAGATTCCATATCATAATGAAACTTATGTCCCCTTAATGCTACCTTTTTCACTTGGCAAGATCATAGTTTAATTAAAATTTCACAATCAATGGCTTCTGCTGGTAATTTCACAAAACCTAACCTAAGAAATCATTTAGTATCTATTAATTAAACTGAAAAAAATATTTTACATATTCATGGGGTACACATGATATTCTGTTGCATGCATAGAATGTGTAATGATCAATCTGAGTATAAACTCTGCCCAAATCCATGGCTGACTGCTAAACTACTCACCTGTGGATAACATCCAAGGGAGGCCAACAAAAAAAAAGCAGAGAAAAATCAGAAGAGAGTCTACCTTTGAAAGATAAGACTGCACTTAGTGAGATTTATAAGTTTACTATTTTTTTAATTTTTTTTATTTATTTTTTTTGAGATGGAGTCTCGCTCTGTCACCAGGCTGGAGTGTGGTGGCACAATCTTGGCTCACTGCAACCTCCGCCTCCCAGGTTCAAGTGATTCTCCTGCCTCAGCCTCCCGAGTAGCTGGGACTACAGGCGCTTGCCACCACACCCGGCTAATTTTTTGTATTTTTAGTAGAGACGGGGTTTCACCATGTTGGCCAGGATGGTCTCGATCTCTTGACCTCGTGATCCGCCCGCCTCGGCCTCCCAAAGTGCTGGGATTACAGGTGTGAGCCACTGTGCCCAGCCTTAAGTTAACTATTTTTTAAAACTAAATGTGGATAGCTCAGGCAGCAGAAAGCAGAAGCCTTACTTGCTTGAGGTATGAGGTCAGCTTAAAACTGGAAGAGCAGTTTAAGGGGGAGTTTAGGGAGAAAACTCCTGAAGCAAAAAGACAGAGAGAATAAGCCCAGAATCTGAGCATAATTTCTCCCCAAATGCTTGACTAATGACTAATCTACTCGGTCACAGGAAAGATACTTAGGGGGACAGTCTAAAAAATCAGAAGCTGAGGGAAGAAAGAAAAACCAACAGAGATAGTAGCAGCTACAGGAGACATATGGTTTGAAAATTGAAATTTGAGACCAGGCAAGTCAAACTGCCTACTAGAAAAAAAAACCAACAATCTTCAGGAAAATGTAACAGAATTCAGAGTTGCTACAATACATTACAATGTCCAGTCTTAACCAAATTTATTAGATGTGCAAAGAAAAAGAAGCATGGGAATGCTAGAGATGCTATGTTAATACCAGAGACTAAGAAAAAATTACTGCCAGACGGGCGGGCGGATCATCAGGTCAGGATATCAAGACCATCCTGGCTAACACAGTGAAACCTGGTCTCTACTAAAAATACAAAAAATTAGCTGAGCATGGTGGTGTGCGCCTTAGTCCCAGCTACTCAGGAGGCTGAGGCAGGAGAATCGCTTGAACCCGGGAGGCAGAGGTTGCAGTGAGCCGAGATCGTGCCACTGCACTCCAGCCTGGGCAACAGAGCGAGATTCTGTCTCAAAAAAAAAAAAATTACTGCCAGAAACAGTTATTTCATAATGATAAAAGATATCACAATCATAAACGTATATGTGCCAAAGCAAAAAACATATGAAACAAAAACTTATACAACTAAAAAGAGAAATAAACAAATTCACAATTATGTGTTTAACAGACTTTTCCTATAATTGATAGAACTGAAAAAAATCAGTACAGAAGAAGATGTAAATAACACTATTTCCTACACAGATCTTAGCTCATGATTAAAGAACACTACCCCCAACAATTGCAGAATGCATCATCTTTTTAAGTGCATATGAAATATTCCCCAAGACAGGCTATATTCTGGGCCACTAAAAAAAGTCCCAACAGATTTTAAAAGAATATATATATATATATACTTTAAGATTTCATTCTTTAAAAAATATTTACATATCCTTTAATATTTAATATATATTCTTTGAGTTTATACATATAGTTAATGTATTTTATATATATTAAAAGAATAAAATTAGAAATCAATAAAAACACCTAGAGAAGCCCCAAATATTTGAAAATTTAAAAATACATGTCTGAATAACATGCATAAAGAATAAATTACAAGGAAAAATTGAAAATATTTTGATCTGAATCAGGTAGTCAATATGACCTGTCTGGTAGATGTGAATCAGCTTCTTTAGTCAAGTAGTGCTTGTTTAATGGGCCTATGTACAAAATGGCCATGTCAGTAGGGACAGATTCTGAATGATTTCAATAATTGTACTGATCAACTTCAATAATATGCTGATTTTGCTACCATTCATTAAGTGCTCAAACTGTCAACAGCAATGATCAAATGCTGGTTCTGTGATATGGCTTTATTTCCCAGAAGAACCAACCAGCTACCTGGTGCCAGGTTGGTTATACTGCACATCTATTATCGGGGGGGAATAACCATTTGTCCTCTGTAGAGATTTCTGGGTACCAATTTTCTTTCCTAGGCCACAGCACTTCTGCTAATACCACTATTCATGAACTTACAGAATAAGCGTACCATTGCCTTGCTCTACCACATATTACTTTTGCCCAGGGGACCCATTTTACAGCAAAGGAAGTATGACAATTAACTAATATCTTTGGAATTCAGTGGTCTTACCACGGATCCCATCAAACAGAAGAAGGTGGTATTATTAAATTGTGTAATGGTCTTCTGAAGGCTCAGTTATGACACCAGCTGTGAGACAGCACCATGAGAAGTTGAGGTGCTATCCTCAAGAATGCAGCATATTCCTTAAACCAATAGCCAACGTGTGGCATAATTTGCCGATAGCCAGAATTCAGACGTCCAGGAAGCAAAGATGTATTCTTCTCACTATTACAGCAAAAAACTTACTACAGAGATATTTTTTTCTTCCAAGCCCCACAAACTTAGCAGATTTGGAAACTCTAATATCCAAAGAAGAAGTACTTCCACCAGGGAATTCACAGCCTATTGAGCTGGAAACTGGAACAAGAAAAGAAAGGCACCACTATATAGCCTTAAGTAATTGATTACAATACCAATGGGAAATTAGTTGCTGCTATACAATCAAGTCTAGGAGGACTATATCTAGAACCTAGAAGTTCATTAACAAGTCCATGTGAGTACACACATATCCAGTAGTCCTGATCAGTGGAAAACTGAAGGAACTCAGTAACAAGAGATGCACCAAGAACCTAAATCTTGTAGGATCAAAAGTTTGGGCTGAGCGCAGTGGCTCACGCCTGTAATCCCAGCACTTTGGGAGGCTGAGGCGGGCAGATCACTTGAGGTCAGGAGTTTGAGACCAGCCTGGCCAAAATGGTGAAACCCCAGCTCTACTAAAAATACAAAAATTAGCTGGGCATGGTGGTATGTGCCTGTAATCCCAGCTACTCGGGAGACTGAGGCATGAGAATTGCTGGAACTTGGGAAGTGAAGGTTGCAGTGAGCTGAGATTGCATCACTGCACTCCAGCCTCAGCGACAGACTGAGACTGTGTCTCAAAAAATAAATTAAAAAAATAAAATAAAATAAAAAAGTTTGGGTCACTCTGTAAAGAGCCTCATACAGTGAAGTGCTGGCAGAAAGGGGAATATGCAATGGGTAGTGGAAGAAGAAAGCTATGATTCTCAACTTAAATTTCATGACCAACCGTAGAAGTAGGGATTCTAACAGTTATGTTTCATATTGTTTGTCCTCCATCCCCACTCTTCCCATTAGGAAGGGTAATAGTAATGATTAATATTTTATGTCTCAGGTATATGTTCAAATTCAATTACTCTATTATGACACCATAGTTACTGGAACTCTTTTTGTGTGTCCCAAAAGGTTTGTTCAATTTTTATATGAACAAAGTACAAGAGAAGATGTTCAGAGTAAGAAGACTTTACTGGATATCTTCTGTTTATGCCTCCTGGTCATCCAGTCAGCTCTGTGTCCTGGGAATTAGAGCTACATGGATTGCATCAAGGGCTCTCTTGCCCTCTGATTTCTGGTTGGGTTCAGCCAATGGGAGACACTAGCAGGAGATAAGATGGCAGAAGAAAGTAGAGTTATGCTATTTATTCTCCTGGCTGTTTCCCTGATGGGTCACCATAGGTTCACTGCCTCATTCTATTAGTGACAGGTCCCATAGGATGTCTCCCTTTTTACAATTATTCTTTTGTTGTTTTAATAACTGTTTCCTTACTTTGCTCATCAGGCCTAGGATAAGTCATAGTTCATTGGTATCAAGTCCTAGGCTATGCACTGCACTATGCCTTATTGGTTTTCTTTAATTTCACCCACACCTTTGAGAATAGATTTTTTTCATTATCCTGTTGTAGTGTGTTATTTCTGGCCAAAGCCTAACCAATGAAATACCCTACTTGCATAGAGGTTAAGATGTTTACTATAATAATTGTAATAGTACCCACTACTAGTCTCTAACCTCTTATTTTATTCTTCTTCTTTTTTTTTTTCTATTTTTGCTTCGCTTTGAGAAGAAATATAGCATGTTGATTAAGAGAATGGACTCTAAAGCCAGATTTCATCAGTTTGGATTTTGGCTTTTCCTCTTTCTAGCAGTTTGACTTTGGGTAAGTTACTTAGCTTACCTGTTTCATGGGGTTGTTGGAGTGATTAAGAGTTAGTAAAAAGCACTCAGGACAGTATCAGCCATAGAAAGTACTAGGGAAGTGTTTGATCTTACTATTTAAAATATTTATCAATACCTGATATAGTATGCATTTATTTGCTTATTATCTATTGTCCACCCAAATGTAAGCTCCCTAAAGGCAGAGACTTGGTTTTGTTCATAGCTGAATCCTTACTCTCTAGAAAAGCACTATCTCATAGAACTTTCTGTGATGATGGGATGTTCTATAGCTGTGCTATCTAATACAGTAGCACTAACCACATGTAGGTACTGAGCATTTCAAATGTGGCTAGTGCTACTGAGGGACTGATTATTACATTTTATTTAATTTTAATTAATTAAAATGTAAGTAGTTACATGTGACTAGTGACCATGAGATTGGACAGCACAGACATTGCCTGGAACATCATAATAGGTACTCAATGAATTTTTGTTAAACAAGTGAATAACTACCAACCATTTATAGAAAGCTAGACATTTTGACAGGTAGAATGCTAAGCACTTTATATACATAATCTCATGTAAACCTCTCAACAAACCTATGAGGGAAATATCACTGTCCCCAATATATAGATGAGAACATTGAGGCACAGGGAGTTAATTTGTCATAGCCAGTAAATAGAGTAGACCCCAGCACTGAGCCAATGACAGTGAACTGAATTCGACTCAGGTTGGTTACAATCCTCCAATTTCGGAATATGAGACTCCCAGTTTTTCTCCCAGGAAATGAAACTACCTTCCCAAGCTCCCTTTCTGTGCTATATCCAGCTCTCATACTTCCCAGCCTCAGATATAGATTTTCCAGCATTCCTAATGACAAATTCCTTGAGTGAAGGATCCACACCTCATTCTTACTTCATTGTCATCTATAGTGATGGCACTGTGTCAGAACCATTCTTCAGTAAATGCTGGCTGAAAGAGTAGATGATGAATGGGTGCTCAGGCGGGTGTTTGTAAGGTTCTAAAGGAAGTTAATATCTAGTATCAATTTTACTTACACAAGAAGAAATCATATGAGCATTTACTGGCTTTAATGCTTTATCTTGTGACCACTGAACAGACCTTTTAGAGCAGGTGTTGGCAAATCAGGCAGTAAATATTTTAGGTTTTGTGGGTCATAAGGTCTCTGTCACAACTATCCAACTCTGCTGTTCTTGCATGGTAGCAGCCATAGACAATATGTAAATGATGACTATGTTGCAATAAAACTTTGTTTACGATCATCAAATTTTGAATTCATATAATTTTCGTAGCCCTGAAATATTCTTCCATTTTTAACCATGAAATATTGCAAAAAACATTCTTACCTTGTGGGCTGTAAAGAACAGGCAGCAAGCTGTAGTTGCTAACCTGTGGCCTAGACAGGCAAACCTAGGATTAGAAGCACTGAGTAAGGCCGTGCAATTGTGTGCTGAAAACCCATTCAGAAGGGAAAGTCCAAGGTGGAATGTAGGAGGCTGTTATTTTTCTTTTGACCCCCACATTTTTCCTCCCTCGGATCATTCCGTATCTTTTTCCTATTTGCTTTGCCGGGATTGTTCTCATTCAATGTGCATACTTTCTCATACCTCAGGCGTTATGTCTGTCGTGGCCATTTGTGTTTAAATTGAGGGTTTGGGGAAGACTGAAAAACATTCAAGACCCAAAGTAACAGCTTTCTCGTGAAGCGTTTACACGCATTGAGAGATATCGTTCCATTGGTGTGAATAAGTCTCTATGTACACACCTGATGAAATATAATGCTGGCTTCTAGTCCCCTCACAAAAGAAACAGGCTTCCTGTTTGCGTGACTTGGGGACGACTCCTGCTTTTCCCTGGCTGCCCATCAGTTGGCGCCTTTTGCCGTCCTTTTTCCCCAAGCCGCTTTGGGGGCCGCGGTCTCTCCGCAGCTCGCGGGTCACATGGCCCGCCTGAGCAAGGGGAGCCCTGCGCCTGAGCTGGGAGGCGGGAGGAGGTGAGGCTCCGGCGCACACCCAAACCGCGCTGCGCCCGCTCCTTCCGGGCCCCGGAGATGGCGCCTCCACCGGGATGAGCTAGCCAGCCTGGGCAATACCAGAGGCGGCCCTCGGCGCGCGCAGGGGACCGAGCTGATCGCCCCAACCGGGTAGGTTTCTGTTGCGCACGATCTGCCCAGCCCTTCTGGCGCAGTGGTCGGAGCCCTGGACACTAGAGCGAGGGGACAAGGATTAGGGGTGGCCACAGCTGGCACAAGCAGGGCAGCTGGGGGTTGGGGAGAGGCATCGCAGAGGGCCTGTGCCCCGGGCAGTGCGCCTCGGGCAGGCGGGTTGCCTAGCGGCCCTGCCCGCAGCTCCGACCGCTTCCTGCCGGAGGATTGCGAGGACCCCGCAGGGGTCCCCAGGGCAGCAGGGGCCCGCATCATTGCGGGGATGGTTGAGTGTCTCGGGGGCGCATCCCTGGCCGTTGCCTGCGCCAGCTGCGCTGACAGGTCAATAGAAGGACGCGAGCGGGGCGCGTGCCAGTCTGGGTAAGACCCTCGCCGAGCCTAGCAGGGCCAAAGCGCCAAGGGGCCTGGCGCCTAATGGCCGCCCGCAAGCAGGGGACCCTGGCTGCGCATCCACACCTTAGGTTCGCCGGGCGCGCGGAGAGCGCGGCCGCAGTGTTGGGTTTCTGCGGGCGACCTCGCAGCCAAGGGCTAAGGGAGGGCGACTGGGCAGAGGAAGGCGTCCCTCCCAGCACCAGGAAAATCCAGCAGAAGGGAAGGAGCGCAGCAATGGAGACGGTCAGCTCGGCCTACGGGTGGGAAACTGAGGCTCAAGCGTGGCAAGGACTGCCCAAGGTCAGCGACAGACACTAGATCCAGGGCCCAGGACATCGTCCCCCATTCTTTTTCCAAGAGGGAGGGTTAATTAGGTCCACCTGGGTGTGTCTCACCCTCTTTCTGGCCCTTGGCTCCGGCGTCGCTAGTGTCGCACTGCGCTCGCGGTGTCTTGGGGCGGTGAGCTCCTGCAGGGTCGTTGTGACCCGCATCCTCTGCTCGGCCCACGCTCTCTCCGGGGGACCGCAGGGCGGCTCCAATGATGATCTCACCATGCGGACCATTAGCAACACATGCGGGTGTGTGTGCGCGTGCATGTGTGTGTTTCTCCAAGAAAACTAATCCTTCTATAGGGGAAATAGCTTTTTTTTTAGGGGTGAATTTCTAGAATGCACTGCACTAGGTACTTTATGAGGTGAGAAGAGAAAATCAACATTATTAGAATTATTAGAATGTTGTAAGGATACACGTATCAGAAAACATCCAGGAAACAAAAATCTAAAGGAGAAACAAAATAAAAATAACTTAAAACTTCAACTTCTAGATGGTTTAGATTTTCTGCATATCTTAAAATTTTCTCTATGTATACACATTTGAAGTTTTAAATCAAAAGCGTGGACCAAAAAATGGTATCTTGTCTTAATTTGCATGTCTTTGATTACCCATGGGAATTAACACTTTTTCCTCTGTGTAGTAGCCTTTTGCATTTCTGTAGGTGAGTTGATTGTTAATTCTTCTGCCCATTTTTCAGTTGGAGTATCTTTCTCCTCCTGACTTTTAAACACTTTATGTGTATTACACATTGAAGTAGTAAGTCTTTGTCACGTGTTGCACTATAGCGAGTATTTTCTGTTAACTTTTACTAGTTCTAATTCCAAATGATCTTTTGGATACTTTGGTCAATTTTTTATTTTGATGGTTATATGGGCATATAAATTTGACAAAACTCATCGAAATATATATATATTTAAGTGGTGCATTGTACTGTATGTAAACTGTACCTCAATAAAATTCATTTTTAAAGGCCTAGAAAATTATCATCCTGGGTAATGAGAGAGAATTTGCCTAGTCAGATATTAAAACCTGTTATAAAGCTTTCATAATGAAAATAACATGGCCCTGGCACCACAATGCAGAGAGAGATAGATGCCAAAATCCACAAACAGATATA
This sequence comes from Gorilla gorilla gorilla, assembly GCF_029281585.2. Taxonomy (NCBI): domain Eukaryota; kingdom Metazoa; phylum Chordata; class Mammalia; order Primates; family Hominidae; genus Gorilla; species Gorilla gorilla. The sequence goes on along the minus strand of NC_073237.2, from coordinate 97,819,481 downwards.
TATACACGTAATTTAATTTATTATAGCTATAGCAACTTAAATCACAAATTTAAAAATGGACTTAACAGGTGCCCTGACTGTCATGTTCACCTTCCCAGTGTCTAACACAAGACTCAGTGTTGAATCAAATGCTTAATTATGATTATAAAAGTAATGCTCTTTGCAGAAGTGTAGATATCAAAACAGGAAATTGCCATCCCCATACCCTTCTTTTCTCCTTCACTAAATTATACTCCACATTAAAAATAAAATGGTCATATCTCTGTACATTTTTCTGTAATTTGCACTGATATAGTTTACATTTCTCCCTTCTGGTCTTAGTCTACTTGAGCTGCTGTAACACATTTTCAAAGACTAGGTGGCTTAAACAACAGACATATTTATTTCCCAAAATTCTGAAAGCTGGAAGTTCCAGATCAGGGTGCCAGCATGGTCAAGTTTTGGTGAAGGCCCTCTTTCCAGTTTACATGTGAGAAAGCAGAGAAGAGAAGTGATCTCTCCTGTCTTTTCTTATAAGGACACTAATAAAGAGCATGCATTACTGAGGTCTGCACCCTTATGACCTGATTATCTTCCAAAGACCCCATCTCCAGATACCATCGTGTTAGAGATTAGGATTTATAACACGAATTTTGGCTGGGCAGGAGGAGGACAAACATTCAGTCCAAAGCACAAACCTAGCTAAGATTTCTTTTGTGTCAACGTATTTAAACCTTTCTCTTCTTAACATTTCCACAGCATACCTTTTTATGATTCTCTAAAAATCTGTTCCCTTTGCTAGGCATTTCATTTGCCTGCAGTTCTTCCTTTCTTCCTTCCACCCTCCCACCCTCTTCCTCACTCTCTCCTTCTCTCTTTCTGTCTTCTTTCCTTTTTCTTCCTTCCTTCCTTTCTTCCTTCCACCCTCCCACCCTCTTCCTCACTCTCTCCTTCTCTCTTTCTGTCTTCTTTCCTTTTTCTTCCTTCCTTCCTTTCTTCCTTCCACCCTCCCACCCTCTTCCTCACTCTCTCCTTCTCTCTTTCTGTCTTCTTTCCTTTTTCTTCCTTCCTTCCTTTCTTCCCTTTCTCCCTTTGTTCTTCTGCCCCTCTTTCTCTCTTTTTCTTCCTACTGCATACAAAACAGCACTCAACATTTCTTATCCATCTTTGGTAGCATGTGTTGGCATTTCTGCAGAGTAGATTCCTAGAAGTAGGATCGTTATGTCAAAGGGGATGCACTTATAAAATTTTTATAGATACTGCCCCAACACCCCAACATTTCCTCCAAAGATTGCACCAATTTATATTAAAGTGCCTAGTTGTTGAACTGTGACACTCCCTCTTGAAGTAAATTAAATTCAGATGTTAAATATAGAGATTAATTATGGAGAAAGGGAGCTCTATTACCAAGTCTTTCCACCTAAGCATTATTTTTCTGATTATTAATGACTTTTTAATTACCCTTTGGTAGAATTTTGTAGTATATGTGTATATTCTGCATATTTCTGAAATTTATTTCTAGATATTTGAGTTGCTTATTTTTTTCCCTTTTGACTGGGATCTTTTACTCCCTTAGTTCATTGGTGATCGTTTACATGAAAGCAGTCATTATAATATAGATAATATAGATACAGATATGGATATGTAATGCATATATATAGTACATGTGTATATATACTTGCTATGTATATTATATATTATTTTTACATATTAATTCTGGTACCAACCATGTTTTGATTCTATTGCCATTTCTAATGGTTTTTCAGTTGATTTTCCTGGGCTCCAAATTTATGTAGGCAGTAGTGCATATTGGTTGAGAATGTGGGTTCTGGACACAGTCTGCCTGGGTTCAAGTTTTGCCACCCTGCTTAAAAACTTCGTTTTTTAAAGTATAAGATGGGCTTAATAGTCATACTTCTTGGAGGCTTTTTATGAGGATCGATAGATGAGATGCTTAGAACAGTGCCTGGCACATAAGTGTTCTGGAAACATTTACAAATAAGTCGATCTCTACACAGTATATGACCAGCTCTTTGATACTACCAATTTTATAGCTGAGGACCTGAGACCCATAGAGGTCAAAAGAGGCCATTTACTTGCTCAACAAGCATTGAGCATCTTCTATGCATAGTTCTGTGCTGGGTCTGTGAGGGATACCAAAGACAAATCAGACTGAATCTACTAAAAAAGGATTCAAGAGTCCAATCAGATCATAAGTCAAGGGCCATAAACAAGGCCATGGAAGACAACAGGCATCATAGAAAAACATGAGCTTTGAAATTTATCCTTGTACTTGAATTTCCTGCTTGCAACTTGGTAGCATCAGTTTTGTCAACTAAATGGGATTAATTCCATTGCCATTTTGAGAGTTGCTATTTTGTTCAGAAGAAATAGATGCAAGGGTCTAGCACAACATTGGGATATGTAGTATGGCCTTAATAAGCGGTAGCTATAAATAGATGAGTCTGAAGTAGAAAGTGACAAATGAATGCCCTGTAGGAAAAGTTCATAGAAAGGGCCCCAGTACTTGAGGGGAAAAAAAGAGATTCTTTCTGGTTGGAAAGGTCAGGGTTGGGTTTTGGAAGAGGTACCTTTTGAGCTGATTCTTGATGGTTGAGTTAGACAGTGTGAGGAGCAAAAATGCAGCTGGGAAGATAGTTGGAACTGGATTGTGAAGAATCTTGGCAAATAATTTGGACTTTATTCTACAGTCATGGGGGAATCATTGAATAGTTTTACAGAAAAGAGTGCCATGTTCTGACTTATGCTTCAGAGTATCAGATGGATGCTGATCAAGTAAAACATCACCATCATTTGCAGAGTGTCCTATGCCTGACAAAGGGCTGTCATAGCTGTTGTCTCTTCATCGTCACAGTCTCACTGTGTTGCCAGGCTGGAGTGCAGTGGCATAATTTGGCTCACTGCAACCTCCGACTACCTGGTTCCAGCGATTCTCCTGCCTCAGCCTCCTGAGTAGCTGGGATTACAGGCACGTGCCACCACACCCAGCTAATTATTGTATTTTTAGTAGAGATGGGGTTTCACCATGTTTGCCAGGATGGTCTCGATCTCCTGACCTCGTGATCTGCCCACCTCGGCGTCCCAAAGTGGTGGGATTACCGGCGTGAGCCACCACGCCTATTTGAAGTATCTTTATTTTCCTGTTTCACAGAGAAATAAAATAGGCTCAGAGAGATAAATGATTTTTTTATACAAATTGATCAAATTAGTGAGTGTTGGGACGAGAACTGGACCTAGATCTTTTGGCTTGTGTTGCTCATTCTGGAGGTCAGAAGCTCTGTTAGGAGCCTGTTGCAATCAGCTGGCTTGGAGGTGCTGAGGAGGAACTAGAGTGTGGCAGGGAGGAAAGCTTGACAAGGGGAAGGCGAGGGGAAGAGAGAGGCATAATAAAAGAGGCCGTAGAGGTGGGATTAGGAAGTGACTGCATGGAGGTGAGAAGTTAGAACTAACTAGTGTTTTAGACTGAGTTGCCTGGGAAAGTGGTCGTGCCATTCATATAGTGGATTTGGGAAACACAGAACATTCTTGAGCACTCATCCCCTGACTCACACCCTGGTATTGTGTCTTCCACACCCGTGGATCCTTTAGTTTAATTTTCAGAAGTTGCACTAAAATACAACTATTGTTGTAGCTCCATTTATTCATCTAAGCCCTAGTTCATGTTCATTTCTCAGAGTCTGTGCCCTTTACTGTCTTCCCTGAGCCCTACACTCTAGACATGGTAACAGGTAGAGAATTCTGTTTAGGGAAGGGTTATGTTTCAAAGAACACATGCAAAGCATAGATAAGAACTGGATATGTATTGTTCTGTAGAATCGGAGCTGTAATGGTGTAACTGTTATTAGGTCAGCTCATAGGTGCCAGTCAGTCCACAGTGTCTCTGGAGTGTGGGCCTCAGCCTGTGACATCATGGGCAACTGGAATTCTGGAAAAAGATAATCAGAGTGGTAACATAGACATAGCCCTCTTGTCTCACCCTTATGATTGGGCTGGGAGTAAAAAAACTCCTTCCCCAAACTAGCAGTGAAAAATCCTATGTTTTTATATCTGTTCCCCTAAGGCCATTTATCTTTTATCTTTTTTTGTTTGTGTGTTTGTTTGTTTTTGTTTGAGACAGGGTTTTTCTCTGTCACCCAGGCTGGAGTGCGGTGGTGCGATCACAGCTCACTGCGGCCTCGACCTGCTGGGGCTCAGGCAATCCTCCTGCCTCAGCCTCCTGAGTAGCTAGGACTACAGGAACATGCTACCATGCCTGGCTAATTTTTGTATCTTTTGTTGAGACTAGGTTTTGCCATGTTGCCCAGGCTGGTCTCAATCTCCTGGGCTCAAGCCATCCACCTGCCTCAGCCTCCTAAAGTGCTGGGATTACAGGCTTGAGGCACCACATCCAGCTGGCCATTCTTCTTAAAACCAGATCAGTAAGGTGAAATAAATTATAGGTGCCATTGGACACCACAGGCTACTGTGCAACAATTGGTTAAATCTTTTAAGAAAATATTTTAAAAAGTAAACAAGAACATACTCCTGAATGACTACATAACTCCATGTGGTTGGATTTTCAGCAAAGCAGTCATCTAATCTTGAATGAAGGATCTGATCCCAGCTCCTGTGTCCTAGGTGGGTGTGGTAGATTGCATTATTGTTCAAAATGCCCCTCCCTGGAGTACATTTTCTGCCCCTCCCTGGAATACAAATATTTCTCCAGTCATTGGTGTCAGGTGTGGCCATGTATCTTTTGGCACTCCCTTCCTGCAGGAAAATGACATAACTCTGCTCTGTTGAACTTGAGTTATTATGTGATTTGTTCCAGTCAGTGAAATGTGGGTGGAAGTGATCTGTGTCACTTTTGAGCAGTGGCTTTGAGAGCCAGCTTGTGGTGCACTATTCCCCTTTTTTCTCTCTACCACAAAACCAGCAATGTTAAAACAAACAAACAAACAAACAAACAATAAACAGTTCTATCTGCCTGGGTCCTAGAGTACAAACAACAGGCAACAGAGGCACAATTGACCTGTAAAGGACAAGTAATATGAGCAAGAATTAAACCTTAGTTCTTATAAGCCACTGAGATTTTGGGGATCATTACTGAAGCCTGTCCTTATTCGTGTAGTGTGTAATGACTGGGGTTGGGGGCCGGGTCTTAAGCCCTGTGAGCATTCTGAAAAAAATTTCCATACTCCCTGAGCAGATTGCTAGATGCTTTCTTTTCTCCTGAGGATTTGGAAATTGGCCTGTTGCTTTTTTTTTTTCTATTGAATCTTCATTTTCCCCTCCTGCTCTGTGGGAGGAGTAAATCTTCCTGACCCATTGTTTTGGCCAATGAATGATGAGTGGACTTGATTTGCGGCACACTGAAACAAGGATGTAAATGTACCTGCATGTTTTGACTTGGCCTCTTGTGCAGCTTCCAGGCAACGTAAGAATACGCCCCAGGTGGCTGTTTCCTCTGCAGCTTGATCTAGAAGGAGGGGCATGTGGCAGGAGCTAATTCTGACCTACATTCTGGAGCTGACCCCAACTGAGCCACAGCTATCCACAAACCCGTATGCAAGAAATACATGTTATCACTTTAAGTTATAAAGATTTGAGGCTGTTAATCACCCCAGCAAAGCTGATCAATATAGGTAGGGACCATGTGTCCTCTGAACCAAATCCCTCTCTTTTCCTGATTGTCAGTAGAACAGCAGTCTCACAGACATAGTTTTAAAGTAAAGGACTATGTGAGATGTTAATGATTTTATTGTCCCCAGTAGGATAAATTCCCTGGGACCAAAGGTTCTCCTGATGTCAGTTCTAGGTGTTTCCATTTCTTTCCCCCCGACATATCATAGTAAGTGATAGCCTTTACTATGTGCCTGGCATTTTCCAAACTGCCTGCCCTATCTCATTGTCTCTAGTTCCCTCCTCTAGATTGATCCAGCTCCCTTGTGGTAATAACAAAGGCAGGGATAATAGTATGAGCAGAAATCCACTCGAATGCCTCCTTTTCCAAGGCCAATACTGCAGGAGTGGGAGCTCAGCCCAATTCTAGTATTGGCTTCCATTAGCAGTGATGTGGAAGTGGTGAGGCCACGTTCAATCACGTTCCACCACATGGTTTGTTAACTCCATTGCGCTGAGCAGAGCAGAGGAAGAAGCAACCAGTCTGCAATATGCTGGATGTTCACAAACCAGCAAGACTGGCGTTGCGTAACTCAAACCTCTCCTTGCTTTGTTCCCTCTTTTGGTACTATCCAGATCTCTTAGTACTAGGATAGTCTGTCTCACCTTTGGAGTCCCATAGTACAATCTGTTTCTGTGGCTGAAATGAAACTTGTTTCTCTACTTGAGAAATTAACCATGTCACTGTACATTTGGTATTCTACACAACTGTAGAGGGCAGAGTAGGCTAACTGCTGTAATAAAGTCCAAAAATTATTGATGTCTAGACACAGTGGTTTATGTATTGCTCACAACACAGTCCACTCTAGTTTGGGAGCGTACTGGGAGGTGGGCAGCGGAAGGGACATCTGTTCCATGCCGTCCCAACACTGGGATATGTATGTAAAGGATTCAAGGACCCAGGCTTCTGCCATCTGGTGGCTGTACCTCCTCTAGATCCACCAGGGCTCTCCATTCAGCTGGCAGATGGGGAAAGAGAAAGTCGAGATGGCACATCTGTTCTCAACTACCTTGTCCCAGGTGTGACACCTGTCACTTTGCTGACAAGCCCTAGTCACATGACTCCACCTGGAGAAGGCAAACTAGGAAATGAGGTCTTTCTGTGTGCCCAAGGGGAGACCATGGATATGACAGCACTGGCTGAGTCTGCTCCACAGCAGCCTCGTATGGTTCCTGGGCAATCCTCCCTTTGCAATAACTCACAAACTACACAGTTTTCCTCCAAATGTGTGTAAACCTTATGATGCGTCTGAGGCAAGAGATTTACTTTCTGTACTGCAGACACCATTTAGTTTTGCATTGACCTTACTAGCAATTATTATTTTATACTGGCTTTGCCCTTTTCATTCTGTTTTTTGGCACCAGTCTGTTTTCCATCAGAACGTTAGACCTGCTTACTTCTAAAATATTTTTGTGAGTTTGAACACACGGATAGATTTTAATGGCATTTTTACTCTGCATTATTTTGCTTTCTAACACATTTAATATTCACAGTAACCCTATGAGACAGATATTATTATTTCTATTTTAGAGCTAAGAAATATAAGATATGGAGAGGTAAACTTCCCACCAAATCAGAGGCAGAGCTAGGATTCACACCAATATGAGCCTGGCCTCAGGCCCATGCTCTGAATCATCATATCACACAGCATTTTTTCCTGGACCAAACTGAGGGCAACTGTCTCTTCCATGTTCACCTCTGCCTTTCCCCCAGCTCCCTCATTGAAAAGCTACTCATGGATCTTCCTCCAGATGTTTCCTCCCTCCCCAAGCCTGGGGCTCTAGAGTTTGCTTGCTTATGGGAAATACTTCCTCTCATTGGTTCCCATGATCTATAAAAATAAAATGGGAGAACAATCAGGATTAAATTAATATGCAATGTTAAGTATAGTTGTGTTAGATTAGAAGCATATGAATGGAAAATGACATTAAATAACAAAGATACTTCAGAGAATCCTAAGTATTCCTTCTCTTGTTGGACAAGTTTTTTTTGGAAATTGCTATATGCACAGTTAATCAACAAGTATTTTCTGGGCCCTTATTCTGGAACTTGCTCTAAATGTGTATATTTCCTTTGTGCCAAGCCTTGCTTTTTTGCCCCCATTTTAAGAACCCATTGTCTGTGTAGCTGGTGAATAGAAATAATGATCCCAACAGCCTACCTGGAGATTTTCTGGCATTGTAAACCTAACTAAATATCTTTAGGCGTGATGACTTGGTTGAATGCACCAAGATCGTATTACTCATAGAAATAATAAAAACATCCCAGAGGTTGTTAGCAGACACAACCAAAGAATGGTTTACTGTAGAAAATACTTTAGAGTCTCTAGAAGCTACAGAGCCTTGAATTATAATTTCTGGTTTGATATGTGCTGAGTTCAGTTCTTGTCCTTTTGGTTTTTTTTGTTGTTGTTGTTGTTGTTGTTTTAAGTTATTCTTACCATTCCCTACTTCCTCTCTCTTTAGGTTTGATTTCTGATGACTCTGGCCTGAGTTCCAGGATGGTTTTTTCTTGGGACCAGACATGAACAAAAGTTGACCTCATGAGCACTTCAACCTCTCCAGCTGCCATGCTCCTTCGGAGGCTGCGGCGACTCTCCTGGGGCAGCACTGCTGTCCAGCTCTTCATCCTAACAGTGGTGACATTTGGCCTGCTGGCCCCCCTGGCCTGTCACCGACTTCTACACTCTTACTTCTATCTGCGCCATTGGCATCTGAACCAAATGAGCCAAGAGTTCCTGCAGCAAAGCTTGAAAGAGGGTGAGGCTGCCCTCCACTATTTTGAGGAGCTTCCCTCTGCCAATGGCTCAGTGCCCATTGTCTGGCAGGCCACCCCCCGGCCCTGGCTGGTGATCACCATCATCACTGTGGACAGGCAGCCTGGCTTCCACTACGTCCTGCAGGTGGTGTCCCAGTTCCACCGGCTTCTTCAGCAATGTGGCCCCCAGTGCGAGGGGCACCAACTCTTCCTGTGCAACGTGGAGCGTAGTGTGAGCCATTTTGATGCCAAGTTGCTCTCCAAGTACGTCCCTGTGGCCAATCGCTATGAGGGCACTGAGGATGATTATGGTGATGACCCTTCGACCAACTCGTTTGAGAAAGAGAAGCAGGACTATGTCTATTGCCTGGAGTCATCCCTGCAGACCTACAACCCAGACTACGTCCTGATGGTAGAAGACGACGCTGTTCCAGAAGAGCAGATCTTCCCAGTCTTGGAGCACCTTCTGCGGGCTCGCTTCTCTGAGCCACATCTCAGAGATGCCCTTTATCTCAAGCTGTATCACCCCGAGAGGCTCCAGCACTACATCAATCCAGAGCCCATGCGGATCCTAGAGTGGGTTGGTGTAGGCATGTTGCTGGGGCCCTTACTAACCTGGATATACATGAGGTTTGCCAGCCGCCCAGGGTTTAGCTGGCCTGTAATGCTCTTCTTCTCCCTGTATAGCATGGGTCTGGTGGAGCTGGTGGGTCGGCACTATTTCCTGGAACTGCGGCGGCTGAGTCCTTCCCTGTACAGTGTGGTTCCTGCCTCTCAGTGTTGCACCCCAGCCATGCTCTTCCCGGCACCTGCGGCCCGCCGGACCCTCACCTACCTGTCCCAAGTGTACTGCCACAAGGGCTTTGGCAAGGACATGGCACTGTACTCGCTGTTGAGGGCCAAGGGAGAGAGGGCCTATGTAGTGGAGCCGAACCTCGTGAAACACATCGGGCTCTTCTCCAGTCTCCGGTACAACTTTCATCCCAGTCTCCTCTAGGGTGCCAAGAGATGCCTTTCTGAAGTTGGCCACTTCTTGAAGATTCAAATATTGATCTCTTTATTTAGACATGGTTGCCTGCAGGTTTCACTGTTTACTGTTGTTAGAGATATAGGCACTGGGGCAGCTGAGGAACCTCAATATGTTAAGAGCCTTGGCTTTGGTAGCCTCCTGGCAGGAGCAGCAGTTTGCCACAGGTCCGGACCTCTCCCTCCACACAGCCACACTGCCTCATGCAGTCTGACCCACCCAGTGAGGGTGCATTTGAACACTGATTATATTCTCCATTTGTTTTGAAGCTCTGCTTTGTGATAGAGCTTGTGACTGCCAAAAATCTTGTGCACAGTGATATGACTGTTTTAGGATCTTAAGGGTAGAATTTTGTGAAAGTTGAGATCCTTTGGAATTGAGTTCTTTCTCATTGGGTATGAAAATGGATGTATGTTTAGAATATATGCCCAACGAGGCAGGACCATGTGGATAGATTCCATTTGTTTCCTTGACCTGATGTAATAAAAACTGATAAAAGCCGTGCAGTGCCCGGCATCTTGGAGGCAGGTGATCTGGCTTTTCTGTTACCTGGCATTTTATTTTCCTATATATCTGTAGTGCACTGATAATTGATATTGTTAGTGAGAACTTTAAGGCACGACAAGATCTGGAAGAGCTTGTGAACCATCAAAGTCAGATTGCTTATGTTGAGTAGTGATTTAACATTGAACATTTCTGTACTACTCTGACTCTTTGAAAATTGGACATTTCAGAATGATACAATATAGGGGAGCTCTTTACAAGTAGCATATCATTTTTCCTGACTTTCCTGGCTGACTGCTTACCTTCATTTCTTTTTCTTCTAGGTAGCATGATGTTATAGAAAAAAAAAAAAGCATGGACTGAAGTCAGAAGACCTGAACTTTTATTTCAGATCTCTGCCATGGCCTAACGACGTGACCGCCTTGGGCAGGTCATATAATCACTCTGGGTCTCAATTTCTTCACCTGTAAAGTGAGGACAGTAATACTTAACCTGTTAAAGTTGCCTTGAGGATTAAATGGCAGAATATATGTAAAACACCTAGCAAGTGCTTAGTCCATAGAAGACACTTGGCAAACTTTTCTCTCCTATAATAAACATATACAACTCAAGCTTATTTTGGAAAAAGATATTAGTGATGTTGTTTAAAGTATGAGATAGGGCATGGAGCTGCCACCTATGTACCAGCTATTCCAGATGACCAAGCCCTGCTAGAATAAAGACTGACTTTTCATTGTGACCTCTGAAGGATGTGCAGCTCAGCTTTCACCTTCACCCAAGCCAAAAAGAAGAATTGTTCATTCAAACTGGAAATGATCTCCAGCTTGGAAATGAGACTCCTCATGAGCTTATTCTAAGATCAGAGTCTGAAAATTATTTTCTCAAAAGTTACAAATAAATTTCTTTTAACAGTACTGTCAGACTAGTGACCAACAAGTTACTTTATGAGGATGGATGATGACATTAGAGTTCAAGCAGTTGTCCAGTTTGTTTCGATGCCACAGTTTGCTTTTAAACTCCCATAGTGAGCTTCCATCTTGAGACCCACTCAACACAGAAGGATTACATAAAGGTTGATCACCCACGCTCTACAGATGAACAAATTGAGACCCAGAGATGCTAAACTGCTCTACAGGTCACAAACCTGAACAGCAGCATAGCCAGAATGGGAACGGAGCTCTTCTGACTTCAAGCCCCTGCACTTTTTTCTTAACCACATTAATTTTATGAATATCTATGTGGTCAAAGTCTCTTTTGTAAAATCTGAGTATAAGCTGAACTAATTCATGTCTCTGTAAGCTAAGATGGCAGAAACACATTGTCATGTTAGTTTGGAGGAGCAAACAGATATAAGTATGTGTTGTAATGTTATAGTGAGCTGTTATGTATCCCCCAGCAATGTCCAAAGTGATCAGAGCTACTAGATGACATTATTACAATGTTCAGATCCCACTCCTTCATTCCTCCTCTCTCAGTGACTTGTCTACCCCCAAGCTTTAGAACTGAGCTCTCTCCAACTTAGAACTCATTAGAGTTTGTTGCATTAGTGATTGGATCTCCTCATGAAAGTTTTTTGACCAATGACAGTGGAGCCACTTTAAGCTAGCCAGGCCCAAGATAGGGAAGCACTGCTGGTTTACATTTCTGCTCTTCTAATTCAGTTGTCTATTGCATGCAGACATCCCCTGCCCGACTTCTCCATTATGGAAGGCTAAGGCCATCCTTCCTTGTCCAGTTTCTCTACCTACACACTAACATGCCTTTTCCTCATGGAGCTGAACTCTGCCAGTTGTCTTTGGACATTTTCTGCAGATGCAGGCTCTGTTCTGCTCTTTCGTTCCCACCCACTTCTAGATCTTCCTGCATTTAATCCCTTATTCTTATAAGGAGTCTAATTTTTGTGTATTGTCCTTGATTAGGGCAGCTGACAGCTTTACACCAAAGCTGAAGTCTCTCACTTAATCCTAAGCAAGGGGCTAGGGAGAACTAAGATATCCTTCCCATATCAAGGGACATAGGTTACTAGAAGGGTGGAGGTCTCTTAACAGGCTCACTCACCTTTCAGAGTTTAAATTATGGTCAGGCTTAAGAAGCTCTCTCTTGTGACTGAGTGTATTGCATAGACATGTCTGTGAAAATAAAAGCACCCATTTTGCTAAGGCTTTCTGAGAAGACTTTTATCATTCTCTGTCTTTCTTTTTCATGAATGGATTTTTCTGATGTGGCAAATAGTATGGGCTCCCTGCCCCCACACACAGTTGTGTAGTCCCAAGGGAGCCATTCAGAAGTATTGGCTGCTGCCTGCACAAGCAACCATGGCCACAGATCCCTGGGTCACAGCAATGTCAGAGCATTTATCCATCTTTTTCTGGGTAAAAAAATTGGGGGTCACTGCTACCACCCAGATCATCTTACCTCTCACTGGTATACCCCTGGTACAATGTGGTGATCATTCCTTCACTCTTTCCTGCCTCTTGCCCTAAAAGTCTTAGAATAAGTTGCAGAGCTGCCATGGGTGGTATTTCTGTCTAGTGCTCCATTGGCCACCCCAAGAACATGCAGCAACACCTGTAGGCTGAAAGAGAAAACCCAGCCTTCCCCTGAGAGAAACACACAGAGATCCCTCACACCCATCCTCCCCCCACTCCCAACACACACACTGAAAACAAAACCACTAACAACAACAAAGTAAAAAACAGCTGTGTGTAGTGATGGAAAGACTTCCTCTTAGCACTTGCCATTCCCTCTGGTTGGACTGCATGTAAAAAACTTTTTTATAGGGGCTAAAATTGTACACTATAACCAATTCTCAGTCCCTAGACCCCATTCTTTGTTCCTCTTCTTCCTGATTTTCTTCCCTAGTCCATTTCTTTTTGTCCAGTATTCCTTTTGCTCATAGGCCGTTCCACTGTGAGTCCTGTACTCTTTCTCATTCATTCATGGCTCACTGTGTGTCATGTTCTATTCTAGGTGTTGGGGATATAGCAGTGAACGAAACAGAAGACCCCTGACACTGAGGAGCTCATGTTCTATGGGGAAGGTGAAGTGGAAAAAAACTCAAAAGAATAAATAAGGGAATTTCAAGAGGTTTGAAGGAAATCTAACTAGGTAATGTGATTGCGGGACCTAGGGATAGGGAAGGGCATAGAATGCTTTAGATAGGATGGGAAATCTCTTAGGAGAGATTAAAATTGAACTAAGACCTGAATTACATGGAAAAATTTAGTCAAAGGAAAAGCATTCCAGAGAGAGAGCATGGCAATGCAAAGGCCTTGCAGAAAGAACCAGTGTAGAAAGTCCAAGGATGAAAGAAAGCCAGTGTAGCTAGAGCTTGAAGAATGAGGATGGGAGTGGAAGATGTGAAGGTAAGTTTGCAGGAGCCTGATCATATCAGGCCTGGAAGATGATATAGCTATTTAAAGTTTATTCTAAATGCAATGAGAAGCCAGCTCCTAGCAAGATAATAAATTGCTTTTCCAGAACGTTAACTGTCCATTATTTAGTTCCTTTGCATTCTCCATAGGCTGGTCTTATAAAGGTTCTGTGACAGTAGGGAATCCATTAAAGATCTATTACATAAGGGAATGTGCGACATGCAAGAGCAGATGACAAATGTAGAAACCCTCTGCTTCACTTGGCATTTCTGTCCTTCATCTTTCTGATATTTTAAAGCTACTGTGTTCCTACAAACATATGCTATCTGTTCCTTCATTCTTTTTGATAAATTCATCTTTTGCCTTTACATTTTCATCGTTTTTACCCCCAAATGGTTAACGTAGGTGGTTTTTTTTTTTTTTGGAATCATTTTATTCTTTCATATTTCTGTGTCAGTCGCTAGGAGAAAGACCAGGAAAATCTGTTAAACTCTAAACCAAAAATTCCCATTCACTGCAGAGTGATGATTCGCAACACTGCTGCAATTCAGATAGTGGGGTGTCCTGAAGTGACAACACATCACCACTGCAGTCCTAATAAATTAAGTCTTTTTGTTTTGTTTTGTTTTGTTTTTTGGTCTGCTAGCTTTAGTAAATTTCCAACCATCTTTGACATAGTCCCAAAGATTTTCCAAATAGTATCCAACCTAGAAAACAGTTTCAGTTAATAAGCATTTTTCAGCAAATTCTATTATAGTTGGGATAAAATATCCAGTGGCTTAAAATTACCCAATTTTACATTATGTGGTGCTGTAACTCAAGAGTGCATCGTACTGTATGTAAAAATCCCACAGTAATCAACTCCAATTAAAGTGCCTCTCCACCTAAATTAAATTACCAGTTAAATAAATTCTCCCAAATGAGGAGTGTATCTAAGGTAAATCAGATTAGTTCTATCAAACTTGTATTCTGCAGTTGCACTGTAATATTCTCACCATTTTTCTTCAAACAACAACAAGAATGCACAATACAAATATTTCCATTAAAGAAACAGCAAAATCAGTTATCAATTTTTAAGCAAACAGCTGTAATCTAATTCCCCATTGTGGTTTTTGTTTTTTTTTTTTTTTCCTGCAAACGTTGGCTGCCATTTAATTTTGGAAAAGAAATACACAGAATTTTCAGTTTTCCTATTAGGCATGTTACTCACAGAGTTGGGATTCAATGTTTCTAGCTTTACCCGAAGCAGGGCAAAATTTCTGATTAACCAGTTTTCAAGTCAACCAGTCTGTGTAGATTTATTTCCAGGAATGTGTTTGTGCAATGCCTCTTGTCCTTCTTAACCATACCCTTCTCCAACCCCAGTGTATCCAGAATCCATGGCCAATTTGAGTTCAGCAAAAATTTGGCTTCCATTTAGCTCCCCCTCCAAATAAGTTTATAAAAGAGGAGGCAGGATTTCATCTCCTTTCTGGATTGTACACATAGAATACATCTAAATTTTAAAAGCTATATATTGTAAAAAATGGTGTGTGTCTGTATCACATTCAAAATCTAGTTCATGTATTATTCTGCAAGGAAATACGTCAAACAAATTAATCATGAGTAAACCTAAATTTAGCAGTTTATCCTTATCTTAATGAATACCTAAATCCTGTTTGCGATATTGACTCAAACGACTCAAGCTTTCTCCTTTTTAATCTCGTTGAACTTTTAGCTGAAACGCCCCAATCTGCAGAAACACATTTCCATGTTTGAATCAGGAAAGGCTTGGAAGAGATTAGAATGACATTATATTTCATTTTACCAGTTAATACCACAGGAAGAACTATTTCAGCCAAACTAACCCCTTCTTGTCACACTTAAACATTAACCTCAACCCTAAGGTAGACACATACTAAAATTCAGAATTGCATCCCAGGAGGCCTTTAGGACAAATTAATTTTTGTTCTGTAAAAGGCACCACGTGTCATGTTTCATATCAATTTACATTTATTGAGTGCCTACTGAGTGACAGGTGCTGTGCTCAGTGCTGGAGACTCAAAGGTGAGTGAATAAGACATGCTTTCTTCCTTTCAGAACCATGGCCCCCAGTGGGGGAGTTAGCAACATGATGTAAGTCCTGAGATGGGAGGATCACACAGTGCTGTCTGTAAATTGCCCCAAAGCACTGAGACTGTAAGTTATCCCAACTTCCTTAACTTCTCTGCAACCTCTTTTGCTGAGGACAACATGATCCAACAAAAATGTCTCCTACTAACAAAGAGAATGTTTGACACAAACACTTATTTTCAGAAACAATTGTCTCCCAAAGCACTTGGCTTGTCCAAAGATGACTTACCTTGTTGGCAGCCCCTTGCCATACCTGTCTCAAAAAACAAATCAAGCTGAACCCACACAGTTTCATTGTCCACCCCTCCTTGCTGACAGAAGCTTGCTGATCTGCAAATGGAGAGAGGACTGGGAAGGTCACAACTTGTCCTTGCTCTCTCAAGGTAAGTGTCATCCCTTAAAGCTTGCCTGCTGCCTCATTGCCTTTCCCAAGTCTTGTGCCAAGTTGGTGCTTCTCATATCATAACTTCACTATAGCTGATTGCGAGTTGGATCTGGTCTCCTGGAGTTCCTCTCACAGAATGACTAGAGCTCACCCATCACATGATGTGAGAGTGCCCTTCTTTGAACCCTGAAGAGTTTTTAACCGAAGACCACATATTTCTTCCACCTGTTCTTGTCAGTGTTTCCATAGGGACCCACAGGTCTGAAAAGACACATTCCTTACTTTTAAAAATTAACTTGTTTAGACAACCCACACTGGTATTGGCCAGAGTCCTCAGACTGGCTCTGAGGATAGCTGACTAAGCTGCTGCTCCAAAATGCTGGAATATGTCATAATTCACAACCATTGTTCATAACTGTTTGACTACCCTAAACCTTACCTTCAAGGATTCTCTTATCTGAATGAACTAAGCAGAATAAACGGAACAATAAGAGTAGGGCTTGAAATCCAATTCTTAACTAATTAGAAAGCATGTATGGGCTAAGAGTTTCTTACCCCTTGCCAGGAGGGAAATGGGGAAATTTGATTTATACGTGAAAGTTCTGCTTTTCAGCTTTCACTTGCCAAAGATAGGACAACTCAAATGAAAAGAAAAAATGGTGTTATCCATTTATTTTTCCAAAAGAGATGTTTGCAATGCTTTTTTACATTCTCTTCATATATGGGCAGAGTTTGTGCTGTAAATTTTGCAAGTTGGTTTCAGTGCAAGAGATGGTTACAGCATTAGGATGCATTCAGTGGCAAGTAACAGAATCTAGTCTCCCAGGGGCTTAAGCAACAATGACATTTAATTTTCTCACCTGGCAAGAGGTCTGGAGAAGGCAGTTGCAGCAGTGCAATGAAGTCATCTAGGATCCAGATTCTGTCTGCTCTTCTGTTCTGCCATCTTTTGCCACCTCAGCTACTGCAGCTTCAAATATCGTGTCCTCACAGAGCTGCATTCAGTGGGAGTAGGAAGGGGCTGGGATAAAAAGCTTTCCCTTGTAAAGTTCTTTTGTTGTTGTTTTGTTTGTTTTCCTCCTTCCAGGAAGAGCAGTTTCAGGAAGTCTCCCAGCAGACCTCTCCTTTTGCTTCACAGGGCCAGAAATAGGCCACATGCCCACTCCTAGACCAATCACAGGCAAAGGAAAACAGAACAAGCCCAGTTGCAATTAATTCTCCTGGGGCTTGGATAGGGGCCCATCTTCTATGATCTCAGTGGCTCCCTACCCACCACCTAAACAAGATGGGGCTTTTGTTGGCTAGGAAGAAGAGGCACATAGATAGCTCTTGGGTAAAATGTGAACAGCAACTGCCCTGTTGCTGGGGGAAGTGATCAAGATTTTTAATATCCTTTCTGCTCATGCCATTTTATTTAGAAATTGAAGTAACATGGAGATTTATTTTAATATAGTCATATAGTTAAGTTAGGCACATTACTGAAAATATATTCTAGCTGCTACAAGATTAATTGTTTGAAGATATCAAAGGGCTTTGAGAGGCAGAGCTTCTTAGATTCCTGGCGGCCCATTAGATTGCATTTTCTTTCTCATACGATAGGACATCTGAACAGCTGAACATGAAACATCATGGAAACAATAAGATGATTGTTGCTACTTTCAAGGAAGTACAGATAATCAAATTCAGATTGGACATGGGATTGACCAGATAGCAGCGGAAGCTTGTGCTTATTTTCAACCTATTGTGGAATTGTCTTGAATTGTTGATTTGGGGCCCATGAAGAGCTTTTTATTTTTTTGAAAATAAATTCACAATTTTAGAAAGTAGTCATATGGATTTTGATGTATAGTATAAACCATGCTGTAAATTTCTGAAGCTCTTTTTGGCATGCAAATGTTAATACATCTGCATCAGAAAGTATTTTCCTGTCTGTATTCAGTTTCAAGAAGAAAAACTATGATAATGAAATTAAATTATTTTCTCCAAAAAAACACAGTATCCCAGAAAAGATATAGGGGGGTCTGACATGAATCCCAGGAGATCCTGAAATTTCTAGAGATTTGAGCAATGTGTGACCCTTTACTCTTCAAGAAAGGAATAAGGATGAAGACAGGAACTAAAATCATTCCTGCCAACTAGAAACAGAATTGTGACCTCTCCCTAATGAAATCGATCCCACAGCTCAGTTAGCACCTAAAGACACCATGTGTCGCCAGTCTTTGGATGTAAGCAGTCATGTTAAGATTAAATAATGCAGAGTTTCCTAACACTCTTTCTCAAGCCCCAAAATTCCTACTAAATATTTCTGGGAGTCTGCAAAAAGCTACCTTACATGTATGTACGCACAAAGAAGTCTGCTAGCTACAGTCATTACAGAGCATCTGTTTTATCTTTCCTTTCCTGTTCTGGCTCCACACTGCCTTGCAAAGTAACTGGAAAGGCCTCTCTTTTACCCTCACTTATAGTAGCTGTTTTGAAACCACCAGTGCCTATGCCAGGGGTACTATTTTTTAATGCTTCCCCAAATATCAGTTCTCCAGACTACGGTAGACTGGTGCAGGAAGACCCAGTGTCTTCTCAGTGGCTTACCATGATAAAAGTTTATTTCTCGCTGACACAAAATCTAACAGAGATCTGGGCACCCCTTTAGGACAGCTGTTTTCCATGAAGCCTCCCTGGTCAACTAAGCAGGTTTAAATTGATAACTTGATTGTGGTTACTCACTAGCTCTTTGCTTCAGGCTGCAAATGCTGGAACTAATCAATATGGCTCTACTTTAACTGCAAGAGGGCTAAAAAGTGCAGAGAGGTTCATGTATATGAAAAGGGAGAAGAACAGATTTTGGTGAATACTAGTGATATCTACTTTACAGGTCAGTACTTGGTCCTGGGGGAAAGTGGAAACAATGACCCTCTTTCTAACTGTTGCTTTGTTTTGTCACTTGATCTTCCAATCAGTACAGCTTACATCCAGAATCTCAAAAACTTTCTCATGAGTACACTCTATTGTAGGCTCCAACATAGGTCAAGGGTGGAAGAAAATGCTGTGCCATCTTTCCCATTCTATCTGACTCGTGTGTGTGTGTGTGTGTCATTATATATATGAGTCATTATATATATATAATATATAATATATGTATGAGCCATGAGCCATTCTCTCTGACTCATATATATATATATATATTTCATGACAAATTTACATACACCCTCTTTCCCCACTTTTTTCCATCCTCCTTCAAACAATAACCAACTTGTTTATTACTGTATTATGAAGTCTTAGCCCAGTGCCTGGAATTCAGAAATGTGTTAACGACTGAATGGATGAAAGGATGGATTGGTTGATGAGTGGGTGAATGGATAAATAATGGTCCTCTTTCCATAGATGATGCAACGAAGGGAACCTGGTTTCACTATCTACCCTATGAACTTGTCCTGTTACCTTGACCCTAGTTGTAGTCCTTCTGGCTTAGATACAAGCTTAGAAAAGATTGCCTCTTTTTTTGGCTCCCTTTGGATAGAAATTTTGTTTAAGATTAATTATGTTAGTGTCAGGGGTTCAGTTTAGGAGATGAAATCCTATCACTCACGGATTTCTAATTAAGGAATATGCACATGAGAATAATACCAAATAGAAAACAAAATACCTTTTTATTAACTAAGCGCCCATTTCTCTCCCAGGGCAGAGATCTTTGTTAAACCAAATCAGATTATACCATGTAGGTTTGGAAACCTAAGGAAGGTTTCCCTCACTTCCACCCTGGGTGATGAAAAGGTCTGGAACAGACCAAATACAATTTATGCACATAGTACATATGCACAGGACAGAGAACGGCCATGCCCTTTCCCAGTGTGCTGCAATAAGGGGATGGTAACTGCCAATGAGGGAACATGAGCTTAGAGACTCTGCCCTCTAGCGAAATGTGATTTGGTAATTGCCTTGTGCTTTGAGTACTTGAGTAATTCCTCCTCCCTCTGGAAGAAGTTAAAAAGTAAGGAAGACAGAGGGGACGGGGGTGGCAGAAACGCCTCTTCCTCTCCAGACCAAAGTGGAAACGGGAGGAGAGCTGGCTTCTGCTCTTCTTATTCATCTTGAATGTAATCTTCACTTCCCCTTTGCCCAAGCCCTTCAGTCCTTTCCCCAGGATCACATTCATTCTACTCCATGACGAAATGACAGTTTTGTCCCCAACCTAGGTCAGTGTCCTCACTCTACTATGTGCTTTCTAGAGGACAAGTTCAAACTCTAGGTTTATAACTGCACTTTTGTATAAAGTTCTTCTTATTTTTAACATAAAACTTGCTATGCACTAATACTGAAATCAATATAAACTTTATTTTGCCAACACATGGATTTCTGATCATGTGGTCCACTATTGAAAATTCTTGGCAAGCTTATCACAATGAATAGCCAATAGCTAGATTCTGCTGCTGAGCTAGTCTTCATCTCCTTAACATATTTGCTACAAAATAAAAAATCCATAATAATGAAAAAATTGGGGAGATGGGGAAATACTATGAAGGGTTGGCATAATATAGGCAGTGTGGGAGGGGAGACTTTGGATAGGGCAAAAATCAATATTCCCCTTTCTGGCTTCTTTCACTATCTCCCATTGCCTCCCAATAATATGCCATCATTTCCACCCATTCACCGTCAGTTCTACCAGCCTGAGTAAGTGTAAACAGCCTCTGTCTGTGCCATAAATAACCTATTGTGATAGTTCTCTGTTAGATTAACACAGTTCTCCTTCGTTTCCCATTAACAATGCTATTTATTTAGTAGTTCTGTCAACAAAATTTTAGAATAGACAAATAACATAGACAATGCTTCAAAAATTGTCATTACTGCAGAATCTTAAAAACAAAAACAAAAACAAAAATGAGAGCAATTAAAAAACGTAAGTAGTGATTACAAACATGCCACCAGAGAAGATTGTGGAACAGTGTCGCAAATGATTAAAGAAACAAATGACACAGAAATTCTTCAGTTTTCAGGATGGCAGATAAGAAAAGGAACAACTCGCTGAAACACAAAAACTCTCTCTGCTTGTAGGATAACAACTGGCTGAAATCGGTTGGAACCATTATGGCCAACAGGAGTCTGTGTAGAACAAGCTTGCTGACATCACAGCCTGAATTTCCACTGCATGTTTCATACTAACTTCCCCCAAATTTGCACATGTATTCCATGAGGTAGCATGAAGACATAACTGCATGCCAGAGGACTTTCCAGACCTCCCCTTTCCCTCTACCAATCAGGGGTAAATCCCAGAATCCATCCCCTAAACCTTCATAAAAGTATTGCCTTATAGCCAGCATGAGGAGATAGATTTGAGTTGGACACCTGTCTCCTTGTTGGTCGACCTGCAATCAAAAGTTATTCTTAGCTGGGCACGGTGGCTCACGCCTGTTATCCCAGTACTTTGGGAGGCTGAGGCGGGTGGATCACCTGAGGCTGGGAGTTTGAGACCAGCCTGGCCAACATTGTGAAACCCCATCTCTACTAAAAACACAAAAAATTAGCTGGCCGTGGTGTGGTGGTGGGTGCCTGTAATCCCAGCCACTAGGGAGGCTGAGGCAGAAGAATCGCTTGAACCCGGGAGGCAGAGGTTGCAGTGAGCCGAGATCGCGCCACTGCACTCCAGCCTGGGCGACAGAGCGAGACTCCGTCTCAAAAAAAAAAAAAAAAGTTTTTCTTTTCTCAAAAACCCAGTATCATAGCATTGGCTTCTAGCACATTGGGAAAGGAGCCTCTTTTGCTCAGTAACAATGGCAAATAAGTACGTTAAAGGATGCTTAACATTATTAGTCATAAGGGAAATGAAAATTAAAACCACAATGAGATACTAACACACATTCATTAGAATGGCTAAACTTTTAGGAAACTGAACATACTGAGTGTTGGTGAGGTTATGTAGCCACTGAAACTATTGTACAGTACAGCCACTTTGAAAGACAAGTAGGCAATTGCTTGAAAAGTTAAACACATACCTACCATTTGATCAGATCCAGCCATTCGGCTTCTAGGTATTTACACAAAAACAATGAAAGAAAACGTGTCCATATTAAGACTCGTACAGGAATATTCATAGAGCTTCATTTGTAATAGCCCAAAACTGGAAACCATTCAAGTGTCCATCTGCAGCAAATGGACAAACAGATTGAGAATACCCATACCACGGAATACGACTCAGCAATGAAAAGAAAAAAACTATTGATATGTGCAGCAATATGGATAAATCTCAAAATAATTATGCTGATTGAAAGAAGCCATATTTTTAAAAAGTGTGTATGATGTCATTCATGCAAAATTGCAGAAAATGCAAACTAATCACTATAGTGACATGAAGCAAATAAGGGTTGCCTGGAGATGGGGATGAGGTGAGGTGAGGTAGGGAGGAAGAATTTACAAAGGTGCATAAGAAGACTTTTCGGGATGATGAATATGTTCAATGTCTTGATAGCAGTGATGGCTTCGTGAGTGTATACACATGTTGAAACTTACCAAATGTTATATTTACATATATGCACTTTATTATGTCAATTATATCTCATAAAGTTGTTGTTTAATAAAAGACTTTTAACAGTGGTTTTTGCACCAGCCAAAGATGAAGGAACCGGCTTGTATCTTTCCATTAAGTTTCAAATTACTCTCCAGGAAGCTCCCTTGAAAGTGTAGGTCAGCATAGTGGAGGGGTGAGCGTGCTGAGTCACCTATCACCCCACTGTGCTTTTATCCACTGGTTTGTTTATAGTTTCTCTAAAGATTTCTTTCCAAAAAGACCAGGCTTAAGGGGGGAAAAAAATGGAAAAGGCTTTAAAATTCACTGGATCTTTAATGCCTACTAGCTGTAACATTATCAATCTAAGATTCTATAAATGAGGAATTTTGTAAAATACTGTCTTTTTTAACTGAAGAAGCCTTCAATTATAAAAGACACACCATATCCCTAGCTTTCTTTAACAGCTTTTTAGGGGAAAAAAGCAAAATAAATGAGTATACTTATTATAAGATGCACTTCAATTTCAAAAACATTCAGAAGTATGGTTTTAGAATACACATTCCAGCAAGTAGTCCTAGAGTTTTGGAAACGGGTGGGTGGGATCAGCCTTCATAAACTTAAATTGCCTGAGTTGTGGTCTCAGCACCCAGGCTAGTCTCAGGCACCATCTCCTTCCTTTAAAGAAGAAGCAATACACTAAAACCCTAAACATTGGATTCAGCACTAGTTTTTTTTTTTCTTTTCCCAGGCTTTGTAGATGGTGAGGTTATAGCCAAAATCCCATTTAACTCTTAAGAATTTAAGCTAACTTTCATTCATTTATTTATTCATTCAACAAAAACTTATTGGGCACCTGGCACTATTCTAGAGTCTGGGGACAGAGTAAGAAACAAGACAGACAAGAGTCCCTGACCCCATAGAGCTTACATTCTAGCAAGAAAACAAATGTTTAAAAAGTATACAGATAAAACACAATATGGGTTGGGCATGGTGGCTCATGCCTATAATCCCAGCACTTTGGAAGGCCGAGGCAGGTGAATCATCTAAGGTCAGGAGTTTGAGACCAGCCTGTCTAACATGGTGAAACTCCGTCTCTACTAAAAATACAAAAATTAGCCAGGCATGGTGGTGCGCACCTGTAATCCCAGCTGCTTAGGAGGCTGAGGCACGAGAATCACTTGAACCCAGGAAGTGGAGGTTGCAGTGAGCCAAGATTGTGCCATTGCTCTCCAGCCTGGGCGACAGAGTGAGACTCCATCTCAAAACCAAAACAAAAAACACAATAGGATTTCAGATTGTGATAAGTGCTATAAAGAAAAGCAAAGCTGCTTAAGGACGTAGAAGTTGTGTGGGTTATTTCTGATAAGGTGTTATAAAGACTTCTCTGAAATGACATTTAGGTAGGGATACGAATGATATGAATGAGTGAACTATGTAAAAATCTGGAGTGTAGCATTCCAGGCAGAAAGCACAGCGAGTAGCATAAGTTCCTGAGGAGGACATCGCTTGGCCTGTTTAAGGAGCAATAAGGTCAGTATGGCTGGGGTACAGAGAGAAAGAGGGAGTGATCAGAGATGAAGTGGGAGAAGGAAGCTCTTTTAGGTCACAGTTAGGAGCTGGCATTTTATTCTCAGTGCGATGGGAAGCTACTGGAGAGGTGATAAGTTTCTGGACCCCCCACTGAGATTCAGAAGAAACATCTTCCGAGCACAATATTGACATCAGCAGTCTTATCTAATCTCCTCTACGGCAAATGGTTAGATTCCCTCTATCAGCCACGAAAGATAAAAGTACGAAGAACAAGAATGCTATACTGTGCTAGAAATCAATGAAAAGGGTCAGTCACATGCTACAGACAGGGGAATTTTTGCAAGATACAATACAGATGAGATTAGTTTGAAAAAGTGGCCAGTCCTATCTATTACAACTCAGTCACGAGAAGGAACAGCTAACCAAGAAGTGGACCCCAGCAGAACCCACCTATTTACTCAGGGGCTAGGGTCAGAGATGAGGTGAAGCAAGAGATGATATGGGGGTATATCTGGATCCCCCCAACAACTCTGCAACAGTGTACTTGATAACCGAAGTCATACCAAGCAGGATCCTTCAGTGTCATTTACTGCCAATGTGCCTTTGACAAGGATAAATATGCCTGGCAAATATCCGGGGTGCTACCTTGGCTGGTATCTAGCAAGGCAACCCTTGCCATGCAAAGAATAAAGGCATAGACCCAGTTACTTTCTAATTACACAGCAAACAAAAAAATGAAGCTCTTTAGTATACAAGTGAATTTCCTAGCCACAACTACCTCAGGAACTGGTGGTTTCCACACTATCCCCAGTTTGATGCCCAAAGTAGCAAAGAAAAACAACTTAAAAATCAAAATTGTCTATATATCCTTCATTTAGACATCACAAAAACTCTGAGAGATTACATTTTAACTTTCCATGTGAGGCAATCAGAAACTATCCTAAGCTTACTTCTTTAAGAGTGTGCAAATGGGAGCATTTATAGGTGATACAAAGAGATAAAAAAGAAGAGCATCGATCTATCAGAGAAATATCTTCCCATGAAATACAGTTGCTACAACAAATAAGAGAAATTTTAGAAAATTCCAAATCAAGTTTTTGCCAGATTCAAGAGGACTTTGAGCCAGGTGTGTGTGGCTCATGCTTGTAATCCCAATGCTTTGGGAAGCTGAAGTGGGAGGATCACTTGAGCCCAGGAGTAAGAGGCTGCATTGAGCCATGATGATCACACCACTGCACTGGGTGACAGAGCAAGACCCTGTCTAAAAAAACAAAAAAAAAAAACTTCAAGAGGACCTTGAAACTTCAAATCGAGAGCACATAGTCATGAAACATTAATGAAAAAAAAAAAAACTAGAACCATCTGTTAGTTGTAGTGAGTTTGATAAGCCTGTCTGGGTCAAATTTCTTAATCCTATCCTGCCACCTCCTTTCAATACCTTGAAAAATGCCACCGTTTAGAGTATGTGCACAAGTGACAAGTTATGGTCCCGAATCATGATCTCATCCATCCTTGTGAGCTAGGCTGGACTGAATGTCTTGAGCCCAAATGAGTCCTCTTTCTGCCCATGGGGCTTCCTTCACTCTGGTTCTTCCTTAGTCTTCTAAGTGGAGGGAGCAACATTTTTAACTGGGAGGGATAACCCAATGTCTTTCCATAGCACCAGCTTCACGGGAGCAAAGGAAGAAGCCATTCAATAGAAAATACCTAACAAGAGAGAACTCCAAGACCAAGTGGCATTGGAGCATTTATCCTAACCCAGTTCAACTTATCTATCTACATACACCCTTCTCACTGGAAGTACTGATTCCATTCAGGTATCAAAGGAGAAAGCCTTGAGCTCCCCCTAGAGAACAAAGCATGTAGCCAGTATTTCCTGATCTTAGCTCTCTGTAGGCTTCACAAGTCTTGCCTCCCCTTCTCTGAAAGAGGCACTGGCGCCTCCTACTGCCTTGGGCACACCTCTTTACAGCACTTACCGCATTGTGCTATTTGTTGCAGCTCCTCATTCCCTTTCACATGTGAGCCTCTTGACAGCAATCAGACTGTCATTAGGTTTTCTCTTC
This sequence comes from Gorilla gorilla gorilla, assembly GCF_029281585.2. NCBI lineage: Eukaryota > Metazoa > Chordata > Mammalia > Primates > Hominidae > Gorilla > Gorilla gorilla. Next base: position 97,793,565 of record NC_073237.2, on the reverse strand, counting down.
TATCCCTTAAAATGGTGTCTGGTGCAAAGCGGGCCCTCAGCAACTATGTTTGTTAGGGAAATAAAGCATTCAGGAGAAACAAAAAATATTAACATTCGTGGAATGTTAATATTTTGTCTTTCAGTGCTCAGTTATTTCTCCTGCTTTCTTTTCTACTTCTTTACTCCACCACATATTATAACTAGCAACTTACATAGCCCTTGTTCATGCAATATGACACTGAATCCTACAATTCTATGGGAATAGAATTTCCCTTTTGCTCTTACTAGAAAAGAAAACGGACATTCAAACAGGTGAAGTGAGCTGCTTAAGGTCACATAGCCAGGAAGTATTAGAACAAAGAAACAAAGCCAGGTTTTTCTTACCAGATTTCATGATCAACTAGGTGACTTTACTGTGTTCCTTTGGATTTTTACCAGCTTTAGCCTTAGTTTGTCTGCAACCGCCACACATGCACACTGCATACACAGTATACACACATGCACCCTGCACATAAATTAGCAAAATGAAGATAACTTCTTCTGGCTCTCCCTTCTTCCTGCTTTATAAAATGATCACTGATTGTAAAGCATTCAAACAATATACTCATTCTCAAGCTTGATTGCACATTGAATCATCTGGGTAATTTAAAAAATTACTAGAACCTGGGTTCACTTCCAGTAGTTCTGACTTAATTTGTCTAGAGTGGGCTGAGCATTCAGATTTTTCATAGGTTGTTAATGTACTAAGTTGAGAACCACTGCAATACAGAAAACTGTAAATAATTTTTTAAAAATCTGTAATTCCTTGGCCGGGCGCAGTGGCTCATGCCTGTAATTCCAACAATTTGGGAGGCCAAGGCGGGCAGATCACTTGAGGTCAGGAATTTGAGACCAGCCCGGCCAACATCGTGAAACCCTGTCTCTACTAAAACATGCAAAAATTAGCTGAGCGTGGTAGTGCGTGCCTGTAATCCCAGCTACTCAGGAAGCTGAGGCAGGAGAATTGCTTGAACCTGGGAGACGGAGGTTGCAGTGAGCCGAGATCATGCCACTGCATTCCAGCCTGGGAGATAGAGCAAGACTCAGTCTCAAAAAAAAATCTGTAATTCCACCACTCTGAGGTGATCACCACAGTTAATATTTTGGTGAATTTATCTTCTCTTTACATTGAAGCATACATCCAGTGTTACAAAAAAGGGATAACATGCAAGTTGTTTTGTAACTTAGTTTCTTTACCTGCACCCTTTTCCTCACCTGTATGTGTGTGTATGTCTGTATGTCTGTAGTGTGTATTCATATATACATTTTAATGGCTTTATAGTATTTCACTGTATAAAGGTAATACAATCACTTAAAATCTCCTTCAGATAGATAGATTGATAGATAAATTTTCTGTTAAAATCACTACTTCAGTAAACACCTTCGTATATACTATTATGCCACCAGGCTTGTTACAGCATCATTATTTATCTAATCTGATTTACATGTTATTACAACATTTTCTCCTCACCTAAATTAAGAAAAATGAGAGAGGATGCAAGAAAGAAAGAAAAAAAAAGATATGAAAGGCAAGTCCAGGAAACAGAAAACCCATCTCTCTTACAAATTTTCTGAGCTTATTTTGGACACATATTGGAATGATGCCCTTTGTTTGAAACCAGGGACGACCCATTTCCTAACTCTGATTTCCTTGGAGCCCTTTTTCTGTAGCCCAGGGAGGGGTGAACATGAAGCAGCAAGCCAGGTAGATTCCAGAGGCAGGGTCTCAGCAGGGTGTCCATCAGCCACAAGAGGTCACTAGGGGGATTTAAAAAAACCCTCTGCTTCCCTGAGCAAACTCTCCCAGGTGAATACACTAGTTTTCAGGGTGTGTTGGCAATGGTAGAAATGATGGGAACAGAGTGATCTGACAGGATACTAGAATTCTGAATTTATTGTAGACATTGATTTGCTGCAAGATGTAAAGAAAAACATTTCTTTTCCCAATCACACCACCATTGTTTTAGGAATTATCTTGCCATCATAGAAAAGGAGAGACAAGTGGTATGCTCATAGGCTTTGGAGCCATAAATACTGAAATCATATCTCAGCTCAGTATTACCTTCAGTAAGTTACATAACCTTCCATTTCCTCATCTGGAAAATGGCCACAATGAATGATGATACCTAATAAATGAAATAAGCCTGCAAAACGCTTGGTACATGTTAAAAGCTAAATAAATATTAGTTGCATTTGTGTCTGTGTTTGATATTGGAGGAGAGATGAGTTTGGTTTGGGGCATTTTGAATTGGGCATGCTGTTGAAATATCAAAATAGAGACAATAGCAAGAGCAGAGGGAAACATTTGTGGTCATATACTGCTCACGGGGGTGTTAACTAAACATAGGGACATAGTCTCTTTGTTATGCAACTGGCAGTACGTTTTGAGAACTAAAAGTGTTTTCATAAGTCAGGATGCAAAGGGTATAAAAGGGACCTCAAAATACAACAGCTTAAACTAGGTCAAAATTTATTTCAATCTCATTTAACATCCAGTAGGCAGGCAGTCCAGGGCTCCGCCACCCAGAGCTGGCTTTATGAGGGTTTGTCTTGTGCAGTCACACAGAGCTCCACAATCAGAAGGGCCCAATGTGTAGCCTAATGCTCTGCTGCTGCCATCTTGAAATTCTTCATAATTTCATCTTTGAATTTGTATTTTGTAAGTCAAATCCAATGGGACAATGAAGCATGCACATAAACAGAGGAATACACAGTAGGTGTATCTGTCCTTCCTTTGTATGACACCTGTCATTCACAGTAGGTATATCATGTCATGCCACCATGTTTGAATGTAGTAAGGGCAATGCTCTCTGACCACAGAATCCCAGTAGACCCACGATGCATGCCAGTTTGGGGAGACTCCAAGTGAGTACAAGTTAAGCGTGTTATGTCTATGACTAACAGGGGTCTGGGAGAGAGTACTGACAGATCCCAAAAGGCCAAGCATTCCATTCAAACTAGACTTGCTTCTGTTCCAGAAAGAAAGCAATGGCATTGTTAGAAACATGAACAACAAAGGAACCCCACCACATCCTTTATTACTTGTGCTACTTCCCTGTATCAGCCAGGAACTTACTTTGAAAATAATACAGAAAGGGAACAATAGGGTAACCTGTAGTTCCTTTTCCTGTCAGTCCTTCCTTACTCATCAGTAGGTGGAAGGCAAAGCATGTTGATAGAACATATTTTATCAAGCAGTGAAATAAAAACAGTTGAATTTTTTGTGTGTGCATTGTTCCTACTCTTCTGGTAAGAATGAACTGCATATCCATGTATGAACCACAAAATACAAATTGTAATTTTTGTGATTCGACACGAGTTAAATGCTCTTATATTTGCATTTAAAATGGGTGTGGCACAATATAAAAATGAAAATTTATACTGATTTAAACTTTTAGTTTTCTTTACTTAAAACAACATTAAAAAGTAACAAAAATCCTATAAGAAATTAAAATAAAGAGCTTGGAAGAAAGATAAACTTTATCTTTTATTACCTTTAATGGCACTTTCCCCCTCTTTTTTGAACAAGAGGCCTTATATTTCCATTTTGCACTGAGCCCCACAAATTATGTAGCCAGCCCTGCTGTATTTTCCACTTGTGGATTCTGTGTCTGCTTCAGCTTTTGCTATCTTCTCACCAGTAAAGAGCTGGGGAAAAAACAACAATGACAGGGAATTGAAGCATAATTCTTTTTGTTTGTGTGTTTGTTTTTGTTTTTTGAGACAGAGTCTCACTCTATCACCCAGGCTGGAGTGTAGTGGCGCGATCTCTGCTCACTGCAACCTCGCCTCCTGTGTTCAAGCGATTCTCCTGCCTGAGCCTCCTGAGTAGCTAGGATTACAGGTGCGCACCATCATGCCGGGCTAATTTTTGTATTTTTAGTAGAGATGGGGTTTCACCGTGTTGGTCAGGCTGGTCTTGAACTCCTGACCTCGTGATCCTCCCGCCTCAGCCTCCCAAAGTGCTGGAATTACAGGCATGAGCCACCATGCCTGCCAAAGCATAATTCTTTAATGGGCCCACATCATTTCATTACACTCACATCCCACTAGCCAGACCTGTCACACAGGCACATCTAGCTGCCAGGCTGGCTATATAGAAATATCATTAACGAAGTAGCTATAGACCCAGCTAAAACTCTACTACTTTAGAAGGGGAAAATGGATATTGGGGAACAATTTGCAGTTGGCCACAGCATTAATTCAATTTGATCTAATATTTCTGGTCCTAGAAGTTTATGAATGAAAAAAGCAGAGGTGTATAAAAAGCTTTACGTATAAGGTTATTCATTGCATCTTTATGTATAATAACAGCAAACAATTAGAAATAGGCAGACTTCCAATAACAGAAGTTGGTTTGTTACAAGAAAAACTTGGGACTTTAATGCCCCTCCAAACTGAGAAGGAATGAAGAGACCAAAGAATGACTTGAACGAGTCCAGCTTAACGAGTAGATGAGTTTATTAGGACTTATGCACAGGGCACTCCTGGATGGTGGCGGGACAGCTCTAGAGATCCGCACCACCTCCCGTCTCTAAACTGCTTTTAAGCTAATTTCTGGCTCTTTGCCTGCTGTGTTTGAGCAATGAGACTGTTTTTCTTGGTAGGTTCTCAGATACTCTCCGGGATATTTGGGTTTTCAGGGACACTTGTTTAGTTCTCTGCAGGGCATCATGACTGTGAGTCACTGCCCAGTCTTCAGGGTTCAGGCAGCAGACATATACCCTTAAGTATCCTGGTGGGGGACTTGTCACACTACCAGTCAAATAAATAAAGGCATATATATATATCTTAGAATATTATAGACCTATTAAAAAATACATTCTCAGATATGGTTTTTCTATGATTATGTCATAGGAAAATGCTCAAGATGTAATGGAACACAAAAAAGCAGAATGCAAAACCCTACATATAATGCAATTTAGTGGCATTTTTTCAACTATGGGGGTAGTGTCTGGGTTTATCCAGGGATCAAAAGGACAAGACTACAGGCCTCACAGGGTAAATTTCTCATGACATGTGGTTTGAACTACAGCCCTGCAGCATCATATCTGGATTTTATTTATAGGCTCAGAACAGATACATTTCTCAGAGTGAATCATCTTAACCAGGGTCATAAGATAAAAACATAGATCCAGAAGACTAGTTATTCATTTACAATGAGGTATAATAGTGACATAAACTGTATGTGTGTGTATATATATGTGTGTGTGTGAGTGTGTGTGTGTGTATTCGTCCATTTTCACACTGCTGATAAAGACATACCCCAAACTGAGCAATTTACAGAAGAAAAAGGTTTATTGGACTTATATTTCTACATGGCTGGGGAGGCCTCACAATTATGGCAGAAGGTAAAAGGACGTCTCACATGGCAGCAGACAAGAGAAGAAAGAATTTGTGCAGAGAAATTCCCCTTTTTAAACTATCAGATCTTGTGAGACTTATTCACTGTCACAAGAACAGCATGGGAAAGACTTGCCCCCATGATTCAATTACCTCCTAACAGGTCCCTCCCACGACACATGGAAATTCAAGATGAGATTTGGGTGGGGATGCAGCCAAACCATATCATTCCACCCTGACCCCTCCCAAGTCTCATGTCCTCACATTTCAAAACCAATCATGCCTTCCCAACAGTCCTCCAAAGTCTTAACTCACTTCAGCATTAACTCAAAAGTCCACAGTTCAAAGTCTCATCTGAAACAAGGCAAATCCCTTCTGCCTATGAGCCTGTAAAACCAAAACCAAGTTAGTTACTTCCTAGATACAATGGGGGTACAGGCATTGGGTAAATACAGCCATTCCAAACTGGCCAAAACACTGGGGCTACAGGCCCCATGCAAGTCGAAATCCAGCAGGTCAGTCAAATCCTAAAGCTCTAAAATGATCTCCTTTGACTTCATGTCTCACATCTGGGTCAAACTAATGTAAGAGATGAGTTCCCATGGTCTTGGGCAACTCTGCCCCTGTAGCTTTGCAGGGTACAGCCTCCCTCCTGGCTGCCTTCATTGGCTGATGTTGAATGTCTGCAGTTTTTCCAGGTGCACTGTGCAAGCTGTCAGTGGATCTACCATTCTGGGGTCCGGAGGATGGTGGCCCTTTCTCACAGCTCCACTTGAGCTGTCCAGTAGGGACTCTGTGTGGGGACTCTGACCCCACATTTTCCTTCTGCACTGCCCTAGCAGAGGTTCTCCATGAGGGCCCCACCCCTGCCGCAAACTTCTGCCTGGGCATCCAGGCGTTTCTATACATCTTTTTAAATCTAGGCAAAGGTTCCCAAACCCCAATTCTTCACTTCTGTGCACCTGCAGGCTCAACACCACATGGAAACTGCCAAGGCTTGTGGCTTCCAAAGTCTGAGGCAACAGCCCAAGCTGTACATTGTCCCCTTTTAGCCATGGATGGAGTGGCTAGAATGCAGGGGACCAAGTCCCTAGGCTGCACAGGGCAGGGGGGCCCTGGACCCACCCAATGAAACCATCTTTTCTTCCTAGGCCTCCCGACCTGTGATGGGAGGGGCTGCCGTGAAGACCTCTGACATGCCCTTGAGACATTTCCCCTTTGTCTTGGTGATTAACATTTGGCTCCTTGTTACTTATGCAAATTTCTGCAGCTGGCTTGAATTTCTCCTCAGAAAATGGGATTTTCTTTTCTATCACATTATCAGGCTGCAAATTTTCTGAACTTCTATGCCCTGTTTCCCTTTTAAAACTGAATGCCTTTAACATTACCCAAGTCACCTCTTGAATGCTTTGCTGCTTATAAATTTCTTCTGCCAGATACCTTAAATCATCTCTCTCAAGTTCAAAGTTCCATGAATCTCTAGGGCAGGGGCAAAATGCTGCTAGTCACTTTGCTAAAACATAACAAGAGTCACCTTTGTTCCAGTTCTCAAAAAGTACTTCATGTCCATCTGAGACCACCTTAGCCTGGATTTCATTGTCCATATCATTACCAGCATTTTTGTCAAAGCCATTCGACAAGTCTCTAGGGAGTTCCACACTTTCCCACATTTTCCTGTATTTTCTGAGCCCTCCAAAGTGTTCCAATCTCTGCCTGTTACCCAGTTCCAAAGTCATTTCCACATTTTCAGGTATGTTTCCAGCAGCGCCCCACTCTACTGGTATCAATTTACTGTATTAGTCCATTTTCACACTGCTGATAAAGACATACCCGAGACTGGGTAATTTATACAAGAAAGAGGTTTAATGGACTTACAGTTCCACGTGGCTGCAGACGCCTCACAATCATGACAGAAGGCAAGGAGGAGCAAGTCACATCTTACATGGATGGCAGAAGGCAAACAGAGAGCTTGTGCAGGAAAACTGCCCCTTAGATAACCATCAGATATCATGAGACTTATTTGCACTATTAGAGCAGCATGGGAAAGACCTGCCCCCATGATTCAATTATCTCCCATCAGGTCCTTCCCACATGTGGGAATTCAAGAGGAGATTTGGGGGGGGGGACACAGCTAAAAATATCTGTGTGTGTGTGAGTATCTATGTACATATATATATCATCTCATGTATAAGATATATAGAGATGATAATACAGCATGGCCAAGGAAATTTCAGTCCAGCAAAAAGATAGATGGTTTTATTCTTAAGGAATTTTCCAAGAGGATTTTTTGAGAAAAGCAGCCAGAGTGAGACAACAACTACATTTCTTAGAGGGTCTTAAGTTCTCTCTGTAAAGAATTACAGACAAATGGAGGCATAGAGTTTCTATGTCCTCCAGCTTTTTCAGGAGCCCTGGTGCAGCTTGCGAGCAGAAATACTAGTGTTGGCTTCAATTTCCTGTGGAAAAGAGATGTGGTGTGGCACAGGGAAGGAGTACTGAAAATAATCTGTTCTAAAGACTTATCTGGGTGACCTTTGGAAGAGACGAAAGGGAGGGCGTGAGATAGTGAGAGACTCTGGAGTATTTATGGAGTGAAAAATCAAAGAAAAGTGGGTATAAAGAAGTGTTACTCTGCTTATGAATCTGATCTTTGTTAATGTCCCTTGAGAAACACAAATATACTTTTAAATTATTTTTTCATTACTTTGATTACATGACTTTGCATGTGTTCATGGCAGGACTGAATTCCATGGGACTTTGGTTTATAATCAAGTAATATTCCAAGGATACAAATGATATAAAGTAATTAATGATATCAAAATCTTCATATTAGCAGTGAAAAACAAAAAAATTATTTGTAATGGCCCCAAAGACTTTGATAATACTCAACATCTGTTCTTTTTCTTTTTGACAGATAAAACATTTAAAATATATATATCCACCGAAAAAAAATTATTAAGTACCCTTAAGACGGCAGTCTTCAAGCTGGGAGTGGTGGCCTGAGCCTGTAGTCCTAGCTACTCCAGAGCCTGATGCAAGAGGGTCACTCACAGGAGTTTGGGGCTGTAGTGCACAATGACTGTGTTTGTGAACAGCCACTGTACTCCAACCTGAGCAACATAGCAAGCCCCCATCTCTAAAAAAAAAAAAAACAAACAAACAAAAACAAAAAACCTGCATTCTTCTCAAAAATAATTTTGAGAGACTATATACACTTTTGCATTTTAAATGAGTATCTATGTTCTATTATAAATGTAAATAATTCCAAAGGATGTCATATCCAGTATGTTTTAACATTGGTGACCCTTTTAAGTACAAATCATGGAATCTTAAACAAGATAATGATTAAATACCCATTAAAGAAAATTACATGTTAAAGTTCAGAACATTTACATTATTCGGTTCCATGTCCCTCACAGAACTTTATGTAAATGTAATATATTTTTAGGCTTGGAAGTTTTATTGATAACCATATCATACTTCTCCGCAACAAACTAAAAAACTTCCTTAGTTTTCTATAACCTTAGAGGTTTAATACTGCACTGCGCAACACTCTTGCCACTAGCAACACATGGCTAGTAAGCACTTGAAATGAGATCAGAGTGACTACGGTACTACATTTTTAATTATATTTAAGTTTTAAAATTAAAATGATTTTCTAATTTTCTCCATAGAGATCTTACCTATTTGCTAGGTTTGTTTATAAATATTTTATGCTGTTTGATGGTGTTGGAAATGATTTTTATAAAGATGCATTTTCCGTTTGTTGTTGGAGATATTTATGTACGTCTGAGAACCTGTTCTTTGCCTGATAGTATGTTGCTTTAATACGCTAAGGTGACACATTTTATTGTACTTGTAAGGTTAGTTCAGCAGACTGTGCTGTTGCCCAGAATTATGGTTACTTATGAACTATACTTTTTAGTAAGCTGCCTGGAGACATATGGTTTTTATGTTGCTATTTCTCTTTTCTGAAACATCCGTCTGGGATTTGCACAGGACAATTGTGCTTGCTCTTGGAAGGTCACATGGATTTGACTGTGGCTCTGCTCACTGATGCGCAGCAAGTGTTGGCTCCCACCGCCTCCAGAATCCAACTCACTGGACACCGCTGCCTCTTCGGCCACCAGGTACCCGTGCGCCGCCTTGTGACAGGTTTAGTGCGGGCATCGGGGACTAGCAAAGGATCAGTCCGTTCCCTGTGGAGCTCACGGTTCTGTGCGCTTCGTTTCTCCTTCGCAGCCGCTTGTTCTGACTGCCGGACACAGCGGCCGCCCTCTTCCCACGAGAGTGACCCGGTCGGGACAGGGTCCCCGCCCTAGCCCTGCACCCCGTCCCGGCCTAAACAGATAGCCCACCTCGGCCCTCCATGCCCCACCCTGCTCTGACTGTGTCCGCGCCTCCAACCTGGGCCGCCAGCACCTCCTGCAAGCGCCCGGCGCCACTGCCTCGCACCGGCCGGAGCAGCTGCCGCCACAGCGGTTCAGCTGTTATTAATGTTTTAAAATTGTCAGTCGCCTGCCTGCCCGCCCGCCCACCTGCCTTCTTTTCTTTTCTTTTCTTTCTTTTCTTTTCTTTCTTTCTTGCTTTCCTCTTCCTTCCTTCCTTCTTTCTTTCTTTTTCTTTCTTTCTTTCTCTTTCTTTCTTTTCTTTCCTTTCTTCCTTCCTTCCTTCCCGTCTTTCTTCCTTTCTTTCTTTCAACTTTCTTTCTTCTTTCTCTCTCTTTCTTCCTTTCTTTCTTTTTCTTTCTCTCTCTTTCTTTTTCTTTCTTTCTTTCTTTCTTCTTGTTTGCTTGCCCTTTCTTTCTCTCCCTCGCTCTCTCCTTCCTTCCTTTGTATCTTTTTTCTTTCTTTTTTTGTTCTTCCCTGTTTGTTTTTGTTTGTTTGTTTGTTTGTTTTTGAGACAGAGTCTCACTCAGTTGCCTAGACTGGAGTGCAATGGCGTGAGCTCGGCTCACTGCAGCCACACCTCCCGGGCTCAAGCGATTCTCCTGCCTCAGCCTCCGAGTAGCTGGGGCTACAGGCATGTGCCACCACGCCTGGCTAATTTTTGCATTTTTAGTAGAGACAGGGTTTCATCATGTTGCCCAGGCTGGTCTCAAACTCCTAGGCTCAAGCTTTCCTATAATAAAAAAATAGATTTTCCAACAGCATTAATAGGTTAAAAATACAATAAGAAAATGTCCAATTTAACATAACAGAAATCTTCTTAAAACAAACTTAAGAAGTGCACAGGGCCAGTTGTCAAAAGAACTACAAACATTTAGTGAATTATAAAAATTAAGATGTGAATACAGAAGCATATTATTTTTCTTGATGGCAAGTTTCACTAACATATCAATTATTTCCTAATTTGCTTATAAGTTTAGTATAATTTCAATCAAAATATCAAATTGGGAACTTCATGAAATCATTCTAAACTGTGTTTAAAAAATTAAGAGGTAATAAGAGCAAGAAATATTGGAAGGAGTTTGTGAGGAATATATTCTTTCAGATGTCTAAATGCATCATAAAGCTGCAATCAATAAAACAGTGTTAAGAATAGCACAACTATTCTTCATTTTCTAATCAGACGGGGATCTCTAAGCACTTCATAAAGAGCATAGCCTATGAAGAGATTACTGGACAACAGCCCAAGAGTAAGTTGAATAGACCTTTTTCTGATCATGACCTTCAGACAAATCAGATGGTGTCATACCGAAAGCACACAAGTGCTCCAAAATGATTCCAGTAGGAAAGGTGTAGGCACAAGCATATAAGGTTCTCATTCTTGATACCTCTGAGATCATTCAAACTAGATGGATTGCATCTTCTTCAAGCAATCCTCCCCTAATATTTCTTTGCAGTGATTGTTTGCTAAATCATTAGGGAACTTGAGGCCAAGTTTATTTTCCTTTGCTGTGGAATAAAGATATTTGTGTGCATATATATATATATGTAAGTGTGTGTGTGATTCACATATAAGATACATATGTATATAAACAATCAAGATAGGTGAAAGACAGGGCCTTTCAAAGGCCAAGGGACACACAGGCTACTTCCATACTTGTAAGTTTCCAGTAAATATAATAAAAGTGAAGAAATGGCAAAACCAGAGTTACCAAAACTTGTGGTATAAATTGGATTTATACGTTTAGTAAAGTAATGCTTTGAATCCATGCATGAAGCAATAACTGTGTGTAAAACTCATTTGGTGATAACATCCAAAATGAATTTTAGGCCTGATATGATTTGGATGTGTGACCCCTCCAAATTTCATGCTGAAATGTGATCTGCGATGCTGAAGGTGGGGCCAGGTGGGAAGTATTAAATCATGGGGGTAGATCCCTCGTGAATGGCTTAGCACCACTCCCTTGGTGATGAGTGAGTTCTCATTCAGCTAGTTCACTCAAGATCTGGTTATTTAAGAGTCTGGGACGTTCCCCTGCTCTCTCTTGCTCCCTCTTGCCATGTGGTATGCTGGCTCCCGCTTTGCCTTCTATTATAACTAAAAAGCTTCCTGAGGCCCTCACCAGAAGCTGAGCTGATGTTGGTGCCATGCCTGTACAGCCTGCAGAACTGTCAGCTGAAATAAACCTCTTTTGTTTATAAATTACCCAGTCTCAGATATTCCTTTATAGCAATTCCTTTTAGTTGTGTCCCCACTCAAATCTCATCTTAAATTGTAGTTCCCATAATCCCCATGTGTCATGGGAAAGACCTGGTAGGAGGTAATTGAATCATGGGGGCAGCTACCCCCATGCTGCTGTTCTCATGAAAGTGAGTGCATTCCTATGAGATCTGATGGTTTTATAAGGGGATTTTCCCCCTTTTGCTTGGCACTTCTCCTTGCTGCCACCATTTGAAGAACGACGTGTTTGCTCTTCCTTCTGCCATGATTGTAAGTTTCCTGAGGCCTCCTCAGCCATGCCGAACTCTAAGTCAATTAAACTTCTTTTCTTTATAAATTACCCAGTCTTGGATGTGTCTTTATTAGCAGCGTGAGAACAGACTAATACACAACCCAAACAGATTAACACAAAGCCTTTCTTGATTGTGAAGCCCAGACTCTCCCCTAGCATTGGTCTGATGAAAGTTAAGGAGCCAGACCATTCAGCCTCTACTCAGCAGACAACCACACACGTGTGGAAGCTGATACAAGCATTGTTTTACTCCATTTCAAAAATTGTCTTTACTTTATTTCAAATGAGTGCCTAAAACACCAGATACTTATAGTCTGTATATTAGTAACCAAGTAGCTCTAGTCTTGGCTAGATTTCCTACATGCCTACGATAAAAACATTGATACATACCTAATTTTAAGCAGTGTTATTCTTGATTTTAGCAAGCAAATGTGTAAGTGTTTTCCTTGTGTGGGCTTTGAGTTTTATAACCCAGTTTAAAGAAGGTGGATGTCTATTTAAAAAATAGCTTCAGGTTCAAAATCTCTTGTATCTTCCCTTGCCTTTCTTCCTGGCAATGATTAGCTAACAAGGCCAGTGTCTGTTCTGGTCAAGAAAACGAAATTACATCATCTGAGTATAAAGGAATTGTTGTCCTTTGTTAATTCTTCTCTGGTGTTTTCTTGTCTATTTCACCCCCAAAGTCACAGGGCAAAGGGGCAGGGGAGAAAACAGATATGTAGAAAGACTGCTTCTCATCACAGCTCAGCATCCAACTCCATCCTCCATTTCATACAAACACACTGTGAGTTCTATCTCGGAGCAGAAACACTCTACACATTCCCAACCTGTTTGCAGTTTCCTTATTTTGATTCTTCCCTGCAGTATCAGAGGAAAAGAGACTGCCTTTCCTCTGAACTCATTTATAGCATTCCCCTTTGCCTCTCCTGTGGCCTCAAAACACAACCTTGGAATATACTTAAAAGAGAAACTAAAATTGTGATGCAATACCAAAAGTGCCGTTTAAAGAATATGGAACGTGTTAAAGGAAGAAAACGGTTTTTGTGCGTCAACTTGTTGCTAGCAGAGCAGATAGCCCTGTACAATAGGCCAGTACATTGATCTGCTTGGAAATATAAAGTTTAAAGGTGAGTTGAAGATTGCTGCCCAGGGGAGAAAAAGTAACTCAGATCTCTGAGTGGAATCTGTGAGGAAATAGATGAGGAGGAGAGATGAGAAAGGAGAGAAGAGAAGCAGAGTTTGAAGCAGTGAATGGAACACACCATACATGGTATCTCATACATGGTGCGGTATTTCAAAGGACTTCTACAAATAAGGATGACTAATGCTCAATTTTGTTTATTTTCTGTCTTCTTTTTCTCTTCCTATGATCAGTTGACAGGATTAAGGCTCAATTTTAAATTGATCTGTTGCCACCATGTAATTCCCATTTCTCTTTGGAAACTTTTAGTTATGTCTACATAAAGGCTTTTTGAAAGTGAAATTTTTGTTTGTTTGTTTGTTTTTGGGGGGGGGTTTATGGAAATCAAATAAAGGGAACCAAATTTCCCATCATGGCACTGGCAGGGCTGGTACATGGGTCTGCCGTGATGAGCCAGGTACTTGACTGAACTGAGTCAGTGAAATGAGAAGCTCTGAGCCAAGGTGACATTAATATCATAACTCCCTTGGGAAGTTCCCCCAAATTAGGGGAAAGCATTGAACTTTCTGGAAGTTGTAGAATGAAGATTTGAGCCAGCCCTTTCTGTATCTAAAAAGACAAGGAGAGCCCAGCTGAGATCTGAGCTATACATACCTATGTGTGATCCTGCTTTCTCTTCCCTATTAGACCTGAGTCAAAAGGGACCCTCACTTTTGCAGAATCTCTATAGGCAGCTTCCCTCATAGGTCCAGGATGGATAAGGGAGTACATGCATCTTGAGGAAGAAGATGTCAGAGACTATGCCTTTGGGGTTGGAGGAGGGGAGAGGGCACTGGAGAAATGACTGGCAAATTTACCTTCACACACTGTGAGGAAGAGGTAGCTGCTTGTTTTCTCTGACCACAACATCCCAGAATATAATTATTATATTTTTACTTATTCATTTACTTAACAGCTGTATGAGACATAATTTGCATATCATAAAATTCATCTATTTAAAGCACAAAATCCAATGGTCTTCAGCAGATTTACAAAGTTAAGCAAGCAGCTCCACTATCTAATTTTAGAAAAATGTTGTCATTCCAAAAGAAACCCAATGTACATTAGCAGTTACTCCCCATTCCCTCTGCCCTAACTGATCTAGGCAATACTAATATATTTTCTGTCTCTGTGGATTTGTATATTTTGTATATTTGTATATTTTAGATATTGTATATAAATGGAATCATACAATATGTGAGGTTTGTGCCTGGCTTTTCTCACTTAGCATAATGTGTTCAAGGTTCATCCATGTCGTATCTTGTATCATTCCTCTTTATGACTCAGTAATGTTCCATGGTATGGATATATCACATTTTGTTTATCCATTTGCCAGTTGATGAACATTTGGGTTGTTTCCTCTTTTTGGCTGTTATGGATGATACTGCTGTGCATACTAGGGTGTGTGTTTACCTGGATGTATGTTTTTATTTCTCTTGGGTAGATATCCAGGAGTGGAATTCCTGGGTCATATGGTAAAAAACATAATTATTTTTTAATAAATGACTGCCTTTCTATTCTTCCCATTTTTTTTTAACTGACAGCTTTTCCATTCCTCCTTCGGATCAGAGGGTCTCTGTTCTCACTTGGCAAATGACCCAAAGAAAAGCCATTAAAAGGAGTGGCAAAAAGGGCAGGCCTGCCCTGGGTCTGGGTAGGAAATAAATTGCAAGAGCATGAATACCCTCCTTTTCTCCCCTCCAAGGAAGCCAGGACATCTGCTGCCTGGTCATGATCACTGAGCATGCAGCCTCCTGCTGGAGTGCCAGCAATTGGACGAATTTTCCTGGGCTCCCTGCCACAGAGATAACTTGTTCCAGCCTCTTATTTACACCTCCATCTGGCACCCCGGTGGGGGATCTAGCAAGCCTGAGAGTCAGCTGTGCCACGGAGGACAGGCGTGCTCTGGTGCAGGCCAGCCACACACCTTGAATGACGTGGCAGAGGGGTGCTAACGAGGTCAGCTGTCTGCCTGCCTGGAAGATTGGGTCTTCCAGCTGCCCAATCTGCTTCTAACTCAGGAAACATGGGTGCAAGGCCTTATCTCTTTATTTATCTTCCCTCCTTCATTCCTTTTTACACTTTCCACAAATAATATTGCCATTTTCTCTATTTTCCTCAAACCTGCTTCTACTTCTCTCCATCTTTTCTGAATGTAAGTTATACCCACCTTTGGTTTATGTAACAGGGGATGAAGTCTTTCTTTATTTATAGCTCCCCACTGCCTTCTACAGGGGTACTCTTCTTGGATGCGGGTATACAACCTCTGAGATGAGCTCAGGCTCCAGCTTCATTTTCTACATAATAAATGGAGAAATCTTTTGAGGGTGGAAGTGGGATGGAAGATTCCAGATGAAGGACACAGGAGATAATGAGATTGAATACTGTGGGAGCAAAAATTTTGAAAGAACTTCTCTTTGGTGACAGAGGGAGAGAAGAATGTGGAGAATGTGGAAAGGAGAAAGGCATAGTGACAATGATCATCACAGGACGTGTTATTTATGTGGTACTTACCTTTGCTAGGTATATGCTTAACACTTTGATTCATTATTCAACCCAATCCTCCAACAATGTTGTAGGGTACGTTTTATTATTATTATTATTTTTGCTGAGGAGGAAACTGAAGTTCAAAAAGGTTAGAGAACTTTTCCAAAGCAACCCAGCCCAAAAGCTCTGGGCTGGAATTTGAAACAAGTTTGATCTGACTTCAAAGTCCACATTCTTAATAACTAAGTTATATTGGCACTCCAAGAAGGTTTATAGCTGAACCTTCTGAAGGGCAGAGAGTTGAATTTGTAGGTGACTGGATTAATAACCTGGGAAGCGGAGTGGCTCCATTCTTCACTTTGTGTGAGATCAGGTGGCACTGAGGTGGCCACTGACAGGCCTGCCACCCGCACATGCTGCTGGCTGCTTGCCGCTTGCCAGTCTGGGACTTTTAGCCAGGCTTCCAGGAAAGTGTAGTTCTGGATTTGGTCAGGCTGGCATTCTTCATTCCTAAAGGGTGCTGAAGTGAGATGCAGGAAATCCAAATAGCTGGAGGAAAAGAGGCAGGATATTAGAACTACCTGTTTCTTCCATACATACCAGCATTCTGAAGATTTCTAGGTAAGAGTCAATAAATAATCCATACCAACAGCACTTCTCAACAGAAAACATTTCTTCTTCTTCTTCTTCTTCTTCTTCTTCTTCTTCTTCTTCTTCTTCTTCTTCTTCTTCTTCTTCTTCTTCTTCTTCCTCTTATTCTTCTCCTTCTTTTTGAGATGCAGTCTTGCTCTGTCACCCAAGCTGGAGTGCAGTGGCCTATCTCCGCTCACTGCAACCTCCGCCTCCAGGGTTCAAGCGATTCTCCTGCCTCAGCCCCCTGAGTAGCTGGAACTACAGGCGCCCACCAACACACTCAGCTGATTTTTGCATTTTTAGTAGAGATGGGTTTTCACTATATTGGCCAGGCTGATCCACCCGCCTTGGCCTCCCAAAGGGCTGGGATTACAGGCATGAGCCACAGTGCCTGGCCTGAAAACATCTTATTTTCTAATCTATATTTATTATATTACTGTTTAAAATTATTTTCTTTTTTCTAGAGTAACCATATATCTCAAAAACACGCAATTTGGGCAGCAAAGACCACAGAATAGCACAGCTAGAAGAGACCCCCATTTTGCTGTATAGATAAGAATTCAAAGCCCTGGTTAGCTTAAGAGTCATAGATCTGTGTTTCAGTCCCTACCCTGCTGCTTACTAATGGTGGGAACTTGGGGAAGATACCAGATCATCTCCCCCCTTTCCAAAACAATGCCTATGCTGCTGAGGTAGTGGAGATTAAATGACACATTCTAGAGCCCAGAAAAGTCTCCCTAACAGTACGTGCCCAACTAATGGGAATAAGCTCCAGTGGGCAATGTCATCAAGGCAAAGCTAGGGCCAAAACCTTGTTTTCTGATTCTCAAACTTGCGTGTGTGTGCATGTGTGTGTGTGTGTGTGTGTGTGTGTATGTGCACACACAGGCATCAGCTGTGTAATGCTCGCTTTATAATATTTTACACTTATGTAGGTCTTCGTAGTTTTCAGAGCACTAATTTACATGACACCGTTTGATCACCGCAACAACACAGTAAAATTAGGCAGTAGTGGTATTATCAGGCCACTTTACACATTAGAGAAGGGAGGCTGGGAAAAGCTGACTTTGTTCAGGCCCATGGCCAGTCAACAGCAGAACTGGACTCAGCACCCACATACCTCATGCCTCCTTATCTAGAGATTTTTCCACCCTAGCAAAAGGCCATCTCACCTTAATGCCAAAGAGTTTTATGAAAGTTTTATGAAAGAGTTTCTGAAAAGTTGTTATAAGGAAGAGTGAAATAAATACTGTGCTGGGGGTCATAAATGACCTAGGTAATTAACAACCTGATTAGATAGGGAAAAACTGAACTTTGAGATGATTGAGCAAAAGACAAAGAGAAAACACTGACAAGGCAGTTAACAACCCAATTCAAAGACATATGGAGAAATGGGGGTTGGTGGACACTTCAGACCACTGTGTAACTCTTTCCTGTCAGCTAAATACTCCTCACTGAGTGTGAAATTATTTCCTGTTCACTCTGCCTCTGCAACATCCTAACTGCATGTCCATATTTCCTCAGACAAGGAAATCCTCCAGTTCTTCAACATACTTCAAGCATCAGCTTTACTCTTTAGTTTCAAAGGGGTATTTTTAAGCCCCACAATTTGGATACTATTGAATTTACTTACACTGGATACTTGAATATACAAGGCACTCTAGTGTTCCTAGAATATACAGAGTTCAGATTTCTTAGTGATGAAGAGCATCTAAAAAAATTACCACAAGGAAATGAAATGGGACCCATGACTCTTTCATTCTCATATCTGCTGCACCCCAGTGGCTGTTGCTCCTGGACTTCATGGTGGTGCTTTGAAACTATTTATACTGTCAGATTTGGAGCATCTTAAAAACCTACCACATCTCTCTCACAAACTGACATCTAATACTCTGATTCTATGAACAGACTAAAAAAACCATTGGAGTGTACATTTTAAGTGGGTGAATTGTAATTATGTGAATTCTATCTCAATAAAACCGTGAAAGAATTGAAAGCAGAGTCTAAATAAAGATATTTGTACCCCCATGTTCATAGCAGCATTATTCACAATAGCTAAAAGGTAGAAGCAACCCAAGTGTCCATCAACAGACGAACGGATAAACAAAATGCAGCATACAATGGAATATTATTCAGCTTTAAAAAGGAAGGAAATTCTGACACACACTACAATGTAGATGAAACTTGAGGACCTTGTACCAAGTGAAATAAGCCAGACACAAAAAGACAACAACTCTATGATTTCACTTACGTGAGGTACATAGTGTAGTCAAATTGATAGAGACAGAAAGCAGAATGGTGGTTGCTAGGGGGTGGTGGGGAGGATGAATGGAGAGTTGTTGTTTAATGGCATAGAGTTTTAATTTTGCAAGATGAAAAGAGTTCTGAAGATTGGTTGCCCAACAATGTGAATACACTTAATGCTACTAATCTGAACACTTAAAAATGGCTAAGATGGTAAATTTTGTGTTATGTGTGTTGTACCAGAATTTACTGAAAGTAGGGAGGCTGTGGTTCTTGTGTACCATTGCAAGGCACTACAGCCTGGATTCCTGTGAAATTCCAAATGAGCAATGATAGAAGAGTTTTCAGAACCTAGTATAGTTTTAGAAGAAAGGAATGTTCATACTCTACTTATTATTTATTTCAAAGTTCTCTGGGATGAGAATTATAAGCCAGTTACTCTAGACTTTTCTGAGATTGATACTAATATACACCCATATTGATACTCATATATCTATTGATTCATTTATTCCAAAAAAGTTGATTGGTGTCTAGGCATAGTGCTGGATAATGAGGAAACATTGGTAAGACATTACTACTCCCTACCCCCGTAGGTCTTACAGTCTGACAGATTGAATCAGTTGACTTGGCCTTGTAAAAAATCTTGAATATTTGGGCTTTTCATAGGACTTTTCTTTAATGTTACTTCACACAGTCATCCATGAATGCTGCAGTGACAACAGCAACAACAACAACAACAACAATCTCTTGGTGTTTTTATGTACATTCTTGTATTTGGTTTGATTTTATTTGATTCTCAACTTCAATCTTCTCTTCCTTTTAGAATGCAGGTTTCTTGAGAATAGGCCAGTCTTACTCACCTCGTATCCTCTAAAAAGTCTCCATAGCTAACAAAATGCCTTATACACATAACAGCAAAACACTTTTGAGAGCCATGCTGAGAAAGCATAGCTCTATCTCTAGACCAAAGTAATAACTACTGATTTTGGGGTCCTGAAACTATTCCAACCACCAAAGCAGATTGCAATATGATAAGGAAATATCTGTACCACAGTTTGGAAAATATATTTTAAAATGCCAATCGTGATTCTTCCAGTTGCATTGTGTAATGTGGTCTCTTTTTATGAAAGTTCTTTCTCTATAATATTGCTAATTCTACAGTAAGTGTAACTCTATAATACGTGAGATTTATTTGCATGTAGAAGTTTGCTTATGACTCAGACCTCATGTTATGCATTAATAACACATTTATCTCATGGCCTGTGGATTGACTTATATAGATATCACATTCAAACCAGAAGAAATATCTAGAGTTGGGCAAGGAGTAGAGAATAAGCGAGGCTGTTGTTAGAAGTATTGACTGTAACGATCATGAATAGTATTGTTGTTACATTGCCTATTTTAAGATCCTACAATCAAAGGCCTCTAAACCAGTTATGCATTCAGATCTAGCTATTTAATGAAAACCTATTCTGTACAAAGTGCCACTCGTATATTATTTCATTCATGCTTCATAATACATTTCTGACAGAGGCATTCCTAGCTCATTTTACAGATGGGGAAACTGTGGACTAAGGTTGAAGAACTTCCCAGTGTTTCACAGCCTCCAAGTCCAATGCTGTTTCCACATATAATACTCAATTTTGAACATTTTACTGTGTTAGGAGACTTAACAAAAATAAAAATAAAAACAAAAACCCTGCAAGCAGTGTATGTTGGTCAACAGTTGCTGTTTCTCTAAGGTCCAGTAAGCCCTTAGCTTTGTTTTCCTGAACTTTGAGTTTCAGTTGCACATCAAGCCCCAGAGGTGGGCAAATGCTGATGCTACAAGAACAGCAGCAAGTGGCAGCACTCAGGGCAGGAGTACTCATGCTGTTCTGACATTCCTAGCCAGGTTGTTGTTCACGTGGAGCCATGCCCAGCTCGCCAAGGACACCTACGTCTGCCGACGCAAGTCATTCCTCCCTGATTAATGAAGGTTTAATGTCCAAGGTTATAAACTGCTGAGAAGGCAATAGGGAAAGAGCTAATTTATGAGTCTGCAGTTACCAAAATGTAAGCAGCTCTGCTTTAGATCACTGTCTTGGAATGAGACAAACTCTCCAGCTACCTGTACTGTGCTAGACAAGTTACTTGCCCTCTCTGAACCAGAGTTTTGTTATGCATAAAATGGGGGTAATAAGCGTTTCTTCAGAGAGTCGCTGATATTGCAGATAATTTATGAAAAGAACCAGCTACATCATAGACTCTCAAAAAAAGGATAGCTATTATTGTTGTATAACAAGAATAATTAGTACTAGTAGCATCTCTCAGCAGGTAGAATGTTTTAGCTATGGTTCTGACTGCCCCAGCCCTGACTCCTAACAACTTTCATTACACCCACTCTCTATTCTTTCATCACCATCCACCTCTTGTTCCTCCATTCTCCTTTACCAAAAATCATAGAGGATGAAACCTCACATAGCCCCAAAGCTGGTCACATTGGTCTGACAAATACGGTAGCAGGTGCTTCAATGAGCCCAGTTGAAGATGGGGAAACCAGGAAATGTGCCATCAGATAGTAAGTGGAGTCAAGGGAGCTGATAGGACCTTTCCCTGGTCTATCCCTCTACTATCCTCAGGACAGGGCTTGGTGGGAACTTCCCTAGCCAAATGAGCCTCAATATTGTGTTTCAAATACTTCAATTTCCTTCAATATTCACATTCAGTGATGAATACTTACTGTTCTCAGAAGCCTTTGTTTTCGGGAAAAACTTGATGGTGGCTGAAAACATGATGGCTCTGCTTGGAGGGAAATGCTTGTTTTCCTCTCTCTAAGTATAAATGCTCATTCACACCTTTCCTGGCTTTTTGAGAGGTGGCAAAATGCCCAAGATTGATTGCCAGTTACACGTGTTACCTGAATGAGGCCCTTGTGAGTCTCTGATCTAGGAAAAACAACCAAAACTAAACCAAAACTCTTTTTAGATCACCTAGTTCTGTTTATTTTTTCCTTCATTTTGTTGACATTTCACCTTTTCATCCATAAATTCTGGTGTTACACTCTGCACAATCAAGCATCTTAGTTTTGTTTTCCATTTTATGAATTATTCCAGAGGAACATGTTCATGAGAATTTACCCTTTTTTGTAATTACAGTCATTCCATCACTTTTAGATTTCCCTCATTTATTTGCCTCATTCATCATTTGCCTCTGGAAGCATATAATATTTTTATTTACCTTTTCTGGAATTAAACTTGGGTTTCATACTTAGGAAAAAGCCCTGCAGAATGAACCCATACCCAGACAGTACCATATTTAGGGGTGCTGATGGCTTAGTTCAATCACTTTAAGTTTAATTCTAGTTTTTAACCAAATTTGAAGACAAAAGTACAAAGGTTGAAAGAGAATGGGAATACAAAACAATGATTTCTGGCATTAAATACATCAGAAAGCCCAGCTAGGTTTTGGAGGACTGGAGAAGATGGGAGAGACAATGATTTTTAAAAACAGAATGTTTTGAATTTTATTTCCAATTTGGACAAAATTCACACATGGGAAATTCAAGGATTCAGAATCAATTTCTTTTATTGAAAGATTATTTAAATTTAACTATAAATTATAGAATAAATTGTTGGAATTGACTATTAATGATATACTGAAGATAAATAATGAAAATATAGCATTGATTACCTAATTTGGAAATAATAATTCTTGAATGCCTACTGCATACAGACACTATACAACTCACTTAATGCTCCTGTGAAATTGAGATCCCACTTTACAGAGAAGAAAACAATGGCTCAGACAAGTAAAAAACAAAACCAAAAACCCGTCACCAAGTTCATGTGTTTTGTAAGTGTTACAGCTACACTAACATTCTTCCTAGTATCATTTAATGGACCCTAGAGCTCCGTCATTGACTAGCTGTATGACTTAAGGGAACCTCCTTATCTTCCTTGCCTTAGTTTCCTCATCTGTAAAATGGAGGGTCTGGATTAGGAACTCCACGGTCTAAAGACATTCCTTGCAGCTTTAACATTCTATGAGCATAAGGAGTATATGGCCATGATTTTAAGGCCTGGTTGTTTATGAGCCAATCAGAGGTGTTGAATAAACACCTCCCTACTAGGTCAAGGTAGAAAGGGGAGGGCAAACATTGGGAAAAAAAACATGATGAGAAGTCTATAAAAATTGTGTGCTACCAAAGATCTGTCTTATTTGGCAGCTGCTGCCTCACCCACAGCTTTTGATATCTAGGAGGACTCTTCTCTCCCAAACTGTAAGTAAAAAAGCTTCCTTTGTATACCTGGACAGCACCAGTGAATAAGGGGTTAATAATACTACTAAGCTTATAGAAGGGAAGATTGGTTTGCCTTTGTTTTCGGGAAAAACTTGATGGTGGCTGAAAACATGATGGCTCTGCTTGGAGGGAAATGCTTGTTTTCCTCTCTCTAAGTATAAATGCTCATTCACACCTTTCCTGGCTTTTTGAGAGGTGGCAAAATGCCCAAGATTGATTGCCAGTTACATGTGTTACCTGAATGAGGCCCTTGTGAGTCTCTGATCTAGGAAAAACAACTTGAACACTCCTATCGTTAGGTTCGAATCAGTTTTTGAGATTCCTATTCATTTCAACTCTCAACTCTCTTTTCATAACAACTACTTATTTTAGTGATTTATTTACATATCTACTGCCTTATGTCATTTTCTACATTCTCTTCCCACACCTACTGGTACTGACACTGAAGTTTCTTTGTCACAGAAACAAACCCTTGGAGTATTTTGCTCTTCGCCTTCACCCACTGCTCAAATGAGGAAATGCAACAGGGTTGGAAACTTCACAGAGCATAGTCGTCATTTGATTATGAATTTCCAAACCCTTCATGTTTGACACTTTCTAGAACATTTCCTGCTGGCCCCAGACACTGTGAAGACCCTACAGCTTAAGATAGTAGGAATCAAAAGGTTGTGTATTTTGATACATTTGCTCTACTATCTGAAAAATAGGCATTGTGAGAATATGTTGCCTTTTTAAGAAACAATTTCTCTTTAAATAGTTACCTAGGGCTCCATTAGACAATTTGGATGCACCAGAGCTTGAACTCTGCTACCCTGCTATTCATCACTTTAGCTAAGGCACATCTGGGTAGCACCCAGGCCCAGGTTAGAGCCAGAGATACTGGGGCAGGGAATGGGGAAATGCTGAATATCTAAGAGGTCCTTTGGCTTCAGTCCAAGTTTAGAGGAAGGATCACCATTCAGGACTCGTCTGGGCTGCTCCGCGTGTGTTAAAGGGCACTGGAAATCAGGCTGTCCTAGGACTGCCCTAGATCATCCCACTGCACTTGTCACTGGGACATTGGGGTGGATAATGAAGCTATTGGCAGCTTTAAGCATCATGTACAAAAGTGCTGCATGCAGTGCCTAGAAATCATGGGCTTTCAATAAATAAGCCTCCTCATATTTGCCTTAAAAATCCATTTGTCTTGTACATAGAGAAGCAAATGAACTTTCTGCTGCCTTCTATTTCTCCAGGAATTAAATATCCATGTTACAAATAATTATGTTTTCACAGAACATCTTCAAGGAAGGCAGAAAGAACCATACCATAGGATTCTACCTGCTATTTTGCTGAAGGATTAGAAATAGAATTCTAAGTCATAAGCCAATAGGATGTAACTTGCAATCCTAGAACATCACAACTTAGAAGGCACATCAGACATAGTCTCTCTGGCTTTAGTTTCCTCATCTCTAAAGTCACAGGGTTGACGCAGGTATCTCTGAGGTCATTTGTAGCTCTGTTTTTCTGTGGTTACCTTCTGTTGTTAATACAACTTTCCTCCAGATTTATATACATATTACTTGTTACACATATGTAATAAAGTGTGTGATAAAGAATGTATAAAATGAAATGTGGCCGGGTGCAGTGGCTCACGCCTGTAATCCCAGCACTTTGCGAGGCCAAGGTGGGAGGATCGCGTGAACTCAGGAGTTCAAGACAAGCCTGGGCAACATAGCAAGACTTTGTTTATACCAAAAAAAAAAAAAAAATAGCTGGGCATGGTGGCAGGCGCCTGTAGTTTCAGCTGCTTGGTGTCTGAGGTGGGAAGATCACTTGAGCCCAGGAGGACAAGGCTTCAGTGAGTCATGACTGTGCCAATGCACTCCAGGCTAGGCAATAGAGCAAGACTCTGTCTCAGAAAACAAAAAAGAAAGAAAGAAAGAAAAAGAAAAGAAATGTGAGAATCTCTCCACCCTACCCCATTCTTCAGAGGTAACTCCAGAGTTGTTACTCTTTGTTTATATAGACACAAAAACAGTATGGGTATATATCATTTTTTAATTAAAAAATAGGAGGACAGTATATATTGCATACTTCTCTGAAACTTGTTTTTCATTTAATAATATAATGTGAACAACTTCCATCACACTGAAAAAAGTTGGCTTGAAATCTGAGAGAGCAGAGGCTTAGGAGTACGGAAATCGTTCTTTGTCATTACCCATCCCAGGTTGGCCTCCTGTCTCCCTGTGGTGAACATTGGCCTGTGACCCTGTTTTATGATTAACAGAGAGGTGACATTTGTGCTAACATGGTACAGACCTTTAATCCCACTGTAGAAGTTTAACTCCCTGTAAACAGTATTAGTTTGAATTATCCTTTTCACTGTTATTCTGGTTGAGTCAGCATACCCAGATTGAAGAAAATAGTTTAGTAATAGGCAGTAAACAGAAAAATGGAGGTCCCTTAGGTGATTTTTTTCATTAAAAAAAGAGAATTAGTAATACATTGCATTTTATAGTGCTTCGTAAAGAATCTTCATGTTTATCATGCAATTTAACAAATATATTTTGAGCAGCTACAATGAGCAGGGTGCTCACAGATGGCATTTGAGTTACCTGGCAAAGAGACAACCAGAACAGTTATTATCACCATTTAATCCATAGTAAACTGAGACTCAGGAAGCTGCCCGACTTGCCTGAGGTTCCAGCTAGATTAGGCAGAGCTGGTTCTTAAACCTAGGTCTGTCTGATCTACTAGCAGCAAACCTCTACATAAATGTGTCAGATGTTTATGAATAAGTAATGTCCATGGTGTAATCACCCACAGCGTAAGGTACTCTGGGGTGTCATCAAGGACATTAGGAGTCATCCAAAGGCCATTTTTTTTCATCAAGCTCACTCTTTCCCTTGAATGGAAAGGAGTACTGCCCCTTATCTCAACTTGATGCCTTATTAGCTATTTGTCATTGGATAAATAATTTACACTCTCTTATATTCTTTCCTAATCTATTAAATGGGAGGGAAAAAGAGCCCAACCACCTTCTGGGATTATTTTCAAGAAAAATTATATAGTGCATGTAAAGCCATTAGCAGAGTGCTTGACAATACATGATCACTTGTTGTTGTTATTATTATTGGGCTGATTTTCCCTTTTGTTTCATTAAGAAAACATCTTTCTTTCTTGGTAATTGTCAACTCCTTTGTACAAATGCCTAAACTGAGAGAGAAAGTTTGCACCTTGCTCTGAAGATCACCCCCAGGTTGGCTTTTTTCAGCATGATGATCTGGAGGCCAGGTCCAAAGCTAAAAGTCTTTGACTCCAATATTACAGCTAATATATAAACAGGGCAAACATGCTCTGCTGGTGGCTGGGACATAATGGGCCTTAGAAGGTCATCTTCTCTAGAAATTGTTGCCCACTAGCTTGTCCTATTACCCCAGTAACAGCATTGCAGTTTCATTCTTTTGGGGTAAGACAAGAACCTCTGTTGAAATGGAGAGGCAACAATGAGGTCATCAGTTATACCTTCTCATGAATTAGCTCAGTGGCCACTGACTTTTTATATCAAGGGACAGAGTACTGACAGCCTACCCCAAAGGGATGCAGAAAATGTGGAGAAATATATTTGTCATGAGGATAGGACTGGATAGGGACTCTGCTTCATCCTAGCTGGGACCTTGAACAACTCAGTTAGCTTCTCTACGTCTTAGCTTGCTCATTAATTAATGAAGATAATACCTGCTATAATTACCTCATTGCCAGTGGATCAAATGAGACCTGAGGTGTCCCTGGGCTTCTGGGAAGTAATATGTAGACATGGAGCATCCATCCTGTGCTGAGTGTATTGGAGGGAGAGAAGATCAGAGAAAGGAGGAGACCCTGGCATTGGATAGGAAGCTACCCAAGATAATCTTTATTACCATTTTTTCTTTGGTAGCCCAACCTATGCAAAAAGCACTCTTTGTAACACCCAAAGTGAGGGCTCTTTGAGCTTGCATTTTCAAGATTAACCCAAAGTGGCAGCCGAACAGGGGCAACGATCTCCTTCAGAGCACCACCACTGTGGAGGCTGCTTGGTTAGGGGGTCTTCAAGCCAGAGTCTCCCCTTGCTAAAGCAGTGAACCTGGAGCAGGGACTGCCATACAACTTTAGCATCCTCACAGGCAGTGAGAAACCCGAGCCCAGAGGCACTTAGGAAACATCCTCTCTGGTCTGCCCCAAGTGGTTTCATAGAGGGTTGAATATAAGGAAAAGGAAACTTGCACCCATCCCTCTGTAGCCCGAGGCCAAACGGAAGTTAGCTTTAAGACTATGTATAGATTTCTCCTTTCAAGTTTGTTGCCTGGAGAATAATCTGTTGGAACTACAGACTAACAGAGCAAAGCAGAGGATAACTGCAGAGGTCAAGAACGACATTGTCCTGGCCTCAAGCCATTAAGGAAATCCAGTGGCACCAGGAGTCCACAGAATAGAGAGACAGTCCATTACTGCAGTCCCCTCTATTAGTCATATTTTAGTGGGTCACTAATTAGCTGGTTCAGTGTTTTGATTAATGATTCCAAAGGTCTGCTGGAAAGCATTCTGTCTAGGATCACCATGAACATTCAGTAACCCACCTTCATTCATTGCAGCTAATTGCAACTAATAAATGATGGGGGAAAAACACACCTCATTTGCTTATCCACCTGCGGAAATGGGTCAGAGGTGTCACAGAGGTCTGCACAGCATGTCTGCACCCCCAACTGTCTTGGTCATGCATCCATCTGAGCCACCCATGGTTCTGTGCACAACTCTCGCACACTCTTTTCCAGACCTGTCACCATGGCCCACCGATTTCCAGCCCTCACCCAGGAGCAGAAGAAGGAGCTGTCAGAAATTGCCCAGAGCATTGTTGCCAATGGAAAGGGGATCCTGGCTGCAGATGAATCTGTAGGTGAGTGTAAAAAGCAGTCTCATCATATAACAACATATTATTTTTTCTACACTTAGCAAAAACAACTTGATAATCATATTCTTTATGGAAGTAAAGGTTTATGTACACAGGAGTGGGAGCAGAAGACTCAGTAAGCGTAGAGCTTTTGAGTCCTGTAAGTAGTAGGCACATTCCTGAAAGCCAAGGAAAGAGGCTCAAGCCCTTCATTTTAAGCCAGGGGTCATTTGAATCCAGCCTTGTAGTAAGGCCAGGAACTTAGTAACTAGCATAAGGTCAGATACACAGGCATCTGCTACTAGTGAGAAGTCAGTTTAAAGTCAGTTTAAATTCAGTTGAGTCAAGAAGGGCAGAAAAGTATCTGCATATGGAATAGGACAGGGCTTATGGATGGGAGAACTTCAGGATGGCACAAGGGAGAGCTGTGGCAGAGTTGCACAGCCTGCCATAAAATGACAGAACCCTGAGAATCAAGAGCATGCCCCATCCCTCCTTCTGCATGTACATCCAGCAAGACTGAGGACCGGATCAGGGAGGCTAGAGAGGCCTGAGGGCCTTCCATATCCACCTGGACCTGATGGTGGCTTCCACCCTGGCCTCTATATGCCCAGCCCACATACTCCCTAACTAGCCACCTGATAGCAACCAGGGTCTTCTCCCTGGAACACAAAAAATTGAGGCAGGAGCTTTGACTATCTGAAAAAAGAAAGGTGAGAGTCTCTGAGATGATGTGGAGAAGGGTGACAGGAAAGCCCTGGCTTGCTCCTTATGCTGCCCTTGGCCCTCCCACCATAGGTACCATGGGGAACCGCCTGCAGAGGATCAAGGTGGAAAACACTGAAGAGAACCGCCGGCAGTTCCGAGAAATCCTCTTCTCTGTGGACAGTTCCATCAACCAGAGCATTGGGGGTGTGATCCTTTTCCACGAGACCCTCTACCAGAAGGACAGCCAGGGAAAGCTGTTCAGAAACATCCTCAAGGAAAAGGGGATCGTGGTGGGAATCAAGGTGAACACCTCCATTCACACCTCACTTCTGTTTTGTCCTAGGCAAACTCCAAGCACACTGGCAAGGACAGGGCCAACACTCTGAACATTCTCCTCATCATATTTCTCTTCTCACCCTTTTCCATCGTCATCTTCCCACAGAGAACAAGATCCTCTTCTAGAGTTTTCCTCCAGTGCCCTCTTCTTTCATTCAAATTTTCTACACGTTCTTAATCTCTTTGCATCTCAATCTCATTTCTTAAAATGGGAATCTACCTCATGATGTTCTTACAGGGATGAAATGACTAAAAGTTTCGAGGCTGGACGTGGTTGCTTACTGCTGTAATCCCAGCACTTTGGAAGGCAGAGGCAAGAGGATCGCTTGAGCTCAGGAGTTTGAGACCAGACTGAGCAACACAGTGGGACCTTGCCTCTACTAAAAATCAAAAACATTAGCCAGATGTGTTGGTGCATGCCTGTAGTCCCAGCTACTCAGGAGGCTGAGGTGGAAAGATTGATCACCTGAGCCCTGGAGGTCGAAGCTGGAGTGAGCTATGGTCATACCACTGCACTCCAGCCTGGATGACCCTGTCTCAAAAAAAAAGAGTAAGATCCTGTCTAAAAAAAAAAAAAAAGAAAGAAAAAAGAAAAGAAAAAGTTTATATTGCGTAATTATTGTTAATGGTAACTATCATAATTATTGAAGCATTTACTATTCTATCTCATAACTAGGTCTTCCAATAGTGCATAAACTTCTCAAAAGTGAAAACTAGTATCCATTGAATAAGAGTTTTTACCATTTCAAGCATTCATTTAATTCTCATAACCTCTGGTAGTAGACTCAATTATTACCCTTATTTAGAGATGAAGTGAGAAAACTGAACTACGAAGAGTAACATAACTTGCCCACACAACAAGGCAAGGTCAGAGCCAGTTTAGGCTAATTCTCGAGCTCATGACTTTTGCCTTTGCTATGTAGAGAGTAGAGGTTGTATCCTTAATTCTCTTTACCTCCTGTACTAACACAACACCTGGTGCATGCAGGTGCTCAATAAATGTTAGGGTAGACACTCTCACAGTGTACCTTCCAGATAACTTCCCTTCTGCTATGGACTGAACTGGGTCCCTCGCACTAATACACTTTACTAATTCAACTCCTTGATCTGTAAAAGATGCAAACTGTTAGTTAGTTCAAGAGTTCTGCTTGTGTTTTCCTGACATCTGACACCTGTTAATTATTTGTTAATTATTTGTATCCACAGTTAGACCAAGGAGGTGCTCCTCTTGCAGGAACAAACAAAGAAACCACCATTCAAGGTAAGGATATTGCCCACGGAGATGAATCATGCCAGTATAAGCTAGAAATGAAGGCAAGTAAAGAAGGAAGCAAGGGAAAAAAAACACAACTATTACACTGGTCTTAGAGCCACACATACCTGGTTTTTAATACCAGCTCCTCCATTTAACAACTGTGACCTTGGGCCAGTTACTGAAATATTGTGAGCCTCAGTTCTCCTATCTCAAAATGGGGATTTCTCAAAATGTTGTGGGGATTAACTTAGACAATGTACATAAGGTGCTTACCACAGTACCTTGGACAAAGAAGATTAAACTCTGCACCTGGAAGTATTATTTTTAGAAAAAAATTAGCAGCAGTAGAGTGGAAAGTCCCCCCACTTTGAGGTCAGACACACCTGGGTTTGAATCCTGGTTCTATCACATGCTACCTAGATAATTTTGCAGGGTACTTCTGCCCAAGTAGACAAGCATTAATTCACAACATTGGGTTAACTAAGCAGAATTTGAATCCCAGCTCTGTCACTCTTGAGCAATTCAAACTTGGTAAAGTCACTTAACCATTAGGAGCTTCAGTTTCCCCATTTGTAAAATGAGTATCATATTAACTATTGGTTTCTTCTATTCTATATATGGAGTAGATAGTATGTATGTCAAAACACTATTTATTAAATCTAAGTTTTCTGGTTCAGTGTTGTGATTAATGCTGATATGCTTGGCTGTTTTCAATCGTCAAGCTCAGTGGATTGAAAGCTAAGCAAAGGGAGAACTCCTTCCCTTTATTAGAAGCCCCATGGATCAGGTACAAAGGTACAAAGAAGCCTTTCTCTCTTTTGTGACTTGCAGGGCTTGATGGCCTCTCAGAGCGCTGTGCTCAGTACAAGAAAGATGGTGTTGACTTTGGGAAGTGGCGTGCTGTGCTGAGGATTGCCGACCAGTGTCCATCCAGCCTCGCTATCCAGGAAAACGCCAACGCCCTGGCTCGCTACGCCAGCATCTGTCAGCAGGTGCTCTGCCTTCCCCTTGGGCTGAAAAAGAGTAGGCTAGAGTTTTCTTCAGAGCTTTTCTTTTCAATTATACTATAACTACAAATGGACCTCCTTTTCCCTCACCAGTATATCCTAGTGGCATTTTTCACAACTTTTGCTATAGCCAACTGTGGTAGGGAAAGATTTGGTCCCACAAGCCAGTAGGAGTCCAACTAAGCTATGAGTTCAAAGGATAGTGCCATCAACTGCTGCCCTCTATCAAAGCTCCATAAGCTGTCTTATAAGTGATCGGGCTTTTGAGGCCAGGGAACTTGGTTGTCTATACTCCGTAACATCCAAGACATGATCCTCTTAGATTCCTAGCTGAAGAGTGACAGCTCTGACCGAGTTCCAATCCAAATAATTCCTTGGAGGATGGTGACCAGATGCTAAAGTTTCCAACACATACTAAAATGTCTCTGGGTCCGAGTTAAGTTTGATTTTCTTCTGTGAGTACTATGTTGGGGTTACTAGAGTTGTGGACAGCTGGAGATTCCCAATTAGAACTCTCAACACTGCTTGAATTTCTTCATTAACCCAACTTAGAGACATCTTTCTTAATGATTTATGCTTAGATGCCCTAAAAAGGCAGTAGCTAGGTTCTGAGGCAGCTAGAATAATCTCTAGAAAGAAATACAGTAATTACGGGTTTGTATTTATTTTTTACCTCATTCTGAAAAATTCTACTGCCTTTAAGTCATCTATGTAGTATTTCTCCATAATGGCTTCAATTTATACCAATTGCCAACTGTTGAATCTCCTCCTAAGGAAAGGATAACAGTGAGCACAGCTTCACTTTTGCTTCCTTGATTTTCCTTTTTAGAATGGACTCGTACCTATTGTTGAACCAGAGATAATTCCTGATGGAGACCATGACCTGGAACACTGCCAGTATGTTACTGAGAAGGTAAGTTTTAAATATGAAGGCCCCAATTCTAGTTGAAAAATCTTAGTTTTAGGTAACAGCTGTTACTTAACATATAACAGCTGTTATATCTGAAGTAGCCTTTAGGATGGATAGCATAGAGAAGGTAGGGAGGTGCTCATCAGCCCTTCATCTTTTTGGCACATGGTATGCTCCATATAGAAAAAGCACAGGAGTTACAGTACCAAGACTTGGGTCGGAGAATCCGCTTTTCCACTTGTGGGATCTTGGGCAAGTCATATTATCTCTTTTGACTTCAATTCAATTACATGTACACAAAGAAATTTTAAAATAAGACATGTGGCTCAAATGAGAAGATGTAATTAGAAAGTACTTTATTCCATCTGACTTTCTAAATTAGCTACAGTGGATCTGAAAGAAGGTGGTTATATTCATACACTGTGAGAAAGTAGGAGAGTCATAACGTCACCTGACCTTAGTTTCTCTACTTGGAAAATTATGTGGACTGAAATGCAATCTAAGAGCACTTCCACCTCTAAAATGTATGCTTCTATGGCTACTCAGCTTCTGTAAACATGGACAGTGGAGGCCCGTTTAGATGACCCCAAATAGCTAAAGCAATGCAGTCTCAATAAGGAATGACATTGACCAAGGGAGTAATGGAAATAAAGGAATGAAGGGCTTCTAGGAAGCAGAGCCATGCCTGTCATTCATGCAGTGAATGAGAAGCTAGATTAGGGGTGATGAAGACAGGCCAGTTTAGTTGTGCTCAGTGGCTATGGATTGCAACACATTGGTCTAATGAGGCCTGGAGATTGGTTCAGAAGCTTTTGCCAAGCAACAAGTAAGAATTCCTTCATCCTGCCTCCCTGCAGTGTAAATGTGCCAAGGTCAGGTGACTCTATGACTAGCTTTGAGTTTCACCTGGTGGGACCTCTTGTCCTTCAGGTCCTGGCTGCTGTCTACAAGGCCCTGAATGACCATCATGTTTACCTGGAGGGCACCCTGCTAAAGCCCAACATGGTAACTGCTGGACATGCCTGCACCAAGAAGTATACTCCAGAACAAGTGGCTATGGCCACCGTAACAGCTCTCCACCGTACTGTTCCTGCAGCTGTTCCTGGTAAGGCCTTCTTTCTTCTCTAACTCAAGGTCTTAGCCCTCATTCTTTGGAGAGCCACAAGCTTTCTGTTTGTCCAGAAATCCGCTTCTATTTATGAAACAAACCTCTGTTATCTCACAGGCAGCCAGCACTTCTTCTCCCACTTCAGAATACCTAGCATCCCAAGTCTGCCCAAATGCCCACAATCCATGTATTTCTTCAACATTTCACTGCCTTCCTTACGTATTTAAAGCACTTATCTCTAGCCCAACTAGCTTCAGCAAAAGCAAACTGATTTCTCAGTTTGCTTTAAGGCAAATTAAGCAGAGAAAAGACTGAGACATTACTTTTCTGGTAGGTTCATTGCTTGCTTTCTCAAGCAGGGTACATAAGATGGGACTAATAGAGTGAAATGGCTTCTCTCCTACCAGGCATCTGCTTTTTGTCTGGTGGCATGAGTGAAGAGGATGCCACTCTCAACCTCAATGCTATCAACCTTTGCCCTCTACCAAAGCCCTGGAAACTAAGTTTCTCTTATGGACGGGCCCTGCAGGCCAGTGCACTGGCTGCCTGGGGTGGCAAGGCTGCAAACAAGGAGGCAACCCAGGAGGCTTTTATGAAGCGGGCCGTGGTAAGATGCTGCCACCTCTTATCTACTTGATGATGTTCACATTTGGGGCTTGACTTTCCAACACGGAGAAGCATTGTTTTCTTCGGGCCAAGAAGGTATCTACAGATAGTGTCTATTAGGCATTTGAAAATGTGGCAGTAGAGGTCAGTATGAGGATTGAGGCTAGAGAGAATTTTGAATTATCCACACTAGGAGTATATTTGATGACAGGAGACTGAAGGACAATTTCAACAGAAACACTTCAGAAGGAAGGAGATAAGAGGACCAAGAACTGAACCTAGGATACTTTTTATTTTGGGAAGATGAAGAAGAGAAGCAACCAAGAAAAGCAGCGATTATATTGTAGGGTGAACCAAGCATTCTGGGAATAAAGAGTGAAGAATTTCTTTCTTTCATGTTTATTTGTTTGTTTGTTTGTTTGTTTTGAGATGGAGTGTTACTCTGTCACCCAGGCTGGAGTACAGTGGCACAATCTCGGCTCACTGCAACCTCCACCTCCTGGATTCAAGCAATTCTTCTGCCTCAGCCTCCCAAGTAGCTGGGACTAGAGGCATGCGCCACCATACCTGGCTAATTTCTGTATTTTTTAGTAAAGATGGGGTTTCACCATGTTGGCCAGGCTGGTCTCAAACTCCTGACCTCAGGTGATCTGCCCACCTCAACCTCCCAAAGTGCTGAGATTACAGACATGAGCCACCACACCCAGCCAAGTAAACAATTTCAAAGGGCCAATAATAACATGCTATAGACAGATTCAAAACAAAGGCCAAGAAAAGACCCTGAGATTGGCATTTAGGAGCATACCAGTGACCCTCACTGAAACAGTTTCAATAAAGAGGAAAGGAAAGGTGCCCATTCAAGAAGTTTTTCAGAAAAAGACCCAGAAAGGTTGCCAGGAGAAATGGGGACCAACAAAGTTTTTATTCAAATAATAACCAAAATTTTTTAAATGCGCTTTATGAGCCAAGAACTGGGGTGAACAAATGAGACATAGCCATGTCCTCCAGGAAGCTTGGAGTTTAGCCAAATAGGAGAGAGCTTGGCATGTTTAAATGTAAAGAAAGAGGAGCCAGAGGAGACAGTAAAGATGAGGAGAGTGGGGATAATTGAGTGGAGAAGAACTTACAGGAGCAGGACTGCATGAGACTCAATATTAAGCATAGGTGGCACAGCTGGTGTAAGACAAAAAGGAGGGAAGAGGCAGAAAAGAGAATACAGTTGGAATCAGCTCTATATAAGTCAAGAGATGTAGCAGTTGATGA
Organism: Gorilla gorilla gorilla; assembly: GCF_029281585.2. Lineage (NCBI taxonomy): Eukaryota > Metazoa > Chordata > Mammalia > Primates > Hominidae > Gorilla > Gorilla gorilla. The sequence continues at coordinate 97,758,373 of NC_073237.2, read as the reverse complement.
CTGATTACAGTTGAGGGTATCTGCTGAGAATGATGAAGAAATGGAAATTTCAATACTGACAGTCGGAAAGGGTAGAAAAGCAGTTAAAGGAACTTGCTAGGAAATTGATCGGACGTTATGGCCAGACATAGCCAAGCATCAGATAAGGTGCAGCTGAAATAAGAGTGAGTGTGTGGTAGCTTCATTCCTGAGTTTTCCTAACAGCAGTCTAAAGCATGCAGGAAGATTCAGAACGCAAAATAGCGGGGTAGAAGAGTGAAAGTTTAATAGGAAGATAGAAGAGTGACAAATTTTACCGATAGCCTCTGTTAGCTTGCTGACCATAGAGGAAGCTAGGCAAGGAATCAAGAATAGTCAGAAGTGTGGTGATGAGGCCCTAAAGGGAAGGAAGGCCCCAGGGAAGCTAAATCATCATCTCACAGGCATAAGAGAGGTAGGAGATTTTCAAAGTAGTGCTTTGCCTTGACTGTGGAAAGCAGGGTGCAGCAGTGCTGCTGCGTGGCTGATGGACTGAGGAGACCTAGCTTACGTGATGGAGGGACTGTGAAAGCGCAGGTCATAAGGGACATCCACACAGAAGAAGGGAAGCTGAGTTTATCATCAAGGATGGTGCTTCCCAAGCTCCAGTGTGGATCTGAATCACCTGAAGGTGATTTTGGTTTTGTTGTTGTGATCTTTTATATTTACACATAATAATTGTATAGATTTGTGGGGTATCTGTGATTTTTTATATATGCATATAATGTATAATGATCAAATCAGGATAATTAGGGTATTCACTCCAAATATTTATTATTTCTTTGGGTTTGGAACATTCCAAATCTTCTCTTCCAGCTATTTTAAAATATGTAATAAATCATTGTTAACTATAATCACCTTACTGTTCTATCGAACACCAGAACTTATTCCTCCTGCCTAACTGTGTTTTTGTACCCATTGCCAACCTCTTTTCATTTCCCCTACCCCCACTTGAAGCGCTTGTTAAAAATGCAGATTATGGGTCTCACCCACTGAGTTTCTAATTCAGCAGGTCAGGGGTAAGGCCAGGGAATTTCTATTTTTAACATGTTCCTAAGGGATGCTGGTAGACCATGAAACACAGTTGGAGAACCACTGATGTAAAATGTAGAAATAAGTCCCGGAGAGAACAGACAACAGCAACACTGACTGGAAGAAGTGGTACCACTGAGTGACATTCAAATATTGTCATAAGTTTCATAATTCTGAATTTATCTTTAACTGGAATGTATACAGGAAAGCAAATGATACTACAATAACTAAATAAAAATTACATATTCTTCTAGACCAATATAGGTAGAAAATGGAAATGTTTTTAAAATAAACATGTTTTTCTTTTGGTATAGTGTACTATACTAGTGAGAAATTTTTCAACTTTAGTTTCCAGTACTGTTGCTGCAATATTGTTGGTACTGAACAGAGATTTCCCCAGTAACTGACACAAACCTCAAGCTTACCAAAGAAATGCTCAGAAAACTGGGATAAAAAGGGGAGACACTTTATAGAAGGGGATGGTATCAGCAGCAATATTCAGCAACATTGCTGTAAAAAGAAGAAAATCTGAGTGAAGGTTTGACTGGTTTCCCATGAGAGGCAGACAGGGTCAAGGTGGGGTCACATTTACTCTAACCAGTCTCCTCTCTCACATTTGTCTTCTAGGCTAACTGCCAGGCGGCCAAAGGACAGTATGTTCACACGGGTTCTTCTGGGGCTGCTTCCACCCAGTCGCTCTTCACAGCCTGCTATACCTACTAGGGTCCAGTGCCCGCCAGCCTAGCTCCAGTGCTTCTAGTAGGAGGGCTGAAAGGGAGCAACTTTTCCTCTAATCCTGGAAATTTGACACAATTAGATTTGAACTGCTGGAAATACAACACATGTTAAATCTTAAGTACAAGGGGGAAAAAATAAATCAGTTATTGAAACATAAAAATGAATACCAAGGACCTGATCAAATTTCACACAGCAGTTTCCTGGCAACACTTTCAGCTCCCCATGCTCCAGAATACCCACCCAAGAAAATAATAGGCTTTAAAACAATATCGGCTCCTCATCCAAAGAACAACTGCTGATTGAAACACCTCATTAGCTGAGTGTAGAGAAGTGCATCTTATGAAACAGTCTTAGCAGTGGTAGGTTGGGAAGGAGATAGCTGCAACCAAAAAAGAAATAAATATTCTATAAACCTTCAGCTGCTATTGGGTTTCACTTTTCTGCTCTTGCTGTCCGAAGACTCAGTGTATTTCATTACTTTTGACTCTACTAGACATGACTGGGTTTCAACAGTAAAGGTCTTCAACTCTGGCTATTCATTGGAATCAAGCCGCAAAATTTTAAAAACTAAGATGCTCAGGCCACACCCCAGCTCAATTAAATCAGAAACCCTAGACCTGGGATCCTCTAACTATTAGATTTCTTAAAGCTCCCTCAGTAATTCCGATGTACAGTCAAGTTTGAGAACTACCAATCTAAATTTCAAGTTTGAGGGTATTTGAAAATTAAAGCCATTCACAATACGAAGCCAGCTAAAAATGTAGAATGATTTTGAGCAACTTGTGGAGTATAATAAGAGAATTAATGTGACTTCAATGCTTGGAGCATTCTTCTTCAAGTGGCCCAGGTTTGGTGAAACAGGACTACCTTGTCATCTGCACGTCCAGGCATATTTTGTAGTTTTGCGGTAAATAATATTCACATAATGATACTGTATTGACTTTCAATTTTCAGAATTCACCTATAGTTACAGCACTTAAGACAACCAGAGTTTAAAAGATAATTTAAATATTATAACTTTGGACAATATAAAAGTGATGATTTAACTGACAGAAGCTGGGAAATATAAGGCGGAGGAGAAGTGGAGGAAAGCAAAGAGAGTCAGAAATACTACTTAAAACTGATGGGTTAAGAAATAGTGCTTTAATTCTATTTAAGTAATAAAAGAAATGGATGTAAATCATAAAAATATATATCTAAAATTAAAATATTGATGGTAGTATGCTAAATTTCTTACCTTGAATAATACAAAGACAAATGGTATTGTGTAGATTAACAAATGAAGAAACAGAGGCTTAACATATTATTTAGAGGAATAAGACAGAATTAGCCAAAGGGGCTTACTCTAAGACCTGGGAGAAAGACCTGGGAGTCGGGGTACAGGAAAGATGACATTTCCTTATTATCTGCCCTCTACAGTATTTGAATGTTTATTTCCATGTACTTGTCATTACTTTTCTAAAAACAACTACATTCATACAAGCAACTCAAGCCTATATTAGAGATCTATTAAGCCCACGGTTTTCATTTTACAGGTGATAAAACCAAGCCCAGAGAAGTAACATTACTTACTGAGGGTCACACATTTATGGCAGAGCTGAGAGATTAAAATTCAGGTCTTCTGAACTCAAGTCTCTTGCTCAAAAAATGGATACACAGCCAGAGATCTTACAGGGCAAGGTGACAGGCTGTGTTCAATATCTCTGCCACCCATGGTGTAGTCTTGTACATTTCTCCTTGTACCTTTCAGTCAATCATCAAGCACTTCATCTCCTACTATGTGCCAAGCTGTCCTAAAAGCAGGTAGGTAACACCTTGTGAGACAAAGCTTTTCTGCCAGATAGTTTTTATCTAGATCCTACTCAGCATCGCTGAATTCTTTAGATATTTTAAAGGTATCTAAAGAAACCTCTCAGATTCTTATCAGTTAACCATGAATTTATAATCAAGGATGAGTTACTTATATATTTTGGTCAAGGCTGAATTACATTTCACTGGGAATGAGGATTTATATAATGCATTTTCCTGGCTATCATCTGATATATTTTCCCTACTAAGGGACTACTGTTGCCTTTGAAATCTTAATCCCAGTAATTTCCTCCTTTCACGGTAATATGCAGACAAGTGTTTTACAAGGCTACAGAGTTCAATTTTGCTGTGATTACTGAGTGAGTATTTAGTGACTTCCCAGCTTTGGTTACTTTTTCAGATTTATTTTAGTAGTTATTAAACACCTACTAAAACTAAAACCTGGTACTATACATGAAAAATAGAGAAATTTCAGCTTTAGGGCACACCAGACAATTAAGCTTAAATAGCTAAGCAAGAAACACACAAACCATTGGGGTTGGTAAGCGGGGTGGAGAGTCAGGGTGTAGAATCAGATGTCTGGGTGTAGGAAAGGGAGAGATGGCATTTAGGTTGGACATTACAGGAGAACAAAAAGGAAAGGAATTCATAGACAGGATACTGCCTGTGTGTAAGAAAATACGTTCATAAGTCACTGGGAGAAGAAGACATTTTGAAGCTATCAAGAGCCAAGGCCACACACACACACACACACACACACAAATGACTAAGTTGTGGAAAGAATAAAAGAGGAATTTGTTTTTGCTCTGAAGAGGGAAGAGGGAAGAAGGAAGGGAATGGGCAAGAAAATGAGGGAAGAGAGGAAGAAATGAGAAAGGAAGGAAAAGGAGGAGGCAGGAAAGAAGCTAGTGCAATATGTAATTGTGGGGAGGTGACGGGCTTTTGCGAAGGAGGAGAACTATTATTAAGCAATCTAAAGATACTGTCTTCTTGTGAGGAAGAACTGAGTTTCTCATTTGAGTCTACAGCATGCTTTATAAAAACAATATACTGAGATGATTCGTAATGATTCATAATGTGAATTAATTTAGGAGAAGCAAAAAACAACTGTGACAGTGAGAAGATAAGCTTCTAGAAACTTGCAGCAATCCTGGAGTGAGCTTTAGGCAAAGCAGAAATGGGATTTCCAGATGATCTGACTTAGCCCTGCTGGAATGAAAGACTCCAGCTGCCATCTAGACGTCACTCACAGTGACAGAGGAGAAAACTGGGGTCCAGCGTGCTAAGGAAGTTTTCCAAGGTCACATAACCAGTCGGTGGTGAGATTTAGGCTAGTGTGATTTACAAAGTCCTCTTGGGTGGGAGTACTCAGGGTTCTTCAAAGCACAGGTTCTGGAGTCAGACAGCATAGATTCAAATGCTGGCCCTGTCACTTACTAGCCATGTGACCTTGGACACATTATACCTTTCTGTCGTTCAGTTTCTTCCTCACCAAAATAAGAAAAAGTACATGATCACATATTGTTGTAAGAATAAATGAGTTAATACATCTCAATAACAAGTTCACAATCCCTTATTCACAATTCTGAAATCTAAAAACTCTGAAGACCAAAAGTTTTCTCATAAGTTTTAGTAAATTATTTGGTGGCAAAATCTGACCTGAACCTATCTGTCATCTTTACCCCATTTGATGAGATGCAGCAATATTAATGTGCTTGATTGCAGGTGCTTCCTGAGACCCTGCAGAGGGAGTTATAAAATATATACAATATATTGCATAAGCAATATATTTACTCTCTAAAATCTGACAAAATTCTGATTTCCAAAGCACATATGGCCTCAAGGCTTTCAGATAAAGAATTGTGAGAACTGCCCTTGGAACAATATCTGCCACATTTCTAGAGTAAAAGATAAATTGCCCATGTTCAATGCAGCCTGGAGGGCTCATGCAATGCTACCAATCCCAAAGCCCATTTTGAAGAGAGGATGAATTAAGAGAGAGAAGTGATGCAAAGCTCAACACAGCCAGTCACAGCTCTTTTCTACTGCTCATATAAACACGGTATTCTGGCTGGAAAGCAGTCTAAGCCTCTTGAAATAATCTAAAGCACTCAGTACTGGGCATCAATATGTATAACATACATAAAAATCAGCCAACAAGTACTCTTGCAGCACCTACTGTATGCTCAGCACTGTAAAGATACTACATGGTCCTTCTATGCTTACCATGGAAATGAGGAAGACAAGCATGCAGTTAGAAAACAAAGAAAATGGTAAAATAATGTGCTAAATTGCAGTGGCATAGGCTAGATGCTGAGATCAAAAGGGAAGGAATATTTTATGGAAGAGGGAGGATTAGCTGAAGGCAGTTTATTATTAGTTATGTGATCTTGGGAAACATAGTCTCTCTGAGCCTCAGTCTTCACATCTGTAAAAGAGGCTTGTTTTGAGGGCAATATTTTATATACAGTGCCAGATACATAAGTAGGGAATAAATATTAGTTTTCCCTGTCAGCTGGCTCTTGAAGAAAGGTAAAGGCTCATGAATGAGAATGAACATGAATTGTGTGTCCTTACTAGAGTACAAACTATGTGTTGAGAGAACTATGGGAAATCAACCTGGAATGGTGAGGCTGATTTCCCATAATGGAGTGGCACATGGATGGGCAGAGAACTTTAGAAAGTCTTGCCTTGAAGTGATGAGAAATAGGGAACTGTGGATGACATTTAAGGAAAGAATAACATAAGAGCAGTGCTGAAAATTACTTTCTAGAATGTAGAGGATCAGGAGGGAACCAGGAGCCAGCTAAGTGTCTATAATAGCAATCCAATGTAGCATCTGGCCTTTTGTCGGTGGGGTAGGTGAGTAGACATGACATCTTTAGACGAGAGAAAACAACAAACAATTCCTTGTATGTAGCATAGCCATTATCATCTTAATAAAGTCTGTTTCATTGCAACCTGATAGGCAAGTGCTTGGGACAAATGAAAGCTCAAAATTCTTTACCTAGTTCTCAAAAAGACTCACATACATGCCGGGCTGAGTAGTGTGGTAGACGAAAAATAGGGCATTTTCAATCTAATTAAACTAAAGAGCTTCTGCACAGCAACACAAACTACCATCAGAGTGAACAGGCAACCTACAGAATGGGAGAAAATTTTTGCTATCTACTCATCTGACAAAGGGCTAATATCCAGAATCTACAAAGAAACAAACTTACAAGAAAAAAACAAACAACCTAATCAACAAGTGGGCGAAGGATCAACAAGTGGGCGAAGGATATGAACAGACATTTCTCAAAAGAAGACATTTATGCAGCCAAAAGACACATGAAAAAATGCTCATCATCACTGGCCATCAGAGAAATGCAAATCAAAACCACAATGAGATACCATCTCACACCAGTTAGAATGGCGATCATTAAAAAGTCAGGAAACAACAGGTGCTGGAGAGGATGTGGTGAAATAGGAACACTTTTACACTGTTGGTGGGACTGTAAACTACTTCAACCATTGTGGAAGTCAGTGTGGTGATTCCTCAAGGATCTAGAACTAGAAATACCATTTGACCCAGCCATCCCATTACTGGGTATATACCCAAAGGATTATAAATCATGCTGCTATAAAGACACATGCACACATGTTTACTGCGGCATTATTCACAATAGCAAAGACTTGGAACCAACCCAAATGTCCATCAATGATAGACTGGATTAAGAAAATGTGACACATATACACCATGGAATACTATGCAGCCATAAAAAACAATGAGTTCATGTCCTTTGTAGGGACATGGGTGAAGGTGGAAACCATCATTCTCAGCAAACTTTCTCAAGGACAAAAAACCAAACACCCCATGTTCCCCCTCATAGGTGAGAATTGAACAATGAGAACACATGGACACAGAAAGGGGAACATCACACACTGGGGCCTGTTCAGGACCCTCAGGGGGAGGGGGGAGGGATAGCATTAGGAGATATACCTAATGTAAATGACGAGTTAATGGGTGCAGCACACCAACATGGCACATGTATACATATGTAACAAACCTGCACATTGTGCACATGTACCCTAGAATTTAAAGTATAATAATAATTTTAAAAAAAGAAAAATAGGGCATTTTCTAAACATAGCACTAATTCTTTGAGAAGTTCAGAACAGCCAGGGCTAGGCAGTAGCCCAGGGTCTCAAGTGTCAGAGAAATGTATTCTGCCCTCCTAAGATAATCAAGGTCAGGGCAACCTTCTGCAGCTATGTACAACTTTTCCTTCTCCTGCTCTGTTACTCTGTCCTGTTCAGAGTGCACTTCTGGGTTGCAGGGACACAATGACTGTCATGTAATGTGAGGATTTACCTCAGCCAGTGGACTAACATGAGAAACCTGTTCTTAGAGCATGGCTCCCAGATAGGCAACAACACAGGCAAGACACACACTCCATGTTTTATTTGTGTGAATGAAATCACACAATCAAAATTCAGTGTTTTGGAAAGTTAGGTGATTTTTCCCCCGTCTCATGTAACACATGTGGCTTACTATGCATTCCTTAAGTCTTCAAGTCTCCTTGATGATAAAGGGCTGCTTGACGCAACTATCAAACTGACATAACACCTAGCAGGTATTTTTAAATTTTTTAAATACATGTTAATTGATCTTGTCCCACTTGTGCAGTAAAGCAAATGTGTCTCTCTTCTGTTTGTCTGTGTATTATGGTTATAGATGGACTTAATTTTAAAGAAACCAATCAACCCACCCCTACTACCCACCTTGGGCCACAAAACACTTTTGAATGAGGGAGAATAATGTCAAATATATCAAATACTGACTGGGAAGAGCAACTTTAAAAAAAAGGATTGGAATACCTGGACTAGATTGTTTTCAAAAAAGGAGTTGAAATTTATTCTGCAAGCACTGTGCTCAACTAGGTGTGTTCTGTGTGCCCCTAGATTTGCTGATGACATCCTCCTTTAGGAAGACAGATGAATGTGAAATGCCTCACTCATCAAAATTACAGAGAAATAGAATATTTTTGCCTGTTTTTCTTTTTGCCACCAAAGACCCCTTTTACCTGCTCATTTAAAAATTTTATCTAATCAATAATTTGCTTCATCTACTTTAAGCTCAATTTTCTTTCAAAATTGTCTCATATGTTAATACCCAGAAGAAATATGAGTAATTTCATTAAGTTCATAGTTTTACTTCTTGCGATGCCATAGGAGAAAAAAAAATAATTTTTAAAACAGTTTTACTTCAGCTGGGCTCTAAATAAAATCCCAGCTATCCCCAGCTGCTCCTTCAAACCTTTATTATTGACAAGACACCTAACTCTACCCCTAACGATGTCCACCCATCTTCCTTCCCTGATCCTCAAAACATGGATTTGATTATTATTTTTTTAATGGGTCATCTCAAGTGAATTTGATTTTCCCCTCACCCAACCAGACACCAAATCTGTCCTCTTTCATTTTCTCCCAAGTTGAAGAAGGTCCCTGAAGAAAATCTTTCCATAACTGTTAGTACGCATTTCAGCATATCTAATAACTTAATCAACTTTCATTCTGCTCTCCTCTGTCTTCAACCTATCCCTCAACTGGCTATCCGCTCAAATTTTTCTTTAATCTCCATCTACAGCCCTCTTTATACTCACAGATGAGTAATCTACTTTTATTCTCTAACTTTATAGAACAGTAAAATTAAGCAAGTAAAAAGAATAACCAATAAAGGGTTGCCATTTTTTTTAAGTAAAGACATAAATGTAACAGACTATCCTCCCAAATCACTAGTATTTCAAAAAAGGCCTTAGTTGTTTTTCTTTTAGAAAAGAGCATATTTTCAGAACAAAGATCTCTAATAATCAATTTATCTTTTTTTTTAACAAGGATATTATATTATCATTATTTTTGCTACTTGAATGTAGAATAATTTTTAAGAATTGACCGTATTTGGGAGCTGATGATCTACTCTCTGGACACCATTTAGCCCCCTGAAAACTGGCTCTTCCTAACTCCAGAAGCTGTTCTTACAGAAACCCATTAATGACTAATTATCAAATCCAAAAGACACTCTTCAACCCTTCCTCAGCCTCTCTGCAGCATGCTTCTGGATCACTTTCTGACAGAAGTTATCACTACATGTTGGGTTTCCCATACTTCTGGTTATTCCTGTCTCCTTTGCACCTTGCCTACCCACTAAACAAAGTAGGCCCTAGGATTCCATCTCTGGACTTCTCTCTTGCTGTATTCTTTCCTTAAAGCTTAATCCATTCATGTCTAAACACTGGTGAATTCCTAAATCAATTTCTAGCCCAGTTCTTTTTCCTGAGCACCATATCCATATCTGCAATTGCCTCTGGACATCTTTACTATCTCACAGACAGACTAACACACATTCAAAACGTTAGTGATCTCCTCATTCCATACAAGGTACACTTTTTTTTGTCCTGTCCCATTGAATAAGAGCACCAACAACCCAAAATGACTTTGAATCTTTACTCTTCCTTAGTTTTCTCATCCAATTAGCAACCATATCTCACTGTTTATAAATATTTCTCAAATTCATCTCTTTCTCACATTCCCACTGCCTTAGTTGAAGCACCATAATCTCTCAACTGTACTACTTTAAAGACCTCTTGAAGTTTTTACACAGAAACAAGGCCCTGGCACAATATTTTCCATGTGCAATTTTCTGAGAATTAAGATGCACAAATCTAAGGAAGGTCAAGAACCATGGTCCTTGCACACTTAATAATCTGGTGAAAATTTAAAAAACAAACAAAAAACACAAACAACCAAAAAACCTGGTCCCAAATCTTTCCTCCCTATGGAACATACGATTTTTGGGTTTAATATTTGGAAAGTTGCACAAGGGAAGTATTTGTAGTACTAGTAATGTTATTCTTAAGCTGAGTGCTGGTTACATAGGTATTTAGTAGTGAAAACTAAGAGCAGAACACTTCAAATATGTACCCTTTTAATATACACAGCATACTTAAACACAAAATAGTACCCCAGAATTTTAGGCAGAATAGTCTCCCTAGCATGACAACTCTTGATCTGCCCTTACAGAAGGGCAGCCTTACCTCCTGTCACATTCCCAATTCACCAAGCAATCAGGAATTCAATTTGTAGCTACCAGTTATCTCACAATTCCCCCGCCTTCAGATACTATTTATCTTCCCTGGTACTCATCTTTTAGCTTCATCTTAAGCACCCTCCTCTTGATTTAACTTTTTCCTTCACTTCTCTTCTAGATACTTCATTTCCCTCTCTAGAGCCTTCTGCATACTTTTATAATTTTCTTGGGAAACAGAAATGGACACTTAACTGCTTTTTTTATTTTTATTTTTTTGAGACGGAGTTTTGTTGTTGTTGCCCAGGCTGGAGTGCAATGGTGCGATCTCTGCTCACCACAACCTCCACCTCCCAGGTTCAAGTGATTCTCCTGCCTCAGCCTCCCAAGTAGCTGGGATTATAGGTATGTGTCACCACGCCTGGCTAATTTTGTATTTTTAGTAGAGATGGGGTTTCTCCATGTTGGTCAGGCTGGTCTTGAACTCCTGACCTCAGGTGATCCACCTGCCTCGGCCTCCCAAAGTGCTGGGATTACAGGCGTGAGCCACCACGCCCAGCACTGCTTTTTTTAAAAAATGAATTTTTATGTAAAAATGGCCATACTGCCTAAAGTAATTTATAAATTCAATGCTATTCCCATCAAGCTACCATTGACTTTTTTCACAGAACTAGAAAAAACTACTTTAAATTTCATATGGAACCAAAAAAGAACCCACCACATAGCCAAGACAATCCTAAGCAAAAAGAACAAAGCTGGAGGCATCACGCTACCTGACTTCAAACTATACTACAAGCCTACAGAAACCAAAACAGCATGGTACTGGTACCAAAACAGCATGGTACTGGTACCAAAACAGATATATAGACCAATGGAACAAAACAGAGGCCTCAGAAATAACACCACACATCTACAACCATCTGATCTTTGACAAACCTGACAAAAACAAGCAATGGGGAAAGGATTCCCTATTTAATAAATGGTCCTGGGAAAACTGGCTAGCCATATGCAGAAAGCGGAAACTGGACCCCTTCCTTACACCTTATACAAAAATTAGCTCAAGATGGAATAAAGATTTAAATGTAAAACCTAAAACCATAAAAACCCTAGAAGAAAACCTAGGCAATACCATTCAGAACATAGGCATGGGCAAAGACTTCATGACTAAAACACCAAAATTAACTAAAACACTAAAGCAACAAAAGCCAAAATTGATGAATGGGATCTAACTAAACTAAAGAGTTTCTGCACAGCAAAAGAAACTAGCATCAGAGTGAACAGGCAACCTACAGAATGGAAGAAAATTTCTGCGATGGCACTATGCAGAATGACACCATGGCACATGTATACCTATGTAACAAACCGGCACATTCTGCACATGTATCCCAGAACTTAAAGTATAATTTTAAAAAAATGATTTTTTTAGGGTTCTATGTTTTTTATAAGCAATGATGTGTATATGCAGTCAAGAACTGTTCACTGTTACTGGAGTTCTGAGTTGTCCAAGGATTTTAAAATTAAGAAATTTCTATAAATTCCAGATTCATGTCCAAGGATATTAAAAATATGTAGGACTACCTCATACAACCATAGCCTCAAACTACTATGAGGTCAACAGCGGCCAGTGCTTCTGCTATGGAAGATAACCGTACATGAAACTGATGTGACTTCAACAAAAAGCAAAGAAATGTGTTTCAGTGTACATGCAGTGAAAACATACATAATAGATTTTTAAAATACTGAGAACAGGTCTAAGAACCTCATTAGTTGAGATCCTGATCTGGGAACCACTAGTGTAAAATAAGTACAACTGGGAAGGTCCAGGGCAGGAAAATTTTATATGAGTCAGGTGCAGTATGTTGTTTTTTGTACTTTTCCTTGGACTACAAATTGTTTTGAAATGTCAACTGTATAGTAACTATGAGTACCTAATTTGAATAAGGGAGTGCACAAAGATATGTATCTTTCTATACATGTACCATAATCTCCACACTCACATGCAGGTACACACATAAAGAGATGGGAAGATGAAAGTCTGGAGGTAATTTTTAGAATGACTGAGGTACAGGAGAAAGGGAGGGGTCATTTGCTCAAACTATTAGGAAGCTGGAATTACAGAATTCTGCTAATTTGGAATCCTATACTCAGAAACTGAAGAACCTGGGCTTAATTGAGCTACTCCAGAAAAGCTTAACTAGTCACACACAGAACAAATGACAGCTATTTCCTTCCTATTTTTGATTCTAATTTTAAAAACACAGTAATGTGTTTGACAGAATTGGTTTTACACTAAAGTAACAACTCTTACACAAAGCGAAAAACAAAACAGGTTTTAATGGTTAAAACAGATGAATTAATAGGTTTATAATAACCATTAACTAAGGGAAGCCCTAGAACAAGAAATAAGGATTTTTAATTGCATGCAAAACCTAGTTACCATAAAAACCAATGCAATACCAAAATATCTCAGCTTCCTAGCATAGACTCCAGGTCTTTTCATTTCCAATTCTTGGCAGTCATAATATGTACACTTTCATATGCACCTGGTTGTGGAGGGATAAGCTCATTCACATAGGACTACAAATATCTCTTACAGGTAGGAGGGCACAAAAGAACAATATCTTCCTCCACTTTTTTGGGTCCATCTTGAAAAACAAAAAAGGCACTCCCAAAGGTTCCTTGGTAACACCTTTGTTAGGTTTCTTAATTACTAACATAATCTTTACATGTAAGGTTAATGGTCCGCTCATTTCATAGATCTGGGAACCATCAGGCATTGGAACTGCCTTTAACTCACATGCCAAACAACTGGCTTTCTTAAACAATGACAAAAACTGTATACTTGTTTTAAAAACATTTGGGCTTTGTTTCCTTGACAACTTATATATGCTTAATCACTGGACTTTGGCATGCAGAGCCAAACATATCATGGAACTGAAAGAACCACAATATGACATGGTGACAGAAGACTCTTTGAATCATTATTCTCAGTTTTCCACTATAAGCTGCTCCAGCTCCCTTATACTAATCCAACTTTGTCCCTCAGAGCATCCATGCTCTGAACCTAGGTTTAATCTCTCTGCTGAAAGATTTATTAAAGATACTTAGATAAATTGCCAAGTCTTTCTCTACGATCATCAAAGAGTAAGGGAAGTCAAATGCTCATGGGCAGTTGTCCACTATTCACAGAATCTTTAGAAACTATTTGCCTGAGGCCAAGGAGAATTTGCTTTATCACTAAATCTGACCCATGTTGAGCCATACTAAAACTGCACTTGGGTACTAGTCTCAAATCAAATTGAGTTTATGTATTGCTCTACATTTATTGCATCCATGCTGTGTGCAATTTCTGATGCTGAATAAGAGAAATACGGCAATTAAAGGCTTCACCACAAGCGTCACATTCATGGGTTTCTTGGGTTTTCACCTCTGCATGGATCTTCTGATGGTTGACAAGACTGCGCTGTTGACTGAAACTTTTGTCGCACTTCTCACACTTATAAGGTTTCTCTCCTGTGTGTATTCTCTGATGCTGAATAAGACCCGAGTTCCGGCTAAAGGCCTTTCCACATTCATCACATTTATGGGGTTTATTACCTGTGTGAACACCCTGATGTCGAATAAGATTACAAAGCTGACTAAAGCTTTTTCCACACTGTCTGCACAGATAGGGTCTCTCACCAGTGTGGATTCTCTGATGTTCAATAAGAAATGAGCTCCGGCTGAAGCTTTTCCCACACACAGTACATAGATAGGGCTTTTCACCAGTGTGGATTCTTTGATGTTGTACAAGATGAGCACTAACACTAAAAGTTTTCCCACATTCATCACATTTATAAGATTTCTCCTTAGGGTAGACTTCCTGCTGTATAACAAGACTGCAATTTGGATCAAAACTTTCCTTAGTTTCATTGTATGGATAAGTCTTCTCCCTGGTGTGAATTCTCTGATGCTGAATAAGACCTGAGCTTCTACTAAAGGCTTTTCCACATTCCTCACATTTATGGGGCTTGTCTCCTGTGTGAATTCTCTGATGACGAGTAAGGTTGCAAAGTTGACTGAAACTTTTCCCACACTCTTTGCACTGATAAGGTCTTTCACCAGTATGGATCCTCTGATGTTCAATAAGGAATGAGCTCCGACTGAAACTTTTTCCACACTCAATACAAAGAAAAGGCTTCTCGCCAGTGTGAATTTTTTGGTGTTGTATAAGGTATGTGCTTAATCGAAAGGCTTTCCCACATTCACCACATTTATGGGGTCTTTCCCCAGTGTGAATTCTTTGATGCTCAACAAGCAATGAATTTCGACTAAAGCTCTTCTTACATTTGGTACAGTGATAAGGTTTCTCACCAGTGTGAGTTCTTTGATGCTCAATAAGGTGCGATTTCCAACTGAAGGCTTTCCCACAGTCACTACATTTATGGGGTTTCTCACCTGTATGAATCCTTTGATGTTTAACAAGGCTCCTTCTCTGGCTGAAGCTCTGTTTACACTGATTACACTGATAGGGTCTTTCTCCAGTGTGGATTCTCTGATGTCTAATAAGGGTTGAGCTCACACTAAAGGTTTTTCCACAGTAATTACACTCATAGGGCCTTTCCCCAGTGTGAATTCTCTGATGTTCAATAACAAATGAACTGCGACTAAAACTTTTCCCACATTCATTGCACTGAAAAGGTTTCTCACCAGTATGGACCCTTTGATGTTGAATGAAATGGGCCTTGCGGACAAAACCCTTTCCACATTCTTCACATTTATGGCATTTCTCTTCTGAGTTTGGTCTTTTACGGATAATGTTAGTGTTTTCTCTGAACATTCTCTGTTCCTGGGTCAAAGATTCCCTTGGTATTTCCCATAGGAAGATCCCTCTTTGTTTATCTAACCTACCAACAAGTTCAAAGGTTTCTCTACCCATAGGATCCTGGTCAATTTCACTTTTGATTCTTGTAACTATTACACCCTGTGGTTCCACTTCTTCCTCAATTTCTTCAATCTCTTGTTTTACAGTTGGCTCCTCATCCTTATCTCTGTTCAAAACATCTGGAATAATAAAAAGGAAATACAAAGATCAATCAAGGTCTTTGAAGCAAGGAGAAACAAAGTAAGATGGGCAAACAAAGAAACAAATCAAGTCAAGGTGGGATTAATCAGTCTATCAAGGAAAACAGGGTAGGATGAAAAAAAAACTCCACTAAGTTCAAGAAAATTAAGGATGAGAAAGCATTATTGGAATATGATCAGACCAAATAATTAACAGAAGGGACCAGATACTAATGGCCAGGCATAGTGGCTCATGCCTGTAATCCTAGCATTTTGGGAGAGTGAGGTGGGAGGATCACTTGAGCTCAGGAGTTTGACACCAGCCTGGGCAACAGTGAGACTTCATCTCTACAAAAAAAAATTTTTTTTTTTAATTAGCCGGACGTGGTGGTACACACCTGTAGTCCCAGCTACTCAGGTAGCTGAGGTGGGAGGATTGATCACTTAAGCCCAACAAGTTTAGGCTGCAGCAAGCCGTGTTTGCGTCGCTGCACACCAGCCTAGGCAATAGAGTGAGACCTAATCTCAAAAAAATAAAAATAAAAATAAAAAAAGATGCTAAGAAGGATAAAAGACAAAGATCCAGGGGAAACAATAATTCATTCATTAGCAAGCATTTACTCACTGCCCATCAAAAGCACTCCAGAAACATTGTAATCAGCCAGGATTCAGAGATAAGACATGAAGCCCCCCTGCCAAATGGAATGGATGTTAAGTAAAAAATGGGGAAAGAAAATAATATGATAAAGAAAATATTAAGTAAAAAGCAGCTCCTGTATAAAGAGACAAAATGGCTTTTAAAAACAATAATAAAGGGTTAGGTGACAGAGAGTCTATGATATCGAGATGCAGAATAAAACAAGTATTAAGAAACACGGGCAGAGTTCATGGGAGCAACAACCAAAAAGGGCAGTCTGTGGTAGCTTATGACTTTACCTACCACAAATCATACCTCAAGTACACGTGATTCTAAACTCTCTAACAATATAAGACCCAAGGTTCACCACCTTGTTCCAACTGAGAGGCTGCATGACATCTGAGAAATGAAAATCTTGCATGTGTTGAAGAAAAGACAGCACAGTGGTCTATGATATAACAGAGTGTCATATAGTACATTTAGGCCTGCTTCTGACATCTTCCTGATTTTCCATCTCTTGCTGGAATAGATATTAGATAATTCTGCTAGAAGATTCAATAATGACCACATTTATATTTGGCCCTAAACAAGCTCCTTTTTCATACATCCTCTTTTCTCTCAATTTTTTGTGGAGTCATCTTTGAATTTTCTATTTGCTTACTTCATTATTTTATTCTAAAATAACCTTTTCCTATTCCCCTAAGAAACTACTAGAAATTTTATTTCTTCTAAGGCTATTTAGTGTCCCCTCTCAAATTTTTCAGTGGGCTGTATTTTCTTTCACATAATGAAAAAACATGAAAGAACTCCCTCAACTTTCTGTCCTCTACCTATAAAATTATCTGCCAATGGTACATAAAGATATATCTGATTCTTATGCAAAGCTAATCCATCCACCACTTACCGATCCTACTCACCTCTGGGCATTTGCTTAATTATCCCGTCTTTCCTCTTTCTTCAATACACACTCTCTATTGACACTTTCCTACCATTACATAAATATGTCCAATTTTATCTTGAACCTGAAATCCTTCTCTTTATGAAAGCCAAGCATTGAAAAAAAATCTTAACACCGAGGTTTTCTATTTCTTATGTTTTCCAAGCCCAACCTCTTCCTATTCAATCTATTCTGCAACCTGTGGTGAAATCTGGTTTCTGTTTCCAGCATCTAGAGAAACTTCTCATTAGATTACCAACGACTCAAATAAAAATAAAATGGGCATTTTTTTTTTTTTTTTTTGAGACAGAGTTTCACTCTTATTGCCCAGGCTGGAGTGCAATGGAGTGATCTTGGCTCACTATAACCTCCACCTCGCGGGTTCAAGCAATTCTCCTGCCTCAGCCTCCCAAGTAGCTGGGATTACAGGCACCCGCCACTGTGCCTAGCTAATTTTTTTGCATTTTTAGTAGAGATGGGGCACCATGTTGGTCTCGAACTCTGACCTCAGGTGATCCACCCACCTCGGCTTCCCAAAGTGCTGGGATTACAGGAGTGAGCCACCGTGCCTGGCCTAAAATGGGCATGTTTCAGTCCTTATGTTATTCAGCAGCATCTAACACTGTTGACCACCCCTATTTCTTGACATTATCTGTTTTTGGTCTCTACGCTATTACATTCTTTTATTTCCTTCCCTACTTCTTTGGCCTTTTCTGATAAATTTCCCTCATTTATTTCTTTTCCTTTGTCAACTGACTTTTGTTATTGTTACCCACATTTACATCCTTACTTGTTCTGTATATATACCCCCCAGATATCTCCAGTTAAATGCCTCACAAAGGGCTCACAATTAACATGGTCATCATCATCTGCTTTCATGCCTTTCCCCACCTTTAATTATCTCTTGAAAGGCACCATCATCCATTACCCTACAGTCTCAAAGCAGGAATCATCCTGTATTTCTCCCTTCTTCTCACTGTTAATCAATCATCCAAATCCTGAATTTCTCTCTAGCACCTATCTTTCATCCCTCACAATCATGTAGCTGCCTTATAATCTTTGGCTCCAGTCTTCAGGCTGCCAACACATTATAAATGCCTTACTGATTCTAGAAGAGATCTCTATAAAACAGAATTCTACTCAAGTCATCACCTGTAGATTTAGCAGCTCCCCATCACCTTTAAGATCGAATCAAGCTCTTTGCTATGATACAACTCTTCATGACACAGTCTCTAAGCCTCAAGTCATGTTCCTACCTACTTTATCATACTTTATGTAGGCAAATTGTTTGTGTTACAGTCTTTCATGTCTTATCTTCACATATCTCATTTACTAAATGTCCCTCAACACTGTTTACCTGGCAAACTTTTGGTTTCACTTTAAGATTCAAAGCAATCTTTAAGTTTAAAGCAACAGTTCCTCTACAAAGCCTTTACTAAGTCCACTAGACAGATTCAGGTGTTCTATTTTTTTATTACCAGCCCTTGACCATAATTCTATTATTGCTATGATTACACTGCATTTTTTAACTGTTTGTTATTTGTTTGTCTCTTCCACTAGATTGTAAATTCTTTGTGAGAAGGCAGTCTCTTCAGAATATTTGTTCAGTTATATTAGTTGGATTAGTGGATACTGTTCTGTCAATTTCATTCAAATGAATAAGACAAAATGATCATTACTTGAAGATGATATGAATATATACCTAAAATTCCTGGAAGAAGCAAATGAAAATATAATCATAACAAGATTAAAAAGCTTGTTCTTAGTACAAAAAAAGTTAGTAAATATTATACAGAAATGATATAAATGCTTCACAATAGTAACAAAAAACATAAAACCTAGGAATAAACATAAGAAACGTGTAAGATCCATAAAAATATTCCATACAATTTTTCTGAAAGACAAAAGGATACAGTTAAACAGAGTCAACCAAATGGCTAAAGAGATTCAATATTATAAGGATCTCAATTCCTTTCAATCTATGAAACTAATCACATTCCAATCAAAAATCATATGAACCAATAAAAAAGTAAATAAATCTAAAGTTTAGAAGAAGGCAGACTAGTGAAGTACATCCTGAAAAACATTATTAAAGAATGACTTATATTACCAGACACAAAATGTAATATATTGTTAAAGCGAATAAAACAATGACATTCACATAAAAATAAATAGGTCAACAGGATAGGCAGGTGAAAAAAACAAGAGTAAGGCTTGCACACAGAGCAGCCTTGAAGTGACTATCCATTAGATCTGGGCTTGGCAATGCTTATGCAATATCTTCCCATCCTGTGGTCATGGCCAATTTTTCTACACAGATAGTTGTCTCAAAGTGGGTTTCACCAAAGAACCTGGAATTAAAACTGAAATCGCTAGTTATTTGGAAGGTAGCTAGAATTGTAACCTATCAAACCAGAAGCCAAAAGGACAGAAGTATGTGAACATAAGGAGACAAGACTAAACTGTCAAGGAGAAAAAAGAGATAAGACAGTGTTATAGACTGAATGTTTGTGTTCCCACCAAATATTCATATGGTGAAGCCCTAATCCACAATGTGATGATATTTGGAGGCGGGGCCTTTGGGAAGTAATTAAATTTAGATGAGGTCACGATGGTGGGGCCCCCATGATGGGATTAGTGTTCTTATAAAAAGAGGAAAAAAGACCAGAACGTTTGCTCTATCTCTCTCCCCTTCTGCCATGTGAAGACACAGTAATAAGGTGGCAATCTGCAAGTCATTGCGGAAAGAGTCATTAAAATTGGAGATGTCAAAGATCTGAGAAATTAAGCTATCAATTGTATCATCGATGTAGCTATTAAAGTTTTTTTAAAAATAAGCTTGAAAAGGAAAAGTATGAATGAAAAGCCAAAACTATAAAGCTAGACAAGAGTTGCATTATGAAAAGCAGTTAAGATGATGTAGAAGAGAATACCGCATTGCAACAGTAGAGTAATAGTGATCTCTCATCAAGGGAGCTCTCACCAAAGGGATGGAGATAGGGTCTATTGAGGAGGATGAAAAGACTGTGGGAGGAGAAATGATGAATATGGAAAGCTGTATTTAAGCTGAAATAAAGAAGACAGCCTACAAGTAGAAGATCATCTGTGGGCACACTGTCACACCTTGTCCATATGGTATTTACATGCTGCAGTTCTAGGAGAAGGCAGGGCCAGGCACTTACTTGGTTCTATCAACCAGAATACCATATGTATGGATAAGCTGGCAGTGACTGAGAGACAACATGGCATATTAAAACACACACACACACACACACACACACACACACACAAATCAGCAGCTGATACGGCTGAAGACTAAAGTGGTGTGCAGGAAAAAACAGGTGAGGCAAGAAAGATATGCAGAGGCTATACTTGGAAGGTCCTATATGATAAGAAATTAAGATTTTTATCCTTTAAGCTATCAGGAACCATCAGAAGTTTTACACAGTTAACTAATACAAAATCACTTTGGTGGCAGTAGAGAGAATATATTTTAAAAAAGGAGACTAGTGGCAAGGGGGTAGTTTAGGGGTTAATGTAATAATCCAGTTAAGAGATACTGAGTCTTAAGTTAACTGTACTTACTCAGTCATATAAATATTTAAGAAGCATATAATATAGGCCTGGCTCTGTGCTAAGTGCTGGAGAAATCAATGCAACAGGTATATCTACCATCCTCACAGTAATCAGTGAGGTTAGAAAAGTAACATATATAGAATGATTGTAGTATAGTATGATAAATTCAATAGCAGGAGTATATACAAGGTAAAACAAAGAAAGGAGTGCTTAGCTCTGGAGAGAAGGCCCTTGATTTTAATGGATTGAAACTTGCCAGGTTTGAATTACTCATGTGGTCTTCAAAAGATGACTAGGAATTTGAAACTCAACAGAGAAGATGATGACAACAATATAAGTCAACATTTATATTGTTCTTAACTACATGTTAGTGTGTCAAGTGTTTTACATATATTAATTCAGTCAATGCTCGCAATAACCCTATGAGGTAGGTGCTATTATTATTTCCATTTTATAAAAAAATAAACTGAGGCAAAGAGAGATTAAATCACTGTACTCACCAGGCTAAGTAAGTGGTGGAACAAGGATTTAAACCTAGGCAGTTAGGCTACACATTACCTTTCTTAGGTGGAAATAAAGATTTGGGCCAGGCACGGTGGCTCACGCCTGTAATCCCAGCACTTTGGGAGGCCAAGGCGGGCGGATCACCTGAGATCGGGAGTTCAAGACCAGCCCGGCCAACACAGTGAAACCCCTTCTCTACTAAAAATACAAAAATTAGCTGGGTGTGGCGGTGCACGCCTGTTTGTCTCAGCTACTCAGGAGACTGAGGCAGGAGAATCTCTTGAACCCAGGAGGTGGAGGCTGCAGTGAGCTGAGGTTGCGCCACTGCACTCCAGCCTGGGCAATGGAATGAGGCTATGACTTGAAAAAAAAAATGGGACTTATTTTCACAGAGCGGTAGCTGATGACCTGAGTGTAGGTAAGGTCCCCCAAGGAAAGAGTACAGACTGAGGGGAAGTCTGAGAATGCAAGCCAATGGAGGGAAACAATAAAGAGTTTCACATATTCATAGAGAGGTAGACTAAAATAAGGTCCCAAAAGAGTCTACTGCATTTGACAATGACGTGTTACAGATCACTGTTAAACAATTTAATGGGAGTATTAGAGGCAAGACAAAGGGGCTCAGACACAAGGGGAGGTAAAGAAATACAGAACACGCATTAACTACTCTTACAAAATCTTGACTATGAAGAGAACAAGTAGTAAATTATAGGCAGCAGCAAGAGGGAGAGTCTGACTCATAGCAGGGATTTTTTCTTTTTTCCTCTCTTTTCTCCTATTGAAGAGTTATGAACATACCAATCATCAGAATAAGGGTACCAAGGGAGAAGAAATAGTGACTGAAACTATAAGGCAAAAAAGAACGACTGATTAGTTTCTGGAAAGGTGAGAAGATGAGAGCAGCTTTAAGTGTGTAGATAAGAGGCAGAGAAGTTGAGAGTTCGTGCTTATTGGCCTTTATTTTCTCTGAGAAACAGAAGGTGAGCTTCACTACTGAATGAAGGATAAGCTTTTGGAATAGTCACTAAAAAGAACAGGACAGTGAGCATATCAGGGACAAAAAATATTGCTAAGATATAAAAACCCAGTGGAGAGTAGAAGAAAAAGGCCATACTTATATACAGGATATCAATCTTTCTGGTTAGAGAATTTCTCCTGCTATGTTTAGCAATTTGGGTAGGAAAGAGGGAAAGGTGCATTTTATAACAAATACAGGATTTGAAGTTTGCAGAATGGGTAGAGAATAATGACAAGCTAGCAAGAGAGCTTGCTGGTGATCAGATGGGGAGACAAGCCCAGAAAGGTTGGACACCTTAGTGAAAAAACAGAGACGTCAAGGGACAGGAAACATCGTTAATAATGAATGGGTTTAGGTGGAAAGGAGTAGGAAAGATAGAAAAGTTGTAGTAAGCTCCACAAGGGGAGAAAGCCTGTCTGTTTTGGTCACCCTCGTCTAGTCACAGTCAATAAACTTCCATTGCCGAATAACTGGTCAGAGAATAGGGTATTGGGATTTACGATTTGCCTGTTACAACAAAACTGGTATGATCAATGATGTAAGGTGCTGAGTAAAAGTGGAAAGCAGGGTCCCTGAAGTAAGATCCACTGAGGCTGAAGTATTAACTGGGTCATCCATGGCACGAGTTAAAATAGACTATGAAACATGTGACAAAATTATGTGTGAAGGACCAAACTAAAAGTTGGCAGATAGTGAAAAGGAATTGAGTGGAAAAAGCAAGACTGCTGAGACCTCAAAGAAGGAGAGATTTTGTTTGAAGGTGGAAAACTAATGCTTTGGGGACAGCATTTAAAAGCTGAGTGAACAATAACTTCCCCCTTCCAACACTGAGACAAAGGATGGGGAAGGAGGAGGATGTGGGAGAATAAGCAGCCCCCACTTGAAAAACTGCCAGAGAAACGTTGTCCTTGGGATAGTGCCAGGTTTCAGTTAAGGCCAGGAGGGAAGGAACATTATGTGAAGACGAACAGGGGCTCCACAACGCAGAGTGAAAAGGGGTGGGAGGAAAGCTGTGGGAGGATGAGCCAGGACGGAAAGTACAGAACAATATGGGAATGAGATTATGAAGACAGGATGCCGGAAAGGCTTGCAGTTTGGTCACCTCAAGGAAGCTAGGGATGAGAGTTATGGAAACAACTAATGGCTGAAAGGTTTGAATCAGAACTTTGGAACAAAGCAGTTTTAGTACTGGTTTCCGTCCAAATGTTCTGTTAGTCTGATTTCTCTCTACCTTCTTAGATATTTTAATTAGAGAAACAGCAGATTCTTACCCAGTGAGACCAGGTTTCCATAATTCTCCATCATGACATCTTTATACAGGCTTCTCTGAGCTGGGTCCAGATAATCCCACTCCTCCTGGGTAAAAAACACAGCCACATCCTCAAATGTCAGCAACCCCTGAAATAGTATGATTTCTGTAGTCAGTTCCTGTTGTCTCAAGGACAATTCTACCACTAAAAGTGACAGAGGCAATCACTTATTGTGGCCAAGTAGGCTAGGAGGAACATGATAACTGAAAGTTCCATATGTTGCCCAATTCTGGGAATGAACTGTAACTGACAGACATCTCAGACTAGAAAGGACCTACGGATAAGGCTTTTCTGATTTACTATGCCCTGAGAGTTTAATTTTAGTAAACTGCCCCAAGGCCTCTCCAAGCTTCCCTCACCTCACTGCCTACTTCAATTTTCCATTTGCACTGGCTTGTGACTCTATTCAATTCAATTCCTTGAGGTTCTCTAAGCGTGTACCTTGGGGTCCAGGCACTGTGCCAGGAACAGAAGACACAAGGGAAGGTCAAAAATGGTGCTTCACCTGGAGAACTCACAAATGAGAGAGCTAGTCTGGAGCATTACTTATTTTCTCAGGCCGATTTATCAAGTCTCTCTAGAAAAAGAAAACAAAAAGGGGGGAGCCAGTGGGCAGTTTGTTCGCGAACCGCACCCCAATGCACTAGTGGGGAGTTCCTTGCAAAGCGCTGGCCCTAAAGAGGCGGTCAGGAGGTTGGTGGGGGGCCTGGGGGAGAAAGCAGTGGTGCGGCCTAGCTGGGGTAGTGGCGAGACAACCGGGATCCCCGGGGAGGTGCTTACTTACCTTTGACTCCGGCGGGGGGCTCGGGGAAGCCATCTCCCAGGCAAAGAATAGGGGCAGGAATTGGGGGCGGCCTCACGGAAAGGAGCCTCTGGTGAGGCCTACCCGGCTGCTGGAAATTAGGCTCGACGAATACGAGGATCCCTGGCTGGGTCTGGCCAGTGCCTGCCTCGGCCCCCAGACGGTCACGACCCCAACAGCATATCAGACGCGATCCCTGGCTGTCCCCCAACCCCGAACCCCAACCCCTACTCCTGCCTGGTTACGCAGCCTTTCAGGCCTCGCTAGAGCCTCCTCCCCGCTGCCAGTTCCTCCTCCTTTCAGCCAAGTAACGCTATGACCGCCCGCCCCCGGACCAGAAGGCGTCACCCAGATTCTTCCCGAGGCCCCCTCAACTACAACTCCCGTCATGCTCGGAAAGAGCGCGGCGGTCCAGACACCGCCAGTAACTGCTAATGGACTACATTTCCCAGCGTACAAAGGGCGAGGGAGCCTACAGGAAAAAGAAAGCTCTTGCCACTGGGATTGTATCCGATTGGCTGGTCTGGGCGCGTCACTGCTGGCTGAAGGTTGCGCTCAGGCCCGTGGATCTCATCGAAGATGGCGGCGCGATCTGTGTCGGGCATTACCAGAAGAGTCTTCATGTGGACAGTCTCAGGGACACCACGTAGAGAATTTTGGTCTCGATTCAGGTAAAGCTTTATGGTGGACGGTGGGTCATGTTCAAGGAAAGTTAAGGAGGATTAGGGACGAATTCAAAAGAGAGTGTTACGCCATCGTGGTCCCGCGCCTGATCAGAGCAAGGACAAGGAGGTCCGGTTAGGGTCCCGAGTTGAGAAGCACTCATTGAGTGGTAGGACCCAGTCTCTTCCACTCTCGGCCTTAGTTTTCTCATCTTATAACGGAAATACCACCCCCTTTGCTTTTCACTTCACTCATTCATTTATTTATTAAGCAAGCAGGATTAACCTCGTGTGCGAGACACCGAGTGTGTTGTCTGCAAACACATGAAAGCGCTTGGTAAACTACATTTGCCGGCTGTGTTTCTTCACAAGCAAGGTTCAGTAATGAAGTACTGCCTCCTCATTTTGTTTGTTCATTCATTCAGTCAGTCATTCAACAGATTTCTTAGGGCCAGCATTACTCTAAGCGCCTAGGATACAGCAGGAAAAACAAAATCCATTCTCATCCTCGAGGTACTCCAACATATGAGGAAACAGGCCCACAGGAGGGAAGTGATTTTCCCAGAGTCACAAAGCAAGTTAATTGCAAAGCTGCATCTAGAACATATGTCTCCTAACTCCCCATCTACTGCTTTTTCTGCTGCACGGCTGCACCATGTGTAATTGTTTGAAGGTAAATCTAATTTGACTTAGTGTTTAGGAAATCAAAACGTATGGTAGGAACCCTAGGGAACAATGTATGCCCTCTTAGGTTTCAAACAAAAACCACTACAATTAGGAAAGATCTTTTTCATCAGTTCAGATATTAGCTTTCCCTCTTCTTTGGTTAATATTTGTTATTATCTTTCAAATCTCTTCCAAGTTTGTTTTATTCATTCACTCAAATATTTTTTAGGCTGTTTACTATTATGCCAGGCTAAATCTTAGGTGTTGTAAGAATACAGTGGTTACTAAAACAGACCAAATTTTTGTTCTCGTAGGGCATATGTTCTAATGG
Organism: Gorilla gorilla gorilla; assembly: GCF_029281585.2. Lineage (NCBI taxonomy): Eukaryota > Metazoa > Chordata > Mammalia > Primates > Hominidae > Gorilla > Gorilla gorilla. The sequence continues at coordinate 97,732,224 of NC_073237.2, read as the reverse complement.
AGGAAGAAATGAACAAATGTGTAATGTAATTTCAGAAAGTGGTAAATTATGAAGAAAACTAGAGGAAATAAGAGATTACTGAGAATGATGATTATATTTTCTTTACTATTTTAAAAATTTTATATATTTAAGATATATAACTTGATGTTGATTATTAGTCAAGCTAATTATCATATTCATCTCTTCACATACTTTCTGTATTATTTTGTTTTGTTTTAGAGAAAGGAGTTCTCACTATGTTGCACAGGCTGGTCTTGAACTCCTGGGCTCAAGTAATTTTCCCGCCTTGGCCTCCCAAATTGCTGGGATTCCAGGGGTGAGCCACCACACCTGGCCAGTTAGAATTTTTGTGTGTGTGGTGAAAACACTAAAGATTTACTCTCAGAAGATTTCAAGTATACAGTACAGTATTATTAATGATCGTCACCATGGTGTACATTAGATCTCTGGAACTTATTCATTCTACATAATTTAAATTTTACCTTTGTCCAACGTCTCTTCATTTCCGCCACCCCTGGTAGCCACCATCCTACTCTCTGTTTCTATGAATTTGACTTTTTTTTTGTTTGTGTTGGAGATGGAGTCTCACTCTGTCTCCAGGCTGGAGTGCAGTGGCGCTATCTCGGCTCACTGCAACCTCCGCCTCCCAGGTTCAAGCGATTCTCCTGCCTCAGCCTCCCGAGTAGCTGGGACTACAGGTGCCCGCCACCACGACCGGCTAATTTTTGTATTTTTAGTAGAGACAGGGTTTCTCCATGTTGGCCAGAATGGTCTCGATCTCTTGACCTCATGATCCACCCACCTCAGCCTCCCAAAGTGCTGGGATTACAGGCGTGAGCCACTAAACCCGGCCTAATTTGACTTTTTAGATACTACATATAAGTGAGATCATGTGGTATTACTCTGTCTGGCTTATTTCTCTTAGCGTAATATTTTCCAGGTTCATCCATGTGTTACAAATATCCTTTTTTAAGGCTGAATAAAATGCCATTTTATGTGTGTGTATATATGCAAGCACATAATATATACATATATTCATACATAGGTACACATATACATATAGACACACTTGTGGCATTTTATTCAGCCTTAAATATTGTGTGTGTATGTGTGTGTATACATGTATACATTTACATGTATACACACATGCTGCAATGAAGATGAGAGTGCAGATGTCTCTTTGAGATACTGCTTTCATTTCCTTTGGATAGATACCGAGTAGTAAGATTGCTAGATCTTAGGATAGTTAGGATAGTTCTGTTTATAACTTTTGAGGAAGCTTAATACTGTTTTTTATAATGGCTATGCCAATATTCATTCCCACCAGCAGCATATAAGGGTGCCGTTTTTTCCATGTCCTCACCACACTTGTCTTTTTGGTAATGACCATCCTAATGGGTATGAGGTGATGTTTATTTGTAATTTTTTTTAAATGTTTATGGATGCATAATAGTTGTAGATATTTATGGGGTACATGTGATATTTTGATGCAAGCATACAATGTGTAATAGCCAAATCTGAATAGTTGACGTATCCATCACGTTATTTATCTCTTTGTTTTGGGAACATTCTAAATCTTCACTTCTAGCTATTTTGAAATACAAATAAATAACTACTAACTATAGTCACCCAATTGTGAAATCAAACACTAGAACTTACTCTTTTTAGCTGTAGTCCTCTTCTCTAACTGTATTACTTCTTTTAACTGTATTTCTAACCAATCTGTCTTCATACCTTACCTCCTCACTATCCTTCCCAGCCTCTGGTAACCATCAATTTATTACTACCTCCATGAGGTCATTTTTTTTTTGGTTCACACATAGGAGCGAGAACATGCGATATCTGTCTTTCTGCACCTGGCTTATTTCACTTAAGAGTGTCCTCCAGTTTCATCCATGTTACTGCAAATGACAGGATTTCATCCTTTTTTAATGGCTGAATAATATTCCATTGAGTATATGTATGGTTTTTTTAATATCCATTCATCCATTGGTAGAAACTTAGTTTGATTCCATATCTTGGCTATTGTGAATAGTGCTGTAATAAACATGGAGTACAGATATCTCTGTTAGACTGATTAACTTTCTTTTGGACATATACCCAGCAGTGGGATTGCCGGATCATATGGTAATTTTATTTTTAATTTCTTTGGGAAATTTCCATACTTTTCTCCATAGCAGTTGTACTAATTTACATTCCCACCAACAGTGTACTAGTATTCCCCTTTCTTTACATCCTTGCCAGCATTTGTTATTTTTTGTCTTTTAAATAATAGTCATTTTAACTCAGGTGAGATGATACCTCATTGTGTTATTGAGTTGCATTTCCCTGATGATTAGAGATCTTTTTTTTTTATATACCAGTTGGTCGTTGTATATCTTCTTTGAGAAATATGTATTCAGATCTTTTGCTATTTTTAAATCAGGTTTTTTTTTGTTGTTGTTACTGAGTTGTTTGGGTTCCTTGTATATTCTGGTTATTAATCCCTTGTTGGATAGCCAATTTTTCTCCTATTCTCTAGGTTGCCTGTTCACTTTTTTTATTGTTGCCTTTGCTATGCAGAAGCTTTTTAGTTTGATATAATCCCATTTGTCGATTTTTGTTCTTGTTGCCTGTGCTTTTGAGGTCTTAACTCAAAAGGTCATTGCCCAGACCAAAGTCCTGAAGCATCTCCCCAATGTTTTCTTCTACACAGAAGCTTTTTAGTTTAGTGTAATCCCATTTGTTTGTTTTTGTTCTTATTGCCTGTGCTTTTGAGGTCTTACTCAAGAGGTCGTTGCCCAGACCAATGTCCTGAAACATCTCCCCAATGTTTTCTTCTAGTAGGGTTATAATTTTGTAACTGCCCAACGGGTTCACTTTGCCTAGACAGAGCTGATGTATCAAGGCAGAGGAATTGCGATGGAGAAAGAGTAATTCACACAGATTCAGCTGTGAGGATACTGGAGTTTTATTATTAATCAAATCTGTCTCCCCGAAAACTTCGGAATTGGAGGTTTTAAAGATAATTTGGCAGGTAGGGGCCCAGGAAATGGGAAGTGTTGATTGGTTGGGTTAGAAATGAAATCGTAGGGGGTCTAAGTGAGTTCTTGCCAACTTATGTTCCTGGGTGGGATTACAGAACTCATTGAGCCAGATTACCGGCTTTGGTGGTGTAAGCTAATCCATTGAGTGCAGGGTCTGCAAAATATCTCAAGCACTGACCTTGAATTTTACAATAGCAGTGTTATCCCAGGAGCAATTTGGGGAGGATCAGACTCTTGCAGCCAGAGTCTGAATGACCCCTAACCATAATTTCTAATCTTGTAGCTAATTTGTTAGTCCTACAAAAGCAAACTGGTTCCCAGGCAAGAAGGAGGTCTTTTCAGAAAAAGGCTATTATCAATTTTGTTTCAGAGTCAAACCGTAAACTCATTTCCTTCCCAAGGTTAGTTTGGCCTGTGCCCAGGAATGAACAAGGACAGCTTAAAGGTTAGAAGCAAGGTGGGGTCAGTTAGGTGTGGTCTTTTTTTTTTTTTTTTTTTTTTTCTTTTGCTTAGCATTACTTTGGCTATTCAAGGCATTTTGTGGTTTCATACGAATTTTAGGATTTTTTTTCTATTTCTGTGAAGAACGTCATTGGTATTTTGATAAAGATTACATTGACAGTATATTGCTTTGGGTAGCATAAGCATTTCAACAACATCAATTATCCCAATCCATGAACGTGGGATATCTCCATTTTTTGTGTGTCCCCTTCAATTTTTTTCATCAGTGTTTTATAGTTTTTATTGTAGAGACCTTTTACTTCTTTGTTGAAGTTTATTCCTAGATTTTGTGTGTGTGTGGCTATTGTTAATGGAATTGATTTCTTGATTTCTTTTTCAGATTGTTTACTATTGGCATATGGAAATGCTACTGATTTTGTATGTTGATTTTTGTATTCTGAAACTTTACTGAATTTATAATTTCTAAGAGTTTTTTGGTGGATATTTAGGTTTTTCTAAATACAAGATCATATATCAACAAGATATATAAGATATATATCTTACATATGATATGTATCTTACATATGATATGTAAGATATATGATCTTACATATGATATGTAAGATATATGATCTTACATATCATATGTAAGATCATATATCTTACATATCATATGTAAGATCATATATCTTACATATCATATGTAAGATCATATATCTTACATATCATATGTAAGATCATATATCTTACATATCATATGTAAGATCATATATCAAATAAGAACAATTTGACTTCAATTTTGATGTGCTTTATTTCTTTCTCTTATCTAATTGCTGTGGCTAGGACTTCAAGTTCTGTGTTGAATACAAGTGATGAAAGTGAGCATCCTTGTCTTGTTCAAGATCTTAGAGGAAAGGCTTTGAGTTTTTTCCCATTCAGTGATGCTAGCTTGTTTTGTGTCCTTGTTTGGTGGGTTTGTCATGCATGACCTTTATTATGTTGAGGTATGTTCCTTCAGTATCCAGTTTATTGAGAGTTTTTATCATGAAAGGATGTTGAAATGTATGAAATGCTTTTTCAGCATCTATTGAAATGATCACATGATTCTTGTTCTTGATTCTTTCAATGTGATATATCGAATTTGTTGATTTGCATATGTTGAACCATTCTTGCATTCTGGGATGAATCCCACTTGATCATGGTGAATGATCATTTTAATGTGTGGTTTAATTCTGCTTGCTAATGTTTTGTTGAGGGTTTTTGCATCTGTGCTCATCAGGAATATTGAACTGTAGTTTTCCTTTTTTATTTTGTCTTTGTCTGATTTTGGTATCAGGGTAATGCTGGTCTTGTAGAATGTGTTTTCCTTTTTTATTTTGTCTTTGTCTGGTTTTGGCCTCAGGGTAATGCTGGCCTTGTAGAGTGTGTTTGCAAGTATTCTCTCCTCTTCAGTGTTTTGGAATAGCTGTGGTAGAATTCGTATTGATTGGCATTAGTTCTTCTTTAAATGCTTGGTAGAGTTCAGTAGTGAAGCCATCAGGTCTTAAGCTTTTCTTTGATGGGAGACTTTTATTACAGCCTCTTTCTCGTTATTTCTGTTTGGGTTTTCTTTTTCTTTGTGATTCAATCCTGGTAAGTTGTCTGTGTTTAGGAATTAATCCATCTCTTCTAGGTTTTCCAATCTATTGACTTATAGTTGCTTGTCACAATCTCTAATTAGCCTTTAAATTTTTGTGATATCAGTGTAATATCTCCTTTTTGCCTCTGATTTTATGTATTTGTGTCTTCTCTCTGTTTTTTTAAGTCTAGCTAAAGGTTTGTTGATTTTAACTTTTCAATAAACCAACTTTTTAATTCATTGATCTTTTTTATTGCTTTTTTAGTCTATTTTATTTATTTCTACACTGATCTTATTTCTTTCCTTGTACTAATTTTGGGTTTGGTTTGTCTTTTTCTAATTTAAGGTGCATCTTTAGATTGTTTATATGAAGTTTTTCTTTTTTCATGTAGATGTTTATTACTATAAGCTTCCCTCTTACTACTGCTTCTGCTGTATCGCATAGGTTTTGATGTGTTTTCAATTTTATTGCTTCAAGACGTTTTAAAATTTCCTTCCTAATTTCATCATTGACTCGTTGGTCATTTGGGAGCATGTTATTTTTTATGTAGTTGTATAGTTTCCAGCGTTCTTGTTATTGATTTCTAGTTATATTTCATTGTCGTTAGAAAAGTCCTTGTTATGATTTTGAGTTTTATGAATTTGTTAAAACTTGTTTTGTGTTCTGTGATACAATCTACCCTGGAGAATGTACCATGTACTCATGAGAAGAATATGTACTCTGCAGCAGTTGGGTGAAATGTTCTCTAAGTGTCAAGTCCATTTGGTGTAGAATGTAATTCCAGTCTTTCTTTGTTGATTTTGTCTGGATGGTCTGTCTGTTATTGAGAGTGGGTGTTGAAATCCACAACTATTAATGTATTGTAGTCTATCTCTTCCTTTAGATCTGTTAATATTTGTGTTATGTGTTTAGGTTCTCCAATATTGGTTGCATATATATTTATAATTGTTATATGCTTTTGCTGAATTGACCTCTTTATGATTATGTAATGACCTTCTTTATCTCTTTTATAGTTTTTGACTTGAAATTTATTTTATCTGATACAAGTATAGCTACTCCTGTTCTTTTTGGTTTCTGTTCGCATGGAATATCTTTTTCCATCTCTTCACTTTCTGTGAGGTAGAATGTAAGTAAAATTAAAAGTCAGGTAGGATGTGATACACTCTGAGAGCAGTATAAACTGCTGAAGAGATCACATGAAATCACAATTATATTTGATTCTGGAAATTAGGTAAAGCATCTTGGAAGAGAACAATTTTATCCTAAGACTTACAGAATAAGCAAGATTTCCATAGGTGAAGAGAAAAGACAGGCATTTTAAGATATGACTTGAGCCAACACATTGGCTCAAGGAAAGTGGGAGTGTGCTTGGGACATGGGATATAGAGTATCACATGGAGTATATGTAGGTAATCAGTGAAAGGTAAGACCAGAAAGGTAGATTGGGGTGGGATCTTGGGGGATCTTGGAGGATCTTGGAGGATGGGGAATCCCAGACAATGATTTACCTTACTTCTTCACCCATTCTTAGGAATTCTTACAGTATTTTTCTGTCTCTCCCAACTCAGTTCAACCATGAACGTTCTAAGGGCAGGGGCCTACCATATTCTTTCCTACTCTCAGTGGTCCCCAGCGGTAATCAGCATGCCATTGTTGATTTTGATTGGTAGGCAAGATTTGGTCTGGTGTTTGTCATCTTCATTAATGGATTTGTGTGTTTGTTTTTGATCATTCCAGAAAAGAGAAAGAGCCAGTGGTTGTTGAGACAGTAGAAGAGAAAAAGGAACCTATCCTAGTGTGTCCACCCTTACGAAGCCGAGCATACACACCACCTGAAGATCTCCAGAGTCGTTTGGAATCTTACGTTAAAGAAGTTTTTGGTTTTGGTTCATCTCTTCCTAGTAATTGGCAAGACATCTCCCTGGAAGATAGTCGTCTAAAGTTCAATCTTTTGGCTCATTTAGCTAATGACTTGGGTCATGTAGTCCCTAACTCCAGACTCCACCAGATGTGCAGGATTAGAGATGTTCTTGATTTCTATAATGTCCCTATTCAAGATAGATCTAAATTTGATGAACTCAGTGCCAGTAATCTGCCCCCCAATTTGAAAATCACTTGGAGTTACTAAGCAATTCGGAAGAGAAACACATTGAAATCACTGTTTTTCCCTGAGCAAGGGGGCTGCTCATTAGACCTTTTGATACTTTACCATGTGAAATACTACCAGAACTGTTCTCTAAACCCACTTTTTCTGTAGAGGAATGTATCATCTCTTTTTTTTCTCATATTACAAATGGACAAATAATGGACTTTCTATTTTCATATTTGCTGAAACCATTTTTTAAATGAAATTAGGTCATTATTTATGAAAAGTTTTGAGAGGGCACTGTCATTAACTTGGGTTTAAGACAGGAGGACATTGCAAGGTCACACCCTTCATAAGCATAAAGTAGTTGCAAGAAAGTATTTTCATCCTGTTAGGATTCATATCTAAGATAGAGTTATGCATTACACATACACAAATAAACTTTTATTAGATAGATACCTATAAAAGAAACATAAAAGTACGTTGTGTATTACTGACAGTTCTAGATTAATTTCTTTTAGAATTAAAGTAGATTTGTTAAAGTGTATTGTGTGTTGTAAATTTTTTAAGTGAAATTTGCTTGCGCTCTGCCTTGCCATTTCTTTCCAGTAAGTATAATTTTGAAAAAATTAGAATATGTGCCAAATATTGAGTGCTGTGACTCTTCCTCATAAGAGATGTACCAGATTCTATGTCTAATTGCATATTCTCTTCAGAGGAGATGATGCTTATTTTAAACCTTTTTCTCTATAACTTTTAAAAAGTGGTGCTGAGTATTCACTAGAGTGGCAAGTCTTTGTGCTTTAATGCACTTAATTTGTGGAAATTACTTAAATAGCAGGTTATCAGATGGTTCTGAATGACAAAGGTGTTAAATTCGGGGTTTTTTTTCAAGCTTTAGATATGGCTGGAGAGTAATGAGACAGAAGGAATGTCTTATATTGTTTTGACTGCTGACAATTCCTAAAGAAAAGTGATAGAAGGGTTTTTAACAAAAGAAATTGCATTTTTCTCTTTCCCAGGGTTACTCCTTTGAAGAGGGCAAAATTCAGTTGGGAATATAAATTCTGGAATCTTCATGAAGAAAATTAGTTAACAGTATAGACATGCCCTACAAATATCATCCACAGGCACTTCATTCAAGAACTTCAGGTGTCAGAGTGCCTGGAGCTCTGGAGCTTAGACATTAGAGTTGATTCCTTGGGGATTGGTTCCAGGACACCTACTTGGATACCAAAGTCCACAGATGCCCAAGCCCCTTTTATAAAATGATGTAGTATTTGCATATTATGTATGCACATCCTCCCATATACTTTAAATCATCTTTAGATTACTTATACTGAATAGAATGTAAATAGTATTTACAATTGTGAATACAATGTATTTAGTTATGTAAATATGTAAATTTTAAAGTTATGTAAATATGTAGCTATGTAAATAGCTATAAAATAATATTTACAATTGTGAATACTATGTAAATAGTTGTGAACGTAACTATTGTGAATACTATGTTATATGTTATAGTTGTGAATGTAAATAGTATTCACAATTGTGAATACAATGTACATAGCTTTCACAATTGTGAATACAATGTAAGTAGCTATGTAAATAGTGAATACAATGTAAATAGCTATGTAAATAGTTGTTATGCTGATTAGGGAATAATGAGAAGGAAAAAAAGTATACATATTCAGTACAGATGCAGTCATCTTTTTTTCCCCTCGAACATTTTTGATCCACAGTTGGTTGAATCCACAGTTGGGGAACACACAGTCTCGGTAAATTTAACCAACAAGGAGGGTAAACACATCCCAACAGGGAAGGTAAACTGCACATCCATCAGTACCTCTAGAGGACATCACTGGTTTATAGTTCAATACAGTGACTATATCAGAATAATGGCCTTTAGTTTTCCTGAAAGATTAAATTAGGCTTGCTGTTGTTTAATGAGATAATCAAACATATGATGTAATTTTAAAGGGTTTACATACAGAAGGCCTGCTGTATGTCCTGCTTCTGCTGTGTAAAAGATTCAGCATGGAATCATTGGAATTTTATGTACAGGATTTCATTATCTCATTTTCTATACAATTTTTCCTTCTGATCCAGAGACACGGAAAAACAAAGGGCAAGATGGAAATAAGGGATGAGAAGGTCTATGTGGAAAAACAGTTACAACTGGAGTGGTAACTGCAAAAACCAAGCAGCTTCATGTGATTGTTAGGACAGAAGAAATTTCTCCTTTGTAGCCTAGAGCAATATTCTCAAAATTTAATGCTCATGTTAATCATTTGGGGATCTTTTATTCATTTTTTCATGTGGGGATCTTTTAAAAATGCAAATTCTGATTTGGTAAGTCTGGAGTAGGTCCTGAGCTTCTGCATGCTTCAAAAGCTGATTATGTTTTGAGAACATGGATCTAGATGCTGGTATTTAGGTGGGAGACAAGTACTGCCACCTGAAACAACAGTCTTGGTAAATTTAGCCGACGAGGGTAAATACATCCCAACAGGGAAGGTAAACTGTACGTCCATCAGTACCACTAGAGGGCATCACTGGTTTATAGTTCAATACAGTGAATATATCAGAATAATGGCCTTTAGTTTTCCTGAAAGATTAAATTAGGCTTGCTAACTTGTTTAATGAGATAATCAAACATATGATGTAATTTTAAAGGGTTTACATTTTTAAAAATTTAATGATTGCTACATAAAAAGGGTATCAGTTAACTAATTTTACTTAGATGGAACTTCTGTAAGCTTAGTAGGTATGCTTAAATAAAGCCTGCTAATAAAATAGAGATTCAGACTCAATAGAATGGTTTTACATATGTAATATATGTTTTAAACAGCATAAAATAAACTCCTCCCTCCTTTCTTAACGTGTCATTTTTCTGATTACAAAAGTAGCACGTTCTTTTTAGAAAATTGGGAAAGAAAAAAGCAAAAACAAGAATGAAAAAACAAAACTATCTTGCTGCTCATAATTACTTAACATTTTGGTATATTTCCAAATGAAAACAATTATTTTCCTGTATTTTACAATTACTATGGCATCATGCTCCCCTTCACATTATAAGCATTTCCCCATATTTTTAAAGACAAGAATAACAAATTTGATTAATAACATATTATTGTATAATTAGATGTCATGCAATTATTTAACCAATATTCAACTGCATATTTAAATTGTTCCCAGTGTTTTGCTTTTCTGTTCTTTTTAATCCTGCTTTTCTAGTTCTTAGAGAATTGGTCTGCCATAGATCTTTCTACTCAGAAGTAGAAGATACTGTACTATACATTTCTTGACCCTAAACCTAAGAATGAACAATTTGGTCCTACTTCTTTGATTCATAATCCCATTAGCATGTATTCTGTGAATCCTAAAACACAAAGTGACAAGGACTTTGAAATTTTCACTAGGTCAGTGCAAAAATCCTAAAGCTTTTACTTGAAAGGTTTCCAAATTTAAAAATAGTCTGTAACCTCTGATCCTATAGAATTCCAAAGTTAATCTTAGCTGTACAGTAACAGGCTGGAGCAATCATCAAAGTTTTGCTTTCCATCATGAAATACCAAATTCAAACTATGTAACACTGATATAACAATAATCATATACTGTCCATATTCAAATTTCACCAATGTCCTAGTAATGACCTTTATAGCAATTTCACTTCCAATCCAGGATCCAATCCTGGTTTATTGAGTTGGTTGTTAATTATTATGTTTCTTGGTCTCATTTATTCTTCAGTAAATTTTTTCAAGTAATTGATTTCATGTAAGTTACCAAATTAGCATAAAATTGTTCATAATCCCTAATTAATGTCAGTTGGATCTATAATAATAGGCCCACTTTCATTTTGAGTTATTTGTTATTTGTGTCCTATCTTGTTTTTATTTAATCAATCTAGGTTGTAGCTTATCAATTTTTTAGCTTTGGCTTCATTTTATAATTTTAAAAATTATATTCTTCTTTTATCATTCAGTTTGAAATATTTCCTAATTTCCAGTGTGATTTCTTTTTGACTCATGACATTATAAATATGTTTGATTTTCAAATATTTGGGAGTTTTCTAGATGGCTTAATGTTATTAATTTCTAATTTCATTGAGAATATATGATTTCAGTATTTTTACATGTATCGAGATTTTATGGCCTAACTTATGGCCTATCTTGTTGGACATGCCGTGTACATTTGAAGTTGTTGAGGCGATTAGGGTAAGGTCATTATAGTGTTCAAATCTATGCCTTTACTGATTTTTTTCAAGTTTTCTACCAATTGTTAAAAGGGATTTAAACACCTTCACTCATGGTTATGGAATTGTTATTTTTCCTATTTCTCCTTTTAATTCTGTCAATTTTTGCCCATAAATCTTGAAATCCATTATTCAGATTTATGATTTTTATGATCTTGTCATATAGATATATGATATATATATATTTTATAATCTTAGTCATTACTACTTTAGGTTTCTTATGCTTACTGTTGCATGGTATGCATTGCAGGAAGTCAGGGACCCCAAATGGAGGGACCAGCTGGAGCCGCGGCAGAGGAACATCAATTGTGAAGATTTCATTTTAATATGGAAATATATCAGTTCCCAAAACTAATACTTTTATAATTTCTTACACCTGTCTTTACTGCAATCTCTGAACATAAACTGTGAAGATTTCATGGACATTTATCACTTCCCAAATAATACTCTTATAATTTCTTATGCCTGTCTTATTTTAATCTCTTAATCCTCTTATCTTGGTAAGCTGAGGATGTACGTCACCTCAGGACCACTGTAATTGTATCTGACTGTACAAATTGAGTGCAAAACGTGTGTTTGAACAATATGAAATCAGTGCACTTTGAAAAAGAAAGAATAACCGCGATTTTAGGGAACAAGGGAAGACAACCACAAGGTCTGACTGCCTGTGGGGTTGGGCAGAATAGAGCCATATTTTTCTTCTTGCAGAGAGCTTATAAACAGACATGTAAGTAGGAGAGATATCACTAAATTCTTCTCCTAGCAAGGAATATTAAATATTAAGACCCTAGGAAAAGAATTGCATTCCCAGGGGGAGGTCTATAAACGGCCACTCTGGGAGTGTCTGTCTTATACAGTTGAGATAAGGACTGAAATACACCCTGGTCTCCTGCGGTACCCTTAGGCTTATTAGGATGGGGAAAAAATCCTGCTGTGGTAAATCTGAGGTCAAACCGGTTTTCTGCTCTTGAACCCTGTTTTCTGTTGTTTAAGATGTTTATTAAGACAATACATGCACAGCGGAACATAGACCCTCATCAGTAATTCTAAGTTTGCCCTTTGCCTTGTGATCTTTGCTTTGCCCTTTGCCTTGTGATCTTTATTGGCCTCAGAAGCATGTGATCTTGTTCTCCCTTTTGCCCTTTGAAGCATGTGATCTTTGTGACCTACTCCCTGTTCGTACACCCCCTCCCCTTTTGAAATCCTTAATAAAAACTTGCTGGTTTTGTGGCTCAGGGCATCACGGTCCTGCCGATATGTGACATCACCCCCGGAGGCCCAGCTGTAAATTCCTCTCTTTGTACTCTTTCTGTTTATTTCTCAGACCAGCCGACACTTAGGGAAAATAGAACCTACGTTGAAATTTTGGGGGCAGGTTCTCCTGATAGGTATGTATTTTTTTCATTTACTTACTTGCATTCTGTTAATGTAATTTTTCACCACAATCCAGACTCTCAGTAATCCTTGCCTTGCTTTTGTTTAAAGATTTACTCCAAAAGTGTGGCCTATAGTTTTAGTTCAGCAAATACAAATTTGAAAGATTTATTTATGTGTATTTATGACTAGTTTCTAATGACATTATGTTTATAAGATTCATCCAGGTTATTGCATGTAGTTGTAATTCATTTATTTTTATTCTCTAGAAGAAGAATTGCTGGGTCAAAAGTTATTCATATTGTCACATTTATTAGACAATGTCCAACTGCTTTCCAAAGTGGTGGTACCAATTTATATTCCCTTAGTAGGGCTTGAGTCTGAGTGATTCACTTCCTAACCAACTCTTATTTTTGGAATTTTTAATTGTTGCCAACCTTATAGGTATGAAATACACACCATGATTTTAATTTGCATTTCTTTGATAATGAGATTAAGCCTTTTCCCATAAGCTTATGATTGTGTCCTATTGTCTGTTAAGTACCTGTTTAAGACTTTTTCTCATATTCACCTGAGATTTTTAGACATTACTTTTTTAGGAATATTTTATGTATTCCAGTTAATAATTCTTTATCAGTTGTATCTGTAGCATAAGTCTTGCAAGGTAGTAGCTTAATAGTTTTCAAGTTTTTTTATGGAGTATTTGGCTGATCAGACTTCCTTAAAATTAAGTTGAATTTACCAATAGTTTCTTTTAAGTTTGCACTTTTTAAATGCTCTATCACCTCAAAAAAGATCCAGTACTTTTATGGAGATAGTCCTTTTATTGTCATGTAAAATCCTACTAACACTCCGTTCTGTAGCTATTTCAAGAAACCATGTGAATTAGTTGAGGAGGATTAGTAGGAGATTTGGTGCTCCCCAAATTCTGAAAGTGGGGCTTGAGTATTTTATTACTCATTACTGTGATCACATTTGTAGTTTTCATCTTTTGTTGTCTCAGGAAAGAAAGCATTTGCAAATGCAGAGCCCTTCAGAAGTTACCTTGAGTATTTTATTGCAGAAGAAAAATATGCCCTAATGGTGCCAATAGGGGTCAAACAACTTCTATAAAGAAAATTATTAAAATAATGTGAGTAAAATGTAGTGGCAATCCCTAAGAGGGAGGGATTTAGAGAGAACAGAAAATGAAGAGGGAAAATAGTGATACATTTATTGGGTTCAATAACTGTTAAAAATTAATAGGAAACTAGAGCAAGAGGTATGTGGTAACCTAGCACTTAAGTTAGCTCTGTTATACTTCCAAAGGCATATTTGAGGTTTTGGCCTTCTGGGCAACTTTTGGTAGGGTGTCTGTCATTTTCCCTTTACTGCTGGAAAAGAAGGCTCAAGAGGAAGAATCCAGGTACTTTGTATTTTAATCAGGACTATTTATTTGGGCTGATTGGAAATAAGTTAAAAATCTCTGCTCTTGAATTAAATCAGAGTTTATTTACCTCAGTGTTTGGAATTTTAGCAGTTCATGAAGACAAATAGTCTTTTTGTTCATTTCATAATCTCAGCTGTAGAGTTGCCCAGAGTGCTCAGATAAGTGTGTCTTTTCATTTTGATTTGCTTAGAAAGGATGTCAGTAGGGACTTGCTATTATGACGATATTGAGCTGAAATTTATATTTCTGAGGAAAATGAAAGGCTATCAGAAGTCATTTGTTAAAATTTCTTTATTCTGTCTTCCCCATCCCCATCAATATTTCTCCCTCTTTTAAAAGACTATTGCCTAGAATTTTATAGAATAAGCCCTCCTATTCTGGGAAACTGTATTGTGGTCCTATTTATATTTTGTTTGAAGGGTAATTTTCTTTTAATGTAAGACTAATGCCATGTTAGAATTAGATTCTGTGAAAATATTTCTTGAAGCTTTGAATATATGTTATACCTATTTATGCAATTCAGGAATGCTTTCTGGTAGTGAAATGTAATGTTAAAAAATACCAAAAAAAGCAAGTATAAGTTTGAGCTAAAGTTAATGACTTTCTAATTGACTTATTTCTGTTTGGGCATGCTGGTTGATGCATGTGATATTTGAATAGAAATAAATTGAATGGATAATATTGTTAGGGGTGGTGAATATCTGAGTTACTGGTGGCAAATCTGTATGGGTCTGCAGCAATCTCATTTCTTGCCTCCTCGAAAGAAAGAATTCAACTGAGGGGCATAAGGCAGTAAAAGAGACTGAGGCAAGTTTCAGAGCAGGAGCAGAAGTTTATTAAAAAGCTTTAGAACAGGAAAGAAAGGAAAGCACACTTGGGAGAGACCCAAGCAGGCATCTTGGAGGTCAAGTGCCTCGTTTAACCTTGAACCTAGGATTTGATATGCTGGCCTACTTCTGGCATCTTGCACCCCTTTCCCTTCATCCTTCCCTTAAGGGTTATGGGGAGCCACCCACATGCATGGTGCCCTGCTTGTGCTTGGGATGTGGGCATGCACAGTGTGTTTACTGGATTTTTATGCATGCTTATCTGAGGCTTTCTTTCAAATTCTGGTGGAATGCCCCTGGAAGGTCATACTCTGCCATTTTGACTCTTAATGCACATGTTTGAGCTCATTCGCCCAGTTCCTGAAAGCTGCCAATTATCAATTTCAGGTGTTTTTATCAGTTGAGAAACTGCCTCTCCCTGGTGCTGGCTGTGACCAATTGTTATTTTAGAGAAGCAGAGTGACCATCACCTGATAGTCACCTGACATTCTGGTGGGTGGGGGCAACCCTCTCCTGCCCCACTCATGCATGACTAGCTACCTACTGTAACAATATGTAGAAGAAATACTATACCTTAAGCTTATTTAGAGTAGGAACTGCATCTTATCTGCCAGTGACTATGACATGTAGACTCTTGATAAATTCTTTTTGAAGTCCTAATCAGTTTGACTAAGAGTTGGAAATGTAGATTCCATTTCTGACTCTCATGTATTTCTGTATGATCTTAAGTACTCAATTTCTTGATTACAAGAAAACAAATGAAATATGGTACTTGGAAGCTATAGTATCACTTATTTTTAAGCTTCTCAGGAAACATATTCAATGTTTACTCACCACTGAATTATCATTCTCAGGACTTCTCTCTCTGTAGGCTCATTCTTGTCAGCATGTATTTATGTCTGTGTCTGTCTCATCTCTCATCTATATATACACATATATATGCAACACAAACACTGTTGCATATATTTTCTTTTACTTTCAATCTGTCTTTTTTTGACAATGTGTTTCTGAAAAATAACCACTTGCTTTTTCAATTAGTTTGACAATCTGTCTTCTTTTTTATTTTTATGTATGTATTTATTTTAGAGATAGGATTTCAGCTCTTTCACCCAGGGTGGAGTCAGCTCTTTCACCCAGTGGCATGATCACAGCTCACTGCATCCTTGACCTCTTGGGCTCAAGCAATTCTTCTGCCTCAGCCTCTCAAGCAGCTGGGACTACAAGTTTGCCCCACCACACCCAGCTAATTTTTACTTTTTTTTTGTAGAGATGGGATCTCACTATGTTGCCCAGGCTGGTCTCAACCTCCTGGGATCAACTGGTCCTCATACCTCAGCCTCCCAAAGTGCTAGGATTACAGTCATGAGTCACCACGCCTGGCCTGTGTCTTCTAATTGGAGTGTTTGATCTGTTTGTATTTAATGTAATTATTGTTATGTGTGGGTTTAAAACTCCCATTTCCATTCATCCCATTTTTTATTTGCTCCTTTATTCCTCCTTTCTTCTTGTGGCAGATTGCATTTCCCAAAAATGTATACACAAATACACATACAAATACACACACACAGCCAAGTGCGGTGGCTCATGCCTGTAATCCCAGCACTTTGGGAGGCTGAGGCAGGCGGATCATTTGAGGTGAGGAGTTCGAGACCGCCTGACCAACATGCTGAAACCCCATCTCTACTAAAAAAACACAAAAAAATTAGCCAGGCATGGTGGTGGGTGCCTGTAATCCCAGCTACTTGGGAGGCTGAGGCAGGAGAATCACTTGAACTGGGAAGTGGAGATTGCAGTGAGCCAAGATTGCACCACTGCACTCCAGCCTGGGTGACAGAGCAAGACTCCATCTTAAAAAATAAAAAGCAAATACACATACACGTTTCATCCACTTAAAAAAATTTTACAATGTGATTGACATATCTCCTACTGTTAATAGGTATCAATGTTTTCTCCACTTGAATTTTGATGGGAGCTTGTGACTGCTATTAAATGGCAGAGATTATGCTATGTGATTTCCAGTGCTAGGATATAAAAAGGATACAGCTTCTACCTAGATTTTTCTCTCTTGTGTTGCTTGCCCTTCCAACCCAGCCACCATGCTGTGAGTAAGCTTGCTCTGTGGTAAGTGAGCAGGTCTATGCAAACCTACCCCCAAAGGCCAAGGGAGCTGAGACACTGAACAAAGAGAGTGACAAAACAGTTTCTCAGAGAGAAACATTTAATAGGGGCTTACAAACAGAAGCTGTGTCTCAGGCGGCTGTGAGACAAAGGATCCCCTCACTGTTACTCCCCAGACCCAGGGTTGATATACCATAGGGAAAGGATATACATGCTTCAGCAGGAATATGTAGGAATTTGCCTAAGGGTAGGATTTATGGTAGGTGCTCTTATACAAGAGATAGTAGATAAGGCAGAAATCTTAAAGGCATTCCTAGAAGTGGGATTAATCAGATGTCAACATGGCAGATTAGAATTCAAGATGGAGTTGCTATAACCTCCACACTCCAGCTTTCTAATCGGGCTCTTAGAACCTCACACACTGTCCTCTTCTTCAATGGTCTTTGAGTTTAGAGGAAGGGAGCTTGATATTGTACAGCTTTAGCAGCAGTGCACTGGCAACGGGAAACAGATCAGGCCCAGTGGGATTTCAGATGAGAAAAAATGCATAGGCTTTCTTGAATCATCTCTAGTCTTTGGAGTACCATAATTTTGATTTTCTCGGATGAAGTAAAACAATGAGAGATAAATAACATTAATATGCACACAAGGGACTACAATCAAAAACAGAATTTGTATGCCAGAACAAAAAAAAAAAAAAAAAAAGAACCTATTCCATTAGGGAGCCAACTAAAAACAACATGAAGAAAATTAAAACCGGGTTTGTCTTTAGAGACTTCTTGTAGCCAGAAAATAATTTAGGATTTAGTCCAAATTGAAGGCAAGTAATAAAAACAATGGTTAAGACTAGAATCTAATCATGGGTGTACAATAGTTTTCTTCTGAAACAATTTTTTTCTAAGTTTCTCTATTTCTACCAAGGATAAATTATTGTAGGACCAATTTATTTGCAAAATGAATTTTAGTCTCATTATGCTTGACCTGATTATTTGCATAAAGTGCAGCAAGAATAGTGATTGGCCATATAGGTTCTTTTAAAATTGGCTTTTTTGGAACTTTTAAATAAAGAATCTCAGATTTTTTTAAAGCCTTGAGGCTAACAAAGCCAGGGATTTGCCATCAGGCTGCAATAGCTGTATAAATTGGGTGAATTCTTCTAAAGATTTCCAAATAACTAGAGGTTCCTGGGCATGTCAAAATGTGACATTCGCCGGACGCGGTGGCTCACACCTGTAATCCCAGCACTTTGGGAGTCTGAGGCAGGCGGATCACCTGAGGTCAGGAGTTGGAGACCTCCTAACAATGGTATTTCTGGTTTTAGATCCTTGAGGAATCACCATACTGTCTTCTACAATGGTTGAAGTAATTTACACTCCCACCAACAGTGTACAACTGTTCCTATTTCTCCACATCCTCTCCAGCATCTGTTGTTTCTTGACTTTTTAATGATCACCATTCTAACTGGCATGAGATATTATCTCATTGTGGTTTTGATTTGCATTTCTCTAATGACCAGTGATGATGAGCTTTTTTTTAAATATGTTTGTTGGCTGCATAAATGTCTTCTTTTGAGAAGTGTCTGTTTATATCCTTCACCCACTTTTTGATGAGGCAGTTTGTTTTTTTCTTGTAAATTTGTTTAAGTTCCTTGTAGATTCTGGACGTTAGCCCTTTGTCAGATGGATAGACTGCAAACATTTTCTTTCATTCTGTAGGTTGCCTGTTCACTCTGATGATAGTTTCTTTTGCTGAACAGAAGCTCTTTAGTTTAATTACATCCCATTTGTCAATTTTGGCTTCTGGTGAAATTGCTTTTGGTGTTTTAGTCATGAAATCTTTGCCTGTGCCTATGTCCTGAATGGTATTGCTTAGGTTTTCTTCTAGGGTTTTTATAGTTTTAGGTTTTACATTTAAGTCTTTAATCCATCTTGAGTTAATTTTTGTATAAGGTGTAAGGAAGAAGTCTAGTTTCCATTTTCTGCATATGGCTAGCCAGTTTTCCCAGGGCCATTTATTAAATAGGGAATCCTTTCTCTGTTGCTTGTTTTTGTCAGGTTTGTCAAAGATCAGATGGTTGTAGATGTGCAGTGTTATTTCTGAGGCCTCTGTTCTGTTCCATTGGTCTATATATCTGTTTTGGTACCAGTACCGTGCTGTTTTGGTTACTGTAGCCTTGTAGTATAGTTTGAAGTCAGGTAGCGTGATGCCTCCAGCGTTGTTCTTTTTGCTTAGGATTGTCTTGACTATATGGGCTCTTTTTTGGTTCCATATGAAATTTAAAGTAGTTTTTTCTAGTTCTGTGAAGAAAGTCAATGGAAGCTTGATGGGAATAGTATTGAATTTATAAATTACTTTGGGCAGTATGGCCATTTTCACAGTATCACTTCTTCCTATCAATGAGCATGGAATTATTTTTCCATTTGTTTATGTCCTCTCTTATTTCCTTGAGCAGTGGTTTGTAGTTCTCCTTGAAGAGGTCCTTCACTTCCCTTGTAAGCTGTATTCCTATGTATTTTATTCTCTTTGTAGCAATTGTGATTGGGAGTTCACTCATGTTTTGGCTCTCTGCTTGTCTAATATTGGTATAGTAATGCTTGTGATTTTTGCACATTGATTTTGTATCCTGAGACTTTGCTGAAGTTGCTTATCAGCTTAAGGAGTTTTTAGGCTGAGATGATGGGGTTCTCTAGATATAGAATCATGTCATCTGCAAACAGAGACAATTTGTCTTCCTCTCTTCCTATTTGAATACCCCTTATTTCTTTCTCTTGCCTTATTGCCCTGGCCAGAACTTCCAATACTCTGTTGAATAGGAGTGGTGAGAGAGGACATCCTTGTCTTGTGCTGGTTTTCAAAGGGAATGCTTCCAGCTTTTGCCCATTCAGTATGATATTGGCTATGGGTTTGTCATAAATAGCTCTTATTATTTTGAGATATGTTCCATCAATATCTAGTTTACTGATAGTTTTTAGCATGAAGGGGTGTTGTAAACATTTTAGCTTTTATAATCCTATCAATCCTTATATTTTATGCTCTAGTCTCAGTAACTTCTGTACTCCACCCCCAGACCATTTTACCCTCTCTTGTGAAAAAACCTCTGGGTTCTCAGCAAGGAGTTGAGCCAAGGGATGTGGGCCTTTTTGTCAATCTTTATCTGATTAGTCTGTCTCCACATTGCCCCAGGAAATTATTAATCAGCTTTCTCATTGTAATTTTTGCCTTCTGATTTTTGAAACTTCCCCAATCTGGTGTAAATATGGAAAACTGGTTTGGGGCTCTTTAATGTTGGGGAACCAGCAGGGACTCCCTTTGGTCCACCCAACATTTGATAGTGTTGTATTAAGACTCAAAAGGTAAACAAAAATTTTATTATCTCTCATTAATACTATCCAAAAATCTTGTTCAAAAGAGAAAACTAAATTTTGCTTTGTATTAGAGTATTATCAATAGTAAAGCTAATTTTAATAAAATGTTATGAATGATTTCATTGACTCTCACTCAGCTTTTGACCACACAAGATTTCCATAAAGCTTTTCTCTATCCAAAGGAATATAAATAAATCACTCTACCATAAAGACACATGCATATGAAAGTTCATTGCAGCACTATTCACAATAGCTTTTCACAGTTTCAAAGACATGGAATCTACCTAATGCCCATTAATGCCCTCTTACAAAATTGCTTTCTATGTTTCTCTTTCTCTAACTTTTAGATCTATTTAGTTGTATCTATATCATTTCTTCCATTCATTTTGAAACAATCTTTAAAATACCACTAAACCGGGCCAGCATGCCTACGTGCTCCTAGTCTTTGCGCACGAGTGGGAGGTGGCAGGCCTCCAACGATGCAGCTAGTCTTTGTGCGTGAGTGGGAGGTGGCAGGCCTCCAACTGTGGCCTTCTCTGCTGACTGTTCTAGTGAGGCGTCCCCAGCCATGAACCATTTTGGTACCTGGTTGGTGGGAGGCATGGTGACCTCGTTGCTGCCACTGAAAGCCCGCAACAATGAAAATCTCAACAAAATTGGTATGTCTTTGGATGATATCATCAAACTAAATTGACAGGGAGGAAAGAAGCAGAATTTTCTAACTGGAGCCTGGCAATGCAGGATGAGTGTATGATGGAGAATTCAACAGAATTCTGGCTTTGGTAAGACTAGTCTGAGCACAGAGGACGAGTAATGCCTGGAAAGAGACAGCTTTATGGAGTTATCACTGGCCTTGCATCTAGGAAAGCAACTGGAATTCACAAAGAAATTAATCCTATGAATCATCCATCTCTAGGTGACAGGAATATAGAACGATATTTTCTAGTGTTAAAAAGGAAGGCAAACCTTCTGGGATAAATATGAAGTGCAGAAAAAACCAGTTGCAGTTCTCAAGGGACCTAACCAGCTAAACAGAAAAAAATAACATTCCAGCCGATTTTACCAAGAGTGGAAATAAATTAAGCCATCAGAAACACATGCGTCAGGCAACTTTTCATTTCAGAAGAGACGTGAAGGTTCAGACCCAGTTGAACACAACAGCAACTGCTGGATAACGTAGTAGGAAAGAGAACTCATCAATGAGAGATTTTTGTTGCAGGACTTCTTTTTAGTTCAGCTAAAGATGTGGTCCTTGTCCCACGGCCACAAAAATTTAGGCTCACAATTTGCGGAGTGAGAAAAATGGAACTTATTGGGCAAAAAGGAGAAAAGGGGGAACAGTTACTTTCGGCAAAGCCGGAATCGCAGCTAGTGCGCTCCCTGCCTCGCCATTTGAATCCAAGGTTCCACACAGGAAGAGGAGGGGCCAGGCTCCTCCCTACTGCAAATGGCAGAAACTTCGGTG
Organism: Gorilla gorilla gorilla; assembly: GCF_029281585.2. Classification (NCBI taxonomy): domain Eukaryota; kingdom Metazoa; phylum Chordata; class Mammalia; order Primates; family Hominidae; genus Gorilla; species Gorilla gorilla. The sequence goes on along the minus strand of NC_073237.2, from coordinate 97,710,219 downwards.
GCACCCCAGTGTGCATTCCTCCCAGTTCGCCCGCGGTTGGAGTTTTTCCATGGACTCCTTCCCACTGGCTGTCTCACTTTCACCACAAACGGAGGAATTTTGACTCTATCTTTGGACAATCCTGGAGCAGTGCAATGCCTAACAACACAGAAATCAGGATTAATTCATACTGCTGTATCTTCATTTTTAACAAAATGGAAGCAATCTGACATAACGAAAGTTCCTAAAGTGGAACCCTACAATTGACATAAATTGTGCTGGAAAACAGACAGAGATGACTTTGGATGAGAAGTTTAGGATCCTGAAGGAACAAAGAGCCACTCTGACAAACAACAAAGGAGGAAGCTGCTTTGTAACTGTATTAGTCTGTTCACACACTGCTAATAAAGACATACCTGAGAGTAGGTAATTTATAAAGGAAAGAGGTTTAATGGACTCAAAGTTTCACATGACTGGAGAGGCCTCACAATCATAGCAGAAGACAAAGGAGAAGCAAAGGCATGTCTTACATGGTGGCAGGCAAGAGAGCTTGTGCAGGGAACTCCCATCAGTTCTTGTGAGACTTATTCACTACCATGAGAACAGTATGGGGGGGAACAACCCCCATGATTCAATTATTTCCACCTGGCCCTGCCCTTAACATGTGGGGATTATTACAATTCAAGGTTAAGATTTGGTTGGGAACACAGCCAAACCATATCAGTAATCATGGGATAGATCCCATATCAAAGGGAATTTTGAGTGATGACGCTGAAAAATTGAATTGCTTGAAGAGTTCATCACAGAAATTCAAGAAACTATGCTTCAAAACATTCACAAGGCTAACTCATTTTTATTTTTGAAGGTTGTTTTTTTTTTAAATAAAGCAGGTATAATATAATGCCTTGAGAGAATAACAGGGAATATACCTGTTCTTAAAGATTTCATTGTTGGCTCAGACAGAACAATTATCTGTTTGACTTCTTCGGTTCCTCTTATAGTAGAAGGAAGATAGAAATATAGAAATTGATTATTTTTATGATAGTGGTATTTAGGATCTCATTGCCTTTGCCCATTTTTTTAGATTTTATCGTGACAAATCTTGGCCTTCTGAAATATGGGTAGGTCCCTTTGTTGCTATCAGTTATCCTTTAATAGTGTTGATGCAGTAAATACAGTTGCCTTGTCTTCATGAGAGATATTTTTTAAAATATTGGAATTCTAGTTTGGAGTTTCAAGATTTATGAAAATATCTGAAACTTGGTTCACTTTTCAGGTACATTTTAGGCTAATGCCCCAGAATTATGAATTTTTAGTGCTGAACTTATAATAAGAAATGTGGCGCTAGGCATTAGTCTCAGCTTAAAATGTTGGTGCTTAAAGACTGAAGATGCATATTTACAAAGTTAATCTGATAGGGCCTTGGAGGAGAGGGTCCAGTTTAAGAATCTGACAGTTTGTATTTAGTGAATGAAAGCATGAGAGCAAGTAGCAAGTTGAAAGACAGGTAACTGAGATGAAAAACTTCAAAACTTAGGTCATGTGTACTGTTTGGATTTAGTGTAGTCTTGAGTCTAGTGTCCACAAATAATTCTTCAAATGATATTTAGAAGAATTATAATTATTAAATGGAGTCCTTCAGACATTTTGATAGTAAAATTAATAGCCGTAAAGTCCTAAACTTCATTTGAAAAGTTACTTCTCATTTGAAAAGTTAAAATTTATGAGCTTTGAAGCTTGCTAAATTAATTTATAGCTCCAAAACCAAAAATATACTTGTAAATGTCACAAATAAGAGATGCAAAATATATAATAGAATTACATTGTACCTTGTTGTTTACCTTTCACTGATTTCTTGTATGGTATAAAGCTCAGTATTGATGGGGATAAAAGGGCTTCACCCCTACCCCCGAGACCTTTGATGGGCGGGAGGAATTAGTCTGTTTGCCAAGATAGTGCTGAGTCCTCAGATGTTGAACACTATAAATTATAGTATAATGACAAATTCAGCAAAATGTTCCAGCTATAAGTTACAGGTTTGGTCATTTTGAAGCTTGACATTTTAGTTTGCTATAATGTTAAAAACATCCAAGTAGGTGATAGTTTCTCTGGAGTATATTATTAATGTTGACTTTTCCTATAAAACAAAACATCATTATCATTCAGCCTGCCTTGCATTTTATACTAGACTTCATTCTTGTCTCTCATGCTTCTTGGGTTACTTAATGGTTTATGCTAGCCCTGAAAGCTATCAGTAAAAATTTCATGCTTATATCAGAGAATTAAATCTTATCCTTAATATCTGATATTTTGCCAGTACTTCTAGTGATAAGGGATTTTTGGAAGTCAGTCACAGAATTTAAAAATAAATTCTAGTCTTTCCTCAGCTATTTGATACTCATCCCTGTTCCTGCAAAAGACATGATCACATTATTTTTTATGGCTATGGGGACAAATAGGCCAAGTACTCATTGCCAAGCATTTTTGTAGGTATGCATGCTTATATTTGGTCCACAAACAATGCATTCTAGATTGGTTTAGAATTACTGGTAGCTTATTTTACAGCAAGGAAAAGCAGCTGAGCAAGAATTTGCTGTCTTTAGAACAGTTTGTGAAATATGATATAAGGGTGTTTTCATTTCCTATTCCCTATTCTCTCTCTACTCTGCTCCTCTGAGCCCATTCATTGAAAGGCAGCTGCCTTATTTTACATGAAGGCCTGCAATGCCTCAGATTTCTTTCAGCTTGCACCCCTGATCTCGGTCTGAGCACATGGTGAAGCTCTACGGAAAGTTGGCAGATAGAGAAAGACTTACTCTGTGGCTACAGTTTCTTGGAATTCTAGTTTATCAAACCAATCCACACATATCCATTAAAAGTGCATTAAATTTTCTGTTGATTTCTCCTTATTTTTTTCTGTTGGGTTTATTTTTTGCTGCTTTATCATAATTGTAAATCAGCATGTAGGAGAGAAAATTTCCTGTTTCCTATGGAGCAGCTTGTCACTTGCTGGAGTTCAATTCATGTAGATTCTTTGCATTCTCAGTAATCTAATGAGTTACAAACAAAACAAAAATAAAGACCAAAAAAAAAAAAAAAAAACCAACAACCCCAAAACTAATTTTGTAGTTTATGCAGACAGTTGTGTTTGTTAGAGAGAGAACAGTGGTAACTCTTGTAGCTTTCTTCACACTAATCAAAAGGAGATGGGCATTTCTTAATTTTTAAAAGGTTACAAAAAGCTCAGCAAGACTTTTATGTACCTGAATGGCCTGTCAGCTTCTAGTTTTGCTTTCCTTTGGGTAAATCCTAAGTACAAAGCTATGGATGTTTTTTCTCTAAAGAGCAATACACACACCACCCCTTTTGTTCTTTCCAAAGATTTTATTCTCATTCTTTTGAGAAGATCCTTCTGGGTTTTTTTTTTTTTTTTTAACTTTTATTTTAGGATCAGGGGGTATATGTGCAGATTGTTACACAGGTATATTGTGTGATGATGCTGAGGTTTGGGGTATGACTGAACCTGTCACCCTGATATTAAGTACCCAATAGGTAGTTTTTCAGCCCTTGCCCCCATCCCTCTCTGTCCTCTTGCAGTCCCCAGTGTCTTCTCTTCCCATTGTCCATGTGTACCCAATGTTTAGCTCCCACTTATAAGTGAGAACATGAGGTATTTGGTTATCTGTTTCTGCATTAGTTCACTTAGGGAAATGGCCTTTAGCTGCATCCATGTTGCTGCAAAGGACATGGTTTCATTTTTTCATGGCTGTATAGTATTCCTATTCCATGATCCCTCTATTTGTTTATGTTCTGTTGCAGGTAAACTCTTGGATGCAAGGCATTCTGTTTCCAGGACTTGGGGAAGGGATTAGCGTGAAGTAAAATGTCTCATATATATATAAACGTTCAATAAATAACCATATTTTCAAACCCACACCTTATTTTTATCCTCCATTGTACCTGATTTCTTTTAAAGGTTCTGTATAACAGATTGTGTTATCTTCCTAGATGTATTGATACCATTCATGCATATTTTGGCTGCTGCTTCTTTAACAGTGGTTCCTTATTGTTATAAAATTTGTCAGCTTGCTTAGTGTCTTCTGGAAATTCATTGAAAGCTCTCAGGTGTCTTGTACTAGAAGACTATATCAGGAAGTTTCTAAAGAACTAGAGGGTTAGAACTGACTCCTAAGTGGTCTGACTGCTGATTCAATTCACCTTTCATCAACCCTTATCTCTACTTTATTTTACTGCTCCTCTTTCTTTCTTTTTTGAGGTTTTGAGGTTTTGCTGAAGATATTCCTGAAGAATCATCCCAGGTGCCACACTAAAAAAATGATCCAGTTGACAGCTACCCCTGTGAGTGCACTTGTTGATGAGCCAGTGCATATCCGAGCTACAGGCCTGATTCCCTTTCAGATGGTGAGTTTTCATGCATCACTGGAAGATGAAAACGGAGACATGTTTTATTCTCAAGCCCACTATAGGGCCAATGAATTCGGTGAGGTGGACCTGAATCATGCTTCTTCACTTGGAGGGGATTATATGGGAGTCCACCCCATGGGTCTCTTCTGGTCTCTGAAACCTGAAAAGCTATTAACAAGACTGTTGAAAAGAGATGTGATGAATAGGCCTTTCCAGGTCCAAGTAAAACTTTATGACTTAGAGTTAATAGTGAACAATAAAGTTGCCAGTGCTCCAAAGGCCAGCCTGACTTTGGAGAGGTGGTATGTGGCACCTGGTGTCACACGAATTAAGGTTCGGGAAGGCCGCCTTCGAGGAGCTCTCTTTCTCCCTCCAGGTGAGTAGAATTACTCTGCTTATTGTTATTCTTGTTTTTTCACTTTGAATACATTATCCGTCTAGAAATTTAGCTTGAATAGCTTGTAGAATTACTCTGGTTATTGTTATTATTGTTTTTCCACTTTAAATGCATTATCCATCTAGAAATTTAACTTGAATATGGATAATACCTAGAGCACTGCTTCCTGCCTTACAATCAATGTTAACCTTGGGTCTGAACAAGAATGTGGTAATATTCTACTCCAGCTCAAGTTTCATCTCAACAATTCTGAAGCTTGTCTAAGAATGTGACTACATATAGTTTATGGAGTCCCTACATTATGGGCTTTACATAGCTTTGGATTTATGCTAAATTTTTCTGCATTGAAGCCAAGATGGGAGGATTAATAGAGGCCAACAGTTCAAGACCAGCCTGGGCAACATAGCCAAACTCTTTCTCTATAAATACTAAAAAATTAGCTGGGTGTGGTAGCAGGCACCTGTAGTCCCAGCTACTCAGCAGGGGCTGAGGAGGAAAGATCTCTTGAGCCTGGGAGGTTGAGGCTGCAGTGAGCCATGTTCCTGATACTGCACTTCAGCCTGGGTGACAAAGCAAAAAAAAAAAAAAAAAAAAAAAAAGGATAATGCATGCAAAATGCTTATCATAGAACCTGGCAATACTAAGCACTCAAAGATGAACAAATGTTAGACAAAACTTTCTATGATCTGACTTGTGCATACTTCTTCAGCCTTATCTTATAGCTCTAATCTTATAGCTATACGAAGACCCTCATCTTGATGTGATGGAAACCATATCCCAGATCCTTGTACAGCCTCTGTCAGGTTGAGTTTCAGTTTAGGCATGGGTTATTACCTTGTTGCCACAACAAGCTGGAGATAAGATGGACTGAAAGATTGCAGCAAATATAGAGGATGCAAGAAACTTTGTAACCTCTAGCTTCATAAATATTATGTATTTATAGACTATTCCATGAATCTAATAATATAGCATGCTTCCTAATGGCTATAAAACTTATCAGAACACTCATAGTTTCCCACAGAAATCTCCAAATACCAATAAATAAGTGGTTTAAACATGTTGTGGTACGTTTCTCAGAGTTTATTGTGGGGCCAAATAAAGCAAAGTTAATTTCTCAGAAGAAAAAAAGCAATAAAAGCTTTCCTTTCCAAATTCACCATAACCCACGTACTTGTTCAGATAAATTTGAGTTTTTAAAATACCCAGTAAATAGCATGTAGACCACTTTATTATGTATAGGGACCAAGAATTAAATGGCACAAATTGCTGTGCCTCTATTATCCCACCCCAGTTAAAAATCTGCTTTTTGGTACAGGCCTTCCATCTTGGGATGATGTGCTGGTTTAGGGTGTGCTGTTTGTGAATCCTCTTGAACACTGCATGTGCTGGGTCTCCTGCTTCAAGTGTGTTTTCTATAGGGGGAACAAAAGAGAGCTGAGTTGTGTGAGGTTATAAGGAGGTTGAGTCAGATCACAAATATTTCTTGACTGTAACATTCTTCCAAGATAAAAGACTCAGTACTTTTAAGTGTTCCCCCATTCTTGTCAATCAGATGGTAAACACATCCTCACTCATTTATGCAAATGATAATTTAAAACTAAGATATATTCAATTTCACTTTATTTATTCTTTATTCATTGTACTTATAGTAATTTTTAAAAATTCCCAATACTCCTTTAAATCAAGCCACTCCTTTCAAATATGGATGGGATCACTCTGTCTTAGTTAAAACCACTTATAAAAGAATAGAATATCCCTAATAAGTGCATTGTAAGTTTCTTTCAGTATGTGGGCTCTGCTTTATTTTGGAAAAAAGCTGCCTATACGGAGTGACTGTAGAATGATACTCTGGCAGTCCCTACTTTTTACGTGTCAGCCTGCAAAAAATGAACATGGCGTTATTGAATAAAAGGGCTCATGATTTACATAAGCTTAGGTGTAAGGTTTCATCACTGTATAGTCAAATGAATGTAGCAGAGCAGTGTTAAGTCAGGATTTTAGCTAATACAATCATTTAAAAAATTTTTTTTGAATCATGTATTTCTTTGAGAACCAAATTAAATCTGTGGAACCTCTCATAAGTAAAATTCAGCTACAAATATATATATATACCATATTTTGCATATATTGTAATTTCAGGATCTTCATGGATTTCCTAAAGCTTATTTGTATACTTCTTTATAGGTTAAGAAGCCCTGGCCTAATTTATATGCCTTTCTTTACAACAAAAGTATAGAAACTACTGTGAATTCCCATTTCCTCAGCTGCAGAGAGTAAATATGTCTCTGAATGTAGTTCCTAGTCAAACGTCTAGATATTGTGTTCCATTATATATTCAGTGGGCCTTAATTCTGCCCCAGGTAGAAGGCTGAAAGTGTTGGAATTGTATTTGAATATTTAAATGTTAATTTCAAAATTACATTTGAATGTAATTTTGCATTTCTGCTTTGTGTTCTCATGTTTTTATTATCTTTTCTTTATTTATCTTTTATTATCTTATCATTTGTATTTCTGCTTTGTATTTTCAAGTTTTCTTATCTTTTCCACACCTTCTCTTCATGTACAGTTCTGTTTTGTTATTTTTCAGGAGAGGGTCTCTTCCCAGGGGTAATTGATTTGTTTGGTGGTTTGGGTGGGCTGCTTGAATTTCGGGCCAGCCTCCTAGCCAGTCGTGGCTTCGCCTCCTTGGCCTTGGCTTACCATAACTATGAAGACCTGCCCCCCAAACCAGAAGTAACAGATTTGGAATATTTTGAGGAGGCTGCCAACTTTCTCCTGAGACATCCAAAGGTAATTTTTGTCTTTTCAGTAGGTTTGAGTCCCTGGGGTTTTTTTGTTTCTGTTTTTGTTTTTGTTTTTGTTAAAAGACAGGGTCTTGCTCCGTCACCCAGGCTGGAGTGCAGTGGCATGATCTGACACTTGGCCAGAAGCCAGTGCCTTTTGATACTACAATGTGCACAGGCTAACTTCCTGTGCATTTTGTCTTTCTGAGCAAAAGACACTGGATGAGAAATAAATCATGTGAATTATAAATAACATGGGCATGAAGAGAATTTCAAGTTCACCGAGAATCGTACTTGGAAGTTAAGAGAAGTCATAGGATATTATGGTTATTTTTTAAAAAGGGACTGGCTGGGTGTGATGGCTCAAGCCTGTAATTCTAGCACTCTGGGAGGCCAGGATGGGAGGATTAATAGAGGCCGACAGTTCAAGACCAGCCTGGGCAACATAGCCAAACTCTTTATCTATAAATACTAAGAAAATAGCTGGGTGTGGTAGCAGGCACCTGTAGTCCCAGTTACTTAGCAGGGGCTGAGGAGGAAAGATCGCTTGAGCCTGGGAGGTTGAGACTGCGGTGAGCCATGTTCCTGCCACTGTACTCCAGCCTGGGTGACAAAGCAAAAAAAAAAAAAAAGGATAATGCATGCAAAATGCTTATCATAGAACCTGGCAATACTAAGCACTCAAAGATGAACAAATGTTAGACAAAACTTTCTATGATCTGACTTCTACATACTGCTTCAGCCTTATCTTATAGCTCTAATTATTAACTAGCTATCATTTTTCTCATCACTATACTTAACTGGACAGATAATCTGTATTTCTTTGAAGAAGGAGTCTGAATTTTTAGTTACTCATGAGCCCTTAAACATAATACTATTAGTGCTTTCCAATCCATATGCCTTTAAAAATTTTAAAACATGTGCTTTGCTACTGTGATATGGGATAGAGTTGGAGTTTATTAAACCTTGTTAATTGCCCAATATTTTTTCTTTCCTTTCCTTTTTTTTTTTTTTTTTTGACAGAGTCTCGCTCTGTCGCCTAGGCTAGAGGCAGTGGCACAATCTCAGCTCACTGCAACCTCCACCTCCCAGGTTCAAGCTATTTTCCTACCTCAGCCTACTGAGTAGCTGGGACTATAGGCGCGTGCCACCACACCTGGCTAATTTTTGTATTTTTAGTAGAGACGGGGTTTTGCCATATTGGGAAAGCTGGTCTCAAACTCCTGACCTCAAGTGATCCACCTGCCTTGGCCTCTATTTTTTTTTTTAATGAGAATTGAAATAAAATTAAATCTCCATACTACATGGTTTTTTATATAAGGATCACCAAAATATAATCAGGTTTGCAGAAATAAGATAAGCAACAATTACTGACAATCTCCTGATGTAGTGAACATTTTAAATGGCTATTTTTGATGCATATAATGGAACTGCCCTCGAAATGTCAGTCAATATTATCATTGTGAGCCTTCTTCTTGGCTTAGATGAGAAGTGGAGAGGTTATGTGATTCTCTTTTTTCACTGTCTTTGCCTCATTCCCCTTATATTTGCTGCATGACTTTTTCATCACTGTTCTTGCCAGTGTCACATAGATAGCTAGTTAATGATTAATCCAGGCCTGGAAACCAGATTTTTTTCCCCAGACTCTGAGAAATTCCATTAAACCTACTTCACATTGTCTCTTCTGCAGGATGATAGAACAGAGATCTTTCTTGCAGGTCTTATTTCTCTATGTGTTGATTTTAAGTAACTTCTAAGAACTCATAATTTCCTGATCCCAAATTTTGTGGTAGAAGTTGTAACAAGAGTTACTGTTTTGGCAAGGGACAGAAACATATTAAAAAGCCTGCACAGATTTGAGTCATGCTTTTTTGTTCTTTCATGTTATACTTGCTTTTACTTTATTTTTCATGGCCAAATCCACTCTGAGTTCCCATCTTTCCTTACCATAACTGTCGCTCTCTATCTTATATATTAAGATATATAAGATTGGAAGGGGTGGGGGAGAAAGGTAGGTCAAAGGGTACAAAGTTTCTGTTAGACGAGTAGACTAAGATCTGGTGATCTGTTGCACAGCATGGTGACTATAGTTAATAATAATGTATTGTATATTTCCAAATTGCTAAAAGATTAGATTTTAAATGTTCTTACCACAAAGAAATGGTAAGTTTGTGAGGTAATGGATATGTTAATCAGCCTGATTTGTTCATTCCACCATGTATATATGCACTGAAATATCACATTATGCCCCATAAATATGTATAATTATTATTTGTCAATTAAAAATAAAAATTAGGCCAGGCACAGTGGCTCATGCCTGTAATCCCAGCACTTTGGGAGGCCGAGGTGGGCAGATCACCTGAGATCAGGGGTTCAAGACCAGCCTGGCCAACATGGAGAAAACCCAACTCTACTAAAAATACAAAAATTAGCCAGGTGTGGTGGCGGGCGCCTGTAGTTCCAGCTCAGGAGGCTGAGGCCAGAGAATTGCTTGAACCTGAGAGGCGGAGGTTGCAGTCAGCCAAGATTGCGCCACTGCACTCCAGCCTGGGTGACAGAATGAGACTCAGTCTCAAAAAATAAAAATAAAGTAAAAAATAATAAATTAAAATTAAAATTAAAAAAATACAGAATTTCAGAGCTTGAAAGGACCTTTTAATTGATTCAAGCCACCCCTGTTAAATATACAGGGTAGGAAATAGAGAGTATATATGACTCATTCCATTTGTTTAGTTTTTTTTTTTTCCCTCTTACCCTAAGAATTTCTCACATTTTCATCAGCTTGGCATGAGTTGTATATTGATTCATGTGTTTCTAAGTAGTAGGGAAAATATCCCAAACATTGGTTTATAAAATGCCTTTAAAATATAGGAGATCAATTAAAATAAATACAGGAAGTCAACAAAGGTTTTAGAAAAGTGATGCTTCTCTCTAGGACTCTGTCCTTGCCAGGAGCCAGTGCTCAAGGAGAATCGGAGCTTTATTTTGTGACACAAAGAACAATTTTCTTTAACTCCTCCTTAGAATTCCCAACCAAATTGGTAACTGGGAGCAATACACTCAATACTCAAAAATAACTCGTGAACATGTAGTTTCCTTTTCATTTTTACTGCTGTTACCTTAGTTCAGGACAGTATAATTTTCTGCTTTTATCAGTGCATTAAGCTGTGGCTTTTCTGCCTCCATTTATGCAAGTCAGAGTTGTAAAATGGGCCTTCCTAGAACACAATTATTTTACTCACTTGCTTAAGAGTCTCCCTATTTATTATAGGATAAAGGCCAGGCTTCCTAGCATGTTAGACAAAACTTCCTATGATCTGACTTCTGCATACTTATTCAGTCTTATCTTATGCCCATCCTTAAAATTTGTCCTAATTTTCCTCCTTAGTTAGGAAAAAAACTGAAGATGCTTAATATATCTTTCAAAGCTATGCACCATAAAGTTGGTGTTTTCTGTTTCAGACTTATGTTATTTCTCACCTTATACTCTAAATTAAAATAATGAAGAGCTACTTGTGGTTCCTCTAAATGCCTTGCTCTTCATTGCCTCTCAGTTTTTGCATGAGTTTCTCCTATGGTGAATACATTAGGAATGTTTTGGCTATATTTCTCAGAAAAGTGGCTGATGGTGGCTTAGACATCAACATAAGGTATCTTTTTCTCTTACATAACAGGTTTGGTGATAGGTGGTTCAAACTTTGGCTTAGAAACTCAGTGTAGTTTTCAATCAAGGAGATTAGATTGACATTTCTGCAATTTTCTAGCCTTACTCTGAAGGTCACAAAATGACTCTGGCAGTTTCAGGAATTAAGTCAACAGGCCAGTATCCTAGTCTGAAAAGAATGATCATAAACATAGGCTTTCTCTTCATGATTCTGTGTCATTTTGCACGGGGGGCAAAAAAAGTCCTTAGGTAGAATATGTTGGCCTTAGAAGAGAGGCTGAGAAAGGGAAATAGATTAGGATCCATCAGAATTTATCCCTTGGGGCTGGATATATTGATGCCACACAAAATCAAGGTCATATTAGCTTTGAAATTGTGGAGAATGGCTCCTGTGTAGGCAACTAACAGTGTCTGCTATACTCAGCATAGAATACCATTCCTTCTTGTTGACTTTCTTGTAATTTTTATTTCTTGAGACAGGGTCTCACTCTATTGCCCAGGCTGGGGTACAGTAGCACAATCATAGCTCACTAAAGCCTTAAACTCCTGGGCTCAAGTGATCCTTCCACCTCAACCTCCTGAGTAGCTGGGCCTACAGGCACACACCGCCATATCCAACTAATTTTTTAGTTTTGTAGAGATAGGGTCTCAGTATGTTAACCAGGCTTGGCTTTCATTTTTTAATACGAAGACTCATTTGTTTTGTAGCCCATTTCCTCTGAGAGCCTTTCTTTGATCCTGTCTTTATTCCCTGCTAATCTGGGTTGGCAGTCTAGCCTACATGCATTCTCATGTCATAGAATTTATGATGCTCCAATCATCTGTTGTGTTTTTTTTTTCCTCCTGTGTCTTCATCTGGCAGTGAGTTCCTTAATGACAAGAGATTGTTCCTTTTCTCTCTGTGACTCCCAGTGCTTGCCGTAGGGTAGATAATTTAAGGATGCTTATTTGATGACTGACAATGAGGGAGGAAGCTGAGCCAAGCCTCCTTTATGACATTTTTCTCCACAATGAGAAAACTTTTGGAAAAAACAAAGCAAATCTAGAATCCTCTGTTCAACTCTATCCTACTGATCTCACTCTCTTTCTCAGTCTCTTCCTACAAGGTGCCCTTTCCTCTGAAGGGAGGAAAGTGTACCAATCATCTATACCCTGACCCACATTATTCACAATAGTCATGTGCCATTTCTTACTTTCCCTGCGACATTTGCATTTCTTTAGGGCATTTTAAACTCAGAACCTAACACAATACTGAATCCATAATATACAGTCGGTAAAGCTTGACATATTTTTGGAGTATTTCTTTTGAATACATATTATATATTCCAGAACTCTATAGCTAGGGATGTGGGTAGGATTAATACTTGCTTTGTTCTCATTAGCCAGTGAAGTTCTTTGGTTGTTTGAGATTGTGGAGTTTTCCTAAATGAAGGCTAGAATAATTTCTCATTTCTATTATTTTTTTCAGGTCTTTGGCTCAGGCGTTGGGGTAGTCTCTGTATGTCAAGGAGTACAGATTGGACTATCTATGGCTATTTACCTAAAGCAAGTCACAGCCACGGTACTTATTAATGGGACCAACTTTCCTTTTGGCATTCCACAGGTGTATCGTGGTCAGATCCATCAGCCCCTTCCCCATTCTGCACAATTAATATCCACCAATGCCTTGGGGTTACTAGAGCTCTATCGCACTTTTGAGACAACTCAAGTTGGGGCCAGTCAATATTTGTTTCCTATTGAAGAGGCCCAGGGGCAATTCCTCTTCATTGTAGGAGAAGGTGATAAGACTATCAACAGCAAAGCACATGCTGAACAAGCCATAGGACAGCTGAAGAGACATGGGAAGAACAACTGGACCCTGCTATCTTACCCTGGGGCAGGCCACCTGATAGAACCTCCCTATTCTCCTCTGTGCTGTGCCTCAACGACCCACGATTTGAGGTTACACTGGGGAGGAGAGGTGATCCCACACGCAGCTGCACAGGAACATGCTTGGAAGGAGATCCAGAGATTTCTCAGGAAGCACCTCATTCCAGATGTGACCAGTCAACTCTAAGAAGACTAGATATTCCTAGAAAATAAAGAACCAAATCTCTTTACCAGGACCTTCTCTCAATTTTCATGGCAGAATGTCTCCCCCAACTGCCACACACACATTTTGTATTAATTTTAATGATTAAAAAGAGCATAGGGTAAAAACCTGATATTTCACTTATACTGCATAACAAGCTAACCAAACTGGACATGGTGAATAAATCATAAAACAGATCATTTTACTTATTATTTACATGACTTTTCTTTCCATCAGGTCTTCTAAATAGGACTGAGGTATAGTACACTGGCAAAAATAAGAAAAGGCAAACAAGAATAGCACCAAAGTAACAGATACCTAAAACCAAATACCATGTCAGAAAACACTATATAGTAAGAATTTATCAGATTAGAGCAGCAGGAGAAAATTAATACTAAATTATAATCATTTTAGTGATATTTTTCAACTTCACCACAGTAACTTTGCAACATCATTTTTCATTTGTGGGGTAGTAAAATTCATGTCAAAAAGGAAAGAAGGAATGGAGGAAGTCAGTTAGTTCATTGCAATAAATTACCTCTTCAGTTCTTAAAAACATGCCCATTGGCACATAATTGAGACATAATAACTAAGACTAGAAGAGCCTTGGTTTAAGTTATGAAGCAAATTAAAATGGAAAATACAAGAAAAGAGAACCAATTAGGTTGAAAATGCCCCTTACTGAAAATCTGTATTAAAAATAAAATTAATAAAAGTAAAAAATAAAAATAGAAACACAACTCTACTAGTACAGGCTAGCCTGGGGACTTTGATAAACTGAGTGATTGGGTCAACTATCACTGTACTTCCATAATGAATTTCTTCAGTCATGTTAGAGTAGCACATGAATGTGAGCTCTATAAGGACAGGTACTATATTTCCGTAAGACCCAAATAGTTACTGTACATCTCATAAATAAAAAATACTTTAGTTTGATAACCAACTGAATAGATGAGGACTGCATATAATTCAACCACATGGTTGTTTGCTGTACAGTCCTTTGGAAATATTAAAAAAATTTTTTTGCTATAAGGCTTTGATCATATAGTCCTCATAGCAACATAACTACCATCTAGCATGTACCACATTTTGCAAGACTTTAAGTTCAACATTCCAAGCTGCCAATTTGTATTATGTCCAAATGCAGTATCCTTGAGGAATATAGTGGGTCAGTTAAATATCTAGAGACATACAAACATCTGCTAATTCATCTCATTGAGATGGATCATTCTGATCTCCATCATCCACCCACTTTTCATCAGCTTCTCCTACTTCATTCTCCTCATAGTCTTTATCATGAGGGATTCTGTATCCTGTCTCTCATCTACACTTGCTGGCCTTCCTGGTTGTGATTTATTGGAACAGTCTACACAAAAACCATAGGGTCAGGATCCATGTCTTACTCCAACACTGGCTGCTAACATGATCTTACATACCATACATTTGCATTTTTATCCTTCTTATGCACCAAGAAATGTTTTCTTACATGTTTTCTCCAAGTGTAAAAAGTCACAGCTAAATGATCTCACTCCTGTATGAATAAGCAAGTGCTTTTTTAGTGTTTGTTTGCATTTGGCTGCATAGCTACAATGATGGCATTTTAACTTATTCATGATTAGAGATGATGATATGGTTTGGATATTTGTTGTGCCCAAATTTCATGCTGAAATGTAATCCCTAGTGTTGGAGGTGAGGCCTGGTGGGAGATGTTTGGGTCATGGGGGTGGACCCTCATGGCTTGGTACTGTCCTCATGAGAGTATGATAGTGAGTGAGTTCTCAAGAGATATGACTGTTTAAAAGTGTGTGGCACCTCCTCCCCATCCTCACACTCTGTCTTGCCTCCTCTCTCGCCATGTGAGATGCCTCCTCGCTGTTCACTTGCTGCCATGATTGTAAACTTCCTGAGGCCTCCCCAGAAGCCAAGCAGACGCAAGCATTATGCTTCTGTAAAGCCTGCAGTACCATGATCCAATTAAATCTCTTTTCTTTATAAATTACCCAGTCTCAGGTATTTCTTTATAGCAACACAAGAACAACCTAACACGAATGATTCACCATTTTCCTGAGTTTCTTGTTTTGGCCAAGTTTCTGGCAATAATCCATATTTGAAATCAAAGTATCTGGTATCAATTCATACTTGAAGTCACTTGAAGTGTCAGGCATCAAACCATACTTATTATAAAATCATGTGAAGTTCTAACATCACCTCCATCTTGATTAGACCCAGCTTCAACCAATACATTCTTATCATCATCTGGCCCTGAAAGTAGAGCAACATCCAAATCTGGTTCTTCCAAGATTTCTACTCAAATATGAGTAGCGTATTTTCCTCTGAAAAGGCAATAGGTGGCTGCATCATTGAGTAATCTTCCAAATTTGTTTCATTATTAGATGATGTATTATAAATAAATCTCCTTGTAGTTTGGTTTTTCCTCCGTGTTTCCCAGTTTCTTGAATTCCCTGGGAGCCCATATTATTCCAAGCAAACACTTGTTTGACCCTTGGATTTGTTTTCAGCCATTTCAGGAGATGCATTCTGGACCCAACTATTGTCACTCACTTGGTAGTTTTCTGTTTGGCCCTTGTTGACATTACAGCCATCATTTTCAGTTTTTATATTACTTGCCAAATCGGTAAGATTTAATGTTGCCCAAAAATTGGCAATTTTTTGATCCCATGATGAAGACAGACCATCTCTATTAACTGAGTTTTGTTTGTTTGTTTAGACAGTCTTGCTCTGTCACCCAGGCTGGAGGGTAGTGGCACAATCTTGGCTCACTGCAACTTTTGTTTCCCCGGTCCAAGCAATTCTCATGCCTCCCGAGTAGCTGGTATTACAGGCGTGAGCCACCACCCTTGGCTAATTCTGTATTTTCAGTAGAGACAGGGTTTTGCCATGTATGCCAGGCAGATCTTGAACTCCTGGCCTCAAGTGATCCATGTACATTGGCCTCCCAAAGTGCTGGGATTACAGGCATGAGCCACCATGCCCGGCCTGGTTTTCTATTATTATAGTCCACAACTGCAGACCCATGGAACTTCTGATTTAATGCTTATATTTAATCTTTGATAAAT
Organism: Gorilla gorilla gorilla; assembly: GCF_029281585.2. Classification (NCBI taxonomy): domain Eukaryota; kingdom Metazoa; phylum Chordata; class Mammalia; order Primates; family Hominidae; genus Gorilla; species Gorilla gorilla. The sequence continues at coordinate 97,693,823 of NC_073237.2, read as the reverse complement.
TTAGGCATCTGTAATAAAATTTCAGCAAGTTTGAAATTTCACTTGTTTGAAGATAGGCCACTGTCATTATTTTGGCTTGTGAGTACCAGGTTACCAGAATACAAGAAGTCCACAAGGACTGAAAAATTTTGACTGCTGCAATATCTAAGTGGGTAGTATTATTTTGGTTAAGGCTTTCTTAGTTTTTAACACTATATAAAGTCTTAAAGAAATGGCTGCCAGCAACCAGGATGTTCTTAGGAGCCTTACAGATTTTCTGCTTACTACAGTGCTGACACCACAAAGGTTACCTTTCTTTTTTGTTCATTTTGTTGTCACAGAAGTTGACAGCAGTAACAGTTCTCATTTGGTCTGCTAGGAAACTCACAGTACCCCTCCTCTGATGGTATTCCTGACTCCTTGGCATTATCTCCATGTAGTCTGTACTCAACAGAGATGTGGAACCACAGAAGAAGGGTGTTTTTGTTGTTGTCGGTCCCCCAAGAAAGCTCATCATGTCCCACTTGGGGAAGGTTCAGACCTCCGTCATCCATGGGGTCATTTGGCACCAACCTCAAGATATAAGGCCAGTATCCTTGGAATATTGCAGCTAGGGAAAGTCCTTGAGCTACAAGGCCTTTGAGGAGCACTGCAGCTTCTGCACTAGAGACTTGGACTGCATGAGCGGGAGGTTCTGGACAGTCTCTCCTTCACCAGCTCCTACACTCCTGCCCTTCACAGAGGAATGTCTTTGATCTTTTACTGTAAGAAGGAAGTCACAGCAAGAGAACGGCAAGAGGACTGAGAATGGTCGCCTTAACTTTAAAAGGGAAAAATGCTTTCTACTTAACCCAATATCATACGTTGAGAGTCCCAAATTTGTAGAAATAAACTTAGAGTTCTACCTGACCTAAAATATTCCAGTTTGCAATCATAGCAATACATAAGGGGAAAAAAACTACCACTGATAAACTACAGAATGCCTTGGCTTATAAAAGAGACATGAAATGAATCAGAGGTTGATGTTTGTTGATGTCCTGAAACTCAAATTAAATATGCTTAGATCTCTGATATTTTAAAATAGTAATGCAATTATTATTGGAAAACTAGATCTGGGAAAATAATCTATTAGTTTAAGGCAATATGGAAGTTGATATGGATATAAGATCATAGAATGGGTCTACAATCAATAATTCAGCAAAATCTAATAAAATTAAATAAACTTATTTTTGTGCTTAAAAATGTTCAACATTTTGGCATTCTCAGCAATGAGAAGGGAACCATATGAAATTCACAGAATTGCAACTTGAGGACACAGCCATGATGAGGGGATTGTGTGTCTGTAGATCAGGAGCTGGCAAACTCCTTCTGTAAAGTATTAGATAGCAAATATTTTCAGTATTGCAAGCCATAAGGTCGCTGTCACTATTACTCAGCTCTGCCATGATAGCACAGCAACACCGATGGACAGTGTGTAATGAATGGCTGTCTATGTTTCAATTAAACTTGATTTATGGACACTAAAATTTGCATATAGTCTTTGCATCACAAAATAATATTTTCTTTTTATTTTTTCTCCAAGTATTTACAAATGTAAAAACCACTCTTAACCCACAAGCAGTACAAAAATAGGCTGTAGGTTATTTGGCTTGCAGGACATAATTTTATGGTCCTGCGCATAGTGCAATCCAAATAACCTTGTCCAAGGTCAACTTTGAGGGGTTTTCTCTAAGGGGCAAGTCATAGCCCAAATATTTCTGAGCTACTAAACTGCAGTGTATGGAAGTGGAAGGTGATTGGTGGATAATCAAGGTGAAGATGGATGACTAGAAATATATTTTGAATCGTTTTGTAGGTAGGTGGGGAGCCAGAGAAGAATTAGAGTAGCGGAAGTAAATTGAGGACACTTTGGTTGTGTGTGCCAAAACTCTTTTCCTTCTATCTGCTTTCTGATACTCCCTGTGTTTAGAGTAAAATCATTCCATTTTGTTGAGTGAGACTAATAGCCTCCCTCCTCTTTCAGTTATAGAAGTGGTCATATTTCATAGACCCAGTCAATAGGAACATCTCCTTTGACTATATGAGTAATAATCATGTAATGGCTAACACCTCCAGTCCAAAGTTATATAATAGTTGTCATAATGGGTGTAATTTTCTTATTTTTGTTTGGGACTTTAGGAGGAATGTTTTTCCCTATATAGTATGATGTTGGTGTTTGGCTTCATGTATATCCTTTGATTTATAGTCTATGAAAAATATTTTAAACTAAGAATTTTTTGAATTGTTTTTCAAGTGCCTTTTTAGCATCATCAGAAATAATTCTATGGTTTTTCTCTGGATATCTAAATGGAATAAATTATTTTTTAGTATTTAGTCATCTTTGCATTTGAGAAATGAAACTCATCTGGTCATGATGTATTCTTAATTAACATTAATAAATGGGATTAAACTGTTGTTTCCTTTTTCATGATATTTTTGGGTTAGATATTATACCAATGTACTTCTTTCATAAACAGAATCTTAAAAATTTCTTTTTTAATATAATAGTTTAATTACAATAAAAATTACCTCCTTTTTAGAAAGTTTAGTAGTACGATCCTGGATATGTAATTATTCCTGGTAATTTTTTAAAAGACAACCTGAATTTTTATTGATATCTAGTAAAATATATTTTTTCTATATTATAGAGGATATTTCCAGTCCAAACCAGTTCTTTATATTTTTTAGCCTTTCACATACCAGGAAAATAAAAAAAAATATTTAAAATTAAATTACATGATAAAATCTTTAAAAAAACAAAACCCTTAATCTGGGACACTAATGTTGCCAGAGTTAAAATAGAAAAGGACATGACCTGACACTTTTCAAAAGAAGCCATACATATGCCCAACAAGCATATAAAAAGAAGTTCAACATCACTGATCATTAGAGAAATGCAAATCAGAAACACAATGAGATACCATCTTACATCAGTCCGAATGGCTACTATTAAAAAGTCAAAAAATAACAGATGCTGGTGAGGTTGCAGAGCAAAAGGAATGCTTATACACTGTTGGTGGGAGTATAAAATTCAACCATTGTGGAAAGCAGTGTGGCAATTCCTCAAGGAGCTAAAAATACAACTACCATTTGACCCAGCAATCCCATTACTAGGATTCCATTCCCAAAGGAATAGAAATTGTTCTATCATAAAGACACATGCATGCACATGCTCACTGCAACACTATTCACAATAGCAAAGACATGGAATCATCCTAAATGCCCACCAATGGTAGACTGAATAAAGAAAATGTGGTACATATACACGATGGAATACTAAGCAGCCACAAAAAAAGAACAAGATCGTGTTCTTTGCAGGAACATGGATGGAGTTGGAAGAAACTAACATAGGAACAGAAAGTCAAATACTGCAGGTTTTCCCTTATATGTGGGAGCTAAATGATGAGAACACATGGACACAAAGTGGGGAACAACAGACACTGGGGCCTATTTGAGGGTGGAGGGTGGCAGGAAAGAGAGGAACAGAAAAAGTAGCTATTGGGTACTATGCTTAGTACATGGGTGACAAAATAATCTGTACAATAAATCCCTGTCGTATGAGTTTACCTGTATAACAAACTTGCACACTTACCCTTGAATCTAAAATAAAAATAAAAAAATTGAAGCATAAAAGGAATCTAGATAAATTTTTGCTTAATTAAAAACTATGAACAAAACTTTGTAAAAGATACTGACTTTTTTATTGTGATAAAATAGATACAACAAAAAACAGGCATAAAATTTTTAGTGCTATAATATATATGCTGTATAGTGGCATTAAGAACATTCACAATGATATGCTATCATTACAACTGTCTATCTCCAGAATTTTTTCATCTTTCCAAACTAAAACTTTATATCCATTAAACAATAACATTTTCCCCTTACCCTAGTTCCTGGAAACACCTTTTTGTTTTCTGTTTTTGTGAATTTAACTATTCTAGGTTCCTCATATAAGTAGAATCCTTATTTGCCCTTTTGTGTCTGGCTTATTTCACTTAATGTAATGTCTTCAAAGTTTATCTATTTTGTAGCATGTGTCAGAATTTTCTTTTCTTTTTTACAGCTGAATAATATTCCATTGTATGTGTATTTACTCATCATTTTATTTAGTCATTCATCTGTTGATGGACATTGGGGTTTTTTCTACCTTTTGACTATTTTGAATAATACTGCTATGAACATTGGTATAGAAAGATGTGTTTAGGCCCTGCTTTTCAATACTTTTGGATATATACCCAAAGTGGAATTATTAGATCACATGGTAATTCTATGTTTGATTTTTTGATGGACCATCATACTGTTTTTCATAATCGCTCCACCATTTTACATTTCCAACAGCAATACACAAGGGTTCCAATTTCTGTGCATTCTCATCAACACTTGTTTTTTTCTTTTTTCTTTTTCTTTTTCTTTTTCTTTTTTGATAATAGCCATTGTGTTGGGGCATACCTTAGGTGGCTTTATTCAGCTAAGGTAATCCTTGAAGATGGCTGACAGCTGAGCGCTGTTTCCCAGCAGTGCTTTCAACAGCTGGATTACAAATCCTTGATTTCTGAAGGAGGATCTCAGTGCAGCATCAGTGTGTCCACCATAATGGCTTACTGAGTTCTGCCACTTATGGGTCCCACTCTCTATTTCTGACAGTTCTCTTTCTGCCTCACCTGGAGATTGATTTCCTCACAGATGCTTCCTCTTCTCATAGTGTTGTCTCTTTCTGGGAGTGAATATTTGTAATTTGTTAGATTTATCTGTCTTCTAGTTTCACCCAAAGTGTGCCTTTTTTTGTAACTCTGATTGATTTTTAGGAAGAGTGGGGTAATTTAAAACTAAGCTGCCGCAATATTCCTGTTAGAGCTAAAAGTCAGGAAAATTCCTACAATTATCTTTGATTTTTTTCAACTCTTTCAAATGACTCTTCACAATTGATTGTTTTCAGAAACTTCTGATGAAATTTGGTAATTCAAAAGATAAAAAGAATCAAATAAATCAAATATATTATGATTAAGGTGTTCGTTCACCTTGCTAGCTTTACAATGGCCATACTCATGTTGTCTTGTATGGAGAAAACTGACTGATATAAATTTGATTTATAAGTATAAATTCAGGTTGTTCAAATAAGCAGATCAATTTGCATTATATGTTAACTTGCACGTCCAGTCCAAGTCATGAATACTGTTGTAGAGATGAACAATGTCATCACCTCTTTCAAGTTTTTGTTCAAATCTTGAATTATTATCATCTTTTTTAGAGTAGGACAACACATTTAGTTATATTTCAATAAAATCACAATGCTTTCTTTTCCAGTTGCAGCAAAGTGCATGTAAAATTTTCTATTACAGATCCACTTTTAAAAGGTTTCCTATGACATTGCAGCAAGCCTTTTTTTCCAAACAGCGGAAAAATCCGAAATTCTTCCTCAAATAAAAATACATTACAGTCAATGGTAAATACATAAAATTACAGTAAGCCAGACACTTAAAAGGACAGCCAAGAAGTCTTCCAGCAGTTTATTAGAAAGAATGTAGACATAAAAAAAATCTCTACTGTCACTAACATAAATTGAGGTTTTCAGCCTTGGTACAAGCAGAATAATTTTAAAAAAAAGGAAATTAAAAATCCAAAGTGCACTAACATTTTTTTCACTCACTTGCCATACTTCCAGTGCAAATATAAATCTGGTCTAAAGCTGCAGACTCTCAAGCAACAATGTACAGCTTCCTTCATCCTCCATGCTAAGAGAATTAAAAGCTTATGGGCCAAAAAATACCAAATGTACAGGTTTCAGAAACCATCTAAGTTAAGTCATTTACTAGTTTTAGCTAAGATAGATCTGGCACACTGACAAGTGATCACTTACATACAATAGTGTGAAGTGAAGTTTTTGAACACTAAATGTTAGTAGACTAGTCCTGAAGTATACACCAGAAGAACAGCGGGTTATCAATTTAAGATGTCAGCCAATTTGCTTCATCTGCTTTTAAGTCCATATTCTATACCCTAAATTTAGTTATCTTTCCCTAAGCTGAGAGCTTCCTATCAGTATCTACATTATGAAGAAAAGGAGACTTAGATGATATGTTTTATTTATCACAACTGCTGCATCAATTGCCTAGGACCGCAACAGCTTCATAGAAGTCTGGGAAATGTTCGTGCATAAGGTTACTGCCTTAGCTGACTTCAAATTGCCCCATCCAAATGGTACATATTAACCCTCAGTGAAGCCTTTAAAAACGCAAACAAGTTGAAAAATGGGTCAAAGTAGGCAAATACAGCAACTGCCTTCAGAGCTGTCAACTCAGGTATTCTGTCAATTATGAAATCTTGCAGAGAAGTTGCTTTTCTTTTTCAAAATCTAGGTGATGACAATATTCCTTACTCCAGATCTGGCATTTTTTCATCACTGTCTTTTAAATCAGCTTCTGCTCCATTGATTTCTGGTAAATCCACATACTCCTCACCACCCATGTTGTTCATCATTGTTGGGAACAGGCCCCCAAATCTGGCCATAAATTGGCCCCAAAACTGGCCATAAACAAAATCTCTGCAGCACTGTGACATGTTTGTGATGGCCATGATGCCCACGCTGAAGGTTGTGGGTTTACCAGAATGAGGGCAAGGAACACCTGGCCCACCCAGGGCAGAAAACTGCTTAAAGGTGTTCCTAAGCCACAAACAATAGCATGAGCGATCTGTGCCTTAAGGACATGTTCCTGCTGCAGATAACTAGCCAGAGCCCATCCCTTTGTTTTGGCCCATCCCTTTGTTTCCTGTAAGGAATACTTTTAGTTAATCTATAATCTATAGAAACAATGCTTATCACTGACTTGCTGTCAATAAATATGTGGGTAAATCTCTGTTTGGGGCTCTCAGCTTTGAAGGCTGTTGAGTCCCTTGATTTCCCACTCCACATGCTATATTTCTGTGTGTGTGTCTTTAATTCCTCTAGTGCCGCTGGGTTAGGGTCTCCACAACCAAGCTGGTCTCAGCACATCATCTCAGAGAAATGATCAAAATTAGACATGTCTTCTTCTGAATCATCTTCCCAGCTTTTCCAATTATCGAAGTCCATACTAAGACAATTAAGCTTTGCCCTTTCTTTTGCTAACTTTGGCTGATGACTGGCCAGATTCTCCTTTTCATAAACAATATAAAATTGAGCTGTCTATTCTTTACCACAGACTAATGAAGTCATTTAATATTAAAGTTCTTTCAGCAACTTGAATAGAGGAATGAGAACTTTTGATATGAAAATGAATAAACTTCAGCATAAAATAACAAACATTTACTATCATTCCCTTCTCTTCACAAGACTGAGAAAAAAATAAAAAATTCAGTACATTTTTAATTACCTAGTTAGGAATTTCACTAAAATCTTCATGCAGTTGGGCATCTATCCATATAAATATATTTCTTTCATATAGGCAATAAATATATTTCACTTCCATTGCAATAGCCTGAATATATAGGATAAACATTCTTTCATATACTAAATAATTGTCAACTCCTGTAAGTAACATTCCAATGTATTTCTGAAAAGACACTCAATTCATATGAAAATTTATTATGTGAGAATTTATACTACTCTTCTTATCATCTATATTTTACATATCATTTTGATGTAGGGTGGGTGAGCCCCAAAGTAGGGCTTAGCCTGCAAGGGTTCTTTGCTTCACCTAGGAAATAATTAAAGGGCAACCTGGTGGTGGGGTAGAAGAAAATAGCTTTATTTAAGTGGCAGTATTATAGCTCCAGCAGTGTTAGAGCTCTGGTGGTGTTACAGTTCTGTCACCGCTCCTGCAGAGCAGGGCTACCCCATAGGCAGTGTGCTGAGAGTAGCATCTCAGTGCAGTTTTTGCAGTCATATTTATACCTACTTTTAATTACATGTAGATTAAGGGGTGGTTTATGCAGAAATTGCCAGGAAAAGGGTGACAACTTTTGGGTCACGAGTTCATTGCCATGGAAAGGAGCGGCAACTACCAGGTGTTGCCATGGTCATGGTAAGCTGTCATGGGACACTGTTAGGCATGTCTTATGGAAAACTGCTTCTGCCTCATCCCTGTTTTAGCTAGTCCTCAATTTGGTCTGGTGTCTGAGCCCCGCCTCTGGAGTTGAGTCCAGCCTTCTACCTCAATTTGAACTTCAAAACAATCATTTTAGAAGTTTTAATTCCCAAAGGTTTAAAATATTTACAGGCTCACTTGAGCACCATCCTTATATATCATACAGGCAACTTGCTAATTATTAGTCTTATTTTAAAATATCAATGAAATCAGGGGATTGACACTAGCCTTGAAGTACTGTTCAGAAAAAGAAACCCAGACCAAAAACCCAGAATAATATGATATATAATAGTAATACATGTGTTATTATTTTATCATGAAAATATATACAATAAGCATTTCTTTTAAAGTGTACAGTATTCTGTATTATTTACATTTTTGTGCATAAATGCTATTATTTAAAACAACAATAGGAGTAGTTAATGGTGACAATCAATAGTAATTAATAGAGGACTAATTAAACAAATAATATGTGTTTTATTTAAAAACATGTTTTCTAAATAATTTTTTATTTTAGAATAGTTTTAGATGTACAGAAAAATTGTGAAGGGCACCTGTTTTTTTGTTTTAGACAATCCCTCTCCTTACATATCACATACACTGCCCCCATCCTTACAAGTTTATGAAATAATACATGGGTGTCCCTGTTACTTAGCATTCAAGAGATGTCACTTAGCACCTCAGTTTCAGGTCCCACATAGCTTATCTTATGTTCATGAAACAAAAGGAAATAGCTTTCCAGTACTGGGAAGGTTTGTGCTATATCAGTGTTGATGTAGGATAATTAATCTTTGGATTTCCTCTGCAAAAGACAAGGCCAAATAATTACCATTGATTCCCCCCAGACAGCACAAATGCAACAGATTCTTGGGTAACAAAATGTTCTTCCCAATAATGTAATGTGTATTTTTTTCTCTCTTTTTGTTCGAATTTGTGATCCTGGAAGTATTCAGGATTAGCGTAATATTTGCAATACTTGCATATGGCAGTTAAAGAACATTTTGCATATAGTTTATGTTAATCTTAGATCTGTATCTGTGTTTGGATAAATAGGTGTAAAGTGTGATGTCCCTTCTTTGCATAAATGTATTGATGTTGATGTCACATGGAAAGTGAAAATCACAATATAATTGATAGAAATTTATATAATGAAATTAAATATTTTATAATATTTTCTGCAGTTATGATAATTTATTATTTACAAACTTTCAATAGTTTATCTTGATATGTATATTCATGTTTTATTTCTGAATTTAAGTATTACTATAAAAATGTTTTGACCATTCAGTTTCTATAGCCTCTGCAGAACGAAATTTCTCCAAATTGAAATGACTAAGAAACACCCTAACAACTATTATGACTGAAAGAAAGATGTTTCCTTAGAAACGACTGTCAATAGAACAGAAATTATGTGAAAATAGGTTATAATAAACAACATAATCAGTTATTTTGCTAAAACGAAACACAGAATAAATATATAATAATTTATAAATTATGAATGTCTTTATTTTATACTCATTTGAAATATTACTGGCCTATCAAAAGAACACTTAGATATGTACTATAATTACGTTTAGGAATTTTTTGGTATTTGTTGACTTCTAGTCACCAAAAAATTAGAGTTTTACAAATATTTTTTATTTTGTCCTCATGAAGTCATATTTAAAGGTAAGAGCATAGAGCATATTTTATTGAACAGTTTTTCTTGATTTCTTTATTTTAAATAATTATTTATTTATTAAGAGACAGGGTCTAGCTCTGTTGTCCAGACTGGAGTACAGTGGTATGATCATCAGTTCTGCAGCCTTGAACTCCTTGGCTTGAGTGACTGTCCCTCTCATCTCAGCCTCCTGAGTAGGTGGGACTAAAAGCATATGTCATCTGACTAGCTATATTTTTTTAAAAATTTTGGCTCTTTTGACTACTGCCGTCCACGTAAGATATGACTTGACTTACTCCTCCTTGCCTTCCGCCATAATTGTGAAGCCTCCCCAGCCACTTTGAACTAGATGGGATTTCGCCACGTTACCCAGGCTGGTCTCAAACTCCTGGGCTCAAGCAATCTGCCAGCTTCAGCCTCCCGAAGTGTTGGGATTACAGGTATGAGCCATCGTGGCCAGCCAATATTTGAACTGAGTGTGGAGTGGCACAGGAAGAGTGGGGAAGAACTGGAGTGAGCCACTGGCTTCAGGTGGGATGCTCAGGTTTTAGTGAGGAATGGGGTCCGTCGGCAGACTCCTCTTCAGACTGCCAGTCATGCTCAGCGGTCAGATCCTCTCTTAACAGGGGTTCCTCACATAGCAGTCAAGTGGGAAACTGGAGATTTGCTTGGAAAATACCCCCATCTGTGTCCCTGCTCTGAGCAGGGTAAAGTTTCTGGTAAAACAGCACACAGGGAAAAGGATCGATTCTTTCTGTTGACTGGCCTAGAGTGGTCCTGCTATGAGTCAAGGGGAAAGGTGTAAGAGTATTTACCAAGAAATCTTCCTGAGAGCCCTCTGATATTAAGGTCACCTGACCCTTCTCTAAATGGCCTTTATTTAACTATTTCTCTCAGCCTATAGGACTTGCCCAATGATATGGTTTGGCTCTGTGTCCCCACCCAAATCTGCAGAGGTGGGGCCCTCATGGAGAACCTCTGCTAGGGCAATGTGGAAGGGAAATGTGGGATAAAAGCCCCCACACAGAGTCCCTACTGGGGCACTGGCTAGTGGAGCTGTGAGAAGAGGGCCACCGTCCTCCAGATCCCAGAGTGGTAGATCCACTGACAGCCTGCACTGTAGGCCTGGAAAAGACTCAGGACACTCCACAACAGCCTGTGAAAGCAGCCATGAGGGAGGCTGTACCCTGCAAAACTACAGCGGCAGTGCTGCCCAAGACCATGGGAACCCACCTCTTGCATCAGTGTGACCCAGACGTGAGACATGGAGTCAAAGGAGATCACTTTGGAACTTTAAGATTTGACTACCCTGCTGGATTCTGGACTTTCATGGGGCCTGTAGCACCTTTGTTCTGGCCAATTTCTCCCATTTGGAATAGCTATATTTACCCAATGCCTGTACCCCCATTGTATCTAGGAAATAACTAGCTTGCTTTTGATTTTACAGGTTTGTAGGCAGAACAGACTTGCCTTGTCTCAGATGAGACTTTGGACTTGGACTTTTGGGTTAATGCTGAAATGAGTTGAGCCTTTGGGGGATTGTTGAGAAGGCATGATTGGTTTTGAAATGTGAAGATAAAAGATTTGGGAGGGACCAGGGGCAGAATGATATAGTTTGGCTCTGTGTACTCAACCAAATATCATCTTGTAGCTCCCATAATTCCCATGTGTGTGGGAGGGACCTGATGGGAGATGATTGAATTATGGAGGTGGGTCTTTCCCATGCTGTTCTCGTGATAGTAAATAAGTCTCACGAGATCTGACAGTACCATAAGGGGGGGTTTCCCTGCACAAGCTCTCTTAGCCTGCCGCCATCCATGTAAGATGTGACTTCCTCCCCTTGCCTTCCATCATGATTGTGAGGCCTCCCAGCCATGTAGAATTGTGAGTCCAATTAAACCTTTTTCTTTTGTTAAGAAAGAAAAGTTTTAGAGATAGGGTCTTACTATGTTGCCCAGTCTGGTCTCAAACTCCTGGCTTCAAGCAATCCTTCTGCCTCAGCCTCCCAAGTAACTGGGATTAGAGACATAAGTCACTGTGCCTGGCTTTTCATTTTAAATATTTATAATATTGTATGTAGGTTTTCATTTTTTACTCTTGCTGTAGGTCCCACAAACGTGAGGGATAGGCTTGTACATCACATATGCCCATTACTATGATCTTAATATTAATGCCCCCAAAGTTTATATGTTTAAAAACCTAATCCCCAAGGTGATGACATTAAGAGGTGGGGCCTTTTTGGAAGTGATTAAGCCATATGGGCAAAGCCCTCATGGGATCAGTGCCCTTATGAAAGAGGTTGAAGACAATCTGCTGAGCTTGCATGTGTGGGGGTGGGGTCCTGTGGCTTCCCCCTGCACCTCCAGGCCACTGAGGTCTGCATCTGCCCTCTGGAGTTCAACCCTCACTTAGTGGCACAGTATGATACCCTAGGAGTGACCGGTGCTCCTGGAGGCAGCTGATACATACCTTGCACCTGACTGGGGTGCCTAAAGGGCCGGTTGAGGGATATGAGGAGGATGAACAGTTTCTGAGGAAGACGCACCATGTGCAGCTGGAGGTGGATGTGTTGGAGGGCACCCTGCAGTGCCCAGAGTCTAGACGTGTGTTCTGCCTCAGCTGCAGGATTCCCAATATGCTGCTGAATGATGAGGAAACTTAGAGTTGATTGTGCCAAGTGCCAGTTTTCCTTCTCATGATTGTGTGAATTTTTGTTGATGTATATCCTGTTTCCTAATTCTGCCACGTGTATCCCCAACCCTTGGCCCAGTGGCACACCAAACACACCATATTCTTGAGCTTGATAGTATATGTTTTTTCTCATTAAAGAGTCAAACAAAAAAAAGTAAATAAAAAAATAAAAATAAAAAAGAGGTTGAAGGGAGGTGCCTTGCCACCTTCACCATGTGAGGATGCAGAAACAAGATGCTATCTATGGAGCAGAGAGTAGCCCTTACCAGAGACCATATCTGCTAGTTCCTTGATCTTAGACCTCCCAGGCTCCAGAACTGTGAGAAATACATTTCTATTGTAAATTACCCCGTCTAAGGCATTTCGTTATAGCAGCAGAGACCGACAAAGACAGAAATAGGCACAGAGAGATAGGGTGATGTGTTAATAACAAAACCTAAAAATGGGAAAGCAGCTTTGGAACTGCATAATAAATAAAGGATGGAAAGAGTTTACAGGTCCATTGCCATGAAAGGAGCCTTAGGGGCAACTCAGGTGAGGGTTCAGAAGAAGGTGAGGTTGAAGAAGCTGTAGAAATAGCCTCCATCTTCTTAGAGATTACCTAAGTGGTTGTGATCAAAATGTTGATATTATAGAAATACAGATGGTAAAGGCCATTCTGATGAAGTCTCAGAAGAAAATGAAGGACACGTTATTGGCAACTGAGGACTAGATGATCTCTGTTACAAAGGGGCAAAGAACTTGGCCAAATCATGTTCATGTTCTAGAAGAAATCTCTAAGCAAAATGTTGAGGATTTTGACTACTTATAATAAAATGTGGAAGCAGAACTTAAAGATTTGGAAAATTCTCAGCCTGGTCATATTGTATAGAATGGAAAGGTGTGTTCAAGAAAGAACACCAAGGGTGTGGCTAAGTAAGCGTTTGATAAGGAGATTAGTACGGTGAGGCAGAAATCAGGTGCTATTTATCAAGATAATGAAAGCATGACACCAAAGGCCTTTCAGTGTTTATTTGTGCTGTCCTTCCTATCATAGGCACAGAGTGCCAAGGCTGGGGGCAACACATCTATGTCAAAAGAGGAAGCTTGGACACCTGTAGGACCTTGACGCCCGGTGGCCTCAAATCTCCACTTCCTGCATTCTGCTGCAATGCTCCTCACCTGCCCCAGGTATGGTTCAAGCAGGCCCATGTGCAGTTTGGGCCACTCTCTGGAAGGCAATATAGTAAATCTTGGTGGTGTCTGTGCAGTGCTATCTCTACCAAAGTGCAGAGTGCACAAGTTGTGAGGGCACGCCTGCCTCCACTTAGATTTCAAAGGATGCCCCAGAAAGCCTCAGAGCCCAGACAGAGAACTATCACAGGAGCAGGACCACCAAAGAGACCCCCCACCACCCCAGTATGGCAATGCCCAGTGAAACTGTGGGAGCAGAGCCACCCCCAAGACCCCAGACTGGTAGAGCCACCAGTGTGCAATTCCAGCCTGGGAGAGCCATAGGCATGTGACTCCAATATGTGAGAAATGCTGTATGGGTTTTGCCCAGCAAAGTCATGGACAGGACTACCCCCCACCCCCCAAGTGTTTAGAAGGTAAAATATCAAGTCGAAGATTATTCTTGAGCCTTAATATTTGCCCTGTTGGGTTTTGGAGTTAGTCAGGATTTATTATCTTTTTCTTCCTTCCTACTTCTCCCTTTTGGAAAGGAAATGTCTGCCCTGTGCCTATCCCATCATTGTATTTTCAAAGCATGTAACTTGTTTGATTTCAGAGGCTCACAGCTGAAGGGGAATTTGCCTCAGGATGAGTCACACCTTTGAGTCTCAGTCATATTTGATTTAAATGAGACCTTGGACTTCAGACTTTTGAATTGGTGCTGGAACAAGTTAAGGCCTGGGGAGCTACTGGGATGGAATGAATACATTCTGCATGTGAGAAGAACATACATTTCGGACGGCCAGAAGCAGAACTCTATGGTCTGAATTTTGGTGTATCCCCCAAATTTATATGTTGAAACATAACCACCAAAGTAATGGTATTAAGAAGTGGGACCTTTTGGGAAGTGATTAAATCACAGAGGCTCTGCTCTCGTGAATGGGATCAGCCTTAAAAAGGTTGAAGGCAGCGGTTTTGCTCCTTCTGCCATGTGAGGATGCAGCAACAAGGTGCCATCTGTGGAGCAGAGAGCAAACCCTCATCAGACACTAAACCGGCCAGTGCCTCGATCTTGAATTTCTCAGCATTCAGAACTGTGAGAAATAAATTTCTATTACTTACAAATTACTGAATCTATGTTATTTCCTTATAAATAAAGCAGCCAAGGACAGTTACGTGATCCTAGATCACCCATTGCCATAATGTTTTCAGGTGAGACTTACTGGCCTTCAACTCTCAGCTGCCTTCCAAGCCCATCACTATGAGAATATGGAAACTTCCAGAAACCTTTCACAGAACAGGAGAGCAAAAAGAGACTTGCGTGTGCTATCTATGAATCTCTATTTGTCTAAACACACAATGTCCCATTTTACTGTGTTTTCCAGAACTCCAAACAGGAAATAGAACAAAAGGTTCCTCCAGGATTTTCAGTTTTTCATAATCCATTCCCACCTTTGGTCAAGGCCTAGACCTTTCTAGGCAGGGTTGCCTTCTTCCCTAGGACAATAAGTCCCAGGTCTTTGCCTTAATGTAATAAAGCTTCAGAAGAACAATAAAATGATTACTGAGAATTGTAAATGCATTGAGAGATATTATTAAATATTATTCTTGCCTTACAAGTAATAGGTCAGGGAGTAGCCAGATATGGCAAAAATTAAAAAGATGCTACTATAGTGAATTCTTATAATTTTATATTGCCTTTATATGCATGTATACTCAAATGTATCCACTTTGAGTATAAGTTGAACTTTCTCATCCCAGAAGCAGGCCTTAGTCACCCTTGACAACAATTTCTAGTTCTCTGCCTCTTCCAACTTCCTCACTGTGGCTGATCCAGATATATGCTTATACAAATGCCATTTTGTGACCACCTCCTTAGGGGACAGCTAGATACAACTTACTTGACTTGCCCACTGACCCCCACACCTCATACGAACTGTGCAGATATGCTCAGCAATCACCTCTCAGTTGCCTGTGACCTCTTGGAATTATTGCCTGCTTGTTCTAAACCCATCAATTAAAACTCCCCTCAGGAAACCTGCTTGGGTAACACCCTGAACCCCAATAAAGGCTTTGGCCCAAAGGTCCCTCTCTCTCTCTTGCTCCCCACATGCTGGTTGAGTGCCTATCCTGGACAGCTCTCCCCTTCCCGTTGGCGCTCTTTCCCTCTCTTCTCTGATCTGTAAGTAATACGCTCTTCTGTTATTTCGTGTGTTTTGCTAAGTTGCCTCTTCTGTGTCTCACCTGACCAACACACCCAAATCTACCTTCTACCTTCTTTCTCCATCAGGGCTGTCCTAGAGAGGGGCTGTCTTTGTAGGAATAAACTGGACACAGGTCAGACAAGAGCCCCAACGGCATCTCCCAGTATAAACAAGTTTTCTGTGAGAGGAACACCCTGTCGTGGGTTGGACACCCAGGCATTAGGCTGTCTGCTGATATAGAAGTGTCCCATGAAAGACACACTATAAAGATTCATGACCAAATCCCTGGAGCCCTGGCAGGGTAGGGCAAGAGTTTTTACCCATGTTCCTGAGAGAGACCTCAAGACCAAATTAGAGGAAAATACAATAGCTAACTAACGAGTAACTTTTTTGAATATTGTTTAGAGCCAGCCTTCTCATTACATAGGTAAGTAACAGAGCCTTGAATTTTTTTTTTTTTTTTGCAATTAATTTAATGGCAGGACTGGGATTAGAATTCGGGGACTTATCCCTATATTTTCTCCATTCCATTATATTGAGATTTTCTCCCATAGTCTATTAAACTCTGTTCTCTGGAAATTTGAAATAAATTTTGGTCATACACCATCACTGTTTTTATCTCAGGACAGCTAGAAACACTTCAATTTCTATATTTACCCTTCTTATGGAGAACATTTTTTAGGTTCCATTAATGACTAGGAACATTCTTGGATCTATCACAAAAAGAGTCATAGTTTCCATTGATTGTGCTGTAGCTATGTGGAAACTTCATGGAATCCCTAAGTATACCTGGTGACTTTAAACCATTAGAATAGTCTTCATTGTGGCCCATGCCTGTAATCCCAGCACTTTGGGAGACCAAGGCAGGCGGATCACGAGGTCAGCAGATCGAGACCATCCTGGCCAACACGGTGAAACCACGTCTTTATTAAAAATACAAAAAATTAGCTGGGCATGGTAGCAGGTGCCTGTAGTCCCAGCTACTCAGGAAGCTGAGGCAGAAGAATGGTGTGAACCCCAGAGGCAGAGCTTGCCGTGAACTGAGATGGCGCCACTGCACTCCAGCCTGGGTGACAGAGCGAGACTCCACCTCAAAAAAAAAAAAAAAAAAAAAAAAAAAAAAAAGAATAGGCTTCATTGCAAAATCATTTATTTTTGCTACCATTTCCCCTCTCCTTATCCATGACTTAAGCAATCAGATGTTCCTAAATTTTAACCTTTTTGTCAGTAATTCTAGATTTTTGAAAAAGATACTTTAAAAGATTATAATGGGCACAATAATATACTTCCAAGATTGCAATCTATAAGGTAAAATTTCCCTGATAAAAGATGTTACATGACACACGGTGTAAATTAATTTGATACTAAAATTTATGTTAGGAAAAAGAAGACCTTTTTGCTAAGCATGGCAGGTAGTCAGGAGCAGTTCAGTGTGGTAGGTTATAACAAGAGTCCTGAAATACTTCCTGGGATTCAAAAATGAAAAATAATATTCTAGGATAACTGGAAGATTAATTTTAGTTGTGAATAATCATTGATAAGTGTTATTGAAGACCAATCTACATTGTGACCAAAGGAGGGTAAAACATAGAGCTTACTTATGCCTTAGCCAGAAATCATTTTCTCCTTCACTATACAATTGAAATCTCTCATTTAAAGTAGTATTTTCATACTGACATATTTAAAACTAGCCAGTTATTTCCTCCATGAGCATGCTATTCATAACATTTCTTAGGTTTGTCAATCAGCCATTGGCAAATGAGGTAAGATAGGGACAATGTTTTATTATTTCATTCTAATTAAAACTGTTGGCTCTAAACCCCCTAGTCACAGCTACTGCATCCAAGTAAATAAAAAAGATGATGCATTAGTGGATACAGGCTTGAGTTAAAAATAATTGTCATTTCAAAAACTTTCCCCTTTCTATAGATTTGGGCACTAGTCTCAAAGTACATTCCAAAGAGAAAATTCATAAATTTCCCAGTCTCCATTAATCCCCACCCAACTCAACCTCTAAAATCCCTCAAGTAATAATCACTGGGTTTGGAGGCCAGAATCCAGCAGATAAGGACTGTTTTCTAAGTCCAAACTAATCTGTCATTAGTGATGTAAATACTGATCAATGTTCAAAAACTAGCATATGATTTCTGAGGCCTCACCTTGTTGTTTGGCTTGATTATATAACTTTCTTCCTTCCAAACTCATCTTCCCAGTACTCCAGCCATTTGAATGTTTTGAATTCATTCAGTGCATATTTATTGAGCACCCTCAATGAGCCAGGAATAGTTCCAGGTGATTGGATACTTTAAGGAATAAAACAGTAAAAAAAAAATGCCTGCCCTCATGAAGCTTTTGTTACATTGCAGTCCCACAAAAGGGATATATCTATAAATAAACCTGTCCTTCTTTCTAGAAGGCACTTCTACACTTCTTTATCCAGTGAGTCCTTACCCAGGTGTCAAGCTCCACTCATAGGTACCACTTCCAGGAATCTTTCCTGCTATGTGTTAGGTGCCCCTTCTGAGTATTCCTAGGATTTTATTTTTGGAAGTGCACTTACCACACTCCATTAGAATTGCCTGTTTACTTTTTCTATCTTTTCAGCTACACCAGGGGTCAGCAAACTTTTGCTATAAAGGGGTAGAAAGTAAATATTTTAGGATCATAGGCTGTATTAGTCAGGGGTTTCCAAAGAAACTGAAACTATTTATGCAGGTTGATCCCTAATCTGAAAATCTGAAATCTGAAATCTGAAATGCTCCAAAATATATGGTCTCTATTGCAATCATCGACTGCCATTGTAAAGTGAAAGGAGCTGTAAATAGCACATAAACAAAAACTTTATCTATTAAAACAGATAGAGACTGGATTTTGTCTGCAGACTGTAGTTTGCCAACCCCTGAACTAGTCTACGAATTTCTTGAGCAGGAACAGGGTCCTGGTTAATTCAAACATCCTTGGACATAATGGGAACTTAATGAATTATTGTTGAATGAATATGGAACTGATACCATAATAGCTATGTGATTGCCATTATGGATATGGATGTTGGCAAATTCACAGTCATCTTGGTTACTATCAGGAACTATATCTCACAATAGTTAAGGATGGCTGCTAATGATTACAAGTATGCTTGATTATGTCATCTGGATGGCCATATGTGTTTTTCTTCAGTTTGCATGTGCATATATTTTAGTTAAGCAAATATGCACATATATAGCTGTGTCATATTTTAAGTTTTCCTATAATTTTTCCAAATGGAATAACACAAATACACTAAATAAAACGGAGGTTTATTTAAAATAATTTGTCAATGTTAGGGTATCCAGGCACTCTAAATTCTTCTTCAGTTGTTTGCAAGGAAAATCAAGTAACAGTCATTAAGCTCTAAAATATGCCAACTACTTTATACCTTAACCTCTATTTTACAGTTCCCGATCCTTCTGGAGAATGTGGAAAATATTTTCTCCTGAAAACACCCCTGACAGTTATTTGTAGGGTATCCTTAGGGATGTCCCATGTGTTAATCAATAAGTTCTATCTGCTTCCCTGTGACGCTGACCATTCATTTTTTCTTTTTCTAGCTCTGCTTGCTCCAGGCCTTCTTCAGTGATATGACCAAAGTTGAGGAATGTCCTCTCACTTTTGGTGTGTGTGTGTGGCTCATACCTACTACTGACAACTGCGAATACCTCCCTTGTATATGGTGAACACCTTACGTTCAGTGCTTTGCCAGTGTCCTAAATTCTCATTGGCTATATCCCTTGATGGTCTATGGAGTACCATGTTCCCTGTTCTGGGGAGCAGGGTGGAGAAGGCCTGGATGTACTTCTTAGCTTGTACTTCGCTTTGCCACCTGGGTCATCATGACTTGCTTACCTTTTTCTGTGTTTCTCTTAGAGTCTTGGTAAAAACAACACTTTCTATTTCTGCTGCACCTCTCCTCCACCTTACCTCCTATGTTTGTATCTGGTTCTGGAAATTAGTCATGAATATGGGGTCCTTGCTATCTCATCAATGTACCTCTCATCCAGTATGAGAACTCTGTACCAAAATACCTCCCTCTTCTTCTAGACATCCCAATATGTCTTTGAATTCCAAGATCAACCCCTTTTTTCCAAGTCTTATGTTTCACTTTTATTCCATTTTATCATATTACTCCCATTTTACAAATTAGAAGGCTGAAGCACATGGAGAGTTAAGTAATTTGTTTGATGTAAGTCGCACAGAGTAACGAAGTAAGGGTTCTAATCTAAATCTGAGTCCAGAGACCAGTGATTTTCCAACTATACCTTACTGGCTGCAAGAGATACAAAAACAAAAAGGCAAAGCCCCTCCCTTAAGGAATTCACAGCCTAAAGCAGAGTCTACAATCTGTAAGTTAGCTCATTTATACATTTTGACAATGGCCATTGGCTGATAGGATTAACAATGGGACAATGAAAATTTCAGTAGTTCCAGTTCTGGGTAGCATTTTTGTCTGGGAAAGCTTTTGCTGTCCTTTGGAAAAGTGGTTTCCAGATTAGGATACACATTAGAAATCCCTGTTAAAAATACATATGCAAGAACCTTATCTCAGACCTATCAAGTCAGAACTTTCAGGTGCAGGACCCAGGAATCTTTACTTAACAGGGTCCTCAGGTGAGTCTTATGCCACCAGCTCACATTGCTCTTAAATGTATTTGGGACTTGCTCTCTTAGACACTGTTGCAGAGGAAACTGCCCAGAGACCACTGACTTAGAGGAGGAGACACAGAAGGAACTAAAGCGAAGGAGATTAGAACCAGGAGTTGAGTGAGCCAAGAGAAAAGGCTTAGAAACCTGAGCTATGTGATGAAATATTAGACTCCATTGTGAACACCTGAACTAAAAAGCAGACTAGAGAGACTGGGCTCTGCCCAGACCCTTCGGCAGCATCTGCTGGTAGCCCTGTCACTGGGGACTTAAAAACAGGAGTAGTGGATGGTTTCTGTGCAGACAATTTCAACTTTCAATAGGCTGGGTTGTTTTAAATGATATAAATTAGCAAGCAACAGGCAAGCATCCAGTGCTTCTAAGTTGGCTTCTAAGTTCAGTGAGCCATCCTGCTTTAGTCTGCCTCCTGCAGCTGAACTCACGGTGAGTATCTGGGGAGTCAGGGATGTCATTGCTTTGTAGAGAGGGTCTGCCTTCTGATATATCTGCCTGCAGGGCATCTGGAAAGGCTGCTTTCATCTTGCTATGTTTGTTTCTCTCATCCCAGAGGAAAACACAGTTCTCTGAGGGACGAGTAATCATCATCTCAGGTGGTTCATTGCTCTGAAATACAGATTTTTGTCAGATGCATCAACCTAACTAAGAGATTGTTGGATGACTATTTTGGAGGCAACATGCACAGCTGGGCTTCCAGAGTAGTAAGGGTTCAGCTAATAAGAATTTATAGAGATTGTTTCTTGACTTTCAAAACACTTTTCTCTGTGATTTAGTGCACGGGAGTAGGGGGAGGTGAGCTGGGGGCGGTATTTCTACCTGGACTGAGAGATGAAGTGCCAGTGATGACAAAAGCAACAGGCTCCTAAAGACAACAAGAGTTTTGTTTCTTGATTAGTAATTTTAATCTGCATTGGTGACCTTCTGTTCTTTTATTCTTTGTTTTCTGCCCCTCTTTTTGGTGCTCTACCAGTTTTTGACTTCTCTTTCTTCTAATAGGCCACTGTCTCCCAGTGATATAGACTTGATCCCTTTTACTGTGGTCAGGGACCTCCAGACTCCATAACATTGCTTTCATGTTCAGCCTCCAATAAGGCTGTCTCCATATTGCTAAGTGCTCCCTCCCCAGCCACTTCAAGGCGAATCCTGTGGGAGGCAGCAAGGTTAATGCTGCTTGTTCTCTACTGCTTTGTATCCTTTGTTTCCTGAATACCCTGCAGTGTGAGGAGTCCTGGCTTCCAGTGCAAAAAAGTGGGGAAGCTGGGAAAATATATTCAATCGGATCTTGAAGCATCTCCCATCTTCAGAAGTAGAATATAAACAGTCAAGTTGGCTTCTATTCTTTCTTATTCATCGTCTCTCAGAAATTTTACTCAATTTTTTTTCTTTTATGCATATCATTTATTCTTTCATGTATTCATCAAATATTTATTAAGCAGCCACTTGCTTAGTAAATATGTGTCAGGCCCTATTCTAAGAACTGAAGAACATAGTGTTGAACAGGGTAGAATTTCTGCCCTTGAGGAATTTGCAATCTGGAATAGTGCTATCAAATAGAATATTCTTCAATGGCAGAAATGTTCTGTATCTACCTTGTTCAATATAGTAGCCACTAGTTACATGTGATTATTGAGCAATTAAACTGTGGTTAGTGTGGCTGAGGAACTAGATTTCTGTTTTATTTTTAATTAATTACATTTAATTAGCTATGTATGGCTAGCGACTACTGTATTTGTATAGAGCAGAAAATGGATAGTCAGATAAAGAAGCAGACTTTCACAATATCATATGTTAAGTTTGTAATGAGATAGTTGTTTAGACTAGTAAATAGATCAGGGTTAAATGCTTTGATTGAATCAGATTATGAAGGGTGCCAAACACAAAGGACCGTCCAAGTCTAACACTTACAGATTCAGCCGGTAAAGAAATAATGAACTAATTTTAGATTCAGCCAGATTATTACTTATATACATAGTGAAGACAAGAGAAGCTAAAGATGTCAGCCCTGTGAGTCCTTATCCCACACACCAAAAGGATGGCACTGAAACAAAAGGGGTCAGATGGCTTCAGCAAGAGTTGTGATACACCCTATTGCTGGCCAGTCAATTCCAGACTGCAGCTAAACGGCTATAGAGCTGCAGTTCTGCCCTACGGAAGCATAGGGGTTAAGTTGGAAAGTCTCATATTCCTCTGGAACCTGGGAGTTATATCAGAAAACCGCCTCATGGCAGCATCCCACAAGATAGAGGCAGATGAGAAAACAACCTCGCGAAGCCTTCTCTGAAGATTTTTTCCCTTGCCATGTTCCTAGGAGGATCACAGGGCATTCCACCCAGATTTAGGTCATATGGCAGTCCAAGCTTTGCCTGTGCATCCCATGTAGACACATGTAGAGTCTCTAGGGCTCCATGGTAGAGCCACTCCCTTGGAAATGGTCTTAAGTGCTATGCCAAAGGATTTAGATTCTACCCTTAAATGAATCTGGGAGCTACTGGAAGTTTAAAGTAGAAGAGTAATTTGACTTTTGAGTTTTGCAGAGATCAGTCTGACAATATTGTAGAGACTAAAAAAAAAAAACTGTAAAAAGGAAGAAAGATTTGGGAAAAAGGACGAGAGTTTGTGGGAATGAAGAGTGTACAGTTAAAATCATTTATGAACACATGGTATGTGAAGGGCTCTGTATACAGTATAGGTGACAAATAAATCAAACAGAATTCTGCCCTCAAGAAAATTTCAGATTAATAGGAGAGAGAAAACACAACATAAATGATTATAAGGCTCAATATATTAAGTGCTTTGAGAGGCATGCTGGAGGGCCCAGAGGAAGGAGAGACCTCTTCAGATGGGTGTCCCTTATATAGTAGGTAGTTTATTGATGATTATGACAATGCAGTGTTGGACAGGAGAAGCCTTAAGGATCTTATAAATTAACACTCTGGAATCTATGAGGAGCTAGCTCTGAGAAGCAATAAGCCTTATCAACTAACAAGGGTATGAATCCTTGTATATGGATTAGTTGGGATCCAACTGAGAATAAGGTAATACAAATGTAATAGAAAAGTAGGAAAAAGTCATATAGATTAAGCATGGGGAGACGTGGCAAGGAGAAGGTTTGAAGGCTTTGGATTTTGAGGCCAGCCAGTGTCAACTTGTTCTTTTTTTATTTTTTTTTTGAGACAGCGTCTTGCTCTGTCACCCAGGCTGGAGTGTAGTGGTGTGATCTTGGCTCACTGCAACCTCCACTTCCCGGGTTCAAGTGATTCTTCTGCCTCAGCCTCCTGAGTAGCTGGGACTACAGGTGCACGCCACCACACCTGGCTAATTTTTGTATTTTTAGAAGAGATGAGGTTTCACCATATTGTCCAGGCTGGTCTCGAACTCCAGACCTCGTGATTTGCCTGCCTCAGCCTCTAAAAGTGCTGGGATTACAGGCATGAGCCACCGCGCCAGGCTCAACTCGTTCTTCATCATTGGACATATTAATAGATGGGTTCTCACTTCCCACTTCTCATCCCCTCATTTTGGCATTTCCACTTTACTTTGTCATCCTTCTTCTACCTAAAGGAGGCCAGTTGATATCCATTGCCTTAAAAAAAGGTAGCACATCAGAAAGAGGGAAAAAATCTTCTTTTGGTTTTTGACTTATAAAAATCCTAATGGCTGATATGCACTCCAGAAGTCATAAATGAGTATGTTTTGTTTGGTTCACATCTTGTTTTGTTGCCCACTGAATACCTTTAGACTGGACTAAAGCTTGTTTTAGTTCTTTACAGTTCTGTATCTCATTTATTCCTGGCCCTTATCTATAAATTTATATTACCTGCTTGGGTCCCCATGGGTATCTGAATTTGGAGCCTCTGGCATACATTGTACAGCAGGTTCAGAAGAATGCACAATAATATATAAGCTTCCCGAGTCTTTCAGCATTATAGAAGTCACAGAAAACTTACTTGGATTCCAAGTAATTTCTATTTTGAGTCTTTGTTCCTCCAGGTGGCAGAGATATAATCTTAGAACAAATGCTTAAAATGGAATTTACTTGGAATCTAGAAAAATAGAAAAAAATACATTTTGTGCATGCATGAGTTTGTGGGCTATAATTCTACTATTTCACTATCTGTCCTGCCAAAGTATGCAACAGGGTGTATACTTAACTAAAAGGTTCAGAGTCAGGAAAAATGAAGATGAAATTAAAAATAAAGTATTGAGAAAGAAAAAAAGGAGGGGTAGGTTAAGAGAAGAGTGAGTTTTCATATTTCTACTCTCATTTGGGGAAAATAGTTAAGGTTTATGTGTTGGGTCACCTGGTATGAGTTAAGATTCTTGCTTCACCATTGACTACATAGGCAAACTTGGCTAAGTCATTTAACTCACTGAGCTCTATTTCCTAATTTGTAATGTAAGCATAGTAATATATTTTTATTCCTACAGGGTTGTCATTCCCACAGGGAATAATGACCTTGAAAGAGCCTTGAAAAGTGAAAAAGCTTTACTATGGGAATTAATATTATCCAGTAGCTAGCTTTTAGTAAATGCTTAATAATTGCTGTTAGAGAAAAATAAATTAAGGGGAGAATAGAATTGCCCAGTCTCAAGTATGTCTTTATCAGCAATGTGAGAAAAGACTGATACAGACTGTATGTCTCGTGGCTGTTTAATGTGCATGCTCGGAGTCCTAAAGACAGTCACTGTCCTAACATACAATTCAACAAGTGATTCAAGGATAGAAACATGATGGAATCATTGTGTTTCTTACAGACTGAAAATCAGGTGTCTACAAACAAATACCCCAGCTTTAAGGAGAATTGATAGTAGTGGGCTGAGAATAAAAAAGTACCCACACTCATGGGAAAAGATTGATTTTTCTGTAGCTAAACTAATAAATCCTACAACTGCTCTCCTTAGTTTACAGTGTGCTGATGCTATCAATTCACCAGAAAGGAATCTATACACGAAAATGTATAATATGTCTTTCCAGTTTAGATAACAAGATCATTTTTTCCAGGTTAGATATATTTCTGTTGGCAAAGGTTAAGTGGGATTATATTGAAAGATCTCTTTTTGGGACTAGGGGCCTCAAAATTTGGAGATTTCTGTACCTTGACATTAGTAGCCTTCACTAATATAGAGTAGCAGAGACAACACAGAGAGGTGGCGAGTGATGTGGGATACCAGACCTTCACAAAACAGGGTGAGATTGATTCCATCACATAGTCTAGGGGCATAGCCAGCCTGGTTTTAGGAAGGAGTTTGATGCTGGGATTTTCTCTGTTGGTAGACTCTCAGATATGACCAAAAGGAAACCCCAGACTGTCGGGATATCCTAGAGGAATTTCTCACTCAGTAGAACTTTTTAGAAAAAGTAAAAGTCATATGCTTTCCCAAAGTTTGAATCATAGTCTGTTGGCCAGTAAAAAAAAAGCATGCAACTAAGTCAGGAAACTTGGCACCTTTTCTCTCTTGACCATGATATGACCTTACAGAAGTCAATCATCCTGAGTTTGTGAAATGCAAAGTTGAACTAGTTGACTCTTTGATTGCAAGTAATAGTTATCAACTCAAGCTAATGTAAACAAAGGGATTCTATTATAAGGATGCCAGAGTGTCTCAAAGAACTCAAGTACAGTTGACCTTCAGGAGTGGTTAGAACCAGGAATTTGAAATCTAGTAAGATTACTTTCTCTGCCTTTCATCTTTATATCTACTTTATTCATTCATAACTTCTCTCTCCCCCTCTCTCCTTCCCCCTCTCCTGGTCCCCATCTCCCCCTCCCCCTCCCCCTCCCCCTGCCCCTCCCCATCTCCCCCTCCTCCTCCCCATCTCTCCCTCCCACTCCCCTTCCCCCTCCCCCTCCCGCTCTCCCCCTCCCCATCTCCCCCTCTCCCCCTCCCCATCTCCCCCTCATCCTCTCCCTGTCCCCGTCTCCCCCGTTCCCCCCCACCCGTCCCCCTCCCCTTCCCCCTCCCCTTCCCTCTTCCCCTCACCGTCCCCCCTCCCCCTCCCCATCTCCCCCTCCCCATCTCTCCCTCCCCCTCCCCTTCCCCCCTCCCCCTCCTCTCCCTCTCCCCCTCCCCTCAAACTCCCACATGTTTCCCCTAAGACGAATTTTCTGGGATTATCTGGATACAGCTTCAGCTTCTGAATTTTATGGATTCAATTACATGTGAGTCCAGGGCCAGGGTAAGGAAAGAGAGGTTCAAGGGTGCAAAATATCAGGAAGACCTTAGAGGCTTGGTCTCTCAGTGACATGAAAGTAAACTTTGGTCCTCTAGGTGCCTCTCTTGCCTCACCTTAGTCTTGACCCTGATAGAGTGACTGTTGATCTCTGGGTCTCAATTCTAAGCTAGCAAGGTGAAAACATCATTGCCACATCTTGAATCTGAAATTCAGCTCTAATCCAATCAGCAATGGCACCAGGGCTGACACCACAAGGTACATACATAGCTCTTGAGTGATCATAGCTCTGGGCTTTAGGAGACTATTCTCAGATAAAAAGGAACTACAACTTGGGAAGAAAGCCTCAAATCTTCAATCACACATGTACTACATAATATTTATTTCCATTACATTTTTGGTGCTATTTTATTCTGCCCCTTATAAACCTTATAACTCCTAAACATGTACATTGTATAATTTATTATATCGATGTTGAAAGGATCCCTAAAGTTTTCATACAGTTACTACCCTTGAGAGGCTCATTTGGGAGGATAAAACTAGATACAGGATGCACGCTGAAGAGTGGTTATAGTAAGCAATTCAAATTAATTAACTATAAAAATAAAAGCTGTATTGGGCTAATGCATTGTACAGAAGTTTAGAGAAGGAGAATAATAGCAAGGAGAGGAAGAATCAATGATGTCTTCTTAAAGATATCTTTTTGGGGGACAAAGAGGACAGCAGATACAGAGGCTTACAGGAAGGAATCATATCAGAAAATATTAATACCTACAGAACATTGAAATGTTGCAGGGGACACCAGACACTCTTTAATATTACATGTCCCATCTCCCTAACATGAATGAAAGACTCATGAAGTTGGAATTGATGCCACATTCTGTCAAGAACTTTCCCAATATTGAGAAAATATATTCATAATCATTCTATTTATTCAAAATTATTGTATTGACCATGAATTTAAGTGTGTGTAAAATGGTCAGTAGTGCTGTTTGTTAATGAGGTTATCAGGTGGGGGTGTGTACTTTGCAGAAAATCACTTTTTAAAAGTAAATGCAAAAAGACGTTTTCCCCTTGATCCTCTTCTACCTCTGATGACTAATCTCTTATCTACAGTAGAGAATTGGGCATTGCTGTAGTTGGGATGTTTGACCCCTCCAAATCTCACGTTGAATTTGATCCCTACTCTTGGAGGTGAGGCCTCTTGGGAGGTATTTGGGTCATGGGGGCGAATCTCTCCTGAATGTTTTGTTGAGGTCCTTGTGGTAATGAGTGCTTTCTCCCACTCTTAGTTCCTCTGAGAGCTGGTTATTAGCAAGAGCCTGGCATCTTCCTGCCCTCTTTCTCTTGCTTCCTCTCCTCTCATGTGATGGCTGTACATGACGGCTCCCCTTCTCCTTCCACTATGAGTGGAAGCCACCTGAAGCCCACATCAAGAGCAGATGCTGGAGCCATGCTTCTTGTACAGCCTGCAGAATCATAAGCCCCAAGTAAACCTCTTTTCTTTATAAATTACCCAGCCTCAAGTATTCCCTGATAGCATACACAACAAACTAAGACAGGCATCAATTGCTCTTTTCCTCCGTCTGCACTACTGGAGCCTATTTATTTCCACAGTTTTTCTGCACCCAAATACAAACCCCAAAGCCTTTATTTTGAATTATCCCCTAAATAAAATTAAGGACCCCTTGGAGAGTCAAGCTTTTAGGGGGGACAACTATTACTGCTATTTCTGTGAAGATGTTGTTGAAAAATGGTTCAGATGTATATGCCAAAGTCTCATGTGAGAAATATCTTTTAGAGATAAAGATCTTTTTGGGAAGGGCCTCACTTTTTCCTTTCCCCTAAGGAACTGATAATTTTTTCTATGAGAATAGTTAGAACAACATAACTGACCAGGCAGCCCTTTTTCCTTTGGCTATCAGTAGATTGGCACCAAACTTACAACCCACAAAATGCCCTTCTTTTCATGTTCCAGGTTTTCTGTGATAAATACTTGTAATCCTAGTCCATATTTTCCCAAATCTTATTTTATTTAATTTTACTCTTTAACTGTTTTACAATTTGTCGGTAAACAGATTCAAATATTTTGTGGAATGGGGTACAGAGGAAAAAAGAAAGGAAGGAAGGGAGGGAGGGAAGAAGACCCCATTTTCCTTATAATGGAGCAGGGTACAAAGTGGCCAATCAAATGTATATGGTAGTCTCTTTACTACAAACAACATTGGCATTCATAACTCTATTAGAAAAGCATAATAGCAAAGACAAGAGCATGAAGTTTTATTTTCCCTTAAAAAGAACAAACAATGGAAAATCTGCAAAGAGCTAGAGGTCTAACAATGGCAGGTAGGGATGACAGACTAAAAGGAAAATAACAACGACAATAACAGAGAGTGTGTTTATGTAAGTCTGTGCCCATAGCCATACCCAACAGGTGTGGGGGCTGAAAAGCAGTGTTGTTTCAGAGCCTTTTGTCATGTATTATCCCCCTTGGCTCCTAATACTTTGTAAAGATAGGTCACACGGGTATTATTTCAGCTGAAGAATTAAACCTTAATGTACTGAAAACCACAAAACTAAGATTTACTAGTGTTATAATGGGTAAGACAGGAGGCTGTGGTGTCAGATATAGCTTGAATTCCCACTTCTACTATCAACTACTTGTGAGACTTGGAGCATGCCATATAACCCATTTCCTCATCTGTAAAATGAGAACAATGAGTACTTTCTGCATGTCTCTCTCTCCCTCCTCCAAAAGTTCTGCACATTTTTCACTAAGTTCCCAGAAGTTTAATTTGGTCAGACCTAATATAAACCTTGCCTTGACCTTTTCTTGGAATTTAAATCTCCAACTTAAAGTCTTCTCTCCCACTACAGAGGGTGAAGCACCACTTGGTCCCTTGCCAGTTGCCAATGTTCCAGCTGTCAGCCACCCCAGCAAGTGCCCTTGCAGATGATCCAGTGCCTATCCAAGGGACAGGCCTGCCCCCATCCCAGGTGGTAACTCTGAAGGCCTCACTGAAGGACGAGAAGAGGAATCTATTCTGATTCCACCAGGGCTAATGAGGCTGGTGAGGTGGACCTGGAGCAGGCTCCCGCATTTGTAGGTGACTACATGGGGGTACATCCAATGGACCTCTTTTGGTCTCTGAAGCCTGAGAGGCCTTTCCGGAGGCTGCTCAAGCAGGATGTGATGAACAGCCCCTTTTGGGTCAGTCTGGACCCATATGACTCCATTTGTTTTCAACATTCAGCCACTCTTCAGCCCAAGGCCAGCCAGACCGTGCAGCGCTGGTTCTCAGGCCCTGGGGTGCAGAGGAAGCAGATCCAAGAAGGTCCAGTGTGAGGAGCCCTTTTTCTCCCTCCAGGTGAAACTAATCTTTTGTGATACAGAAACCACTGTTAATGTGTATTAGTTCATTTTCATGCTGCTGATAAAGGCATACCCGAAAGTGGGAACAAAAAGAGATTTCATTGGACTTACAGTTCCACATGGCTGGGGAGGTCTCATAATCATGGCGGAGGGCGAAAGGCACTTTTTACATGGCAGCAACAAGACAGAATGAGGAAGAAGCAAAAGCAGAAACCCCTGATAAAACCATCAGATCTCGTGAGACTTATTCACTATCATGAGAATAGCACGGGAAAGACCAGCAGCTATGACTCAATTACCTTGCCCTGGGTCCCTCCCAATCGTATCTCCCAGAATTCCTTCTTCGACTCTGGGAATTCTGGGAGATACGATTCAAGTTGAGGTTTGGCTGGGGACACAGCCAAACCATATCATAATGGAAATAAAAACAATAACAAATTGTATCAAATTATTAGAGAACCCGTATTTCCCATAAAGTTTTTTTTTTTGTTTTTTTTTTTGTTTTTTTTGAGATGGAATCTCGCTCTATCCCCCAGGCTGGAGTGCAGTGGCACGATCTCGGCTCACTGCAAGCTCCGCCTCCCGGGCTCACGCCATTCTCCTGCCTCAGCCTCTCTAGTAGCTGGGACTACAGGCACCCGCCACGACGCCCGGCTAATTTTTTGTATTTTTTAGTAGAGACGGGGTTTCACCGTGTTAGCCAGGATGGTCTCGATCTCCTGACCTTGTGATCCGCCCGCCTTGGCCTCCCAAAGTGCTGAGATTATAGGCGTGAGCCACCGTGCCTGGCCTCCCATAAAGTTTTAAAACTAATGTGCTAGTGTGTGTGTGTGTGTGTGTGTAATTAATTTTGCTCACCTTGCATTTTCACGGCTATTTGACCCTTTTTTCGCTCTTTCTGATCCCATTCTCTTCTTTCTTTGCACTCGCAGGGGAAGGCCCTTTCCCAGGAGTCATTGATTTGTTTGGGGGCATTGGGGGCCTAGTAGAATTTCAGGCCAGTCTTTTGGCTTCCCATGGTTTTGCCTACAAAGACTTGCCTGACAAACTGCAGGAGGTGGACTTGGAATATTTTGAGGAAGCTGCCAACTTGCTACTAGCTCATCCCAAGGTATTTAAAATACTTTCCATTTTACCTTGGACAACTACAAAAAAACAAAATCACCAGTGCCTGCTCTGTTTTACCAATTTGCACAGACTTGGACACAGCAGAGCTGACAGTTAAATGGGGATGGTAATAGCTGCCTTGTAAGATTGTTGAGTTGATTTGTGATCAGTTTTGTGCTTATTGGCACATAGAAGACAATAAATAAATGGTGGACATAATGTGATTATTTTTTAGTGGAAAAAAACCAAGATGTCTTTCATTTGAAGTGTTTGTAACTTATTCATAAGGGTCTCTTCAATGCTTTACTGTCACTCACCTCAAATCAGGAATTCTCTGATTTGACATGTTTTCAAACTTCAGTGATTATCTCTGCAGGGGGATAATGCTGTAGTAAATCACACTGAAGAGTCCTGAAACTAAGATCAGGACAAAGGTACAAGATCAGGTCGGGAGTTGGGCAAAACTGACTTGACTGCATTATCTGACTAGCTGAATTAGCTTTTTAGTTAGTTTCAGAGCTGGGGGCAGAGTGAAGCATAGAGTAAGTGTCCAATGCCAACAGCCAGGCTAGAGAAAGGAATCTGAGAAGGAAGGGTCATTTTAGCACTCTTTGTCAAGTGTGTCCTTCTACTATTGAAAATGTAGTTCATGGACCAGTGGCCACAGCATCACCTGGAAGCCTTCAGAAATGCAGCATCTCATTTTCCATCCCTGAAACAGCAAACTGCATATTAACAAGATCCTCAGGTGATTCTTATGCACATTAATGATTGAGAAGGACTGGAATAGTAACATTAACCTAGCTTCTTCTAAGAGGTAAATATTAGTTGAACTAGGATCTATTCTCTTGAGGAGTTCCAAAGTACTGATATTTGTGCTAATGATTAAAAATAGAGGCCGGGCGTGGTGGCTCATGCCTGTAATCCCAGCACTTTGGGAGGCTGAGGTGGGCTGATCACAAGGTCAGGAGTTCGAGACCAGCCTGGCCAATATGGTGAAACCTTGTCTTTATTCAAAATACAAAAATTAGCCAGGCGTGGTGGCAGACGCCTGTAGTCTCAGCTACTCCGGAGGCTGAGGCAGGAGAATTGCTTGAACCCGGGAGGCAGAGGTTGCAGTGAGCCGAGATTGGGCCACTGCACTCCAGCCTGGGAGACAGAGCAAGACTCTGTCTCCAAAAAAAAAAAAAAAAAAAAGAGAAACCCAGAAATAGATATCACAATATCAAGTATCAGGGTTGGTATTCTACTAAGTTTAACTTACTGTTTTCAAGATCAAAATGTTCAAATGTCAGCCATTTCTTGTGGATCAACTTAATAATGGTAAAAAAATACTGGCTTACATTTGATGAGTGACTATTTGTTAGACTCTATGATAAACATTTTATATGCAGTCTCATGTAACATTCACAATAGCCTTATGAAGTACTATCAACAGCAACCTCATTTTTCAGATGAGAAAACATATTTAAAGTAATGTGTCAAAACTACATAGGCAGTAAGTGACAGATACAATCTGATAAGGTCCTTGCTCCAAACCATTAAGTTATCTTTGACTTCCTCAAATGTTTTATTCTTTTCCACCCCAACCCTGGAGAGCCTTGACTCTTCTCAAGGAGAGAGAGGATATGTTTCCTATTGGGACATTATCAACATCTTCATCTTTAGTGTTGAGAAAACGTGTAATTTTTCTAAGCTTATTTGAGTCTTTTTAAAAGATTGCCTAAAAAGAATTAAATCCCAACTAAAATGTTTTCAAATTATTTTTTTTTTCCATTTCAGATTTAACTATTTGTGAAATTAATCTGAAGAAGAAAAGTCAACTGCAGATATTCAACTTAGATTTAGATTCAGGGGATAAGCTTCAATGTCCACCTCTGCCCCTTGATAATGTTGTGGCCTTAAGCAAATCTTTTAAGTTTCCTGAATCCAGTTTGGCTATTGGAAAGACCAGCTGAGATAATGTGTGTATAGCAGCTAGCATAGAGTAAACTCTGAAAAAAACCACTTTGTTATCTTTGCCCATCTATTTTCTTCCCTCTCTCCCCAAGTCTTCAACCAATCACAAGTGTTTTAGGTTCTACTCCTGTCTTTCTCAATACATCACACCTTCTTCGTCCTCCTTGAGATTGTTTTAGCCTACTAGTCAATTTCCGACTTCCAGTTACAGCCATCTTCCTTCACTCCCTTATTCATTAATCACACAGATGTTTCCCAATGTCCTTGGGGGAAATTTTACAGTATCAGATTCTTGGGCCCACTCATACCTATGGGAACAGACACTTGAAAAACTGAGTTTCAGGAAGCTCAAATTGAAAAAAAAATCAGATGATTCTGATGACAGGAA
Organism: Gorilla gorilla gorilla; assembly: GCF_029281585.2. Classification (NCBI taxonomy): domain Eukaryota; kingdom Metazoa; phylum Chordata; class Mammalia; order Primates; family Hominidae; genus Gorilla; species Gorilla gorilla. Next base: position 97,660,341 of record NC_073237.2, on the reverse strand, counting down.
GTACTAGGGGTACAACTGTGAGCAAAATAAACAAACTAGGTCTTTATGTACCTGTCGTTGTCTGTCCAGAGTGCCCTTCCTTTCCCCCCTCATTTTTCAGACCTTTCATGTCCCCTCAGCTCCCTCAGTCTACCAGAGAACTAATGATCGTCCTCTATGAGCTACTGCCTTTTCCTATTGGTACTACAATTCAATTATTTACTGAATCCAAGCCTTTTGTCTTTATACTCTCATTGCTTTCAGGATTAGCTGTTGAATTTATGGAGGTAATATATGGGCAAAACCTTTGTAGCTATAAAATGCTATTTAAATGTGAATTCCACTTACATAATATTTGAGAGAACCTGAAAAACACCTTTTTTTTTCTGGCTAGAGACAAGAATTTTATTCTTCAGAAAGCTTACCTGGCTCTATTCTTGTAATGCCAAGCATCACTGGTGGGTTAGACTCTTTTTGCCCTTACAAAACTCTACTGTTGATGAAGAGTGTTTATTTCTATTGTCTCACTTGATCCTCATAACAACCTTGCAAGGTCAGTATCATCCCTACAAGACAATAAATGTTAGTGAGAATTAAGTGGGTAACATTCTCAGTCCCAGGAGCTGGTAAATCTGAGTGCCAAGACTCGACCTTCTTTGACTCTTTCCATCATACTTATTTATTGGCATGCCCGGGACAGCTCTTTCTCAGCTTGTGACCTGTAGCAGATTCCCTTTGTTTTGTGCTTCAGATCCAAAGGCCAGGAATTGGAGTGATCTCCGTGTGCAAAGGTGCCGAGATTGGCTTGGCTATGGCCTGCTACCTGAAGCAGGTGGTGGCCACCGTCTGCATTAACGGGCCCAACGCCAGCTTTGAAGTTCCACTCGGATACGGGGATCTGATTGTGACACCCATCAGCTCAGCTCAGCTCAGGAGCGCCTGCAGGTCCGCGTCTCTGGAGCTGTGCGCCTCCGCCACTGTAAGGGAGACTCCCCGAGATGAGCTCCATCAGCAGAGTGTGCTTCCTGTTGAAAAGGCTAGGGGTTGGATTCTTTTCATCGCTGGGGAGAGTGACGAATGCCTGGATAGCAAAGCGTACGCTGAGCAGGCCGTGGACCAGCTGCAGAGCCATGGCAGAAGCAGCGGGAGGATGCTGGTGCACCTCGGGGCAGGCCACCTCCTAGAACCGCCCTATGCTCCCTTGTGCTTCGCGTCCTGGAACCCGGGCATTTCCAGGCCCTTGCTCTGGGGAGGAGACGCTGCTGCTCATGCGGCAGCCCAGGAGCACGCCTGGGGGGAGATCCAGAAATTCTTCAGGCAATACCTCATTAAGACCAGAAGCAAACTCGGAGCAAAAGCTGAGTGATGATGGGGTGGACAGAGGCTGGAGTGCGGGTGGGAGGATAACGAGGATAAGGCAAGAACGCAGTGGGGAGAGGGGGCTCTCCTAGTTTGGCTGGATTCACAGTCATCTTGAATCAACTGGAAGGTGGTCAGACAAAAATCAAAGGACCGGGCACACATTCATGGGAAGTATTTCTCATAAATTGGTACGTGTTTCAAATTTTTGTAAATTGAATCCTAGTTTATACGAACTAAGGCACATTATTATTTCAAAATGGTGATACCCTTGCAAATTTTTTTATTGTTTGTTTTTGTTGTTGAGACAGAGTCACGTTCATTCACCCAGGCTGGAGTGCAGTGCCAGGATCATGGCTTACTGTAGCCTCAAACTGCCAGGCTCAAGCTATCCTCCCACCTCAGCCTCCTGAGTCACCGGGATTACAGGTGTGTATCACCAAGCCCAGCTAATTTCTTCTGGAGAGACAGGATCTGGTTAGGCTGGCCTCAAGTAATCTTCTTGCCTCTGCCTCCCAAAGTTCTGAGATTAAAGGCATAAGCCACTACACCTGGCCCCTTGCAAACTGAATAATCTTCTATACCCCAGTTAGCAATACCCTGGGCCCAGGCATTGCCAATCTAGATAAATTCCCTAGAACCTCCAAGTTACTGACAGAAATACATTTTCTGTTTAAACGATTTTGAATTGCGTTTCTGACACTTGATATGAAAAGTTCTAAAACCACCATTAAGTATAATGCTTGCTATAGATTTCCAGTAGAGTCTTAATTTTTTTTAGAATAGTGATGCTTCTATTTATTCCTAAAATATATATTTACCATTTTAATAAAATTGAATTTTATCAAATGCCTTTGTGGCATTTATTAAAATTAAATGAGTTAATATTTTTTAAAGCTGTTAGAACAGTGCCTGGCACACAGCAATTACTATTCTAGAGTTAGCCATTATTATTTTCATAAAGCTGTCCTTCTCCAGTCTGTTAGTGAGGTGAATTTCATTCATTAATGGACTCATTTTTCTTATGTATCTAATTTTAATAAATTAATTTCTCATATTGATTAATGTGGGTTTTAAAATTTGTTTTAGAGCCAATCTGGACATTTATATTTTTTCAGAATTGCATCCATGTTTTCTAGAACACAGTTTTCTCTTACAATTTTTGATATGGCCCCTATTGTTTATATGCATGTTTTCTTTTTCTTCTCAGCCTGATTTGCCAAATATTTCTCTTTTATTTATCTTTTCCAGGGACAGTTTTTGGTTTATTTTTTGGTCAAATTGTTTTTTACTGATTCATTGATTTCTGATTTTTAGAAATAAATTATTTTCTGCTGCCGCTTTTGTATTTTCCTGGCTTTGTGATATGCAGTGCTCTCATTTCATTAATTTCTAAGAAAGTTCTGATTTACTTTTTGTTCTGTTTAAACCCAAGAGTGATTTTGCAAAAGTACAAAGTGTTATCCTGTAAATAATTTGCCATTACTAGGAGGAGGGGAGGAATGTCACTTTGCAATGAAGGAATCAGATTATTACCACCTGAACTCACTGCTTAAGTTTAGCATCTGTAAAAGGGGTCAGTGACATATGCTTCATGATGGGATGTAATGTGGAGGACCCAGCACTGCTTAGAACTACTCCTAATGACAGTTTCAGGAGTAGTGAAACTAATCCTAGGAGTAGGCTTGAAACTAATCAAGCCTTTAATAATTAATTAATAATTACTATGGTATCTGGAGAACAAGGTAAATGGCCCTACAAGTTAACAAATCCAGAGTATGGGTCATTCTACGGGACAACTGCCTTGTTTCTTCAACAAGTTAATTACGTGAAAAAAAGAAAGGCTAGAGTGGGCTGGGGCAATTAACTTCAGAACTAAAAGAGACTTGAGACATATCAACAAAATGTGATGTGTGGCCCTGGTTTGAATAAAGTAACTGTAAAAAGACATTTTGGGGATAATTCGAGAAATTTGAATATGCACTGGATGTTAAATGATACTAAGGAATTGTTATTATCTTGTTAGGTGTAATAATACCATTGTGGTTATGTAAAAAAGTCACTATTTAGAGATGCGTTCTGACATATTTAGCGTAATAGAGTCGTGACATCTGGTAATTTAAAATACTATGGAAATATGGCAAAATGTGAATAATTATTAAGTTTAGATGATGGGTGTAGTCAAGTTTGTTATATTATCTCTATTTTTATGTGTGCCTGCAATTTTTCATAATAAAAAGTTAAAAAAAGAGATATATTCAAGATATTTACCTTTCTGTCCCCAAAGACAAGAATGTTAGTATGTACTACATCTTTTTCTCCATGGAATTCCCCTATTAATTTCAGATTATTTTTAACAATAATAACTATGCTTTAATAATTTCCTTGCTCTTTCTTTTTATATATACAGCAATAACTTTGGCATCCTTGCTCTGTCTTACAATTAATTTTTAAGAAATTCTTGGCTTTACTTTTATTTTGCCATTTGCTCAAAGTACAAGCTCACATAATTCCTTGAAAGATTCATATTCATTTGAATCTTAGTACATCTGAAAATGTCTATCTTTTGCTCTGACATGTTAATGATAATTTTTATAGAGAAAGAATTTGATATTAACAATTATTTTCCTTCAGCACGTTGGGGTTTTTTTCGGTGACAATTTTTGCCAATGAGAAGTCTGATTCTCGTTACTTCGTGGGATTTTTTTCTCTCTCTCTCTGGAAGATTTTTACAATTTTCTCTTTGTTCTGAGATTTCATCAAGATATGACTAGGGTTAGGTTTATTAGTACTCTTTAAATTTATCTTGACTGGCACTATATGGCCTATTTCAAACTAAAAACTTGTTTCTATGTTATAGTTTGAATGTATGGCGTCCCTCCCAATTTCAGGTGTTGAAACTTAATGTTCAACACTTAATGTAATGTAATATACATTAAGTTCCAACACCTGAAAATGGGAGGGTTGCCATACAATGTAATAGTATTAACAGCTGAGGCCTTTTAGAAGCGATTAGGCCATGAGGCTTCCTCCCTCGTGGATGAGGTTAGGGTTCTTATAAAAAGAGGCTTCATGGGGCGTTTGGTCTTTTTGCTTTCTGCCACATAAAGACACGGTGTTCCTTCCCTTGAGGATTCAGCAACAAGGCACCATCTTGGAAACACAGCAGTCCTCACCAGACAACTGAACCTGCTGGCACCTTGATTTTGGACTCCCAGCTTCTAGAACTGTGAGAAATACTTTTCTCTGTTTTATTAAGCACCCAGTCACATGTATTCTGTTATAGCACCACAAACGAACTAAGACAATCTGTCTTCAGCTTTAGGACATTTGCTTCTGTTAATTATCTGACCATTTCACCTTTTCCATTTTTTCTGTTCCTTCCTTGGAACTCCTATTAAGAGGATTTTGAAGCTTCTGGATTCATTCTCCATGAATATTAAAATTTTCTCTTACTTTTCTCTCTACTTTCCCCTCCTGCATTCTTGGAGAATTTTACAGTTTAACTGTTCAACCCACTAACTTGTTTTTAAGGTGTGTCTAATCTATTTAGCTAATCTCTTGGGTTTTATTTTGATCATTTTTAATTTTCATGTTCTATAATTGGATCTGATTCTTAAAATGTGTTCTTGTTTTATAGATATGTCATCCTTTCTTATTCCTCCTTTTACCCATGGCTTTCATGAATACATCCAGGTTCTATTGTGGGTGTTGTCATTATATTTAAAAAACAAAATGAACTGGAGTTCCCTCATTGGGATCAGCACCACCCAGGTCTTACTTTTCAGGGATCTGATTTCAGCAAAATAAAATGTGTTTTTTTTTTCAGCTTTCTTCTTTGCAAGGTTCTGCTGGAATCTTGGCTCCTGGGTCTGCCTTCTAGGCTTGACTTAATTTGCCAAATGTACAGAAATTAGTTTTCAAGGTTGTCACACTTAAATCCCTCAAATGATGAATTAATTCCACAAGTGGTGACTGGTTAGTTATCCCTAGGTATGGACCTCATTGGGCCCAGGCCCTGAACCAGAGAAACCTTCACCAGACAATGGGCAGCTGTGGTGGAGCTGCACCTGCTCACCCGCACACTTAAACCCCATGGCTGCTGAAGAGCAAAAAATGCCAAGATGAGAAAACACCTGACTGCACCATCCCTACAAAGACAGAAAGAAACTTTTGGCCGCCAAGAGGGGGAATAAAAAGGGGACATATTTTGTATAGAAATACATATAAGAAGTCTGTGTGACTTTAGTGAGTCTGGATTTATCCAATCCTGAAATACTAAAAAACATCACTTGAAGTTGAAAAAAACTTTTGGCCTTATAGGACAATTCAACAGAGAAATTACTTTGTATAACAGCATTAAACATCATCCCAAAGGAAGAGTTGTTCTCTGTTCCAAAGAACATGAAGTAAATTGATAGATGGACATTCCATTAAGGTTAATAGGGAAATGTAAGCACATCTTCCTTTTAAAGAGAAAGAGAATGCTTTTGAGGAAAAGAGCTTTACCCTCAGCCTCCCCTCCATTGATCACATGGTTTTACTTGGCTTAATAGGAAAGCCACAAAATGTAACTTTTTATAGATGCTGACACACAGGATACCAAAATGACAAGCCAGGATGAGGACAGAGGCACTAGTTTGGCGAGGTGCAAAAGTTAATTTTCCTGGCAGAGTCATTTCTAGTGTTAGAAGTGTGTGTGGTGTTACCTGGGTTTCCATGAGAAGTAAATCTGTTATGGGTCAATGGGCTAGAGAGTAAATCCAAATTCAATTTATTTTCCTTTCCAGCTTTTCATCTATCACCAGGCTCCTATGAGTTGGGGGAATCAGATTTGGAAAAGTGTTCTCTAGGAAGAAAGTGTTTATTGAAAGCTATGATCCCACCACATACAATCGGGTCTCAAACTCTGTTGAGTCTGCTTCTAGATATTTTTCTTATCTTTCCAATGCATGTTCTCTTTACCATTACTGCCACTACCCTACATCAATCATAATCATGTTTAGTCCAACACAATACCCTCTTATACTTTCTACACACAGATGTAGCCCAGAGGGATCCTTTAAAAATACAAATCTAACTATGCCATTCTCCTGTTTACTGAGGGCTTCCTGTCCACTGAGGGCTTCTTACCATTTTAGGATAAATTCAAAGTCCATAACAAGTCCTCCAAGATCTCTCATCTTCAGTATCATTAAATATCTTTTTCCCCTTTACTCACCAGCCAGCCTTCAGTTCTTCACATGTATAAAGCTCTTTCCTGCCTCAGGGCTTTTGTATGTGCTGTTCCCTTGGCCTGATATGACTTTCCTTAGGGTTTCTGTTTCATTACCTCCTTATTCTGAATAGCCCAATATGTATGTCACTTCTTTAGAGAAGCCTTACCTGATAACTCTATCTTCTCTGTCTAAATCAGGAGTCCCTTAAAAACATTTATATATTAAATATTTTGTGTTGGTTCTCCTCTTATCCCACTCGGCTCTAAGCTTTGTAAGGGTAAGAAATAGGTCTGTTTATTTTGTTATGTATCTTCAGTTCTTCACATGATCTTAGCACATAATAGATGCTCATTAAGTACTTATTGAATAAGTGAATGCATCTATCAATTCTGACACAATCTGGATCAAGAATGAGGATGTGAGCAAGGGATTTGGTATTTATTTAAAAATCCCTATAGTAGTATAGAGGATGATAGTAAGTGACATGCTAGTTCTAGTACATGTCTTGAATTCAACAGAGCATGTTGTGGGAAGCCAGGGACCCCACACGGAGGGACCGGCTGGAACCACAGCAGAGGAACATAAGTTGTTAAGATTTCATGGACATTTATCAGTTCCAAAATAATACTTTTATAATTTCTTATGCCTGTAATGTCTTAATCCTGTTATCTTCATAAGCTGAGGATGTACGTCACCTCAGGACCACTGTGATAATTGTGTTAACTGTACAAACTGATTGTAAAACATGTGTTTAAAAAATATGAAATCAGTGCACCTTGAAAAAGAACAGAACAACCGTGATTTTTAGGGAACAAGGGAAGACAACCACAAGGTCTGACTGCCTGTGGGGTCAGGCAAAAAGAGCCATATTTTTCTTCTTGCAGGGAGCCTATAAATGGACGTGCAAGAAGGAGACATATTGCAAAATTCTCTTCCTAGCAAGGAATATTAATATTAATACCCAGGGAAAGGAATGCATTCCTGGGGGGAGGTCAATAAACGGCCACTCTGGGAGTGTCTGTCTTGTGTGATTGAGATAAGGACTGAGATAAGACCTGGTCTCCTGCAGTACCCTCAGGCTTACTAGGATAGGGAAAAACTCTGCCCTGGTAAATTTGTGGTCAGACCAGTTCTCTGCTCTCAAACCCTGTTTTCTGTTATTTAAGATGTTTATTAAGACAATACGTGCACTGCTGAACATAGACCCTCATCAGTGGTTCTGTTTTTGCCCTTTGCCCTGTGACCTTTGTTGGACTCTTATCAGTAGTTCTGCTTTTGCCCTTTGTCCTGTTCCCTCAGAAGCATGTGATCTTTGTTAGATCCTTAGTAGTAGTTCTGCTTTTTGCCCTTTGAAGCATGTGATCTTTATACCTACTCTCTGTTCTCACACCCCCTCCCCTTTTGAAACCCTTCATAAAAACTTGCTGGTTTTGAGGCTCAGGCAGGCATCACAGTCCTACTGATATGTGATGTCACCCCCAGCAGCCCAGCTGTAAAATTCCTCTTTTTATACTGTCTATCTTTATTTCTCAGCCTGCTGACACTTATGGAAAATAGAAAGAACCTATGTTGAAATTTTGGGGGTGGGTTCCTCCGATAAGAGCAGGAATAGTATAATGACCATAATGTAACCTACTCCTTAAAACAGACTTTGGCAATCTGGTATTTGATGTATTTACCTCTAAGACACTGAACACATTTGAGAGGTTCTGGCAGTTGCCTGTAATAGGGAGTCTAATCAGATTTTTGAAACAAAAATGCCACTTGTGGTTCTTTCACTCTTTATTTCATCCCAGTGATCCCTACTCTCTTGCATCTTGAGGGTAGAATTTTGCCTGCTTGCATTCTCTGATTCAGTACAGAATACATATTCTCTCCTGAAGGGCTATATATTCAGCTACATATAGCCCATCTGTCTATCACAGCCTGATAGGGAGATATTTAGAACTTACCAAAAGGGGCACCCACATGTTTAGCTGGCAAGTGCAGTTTCCTCACCATTGTTAGTCCTGCATCTAAATGTATTCACCTTTCAGCTATCTTCAGGCTCCACTAAAATCCTCTTTATTTCCAAATGAGTCATAGTCTCCCTTCAGCCAAAGTAGGAAGAAGTCTGGCATCTATTTGTGTATTACAGAAATTTTAACTAAGTGATTTTTCTGTGTCAGGTGATGTTCTTGGCACAGAATAAAAAAAAAAGCATCATAGATAAACACAGGGGCTAACAGCCTCATGAGGTTGCTTATGTCAACACACCTGGCTAGCCTTCCTTTGTTTCTCTCTCCTCCCCCACTTTCCTCTTCCAATGAGTCAGACTTTCTCATGCACCTGTGGGCTTTCCTTAAAAAGAGAAAAGTTTACTGCAGAATTCATTCTCTGAGGCTACAGTCACCACTTGTCCTATTTGGACAGATGGCTTTTTCCTTGGCAGGCAACCCACATGGAGGAGTCTCTAGCCTGAAGAATTTCGAATGACAGACTTGACAGATCAGTGTGAGGCCTGTGAAGTGTCTTGGGGCTAAATAGGAGGCAACACTGAAGTTGCCATGCCATAGTGGTAAGGAATCAGACTCAGGGATTCCAGGGGTAGGAGTCCAGAGATGCCCCTTAGCTCCAAGTGCACCAGAGTGCTGTCTCAGCATGGCTCAGTCATACACCATCTCCCAAGTCCAAGGCCAGGAAAATGGAGTCTGTGGCCAAAGCTCCTGGAATACTACAGATAGGTCCCTTTAAAATCAGAACTAGAAAGAAGAATAGAAGGATAACATGACTCACTCTACCAACTTATGTTCTTAGAAATGCTATCCGGTAGCCAGATACATTGTGACAAGAAATGGGTAATGTAAAAGCAATTTAGACTGCCAGCATTTTTCAGCATGTCTTATGATGAACAATAAAATAAAATGAATCCCTCATTGTTTCTTTTTGAAAAATCCTAAAATATGTTTAGAAAAAGAAAAATCATTCTGAAATTGCGTGACATTACAGGTAGGTAGCTTATACAGGATTGGAGAGCTCAGAGCTTACAAATTATTCCTTCTCACTGTTTCCTTTTCTTCCAGCAGCATCCCTTAAACCAGATAAGTAGGTATATTACACTGAAAACCCATGAAAAGATGTGGACTTGGTTCAAAGGCATATTTTGATGTAGTGGAAAGAATGAAATCTGGAGTCGGGCAGACCTGGGTTTTGATATTACTGCTGACATATATCATACTCCTTTGGCTTTGTCACAGCTTCACTGGGCTCAGTGTTTTGAGAACAGACAGATTATGTTTGTGAAAGTTCTTTGGTTCCCTCTCCTAACTGTAGTCAGATATCACCCAGAAGATGTGTATGACATTGTATGTGCATAGGTAAGCTTAGGCCAGAATGAGATGGGGGATTATGAAAAATTTTAGCAGAGGTAACTTTTGTTCTTAAAAACTACTATCTAACTTTTTATTGACAACTCAGAAGTATCTATGGGTAGGCTGAAGTTAGAGGGAGCGTGCTAGGGATCCAGAATGTTTCTGAGTATCTTAATAATTTAAAGAATTTTATTTGCCTAAACACTCACATATTCTCACACACACCTGTGAAGCTATCCCTCAGTCATGCCCCTATTAGAATTTATTTCATCAGACGTGGAACTGAACAGTGTAAACACTTGAGTTCACTTCATCATGACTCTTCAAATACCTTTGTCCTGTGGATAAAGCTTAAGACAAAAGACATGAGCCAGAATACATTTTGTGATAACTTTTTCTTCTCTTTAGAAAAAAAAATATGTACAAAAAAAGCTGAGAAGAGCCAACATGGAAGTGTCAAGAAAACATTCTGATAGGTACGGACAAAAGAGCTCCTTCAATCAAAGGAGTTACATATTAGTTATCACCATGCTAGAAAAATGAGATGCAGTTAAAATTCTAGAATAATTAAAAGCCACAAAGTGAAACTGTTGTTCTGGGGCCCTATGTTGTAGATTCTCTGATTCCTTTTCTGTAAAATAATACTGTGCAAACTGTAAAATATTCATTTTCATATAAAGTCCATATAATATGAGATACAAAACTGTTGAGTTGACAGGGGAGGCTGATGTTGGCTGCTTTTTGGAGAAAAGCGGACAGTGACACCTGCCTGCCAGAAGACATTCCAGAAAGATCTTGAGTTCTTCAGTAGAGGCCATTATCTAAGAAAGAATCATATAACCCCAATACCCTCCAAATCCAGAATTCTCTGACAATTGTTTGTGTAACTAGGTGACTTTGTTAATATATCACTTTGAACTTTGAACGTAACAATTTGTTAAGAGATCAGAGTGCAACATTCTTTTTGAAGACAATTTTTTTCTACAATTGACTTTGAGATTTATTATTAACCAACATTGTCCTTCCTGCAACTCAAAAGTTTGCCTTTTATTAAAATTAAAAAATTCTGGAGGAGGCAGCAACTGTGGTAATAAAAGTTTAAAGTGAATTGTTATATTTACTTCTGTGTTTATAAAACTGAGAAAAGAAAATTTGTGTACAAATATCACAAAACAACGTCAACAATTGAATAAATGTGGTTCTTCAATGCACACTTGAACAAGAAAATTTTGTTGGTTTTAAAATTCTGGCATAAATATATTAAAGCTGACCAAAAAAAAAAAAAAATCAGGGCAAGCTACATCACTTCCTCATACAAAAAATGTACAAAACATTAGCTTCTAACTAGATAAACATAATATTTGTCATCACAGTTTGACATTGAGCAACTGTGTGTTTTGAAGTATAGAATTGGAAGATGATTTTAAAAAACAGCTTGTGACACATCAGTCGTCTCAGGTAACTTCAGTCATGGACGCAGAGTGATTCTGTGGAGCAAACACAAGCAGATAAAATCTGAGATAGGGTTGCCTGGCACATGCACACTCACTTGTCCCTTGTTTTGTCTCCTCAAGGGTACACAGGCTGTTCCCTCCCCCTAATATGCTTTTCCAAGTCTCCTCAATTTCCCTTACCTCTTTGGTTTTTTTATTTTATTTTTTGAGACGGAGTTTCACAATTGTTGCCCAGGCTGGAGCGCAATGGTGCAATCTCAGCTTACTGCAACCTCTCCCTCCTGGGTTCAAGCAATTCTCCTGCCTCAGCCTCCCAAGTAGCTGGGATTACAGGCATGCACCACCATGCCCAGCTAATTTTGTATTTTTAGTAGAGACAGAGTTTCTCCATGTTGGTCAGGCTGGTATCGAACTCCCGACCTCAGGTGATCCACCCACCCCAGCCTCCCAAAGTGCTGGGATTATAGGCGTGAGCCACCATGCCTGGCCTCCTTACCTCTTTTATTAAAACTTCCCTGATTTTCATCCAAAATAGGATAACTTCTTTACCCAAACTTTTTTTTTTTTTTTTTTTGAGACAGGGTTTACTCTGTCACCCAGGCTGGAGTACAGCCTTGATCTGCTGGGCTCAAGTGATCATCCTATCTCAGCTTCCCGAGTAGGTAGGACACTGGGCACATGCCATCATGCCTGGTTAACTTCTAAATTTTTTGTAGAGACAGTGTCTCACTATGTTGCCCAGGCTGGTCTCGAACTCCTGGGCTCAACTGACCCTCCCACCTTGGCCTTCCGAAGTGCTGGGATTACAGGCACAAACTACTGTGCCCAGCATCTTCACCTAAACTTATTCTCTATATAAGTCTGTCTTATGCTTAAGTATTTTCTAATATAAACATTTAAGAGCCTCAGAGTAACTTAGCATCCCGCACATTTTTAATGTAATGTTTTAAATATGAAACAGTTCCAGTGTTTAAAACCTTTCTATATGTTTTATCATTAGAGTCACAAATTACATAGAAGTGAGTTTATTATTTCAAAATGTATAGAATTTTGGGGGGGTTTGTTTTTAGTTTAACTTTTTTTGGCTAGAGAAAATGTGGCTTACATAATACAGATCCATTAAAATATTTTTCTTGAGACTTGTATCATGGTCTTGTATATGATGCATTTTCATAATGTTTCATGTGTTTTGAGGAGGGTTATATAAAATGCACATCAGATCAACCTTATTGATCATGTGTATCCTTACTATTTTTGTTTGCTTATTAATAAGAGAAATGTATTACAATCTCCTGTGACTGAGGATTCATCCATTTTCCTTGTAATTATGTCAAATATTTTTGTCACTGGCTGGCTTTTAATTAGTTTTAACTATTAAGCTTTTATACATGTAATCAACTAGGTGAGGGTGGATATTTAGGTTCTTCTTTTGAGTAAAATGGGCTCTTCACTGTTTACAAGGTTATTTCTGAGTTGCAAAAATTCTCTCTCCATGTTTTCCCTACCATTACTCCTCTATTCAATCTTGGCTGCCACAATCAGACAGAAAGCTCAAGGACACTTTTTTTCTTGCATTGGTAATATAATAGAAACTTTAGCAGCAGATAGTAACTGCTCCAGGTTCATCAAATGGAAGCATTCAATTAAAACAACAACAACAACAAAATATATATATATATAACCTCCCACTTCTTGCAAACCTAAAGTCTTGTCTTTTATTTGAACTTAAAACTCAATGCTTTGGGTCTATGAAATTATTAAATCTTTAACAAACTGTGGCTTTGATCTAATTATTATTATTGATTTCCTGATTTCTGTCTTTTTTTTTTTTTTTTTTTTTGAGATGAAGTCTTGCTGTTGTCCCCCAGGATGGAGTGCAAAGGTACAATCTCGGCTCACTGCAACCCATGCCTCTTGGGTTCAAGCGATTCTGTTGCCTCAGCCTCCTGAGTAGCTGGGATTACAGGCGCCTGCCACCACGCCCAGCTAATTTTTGTATTTTTAGTAGAGACGGGGTTTCACCATGTTGGCCAGGCTGGTCTTGAACTCCTGACCTCAGGTGATATAAAATATATATTAAATATGTATAAGTATCTTTTAACTATATATGTATACATATATAAGTATATATACATACATAGATGAAGAAAGGCACCAGGTTTAAGTAATATGCCCAAGGTCACCAATCAAAATTAAATAATATGTATGTATGTATATATACATACATATATACTTATATATGTATATAAATATATATTAGTGTATATATGTATCTATATTTAATATATATTTTATATAATTATATATATTTTTCCCCCATGGGGAAGACATCTGGAGACTCTATACCACATCCAGAGTGAGTTAACACAGTTGCTTCATTTCTAATTTAATTTTTGTTATTAGAAACTGTGTGGACAAGAACTCAACAACACTCAGCTGATTGCTCATGTACATTGTGAGTGGGGCGGGGTGTAGAACATGGATAATTAAGAGTTGGTTCCTTTGGGATCCCAACAACTTTATACAATCATAAAATAATGCTTTGAAAAACTTGACTATTTTTGTTTTATAATTGTTTACTTTTTGGTTTCTCTATGGTATTTGGGAAAGATTTTAGAAAATGCACCCCATCTCAATCAACTATACTAAGGGGAATCACAGAAGGTGGATATTCAAATTTGAGGTAATGTTTTAGAGGCCCAGAGCACTGTGGCTCTGAGGGCTGCATGTGGCAAAGGGGAAAGAATGTCTTGGGAGAAAGGGAAATGAGGGTGACTGATGCCCTCCCCATCCAGTCTTCTCCTTAAGATATTTTGAATAGTGGGATGGATTTCATGTGTATGAATGTGTGCTCTGAAGAGAGGTTCTAATCTCTGATCTGAAAAGGTCCACATGCTGGGAAGATGGTTCCGTTCCAAAAGTTACAAAGATGCCGTTTCTAACAGAAACCATGGCTGTTGGAGTTGCAAGGGAAGTTCTTGCCCACAGGGGGGTATTTATTTTGGAAAAACTGTAGCTCAGGTTCAGTATAGCAGCCCCCTGTAGCATGTTTTCATATTCAATGCTGGGAGTTGTGGATTTCAAAAAAGAATTTTCATTGAATGAAATCTCAGACTGTGTGGTGTAGGAGAACCAGCAGGGCCTTAGTATCGGACGGGTCTTCATTTAATTTTGACTGGGTGACCTTGGGCATATTACTTAAACCTGGTGCCTTACTTTCTTCATCTATAAAATAGGATATAATAAAACCAATACAGTATCATGAATATTAAATGAGATGACTCTCAATAAATGCTAGTTCTCTTTTCTTGACCAACAAATAAAGGGTTTATCTTTCTAACTATCCATATGGAAACATTTATTACTAAAAACAGATGCTTGGTGATTTGCATTTTTCACAACTGGTATGGATAGCATAATGTGAGAGGCAATACTTCTCTTTAGCTTTCTGTGGCTTCATTCTGGCTAGCCTGCAGAAGTCCTTCTCATAGTTTCTTATAAATCTCTACTTTCCGTGGATGTTCAAATAGTGATTATGGTCAAATCTGAGGTTCTTGGTTTTGGCTAAAGTGTCTACTTTAGGTTTTGGGACAAGTTTGTATTCATCCATCAATATGTATTTCACACCTAGTGGATGCCAGGATACATGGTAAATAAGACATGGTTTATAGGGTCCTCAAAAAGTCCCAAGTCTCTGGAGGAGGCAGACATGAGGGAACACTTGGCTTTACTTATGAGTGACAGTCACATGAGCGGGGTCTGGAGGGTCCTTTGGCCCAAGCCTGGTATTCGGGCAAGGCCTCAAATTGTATCCATATGAGGCGGCATCCATAATCACAAAGATCTGTTGACAGGTTTGAGAGAAGTTCAACTACTACCTGTAAACAATGAATTAATATCTATTTTAAGAATCCTTTATCTATCTTGTGAATAGCATTTTTTGAAACCCTGTTTAGCACTTCATTTTTCAATTTAAGTAGAATCCCTCAAAATAGAGTCTGGACATCTCTAGGCCTGATCAACCATCAGTGGCCCTGAGAATTAAGAGAGAAAGAAGTCTAGGGAAGACATTAGACAGATGTCATGCTTGAGCAGTGCTGGGTGGAAGGATGAGGTGTGCAAAAGGGGTGTTCTTATATCAGGATATTCGGGGGATAGCATTTACAAGGACACAGAGACTGGTATGTCTATGGAACTCAGCAAATATTTTCTGTTTCTTTTTAAAATTCACTTGTTGTCATTTTACCACCCCAAAATAGAGACCCTCTCTGACTTCACTAAACACAGGATTGTAATTAGGGAAGAAAAGTTAGAGAGATTCTATTTCACTATTTCATTACAAGGTATCACTATTTAGCTAATTTGATATTTAACCTGTAGCAACAGGCTGTACATAAATAAACAAGAAAATATTTTTGTTAACATTTCTAGACCAAGTTAAAATGTTAGCCTTAATACAAATTAAGGGAAAACAAAACAATACTTGGTACTGTATTAATGGAGAACCTTAAATATTTTTCCTAAAATGGAGAATCTTAAATATTTTTCCTAAAATGGAGATATGGAGGTAGATTTCTTGTTCCAACCCCCCCCCCACCCCCGTCCCACCCTCAAAACCTGGTTCATTAATAATATTAGATTTAATTAAAGGTAAAAAGGCATAGGATATTGAGACCAGCCTGGCCAACATGGCAAAAAACCGTCTCTACTAAAAATACAAAAAAGTAGCCAGGCGTGGTGGCGTGTGCCTGTAGTCCCAGCTACTTGGGAGGCTGAGGCAAGAGAATTGCTTTAACCCCGGAGGCGGAGGCTGCAGTGAGCCGAGATCGTGCCACTGCACTCCAGCCTGGGCGACAGAGTGAGACTCCGTCTCAGGGGGGGAAAAAAGAGCATAGGGTAGTTTGTCTTAGAGAGATGTCATAGTTAATCATCATTTAAATAGTGAAAATATTATTTTATATTGCACTGATATGAAGTACATAATTCCAAAGGGAACAAAGGGAAGTGATTTGTTTATCTTTTATATCTTCTATAAAAATGCTTGAGTAGGAAAATGCCAAATGCAAACAAGATTTTACGATAAACAGACTATGACAAAACATAAACACTTTAGCCGGGCTCAGCTACCCGAAAAAGATGACATGCTAATGAAAATCATATTATTAGTTGTCCCCCTATCTGCTTAAAGAACTCCTACTCATCCAGCTTTCCTACTTGCTACCTATACAGCCTCAGGCAGGTAATCTAACATCACTGTCCTCAGTGTTGTTTTTTTTTGTTTGTTTTTGTTTTTTTTGAGACAGGGTCTCACTCTGTCACCCAGGCTAGAGTGCAGTGGCGCGATCACAGCACGCTGTAGTCTTAATCTCCCAGGCTCAAACACTCCTCCCACCTCAGCCTCTGGAGTAGCTGGGA
This sequence comes from Gorilla gorilla gorilla, assembly GCF_029281585.2. Classification (NCBI taxonomy): domain Eukaryota; kingdom Metazoa; phylum Chordata; class Mammalia; order Primates; family Hominidae; genus Gorilla; species Gorilla gorilla. The sequence continues at coordinate 97,643,565 of NC_073237.2, read as the reverse complement.
CTACAGGCATGCACTACCATGCCGGGCTAATTTTTGTATTTTTTTAGTAGAGACAGGGTTTTGCCATGTTGCCCAGTCTGGTCTCAAACCCCTGGGCTCAAGCAATTCACCTGCCTTGGCCTCCCAATGTGCTGGGATTACAGGCGTGAGCCACCATGCTCGGCTTGTCTTCTGCATTCTTATCTTTACCTGTGAAATAGGAATTATAGTATCTATTCAATAGGGTGGTTGTTCAAGTAATGATATATTTGTAAAGGTCCTAGCAATTGTCCTGGGAAAAATTAAGTGCTTCATATCATCTGTCCAGGCTCCTTTCAGTTGGCAAGTCATCTTCCTGGCTTTCCCTGTCTTCTCAGATGGGGTAGATTTTTTCCCCTTCATTTGTATTCATACAGCACTTTGTGCACCTCTGATTCAGCATGTCATATTATGACTACCTATTTATATCCACCTTTTCTGATCATCTGTGATTTATTTATTTATTTAGTAGAGATGGGGACTTGTTACATTGCCCAGGTTGGTCTTCAACTCTTGGCTTCAAGCAATCCTCCCACCTTGGCCTCCAAAAGTGCTGGGATTACAGGTGTGAGCCACCATGCCTGCCCCTTATCTATGAGTTATTTGAGGGCAAGGACTATATCAATTATTTTTTGGTATGATGCAAGGTTCTGTTGTAGAGTAACAGATCAGGAGGTACTGTTGCATTGAATTTTTGTCACAAAAACAGGTCCAAAGGGACATTTAGTAGCCTTTTAAAATGTGCCTCCAACTTATATCACTGTGTGTAACACAACCTTTTTCTTTCCAAATATTATCCTAGTTATTAAGTCAAATTGCTTTTTTCCGTATGATTAGTGCAAATTTCATGAATGTGATATTATATTGTAGGTCAAAGTATCCTGAAACAGCTAAGGTTTAAGTTAGACATTACTAAGAACTCTCTGAGGATTCATGATTGCCCCAACCCCCGGAATAAATATAGGAATAATTGAGGGGAAAAAGTGAAGGCTGCCTTTTGTGAGGGCCTTTACAATAAATGAATCAGATTCTCATTGATGCTGGGTAGATTAAGTGGTATTCACGGATTGATACTGACCTCCCAAAGTGTTCAGCCTGTGGGTTTGGTTTGCTAAAACGGCTTTACCGTACCTGTGCACTTAAGGTTTCCAGAGGGCTTTCTATCCTTGGGAAAGCCATTAGGGGTACTCCACGGGGATCCTCAGGCTTGGGTTTGGAAGGAGATCCTTGCGTTCCTTTAAAGTTATGAACCACACACATTCCCTGCAGGATGAGGGGGAAAAAAGAATGGGGTCAGACTGCAGCCATCAATGCCTGGCATCTGTGAGGGTGGCAGGCCTTTCCCCTTGAATATCATCACCAGAGTGACCTTTTTCCTTTGAGAGAGGGGAAAAGGACTATAGGAAGTACTGTGGAAACGTCTGTTTAATCACCAGATGACCAGTAATAATCGCTCTCCACCCCATTGGGTCTGTTTTCTCACCTGTAAAATAAGAATAGTAATACCCACTTCACAGATTTGTAATGATTAAAGGCATGGTGAATGCAAATCACCTCATAATAGCAGTTAAAATTTATTGAGGGCCACTATGTGTCTGGCACGACCCTGAAGATTTTATCCAATTTCACTTAACCCACCCAACAATTTCATAAGGGAGGTACTATTATCTCCAGTCTAGATAGGGGGGCACAGGGAAGTTATCTAACTTGCCCGAGGTCACACAGAGATTGAAACTCCAGAACCCCTAAATCATATCCCTATACTATTTTGCCCCTTAAAAAGCGCCAAACGCATAGCAAGTATTCAGTCCATGTTAGCTGGTCTTTAACTCTTACCTTAGATAGTCATCTTCAGATTATGACTATTTGCTTGAGATTAGATAACCCCTGAGTTTTCTTTTATTGCTTCCATTTAAAACTTTCCCTGTAAGTTACTGCCCACTTTTCTGTTTCCTGCCAAGGTCTTTTCATAACTGACTGTTTCTACCATCCTCCCTGCTTTTTTTTTTTTTTTTTTTTTTTTTTTTTGCCCAAGAAGAACCCTCCTTTTCCCTGCCTCTTTCCATACTTTCTTTGTTTCTTCATCCAGCATCTTCGAATCTTTCCTGCTACTCTTCAAACCCTGTAGCACATTGGCATGCATCCTCTCTACCTGGCTCATCTCCGTCTCACTCTTACACTCAGCTTTTTTCTTTTTTTTTGAGACAGAGTCTCACTCTGTCACCCAGGCTGGAGTGCAGTGGTACGATCTCGGCTCACTGCAAGCTCTGCCTCCCGGGTTCACGCCATTCTCCTGCCTCAGCTTCCCGAGTAGCTGGGACTACAGGCACCAGCACGCCCGGCTACTTTTTTGTACTTTTTAGTAGAGACGGGGTTTCACCGTGTTAGCCAGGATGGTCTCGATCTCCTGACATCATGATCTGCTGGCCTCAGCCTCCCAAAGTGCTGGAATTACAGGCGTGAGCCACCGCGCCCGACGACCCTACACTGTGCTTTAACTGGGAGGAGGGGAACCTGTAGAAACTTTGGAGTGGAGAGACCCAGGTCCCTTTGCTGGTTATTGGTTGCATGGCTATTGGGCAAATTACTTATCTTTGAGCCTCATTTTCCTCATCTATAAAATGAGGATAGGAATATTGTTAGAGTTGCCCTGGGGGCACTTGATTAGCTGTCTATAAAGCATACAGCATGTGGTACTTGTTCAGCTAATAACTTCCTTCTCCTTCCTCCCACATTCCGCCTCATGGGAACCACAAACATAAAGCACTATTGAACATTTACAGTAGATATCCTGCCATTCTCAGTGTTTGCTCTTCTTTTTCTGTCTCCTCTCCAAGTCTCTGCTTTGGAATGCCTCCAGGCTCCTCCAGGACATCCTTCCCCTCCCATTTCCCAGCTTTGTGTGTGTCTGTGAGGTGTGTTCACATGCATGTGCCAACAGGGTGGTCTCTCTTATGCCAGAGCAATTCAACCACAGATCTGGGTCTTACATAAAGGCCATTTGTAGGAAAACAAATTTTGACATCAATTGGGAAGTCACTTGAAAGCACTAGCAGACCGAGTAGTTACTGAGTGATGAGAAACAGGGCTGCATGTTATGGAGAGAAAACAAGTTTAACGTTGAAGCAGGATTTGTGTATGGGGCTTCAGCAAACCCCGATATCATCCCACAAAGACCCTACAAAATTGCTTGGAACAGTCAGAATGGCTCTCCCTCTCTAACGGGATGGCGGCTTCAGAACTGATGGTCAGCAACATTGTTTGTCTTTTCTTGAGCCGAAATCTATTTATACACCATTGATCTCCCTTTGAAACCCTTCTCTTCCCTTCAAGTCACCTGTTTTCTTTCCTTCTTAAAAAAAATTCCTCAGGAATGGTAGTAGGCGGTAGGGGGAAGAGGAGTTGGTTAATCAGTACAAAAATACAGTCAGATGGAAAAAATGAGGCCTGCTCACTGTAACAGTAGAGTGACAATAATTAACAATAATTTACTGTATATTTCAAAATAAATGGAATAGATTTGGAATGTTCCTAACACAAAGTAACAGTATTTGAGGTGATGGATATCCCAGTTACCCAGATTTGATCATTATACATTGTATGCTTGTATCAAAATATCACACATACCCCCGAAACATGTGTAACTTCTATGTATCCATAAAATATTGTTTTTAAAAGGCGTTCCTCAGGAAAGTTCCTAATGAGATATCAAGATTTTATGACGACTTCAGCACTGTTTTTCCTGCAACTTCATCCAGAGTATTTACATTTTAGTTTTTCATCTTTCACTATAGGAAGAATGCCTGGATCCATTCAAAATACTGGCACATTTTTGTTTTATTTCTCTTCACTTTATTGCATGTTGCAGATATTGTGTTTTTTTTTTTTTAATTGAAGCTTTTTGACAACACTGTGTCCAGCAAGTCTATTGGCACCATTTTTTCAACAGCACATGCTCACTTTGTGTCTGCGTCAACACTTTTTTAAAGCCATAAAGTGCTTTTAAATTAAGGTAACTGCATTGGTTTTTTTTTTTTTTAGACATAATGCTATTGCACACTTAATAGACTACAGAATAATGTAAACATAACTTTTTATATGCACTGGGAAACCAAAAAATTGTGTGCCTAGCTTTACTGTGATATTCACTGTTGCAATGGTCTGGAACCAAAGCTGCATTATCTCTGAGATATGCCTGTCATTTTGAATTAGAAAGAAGCTTCCCAATCAATGTTCTGAATGTGAGCATTGTCTGTATCTTAGCAGATTTTTTACAAGTTGGAAAACCAAATTAGAGGCTGGGAGAGGCATGTGTGTATTTTTCATATTTGGGAGAGAAGGAAGAGGGGCTAGGAAAAGGAAGTGTGTTAAGTCCTATGACTGAAATCCAGCTATGTGTGATGCCAATCCAAATGGATCTTGGACCAGAGAGGGCAGAATAGGAGGTGGGAGGTCCTACAAGACTGTGATGGCTTCTTTCTCCTTGGGGAGGCTTCCTGAACATTGTTAGGGGATTCATTTCATGCACAATATAAGTCTCCAGGCCTCATGATTCATCATAAATTTTTCTGGGCCTGTTTTAAGTCCTTGAAGATAATAGAAATCTGCATCTCTGAGGTGTGACCATGCAATGGAATACTACACAGCAATAAAAAGGAATTATTGATGCATTCTACAACATAGATGAATCTCAAAATAATTATGCTAGGTGAAAGATACCTGAAAAAATACATTATGATTCAATTAATATGAAATCGTAGAAAAGGCAAACTAATATAGAATGACAGAAGATCACCAGTTGCCTGGGGATAAGGGAAAAGGAAGGGTGAGAGAGAAAGTTGTATGCCAAAATTGATCAAATTGTACACTTGATGTGTCATTTATTGTATACCTATTATACTTCAATAAAACTGTGAAAGAGAAGACAAAAAGAATAAAAATTAACCTCTTTTTATCAAATCCAACTCAATTTAAGGGATTTCCTAGGTGAGCAGGTGGCCAGACCTCCATCTATTTGGGGAACTAAAACATAATCAGAAATACAAGAAAAATGTATTAACCAAAACTCTTCTCCAGGAAGATAGGTGGTTGAGAAGCCAGTTTAGTGGAAGTAAGATTCCCAAGAGGCATGTTCCAGTAGTAACAGAGGCCCACTAAAAAGGGTGGGTGTGATCATCTGCAGGGTTTTTAAAATTTCCGAGTAGGAGATGCAACTTTGGAGCTAGAGTTGAGTTTCTTGGGATGCTGGAGAAGAGGCTGCTTGCTTTTACCAGTGCTCTTCATTCTCTATTCTTCCCTCAAGGAACACTTAGCTTTTGCCCCCAATATGCTGAGAACAAATACTTAAAGAAGATTGGTTTGAAGGTGTGCCAATTTATCATTAGTCTGCTTGGCCCCAGTCCCAAGCCCAGTGTTGAAAGGGGTAGAGCCAGCTGTACTTCTAGGGGCAATTCTCTCCCTGCCACCCAGAAGGAATTTGGCAATCCAGTTTCTGAAAGGAAAGGGTGTTTTGAAATCATTTTTGTAGCAAAAGCATGCATAATACTTGGAGAATAATTGTAATTCACAAGGTTGGGACGAAAGGAACACAGATGGTGAAGTCTGGGAAACCTGACTCACAGTTTTTCAGAGAGTAGAAGAGGGGGAAAAGGTAAAAAGAGGGAAGTCAACCTACCAGAAACAGGGCCACTGCAGTGCCCAGGATGAAACCAGCAATCACGTCCGAGCAGTGGTTCCGATACTCAGAGACCCGGTTGAGGCCTGTCAGGAAGGCTGTGCAGAGAGTTCCGAGGCACAGCACCGGCTTGGCCAGTCGACTGCTCTTCGTCTTGATTGTGCTTGTAATATACATCTGGAATAGGACAGAGGCCAGGGAGTGACCAAGCAGCCGCCTTGTGCTATGAGTACACATGCAAGCAAGCAGGTACATACACCAGCATACACAAGCAGGGGCTTGTGTCAAAGCAACCACACTAACTAGTATTCCTTGAACTCCACTAAGATATTTAATAAATTATTTAGGTAGGAAATCAGTGCAGCAAGAACAATGAACAGATGTACATTCTTCAGTCTTTTGTAATCTAGTGGACATGTGAACAGAAGTTATTAGTGACACAAAGAACGCATTAACAATTAGATTCAGAACATGCAGTTTTTATGTGACAAGTTTAAATATCATTTGGGGTAAAAGAAATCCATATGAGAGTCTGAGATACCAAATAAACCTTCTATAGGAATGAAGCTTTTGGTGGAGAAGACCAGGTAGGAGAGTGACTGTAAGCGACCGTACATTTTATTTTTTGTGTCCCCAAAAGTTCCTAGTTGCTTCGTCACACCTTCAGGTGATTAATACCAAAGTGTTGACTGATGAGTTAGTTGATAGGCTGAATTAGAACCTCCCAACAACTGCATCACATAAATAGGTTTCAGCTGTGCTAGTAAATTGACTCCTACATTCCTTAGGACAGCTGTGATCAGCTTTATTCATTCATTTACTCCACTGTTTCTTAAAATATTAAAACTTTTCTATGTGTTCCACAAGATACAAAAGGTCAAGAAGACCTGAGCTGAGTAAAAGATGATACACTTTATGACACCTGAGATGTAGGCGGCTGTTATTAGTTTGTTGTGAGGTGCTGGGTAAGACTCTGACGTTTTACAGGTTCAGTTAGCAAATGTGTCCCCGGTGGTTTAGAGTTAGGAAGCCATGCCTTTTTCATATAAGTACGCTTTTTTAGCTAACCTTTGGTAGTAGTTACAAAACACCACTAGAGGGCACCATTGGTCTATCATTTCTTAACAAATGTGCTATGTGAGCTTAGCAATTCTAAAAAATAATATGCTGATACTTATATAGTATGTGTATATGGCCTGAGCACATAGAAGTTAAAATAGATGCATTTTACAGTATTACAATAGAAATTCTTAATATTCTAGAATGATGCCTCAACACTGGTGAGAATACCAGAAGATAGGAATCTCTTCTATATAACAGATTCCCTATAAAACTGGTTACATCAAAGTTACATAAATTACAGCATATTATTACACTATTTTCAGACTCTGGTAAATGTTACTTAAAACCTATGCTGCATATATTTAGTTGTTCATGCTATTATGTTTTCCAATTATATCTGTCCTAAATCTTTCCTATAAGATTAAAAACTATTAAAAGCATGAGCCTATGGTTAGTTGGTATTCTTCATAGTATTAACTAGTACTTAGGAAATCCTTGTTGAGTAATTTCTGAAAGCATTTGACATGTAATAGAGGCTCAGAAGATTTATGCAATTGGAATCTTCTATCAGGGTTTATCTGACTATAGTCTGTGAGGCATGATTTGAATTGGATAACATCTGAATCCTTGAGAACATGTTATAGTCACATTTATTCTGTGTGAGCTGACGATATTTACTTCTTTCTTGCCCAAAGAACTTCGTATCTCATTTGTTGAAACAGTAGTTTATTATAAGTAACGGAATAATTTTTATAATGGTACTATAAAAATTAACTTCACACAGCAATGACTTGAGTCTGATAAAAAATACAGGAAAAGGCAAAAGAATACATTGTTTAGGTTCTAGATAATTAGGAAAAATCAACATTCTGAAAATTTGAAAATATGTTGAATACTTCAGAGGGCTTTATTTGTTTTAAAAAAATACCTGCATAGAGGTTTTTTGGTTTGGTTTTGTTTTTGATAAAGCAAAGACATTTAACTGAGCTATAATCTGTTTTGTAAATTGAGGCTTCTGTGTTATTTGCATCCTTGTTTCTTTAATGTGGGGACAGCTGAAGTCATTTTTGTCACATATTCATGTCACATAGTTGGTGGTTGACAAAATAACCCTATCGATGTGATCCCATAAATGGGACACAAAGGCACTATATGCTCCTTGTTGTTTTAAATAAATAGATCAGACTCATAGTCACAAAGAATGACTGTGTATTAATTATTAGATTCAGAACATGCAGTTTTTATGCGACAAATTAAAGAATCATTTGGGGTATAAGAAACCCATATGAGTTTTTGCCTTTTTTCCACCCTAGGGGTGAAGGCACAGACCCGTTTTCTTCCCGTAGAGGCAGAACATGCCTCCTGCAATTACACTAAGTGACAGGAAGGGTAGCATCTCCCTGGGGGGTGGGGTGAGGGCATACTCAGATGTTTGGGAAGAATGGACAGTTTGAAAGGAGGCTTCCTTCTGTCTTTTCCCTTCCCACACTTTCCATTGAGAATCACCAGACTAGTCATATTCTGAATATAAAATAAGTTGAAGTAAGGAAAGGGGGTGTTTTGGACCAACAGTTGCTCTGCCACTGGTAAATGCACCTGATGTCCACCAGCAATATCGTATCAGCCTGTGGAGCCTTTGAGCTGATCTCTGCATGTCTATATTCTGGGTCCTAAGAATACATAAGCCAGCCAAGAGTGAAATGAAGTTATTTCCAAAATGAATACAGTTAAAAAGTTGGAAAATAAGAGAGACACTGTTGTTCTTTAAGATGTGGGACATACTTTCGTTTTTCTGTTACTAGAACAAAAAGAAAACAAGAGAAAATTATACCCCAGTGGGGCAGTCAATGGCTGTGCGATCTGGGGGACAATGAGAAACATACTCTGGGGTGTTGAGGTTTTTCTAGGATCATCCCTGTCTCCTAGCAAAGTCATGGAGAAAAGTGTCAGAGCAAAGGAAAGCTGTGTATCCTGGGTCTGCATGTTGTTGGAGCAGCCATTCATATAAGACCCATGCTTGCAAATTTCTAGGCAGGTGTGAGAAGGTGTGCTGTTCCGAAACCAACCAAAACCTTGACAAAGAGTACTGTTGTGGGAGGTAAGAAAATCTCAGACACAGTACCAGGAGTCTGGGTCCCTGCTGTGGTTGTATGATCTTAGCTATACTGTGGGACCCTGCTTTCACATCTGTAAATGGGAGGATGTAATTAGGTGATTATCAAAACATTCCATAACTAATATCCTCTGGCAGATCAGGAGATTGAAAGTGGGGTAGAAGTGTGTGTGGGGGGGGGCTAGTATATCAATAGCATAATGTAGAGAAATATGCCATACATAACTTTAAGAGTCACTATAAGTGACAATGAAAGAATGGAGACAGGGCAGGGAGACACACATCCTATCAAAAACTGGACTTAGGAGAGACAAGACTTGCACACTCACCGTGGCATATAAGGCGGAGTAAATGCTCAGAGCAGCGTGTTTGGAGGGAAAGGATCTCCGAGCCTTTTCTATCACTTCCAGGTCCCCAGTACAAATGTTCCCATTGTTTATAAACTGGTGGTGCGCTTGGCAGTCTGCACTGGTGTAGTTCGGCTTGCACACAGTCAGGAAGTATGGCGTTAAGTGCCCAGTGACCACTTGTCCGGCGTTTACAAAAATGTCAGTAGCAAAAAGTCCAAATGCAAACACCCCTATAAGAAGATTTAAAATCATTAGGAATGGTAACATACTCTGTCAATTGCATTTTTTTCCTAAGAGAAAACAGCGGTGAGAGTCCATGATGACCTATCAAAATGATTCTAAGTACTCCCCGGAGTATCTTTCCAGGAGTGGTACCTGCTTCCCAAATCACCATTTCTTCCAAATTGATGTAGACATTCTACTGTTAGCACTTTATGGTTTTGTATCAGTAGTTTAGAAAAAGCACAGTCTAACGAAAATAATTTGAATTTTGGAGTCATATAGACACATCACTGGTGACTCATTCACAGTATAAGTTATTTATCTTTTTTGAATCTTGGTTACCTTAGCTGCAAAATGGAGTAGGGGGTAGTTTGGGGAAAAGAGAATAATCTACGTGCAAAATACTCGCTATGGTGTCTACGTAATTAATCAACATCAGTTCTCTCTCCTTCTATACAAAATACGTTCTCCCTGATTCTACTTGGAAATGTAAATCATCTTGGGAGGAGTTATTTACAACATGGCAGGTGAGAGTAAAGGAGGATCTTATGGAATTGTCTTTTAAAAAAATTATTCTAGAAACTTTGCTTGAATTGGAGTTTCATTTGATGTTGGAAACAAAATGAGAATAAAGGAAAAGTGTTAAAAACAAATGTTGTTGACCAATAGTCTCCTATTGCTGCTACAACAAATTACCACAAACCGAGGGGCTTACAACACAAATGTATCCCCTTCAGACTTCTGTATTCTGGAATTCAGAAGCCTACAATAGGTTCCACTATGCTAAACTCAAAGCACTGGCAGGGATATGTTCCTTCTAAGTGCTCAGGGTATAATCCACATCTTTCCTTTTCCATGTGTTCTAGAAGTTGCCTTCATTCCTTATCTTATGGCCTCTTTCCAGCACTTCACATCATTCCAACTTCTGCCTTCACTGTTGTATCCCCTCTGACTCTGACCCTCCTGCCTGTCTCTTATAAGGACCCTTGTGATTATATCTGGATAATCCAGGATAGTCTCCCTATCACAACTTCAAACACGCCTGCATTCCCTTTTGCCATGTAAGGTAACATTCAGTTTCCAGGGACATGATCATCTTTTGGTGGGGAAGGGTGCATTATTCTGGTTTTGCTGTTGGTCTGAAAACCCTGTGAGTAGGCTATACTTCCTGGATTTTATTTGTTCTCTGGTAAATTCCAGAGGATTAGCCCCAACAAGCTTGAACATGCAGAGGTTTCCTCACAGAAAGCTTTGCTGTGAGTTATTTCAAGGCCTATATATTACATCTATGCACTGAGAAAGGCTGTGTAGAGCTATAAGTGGGTTGAAGAGATGAAGATGTATTATATACAATTGAAGGTAGAAGTTGACAAGTGTGAGAGGCAGCATTAACCCTTGCAAATGTCAAGGGTCTGCTATAGTTTCAACTAAATGTCTACCCAATTTTGACTCCCATATTCAGTGTTCTGAATCTGCAAATTGTGCTGACTTCAGCACCCAAAAATTAATCCATTATAGCAGAAGTGAAGACTAGTTTGGCTGAAACCTTCGTCTGGTTTTCATTTGTATCTGTGCTGATTGCCATAATCTTTCTTTTTGTGGCCTTGCCAGAATGTGCTTTATCATAATGAGAACTAGCTCTTTTAATAGCTTCTGCTGGCTCATACTCATTGGGTCTGACCTCTGAGAGCAGGCATTCATTGATCATCCAAGGCAGTTTTCACCCCCAGGTACTGGAAGTCTGAATGGTTGGAGATTTTCTACATCTTCCAGCAAGATTCTCAAAGACCAGGTTGCTGGGTCTTTCAAGGGGCAATAAGTCTGTCCAGACATAACTTTTCTAGGAAACTAGGGTGATTTACGATCTGAAAAAGGAAAAGTGGCAGGATCTCCCTTTGGCATTTTGTCAGAAGTGTTTCCAATTAGGGCAGGTTTTATTCTTTCTTTGGCAGAGGATTTCTAGGTTCCTTGGGTCAGTGCCAGCTCTGTGGTCACAGTGATTGTATGGTGGCCAGCTCTCCACACCATTGTCCTGTATGCCAAGGCTGAAAGTGGCTTTCTCTTCTTCTCTCTGCCTCCTGTGGATTGTGTCTGTTTCTTCTGCTGGCTTCAGGAGCATCCGCTGTCCAACCACTTCATTCTGGTGCATTTGATCCAGCTTCAGGAGGTACCGCATCAGCCTGGGAAGCCCACCTGCCCCGTGCAGGCCACACCAACAAAGCGCGGTGGAACCTGCACTGGTGACTCACAGACCATGTCAGATCATATAGGGCTTTTCCAAAGGAACTCAAGCCATCTCTCTGTTACTTCACCCTGCACTCCTTGCGTGTATTTTTACAAGCCTCAGAAGCTAAAAACAGCTACTTTTACCCTTAGACTCAGATGAAATACCATTTGGTCTCCAGTATTGCAAGGTATGATTTGAAGATGTTTTAAAAATGTCTCTGTATCTTGGCTTGGAGTCTAAAATTCTTCAGGTGAGATCATATTTTTTAATAGATATTTTTCATTTCTGTAACCCCACACCCCTCAGATGGTTCTATTTATCTTAAGGCTCTGCTCCATCTGTGACGTTTCTTACTACAGAGAAGCCAAAGCCAATTATGTTTCTGAGTGGATTTTCCAATTTACAACAGACACAAAAGTCCAAAAGTAAAGCACTTTTTATTTGCCAGAGCTATGTGCTTGTTGTGATTGCCGTGGCTGTGTTCAGCATTCTGAATATGCTTGGTTTGGAAGATCAAGAGCTATAACCTGGAGGGCGAGACAGTCTTACAAAGTTTCTGAAATCAGCCGCAGAGCAGGGGAGGAAGCAGATGTGGGTGTCACAGGAGGAGCTGAAGCCCTGCCTGTTCTGATTACAGAAGTAAAGAGGTACTTACAGGCTCCCCGCCTCAGGCTGGTGTCAAGCCTCAGGGGCTGGGAAATACTAATCTCCAGAAGGGTTTTTTGTAAATGTGGACAAAGGGCATCGTGTTCCTGCTGGGGTGTAGATTGGGAACCCTACAAACATCTTAGAGAAGTTTCACATCCAGCTTGGCACCACAGCATAGGGTAACTGCATTAGCAATAGCCAAGGAAGGGTCAAATTAGTTGAGAAGAGGCTTGGAAGAAGGACAAAAAAAATTGGTGTCTGCTGGTAATGGCCATGATCAGGTCCCAGTAACATGGATTGTCTAAGGAAACCTGAGCTCTTTGTGACCTAAAAGAACATAACTGATGCACACTGGGCTAAACAAAGGATGAAGAAAGAGGATGATGAAGGTGTTAAAGTCTCTCACTTTTTTCTCAGGGTTTTACCTGGACCCCATCTGATCTCAGATAGGATGTCTTTGGACAAGTTAGGATCTTTGATCCCTAGTAGTTTAGGACATGGAGTGAAATTCTGTGACCCTATTCCTGCTATGGACTCAGCACAGGACTCCAGCACTTGACTCCACCAAGAATGTAGTAGAAACAGTGACAGAACCAGGAAACGTGCATGAAGGGGACCTTCAAAGCCACCAATAATTGGTCTACTGACAAACAATAACAGGCCTCATTCCAGGATCCCTTCAGAACTGGGAAAAGTACAGAACCAGACTGCTCAGTGCTGTCCACACAGCAGACCTTCATTAGGAAGCCTAGATGCATGCAACAGAGTAACAATTAGCAGGGGTTGGTGGGGTGAGCAAAGGAAGGACCATGTTCCTTTTAGGCCCGGAAAGTCTGAGACCTTGGGTACAGCTTCAAAACTGAAGGCCAAATGTTGCATACTAAATGATAAATGTGTAATTCTCCAGTCAAAAAGGCACTTTGCTGACAGCCTCTGATGGATCATCTCTCATTGTCCACTAAAATCATACATGACGACAGTGAAAAAAGATGGAAACTTGGCCAACTGACACCAAACTGAAGGGAGGATGAGTGAGAGGGGTCCACTGTTGATAACCTTCATATGGAGTATGTTTAATCTCTCTCTCTCTTTTTCTCACACACATACACACACTTGCGCATGCACACACACACGCACACACACACACACACACTCTTACCTCATGGAAAACTCAAGCTTCTCCTCAGAAGACAGAGACTGCAGGAGAAAATCTAGGGAAAGGCTTTCTTTCTTTCATACTATCGGGCCCCTGACTCTGAGATCCAGGATTTAGACTCCCCAGAAAACAAGGCTTCTGTCTCCCCACTGGATGAGTTCGCTCTGAATTTGCTGAAGACTCTCCTCTCTTACCTGTTTTTTTCCTAAATGTATTTACAGAGAGACTCCTGGACAAGAACTCAACAGGAGGTGGCAGGGGCACAGGCATGGGCATTTCGCATTCCGAGAGGACTAGATCCACATGTTCTGGAGAGCATGGCTGCTGCTGGCTATAGCAGCTTTGTGCACGCTCTATAGAGTACCAATGAGCCACACAGTGAGGACAGCAGATGCTAGTTCCTTGGAGCTGAGGAGCTCTAGTAGGAAGCCTGCTAACTAGGGACTGGACTTGGGGCTGTGTACGTCTGCTTTCAAGCTGTAGCTCTGAAAAGTTGGCCAAGAGCAAGTCACACTTCTGCTGATGAACAGAGTGTGCATAGGTCTTGCCCCATTTAAGAGTAAATAGGGAGAAATAATCACAGATCACATCGGACGTTGGAAAAATCTCCTATTTTAGACTAGTATGGTACCATTATTCTCTCTCATATTTCTTGTTTCAGTAGGAACTTTACACTTGCATAGATTATTCAATAATTTCCATCTGTCACATTAAAATTGTTGAATATGCAAGCTTTATTACAGCAAGGAACACATTTGTTTTTGCTCATCATTGTATTCGCAGCACCTAGCATCAAACTTGGCACATAGTAAACATTTAACAGATAATTGTGGGATCAATGAATGAATTGCTGAAGAAACTTTAGAGATTAACAGAAGAGGATAAAAGAGCACAGAAACTTGTCCATATTTTCTAATTCATGTTGGTGCCTTGCATCCCTGATTTCAGAGAACATAGTTGACAAAAAACCATTTAGCATGTACGTTGCAGGGATCATATCTCCTTTTTATAAAATCACAAAGTCGGACATAGTGCTAGGCAACTAGAAAATAAGTGATCATTAAAAACTTGGACTTTATAAGTGTCTCATGAATTGGAAAACTGTAAATCATAATTCACAAATCAAAGCATTCTCTATTCTAATGCAGTGAGAATAAAAAAACCGTAGAGTATGGAGATCTATGTCATACACAACAAATACTTTTTATTGGAGATGTTTGTGAAGCACAAGAAACTCAAGTCATGATGAACTTGGGAAGTATTGATGGGTAGTTTTATTGAGACATGCATATCTTAGAAATGTCCCTATTTCTGATTCTGAGAAATTACAATGGTTGTCAGTTTCAGTATTAACATGTGGGCACATAAAAACTCCTATACATTTTCATGTGGGGAAACTAACACAAGGAACTTTAAAAAAGAAAAGAAAAGTGAAAAAGACATAAAAACAATTTATCTGGATTAAATTGCCAACAGTACTCTGCAACTATGTTGAAAAGCTACTCTGTGGGCAGTTGCTTAGTCTGAACCGCAGCTTTTACCACCCCTCCCTATTTTCCTTAACATTCGTTCTCAATCTCTTATCAAAAATTGTTGGCCAGGCACAGTGGCTCATGCCTGTAATCTCAGCACTTTGGGAGGCCGAGGCAGGCGGATCACCTGAGCTCAGGAGTTCAAGACCAGCCTGACCAACAGGGTGAAATCCTGTCTCTACTAAAAATGTAAAATTAGCCAAGTATGGTGATGCATGCCTGTAATCCCAGCTACTCAGGAGGCTGAGACAGGAGAATCACTTGAACGTGGGAGGCAGAGGTTGCAGTGAGCAGAGATTGTGCCATTGCACTCCAGCCTGGGCAACAAGAGTAAAACTCCTTCTCAAACAACAGCAACAAACAAAACAAAACAAACAAACCTGTGGGCAGAGTGGCTTGTCCCTGTAATCCCAGCACTTTGGGAGGCAGAGGTGGGTGGATCACTTAAGGCCAGGAGTTTGAGACCAGCCTGGCCAGCATGATAAAAGCCCGTCCTTACTAAAAGTACAAAAATTAGCCGGTGGTGCTGGGCGCCTGTAATCCCAGCTACTCAGGAGGCTGAGGCAGGAGAATCGCTTGAACGTGGGAGGCGGAGGTTGCAGTGAGCTGAGATTGCGCCACTGCACTCCAGTCTGGGCAACAGAGCGAGACTCTGTCTCAAAAAAACAAAAACAAAATAACAACAAAAATAAACTGTTAAAAAGAGGACTGTTCTTTTGTTTCTCTATGGTAAAACGATGTCATGAAAGATAGTGAAAGTAGTAGCATGTTGTATGATATTGAGGATACTTGAACATTTTCTCGTTTTCAAAATCTAACCAGCTTTGTGCATCTCTTTGTGGTAGCTTTTCTACCATGATGTCCAAAAATGAGAAAACGTGCCCTCCCATCAGCTTCTGGCCTCTGTTTTGGTAGAAAAAATGATAAAAAATCTTATCCCACACAGAAAAGTACAAGCAAATGGCAGGGGTTTACCCGTGCCATTTCAACACTGTAAGAGGAATACCTAAGGAATTCTTAACACTGTTTCCCCAACCACATTCTAATTCAACCACCAACTTCCATTGGAAATGGAACACAAGATTAAAGAAACACATACAGTTCACTTTTGCTTTTTCTTTTCCACCTCAGGATCCCCAGTAGAAAATCTCTATCTAATTCCATTTTTGCCAAGGTACCTCAATTCAACTATTGAAGACCATTCCTTCAGGAAACCACAGTTTCTTTAGGAAAAGTGGTAAAATGCTTTCTCATTAACATGCTTTATTCAAACTGGAAGTTTCCTATGAAGATAATTTATCTGAGGTTACCATGTTCATCCCATTTCCTTATAAAGGTGTACTGACCTGATGAAACGTTTAACTATGACTGCCATGGATACCAGGTAATAATAACAATAGCTAATATGCTGTGCTTAGTACATACAAAGTATTGTTCTAAGTGCTTTGCAATATTAGTTCACCTAATGCTCACCATGACTTCGAGGTAGACACTATTATCTCTACATTTTACAGATGAGGAAATTGAGATCCAGAGAAGTCAATTAACTTGACCAAGGTCATACAGCTAGTGAGTAGAGGAGCTTGGGTTACAAACCGAATAGTAAGGCTCCAGAGGCTATATTCTTAATCATAATTCTCTAAGCTTATTTATTATTAACATACATATGGATAAGCATCAGACTATAAAGATACTTTAGCTTGTGCTTGGGAGCACACACACATGCACATACACACAGCACTGAGAAGAGGCAAGGACTTTATAACATGTCCCTCGTGAAATGTATTTCACTTGCCACAACAGAATACGAATTCTTCAATTTTGTAGTCAATTTTCCAAAAAGAAGATGATTGAATATCTATGATATGTCATCATTTGAATAAGGCACTTTTCTCATCACTTTAGCAATGAATCTGACTTTTTTCTAGTATGACAAACACAACTGGTGCAAATTGATCCATATGCCTTATATATTGTGCTTCAAAAATAAGTTTCTGGCAAAATTGAATACATCAGTTCCTTGGATAGTAAATTTTAGGTGTTTACAGAACAATGCTGTAGTCTGTTTCTCCTATCGATACTGCACAAACACCAAAGGCTGACAGCAGCCTGCTTGTCTTGATCAGATGGTTGAAATCATAAGAAAAGATTTTATTAAAGTCAATTAATCTGAACCTAGTTACTTTATCTGTTAAAATGAATTATAAGTAGGCCTTGTATCACAGGGTGATTATTCAAATCATAAAAAACAGTTGTAAAAACACTTTGTCAATTGTGAGCCCTTTATTGATATTGCTCTTATAACTGAGAGAAGTAGATGTAACTAAGGGAAGTGGTTATAAATTGATTATAAAATTATTTTTTAAATGCAGGAAAGACATAAGAAACCTACAATTGTAACAACCTGAAACAAATATTTGACTCAGTTATTCATCCTTTGTATTAATAAAGCACCTTTTACAATGCGATAAGCTGGTGGTTTAGAAAAAAATACCCTGTATTTGTCATTGTAATTACTCATGATAAGTGAAGATGAAGGATAATTACTTAATAAAGATGATGAGTAATCAACTAGAAAGCCCAGCAAATATTTTTATAAACAAAAGAACAAACAAATACATTTTTACTTCCTCAAAGCATAAAATTACTCTACTTCTTAACAGGATTTTATCTCAATAATGTCCTCTTTACTCCTTTGACAGGACAATTCCCCAGTGCTTTATCTCACAAATGTGAGCCTTCTCTCTCGCCACCTAGCCTCTAAATATCTTCTCGGTCCCTCTAGGCAGTATAATGCCAAACGCTGCTTAATACAGAGGAAAACATAAAAGTTTGCCAGAGGCTATGGTAACTTTAAAGTGGAATGGAACCTGTGGATGCAAGTAAGTCTAGAAAATATGCCCTGGATACAAACTAAATGTGGAGAAAAAATGTAGCTACCAAGACATATCGAAATATAGGAATATTGAGGCCTGGATTTTTAGAAGGCTTCAAATTCGGCTTTTGTGATTCCATGTTTGTAAGTTTCTAAAGCTGAAGCTGATGATCTGAATCTACTCCCATTCCTACCACAAGATCAGCATCAAGTCCCCATGGGCAGCTCCCAGCCCTGTTGGTGATTTACAGATACTGAGATCTGGTGCTGTTGCCCTCTGCTTGATGCATTTCCTAAACAATTTCATTATGTTCTAATGTAATAACTTAAATAGTTTCTGCTCACACCTATAATATCAACACTCTGGAAGGCTGAGGCTGCAGGATCCCTTAAGTTCGAGACCAACTTCAGCAACATAGGGAGACCCTGTCTCTGCAAATAGTAATAATTTAAAATTAGCTGGGTGTGGTGGTGTGTGCCTGTGCTCCCGGCTACTCAGGAGACTGAGGTGGGAGGATTGCTTGAGCCTGGGAGGTCAAGGCTGCAGTGAGCTGTGGTCATGTTACTGCACTCCAGCCTGGGTGACAGAGTAAGACCCTGTCTCAGAAAATAAAAATAAGTAAGTTGCTTCCAAAACACACACTACTTTTTAAAAATTATAGAAAGCTTTGAAACTAATCTTTACTAACTGTTGAATCATCAGTTAGTACCTAGTTTTGTTATATGAATATTTTTGTTATGCAGGATATTGTATAACTTCTTAAAAGTCTTTGAAATATACTTAAAAAAAAAAACCTTTACAAAAGTAGTCGTCAGCTGAGGGTGACCCTGCCCCAGGGAACTTTTGTAATGTTTGGAGACATTTTTGATTGTCACTAGTGGAAGAGTGAGTGCTATTGGCATTTGTTGGATAGAGGCCGGGGTACTACTAAACATTGTATTAATACAATGCACACAAGTCAGTATTCTACTTGTACACAAAAAAAGAATTATCTGGCAGAGAATGTCGATAGTGCCGAGGGTAAGAAACACTGTTTTACAGCAATTAAGTTCACTGTAGTGTCATGAATTTGCATTGTCTAACCTGCCAAGTGCTACAGAAAGCAGTCTTCTGCTCAGTCCTTTATTGGAGTCCAGCCTCTAAACACTAGAGCTAAGGAGGACCCACAGAAAAGAATCACTAGAGTCTCATATGACTCAATAACTTTCCTCTTGATAATTAGGGTAATCTAGGGAGTTGTAGGGTAGGAGTCTTGGTCAGATCTGTAATATTCTGGCTCACCAAGGATGACATTCAAAGGGGAATAGATTCAGTCCCTGCACTGAGCAGAGGAACCAAAAGTAACCTCATCACAATTTCTTGAGACCCAAGCAAAGGTTGCTCCCTGGCTACACCTTCTAGGCCAGTCATGGTACCAGCTTCAGCATCCTTCCTCCCCTGCATCCTTGAGTCCCAGCCACAAGCCCAATCCTGATCCCTAGTAGGAAGCAGCAAACATCTTATTCTCTAATCTAGTGCCTTGGCTGCTTAAGTGGTCCAGAAACAGGGGTTCCATTTTGTTCCCTGAAGATTCTTCCTGGCTCTTTCCTCTTAACCTGTGTACCTGAGCTTCAACTACGGTTCCTGTTGCTGAGTTCTAGAAATTATCTCTATCTGCTTATAGGCCCATGTCCTGCCTTGCTCTTGACATTTTTCTTTTATGATCTAGACTCATGGCTCAGAAACAAAGTTGGGTGCCTGGGCACTGTCACTTATCTTTACACTACCTGGGTAGATTGAACTTCTCGGTCAGCACATGGAGCTGGCCTGGTTCCCTGGGCATCTGGTTCCCTGGGATCATCCCTGTCTTGATTGCTCTGTCCTGCTATGAATTCACTGCCAACTCAACAATTCTCATGGTATACAGCTTCTCCTCTCCATTTAAAATTACATATCTGCTGCCACAAACTCCCTATTTCCTTTCCCTATTTTTCTCTGTACCACTTACCTTCTAATGTAATTTATTTTGTTTAGTGTCTGGCTTTTTCTATCAGACTATAAACTGAATGAGGGCACATTTCTATTTGGTTCACTATAGATTCTAAACACCTTAATCTGTACCTAGCATTTAGTAGGTGCTCAATGAGTATTTCATTGAAGGTTGAATGAACATGACCGGCCCCCCAGCTGTATTTTAACTATAAATACTGAATGCAAACAGAAATAGACTAATTGAATCAAATAAAGTCTTTTTCTGATAAAGTACATTTAAATGACTTTCAAAATCGAGGATTTTCTAGTTCTCAAAAAGGCTGACATTAAGCTCGTCCCAGGGTATCAATTCTTACAACAATAAAACGCCATGACCTTTGAAACTGCATTTAAAATATTCGTGCTTCACTTAGACCTCACTTGATTTATGGAAATTAATTAGCGTTACATGAATTCGCTGTTTACCATGGCACTTTTTAGTCTGTCCAGTGCTACCTAATCCTCGGACCGGACCTAAATGGCGGAAGACTTGGCTGGTATTTAATTAAATTTTTATTAGAAGTAATAATGGATCAACTGTGTGACCCCAAATGAAAAGACTATAATGAAGAGCTCTGGATGACAAGCTATTTTAGTACTAATAGTCTAATGTTTGCATATTTGGATCAGTTTTTTAATTAACTCAAAGCAACTATTCAGGAAGGGAAAGTTAATTTGGTTTTCCTTCTATATGGTAAACAAACCAAAAACCCTCATCAAATTCTAATGCTGTCTATTCATTACTTTTCAGTATTAAAAAGTTACTATTTAATAATTTATATTTACAAAAATATTTACTCAAGTATATTTGAACAGAACTGAACTGAACTTCATATTTTTTTTGGAAAATGTAACTTCCTTATTTAGTCATTGCCACTGAAAAAGAAAGGTGGGTGTTTAACTCTCTTGAGAACATAAATCTGTATTGCTGTTACTACGCAATGTAATGTAGTAGCAAAGGAAATGGTATAAAGTAAAAGAAATGAAGAGGGAAAAAATGAGAGAGAGGAGTCTTAATACATGTTACTAATTTGATTACATTTGTTTTTATAAAGTACAGGTAAAATTTGTTAGTTTAGCCAGTTCCTTTCCTCCCTTTCCACATTATATAAATATAACTTGAGAAACTATACAATGGTTTAGAAGTGGATAGAGAAGTTTAGCTATGATGTTTTATGCTTAAAACCTGGGAGGACAGGCAGCTTTCTTATAATGAGAATGTTGGGGGGAAAATGTATTGTTGGATTTGTGAATCAAAGGAATTTAATACTCTCGGTCAAAGTCAAAACCATTAGCATTTGCTAAAGGAGGAGATGGTTGAATTTGAATGTTTTCTCTTTGATGTCACTATTCTTGCCATTGTCTCATTTAAAACTTAATTATTTGGATCTGTGGGGTGAAGCAGAAGCCTATCCTTCAAATCCATGCCACACAGACGAGAGGAGACAAAAGAATTAGAGAAGCAAGTTGAAATTTTTGCTCTTCTATCCACATTGAAGACTGTTAGAGAACTTGGCCATCGTTCTGGATAGCCTTTATTCTGCCCTCACTCTAAAAAAATTATCTTTAGTTCTTTTTCTGATTTCTAAAAGTAAACATATTCATGATAAAAAATTAAAATTATAGAACATTAGAAAGCCAAAAATTATTTGCCCAATTTGCCCATTATCCTACAATTCAGAAGTGACAACAGCTAACTTTTAGTGTGTTTCCCTTCAGTCTCTTTGCTATGGATAACACACAAATATACATATACACTTATATAATGTTGCATTCTTTTTATTTAAAAACAATTATGGATTCATAGTGTTTTTTTTAAATTTTATTTTATTATTATTATACTTTAAGTTTTAGGGTACATGTGCACAATGTGCAGGTTAGTTACATATGTATACATGTGCCATGCCGGTGTGCCGCACCCATTAACTCGTCATCTAGCATCAGGTATATCTCCTAAAGCTATCCCTCCCCCCTCCCCCCACCCCACAACAGTCCCCAGAGTGTGATGTTCCCCTTCCTGTGTCCATGTGTTCTCATTGTTCAATTCCCACCTATGAGTGAAAATATACAGTGTTTGGTTTTTTGTTCTTGCGATAGTTTACTGAGAATGATGATTTCCGATTTCATCCATGTCCCTACAAAGGACATGAACTCATCATTTTTTATGGCTGCATAGTATTCCATGGTGTACATGTGCCACATTTTCTTAATCCAGTCTATCATTGTTGGACATTTGTGTTGGTTCCAAGTCTTTGCTATTGTGAATAGTGCCGCAATAAACATACGTGTGCATGTGTCTTTATAGCAGCATGATTTATAGTCCTTTGGGTATATACCCAGTAATGGGATGGCTGGGTCAAATGGTATTTCTAGTACTAGATCCCTGAGGAATCGCCACACTGACTTCCACAATGGTTGAACTAGTTTACAGTCCCACCAACAGTGTAAAAGTGTTCCTATTTCTCCACATCCTCTCCAGCACCTGTTGTTTCCTGACTTTTTAATGATTGCCATTCTAACTGGTGTGAGATGGTATCTCATTGTGGTTTTGATTTGCATTTCTCTGATGGCCAGTGATGGTGAGCATTTTTTCATGTGTTTTTTGGCTGCATAAATGTCTTCTTTTGAGAAGTGTCTGTTCATGTCCTTCGCCTACTTTTTGATGGGGTTGTTTTTTTCTTGCAAATTTGTTGGAGTTCATTGTAGATTCTGGATATTAGCCCTTTGTCAGATGAGTAGGTTGTGAAGATTTTCTCCCATTTTGTAGGTTGCCTGTTCACTCTGATGGTAGTTTCTTTTGCTGTGCAGAAGCTCTTTAGTTTAATTAGATCCCATTTGTCAATTTTGGCTTTTGTTGCCATTGCTTTTGGTGTTTTAGACATGAAGTCCTTGCCCATGCCTATGTCCTGAATGGTAATGCCTAGGTTTTCTTCTAGGGTTTTTATGGTTTTAGGTCTAACGTTTAAGTCTTTAATCCATCTTGAATTAATTTTTGTATAAGGTGTAAGGAAGGGATCCAGTTTCAGCTTTCTACATATGGCTAGCCAGTTTTCCCAGCACCATTTATTAAATAGGGAATCCTTTCCCCATTGCTTGTTTTTCTCAGGTTTGTCAAAGATCACATAGTTGTAGATATGTGGCGTTATTTCTGAGGGCTCTGTTCTGTTCCATTGATCTATATCTCTGTTTTGGTACCAGTACCATGCTGTTTTGGTTACTGTAGCCTTGTAGTATAGTTTGAAGTCAGGTAGTGTGATGCCTCCAGCTTTGTTCTTTTGGCTTAGGATTGAATTGGTGATGTGGGCTCTTTTTTGGTTCCATATGAACTTTAAAGTAGTTTTTTCCAATTCTGTGAAGAAAGTCATTGGTAGCTTGATGGGGATGGCATTGAATCTATAAATTACCTTGGGCAGTATGGCCATTTTCATGATATTGATTCTTCCTACCCATGAGCATGGAATGTTCTTCCATTTGTTTGTATCCTCTATTATTTCATTGAGCAGCGGTTTGTAGTTCTCCTTGAAGAGGTCCTTCTTGTCCCTTGTAAGTTGGATTCCTAGGTATTTTATTCTCTTTGAAGCAATTGTGAATGGGAGTTCACTCATGATTTGGCTCTCTGTTTGTCTGTTATTGGTGTATAAGAATGCTTGTGATTTTTGTACATTGATTTTGTATCCTGACACTTTGCTGAAGTTGCTTATCAGCTTAAGGAGATTTTGGGCTGACACAATGGGGTTTTCTAGATATACAATCATGTCATCTGCAAACAGGGACAATTTGACTTCCTCTTTTCCTAATTGAATACCCTTTATTTCCTTCTCCTGCCTAATTGCCCTGGCCAGAACTTCCAACACTATGTTGAATAGGAGTGGTGAGAGAGGGAATCCCTGTCTTGTGCCAGTTTTCAAAGGGAATGCTTCCAGTTTTTGCCCATTCACTACGATATTGGCTGTGGGTTTGTCATAGATAGCTCTTATTATTTTGAGATACATCCCATCAATACCTAATTTATTGAGAGTTTTTAGCATGAAGATTGTTGAATTTTGTCAAAGGCCTTTTCTGCATCTGTTGAGATAATCATGTGGTTTTTGTCTTTGGTTCTGTTTATATGCTGGATTACATTTATTGATTTGTGTATACTGAACCAGCCTTGCATCCCAGGGATGAAGCCCACTTGATCATGGTGGATAAGCTTTTTGATGTGCTGCTGGATTCGGTTTGCCAGTATTTTATTGAGGATTTTTGCATCAATGTTCATCAAGGATATTGGTCTAAAATTCTCTTTTTTTGTTATGTCTGTGCCAGGCTTTGGTATCAGGATGATGCTGGCCTCATAAAATGAGTTAGGGAGGATTCCCTCTTTTTCTATTGATTGGAATAGTTTCAGAAGGAATGGTACCAGTTCCTCCTTGTACCTCTGGTAGAATTGGGCTGTGAATCCATCTGGTCCTGGACTCTTTTTGGTTGGTAAGCTATTGATTATTGCCACAATGTCAGAGCCTGTTATTGGTCTATTCAGAGATTCAACTTCTTCCTGGTTTAGTCCTGGGAGGGTGTATGTGTCGAGGAATTTATCCATTTCTTCTAGATTTTCTAGTTTATTTGCATAGAGGTGTTTGTAGTATTCTGTGATGGTAGTTTGTATTTCTGTGGGATCGGTGGTGATATCCCCTTTATCATTTTTTATTGCATCTATTTGATTCTTCTCTCTTTTCTTCTTTATTAGTCTTGCTAGCGGTCTATCAATTTTGTTGATCCTTTCAAAAAACCAGCTCCTGGATTCATTAATTTTTTGAAGGGTTTTTTGTGTCTCTATTTCCTTCAGTTCTGCTCTGATTTTAGTTATTTCTTGCCTTCTGCTAGCTTTTGAATGTGTTTGCTCTTGCTTTTCTAGTTCTTTTAATTGTGATGTTAGGGTGTCAATTTTGGATCTTTCCTGCTTTCTCTTGTGGGCATTTAGTGCTATAAATTTCCCTCTACACACTGCTTTGAACATGTCCCAAAGATTCTGGTATGTTCTGTCTTTGTTCTCATTGGTTTCAAAGAACATCTTTATTTCTGCCTTCATTTCGTTATGTACCCAGTAGTCATTCAGGAGCAGGTTGTTCAGTTTCCATGTAGTTGAGTGGTTTTTAGTGAGTTTCTTAATCCTGAGTTCTAGTTTGATTGCACTGTGGTCTGAGAGACAGTTTGTTATAATTTCTGATCTTTTGCATTTGCTGAGGAGAGCTTTACTTCCAACTATGTGGTCAATTTTGGAATAGGTGTGGTGTGGTGCTGAAAAAAATGTATATTCTGTTGATTTGGGGTGGAGAGTTCTGTAGATGTCTATTAGGTCTGCTTGGTGCAGAGCTGAGTTCAATTCCTGGGTATCCTTGTTGACTTTCTGTCTCGTTGATCTGTCTAATGTTGACAGTGGGGTGTTAAAGTCTCCCATTATTAATGTGTGGGTGTCTAAGTCTCTTTGTAGGTCACTCAGGACTTGCTTTATGAATCTGGGTGCTCCTGTATTGGGTGCATATATATTTAGGCTAGTTAGCTCTTCTTGTTGAATTGATCCCTTTACCATTATGTAATGGCCTTCTTTGTCTCTTTTGATCTTTGTTGGTTTACAGTCTGTTTTATCAGAGACTAGGATTGCAGCCCCTGCCTTTTTTTGTTTTCCATTTGCTTGGTAGATCTTCCTTTATCCTTTTATTTTGAGCCTATGTGTGTCTCTGCACATGAGATGGGTTTCCTGAATACAGCACACTGATGGGTCTTGACTCTTTATCCAATTTGCCAGTCTGTGTCTTTTAATTGGAGCATTTAGTCCATTTACATTTAAAGTTAATATTGCTATGTGTGAATTTGATCCTGTCATTATGATTTTAGCTGGTTATTTTGCTCGTTAGTTGATGCAGTTTCTTCCTAGCCTCGATGGTCTTTACAATTTGGCATGATTTTGCAGTGGCTGGTACTGGTTGTTCCTTTCCATGTTTAATGCTTCCTACAGGAGCTCTTTTAGGGCAGGCCTGGTGGTGACAAAATCTCTCAGCATTTGCTTGTCTGTAAAGGATTTTATTTCTCCTTCACTTATGAAGCTTAGTTTGGCTGGATATGAAATTCTGGGTTGAAAATTCTTTTCTTTAAGAATGTTGAATATTGCCCACCCCCCTCCACTCTCTTCTGGCTTGCAGAGTTTCTGCCAAGAGATCCGCTGTTAGTCTGATGGGCTTCCCTTTGTGGGTTACTCGACCATTCTCTCTGGCTGCCCTTAACATTTTTTCCTTCATTTCAACTTTGGTGAATCTGACAATTATGTGTCTTGGAGTTGCTCTTCTTGAGGAGTATGTTTGTGGCGTTCTCTGTATTTCCTGAATCGGAATGTTGGCCTGCCTTGCTAGATTGGGGAAGTTCTCCTGGATAATATCCTGCAGAGTGTTTTCCAACTTGGTTCCATTCTCCCCGTCACTCTCAGGTACACCAATCAGACATAGATTTGGTCTTTTCACATAGTCCCATATTTCTTGAAGGCTTTGTTCGTTTCTTTTTATTCTTTTTTCTCTAAACTTCCCTTCTCACTTCATTTCATTCATTTCATCTTCCATTGCTGATACCCTTTCTTCCAGTTGATCGCATCGGCTCCTGAGGCTTCTGCATTCTTCACGTAGTTCTCGAGCCTTGGCTTTCAGCTCCATCAGCTCCTTTAAGCACTTCTCTGTATTGGTTATTCTAGTTATACATTCATCTAAATTTTTTTCAAAGTTTTCAACTTCTTTGCCTTTGATTTGAATTTCCTCCTGTAGCTCAGAGTAGTTTGATCGTCTGAAGCCTTCTTCTCTCAACTCGTCAAAGTCATTCTCCATCCAGCTTTGTTCTGTTGCTGGTGAGGAGCTGTGTTCCTTTGGAGGAGGAGAGGTGCTCTGCTTTTTAGAATTTCCAGTTTTTCTGCTCTGTTTTTTCCCCATCTTTGTGGTTTTATCTACCTTTGGTCTTTGATGATGGTGATGTACAGATGGGTTTTTGGTGTGGATGTCCTTTCTGTTTGTTAGTTTTCCTTCTAACAGACAGGACCCTCAGCTGTGGGTCTGTTGGAGTTTGCTAGAGGTCCACTCCAGACCCTGTTTGCCTGGGTACCAGCAGCAGTGGCTGCAGAACAGCGGATTTTCGTAAACTGCGAATGCTGCTGTCTGATCATTCCTCTGGAAGTTTTGTCTCAGAGGAGTACCCGGCCGTGTGAGGTGTCAGTCTGCCCCTCCTGGGGGGTGCCTCCCAGTTAGGCTGCTCGGGGGTCAGGGGTCAGGGACCCACTTGAGGAGGCAGTCTGCCCATTCTCAGATCTCCAGCTGCATGCTGGGAAAACCACTGCTCTTTTCAAAGCTGTCAGACAGGGACATTTAAGTCTGCAGAGGTTACCGCTGTCTTTTTGTTTGTCTGTGCCCTGCCCCCAGAGTTGGAGCCTACAGAGGCAGGCAGGCCTCCGTGAGCTGTGGTGGGCTCCACCCAGTTCGAGCTTCCCGGCTGCTTTGTTTACCTAAGCAAGCCTGGGCAATGGCAGGCACCCCTCCCCCAGCCTCGCTGCCACCTTGCAGTTTGATCTCAGACTGCTATGCTAGCAATCAGCGAGACTCCGTGGGCGTAGGACCCTCTGAGCCAGGTGCGGGATATAATCTCCTGGTGCGCCGTTTTTTAAGCCCGTTGTCGGAAAAGCGCAGTATTAGGGTGGGAGTGACCCGATTTTCCAGGTGCCATCTTTCACCCCTTTCTTTGACTAGGAAAGGGAACTCCCTGACCCCTTGCACTTCCTGAGTGAGGCAATGACTCACCCTACTTTGGCTCGCGCTCGGTGCACTGCACCCACTGTCCTGCGCCCACTGTCTGGCACTCCCTAGTGAGATGAACCGGGTACCTCAGATGGAAATGCAGAAATCACCCATCTTCTGCGTCACTCACGCTGAGAGCTGTAGACCGGAGCTGTTCCTATTCGGCCATCTTGGCTCCCGGATCAGGAAAGGATCGGATTCATAGTGTTTTAACTTTTCACATATCATGAATATTCTCCATGAAAAATTCTTAATACCATTTTCTGAGGTTGCAACTTATAATGGCATCATTTTTTTAAAAAAAATTAGAGATATCTAACTTAAAAAATAATTTTAGTCCACAAAAATTAATCTACATTTCTGATTGTTTCATTAGAATGGATTATTTGCAGTGGAATCTGGGGTTAAAAAAATACCATTATTTGTAAGGTTATTGAAATACACTGTCAAATTGCAATGCAGAAAGGGTTAAATATCAATTTAACCAGAATTGTATTAGAATCTCACGTTTTTTCATCTTTTACAGCATAAAGCCTTATTTTCTTAAAAATGAATTCACTGGCCTTTTTTTCAAGGTGGAGCTGATGATATTTCTTGGAAAATACTATTTATAGTAGATTGTGGAATAATTACATAAACTGCAAGAGAAAAGTCATGCCATTTCAGGTTCATTAGAATGGCTAGTGGAAACAGTTGTCATTTTCCAATGTCAATTGCGTAGTATGTATTTTGGTAGCTTTGGGGCTAGAAAAAAGACTGTTAAGCTCTTCAAAATAAGTTTTTCTAATGTATTTTGATTACTCCCTTATTTTACTCTAATTTTTTCCAAAGAAAACATTTCCATTTAAAGAGTCTTTATTCTAAGTAGTACCCTTTCTTGTGAAAAAAATTCACATATACTCGGAGTAAGTTACTCTTCTCAAGATTAATAGATGCATTCCTTCACCCTCCTACAGGAAAAGTCAGAACAGACTTCTCTGGCTTTCTCTTAGAAATTACCTCATTTATGCACTTTAATTTCCTAGGACTAAGCTGAAAGTGGTAATAAAGTTAATTAAACAGAAGGCAAATGAATACTTAAGAATCAGCTTTTATGAAACTAGTTTTAGGCAAATCCATGATTTAACAAAGTTTATCTTTGCTTTTCATTCACCCTAATAAAGACATACCTGAGGTTGGGCAATTTACAAAGCAAAGAGGTTTAATGAAGAACTCACAGTTCCATGTGGCTGGGGAAGCCTCACAATCATGGCAGAAGGCAAGGAGGAGCAAGTCATATCGTACATAGATGGCAGTAGGCAAAGAGAGAAAATGAGGAAGACGCAAAAGCAGAAACCCCTGATAAAACCATCAGATATTTTGAGACTTATTCACTACCATGAGAACAGTATGGGGGAACCACCCCCATGATTCAAGTTATCTCCTACCGGGTCCCTCTCACAACATGTGGGAATTATGGGAGTACAATTCAAGATGAGATTTGGGTAGAGACACAAAGCCAAACCATATCAACTCTCAAAAATCATTTTTTGGCAACCTATGTGCCAGGTACTTTGAAGTATGCTGTTGATATGGAATGAAAAAGATACAACTTCTGCTCTCCAAGTGATCATAAATTAATAGGAGTAACAGATTTAAGTAATTATAGTAATATGAGAAGTGCCTATAACAGATGTAGGTGCAAGGCTCAGTGGAGGCCTAGAAGATGAGGCAACTAGTTGATAGGATTGGTAAACAGGTAATGTCTAAACAGCATTCTGAAGATGAGTAGGGTTTGGCCAGCTTGTAAAGTGAAGGGGTAGCAATAGAATATTCTAGGCTGAAGGAGCAGCACATGTGCAGGTACTGAGGCAAGGTGTCACACTTTCCTTTGGAGGGCATGTGAAGCCGTTTAGCATGATGGGAGAGGGCCTCACGAGGGAGTGGCTCCGGATGAGGATGGAGACATGTGAGGACCTCAGATTGTGAAGGGCTCTGTAGGCTATGTTAAGAACACTAGAAATCTATTGAAAGGTTTTAAGCAGAGAATTGACTTGCTCATATTTTTGCTTCAAAAAGCTCAATAGCTACAAAACGGTCAATAGATGGTAGCTTTGTGGGGCTGGGGTGAATGCAATGATATTGCAAAACAAGATATAGGGAGACAAGAACTTTTAATCACCTAAACCAGTGGTTCTCAAACTTTCCATGCATCAGAATCACCTGGATGACTTGCGAAAACACAAATAATCGGATTTAATCCCTACATTTTCTGATTTAGCAGGTATAGAATGAGGTTTAAGAATTTCTAACAAGTTCCCAGATGGCGTAAGGTGTGTCTCAGGTTTTTTACTTGAGCAACTGGGTGGATCCTAGAGTCATAAAAAAACAAAAGAGGGAAAGCGTGAAGCAAGTGCTTTTTTGTTTTTTGTTTTTTTACTAAACCCAGCAATCCCCCTTGCCTTTCAATGCTGTTTCCTCTAATTCTCCAAAGTTTAAATGTTATCTTTTGGCTATCTCTCTGCTCTAGCATCCCTTCCTTAGAAGCAGAATCTCATGATGCTGAACTCTAACTCACCTTATTTGAATTTCGCTGGCTTATCCTCCCAAGGTCCAGATCTCTATTAGCTTATGATAGACCCAAACGGACTAATGTGTCATTGATTATAAATGGGAATTTGATGCTCCTCCAGTGTGACAAATTTCTACTTTAAAGGTGGTCTTTCTGAACCATGCCTCTCTCCAATGTGGTGTCTCAAGTGGGAGTTTTGGATACCACAACAGACAATCTAGAGGACTGGTTCCTGGATGGTAGGGATCTTCTGGCATCCTTCAGTGAACAGAGACTTGTGCTACCAATGCATAAAGGTCTATATAAATGACAAGTGCCAGTCAAAATTTTTATTCCTTGGACCCTGCTCCAAGTGGGTGGGTCACAAAAGGTGTAATTTATCTTTGCCAAGGGAAATAACTGACTTTAAAAGGTATTCCAATTTAATTGCAATAAATCTCTGCTTTAAATAACTTGCTTTAATTATATATACAGGAAATAGATCGGAGAGTAGTCATAAAATCTTCCCTGAATCAAATTATGTACGTGTGTGTGCATGCGTTACTCCTTGGGAAAAGTTACTTTACCCCATTTCCTGTCAAGATTCTTCATATGTACAACTAGGACTATGAAATACGTTACAGGGGCCGGGCACAGTGGCTCATGTCTGTAATCCCAGCACTTTGGGAGGCTGAGGCAGGTGGATCACCTGAGGTCAGGAGTTCAAGACCAGCTTGGCCAAGATGGTGGAACCCCGTCTCTACTAAAAATGCAAAAATTATCCAGCCTCAGGGACAGGCACCTGTAATCCCACCTACTCAGGAGGCTGAGACAGGAGAATCACTTGAACCTGGCAGATGGAGGTTGCAGTGAGCCGAGATCGTGCCACTGCACTCCAGCCTGGGGCGAGAGCAAGACTCTGTCTAAAAAATAAAATACCTTACAGGGTTTTGGGTAGATTAGAAGAAATAATTTCTGTAAAATGTCTAGTTCAGTGTTCTGTATAATAAATATTCTCTTCTCTCCTCATTTCCCCTTGATGATCTCTTATCTTGCCCCTCTGGGAAGTGATCAAACTCTGGACATCTTTGGAAGGAGCCATTGTTTGGAATGAGTGAACTAGACAGCAGTGGCATCATATTGATCAGGGTATACCCCGTAAGCCAATTGCAAACTTGCATAATCTGCAAAAACTTTTATTCTGCAAATAACATCAAATGCCTGAGACTATTTTAATGTTAAGGGTTACTTCTTTTAAATTAGATTTTCTTAGGTTTCCCACTGCACTATTTCTTTCATTTCCACTCCAACCAGACAAGTTATTACATATTTGATTTTGATGTGGTATTTGCTTATTACTTGAAGAAATTCAATCATTTCCTACGACAGGAAAAAAGGATTAAGGATTACCAAAAGGCTTGTTGACAGCATGCTGTATTCTGACCCTCACTTTCTCAGTTGTCAGTTCTCTTGTTTTAAATGGTATCATGGCTCCCTTAAAAATCTGGTCAGGAGGTATTTGTAGGATCTCATTAGAATACTGTAATAGTTATCATTTATAGAGTACTTAATGTGTAGGAACTTTGTAAGATCTCTATTCCTACCTGTACCCATACACATTTATTCCCATATCTGTAATTATTAATCACTAGCACCTCAGGAATTTTCATAAAAGTCCTAGAAGGAGGGATGTAGAATATGCCTTCATTATTCCCTATCATGAACACTAATGAAAGTATTTGTTTTCCAACTTTGAAAAGGCATTATTTTCAAGAACCTGATGGCTGAGATTTCCCACTCTTTGTTAAATTCCCTGCATAACAAAATTACTGGATGGGAAGTCTGTCAGGAAATTTGACTATTTCTAAATTTATTTTATTGGCGTCCCCTGATGCTCCCCCACCCCAACCCCTTGCCTGACTCTGCTAAAAGGTGTATAGCAATATCCAGCCAATATTAAAACATACGTCCAGGGGAATATCAGATAACTGCTATGTGGGAGGAAAATCAGTTGAAATCATTCATAAGACAATTTAAGAAGTACCATTTCGAGAGCCAAAAATTTGATGTGGCAATAGGATCAGGAAAATCCCCAAAGCAGCCCTTGCTTTTAATGTTGATACTTCCATAGTTTATTTTACCAAGTGTTTGCCTTTAGTAATTTTACTTTTATGCGAGAGCTTAGTTCAGCACCATCTTGTACTCACCTGTGAATCTTATGATCCTTCGAAGTAAGGGGTTCAGGTAACAGCATTCTCCGGTCAGAATTGTTTTCTCCTGAGCAATCAGGGATTCTCTTGTTGATTTTATGAAATACATGGATATCTCACCAATAAAAATCTAGGGAAGGAATGTTTAAGAAATGTCAAGTTGGAGATCTGTTTGATAAGAGAGGCCCATGGCTTTAAAAACAAAACAAAACTGTTGAGGACCCACAATCCTTTTAAAAGATGTCGGAGAGAGATGGTGAATTAGATAGTAATTTGCATTTAACACTTCAAAAGAATTAGAGAAAGTGATAATTGATCATTTCAGATAGAGTTTCAGCCTATAATTTAAAATCTAAGGTTACATGGAAACAAATTGAAATAATAAGTTGTAATAGAATTTATGACAAGGTTCATGCTGGGATTGAATTCTTTTTTAACTTTCTGTGTGAGTAGCAATGATGAGGAATGATTCAGACGGCCAATGTGCCCAAGAAGGCATTATATACACACATCACAAGAGGTGACAGTAAGACCTCACTTAATATCAATAGGTTTGTGAAAACTGGAACTTTAAGTGAAATGACATACTGTATGCTATAAGAATTTAACTCTTCTTTATATCAGTCTATGGTAAAATTAGTTTTGTTATATAGCATGTTGTTTTGCTTAAACTTGCAGTTTCCAAGAACCTATCCACAACATTAAGTGAGGACTTGACTCAACTGCATTACTTTATTATGTGCCATTACAATTATTTACATTCTAAATTCTTATTTGATCACATTTGCCTCAGATATATTTCTCCTACCCTGAACTGGTTGATTAGCCCTTCTTTATTATAGGCATCTCTCTCTTGTTAAACTAATAAATATATATTACCCTTTAAATTATAATGCCCTTATGTAGATTGGAAGCCCCCTAATAGCAGGGACTACATCTTAATAATTCTTTAGTATCCTTATGGCACCCAGCACAGTGTATTCCCATTTAAAACAAGGAATTGGCAGGAGACAAGTTTTCATGAACAATGACACTGCCGTAACTGAAGATCAAGACTCATCAAGGAAGAGTAAAAGGTTAATTACCGTTATCTATTAAATACTGGGCGTTAGGCACTTCAGCATAGTATTTTCAGGCTCACAAGATCCCTCCTGTAGGCATAATTATCCTTGTTTTACTGTTGAGGAGTGACAGTTTAGCAAGTTTAGGTAATTTACCCTCCAAAGCATATGGATGGCGCATGGGGCACAGGAATTAATATACACGTCAATTGGATTCCAAAGTCCACACTTCCCACTATTCATATGCCATTTTGATTTTCCTAATCCTAATTTTAACATTTCCCCAGAATAATGTGATCTCATAGATGATCATCTTTGCTGTACATAGACCTGTGATTTTAGAGAAAATTTATTAATGTTTTAATTCCATACCTTATATTTCTCCTGTCATGCTGGAATATCTGTTTAGATGGATAAAGATGATGACATAATGAAAGGCACATGGATAACAGAAATTAAAAAGTATAAAATTTCAAAACTGGAATCATTTATAATGTTCTCCTCCCTTTATGGGTTTCAGGAACTCGGACACACACAGACAGATAGTATCTGAAGCATCTCTAGAATGTGACCTATAGTTCTATTTCCACTACGCTGTTCTACCTCAAACTTTAACAGCATATTAAGTCTTTAGCATTTAAAACATGCTGAATTTAACCTGTTTTATTTTCTCTGTCCTCAATATTAAGTAAAAATTTAAGAAATATTTTTATTAAATCACTACTATGGACAAGTGTAGTGGTAAAGAGGGAGAACTCTGAAGCCAGGGTTTCTTGGCTTCAAAGCTGGGGTTTGTGATTTATTAGTTCTGATGACCTTGGACAAATTAACCTTTCTATGCCTCAGTTATCTGTATAAGCAGGATAACAGTGTCTATTTGTAGGTTTAATAAATAAACACACTCATATATGCATGTGCATGAATTGGATAGAACAGCACCATAATATGTAGTATATAAGAGGGTGAAGTTGTTATGAAATCAATTACAACTGCATTAACATTGTTGTCATCATTATTACTACTATTATTACAAAGCACTTTGTAATGTCACTGGGGAGGCAGATTGCAAGATGAATAAAAGACTTATAACCTCCATGAGTATATAATCTACTGAGGAACACATACAAAGATCTTATGAAATCAGATTAGGTCTTATACACATTACAAGGACAAAGTGCTAAGAGGCCAAGGCTCCTGGGTAGAAGGGGATTTCTCTCCTCTAGGAAAGTCACTTTTCGTCCCTAATGCCAAATGAACCTCATGGCTAGGAGACTCTGCTGCTTGTTATATATGTAAAAGATGTCATCTTTATTTACAGGAGGGCCTTTTCCCTCCTCTGCTAAGAGTACTTGAACCAGGTATCTATTATGGTTCTTACCCCATGACATGGAAAATCTCAGTCTATCCTAAAGACTTTGAGTTTCTCCAGTTGAGGGCCATTAATATTTGTATTTTTGCTCCTACCCCTGCCTGGAATCTGAAATGTGATTGGTTCCTTCTCTTTTTTTTATTTTAATTTAAATTTTATTTAAAAGGAAAGAAAAGTAGACTGAACATTTTATGTGGCTTAAAAGATTCTTGCTCTTATAGGCAACAAGGCCCTTGGCATCTCTGTAGCTAAGCAAGGCTTTTGGAGTTCTCCTTAATTCATGACCAACTTCCCTGGAATTGTCCTAAATCTGGATGATGTGACCTTGAAATGGACAGTGCTGGTTGAAGTTGACATTGGAGAGAATGGGGAAGGGAGAAAAAAACAGAAAAACCACTGAAAAATAGAAAAGTTACTCAATGTACAGGCTAAGATGATTGTAACAGTCATAAGCTACTTTAATTATTTTGATAGAATGCTGTTTTAAAAACTTTAGTAATAATATTTAGTCTAGCCATAAATTTATTAGGACTACATCTTAGCCAGATTTTTTTTTTAACTAAACAAAATGGTTCTTAGACTTTAGATCTGAAGATCTTGCTTTACAGTTATGTCACACTCTAAAAGTAACAAGACTTCCTTGGAGTTCAGCATCAGCCTCAGCAGAGATAGGGCAGATATGTGGAATAACACGTGTGGTACCATGGTGTTATTGGCTGAATCAGAGAGAAATGCACAAGGAAGGGCCAGTGAGGTACAAGAAAGAAGCAAGGCATAGGTGGGTTGCAGGTGGGATAGTGGCTTGGCACTGGCACAGAGGGAGTCAAGCAAGTAAGAACCGGGGTGGAAAGTAGGCAGGAAAAATAGAATTCAGAGTCAAACAGGTAAACAATGACCCAGCATGGATCACCTTGGCAGGAGGTACCTATGGTTGTGCAGAGTTAGAAATATTCTGTGCCTAATATCCCTTGGAATTAACAATGAATTGATGCTCTACCATATAAAAATATTTGAATAGCTTCTGGAACTCAGCCCTCTCTCTTTTCACATAAGACCTGTCTCTGCCAAAATAAGGTGCCAAGGGGCTTTGTTTGTCCCCAATATATATGATGGTACTACACTACCGTTTTTCATCTCAGTGAACAGATGGGGATAAATTCACACATGATTGGATAAATGAAGTAGTATTTCCTTGAGGGAGCTTTCCCTGCTCTTGCAGACTAGATTAGGTATTTTAATTATACATGAATCTCTTACCTTGTGTTTCTCGTTTCTAGCTCTTATCACAAATAATTACATATTATTGTTTTTCTTAGTTATGGGATATCCTGCTTGTCTTATTCTTGGTTGCATCCTGAGCCCTAGACCAGTGTAAAGTTACACAGTAGTTTGCTTAGTGTTGGATGAAATAAGCATATCAAGTTAAAGAAGCTCCTTGAGAATATAGGTTTAATGAAGCCAACTTAAAAGAAGAAAAAGTGATTTCTATTACTTTTCAGACTTAATGAAAATGTGACTGCCTTAGTGGGGAAGCCTTTATCAGGCCCTGTAGGAAAATTAAGAGGCTGTCCTGTCACTGCCATAGTGCACTATACAGATCTCTAGCCCAACATCTACCCAGTGAATGGGATTATTGTTTGTACGTCCCTCTCCATTTGTCTGTGATGTCTTCAAGGGCAGAACTTTTGTCCTTCCTTGTACAATGCCTAGAACAGAACCTGGTATACAGTAGGGGTAGTATCTGTTTTTGTTGTCTTCTACAGCCTAATCTTGGAAGTGAAATATTTGTTGGAATAAATATGACATTTAATCCTTAAAGGATTTACTTTTGGATAGAACACTCCAACTTTAATTGCCCTGAAGATGAACACTTGAGGAAAACTGCACTATGTGCCAGAAATCACAGAATTCTGGCTGTATTGCTTAAGAATAAATAAAAATCAGAGAATAAATATAAACTATCTCTTTTATACTAAATTTACTTATTCATTCATGTAGTGCTCAACAATTTGGGGGAGGGGAACACCCACTCTGTGTCTGGCATTGTACCAGCACTGGAGACACAGAAGTGGACAGATACATAGTAGGGAAATAGAAACAAATCATAATGTGATATGACATAAGAAGTGTGTATGTATATGTGTGTGTGTGTGTGTGTATATATATACACACACACACATACATATAGGTTTCTGTCCCCAGTTCCTGAAACAGAGCTCCTAAGGCCTTTGTAATTCCCTATGTGATTGGATCACCTTTTGTTCTAATGAGACAACTTGGTGAGCTCTGGGTAGCCTAAGGGTAGGGGCTGGTTGCCAGGGGAACCAACCATGTGCTTAGAGGGTTGGAACTATCAGCCTCACTCTCAATTCTGGGGAGAAAAAAGGGGGCTGAAGGCTGAGTCAATAAGCAGTAGCCGGTGACTTAATCACTTGTGTTTACATAACGAAGCCTCCATTAAAACCCCAAATGGACTGGGTTCAGGGAAGTTCTGCATTGATGAACATAGGGAGGTACCCACAGGGTGGTGAGCCCTGAGAGGGCGTGGATGCTTTGTGCCCCTTCCCACATACCTTGTTCTATCCATCTCTTCCATCTGGCTGTTCATCTGTGTCCTTTGTAATATCCTTTATAATAAATGGGTAAATGTTAGCAGAGGGTTTCCTTGAGTTCTGTGAGTTGTTTTGCAAATTAATGGAACCAGTGGAGGGGGTTGTGGGAACCTCAGTTTACAGCTGGTTGATCAGAAGTATAGGTAACAGATTATTACTTGCAAGTGGCATTAGAAATGGAGGCAGTCTTGTAAGACCAAGCCTTCAATCTATAGAATCTGACACCAATTCCGGGTAGACAGTGTCAGAACTGAGTTGAATTAAAGGACACCAGTTGGAGAACTGGTTTGCGTTTGAGAGAAATATATCCACATCTGGGTTAGAAGTATTGTGTTGACTGTGTAAAGAGTAGGAAAGACTTTTTTTCCCCTTTGGAAATGCCATGAAATCACACGATTAAAAAATAAACCAAGGAGATGGGAGAGTGACAAACACGAGATAATCAGAAAAGAAAAAAGCATTGCTTGTCTCAGTATTTCAGAAGCCCATTTCTTACTCTACAGAAAATAAGTACAAATTCTAGAAATTCTCCATTCAGTGAGGCTTTTCAATACTTACACAAGGGGCTAAAAAAACAAGATAGTGACAAAATTTACACACAACCTATCTTCATTAAAACACACGAGTGTGTACCCACACAGATCTAAACAAAAGCACACCAAAGTATAACAGGCTAAGCAGAACTTATGCAACAGAGTTGGGACTCAAATTCATAAGTAAAATGTCCTAATACTCTCATGTCAAAAGTGATAAGTGGTATAAGGATTATTACTGTCAGCCAACAACAATCAAATAGCAAATGAGGTATGGAGCATAAAAGAAAAATCAGAGCAAGGGTATATACTAATCTATCTAGTTATTGGCATAATGTCTGGATTATATTAAGTGATAATGTTTGTAAAAGAAATACAGGAAGGGAAGAAGTGGGTCATTTTACAATTAAAGTGTAACGAGATATTCCTGGCTTTCAGTTAAAAGTATGATGAACATAAAATGTGCCTATGAAACAATCCAGCTCTCACACGCAAATGAGTAGGCTTCAGAGATGTTCATTTTCCTGTATTTTGCTGACACATAAGGATGGTCCATTCACTGGGTCCCATAGTCTCATATAGGGCCCGATTCTGCTTGAAGAGAGAGAAAGCAGCCAGGAAGATAAGGGATCTTTCTTCTTTATGCCAAGCCTTTAGCCCACATTGGATGTTGTTTTGCTAACCATGGCAGACTTGTGATTCTGGTTTTGGCAATGTCGGGGGTCCTCCATCTTTACCATCGCCACATCACTTTGCCTCAATCTATTACTCTGCTGAGAGAGCATCTGGGTCATGTGGGACTCTCCATGTGTTCAGACCTAGTTGCCTTGCCTAATTTTGGTCTTTCTGATTGTTGGATAACAAACACCATAACACCCATGGCAATTGAGAGTATTCTCCAGTGAGAAATGGTCAAGGCCAAACTAGATCTGGCAGTGAATGAACTGCAAATGGATTCCACTGGTCCATTTCTCATCCCCCAACTTATGCCAGCTATAATCCCAACTGACACATGACCTTTAGATGATAGTGACTATAAGTAATGAAGATAACTGTTCTATCTTGATAAAGTTATCTTTTGAATATGAAAACCCAAATCTAAACCAAATAACCCTGAAACACAGGGCATCAGTTTGGCATGTTATCTTTTAGGCTGTGTTTCTTCACAAATTTTATTTTTTAAAACTTGACTGATAAAATTGTAGGTATTTATTGAGTGCAACTTGATGCATTAAAGTGTATGTACACTGTGATGTTAATAAATCTAGCTAATTAACTTATGCATGATCTTACATAGTTATCATTTTTGTGGTACAAACACTTAATGTTCACTTGGAATTTTTCAAGAATATATTTTATTAATTATAGTCACAATATTGTGTAATAGATCTCTTGAACTTATTCCTCTTGTGAGATCAACTTCTGTAGATTCCACATCTACAATTAGAAGTGAGATCATGCAGTATTTGTCTTTCTGTGCCTGGATTATTTCACTTAACATAATGTCCTCTAGGTTTATCCATCTTGTCACCAATGACAGAATTGCCTTTTTAATGGCATATATGTCACATCTTTTTAAATCCAGACACTGAGGCAGATTCCATATCTTGACTATTGGGAATAATGCTGCAATGAATATGGCAGTTCAGATATCTCTTTGATATACTTATTTCATTTCCTTTGTATATACACTCAGTAGTGGTATATAGATTGCTGCTAGATCAGTGGCAATTCTATTTTTAATTTTTTGAGGCACCTCCATATGGATTCCAATAATGGCTGTACTAACTTACATTTCTACCAGCAATGTGCAAGTGTTCCCTTTTCTCTATTCCCACCAATATTTATCTTTCATCTTTTGATAATAGCCATTCTAACAGGTGTGAGATTATATCTCAATGTGGTTTTAATTTGCATGTCCTTGATGATTAGTGATACTGAGCATTTTTTTTCATATATTGGCCATTTGTCTTTTGTCTGTTTAGGCCTTTTCTTCATTTTTAAATTGGGTTATTATCTTGCTATTGAGTTGTTTGATTTCCTTATATTTTAATAACCTTTATTAGACATATGGTTTACAAATACATTTTCCCATTCTGTAGGTTGTCTCTTCACTTTGTTGCTGGTTTTCTTCACTGTGCAGAAGCATTTTAGTTTGATGTAATCCCATTTGTCTATTTTTGCTTTTGTTGCCTGTGCTTTTGGGTTCATATCCAGAAAATTATTGCCCAGACATATGTCATGAAGCTTTTCTTCTATGTAAGACCTCATTGCTTTAGGTATTACAATTAAGTATTTAATCCATTTTGAGTTGATTTTTGTATATGGTGTGAGATAAAGGCTTAATGTTACTCTTCTGCATGTGGATAGCCAGTTTTCCTAACACAATTTATTAATGGACTGACCTTTTCCCATTGTGTGTGCTTGACACCTTTGTTGAAAATCAGTTGGCTATAAACGTGTGGATTTATTTCTGGGTTCTGTTCTATTCCATTGGTCTTTCTTTATATGCCAATAGCATGTTGTTTTAGTTACTAATAGCCTTATAGTATATTTTGAAGTCAGATAGTGTGATGTCTCCAGATTTGTTCTTTTTGCTCAGGATTGCTTTGGCCATTCTAGGTCTTTTTTGATTGATGACTTTTAGGATTGTTTTTTCTATCCTGTGAAAAATATCATTGATAGCTGGGTGTGGTGGCTCACGTCTGTGATCTTAGCACTTTGGAAGGCTGAGATTGGAGGATTGCTTGAGGCCAGGAGTTCAAGACTAGCCTGGTCAACAGAGCGAGATCCCATCACTATAAAAAATGTATCATTGATATTTTGGTAGCAAATGAGTTGAATCTGTAGATTGCTTCATGTAGTATTAAACATTTTAACAGTATTAATTCTTCCAATCCATGAACATAGAATATCTTCCCATTCTTTTGCATCTCCAATTTCTTTCATTAATATTTTATAGTTTTCATTGTAGATACTTTTCATCTCTTTGGTTAAATTCCTAAGTATTTTTTGTAGCTATTATAAATAGGATTATTATTTACTTCTTTTCAGATAGCTTGCAGTTAATATATAGAAATGCTACTGATTTTTGTATTTTGTTTTATATCCTGCAACTTTACTGAACTAGTTTATTCTAACAGTTTTCAGTAGAGTCTTCAGGGTTTTCTATATACAAGATGTCATATGCAAACAAGGAAAATTTAATGTTTTTGCTTCCAATTTGAATGCCTTTTCTTTCTTTCTCTTGCCAAATTGCTCTGGCTAGGACTTTAAGTACTATGTTGAATAGAAGTGGTGAGAGTTACCCTTGTCTTATTCCGCATCTTAGAGAAAAAACTTTCAACTTTTCTCCATTGAATATGAATTTAGCTGTGAGTTTACCACATATGGCCTTTATTGTATTGGGTTACATTTCTTTATACCTAATTTGTTGAGGGTTTTTTAAATCATAAAAGGATATTGAATTTTGTCAAATCATTTTTTTGCATTTATTGAAATAATCATATAGTTTTTGTTCCTCATTCTTTTAAAGTGATGTACTACATTTATTGATTTGTGTACATTGAACCATCTTTGCACCCTTGGGATGAATCCCACATGATCATGGTAAATGGTCTTTTAAACTGTGCTGTTAAGTTTGGTTTGTTAGGGTTTTTTGAGCATCTTTGTATCTATGTTCATCAGGAATGTTGACCTGTGTTGTTGTTGTGTCCTTCTCTGGCTTTGGTATTAGGGTAATGCTGACCTTGTAAAATGAATTTGGAAGTAGTCCCTCCTTTTCAATTTTTTTGGGAGAGAGTTAGAAAAGGTGCGATATCAGTTTTACTTTAAATTTTTGGTAGAATTCGGCAGCAAAGCTGTCAGCTCCTGGGCTTTTCTTTGCTGGGGGACTGTATATTATTGATTCAATCCCCCAGTTTGTTTGGAATTTCTATTTCTTCATGATTTAATCTTGGGTAGGGTGTGTGTTTCCAGAAACTTACCTGTTTCTTCTAGGCTATCCAATTTGTTGGTGTATCATTGTTCATAATAGTCTAATATGATCCTTTGTATTTCTGTAGTGTCAGTTGTAATGTTTCTTTTCTCATCTCTGATTTTGAATCTTTGAATCTTCTCTTTTTTCTTGTCTAAAGGTTAATCAATTTAATCTATCTTTTCAAAAAAGCAACTCTTCATTTTGTTCTTCTCTATTGTTTTTCTAGTCTCTATTTATTCTTATTTTATTAATTTCTGGGTTCTCTATTCTGTTCCATTGGTTTATGTGTCTGTTTTCAGGGCAGCACCATGCTGTATTGGTTACTATAGCTCTGTAGTATGATTTGAAGTCAGGTAATATGATTCCTCCAGTTTTGTTTTTTGCTCAAGATAGCTTTGGCTATTCTGGGTCTTTTGTGATGTCATATAAATGTCAGAATTATTTCTTTTCTGTTTTTTTGAAGAACATCATTGGTATTTTTATAGGAATTGCACTGAATCTGTGGATCACTTTTGGTAGTATAGGCATTTTAACAATATTCTTCTAATCCACAAACATGAAATGTCTTTTAATTTTTTGTGTCCTCAATTTTTTTGCATCAGTATTTTATAGTTTCATTGTAGAGCTCTTTCACTTATTTGATTAAGTTTATTCCTAGGTATTTTATTTGTAGCTATTGTAAATGGGATTATTTTCTTGATTTCTTTTTCAGATTGTTCATTGTTGGCATATAGAAATGCTACCATTTTTTGTTTCTTCATTTTGTATCCTGAAATTTTATTGAATTTATGTATCAGTTCTAATAGTTTTTTTTTTGGTGGAGTCTTTAGGTTTTTCCAAATATAAGATCATATAGTCTGCAAGGAAGGATAATTTGACTTCCTGTCCAATTTGGATGTTCTTTCTTTCTTTCTTTTGTCTGATTGCTCTAGCTAGCACTTCCAGTCCCATATTGAATAACAGTGGTGAAAGTGGGCTTCCTTATCGTGTTCCAGATCTTAGAGGAAAGGCTTTCAGTTTTTGCCCATTCAGTATGTTACTAGCTGTGGGTCTATTTTATATGGCATTTATTGTGTTGAGGTATGTTCCTTCTATACTCAGTTTTATGAGGGTTTTTAATTATGAAAGGATGCTGAATTTTATCAAATACTTTTTTCAGCATTAATGGAAATGATAATTTTTTTCTTCATTCTGATATGATGTATCACATTGATTGATTTGCATATGTTGAACCATCCTTGCATCCCTGGGATAAATCCCACTTGGCCATGATAAATGATCTTTTTAATGTGTTGTTGCTAGTATTCTGTTGAAGATTTTTGCACCCATGTTCATTAGGGATATTGGCCTGTACTTTTCCTTTTTTTGATGTGTCTTTGTCTGGTTTTGATATAAGGGCAATACTGGCCTCATATAATAAGTTTGGAAGTATTCTTTGCTCCTCTATTTTGCAGAATAGTTTGAGTAAAATTGGTATTAGTTCTTCTTTAAATGTTTGGTAAAATTC
Organism: Gorilla gorilla gorilla; assembly: GCF_029281585.2. Lineage (NCBI taxonomy): Eukaryota > Metazoa > Chordata > Mammalia > Primates > Hominidae > Gorilla > Gorilla gorilla. The sequence continues at coordinate 97,600,071 of NC_073237.2, read as the reverse complement.
AATAGTGAAACCATCAGGTTCTGGGCTTTTCTTTGCTGAGAAGCTTTTTACTATGACTTTGATCTTACTACTTGTTATTGATCTATTCAAGTTTTGGATTTCCTCATGGCTCAATCTTGGTAAGTTGTATATGTCTAGAGTTTATCCATTTTCTCTAGGTTTTGCAATTTATTGACATATAGCTGCTCATAGTAGTCTCTAAGGATCCTTCTAATTTCTGTGGTATCAGTTGCAATGTCTCTTTTTTCATCTCTGATTTTATTTGTTTGAGTCATCTCTTTTTGTCTTGGTCTGGCTAACTGTCAATTATCTTTTCAAAAAACCAACTTTTCATTTAATAGATCTTTTGTATTGTTTTATAAATTTCATTTATTTCTGCTCTGATCTTTATTATTTCTTTGCATAATTTGGGTTTGGTTTGCCCTTGTTTTTCTAGTTCTTTCAGATGCATCATTATGTTGTTTGTTTGATGTTTTTCTACCTTTTTGCTGTAGGAGTTTATTGCTATAAAATTCCCTCTTAGTACTGCTTTTGCTTGATTCCATCCACTTTGGTATGTTGTGTTTCTATTTTCATTTGACTCATAATATTTCTTAACTTCCTTCTTATTCATTGATCCACTGGTCATTCAGGAGCGTATTGTTTAATTTCCATGTGTGTGTATAGTTTCCAACATTCCTCTTATTGATTATTAGTTTTATGCCACTGTGGTCAGAGAATATACTTGATATGACTATTTTTTGAATTTAAGACTTTTTAATGTCCTAAGATATTACCTGTCCTTGAGAATAATCTATGTGCTGAGGAGGAGAATGTGTATTGTGTTCCCACTGGATGAAATGTTTTATAAATATCAAGTCCATTTGGTCTATACTACAGATTAAGATCAATGTTCCTTTATTTTCTGTCTGGACTATCTGTCCAATGCTGAAAGTGGGGTGTTGAAATCACCAGCTATTTTTGCATTGAGGTCTATCTCTCTGGCTGTAATAATTTTTTGCTTTGTATATCTGCATGCCCCAGTGCTGGGTGCGTATGTATTTACAATTGTTACATTCTCTTGCTGAATTAACCCCTTTATAATTATATAATGCTAAACATAATGTCCAATATAATGTTAAATTTCTCGTTCTGCTCACTTACTGTTTTCCTCATTTACTTGTATTCTTTTTCTGTATTTTCTTGAAGTTCATTGAGCTTCCTTAAAAACAGTTATTTTGAATTCCTTGTCAGTGAGTTCGAACATCTCTATTTTTTTATGGTCAGTTAGCAGCATTTTATTTTGTCCCTTTGGTGATATCATGTTTTACTGATTGTTCTTGGGGCTGTGTATTGAGATATACACATTTGTAGAAGTAGGTACTTATTCCAGTCTTTGCAGATTGGCTGGAAAAGCTCTTCAACAGTCCATTCAGAGATTTTGGACAGGCCATTGAGCTTGGTTCTGAATCTCAGGGTCACTACAGCGGTGGGGTATGCCCAAAACCTGGGGCTGCTGAGGCCTGCCTGCTGCTCTGGCCTGTCCAGATCCTATAGACACTGAGGTCAAGCCAGCGGTAGTACAACTGGGAGATCAACTCTGCCTCACAGGCTTGAAGTCTGGGACTGCAGGGTCCCACCCAGGACTGGGACTCAGTTTGTGGGTACTACTCTGGAGTCTGGGGCTGTGGGTGCCTGCCAGCCTGCCTGATACTGGATTTCACTGTGGTGGGCCCAGGGTTGGGGTCCAAGGCAAAGTCCTGTTCTCACACCCCTCTCTTTCCCCCAAGTGGATTGTGTCTCTCTCAATGTTGTGATGGTTGGGGGAGGGGTGGTGCAGGTAATGTAAAATTCTCCTTTCTACCATTTTCAATGCATCTTTTATTATTATTGTGTTCCAACCAGTTACTCTGATCTCTCGCCTGGTTTACTTAGCTCTTGTGAAGGTATTACTATTTTAGCGCATGCATAGCTGTTCAAGTTGTTTCAGTTGGAGGGGGTATGATTACTGGATAGCACTATTCCACCAACTTGCTCCATCCCTCTTCTTCACAAATATTTTAAAAAACATGTGGTACGCAATAAATAACTGATATCAATACAAAAAGTTTAGAGGAAGTTTTTAGATTTCAGAATATAAACAGTCTGCAGAAAAAACTAGTCACTGAAAGATGTATTATAATTTTGTATTTTAAGGAAATTTCACTGCATGTTATATGTGGTTGCAATTTAAAAGGGCATTTAGAATTCCCAGAATACATATTTTGTGGTCATACATATGCTAGTTGTGGCTCTAGTACTGGGTGATATCAAAGTTTTTGCTGTTTCCTGAATGCGGGCTTTGGAGTTGAAATCTCAGCTCTCTCCTTTATTGATGTGTGATTTTGGGTAAGTAACGGAAACTTTTTGAGGTTCAGTTTTTCTTTTTCTAATGATTTGAATATGAAAGTAGTGACTGTATTACATAGTTGTTGAGAGGATTAAAAAGTGAATGTAAAAGCATATATACATGTCCTATGTTTTCTATTTGTACTTGCTGGTCTACCCAGGCAAGAATGTGTGTTGAAACAGGAGAAAGAAATCATTGTGCCCAGTCCTGGAGTAAGGAAATATTGTGTAATTCTAGCTTGACTCTGCCCTAACCAGGTGTTTAATTTTGGACTAGTTGCTTGACCTCTTTGGGTGTCAGTTTCTCATCTGTCAAATGAAGAAGTTTTACTACAGGATCCCTAAGGTGCTTTTTTAGCTCCAACATCTTTGCCATTATGATAGGAGCTAAAAAGAGAGGGCTCGTTAAGGGAAACTGAAATCATGTAACTGGGTTTCAATCGCAGTTCAGTCAGTTAAGCTCTCCAAGGCCAGCGTGATTTCTTGCATTGCTTCTTCCTTCAGCCATCATTTCCTTCTACAATCCCATGGGCCTTTATCCTTACTAAGTAACCTTCCCTGAAAGCAAAGTAGACACAGCCTACCCCAGAGTCATCACATTTCCTGATATCTCTGTCACTTTGGGTTGTTAAAGGACAGCAGAGGCTGGTGATCAGATTTTGCCCACACTCTAGATATTCTAACACTCTGAGGAAGAGGAGAGAGTTCTTTATATACTCCCCAATATTAGTCTCTAAGTAGTTTCAGGGCTCTCAGTCTTACAGATTTTTAGATACTTCTAATATTCTCCCTGGGAGGCTTCAATAATAATAAACATCTCCAAGAAGGCAGAAATGGTTTTTGTTTTAGATTTTGTTTAAAAGTTACCCAGGAGATTTTCAACCTATAGACCCTGCTGCTAGCCCTAACTGCCAATGTCTCCATGCTCCACTTTAATCTTTCCTGATGAGTGCTGTCACATTGATAACCCCAGACCTGCAGAGAGCTTCCTGTCCCCTTACTTGCTGAACTTTGGCTAGTTCAAGAGCTCTTAGGTGTAAATGATGCAATTCAGCTCTAGACACTTCCTATGCGTTTCAAAGCTCAAGGCTTAAATGGAACCGAGGCTGTTTGGATGATTCTGAAAATAGTTCAGTAAATGGGATAATAAGTGTTTTTGTAAACTGGAGCCTCTCTACTGGTCTTACTCCAGAGGCCACATCCACCCATTCAGAAGGTGCCTTTAGGTGGCACTTGATATAAAATACAGCACCAAGGCGGTATCATATTTCCAAAGCATAGTGTTCTCTTATGTCTTTTTATCTGAACAGTGAATACAAGAGAAATGGGAATTTTAAATGAGTTAGCTAAAATACTGCTTTCAGTAAAAAGTAAAATGCATTCAAAATGCATTGAAGTAAAAATAGAGGAAAAAGTAAAATGCATTGAAAATCACATATTTTTAGGTAAACAATATTCTCTCCAAGAAACAAATTGTCAAGTTCCTTAACATAATCATCGAGTCATCAATTATTAGGAGGGGTATATTGAAGATGGAAAGCATATCTCTTGGTGGCATGATGTCAGGAGAAAAACAATCTCTAAAGGAGATTTGGAGCAGTCATCTGCAGTATGGACAGAAAATGAGAAAATGGATTTAAGTTTTTTAAAAAATCCACAATAATTAATGGGCATATCTAGAAATTTTTTCCAGAAAAATGTAAATTATAAACACTGAATATATTAGCAACAAAGAAAATGCAGGCATGGTGAAATTTTTTTAAAAAAGGAAGTCATGTGATAATGTACAAAAGGGAAAAAGATGTGAATTATAAAATGTTATAAAGAGTTTCAACAGATGAGGTTGTTCAGAGCCTGGAAAAGGCAGATTATGAGGAAGTACAAGACCCTACAATGTCTCCTTTGCTTCGGCAGCTGCACCCCTCGTCAGCCAGCCAACAGGCTTGCATTATTGAGAGCCCACTTTGTGATCTGCACTGTGCTCTGGGTTTTTACATTTGCTGGAAGAGCTTACGGCCCAGAAACCCCCAAATGAAGATTCACAATTTTCTCCAAATTGTGCCTTTCTATCAAGTTGTGTTTGTCTCTTCCTTTCCTAGGAAATTCTAGATGAGTCTTGTAATGCATGCGCGCACACTTGCATACAAAATGTGAGCTATTTCAATCCTCGGGCTGGAAGTCATGTTCTGCTACTTCAATACTAAATACTCCCCTGTCACTTCGTTGTGAAGCCAAGAAAAAAGGTTTAATAGCCATTTTTTTCATGCCTTGTGCTGCTGGGGCTGAGATAAAATGAGGGTAAATCAGATTCTCTGCTGAGTAAATCCTCTTATCCAAACAGGCTCTCTTCCTTTGACTCTGAGTGTATGAGTTTATTCAGAAGGCCCGAGGCAGTAGTTAGCCAGGGTTTCCAGGTGGTCAGAACATACCCTGCAGATTTCTTTCAAGCATAGACTGCCACTTTGGGCTAAACGGGGACACAGCAAATCCCCCATGCTCTACCCTTTCCTGAAGATCTGGGACAGCAGTGGCCTTGGCCTTTTGCAATTTATCCCATGTGGCCGTGTCTCAATATGATGCTGATCTTTTCTGACAGCAAAGCACAAAAGGAGAAATAGGAAATGACCGGTTGAACATACAGCAGAGTCTTTCCCCTCAAGCATTTCTTGTGCATCCCTGCAATTGTGAATGGGGTCATTAGCGCCCATCTGCAGACGCGCAGCAGTTTAGGGTGCTAGGTTCTTCCATGGTTAATGTGCTTGAGGGAGCACAGAAAACCAAGGACAGACAAGTCCACATTGAGCTACACTTTTGAGATTTGATGTTAGTTAGTGTCTCACAGATCACCCAAGAGGCGTCACGCTTCATTATACTCCATAGAGAACAGGAAATGGTTTTAAGAAGGAATAAACAACTGTGCAGTTCTGTGAAAAACTTAATCTGGCACAGAGGTGCAAAATCAAACTCCAGAAAGAGAGTCATGATTTGGGGGTTTGGAAGCCTCTAAATGTCAGCTTCTGATGAGAATGTTCGTTTTTCAGTTTTCATGGAATCTGAGAACTGGCAGGTGCTTAGAGATCATTTAGCCTAACCATTTATTTTAGGTACAGATGAGGAAACTGAACCCACAGAAGGAACATGGCTTATCAGAGGTCACACAGTTACTGGGGGCAAAGCTGTGACATGAGACCTGCCTCTCTAGTCTTATCAAACCTGGGAAAAGATGACTGCATTGTGAGGAGAGTGGAGGATGCATACTCAGAAGCAGGAGTGTGTGCTGAGGTGGGCACTTGGGAGCTGCAACAGGTCATACCTCACCAGGATAGGACAGAAGAAGTGAATGCAGCTCCTTGTTCCCAGGAAACTGTTCCCGCGAAACTTCCCTGAGCATTATCAGAAAAGGTCTTCTGTTTTCTATCTTGCTGCTGCTCATGTATTTTTAGGTCTTGAGGAAAAATCAATCAAGCGCCATTAGCAGGGTAGCAAGGCCACGCTGCTCTTTGCCATTGACCTATCAGCTGCAATCAGCCCTGGTTCCTACCAATGCTCCTCATTTGCGAGGAAAATAAGTGGAACCAAATGGGTGACTGTCTAATCATGCACAGAACTAGGTGGAACCTTCAGCAAATCATCTAACCTACTTGAGTCTCAACAGTCTCAACTCCAAATGAAAGAAATTGGACCACACACTTTCTCTATGTTCTTTGGCTGTTCTGAGGATAAATTAGGCCATGTCTGCACAATATAAGTATATTAAAAGATGTTATTCTTGTGACCATCATTTATGTAACATATTTGGGGGGTTTTTCAGTGTTATCAAAGGAATGAAAAAGCTGAATCAGGGTTTCATAATCGAGAACTAGAGTAGAACTGTAGGTGCTTAATGCTCTGTCCACTGACCAAATCACGTTGACTTCCATGGGAGCAGTTGTACTACATTTCAATTTGTGTCATTTGGGGAAAATGAATTAATGGAAGAGATAAGATCAAAAGCTGTAGCCTGGAGAAGAGCTTCTGCTGAAAATCTTAAAATGAAAGAAGACCTATCACTTTTACTCTGAGAGAAGAGAAAATTCTTTGTAAAGTTTTGGTGATGTGTGTTTTTATTAGAATTGCCATTTTCAAGTCTTATTAAAGTTTGGTCATTTTGTAATTATTGCCAAAAGAAATGGACTATACAATTTGTTTTAGAGGTATGTCTGGTTTAAAACCAATATACATTCATGTAGAATTTGGAAAGAAATATATAAAAGTATAAATGAAGAACAAAAACTAACATTACCATTCAGAAATAATAGTTGAAAATGTTTACTTTCTATTCCTTTTATAATTATAAATTTGGGATTATACTTGCAACATCCACAACGTATCTTCTTAGGATATGTTAAATATTCAGACCCACAGACTACATTTGGTGCTGGTCCACTTGGAAGAAACCACAGCTTGCCGGCAGGGTAGCATTACCTGCTTATCTTTAGCACATGTCCTTGCAGTGGTCCAGCAGAACAATACAGCTCAGGTGCATGGGGGCTACATACATTTCAGAGGATGCAGGAATTACCCTGGCTGAAAAGCCACATGCCCTGTAGGAGTCAATATATGGTGTAACAACTCCATAGGCATAGTTTCCGGGGACCCACAATAGATATGCCAAGTTACCAGAGTCACTGTTATTGGAAGTCATAGCACAAGCACTCTCTCAGGTCATAACAGTTATCTGAGAACAGATGCAATTCACCAATAAGGGCTCAATTTTACCTGGTGACATAATTGATACATATTATCTTTTTCTAGGGAAACAGAGGCAGAAAATTGTGATGTCAGATTCTCTTACAGAAGAGAAAAAGATCTTACCCACAATACTGCATACAATTTTTTGGCCTTAAAAAATCCTAATATTAAATTACAAACATGTTCCATCATTACTTAAGGTGTTTCAAAAACATGGCTGGCACATAATGTATTAAACCAGTCTGGTATTGTGTATTTAGCTAGTTCCTAGTTTCTAATTATTAAAACTATTACTGACATGAACATCCCTATATACAAATCTTTGTATTTTTATAAATCTAGAAGATGTAATTAATGACTGGGTCTGAAGTTTATTAAGCTCTTAATACATCTTTAACAAACTGCTCTTCAGAAAGAAAATATTGGTTTATGCTTTGACTAGAATTACATGAAAGTCTCTACATTTTGTAAACATAGACTAAGTTCTTTGAAAACATTTGCCAATTTTATATGAGAAAAATGCTGTATCCTTTAAAAAATGATTTTTCTTTGGTTAGTGATGAATTTAGAAATATTTATATGCACATAGTCTATTGATTGCTGGTTGTTAGTTGTCTATTCTTGTCCTCTCTCATCTTGATTTTGGGAAGCTCATCTTTTTAAGTATTAAGGGTATTTACATTTGAGTCTCCTATGTGGCAAACTTTTTTGCAGTCTTTACTTCTGATGGAAATTTTTATTCTTAGGTAGGCAAATCTACCAGTTTGTTTTTATATGCTTGCATCAACACTGCTAAGTGAGTTATTGTTACTATTCAGGGTGCTTTTGTGGGTATTTATGTGGACTCGCTTTCTAAGCGCTTTACATCCATATTTTTCTTGTTTGTAATATGCATGGAAAAGTTTTTCATTTATGAAAAGGCCTTGAAACATTTTATATTGTTTGAGATTTCTTATTCCTCAAATGTTTGAGGAAAATTATTCCACAGCTATGTGTCCTGAGTACTATTTTTTGAGACAAATTTTGGCATGTTTAAAATTTTATTCTGTTGGCATTCATATATTCAGCTTTGCTACATCTTTTAAAAAATTTGATATAAGGCATCACTAGTAAACATCTTCATAGAGTTTTCAATTTTATTGAGATGTAAGCATTTATTGGCACAGAATTGTATATACAACTTAAATAAGTCTTAAGTTTATATTTTCATTTATTTTTGCTTTTAAGTATATGTTTTCTTAACTGTATTTGTATGTCTGACTTTCTGTTATAGACTAGCCAGGCAGATGTACATTTAATTTATTAATTCTATTTTCTGACTTTAACTTTCCACTCACAATTTTTATTAATCCATTTCCTTCCCTTTTTTACATTTTTTAAATGTAAAACAATCTCTATAATTATAAAAAGTAACTAAAGGAGAACCTAAGCAATGATAAATGAAATTTTCTGGGACTGGGAAGAAGAGAGGAAATATGTCAGTAAGTCAATGGATCACTCAGGGATGCCTGTCTGAATACACAGGAAAGCGATATGCTTATGAGACAGGAAGAAACCAGGACCCAATTCTAGATTGAGCCCACGGCCTCCAGGTAGAGCCACCATGAAACCATACCAGACAGAACCCAGTCTGGTCTCCTAGTTTTACGTGGGGTGCGGAGTGTGTCACATTGTGAGGTACATGGAAAGGTGTCCTGTATGCTTTCTCTTATTCTGTAGGCTGGTAAGAGGCATACAGAGATTACCCTTCCTCTGAGGAATGGGCATATCTCCCTTCACTCTAGAATTGGAGAGAAGAGGTCTTAATGAGGGTTCTCAGTGGAATTTCATTGCTTTCAGAAGTAGGAAGTTGGTCTGTGATTCCAAAGAGGGCAAAGAGCAGTTCCAGCCAGGTTTTTTGTTGCCCTGCTCCTGAACACTTCGTAAATGCCAGGCACTGTGCTAAGTCATTTCTAAGCCCCACAGCAACGCATGAGGTAAGCATTCAGTTGTCCTTATTTTGTATGGGAGGGAACAGTGAGGTGACTTGCCCAAAGTCAGGATGTGAATCCAGGTGTGTTGCGCAGCAAAGCTTGTTTCTTAGTCCCTCTGATACATCATGTTGTGGCTCATCAATGCTGATCTTAGTCCTTACAGCACAGTCCTATCATTTAAGGGAGAGCTTTGTAGAGCCTGGGGTCAATGAGCCAAATGAATTTATTATGCCCATATTATTTATCTTCAAAATTCTATTCCATTTCTCATCTGAAAGCAAGCAAAACATTGGCACAAAAAACTAATATTCGAACTGAGTATCTAAGCAATTGCTGTATTCCTCGGCATGCCAGTCAGTATTTTTATTACTGCCGAATAGAGGGCAGGTAGGGGAGGAGGGAGCGTTCAGGGAGTCAGCTGTTAGAAGAGAAGGAGGGGAATGGGAACTAAGATCACATCCTGACTAATCTGACCTTATGGCATATTTAGGCAGAAACACTTAATTTAAAACTCCCCCAAATATCATTTTAAAAATAAAAATTAAAATGTCTAAGTGTTAAATCACTTGACCAGGTAACACAGATCTGCAAACTTTATGCTGTTAAGCAATCTCTGTAGAGGACTGTGTGGCCCATTTTTTGCCTCATGAAAGGGAAAATGAAATATATGAAGGTAAAGTTGCAACTTAATTTAACGTGATGTAATGTGAACAGAGCCAGAGCCATCAAGAATGAATCACAGCAAACTTCAGGTTAAGCAATTTCTCTCATCTCTGGTGTCTATGGAAGTTCAATGAGAACAGCAGGAGATATCGGCCTGAGGGATTCTATTCTACTCTAATCTCAGCCATTATATCAGTGCCAGCACTTACATTCAGAATCTCTTGTGAATACTTGCAACTCATAGCATATTTTTTCAAGAGGACAATAGCTGTTCTTAACATATTAGCCAATCATACCTGTTGATTTATAACATTCTCACATGCTTTTTTAAAAAAACATCTTTTTAAAATTCAGATACCGAAAAACAAAAGCCACCCATACAAGACAAGACCTATTTTAATGAGTTTTTCTGCAGAGCTCCATTCACTCTGTTTTGGCTGAAATAGGATGCCACTGATAAAACTGCTCGTGAGTGCTCAGGAAGAGAAGAAAGAGGAGAAAAAGCAGACAGAAAATATTCTTGGGTATCTGACAATAAAGAGGAAAGTCTATTTCTGTACTTACAATAGCAGTTGGGGTGGCAGCCAGCACACAATAGAGCACCAGAGGGGTGATGAAGCTTTCTTCCTCTGTCCCTGGGTAAGGCTTCATTAAGTCTCCGTCCTGACAGAAGAATCCTTGGATATGCACCTGAAAAGTGTCAGTGCACTCGAAGTAGTAGGCAAGCAGCACTGTCCCAGCCATGATGACAAGCTGAAAATACAGCATGGCCACACAGAGACATTAGCAGGGCTTCGGAGCAGCCCTTGCCCCTCAGAGCACACTCCCTCCATCACCCCAGCAGCGGCTCTCCTGATATTGGTATTGGCGAGTGTGTGCGTGCCTGGCGCAGCGTGCTCTGGGAGTGTGTGCTTGCTTGTCTGCCTTGTAACATCTGTTCTATAAACCTTCCAGCAAATAATGAGCAGCTCCCATCTGAAAGGCAGATCCCAGCCAGGCTTGTAGAGAGCTTCAGCCCCTGCTGCCACCCTTTCAGAGTCTCAGAGTATGCACGGGAACCAAGGCACTATAGCCATTTAGGACAGAGGTGAAAAGTCAAAAGGCAGTGGCAAAAGAGTTGTCAAGACATAGATGTGAGAACTGTTCACGAGCAATTTCATACAATATTACAGGTAGACTTACCTTATGAAATACGAAAGGTAGGTAAACCACGAGTAAACGAACGAATGGACAAATGAAGAAATTAACAGGAAAGCTAAATCCTAGATGGGTTAAGGGAAATTTCGACACCCTAAATTATTGGCAGGTATTCTACATCAGTCATAACTTTTATCTTTTTCCAAAATGGTTTCTGCCATTAAGTCAAGGACTTTGCTGATGATCATATCTTATTATAGAAATATAGCCTTTGTAAGATTTAGACATAAAAAAAAGACACAGTTATCCTTTTGTTTTGAGTCAGATGTCCTAGATACTCACCGAAGTTTAGATATAGTTTTTAGCAGGTATGTGGAATTGAGGGGATATGGAAATGTAACATGTTTTTCCATTCATATTTGGAAATCACCAATGCCAAGATAAGATGGTGAATAAAGGTAGATAGAAAATACATTTGAGGTCATGAAATTACAGAAACTTAAGCTGGGGGATATCTTAGAGTTCTTCCTGTCTGACACCTTTATTTCATAGATGAGGAAAGTGGAACTGACCACTGCCTGATAATCCAAAAATTAAACTAAACATGTGCTTAGATTGAACATTAACAAAACAGGCAAACTAAAATGAAGAAAATATATTTTTAAATGTTGATTTGTTTAAAGGTATCAAAGTTATGAAAAAAAATCAGAACTTGGTAGGACATCTTTAGATATCTATGGCTTAAAGTTGTTTGTATTTTGAAGTACATATAAGGCAGTAAAGGGAAATCATAATCTTTTCAGGGCTTAAGAAGACTAAAGTTCTTATTTCAGCCCCAGAATGACTAATCCAAGGCCACACAGCTGGTTAGTGTGTAAGCCACGACTAGAAACCCACATTTCCTGATCTGTAGGAAAAAAGCAAAAGCTGAGCTGTATCAGGATCTAAAACTGCATCTTATACGAAAAGGTAGAGAGCGATGGGGGAGGCAAAGTAGCTAAACTCTAGCACAGAGAGGCAATTTTTGGCATCCTCATCCATTTTCCTATCCATTGCTTTAGCCACAGCACTGAAGCACAGCCTTTACCCTCTGTCCCACTATAAACCATTCTCTGGAACCAGCACAGCCTCTACTTCTGGGATAGTAATTCTGCAACTCTTCCATACAGTAGCAGATTAGCATCATTTTCTTTTTTCTTTTTTTTCACATCAAAGATTTTATTTTTTTATGTATATTTTTATAATACTCTAAGTTCTAGGGTACATGTGCACAATGTGCAGGTTTATTACATATATATACATGTTCCATGTTGGTGTGCTGCACTCATTAATTCATCATTTACATTAGGTGTATCTCCTAATGCTATCCCTCCCCCCTCCCCCACCCACAACAGGCCCCGGTGTGTGATGTTCCCCTTCCTGTGTCCAAATGTTCTCATTGTTCAATTCCCACCTGTGAGTGAGAACATGTGGTGTTTGGTTTTTTTGTCCTGGCGATAGTTTGCTGAGAATGATGGTTTCCAGCTTCATCCATGTCCCTACAAAGGACATGAACTCATCATTTTTTATGGCTGCATAGAGACTCTGTCTCAAAAACAAAACAAAACCAGACAGAAGTTTGTACTTGAGACACATTATAACAGAGATACCAAAGAGGAAAGGCATCAAAAGAGGAGAAATTGGAAGGACAGGGAAGATTCTTAATTCAAATGATCCACCCACCTCGGCCTTCCAAAGTGCTAGGATTCTACAGGCATGAGCCACTGCGCCCAGCTTCAAGTACAAATTTCTAACCATCTTATCTAAAGGTGTTTACCTTTTAGCTACATCCATTGCTACCTTTCCTTTTATTCCAATTAGGCCACAAACCATCTCTTCATTCACTAGCCCTTACACATGACTTGTTTCTGACTGTTTATGGATTACATTCTTCTAGTATCTAGCGTTTTCTGCTCCCAGAGATGTGGATCTCCAATCACAACTTTGGACTGTCCAGTAATCTCTGGACACTTCCATGTGTTTTTCCATGCTTGGAGTTGTTTATTGGGGCCACATGTAAATCACCAACCTTTATGCCAGCCTTCTCTGCTGTTTGAAGTAATTGGTTTATTTATTTTCCTTATAGCAACAGAGAAGAGACTTGGATAAAATATGTTTCCTGAAAGATTGAGAGAGATACTCCAAAGCTACCCCTACTAATAGGTGCTCCTGATTGCAGCTAGTTTATAAAATCAAAGCTATGAAGTTACTGTTTCTTTTATGCTTGACTTGTTAAGTGAGTTGACCTGATGGAAAGGAACCTAGCCAGTTGACTTGATGTTTTGAAGATGAAATAACACCAGGCTTCCAACAGTTTTAAGGCTCTGTCTCTGGAGTTCCGTCTGTCCCCCTGCAAAGGGCTGATCTGGGATTTTTGTGTGTGTCATGTGTCTCATCCATGTGGCTGGAAACAATTTTGTCTCTCTTGGCTTCATCAGCTCTTGGGAGATACCTGAATGGGAATAGGCAAGATCTATGGGGGCTTCTGGATAAAAAAATAAATGACATCTCGCTTCCTCTTTCGTAGGAAGAGGATTGTATTTTATGGGTATCTTTGTGCTACCACTTCCTTTTTCTAAAAAAAGTGAAAATGAGGTAAATGAAAGCAAAAACTTATATATAGGAAAAGAACTCAAGACAAACACAAGGAATGGAAGCTCTTAAAACAGAACTATCTTAACACCAAATACACTGAAATCAATGAAGATCTAACAACAAAGAAAGCATTACATGCCTAAATTTGAGATCTATAGAACAAATCTTGAATAGTTGCCTAGGTGATTTAATCCTGGAAGCAGCATTCAGAGAGAACTGGATAAATTAAAAGTTTATAAAAATTTGCAGGACATAAAGAACAGAGAACCTTGGAGACCCAAAGGGTGGTAGTGGTAGGTGGGAGCTTCAGCAGCTTATGTGACAGAACTGACCACCCACCACGAGCATGAATTGGCTTGCCTTGGCTCTTCCCCCGAGCAGCCAGAAGCCAGAAACTCTTCCTTGTAATTTTCTTTTTCTTTCTTTCTTTTCTTTTTTTTTTTTTTTGGAGACAGGGTCTCATTCTGTCTTCCAGGCTGGAGTGCAGTGGCAGGATCTCGGCTCACTGCAACCTCCGCTTTCCCGGTAGCTGGGATTACAGGTGCATGCCATCATGCCTGGCTAATTTTTTGTATTTTTAGTAGAGACAAGGTTTCATCATGTTGACCAGGCTGGTCTCAAACTCTTGACCTCGAGTGATCCATCCATCTCAGCCTCCCAAAGTGTCGGGATTACAGGCGTGAGCCACCACGCCCAGCCTTTCCTGTCATTTTCAAGCAATCCTCAAACTCCCTGGGAAGTCCCCCAGTAATGCTATTTAGAGATGCACAGAAGCAGAAATAGAACAACTCAGATTTTGATTTCTAGTTGATTTTCTATTGAACATTCTCCTGTGACCTTTTTTTTTTTGAGGCGGTGTCTCGCACTCTCGCCCAGGCTGGTGTGCAATGGCGCAATCTCGGCTCACTGCAACCTCTGCCTCCCAGGTTCACATGATTCTCCTGCCTCAGCCTCCCGAGTAGCTGGGATTACAGGCACACACCACCACACCCAGTTAATTTTTTGTATTTTTAGTAGAGACGGGGTTTCACTATGTTGGCCAGGCTGGCCTCGAACTTCTGACCTCGTGATCCGCCTGCCTCAGCCTCCCAAAGTGCTGGGATTACAGGCTTGAGCCACCGTACCCAGCCTCCTGTGACCATATTTTTAAAGGAAACTGATGCACGTACTGCAGGAACAGAAACAACACACATTGATTCTGTCTCCATGAGCAGAGAGATCCATCTCACTGCACTGATGATGCCACACAATTAGCCATCAGCATACTCCTTTCTTCCTCCCTGTCCTGAGACATGATTTATCACTGTCTATGTTTGTGTCACTGGTGCCAGCTGGCACACTTGCCATCTCTGTTGCCTTCCTCAGCTCCATTTAGGAATGCATGGAGGGAGGCCATAATGTTGGTGTCACATGAGCAGATGGTGAGGCCATGCTGGGTGCAAGTACTGGTGGAAGGGTTGAAGATGTCAGTGTGAAAGAAGCAATTATGGCTGTGGGAGTATAACAAGGTGTAAGGAGCTCATGTACCAGGGACTTTCCTCAGCTGTTGCTTTCCAAGAATGACAATCCAATATAGTAGTAAAAAATGCATTAAGTGCTGATCTTTCCACGAGGCTTCAGAAGGCAGAATCCAGCAATATCTGAAATTCAGCTTCCTGTGGTTGAAAGCACTGTGTTTCTACCAAGGCCCTTTGCTGGTTAAAGAAAAGTAAAAATGTCAAGAAGAGCAATAATTGTGAAGGTCACAAAGCTGAGAGAAGAGGATGAGAACCTTTTCCAACAGGCTGTTAAGTCTGGAGGAACTGTGGACCAATAATTTATATGTCCTGATACAAGCTGGGGAAACAGGGAATCAGATAATGATGGTGTGACTCATGTAAGCCTGTGTGTCCAGGGCAGTAGGACAGAGGCAAGAGTTTGGAATGAGAGTATACATGAAGCATCTTGTCTGAAGTGTAAAGGGCATATTTCAAACTGGGGAATCCTAGTGCTAGGTGATCAACAATCCAGTTTGTTCAGGGCTGAGGGGCTTCCTGGGGCACAGGACTTTCAGGGCTAAAACTAGGATGGCCCTGAGCAATCTGGGGTGACTAAACACAAACAATGAACCAAGCACAAACAAACCAGAGACAATATATCCGTCCCCAAAGAAGTTTCTCATTCTGGTTCGGCCATGAGCTATCAAAGCTAGTCAATCAGCAACTCTTCTTGTGAGCTGCCTCTGAACTCAGTCTAAGCGCTGTGAAGGTGAGGAATTCTCAGACATGCTCTCCAACCCCATGTAATTTGTAATCTACCTGGGCGTGCCCACCAACACAAGGAACAACAAGTCTTCTGTAGGAAGTTGCCTGCTGATCCCCAGTGGGAGTCATGCATGGCTGCAGGTGCCTGGTGAACTGGTTGGGAGGGGAGTTGATAGAAGGAGAACAATGGAAGGGGGGATATTGCATGAGGGAGAAGAGGATGCATGGGGAGGGAGAGGGCTGTGTGGTGTCTGCTTAGGGTATTGGTTTTGGCCCAGCCCCATCAATATAGATATTCAATTCCATAAAGCGAGGGGATAAAGGAAATATTGGGCAGAGGGAGTGTGACATCAGAGCTTAGGTGGTAAGAACTGACACGGTTGTGACATGAAAGCAATGTCTTAGGTGACATGAAAGCAATGTCTTAGCCAGGACACCAGGGAATAGCATACTTTAAGGATTTGGATGTTTTTTGGTATTGGGAAAAAGCATCCTAGTCACAAATGTCAATGGTTGCACACAAGGGCTGGGGCGGGAAACCCTCAAGTAGCATTCACAGAACTGGAAACCAATGTAGTAGGCTAGAGGGGAAGCACATAAATTGCTAGCCCCCGTGAGACCTCACTGGGGAGCCTTAGAAATAAGTTTGACCCCCTGAGAGGGGATGGAGGTCCTCCATATACAACAGACAGAAGAGCCATGGAGGTGGAGGAAGAAGAGAGGGAGGAAGAAAAGGAGAAGGAGACAGAGATGGTAATGTTATATTGTGCATGTCCCAGGAACTGTTTTAAACACCTTACGTAAATTAACTCTTCATCTGCCCAACCATGGTGGGTGGTAAGTACATTATTATTTCCATTTTACATTTGAGGAAACAGGCACAGACAGATTGCATGAGGTCACACAGCTCACAGGAGTAAACCTTGGATGATTACTATAAATATCTCTCTCCACTAAAATTTGTGTGGCCTAGGGGAAAGTCAGGTTACAAATATAAGTCAGCAGAATATTAAGAACTAAACTATGTTACATACTTGGACACTTTAAATGTTTCCAAGTGTCAGTTTTCTCATCTATATGAAGGTTAATAATCATCTCACAAAAATGCAGTGAGGTGTGTTTATGTATTCCTATTTTGTTCCAAAAATCAGCTTTCATCAAATAAAGTAAGCTAGCATCAGCAAGAAGTTGGAATGGAAGCAGGAAGGAAATAAATATGGTGATATAAAATAGAGGCAGGACTTACATGCTTCATTCTAAATTGTCTAACAGTCAATGCAATAAGAAAATGGTGGTCAATATCTATAAGATCAAAAGCAAACCAATGGTTAAAGGATAAGCAGAATACTTCTGGTATAGTGACCAGACAGGAGTTCTTCCTTTGGGTTCTTGTAAACAACGTAACAGGATAAACAATGATTCAGTGGTGAGTATCATGGTGCTGTTCTTTTTTTAAAATTTTTCTTTTTTTAAATTATACTTTAAGTTCTGGGATACATGTGCAGAATGTCTGGGTTTGTTACATAGGTATACATGTGCCATGGTGGTTTGCTGCACCCATCAACCTGTCATGTATTACTCCTAATGCTATCCCTCCCCCAGGCCCCTACCCCCGGACAGGCCCTGGTGTGCGATGTTCCACTCCCTGTGTCCAGGTGTTCTCAATTTTCAACTCCCACTTATGAGTGAGAATATGCATTGTTTGGTTTTCTGTTCTTGTGTTAGTTTGCTGAGAATGATGGTTTCCTGCTTCATCCATGTCCTTGCAAAGGACATGAACTCATCCCTTTTTATGGCTGCATAGTATTTCATGGTATATATGTACCACAATTTCTTTATCCGGTCTATCATTGATGGGCATTTGGGTTGGTTCCAAGTCTTTGCTATTGTGAACAGTACTGCAATAAACATACGTGGGCATGTATCTTTATAGTAGAATGATTTATAATCCTTTGGGTATATACCCAGTAATGGGATTGCTGGCTCAAATGGTATTTCTGGTTCTAGATCCTTGAGGAATCACCACACTGTCTTTCACAATGGTTGAACTAATTTACACTCCCACCAACAGTGTAAAAGCATTCCTATTTCTCCACATCTTCTCCAGTATCTATTGTTTCCTGATGATACTGTTCTTAATATGAGACCTCATATCAACTTAATATAGGTTTCATATAAGCAAAACTCACAAAAACAAGACTCTGAAATAGAATGGAAGAGGTAGGCATTATGATTCAGCTGCAGTTGAACTTGAGAGAGACAGCATAATGAAAGGTTAAGAGTACAGGACAGACTGCCTAGGTTGGAAACCAGCTGTTCTGCCTACTAGGTGCGTGGTCTAGAAATAAGTTTGTGCCTCCATTTGAAAAACTGGGTTAATAATACTATAGTACCTAATGCTTCAGATTATCATGAAGATTAAATGAGACTGTGTAACAAGTACTTAGAGCAGTGTCTGACTCATAACAAAAATAGTTTCCCAGAAGAGTAGATAGACTGTGTATCTTTCAAGACTCCTTCCTTGGTATAGTTTTTCTCAGTTTAGTTTCTAAAAACTAATGCACAGCAGTGAATTAGAGACTATTTTTCCAGTAAGTCTCCAGTTAGTTAAATACAGAGCTATATCTTTTTTTAACTTTTAAGTTCAGGGGTACATGTGCAGGATGTATGGGTTTGTTACATAGGTAAATGTGTGTCATGGGGGTTTGTTGTACAGATTATTTCATCACATAGGTATAAAGTCTAGTATCCATTATTTTTCCTGATCCTCTGCCCTCCGGTAGGTTCTAGTGTGCATTGTTCCCCTCTATGTGTCGATGTGTTATCATTTAGCTCCCACTTATAAGTCAGAACATGCAGTATTTGGTTTTCTGTGTCTGTGTTAGTTTGCTAAGGATAATGGCCTCCAGCTCTATCCGTGTTCCGGCGAAGGACATGATCTCATTCTTTTTTATGGATGCATACTATTCCATGGTGTATATGTTCCACAGTTTATTTATCCAGTCTATCATTGTTGAGCATTTAGGTTGATTCCATGACAGACCTATATCTTTTAATTAAAGCAATTAAACTGTGGTTAAGAAGGACATCCTCTTGTGAAAACTGAGGGACTTCAAATGTACCAGTGTGTATATGAGAATTCATCCCCTCTTCTTTAAGGAATAAAGAGGCACCCACAGGCAAGGATATGTAGACGAAATGTGATCATCCAGTCATTCAACTAACATTGAGTGTCTACTATACACAGACATCAATAATACTTAGTTAAAAAAACTGAGCAACAAAAATGTTAAAATAGCCATGGTCTTTGGACTCATGGGGTTTTCTGTCAGGGAAGACAGGTATTATAAAAGTAAGCCCAAAGAAATAATAATAATGACTCTTACTGATTGCCCATGTAATCAACTATGTAACTTTAAATATATTATCTTACATGATACTTAACACTATTCTGTGAGGTATAATGAGTTACCTCAATCTGAACCTCTGGAGCCATTTAACTGTTCTTTTTACACTGAAAACCTGCAATTAACACAATGACATGATGTATATAAAAAGCTTAGTACAATGCCTGGCACTTGATAAGTACTCAGCTCTTTTTCTTGCTTTTAAATTTCTATTTGCTCTTCCTTTTCAGTGCTTTTTTACTTTGGGGTGATAGTAGAGGTTGACTGAGGTCTGCTCTTCCTCCATTCTTCTTTCTTAACTATCTGAAAACACTGTCCCTTTATTTTTCCCTTTTCTTCAGCCTGGTCTATAAATGGTGGTACCCACCCAGGATCTATCTTTAACCCCTTTGTCATTTTCTTTCTATGTTCTCTTCTAGGTAGATCTCATCTCTTTTTGTGGCTTCCATTCTTATATTGATTCCATTGACTCTCCTATCATCATTTGTAGCTCTGGGTTTTCTCCTGACCACCAACTTGGTATGTTCCATAGGTACTCCAAATGCCACAAGTCTAAACTGGAACTCATTATTTCTCCTCTCCCCAAGCTGCAGATTCTCTTGAGTTCCCTATCCTGGTAAATCCAACCACCATTCTCTCAGTTACACAGGCTAGAAATCTCAGTGTCATCTTAGACTCCTCCTTCCCCTAGCTTTCTCTTCATGCCATACCTGGTCAGTTGCCAAAGTCTTACTGAAGGGTCTCCTTACATTTATCTCATTTATGCAAACTGCCACTGCCACCTTCAGGCTTCCACATTCTCTCACCTGCACTTTTGAAATCTTGTCCGACCTGCTTTTGCTGCCTTTGGGATCTCAACCTTTCCATACCATCATTTACCCTGCTGCTAAAGAGTTACCATTCTAAGGTATAGCTATGATTATATCCGTATACTCCTCCAAAATCTTCAGTGATTACTTTGTATGGGCTGAATTTTTGTGTTCTCCCCAAATTCATATTTCAAAGCCTAAATCCCCAATGTGATGGTATTTGGAGGTGGGGTCCCAGTCTCATGAATAGGATTAGTGTTCTTAGGAGACATGAGAGAGCTGATCTCTCTCTCCTGGCCTCAGTGAGGTTATAGCAAGGAGGCAGTATGAAACTAAAATGAATCTTGGGACCCCAAAATCACTAAGCCAAAGGGAAAAGTCAAGCTGGGAACTTCTTAGGGAAAACCTGTCTCTCATTTCATTTCTAAAAAACGATTAAAAAGCTACATGCCTCCCTCACAAGGAATTGCCTCGTGGACAAAGGACAGACAGAACTCAAAGTCATCCCTCTGCTGACTGAGATAAATGCATATCCGATTGCTTCCTCTGGAAAGGCTAACCAGAAACTCAAAAGAATGCAACCATTTGTCTCTTATCTACCTGTGACCTGGAAGCCCCTTCCCTGCTTCAAGTTGTCCCGCCTTTCTGGACTGAACCAATGTACAACTTAGATATATTAATTGATGTCTCAAGTCTTCTAAAATGTATAAAACCAAGCTGTGTCCTGACCACCTAGGGCACATGTCATCAGGACCTCCTCAGGCTATATCATAGGCATGTCTCTTTAACCTTGGATAAACTTTCTAAATTCAGACCTGTCTTAGATGTATGGGGTTCACAGTAGCTACCTGCAAACCAGCAAGAGGGCCCTCACTAGACAGTGAATCTGCTGGCTGTTTGATCTTGGCTTCCCAGTTTTCAAAACAGTGAGCTATATGGTCGTTTATGCTTCCTAGTCTATTACAATTTGCTATTGCAGCCCAGATTAAGACACAGCTATTCTAGGTAAATCTAGGCAATTTTCTCTGCATTGAACACACTGGCCTTTGTCCTGCCCATATTTTTTGGTAATGGATAGAAGCAGCCTACCATTCAAATAGAGTCCAAGCCAGCAAATCCCATCAGGCATGGCCCCTTAGTTAGTGGAGAATACATAGGTCTACCTCTCTTCCTGGGCTGCCTTCACCTTCTTACTTGGCCACTCCTTAAAGAATAAATGCAAATACTACATCCTTGTCTTCATTTAGTACTTCCTTCCTCCAGTGTCTCGGTGGTTGTTTATAGGTGGATGATATGGAGAAATGTAGAGCATATAATAATATTACTAAGTAGATTTACAACTACATCAAGGAAGGGATAAATATTTGGTATAACTTAAACTAAATTGGGCTACAAAATTTTCTCTTTGATCTTTTGCTGCTAGGGATTTTTTAATTCAATGACATGGATGAATAGATAGAAGAATGTTAAACGTATAGTGATACAAAACTGGCAGGCGTAGCTAATATCAGAGAAAGCAAGATTAAAAATTCAAAACGATTCTGACATTTGGGATAAATATAAAATCCTACAGCAAGTTTCTGATAGTCAATAATTGCAAGGATCAGTAGAGCAAAAGGCATAGAACTCGAGCCTGAGAGGCTCAAGAGCTCTGGTCTTTCCCAGGGCTGCCTCAAAGAAGGGAAAGGGCAGAGCTGAATACACATGGTATGCATGAGAAAGTGACAGTGGTGTGAGGACGAGCCAAGAGAATTCTGTGAATAGAAGGTCATGGATGACTTGTGCATTTTACTTACTTATTGACTTGTTTAAGGGACGGACAGGGGATAGATGCAATCCATCAAGGATCTCTATGGTCTAAAATTTTACAGTTCTGCTATATCTTTCATTAAACTAAACTGATTTTGTTGCTAACTTGAGGTCTCTCTGGTAAAGCAATAGAAGTCAGCAAACTCCTGCTACACACCAATCATGTGCCAAGCCCCTCAGAGGGATGAGAGAAATATAAAGATGAAGTTCTTAGCTTTTCAAGGATATGAGGATGTGACCATATTATCAGTGTTATAACACAACTGGTTATACCTTAACAGATGGATAGATGAGTGGCTGAGAAAGATGGAAGGAAGGATGGACAGACACCACAACGACATCAAGAAGTGAATATTAACTCTGAGAGACAAAGAAGTATGTGGCAGCAGTGACATTTGAGCTGGCTGTCATGGTGTAATAGAAATGTATGGCCTTCGGAATTTTAAGACCTCGATGCAGTACTAGATGGACCATGAACTACTTGTGCAGCTTTAGGCATTGTACAAAAATGAGTACTGAACTGGCTTTGGGAAGACTGGTTTAACTTTCTGCCTAACGTGTGGCTTTTAGCCTTTCCCTTGTTCTAACAGTCATTTTGAGTCTTAAACCTAGACAGAAGAGTAAAGAATACTTTTATAATTAATTTTGTTGGCCTGTTCATGCTATAATAATATCCACATTAAAACCCTAATGTATGATGTTGTAAGTCCAAAGTAAAGATAACTTACTTAAGGATTTAAAAATAGATTAATCCACTTAATCTAAAAAAAAAATAGGATTTTAGCCCAACAAAAGAAGTTTGCCTAGTCATTATGGATGGGCTATGGTGGGATTAAGTTGTATGGGGTCTAGTACAGAACACTAGTTGCCGAATTATAAAGAAGAACACAGAAGTGGATGGACACTGGCTTAGATGAACACTAAAGCTCCTGAAATTGCTCAGAAGTCTTCACAGCATAATGTGATGGCTCCCTCCTGTGCTCACCTGCCAGGAACTGTGCCCTTCTGGCATGAGGTGTGACTATCCCAATCCCTCTAAACCAAGCTGTAAGGCCCTAAGGGAAAGGATCCTTCAAATCTGTAACCCCAGTTTAGCACAGGTACATAATAATAAAATATTGGTTGAATAAGTGGGTGAGAGTCTATAGTTTGTGATGTGATATGAAACTGTTTGGGACATATTATTACATTGGTTAAAACTAAACTATTGGTTTAATATAAATGTGTTCTGAGTGGTGTTCTCCAATATACAAGATAGTAATAAGTGCTCTGGGAAAGAAGAGGGAGTGTGGGGACATGAGACAGAGAGATAAGTATCTGGGGCCAGGAGAAGTTTGTGAAATCTTGGGTTAAACTCAATTTGACAGATTTTGTTACTGGAAGATTCTCAGGGCCTACTGGTATTGTGGAATTCCCAGAAATGCATTTTGGCATACAGTCATTTAAACTCATTTGAACACAGAGCTTCCCCCCACTTTCTACCCATGGTGCACTAAATTATCAATATAAAGAATATTCATGAAACTGAATTTGGGAAATGCAGGCAGTTTCTGAACTGGAAAGAAGAAGGGAGGGAGAGAAAAAGTATGACTGTTTATTTGTCTTGGGGGTGTTAGAAGCAACCTGTTTACAGGCATCAAATTTAATAAAAGCCTTTTGTATTGCTACAATCTTTATTTCTATCAGGATAAATATACTATCTGTTCTTGATCATTGAACCATCGACCTCAATTGTGGTTACAAAATAGGAACATTTTGCTTGGACCATTTTGAGGAACTCAGAGACAAATGCCATCTCATAGTTCAGGCATAGGGACCCCCACATCAGGTTCTTTGCTACACTATTCACTATTATGCATATGTCATAGCAAGCTAAGAAAGGAGAATGAAAGAATGTGGCAAACAATAATAGCAGCAACAACTTACTTTACAATGAGCACCACCCCTGGAATTTCTGCGATTACAGAGTTCCCTTTTGGATCTCTGGGTTGCTTTGGAGCAATTCTGGTGAAGCTGTCAGCAGCGGCAGTCTGCTCACCCCCTCAACCCTCGAAAAATATGGCTTGGAGCTCCTCAATTCCTCACAAGATAGTTCTTCTTCAACCCAGTCAGGCTCAGCATCACTATCACCATCTATATCTCTAAAAGACTTACGTATATTTCTTCAAGGCTTATCTGGGTGTAGTTTTATGTGATCACACCATTCTGTGAATGTGTAAGCAAACACCTACCTACTATTTTAAAAATTAAACTCTTGAGTTTCTATCAATTATTATGTAAAACACATATATCCTGTTTTAAAGCTTATAAGCTATATGCAGAAAGTTTCAAAAGAGAGGATGCAGTTCAAACAGTTGGGTTAAAGGATAATAATACAAGAGTTGCTGCTGCTGTTGTTTTTTAAGGAAGCACAGGGAGGAGCAGGAGCGGAAACTAGGAGGAGGAGCAGCAAATGTGTATGGCCAGAGAAATGGGTTAGCAATGGAACACTGGACTTGGCTCCACCACTGCTGTAAGGTCATCTCAAGTTCTATTATCTTTGGACAACTTTCTCAAAGGAGACAAGATGAAATTCCCAAGACACTAGGATGCTTTGTGAAGTTATAAGGAGTTATTATTTTACCTCTCCTAGCTCGTGAAGTTCAGACCTTTAATCATTCACATAGATGCACTATTGGGGAAAATTGTTTTGCTTTGCAAAGGCACATCTAAATATTTGCAAATGTAGCAATGATAAGCACATTCCATATTGTATTGCCACTACTCAGTTGCATGTTGTTTTCTTGCCCCTAAACTGCAAGCTCCTCAGGAATTCATCTTTGAATCCCAGGCAGCAAGAATGAAACCTGGTGTTTGATAAACACATTTGGAGCAAGATGCATTTCTTAAATAAGATCCCTAAAGCAAAGGCCAAAGGAAAAAAATGGAAATAATTAATTACATCAAACTTCAAGGCATTCTGTTCAGTAAACTAACTCTTTAATTAAGTTAACAAAAGGGTTAACTCTTGCAGAGTGGGAGAAATTATTTGCAATCTTCGAAACACAGATGTAATTAACATCATATATATAAGACAAACTCCTGTAAATCCTGAAGGGAAAGACAGGAAATCAAATATTTACATGGGCAAAGTTATGAATAAGCAATTTCTAGAGGGAACAATCCAATAGTGTCCTGGAGCTGTGTTGTGCCATCTTATGAGAGCCTATTATGAAATTTCATGAGCTCTAGTTGCTAAAGGGTAGCTTGAAATTGGTCATGCTGCAGTATTTATACCATGGAAATTGACAAACTGCACAACAAATCAAACTCCCTTGTCTTTCATCATCCCCTAAAGCCAGGAGTTAAACATTTACCAGCCAAATGCTAGAGAAATCCAAATGACTAACTTTCATATACATGAGCTCACTAATGGAGAAATGCAAATCAAAACAATAGTGACATGTTATTTTTATGTCTAATCAAATTAGCAAAAATTTGAAGGTTAGATAATAAGTGTTGATGAGAATATAGGCAAATGGAAACACCATGCACAGCCAAGAGATTTTAAGTTGGCACAGACATTTTGGAGTACAACCTGGCACTGCCTGGAGAAGGGGAGTGTGCATATGCCCTATAACCCAGTAGTCACACTCGTTGGTATACATCCCATAGGTTTGTGCAAGGAAAGACATAAGGTTGTCAATACGGTGTCATTTTTGGTTAAAAAGTTGGAGGGAACAGGAAAATAAGTAAAATGAGGTACTGCCTATGATGGAATATTACATAATTGTTAAAAAATAATGTATTGGATTTTCATAAACACATAAGTGGCTCTTATTATATGTCTAATACTTTTCTAAGCCTAAGTTCTTTACACACATTCATTCAGTCCTTGTATTTTTACAAAGTGGATATTAGTAACTATTGGATTGGAGAGTTTAAGTTATTAGCATAAGGTCACACAGCATGGAAGAGCCAGCATTCACCCTATGTAGTATAATCTAGATCAGGGATACACAACCTCCCTGGTCTGTGGCCTGATGGGAACTGGGCAGGAGGTGAGTGGCAAGCAAGTGAGCAAAGCTTCTTCTGTATTTACAGCTGCTCCCCATTGCTCACATTACCACCTGAGCTCTGCCTCCTGTCAAATCAGCAGTGACATGAGATTCTCATAGGAGCATGAACCCTATTGTGAACTGCACAAGTGTGAGATCTAGGTTTCATGTTCCTTATGAGAATCTAATGCCTGATAATCTGTCACTGTTTCCTATCACCCCTAGATGGACTGTCTAGTTGCAGGAAAACAAGCTAAGGGCTCCCACTGATTCTACATATGGTGAGTTGTATAATTATTTCATTATATGTTATATTTTAATAATAATAGAAATAAAATATACAATAAATGTAATGTGCTTGAATCATCCTAAAACCATCCCTATCCCCTGGTCCGTGGAAAAACTGTCTTCCACAAAATTGGTCTCTGGTGCCAAAAATGTTGGGGACCGCTGGTCTAGATTTTCTAGTCTTAATCATTATGTTCTACTGACTAAAAAGCTTAAAAACAAAGCTTAAAACCATTAAGTGAAAAACAGAAAAGAAGCAGAGAAAGACCCGTAGTACAATGATTTTTATCTAAGTTAAAAACATGTACTAAAAACACTACATACTTTTCAGGGTATATACATATTTAAGGGCATATAATAAATACATTAGAGTCAGGATAGGGAATGGTGAGGACAAATCATCAAATGACTGAACCACATACTGGGCAGTATAATTAATTCAATTTGGTAGATGCAAAGACCAAATAGAGCCCATGAATGAATATTTAGCATCCTATAGACTTAGAAGGTGTTACGTTGAATAAAGGGTGGCATTTGATAATAGACCCAAAATACTGCCTTTCTCAATTTATGGTTGTAATAAATCTGACTTGTTGAAAAAGAAACAGAATGAGTAGAAAATAAGAATCATGCTGCATGCTAATGCATTTTTTTTATTTTTGGAGACAAAGTCTCACTCAGTCGACCAGGCTGGAGTCCAGGGGCATGATCTTGGCTCACTGCAGCCTCCTGGGTTCAAGCAATTCTCGTGCCTCAGCCTCCCAAGTAGCTGTAATTACAGGTGTACGCCACCACACCTGGCTCATTTTGTATTTTTAGTAGAGATGGGGTTTCGCCATGTTGGCCAGGTTGGTCTTGAACTCCTGACCTCAAATGATCCGCCTGCCTCAGCCTCCCAAAGTGCTGGGATTACAGGCATGAACCACCATGCCTGGCCACTAATGCATTCTTCATCTTTTATTAAATTAAAAAAAAAAAGACACCTGATTGCTGTTGACTCTTGTACAAAAGTCCACAACCATGAAATGCTGTGGAACCCTCCACTGTAATTCATTACAGCTATCAGTGTAATAATTTTGCTCTAAAAAATAAGGAATATTTTCATGAACCTACTGTTTCATAGTTTTCAAAGGAGATCAGAGATATAATAAAGTTCTATTTAAATATTAAAATCACACTTATCTCAAATCTTTTTAAAAGAGTTTTGGTTATAATTGGAATTATTTTCTCATCATGAGTTTTTAAATTAGGGACTTAGGTAATGAAAAATGATTTTATGACTCCACATTAGAATGAAAACATAAAACGAACATCGAGTTTTCATCATGCCACATGGAACAAATCAATTAAAAAAAAACTTAGGAAACATGGTAAGAGTTTCCTATGTTTGCTTTCAAACAGTTTTAAACAGAAGTACTTATGGTACCGTTTTAATTTCCTTGCCAGAAAGGAACATGATTCTTCTTTCTCCATGAGCATGGCCAAGTTACTTCGGAATTAGGCAAATAAGATGAAAAGGAAAAACATTCTCTCAAGTCAAGCAGTTTGTTTTTCTCATTAAAACAGGTAAATCTCAATGTTGCAAAGAGACTCAGATGTTCTCATTTTCCTTTAAAAATTACTGGATAAGGATTTTTCTTATTTCCCTTTGAAATTACTCAATAGGTTGCCACTAAGATAATGTCTTTCCCAAACACATTTAAGGATCCTGCATAAATGAACAGATTGGGACTTCGGTCAAACTCCTGGTGGCTGTCAGATCACAAGTGTTCAGACCTGCACCTGCTTCCCTCTGGCTGCATCTAAACGAAGCCAATTATACTAGAGAAAGTAATCAGGTGAACATCTAGTTCATCTAGCTTGACAGGTGTTTCACATTGTGTGAGTAACACTGTGCATTTATGGAAATGTTCTATACCTGTGCAATCAATGTGGCAGCCACTAGCTATAGGTGGCTCTTGAGCACTTGAAATGTGGCTAGTGCAGCTGATGGATGGAATTTTTTTATTTCACTTTTAAATTTAAGTGGCCATACGTAGCTACTGGCTCCATATTGGATGGCATATGATGGCATTGCATTAGCAGGGTGATACCATGAACGAAGCGTAAATTTAAACATTTTCTATAGAATATTGTAATATATAAATATGTAAATTAGAAAACATATCATCAGGATTTTTTATTCACTAAAGGTTAATTATTACTAACATTTGGTGTATATTTATTCTTCCAGACTTTTTCCTCATCAGGCATATAAACACACTCAACCACAGGTAGATTTAAAAATATGTAAAATTAGAATCACAATATACATGCTGTTCTACAGCTTGCTTTTCTCTCAACAATACATTGTGACCAACCATCCTTCTATATCAGTACAGAGACATATTTACAGCTACATCAGCCAGTATGTTCTCTTCTCATTTCTGTCATTTCCAACCAAAAAGTCTTGATGAACATGAGAGACCAGAGTCACCTTTAGGGTTATGATGCTGCTTGTATCAAGGGCCCTATCTCAGGATGAAGATGGAGAAGTAATAGGTGGAAACTCAAAAAAGGAGACTTTTGGATGCCAGGTGGAGGAAGTTAAATTTCTTTATATACTCCAAAGCATTTTGAGCAAGGCAGTGGCATGGTCAAATCTGTCATTGAAGAGATTGACCCTGCTGGTAATCTATACGAGACTGGAGCAGAAGATGGCAGGCAGAAAAATCAGATTTGGTACGATGGTTTGCTTACACATCAGTTACTAAGTACTCAGAATACTTCTAACACTGCTGTGCTATTGCATTTCCAGAGCAAGCTCACAACATTCTATCTAGCTTACTCTCTCATAATAAAGCAAAAGTGAAATACCTTGCTTTACAACAGTTTAAACTACTCTGAAAATAAAAAATGATTCATTCACTAAACTTTTGCTGAGCACCTACTGTATGCCAGGCAGTAGAGAAACAACAGTGCACAAAAATGAAGTCTTGGTCCACATGGGAGAGGCTGTAAAAGGAACAAATTTGGGGGCTATGGGTTTAAAATTAAATAAGTTTAATTTTGAACATATTTTGATATGCCTATTAGACATCCAAGTGAGACATGAAGGAGGCAGCTGAATATGAATTGAAGAAAGTTCTTGGTTAGAGACACAATTTGGGGGGTCATCAGAGTATGTGATCAGCTAGTTAGTGAACCCATAGAATAAAGAGGAGTCCAGGAGATGAGACTGAAAAAGGTGATGACAAGAATAGACCTGGAGAGAAAGCAACAGTGAGCCATGGACAAGGATCAGAATCTCCAAAGAATAGGGGAGGTGCTGTGGTGTCAGTGAGGATGGCTATCTCTTGCCACAGCTTAGTCCCCAAATCTGTCACCTAATAGTGTTGGCATATCATGAAGTTTGGCATGGAATTTGGTGTAATCATGGTGATTCTATCTAACTCACAGCATTGAATGCAGCAAAGACTTGTTTCGTTTTTTAACAACTATGTATAACTGCAGCAAGGAGGCAGGGTTAGTGGTATTGACTGATGGTAAGAGTTTCCAAGTGGATTAATTTTAAGGAGGAGAGCAGGACATTAGTCTGGAAGAAGCAATGAGGAGCAAAAGCAACACCTAGCCTGTCACTAAGTCCATTAGTACAAGAGATATGGGAAATAAGACATGGCCACTTGGGAGGGCTCTAGGGAAGCAATATAATTAAGGAGAGCCAAATTTCCAGTAGGAAAGGGAAGGTACTATTCAGACAAGTTTAAGAATGCAATGGATTTTGCTGATTGCGGGTGAGTTTTGGAATTCATAGAGCAACTCATACTTTGAGTAAGCATAAGAAGGTGCTCTTTGAAAAGGAGGAGGATGGAATCAGTTCGAGATGCACAGAGCTGTGTGAGCACAAGAACCACAGGGTGAGAGAAGACCCAGAGTCCTTATTTTCTAAGATAGGAACAAAGGGCATGACAGAATTAGTCCCAGTGTTCTTTGAGGCAGAATGGTGGGGCTGTATTGAGAAGGGAGGAAGAGCTAGATCTTCTGTTTTGTGCTCTTCCATGTTGTGCTATAAACTGGAAAAAATAATAAGCCTTTGGCACTAACGTAGAAATGCAGTCATTTAAAAAACATTTTTATCATGTAATGTGTTTCCTAAATTGTGGCAATCTAGCACTAGGCAGCACGGATTTAATTCTTATTGCAAAAAATATCAGTTGAACCCCTACTATTGTACTGGGTGTGGACGACAATGTAGAGAAAGGAAAGCAATCATCTCCAGAAAACATAAGCCCTCAAATACAGCTGTGCCCATTGTCCAGCAAGTGATGAGAAGAGATGTGCCAGCTACAAAACCTTTTCTTGCTCTTTGGAATTCTAGGAGTTGCATCTTCTCTATCTCTAGAGCAAAGACCAGTTGTCCACTTCAGTATTCCTATGTTGGGTATTTGTAGTTGAGAAAAACCTGTACCGTTTCATAACGCTCACCTAACTAAACGATCAGACAATGACACACATTAGACCATCTTCATTGTTCAAAATGTGGAGGATCTAAGCCCTTTTCCACACCTAACCGGGCTTCCATTTCCTGTGTTTAAAGAAGTGAGAAAATGTGAGGAAAAAAATAGTATAGAGTCAACAGAATTAGAAATGACAAAAACATGCTATATGCGCCACCCTCCTCCATCCATGATTATGACAGATGTGCCAATAATTTTTGGGACTCTTTCCTGTTGATCTTTTCCACATGGTACTCCAGACAGTCATTACCAATCGTTTATAATTGGGCCACCCCTGATAACACAAGTGGTACCACCCTTTTAGATAGTAGGTTCTAAAATGAGATAGAATATCATGGGGTTTTAAATACATGCTTGAATGATTTCTAAGCTCACTTAAAGAAGTACCCACAAGGTCCTGAGATGAGAAAACTCTAGTTTCAAAGCATCCTCTCACAAGAGGCAATCTAGCATGAGATACTGCTAGACATTTGCTCACTGATGGTTTAATTTTGTAGGAAGCCAAATGGCTTCAGTGAGGATGGCTATCTTTTGCTACAGATAAATCCCCAAATCTATCACCTAATAGTGTTGGCATATCATGAAGTTTGGCGTGGAATTTGGTATAATCATGGTGGTTCTACCTAACTCACAGCATTGAATGCAGCAAAGATTTGTTTTTGCTTTTTACCCTCTAATCTTAGATTAAGTTGTTCCCAGATGTATTTTGGTAGGAAGATGTTATTATACTCCCCTGACAATCTTAAGACCACTTTTTGAGTTTTGGCCTCAGAAAGTCTTTCTTCACCTTTTTATATTTAGAAGGAATGCCTAACCTATTTGGTCAACCACTTAAGCTCAGAGCTTGGAGTAATTTAAAGTTTCACTTGGAGAAGCAGACACACAGCAGATACAGTATTTTCACTGTTTTCTCTAAATTGAAATAAGAACAGGCATTAAGCTGCTTAGAGATTTGAATTAGAGAAACAATTATCCTAATACACATGATAGGGGAAAGGATCTCAGAGCTCATAATCTCCTGATTCGTATGAAAAACTGTCACTCTGTGGATGTCCATGCTTGACTGGAGGTTATGAAAAGTAATCTAAGCCTCCTTTTCTCACTTTTATCCTCTCTGATTGATTTCTGGTTCTTTTGAAAATGATTGTTCCTCTTTAAAACTTTCTGAACATAGCACAATGCATAATCTGTATCATTTGGCACTCTAACTACTTTGCTATTATACTAGGATTCTTATGCCTGAGCATGCCTTGTCAGTATTTGCAGTTGAAATTTATCCAATGAAATGTGAAAGTACTTTGTAAGATACATTTAGAGCATTTGACTTAGGCCAAGCATGCTGAGCTAAAAAGGTTCAGGAAGTTATATTCTTACACAGTTAATGTTGTTCATGACAGGTACCTTTTCATTTTTGACTGCCTGCTTTTTGACCTCTTGCAATGGCCACCAGAGGGTAGGGAACTCACTGTGTGAAAGATCATTTCAATGGTGTCTTCACATTTTTGACATCTTTGATGTCCGAACTGCCATAACTAGGGTGAGTAGTCAGGGAGCTGGTCTGAGCTTCATCACCTGACACCTTATACCTCACCCTCTACTGTCTCCGGAAGTAGATCCTTAAAATTGTTAGTATTGCTATATGAGCTCACCCAGTCTTAGGCCACCCTTTTCCTGAACAGAGTTTATTTATTTTTCTATGAAGGAGAATAAGAACTCTATTCCCTGAGAATCAGAAAAAAAAACTTAGCTGGATATACTTAAGAGGTGGTTATACTCACTCAGCATGTTCAGAGACTGAGGAGCCTTAGGAAACAGAACAGCAATAATCAGGCTGCTTTAATTCCTACAAATATTTCAAGGAGTACCCTGGGCCTGAAAGACACATCCCTCTACCTGGGGGCCAGTGAAAAATCAGTGCTCCAGACTAAGAGATCCCCAGTGATTGCAAACACAGCACAGCTCATGTGTTTTCAGAGTCTGGTACATGGTAAATGCTCTATGTGTGCTTGTTTAGTAAATGGGTGAAAGGCAAGATTCAGACATTAGCAGCTAGATGGTAATACCAGACTACTACCCATACCCAGACTACTGCACACCCACTTTCTCTCAAGTGCCTAAAGACAACCACCAGCCAGAGATGCTCTGTAGATTGACATGTGGTAACTGTCAACCCCATCAGAAACTGAAAACACTTTTCCTTACAAATCTCTCTTGAGGCCCCCTTCCTTTTTCTATGGTGGCTGTGCAAATTCTCCTCTCAGATGCTAAGTGGTTGATGTAAGACCCAATGTGGTCATCTAGAAGCCTGAGGAAGGCTGCTGGAGTTGCCTTTGTGTTGCTGCTTCTGTTTTTTTCTCTCTCATTGAAAAATCTTCCGTGGAGACCACGTTTCTGAATCCAGTTGTCTTAAAGCTTGGATCCAAATGACACATTGTTGGGCGTCCCTCCTTCCAGGAGCTGCTGCTCATGGCTTCAGGAAGGAGTCTTGTCATTGCCGCAGAAGCTGCTTTGGGCACCTCTTAGTGTGGTTTTATGGTAAATTAATGAGTTAGAGGCCTCAATTCTTCTATGAGACCTCCCATATACACATGCCATTTCCCTTGTAGTTTCTCTCACTAAATAGGAAGAGTGACTTATTTCAGCCAGTAGAGATGTGTGCTGATGTGACTACAAGCAGAAGCATTTGAGAGTTCATAACTGCTCTTGCACCTCTGCCAGGAGAATACAACTGGGTTAGCTAGGTGGAAGGATGTGAAAGATTCATAGAAGAGAGCTGAGTCATGCAGGTGACAGCAAAGTAACTTCCAGATGTGTGCACCACAGACAATAGCTGGTTAACTCTGAGACCTAGGAGTGTCCCCAGGCAAGAACAGGAAAACGGCCCATTATAGTCTAGACAACTAACATACAAGCTAAATAAATGCCTACTGTTGTATGCCACTGAATTTTGGAGTGCTTTGTTACACACTGTTATTACGGCAATGGGCACCAGATATAGTTACTTTCTTTTGCTGTTGAGGGATAGTATAATTCTGTGATTAAGGCGCCAGACTCTAGAAGGAAAGAGATTGGGTTTATATCTTGCCTCTGCCACTCACTAACTGTAGAGAATCACTTAAATTCTCTATAACTCAGTTCCTTCATCTGTAAAATGGAAACAATAGTATCTACCAATAAGCTAATTACCTGAAGAGCTCAGAACTATCTCTGGCATATAGTACACACTATAAATGTGCTATTATCATTTGCTAGTATGTTGATTAGCATTGGTGAAAAGTCAGCCAAGTGGTTTAAGCCTGTGTGTCCCACAGTCTGTCCCTGTCCTCTTAATTAGGGAATGTTAATAGAGTTTTTCTAAGGAGTTTTGTTTTTTATTTCATGTGCTACTACTCCTTTCTTAGGGTGGGCAAGAAGTTTGTTAAGTTGGCCTCAGTGTCTTCTCTCTTCCTATGAGTCAATCTGTGTCATATCTGGAGATACTGAGACTTTTGCCATTTGAACGTCATTTTCCCTAGATTTCAGTGCTTATACAAATCCATATATATATATATATATATATATATATATATATATATATATACATATTCAATTTTGAAAGGTATATGGGAGATTATGGTCAAGTAGCCCTTTGACCCAGAGGTAAAACAATATAGTTTCAAATAACCAAATACAACCTTATTTGTCTTTCCTTATTTGGATTTTCCATGTATTTAGAATAACCTAGCAGATTAATATTCTTTGTCCCTTTACCCTATTTTGAGTCTATGTCAAAATATGTAATTTGACAGCTACTTGGAGAAGTTCCCTGACTTACAGACCATGTTAGTTCTTTGGCTCATGGGACTAAAGATTCTTGGAGCTGGAAAGCACTTTAGAGGTTACTCAGTCTTTCCAGTTACAGATGAGGGAACCAAAGATCAGACAAGTAACTTTTTTGTGGTTCCAGAGAAAGCAAAAGAACCTGGGTAAGAATACAGAGCTCTCCCAAGTCCAGTGGATTCTTACTCTTTTGGTGTTTAATACTTGATATGCACTAGAAAAAATATATAGTGTAAGTTGGACACATAATAAAATAGATACCTAGATATATCACCAAATTTTTGACATCATCAATGACACAGAGACTTCTCATATATACAGCTCTAATCTTAGCCTACTGTATCTTGTTGCAACCCTAACCTGATACAATCCCTAAAGAGGTCAACATTTTTCTGAATTTTATATTTATCATTTCATTGAACATTGTATGTTTACCTAAATTATATATTTAAATAAAAATGGTATATCAGTCATGTTTTTTCACCATACATTATATTGCAATACTTATCCACATTCTTGCACATAGCTGAAGTTCATTTATTTTCATTGTTTAAATTGAGCTCTTTCTTTTGCTATAAGGTAAAATTGCTATGAATTATCTTGATCATGTCTAGTGAGACATGTATAAAGTTTAGGGCAAGTGATAACAAGTGGAGTTTCTGGAACATAGGTGAATGTACACGCTCAACTTTGTAAGATAACACCAAATTGTGTTTAAAGTGGTTTTTCTTTTCCATGCTTAGCAGCAGGGTTTTGGAATTCTTAACTACTCACAGGATCCATTCTTGGTGTAGTCTTTCAGCTAGTAAATATAGTACTAGTAGGTGTATTGTATTCTTAACTTGCACTTCTCTAATGACTAATAAGGTTGGCCATCTTTTCATGTTTCCTCTTTAATAAAATGCCTATTTATGTGTTTTTTTTGCATTCTATTTTTCTTTTAGTTGACTTGTAGTTATTAATAAATTCTGGACACTAATCTTCTATCAGATACATATTAACAAATCTTCCCAGGTATTTATTGGCTTTTTATTTGATGGCATCTTTTAATGAATAAAAATTTTTGGTTTCAACATTGTCTTCAGTATGATTTTCACTACATCAAAGATGCATTTTATTGTATGTCAACCTAGAAAAAAGATTATCTCCAAATTATAGAGACTTGATATGTGCAAATAACCTACTATCTTAGTCAATACTATATCTGAAATGAGAGACTGAATTTTTTTTAAATCATAGATATAAAAAATGGAAATCCCTAACACTTTGTTCTAAAAGAATTTGTTGCTCAGATACTGGGTGATGCTCAGATACTGGGTGATGATGAGAGAGAGTAGATGTAACTTAACAGAAATACCAAAAAAAAAAAAAAATTATTCATTCTCAGCTGTCAACTAATTTAGCTTTCTTGTAACCCTATTAATTATTTTTCGTCTTTCTGAATCTTGAATCTCTTCATCTTCACTGCTTCTGAACATATCTCAACATTTAAAACAAAACAAAAAATAAAGCCATGCTTTGATTTTTTTTCTTTTAAATTTTTACTGCCTTTACTCAATCTGTTTACATTCCTACACTGCAAAGCTGCATGGGGGTTAACTTCATTGACTTCCTCCACTCTTCTCAAATCATCTCATTAAAGTCATCAATAACCTCCTAATTGAAAAATTCATTAGGCACTTTTCAGTCCTAACATTATTTGATATCTCTGCAGCACTTGACACTCCTGTTCACTCCATTTTTTCTTGAATATATCTCTGCCCTAACCTCCCTTTTTTTGTGGTTATTTTCCTAGCTCTCAGAATTCCATCTCAAGTCTCTTTCATCAATTCTCCTCATGTGCACACCTCAAATTGTCATGTTTTCCAGGGTTCTACCATCAACTCCGTATTCTTTCCCTACTGTGCTGGGAGGAATGTCATATACTCCCAGGGTTTCAGCTGTCTCTTGTATGCTGAAATATTCATTTATCATGTGAACCCCTTTCCTAAGTTCTAGACCTTACTTTCTACTAAGCTTTTCCAGTGGCTTCTACTACCACCTATACTTTGATGATTCACAGACGTAGAGTACCAGCCCAAAACACTCTCTTGAGCTCTAGACCCTTATTTCTTAATCCACACTTAACATCTCCTCCTAGAAATTTCTTAGGCACCTTATATTCAAGATTTTCCAATCTGAACCATAATGTTCCCTCCCTCCACCTCCTGAAGGCTCCTCTCACAGTACTTCCTTCTCTGAAAATTAGACAACTGTCTATACAGTTACTCAAGACAGAAAGTGGAGAGTCATCCATGAGTCCTCCTTTCTTTTCTACACTCCATATTTAGCCAGACTGTAAATCTGATCAATTTAATATTCTTAATATGACTCAAAACTGTTCCTCTTCATATCTGCTGCTCTTTAATTCAGGCCCTCATCACTTCTTTCCAGCACAAGTCTCTTAGCTAGATTCCCAACTTTGGGTCTTGCTCTGGTCCAGAAGAGTCCATTTGCTTCACTTCCACTAATGTATTTTTTTTCTAAAAAGTTGATTGGTGTCCTTTTTCTAGAGGATAAAAATCCCAACTCCCTACTGTGAAATTTAAGATTCTGACGACCTGGGTCCTCTCTACCTTTCCAACCTCATCTCAGCTGTCGCCTGCAAATATCCAATTGATGAATCATACATTTCTACTTCAGGTAAGGTTACCTACATGTGTCTCACTTTGTTATACCTCTGTGCCTATTCATATGCTTTTCCTTCTGCTACAATTATTCTTTCTTTCATTTCTTTGCCTAATGAATTTCTTTGAGGCATAAGAAGTGTTCACAGGCACTGCGAAACCTCTTTATTTTTTCTAGGAAGCATTAGAAATTTTCTCCTCTGTGTTCACTTAGAGCCTTATTTTCCTGTTATAGCACATGACAGAGAACAATAATTACTTGTTTGCATGACAATCTTCACCATTAAACTGTGAGCTCCTCAAGGAAAGTTGCCAAGTTCTAGTTATCATTGTAGCCTCAGTACTTATAGTTACCAGTACACAGTGAGCACTTAATTAATGTTTCTGGAATAGGTTAACTCAATGTGCATGAATATTGTGGCATCACTTCCACAAAAGCTTCTGTCTCCCATGGCTCCATTAGCAGTTCTAGAACATATAGGCAGTGATAGTTTTGCTTTTCTGTAGGGTGATCAGTCTACATTTAGAATACTTGGTATGATGCTGCTCTTAGATTAAGGCAGATATAAACTGAAAAACATTAAGAGAGCAATCAGGCACCAACATCATGTCAAAGGAGCAATGATTGAAGAAATGGAAATCATTTTGGTGAGGCATCACAAATCAAAAAGAATTTTAACAGTATCTACTGTAATAGAATTGAGAGCAAGCACTCTTATTCTAATAAAACACAAAGATGGAAGATCAAAGTTGACAGCAAAGAATTTGTTCTTTGCTGCTTCTCGCACTGAGAGGTTGAATCTAATTCTCCTCTCCCTGAAGGTGGTTTGCTTGACCAATAGCATGGGATTAAAAGGGTATGGCAAGATTTCCGAGACTATATCAGAGAAAAAAAAAAAGAATTCCAGCTCCTCCCTTGGTCTCTTGGAATGTCTCTTCTTGAAGTACCCACACTCCAAAGTCACTCACTCATTTTCATACTGTGAGAAGCCCAAGGCTCATAAAGAGGACACATGTTGGTGCTGTTAGTGCCAGCAAACTCCTAGCTAACAGGCAGCTTCAACTGCCAATGACTTCTGAACCATTTTGGATTCCCTGGTAGATAACTTAGATAATTGCAGCCACATGAAAAGCCTAAGCAAGAGCCAATCAGCCAGATTCTTTCTGAATTCCTGATCCACAAATTTCTGTGCAAAATAAAATGCATTTTAAAAAATAAATGATTACATTTGGGGCTTTTAACTATTAAAATAGGGTGGTTTGTTACCCAGACACAGACAGCTAAAGCAACCACTACAAATGTTGATAGATTGATTTGGTAACGATAAACCATTGTGCCAAAAACTGACTTGTACCACTCAGATCTTCCTTCAAGAAAGGTTTTGCTGCCCAGTTACAAGGAATGTGATTATCTGGCACCCTCCAGCTGTTAGCTCCTTCAGGGTCGTCTACCTCATGTCTGAGCTGTGAGCTTGCTCTTTTCAGATAAGGCCCCAGCCAATGGCTGAGTAGCCATTGCCATAAGGCAGTGGTAGCCAACGCCACATTCTTAGGCTAACCAAATGGGGTGTGAAGGTCTATCTCAAGCTTGTCCAGCCAGCAGCCCATAGGCTGCATGTGGCTCAGGACAGCTTTGAATGTGGCCCAACACAAATTCATAGATTTTCTTAAAACATGAGATTTTGTTGTGATTTTTTTCAAAGCTCATCAGCTACTGTTAGTGTTAGTATATTTTATGTGTGGCCCAAGGAAATTGTTCTTCTCCCAGTATGACCCAGGGAAGCCAAAAGACTGGACAACCCTGGTCTAGCCATTTCTGTACAACTGAGGACTCCCTGAATGAGCAATCTTTGCCCTAGAACACCTCCCTTAGGCTGGCAGAGACCTCATCTGTCTGCATCATGAGCAATGTCTCCACTTGCCCAGTACTGCTGCCTCTCTCTTCACATGTATATTCCCCAATAAACCTTTCATGTACCTATTCCATCTCAGTGTCTGCTTTGGAAAGAACACAAGACATACAACCATCTTGCATTATTTTTAGAAAATTATAATAGCAAAGAGCAACTTTGAAGACATGGTAGCAAAACAAGCCCATGAACACTTGTGTGGCTATTGGTCCCAGTTATTAATGGCTTAAGGTCATTGCTTGTTTTACCGTGTTCAAGTAAAGTATGGCAATGCCTTCATTATTGGCTACCTATACACTTAGCAAATAGCACTGCAAATAAAAGGAGGGAATGAAACTTACACAGAAAGCACCAGGATCCTGATTCTACATCTGCCTGAAGTGGCAGGGCACTCAATGGAATGACAAGCATTTAACAAAGATCCAGTTGGCCTTGTAAGACATTGGCTGATTTTCCTAAACCTTAATCCAACTTCAGTAATTTCCCAACTTTATTGGAAATCCTTGTCTGACACTGCTTGCTTAAAAATATGTGGGCTAAGAAGGGAGGTTGGATAACAATTTCAAGGCATTTATGAAGGAACCTTGAGATTGAATCTTTCGAAGAACATTCAAGTCACATTTTCATAGAAGCTGAAATTGTCTCTTTTCTACTTAGTTCAAAGACAGTACTTTTTTCATGTCATCCTAATAGAAGAATTGATATTGTTAAGATGACTGTGCTACCCAAAGCAATCCACAGATGCAATGAAATCCCAAATCAAAATGCCAATGATATTCTTCAGAGAAAGAGAAAAAAACAATTCTAAAATTTGTATGGAACCACAAAAGACCCTGAATAGCCAAGGCAGTACTTAGCAAAAATAACAAAGCTGGAGACATCACACTACCTGACTTCAAAATATACTGCAAAGCTATACTAAGCAAAACAGCATGGTATTGGTATAAAAACAGACATACAGACCAATGAAATGGAATAGAGAACCCATAAATAAATCCTCATATTCAGAGCAAACTGATTTTCAACAAAGGTGCTGGGAATATACACTGGGAAAAGGACACCCTCTTCAATAAGTGACGCAGAAAAAAACTGGATCTCCATAGGCGGAAGAATAAAACTATACCCCTATCTCTCATCATTTACAAAAATCAACTTAAAATGAATTAGACAAATGTAAGACCTGAAACTATAAAACTACTAGGAGATAACTTAGGAGAAATGTTTTAGGACATTGGTCTAGGCAAAAATGTTATGGGTAAGTCTTCAAAAGCACAGGCAACAACAACAAATAATAGACAAATGGAACTATATCACACTCAAAAGCTTCTGCACAGCAAAGGAAACAACAGTGTGAAGGAAGAACCTGAAGAATGGGAGAAAATATTTGCAAGCTATTCATCTAACAAGGGGATATACAAGGAGCTCAAATAACTCAACAATAAAAATCCGATTAAAAATGGACAGATGATCCGAATAGACATCTCTCAAAAGCCATACCAATGGCCAAGAGGTACATAAAAAAATGTTCAACATCCCTAGTTACCATGGAAATGCAAATCATAACCACAATGAGTTATTTTCTCATCCCAGTTAGAATGCCTATTATCAAAAAATAACTGCTAGCAAGGATGCAATGAAAAAGGAACTGTTACTGTTTTTTAGGAATCAAATCTTATTTTTTCAACTTTTATTTTAGATTTAGGGGCACATGTGTAGGTTTGTTACCTGGATATATTGCATGATTCTGAGATTTGGGATATGAATTATCCCATCACCCATTACTAGGCAGAGTACCCAACAATCTTTCTACCCTTGCCTCCCTCTCTCCCACCTCTAGTCTCCAAAAAGGGAACTCATACACTGCTGGTAGGAATGTAAATTAGTACAGCCATTGTAGAAAACAGTATGCAGCTTTCTGAAAAAACTAAAAATAAAACTACCATGCAATCCAGCCATCCCACTACTGGGTATTCATCCAAAGGAAAGGAAGTATATGGAAGTGATACCTGCACCCCCACGTTTATTGCCGCTCTAATCACAATACCAAAGATACAGAATTGCCTAAATGTCCACCAACAAATAAATGCATAAAGAAAATATGGTATATATGTACACACACACACACACACTCAATGAAATTCAGCTATTTATTCAGCATGAGTAAGCCTTGAGGATATTATGTTAAGTCAGGCACAGAAAGATAAACACTGCATGTGTAGGAGCTAAAAAAAAATGTGAGCTCATAGAAAGGGAAAATAGAACTGTGATTGTTAGAAGCTGGAAGGGTAAGAAGGAAAGGAGGATAAAGAGAGGTTTGTTAATGAATAGAAAGCTACAACTAGATAGCAGGAATGAGTTCTGGTGTTCTGTATAAGTATGGTTAACAATAATTTTTTAATTTATTTTTATGTATTTAGGGAGTACAAGTGCAGTTTTGTGACATGAATATATTGCACAGAGGTGAAGCCTGGGCTTTTAGCCTACCCATCATCTGAATAGCAGACATTGTACCCAACAGGTAATTTTTCAACCCTCACTCTCCTCCCATTTTTCCGCCTTTTAGTGTCTCCAATGTCTATTATTCCACTCTCTATGTCCACGTGTACCCATTGATTAGCTCCCACTTGCAAGTGAGAACATGAAGTATTTGACTTTGTTTCTGAGTTATTTCACTTAGGATAATGGCCTCCAATTCCATCGAAGTATGTTGCTAAAAGACTTGCTTTCATTCTTTTTTATAGATGAGTAGTATTCCATTGTGCGCATATATATATATACACACACACACAAAATTCCATCATATATATATACCCTATATATATACCTATATATACATATATACCTATATATACCCATATATACCTATATATACACCAATATATACCTATATACCTATATATACACCTATATATTTACCTATATATACACCTATATATATACCTATATATACCTATATATATACCCTATATATATACCTATATATATATATACACACACACCCTATATATATATACACCTATATATATAGGTGTATATATATATAGGTAGTATATATAGGGTGTATATATATATATAGGTATATATATATAGGTATATATACAGGGTATATATATAGGTATATATATAGGGTATATATATAGGGTATATATATAGGTATATATATAGGGTATACATATAGGTATATATATAGGGTATATATATAGGTATATATATAGGGTATACATATAGGTATACATATAGGGTAT
Source organism: Gorilla gorilla gorilla (assembly GCF_029281585.2). Taxonomy (NCBI): domain Eukaryota; kingdom Metazoa; phylum Chordata; class Mammalia; order Primates; family Hominidae; genus Gorilla; species Gorilla gorilla. The sequence goes on along the minus strand of NC_073237.2, from coordinate 97,557,837 downwards.
ATATATAGGGTATACATATAGGGTGTATATATGTGTGTATATGTATATATATGTGTGTATATGTATATATATACACACATATATAGGCTATATATGTATATGTATATATATACACACACACATATATATACGCTATATATATATACACATTTCTCTGATTTAAGTCTATTTGGAGAATAAGCCTATATATATATATAGGCTATATAGCCTGTGTGTGTGTATATATATATATAGCATATATATAGCATATATATAGCATATATATAGCATATATATAGCATATATATATAGCATATATATAGCATATATATAGCATATATATATAGCATATATATAGCATATATATATAGCATATATATAGCATATATATATAGCATATATATAGCATATATATAGCATATATATATAGCATATATATAGCATATATATATATGCATATATATAGCATATATATAGCATATATATATAGCATATATATAGCATATATATATGCATATATATAGCATATATATAGCATATATATAGCATATATATAGCATATATATATATGCATATATATAGCATATATATAGCATATATATATATGCATATATATAGCATATATATAGCATATATATATATATAGGCTTATTCTCCAAATAGACTTAAATCAGAGAAATGTGTGTGTATATATATATGTGTGTGTATATATACATATACACACATATATAGCCTATATATATATATATGCACACAATGGGATACTACTCATCTATAAAATGGAATACACAATGGAATATATAGCCTATATGTATATATATATATAGGCTATATACACACACATATATATAGAGAGACTATATATATAGGCTATGTATATGTATATATATGATGGAATTTTGTGTGTGTGTGTGTATATATACACACACAATGGAATACTACTCATCTATAAAATGGAATACACAACAGAATATATATATAGCCTATATGTATATATAGCCTATATGTATATATATAGGCTATATATATATATATATATATATACACATATAGGCTTATTCTCCAAAGAGACTTAAATCAGAGAAATTTATAGATGTGTATCTGTGTTTAATGTGTCCTTACTTTTTGCTATACACACACACACACAACCTTTCTTTATTCAATCAGTTGATGAACACTTAAGTTGATTCCATGACTATGCTATTGTAAATAGTACTGTGATAAATATAACAGCGCAGGTATCTTTTTTTATGTAATGATTTATTTTCCTTAGGGTAGACACCCAGGAGTGAGACTGCTAGATCATTTGGTGGTTCTATTTTTAGTTCTATTGGGAAGTCTCCATTGTGTTTTCCACAGAGGCTGTACTAATTTACATTCCCACCAACGGTGTATAAGTGTTCTCTTTTCTCCACATCCTAGCCAACATCTATTGTTTTTTGACTTTTTAATAATAGCCATTCTGACTGGTGTAAGATGGTATCTTGTTGTGGTTTTAATTTGCATTTCTCTGATGATTTGTGATGTTGAGCATTTTTCACATGTTTAAAGATACACTTGTATGTTGTCTTTTGAAAAATACCTGTTCCTGTCCTTTACCCACATTTTAATGAGTTTGTTTTTCTTGAGTTTCTTGTAGATTCTGGATATTAACCCTTTGTCAGATATATAGTTTGCAAACATTTTCTTCCCATTCTATAGGTTGTTTGCTTACTGATTATTTATTTTGCTATGCAGAAGGCTTGTAGTTTAATTAAGTCCTATTTGTTTTTGGTTTTGTTGCATTTGCTTTTGAGGGTTAACAATAATACATATTTTCAAAAAGATAGAGGAGAGGATTTTGAATGTTCACATGCAAAGAAAAAAATGTTCAAGGTATTAGATTTGCTAATTATCCTGATTTGATCATTACACGTTGTATACATGTATCAAAATATCACTGTAACCCATAGATATGTACAGTTATTACATGTTAACTAAAAAAGGAAAAAAAAGATGGTCATTTTTTCAAGTGTATTACGGTAACTATGAAGAAAATGTGTGTGTGTATGTGTGTGTGTGTGTGTATGTGTGTGTGTGAGTTTAGAGAGAGAGGGTAACAATTAGTCTATGATTTAAAAATAGGAATTATATATTCTACTGGCATTCTGTCCTTTGGTCCACATTTATAGAAATATTTGCTTTTTCTCTGATAGTTATTACTTTTCCTAGGGAAGAGAAGAATGCCGGGAGAAGGACGTGATTCCTCTGTTCAAATATTAGAAGAATTATGAGAAGTTAGATTTGTTACAGCAAAAGTTATTATAACAGCCAGAGGGTAAAATTGGTCCAATATGTATTTGGAAGTTAGACAGAAAAAAATTTGCATTGACTTTTTTTGGAATTGTTTAAAGATAGATGCTATAGTTTGCTTTGATAGGTAGTGTGTTTTCTATTGCTAGGTAAAACCAAGCACAACCCTGGCAATTACTTGATGGAGAGAATACTAGAAGGCATTCAAGTAAATCTAGAACAACAGGCTTTAAAGTCTCTCTACCAGAAATTCTATAAATACTGAAGAAACAGTAAGACAAGTATGAAGGTATTAGGAGGAACTCTCCCACTCTAAATATAAATATAATGTAACAGGAATTACATTACTATAATCAAATAGTTCTGGTTCCCATTTTGTCAGGTATAAAGCTCTGCTGACATCTTTAAAATTATTTTTTATAAAGCCAGCCAAGCATGGAATAACTTCATAGCTGCTTTAGCAAAGACTAATTCAGGAAATTACACTAACGAGAGGCTAATAAGTCACACTAAGATGAGCCTAGAAGCACACGTCTTTTTCAGAGGAAGCTGGTGAATACTGTGCCTGTAAGTGAGAGGTTTATGTTCTCATTTTCTAAGGAAAGGTTTTCAGAAACTTATCAGTAGGGGGCATTGGTGTTCTATCAGCAGAAGAGCTAGACCCAAGAAGTGCTCTCGGTAATTGAGCACTTAGAAATAATCAACAAGTCAAAGCAGATAAGAAACTATATTTTTTTCTTGGAAAAAATTCACATAGAAATGTCATCTGTTCTAAATGAAACTTTAGAAAATGAAAGTACAGCATGTACATATTTGGTTTTTCCAAGATAAATGAAAGATGCTAGAGGTTTTAAAAAAATTTTGTTAAAGAGAGACTAATATCACAGCAGCTGCAGATTCAGCACTTCCAATCTCAGGAATTGAGAAGAAAGCTGAATTTGCATCATGGTGAACCAGCATCACTAATGCTTACAGCTCCCATCTAACTGTCATGAGAGTGAAATTAAACAGTTCTCCCTGTGTTCGAAACTTATTCAGTACAACAAATACTGGTCTGTTCTTCCCTCTCCCCTTCTACCCATATAGGCAAAGTCAAACAATCATGAAAGGAATCGGGGGAAAAAGTAAAATATGCAAATGTGGAATGCAGAGATGAGCTAAAGAGCTGCACTTGTTTACCTTAGACACACAAGACCCACAATTTTTCGTGGATAGAAAGATTGTTAAATACCATCAAAAATAAATGCAATTCTTTCCACATCTGCCATGATATAAATGCTAGATGTCAGGTATAATTATGTATGAATTATCATAGTTTATAGAAAAACTTGATATCCCAGCTTTTTAAAAAAATCTCTGTACTCAAGAATATGTTAGTTTTATAACTTAGAAATTAGAATCCTGAGACTTAATGAAATTCGGGATCTTAAGAAACAGCAAAAAGTAAGGATACATTTAAACACAGATACACATCAATAAATTTCTCTGATTTAAGTCTATTTGGAGAATAAGAAGGCAGACTAATTCTCACCCACTTTTAAGGTTCATTCATATTTTACCTTCATTTATTTAACACAAATCAATGAAGTCACTTCTAAGTAATTGGCAGACAAAGGCTAGGTATTCTGGTCTAAATTTGCCTTGGCCTATGGGGCCGTATTCTGAACTCCTGGAACAGGAATTTCTAGTTGAGATCTCTCTCTCTCTCTCTAATGCCTTAGATATATATCTCAACTTAAGCCCTTATAGCATTAAGGTATAGAACTTTTGTTTGTTTTTTTTAAAAAAAAATACACTTGGAGATTGGAGAGAAGGTAAAACCCTAAGGACATGATATGAACAAAGTCAGTAAAAGGGAGGGCTATTGGCTCTGCATTTTTAATAAATTATAAATTTGTGAATTGGGAGAGAGAAAAGGTGGGAAGCCATTAAGATAGTTCTCTGGAGGTGAAGTAGCCATTAAAACTCTCCACATGATGAGAAAACTTTTTAGAACTAAAATGTCTAAATATGAAGTTATTTGCAATATTTCAAGGTAAACTCACCCTCTTCTCCTTATACTTTCTACAAACAACTGCCTTGTGAGTGGGTATGTGTATGTTACAAATAGCAGGGGGGAGAAAACAACACCTTGGCTCCATGTTGATGACACGTGGAAAAGGATAAGAACTTGAATGACAGAGAAGTCACACAAACTAAGCTGAATATGCAGAATCAGGACCATGAAGCTAGAGGAGACCATGTAAATGTAAATCTTTCTCTCATTCCTTTCCTCTCACCACCTTCTCCCTACCCCAAGAATTCACAGAAATCTTGGGTAGTACTCTGAACCTCTGCAAGTACAGAATGGAGAACTGAGTCAGTATTATAATGATATTAAGGGGTCAAGTAGCCTTAGCTGACTTTGGAATTACATGGTGACAAAGCCCAAAAATTATTTTCAAACCATGTTTAAAGGGTAATTTTGTCTTCCCTATACCCTCCAATGCAAAGTTGTTCTGGCCACTTTCTGAATAACTGAGGTCCTGAGATTCTGGTCTCCACTTCTGTCTTAGATAATTTTGTGCAGCTGTATCACAATACCTGAGACTTATAATGGACAGTCCTGGAGGGTGAGAAGTCCAATATCAAGGAGCTGGGATCTGGTAAGGACCTTCTTGCTAAAACATTACATGTCAGAAGGTGAGAGAAAGAGCAATAGCAAGAGAGGGCCAAGTTTGTCTTTATATAATGCACCCATCCCACCCATGAAGGTGGAGCCTTCATGGCCTAATCATCTCAAAAGTCCTACGTCTTAATACTGTTACAATGGCAATTAAATTTCACTATGAATTTTGAAGGGGACAAACATTAAAGCCATGACAACTCCCATCCCCGTTGGGTCATTCTGGCAGGGCCCAAGGCACAGGGTACCATCTCTACCACCATCAACCCTTCTGATGAGCTCACTTTCATTTTAAGTTTGTGATTCAAACTTTCTCTTTTTGTAAACATTATTCCATTTTCCCCAGTTATAAAATAATTTTTTAATCGTTACACTTTCAGAAGTAAATGAAGAATGGCCCTAAAATCACACACCTACATCCAGTTTGGCATGTCTATGTTTAGAGAAGCTTGTTATGGTAGTAAACAGAATTAAATGCAGCCATCTGTTGGTAAATGAAATATATGTTGAGTAGCAGTTACATTTCAGTTCAGAAAAAGATTCTGGGCTTAATCTAATCCTTTGAAAGCTAACTCAAGTCTATTTGGAAAGATTAGTCCTATGTATGAGACGTATCTTCCAACACAGGTTTGGAATCTGAAGTGCTCAGATGCTGACCTGAATGGGGAAGTTTCGGTGATTGGATCAGGTAAGAAAGTTGTGCAGTGTAGGATCAGACACATATTTATTTTAGCTGGAGTCAGATAAGCCAAAAGAAAGTTAATAAGATAAAGGGAAGTCTTTAGGTACCTATGAACAACCGGACATTTTCTTTAAAAGCCCCTCGTAATGTTGAGTGCCTTTATACCCATTTTACTGATTGAGGAAACTGAGGTTCACAGAGAAAAAATAACTTGCCCAAGACCTCATAGCTAGGGCAAGGTAGTGATGGGGTTGAAATGCTGGTATAATTCTAATCTCTCCATGAAAACACAGATGTAGCTCAGCAGGCAGGCAACTAGGGATGTGATTACAGGCCCAAGGCTATTGTGATATGTGAATCAGTGCTGAGCAGTACAAAAAGCAGATTTGTAATCAGAAGGTCCAGGCTCTGCTACTCATTAGACCTATGACCTTGGGCAAATTGCTTGTTACTCTTTAACCCCAATTTCTTCATTATTTTTTTTCTGTTTTTAAGAAAAAAAAAAAGAGGAGGAAGAGGATACAATTATCCTGAAAAAAGCTCCCCAAACAGAACAATTTAGGAGCAGTAAAATGTAGCCTTTTTATGTCATGATGCCCAGTTGCCCAGTTGTCCCAGTGACACTAGCACCACAGTGAGAACAGACACTCCAAGGCCACTGGTCTACTTGAACCAGTTTTTGCAGAACCAGGAGAGCAGATGAGATATACTCCAGAATTTCTCAGCGAGGCTCAAAGACCTGCAAAGAATGCTTTTGGATAATCAGTTGTTTACTTTCGAAGACATTAAAAAAATAAAACGGCACCAGAAAAATTGGCCTCCCACAAATCAGTTCAACTTCCTGTCACTAACTGTACTCAAATATTTTGTTCATTCACTTGTGGCTGCACTTAGGCCTTTTTCCACGGCAATATGCTTCTGCAAGCATAAAAGTGCTGAAATGTGTGTTTGTATGTGATTTTAAAATTTACCTTTGAAAGTGTAATGCTTTGAAAATTACATTTAACTAGGCCACATAATTTGATGATCAAGAATAGGGAGTTTGAAGTATAATATAGAAAAAGTAAAAATATATAAGGAAGATAATGAGAGAAATTCAGAATATTTGTGTCAATATGGATTAGCATAAACTTGGTTTTCTCTCTGATGCTGCATACAGCAACAGGAAGGAAAATCGACTACTTTAAAGCAAGTGAATCAACAATGAGCAAAGTTCACTAAAATAAAATAAAGTATACTTTGATGTTTCTCTAATAAATGGGTTTTATTATTGTGGTGACACAAATGAATCTTTGTCAAGGGTGAGAATTCCCTGGGTAGTAAACTCAAGACATTTTGACTTTTGTAGTAACATTTTCAAAGCCATTAAACAAATTCGAAAGAAAAAGGTCATCAGATTTTGCAATTGAAAAGAGGCTTGGTTAGCCCCAATCAATAGGATAATCACATAAGACATTTTAAAAAACAATGTGGAATCTTCCTCCATTTTCAAAAGTACCCGAGAAAATTAAACTCTTGCAATAGGAGAATTTGTGCTAAATCTCTGCTTGATGTATATGGCTTAACCTGCTTGGGGGTAGAAAGAAACCAAAACTAAAAAAACAAACAAACGATCTCATTTATAGCCAGGAGACTTCAGGCCACAGATGGTTCCCACTGCTCTCTTACAAGTTTTTTTGTTTTTTTTTAATTGGGGCACCATTTTCTGTTTCTTTTTTCCCTTCCTGCAATAGTCATGACAGTGAAAGGACTGGGCATGGTGTAGGGGTTGTAGGAAGGGATATAGTGAAAGTCTTCCTGAAGAAAAACTCTGGCCTTGGAGCTGGACAGTTCAAACCCCTCTTCTGCTGCTAAATGGCTGTGTAAGCTTGGACAATTCACTTAACCTCATCAAGTCGTCATTAATAGGGAAAGTAATTCCTAATATGACAGAGGACAAATATCAATGCATGAGGAATAACAACCTCCTGCCAAAGAAAATTCTGGCCAGACAGCTAGATTCCTTCCTTTTTATTCAATAGATCCAGAATTAAACACTACCAGGCAGAGAGTACAGCAGAATTCACTGGAAAAAAAATAAATTTTAAAAACCTGCAAATTCAGAGCAGAGAATGACTAGTTAAAAAAAAAAAACTTTAATAATGTCTAAAAGTCTGATGTTTTAATTCTTTTTTATTTTGAAACTAGCCTTTGTGTTTTGGTGGTGTTGATAAAATAGCACCCACTTTAGCCCACGATGGGTTTTGAATCAGTTGAGAGAGGTGTGAGAGAGATCAAAATAGTCCCTCATTACTTCTAAAGGCTGGGTTAGAGACTTAGGTGGACCTCCTAACACTGAACCACAAAATCAGGTAGATGTGCCTACTCAGTCATAGATAGTGCTAGAAAACCACACACAGTCCTTTTCCACACAGAAGGAACAGACTAGAACACATATTTCCTCTGGTAGCTGGCTCCCAAGGGGAAGGAGAAAGGAAGATGCTGAGCTATGCATACCTAGTTTTTCTTCCAAACTTGGCAATCGTGTACTTTATTGCATCCCAGGGGAAGAACAACTGAAGGTGTGGACAGAGGCCAGGGTTTATTCCCTTACGGGTGTCTTTCCATATGAAAGGAAATATCAACAATCAAAAATGTGCTTCTGTGAGCATCAGTCATCTCAATTCATCCTTGTTCAGTGGAATGAATTGGATTTACAATAATTTATTGTAATTAATAGAACTCTGCATCGATATCCTTAATGTTTAAACAATACATTTCAGCATCCTGATGAATACATCCTGGTTTTATTCTGGAATGGTTTGAAATGAGATATGATATGTCTGGATTTTCCTTTTCTTTATTAAACCTTTTAATGCATTTAATTTCCAGAGATGACTGGATTGGTTCCAGGAGAGGGAGGGGAGAAGCCTGTATACATCTGTAATGATCTCTGACAGTGTGACATGGAGAACTGATTTTTACAGCAGTAGTCAAAATTACAGTAATTAAGAGAAAATACCCACATCTTTATAAACAGAGCGTTAACTGATTCAAAAAGAACTTAATGAGAACTTACAAGAGGAAGTGCACGTTTGCCACTGAGTATTAAACATTAATTAAAGTCAGAAGGCAACAGTCAAATTGCCTCTCCACTTCAGTCACTTGGCAAGGCACAGAAATTGGAGAGGGTTTAGAATCTGCTGACTTTCCTGGCTCTGACCCTCCAAATGGGTTCTGTAAATTTATGGTCAGTTTTGCTGCTGAATTTTACTTCCTATTAAAGATCTTGTTGTAGAAACTCAAAGACGAAAGTTTTCAAATGCACACAGCATTTTAGAATTGGACACCTTATTTTAAAAGAGTATTTTAAATGCCCTTTTTTATTATAAAGATAAATTTAAAAAAATTTATCTGTGAAATACAGCATGAAATCATGAAATAAAATATGCCTAGAAAATAGTAGAAGGAAATATATCAAATTATTAGAAATGGATTCCTATGAATGATTAAACATTTGATGAGTTTTTCTTTCTTGCATTTTATATGTATTGGTTTTCTAAATGGAAAAAAATAAAGTGTTAATTTCTCAAAGTTTGTATATTCTCATGAAATAGGTAATCAGTGCCCCAAAATTGGCTACAGGGTACACATGAGAACTAGCTTTTGTTTCTGTTTCTGAGATCTTGGGAATGTTGCAAATTTAATAAGATGCAAAATGATAAACACAGCCAATCCTTGTATACCACTCTGCACTGTTTTTCTTTTTACTGAATGACTGCAGATACAGTTTGTCATTTCAATATACAATTACACTTGTGAATTAATGTATCATTGTGGCTCTGATCTAACATCAAACCCTTGATCTGATAACAAACAAGACAAACTTCTAGAAGCAGACCTAACAACTTTTTTATTCTGAGTTTAGAACTGACCAGTTTGAACAAGGCAGGTCATAGGAATGGTCAGATGAATCTCCTTGGGGGCTCCAACCCATGAAACACTTTATATTAACTCCTAGGCAAATAAGACAGTGACTTGAGGTGGGTGGGAGGGGGGAATCTTTCCTTGTCTTATTCATTCAACTCACTTATTTTGTATTTTTCTCCTGCGAGTTTCTATTAACTTCCTATTGGTCTTCTCTAGTCAATCTACTCTCCCAAAAATTCGGCTGCTACTTTGTCCAGTTGCCTTCGACTTCTGCACAAAATTCACTATTTAACTATTTTAGATTATGACTCCCCCTTTCCTGTCTAGCATTTATGGTGTACTCAATTGGTTCTGCTTTTAAATAATCTCATTTCCCTAATGCATCACATCCCCAATAGTTCCACTGGAATTTACTATCAACCTCTGTCCAGTTTTTCTTCTTTTGTTTAAATTTATTAAGTTATTTACCTTTTCTACTTCTTTACATTTTACCCTCTATACTTAATTCCTTCTTGTCTGTTTTATATACTTATTCTTTGACAATGTCTTTAAAAATTTTTTACACCGCACTTTCAAGTGTGATATATTCTGACCAACCCTCTGGTTGGTGAGGCAAGTATCACATCCATTAACAGGTGAAGGAATTAAAGAAACTAGGATACAAATAAAGGATGTGGACCTCACTCCTTGCTTTTAAAATCCAGTGTTTGTTCCACTGCATCCCTACTGTGTACGAGGAGCATTTGAACCACAGCTTTGGTCAGTGGAGGGAGCTTATATTGGGCCTGGAAGGAGACACCTGCCGTGGGCATGTGGGTAAGGGGAGTTTGCAACATTATTTTTCTCACCTGCTCTCCCTAAACTTCTTGATGGAGTGTGTGCATGTGTGTGTGCTCCTACAGCAATAACAAAGTATCTCAAACATCCTAGGCAGTCATCTTGAATTTGTCAGATTGATCTGAGTTAAAAGGAAAGCCGGCTGAAAGCAGTGGTTTGTGTCTGTAATCCCAGCACTTTGGGAGGCTGAGGTGGGTGGATCTCCTGAAGCCAGGAGTTCTAGACCAGCCTGGCCAATATGGTGAAACCCCATCTCTGCTAAAAATATAAATAATTAGCCGAGTGTGGTGGCACATGCCTGTAATCCCAGCTACTTTGGGAGGCTGAGACAGGAGAATCGCTTGAACCCAGGAGGTGGAGGTTGCAGTGAGCTGAGATCACACCACTGCACTCCAGCCTGGGCAAAAGAGTGAGACTCCATCACAAAAAACAAAAAACACAGGAACAAAATTGAAAAACTAGAAACTTCACATCTTCTGAATAACTGTGGGTTCTCCTGTTTTCATTATGTCAAATGAAAAATGAACAGATTTGGGGGTTGTTTAACCTCAAAATGAAATTATGTGTAGCCTGAGCTGCTGGCCTACAATTCACTCGGAAACTCTTTTGAAGGAAAATGTTAAAGACAGGCAACATACAGAATGGGAGAAACTTTTTGCAATCTATTAATCTAATGTCCAGAATCTACTAGGAACTTAAATGGATTTACAAGAAAAAAAACCCCATTAAAAAGTGGGCAAAAGGCATGAACAGACACTTTTCAAAAGAAGACATTCATGCAGCCAACAACAAACCTATGAAAAAACGTTCAACATCACTGATCATTAGAAATGCAAATCAAAACCACAATGAGATACTATCTCATGTCAGTCAGAATGGCGATTATTAAAAAGTCCAGAAACAACAGATGCTGGCAAAGTTGCAGAGAAAAAGGAACACTTTTACATTTTTTTATTTTTTAAAGTCAATGTATGTATGGCATTGAAGTCACCATCACATTGGGCCACGGGAAATGTATTCCCAGTCGTGATTATTGGGGCTCCCCTATGGGATCCTAGTGCATCAAAGAGGCCCTCAAGGTGCTGATCTATACTGGTTAGCTCTGCAGCCCTTTGTGTGCAGCCCACAAAGTCCCTTCAAGTTCCCATGGCTCTGCTGCTTCTGTGTCACAATTAGGGCATAGGCACCTTTGCTGGGGCTTGGAGCTGCAGGGTCCAAGGTTCAGTCTCTTGTGGTGCCCCCATGTGGTCATCACCTTTGAGGTTCCGCTACCTCACAGAAGATCTGCCACCCAACAGGACGTATGTCTCCATTAATAGAAAGACCTAATCATTTTGTTCCTCTTTTCTAGTTTTGGGGAATATGCTCCTTCCTTCTCCCTTCTGGCCCTCAAGGACATGCCTCTTCTCTTCCTGCCCCTTCAGGTATACCAGTATAACAACTTAAAAAAATATAAGCTTTGATAAAACACAAGAGCTGTGTCAAATTTTTATGTTGAAATCCCAGCCTCCAAGGGATGGTATTAAGAGATGGGGTCTTTGGGAGGTGATTAGGTCTTGAGGTTGAAGCCCTCATAAATGGGATTCGTTTCTTTATAAAAGAGACCCAGCAAGCTCTCTCACTCCTCTCTGCCACATAAGAACACAAGCAGAAGACAGTCATCTATGAAGTAGGAAGAGGGCCCTCACCAGACACTGAATCTATCAATGCCTTGATCTTGGACTTCCCAGCTTCCAGAACTATGAGAAACACATTTCTTTTGTTTATGAGCCACCCAGTGTATGGTGGTTTGTTATAGCAGCACAAACAGCCTATGACAACAAGAACAATCAGTGACTTTCAGTGGCTTCAGCTATTTTCCCTGGCATATATCTCTGTAATGACTAAGGCACACTCAAGCCCTGGCTACTTGCTTGGTATTGAAATGGAATGGGATGAGTGAGGAGGGAGGAGGGGAATCAACACACATACATGTGTGTGCACAAATTAATATCTCAAAATCTTTTTCTGCCTCCTTGTAATAAGCAAAGGGATTTCCAGGAAAATCACCTTTGGGAAAAGCTACCATGACACTTGTTCATAGTGCAAGCAGCTAAACCATCATGTCAGAGGGTAAGCTCAGGAAATTAGATTGAAAAGTGATGAAAATAAGCCATGGGCTCTTTGGTTCTGTAGAAAGAACATTAAATTGGGAGTCAGGAGACCTAAGGTCAGACCTCAGTTTTCTCACTTACTGTACGATCTATGAAAAATGATTTTAATCTCTCTGGGCCTCAGTTTCCCCAGATGCAAAATAAGGGGTATTGATGGGTTGATCCTAAACATCCTCCAAGCCTCAATATTGACAACTGGTTTGGTAAAATAGGAAAGGATCTATCATTTTTACAAAGCATCTTAATGATCCACCAGATCGCTGTCTCTAGTATCTGACACATTTAAATTATATTTCTTGGTTACATAGGAGGTGGGGGTGGTGGTGGGGTGGGGGGCGGGGGGATAATGCTAACTGAGTGTATGAAGCCTCCAAGAGTGAACACAATGTGTAAGCATGGGTGTGTGACATTTCAAAACCATCTCATTCTGACTGCTTTGGGTCCTTCTTTCTTTGTTCATTTGGAGTTATTTTCACTGCATGCTCCCGCTTCGTGTTCAGCTGCACAGGAAGTTTTTGCAATTGGGGTAAGAAATTCTGGGAAACAGCAGTTTATGGGTAAATCCTTGTATGGCAGTGGACCAGCTCGTGCTTTGGGTGAGCTGTGTGGAATTGGAATGAGCCAGTCAGCCCTGCACAGAGAGGTGAGGCATGGCTCTCGTTAAATCCATCTGCGGTGCCTGCTATTTTAGGGAAGCCACAGTGTGAGCAGTGGCAACATTTCACTCCACAAATGGGCCATAAGAAACATTAAAGATGTCATGTATTCTAAAGAAATTGACTTAATGATCCTACTCACTTAAGGAGGAATTGCTGGCAAAATTCATTCCTTAAATGAGTCCAAATGACAGATTCCTGCACAAACACAAATTCATGCTAACATGCATGAATTAACAAACATGCTAACATGGTAAGTCCTCAGTAAGATCTTGGAAACTGTGACTTTCAGCAAAATGACGTACAACAAAGCCAATTTTACCATAGGCTAATTAATATAAACTGGAGTTAAGTTCCTATGGCACATTTCTGGTTATAAAAGTATCACCAAAGTTCCAGAGACAGATATCAAAACGCTTTTAATATTAAGCATTACAATAAATGTGAACTATACATACATTTAAGAAAGATTAATAAAAAGATAATTATATACTAAGGGTTGAGGGTTGATATTATTGATCCCAGCAACTGGAAGAACCAGCCCTGGACAGGACGCCATCCCACGGGAGGGACACTCACACCACACCCACTCTCTCAGGCTGGGACCACATAAGCACACCACTTCACCTAATGTGCGTAGCTTTGGGATGTGCAAGGAAGGCAGAGTACCCAGAGAAAACCCACAGACATGGAGAAAGCATGCAAAATTCAGCCAGACTGTGGCACTGACCAGTAATCAACTTTTTTTCCTTATCAACATTGTAATGAAGCAATGTTATTTGAAGACCTGCTGCACAGCTTTTTTGTACCCTCAGATCTCCTCCATTGTGTCTATAAACCCCAACCCTAGGCCTGAGGGCACTCAGAGCTCATAGTGTGTTTTCTTTCCCAAGTGAAACCGTCACCACGATGCCCACTTTATAAGGAAGGAATAAAACACTCTGTGAAAGACTCAATGACAGCAGCCCAAGCATCATTAACTTTGAGTTCAGTGAAAAGAAGGAAAACAAATTCAAAGTCATCAAAATGGAAGCTTTTAATTCCCCACCATGAACTAAAATGAATGTTCAAAATTGAATAGTGGATCATATCTTTTGGATATGACCCTGGCATCCCCCCTATTTTCTGGCAGAGCACTTTAAATCATTGTTAGTGTGTAATCATCAACAAAAGCAAAGACCTTCACGCAAATTTGTAGAGAATGTCCATTTTTGCAGAATTTTTCTATTTTCTTCAGCTTCTTACATTGCCAATTGCCAGAGACTATGGCACAGTGGAATATTCTTATTTATTCCTCACAATAGCTCCCCTAGGGAGGCTTGAGGGCTTGTTATTCCATCTCTATAATATGGGGGAGATTTAGCACCAGATATCAAGCCATATGTTATAATACATCATTAATTGAAACAGGAAAAGAACTTGGGCAGAGGTTTCATATTATTACATAACATTGACACATTTTAAAAAGAAACTAAAAACTATTTGTTTTCTACAATAATGAAGTACTGGTTTGGTTATACACACATATAATGTATATATGTACTTCATATATATATATTTGTATTGGTTTGTTCTCATGCAGCTACGAAGAAATACTTCAGACTGGGTAATTTATAAAGAAAAGAGGTTTAATTGACTCACAGTTCTGCATGGTTGGGGAGGCCTCAGGAAACTTAAAATCATGACGGAAGGCACCTCTTCACAGGTTGGTAGGGGAGAGAATGAGTACAAGCAGGAGAAATGCCAGATGCTTATAAAACCATCAGATCTTTTGAGAGTCACTCACTACCATGAGAACAGCATGGGGGAAACTGCCCCCATAATTCAATTACCTCCACCTGGTCTCTCCCTTGACACATGGGGCTTATGGGGATTACAATTCAAGATGAGATTTGGGTGGGGACACAAAGCCTAACCATATGAATATTCATACATCATTTTCT
The DNA here is from genome assembly GCF_029281585.2 of Gorilla gorilla gorilla. Taxonomy (NCBI): domain Eukaryota; kingdom Metazoa; phylum Chordata; class Mammalia; order Primates; family Hominidae; genus Gorilla; species Gorilla gorilla. Next base: position 97,542,721 of record NC_073237.2, on the reverse strand, counting down.
TTAAATTGATACAACTAAAGTGACTGGATGTTTGATTTTACACTACATTTGCCATTTCATCACTTCCCAGGGGAACTCAAGTTATCTCAAAATATAGCACAATTTCCCCAATTAAGGTTTTTTTTTTTTTGGAAACAGGGTCTCAGTCTGTCACCCAGGCTGGAGTTCAGTGGTAACATCATAGCTCACTGCAAGCTCAAACTCCTGGGCACACGCAATCCTCCCACTTCAGCCTCCCAAGTAGCTAGCACTACAGGCTCTTCCCACGGTGCCCAGCTAAAAATTTTTCTTTCTTTTTTTTTTTGTAGAGATGGGTCTCACTTTGTTGCCCAGGTTAGTCTCAAACTTCTGGCTTCAAACAATCTTCCCACCTCAGTCTCCCACAGCACAGGGATTACCGGTGTGAGCCACTGCACCAGGCCCCACTCCATTTCTTAAATGCATTCCTTCATACTCTTAGATGGTAGGTTGGGAGAGAAGTAGTCTGTAGCCTCTTTCACTGTCACTAGTTGGGATAGACAACCAAAACACTTAAAGTCCTGGTGCTTTACTTAGAATGTATCATTATAGGTCCTGTTGGCTGTGGGTGAATTAATGAAGGATCTACTATCATGGCGGGGGCGGGGGTTTGCTTTATGATGAATGGTCTCACACAAATTCTATTTTTAGAATGTCGTGACTGACACTATTGTACACCAACAAACTACTGTTCCCATGCAAACTCAGGAGAGACTTGCCACCAACAGCTGGTGTCCTTCACAGCTGTTGACTTCCATACTGTTTTAAGACCTGTCATTCTCAGATAACTTAGACATTTCAGAGGCAGATACATACTTCCTTCTGAGACTGTGGCTTTTAAATCTTTGTTAGTGTAAAATGTCCTTCACAGACACAATCTTACATAGAACTCAAATATTAGAAACATGCTGAAGTGGAGGTACCCTAGGAGAAGCAGTGAAGAAAAAACACACAGGTTTCCTCCTGGTCCCACCTCATACCATCTTTAAGGCTCTCTCTCAGAAGGCTAGCTCTCTGCAGAACCCAATTTGAGGACTCCTGCTCTAGACTATCTGTAGAACAAGCCACATCACATACAATTGCCCATATTCTTTGAGACATATGATGGAAAAATGGTAGACTGCAGAATCTGCCTTTTAGCAAAAACCATGCTGGTGTGTATTGGCACATCATCTAACAGGAATTCCCCTAGGACACACCAACCTGAGGGGAGAGCTGAGTTGCCTTATGATGGGACTGTCGTACATACTGCTGGCTTCCCCAGTTTCTCAGGTGCTACTTCAATTCCCAAGTTGCTGCAGGGCTGCCCCAGCTGCTGCTATATTTCTCTGAGGACTTGGTGTCACTACCTAAAGAAGTCATGCATTGCTCTCCTGGTGAAGAACTTGCTTCACCATTGCTATAGATGCTGTTGTTATATGTTGATGCTGATTTTCTACATGGTCTCTTTACTACTAGAACAGCTAAGGATCCTCTCATTATATAAGGAATTTCTTTTTCCTATTTTCTTTCCTTCTTCCATTCATTTAATCCTCAGGAAAAGAGAAAAGGCTTTGAGTTCTGTCTTATTCAAGTAGTGTTGAGCATATTTCTTGATAAGTAACAGATTCTTAGCAAATGTATATTCTCTGTAAATATATATTCTTCTAAGATGTTCACTTTTGGAGACAAAAAGCACACACTTCAGAGTGAAACAGCCATCATTTCAAACCTGTGTACTGCTTCCTGCAGGTGGTATGATTTGGGGCAGTTACTTCACCTCTCTGAGCTTCCATTTCCTCATTTTTAAAGCAGGGTGGCAATACCTACCTCAGGGTGGTTGTAGAAAGAAATAATATGGTGTATGTGACTGGTGTGGAATGCAGTAAGTGCTCAAAAAAGGTAAGTTCCTTTCTTTTCCCCTTGAAGAATGAAGCGCTGTACTACTTGCAGGGGGTCAGTCTGGCTCTGCCCTTCAGGGAGTCCCTGTGAGCCAGAGGTTCCAGCCATTCCATAGGAGCCAGCTGGGGAAGCCTCTCCAAAGAGCAGGGTGGGACCCACGGATCTGGGTCCACCATACTGTTCTTTACTGACTAATGGGCTGTCCCTGGACACTTAAGGAGTTTCCAGCAATGTCAAGCAAAGAAAACAGGCCTTTGATAAGAATGATACAATGGATTTTGGAGACTTGGGGGGAAGAGTGGGAGAGGGGCGAGGGATAAAAGACAACAAATACGGTGCAGTGTATACTGCTCAGGTGATGGGTACACCAGGATCTCACAAATCACCACTAAAGAACTTACTTATGTAACCTAATACCGCCTGTACTGCAATACCTTATGAAAAAAGAAAAAGAAAACAGGCCTATGGTAAAGTTGCAAAAATAGAACAGGGAGAGGGGTAGTGTTAACAAAAACTATCAACTGTAGGAGGCATGTTAACATTGTTAACAAAATTGGTGTAGAAGCATGTTATTTGTCCTCAACCCAGCATCCATTTCATCTTCTGGGATTATACTTCTAACATACTTTGAAAAACCAGTTCTCCTTACTTTTGGCTATATCGTTTGATGGGGATTAACCCTATCCCTTGCTCCAGGGTAGAGCCTTGATTGGCTAAAGCCAGCAACATGTTCAACCTTCTAGCTGCAACCGTTGGTTCAGAGATGGGCATATGACTCAATGAGAACCAATGAAATATTTTTCTGGAGCTTAAGAGGAAAAACAGTTAACTTTCTGTGGAGCTACCATGAAAGTGTGTCTTCTTTTTGGATGGGGTAATATGAAGCTGTATGACATGAACTACTACCACAAGAGGAAAGTCTAGAGCTGCTAGGCCAAGGGGTGAAACATGAAGATAAAGAAAGGGAGCTAAGAAATTAAATTAGGTGGGAGGAGTGTGAGAGGATAAAGTCCATATTTAATGTCTTTGTACTGCTGGATCAAGCCTTATCTTAAGCCTGTATCCATCTGGACTATTAGATTAGGTAAAGCAATCAGTTTGAAAACAGTTTTCCTGATATTGCTGCTTATTAACTGTGTAACACTTGGCAGGGCCTCAATTTCCTCATCTGAAAGAAAGGATTTAATAACATCCTTTTATAGTTGAGGTGATAAATAATGAGTTAATATATGTAAACCACTGTGCTCAATTAAATGACATTTTTAACATAAAAGTGGTTAGAAGGTCATATAGAAGTATCATCTAGAAGAGTGGTTCTCAATTGAAGCAATTTTGCCCCTCAGTGGACATTTGGCAAGGTCTGGAGACATTTTGGGTTGTTACAACTCAAGGCATTTAGCGGGTAGGGGCCAAGGATACTGCTCTACATCCTATGATGCACAATGCAACCTCCCATAACAAGGAATTATCCAGCCCCAAACATCACTAACGCCAAAGAAACCCAGATCTAGAGAACACATCTACTGATGTCGGTGAAGTGCTCCAGTTGAGGCTTCCATGATTTCTGCCAGAATACTATGGGGAAATGAAAAAAGGACACTGGCACGATGAGCAAGTACATAAGATGGTAACACCTAGGGACAAAACAAAGGGATTCCCTGGCTCTCTGCCAAGGCTATGAGCATTCTACCTGTGAATTTCAGAGTAAATGAAGGTTCTAAGAGCCCAGCTGAGGTAATGCATAGATTAGGGAGCTCTAGAAAGTGTGAGTTTGATTACCCAATTAGAACTGATAGCAGGGTAGCAACAAGAGGATAAATACTGTCCAGGTGGGTATGGAGCAAGACACAATCTCAGAACAGCATGTTCCCTGCATCTTTAGGTATTATGAGGTGCAGCACAGTCAAAATGTTGAGAATTTGATACCACAAGTAGAACATCTTAATATCATTAATGATCTACTGACTTCCTGTAGGTAATATATTGTTTTATACTCAAACATTATACACATACATCTCTGTGCTGAGAGAATTTGCAAATTCTGGCATGGCGAGGAAATAGAACACTGCCTAGTTCAGTCTAACAGATATTCCTAGATAGAGAGCAACAAGGTGAGATAGTCCTATAAATCATAATCTGGCCCTTTGTAACAAGGATAATTATCATGAAGTTGCAGAATACTTCCAGATTTCAGCATTAAGTGCTTCTTTTCTCACGTACCAGGTAGCTGGAGTGAATTCAGTGTTATGTACCCATCTCCTAGACTTGGGGCAGAATTGCTTATAGTAACCCAACTGCGAACCTCCACGGACCATCTATCTACATGGTGTCTGGGAGCCCCATCCACCTACAGTGAGAGGTGAGGACAAAGGCAAGGACAAGCTTTAACAGAAAGCTTCCGTAGCATTAATGCTGATGCTGTGTGACTTCTCTTCCCCTTTCACAGTAGGGGAGAAGCCGGATGGAGAAGCGTGTTCATGACATGGCCGGTTTAATAACTATCCTTTCCTCTGTACCTCTGCTGACTTAGTCAATTTCCCTGAAGGACATATAGATGTGTGTGAGTGTGCATGTATATATGTATCTGGTGGCAGCTTTAATTATCACCGCTCATTACCTTTTTCCCTGTGCTCATTTTAATTGTCTCTGTGACTTTCCTTAGCAACTTATTTGAAAGCATCTCAGTAATTCTTTTCCCATTTCTGTTGGTGAAATCTTTATAATAGTCTTTTTATTATCCGTGTTTTAATGGTTTTAGTTTGCTACCTGCCAAGATTGCTGTAGTCTTAATCATTACATTTTAAAAGACAGCTGTTAGAAGTTTCTTTAACTGCACAAATAACATGTTAACAGCTGAACTAAAAATGAAATAAACTTTTAATTTCCCACGCTTTGCTAATAAAAATAGTAATAATAACAATAGTAGCTAACATTTGAAAGCTTACTATGGGCAAAGCACTGCACTATGCACTATATATTTTTCATTTAAGTGTCACATCCTTATGAGATAGGGAGTATAATGTTATCTACATCTATTTTGTAGAAAAATAAACTGAGTCATAGGTCAAGTACCTTGCTCAGGGTCATGTCAAGTGGTGCTCTGTCAAACAAGGAGGGGCCACATGTCCCGCTCAGAACTAGACTGATGTCAGAGTTGGAACTCAAAGACTGTATTCTGATTCTTTCCTCTGTGGTTTCTTCCAATATTTATCATTATGCATACAATAGTTTTTATATTTTTGCAAATACAGCATCGACAGACTTTATTGCTTATTCTTTCCACTTAACAGAATACTGAAAACACTTTCCAAGATGCTATCTCATATTCCCAATGTGGATCATTTTTGATCCACATTGATAGCATATTCTTGATATACTATCAAGAATAGTGTATTTTTCCATAAAATTGATAGACCGTACTTGAATTGAGCATACTTGTGTTATATGATATTTATGTGGTTTTTGGTTTTTCATCTTTTAAAAGAATCTAGTCATGTATATAGCATTTTCTAATTTTGATTTATTTTTTGAGATAAATTCCTAGGAGTGAAGTTACTGAGTCAAAGGATAAGTGTCTTTTTAAATAATTCTTCAAATGTGTTCTTCAAATGTTTTCCAAAATTATGCTTGGAGTGAGCATTTCTTGAGATACTAGGTTTATCATGATTCTATTAATATAGAAATTTATCATTATTTTAAATTTGTATTATTTCAATAGTCATTTTCTGTTAATAGGCAATTGTTTAAGAATTATTGAGGTTGGACAATTCATTAATATATGGTTATTTTCAATTTCTATAAACATTCTATATCATATAGACAAAGAACCAACAAACTATGGCTCATGGGCCAAACCTGGTCTGTTGCCTGTTTTTATAGTTTTATTGGAATACTTCCACACTCATTCATTTATGTATTATGTATGGCTGCTTTTGCATACTACAACCACAGAGTTGAATAGTTTCAACAGAGATTGTATGGCCCACAGGTAGAAGTGACTATATAATTTACAGGGTCCAGTAAAAATTGAGAATGTGGAGCCCCTTGTTAAACAATTATTGGGAATGTTAAGACAGTGACAGCAGAAGTTTCAACCAAGTGCAGGTGACAAGTCCATGAAACTGTCCCTGCCCACAAGGCCTAAAACATTTATAATTTGGCCCTTTACCAAAAATGTTTGCTAACCCTTGGTATATATGTTTAATCCCAAATCTGTTATAATAGGTTCAAATGTCTTCTTTTTCTATGATTTCCCTTTTTAATTATGACATTCATGTCAAAACACTGATTTTTTTTTTAAGCAGGGCAGTGATTTTTTTTAATGTGATAGAATCTTCAGATAATTTCTTTCAATAATTACTACCTCAAAGATCAGACAGTTGAATCTATTCTCTTCCGGTTATTTTTAATGATATTACTTCACATATTTAATTCTATTCACAGCATTAATTTTAATGTATAGTATTAAACATGGGTTATATGCTAATCTACTTTAAAATTGAGAATCACAATTCCAACTGTAAATATTTTCCTTATTCATTGCTTAGTAATGCCTACCTTACCATACATGAATTTCTTATATATAACTGGTCAATTTTTGAGCTTTTCAACATATTTCATTAATTTCCGATTCTATTTTTTGTTCTTTAGCTCAGCGGTTCTTAACCAGGGGTAAATTTTCTACCAAGGGCACATTTTTGGTCATCACAACTGAAGAAGAAGGTGCTACAGGCATCTGATGAGTAGAGTAGAGGCCACTGATGCTACTGAACATGTTACAATGCACAGGACAGCATCCACAATAAAAAATTATCTGGCCCCAAATATCAATGGTGCTGATGTTGACAAATCCTACTTTAGCTTTGTATTTTATTTACTGATGTAAGTACCTTAAATGCCATTAAGGGCAGATTCTCTTCCTAATTTCTGTTTCTTTTCAAAATATTTATTTGCTTTTGTAAAATTCATTTTGTACATGAATTTTAAAACAGCTCTGTCAAATGGGATCACATTAATCTAAAAAGCTTCTGAGTAGCAAAGGAATCAATCAGCAAAATGAAGAGACAACACTCAGAACGGGAGAAAATATTTACAAACTACCCATCTGACAAAGTACAAATAATCAGTCTATCTAAGAATTCAAACAACTCAAGAGGAAAACAAACAAACAAAAAAATCCAATCAAAATGGGCAAAAGATCAGAGTTGACATTTCTCAAAAGAAGACATACAAATGGCCAACAGTTACATTTTAAAAGTGTTCAACATCAATAATCATCAAAGAAATGCAAATTAAAACTCCAATAAGATATCATCTCATACCAGTTAAAGTGGCTTTTACCCAAAAAATAGGCAAAATGAATGTTGGCAAGGACATGAAGACAGACAGTAACAAATACTGGCAAGGATGTAGAGAAAATGAAAAACCTTCATACACTGTTGGTGGGGATGTAAATTAGTTCAACCACTACAGAAAACAGTATGGAGGTTCCTCAAAAAAACTAAAATTGGAACTATCATATGATCCCGTAATCCCACTGCGGATATATATCAAAAAGGAAAGAAATCAGTATATCAAAGAGATAGCTACACTCCCATGTTCATTGCAGCACTATTCACAATAGCCAAGATTTGGAAGCAACCTAGGTGTCCATCAGCAGATGAATGGATAAAGGAAATGTGGTATATATACACAATGGTATATTATTTAGCAATAAAAAAAATAAAATCCTGTGATTTTCAACAACATGCATGGAACTGGAGGACATTATGTGAAGTGAAATAAGCCAGGCACAGAAAGACAAATATCACATGTTCTCACTCATACATGAGAGGTAAAAAAATGAAAAATGAGCTCCTGGAGATAGAAAGTACAATGATGGTTACCAGAGGCTGGGAAGGGAAGCAGGGAGGAGAAGATAAAGTGAGGATGATTAAATGAGTACATAAGTACAGTTAGATAGAATGAATGAGGCCAGCTGGGCGCGGTGGCTCACACCTGTAATCCCCGCACTTAGGCGGGGGAATCACGAGGTCAGGAGTTAGAGACCAGCCTGACCAACATGGTGAAACCCCGACTCTACTAAAAGTAAAAAATTTGGCTGGGCATGGTGGCGCATGCCCTGTGATCTCAGCTACTCAGGAGGCTGAGGCAGGAGAATCCCTTGAACCTGGGAGGCGGAGGTTTCAGTGAGCCAAGATGGTGCCACTGCACTCCAGCCTGGGCGACACAGCAAAACTCTGTCTCCAAAAAAAAATAAAAAAAGACCTAGTATTAGGTAGCACAATGTTGCTGCCTGCCTACGTTGCTAGGTAAAGCTTTCTGAACCTCTCCTGGTTCTGAGCACTGGACAATTCATAAATCACTGTTTCTTTGTTCAGATAAACTCTGCTAAATTTAGTTTGACTAAAGTTTTTCTTTTAACATTTCAAATAACTTTACTATTACAAACATAAAATTTCAGGAGAGTTTATCTGGTCCCTTTAGCTTTTTTGTTTTCTTTTCTTTCTTTTTTTTTTTTTTATTTCATGGAGTCTTACTCTGTCACCCAGGCTGGAGTGCAGCGGCGTGATCTCGGATGACTACAACGTCTGCCTCCCAGGTTCAAGGGATTCTCCTGCCTCAGCCTCCTGAGTAGCTGGGATTACAAGCGCCCGCCACCACGCCTGGCTAAGTTTTGTATTTTTAGTAGAGACAAGATTTCACCATGTTGGCCAGGGTGGTCTTGAACTCCTGACCTCAAGTGATGTGCCTACCTTGGCCTCCCCAAGTGCTGGGATTACAGGCGTGATGCACCGCACCTGGCCCCTCCTTTAGCTTTTCAAGCTATAAAGTAATATAGTTTGTTGATTCTTTCCAATGTTTATTTTTGTTTAGTTTTGAGAGCATACAGTTGGACTTCCAAACCAATTTAATGAATAATGCTGATAGAATTAAAGGTGTGAATTATTTCTCAATTGAGCAAAATGTTCTTTAGAATATTTATCATTTAAGTTCAAAATAACAACTTTTAATGACTTTCTGCATGAAAATTTAAGCTCCAGATTTTTGTCTTAAAATAGTTACTACTGGCGTTTTGATTTTATTACACAGTACATTCACGTGTGTGTATGTGTGTGTGTGCATGTGTATGTATCTACACACCTATCACATATATAATAAACCTCTAAAAATTAATGTGACATGACAAAGCGCTGGGTATGTGCTAGCTAGTTAGAATATGTTGGCAGTGCCATGATGTACTTAAGCTTATTGAAGTATAAGGAGCTATTCAAGGATAAAAGGTACCTTTGTAGCAGGTCAAATTGTAATTTTCCCCAGCATTCCTGCAGAATGTGATTGATTCTTGAATGGACTTGAACAAAAATATTTCTGACCTAATCCTTAGTCCTTCAGTCCTTCAGTGATAGCAATCCCTAAGCTCCCTTTTTTATTACCAGCATCTGTCTTGTCACCTCATCCATCTCTTTATACAGATTTTTCTGGAGGCCTTACAGAGCAGTCAAGAGTGACTGAATTGCACATTCTCTTCAGAGATCAGAACTGTAGCCAAACACTTCTCTGTAAACTGACCCATGTTCCTGGTTCTTTCTATGAATATAAGGAGTCATAGAAGTTTGCATGAAGGGATACAATACTGATGAAAGAAATTATTTAATTCAGTTATAACCTTTATTTCTTTCAGTATTTAACCTTATGTGAATTATATTAAGACAATGATACATTTGCATTTGAGGTGTTTATGATTAAAGTAAGTTTCCCTTTGCTTTTTTCACAGTGTATTTTCCTTGTTAAGTACCAAACATCAGCTTTAGAATCTGATTGGCAATATGGAGGAATGGAAGGATCATAAAAATGAATTGCAAACCAAATGGTATAAAGTAGGAATTGATAAAGAGTATCCTATAAACAAAATGCTAAGATATATCCTAAAGACTCAGGTGGTCATAGGTTTTCCCATGATTGCTCCAGATAATGGACATGAAAGCACACAGTAACCATGTTTAAACCATACCTTTTAATTTATAAAGTTGACATTGAAAAATGACAGAAAGGTAATGTATTTATAAATTTTATATGCTTCTGCACTTTTACTATTTTAATAACCTTAGAATTTCCACATAATATTAAATTTAAACAGATTCCTTATTTTGAATTTAATATAGTGCTTTTAAAAAGTATTTTTAAGGATTGTATCTCTTTCTGGTTGCTTACTTAAACTATGTTATGCATTTTTGGATATTCAAATAAGCTCTTGATTTAGTAACTAACATGGATCAAATGTTTCAAGGTTTGAAGAGGTATAAAAATGGCTAAACTATTATAAAAATTCTGATAAACTGTAGAAGAATGGTAAGTTTGCATTAAAGGAATGATCGAGTTGACTATGAGATAGGAATAAAACCACTATGAATTTGAACCCTAGTTTCACCATTAGCTATAATCATCTTGGGCAATTTAATTCACCTCTCTGTATTGCAGTGTCTTCATCTGTAAAGTGAAGGCAATAATAGCATTCACTTCATAGGCTTGTTACAAGGACTAAAACAAGTTAATTTATGTAAATTATTTATGACCACAACGGGCAGAGAACAGTGAAGAATGAGAATGACTGGCATAAAAGAAATAAAATACTCTAGGGCAAACTGAATGGCACTTCTAGATAAAAATACTCAACAAGCTATTACCAGTGAGGAAGAGAATTACACAGGAAATGTGTTACAACTGACAACATCATCATACACTTGTACTCAATCCTCATGTTACAGTTATCTCTCATTCCTTTCAATATAGATATGTCTACCATATTCAAAGAAGACAACTTCCTATATAGTTACACAATGATCCTTGATAACTCAGAGAATATACATCTGACAATACCTGTTTATATAATCTGAAACCTATAGTTATATACTGACAACAGTGCATTTTTCTCTCAAGAGTTTGATCACTGGACTCATTATTGTACTAAGAAGAATGATGTTGGAAATTACATTTACCATAAGATAAAATATGCAAATATTTTGACAATTATTATGATCTTCTGGAATCATGTATGTTACTCTGTATATAGCTGGCATTTTGATTTACTACTATCAGATTTTAGGGAAGAGAAGGCATCTCAAAAGCAACGGAATGTGAGTGAAGAGCAAAAGATGTGGCCAGGAGTGGTGGCCCACGCCTGTAATCCCAGCACTTTGGGAGGCTGAGGCAGGCAGATCACTGGAGGTCAGGAGTTTGAGAACAGCCTGGCCAACATGGTGAAACCCCATCTCTACTAAAAATACAAAAATTGGCCAGGCATGGTGGCACATGTCTGTAATCCCAGCTACTAGGGAGGCTGAGGCAGGAGAATCACTTGAACCCAGGAAGCAGAGGTTACAGTGAGCTGAGATCACACCACTGTACTCCAGCCTGGGTGACAGAGCGAGACTCCATCTCAGAAACAAACAAACAAACAATAGCCAAGCTTTGGAAGCAACCTAGGTGTCTAAGAAAAAAAAAAATCTCACAGCAAAAAAAGCAAAGGATGTGGTGTTAGAACAACTTGAATTTGAGCCCTAACTTTACCATTAGCTGTATAATCTTGGCCAATTTAATTCACCTCTCTGTATTTGTTTTCCTTGTATGTAAAGTGGAGGTGGTAATAATATCCATTTCATAGGCTTGTTACAAGGATTAAAACAATTTATGTAAAATACTTAGCTCGGTGCCTGATACATAGTATTAGCTGTTAGCTATTATCATTTATAAATGAAAGATCCATTTTTAGTTTGGATTCTAAGAAGAAAGTTACTCTTTCTGTCCAAAAGACTAAAATCTTTTCATCATATGAGCCCATTAATAATAAATCTCCCAGAAGAACTGAAGTCACAGAGAGGGACAGAGTTGCTTTAAGAACAAGCCAGGCCTAGTATTAAGGAGGTGGGCCTAACTAGTAGAATTCAGATTTGTTTTCCAGAATGGACACAACTGAGTAATTAGCTCATTTATAGAATATTTTCTGGCCAAAGACCATCAGGAAACCCCTAGAGTTGAACCAAGTTTGGTTTGCTTGTTGCAGCAAGGGATGGGATGCACACCATGGGACTGTGTGGTCTTAGATATCTCAGTCACTCATTAGATAAGACAGGTAAATGTTTCGTATTTTTTGATTGGACAATGTTTTCTCTGTTTTCAGATGTGAATTCAGAGTAGTCTTGTTTTTGTCTTGATCCATCATGGTCATAGAATAGCCTTGTTTGACGATGGTGTGTATGAAATATTTTGTGTTCATCTGAGAACACCAAGGCCCGGCTGATAGTACTAGGACAGCTCCTGGGTGGCAGGGGCTGCCTTTTTTTCTTACCATCTTAATGAATCTTATTTCTGACTGAGTAGGTGACCCCTTGTGAAATCCCCTATCTTTTCTGAACATTAATTTCAGCATCAACATCTTAATTCTGAACTTAACCAGGGGCAATAAAACCATAATTATAGGCCGGGGGCAGTGGCTTACGCCTGTAATCCTAGCACTTCGGGAGGTCGAGGCAGGTGGATTGTGAGGTCAGGAGATTGAGACCATCCTAACATGGTGAAACCCCATTTCTACTAAAAATACAAAAAATTAGCCAGGCGTGGTGGCAGGCGCCTGTAGTCCCAGCTACTCGGGAGGCTGAGGCAGGAGAATGGCGTGAACCCGGGAGGCGGAGCTTGCAGTGAGCTGAGATCGCGCCACTGCACTCCAGCCTGGGCGACAGAGCGAGACTCCGTCTCAAAAACAAAACAAAACCATAATTATAATAATAGGATGAATATAATATTAAGTTCAATTACAATTAAAAATGGAAGGATACCCACTTCCATGGTAAAGATAAAGCAGTAGATTGCATTCTTCTTCTAAATTCTAGATTTTAAATGCCTCTCCATTTTTATCAACAAAATTGATCAACATAAATGTGTCAAATCCATCATATTCATATGATGCAAGGCCAAATTTTGAAGAAAAATTGATTGGAGACTATGAATCCTCTTATAGTCTGTCATAAAGAATGAGAGAAAGAAAAAAAAGTCAAGTACCCCCTGCAGAAGACTCAAGAGAGTGGGTGGGAATGGCGAGGCACAGACTTGTCTTCCCAGTCTGTTCTTTAACCACTGCTTACTTCCCATACAAAGCCCCACAGAGCCCAGGGAACCCTTGAGCCCCTGGATTAAGGATTCCTAAGTTTCTGGTGTTATTATCTCCTCATACTCCTGTCTTATACCAGATGATCTCTGCAGTACTCTAAAGAAATAGCAGGGGCTACATTAATTTCTTCAAGGTATATGCAATTCATACCTCACTAAGCCAGAAGTACTTTTGCTATGACAAAATGCCACTGTATATTGTACTGCAGCACTAGCCACTATTTGTAGTGTTAGCAAAGCATGGTTGATGACCACAACTTAAAGCAATTATCAGGACATAAAAAATGTATGTAACATTTGGTTTTATAATTCTAAAAATAATCCTACATCTGAAGGAAACTTACAAGTTTATGAAAGTAATCCATATACTTCCAGGAAGTATGGCTCATTTTTCACATCTAAGACAACATTATTCCTGGGCTCATACCTGGATTAACAGTCACTGCACAATCAAACTGTCTGCAGGAATCAATGTCAATCTTGAAGACAGAGCAAATGATTAGATCAGCGAGGCTGTGACCCAGAACATAGCTGATGTGCTATTTTAAAAACTTCTCGCTAAAAAATTATCCACATTTGCAGTAATTCGTTAGAGTGACTACCTCAGTAGCTGAAAAATGAACAAACCCGGAATAGTCAGATTCCTTGACATTGATTTGATGTGGAAATCAAATAGTTTGGCTAGCAAGAAAACTGCAGTGTCAATTACTCAAACTATGTTGCAGGTTTTACCCTATTCATCTTCATGGTTTAAAACAAACATCAGTCCCTCATGTGAATTGGTAGATCCTATCTTTCTAATGAATAAACAATAAAAAGGGGATTTTATAAAGGGAAGAAGCACAGATTGTTGGGCTGTGGAGGTGCTGATGGACTGAAGGGGCCAAGAAATCCAAGAAACGACCCTAAAGGGAGTGATAGATAAGGAGCAAAGATGTTTCATTCATTCCACAATTAAGGTTGGTCCTGTCTATAACACAGCTATGCTGAGTTACCCACACATATCTGCCGGACAGGAAAAATTCACAGAGGAAAAAGTCCACCTCTTTGAATCCACAGACCTCATGCTTAGTTTATTCATTTCATTTCAGAGAAAGCTTTGTGGAGAAACTCACATAGTTTCTGTAAATGGAACACAGAACACACACATTCTCAAATATTTATGCATGTTACAATCACCTGGAGGGCTTGTTAAAACACGAATTACTGGGCCCTACCCCACAGACTTTCTGATTCATTAGGTTTGAAGTGGGTGTTGAGAATTCGCTTTTCTAAAAAGTTCCCAGGTAATGATGATGCTACTGGTCTGGGACCCCACTTTCAGAAAAACAATTTTTTTAAACGAATTCTTTCAGTTTATTAGTTACTGAGCTGAGAGTAGGCCTCCTTTCTTGCTCAATACGCTCCACATGTGCTCAATAAATGACAGTAAGTGAATGAGGAAACCAAGGCGCAGACAGACTAAATGGCATGCCGAAGTTAGATCCTTCTTTTCTCTTAGCCTGGCCAAAGGTGGGAAGCACTAAAGGATGTGGAAGTGGCCAGTATGATCTGTCTCTGTAAATGTGAAAGGTACCAAATTACAATGAATTAGAATTTTTGTGGGTCTTTTAGAAAACCACTCCAAAGGCTCCATTATAAATGTTCTATTTCCTTTTTCTGACTGCTGTGAAAAAGAAAACTTAGTGGAATTACCTTTACAAATGTATTAATTTATTCTGCCCCAAGGATATTCAGTGATTTGGCAAAACTAATCTGAACTAATAACAGGCACATTTGCTGAGACTAAGCAAATTTTCCAGTAGAGAGCTACTTAGCCACTTGGAACAAATGAAGGTTGAAGTATAAAGATTAAAGAATAGCCGTAATGTCCAAAAGAGGTAAGAGTGTTTACAGAGACATCAGCACAAATTGACGAAAATGCAAAGCCAAGGATGCTAACAAAGAAAACGATCACCAGGGAGTGAAAAATTCACCAGGAAATTTTCCATCACTGACAAATGCTCAGGTTCAAGAGACATTCTCCATGTGTGTCTCCAGAGGACTTTTAATCACTGTGTGACAACCACACCTTCTCAGAGCCTTTGGTTCTATCCAATGGAGTCAGGCAAACAGTGACTGTGCATTCACTTCTACATTATCCCTTTAAAAATCCTAAATCTATTCCATAGATGAAAATTGAAATCTCACAGCCTACTGGAACCAATATAAATGAGTAAAATCGAGAGAATATAAGGTAACAGGTAGTAGTGACACTTGGCTAACCAAAAAATATATGTTCCCTTTTAAGGGGGAGCTGCACCCCAGCTTTAGGATATTGTTGCTCTATGGGATGTGATCCCAGTGTTACCAGATCTTTCAATTTTGCAGGAGGCATAAGAATTTGGATTTCCTGATAAGCACTGTGTGACCCAAATGAAATATGTTTGTAGGTAGAATAGGGCCTCTAGCTTTTCATTTGAGACCTTTCCTTAGGCTCTTGGAAGTGCTTCTGTCGTCCTGTTTACCTAGTTCTCTTATAATCTCCTTCTGGATATATATTCTGTCCCCTAGTCCCCCCAAAAGCACTCTTTCTTTTTTCAAAATCTCTCAGAGGCACAGAATTCTTCTTCCCCTAATTCTTGAAGGACCACACAGGTAGATAATGGTTCTATCAGGAATTGTCTTTGTCTACTTCATATGCCGAAATACAGTCTATTAGTGATGGGTTTGTTTTCCACAGTGAATGGGGGTGGCCCAGTATCATACAGCCTCATAAGGGGAGATGACTTAAGGGGAAGACACTTAGGTTCTATCTGCCCTAGCCAACTTACTTCTCACACCCCCACTTCATCTCAGGCCCCTGGAATGACTTTCAAAAAAATGCATCTGGGCTCTAAGAAAAAGAATACCCAATTGTTCGGAGCATGAAGACTGCCAATCCCCATTCGGGCTTTGAAAAGAACTGAACTAACGAATAAAGGGTTTGAAGACAGCTTTGCTTAGTTCTTCCAATTTAGGTACAACTAAAGTGTAGAGGGCAATAATAATACTGCAGGTAATCTGGTCTAGTGCTTCTAGTTCCTTTTCTGTCTCATTTTCCTTCCTTTTTTAAGAGGAATTAGTGAGGGGAAAGAAAAGGTTTGAATATTTAGATTTTTTTAAAGGTTTATCTACTCATTCCCTGAGCCAATATTTATTGAGTATTTTACATTTGTCAGATATGGAGCTTACAGTCTGTGAAAGATATATACACACAATAAAAAAGTAGGCAAATAAAAATTAAGATAATTATAAATTATAAAAGGTACAATCTGGAAAATAGGATAATGCAAATCACAGAAGAAAAATATCTTAGTACTTATTGCATGTTTATATTCCAAACCTAGGGTGGAAAGGGGTAGGTGATGTCCCTTTTTGAAGGATTTTAGTGCCAGGGGTTATATTCCCATAAGTCCTGGCTTGGCAATGGAGGGGTTGCTCTGGTGGTCCACTCTATGCCATTAGAAAGGATGTCGAGGTCCTGGTGGTGCTTGAAATCTCTTTGGCCCTGGTGCAGCTTGGTCCTTGAAGCAGCTCTGAGTCCTGGAGGAATGAGTACTTTCAGGTATGGATAGTAGTTACAGGGAAAATATAATTAGCTCACATATAGGTAGACATTCAACAGATGAACAGGAAAACCTACCTAGGTGTTGTAGTTGGGAGCTGAATCAATTTTTCCTGTCCAGCCCTTTTCAAGAAGAGACTCTGCTGGTAAGTGAGCCAAGTTTAAACCAATCCTGTCCTCCATCCCCACCTCTGCCCCCTTGCTGTGGATGAAGAGAGGGTTGGGCAATGTGCCCACAACTCAAAAGCACAGAACAGAAAAGGCACCTAAACAGCAAGCAGAGAGCTCAGACTCTGGGAGAAAGCTCAGGCTGCAGAGTGGCAAATGGAGTCTAGGGTTAATAGACCAAAACAGCAGGCATTTTACTACGCATTTTCAGATATAGTCCTACAGCATAATCTGTACTCAAAGGAGAACTTCCAGAAAGTTAACCATCAGGTTGAGAGTATGAACCTGGAAATCACATGTATATTTGTGTGTGTATGTCACAAGACTTGGTCCTGAATATCTTCCTGTCCTGAGTATGGATTCAAACATTCACAGATAATTGTTGTATTTACAAAGTCCTAAGTTTAAAAATGCCTCCAGAAATCATTACAGGTCAATAGTTTTAAAATCTTTTTCAATCCCATCATTTTTGAGAAATGAGCTAGTTCCCCTAAATCCTGTATTCTCTAAGACTTTAACAATTCTCCCATTTGCCAGAATCTTTGGGGCACTGTGATGGTATAATTTGTGGGCACATTCTCCCCACCCTCATGACTGTCTTACCCTCTTCCCACCACCAGTTGACAGTCTTTCTGAGGAGAGATATAGATCATATCCTTCTTCCCAGTTATAGGAAAGATTATGATAACTAAGCTGACTAAAACTAAGTAAGCAGCACCTCTTTGCTTTAGTAAAACTCATGTTTGTCTGAACCTGTGCTATTTTACACAAGCCTATAAGTACAGGACACTCATAGACCATTTACAGGAGAGTTCAAATATGATATCACTTCAGTGCCTGGCATAGGGCCCAGCACAAAGAAAAGTTTCAATAAGTAGGTATTTAATAAATGTTTGTTACATAAAATCTGATTCAACAGTTTTAAGGTCGCAGGCTAGTCTATGACATGACAGAGCTCTTAAGTGGTTATATTTGCCATACCTAAAGGGAATTTGTCAATGTAAACTTTATGAACATCAAAAAAAGGTGAACATACAAAACAAAATGTTTAAATACATATGATGTACCCAAATAACAACAATGACTTTCAGATGAACATCTCATACCTACTATTTATTTTCCTGTAGATAGCAATGCATTACTTATTCATGATTTATGTCTTCTTAGAAACATCCAATTTCTGGCATTGACAAGGCCCCTTCTAGGTGAAGAGATTTTTCAAAAACATCATATGAGCTTCTCTAAAATAGTTTTTCTCAAAAAATAAGATCCACCTGCCAACAGCATTTAGCATCAGGTGGGGCAATTATTTAAAATTTAAATTTCTAATCAACCGCTTTTCCTGAATCTAGTCTTTGAGAGGAGAATCAAGAATCTACATTTTTTAACTCTCCTAGTGATTCTCATGCATACTGAAGTTTTAAAACCACTGCTCTAATGCCTTCAGGGTAGAATAAGATACCTGCCAAAAGAAATAAAAACATGCATTGATCTTATGAAGCCCCCTAATAGATACATAAGGATTTTGTGAGCAGTAATGACTCCATTCTTTCTTCTAATAGGGACTTAAAACTTTGAGACATGAGTACCTTAAAGGGTACAAAAATAAAATCCACATGCAACTATAGAATGAGTTGGTTACCACATTTCTCCTCCCCATTCCCCTCCCCTCCCCCCCACCATATACACAAACCTTCTCTCCAAAGATAGAACCTAAACTTCTTTCAGGGACCCTAGTAAAACTGAGTCTTACTCACTTTAATTTGTGGTAGACTAGACTGGACTGGGGTGAGCATCTCATACACCTAAATGTTCTCAGTTCTTAAAAAGTTGAAAGTTGAATTTGACTTGCAGGTCTTTTGGGATCTCATTCATAGTAGCCCAGTAAGAAAATACCAACACCTTAGAGATACTAGAGAAGCTTAGAAATCCATTCAGTACTCCCAGAGCCCTCAAGACCCAGTTTGGAGTGGGGTTGGTCTCCAGGGAAGTGCACACAGTAGCCAAGCCCTAACAGAAGAGCCCAACCGTGGCTTTGCTTTCTCAATATACGGAAACAGCAGCTGCAGAATGCTCATCAATATGGCTGGCTGGAACTTAAAATCAGAGCTAATCATACTCAGCATCTTCACCTAAACATCAGCAAAGCCTAGGCATTCAGGTGGAGAGGATCCAGGTGGGAAGGTCAAAGCCAGGGATGACTGGGTTTAGTGTTGGTCTAGAATGTGAATTGCCTTTTCTTTGCCATCTCCAGTACAATATCATTTTCATGCTTATCTTGAAACTCCTGATTTCCCTTATTCATAGTGTGACATAAAGTCCTCTAGGAAATAGAGGTTGGGGCAGGTGAGCCCTACAAATCTCCAATGGGCTTGAGCTGGTTGCTACTACCCCTTTCACACCACTCTACCTCTTGAGAACAAATAACAAAAAGTCTTGCATTTATATTGGGTTATGAGACCAAGCTTAGGTTAACTCAGTAAACTGCAACACTAAAAGATAGGGAATCCTTTTATACTGGTATAATTCTGAAGACTAATGGGAAATGAAGAGAAACTTGTGTTACAGGGGAAGCAATCTTAGTACATCCACACAAAGTTTCCACTCTTATTTATCTTTACAGACCACTTAATCAGGCCAGTAATAAGAAAAACAAAGATATAACTCTTTCTCAAATTCCTTTCCCTATTCTGATCCTACATGGAAAACACATTCTCATTTCTAAGTGGTAGAGAATATTTGCTTTCAGGAAAAAAGAGAAAAAAAATTGCAAATCACATTCTGAATGCCATAAAATTTGTCTTTTAATTTTAGAGTAAAAATAACCTCTGAAGTTATATATCTATCTATATATATATAGATAGATAGATAACATATCTATATAATGTGTATATAGATATATAATGTATCTAATGTGTATATAGATATATATATACACATCTATATACACATTACAAATAGATATATGTATTTGCACAGATGTCCATTTTTTTCCTCCCAATTTCTACTAGATCCACATAACTTTTATAAGTCCCATTGCCTTATTTCATAGGATCATTATGCTTGAATCTGGAAGAAACCTTAGTGTTCAAATATGTACATTTTACAGATGAGCAAAATGAAGTCTAGAAGCTTCAAAGTGATTTCTTCAAGGCCACATGGCTACAAGTTTACACAAGAATGAAGATGAAAATCCAAATTCCCTGATTCCTGGCCCAGCACTGTTTCCAAAGGACCATAAAGTCTTTTTCCCCCGCTAGGGTCTCTGCTGAAATCCTATATAGCTTGGTTTAAAGAGCATAATAGTTATGCTTTACAAGTAATGGCAAAAACAGCAATTACTTTTGCACCAATCTAATACTTTTATTGCTCCATCTTGCTCCATCTGTAACATAGCCTGGGTATAGAAGACATACCAATAATGTGAAAGAATACTATGTTTGAAGAAAAACTGCCTCGCTGCATTTAGAGGTGGCACTGCCCCCAAATCATTTAGTTATGACAGAGTTGATACTGTTTAAAACATGTATCTGCAAGAGGTTTGTAAAAAATCGATGATTTGAGGTCTTGGGGTTATTTGATATTTCTTATAGCTCTCAGCAACTTCCATTCAATTCTGTGCAATAGGAGTTTATTGAGCATTACTGCAGAGGCAGCTAGTGCCCTGCCCTAGTCCCTTGGTACTCACCATTTTCTTACAAGAGCGAATCTGTGCCTGAGGGTTTTCTGAGATTCAGAAGTACACTGACTATATGCAAGGCTGGCCGAAGTGCCCAAAATTCAATGCCTCTGGGAATAAACCTCAAACAACAATGTAGCTACCATATGCTACCATATGACAGATATTCCAGCTTTCTTGCCCCTCAGCTGGGAGAATGCTGAGGCATATTCTGGCAGCCTTCTAGAAATCTCTAGCATGCACAGAGCCCCATTTCTCCACAATGAGAGGTGCTCTTTAATGCACCCTGTATCAGCTTCATTTCTTTTCCATTTCCATGCTCTCTATAGTACTTTCTGGGATTACCACCCAGATAAACTACTTGCATTCAAATCCTCATTTTACGGTTGGCTTCTGGAGGAATCCAGTCTAAGACAAGCATATGCTTTGTGCACATAACTGTTCAATAGCAAGCCTTGAGGGATATGAAGATGGAAATGATATTACCCCAGCCCTCAAAAGGTTGAGGCCAGGGAGGGATAACTAGACTTCTAAATATGCAACCACATAGGTAAGACAAGAGAAGACAAAATATTTTGGGAAGATAAGGGATGTATGTGATAAAAATATTTTCACAAATAAAGGATTCCCACAGTGAACAGAATTTGCCAATAAGAACTTACCATGAAATTCTCTATAGCATGACATTCTCAAATATGCTAAGCAGTCACATTATGCACATTAAACAACCAACCAAGGTCTTAATTTTCCTTGGAAGCATGTGTCAGAGAATTTGTGATTGCTTATACAATGCAAATTTGCATGACCGATCCAAAGGGAAAAATTTCATGCAACTTCTTGTTTTTTAGTGGCAAGAGTGGGCACATAAACCTCCAAACTGGTTGGACCTGATTAATTCCCTATTTTGCATCTTGTGTTTGAAGAGAGTCAAAACTATCTGTTTTTTCTTTTCATTCAGTTATGTCAAAGTATGCTAATTTCTGTGGGAAGCAAACAAATTGAATAAATTCTGTGTATGTCATTAGGTTGAGAAGCCAGCCCTTTGAGCTTTCACTTGAGCTAGGAATCATGCCAAAGTCAATCACATGTTTGCAGGTCACAGACGTTCACCACACAGAATCCTATAAATAACTCTTAACCCAAGATGAGTTGCTGAATAAATGACATAATAGAGCAAGTTGAATAAAACTATGTGATAAGAAACCTGAAGAATACCCATGAACTGATACAAGGCTAGCTTTTTCATATTTGCTCTAGCTGGATTGTCTTGTAAGCTAGTGATTACTGAGAATGTAGCCTGCCAGGTTCTAGGCACCTAAAAACTCTATTTAACTCTGAAAACAGCCTAGTAAAGCAGGTATTATCATTATTACCTTTTTATAGTTTAGAAAACTGAAAGTCCGAGATGGTCAGCAACCTGCTGAAGGTCACACAGATATTTTGTCAGACCCTCAAATCCAAACTTTCCCTAAAATACCATGCTGTCTTACTCCAGAGCTGAAAATAAAGCATACTATATTTTAGCTTCAAAGTGTTTCATCTTAGGAGATGCCAAAGAAGAGTCTGAGGAAATATCAGCTAAGAGGAACTTATATTTTAACAGTATAGAATTGCAATTATTAGGTGCTAATGGTTTCAATATGTCTCCTCCAAAGTTCAGGTGTTGAAACTTAATGGCCGAAGTGGTAGTATTGAGAGATGGGATCTTTAAAAGGTGATTAGACTATGAGGGCTCCTCTCTCATAAATAGAATTTAGGTCCTTATGAAAGAGGCTTCATACAGCATTCAGCTGTCTTGGCCTTTTGTCCTGTCATGTGAGGACATGGTGTTTGTCCCCTCCAGAGGATGCAGCCCTTACCAGACAAGCTTGATCTTGGGATTCCCAGTCCCCAGAACCGTGAAAAATACTTTGCTGGCACCTTGTTCTTGGACTTTCCAGCCTCCAGAACCATGAAAAATACTTTTCTGTTTTTTATAATTTACTCAGGCTCGTATATTTTCTTATAGCAGCACAAACAGATTGGGAAATTGGGTCTAATAACATGTAGTTCCAGGGAAAATGAGTCTTTACTATTTTTCTGTGATTATTTTATCTACTATCAAAAGAAAATTAATGAATTTTTAAGTGATCTACATTCCATGCAATGTATACCAAATATTTATCCCCAGAAAATCTGAAGATGTTCTCAAGGAAAAGTTGCAGGGTTTAATATCAAATGATTAAAATGCGTTGGTTGGGTAGGATGTGGAACATTAAATTTCACAGAAGGATGGGGACCTACACAGAAATAATGGCATACAACATGAAAAATAAACAAAATGAAATTGTCTACACTGACTTAGTTTTAATTAGGTAATAAGTACCCTGGATCACATAGCTCTCAGATTTAATTCAAATCTCTTTAAAAATTGTTTTAGCCCTCTATCCTTCAAATCGTATCACCTAGTTTTGTTAGAATAAAGTTTTTCCACTCTGTATGTATTCTCTGCCTTACTGGGTTTCCCATAAAGTGAACTTTGAAACAATGATGTGGGTGTAAGCAGTTTATTTGTGAAGTGATCCCAGGAAACATGTTGGATGGGATCACTTCCCAAAGGGATGGGATGGGATGGGAAAGGGAGGGAAGCCAATGAGGTCCATTAATGAGTGTGTTATCACTATGGGCAACTGGCATTCTATTTTGCTGGTACCCTCTCAGAGACTATATCAAACTCCTGTGAATTGTCCCACTGAGGAATGAGGAAGCTGGATTGTTTATCTACCATCACCCCTCCTTCTTTAGTTGAGGACTGCTCCTGAGCCTGCTAATGCCCCGTCAATTATAGTCTATTTGTTGCCCTAGCATGTTCCTACAGCTGGAGAACAGCCTCAGGCAGAGGACAGAGAATCCTATCTGTTCCAGAACTGTTTGCAAGGCCCCTGGGGATAGATCATGAGAAAATGAGCATCTCCCACACTCTACTGGTGTACCTTCCCACAGTGAGGTTCTTTATTCATTTAGTTCTCAAGCTTTACTGGAATGACCTGAAAACTTATAAAATGCAAATCTCTAGTTTCGTCCCATTCTGATTAAAATCAGTGGTTGGGTTCAGAATTTTAACAAGAACTCCAATCACTCCAAAGCAGGTGGTCTGTGTGTTGCAGTATGAAGAAAGTGTGCTACTGAAACCAAAGGCTATTAATGAATCTCCATACAGGCTAACTAGTACCTCAGAGATAAAGATCTCTATCTCAGGCATAGATGTACCTTACTTTTCTGTGTCTTAGTCCTCAAACATAAGCTGTTGCTCCTAAAGAAAATATAATGAGTATATGGATGAGTTAACACTTTGCCAGTCCAATTCTGAAAAATCATTTATATGGGGAAACAAATCACTTTTATATCCAACAGATCATGCATCAGGAGAAAAAGTATCAGATACCCTTATGCTAGAGTGACCACATTTTTCTAACACATGGTCTGCTGAAGGAGTAAATTTATGGGGAAAATAGGACAGAAGGGTTGACATTAGGACAGAGAATAAAGTTATTGTACTTACATATGCTGGTTAGAAATCTTGGAAAAATATTTTCAAGCCCCTGCCACAGGGACTAGCAGATAAACCAAAGCAGCTTTGCAAAGTGTCAAAGTTAGGCCAACCATTGAGATTGTGTTTTTAAGTTTCCTGAGTTATAAGAAAGGGTGACATAGTCGTTCAGAATGCAGTCCCTTATATTCAGAAGTTTTTCAATAACTGAGTTCCTTTCACATTTTTATCTGTCTACTATGTATTACGGAAAGTGGGCAGTGAGAGCACTGGGGCCATGACACTTGTTCCCCTCTGAGAAAGATATTCTGCAGTCTGAGGGAATATGGTATCTATTGTATTTAGTGAAAATCTCAGCTCATGTCTCCTTTCCATGGCTCCAGGTTCTCAGCACCACTTCTGTGATTTCATATCACCAGGTAAGGTCTAAACTCAAAATATTCAAGAATGCTCTTGTTTCCCAAAGCCCTTACGATAAATACACTGCATAATATGGCCTGCAAGTTACTGCATGATTTGGCCTCTGCCTACCTTGCCAGTCTCCTCTGTCACTACTCCCTGTCTTATCCTCTAAGCTCCAGCCTTGAAACTCTTTTAGCTCTTCAAATTCTCAGTACATTTATAGGTCTTGGTCCATGCCAAGCTATCCTTTCCTTCTGAAGCCCTTCTCCCATGAGCCTATGCCTTCACTTGAATACCACTTCACCGTCTTCAGGTATTGGTCTACATGTAAATTCCTCTGGTTGGCTTTCCTGACCCCTTCAGACAGGTGACTGGAAGCTCCTGTAGGATCTTTGTAGACCCTAGACTCTCCTAATCTTGAAGGCTCCACCTCTCATCATGTTATGTATGTGAAGATACACCACACTGCCCATTATGAAATCATTCTTGCTATAAACATTCTGAAATAAGTTTTATAGTTATGTTTTTGAAATTTTTGAGTATGAAATTTGTCATTGATTAGGACAGAATCAAGACCTGCAGGTTTGGTTGTGACTCCGTTAATAATCAGTTGTATGATCTTAGACAAGTTACTTAACCTCTATGAACCTGTTACGTTATCTGAAACGAGGGATTTGCATAAGTGATCTAAGGCCCCATGTAGCTCTAAGAGTCTATGCTTTTATCATTAACTGTGGGGAGGGATGTTTTTAGTGGTGGTAGGTTCATGGGGATGGGAGTAGGGCACAGATTGTTTACTGATGTACATGCACCACAAAGACTGAGAATATCAGTGGGTATGCTGGCCAGAGCTACATACACAAGTATATGTAGAAAATATAGTACTAAGACTGAAAATAAGGAAAACTATTTTACATAATGAACAATTTATTAATCTAAAAAGAAATTCACAGTACTCAAATATTATTTATTTTCCTAAACAAGACTGACAAGTGAAATGTGAGTATAATTATTTATAGTCATACTCCCTAAGGCTTGGCATTGGTGAAAACCACATAGAATGCCTTGTAAAAATAATCAGGCATTAGAAAGAGCAACTCTCATTATTTCTATTGTGCTTTGAGAAATGATATGTCTTTGGATCTTTTGTGAATATAAATAGTTTTCAAATTGCAGAAGACATAACCAGTCTGTAACTTTGTATAAAGAATTCTGTATTTCATACTACACATATCAATAATTTAATGCAGTCTTTAAACATAGTTATTTTATTTTTTCTGATAAAAAGTAATACAAGTTCAATGCAGAAAATGTGTTTTTAATCCCAACACCCAGAAACAGACACTGATTTTGGTGCATACCTTTTCTTTATAGGCATACACTTGACAGGCACATAGTTCCAAAAAGGCATCACATTTAACATCTGTCTTGCCCGGTTGGAATGGAGAGGTTATCTGGCTTGGAGCCTGCAATATCTATTGCCATGAATAACACCCCTGGCATATCCGAGAAGTTAGTGAGTCTGATGGTTCACAAAAGCCATTTTTATGAATTAATCTGCATAGAGAAAGTAGAAGAAAAAATGATAGTAGGAAAGACATGGAAGTCTGCCTTAAATATTTGCCCTTAAGACACAGCACCCCTTTGAAGTTCAGGTGACAGTGAGACATCAAGTTTGGGAGCAGGGCTTCTTCCCACCTCTGTGTGGAGAAAGTATAATACTAGTGGGTCAATATTAGCATCCTTCCTGTGAGTAACGCTAGCAATGGCAGGGTGAGGCAACTTTACATGGTTTCTTTGCTTGAGGAAACAGATACGCGTGACCAAAATTGACAAAGAAAAAGGCGGCTAGTTCTCTGGGTAACAAGGCAAGAGACTGCTTCATGAACACAGATGAAAATCTCAGGCTCAACCTGGCAATTGTGTAGAGCTGTTGGAATCCCCTGTGAACAGGTCTGAGCAATAGATACTGGTGTTTTAGTTCTTACTGATACTATGACTGTCATCTATATTCATGTACTGGAGAAGCCTGGGGAAACTCAGATTACATACTGCTTTGAAGCCATTCCCTCCCGCATTCACATAACTATCTAATTTGAATATTTCCTCACGAGACTAAATCTTTAACATTTTTTTTTTTTTTTTGAGACAGAGTCTCGCTCTGTTGCCCAGGCTGGAGTGCAGTGGCCCGATCTCGGCTCACTGCAAGCTCCGCCTCCCGGGTTCACGCCATTCTCCCGCCTCAGCCTCCCTTGTAGCTGGGACTACAGGCGCCCGCCACCACGCCCAGCTAATTTTGTTTTTGTATTTTTAGTAGAGACGTGGTTTCACCGTGTTAACCAGGATGGTCTCAATCTCCTGACCTCGTGGTCCGCCCGCCTCGGCCTCCCAAAGTGCTGGGATTACAGGCGTGAGCCGCCGCGCCCGGCCAACAATATAATTTTTTAATCAATGCATAGTGGTCCACTATATAAAGGGACAAGAATTTTAAAACCAATACTCTGTAGTTTAGTATTGGGAATTTTATTTTTCATAATTATTAACAATTTTGTGATAAATTATCTCGCAGTAAAATCTGTCATATTCATGATTATTTCTGTAAGATAGATTATTAGGAGTGTTCTTTTGGGGTCTAAAAAGAATACAAAGTCTTGAAAATTTTGCTAAACATTGCCAAGCTACTCTCTCAACAGACTGCCATTTTATATTTCATCCTCTTAAAAGCAGACTTCCTATAAAGTCTGTTTTTATAGGCTCCGAGATAGATTAGAATGGCAGTTGTCTTAAATTATTATAGCACTGCATTAGCTTAGAAATTATGCTTCATGTAATTTTGGAATTAAGGTTCAAGAGAAATTCTAATACCTTGGCCAGCCACACATATCAATGATGGTCTAGACTGGTTGATATTATATTCAAAGAGGGATTAATTCAGTGACAGAAAAATGCATCACAAAGCAAAGAATGAATTTACCAGCTACCTGTGCAAAATAATACACTGCATTAGACAAGATGCTATCTTTTATAGTTCTTACAAATATAGTATGTTCACTTCAGAGTCTGTCATTATCTTGGAATGGTTGCCTGGGCTTATGCCCCATGAGGGAAGGCAAGAATGTAAAATTCTATGAAGATCAAAGTATTGGTATATTCGTTCAACGTTATGAAGAATGCTTGGTTTAAAGTACTGTAATGCTAATTCTCAGGGAAATTCACAGGGAACACGTGATGTTACCACATGGTATACAGCATAGGAACAAGGTGGTCTGGAAAACAACGCAAAGCAGGTGGCAGATGGAGGAAAGCTGGGGTAGAAGCTGGGAGATGCCAGATACTTTGGTATATATGGTTGTCACTAGGACTGTCATCTTTGGAATGACAGGTACTCAGAGTCATAAGGAAATATTAATGGTCTCCTAGTCCAGTCACTCACGTAGTACTAGAATCTTCTCTTCAGCCTCCTACCACTTGGCAAACTGGGCTCTGCTTGAACTCTTCAGTGACAGGGAATGCTATCAGCACCACTTACTATATAAATTATTTAATGAATAAAAAACCCAGCAAGCACATGCAAATGCCTTTATGAACTAGAATATGTCTAAGTAAAACCTTTTATTATCTGGATGATTTGGGACTTACTTTTCAGTAGGAAGACATTAAACCATGAGGGAACTGTGGTAATCATTTAGGCTACAAAGAATCTCGTTCCGTTCAATATATTTGTGGAAATGCAATTCCCTACTCTCTTTGAAGTGGGGCATGGCCACATTTCCATTGCTTTGGCTAACGAAATGTGAGTGGAACTGAACTATATCAATTAAATATGAAGCTATAAAAGCCTGTGTTGTGAATCACCATGTTTGTTTGTTTCCCTTTACCAAAGTGACCGTAAAAGCTCGTTGAGATGGAGATACCAACAGGATGGGTCCCTGAGTGATTGTGATGAACAAGCTCTCAAACCAACATACATGGGACTGGCAGTGTGAGAAATCAGCTTGTGATATGTTGAGCCACTGAGATTTAGGCATAGTCTGTTATTATGGCAAAACTATCGCATACTAATTATTAAGGTCGGTTTTAGCAGAGATTATTTTAAAATGCCAATTTAGAATATTTAGCCTGGGTCAATATATGTATTTGGTCCAATTTCCTAACATCTACAACTATGATAGCCTACAATCACAACCTGTGGTCAATACCTTATTTAAAAAACTACATGTAATTGCACTCAGCGTTTTAACTCTTTTTTTTTTTTTTTTTTTTTTTTGAGATGGAGTTTCACTCTTGTTGCCCAGGCTGGAGTGCAACGGCGCTCGATCTCGGCTCACCGCAACCTCCGCCTCCCGGGTTCAAGCGATTCTACTGCCTCAGCCTCCCGAGTAGCTGAGATTACAGGCGTGCACCACCATGCCCGGCTAATTTTTTGAATTTTTAGTAGAAACGGGGTTTCTCCATGTTGGTCACGCTGATCTCAAACTCTTGACCTCAGGTGATCTGCCCACCTCGGCCTCCCAAAGTGCGAGGATTACAGGTGTGAGCCACCACGCCCAGTCAGCATTTTGAACTTTTTAAGGCACAAAGTAAACACATTTTAGAAAATTGTTCAAATCTTAGAAAACTACATGCATCAAATTCAGTTTGGTGATGATCACTGGAGAGGCAAAGAGGAAGACAAGACCCTGTAGGGAAGGGTTCATGGGAGCTTCAACCATATCAGTTATGCTTTTATTATTTTATTTTAAATCTGAACTAAATAACGTCAAAATGTTGAGATTTTATATAGCTGGGTTGTAAGTACTTGAGCAATTATTAAATTATGTTTTATTATATAGAATATGCTTGAAATCACTCAAAATACATTTTTAAAAGAATGTTACTTAACAGTTATAGACGTCAAAGGAGTTTTCTGTATATCAGCTAAACCTCCATCAAACAAAATGAGCCTGTATCCAGAGTTCCAGATAGTTGAGATTTACCTGGATTAAAATGTAAAAATATTCTTTAAGCTCTTAAAGGAGGGCAGATTGTAGAAGTCTCATATTTCAACATTTCTGTATGTCTGAACATATCAGAAAGGACTTCCTTACTCTATCTTTGTTATCCAGTGGAGAAAGTTGACTTCCTGAATGTGACTCTGAGACCAATAATTATGCCTACATATTTGTAGTGGAAGGAATATAAGAGTTGCATTTATGTTACATTTAAATCTCAAGTGTAACATCTATTGGCAATGTAGCCTTAAGTAAATCAATTAGCTCCTCTATACCTTTTCATTTGAAATCTAAAAAGTGAAGATGAATTTCTATTGCATAGAGTCAATATTATCCTATTGATTTTTTCAGTACTCTAGTTTTATACTAAAATACCATACAAATGTCAAATATGGTGTATTTAATGATATAACACCAATATTTGGGGACATAAAAAATCTGAAACCTGAATAATATATCTTAAGATATGTGCAGATTTATCTAGTTCATCAAAATGTTGACAAGAGCAAAGGCACTTTCATTCTGACCTTATCCCTTCTCATTCGAAATGTTTCCATGGTATGTTACAGTTGTCATTACCATTTTATAGATTACTAGTGAGGCTGTATATCTTATACTTATGAGATTTGTATTTCCCGCCCCACCCCCAGACTCAGATTGGGTCTTTATTATCTCTGAAAGGGCAGGATGGGGAGAGAAGGATGAACCATTAAGGAAAATAGGAAAAGGGGATAGTAGGGGAATTACAGAAAGACAGGGGGTGGGATATTTCCATGCTCAACTCCCAGTCCTTCCCTTGGAGTCTAACCACCTGATTTCTGTGAGAGCAGTATTTCCTTCTCTCCTGATTCCTTGTCCTCCAGTGCCAGACCCATTTTCTTAGTCCTACATTCTCTTCTCTTCTTTGTGACAATTTATTTTAACAGTGGACTATATCTCAAAATACTCTACTTGTAGAGCCTCAATTCTGAAGAACAGAGGAACCCTCACTCAATTGGAAGAGCATCTAAAGACAAGGATAAAGGGTGATAGAAACCATAGCTCATTTTAGAACTTAGCACTGATATTTCAATACCATGAAAAATAGATACTTGAATATTGGTATTGTCCTCGTTCTGATATTGCAAACACTAGTCAAATGATGTTTAAGTAAGAAAATGCACGCAGAAGTACTTTATATTTGTCATTGCAATTTAAAAGACTCTCAAAAATTTTTATTACTTTGTTTGAAGCCTTATTCAGTAACCACCTTAATATATATTATAAAAATATTCAAGTCCAGCAATGTCACATTTCTAGGGATTAAACTATGCAGAGTCCCTCTCTTACTACCAAGGTTGTATGTGTATGTATGTATGTGTGTGTGTATTTCGTTGGTTTTCTTTTCAAATTTGTTGTTTTATATTGGGTAGAAGCTGTTGTTTTTCGTTATTTTCACGTTAATATTTATTGACCACCTACCTCTTGGCAAACACATTCAGGTACAGCCACGTTTTTTTTTCCCCCCAGAAGTTCCCATAAGGAAGTCATTTTTATTTCCATTTCACAGATGAAGCAATTGGGGTCCAAAGAAATTCCCCAAGTTTATACTAGCAATAAATGGCAGAGCCAGGACTCAAACTCTGTGCTTTTGACATCAAATTGTTTTCTCACTCATTCTATATAAGGATAAAATTATGATAACTTTAATAAGATCTAGCAGAGTTTTTAAAAAGCCTCTTTTGCTTCTTTAGAGAAAAAGCTTTCAATGTTACTTAAATGTGAAAATGTAAGAGTTGCAATCTAAGTCTCAGGAACAGGGCAGTCAGCACTGCTGAATTTGGGCACCTGCAGTAAAGGGCCAAAAGCAAGGCCAAGAGACATTCGTTTTTCAAAACCTGAGACACACAAAATAAGGGAAACATTGAAATGGCATTCAATGTCCAAAAGTGATGATAAGGAATTCTTTAAGTTCTGGCCCCAGAGAAAGACACTCGAAATCATCAAGTTCTTGCTGAACTTCATGATATTATTTATCTGCAGTCTGCAATTTATAACAATCACCTGCTAGGTTCAAGCTGAGAAAAATGAGTTGTCAAAAATAGGCAATAAAAATTGCAAGTATGAGCAACCATCAAAATGATAAAACTGTCAGACCTATACACATCAAACAACAATTTCATTCATTCTGTCCAATTCCTGGTACTTAATATTGTCTGCTATGGTAACTAAGCTCCACTTAGAGTTGCTATTAGCACAAATATATATAAAAGAGACTTGGCTGAGTTATTAATGGTTTCATAGAGAACATGGTAAAATTGTCTTGAGAGGAATCCACTGATGTCTGGGAATATCTGTCAAACAGGGCATCTCAGTCTTAAGCATTTTGGAAAATATGCCTGGTATTAGCTGTGAGAAGGCATGAGAGACCTCAGGAAGTTTACATTCCTGTTTTTCAGATGTTTCACTCACCAATTAGAATGTGTTTTTCCTCAGAGAAGTCCTTTTTACAAAAAGAGCCTCAAGCTTGAGAAGTTTTGCTGAAATGACAGTGAAAAAAAGGAAGGAGGAAGAAAACAGGAAGAGAGAAAGAGTATCAGAAGTGGAATGGGAGAGAAGGAAGAAGGGAAGGCAGAAGGAAGGGAAAAAGGACTAAGAATGAAAATCACAAGACTATTTGAATTTTATCTCTTTTTAATTTTGGGGGTATGTTTAAGTACCTTTATTATAACAAAAAGTAATGTTATGAGTTTAAGGAGAAAAAATGATGAGAAAATAGATGTCCTCATGTTCATTAAAGATTGTCAATTTTCTTCTTTTCCTGCACCATCTGACTTCTCTAGCTTTTGTCTGGCTCAGCATTGTTTCAGCTTGCTCTGGTAGAACCAGAGCAGTAAAGAGCTATGACCTGTCAGCCAGAAATATCATTGTGGACTATCTTGAAATTTTAGTGATTCTGTCTGAAAAGTGATAGAAAAGTTTATATCCTGGCTTTTAAAATCACTATCCTATTTTTAAGGGATCTGGCCAGGACTACAAGCTACATTTCAAGATCAGCTGAGACTGGGAGATGTACAAAGGAGAAATTTTTCTGAATGTCTGTCATTCAAGGATTTGGTTTTCAGAACTGCCTGCCATGTCCATTACATATACTTCTTGATCCATTCTGCTTTCCTCCCACTGTTAATCCTCTCCCTTTCAGTTTTTCCCTGTAGGTGCTCTCGTAATCTACAAACTTTGTTCTCTCTCCAGTGGCATCTTAACTTTTCCTTTTGGTCTATTAGAAATTCAAGGATTACCAGGGGCAATGCTGCTCCTGACTTGTGGTCCCCATAAGACCTTTTATGTTGCCTGCTGTATTGTCAGGCAGCTTCTCTACCACTATTTCAGCCTTCTGGGTGAGTCCCAGGCAGGCTCCTCAGTCATCAGCAACTTTGAATTGTAGAGGCTGGTTGGCATCTGTTCTCCTCACCAACTGCCACAAATAAACAAAACATCCCCAAGTCAAAACTCTGCTCATACAATTAAAATCACCAAGAAAATGCACATCAGCATTCCACTATGAGCAGCTTATATGTCTCATTCCCACCCTGGATCTGTCACACACATTTCAAGCATGGCCCAACAGTCCCGGCTCTATGAAGAACTTAGTGAGATTCAAGTTACAGAAGGATAGTTACTATGTAAAGTATCCAAAATGGCAAAAGACATAATGCCTTGGGGAAAAATGTAGTTACTGAATAAGTGTTTGTGGAATGAATGAATGAATGTATTCATGAAACAAAAACGGCATGAAAACATTCCACTGCAAATATCTACAAACAATGGTTATCCCTCTCTCCTTCCCTTTCAATTCACAGGTAAACTGAAAGTGTTCTATATAATCCACCTGCTGGTATAGGAAGACTACAAGGAAAGATCAACTTTGACTTTACGTTTGAGACTTTACAAGTTTGGTTGCTGAATATAGAAATTAAACCCAAGGGCAACAAACATTTATGCAAAATTCCTCCAAAGTGATACTCTCAACACCTAAGGTCTACATGAACCTTACAGAAGAAGTAAGCTCGGCTAAACTGGAGCTAAACAAAAACCACAAATATAAGGAAACAGTCCACCATGAGCTAAAGACAGCAGACACAACCAACAGGAGGATCAGAGTGCCAATATTTTCAGATAATAGGACAATCTGAAAATATATAATTACATTTAATATAATTAAAGACAAAAGAAAACCATAAGCACAGAAAATGACACTATAAAAATAATTTTAAAAACACACAGAATTTCTGGAAATTAAAAAAACAGCAACGAGATGGGCTAAGAGATGGAGTGAAAGAATGAGAAGATACACATAGATGTTGCAGAAAAGATATTTGAAGCAGCAATGGTTGAGAGTTTTACAGAATTAGTGACAAACATGACTGTTAATATTCAGGATACACAATAAGTCCTAGCTAGTATAAATTCACACTTAGACATATTATATTGA
Organism: Gorilla gorilla gorilla; assembly: GCF_029281585.2. Lineage (NCBI taxonomy): Eukaryota > Metazoa > Chordata > Mammalia > Primates > Hominidae > Gorilla > Gorilla gorilla. The sequence continues at coordinate 97,508,830 of NC_073237.2, read as the reverse complement.
AATTTCAGAGCACCAAAAGAGGTGGAGGATTTAACCCCCCAACTCATGACAAAGTTGGAGGGTCAGACATGCTTCATTATACCCTCCTCCCTTTTGGAATTCAGGAAAAGTTGACCAGCGTTTACCATCTACACAGACTTTAAGTCTGATAAGAAATATTTACAATCTATTCTCTCTGGAGCCTGCTACCTGGAGGCTTCATCTGTATGATAAAATTTTGGTCTCCATAACCTCTTATCAAACCGGACATTCCTTTCTATTGATAATGACTCTTTCAACAAATTGCCAATCAGAAAATTTTTAAATCTACCTATAACCTGAAAACTCTCCCCTTCGGACTGTTCCACTTTCTGGATCAAACCAATGTATATCTTAAATGTATTTGATTGATGTCTCATATTTCCCTAAAATGTATGCAACCAAGCTTCACCCTGACTGACCACTTTGAGCACATGTTCTGAGGGTCTCCTGCAGGCTGTGTCACAGGGCGTGGTCACTCATATTTAGCTCAGAATAAATCTCTTCAGAGTTGGAATCTCTTCATCAACAGTACTAGACTCTTGCTGAAAGGATTGCTAAAGGATAAACTTCATGAGCAAATTACAGTAGGAGAGGAATAGTAAGCAAAGAAACTGATGAATACAGGTAAATTCAAAGAAGCCCAACTGAAAAAAAGGTGAAAATTTTAAGGAAAATATAAAAATGAAGGATGACATATAAGAGCTCGAAGTAGCCAAAGAATGGTCATTGATTGTTTAAGAGAATCATGGAGCTATTGATGAACTTCAGTTTGTGTTGTCAAATATGTATATTTAAAATTTTAAAGTAATTTAAAAAAAGAAATATAATTTTTAACCAATAAAGGAAGGAAATGGGGAATTAAACCAAATTAAGTAATCCAAATTAGATGATGGTAGGGAGCAAGAAGAAAGTAAAAATCCACGTTTATTCATAATTCGATAGTAAAACACTTGAAATATTTTCTTTAAAGTCGGCAACAAGGCAAAGATGTTTTCTACCACTGCCTCTATCCAACGTTACAGGGGAGTTCTTAACCAAAGCAATAAGACAAGGCAAAAAAGTAAAAACATGACAATTGGAAAAGAAGAAATAAATCTGCTGCCACTTATAGATGATATAATTGTCTGAAAAAAACTACAGAATATATGACATACTCATAAAATTAATAATAGAGGTTTTTAAAATTTCTTCAAAGAAATTGATATACAAATATCAAGGTTGCTTCTATAATGCAGCAGAAAACAACTGGCAAATGTAATTATCCCCTAGCAATTCTGCTATGTGTCAAACTAAGAGAGCTCTTGCATATATGCACAGAGACAAAAATAAGAATATTTTCTGCAAAAACATTTATGACACTGAAAAAGCATATTAAGCAAACAAACGCATAAACAAACTGTCCCTCAGTAGGTATATTTGCACAATAGGATAAATTGCAACAATTAAAATGAATGGACTGCCAATCTGGATAAATCTCAGAAACATAATGTTGAATGAAAAGGCAAGTTGCAAAAGAAAGGTTCAGCATAGTGTCATTTATGTAAAATTTTCCTAAAATATTTATGAATACATACATATGTAGGAAAATATAAACCATGCATGGGAAACATGCAGGGAGAAGAAGCCCCAAACTTCATACATATAATGACTTCTGGCTTCAGGACAATAGGATTTTGGCCATATCTGTAACATTTTATTTTCCTTGACAAAAATATTTGAAGCAAATATGACAAAACTTTAAGATTTTGTCTTGATGGTAGGTGCAGGGATGTCAGTTATTTTCTGTGATTAAATTCTTTCATAATTAAAAAACAGTGAAAAGATATTCATTGGTCAAGTTGACATGTTTTACCAAGTTTTGTGATATCCTTGTTATAGTACCTGGAATAATATAGGTAAACAATAAGTGTTTGATGAATGAAATACATGAAAATCATGAGAGCCACTTTGAGATTCACCTCCTTCCCACTCAATGTCTTCTGTGTCCTACTTCCTTTCCTTTTTGCCTGCCTATTTCTGAGAGAATTTCCATGCAAAATAAGAACAACAATACAACAAGAAAAAGAATAAACCATCTTTCCTCTCCCAGATTTTTAGACTTCTGTTTATGTTTGTGTCAGGGTAAGCTACAGAAGAACTAATTTATCTCCCTTGTTGCTGCTCCACCGGCCAAGCTCATCATTCACACATTAGAGAGCTGAAAATCTTCGGAGACTACAGCTTCCAGCAATAAATTAAACATCTCACTTTGAGGGTTGCTTCCTCCTTGATTTTTAAAAAAATATAAAATAAAATTGCTGCAGGGAGGATAAAGATGATGATGGATGACTTATTCCCTAACTTCCCCCAGCCTACTTAAAAAATTATTTTTCATATAACAAAAGAGAAAGCAAACACTGAAAAAGGTACTGTTATTTTACCTTCTAACCTTTTCGCATGAGCAGCAGGAAAAATGATTTTTTCCCTTCACCACAATATTAATAAGAAGAATCGTAACCAGAACCCACAATATGTATAATTATCACTATTGTCTGAATGGAGTTATTTTGGCATCGAATAGCAAGTTAAATGCAAAATATTAAGAATATGTGTTTCTTGTTGAATGATGAGTTCTTTGTTTACCCATTCAGATATTTAGCTTAAATTGAGTCTATATGTACCTTCGCTTATATTAACATCTCTGTTCCAACCTTCTCTCCTATCTTTACCTGGTTCTGCAATATGAACAGATTATCAAATATCACCAGAAAATAAATTATGAAATATTTGTTCATCTAAAAGTACCAAGCAATGTCTATAAGGTGAAACTCAATGGTCAGCCAAACACCCATATATTTGATCAAAAATTAGAATGCTCAAAATTATCTGACTATATAGGCAGGTAAAGTTATTTCAAGTTGGAGAACATAAAAGTTCTTGTCTAAGTGTTTCACAGGATTTGTATAAACAACAGATGTACTGAAAGTACATTTTTGCTAATATGAGTAGTAGTTTAACCCAACTTTGTTTTTATATGGATAATAAAGTGGATCAACACACATTTCTCCCACAGTCAGCGAAAAAGATGCCGTTAAGAAAGAATATGCTACAGCTCACCCCTGGGATGTGGAGACTATCCTTCAGTTACCCAGACAGAAGTTCAGGATACTTACTTTTCAGCTCTTTACACTGTCATATTTTAGGTCTGATCTTTAGGCTAAAAAAAACCGATCCACTAGATGTCCTATTTTCTTGATAAGGCAGATACAATAACATCTCTGGCAAATCAACATCTTATTTTGAGATAACCTAGAAAGCAGTTTTTTTCCGAATTTCCTAAAAAATTCATGTCTTTGTCTCCTCTATAGCAAACATAGAAACAGAGGTAGAGTACAAAAGGAGTTCAGGAAATTTAACCAAAAAGATGCTGGAAAAACTGCTAGTACAAAGCTGGAGCAACTGAACAAAGCAATTCAGGACAGAAGAAATCACACATTGCACAAGCTCCCAATACCCTACTAAAATGTCCAGAGGAGATAGTAAACTCTAAGATTATTTTTCTTTATTTGGGTTCCAAGGCAAAAGACCATGAACTAATATCATCTGTAAAATGCATGGATTATTGACTTCCTGAAACAGGATATTGATTTAATAAAAAAATTAATTAAAATGCTTCATTCTCTTTCATAGTTAACATTCACATCATTGTCGAAAATAGATGAAATATAATAAAACACAATATTCATTTTATTATATTTCTTGGATATATTAATTTGGATATATTATATATCCAAAGGTGAAGTTTAAAAAATTCTTACTCTATGACTTCCTATTTAAGAAACATTTTGCATAGTTTATTAATCTTTACCAATATTTGTGCTATCAAAATTGACTTACCAATCATAAAATTAATTTTATAAAATAATCTAAGTTATCAGAATAAAAACTGTTACTTTTATTTCAATTTGTCCATAAAGGTTAAAAAATACACATACCTCAACAAATATAAAACACGGGATGATGGAATAACTTCGTTGAGTGTTGTTTCCTACAGCCATTTCTCACACCATATAGCAAGACTGCACCGTCAAAAACTGTCCAGGCTGAAATAGAAATAGGTTGCATAGTATAAGAACCATATATTGAGAAGTCCCTTAGGTACTTACATAAAAATATCAGCTACCTTCTAGATAAGCAGGCTATGTGCAAAAGCAATACAGTGATCTACAACACAGTCAAGTCAGACTAATAATCATTCCAATAAAAAGCAAATAATATATACTTGCCATGAATAGTTTTACAGCCAAAATGACCAGGTCAGGAGCTGCTTGTGCACATAGCTAGTGAATAGAATTCTAATTGCCTAGTACTGCATAGTGCCTTACCCCAGTAGACTGCCCTAATGCCATGAAATACAATTTTTGGTATACAACTTTTTTTTCTTGTCCATCCTGCATGGATCTCTCTTACTTGTTCCTAATCCTCCCAATTTGCAACCTAGAGAATTGTCTGTTTATGCTCTGGTCTTTCCCTTTGAAGCTGATATTTAGTACAGAGCCACCAATCCCTGACTTCCTTCCTTGACCATTATTTGTCCTTGCTCTCTTGAATACACAGCCATGAACAACTTCAGGTTAATATGTCACCGATCTGTTTCACTGGTTTCCCTCAGCCCTGTGTGTGACCCAAACATAAAACAGTAAAGGCATAACACATTTCATTTAACTTATAAGACATTCACTTAGCTTACAAGAATGGAGTAGCTGGGCAATAGCAGATTGTCATTAAATATTTTATTAGAACATATCTTCCCTGCTTTGAACTGAAAATATAATTGTATTAGGAGATTAGTTAGTTTTGATTCTTCTTAATACAATGAAGTAAAGATTTTAAGCTTTAATGAAATTTCCAGTCCAGAGTTTTAAAAATCCAGTACATTTTTTATTCTCTAGCCAAAGCAATACTACACATTTCAGATATCTGCTCTTAAAGTCATTATTTTTCATTTGTTCTGTTTCTCTGTCATCCCTACCAACAGTTCTTGTAGATTTTGATTACAGTATGAAAGGTAACATAGGAAGTACCAGTCTATTTGAATGGCCAGCTGTACTTTTTAAAAGGTCAGACATTAATTTTAATGTCTTCATTTCTATCCTTCCTAAGTTTCTTTCTGCCCTTTTCCAGAATGAAACTGTAAAATACATATCCTTCCCTTTTGAGATATCAACTCCTCACTTGTCAATTAAAAGTTTCTCTGATCAAATTTAATATTATGTGCTTTATAAATCCATACCAACCACAGTATTTAAGTTTTAGGCAACTTAATTTTTTTCAATTAAAATTGGATATTTTCTGTTATAAAATCATACCCATACTACATGTGTTATTTCACCATTCTATTGTAGGATGTTATTTTCTACAATAAGAAAGGAATCTATATGTAGAAAACACATTGAATTGATTGGACAACCATCATTTTAAAATGGACAACCATTTTAATTTTGCCCTTACTTAACCCGAATATCTTAGAATTTACTTAGTATTTATGATATAAATGAACTTTCCTGTTAGCATCAGCCAAATACAGTGTTGTATATCTGAAAAGAAAATTAAATATTAATCATGTTCAAGAAGGCAGAGGCACGAGAAAAAGCAAAGGCATCAGACACCTAGTGTTTTAGATGACTTCTCCATGCAATTAATAAAGAATAACAATAAAGTGGAGAATATAAGACAAGCTTTAGGATACAAAATTCCCCTCTATTTTCATTTTTCTGTTCCAAAATGCAACCAAGCTTTTTATATGTATATGGCTACACACACACACACACACACACACACACACACAAAGAGATGGGAGTATCTACAGTGAGGTATGTTTCATATATACCAATTCACTCATTTTAAGTGTACAATTCAATATTTTAAATAAATTTACCAAATTGTGCAACTTTCCCATAAGATAGTTTTAGAACTTTTTAATCACCCCTAAAAGAATTATCATGTCTATTTACTGTTAATTCCCACCATCAACTCCTTCACCATATCCCAAAGCCAGGCAATCTGCTTTCTGACTCTACAGATTTGCCTTTTCTGGATATTTTAAATGAATAGAATAATATAATACACGACCTCTTATTTCTGCATTTCTTCACTTAGCATATTTTTGAGATTCATTCATGTTGTTGCACATTCAGTAATTTTTTTCCTTTTAACTGCCGAATAATATTCCATTGTATGGCTATTGCACCTTTACCAGTTGGTAGAAATTTAGATTGTTTTGAATTTTTGGCTATATCCAGTATTTGGATTCAATATTATGGAAATTCAATATTCAGTATTCAATATTATGGAAAACCATGCTAATAACATCTGTGTACAATTCTTTGTGTGGATTTATATTTTCATTTCTCATGGATATTAGACACCTAAGAGAATTGCTAGGTCATACGTTAAATTATGTTTAATTTTTTAACAGCACTACTAAAACGTTTTCCAAAGTAGCTATACCATTTTACATTCCCACCAGCAATGTATGAGAGTTCCCATTTCTCCACACTGCCATTGACATTTTTATTGTTTATCTTTTTTATTATAGCTATTCTACTGGGCATGAAATGATATCTCATTGTGGTTTTAATTTTCATTTTGCTAATAAAAAAATTATGTTGAGCATCTTTCCATGTGCTTATTAGCCATTTTTATATCTTCTTTTGTGAAGTGTCTATTCAAATACCTTTTGTGGTTGGGTTGTTCGTCTTATTATTTTCAAGGTGTAAAGGTTTTTTGTACAAATCTTTATCAGATACATATTTTCAATATTTTCTTCCAGTCTTTTGCTTATGTTTTAATTTTATTTTTTCCATGTTTTTCATTGATTGAGGTGAAATTCACACAATACAAAGTTAACCATCTTAAAGAATACAATTCAGTGACATTGAGTACCTTCACAGTACTATGCAACCACCACCAAGTTCCAAAATATTTTTTCACCCCAAAAGCAAGCCCTGTTCCCATTAGCTGTCTCCCACTTTTCTTTAATTGACAAACAATAGTTATATATATTTATGAGGGATAATGTGGTGTTTTGATTTTTATAATATGAAATGATTAAATCAGCATAATTAACAAATATATCACCTCAGGTACTTATTTTTACTACCAAAACATTTAAAATCTAATTTTATAGGAATTTTGAAATATATATCATTATAATCACCATTCTGCACAAGAGATCATTAAAGCTTATGCCTCCTGTCTACCTGAAACTTTACACCCTTTGATCAACATCTTCCCTTTCTCCATCCATCCCCCTCTTCCAGCCACTGGTAACCATCATTCTACTCACTATTTCTGATTTCAACTTTTTTAGATTCCACATGTAAGTGAAATCATACGGTATCTGTCTTTCTGTTCCTAGCTTATTTTACTTAGCATGATGTGCTCCAGGTTCATCCATGTTATTTCCCCCTTTTTAAGGCTAAATAGTATTCCATTACAATATTATATGTTCACCAAATAGTATAGTAACACTATACTATATATATACTACCTAGGTGTCAATTATCAATGAATGGACAAACAAAATTTGGTTTATGTATGTATGTGTGTGTATATATATATACACATACACACTATATATATGTGTATATATGTATGTGTGTATATATATAGTGTGCGTATAGTATACACATATATATACACACTCATATATAGTGCATGTGTGTGTATATATATATACATATATATAGTGTGCGTGTGTGTGTGTATATATATATGTGTATATATATACGTATGTATATATATACATATATATATATACACATATATATATACACACACACACGCACACTATATACTACCTCGGTGTCAATTATTAATGAATGGATAAAGAAAATCTGGTGTATTAGGTATGTGTGTGTATATATATATGTGTGTGTGTGTGTGTGTGTATATACACACACACACACCCAAATAGTATAGTAATTTGGTGTGTGTATATATGTATGTGTATATACATATATATACATACATACATGTATATACATACACATATACACACACACACACACACATACATATACCCAATTTCTTTATCCATTCATTGATAATTGACAGCTAGGTAGTTTTAATATCTTGGCTGTTGTGAATAATGCTGCAATGAACATGAGAACGCATAAATATTTTTGGCATACTGATTTCAATTCCTTTGGATACACACTCAGAAGTGGAATTACTGGATAATATGATAAATTATATACTTAGTTTTCTGAGGAGCCTCCACACTGTTTTCCAGAATGGATATATTAATTTACATTCCCATTCAACAGTGCACAAGCATTTTTTTTTCTCCACACCATCAACACTTACTATCTTTCATCTTTTTTATAATAGCCATTCTAACAGGTATGAAGTAATACCTCATTGTGGTTTTAATTTGTATTTCCCTGATCATCAGTGATGAGAATATATATATATTATATATAAATTTATAAATATATATATTAGATATATATTACATATCTAATATATATTAGATATGTAATATATATCTAATATATATCTGTTGGCCATTTGTATGTCCTCCTTTGAGAAGTGTCTACAAAGATTCTTTGACCATGTTTAGATTGGGTTGTTTTATTGCTATTGAGTTGTTTGAGTTCTTCATATATTTTAAATATTAGCCCCTCATCAGATGTATGTTTGAAAATATTTTCTCCTGATCTGTAGGTTGTCTCTTAACTCTACTGTTTCATTTGCTGTGCAGAGCTTTTTTGTTTGGTGTAATCCCGTTTGTTTATATTTTGCTTGTGCTTGTGCTTTTGGGGTCATATCTAAAAACATCTTTGTCCAGTCCAATATTGTGAAGCATTTCCCTTGTTTTCTTCTTGTAGTTTTACAGTTTCGGGTCTCATGTTTAAGTACTTAATCCACTTTGAGTTAATTTTTGTTTATGGTGTGGAATAAGAGTCCAATTTTGTTCTTCTGCTTGTGTAGATCCAGTTTTCCCAACACCATTTATTGAAGAGACTATTCTTTCTCCACTAGTGCTTTCTTGGCACCTCTGTTGAAAATCAATTGACCACAAATATATGGGCTTATTTCTGGGCTGTCTATACTGTTCTATTGGTCAAAATGTCTGTTTTTAATGCCAGGACCATGTTGTTTTTGTTCATTATAGCTTATAGATTTTTAAGTTAGGTAGTGTAATGCATTCAGTTTTATTCTTTTTTTTCTCTATCCCTTTGACTGTTTGAGATCTTTTGTGGTTCCATACAAATTTTAGAATTGTTTTTATTTCTGTGAAAAAGTACATTGGAATTTTGGTAGGGATTTCATTGAATCTATAGACCTCTTTGGGTAGTAAGGACATTTCTTTTAATTTCTTAATTGTATTAGTCAGGGTTTTCTAGAGGGACATAATCAATCAGAATTAATGGAATGTATGTGTGTGTGTATGTGTATATATATGTGTGCGTATGTGTATATATGTATATATGTGAGTTAAGTATTAACTCACACAGTCACATGGTCCTACAATAGGCCATCTGCAGGCTGAGGAGCAACGAGAGCCAGTCTGAGTTCCAAAACTGAAGAACTTGGAGTCTGATGTTTGAAGGCAGGAAGCATCCAGCATGGGAGAAATATATAGGTTGGGAGGCTAGGCCAGTCTAACCTTTTCAAGTTTTTCTGCCTGCTTTATATTCTCTGGCAGCTGATTAGATGGTGCCCATCCAGATTAAGGTGGGTTTGCCTTCCCCAGCCCACTGACCCAAATGTTAATATCCTTTGGCAATGCCTTCACAGACACACTCAGGATTAATACTTTGCATCCTTCAATCCAATCAAGTTGACACTCAGTATTAACCATCACAAGTCTACCCCTTGTCAGCTTGAACCCATGCACATCTTCTGAGATTATGCATAATCTTCAAATAAAGACAGTAATAAGGTCATAATTATGTCTAATGTAATACAACTACCCTTCATACAACCGGAAATGTACCAATCCCCAACCCAAATACATAAAGTTAACAATACTTAAATGCTGATATGAAGTCAATAAATCTTATGTCACATGATAAAGGAAATAAAATGAAGATATTTTCTTAGTACAAGTGTATACGTACACAAACATGTTTTTAACAAAAGAAGGAGGAAATACTTATGACAATTACAGTCCTCATTCCTGCAGCTGGTCAAGTGGTCATAGCTGGTATTGGTGATTAACTTCTTCTACTACCCATTCTGTATTCCCTTTGCCTTCAGCAAGCAACTCAGCAGGTTGTGCTTTTTTTCCTGATGGTGTGACCCAAACCTTCATTCCTGAAGGGTCTGGGCCATTTGTAGTCCTGCCTGGATTAGGCTGTTGTAGTTTCCCATTGACCTTAATCACAAGGCATGGTAATACTAAGCAACGCCCTAATGGATCTCCTAATAGATTCCATGCATACTCTTCCTTACCTAAGTTGTAGAGTAGTAGACTGATTTCATCTTGACAGTCCAGGTCTATTATCCCAGCCAATACTGTCACTCCCTTCTTAGCCCATTGACTTAAAGGTAGGAGAAGCCCAAAGTTTCCAGGTGGCACTCTTAACTTTCAGTTTAATGGAATCATTGTTGTATCTCCTGGTGACAGTGTTCCTCCCTCTGGAACTAAGACCTCTAGGCCAGCAGAACATAATGTCGTGGGAACAGGAAGCAAAAATTTTGCTAGTGGATCACTAGGGGTGATGGTGAGCGGTGCCACTTCCACTTCCATTCCTTGATTCCTGGACTCACGAATCCTGGCTATGGGAGAAACAGTACCATATATTGGACACTGATTCAGAGCATACGCGGCCTTCTGGCGAACTCTGCCCCAGCCCTGCAATGTATTGTCACCAAGTTGGCATTGTAATTGTGACTTCCAAAGGCCATTCCACCATTCTATCATTCTAGCTGCTTCAGGATGATAGGGTACATGGTAAGACCAGTGAATTCCATGAGCATGAGCCCACTGCTGCACTTCTTTAGCCGCAAAATGAGTGCCTTGTTCAGAGGCAATGCTGTGTGGAATACCATGATGGTGGATAAGGCATTCCATAAGTTCACAGATGATAGTCTTGCCAGAAGCATTGCGTGAAGGATAGGCAAACCCATATCTGGAGTAAGTGTCTACTCCAGTGAGGACAAACCTCTGCTCTTTCCATGATGGAAGAGGTCCAATATAATCAACCCGCCACCCCAAGGAATGATGCCATATCTAGGGCTCAGTGTTGGTCTCTGCTGCTGGCAAATTGGGCACTCAGCAGTGGCAGTAGCCAGGTCAGCCTTGGTGAGTGGAAGTCCATGTTGCTGAGCCCACGTGTAACCTCTATCCTTGCCACCATGGCCACTTTGTCCATGGGCCCACTGGGCGATGACATGGGTGGCTGGGGAAAGAGGCTGAGTGGTATCCACAGGTCATAGGTCATTCTATCCACTTGATCATTAAAATCCTCCTCTGCTGAGGTGACCCATTGGTAAGCACTCATATGGGATACAAATAACTTCACAGTGTTTGGCCACTCAGGTCCCTCCACATTAATGATGTCTTTTATATTTACATTTTACTAGTTAGCCATTTTTACTCAGAGACTTTCCTTGTTAAACTTTAATTTCAAAGATCATTTAATTCAGATACTGATTACCTTACTATTATTATACCAATCCAGATTTTTGAAAGCAATTTATGATGTAAAAAATACAAACCAATGTCAAAATAAAATTAATATTGGGAATTATTAGAAAAGACTAACAACTTAATAGAAATTATATAAATTATACAACCTAATAGAAAAATGGGTATAGTCAATTTAAAGAAGAAATATGGATGACTAACATGAAAATATTTACAACCTCATTAATAGGTTATAAAAACTAAAATAATATTTTTCGTTTCACATCCATGAAATTGGAAGAAGGTAAAACTCTGATAGCATCAAAGGTTGGCCATATGGAGCAGCAAATGCTCTTCTACACAGCTGAAAGAAGTGCTATTTGGAACAACTATTTTGAAGAATGATTCAGTAAAACCTAGTATGGTGGAAGATTCTCATTCCTTTCACCACAACAAACAAAAACAACAAACACCCTTAGTAAAACTCTTACCATACAAAACATACATCAGTTTTGTTTCTATACACTAACAATGAACTGTCTGAAAAAGAAATTATGAAAATGAGCCAATTCACAATAGCATTGAAAAGAATACAATACTTAGGAATAAATTTAAAGAGGTAAAATATCTGCACTGAAAACAGTACATGTTGATGAAAGACATTGAAGAAGACACCAAAAAAGAAAAGGCATCCCATGTTCATGGATTGGAATAATTAGTATTGTTAAAATGTCCAGACTATACAAAGCGATCTACAGATTTAATGTGATTCCTATCAAAATTCAAGTAGCATTTTTCACAGAAATAGAAAAAAAATCCTAAAATTCCCATGGAAAAAGGACCCAAATTGCCAAAGCAATCTTGAGCAAAAGAACAAAGCTGGAGGCATCATACTTTCTGATTTCAAAATATATTACAAAGTTACAGTAATTAAAACTTACTTTCTTTGCTGAGACTTTTTTCATTTGTTTCAAAGATATTTCTAATTTTCCATTGAAGCATTTGCATGATGGCTGTTCTATGATCCTTTTCAGATAATTTTAACATCTATGTTATCCTGTCATTGGTGTCTTTTGATTGTGTTTTCATAATTAGTTTGAGATCTTTTTGATTCTTGGTATGAAAAGTGATTATTAAAACCTTAGGATATTATAAGGCTCAAAATTTTCTTTTGATCTTGTGCTTTACTGTAACTCCCCTGACGCTGCTCCAGTGGGTGGAGGAGGAATGTCACTTTGTAACTGCCATGTGAAGGTGAAGTCTCGGTTCTCCACTTGGCCTCCTATTATACATGGTTAGAGAGGGGCCCCTTGTTATTGCTTAACAGAGGTGGAGTCCAGCACTCCCACTAGGCCTCCACTGATACCACCCTGGTGGAGACAGAGGTACCTCATTACTGCCCCTAGGTGGCCTCCACAGATACTGCAAGAAGGTGGCATTGTTACTTGTCGTAAAATTTCTAACTTCACATTAGGCTTCCTCTGATACCATCCCAGTGAGGAATGCGTAGGAGTGCCTCATTACTGCCTGTTGGAGTAGGAATCCTGGCTCCCCACATATTCTCTCTTAACACCATGGAAGGGAAGATACTCATTGCTCATCAAGAAATAAAGTCCTGGCTCCCCACTTGGCCTCTGTCCTGAACCCAGCAAGAGTTTTGGGACCCTCCTTACCTCCTGGCCAGGGTGGATATCTAAGCACTTAATTCAATCTTTTCTAGTAGGTGGAGGTGGGGCCTCAGTTTTTTCTGTGGTGTTTGACTAGGTTCAAGAAGGTTATTATCTAAAAGTTGTCTGGCTTGTCAGGCTACCCTTTTCCAGGCCCTTTGGCTAGAACAAGCAGGCTTTCCTTGGGTCATTATTTGTCTGCTCCTATTGGCATTTGTGGTTGCCAGCTTCTCCAATATCAGGTCTGAGACACCTGAGGCAAAAGAAAATCCTGAGAAGTCACTACTATGTTGTTCCTTGTGTTGTGAAGTCCTTAGCCAGTCTGGCTTTTCTCTCTCTTGAGTCTTCTTTTCTTTTATATAAAGCATCCAAGCTTTCTAGTTGTACTTAGTGAAAGGAATAGGGAAAAGTATGTCTTACTTTATCTTCTCAAAGCAAAAGTCATCACAACTCTTTTTGAAGAAGTACCACATATGGCAGCCACCAAGATTCTCATTTAGCCCAGCCTTGCTGTGTTCTCATGAATTTGAGTTTCTTGGTGACAAAGGTTTCAAAATACCATAACAAGCCATATAATTTATTCATTCACTTATTCTTAAATTATGCCAGGTATCCCATTAGGCATAACTAGAAGCAATAAGCTAGTCAAATACCCTGTATTCTATGGGCTAACAGATATCAAGAAGAGACTGAAAAATATATAAACAAATATAACAATGTATCATAGGCACTTATATGAAAAAGAAATAATGGTGGCGCCAAAGAATGATCAATTCTAACCCTTGTGGTCAGAGATGTGTTATCTTTTAGGCACAGTAGACAGTGCCTAGGACCCACTTTTTAGCAGTCTACAAAAATGTTTTATTTTATTTTAAAATCAGAAGAAAAGTTAACTTTTAGGTAGACAAAAATGTTTTCAATATATAATATTAATATATTCAGTTTTATGCCAATTCAATTGTAAAATACAAATTTTAATTTTTTCATGAAGAAAGGTGCCCACAAAACTGCTTAGAGCCCATGAAATAATAATGCAGCCCTAGTTGGAATAAACATAAGTAAAGGTTTGTTAGAGGAGACAGCTTGTCTAAGTTGATTAAAATAGTGTTGGTGTTCCCCTATCAGACACGGGAGAGAGAAGCATTTCAGCTAAAAGGGACAGCAGGAGCAAAGGTTTCCAAAGATAAGAATCAGCCTAACATGTTTGTAAAACTCTAAAATCAATACCAGGTCAAATGTATGAAGTTCAAGGAAGAGCTATAGATGCTACCAAAATTTGTTTATGTACTTGAAGCTCATTATGCACAAACTCTCGTAATTAGAATACTTCAAGGATAAGAATTACAGAATTGGTTATTTCCACATCAGATAGGAACTTAAAGCAAAGAAAAAATCAATATTGACAGACACTGATGTTTCTTGCTAATTAATTCAAATAAAGCTCTTCATTTCTAGGAGGTAAATATATTATGAATCAGACATCATTGGAATATGAATTTCAAGAAAAGATTCAATGCTACCTCACGTGCTCCCATGGAATTTTCTACATAATTTCTTTCCTCTTGTTTATGAGAAATATAATCATTCCTAGGTAACTCGGGACAAATAAAAACAATTACCCATTACAAAGTATCTGTGTCTGTGGTACAGAAAATGGATGATGATGGAGCATGGTGATAGCAGGAGGGGAACAAACCTCCTTCATTTCTAAGCTGTGCAAAGTCAGAGCCACATGATCAGTCAGAGAATGTGCAGAGAATAAAAATGCCCTTCAAAAGGGTCTCCATGACCTACTGGGCCTTTCTGCCCAGCCTTGATGTCAGTTAAATTGCTAGTGGTCAAGTCACAGACCATGGTCATTTGTAATAGCCCAGCACTTATGATTTTAAGGAAGCTACAAATTGCTCTTTGTATAGAGGATATGTTGAATTAATCTTTTTAAAACGTCATGATGATTTCGTTCAAAATTAGAATGACTTAATAGAGTTCACTAAAATAAAAATCTAAAAAGCTAGGCAACAACAAGCCCACCAAAAATTGTACCCTTCGAAGTAAGCCCAAGAATTCTGCACTTTGAGCCTACATTGATTTTTGAGCAGTGTTTTTTCCTTTCTTTTCTTTTTCTGACAGGATCTCACTCTGTTGCCCAGGCTAGAATGCAGTGGTGCCATCACGGCTCACTTGCACCATTGACCTCCCTGGTACAACCAATCCTCCCACCTCAGCCTCTTGAGTAGCTGGAACTACAGCACACGCCACCATGTCCAGCTAATTTTTAAAGTTTTTGTGGAAACAGGGTCTCACTATGTTGCCTAGGCTGGAACATTTTTTCTCAACTCTGTCACTGTTGATCTTGCAGGCAAGATCTTTGTTGCGAGGGGCTCTACTGAACATTGCTGGATGTTTAGTAATATTGCCGGCTTCTATCCTCAAAATGCCAATAGTAGCAATTCTCCCTTTGCCACCCAAGGGTGAAAACTAAAAATTTCTACAGA
Source organism: Gorilla gorilla gorilla (assembly GCF_029281585.2). Lineage (NCBI taxonomy): Eukaryota > Metazoa > Chordata > Mammalia > Primates > Hominidae > Gorilla > Gorilla gorilla. Next base: position 97,493,027 of record NC_073237.2, on the reverse strand, counting down.
CTTTGCCATATGTCCTCTTCAAGGGGAGAGAGAAAAAAGGCATGGAGACTTCCCCTGATGGAGAACTACTAATTTAGGAGAATTAAGAGCAGAGTCCCTAGGATGAGAATTTTTGAGCTGGTGAAGAAACTTCTTTAGCTGGGTTAAAAGTCACAGTTTTAGCCAAGGGGACAACCATATTCCTGCCTAATACCTATCAGAGGGAAATCTGAAAATTACCTCAGGGCCTTGTTGTACTGGGGGAAACAAAGGGCTTCCCAAGCCCAGAGTCTATGGGTGATACTAAAACACTCTGAACTCCAGAAGAAAGCAGGGCTGTTTTATCCATTAGGTACTATAGGGCCAATTGCTAGAGCCTGTGAGCTATTTAAGAGCCCATGAAAATACATAAGAAATTGTTTAAAGGCATCAAAAATATGCAAAACCAAATGAAAAATATGTAAAAATACACCTGAAAAGGTAAAACTCTAGCAGCTTCATTAACTATTAAACTTAGTCTTCACAACAATTTCATTAATATAAAAATGATTTGTAAGTAGGCTACTCTAAATATAAAAATAATCCTTTGCAGAGAAACTATAAATAACTGTATATTAAATTAGTGACTCAGGAAAAGGATTTTAAAAGAATAGTTAAAATCTTTTCATTTCACTTTGCCATGAAATAAAAGTTTACTCTTAGATGTAGATTATTCTTTACGGGTTTGTTATCCTAGGGATTGGGGCCTCAAAAAGTGAGCACTGAAGACAATCTTAACAACCTTAAAATAGCTCTGGAGGGATTTTGCTTCCAGCCAAGATAAAGTAAGTCGGATTTCATGCCTGAAACAACTGAGAAATACAGACAAAAATAAATGAGACAATGGTATTCAAGACATTGGACATGAGGCAATAAAGTGCAATGATCCTTGAAAGATGGGAACAAGCAGAGGTAAGCCCCATGATTGCCCTAGCTTATAGTCTGGAGAGTATCTAGGCAATGATACAACAAGGGGAATCCAGGCAAGTGGCCAGCAATCACCCTGAGTTGGGTAGATAGAGCTGGGAATGTGGGGAGGCCATGGCATCTCAAGTTCACAAGGCAGAGTTCCAGAGAGGAGAGTGCTGCAGAGAGAGAGCACTCGGGGGTTTGCAGAGGGACCTTGAGTCTTCAGCAGAGTACTGATGAACACATGCATGGGTGGAAACTACCCAAGGCCCAGAGAGAAACCGTCTAAGAGAATTAGAGTAAGTAATCATCGGGGTTTACACAGGGCCAAGAATACTTTCTCTTCCCACCAACCAAAGTAGAAAACCTCCTAACTAACTCACCAGATATCAGGTGTACTTAGGTTTTGACTGAATAATAATTGAGCATGAAAACATTTCTCATCCAGGGACCATAAAGTGACACTGAAAAGTACTCCTTGTAGCATATTTTGTTTTTTTTCCCCCTTTAGTGTGTCTGTTACCAAATACTGAATATTCATTGGGATATCTTTTATTTTGCAAAAGACATCTTAACATGTTATAGCCAGTCTTTGCCCTACTGAGTGGTATGCTTTTTCCCTGGTGTTGGGGCCTCCTGGAAGCAAATATGTGTGACAGCACGATCCATGGCCCAGGTCAAGTTGAAGGCATCTCTAATATGAGTTCCACAACATTTAACATGGTGAAACTCCCTAGAAGTTCCTCAAAATTAGGTTGGTTCACAATAAAATGAGATTATGGCTAGAATTAAGGGAGAGTGGTATATTTCTATATGATGCCAAATCTTAATTGGAGGTAAGGTGGTTGGAGTAGAAAAGGAAAAATTAAAAGATAAGAAAGAATGAGACGTGAGAGTTACATTTCATCATATTCCCCAACACTCAGAGCAAGCCATGATCCCAAAAGGGAGCTCATCTTTGACACAGGTTAAATAGGCATTCGTTTCCTCAGTGATACTGAGCTACCCCTCCCTATTCTGAATCATTTCTGTTCAGTACATGATCCTCAACTAAGATCAAATTTAATTTTTAAATTAATTTGCATTTAATTTCTCAAAGCTAGAAAAATCTATTTTTTAAAGAACAAAGACATTAAGGGATAGGAACACATCCAGTGAGATTGCAGGTGAGTGCAAAATAGATTTCACCAATAGATGATGTGGGATTTAGGAATACACTCTTTGAGCTTTCAAGAGAAATACTTTGTTCACTTTTAGAGAGTTGCAAAGCTTATGAAGGATAATGTGAAGACCCAGACACAACAAGAGGGTGGCATTGGCACTGCCCTTCTCTACAGTCTCTCTGCTCCAGTTTCTTACTGCTAGATCCACAATGCAGCCCTTGAGCTATCCCCGACTAAGGCAGTGAGATACAAAGAATGGAAGACCTACAATCCAGGGAAATCTGAAATTTAGTCAAATCTTTGCAAACTACCCAGACTCAGGAACACTGTGAGGATACCTGGGCCCCCACATTTTTCTTAAGTGACTTTTTAGACCCAGGGGTAATTCCAGGTTTCCTCAGGGTTCCCACAGTACATTGTCCTTGTTCATAAGACTAGTCTTTCAGCTTTGTTCCTATGGCTTAAATCTGGTGCATCACAAATACCTCATTCTCCCTCTAATCCTGAATCCCTGCCTGGACCTCAGGTAAGTGACCAGGACTCAGCTGCCCTATTTACCTTTATGAATCCTTTGAACTTATATGTCTGGTTCACAATTAAGTTCTGTGCCTGAATGGAAAGTCTGCAAGACAGTCATTGCTGTCTTGGGGTTGGGGACCCCTGGCCTAGAACACTCTTACCCCTCTATATTTGCCTAGGAAAATGTCTGCCTGTTTTTCAGATCTGCAATTAAATGCCATTTTCTTTTCTTTTTTTTAAGAGACAGGATCTTGTTCTGTCACCCAGGCTGGAGTGCAGTGATGCAATCATGGATTACCATACTCTTGACCTTCCTGGTTCAAGTCATCCTCCTACCTCAGCCTCCCCAGTAGCTGGGATTACAGGCACATGCCACCATGCCTAGCTATCCTTTTAAAAATGTTTTTGTAAAGATAGAGTCTCACTACCTTGCCCAGGCTGATCTTAAACCCCTGGACTCAAGTGATCCTCCCACTTTGTCCTCCCAAAGTGCTGAGATTACAGGCATGGGCCACTGTGTCTGGCCTAAATGCCATTTTCAGTGGGAAAGTTTTGCCACCTTCTCAGACTACTTCAAGTCTATTACACACTTTCATCATACTTCTTACTAGTATGTGATATGGTTTAGCTGTGTCCCCACTCAGATCTCATCTTGAATTATAGCTCCCACAATCTGACGTGTCATGGGAGGGGCCCAGTGGGAGGTAACTGAATCATTGGGGGTTCTTTCTCATGAGATCTGATGGTTTTATAAACAGGAGTTCCCCTGAACAAGTTCTCTCTTGCCTGCTGCCACGTAAGATGTGTCTTGCTTCCTCTTTAATTTCTGCCATGATTGTGAGGCCTCCCCAGCCATGTGGAACTGTGACTCCATTAAACCTCTTTCCTTTACAAATTACCCATCTTGGTTATATCTTTATTAGCAGTGTGAGAACAGATTAATATAGTATGTATTGTGTAATTGTTTCATATCTTTATTTTTCTGGACTGTCAACTTTGCTCCATGAGCCAGGACCATGTTTGTCTTGGTCAGCACAGTAACCTTAGCACTTCATACAGTGCTTGGCACATAGTAGGTACACAGTAATTGTTAATATAAACAACGTCCCTCAGCTACTCAGCTCCATCATTTGATTCTACATTGGCCCTAGATCAGTTTTTTTAAGCTCCTGATTGACTCTTAGGTCTTGGGTCAATCCTCAGTAGGTCTTGAAAGAACTCAACAATATGGTCTTAATCTAAGTCTCAGGTCAATCATCTCTGCCTACTGCAACTAGATAGAACTCACTCTACCTTGGACCCAAAGAATAGTGAAAAATAAAGTATTTGGAAGTCCTAGACATAAAAATGTAAACCAGAACACATTTTCAAATGTAAAATTGAAAAAAGAGATGATTCTATTGAATTCTACATCGGGGACTTCATTATTATGAAAAAAATCACTTTAGATTCTTTTTTAAAAAGATATATACCTTGATAACATTTGATAACATGTAACAAAAAGCAATTTTTTTTAAAAGTCTGAGTTCATCTAAAAAAGTAAGCCATCTCTGTTAGAGACTAGTCTTTTTAAGACAACAATAAGAACAAGAATGATGCCAACCACAAAACTCAGCAGGTGACCTGAAGCACTTGAGAAGAAAGCAGAAAGCATGATAATGTCAAAATAAACTAATGGGAAGGGAGTATCCTGAATTATCTTACGGTCCACCACGAGGAGAACTGCTAAGTAGGAAAACACCATCCCCAGACTAGAAGGGCATTGCCCTAATTTCTTTTTAAAATTGTTGTTATTGTTTACCTCTAATTTTCCACTAGAAAAAAATGGCCGCAAAAAGTAGAAGGGCACAAAGAGATTTGCTTAATTAGAAAGTAGTGAGTTAATGTTTCCTTCAATAAAATCAAAGGCTGAAAGAAAATGAGTTTTGGATGCTCAGTTAAACTGAGACCTTAAAGGAGTGGAGCAAGAACTGAAGCACACAGACACACAGACACACACACCCCAAAAGGGATGAGACATTGGGAAAGTCCCCAGCAAAAGTACTTGGTTTAAAGTCTGGGGAGAAAATAGGCCAAGAATATGTTGTCATTGCTCTCAACTTAATAGTAATGAATATGATTCTTAAGCATACTTACGTATTTGTATTCTCTTCTTGCTTTGGTTATAAAATTTCAAATATAAAAAAGTAACTGAAGTTATCAACAACAAAATTAATAATGAAACCCCTATTACATTGCCATTATGATTCAGGTTGTAGGACTGACTACATAAAAGGTCCAGGATTGTTCTGTTGTGGTCTCTCACACTCTTTCAATAAAAAATGTCCATAAGGCTTAAGATGAACTTGCATTATGTTGAAGTCCATTGTAAAATGGGCCATATTTTAGAAAGCCTTCAGTGTTCCTCATGTCATAATGCCTTTAACTAAATTATTTTGAAGACGAGCATTGAGAAAAAGGTTCCACTTTATCCATTCACCCACCCATCCAATAATGTGTTAAGTACCTTCTGGGTTCAAGGCCTTATCTTAGGCTTTGAGTCATGCAAATATGAGTCAAGCAGTCATTGACAGCAGGTAGCTTACAACCTAGCAAGAGAGTATATGCAGATGGAAATGCAGAATCTATTTTAAAAAATAACATAGAGAATGAGAATTCATAGGAAGTAGAGTTTTTCCATGGATGATAGTTGAGCTAGGTCTGTGAGGACAGGTTAGTTATGAAGAGACCCAGGAGGAAGGAGAAGGATTTCTAGTCATAAGGAACGGAATGAGCAAAGTATGGAACAGAACATCCCATATCATATCTATGGTATGAAATTAGGGTTAGGCAAGTTTGGCCAGCACATAAAAGACACCAAGGAAAGTAGCACTGCAGATAGTGACTGGGTTGTTGAATGCAAGTTAAGGATGTTAGAGTCCCTTTATTAACTATGGCTAAGAGAATGCAAGAGGGATGGCAGTGGGTGTCCACTAGAGGGAGACTTAGTAGGTGCCACTATCCTTTAGGACAGAATTAGAATTGATATGGTTTGGCTGTGTCCCCACCCAAATCTCATCCTGAATTGTAGCTTCCATAATTCCCATGTGTTGTAGGAGGGATCTGGTGGGAGGTAATTGAATCATAGGGGCAGGTCTTTCCCATGCTGTTCTTATGATAGTGAATAAGTCTCAGGAGATCTTATGGTTTTACAAAGGGGAATTTCCCTACACAAGCTCTCTTACCTGCCACTGTGTAAGACTTTGCTCCTCCTTTGCCTTTGATTTTGAGACCTCTCCAGCCATGTGGAATTGTGAGTCAATTAAACCTCTTTCCTTTATAAATTACTCAGTCTCAGATATGTCTTTATCAGCAGTGTGAGAACAGACTAATACAAGAATGAGGCAAGAGCTGGCTTCAATCTAGATTTTGTATTTTTGAGATGAGCAGGGAGGAGAGGTAGATGGAAGCTCTTGTTTGAATCTGGGATTCTCTGAAGTGGCTTAAAAGGGACATTTGTTATGTTATTAAAGTCAGAGGGACCAAAGTGCCCTTTCAGAACTCCTGTCCTGTCACTGATTCCTCTCCATTGCCCTTTGATGTCTGCACTAGTTCTCATCTCCAGGGCCACAGTGGTTTCTAATGACTCAAGAGATGAGGATCATTAATTAAGCAGAGAGAAAAGAAGCCAAGGATCAATTCCAGAGTAATAAATTGCAGGAGAAGAGAGGAAATGCCCTGAGAGACTAGAATTCTGAAAAAGCTGTACAGGAAAGTATTTTTGGAGGTGGTGGTTCCAGTATATTAGACAGCCCTTTATGGTCTTGCCTGCAGGGATGTATGTCGCAAGCTGTTCTGAGCAATGGGGAGGCTGTGATACTGTTGTTCTGCCAAGCAAGGCTGCATTTTCCAATTTAAAGCTAAGCTGCCCAGGAGCCAAGCTGTTTGTTTTTCAGAAGGGGAGACAGGAAGAGAAAGTGTGTGTGTTTGTGTGTGTGTGAGAGAGAGAGAGAAACACACACACACACACACACACACACACACACACACACCCCGAGAGACATAAAGACAGAGACAGCAATCCAGGAGTTGAAATACCAAATCTATCTGCATGTCTACTCTCTGGAACAGTGTTTTTTTTTTTTTTTTTTCAATAGATCTTCTGGCACCTTCAGAAATCACTGCCAGGAAGTCCCTATGCCCTAGCGACAGGGTAACTAATTAGCTCTGTTAGACCCTGTTGGAATCTCACAGGAGACAGGAAGAAGAAGTGAGAGAAATTCTCTTTTACCACAGGAGATTTCATAGCAGAACTGAGACAATGCTGGGGTTGGCCATGGTTTGCCTGCACTGCTACGCAGTCAGGGGAGCACTGTGTGCATAGTGGGGCTAAACCAACTTTAGAATTTTAAATGAGTATGATCTGAAATTTTTGCTCATTAATCTCCTTGACAAACATTTATTAATGACTTACTAGTCCACACCAGGCTTTATTGAGGCCATTGCTTTATATCTTAAGATTTACATTTAACACTATAATATTTCTGGAGTTAATTTTTGTATGATATAGAGACATACTGACCATTCTTTTTAATACTGCAAACTGCTTTCCTTATCTAAAATTCCTGATACCTACTCTATATCTTCTCTTTCATTGATGTCACTTATTGGACAAATTGTCTTTCTTTAATGTCTGAATTACCAATTGTCTTTCTTTAATGTCTGAATGTATTACTAAGTTTCACAACTTCTTGCCTATTTTGTTCAACAGTTGTACACTAAGTGTCTTTTGGAAAGATGATATTAAACAAGTCATTACAAGTGGGATAAAAACGATGTCTCCCCAGAGCCTATAATGCGGTATTTAACATAGGCTAGGGGGCCAGGAAACTGTCCCATGAAAAACTGATCTTTGGATGTACAGGAATTAAGTGAGGGTGAGAAATATATTCCTGTCAAAGGGAATCCTATATAGGAAGTTCCTGAAGTGAAAAAAAACCATGGCCGTATGGTTGAAACATAAAGGGCCCAGGCAATGTGGACGTGCAGTGATGCTGGAGAAGAGGCAGGGCCTGGGATGCAGGAACAAGTAGGTCATGCTATAAAGTTTGGAATTAATTCTAAGAATAGTAAATTATAGAAAGGTTTTAAGGAAGAAAACTGCCATGATCTGATTTGCTTTTATTAAAGATTGTTCATTTGGCAGAGAGTGAGAGAAGAATGAATATGGTAAAGTGGCCAAAGACTCCTATGATCATCTAGACAAAAGGAGATGGTGGCTTAAGAATTTGGCATTTCAGACAGGCAGGTGAGTGAATTCAAAATTATTAAAATAGCAAATAGATAAGATTTAATAATTGATTAAAGTGAGAGTCATGGGGATGTCAAAACGCTTTTCCTTATTTATTTAAATCCCTCACACTAAAACAGTCATCTTTTCTGTTTTGTCTCCAGTGGTGATGAACAGATGATGAAGAGCTTTCTGCTTACTCTATTGTTAAATCACCTGCAGCCTCCTCTTCTGTCCTTTTTCATGAATCCCAATTTTTCCTCTCAACCTTCATCTGGCCCAGAATCAGGCACAGCATGGAGCAGATTATTATTGAGAATTGCCTTTAAATATCTCTTTTAAAAATACCATGCTGCAAGAAAAATGACAAAAATAATATCCTATTGTAAATTTATTCCCCAAACAAATTGGAGTTCCTACAAGTATTTGCATCCTTTATTTTCTCTTTGCTTTTCCAACTTCTACATATCCTTCAAGGCATAGTTCAATTTCTACCCCTGCCATGAAGCCTTCTCAGATGACTGTATTCAACTCAGTCAATCATTCATAACAGTCATGCTTTGATCTACCAATAAGCCAATGCAACACTTAACACCTCAGCCATTGATTTCGTGCTTAACCACAGGCAACATTATGTCAATGACAGAGTGAGAAAATCACCATCTCTTAAACCCTCTTAAGCCCAGGCTGATTTGCTTTTTGTGCATTCATTTTCTTTCAGTCAGACTCCAAAGTTCTTATTTGACTTCCTATAGACATATGTGTTATCTTTCAATCCTGATTATAATCAACAGGGATCTCTGACTTACATAATTCTTTATGCCTCTCACAGCATCTGGCCTGGTGCTTTAAATGTTACCTAAGTGAACAACACATGGCAGATATTTACGATTGTTCCAAGGAGAACTGTGGAAGGGGTGACTAAAAGTTTGCCTTTAGCTCCAACTCCCTCTCCTCTCACCTCCAACCCCCTCCCCTCTCATATCTGCAAAAGACTCTGATTAATGCATAGTCAATCATAATATTCATGTTGGAAAGAAAATGAATGAAGTCAAACAACCTGGTTCACCTGGTTCTTGTGCTAAAATTACTAAACAAACAAACAAACAAACAAACACCCTGAAAAACAAACACTTTTAGTTTTACTCCTACTTCATCTTTCCCCTTTAATTTTTAGGGAAAAAATTTATAATGCTGTCAAAATGTAAGGATCACAGGAATGAAGAAAACAGCAAAATTTTGGCCAGGTGCAGTGGCTTGCGACTGTAATCCTGGCACTTTGGGAGGCCGAGGCAGGTACATCACTTGAGGCCAGGAGTTCGAGACCAGCCTAGCCAACATGGAAAAACCCTGTCTCTACTAAAAATACAAAAAAAAAAATTAGCTGGCCGTGGTGGTGTGCACCCATAATCCCAGCTACTCTAGAGGCTGAAGCACAAGAATCACCCGAACCCGGGAGGCAGAGGTTGCAATGAGCCAAGATCGTGCCACTGCACTCCAGCCTGAGCGACAGAGCAAGACACTGTCTCAAAAAAAAAAAAGAAAAAAAAAAAGAAAAGAAAAGAAAATAGCAAAATTTAAATAGGATTCATTTATTTAAAACTCATAACAACTCTATGAAATAGATCCAATTATAAACTGCATTTTATAGATGAGAAACATTTACAGACAGTTTAAGCAGAGTGCCCAGGTTCACACAGCTGATAAGTATTAGAGCTGGAATTTATACCCAAGTGTCTGGCCCCAAGTTTGAACACTCAGTCACCACATCAACTTCTTCTCTGTAAAAATAAAAAAAAATAAAGGAAGTAAAGGGCTTAACCCACATACCTGGTCATTAGCTTTCTGGCTGATGGTTAGTTTACTGTCTGATACATTGGTTCATTTTAGCATAAAATAAGCATGCAGGGATGGTGACTCCCTGATATATGTCCTGAGTTTTTCATAATTTCAAACAAATACCCACAAATTCCTACCAAGATATATTCAATGACGATATTTAGGAGACCTGCTCTTCTTTCCTATGTCATTGAAGCTCCACACCTCACATGATGGTAAAAATTATTCCAGGGATTTGATATTATTTTATCACCCAACCTGGAATGGTTAACATAAATTAGCCCCCCCCCCGAAAAGATTTACATCTGCTGACTGACCGTGCCACTATCTATAAATAAACTTTGGATGAAGTTAACACCTGTTACAGTGTTCTCATCCATTTGTCCTTTTTTTTTGTCTCAGTACTTGCTGGCTTGTGACCTACAGAGTAAAATCTAGATGGGTTCATTAAACAACCTGTGCTTCAGCCGGATGTCACTAGAATGCCATCAGAAGAGCAAGATTTCCTCTCCAAATCAGCACCAACCCCACCACCTGAGCACATGTATGTAACTTTGCACCTAGATGAAAAAGCACCTGTTCAACAGACTTCAGCACTAGTTTTAGTCTGACAGGTGTGGATTTGAAGCCAGATGACAACTGGAATCAAGTAAGCAAGCTAGTCCCTGAAACTTGCCGCATTTCTGTCTACTCCTTTGTATTATGAGGGGTAAATTTTTTGATGTGTGTACTGTTTAGCACATGCCAAGTGTTCCATAAACATTTGCTCAATGAAAGTTCTTACCCTCAGCATTTGTAGTTCTTACAGCATTTGTAGTTCAGTTCTCTATTTTTGTCGTGGACTGTTCAGACACCAAATAGGAACAAACTACGATACTATTCTGTTCAATAAGAAGGGACTGCTTTTAGAGAACATTAGCAATACTTATTAAACATTCTCCTTATTCACACAGATAAAAAGATCATTAATTACTTAGCTTAGGTTAATTCCCAGGACACCTAATTTGTTCACATCTATTTTCAGAAAAGCTTAAGATTTAAATATGAATAATTTCGACAATTATTTTTTCTCACAGAGAAACCACAAGGCAGTCAAACAGGAAGCGGTTTGCAGGCTATATGTCAGCCGGTGGGGCTTTATGAGAAGTTCACTCTTGAGATTGGAGGAGAAATGTGGATGATAAGTTAAGGAGAATGATGAACCAATCAGCAAGAAAAACCTAAAAAGCACTTGTAGGTTCTGCCTGAAGGCCTTAATTAACTGCATTCCCCACAGCACAGAACAAACCCATCTGGACAACCAAGAACATAAAAACCCAGCATGCAGAGCTCCGTGATGGGTCAATGCTAACAAAATGGTAGGTCAAACCCCCAAAGCTTTTACAAGACCCAGAAGACAAAAATCAAAAGCAATGGTAAGATTGAAGCTAGAATGTCCCAAACTTAATAACACAAAAACTCGAATTCTCTCTAGTTTAGCCCATCAAGCTAAGAAGCCTCAATGGCTCTAAAAAGGAGGAAGAGATAGCTACAGCAATGTGTACATATGCTGTTGGCACAAAATTCACAAATTCTTCCCTAAGCAAATAAAGCCAGTCACAGAATCATTTGCTTTGCCTTTGGAAGTTGGTCACTTTTGTCACTGCTTTGTGAATGAGCCAAAACTGTTTCTAACCAAAGCATTTATTTAGGGCCTTTGTACTGACACAGCCTGGGAATAATCCAGAATCTTACATCAATTCTGTGTTAGGACAAAGGCAAGACAGAAGATATTCCTGCTGCTTGTGGGGTGGGGACGAAGCACTCTCAGGCTGTGTTTAATCATGCAGACATACCTGGCTGGCTGAAAAGTGAAAATTGCAATCTTTGGAAAGATTGTTTGCTGGATACCCAGTACCATATAACATGAAATAACTCATTATGCTTTTCTTCCAGTCCTTTAAAAATAATATTATCTTTTTTTTTTAACAATTGTGGATACTGAGGCTCAGAGAGGTTAAGTAACTTGCCTCAGGTGGCTACCAGGCTAACAAGTGTCAAAGCTAGAACATAAACTACGGCCACTGCACTCTAAAGTCGGAGGGCTTCCTACTTTACCGTGCTAGCTCCTTATCCTATACAATGCTTACCTAGGATAGCCAGGCTATCAGTATTTTGAGAGAAAAAAATATTGAAATATTTAGTCTAAATGAATGCTATGAATTAAATACTTAAAATAATGAAGTCTGGGGTAAAAACATATCCCATGAATCTAGTCCAAGTACCCAACCTATGCTTAGAGTTTCAGAAAAGAACTTTTACAGTTTGAAAAAGGTAATAATTTTTTTGAGAGACAAATGGTCCTATGGTATGGGAAAACCCCTTATAAGACACTCTTTTGTCTTTATTTTAATAAAAAGATTATATTTTGAATGCTTCCTGTGAGGTAGGCAGAGTGAAACTCTCCAGGATTGCCTTAATGAACCCCCATAATAATCTTATAAGGCAGGCACTCTTATTAATAACCCCATTTTACAGACAAGGAAACTGAGGCCTAGAGTAGGTCCATAATTTGCCCTAAATCAGACAAGTAAGCCTTAGTGCAAGGGTACAAATCTAGTTTGTTAATGTGGTTTTCAAGGTATGTGGAGACACACACTAAAATACAAGGAAGTAAAACCTAATGAGTTCCAAATATTCTCTGGCTTAACATCAGTGAACAGTTGTGCTTATTTGCAAGTTTGTAGAGAGATACCCCATAACCCAATTCTTTCCTCAACTTAATGTGTGTCCATATTCTTCTCGTCATCTTTGGTTTCCTAGAGCCAGAACATCTTAGAGTAACTGAGGCAACATGATAACTACTATATATTGAGCCTATATTTGAACACCTGCAGTGAACAAAATACTCTTACAGCTTGTTCCATTTGTAGTCAGCTCAGAAAATCATACTTATATTCAGCTGACAATGTTGAAATGACTTTTAGGAACCTCCCACTTGTATGTCTTATAGGTCAAGGGCAAAAAACTGTGCTGATGAAATGACATTATCAAAAGCAAAGCGGTTTAATGCTATTCATTGAAGCACAAGTGATCTTGAAGGAAATTGAGAGATATTCTTTTTCAAGGACAGCTTTAATAGCTGAAGGGGTATAATGTTTTATATCCAGTCAACCATCCGGCTACACACAACTTGTCACACTAAAGTGGCTTAAGATTTTTCTTCTTTTAATATTTCGATGACATGTTGAATGCATATAAGAGGTTAGAGTGAACAAGGAAGTTAAGGGCTTTCTTTTTTCAAAATCATATTTGCATTTAACTTGAAATTCTTTCCAGTCATATGATTTTTGCATAAATATTTATGGGATCTTGATGGCTAATTAGATTATAAATCTTTTATCCAGGAATTTGTCTAATTTTATGCTCTCCATCAAACCTGAGCTCTGTGCTGATCTTCAGTCCATGTTAAACAAAATTGTTTTAACACCCTTTAAGGCTGCATTTCAAATTCTCCCATTTGTTACTCATACTATGTCATGGAATATATAGTCTTTATTTTTGGATGAAAGTTTGAAGACCCAAATCCCCCAAAAATTGATTTCCCATGTGAAAGCTCTCATTTTGATCAAAGAATAATAAAGTGCCAAATGCCTCAAAAGCAAAGAAAGCAAAAGGCACAAATGGGCACTTTACATCATCTGCCAGGCAGAGTTACATCAATGTCTTCATGTGGTCTCCACAACAACCCTTAGAAGTGGAGATTACCATCTCATTTTACTGTGAAAGAAAGTAAGGAGGAGAAAGGCTAAGTGACCTGTTCAGTATCATGAAGCAACTAAGGAAAAATTATTCTCCAACCAAGTCCTCAGACACAACCCCACTTTTCTAGTTGGAGGAAGGTCAACTTGCAATTATTCAGATGGGAATAAAACCATTCTCCCACTGTTCTTCTCATTTCTAGAGGCTCAAGCTGTCTCCAGGCATGCACTTTACAAATCCAAATGGGTTTTGAAGAGGCCTTTTCATCTACACTTAGCATTCTCACTCCACGTCTTTATCCCTTAAGATAATGCTATCACTGCCATCAAATTTTTCTTAGTACATTTTGTTCTAGCACCATCATGTCACAAAAAGCAAAATAAATCCTCTTTGTGGAAGAAACTTAAGTTACAGACTTAAGCATCCAGCTCTAAAGGTCTCACTCCCTGGAAAGTGACATGCAAAGGTTAAAACTATCAACACAAAGCTTGGAATACAGTAGTTGTTCATTTCAACCACGTGGGTACCTATCAGTGCCCTCTTTCTTCATGGAAGCATTGTACACAATATCCCTTTGCGCTCATTTGTGGAAGTGATTTATCATCCTTGTATGCCTGGAATCTTTGTGCTTTTGCACTCCAGTTCTGACTCTCCACCTCTTTCTAACCGGTCTCTCTTTTAGCCCTTCTCTTTTGTTCTACAAACTCTTATTTCTTCATAGAACATTTAGAAATAAAGTAGTGTAAGTGCTGAGTTTAAAAGGTCAAATAAAACCACAAGGCTTATAGCCCAAACGGAAGTCTCTCATTCCACCTTTCAGCTCCATGTCCCCTTGAAACATTTCAATCATTTCTTTGATATTTAGTAAGTAGATTAACACATTTAAGAGTAAATAGTGTTATTCATATCATTATGCAGGAGAAAAATCATTTTTACCCAAATTTCAAAGAAAAAAATTCAGAAGGGAAACATATTTCCAGAGCCTAAACTACCACTCAAATCTTTCAAATCAACTCAAAATAGTATAAATTTGAGGCCAATGCCTATATTTATATCTCTGTAGTAATAGACACCAACTATAGGATGATGACTTTTCCTAAGGATATGAATTCTGTGACTGGGGGCTTGTTTCCCCACTTTAATTTCTAAATACCTAGATTAATTCACTGATTATTTTGAATCAAATAAGAGCTTCTACTTCTATTGAAACTGGAGCCAGGCATCATCAGGATTATATTATCAATTGCATATGTAAGATGGGGGTAGGTTTTTATCCTATAGATTTCTAATTAAACATGTTTGACTCTCAAAATTGAAAGTTTATGAATTTAGCAATAAGCACACACAAAATTATTACATGAAAGGTTAATGGAGAGTCCATTCAATGCCATGCCTCCATTCACTCAGCTGAAGTCAGTCCTCCAAACTTAGGAGAAGCAATTGGTGCTAGCATGTACCCCTGAGCCTTACTGCTTCAGTTGATCTGGCCCAACTCCCAGCTGTGCAGTATCTGCAACTTCTATTTATCTGGAGCTATTTTCCTGAAGCAGAGGATAATTGCTCAGTCACCTGCAATGCAGGCTAGAAGTGCCAGAGAAGTAAAACTCCAGGAAGCAACCCTCAACCAATGTTTGAAGGTATTTGGAGTAAAAATGCCTCAGCTTTCCCACCTTTTGGTTGAGAAAATTCTGAGGCATGCATTTTACACTGTTACAGACTTTCCCACTGAGTTAAGTTCCAGCGACTCATGATGATAGCTGACTTGACAGTTTATCCTTTGTCAGCTGTCTTCCTTCCCTTTCTCACTGTCCCACTCCACTGCTGATATTTCCTCTGCTTACCAAAGAAACTATTTGTGTCTGCTTTTTTGTCTCATGGCATGTTTCTGGAAAGATCCAAAGTGAGATGAAAGCCAGCTTCTTCATTTGAATTCTGGTCCTATCACCTTCCATCTCACTCTCTCCTCCATTGACCTCTTCTTCTTCCTAGGAAACAATCTTTTCTCACTGTGATGAAACCCTCTCTCATCCCTTTCCAGATATCTTCCTAACTCTACCCTCCATTTTCCTTTTCACTCCATCTAAATAGTGCTTTGAGGTTGTAATTTTCCCATCTTTACTAATTGCAATCTGGCTTCTTTACCATTTCTCTATTGAAGCTTTTTTTACTAAATAACAACAAACTTTTAAGTGCCAAACCCAACTAACACTTTTCTGCCTCTAGTTTACTCCATTTCACTGTAGTTTGTAACAATGTAGAAACCATCTTCCTTAAGCTTGTTTTTTTATTTATTTTATTTTTTATTCACTTATTTTATCTTTTGAGACAGAGTTTCCATCTGTCACCCAGGCTGGAGTGCAATGGTGCAATCTTGGCTCACTGCAACCTCTACCTCCCAGGTTCAAGTGATTCTTGTGCCTCAGCCTCCCCAGTAGCTGGGACTACAGGCATGTACAACCAGGCCCAGCTAATTTTTAATTTTTTTTAATAGAGATGGTGTTTTACCATGTTGGCCAAGCTGGTCTCAACTCCCAGCCTCAAGTGATCCACCCACCTTAGCCTCCCAAAGTGCAGAGATTACAGGCATGAGTCACCACGCCCGGCCCCTATAAGTTTCATTTACCTTGACTTCTGTGACACCACTCTCTTGATTTGCCTCTTACATTTCTGATTATTTCTTTGAAGGCTGCCTTGCTGGAGTCTATTCTTCTGCAAACTATTTAAGTACCGATATTCCCCAGGGGTTTCTTCTCAGACTTTTCTTTTCACCATATATGCTTATCCTGGGTAATTTCATTTATCTACATGGTTTTAACCATCACAATATGCTAATAATGCTCAAATCCACATATTCAGGATTGATGACTCTTTTAAATTTAGACACATATAGCCACCACCCAACCGGACATATTTACTGAATGTTTATAGATGTCTACAGTTCATATATCCAAGACTAAACTCAGATTTTGAGCTCAAATCTCATAGAAACTGCATCTTACTTAGTGAAACCTTGATATGCCTAATCACCCATCCTACCTCTTAAAGATCATGACCAATCAATCACTTGGCAAGTGAATTTTACCTCCTGAATATTTCCCAAATTTGTTCTCTCCTTTCCATCTTCATTAACATAGAAAAATCAAGTGAAGTGGGGACCAAAAAGTGTAAGCTGGCTTAGGTATTTAGAATCTGTCATTTCAAATCTGTGATTGAAATAGGTCATTATAGTTCCTCATTAGCTCCTTCACATGGTATAATAACCTATTTATGTTCCTTATCTCCAGGCTTTATTCCACCCATTAATCCTTCCTCAATACTGCTACCAAATGATCCTTCTGTAATAAGTGGGACCATGTCAATGTCAGGCTCACCAGTATGTAAAGACAAAGTTTAAGCTTCTTTATATGTCATATAGGGACCTTTATTATCTTAACCTTGCCTAATGCTTGCCATTCAGAATCACTTATATTTCTCGGCAAATACTAGGCAATAGCTCTCTTTAGTTTTTGAACTCAAGCTATTTCCTCCATCTGGAAAGCCTTCCCCTCTCCTCTTCCCATTGACATACCATTCATTCATTAAAACCTCCCTCAGGTATTCCCTTTCTCTGATTCCCAAACCCTATAAGACAGAATTAATTATTATGTCTCATATTTTTTCTATTCTTTGTATATAACTATTTTACTGTATGTAGCATACCAAGTTCTATTAGTTTGCTTCTGCAGCTATTTCTTTTTTTTCTTTCTTTTTTTTTTTTTTGGAGACAGGGTTTGACTCCCATCAACCAGGCTGGAGTGCAATGGTGCAAACTTGGCTCACTGCAACTTCTGCCTCCCAGATTCAAGCAATTATCTTGCCTCAGCACCCCCAAATAGTTGGAACCACAGGCAGACACCACCATACCTGGTTAATTTTTGTATTTTCTGTAGAGGTGGGGGTTTGGCATGTTGCCCAGGCTGGTCTTGAACTCTTGAGCTCAAGTGATCCATCTGCCTTGGCCTCTCAAATTACTGGGATTACAGGTGTGAGCCACCATGCCTGGCCTTCTGCAGCTAACTCTAACATTAGCTAGAAAACCTCTCCACCCACAACAAACTCGGAACCCATGGTCAAATGAAAGTAGTGGTATACAGTCTACTACTTTGTAGGACTTTATATATTTGTTAGTTAACCATTATATATGCTGAATTCCCATCTTCCTTTTAGACTATTCATTTCATGAGGACAAGGTCAGTATCTCTTTTGTTCTCTGCTATAACCCCAGTGCTAAGTATTATATCTGCCAGAAGAAGTGTTGGATAAATACTAGCTGACTAATTGGCTGACTCCTTAAAGACAAGGCCTATAATATATTCATATTTGCTCTTGCTTGAATGTGTCCCCAAAATCCATGTATTAGAAATTTAATCCCCCGGCCCAGCCAGTGGCTCACGCCTGTAATCCCAGCACTTTGGGAGGCTGAGGCAGGCAGATCACTTGAGGTCGGGAGTTAGAGACTAAACTGACCAACATGGAGAAACCCCATCTCTACCAAAAATACAAAAATTAGCTAGGTGTGGTGGCGCATGCCTGTAATCCCAGCTACTTGGGAGGCTGAGGCAGGAGAATCACTTGAATCTGGGAGCTGGAGGTTGCAGTGAGCCAAGACTGCACCACTGCACTCCAGCCTGGGCAACAAGAGCAAAACTCCATCTAAAAAAAAAAAAGAGAGAGAGAGAGAGAAAAGAAATTTAGTCCCCAATGCAACAATGTTGAGAGGTAGGGCCTTTAAGAGGTGATTGGTCATGGGGGCGTTGCCCTTGTGAATGGATTAATGCTGTTGTCACGGGTGCAGGTTCCTGGTAAAAGGATGAGTTCACTCTCCTTAATCTCTTGCATATATATGCTTGCTTGCCCTTCCTCATGCGATGACACAGCAAGAAGGCTCTCACCAGATGCAAGCCTCTCAACTTTGAACTTCCCATCCTCTGTAACTGCAAGAAATAAATCTCTGTTCTTTATAAATTACCCACTCTCTGGTATTGTTATAACAGCACACCATAGACTAAAACAATCTCCTTTCTCCAGTTCAGCAGGACTGGCCCAGAGAAGGCATCAATAAATATTTAAATTGAATGTCAGTCACCCTACTCAAATGGCCTGGAAAACAAGCAAATAGACTGTTTCCTGACAGTTAGACAATCTCATTTTCTTTTTTTTTTATTATTATACTTTAAGTTTTAGTGTACATGTGCACAACATGCAGGTTTGTTACATATGTATACATGTGCCATGTTGGTGTGCTACACCAATTAACTCATCATTTACATTACGTATATCTCCTAATGCTATCCCTCCCCCCTCCCCCCACCCCATGAGAGGCCCCAGTGTGTGATGTTCCCCTTCCTGTGTCCAAGTGTTCTCTTTGTTCAATTCCCACCTATGAGTGAGAACATGCGGTGTTTGGTTTTTTGTCCTTGCGATAGTTTGCTGAGAATGATGGTTTCCAGCTTCATCCATGTTCCTACAAAGGACATGAACTCATCCTTTTTATGGCTGCATAGTATTCCATGGTGTATATGTGCCACATTTTCTTAATCCAGTCTATCATTGATGGACATTTGGGTTGGTTCCAAGTCTTTGCTATTGTGAATAGTGCCGCAGTAAACATATGTGTGCATGTATCTTTATAGCACCACGATTCATAACCCTTTGAGTATATACCCAGTAATGGGATGGCTGGGTCAAATGATATTTCTAGTTCTAGATACTTGAGGGGATATCACCACTGATCCCACAGAAATACAGACTACCATCAGAGAATATTATGAATACCTCTAAGCAAATAAACTAGAAAATCTAGATGAAATGGATAAATTCCTCGACATATACACCCTCCCAAGACTAAACCAGGAAGAAGTTGAATCCCTGAATAGACCAATAACAGGTTCTGAAATTGAGGCAATAATTAATAGCCTACCAACCAAAAAAAGTCCAGGACCAGATGGATTCACAGCCGAATTCTACCAGAGGTACAAGGAGGAGCTGGTACCATTCCTTCTGAAACTATTCCAATCAATAGAAAAAGAGGGAATCCTCCCTAACTCATTTTATGAGGCCAGGATCATCCTGATACCAAAGCCTGGCAGAGACACAACAAAAAAAGAGAATTTTAGACCAATATCCCTGATGAACATCAATGCAAAAATCCTCTATAAAATACTGGCAAACCAGATCCAGCAGCACATCAAAAAGCTTATCCACCAAGATCAAGTGGGCTTCATCCCAGGGATGCAAAGCTGGTTCAACATACACAAATCAGTAAATGTAATCCAGCATATAAACAGAACCAAAGACCAAAACCACATGATCATCTCAATAGATGCAGAAAAGGCCTTTGGCAAAATTCAACAGCCATTCATGCTAAAAACTCTCAATAAATTAGGTATTGATGGGCCAGGCACGGTGGCTCACGCCTGTAGTCCCAGCATTTTGGGAGGCCGAGGAGGGCGGATCACGAGGTCAGGAGATCAAGACCATCCTGGCTAACACGGTGAAACCCCGTCTCTACTAAAAAAAAAAAAAAATACAAAAAAATTAGCCAGGCGTGGTGGCAGGCGCCTGTAGTCCCAGCTACTCGGGAGGCTGAGGCAGAAGAATGGTGTGAACCCGGGAGTCGGAGCTTGCAGTGAGCCAACATCGTGTCACTGCGCTCCAGCATGGGAAACAGAGCGAGACTCTGTCTCAATAAATAAATAAATTAGATATTGATGGGACATATCTCAAAATAATAAGAGCTATTTATGACAAACCCACAGCCAATATCATACTGAATGGGCAAAAACTGGAAGCATTCCCTTTGAAAACTGGCACAAGACAGGGATGCCCTCTCTCACCACTCCTATTCAACATAGTGTTGGAAGTTCTGGCCAGGGCAATCAGGCAGGAGAAAGAAATAAAGGGTATTCAATTAGGAAAAGAGGACGTCAAATTGTCCCTGTTTGCAGATGACATGATTGTATATTTAGAAAACCCCATCCTCTCCACGCAAAATCTCCTTAAGCTGATAAGCAACTTCAGCAGTCTCAGGATACAAAATCAATGTGCAAAAATCACAAGCATTCTTACACACCAGTAACAAAGAGACAGCCAAATCATGAGTGAACTCCCATTCACAATTGCTTCAAAGAGAATAAACTACTGAGGAATCCAACCTACAAGGGATGTGAAGGACCTCTTCAAGGAGAACTACAAACCACTGCTCAACGAAATAAAAGAGGACACAAACAAATGGAAGAACATTCCCTGCTCATGGGTAGGAAGAATCAATATCGTGAAAATGGCCATACTGCCCAAAGTAATTTATAGATTCAATGCCATCCCCATCAAGCTACCAATGACTTTCTTCACAGAATTGGAAAAAACTACTTTAAAGTTCACATGGAACCAAAAAAGAGCACGCATTGCCAATTCAATCCTAAGCCAAAAGAACAAAGCTGGAGGCAACACGCTACCTGACTTCAAACTATACTACAAGGCTACAGTAACCAAAACTGCATGGTACTCATACCAAAACAGAGATACAGACCAATGGAACAGAACAGAGCCCTCAGAAATAATACCACACATCTACCACCATCTGATCTTTGACACACCTGACAAAAACAAGAAATGGGGAAAGGATTCCCTATCTAATAAATGATGCTGGGAAAACTGGCTAGCCATATGCAGAAAGCTGAAACTGGATCCCTTCCTTACACCATATACAAAAATTAATTCAAGATGAATTAAAGACTTAAATTTTAGACCTAAAACCATAAAAACCCTAGAAGAAAACCTAGGCAATACCATTCAGGACATAGGCATGGGCAAGGACTTCATGTCTAAAACACCAAAAGCAATGGCAACAAAAGCCAAAATTGACAAATGGGATCTAATTAAACTCAAGAGCTTCTGCACAGCAAAATAAACTATCATCAGAGTGAACAGGCAACCTACAGAATGGGAGAAAATTTCTGCAATCTACTTGTCTGACAAAGGGCTAATATCCAGAATCTACAAAGAACTTAAACAAATTTACAGGAACAAAACAAACAACTCCAGCGAAAAGTGGGCAAAGGATATGAACAGACACTTCTGAAAATAAGGCATTTATGCAGCCAACAGACACATGAAAAAATGCTCATTATCACTGGCCATCAGAGAAATGCAAATCAAAACCACAGTGAGATAGCATCTCACACCAGTTAGAATGGCGATCATTAAAAAGTCAGGAAACAACAGGTGCTGGAGAGGATGTGGAGAAACAGGAACACTTTTACACTGTTGGTGGGACTGTAAACTAGTTCAACCATCGTGGAAGACAGTGTGGCGATTCCTCAAGGATCTAGAACTAGACAATCTCATTTTCTATGTATAATTTCACACATTTCTACTTGCTCATCATTATTTTTGGAAGATCATCAAATCAGGAAGTCCAATGGCAAGTTAGACAAAGAGTGGCAAACAGATTGCTTTTGTCACACCAACTTGAATGGATTTATAGTAGTGCTATAAGTTTTGTACTGGGAAAGATTCTGAGGCCATGTTCGACCTAAGGGTAAGATCATGAATTAGCACTCATTTATGGACTGGGAGAGAGAGAAGTGGCAGCGCAAGTGCTACATAGTTGCCATCCCTTTGTAAACCAATGGTAGGGGACGGTGACAAGTAATACTGCCACACAGGAGGCTTCTTTGGTACATGCTCAAGCATTCATCCAGAATGTCAGAGAACCTGGCAATTAGCTCATTGCTTAGGATGCTGCTCTGCTATTCTGTATGACTCTAGAACACATCAAAGCAACATGGCTTTATCTCACATTTATGCAATAGCTGCTATTTGCCTCTACTTAAGGACACTAATATATTTTCCTTTGATAATAAGTACAAATATTTGAAGCCAAATAAATAAAAAGGCATTTGGGTATTCCAGCAACTAAGTTTCTTAGGATAAATTTGACTTACATAAATTATTTTCTATAGAGAATATTACCACCTTATACTTAGTTTCCTACATTTTAAAGTTGTTTTTCCACCATTATTTCATCTGAGAAGAGTTCCAAAGAATTACACAGCCAACTCATAAGGGCAACAAATTCCCATTACTTTGGTGTTATCTAGTTTATAGAGTATTTTCTATAATCCACACATGGCTTTCTTTTCATTTGATTTGACCTTTAAAAACATGCCATCTGGACCTTTGCTTAAAGATGTAAAGGTGTTTCCATTTTATTCTGTTCTCTCAAATACCACATGTTTAAGACTATTACAGGAAAAAATTCATTTAAATAGAAATGGCAATGCTGTCCCAAGTATAAACTACAGCAGACCAATCATGTAAAATGTGTACATGTAAGAGTGAACATGTATGCCTCAGAACTCAAGTAGAAAGCAGACTGCACCGAGAACGAGAGCCACTGCCCTTAAAGGCATGTTGAAATGTCATTTTGTTAGAGGCAATGAGATCTGAGTTCACAAACATATCATAAAGAAGCAGGTCATATCCTGACAGATGAGCAGGGAGCTGGATCTGAAGTGGAAACAAGCCGAGTGGCTCTTCCTATGACCTACCGCATAACCACCTAGTTGATAGAGACAGTCAGAGGAGAACAGGATGACAGAGAGACAAGAGGCAGCCATCCCCAGATCATGACACTAACCAACTATGACTTAGAGGTTTTGCTAAAAACCACACCAGATTTTTGAGTGACAAAAATTGAAATCAGATGCCTAAGATTAAAATAAATAACAAACACAAAACATAACAGATTTTGTGAGAAGGCTTTTGACATAAGAAGGCTCAACTAAAGTTGCAGAATGCTCCAATTTAACTGTTCTCTTTCATTGTACATAGATATATTCTTCAGAAGCTAGCAGCCCAAATCAAGAATAACTAATAACCAAAAAGGCACCAACTTGAGACCTATGCATAAAACTACAAAACTAAAGCAAGCAAAATTAAACAAAACTGAATTCCTCCAACAAAGAAGAAAAGAAGAAAAATTGGATTAAGATCATTTAACAGAAAAAGAACCATCAGATAAAAAGGAAGGATTCTACAAATAAATCTCAAAAGACACAAAAATATTTCATATAGCTGTAGAATGAGCTTAAAGAAGAGATACAGAATTTCAAATAGGTGATTACTATGAGATTATAGAAGATGATAAAAAAAAGTTGGCAGAGAAATGGAAAATAAAAATAAAAGCATGATAAAGTCCCATTAAAAGCACATATATAAAATAAACAAAACTGAAAAACAGCTGTGGATACAGTGAAGAGGCTTAAAGAAATGACATAAAACAAGTTAAGAAAAATGAAGATATTAACATTTTTATAAAGATGATAGATGTAGAAGTCAAAGGGAATCCTACATACCTATAATTGGTGTTCCTGAAAAAGAGAACAGAAAAAATGGAATACAAATATTAAAAGATTTAAAAGAAGAAAATAAGCCTGGAATAAAGATTTGAAACTGAAGATAAAAAAGACATATCTTTCCCTAGGAAAGCCTGACATAGTATTGATGATGTTGCTGAACTCCAAAGATAAAAAATATTCTATGGATGCCCACTTATAAAGAGCAAGGAGAATAAAAACTTCTATTGGCTTCTGACTCCTTTCTAGCAACATATAGAAGATATATGACAATGTAATGAATTAGAATAGAATGTAGAATATAATGAAAAACCATGGATAAAATTCTAAAGAAATGAAAACATGACCTGAGAATTTTATAACCAGACAAACTATTCTCATTGTCTAGCCACCTCTAGTGTAAGCCAGGTATGGAACTTACTTTAGGGAAGGTATAGCCCACAGGTCCCAGATGGAATATCTGGTGCACACATGGGTACCCCCGATAACCATAAGACTGTGAGGTCTTATAGAGTTCTGGAGTCCTCATAGATAAGTCCCAGAAGTGTTTAACATGGTAATGATTGTAAGGTTAGGGATTTTTAAAGACTGAACTCTTGAGGAATTTTCATTTGCTTATGTATTCATTCATTCACAAATATCTGTAGAGTCCCTGTTATATTCCAGTGTCTATGCTTTACTTAATTCTGAATGTGTAATGTATAGAGTTTTATGGTAATTATTCCTTTTAAACATAGCTCTGATAACAGTGTTTTCCCACTATCTCACACATGTGGGGAAAACACAGGAAGAACGTGTCAACTGTTCATAATTCTGTGGAGCAAATTTCTGCAAGAATACATAACGCTGGTGCTTATTACCTAGATATTTCAAATACAAATTTAAAAATGCAATTGTCTTGAAAGAGTTTTAAATAAAAGATAGTGGGAGATCATCACTTCAGCCAGAAGGATGGGGAAGAGAGTGCTAATAAAAGGTTTTGGGGATATCTGGCATTGGAATTACAGACAGATTTGGACATGTGGGGATGAAGGGAGAATGACTTCCAAGCAGAGGGAATTGTGGGAATAAAGGCAAAGAAATGGGAAAAATTCTAAATATGCCCTGGAATAGGGAACACTGGATTGGAGAGTACTAGAAGGTAAGGTGGGATGAGTGTCTGTGGGACTGGGTGGAGGGCTACAAAAGCCAAACTAAGGTGTGGGAGTTTTATTCTGCAATTGGTGTGACCAAGTGAACATATAGCAAGACCTACATCGTGTTTTGGGTAAGAATAATCTGGCAAAAAATCTTTAAGAGGAACAATGAAGAGACCCTGACATGGGGCTATTTACAATGCTAATGGAGGGGCTTAACAAAAGACAGAAAGGGCTTAACCTCACATAATGGGAGTAGGGAATAGAGCTGGAGAGAATGTTGGAGATTCATTCCATGAGGCAACAAGAGAGCTGAAGAAACAGTTCCAACAAATGGCTGAAAATGAGATGAGAGAAAAGTGGTGGAGGATCTACATTCCAGGTCTGATTACTTGGGAGCTGCTAGCAATTTTCTTACCCTTTAAGAGCTTTTTGCAGGAGTTGTATATGTAGTTTCATTGCAAGGCAAATGACCGGGCAGAGTTTGAAGTTAGATAACCAGTGGCACTTAAGTTTCCTATAAACGAGGGCAGAGTCCCCAGGCAATGAAATATGGGACTGAAGTAAAGAAGATTGGTCACAAGGGCATTTACTGTATGAGGGTCCAAGGGAGGTACATTCCAGAGGAGAGAGTATGGAAGACTCAACTCATTTACCCACCTCGCAGTTATACTAAGGCAAGGCACCCTAGGCAATTGAAACTCCATTCCGTCCACTCGGAGCAGAGAGGCAGATTGATGACAGCCTAACTGCACACATGTAGGACCCTCTCCTAATATCCACCCTCAAGTGAATGGGCATCCAAATTTGACTTCAGTTATGACCATGGTTTGCAGAATGCCCTGAGCCACGAAAAAGAAAGCCCCTTGGACTTGACCGTAAGAATGGGCTTTGAGGTCAGAACACTCCTGGGCTTAAATTCCATTTCTGCCACTTACTAAGTGACATTAGGCAAGTGACTTAACTTCACTGAACCACTGAACCAGGATGTTAATATCCCACAGGGTTCTTGGGAGGATTTGACAGGATAATGAGAGTAAAGTGAATAGCAAAGAGCATGAGATGTGTAAACAGCAAATGGGTGCCTGGAGCCCTTCCCCCCACACTCCCAAAATACCTGCTGTATGAGCTGCTGGTTTCCTGCACAGTCACCTCCAATTCCTGAAACTACGTCTTCTCTCTTCCCCACGTATGTCCCCCTCTTTCCTTCTCCTTCCCTGGAATTTATTTCTCTTTGTCCATTTCCTGGGTCTCTTTTTCTCCTAAATTTTGCTCTCCCATCTTCTTAATTCATCGGTCTCTATGCTTTATGCTATTCTGCTCCTTCCCCACTAAGCAAGTATTACTAAAAAGACAGGATGAGCCAAAAAGGCAGTTAGTATGAAAATTCATCATCATGATTCCCAGAGTAATTCAAAATATCCCCTAATATTATGAAGAAATAGGTGCCTTCATAAGACTAAAAGTGGCTATTTTTGTAAAACCCACCCAAAGACAGAGAATGGGTAATTCTCACAAGGAGCCCTTACTGTGAACAAATACAAGACATTCCTTACAAATTATAAATGTGCAGACATTGGAAATATACTAGACCACTAAGCATGAGGTAGAATTCTGCTCTGAGCCACAGAGAACAACTTGTGAGTGAAGTTCAAATGAGGCCATCAAACCAGCCAATAAGTAATTCCAAGCACAGGACCTCTTTTGTAGGGAAGTTACTCTCAGCCTGCACATATAGTTTCTATTTAGTTTTAACGTTATCAGGTAGCTGAGCTGTGACTCCACTGTTTTAAAAATGTCATAGCGACATTTCACCCAACAACACAGCCTTAACAACATCCTAGTTCTTTTTAATTAAGCAGCATAAATCAGAAACAGAAGTTTCTTAAAATTCTTAATGCCACGTGGAATCAGAACAAGGCTTACAATTGCAAAATTATCACTATCGCAAAATAAAGCATCTCTGTATTTTTCACATTCTAATGTCATGTGTTTCTGGCAGAATTTTAAGCTTCTTGACCCTAGGATGATGGCCTGTGTCATCACTGAGAACTCAGGCAATGTACTGTGTCCTGGCTGGGGGTGAGAGGGAGATTAGAGGCAGGGAACATTTTGTTAATTGCTTCTTAGGCCCTTACTGGGGAGCAAGGGAACTCATTCCTTCTGCACTTCGTGCTTGGAACTTGCTTATTCAGCCAGTTTGTTTAGCTGTGCTTTCAATAATGGTACTTCACTGGTTTCTAAAATTCCCGGGTAATCCAAAAGAAGGACAGGACATGGGACACATGATTTTGAAACATCCTGCCTTTCTTTCTGCATAGTTAACAGAAAGTCTCTTAAATTAGACTGGCTGGTAGTTTTTGGAGTGTTCTAGGAGACCTATACTTTCTACTACATGGGCCTCCATCTAGGGAGGCTTAATATCAGGTATCCTTATAAGAGGAGATGAAGTGTATTACCCCTTTTTCATTCAAGACTGTTCTGAAGGCTCTTCTCCAACCACACTAAGAATCTAACTGCCTAACTAGTCATTTTTTTCAATAAACATTTATTGAGCATCTGTTATGTGCCAGGCCCTGTGCAAGTCATCAGGGATGCAGCAGCAAACAAACTATAGTTCCTCAAAGCAAGAGACACATAAAAAATTATGCTACACTATGAGAAATGCCAAGAGATATGAAGCACTATGGGAGACAGAGGGAAGTAGTAATTAATTTTATCTAAATAGTAGAATGAGGGAAGGATTCTCAGAGGTTATGTTTAAGGAATTTTTTTTTTTCTTTTGAGACAGGCTCTTGCTCTATCACCCAAGCTAGAATGCAGTGGTGCCATCATGGCTCAATACAGCTTCAACCTCCTGGGCTCAAGGGGTCCTCCTGCCTCAGCCTCCTGAGCAGCTGGGACCACAGGCACTTGCCAGCATATTTGGCTATTTTCGTATTTTTTTGGTAGAAATAGGGTCTTGCCATGTTGCCCAGGCTGGTCTCAAGCCATCCTTCTGTCTTGACCTCCCAAAGCACTGGGATGGTAGGCATGAGCCACCACATCTGGCCTGATATTTCTTTTCTTATTCTGATTCTTATTTTTTAATTTTTTAACTGACAAATCATATATATTGCCAGTCATGGTGGCTTACATTTGTAATCCCAGCACTTCGGGAGGCTGAGGCAGACGGATCACCTGAGGTCAGGAGTTCGAGACTAGCCTGGCCAACATGGTGAAACCCATCTCTACTAAAAACACAAAAATTAGCTGGGCGTGGTGGCAGGTGCTTGTAATCCCAGCTACTCAGGACTACGAGGCAGGAGAATCACTTGAACCCGGGAGGCGGAGGTTGCAGTGAGCCAAGATCATGCCATTGCACTCCAGTCTCGGTGACAAGAGCAAAACTCCATCTCAAAAAAAAAATTGTACAGATTTATTGTGTATAATATGATGTTTAAAATTTGTATACATTATGAAATGGCTAAATCAAGCTAATTAACACATGAACTACCTTAAATACTTATCATTTGTTTGTGGTGAGAACACTTAAATCTACTCTCTTAGCTATTTTCAAGTATATAATACATTGCTATTAACTGCAGTCCCCATGATGTGCAATAGCTCTTTTTAACTGATTCTTCCTGTCTGAAATTTCGTATCCTTTGACTAACATCTCCTCAGTCCCCTCAGCCCCTGGTATCCACCATTTTACTTTCTGCTTCTGTGAGTTACAGCAACATGAATGAAACTGGAGGACATTATGTTAACTGAAATAAGCCAGGGACAGAAAGACAAACACTATATGATAGGTCTGGACTTTCTCACCATGGTCAGAAAGGGGAATAAGTATTAAGGCAAGAGAAACAGCATGAGCAGAGGTAACAGATGAAAAAGTATTTGGCATGTTGAAAATGCTATCAGTAGTGTGGTTGGTTAGAACACTATTATATAAGTGAATGAGAAGGTGGGGAAATGAAATTGGACATAGACCAGTTTATGAAGGACTTAGCAAAATGTTCTTCAGACCAGTAGTTTTCAAAGTGTGGTCTCTAGACCATCAACATCAACTAAAAATGTGTTAGAAATGCAGATTCTCAGATCCCACCTGTATTTGCCTGCTAGGGCTGCCATCACAAAATGTCACAGACTGGATGGCCTCAAGAACAGAAATTAATCTTCTCATAGTTCTGGAGGCTGGAAGTCCAAGGTTAATGTGTCAATAGGTTTGGTTTTTTTCTGAGACCTCTCTCCTTGGATTGAGATGGCTGCTTTCTCACTGTGTCTTCACATGGTCACCCCTTAGTCTGTGTGTCTCTGTGTCCTAATCTCTTCTTACAAGGACACCCGTCATTGGATTAGGGCTGACTCCAATGACCCCATTTAATTTAATTACTTCTTTATTATTATACTTTAAGTTCTAGGGCACATGTGCACTACATGCAGGTTTGTTACATATGTATACATGTGCCATGTTGGTGTGCTGCACCCATTAATTCGTCATTTACATTAGGTATTTCTCCTAATGCTATCCCTCCCCGCTCCCCACCCCCAACAGGCCCTGGTGTGTGATGTTCCCCACCCTGTATCCAGGTGTTCTCTTTGTTCTATTCCTACCTATGAGTGAGAACATGCGGTGTTTGCTTTTCTGTCCTTACGATAGTTTGCTGAGAATGATGGTTTCTAGCTTCATCCATGTCCCTACAAAGGATGTGAACTCATCCTTTTTTATGACTGCATATTATTCCATTGTATATGTGTGCCACATTTTCTTAATCCAGTCTATCATTGATAGACATTTGGGTTTGTTCCAAGTCTTTGCTATTGTGAATAGTGCCACAATAAACATACGTGTGCATGCATCTTTATAGCAGCATGATTTATAATCCTTTGGGTATATACCCAGTAATGGGATGGCTGGGTGAAATGTTATTTCTAGTTCTACACCCATGAGGAATCACCACACTGTCTTCCACAATGGTTGAAGTAGTTTACAGTTCCACCAACAGTGTAAAAGTGTTCCTATTTCACCACATCCTCTCCAGCACCTGTTGTTTCCTGACTTTTTAATGATCGCCATTCTAACTGGTGTGAGATGGTATCTCATTGTGGTTTTGATTTGCATTTCTCTGATGGCCAGTGATGATGAGCATTTTTTCATGTGTCTGTTGGCTGTGTAAATGTCTTCTTCAGAGAAGTGTCTGTTCACATCCTTCACCCACTTTTTGATGGGGTTGTTTGATTTTTTTCTTGTAAATTTGTTTAAGTTCTTTGTAGATTCTGGATATTAGCCCTTTGTCAGATGGGTAGATTGTAAAAATTTTCTCCCATTCTGTAGGTTGCCTGTTCACTCTAATCGTAGTTTATTTTGCTGTGCAGAAGCTCTTTAGTTCTTTAGAGGCCCTGGCTTCAAACAGAGTCACATTCTGAGAGATGAAGGGTTAGGGCTTCGATATATGAACTTGAGGAAAGACACAATGCAGCCCATAGCACCACCCCAGACCTACAGAATAAGAAGTTGGCAAAGGCATGAAGGATGAAGAGGCAGCCTCTAGTTTGTCTGGTAATCTCTCTAGATGATTTGATAGACTTAAGTCTGGAAACCAATGCTATAAGTAGAGGGCATTAGAAATTTCTAGTCAGAGCAACAATATGACACACCTGTGTTTTACAAAGAACATGCTGGCATTAATATGGAGTTGTAGACAGACAGGAACTGGATGTAATGGGGCCAAATAAGAGATGACGAGGAAATGAAGAAAGCCATTGATCCATCCACTTTCTCCGTGCCTCATCCAACCAGGCAAATGTTACAAGAGAAAAAAAATCAGTGAACTCGGATCTCTAGTTGCACAATAAATTTATGAACATCTACCTCACAGAAGCTTTTAATACCCTCAGGCCATCCCACTATACCCCACTCTCTGGAGTTTGCTTTTCTCACTCATACTTGACACTTGTCATAGTACTTATCACAATCTGATCTCAGTTGTATCCTCTGCCCACTATAATGGGAACTCCTTGAGGACAGGGGCTTTGTCTGTCCTGTTCATCACTGAATCCTTAATGCCAAGGGGGAAAAAAAAACAGCAGCAGACAAATGAAGGAATTAAAGAAACAAAAGTGGAAAATGAAAAAAGGAGACAGATTCAAGAGAGTGAGTTTCAGGAGAGCCCAGGAAGGATTCTGGAACTATTCCTGAATTCTTATCTGGGTGAATGTCCTCAAGTTAAGTAGGGAATGTAGAAGAACTAGCTGAAGCAGGCAAAGATAGGGGGAGCATCTATTCTGGCCACACAGCAAGCTGGGACAAAGCAAAGACTAATCACAGAGGAAATTCCTTGTAGGAGTTCCTCTTATCCCTGATGAAAGGGCCATCCAAATAAAACCAAGTCCAAACAAAAGCATGTGGGGTCAGGCCACATTTAAGTACAAGCCTAGCTGTCCTGGCTACTATAGGCCAGAAACAGCGCAAGTTTCAAGTTCTGATGGGTCTTTAACCCATCTACTCATTTTTGTATTAAGTCACTCAAAATGTATGACCAGAGAGAGGCAGAATGGTATAGTGGTTAATAGGGCAAAGTCTATAGCTAGAATGACAAAGTTTGAATCCCTGCTCTACTATTATTAGCAGTAAGACTTTGGGCAAGTTACTTAAACTTTCTGTACCTCCTTTCACTTACATGTAACATAAAGTCTAATGAGATATTCTCTTGGAGAAGGAGAAAGTTGGGATCACCTAGTGAGAGAGATGATCAGATAGATTTGGATTCAGAAAACTGGTAATGGTTTGGACTAGACACTGGAAGATAAAAAGTAGATTGGCTGAACAGGGAGAACCAACTGGGCCCAAGAATGAGAAATCTGCAGTGATCTGGCCAATTAGCAGGGTTATGCATTTTATTTTCTATATTGTTAGGCAACAAAGGAGCAGCAGTAGAGAAAGTCAACAATGGGGTTGATCTGGGGTGGGGAATCACTGGGTGGATATAGGGACTGAAATTCCAGGGAGTGTGGGAATAGAAGGTGTCAGTGACGGAGTTTCAGGTAAAGATGTGTGTTTTCATGCAGTTTTC
This sequence comes from Gorilla gorilla gorilla, assembly GCF_029281585.2. NCBI lineage: Eukaryota > Metazoa > Chordata > Mammalia > Primates > Hominidae > Gorilla > Gorilla gorilla. The sequence goes on along the minus strand of NC_073237.2, from coordinate 97,460,978 downwards.
CAATCTCAGTTACTCACATACTTCTTTATGTCTTTCCCATGTCCATCCTATTGCTAGATAATTAACTTTGAATCTACTATTTTTACTTAGTCTCATTCTAAGAACTAAGGGTTGGATTCTTTTCTAAGCCTTGTTCAATAAATGTTTTTAAATACTCATCCATATACAACATAGAATCCTCCTGCTTATCATATGTTAGGAAAAATTCACCATTATTGTTAAGAACTTGAGTTTTACTTCAGTTCAATTTCATCTAACAGGGAGTAGTAAGATTTGCCATTTGCAGTGTGGTTTTTGGCAAAGTACTTAATCTCTCTAATCCTCCATTGGTAATAATGTCTACTTCATAGATCGTGCCCAGAATTAAATAAGATAATTCACATCAAATGCTTACCCCAGTGACTGGCATAACGAGGATGCTCAATAAATTACAGCTATTTTTGTTATATCAACCCTCCTAGTCATTAAGAATTTATGATGCTAATGATTAAATAACATGAAACATAGCCAATACTTTCACAGTGTGGAATCTTCCCCTTTTGCCAGAGGAGATTTCCATAGATTCTCCTAGGAGACCAATCTCTCTTCACAATGTATAACATGCCATGTTCTTCACAGTTGGTAATTAATGTTTATTTTCTAGTCAAGGAATTCATATTGAAAGAATATGACACTCCTACATAGAGTTAAATTATACAGAAATGTCATATTTTCTTCCAAACAGAAACTTCCATGTTTGGATCCTTTTGTCACAGGATTCCTGCTAGGCGTCATCATCATGAGACCTCTAAGCAGAGAGTGTTGCCTTCTGGCAGACCTTGAGGTCGCTTATCTCACAGAGCACACTTTCCACCTCTTTCTCACATCTGCCTTGCATCTTGCTACTGCCAGTTAGTTTATCATCCTAGTACTGTACTGTCCTTCCTACTAGACTAGACAGAGTACATACACACCAAACTGTGGGAGTTCAATAAGTCTTATTACGCTTTTCACAAAAATCATCCTCCCCACAACTCATTGGCCAAATTCCATTGTAAGTAATTGGTTATTATCTTTTTATCCCTATTCTGCTCCACACTATCTAAGGGTATAACAATTTTACTGGCTTCTGTTAGGTTATTATGTGTCATTAAATAGCTGCATATTGTACCTTCTAGAAGGGGCTATTTAGTCTTCTACAACAGATGAGATGATGAAGAGCTGTTTAAATGGGGGAAAGTCCCTGTGGAGACAGCCTGTTTTGTAAAAACGTAAGACATCTTCTGCTGCCTTTTAGCCACTTGCCAATATGTGTAAAGATATGAAGAACATTTTGCATACCGATTTCCACCCTAACGATTTCAAGGCTATTTTTTCCTTGCTGGCTTTTCAAATACCTACACCTTTTCTGCTCAGTAACAACCAGAGTCTAGTACACACTAGACCTCTACAAACATTTGCTGAATGAATAAAACTCAAATTGGCTTCTGCACATTTCAGCAATCCACTTTCTCTACTTATTCACCTTATTTTCTGTTTCCCTAGAAAAAAACAGAATCTATTCTTCAAAAGCAATTTTTATGAGAATGTTTAAAACCTTAGTCCTTTTGGTGACACAAAGTGGGGAGTAGAGAGGGATGTAGGTGGATAGGGAAGTAATGATACCTTTCTAGTTCCTTTTGTACTCATACTATCCCTCTCATTTGAGGAGGTTATGGATTCACAAGTTTTGTCTTATTAACTCTATCGAATGGCAATTTGTGGCAGATGCTTATTCCACTTGTTCCTGTGAGCAGTTGAGGTACAGAATAGGGAAAGGCTCTCCAGCTGTTTCAGATCATAGACTCTAGCTGATTCCAGATTCAGGTCTAGATTCCAGGCCCTCAGTCCTTAGTTCTGAAACCACATCCACTTTCATCTTTTAGTTCAAAATGGCCATTCTAGGGAGACTGTGCATGTGTGGGAATAAGGAGTATATGATAAGTCTGTACTTTTGGCTCAATTTTGCTGTGAACCTAAAAATGTATTAACTTCTAAAATATAGTCACTCCATTGGCCAATTATATATAACTCTTGGTTTACATTTCCATGCTTACATGGAAGTAAAATGGCAATATAATGGTAACACTCTCAATTTGAGTGTAACACACTGCCTATTCATTCTTTTTGCAATCACTCCCTGGCATCTTATCTGACTACCTCCTCACCACACTGTCAATCCTGAAGGGGAAAAGGAATCTATACTCAATGAGAATTTCTCTTTTCTTCCAGTCTAAATCTAAAAATCATGATAGCTTTTTAAATGTCTATAGAGTAAACAAATATGAAAAGCTTTAGTTTGTAAAGAACTGTAAGCCCAGTTCCTGAGGACCAACTAGTCAGATTCTCTCTCTCCTTCATGTCTTTGGGTGGTGACATTTTCTCCTTTAAGCACACACCCCTCATTAGCTCTGGCAATGCACACTCTCACAGGTCTCACCGCATGGGAGACAATGCCACTGGCTTCTTTCCAAGGATGCAGAGGCGCAGCCAAAGTGGCTAACATTCCATATGGTGGTGAACACAGTTCTGTCTTTATAATGTATTCATCCCAAGAGGCCTCATGGCAAACTAATTAATTTTGCAATTGGTAGGTTTTTTTTCATGTATTTGTTGTGAAATAATCTATATTTCTTCACCCTTTGAAGACATTGGTATCATTAAACATGATACTTAGACAACATGAAAAAAAATGATACTTAGAAAGCATTAAGTAAATAGTTATAATGAGTTCTAATGGTAAAAACAGTTGCTGGAGACCTCTTCCCTTAATATGAAAAGACAACTATGTCCCATTGGTAGGATAGGCACACAGAAGTGGTCACAGTTCATGAAGAGTCAACTTTAATCCTACCAAACCCTGGGGAAAAAACATGAAATTTGAAATGGAAATACACAGGTTCAAATCCTAGTTCTGTCACTTTTTAGCTTTATCATCCTGGTAAGGTATTATCTTCTCTGAGCCTTAGTCATCCTCTGTCACTGGAGGGTGATAATTCCTGCTTCACAGGCACTTTGTGAGCATTAAATCAGACAACAGATGTGGCACACATATCACAGTGCCTGGTGCTAATGAGTGAAGTAACTCAACAGAGGTCACACAGCTAGTGAGAGCCAGGGCTGGGGTTCAAATTTAATAATTCTGGTAGCTAAGAGCATAAGATTTAGGACCAATCTTGTATCTTGATTTCCTTACTTGTGAAATGGAGGTTGTCATATCTATCCTGCATCTCTGTGATGAGAAATAAATAATATTTGTAAAGCATTTAGTACAGCACCCAGCATGCAGTAAACCTTTAAATTCATTAATTCTTTCAATAGACAAGCAGGCAGATAGATAGATATAAAACACCTGTTTGTGCCAGGTACTACACTAGTCTTTGGGATACAGCAGTAAGTGAAATATAGCCTGTCTTATAAATGTTAACATTCAGAAATATGACCATGACTTTTAACAACCCAGTGAATTATGACGTAGATAATACTAACCTCAGTTTACAAACGAGGAAATTGAGGCACAGGAATTCATTTCTCAAAATCGCCTCAGTGGCAAGAACTCTGACCTGTATTGACCCATAGCCTACTTTCCATATTATGGAAAATAATACTAGGACAGACAAGATGGTACAAGATGACAGAGCTGTCTTAATGACTGGATGTGCATAACTTAGTTACGCATATGCATGAGGGGTAATAATGATAATTCACACACACAGCCTCATCGATGCTATCTCTGTGCTGTGTAGGTATCCTGGTACAGCAGAAAAGCTCAGGATTTTAGTCAGAGGATCTGGATTTAAATCCTGCCTCTACCACTTGCTTATTACTTGTGAATAACCTGATAACTTGAACCTGTCTGTTCATTTACACAGTGGGTATGACAGTACAGTCAGGGCTGTTTTGGGAATCAAATCAGGCATGGATGTTTAGGAAATTTGTAAACCCTAATACATTATGGAAAGAAACATTATGACTATTTCAGAGGCAAACTATTTTCTTGCATTACATTTTAGCCTCTAGTTATTTTCTAGTGGTCCCACATACTAGAAGCTGTAGACTGCTCTTTAGAGGATATTCCTGAGCAGTTCACCCCAGGCTGCCATGTCCAGTATGCAGGCTATGCCTTGCACAAGGACACCCAACTAAGGAGGCAAATGAAAGCTAAAAAGCAGCCTACTCTCTGCTCACGAAGCTGTACACCCCAACACAGGACCACCTCCACCCAGAGGAACTGGCATCCTTTTCTAATTTACCCAAGGCAAAGTATGGGCTATCAGTGTCCCTAACTATACATTCTCCTGTTTTAATCTTTCCTTCTTCCATCGATTCCTATCCAACTATGTATTTCTTGTCCCTCCAACTTCCATTCCTTGTGACCTGTGCTCTTCTCCTCCGACTTTCTTTCTCACCTGGCAGTGAAAACCAGCATAGTGCCTCTCCCTGACAGTTGCTTCTCTTGCTTTTACATATTTCCAAGCCCAGTGCACTTCCTTCTCTCCAGAACTGCTCCTCAGTCTGCCAAAGAACACCACCTCTCTGACTGCTCTTAAGACTTAAGGAACAGGCTCAGTGAAGAGCACATCTTTTTCATTTTTAATTTTTATGGGTATGTAGTATGTCTACATACGTACAGGGTATATAAGATATTTTGAAACAAGCATACAACGTGTAATAACCACATCCTGGTAAATGGGGGTATCCATCACCTCAAGCATTTATCATTTTTTTAGTTACAAACATTCCAATTATACTTTTAGCCATTTTAAAATGTATTATATTTTAAAATGTACAATAAATTATTTTAAAATAATCACTCTGTTGCACTAACAAATACCTGATCTTATTCATTCTATGTAACTATATTTTTAGACCCATTAACCATTCCCACATCTCTCACCCCTGTCCACTGCCCCCACTACCCTTCCCAGCTTCAGGTACCCATCATTCTACCCTGAGAAGATCAACTTGACTATAAGTCAGAAGAGCCCGATGCTGCAAGCCAGGTAACCACGCTCAATTTCTCACCATGTTAGTATGACTTATAATAACACAACATGTTTCCGTACATAAAGTTCTTAAAAGTAAACACACAGAATAAATACAATTCATGAATAAACATATGCTGACCTTATTGACCAAAAATTGAACAGGAAGGAAGAGATTTATGAGTAAAAGATTCAATAGTGACAAGTAAAGGTAGAGAAATTGGAAGCTTCACTAAGGTGATGAAAGCAGCTTAAAGTCAGAGGAAAAAAGGACATTGTCATACAAACCATGTGTAAAATGGCATCAAATAGGATCAGCAAAAGAGAATCTACAAGCCTTTTGTCCCCCAGTTTAAATATATCCAGTGAAAGAGATCTCCGATTTAGTGTACATACATGTATTTACTCTCTCAACTCTAATACTGACCGCATAAGCTATTCATGTGAACATTATATGTTTCTTCCAGGCACTCTGGAGCAATTTGCAACATACAAGCAGTATATCAGATTCTAGAGGGAAGTGGGCTGGTAATAAATGGTGAAAGAGAAGATGAGATAATTATTCCCCACTAATTCCTATTTACCCTCCACTAAAGGAGGGAAGAAGAGGAGGAGGAGGTGAGGTAAGAAAAGAACTCCGAAGTAATTAACACCCACTCAGAGGTGAAGGAGAGAGATTAAAGCTGATGAGGGGGAAAAACGTATCAGAGAAACTTTCCTAAATCCCTGTAACTTCAGTCACGGAACACACTATCTGCTTTTGCATTTTGCCTACAGTTTCTGACCTGCCTCCTCTTCCCAGCATAGCCATCTAAAATAAACCTTGGGTGTGTTAATGGACAGGATTTACCTGACTCTCCTGCTGCTCCTTTCTTCGTTGAGAGCCTGCTGGGCAGACAGAGGCAGGAAGGGAAAACTGAAAAATGTAAAGGTGAAAATGTACAAGAATGTAGCAGCAAACAGGGATCTCCGAGGAGGTAAATCTCCAGCTTTTATCAAGAAAGGACTCCTGCAGCAATAAGATCTGCAACCTTTAAGCCGGAGGTAACTCAGAGTAGAAGGGAAACGTCTTTCTACTCTAATGACCAACATAATTCAGGAACACAACGCAACAGAATATAAACTCCAAACCAGCAGATCTTAGGGAGCTACAGGGAGAGCAATCCTGAGAGCCTCATTTAAGTGGAAGAGGATAATGTGTCATTGATCTTGAGGTAGTTGGTAAAAGTGAGAGAGAAAAATACACTGTAGGAAAACCAAACAAAACAAAACTGGGCCATTTAGCCTGGCAGGGACAGAAATAAGGAGACGCTTAAGAGAGGAGTTTGAAATCACAGTTAACAAGTGCAAGTGACGTGATACAATAGAAAACATGTTGCCTGGGAATCAATACCTGATTCTAAGCCATCACTCCAATAACCAAATGGGGATTTAGATAAGGCCTTTGTTTGAGTGGCCTATGAATTAACATTTGCTTTTTTTGCTTTAGGGAATATGGTGTGGATAGAAAAAGGGCAGCGATTAAGCTACAAAATTAGAAAAATTGCCATGGGGATAGCATCAGGCTAATTTCCCCAGTCCAGGTTCTTTGTAATCTCTAATCCCACACAGCGATGCAGTTGCAAGTTCACTAGCCAGCGAGTCAGGACTAATAGGGTGGACCTAACACCAGCTCTGACTCCAGTTAATAATGACACAGAGAAATAGTTTTCATGCCTCAATCACCTCATCTGTAAAATGGGGAAGGGTGTGAGTTGAGCCATAAGCTCGACTCTCTGCAGGTCCTCTGTTGCCTCATAAGCCATACCCAGCCCCACGTCCCACTATTTGCCCACAGATATCCTCTGATTCTCCCAAGGTTTATCATTCATCTGCTGCTCCATACCAGGCCCAGTTCCACCATGTCCCACACATTTGCTCTTGCTGTTCTGTTGGACTAGAATTAGAATCCATCTCTACCACCCTCCAAAATCTTTTAGTTATTTGCCATACACTGAAAAATTGAAGTTCATCTTTCAATTTTTCCTGTTCTGGCCATGTGTGGTGGCTCATGCCTGTAATCCCAGCACTCTGGGAGGCTGAGGTGGGCAAATCACTTGAGCTCAGGAGTTCAAGACCAGCTTGGGCAATGTGGCAAAACACTCTCTCTACAAAAAAATAAAAAATTTAGCCAGGCATGGTGGGGCATGCCTGTAGTCCAAGCTACTTGGGAGGCTGAGGTAGGAGGATCATTGAGCCCAGGAGGCAGAGGTTGCAGTGAGCCCAGGTCACACCACTGCACTCCAGCCCGGGTGACAGAACAAGGAATGGTCTCAAAAAAAAAAAAATCCTGTTCTTACAGACCACAATATATCACTTGACACTTGGACTGTATTATCTGATGCTCTCCTCAAATTATTTTCTATGACTTAGGCTTGTCTCTTTAAATAGCAAATTCCTTAAGTGTTAAACTTTCATATTTTCTATAATTCTTAAGCAGTCAGTAAAGGCTTAACACACAGACATAGTCAGTTTGGCTTGAAGGCTGGCAGAAACTATTAGCGGATGCCAACTTCATCTTTATACAGTAAAACAAAACTCCTGAACATTTCCTAGAACTCCAAATCTAAACTTGAGTTTAGTTAGGCTAACAATCTGTGATTTCCTCAACTATCCTTGAATATTAGTAATTCAAATATTTGAACGCTTTCCATGAGCCAGTTCTATGTGCCAAGTGCCTTGTGTATATCATCTTATTTAATTCTCACAACTACCCAATAGATAGTATTATGGATCCAATTTTGTAAATGGAGAAAATGAAGCACAGCAAGGTTAAGCAACTTGCCAAAACTCAGAGTAGTAAGGAGTGGAGCTGGGACTTGCACCTGGGTTGTCTAAGCTTATAACCACCATACTATTCTGCTATATGGCTTAAGTGCCTGTTTTTACTTTGCTCTAGTTTTCTTCACTTTCCTACAGGGATAAACTCAAGTATAGTAGGCATACAACAGTCATCCTCTTTCTAGTGTGGAAGGAGGATGTTCTTTAAGCTGAAAACATTGAACAACAGTGATACGGTGTTACTTACTCTTTACTGTGCTCACTTGATGCCAGGCAATACACGAAGCACCTGTATATGTCATATCATTTAATCATGATCGCCTAAAACTAGCCATGTAAATATCATGTATAGTAGATCCAACTGTTATTCAGTTTTTGCAGATAAAGTGATTGGAGCTTAAGTTAAATAATTTATCAAATGACAAAAGGTTTCAGATGGTGAAGCTAGAATTCAAATTTAGTTCCATTTGATATTGGAGGCCAAATTCAACCTGTTCACTTTCCTGCGTTCTCATGTTACTACAAGTTATAGTGCTTTAATGATTTAATTACAGCAAATTTTCTTTCATAATGGACATAAACTCACGGGAAATAATTAGATCTATATTCTTCCCAGCAGCTGAAAACTATGCTTATTAAAAGGAAAATAATATTAAAGTATAAGATCAATTTCAAGCATGTGTAATATAAGAGAGACAGACCATGTGTGGTAAAGGAAATTTTGTGGATCAAAGTGGGTATTGATGGGGAAAATTCTATATATGGAAAAAGAAAGAAAAAAATTATTTTATTCCTAAGACTGTTACTCAAGCTTATCTTTCTATGTTTCCTAATTGGAACTTGATTCCCAAGGGATTCCTATCACAGCTAAACATTAATTCAGTTGCACAGCTTTGTAGCATGATTGAATCTGGTGGCTAAATTTAGACCTGAGAGAACACAACCATAATCCTTGCTTAAAATTATTCAAGACAGAGACAAGTTCCAGAGACTGAGGAAAAAAGAAGGGATGAAAAAATCCACTTAAGTACTGGAATTCACTAATGCATTCTTTTATTATTAAGACTTAATAATAAAGCAGACTTAGGTTTACAGCAAAATTGGGAGGAAGGTTTAGACATTTCTCATACACCCACTGCCCATACATATGCACAGCCTTCCCCAGTAACAATATCCCCCACCAGAGTGGTGCATTATTGCAACTGATAAACTTACATTGACACATCATAAGCATCCAGAGTCCATAGATTACATTAGGGTTCATTCTTGGCTTGTATATTCTTTGGGTTTGGATATGTGGATAATAACATGTATCCATCATTATAGTATCATACAAAGTAATTTCACCTCCCTCAAAATTCTCTATGTTCTGCCTATTCATCTCTTCCCCAATCCCCAACTCCTGGTAACCACTGACCTCCTTATTGTCTCCATAATTTTGCTTTTCCAGAATGACATATAGTTGAAATCTTACAATATTTAGGCTCTTGAGATTCACTTCTTTCACTTAGTAATATGCACTTTAATTTTCATGTCTTTTCATGGCTTGATAGCTTATTTCTTTTTAGCACTGAATTTTACTTTGCTCTAGTTTTCTTCACTTTCCTACAGGGATAAACTCAAGTATAGTAGGTATACAATAGTCATCCTCCTTCTAGTGTGGAAGGAGGATGTTCTTTAAGCTGAAAACATTGAACAACAGTGAAATAGTGTTGTCCAATGAGAGGACACTGAGAAGGCACAGTGCCCCCTCAGTTTCCAAACTATGTGTATTTAAAAACCACTACAACGTCATTAGACATTACTAGCCAAATAGTCTAAGACAAATGTAGTTATGGAAAACCAAGATAATCCCAATACACCACAGCTTCTTTTACCAACACAAATACAGCACTTGCTATAAGCCAGATACTGTTGTTACCACCTTGTTTCAACTCATATCAGTGCTGGGAACAATGCTATGAGGCAGACACTATTATTATCACCATTTCACAGATAGGGAAACCAAGAGAAAGATTAAGTAACTGGCACCAGACCACACAGCCAGTAAGTGGCAAAGCTAAAAACTGAACCCAGGTAATCTGAGTACAGAGTACATGGTTTTAACTCTTTACAAACAATTTCTTTCAAAGCAAAGTTCTTCACTACCTGTTTCTCTAGAATTTAATTCTTCCTTTGAAAAGTTAGGTTACAATATGTACCTTTCTCAGACTCTGTGGAGTTAGCTAAGAAAAAGAAGGTAAGTGTTGGCAAACCTTCCATATCCGCATGTAGATGTTGGCGTCTGAGGGAGAGCCTTCACTGAGCTGACCAAGTGGGCTCCCCGCTCACGACGAGTCCTCTACATTCCGGCTCCATCTGGCTCACTTTCTGCTTCTACTTCCCTAATAGAACTTCTGAGTCCTAAAAATCCTTCTCAGGTGGCCCCTTTAAACCTGATGAGCTCAACAACAGACACAGCTGGGGTCAAGGAATTTGGAATTGCCTTAGGAATTAGAGGCTTGGGTTTTGGCACCTGTCTTCACTACTTTTAAACAAAAATACTGCTTTAGCTACCCTCCTCAGCTTAGGTTTCAAATATGACAGGTATTCTCCCCTTAAAAGAAATACTAATGAGTGGGTTCAGGAGTTCAGGTAATCTCATTTCTCCCTGCATTCACGCATACCCATGATTATTCCAGAATGAGTTTACAGAATGCTGTACCAGGGCATTACAATAGGCAATTTTTTAAAAATGCCATCAAGGTCAGGTTAAATCACATGATTATCATTATGAACTATGCAATTGGCCTTATCCAGAATGAGAAGGGAAGTAGAGGCCATTAAGCACATATTTATCGTTAAAATTATTTCTAATATTAACATGATTATTATTCTCACAACAAATTTGTGATGTGTGTACCTTTATCTACATTTTACACATGCATAAACTCAGGTTTATAGATGTTTAATAACCTGTCCAGGGCTTCCTCTGTAAGTAGTAAGAGGCTGAGCTCATATTTAAAGCCATACCTGTCAAAACCAAAACACATACTTTTTCAAGTATTTCTCGACCAGTTTATTAAATCTCTCTTTGCACCTGACACACATTCTCTGTATTATCCTATTCTCTACTGAAAACATCTGAACACACTTGCACATATGTTGCCAACTCAGCACAAGTGATGGAGAATGGAGAAGATAAGCACCCAGAAGTGATTTTGTATTATCTATATTTTCAGCCGTAGTCTGCTCATTCTTTGTTAGTTGCTTTATTATTAGTAATTGGTTGGGAATCAGCAGAATTAAAATCAAACTGAGAAAGTTCTCAGTAAATTTGTGCCAGTCTCATAAAAAATAAGTGCTTAACAATATGTAATAACATGTATCTAATAGTGATAGCTACCATCTATGAAGTGCCAGACATTTAATCTAATTAGTTTTTAAAGCATCCCTCTGAGGTTGGCATATAATTAGCTCCATTTTATGGAAGAGAAAACAGGTGTAGGGATGCTGAGTAACTTTCCTAGGGTTATGCAGCTGATAAAGTGGCAGAGCTTGGATCATGTAAGCTCTGTCTGACCTGAATGCCCCCAATCTGCTCAGCGTCATCTGTGTGATTGTCTCAAAGCAGGAGCTTCTCACCATGAAAACATGGAGACAGTGGAATACTAAAGGGAGATGCAGAATAGTTTCTGTACAAATTTTTTTTGCTTTTTCCCCCAGCTTCATGAGGTATAATTGACAAATAAACTGAACATATTTAAAGTGTAAATTTGATGACATTTGACATATGTATATACCCATGAATCCATCACCATAATCAAGATAATGAGCATTTCCATATCCCCAAAAAGTTTCATCGTTGTCCTTTATCTAATGCTCTGTTTTCTCATCCCCAGGCAACTACATTAACTGCTGTCAAAATACATTAGTTTGCACTTCCTAGAATTTTACATAAATGGAATACTATTAATATATGTTATTTGTTGTCTATCTTCTGCAATTAGAATAATTATTTTGAGATTCATCCATGTTATTGTATGAATTTTTTTCCCTTTTATTTTTTGTTTTTATTTTTTTGAGACAGAGTCTTGCTCTGTCGCCTAGGCTGGAGTGCAGTGGCGTGATCTCAGCTCACTTCAAGCTCCATCTCCCACGTTCACACCATTCGCCTGCCTCAGCCTCCCGAGTAGGTGGGACTACAGGCGCCTGCCACCACACCTGGCAATTTTTTTTGTATTTTTAGTAGAGACGGGGTTTCACCATGTTGGCCAGGATGGTCTCGATCTTTTGACCTCGTGATCCACCCGCCTCGGCCTCCCAAAGTGCTGGGATTACAGGTGTGAGACACTGCACCCAGCTTTTTCTCTTTTTTTATTGCTATTGCTGAGTGTGTGGATATACCAAAATTGCTTATCCATTCACCTGTAAGTGGATAGGTTTTTGGGTAGTTTCTAGTTCTGGGCTGTTACAAATACAACTACTATGAACAATTGTTTACAAGTTTTTGTGTGGACATATGCTTTCATTTCTCTTGGATAAATATCTAGCAATGGAATGGCTGGGTCATATGGTGCATGGGTAACATTTTTTTTTTTAAGTTTCTCAACTGTTATTTAAGGTGGATGTACCATTTCACATTATCACCAGTGGTGAATGAGAGTTCCAATTGCTCCATCACTTTGCCAACATTTGATATAGGCAGTCTTAAATTTTAAACAAGGATCTCTTGGGCCCCTACAGTGTGCTCTATAATGAACAAGAGGGCATGGGAGCACTAAAGAATTAGAGGACAAGGAACTCTACCCTATATGGTTCAAAATCTACCTGGGGAGACAATAAAGTAATGAGAACACCTTTAGTACAGATGTATATCTATATCTATGATCTGTGAGATATAAGAAGGATTAATATTATATAATATCTATATATGATATGTTAGGCATTATTAAGTATAGTTGGTCAGGTTTAGCTTCTAGGAATAGATCAGCTTTGTACCAACTTTGAGAGAACAACAGGATTTGTATTATTAGAGAGAGGAAAAAGACGGGGTTTCAAAGTCCTCTATTGATTGAGTTAACTTGAGTACACATTTTAACCTCTCTATTCCTCATCACAGAGGGTTATGTTGTGAATTACCCTCATCAAACAATAAGACAGAGTATTATGGAATCATCTGCTTTCAAAGCTCTCACCAGAGAAGTTGTCAACCCTGCAGATTACATGGATTTAGGCAGAGAAATTGATAATCCCTACCTATGTATTTGGAGAGATAACTCAGATTCACTTGGGCACATCAACAGAAAAAACATCACCCTCCTGTCATGTTAAACCTGCACTCAGCTGAGTACCAAACACAGTATCTATTTGCTGCTTTGAAGAAAGTTCAGGTCTACCATGCCTTTAAAACAGCAAATGGAAACTGAATTTGGCACTCAGTAAACTGCCTGCCATAGATTGGTTCAAATAATACAAGAGTTTGGCAAGAGTAGGTAAGATTATTATTATATCTCAAAGGAAAAAATGATTTATATGCACTTTTAAAAATAAGTACTCATCCTTTTAAAGAAATAACTTCTCTGAATTTAAACAAAAATCTATAAAGATACATTGGGAAGAATCATGATTCCAGTGAAGTTTTTCTTCCTTTGAATTTCTCTACAGCTGAATGTTCTGGTTTGTGTTCCAATGTAAGCCACAGACCACTTGGTTCTTTAAAACTATGGTCCCAGTTTTTCCTTAAATATATCTCTAGACACAGAGCCCATGTTCCCCAAGAAAATTCTCAATATCACAATATATCTCAATAAGCACAATTCTCATAGTGCTTAATGTTTTCTAGATCCCAGTAAAATTCCTGAACTACTTTTTCTAGAAATTCTGTTAACCTTAATCCTTACCTGCACCTCAGCCCAATATCACCTACACAGCCCAATATCTGATGGATTTAATTCTTCCTACTCTCTTTCTCTATTTCTCATCCCTCATCCTCTTGAAATGATCCTCTAACTATCTGTTTCATTCTCCTCATTTACCCCACCCCTTCCTGGGAAAAGCTGAGTGTTGGGAGAAGCTGAGGCAGGGCTTGCATGTCTGACATAATGTAAAAGAGTCTTGGAACATGTCCAGGATCCAGGGTCTAAAACCCCCCGTGGCCTTTGGAACACCAAGCTCTGTGCTAAAGGGTGGAGGGCTACGCTGACACACCATAATCTAAGGCCAGGGCATAAAATCCCTCGTAGCTTGGATAGAATCCAGGGCTCGTGGCTCTGGAATGTGTCTAGACTTGCTGGCTCTTTGCTCCTTGCTCTCCCAGGATTGATTGTATTTTGAGTTAAAAGAACCTGCTCTCCACTATCTCAAGTAGCAGAGCAAATGCTAAACCATCACAGCTGTAAATCATGTGCTTAATGCAATGTGCCTTTTCAACCTCCACATTCTCACCACCTATTTCTTTGTTGGATTACCAATAAATAGCGTGGGCTCCCAGAGCTCAGGGCCTTCACAGCCTCCACAATCACAATGGCCCCCTGGTCCCACTTTACTTCTCAAACTGTCTTTTTCTCAATCCTTATACTCTGCCGGACTTCATTGCCCCCATGACCTGGTGTTGGGTCTGATCACACAAACATTCCTGGCACCCAACATGGGGTGACAAGGACCCTGGTGAAGGAACGCTAGAGCGTATGAAAGCAGAGGACACATCATCAAAGGACACCCGAGGATGTCTAAAAGAAGCTCGGCGGGAAAGTTGAGTACTTGGAAGAACCAGGGTAACAATGGGACAAATTGAAAGCAGACATTCTGCTTATTTTTCTTAAGGCATTTATTACAAAGAGGGGGAGTGAAAGTTAGTACTTAGAATTTGTTATCACTCTTTAGTGCAGTAAAGCAGTTTTGCCCATGGTTCCCAGAACAAGGGACTATGGAGTTGGATAAATGGGAGAGAATTGGCAGAGATTTTAAAAAAGCGTATAAAGATGATGCAAAAATTCCAGTCTCAGTTTGGTCAATGTGGGCGCTAATAAAAGCAGCTCTTGAGCCATTTCAAACAGATGATAAGGCAGATTCAGATGAGGAAGAGGAGGATGAGCGTACACAACTAACTTCAGATTCTGAATGCAAGGAACAGAAACTGGAGGAAATTAAATGAAAGAGAAACTGAAGAAAGTATGTTTTACTAGCCTGTCAGCTCCACCTGCTGAATTAAGTGAATAGCCACCTCCTCTTTCTCTCCTTAATGGGAGAGAAAATCAATTAGCTATAAAACTTACCATTCCTGTAGTTGCAACATTAAAACCTGGAGCAATTGGTAGTACTAAGACCCAGTGGAATCTGAGGTTTGTTTATTCAGAGGGCGCCTCAATAAACCGAGGCATATCTGGCACAGTCAGTGCCCTTACAAACGGCAACAATTGTCTCCCGCCATGGCAGGCAGTGCTGTTGTGGACCTCTGCAGCACAATTCCCATCTCCCTACTTCCTGGAGAGCCACCAAAAAAGGTCCCTATGGGAGTTAGGGGACGCTTGCCCTCAGGAATAGTTGGTCTATTGCTTAGAAGGTCTGGTCTAAATTTGAAGGGTGTCACTGTGCATACAGGAATGATTGGTTCTGATTATACCAGAGAAATGCAATTAGTTATTAGTTCCTCAGCTGCATGGTCTGCTTCCCCAGGAGAAAGAATTGCTCAGTTGTTGACATAAAGCTGGGAAGCAGCACAGTGAAAAGAACAGGAGGCTTTGATAGTACTAATCCAACAGGAAAGGCTCTATATTGGGTTAATCAAGTATCTGACAAAAGACCTATTTGTACAGTAGACCTGCTGTTGGATACTTACAGATTGACACACAGGCCTGGTTGGCAGTAGTCCCCAGAAAAAATAAATCATGGGCTGCTTTGCATAGGACAAGTAAAGCCATCTTGAAGCTTCAGTTTCATGGTTAACCTGCCTCTGCTAGAGAAAAACAGATTTAATGAGCACACAGGCATGATATGGGTTGAATGTGTTCATTGTGGTGTTTGTGGCCTTTATGATGGGAATGTTCAACCTCTACTCCTACTACATTGGTGTAAAACAAAATGAAGCCTTCACAACAGAGTTTTAAGACAATGTTCTGGGCTATATTTGGACTTTGAAGTGAAATCAGTGGTCATCAATTATAACCACAAATTCATTGAAAATATTGGTTATGTTCTTTATGGGGTCTGTAATGTTACAATGGTCATTGTTTTGCTAAATATGTGAACTGCCATGATCAACAATTTATTCCAGGAAATTGAGGATGACTCTGATGTGGAGTGGAAATTTGCAATGGCCTAACTCTGGTTTTCCTGCTTTAGGCAGGAGACAGCACTTCCTATTCCCCTTCAATCTGGTGCTGGGTCCAGGGTCCCTGTTTTGTCTCTTGCTGAAGCTTAAAGCATGGATTTCTGAGCTCTACCCAGGGTCATAAAAAAGGTCTCCAGGAAAGATGTAGAGATAAGTAAGTAAGTAGAGATAAGTAAGTAAGCAGAGATAAATTGAGACAAGTAAGTAAGTAGAGACAAGTAAGTTAAGTAAAGTAGAGACAAGTAAGTAAGTAAAGTAGAGACAAGTACGTAAAGTGGAGATAAATAGAGATAGAGATAAATAGAGATAGGGACTTGCAGGAACTAACAGGTACCACAGGGACAGATAGGGATAGATGAAGACTAGCAATATAAGGTCAGTGCCCTAAAGAGGTACAAAAGCAAAGACTAGCAATATAAGGTCAGTGCCCTAAAGAGGTACAAAAGTAGAGACTAGCAAAGACTAGCAGAGATTTGCAGGGACAGACAAGAACATTCTGAATTATGGAAATTAGCTATGGCTCAAAGGGCAAATATAAAAGGAATAGAGGGGAGGGAGGTAAGGATAAAAATGCTCTTTCTTTTCTCTCCGGGACCTTTTGGTCCTTTAACTAAACTTATTCAAGGGGTGGATGCATTGGTTTCTGCGGTCTTTGCTGGCACAAGCATTCCATTCTTTAACTCGTCTTAAGGCCACAGGCCTTAGAAAAAAATATGGTCACATACAAAGAGCTGGGTAAAAGGAAAGATAACTATATGGGGAAGAGGATTTGCTTATGTCTCTTCAGGTGATGATCAGGTGCCTGTGTGGGTGCCCATGAAACATCCGAAGATCTATCCTGAGCCACAGCATCTAGTGGGCCCACCTGTACAGTGTGAATTGAAGGTTTGAAAAGCCTTGATTTGCTTTCCCTGTGCCTTCTGTTAGAAGGGGCCTGTTTCTCATTATCAGTGGCCTCCTGGCTACAGCCAAAAATGTTTTTGCTTCTGTTTCATTAGATTTACTAATATGGAGGTGAGGGTATGCTTGTGTTTTTGCAGGAGATGAATGAACCATGTAGGTGCAATCCCCATGACATGGGGACAGATCAAGAAAACCGCACAGGAAGCTGAAAAACTGCTGGAGCACCAGGGTTTTACCTACAGATGCTTAATGGACCAATGCTTTCTGACTGAGCTTCTCTCTACCCTGAATGCAAGAGACCTGAACAGTTAGGCAGGAGTATCATCACCCCTATTCAGCATGAAGAAGTTACAGAAGATGGACCTTCATTCTTCTGTAACCCCTAGAATTAAGGGTCCTCTTGAAAAAGGGAAAGGGGAGATGTGTGGGAACTATTCAAACCAGAGCGACTCCAGTTTGAATAAGGGCTAAGAAAAATGAAGCTGGATCACCAACCGGCAATTAAAGGCTGCAGAGCATGAAAGTGCCTTGCTCAATTAAAAGAGGCCACCTTTTATGCTAGAAATAATGATAGCTAGTAATAATGATAGTAATAATAATACCTTCTGTTTTACAAAAAAGAGAAGAGGGGCATGTTGGGTAAAGCTGAGTGTCGGGAGAAGCTGAGGCAGGGCTTGCATGTCTGACATAATGTAAAAGAGTCTTGGAACATGTCTGAGGTCCAGGGTCTAAAACCCCTTGTGGCCTTTGGAACACCAAGCTCTGTGCTAAAGGTGGAAGGCTACCCTGACTCACCATAATCTAAGCCCAGGGCATAAAATCCCTCGTGACTTGGATAGAATCCAGGGCTCGTGGCTCTGGAATGTGTCTAGACTTGCTGGCTCCTTGCTCTCCCAGGATTGATTGTATTTTGAGTTAAAAGAACCTGCTCTCCATTATCTCAAGTAGCAGAGCAAATGCTAAACCATCCCAGCTGTAAATCATGTGCTTTATGCAATGTGCCCTTTGACCTCCACATTCTCACCACCTATTTCTTTGTTGGATTACCAATAAATAGTGTGGGCTCCCAGAGCTCAGGGCCTTCACAGCCTCCACAATCACAATGGCCCCCTGGTCCCACTTTACTTCTCAAACTGTCTTTTTCTCAATCCTTTGACTCCGCCAGACTTCATCACCCCCACGACCTGGTGTTGGGTCTGATCACCCCAACAATCCCTCTCCATGGGCTCCCTACTATCCTGTGAGCACCCGTCTATCACTGGACACATTACATTTATGGTAACCCACAGTTGCCCATACAGGCCAGATCAGACTCAGGACATCTGATTTCCAAGCTCAGAGACCTAACCATAAAAATATTCTACTTCTTAGTGTCTTGAAGACCTCGGGACTAACTTATAGATAGAGCTATTCAATATTCCTAATTTGGGAGGACTTTCAGATTTTTAATATTTGGTATCAATTTTAGAGCATAGAACAGTATTTCGGATTTTGAAAATATAGAGATATATTGATATGGCTTATAGGGAGAACCATCTATAACAAAGACCTTGAGAAGCTTCAGAACAGTAATTCCTTGGCACAAGCCCAGGTGAATCTACCATACCGATGTTACATTCAGGTCTAAGGGAAGAGTGTTTTATGAGGCCCCAAAACATTGTACTTAAAAAAAGCTATTTATATTAAAAGTTACTATTTGCAATTCTGAAAACAGATGTAGACAAATACAGATCTAGCTCCTCTGGACAGAACTGAAGCACAGCAGTCTTTGACAGTAACCAGTTGCTAACTAGGTGTTAGAAGAAAGACTGGCTAGGTGTTAATGAAGATGGAAGTACAGTAGTATACAAAATGCAACAGCTCTAATTCAGAGTTTGTCCTGGGTCATATTTAGAACAGAGTATTTTTCATAGGGATGTCATTTATTTCACAATAAATTTAGTGGCTCCATTGATTCTGATTAGCTACAGAAATGTTTAGTGATGACTGAACATTAAGGTGAACAATAAATATGACTCTACAGATAACTTTGGGAATATACTACTTTGAAACTGTTTTTGATTTGTTTTAAATTAAATATCAACCTTAAAGCTTGCAGAGATTTTGATTAACCTTATTTTTTCCTAGTCTATTGAGAAAAAAAATTAAGCTTTATACAGTTTCCACTTCTGGAAAATGAGATTCATCTCAGAGTTCTTGTGAGATAAAAAGCTCTTAGAACCATGCCATGCACACAGCAAGTGCAATTAACTGTTTGCTGGTAATATTATTAAAACCAACAAGTGTAGACAGTCAGTATTTGTAAAACGAACGAAAAATAAATATGTTTTAAAATGCCTGGAAAGGGTATATATCTTTATGATGTATGACAGTGTTCCTGTGGTGAGATTAGCCTTCAGTGACAGATCAGGGAAGATTGCCAGATAAGATTCCTTGTTACAGCTCACATGCTACTTCTGAAAAATCCCTTTGTACACGTTCAAAGCAAATGGCAATAACTAACCGGAAAAACAAATGAACACAAAGCAAGTTTCAATGTCTGTTTTCATACAAAGGAAATAAATACCCAAAGGCTAACTATTTGGACATGCTCCAGCTTTCTAGACAGTATTGGAAAATGCTACCTCCATGTTCCTTGGGGTGGCACTGACCTTTTTGTTCTTTAAACTACATATTAATGAAATCACTTAACCACATTGTCATGGCCACATTTGTAATCAGTCTTCAAACAGCTTCCCTAGTGCATATCCTATATCTAAAGAAGAGTAGATACTCAGCCAGTGTAATATCAAGGGAAAAAGCTGCTACCTTCTGGAAGAATTCACTAGTCTTACTTGACCACACTCACAATTCTTACAGCATAGCTGGTTATAAAATTTTTGCAACTCTTGTAAATCTAAGATGATCACTTATTTTTTGCCTTCTTTGAGCACCATATCCACTCCATTTGCTGACATTCAGTGTGAAAACTGACTATACACACATTCTGAGGTGAATGTAGAATGAAGCTGAGGTAGGTTTACCCTGCAGTCATTGACAAAAAAAAAATGCTCCTTGATTATGTATTACTGTTTTAAATATTATTTGCAACTAAAATGCATGGTAATACTCAGGAGAACAGAGCTTTGGTCAGCATAGCCTTTATTTCTTCATAAAAGGTGGCCTGGTGTGTTGAAAAGACAGCCATTCAGAGAGATCTGGCTACAGATTTGGGTTCTACTATGATGTGAACTTAGACAACTGACTTAAATGCTCTGAGTCTCAGTTTCTTTACCCGTGGAATGAAAAGAATAACCCTTGCCTAACAGGGTTGTTGCAAGCATTAAAGGATGTAAAGTGCTTAGCACAATACCTGATACATAGGAGCTCAATGAATGCTAATATATTCCTCATCTGATAAAAAGAAGTTAGATATTGTTTTTAAAATGCATTGCACTATTCTGCTGGCTATGATTTCAGGTAACAGTAGTAACTTGTTAGAAACCCATTTTAGAAGCCTGTAATAATTATGTGTCCCAAGTGCTACAGAAGACTTTACAAAGAATCTGATCTGGCCATCAGAGAGAACCAGTGGTGACAATTGGCCTTCCCCTCTACCTAAAACCCCCAGGATTACAGTTTACCTCCTTGTGAATCAGCCCCATCAATCTTTAGGCAAGTTTAACTTAGAAAATGCTATTTAAGTTGAGTCCTTGTTTCCCTGTAATAGCCACTCACTGATTAATTCTAATTCTGTCCTCTAAGCCACCATATGTCCAATGCAATGGATGTGATTATGGTAATAGGAAGAAAAAGCCACTAAATTCTGGATATAATAGGAAGGCCCTCGTAGGGCCATATTCTCTTCCAGAATACAGAGATTCTTAAGCCATTTGGGATGAGTGGCTGAGTAACTGGTCCTCAAACCCTTTCTTTAGTGATGACCCCACACTTACATCTGTTGAAGGAGGGGAGCATATGGTGGTGTAATCATCTCCATTGTTTAGCTGAAGAAATGGAAATATCTTAAGATAAAAGAAGGAGATGGCACTTATCTTATAGACACATACCCACCCATTTATTCAACTGCACCTGTTGCTAACCAACTATGAACAGAAAGGCAAGGATAAGTCACTGAAAAAGGTACCTCACAAGGAAGTGAGGCTCTAGCCAATAAGGATATTTATGATGCTTCCTTAAGGTGTAATAAATATAGATGATACAAGGATAAAGACATTGATAAGATACAATTGGCCAGTGACCTTGAACAAAAATGTGGACATCCAAATGTTATCTTTCCTTGAAATAAGTTGCAAAGCCTAATGCCAGTAATATCAGCAAATCTAGCCATCAAGGCTAACAATAGGAACTCACAACAACAGATTCCATTGGCTAGAGTGAAGGTGCTAACGGGAGTAAAAAAAAAAAATGGAAAATAAATTGTGAGAGATTTCTGTCTCTTTCTCACATGTGGCAGATGATTATTTTTATTATTACATGTGGAAATATATTTTGGCTGGAACATCACTTTAGGTGTCAAGATGTGTGACTTAATTAGCCACAGAAAGAATCCCAAGACCTGTTTTAGCCAGTAAGCAAAGCCAATAAAACAGAGGCTAAAAGTAGAAACACCTGCTAACTTCTAATTATGGCAGTAAACTGAGGTTAGATTGGCCACTAGTGAGGCTGTTGAGTAGCCACTGATAACCTGAGTTTTCACCTATGTATGGCACTAGCCTCCACAGTTGAGTATGAAACCACAGATGAGACAGAAATGGGTGGTTTGGGTGGGGAGGGAAGTGAAGGATGGGGAGGAGATTATTATTCCAGAGCCCAGAGCCACTGCATTCTCTAAGCTAGATAGAGGGGCAAAAAGGCCAATTGAGGTTATCTTCGAGGTCCTCTGGAAGGCATCTCATCCAGCTCTGGCCTCTGGTGATCTGCAGAAGGCAGAAGTATTATTGTTATGGTGTTAGGCTGGTCCTTACTCCACATGCTGAGTTTCTAGTTTCCCATTGATATTCCCTAATCTGCTTCAGGGTTTTCAAGGTGCCAGCTCCTCAATTTCTCTACAGCCTGATCTTTCTCCCAAGAATCTATTGGTTCTTCTTGATTGCTGATAGGCATTTTCCTGTCAATCCTGCATTCTCACATCCAGATACCTGTCCTGATAGTTCCATCACCTCCAGAGGGACACTGGACCATGCTCTGCAGCCCTCTGCTGCCCTCCACTGGCCATATCTGATGGCCAGGGTTTGCTCTGAGCTCCCCAGGCAGCACGGTGTGAAATGGCTTACTCTTGAAGCATCTCCCAGGAGACCAGTGGACTGCCACATTGCCAAAGCAGCTTACCACCCTGGAACACAAGGATACCATAACACAGGGCCACTCTGAAGGCCCTGTCCACAAATTACTCTTCAAAGAAGAGGTATCAGCCTTTCATGTACTAAACATATGTTGACCTCTGTGGACAAGAACATGGTAAGGCTGGGGAGACAAGAGATGAAAAAGAAATAGAAAAATACTCTCAGAAAGCTCCTGGTGCTGCATGTCCAATTTGGCTGGCCCATTCCCAGGGGCTTGATTTTCGTATTGGAGAGAAGCAACTTACTCTCTGATCCCCAAGCCCAAGTCCTTCAGGAGTTTCTAGAAACGAACTTCTCATGTTTCATGGATGTCATTCAAATTTGAATTTTACCTGCCATGTCTTTGTCTTAAAAAACAAACAAACAAAACAAAAAAAAACATGGCATCAAAGTCAAAGACATAGAGTCTGCCTTCAAGAAATTTCACAGTTGGAAGGAGAAAGATAGTCATAGAAAAAAAAATTAAAAATAAGTCATGATGTGGCAAGAGCCAAGCTGTGTGGGAATGAGAAGCAAAGACAATTAATTAGGACTGTGGGGATAAGGTGAAGCATTTAAGGGTTGTCTTTGTAAAACAGAAATCTGATCAACATTGTCTACAGGCTCAAATAGAAACCCCTTAGCATGATCTAAAGTAGGCTTCACAATATTTCCCCTACCTTCCTTAACAGCTGCTCTCATCATTCTCCAATATCTGCTGTTCCAACTGAAATTCATCTTTATCTCAACCAATGTGCAACCCCAGAACCCATGGAGAGAGAAAGAGAGAGAGAGAGAGTTCCAGATATCCCTTCCCAGTTCAGATATCAGTCTCAGATCTTCTGTGCTTCACTTCCTCCTCAATTTCTCGTCACCTCTTGTTTGATTTATTCAGCTCTCTCTTTTAGACCTTTATCTGGAAAGACAATTTTGATCTGGAAAGACAATTTTGATCTGTAAGGTCTGAAGCCAGACACATTCTCTCCCTTGGATATTTATGTGCTTTCTCTTTGGCTGTCTCAGCTCAGCCCCACTAAACCCAGATACTCAGAACCCAACCAGGCAACACCTATGTCCCATCTGTGAAGTGGCACCTGAGATCCTGAAACATTATTGCCCACAGCAGGTCATAGCCTCTGTTTATCAGCTTCCTCCCCATCTCTGTCCTAGGATGTTAGTCATAAATCAAAGCTATAGCAGCTACACTGTATCTTAGGTAATTTCTCTGAATATTTTATTTTATCTTCTTTCACCCATTGGCTACCATCTGAATTGTTCCTTTATGCTTTTTCCTTGAAAATACTGCTAAACTTACACATTCTGTCTCTACTGACAGTGTCCAACAAAGCAGCCCTTGGACAGGGTTAACCCCAATATCCCAGAGTACCACTTAATTTGAAAAGAGGGAGTCAGACAAAACTATGGTGATTACGAGAATACTGGTAGGATCAAGGAATGTTTATTGAGTGCTCAGATGTGCCAGGTTCTGTGCTAGGTACAGGATGTCATTTGATCTTCACAATTGCCTTTTGAAAGAGGTAGTATCTCCATTTAAAGAGAAGGACACTAAGACTTTGGAAATTAAACTATTTGCCTAAGGTTTTCTTTCACATGTGTGATTTCAGAGCCTGTACTTTTTTTTTTTTAAAGTGAAAGCAAGTTTATTAAGAAAGTAAAGGGATAAAAGAATGGCTATTTCATAGGCAGAGCAGCAGCATGGGCTGCTGGTTGCCCATTTTTATGGTTATTTCTTTATTATATGCTAAACAAGGAGTGAGTTATTCATGAGGTTTCCAGGAAAAGGGTGAACAATTTCCGGAAGTGAAGCTTCCTCCCCTTTTTAGATCATATAGGGTAACTTCCTGACATTGCCATGCCATTTATAAACTGTCATAGTGCTGGTGGGAATGTCTTTTAGCATGCTAATACCTTATAATTAGTGTATAATGAGAAGTGAGGACAACTAGAGGTCACTCTTGTCATCATCTTGGTTTCGGTGGGTTTTGGCTGGCTTCTCCACTGCAGTCTGCTTTATCAGCAAGGTCTTTATGACTTGTATCTAGTGCTGACCTCCTATCTCATCCTGTGACTAAGAATGCTCTAACCTCCTGGGAATGCAGCCTAGTAGGTCTCAGCCTCATTTTACCCAGCCTCTATACATGATAAAGTCACTCTGGTTTAAAAGCCTCTGACATTTTCCCCCTTCCTTTTATAAGAGAACCCTTAATCCTAAGGGTTGCAGAGGGATGAAGATCCATCTTCTGTAACTTCTTCAGGCTAAATAGGAACGATGATATGATATCCCTGCCTAACTATGAAGGTCTTTTATACTCAGGGTAGAGAGAAGCCTGGTCAGAAAGCATCAGTATGTTGAGGGCCTCTCATAAATCTTGAGTTTCAACAAAAGGTGATATTTGGAAGATTAATAAGTGCTCAATTTAGGAAAACATTCAATAAGCTTATCTTGCATTTCTTTTTTTACTTTTTTTTGGAGATGGAGTCTTACTCTGTCACCAGGCTGGAGTGCAGTGGTGCAATCTTGGCTCACTGCAACCTCCACCTCCCAGCTTCAAGCGAACCGTGTCTCAGCCTCCTGAGTAGCTGGGACTAGAGGCACGCACCACCACACCCAGCTTTTTTGTATTTTTAGTAGAGATGGGGTTTCACCATGTTGGCCAGGATGGTCTTGATCTCTTGACCTTGTGATCCTCCCGCCTTGGCCTCCCAAAGTCCTGGGATTACAGGCGTGAGCCACTGCACCAAGCCGTTATCCTGCATTTCTACACAAAGAGTACAACAGCAATATATCCCACAACAGTTAAGCAAAATTATCCCAAGTAAACTAAATAAGAAGGCTTTCCATGAACTGGGCAACTGATGGAACCAAGCTGATATGGGACCGCTACCTGATTCCAATATGTGGACAAAATTAGAATATTGATTCAGACTTTTACATTACCCACTCCTTTTGTTTCTTCTGAGCAGCAGCCAGAGATCACTGGTGGTTTCACAAGAATAAGCAGAGTTAGTCTAAATTCAGAAAAAAAACTTAAAAAACAACTCATGAGACTAGAATCTAATAACAGACATACTATAGTTCCCAAAACATAATTATTCTCTCAGAGCCTGTACTCTTAACCCCATGTTTTTTCCTGGTTGCCTGCCTCTCAGACAGTCAGTACTCTATAGCTATTTATTGGATTTTCTAGATGAAACTGACATTTGGCCACAGAACCGCATTTGGATTTGTATTAATTCCTAGAGAATCTTGAAAGTTTTGTGCTTCTACAGAATGTTCTTCTCATTCTCTGAAAAACTGGAAGGTCTTGAGTAGAGTCCAAAATCTACTGTTAAGTAGTGAGAGTTATTTGGAACTTAGCATAAAGTGGTCATCTTTAATGGAGTAAATTACTATTATTGTTGCTGTTATTATCTCTTTTAGTTGAATCTGAGGGAATTCTATGAGAATAAGGAAAGCAAGAAATCCCTTTCATTAAAATGGGATGCAGCTAAGTGTAGTTGAATCTGAGGGAATTCTCTGAGTATAAAGAAAGCAAGAAATCCCTTTCATTAAAATGGGATGCAGCTAAGTGTACATTCAAGTAATATGATAAAAGCATAATACACACATGCCATATGGTATATATGCTCATTTCACTGTCAGGTTTTAAGTAACGGTTGCTAAAAAGGCTATTATGCAATATGGTTTTTTATGTCTCTTACATCAATGATTTTCTTTTAAGCTCAATTCTTTGTCCTCTGTTATATTCCCTAAGGGAAGAAAAGACACATCTTTCAATCTCAACTGGCAATTTGTACTTTTAAAAGTAAAATTCCAAAAGTATGATAAGACTACATCTGTTGTGTTCATCACTATAGCCCCAATGTTTGCCCATTTAGGCACCCAATAAATACTTGCATATTGAAATCAGTCATCACTCTCACAACTATCACAATCGCCCTCATAGGCTAAACTTATGCAGGTTGCTGATGCTTTGTGTGAATCAGCCTGGGAGCACAGATACATGTAAATGCTTAGGCTGCCTCTTTTCCCGTGCATTCCTGAAGCTCCATTTGGAAAGAAGAAAGCCATCTTCCAGAAGTGAGTGGGGCACTTCGTTTCACTAGGGCTTTGGAGTGGAAATGGATTGAGGTGTCATAAATGAATGTACTTTCAGTACTGTGGAGATGGGACAGAATGTGAGAAGGCAGCATAATCAAATGCAGTCTGGCCCCAGAGTGTGATGCTGAAGTTACCTGGAGAGTCATCTCCAGCAACTGCAGGGCTCAGACTATGCTGAGAAACATAATTAGCTACAAGAGATAACAAAATAAAAAGGAGACCTCTCCACCACCTCTCAAAGGTACTGAATAAGTTCATCTAAACCAGACCATTAACAAATTGTCCTAAGCTCTCCCCTTTATAGAGATGCATGTCTACCAGCATCCACCTACTGTGCTTTTAAGGAGTGCAGGAGAAACAGTAACCCCTCGCTGACCATTCAGGTCTTCATTAAATTGGGACCAGCTCTACCTAAGCACTTTGCACTTAGAGAGGCAGATATGTAATTGTTAAGAGCATCTGTCCCAGAACCAGATTAAGTTCAAATCCCTTTTCCACTGTTGCTTACCCCAAGATCTACCTTAATTACGCTGTGCTGTGTCCTGAGGCGTTGGCCTGTGCGAGTCACATCAGCTGGCTTCCTTACCTTCCTGCCTCCCGGTGGGGAGCAATGGCAGGAGACAGGAAGAAAGGAGAGTGAGGTCTGATACTCCTACCTCTCTCCCTGCAGAGTGACCTTGGGCCAGCTACATTCCTTATCTAAAGATCTCAGTCTTTTGTAGATGACCCTATCCACACAGCCATATCTATTTCCTGGATCTTCAGGTTTAAGGTCTCCTTAAATCAGACAAATACAAGTGTGCTATCTGTCCCCTGTTGGGATCCTGCCTGATACACCATTTACTAGTATGTGATTTTGGTGAGTTACTTAACCTCTCTGGGTCTTAGTAACATCCTCATTTATGTTGGGGATGATAGTAGTACCCTGGTCACAAGGGTGTTGTGAGGATGAAATGATACATTAAAGCAGTTAGAACAGTGTTCAATGAAATATTAACTACTGTTATTACAGAAGCTCAGTTTGAGAAGATTCCTCTTTTTTAGCCTCAGATTGGCCTCATTCATTCTCTCATTCCTATTCTTTCTCTCTGACTTCATTTGAAAGGAAAATGCCTACACTTTTTTTAATGCTTCAGACGATCTGAACTGTCCCTATTTTCTGCCTGTCACTGTCTTTCCCTCCTTCCCTATCTGTGCTTCCTCATATCATCTCCTAAGAAGTCCCCTTCCAGGTTCCAGGCCTTCTTCTCTGCCTGTAGACCCTTCAGCTAACCTTTCCAAGTTTGCCTTCATTTATTGCTGGGCAGAGACTTCTGCACAATTCTGCAACATAACCAAAAGAACCACAGAGCTTCACGTTTCTGCAGAAATATGCAAATTGCTTTTTTAAAACTTTTCTTGTGAAAAAAAAAAGGTATGTCTATCAACAATGTGGGAGTTTGGTTGGTTTTCTGTTTTTGTTGTTGTTTGGTTTTTTGCATGTGAAAAAGCTTCAGTGGCAAAATAGACTGTTTTTTTTTTTTTTTGTTTTTTCTGTTCTTTCTTAACACTTACATTTTCCCCCAAGCATATTCAATACTAGACTATTTAAGAAGTTGTAAAAATTCCTATTAGGAATGTAATTGTAGTGCCGTGGGTACATTTGAATTTTGGTTTGCAAAGATCTTGGGAAGATAAATTTTCTGGTTCATCTTATAAGAGATCTATTTCCTGCAGAAAAATTAAAAACATAAATAATAGTTATATATCCCTTACTCATATCACTTTCTTGTTGCTTCTCTAAACAGCAAACAGTATTTACATAGTATAAAGGCATAAATGTACAAAAACACTGACCTAATGCCTTAGTGTTTTGTTTCGTTTAGTTTTGGTTCAAGTAAATCAGAACCAGTATTTAGTTTTCACACTGGAGGCTACTAAAACATCCTCCAGGGTTAAAAAAAAAAAAAAAAGGATTAATATGCTTAAGAATTAAGCAAGAGAATAAAATTATTCTTATAACTTCCTCTCTCAACTCTGATTACCATTCTACGACCTCCTGAACTTGAATGTCTATGTCTAAAAGAATAACACAGCCATGGTTGAGGTTCCAGGTATATACAATTGTGAATAGATAATTAGAAGCATCTTTCACGATTTTTCAGTTCCCAAAATGAGAAGTAAAAAACTAGAAGAAAGAATCCATCTTTTAAGCTGCAAATCATGTTCACTGAAAATAAAAGAAAATATCTGAGGCAGACATCTGAATGGTCAGTGTCTGCCATGTGAATTGACAGGCTCTTGTTTCTGCTGGGTTTATTTTGACATAAATGATAAACAAACAAACAAGCAAGTGCTGCCACCTGGCATTTGACAATGTGAAGATGAAGTTTTAACACACCTGCTCCGATGTTCCACAGTTAGACAGCTGCCAGCACCACTTCCTATATCAATTTGGAGGAATGAAAGGTGCACTCTCAGCATTCCTCATTCCCACATTTCCCCAAAGTGTGAAGCACCATACGGAAACTGTCAAGCTCAGTTCTGCACTGCTTGGGGTAACTATGGAGTCATGTGGGGGTTCTGCATGTGGAGGGAAGGAATTACTGCATGCCAGGAGGAGACAATGATTAAATGCAGGAAGAGATAGCTTCTGTATTAAACCATCTGAAAGACTGCTAATGACACTGTTTGCATCTGAAGCTGTCAATCTTGGATATTTTTAGATGAGAACAATAGCCAAACTCCTAAAATCAAAAATTGTATCCTCTCAGAATATGAACCCAATACTAAATAGGTAAGGACAGCAATCTTATCTAAATGCTATTCATGAAAATAAACTTTTATTTCCTTCTGTACTCACTTTTTAATTCTATATGTGGAGTACCTGTTGCCTATTATGTAAATATAAATACATGTATGTATGTGCTTCATAAAACAATATAGAAATGACAGAATCTGAAAGTTGTCTTCACCACCATGAATACTTTTGTGATACAAAAGTTTCTAAGTGACAAGCTAGGTGTTAAGCTAATACGCAGGTAAGATGTTTAAATAACATTGTAAAACTGCATTGTCTTTAAATATGATTCTCAGTTGACATGCATGCCTGCTGATAAAGTGTGTATATGGGGACAGGGAAATTCCAAATGATCCTCTGAACTTCAATTTGTTTAAATAAAGCACATTATGTGGTTGGGAAGGGAGGAGGTGAGGCTGAAGCAACACCGTATCTATTTGAAAACACTGGTATTTGAGCGAATACATTTTATTCAGTTCTACTACAAAGGCTTTCTAATATTTATATGCCTTTCTAAATGTCTCATTATCCATGGTAGGTTGGGTGGACAGATACCTTAAAGCGATATGATTCAATTGGGTCAAGCAGAGAGAAATGCAAGCATTTGCACTGCTGTGGGGTCAGAGAGACTCAGAAAATAATAACATGCAGTTTTTACAACTGTGCTATTAGGTTTCACTACCTGGTATTTGAAATTTTCACAAAGTAACTGACAGTGCTTCATAGTTTGTCTATCTTAGCAAAGTAAATAAATCTATTTATAAAATGCCAGACTAGCACTAACAGAATATTGACAAATCATACCAAATTGCATTGATAATTTAATGTTATTTAGGCATGCAAATATAGGTATAACAGGAAAATACTATCCCCCAAATATTTCACCATACAATCTCCAAAATATTTTTATTAAAGGAATTGACTGCTAAATAGAAAAGGTCTTATGAATGCATCAGTTACATATAAATTCTATTGCATAAGCAAAGCATTATTAGCATTACTGAACTATGAAATAGAATTGGGCTACAATAATATAGAATCAGATATTCTAATAATATCAAGAGAAGATTGATTTACCCTTAGCAGGAATATCTTCCTAGCTTTTATTTGTTATTTTCTGAAAATGACTTGAATTGCTTATTTTCTTTTTAATAGCAATAACACTTGTTCTTTAGAGAGTACTTAAGAAACATAGATTTAAAAATAAAAAGAAGCATATAAAAATCACCCATTACCCCACCGCTAGTCATGTTTTGGTATATATCATTTTAGATATTTAGTTACACTGTCCATACTTTTCCAAGGGTCATCATCTAATATATGATTAATATTCCTTTATGACATTATTTTTAATAACAAACTATAATTCCATTAACCCATCTTCTGTGGTTGATCACTTATATTGCTCCCAATTCTTCACTATTATTAGCAAGGCAAAAAGAACATCTTATGGGACCATGGCTTTGCACACATACCTAGTTATTCCCATAAGATTAATTCCAAAATATCATATTGCTGGATCAAAAGGTATACATCTTAAGGCTCTTTATAAACTATTACTAATTATAGAAGTAACACATGAACATAATTTCTCAAAAAGCAAACACCTATATTTTTTCTTCCTCCATGCCACCCTGCACTTCAGATGTAACCACTGTTAGCAACTTCTTATTCGTCCAGAAATTACAAAAATTGAAGCAGGCTAAATCTTAGCAATACCCCTTGGAGAGTATTCACTATCAGGACATTATATCTCTACCTCAATCCTTTTGATAATTTTACTAGATTTAGTAGCCTGGATATATCATGGCTCATAAAAACAGTCCACAATCGATAGACAGTAGGTTTCATTCAATTTTTGCTATTAAAAACAATGATATAACATTCTTGTATGTGTATTTTGCAAATTTGTGTAAATGTTTCAGAATAAAAGGAATTTGCTAGGTAAATGGATAGACGCCTTTTAATTTTGCTAGATGTCCCCATATTGCCATCTAAATAGTTGTGTTTATTTACATTTTTATTATCCTCAGCAACACTGAGTATTATGCAACATTTTAATCCTTGTCACTCTGCAAGCTAAGAAACTTATTTTTTTTTTGCTAGCTTTTATTTGTTATTTTCTGAAAATAAAATAAAATAAATAAATATTTTATTTATTATTTTTGTTGTTATTGTCATTTGTATGTTTTAAATTATAAGTGAGATCTATCACTCAATCTGAAACTCAAATTCAAAAATCCTGTTGAATCATCATATGAATTCTGAAGCCTGGTGAAATTCTTGTTCCTGCTATTCTTCAGCTAATCTGTTAGCTAAAAACTTGTTTTGTAATTTATATTATTCACTTTACATACATATTATATTGCTTTTACAGATGATAATTTAAAACAATAACAAGAGCTGTTTTCTTTTAGTACTGTTAAAAATGACTAACTGTTTACACGTCTGGGATACTTTGCTGGGAAATTATTGAACAGAAGCATCCCCACCTTTCCTAAAGCAGAGTCACTCAGCACCACACAATGGCCATTTGTATATGCCAAGAATTCAAAGTAACTTTGAAAGTGTCATGTCATAAACAATCTGCCCAGTGGCAGATATTATATATGGCTAGTTGATTATGAGGAAAATTTATTAAAATATAAGGTCGTACTCAAATACTCCAAACTGTATTGAAAAAGAAAAAAGGAATATACCCAAGAATACTAACAGCGATTATCCTGGGATAGTAGGATTACAGATTACTAAATTATAAGGTCTTGCCATGGGAATGCTAAAAAAATCAACATTAAGTGCTTTGTGCATGAACCTACTATGTATATCTTTTGAAAAACATACTAGAAGAAATTTTGAAATTTACAGGAATAATAATTCACTCAGTGAGTACATTTTGAATACTTCCTGTGTAGCTATGATTGTGCTATAAGCCAGAAGTATATGGCATAGCACTGGCTTTATAAGAGCTCACAATCTTAGATATACGAAACATGATGAGCAATGTCAAAAGAGAGAAGATAATAAAATGATTATTTAAATGCATCAACTATGCCCTTAGGGAAATCTAAGTTTCAGTTTTCTATTGAAATGATGGTGTTTAATTACAGTAGATCAGAGGTTCCCAAACTATTTGATTTCAGGACCCCTTTATACCCTTCAAAAATACTGAGGACCGGCCGGGCGCGGTGGCTCACACCTGTAATCCCAGCACTTTGGGAGGCCGAGGCCGGCGGATCATGACGTCAGGAGATCGAGACCATCCTGGCTACGGTGAAACCCCATCTCTACTAAAAAAAAAAAAAAAAAAAAAAAATTAGCCAGGCGTGTTGGCGGGCGCCTGTAGTCCCAGCTACTCGGGAGGCTGAGGCAGGAGAATGACGTCAACCCGGGAGGCGGAGCTTGCAGTGAGCCGAGATCGCGCCACTGCACTCCAGCCTGGGTGACAGAGGGAGACTCCGTCTCAAAAAAAAAAAAAAAAAAAATTATTGAGGACAAAAAAGAGCTTTTGCTTATGTGGGTTATATCAGTCTTTACTATATTGGTAAATAATATTGATAAACTGAAAAAATATTAATTCAGGAATAACACTAATAAACCCATTGCATATTAACATAAAAACACATTTTATAAAAAATAGCTCTTGGAGATGAAAAGAATTCTGAAACTTCCAAAGCAGACAAAAGATGTAGCTTAATTGTTTGGAGTTAAATTATGGCATGAAGTGGGATTTACCAGAAATAAAGAAACAAAGGATAAAAAGAACTGAATTACAATGCTATTGACTTTTATTTTCTCTAAACAGAAATCCATTTTGCTATCTTAAGGTGACCAAATTTCTTGTATGCCTGGACAGTTCTTGTCTATGCCTGTTGTTCTGGCATGACTACTTAGTTACTAACAGTGCCTGTCTTCACAAAGAGTCTCAAAGTGGACAATAACTTATCTTACCATAATACTTATCCAAAACATTGCATAATCATTTCTTTACGCATCACTTATGCATGTATTTATTTCATTCAACAAACATCTATTGAGCACCTACTAGGTACCAGATTCTATGCTATCAGTCAGGAATACAAAGTAGAATAAGCCTTTGCAAGATGCTTACTATCTGACAACTCCTGGTCCATAGACAGATCAATTGATTTTTATCATGCATTACCTGATTCAAGTCTCTTTTAACAAACATGATTATTATTATTATTTCCAAAAACATGGAATTACAATAGTAGAAGATAAAAGTTGTTCCTACCTTCAAGGAGTTTACAAGCTTATAGTATAATGGGAAAGCAGACAATTACATAAAAATTACTAGAAACATGATAAGTGAAAAAGGTAGTAACTTATAAACAGCATGGAAGAGGTGATGGCAGAATTCTTTTTTGGGAGAATAATACTGCACTTGTATTTGCAAGTACTCTTTAAAGGGCTTCTAGCCTGGCTTTAAAGGAAAAAGTTTAAACAGAGGAGCTCATCTGCTTTGTGGTTTATGGTTATCTGTATTGGGTTCATGGGTTTATTCTCTAAATATATTCAAGAAATACCATAGTTCTTGAGAATCAGCTTCTATAGAATGATGAAGAATGCAGAAAAAAAAAGATTTGCCCTCAAGGAGCTAATAGTTTTGTTCAAGGGTTTGAACCATATGGTCCATTGATATCTAAAGGATCTTTACATTTGTTTATTCTTTCATTCATCCTTTCATTCCATTTATTCAAGAGGATGACCATATATTCCGTAAAGTGTTTCATAAGAAATTTTGGAAAGCAATAATGTCTGATGCTGAATTGTCATTGTTTCCTTTTTTTTTTTTTTTTGCCATTTGAATTACCTCAGATTATCCTCAGGTCTTCAAGAAATGTGTCAACCACTGTCCAGAGCTGGTTCTGGAGCTGCAGCTGGACCAAAAGGTGACATACAGTAACAAAGATTCAGGAGCATTGACAGTAAACACTCATTTTCAGGACAGGACCACATTTCCTTTAGTATTAGCATACTAAATAAAAGAATGATAAATAAAAAGCCAGAAAACCCAAGGACACTTATTATATTTTGATGGGAGAAATATATGATGATATGTAAGTCATCACTGGCACATTAACCCAGTCCACATGTTTCTTCAGAGAGGTCCTGACTTTGATAAATCCTTGGAAGAATTCATGACTGCCATCCCACCACACAAAAAAGTCAAGAACCATTGATAAAGAATGAGAGAAATGTAATTAGTTATAACACAGAGCAAATGCTATAATAAAAGAATGCACAAAGTTCCAGCAGTAAGCTCAACAAGACACTAACAGGAATGGGTGTGCATTTCTTAAGGCTTAATTTACTTACACATACCTTTTAGTATACACAATACTGCACACTGGCTCAAAGTGTGAGTTTTGAGATCAGGCAGATCTGCATTCACATTTGATTCTCCCACTGTTTAGCTACGTTACCGTGGGTGAATTACTTTGCATTACTAACCACAGTTCTCTTAGCTATAGAATGGGGAAATAACATTCCTAACTGTGGGGCCCTAACTATGAGGATTAAATTATAAAGAACCTGGGGAAATACCTGTGTATTATAACTGCTTGATAAATATGAACTAGGAACACACCACACACACACACACACACACACACGCGCACACACACACACGGAACAAAGAGTAAATAGTTTCTGATGAACTGTCTTTGAGCTTCTCCCATATATTATCAGAAAATAATTCCTTGAAATTTCTTAGATGCTAGCATATAAAAGTGTGTGTTCTAAAATACGTTTCCATAATAATTATATTATTTTAGTGGTCAAAAGTAATGATGTTGCTCTTTAAACAGGTGAGTTGAGAGAAGTGTGAGGAGTTGGGGTGGAAGACTCATACAAAGGCAGACAGTTCCAATAATACCTAGAAAATGCAGTCTTAGGTTTTTTTCACACATAAAAATAAATAAGTAATTAGAAGGTAAAACCTAATTCTTATTCCTTTCCCAGGTCCCGCCTTTAATCCACTCAGTCTCATTAGCCTGCCTTTGCAAATGGAGATGAAATAATTTTGCATTGCAAAATAATCACTGCCACCCCAAAGGTGAGATCTTCCCATCTTCTTCACTTTCCATGTGTGACACTCTTTAAATCAGACCTTTTTATCTTTCTACTTTGCTGGGTTCTAAATTTAGTTAGGGACCCATATTAACTCATTTTTTTTTGTAAATTTCATGTTTCAGAATATTGCACGTAAGAAAAAAAATGCCTAAAATGTGATTCTTGTAAAGGAAAAGATGAGTCCCGCTGACCGTATGTCAGAAAAAAAAAGAAAGAAAATAATCAGCCACCACATTTTTTTCCCAAATCTATAACTCTTTCTCATTTTACTGCAATACACTGAGAAAAAATAATCATCAGTGTCTGGATCTGGGAAGCAATTTATTATGGGACATTAGTGGAAAACTCTCTTTCAGTTCTATACAGCACAGACTCCTTCACTGCTTCAAGGGGAGAAGAGGAGAAAGAAGGGCACTTTCTGGTGAGCCATATTTCTTTAGTGTACTGTCATCCCTTGGTATCCATGGGGGAGTGGTTCCAGGACTTCTCAAGAATACCAAAATCTACAGATACTCAAATCCCTTACATAAAATGGTATAGTTTTTGCATATAACATACGCATGGTCATTCTCCTGTATATCCTAAACCATCTCTTAATTCCTTATAATACCTAATACAATGTAAGCGCTATGTAAGTAGCTGTCATATCGTATTGTCTAGGGAGTGATACAAAGGGAAAAAAGTCTGTACCTGTTCAGTACAGATGTAACCATCCTTTTTCTCCCCATGTATTTTCAATCTGAGGTTGGTTGAATTCATGGATGGGTAACCCACAGACAGGGAGAGCTGGATATATTTGCATTTCATGCTTTTTTTTCCCACCACAATTAATTTCTCTCAACTTTGCAATGTATGTCAGAAATCAGAAAACAAATCCTTCTTCCTAGTCAATATTTAGGACATGAATATTTACCAAGTGGCTCATCACAGGATCATAGACAAAAAGGGAAACAGATGCAGACAAAGAGTGCTGGGCTAGGAGGGACATTAGAAACAATTTAATTCAACTTTCTCCATCATAATAGCATTCATAGGGTTTTGTTTTGCTGTTGCTGGTTTGTTTGCATTTTACTAAGCACTTTACATGGCTTGTCTCTTTAAATATTCACATCCCCCCTGACCAGCACACTCCTCCCCCGCCTCCCCCCGACACACACACACCACATCCATCTATTAGACTTATTTTATAGAAAATTGAGGTTTAGAGGGATTGAGTGACTTTCTGAGAGTCAAAGAACTAGTAATTGGTGCCTTTAGGCTTTGAACCCAGGACTGAGCAACTCCAGAGCCTCTCCTTGTATAAGAACAAGCATGTCGAGGACAGCCTTTAAACGCTCATCTGTAGACAAAAGAGAAGTTAGTGAGCTCTTGTTCTCTTATATTCAAGACTCACTTCTCACTTTCCATATTTGAAAATGGAGGCCCAGAAACTCCAATTAATGAACCAAGACCACAAAAGTACCCAGTGGCATGGCCAGGATGGAACTCAGGAACTCCTGTTCCCAGTTGGTTCCTCTTGAACCACACACTCTATCCTTGACATTTACATTAAATACACTTTTCCTATTTTTAAAGGGATGCACTGTTTTGAGAGGCCACTTGCTGCTGCATCTTGCCTGCTTCCCTGATGGGCTGACTTCATTTCCCTTTCTCTTCTTTTACCCGCCATTCACATGTTGATGACCCCTGGGGCTCCCCATCTTTAGCCTCTTTGTTCCCCACTCATTCACTAGTCAGTCCCATTCCCATGAGTTTAGTTATCACTGACAGATCATCTCCACACTTCTGTCTTTGACCTGAACTATCCCTTGACCTCCAGACCCTAGAAGGGGTATGCAACCTCCCCTTCTGAATGTTGCAGAAGTGGCTCGATTGACTGTGTCTGATATCAAATGCATCATCTCTCCCTGTGCATCCTGCCTTCCTCCCCCATCTCATTTATTCGTTCTACCTGATACTCATGACCCACCAGGACACAAGTCCACGAGTCCTATTGAATTTTACTTCTAAAATGGCTTCTTATTCTGCCTCTTTCCACTGCTTTTGCTATAATTTAAGACCTTATCATCTGGCATAAACAGATGTTGGCAGTAGATTTCCTGCTACATTTCCAATCTATCTTCCACTCGGCCTCCAGAGTGATATTTCTGAACAAAAACCAATCACATGACTTCCCTGCTTAAATCTATCCATTGATGCTCTATCACTTACTGGGAGGGGGAAAAAAAGCACCACCATGTTCAGGTTCAGTGTTATGGGCCACAAGGACTTCTGTGACCTGATCTCTCATGAACACTCTAGTCTCATTCTCTACTCCTCGTATTTTCATTATACAAATCCAAAACTACATGAGGTTCTCCAGACATGCCAAGCTATTTTATATTTTATGCTTATTGCCTTAGCTGGGCCCTCTTACAGAAATACCTCCCCCACCTACCTCTTCCTGGCATCCTGAAGAATTCCTAATCAGCTTTTGAAACAGACCTCACACGTCATCTCTTCCATCCACACATCCTCCTCTGGGTGGATTCCATTCCGAATGTGGCCATTGTTTCTTGTGTGTCTCTGGTCCTTGGACACTCATTGCTGCATTTCCCACAGTGTATGGTAATTATTTGTATATGTTTGTCTTATGATACAGACAATGAATACTTTCAGGTGTAAAACACATACATACCTTCTAGAGGTTAAATCTACTCAGATGGTACTAGCACTCACTCAGATATTCCACATACCCTCAGATTTTAAACATGCTTGTTCACATGTTTGACAGAGGTATTGAGATGTAACACAGGTTCACTTATATTCTAAGCACATCATTCAAATGTTACATGTGCTGCTGTAGATGGCACAATACTTGTTCGGGTGATACATTTGTCCCTTAAATGTTAACATGTTCACTTAGATCTGACTTAGATGTTAATCAGTTCACTTGGATGCTACATGCAGGTGTTACACATACTTAGGACAGTGGTTCTCAAAATGCACTTTCCAGACCACCAGGCACAGCGTCACCTGGAAGCTCATTAGAAATGCAAATTCTAACCTCACCCTTAATCTGCTGAATCAGAAACTCTGGGGCGAGGTCCCAGCAATCTGTGCAAGTTGTGCAGATGATTCTGGCCATGCTCAAGTTTGAGATCCACTGACTTAGATGTCACACACCCTCATTCAGATGTTCTCCCTGCCTGTTCAGATCATGTCCTTATTCATGTGGGTGATACACATGTTCACTAAAATGTTACACATGTCTGCAGCTTTGATCTCCTGGGCTCAAGCAATCCCTCCCACTTTAGACTCCCTTGTAGCTGGGACTACAGGTGTGGGCCACCACATCTGGCTAAGTTTTAAATTTTTTTGTAGAGATGGGGTCTCACTATGTTACCCAGAGTGCTTTCAAACTCCTGGGCTCAAGCAGTCCTTCCACGTCAGCCTCTCAAGGTGCTGGGATTACAGGTGTGAACCACTGTGCCTGGCCAACTTTTCTAAAAGCCATATTCACTTAGATGGCAAAGAGCTCCAACATTACACACTGATATTCATATAGCACATGTGCTTATTCAGATGTTATTCCTGAGATATTGCAAATCCTCATTAGACAGCACACATGTACATGAAAATAATGCAAATGTTCACTGTGTTGTTAACAACGCTCATTTAAATCTTACATATGTTAAACTATTCACTTTGATCTTTGATATTCATGTGCTTATTTAGCTATTACCTACCCTTTTGCAGATGATACACATGTTCACTCAGGTCTTATGCATGTTCATACATATGCTTCACAAACATCTTCTGATGTTATATATGCCTATTCAGATCACTCTTGCTCGTGTAGACACCCATGGATCATTGCATCATATGTCCACTCACTCAGATATTGTATCCTGTACCAGGTGTGCATTGCTAACCAATCCATGCTAGAGATGATCAAGGAGTAGCTACTGTTCTGGCCACTTCCCATTGTGATTATGGTATTCTTCTTCTGAAAGGTATACTTGGTCCTCTATGGCCCCCAGCCCCTTTCCTGATGCTGCTGGCATTCCACTGCTTTTTAAGAAGAATGTGCTGGCCCACCCATTGCCTCATCACTTTTTGTGATCTTCAGGGTAGCCCAAGCACACCACTGTTTACACAGAATTTATACCTGTTTGCCACACTCAAATACCCTCATCTACTTGAAGAAAATTGTCCCAGCAATTGTAAGGCTTTTACTGGATTTGAATGTGCTTATAACCACATCTTCTGTCATTTTTGGCAACCCACAGTCATGTAACTACAAGGCATTCCATGTTCATTCATTTCAGGGAAGCTTTTGATTGGTTCTACTTCATGATTTTACAATTGCTTTAACCACAATCAATAAGAAAGGCTTGGACAGCAACACTGGGTCAACATTTAAAGCAAAGAGTATTCATCGAGAACTTATTATGAATTCAGCCTCCTTCAGAGGCCCAGAAATACTTCTCTGTGTGTCCCAAGTGTTTCCTCCTCCAATTTGCAGAGAAAGAGCTTGGTGTTTGGAGTCAGACTGGTGGTAATTTGCATCTCGGTTCCACCACTTACTCTGTGACCTTGAGAAAACCATTTAATATTTCAGAAACATGGTTTCTTCATTTGTATAAAGGGGATAGTAATGCTTACCCTGCAGCTTTTATGTGAAAGTTTTATGTCTGGCACATAGTATGTGATCAAGGAAGTTTAGCTTTTAAAAAGGATTATGTTATAAGCTAAACAAAGGCAAAAATTATGCTTTCTCACATTGAAACTACCATGATACATGCAGGTAAGGTTTGGACTGGCAGCCAAGCTCCATTTATACAGGCAAACAAGCCCATCACAGTCTCAAGAAAGATCCAGACCAGGAACCTCCAAGGAGTAGTAAGGACAATGCTCAAAAGTCCAGCAGTCTAACAAACAATCAGCTACTATAATTCTACCCACAGCTGTCAGAAAACTCCTCAGCAGAAGCATAGGAAGCACTGGGGAATGAATAGAAGTCCCAATCATCTCAGATGTTATTCAAATAAAATCTTGGAATAGGGATTCAGTCTAAAGTCCCATCCTATTGACTGAGGCACATGAGGATAGAAGAAGTGAGACTATTGAGCCTGGAAAACATGGTACTAATGGACCATTCCAGGACAGACAATTTGAAGATCTGAGAAAGGGATAGACAACTATATAAACACTGACTACAGTCACTATTCAGACACCTTACACTGGGTCAGATTAGCTGCAAGGCCATCGACAACACAGCCTAGAGCTTGTGTTCAGCACTGAGGCTTGATGCTACCAGGCACTAGGGAAGAGGATGGGGCTCCTTGAAACTTCCCGCCTAATATCAGATTGTTTCTAGAATGGAGATAGACTGAAGCCCCATGGGAGGTCACTAGTGAGCTGAAAAAAGTGGAAGCAAGAAAATGGGATTGTGGGTTGGTGACACAGTGGCTGCTAAAGTAGTTTTCCCATGTTTGCCACATTTAACTCACAATTTGGTGCTTATCAACCAAAAGGATCACCTGGCTGTATGCATTCATTCTTTAAATGAGGCAACCTATGTGCAGTGTTTAGAACAGTGCCTGACATAGACTAACGACCATATAAGCATTTTCTAATATGATGGTATTTATGAATTAATTCAACAACTACATAATGTATAGCTGCATGTTTTAGTTTTGAGGGATATAGGAAAATAAAACAGTCCTAAGATCAAGGGATCAATAATCTATTAATCTAATCTGATTTTTATAAACATAAAAATATAAAGGAAAGAATGCCTAATTATGCATGGGTTTGGTGAGGTGGGTGTGCTCCAGAGAGCTTCTCTGGCGTGTTTGAGTGCATTCTGCATTCCTGTGTATTCAGCAAGACAGAGAAAGTAGGACATTGCAAAAGAACACTAGCAACTGCAAAGGCACAGGAGGGTAATACAATCAGGGAAATGAAAGGAGCCAAAGATACTATACAAAGAACAGAAAAAATGCGAGCTACAGAGGAAGGTTAGAACCAGATAGCAAAGGTCTTAAGTGTCTTGATAGGAGATTAGACATAAGCCCATGGGTAATAGGGAGCCACTGAAGGTCTTTAAGCAAGAAAATGGCTTGAGTTGATTTGTCTTTTAGAAATATCACTGGCTACCATATGAAGAATATCTGGAGAGTGGCAAGGCAGGAAGAAGGGAGCTTACTAGAATATTCTGGCTGCAATTCAGATGGATGATGATGATGCCCTGGATAAAGGAGGAGCAGGAGAGCTGCAGATGGGAGGTAAGAGGTAAAAATTATGGGATTTGATGATCACATGAACAAGGGGTTGGGAGAGAGAACGTGTATCCTATCACACTTTCAGAAAAACTGCAAGTTACAAATCAAATGTTGCATTGGAGCTGGAAACAATGGTCTGCTCCTTTGGTGAGTAATCCAGGAATGCTGGCAATGATTCACAGATTCCTGGTCATCATGCATTCTGGGCCTTGACTACTTCTGGGATGATAAAGCCCCAAAGCTGATCTAGTGAAAAGAGGTAGTCACAATCTCCATTTCATTTAAGCAAAGAAGATGGAAGTGGCTGCTATGTAGTAGTGATGCACTTACATGTCAGTTGAGTAGATGGATGAAAATTTTAAAGTTAAAGTAGAAGAACATAGGGTTGAATGCAAAATTGGTCCATGGTTGTGGCATGTTTGCTAGATGCATCAAAACAGACAAGGAACTAATTACATGACTTCTGAATAGGCAGAAGGCTGACATTCTGAAGTTTCTAAGCTCTATTATAGCTCCCATGACCAAAATATTCAGTTAAAAATGTCAGGGCTACATATTAAGTGGGCACTCAATCGGGTGAATAAATAAATGAATGAATTTTTCTGAAATATCAAATCTAGCTTTCAAGATTCCCCAGTGATTACTTTATCGTTCATATTTTCTACATGGGCTTGGTGGCAGCCTATTAATAACTGAGAGTGTTGATTAATGGATTAGTGTTAACTTGGAGGGAAGTTTTAGCATTCCCAGGTTTCTGTATTTGGCTGAATCCTGTTCAAGCTTTTAGTCTATAATTTAGATGAAAGTGCCATTGTTATTCTTATCAAATTTGAAAATGACTCAAAGCTGGTGACTTGCCTCTCTCCTTCCTTCCTTAGAAAGCAGTGAGAGTGTGTCTAAGTTCAAGCTGCCATAATAAAAGACCATAGGCTCGGTAGCAGTAGCTTAAACAACGTTTAT
Organism: Gorilla gorilla gorilla; assembly: GCF_029281585.2. Lineage (NCBI taxonomy): Eukaryota > Metazoa > Chordata > Mammalia > Primates > Hominidae > Gorilla > Gorilla gorilla. Next base: position 97,418,393 of record NC_073237.2, on the reverse strand, counting down.
TTCTCTGGAAGCTGGAAAGTCCTAGACCATAGTGCTATTAGATTTGGTGTCTGGTGAGGGCCCTCTTCCTGGTTTGCAGATGGTCATTTTCTCACTGTGTCTTCACAAAGAAGAGAGGAAGAGTAAGCTCCAGTCTTTTCCTCTTCTTATAAGGACACTAATCCCATCATGGGGACCCTTGCCTCGTGACCTCATCTAACCCTAATTCCCTTTCAAAGATCCCACCTCCTAATACCATCACATCCAGAATCAGGGTTTCAACAGATGGATTTTGAGGGGACACAGTTAGTCCATAATAGGATGGAAGTCAAGGAAGATTTCCCTGAAGAGGTGAGCCCTGAGCTGAGATCTGGAGGATAAGCATGGACATGGGAATTCACTTCAGAGACAGGATGCAGGGGGCAATGTTCCTGCAGCACGAGGGAGTAAGGGCCCCTGGAAATGCTGAAAGGCCAGTGTGCATGGGGCACAGAGAGGTAGGATGAGGCTCAAGAGGTAGGCAAGGCTGGACTGGGCACCCATTTTATTTAATAAGGATTTAAACTATGGTGATTCCATTATTCACCAAATTTATGTTGAGAAATTACTATGTCAAATATCAGTTAGGCACTAAAAATATACCAGGAGTGATAAACAGGACAGATATGACTCCCTCCTGGTCCTGATGAAACTTAGAGTCAAGAAGAGCAGAGAGATAGTTAAATAAACAACAACAACAATAAATCACAGTGCAAAATTAATAGGTTCTGAAATAGGGAAGTAGGGACATATAACAATTTGGAGGACGGGGATCAGCAGAGGCTTCCTAAAGAAAGTGACATTTAAAATGACACCTGAAAGAGAAGTAGACTTTAGCAAGACAAAGATAGAAACACAATGTGTTCTACTTTGAAGGAACAGGTGTACGGGCCCAGAGGTGAGAGAGAGCATGTTGTGCTGGAGGAAGATGAAGTTCAGAAGCAGCTGAAATAAAGGGTGCAAGGAGAGAGTGTCAAGAGAAGCAGCTGGGGATGTAAGCAATGGATACATCAAGAGGGGACCCATGCTTCACGTTAAGAAGTGCAGAGGGAAGGAGGCGTTTTGAATGCCTTGGCAAGGAGAAAGCCAAAAGCTGGGAGACCAGTTAGGAGATTATCTGCATAATTCAAGTGAGAGTTGATGAGATCCGAATTACAGGTCAAGACAAGAAAGGAAAAGGAAACTGGAATGGTTGAGATATATTTAAGAGATAAAAGCCTTTAGATGGAGTAGCTAATTAGCTAAGAAAGGTATGGTAGGCAGAATAATAACTACCCAAAGATGTCCCTGGCCGAATCCCCAGAATCTATGAATATACTAGGTTATACAGAAAAGGGGAATTAAGGTTGCAGATGGAATTAGGTTGCTAATCAGATGACCTTAAATATAGAGGTTATCCTACATTATCATGGTAGGCCCAATGTGACCACAAGGAGCCTTAAGGGTGGAAGAGGAAGACAAAAGAGAGAGCCAGAGGAATTGGCAGTGTAAGAAGGACTTAGGCTGAACTTGCTGGGTTTGAAGATGAAGGAAGGCAGCTATGAGCCAAGGAACACTAGGAAAAGCAAGAAAACAGATTCTCCCCCAGAGCCTCCAGAAGACATGCAGCCCTGCCAACATCTTGACTTTAGCTCAGTGAGGGTCATTGTGAACTTTTGACCTCCAGAAATGTAAGATACTAAAGTTGTACATTTAAATCACTAATTCTGGGACGATTTGTTAGAGCAGCAATAAAAAATTAACACAGTGAGAGAGAGGAGGGATTGAGGATGATACCAAGATTCTGTCCTGGGCAACTATATGAGATGGTGCTTCTGTAAGGAAACATAGGAGGGGAGAAACAGGTTAAGGAGAAAGGTGTTGATTCACTTCTAAACACATTGAATTTGGAGTTCTGCAATACTGATGTCAGGTACATGCATGGGTCTGAAGATCAGAAAATAACTCTAGATTAGAGATGCAGATTTGAGATTGATTAACATATGTGGTAATTTAGGCTACCAAGCAGAGGAACAGTGGAGGGGGAAAGAAGAAAAGGGAGAAGGGGAAAAGAAAGGGAGGGAAGGAGAATAGGAAGGGACCTAGCACACAACCATGAAGAACAGTGGAATTTAGAGGATGGGGAAAAAAACAGAAGCACATGAAGTTGAAAAGGAGCAGCCAAGAAGAAAGGAAGAAAATCAGAAAGGCACAGCCATGCAAGGCAAACTTAAAATATGTTTCAAGAAGGAAAAGTGGGTCCCAATAATGCATTACTATTTTTTTTTTTTTTTTTTTTTTTTTTTTTTGAGACAGAGTCTCGCTCTGTCGTCCAGGCTGGAGAGTAGTGGCACGATCTCAGCTCACTGCAAACTCCGCCTCCCGGGTTCAGAATGCATTACTATTGAAGAGGTTATAGCAGTTAAAAAACGGAGACGTGAACACTGAACTCAGGTGGAAGGAGGCTACTGGCACTCTGGAAGCCAGACTGGGGTGGGTCAAGGGTGGATTGAGGGAAAGCATAATCATCCATAAGAAAATGCACAATTTCAATAGAAATCAAACAACACCTGCATGTGTGTGCACACAGTTTTTCATCTTTAAATCAGTAAACATGAAATCTTTTTTATTTATTAAATTTTATGCAGTCCTGGTGAAATTTCAGGGAAATAAGGACTCTTATACATTGATAAAGATTGTATACTTGGTGATATGTGTTGAATTATGTCCCCCCAAAAAGATACACTGAAGTCACAACCCCCTATACCTCAGAATGTGACCTTGTTTGGAAACGGGGTCTTTGCAGATTTATCCAAGTTAAGAGGTTCTAATCTACTAGGGCTCATGTTGTTATATAAAAAGGAAATTTGAATACAGACACAGAGGGTAGAAGGTGTGAAGAGACACAGGGAGAATATGCTGTGTGAAGATTGGAGTCATGCTGCCACAAACCAAGGAATATGTCTGGGGCTCCCAGAAGCTGGAAGAAGCAAGAGATGATCCTTCCCCTACAGGTTTCAGAGGGAGCACAGACCAGCCAACACCTTGTTCTCAGACTCCAAGCCTCCAGTCTGTGAGACAATAAATTTTTGTTGTACTAATCCACCAAGTTTGTGGTATTTTGTTACTGCAGCCCTGGACAACTAATACATCTTGCAAAAATCTGCCCCAGGACAGTTCAGAAATAAGTATCAAATGCTTTTAAAGCAGCAATTTTGACTCAATCTCAATTAATTTATAATAATTAAAAAACAAGAGACTCTTAAACAGGAAGGTTCACTGTGATAAGTTTATAATGATGAAAAATTAGAAAAACAAATCAAAATGAAAATAAGTTGGCTGACTAAACCATGTATTTATAAGGTGAAATATCATGTGTTAAACACTATTAAAATACCATTTTAGAAGAAAACTAATGATATGAACGAATGTTAATACTACATTTTCACATGGAAAAGCAGGTTACATTTGGTCCGATATTATTCCAACTTTGTACTTCACGTGTATATCTAAACAATGACAAGCATTAAAGGAAAGCGTGGGCGATTTCTATCGTCATCTTAACACTTTTCTTGTTTTCTGATTTTTCTACAGTGAATATAATCATGAGAATACTAATAGTATTTTTCAAAAAATATTTAATTAAACTAGTTACAATAACAATGTGTTTGGTTAACAACAATTAACTACTATCTATCTATCTATCTATCTATCTATCTATCTATCTATCTATATTCTAGCTTTATTACTTACTATGTATTCCTGGGCAAGTCCCTTAACTTTTTGAACATCTATTTAATAATCTGTAAAATGAGAATAAGAACTTTCTCATTTGGCTGTTGTAAGGATTGAATGATAAAACTGATTTAACACATATTAGCATAATGCCTGCCAAATACTACACAGTTAATAAAAGTTACCCACTATTATACGCCAGTCTCCTAGAATTAGCTTATCAGGAATCAGAGATCCATGACAACTCACCAGGAAAGGTAATCCCTGTGAGTTTTAAATGTTCGCGATTTATAATTGTTGTAAGGTGTCAAAATATTTGTTTCATCAGCTGAGTACTAACATTCCAGGATCAGTAGTGATGCAGCACAGCAAATATGAGTAGCTCTTTTGTGTTTGTGTTGTTACTTTCCATTTAATGTTGTAATTTCATTATAAAGGAGATTTTTAGACATGGAATAATAAAAGGCTAAGCAGGTTAAAAGTGATTACTATAAGATAAATGACAACTGAAATATCATTGCCAACCATTTCTCATTGTAATCTTGCTGTAATTTCCTCAAAGCATTTTACAGGGTGAGAGCAATAAAAAAAATGTCTTTTTGCTCATATAGAGCTCAACAATGGAAAATTTTATTGCTGATTACTTAAGATGTTCTGATATAGTTATCATGAAAATCAACAGTTGCTCAATATTACAGAACCAAACTCTGCGTTTTATTTTTTTTAAAAGAAAGGAAACACAAAGTGAGACTATTTATTTTCAACTTTTATGCTATTCATCTGGTAATTTCATTTGCCTACTATATGGCCTATCTGACTTCTATAAATAGAGAGGAGACAGTAATTTCATAAGCAAATAAATATTTTTATATTAGAATTATTTAGTTTAACTTTTTTCAATAATTATTTTATTTTTAATTTTATATATTTAAGGTGTACATCATGACGTTTTAATATACATACCGAAGTGATTACTGCCATCAGGTAAATGAACAACCATCATTGCACATATTGGAAATTTGCTGAGAGTAGATTTTCTGTACTCTTACCACAAATTCTTTATTGGTGCTCAAAGTCACTTTCCATCTGGACATACCCGCACCGTTTTATCAGAAATTCCTTGATGTTCCCTGCAATATCTAAATTCAACTAGTCCTTTCCATGAGGATAAGGAGGGTAGAATTGAAGGCAGGGGAAATTTTGATGCTTCTTTTCATATTCCAAACTATCAGTAAGGGTCCTCTTCTAATTTGTACTAGAAAAAGCCTAAAAGCATTTGTTCGTGCAGTGTTGACAAACTCTCTACCATGTACCAGTCTCTCTGCTTAGTGCTGGCATTTATCAGAGAGACAGAGATACATCTAACACCTGTTATTAATGAATCAAATTTCAGATTAAAGGAATGATCGGTGATTTCATTTGTGGAAGAAACATTTGCCACAGAAAACAATACGTAGACAATTCTGAATAAAATAATACCAAATAGTCACTCTTACTTCTAGAAAAGATTACGATCAATGATTAGCAACACTGAATGGGTTAATTTCTCCCTTCCCACTTCCCAGATAATCTACTATGTAAGACCCTAGAGACTTATTTACATAAAATGTATTGACACTTCACATCAGTGTAAATGTGGTTTCCTATTCATTATGCCACATTTTCTGAGAACAAAGAACAAGTAAATTCAACCCAGTCTACATTGGTTTTAGAGGGCCACTAAAGTGAGACCTAGAGAAACAAAGCTAGAGTGAATAAAAAGTGAAACCCACAGCAAGCCAAGTATTTATCCTACATTTTATAAACGTTTCTTTGGTAGAAGTAGATATAACGTTTACATCTCTCATTCTTTTCTTCTCATGATTTCTATGGCTTCCTGAATAACATGTATGGAGACTTTTAGTAGAAAAATGAAGATGACAATGAGAAAAGACTAGCGAATAAATAAACATAAAACAGGGACATTAAAGTACATATTCAATTAAAAATTTCCTTTCTTAAATGAAGAGAGTGTCAGTAAAACTTCACTTCTTAGATTTTATAAGAATTATCTGTCATCATAGAAAATACAAATCTAATCTCAATTATTTTTATTTTTATTTTATTATTTTTTTTTTGAGACAGAGTCTCACTCACTCTGTCACCCAGGCTGGAGTACAGTGACGCAGTCTTGGCTCACTGCAAACTCTACCTCCTGGATCCAGGTGATTCTCCTGCCTCAGCCTTCTGAGTAGCTGGGATTACAGTGTACATCACCATGCCTAGCTAAATCTTGTATTTTTAGTAGAGATGGGGTTTCACCATGTTGGCCAGGCTGGTCTCAAACTCCTGACCTCAAGTGATCCACCCTCCTTGGCCTCCCAAAGTGTTAGGATTATAGGCCTGAGTTGCTGCTCCCAGACTTTCAAATATTTTTTTATTTGGGGCTGACCTGCTTCTCATGAGATAATATTTAGATTAGTCATCAAAGCCTTGGAACACTGTGGATATAGAGTTTTCTGTGCTGGTAAGAAGTCCATGAAGGAGTATGGGAGCCTGCTTATGGATTTGTGGCTATTGGCCTACTATACAGATTTTGTATATAGATTTTGACCAAGGATATGAAGGTTATCTACACACTTCTGTTCTACTCTGTGACTGAAACCTCTGATACTAGAACAAATGTTGCGTGAGAGTCTCAGATTTCTATGAGCAGTGGTGTGGTTGACATAGTAATGTATAGCCCAGATCACCCTTCAGGGGAAGATTACTGAAGACAGCCTCCAGATATAAGCATCTTCACAGTCACTTCAGCTGTAGGCAGCTACCTGGCTATGGGACACACCCTTCATGGGGTAGACCACATTTGGTTACTGAGCAAAAGGGGCAAAAAGGTCCAATCATTTTGACCCATCATAGGACAACTCTGATGGAAAATTCCTATCCCAGAGCTCCCTGACAGATTGGCTGAGATTTTGTCAGACATATATCACCATTTACCTTCTTCCCCTGCCTAATCTTGCTTCCTCCCACCTCTTCCATAAGTGCTGATCCCCAATAAAACTCTTGTGCCCCAAATTCTAGCCTAATATCTGCTATCAAAGAGCTCAAGTGATGACATGAGTTGAGTATACAGAGATAAATGTCCTCAGTGTTCAAGAAGCTACATTAAAGACAGTAGACAAATGAACATAGTCATCATATCAATAGATTAAAATACAAAAAGCACATGATCGACTTTTCATAAAATCTAACACTCTTTCATGATAAAAACACTCAATAAACTAGGAATAGAAGGGGACTTCCTCCACCTGATAAAAGGCATCTACAAAACATTCGTGGTTAACCTCATACATAATGATGACAGATTGAAAATTTCCAACCTAAGATCAGGAACAAGGCAAAGAGATGCTTAGAGTTAAGGTCTCGATTGGGATGAAGACAGTAGAGCCCCCCCCGGTCCATTTCCAATGAGGGAAGTGGAACCCCAAGAAGCCAGAGTAAGTTCTGGGGACAAGCTAAAGGAGTGAGTCCACTTTACGGATTACCCCAGTGCCTCCAGTACCACCTTCTTCTGAAAACTAGCCCCAGCCTCGTTTAAAGTCCCTGTCTTTGACCTACTGAGGAATAATGGAATCCATTTTCTAAAAACTTTCTGGCAAAAGTTAATGAATTATGACTTCACTTCCAAATAGGAATTGAATTTTTTCTATCGCTTTTTCCCCCTCTATTCCCATAGTATCTTTTGTCTTTTAATGTTGGCCCCAATGTTTGTTTCTAAGATTTCATGCCTCTATGTTTAGGATTATGATTATAAATGGCCCCATCTGGCCATGTGCTCTGTAGACGGATCCCATCCTCTCATCCTTGACTCTCCCCCACCTCCTTCATCTTCCTTACTGACCTCACAGGCAGTCCTGTGAATTAGTCAAGTCATTTTTAGATTCAAGGGGTAGCAACTGAAGTTAAACTAGCTTTAGCCAAAGAAAAGGATCTTGGAAAGATATTCTAGAGTATCTTTTTTTGTAACTAAATAAATAGTTGAACAACCAAATTGCAGGAAATGTATCACTGGGCCTTGGAGACAACTGGGGCCAGGGATATGAATGCCATCTGGACTCTTGTTCACCCCCTCTCTCGTGTCTGTTTCTCTCTGTGAACCTGCTCCATTCTCATTACAGTGGTATCCTCAAAGCAGGAGATCATGGCTATCCATTGGCTCCTAAGCTTCCATAGCAGAGAGGTACAGAAACTGTGTTTTATTTTCATATGAAAAATAACAAACATTCTATTGGGCAAGGAATTAAGAAATAACTAGCCCATGAATCACAAAAATAATGACCAGGCCTAATCCATCCCAGAGAGGAGTTCTGCTTATGTGGCAAGGATTTTTGTTGCCATTGCTGTTTATCTTAATTGGAACACCTTTAGGTGGGACATGCATTCTCTGGCCAGACTCAGGCCCTGTCACACTGTCGTATTCATCAATGTCACACAGCATGATTGTCCCTGAAAGAATTTGGGTTTGTAGCCCAAGGTAGACTGAATTTCTTAAGGATAGGCACTAGGCCTATTTTCCTTTCTTTATGCTTAGTACCTAGTCAAAGACCTACATACCATGTCCCAAAGAAATCCTTGAATCAAAAATTGAACAGAACTGTAAAAAACCAAAGAAGCCTTGCAAAGCAAACTGTCAAATCGTACATTAGAAAAGCATGACTCCCTCTATGAAGCTCTGGTTTTCCACCTTTTTCTTTCCTAACAAAAGCCAGAGACTTTACTTCTCCTTTATAAACTTGGTGTTATAATAGTACCAACTGCACAGAAGATTGTGTAGATTAAAGATAAAGAAAATAGAGCATGTGGCTCTGGGCCTACCAGAGCAGCATTAAATAAAAGTAAATCATTGTCATCACTGTCACCATCATCATGTCAGCATCATCATTGCCACACTGCTTTCACTCTTAGGGAACCCCCTCCATAGGCATCTGGTGATGCATAAGAGTTTTAGTTCCTTTAGTATCACTGGTAGGAATTTTCACCATGTACCTTGCTGGGCACAGCATCTTCAATCTATCCAGATCCTGGAATTTAGAAAAGAGACTGGGTCCAAGCAGGTCTCAAAAGCATAGCACAGACTGTGTTACTCCTCCAATGGCTAGGACCACCTGATCATTTCCAACAAATTTTCCCTGATTAGACAGCCTCCCAGGAATCCCACACAGAAAGCTCTGAGTCAAAGTCCCCTTGTGTGCAAAGCTTAGAATAGGCCTCATTATAGTGACTGTAGAGAACTCGTCTAAACCCAGCCATTCAGGCCAAACACAATTTATCTTCTATGCTCCATAGTTATTAGATCTACAGATTGGGACACATTTAAACTGCATCCTCCTTACAGATGAGCTGTAAAGATTAATTAGGCAGTATCAGCCAAGGTGGAGGTCTCATGAGAATTATGCATGACTGTACTTACTCTTGCTTTTATAAGGCTTGGGAATATTCTTTCTTTCTCTTAGTTATTTAAAATAAAGAATCTGATCATTTATAAGTAAACAGATGAAAGAATAAACCTTCATATTCAATGCGGCATTCCTCAATCAAGCCCTCTTCTTTAAAATAGATAAAGGAATCTACACTGAGGATGCTGCATGGTAAGCGATCACTCCTCTTACGGGGACACTGCTTTATGGTGTAGATGCAATTTTCAATGTCATTTTGATTCAATCTTTTGTTAAAGATCTACCTTGAGTAACCAATTGATTTTTGTTAGTCCCTGGAGTAAATGCTTACAGGAGGCTTCATTGCATTTATTTAAGAGGCTCCTGCTCCTTTATGAAATGCATTTGATTTAATAACAGGAGAAAGAAAAAAGGCTTCATTTACTACATGCTATTCTTTCCAGTCAATTTTGCATAACTTTTTTTTTTTTTTTTTTTTTGAGATGGAGTCTTGCTCTGTCACCCAGGCTGGAGTGCATTGGCACGATCTCAGCTCACGGCAACCTCCGCCTCCCAGGTTGACACCTGTAATCTCAGCTATTCAGGAGGCTGAGGCAGGAGAATCGTTTGAAACCCAGAGGCGGAGGTTGCCTTGAGCCAAGATTGTGCCACTGCACTCCAGCCTGGGTAACAGAGTGAGACTCGATCTCAAAAAAAAGAAAAGAAAAATTCTAGAGAGAACTAGTGGACGTTCCTGTTCCATAAAGCAGGATTCATTTGCTGATCTGTGCTGTAGAATCAAGCGTTTACAGGCCTTAAACTAGATTCTAAAGAAAAGCCCGGGCCTCAGCTTACTTGCATGCCACTTAGGAAATTCCTTTTTCTCCTTCTTCTCCCTTCTGATATTCGGTATCTTTGAATAGTCATGACAGCAATGAAAATCAGGGTGATGACAGTAGTTGTCCCTCACTGGTACATGCTGAGCAATTTACTTATATTTGCTTATTTAATCTTCACAGCAACCCTAAGAGGAACATTCACATCATCCCCATTTTACAAGTAAGAAGGCTGAGATTTAGAAACATTAACTTGCTTGCTCCAAGTCACACACATTTAGACCCAGGTTTATCTCACCCCAAAGCCCATGATCTTTACTCCTGAATAACATACGGGACTGGAAAATCCTTGCCAAATAAATAACCAGTATACCAGCATTATCGTTCCAAATTTAAAACCCAGAAAAGGTAAGGAGTGGCCAGGCTTCCAGTGCAAACTAGTAAATGACAACTTTATTTTCACGAGCTTGACTTTGCAGTTAAACATATATCCAATCCAGTTTAATGCATGGCAAAGATAGCTTTCTCCCTGCAGCACTGGATTCACCATATGCAATAACATCTCATCACCTAAGGTGAACTTAACAAGGGCAAACCACTTTTTTCCTAAAAAAATAAAAATAAAAATCCCCTCCTTAGTGGGGGAGGAGGAATGCTTTTCTGCTTACCCCAACACCCCCTCACTCTCACCAGAAGAGAGAAAAAAATTACCCCCAAAATATCTAGGTAAGCTAATGTTATAACTAATATGAAGGATAACAGAGAAGAAAAACGAATGGCTGAGCAAGTAAACCTAGGAACTGTAATAGTAACAGGATAATCAGACACCACTTTTCCAACAAGAAATTGGAAGATACAGTATTAATAGGTGGATTACATGTGGTGGTTTTCAAACCCATGGCTAGAGCCCCTTATTCCCCTCCACAGTTGTCTCTAAGGCACTGCCCGTCTGACAGCCACTACATCCTCCACTCTCAAAAATGAAGCTCAGACATTAATTGGATGTAACTGACTTGATCTCAGGGACAACTCTGCAATATCTAAAGATGCATCAACCAGAGCATTGCACCTGCTTAAAATTGCAGATATTTCCTAATCCAGACAAAGAAAAGAGTGTGCTTCTTCTTGCACCAATTGTTGTACCTTACAAAGGCAATGCCAGCCAAGTTAAGATCCAAGCTTATGCTCCTAGCTCTGTGTCAATTCAGCTACTCACAAGCTTCAGCGGATTCCCCTGATAACACATTTCAACATCTCACACAGTCTGGAGATTTCTGCTATTACCTAATCTCCATTCCTTTTTCTGAGATTTAAATACATCTCTGCTCATCTTATGTTAAGCAGAAACAGAATTGGACCATGTCGATATGTAACACAGAGAAAAAAATTAATCTAAATTTACTGTACCTATTTCTGATTTCTGATGGGGAAGTATAGGGATAGAGATGCCATAATTCATATAATTCTCCACTTCTTCTAACCCAATTCAGAGACTAGAGGTGAGGAAATAGATTGGAAGGCATTTCTGATTTAAAGTGGTGAATTAAATACATGCATTGGCCAGGCATGGTGGCTTACGCCTGTAATCCCAGCACTTTGGGAGGCTGAGGTGGGTGGATCATGAGGTCAGGAGCTCCAGACCAGCCTGGCCAAGATGGTAAAACCCCATCTCTACTAAAAATACAAAAATTAGCTGGGCGTGGTGGCAGGCATTTGAGACAGAGAATTGCTTGAACCTGGGAGGGAGGCAGAGGTTGCAGTGAGGCGAGATCGCACCACTGCACTCCAGCCCGGGTGACAGAGTGAGACTCTGTCTCAAAAAAATAAAAATAAAAAAAATGCACATACTTAGTTCTGCACCCACCCCCCAAACCACATTAAATCCCAAGTAAGATATTTTTTAAATGCTTGAACTCACAAACGAAAATGGGAGAGGAGACAATAATCTAAAATGTTGGGGGCTAGAGAATGGATGGATGAGTGACAACTGACTTGGTAGACTAAGAAAGCAGAATTCTAAATCAGCAGCAGGAAAAGGCGAGAAACAATCTGTTCTACACTGCAGAACTCCTACTAGGCTCCGGAATCAATGGCACCAGATACTTCTGAAAGGGAGAAAGATGATACGGCTAAACACGGGAAGATGTGTTAGAAGAGTGTTTAGGAAGCATTTGCTCCTCCTTAGTCTACTACCATTGTTCTTTCTCCATCTTAGTAGAGCCTGGAGCTCTATTCTCAGGAATGGGAAAAAAGGGTCTCCAAACAGTTGAGTGCAAAGCCCCATACTGAAAACGATAGAATTATAGAGCATTTACAAACTGAATGCTCAGACCTCAGCCCCTTTCCATCTCTCAGTTCCCCGAGGTTGGCAGACATGCAGGGGATTAGAAGAGATTTCTCTGGGGATTGTAACCAGCCAAAGAGAAAAATCTAAAGATACTGATATCAGTATTTTTGTTGTTTGGTTGTTGTTGTTTTGGTGGGGGTTAGTTGTTTGCTTGTTTGTTTGTTTTTGTTTTTTATTTTTATTTTATTTTTTGAAACAGGGTCTTACTCTGTTGCCCAGGCTGCAACGCAGTGGCACAATCATGGCTCATTGCAGCCTCAACCTCCCCAGGCTCTGGCAATTCTCCCATCTCAGACTCTCAAGCAGCTGGGACTACAGGCATGTGCTACCATGCCTTGCTAATTTTTGTAAAGGCAAGGCTTTTCCATGTCAGCCGGGCTGGTCTTGAACTCTTAGGATAGCCTCCCAAAATGCTGGAATTACAGGCATGAGCCACTGCACCCAGCCATATCAGAAGTTCTGTAAGAAAAGAGTCCATCCAATCACCCTACAGTAAAGGCCAGAGTCAACAAATCTCTCCATAGTATGCAGAGATTCTAAATATGTTCACATTTCAAAAATCGAATCATCAGATAGAACAGAGAAACAGAAGAGAGGAACTGTCAGTGAAAAAAAACTCAAGGAAATTTTCTACACATGAAAGATATAAATCTCAGATTTAAAGCTCTGACTAGCCTAATGGCCCAGTGTAATGGGTAAAATAGATCCCTATTAAGACATTGTATGAAATTTCACAGTAAAATTTCAGAATTTTAGGGAGAATTAAAAGATGCCAGAAACTTCCAGAGAGAGAAAAAAATAGGCTTTCCTATAAAGAATGGAGAGTCTAGGCTGGGCGTGGTGGCTCATGCCTGTAATCCCAGCACTTGGGAGCCTGAGGCAGGCGGATCACGAGGTCAGGAGTTCAAGACTAACCTGACCAACATGGTGAAACCAAGCCTCTACTAAAAATACAAAAATTAGCTGGGCGTTGTGGCGCACGCCTGTAATCCCAGCTACTTGGGAGGCTGAGGCAGGAGAATCGCGTGAACCTGGGAGACAGAGGTTGCAGTGAGCCAAGATTGTGCCACTGCACTCCAGCCTGGGCAACAGAGCTAGACTCTGTCTCAAAAAAAAAAAAAAAAAAAAGGCAATCAAAATGAAAAGATAATAGAGCAACACCTTCAAGATGTGAAGGAAATAGTGAGTTTTGATCTAGAAGCCCTTACATGCCCAACTATTATTATTTAGTGTGAGGATAAAAGAGAAACAGATTCAGACATGAAAATTCTAAAACAAAACACACAACAACAACAACAAAACCTTCCCTCTTATGTATCCTTTCTTGGGAAGATACTGAGAGATGTGCTCCAGCAAAACAAAGGAGTAAATTAAAAAAGTAGAAATAATGAATTTCAGGAAACAGAGGATTTTACACAAGAAAGCAGAAAAGAGAATCTCCAGGATGACAACAAAGGGAGATGGCAGAATAAAATGTATGCAGCCTGCCTAGGAGCTCACCAGACCAGACTGGGCCAGGTCAGAAGTCCATGGGAATGATTTCTACAAGAAGATAACATGAGTGGAAACTGCTGAGAGGAAATTTACTTTAAAACATGGAAAGCAGATGCTTCTAGGGAGGTGAAAGTGGTAAGGAGGATGGCATTTCCTCACCAACATATTAAAATATTTAACTCAATACCATCCACACATATAACTTTAAAAATATTTTTAAAAACACTATTTTTAAATAAAACATACATGAAAGGGTAAGACCCTGACAATCTAGCACATTGTTTAGAGGATGACATTAATTAATCTTTGCGTGTACAAAAGGAGGTCAGAATCAAGCTTGAGGGTGGGGATAGGAAGAGGGCTGAGTTTTTCTGTATGAGAAACTGAGAATACTTTTTTTTCTTACTAAGAAACATACAAGAATTGAGACAGGAGGGAATGAAGATAGAGGAGAGCAAAAAGGAAATAGACTGGAGCAAGTACTAGCAGAAATGGCCAAGAGATTTATTTTATTTTATTTTATTTTTTGAGATGGAGTCACTCTGTCGCCCAGGCTGGAGTGTAGTGGTACCATCTCAGCTCACTGCAACCACTACCTCCCAGGTTCAAGTGATTCTCCTGCCTTAGCCCTCCGAGTAGCTGTGATTACAGGAGTGTGCCACCATGCCTGGCCAGATTTACTTTAACTTATAGGTACCTGGACTATCTCACATCATCATTCTCTAACCTTAAGGCCAATCTCAACATGGAAAAAAATCTAGAAGCACACACAAATTTGATTCCCAAAAAACTGAAAATCTTAACTAGAGATTCTCAAGGAGATCAGGAAGGAAGTTGTATTTTACTTCACACAGAAAGATTTCCTAAAACACCTTTTTAAATATCGTTGTCTGTCCCCAGGGTTTTCTACATTCTACTCTGAACAGGACCTGCTCACATCTAGCCCTTTTTTGTTGCCAGATCTCAGAACTCAGCCTCACTGACACTTCTCTGACCCTACCTGGAGCCTTTGACTTCCCCCCTCCCGCACCCCCTCCCCCTCCCCCTTCTTCTCCTTCTCCTTCTCCTTCTCCTTCTTCTTCTTCTTCTTCTCCTCCTCCTCCTCCTCCTCCTCCTCCTCCATTCCAGACTCTCTTTTCTTCCAGGTAAAGCCATTTGACTTTCTCCTAGCTCCTCCAGGTCTACTTTTCACCTATCGGCCATTAGCTCATCAAAGGTATGAAAAGGAATGATCATAAACATTTACAAATTCTGTTTCCCCCTCACATATAAAAGTGAAAGGTCTTTCTGCAACTGTAGTGGATAGTGGTACAAAACCCATATCTGCTTCCCCATTCTTCGGGACTAAGGTGCTGGTTTTCACACCTGTGTCCTTTTTGGAAATTGCCCTTTCTAAGGGAGCGGCCTTGCCCAAGGTTAGGCCCCCTACCCAGGTCATATAGGGGGGTTCCTAGATGCAGCTCCCTTGCCTCAATTTGGGATGACTCTGAAGGTCTTTCCCCACTTTGGAGCTCCTCGTGAGATTGTCTAAGGCCTCTGTGGTGATGCACTGCAGTTTCACTCCCTCCTCTGTCCAGTCAGCTTCCTACCCCCTCACAGGTGCTATTCTGAGCACATCCTCCAATAAATTTTCTGCACACTAATCTCTATCTCAGAGAAGCTGACCTAAGACAGTCAGTTACAGGCTTCAGGTAACTTAATTAGCACTATTTGAATGCATAACTATTTGAATGCATAATATACCCACTAATGTGGCTGCATATGTCTCGAATACATGAAAAAAAATAAAACAAAGAAAACAAAGGCAGCAAAGTTTCAAGTAATACACAAATGGTTAAGCCAGTTGGCTGGAGAAACAGGGTGGCTGGTAGAAAAGAGAACATATGGGAAGGAATGAAAACTCAGGGTTTGTCTTGGAGAATTGCCTCTGGCCATTCCTAGGAATCCTGTCTAGTCCTAAGAAGAGAGAGGGGCATAAGCAGGAATAAAAAGAGTGGCTTTTTCTCAAAAGATCTGTGAGATGTGAAGAAGCAGAGGCAGCATTTATTTGGGTTTAGTCTGTCTAACTTTGGCATCAATGGGGTGTGAGGGATTTTCCCCTTCAGCAAAGCAGCCATAGCACTAGTCCACTGGGATGCTACCACAGTGCCACAAGGACATATGACAAGAGGTAACACCTCCAGTAATGGGAGGTGGCACAGGTCTACCTGTGTTAGGTGTGGCACAGACAAAATACCCTCATATAACTTTATCAGGTATATCATAGGAAAAGAGGGAAGTAGGGAAGAAGCAGAGGAAATGGCAAATGTGAGTAGTGGAAGAAGACTTGTTCTAGAACATTCTTGAATCATCCCTTGAAGACTCAATAAATATCCAGAGGAATTTTATAGTAGGAAGGTTAAGTTTCCACTTTAGAACTATGTCTTACACATACACACAATACCAAAAATGAGCTGATATCCAGAGTAAAACAGACAACTAATATTAATTAATAACTCTCCTAAGTATATTCCATTGCTAAAGTCAATTGTTTATTTCAACTAGAAAATTTGCCTTATTTAAGACATTAGTACTCAAAGACAATTGATAATGGGTTTGCATTTCCACAAGTGTGTTTGAATTTCAGTTATCTGACATCTCACAGTAGGGAATTGCTATTTGCATTTTCAGGTACAGACATCTGGGATTCAAACATGAGACTGAACACAATTATCCTTCACAATAAAAGCGAATAGAGCTCAGCATGAATTTGCTAATTGTTCTTTCCCGCCAAGTCACAATTTTTAGTCAGAACATATACATAAAAGAGTAAGTACCAATATGCCCATACTTCTCACAAAGGCCAAAGTTATCTTCTCAAAGGCAAAGTCACATTATTTCAGTCTTTTGCTTGAAAGCTTCCAATAGAGACTAAAACTCAGATTCCTTATCACGGCAAACAAGGCTCTAGATCAGCAGATCCAAGCTTAAGCATGCATCAGAGTGACCTGGAAGGCTGGTTAGAACACGGATGGCTGGGCCCCACCCCAGAGTGTCTGATTCAGGAGGTCTGGGGTGGGCCTGGAGAATTTGCATTACTCACGAATTCCCAGATGATATTCATGCTGCTGGTCCAGTGACTGCACTTTGAGAGCCACTGCTGTACCTGCTCAAGTCCCTGTCCAATCTCCAGCTTCATCTGACACTCTCCCGCGTGCCCCTTCTGTGTCACTGGCCTTCTTTCTGACCCTCAACACCTCATGCTTGTTTCAGTTTCAGGGTCTTTGCACTGATTGTTCCCTCTGACTAAACTTGTTCTCACTTTGCTCTTCACCTTCTCTGAAGGGCCTTCTTACCCTATCCCCCAGCTAAAGGAAATCCTCATCCAACCACTCTCCATCTACACCACTGTCCTATTTTATTTTCTATCCCTGGCACTCATCTCTATCTGAAGGTATGCTATCATTAATTGCTTATATGCTTATTATCTGCCTTCTCTACACAGAGAAAGCTCCAAGTAGGCAAGGAATTCCTCTGGCTCTCTGTTTATCTGTAGCACTAGGGGGTAAATGATAAATAATTTTTGAATAAACAAATAAATCTGTGGAGGAAACCAGATAGCAGTTTGAGTTTTCTAGTCACAAGAGAGCTTTTTTCACTAGGCACCAAATGACTCTACCTTGATTGGTCTCTTTCTGTTACTCTCATCTGAGAACTGTTTGTGACCTACGTCATCTGTAATTAGAAAATGTATTCCACACGTCATTTGTAATTAGAAAGTTAGACCAGGGCTTATAAATTAGTACAAAGCTGGTGGAATGTTCATTGTGCTAATCAGAGAATGAATATAGTAATATTATGCTTACTCTACCAAAGACAATAAAGCTATTTTATAAAAAGACCAATGGTGTGGTGAACAAATCAAACATATTTTAAAATGAAGCAGAATTCAAATTTATTTTGATGTGAGGCTATTATCTGTGATCTCAGGCATATGACTCTTAACAAGTCACCAAACTGAAAATCCATACAAGGAAATGCTAATTTACAATACTTGAAAAATTCAGTTTTCAACCCAAACAAAAATATAAAAGATCTACTTCTCTTAAACACTGGATTATTTAAGAATTCTATCTGTTCTCCAGCTCTTAACATAAACCTTAATTTTTATAGCACTAATTTGAGCAGTTTCCCGCAACTGGTGTCCATGAAAATTTATTTTTAGGAGATGCTTAATGTTTGGTTCAAATTCTGTGGCTCACAGTAAGTGATCTCCCTTAATTTCTTTTGCTTGGGAAGGAAAGTAAAACACCGCACTTTAGAATCAGATCCTGCTGGGGGTTGTTTTAATGACACTTCATAAACCTGTATCTGTAGTTCTTCCTTTTGTTACCATTGCACCAAACATGTTTCTATTATTTGAAATTATTTTTCTGGGTAACCACTTGATAATTAGTGCAATACTTAGCTCATCCAGTATACAAACATACTCATACACCATTCTCTTGGTGTTCTGTTAAACCTGGCAGAAAACCTACCACATGGTGATGCTCAGTGGGTAATAAATGAATGAATGACCAACACAGCAACCAAAGAGAACAGGAGCACAAAGTCATAGTTAGAGAAAGGACAGTTGGAGGAAGGAAACCTGTTTCTCCCATGCCTTGCAATGCCCCATTTTCTCAGAGAAATGTTTTACTTAAGAATGGACAGAGCCTTGATGCTTATTCAAAGAGAAGAATATTTGTGGACCTGTTGCTGCAAATGGGTTATCATGTAATGTGGCAAAACAAGTCATTAATTAGCTGGGTCATGTTGGGTAAGCTGCTTTACCTCTATGAACCTCACTTTTTCTTTTAGGGAAAAATTAGTGAGTTTAAATGACTTATGAGAGCCAAAATCTCATGCTTATCTATTAGATCTATTTCTAATAACTGAGGAAAAATGCTACATCCCAATGTCATACTTGATTTTGTGATAGTTAATCACCTAAACTGAAATATATATAGCATTCACAAACCATCAATTTAATGTATTGCATGTTATTGATCCACAAAGACACTGGATGCCATGTTCACTTTTCCTGATGCATCGGTATACCCCCTAGGACTTCACAATTGAATTCAGAATTGAAACCTCGGAGCCATAATTTTTTACTATGGCAAGGCCTGAGTCATACTTTGTTTCATGTGCTTTCCTGGCTTCATTTCTTTGGGACAGGAATTATATAGAATATCCTGGCATCCTTTCCTTTCTCATTTTGTGATTTTTATGGTATATGTGCTTGGAATATCATCACATGATAATAGGATATTAATATTCATGGCTTCATCTTCTTTCTTCTCTCTCCATAAAACAGATTCATATAGATTAGCACTGGCTGCTTCAGTGCAGATATGCAAACATGAGCCAAGGCATGGAAATCCGTGTAAGGAACAACTTTACTTAGAGTAAGTGAAATAGATCAATCTACTTTTATTTTTCTAGCTGAACACATTGTAAAAATTAAGCAAAACAAAAGTCAAGTGTGACAAGGATTTTAATCAGAGAATATAGTAGATTGCCATCATCAAAGCCCATACGAAAAGACAAGCCTAATCTTACTGAGCTTATCTAGGTATTCAGCAATGACCAACCCCAAGAAACCCACTGTTCTACAATCAATTTCTCCACCAAGGGAACTTATTCAAGCTAATGAACTGAGGGAAGACATAGGACTGCAAACAACGCCTGAGCTTTTTTTTTTTTTTTAGCATAAAATATAAATGATCTAGGTTGCATACAAACCAATAGGATGGTTCACTTTTAATGAAACATGTAAATTCTCCTTTACATGTAGCCCTGAAAAGTTGCCAATTGAAGAGAGTCTTTTCCCTGACTAGCGGCCCTTTGTATAACACCCCTCACTATATAGTCACTGAAACAAAACACATGCTGTGCACAGCTGCCTCAATTTGTGCAATAGATTGGCTGCAAAACAAATTTCAACCCAGAATCCTGTATTGGTGAGCTACAATTCAGTTGGAAGTTCCTTTGAGAAATAACCCAGCAAAAATTAGTTTTAAAGTATCACCATGCTATACAAACATACCATGATTTATTACTTTGTGCTCAGATCATCTAACCTAGACCCATTCCTCTCCAATTGTCTTTGTTTTATCTACATAATAATAGTAGCTACCTTTGATTTTCTGCATTTGTCAGGGTAGTTATATGAGTCTGTGTATTCTCACCCTACTTGGTTAAACCAGTTAAGAATTCCTAAACATCACAAATTTGGACACATGCTTTCTTAAAGTTTTCACGAATAGCAACCATGAATGGTGAAATTATTTTCTTTCATATGGATGCAAGAACTTCTAAACTTCTCTGTGAATCTTCTCCTGAGTTGCTACAATATTTTCCTTTGTTTTCTTCTGAACTACAAAGCCCATAATGACAATCTAAGATCTGGGAAATATTAACATATGTTTTCCATGGCATATGATGTAAATATCATTTCCTTGGCAGCAATTTTATTTGAAAAATGTATTATTTGCCTACCCTACATCCCATGCCCAATCAATAGCAATTTTACTGCCAATTCCACTTGCCCAGCATCTACTGAATGCATCTCTTCCTCTCTATTCCCTCAGTTAATCTTTCTCTCTCAACTTCATTACTTGTGGCACAGAGTGATTTGTTATACACCAAATCAGCTCCCTTCTCTTCTGGGCACACAGCTAGACTACACGTCCCAGCCTTCCTTGCCGTTGGCTGAAGCCACATGATTTGGTTCTGGCTATAACGGAATGCATGCAGAACTGTTATCTGCTTTCTGGATGGCCCATAGAATCCTTTTGAGAATACCTTCCTTTCTCTTTTCCAAATTGTGAGCTGGATGGAGGAGAGACTCCAAAGACCTGCAGGAGGGCTAAGCCACAACACATAAGGAAGACGAGGGCTTGAGTCACAATTTGGAGGAGAGCTGTCTGTACAAATGAGCCACCCAACCAGAAACATCTGCAGTGGATTTGCAAAAATGAGAGGCAAACATTTACAGTATTGACGCTAGACTGTAGGGATATCTGACACAGTAAATAGGCTATCTAACTAATACACTACTAAAATAGCCTCATTTCCCAGCTTCTTCCCTCTCTATCCCATTGTCCATACTGAAATCATGTGTATCTTCTCCAAACACCACATTTCAACCATTACCCCCATTCAAAAATGATTCATAGATACACTGAATAGACAGTTGCTGTATTTCTATTCTGTTCCAAGCTAACCTCTTACAGAATCTCACAGTTGAAATTCCTTCACCTGGCTTTCTAGGATTTCCATTTGTGTTTACAAGTTTGCCTCTCATTACACACCCTACCCTGAGCTCTATGTTCCTAATTCCTGGCAACCCAAATTATTCACTATTCCTGACATAGTATTTAGATTGTTTGCCTTCATGCTTTTGATTTCCTTTGTTCTGTTTCTAAACTTTATATTTCTTTTTAAGCTCCACTGTAAATGCTATCATTACCAGAAAGCTGCATTCCCGTGAATCCCTAGCTGAAAGTAATCTTGTACTATCTCTGTCTCTCTCTCTCTCTCTCTTTCTCTCTCTCTCCTTCTCACTCCCATCGCTCTCACATGATTTTTTCTGTTTCTCCAAGTTCTGCAAGTGCAAGGAGGATGAATCCACACACCCGTCTCATTCCCCACTGGAGCTGACACTATGTCTGGCACATAGTGGGTACTTCATTGAATGACTACCACTTACTCGTTCGGTCTTACTATAGTGCCAGAAGGGTAATAGGTCATTGTTTAATGAATGTGAAATCTACATTTCCACCAGGTTACATCAGTCTGCAATTTTTAATACTTCAAAACAGCTTAACTTTTTCCCTCCAAATATCTGTTCTTCCTCAGCACTGCCTACAGATGGCTTTCCATCTTTCTGGTTGCCTAAACCAGAAACCTAGAATGACTCCTCTCTTCCTTACTCCCTGAGCTGTCCCCTGCTAATGCTACTTCCTAAGAAGACCTCAAATGCATCCTATCTTCTTCAGCCACTGCTCTCTTAGGGCAGGCTGACATTGTCACCAAACTGGCCTTACCCTGCATTTAGTGCAGCCCTCGGCCTCCCCATTCCTGGGTCCACTAGATACACACAGCCAGATGGTCTTTCTAAAATCAAACCTGATCTTGTTCTTCACTCATTTAAACTCCTGAAAAGGCTTTTGACTGATTTCACAATCCCACTCTAGATAAAGTAAGCATAAACTAACCCAAATTTTTGTAAATTGATTAATTCATTTTAACTCAGCAAATAAATGTGAAGCACCTCTTTGAAGTGTCAGATACTGTTGTTAGTGCTGGAGGATACAATGGAGAACAAAAACAAAATCTGTGGGCTTGTTGAATTTACATTCTAGGGTGGGGATGTGCAGTAAAGAAAGACAAAATAAATACACTATTTAACATATTAGAAGGTTACAAATGTTGAGAGGAAAAAAATGGAGCAAATATTGAAGTCTGAGAGTGCAAGTTTAGAGGAAAGATTATGATTTAAATGAGGAAACCAGGGTAGGCCATTATTGAGAAGGTATCACTTCGGGTGGAAGATATGAACCAGGCAGACAGAGGAAGTAGCCAGTGCTCAGTCCTTAGTCCTAGAAAGAAGCATTTCTCGTCTGTATAAAAAGGTTGATCTAATAATCTCTTGGTAATCTCTGCTTCAGCCACCAAGACCTGCTTCTAGTTCCTTTATGTGCCATTCTTCCTTTTCTGGTTTTTTTGCGATGTTATTCTCATATTCACTATGATAGGAATATGTCAAAGGAGCCCAGGATCCAACTGAAAGAGTTCCCAATGGCCAAGGATGGAACAATTTGAGCAAAATATAGTAGTATTGGATTCTAACCCAAAGTATATAATAAACATCTACAAGTCCATACTGACATAAATGACTAAGTAAATAAATGAGGGAGAAGAAATGAATCTCCTGTACAGAAGAATTCCAAATAACTTAAATTGATAGTCCCCCTGACCCCATGAAATCGGAGCATGTCTCCCCATTCCTTAAGTGAAGAATGTGCATAGTGAATTCCTTCCAAAGTATGGAAGGGGGTAGGGACAAAAGTAATTTGCTACAGTGGAGAAATCTGACACACACTATCTCAGCCAGGTGATCAAGGTTAACATCAATAGTTATAAGTCACATTGATAGTATGTACTCTTGATACGATATGGGTAGAACAGCACTATTTTCCTCCCCAAAACCCATAAGCCCTGTTAATCATGAGAAAACATCAGAATTCCCTCTGTTCTTCCCTTCCCACTTTCCCTAAGTCCTCCTAATCCCTTAGGGGTTAGCTGAGCACTGCCTGCCATTCTCTCAAACTGTAGTGTGCATACAAATCACCCGAGGTGAAGCCTGGCAGTCTGCATTTCTGACAAATTTCCAGATGATGCTGATGCTGACAGTTAGGGACGTAAGTGTTGCCAGTCCAGAGGGCTGGTCAGTGGTTCTCAACTTTGAATCATATTGGAACCAACTAGGGAACTTTTAAATACCTGCCTTTCTCACCAACAATGCTCCACCCAGATCAGTCAAATCCAAAATTCTGAGAGTGGGATTCAGGTATAAATTTATTTTCCAGTTTTCCAGGTAATTCCAATGTGCAGGCAGGTTAAGAACCTGTGGAGTGTCCAAGATGTCTTCTAACTCAGAAACGTATCACTGGGATGGCCAGGCCTTTCCAGAGAGGACACCACTGATACTGCTCGGTTATGTCACAACATTACCATTGTAGACACAGACCTGCAGCACAGTGATTCTAATCATGGGCTCTAGAGAGGGGAAGTGTAGGTTGAAATCCAGCTCTATTACTTGATCTTGGGAAAGTTGCTTTACCTCTATCAGCCTTAATTTTTTCATCTCTAAAATGAAAATCATTATATCTAACATGTTGGTTGTTGTTCTATTACAGGATTTAAAAAGGTGGTTACGCCCAGCAACTCACAGGTTATCAGGAGCCAGGCTGCTATAGATTTTAATATGAGTTTTGCAGCATCACAGCTTTTTTTTGTTTTCCTAAACAAATATGCTGGTTTGTTTTCTTGCTTTCCTCCTGAAGAGCATCCATATGGAAAATAACAACAGCCACTAGGGAAGGCTAGATCATCTTAAGTGCCACCAGGGGAATTCTTTCCAGTAGTCAATTTCCTCTTCTGTCCTCAGTTCCCAAAGATACCCTAAGCAGAAGTCACTGTTTTATTTTGTAAAACATTTGCCCTGGATAATGGACAGTAATTCTAAGTAGTCTTTCAGCAGACAGAGCCCTTTTCCTATCCCGTCATCCTGTGCATAATAAGCAAAGTTGATATACTACACTCACTAGAAGTAACGTTCTTGTCTGTCTTCATTTGCTAGCAGTGGATTATAGTTTTGATTGCCTTACATGAATCAAAC
This sequence comes from Gorilla gorilla gorilla, assembly GCF_029281585.2. NCBI lineage: Eukaryota > Metazoa > Chordata > Mammalia > Primates > Hominidae > Gorilla > Gorilla gorilla. The sequence goes on along the minus strand of NC_073237.2, from coordinate 97,394,138 downwards.
ACTCTCTTAGTGGAAGCTGCAACAGCAATGAAATCATTAGATGGTTCCACCTAATTAGTAAGTCTTGAGCACATTTGTCTCTCGGTGTTTGGGGAAGGGATCATAGACTCAGGGAGGCTAGGTTTTAATTTATACTAAGCCTATGGGCACCCTGAAAAATAAGAGCATTTTTCCTACTCTTAGTTCATAAAGTTTCACCCATACCAAATGTTTCAGCATTAGAGCAATCTCAAATTCTACCCCTTCCCACCCTACCAGGCCTGGTTAGCAAGACTTAAGAAAAAAAATATTGAAAATGTATTCATAAATCCAGGTCTTTCCAAAGCTCTTCAGTGATGAATGAAAACCCTGCTCCCAAATACTGCTTTTTAAAGCCCCTACCGGGACTTGTCTGCTCTGTCCACTTCCCCTCGGGCTTCCATCAATACACTGGCTATGTCTCTACTGCCCTGACTCTACCGACACTGGAGTGTTATCTTTCTTCTCTCCCACATACAAAATTTGAGAAGTATTTTCCCTAGAAATAATTTATAAAGACTGGTTGGATTCAGTAATGTCATTAGTATAATTAATTCAGTTAATATATGTAAGGTCCTAGAATAAGGACTTGTACATGGTATTTGCTCAATAAATGTTTGGCATTAATACAACAGTTATTGCCCTTATAATAGTGGATCAACCATATTATTCTCTGAATAGGCTTTTGTGGGCTAATATGTACTTTAGACAGCTTTTAATAATAACTGAGTACCTTCTCAGCATTTAGCATTATGTTAAGCGTATGCTTTGCCTCAAATAATTCTCACAACAGCCCTGTGAGGAAGGTACTGTTATTCCTCACTTAAATAATAAATAAACTAAAACTCTGGAAGGTTAAGGAAACTACTCAAGGTCATACAGCTCATAAGTGCCAGGCCTAGAATTTAAACACATGGCTTTTCTGTTCTTAAAGCCTGTTCTCTTAGTCACGACACTCAACTCCCTAACAGAACAATGCTTGGTCTACCCTGTCCGTCTTTGCTGTTCTCAGCATCCACCTAGAGGAAAGAAAGGAATCTGTTAGTGCCAAAGGGTTTGGAAGTCCAGGGAAGACTTTTTATCTGCACTCCAGACAAAGTTTTGAAAGGTGGATTGTGACCTCTCTCGGCAGAATAAAAAGCATTTGACTTTTCCTCTGTTCTTTCAAGAGTCCTTTCTGGCTTCATGTTACTCATCCTCTAACTTCCTAAGACTCACTCATGCATACCCTCTTATTAAAGTCCTTTAGCTATTAATGAATCATTAATTTCTATTGATTATATATATATTTTAACCATCCTATTCAATACAATATTCTTGAGGGCAAGAACCATATTTGTTTTACAAAATGCACAGCCCAAGGCCACAAGAGCCAAATGTCTCCTCTGATTGACCGTACTTCCTCAAATCCTATCCTAAAGCAGACTAAGATAATGATGGTGATATTATATGAAGTAATGTTATTTGCTCACTAAATATAGGTCCTGCCTTTGAGTCTTTTTTTTTTTTTTTGGTGACTTGTACTGAGACAGAAATATTATATTGTTCAGTTACAGTTTGAACCTATAAAATAGTTGACTACCAGCAGGAAAAAAATTTATGACCTCGCAACAGAGTTGAGGCATCATTGCAAATGAACACTGTCCTTACCACTACAGAGAACAAAGCTTGAATAGTAGCTTTGCCATTTACTAGCTCTCTATCTCAGGCAAGACATTTAACATATGAGAATTTTCTCATCTGGAACACCATCATGCAGGGTGATAATTTTTTCATCTTGTGTAACTAAAATGTCTAGCTCAGAGTAGCTGTTCAATAAATGGTAGGTAAGTGTTTATAAATGGTAGGCTGGGGAAATTCAATGAACCCACCCCAGGAGCAACAAGCACATCTAGTAGCTAGTTCTTGGTTTCTAATATGATTTTCCAATTAAACGACCAGGAATCCTTGAAAAAATGGCTGATTCTAGGGCAGGAGAATAAAATATACAAGATGAGTTTGGAACATCTTTTAGTGCCAGAAAGTAAGGAAGTGCCCAAAGAAAATCACTATGATGGGGATATGTCAAAGGAGCCCAGGATCCAACTGAAAGCACTCCCAATGGCCAAGGATGGAACAACTTGAGCAACAAAATATAGTAGTATAGGATTATAACTTAAAGTATATAATAAGCATCCATGAGTCCATACTGACATAAATGATTAAGTAAATAAATGAGGGAGAAGAAATGAATCTCCTGTACAGAAGAATTCCAAATAACTTAAATTGATACTCCCCCGCCCCCACCCCATGAAGGTGGAGCATGACTCCCCATTCCTTAAGAGGGGGATGTGCATGGTGAATTCCTTCCAAAGTATGGAAGGGGGTAGGGACAAAAGTAATTTGCTACAGTGGAGAAATCTGACACATACTATCTCAGCCAGGTGATCAAGGTTAACATCAATAGTGGTAAGTCACATTGATAGTATGTGCTCTTGATATGAGACATGGGTAGAACCGACTATTTTCATGCCCCAAATCTGTAAGTCCTGTTAATCATGAGAAAATATCAGACAAACCCAAATTGAAAAACATTATATGAAATATCTGACCAGCATTCCTCAAAACCGTCAAGGTCATCAAAAATAAGGAATAGCTGAAAAGATGTAACAGTCTACAGGAGTCTAGGGAAACATGAGAAGTAAGTGCAATGTGGTATCCTGAGTGGGATCCTGGTACAGAAAGCAGACAGATAAAAATTAAGAAAATCTGAATTAAGTGTGGATTTTAGTGGATTTTAGTTAATAAGTGTACCAATATTGGTTCATGAATTGGGACAAAAGTACCATAGTAATGTCAACAATAGGGGAAGTTAGGTGAGGGTTATACAAGTGTTCCCTGTAATAGTCTTGCAACTTTTCTGTAAAAATAAAACCCCTTTGAAATAAAAAGCTTTTTTTAAGTCAATGAATCCTTGCTTAAGGTCACACTTGGAACAGTATATTTCTAACTATAAATAAAGTCTCATAGTAAAAATAATAGTGGGATTATGTTACACATCTGATTAAGGATTTCCTGCGTATTTTGGAACTTGGAGTAATCTAACAGTTTGTGAGTTCTCTAACACAAATTATCCACCTTTTAAACCATCTCATGAGAAGACTTTACTGAGATGGTTACAGAGCAGCATCCCAGAATGCCTGACAATTTCTTCCTACAGAATTGTGACCAGGGTAAAGAATATTTTTGACCCATTTGTTATAAATAAAATGCTTTAATGAAAACAGAGAATTTGTTATGTAGAATATTAAGGCTGGGAAACCAAGACCAATTATTCTGAGAAAAGCTGTTTTCCACAAATGTGCCAGAGAAACGTTAAGAATCAATACAGCCTATTTCCAAAGGTTTGAAAAGAAGTGAGTGCTCGATTCAATGTCAGGGTTCTTATAATAGGACATCTACAATACCCTGCAGAGGAGGCATTTTTCAAATAAGAAGTTCTGAATACATACATACCTCAGCTACTTAAAGAGCATTCTGTGCATGGAGGAGGTTAAGTGCTATGGAATTCCTTACTGGCCTGTATAAAAAAGTAGGGTGAGAGAGAAAGCCTGGTAATGATAAGTCCTTAAAATGCTCTGCAAGTCCAAGGATTCATTCCCTCCTGGTTGATATGACAGTTTAAAAATATATCCACAAATCCTTTGATATTTCTTGATATGGTTTGTGTCCCCCAAAAGTTCATGTCTTAAAAAGTTGGTCCCCAGTGTAGACGTGTTGAGAGGCAGGACCTCTGGGAGGTGATTTGGTCTTAAAGGCAGAGCCCTCATGGATTAGTCCATTCATTGATTAATCAATTATCATGAGAATGGGTTGGTTATCATGAGAGTAGATCTGTTATAAAACCCAGTTTTGCCCTCTCTCCTGAGCCCCCTTTCCATGAGACTCCCTGAGCGACCTCAGGACTCTGCAGAGTCCCCATCGGAAAGAAGGCCCTCATCAGATGCGCTCCCTCAATCTTAGACCTCCCAGCCTCCAGAATTGTAAGAAATACATTTTTTATAAATTACTGAGTCTCAGATATTCAGTTATAGTAACAGAAAACAGACGAAGATGCACCTCCTACCCAGAATTGGGGTCTATGTCTGCTCCACTTGGACCAGGAGGGCTTTTGTGACTGTTTCAACCAATGGCATACAGCAAAATGGATGCCCTGCTTCCAAGGCTAAGTCATAAATGTCAATGTGCTTCTGACTGGCTCACAGGAATACTTGATCTTTGGAAACCTGCAGCCTCTGTGTTTGCTCTGGCACCACTGTTGGTCTAGCTCCAGCAAATATTTGACCATAACCCCATTCATTCATTCCATAAATATTCATTCCATAACCCTATTCATTCATTCATTCATTCTATAAATATTAATCCCATGAGAAACTCTGAGCCAGGTTTAGCCAAACACTTTCTGAATTCTTGCCCCACAAAATCCATGAGGTGATAAAATTATTGTTGCTGTTTTAAGCCACTAAGTTTTCAGGTAATGTACTATACAGCAATGGCTAATTGGAATAGTTACTTTAAAATAATTCAAGAACGAGTTGGATTAATATAAAGTGTCAGTACAGGGTAATAATGATGCATTGACTGTGTTTTGTCAAACCTGTCTATAGAATCATAGATCTATAAATTTATATTAATGGTAATGGTGTTTTAGTTTAATACTACAATTATTTACTCATAACCCAGAGCCTTCTGCTTTAATTTAGAAAATATTTGTTAAGCATCTACTATATGTCAAGCACTGTGACAAGCATTAGGAATTCAATAGTGTAAAAGACAATCATATACCTAGTTTCATGAGCTTACACTCCAGTGGGAGAAACAAACAAAAGGAAGTAAACAGATCAAATGATGGCCAATTATGGTAAGTGCTGTAAAGAAAACCAACAAGGTACTTGGGACAATCTTACTTCTGACAGGTGATTAAGAAAGGTGTCTTTGATGGGGATAGTGTTTAAGAAAAACCTTAAGATTGAAAAGAAAAATGACCAGACAAGTTAAGGGCAGCAGAAATTTTCCTAGAAGAGGAACAACATAGACAAAGGCCCTGAGATGTAAATATGCCAGGATCAGGGTAAAAGTCAGGGTGGATGGAGCTTAATACGTGAGGAGTGTGGAAGAGACAGCTAGTGTCCTACCAGAGAATGTCTATTCTGTGTTGAGGAGCTGAATTAGAGAAGTGGCTCTCGAGTAAAATATTTTATTTTCTCCTCCTTCCCCCTTGCATGTAAGCATAGTTATGTGACTGAATCTTGGCCAATAGCATGTGGGTGGAAGTGCCACCACTAGAAGGGTACTCACAACCTCTCCACTCTGCTTAAGCGCCAGCTGGACACTGATTGACACATAAAGGATCTGTGAAACTACATATGAGGATGCCATATCACCTTCACCGTGAGACCCTGAATGACTGCATGGGGCAGCCCCCATCATTTCTTCCACTCTCAGCTTGGTCCAGAAGAACAAAGTTCACAAAATTAGAATTTCTTTTAAATGAAAAGAAATAAGTATACAGTTCAAGGAAGTGCCTCGTGCATTACCTAGCAGCTTTGACACTTTCTGAAAGTCTTAATAAACACTTTATATGATTTAGAAAACATAATCTCCTCAAATATCTCACTCTAGCTGTGTTAAAGAAAGTTTATGTCAGGCTTCTCACCCCTTGTGATATATGAAAAACAGTTGACTGAGAACACACAAAGATCATGTGATCTTTATCAAGCCAAGCCCATTCCCACTGCTCCCAAAACTGAACTTTGAGCATGACCTAAGACTCTGTAGCAAATTAAGGTATCATCATCATGAGGATTACACAAATCTGGTGGACACAATGATAAATGAATGACCCAGAGTAAACCATATTTCCAAACACAAGCCCAAAGACAACACAAGCACTTACACCATATGATAACATAGAGCCTATTATTTTTGCCTTACCTTATAATTTGTTATCTATTGGATCAGTTTTCATTTGAGAGTCTCTTCTGGGAAAGAATATTTAGACAAAAAACAAATTTCAGGTAATTTTAGTTGCCTTTCCTCTCTACATTTCAGGAGTTAGTGTTCTCAATGCAGTTACAATGTGTCATAAGATGTTCTAAACATGTTCCCTAAATGTAGCAGTTTAAATCACTGCATAAAATAATACAGTCTAAAATATGTGAGGATTATGCCTAAAACCTAGCATTAAAATAATTTTTTTGCTATGTTTAAGTATAAAACCTATCAAAAGGTTTGCTTATTCTGCAAAACTCAGGTCTACCAATATTAAAGGAATATTAGCCTGTATGTAGTCTAATGAGGGCTAAACTAAAATCCAGGCAATCAATGAGCCCCATTTGCACAATTATTATTGGAAAAGAAAACATGTATTTTTAAAAATTACCTTCTTTCAGAGAATATCTGTAAGTTTGAAGGTATTTTTCAGCTTGCATTGAGGTGGTTAATGTTGTTTAATGTGATCCTTGACAGACATTTGCATGAAATCCTCAGGTTTGTGAAGGAAAACATACACACACACACACACACACACACACACACACACACACACACACACACACCCTCACTCCACATTTTGTCATTAACTGTGAATGCCCCAGAAATACTTGCAAAAGACAGAATTTGATTGACAGCTAGAAACTGCATACATTAACCATTTTTCAATTTTGGCTACTTTAGCCTTTACCTATGCAATTATATCACCTGATGAACAAAATGCAGCTGTTCACAAGTAATCAAAGCAATTCCAAATAGCATGATAATTCTTATCTCTCCTGAAGATTCTAGACTCAAGCCAGCTAGATAGTTATTTCTTGATTTTCTCACCCCAAAATTTCGTTCAGATTTTAGAGGAACTGTAGAGGTTATCATATTAAAGCAGTTCAAACTGATTTCCAGAGACCTTGACCAATTATTTGTTCATTTATTCCATAAATATTAACCTGTATCTGCTATGTGCCAGTTACAATAACTATGTTTTAAGGACCCTGCATAAATACAACATCTTCCTTGATCTTGAGAAGAAAATAGTCTCTAACAAGTCTAGGGAATACAGACTAGGGACAATTAACTCTAAACGACCCTGGGAGCATCAGGAATCAAATGAGTGAATCTTACTAGGTTGGTGCAAATGTAATTGCTCTTTTTGCCATTAAAAGTGATGGCAAATCCAGAAGAAAATCCCAAAATAATAAGCTTCAGTTGTTTAAAATGTGACTTGTGCTCCATAATAAAGATGTCTGACTGAGCTGCTTTTTAGTCAGCTGTCAGAAGTGTATCATGCAGTGAAAATCTTCAATTCCTGAAAGTCCCTCTCTTTCTCACACACACACACAAACTGCAGAGCATTTTGCAAGTTATATCTTAATTAACATGTTTTTTTAATATCATAAATGAAAGTTAATGGGATGAAGAGCTCAGAAGAACACCTCACACTGCCTAGAAATTTGCCTCTGCTTTCATAGAGGCAATTAGATATATTTCATATCTTATAATTTCAAGATATTAGAATGGCAAAATGAGATCTTCAATCTGTATATGTGAGACTACAGAGTAATGCTGCTTTTGTAAAGGGCAGAGCAGAATCTATCACCTCAAAGACATGCAGGCCCAGTCAGGGTATAATCCACACTGGGAAGTTAATTATTTAAGTATTCTGGGGGCTTCCTCCACAGTCCTTTGGATTTCTTGAATGGTGACAAGTCTTCATACTGAGACACTAGGATTAGTTTGAGAAAATGGTCAAAAGCAGTTCAGAGTTTGGTTTGGTAAATAAGATGAATTACAGAATGAAGAATTACCACTTTTTTTGTTAAAAAAAGGAGGGAGTGATTATAAATTGATAAAACATTTTTGTACTTTATAAAGTGGCTCTGGGGAAAATTCACAAAGGGAAATTTTGAAAGTGTTTTAATAAATGGCATCATTACTGGAATAAGTTATATATAGAAATTCTAAAGTGACAACTTTAGAGAGAAAAACACACATTTAAATGTATAAAATCCTTGTATCTTGCTACAGAGTGTAAAGCTTACACTCATTATTTTTAATGCATTAAAAAATAATGTGTTAATTATCTAAATTATTGTATATATTTTTAATACTCAGCCTCTATTTTAATTGACAAGTAAAAGTTATACATATTTATGTATGGTGAACAACACGGTGTTTTGTTATATGTATATATGGAGAAATGGCTAAATTAAGATAATTAACATACGCATTACCTCACATATCAATATTTTTTGTGGTGAAAACATATGAAATTTACTTTCTAATCAATTTTCAAATATACAATATGTTAACTGTAGTCACTATGACGTACAATAGATTTCTTGAACTTATTCCTCCTGTGTAACTGAAATTTTGTGTTCTTTGACAAGCATCTCCCTAATTTTCCTACTCCTAGCCTCTGGTAAACACCATTTTACTCTGTTTTTCTGAATTCAACTATTTGACACTCCACATACAAGTGAAATCATTTGGTATTTGTCTTTCTGTTTCTGGCTTATTTCACTCAACATAATATCCTCCAGGTTCATCCATCTTGTTGCGAATGACAGGATTTCCTTCTTTTATTAAGGCTGAATAGTATGCCATCATGTATATATAACTCATTTTCTTTATCCATTCATCCATTGATGATAACTTAGGTTGATTCCATATCTTAGCTATTGTGAATCATGCTGCAATGAACATGAAAATACAGGTATCTTTTCAACATACTTATTTCAATTCCTTCGGGTATATACCCAGTAGTGGGATTCCTGGATAATATTGTAGTTCTTTTTTTAGATAATTTTTAAAGCAACCTTCATACTGTCTTCCATAATGGCTGTACTAATTTACATTCTCATTGATGGTGTGCAAGGGTTCCCTTTTCTCCACATCCATGCCAGCACTTGTTATCTTGTCTTTTTGATAACTGCCATCCTAACAGGTGTGAGGTGATACCTCATTGTGGTTTTAATTCTCTTTGCTTTGCTGATCAGTGATATTCAGCATTTTGTCATATACCTGATGGCCATTTGTAAATCTTCCTTTGAAAAATGTTTATTCAGGCCCTTTGCCCATTTTTTAATTCGATTATTTGTGGTTTTGCTATTGAGTTGCTTGAGTTCCTTATATATTTTGGATATTAACCTCTTATCAGATATATGGTTTGCAAATATGTAAATTCTTGCATATTTTTAATCTCATTACTTTACAGCCATAATGCCTATTCCCTCCATGTAATTATAGGAAGCATTTTACATACACCAAATTCAAAAGCCTTTTACAGACAGGTGGCTGGTGAATTACCAGATCCTTAATTCATAAATTTAACTTGTTATACTCATTTAGTTTATTGTGTGTAATGCACACAAACCCTGAATGATTCACACAAACTATTTTCTACTCATAAAAACATGCTAAAACCTTTTCAGAGAGTTGCTTTTGTCTCCTTTTGGAGTGCTCATTCTTGAGTGTGTATAAACAAGCAAATTCTTTGATATTCAAATTAATGAAAGCAGTGGAAAAGAGAAATGAATCCATCTGAAAATCATATGCTTCCTTTTGATACATATTAATGAAAAGATCACACAGAAAAAGTTATTTAAGAGAATGTCTACCTCATATGCAATGAAAAACTCCCTTGCTGGTAAAAAACAGACCGAAAAGTTATTTCACAGATAATCACAAAATCAGAATTTCAGTTCTCCCCCCACCAGAATAGTAAGTGGCTGGAAGTGTGTACTTTTAGGTGGGAGTAATATGGACTGAAGCCCTGACTCAGAAATTTGTTAGCTGTGTGACCTTAAGTTAATTAACTTTTTTGAGCCTTAATTTATTCATCCATAATATGAAAATAACACCAATACTCATTTTACAGAGTAATTTTAAGGATTAAATAGTAGTGCACATAACTTGCTTAGTATAATGCTTTGGAACTTAATTATTGTTATTACTGTTGTTAATATTATTTTTAATTTGAGAAACTCTTTTGCCTATAAAATGGGGCTGCCCCGTAATTGAGCAGTGAGAAATAAAAGAGATGGCATAGAAAATTAGAAAAAATAATTTAAATGTTATGCTATCCTGGGTATCATTATGAAGTACAAAATGCTATTTTGCCTATATCACAATTAACAGTAAGATGTCTATTCCCCATACTATTTCAGACTGAACATGCAGTCTAAGTAGTTGCATCTCCTCTGTTAGCAATGGGGGATTGAGTAACTTTAGTCTGGGATGGTTGAGTTTCTCTGGGCTTCACCAACAGATGGGATCACAGTAGCTGTAATAAATCAAATTTCGCTGTCTCCTGCCCCATCTGTTCAGGCAGGACCTGCAAACAACCCCACCCCCACCTCCTCAGAGTCTCACTCAGATATGTTTGGTGGGCCCCACGAAGGATCTTATGTGAGCTCACAAACGGCTCTGTTAGTTCTCATCATCACATGGTACTTGTCAGGGTCTACTTCTCCCACTCCAGCTCTCTTGGTCAGTGTTCACAGACAGCAAAGCCATTTGAGGAGGGTCCCTTGCTGCTACCATAGCTGCTGATACCGCCCCCTCTCCCATATAGAATAGTCATGCCAAGTATGATGTATCTCAGTGCTCACAAAACCATGGACCTCTAGGTGTGTTCAAGGAAGAAGGCTCTGGTTCCACACTTTCCCTCTCAGCTTTGCCACAACGTTACTTAGAAATGGTGCTTTCCAATGGGCTCAGATGGGGCAGAGCATGAAGGTACATGTTTCACAAAAGCCATCATGTTGTACTCCCCAGGCCCACTTTCTCTTCCTCCTCACCTCCAAATTTACTCATGCAAAAAGAAACTAACAGCCTGTCTAGCCCATTGTCTTCTCAGGTGTACACAAATATGCTTGGTTATAAAGGTAGATGCAATGTGGGCTCAACCAAACACTCCTTCCAATAGAAAAGAGTATAACCTAGTGGTTAAAGCATGTTCTTCAGGAACAGACAGAAGGTTCAACCTCCAGGCTTCTTATTTACTAAGATAATATCTCTAAATCTCAGTGTCTTTCTCTGTGAACTGGGAATACTAAGGACACCTTCAGAGCTGTTGAGAAAACTGTCAGCAAATTAGTAAAAATATATAAAACACTAAGCATAGTTCCTGGCTCATAGTAAGCACTAAAAAGTCAGTAGTTATTAAATGAGGTATCTTTTTTTTACAATATACCATCACCTTGTTTATTGTGCATTTCCACAATGCCCATTAATATATAACAGTTAAAAATACTAAATTTTTCACCAGAATGATATACGTTGATAATGCAGATACTGGCTTATTCATTTTAGAGAAATAATCCACTTTTCTGATCATAAAAATAGGTTTCCAAATGATATTGCTACTTACAGTACATTTTTGCAGAATATTAATGTCATTCCTTTAACCAAGAAAATAGTTGATCAAATCACGTTTTTCATCCTTATATATCTAACATCACACTAAAAAATTGGATTACTTTTTGGGAATAAGAATAGGATTCATTCAAACATTTGCTAGTAATGTATTATTTCATTCATTTATTCTAAAGACACAAATTGAGGCCAACAAAATGCTAAGCAATGAACTAAGTGCCAGACATACGGGGTTTACAGGTGAGGAGATGGCTTTCAAGGTGGGCAGAACAACATAAACACTGGCAGGCTTCATGCATTAGGTATGTTTGGTGTATTGTCTTGTGCCTGGAAAGCTGGGCTAGGGGACACAGGGCAGAGGGCTGGGGGGTTGAGTAATGAGTAGCCTGGCTTGACTGATGTGGTAGGCTCATCTCTGAGGAGCAGTGGAGAATAACCCTCAGACTTTAGAATTCCTCCCTCCCTATCACTCCTTTGTGGTTCATACTTCAGTCCACTCCATCCCCATTTCTAAACTCACTGGTCCACTGACATGATCACAATCTCCTTATCTACATCTGCATCTCCAGCTCTTCCACACCTACTGAACTACTTCTTTGGAGTTCAAAGTTTGAGTAATTGATGAATTCTTCCCCTTAGCCCTTGCACATGAATCCCCTTCTAATTTGCTCTAGTACATTTGCCCTACTCAGGCTATATTCTGTGATGATTTCACTCTCATCTTGTTTGTCTTGCATTTTCATAATATTCTGGGTCCACTGCCACCACACCCATTCATCTTCTAACTTGAATCACTCCAAAGGCCACAAGGTATTGCTACAGAAAAACAAAAATATACTAGCCCGTGCTATAATAAATCTGTGATAGCCTACATCAGGGGGCACTGTTAGTGTGGCCCAACAATCTCTTTGATTTTTTTTTTAATTACCTAAACAAATTCTCTCAGGATTTGTCCCAAACTGCAACAATTCAAGCTTTAAAGTGGAAAGACTTTGTTTTAAAATCTATCGCCGTAACTTACTAGTTGGGTGAATGTCATCAAATAACTTACTCCTTCATCTGACAAACTTCATCTCTAGACTAGAGTCAATAACATCTGCCTTACATCTGTCACAGATGTGCAAAGGCTCTAAAAGAGAGCTGGCAGAAGATCATATTTTTCCCTCCATCCACACAAGCACTGGGTTTCTTCTGTCAGCCTCTCTTTTCTCACCTAAAGACTATGGGTAATAATAGTACATACTTCCCCAGAATACCAAAGGATTAATAAAATAATGCCTGTAAAGCACTTATGCAGAGACTGGCACTTAAGAAGATTCAATAAATGGAAGCTGTTGCTATTGCTGCTTTTGTATTAATAACTTGCATAAAGTAGAAACTGTCAACTACAGATACAGGAGGCAGTTAGCTTTGGGGAACATGACGTAAATTCCAAATGTATTCCAAGCAAACGATGGCTTTATAACTGACAGCTTGAAAGAGATGAAGTTAATTGTGTCTACTAGCAAGAGAATCCTCAAAACATCTACGGCTATTCACTGTACCTCTCCATCCTACCCATGTGATGTGGAACCATGTGGCCCAACAATAAACCAGACAGATCAATAAAGTTAAAAGAAGAATTCCCATATGAGAGAATGCAGGGGGAAAGACCCGTCAAATTGGATTATGACATAAAGAGCTTCTGTGTGTGTGATGAAAATATCTGTAAGTGATTTTATATGATCTAAAGCAGAATACTAAGGGCCAGTGATTACATAAATAATGGAGCAGGAAGATAGCATAAAGTATTTAAGATTATTCAAGACAATGAGTAAGCATAAAACTGCCATTTGAAATGAGAGTGTCTAATCCAATTCGCTAAGGAATTGATTAACCGATCTTTTGATTTACTTGAAACACTTGGCCAAACTGCTTTCAGAAAGATAAAACCAACTGTCTCAGCTGGAGACTTAAAGGTAAGCTTTGTCTTGAATGAAATAAGAACGCACAACACATTTTATAGCCTATTATTTGGTTTTAGAGATTGTCTTTATTAGGTGGGTATCAAAAGAATGCTTCCTGGATTAGCATAGGAGAGGAAAGACTAATCCATTTAGATCTTTTTCACTGTTAGCATAAAAACTCAAAAACAATTTAATGTTACAGATGATCCTCCTGTACAGGATGCAAAAATCCTTCAAGGAAAATAGAACTTAATTTTATTCAAAGTGTGAAAAGCCCCATCCTAATGATAACCATTTTATATAATCATTGGTTCTAGTTGAACCTTTCAGTTAAAGGGACTTGGAATTTTAAGAACTGAACTATGAGCTCAGGTTAAGCAGTCCACATGGAGCCTTTCGCTTATGAAATGACCACGTTGTTAACCAAGAAGCAAAGAAAAAAGTGCTTAGCTCCCCTCCTGCCATAGACCGTCCCTGCCTTCATGCTCACAGCAGGGCCGGGGGCTCTCCGTATCTGATTCCTGCTGCTTCAGCTCCTAATGGCCTTCCTCAATTCCCATTCTGTCTTTTCACTTTTGGCTGACACAGCAAATGCACACGGAGAGGTTTTGCGGCATAGTGGAAGTCAGAGACTTGAAACAAAGAAGGCTCGTTTATTATTTATGTATTTGTTTATTTATTTGCAATTCCCTCCATTTGATGGTCAAGGATTTCAGTGGCCGGCACCTTGGAAACGCCCTGGAACAAATCAATTTTCAATAACCTCAGGGATCACAGGGTACTGGATAATAAGCAATAAGTCTTTGTGAAGAACAAATCCTGTCTAAAAGAAGGGTTTGTCCAAAGCACAGCTGAAGACAGGAAGGCCTAACAGAAATATTACACCTTAATGCCAGTAAGCCAATACCATTTTGGATTCTGTTCCAATTGAGTCTGTCATCAATATGCTTCAGAAATGTTTCTGGAATCATTTTTTGATTCAGGTCAAATGTCGTCTCCAAATAAATGAATGCATGAGAGGGGCTTGAAAAATTATCTGGTGAATTGAAAGCCTTTGTGAAAATTACGTTATAGAATTCAGGTTACTTGGGGTATTAAATTTCATGAGGAAATTATAGTTCAATATGGGCAAAAGTATTCACATTAATAATTTTGATATTAAATTCTATGATAAAAAGGGTTTTTTGTGTGTGTTTTGTTTTGTTTTGTTTTGTTTTGTTTTTGAGATGGAGTCTTGCTCTGTCGCCCAGGCTGGCGTGCAGTGGCTCTATCTCAGCTCACTGCAACCTCCGGCTCCTGGGTTCAAACGATTCTCCTGACTCAGCCTCCTGAGTAGCTGAAACTACAGGTGTGTGCCACCATGCCCAGCTAATTTTTGTATTTTTAGTAGAGACGGGGTTTCACTATGTTGTCCAGGCTGGTCTCAAACTCCTGACCTCAAGTGATCTGCCCACCTCAGCTTCCCAAAATACTGGGGTTACAGGTGTGAGCCACCTCTCCCAGCCTGATAAATGGGGTTTTATATACCTTTTTCTAGAGATTGTGTGAAGTATCAGAGGCCATCATATGCTTCTAATTTTTTACAGAATAAAGACTTGTCTTCTCAGCCTCATACACAAGGCCATTTACGATCAAGCCCCAGACTATCCTTCAAGATGTGTCTTTCCCCTACAACTTCCAGATCCTTTACTGCAGCCACACAGAAGTACTTTCTTTGTATTCACTTATTGATTCATACCCTTGTTCATTCATTCAACATACAGACAGTATCTCATTTGTTTTTCCAAACAATCTTGTAAGGTAGGCCGAGGAATTATCATTCCTCCCAGAGCAGGGACAGGAATACCCTGTTAGGGCATTTGAACATAATCCCTGAAGGACACAGAGATTCCACAGAGGACATAGAATTCAAGGGATTTTTGTCATGAAATTGAAATTGTTTATTTTTGGAAGATAACTCTGGAGGCATTAGAGTAGAAGAGTTGACAGTGGACACAAAGGATATTGTAATGATCCAACCAAGGAATTCTGAGTCTAAATGAATCCTGTGGTGATGGGAATGGAGAAGTATGAAATCAATATGAGAGACCTTTAGGAGGTAAAGTAATGGAGGGCTTGATGACATTAAGAAAGGAAGTGAGGGGAAAGAAGCCTCCAGGAGGAGACCTGGTTTTCAGGCTCCAGTGATTAGATAATGGTGGCCCCATTAACTGAAATGGGAAGTGTAGGCAATGCAGGTTTGTGAGGGAAGGTAAATATTTTTACATATTCTGTTTTAGGTACTGTGTTGCATCCAAGTTGAGATGTCATCAGGCTATTTAACATGTGAATCTGGGCTCTTCTGAGTGGAGATATCAAAAATGGATTGACATAAAGTATCTATTTTGTGCTACCTCCGCCCTGTCCTTTTACTCTCACCTGACTGATCAAAGACTTTAAGTGCCAATTTCTTTTTACCAGCAGCTTAGAAGTATTTGTGAGATAGCTAAATACAGGTGACCATTGCTGACTGAGTCCAGTTGCTTCCCTGGAAGGCAGTTTAGCAAAAAGAGCCTCAGTTGACAGTATGCCCACCCTATGTGGAAGATTTTCTTTTAAGCCACAATGGATTGCAGCTCTGATTAAAAAGTGGAATCTTTTTCTTCTACCCCCTGAAACTGGGCTTGGCCATAGAACTTGCTTTTGCCAATGGGACATTAGAAAATATGACCTAAGCAGAGGATACAAAAGTTTTTGCACATTGGGGTTTGTCCTCTATTACTGCTGGGAAATCTTCTGCCACCATGCAAATAAGCCCAAGCCAGCTTCCTATGAAAAAAGGCAACGTAGAGGGAAATCCCAGCCACTCCAGCCATCTCTGTCTTCTCCGCTATCTTGTATGTGCCAAGTGAGGACCTAGATGCCCTTGATTGTGGCTTCTCAGCCATGCCACTATTGATTATAAAATATTATAGATTGTTCCTTGCTGTGAGAGTGGAGGGCTGTCCGGTGCATTGCAGGATGTGTAGCAGTAGCTCAAGCTTCTATACACTAGACACCATAGCACTACTCCTTCCCCCATTGTGGCAGCTAAAAATGTCTCTAGACATGCCCAAAGTTCCCCAAGGGGACAAATCACCACCAGTTGAAAACCACTCGTCAAGACCATACATACGGTCTTAAAGCTATGTTCAGATATATTTTTATAATAGTAGCAAGTAACACATATTTATTATGTGCTTATTATGTTCAATACACTATGGCATATTTTATGTGGATTATGTTATTAATCCTTACCATAAGCATAAGAGATAAGTATTATTCTTATCTATATTTTACTGGTTAGGAAACTGAAGTACAAAAAGGTTAAATATTATGCCTAAGTTTACCTAGCTAGTAAGCAATAAAGCAGATATTTGAATTCAGGCAGTCTGTTTCTAATATAACTCATTTACCTACCCTTGAATTCTTATGTCTCATTACATACTAAAATCCAGTTATAAAAGAATATGTATAGGGTAATATCATTTTATTTTTTTAAATGAAGAAAACTATATGTAGGCAAAAAGAAAGCCTGCAGGGATACACGTTAAAATGTAAATAGTGGTTATCACCAATGCGTGTTGGAATTACTTACACTTGCTCTGTATCTCTAAATTAAAAAATAAATGTCTACCTGCCTTGAAGAAGGTGCAGAGTAAATGGAAGAGAGTAACACGTGTATAAAATAGCTGCAAAGCAAGAACAGTAATGAAGTAAGCACTAGCAGAAGTAGAAATGTAACGTGAAAATTAAGTAGAAAATGATTATTTCTGACTAGAAGCATCTGAAAGATGGAGGAAGATTTCAGTAGGTACTGAAGGATAGTTAAAACTTTGACAAGTGCACACCAGACAAGAAGGTCTAAGACATGGGAGCAGGAATATGTGGGGCATGCTAGTGGAAAGGCTATAAATCTGATGCAACTTGAGCAAGTAGAAAATAAGGTGAGGAAGAAAGTCTGGGGCTTACTATTGGAGGATATTGAGTGCCAGAATAAAGAGCTTAGATTTCATGATGAGCTGCTGCTCATGTTGAGTAATGGGGCAATAATGATTAGCAAGAGAGAGACAGAGAGAGAGAGAGGTAGTGGTAGTGGTAGTAGTAGTAGTAGTAGTAACAAAGAATTGGAAGGGATGGAGAGAAGAAGATATGGGTAAAAACTTATGGGCAAAATAATTACATCCTTAACTGAGATAGCAGTAAAAACAGAAACAACACTGAATGTTGTGAAGAACAGAAAATGGAAGCTCATCAATATCAGCATTTAAGGGACGATAGAGTGAGATATGCTAGAAAAGTAGACTGAAAATAAGAAGTAATAGAGGCAAGACGAAACTATGAAAGGATCATCTTCGGGAAGTCCTGGGAGGAGACAAAGTGAACCTAGAGTGACAGTAGAGTTTGGATGAAACATTCGATTGACAAAGAAAAGGCTAAGGAGACTGGGTAAGAGCCGATGGATGAAAGGAGATGTGCAGAGGCAATGAGATGAAAGGCTAAGAGGTTGTGGTAACACAAGGGTTTCAGAATTTCAGGTTTTGAAACTCTGTGAGTTTCAAAGTGAGAACAGTTCTAGTTTGTCTAGGATCAATCAATGCTGCTATTAATAGGCATCAAGATGGGCCAATTGTGACTATTATAAATGTTTTGTATCAATTTGGCACTACCAATGGAAAGACCAGCAGAAAGACAAAATCCGCTGTGTAATTTCATCATCCCTCCTCCCTCTTCTGGGTGCATGTTCTATCCTACTCCACAATACTCAAACACGTCCTTACAATACTCCCTGTCCCAGATGCTGTCTCTTCACACTTGGCTTTGCCAGGAACAAATAAACAGCAGAAAACCCAGCACCTACTCATTTGGGAAATCTTCCTCACAGATGTCTGGATATCAAAAATAAGACCCAAGCCCTTTTTGGAAAGCTCAAATACACATATAGTTTTCATTACTTTTCTGTCTTTTATATTAATGACTTCATATTTAAAATAAAATCTTTGCCATTACTCCCCTCCACTTCTCATAGTGGACAGAAAATTCTCTCAACACATGTACATCTTTTTGTTTTTTTTTCCAAAAAAAGACATTGAGGAAAAATTAAATCAATTTGGAACTCACAGAATCACACACAGATCTTGGAATTTTCTGGAATCTTTAAGGAAGCTCCTGTTATAGTTGTCCGGTCTAAGTGTAAAAAACTCAGAGAATTGCTTATACTCTTTTTTTTTTTTTTTTTTTCTGAGTTGGAGTCTCACTCTGTCACAGGCTGGAGTGCAGTGGCATGATCTCGGCTCACTGCAACCTCTGCCTCCCAGGTTGAAGCAATTCTCCTGCCTCAGCCTCCCGAGTAGCTGGGACTACAGGCACACACCACCACACCTGGCAAATTTTTGCATTTTTAGTAGAGACAGGTTTCACCATGTTGGCCAGGCTGGTCTTGAACTCCTAACCTCAGGTGATCTGCCCACCTCAGCCTCCCAAAGTGCTGGGATTACAGGCATGAGCCACCGCGCATGGCCTATACTTTTTTTTTTTTAAATCAAGGCTCTTATTAAAAAGATCACTTGTTAACATACATACACACATATATGGTTATTTTTTATTTTGTTTTTATACAAAAATAGAATTTTACAATACCCATTACTCCATATGTTGAAAAAGAGTATACCATAGTCATTAAGAGTGGCAACTTCGGAGCCAGCCCATCAGAGTTTAAGTCCTAGTTCTACCCCTAAGCATTTGTGAGACCTTGGACAAGTCATTTAACCTATATCTGTCTGCTTCAGTTTTCTCAACTGTATATTGATACTGTGAGAACTTAATGAAGCAATATATGTGAAATACTTGGAATAGTGCCTGGCATATAACACGAAGTATGTACTTTTAAGCCACTATTATTATTTTTCTAGCTGCCAAAGGATAATGAACATTCTTCCAGGTGAATAGACATAAAGTCACATTTGTCAAAGTGGCATAATGTTTCAATTTATTTAATACTCTATAAATTTATTCAATGTCCTCTTGTTAAGCATTTAGATATTTTTCCAGATTTTATCTACTAAATGCTGTATCACTGGATACATCCTTAAATATTCATACCCTTATTTTTCTAGAATATCTTCTATCTTCCCTGAAGCTGGATTACTGAATGAAAACATAATTAATTTTGAAAATATTTGCCAATTAAGTCCCAAAACTGTTATAGTAATTCACACAACTGTCTGCAGTGTTCAAAGTGTGTTTTCCCACACACAGGGACACACACAAGTGCCAGTGCTCAATGAAAACAAAATTTTAAAATTGTTTACTGAGCTGATAGCTACAAAATGATATCTTGAGCTTTTATTTCTCTAACCACTAGTGAAATTGAACTTCCCTTGATATGATATTGACTATTTGCCTTTTCTCTTTTATAAGTTTCTTATTTATACACTTTGCTCTTTTTTATTATCTATTTCTTATCATTTTGTAATGTTCTTGGAGAGTATGTTTATTAACCCATTTTATGCCATATGGCATGCTACCCTTTTCCTGTATTTTAAGGCATCATTGCCTATGGGTACTAGTGGATAGCCACCCTGTAGAAGATGGCTCTGAATCAAGATTTTTCCTGACCTCTGAGGATTTGTGGCTATTGAAGTATGCATATTCAATGCAAATGCATTAGGAGATGTGCATGTTTCCTATTATAAAATCAATGCTTCTGTGAATCTCCCTGAAATGAGACAGTGTCACATTAATCTTTATACTTTACCTAAAGTAAAAGAAGCCTTTTCCTGAAAAATGATTTTTGGCTTATTGTGATTCATTAGCTCACTCTAAGCCCCAGTTCTCCAGGTTAGCCTTACAACCTAAAGTGGTGTATTCTTCTCTGATATCTTGTAGGAATATATAAGAGACTCAGTAAGAAGTTAACACAGTTTCTGAGAGGCCCAAGGGCTCTAGGATCCCTGTGACTTTTAATTAGCTCAGGGAAGGCCTGGTACCTCCTATCTTGAATGTTCACTAGATCAAGGATTATGCTGTCTTATGTCTATGCCTTTTGTCTTCCCAGTGAAATTATAAACTCGGTTGTCATTTTTCATTTTGCTTTTCAGGAGCCCCAGTGTTTTCTTGGACACAGAACAAGCCTATTTGGCATCTCTCCCTATGAGTAATGATCTATTTATGGACTGGTTTCTCTGACACATTTATGCTGACATAGTTCTCAAGACACAGAAGAAGAAGAAATGAAATTGGGCCAAATGGTACCTGAGTGTGGCAAATGCGATAAAGGAGCAGGTGATTCACTCAGTCAGTCAAGTCAACACATTTTTTTCTAACTCCTTCTATATACTAGGCTGGGGTCCACCTACCGGTATGGCACAATTTGAGGAAAACCGCAAGATACACCTAAGTTAAATCACTTCCTTCAACATTAAAGGTTCAGTTTCTAAAGTTCTTAGCAATACCCTAGCTGTGATCAGTAGCCTGAGCAAAGAAAACATGAGAGTAATCAAAAGGGTAGAAAACAAAATTGAAGGGCTGCTCAAAGACAGGAGGGTATTCAAAACAGACTACTGTTGAGCATTATAAATTTTACACGAGCATTATAAATGACATTTGAGCATTATAAATTACATGAGCATTATAAATTCACACTTCTAAAAAGTACAGGTACTGAGCATCAAATACTGAGGAAATCGCATGATTCCAACCTGGGGGTGGATTCATGCTGGCTGCGATGAAGCTGAAAAAATGAAAAGAGAGAGAAATTGAAATGATACCATTGTAAGGTTACGATGGAGACTGCTTGGGCTGATGAAGGGAAGGAATGGTGTGTTCCCGACACAAAGCACAGAATATGCACCACAATAAGGCAGAGTAGGTATAGAAGACAAATATCCGCAAACTGGCTAAAAGACAATTTGCTTGACACAGTGCTCAGATACACCCTTAACATCTTTTACGCAAGTTCACTTCTCAATGGACAGATGAAGTCATTAAGTAGATTATTACTTTATAACTAATTCTGATTAACAGTGATGTGAAAGTATGGAAGACATCCTCAAAACTTGAGAGTTCCTGACTGTCAAGGAGGAATAGTGCAAGAACTTCCTAGAAGGAGCAAAAATCCCTTAATCTAGAAATGGTTAAAAGGACTAAATGTATGTATATGAGAGGAGGGGAATCTCAGAGTAAAAATAAGACTCAAAAAACTATAAATCATTCTGCTGGGGAAGAAAAGATGTATTATCTAGGGCAGCATTAAATTCTCATAGGAGTGTGAACCCTATTGTGAACTGCACATGCAAGGGATCTAGGCTGTGTGTTCATTATGAGAATCTAATGCCTGATGATCTGAGGCGGAACAGTTTCATCCCAAAACCAACCCTCTTCTCCCCCGACCCCCAATCTAGTGAGATCAATGTGACCAAAGAAGGGGGGTTTTCAGTAAGTTCCATTTTAAAGGCCATATACTAATAGTGATACTTAACCAAGATAAATGCGTTAAAATAAAATAATTAAAAGGATTTATGAAATTCGTAACAGCAAGAATAAACTAAGGGAATAAGAGTTGAGAAAACACTGAGAGATTAAAGGATGTTTTACTGGGTTTTGTAACACTAAAAGAGGTAGCCCGGGTGCGGTGGTTCATGCCTGTAATCCCAGCACTTTGGGAGGCCGAGGCAGGTGGATCACGAGGTCAGGAGATCAAGACCATCCTGGCTAACATGGTGAAAGTTTTGTCTCTACTAAAAACACACAAAAAAATTAGCTGGGCGTGGTGGCAGACGCAGGTAGTCCCAGCTACTCGGGAGGCTGAGGCAGGAGAATGGTGTGAACCTGGGAGGCGGAGCTTGCAGTGAGCGGAGATCGCGCCACTGCACTCAAGCCTGGGCGACACGGTGAGACTCTGTCTCAAAAAAAAAAAAAAAAAAAAAAAGAATAAAAGAGGTAAAGAAAAATTGGAGCAGATGATGGAGAAGGAAAAATGCAACTTGGCAATTTTCCTGTTGCTCTGGGCAGGGGTAGAGGGGAAGTATGAACTGTAAAACAGTCTGGGGGAAGGGGAGGGCGTCATGCATTTAGGAACAGCAAGGGCTGTCTAAAATGGCCAGAGGAGTAGACAAAGACAAAAGCAAGGGAAAAGTAGCTCTGGGGAAAAAAAAGGGCAGAAAACTGGGAAAATGTCCAAGGAGAAACTCTCCTGGGTGAAGCCCACACACAGCAATGGATAAAGTGAAGTTTGTGTTTAGTAGGGCCTCAATGCAGTGCACTTACAGACACATAGATGCATTAGAATGTATATGTTGAATTTTGTGGAGTAAACCAGTGTTGGTTAGTTAATATAAATTTCTGTAATTTTGGAAGAAGCTATGATTTTTTGTTGGTTTTCAACATGTCCATATCTGGAGGATGTTGCTGATATTTTTGTAATCTAAGATCAAGGAAAGGGGAAGATAACTGATATTTATTGAGAATGAACAATGTCCCAGAGATTTACAGACAGCTCAGATGCTCCTTACAACAATCATATGTGGCAGGTATTATGAACCCATTTTTCAAGGAAGAAATTGAAGGTTAGAGAGGTTAAATATCTTTCCCATGTTAAAGCTAGTAAATCAGAACTGGAAATCATCTGGTGGATTCCAGAGCCCAAGCTCTTCCTATTATCCTATACTATGTCCACAAGGCAGTGCAAGGATATTAAAAACTCTTCAAACATCAGGTGTTGTCATCACTCATGGCTTGTACAGCTTTGGGGCTAGCCTCTTATCTGACCCTGTCTTGTTAAAATATGCTTCTTTAGAGCAATCATTTCAGATCTCTAATCCAGTGCATTGTTGGCTCATTCTCTCCCTACCTATTGCCAATTAGGCATCTAGCTTCCAACTCTCAGAAGCTCAGAGTCATTCCATGTATTCATTGCTCTTTTGGTTCACTTACTCATTCACTTCCATTCACTTACTTATTACACTTCCATTCACTCACCCATTCGACAAATATTTAATACATACTTAAATATATTGAATAAATAAAAGAACACGAATGTGCCTAGTTTCAACTATTGTCTAACTGCCAAGACCTCCATCAGCCTGTTCAGATTCTATCTAGACTATTCATCCAGTTGAATTTTCCTAGTGATTCGGGTCAAAATGGTTTTAGCTGCTCCCACTCCCAGCTCTACAGAGGTCGAGGGCATTGAGACCCTTCCTTTGGCACTGAGTTTGGTGCTTTCAAACCACACAGCTATGTCTGCCAAGACCTTGGTGCTTCTAATCTAGGTAGTCTTGAAATAGCTGATTCCTTTTGGATCAGCTCAGACCCCTGCTCCCTTGACCCTTTCCATTTTCATCTTTTGTAAGCAGCCCCCTTCTACACCCATCTACAGTTTTAAAATCAAGGCTGAGAATCTTCTTAACTCCTCTGGGTAATCTCAGATAGTCCTCAAATTAAGAAGGGAACATAGTAAGCATAACACCTAATACCCTTAAGTAAGTAATTTTGGGCAAATTAGGTAAAGAGATTCCCTGTATGAATGTCACACGTGTACTCAAGTTTACCATAAAACACTTCCTAGACACATCAAAGAGAAACACATCTGATCCTAGGGTGATTTATATCCTCAGCCAGCACATGCATTTCCATCTGATTCATACTATATGCTTTGGTTTTCAATTGAAAAATGAACAGTAAAAATTTGAGTTTCACATTGCTGGAAGAGTTACTTCATCTCCCTTCATTTTCTATAAAGTGATGGTGCTAAATTAGTAACAACGTATTAATGAGTACTTGTGCAGAATTTTAAAATTTACCCTCCAATACTTTATCTCAAAACAATTCTCTTTGAGTTACCCTTGCCTTCATTTTACAAATGAAGCAATTAAATCTCAGAGGGGTTAAGAAAATTCTCAGCTGCACAGTGAATAAGCCAGAAGTAAGGCTTACAGTCAGAACTTTTGACAGAAATCTCACACTCTTTACAGCACACTCCACCACTTCCAAATGTTTTCTGTGTTCTCTTTCAGGGAGGCATGTATGAACTGCAAAGTTGTCTAGGGGAGAGTGTGGGGATCAAGCAGTAGGAGTCAGCAGCAAGGGCTGCCCAAAATACGCAAGAGAGCAGACAAATACAAATGCAAAGGAAGAACTGTCTATTCATTTCCTTAGCCTATTTTTTGATGGTATTGTTTGTTTGTTTGTTTGTTTTTCTTGCTAATTTGTTTGCATTCCTTGTAGATTCTGGATATTAGTCCTTTGACGGATGTATGGATTGTGAAGATTTTCTCCCACTCTGTGGGTTGTCTGTTTACTCTGCTGACTATTCCTTTTGCCATGCGAAAGCTCTTTAGTTTAATTAAGTCTCACCTATTTATCTTTGTTTTTGTTGCATTTGCTTTTGGGTTCTTGGTCATGAAATCTTTGCCTAAGCCAATGTCTAGAAGATGGCCAAAAACATGAAAAAGTACTCAACATGACTAATGATTAGGGAGATGCAAATTCAAACCACAATATGATACCACCTTACTCCCTCAAGAATGGCCATTATCAAAAAATAATAAAGAAAAAAATAGATGTTGGGGTGCATGCGGTGAAAAGGGAACACTTCTACACTGCTGGTGGGAATGTAAACTAGTACAACCACTATGGAAAACAGTGGGGGAGATTCCTTAAAGAACTAAAAGTAGAACTACCATTTGATCCAGCAATCCCACTACTGGGTATCTACCCACAGGAAAATAAGTCATTATACAAAAAAGATACTTGCACAAACATGTTTATAGCAGCAAAATTCGCAATTGCAAAAATGTAGAAACAGCCCAAATACCCATCAGTCAACGAGTGGATAAAGAAACTGTGACTGATATATTGATGTATGTATGTATATATGTATGTGTATATGTATATACACATACATATGTATATGTGTATGCATATACATATATACATATGTATATACATACACATACATATGTATATATGTGTATGTATATACACATATACACATACATATATATACACACACACACATATATATATATGATGGAATACTACTCAGCCATAAAAAGGAATGAAATAACAGCATTTGCAGCAACCTAGATGGGATTGGAGACTATTATAGTAAGTAAAGTTACTCAGGAATGGAAAAACAAACATCGTATGTTCTCACTCATAAGTGGGAGATAAACTATGAGGAAGGAAAGACATAAGAATGATACAATGGACTTTGAGGACTCAGGGGGAAAGGGTGGGAAGGGGGTGAGAGATAAAAGGTTACCAATTGGGTTCTGTGTATACTGCTCCGGTGATGGGCAAACCAAAGTCATCACTAAAGAACTTATTCATGTAACCAAATACCACCTGTTCCCCAAAAACCTATGGAAAAAAATGCAAAGGGAAAGCAGCTCTGGAGAAAAGGGGCAGAAGATTAGGGAAAAGTCAGAGGAGAAATTATCCTGGGTGAAGTCCATATGAAGTGGCTGATAAGTATGTGTTTTCATCTCCTATAATAATCAAACAATTATTTTTAATTCCCATTTTAAAAATGTTTAAATCATTCTCATTTACAGAATATTACCCTGGGAATTATAATTTCATTAAACTTTCTTTTGGTCAAAAGTATAATCACTTAAGTTATAGGAATTCCTTAAACTCAAATTGAGAAATAATCCAGAATTTTTTTTGAAGAAAAAGAAAAGTTCTCAAGTCTCTTGCTGTGGTTCTAGATGTTCAGTAGCAGGTCTCTTTGAACGGTGAATCTACCTTGGCAGGTAACCCATCGTTATTATCAGGATGGTGTCCAACGTGGCATGAGGGGGAATCTAGCAGAAAGTCTCTTGGCTACAGAAGATCTGGTAGGCCAGGCAAATTCCTAGACAGAAAGAAGTGTCCCTAGGGTGATCAGTAAATGCTTTCTGAATGAACAAGAGGAAAAAGAAACCCTCATCTCAGCAACTGTCCCCTTGGATCCACAACAAAGAATCTTGAATTCAAGAAAACACCTAAAGGAACAAAAACTTACAGGTGAGTGGAGAGTTTGTGAGAGAGGGGAAAGATTTCACTCTTGGATGAAGGCTCACCCTTTGATGAAAGAAGCTATGTGGAGTTCTCTCCTCCAAATGCTCTATTGAAAAAGCTACAAATTATCTGATAAATTCTGATTTATTCTATAGTGACTTTAAACTTCTTGTAATGTCAGGCAATCCATTCACCCAGTGCTGAATGATTAAATTTCTCTTTTCTCAGTTCTTCTTCTATAAATTATATTTTCTCTATATGTGTTTAGCTTTCCACCACCTGCCTCCAGACTTACTTTCCCTGATGACGCTCATAAAAGCTAACATCTTTTAAGAGTCTAGGCCATCATATTCTCTTTTAACATGGTTAAACTTTCCAGTAATTTTACATTTCTTTTCAATTGGTTTAGTACATTTTTCCATGTAGTCGGCATTTAAGTGAGTGAAAACTTCTGTTCAAAGCAAGAGAACCATAAAACATTCAATAATTGCTCTCCAAGGAAATCCACAGAGACGGAGACTCAGACTTATGTTTTTCAGGCAACACTGCCACTCCTTACACAGCTTCCCCAGGAGGGACTCCAGGCACAACTTCAAGTAGTCCAAAGCTTCTTTATGGCCCCAAAGTCCTCCACAGAGCTGCCTCTGGCTGCTGTTCCCTAGACCACACAGACCACAATAAGCCACATAAGAACATCTGTCAGCATTTCACCCAGAACCAAACCTAGTAGCCAGAGGTACATTCACACTTAAAGATCCCAAGATAGCTAGATTTCCCATAGAAATTTGTGTTTCCTCAATAACAGTTCATATATAGAAATAAGAAGGTATATGTCCTAAATATTTTTAGTTCACCAAAGGTATTTTCTCACCTTGATTCCTTAATCTGTGTCGCATTTGCTTATTTTGTTGTAGCACTATACAAATGAGTCTTTATATTAATATAAAATGGAGTTGTATTTCTATGGGTACCACTTAATTTCATCTTCTTCCATATGAATTGCACCGCTTTACCTGGCCATCTTCCATTAACTAGCTAGAGGGAGGCAGAATTCAGCTCCATCAAGAAGAAAGCTTTAATGTCGGAAGGTCCCACAGTGAAATAGACTCATGGCATAAGTAAGCTCTCTGGCATATGCCCCAACTACCAGAGATCCATGTACTCGAAACCCAGGTTGAGACACCTCTGCCTCATTAAGAGCTGTCCTATGGGACCAAGCCCCTACATTGGGGACCATTTTCCACTATGCGTTCACAGATCTCCCCCATTCTGGGCCTCTGGAGCTAATGTCAGATTTTAGATGTTCTCTTGCTCTCTTGCGTTTCAGACCTAGTGATTGCCACTGGTGTCTTAAATCCATTCTCAAGACGATAATTGTTTTTTCTTTTGTTCATTTATTAAATACATTTTAATTAAATTTATAGAGTGTGACAGGTACTCTTCTAGGTCTTGGAGGTATAACAATGGACAAAATATACAGAGTCCCTCATCTTATGATGCTTACATAGTAGAAGGAGGCCCGTCACAAATAAACAAGTAAACAGACATATGAATAATAAGGCATTTATCAGTACTAATGCAGAAATGCAAATCAGAGTAAAGAGTTAAAGATTAATGGGCTGGGTGTTTTAGACAGTTATGAGGGAAGGCCTGTCTGATGACACCTGAGCAGATGTGGTGGTGGGAAAGGGAGACATTCAAGTTTTTGCAGAACAGGCATTCCAGACTGAGCTAACAGCAAACGCAAAGACCCTGAGATGAAAGTATGTTTGGGATGTTTGATGAACAACTCTCAGGATCCTGGTCAAACACAGCTCACACCCAATCAGACTCTATCTTGGGTATATCCATTATAGTCACCAAGAAGGGGAAGAAATGGAGCCCTGATGCCAAAAAGGAGAGGCTGGACAGTTTCTTGTGACATAGTATGAAAAAAGAGATTCCAGCACTGAGTAAGTGGCTGGGATTCTTAACATTCACACCTCAGTTCCATGATTCTGTGCAAGCATATATATGTGTCTATATCCAGGTGACCTACCAGTATAACTAAGGCAAATGAGACTTGAAAAAACATATTTAACTAATAGTGATAATAGTGTTATCTTTATGTTTGAGAAAGGTAGACATTATCACCAATTCCCAAGTATTTTCATGAAAATAAAATCATGCAGACAAAGAGGGCTGAAGTTTAATTTTTATAGCAAGGTTTTGATGTATTGATCAAATGCTTTCATTTTCCCAACTCTTGCTATGTTCTGAATTCTACAGTTCATGGATCAGCAATGACTAAAGATGATATTCTGAAAAGTTTTCAAATTATTAGCATACTGAGTCATATTTTCAACTTCTGGTTTAAGTCTCTATTTTTTTTTTTTTAGGAGGCAATACGGTTTGGCTGTGTCCTCATGAAAATCTCTTCTTGAATTGTAATTCCCACAATTCCCATGTGTCATGGGAGGAGCCCGGTGGGAGGTGACTAAATTATGGGGTGGATTTTTCCTGTGCTGTTCTCACGATAGTTAATGAGTCTCACGAGATCTGATGGTTTTAAAAAAACAGGAGTTTCCCTGTATAAGCTCTCTTTTCCTGCCATCATCCACATAAGATGTGACTTGCTCCTCCTTGCCTTCTGCCATGATTGTGAGGTTTCCCCAGCCACGTGGAACTGTGAGTTCTCCATTAAACCTCTTTCCGTTGTAAATTGCCCAGTCTCAGGTATGTCTTTATCAGCAGTGTAAAAATGGACTAATACAGAAGGTAAGAGTGTTATTCAGTATTTTAAAGCTTGACATCTAAATGGTTCTAAGCACTATGTCAAGTGATATAGCCTTTATAGCTGTATATCATGGGTATATCAAAAATAATGAATGATAATGGCAGCTACAGTTTCATTGGTCATGTTGTGGACTCTGTGTTCAGGCAAGTAATTTATTTATCTCATAAAAACATCACTGTGGGAGGGGTACTTTTATTATCTCCATATCACAGATAAAAGATCTGAGACTTCATAAGAGTAAGGAATTGGCATAACATCACAAAGCTAGTGGATGGCAGAGCTCAGCCTAGAACCTAGCTCCATCTGACGCTCTAGTCCAAGCTCTTAACCACCACATGATCCTGCTTTCAGAGCAGGGAAGGATAATTAGAGTATTTAAGAATCAGAGTTCTATTTATGCCACTATCATGGAGAAAAATCATTGGTTAGTACAACAAAGACTTCATGACTTGATTAAAATTAGCAGGTAAAATTCATTTATCTTGGAATTCATTCCTTAAGGTTCAAGATGGCAAGAAGCTAAACTGAAAAATAAATCTCTACCAATATGTTTACAGATGAACACTCTCCCTAGGTAACATGGGCACCACCTGATCTCAATATTACAGCTGATTGTTGTCTAACTTCAAAGTGTTATTCTATTGTGAGAATATCAGGCCATGGAGGAGGAGAAGATAGAGTGCAGTGAGGGGTTATATGGGCAGGGATGGGCGGGAGGATGGGCACGCAATCTCTGCAGCCATTTGTGGGTTAACAGCAGTTACATAAGGCATGAATTTCAATGCGCCAGAAATCCGTTGCTCAAGCTAGTATTTGTGGAGTTCCCTTGTTCCCTCTTCTTGATGTGGGGGCTGATTTGCAGTCAAGTGTAATGAAATCAGCACTGGTTTAACAGGCTGGAAACTGCCTGTTATCCCAGCCTCTTCAATCACCAGTTGTGGAACCCTGGACGAATCACTTAACCTTGATGGACCTTAACTTTCTTATCTAGAAAAATTAGACAATTTAAAAATTAGATTAGCCCTTCAAGCAATTCTGTGAATCAAGGAGAACTTACAGCTTTTGCCATTTATTAAGTCCTCTCGTTATTTTTTTCTCTTGCTAGAATGTGAATGTTTCCAAAGTACATTGTACAGTAGGTAGCTCTTCAAATGAGCTCAGAAAAAATATTTGTTCAATGACTGAATATACATGAGGACTGATGGCCAAAGGACCCTAAGATATATCAACTGAGCTCTATTTTAAGATGGAAAGCAACAGTCATCCTTTTCATATGAGAGTAATATTTACCAAATATTTATTAATGAGAAGAAATTGCTTCTATTTGAAATTATAGCTAAAAGTAAATAGTAAAATAATATGTAAAGTTAATCCTACCTTTATAAAAATAATAAATGTAAATGTTAATGGACCAAAAAAGTTGAAGAAATATACACCAAACAACTGATAGTCGTTTTCTGGGAAAGAGGTTAGAGCAGAAATATGAGTGATACTTACTTTCTACACTAAGCACCTCATTATATCTACATTTTGTATTTTATCATAGTACACATATAATTGGCTTAATTCATTTTTAATTGCTAAAATACATTGTTTCAAACTAGCCTGGCCAGGAACTGTCTGTGTCACATATTACATGTCAATCCATGCAAAAAAAACAAAAAAAAAAAAAAAAAAAAAAAAACAAAAAAAAAAAACCTAGACCCAAAAGACTGTCTCAAACCTAGAGATATTCCCTTGCTTTTACAGCAGAAAAAAAAAAAAATACAGACAGATAATGTTTTTTCCAGTTAATACAAGTGTGAATGAAAAGGTCTTTCTATTTTTTAGTTCCCGTGACCCCCAGGAGGGAAGGCTGTGGGCTGATTATTAGAGCATTTGAGTGTGTGGGTTGCCTGGAAGCGATAGCTAGCAAAGGCTGGGAGATGGGAAAATGATAAAGCATGCTTGGCTTACAGAGCTGCTGAGCTGAACAGCAGTACTCTCACCCAGATATTATTCTTGTTAATTGTATCTGATTCCACTTGACTATGTATTTCATTGAATCTAAATGTTGGTGGGGGAGGTCACTGCTCCATGCTACTCATCAGAAACCTCAATAAAAAGGGCACCCCAGAACCCCTTGACAGAGAGCCATGTAAACACATTACCCTTCATTGTGACAGATTTGCTCCAGTAAATATGATCACTTTTTCTTCACCCTGTGTCTGTAAGCATTTCTAGAACACTTGATGCCATAATACCCAGAGAAAAAGCCCTTTCTAACATAATGGAGGCAATATACAATATGGACTATCATGTCATGTAAAAATTTATAACAGTCACACAAGCAGGGGATTTATTTCTTATGTGTATGCAGTTCTTCTCCCTGTTGTTATTGATGAATGGAAAAAGATAAATGTACCGTATAATGAGGAAATAACAGCACGATGTGGAGCTGACTGCTGACTTCCCATCCAGTTAACATGGACAAGCTGCTGAAGCTCTCATCTAAGGCTTCATGGCATCATGGGTGGCAAGAAGGTTATGGGGTGATCTGAAACTCTACACCTTTGAGAATCAGAAGGATTAAATAAGATAAGCATAGATTTTGGACTCAGATCAGGTTTTCAGTCCAGCGGTAGCTTTGAGAGCTTAGGTAAGCTCTTAATTCAGTTTTCTGAGACTTGGTTTACTCAGCTGTCAAATGGGGATACTGACACCTATTTTCCAGTGTGTTGTAGAGGTTAATAATCCATAGTAGTAGCTCATATGGTACATAGGAGGCCTACTGAAAATGTCTTTCATCTATTTCTTTTTATCCTTTCCATTCATGCTTCTTTCCTTTCTTCTTCTTCTTCTTCTTTTTTTTTTTTTTTTTTTTTTGGCAGAAATAGCCAAGCTTTGTCATTCTACCTTCCAAGCTTGGCCATTCTACCTTCTGACCTCAAATCTTCAAAACAGGCCAGCAGTGCCATAAGCCAAGACCAGCCAAGTTTATAAATGGAATAGTTTTCTTCTCTTTTCTATCTTGGGTCTTGGGTCTTCAAAACACTTAAAAATATGGAAGTATAGTAATAACTACATGTAAATTTACAAATTAAGGACTAGTCTAGATGATCTTTACATTTTCCTCTAGCCCTAAGACAAAGAGATAAATAGAGAGATGACAGGCAGATAGAGCTTTTATTCTTATCCTTTTGGCTTTGCTTTTACAATGTGAATATAACGTTTATTGACCAGAAGATTAGCCAGGTCATGAAATGCTTATTAGCAGTTCATACCACCATGATGAATGGTGTTTCAATATTTTCAATCAGGGCCCTTGCCATATACACTGTTCCTGCATTTTTACACCAGTATAGGAAAGCTAGGATGTATCCTTTGTGGAAAGAGCAGGGCTGGGACTAGGGTCAGATGAGTGAGGCACCTGCATTGGGCACAAAACTTAAGACATTCCAAAAAACTCAGTAATCAAGGTAAACAATATTTTAATGCAATATTTAAAAAAATCGTAATGCAACATTCCATGATGAACACACACAGTATCAAAATTTTAAATAAAGTCAGGAACCAATCCTGCGTTTGCTTCTCTCACCCCACCCTCACCCCAGCCCTGGGCAGAATCTGGGTCTGAAATCAGAATATGAGAATTCTGGCCTCCATTCTGATATCACTTAACTACAGTAAGCAAAAGCCTCAGGTAAGTTGCTGCAGTTCCTTAGTTCTCAGTTTCCTTGTGTCATCACTTGAAAGTCTGACTAGGTAACTTCTAACGAATCTTTGAACTTGGGACAATTCTATGATTTTCTATAATATGAAGTTGCTTTATTTGAAGTGTCATCAATGACTCAAAAGGAGAAGTTGGTTCAGTAATTGATTCAGTTATTCAATCAAAAACGTTTACTGAACATTTATATATGCCAAGCACTATGTTAGGCACAAAAAAATACAGAGTTGGGGACTATTGAAACACATAGAAAGAGAAGCCAACCTTAGAGTTAAGAGGTCAGGACAACTTCCCTAGAAAGCGACTCTGACCTAAAAACCCAAAGGAGTTAGGGGAAGACAAGGACAGAATTCCAGAAAGAGGGAACAGCATGGCGAAAGGCCTGAAGGTAAAAAGAAAAATCTCATGGGGGTAACTGTAAGAAGTTTAGTTTGGATGAAACATTAATAGGATGGATGGGGGGTAAAAAGTCTTTGATTACAGCACAGTAATAGAAGTATTTGCCAGAGTATAATGCAAAGACACAGAGTTATGAGTCAAACCTGGGTTGCAGTTCCTGCCCTGCTGCCAAATAGCTAGATGACAGAGTTTCCACATCCACTGGGATTCTATTTTAGAACACATGACAAATTTTTCCATGACGGGAGGCATTTAATTTCCTACAGAATGTTGTAAATCTCACATTTGAGATATTTACAGTTCATGTCCCTTAGTACCAAAGAGGTGCTGTAATTAATACAAGTAGTCGTTCCCCTAAAACAATCTGCTAAACAGCTAAGTCCCTGTTGTCTGATGCCTATGAGCCTGAAGGTGCAAAGACTAGGCTAAACGCAAGCAAACTTTCATCTTCCCCAGACAGGTGTGAGAAGTGGGCAACTAGGCAAGTGTTATTGGCAGGTACTTCCAGCACATGTCTACTCTACCTAGGATTATGACAGCCGAGCTGGTCTGTGCCTGCCATATTTGTGTCTGCTGATTTAATTTCTGCACTTAGGAAGACAGGATTCAAGCCAACTATTTATAACCAACTTCCCGCCCCCAAATTTTTTAATGAATGCAAAAGCACACCATCTCTTGAGTCCTGAGCATAAAGTCAAAGCTTTATGTTTTTAACCTCACTGCTATCACACTTAATACTCTCCATTTATTAGGTACTTACTCTGTCCGACCTTTACAACAAACTCAGTTAATCCTCACAAACCTCTGCAATGGGCTCCATCTTAAAAGCAGGAGTAATTGAAAGCACAGAGAAGTAAACCATGTGCCCAAAGTCGCACAGTTTATAAGTGGCAGAGCCAGAATTAAGAATTCATTTAATTTAGAATTCTGAATTAATTCAGAATTAATTCAGGTTAACAGCCTAACTCTAGAGCCTGTGCTCTTAACCGCTGTGCTACATAAACAAGTCAGGCTCATCAGCCTGCATACCCAAGTGGTACCATTGAGGTATGGCACTCAGAGGCTCCTTAAGTTTCCAGGACATTCAAGGATCTGAATTCTCTGAGTTTTAGAGGACTCACTTCAGTCATTTAGTTGTGAGGAAGAAGAGCATCTTCTGTATCTGTCCTCAAATATATCTTTGCATGCTCTTGGAGAAAGGCATCCTTTCTCCTCTCTCTCTCCTCTCCTGTTCTCATTTCCCAAACCCTTTGTTCTTAGACACTAGCTGGTTCCATCTGCTCCCTTTTGATAAAAACTGCACTTGAGACTCACTGTACCTTCTCACTGTACCTATAGCCCCATAACTCTTTCCCCTGCTAGACTCCATAAGTGACTGATAGTTACGCATTGCACGTTTTTTTTTTTCCTCCCATTCCCCACTGAACTCTCTGAAATGGTTTCTGAGCACACTGCTATACTAAAATTGCTTTCCTAATGGTCACCAGAAAACTCTTTTTCATTGTCCTTTTTCAGTTCCCTACTTTCAACCTTTTCAAACTCCCCTCACTTAAAATCATCCTGGTAATTTATACATTTGATGAAAGGAAATTGCTTGTACAATTATGAAAATGGGCTTTGAGACCTGACTCTGATACTTTGTAACTTGGTAGCTGTGGACAAGCTACTGGGACCTCTCTGTTTCAGCTGCTTCAGCTGTAAAGTGGGAATAGGAGTCATAGGTGTTGTCAAGATTAAATAGGATTCCACGTGGAGGCATTTAAACAAGTCCTGGCACAGTTGGGACTGTTTCTGTGAAGTCTGAGCACTCCTCATGGTTCCCTGAGGCTTTTGCTTTCATGCCAGTTCTTTTCCTTCTTGTCTGAGTATTCACTTCCTATGCTCTTTCCTGGGGCTTATTTCTCTCCTTAATCCCTACATTTTGCTAAATGCTGAAATTTAGTCTTTGGCTGTATGGTGTCCTTCTCTTCCCATCTTCTTCCCTAATAAAAATAATACTTGGCATTTACTATGAAATCACTAGATGCTGGGATCTCTACTAATGCTTTCCAAGATGTTCTGGTGTCACCCCAAAATCAATTTCTGCAAAACAGCATTAAGCCTTTTACTTTCCTGAGCTAACCTCCTTCCCCATCCCTCTGTCACCATCAATCCAGCTACCAACGGTCAAACCCGAAGTGCTATCTTGGATTTGCCTTCTGTTGCACTCCCTGTAGTCAATTTGAAAACAAACTCTGACTATGTTTTTTCCCCATTCTGGCATCTCTTAATGGCATTTTCAGATTGAAATTCAACATGTTTGGGCTTGGTTCAGTAAGGGACCTAGTTCCTGGGTCTGCAGTGTTGATGGCTGGAACACAGATGATCTGGCCCTCATTCCAGGATGCCAAGATGCAATGAGCTCTTTAAATGAGATCCTTATGAACTCTCTGGTGCAGATTATTTTTAAAGTTTTCACAATGTATATTAAATCAGGAAATTCTGACAAGAAAGGGGGAAAAGGGAATTTATACACACTGCCACCCTACTATGTATCAGCAACTGTGCTAAATGCTGTTGCTTCCAAGATGCAGTGATGAGCTCATTTTTTAAACATAAAAAAAGAGTCATGATGCTATTTCCTAGTGGCACTTCAGGGTACAGTTCTTCTTCATAGGGGCAGCTGAGAAAATGTGTTTTTTGTTTTGATTTGTGGCCTCCTTGGCACATTTTAACACTGACCTCCAAGTCAGTTGATCACCTTGGAGAAATGGAAGTCATGATTTATCTTCTACTATTCTAATGCAGGAATCATCACCTCATGGCTGGATTTCTCATTCATTTATTTAATGATTCATTCAACAAATATTTATTGGGTCCCTACTCCATACCAGGCCTGTGCTAAACGCTGGTGATTCCACTGTGAATGCCTTACTCTCACAATGCAAAAAAGGCAGCTACACAAGTGAATGCTGGGAAAGAAGAGGGTGATACAGGAGCACACAGAAGAAGGAAGGCCCTTCTTATATTAGCAGGCTTTATTTCACTTGTCTTTCAGATACATCTCCTCTTGTCCACCCCTACTGCCACCACCCTCGTCATTTAACACCTACATTTCCACAATAAGTTCCCTGCCTCCAGTCTCAACACCTCCAAGTCATCCTCCACACTGTGGTCACAGTCATCATTCTCTAATGCAAATCTGATCATGTCTCAAACTTTCTCAACTTTCAAACAAACACCCCTAGCCTTCCCCATAAAATTGAAGTTCTTATGCTTGGATAGTTCCATTCACACTTGATTGCTGCTTATGTCTCTTGCTTGAAGTTGTGCCACTGCAAAAAGCTAAGAACCCATATCTGTCACTACAGCCACACAGAAC